>NC_045771.1:35455713-40455713 GCF_008692025.1 Phocoena sinus | reverse complement strand
AAATTTTTATTGAGCAACTACTTTATACTTCATACTGACCTAGCAACCCCAAGCAGTCTTTTTATTCCAATCCTACTTGGATGGAATCCCAGATTTTCTTGCAGGACCCAGAGGGGACTGGGGAGAAGAGTAAATTAGCTGAGATTCTGGCATGCCAAGGGTGCTGTGGCAGAGTGGAGGTGACCTTGCAGCTGAGTGTCATAAGATAAACCACTGGGCCAGGACCAGATGTTCAAGGAGAGATAAGAGGGGCTTAAAGAGGATGAGGCTTTAAGGAAAGCAAAAGAGGTCAGGCCATAAATCCCACTGGCTGCCAAATTTAACAGCAGATGCCAGCAGAACATCCCAGGACAGGCTCAGTGGTACTTCTATGATTGCTAGTCCAGAAAAAAAGCATAAGGACAGAGAATATAAATGCCAGACCTCTTCCCCCTACTGTCAGGAGGACACAGGAAACACGCCTCATATAACCAGATGTTTCCCTGGAGAAGAGAAGGGAGAGAGAGCACATCTGAAAGACTAGACATTTATCCCCAAAATACTGAGTTCTCTAGAAAGAATTAGATTAATTTATAAGAGAGGAATAAACTCAGTTTTATCACCACTCAGCAGGTGGGTGCTAATGAGGAAGATTAGATTGGTTACAGATGAAATAAAGAAGTTAAATTTTCTCTACACATTTGTGTGAATTGAGGGGAATTTTGGAACCCTCTGCTGTGTGTGTGTGTGTGTGTGTGTGTGTGTGTGTGTGTGTGTGTGTGTATTAGTCAGGGAAGGTCCCATCTCAAAACCCAGAGAGGAAGTAGTGATATAGCAGGAAAAATTTAGAACTGGTTCTTGGGTGGTTCTGGCAAGGAGTGACCGGCATGCCCCACCGTTATACATGACCATTCCCAAAAGAGAATAGAATAAGGGCTAACAGAAATAAAAGCAAAGAGAGCATTACTAATATTATTAGTCTTTAGTAGTATTAGTAATTTAGTATTTAGTATTATTAGTAATACTAATACTCAGCCAAAGAGAATATTATCGACACAACTTGGGGAATCATGAATGACTTTATCGAAGAGGTGTATCCTGAAAGATGAGTAGAATTTCAGAAGGAACCTAAAGGCTGTCATAGAGAGTGAAGTAAGTCAGAAAGAGAAAAAGAAATATCGTATATTAACGCATATATGTGGAATCTAGAAGAATGGTACAGATGAACCAGTTTGCAAGGCAGAAATAGAGACACAGATGTAAAGAACAAACGTATGGACACCAAGGGGGGAAAACGGGAGGCGGGGTGGTGATGGTGGTGGGATGAATTGGGAGATTGGGATTGACATACATATACTAATATGTATAAAATAGATAACTAATAAGAACCTCTTGTATAATAAAAATAAATAAAATTAAATTGAAAAAAAAAAAGACTTTCAGAAGGAGACTGTTCAAGAGCTCCAAAGCAAGGGGGTATGAAGCATGCTTAGTGAAAAATGAAATGTTCAGTTTGTCCAGGGTGTAGAGAACATGGGCAGAAGGAGTTGACAAGGTGGCTGAAAAGGTAGGGGTGGGGCCAGGCTGTGAGTGTGGGGCGTTGGGATCTGCAGATGGATTTTGTTCACCTCACTCTCCTGCTGAAACTCCTTCTTAGACAACAACTTCATATCCTAGAATGGGTTTAATAACATGTCCTGCCAGGAAAAAGAGTTTCCAGGTCAAATAAATTTGGAAAATGTCTTAGATCAAATTCTCCTCTTGGAGAGTCATAATACACATTTGCATATTAAAAGCTCTGAGAAATCCTACGGTAAAGAAATCTGTTGGTTATTGTCTACTCTTTTAACCCAGCATTTCCTGGACCTGTTTGATTCTGGAATGCTTTTTTTTTTAAACATCACTCCTCCCCCCTTTTTTTTTTAACATCCTCTAAGAGTAGTGTTTTTTCTCTTTGACTTATTCTCTAATTCCTTATATGAAAACTGCAAACTTTTCATGATCTGGTCCTCTTTGTGCAATGAACTTCTTTTCCTTCAGCACTTTTTGAGATACTATATTTCTCAAGACTCCCCTATTTCCTCTTTAGAAACTTCTTTGTTTGCTGACCAGGGAAGAATTGATCTTTTTGAGGGTGCTCCACTGCACCTTTTATGGTATATATTTACCATTATTTGTTTTCTCTACTGTTCTTTGAGTCCCTTGAGAATAGAATACATACCTTATTAATTTCTATCATCTAGGATAGTGTCTGGCACATAGCAAAGACTCAGTTTATGTTAAATAAATGAATAATTCCACCTGGTCTCTACAAATTGTTCTGGCAGAGGTGTGGGAGATGAATCTGAAGAGAAAAGAACGTGAAGACAAAGAGCCTTGTGGGAACCCACTGCAGTTGTGAGAGAGAACTTAGGCCTGAACTAGAGTCATAGCAGGGGGATGAAAGAGTGGGGCTAAGATTTACTGAGCGTCTGTTATATTCCAGTCACTAGACAAGCTGTTTGCACATCTTATCTGAGCCTCACCAACACCTGTTCTGTGCAGGTTATTCAAACGAGTGCTCAATTACACTACTCTCTCCTGAGAAACCTCCGAGGGCAAGCCTGTCAACAGTTCTCTCTGCATATGTACCCATGCTTTGTCCATGTGACACATGTTAGCCACACTCGAGTGTATCAAGATGAGCATCAGTCTCCAAGGCAGCCACCCACAGGCTGAACAGTAGTCTATAAGGGATAGGCAACAAATTCTGTGCCAAAGCAGAGTTTTATTCTGATTAGTAAGTTGATCAGACCTTGTCTCTTAGGCAGCTTAAAAATGAAACACACAAAAAAGGATGCAGTGAGTCGTGGAAGCAGCAGAAGAGAAATACACAAAGAAATGGCCTTAAAAAGAAGGCAATAGTAGAAGTAGGAAGTTAATGGGAGTGGTAACATGGGGAGTAGAGAGAAATTAGTTAGTAGTAGAATAGAAGGAAGCAGGTGGGGAAAAAAAGGAGAGAGAAAGAGAGAGAGAGAGAGAGAGTTACCATTTTGGCAGAGGTTGCTAGTGTTAGGAGAAACGAACTCTCATCTTCAGGTGAATTTGAGTCTTGATGGGCCGTCAGAGCAGCACCTGCCCTGTTCTGAGTAATGATGAACAACGTGCTGATTATCAGGATGTTGACTGAGACAGTTTCCTTTTTGTCTTTATAATATCTTGAGGTAACTGGAACATATCTCTTTTCCTTAAACCTGAGAAAGCCCAGCACAGCATTATTATTTTGGTTTTTACAGTAAGGAAACTGAGGCAAAAAGAGACTAGGTATTTTGCTCAAGTTCATAAAACTAGGAATCACTGGTGTCAGAAGCAGAAGCCAGATTTGTCTGACTCAGAGCAGATATTATATCTAATTCAATACAAAGCTTCTGCCAGCTGGGAAGCAGAGAATGGATTCAAAAAAACACTGCAGAATTAGCATCCTTGGTGCTTGGCGACCTAGTAACTGTTTCATTTGCATATCATTAAACAAAAGGTCTTAGAATGTTTCCTTTCCTCTTCGCCCACATTTTTTCTTAATCTCCATTTGTGCTGTGGGAAGGTGACACAGAATCACAGAATCAAAGGGCTGTGATGCTGTGGAGTCCGGTTCTTTTTATAAAGTTTCTGAAACACTTGTGAATTTGCTTCAGCTTAACAGCAGAGACTTCTTAAATATAATAACTCTTGATTTTTGGTAGTGATGAAAAGAGAAAGCTTTCCTGCTGCTCACCAGTCTAAATGGAAGATGGAAGCACAGCACTCACCCCCACAGAATTCACAAAAACATTCCTTGCCCTCCACCACTGCAATAAGCATTTTTTTTTTTTTTTCCTTTTTTGCGGTACGCGGGCCTCTCAGGTTGCGGAGCACAGGCTCCGGACACGCAGGCTCAACGGCCATGGCTCACGGGCCCAGCAGCTCCGCGGCATGTGGGATCCTCCCAGACCGGGGCACGAACCCGTGTCCCCTGCATCGGCAGGCGGACTCCCAACCACTGCGCCACCAGGGAAGCCCTGCAATAAGCATTTTTGTTGACACATCCTGGTCTAACCTTTGTTCTGCTTTCAGGAAGGACCCCACTAAACTTCATCTGAGGGGACTTCCAAGCAAATTTTATTAATTCTGTCTCCACAAATTTAAAGACAAGTGAATAAGACACAAAGCAGTCTGAAGTTTATCCTGTATACATACATAAAAATAATTTTCTTGGGAAATGGTATGAAGATTGGGGTAAACAGTATGCCTTCTGTAAGTAGTGTTGTGGGGGGGAAAATGTGGACCTATTCAGTGTCTGTTCTTAAGCTCTGAGCTCAATACATCATAAGTTCCACAAAGTCAGGGACCAAGTCTTTTTTGTCCATCACTGTATTTCCATCTCTGGTATAATGTCTGCTACCTTTTATGGAATGAATTATGTCCTCCCGAAATTCATATGTTGGAACCTAACCCTCAATGTGACAATATTTGGAGATAGGGCCTTTACAGAAGTAATTAAGATAAAATGAGGTCATAAGGGTAGAGCCATAATCTTACAGGACTGTGGCCTTATGGAAGAGGAAGAGAGACCAGAGGTCTGTCTCTAGCACAGAGGAAAGGCCATGTGAAGACACAATGAGAAAGCAGTCATCTGCAAGCCAGGAAAAGAGGTCTCACTAGAAACCCACCCTTGAAGGCACCTTAATCTTGGACTTATTTGAACCTCCGGAACTGTGAGAAAATGCAGTTCTGTGGTTTCAGCCATCCTGTCTGTGGTTTTTGCTATGGCAGCCTGAGTGGACATATTTACTGCCCAAAAAGTATTTTTGGAAAGGAGAGGAAGGAAAAAAGGCAGGTAGCAGAAGAAATCTGACTTTTCTATTGACTAGATTGTATGGTCTTTGGTGAATCATTACAAATGTCTCTATTTGAGCTTCTATTTCCTAATAGATAAAATATAGATGAAAACAAGGTCCATATTTTAGGGTTGTGTGGAGGAGTAAGTAAGAGAGTATATGTAAACTACATGATATTATTCAAGTACTAGTTGCTCTTGTTTAAGAAAATATTTTACCCCAAATATTAGTCACTTCGTCAAAAGGACTAACTCAATGACTTTTTTTTTTTTTTTTTAATATTTACTTATTTGGTTGTGCCAGGTCTTAGTTGCAACAAGCGGGCTCCTTAGTTGCGGCTCGCCAGCTCCTTAGTCGTGCCATGCGAACTCTTAGTTGCAGCATGCATGTGGGGTCTCTTTCCCTGACCAGGGATCGAACCTGGGTCCCCCGCATTGGGAGCACAGAGTCTTATCCATTGTGCCACTAGAGAAGTCCCTCAATGACTTTTTTTTTTTTTACAAAAGTTTTTTATTTTGATGATGTCGAATTTAGTGTCCGGGCTTACATTTAGGCCTCGAATCGATTTTGAGTTTATTTTTGTGTATGGTGTTAGGGAGTGTTCTAATTTCATTCTTTTACATGTAGCTGTCCAGTTTTCCCAGCACCACTTATTGAAGAGACTGTCTTTTCTCCATTGTGTATCCTTGCCTCCTTTGTCATAGATTAGTTGACCATAGGTGCCTGGGTTTATCTCTGGGCTTTCTATCTTATTCCATTGATCTAGGTTTCTGTTTTTGTGCCGGTACCATATTTTCTTGATTACTGTAGCTTTATAGTATAGTCTGAAGTCAGGGAGTCTGATTCCTCCAACTCCGTTTTTTCCCCTCAAGACTGCTTCGGCTTTTCAGGGGTCTTTTGTGTCTCCGTACAAATTTTAAGATTTTTTGTTCTAGCTCCGTAAAAAATGCCATTGGTAATTTGATAGGGATTACTTGAATCCGTAGATTGCTTTGGGTAGTATAGTCATTTTCACAATATTGATTCTTCCAATCCAAGAACATGGTATATCTGTCCATCGGTTGGTATCATCTTTAATTTCTTTCATCAGTGTCTTAGAGTTTTCTGCATACAGGTCTTTTGTCTCCGTAGGTAGGTTTATTCCTAGGTATTTTGTTCTTTTTGTTGCAGTGGTAAATGGGAGTGTTTCCTTAATTTCTCTTTCAGATTTTTCATCAATAGTGTATAGGAATGCAAGAGATTTCTGTGCACTAATTTTATATCCTGCAACTTTACCAAATTCATTGATTAGCTCTAGTAGTTTTCTGGTGGCATCTCTAGGATTCTCTGTGTATAGTATTATGTCATCTGCAAACAGTGACAGTTTTACTTCTTCTTTTCCAATTTGTATTCCTTTTATTTCTTTTTATTCTCTGATTGCCGTGGCTAGGACTTCCAAAACTATGTTGAATAATAGTGGCAAGAGTGGACATCGTTGTCTTGCTCCTGATCTTAGAGGAAATGCTTTCAGTTTTTCACCATTGAGAATGATGTTTGCTGTGGGTTTGTCATATATGGCCTTTATTATGTTGAGGTAGGTTCCCTCTATGCCCACTTTCTGGAGAGTTTTTATCATAAATGGATGTTGAAATTTGTCAAAAGCTTTTTCTACATCTATTGAGATGATCATATGCTTTTTATTCTTCAATTTGTTAATATGCTGTATCACATTGATTGATTTGCATATATTGAAGAATCCTTGCATCCCTGGGATAAATCCCACTTGGTCATGGTGTATGATCCTTTTAATGTGCTGTTGGATTCTGTTTGCTAGTATTTTGTTAAGGATTTTTGCATCTATATTCATGAGTGATGTTGGTCTGTAATTTTCTTGTTTTTGGAGTACTTCGTCTGGTTTTCGTAGCAGGGTGATGGTGGCCTCATAGAATGAGTTTGGGAGTGTTCCTTCCTCTGTAATTTTTTGGAAGAGTTTGAGAAAGATGGGTTTTAGCTCTTCTATAAATGTTGGATAGAATTCACCTGTGAAACCATCTGGTCCTGGACTTTTGTTTGTTGGAAGATTTTAAATCACAGTTTCAATTTCATTGCTTGTGATTGGTCTGTTCATATTTTCTATTTCTTCCTGGTTCAGTCTTGGAAGGTTATAGCTTTCTAAGAATTTGTCCATTTCTTCCAGGTTGTCCATTTTATTAGCATAGAGTTGCTTGTAGTAGCCTCTTAGGATGCTTTGTATTTCTGCGGTGTCTGTTGTAACTTCTCCTTTTTCATTTCTAATCCTATTGATTTGAGTCCTCTCCCTCTTTTTCTTGATGAGTCTGGCTAATGGTTTATCAATTTTGTTTATCTTCTCAAAGAACCACCTTTCAGTTTTATTGATCTTTGCTATTTTTTTTTGTTTCTATTTCATTTATTTCTGCTCTGATCTTTATGATTTCTTTCCTTCTGCTAACTTTGGGTTTTGTTTGCTCTTCTTTCTCTAGTTCCTTTAGGTGTAAGGTTAGATTGTTTACTTGAGATTTTTCTTGTTTCTTGAGGTAGGCTTGTATAGCTATAAACTTCCCTCTTAGAACTGCTTTTGCTGCATCCCAGAGGTTTCGGACTGTCATGTTTTCATTCTCATTTTCTCTAGGTATTTTTGGATTTCCTCTTTGGTTTCTTCAGTGATCTCTTGGTTATTTAGTAATGTATTGTTTAGCCTCCATGTGTTTGTGTTTTTTTACGTTTTTTTCCCTGTAATTAATTTCTAATCTCATAGCAGTGTGGTCAGAAAAGATACTTGATATGAATTCAATTTTCTTAACTTTACTGAGGCTTGATTTGTGACCCAAGATGTGATCTATCTTGGAGAATGTTCTGTGTGCACTTGAGAAGAAAGTGTAATCTGCTGTTTTTGGATGGAATGTCCTATAAATATCAATTAAATCTATCTGGTCTATTGTGTCATTTAAAGCTTCTGTTTCCTTATTTATTTTCATTTTGGATGATCTGTTCATTGGTGTAAGTGAGGTGTTAAAGTCCCCCACTGTTTTTGTGTTACTATCGATTTCTTCTTTTATAGCTGTTACCAGTTGCCTTATGTATTGAGGTGCTCCTATGTTGGGTGCATATATATTTATAATTGTTATATCTTCTTCCTGGATTGATCCCTTGATCATTATGTAGTGTCCTTCCTTGTCTCTTGTAAAATTCTTTATTTTAAAGTCTATTTTATCTGATATGAGTATTGCTACTCCAGCTTTCTTTTGATTTCCATTTGCGTGGAATATCTTTTTCCATCCCATCACTTTCAGTCTGAATGTGTCCCTAGGTCTGAGGTGGGTCTCTTATAGACAGCATATATTTGGCTCTTGTTTTTGTATCCATTCAGTAAGTCTGTGTCTTTTAGTTGGAGCATTCAATCCATTCACATTTAGGGTAATTATCGATATGTATGTCCCTATGACCCTTTTCTTAATTGTTTTGGGTTTGTTTTTGTAGGTCCTTTTCTTCTCTTGTGTTTCCCACTTAGAGAAGTTTCTTTAGCATTTGTTGTAGAGCTGATTTGGTGGTGCTGAATTCTCTTAGCTTTTGCTTGTCTGTAAAGCTTTTGATTTCTCCATCGAATCTGAATGAGATCCTTGCCAGGTAGAGTAATCTTGGTTGTAGGTTCTTCCCTTTCATCACTTTAAGTATATCGTGCCACTTCCTTCTGGCTTGTAGAGTTTCTGATGAGAAATCAGCTCTTATCCTTATGGGAGTTCCTTTGTATTTTATTTGTCGTTTTTCCCTTGCTGCTTTCAATAATTTTTCTTTGTCTTTAATTTTTCCAATTTGATTACTATGTGCCTCAGTGTGTTTCTCCTTGGGTTTATCCTGTATGGGACTCTCTGTGCTTCCTGGACTTGGGTGGCTATTTCCTTTCCCATGTTAGGGAAGTTTTCGACTATAACCTCTTCAAATATTTTCTCTTGTCCTTTCTCTCTCTCTTCTCCTTCTGGGACCCCTATAATGCGAATGTTTTTGTGTTTAATGGTGTCCCAGAGGTCTCTTAAGCTGTCTTCATTTCTTTTCATTCTTTTTTCTTTATTCTGTTCCGCAGCAGTGAATTCCACCATTCTGTCTTGCAGGTCACTTATTCATTCTTCTGCCTCAGTTATTCTGCTATTGATTCCTTCTAGTGTAGTTTTCATTTGAGTTATTGTATCGTTCAGCTCTGTTTGTTTGTTCTTTAAATATTCTAGGTCTTTGTTAAACCTTTCTTGCATCTTTTCAATCTTTGCCTCCATTCTTTTTCTGAGGTCCTGGATCATCTTGACTATCATTATTCTGAATCCTTTTTCTGGAAGGTTGCCTATGTCCACTTCATTTAGTTGTTTCTCTGGGGTTTTATCTTTTTCCTTCATCTGGTACATAGCCCTCTGCCTTTTCATTTTGTCTGTCTTTCTGTGAATGTGGTTTTTGTTCCACAGGCTGCAGGATTGTAGTTCTTCTTGCTTCTGCTGTCTGCCCTCTCCCATTCTTATATTTTCAACATCTCTTTCCAACTCTGAATTCAGAGATGTCACATTGGTAGCTTGAAATCGGCTATGTAGGCGTACTTATACTATGGACATTGGCAAATGCTAGGAACCTCAGCTTTCCCACCCCCTCCCCTGAAGACCCGGTGGTTAAACGGCAGACAATTGGGGACAACAAGCAGAAGTGACTGCAAGTGACCCTCAGGCTCACTCAGGGTGGCCTGGAAAATGAACCAGCTGGGATCTGGAGAAGTGCTTTTCTCAAGGGGAATGGGGAGTGAGGAGTGTACCAGACTCAACTTCCATGGGACCTTGGGCTTCCTCTCTCCAGCAGGTAGAAGACAACAACTCATATGCACCAAAGTCTCTAGAGCTGGGCAGCTTGGTGTTTGCAGATATATACTATACAGGTCTGATATCCCAAAATAGACAGCGTGGGGCCAGCAACCTGTGTGCTCCCCCACTGCTTTCTCTTATTGGTCCTATGGAAATGGCAGAATAACACAGTCCAAGGCCCTGCACTGAAACACAACCGCACAACTCCCCACCCAGCAGAGCCCTGGCCTCAGTATGTATTTCTGCGAAATACTGGGAGCCATGCCATGTAACACTGTGCAATTTGTCCTGAATTCTGGTGCTTGTAAGGTGGGACACAAGGTCAGCAACAAAAAGAAAGGAAAATGAGACATTAACCCAACAATTTTGAAAGTTATGGTAATGGGACCTAGCCATACACATAGCACCCACTTCATTTTTGGATCAGGTTCTAAAAGTTGCTTGCTGACTAAATTTTTAAAATTTGTTTTTACTACGTATTGTTACAAGAAGATGGTTTACAAAAATCTATATCTATATAGATATATACAAATATATATATCATGTTAGAATAAATTAAAAATAAATGAAAGTATTTAGACAAAGGGAATATGAGTAATATTGGGGGAGGAATAATAACAATAAAAGGGGAGGAAACTGTGAGTATACAAATGCTAGTCATAGTATCCTATATCCTTTCTAGAGGCAGGTAGTCCACGTTTTCTCTAGCAGCCAACATGAAGACAAAAATGCAGACATTATATTTGAAGGATTCTTAAAGCACACACAAACAGGTTGTTTAGGAAAAGTATTCACTATTCCTGGTACTGTGACAATAGGACACTATTTGATGTAGTGAGTGATGTCCTCAACAACACCCTGCAGTTAATAAAGCATTCAGTTTCACTGTGCTCTTTCATATCATGGCTCAATGAAAGCTGATATTAATTTCTATTGTTTCATCATTAATCAATTGTCAAACCCTTTAGTTAGACTTGGTTATAGGTGTTACCTCTGTCAGGTTTTTCTTTCATCATCTTGATTCTGCTTAATCCTCTTCTTTGTATTCAGTTATTTGTGTCCTACTTTGGTATTTGTTGTAACAATCATTTTCTTATATTAAGACCTTTATTATTAATTGCAAAAAATTCTGTCTCTGGGTCTGCAATTTTGTTAAAGTTTAGCCTCAGTATAATAAAGTTTATATCAATTGTTTTAATAAAAAGTTTGATGTGGCCAATATGCTTTGCAAAAATTTTTAACCCTAACAAATTATTACCTGGGAATGCTTTTTCCTCCAGGAGACTGATCCTGCAACTTGCCATCTCTTGCTCTTATTTCTGTGTGTCTTAGGCTCCCTGAGTAGTTAGAGAGAAATTTATACTTTTTGGCGTAAAGAATAGTTTCTAGGGCTTCCCTGGTGGCGCAGTGGTTGAGAGTCTGCCTGCCGATGTAGGGGACAGGGGTTCGTGCCCCGGTCCGGGAAGATCCCACATGCTGCGGCGCGGCTGGGCCCGTGAGCCATGGCCGCTGGGCCTGCGCATCCGGAGCCTGTGCTCCGCAACGGGAGAGGCCACAGCAGTGAGAGGTCCACGTGCCGCAAAAAAAAAAACAACCAAAAAAACAATAGCTTCTAAATCAGGTCAAACATTATAGGAGGATTACTTTGGGTGGAGTATGGAAATTATGAAATCACACTATGTGCCAGGCACTGTCCTACATGCTTTTCATGTATTATTTCATTTAACTCTCATAACCCCAAAGCTGCATATTTATTATCTACATTTTACAGAAAAAGAAGCTGAAGCTCAGAGAGGTTAAATGTCACCCAGTCAGGGGCACTGTCAGGATTTTAACTCAGGTCTTTTTGATTCCATGGGTTATTTTTAACTCCTTCTGGTTCCATGCATTACATTTCCGCCCCTCCCTCCCTCCCCCCCCCTTTCTTTCTTTCTCTCTTTCTTTCTTTTTTTCTCCCTTTCTTTCTCTTTCTTTCTTCTTTCTTTCTTTTCTGCCTTTTTTTTCTTTCTTTGTTTCTTTCTTCCTTCCTTCCTTCCTTCCTTACTTCTTTCCTTCCTTCTTTCCTTTCTTCCTTTCTCTCTCTCTCTTTCTTGACTATTTTTTTGAGCAGTTTTATGTTCACAGCAAAACTGAATGGAAAGTGTAGACACTTGCCATATATCCCCTGCCCCCACAAGGGCATCTTCCCCGCCATTGACATCCTGCACTAGAGTGGTACATTTGTTGCAATCAATGAATCTATATTGACACTTCATTACCACCCAAAGTACAAAGTTTTCATTAGGGTTCACTCTTGGTGTTGTTCACTTTATGAGTTTTGACACATATATAATGACATGCTTCATTACTTTTTGGTTTTGCTTTTGAACCATTTCACACATTTGCTCAGGCAGGGTTCTTTCAACTGATGAAGTCCCTGTGGGTCTATCATTCAGCTTCAAGAAATGATACTATCAGTTCACTGAGGAATGATGAGCTTCTGTGGGGACTGACTTCAGGCTATATGGTCTCATGGATTTATTTATAAACAAGTGCTAACTTATTAACATTCAGTGGGGATTTACCTTCCTTGTCACTAGAAAACCCTTATCTAAAATAGCCCTGTTTATTATCAAACTTCCCTGGAATGCAAGTTGCTAATCAAGAAATTGTGAGGCAAAGATATACGTATGAGATAATGGTAAAATAAATTGAGTAATCTTGAAGGATATGTCTTTCAGATTGTGGCAAAAACTAGAGAAATCACTCCTGCTTTACTGCTGACTACATATTTCTAATGACTCGTATTCCACGTCTCTCTGAATAAACCCCAACAGATTATTATTTGTCAACTCTCCATTTTCTAAACATCATGCAGAGTGCCACATCATTTTGTTTGCATTTATTACGTGCATGTGGTTATCCAGGTTATCTAAAGTCAAAGCTCAGGCTACAGTAAGTAATATTTGGACTGGGGACCTTAAGGGGATTTAGAGGCACAACTCATTGCAAAGTGCCTCTCAAAGGTCACTCCTGCAGAAGGCTAATCATATCCATTCCATATTAATTAATATAAACTTCAATTGCAGAGGATGACTTTTCTGATTTTATTCCTATTTTTTGTGAGTGACTTTCACTTAGGTCTTGGAGTTTATTATGCACTGATTATTAAAAAATGCAAGGGGACCAAAAATACCATCTTGTCTTCCGTTTAGCAGGGTTCATCTGAGACTGGGAATATAGTGATAATCTGGCATATATGTGTGATGAGTAGTATGTCTTTAACATTTTTAAATTTTTACGTAGAATCTGAAATGAAGGTGTCAGTGTATTAAAGTAATACAAAAAGTCATTTGGTGAAATGAAAGTCTAAGAAAAATTAAAATTGCAAAAAATAAAAACATCCATCCCATAATTTCCCTCAAAATTCTCCCTGCAGCAACTCTACCCTGGCTCCCAGCTTAGGCTGCTAACACTTTTAGGAAATGAATTCTACCCCGATTCAACCACAGTTGTGTATCTTATGGTACCAGGAAATTTTACTCTCTTGGATTCCTAAAACCAGGATCTGTCAAATTAATTGTCACTTTCTATTGAGTATGGTATGTGAACCGCTACCTTCAAAGGAACACCGTTAGAAGAACTCATTTTCCCAGGCTTCTAGGTGATAAGGCTTTTGTTTGTCAGTTTTAAATTTGCACATGCATGGTCTGAAAATAAAGAAAAGAATGTAAGTCTGTCACCAATGACTGTGGATTTGAGACCAAACATTAATGTTTTTTTTTCTTTGTCTATTCTTTGATTATGATAAGTAGCAATTGAAACTTTTTTGAAAGAGACATCAAAACTCACCTTCACCTCCTGATTAAAATCCTTCAGTTTGATACTGTAAAATTTGTGCTTGATTCATGTTAAGACTAAATCATCTTGAGAGCACTTAATTTTTTAAAAATACATTGCTATTTTAATGGGGTAAAAAATTCCAAATTGGAAGTCTATTTCCTAATGAAAATGATTTTGATTTTGAGCAGTGAAACAGTCATGTCAGTTGGAAGATCAATCTACCATATATTCCAAGCAGAAAAGTACAGTTTTTCTTAAATATATCCCTTTTGGAATCAGTGGCAAAATTGATGTCTCCCTTTCTTGATCGCTAAGCCAGACTGGTATAGACAAAAGGGCTCCTGCACTGTATGCCTCTTCTCTTTTCCTTTAAATGCTGGTTCAAATTAAAACTTAAAAATTATAGTCAAGAAAATAATTACACGCTGCTTATTGTTCTTGCCAGAGGGGGGATTGTAAGCAAACAAAGGAGAGCCCAGTGCTTTGAAGCTATAATAGGATTTCCCTTGTGTGTTTTTTCCTCTTTGTATAGTCATTAGTTGAGGTAAATCCCATTTCACTTAATAACTGCCTGGATTAAGGAGGTTTTTGAAGAGACTAATTTACATAAAGTAAGCTGATTTGAATAACTGGTGCTAGTTTTGATACTGAAAACAAAACACAGACGTGCAATTTTATAAAAGATTTTGGCTTGATTGGCATTGCCTCAGGTGTTTCTTCTTATAACAATGAGGTTAAAGTTTCCTTACTATGTTTATGCATCAGTGGAGAAGGCTGAAGAAAAATTTCCATACAAATAAATTCTTTGGCAACTAATTGCTAGGCACTTTGCCTAAAAGTCGGTACTGCCTAAAATTACAGAAATATGAAACCAAAGGACAAATTAATTCTTCTGAAACTGAGGATTTAATGTTTACCTTTTTTAAATCCTAAAGAAGTGCTAACAATATTTAATGATAAAAATGGATACAAATTAAGAATTTCTTTATGTTCAAAAGTTACTTTTTGTGATAATCAAATAAAATTCTACAAAAAGTGTTTCACTCAATTTTGTGAAAAAACCAAGATGTAATAATAATGTATAGTTTATGTCTAGAGTTTCATATCATTTAAGCAGAGGTTTCTGAACTTCTCCTGTAAACAGCGCTTTCAGTGTCTGGTAACTTTTTCACTGCATCTTTAGGCCAGCGGACTAACTTAATAGACCTATTTTTGAGTATTTAGGCTCAAATAACTTAAGTATTTATATTGTAGCATTATAGAAGACAGTTGGAAAAATAATACACATAGACTGGAAAGAAAAATAATATTTTCATTCTTCAACACCCATAGTTATTTACTATTAGTTTGTGTATGATTGTGCCACTGCACGAATTCTCAAACCGTGGAGTAGAATGGACCTACTGCTCTCATTTCTTGTTCTGCATTGATTTTTGTTTAGTTCTCGATTCTTATCACAACAACTGATGAAAATGTTTCATAAAGATATGACATCATTGCAATATATACATATACCAGATCATTATGTTGTACACCTAAAAATAATACAGTTATATGTTAATTATATCTCAATAAAACTGGGGGAAAAATGACATCAAAAGGAATGTACATGTTGAAACTGAACTATCTCAGAGCTGTTTTTTGTGTGGTGTCTGACAGATGTTGCTGTGCTTCCTTTGAAAATTAAAATATCCCGTGGCACCCTTGTGAATTTGCTGCAGCTCCCTGGGTGGCTCTGTGAGTTTGAGAAGTACAGCATTTAGGACAGTATAGTTTAGAAAATTTTAATACATCTTAATAGTTTAACTACCTAAAGCTAAATTTCTTATTAGTGTTCTCAGTTCTTGAACTGACCATTAGTCATTAACTGCTAAAGAAGGTATTGGCTGTATTCATATACTCAATAAGTATCGATCTGGAATAATGACTTCTATCTATTTCAGGAATGACACAACGTTTTGCATGATAAGTATCTGTTGGAAATATTGACTTATTTTAACTTTCCAGAAAAGCAGTATATAAGCAGCCTTCCAGTGGATCAGAGACCAGGATGGACCCAGTTGTAGAACGGAATAAATGACCAGATGAAAGAGGGATACCAGCACTCCCCATTTCCTAGACTATTTATCTGACTCAGTCGCCATAGCATTTCTGTCTTCTGCTTTGTTTGGAATTCCCATCCTTGTAATTGCTCCTTCACGAACACAAGAAACACAGGGCATGGGTTCAAGAGATTAGTGCTAAAATAAACATATCATCTTGGAGAAGCATACAGTGGTTTTGGTGTTCTACCTGTATCGTTACCTGCACTCGAGTATCAGATTAACTGTCTATTACCTAGAGAAGAAGAGAGTTGTGAGGATTGAATGGACGACAGGTAAACTTTAGAGTGCAGATTTAGAGTCAGAGTGGATCAAACATGAAACAGACAGAAGGCAACATGAGGGCAAGAATAGGATCTAGGTTAGGGGAGGATGGAAGAGACTAGGATCTGCAGATCAAGTATGCCCATTCGAATGGGGGAAAGTGGACTAGTAGGGGATAAGCTATTTCCAGTTGGTTACAAAACAATTCCATTGGATAGTCCTTAGATTCTTGACTCTTAGAACTAATAGTGTGCTAGATAGTCTCATACATAAATCTTTGTGCACATTTGTGGTAGTTTCCTTAGGGCAAATTTATAGAAATGCTAGATCATAGAATATAAGTATGTTAAGACTTTTGGTACACTCTGTCAGAGTATTCCTCAGAAAGGTAATAACAATGAAAAGTCCACCATCAGTGTATGAGAATAGATACCAGAAATGGAAAGTTCCATTTCTTTTGGCAAGCTCCACCTAGGACAGTTATACCTGTTATACTTCTACATAGTCATGAAGGGATTCTGCTTAAAAGGCCAGAAGTTGATTCACTGAGAAATACTAGATTTACAGTAAAAATTTAAAAATAAGCAAGGTAGACTAAGAATGTTGATTAATGAATATTGCCAAGCATCTGTGAACACTCTACAGTGAGATTCTGGCTATAAATTCTCATTCCTCCTCAAGAATGGGAATACCAAGCCAGAGTGGTACTAAAGGAGTGGTGTCTCTTTGTTTTGGTCTGGATACTTTTACTTCGCTTAACATAACCTTTAAAAATGATCTCATTATTTTTACTCAAAAATCTCCCCTTCTTTCTGAATTTTCCTGTCTTTCCTAGAACTACCATCCCCACATTTCACCAAGCCAGACCTGGGAATAATGTAAAAAATACCATTTTAAACCCCACCCAGATCCAGCAGGCAATTGGTTACCAATTGCTATCATTCTATTCTCTGAATATCTTCCAAACATACCCCTCTTCTAGTGCCCTCATTTACACCTTTGTCATTTCTTGTTTCCTAATGTTCTTGCTACCTTCAGCCTTATATTTCTCCAGTCTATCACACTGACACTAGAGTGGAACTTCTAAACTACATGTCAGATCATGTCAGGTTCCTGCTCAGGATTTTAGATAGATTCCTATTGCCTACATAATAGAAACTAAAACTTCTGTTCAGTCTTACAGGGTCCTATTCACCATAAAGCCCATTGTTATGTCACATAGCTTGTGTCACCCATGTGCTGGTCATGGTTTTCATCCTGAACCTCTTGCCTTCATCCATTTGAGGTGCCATATTCTGACTTGGGCCTTATCCTTCACGCTTTTGGTGTATGACTTACCTTCCTAGGCACAGATTCTCATTCACCTCCCCACCTCGTGCTCAGCACTGTGTCTCTGGTTTTGACCTCTTGTATCCTGCCCTGCCTATTATTGAGAATCTCCCTTTCTCCTGGTTGCTACTGTGGAAAAAATATATCCAGAGTTCTACTAGGATCAGTGCATCAGTTCAGAGCAAAACTCTGTCCAGAGGTGGCCCACAGCCTGGGGAGGGGCAAAACTTGCCAGAAGGGGTTCATCTGCTTGAGTTTCAGGATTAAGGATCTCTAGCACCAAAACTAAGGCCTGCCTTGGTTCTTAGAGGCAAAATTCCATCTCAAAGTTCTGTCTCATTTGTGGTTTTTCCAAGAAAGCTATCATAGGAGTGCTGTAGACAGAATGAAGCTTTTAACAGAATTCCTTCTACAGGTATAGAAAGAATGGTTTCTATTTGCTAAACTATTTTGCAAATGAGAAATGTTTTACGATTTGAAAAAGCAGAAAAGCACTTTATCCTGACTGAATCTTCGTATACCAATAAATAATAAGGTGACAGCTGAATTGAGCTGGTTATCCTAATTTTAATGTTTTCCCTGATGAAATGTAATTGGTTAATGAAAGGAAACAAAACCTTGCTCATATAAATAGCATAGACACATATTTATCTTATTAAAATACTTCTTATTGTTTCTGGTTAAAGAAAATACACAGAATAAATTTATTTTAAGAAAATAAAAATTGAGGGCTTCCCTGGTGGCGCAGTGGTTGAGAGTCCGCCTGCCGATGCAGGGGACACGGGTTCGTGCCCTGGTCCGGGAAGATCCCACATGCCTCGGAGCGGCTGGGCCCGTGAGCCATGGCCGCTGAGCCTGCACGTCCGGAGCCTGTGCTCCGCAACGGGAGAGGCCGCAACAGTGAGAGGCCCGCGTACTGCAAAAAAAAAAAAAAAAAAAGAAAAGAAAAGAAAAATTGACATTACTGTTATTTACCTAAATAATATGACTAAAATATTTATAATTTACCTATTGAGTCTAAAGGGCTTTGCTGACAATTACTTTATTTTTGATTACCTTTTGCATGGAAATAATGACTATTAAATTTTATGTGCGTGGAAGATGAATATATATATTAAAATAAAGCAGTGCTGTAAAATTTATAAATAGGCCTTACAAGAATCAAACTTGTATTTATATCTTTGTTACAGTTTTTTAGAATTATGGTATGTAACGTTTTTAGGTTGGAAAGGCTTTTATTGGCCTTCAGTCATACAGTGTATGAATAGATGAGGATGAATTAATTGGGAAAGTGTCTGAACCCCAGACAGAATCATAGTGCCCATTTTGTCAGGGAGACATGGAGATCAGAAGGGGGTCTCAGAATGGAAAGAGAAGGCAATAGTCATGCAGATCCAAATCTTAGGCCATAAAGAGATGTTCTCAAATATTTGTTTTAAATGTATGATTTACATTTTCATTGAGTATTGAATAAATATTCACCAGATTAACAGTTAATAAAACATCAAAGAGTAAGAGATTCCATTTTTTCATGGAAAAAGAGAGAAAATATTTTAGGCAGATTGCCAAATGTTTAGGCAAATGTTGATTATGAAATACGTTGTGAACTTTTTCCATACCGAAATAATTGCCTCTCACTAAGAAAAGCTTTCACTGACACCTCATCTTGAGACGTAACAAACATATTGTAAAACCCATCCAACTGATTAATAGTTTTTGGCTTTTAGGAGCCTTTTCAATAAGATAAAGGTTGGAGTGAAGTGCAAGGGAGGCCGTCTGTTTTAGTGTTGAATTTTAATTTTCCGTTATTAATAATTAGCAATTGATAATTCAGATAAAAGCTGTGTTCGTAAATATTTAAAACAAGACAAGTGGTTGGGTTGGTTGGATAACTTGGAGGGGATTTGGATCAATGAAACCAGAATTTAGTGGTTATATGGTTTGTGTTTCTTGTTAAATTCTGGAATGGTACTGGCATATGGAGCGGCATTAGATTAATTTCTTTTTTCACTCTCGTTTTCATGCAATTTCCCACATTATACCCTTTGCTATAAAACGTGCCATGTTCAATTAAGGTATGCTAGTATGTTGAAGTATTTTTCAACAACTCTGTTGAAATCTCATGAATGAGGTCAGTTCACAGGGTCAAACTAATACATGCTAAATGCTTGTATGTAATTTTTTAGCTTGAGACAGGCTCAGAGGCATTTATTTGACGAACTCCTGAGAATAATTGGTTCTCCAACAACCTAGACAGAATAGGCTTTTTGAGAATAAAATAGGTTCTCATTCATTCCTTTCCTGTAGCTCATTTGAAGTAGCATCTTATAACAATCCTAATTTTAAAGTTACTTCTATTCACCCAATGAAAGTAACTTGTTTATTTTGATCCTTTTGGTTCCTGGGTCTTTAAATTGCTTAGAGCTATTCTCTCAAACTGTCACTGTTAATCACGCACATTTGTTTTGCCTTATGCTATTAGTAGGATCGAATTTACTAACTTCTTTGCATGATCCTGTTATACTGATACACTTAACATCTGCCATAAATGATTTATTAAGATTTAGTGAAAATTATATTTCAACATATTTAAGGAGCAAACTTCACTGAAAACACAAATGGTTTACTCACATGTCAGTACTCTTCAAGTCTTTCTAATTATAATTAAGATATAATTTTATTTCCTTATTTTTGGAGACCCAAGCTCTCACAATTTATCTTTTCTTTTATGCACCATTTCCCCCCTAAACACATTCAGAAAACTTCCATTTTATCCAGATAAGCACAGGCTTTCGGTTGCAATTTCTTTTTCAGATCAAATACATGTTTCAGAGTATGGAAGATTTTATGATTTTCAAATTAATACAAAGGCCAAGGTTAGGAATTTAACCCAATAGATGGAACACACACACACACACACACACACACACACACACACACGGCATTTGATGCTCATTTGTTTTTTTTGTTTGTTTGTTTTTATATTATACACCAAAATTTATTTTATTCAAATGCGTAAAATCACTTGGGTCACTGAAGCTGATGTAATAAGTCCAGGCTTTTATGTTAAAGCATTAGCCTAATAGATTAATATGTCTCCTCTGAATAAACAGCCCTCTTGAGACTGTTTCAGCCTGTGAGTTCAATACATTTACCAACCCCACAAAAGCATTAGGCTTAAATGGAGTTCTCCTCTCTTGGGACATCAGCCTCACCAACACAAAATTAAACTTTGTAAGGGTCACCCATCGCATTTCCTTTCCCATGCTTCCCTTCCTTCCTTGTCCACGCTCTTACTTGTTTTGGGAGACTTTGTGACTAAGGAGACAAGTGTAACCTCATTCTGAGTGACCTCATTCTTACAATAGGGTAGATTTTATATATTTTTGTGGGTAAAATGGTTAAAAGGAACATCTTCAGAACCACTATGGGGAGGTGGGTAATGGGGAAATGCCTTTTCAGCTGAAATTGGGTCAGTTGACCTGAATCCATTAAGTACTCAGTAAATATTAACTAATAATATTATTATTATTAAAATAAATTTGCAACAATTTTCCATTGCTAGGATATGGAGAGCACAAAACTGCCATAGCAAGGCAGAACACAGGCAACACAAGACAGAGGCACATAAATAGAAAGCAACCCTATTTCAGTGTTAATAAATGAAATATCACAGGTTTAGTCTGAATATTTCTTTTTAAAGAGCACACTAAATCAAACATTCATTAAAAAATCCTTCAAATGGCTTCCCTGGTGGCGCAGTGGTAGAGAATCCGCCTGCCGATGCAGAGGACACGGGTTCGTGCCCCGGTCCGGGAAGATCCCACATGCCGCGCAGCAGCTGGGCCTGTGAGCCATGGCTGCTGAACCTGCGCGTCCGGAGCCTGTGCTCCACAACGGGAGAGGCCCACGTACCGCAAAAAAAAAAAAAAAATCCTTCAATAAATGTTTGCTGCCCAAAGCATACTTTGAAAAATCATTAAAGAGAGACTGAGAATAATCTAGAATAGTTTTTTTTTTTTTTTTTAAGCAGTGTTTCAATCTGGAGGTCCATGAGTGAAATTTTCCCCTCAATTTATTTTGCTTGACTGTCAGGATGGTTTTAAAAATGAGTTTGAAATGAAAATGAATTTATCAAAACATGTGGGATGCTGCGAAAGCAATGCTTAGAGCAAAATTTATAGCAGTGAATACTTATATTAGAAAAGAAGAAAAATTTTAAATCATTAATCTAAGTTTTCACCTCAGGAAACTGGAAAAAGAAGACCAAATTAAACCCGAAATAAGCAGAAGAAAAAAAAAATAAAAAGAGTTAAAGCATAAATAAATTTGAAAATGAGAAATCAATAAAGAAAATCAAACCAAAAGCTGGTTCTTAGAAAAGATGAATAAAATTGATAAACCTCTAGCCAGTCTATGAAAAAAAAGGACACGCATTACTAATACCAGAAATGAAAGAGGGGACATGACTACAGATCTCATGGAAATTAAAATGATAATAAAAAAGATAATAAAAATTACTATGAACAACTCTTCGCTCACAAATTTGATAATCTAGATTAAATGAACCAATTCCTTCCTTAAAAGACACAATCTGCTAAAACTTACACAAGAAGAAATAGATGATCTAAATAGGCCTACATCTATTAAAGAAATAAATCAATAATTAATAACCTTCCAAAACAGAAAGCACCAGGCCCAGATGGGTTAACTGGCAAATTCTACCAGACATTTAAGGAAGAAATTATACCAATTCTCTATAATCTCTTTCAGAACACAGAAGCAGAGGGACTACTTCCTAGCTCATTATAGGAAAGCAGAATAAGCAAACAAACAAACTGCAGAGCAGTATCTCTCGTGAACATAGATGCAATAATCCTTAACAAAATATTAGCAACTGAATCTAACAATGTACGCAAATAATTATACATGATGACAAATTGGGATTTATCCCATGTATGCAAGCCTGGTTCAATATTCAAAAATCAATGTAATCCATCACCTCAACAGACTAAAAACAAAAAATCACATGATCATATTAATAGTTGCAAGAAAAGCATTTGACAAAATCCAACACCCATTCATGACAAAAAACACTCAGTAAACTACGAGTAAGGAGGAACTTTCTCCACTTGGTAAAGACTATCTACAAAAACCTTCAGCCAACATCATATTTAGTGGTGAGAAACTCAAAGTTTTCCCACTAAGGTCAGGTACAAGGTAAGGATGTCCCCTCTCACCACTCCTTTTCAACACCATACTGGAAGTCCTGGCTACAACAATAAAGCAAGAAAGGTATACAGACTGGGAAGGAAGACGTTGTTTACAAATGGTATGACTGTCTAAGTAAAAAATCCAAAAGAATTTGATATAAACCTAAAACTGACCTAAAAGTTTTCAAAAAGTAAGTACCTCCGTAATAGAAATATAATCTATCTTCCATGATAAAAAAATGAATTTGAACTACTTTACTCCAGTTTCTTACACACTCCACTACTCCCCAGTGTTTAGAAATTGGCAAGGTTTCTATCTTTATATACCTGTATGGGATTTGTAGCTGATTGAGTTATGCTCTCTGAGAATCAAGGGTACTTTAAGGGTACTTTTATCCTGTCACAGAGATGTATAAGAAAAGAATGATGCTAAGTACTAACAGAATGCTCTGCTAAATCAGGAAGAACTTTCCAGACCAAGCCAAAGAGAGACCACTCCTTTAGCTATGGCTCAGTATTTCTATTTTTGAGGAGGAACTAGAACTTGCTGCTCATTTTTCTCTGTGAAACATCCACAGATGCTTAGAAGTATTCATAAATTAACATTATTAGTAAACTTACTTAATTCTTACTTTTTCGTGTGAATCTAGTAGTTCTCAGTGAATCGATTTCTGGCCTTAAATAGGTGGCAGAATCCCACTTGTCATTACTATCAATGCTTGTAACTGTCCTGAGTGGATCTTGCCTGAGGATTCCAGTGCCATTTCTGGTGTCCATTCTCACGCTGATGGTAGACTTTCAATTGTTATTACCTTTCTGAGGAATCCTTTGGAAAGTGTATCAAAAATCTTAACACACTTATATTCTAGAATCTAGCAATTGTCCTAGGAATTTGTCATGTGGAAATTATATATCTTGTACATTAAAACATTTTTTTGAGGGTGTCTAGTACCCTATTAGTGAAGACTGAAAAATCAGAAACAATCTAAGTGTCCCCAAATGAGTATTTGTTAAGTAAATTCTAGTTTGGTAATTTGGAATTCACTGCAGCCATTCAAAATCACTATTAGACTAGTTAGTAATATGGAGACAATATTTACAACTAAGTATTCTGTGAAAAAAGTACATCATAAAATAATGTGTATGTTATGGTCCCATTAGAGTCTTTATAAAAGGAAAAATAAAGCCACAGAATAAGTTTAGAAAAATGTCCCAGACTGTTAGCATTCGTTCTCTGGGGGGTAGGAGTATGGTTGATTTTTGTTTCTTCTATGTGCTTTTCTATGTTTTCTAAATTTTATTGTTTTGTAATGAGAGCAATGCTAAAAATATCTATTTTAAGAGGTATTCTAGTGCTCTGACGGTTAATTCTAGGCAAGTAGCACCCTTTGAAGACTACTCAACTAGTCTAGTTTCTGGCTATGCTCCCTGCCTGAGCCAGAGGTCTTGGGCATCAGATCTCTGGAGGGCCCTTTCAGTAACATGGCCTAATTCTCTGATTTTAAGATAATCATGATTTGTAGATCTCTTGTCATCTCAAGCAACTTTTCAATTGGAGAGGAATTGGGAGCTTTTCACTGTCAGAGCTAATGGTCCATACCGGTACTGCCACCCTATAGAATAATTATGCTTTTAAGAGGAACATTCTCTGTTACCCTGTGATGGTTAAGCATGGGATTGTTCTCTTCATTTCAAGAGGAGTGGCTCTAATTTAATTCTTCTGAATGCAATTGCAGGGAATGGATATTTGTTCTCAGAAGGATCTTTTTAATAGGATCATTGCCTTGAAGCAGTGTTCCCTTGGAAACTGCTTGATGTCTGTCTGTGTAGCAGGAGTATTAGATTTTTAGAAGTTGGGTACATGTGTGTGTATGTGAATTCATATTGAAATGGCTAAAGATAAAATGAATAAAAGAAATGCATTAATATCCTAAAAATTCAAATTAAATTAAAACATATAACCATATTTTTCAGAATAGAGAGATGATGAAAAGAGGGAACATCCAATTATTGGATGTATTATTTCAAATGTTTACATGGTGGGAAAAATTCGTATCTAAAATACACAACTCCCAAACTCACACTAGTTTTTAAATTCTTTCTTAGCCTCTATGCTCCAGGTTATATGAAGAAATTAATATATGTCACTACAAAGTTGCTTTCTTGGCCCATAAATCCTTGCATATATGGTGTTTTGGGGGTGTGGGAAGGTAAATTAATATAAAAACTATTAACATCTAGCCCTTTTATGGGTATTGTGAAAGAAGAAAAAGAAAGCTTACATTCATTAGATGGCATAGACAGATTGCATCAGAGACACAAAACATCATTTCAATTAATGTGTTCAGACCACAATCTATAAGCGATAAATATACCTATTACATATTTGAGGGGATGTTGGGGAACATCTGCCTCATGGTCTTGAATGATCAGTGTGCACGCATGTCAAGGGATGGGCAACGTGGCTTGAGAAGATAAGAAATCAATTCTAGAGTATTTTCAGGCTGCCCAAATCCTACTCTACTCTAAAGGGTTGTATCAAAATTGAATGGAAGAGTAGGGGGTCCATTGGTTATGTGAATTTTGAAAAATTGCCAGATTCCTGCTTAAAAACCATGCTGCTTAGCTTTCTAAATTTATGAGTGAAAATATCATAGAAGTTAAGTGGCATTACAAAAAATTGCCAAACTAGTTTCTGAGAAAACTGAGATTGATTACTCATCCAGTGGATGAAGTATCTTGACTTTTTAAATAAAAATTAAAAGGGAGGGGTTTTATTTTTTAAAAAATAAAAGCCTCAGTAGATTGAACAAATAGCTTTTCAAATTGCTTTACATTCTCTGCCTCATATCAACCCAATTCTTTACTTGTCACTTACCGATGGATTCAGTCCTCATGACTGCTGCTGACCCAACTCTGCATCGTATCTGCCCCTTTGGTAAAGAAATGAGTGACACTTGAGAAAATGGTCTCTATAATGTCAAGATGTAAACCTAATTGCAGGGGTTACAGCATGTGGGAATGAACAAAAGGAGACAAATACAGATAGACTGTTGCTTCAAGAAGTTATAACTAAAGAAGAAAGAGTGATAGTGTTAGTTGGATACTAAAGAAAGGATAAAAACCCTTTATGAGATATGGCAAAATAAATCATGGATAAAGGGTTGTAGAAATCTTTCTACATGATATTGGTGCTGTATATGAAATTACCTTCAGGTTTTTGCCACAATAATTCTGCATACAAAACCCCAAAATCTAGTGGCTTTCAACAACAAGCATATATTTCTTTCTAATGGGCTTGTAGGTCAGATTTGACTTGTGGGCTCTGCTGGGCTTGGCTGAGCTTGGGTACTGTAGTGGAGCTGGCTCTAGATGAAGGCATGGAAAATACACCTATGGTAACAGAAAGGAAGGTGGAATAAGTGTAGCTGCATGGGTGAAGGTGGTGGCAGTAGTTTCTAGAGCTGTTCTTCTCTCAGAGATATAGGAAGCAAAGCTGAGAGTGAAGGTGAGGAGGTGCTTGAGTTTTGAGGTGAAAGTAGAGGTAACTGAGTGGAGTAGAGATATGTAGTCCATTCACTGGAGTCCATTCACTGGACGGCACTAACGGTCTCTTTGAGATCAGTGATCATGACTTAAGGATACAGCAGATTGTTTTTCTCCAGCCACATTCAGCTTCATGGGTGCCAGGACAGAGCAGGTGGTGAGTTGGCTTTAAGTATGATTAGAGTTTTGCCATGCGAGACCTATGAGGTAAGAAGACGACAAGAGAGTTGAGGTTTTATGCAAGAGAGGAATAATGGACTGTGGATTCTAAACTATCAGTACATAAGGAGAATATTAAATATATCAATAGGATGTGGGGAAAAAGTGATAGGTCCTTGTTGGGAATGGGATATTAGAGGAAAGATCTGGAAGGACAAGAGATGGTTGTGGGAGAGTGGGATGCTTGATGTTGAACTTATGGGGGAATTGCTGTTACTGGTAATGAGAAGGTGACTGGGTTAGGTGGGAGACAAGATCATTGAAGATGAGCTCAAATGGATTAGAAGGATCATCAGGGGAATATTGAAATCACCAAGAATAATGACAAGTAGAGTGCTGGAATGACAGTGAGTTAGAAGCTTAATTCTTCAAGGAGTGGGGAAGGACCCAGGTCTGTGTATAATTGCAACAAGGAGGGGTAGTGGGTTGATATTCTGAGGAGTTGAAGAGTAGCCATAGCTTGGGGGGAGAGCCAGGTCAAGTTCAGGATATTAGTGATACAAGGGATTTTGCTGGTGATTGATTTTTGGATACAAGGGATTTTGCTGGTGATTGATTTTGGGTTCCAGGGGGATTTGGGGATGGGTTGGAGATAAGTTCATAAAAGGGTAAGTACACAGCTATCTAATAAGAAGAGCCCAGGGATGAAGGCATTTCTAGGTAAGGAGAGGGTCTAGGCTTTATGAGGTGATCAACAAATCAGGAATAAAGGGATGTCTGAGTCACAAGGCAGATAGATGATGAGAGTTGGTGTAATGAAGGATGAGCGTTGATTTTTACGCATAGCACATTAATTTGGAGATCTTCCTCTTCATGTCAAGGATAGTATAGAAGTGGAGGAAAAGTGGTTTTATCTGATGCTTGTAGGGCTCCAGGGCATAGAATTAGGGTGAAGTGGTGTGTGTGGCTGAGGTAGCATCTAATGTTAGAATCACCTGGCATAATCAGTTGACTAGGGCTCGGTTTTCAGGGTCTTTAGGTTTAGAACATGGGACTCTTTTTCTCTCATCATAATTAATTTTTTCCTGATTATGTCGTAAAACCCATGGCTCAGTAGCCAGGCGTTTGATAGCTGAGTTTTTTAAAAAAAACAACAAAAAGCAGGTATTGAGAACATGCATACAAGACAGAGTTATAGGACTAGTTTATCTAATTTAACTATCAATCTATCCATTTCTTTATTTGCTGTGTGGGAAGATGGTTGGGTGTGACACTGTTTGAATTCAAATTTCATAGAGGATAGAAAATGTGCCCAAACTATTTAATATGAAAAGAACAAATTCAGGCCATCTATCCCCTTCCTTCTGTTTCTGTAATCTGGTGAGTTGTCCATCTTTATTTTTAAGATGCTCTTCATGGGGTTTTTCATAAGGTCCTGCAGAATAATAGGCTTGAAGATTAATTTTACATACCTCATGGTGCAAAATCCTCTTTCCCCCAGTGGAAAGCTAGAAAAGATTGATGAGGTCATTTTGGCTGTTTCACAATAAAAATTCCCTTTATTTTGTTTAGCAATCAGGGCATAAATATACCTTATTTTTATAAGGTATGCTTTTACAGCTACTTTACTTTCACTGGGTAATTTTATGATAGAATTTAAACTTTTCACCAACTTTTATTTATGGTGTTAAAATTTTACATTTTAGTACTTTGCTTAATTGGCTTCCAGAGAATGATGGACGGGCATGGCTTATATTAATCAGCTCTGAATCTCTGTGGCAAATTTTCTTTTACATTCTTTATTAATTTTATGCTTAGGGGCTGTCGGGAAATAGTATAAATCTTTTCGGGAATCCCACATTTTAGACAAACAAAGTGTGGAAAGATAATAAACCATAGCTCCTTGGCCCTTGTGCCCCTCTACGTTGAGATTCTCGAATAATTATACCTCCACACGTTGAGAGCACCACTCTACTGTATTTAAAAATGAAATACATTTCAGTTCATCAACAGCATCCTTTAGTTTGGAGTCTTGGGGTAGAGGTTGTAAATACCTCATTCATTTGTTCCTTTGCTTTTCCTGAGGGAAACCACATCACATTTTGATTTCTTCTGGATATCAAATGGAGACAAAATGACCACTAACAAGAGAATAGAACTTAGTCTTAGTCCCTTTAGGCTGCTATAACAAAATCCTGCAGACTGGGTAGAATATAAACAACACAAATTTATTGCTTACAGTTCTGGAAACTGGAAGTTCAGTGTTAAGGTGCCAATATCATCAGGCAAGGGCCCTCTTTTGGGTTGTAGACTTCTCATTGTACCTTCATGTGGTGGAAGGGGAGAGGTACCTCTCTGGGGTCACTCATAAGAGCATTAATTCCATTCACGAATGCTCCTCCACTGTCATGACCTAAGCACCTCCTAAAGTTCCCACCTCCCAACAACACCACCACGGGCATTGGGATTTCAACGTGGGAGGACACAAACATTTAGATCACAGCAATAACAAACTGTGTTGTAATGGGCATACGTTGTTTTGTGTAATTTTATTTTTCAGGTGAAAACATTAGTTCATTATAGTACATAATATAGTTTCTATTAAGTAGTAAAATTTTGTCATAGCTTTACTTGATATAAATTAGGTTCACACATATTTTTAGAACTAGCAAATTTTTCAAATTACCACTGAGAGCTCACACATATTTTTAGAACTAGCAAATTAAAATGTATCTTGTGTGGTAATTCACATAGTTTGTCTTTATATGCTTGATTAAGTGAATGACGTTACCATCATAAAACCTATAGAATTTTCTAATTTAGTAGTGTACATTGTGTTTTGACTGTTACACAGTCAAAAGACAACATCTAGTTGAATAAGATAGAAGGGTCAAAGTGCATAGGAAGGTTATCACTGAGATTATCTAGTTTTGCCTAAAGTTTGTATATATGTGTGGTGTGTGTGTGTGTGTGTGTGTGAGAGAGAGAGAGAGAGAGAGAGAGAGAGAGAGAGAGATTGATTATGAGGAATTTGCTTGCTTATGCAATTATGTAGGCTATGTTCCATTATCTGCTATCTGTAAGCTGGACACCCAGGAAAGCAATAATGTGATTCCAGTTGTCTGATTTTTGTCCTATTCAGGCCGTCAACCACTGCACCATGTGTACCCACACTGGGGAAGGCAATCCACTTTATTGAGTCCACCACCAATACAAATGCTCATGTAATCCAGAAACACCCTCACAAACACACCCAGGAATAATTTTAATCTGGGTACCCTGTGACCCAGTCAAACTGACACATAAAATTAGCCATTATACTATGTAAATACTTTTGGGGCGATTTAAAATAAAATACTGTCAAAAATTTTTATTAATTTATTTGTCATTTGTTTTCTAACTCTAAGTTGCTTAAATTGCTTCTCATCCAGCATTGGAAATGACCACTGGATTATTTCAAATTGCCAAGAAGACCATACACATTAAAAAGTCACATTAAATAATGAAAAGTGATGTATTAGTTTCTTACTGTTGTAACATATTACCACAAAACTTTGTGGCTTAGAATAACAGAGTTATTATAGTTTGCCCTTGACTCCACTCTCTCCTTTTTCATTCAAGATCTAATTTTGATTTCTTCTTCCTTCCTAATATGCTTCCTGAATTTTACTTCTCCCATGGACCTACTGAATACACAGTGACATAAGGAGCAATTCCCTCTGAGAGAAATCCAGAAACTAGGGGAGTGACTTCTTCATATTGGATGACTGAGAAAATGCCCACATAGAAATGGGTAGGAAAAGCTGATACACACTCTTGCCATAAATCCCACCACTGGGACAGTGCCACACAATCAGGAGTGAATTCCTAACTCCCAGCTTCTCCCCAAGGAGTGAAGGGTTTGGACCACACATCTAGCACCCCAGCTTTTAAGGCTGCCACCCAAAGAGCAGACTGCCAAATCACCTAGCTCTGAAAGTCAATGGGTCAAAGAAGAAATCAAAAAAGAAACCAAAAAATATCTTGAGACAAATGAAAATGAAAACATAACATATCAAAACTTATGTGATGCAGGAAAAAACATTTCTAAGAGGAAAGTTTATAGGGATAAATGCCTACATAAAGAAAAAGAAAAATCTCAAATAAACAACTGAACTTTAATCCTCAAGAAACTTGAAAAAGAAGAGCAGACTAAGCCCAAAGTTGGTAGTAGGAAGGAAATAACAAATATCAGAGTTGAAATAAATGAAATAGAGACTAGAAAAGATCAATAAAGCTAAGAGCTGGTTCCTTTAAAAGATGAAATGAACAGATCTTTAGGTAGACTTACCAAGAAAAAAAGAGAGAAGCCTCAAATAAATAAAATTAGAAAGAAAAGAGGAGACATCACATCCGATACCACACAAATACAAAGGATCATGAGAGACTACTATGAACAATTAATTATATGCTAACAAATTGGACAACCTAGAAGAAATGGATAAATTCTTAGAAATATACAACCTACTAATAACCAGGAAGAAAAAGAAAATCTGAACAGACTAATTGCTAGTGAGGAGATTGAATAGTCTAGGACTAGATGTTTTTACCTGTGAATTCTATGAAACACTTAAAGAAGAATTAATATGCCTTTCTCAGACTCTTCCAAAGACTAGGAAGGGACACTTATAAACTCATTTTATAAAGCCAGCATTACCCTGGTACAAAAATCAGACAATGACATTACAAGAAAAGAAAATTACAGACCAATATCCCTGATGAACAAAAATACTTGAAAAAAATTTGCAAACAGAATTCAATAGTATGTTAAAAGGATCATATACCCTGACCAAATGAGCTGTATTCCTGGTTTCAAGGATGGTTCAACATCTGCAAATCAATTAATGCAATACACCACATTAACAAAATGAAGTATAAAAATTATATGATCATCTCAGTAGATGCAGAAAAAGATTTTGACAAAATTCAGTATTCATTTATGATAAAACTCTCAACAAAATGGGTATAGTGCTAGCATAGCTTAACATATTAAAGGATGTATATAAGAAACCCATAGCAAACATCATAGTCAATGATGGAAAGCTGAAAGCATTTCCTCTAAGAGCAGGTACAAGACAAGAATGCCCACTCTTGCCACTTTTATTCAACATAGCACTGGAAGTCCTAGCCAGAGCAATTAGGCAAGAAAATAAAATAATAGGCATCCAACTCAGAACAAAAGAAGTAAAATTTTCTGTGTTTGCAGATGACATAATATTATATATAGAAAACCCTAGAGATGCCACCAAAAACTAGTAGAACTAATAAACAAATTCAGTAAATTTGCAAGATACAAAATCAGCGTATAAAAATCAGTTGCTTTTCTATACACTAACAATGAACTATAGGAAAGAGAAATTAAAAAAAACAATCCCATTTACAACAGAATCAAAAAGAATAAAATACTTAGGAATAAATTTAAGCAAGGGGATGAAAGATCTATTCACTAAAAATTATAAAATACTGATAAAAGACATTGAAGAAGACACAAATAAATGAACAGACATTCCATGCTTATGGAATGAGAGAATTAATATTGTTAAAATGCCATACTACCCAAAGCAATCTACAGACGCAATACAATTCCTATTAAAATTCCAATAGATAATCACTCTGAATGATTCTATATATATAATATTCTTGAAATAACAAAGTTATAGAGATGGAGAACAAAAAAAATACCAATGACATTTTTCACAGAAATAGAAAAAACAACCCTAAAATTTATATGAAACCACAAAAGAGCCTGAATAGTCAAGCAATTTTGAGAAAGAAGGCAAAGTTGGAGGCATCACACTTCCCACTCCCAAACTATATTACAAAGCTATTGTATCAAGACAGTATAGTAGTGACATAAAAACAGACACACAGATCAATGAAACAGAATAGAGAACCCAGAATAAACCCACTCATATTTGGTCAATTAATTTATGACAAAGGAGCCAAGAATATACTGTTGGTAAAGAATATTCTGTTCATTAAGTGGTGTTGGGAAAACTGGATATCCACACACAAATGAATGAAACTGGACCCCTATCTTACACCATACACAAAAATCAACTCAAAATGGATTAAAGGCTTGAATGTAAGATCTGTAACCATAAAACTCCTAGAAATAATGTAAGGTGTAATCTCCTGGATCTGGGTCTTGCAGTGAGTTTTTGGATTTGACACCAAAAGCAAAGGCAGCAAAAGGAAAAATAAACAAGTAGGACTACATGCAATTAAAAACTTCTGTACAGCAAAGGAAACCATCAACAAAATGAAAAGGTAAGCAATGGAATGGGAAAAACATTTGCAAACCACATATACAATAAGTGGTTAGGGGGAAAGTAGCGGGGGTCGTGGTAGGATGAACTGGGAGATTGGGATTGACATATATACACTAATATGTATAAAATGGATAACTAATAAGAACCTGCTATGTGAAAAATAAATTAAATTAAATTTAAAAAAATAAGGGGTTGGGCTTCCCTGGTGGCGCAGTGGTTGGGAGTCCGCCTGCCGATGCGGGGGACACGGGTTCGTGTCCCGATCCGGGGGGATCCCACATGCCGCGGAGCGGCTGGGCCCGTGAGCCATGGCCGCTGGGCCTGCGCGTCCGGAGCCTGTGCTCCGCAGCGGGAGAGGCCACGACAGTGAGAGGCCCGCATAACGCAAAAAAAAAAAAAAAAAAAAAAAAAAAAAAAAAAAAAAAAATAAGGGGTTAATGTCCAAAATATACAAGGTACTCATACAACGCAATAGCAAAAAATCAAATAACCCAATTTAAAAAAAAGGCAAAGGACCTGAACAGATATTTTCCTAGAAAAGACATACAAATGGCAACAGGTAGATGAAAAGGTAGTCAACATCACTAATCATCAAGGAAATGCAAATCAAAACCATGAGATATCATCTCACACCTGTTAGGATGTCTACTATCAAAAAGATACAAATAACAAATGCTGATGAGGATGTGAAGAAAAGGAAATCCTGGATGGGGAACTGGTGTTGGTGGGAATGTAAACTGGTACAACCACTAAGAAAAACAGTATGGAAGTTCTTCAAAAAATTTAAGATAGAATTACCATATGATCCAGCAATCCCACTTCTGGGTATACAGTTGACCCTTGAACAACATAGAGGTTGGTGGCACTGACCCTCTGCCCAGTTGAAAATCCAAGTATAACTTATAGTTGGTCCTTCTGTATCCATGATTCTTCATCCATGGATTCAATCAAATTTGGATCATGTAGTACTGTGGTATTTACTATTGAGAAAAAATCCTTGAATAAGTGCACCCTAGCAGTTCAAACCTGTGATGTTCAAGGGTCAATTGTATATCCAAAGGAAACAAAATCATTTTCTTGAAGAGATATCTATACTCCCATGTTCATTGCAGCATTATTCACAATGGCCAAGGTGCGGAAACAACATGTCTGTCGATGAAAGAATGAATAAAGAATATGTAGTATAAATATAGAATGGAGTATTATTCAGGCTTAAAAGAAGGAAATCTTGCCAGTTGCAACAACATGGATAAATCTGGAGGGAATTATGCTAAATGAAATAGCCAGATAGAGGAAGACATTATTTATATGTGGAATTTTTTAAAAATGAAAGTTGAACTCATAGAAACAAAGAGTAGAATGGCAGCTGTCAGGAGACAGGGGTGAGGGAAAGAGAAAGAGGTTAATAAAAGGGTATAAACTTTCAGTTAGAAGAGAAATAAGATCTGAGGATCTAATATATAATGATGACTATAGTTGATAATACTGTATTGTACGATTGAAATTTGATGAGTGGAACTTAAGTGTTCTCATGAAAAAAAAAAGATAAATATGTGAGGTGATAGATTTAACTCATCGGTGGGGATCATTTTACAAGGTATATGTATCAAAGCATCATCATTATACACTTTAAATATATTACAGTTTTGTCAATTATACCTCAATAAAGCAGAAAAAAGTGAAAAATGTATTGATAGTGGTGATGATTGTACCACTATCATTCAACTCTGAATATACTAAAAACCTCATTGTGCACTTTAAAAGGGTGAATTTTATGGCATGCAAAGTATATTTCAAGTAAAAAATTTACGTACAAAAATGAAAAAAATGTTGATATTTGCTATATACGAGGCGTTGTTGGTGCTGGTGATTCATTAGTGAATGGAGAAATAGAGAGTGGTACTTAATTCTAATGTGAACAATTCTGGTAGACTTCATAGTTCAAAGAAGGATCACCAGGGGGTGGGGGTGGGGCTGAGGGAGATGAAAGAGACCTGAGCATGGAGCTGAGAAAAATGGTAAAAGGGTTTCTCTTGGGAAGAAATGATACTTCCTTTTCTGAAACAGGAAAGAAAGGAAAGAAAGAAAGAAAGAGAGAGAGAGAGAGTGGGAGGAAGGAAGGAAGGAAGAAAGAGAAAGAAAGAAAGGAAGGAAGGAAGGAAGAAAGAGAAAAAAGAAAGAAAGAAAAGAAAGAGGAAAGAAAGAGGGAAAGAAAGGAAGGAAGAAAGAAAGAAAGAAAAAGAAAGGAAAGAAAGAAAGGGAAAAGAGAGAGAGGGAGGGAGGGAGGAAGGAAAGAAGGGAAAGGAAGGAAGGAAGAAAGAAAGAGGAAGGAAGGAAGGTTAGAAAAAGTAGGCTTAGATACTGCAAAATTTTGGGAAAGAACTGTGTGGTGGTGTTATATCTGTAAAGAGAGATGAAATTTAATTCTTATATTGACTTTTTGTGCATATAGGAGAAAATATCAGTTTTATAGTCACAGTACTTCAGCACACTTCACCCAGGACAATAGTCTTCTAGAATCTAGGCATTTGGCAGTCCTGGTCGCAGGTGGGAATTTCTACCTCAGTAGCTGTCCTAGGACAAGTCTATCAGAGCAACTGACACGCAGTTTCCAGCCAGCTGTTTGGTCTTATTTTTAGGTTGTAAATTTTTCCAGAAACAAGCTCTGCATTTTCAAGTGCCCTGTGTCCATGCTTTTGATAATAGCTTAATAAATATTTGATTCATGATGTTTGTTAACAGCTACTTCATTTCCAGAAGAAGAATGAATGTGAGTTGCCAGGGTATGTATTCTACTTAGTACTTCAGTTAGTAGGGGGATATGGCAGAGTATCCTATCTTTTATTTATGCTTATAGTTATACAATGCAACTTAGTGATTAAGTGAGAGTTGTAAGTTGGAAGGGACTCTGCTGGGTGGAAATATCTTAAAAATCCACAAGAGGGAGATATATTGCTATTGAAGTAGAATGGTGCTAATGAAATACCAATTCCTAACTTTTCAGAGCAGAATATTTTCCTGCATTTCCCCAGCTGAAAATAAGGAACGGATAGGCTTTCTCAAGTTTGACTTTTCAGTTTTCTTTTGGGATGGGAGATTAGATTTAGGAATGCTCAGTTATTTGCAGAGTCTTGGAATATGCATGATATGTCAAGGTTTATGATGCATCAAAAGCTTCAATGAGCACATCTAAAGGCTTTAGGGATTTTTGTTTGTTATTGATCTGATTGTGACTCTTTCAAGGACAGATTGCAAAGCTGTCTTTTCTCTGCTTCCTCTTTTCATTTCTTTGGCAGTTGCAGTGGGGAGTCCGTGCTGGCCAGATTGGGTCTTGTATTCTTACTGGGAAGTGCCCTCGCTAATCTCACTGTCTCCTTTGGGCAAGATGTCTCAGCAGGACGAATCGTCTTGGTTTTCAGTGGCCTTTACCTACTAAAAGGCAGAGCTGAATTCTAAGTAACTATAGAAAAGGAACCTTTATTTTTTATTTTATTTTATTTTATTTTTGAGGTACGCGGGCCTCTCACTGTTGTGGCCTCTCCTGTTGCGGAGCACAGGCTCCGGACGTGCAGGCTCAGCGGCCATGGCTCACGGGCCCAGCCGCTCCGTGGCATGTGAGATCTTCCCGGACCGGGGCACGAACCCGCGTCCCCTGCATCGGCAGGCGGACTCCCAACCACTGCGCCACCAGGGAAGCCCCAGGAACCTTTATTTTAAATAGCATATATTTGTACTTTGAAATTCATACTCCTTGCCTGACCTCCTCATGTTTATGTGGTCAGCAGGGCAGAAACCCTTTATAATTTCAGAAGAAATGTTTGCAACGTTATTTCTAGATTACTTACAAGCTTTATTTGCTTTCTTTTCAGAAAAAAATATTTTTTTCTCTTCCGATACGAAGAAATGATATGTACTAATGATACCTTTAGTGTTTGCCTTTCCTGAAGACTTCCTAATTCTTTTTTTTAGCAGCCATGGCTCACGGGCCCAGCCGCTCCGCAGCATGTGGGATCCTCCCAGACCGGGGCACGAACCCGTGTCCCCTGCATCGGCAGGTGGACTCCCAACCACTGGGCCACCAGGGAGGCCCAAGACTTCCTAATTCTTAAAACTATTCCTTCCTTGGTCTTCCCATTCCCTTTTATAGTGTCCTATTCTCAGTATTCTTTGAGTGATCATTTCCTTCTTCCCACATCATTGCAGTCCAGGGTGACCTCTGTGGTCAGCCTCTCTTAGGAAGGCTGTGTTGTGTAAAGGCTAAGAGCACAGACTGGAGACAGTCTGTTCTGGGTTCATATCCCAGCTCCAGCACTGAATAACTGTGTGTGACTTTGTGCAAGTTGCTTCAGTTATCTAAGCCTTAGTCTTACAAACCACAAAATGGGGATAATGATTGGATTTATGTGAGGATGAGATCAGTTAGTATATGTAAAGGGCTTAGAACAGGGTCTGGCAAATAGGAAGCACACTTAAAGGTTGGCCACCTTTAAAAGTGGAAAAGTGGAAAAGTCTCTTCCACCAGAGACTCTCCTTGCAGGAGCTCAGCTACACCATAAGTCTCATGTATTCCCTTTATATCTTTTCTGAGCTCTAGACACATTTCCTAGAGCTTTCTAGACATTTTCACATGGGCTGCCAACAGGGTACCTCAGACTCAACATATTTAGAACTGAACGCATTATCTATCAGTCTCCACTCCTGGTAACCTGCTTCTTTTTCTATTCCCTCTTTTAGCCAATGGCATCATTTCTTGTCTAGGAGCTGAAGCCAGGAAACAAAGAGTTATCCTTGCCTTCAATCCTTTACCTCAAACTCATTTGATTACCAAATTATGTCAATGCACCTATTCAAACTTCATCCACACTCAAGCCCTTTATTACTACAGGGAGCTTGAACCCTCTTCTTGCCCTTACTTGTACCTCGTTCTGTCCACTTTGTCCAGAACGATATTTTACAAATGAAAATCTGATCCCATACCTCCTCAGATTAAAAAGTTCTGTATTTTTCATAGCTTTCAATGTTATATATAGTATGACACAGAAGATCCTTCATGACCTGGCCCTTGCTTGCCTCACTGTGCTGACCTATTGCTTCTCTTTGCCACATAGAAAATGTTGTTCTCTTTCCCATTTATTTGCTGCTATAATCTTTCAGTGATACGAGCAGTTATACACATGGGATAAAATAATGTTGGGCCACTGTGAATTGAGCTGAAGTAACCATTTCATCTCTTCTCCATGGTCTAGACATTGCTTCCGTGTCTAAATGTCCTGTGTAAGCAGGATTTAATCGAGGCACTTAGAGTGAATTTCTACGTGGACTTATTAAAGCATTGATTTAAGAATTTCAGTATTTTTTAAGTAGCACTAAGGCTCATACCTCTGCCTCAGTCATCTTACGTGGGGCAAATGATTTCATGTGTGACCAGATGGCGTACTCTTTACATGATGCTCTTCGTGTGGTGGAGAGTTTTGGAGTCAAAATCTGTGATTCCGGGTGGAGGCGCTGTAGAAGCAGCCCTTTCCATATACCTTGAAAACCACGCAACCAGCGTGGGCTCCCGGGAACAGCTTGCTATTGTGGAATTTACAAGATCTCTTCCTGTTATTCCTAAGACTCTGGCAGTTAATGCTGCCCAAGACTCCACAGATCTGGTTGCAAAATTAAGAACTTTTCATCATGAGGCTCAGGTTAACCCAGAACACAAAAATCTAAAAAGGATTGGTCTTGACCTGGTCAATGGTAAACCCTGAGACAACAAACAGGCAGGGATGTTTGAACCAACCATAGTTAAAGTTAAGAGTTTGAAATTTGCAACTGAAGCTGCAATTACCGTTCTTCGAATTGATGATCTTATTAAATTACCCCCAGAATGCAAAGACGATAAGCATGGAGGTTATGAAGATGCTGTTCACTCTGGAGCCCTTGATGACCTGATTTCTTTTATTTACAACAATCTTAGATGCAATTTTCTTGTACCTTGAGTATTACACATTAAAGTGCAAATTAAGCTGTCAAAAAACAAAAAGAAAAGAAAATGTTCTTATTTTGATTTGGGGACACAAAGGAGGAAACCTCATTATACGTGCAGCAGAGAGGGATTAGTATCTAAATACCTGTTTTAGTCAAGATCCTAGCACATAGTAGGTACTAAATACATGTTAATATTTGTATGAATAAAATCTGGGCTCTATATGAATGGGAGTGCTTTGTTGCTCACGGACTGTAAAACTGTCCTCAATGTGTTGATTGGAATCAGTATGTTCCACAGTATAATTAAAATGTGAGAAATGTTTCTTGCACATCAGTAATGTAAACACTTTCAAATAATGTCTGAGGAAATGCAAGCTCAAATTTACAAATAGCCTTTTACATAAACAACACTCAGAGGTGCACTTTCCCCTTAATTCATGTATATAACTTCCATTAATGTTCCTTGCCTCGGTATTTAGCTTTTATTTTTATGTCTGTAGTATAAATCTGAGTCTTGACACTTTAATGGAAAGATCTTGGTTTGTGATGACATCATATCAAATGTAAAATAGAGATGGTTGCATTGTTTGGAAAACTTTCATCTGAGAATGTTTGTCTGTAATCCTGAAGAAAAATTATTTTAAGCCAGTGACACTCTGATTCTCAAGGGAGCCTCTTCCAGTTCATAGGTTCTACATGCTACCTTCACCCCTCCAAACTATATCCCCGCATGATTTATTGTGGGCAGCTATAGAGAAAATGGCTTGATATGGCCCAGTCCCAGTTAAAAGGCAAAGGGCTCAGGCTGGAGAGAAATGCAATAACTCATTATGGCTTCTATAGGAAAGGGCTGATATGTTGCAGGGATGGGGATGAGAAGAAACAGGCCATGGGAAGGGACCAGATGTAGCTCATTCTGTTGTTGTTATTATTATTACTATTATTAGTGTAGTGTTTGGCGTATAGTAGGTATTCAAGAAACCACTCTGGTGAGACTTTGTTCCACATCCTATAATGTAAACTTTTTTTTTTTTTTTTTTGCGGACGCGGGCCTCTCACTGTTGTGGCCTCTCCCGTTGCGGAGCACAGGCTCCGGACGCACAGGCTCAGCGGCCATGGCTCACGGGCCCAGCCGCTCCGTGGCATGTGGGATCTTCCCGGACTGGGGCACGAACCCGTGTCCCCTGCATCGGCAGGCGGACTCTCAACCACTGTGCCACCAGGGAAGCCCTAATGTAAACTTTTTCATACCAACGTCGGGGCAAGTTAGAGGTTTGAATGTACCAGAGTTTCCTAGGTTTTCTTATGTTGTTCTGAGATCCTGAAAAATTGGAGGTAGGCATAAATCTTTGATTCTCCTCACAATTCTCTTTTAGGCATTCCTGACAGAGGGCGTGGCCATTGGATCCTGCTTGTTATAAATGGAAGTCTGAAACCCAGCGGTCTCCCTGAGTTATCTTCACTCACTTCCCACCCCACCTACCCATAGTAGAGCAACTGCCCCGATGAATGATGTGAGGCTTTGACCTTCATGCTGAATTGTGACCATGACTTTTTAATCTAGTACTTTGTTCACTGGATCAGACATAGGCTGAGAGTTTTTATCCCAGGGCAATACCACTTTTCCAATCGTGAATCTCAATGGCTACTTCAAGGATCATAGAATACTGAGCTGGAATCTAGGTCATTGTCCTTTTATTAGGGAGGAAGAAACAGGCTCACAGACATGAAGTTCCTTGCTCAAGATGGGTTTAGTGAGAGAGCGAGGCTGGGAGCTCAGTTACCTGATTTCCAGCACAGACATTTCCTCCCTCACTCCATTCCCTGCTTCTCTCATTCTCTCTCTTTCTTCCATTCCTTCTTCCCTTCTCCCTTCTATTTTATTTCTGTCATATGAGAACACTTTCACAGCATAGAAGACATAATAATTTGATATGTTACACAATTATTTGGTATAATTTTTATATCATAAAAGTCCTAACAAACAATTCTTAAATGACCACAAGGTATTATTCAAAGGCACAAAAAGATGGAGTTTACTTTTTGGGGGTTTTATTCACTGTTAACTTTCTCTAAATCAGAGAATTGAGTCCTGACTGTTTTGCTTTCAGACTGCTCAGCCACTGATGTTGTTTTGTCTTCCTTTGTGGCTCATTTTTTGTAGCTGATGCTCTTGTAAGGGCAACTCATTGTCTTGTTCTTAGTTCAACCCGCTCTCTCGTGTCATTTAATATTACCGTGACACTTATCTTGGTTGAAAATTATACATTAGCTGCATAATTATTTTTCTTTTTATTTTAAAAATATTTCAAGCATACAAGAGTTAATAACAGAAACCCGTATTTTCCACTATCCAGATTTAGTACATATTAACATTGTGCCATAACTTTTTCAGATAGTTTTAATGAAATATAACATTGCAGATCCATTGGAAACTCCCTTAACCTCCAAATCTCCCCAGGGATAAGTATTGTTAATTTGTGCCCCCTTCTTTATATTATGTCTCCAAAAACAATGTGTTTTAAATAATTTACATAAATGGAATCATTGTGTATGTTCTTTTTTGCAACTTTCCTTATTTACTCAAAACTACTTTCTTTAGATATATTCATACTGATACAGTAATTCATTTTCATTGATCCTGGTATGTATGATAGTATTTTATGAAAAACATCATAATTTATCTATCTCTTCCACTATTGATAGACATTACAGTTGCATTTAATTTTTTCTGTTATAAACAATGCTGCAGTGAACATCTTTGTCTATATTTTTTAGTGGATTTATGTGAGAGATGCTGTAGGGTACCCACCTAAGAGTGAAATTTGAGGTTTGTAACTTATATTTAATTTTGCTAAATGTGCTAATTATTCCCCAAAGTGGCTTTCCAGCTGACACTCTTCCCAGCAGTGCATGAGAGTTCACATTTCCCTATGTCCTCTGTTGCAGTAACTTGAGTACTGTTCACCAGTGACTTCCAGCTCTCTGCCTTCTAGGCATGTGGAGGCCTTGCAGTCTCCCATTCCCTTTGAAGTTAGGCATAGCCATGAGATCATTTTAGACAATGAAATGTGAGCAGTCTTAAGGGCGAGTGAGGCATTCATCACATTGTCTGGACTTTGCCTCAGTGAACTTTAATGATCTCTATGCTGAATTCTTCATTGTATTGGGTTGCAGTGAGGATAACATGGAGTATAAAGCCTCAAGCTGACTGGACAGTAAACATTAACTATGAGTTATAAATAAATCATTGATGTTTTATCTTACAGCTTGGAAAACTATCCTGTTGGCCAAATCTGACCCACTGCCTGTTTCCATAAAGCTTTATTGGAACACAGCCATGCCAGTTTTTGTATGTCTTGTCTAGGCAGAGTTGAGTCGTTGAGACAGAAACCAGGTGGTGTACAAAGTTGAAGATATTTATTATTTGGCCCTTTGTAGAAAAAGTTTGCTGACCCCTGTTTTAAGCCACTGATCTTTTGGGATTGTTTGTTACTGTCGTAGATCATAGCACATTTTGACTGATATGCTCACCACCATGTGGTATTATCTGACTATAAGCTTCTTACCAATCTGATGGGTGTCTTGAAATATTTTTTACCAGGTAAGTAAATAATTCCTTTTTTTAAAAAAATTAATTTATTTTATTTATTTATTTTTGGCTGCATTGGGTCTTCTTGCTGCACACGGGCTTTCTTTAGTTGTGGCGAGGGGGGGCTACTCTTTGTTGTGGTGTGCGGGCTTCTCCTTGCAGTGGCTTCTCTTGTTGCAGAGCACGGGCTCTAGGCGCGTGGGCTTCAGTAGTTGTGGCATGAGGGCTCAGTAGTTGTGGCTTGTGGGCTCTAGAACGCAGGCTCAGTAGTTGTGGTGAGCTTAGTTGTTCCGTGACCCTGGTCTTCCCGGACCAGGGCTCGAACCCGTGTCCCCTGTGTTGGCAGGAGGACTCCCAACCACTGAACCACCAGGGAAGTCCCAATAATTCCTTTTTGAAAGCCACACACATATCTTGATGACCCTAATGGCTCTTTATTTTTAAAGTTTTTAAAAATCAACTTTATTGAGGTATAATTACATACAATGAAATTCACCCATAAAATTCCATAATTTTTATTAAATATACAGAGTGTGCAATCATCACTATAACCCAGTTTTAGAGCAATTTCATTATCCCAAAAAGTTCCCTTGGGCCCTTTTTCAGTCAATCCTCATTCCCATCCCTAGCCTCAGACAACCACTAATCTGCCTCCTGTCTATGAATTTTTCATTTCTGGACATTTCATACTTTTGGAACCATGTAAGTCTAAATGGAATCATGTAATCTTTTGCATTTGTCTTCCTTCCCTTAGCATAATATTTTTGAGATTCATCCTTGTTTTAGCACAAATCAATAGTTTGTTCCTCTTTATTGCTGAAATCCCACATTTTATTTATCCGTCCACAAGCTGATGGAAATTTGTTTTGTTTCTACTTTGGCTATTATCAATGCTGCTATACACACTTGCATACAAGTCTTTATATAGACATATGTTTTAAATGGGTAAATTTCTGGGAGTGGTCCTGTTGCATAAGATGGTTAGGTTTATGTTTCACTCTTAAAAGAAACTGCCGAACTGTTTTCCATTTTACCTTTACACCAGCAATGTATGAGAGAGTTCCAGTTTTTCCACACCCTCACCAACATTTGATGTTGTGTCTTTTTGATTATTGCCATCTCGCAGGTACACAGTAGTATTTCATTGTGATTTTAATTTTCATTTCACTAGATACTAATGATGTTGAGCAATTTTTCAGGTGATTATTAAACATTCACGTATCTTGTTTTTTGTTTTTTGTTTTTGCGGTACGCGGGCCTCTCACTGTCGCGGCCTCTCCCGCCGCGGAGCACAGGCTCCGGACGCACAGGCTCAGCGGCCATGGCCCACGGGCCCAGCTGCTCCGTGGCACGTGGGATCCTCCCGGACCGGGGCACGAACCCGCGTCCCCCGCATCGGCAGGCGTACTCTCAACCACTGCGCCAGCAGGGAAGCCCTCACGTATCTTGTTTATGAATTTATTCAAATATTTTGCCCATTTTAAAATTGGGTTGTGTTTTCTTCTTATTATTTAATTGAAAGAGTTCTTTATATGTATTCTGGATATAAGTCATTTGTTAGATATATGATTTCAAATAATTTCTCCCAGCCTGTGGTATGTCTCTTCATTTTCTTTTTTTTTTTTTAATTTATTTTATTTATTTATTTTTGATTGTGTTGGGTCTTCATTGCTGCACGCGGGCTTCCTCCAGCTGAGGCGAGCAGGGGCTACTCTTTGCTGCAGTGCGCGGGCTTCTCCTGCTGTGGAGGACGGGCCCCAGGCACGAGGGCTTCAGTAGTTGTGGCACATGGGCTCAGTAGTTGTGGCTCGTGGGCTCCAGAGCGCAGGCTCAGCAGTTGTGGGCTCAGCACATGGGCTTAGCTGCTCCATGGCATGTGGGATCCTCCCGGACCAGAGCTCGAACCCGTGTCCCCTGCACTGGCAGGCAGACTCTCTTAACCACTGCGCCACCAGGGAAGCCCTCTTCATTTTCTTAACAATGTCTTTTGAAATGCGAAAGACTAATTTTGATTAAGTCCAGTTTATCATTTTTCTTTTTTATAGATTATGTTTTTGGCGTTGCTTCTCAGAACTCTTGGTCAACTGAAGATCATGACAAATATCGTCTATGTTTTCTTTTAGAAATTGTAAAGTTTTAGCTTTTCCATTTAGATCTATGATCCATTTTGAGTTGATTTTTGTGTATGGTAACCCTAGTGGCTCTTAATTCATACCTTTTGGGGTGACTGGTGGAGGGGAAGGGAGTATCAGGGCTGAAAAACTGGTGCCTTAGAGTTTGGTTAAAAAAAAAAAAAAAAAGGGAGGCACAGTCAGAAGCCAGAGAACCTATTTTCCAACTTTCCAAATATGAAACTTTTAAAGTATAAAAATATGTTACTTCTGTGAAAAATACATTTGAAAATGTTATCAATGTTTATATTGCAAGCAAGTAATGAGAGCTTACTCCTCTTATGTGCATAAAATTGTGGATGTTTGAAAAGAAACTAACTGAAGCTTATGCAACCTTATCTATATTTTCCTTCCGGTTTTATAGACTTCAAGAGAGTTGGGCAAGTCCAGAGAGACTTAACTTTTCTTCAAAAGTTTCAGGACATAACTCAACTCAGCAAGGAACACTTTCATAATTCTTTCATAAAATGAGGGGAACACGGACGTCTTTGAGTAGGACCAACACGGCTCTCTGTAGAGATTTAGTTGTACACGTGGAGGGAGATAAGCTTGTTTTTCTTTGTAGCTGCTGCAACTTGGAAGCAGAGTGGGAAGTTACACTGTGCTTACTTAGCTACAGAATTATGCAGCTATGAATCAGTATTTCCCCCGAGGTCCCCCAACCTAAAGGAGCAGGCATCAGAGTAACAGTAACAGTAGCAACATCAAAAAAGATCCTCCTAATCTCCACCCACCAGGAAAATGCTCTATCCCCCACTCCCCCCATGTTGCTTCCCTTTTGGGCAGAGTCCCAGGTGCTGGCCCCATCCTCCATGTTATGGCTCTTGACTGTGTTCGATGTTCCTCTGCTGGCCAGGGCTGGTGGATTTCATGGTCAAGTACTGTCTTGCAGGCTCTTATACCCTCTCTCCACAGGCCTCTCTCCCAATCACCATATACCCACAGGCCTTGGAGTCAAACAGACTTGGTTTGAATCCTGGCTTTGCTAATGGCTCCATGACCATGGACAAATCATTTGCCCTCTTTGAGTTTCAGTTTCCTTTTCTGTAAATATGAGACAGTAACACCCAACTTTCAGGATTTCTATGTGAATTAGAGACAATAGGAAACACCTAGCATGGTGCCTAGCTTGGTATAACACTTTTCAGCATCACTCATCTTATTGAGTGTATACCATAAATGGTAGCTCCCCAAAATCCAAAACAAAACAAAAAGACTAGTGGCAGTAGTACAAGTAGGTTTTCTCTTTCTTCCCCTTTTCCCTCTCCTCTTCTTTCTTCCTCCCCCTCCCCCTTACCTGTGACAGATGAGATCAATGTTGCAGACGTTTTGATAAGCTATGTGCTCTGAGCCTGAGCCAGAGCCACAGTCATTGTCACAAAAAACCTCTCCTTGCTGGCTAGTCATTATTGTCACCATTTCTACCATCTCCCTGTGACCCTAGACAGGGGCTTTACCCATTGGAACTAGCAATGCCTTTCATTTCAGGGTAGCATGGGCTGAAATGTTGCTAGCATTGTAAGGGATAAGCCTTTCAGAGCATAATTTGGGAGCATCCGATGCATCAGCCTCTCAGAGCCTCATTCAAAATATACTCTGACTCCCTTAACAATAGCCTCTTTGCTACTGCTGCAAACCCCAATTCAAGCCACCATCATGTCTCTCCTGGACAGGAGTCTCCTTATTGCTGTTTCTGCTACCGCTTTTGAACTCTATAATGTATACTACATTTTGCAGCCAGAGAGATCTTTTTTTAAAATTTATTTTATTTTTTATTTTTGGCTGCATTGGGTCTTCGTTGCTGCACACGGGATTTCTCTAGTTGTGGCAAACGGGGGCTACTCTTCGTTGTGGTGTGTGGTCTTCTCATTGCAGTGGCTTGTCTTGTTGCAGAGTACAGGCTCTAGGCATGCAGGCTTCAGTAGTTGTGGCATGTGGGCTCAGTAGTTGTGGCTCGTGGGCTCTAGAGAGCATTCTCGGTAGTTGTGGTGCATGGGCTTAGTTGCTCTGCGGCACGTGGGATCTTTCCGGGCCGGGGCTCGAACCTGTGTCCCCTGCATTGGCAGGTGGATTCCCAACCACTGTGCCACCAGGGAAGCCCAGCCAGAGAGATCTTAAAACATAAATCACTCCATGCATTATACTACATAAAATCCTCTGCTTCCCATTGCTCTTAGCATAAAATCCAAACACTGCATCATGCTTTTACAAAGTCCTATATATATGGGCCCCACTAATGTTTCTGCCATCATCCACTACTTACATTTGCTGTGCTCTAGCCACACTGAATGTCTTTCTGTTCTTTAACCTAACCAAGTTAATACATTCCTCAGGATCTTTACACGTGCCATTTCCTTTGCCTAGAATCCTCTTACCCCATATCCTCTCATGACCATCTTTTCTTCCTTCATTTAGATTAAGCTCAAATGCCATGTCTACAGGGAGGCCTTTCCTGAATACCTGACCTAAAGTGGTGTCTCCATTCCCCTAGTCTTTTGCTATTGCACTATCAGTGTTTTAGTTATGCATTTATGTGTGTATTTATTTTTTATTTGTTTGGTGTCTGTCTCCCCCAACTAGTATGTTAGTTCCAAGAGAAAGAGACATTCCCTGTCTTGTTCACCCCTTTATCCTCAGTATATAGAGCACTGCCTAGCACACAAAAGACTCAATAAATATCTGTTTGTTAAGCCGAATAAACAGATATCCATCCAGAAACTACTTCTCCCCTTCAGAAAGCACTTCTGGCCACTTCCACCTGCTCAGATGTTTTGCTCCATAATTTCTCACACTTGCCTCTGAGGAACATCCCATCACCATTACCTGGAGAGGAGTTCCTGGTGGCAAGTGTGTCTGGCCTCTTGTTCTTTCAGGATTTGAGGTAGGATTTGAGCCTGGGTGCCTCCTGTCCATAGTCTGAGTTCTTGTAAATGGTGACAGTCTGGTGTTTGAAGAGTGTTGGTGTCAAAGACAGGTTTGAAGAGCTGTGGAAATCAGTTGGGTTCGTCAAGAACACATATCTAAAACATGCAGCAAAACTGGGCATTGGGATTTTGGCTGGTGGGAAGCAAAGCTCAAGAAACCAATAGAGTGGGGTGGCCCAGGGAGAGTGGTCTAGATGAATTCTAGATTTGGAGTATGGATTCCTGAGGCCATTTCCTATGGAGGCAGAGCCTGTATTTAATGTGGCTGATCTAGGTTTGTTTAAGGAATTGTAATGCTGTTTATAGAGTTCAAGACTCCCTTGGGACCTGCCTCAGCCATGTTTTTCATGCTCCCTCTGCATCTTCCTCTCTGAGGAAGACTGCTATACTCCTTTCCACAGTTATACCTTTACATTTCTTTAAAGTATTCTCCAAATTTTCTGTCCCTGGAACAATGGAGAAATGTGACATTTTGTAATCAGATTTTCAAGAGTGAGCCTTGGACTCAGTTTTCAGGCACACAGTCTTTTGGACTAAACATTGCTTGCTTGTGAGATATCTTTGCCTGCCATCTATAGGACATAATTGTTTGTGGCAATACACAGAGATGTCCCTTAAGGAAATCCAGTACATATAAAGCTGAACTCTAATATATACACTAGAGGTGATTATGTTACAGAGCAATAAATAGTGGATACCATTAATGATTCAAAATAATATTTAATTTAAAGCAATAGATCATCATACAAATTTATGGCATAAAATAAAGAACATGTATACAAAAAAGCCATCACCCCTCCTGAAGTAGAGTATTCATAGGCTTTTTTCAACCTCGCCATATATAGAGAGTGTAAATTTTGGTTGGAGTCATTGTTTGGCAAAGCCGTTGTTTGCTCAAGGCAGCAGTAGAGACATAAGTTTCCCTCAATTCTCACATAGAAAAGTATCACCCAGAAGTCACAACTCTCAAAAACTACCTTCTGTGCACCAGGCATTATCATTTGTGCTCGCAATAACCACAGTAGGTGCTATTTTTGCCTGTGTTTTACTGATGGGGAAATGGACAGAACAGCTGACTTCTTACAAATGTGGCTGAAGCTTCATAAATCAAGTCTTGCTTTTTGAATAATGGTCGTACCTCTTGTTTCAAATCAACAGCCCAGCAGGTTTTTAACTTCACCAACTTTCTCGGGGAGAAGGAAGTTGAACAATAATTTGTCTGTAAAAGTATGAGCAAGAAACGTTACCCTAGAGTTGTGCAGAAGTAGTAAGATGCAAGAACATTGATTTTTTTGTTGTTTTGTTTTTGACATGTTGGGAAAGGCTATAGACAATTTTGGGTGTGAAAGAAGTTGACTAAGATGTATAAATTTGCTCTGATGTTCTGGCCTCAGAAACACGTTGTACTTCATTTTAACATCTCTCTCTCTCTCCTATTTTATAATGACTTTGTTTTCTTGACTATAACATGGCTAGAATTCTCCAGGCGTGACTATATTAGAATTGGATTAGTAAAAAAAAAAAAAAAACACGAAGAAAAAAGACTAAAACAGAATATCATTAGTTATTGTTAATATTCTAATAGTTATTTATATCCATTCAGATAAAAATTCATATAGGATTTGAAAATAACTATGGATGAGAAAGATTGCTTTATAATGAAGGAAATATCCACTTAAACTTCCCAAACTTCCTAAATAATTGATAGAAATTTAACTATCTACTTTCCCTGAAGTAATAGCTTGAGAAAGTGTTTCAATAGATACATCTGATTTTATCTTACACAATTCTTTAAAAAATGGTGAAGAATTCTGGAAACCTTCTGGAACCACTAGTGTTTATTATACTGATATATAGTTAAAAATTTAGAGAAAAAATTGATCTCTTCTTTGGGGAATCCATATAATCTGAGGAGATAGAAATAGCAGGTGTTGGAAAAAGAGGGGGTAGTTTTAAGATTACTTATTTTTTATCTACTGCCCATTAGAATTACCTGGGAAGTTAAAAAATCTCCATGTCAAGCCCACACCTCAGACCAGTTAAATCAGAACCTAAATTGATGGAAACCAAGGTCATTCCAATGTGCAGCCAAAGCTGAGAACCACTGCTTAGAGAGTCTCTGTTAAACAGCCCACTGGAATTCTCCCTTCCTTGAATTCCTTCTGCATTTAACCTATTTTCACATGCCTTTGTATATTTTGTTTTTCTAATTTGAAAAATATACTGCCTGTAGTCATTAAGTGTGTCTTAAATTAATTTTATGTATAATTAGTTAAACCACCTCTGATATACATAAATACTTTGGATAATTACTGGGCTTGTAGTCTATCATACTTAATAATGAACCACACTTCTCCTTCTAGATTGCTTAAACATATTTCAAAGTTGTTACGATACAATCCACATTCCTTATAATTTGGTAACCCTAATCTGTCATCTTTGGCACAGAGTGTATGGGAGAATGTGAATCTGTGTGTGTGTGTGTGTAAACAAATATACACATAAATGGAATTCTGCTGAAATTCCAAAGCAGCATATTAAATAGTAGAAGGAAAGTTGGTTTAATTATCTTGTATTACTGACAGCCACTTTTCACGATCTTATTTTTTTCCCACTCAGTACAATCAGAAGCTTACGTTTTTATTAAAATTTATTAATATGAATCATCAGTATATCATTTAGTTCCTAGGATAATCTTAGATGAGCTAAGCTGGTGATTTAACTATATGATAATATGCTATTATATCCCACATTTGAAAACGAAGATTATGACATTCATAGTTCATATGTGGACCAAATAAAACTGTAGACTTTTTTTTTTTTTTTTTTTTTTTCGGTACTCTGGCCTCTCACTGTTGTGGCCCCTCCCGCTGCGGAGCACAGGCTCCGGACGCGCAAGCTCAGCGGCCATGGCTCACGGGCCCAGCCGCTCCGTGGCATGTGGGATCCTCCCGGATTGGGGCACGAACCCGCGTCCCCTGCATCGGCAAGCGGACTCTCAACCACTATGCCACCAGGGAAGCCCAAAACTGTAGACTTTTAATGAAAATATCTGTCTCTAGATTTCAGCTGAGCTAAAATGAGTTTAAATGGTGATGTGACCTACCTGTGTCTTGATTAGTGTAAAAGGAAAAGTTTGACAAACCTTTTTGGAAGAATTTCCCACTTTCACGTTTTGCTCTGAATACAAAATCAAGCTTTTAAGGGTATGACTACAAGGACATTTAAAAATCTTAACAATTAACCAGGGCATTGAGTGAGTACATGCAGCTCAACCTAGTGGGTTTTTAACCCCCTTTGTTTTCTTTTTTTAAAAATAAATTTATTTATTTATTTTTGGCTGCGTTGGGTCTTCGTTGCTGCACGCGGGTTTTCTCTGGTTGCAGCGAATAGGGGTTACTCTTTGTTGTGGTGGCTTTTCTTGTTGAGGAGCACGGGCTGTAGGCGCACGGGCTTCAGTAGTTGTGGCTCGCGGGCTCTACAGCACAGGCTCAGTAGTTGTGGCGCACAGGCTTAGTTGCTCCGTGGTGTGTGGGATCTTCGCAGACCAGGGCTCGAACCCGTGTCCCCTGCATTGGCAGGCGGATTCTTAACCACTGCGCCACCAGGGAAGCCCTCCCCCTTTGTTTTCTTTTCTTTTCTTTTTTTTTTCTTCTTTACCATGATTCATGGTGAATCATAGTTGTTTAAAAAACTATAGGATTAACTATTTATGATTTGTATTAATTATACAATATTAATTGTTATTAATTGAGATATTAATCATTTTTCTGAGATGGGAACCCTAACAAAATGTCCAATTAAGACTTTTCAAAATTAATTAACTGGAAGAATCTACTGTTTTTTTCCTTGTAAAATTTTGTCTGGAAAGCTGGCACTGATTCTCATTCTTCTATCTACTGTGAGCTACTTAGTAGCTGTAAAATAATGTCAGAGCCTGCTTTTAAGAAAAACATCCTTTCAGAATGAAGGGGTTAAAGAACTTTGAATTGCTCACATGTCACACTGTGACAAATCGCTTTAACCTTTAGCTGCTCTGTGTTACTTCTGACTCACTAAAGAATAGCCAAACCCAGGTTGCTTTCAGAAAGGACTCCATTTTATTCCTGAAGGAAGTGGTTATGTGTGAAATGCTTTTAAACTTAACAATTATGAATATTATCATCTGATGTCAGGCAGTACCTACTGCATCTGGATTCCCTTTGTGATAAAGTTTGACATTTCATGCTAGAACTGAATATATACCTTTTCTTAAAATCAAGTCCTCAGGAATCACTTCCCTGGCTCATTCCAAGAGGAGGCACCTTGAGGAACAGTGTGTTCTTTCCCATTTGTATACCTAATGCAACAGCACTCTTGTTGATCAGAGGTAATTTGACAAATGGAATTTAAAAGAGGATTATTAAAACAGCTAGCAAAAATGCAGCACCAGAAGTTCTGGAAACCTACAGACATGACTTCTTAAATGCATTATTTAGTAATTTATATTTGATATTTTAGATTCTGAGCAGCTCCTGAGTGAGAAGAGAATTGGAATAGAGATAGTATGTTGCCTAAAGTTTCGCTTAGCTAGATGCATCTAGATAGCCACGTTAGAGTCAGTTCTAGGGGTTTCATGGCAATGAGGAACTCTGAGCAGTAGAGACGCTGTATGCTAATAGTGATTGCATCATCATCCTTTCCATGTGTTGAGGTCAGTTTGATTTAAAGATATAAGTGGGGTTTTTTTGTTTATTTTTGTTGTTGTTGTTGTTGTTATTTGTCTGGATTATTCTGGTTGCAGTAAAGAAAGACCCTTCTCAAGTGTGCTGAAGAAAGGAGACCCTCCTCTAAGAAGGAGTAACAAGCAGTCTGAGTTTCACTGGTGTGGTTGTTCTGGATTCAAGGCTGCCCATGAACCTTAGTGGCAGGAGCTCATGCATTTTTCCTTTGTGCTAAACCATTTCTGGGACTCAGCTGCACTCTGAATGACTGCATCTTTCTGTCCCCTTGTCCAATCAGCTGTGGAGAAGGGGGAATCAATGGCCTACTGTCCACTCAGCAGGGTCAACGGGTAAGAAATGGTCCCTTGATAATACGGATGAGATATTATCCCAAAATACATTGTTACCAAAAATGTTATTGGGAGCAAAGGAGGAAAGAATCCAGAGAAGAAGTGTTGTCGGGAGAAGATGTCAAATTCAGGTTTGCCTGTGTTGAACGAGAGGTGACTGTAGATACCCAAGTGCATATATGTAGAAGTGATTTGGTTGGTTGAATCTGAAGCTCAGGGCAGAGGGCAGAGCTCTAGAACTAGCCTTGGTTGTCATTAGCACATAGGTGAGAGTTTAAATCATTAGCTCAAATGAGGGTACCTGAAAAGAGCATATGGAGAGAAAGGCAGTGTGCAGAAAAAATGAGGAGACGAAAAAACCCTGTGGAACACTGGCATTTAAGGAACAAGCAGAGGAGAAGCAAATATACTCATATGGGAGATAGTAACAGAATAGGGTTAAACCTAGGAGAGAATAATATCATGGAAACCGAGGATATACAATTTTAGAAAGGACTGAGTCTCTACTATTCTCAAATAGGACAGAAAGTACCAAAAAATAAGAATAGAGAATTGACAGATTTGACATGATGGAGATCATTGGTTGCCATTTCCAGAAGAGATTTTGCAGAGTTGAGGCAAGTGTGTGGTACATAGGAGGTGAAAATCAGCTTTTCATGGTTGAGAGAAAACAGGAATAGGAAGCGAAGATGTAGAGGTCGTTGGAACAGAGTATTCTTCAGAAGCAGCCGAACAGGGAAGAATAAAGCGAGCACATAGTTAGAGGTAAGGCCTGGGCCAAGAAGACATACTTTTTCAGGGTAGAAAAAATTTGAACATGTTTATTAGCTACGGGTAAGAGACTGGAGGTTGCAATAGGAGTAAAAGGTTGAAAAAAAATTATGGTGCTAATGAAGCTAGGGGAAAGTAATATGGAAGAAGATTTCACCATGATAGGTAGTTGCCAGTAATAGACTGGCAGTTCTGTGAGTTAGATACCAGTAAGTAACTATGAAAATATTTGTATATAAGGTATAGTGTCCAGTTAACTCTTAAATTGGTTTATTAAACCGCTGATATCTGTGCCAAGACTTTCTGTCTCAGCTCTCTCATTATAGGTGAGAGATCATTTCATTTTCTTTGCTTTTTTCTTGTTTGTAATGGAGTTTGAACAACATCCTTGCTCTTGGTACAATGATGGCAGGAACAGTTAAAGTCCCCCGATAATTCATTATGAACTATTTTAGAGCTACTTTCAACCATTTGACTCTGCCTAATATTTTAGTAAAATTCAAAATATAGTGTCATTGACTGACATGTTTTTTCTCCATTTCCTTTTCAACTTACCCCCAGGAAAAAATATTAATGAAAAAAATTCTAACATTTCCCTCAGCAAAAATATTTAATAAAATACTGTCCAACTCTTCCCACCTCCAACCAGATGATTGAAATGGCCTATGCAACTGGAAAATTCAAGAAAGAGTTTTTGTGATCAAGAGCTTTCTGCCATTTAAAGAGTTGTAACCATTTCCTCATGGTATTGGTGATTCCAGACTTGCCTTTCCGCTGCCAGTGGAGCTCAGTCACTCATGTCAGCAGGGAAAGAAAACAGAGACAGGGACTCAGACAGACATAGCATGGGACATTTATACAGAATGAATTAAGGAAGTGTAACTATGTGCCATCTGCCACAAAATAATTTACAGTCTCAACACAAATTCCTGATATTGCACCTTGAATTCCTTGATATGTGAAGTCAGATATAACAGTTAATTATTTTTTGAAGTGTTTGTCATTAACAGCCCCACTCAGCTATTCATGTTGTGATCAAAGCTCTAAGGATTTCTGTAGACTTGTAGCAGCCAACATCCCTTTCTGTTCAAGCAGAGAAAAAGAACTCTGTAGCTCAACCTGACACCCTGGTAAGACCCGGAATGTTTTTCATCTACTTCATTTGGTACCAGTGACTTGAAAAATTGATGACAAATAACATATGCATTGCTACCACCGGGAAACTTTATAGAGTTCCTCTTTTTTAATACACGGACTACTGAGAATTAAAATTTTAAACTGGGGAAAGATAAAAACCTAAAGTAATATCTGAGAGGGAGCAAAAACTGCTGAGAGTAGGAGAGGCAAATAATAAAGCCATGAAATTATTCTTCAATGTTCTGAAGAGGAAGAGGGATTAAAAATAGGTTCTTGAATCAAACAAACAGATTGGAATCAGGCAGTGAGGTTTGAATCTCGGTTTAGGCACTTACTAGCCCTGTGATGCTGGACGAATTATACGAGTGTATAAGCCCCAGTTTACCCAGCTGTAAATGGGTTGCTGTGAGTTTTAAATGAAATGTGAAGTGTAAGCATGATGCCTGGCACATGGGAGATGCTTAATAAATGTCAGCATCGTAATTTAAAAGGGATACCTAAGGGATGTATGAAATGGAAGATGGGTCTGATGAATATACCCAGAGTTGTTTGTTAGAAACAGGTGGAGAACTGTGGATAGACTGAAGGAACCGCAGGTGCGCTCTGAGTGGGGGAAGCTAATCTCTGGCAACATTAGTGAGGAGTGGGCGTTCTCACTTCTCTTTAACCTGTTTAGTTTAGTTCAAGGACTAAGGACAGTGACTACATGGAAAATTAAAAAATATACATATTCCTAGGTGCCTAACATCCTTCTCCCTCCCCAACTTAAATGTAATTGAATAGGGCTGGGGTAGGATCATGAAATCTGTACATTCAAAGTGATCCTCAGTGGGTCTGGTTACTTAGTCCAGGAACCACTGGGTTAGGAAATGAGGCTTAGAAGGATAAGATAGTTTAGAAAATCTCTATATGGCAATGATTTTTAAAAATATTTGGGAGGCTTTGAAGCCCTCTGAAAATCTGACATAAAGATGCTTTAAAAATGCAGCCCATACCGACTCATAAAATTCTGCATACATTTCAAAGTGTTCACTTACCTCTGAAGCTCAGCCACACCAGGCTAAAGAAAACCCACTGTAAGTAATTAGTTATAGAAACAGAACTCTGTGGCACAGATAACAACTAGTCAAATAAAAGAATTCCTTCCACTGGTTCCTAGTGGGCTGTGATGGAGAGAGCTGGCTTTTCATCAAAAACTTGTGTCCTTCCTATTATAGTGTAAAACTGTTGCTGGGAAACGACTACATCTCTCCCAGCCTCCCTCACATCTAGGTGTGGCCATGCCGATGGCCTTGCCAATGAAATAGGAGCAGAGGTGACGTGTGTCACTTGCAGGAAAAGAGGGTCAAGAATGAGGCACACCCTTTCCATCTCTTCTTTTTCTCACCTGCTGGCTGGAAGAACACCCCTGGGGTAACCTTGGAAACCACATGTTGACAATAGAAGAGCAGTAAATTGGATGGAGGCTGGGTCTTGAAACACTGCTCAGAGGAGAGCTGGCAGCTGATCAGGAACATCCATTTTTCTCCCTACATGCAGGAGAGATACATTTACGTGTTCAACCACTGAGATTTCAGGCTTTCTTGTTTTTAGAGGTGCTAGTGTTATTTTAACTAACCACTGTCAGTTTTTGGAACTATGTATAGGGTTGAGCCCCAGAACACTACTTGGGAAATAAGCAGCAAGTGTATAGTCTTCTGGCACTGGTCAAGAGGTTCGATTTCCCCTGTTGTGGGCAGTGAATTTCATAGATGATGTACTAGGAAGCAAAGCAATGAATGAAGCTGATTTTGCTCTCGAAAGCAATGGTAGAACTAGTCAGTTACTTTTTTTCCTTTCCTGACTCCTCTCTCCTCTAGTACAAGCCATGTTTTCAGCTCAGTGTGTTTTATCCTGGCAGGAGGATTAATACCAACCTCAGGCCTAGTGTGTGTGTGTGGGGGGTGGGGCAGCATACTCTCTGCACTTTAGCTTTCCCATTTAGAAAATGACGATTCTCTTTCTTCCTATTTCCTAGGTATATGTTTTGAGGGTTGAAAGAAAGGTTCAGTGCCACTGTAGCAGAGACTGCGAGATGTTCCCCAAGTCCCTCTTCTCCTTTTCTTTATGAACAAACAGCTGGACTCAATTCCTAGCCTCTTTCGCATTCGGCGTAGCTATGTGACTGAGTTCTAGCTCAAAGTGATATATGCCACATTTTTCTGGCTTTGAAAAATCATCTAAGTGTGATCTTCCTTCCTATTTTCCCTTTTTGGCTGGCTGGGAGGGAGATGACCATGATGGCCTTGGAAGCTACAATTGAAGATGGCAAAGCTTCTGTCACTTTGTTGCCCTAAGTGACTGTGAGGGCAGCCCCATTGATCTGATCAGCTGCCCAGCAAGAAATAAAGTCCTATTGAGTTTGAAGCAAAGTACATTTTGGCAACTAGTATTACTCTAACCAATATAGCTATTAACTAAACTTTGGACCATACGCTCCTCCTAAACTAAACATCCTTATGAAGTTTATAAATAAGTAAACATAAATATTTATGTATATATATTTGCAGTATATATTATACACATAAGATCTTTACACACATATAATACACACACACATACACATCTATATGTAAAAGGAAATTACTGATGATGTTTTAATTAGAATGATGAATATAATGGTAAGAACAATGGATAAATACTCCGGGGATCTGATTTGAGGTGCAAGATATTTGACACTGGGGAAAGCCCTTACTTAACTTGGATAGGACTCCATTAATTAATGGAAAGTAAAGGGATGGCTTTGAATCAGAAGTGGCTTTCATATTTTCCTTTTCTTTTTTTAGCAGTGACTTGTTTGTTCAAATTAAAATTTGGCAGAAATTAACTTCAGAATTGCTTTTTTTGTAATGAGGGTGGTGGGTGAAGGGCTGAATCCCATCAGATTAAGGAATTCTCTGCAGAAGCTTCCTAGTGGCCCTGGGACCACTCAGAGCAGAATCTGAACATCTTCAATTAGATGAACTTTTAAAGTTTCTTTTGGATATAACATCCTCTTGGGAAAACACAAGTTTTTCCATTTTTTGTTTCTGTGTTTAGTTGACAAATAACACTAAATTCTGCTTCCACTTTCTGTTTTGGTTAATAGTAACCTAACTAGACTAAACTGATGGGAATCCAATGATATTTTATTTTCTTTTCCAAGAGATCTGCATTTGAAAACATCAAGTTCCCAGGAGTCTGACCAAATTGCAGTCTAGGATCTGTGTCAAACACACTTGTAATTACTTTTGTGGAAGAATCTTTGATATCTATCTGCTTTTAATGATAGAACTATTGTTACTGTCCCTTAGAGGTTTGAGTTGAATTTTATTCTTAACTCTGCATGTGTGCATTTGTGCTCTGTAAGTACATGTGTATGTGTGTGTGTAAAATGACTAATATCTATAGAAATGGTCAATAACACATTTGATGAGGGTCTTCTTTCAGCTCTATGGTGAAATCTATTTATTTGTTAGCTTATGGTTTTAAGCCTATCTTAAAGTATTATTAAACAAAAATGTTGACTTTTTTTTATCAGTGAGCATCCCAGCAGGAAATAGATGGGTTATTTAAAGGGAGTAATAAATAAAGGCAGGTATGTGGAGCAAGACATGGCCCAATAACTACCTGAGAGACAGTAACAGTGGGGTGTCATCACTATCTGTAGGCCTGAGGAACCAAAAGGAGGAAGTAGTTACTAGAGCCTAGAGATAGAAAGGCATCTGAAGAAGGCTGTCTGAAAGGAGCTGTGACCTGTGATTGAGGGATATTTCTAACCCACAGCTACCCAGCAGGAAGGGAATAGGGAGAGAAGTAACCCAATTTCTCTCTGCTCCCTCTGTTCCATCTTCAGGGAATTCTGAGTAACCAACCTCAAATGGAAGCCAGAGGGCAAAGGAGTCTATTTACATAATCCATGCCTGTCAGGCTATGGGGTCTAGAATAGTGAAGAGAAAGGTAGAGACTTGATTTGGAAGGGTAAATACAGTATCCAGCCCACTGACCATGGGTCTTTGTTGTGAAATTCAAGAGTATTTGTAAATATTAGAGTAATTAGTGCTCATGGTTAAAGAACTAATCATTTATTTAGGGTGTTCTATCTTATAGAAGAGTATTCTTATAAAAAATAAAAATATAAAGGCTATAAAAATATAAAGACTCTGGTTCTCTGTCCAATATGATAGCAAGCAGCCCCACGTGGCTATTTAAATTAAGTTTAGTTGAAATTAGATAAAGTTATAAATTCAGTTCCTCAGTTACACTAGCTTCATTTCATGTGGCTGGCGGCTACTGTACAGGACAGTACAGACAGAGGGCATTTCCACCATTGCTGAAAGCTTGGTTGGATAGCACTGCTGTAGTTAATTCATTCCTCATTGCCCAATTTCTTTCCTTTGTTCCAACTAAAAATGAAAGTGAAATGACTTTTGGAATTATTCATTGTTCCTAAACTCCTAGACCCCCATAGTAGTATTACTGACAGATATTAAAATATCTTATTCTGAGTGAGTTAGAGTTATTTGGGTGCATGCAAAAGAAAAAAAAAAATTCAGCTCTGGCCAGCTCAAGGGAAAAAAGAATATATTGAAAGGATCTAGTGGAGTTCCAGAAGGGGAATAGAAGGTGAAGGGAGACTGAAGAACCAAGAATGCAGAAAATCCAGGAGTTAAGGAAACATGAACTTCTAGACTCTCATTAGATGCTGAATGAAAGCTGAGCCTCTTCTTTTCTTGTTGCTCACAGAGAAGGTCCAATGTATTACCAGATGCCTGTACCTTGACTAGGGGAAAGTATGGTACCTTGATATATGGGTCCATTAAGGCTACACACAGTGAAAAGTGTCATTCTCCAAAGGAAATCTGGTTTTCTAGTACCAAGAAAAGGTGGCATGGATGGAAATACTCTTAACCCCCAGAGTTGTTCAATACAGTCCAACCTTTGGCTACTTAATATCCACATATGTCTTTCCTATATATAATGCATACATTCTCAACAGGGATGATATTCCTCCCAAGGGGGTAAAATTTGTTTTTTGGCGGAAGAAATGTTAGATATTTATGGTAGGCTGAATAACAGTTCGGCAAAGATGTGCACGTCCTGGTCCCTAGAACATGTGACTGTTACCTTACATGGTAAAAGAGACTTTGCGAATATGACTAAGTTAAGGATTTTGAGGTGGGGGAGATTATCTTGCATTATCTGAGTGGGCCTGGTGTAATCACAGAGTCCTTATAAGAGGGAAGCAAGAGGATCAGAGTCAGCAGTAGGAGATGTAATGACAGAAGCAAGAGATTTGAAGATGTGATGTTGCTGATTTTGAAGATGGAGGAAGGAGGCCATGAGCCAAGAAATGCAGGCAGCCTTTAAGAATCTGGAAAAGACAAGGAAATGGCTTCTCCCCTTAGAGTCTTCAGAACAAATGCAGGCCCGCTAACATCTTGACTTTAGTCCAGTGAAACTGATTTCAGTTGACTTCCAGAACTGTAAGAGAAAAAAGTTGTACTATAAGCTGTTAAGTTGTGGTAGTTTATGCATGAGTAGGAAACAAATACAGTACTTCAATAGTTTGTGGTTCTCCATAGCTCAACCCCACGTAACAAAGTCTTATTCCTTACTATTTAATTTTTCTCATTAAGGAGAATTTAAATTTAATTTTTCTCTTTGGGAGAGGTAATAATAAAAGGTTGAGAAACTCTGATAATAGAGTTTCAAGAATCCTCCTTTTACATTATTTGCAGCCTAAACTCTATTCATCCCTTTCCCAAAGGAACATAGCCTATAGTTGTGGTCAGCTCCTGTGTCTCACTCCATGTATGAGACATCTGGATGATGTTTTATTCCTCGTGGTTTTCCTATGATCAATCCATGCTGATATTACACACTATGGACAAAATGGCAAGGCTAATCATCATCACTAAACTCCATTTACAATATTGTAAGTGTAGGAAGCCACTAGGAAAGCGAAAGGAAATGATTAAAAGAAAAGTGACTCAGCAATGAAAGGGATATGAGTGAGGATTAAAATTTTTATTTCTTACATTTATTATTTCTTCTGTACTACCCATTCTAGTTCCTTTTGCCATTGGTTGTTTGCCCAGCGATATGCTCCAAACATTCATTCTTTAAATATCTGAAACCCTGGTGATCCTTCATTAATTTTTTTTTGTTTTTTGGGGTTGTTTTTGCGGTACGTGGGCCTCTCACTGTTGTGGCCTCTCCCGATGCAGAGCACAGGCTCCGGATGCGCAGGCTCAGCAGCCACGGCTCACGGGCCCAGCCGCTCCGTGGCATGTGGGATCTTCCCAGACCGGGGCACGAACCCGTGTCCCCTGCATCGGCAGGTGGACTCTCAACCACTGTGCCACCACGGAAGCCCCTTCATTAATTTTTTAAAACAGCTTTATCAAGGTATAATTGAAATATTAAAAATAATTACACATGTTTAATGCATATGAGTTTGGACATATGGACACACCCTTGAAACTGTCACCACAATCAAGGTAATAAACATATCCAGCATGACTCCAAAAGTTTCCTTCTGTCTCTATTTTATGTGGGTGGTAAGAGGGTGTAACGTGAGATCTACTCTGAATAAATTTTTTAAGTGCACAATACCCTGTTGTCAACCATAGTCATTAGGTTGTACAGTAGATCCCTAGAAACTTATTCATCTCACATAACTGAAACTTTATGCCCATTGAACAACTTCCCATTTCTTCTTCGCCTCATCCCCTGGCAACCACCATTCTATTCTCTGCTGCCACAAGTTTGACTACTTTAAATACCTCTTATAAGTGGGATCATACAGTATTTGGCTTATTTCACTTAACATAATGTTCTCCAAGTTCATCTATACTGTTGCAAATGATAGGATTTCTTTCTTTTTAAAGGTTGAATAATATTCCACTGTATGTATATATTATCTTTTTTTATCCATTCATTTGTCTATGGACATTTGGTTTGTTTCTGTATTTTGGTTATTGTGAATAATGCTGCATTGAACATGGGGGTGAAGATATCTCTTCAAAATACTAATTTAATTTACCCAGAAGTGGGATTGCTGGATCATATAGTAGTTCAATCTTTAATTTTTTGAGGAGCATCCACATTGTTTTCCATAGTGGCTATACCATGTTACTTTCCCCACAACAGAGTACAGGTGTCCTAATTTCTCCACATCCCCTGTAACATTTATCTTTTTTTTTTTTTTTTTTGATAATTGCCATCCCAACAGGTATGAGGTTTTATTGTAATTTTGGACTTGCATTTCCCTGATCATTAGTGATGTTGAGCACCTTTTCTACACTTTGTGACCATTTAAGTGTCTTCTTTGGAAAAATGTCTATTCAGGTCCTTTGCCCATTCATTAAATCAAGTTCCTAGTTTTTATCACTAACCATGGTTATAAAAGAACGTGTCCCAGGGAATTACCTAGGTTCCAGGTGTTATCCTTGAATGCATTTAATAGTAGTAGACACTTCAGGATCTTGGTTAACACTGTAACACCTGCTTTTGCCTATTTTCCCAGTGGCATGAGGATCCCTGCATGGTCAAGTAGCAGTCTTAATTTCCATTACGGTGAATTGTTGTTGGATGCCTGTTGTAGAAATTCCTTCCTTGTATAGCAATTTGCTCTTTTATGTGGTGAAAGCCTCTAAACTACTCAGATATGTGGGGCTAGGAACAAAACACATTGTGGGTGGGTCATTATGTGTGATTGGGAGAAAACTTTTCGAAGAGTTTGACTTTTAAAAGGCAATGACATTTTTAGGAACTGGGGTGAGATGATCAGCTTTGCATTTAGAAAGTAGGGCTGTATTTAATTTGCTATATGAATTATTCTCTGTTTAGTTAGTTGATGATCAGTATACCTCAAAATAAGATTTGCATTTACTCTGCCAGTCCCCTGTAGCTGATACCAATCTGGAACCACCATAAGTTCAAATTTTCTCCTGAGGATTTTCAGATCACTGAGATAGAGTGAACTCAGATTGCAAACGTGGTTTAGGAATGGCTTATGTTTGTGAATTACTAGGGTAAATACATATTTTTTCCCTTCCAAGAGAGCTTAGTTGGCACAGATGAGTTTCTTTTCTGCTCCATTCTGTGCAGTGGGGTTTATGTCTCACTCACCATTACATGGTGGGTGCAGCAGGGACCACTTATCAAATAACCCACCTTGAGGGACCCTGGGCTTTATGTTACACCCCCTATTTCCTGATCTGGTGCCAAGTAGAAGCTCAAGGTTTCACAACTTCAATAAAAATCTTCAGGTCAAAAGTCAGCCTTGGCTCTCTTTTATTTCCTAGAGCTCCTGGTTACTGTTGAGGCTTGACATCTTTATACTTTTTTGTTCTCTCAGTGATGCATTTAAAAAATAATTAAAACATTTTATATGATATTTTATCTTATTCAAACAGTTTGTTCAGGGTATCTAGTCTGCCATACTGTCAAATGTAGAAGTCCTTCTACCTTTATTTCAAAGGTAAAGAAACATAGATTCAGAGTTGCCATGACTTTCCTAAGATCATATAGCTCTTTTGAACAACCACATATGCACTGTTAGATACTAATTTTAAGACAAGACTGGGGCTTCCCTGGTGGCGCAGTGGTTGAGAGTCCGCCTGCTAGTGTAGGGGACGCGAGTTCGTGCCCCGGTCCGGGAAGATCCCACATGCCGCGGAGCGGCTGGGCCCGTGAGCCATGGCCGTTGAGCCTGCGCGTTCGGTGCTTGTGCTCCGCAATGGGAGAGGCCACAACAGTGAGAGGCCCGCGTACCGGGGGGGGGGGGGGGGCGGAGACCAAAATCTAACTTTCTGAGAATGCCTGGAACCTTGTTTTTACCTCTGTACTTAAAAGATCAATGTCTTAATCAAAGCTGATTTTTTTTTTTTTTGCGATACGCGGGCCTCTCACTGTTGTGGCCTCTCCCATTGCGGAGCACAGGCTCCGGACGCGCAGGCTCAGCGGCCGTGGCCCACGGGCCCAGCTGCTCCGCAGCACGTGGGATCTTCCCGGACCGGGGCACGAACGCGTGTCCCCTGCATCAGCAGGCGGACTCTCAACCACTGCGCCACCAGGGAAGCCCTTCAAAGCCGATTTGACTATACAACATAGAACCTATTAAAAATATGCTAAACCAGGGACTTCCCTGGTGGTGCAGTGGTTAAGACTCTGTGCTCCCAATGTAGGGGGCCCGGGTTTGATCCCTGGTCCGGGAACTTGAGCCCACATGCATGCTGCAAGTAAGAGTTTGCATGCCACAACTAAGGAGCTGGTGAGCTGCAAATAAGGAGCCCGTGAGCTGCAACTAAGGAGCTCACCTGCCGCAACTAAGGAGCACATGTGCCACAACTAAGAAGCCGACAAGCCACAACTAAGGAGCACTCCTGCCACAACTAAGACCCGACACAAGCAAATAAATAGATAAATTAATTTTAAAAAAATATGCTAAACCAAAAGGAACATTTGGGTGGTCTTAGAGAGCCCAAAGTTAGGATGTACAGTGTGACCTCAGGAAAGGTTGGCATTGGATGTGAAAAATGATCCAAATTCAAGGCAGTCATTCTCTCTGTCTCTCCCACCTACAGGGTCTCCTGTCTCTACAATTCTCTTGCACCCACTTCATTCTCTCATTTTTTCTGTTGACTGACTTTTTGTACTTCATTTAGCATAAGGTGAAAAATAACCATTCTCATCCCTTTTAGGTTATCTCACAACTAAAATATTCATCAGAGACTGACTGGGGTCTCCCGGTTCTAACTTCAAAATGATGATCAGAATGAGATGATGTAACTCGTTCAGCTTGGATGTTTTCTTCCAATTAGCTTTGGCCAGAGTGTCATCTTGGGGTATGACAGCAGACTTTATGAGACTCGGGTATGGACATATTATTTAAAGAGAGAGAATAAGGAGGAAATGATTAAAAAGAATATATACCCATCTCTAGTACCACTAGGAAAACAAAGAAACAAATTTTTTACTGTGGAATTTTGGGACATGCCAATAACTTGGGCACCTAAAATAATGGGACGAATTGTTTCCCCTTTTGTCAAATATAAATAAGACAAAAAATCTTTGTCTTCATACTTACGCTTTGTTCATGTAATATGCTTGTTTGAGTGACATTTATTTCCTTTCCAAGGTCAGTCCGAAAGTCATTAAACATGGTTTAATGCATTATTCCAGCCAGCGCGTGCCAAATATAGGATGCAAAAGAATGACCTTTTTGAGCTTGACTCCTTGTAGAGATGGTTGCCAAGAAGTAGTCAGCTTACAGGTAGATTTAATGAATGGAACAATCCATCATGAATAGGACAAGATCTACTTGAAATTCCTACTGATTGTGAGCCTATCTCAGATGCTTTATTTACCTAAGAGTTCATAGAATCAGTTCTTTTCTTGGTTTATTTAATTTCTTGCAGTCATTCCCAGATGTGAAATACAGACTCTTTTGAATACTGGGTAGAGAAAAAGAAGATAATTGCAAATTGTTCGTGTGTGTGTGTATGTGTTTGTGTAGGACGGAGAATTATTTTAAACAATTAAGGGAAATATCTTCTAAGCATTAGAAAACTAGATCGTCAGGAGATGTTTTGAGAATATACATTAAAATTTTTTAAAAATTTAATTGTATTCATTTTTTTATACAGCAGGTTCTTTTTTAAATACAGTTTTATACACATCAGTGTATACATGTCAATCCCAATTGCCCAGTTCATCACACCACCCCCCGCCACTTACCCGTCTTGGTGTCCATACGTTTGTTCTCTACATCTGTGTCTCAATTTCTGCCTTGCAAACCAGTTCATCTGTACCATTTTTCTAGGTTCCACATATATTCATTAATATACGATATTTGTTTTTCTCTTTTGGACTTACTTCACTTTATATGACAGTCTCTAGATCCATCCACCTCACTACAAATAACTCAGTTTCATTCCTTTTTATGGCTGAGTAATATTCCACTGTATATATGTGCCACATCTTCTTTATCCATTCATCTGTCGATGGACACTTAGGTTGCTTCCATGTCCTGGCTAATGTACATAGAGCTGCAATGAACATTTTGGTACATGACTCTTTTTGAATTATGGTTTTCTCAGGGTATATGCCCAGTAGTGGGATTGCTGGGTCGAATGGTAGTTCTCTTTTTAGTTTTTAAGGAACCTCCATACTGTTCTCCATAGTGGCTGTATCAATTTACATTAGCACCAACAGTGCAAGAGGGCTCCCTTTTCTCCACACCCTCTCCAGCATTTCTTGTTTGTAGATTTTCTGATGATGCCCATTCTAACTGGTGTGAGGTGATGCCTCATTGTAGTTTTGATTTGCATTTCTCTAATAATTAGTGATGTTGAGCAGCTTTTCATGTGCTTCTTGGTCATCTGTATGTCTTCTTTGGTGAAATGTCTACTTAGGTCTTCTGCCCGTTTTTGTATTGGGTTGTTTGTTTTTTTTTTAATATTGACCTGCATGACCTGTTTATATATTTTGTAGATTAATCCTTCGTCCGTTGATTCATTTGAAAATATTTTCTCGCATTCTGAGGGTTGCCTTTTCGTCTTGTTTATGGTTTCCTTTGCTGTGCAAAAGCTTTTAAGTTTCATTAGGTTCCAATTGTTTTATTTTAGTTTTTATTTCCATTAATCTAGGAGGAGGTACAAAAAAGATCTTGCTGTGATTTATGTCAAAGAGTGTTCTTCCTATGTTTTCCTCTAAGAGTTTTATAGTGTCCAGTCTTACATTTAGGTCTCGAATCCATTTTGACTTTATTTTTGTGTATGGTGCTAGGGGGTGTTCTAATTTCATTCTTTTACATGTAGCTGTCCAGTTTCCCCAGCACCACTTATTGAAGAGACTGTCTTTTCTCCATTGTATATCCTTGCCTCCTTTGTCATATAATAGTTGACCATAGGTGCATGGGTTTATCTCTGGGCTTTCTATCTTGTTCCATTGATCTATGTTTCTGTTTTTGTGCCAGTACTATATTGTCTTGATTACTGTAGCTTTATAGTATAGTCTGAAGTCAGGGAGTCTGATTCCTCCAGCTCCATTTTTTTCCCTCAATACTGCTTTGGCTATTTGGAGTCTTTTGTGTCTCCATATGAATTTTAAGATTTTTTGTTCTAGTTCTGTAAAAAATGCCATTGGTAATTTGATAGGGATTGCTTGAATCTGTAGATTGCTTTGGGTAGTATTGTCATTTTCACAGTATTGATTCTTCCAATCCAAGAACATGGTATATCTGTCCATCTGTTGGTATCATCTTTAATTTCTTTCATCAGTGTCTTAGAGTTTTCTGCATACAGGTCCTTTGTCTCCCTAGGTAGATTTATTCCAAGGTATTTTGTTCTTTTTGTTGCAATGGTAAATGAGAGTGTTTCCTTAATTTTTCTTTCAGATTTTTCATCTGAAAATCTTTCAGATTTTTCATTAGTGTATAGGAGTGCAAGAGATTTCTGTGCATTAATTAATTTCCTCCAACTTTACCAAATTTATTGATTAGCTCTAGTAGTTTTCTGGTGGCATCTTTAGGATTCTCTGTGTATAGTATCATATCATCTGCAAACAATGACACTTTTATTTCTTCTTTTCCAATTTGTACTCCTTTTATGTCTTTTTCTTCTCTGATTGCTGTGGCTAGGACTTCCAAAACAATGTTAAATAATAGTTGTGAGAGTGGACATCCTTGTCTTGCTCCTGATCTTAGAGGAAATGCTTTCAGTTTTTCACCATTGAGAATGATGTTTGCTGTGGGTTTGTCATATATGGCCTTTATTATGTTGAGGTAGGTTCCCTCTATGCCCACTTTCTGGAGAGTTTTTATCATAAATCGGTGTTGAATTTTGTCAAAAGCTTTTTCTACATCTATTGAGATGATCATATGGTTTTTATTCTTCAATTTGTTAATATGATGTATCACATTGATTGATTTGTGTATATTGAAGAATCCTTGCATCCCTGGGATAAATCCCACTTGATCATGGTGTATGATCCTTTTAGTGTGCTGTTGGATTCTGTTTGCTAGTATTTTGTTGAGGATTTTTGCATCTATATTCATCAGTGATATTGGTCTGTAATTTTCTTTTTTTGTAGTATCTTTGGCAGGTCTTTGTATCAGGGTAATGGTGGCCTCATAGAATGAGTTTGGGAGTGTTCCTTCCTCTGCAATTTTTTGGAAGAGTTTGAGATGGATGGGTGTTAGCTCTTTTCTAAATGTTTGATAGAATTCACCTGTGAAGTCATCTGGTCCTGGACTTTTGTTTGTTGGAAGATTTTTAATCACAGTTTCAATTTCATTACTTATTATTGGTCTGTTCATATTTTCTATTTCTTCTTGGTTCAGTCTTGGAAGGTTATACCTTTCTAAGAATTTGTCCATTTCTTCCAGGTTGTCCATTTTATTGGCATAGGCATAGTAGTCTCTTAGGATGCTTTGTATTTCTGCGGTGTCTGTTGTAACTTCTCCTTTTTCATTTCTAATTTTATTGATTTGAGTCCTCTCCCTCTTTTTTTGATGATTCTGGCTAATGGCTTTTCAATTTTGTTTATCTTCTCAAAGAAACAGCTTTTAGTTTTATTCATCTTTGCTATTGTTTTTTTTGTTTCTATTTTATTTATTTCTTCTCTAATCTTTATGATTTCTTTCCTTCTGCTAACTTTGGGTTTTCTTTATTCTTCTTTCTCTAGTTCCTTTAGGTGTAAGGTTAGATTGTTTATTTGAGATTTTTCTTGTTTCTTGAGGTAGGCTTGTATAGCTATAAACTTCCCTCTTAGAACTGCTTTTGCTGCATCCCAGAGGTTTTGTATTGTCATGTTTTCATTGTCATTTGTCTCTAGGTATTTTTTGATTTACTCTTTGATTTCTTCAGTGATCTCTTGGTTATTTAGTAACATATTGTTTAGCCTCCATATGTTTGAGTTTTTTATGTTTTTTTCCCCTGTAATTCACTTCTAATCTCCTATCATTGTGGTCAGAAGAGATGCTTGATATGATTTCCAATTTCTTAACTTTACTGAGGCTTGATTTGTGACCCAAGATCTGCTCTATCCTCGAGAATGTTCCGTGCGCCCTTGAGAAGAAAGTGTAATCTGCTGTTTTTGGATGGAATGTCCTATAAATACCAATTAAATCTATCTGGTCTATTATGTCATTTAAAGCTTCTGTTTCCTTATTTATTTTCATTTTGGATGATCTGTCCATTGGTGTAAGTGAGGTGTTAAAGTCCCCCACTATTATTGTGTTACTGTCGATTTCCTCTTTTTATTTATTTATTTATTGCGGTACGGGGGCCTCTCACTGTTGTGGCCTCTCCCGTTGTGGCGCACAGGCTCCGGACGTGCAGGCTCAGCGGCCATGGATCACGGGCCCAGCTGCTCCGTGGCATGTGGGATCTTCCCAGACCAGGCACGATCCCGTGTCCCCTGCATCAGCAGGTGGACTCTCAACCCCTGTGCCACCAGGGAATCCCCGATTTCCTCTTTTATAGCTGTTAGCAGTTGCCTTACGTATTGAGGTGCTCCTGTGTTGGGTGCATATACATTTATAATTGTTATATCTTCTTCTTGGATTGATCCCTTAATCCTTATGTAGTGTCCTTCCTTGTCATTGTAACATTCTTTATTTTGAAGTCTATTTTATTTGATATGAGTATTGGTACTCCCGCTTTCTTTTGATTTCCATTTGCATGGAATATCCTTTTCCATCCCCTCACTTTCAGTCTGAATGTGTCTGTAGGTCTGAAGTGGGTCTCTTGTAGACAGCATATATATGGGTCTTGTTTTTGTATCCATTCAGCAAGCCTGTGTCTTTTGGTTGGAGCACTTAATCTACTCATGTTTAAGGTAATTATCAATATGTATGTTCTTATGACCATTTTCTTAATTGTTGTGGGTTTTTTTTTTTTTTTTGTAGGTCCTTTTCTTCTCTTGTGTTTCCCACTTAGAGAAGTTCCTTTAGCATTTGTTGTAGAGCTGGTTTGGTGGTGCTGAATTCTCTTAGCTTTTGCTTGTCTGTAAAGCTGTTGATTTCTCCAACGAATCTGAATGAAATCCTTGCTGGGTAGAGTAATGTTGGTTGTAGGTTCTTCCCTTTCATCACTTTAAGTATATGATGCCACTCACTTCTGGCTGGTAGAGTTTCTGATGAGAAATCAGCTCTTAACCTTATGGGAGTTACCTGTATGTTATTTGTCATTTTTCTCTTGCTGCTTTCAATAATTTTTCTTTGTCTTTAATTTTTGCCAGTTTGATTACTATGTGTCTCAGCGTGTTTCTCCTTGGGTTTATCCTGTATGGGACTCTGTGTGATTCCTGGACTTGGGTAGCTATTTCATTTCCCACGTCAGGGAAATTTTCGAGTATAATCTCTTCAAATATTTTGTCGCATCCTTTCTCTCTCTCTTCTCCTTCTGGGACCCCTATAATGCAAATGTTGTTGCGTTTAATGTTGTCCTAGACGTCTCTTAGGCTGTCTTCATTTCTTTTCATTCTTTTTCCTTTATTCTGTTCCACAGCAGTGATTTCCACCATTCTGTCTTCCAGGTCACTTATCTGTTCTTCTGCCTCAGTTATTCTGCTATTGATTACTTCTAGTTTAGTTTTCATTTCAATTATTGTATTGTTCATCTCTGTTTGTTCGTTCTTTAATTCTTCTAGGTCTTTGTTAAACATTTCTTGCATCTTCTCGATCTTTGCCTCCATTCTTTTTCTGAGGTCCTGCATCATCTTCACTATCATTAATCTGAATTCTTTTTCTGGAAGGTTGCCTATCTCCACTTCATTTAGTTGTTTTTCTGGGGTTTTATCTTGTTCCTTCATCTGGTACATAGCCCTCTGCCTTTTCATCTTGTCTATCTTTCTGTGAATGTGGTTTTTGTTCTACAGGCTACAGGATTGTAGTTCTTGCTTCTACTGTCTGCCTTCTGGAGAGAATATACATTTTTAATGTAAATACAATGTAACGTAAGGAATACAAAATAAGTTGTAAATTTAGAAGCTATTTTGAAAGTCTAAGATCAATAATACATCTAAACAAGGTTGGAGAAGGGAGAAGAAAACCTGGGATGGATCTTTCTCTTTTTGTTTCTGATGGGAATGGTAAGAGCATTGTAGAGAATTGGAAAAGAAATAAATGGAACAGTTTAAATTTGATGCAGTTTTTGTTGCAAAGATACTCTATCTACCCACTAATAGTGTCCAAGCTCCCAGTAGTTGCTGATTTTGTGTTTTTCAATCAAATCAATTGATTGATCAATTCTCTAGTCCTTGAACCACATTGTGATGACATCAAAATATACAATAAACCCATTTTGAATTGCTACAGATGGGGTTTTTCTGTATAACTTTTTTCGGTTGTTTATGTGATGTTATATAATATAACTCTGGTAAAATAAGCTTAGGATAGTTTACATCCTGGGAAATGGCTCTGATTTTCAGGATTTTCCCCCCAGGTATCATTTCTGGAGATAATCAACAAGTGTCTTTTTGAGAGCTTACGCACTCTCATAAAGAAAAGTGATAGAAATGTAGTACGTTTCTAAGAAGTCAGGGACTGTATTATTCACCAATGTAGGTACCACTCTTAACTAATGTAGTTCCTGGCACAAAATATGTGCTTAATTACTATTTGTTGGATGAGTGGACAATGTACATGTTCTATTGGTTCCAAAGAGAATAAATGACATGATATACTGTCTTAGACGTTTCATTTTATTTTGCAGGGTCTAATCAGGTGAATAAAATAAAAATAAATGTGATATCAAATTGATTTGTAATTCAGGCTTGGAAATCTAGGATTTTCTGGGTCATAAAATGATGGTTAAGGTTGAATCTACATAATCTACATTAACTGCTAGTTCGTCCCTGAAAACTTGTCCCACTCATTGATTGACATTAAAGGGAGAAAGAATTATGAACTGCAGCCTTCCTGGAGACATAATTTATCTCTTTTCATATGGCATTTGCCTTGAATAGTGATGAGTATATTAAAAATATCATAAATAATGTCACAGAAGCCTGTTTTATTTTGGAATTTTAAAATCGAAAACTTAGGGAAGAAAGGATGCAATAGTGTAATGAATTCGGCTATGTAACAACATTTTTTAGTAAAATGAAAATAAAATTTTAATTATATTTTCTCATATAACTAGAGAATAGTTTCTCATATAACTACATATTTCTCATATTTTCTCATATAACTAGAACTGGAGAAAATGTCAGTTGATAATTTGGGATATCTTGCTCTTGATAGTCTGCTAGGTTGAATTGCTAAAGTGTAGGAATAATGTCCTATTCTTCTTTGAATTCCTAAGGCCTAACATAAAGTCTGGCCTCTCTCCCTCAAAAAGGGAAGTGGATCTGATAATAGTAAATGCTATGCTAATCAGATAATCCTGTGAACTTGGCTGAGAACCCACCCATTAAGGCCTTTGTGGACAGCTTATGAGTGAAAGCATCAGACTTCTTCACAAATCACCTCAGACTTCCTCCTTTTCACTAATGAGATGTTACAGTGCATTGTTGCTTTAATAACTATTTGGACCATTTGAACAGCAAGAATGTCACCAAAATTATCATATAAAAATTCTATTTTCTACAGGGGCAAAAGGACAAAGCATTAAAGACTGAGGCTTAAATTTCAGTTTTGAATTGAATGTATCTTGAAACATGAGGCAATATCTCTTTGTCTGACTAAGGTAATATGTAAGCTGAAATACCTTTCATAGAATCTGGCTTGAAAAGTATAAGCCAATGACAGGCAATCAGTTCTTTTTCAACAAGAGATAAGAACATAGTTAAAAGCCTTAAGGTTGATGAGAAATGGGCTTGCTGGTGCTTTAGGGGACAAAATGGGCTGTTAGTAGGAAAAGAGCTTTCAGTTTTCAGGGAAATTTTAAGTACAATAAAATGTCACCGAAACAAAGTATTATGGAACATTAAATCTCTGGTTAGATCAATAGGCTTAAATATTGTTTCTCCCTGGCTCCTCTTTACTGTCCCTACAGATTAAGTGATACTCAGTTTTATAATTACTCACTTCTCTCTTGTACATGTGCCATTGACCTCTGTATCCAGCATTGACATTTCCAACCACCTTGCGATTCATAGATACACATTCCTGGTGGACATCTTCACTTGGATGTCACATGTAGCCTGAAATTAATATCACAGTCTTCTTCCTTTTCCCCAGTGCTACCCAGCAATGGCACCTCTTCAAGTGTTAATGATATCACCATTCATCCCGTTGCTGAAGACAGAAAACTGGGAGTTACCCTGGACAGGGCTGCTGTTTGAGGTGCTTTTGTGAAAATCAGAAAGTGTTGACATTCCTCTGTGCATATATAGACTCTACTTGATAAGCAAAGCTCAGGTGGGATTCCATTTCCCATTTCCCCCCTCAGTTCAGAACATGGCATACATAAATATATGAGACAATCTTCATTCTAGATTCTTCTACTTTTTAAATTTTAAAAAATTTTTATTATTTTATTTTTGGCTGCATTGGGTGTTTGTTGCTGCACATGGGCCCTCTCTAGTTTGCCACGAGCAGGGCCCACTCCTCGTCGTGGTGCGCGCGCTTCTCACTGTGGTGGCTTCTCTTGTTGCGGAGCACGAGCTCTAGGCGCGTGGGCCTCAACAGCTGTGGCACACGGGCTCAGTAGTTGTGGCTCGTGGGCTGTAGAGCGCAGGCTCAGTAGTTGTGGCACACAGGCCTATTTGCTCTGCAGCATGTGGGATCTTCCAGGACCAGGGATTGAACCCATGTCCCCTGCACTGGCAGGCGGACCCCCAACCACTGCACCACCAGAGAAGTCCCTCTTTTACCTCTTAACCTACATATCTGATCAATTTTCAACACCTAAATATCCTGTGATCTACAACTCCTTTTTCTTTTCTGCTTCATTGTCTATTAAACTTAATATTTAATACAAAAAACTGTATGTTATGCATGTATGTGTACTATAATAATATAGATAACACCAGTGAACCTACCACCTTCCCAAGAACCAGAACATTATTGGTATTTTGCCCTGTGCTTTTTGTTTCTTACTTATCACTTAAACTTCTTTTTTTTTTTTTATTGGAGTATAGTTGCTTACAATGTTGTGTTAGTTTCTGCTTTACAGCAAAGTAAATTAGTTATACATATACATATATCCACTCTTTTTTAGATTTCCTTCCCATTTAGGTCACCACAGATCACTGAGTAGAGTTCCCTGTGCTATATAGTAGGTTCTCATTAGGTATCTATTTTACAGTACATAGTAGTGTATATGTGTCAACCCCAATCTCCCAGTCCATCCCACACCCCCTCTTCCCAACCCCAATCTCCCAGTCCATCCCACACCCCCTCTTCCCACCTTGGTAACCGTAAGTTTGTTCTCTACATCTGTGGCTCTATTTCTGCTTTGCAAATAAGGTCACCTCTACCATTTTTCTAGATTCCACATATAAGCGTTATTATATATTTGTTTTTCTCTTTCTGACTTACTTTACTCTGTATGACAATCTCTAGGTCCATCTATGTCTCTGCAAATGGCATTATTTCGTTCCCTTTTATGGCTGAGTAATATTCCATTGTATATATGCACCACATCTTTTTTATCCATTCCTCTGTCGATGGACATTTAGGTTGTTTCCATGTACTGGCTATTGTAAATAGGGCTGCAACGAACATCAGGGTGCATGCATCCTTTCGAATTATAGTTTTCTCTGGATATGTGCCTAGGAGTGGGATTGCTGGGTCATATGGTAGCTGTATTTTTAGTTTTGTAAGGAACCTCCATACTGTTCTCCATAGTGGCTGTACCAATTTACATTCCCACCAACAGTGTAGGAGGGTCCCCTTTACTCCACACCCTCTCCAGCATTTATTATTTGTAGATTTTTTGATGATGGTCATTCTGACTGGTATGAGGTGATACCTTATTGTAGTTTTGATTTGCATTTCTCTAATGATTAGTGATGTTGAGCATCTTTTCATGTGTTTGCAAGATCTTTTTCAATCCACCACCCAGATTAATGAAAATAAAACCAAAAATAATCAAATGGGACCTAATTAAACTTAAAAGCTTTTGCATAGCAAAGGAAACCATAAACAAAACGAAAAGACAACCCTCAGAATGGAAGAAAATATTTGCAAATGAAGCAACTGACAAGGGATTAATCTCCAAAATATACAAATAGCTCATGTAGCTCAATATCAAAAAAAAAAACAACCCAATCAAAAAATGGGCAGAAGACCTAAATAGACATTTCACCAAAGAAGACATACAGATGGCCAACAAACACTTAAACTATTGCTAAAGCCACCTAGTTAGATTTCAACTCCCCAGTATGCCCAGATCCATCCATGTACCACACCACCACACATTTAACTTTTTCACTCTCCTGCTTAAAACTCTTCTATAGATTTCCATTCCTTAGAGAAGAACCTCTAAGTTGCTCAGCATGGCAGAGAAAGATGTTCAAGTTCTATCCCCTATGGGGCAAAAGCCCCATCTTTTGCCATTTCATGGTTTAGGCAGAACTAAGGTGGTTCCTCAAATAGCTCATTCCACTGTTTGCTCTGCATGAAGCACTGCTTCCTTCTGCTTTGTCCAGTCAATCCTTTCCAATTTTATTGAAGTTATCTCTCTGAGTCTGTCTCCATTCCTAGACACTTATTTGAAGACAACATATATATCTCATTTATTTTTTATTTCTAATCCAGTTTTGGGGTCATTGCAGGTTTTCAAATATTTGAATCAAAATGATTAAGAAGGAAGTTTATCTTAATATTTTTTTGGGTGACACCAAACCTTTATTCTAAATTTTTGTTTTCAGTTCAACTGGTCATCTAGACATTTGTTATGGATGCCTTTCAATGTACATTTTCTAATTCTTTGCCATCATATAAACATGGCCTCTGAGTTACCTTAAGGAAATTTCTTAATGTGAATCAGGGACTCTGACACTTAAGAGTCAGACAGTAGTGTTGATTTTTCCCTCCACTCCAACATAGTTAAATGAGTGAACCCAGAGGATTTGCTTGGTATCATGTAAACATAGCTTACATGACTGTTGTCCCAGGGCAATCTTGGGTGAGGTTTTAGAAGTTTCCTTAGCACCCATGTATCTTCCCTTTTGTTTCCTTCTTTGATCTCTGGCACACCCCTCTTCCCCTTCCTGATTCCTACCCTGCTGTTCAGGGTCAGCTGAGGCTCCCATCAGCTCTGTGCTCCCAGAGCAATTTCATTTGTTGCAGTTTTCTCTCCATACTCTCTGTCTTCAAACCTGCTCTTCTTCCAGGGCCACCATTTATTTATTTATTTTAAATTTTTTCAAATATTTATTTATTTAGGCTGCACCAGGTCTTAGTTGTGGCACGTGGGATCTTCATTGCGGTGTGTGGGCTATTTAGCTGCGGCATGCAGGCTTCTTAGTTGCAGCATGTGGGCTTCTTAGTTGCAGCATGTGGGCTTCTTAGTTGCAGCATGCATGCAGGATCTAATTCCACGACCAGGGATCAAGCCCGGGCCGCCTGCATTGGGAGGGCAGAGTCTTACCCACTGAACCACCAGGGAAGTCCCAAAACATTAGAGATATTTTTGATAACTGAGTTTTGCCTGCATGATATTTTCCAGTGTTTCATTGGGAAGGGGCTGCTTTCCTCATCGTTTTCTCCCCTGTTGGGATAGACCAATCCACAAATACATACCTATGCATTCGTTGGGCCATGGATATGCCTTTCTAGGGATAATTGCTGTTCATCATCACTGTGTGCTGGGGAAGGTGAGTCAGGGGGAAGGAAGATCTTCCATGTAGGCAGCAGCAAACCACCATCACAAGTAAGGTAAAGACTGCAAGGAATCCTATAGGCAGGATTCACTCTGAGGTTTCCCAGTTCACACAGCTAGTCCTAGGGTTATTTGTGCTGCATATCCACACAGTTCTCCAAGAATACTTCACGGTGGGTATCTCTTAGTGAGTTATGGATGTCTCTTCTCTTTCCAGGTGAAAGCCACTACAGAGCAGTGAAAACTTAGGAGTTCCCTTTCAGGCTTTCGTAGTCCTAAATGGTACCTGTGATTTGGAGAGGAGTCAGTAGTACTTAGTTTTTAGTGCTTTTTGGTGTGGCTGTGGCTTCTTAGCTTTTAGTACTTTTGATGTGACTGTGGCTTGTCTCCAATCTCCAGGAAGGCTTGCAATGAAATATGCGTATCCACATGGGTGGTCTGGTACAAAGTACAGCAATGGGAGCGGGGCCACCATTTTTAACTGGCTGTCAGGAGGGAGGCAATCTCATTAAATTAATTCATTTAGTATATGAATAACTGTTACTTAACTTCATCTGTGGACTTTCTCAAGTATCTTTACCTTAAGGTAAAGAAGCCTGAATGATGCATCGTATTTAGTGGGTAGTGAGTGCATCTTTATAGTTTTCTAATCATACCAAATAATGCACGTGCCTATTCCTTTTCCCACAAATCAGCCTTGCTTGGATGTAAAACTCCTCAAATTGATCCTTTCATAAAAGAAAGCTTTATACATATTATTTAGCGGCAAAGTCAAACAGATGTACAGAGCATTTCAAAATCAACTTGGGTGATTATTATCTGTGGATGTCAGCCATAAGAGCAAAATTTTAGCCTCTTTAGGCATTGTTAAACTTACAAGAAACAGGCTTAGTTTTTGACCTCCCTTTCCATTTCTACAACAATCTTATACTATGAGAAAGCTTGGTTAGTAATGTAGTTTCTCTTTTCTTCAGTCCTAATGCATACCATGGTGGTAAGGGATGTTTGAAAACTTTAGTACATTTTCCAAAGTGACAAAAATTTGTCAGGAATATACCATTTTCAGGGCAGTGTGCAATGAATAAGACGTGATTCCTGTCCTCACAGAGCTTATTAGAGGTCCTCATGCCTGGATAGAAGGCAGGATGTGATAAAAGTTGTACAGGAGGTACAAATAGCCTCCCTAAGTTTACAGGAGAAGATTAACTCTGTTTGGCAAAGATGGAAAATATTTTGCAAGCGGATGGCATCTGGAGAATAGCTGTAATCTCAAAATGTAGAGATACTGGACAAGGGTGTTCCAGATAAAGGGAGGAGTATGAGCCAAAATACAAAGGCAGGAAGTCGGGAGGAGGGGGAAGGGTTTGAGTGGCAGAGAGTTAGACACCTTGTGTACTACTTTAGGTTTTTTTTTTGGTGGTATGCGGGCCTCTCACTGTTGTGGCCTCTCCCGTTGCGGAGCACAGGCTCTGGATGCGCAGGCTCAGCGGCTATGGCTCACGGACCCAGCCGCTCCGTGGCACGCGGGACCCTCCCAGACCGGGGCACGAACCCACGCCCCCCGCATCGGCAGGTGGACTCTCAACCACTGCACCACCAGGGAAGCCCTACTTTAGGTTTTGACTGAGAAGCACTCGGCACATGGCAACTCCTTTGTTATCTTTGGAAAAGTAATTCAAGGTTGCTCTTTTTGCTACAGAACATATTTACAATTCAGTTGTTCATCTTCAACTGGTTTGATTTTAGGGGAAATAAAAACTCCTTTCATATCGACTAATAGGAAAATTTAGGAAATTGTTTCACATTTTGATATTTAAATACTATGTTTTAAAACCTCATGTTGTCCAATGAGTTTTAAATTTTCTATAGTTCTAGATTGTATCAGACCCTGCTAATGAATTTTAACAAGTAATTATCGAGTATCAACTATATTCCAGATGGCATTCTTGGTGCTGTAAATGAGACAAAGTCTTTGCTTTAATGGAGCTTACATTCTACTCAGGGAGACAGATATTAAACAAGTAAAAAGATAGGACTTCCCTGGTGGTCCAGTGGTTAAAACTCCACAGCTTCCACTGCAGGGGGTGTGGGTTCAGTCCCTGGTCTGGGAAAGTTCCCACATGCTGTGAGGCGGAAAAACAAAACAAAACAAAACAAACCCCCCACCCCCAAAATAAGTAAAAAAAACAAACAAGAAACCTCATAGAGTGATCCATTCTCAGAGCTTTTGCTGTGACAACAAAGCAAAGAGCAGTACATTCTCAGTGGCTTAAAAAAAAACATTTATTTCTCAGATCAGGGGTCAACTACAGTGACTCTGTTTCCTGCTGTGAGTGGGTTCTGGTCTGTCCATGTGTCTTTCATCCTAGGACCAAAGTTGAAGGGGCAGTGGCTGCCTCAGACAAGCTCTGCTCATCATGGGAAAAGGGTCTTAGGAGCATAAGCAGGCTGGTGAGACTTACCGTACCTCCTAATGCTCACTGTCACTCCCGACCACATTTCAGTGGCCAAAGCAAGTCTCAGGTCAATGGACTGGGGAAGTACACATCTCTCACGGAGGATACTGTGGGAAAGAGTGACTATTTGCTGAAAATAATCCAATCTACCTCAACAGATAAAGTGAACATGAGTAAGATCTTAGAAAGTAATGTGTATCATAAAGAAAATAAAATCAGGTAATGGGCTATGTTATCTGTGGAACAGCAAGATACTCTTAGATAAAGTGGCCAGAGAAGAGATGACTTTAGATGAAATCTAAATGATGAGCAAGAGCACGTCATGGAAAGAGTTGGAGAAAAGGGAATCCAGGCATAGGCAATAATAGGCGCAAAGGCCCTGGGGTGTAAATGAGCTTGGCCTGCTCAACGGTGAAAAGATGGGCAATATAGCTGAGGCGTGGTGACTAATGGTGAGTAGACAGGAGTTCGGCATGGTAGACAGGAGTCAGATCAGACAGGAACTTGTAGCTCAGTTGGGAGTTTGGGGTTCATGCTTAGTGCAATGGGAGAACATTAGACTTTCAAGGCAGAATAGTGACAGTCTAATCTATATTTAAAACAATCTTTCTTGCTGCTGTGTGGATTAAGGATTATGGGAGTAAGGGTGGGCAAGGGTGGAAGCAGGCAAATGAATTAGGGAACTTTTGGAGAAGCCCAGGAGAGAGACAGCGGTAATTGGCAATAGGCAATGGAAAAGAAACGGGGAGAAATCTAAAACGGAACATATTTTGGAAGTATAATTGAAGTAGGGTTCATTAACCTTTCTGTTAAAAGAGACCGTGTGCTTTGAATAGTCCAAGCAAACACACATTGTGGTGGAGGGGAAAGAGGTTGGGACTTGGGGTCAGGAGATCGTTCTTTATCCAGGCTTTGCTTCTTAAGTTGCCCTTGACTGAGGGCAACTTCTTAACTATTCTGAACCTTAATGTCCATAATTCCAATAAACAAATAAACAAATGAATGGCTGAATGATTGAATAACTAAATAGATAGGGAATGACACCAAAGTTGTAATTTTTCAGAAGATTAAATGTGAAAGAAATTCATGTAAAATACAAATAGTTTGCATGGGTAAGGCTTAAATTTCTTAAGTATGGTCATTTGTTGGCATTCTCAAAAAAATGTTCAAAATATAGGCAGCCCCATAAGTTGTGTGTTCTGGAAGATGATATAGTGGTGGTGGAACTAATTCACCTGCACTCTTACATAAAATGTTAATGTTGTTTCTCCCAATCTCCAAGTGAGTGTGATCACCGGGAAATGCAGGAACTGCTGACGCTAGAAGTTCTTCTAAGCATGGATTTATGATATACATTCCTGGGAGTCACTCTCTCATGGGCTGACCTGTATGCTGCTGCCAGGGGTAAGGGATAGTGCACCATAAGCCTTATCAGTTAATATAGCAGTTTTGCTTGTAATGGAGTGATTAAGCCATTTTTTGGCGAAAACACCTTAACATCAAATTGAGCTGTCAGGGATTTGCTGGTAATGTAGCAATTTTTCAGACAAGGTCCTTGTATTTTCTGATAACGTCACTGTGTTATATCTAATTAATACTACTGTTATTTGAGTGGTATTTCTGAGATGTGAACTTCGACTACTTCAGAAGTCCAGGATTGGAGAGAGAGGTGATATTTTCTCAAGTATCTGCATTTGTTTTTCTCTGTTTTTTCCTCCTTTCCTAAACTGGTCTTCATAGCCCTACTACTGCTGCTCTTTATGGTAAAAAGCACAAGCAATACCACCATGTAAACTTAAAACTATTTCCAGTTGGTGCTTTTAATAAAGAATCAGCTAATTATAGTTATCTATACACCTTTGCAGCTTAGAGGGTGTACAGTTAACTGAGTAACCTTAACATAAATATATGTATGTGTTAGTCAAGCTCCAGAACAACAAAAAAAATGTAAGGCAGTTGGTTCACAGGCCCACTCACAGAGGATGAGCAGTTTTAAGGAAATAAATGAGGGATGTTGAAGCACCCAGAAAATAGCAACGAGGGCTGCCATTCGAGGCCCTAGGCTTGAAGAGAAATAGTATTATTTGAGCCTAGTGAGAGTTGGAGCTTTGGAGAAGGGATCAATTAATATTAATTGTAGTCCTGGAGGAATGTAGCTTGAAGAAATATAGTCCGAAGCATAGAGTATAAGGGGAAAAAAATGGTGACATCTCTCTCCTTCCAACCTCTGGTTTCCTTCTGATGATGCCCACTGGCCGAGCCCTACCTAAGCTCGGCCACAAGGAAGTTCAGGTGCCCTGGACCATTGGACCAGTGACAGAGCAGGGAGAAGAAGAGCTATGAACAAATTTGTGGGTCTAAATGAACAATAACCACATCATTTCTAATTCTCAGCTGTACTACTGTATCCTGAAATGTGCTCCAGTTATCTGAGGGGGTTTAAAAATTTTTCTAAACAATGTTTAAGGTCATCTTGTAGGTTCATGTCAAAAAGGCTAACAATAGCATTGCAACTCTAAGTCTGGAAATCGCTGGGTCATGAAGAGTAGTCCATGCATGCACTTTTGGCTGTGCTGCTGAGCATGATGAAGAGGGGGCTGGGACTTGGGGGTTCTGGCTACACCACCAAATAAGCAACTCTCCGTGACTCTTCCTCATGTAATATTAGGAAGATTCTTTATTGTTCTAACCTGTGAAGATCATTGTAATCACTACTGAATCAAAGATAACTTCCGTAATATGTACTTAGGAAAGGCAAATGCACAGCCCAAAATTTATGTAATAATGAAAGGTATGTATATGTGATTTTAGTTTTATCCCTGCTTGCAATTATCCATACTATCACAGCAAGGTTAGTTGGAAGTTGACATAAACACAGATGTCTTTTGTACAAACAGTCTACTATAGCTTTGTAATATGAAATTAAATGCAAATATTTGGAACGAATGAAAATCTGAAGCATGAGAGATTGCTGGAATTCCAATACTGCAGAGATGACTGTGTTTTTATGCTTCGCTTATAACACATGCTTGCAAATAAGCTCCACAGAAGGTCAAAGATACCAACGGTAAAGCCATTGACTGTTTTCCATGTGGTCTATACTCTCAAACCAGATTTGAGTCTTGTCTCTTGCTTTTCATGGGGAAAGGATTTATTTTCCTCCTAGATAGCACTTCTCTTTATTTGTTTCTTTCCATATTCAGCTTTCTTCTTCCTCTTTCAAATTCTATATTTTTGTCTTATTCTCATGCTTTTTTCCTAAAAGCAGCCATAGTTTGGCATATAGTAGAGGTTGAGAGGTTCTTAGGAGCTGTCAAAGTACAGTGGAAGAAAGCAAGGGGAATCAAAGTGTTTGCTGATACCGAAAGTTATGGGAGTTGCCTATTAAGAGAGAAGTTGGCTTTAAGGTATAAAGAGGCATGTCTGGTGTGTTTCTTTGTTCTCAGAATTATAGGGAATAAAGTATATATTTATTAATCACTAAGAGTCAGGCTTAGATGACCTTCCTTCTACTCCCCCCAAACCACTTCTCCTCCTGTAGCATCTCAATAGGTGGCACCCAAATGCATAATATAGAATTGTAGGAGCCATTCTCCCTAAATCATCACACCCGATCGACCATGACACCTGGCAGATTTCTGCTGATTGCATTTCCCAAGTATCTCCTGATGTATTGTTCATTCATAGTGCTGTTCATTCACTCAACAAGTATTTAAGCGTCAAGCACTGTGCTAGATTCTGGATCCAAAGATGAATAAGTCATCATGGTCTTGACCTCACAGTGCTGATAATGTAGTGCGAAAGAAAGATAAATACATACACAAATGCACATTTGTAACTTGCTATATCATAAGGTGTTATGTTAGAGCATAAGGGAGGAGGGATCTAATTTAAAAAGGGTAGTTAGTTGAGACCTCCCTGAGAAGGTGATATTCAAGAGGAGGCATGGAAAGTGAGAAAGATCCAGTCATTCAAGAATTGGTGTATAGGAGGGTGGCTAAGGTGGTGGTAGAGAGCTGTGTGAAGGTTATGAAGAGAAAAAAACATAATTTGAAGAGTTGACTGGAAATCAGTTGTTAAAGATGAAGTGCTATAGGTTGAACATTTGTGTTCCACAGAATTCATATGTTGAAATCCTAACCCCCAATGTGCTGGTATTTGGAAGTGAGGTTTTGGGGAGATGATTAGTTCTCATGAATGGGATTAGTGCCCTTATAGAAGAAACCTCAGAGAGCTCCCTTGCTGCTTCTGCCATGTGAGGACACAGTGTAAAGATGACAATCTGTGAACCAGGAAGTGGGCTCTCAGTAGACTTAAGTCTGCCAGCACCTTGATTTTTAAACTTCCCATCCTCCAGAACTGTGAGAAATAAACTTCTGTTGTTTATAAGCCATCCAGTCTAGGAGTTCTGTTATAGCAGCCTGAATGGATTGCAACAGAAAGGCTCAGGGAGTAGTAGACCCAGGCAGGATTAGGAGTTAGCATTTTATTTTCATTGCAGTGGGAAGTCGTTGAAAATTGGGGAGTGACATGATCAATTTCACATTTCAAAAAGATACTTCTGGTTATTTGGTAGAGAGTGGATTTGAAGGCATCAAGAGTGAGGGCAGAGAAATCCAGTTCAGAGCTAACACACTGTCAAGGTGATAGATGACAGTAACATAATAATTTTGGAAGCAGTAAAGAAGGCACTAAGTAGCTTTGATATGGTAGACTCTGTGCTGTGCCACCTAGATGCCCCCTTCAGGAGTGAGACACTCATTCTCCCAGTGCTAGGAGTGTTGGCCACTAACAGCTTAGAGCTTAGTCCATCTCCAGGACTTGTCCTTTGCCCAACAGAAGTGCCTTATTCAAGATCATGCCTCTGGGTTAGCCCACACATCCTGTAACTGGTCAATGAAGGGGGCGGGGGGAGGCAGAATAAGGTCCTTGCTTTAAATTGGGACAACTCTGAAAGGCCATTCTAGCTTCAGAGTTTTCTGTGGAATTATCTGAGGCCTCTGGTGTGGCCGCATTTCAGTTCAACCTCTCCTTTTGCCCATTCTGCTTCCCTGTGCTCCTACAAATTTGTCCTGAGTCATCCCCAGTTGACTTCTTGCATGCAAATCCTCTCTGAGTCTATTTCCAACCTGAACCAAGAAAATCAGAGATAAATTTTGAAGGCAGAATTAGTGAGATTTATGAACAGAGCAGAGAGGAGTGAATATGGGGGACAAAATAAGAAAAAAATAGAAGAATCTGTTATATCTCCAAGGTTTCTGACCTCCACGTCTAGGAGAATGTGCCTCTTATTGAGCTTGGAAAGACCGAAGATCATTAGCAGGGTTTTGAATATGTTTTGCTTTAGAAGACTCCACGACTTGCCTGCTCAGGCAGGAAATGTCAAGTATGTTGTTAATACAGGAGTTGTTTCCTTCCTCAGATCACCACTGCAACCTCCCTTATCCTGGCCATCCTCTCTCATCTGGAGTTCTGTAATAGCTCCTAACTTGGCTTCCCAGTTGTAATCATGTTCCTCTTAAATCCTTTTTACATTCCTTGTTTCAAGAAATATTATAAAACTTAATAATTTAAGTTTCATACTTAAAATGCTTTCATGATTTCCCATTGTCCTGATATAAAGTCAAGATCTCTTAATCCAATTTGTAAGATCTGCCACCTGGACCTTTTCCAGATTGTCAGCCTCATCTCTTTTCCCTACCCTCTTTCATATGTATCACTATGAATTTTTTTTGGCCTTAATACACCATGTTTTGTCTTATCTCAGGAACTTTGCACATGTGCCCAAACAGTGCACACTGGTAGAATGTCCTCTGACTGAGACATTCGTATCACTCCACACTCTCCTTTCAAAGGGCTAACTCCTAATCATTTTTTGGCTTAAGTGTTAGCTCCTCAAGGAGGACTCTGTCCTAGAAGACCCCCTGTGACATATTTCAGGGATCACTATACTGTGCTAATCATAATCCTCATTCTACATTTGTAGAAAGTAATTTATTTCTACATTCAGGGAAAGAAAAGTCTGGCTAAACACATACAATTCTATTTAAATTTTTCCATAGAGCCCTGTCCCTTCTCTTGCTCTCCTTTTATCATGAAATAAAAAAGGACTCAAAACTACTGACAACCCTCTAACCTTGGGGTGTAGGTTTCTATTAAAATTGGCTTCCAGGTCAGATAAAACTTAATGAACTTGTCTCTTTACAACTCACTGATCTCTCCTCCAGTATCCCGCCTTGGCCACAGACATGGTAGAACCAGGAATCCGAATAACAGATTCCCCTCCTTGCCCAAATAAGGCAGCCTAGGAGGAAGGGGACTTTCCAGCATGTGCTTTCTTTGATCTTCTTTGCTCAACTTTGCAAGAATACCTCATCCTGCCTACAAGTTTCTCAAAGCTGTCCCTACTTATGTTTTTAAGGCACACCACCTCTTCTGTATAAGGCTCTCTAAGTTATAATGCACTACATCAATTTATTCTTTACCATTAATTAGAAGTTTCTTCATCAGAGGCAACCTTGATCTGACATTTAATCTCTGAAATGCTGAGAGGGTGAGGATGAGGGCAGAGGATCAGTGATTCTGGCTATTGTGGTTTGCACTTGAGCCTGGATTTCAACCTCAGTTCCTTTATGGATTTATTAAAGGTCTCCAGGGCTCTCTCTAGAGGAAACAGATGAGTGACTAAGGGCTTAACATTCACAGTGTTGACTTCAAGCATTGAAAATGCCATGGCTGCATATTGCAATATTGAAACTTGCTCTTGATATCCACCTCCTGGATGGCTGCATTCATTAGAGACATAGTGGACACAGATCATATCTAGACCCTGTTTCCCAAACACTAGGGCCCAATCAGAATGGGTTTTGTAGATGCTAGACAGCTAGATAGCCTTTTATATATTCATTTAATGGTGATTTCTGGCTGGCAGTCACCAAATACTCCACTTCACCGGTGATTTTCTGAAGGCTCTCCTTTTGAGATCTGGAGGACAATATCATCTTGGACTTCTTTGGCTGAGAGGTAGACAGATTAGCCATCCATTCTTGAGTTAAACACACTGATTGCCTGGTCATGAGCAAAGTGGCCAGCCTGGTTAGCCAGATCCACACACAAAGACTTTTTTCATGACCTCAGATCTCATCCACAGTGATGGATTCTTATAGACTGTGGCCTAGTTAGTGCCTCTTCCTCAACGGTGACATTGTCAGGAAGCTTGTAGCAAAAGTCTATAAAACTACCAGAAGTTCTTATCGTTAGGGTGCAAAGCATGGAAGAAAATGGACAGAGACATTATATGGCCAATCTGTAGAATTCACTGGGTTCTCAGGGAACACTCAGGTCAACGGCAACCTGCCCAGATTGTCTTCCCCTGTCCAGCCAATTTCCTGTGGGCAGGGACAACGTCTGAGTTATCACTGCTGTATTAGCAGGGTGTCTGCCTAAAGAAGTCAATAAAAATTCATGCCACCAATGGATGTCTAATCTGCAGACTTCAACTGGAGGCATTGTCATTAGTGCTTCATTTGGGTCTGCTTTTGAGACTGGGCAATTTGTCTTATCTGTTCTTTCTTGCTCCCTTGAAGTCCTGCCCTTTCTACTCAGCTCTCTGCACCATCAGGGAGAGCCTTGGTCTGGATTCCTGTGGCCATGGTGCTTGCTCCCTTTGGGGTCTAGACTGAAGCCTTTGGGAGTGCTGTCCCCTCTCTCTCACTACACATTGTTATAGCTGTTGTGTTTGTCAGCTTGGGCTGCCACAACAAAATGCCATAGACTAGGTAGCTTAAACAACAGCATTTTTTCCCCCCTCAGAGTTCTGAAGTCTGGGAAGTCCAAGATCAAGGTTCTGGCAGGATTCAATTTCTGGCAAACACTCTCTTTCAGGCTTGCAGACTTCTTGCTGTATTCTCACACAGCAGAAAGAGAGAGAGAGTGAGAAAGCAAGAGAGAGAGAGAGGTATCCGTCTTCTTTTCCTAAGGTCCCACCCTTATGACCTCATTTAACCTTAATTGCCCCTGAAGATTTTATGTCCAGATACATTACATTGGGAGTTAGGGCCTCAACATATGAAATTTGAAGGGACACAATTCAGTCCATAGTAGCTATTTTAAATATTCTGCCTTCTGCAAAGATTATCAGCCACATGAAGGCAAGGATACTACCTTTGTATTTGGCAGTATCTTGCAGGGTCCTGACAGACAGTGAGAGCAAAGGAAACCTTGAATCCTTGAAAAGACTGGACATTTCTAGTTGACTAACTGAATTTTCCTTGGGGGAAAATCCTTTACCACTTTAGGCCTAAATTTTTCCATCAGAAAAATGAGAGGTTGAATTCTGATCACTAAGATTTGACCTTAACCTTAGAATCTATAATTTTCCTTGCCTGAGGGAAATCATTTTAGCTTGCTTGGTAGAGCTTTTAATGCCCTTCTAAGGACTTTATCATTAGTCAGCAAGGATCTACTAAATGATGTTTAAGGGGCTGTTTGGGATGCCAAAGAAGAGTTTAGAAAAAGGCATTTAACATCTCACTTCCTACATCTTCCTCGTTTTTGTCTAAGAAGTTCATAGAGAATGCCAGCTCTCTTTGTTTTAGATTCTGCTACTAAAGTAACATAATACTATTTCATAATACTATTTTCATCTATTACTGAGTAATGTGAAATTTCTAACCCAGCTATGCTGATAACCATATTTGAAAAGTCACTTTTATTCTTCACATATGTAGAATGTCAGATATGTTTCTCTCCAATAGTTTTTTTTTTTTTTTTGCGGTACGCGGGCCTCTCACTGTTGTGGTCTCTCCCCCTATGGAGCACAGGCTCCGGACGCGCAGGCTCAGGCCATGGCTCATGGGCACAGCCTCTCCGTGGCATGTGGGATCTTCCCGGACCGGGGCACGAACCCGTGTCCCCTGCATCGGCAGGCAGACTCTCAAACACTGCGCCACCGGGGAAGCCGGCAATAGTTTTTTGTTTTTTTTTTTTTAATGGATATTTTCAATATAAATTTCCACTGTGTGTCTTATCATGAGTTTCGTGCTTTTAGACATTCCTGACTGTTGTAGTTACTTTATTTGGATGATGGTTTTACATGTTGGTATAACTTCTACTCTGAATGGTCTCTGAGTAGGTGAGTCCAAGACACACAGATTCAATATGACCTTCTCTCTCCATCTTTGGATTTAGCATGATCCTATACCTGACAATCTGAAAGTGAAATCCTCTTCCAAATTTGATTAGCTGGCTATCGTTTTTGGAGAAGTAGAACTTGTTCTGTTTATTTCCCCCCCCCCACCCATTAATGTCATGATTTTGATAATGAGGACATAACTTCCAACTTCCCAAAGCTTGTGCAGTAGACTGGAAACATATAGTAAACCCTAGTACTAGTAATAGAGTCTCATTCCCCTCATCTGCTATCTTATATAGAGAGACACTGGGATGAATAGGATGACTTCTAAAATGACCTGTGAAATCTCTGCTAGTCTATGGCTCAAGATAAAGTAAAAAAGGTATATATACAGATTTATTACACTTTTTCTCTTCAAGGTACTACCCTATATTTATGCATTTATTATGGATCCCTTCATGCATCTCTGTTTTTTTTTTTTTTCAGTGACTGCTCAATACTTGCTTTTGAAATTATTCTCCTTTCCTTTCCCTACTTCAAAAAATCTCCATTTTGTACGTGGAAGTTTTTTTTTTAAAGGCTATTTCTTTGGTTATCTTAGTGATTATATCTATATATAAATGTCTCAAGATGAACATTCTGGATCATGTCCTAATAGGAACAGGTTCTTTTCTTCTTGCGAATAGGAACTATACAAGTTTATGTACTTTTGGATTTATAAAGCAAATTTTCTGACACACTATTACAGTTCAACAGCAGTTATATAGGTATGGAATATGAGGACTATGCTGGGAAGAAGCCAGATGCTATTTAAGAACAGATAGGAAGGATGTAAATAAAACAATTAGCAGTGGGATGAGTTTTCCATGTACACCATGAGTGAGCAACAGTGGAACCCAAGAATATTCCTATCACTCAGGTGGTGGTGCTTCTTTGGGTTGAAAAATGCATTCTGTCGTACAGGCTTCATTAGCATCACAGTCTTGAGCTCCTGTCATAACACCTACATGAGGCTGAGTACTGCTGTGGGCCTCAGCATCTGCCGTGCATGCATCACTGATCAGAGCCAAGCTTTCATTGCCTTTGAATTCCCACTCATCAGTTCAGCTTGGGAAGGGAGGCATTGTGCACAGAGGCAAAGAGAGAAAACAGTGTTTGGAAGAAATGCTGGATCAAAAGTCCTGTCATCTTTTGTCTTCACGGAGCATGAATGACAAGGGCAGGCTCACCGTGGGGTTACCTGATTTTCCCCATCCATGAGTAAGCTGGCATGCTCTCCTAGAGATAAATTGTGCTTCTTCTGCAGAGCCTGACCTATCACTGTGCCGTCGGCGATGACACCAATTAGTGTCAATTTTAATGATGGCTCTTGAGACCCAAAGGGGACCTGTGTGTTGGCTACTGAAATATGAGTTTGGTTTTCTATTCAAATGATAAGAGAAATGAACATTCTTCTTGAGTCTGCAGATGTAGGTGGAGAATGAGTGAGTCAGCCATTTGACTACCATAAACAATATTTTTGTCCAAGCGTGGTTAATACTTATTCCTTGGGGTAGTGTTATGGGCTTGTAGACTTCTGTGGTCTGTATGTGCATATGAGATAAGAATGACCCCCAAGTGCATTCCCTAGCTTTTTGGTGCAAACGATGGCATACACCTTGAATACGTTTCCAGGAGTGGTACTGGATTGTGCTGAGCAGTTAACTCCTTTTAGACAGATCACTTGCATTTCCAAATTATCTAGACAGAGTCTACATGCAGTCTGTAGCTATTTGAAAGAGGCTTTGCACTTATGTGCCTCCTTTAAAACGTGATTCTAAATTACATTTAGCTGATGTGTTCTTAATATGGTCTAATCTATTTGATGAGGTCCTTGCCCTGGACACGTTTCTTTCATGTCTTCCTTCCTTTAATTATCCTTCTGCTTAGGGAAGGAACCGAACTGCCCATGTGAAAAAAAATGCAGAGCATTATCTCTATCAAGCACAAATTTCATGTCAAGGCTGATAATCCAGGAGCACAGAAATGGTTACAATTATAGCCTAACACAGAAAAACACTTTTTAGAGCAGAGATTCAATACTGGGGATGAGAACTAGTTCAAGCAATGAAGTAAGTTTACCCTTGCAAGTCAAGTTGACATAGAAAACTGACTAGGCATTAACCGCCAACCCCCGCCCCAAAAAAAAACAACACATGAGTTTTTCTTCTAGCATAAAAAAGAATTTAAGGTTGTTATTTTCTGGGGGAAGGGGAGCTACCACTTTTTTATCTGCCAAATTCAGGGTGATCATTACCACACATTTCTCTCTCTTTATGGTAATATCATATAGTACCGACAGCATGGTCCGCTCTTTCATTGTAGAAACAGAATAGATGGTTGTTTAAAGATTGAGTCCGTTCAGACTTAAAAAGGAGTCGGGTAACATTTCCATTTTATCATATGATGTATTAGTCTCCCTTTCCGAACATTATGGCAGATTCTAGAAGGGCTTGTTGGGCTGTCTTGGCATGACAGGCTTCCTCTGTTTTACTGCTGTCATTGGTGAGTGTGACATGCTTCTCAGGAATTCTGAGGTCTGCTGAGGAGTGTAATTTGGGTCTTAGGATAGAATTTTAAGTCTCAAACTAAGAAACTTTAAGAAATCTACACTACCAAAGTTTTCTTTCAATATAAAAATGAAGTTAAGTATTTATCAGCAATTTGAAGCAAATACCAAAAGCTATGTTGAGGAACCACATACCATTACAGGGAAAAACGGAAAGAACATAATGAATGCTCATTTTCAAGTTAACTTAAAAATAATCTGAGATGATCTCATATGTTTGTTTTATATGTATACTTTTATGTTTATATATATAAAACATATAGACGTATTATTCACAGTTGTGTTTTAAATAATATCTATATAACTCTGGTAATAGTACCGTTTAGTTCTCATAGGAGTTAGGAGTTAACTCACGTAAGAAGATGGAAGAAGATGGAAGAAGTGAACTCATGCAAGAAGATGGCCGTGGCAGGCAGACTGCTGTTGGGGGCAGCTGAGACCTCCTCTTTGGGTTCTCCCAGGAATGAGCAGAGCAGTCAAACCACTGTGTGGGGTGAAAATCATACCATCCAAACTTTGCACACACAAAGGAAATGTGACCTTGTTTTGCGGTCAGAAGCTGATGATAAGCAAGTCCTTATTTTGTGGTTAGAGGCTATATTCGGACTAAATGAAATAATGTATGTGAAATGCTTGTTTTGGCTTCACATTCAAGATGGCTAATTGAGCACATGTATTCATCTCCTTTTCCTTTCAAGACTCAAATAAAATGTTAAAGACTAAGAAATGGAGTTTACTTAGTGGTGAAGAGGGGAGCAACAGCTGAGAGGATATTTCACTCTTTCTCTGGAGGATGAAGTAGATAGGAGCATGCTGGTGCATCCAGCAGAGTTGGGGTAGAGGCCAGAATAAGTCAGGCGGAACCCCTCAAAAGACCCCAGAACTTAGTGGGCTAGTACAGAGGGTGGGAATGGGAAAGTATGCAAATAATAAGCATAAGGGAATGAAAGGTGTGCCCACTGGAACAAAAATACTTTGGTTTCCCACTTCCCTTTCTTTTGCCCTTTCCTGTTCTCTGGCAGGCAGACTGTGGACGACTCAGTATTTAACCCTTGACAAGAAAATCCAGAAGATTCTTTTCCACAGAAACTAAACAAACTGCCTGGGAAGAATTTGGGCTGCTATTCTGGCATTTGGGTTCTCTTCCTATTACAGCCTGGTTCCTTGCCCTTTACCCTAAAGTGAAGTCTATCGGATGACAAGTCCTCTCTACTACAGGGCTCCTGGTCAAATTTCCTATTCAGAAGAGACCTAGTAAGGGAAAAAAGACATATATATATATATATATATATATATATATATATATATATACATAACAGCAGGAAAATATCAGAGAAGAAAAAGATCTAATTCAGAGGATAAAATATAGCTTAAAACGAATACCAACAATAAATTCCAAACTTCCAATTTGTATATTCAGAAAGAATAATATATAAGGACTGATAAAACCAGGTCAACATCTCATGAAAACAAAACCAAGAACAAGAAAGAACTCTTGAAATTAATGCAAAACTAACAAGAACATAGTAAATAAGTCAGAAATTAAAGTCAGAGTCAAGTAGAAAATTTCCCAGAGTAGAAAGAGACAGATGTAGAATGTATGAGACAGACAGAGAGAGACTGTAGAAAGGTCAGCATAACATCCACTTAATAAGAATTTCAGATAGAGAAAAGATAAAATGAGGAATCTGTCAAACCATTAATAGGAAAAATAAATGGCCCAGTCTTTTAAAAAAAATACTTACCTTATTTTATTTTTTTAACAGTGTTTTTCTCAAAGTTTTTTTTTAATTGAAGTATAGTTGATTTACGTTTCAGATATACAGCAAAGTGATTCAGTTTTATGTATATATATTTCTATACATATACTTTTATTATTACAAGATATTGAATATAGTTCCCTGTGCTATACAGTAGGTCCTTGTTATTTACCTATTTAATGTACAGTAGTGTGTATATGTTAATCCCAAACTCCTAATTTAGCCCTCCCCTGCCTTTCCCCTCTGGTAACCATATATTTGTTTTCTATGTCTGTGAGTCTATTTCTGTTTGTAAACAAGTTCATTTGTATCAAATTTTTTTAGACTCCACATATAATAATACCATATATTTGTCTTTCTCTGTCTGACTTACTTCACTTAGTATGATAATCTCTAGGTCCATCCATGTTCCTGCAAATGGCATTATTTCATTCTTTTTTTATGGCTGAGTAATATTCCATTGTATATATATACCACATCTTCTTTATCCATTCATCTGTTGAGGGACATTTAGGTTGCTTCCATGTCTTAGCAATTGTAGACAGTGCTGCTATGAACACTGGAGTGCATGTATCTTTTCAAATTAGTCTTCTCCAGATATATGCCCAGGTGTGAAATTGCTGGAACATATGGTAACTCTATTTTTAGTTTTTGAAGGATTCTCCATACTGTTCTCCATAGTGAAATACCCAGTCTTTAGATTGAAAGGACCCACCATGTATAAATATAATGAATGAAAGCACACACACACACACACACACACACACACACACACACACACACACCTCCTTATAGTCATTATCATATCATTTTATCAATAGAACACCAAAGATAAAAATATGTATCCTACAAACAGAAAAGGAAAAAAAATCACCCTGAAAGGAATAAGAATCAGGCTGACATTAAACTTCTTTTTGATAATCCTTAATACTAGAAAACCATGGAATGATGCCTTTAAAGCTCTGATGGAAATTATTCAACATTTTGAATCTAGACTTCCATACCCACTCAGTTATCATGGTAAATACCTTTCAACATGCAAAGATGAAGAAAATCAACCCCCCATACATATTTTTTAAAGGAAGTTACTTGAGAATTTTCTCAAGTGCTACAAATTTGAAAACCAATAGAAGGAAAGATGAGATACTCAAAAAGTGTAGAATTAATTCCAAAGTCCACTGGAAAGAAATTCAGGAAATCAGCTATACAGCATGCCTAGAAATGAAGTACCATAAGGAATCTGCTGAGAAGAATGGAGTAGAATCCAAGAAGTAGATGAGAATTTCAAGAGTAGAATAAGTAACTATAAGACATTAGTGACATAGTAGAGAAAATTACATGAGAAAATAAAGGCAAATTTGAACTCAAGGAAAAACAACAGCAACCACACACATGCACACACGAACCTCTGTAAGAAAGCCACAGTTCAAATATGAAGCAAATGAACAAATTGGCAGGTTCTGAGAAATCAGTGGGGTATAAAAAACCATTTGACTTGGGTACTAGGACAACAAATACTGAATTCTGGCACAGTTCTTGGCTTTCAGTAAATGATGCATAGTCATAATAACGTTAAGTTCTGCTGTGGATTTTTAATTTCAATAATCAATTTATAGACAAAGCAAACAGAATAAAATGTAAAGATTATCGACCTTAACAATATAAAGGTAAAGATATCGCTAACAGATGAGAAAAGGTGCCAATATCTTTATCCCATAGAGTCCAGAAATATTACCAACAACTTTGTGAAAACAAGACACGCACAGACCCTCCGCTGCAGAAACCAGCCGACTGCTGCTTCCTCCCAGGCTGCTAAGCCTGGCAGCCCCTAAGCACCCCTCTCCAGCCGCCAGGCCCACCGAGGAGTCCTTGCCCCCCACCCCCACCCCAGTCACCTCCTCCTTTGACCCTCGCGTGCTGGCCAGGGCAGCGGGAGCAGGAGAAGCAGCGTGCTGAGCCGCATCAGCCTCTAGGACCCCAGAACTCCCAACGTGGGTGGCAAAGCCACGGAGCCGACTGCCGATGCCAACGCCAACCCAAGGGCCTCGAGGGCGACAGCAAGAGCTCAGCCGCCAAGGCCAAGGAGCCCCCATGTGCCTGCAAGTCGGGCCTGGAACAGCCTGAACTCCGGAGGTCCAGTGCGAAAGGGGGCGGGGTCAAGTTCACAGACAGAGGGACCAATTACAATCGGAACTACCCGACGCCACTGCGGTCCCCGCCACCGCCACGGGCGACCCGCCACCAGAGGGCGCCCCGTCCCAGCCCGGGGTGCACAACCTCCTCATGCCAACTCTCTTTTCCTGAAACAGGCGCCCAAGACCCGCGCCGGAAGCACATTTGCTGGAAATACACCGGCCCGCGACGGTGAGCAGGACGCTGGGTCCCTGAACGATGCTTTTAAAGGCTTTGACTCCACTGTCTACCCCTTTTGCCAGTAGCGTTAAGCCGGAGTCTAGAGCTCCCTGCACCCCACCCTTCCCAGGGCAATATTTAAGGGAAGCACCCAGAGTTGGAAACTTGGGGGGAGGGGCATTGGGTGGTTTTTCTTTTCTGTTTTCTTATTCTCTTTTCTCTCTCTCCTTTTTTTTTTTTTTTCCCAAGTAGTACTTTCTTCGAAACATATAAATTGTATATAACCATCTTCACTTCTGTTCTGCTGCGGGGCTCCTAGGCTCCTGCCTGAGAAAACCTATTTGTGCATGTGAACAGCTGTGAGTCCCCTGGGCCTCAGCGCCAGCTGGCACTCCGCCTGAACGGGCCTGATTTTAGAGACTCCCTAAAGCCTGGGGTCGCAATCTGGTGGCTGGGGGTCTGGTGGGTTTTCTGGTCAAAGCATATGCCCTCCTTCTCCTCCTCCTCTGCTGCATCCTACCCCAGGAAAAAGGGAACAGCAAGCTTCTAGAAGGCACCGAACGCTGCTCACCCCGTGTTGCATGAGCAAGATGAAATGGAGCCAAGATGGCAGGCAAGACCCGCATGGAAGCAGGTCCAGGCATTTCTGGAACCCTGTCTCCTCTGCAGTGCGTGGGCCATGAGGACCCCGCTTCGGGGGCCAGTGGAAGTGAAAAAATATCAAAGAAAGAAAGAAAAGGAAAAGAGCCTGGGATGGGAGAAATGGAGTCCTTTGCCACTGCTTGTCTCGTCTGCATTCACACATGGGCCTTCCTGCCATCCTCCTTCCAGAGTTCATCCTTAAACCCGCACCCTCCAGCCTGCATCAGAAGACTCCAGGGTGAGAGATGGACCTGGAGGTGGCAGGGCTGGTGTGGGACAGCGTCCCCCCAAGAGCTGCCTCCAGGAAACAGTATTAACCCCTGTCCTGTCCTGGCCTGGCCGGCCGTGCCTTTCACCCCTCATGCCGGTGTCTATCCTGGTCCTCAGAAGCCAGAGCGCCCTGTGTGCCAGCCCCGGCCCCTCTGGGGGCAACTAAGGATGGGTGGCGTGGCCGCTTCGCCAGGCTCCCGACGGTGGGAACCCTGGGTGTGGTTCTAGGTAGAGTGTTTCTGCTTTTTCTGCACCTCTTTGCACCATATCTTTAGGGCCTGTGGTTTTGGTGTGTTTGGTGTTCTGTCAGGCTGACAGGTGTATGGGTTCAGAGGTGTGTACGGTGTTGAATTTGTGGATATTTCTGGGAAAGAGGCCTGAGGAAAGGGTGGGAGACTAGTGGGGGCTGCTGGGCCCTCTCCAGGAGAGGGACTGGTGTTCCTGGTGTGAGTGGGGAGCTTGGAACTGGGAAGGGAGCAGAGATGCCTGCAGTGGACTCCCCCGGGACCTGGCTGAGGTCCAGTGCTGTCCACAGAGCCCCAGAGGAAGCCCACCCCGTGGCTGTGGCCTGGGGAGACAGGCCCAAGGGGAGTGGGCAAGGCCTGTGTGGCCGGGGGTCCCTCCCGCCTGTGTGTCGGTACTTGCCGGCGGTCTCCTGCCTTTTCCTCCTCATCCCACCTCCTCAGCCACCTTACTAAGGCCCCTGACTCTTCCTTGCTAATTATGAGGAAACCTGGTGTGCCAGCCACAGGGTTCCCCCTGCCAACTCCTTGGGGTGGCAGGTGAACGAGGCTCCTATACCAAACCCCCTTCCCCCAGAAAAGAAATAGTCATCGAGTTTGCAGCCAGAAGCAAGGGCGGGAGGGGCAGCCCCCCAAGGTCAGTGTGCCATGATCAGGTTGGTTTGGTTTGTCTTTGTGTCTTTTTTTTTTTTTTAAACAATGATTAGTGAGATTTTTCTTCAGCCACTGAGTGTTGGCCTTGAAGCAGAGGGTTGTAGCCCTTGGTGTTTGTAAGATAAGAAAGAATACATGCTGTGGCTATGGTTGGTTTTTTTTCCCCTCCTTTGGGAATTTTGTTTTGTAAAAGCAAAACTCAATACCTTTTAAAAACAGAAATCTGTGGATGAAGCTGGAACCAGCCTCTTGGAATCTTCAGCCTAAGCACCTCACAGGGCCACGAATTCACCTGAGATTTTCATTTGCTGTCAGGCTGAGGTTTTAAAGAAACATTGTTCTCTAACCAGGATTGTAACAAAAGTGTAAATGCTATTTCACAGTTGAAAGTTGATGGTGCAGGTATCTATAGAATGTACTGTATTTTTACAGTGACTGTCACATGACCCTATTCCCCCCCTTTCTGTATTCCATATCTGTCTTCCAGAAATGTCACCTGTCCTTTCTCCTGTGGTCTCTTAATCCAATAATTGTATTACTGCCATCAAAGGATGCAGTGTTTTTTAAGAAAAAAATAAATACATACTAATAATTTAAAATTATATAGGTGTCCAGTAGAAATGTATAGTAAAGTTATAGTAAAAATTGATAATAACTATCAAAAATTAGGAGAGGCTAGAGAGAAGAAATAGAATTAATAAGCTATCTTTATATTTCATACCAGAGAGTCACATTTGACAGATCAAGAGATTTTAATGTAAGCATATTTTTAAATATTAAAGAACTAAACTACTAGAAGAGCTACAACAAAAAAGTCAAAAGTGATCACTTCTTGGGCTTCCCTCGTGGCGCAGTGGTTGAGAGTCCGCCTGCCGATGCAGGGGACATGGGTTCGTGCCCCGGTCCGGGAAGATCCTACATGCCACGGAGCAGCTAGGCCCCGTGGGCCATGGCCCCTGAGCCTGCGCGTCCGGAGCCTGTGCTCCGCAACAGGAGAGGCCACAGCAGTGAGAGGCCCGCGTACCACAAAAAAAAAAAAAAAGTGTTCGCTTCTTGAAAGCTAGAGTTCAGATTGGAAAAAGTGGGTTGGGGGACATTACTTTTCATTTAAAACACCTATTATAGAATTTTATTTTTTTAACAAGTGCATATATTACTTTATTATATTTTTAGGAAATAAAATATCCAGAATCTAGGATATGCTTAATAAATATTCCTTTCCACATACATATTCTTCATAGAAGTCTCTGAGCAAGCATTTTTTCTAAGTTACTCCTCAGAGTGACTCCCCTGACTTCTGAGTTTTAGTTCTGTGACTATTAATGTGAATTTAATCTCCTAAGGGATCCTGTTAAAATGTAGATTCTGATTCAGTAGAGCTGAGGTGGGGACTAAGATTTTTGGCATTTCTAGCAAGCTCCCAGGTGACACAGACGCTGCTGGTCTGAATAGGAAGAATATCCCTGGATATCTCCCCACCCCCCATTTATGAGTTATATTTTCCTGCTTCTTTGCATGTATGGTGACTTTATTTTGGGGGGGGTGAGATTTCCTTTAATTTCCAATTAAGTAAATACTGATTGATATCGAGGCTCATAGGTCTGGATGTTTAACTCAGATTCCTTAGGAAATCCCAGTGGATGCTCATTCAGGTCGGGAAATTCCTTAGCCAAGGCTGTAAGTTCTGCTCAGGTCCAGGGTGTGTAAAGTAAGCACCGAGGACGGTTCACCTCTCCCTGTAATAGGTTCTTCTTAAAGAGAGCTATAATACTTCTGATTTCTTTTCATCTGCCTTTGCTGAGGAAGAGGGAGCAGCAGGAGGCAGAAGACTTGGAAGAGAAAAAGAACGTCTGGGCGTATGGTGACTTCTGATTGGATGCCAGACATGATGAATGTTACCTTGTTGCATGCTGGATATTTTCATGTTCTTATAAATATTCTTGAACTTTGTTCTGGGATGCAGCTAAGTTACTTGGAAATAGTTTGATCCTTTTGAGGTGTTGGTGGATCCAGAGAAGTCTTTAGTCTGGGGAGAATTTTACCCCACTACTGAGGCAGTACTCTTCTGAGTTCTCCATCACTTTTTCACTCTGGTTATTGGGAACACAAATGATTCCTTGCCCTGTGTGAGCTCTGGGGGGTTCTTTTCTCTGCCTTTGGTAGTTTCTTCATACACGTGCACTTATCAGTACTCAGTTGATGACAGGAAGAGAATTCTCTCCCCATCTCTGGAGTTCTTTCTCTGTCCAACTCCCTCCTATCTTGTCCTCTGCCTTGCAAATTCTAATTGCCTAGGTTTCTCAACTCTATCTCTTTAACTTAGAGAGACCGATGGGCTCTTCCTGTGTTCTTCTCTTGCAGACTGGAAATTCATGCAGGCACTTTGTTTCCCCTCTCTCAGAGATCACTGTTGCACACTGACTGATGTCCAAATGTCTTAACAGCATTGTTTTCGGATATTTTTCTTAGCTTATAGTTATTTTGGTCTGATGATAAATTTGGCTCTCTACTCTATCTTGGCCACATGAAGAAGTCCCTGGATATTAGTTTCTATCCCAATTGGCTTTGCTTATTTAGCTTAGTGTCAAGAACTATGAAGAGTCTGAGATTTTACCCTGCTTGCAAAATAACAAGTTAGTCGGCCACCGTTTTAAAATGCTAGCAGAAGAATTGAGACTCTGGGATCAGAGACAAAGGACTTATTATTCAAGGCACAGCAAGAAGCTTGAGCTTCCTGTTCTTATTGGTTCCCCTTGTCCCCTACATCCTGTGGAGTGATGTGGAAGGATCTAGATAAACAGTGTGCACAGAGTGGGTCTGTGTCATAGCTGAGGAATGCTGAGTCTCAGTATTATAAAGAAGACGCTAGCCAATTTGCCAAAATTTGTTCCAGAGGGAGAGATTTTAAAACTTATTCTCGTCACTAAAGACATGTTCTCTGCCGAGTGGGAGACACTATCTTTTTCTTCCAAGATTGTTTGCTATACAGTCATTCTTAGAAATATAGTCAGATAAAAGTTGTCACAACACATGTTGAAACTGTGGAGAGTAGCTCCTCAACATTGAACTTTGCTAAGTCACCTGGCTGAGTGCTTTTGGTACTGTGTGCTTTTGGTATCTCAGTTATTTTTTGTTAGGTATTGAACGATGCAGAATACCTATGAAGGATGACTTAAATAAGGGCCAGACTAGTTTGGCAATGAATAGCTCTTAGGACACACACATTGATTATTTAGCATGTACTTAATTTCAACAAATTGGATTCTTTCTAAGCATTAGCACAAAAGTTACTCACCTTTTCAAGGAAAATTACCAAGCAAGGTTTCGGCATTTTTAGAGTTGATATCTGATCTCAACTTTAAGGTGGGCACATATTCACAATGTACATTCAATGCCAACTTGTTGAACTTCTTCAACAAGGTATAATAATATTGTTGAGCATGTAAAAGGATCATTTCCAATTTAAAATTTATATGTCTCATCATCAAGCTGGTTATTTGCCAAACTGGAAAGGTGAAGCTGTGAGAGATAAATCTTCTAGGTGCAGTGAGGATCTTTTTCTTTCTTTGGAGAATTTCTTGGTCTTTGATAATACTTTTCATGTGATACTGTCTGAAAGATTCTAATTATGAGAAACAGAGAGTAGATATGGCACAATTAGACTTGATTAAAGAAACAGAGCTGATAATACTGACTTTTTAAAAAAAAATTACCTATTTAATTTATTTATTTTTGGCTGCATTGGCTCTTCGTTGCTGCGCGGGCTGTCTCTAGTTGTGGTGAGAGGGGGCTACTCTTCACTGTGGTGTGCAGACTTCTCATTGTGATGGCTTCTCTTGTTGTGGAGCACGGGCTCTAGGTGCGTGGGCTTCAGTAGTTGTGGCACGTGGGCTCAGTAGTTATGGCTCACGGGCTCTAGAGTGCAGGCTCAGTAGTTGGGGCACATGAGCTTAGTTGCTCCGCAGCATGTGAGATCTTCCCGGACCAGGGATAGAACCAGTGTCACCTGCATTGGCAGGCAGATTCTTAACCACTGCGCCACCAGGGACGTCCCTACATTGACTTTATTATTTGGTAAAATCCCATAGGAAACTAGAACTATTAGGCAAAACTATCTTGACAATGTCATAAGCAAGTCAATAGAAGCCACTCAAAAGCTTAGTTGGCTTATTTAACAATTTAAACACATTGCATTCTCTAAGGAGGCAGGTCTTATCACATATTCAGGACAAGTGCATGACAGAGGAGACATTGTGCTCATTGTATGGCTTCATGTTAGAGCAGAATGAGAAAGGCTAATATTTATAAATGATTTCAAGGTTAAGTTTGTGTCTGTCTGACTTGTAAATGGATCTAAAGCTTTTTGTAGGTAGCCTGAGAGAAGTCTATAACTCCAAATCAGCAGGAGCTCTTACCTTAGTTTATGCGGACACAAGGAGATGCTTCAGGAAGCCTATGAATCTGTGTAAAATTTTATGTGAATGGATGTGTTGCATTTTAGGGGGTGGGGATTCAATAACTTTCATCAGATTCTTGAAGGATCAGTGAAGATTAGGAACAGTCTTTCAATGCCCAGATTAACCAAGGAATAACTCAGAGACATTTAGCTGGGTATTTTTATATTCTCAAAGTTATATGGAATGAAAATTGTACACTCAGATGTTAGGAAGAGTTGGTAGAATGAGTCAAGAGACGAAGGAAAAATGAGGATTAAAAGAGAGAGAGAAAAAAAGAGAGAGGGGTGAGGGTAGTTTAAAACAACAACAACAACTATGGTTAATCTGAGAACAAAATATCTTGACTGTACATTTTTTCGGTAAAATAATTATCTGACAAGTAGTACAGAAGTCAGGCTGGAGGGTTTTTGTTGTTGCTGTTTTGGTTTTGTTTTTGAGACGGCCAACTAGGGTATCGAAGAAAACAATTTTAGTTGCTGATAAATTCTCTCAATTGAGAGTTCTTGTAAGGTATACACATGACATGTTTCTTTCTTCACATGCCATCCATCAGTGCCTTCACCATAGTTAAGCTAGTTCAGCCTCATTTCCCTCAGAATTTCTCACAGCTCCAGTTGAAAATAACCCCAAGAGAAGATCACATGGCAGAAAAACCATCTAAGCTGATCTCTAATAGTCAAACTCTTAAATTCTATTTTTATGCTTCTTTTAGGACGCAGTCACTTTATTACTTCAAAATTATGAACAAAGTTTTTGACACACATTTCAAACTCTGTTAGCTTAGAAACAGCTGAATTATCATTTCCTCAAACTGTATTTTTTATGAGAAGCATAATTCAAGAGCACGTGTTTTATTATTAGTCACTATGCAAAGCAATTTCATATTGCTAGGAAAATTGCCAAGGATGATTAAAGTCTATTTGATAATTAATTGACCTATCAGAATCCTTTTTCTCAGCATTCAGGGGCTATATATTGGCCTAATTATGGCCAGGAAATTGATCTCAGACTATCATTATTTTTTTATTCAGTTTTAAAACATTGCTGTCAAAACCCAATTAGAGAGAGGAGAGATGTAAAACTATATGGATTCTATTTTTAATTAGTGTTATCCTGGCTTATACCTTAGGACTCCTTTCTAGTATCCTGCTTCAGGATCTTAGGACATATTGTTCTGCCCGCTAGAATGTTCTTTCCCTAGATATTCACATTCAGGGGTTTGCTCCAAAATTTTCTCCTTAAAGATGTTTTCTCTAATTACACTGAAAGGTATTAATCTATATTACCTAAAATTTAGTTATCTAAAATGTTACCAACATTTTTCTCTTCTTCATGCTGTTTTATTTTTCTTCAGAGCACTTGCCCATTGTATTCCAGATATATTTTTATTTATATCCTTTACTAGAATGGAAGGAAGCTTAGCGAAGGCAGCTTCACTATTGAATCTCTTGCTTCTAGAATGGTGCCCAGAACACCGAAGTTCCTGTTTGTTGAAAGCATGAACATGTGGACTTTTATCTAAGTATTTTGAAATAGTTTCTTTAGATGGATTGTATAGTTGTCCTTCAACTATACCAAAAATAATGGTAGCTTCTTTGACTATGTTAAATACAGAGTATATTGCCTTGTTCTAGGAGAAGTTTCTAAGAAGTTCGATTTTATGCTTAGCAATTATTAGAAAGAACAGCTGAACATCAATAGCATAATCTTAGTTGTCATATTTACCACAAATGTATAAAATATAATCGGTCACTTTTTAACTTATTCAGTAGTTTAAAATTTCATCTTTTGGTGTTTAAATGGTCTTTTTTTTTTTTTCTATTATCTTGTATGGACATGTGGTATCCTGACCTATCACTAGTATGGAAGATTAAAGATCAAAGATCTAACTTATCCATTTATCATTTTACCCCACATAATTCCAAAATCAAGGTAAGATCCATACAAAGAATAGCTGAAATAATAAAGAAGAAATTAGGATTCATACAAAATGTGAGGGAAAGGATGGTGTGAGTGGCTAAAAGTCAAAGTTGCTGCAATTGTCCATTATTCATATTCTTTGATTCCAGAAACTCAACAGCTAAATTTAGAATTCAAGAATTTTAATCAACTCAATTCAGGTGCTAAGAAGTAATATTCCACTTGCATCTTTCAGGTAGTCTGTTTCACTTTTATTCTTAAATATTACATTTTACATTCCATGATAATCTTTAAATTACTTCAGAACTTATTTGAAATGCATAGGGCACAGAGTCAATTTAAAAAAAAAGCCGTGATCTTCATTTTCAGAAGAGCTGTATATGTAACTCTATTGCATCTTTTAGTATTCATGGTGATAAAGTGTAGACTAATTTATGATCATCTCAATGTAGAAAATGAACCAATATCCATACAATATAGAGTCAAAATCATTTTACAGCTATTTTTAATCTAAAAATCTCAATTTTGAACAGAGATTTTTTTATCATCAAGCTTTATCCTTCTTTTTGATGAAATGGGGTAAAAGCTGAAAAAAGATAATTGAAAAAACAGTTAAAAATGACTTAGTTATACTGATCCAAATGGTCTTAGCCTGCTATCAAGGTTTGCTGCTGAATTTTTTTCCATTACCTGTCATCAGGAAGTGGAGAAGTATGGTCCCTATAAATTACGTTGCAGAGCTATTGCAGTAGAAAAATGGCAGCCATTATTTTATCAAATTACTTTTTATCTACAAGACTGCTCTCCTTGCTGCCATGGTATTGTAAATTAAGTGGCAGTGTTTGAAAAAGAGAGTTGTTACTTAGTTTCTAATCTCTACTGCTATCGGTGACAGAATAACTTTGTCTTTTAAGTAAATCCTGTAAGACCCCACTGAGTACTTTGTGGTCTGGACTACCGTGCTTGTTTGGTGCTAATACATTCTCATGATAAAAATAAATTTAAAGGAATATTTTATTTCATTAGTATTACGGGGCTATGAGTTAGCCAAGAGGTATTATGAACTTGAAGAATGGTTAATTTAACATATAGTACTTAAATCTCTTGATATTCCAAGTTCCAACTGCAATTTCTTCATTGAGCTAAAATTGTAACCTCCGGCATAGGCTTCTGTATGTTGCAGTGTTTTTCATAAATGTTATTCAGATATGGATGGGGTTGTGGTTTGGCAGAAAAAAAAAAAGCAAACCCTAATACATATTTAGGGTCTATGACGTATTAGGTATTTTATCTTGACCAATGCTTATGATTCTGTACCTTATGGATATCTGGTAACTATAGGTATTATTACATTTATTTTATTTTTTATTTATTTTTAATTAATTAATTTATTTTTGGCTGCGTTGGGTCTTCGTTGCTATGTCCAGGCTTTCTCCAGTTGCGGTGCGTGGGGGCTACTCTTCGTTGCAGTGCATGGGCTTCTCATTGCAGTGGCTTCTCTTGTTGCAGAGCACAGGCTCTAGGCATGCGGGCTTCAGTAGTTGTGGCATGTGGACTCAGTAGTTGTGGCTCGTGGGCTCTATAGCACAGGCTCAGTAGTTGTGGTGATGGGCTTAGTTGCTCTGCGGCATGTGGGATCTTCCTGGACCAGGGCTTGAACCCGTGTCCCCTGCATGGACAGGCGGATTCTTAACTGCTGCGCCACCAGGGAAGCCCTACATTTATTTTATAGGTAAACGTTCACCAAATCATATAACTTCAAGAAAGAAGAGTCAAGACTGGTCAGAATCTAAAGCTATGTTTTTGTACTACGTCATATTATTCACACATATTTTTTATATTGGGAACTATGAGAAAGGCAAGGATAATTATATCTATTTAGTATGAGGAGAAGAGGATTGAACATGTCTTTAAGAAGATGTAATGTTTAGGAGGCAAGATGATGTGTGGAAATAGTCCTGAAACTGAAGTTTTGGAACTCATCCTTGATTTAGGCACTAAATAACTATATGGGTGAACGAATAATTTAACTAAAAAAAGATCACATTTCCTTCTATGTAAAATGAAGGAGTTGGTTTCAATATTTTAAGTTCTCTTCTGTGCCTTACTTAGTTTGATTCTGTGATGTTGAAAGATTACTGCCTTAACTATCTCGATTTTAGGTGAAGAGAGAAGATGCCTTAGAATGAATTTATGAAAGGTACAAAGGGAATTCTTGTTTACTTAAAGGAAAGGTTATAATCAGAGGCCATGGAAACACCATCTTTAGGATTTTTAAGAATTTGAAGGACCACTTTATTGGAGTGCCTTGAGAATGAAAAAAAATCACTCATCAACAAATAGACTTTTGAGTGCTTTCTGTGTGCGAAACATTATGGAAATGTATAAGATATAACTACTACCTTCAAGGAGACTTGAATCTAGTGGGGGAGATAGCTGTGTAAACACTAGCAGAATATAGTATTTGTACACTACTGTACAATAGGATCTAATCTTACTGAAGTAGTCAGTAAGACTACTGAAGAAATGATTTAGAAACCCAACAGTAATTCAGAAGAGCTCTCTCTTTACTTAATATTTGCTTCAACCACATGAAAAGCATTACATAACCTAAAGCAATACTTTAAATACTTCTTTTGTCACTCATCCATTTTCCTCACACAATCCCAACTCTGTGCCTCTTTCTTCTCAAAGTTTTGCCACATTACACCCCTGCACATCTTGTGTCTTTCTCTCTTCTTTCTCCCCATTCTCTCTTATGTACTGATTTTGAAAGACAAAATCCAGAGGAGCCAATCTGGCAGGAGAAAACCCATCTCTGAAAGCAGAGAAGGAAAAGACCAAGCCAGCAAATGGAGAGCATGCCTACAAGGGTCTCTGATAGTTACAGCCTGGTTTTTCTAGCTTGCTTTCCTCCCCTTCCCTTCCCTTTCTCTTTGGTACAGAACTTCTTCCTGTGGAAAACGTGTATTGGGTAGTTTGTGGGACTAACACCATCACAAACTAGCCACAGAGGTAGACGGGCTCCAGGATTGGCCATCAGACTCCCTCGTTCCCCTGACCAAAATGAATGGTTCAAGGACATACACATGTCCAAAACTGTGTCAGTCAGATGCCCTCCAGGGGATTGGTTGTAGACTCTTTTCTTCCTTTGTGTATCACAAGCTGTAAAGATCATAGTGTGGAATTGCCAGCATTTGTTTCCCCTTCTTCCCTTGGTTGGATTCAATAGGCTGCCCGAAGAATGAAGGTTACTAAGGGGGAGGGCAGAACTGGAAAATGGGAAGAAAAATAAACCACTGGCAGCCTGAGCCTCTAGGTTTAACAGTGTCTGAGGCTGATGTACCCCTGAATTTTCCACTTACATGAACTAATAAGTCCCATCTTTTTTTCTTTTCACTTAATTTAAGTTGATTTTTTCCCTCTTGAAATGAAAAGAGCTCTGTCTAATGTACATTTATAGCAGTATTTGTGGGAATAGTCACATATTAGTAATCGTTGTCCAGTCATACTTCCTGTGGGTTAGTCCTTATAGGGGGTACCAAAATATTAGTCCAGAGCACCTAAATATTTTCGTATCTCAAGTTCCCATCCTACTTGCTTAGTTAGTAGGGCTCTGTTTACAGTTCAGTGTCTCCTCTCCCTTTTCCTATGTTGAGATTGTATATAATACCTCTCAGGTTCCTCTGTAGGTGCTATGAAGTAAACCCCACCTTAGTTCATTGCAGTACCTTCTTCAAGACCTTGGGACTAGGGGATGGTTAACTTCTCAGAGAGCAAACTGGCATTCTTGGTATTTAATCCCCTCTCCTCATGACCAGTATTTTAACTCTGGAGATGAAAAAGGAACATGGGAAAGCCCTCTTTGACACAATAAAGCAAGAAACAAAGGCTTCCTTTGGAATATATTCCAATCACACTGGATCTGCAATCCTCTGGGAGAGGATGATGGGGTAACTATATCCTTCCCACTTATGACCTGCTCTAAGTTACTAGAACCAAATTAAGAAGCTGCATCTTAACCAAGGTCCCCAGGCTTAACTTTAGAGGGCTCCCTGACCATGATTAGAGGAACCAGCTTATCTCTACCTGCTGAGATCTCATCTGTTAGGATTCGTCTTCAAGGGAAGGAGATACACCTTCTTTACTTCCAGCTTCCAAGACCACTCAAAGGGTGACTTGGCTGAGCTTCATTAGTCTGGCTATCCAAAAATTAGCTAACTGTCTCCTCAGTTCTCATTAGATTCAGTATTCAGAGTTAATGAATGTTTTTAGCTTGAGTTTCCGGAAGATTTGTGATGCCATTTGTGTGAAATAGAAAATATAAGAGATAGTGTAACTTGTTTTGGGGGCTGAGACAGGGATAATTTTATCTTGGGGCAAGTGGAGTGTGAGTTATCAGATAGGTGTGCATGTGGGCATGCCTTGCCAGGGGCTGGGAATGCTGGTCTGAAATTCAGTAGAGAGGCTATAAGTTGCAGTGAAGAGAGTGAGGGAGACACTGCTGAGGGAGGAAATGATTATAAGAGAAGGAGAGCGTCAGAGGAGCATCATTGTGACGCCAGCCAGTGATCCTCAGACCAGGATACAAAGAGACTTTCCACGGGGTATACTGGTGGTTCATTTTACAGGAACCATCTTCCAGAGAATTGCCTTCATGTGTGCTGTTTTCTAAAGCTGATTTACCTGAGCAGTTATCTGAGGTAGATATTCCCTTTGCCACCTGCCCTTCCACAAAACCTCTTTGCCCATGTTGCAAAAGAAAAGCCTACCTTCACCCATTAGGAATCTTATTTTGAGACTTGACCTTGGGACTTCAAAGCCTGCAGAGCAGCAGGCAGAGGGACTGTTCAATGATTCCTCTAATCGAGACATGATAAATTTCGTCTTCTCATTAAGATGTATAGACCCAATAAAGTTTTCCTTTTTGTATTTATTTTACTTTCTCTCTCTATACTTTCTATATTTGTATTCACCTTTTAAATTTATATTATTATATAGATTATTTTTGTTAATTTTATATCAGTACTAATTTAATGAATTATTAATTCAAAGAAAATGTATAGCCTTGTGTTAATAGAATATTAAAAATAAATTCCTATATTTTGTTGCAGAGGGCTATAATGAGATAATGAACAACTTTCAAGTATAAAAATATATATAAAGATCACATGCTGTGGAGACACAGGAAGAGAAATACAGATTTGAGGAGAAAAAGAAACACAGAATTCTCAGGACCTACAAACAAAAATATTTGTACTTCTTGAACGTTATTGATGCAAGCTATTGGTATGTCTTTGACATTAATGTGAGCAGTGTCCCAGTGACAAATGTCTTACAGGAAGCTAAGTGTTTAGATTCTTAGACTCCAACTGGCTTCTTAGAATCTAATATAGAGCCTTAATTTATAAATTTATTCTTTCGTAGCTCCTTTAGGGCTCCCCTTGGGAAAAACTCAGGGGCCTCAATGGTCATCTTGTTCAATCACTTTAGATCCTGAATAATCTTTTCAGTCATCTGAAAAAGTTATTTCATCTTTCCTTCTGTCTCTTCATCTGTCCTTTCCTTCACCCCCTTCCTTCTTTGCATGAACACAGTAAAAAATGAAAATTTTTATACTAAGGATTTATGATAAGTGCTGCGGATATAACTGGTGAAGAAAATGACAAGTTCCTGACCTCTCTGAGCCGTGGGAAATACAGCCAATAGAATAAGCATTTCTGTAAAGTTCAAGGGCTGTAACCAAGGAAGCACAGGATATTATGGTAAGAACAGATAAGAAACATGTTATTTTATCAGTGAATGTTTCTAAGAATGTGTCATTTAAGTTCACTCACTATTTTGTCATTTTGTTCTTTCTTGCCCAGCCCTGTTCTATTGAGGATCAAGACAGATAAACTTGCAGGGCTCATAGAACCTACATTCTATTGAAAAGGTAGAGACAGAGAAAACAGACAATAGAGGAAATGAATAGGATACGTTGCAGATAATGATGAATGCTATGTAGAAAAGCAGGGTGATTCATTCATTCGTTATATTAAAATTTAATGAATGCCTAGTATTTTCTTGGCACTGCTGTAAGTGCTGAGCATACAGTCTCTTCTCATGGAGTTTACATTTATTTTTATTAGGGGAGAGAAATAATACGCAAGCAAAAATGTGTAGTAGGAGGCCAGATAGTGATAAGGATTATAAACTGAAATGATAAAAGAGAAAGGGAAAGTATGTGGAGAGGTCTGTTTTTTTTTTAACATCTTTATTGGAGTATAATTGCTTTACAATGGTGTGTTAGTTTCTGCTGTATAACAAAGTGAATCAGCTATACATATACATATCTCCCCATATCTCCTCCCTCTTGTGTCTCCCTCCCACCGTCCCTATCCCACCCCTCTAGGTGGTCACAAAGCACCGAGCTGATCTCCCTGTGCTATGGTGGCTGCTTCCCACTAGCTATCTATTTTACATTTGGTAGTATATATAAGTCCATGCCACTCTCTCACTTCATCCCAGCTTGCCCTTCCCACTCCCTGTGTCCTCAAGTCCATTCTCTACATATACGTCTTTATTCCTGTCCTGCCCCTAGGTTCTTCAGAACCATTTTTTTTTTCAGATTCCGTATATATGTGTTAGCATACAGTATTTATTTTTCTGTTTCTGACTTACTTCACTCTGTATGACAGTCTCTAGGTCCATCCACCTCACTACAAATAACCCAGTTTCGTTTCTTTTTATGGCTGAGTGAGAGGTCTATTTTTGATAGATGCTGGTGAGGGAAATATCCCAAGGCAGTGAGAATTGAGCAGAATTTTGAATGAAGTGAGGGACCAACTCATGTAAATATCTGGGAAAATTTTGTTCCAGGTAGAGAAAGCTGCAAGTGAAAAGATTGTGAGGCCAAGAACATGCAAAATATGTTCAAGGAACAGCAAGAAATCTGGTATGGCTGGAGCAGAGAGAAGCACTGATAGAGAGCAGCTGAGGATGGAGGGAGCCAGAGGTCAGACCACGAAGCTTTGTAGATCATGGTGAGGAGGATTTTGTTTTAAATGTGATCAGAAGCCACTGGAGGATTTGAGCAGGGAGTGAGGTGGTCTGGTTTATGTTTTAAAAAGATCACTGTGATTTTGTTCCTTTTGTTAGTTTATGTGAGCTTGAGGGTGACTTTAGCTTGGTTCATCTGAGAAGGATATTTGAGCTGGATACCAAAGCTGTGATCTGAAGGACAAGAAGAACTTACCCAGACATTGAGAGCTGAAGTCTGATGAGAGCTGAAGTCTGAAGGTGAGTGAAGCATGTCCTGTTCAAGGATCTGGGAAATGTTCATTTGGGCTGAAGTCCAGAGTACAAAGGCAGGACTGTGAAAGAGGAGATTGAAAATGTATAGTGGTGAGGGAGGAGTTTTGATTTTATCCTAAAGATAATGGACTGTTTTGAAGACTTTGAAGACTTTTAGGTAGGGGAATATCAGAGCAGTTCTGTATTTTGAATGGTTTTCTTTGGCTGTTGGAGAGGAACTGGAGATGGGAGATCAGGTAGGAGGAAGGTGCAGAAGTAGCTCAGGTGAAGGGATGGATTATGGTCAGACTTTGTGTGAACATTTCTTGGAGCCGCTATTAATTTTGGAAAACTGTGATTGTTGAATAGGTCTTGCCTATACAGAGTCAATCCACCATCTTGGAACATCCACCAATTTATCTTAGATTTTTCTCTTGTCACACAGGACAAATTTAATTCTGTTTCTACATGGCAGTCCTTCATATTTTTGAAGGCAACCATTAGTGTCTCCTTTTTCCATATTTCTTTCCATCATGTGGGAGTTTTTTCTTGTGCCTGAATGTCCCAAATTTCTTCAACTCGTGAGAGTTGAGTGTGCCCCACGTGACACAGCTTTTTGTTCCTTCTCAATATTCTGTTCAGTTTTATCTTGACCAATTCTTGTCGGTTAGTGACCCTCTCAGGGTGTGCTACCCTACTTTTACCAGCATAGTAAAGGGGGCAATTATTTCTTCCCTTTTTATGATCATTATATTTTACAAGTAATAACTATTCTCAAAAATAATAAAATAATAAGTTCTCAGAAACTTTTCTAGTGCTTGTACAATATTACTGAGCTTCTCAGTCAACTAAAATCCTCATTTTCTTTTCAATTATGTTACCATTAAACGAGTCTGGCTGTGATAAATAGATGCAGGGCACCAGGGTGGACATGGTGTCCAAAAGGTGGCTTTTATACAATATAATCAGATGAGAGAAGGTAGAAGCTTTATCTAGGATATTAACAATAGAAATGGAGAAAAAGTGGTTGAATTCTATATACATTTTGAAGGAAAATCCAGTCCATATTTTGTGTCCCCTGGAAAATGTAAGTAATCAGTGGTATGAAGTGTCTGTCTTTGCTGTATTGTCTCAGGTGACTGGCTCATATTCAGTCCCTATCACATGGTTCAAGTCGAAACCTTTAATTTTGTGCATATTTTACATGTACTATTATACATGAATACAATTTTCAGAATAATTGACTCCTGTGATAGGCTGCAAGTATGTAACTTTAAAATACCAGGTATATGGTTAGATTTTATTTCATTTCACCTTTGTTTTATTGATCTAAAATATGTCATATTATGAGACTATTACTGTCAGCTTCAAATTTCATTAAATCACTCATAATAGAAGACACTGAGGGGCTGGCTGTGCTTTGTGTCTTTTATAGGATTCATAGGAAATGTCATTACGATTATGTCTTTTTGCTAAATGCGATTTGTAAGAACTGCTTCACATTTATAGAGAAGATGACAGCCCCCTCCCATCTGAGACTTAACCTCTCAGCTCCATTCAAAGTGCCTATGAATCCTGGCACTTTTGCTCCACAGATACTCATTTCTTTAATGCACTGTGATCTCAGAATTTGGTGTTCTATCTGCAAGTCCTGGTGAGACAATGTCAGCTTGTCTTGTGCCAATTCATCTACACATTGAATGACAGCTTTGCTGTCTCTGAATGGTAGCAGGATGAGAGGTCATTCTACCTGGCTGTGCTGCCAACTGAAATGCTTAGTGTGTTTTCAAATTTGGGGTTATTAGAGCCAAAGAAACTTTATAAATTACCTTGTCTGTTCTCTTACCTCATAAATGTGGAAAATGAGAGTAGAATAGCTAAGAAGAAAATGCTCTTTCTTTTTCTCTCTCTTCAACCATTATTACAGACAAGGAGATGTACCTTAAAAAAGCCATTATCTGGAGTTGAAGAGTGAATACTTTAACAAGAAATCTTGTCAAAATATGATAGCAGTCATTCTGGGGTCAGAGTCACGGTGTCCGAAATATGGCATGTGAAATTATCTTCAGAGCAACAGCCTGAGGAACGGCTGAGGGATGTGTCCCTTGTAGGTGGATATGTCTCCATCTTAACCTGAACAACACTCATATTAAAGAGAGGAGAAAGCAGTTCCTTGTTTCTTCTTGGAGGGCAAATCATTTTAGCTACTCAGAATTATTTTTAAAGGGCTCTCCTATTAATAACAGTCAATAAAAGTCTGGGGGATAAAAGCAAGATTAGTAACCAGTTAGTGCAAGGGGAAGATAGCCTGTAATAACATCTTTCTCCAGTGGTATACTGACACTTAAACTCACATCATGCCTTAAAGCAGTTCATACATGCCTTCTTTTTAGTCACCAGCTGAGCACTGGTTTTATTTTCTCAGATATTTCTAAGCTGTGAGAAGTTGCTGCCTAAAAGGAAATCTAGGGGCTGTTCTTAGGATGAGGTGAAAATTGATTCTGAGAGGGAAAACAATGGATATTCTCTATAATAGGGTGAGTGGGTTGGGCAAAGAGATTCTCTGAGGGCTCCTTTATGATTGAACCAAAGCTTATCTACAGACCAAGTTTGCTTTCCAAACTAAGATATTATAGAAAGAGAGGTGGAGCGAAACAACAAACCTTTTTCAGTATCTGGGACTTCAATTCCTGGCTTTTTATATCTTAAAACCCACATTTCTTGGTCAAGGTTTAAATCTCTTTCTAGGGACTTCCCTGGTGGTCCAGTGGTAAAGAAGCCACCTTCCAATGCAGGGGACGTGGGTTCAGTCCCTGTTCGGGGAACTAAGATCCCACATGCCGTTGGACAACTAAGCCCACATGCCACATCTACCGAGCTCGCGCTCCTCAAGGAGAGAGCCCGCATGCCGCAAACTACAGAGCCCACGTGCCACAATTACAGAGCCCACCCACCCTGGAGCCTGCGCGCCACAACTAGAGAGAGAAAACCCGCACGCCACAACTAGAGAGAAGCCTGCGCACCACAATGAAGAGCCCACACTACAACGAAAGATCCCGCGTGCCGCAACTAAGACCCAACGCAGCCAAAAAAAAAAGAAAGAAAGAAAGAAAGAAAATAAATCTCTTTCTGGAATAGTCCTTTTCACATTTCTACCTGCATGCTGTCCCTGCAGTGTGGACCTCTTGCTGCATGCTTCATGGTGCACGTACAGACTTGCTTCACTTCTAGACAAAGAGAGAGGCTCAGAGAGAGACACTGAAGCAGACGTCTGAGACAGTTTTCACCATTTGTCCTTGAACCTCGTGGACAGTGTTGTATATTCCCGCGGGAGTGTGTGTTTATGGGGAATATTGCCTACAAGATGGTGTATCACTACACCGTGTATGTGGGAGAACACCTTAGAAGAAAATAAAATTCTCTGCTCTTCATGATGGTCAGGCTTAAGGGAGAGTGTGAGGGTGTGAGTAGGAGAGAGATGGAATGAAGAGGGATAATAAGAAACGGGAGACCAAATAGTTCATTGCTTCCCAAAGTGTGATTAAATGGGTCACCAGAATTTGAAGCATCTGCAAAGGATGAAGTAATTTGTTAATAATGAAGATTCTAGGGCTTCCCTGGTGGTGCAGTGGTTAAGAATCTGCCCGCCAACGCAGGGGACACAGGTTCGAGCCCTGGTCCGGGAAGATCCTACATGCCACAGAGCAACTAAGCCCGTTGGCCACAACTACTGAGCCTGCATGCCATAGCTACTGAGCCCGCATGCCACAACTACTGAGCACACGCACCTAGAGCCTGTGCTTCGCAACAAGAGAAGCTACCGCAATGAGAAGCCTGCGCAGCACAACTAAGAGTAGTCCCCGTGCAGCAACGAAGACCCAGCACAGCCAAAAATAAATAAATAAAATAAATAAATTTATAAAAAAAAAAAAAAGATTCCAGGCAACCAAACAGTATTTCTGAGTAAGGGGCATAAAAATCTGCATTTTTTTTTTTTTTTTTTTTTTTTTTTTTTTTTTTTTTTTTGCGGTACGCGGGCCTCTCACTGTTGTGGCCTCTCCCGTTGCGGAGTACAGGCTCCGGACGCGCAGGCTCAACGGCCGTGGCTCACGGGCCCAGCCGCTCCGCGGCACGTGGGATCTTCCCGCACCGGGGCACGAACCCGTGTCCCCTGCATCGGCAGGCGGACTCTCAACCACTGCGCCACCAGGGAATTCCCAAAAATCTGCATTTTTTTAACATGCACATCAAGTGGTCCTTATATAAAAAAGTTTTAGAATCATTGAGTTTGGAAGTTAATATAATTGTGAAGGTGAGAGTTGAGGCCATAGATCAAGAGAGGATAAAAGAAATATTTGGTTGGTAAAATATACAGAACTTGAAAATTGTGTGGCAGCGTGAAGAGAGGTGAATCTAGGATGATTCTCACGGGTGTTTGGTTACCTGGTAGATGATTGTATCATTACTCTGATTAACTGGAACCTAGAAAAAAGGACTAGGTTTGAGAAGGTGGATGAGAAACTTTGGGCTTTGATTATGAGTTTAAAGTGTTTATGAGGCAACTTAAAATTTTTTTTGCAGTAGAGATAACCATATAGACTTGTAGTTTGGTGGAGCAATCTGGGTTAGAAAGATAGATTTAGTGGTTATCAGAATATAAGAGGAAGTTGAATCTATTGGCATGACTGAGATTTCCCAAAGAGAAAATGTATCAGGAGAGAAAGCCTGGGGTGGAGTCAAGACCCAGGGACCATTGCTAACAGGATCATGTGACCAGGAAGCTGGCTGTTGAATTCCTTTCTTCAGAGATAGAAGACTTCTGACAGGTTGATAAGGCTCATTACATGATCTTAAAAGAGGAATATCAAAGAGGAGTGAAGGTAAAGGCAACAACAGTTGCCCAGGTCAAGAGATTAAGAGGCTGTCCATTTATATTAGTGTCCCTCTGGATAAAAGCTGGATGTAATTTAAATGATCTAGATGGTAACATCTGCAACGTATGTGCCGTGAATTGAAGTGGCACCACTAGATAGGGGAGAAGTTAGAGTTGTTTGACGGTATGAAAATAAAAGGAGGAATATTTTCTTTTCACACTTGAGTGGAGTGAATTAATATGGAAGTGCCAGTGGGATGCCAAAAAAATGTGTATGCCATCTCCTTTTCCTGGTGTATGTGGGTCATCAGCATGTGGGCATCTTCCATCCAGAAGAGTTGGAAGAAAAGCCCTATCCTAAGAGAAGACTTCTGTTTTTATTTAAGCACAAGAATGGGAAGAACATCCAGTAAAGCCACTGAGGATGCAGAAGAGTGTGATGGAATTGGGAGCTCCAGTATTGGAAAGAATTGAGAGGGAGGTTAGCTGTGAGGTAATGAGAGATAGAGAAATGGTTAAGGGAAGGGGGTGGGGGCGGTTCTGGGGTATGGACACAGGTGATGAGCATGCAGGAGAGGAAAGATTACCAGAGGGGTGCTAGATAATATCTCCGCCTGTGGAGTTAGAGAGACAACACCTTTGTACACCAAGATATTTACATGTTTTTCAAGACCATATATGGAATTGTGCCAAAGTATTTTGTGTATAAAATAAGTAGAGTTCAAAGGAGGACCAGAATGTGCTGAGAAGTGGCAGTGGAAAGATCATTGAATGGAGTGGGGCATGAATCAATTAGGTTAATTTATATGAAGCACCCTGAAAACTGCAAAGTGTAATATAAAACTGAGGTGGGGAGACGCAAGAGGGAAGAATTATGGCAACATATGTATATGTATAACTGATTCACTTTGTTATAAAGCAGAAACTAACACACCACTGTAAAGCAATTATACTCCAATAAAGATGTTAAAAAAAAAACCCCGAAAAACTATGAGGAGGTATAGCCAGGGCAATGATCTAGAAGTTTCCAAAGTCTTTTAATAAACTTGCATCAGGATCTTCTGAGGTGCTTTTGAAATTTTGGATGCCTGGGCCCTACACTCAGTTTACTAGATCAGGCTCCCTGATACTGAGCCCAGGGGATCTCTTTTGTCTTTTTTTACAGCTCTCACTTCTGATATATACTTTAGTATTATACACCTACTTGAGTATTGATATTATAGTTCAACTTAGATGACAATAAACATGTATGTGAATGGTAAAAAATTTAAAAGATCACAATGAATGAATAAATCTCATGAATGAAATTAACAAATAGTGAACAGTTGGTTGGAAAATCATAAAAGTTGTTTAATTTCAGAATTTCAATTTGAAGGCAATGAAATACCAGTAAATTATTTTGAGCAAGTAGTGATACTGTGAATTTTAAGAGAATTATTGTGGTTTCTGTAAATAACATTTACTAATAAACTTCCAGTGGCTCAGAATTATTCTACTCATGTATTTGAAAATATATTTAGAATAACAAGGGAATTCCCTGGCGGTCCAGTGGTTAGGACTCTGTGCTTCCACTGCAGGGGGCACAGGTTCAATTCCTGGTTGGGGAACTAAGATCCAGCATGCCTTGTGGCACAGCCAAAAAAAAAATAAAAACAGAATAACAAGATTTTAAATGAAGTTTAGCCCAAGTTTTTTTTTTTTTTTTTTTTTTTTTTTTTGGTGTACGCGGGCCTCTCACCGCTGTGGCCTCTCCCATCGCGGAGCACAGGCTCCGGACGCGCAGGCCCAGCGGCCATGGCTCACGGGACCAGCCGCTCCGCGGCATGTGGTATCCTCCCAGACCAGGGCACGAACCCGCGTCCCCTGCATCGGCAGGCGGACTCTCAACCACTGCGCCACCGGGGAAGCCCCTAGCCCAAGTTTTGTTAAAAATGAAACATCTAATCTATAATCCTCTGAGCATTATGTTTGTCTGATATTGAGAAATCAGACGTTCTTATTTTAATGTACATGGCTATATTTATATGAATAAGAAATTTAAGTGGAAAATCATTAGGCTTTGCTGTATTATTGATTTCTAGTTTCTTTAGTGAATTAAAAGTTACTGATTTTTAAACTCAGAAATAAAACCTCATATATCAGTGTTTTTTCTACTAAAAAAATGATTATCTTTAGTTTTGCCTTTCAGACTAATGAATTCCTTGTAGTTTGGTAAAAGAATTAAAAATCATAATTTGATGAATTAAAAATAGTGTATTTTTTCATTTCTCTTGGGCATATAGAGTGACTTATTTTATGATTTGCTAAAGTTGTAGACGTTTTCTGATCTTTTCTAAAGCAAAAATTGTGTGCCACCTTTGCAAACTTTTCCTTATATTTGGATCTGTCTAAAGCTACTTTTAAGAACTATATAATTCTGATCAAGAATTCTGTTTCTCCCTGAAAAACTTCCTTCTATATCTGATTTGGATGACATGATGGTGATTATCTTTGTTCCTACTTAGATATGTTGAAATTGCCTCAAGGCTTTGAAGTTCTGAGATTTAAAGAAAAGATGAAATACAAATATGTATGTGCTATTTTCATATGGAAATAATATTCTGAATGAGAAGTAACTTCTTTGTTGGCATGCACTGGGTCTTACAGACTAAATTAAAAAGCACTTGGAGGGCAGGCTCCATGCTTTTTCTTGTAACTTCACTAAGATACATTATTAAATTAGTAGGCACCGAAACTTCTAGGATTTTAAAGAGTAATTGATATTTTCATTAAATTTTAGCACTTAAAAATTTGAGGATTTTGTTTATTTCTGTGTTTGAAGTGTGTCTATTTCATTCTTGAGTTCCAGTGTTCTTTTTTATAAGTAGCTTTATATTTTATTATTTTTGATTATTATTTCTGATTATTAAAGTTATAAATTTTCATAGTAAAAAAAATCAAGTAATATAGAAAGGTAGAGTGAAAATTACTTATAACCTCTCCACTCAGACTGAACCACTATTTAACCTTTTAGTATATATCCTTTCATACTTTTTCCTGTCTGTATGAATCTCTTTGGGTGTAACTCAATCTGTATATCTCAGACCATTCTGTGGGTGTCTGCTTTTCTCCACTCTGTCTGTAAGGGGTTCCCTACCTGTCTTTTATTTTAGCTTCTGGCCCCTCATCTTTTCTCTGTCACACACATTCTCATTGTCTTTCACATTCTCTGTATGTGGATTCATACATATGAAGTGTGTGAGTGAGTCTCTATATATGGGTAAATGTATGTGTATATGTATGTCAAAATAGCACCATTAGATACATGCTGCCTTGTAATTAAAAAAAAAAACTTTTCTATAACAATAAATATAGATACAAAGCTCCATTTTTGATGACTGAATGGTATTCTAGAGTGTAGTGTGGGCTAGATTTAATTTATTTATCCAATCCTTTCGAACAATTTCTTTTGGACATTTGTTTCCAAATTTTTTTGTTACCATATTTAGTCCTTTTAAGTGCACATTTTTACATATTTGTACAATCATTTCTTAGTAACTGAAATGTTACTATTAACTGTTACTAATAACCCGATTGTAAATATCTTTAATTAGATGTTCTAAATTATGTAAACTTAGAAATTCACTATTAGGCTAAGCTCAATACAGTTTTTATAAGATTTCTTGGGAAAGGTCAGTTTTCTTTAAATAATAAAATATTACAAGATATTGCTAGCAACTATTGGTGGGATGTGGCTTTATATTGTTGTTGGACATTTCTAACTGTATTTTCTGATGGGTATGTCCTGAGCTCTCTTCTCCATGACTGACAGGACGAGTGTTTTGAGAAAACCAGTTAAGGTTATAGCTGTTGTTTGTGATCCAAAGAGCAGAATCAAGCTACACATTCACAGACTAGGAATGAAAATCACCACCCTGCCCTAACCACTTGGATCAATTGTATTCTTTTCTCAGCAACAGCAGGCCCTCCTTTTGAGTTTTGCCTCCCTTTTCTTTTTTTTTTTTTTTTTTTTTTTTTTTGCGGTACGTGGGCCTCTCACTGTTGTGGCCTCTCCGGTTGCAGAGCACAGGCTCCAGACGCGCAGGCTCAGCGGCCATGGCTCGTGGGCCCAGTTGCTCCGCGGCATGTGGGATCTTCCCGGACTGGGGCACGAACCCGCGTCCCCTGCACCCCTGCATTGGCAGGCGGACTCTCAACCACTGCGCTACCAGGGAAGCCCTTGCCTCCCTTTTCTTTAGTTCTTTGTCTAAATAAGCTCTAAGCTGCTTGAGACATGAGCTTTGTTTTCACTGTGTTGTTTTGTAAAATGCCATATGCACATATGACATTTTGTAGATAATAAAACAGCAACGATTATAGGCTGTTGATAGTCCTCTGCTGATATCCCAGCTAGTAACAATACACTAAGATATCACTTGACATTCTATTGAGTTAACAGAAACTGTTGTGTTGATTTTTACTGCTGTTAAGAGCAGGGTGAATATTGATTTTAATCAGAAAGAGCAGGGAGAAATTGCTTTGACATGTGTTTTTTACTTGATCTTTGAGAATGTCATGAGAAAATGAAAAGAGTAAATAGTAAACTATGTGAGGTTCTTTCAAAAGAGCTGAAAGGTTGTTTGAAAATAGTGACCCAAGGATAGAGATTTAGTTTCAGAAATGAAATGTTTAATCAGCCATCTCAGAGTAATCTCTTACATGACAAAATGAAGCCTTTCTTTGGAATATTAAATAATTGCATTTTTAGTCACACTGCCATTGAAATATAAAGAAACATGGCTTAATTTGTTAACCATTTTAATATTTATGTAGCTATTCATTCAGCAAATATACAGTGATCACCTACATTAAGGCTGTTGTTGTCCTAGGTCCTGGGGTCACACTAGAGAGCAAAGCAAAGTCCTTGCTTTAATGGAGTTTGTTTTCTAGAGGAGGAATAGATAACAATTAAAAATGATGTAGTATGTCAAGTGGCAATAAGTACTGTGAAGAAAAAAACAGAACAGGATGGGGAGTGTGGATGGTAGTAGCCATTTTACGTATTGCAGTTGGGGAAGCCAACCTGGAGACCTAAAGAAGGGGTGAGTGAGCCATATCCGCATTTGTTGAAAGAATGTTTCAGGCAGAAGGAAGAGCAAAGGCAAGTGTCCTGCGGCAGGAGTGTGCTCCAGAGACAGCAAGGAGGCCTCTGTGTCCAGGAGATTAGCAGATACGAGCAAGGAAGTGGGAAGACGTAGGTCTTACAGGGCCTTGGGGGCCATTATATGCCTTTGGCTTTTACTCTGAGTGGGATGGAAGTCAGTAGAAAGTCGTAAAAATAAAAGTGACCTGATCTTATTTTCTTGTGAAGGAATTAGTCTGGATGCTATAAGAATAATTGTCAAGGTGCCGAAATGGAGGAGCACTGTAGTAATAAGCTAGATCATATCCAGGCAATGGGCGATGATGGTTTGGATCAGGGTAATAGCAATAGAGGATGTGGAAAGTGATTCGATTTTTACCATGTTTTAGAGACAGGGGTGACAGAATATCCTGATGTATTGGATGTTGGGTATGAAATAAAGCAAGTAAAGATGTTTTCAGGGTTTTTGGCCTGAGCAACTCAGAAGGGTAAGGCTGCAGAAAAGAGAGTTTGGTAGGGAACTTGGCAGTTTGTTTTGGGATAAATCCGGTTTGGACATTAGAGATTAGTATTTAGTTCCAAGACAAAAGGTCATAGCTGGACATGTAGATTTGGGAGTTGTCAACATGAAATTGGTCTTTAATACCATTACAGACAGGAAACTGGAAGAGATCATTTGGGGGTAATTTAGATAGAGAAGTTCTGAGAGCTGAGGCCTGGGGTGTTTCCAGAGTTAGAGGTTGGAGGAATCTGCAGTGAATGCTGAGGAGGAGTGAGATAGTGAGGTACAGGGGAACCTAAAGAGTGGTCTTTCAGGGGTAAATTAAATTAACTGCTTCAGGGAGGAGGGAGGGGTGAGTGGAATCAAAAGCCATTGATAGGTCTATTAAATAAGGACAGAAGTTGGCAACTGGGTATCATTGTTGACCATCTTGTGAGTTGTTCAGAAGAATAGAAAAGACTTTCTGGAGAGGGTCCAAAAGAGAATAAGAAGATAAAAAACAGAAGCAACAGTATGGGTAACTATTGAGGAATTTGCTCTAAACAGGAGAATGGTACTGTTGTCCCAGCCATGTTGAACAGATGGCCAGACAGCATACGTGCCAGGCTTGCTGGAGCAGCGTTTATTGGGGGAGAACTCCTAGGGGCAGGACCAGTATCAGGACATGAACCCACACTGCCCATTGCATTTAGGGCAGTACACACATATCTAGCAGGGCTGAGTGTCAGACTCCAAGAGAGGAACTTTGACATCAGGCTGTAGGGCTTTAAAGCTGTACGAGCTCCTCTCTTGATGTGAGTAGGGCTGCCGTGATATTTTCATTTCAGCCCAGTTCCTTCAACCCCTGCCTCAACTGCTCACAGGGCTGAGGTTCAAGTTTCTGGTTGATGAGGATTGAATATAGTAAGTACTAGCTCCCCAGTTTCGATAGGAGGGCTATAGGACACCGAATTCTTTTCTGGGAGCCCAGCCTAAAGGAGATTTAGTCCTGATGAGGTAAGCCTGATCTCTCAGTAACAAGAGAAGTATGAGAGGGGAATGCGAGGGTTTTTCTTTACTGCTCTCTTGTTCCCTTCCCTCGCTTCCCCCTCCTCCTTCCTTCCCTCATTCCCTTCCTTCCTTCTTTCCTTCCTTTTCTTTGATGTGCAATATTATAGATTTTTATAATCTAGTAGAGAGGAAAAACCATTGAGAATGTAAGGGAAATAGTCACTGGAGTGATTGCTCTTGAGAAGATAAGAGGATGATAAGAGTGGAGGGCTTGGCCCTGTGAGAGGAATGGATACACATCCATATTAGAGAGAAGCCAGGATTGATAAGCACAGATGTGCTTGTGCTGTGGTCAGAGCTTGTGGGCATTCTTTTAGGATTGTTTCTAATTGCTCAGTGAAAGGTGAATTTGCACTGAGAGCAAGGAGAGAGATGCAAGTGTTGGAGTGATTATAACAGTGTGTGATTAACAACCTTATTTTCCCAATCAAAACAAATTTTATTAGCTATGTGCTCTAAAAAAAGAAACTACTTTCCCTCTTTTACTGAGGATTGAATTTTGTGTATTTTTGGTGGGCAGTCTTGGTTAAATCTGTTTAGCTTTTGGTCAGATGTTTACTTCTACGGGCCACCTTTCATACAAAAAAAATCTCATTTTTTATGGTGTTCTGTGATTTGAGTCATGTTAGATGATTCTGTAAACATAACACAGAAATAAGCAAAATGTACTTGGGCTTCTATGGCATGTGTGCAGAAGAATCTGTATTTATTAAGCATACAAATATGTTTAAAATTCACTAACCTTTGTGTGGCTCACTGCAAGCAAAAGCATGACATTTGAAATTGTGTCTTCATCGCCTTCTCAGGGCATGGGATGATTGACACATCCTAACCTGCTTAGTAACTGAGACAGAGCCAGTTATTCACGTGAGTTTCCCCCCCCCCCCCCCACACACACACATTTGGAGCTTTAGATAATTGGATTAAATTGCAGCAAAATAAGTCAGGCCCGCTATACTTACACTCTCTCAACTGGCAGGAGACTGACTATTCTGGCAAAATGAATACATTTTATATATGTCTTCTCTGGTTCTTTCCTCTGATACAGCATTTCCTTAGTTCCTTTTGAGATGATCCTGCCATTTTACTTCAAGTTGTTGAGGTAGCTCCAAGTGAATTGGGGGACTTATTTCAAACCTCATATGTTTCTAAATGGCAGGAGTCTGGAGGCAAAATTATCCTTAAACTTGTTAAAAATGCAGATTTCCAGGACTTTGAAACTGGGCTTGGAAATCTGCACTTTAGTAAGCACTCAAGTAGTTCTGAGGTGGGTAGCTAATGAAACACGCTTTGGAACACAGCCCTGGTTAATATGTAGAATTGAAAATATGGTCCTTGAATCTGTAACAAAATGTAACATATATAGTTCTATACATCCATCCTTGAAATCTATCTTGAATCCAGAAAACTGTCATGTTGGAAATTAAGAAGCCCATTGAATTATACTGTTAAATTTCCTTTCTTTCTCCCTCCCTCCTTCCCTTTATTCCCTCCCTCCTTTTTTTTTTCTCTTTCTCTCTCTCTCTCTTTCCTTTTTTTTTTTTTTTCCTGGCAGTTTTTTAAAAATATCTGAATCTAATATATGTATTGTATAGTCAGGGGAAAGCCTTGTCCCTTATTTTGTCTTTAAAAAATAAATATTTTATCATTTTTAAAAAATTATAAGCTCCACAAAGGTAAAGAATTATGACAAATGCTTATTTTAGAAACCCTTAATATTTTCTACTGTAATTGGTAATATTAGAATTGCAACCAGTATTTTATTTATATATTTTTGGCTCCGTTGGGTCTTCTGTTGCTGCGCGCGGGCCTCCTCTAGCTGCGGGGAGCAGGGGCCACTCTTTGCTGCGGCGTGAGGGCCTCTCACTGCGGTGGCCTCTCCTGTCGCAGAGCACAGGCTCCAGGCGCGCGGGCTTCAGCAGCCGTGGCACACGGGCTCAGTAGTGTGGCTCGAAGGCTCTAGAGCGCAGGCTTAGTAGTTGTGGAGCACGGGCCTAGTTGCTCCGCGGCATGTGGGATCTTCCCGGACCAGGGGTCGAACCCGTGTCCCCTGCATTGGCAGGCGGACTCTTAACCACTGCGCCACCGGGGAAGTCCCTGCAACCAGTATTTTAATGAGCTTTCTGCTGTTCCTTTGCTTGAAGTGTATTTCTCATTTTCTTCCTGGGGTGAAATCCTAGTAGTTCTTTGAGATTTAATTAAAACCTTACTTTCTTTGGAAGTGTCCCCTGATCACCATCCTTTTGCCTCCCCATCCCCCAATTTAATTGCTTTTTCATTTGAGTTTTCGTAACAGTTTGATCATGCTACTTACCAATTTGTGATCTCCTTAAGCAGGGTGAGTATGTGTCTTAAATTTCTTGGGTCAATTTTCCTGGCATAAGTATTAAAAGAGCCCCCTTTCACTCTCTGAAGTGTCCCTGTTTGGGTAATAGATGAGATGTCCATCCTATAGTGAAGAACTTTTCATCTCTAGTACTTCGCCTGTTATCTGGTACATGGAGGTTATTCAATCAGTTTGTCAATGAGTTTGAATTGAATTAATCATTTAATGGCTGGAAGGACTGTTAGAGGCTTGGCAGAAGCCTTTGTGTATTTTATAGTTATTATTTGTATCTATTATTTATAAGTATTAATGTTCAAAGACAGCCAAAGTAGGATCCCCTGAAGCCATTAGTTACTTGGAAGAAGGTAGAGGTAACCTGGACCAAGCTTTTGAGGAATCGGCTGAACCCTAGTCCAGTGGTTTCTAAATGCTGATCCAGAGGAATGTCCACAGGACAGTAAATACCCTTGAAGATACTTTTATTGTTTCATGGCAAAAAAGAGAAAAGATAAGGTCCAGGTAGTGAGTTAAAACTAAATGTATTTATTGGATTGATCTTTCTTTTTAAATTTTTATTGGTGTATAGTTGATTTACAATGTTGTGTTAGTTTCATGTGTACAGCAAAGTGAATCAGTTATACATATACATAAACCACTTTTTAAAGATTCTTTTCCCATAGAGGCCATTACAGTGTATTGAGTAGAGTTCCCTGTGCTATACAGTAGGTCTTTATTAGTTATCTGTTTTATATATAGTAGTGTGTATGTGTCAATCCCAATCTCCCAATTTATCTCTCTCCCCCAACCCCCTTACCCCCTGGTAACTATATGTTTGTTTTCTACATCTGTGACTCTGCTTCTGTTTTGTAAGTTCATCTGTACCCTTTTTTTAGATTCCACATGTAAGCAGTATCATATGATATTTGTCTTTCTGTGTCTGACTTACTTCACTCAGTATGACAATCTCCAGGTCCATCCATATTGTTGCAAATGGCATTATTTTGTTCTTTTTTATGGATGAGTAATATTCCATTGTATATATGTACCACCTCTTCTTTATCCATTCCTGTGTTGATGGGCATTTAGGTTGCTTCCATGTCCTGGTTATTGTAAATAGTGCTGCAGTGAACATTGGGGTGCGTGTGTCTTTTTGAATTATGGTTTTCTCAGGGTATATGCCTAGGAGTGGGATTGCTGTGTCATATGATAGTTCCATTATCAGTTTTTTAAGGAACCTCCATACTGTTCTCCATAGTGGCTGTACCAATTTACATTCCCACCAACAGTGTAGGAGGGTTCCCTTTCTTCCACACCCTCTCCAGCATTTATTGATTGATCTTTATTTTAAGATTATATCTAGCGTTAGGCTATTGTTTGTATCTTAGAATTTTCTTTCTTTTCTGAATTGACAGTAATTGAAAAGAACTTTCCTTATCAAAATAAGAAGTTGGCATGCCCCAAGTCTGGCAAACATTGACTAAGAAAACAGGCTGTGGATGGAAGGTGCTATCTGGACTCACAGGGTAAGAATGATCAAAGGGCTCAAACCTATGAGTTGTAGAAAGATCCATCACCTTTCCCTATCCATTCTGGAAAATGAGACGAACAGTGTCTTTTTTTGTTCACTACTTTGTCCCTAGGATGTATACAGCCTAGTACACAGTTAGTATTCAATAATTTGTTATTTAAATAAATTCAGAAGTTCCATGAATAAATCATGTGCTGAAAACATCTGAAGTGACCCAACCTGGTGAATGGTTGAGTTAGTTGTGCTCTGCTGATTATCCAGCCCTTTCCATGACAAGGAATCAGTAACTCCATCAGTTATTGCTTCTTGCCCTTTACTTGGTTAAAGTTTTAGCTAAGGATTCAGTGTTTTTTGTGTGTGGATTATTATAATGGTTTCTTTTTTTTCATTGTTAAAATACACATAAGATTTACCATCTTAACCATTTTTAAGTGTACAGTTCAATGGCATCCAATATATTCACACTGTTGTGCTACCATCACTACCATCCATCCACAGAACACTTTTCATCTTGCAAGACTGAAACTCTGTACCCACTCGACAATAACTTCTCCATTTCCTCCTTTCCCAGCCCCGGTGACCATCATTCTACTTTCTGTCTCTGTGAATTTGACTACTCTATGTACTTGATAAAAGTGGAATCATACAGTATTTGTTCTTTGTGTCTGATGTATTTCACTTAGTATAATATTCTCAAGGTTCATCCATATTGTAGCATGTTTCAGAAGTTCCTTTCTTTTTAAGGCTGAATAATATATATATATATCACATTTTGTTTATCCATTCATCTGTTGATAGATACTTTAATTGCTTCCACCTTTTGGTTATCACAAGTAATGCTGTTATGAACATGACTTTACAAATATCTCATTAAGTACCTACTTTCTCTTCTTTTGGGTCTATATCCCAAAGTAGAATTATTGGATTATATGGTAATTTTATTTGTAAAATTTTTTTTTTTTTTTTTTTTTGTGGTACGCGGGCCTCTCACCGCTGCGGCCTCTCCCGTTGCGGAGCACAGGCTCTGGACGTGCAGGCTCAGCGGCCATGGCTCACGGGCCCAGCCGCTCCGCGGCATGTGGGATCTTCCCGGACCGAGGCACGAACCCGTGTTCCCTGCATCGGCAGGCAGACTCTCAACCACTGTGCCACCAGGGAAGCCCTGTTTGTAAAATTTTGAGGAATCACCACACAGTTTTCCATAGGAGCTGCACCATTTTACATTCCTACCAATAGTGCCAAAGGGTTACAGTTTCTCCACATACTTGCTAATAATTATTATTTCCTGTATTTTTGGTAGTAGCCATCATATGGGTATGCTATCATGGCCTCTGTCTCCAGGAGTTTTCTTTAGTGTTTTTTATTTACCTGTAAATCTGACCATGTCAAATCTATTGATGACTCTCAATTTCTTTTTTTTTAAATTCTAAGGTTCTTAACATGCTAACCTCTCAGGTCTAATTTCTATCCACCCTATAATCTAGTCATAATGACATATTTGCTCTTCTCTATACTTACTGTTTGATTTCAAGTCCCTATGACTTTGTGTTAGTGATTTCTTCAGCATGGAGTGCTTTAATTCCATGGTTCCCAAATTTCATTTCTTCTGTTTGTGCCTTTTCCTTCATTAACTTCCCATCTCTACTATTAGTTTCCTATGATTTTTTTTCTTTGCATACATATTAAACAGTTCACTGTTTAAAATTTAGCCTCATTCTAAACAACAACAAAAAAATCCATGAAATAATGGGTTTAATAAGTTGATCATATTAATTCTCCACACATCTTAATAAATACGTTACCATTAAATTTTTTAAAGGCCTATCTACATATCACCAAAAATTCATCTTGAACACCACCAATGATGTATATGCCACACTTTGTGGAAGACTTTGGTAACCCACCTTCCCAAGTCTATCTGCTCAGCTCCAGCTCATCCTTAGGATAAGTTTATGCATTAGTGTAAGTCATGTAGGGAGTTGTGGTGCTGGCTCTGGAGTTAGATGAGTGGGTCCAAATCCTGACCTGCCACTCACTAATTGTGTGACCTTGGCCATGTTATTTAACCTCTTTTGTAAAAAGGGGATAATAATAGTTCCTACCTGAAAACTTGTGAGGTGTTATTAGGATAATGATGATGCATGCAGGACTCAATGTTTTCTAACTAGTCTAGCTCTCCTTTTGTGCTCCATATCATGAAAAGATGATCAACATTTGCTTCATTCAAAGTTATCCCATTATGAAATTGATGAAAACAAAGGTAAAGTGGAATCCATGCAGGGTATGCTTTCATGATTATTCTAATACAAGTTAAGTAATTACAATCGTTTGACCTTAACTTTTCTGGGTCCCTAAATTATAATATTTTAGAGCCAAATGGGATGTCAAATTGACCCTGAGGGTGTTTTTTCTGCCGGTTTCAGTCAACATCTGCGGGATTAGTTAATGTAACTCAAAGTGGAATAGAGGCAGAGGGGTGTGAAGCCAGTTTTTAACAGCTGCCTCTTCCTCTGCAGTCCCAGTGGTGTCAAAGAAAACCACATAAGACCCACCATTTATTTCAGTTTCCAGTATTAGAGAACACAGTAACAGTTGTAGAAATTGGTTCCTTCTCTCAGCTGTGTTCCTTTCTAAGTCTCTTATGTCGTGGTGAGATTTTTCTCTCTTATATTCTCTAGTTCCTGAAGCAGCCCTATGCACTTGAAACTGTCCATTTCTTTACTCCTTTGTCCTCAAAATGCACGTTTTTCATTTACCCTTTCCGTGAAAGTACCTAGCGAACAGAAACCCAAGGAAGAGGAGAAAAAAAGAGGAAAGTATAGGAGGAAAAAAGGGGAAAAAAACCTAAAAGATGCTTGAAAGCCTGTGCCTCTGAAACTGACATTTAACCAAAGACCTGGCTTTCTCGTTATATGCAAATGGCTCTGTCTGTATTTCTTAAGATAGTAAGTCCCTGGTATTGTACCAAGTACAGTGTGAGCATTCTATAAGGAGTGATACCATATTTTCATCTTCAAATCTAAGAATTCTCTTTGCAATGTAAGAGATACTCAATAAGAATAATGCCAATTTTTTTTTCTACCGGATCTATTTCAGTCACAATCATGGAATAAAAAAAGAGATTTACTAAGTAATTATTATTTCCATATTAATAAAAGAAAGATGGGCATAGTTTTCTTTTGAAATCATTCTTTTTTTTGTCTTAAGTTATTAAAAATATAAAGATTTTCTTTACTAGTTGCTTAACATATTTATGTATCCAAGACCTTTATCTTACAACTTTATGGACTTCTAGCATTTAACCCATGTGAACCTGACATTTAAGATGGAGCAGGTGGTATGGCAGTGATAACTTGAAACTTCAGGGATGGTTACTATTTTTCAGATATCTACTTTCAAGTTCTTATGATTCCTTCAGAGATATTAGACCTTTTAACCTTAATAAAATATTTTATGTTTAAAAAATAATTAAGCTGTTTGTCAATAATGCTCATTAAGTGGAAGGTCATATCATTTGGCAGAAAATATGAATAATGGATTATACAAGCATGTTTACTGAAGAATTTAAATTATATTTCTAAAGAAGTTTACAAGTTTAGTTTGCTAAATGAATTCTTAGTGCTCTTAGCTAAAATTAATTAAATCTAGCAGAAAGAAAAAGATTTCTTAAATACAAAAAGAGTCAGATCACAGTCCTTTTTGTACTGACTGATTTCTCCACAATTTCTACCAAAAGTTGTGGTGTGTCAAAATAAACTTTGTTTTTAAATTGTCATTGCAAAATGTAGCAACAATTTTTATTTAAACAATGAACCTCTCGAGCAGCAGCAGAGATTTAATTACATGTTTCCATGAGAACCATAATCCAATTTTATAAAATAAAATTAAATAAAACCAATAAGTTGGGACTTCCCTGGTGGTCCAGTGGTTAGGACTCGGCATTTTCACTGCCATTGCCCCGGGCTCAATCCCTGGTTAGGGAATTAACTAAGATCCCATGAGCCATGCAGTGATGCAGCCAAGAAAAAAAAAAAGCTAATAAGTTGACTTTTAGAGTAGCTGCAAAAGAACACATCTTCAGCAAAGAATATGTGAATGACGTGATGGGATGTGGGGTACCTTGGGGAATGCAGACTGCCAAAGATTTCTGATTATTGACTTGAATTAAAAAGATTAAAATATAATATATATAGGGCTTCCCTGGTGGCTCAGTGGTTGAGAGTCCGCCTGCCGATGCAGGGGACACGAGTTTGTGCCCCGGTTCGGGAAGATGCCACGTGCGGCGGAGCAGCTAGGCCTGTGAGCCATGGCTGCTGAGCCTGCGCGTCCGGAGCCTGTGCTCTGCCACGGGAGAGGCCACAACAGTGAGAGGCCCGTGTACCACAAAAAAAAAAGAAAAAAAAATATATATAATTTTTATGGGGAGAAAGGAGTTGCTTTAAAATATGATTTTATTCCTTGCTGGCATGTTTCTTCCTCTTTTAAATAATAAATGTACTGATCTGAATCCCTTATTTTAACACTGGCTTACTGTACAGAGAACTGCAAACTTAGGTTGGGAGGAGTTTGGTTATTACGAGACACACACACTCAGGGTCCAGGTCAGTTTTTCTTTTTTTTTTTTTTTTTTTTTTGCATTACGCGGGCCTCTCATTGTTGTGGCCTCTCCCGTTGCGGAGCACAGGCTCCGGACGCGCAGGCTCAGCAGACCGGGGCACGAACCCGTGTCCCCTGCATCGGCAGGCGGACTCTCAACCACTGTGCCACCAGGGAAGCCCTCCAGGTCAGTGTTTAACCCAACTCTGGATAAGATCAGGATGTGGGCTGCATGGCAGCTCAGGTTGTTCTAATAGCAGATATAGGCTGTAGCTGAAATTTGGCTGTGGCAGAGCTATAAAAACTCTCTGAGTGTGTATCTGTAAGATTGACAGAGATTATAGATTAGTAGCTACTAACAGTGGCTGAGGAAGAAAGAAATAATCAAACCTGTGGTTAGTGACACAAGGAGTCCTGGGTTAGTGGGCCAGGGAATGGCTCAATTGAGAAGCATTTCATGGTCTTGGATGGCCCAGAGTAATTGATTGGGGTCTCCAACTTAATGACAGAACATTGCTGTACTTAGCAGGTATTTCCCCACAAACATGCAAACAAACCTCAATATTCCAGGACAATAGAGTTTATTTCAAGTGGATGTCAAAACCAAGTTATACTCTCTTGGGAGGAAAGGCAGGAGAGCAGCTACAAAAGAAATGTTAAGTAACAGCTCTTCATAGAACAGAGTGCTAAAGAAACCTTGGACAGTTCACTGTTTCAGTCCTGAGAGTTGGTTTGGCCCAAACTTTTTAAATATCATAGAAAATTGCAAATATTAATTGTTCAATGTGAAAAATTATTTTCACATTATGCAATGTTTATAAAAGCTAGTGGCTTTAAAATCAGCTATAAATCTAATCTTCCTACCCCTCCAGATACACAGTGGGGAGAAGAAAGTATCAGCTCCATGATATTTTCTGGTGTGATGAGTGATCTGACTGGTGATGATGAGTTATTTTAGATTATCAACTGATTTGTCTTTCCACAAGGAAACCATAAGGGCCACCAGTTATATTTCAGCTTTTTCTTCTAAATCATTTTGTAAGATTAGATTTCTCACAGCTGAAATGACAGAATTAATGAGACTGTATAATAATGTTTTGATATAATAAATGATGCCAAATGGAATTTCTGTCATCCAGTCCAGTAGATCTGAGGCTGAACATTATTCTCTAGTGAAAACTTGGAAAGTACAAATAAAGTCATAATGAAGTACCTTGCTCAGAAGTAATAAAACCTTGGCTAAAATTTACCTTCCACCCCAGAGTCAATAATATATTAACTGAGTTGGACTGTGAAGCACAACAAAACTGAGTTCTCTCCTGACTTGGTTACCTGTTTCAGAAGAGCAGCAGGGAAATTAATTTTATTGAGTAATATCCATAGAACTACTACTGCATGGAATGTACAATAGCGGACACAAAGAGGAATAAGGCATAGTACCTTTGTCTAATGATTTACCATCTTTTGGGAAAGAAAAAACCTGAATACAAATGACTGTTAATAAGGAGGAACTTGATAGATCAAATATTTTAGAAAAAGACTGGGAGACCTAGAGGTCATTACAATGGTAGAAAGGACATGAAAGAAAATACACTGTTTTCTAAAGATTTAGTGGTTGCTGTTCCTTATAAATTATTTACTAAATATATAATGTTGGTGTGGAAACTGTAGGTTCCTTGCATCTACCCTTTCTCTTAAATCCACCCCAAAGTATAGGGATGATCATTTAATTGGTTAAGTTTCAGAGATTAATTGGGCAATATTTGCTAGTAGGCAGGGGTGTTACACATTAATAAAATACATACATAGACCTGTCCTGCATTTTCTCCTTCGTGCCTAATACAATTAAAGTGATGAACTCATCCAGGCTATACTGTCAGAGAAATCCTTACCACACTTCATCATATATTCCCTTTTTTCCTTCTCTTTTTGCCGAAGAGTTTTGTTCAGATCTGTAGAGGTAACTCTGCATTCCCATTACTTCTCTGCTCTGATTTTCCAGCCAGGTATGGGCTTAAAGATTTGCATAATCTGTCCAGGTGAACTTGGAATTAACCTTGGGATCAAATTCCTTTTGTTCTGTCTATTCCAGTGTTTTGGATTGTGTGTTGGATATGGTTTTCTGTATACTGCAGTGATAAGATCCTTTAGTTGGGTCTGGGGATGGTGGGTAAACAGATAGTGTATCTTTTTTAATAGCTGGTATGGTTTTCTCTGGTTGAGTGGGCATATAGGTATGGGGACTTATGCTTGGAAATAATGTACGTTGTAGCAATATAGAGTTTCTGTGTTGGGAGATGGGAGATACATCTAATGTGGGTACCTCAAAATGTAAATAGAGAGCTGTGCTGAGCTAGATGCACTTTGCTAGGCTGTGCAATTTCAAGGGCTGTTTTGAAGTTTTTAAAGTAAAAAATATTATACAATTGTATGTTATTAAGTTATTAATATTACTTAAGAACTTCAAATGGCTTAACAAAGCAATGTGGTATAGTAAGAAAATCAGGCCTTTAGTTGCAAATAAAATTTACTGATTGAGTAACTTTAACCTCAGTTCCCTAACCATCAGTTCATTCTGTGAAATGGGAGTAATCAAGTTTACTCCATAGAGCTATTGTGAAATTTAAATTCAATACAGCACATTAAGCACCTACTGTAGTCCTTGATACACTGTGGGACATCAGCAAACTGTTGTTATTGGTAGAAATTTCTTGGCACTTTGTAGGTTTCTTATAAATATTAGTTCTCTTAAAACTTTTAATCATTTTGTGGATAGTTATATGCCTAGATCTGGTAATAAATATGCTATATCAGCAGTAAAAACATTTCATCTTAATTTTATTATGATACTTATTGGAAATATTAGTGAGGTTTTGATTGTATAAAGGTGATTATACGGCATTATTATGCCATAAGTACTCAGGAATAATCAAATTCTGTGCTAAATTAGAGCTGACCCTCCCTGTGGTGCTGAGAAAGACATACACACAAGGAACATAACCATGGAAACAAAGAAACACTTTATTACTGGCTGAAATTGTGCCTGAAATTCCAACAGAGTTCTTATGACCTGGACCTTTTCCTTGCCTCCTAGTCCAGACTTGAGGGCTTACTATGCTCCTACAGGGAAAGGTAAAACATGGAAAAAAGAATGTACTAGAATGAAGAAATGACCACATTTATGGGCCACTTCATTTATTCATTCATTTAAATGCCATGACCCTGTTCACTAGTAAGTATGGCTAACCTATGTCCTGGAATCAGATTAACATTCTTCTTCTTTAAGGGAGTTTATTACTCTTTGGAATTCAGTTCATTTAGTTGCCTGGAGGCTTTGTTCTCTGATGGCTCACAAAATGTTACAATTTTATATATTGTCCAGCTTTTTCTTCTGTGGAAACAGAATTCAATGACTGAAAGTTTTGGGATTTAGATAATAAGTAAATAAGAAGAAACATATGGAAACTTTGGGTGTTGAACTCCAAAACCCACTTTCCCTCCATTATAGCACATTGAATTATTAAGCTCTTTAAAGACCTGGGATAGTGTTAGTAAGTTATATTTATATAGGGTTTTTCCAGCTAAGAACACTTCAGTTTTTACACTTAGTAGCTAATTGGATCTTTGTAGTCTTGTTATTTACACATTAAGGTCCTTAGTTTATAGGTGAGAAAAATCACAATTTAATAACTTAAGCCAGTAAGTAATAAGACTCAAACCTGCTTCTAAGCACACAGAGCTTTCCACAATTCCATATCAACATGGATATTTAATATGGATACAGCCATATAGATTCTTTAAATGTTGAGTTTACTCCCTAAATGATAAAAAATGAATTAGAGGGCTTCCCTGGTGGCGCAGTGGTTGAGAGTCCACCTGCCGATGCAGGGGACAGGGGTTCGTGCCCCGGTCCGGGAGGATCCCACGTGCCGCGGAGCGGCTGGGCCCGTGAGCCATGGCCGATGAGCCTGTGCGTCTGGAGCCTGTGCTCCGCAATGGGATAGGCCACAGCCGTGAGAGGCCCGTACAGCAGGAGAAAAAAAAAAAAAAAAAAAATGAATTAGAAGTTTAGTACCTGAAAAGGGAAACTGATTAGTGACAAATGGCACTTAATCCAAAGTTCATTAACTCTTGAGCCTCTTTCAGCCATTGATATCATTCCTTTCTTTAGGTGAAAGTCAACTGGATGATGAGCTTTGAAACTGTGCTCTTATTTTAGAAAAAAAAGGATAGAAGATTTTGCTGTTCTTGTAATGAGCTAAAACTGCTTCAGAAATAATGTCAACATATCTTTCCCAGCATTTTTCTATCAGTGGGAGACCATTATTAAAGTACAAATTAGTATTTTATTAATATTATCATTTACACATGCCATTTTTAATAACCCATGTACAATTATACTGGAAAACAAAAAAAAAGGCATACAAAATTCAGCCTAAAGACAAGGCAGACATTACTTGTGAAAATATAGATATTTCAGACACTAAGATTTATAGGATTTAAAGTTGTGGCAAGTGGATGGTTCCCTCATATCAAACATATGGAATGGCACAAATGTGAATGAATAGGATGTTCTTCCTAGTATATCTTTTAAGTGAAATACATTCTGTTTCTAAAAATTGGTCCAAAGTCACATGAAAAGAAATGGTAAAGTACTGAATTTATAACATGGGAAAATTCTACCCCAAATACCTTTATATTTTAATAGGTTTCAGGTCCAGATCCTAGAAATAATTAGGAACTAGAAACATGTAGTAAGATTTGAAGAAAATCACAAACCCCACAAACCCTATTTGTCTCAAAATATATTCTAGAGTGCCTAAATTCTTGCCATTGAAATAGGTTTATAGGTTTAGTGTATTTCTTCTAGATGGAACCTGGAAGTTTCACCTTTTATCTGGTAGAGGAAAAGAAAAAGTCAGGTTAGCTAGTACTCAGCTTGCAGAAAGGATTGCAATTAGAGAATGGATTGTGGTCAGATGAGTTTGTATAGGAGACACATCAGAAAGGGTGTAGAGCTTATGACATTCCTCAGAGAGAGTAACGGCAATAAACATGAAGACACTGGGCATATGAGAGAAGAGAATGGTAGTGGAGTAAAGATTTCAACTCTGATAGTTTCACTCAGAGATTTGATAGAGAATGTACTTGCTCATATGGATAGTGTCTAGTCCTTGTCAATACCAAATCAGAGAGTGCACACTACCAAATGTCCACCATGTATGAGGCACTGCTTTGGGAACAATGGGATATAAAAATAAGAACACTTTCTCCTTTATGGAGTCTCTGATCTATTTGGAGATACAGACATGGAGATACAGAAAAGCAGAGAGGCAGTAGAAAAGATAAATATCCACAAAAAGAACTGAGCATGCCCATCGAGTTTTATAGCAAAGTGCGATTTACAATTCCTAGAAAGAGATAATTGGGACCAAATTCCAATGAGGAAGTAGGATTTGAAATGGTTCCTGAAGACTGAGAAAGGTTTGGATGAGTGGAATGCAGGGGCCATCTTTCAAAGGGAGTTAATCAGAAGAAGCACAATACAAGAGAAGGAGATAAATTTGTCTGGAGCAGATGATTCTCAGTGGGGAAAGATGGAAGATTAGTGAGGAGTTTGGGGACAGGAATGCATTGTGGGGTCTACTGCTTACGCCCCTCTTACTCTATTCCTTAAATGTTCATGCTGCCTTGGTCTCCAACCAGAAACCCACTTTCACTTTGCATAATCTCCCTAGGGACTCACATCCTGTCCTAAGACTTCAGTTATGAAGAATATGTGTTGAAAATTTTCAAGCTTATATCTCTAGCCATTGTGTTTCTATGTTGCTGGACTCCAAGCTAGTATATCCAATTGCTTATCAGACTTCTCTACTTAAATATCTCCAACTTTTAGGGAGACTAATGGATTCCAACCTGATTTTCCTAATCTCACTCAACCCTCTCTCCAAACTCCTTCTCCTCCTATAATCTTATCTTCTCTACTTTTTACTTGAATGACTTTGCACAGGTTGCTTAAGCTTTTTGTACCTTGCTAGCTACATGTGAAAAAATAGAGATAAAGTTATTGTTATTTTCAGGAGTTTCTGGGAGGACAGAAACAGCCAAAATATGTAAAACTGTAAGAACAGTGTTTAGCACATAATAAAGCCCCTACAAATATATATATATATATATATATTCAGTTATCTAAGCCAGTATGTTTCACTACTTTTCTCCCAGTATTTAATTGGTCACAAAGTGCCATCAAATATATGCTTCTCCATTTCCTTCTCTCAATCCCCTCTGGCATGGCCTTAGTCCAGATGTGCATTACTTCTCAACCGTATTGTTGAGATAATTGTACTAAACTGATAAATGCTCCTCCTATCTCCAATTTCAATTCTCTCCCCTCTACTTTCCAAAATGCCACTATTGTCACCTTTTGAAACTGCACTGAACAAAGATGCTTCAAGAAAAGTGAATTGAATTCATGATGAGACCCAAATTCCCTTGAATCACACCAGGCTCTACATGATCTGGCCCCTGATTGCCTCTTTGGCTGTCTATTACACCGTTTTCTGAACAACTCCAGATGCTTCAGACATATCATATATTCCTTGTTCTTTACATTTTTACAGATGAAATTTGTTTCCACTTTTAAAGTCCATTCTTTAATCCCTTTTCTTCTCTTATCCAATCTCCCCTTCTTTTTCATGACCAGGTGATATACTTTGTCTTCCTAAATATGGTTCTTCCCAGCCCAGTCTGGGTTGGGTGATGTATCAAGAAAACAAACAGACAGCATATGCAAAGTAGGTAATTTGAGGAGGGTTTAATATAGGGATTATTTACAAAAGTGTAGATATGATTAAGGGAAACCCACAAAAGATAGTGCAGGATCCCAGGACTAGCAACAGCTGGGGGTCATTATAACTGCTAGGCCTGACAGGGCAAGAGGAGGTAGTGGTTTACCCCAGAACGGACCACCTAACAGGAGATGTAGTCTGTTGTACAACCTGCAGCTACCTCTCAAGGAGGAATTGGGAGATGAACACCTGTCCTTAGTGTTCTTGTGCCCTCTGTCCTGCTTTCATTGTCTCTCATTATCTGAACCCAACTTGAAGCCAGAAGGTAAGGCTGTTGAAAGAGCCATAAGGTCTGCCTCCTGGCAGCATCACAGAGGAAGGGTGGAAAGGAGATCTGCAAGGACAATTGAAAACCATTCAGCAGAGGTGCTCCCTTCTGCAATACCTAGTCTCCAGAACATACCTTTATTATAAAACTTAACACATTGTATTGAATACATATCCACTTTTGTCATAAATTGAGAAGTTTTTGGTCATACAGACTACCTTTATATTTTCTTAGCATTTAGCCAGGGACCCAGGTACTTTAACATGTGCTTGGATGAATGAATGAATGAGTGAATGTCAATGTCACGGTAAGGTCTGTGCCCTCTAAAATGGGAATCATAACTGTTTGAAGCTGTTTATCTACTTCACTTTGTAGAACTCTAGATTTGGGCTGTAATTCAGGCTTTTCTGTTAAGACATGATGCCTATTTTTCTTTTGTGTGATATGTAAATGAATGCAAGTGTGCACGTGTGCTGTTTACCTCATAATTTTTAAAAATGATGATGGGTCAGACAAATACAAGACAATTCACAAGCTTGAGCCAAATTTGAGAAAACAATTTCTGTAAGAAAATGATCTCCATTTAGTCATTTATTCACTTGATTTAACCCCATGCTGCTATTAGTTATTCAGGGAAATAGCATTTTAATGACTCTTCAGAAAATGTTCACCACAGGAAGAAATACTGTATGACTGGAATAGGCTAAGCGGATATTTATCTCTCTGTGCATTTTGTGGGTCTTAATACTATCACACCTATGTGCTCCAAGAAAGATATTATAGTAGAACAGCTGCTAACAAAGGTGTTTATAATTCAAATGGAAATTAGGACTTCAGAAAGAGCAAAGTCCTTTTGATCTGCTAAATATAAAATAGAAATTACATGATCTACTCCTTATGTTAATCACCATGACTATGATTGTAATTAAAGATAATTTAGAAAATAATATAAGGAGTTAATGTAATTCTGTCTCTTGGCCTTTTTTAATGAAGCACTCATTGAAAAAGTAGTGTTAGCTTGTTGTGATAATTATGATCACCCCAACTTCTTTTGTAACAAGAAGATCGTTTTTGAGAGTTTGAAGGAGGGGCTTCCCTGGTGGCGCAGTGGTTAAGAATCCTCCTGCCAATGCAGGGGACACGGGTTTGAGCCCTGGACCGGGAAAATACCACTATGCCACAGAGCGACGAAGCCCGTGTGCCGCAACTACTGAGCCTGCACTCTAGAGCCTGCGCTCTATAGCCCGCACGCCTAGAGCAGAAGCGCGCACACCACAATGAAGAGTAGCCCCCGCTCGCCCCAACTAGAGAAAGCCTGTGCACAGCAACGAAGACCCAACGCAGCCAAAAATAAATAAACAAAAAAAAAAAAAAAAAAAGAGTTTGAAGGAGACATAATCTTCCCCTCCCCCCCCTTTTTTAACAGATGAGGAAACTGATCTTCAAAGAGGTTGTAACTTATGGAAATCACTTTGTATTTAGATGCAGAGATAGAACCCTTGTTTGTGGATTTCCAAACCTAAATTTCTTATACTACATCATGCTGTCTCCCTAATGCTAGGCACTAATGGAGTAAGACATCATCTGAAATTAGGCAGTCAACCCCCCATGGCATTTGATGTGGGGGGACTGCGATTCCTGGAGAGTCAAGGACCTTATTACAGAGCACAGGGATTCATTTAACATGAGCTTTCATACAGAATATGGAAGCCCAGATCCATTTATAAACTACAGAACTAGAAAATCTCTCTGCTAACGAGGTTTTGTGGGTGAATGGTTATAAGATGCCATCACTAATTATTTTCTTTCATTAATGGCTTATCAAAGGAAAGCCAAAGTGGTGTCTGTGTTGTTCTGGGAAAAATAGTTCTGCTTATTTTCTATTTTCATAAACAAGGAGAACCATTTTTTTTCTAAAGTATTTTTTATAATTGTAACTTTTAATGGGAATTCCACTTCTTCTCTTTTGCTGATCACACTGAATCTTACCTCCCTATGTTTACATGGCTCAGATTTACTGTTAATATTTTTGCCCTGTTCCTAGCTTCCTCCGTAATCATTTGTATTAGCTTGAAAGCTGAATAAAAGGAAAAATGAACTAAGAAACAACTGTTCACTTGATTAAATGGAACCCATTTATTCTCATATCATGGATGAGAACTTATCACCTAAAATCTCATCACCATTTGTTTCCATCTCCTCTATGTTTCTGGCTGCGAGTGAGAATCTTTAAGGCTTGGAGTTATTTTTTGATGTTAATCCTTAAAAAAACCGGTACTAATCTTTGTCATTTATGACAGGTCCTGACATTAGGACTGCTGAGTGCCAATTTGGAGAAAATAGATATAGTGTTATCTGAGCCATTTCCCCCATCTGGCAAGCATCAGGGATCTCTGCTGAAATAAGAAAGGGGTTCACTTCCAGCATAGGAAGTGTTACCTCTAACCCTAAATTTTACCGTAAGTTTCAGAGTAAGATTATCTGACTCCATCCTGAACCTCACTTGACCCTTCCTCCCCCATCTTGCTCTTCCAGCAGTTTCCCCCACTTCAGTAGCATTGAAAATTGGCCCAAGTTTGGGTGATGGGAGTGACTAAAGATGAAATACAGAGACCTGAACTAAGCACCTAGAAGCTCATCTCAAGGTCTCTCAAGAGTACAGTTAGTTATGCAAGATGGAAAAAGAATTTACAAGTCAGCCAGGCCATCCATCTACCTTGAGGTGGTGGCTACACCTAAAATCTCATTGATGTGAGAACTAATCTGCTTAAGGCATTTAGAAAACATTCTAGAGTAGATATCATGACTTGCTTGTAAACAGATGCATAGAAGGTTGAACATGAATTTGAGATATGTATATATTAAAAGAAAGACAAAACAGTTGAAGCCTATTCCAAGAGTGGGGTAGTGTTAAGTGTCTGTTAGAGGGAAGCTTTGTGCTCTGTGTGAAGGGAACCTTCAACTGCCTTCAAAACTTTCTTCTCTCTAAGGTATCCTGGGAACAGAGAGGGGCTCAGCTTCGGTAACATTTGAATCAGTGTTTGGAGAGTTTTCAGTTAGCCTTAGATGCCTGTAATGGGTGAAAGTAAACCACTTGTCATAAATCACACCAGTTTATTAGTAGTAGGTGGGATAAATCCTGCAGTAAGTGGAGAGAGACTTAATGAGAGAGTGCTTTATTCGTAAAGCATCTGAGAGAGAGACAGAGCTGTAAATAAAAGGCTTGGTGAGAAACAGAGGAGGGAGGGCACTGGAGAGGTGCCCTCCTCTGAAACAGCAAGTATCTGCCACTAAACACCTTGCTTTGGGGACCTAGATCGCTGGGCATTGCAAAAATAGTAGGTTGTGTGTCCGAAGAGATTATAAAAAAATGACTGCCTGAGAAAGGCCAACTATTGTTCTTTTAAAAGTATTTATCTTGGGCTCCTAACATCAGCAAGCTGAGCTTGTTCCTCTGAAAATATTGGGAGACTGGCAAGAGACTAAGCGGAAAACCAGGATATAAAGTGAGAGTTCTGTTACCCTTAACAGGGTAAGGGTAACAGAGTCGACCAATATCAACTCTTCTTAGGAGCTTATTTCCCAGCTCTCTCATATCTTCAGAATTTTCCTCTTCACTGGCCTTAACCAGCTTGTCCATGTATAAAAATGTCTACATACTAAGAATTATTACAGCTTTCCTGGATCTTGAGTCCCTTTGTTGCTCAATATTGTCCCTATTCTTTGTCCCTAAATTTGAAAGAAAACTCAATACTCACTTCTTCAGTCTTCCTCAGCTTGCCGGGGATTCTTATTCCCATCCATCACTCTACAGAAGCTAGCTTCTCAAAGGTTACTGACAACCTCCTACCTGCCCTATCTGATGGCTTCTTTTCAGCTGTTATCCTCTAGGACTTCTGTGGCATTTACCATGACAAAGCATCCTTTGGCTTCTGAATCACTACATTTTCCCATTTTCCTCTTGATTTTTTTTTTTTACTATTTTTTTTTTTTTAAATCAGTCTCCTTTTAGGTTTCTTTTCCTTTCAGGAGCTTGTAAATATTGTTTTTTTACAAGAACAGGATAAGTTCTTGGTTTTTTACTTTTCTCATCCTCTTATTTATTGCCATGGCCTCAACTATGCTGATTTCCACAAACCTGTATCTCCAGCCCAGACCTTGTCTGAGCTGCCAATTATTGCCTTCATCTAGTTGGCCCTAATGCCTCTCAAAGGTCACATAACTAACTACTATTCTCTGGTAAACTTTCTCCCCTCTTCTGCACTTTCACCCTCTTAATAGAATTACTTTGAAGTCATCCTCCTGGAAACTTTGCCATCTTTGACTGTTATTTCTCACAGCCCCAGGAGCCAATCAATAAGTCTAGCTTATAGTATGTCAAAACTAACTTTGAGATTTCTTTCTTCTTCCTCCATTTACTCTGCCCTTCCCCTCATTTGACTTTCCTCATTTCTCAGCTAGTTTAGTTAGATAGCCTCCTAATATTACCTTGTCTTCAGCCATCTCAGTACCTCTCCACACTTGTCCCAAATTTTCTCCGATATCTTTCTCTTATCATGTCTATTTTCTTCTTAAAACAACAAATGACTCCTCATTGCCAAGAACATTAAATTAATTAGCATGGTTTTAAGGCCCTTCCTAATTTTTTGCCATCTGTTTCATGGCAATCCAAGTGTATTAAGAAGGGTTTGGATGCACTCCTTGGACCATAAATGGAAGGAATGTTGATTGCGCCTGATTCTGTTTCTCAGATTGTTTTATGCAAACCCCAGGCCACAGTAGAACAAAACAGCTCCTTTGAATGGCATTCCAGAGAGGAGCTGTGTGCATGCATGAGTGAATGTGTATAGTCCAGTGCTAAGGAGATGCCATCCTGAAAAGTTAAGTCCCCATTAAGAGGTAAGTATGAAGTAAAGAAAATAAATTTGGAAAGAGGGAATAACGTAGGGGCGTAACTGGGGTAGTTTGTTTATTAAAAAAATCTTTTTTTGACAGGAAAAGCAAAGGCAACAAAAGCAAAAATCAACAAATGGGACTATATCAAACCAAAAAATTTTGCACAGTAAGGGAAACCATCAACATAATTAAAAAGCAGCCTATAGAATGAGAGAAAATATTTTCAAATCATGTATCTGGTAAGACATTAATAAAAAAATATATAAAGACAACTCAGTAGCAGAAAACAAACAAACAAAAGCCTGATGGACAGTTCACTGATGTTCCACAGAAAATGTAGACTTACTTGAATAAAACTTAATTCCCTCACTTTCTTACTCCCTCCACCTATCTTTGCTCCTCCTACATTTTCAAGCTTGATGGATGGCATCGCGACTTAGCCTTCTAAGCCAGAAATGTGGGGATTATCCCAGATTTTTCCATTCCCCTGTATTCTGCATCCAACCGGTCGGCAAGTCTTATTCAGTTTCCTTAGTATTTCTAAACTGATCACATTTTCCTACTGTATTCCCACTACCTTTGTTCAGACCCACATCATTTCTTGTCTTGAAAACTGTAGCAGCCTCAGTCATCCTGGTATCTATTTCCTTGCCTACATATTATGTAGTGGTCCCTCCTTCCCTCCTTTACTCCTTTGTATACAAAACATATAAGGAATGAAATCATAATTCTCCTTCTGCAAACCTTTCAGTGGTTGAATCAGCTCTGTACTCATTGCTTTGATTTTGCTCTGTGAGGCTGTTTGGACTGTGCTTCAAGGGAAGGTTAGGGCATCCCAACTCTGAATGGAATCTGGAAGAGAGTAAGGGTTCCAAGAGCTTGTTCTGCCATTTTCCTAAAGCGACAAAACCCACTATTCTATCCATGGAGAGATTAGACTGCATGATAGTTTTAAAAACATTCCCCAAGCTGTGCACTTCCTCTCTCGATCTGCATTTTACTGCTCTGCTTGTACTCCTTAGAGAAGCTAGTTCTAATAGGACTGATAGCCAACCTGTTTGGGAGCAAGTGAAGCAAAAGGAAAACTTTCAGAAGAACTCTTGCCACTGTCAGTTTTATTATTTTCTTGTTTTCCTTCTTAAATTTTCTTCTTGTTAGGTAGGAGGAAGTAAGCTTAATAGTTTTCAACATTCGCAAAATGACTGCTTGCTTGATTGCTAAAAATGGCTACTCTGCTAATTTGTGAGATTCTCCATCCAAGCTGTATAGATCCTGAGTCTGATTAGCCAACTTTGATTAAATTAGGTGGAATTGAGTTTCCCCACAGAATCCAGTGAACTTTGCTTCCCACACAGTCTTCCACGACTTTAGCAGGTCTCATAGAGCCCCTGAGTCACTCTCTACGGGGAGTGATATTTCTAAAATTCCAATGAAATATTATCACTTTCTTTCTTAAAATCCTTCGAAGGTAACTGATTACCTTTAGTGTAAAATTTATGTTGAATGATTTGCTTTTTAGGTAATGTGCCATGATCTCCCCCGCTTATTTTCTACCTTCCATTCCTTCCCCCTAAGTTCTGCCCTCTCTCCACCACCCTGCATTTCTTCATCTATTTCTGCACTATTAAAAAACCTACAGTTACCAGGGGATAAGAAGGGCAGGGATATGGGCTTCCCTGGTGGCGCAGTGGTTGAGAGTCCACCTGCCGATGCAGGGGACACGGGTTCGTGCCCCGGTCCGGGAGGATCCCACATGCCGTGGAGTGGCTGGGCGCGTGAGCCATGGCCGCTGAGCCTGTGCGTCCCGAGCCTGTGCTCTGCAACGGGAGAGGCCACAGCAGTGAGAGGCCCACGTACCGCAAAAAAAAAAAAAAAAAAAAAAAAAAGAGGGGCAGGGATAAATTGGGAGATTGGGATTGATATATACACACTACTAAAGTAGATAATAAGGACCTACTGTATAGCACAGGGAACTCTGCTCAGTACTCTGTAATGACCGATATAGGAATAGGATCTAAAAAAGAGTGGATATATGTATATGTATAACTGATTCACTTTGCTGTACACCTGAAACCAACACAACATTGTAAATCAACTATACTCCAATAAAAATTTAAAAAAAAGTCAGCGCTAATGCTGTCTGGTCAGGGAAGACTTTTCTCATTATTATTACTTCCTGCCCCCCTTCCTGCCCAATCTGGGTTAGGTAACATCTCCCCTTCTCACAGGCCACTCTCATAAAAAGAACCCAGTGCTTACCTTTGCCCTAGCATTGATGTGCTCTCTGATCTCAGGATCCACCAGACAGGAGAAGTCCCAAGGTCAAAAGTTCTGACTTATTTGACTTTGCTCACCTAGGTCTAATACAGTGCCTGGGGCTTAGCAGGTATTTAATGTATCTTTGTTGACTAAAATTAAGAACAAAGTACAGCTCAGTGGGAATGTTGCTTTTAATGAAATCGCTAACTTTCTCAACCATTCTTCCGTGAATAGCCCAGAACTTTTTAGTTTGTGACACACCCTGTGGAGAAGTCCTTGCAAGTTTAAGTTGGCCTAAATATTTCATGTATTATACTTTTGAGGAGAGAAATTGTCCATTTAAGCCATGGTGTCTAAAAGGCACCTATGAAGAAAGGATCCTTAACCTGACTGTAAGTTCTCAATAAATGTTTTCAGAGACTCTGATCTGGATTAGCTCCTTAGAGAAGAGAGGAACAATTTATTGGGAACTTGGAGCTGAAGCTCCTTGGTTCACTAGGGTAGGGCTGGATCAAGACCAAACTTTTGCCCATCATTTTGTATAAGCAGACATTTTTGTATGTTACCAGAATAGACACTAAACAAGATTTGATTCATTAAATTGTCCTCTTTGAAATGATGGAATTGACTCTAAAACATTTCTGTTCGGGTCCATGTGGAGTATCAACACAGGAATATGAAGGACAGAGAGCAGTACCCTCCCTCTCTCAAAATGCTGTCTTATTCTCATTTTGTCAACCTTGACTATTAAATGAAAGCTCGTCCTTTTAGTTGCAGTAAACTATCTTTCCATCTTTCATGTTGACCCTGAATGCCAGATTTATTTTCCTGTTACGAGAATGTCTTAAAATGGCAGTGGGCCCAAAGGCCTCTTGGTGAGTACAGAGTAGTGATGAGCTGAATCTGCCACTAGGTGTCATTGCATTTTCAAACAAATGGCTTTAAAGATCTTTTCAGTAAAAGCTAGCTTCAAATCTCAGATTTTTGTTCTTTTACATGGTATCTGTGGAGTAAGTAATAAAGCTATCATTCATTTTAACACATTTGCCCTGTTTAGATTTTGGAATTTATTTTGCCTTTTCCCAGTCTGTTGCATTGTGAACTGGTGCTTACAATGCGTGAATGGTACTTTTCATAATGCAATACTGATCTTGTCTTCACTTAAGAAGATGTGAAAACTATTCAGAAGCACAAAACGATATATATTTAATAGCCTTTCCATTACAGAAAGCTAATAAAAATTCCAACATGAATAGATTTTGCTTGGGAAATTGCATTTCCATTTCTCTTGGGGAAAATGGGGACTTTATTTTTTATGTTCCTTCGTAAATGACTACTAAATTGCATAACTTCTGTGCATTCTAGAGTTGTACAGCAGTTTTATCAATTTTTTTGTAAAAGTGCTACTAAATTATTGTTACCAATTATACTTTCCAGTATGAACTCTTGATATTGTGCTAGTCATACTTCACCAAAGAGCTGTACGTGCATCTGTGTAAAAAAACAAACAGCAACAACAAAAAACAAAAAAAACAAAAGCAAAGTAAGATTGAATATAAGACAAGGTAATTGGTGAAGCATAGCAATCTCACACTTGCATATTTTATAATCTCTGATCACAGCAGGAAAAGTAGTTATTCCAGTTGGATATCTAAATAATAGGCTTTCAAAATCTCAAGCCAAATTTGGTGCTATTATGAATTGATGTATGTTCTTTGTTTATGTTTTTTGAAAAGATTATTAATAATTGGAACTTATTCTGAAGGACTGATGCCTAGAACTAGAAATCTCATTTTCTATCCAGTGCATATATTCCTCTTTCTGCCCATTTCTCTAGTAGAAACTAGAAAATTTCAGATTTAAATATGGAAAGGATCTTCCTTCCTACCATTGACCTATCAGATCTGTCCCATTTATACACCATTGTCAGAGTAGAGGATTTTTTTATTTTATTTTTTCTGGAACAGCCAATTCATCCTGCTGGTGAAACCTCTATAATACACGGACCAAAGCAAGATGAGGATTATTATGTGTGGATATGGCTCAATAATTCTTCACAACCACTAGTGAAGTTGATTAAACTTCCACTGGGTAAACCCTGCCTAAGCCTATCCTGGGAACTCGTTGCCCTCTGAGGCTGCTTCTGTGATGCTGAAATGAGTAGTACTTCCTCCCTACTGTTGCCAGGTCAGGAGAGGCACTGGAGTTGTTCACTGCTGAGGGTAACATATTTAAGGATGAAAATTTTCACCCATAATAAGAGATGAACGGTTGATGGATAAAGGTTTACAAATGAGCAAAGATGATTAAGATTATACTGACATGGTGATACCATGTCACTGTCATCTTACTATCACTGGTGCTAAGAACAGAGAGGGGGCTAGATTAACATTTACTGAGTTGAATTATAAAAAGGAATTTTAAAAGTACATGGAAGTTTCTTTACTACTGTATGAGGTCTGTGTTCCTGTAGATACAAAATTATGCTGTCTTTTGAATAAAAAATATACAATGATATACATACCCTGATGTATATAGTCAGGGTGATATGCTTGGGTGTGTGTCTCCCAGGGTAGTTGGATTTTGGTGATAAGTTTGTTGGTCATACTCTCGTCTTGTCTATCTTGGTCACTTGCATTTATCGCAAAACTGTGATTGGGGGATACATTCTACTTTGTGTGACAGACAAAGGACCTCAGAAATAGAAAAGGACCTTGCACTTGCAAGGAAGTTCACTCTGATTAAAGAGGCAAGTACTGGCCTAGAAACAGACTAAGGTTGAGTTACCTACCACATAGAAATGAAAACCATAGCTTTTGCTTCTTTAACACATTTCTCTAACCACCATGGCTGTTGGTCACCTCTTGGGTATATAAAGGCTAGAGTTCTATGAGGTCATTACAAGCATATGACACCTATTGTAGTTACATGTAGTTGCCCTGAACATTTATTGTCATTATGGTGAATCTACTGTCTACTTCTTTATCTCTGCTCTAGATTGGAGACTTCAAAAAATTGATTGTTGTCTCATTCAGACATGACTGTATCTTGGATCTGACTCTGGAAAATCAAATACAAAGGGTTCAAATGTACTTAAAAATATTAAGTTATAAAGGGAGACACTTCTGTCTAGTAAATCCAAGGACAGCATCACACGTACTTTTCCAGATATCCATATATGAGATGTTCTGAAGGTAGGTTTCATTTAGACCAGTAGGCAGCCCTTGGGGAGTGGTCCATCATACCCATTCACTTCTAACCAGAACAGCTCTGATACATTTGTTTTTTTTACATACAAAAGCAAAGGGTGTAACTGGGCTCAGGGGCAGACTTATTCATAGAAACCTGGCTTCTTCCATTACAACTTGGGAGATCTTCACAATTTACTTAACCTCCCTATTACAAACTTTCTTCATCTGGTGCCAACTGGGGGTAATATTACCAATATCTGGGTGCTGCTGTGAGGTTTAAATAAATTAACACATATATTTAACTCAGCACCTGCCACATGGTATTATTCAGTATTAGTTATTGCTATTTTTACTGTTCTTATATTGGATTGCTGCCTACTAATCCCTTTGAAAAATGGGACAATTTTCTTCCACCAAGAAATTTTGAAACCTACTAATCTAGACTACTACTATATGAAAATTCTCTTTTTTCCACTTGAAGCATTTTGCCTAGTATATTGAAATGGGCTCCACAGATCAGAGCAATGAAATGCTCAGGTCAGTGCTGGGTAAACCCTGATGAATTGTTCTTTAATGAGTTGTCATTTTCTATTCTTAAAAGGGGCGTTAAGAATTTATAACAATGTTCTAGTTGCATTACCATTTGGACAGTGTGTTTATGCTAATTTCTACTGCCAATCCTAATTACCAGTGGTTAAATTCATTAAAAAATATTTTTTTTCCAGACCCTTTTCTGATTCACCTTGCTTCTTAGAATATCTCAATTTCCTTTTGGTTCACTTGCCACAAGTATCAAATGATTTATTCACCAAGCAGTGTAAATCAGAGGTGCTTTTCCTTATTTACCAGTCAGTCACTGAGTGCTTCTGGATGCCTCAGGGGTATCCCAACATTTTTCCGTAAAACCTTAGAGGTCATCTAGTCCAACAGGTCACCTATTATAGAGTTATTTTTGTATGCTCAGTGACAGGTGCTTCTCTGTCTGTTGCATGGAGGCTAGATTCTTGCCTGGGAATAGCTTATACTGTAGTTGCTGACACATAACATAGAACTAAGAGTAAAGTTGCAAAGTTTTCACATTTTTCAATCTGGTAAGTCAAGCACACGAATATTACTTACTTGTCCAAGTCACAAACTAAGTAATAGTAAGGTTGAAAACAGAATTCAGATGCCCACCTCCTAAAATAAAACTTTATCAAGAACACTCAGAGCCATTTCTTCTTGTGAAAAGTACTGTGAATAGTGATTCAATATTTAGTTACGTAATAAAACTAAACTTGGTTTAATGAAAAGATTGCTTGTTTTTGTGGTCAGAAGTCATGGATAAGAGACCAGGTTTTGTCGTTGAACAGTTGTGTGAACACAGAAACCTCAGTCAGCTTCAATTTTCTTCATGTATAAACTTAGGATTATAATCTTGCCCTGTCCAATTTATAAGCTGGCTAATCAAATGAAATTATTCTTGGGTAACTCTTACTTTGCTCAGACTCTTTTGTAGGAGGCAAGATTTCTAAATTTAGGAATATCTTCTTCCTTAGCTTATCTTCTCCCAACCATGTGGGGCTACTTACGTCCTGGAGAAGAACAACATTCTTCACCTCACACATCTTGCAAGACCTCAGTATAGGCTGTTGAAAGAGAAAATAATCTTATGTAGCAGGTATGAATCTCCATCCACAAATTCAGTCTTTTAATAGATGCCTCTGGTAGAAAGTGCTAATATTTCCAAATATTTCTCCAATATTTATTCTCCTTTTCTCTCAGAGATGGAACCCTGCACATTTTAGTTCATGGATCCTCAGAATAAAGATCATATTTCCTTGACTACAGAATGTGTCCCTGTGACTACATTCTGGCGAATGGAACATAAACACAAGTTGTGTGCGAAACTTCTGGGAAGGAGTGTCCTGTCCTCTCAATTTCCCCTTTCTTGCTGTCTGTCGTATGGATGTCTATACATTTTAACTTAATCATCCCAACAACACTTGAAACATATACTATTAGTATCCTCACTCTGCTGGTGAGGAATCTGAGGCACAGAGGGGTCAGGAACCTTATCCAAAGTCATATAATCCTGAGAGCCAGGTTTCCCACTCAAAAAGTGTGGCTGTTGAGGAGATTACGTGTGTAACTGCTGCCTCTCCTCTGAGGGAAACGGAATTAATACTGTTTCAGCTCTTTTCCTGCTGGGCTGGAGGGAAATGTGACTGTAGCCATCTTTGAGTGTCCCCTCCCCAAGCTTCATATACACTACCAAAGTTTCAGATAGGACTTGGTGGTCACTCATCATCGTTCTACCATGGATATAACTGAAACGGCCATGATTAAGAGAGCAAATTTTTAAAAATGTTAGCTAGAACACAGGTGGCTCTACATATTTTCAGCCCAAAAAAGGAGAGAAGCCTCGGATACAGTTGTCAGACCCAAAAGAATTAACATTTAAGGAGTGATGAAACTGTACCTATCTGGCTCCCAGTTGCCTTGACATTGAGCCTTTATCTTACGATAATTTTATAATGAAAAATAAGCCCCCCTCCTTTTTCTTCTCCATTCAAGAAAATAGCAAGAGCTCCTGCTCCTTTGTCTAGAGAAGTTTGTGGGAGGACTTTATGGGTTCTGTTTTCAAAGCTGAAGTCCATTGGGATTTGAGGTGAGAGAAACTTCTTCCAAGTTAAAGGAGATTGTTAGACTGTTGAAGAGTAGAGTTGGATCAGTGAACAAAACCAGAGGTTGGATCCAAAGCTAGAGGTTGATCACTGTTGGATCAGTGAACGAAGCTAGAGGTTTATATTGTTTTACAATTTCATTTTGGGGAGAAGGTCAGGTCTGATAGTTTCATGCTGCAAATAATATATAAAATGATGAGGGAAATACTTTTTTAACTATAAAAGGACTAAATTTATCTTTGAAGTCTAAAAGCTGTTGGCCGAAGAACATACGTGATGTTCAGTGATAATCAACCAAGCAACTGAGAATTCACATGGTCCTGCCTGAACTTCTCATCCACCTGCGCTGAAAACCCAGTTGTACTTCCTCACCTGTCAGCTTGGCTGGGGACAGTAATAGTCTGTTGTATGGATACTCTTTCTGTCCCTTACTATTGGCCTGAAAATTTGGACTGCTTGGAGAATGAAAGAAAGTGGAACCAGAGAAGTACCTCTCCTGCCAACATGCCTTACTCTTTCAGTTAGGTGGCTCTGCCTTCCCCATGCCATTCTTGGATTATGGGGCTCTGGTCAACCCAGAAGACCCACGTAGCACCCAGTTTCCTTGACGTTTTGTGTGACCATGGATTATAGTACCACTCCCAGTCCAAAGGCTCATAATTCAGCCTGGGGCCATCTTTTTCTTTTCAAACCTCATTCCTCCCACAGTCCAAAGCTTATGAAAAGAAAGAACAGATTGCCCTGCCGTGAACTTCTCCTGAAGCAACCAAACATGGAGCCTTTAAAAGCAAAGGAAGGGAAAGGGAATGTAAGGCAAACCATAGATTATATCTTGAAATTATCCTGCTCCACACATATCACACATACACATATTTTATCTGAAGACTAAGAATAAACAACTGAGAATCCAGCAAAACAGTCAGTCTTCCAAATGTTCATTTGCTTCATGACCGTCGAAGGCTTGGCTGGTGAGTCTTTCTGTCCTCAGTTGCCCATCAGAAGCCTTTGCCATGGGGGTCACTTCCAGTCTGTCAGCATTCATAGTCTGAGCTTCTCCTTCTTGCCAAGAAATCTGCATTTAGTTTCTTCTGGGATCCCTGAGCTTAGCCCACCTTCATTGTATTCTTTGTTGCCTGAATTCCAGGAGGCCCACTGCTGGCAGATAACTTACCTTTCTCATCTCGGACCATGGGACAGAGGTGTCCTTTCAGTTGTTTTCCTCAGGCATTACTATCTCTCTTTCTTTTCTCTCTATGATGTCAGGCATCACTTGCCAACCTGCATTCCAAAATTTCCTGACATAAAACTCGACTCACAAAGCATTTAATGAAGGATGTAGTGCTCTATAAGTAGGCAGTTTTTTTTCCTGTATTGAAACAGTTATATTCACTAAAATTTTATTTTCTTAAATAGTTGTACTCAAGAAAATCAGTTTTAAATGGAGGAAGTTAAAACAAGCAAATGATTTTGGATCTTTTCAAAACCTTTAGAAATTGATGTCCCTTGTTCTTTTTCTATTTTTTATGTTGGAGCTACCTGTAACAAATAGGGTCCAGGGTATGTTGTGTGAATGTATTCTTGGCTCTAGTCCCATCAAAAGACTCAGAAAAATCTTTCCATGAGATATTCCAGAAAACTGCCACAACTGGCCGTCCAACCGACAGTTGCCAACTGGTTGTCCAACTGGCACCAGCTCATACGAGATTGAGCGTGAAATGCTTAAACACTAATACCTCTGAGCTGCTGAAACAATGGTCTGTACTGTGGGGAGACCTGATTTTAGCTGTAATTCCAATCACCAATTTATGTTTTCCTCCAAAAAGAATGAGCAGGATCAAATCCTCCCATTATCACAAGGTAACTGGAAAATGCAGAGCAGACTCAAGTGGCCAAGCTGTGTGGCAGAGGTGGATCCTGCAGATGTAAGAATACCCTCATGGGGCAATGAGGATGGCAGGAATCTTAAGAACTGTCACGTACGTGACATTTCCTAACAGAGAGCCTGACATAGTAGATGCTCAAAATATCTTAGCTGAATATGAAAATGAAGGATATTAGAGGGAGTGCATGTACTCTGGTTGACAGTTATAAGACTCAGACCTTGAGGTGAATTCTAAGTAATTATTGATTAGAGATTGAGATTTCCCATTAGTGATAATCTGGATTTTGGTGTCTGATTATCCCTACCCCTTAAAACTCCTTAAGGTAAAATCCAAGTCCTATTGCCCTTAAGGTAAAGTCCAAACTCCTCAGTAAGCCACGTGTCGTGATTTTGGTCCTGTCTTTCTTTTCAGGTTTATTTTGAGATGTACTCTCCATTTCTCAACCATCCCCACATAAATTCTGTACATTAGCCACATCCAACAACTTGCTTCTTGAATAGATACATTATACGACATCCATACGGTGGAATACTACTCAGCAACAAAAAAGAATATTACTGATGCACACAGCTCAAAAATTTTATGTTGCTACCCAGACACAAGAATGCATTTTGATAATTCCATTAATAAGAAATTCAAGAACAGGTGAAACCAATCCATGGTGATAAAAATTAGAACAGAGATTGACTATGGTTGTGTTCTGCCTGCTGATCTAGTCAGATCATTGCTTTTTACTGGGGTGGGTACCTTGGCTTGTTGGGCTTGCTGCCCACCCTGTGGTTTTGTTTGTGCTGTCTTTCCTGGTCAGATAGATATCTTCACCAAGGGCAATCCCAGCATTTCCTGTGTCTCCTGGCTATTGAGGCAGGTAAAATGTGGAGAACCTGGGAGTTCTCCATATATAATTTTGCCTATAATAAAAACATATGTCCATGGCTTTTATAATAAGGTATTGGAATTTTCCTCTTGAGTTATATCCTGTTTACAGAGTAAACATGCTTACTTCCTAGTTACTAACCTGGAATTGTGCCTCTGTTACTTCTTTTCAGATAAACATTTCCTTGACCACTGAAGGTCATGAAACTTTGATACTGTGCTCAGATATGGTAGTTGACAGCCCTGACCAGCCTCAGGAAAGGAAAAATCTCTTTCCTAAGGACTAATGTCTCATCATTCTTATTGTCATCAGACAAGAATAGTCAAATTTCCAGGGGTATTGTTGGCAAGTTACATCATCACTATCCTTTCTTAAGTCAGTTGGAGGGATGAGTGTGTTGAGGATAGACTTTCCTAGTATCAGCTCAAAATACTTGCTGTAAAGAAGCAAAGATAAAAATAAGAACATTATACCCTACATCTGACAAAAATTGAGGTTTGTCATTTAATTAACACATGTATGTTGTCAGCACTATTGTTAAATCATCAAGATTATGCTAAGTTTTTAAGTCAGAAATAGAATGAAGAGAGGGAACACATTTTTCTTTCTTTCTTTTTTCTTTTTGGCCATGCCACTCAACTTGTGGGATTTCAGTTCCCTGACCAGGGATCAAACCTGGGCCCTCGGCAGTGAGAGCTCAGAGTCCTAACCACTGGACCGCCAGGGGATTCTTGTGAACACATTTTTCTTGAGGTTAATAACTGACACTAGTGATCTGGCACAGAACTTGTTAAAAATAAAGGGAGCAATGATATAGAAAGGAAAATAATGTGCAAAAAGCTTAGAGAATGGAAGTTACAGAGAATTACTGTGTAATGGGTAGGGGAAACAAAAGGCAAGGGGTCACATGACATGTTGGCTAGATGAAAGAAAGGCAGCCCTTGGGAAGAAGACATAGTATTAGTTCACTAGGAGGAGAGACGCATGAGGAACAGCCTTGGGGAAGAACAAGGGAAAGAGGCAAGAAGAAGCTGGCTGTCTCCATATACTGGAGATGTACATATACAGGAGTCTGGAAAGGAGGGAGGTGGACTATGTGAAGTGACTGAACCCATTCCTTTAAGGTGAGCCTTCAGATGCCTCTGTAATAATTAACAGGACACTTCAGACGAACTGCATACTTGAATTTGCAGCACAGCAAGGAATAGGCCTCCTTAAGGTACCTTTGTGGAAGAAGAGCTTCTTGCCCGGCCTGTCCATCCCCTGATCCAGCATTGTAGCTGCTCCAGACACTTGGATCACAAGATACAAATATCTACTTAGGTATTCTTTTGTTGTTCTATAAAAACAACATTAAATATAACTAGGGGAGGAGCTGAACCCACATAGATGACCTGTATTTAATTAATATAAAACTACTTAATAAACTTAAACATTATATTTTATATGTCCATGTGGAAAACTCCACTATGACGCACAGTATTGCTCCAGTATTAATGGCAACTAAAGAATTGGATGCTAAGGGAATGTTCTCTTCTGGATCTATTCTGGGCCTTCTTTCTTTGAAATCTTTGTGTATGCGATGATCCTTGTCTGTGTTCCACAAGGTTCTTCATAATGCGTTTTCCCTGCTCGAAACAGGATTGCTTGACTGATGGCTGAAAATTCTCAGTGGTTTTATTTGCAGTTTGTAAAACTCACACTTTGAGTGCAGGTTTTGTTACCAGCTCTTCCTGTTCTTAATTTGCTGCTTTACATGTTTAACTGAGGGACCTCTTAACAATAGCAACAATCATTGGAAAGACTAATCTATTCTGTACACTTTATATATGTGTGAACAGTTTAATCTTCACAAAAACTCCATGAGGTAGGGGCTAGTGCTATCTCTATTGTATTGTTGGGAGACGTGGGCACAGAGATGGGAAGTAATTTGTTCAAGGTCTTCCTACTGGTAATTGGCAGAGGGGTTTGAGCTTGGGCAGCATGAATCCAGAACTGGTGCCCTTAACTACTACCATTTACTGTCTCTCAAAAAGCTTCCTTCTTCTTCCTATGCAACTTGGCTATTAGCATTATCTGGAATGGTTTCTCTGTCTTCTACCTAGCAATCAGAAGAATTATATAGATCATTCTCTATTTTGATGGAAGGCTTAACCTCCAGTCAGACTGATATATGATAAAGTTATCTCTAGTATGCAGAAGTCTATTTTTTTCCTTTTTTCATGTTATCAAATGTTTCCATAACGTGGGTTAACTTTGGAATTTAATAAATATATTTTTATTCCCATCTATATATGCTAGCATTTAATCATCAATATTTTTTGCTTTAGTATATTGGTAATCCAAAAGAACAGGCCAAGATATAGCTAAAATTTGGTGTAGAATATTAGGGTGGAGGATGAAAAGTTGCAGTGGGCACATCTCGATGTGCTTCCTGAGCAACTAGGAGAGCAAAGATGATGGTACCTTGATGTAGATGTTTAAAGTGGGAGAGAGAGTTCATAAATGGGTAGGGAGTAAAGTGAAGCTAAACCTGGCCCCTGTCTCGTGAGGAATAAAGGTATGATAGGAGGGAAGGGCTAGTGAAGTAAATTTTGAGTCTGACCTTGAAAGAACTAATGGATTTGGACTGATAGCACGATACAGGGTGGGTGAGGGTATGAGCAAAGTTTGGAGGTAAAAATGACCAAGAAGCAGGAAATCTGCATCAGTTCCCTTCATTTTTCGCCAGATGAAGCCATCTCTATTACGGTTATTGCTTTTTGGCTTCTCAGATAATTTAAACTTATTTTTAGAAATATTATCACCGCTTTATCTTTATTGTGACCAGATGTGAGCATATTCAAAGCAATTGGAATTGTTTGGAAATAGTAGAGTTCGTGTAAAACAGACACAGTAGTCAGAGGTGGACTGCTTTAAATTACAAGCAAAAGCCAAAACACTTTTTGCACAAATGACAAAAAGAAGAAACAAATAAAAATCCCTATAAGAATAAATGTAATTTATGTATCTGTTAAATACAGTATCATTTAACTTATTAGATTGCTTCAAATGCCTATTTTCTATAAAATTATGAACTTGTAAGCTAATGCTATTTATTTTTAGTCATTAGTTCACCCTTCTCTATGAGAGGTAAGAGCATCATAAAGCATTAGAGTTACAAGGACCTAAGAGGTAATTGAATTCAAGCCTTGCATTTGCAAAGGACAAAGCAGAGACTTAAAGAAATAGAATGATCTTCCCAAGGTCATGTAATTAGTTAGCATTGAAGCTGAAGCTAGAATTCTGATCTCCTGACACTTAGGTCATGAAGTGCTTGTTTTCCTAATATTCTCCAAGGTGGCCTTTATAGCAACACTTGGAAGTCAACCCCATAAGTGTCTGGTACTAATTATATAATACATTACACACAAACAGAATGTTGCATTATAAATCATAAGAAGACCTTATTAAACTAAATAAAATATAAACAGAATTGAATTTTTGTTATATGACACACTAGGGAGATTGACATTAGAGGCAAGGATAAAGAATTATGGGATTATGTTAGGGAGACTTGAGTTTAAATAAAAAAAAAAAGGAACTTGATATCATAGTAAGCCATGGTAGATTCTTCACCTGGGAGTAATGTGATCAATGTGGTGTTCTAGGAAGATTATTCTGTCAGTTATATGGATATTGGCAAAAAGTCAGATTGAAACCAAGAGAAGGAGAATGATAGCAGAGGCTTCTGAGGTGATCCAGAACTGACATGAATGTGAACCTTTCAGTGACAGTGGCAGCTCTGACCACTCTTCATTTAGTATCTGCGTCCTTTCAGGCTGCTATAACATGGTACCATAGACTGAGTGGCTTAGACAGTAAACATTTATTTCTCACAGTTCTGGAGGCTAGGAAGTCCAAGATTAAGGCATTAGCAGATACTGTGTCTGCTGAGAGCCCGCTTCCTGGTTCATAAACAGTCATCTTCTTGCTGTCTTCACATGGCAGAAAGGGAAAGGAAGCTCTCTGGGGTCTCTCTTATAAGGGCACTAATCCCCGTCATGAGGGCTCTGACCTCATAACCTCATCATCTCCCATAGGCTCCACCTCCAAATACCATCACATGGGAGGTTAGGTTTCAACATATGAATTTTGAAGGGACACAAACATTGTCTATGACAATTAGTGACTGAATAACATCAATAATGAGGAAAGACAAAAAATTATTTATCATGGTTGCTAACCAAGACTTTGAAATCTATGGAAATTAAAAAAATGCAACTACCCAAGCCTCAAACTTTGTGATTCTGATTTTGGCCTCAAACTTTGGATCCTTGCTCTATAGGTGATAGTGTATATGAAAGGATAAATGAGAGTGTTTTAGGGGGGCAATAGACAAAACTGACTCTTTAAAAAGCAGATGTAGAGATTCTAAGATTTATAAAAACATGTTTATTCTTCTTCCTTGAAAAGTTATTTAATTAGTTAAATAAGTAAAGACCACTACTAATTAATGATGAGGGTATGTATTCCCTATAGATAACTAAGGTTAGACTCAACACCCCCCCGACTTCCTAATATATAAGCATTTAGAAATAAGTAAATGTTACAGACGCAAGGATTATTCACTTTCAAGTATGCTTGTATTTTTATTTTACCTTTTTTTCTTCTCCTCATTTTTCATTCTCTTTCCCAAGTCCTTTTGTACTGTCTAGTTTCTCTTTTAATACATACCACTCTGTCCTTACTCAGGCTTCTCTCTACAGATGGAGTCCTTTGGGAGGAAGGATGGAAAGGGAAATTAATGGTGCCAAACCTCCTACCTGAGTGAAAAGACAAAGTAATCATGATTGTTTGTCTTTAGAGAAACAGTGTGGTAGGATTTATTTGAAAGCACAGAATCCTGCCTCTATCTGCCTTGTTCTGCTCTACTTCAGATATTCTGATCTGAAAGTTCTGCTATAAAAATTGAAAAATTCATTTAGATTTTTTAGATTTAAAAAAAATCTTCAGTCTTTTAAAGAGTGCCACTCACTGTTTTTCCTTCCAATGTTGTATGTATCTTAACCTCGACCCTGTAAACTCCAAAAGCACAGGCTGAAGATTCACAAATTCATGTCTCCATCTTGGACTCCTCTGAACTCTAGATTTGTATAGCCAACTGCCTACTCAGCATCACCACTTATATGTGTAGCAGGCATCTCATTTTTAATGTATTCATAACTGAGCTTATCATTTTTCCCTCCAAACCTGTCTCCCCCACCCAGCCTTTCCCATTTTAATTACTTACAACTCCATTCTTATGATTTCTTGGGAACAACAACAACAAAAACAAGACCCTTGGAGTCATTCTCAACTGGTTTCTTTCACTCAATTCTCACATCTAATTTTGTCAGCAAATCCCATTCACTGTGTCTTCAAAAATATATCTTGGCTTCCAACTATGATGGACTGGATTGGACCTAACCAATCCTCTCCCTGAGAGCAACTAGAAAATCTGGATGAAATACAGAAAAACATCTGCTTGAAGGCTTTGTATGGTTTCCAAAGCAGCCAGGATTTGAAGAGTCATAATCCTAGAATAAAGAGAATGGCAGAGAAGTGATATTTACCTTCTAAGCCATGTTTGCCCATGAGGCAGTGCTGGCCAGGAATTAGAGAAGCTGAGCAGAGAGCAGTTATCAGAAATCTGGTGGTGCTGGGAGATAAAAACTGGAGTACAAGGTCTGCCAGGTGAATGGGCCCAGACTCTCAGCTGAGAGCTCTAAACGACAACATGCAAGAAATAAGGGGAAACCAGAAATAGATCAGCTTGAGGAAGATTGAAACCTTTATCCCAATCAGCTTAAGCTCTGATTGGGTCAATGTTTCTGCTCCTATTCAAAACTGCCTTCTAGAAACTTGAGAAAAGCCCTTTGGAGGAAGAATCACCCTTTCAGTCCCTCTACAATTTTTCTGTCCAATGTCCTGATTTATTACTAGACAGGACCTTGGGAAAGAGTAGAGAATAAAAATACTCACAGGTGATTCAGATACTGGAATTTTAAATAACTCTGAAAAATTGACGACAAAATGGGGAGTTTCACTGGAAAGCTGACATCTGTAATAAAGAGTAAGTGGAAATTCAAGAACTGAGAATCATCCTTTCCTGATGGTGATAATTTTTTTAACGTCTTCTCTATTTTTCTTGATAAATCAGAAGTTTTTCAATTTTACTGGTTATCTCAAAGAACAAATTTTAGGTTTTATGCGTTCTTTCTAGAGAAATGGATTTGTTTCCACTGGGCAGCTATAGGTAATCTAGTAAACCAGTCTAGGATTCAGTTTTCACATCTTGAAATGCAGGTTTTAGCTTAAATGAGTATTTATTGAACTTGAATAAATTGAACTTCAGTAAAATGTTGATTTTTGAGTTGTGAAGAGAACACCTATGTGGAGATGTGCCATACACAGGTGGAATTTCAAAGCTGAGCTAAGGAGAGAAGTCAAAGCTAGACGGTGGGTCATCAGCCAAGAGGGGGCAGTTGTAGCTAAGAGGGTGCATAGGATCACCAGAAAAGAAAGAGAAGAGACAGAAGAGGTAACACGAAAAGGATAGGAATGCAGATCCCCGAACCTGTGCATTTTGAATCGGCTTTCTTGATCAATTCCAGAGCTTGCTCACCAGCCAAGCTACTAACAAGACAAAACAAACAGCCCCCCTCCCCCTGCAAAACAAAACAACTTATGTTTTACTAAACAATTTTCTCCTTTTTAAAATCTTTTCCAACAGAAGGTATATGTAGAAAGTATATGTATGTATGAATAAATGACATACTTCAAAAATGTGGGGTTCTTGAAGGATGTTAAAGAAAAAAAGAATGGTTTCTAAAGATACAGTGAAAAGCTAGGATTATGCAGTCTGATTCTCTGGGATCAATTAATATAAAAACAAAGGTACTGGAATGGCCTGAATTGTAGATGACTCTAAGGGGCGTGGTGACACCTGGGCATTGGAAGATTTCCATGGAGCTGTGATTTTAAAGCAGGTATTGGGTTCCTTGGAAAATAAATCAAAACATCTATTAAAGGTATATATTACAACTATAATATTTTCAGATCTTCTGTTTTAGTCATTCACATCTATGTCTTGCCTAAGATTGAGTGCTTTTAATTTCTTGAGCATATCGACCATAAATACTATGTGAACCTGATGACATGTTAGTCAATGGCCTATAATTTCAAATTGAAAACTGGGCTGATCTGGCATGCTGTGTAAGAAATTTTCATCTCCCTGGTATTATCAAAATCCTAACATGCTTTTAATAAATCGTTAAAATTAACTATGACACTTGCTTTAGTACACACATTGCCTTATAATTTACAATGTATTTGCCATGCTGAAAGATTGATTTTTAGATAGGTCTAGCCTGTCTGACTGGGGAAAAAAAATGTCATTCTGTTTTATGGAATAAAACAAGTTTCCTCAAGACACATTCAGTTAAAATGAAGCAAAAACTGCAGTGTCTGAGAATGGTAATGCCTTGTGTTATCTGGATTTATTGATCAAAATAAAATCAGTCTTCCATTTCAAATCTGCCTGCAGCAGCGTGCTCTTTTCAACAGCCCCAGTTTTTTGAAAAGCTTCCCACTGTACTCCCTGTGATCCCTACCTACCTCTTTTGAGCATAAAAAAAAATATTGCAGAATTGCATGCTAACTGGAAGACTATTGAGTTGCTTTCTGTAAAGTTAAGACAGAAAGCGAGCCAATGAATTAAAAACTTGTAGGTAGAGGAGCTTTTGAAAGGTGCTTTCTTAGCATCTGAAATTACAAGAATTTTCTATTGAACTCAACTGGTTAGATTTGAATAAAACCTCATCTTACATCAAAAATTATAGCCTGAGAGACTATGGAAAAATACTCTCTCATATAGACTCTTAAAACGTTTTCTTTTGTGAGGAATTATGTACATAGGTTATTGATTTTAAACTCAACTAAATAAGAAAGAGCAATCTATTGCTGCAAAGTACCCCAAAACTTAACGGCTAAAACAGAAGCTATTTTATTTCATCTCAAAACTGTATGGGTCTAGAATTCAGGCAGAGTTTGGCTGGGTGATTTTTCTGCTGCTCATGATGTTGTTGGAGATAACTTAGTGGTACTCAGCTGGCAGATGAACTGGCCTGCAGGTTCCCAGATGTCTTCTCTTGGCATCCTGGTATGGATGGTTGGAAAACTGGACTCCCTGGGTCTCCATCTTTTAATGGGAGTAGCTGCAAAGAGTTTGCAACAGTCTTTAATACAGCCAGCACTGTGTCGGTTTGGGTCCTTTAAAAAGACAACATGGGATTAGATATGCAAGAGATTTATTGAGAGGAAGCATCTGTGAAGTAAGGTACCTCCATGACCACCATATTTACCTAGGTTGGCAATGCATAAATAAAACTGGGAAGATGAAGTATGGTTAATAAGATGAGTAATTAGGCTTATATGAATAAGTAAACACCAATATCTGATTCACTTCATAAAGAGTGAATGATCAGAGAGGAACCATTGTCTACTGGCTTTGAGGGTGTCTGAGGAGTCATGCTTGCTCCCTCCCTGAACAAAGAGAGTGCAGCTGTAGTCTGGTTGCAAGCACTCAGGTCTTTGTCCAGGTTCATCTTCTGTGCCGTTTCTGATTTATTGTATAAATAAAAATTTAAAAATATTTTTTTCTTTCAGTGGCTGATTGGTCTGGGCAGGGGCTGGGTGTTGGCGGGGGGCTCTGTTGGGATGCTTAGGGAATAGGGTGGTCAGTCTTCTATGGAAATGTAAGAAAAATATGACTGAATGTGAGCCTGAATATCATGCTATGAGTCATTATGCAAAATCACTATGTCCAGAACAATTCTATTTGACTTACAAATTATTTATACCCAGAAGAAAGATGGAAATAAAGTTTCTGGGAGCTGGAATATTAATTTTCTGCTTTGGCTCTTCAGCTGGAACTGTCCAAATGACTTACAGGATTGAAGTTCCTTTTACATTTCTTCTTGAACGTCAATGAAAGGAGGTTGGCAGTGATTAAAATGGATTATCCTCTGATGTCACAAGTAGTGACAGACCCTTTTGCCTAAGGTCACACTGCAGAGAGATTGAGAATATTTCTTTGGTCCTTGTCCTGGAATGGAAAGTGGTTTCTGTCAGTTCTTGAGAGCAGGAGTTAGGTTTTGATGTGCGTGATGATCATCTGGGCAGCTTATTGTTAAAACAGATGTCAGAGCTGTAGCCCTGGAGATTCTGGCTCAGTACGTCTGGGATAGGGCCCAAGGCTTCCCCATGTATTTTTAAGAGGCTTCAGTGGTAAGTTTGGTGTACACTAAAGTTAGAGAACAATTGCTGTTAAACCTAGGTAAGAGAAAGGAAGCAGTTGTCAGGTTAATACCCAATATCTGCTTAATCCACAATTCCATGATTATATACTAACTATGAGCGTATATATTTTCAAGTTGTTCCTTTCAATAAATACCTCGTGAACATTTACTTTGTACTGGGATTTATTCTGGGAGATGGGGACACACAAAAAGGATAAGACACCGTCATTTCCTCAGACAGCTCAGTTTGGTGGACAAAATATACATTACAGAGACAAATGTGTTATAAATAGAAAAATATCTGTACAGTGAAGGTACGTAGAAGGAAATGATATATTCTGGGGCCATAAATGAAGGCTTTACTGAGGAAGTGATATACAAACTGGATTTTGAAGAGTGTATTGGTATGTGCTAAATGGATGCGGGCAGAAAAAAATAGTCTAGAAAGAAGTACTAGTTTATGCATAGGCACAAGTTATACTACTTGAGTAACTGCACATAGTTTAAGTGGAACATAATATATAAGGGAAAGAAATGTAAGGGATGAGTCTGGAGAGGTAGGTAGGAAACAGATTATAAAAGGTCTTATATTCCATACTAAATATCTTAGTTTTCTAAAAATCCATTTTATCAGTGGTTTTTTTAACCTTTTCTGGGTCATGGATTTTTTTCTGGGATAGTCTACCAGAAAATTTCACATACTTAGTCATTCAAAAAATTTTGCATCTGATTTCAAGGGAGTCATGGTCAAAAGAATCACTGTTGTAGACAGTTCGTAAAGAGAGTTACATGGTCAGGTCTGTGCTTTAGAATAATTGCTCTAGTTGGAGTGGGTTGGGAAAAGCCAGCCTAGAGGCAGGGAGATGAGTTAGGAGGTAGTGGCAATAGAAATGAGATGGAGAGTCAAGATTATCAGAATTGGGGATTGTTGTTCATATAGGAAAAGAAGGAGTGGAAGACCTCTCCCAGGTTTCTGACTAGACTTTTGATTACGTGGAAGTGTTCTCAAATGCAATTGGAAATATGAAAAGTGCAGATAATGACTGGTTTTGTACATGTTAAGTTAGATATGAGAGCAGATGTTTTAGAAACAGTTGTATCCGTGTGTCTACTGCACATAGGAGAGATCAGTGTAACAGATATAGTTGTCCAACTAAATCTCCATGTCCCTTCTTCCTTACTGGTAGAGCTCTGACTTTGTGCCTTCACCCTTCTCTGTGCAGCCATGTGCTCTGGGAAGGAGAGACTAACCTCATCCTCAGCAAAGGTTTCTGAGAAGCCTCTCAGCTTGAACCATCTTTTCTGGTCATAGTGATATCACAGTGATTTGCTTAGGAAGTGGCTGGTGATTCAGTTCTGGTTTAGAAATATAAGGGTGTCTCCTGGGCCCTGCTGGGAGAGTTCCTTAATGCTTATAAGGTGAGATGTGTGAGAATATGAAGCGTGGAGCAGGCGCAACCATTTTGAAGCCATGTAGTGAGCTAGCCAAGGTGCTATTTGTAACCAAAATTATCCTAAATTTGGGATTTGGAACCTCTCTCCCTCTCTCTTTCTCATCTATCTAACATCTATCATGGTAAAAAACATTTTTAAGTGTACAGTTTAGCGGTGTTAAGTATATTCACAATGTTGTGAAAAATCTCACAACAGAAATTGCCATCTTGCAAATCTGAGACTTTATACTTATTAAATAATTACTCCCTCTTCCTTCTTCCCCTAGCTCCTGACATCCACTGTGGATTTTTTTTTAATAAGTTGTAAGAGAGAACACAACCCTACCCAGAGAGGATATAATACTGTAGGAATAATGGTATTTTAGAAGGAGGCAGAGAAAGAGAGTTCCACAAAGGAGATGGAGAAAGATCAACAGGTGGTAGAACGCGAGAACTGGTAGCATACACGTCCATGAGACTCAAGAGGAAAGGGGATTTAGGGGATGGAATAGTTACCAAGCCAAGTGTTGCAGAAAGATGTATTAAAGTAAAGCCTAAAAATGTCAACACTGTTTTGTAATTAGGAAGTCATGGGTAATGTCGGTAAGAGCCATTTGGATAGAGTAAGGAGATTAGAAGCCAGAGCTGAAGAGTGAATAGTAACTGAAGAAATAGAAGAGGTTTCCCAGCAAGGGAGAGAGCCACACAGTGAAATCCCCACTTTCCTCATCTGGTACAGTTCAAACTCACCCCTTTAACACTCAGCTAATATTCGCCCTGATTTCAGCTGGATGGTGTCCAGAGACTGGTGCCATAGAGACTGGAACAAAGCTGGACCTTGAGTCCTGTTTATCCTCCTGCTGCCTAAATGAGTACCTATACTCTAGAGGAACTTTGTCGATTTGCCAGCTTTTGTTTATCTTTGTGGGCCCTGTGGCTGTATATTGTTTTATTCTTACATGGGGGTCTGGGAAGAGGTATTGTTTCTTTGAAAGGTTTGAATTTGCCCAGCAGAGGGATCTAATTTAAACACTCTTAGTTTTAGAACTACATGCCTTAAGAGAAGTATTTGGTCCTCTGTCTAGCAGTGCTTACAGCACAGTCTGGTCTGCTTTAAGTTCAAAGCAGCTTCATTATTATTATTTATTTATTTCCCTGTATTAGTTTTGGTGAAAAACATATTAGTATTGTGCAGTAACCAAGGTCATTTTGCTCCCCACAATTTTCCTTCTGTGTCTACAAAAACAGACGTTTCAATGAAAGGTTGCGATGTGTTTAATTATAACTCCAAGTGGTTGAACTGCCAGGTTAGTGGGCTAATGCCATTCAGCCTCTGAAATGCTATAAATTGAAAGCATTTATAGCAGATTCTTGGATATCCTCAGGGCTAACTTGTAACATGACTAGGTTGCAGATTCCCCAGGCTTGACCAAAATGAATTGTTTTTATCTTCTCTTAAAAAGATTAGTGAGTGAAGATGATCTTAAGCCCACAGAATAAGTGTATTCAACTAATAAAAATATACATATATTTCTAAGAAATTGTGTTGAAAATAAAACTTGGATGTTGATAAACATCTCATTTAGTCATTTAATTCATATTCAATGGCTGAATCAAGCATCTACTATGTGCAAGACACTAAGGTGATGTGTGTTTAAAGGGGCGCTGCGTAGCAACTCAAAATGTTTTATGAAGTAAAAAGTCTCATATTTTGAAAGTCAAATTTTCATGTGTTGAGGTGTTTTACGTGGGTATGGGAATACTACATATGGTTTAGTGGCTCTACCCTGCTAGAAAATATTTGTCTTCCCTCCTCCTATTTCACATGATTGCTTCTAACGTTGCATATGGATATGAGCGATTCTCCTGATGATCAGTGAAAATTCGGAAGGTGCATCTAGACACTAAAGTGTTAAGATATTAAAATACGCTGCTGTACTCTTCAGGAGTTAGAGTGTGAGTAGAACCATCTTTGAAATATTTCATGAAAAAAATCTTTGGATATACAGATTGGTTCAGAGAATATTTGGTGTTTTCAATGAATAAAATAAGTCTTGCAAGCAACTTGAAGAAGTAAATGTCAATTAAATCCTATAAGGTTAGACATACGTTTATATGATAAAGAAAAGTTTTTGGAGAACAAACCATCCTGGGCTTCTGAATATTTAAATGAGAGCATTTCAATGTTCTACCAATATAGTGGCGTTAAATAAAAAGACAGCGACTATGTGCAAAGCTTTTTCATTTTTATTTTGCTTCTTTGCAGTCAGGGTATATGCTGGAATCAAATCTAAGATATCTGTTTATTCATCGGCCTGATTCTCAAAATGTCTTAAATGTAAAATTGCTTGTTGCCGTTTAGACCCTGTGGATTCCTACAGATTTGAGGATTTAATTACCTGCTTGTTCACTTTATGAAGTGGTCAGCCCATGAAGCCAGCTCTAAGCTGATAAGCACCTAGGAGGAGGAACCGCTGGTTTTTACCCTGATGATTTTAATTATTGCTGGTAGCTCAAGAAATAGTAAGTCTCTTTAAGGTTGTTGTTAACAAGAATTTTTGACAGCAGGAAAGACAGGGAATATATTTCAATGTTAGAAATGCCCAGATAGAAGAGAGATGCTGTTCACAAATGAATGAACTAATGGAGAGTAGGACTATAATTGGATTTCTCTCTTGTTCCTCTTCCTTTAAAATCCCAGGATAACCAATTTAGTCTGGAAAGGCCTTCCCTGTACAATAGGCGTTATTCTCCACAATTTTCATGTTGGCAACTTACTAAAAAAAGCCACAAAAACAAAACAGAACAACACTAAAAGTTTCAAATTAAATAGGCCTGCAGCTTGATTTCAACCCACAGGCCACCAATTTCCACCAATTTCTGCTTCAAACTCTCCTCAGTATGTAAACGGAAGTGATCGCTGTCTCTTTTAAAATCATTTAAAAATTATTGTCTGCGCAATTCATTTTGAAATTCATCATGAACTGCCTCATGACATCTTTCCTATTATGTCTGAGCTGTTGTTTAATTTTTAATGGTTCTGAAACTTTTCACTTGCCTTGAACCGTTAATCAATTAACTTCTTTAGTGCAGAAGATGTGTGTCTTATATTTCTTTGCATTTCCTCTACTGCCAAATACAATGAACCCTCAAGAAATTAGTGTTAGTTTTGTTTTATTTCATAAAGATGCATAATATTCCAAATCTATATTCACCTTTTTTGTAATCTATATTCACTCTCACCTTTGAGTAAGAGTAAGAGTACTGAAATGACAGAAAATGAGATATAATCAGTTCATGTTCATGGAGTGATATTTATTTCTCCTTGGAAATGGCTGCAGAATTTGTAAAAAGACACAAATACTTGTAAGGAAAATCAGAAAACAACTCACAAATGCCTCAGATGTGCTACCGGGGAAAATGCCTCCCCCTTTCCTTTTTCCTGTGCTGCAGGGTGATCAGATGGAGGAGAACAGATGAGCAGATGAAGAGAAGAAGCACCATATCAGGAACTTTATATATCCATCTCTTTATTTTTCAAAGGTCCATGAATAGGAATTATTATCCCCTTTTACAGATGGGGAACTGAGAGGTACAGAGGTAATGTACAAGATCACACAGCTGCTGTTAGAGCTTGGATTTTAATTCTGGTCTGTTCTTGCACATGTGGGGCTACCTCTCTTCAGCCAAGCACCTTCTACCTTGCCTACTAGAAGAAGGCAGGTCTTTATAGATATTCAGGAAGAAACGGCTCTGGGACAAGGTCAGCAGAGTGTCAAAATTGTGAAGTTGTTTTAGTTTATCTTTAGCAGGTCCTTCCTCTCTTCTCTTCATTTCTCTTCCTTGCACCCACTGACTTCAGTTCCCTCATGCTTCTCTTGGCTTTAATAATCCACACTCTGCTCTTTTAGACCTCCCCAGGCCAGAGCACCTGACCTAGAATCTATCTAAATCTTTACTTGGTTGCATTCTTATTAAGACTAGGGTCAGGACAGGAATAAAGACACAGACGTAGAGAATGGACTTGAGGGCACAGGGAGGGGGAAGGGTAAACTGGGACGAAGTGAGAGAGTGGCGTGGACTTACATATACTACCAAATGTAGAATAGATAGCTAGTGGGAAGCAGCCGCATAGCACAGGGAGATCAGCTTGGTGCTTTGTGTCCACCTAGAGGGGTGGGATAGGGAGGGCGGGAGGGAGACTCAAGAGGGAGGAGATATGGGGAAAAGATGTTTAAAAAAAAAAAGACATCAGTTCTTTGTTTCATTACCGTTTTATAAGTCAATCTGTATTTACACATTAATGGTCATTGATGGATTAATGGCGTTCTTCTAGATTACATTTAGAAGCTGACAGATATTGTTAGGAATTTTGGATATGGTAGGAGGCATAAAGGGGGGGATTCTTGATTAGGAGTTCTTCATTTCCATCTCAAGACCAGTTCTGTGATAGACTTAACTGAAAGGTAAAATGCTTTCGTTATTACATTCTCATTTATGTTATTTATTCTTTAACAAATGGGGACTACCTGAAACCAAACAAAAAAGTGTTTCAAAATATAGATTTAGTTAGGGAAGTCCTAAAGTAGTCTATTTCAAGTTATGTATTATAACTTCTTTGATCTTTGAAAACATTCTTCTTTGTAACAGGTAGTATGTGATTCCACATTGTCAAACTGAGAAATTCATTTAAATAAGCATATCATCTGCCTACACAATATCAAGCAGTTATTGCACTGAACACATCGTGGGAACATTCTCTTTGCCCCATTCTAAGGGAATTGTCTAAAATAAGCGCTTGGAAAGGTTCTTACAAAGCAGTATTTTTGAAAGTATGGTCCTACATCAGAATCACAGAGGTACTTCCTAAAAATGCTAGTTCCCAGACCCAATGAATCAGAACCTCTAAGATACTATATATTTTTTTAAAAAGAGTCTTACCTTAGATTGGTGAGGAGCTCTTGGGAGATCTTTTGTAATTAAGGCAAATCGCTTCCTGAAAACAATGCAGTGTTTTCAGTTAATTCAGCTGCTCACAAGTGCCAAATGCATTTGAAGACAAAAGTATTCACACTACAGAAAGATATAATACCAAAAAAAGGTCACTGGGTCACTGCATCACCAAAGTCAAAGAGAATCTGCACAATTTTCTGGAGTATGTTAAATACAAGCGGAGTACACTACACTCTTTATGCTAGTTAAAACTATCATAAATGCGCTTATCTTCTAACATTTCCATAGAATAACAGAGATTCTATACGAAGAATGAAAATGTGCTCCTAGTTGTCAAAATAGTTGTGCAATCACTTTAAAACCTCATTTCAAGGCCGTTTTATATCCTAAAGTTATTATTTTTCTTCTTTTTTATGCTCTTTCTCTCCTTTCCTATTTTTTATTTCTATGGAAGGTAGTCCTTTTAGGAAAAGCAATTGTACATGAATTAACTTTTTGAGCAAACTCCTTTCTAAGAATACCACAATGTTTATGCTTTAGTCTCCTTTCGTTGGAGAGTAATTGGTCCATGAGTCAGGAAGAGTTTGGTCCTGGCTTTGTAGGCTAATGAACTGTGCAGTCTTGCTGACGTAGCTACATCTTGCCATGCCCCAATTTTGCCATCTGTATAATAAGGAGGCTGCAGTGGCTGATTTCTGATGCCCCTTCCAACTGTACAGTGGGAAAGGAGCAGAGGCAGTCTTTGCAGGTGGTTTCCCTGGTAAATGTTAATTTCTAAGGAATCTTTTCTACTTTCACTGTGAAATAATATGCACATTTCTCAGTAAGGGAGAAGGCACAGAAAGAAAACATAAAATGGATCATTTGCATTTAAGTTGCTTAAGTAAGATGGAAATTACTCACTTATTTAGGTGAATCAACATTTTCTCTTGGAATCCATTGTGTCATCATGCATTTCTTAAGTTAATCACTTCAAGAAAATGGCTCTGGAGGAGGGTGGGCCAAAGTTAGCAAAACAAGGTACTTTAAAAAAAACAATCCCTGGTGGTGGGATGAACTGGGAGATTGGGACTGACATATATACACTAATATGTATAAAATGGATAACTAATAAGAACCCGCTGTATAAAAAATAAATAAAAATTCAAAAAAAACCAGTCCCTTTAATGTGTACGTGCTTAAGTTAGTGGTTCCTTATGAAATGAGTTTAGTCAGCATTTCAGAAAAAATCAATGAGAAATTAAGAATTGACATGCCCTTTATTCTCTACTGATCTCTTCTTGCCCCTTGTTCTGTTTTTCTGAAGACTGGCCTCAATATTTTTGAATATACACATCTATCAGAAAAACTGAGCATGTACTCCCCAGATATCTATTTATATATGTATTTATAAGCTATATCTATACATACACACACACATATATATATATATATATATATATAAACCATCTCTAGTTACTATCTCAAGAAATGATGTGCAATTAAAAGAAATTCATCATTAGAGAAAATAGATGGAAGCCTTTAGATAATTTAAAATTGGAGGGGGGGCTGACATAGGTCCACATATGATTGAATCATTGTCATTTTTGATTTATAACATGGCAGAGAATTCATGTTAAGAATAGATGTGTTAACTCTGCCATTGCCACTTTATTTTGTATCTGCTCTAACTTGCATCATTAGTTTTATCTTCAATCTGGGTTTCTTGGCAGAGATTTTTTAAAAAGCCCTTTGACCATGTTGAGAAGATTTAGTTTAGTTGAAAACCTTATAAATATAGCCTGTAGATCTATCTAATTAGGCATACACAATCTGTAATTCATTGCAATATGTTGAAATCTAAGGAACCAGTGAAAATGTCAAATTGGGGGGAAGTCCCGCCCTTCCCTCCGTCTCCTGTGTGGAGCATATGTCACATGTGACTCTCTGACATATGGACTGAGGGTGGAAACCCAGGATCATTCAACAGTAAATATTAGTAAAGCTTAATTTCCTGTTCTGTTTCTAGAACAGGATAAGTGGAATTTCAATATTTTCTTCCCACATCCCACTTCAAAAAAGTACTGCTTTGCGGCAGAGTATTGGGGACAAGCTGCATAGCAAATGAGAGGTGACTTTCTGAGTCATAATTAGTAGCAAGGATATAACTACTGTAGGGTAGATAAAGTATGTTTCCCCTTCCCTCCCTCATGCTCCCAGTACTTAGGCATGCACCTTCTTAGTAATGATGAAGTCGATATTAAATTAGGTGGGAAGAACCAAAAGAAAGAATGTGTTTGTCATGACTGGCTTTCCCTAACCATAAGCTGCTTTATGAGTCTGCATCTGTGGCTTCTTCTATGTTTTGTGGTCTTCTTAACCAGGAATTATTTATCCACTGACACAGAAACATTATGATATCTGTCCTTAGCCAGGGCTTTAAAGTTAGCTCAAGTACAAATTGCCCATTTTCTTAGAGGGACTATATTCCTTTCCACGGGGTTGGGAAAGAAATGTAATACCTTTGAAATAGAATATGTTACAGGCTTTTAAATCATGATGAGTATAGTTGCCCAACTGCCTGCTTTGACAGTTGGGAGCCATGCATATTTTCCTTCTGTCTTTTTCAAGTCTCGGTTATTCTCTGGGGCACGTTGTGAGCTATATAAAGCTGATGGTGGTTTTGCCCTGAATAAATACATACAGTCTGCCCGCGTGTTTTCTCTGTAGGTTCTCGTGGTGATCTCATGGCTGCTTTTTAGTGCTGTACTTAACTTTCTCTAGTGTGAAACATTCTGTCTTCAAATGCATTTGGCACTTGCTGGTAGCAGAGTTAACTGAAAATAGTGCATCTTTCCAGGCCATGATTTGCTTTGATCATGAAAGAACATTTCCTGGGATTGCTCTGAGATAGCTTGAAAAGAAAAATGATTATTGCAAACACAGTTTTGTTGTCCACCTTTAGATACACACTTTATAAATGACTACTATATACTTAAAACATTGTCCAAGGTGCATAAACGCAGGAGAGAAGTTTATCTTATTTTTAGAACCTGGAAATCTTAAGCGCTAAATAATAATAATAAAAAAAAGTGGAAGGGTCTGACATTTTATAACCATTCCATGTTGAAAATGAATACTTACAACCCACTACCTAGTACTGTCATTTTCAAAAAGAGAGTAGAGGAAAACCTGCCAGGAAAAAACTCTGCCATGTTATCTGCGAGAAAACCAAGAAGTGAAGTTATAAACCCGATGCTTCTAATTAGACTCATTTATTTAAAATTGATTTTAAATTTAAATTATGTAAGCAATGCAGTCTTGTAAAAAAAAAGAAATTAAAAAGTAAAGTCTCCTCACTCATCCCACAGACCATCTGCTTCCCCAAATCCTGTCCCTAGACTCTCCAAAAGGAACAGTTATTAACCATTATTACGAATTTCTAATACATGTAAGCATTTTTGATTCATCTAGAAGTGCATGTGAGGAAACACACACACACACACACACACACACACACACACACACACGCTAGTGCTCTCAGAACCATGCACCGTTTGATAGTGGGGTAGGGTTCCTGGAAAGAATCAACACAAACACAGTGTGGGGCACCTTCCACATGGAGGCACACTTTATGCACCATGCAGAGGCAATGACTTTTCCATGTTCATTTAATTTCCTAGACTCAGGTCATGCCTTTGGCCAAGGTTTCTTTCAGCTTTCCAGTGATTTCATGCAGCTGTTGCCCAATCGTTTCCAGATTACAGTGATGTTTAACATGTCCTTCATGAAATCAGACCATTTCCATTAGTTCTCAATTACTATGTGAAATTTCCCTTGATTTCTTTTACTATTCTCTCAAAAGCCCTATGTGCATCCCCAAAACTTGCATTTTAAGCAGCAGTGAGAACTTTTCCCTTTGCGGCAGGTCTAGTGCTGTCACTAACAAACCTTCAGTGAAGGTGGATTTAATTTATTTGCTAATCCATGGACAAATGGCAGCAAGATAGACCATCACACAGCAAATAGTGGAAGATACAGACGTCACCCAATTTATGCCATAGACCTCACTGACTCCATTTGTACTCTGGGTACTCACTAGTTGGAAGTATATAGTGTAGTTGGCTAAGAGGATACTGTCACTGGCTGAGAGCATACAAAATAGATCATGAGAAAAAAATGTAAACACATTATTCTAGTTACCTATTGCCTGTTTTCTGTCTATAGTGTAACAGTCAGCACAGATCTTAATGTCATCAAAGAGCCAGTTTCTAATGTTCAAAACCTCTGGGGACAGGAATTTGGACAGAGCAAAGAAAGTATTGGTGGCTTATGTTTGCTGCATGAGGTCTAGGACCTCAGCTGACCAGACTGGAAGGCTGGGGCTGATATCAACAAGAGGCATATTAGCTCACACGTTAGGTAGTTGATGCTGGTTGTTGTGTGGGCCTCAGCTGGACTATCAGCCGGAACACCTGTAGATGGACTCTTCATGTGGCTTCGGCTTCCTCAGAGCAGAAGCTGGGTTCAAGAATGAGTATCCCAACACCAGAAAGTAGAAACTGCCAGTTTCTCATAACTTGCATCTGGAAACTGGGTAGTGTCACTCTCACCCTGTTCTATTGATGGAACAGAGACAGAGCCCAGATTCAAAGAGGAGGAAATAGACCTCATTTCTCTATGGGAGGAAGGTCAAAAAATTGTGGGACTGTTTGCTTTTAAACTTCCATGAGTATGAACAGTGTACTGTAATGAATTGTTTACATAGTTTTCCTCAGTTAAACACAAATAATATCTCTAAATAGTATGATACTGAACTACCCTGCCTATAAGTAGTGTAAAGGCAAGCCTCACTTTCTCTCCCCACATCCTTGATGTCACATTGAATTTTGTTGTTTCACAGTTTCCCTTTTTTATGCAACAGCTTTCAATATCATTTTTTAATTTTAATATAAATTTATCTTTACTTTTCTGTATAGCATTCTATTGTATAGATGTATGGACTTATTGTTTTTTCTTTTAACTTTTTTTTTTTTTTTTTGGCGGTACGTGGGCCTCTCACTATTGTGGCCTCTCCCGTTGCGGAGCACAGGCTCCGGATGCACAGGCTCAGCGGCCATGGCTCACGGGCCCAGCTGCTCCACGGCATGTGCGATCCTCCCGGACCAGGGCACAAACCCGTGTCCCCTGCATCAGCAGGCGGACTCTCAACCACTGCACCACCAGGGAAGCCCTGGACTTATTTAATTAGTTTCCAAGTAGATTTATATTTATTTCATATTTAAATAGCACTTACCATGTGCCAAGCACTGTTCCAAGCACTTTATAAATATCAATTCATTGACTTTCCATAATAACATAGAGACTCTTGTTATCCCTGTTTTACAGATAATGAAACATAAGAATAGAGAGGTTAAGTAACTTACCTAAGGTCAAACAACAATGAGTAGTGGAGCCTTGATTTAACCTGAGTCCCTCTGACTTCAGAATTCACTCTTTTAGCCATCATGCTTTGCTTCCTACTGGTAGACATTAATTTTTTCTTTGTATGCTAGTATAAGCTATGCTGTAGTAAACAACTTTTTATTTGTATCTATACTTCTACAAAATTTAAAGGGTGTATAAACATATATGTCTTTAAGTAGTACAACTTTTAATGATAACCTTATACACACATGAGCATTTTTCTTGGCAGAGGTGGATTTCCTGTGAATATAATGAAGCAGAAGCTTCAGGACACCTCACTTGCATGGCTCTTTGACTGCTGAGAGTTGTGGAGGATTTTTGGTGCAAGGGGACATCAGGATGCAAACAGAAAGCATTTCTATATGAGCATTTCTGGTAATTTGCCTAAGGAAGGTTTTTTAAAAAAAGAAGGGACCTGATTTCTAAGACACCTATAATTTGGTTTAATTTCTTTTCTCATTATAGATAATCACTTTTGTAACTAATTTTTAATTCATACTGCTGTGCTTTTTCATAAAGAGGGCTTTCCAAATTGCATAAGCTTCTGGCCTTACAAAGAGGCCAGAATCTGCCTCTTTCTGGGATAAATTCCTTAAGTGAAGTTGCTCAGTCATAGGTCTGCTTATTTTAAATGTTGATAATAATAATAATGATGGCTAACACTGTGTAGAGTTTTTTTGTGTCAGACAATTCTAATTACTTTGTATATGCTTATGCATATGCTTGTATACATATATTTGTCTAACGCTAAGTATACAATATACTTACATTATAAATGTTATTTCCATTTTTAGTTGAAGAAACTGACAGCATTGTCACAATTTACAGAGACAGATATTTCCACATTGCCTTCTTAAAAGTTTTCACCAATTCTTCTAACAAGTATAAATGAAAGTGACTGAATATTATTAAATATTTTAATTTTTAAAGAAATCTGAGAGTTAAAGCATTTTAATTTACATTTCTTTTTATAAGAGATGTTGGGCCTATGTTTATTGGCTAGCTATACTTTGTGAATTGTAACTGGCCTTATTTTTAACTCTTTCAGAATCTTAGACGCTTGGAGGTGTTGGGTACATGTGAGTCCAGATAGACTCCAGTGGTATTAAACAGGCCACTGGATCAGTTCTCCCACAGCTGGTACACAGAATTCAGGGAATGGCAGGCAATGCAGAGATGCCATGTAGAGATACAATGGCAATCTTCAAAGCTGTGGCAAATGAGACCACTGGGTTAGGCATATTGTTCATCATCATCTAGGCTCATTCTGAGAGCAAACCCATATAAAAGAAGAGCAGGTTGAAAACACCGAGAAGAGTTCTGGAACAATATGGCAGCTGTTTGCATGTGAATAGCAGTTTTTGTATATTAGGCACTTATAGGCTCCAAACTTCAAAATGTGTCTCTCATTGGGAGAAGTAAGAAGCTAAAGGGACCCTAATGAGACCTGAGGATCATAAGAGACCACAAGGTGGGTACAGAGTGTTTAGTGTGGAAATTTTCTCCAGAGCCAGAGTGGCCATCAAGAAAGGGTGACAGCTGAAATCACGAATGATAAAGCTAGAGTCCTTTGGAGAAGGGTAGAAGTGACTAGTGAAAACAATGATATTCATTTATAAAGTGTGAGTGGTGAGGACCCTTAGAGGACATACCTATCAGTCTGAGGGGACTGAGAAGAGGCCTTGACCTTGAAAAGAGAACCCAAAGTAACGTAAGAGATCAGTGTAGCCTCACCATGTGGGCACCATGAAGTCCCCTGCTCTTAGAGGCAAATCACTCTGCACCAAATATAGCAGATGAAATAATCCTAGAATGTCCCAAGTAGACACAGGCATTTCCAGAACCCTTGTACAATTCAATGCAATCTGTGTAATTATAAAGAAGCAAAGGTAGAAGCAACATGGAAAACAGTGGTAGCAGAGTTGTAGACACAGAAGTAGCAACAGTAGCAATTAAGGCAGATACTTTTATATATTACAAGTTGGAATTAAAGGAATTCAAATAAAAACCTACAGCCCCAACAAAGCTGGAGACAGTTGCTTCGGATACCATTTTTTTTTTTTTTTTGCGGTACGCGGGCCTCTCACCGTTGTGGCCTCTCCTGTTGCGGAGCACAGGCTCCGGACGCGCAGGCTCAGCGGCCATGGCTCACGGGCCCAGCCGCTCCACGGCATGTGGGATCTTCCTGGACCGGGGCACGAACCCGTGTCCCCTGCGTCGGCAGGCGGACTCTCAACCGCTGCGCCACCAGGGAAGCCCCTAAATACCATTAAAAAAAAATGAGATAGGCTATAATTTATTAACTAAACATAAATAGACAAACACTGCTAAAATCTACACTGTAAGCCAATTGAAATAATGTAATCAGCAAAAGAAGTGTTTTGGAAATCAAAAGTTGATTATGTCAAAGATAACTTACTTTAAGACTGACCCTCTGTTTTATTTGTGGTTAGAAGATAGCAGAAATTTGGCAATAAATGAGAATATACCCTTGTCATTCATAACTCACTAAGCATCTAGTAAAACGGGTTTCTTTTCCCATATCATTCATTATATTAGTTCTTAATTCATTTATTTCTTTACAAAAACTTCTCTGCAAAAAATCATTCAAGTTAGGAAGTAAGAACATTACGTGGAACCCTTAAAATTTCTATTTTTTATTTCCTTCCATTGTGCGAGGAGATACAATTGTCTTCTAGGCCTTAAGTCACAAAAGCAGGAGTTATAAACTGACCTTTGAAAGGGTACTGCTTTTCAGATGTGAATATTGCAGTGTAACCTGAACTTTACATGGGCATTATGAAACATTTCATCTCACCATGTTCACAGCGTTCTGGACATCTCCTAATAATGCATCATCTGCTATATGTGTGGCCTGAAAATTAGTGTTAGAATTAAAAACAGTCGATGTCTTAACTTTCTGGCTACCCTATGCTTGTTGCCACAGAGATAAGTAAAATACATAAAATGGAAGAAACGCAATTTTTAAAATAATCATCTTAAAATTATTATCATTACAACTATTTCCCACCGTAATATATTTCAACTCTTCCACAATATTACTGAAGAATATTAATATTCTCTACTTAATATCTTACTAGTGGCCTCTACACTCTTAACCATTTTTGCAAATTATCTTCTACACTGAATATTCCATTCTGTATTCTTTCAAAAGTAGCCGTTTACTTATCCCTAATACAATGGTGGATTTCATATAATTAAAAGGTAATTTATTAGAAATCTATTTGGACTTTAAATCGCTTACTATAATTTGACCCATGAAAATGATCTCCACATTTTATTTATTTTTTATTTCTTCATTGAATCTATTCCAATATGGTAAGCAGACAATTCTTTCAGCTGTATTAATATGTATGGCCTTCTCTGGGTAGCTTTAGTTTCTTCAAACTTATGGCAGTAGCTGGCATTAGGAATGGAATAAACAGGTCTGCTTAGCTCTGCAGAAAATAAAATAAAGTGTAATTTTATCAACTTTCTTTTTTAGTTGTCAGCTCTAAATGCAACTCTCATGTTACAAGGTTAGTGCTAGGCTGACATTAAATCATCATCTAGGGCCACAGCAGAAATATGTTGAATATGTATTTAAATGTGCTCACACATTATCTCCATATAGAATAAAACAAAGTAATCAGATTTCCATTTTATTTCCCTGCCAGAACCTACAGTATTATTTTGCACTCGCTGGAGGGAATTTGGCAATGTGTTATTCTCCTCAGGCCTGTTTTCACACGATAGCAATTCGACTGAAGTGCAGTGTAAAAGTATTTATTAAAAGCTATTCCCCTCTGGCACTTAGAAAAGAAAGACAATAGGAGTATGCTGTTTTGCTCTCTGGGAAAGGTTCACATTTTGTGAGTTGATGAAAACGTTCTCTGTATCACACCCTTAAATAAATATCTATGCTTGCCCCTGGAGAGAAAAGTAGCAGGAGTTTTCAGAAGTTCTTAAGAAGCTTAAAAATACAATGCCCAGCACCTTGGAACAAGGATGAAGACAGTTTAGTTGTCCAGTCTTGCCCATTCCTTTCATATGCTAACCTCTGTTCTCTCCACCTGAAGGCTTAGTCCATTTCATTGACCAGTCATCATTTCCCATCACTACTTCCCAACATCTAAGACCATGATGATTATTAGATGTGTTTACAGTCTCTGCCCAGTAACCTTTGGAATGCAGAATTAGTCTTGTTGACAGAATCAAATACCAAGGATGCCTGCTGCAAGCCATGGGTACATATATGTCCAGTGAGCTGCAGTTTTTCCCCCATGGAATTGTTCAGGTCACCTGATTCGTCTTTGGCTTCTGTTTCTCTGGCTAGGTCTTCCCTGAGTCCTTGCCATGTCCTTCTGACAGGAAGAATCCACTCAGCTCTCTGTCCCCTGACTACTGAAGGTACTCTTGGAATCTGCTCAACTTCAACCAACATGTGCTCTGAATTTCTGTTGCAATACTCCATTTGTTGGCTTGGACTGCACTGCCTGTCTGAATCAAGTGTGAGTCTACCTAGCACTGGCATGTTGAACATCAGACCAAGAGTCATCTTCAGTATCCAGTGCTACACCTGGGTTGGTGGCTTTCAAATCCACTACCTATTCTTTTCTGTCCTGGTTTCTTCCTCCTCACAATCAGCTAGCACCTCTTTGGTCCCCAAATGCCTCTTAGCTGAGCCTACCCTGTAGCCGCCTGAGTTCTTGATAAATGATTCATGCTTGGAGATGCATCCATTTTGCGGTGGTTTAACATCCTTGATGGGTTAGTGTTTCAGTATCTACTGAAACTGAAAAAACTCTCATTTGTCATGTTTTAAAACGAATAATTATTGATCTCTCTTCTCTTCTGTCAAGAGATTTTGCTTTCTTTCCATTTTTTTAAAAAGTGGCATATTTAAACAGGGAAGGAAGACTTTATTCAAGGCTGTTGCAATAGGGGAGAGAGACCAGAACTCAGTCTTAGCTCAGCTCCACTAAAAGCAAAGGGTGTGAGGGTTTTTAAACACTGAGGTGAGTGGGAGAACACAGGCCATCTGTGTTTGTTAATTGGGCTTTACCCAAAGGAAAAGTAAACTTTCTGTGTCTTTGTGACAGGAGGCAGTTTTAAAACTTGGAGCAAGTTTGGCACACTGTGGTTAGTCTCCTACTTTCCCACAGAAACAGGAAGATGGGGCACTGTTTCCCCCCTGATGTTTACACTTCAAAGAGATGGCTCCCAGGCCCTTGGGAAAGAGATCCCTGCATTTAAAACCATTAAGAGCCTTTTCAAAATATTTACATACATTTCAGTGGGGCAGGGAAAGAATTTACAATGAAAAGTTTTCTAAAGTAAATGCTCTAAGAAAAGGAGGTCAGGAAGAAACCTATCTAAAGTTTAGTCGAGCTGAGGAGACCACTAAGGTAGTCTAGTTGGCTTCCTTCCCTCCCCTCTCCCACCCGCCCTCTCCTCTCCTTCCCTCTGCTCCCTTTCCTTCTTTCCTTCCTCTTTTCTGTTTTTTCTTTTTCTGTTCTTAGCCCTTGTCTTTTACCTCCTTTTTTTCCCCCCAAGGGGGTATTTATTTAACATTTAATGATAAGTTTATTTTATTTTAACTTTCTCCTATCTTTACCTTGTGACTTTTCAAAGTTGTTTGTGTATTACATTAACAGTGCAAAAGAAGTGTGAAAAATATTTTACACATCCTCAGCTTGCTTGTTCATCACAATAATAATTTTCATGTCATGTTTTAAGAAAATAGTTATTTCTTATCATGGACAAACTTTATAGATGTGGATGTATTACAAAACTATCTTCTCAGAGAAAATCACCCAGATTTGTGGATTTCTTGGACCTTACACTTCTTATACTACCTCACTTTGAGAACCATTTCTGTAGAGCAAAACATATTTTTTGTTAAATATATAGTTATTTAAAACAGCTAAAACATACATGTGTTCAGTTACTTATTTGTCCCTTATTTGTCCGCTCATCGGACAGGAACTGATCATCCACTACTCTTCATTAGGCTTCTTCTATAACTTGACCTTTATCCCACATTCTTTGTTGTTGTTGTTGTTTTCTTTTGAAACATCTCTTGTCCTAAGGGAGCTTTGCATGTCCTGGTTGTTTCACAGTCCTGCAGCTTTACTGCCTTCCTTTGTGTAACTGGTACTCCATTTTCAGGTAGTCCTTTCATTTTTATGCAGGTTTCCTAGATCTAGGAACGCTTTCAAATTATGCCCAATTAAATACTGTATATTAGATTTACTTTGTCTGTTAAAGTTGTCTTTTTCATTTTTATTTTGTAGAATATCAGTTCATTTATTGTAATTTTTTGTCTGATTCTGTAAAATTTTTTCATTGCTTATTAGGTAGAAAACTCCCTGCATTTCTCCATGTTTTCAGGCTGTGAACTCTATAATATGATCTATGAATTGGCAAATTTGCCACATTTAAAAATTTCTAATCTATAACCTGTCAAATTAATTTTTGTCACTAATTCTCAGTTTTCAGAGAAATTGTTTTCTTCATGTTAATATATGTTATGTGAATATACTTGAATATAATATTCCTTATATGAATTTACTGTTCATTTTATGACTGTGCTATTCCTTAAATACTGATTAATGAGTGCTAGGAAATACGAAAAATGTTGCTAAAGACATACCTAATTAGTGAACCAGTTTTATGAATATCTTTGTGAAGGCATCCAACTTTAATTTGCATGCTTTCAACGCCGGTGTACCAAGCACTGTTTCTGGTAATAGGAATACAGGAGTGAATCAAAGAAGAAAGTTTTTGCCTTGTAGAGCTTACTCTGTGTACCTTTCGGAGTGAAGTAGACAATACACCAATAACAAATTGTGTAGTATCTTTCTCATTCTTTCTGAAAACATTTTATGTATGACTTACTTTTTTAGATCTTGCCTGAAATCTTAAGTAATGATGAAAAATATGAAATATTGAAACCTGTAATGGGAAGGAAACTAGAACTTTATGAAATCCTCATGGAGTGCATCATCTATTGGGGTCATCAAGGAATGACATTTTCTAGAAGAGTCAGTTGCATTCTTTGACCACTAAGGATGTTTTATTTCTGATGAATGACCGCATGAGTAACTAGTTATTAAGTTCATTCACATTGGAACTACTTCATGCATTTAATTGAAAAAGTGAAGCCAGAAGGAATTACTTTTTAAACAAAAGAACATATTATTAGATAATGTTAATTCTGTGTGAGTATAGCTACCAGTTGCCTCATACTGTAGCATTTATTACTCTTGTCATACTTATTTCTTTTATTTCCTTCTGGATATTCTGACTTTTCTCCTTGAACCCCTTTCAGCCTTCTGATGTTTCATCTAATTTCCAAGTTCTGTTATATTATTATTTTCTTCCCTTCATATTTGCTTCTGAGGCTTAGTTCCTGTGTTTTCTTTTGATGTAAAGAATAATAATAGGCTGTCGGTTGAATATTTTTCAGGCTTATTAATATTTATTATGCCTTTTGTTACCACTTTTTTTAGTTGTTCCTTAGAATTTACTTTTGTAGCTGCCTTCTAGCAGGCATAGAAAGAGATGGCATAGTTACCCAGGCTTTAAAGTGGGGACAAGTGGATGGGAGAAAAACAGCAATAAAAATATTACTAGATAGGATCATTACATGTTTTCATAATTTATTCCTATTACTCTACAATGTCAAGACTATTAAAAGCCATGTTAAAGTGAAAAAAAGATTTAAAGATAATCCTAAATTATCAGAAATAACATTAAGAGAAACAGATCTTTATAGTGAAGATTGACTCAGAACATGGCATTGTTATTTGAAGGAGATTGTCAAGGAAGAGAGCAACATCCTTCGAGAACAAGGGGAGATTAAAGAGCAAGCTTGGCACAGAGGAGGGAAATATTAGGGACTAATGTCACTCATCAGTTGATGTAGGACACTACAAGTGTGCTTCAGGTTTCTTGAAAATAGTTACTGTAAAAAATTAGATAATAAATGATAAATGTGAGGAAGGCATACATCCAAGATGACATTAATGAGAAAGATCATTCTGACATCACTCTATAGATATTTGTTTAGGTAGAACAAATAATATCAATAGATGGAGCAGATGTTACTGCTTCTGAAGGAAAATTTCCAAGATACTTTAGTTGGACTTAATGCCTGACTTTGTTTTGAGAAACAGTGATGAAAACTTAGGTTTAACTTAATGTATATTTCAACAAAATTGTCTCATGTTTTCAGATAAAGAAGAAATATCTGAGAAATGTTATATATTTTGCATTTTCTCTCAATATTCTTTGATTTAGTCACTCATCCATTCATTCAGTCATTTGTTGTGTCCCTATTATGTGCCAGACACTGAAAGAAATGACTCAAGACTAAGACATTGACAAGACAGTAGTAAGCCTAAAGAACTTACTCTAGAATGAATTGGGATTTTCTAAATGGCAAAGTATTTAGTAATATTCTAGAGATAAGTTATTTTAAGAAAACCTAGTCTAAATGTTTAGTAAAGGAAATGATATTAGTGTCGACATTTAATCATATGCTGCTTTGATGATTATCTTTATAATCCCTATATGCTCTGTTCAGTTAAGCTGTAGACTCCTTAACAATAAGAATCGTGTTATATACTTTGTAAAAAAAGATACGTGGTACACTTTCTGGGATGCAGTAAAGGTCAACATCTGCTTTAAGTAAACAAGTCCAAGCTCTGGACATATATCTGGTTAGCAAACAAGTTGTCACTTAGTCCTTTTCAACAGGTATAGCAATTGTTGATTTGCCTTTTTCCCAGACCCATCACTGAAATTCTATAGAACGTAAATGTATCCTTCATTCTGTAGAAGCCTTCTGTACTCTAACCCATAAACAGGGTGAAAGCACTGTAATTTAAAAAGAAAACACACTATAAGAATTATCTTAATAATTAAATCAAAGTCTTGATCTTACGTCTTCAAATCACTGTAGGCAAGAGTATAATAAAGTTAAAGGGGACTAGATTGAAGAGTTTAAAGCTATAAACTTTAACCCAAAGACTTAGGGAGAATAAACTACTAAAAACAAGTATGTATTTTTGAGTATATTTAAGGATACAAATATTTTCCATATTATCTCCAGATTTCACAACTCCTCACTGAAGTATTTTCTCCTAATGTTAATTTATGGAGACAAAATGTAAATGGCTTTAAAAATAACAAGATTTTAAAGATGGTAATAAAATATTCTCACGTTTGCTCCAGTACAGAGGTATTTTTGCTGATAAAAGGGGTGATTTACCATGAGATGATTTTCAGTCTTTGTTAATTTATAGAATAAATGATATGACTTTTACAGTCTTTCAGACTTTCATTTATCCGCCCAAGAAGCTAATGAAAGTTTGCCTAAACTCTCCCATATTAAATGGACAGATTTAAACTTTTCTCATGTTAATATAAATTAGATGACTTTTGTCCTTGCCTGAAGTGACAGTGTCAATGTCTGAAGCTTACATCTTTCCTGACTATCAGCTAATTAGAATGCAGGACAGCTTTAAAGGTCTCATCTCTAATCTGCCATTCTGGATTACATCCACTGTTAGCACTCCTGTCAGTCGCCACAGGGCCCCAAAACCTATGATAAGCATGATTTCCATGAGAGTCAACAGTAGGAGGTAAAAAAGCCACCTTTTTGTATTTCAGAATTTAAAGTAAATCTGATAATCTTACTCCTGTAAAGTCCTCAATCCATTGCTGCTGAACAGATAACTATCTTCCTTAGAACCGAAAGATTGTCAGAGAAGCACTCTTACTGTTTCTTGTCTACATAAAGTGCAGAACTAGGGATTGTGTGTTTTGGAGAGAAGTAGTTTTTTTTATTAGGGATTTCTCCTGAGTCCTGAGAATATACTGACTTTATTTATGGCCCTCCTATCTAGCTCTTGACTCTACCTCTCTCATCCTGACTTTTCCAAGTCCTCATCAGAAGGGCAAGTGACACAAGACAAGGTTTCTTCTCTTTCTCTCCATCTCACCCCTACCTTCCCCCATTGACCTCCCTCCAAATTTTATACGCTGCACCCTCAGTTTTCCTGATAACCTTGAGCCTTTTCATTGATTTTGTCTACCATCTTCTTATTTAACTGGAATGTATTAGTAAGTCTCGGTCGTTAGTGAAGCTTATTTGAAAAGCTTACCTCCAAAACTTTGATTGGGACTGCTCATTCTTTCACTTCCCTGTGTCTCAGAAACTAGGGTCAGTATTTTCCAGAGTTTTACTTCCAAAACGTGAACAGAAGCCTATCTGCCCTTCACATTCCCTGGGTTATATCACCTTTCAGTAGTCTCTAGGTCTTGCCTCTTCAAAGGCATTAAAGAATTTAATACTTGGCTGTCAGTGCTCCTCTGGACTCAAACTGTCCTCATTCTATGTGATTTAAATGTCTATAGGGAGGACCCACCAAACACTCCAAACACTCTTCAAACAACATTTACTGCCACTTGATTTCCACCACTCATGACCAGGACAACTCCCTGGGCCCCGTCATCCTCTAACACTGATCTATTTCAGAAAATTGAATCCTTGAATTCCCACAGCTTTGTTTCTTGCCACGGTTCTGTGCCTTTCGTATCTGCATTTTGACATCCTCAAGATCTCTAGGTTCTCTGGCTACTCGTAATGAGTTTGGTAGAACAGCAGTGGCATTGGCTTCACTTGGGAGCCCCTCCCCAAGTTTACTCCACAATTTAACAAGGTCCCCAGGTGCTTCATATGCACATACCAGTTTAAAAAGACCTGCTCTACCACTTACAGATTTTCCTCAGAACAGTATGGTACTGGCATAAAAACAGGCACATAGATCAGTCGAACAGAATCGAAAGCCTAGATAGAAACCCTCACATACATAGTCAACTAATTTTTGAAAGGGTTCCCAAAACACACAATGGGTAAAGGATGGTCTCTTTAATATGTGGTGTTGGGAAAGTTGGAAGACCACATGCAGAAGAATGAAACTGAACCCCTACCTTATACCATTCACAAAAATTAACTCGAAATGGATCAGAGATTTAAAAATCAGACCTGAAACTGTAAAACTCGTAGAAGAAAACATTGGGAAAAAGATTCTCACAGTCTTTACTCCCTTTCCCACTTAGCCTGGATCTCAAGGTCAAATATTTCAGTTTGTTCCTCACCAACATACCTGTCACTGTACCCATTGGCCAGTGCCCTCTGTGGATCAATCACTCCACCCTCTTTATCGGCTACTGTGCCCAAACTGCTGAGGGCTGCTAGAGCAAATGAACTAACTGGCCTGACACCTTTGCTTAGTCATGGTTTATGACTTCAGCTGGATCCCAGGACTGATTAGTGCTCTGGTTCTGAGCATCACTCTTTTCTACTTTTGGAAACTGCATAGCTCTCCTCAGAGGCCTTACTCTGTATCTCCAAACTTGTTCACTCTCTGTCTCTCCCCCCTTTTTTTTACTTATAAAGCTCCTACCTCATATTTAGAGGGAATGGGATTCTTCTGCCATGAACCATCTTAACATCTTGCCTAAATGCCTATAAACATGTTTTCAGTCCTCTTCTTCCCATCTTTCCTTTTGTCTCTGAGGAAGTATATTTTTTAGTATGTAAGATTTCACCTCCATTATACTGATTCCACTTAACCACTGCCCCCTCCCCTTTGTGAATAAACCTTTTATGCTGGAATAATTTTATATTTACAGAAAAGTTGCACAGGCTGCACAGAGATTTCCCATATACCCCTGTAGTGGGTTGCACCGTAGCCTCAAAAATATATCCAGGTCCTAGCCTTGGTACTTATGAATGGGGCCTTACTTGGAAATAAGATCTTTGCATATATAAATAAGCTACAGATCTTGAGAGACTGTCCTGGATGTAGGTGGGCCCTAAATCCAACAACAAGTGTCCTTATAAGAGTAATTTGTTATGGCAGCCCTAGGAAACCAATTCAACTCCTCACCCAGTTTCCTCTAATATTCATGTCTTAAATTACCATGACATATTTGTCAAAACTAAGAAATGAGCACAGGTATATTACTATTAACTAAACTGTAGTCTTTATTTGGATTTCCCTAGTTTTTACACTACCACCCTTTTTTGTTCCAGGATCCCATCTAGGATATGACATTGCATTTAGTTGTATGGTGTTTCCTTAGTTATCCCCGAGATGTGACAGTTTCTCAGTCTTTTTGTTTTGTTTTGGACAGTTTTGAGGGGTACTGCTCAATTATTTTGTGTAGACTATCCCTCAATTTGGGTTTGTCTGATGTTTTTTCATGATTAGACTAAAGTCTTGGGCTTGAGGGAAGAATACCAATGTTTTATTTATCTTTATATGCTCATTGCTAACCACATACTAGCTAGTTTTCAAAACCCATTTACTCAAAGAAAGAAGGCATACAAATCTGCCAGCACCTTATTTCTTTCCTTGCCAGCTAGGTGCTAGTTCTAGGATGCTATTTTCTATTTTATACAAAAATAGACATTTTAACTTCAATTGATTTCCTTTGTTGACTGAAAAGAGAGCATTGTCCAAGGCTTAGACTATAGAAAAGGGCCTTTGAGTTTCAGAGAATGTTTTAGCAGCTGCTTGTTGAGATGGTCATGTTAACTATACCATCACTAGATAGTTTAGTTCATGACAAGCAGCTATGCAAAGGGAAGGACATATTGTAAGCTCTCCCATGATGGCTCTTTCTGGTGCTCCCACTTCCCTTGCCATGCTATGCTCCAGATTCCTAGTGTTTTCTGTCCTTTACTGACATGCTCCTTAACTACTCTTCTAAACATTTCTCCCTGTGTCCCCACTTTCATCTCCTTCACGAACTCTCTTAACTCCCCAAACTGGAATTTCTTTAACACACTCTATTAGGAGGAAAGTCATTTGCTTTTCTCGCTAATGATTGTATGATACCTTAGAGTTTTAGCAGCAGCACTTTCCTCTACACTCTCATTTGATCCTACTTCAAAGGGCTATTATTATTCCCCCCCCCTCCCCTTTTTTTTTTTTTTTTTTCGGTACGCGGGCCTCTCACTGTTGCGGCCTCTTCCGTTGCGGAGCACGGGCTCCAGACACGCAGGCTCAGCGGCCATGGCTCACGGGCCCAGCCCCTCTGTGGCATGTGGGATCTTCCCGGACCGGGGCACGAACCCGTGTCCCTTGCATCGGCAGGCGGACTCTCAACCACTGCGCCACCAGGGAAGCCCCTTATTCCCTTTTTTAAATAAGCAAATTGAAATTCACAGAACTTACGATTTCCCTAATATTTCCAAGATACAGTAGAGTTGGGCATAGAATGCTGGCTTGATTTAAAATCCTGTATACTTCTCAACTCAGAGAAACCAGATCCTGATGACATCATCTGAATCCTGGAAAAGTAGTATCTAAATTAACATTAACTAGGAATACCTCAGTTATAATAGCCAGTATTTTTTCAGGAGGTACTTTAAGTCACATTTCTGTTTGCTGAGGAGAAAATTGCAACAAAAATATTCTGATCAGATGTAGCCTTTATAGGTTTTGATTTTGTGGTTGGTCAGTATTCACAAGTGTGGTTTATAAAGTGTCTGAATGGATATGTCGGTGTGCTTAGTGTAGAAGAGGAAAAGACAGAAGCATTGTCATGTATTTCATTGTCTTTGCGACAGAAAAGAATCAACCATGAAATGAAAGTGTTCTTTTTAAAGTGTTGCTGCATTCATATTTTTCTTGAGTGCTTTGTTTTGTTTTGTTTTTAAAACCAGCTTAAGAAGTTGAATATAAATATAATGCCTTAGGCATATTAAAAAATACTTTTTTTAAAAACACATACTGATCACCACTGAAATTAAGGCTTTCAGGAACAAGCAATACAAGCCAGTTCCTGCCTTTTTCTCCCTCATTGTAACTGACAATATTCCTAGTGGCCCATTTGTGTCTCCCTGAACAGCTGGAGAGGATATGGGTAAGAGTCCCAGCAAAATGGTAGTAAGATTCATAAGGAAAGCCTTTTGATTCCTAAACATTTTAGCTCACATACAGAATTTCTCACTCTACTCATTACAGCAGAAAGGCTGAATCAATACAGTGGTAGCCTGGTAGATAACCCTAGGGTTTTGGCTAAAAATTGCCCTCAGCATGAGGTCTATATGGCTTGATTAATCTAAGTAATTCAGAAGTAAACCAGCCTCTCTGAAGTTTATTGAGTTTGTTTTGCTTTATTTGTTCTCAGAGGGACGGGAATTTGCAGCCTAATCGTCAAAGAGAAATATTTTGTTTGATAGAGGTTTTACTCTATTAATCAAGAAGTTAACATGTGTTTTTGGATTTTAAATCAATTCTGATATTTTCATAAGCTTAAATTGACTCTAGGAATGTCCATAGGTAACAGGAGGAGGTCAGATTTTGAGTAGCACTGTTGTCCTCCATGACCTCCCTTGTGCAAGTGATCTTCCTGCTTTGGCTACCCAAGCAGTCTTCTCTAAAAGCCTGGCAAGTCATGGTTTTTTGTTGGAGCTGATGTTCTTAATTCTCATTCTTTCAAGTCTCACTGCAAAATGAACCCTATGTTCATTTATTTTGTAGAATAGAATTCACAACCGATACAGCCCTTATACTCAAATTCGAACAGGTTTTAAAATGGTATTTGTAGTGAAATGCCATAGATGTAAAAGTTCCAAAGTATCATTTTAAAATGCTGCCCATACACATTGATTTTGTAAGAATAAATTAAAATAGGCAATAAAACAAACTAAAATTTCAGTTTTTCATATTCTTAAATGTCATCAACTAAACAAAAATGATTTAAGAACAAATTTAACAAGCAAACTGAATAAATGCTACTAAAAACATGATGTGGTATAGTAGAAAGCCCAGCAGTTTTGAACTCAAATCGATGTCCTTTCAAATATCAGCATTATTACTTCCTGGCCCTGTTTCCTCCCAGAAATTAAATTTATGTGAATAAGATTTCCTATATGAAAAATGAAGATGATGATACATATCAGCGAGGTTGTCATGAGATTAAGAATATGTGTAAAATGTGTGACACATCTAAGGACTGAAAAAATGTAATTGTTATTATTACAATGATTTTTAATACTTTCATTTCATGGTTTTACCTTGTGACTGAAATTGTGTTAATTAACCCTGTTACATATATCATCAAGTGAATTCATAACACCCTTGCCCATAAATATATTTATAACAATACAAAGAATAGAAACATATCAATAGAATGAAGATTTATTACACTAAAGAATAAGAGCATATGAGCATACTAACAGCAAAATACTTAGTAGAAGTTAAGAAGTCGACAAAATATAATTACACACATTTTCGTGATCTGTCGCAGTCTTTGTCACAAGTGAATTTTTATAGAGAAACTCAGTCTATTTCCACGATAGGTCCCGTGGCAGGCATGACCTTCCCTGTAGGATACTCCTTCATTCATGTTAATATAAATAGACATTCAAGACAAATCAGTATTTTTTGGTAGTTTGAGTTGATTGCTTTTAATAACTATTTTTAGCCAAATTTTTTCCACTTTTGAAGATAATTTCTTTTTAATAAGAATTGTTTCTGTTTTGTTTTTTTTTTTTCTGGCTGCGTGGTGTGGAATGCAGGATCTTAGTTCCCCAGCCAGAGATTGAACCTGTGCCCCTGCAGTGGAAGCGCAGTCTTTACCACTGGACTGCCAAGGAAGTCCCCTTTAATAAGAATTTTGATTGGCTGTCAGTGCATTCCCTTCCAGATGAGTTCATAGAACACCCTACCCACCACACCTGCTACAGAGAGCAGTTCTGTATCAGAAGTCAGTGGGATAGCCACCATGAGGGTACCATCATAATGACTACATGAATTTGCCCATAACTATTTATATTTCCTGCAGAGACTTTTGGAATTATCACTCTGGGACACAGAGTGTTAAACTCAGTTAAACTCAGGCAAGGTGATGCCAGCTTTGCTTGGGTTGTAACTTTTGTCTGATGAGTTCTCAGTGGACGTGGTGTTAGTAGTGAATCCAAATTTTGGTATGTTTATTTAAAAAGCCCATTCCTATCAAATATTTTTTACCTTTTCTTCAGGTTAATTTTTTTCAGTATTCTTACAATATTTTAAAACTCAATTTCTAAGCCTTTAATTAGCTTTGTGTTTCTCTGGACCTTTCATGATTTTTGACCCAGAGAACGTCTACTCTGAGGAAATTTAAAAGTCCCTGAACCTAATCTTTGCTCTCTGCCTATCTGTCTTCTCAAGGCTTGTTTTGGGTTCCTCTGGCCCTTTTGCCTTTCACTTCTAAATCCATTTCCTGTACAGGTTTGTGGTTTTTTTGGTTCTTGGAGAGCATTATGTTTGAGTCAAGGTATTACCAGATAAGGCTAAATTCATAGATAACTCAGGTTTCTTGAACATTCAAGGGGATGCAGCAGGCATGAGGAGAGTGGTGGTTGTTCACCTGTGGGGTTTCTCAGGAAACACACCTGGTCTGCTGATTTACAGTACTGATCCAGAGCTGGGTACTCCATTCTACAAAGAATTTCACCTTTGTTAGGGGAAAAGGGACCATTTTACTTTTATAAATACAGCTTAAGATAGTACACATAAACTAGTATTTTGTTCTCACAAGGTACTCAAAGGTATGCAGTATTTTTCAGGCTTAATTTGAGAATAGTCAAGGTGGATGATGTATTTAACAGTAAATTCTACACTTTTTCTTATCTACTGTTTTCATTTTACCTCCTCAGAAACCTACAATGTCTTCCTCTTTCTTCATATCATTTTCTGTCTTTCTAATCTCTCTTCCATTACCCCAGAGGCAGCTTCTCAACTCCCTACCTTTGAACATCATTGTTGATTCAAAATTTAAATTTTTTAAAGAAAGTTCTAATACATTTCCATTTGTTTGGGTTACTCCTCTGATGGGCATGCTTAGATTTTTGGAAGGCACAAACCATGTTCTTTTGTACCTTCAAAATATATCCAGAATCCAACCAGCTCTCACTACCTTCATTGCTATCATCCTAGCCGCCATCATCTTTCTCATGGATAATTGCAATTACCGTTAATAGGTCCCCTGACTTTTATGATACCTGCCCCATCACTGTCATTCTCTCTACAGCAGGCAATATGAACCTTCTAAAAGATAAACCAGATCCCGTTATTCCTCTGCTCACAATCCTCCAATGGTGTTCCATTTCAGTTGAGTAAATGCAAAAGTCCATATAATTGCTTACAATGCCCTTCATCATCTTGCTTCTTTCTGACACCATTTACTACCCCCTCCCATGTTCTCTCCACCTCAGCCACACTGGTCTGTTTATCTTAACGAAACACATCAGGTGCTGTCCTGCCTTGAAGTCTTTGCATTGCTGTCCCTTCTGCCTAGGTATATGTAGAACTCATTCCATTACCTCTCCCGGGTTTCTGTGCAAATATCAGTGAGGTCTTTCCAGACAACTCTAAGTAAGAAGGACAGCACTCACTGCAATTCCTAGCCCCATCCTTGCTTAATTTTTTCCCCACAAATTTTTCACCAAATGACATACTGTATGTTTTCCTTTTTTTCCCCCTTTCTCCCATAGAATGTAAGCTCCATGAGAGCAGGGTTATTTGTTTTGTTCACTGCTATAGCAAAGCACCTCACACATAGAGGCAGTTGATGAATACCTATTAAATAGATGGATCAATTTGTAAATAAATGCCTATCATGTTAATATTCTAACTAAAAGGCATTGGGTGAGATAGTGTTGGGCAATGAGGAAGAGTCAGACATATTTCTTACAAAATTTTTGATTAGTAATGACAGCGAGAGTCACAATTTTCTAAGTATGGACATGTTATGATCTTCTGTGTTTAGATGTTTGAAATGTAATGGGTTACATATTTTGATCTTTAGACAATTTCTAAGGACAACCTTTTTCATCCAAACAACTAGTTATCAAAATAAATGTAGAATCACAAGAACTCTAAGCTATTTCTCTATTTGTGGTTATTTAGGTCAATTAAAAAATCGTCTCAAATGTATAGACACCAAGGGGGGAAGTGGCGGGGGGTGGTGGTGGTGGGATGAATTGGGAGATTGGGATTGACGTATATACACTAATATGTATAAAATAGATAACTGATAAGAACCTGCTGTAAAAATGAATAAATAAAATTCAAAAATTCAAAAAAAAAAACGGTCTCAATAGCATGAATGCTTTAAAAATTTCCAGAGAATGGAAATCAGTTTACTGAAGTATAACTTAACTATTTTCCCAGCTCCTAATGAGAATAAAACATGGGCGTTTGGGGGTCTTTCTAGTCCTAAGTCAGAGGGATTACTTGGGGAAGTAATTGTTGGTCCTGTGAGGTCACTGAGTTTTAAGAACATATCGGGATTGGATACAGTGATGCTGATGATAATAAAACAACAATATCTAATAGCTGATACTTATTGAAGCTCACCATGTACAGGCACTGTTCTAAGTGATTGCTTGTATGAATGTACTTGATCTTTACAACAACCCTGTAAATCAGGTATTATTATTTCCATATTATGAATGAAAAAACTCAAGTTTGAAGAGGTTAGATAACTAGCCAAAGTCACACAGAAAACATATATGGCAAAGATGGAATCTGAATGCGTGGATTCAGAGTCCTCTCTTTCTTGACCCCCATGGTATATTGTGCCAATCTCCTACCTGGAGCATAAGTAGAACTCCAAAAAAGTGTATGTGCATGCTCGTGTGTGTGTGTGTGCATGCAAGGGAGGGCGTATGCACACTTGCTTGTGCATGTGTGCACATGTGTATATGAGTTGTAATGGTGATAGTACTCTGTTTATGTTGAAAGTGAAGGTGATACAGCTCTGAAGAGAGAGAAGGTGAGAAAATAAGCACCATTGTTAAGCTTTATGCATGTTACATTATCAGCATAGCAACTTGTACAAGGGAACATTTTCACTTCTTTTTTAATAGATGAGCTATCAGATGATCAGAGAAACAAGAGCCTCACCCTTGGATAAGGCCTTGTCCAGGCAGTGGCAGCGAGACTGGGAGGGAAAATCTCACCCTGCTCCTCAGAGGTAAAGCTGACAGCTCTCCTGGAGGTATACAGGAAGGCATTCTGGCTTCCATGCGGAGATCCTCTGTACAAGGTATATGTGTGTTCCCTTTGTGGTTGGGAGGGGACATCAGCCAAGGGAAGACACTGGGTCAGTCTAGGGCTATGTAGTCTAAGGCTAGAGTTGCCAAGTATTGCATGGGAAATACTTATATTGAAAATTATTTGTTGTTTTTTGAAACTCAGATTTAACTGGGTGGGTGTTCTGTTTTTTGCTCAATCTCGCAACTCTACCTGTGGCATCTAAACCCCTGTCAGAAGTGCTGAGCCAAAAAAAAAAAAAGTGCTGAGCAGATCACAAGAGCAGAGAGGGACACTGCCTTAGACTTTGTGAGTCCCCATACAGATTCATCAACTGTTCATTTATTCATACATCATTGACAGAACCATGACTACCTACCAGGGTCAGGCAGCATGCTAGGTTCTGAATGAGACTTGTGAATGTTCACTCCCAGGGTTTACAGTGTCTAGTACAGAGGTTCTCAAATTTTAGCATATATTAAGATCACTTGGGAAGCTTGTTTAAAAAATTCCCTAGAGATTATAACTCTAAGAGTAAAACCCTGGAATTTGTGTTCTTAATGAACACGCCAGGTGATCTTGAGGTAGGTGGTTCCAGGAGCATACTTTGATAAGTACTGGTCTAGTAGGTGGAGACTTCATCCAGAAATTACAAGTATAAATAAGAAATACTCCTCAGTCAGACTTATATACTGGTACATTGTGTGATTTGAGTTTCTCTAAGGTATTAATGCAGATTATAGAGTGTTGTATTCTCCACATTACTTTTTTTAAATGAAAGTATCTTCTGGTGAGATATAACTAAGTGTGCTAGCAAGTGGGAATTGGCTCTTGAAAAGAGAGATTGTCCCCAGATTTCTGATCAGAGCCTCAAGTCAAGTGAAGTATGACATTCTTATAAAGTAGCTTAGACCTCTTGAGCCACAGTCAGTTCTACACCATGGTTATACATGAAAGCCTTGTTTCTGGGAGGAAAAGGTTCACTGTTTCATCATGTTAAAAGCAAGGACCTGTACCTACACTTTTTCAAACTAGTTTTTTATTTCAACATAGTGTTTGTGGTACTGATAGGGTACGTGCAGGCATTTCTGTATTTGTTGTTGAACACCCTGACTGCCGAATCCTCTATACAAAGTCAAGTCAAAGCAGTGAGCATTCTGGGAGGAATACCAACAACAAATTGTAGTAATCCAGCCTTGTTGTTATAAAAACATGAATCAAAAGCTCAGCATCTTGCTGAGACAGCAATTGTCTTAACCTTATTATACTCTTGAGATGGTAATACGAGGTCTTATCAGTATGGTTGATATGGCTCTCAAAGGAAAGATGAGGGTCAAAAATGGCTGGAATTTATCATGGAGAATATTGCTTTGTGGGATATCCAGCTATAGAATTGTGACTACCTATTAAATCCTCTATAAAGTAAGAAATATATGGTCCACTGCCTGCAGGATAAGAGAAGGGGAAGGAGGTGGAATCAAAAGTGAAATAAAACTGGTCAAATGAGATGAAAGTCTGCTTTCTTAATTTTCAGCCATAGGCATCAGTGTTTGAGATTACCCCTTAAGCAGCTTCTGATTGAGTGGGGATAGTTCCATGACATGGAAGATTAAAGGTTTTCTGGGTGACTGTATTTTAAATGATGAAATCTTTTCAAAGAGATTTTACTTTTGTAATCAAGTCTAGGCTGTGTTCATGTGAAAGCAAGTTATAAGTGACCCAGATGATTAATAGCATTTAAATAAGTATATAGAATAAAGCTACTGTGATCTATAGTTTCTATTTTTTTTTTAATTTGGGCTTTTTTTAATGAAGTTCTTTTTTTTTTTTAAGACTTATTATTTATTTATTTGTTTTATTTAATTTTTTGGCTGCGTCGGGTCTTAGCTGCGGCACACGGGATCTTCGTTGAGGCATGCAGGATCTTCTGTTGCGGCACTCAGGCTCTTCATTGTGGTGCATGGGCTTCTCTCTAGTTGTGGCATGTGGGTTTTCTCTTCTCTAGTTGCGGCACGCGGGCTCCAGAGCGCGTGGGCTCTGTAGTTTGCGGCACGCAGGCTCTCAAGTTGAGGCATGTGAGCTCAGTAGTTGTGGCGCACAGACTTAGTTGCCCTGCAGCATGTGAGATCTTAGTTCCCTGACCAGAGATCGAACTTGGGTCGTCTGCATTGTAAGGTGGATTCTTTACCACTGGACCACCAGGGAAGTCCCTCAATTTGAGCTTTATATCTAGAAAGAAGTTTCTTAGAAACTTCTTAGAAAGAAATCAAACCAAGACTGATACCAAGAAGACAGCTTTCTTTAGGAATTGTCATTAGTGTTCAGTTCCAACCTCATGTCCTCCAGGAGGAAGGGCAATATGCAGAGTGTTCAAAAGCATGGGCTTTGAAGTGAGAAAGACCTGGACATGAATCACAACATTGTCACTTCGAAGTTGTGAGACCTTGAGTGAGTTACTTACCTCTCTGTGCCTTGGTTTTTTTTTTTTGTTTTGTTTTGTTTTGTTTTGCGGTACGCGGGCCTCTCACTGTTGTGGCCTCTCCCGTTATGGAGCACAGGCTCCGGACACGCAGGCTCAGCGGCCATGGCTCACGGGCCCAGCCGCTCTGCGGCATGTGGGATCTTCCCGGACCGGGGCACGAACCCGTGTTCCCTGCATTGGCAGGCGGACTCTCAACCACTGCGCCACCAGGGAAGCCGTGTGCCTTGGTTTTATTAGCTATAAAATGCAGCTAAGATCAGTACTTGCTTCATAAAGTCTTTGTGAGGATGAAATGAGATATGTAAAATGCTCTCTACAGTGCCTGGCACATGGTATGTACTCTGTAAATATTAGCAGTGGAGAATTTGAGACTCCCCCCAAAATTGCACCTCTCTTTTCCTACCCAGGTTGTGAATAATTGGGAATTTTAGAAAAAGAAAAGAAACAAGAAAATATCACCTTATTAGTTATAGAGAAAGGTTGGAGAATGCAGTTTAGTTTGAAAGATAAATTGGTCTGCTAAATGTACCCCAGAATTAGTAGACTCACCCTACCTGTTATAGCATTACCACCTGGGCCAGCCTTCCCAAGGAAAGAGAAAGAAGAGCAGAACATGCTTGTCCCTACAGGAAGCTCTTTTTCAAGAGCTTGAGCAGAACTGGATTGAGCATGTCCAGATATTCTTTTCAAAGTAAACAGAGACATCGTTCTATATCACCAGGGCCTGAGTGATTAAAAGGTCAGAAGTGAGGGGATGTGTTAGATAAAAGTCTTCTCCATGAAAACAAAGACTGAGGAGAAGATGTTCCTGTCTAACATAAAAATGTTATCAACATCATCAATGATTCATTTCCATTATACTTCATTTAATTCAATATTACCTCCTAACTTTATGTTTTCAAATCATACCATAGCTGTATTAGTTTCCAACCACAAACTTAGTAGCTAAGACAATGTAAATTTTTTCTCATACAGTCCGGAGGTCAGAAGTCCATAAACTAAAGTCAGGGTATTGGCATGGCTGATTTTTCTGGAGACTCTGAGGGGAGAATCATTTCTTTGCTTTTTTCAGCTTGTACAGGACACCTGCTTGTGGTTCTTTCTTTGCATCATTCCAACCTCTTGCTTCTGTCCTCATATCTCTTACTATACTCTCTTGTACCTACCCATATAATCCAGGATAATCTCCTATTTCAGAATTAACAATCACATGGGCAAACTCCCTTCTGCCATGTTAAGTAATAAAGTCAAAGGTTTCAGGGATTAGGATGTTAACAATTTTGGGAGAGTCAGTATTCAGCCTATCACAATGACATTGTTTTTAAACATCATTATTGGAGTATAATTGCTTTACAATGTTGTGTTAGTTTCTGCTGTATAACAAAGTGAATCAGATATACGTACACATACATCCTCCCTCTTGCATCTCCCTCCCACCCTCCCTATCCCAACCCTCTAGGTGATCACAAAGCACAGAGCTGATCTCCCTGTGCTATGCAGCTGCTTCCCACTAGCTATCTATTTTATATTTGGTAGTGTATATATGTCAATGCCACTCTCTCACTTCGTCCCCAAAATATGGAACGCTTCACGAATTTGCGTGTCATCCTTGAGCAGGGACCATGCTAATCTTCTCTGTATCGTTCCAATTTTAGCATATGTGCTGCCGAAGCGAGCACCACAGTGACATTTTGATTATTTCATTTTGCCTTGTAGCTATTTTTCTTGTTTCTGTGTACAGTATTCTTTTTAATTTCCTGGGTCAGGTTGTAAGTTCCTCAAGGATAGATATCAAATCTTCCATGTTTTTATATGTTTACTACTTCATTATATTGTGTGTTTAAAGTAAAACAATGCTCATAATAGGCACTCAGTAAAGCCTACTGATTTAAATACTCTTGAATCACACAGTCTTTAGAATGGAGACATGGGTCTGGTCTACATATGTTCCAGGAGAAACAATCTTAGCTTTGACTTTGGATTCTACGAACATTCATTCAGACTACATAAGAGACAATGTAGACCGAAGCATTAGAATGTAACTTGTTTTCCAGAATTCTCACTGTTGGACTGTAGACAGGCTTTGGGACAGTAAGTTAAGTTTTAAGATTTACCGAAAATCTGTGGGATTGCTCCGGCCACACTCTCCTTCCCTCTGATAAGGAAGAGAAATATTGCAATTCTTGTGAGTGGATGTGAAAACTTACCCTGCACAATTTAACTGGCTCTCCTCATTAAACTTTGGAGGGAGGAGGATTATTATACAATGGAATTTGTTTCTGATTTTTGCTGCAGTGATTAATAAGAAGTGTACTGTGACTTGAAATGAATATGGACACAGAATAATTCTCTCAGACATAGGTACATCTCAAATGCATGGTTGTTCATCACTTACGGGTTGAATTAGAAAATTATGGAGACCAATATGTAATTTTAAGGTATTCAATTTACGTTAATAGATATCTAAATGAACCATAGAATTATCTCTGAGACATATAGCCCAATTCATACTCATAATTTTAAAAGTTAGCAATGCTATATAGTAGCCTTGCATATAATATTTTAGTACATAATTAAGACAAAAGATTATCTTTGTGCTTAGCCCTCAAAATTTGCAATTGACCTTTTGTACCTAACCTGTGCTACCTTCATATCTTTCCTCTCCCTCCTTGAGTTTTCCTCTCTAGAATGGTAGAATTTGAATTGCAGAACTGGAAAGGACCCTAGAGGCCATCTTATCAATTTGGATATTTTACAACTGAGACCATAGTTCTCAAAACATTAATTGACTTGCTTAAGGTCACACAGCTATTGGCAGAGCTATATTCAAAACTCAGTTCTCCTAATTCTCTGTAAAGATTTTTCCCCCTCTACTTAGGTAAGATGATATAGAAGTATAGAGAAATAAGAGAAATAATCTAGTAGTAAAGCAATGGAGGGTGAGAGGATTCTGGAAATACTGTGGCTTAAAGGAGACACAGTTCTCAGTCAGCTACTTTCTAGAGCTTATCATCTGTTAGAGCAAGAGGAAGAAGGATGTGTCTACCTTGGGGATGAAAATAAGACCAACGTGAAGGAAATCACAAAAAGAAAAAAGAAAAAGAAAAAAGAAAGCAGGCGTGGCAATAGTAGGAACTATGTTAATAATAGGAAAAGAGGTATGTAAAGTTGAAAGTAGTAATCAATATAGGGGAATCTTGCAATAATAAAGTGATAAATTGAACAAACAGTTTATGAAGAATCTGAAAACCACACAATGAAAACACCCAAAGACCACATAATAGCTAAATATAAAAAGATATATCTATTAGATGTGCAAGGATAAATTACAAAACTACAGTTATAATGGGATACCTCAAAATACCCATTTTTAGAATTATACGAGATTATAAGGGAATTGAATAATGATATCAACACATTTTCTTGTATAGAGAGAGCAAGACAAAAAGAAACATATATCTCTTGAATGGAGAATATAACATTTTTTTCTATGTCTATGGAAACTTCACAAAAATAGATGTGTGATTGACCACAAAGCAAATCTTGACAAAATTTTAAAAGCAAGATTTTTACAGACTACTCTCTCTGACCATGTTAAAATAAGAGATAATGAAATAGTGATTTTCTTTTTTCCTCCAACCCCCAACCTACTTGGAAATTAAGAATGCACTCCTGGTTAGCCCATGGACCAAAGACCATATGAAAACTGAAATTACAAACTTATCTTAAAAACAGTAAAAAAATGATGAATATCAAAACCTACAGGACAGCAAAAACTCAGAGAGAAAATTTATAGCCTAAATTCCTTTGATAAGTGGTAAAATAAAAGGGGAAGAGGATGGAAGATATTTGAAACTCCAAAGAAAATTATTGATTTCCAAACAAAGTAAACATACCAAAATTGATAAAGAAGTACAGACCTAGAGTAAAACAATTACGAGTGAAGAAGTGAAAAAGGTGATTAAAGTTATGTCATTAAAAAAAAGCATTGTGAACCCTTGCACATTGCTGGTGGAGATACGAAATGATGCAGGCACTAAGGAAAGGAGTGATGGTTCCTCAAATAATTAGACATAAACCAAATGATTCAGCAATCTCACTTCTAGGTATATACCCCCAAGGAATGAAAGCAGGAGCTCAAAAAGATAGTTACATACCAATGTTCATAGCAGCATTATTCATAATAGCCAAAAGGTGAAAACAACCCCAAATCCATCAACAGATCAATGAATAAACTAACTTGGTATATATACAATGGAATATTATTCAGCCTTGAAAAGGAATGAAGTTCTGATTCATGCTTCAACATGGATGAACCCTGAAAACATTATGCTAAGTTAAATAAGCCAAACATAAAAGATGTATATTGTATGATTCCACTTATATGAAGTACCTAGAGTAGGCAAATTCATAGGGACAGAAAGTAAAATAGAGGTTATCAGGGGTTGGAGAAAGGGTAGGATATGGAGTTATTGTTTAATGGGTACAGAGTTTCTGTTTGTGATGATAAGTTTCTGGAAATGGATAGTGGTGGTGGTTGACTAACATTGTCGATGTACTTAGCGCCACTGAATTGTACATTTAAAAGTGGTCAAAATGATAAATTTTGTTATGTATATTTTTATCACATTAAGAAAAATGTATCATGACCAGTTATTTTCCTGAGTTTTAACTAATCTTAAAAGAACAGCTAGGGCTTCCCTGGTGGCGCAGTGGTTGAGAGTCCGCCTGCCGATGCAGGGGACACGGGTTCATGCCCCAATCCGGGAAGATCCCACATGCCGCGGAGCGGCTGGGCCCGTGAGCCATGGCCGCTGAGCCTGCGCGTCCGGAGCCTGTGTTCTGCAACGGGAGAAGGCCACAACAGTGAGAGGCCCGCGTACAGCAAAAACAAAAAAAGAACAGCTGTTTCTCGTATTACTTAATTTACACAATAAAAAGATGGAAATTTCATCAAATCATTTTTGAAGACAGCACAACTTTAATACCCAAATTTGGCAACAGTATTTCAAAATCAAAAACTATAAACCAATTACGCATATGAATTTAGATACACTAACATTAAAAAATTTCACATAAAATCTGGCTTTGTATTAAAAGAAGACCTTTTATTTTTATATCTATATTTTTACTTTATATCTTTATTAAGACCAACTAGAATTTATCCAGAAATGCAAAGGTGGTTCAATATCAGAAAAACCTTATTGTAATTTGTCTAATCAACAAACTAAAAGAGGAAAAGAAACGTATCATTTTAAGAGAAGCTGAAAGCATATTAGATAAAATTTCGAAGGATACCCTAGGGTAAAATATGAATAGAGTGAAATTACTTTTAAGACCTTGAAATCATGCCAATTGAAATCAGGAACTAGATGGAAATGCTCATTATTGCTCTTAATACTCAACAGTTTTGCAGTTATAACAAATGTTATAACATGGATCATTTGATAAAGTGCTGGAAAGGAAGAGATTAAATCATCTCTTCTTTACTGATGAATATGATTATATATTTAAAAATGCCAAGAATTCTAACACAAGAATGGTGTGAAGAAAATAATTGTGTAGATAAACAAGTAGAGGATGAAATAGAGTAAAGGAATAGATTTTCTCTCAGTTAACAAAACCTAAAAGTAAAAATAGGGGAAAATCCATTAAAATAACAGTACAAGCATAAAATGTTTAGAAATACATTTACCAAGAGTAGAATTTTACAAAAACACTTATAAAATCTTTGAGTTATACAAAATAATATTTAAAAAAATGGAAAAGGCACAATATTCTTGGAGGGTGAGATACAATAAAAATCTCAGTTCTGTTAAAATTAAAATAAGAATTCATTGCAGTTTTAATTAGACTCTAGAGAATTTTATTTTGAGAGGGATTTCATAAAATAATCCAATATGAAATAGTAAATGCCTGAGAATATTCATGAAAAATATAAAGAAGAGCTGGGATAAACTACCTACCTTATCATCGTTAGAAATACAATAGCCATTGTAATAAAGATCAATGTGACGTTGTGCTAAAACTAGGAAACTAGATAAAAATTGGTTAAATGATTCCAGTGTATATGAGAGTTCAATATATGATAAAGTTAGTAGTATTTCAATTCAGTGAGTAAAGGATGAATAATCAACCTAGGAGATGAAGGAACAAAGAATAGAGATAAATATTTCATAGAAGATAAAATCCAAATGGCCAATGAACATTTGAGAAGGTGCTCAAAATTACTGGTAGTGAGAGAAATGCAAATTAAATAAAAATTAGTGTTATTTACACCCATCAGAATGGCAAAAATGTGGAAAGAATGATAACAGTTATTGCTGGTTGTAATATGAGGAAGTGGGTACTTTCATATATTGGTAGACAAATGGAATTTTGCAGTCTTAAATGAAAAATACATAGTCCTACTGCTGGGAATTTATAGTAATACAAATTACTATATAGTTGTATATAGTAATAAAATCACCAGCTTATAAAATTGCATGTACAAGGATTATGTACTACAGAATTTTTCAGTTGGGTAAAAATACAGAAAGTTGGAAATATAATAAATGCCCACTAATAGGGAAAGCTTGAAATAAATATTGGTTTGTCCACATTGTGGAATATAATGCTACTATGCATCCATTAAAAATAATAAAAACTAGAACTATACTAGTTAATTTAGAGCAATGCACTCAAGGCATTTTTTAAAGAGAAAAGTAAGATACATAGGAGTGTGTATAGTATGATACAAATTTTATAATCAATTTCAAACTCCTTATCAATGCAGATATATGTGTATATGCTTGTATGTATGTGTGTGTGTGTTTTGTGTGTGTAATTACATGAGCCTGAAATAAAGCATGGAGGTACAAACACAGGGTTGTTAACATGGGTTACCAGATCGACTGGAAGAAAGGTCAGTAAATCTGGATGAGTTGGAGAGAATTGTTGGAAAGAGGTGAAATTGGAGGGAAGCAGAAATGGGGGGGTAGATAATTAGCTTTTTCTTTATACATCTTCGTAAGTTTTATTTATTGCAGCAAGCATGTGTTAATCCATAGTTTGAAAAAAAATATATAAAAGGAACCTTTAAAATATTGTTTAGATTAAATTCTCTTTGATATTGTAGTTAGTTGAATGGTGGCCCCACTAAAGATATGTCTACTCAGACCATGTGAATGTGATCTTATTTGGAAAAACCATCATTGCAGATGTAATTAATTTAAAGCTCTCCAGATGTTCTCATCTGGATTAGGGTGGACCCTAAATTCATGACAAGTGTTTTCATAAAAGAAGAGAAAGGTAGAAGATGTGAAGAAGAGAAGGCCATATGAAAGCTGACGCAGGAATTGGACTGAGAGCCACAAGCCAAGGAATTCCAAGAGCCACCAGACGCTGAAAGAGGCAAGGAACAGAATCTCCCTAAAGCTGCTGGAGGGAGTCCAGCCCTACTGACACTTGATTTTGGCCTTCTGGCCTCTATAATTGTGAGAAAATACATTTCTGTTGTTTTAAGCCACTAAGTTTGTGGTAATTTGTTATAGCAGCCCAAGGAAATTAATACAGATACTAAACCTTTATTTCAGTGGAATTTTTCTGTGAATTCCAATATGTAAAAGAGTTAGTCAGAACTGTTCTGGCTCTTGGATAGGATGTCCTGCCCCACCTGCCCCATCTCTGTGTCACCACAGAGACACAAGGCCTGCTGGAGCACAGCTGGAGCACCACTGATTTAGCCCAGACCCCTTTCTGTACAGATGAGAAGAGTGAGGCTTGAAGAGTGCCCCCCACCTTTTGACAAGCTAAGCAAAGTCAGGCAACTTTATACCCCTTTCTTAATTTCTCCCTTGGAAGGCCTGGGATCGTTGTGAGTTCTTTATCACAGTTGGGTATAGTTCAGTCAACTCTTCTCTCAGCAGGACATTGATAATGGCATATTTTCGCTTTTCACAAATGCATTTTGCTACCACACAACCACTTTTGTAAAGTTTTATTAACTTTTTTTCCTGTCTCCTTTGGAAAGAATTTTGCATAACCCACGAGTTTCTTGCTGTAGATGCCTAGATATGCATCTTTCACTGGAAGTATGTATCCCTGATAAATTCTTAATTCTGTGTCTCTGATTCATCATATGACTAAACCAAGCTGAGAATTCCCTTCACATCACTGCATGCAAAAAGCCCAGGATGGAAAAATGCTTGAGAAGGCAGGGCATTAGGGGTGCAGAAAGAATGAGTGCGCCCTGTGTGAAATCAGGGAAGAAGGAAAAAAGTGCTGAGCAGCTACAATTAAGGTTCCATGTCACACAATATGCCACAGGATTCCTGTAGAATGAGGTATACATTTTCCCCCAACCTGGTTGCTTCTTTATTCCTACCAAAAAAGAATTTTCCACCTTCCTCAAAACAGTATCACAAGACAACTGAGGCTGAAAAGGTTCTGAAGAGCTAGATGAGGTGCAGAGGCATGAGAAGGACCATTTTTAGGTAACATCACAGCCATCACCTTGCAAAGCTTATATGGATGTCTTCCAGGGTTTCAGCTCAAGATATGTCTTGTGCATTGGAGAACAGAGTTAGCTGAAGCTGAAGAAATAGTTTACAAAGACCTTCTACTTGACTCTTTAGCAATCACACAGATATTGTGAGAATTTTCAACAGTAGGTTTAAAAAACCATGATTGTTACGTATTGGCATGGGGAATGTGGAAAGCAAGGTATGAAGAAATGATGCAGACCCGGATGATCAATACAGAAATAAACACAAAAACAAATGGGGTGGAGCTTTTCCTATTTATCACAACTAAGTGGTTTTATATATTTATAATGAAGAAGGGCACAGATGATACCATAACCACACTGGGTATATTTGTAGTTTTTGATATATATATAAAAAAATTTGGTGTGGCACATATATACAATGGAATATTACTCAGCCATAAAAAGGAATGAAATTGAGTTGTTTGTAATGAGGTGCATGGACGTAGAGTCTGTCATACAGAGTGAAATAAGTCAGAAAGAGAAAAACAAATACTGTATGCTAATGCACATATATGGAATCTAAGAAAAACGGTACTGATGAACCCAGTGGCAGGGCAAGAATAAAGATGCAGATGTAGAGAACAGACTTGAGGACACAGGAGGGGAAGGGGAAGCTGGGGTGAAGGGAGAGAGTGGCATTGACATATGTACACTACTAAATGTAAGATGGATGGCTAGTGGGAAGCTGCTGCATAGCACAGGGAGATCAACTTGATGCTTTGTGATGATCTAGAGGGGTGGGATAGGGAGGGTGGGAGGGAGGCTCAAGAGGGAGGGGATATGGGGACATATGTATACATATAGCTGATTCACTTTGTTGTACGGCAGAAACTTAACACAACACTGTAAAGCAATTATACTCCAATAAAGATATAAAAGAAAAAAAAAAAGAATGAAAAGGCAGTTCATAAAATCAAGGGGAAAATAAAATAAATGACCCTAATTGCACACTGAGTTGATAGCTTAATTATGCAGAGGTGTGTTATTTTAAATGGTTTGAAAATACAGTAATTCACCTGTATGTCTCTGGTAGGATATACCTAAGAGCTGCAATAACAATAATAATATTTTCACTAATCATATATTTGATATTGATCTTATATGAATATATGGGTGTATTAAAAATGGGGTAAAGCAAATAAGCAATTATGCTATTGTCATTAGAACTAAGATTTTTAGCATAAAAGGAAAAGATTCAAAATAAAATCACAGAAGTTTAGCAAAAAAAATATATATGTATTTGGTAAACTGTTTACAATTTCTATTCCATTTCATGATGTGGGTTCAGTCCTTTTTGTTGGGCTTTTATATAGTATAAATATGTCTCAAATATTGCATAGGACATATTGTACTTCCACTAATTTTTAAAAACTATTTATATGAAATTCAAATTTAACTGGGCGTTTTGTGTTTGTATTTGCTAAATCTGGCAACCCTATTCTAAGAAGTTGTTTGTGTCTTATTTTTAAGACAGAGAACTTTCCTGCTTCTTAGATCTAAATGAAATCACCTCACTGATTCTACTATGTTGAAGTCTCAAGGGATCTTCCAAATTTTTGGCAAATTTACAGGGAACTCATATTCTCAGAGCTCTCCACGTCTTTGGGTTTTTGCATCCTTGCATACTATACCTATCCTACACCTCCTCAATCTGTCGTGATGCTCAGCCCTTTCTTTAGTTTTCATGGACAGCCCCTGCACACATTGCCACACACGCATACCAGGACTCCAAGAATTTGGTGTTTTGATTGTTTATTTGGTGGATGGATCAGCATGAGAGGCAATAGTAACACCATAAAGTCCTCCTTTCCTCCCCTTCTTTCATCTTCTGTACTCAAATCCCTTCTTCCTGGCAGCCCTCAGACAGCTAAATTCTTCACTGTAACTTCAGGGTCAGCCCTTTAGGCCCTGATGGTAGAAATTGGGAAGGGAGAGGAGCTCACCTTCTACACTAAAAAATTAAAACATTTTTCCCAAGGGAGGTTGATCTCTCTTGAGGAGAAATTCTGCTACCAACTGTGAAGATAATGCATTTTCTCTATCTTATTACATATTTATTATAAGTGGAAAAGCAAGTCTACAAGAAAAGCTGGGTTCAGTAATATGTTACATTGGAAAATCAGTGTGAATTCATGTCCTTAAAAGACTTATTTTCCAGCTCTATCATTATTATAAATGGCCCAACAGCAGGGGCACTACTCTAATCTATTATCAACCCTCATGTACACCTCTAGCACACAAATTTTGATCCCTGGAGGGTAGATGACTCTATGTTTGGTGCAAAGACAAAATGAGATGGATTCAAAACAACCTGTTATTAAGCAGAAATCAAAGCTGCTTCTTGAAACATCATGGTAGAGCTTCAATGACAAAAGAGCCAGCAAATAAGGACAGAAGTAATAATGCTAGTGGTTAAATTGGAACAAGTTAAGCCTGAAAAAAGCCATGAGTTTACAGTAATACTCAAAAGAGGAAACACAAAATGTGCAAAGAGGTACTTGTAATATAAAAAAAGAATAATTCCAGCAGGATCTTTGCATCTTTATTAATTTAAACAAGTAGGAAATTGTTGACATGTAACATTTTATTCTCTGTTTAGCATATATTTCCATATGTTTAGCACATATACTCGTTTGTGTAAAAAAGAAAAGGAACAAAGGTATATAAGTGAACCAATAAGACACAGGATTTCTGCACAATAAGGTAGACGTTTTTCTTGAGGTAGAAATGACTGGGAAAAGAGGGCATACTAAATACTAAAGGAGGACCAGAATTAATGGTCTTATATAATAATGACTTACAAGGTTATTAACATTGATTACAAGTATGGCATACAGGCATACACCATGGCCATTACAAAATGGGGTGTTTCAAAATTATAAATGATCCAAATGTTCTGAGAGGAAAAGCACAAAAATTCAATCCCTCATCTCCTAGGAGATGAAGTATCTACTTATTATGAATAAATCCTTATGAACTTTAATAAAATAGTAATAAGAAATATGTATATTTCAGTACTTGAAACAAACCAGGTCAATGTATCATAATATCAAGGCAATGGCATAGGGACTTCTGGCTATGAGAAACTTAGGGAAAGAAAAGTCTTCAAAAATTAAAATTTATATTAAAGACAGGGATACATGGGTATCAGGATGTAATGAGTGAAAGAAAGTTTGATATAAAAAGGCAATCAGCCTGTTGCAGAGACAGAAGTTTGCTTTATCTTGGACCATACAACTAAGTGTCACACCACAAATGTAAATGAACAGCCAAAAACCTGGATTCTCGTATTCTAAATTAGCATTGCTTTTCTTTTAGATCTGGGAAAAATTTTTTTAAATCCCTGGAAAGATTGTAAACATTGGTTCTGGTAAAGCTTCAGAAACTTAGGAAGGTATAAATTAGAACCCTGAAAAGATGTAAAAATAAGAATTAAAGCACATTTCATTAATGGTATTAGTGCTTTTGCTACTAGTATTATTTTAAGGTATTGGGCATTATGAGTATTGTGTTTCTGTATATTTTTCTTGCTGTTTAGGGTATTTAAAGTATCCAGAAGAATCAGTCACACTAAGTTGCTAATTGCAGTTCAAATTGTTTAAAGGAATTTAATCAATCAACCTTAAAATAATTAAATGTCCACAAAAATGGATTTTCCAAGTTTTGTTTTTTAGATATGTGGATTTAATGAATTAAGCATTGAGTGAAAGGAACCGTTACAGTTGAACTAAAATAACTCCTGAGATGTAATTATAAAATAATTTTGTTCTTGTCTTTTGCTGTTTCTTTAAATCTGTTCTATAAGGCTAGTTCTTCTCCTGTGTCTGTTGAAAATAAGGGCCAGATCTGTGGTTTCTAGTCATGGTTGCCTTAAGTTCAGACACAGTCTTCAGTTAATAATTAAAATGTCCATTCTCATGTACTAATCAAAATTCTAAACTTAAATTTGAGATTTCTCCCTATTCCTAACTTGAACGAGGTTGGAATCCTACAATTGGGAAAAGATGTGGTTGGTTGCCTCCCTAGCACTTCCATTTTTCACCTTCATCCCCTTCCCTTGATCTGGCTAACTAACTGCACTTCTGACCACTTTGTAGTCAGGGTATTGGAAGGGAAGAGAAGGACGAAGGTAGGAGAGTCTCAACCGACTGATGCTATCATTAACTGGTCCATGCTGTCTTGGACCATTAGGAGATTAAAGTAGGCTCCTTCTCTTTTAAGAGTACTTTAGAAACCCTCCCCTACCCCAATTATGGGAACATATTACCTGAAGTTCTTTTGACCCTACCAAGTGCATCTCTATTTTGCTTTCTCAGCCCTTTAACATTTCTCGATATCTTCAAATTCTCTGTGTTATTGTCAACTACCATGTGGTTTTCTTGGGTGAGACTTAAGACGACCTCACACTAGGTTTCCTATGTGTGTGCCCCTCACATCTGGTCCATGGAAAAGCGTTTATGCATTATTTACTCTGAATCTAAATTTATAAGCCAGCACCAACTCTTTTGCTCCATTGTCAAAACGGCAAGCTACCTTCTCTCTCATGCTTTAGATTTCTTACCTGTGACTCAGAAACTTGTCCATTGTGTCTCCAGAATGCATATGACGCATATAAAGCCCTCCAAGTGGTCTTGAAACCACTCATTACATTCTCACGTCCCCTTGGGAGTGATGGGTGGGACTTGTGGCACAGTTCTCCCCGAAGAAATCTTCCCCTCCAAATTCTTTTGGAATATGCCACTCCTGATCTATTTAAGTCCTTCTAGTGAGTTTGTGGTTAACGGACATGTGAATAGTTTCTTGAAACAACCTTTTGAATTCTGTGTATGGTCTAATGCCTCCTTTGGAATACAATACCTATTATATGATTTTGTTTCTGCCAGACTTCCATTTTAATATGTAGTAATATAAAGTACACATTTTAGTGAGTGTTCTGCTCCATGCACAAAACTTTCTCTTCATTGGAGATGCTTACAACAGTAAAGATCTGAGTTAAAGGACTCGGGATATTGTAAACATCTGTCAATAGCTACATAAACTGGGTAGACATCCCAGTGAGAACTACAGTTAATATTAAGGAACATTGAGCAAATTAGCAGCTCTACTTAGCAGTGCTTGAATAAGACTTTTTCCTAATGTTCCATTAGCATGGTCTTTTATGTTTCCTATTAAGTTATTAGTACTGGGAGACCAAGTTAGAGCTACTTAAGGACCTTTCATTGGTGGGAGGGATCATAGGTCTTAGTGGTTAATTAACAGCACAGGAGTACTCCTGTTTCCTTAGGTCTGTAATGGAAATCTTGGCTTGAAGCCTTAGCAGCTTTACTATTAGAAAGGAACCCTGAGGTATCAGGTGATTTCTTTCCATTTTCAAAAGCATTTATGGTCACCAAGTAGATATTTTTTCCCTTGAAGATGACTTTGTCAGTGTTTAATAATATTTACTTCAGAATCTCCTTAGTTTTTTTAAATTAAACGTGAAGATTTCTAGTCCCCACTCCACATAGATATGAATCCGTAAAACTCTGATGGGCCCCAGGGGTCAGCATTTTAAATTAGTACTGAAGCTGATCTAAGGGACACACTTTGACTTAGAATTCTTCTTTCATGAAAAGTCCATGGACCTAAAGGGGCAGACAAGCCACTTCCCATATCCCCTGTCACAACTACGTGAGATTGACTGAAAACTATCCTCCACTTGGTCAATATAACTAGATCCAGAGGGTTATTTGCCACTGAAAATGCCCTTTTCTTTTTTCAGTGTTAGAGCCATGAGGCAGAAACCGACCCCAGGAAAGTATTCCTGCAGAAAACACCACTTTAAAGTATCCTCCTTGGGCAATTGGAAAAGGAACCTAAGCTTTGGAAAATCATTTATCTTCTTTTCTGACTTTACTCTCAGATCTCATTGATGTTTCTGTCTTGTTTAATATTAGCTGTGACAGGTAAGTTTTGCAGATGTAATTGTTCGTAATGCCAGTGTTGATGTCCATCATTGACTCAGCATCATGGGAAAAAGGACTCTGGATACATCAACCATTACCCTGTTTGCCTTTTGTTTGATGTGGAATCAATGGTATATGAATCTCACAACGTTTATCTTCTGAAACACAGATGCTAGTAGCTTTGACTTCTTTTTCATTGCTTTGACAATCTGTCATAGACTGTGAGGCAACTTTTAACTCTATGATGCCAAACAGAAACTGCCTGAGAATTGGGGTGACCTGGAACAATCTGGTATCTTGTCAGTCTGAGAAACCCATCCTGTTGCCACAAACTGATTCCTGCATTTGGGCATGTTCCCTTATATGTTTTTTACTTCTAACCCAACCTATTACTTTATCCACCACACATAGATACATTATGCTCTTCCTCAGATTTTCTAGGCACAGCCCCTAACTGAAACTTCAGCTGCTCTTTCACTTCAGTCACTTCCGCTTTGGACAGAGATAAAGTCCACTCAGTTCTGTCCCCTAAGACAAAAGAGTCAGTCTTTTGGTTAGTCATTTATTCTGGGAGGGCTAGGCCCTTCCACTTGGCCACACGGAGCAACCAGGCTGTTCAGGATGGCCAACCAGCCACATGCTGGGTTTCCGGGCCTCCTGCCACTTCAGGACTTGGTGAAACAGCACGCTGCAGGGGTAGACTCTGCCATTCTGAGCAGCTGCCAGCCAGATGATAAGTCCAGAGTACATGGGAGTTAAGTCCCCAAGGGATAGCCATTGGGAAACAAGTGAGGAGGGAGCAGGCAGATAGATTCCTTTACCTCCCTACCTGGTATCAGCTATTTCAAGGCACGGCTTCTCTTTGCATTTGGTCCAAAGAAGACTCATGTTTAAGTAGCCAGACCTGCTAATCACGCTGCACCGTCTTTCTCTGCAGCTTTTGGAGAAGTGATAGGCAGCATCTAAAACCTCACTTCACATTGGTTTATAGCCTTTTTTGCTGACTTCCCTTTTACCATCATTCCTGCCTTGTTTCGCACCTCCCAAGTAAAGCATCAGCACTTTAATTCTTGTCTCAGGCTGCACTTTCTAGAGAACCCTGGCTAAGATCTGTGGAATTTATAATAGCCTGGGTCTTTGGAGTGGGTTGTATACTTTTCACAGCACCTAGGATGTTTTCTGATTTACAGCCCAATTAAGCAAAACAAACCTTTTGAATGTCTACTTTGTCTTTGTTTTGGAAAAAAATTTGTAGGGCTAAATGTGACACAATGCACACACATACATTAGAATTTATTTCTAATCATGAAACACACTGAAATACTTAATTTCTTGATTGTCATTAGTTGTAAGGAGGGAAACGTATGCTCTAAGTGGTAAATATAATCAGGTCCTTTATTTCTGTATCAAGATTTCATTTCCAGTGAGTGATTTTGGTATATTCTTGTGCTGTCCTTGCTGCTCTTAGCACCATGGAGAGCTACAGGTAGTTACGTCAGTGCTCCGTTTTCTTCTCCTGATTGAAATCTCATGTAAAGTGTTCCTCTTTGTAATGAAAATAAGGACAATTGAGCAACCAATAAGTTATAAACCTAGTTTTCTCCTTAAATAGGACTTGGGTTTTTTTAAGAATTGCAACTGATGGACCTAACAGAATACAATAACGACTTTCAAAAGAATAATTTTTTTCTGCAGGGACTCTGGAGTGTAACAAATCCAATGATCTTTCACCACAAAGAAAGTAATTTTTTAGGCAAAAGGTTAAAGGCTGGGGAGATGAGTAATTCTGCATTGTAATTATTTACATCAAATTTGATATGTAGTTATAAGATTGCACTTACAAACAATATCTTTTCTATTTCTCTTTAACTCTTGCAAATACTTGCTGTTTTTAAGTGAATTGCATTTCATCCCCACTGAGAAGCAATGACAACGTGTATTGATCAACTTTAATGGCTGAGCTTGATTGTTCTATTTTACAGTCATTCCAATAACAGTATTTTTAGAGAAAGCAGTGAATTAGCTTTCAATTTCTTTCAGTCTTGAAGCTGAAACAGGCCAATAAAAAGGTAAGTGACAGGATTTGACAATCAGAGCTTCCACATTTCAAGTTCAAACTATCACAAACGAAAAGAGCAGGGCTTCATCTGGCCCCATATGTACTGATGTAGACATACACATACCCACGTACATTTGTTTTTTTTTTTAACATCTTTATTAGAGTATAATTACTTTACAATGGTGTGTTAGTTTCTGCTATATAACAAAGTGAATCAGCTATAGATATACATACATCCCCATATCTCCTCCTTCTTGTGTCTTCCTCACACCCTCCCTATCCCACCCCTCTAGGTGGACACAAAGCACCGAGCTGATCTCCCTGTGCTATGCGGCTGCTTCCCACTAGCAATCTGTTTTACATTTGGTAGTGTATATATGTCCATGCCACTCTCTCGCTTCATTGCAGATTACCCTTCCCCATCCCCATGTCCTCAAGTCCATTCTCTATGTCTGTGTCTGTATTTCTGCCCTGCCCCTAGGTTCTTCAGAACCCTTTTTAAAATTTTTTAGATTCCATATGTGTGTGTTAGCATACGGTATTTGTTTTTCTCTTTCTGACTTACTTCACTCTGTATGACAGACTCTAGGACCATCCACCTCATTACAAATAGCTCAATTTCGTTTCTTTTTATGGCTGAGTAATATTCCATTGTATATATGTGCCACATCTTCTTTATCCATTCATCTGATGATGGACACTTAGGTTGTTTCCATCTCCTGGCTACTGTAAATAGAGCTGCAATGAACATTTTGGTACATGACTCTTCTTGAATTATGGTTTTCTCAGGGTATATGCCCAGTAGTGGGATTGCTGGGTCATATGGTAGTTCTACTTTTAGTTTTTTAAGGAACCTCCATGCTGTTCTCCATAGTGGCTGTATCAATTTACATTCCCACCAACAGTGCAAGAGGGTTCCCTTTTCTCCACACCCTCTCCAGCATTTATTGTTTCTAGATTTTTTCATGATGGCCATTCTGACTGGTGTGAGGTGATAACCTCGTTGCAGTTTTGATTTGCATTTCTCTAATGATTAGTGATGTTGAGAATCCTTTCATGTGTTTGTTGGCAGTCTGTATATCTTCTTTGGAGAAATGTTTATTTAGGTCTTCTGCCCATTTTTAGATTGGGTTGTTTGTTTTTTTGATATTGAGCTGCATGAGCTGCTTATAAATTTTGGAGATTAATCCTTTGTCAGTTGCTTCATTTGCAAATATTTTCTCCCATTCTGAGAGTTGTCTTTTCGTCTTAGTCATGTTTTCCTTTGCTGTGCAAAAGTTTTTAAGTTTCATTAGGTCCCATTTGTTTATTTTTGTTTTTATTTCCATTCCTCTAGGAGGTGGGTCATAAAGGATCTTGCTGTGATTTATGTCATAGAGTGTTCTGCCTATGTTTTCCTCTAATAGTTTTATAGTGTCTGGCCTTACATTTAGGTCTTTAATCCATTTTGAGTTATTTTTGTGTATGGTGTTAGGGAGTGTTCTAATTTCATTCTTTTACATGTAGCTGTCCAGTTTTCCCAGCACCACTTATTGAAGAGGCTGTCTTTTCTCCATTGTATATTCTTGCCTCCTTTATCAACATTAAGGTGACCATATGTGAGTGGGTTTATCTCTGGGCTTTCTATCCTGTTCCATTGATCTATATTTCTGTTTCTGTTCCAGTACCATACTGTCTTGATTACTGTAGCTTTGTAGTATAGTCTGAAGTCAGGGAGGCTGATTCCTCCAGCTTCATTTTTCTTTCTCAAGATTGCTTTGGCTATTCAGGGTCTGTTGTGTTTCCATACAAATTGTGAAATTTTTTGTTCTAGTTCTGTGAAAAATGCCATTGGTAGTTTGATAGGGATTGCACTGAATCTGTAGATTGCTTTGGGTAGTATAGTTATTTTCAGAATGTTGATTCTTCCAATCCAAGAACGTGGTATATCTCTCCATCTGTTTGTATCATCTTTAATTTCTTTCATCAGTGTCTTAGAGTTTTCTGCATACAGGTCTTTTTTCTCCTTAGGTAGATTTATTCCTAGGCATTTTATTCTTTTTGTTGCAGTGGTAAATAGGAGTGTTTCCTTAATTTCTCTTTCAGATTTTTCATCATTAGTGTATAGGAATGCAAGAGATTTCTGTGCATTAATTTTTTATCCTGCTACTTTATCAAATTCATTGATTAGCTCTAGTAGTTTTCTGGTAGCATCCTTAGGATTCTCTGTGTATAGTATCATGTCATCTGCAGTGACAGCTTTACTTCTTCTTTTCCAACTTGGATTCCTTTTATTTCTTTTTCTTCTCTGATTGCTGTGGCTAAAACTCCCAAAACTATGTTGAATAATAGTGGTGAAAGTGGGCAACCTTTCTTGTTCCTAATCTTAGAGGAAATGGTTTCAGTTTTTCACCATTGAGAACGATGTTAGCTGTGGGTTTGTCATATATGGCCTTTATTATGTTGAGGTTAGTTCCCACTGTGCCTACTTTCTGGAGGGTTTTTATCATAAATGGGTGTTGAATTTTGTCAAAAGCTTTTTTTGCATCTATTGAGATAATCATATGTTTTTTCTCCTTCAGTTTGTTAATATGGTTTATCACATTGATTGATTTCCATATATTGAAGAATCCTTACACTCCTGGGATAAACCCCACTTGATCATGGTGTATGATCCTTTTAATATGTTGTTGGGTTCTGTTTGCTAGTATTTTGTTGAGGATTTTTGCGTCTATGTTCATCAGTGATATTGGCCTGTAGTTTTCTTTCTTTGTGACATCTTTGTCTGGTTTTGGTGTCAGGGTGATGGTGGACTCATAGAATGAGTTGAGGAGTGTTCCTCCCTCTGGTATATTTTGGAAGAGTTTGAGAAGGATAGGTGTTAACTCTTCTCTAAATATTTGATGGAATTTGCCTGTGAAACCATCTGGTCCTGGACTTTTGTTTGTTGGAAGATTTTTAATCACAGTCTCAAGTTTAGTGCTTGCAATTGGTCTGTTTATATTTTCTATTTCTTCCTGGTTCAGTCTCGGAAGGTTGGGCTTTTCTAAGAATTTGTCCATTTCTTCCAGGTGGTCTATTTTATTGGCATATAGTTGCTTGTCGTAATCTCTCATGATGCTTTGTATTTCTGCAGTGTCAGTTGTTACTTCTCCTTTTTCATTTCTTATTCTATTGATTTGAGTCGTCTTCCTTTTTTTCATGATGAGTCTGGCTAATGGTTCATCAATTTTATTTATCTTCTCAGAGAACCAGCTTTTAGTTTTATTGATCTTTGCTATCAAGGATCTTTAAAAATTTTTACACCTAAAAGAGGCAGAGAAAGAATTGATAAGTTTTCTAAAGTAAGTGCTCTTAGAAAAGAGCTGTCAGGGCCCAGTATCTGGAAGAAGTCTGTCTAAAGTTTAGGCAAGCCAAGGGAAATATTAAGCCCTTCTTAAATGAGTAAAGTTGGGAAAAATCAAGGGAGTTCTAATATGACTGGTTTTTCTCCTCTACAAAGCAGAAGTCTAAATCCAGGTTCCTTTGTATATGAAGCCACTACATACTCGGCAGTTTGGATCATCTGCTTTTACCACATTTCAATATCATTTGATGATGATACTACTATGAAAGATATTTAATGGGAATTCTGTTAATATTTAGCCTATATTTTGATGGAAAAGGAAGTGCTCCGTAACTATACGAGAAAATATTTCAGTGTTTTACAATTCAACATGACTAGCTCCTCATATAATAACAAACTGTCAAAAGTAAATATCTTACTCAAGCTGAAAGCAAATAAAAGGAAGACAGCAAGAAACAGCAGCTGCAGGATTGAAAGTGATTTATTATTTCACTCAATGATCACTTCAGGAAGCAATAGTGATTTCTCTGGTATTTGGGTGGTTTTTGCCTTGTGAGGAAGCCAGTGTGAAAATGGCAAGTCTTTAGGAACTGAAACAATACCCAACGATGCCTGTTTTCATCATTTTTTGTTTACTTCTGTTGACGAAAATGGCAGCTAGAAATTTAAACAAAGATCAGATGTGAATATTCTGGAAGGAAAAGTAATTTTTCCAAAATTCATCATTGCTCAGTTTTTACTTTGGAGAAATTTCAGACTACAAGGCCAAAAGAAAACAATTGTTTCACAAAAAAACAAACAAAAAAATGTGGGAACATTCCACATTCCAAGGGGCAAGATGTAAGGTCTCATGTAATCTCAGCTTTTATTTACTTGCATTGGACATGGTAAGCACTGCAGAGGTACTAATAGTGTTTAGTGGAGAGAAGAGATATTTTGGACACTGAATTAAAATGTGGTGCAATTATTAAGACCAGTTTTCCTTCTGAATAATTGGTTCAATTTAGTGAAGCCATATTTGCTCTGAGGTCAGAACTATTTTTTTTCATGTAATTGCATTATATATCCCTAAGAAACATCATATAGTAAACTGATGAAATGTATTTACCCCAGATGGCAATGCTAAAGTCCTTAAGCAAAATTCAGAAATCAGATTTTACATGACATATAGCTATACTCTGTCTACAAAGGGGGCTCATAATACAAAGTGGAAAGAACATTGTGTGTTTCCCCTCATGGGAAAAAAGTTTAGATTTTTTATCTCATGTTCTCCCCCATCTAAGTGTAGGATTCCATTCAGATATATGGGCAATAAAGAAAGTGAGTAATAATAGATTACTGAACAATGTCTAATCCTTGGACTGGTGGAACAGAGCCTTTTCTCAAACTTCTGGCTGCTTCATTCTGTGTAAGTGGTTGGACACTTCAATCATCACCAAATAAAAAGGCAACATTTCCTCTGATGATTAATCATTTGGGCCTTAGCGAGCATCAGAGACAGCCTTTGAGACATTTGTTCTCTAAGAGCTCCCAACATTAGCTGTAATATTGTATTAATATAATAGTCCCCATGTTCTTACGATTTTTCATGGTTTCCACCTGCTCTTTACATAGTGCAGCTGTTTGAACTCACAGTCTTCCTTCTCATTTGCACTCACGGCCCCACCCTTTTTGCTCATTCCCTTTGGTTTCCACTTGACAGGTTTTCTATGGCATGTGGTGGGTGGGTCAGCAAGTAGAGCACTTGCCCCAGTTTACTCAGAAATTGCTTCTAAATCTAGGATTGTGAGTTCTTCCCAAAGTTAGCAACTTCAAAATTCAAAAGTGGTCATTCATTATATGATAGCTGCTGAACAATAATTTAGTCTGAGACTTTGTTCTGACAATCTGTGTCCCTGGGGCCACCCATTCTTCCCATCCATGATTTCCTAGGTGGCTTTCTTTAGGTCACAACTCAAGGCCCACTTTGGTATTTCTGAGGTTAATACAAACCTCTCACACACATCTATACTACATTTTCTTAATAGCAAATTGAATAATTGATTTCTTAATTGTATATTCAGTGCTATCTACATGAAAAAGTGATAACTTCATTGAGAAAGTAATATGAGGAGGAATAGAATCTATAAAAATGAGTAAATGGTCAATAATAATTTAGGAAACATTTTTGTCTCTCTCTAATTTTTCATGTAATACAACTGCAATAAAACCAGAGAACGGAAGCAAAAAACTAGATATGTGTATCCTAAACTCTTTGTTTTAAATCCACTTCTTAGGAAGCAATCTTTAGTAGTAGACTTTTTCTAGAAGACTTTTTTCATTTATTTTTGTTCAGGATGATGACAGTTTAAGGAAGGTAAAATAATATGTGACGTTGCATGTGCTACCTGTAATTTTTTGTTTTTCTTTTTAGTAAAGGAGAAGTAAGTGTAAAGAAAGCCCTGATCAAAAGATGAAAACATTTTCTGAGATTTCTGTGATACTTAGCGTCAGATACCCAGCTCTGCTTTGTTTTCAGGGGACTCCAGAAGGTGATCGACTGATCATGCAAGTGACCTACCTAGCTATAACCAAAGCATGACAAAACTTCTCTCCAGGAGAAGCATGTTTTCTCTATTACATTGCTGCACTAAAGGAAGCCCCATGGCAGTCCTAGTTCTTGTCTGGTAGTTTTAAATGGCCTTAGGTCAGACACAAAGGCAAAGAGATTTGACCCAGCAGTGTGAAGACATCAAGTGAGGGAGTATCATGCTGAACAGAAATCGAGAAAGAAGTAAGGATGTCTTTACCCTAAAGCTCCCAAACTTGGAATCAAACTTTGTGCCCTGTAAGTGTGTGGATTTGGCTCACTGAAGCTGAAATTCAGTTAGCTGTAGGGCAGAGCTTGACAGTGATTGTGTAAATGATCACAGGGTCATGCAGTAATCCTTGATTTAGTGGAGAAAAGATGGAGGAGAAGCAACGATTAGAGACGATCTAAGCATTCTGCAATTGGGAACATTCCACATTCCAAGGGGCAAGATGTAAGGTCTCATGTAATCTCAGCTTTTATTTACTTGCATTTTTCTTTCCATCAACACCCCACACGATTATTAAATGTCTTCTGTGTGTCAGTTGGAATATAAAAGGCACATTTCTCTGAAGATATTATTTTGTGGTTGAAAAGGCAAGGATTATGTTCAATAAATTAATGGGGAAATTTTTAAAAAATGAGATATCAAGTATTAGGTAATGGTGTAAGGACTCAGAGAAAGAAAGACGCTGCAGTCTTCGGGGATTTGATGTGTGTGTGTGTGTGTGTGTGTGTGTGTGTGTACCAGATATTGCAGTAAGTACAAGGATATTTAGGGGTTCATGAATCCCCTGAAATTGTATCAATAATTTTGGGTATATATACACATTTTATAGGCACATTTTTTCTGTGAAAGAAGATCCATTACTTTCAAATTCTTAAAGTAATCTATGTAAAAAATTTTAAGGACCAACTACTGTTTTAGAGGCATCTGTATTTATGAAAAATTTTAAATAAATTACTGGGAAGGAGAGTATTTTAATTTGACAAATAAAGAGGTATATTTTCCCATTTCATTTCAAGCATTATCTTATATTTCAGGAATCAATTATATAAGTTTAGAGTATTAAGCATAATTTATAACAGTTATAAGGATAAATTGAGTTGTTCCATAAATATGAGCCATTTCCAACCACCTTTGCCTTCTTTGGACCAATAAGCCTCTAATATTTCTATGTGTGTTTCTGTCATTTGGGTCTTTGTAGATAGTCAAATCATGCTTGTTTGAATTTGACTAACAGGTTGATCGACTGACTGAAAAAAACTGAGTGACTAATTATGTTACTTGGTTTGATGAATCATCTTACGCTTAAATCCCTCCTGAAGCTAGTTTTGTCTCTCTGGTTGGGTTTTTTGGTCATTTAACCTGTTTTTGAGTAGGAAGTGGAGAAAGGTGGAAAAGATAAGTTGATATTGCAATGGTAAGCAGAAGTATTTAGTTTCACTGCCCAGAGCTCTTTTATTGATCCTTTCTCCACCCAAACATTATTCAACAAATGAATAAGTTTAAAATTAAGTCAAGGCATCTTGAAAACTAAAGCTGAGTCATCTTTATAGTCTGTGGAGTATATTTATGAGAGTTGGAGAATCATACTGCCAACATTAATTGAGTCATACTGCCAACGTTAGTTAATTCCTCCTTCTGCACCTTCTGCCATACTGGTCAACTCCCCAAGCCAGTGCTCAGCTTATAGTTTCCCCAGTATACTGGTCTGGGGGAAATTATGGCCGTCAAAAAAATTAGGTTGTGCTTTTAACACAGCTGGTTTTACTTCTCTTCAATGTGAGAGGTTTGAGCTAGCCATGAATGGGTGAAGGAAGCATATAGCAACAGTCAAGAGCCAACTGAATGTTGCCTGAAAACATGGGACAAAGTCTGCTGGAAATTAGACAAAAAGATGTGCTAACCTTATAAGACATACTTCACTTCCCACACTCATAATTTTGCCATCATTTTAAGTATTCCAAACTTCTAGGAAATTATGGTCAAACTTTTGACATGAGAACTAGTCTCAAATTTTATGTCCTTTAGATTAGCGAGAAGCAAAACAACAGCAACAGTGCCCTTTTACCGTTGGAAACTCTATTGAGTTTACCTAATATGGTGAGAAGTAGCTAGATGGTTTTATATGATTTGTGCAATTCTGCATCTTAATCACTAATAAGAACCACTTAGCAATGGGGGACCATGAAAATTAGTTTTGCAGTAAGATAGAAAATGTAGGCGTTTGAATTACCAACATTTAATATAGGATAATGGGTAAATGTCAAATCAAGTCTTGGGGAGTATTAAATAAAAAGAATTAGTGACCTAGACGCTAACAGTAATAGACAATTGGGTGAAATGGCTGTGCAGTTGTCTTCAAAGATGGCAGAAGCAGCCACGCTAATTAGTATTAGAAATTAGGCTTGTCTCTCTTAATTGTAGAGATAGAGTCAATGCTTATTCACAAGTTTTAGAGTATAAATTAAAAGCTCCTAAATTTCAGCTAACAGAATGGAATTGTATTACTTCAGGTCATAAAGAGGAAGAACTATGATTTTGTACAGCTGCTATGAAAAATGATTTAGCAGAAAGGAATGCAGTGTGCTGTGAAGTTGAGGATGTGGTGGCCGTGAAAGGCTTTTTGTTTTGTTTTTGTGAGTGATTCATTTAGAGCCTTGTTTCATGTGATGACTGTTGACAAGTAGCTTTATTCCAAAGGAAAAAAAAAGTCATTTTTAATGGATTTATTGAATATATATATTTCTAAGAGTGGTTTTTATAAATTATATATTTTTTTATCTAAGAATGAATAAGCCTGTGTATGAATAACATATAGTCCCATGGAGGTATATTTTGGGGAGAGATTAAGCAAATAAAAGAATGGGATTGGAATATAATGAAATCAGAGGGAGGAAAAAAGAAAACGCTTGAACATATTGAATGCTATGGCAAGCACATAGATTTTGGAGCGTGTGTTTGAGTTCAAGCTCTGCTATTCACTAATTCCCCTCACTCAACCTTGGTTTCCTCTTTTAAAATGAAGAATATTATTACTTAATTCGTGGAATTTTTAATATTTAATAACATATAATATATGCAAAGTACATTGTACAGCCTCAAGCACATAAAGATGCTCGATAAGTGCCATTGCTTACCCATATTGCCTTCATACTGTGAAATGACTTGCTTCTCCTAAGTGGATTTTATGGCTCAGTGGTTTAGCTGGTTCATATATTTTCTCTGATTGTTTGGAAAATGCCACCTGGAAGGATCCAGTCATGCAGGGTGGGATAGATGAAGTTGACCACAGTATTTTACCCCCCATGTGGAAACCTGTGCCATCACAAGTCATTATTAGGAAAATATAGAAATAGAGTTGCTGATATAGGCTCTTTCTAAAATCATTAAAATATATATTTTATTTTTGCAAATTAGAATCTTTATTTTGGTTTGCTCTTTTTGTATTTTTATTTTAGCTTTAAGTAAGTAAAAGAGATAGACATAGTTTAATAGAGCTTTGGATGACGTGGATGATGTCTGTAAAGCTAATGTGCTTGTTTAGACCATCTTTCTTCCTGTTACATCAAGGGAAAGCACTTTTACTGTTTATGAGGTTCAGACTTAATTTATTTTAAAAGCTAGATTTTCCATCTTGTTGAAGACACCTCATTTATTTCCTGTTGCAGAGAGAGTCAATAAAGTGACCTCACATTTCAGCACAACTAGAGATCTACTTCACAACTAATAAAAAATAAAATGTCCCTCTTCAAACTGACCAGAAAATAACCTTATTCCATAGTTTGTTTTAGCATACTGTAGCTTATGTATTTTTAGTAACATGATTATGAGTAGTATTACAGAGTGGAAAATTAAATATAATTACAATGTGGAATTAAAGGTATTTAGGCCTATATATATATAAATTTTTAGCTGTGAGATGTTTTTAGTTTATTCTGTTTTGTTTTCTTTGTATCTTTTATACAAATTTTAATTGTTGTAAAAAAACACTTAAAATTTACCATCTTAACCATTTTTAAGTGTATAGCATAGTGGTGTCAAGTATCACAATGTTTTCCAAAAGCTTTCCAGAACTTTTTCATCTTGTAAAACTGAAACTTTCTACTCATTAAACAACATCTCCCCTTTTCCCTTTTCTTCTTCCCTCAGCCACTGGTAACCACCATTCTACTTTATGTTTCTGTGAATTTCACAACATTAGATACATTAGATAAGTGAAATCACATGATATTTGCCTTTTTCTTTTCAAACTGGTAGGCCCCAATTTTTTTTTTTTTTACTATTTATTTATTTGGCTGTGCCGGGTCTTAGTTGCAGCACACAGGATCTTTAGTTGCAGCATGTGGGATCTAGTTCCCTGACCAGGGATCAAACCTGGGCCCTTTGCCTTGGGAGCGCAGAGTCTTAACCGCTGGACCACCAGGGAAGTTCCGGTAGGCTCAAATTTTTAAAGTTGAAAGGAAAAATTTCAAAATACTTTGTCTAACAAATCACATATAATTAAGTTTGACAACTATATCAGTGTACAATACTGGGCGATAGCCATTTTCATCCCAATTTAAAGAAAATTATTTAAAAGTATGCTCAAGTTTGTATCAAACTATTTATATTTCTAGATGTCTTAATATGTGATGCGAAGAAAGTGTGAGTTGGTAATACTATAGAGTTTTGTGTAAATAGGTCATTAAGTGTACAAAGCATATATTTATCAAAAATTATTTTTGTATAATGTTTACACTTAAAAATGCCTCTACACTGAACTTTATTGACACTGATTGAATAGGGTTTTCTTTATAAAATAAAAAATATAAATCTCTTTATAATAGTAGAATAAATAGAGCTGTAAAAAAATTGGGCTTCACAATTCTTTTTAAGAATAAAAGGTAATATATTTGAAATACATAGAAATAGCGAATCACTATGTTGTGTAATAGGAACTAACAGAGTGTTGTTGGTCAATTATACTTCAAAAACAAACAAGCAAACTCATAAAAAAGGAGATCAGATTTAAACTTCCAGTATAAGATAAATAAATACTAAGGATGTAATGTACAACATGGTAAATATAATGAACACTGCTGTATGTTATACCTAAAAGTTGTTAAGAGAGTAAAGCCTAAGAGTTCTCATCACAAGAAAAACTATTTTCTTTTTCTTTTATTTTGTATCTATACAAGATGATAATAGTCACTAAACTTACTGTGGTAACCATTACATGCTATATGTAAGTCTAATCTTTATGCTGTACACCTTAAATTTATACAGAGCTATATGTCAATTATATCTCAATAAAACAATAAAAATAACTAAAAAGAAGAAATGATAAGATTTGAAAATCATTTGGTATTTATATTTCTTTATTACACCTAAGAGTCAGAGGACATACTCTGCAAAACAAAACATTAATTTTTAAGACATGCTCTGTAAATAAAATCACTAATTTTTAGTGAAACTTAGCAAAATCATTTGTGAGTAATATTATCTAAACAGACATTTATGAACACATCATTTTGTGAATTTCCAAAAGGGCCGGGATTGTGTCTAATTTGTGTTATAGACCAAAACACCATATCTCTAATTGGACTTCAAATATATTTTCTTTTATAAGGATAACCCCTTGCAGCAAAGGAGATCAACTCCTAGATTACCCAGCTATGTCTGTGCAGAGAATACAGGCTCCTTTTAATAACAAAATTGAAGCATTTATTACGTCACTAGTGGACCTGTATCACCTTTATTTTTATTTTTGCATGAAAGTATTCTGTGATGTTGCAGATTTGAAAACATTGTAAAGCAGGGAACAGCTGATTTATACTCAATAGCAGACAATATCACCTGGTCAACATTTTCAATAACTTCAAAAATGTGTAGGTAGAGTTTGATTATATGCAGATTTTTTATGGCTCTTACAATATCATTGAAATTTGTTAAAAATGACAAGAAAATTCACACAGGGTTATAGTTCATTTGAACATGTAAAGGATATCTGATCAGGCATTTACTCATGTAGCCTGAAGAAAGTCTACTGGTGATGACGAATGGCTCAGAGGCGCTTTCCTCACTGAGTAAATGGAGCAGAGACACCACCCAGGGAAGCCCCAACTGACACTGATGAAAATGCTCACAGGCGCCAAGGATAAAACAGCTGAAGCAAACATAATGGGAGAGCTCAAAAGGAGAGTGTGCCAGGGGCTAGAAAACTTTGCTGCAGGAACTAGCAGGATGGACTGAATATAATTAAACGTCTCTATCTGGTATTCTGTTCAGACGGTATATTCATATGCATGAGGAGGAGCGACGGGGTTGATGATGATGTAGTTACACATGTGGAGATCAGGTGGAAGAGAGCAATGGGAAGGTGAAAATCCTTTTAGCAGACCCTGATATAGAGAAGTGAATGATGTGCGTGTAGAAATGGTGTGGACAGTTGGGACTGGAATTCATTACAGAGGAAGAGGGTTGATATAGAGATCTTCCACTGAAGACTGGTGGTGGGGTAAAAGAAAAGATAATAGTCACTAATTGTTTGCAGAATGAAGGCAGTGATTTTGGTTTGTTTGTTTCTAGATGGGGAGTTAATGGAAATGTTGGTAGATTGAGAGGAAGGATCAGTGGAGAGAATGAGCGTTAAGAAGACAAAAGGGAAAATTTCGGAGTGCCACTGAGATTCCTTCTTTCCTAAGCAGGGATTTTTTTGCCACACCACACGGCATGTGGGATCTTAGCTCCCCGACCAGCGACTGAACCCGCGCCCCCTGCAGTGGGAGTGTGGAGTCTTAACCACTAGACTGCCAGGGAAGTCCCTCCTGAGCATAGTTTGATAAATTATAGGCTACCATCCATCTGAAAAGGAGAAAGAAGGATTTGAGATGATGGCAATGGTGACAAGGAATGTCAGTAGAGGAGATAAATTTTAATTCACAGTTTTGCTTGTAGATTGACTTCTTAAAGGAATTAAGAAGGAGTAAGTGCTGAAAGTATCCGTGGAGCTCCAGCGTTTAATCATATGTGTACTGGGCTAAAGACAGACTCCTCTTCTTACTCATATCTATTGACTGTTTCCTGTATAACAGGTACTCAACATTTTCTCATTTAAATCTCACAACCCTTTGCAGGAAACACTAACATTCTCTCAAATTCATGTTGAGGAAAGCAAGGCTCAGGAAGGTTAAGTAAGTTGGAGGTGGTTATACAGCTAGTGAGCGTCACAGTTGGGATCCAAACCAGGTTTGTCTGCCGGGGAACTCTCACCTCTTAAATATACTCTATAGGATTAAGGCAGATACCTTTCTGACTTAATTCGGTGTGTGTGTGTGTGTGTGTGTGTGTGTGTGAGAGAGAGAGAGAGAGAGAGAGAGAGAGAAAGAGAGAATGAAAAAGGGATTCTTTGATTTATCATGTGTGAATTTTCTTTTCCACTTAATTAAAAGTTCCTTGTGTATAGGGACCCTGCCCTCATTTGTATGAAGTGGAACATTTTTATTTCATTTTTTATAGCAGCTCTTTTTTTGTAGTTCTTTACAAAAGGTATTTCTAGGCATTTGTTTTCACAAAATATTAATCAAGGTGGCATTTTATATTCTAAGTAATAAAGAAACACTCCCTCTACTATGGATTTCAGAGCAAGTTGGAGATAGCCCACACCTGCATATTGACTGTCTCTTTCTGTCCTTTTCTTGTTGTCATTGAGTTTAGAGGCCATTTTATGACCTTGGGTGGGACTTACATTAGATTCTGAGTATAGAAAGAACCGCAGGGGTATCTTTTTTTCCAGTACCCATGTCATTATATAAGTTAAATGCTACCAAGAAAATGAGTCCATTTTGCTTTACTTAGACAGAACCTATTTAGAATTTGTCAAATGCTCCATACACAAATAACCTGGAGAAGTTAGTCACAAAGGACTTTCAGATACTTTAAAAAATTACTCTCCCAAAAAAAAAAAAAAAAAAAAAAAAATTACTCTCCCCCAACACTGCCCTAACTATTTCATATCTCTATTGAAATATGCTTAGGGATCTTATGTGTCCCAGACCAGCGTCAAAGTCAGAGTCCCATTTTGCAAGGGATATAAATCTCTGAATTTGAAATAGCTCTTGAAAATGTTTGGAGTCTTAATTTCATACTTGCCTAATTTTAATATGGGTCAAGAAAATGGAATGGCAAATGCAACTGGTAGTTGGAATAATGGGACAACATCTAGCAAAAAGCAAAAAAAAAAAAAAAGAAAAGAGAGATAGCATTAATAATGTATTTTGAACCTATATGTGAAGAAGAGAAATAATTTATTGTTTTAACTAATAAAACTACATTATTTTGATGTTAATTGCTATGATATTAATTGAAACTCGTGATTGTTGCTAATTACATGTCTTCAACCTATCTTTTATTTACCTGCCACTGCTTTACTTTATCAGAATTTTCTGCTCTGACTTTAACAACCTACTCCTTTCTTTCCTCTTCAAGGTTCTTTGTACTTTGGTCTTAACAGTGGAATTGCTGGCAAGGCTTGCCTTAATTTGTACTTCATCCTTTCTGCTTTTTAAATTACAGTCTCCTTCCTCTGTCCCATCGAAGTCTCTTAAGGACTTTGAAGCTAATTTATAGTGATACTTTCACTGCCTCCACTTATTAAGGAGTGATAGGTGATGATGAGTGTACGCTACAACAGAGTGAGCCTGTTGAAGTCAGTGCTCTCTTATTTGCTGTTTATTCTCAACTTAATAAAGTTGATTGACTTATAAAACTTGCTTGGTGGGAAAAATGTTTTCCAACCAGGTTAACTGCTCAATTATTTCACTGTACAATTCTTGCTGTGGGTTGCAAGGTGATCTTGCTTTTCAGTGAGAGATCGTTGATCAGAGATCATACAAGTTTATGCCTACGAGATAGTACCAACACCCTGTAGAATTACTGTTGCTAACAAATTTAGATTCACTAGGATAATAACTGCCAAGCTGTCCTTATAAGGGGAAAACACCGAAGTTTATTGACTCCATGATAACTCAGAACTGCACGGTACTTCTCTGCCTTCTACTGAGGAGGGGTATTCTTGCTTGTTGGAATTCTCTCTCTACATCGAGGCTGTGGGGACATTCTCCCTTCCACTTCTTAGGTACAGAGGCTGGTTGTGAAGATTAGACCCATTGGAGGGTCCACCATGTGTGTCAATGACAAGCAACAGGACTGTCATGCTCCTCACTCTGAAAACCCTTCCCCAGATCACTATTTCAGGAAATTCAACTAAGGAAGAGCTGTGTTGATGATGATTATTCCCACTACACCTACATTAGCATTCTGTGCACACCAGTCTCTTAAGAATGTTAACTAAATATTGAAGAATGATTCCTTAATCTCATGTTGGTACCCCAAATAACTGCTCCTGTTCTAAATCTCTAGACATAAAATACCTGTACATCAAAAGAATAGTTTCTCCTAACATGTCAGTCAACTAAGTTCGCAAGTAATTTCAGGTCCTCCTGAGAATTTTGAACTGTGTTGACTTCTCAGGGTTCTTCCTGCACTGACATGAAAGCAATAAAGCCAGGGTGCACGTTTCTCTTTTTTTAGGGAGCTAGCCTACGTCTTCAAAGCACCCAATAAGTATAATTGTTCAAGATGACATCTTCTTTCCCACCATTTAACCCTAATTCCTAACATGGGCTCTATTATAAATAATTGGATCCCCTTTCCTTCTGAGTTGGGAGAATTTTTGTCTTTGTTTGTGGCCTTTTGTTATTTTGTAGTACCTATTATAGCTTCCTCCCTTTCCTCCTGGGTTACTGGACCTCTCCATGTTTTCTTGTTGTTCTTAGAGATTTTCTCTACAAAGTATTTGGTGATTGGGTATTAAGGGAACCATATACAATCAACATTTATTGCTGAGTGTAACTTTGTTTCATTAACTAATCAGTGTAGTTCCCCAGTGTAAAGTCTCCATCATTTTTCCCTCTGGACCAATGAGTAGGCTTCAATTTTCAGAAAAGATGAATTTCAGAAGACGTAAGAGCAGCAGACTTAGCTTGTTTGACACTTCTGCTAAAAAGACATAACTATAGCTATTCCTATTAATGTGATATTTGAAAATTAACATCAAAAGTAGTTCACTTTACTTAATATATGAAAATAATAATAATGCTTCAAATTCAGAATGATATTCATTAATTGTCTCCCACATCCCTACCGCTTCCTGCCCCACTCAGACAGACACAGATACGTATCCAGCAGCGGTTATGACTACTGGTTATTTTTGTGAGTTTTTGAGATGTTCGTATTGTTCGTAACATAGAGCAAGAGCATGATGGATTTAGTTTCAGAAATTAAGTGTGGCACCTACATCTGTTACTTAGCAGGACAACTTCGGGCAAGTCCTTAAATGATTCCCAGCTTTAATTTCCTCATTAAAATAGTGGTTGTTGGTGTTTTACCTATGTTATAGGACTGCTCTCTGTCTCTTAGATGAGGCTTCACGTGCTAGCATCTCATGAATTTCATGGCTTATTCTGAAAGATTTGACCACTAAGGTGTTGCAAATTCCAGTGTTCCCAAATTGCCATTGCTTGGGCATGGTGAAAGCGTGTCATCCCTTAATGAGTTTAGAAGTAAGTTGATTTGTCTGGAAGCTATAAAACAAATCCATAACAGCCTGAGGGTTTTACTCTAATTCTACTCATGGATTTCATAGCTTTGCAAAAGTCCAGGTTTTGTAAAAGTCCATAGCATCACTTTGAGGCTTTTAAGTCATGTTTTAAAAACACATCTCCTTCTTTCTAGCACCATTACTTCCGTCCTGGATCCCAAAGCCTTTTCCTTTACTTAGTTGAATAAATTACCCTTATTCAACTAACACCATCGAAACTTAATATCCTCTGTTTTTTGCAAAGTATTGGGGAAAAAAGGATGAAAGACAGTCCCTGATATCAAGGGACTTGTGGTGTGGTGAGTAAATTTGACAGGAAAATCACTAAAATTAAATGTAGTAATTTCTAAGAAGAGAGATAAACATAGGATTCAACTAGTGCAAGAAAACAACTAACACAGGTTTGCCACATAGGTAGCAAATAAAATAGGTTTAATTCAGGACAGAATGTGGTGGGGAAAATAAGCAGTATCAGATGTGAGTCCTAAATAACCATGTGTTACACAGGGCAAGGAGAGAAGAGATGACACTCCATATTAGAGAAAAGCATCCACAAAGGCACAGAAGCAAGAGAGCATAGTCTGTTTGGGAAACAACAAATGGAATATGCTAGAACGGAGTATTTGTGCAGGGAAGTTACTAGAAGTGTTACTAGGATGCTCCAGAAACACAGAACCAATAGCGCCCACCCCCTTATCTGCAAGGGATATGTTCCAAAATCCCCATCTGATGCCTGAATTTGTGGATAATATCAAACTCTATACTTGAAGGACATTTGATCCTGTCCAAAAGGTCATTGTTATTTGATGCTGTCCAAAGCATTCATAAAACATTTGTTCCACCCCAAAACATCCTTGAAATTTGGTTCTCTCCAAAACACCCATAAGACATTTGGTCCATGCCAAAAGATCCTTGAAATGTGGTCCTGTCCGAAACACCTATAAGACATTTGGTCCATATGAAAATGCCCTTGAAATTTGGTGCTACCTAAAATGTCCATGAGAATATGTGTTCCATGCTAAATAGTTTTGGAGATATATATATATAGTAGTCCCCTCTTATCCATGGTTTTGCTTTCCATGGTTTCAGTTACCTGAGGTCAACTGTGGTCCAAAAATATTAAATGGAAAATTGCAGAGATAAATAATTTATAAGTTTTAAATTGTGTACCCATCTGAGTAGCATGATGAAATCTTGCACCGTCTTACTCTGTCCCACCTGGGACATGAATCGTTCTTTTGTCCAGAGTATCCTGCCTATTAGTTACTTAGTAGCCATCTCAGTTATCATACTGACTGTTGCAGTATCACGGTGCTTGTGATCTAGTGACCCTTATTTTGCTTCATAATAGCCCCAAAGTGCAAGAGTAGTGATGCTGTCAATTCAGATATGCCAAAGAGAAGTGTAAAGCACTTCCTTTAAGTGAAAATGTAAATGTTCTTAAAAGAAAAGAAAAAAAGTTGTACTCTGAGGTTGCTAAGATCTCTGAGGTTGCAGGCTTTATGTTAATTATAAAAGTCCATAAAGTACGAAGGATTACATCAATAGAGGGTGACTCATAGTTAAATGAGGTTTTCCATCCATAAGGCATTTATCGATAAAAAATGCTGTACTTACAAACGAAGCCAACGAATGCACTAACAACATAATTATAATGATTTTAGGTGTGACAAAAGGTATGCATAAATTTCAACCTAAGCACATAAAAATCTACAAAACATGATATTGTCTCAAAAGAACGGTTGATGGAGTAGCATGGGTAGTTATTGCACTTGCAGGCTTTTTATTTATAAAGTGTTTATAAGAAAATATCCCACTAACATCACACTTGAATATATCCTTACTAAGTGCTGTATTTTATAAATTTTTTTTTCTGTAGAGAAACATCTAATTTTCATTTGCCCTTCTCCAGAAGGTTTTGGAATTTCTTTGGACTTGGAGTGGAACTGCTGATAAACTAGGTTGTGAAGAGTTGAAAATTTAGAAAAGAGAGGGCATATGATTGAGTGATATAGATGTAATTTATAAAAGGAGACAAAAGGTAGAGTGGAAATTAAAATTCTTCCAACTTGTATTATATGATTTAAATAGAGTGCAATTTCCATGAGCCAGAGGAAAAAATCAATATAACAAGAGTCTGAAATGTAAGGAAATGCTTACCCAGCCCTCGGTTATCTTGACCCTCTCCTTTCTGAGGTTGAAAAAGTGGTGTGGAGTCATGAAAGAACACTGATTTCTCCCAGGAAAATGCTGTGAGGATAAAGAACTGCTTAACAGTTCAAACGAATACATTGCTGTGTATAAGAATTCAATATCCCCAGGGTTTGTAAATGAAAGGAAGTTTTAATATCAGCCTATGGGATTTTTCAGTCAAATTTTAAATTTTGGAACATGTGGAATTCAATATGCATGGATTCAATAAAAGCACGTCGCTGCATTTTGGATATAATGAAGCAAAAGAGGAGTGATGTTTCCATATGCAGAAGTCTTCCAATTTATATTTCATCAAAGTTGTATTACATTTGGCTGTGGTACTACATGCATTTATCTCTAAACATTGTATTGGAAGAAGTATATTTTCTATTCCCTGTCCAAGTATAAGTTTTACTGTAAAGGTTTTATATAGCTAAAAATCAGACTTGTAACATTTTCATTGCTAAGGCAAGTATTCCTTCTTTTTAATCACTGTAACATATGTAATAAAATAATATCTTGAAACTTCTCATTATTACATAAATAATCTTGATATTAGAAGAGGAAACTTGAATTCTTATGAAATTACACGAGGACTATTTTAAGAACACTTACAGAGTTTGTTTCCTGGCGTGCCTGACAGTTTTCTTCGGAATGGCTGCTTTGTAGAGAAAGTAGTAATTGTTAAACCTTTCCCCATGAAGCATACAATTTCTCAAATGTGCCCTGCATTGTTATATTTTAAGAAAGGTTTCAATTTGGTTACATAATTTCAGCCCTTGCTAGGCCCACAGTAATGATAACATTGAAAAATAACTTGGTATGCTGCATGTTCTCCTATTGCTAAGATTTTATCACAAACTGCTAGTTTGCTAGAGATTAGCTACTAAAATGCTCTCCTGATTAATGTGCTAATTAATTAATGCAGCTGCTAAATTGTACTGCTGATTAAAATACACCACACAGGGAACACTGGAAACACTCCGCGAATTAGTCACTCATTGCAGGTGCTTTTTACCCTAAAAAACCCCTCAGATACAGAGCAGAGTAGGCAGATCTATGGCCGGCTTATTGGAGCAACTGGAACATGTCTGATTCAGGTCTCCTGTTCTTTTATCTCAGTTCTGAAATTGACCTCATGTCCCAAACTCAAAGATGAAGCATAGAGAAGAATTAGGACAAACTTTTCTCTTTTTCTCTAGCAGATTATTTTCTCTAGGGTGTCTCAGGGACTGAACTTTACTAAGATATGAAAGAGTTTGTAGTGCACACAATGTGTGTTGAGTCCAAGCTCAAGTTCACACTTAGCTTGGTTAGCTATGTAGAAGTTTGGAGCAATAAACATTTCTTCCAGGTGATTCCAATTGTGGTATTCCTTCTCTAAGACCCTGATTCTCAGTGTTCATAGTCTGCCCAACAAAACAGGAATTATTACGCATCTGCCATGTACAAGCATTGCACTAGGTAAAAACATAAGGCATTTTTACTCTCTTTAAGCACTTTATTTTATAATTTTGGGAATAAGGCATGCACCTTAAAAGCATTTACCATTACCAGGCAACAAATGGACAGCTAACACATCAGTGGAAAAGACATTAAGAATTACAGGAACATGGAGGAAGAATAAATAATTTGCATTTGAAGTGATATCTTCTCCAATGAAGAGGACATTGTTAAAAACCTTGAAGAATGCATTGTTAAAATCCTTGAAGAATGAAAGGATTTAGACTGATGGTTTGGTAGTTGTTAGGCATAGAGAAATCATATGAATAGATGTGTAAAAACACAAGAGGGAACAGGCCTAAAAGTGAATAAAGTTCAGTGCAGTTGACAAAAATGAGGCCTAATTGATGAGACCCATGAAGGTATCTGAGAGTAAGACTCAAAGCTAACAAGTCAACCAGGACCAGTGTAGAGGAGGCCTTGAGTGACAGGCAAGAACCGGGCCAATGAGTCACTCATCTTTTTGATAAGGAAAATGACTTGTTTTGAGAAGACCAATCTCTGCACCAAGAAGACTGGTTTGGATGAGGAAGATTCGGGAAAGGAAGAGACAAATTAGTAAATCTTCCCATGATCCAGATATGTTATTTGTAACTTGGAAAACAGCTAATCCAAAACATCAAAGTAGATGGAGAGGGTGCCTTGGACAATAGACCAAGAAGAGTCTCTGATAAAATAAAAACACCGGCCCTTTTATTCTTTGCTTTGTGGTCAACAGAAACCCTCAGTAAATTACCTTTTCATTTGTACTCATAGTTCTTACCTAACTTTGGGGCATTGTGAGTACATTTAATTAGTTTTGTTCAGAGAATTCCTGAAGAGATGGTTCACATTCTGTGCACTTAGGTAAGTGACAACTCTTAGGTCCAGTACCATTGCTATGGGTTGAATTGTGTTCCCCCCCTTCAAAGATGTATTGAAATTTTAACTGCTTGTATCTATTAATGTGAACTTACTTGGAAATAGGCTCTTTGCAGAGGTAACCATGTTAAGATGATCTCATTACTGTGAACTGTAGTCCAATGTGAACAGTGTCCTTATCAGAAGAGGAGAAGAGATACAAAGATAGAGACACACAAGGAGAAGATGGACATGTGACAACAGAGGCAGAGATTTCAGTGAGCATCTACAAACCAGGGAACACCAAGGATTTCTAACAAACACCAGAAGCTAGAAAAGGCAAGGAAGGATTCTCCCTTACAGGTTTCAGATGGAGCAGGGCCCTGCCAATGCCTTAATTTCAGACTTCTAGACTCCAGAACTGTGAGACAATAAATTTCTATTGTTTTAAGCCACCCACTCTGTGTTCCTTTGTTACTGCAGCCCTAGGAATTTAATAGATTCAGGAATGATTCTAATAGTTAATTTTTGGTGAGCTCTTACCATGTGCCAAGGGTTACAGTGAGCTCTTGCATGCATTACTTCACTCACTCCTCACATTAACACTGTCTGGTAAGTATTATTAATACCCTTTTAATATAAATAAGAGAAAGAGAAATTAAAGGCTCATCTAAAGTCACAGTCTATCTGATTTCAGTGCTACCTCATAAAGCAGAGCAGAGCCAAAAGTTTTGTAAGGTGATGAGCATTTTTCAACCCAGGCATCCTGGAATCCACTGTGTGAAAAAAAATCAAGCTGTGTTACTAGCTTCCATCCTGTTTTTCTCATTACCAGGAAGAGTACCCCTGTCTCTTCCTTGAAGATCCAGTGGTAGCTAAGATATTGGCTTGGGTATTAGCAAACATCTATGCCAATATTCCTTCTTAACAAGTGAGTGACAAAAGCTGAAGGTTTAAAGTGGAGGGTTAATATGGTCAAGAGCAAGTTCCACTTGGGATAGAAATAGAACCAGGTCCAACAGTCCAGTGGTATTTGTTTTTCTTTGTTACCAATTTCATTTCTTCTGTCTTCCTGGATATATCATGTTAGAATGGATCTTTTTATATTCCGTAGCCATCATTACTTATAGCAGGGCTAAGTCCCCCCAAATAGAGAATAATCTCTGGAAGTGCATACTTTTTACTCCTGGCTAGGGATTCTGTACAAATATAGAGTTCTTTTTTTCCTTTTGGTAGGCATATTTTCCTCCCTGGGTTTTTTTTTTTTTTTTTAAGTTATTTATTTATTTTGACTGCATTGGGTCTCCGCTGCTGCCTGTGGGCTTTCTCTAGTTTTGGCGAGCGGGGGCTACTCTTCATTACAGTGCATGGGCTTCTCATTGCAGTGGCTTCTTTTGTTGCAGAGCACGGGCTCTAGGTGTGCGGGCTTTAGTAGTTGTGGCGCATGGACTCAGTAGTTGTGGCACACGGGCTTAGGCGCTCCACGGCATGTGGGATCTTCCCGGACCAGGGATCGAACCTGTGTCCCCTGCATTGGCAGGCAGATTTTAACCACTGCGCCACCAGGGAAGTCCCTCTCTGTTTTTTAAAGGCATGTGGATGGGCAGTTGGAAAACAGTGCTAAGGCAAAACAATTCTTCTCCAAATGATTTCCTCAAGTTTTGTAATATCAAAACCTCAAAAACTGCTTCTAAGAAGGAGGTCACTACTCTAGTAGAAGAAGATGTGGTCTCTCTGGGTCTTTTAGATTCTTCTCCATGGCTAATATGTCTCCAAGAATTCCACACCCAGGCATACTGGCTTCATCACTTGTGCCCATGTTGTTCTTATCCCATAGTGGAGCTTCAACTTGAGAAGTGTGAAGGGTGGTAATGAGGGTGAAGATGGAGAAAGGGCATGGTGAAAGAAAACGAAATGTGGTCAGTAAATGCGACATAATGTATTAAGTGCTTTAGTAGAGATATGTAGAAGGAGAAAAAGTAGTACATACAAACAACCAAAGAACTCTGCCTGGGGTTGTTGGCAGAGTTTTCATGGAAAACATACTAATTGAGTCTAAGGGTTGTGAGACATTTCTCCAGAGGAGGAAGAGGGAGAAGAGAATTTCTGAGTTAGTATATGCAGACCTAGAGGTAAGGTAGGACAATTAATGGAATGAGAGGGTAGCAGTAAGCCAGTGACGGCTGGACCTTGGAAGTGTCTCACACTGGGCACAGGCAGTTGTTTAGAACTTAAGACCATATATATATATATATATATCTTTTATTTTTTTTTTAGAAAACAGTATTCACCACTGATTTTTTTTTTTTTTTTGGCTGTGCCACGCGGCTTGTGGGATCTTAGTTTCCCAACCAGGGATGGAACCTGGGTCCCCTGCAGTGGAAGCATGGCATCCTAACCACTGGACTGCCAGGGAATTCCCTACCATTGACTTTTATTTATTTACTTTTTTTTGGGTCTCTGCCAGCTCTACAGTTTTATGACACTGTTTCCTCTAATACACATAGAATAAGATTTATAATACATAGGAAAATTATGTACATTTTCAGATGCTCACTTCCACAATTTATATCAATATGATCCTGGTAAATGGAAAAATGAAAACAAAAATGTGTTTAAAATTTTGGGCTGTTTTTTTAAACTGCCTTATTGAATAAGACTTTGTGCTAGAAAAGCTTTAAAAATCTACTAAAGTTCAAAAATTCTAGGTTTGTTTTTTTAATTAGGGTGTAGTTGCTTTACAGTGTTATATTAGTTTCTGCTGTACAATGAAGTGAATCAGCTATATGTATACCTGTATCCCCTCCCTCGTCCCTCCGTGCCACCCCTCCCCACATCCTACCCATCTAGGTCACCACAGAGCACCGAGCTGAGCTCCCCTGCGCTATACAGCAGGTTCCCATTAGCTGTCTGTTGACTTTTAAAATAATAATGGTGATAATATTAAGCTGAATGACTCAGTAAATTTTATCATGCAATTTAATTTTCTGCAGGAAAAAGTACCCACTTACTGCTTGCACCTAGAGCTCACCATCCTCATCACCCTCCCTTGACAAATTGTTGTAATAGGAGATTATTACAGGAAAGTATAGAGGGCAATATGGGAAGAAGTTTCCATAAGGCTAGTGAAGAAGAGAGCCAACATTTTCCTAAAGGCAGTTGAAGCCATCAGAAGACTTACTTTGTTTTATTTATATATTTCCTGTTTGTTAATTTTCCCTATCATAAATGAGTACATATTTGTTGTCAAAACAATGAAAAGTAAAGTAAAATATAAAGAAACATTTTGGTTATTCATGTTCCATACATGTAGTGAGCCTTTGTTAACATTTTAGTTATTTATTTCTGTCTAGTATCTTTTCATGCACATACGCTACATATGTTCATATTTTACATTTATGTTCATGATGTAAATGCAGTTTGATATCCTGCTTTTCTCTTAGCTGTATATCATGAACATTTCCCCATACCAATAAAAATTATTTAAAGTCATTATTTATTAAGGCTCCTTAATATTCCATTATTTGGATGCATTAAAATTTTTATAATATCATTGCCTCCCATAAGCTTACATTCTAAACTACTCATCCAGGGTACTCAAAAACTAGCCTCAGCTAAGTTTGCTGCAGGGAGTCAACCCCCATTTATCTTATTGCCTTATGCTCTAAATTAGAATTGGGACTGGAATCTGACTGGATAGCTAAATGTACTAAAGTTATACTCTTTATTGACCCGGGGTTCTTCCGTATCTATTTCCTCAGCATTGGAGGAAAAAAATATATATATTGGGGAAAGTTAAAGGGCTCATTATAAGAATAAAGCTAGAGATGACTTAAAATATTTTCTTTAGTCTTGTACCTTCATCAAACTGGTGACACTACTATATATTTTTCAGTAACAAGGTATCCAAACAAAATGAGAAACTATTATTTTTGCCCTTGTCTAGCACTTACAAGATTGGGCTCCCACTGAAGCCCTATGTGTTTGTTTTAGATCTCCAGATTTACATTTTTTTCTTTTTAACTGAAGAACCAGTTGTTCACTCTGCCCGCTGGTCACCTGGTCCAGACCTGACTGCACCAAGGATCTGAGTATAAGTGAAGATATGCATGACTCAGCCTAATTTGTTGAATGGGGTGCTTGATGCTGAAGTAGCTCAGAAGGGATCACTTTGGATTAGAAGGGAATAATTATGGGGCATTGCCACCTGCAAATTTATTCATGGCTTTGCCTGAGTTTACAGCTGAGCTTTGGGCTGAAAAGCTCTTAAACATGATTTATCAACAGCTTCAGAAGTCTCCATGGGGTCTGCACTAATTCAACCAGGACTTTCTGCTACTGAAAAGAATTTAAGCACCACTTTCCAGGGGCATTCATGACCTTCACAGATCAATTTAACAGGTCATTTCAAAGTTAAAAAACAAAGTATTTTCACAGCCACTAAAGTATTCTTAATATAACTGTAGTCTCACTCATATTGTACCATGTCATACAAGTTAGAATTTTCTTCCTTCCTATTTTCTGTGATATGATTTCTGTCACAGGTTTATTTTAATAGAAGTCACTTTCTTAGGTTATAAAATCTACCTGTCATATCAGAGCTTCATTTTAGGGCAAGACCAGGTTTCCTTGTGAGACAGCAGAAGACTTCAACCAAGATACTGCCAGATAAGACATCAAATAATTCGTTGGATTTTTAACTTTGTGACTTCTATTAGTTGTAAAGGAGGAGATGCTGCTGTCTTGGGTAAGGGCAGGATGAAGCTGTTTAGTTAACAGATTTGAATACTAATAGTTTGAATTTATTTTATTAAATGCTCCAGTGTTCCATGAATGAATATATTTTAGAAAATGAAGTATCCTGTGGGGGTTAATTTCATCATAAATAGAAGATACATATTTCTGTAGTACCCTGCATTTGTATGAAGTTTTCTTCTACTTCAAAGTACTCGTCTCATATAAGTCTTCTGGCAATTATATGAAATAAATAGGTCAAGGAGAAAGTTTTTATTACCATTGGAAAGGAAAAAAGCTGAGAAATCTTTTGAATGACTTTTTCTGGTAAAAGAACCTAGTTCTTCAATGATTGAATTTACATAATGGCTTGAATTCTAATAAGGAGAGTTTTTAGGAAAAGGTCAAAGTCAAAAACACCTTGGGGCTTTTTCTGTCTTCTTTACCTTTGAAAATCTTAACAAAAGACTCTTCTGGGTATATGAGAAGTTGACTGTTAGTGACCAGCTCTCTTCTATTAAGGCAATCTTTGGACCAAAGAGGAACTGTTATTACTATAGTGATACATGAAGACGGAGACACATTAATTGTATGCATCAATTTCCTTTGTGCACCTATGTATCAGTCAGGATAGACTGGGTTATACTGAAGTAAAATCAACCCCCAATTTTAGGCCCTAATGATAATAAATGCTCTGTGTCCATGTCAAGTCAGCTCTGGCTCTGCTTCCTTTTCTCCTTCACTCTGCCATCCATTTAATGTAACAGCCTCTATCTAGAATATGGTTTGTCTCAAGCAGAGGGAATACTACAGACATGGTAATCTACAGTCTTCCTTTTAAAAGTTCTAGTTAAAATTGACTGCATTTCACTGTTGAAAAGAAGTCACATGGCCAGGCTGATGCCAATGAATACAAGGATGTATTATGCTGCCGCTGGGAGTGGAAGCTAATAATTGTCCATATTAAAATCTACCATAATCTTGAAAAGGTCATTATGAAATGGGACAATGGCTTTTACCGAGTTTTAAGAAACAACATTTTGACTTTTGCTTCCAGATATGATGGAATGGCTTGTTATAAACCAGTGCTTTTGATGAGAATAACTAGAACAGCTGAATTAAAAAAAAATCTTTTAAAAGATATCAGAGTGTCTCTCAAGCCACTGGGCCTTGACAGTCCAAGATCCTGGAGCGAAGAGAAGCTTATCGACTTGGGTCAGCATTCTATGCATTGCTTTCTGCTAGAGGGCATTTGTTGACTCTTAAGAGGCACACAGTAAGAGGCTAAGAAGCCAAGGGTAGGTGAGATGAGGCGGCTGAGAAGCAAGCAGAGTTTAAAACAATCTCATGGGACTAAGAATACAGAAAGTGGAGATCTAGAGTGCCAAAGCATCTAAGACTTGAGAGCCCAAGGTTCTGGTTAGGAGGGAGATGTAAAGAAGAGAGCCCACAATCTGCAACAGTTTTTCCCTTGGGTCATTTGCTGAGTCTTAAACTGCATAGAGCAAGAGGCTTAGAAGCCAAGAAGATAAACACTAAAAAGATAAGCAGAACTGAGTTTTTAATAGAAACAACGGAAGCAAAAAGAAAATTAAATAACATATTTAAAGTATGGAGAAAAATAGCTGCTTATTTTGATTTCTGAACTAAGTAAAAATACCCTTTAAAAGATAAAGGCATTTCTATACAAGCAAAAACTGAGAATTTGTTGCCAGTGGACTTGAATTAAAATATACATGAAAGAAATCCCTTTAGGCAGAAGAAAAATGATACAAGACCAAAAAATAGGGAAAAATAAGAAGAAAAGTGGAGAAGGTGGATATGTGAGTAAGCCTAAGTGAAAATTGACAGTGAAAATAATAATACAAATAATGTGCTTAACCATACGTAGAATTAAAATTGATGACAATAATTACACAGAAAGTAGGAGAGAGGAAGATAAAGTGCAAGTGTTCTAAGGACCTACCATTGTCTGAGAAGAGATAAAATCCTAATTTATATTAAATTTTAATAAATTAAGGATGCTTATTGCACTCTCTAATGTTATCCCTACAAGTAAAAGAAGTATAATCTGTTATGCATTTTTGCAAGAAGAAAGACAGAAAGATAGAATATGTGGAAAAAATTAGAAATGAAGAGCAAGACGATAGATTCAAATCTAAGTATAGAAATTATTACATTAAATGTAAGCAAAATAAAATGTCCCATTAAGAGTTGAAAAACAACACACATCTCTAAGCTATTTGAAAGAAATACACCTTAAATTAAAGGAAATGTTGAAACAGAAATGTTGACATTTCAACAGAAATGTTGAAAATCAAATGTTAGGAAAAATTATAACATGTAAACAAGCCATAAAAGTGCTTTATAACTAAATTAGTATCAGACTTATGGTGAGTTATTAAGAAAGTTTCCATACATTTCAAACTACTAAATCAGAGATTATTTCCTTTGATCATATTAGAATTAAATCTAGGATTCAGGGCTTCCCTGGTGGCGCAGTGGTTGAGAGTCCGCCTGCTGATGCAGGGAACATGGGTTCGTGTCCCGGTCTGGGAGGATCCCACATGCCATGGAGCGGCTGCATGTCAGGAGCCTGTGCTCCGCAGCGGGAGAGGCCACAACAGTGAGAGGCCCACGTACCACAAAAAAAAAAAAAAAAAGATATTGATAAATCTAGGATTCAATTACACCATAACTAGAAAATTCTCAAAAATTTGGGAACAAGCAACAAAATTTTAAAAAAGAACAAAATTATGAGTTAAAAAATAAACTACAAGGGAATGAAAAGGTATGTTTTATTAACTTATAAAAACAAAAGACATATACAAACTTTCAGATGCAAGACTATCAAAATAAGAAAGCCTTATATTCGTATCTTAGAGAGGTACATACATGCAGTCATTTATTTTGTATAAAGATGACACAGAATGCAGGGAGAAAAGTACAAATTATTCTAGAAATTGATAAACTCAATAAATTGGATATCTATATGAAAAAATAAATATTCTCTACCCCACATATAGATACAGTCAAATTTCAGTTAACTGTACAATAAAAACAATAAGACTTCTAGAGGAGAGCCTAAAAGAATATTTTCTAATACGATTAGCATCCGAAAGGCACAAACCAAAAGGAAAGATTGATAATTTGGACGACTTTAGTTTTAATAAAGAAAATCAAAAGACACTTAAGAATAAAAAGGCAAGTCACAGAGTTGGAGAATATATTTTCTCCCTATATATAGAATATACAAAGAATTCCTACAAATCAATAAGAAAACAACCACGTGGAAAAATTGGCAAAATGTTCAACAAACATTTCACAAAGAGGATACTCAGGTTGTCATAAACATATGAAAAGATGCTTAATCTCATTAGTAATCAAGAAAATTCAAATTAAAACTAAAATACGATAGTACTACACACCCCACAGAATGGTTGAAATTTAAAAGATGGACAGTACCACATTTGATGAAAATGAACAGAAATGGGTACTCTTCCACATTGCTAGTTGGGATATAAAGTAATACAGCTTACTTGAAAGTTTGCTTGGCAGATTTTATACACCATTTGACCAGCAATTCTGTTCTTACGTCCAACAGAAATATGTATATATAGAAACCAAAAGACTTATTCAAGATTTGGAGCAGGATTATTTGTAATAACCCTAAGTTTAAAACAAACTAAATGTTGGTCAACTGTAGAATGGATAAATAAATTGTGATATAAATCATACAAGGAAATACCATGGATCGATGAAAATGAATGACTACGCAACAATAGGGATAAATCTTACCAACCGAATATTAACTAAAACAATTTGGTAGCAGAAAGAACTATCTAATTGTGATGGAAGTTAGGGTAATTTTTATCTTTGGGGAAGAAAGTATACTAATCAGGTGGAGTCAGGAGATAGCTTGGGGTGCTATTATTGTCCTATTTCTTGATCTGTGAATTGGTTGCACAGTGATGTTAACTTTGTTAAAATTCATTGAGCAGTATACTTGTTTATGTCATACCTAGATGAAATCTTACCTAAAAAAATCAGTGTTTTGGCTTGGAGCAACATCTTTTTAAGAGCTACTTGGTGACAAATAGAGAGAGGGCCATGTGTAGAATGTGATTCTGATTCCCTTTCTCATTTTATTCCTTTCTTTTGCTCTGGAAGTAGAAGCTTATTTATTTTCCCCCTCCATTACCAGAAGTGTGGCAAGTTCAGAATAGTTGGTAGCTTCTTTTCTCTATATTAATTTATCTTTCTGAAAATCACCCAGATTGATGCCTCTGGATGTATTTGGAATGTCCATGGAAAAATTAGATATCAAAATGAAAAAGGCATAAAACAAACGAGCTTCTTTTCACGTTGTGAGTTTTTGTTTGTTTGTTTTTTGTGGTATGCGGGCCTCTCACTGTTGTGGCCTCTTCCGTTGCGAAGCAAGGCTCCGGACGCGCAGGCTCAGCGGCCATGGCTCACGGGCCCAGCTGCCCCGCGGCATGTGGGATCCTTCCGGACCGGGGCACGAATCCGTGTCCCCTGCATCGGCAGGCAGACTCAAAACCACTGCGCCACCAGGGAAGCCCCACGTTGTGAGTTTTAAGAATGTAAATATGAATCAGCAAGTTTTAGAGGTAAAATCTTCTAGGAATAGCAAAGGGGAAAAATAATAAGAGCAGGAATGCCAGTGCTCTAAGACATTCAAGCGTATGTATAGGTAGAGTGAGCAGACATCAAGGGAAAAGAAGTAAAGCATGACAAAGTATTCTGAGATTTGGTTTCGCCAGCACTGAAACTGCAAACAGATGTAAGGACAAATTTTCATTTTCTCTAGGTGAATCATGTTCTCTACCGTGGCTCTGTAACAGATCTTGCATCCAATTTCTATTTGAAATAATCACCTAGTGAGGACTTTGCTGGTGTGGTAACTTGTTTAATGCTGTTTTGTGTGTAGCCTGCAGGCTGGCAGAAACATGACAGGGGCAGAAAGCACAGGCAGAAGGGGTCTCTGAGCTGGAATGAGCAGAGGCAGAGAGAGTGGGTAGCAAATGAAGACTTTTTCTGCTATCACCTTATAATAATTTATAGTACTGTCATTCTGCCTTTGTTGTATCTTTGGACCTTTTTTTTCTTATATTCTGAGAAAAATACATTATATTTTATATGATATCTACAATGATTACAATATGATAAATGTACCAAGAAGCAGCTATTTAGTTTGGGTCATGGCTAAAGATGCTCGCATCCAGGCTTGCCTGTCTGTTAGTAGTCCCATTCACTATCAAAAGTGTCCCAGTTTGTCCAATATATTACATGGTCATCTTAGATCAACCTTATTGACTTTTTTTAAAATAAATAAATTTCTTTCTTTCTTTTATTTTTGGCTGCATTGGGTCTTCGTTGCTGCGTGCAGACTTTCTCTAGTTGTGGCGAGCAGGGACTACTCTTCCCTTGCGGTGCGTGGGCTTCTCATTGCGGTGGCTTCTCTTGTTGCGAAGCACAGGCTCTAGGTGCACGCGGGCTTCAGCAGTTGTGGCTCGCGGGCTCTAGAGCACAGGCTCAGTAGTTGCGGTGCTTGGACTTAGTTGCTCCGCGACATGTGGGATCTTCCCCGACCAGGGCTAGAACCTATTTCCCCTGCATTGGCAGACAGATTCTTTAACCACTGTGCCACCAGGGAAGTCCAACCTTACTGACTTTGAACGTCGACTTAGGACTCAACGGGTGATTGCTCCCCTAAATCAAAGAGGATGTAAGCTATATTTTAAAGCTGAAAAAAAATCCCTTCCTAAGAAGCAACAGCCAACTCATGTTAATATAGAGGTTTTTTACTTAAGTAATAGACACATCTAAGTGTGTTCTGTCACATAAACTCTAAGACTATATAAGTCTAGAAATACACAGCCATTGGCCTTCATAGCAAAGGGAGGCCACGTGTATATGAAATCTGTGTAAGTTTTATATGATTGTGGATATCTTAAAGAGTAAAGATAGAAAAAACAATTTGAGTTACACCCAAATGGGCTGAACCTTTGAAAAATATTTTATGTTCTCAGATGAGATTTGGCTATTATTGCATGACTTTGCTTTATTTACTTCCTGGGTTTTCATCAAAACTGAAAATAGAACACCTGTATAATGGATATTTGTATAGAAACAAAAGTGATTATGGCTATGAGATGCCTCCCCTCCCTGTTTTATTCCCTCCAAATTTTCCACTACTTTGGGGTTTTATTCAGTAGCTATTGATTATCTATTGTGCTCATGTATCATCTGTGGAAGTTCATGTGTGCGCCCTTTCCCCGCAGGACTCAGAATAAGAACAGTGTCAGACATTGCCTTTTGTTGTCGGGGGAGGAAGGCAAGAGCCCTGATTGTTATCCTTGGTTTGGCTAATTTTTAAACAACTGCCTGTATTTCTGCTTTTCTTCTCCCCGAGCTGACAGTCTATTTGCTAATAAAGGATTTTTATGTTCAAAAAGAGGGGCAAGGTTTTATTAGAGATAGAGTCCTATTTTATGCTCATTCAGAGGGAAGAACTCTCACTGCTGAGCACACACAGATACACTTACACGCATGCATTCATGCACATACACAGACCCCAAACACTTGCCTTGTAAAAATGTAGTATGTAAAGAGACTTTTGGTGCTCATACTTCATTTATGTTCAGGAATTCCTTTGACTTCATATTTAAAAACATGGCTTGTTGCAGTATTATGAAAATGCAAATTACTGCCACAGAGCATAGCTCATTATGTATGTAAAATAGAAACCAAGTTCAAAAAGAGAAACCATGCTCAAAAATCTGCAGTTGCAGCTAGCTAACCTCTTCCGGTATTTCCTCCTCTAAAGCCCCCTCCTGGGTCCAAGCAGGGATGTCGATTGAAAGCACCATCTCACTGGCCTACTGCATGTATAATACTGTATATTATATTCTGTAAAAGGTGAAACTTTTCAAACAAACTTTTAATAGGAAACTTAAGGGAAAAAACAAAACAGAAAAGCACTGAAATGGATGAGTCTAAAAAACTTGGTGTTTCTAATCTTAACCAAAGATGACCACGAAGGGGCTAGGCAGGCAGAGCTCAGGCAACTGGCAGTCCTGGTCTCTTTACCAGACTTACCACATCATCTTGGGAAATCCTGGCTGGAGCTGTACCGCCAGCCCTTCCTTTCATCCTTGCCCCTTTCTTTACCTTCTTTATTTTCCTTCTACCACAGTCACCTAACTTAATGGGGAAAATGAAAACCACAGACATGGATACCTTCCCAGAAAGATGCTTCTTTCTCTTCCAGTGAAGAACTTAGAGCTATCCATTCTTAATTTTAAAAGTGATGCATATTTATTGAAGGGAATTTAGAAAATCAGTTGTATAAAGAAAATAACAATTTACATTGAAAACAATCATTGTTAACATTTTAGAAAACTATTTGTAATATGATGATCACGTTCCCAGTCAATGAACATTATTAAAATACATTATTTAAATGACTTTTCATTCTATTATGCTGAAGTTTTATAATTTAATGTACAATTGTTGGATATTAATATTATTTCTAATTTTTCACTATTAAAGATGGTGACATGATAAATGTTTGTGAATAGAGGTCTTTGCACTTTTGGAGGCATATTACCTAAGTGTATTCCAGGCAGGTTATACTAATTCCATTTCTACTAATAAGTATATGATAAGTCGGTACTGCCATATCTTTAGAAGAACTTGCTACTTTTAAATATATATTTTTCCAATTTGATAAAGAACGTGTGTCTTCATTTTGAGGGGAGAACATTAAAAAAAAATCTATTGACTGTTTGCTCTATGAATTTCCTGTTTTTGTTCTGTGCTCATTTAAAAAAATAGAATCAAGTGTATTTTTTACCTCTTACTATATGCTTTACTTAGCTTTTTTTATTCGTTCTTTTCTTTTGTCCTTCCTGCCTCTCTCTCTCCTTCTCTAAGATAAACAGATTTCACTGGAAATACTTCTTAAAATAACATTTACAAAATTGTGCTTCCAAGATGAAAGATTTTCTGTTGACTTTGATTTATAATTTGGAGTAGGTTTATAGTGCTTGTTCCTCTTAAGGAACAAACAATTTCCTCTTCAACGTGTAAAAGAAAGAAAAAGAATGAAACTTAACAGTGACTTATTTTTTTCTTTTAAAACACCTGGTTTCCTGTTCCCTGTTATTAAATCTAATAGTTCTTATGATGGAAAGATTTATTTTTTCCCTTTCTTTTCTGCCTGCTTTGATTTATGCTGAATTAATGTAGTACCTGGATTCAATTGTGCCTGCATTAATGAATAGGCTAAAAACAATGACATTTATACTCCATAGTATAACATAGAAGACACAGAGATACAGTCCAGCCTGTGAATTTCTTCTTTGATGTACCATCCACCATAGGCTGCTGTTTTCTAAATTTACCTATTTTGTTAGTAAGGACATTTCGGAAAGTTACTTAATCTTCCTGACCTTAGATTTCTCAGACACAAAATGTGGATCTTTGTTGGGCTTGAAGTTTTGTTTTGTTTTGTTTTTCCCTAACTTTTTAATATAATTGTAGGTTCATAGGTAGTTGTAAGAAATAATACAGAGTGATCCTATATATCCTTTACCAAGTTTCTTCCAGTTGCAACACGTTGCATAACTGTAGTGCAGTATCACAGCAAGGAAATTGACCTTGGTCCAATCCACTGACCTCATTCAGAGTTCACCAGGTTGATGTATGTGTGTGTTATCTTTTTCTGTGAAGGCTGGCAGTTTTTTAATTGCCTGATACCTGCCTACCTTGTGGTAGGTTCTCAACAATTGTTTAATAACAATATTTGCCTAGCTAGTATTTCTTCTCCTTTTCTTCAAATAGGAACCTCTGGGAACTCTTAGGCTTTGATGGCTTATCACAGTGAAAATGATGGATTTGTTCAGTGATACAAAACTCACACTTAATTTCTTATGCTACTCCCAGGCATCTCATAGAAGGAGCTCAGGGCTGTTTAGTGGCAGAGCCAGGGCTTGACACCAAATCAAATCGTCTGACTCCTTCTGCTATAGTACTTGTTTCCCAACCTTGTTAGACTATAAGCATCACTGAGGTGGTGATTCTCACACTTAAGTGTGTGTACAAATACCTGGGGATCCTGTTAACTTACAGATTTGGATTCAACAGTACTGGAGTGCAGCTTGATATTCTGCGTTTCTAGCAAGTTTCTAGGTGATGCTGCTGATCCACCACCAACACCTTATGTTGCAAGAATCTCAACACTTGCTAAAAGTTCTGATTTCTAGTGCCTTCTTCCCAACATTCTGGTTTAAGAAAGCTAGAGTGAAGTCTAGGACTTCGTATTTTTATCTAATATCCTAGCCAATTCTTAGGATAAATTACTTTTGTCAAACACTAAATATCATTTATATCACCTCCATCCAGAGTTTCTGATTCTTCCAGCTCCTTTTAAATATACACATATTGTTTACCTTAATATTGTGGCTCAGAGATTTGGTGCAATCAGTGTTTTTTTTCTTTCTTTTTTGGCTTTTTTCATTGTTTTATTTTGCTTAGCTTGGCTTTCATCTCTTGAGGACCAAAAATCCCAAAGTAGAATTGAACTCTCTTGCTGAAAGTTTAGTTCAACTCGTAAGAGCTTTAAGGTATTAAAATAATTTCAGTACCATTCCATTTGACATGCAGGGATTTTATCAGTGCTTTAAAAAGTCTTCCTAAACCTGTATATAACAGCTCTTTTTCTGATCTAAGTAAATAACACATTGGACTTGCAACCAGAAATTTTTTATCATCTCTGAATTTACTCTTCTTAGGTCCAGATAAAAAATGGTGCTTAATCCCCTGAAGATATAGACAGTTACGTGAGCTGGTCGTATTGATAAAAGAGAATCATGGCCAGAGACGTATGGCTGGGTTCAACTGTAAAAGCTGAAGCTGTATAAATCATCAAATAACATGGGAATTGGAAAATATCATTATAAGCAACTTGTATGAACCCTTGATGTTTTAAATTAGCCATGAAATGTGACTTGCTTTGTAATATTTCAGAGCTTCTGAAAATCCCAGCTTTTAAATCGAAATTTTCCTGTTTGGCAGTAACACAGCAGTCCTACAAAATAATTTACAACAATTTGCTTTGTTAGTTATCCCTTTTAAGCAACCCTTGAGGGGAGGAATACATTATTAATCCCCATTTTATGGATGATAGTATTGATGTATTAAGAGGATTCAAAGCTTTGATTTAGCCAACATTGCATTTTTTAGTCTCAGTCCAAAGCTCTCGTCTTTACTTAGGCCAGGATGCCTGCCCTTATTATTTTGGTTTATCTTGATAAAGAACACAGGATCAATTTCCAAAAGTCAACTTAAACCACTTAGAAAAATAGGGGTAAATATAGCAGCATTGCTTTCTCAGGTTGATACACTAAGGTTTTCAGTTTTGCAGCACTATTTTTATTTTGTAATTGCTATGAATATTAGCATTTGTACATCTTCTCCAAATCATACCATAGGACTACTATCTTAGAGGAGTTTACCTCAGTCATTTTCAACAATCAAGTAAAGGAGAGAAGACATTGCAATTCTAATTGAAGTATGTATCTGTACATTGTGGACTATACTACCCAATTCCCTGAACATTTTGTTCTTTAATTAAATATACACTTTGCCTTGGTGTTTTACGTTTGGAGAAGTATTTTTACATACAGATTAAAAAAAACAAAACTCTTTGCTATAACTGTGTGATTCTGTAAAGCAGATCTTAAAAGATGAGGTCATTGATGCTCCCTCAGAAAGCTGAAGAGACTCTTGTTCAGAGGCAAGAATAGAGCCCATTTATTATAGCTTTTGCTTCAGTTCCCTTTCTATGGCAAAGGAAGTATTGATAATTGAAAGTAATACAGTGATCATCATCCCCACTCCTGGACTCAATATATATTTTACTGATTTAGTTTACACAGTTGTTTTTCTAAGTGTGGTACCCAGGCAGTCGACATCAGAATCAAAGACTGACTAAAAGAAAGATACCTTTAGTGTTCCTGGCAGCTACAGAAAGAGGATTGGGGGGAAATCTTGGAATCTGCTCTTTAACAAGGTCTCCAAGTGATTTTCATGCTTACTAAAATCTGAGATCCATGGCATAAGAGTAAGGGGCTTGATCCACATCTATCATAGAAGCTATTCTGCTCATGGAAGCTGTTTGAGATCTGTGAGTAACTGGATTGCTTTGTTTCAATACAGAGTGCACTTTTTTCCCAGTGTAATCTTCACTTACTGAACTGGCCTACATCTAGCAAAACTGTTTAAACATTGCAAGCAATCCAGGTTAACAAGATGGTTGAATGTTCCTGAAACCTTCTCACATAACGTTTTCACCTAGGTGGGTGGACTCCTACCAAGGAAACCTTGCTGCTCAGGCTAAATACCTGGGCCTATAGTTAGATTTACTCCTCCTACTGGACTTTCTGGGAGTGGCTAATGGTGACCTGTGCTTACTGTAGAGGGTACAGCAAGTTTTTCTTAGCTGGGCAATTTGCTTTAACTGTCTACATTTTTATTACCTTCTTATCTCGAGTGCTAAATTTGATATCTCCTTTAAAGTGCATAAACATTTTACTGAATCTAGAGCTCAGCCATACAATAACCCAGAACTAAGGGAGGCATAAAATGTAAAGGGCCACTCTGAGTTCTCTATTACTTCCTCTTATTCTACTATATGTAGTACTAGTACTTGATCTTCAAAGAGAGCATGTTCTAGTTACCTGGAATAGTACACTAAGTGAAGAAATATTGTAAGGTTTAATGTGCTAGATAAATATAATGTGACATTATTAACATCATTATCAAGAGAAATGGCATCAAATAAAGTTCTCTTGTTTATTTAAAGGAGCAAAAGCAAGGCACTTTTCAAAAATTTTTTCTAAAATCCAGATTCCATAGTTTTGACATATTGTATGCTCATGTAATTTCCCATTTTAAAATTTTCTAAGATCCCTTCATACAGAAAACTCTTTCTATCATCTCTGTTTCCATTACTGCTTACATATTCTTGGGCATTAACTCAAATTTTAGACAATGGACCAGGGTGAATTAGGGTCCAGAAAATGCCCAGGGGTACGCTGAACCTAATGGGTGCTTAAGACCTTGGCAGAAAGAAAGGAGGAAAGAAGAGTAAACTTTGGTGTGATTTGGGCCAAGCTTCTCAAGCTTCTTGAATTTTTCTTCTATAAAAGCATATATGTGGGGGATGGCGGAAAGGTAAGATGTGGAGATCACCTTCCTCCCCACAAATACATCCGAAATACATCTACATGTGGAACAACTCCTACAGAACACCTACTGAACGCTGGTAGAAGACCTCAGACTTCCCAAAAGGCAAGAAACTCCCCACGTACCTGGGTAGGGCAAAAGAAAAAAAAAAAACAGAGACGTAAGAACAGGGATGGGACCTGCACCTCTGGGAGGGAGCTGTGAAGGAGGAAAGGTTTCCACACACTAGGACGCCCCTTTGTGGGCGGAGACTGCAGGTGGCGGAGGGGGGAAGCTTCAGAGCCACGGAGGAGAGCACAGCAACGGGGGTGCAGAGGGCAAAGCGGAGAGATTTCCACACAGAGGATCAGTGTCGACCGGCACTCACCAACCCAAGAGGCTTGTCTGCTCACCCGCTGGGGCGTGTTGGGGCAGGGAGCTGAGGCTCGGGCTTCGGAGGTCAGATCCCAGGGAGAGGGCTGGGGTTGGCTGCATGAACACAGCCTGAAGGGGGCTAGTGCTCCACAGCTAGCCGGAGGGGGTCGGGGAAAAAGTCTGTACTTAAGAGGCAAGAGACCATTGTTTCTGGGAACATAACCCCACCCATTAGCAGAGAGGCTGGCTAAAATCACAATAAGGTCACAGACAACCCAAAACACAACACCGGACACGGTCCTGCCCACCAGAAAGAAAAGATCCAGCCTCATCCACCAGAACACAGGCACTAGTCCCCTCCACAAGGAAGCCTACACAATCCACTGAACCAACCTTAGCCACTGGGGGCAGACACCAAAAACAATGGGAACTACGATCCTGCAGCCTGTGAAAAGGAGACCCCAAACACACTAAGTTAAGCAAAATGAGAAGACAGAGAAACACACAGCAGTTGAAGGAGCAAGGTAAAAACCAAACAAACCAAACAAATGAAGAGGAAATAAGCAGTCTACCTGAAAAAGAATTCAGAGTAATAATAGTAAAGATGATCCAAATTCTTGGAAATAGAATGGAGAAAATACAAGAAACATTTAACAAGGACCTAGAAGAACTAAAGAGCAAACAAACAATGATGAACAACACAGTAAATGTAATTAAAAATTCTCTAGAAGGAATCAATAGCAGAGTAACTGAGGCAGAAGAATGGATAAGTGACCTGGAAGATAAAATAGTGGAAGTAACTACCACAGAGCAGAATAAAGAAAAAAGAATGAAAAGAATTGAGAACAGTCTCAGAAACATCTGGGACAACATTAAACACACCAACATTCGAATTATAGGGGTCCCAAAAAATGAAGAGAAAAATAAAGAGACTGAGAAAATATTTGAAGAGATTATAGTTGAAAACTTCCCTAATATGAGAAAGGAAATACTCAATCAAGTCCAGGAAGTGCAGAGAGTCCCATACAGGATAAATCCAAGGAGAAATGTACCAAGACACATATTAATCAAACTATCAAAAATTAAATACAAAGAAAAAATATTATAAGCAGCAAGGGAAAAACAACAAATAACATACAAGGGAATCCCCATAAGGTTAACAGCTGATCTTTCAGCAGAAACTCTGCAAGCCAGAAGGGAGTGGCAGGACATATTTAAAGTGATGAAAGGGAAAAACCTACAATCAAGATTACTTTACCCAGCAAGGATCTCATTCAGATTTGACAGAGAAATTAAAACCTTTACAGACAAGGAAAAGCTAAGAGAATTCAGCACCACAAAACCAGCTTTACAACACATGCTGAAGGAAGTTCTCAAGGTAGGAAACACAAGAGAAGGAGAAGACCTACAGTAACAAACCCAAAACAATTAAGAAAATGGTAATAGGAACATACATATCGATAATTACCTTAAATGTAAATGGATTAAATGCTCCAACCAAAAGACATAGACTGGCTGAATGGATACAAAAACAAGACCCATATATATGCTGTCTACAAGAGACCCACTTTAGACCTAGGGACACGTACAGACTGAAAGTGAGGGGATGGAAAAAGATATTCCATGCAAATGGCAATCAAAAGAAAGCTGGAGTAGCAATTCTCATATCAGAGAATTTAGACTTTAAAATAAAGACTATTACAAGAGACAAAGAAGTACACTACATAATGATCAAGGGATCCACCTAAGAAGAAGATATAACAATTGTAAATATTTATGCACCCAACAGCAGCACCTCAATACATAAGGCAAATGCTAACAGCCATAAAAGGGGAAATCAACAGTAACACAATCATGGTAGGGAACTTTAACACCCCACTTTCACCAATGGACAGATCATCGAAAATGAAAATAAATAAGAAAACAAGCTTTAAATGATACATTAAACAAGATGGACTTAATTGATATTTATAGGATATTCCATCCAAAAATGACAGAATACACTTTCTTCTTAAGTGCTCATGGACCATTCTCCAGGATAGATCACATCTTGGGTCACAAATCAAGCCTTGGTAAATTTAAGAAAACTGAAATCATATCAAGTATCATTTCTGACTACAGCACTATGAGACTAGATATCAATTACAGGAAAAAAATCTGTAAAAAAACAGATACATGGAGGCTAAACAATACTAAATAAACAACAGATCACTGAAGAAATCAAAAAGGAAATCAAAAAATACCTAGAAACAAATGACAATAAAAACATTACGACCCAAAACCTGTGGGCTGCAGCAAAAGCAGTTCTAAGAGGGAAATTTATAGGAATACAGTCCTGCCTCAAGAAACAAGAAATATCTCAAATAAACAAGCTTAACCTTACACCTGAAGCAATTAGAGAAAAAAGAACAAAAAAAACCCAAAGTTAGCAGAAGGAAAGAAATCATAAAGATCAGATCAGAAATAAAGGAAAAAGAAATGAAGGAAACAATAGCAAAGATCAATAAAACTAAAAGCTGGTTCTTTGAGAAGATAAACAAAATTGATAAACCATTAGCCAGACTCATCAAGAAAAAAAGGGAGAAGACTCAAATCAATAGAAGTAGAAATGAAAAAGGAGAAGTAACAACTGACACTGCAGAAATACAAACGATCATGAGAGATTACTACAAGCAACTATGCCAATAAAACGGGCAACCCTGAAGAAATGGACAAATTCTTAGGAAAGCACAACCTTCTGAGACTGAACCAGAAAGAAATATAAAATATGAACAGACCAATCACAAGAACTGAAATTGAAACTGTGATTAAAAATCTTCCAACAAACAAAAGGCCAGGGCCAGATGGCTTCACAGGCGTATTCTATCAAACATTTAGAGAAGAGCTAACACCTATCCTTCTCAAACTCTTCCAAAATATAGCAGAGGGAGGAACACTTCTCAACTCATTCTACGAGGCCACCATCACCCTGATACCAAAACCAGACAAAGATGTCACAAAGAAAGAAAACTACAGACCAGTATCACTGATGAACATAGTTGCAAAAATCCTCAATAGCGTACTAGCAAACAGAATCCAGTAGCACATTAAAAGGATCATACACCATGATCAAGTGGGGTTTATCCCAGGAATGCAAGGACTCTCAATATATGCAAATCAGTCAATGTGACACAACATATTAACAAACTGAAGGAGAAAAACCATATGATCATCTCAATAGATGCAGAAAAAGCTTTTGACAAAATTCAACACCCATTTATGATAAAAACCCTCCAGAAAGTAGGCACAGAGGGAACTTTCCTCAACATAATAAAGGCCATATATGAGAAACCCACAGCCAATATCGTTCTCAGTGGTGAACAACTGAAACCAATTCCACTAAGATCAGCAACAAGAGAAGGTTGTCCACTCTCACCACTATTATTCAACATATTTTTGGAAGTTTTAACCACAGAAATCAGAAAAGAAAAAGAAAAGGAATCCAGATTGGAAAAGAAGAAGTAAAGCTGTCACTGTTTGCAGATGACATGATACTATACATAGAGAATCCTAAAGATGCTACCAGAAAACTACTAGAGCTAATCAATGAATTTGGTAAAGTAGCAGGATACAAATTAATGCACAGAAATTTCTGGCATTCCTATACACTAATGATGAAAAATCTGAAAGAGAAATTAAGGAAACACTCCCATTTACCATTGCAACAAAAAGAATAAAATATCTAGGAATAAACCTACCTAAGGAGACAAAAGACCTCTATGCAGAAAACTATAAGTCACTGATGAAAGAAAGTAAAGATGATACAAATAGATGGAGAGATATACCATGTTCTTGGATTGGAAGAATCAAAATTGTGAAAACGACTGTACTACCCAAAGCAGTCTACAGATTCAGTGCAATCCCTATTAAACTACCAATGGCATTTTTCACAGACCTAGAACAAAAAATTTCACAATTTGTATGGAAACATAGAAGACCCCAAATAGCCAAAGCAATCTTGAGAAAGAAAAATGGAGCTGGAGGAATCAGGCTCCCTGACTTCAGACTCTACTGTGAAGCTACAGTAATCAAGACAGTATGGTACTGGCACAAAATCAGAAATATAGATCAATGGAACAGGTTAGAAAGCCCACTCTTTTACAGCTACATGTAAAAGAATGAAATTAGAACACTCCTTAACACCATATACAAAAATAAACTCAAAATGGATTAAAGCCCTAAATGTAAAGCCAGACACTATAAAACTATTAGAGGAAAACATAGGCAGAACGCTCTATGACATACATCACAGCAAGATCCTTTTTGACCCCCCTCCTAGAGACATGGAAATAAAAACAAAAATAAACAAATGTGACCTAATGAAACTTAAAAGCTTTTGCACAGCAAAGGAAACCATAAACAAGACAAAAAGACAACCCTTAGAATGGGAGCAAATATTTGCAAATGAAGCAACTAGCAAAGGACTGATCTCCAAAATTACAAGCAGCTCATGCAGTTCAATATCAACAAAACAACCCAATCCAAAAATGGGCAGAAGACCTAAATAGACTTTTCTCCAAAGAAGATATACAGATTGCCAACAAACACATGAAAGAATGCTCAACATCACTAAGCATTAGAGAAATGCAAATGAAAACTACAATGAGATATCACCTCGCACCTGTCAGAATGGCCATCATCAAAAAATCTACAAACAATAAATGCTGGAGAGGGTGTGGAGAAAAGGGAACCCTCTTGCACTGTTGCTGGGAATGTAAATTGATATAGCCACTATGGAGAACAGTATGGAGGTTGCTTAAAAAACAAAAAATAGAAATACCATACGACCCAGTAATCCCACTACTGGGCATATACCCTAAGAAAATCATAATTTTAAAAGGGTCTTGTACCACAATGTTCATTGCAGCTCTATTTACAATAGGCGGGACTTGGAGGCAACCTAAGTGTCCATTGACAGATGAATGGATAAGGAAGATGTGGCACATATATACAGTGGAATATTACTCAGCCATAAAAAGAAATGAAATTGAGTTATTTGTAATCTGTGTATGGACCTAGAGACTTTCATACAGACTGAAGTAAGTCAGAACGAGAAAAATAAGTACTGTATGTTAACACATATATATGGAATCTAAAGAAAAAAAAATGGTTATGCAGAATCTAGTGGCTGGACAGGAGTAAAGACGCAGATGTAGAGAATGGACTTGAGGACACGGGGACTGGGAAGGGTAATCTGGGTCGAAGTGAGAGAGTGGCATGGACTTATATATGCTACCAAAATAGATAGCTAGTGGGAAGCAGCCACTTAGCACAGGGAGATCAACTCAGTGCTTTGTGACCACCTAGAGGGGTGGGTTGGGGAGGGTGGGAGGGAGATACAAGAGGGAGGAGATATGGGGATATATGTATATGTGTAGCTGATTCACTTTGTTATGTAGCAGAAACTAACACACCGTTGTAAAGCAATTATACTCTAATAAACATGTTAAAATTTTTTTCAGAAAAAAAAGCATATATATGGAATCTAGAAAAATGGTACAGATGAACCTATTTGCAAAGCAGAAATAGAGACACAGATGTAGAGAACAATTGTATGGACACAGAGGTGGGAAAGGGGGAGTGGGATGAGTTGGGAGATTGGGATTGACATATATACACTACTATGTAAAAAATAGATCACTAACGAGAACGTACTGTATAGCACCAGGGAATTCTACTCAATGCTCTGTGGGAAGGAAATCCAAAAAGGAGTGGATATATGTATATGTATAGCTGATTCACTTTGCTGTGCAGCAGAAACTAACACAACATTTTGAAGCCACTGTACTCCAATAAAAAAAAAAAAAAAGCAAAGGCTTGTATTAGATTATCTTTTTTTTTTACAATTTTTTTTTTTTTTTTTTTTTTTTTGCGGTATGCGGGCCTCTCACTGTTGTGGCCTCTCCCATTGCGGAGCACAGGCTCCGGACGCGCAGGCCCAGCGGCCATGGTTCACGGGCCCAGCCACTCCGTGGCATGCGGGATCCTCCCGGACCGGGGCACGAACCGGTATCCCCTGCATCGGCAGGCGGACTCTCAACCACTGCGCCACCAGGGAAGCCCAGATTATCTTTAATGTAGTTACCAGCTCTAACACTGTGAGTCTCAATGAAATCTAGTCGAAGGGGGAAAGGAGAGAAAGAGATAAATATATATATATATATAAAGAGAATAGACAGAAAGAGGAAGTAACAAAAGGAGGAGAAGAGGAGAGAGGGAATAGGGAAGTGGTTGAGAGAGCGTCCCACCAATTACCTTGGCTGTGATTCCTTGATGCTGAGCAAGGGAGACCTTATCTGGTATTCAGAGGAATTCAATAAACAAGTGAGTAACTAAATAAATCACAAAAATCATAACATAATCATATCATATCATATCATATATGATAATCATATCATAATCATAATTTTCTCAGACAAGGTTGATTTAATAGCCACTTGGCCCTTAGTTAGTTTCATGAATTATTCTTGTATCCCTTTGGATACTACCTGTAGTTGATCGAGTTATATGGCATCACTGATTTGGACACTGTTACGCTTGGCTTGTAGAAGCCAGTAAATAGAAGACAGTTTATGAGAGGAATGCTAAAGGTGGCTGTGATAGATCTAAAATGTTATTTCCATTCATTTAAAAAGCTTCTGAAATATAAATAACCCCAGTGTGAATGGTAGGGCACTTAGCCTATCCAGTTCCTTTGTTCGCTAATGACTGCAAAAGTTCACTCTCACCTGCAGAGTCATAAAAGTTTACAAATAATAACAATACATGAACAGCCTCTCTGCCAAAATTCCTTGACCATGTCTTATTTTATTGATTCTACCCTCTAAATGTTCTACTAGAGGAAGAATGAATACGGATATTTAACAAGATTTTAGGAGAAATCAATATTAATGTATTTAGCAGCTGAGTTTAATTTTTAAAAGGGAAAAAGTCTGCATTAAAAAGGCTAAAGCTTAGATTTATTTGTATGCACTGAGGAACAGTTGGAAAGGAAGGGTGTTTTGAAGTTCAGTCAGCCGGACAGATCACTGGAGGGAGCTCTAACTTCACCACAAAACCAGAACTGAGCTCTTTCTTTGTTCTTAAATTTCACATACAGCCAATGCCCACCCGCCCCCCCCCCCCAATAAAATCAATAATAAATACGAAAAGTGTCTGGAAAGGAAAAATGTGGTTTTGGGGGCATCACATGCCACATTTGCTTACAAATAAAGACAGAACCACTATTCAGAATTGGCAATATTTAAACAATTCAAAAATACAGAGGGACGGGGGAAGATGGCGGAAGAGTAAGACGTGGAGATCGCCTTCCTCCTCACGGATACACCAGAAATACATCTACACGTGGAACGACTCCTGCAGAACACCTACTGAAGGCTGGCAGAAGACCTCAGAGCCCCCAAAAGATGAAAGGCTCTTGGTGCTCCAGCCCAGGAGACAGGGCTCTGCCTCTGAGGTAGGAGAGCCAACTTCAGGACACCGGTCAACAAGAGACCTCCCAGCTCCACATAATATTAAACGGTGGAAATCTCCCAGAGACCTCCATCTTAACACCAGCACCCAGCTTCCCTCAACGACCAGCAAGCCACAGTGCTGGACAACCTATGCCAAACAACTAGCAAAACAGGAACACAACCCCACCCATTAGCAGAGAGGCTGCCTAAAATCATAACAAGGCCACAAGACACCCCAAAACACACCACCAGACGTGAACCTGCCACTAGAGAGACAAGATCCAGCCTCATCCAGCACAACACAGGCACTAGTCCCCTCCACCAGGAAGCCTACACAACCCCGCTGAAACAACCTTAGCCACTGGAGACAGACATCAAAAACAACGGGAACTACGAACGTGCAGCCTGCAAAAAGGAGACCCCAAACACAGTAAGATAAGCAAAATGAGAAGACAGAAAAACACACAGCAGATGAAGGAGCAAGATAAAAACCCACCAGACCTAACAAATGAAGAGGAAATAGGCAATCTACCTGAAAAAGAATTCAGAATAATGATAGTAAGGATGATCCGAAATCTTGGAAGTAGAATGGACAAAATGCAAGAAACAGTTAACAAGGACTACAAGAACTAAAGATGAAACAAGCAACGATGAACAACGCAATAAATGAAATTAAAAGTACTCTAGATAGGATCAATAGCAGAATAAACTGAGGCAGAAGAACGGATAAGTGACCTGGAAGATAAAGTAGTGGAAATAACTACTGCAGAGCAGAATAAGAAAAAAGAATGAAAAGAACTGAGGACAGTCTCAGAGAGCTCTGGGACAACATTAAACGCACCAACATTCGAATTATAGGGGTTCCAGAAGAAGAAGAAAAAAAGAAAGGGACTGAGAAAATATTTGAAGAGAGTATAGTTGAAAACTTCCCTAATATGGGAAAGGAAATAGTTAATCAAGGTCCAGGAAGCACAGAGAGTCCCATACAGGATAAATACAAGGAGAAATACGCCAAGACACATATTAATCAAACTATCAAAATTAAATACAAAGAAAGCATATTAAAAGCAGCAAGGGAAAAACAACAAATAACACACAAGGGAATCCCCATAAGGTTAACAGCTGATCTCTCAGCAGAAACCCTACAAGCCAGAAGGGAGTGGCAGGACATACTGAAAGTGATGAAGGAGAAAAACCTGCAACCAAGACTACTCTACCCAGCAAGGATCTCATTCAGATTTGATGGAGAAATTAAAACTTTTACAGACAAGCAAAAGCTGAGAGAGTTCAGCACCACCAAACCAGCTTTACAACAAATGCTAAAGGAACTTCTCTAGATAAGAAATGCAAAAGAAGGAAATGACCTATAATAACGAACCCAAAACAATATAGAAAATGGGAATAGGAACATACATATTGATAATTACCTTAAATGTAAATGGACTAAATGCTCCCACCAAAAGACACAGATTGACTGAATGGATACAAAAACAAGACCCTTATATATGCTGTCTACAAGAGACCCACCTCAGACCTAGAGACACATACAGACTGAAAGTAAGGGGATGGAAAAAGATATTCCATGCAAATGGAAACCAAAAGAAAGGTGGAGTAGCAATTCTCATATCAGACAAAATAGACTTTAAAATAAGGACTATTAAAAGGGATAAAGAAGGACACTACATAATGATCAAGGGATCAATCCAAGAAGAAGATATAACAATTGTAAATATTTATGCACCCAACATAGGAGCACCTCAATACGTAAGGCAAATACTAACAGCCATAAAAGGCGAAATTGACAGTAACACATTCATAGTAGGGGACTTTAACACCCCACTTTCACCCATGGACAGATCATCCAAAATGAAAATAAATAAGGAAACACAAGCTTTAAATGATACATTAAACAAGATGGACTTAATTGATATTTATAGGACACTCCATCCAAAAACAACAGAATACACATTTTTCTCAAGTGCTCATGGAACATTCTCCAGGATAGATCATATCTTGGGTCACAAATCAAGCCTTGGTAAATTTAAGAAAAATTGAAATTGTATCAAGTATCTTTTCTGACCACAACGCCATGAGACTAGATATCAATTACAGGAAAAGAATCTGTAAAATATACAAACACATGGAGCTAAACAATACACTACTTAATAATGAAGTGATCACTGAAGAAATCAAAGAGGAAATAAAAAATACTAGAAACAAATGACAGTGAGGACACAACGACCCAAAACTATGGGATGCAGCAAAAGCAGTTCTAAGGGGGAAGTTTATAACAATACAAGCCCACCTTAAGAAGCAGGAAACATCTCGAATAAACAACCTAACCTTGCACCTCAAAGCAATTAGAGAAAGAAGAACAAAAAAGCCCCAAAGCTAGCAGAAGGAAAGAAATCATAAAAAATCAGATCAGAAATAAATGAAAAAGAAATGAAGGAAACGATAGCAAAGATCAATAAACTAAAAGCTGGTTCTTTGAGAAGATAAACAAAATAGATAAACCACTAGCCAGACTCATCAAGAAAAAAAGGGAGAAGACTCAAATCAATAGAATTAGAAATGAGAAGGAGAAATAACAACTGACACTGCAGAAATAAAAAAAATCATGAGAGATTACTACAAGCAACTCTATGCCAATAAAATGGACAATCTGGAAGAAATGGACAAATTCTTAGAAATGCACAACCTGCCAAGACTGAATCAGGAAGAAATAGAAAATATGAACAGACCAATCACAAGCACTGAAATTGAAAACTGTGATTAAAAATCTTCCAACAAACAAAAGCCCAGGACCAGATGGCTTCACAGGTGAATTCTATCAAACGTGTAGAGAAGAGCTAACACCTATCCTTCTCAAACTCTTCCAAAATATAGCAGAGGGAGGAACACTCCCAAATTCCTTCTACGAGGCCACCATCACCTTGATACCAAAACCAGACAAGGATGTCACAAAGAAAGAAAACTACAGGCCAATATCACTGATGAACATAGATGCAAAAATCCTCAACAAAATACTAGCAACAGAATCCAACAGCACATTAAAAGGATCATACACCATGATCAAGTGGGGTTTATTCCAGGAATGCAAGGATTCTTCAATATACGCAAATCTATCAATGTGATAAACCATATTAACAAATTGAAGGAGAAAAACCATATGATCATTTCAATAGATGCAGAGAAAGCTTTCGACAAAATTCAACACCCATTTATGATAAAAACCCTCCAGAAAGTAGGCATAGAGGGAACTTTCCTCAACATAATAAAGGCCATATATGACAAGCCCACAGCAAACATCATCCTCAATGGTGAAAAACTGAAAGCATTTCCACTAAGATCAGGAACAAGACAAGGTTGCCCACTCTCACCACTCTTATTCAACATAGTTTTGGAAGTTTTAGCCACAGCAATCAGAGAAGAAAAGGAAATAAAAGGAATCCAAATCGGAAAAGAAGAAGTAAAGCTGTCACTGTTTGCAGATGACATGATACTATACATAGAGAATCCTAAAGATGCTACCAGAAAACTACTAGAGCTAATCAATGAATTTGGTAAAGTAGCAGGATACAAAATTAATGCACAGAAATCTCTGGCATTCCTATATACTAATGATGAAAATCTGAAAGTGAAATCAAGAAACACTCCCATTTACCATTGCAACAAAAAGAATAAAATATCTAGGAATAAACCTACCTAAGGATACGAAAGACCTGTATGCAGAAAATTATAAGACACTGATGAAAGAAATTAAAGATGATACAAATAGATGGAGAGATATACCATGTTCTTGGATGGGAAGAATCAACATTGTGAAAATGACTCTACTACCCAAAGCAATCTACAGATTCAATGCAATCCCTATCAACCTACCACTGGCATTTTTCACAGAACTAGAACAAAAAATTTCGCAATTTGTATGGAAACACAAAAGACCCCGAATAGCCAAAGCAATCTTGAGAACGAAAAAAGGAGCTGGAGGAATCAGGCTCCCTGACTTCAGACTATACTACAAAGCAACAGTAATCAAGACAGTATGGTACTGGCACAAAAACAGAAAGATCAGTGGAACAGGATAGAAAGCCAGAGATAAACCCACGCACATATGGACACCTTATCTTTGATAAAGGAGGCAGGAATGTACAGTGGAGAAAGGACAGCCTCTTCAATAAATGGTGCTGGGAAAACTGGACAGGTACATGTAAAAGTATGAGGTTAGATCACTCCCTAACACCATACACAAAAATAAGCTCAAAATGGATTAAAGACCTAAATGTAAGGCCAGAAACTATCAAACTCTTAGAGGAAAACATAGGAAGAACACTCTATGACATAAATCACAGCAAGATCCTTTCTGACCCACCTCCTAGAGTAATGGAAATAAAAACAAAAGTAAACAAATGGGACCTAATGAAACTTCAAAGCTTTTGCACAGCAAAGGAAACCATAATCAAGACCAAAAGACAACCCTCAGAATGGGGAGAAAACATTTGCAAATGAAGCAACTGACAAAGGATTAATCTCCAAAATTTACAAGCAGCTCATGCAGCTCAATAACAAAAAAACAAACAACCCCATCCAAAAATGGGCAGAAGACCTAAACAGACATTTCTCCAAAGAAGATATACAGAATGCCAACAAACACATGAAAGAATGCTCAACATCATTAATCATTAGAGAAATGCAAATCAAAACTACAATGAGATATCATCTCACACCAGTCAGAATGGCCATCATCAAAAATCTAGAAACAATAAATGCTGGAGAGGGTGTGGAGAAAAGGGGGACACTCTTGCACTGCTGGTGGGAATGTGAATTGGTTCAGCCACTATGGAGAACAGTATGGAGGTTCCTTAAAAAACTACAAATAGAATTACCATATGACCCAGCAATCCCACTACTGGGCATATACCCTGAGAAAACCAAAATTCAAAAAGAGTCATGTACCAAAATGTTCATTGCAGCTCTATTTACAATAGCCCGGAGATGGAAAGAACCTAAGCGCCCATCATCGGACGAATGGATAAAGAAGATGTGGCACATGTACACAATGGAATATTACTCAGCCTTAAAAAGAAATGAAATTGAGTTATTTGTAATGAGATGGATAGACCTAGAGTCTGTCATACAGAGTGAACTAAGTCAGAAAGAAAAAGACAAATACCGTATGCTAACACATATATATGGAATTTAAGGAAAAATGTCATGAAGAACCTAGGATAAGACAGGAATAGAGGCGCAGACCTACTGGAGAACGGACTTGAGGATATGGGGAGGGGGAAGGGTGAGTTTTGACAGAGCGAGAGAGAGTCATGGACATATACACACTAACAAACGTAGTAAGGTAGATAGCTAGGGGGAAGCAGCCGCAAGGCACAGGGAAATTAGCTCGGGGCTTTGGGACAGCCTGGAGGGGTGGGATGGGGAGAGTGGGAGGGAGGGAGACGCAAGAGGGAAGGACACATGGAGCATATGTATATGTATAGCTGATTCACTTTGTTATAAAGCAGAAGCTGACACACTATTGTAAAGCAATTATACCTCAATAAAGATGTTGAAAAAAAAAATACAATATATATAGTTAGAGCCACAGTATACACTTTGTATGAAAAATACTTTGAAAAATATACTTTAAAACTCTCCACACTGTCACACCTCACCCCCATTATAATAGTGTAAATCCAAAATGACACCACTCTCAAGGCCAGCCAGGCAGAATCTGGCTTTGGTGTTCACAGAATTCACACAAGCTCTTGAGTAATTTATACGGGAGGAGACTTGTAAAGGCGTGGGTGATATCTTGGGCCCATTCTTAGCAACATCACAGCTGTTTCTGTGTTGGACCAGCTTTATGAAGGGCATTTACTTTTTCAGAGGCTGAGGTGGTGTGCTTGATAGCACCCCTGGATTGGGAACCAGAACACCTAGATTTTCATCACTGCTGAAATCCTAACTATATGTGAGCCTGTGGGCTTTATCGTCTTCACCTTTCCTGATGAAAACAGAATATGAAAAGGTTGAACTAAGTGATTTCTAAAGTCCCTTCTAATTTTTAAGTATGATCATCAAGTTAAAATTGTTTATTGCTTTTTCAGTACGAACTGACTCTGATTATCATGTATGTTCATAGAGAGTGATATTTAGAATTCACTTCTGTCATTTAGAACCCCTACCCACCCCCGAATGCTGTGTCTATCTTAAATACATTTTCCAAGAGTTTTCCTACACCTTCCTTCTTATATACCCTTCCTCCTCCTTCCATTGCTTACCTGGTCCTTTTACAGTTGGCTCCAGCTAAGAAGCAAATCTGCACTAATATTCTGAAAATGACTCTCAGTATCTCAGGATCAGGCCTAACCTGGTAGGAATTCTGGGGACTTAAGCAGGCTATAGAGCAGGGTCTTCTGGTAGGGATTTGTTTAATTAAGGTGTTACCTCGAGCCAAGTACATAATTTGCAGGACCCAGTGCAGAATGAAAATGCAGGGTCCCTGCTCAAAAAATTATTAAGAATTTTCAGATGGTGACTGCAGACCATTAAACCAAGCCAAGGGAACTTATGAACGTGGGGCCGTTATGTCATAGTATGTGACTACACAGGTCACATACCCAGGCAGCCATTCGTGCCTGGAGTGGTGGGAACCCTGGGTTCAGTCTCACTGGTGCATAGGACTGAGTTTGACTCCAAAAGCATTATCCATGAAAAAAAAAATCCAATACAAATAAGGTAACATAAAAGCAAGCCACTCCTGCCAACTTATTTTTTTAAAGGTGACAAATGGTTCCAACAAAGAAGCTCTGATTATGTTTTGGCCAAATCCTTAGAAGGATAATCATTTAAATAGTTTCGGAAAAAGCACTGTGGAAAGGGAAGGTGTTGAAATCATATGATCATTTTGTTTATACTAATTAAAATTTTCATTCTGAGAAGGTGTAATGGTTTCTTCCAAGTAGTTTCAAGAAATTGGAAAGCCAGATGGAGATGCAAACAGTGGCACAAAGACTGACAAGAAGTTTCCTGGAGGGACTGGCGAAGTATAGGGAAAAGATGCTTTCAAAAGGCTAGAGGCATTAGTTTACCTCTACTACCCAAAGCTTTAAAATAAAGTTTGTAATAGATCAACTGTATAATTTCTTCGTGTTTTTTTCTAACATTTTATTTTTGTCTGATTCTGTTATTCTAGTGGGGAGATTACCTTGGCAATGTATACACTGTATTGTAACCTTTGATGGGATATTTGTGGTTTCAAAACAAGTTCAAAACTTTTTTTTCCTTTCAACAATAGGCATTAGTCAGCATTGATTGACTTTATGACAGTGTTCCTTGGCATTCATTTTTATTTGAGCTCAGAGGTCCAAGTAAATTGTGTTAATATTTTAGGTAGCATCTTGTGATTTGCATTGGCTGAGATCTGGAACAAGACAATTCACAGCTGTGAATTTGTTTTTTCCTCTCTACACAGCACAACTTGGTGGCATCCTGACTGCCTCAGAGAAGCACCATCATCACCTTTGAGATGGAGTCTTAGAAGGCTTCTTCCAACCAGTTGTAAGCAGGTAAGTTTGCATTAGGGCTTCTGCTGCCTTCTCTCCCTCTTCCCCAGGTTCTGAGTCTCCTACTCCTACCCTCATCTGTGAACAGAAGCTTATACTTTTAGACTTTCAAGTTTTCCTTCTCTTGCAGTAGTCCTCTTTCTCTCTTGAGTTAAAAACTAGCCAATCTGCTGAACTGAGTGTTACTAGTTTGTCTACTGGTGGATGACTATACACATAGGTGCACTTCTAAGTACTATGTTTGCTTTTTCTTGGAGCCTGCCGCTATGAGAAAATTTAAGCCAAGTGAGAGTCAGAAACGTAGAAATATGTCATGAGGAAGGCCAGAAGGAGAGTTGACTTGGGTAAGGAGTGGTAGATATATTGTGACCTTAAAATAACAAAGTTGCTTACTTTCTACCATAAAGGCAATCCTAATTCTTAGATAGTATATCTCATCCTTTTAAGGGTGTGTTGGCCAACCAAAGATAATTTAGAGAAGCTAAAATTCAGGAATCTGAAAACAGTCCTTAATTATAGCCTTTGCATTCAATTCACAATGAAAGCAGATTGAATTTAAACTTCCCAATAACGTAACCCTCGGGGCTAATGCTCTTGGGATAAATTTAAAATGAAACTGTTTCATACTGAAATCCATTAGTCATTTCTTTAGCAAACCCTCTTAGGTAGGGCCCCTTTAGCCTACATTTCCTGATTCTGCTGTACTTTATGGTGTTATGACTAGGTCCCAAAGAACACTGTGGAATGCAATCTGTAAAATCACTTTTTACTTAAAATTTTAAAATCAAAAATGACTGGAGAAAAAACATGGTAATTATAGCTTAACATAACAATGCAGAGGATACAGCCTGCAATGTAGTAGTTTCAATCACCATTATTATTAGCACAGTTTTTAGTAGTCATTAGTTGCTGAATTTTAAAATGTTTTGTTTATTAAGATAAAAAATAGATTTTTATTTATGCAAAAGATGCCATCGAATCAGTGTTCCAAAGGTGGTGAGGAGTTAGTTTTCTCATTATCACAAGATCTTTCCTCAGGCATGCTGCAGAGAGATATTTCACTTACAGCTAAAATCCACCCAATTGCATAAGGAAACAAAGGACATTTCTGCCCAAGGATTTGGTTTACACAGTTAATTTGGAATCATTTTAGACTTACAGAAAATTTGCAAAAATAATATAGAGAATTCCTATACACCCTTCACCCAGCTTCCCCTAATGTTAACATATTACATAAACATAGTACAATGATCAAAACCAAGAAATTAATATTGGCAAAATGCTATTAACTAAACTATAGATGGTATTTGAATCCCAACAATTTTCCCATTCATGTCCTTTTTTTTGGTCACAGAATCCAATCGAGAATCCCACATAGCCTTCCGTCTTCAAATCTACTTAGTCTCTCGCGTTGTGTAAAAATTTCCTCAGTCTTTCCTTGTCTTTCTTGATCAGAGTCATATTTCAAACAGGATTTATTCCTTTGAGTTGAATAATAATGAAAGAACAGAAAAATCCCCAACATTTGGGAACTTTAAGAGAAAAATTATATATTTTCTTAGAAATCTTTCAAATTATTAGAGTATGCTTTGCTAAAATTATGAATTAAACTCTAGATGATTTAAATATTTAAAAAATATTTTTGAAAGAAAAAAATTTTTTCTGCACATTGCTGTTTTGTTCTTTGTTTGCAATGACCTGTCTTGAGCAGTTTAAATCTAAAATAAGACTCCTTTGGGAGTGGTTTTTGGATTTATAATTTAGAAGAATTTTTACAGAAATGGAATTAGGATAATTGCTCTATGACCTCTTTGGCTTAAATTAGAAGGAAATTTTATTAATTGTGTGGTATAAATTTACTCCTTTAAATAGCTTAAAGTAAATTTCAGAGTAGTAGTAGTCAAATTCTGCATGTAAATACTTGTATATATTCTATGTTCCTAACTTAAGTTTCTGAAAACATTATTTATATATATAATTTATATATACAATATAATTATATATATAGTCTGTATATATATGTAGACTGTATATTATATATATATATATATATATAGTCTGTATATACATGCTTGTGTGTGTAATTCTCTGCAGCATTGTTGAATGCTTTACTGAGAGCACATAAAAAAATACGTATTTTTCAATAAGAGCTATTTCATGTAGCATAAATGCACTTCATCAGCTTGGAGAACAAAGGTCACAATAATTCTTTTTAAAATAAAAATTAATGTGACTGTTCTCCCACTTTACCACTCAAAGTATGTCCTCTCTCTGCCCCAGGGACAGCCCTCATAGAGCATTCCAAATCCTGAGGAGGCTCACCCATAGTTCAGCCCCAATCTGACCTCACTCTCATTGGTGTCTAAAGCCCAGGTGTGGCTCCTTGAATCTGAAGCATGCCCAGGTATAATCTTAAGCCAATGCTTTGGATTGGATCACCTCCCTGTCAAGCTGGGGACTCTCTCCACATCCTCTTATACCACTCCTGAAAGCTGCAGCATTCACAGCCAAGGGAGCAGTTTCTCTGTTCCTGAGGCATCATCTAAAGTACCACATCTGGTTCCTAGGACCTTGCAGAAGGAGAACTAGAGGACTCAAACCAGTGCCACATAGTGCCACCTTTACGTCAGGTGGTTTCATAATGTCTGCTGATGTCCCTGTCTACTTAGTGTTCACTGATAGTACCGTCTTTTCTTGAGGTCAGTGTTTGCATGTGTGGAGGGGGTTGCTGAGCTGGAGAGAAGAAAGTCTTTCCTCACCATGTTATGTTCACTGTGCTCACCCTACTAACCTTCAGTTGAGTTTCTGGTACCATTACCTTTGCTGTGCTCATACCAGAAGAGTGGCATAACAAGGCTAGACACATTAAAAGGAGTTTCAGAATCAAGGATAGGGCCCATGTATTACAAAAATGTGGTCTATTCAGTAGAAAAGCTATCCAGGCTTGTCAGACATGTTCATCTTTTAAAAAAAATATTTATTTTTATTGAAGTACAGTTGATTTATAATGTTGTGTTAGTTTCAGGTATACAGAAAAGTGTGTCTGTGTGTGTGTGTATATATATATATATACATATATATATATATATATACTTTTTCAGATTCTTCTCCACGATAGTTATTATAAGATATTGAATATAGTTCCCTGTGATATATAGCAGGTCCTCGTTGTTTGTCTATTTTATATATAGTTGTGTGTATCTGTTATTCCCAAACTCCTAATTTATCCCTCCCCCACTTTCCCCACTTTCCCCTTTGGTGCCCATAAGTTTGTTTTCTATGTCTGTGAGTCTGTTTCTGTTTTGTAAATAAGTTCATTTGTATCATTTTTTTAGATATATACATTCCACATGTAAGTGATATCATATGATATTTGTCTTCCTCTGTTGGAATTACCTCATTTAGTATGATAATCTCCAGGTCCATCCATGTTGTTGCAAATGGCATTATTTCATTCCTTTTTATGGCTGAGTAATATTCCATTGTGTGTGTATGTATGTATATATATATATATATATATATATATATACACACACACACACATACATCTTCTTTATCAATTCATCTGTCAATGGACATTTAGTTGCTTTCACGTCTTGGCTATTGTAAATAGTACTGCTATGAACATTGGGATGCATGTATATTTTTGAATTGGAGTTTTCAGACGTGTTCATCTTTTTAATGATGAGTTTTAACCTCTTTGGGTTAAAATATCTATCTATATAGATAGATAGATATAGATATTTATACACACACAAACACATACAAGTACAGAGAGCTGGAGGGATACTATAAAAAATGTAGGATACTCACTTGTGAGTGGGTTGTGCTGACAACCCAGTATGCGAGAGTTCATTTAAAATAAAGGTGTCCTGCAACCACTTAGAGGGAAGGAGCAAATCTTGAAACAGGACAAGTTCTTCAGGTCATCATTGTTCAGTCAGTGTTCCAGATTTTCTACATAGGAAGAACCAAAGAAAACAGTCTTACTGGAATGGAGGGAGGTGTTGGAGGAGAGATATCTTGAAGCTGCATTTACAGAGCATCCTCCTCCACCTCCTTCTTTGATTCTCTTTATTTGGAGGTGGTTTGGGAATAGATACTGAAGGATTAGATTATATGGAGGCAGAAAGACCCTGCCCCTCAAGGAACTTCTTGGTAATCCCAAACCACAATGCAATCTCTGTGCTTACTTTACACACAGAAGTTATTGTTGAATTTCTCTGCAGCTCAAAGGCTTTTTGCAATTAAGTATGAAATTTTTTTGGAGTAGAAACAAAACTAGGATGTTAGCTCCAAGAGGCCAGAAATTTTGTGTTAGTTAGTTAGCTCTGTTTCGAATTCCTAGAACAGTGCATGATCCATAGTAAGAACTGAATAATAAGAACTGACTATTGGGGGGATTGGTTCAAGATGGTGGAGTAGAAGGATGTGAGCTCACTCCCTCTTGTGAGAGCTCTGGAATCACAACTAACTGCTGAATAATCATTGACAGGAAGACACTGGAACTCACCAAAAAATACCCCACATTCAAAGAAAAAGGAGAAGCCACAATGAGACGGTAGGAGGGGTGCAATCACAATAAAATTAAATCCCATAACTGCTGGGTGGGTGACTCACAAACTGGAGAACACTTATACCACAGAAGTCCACCCACTGGAGTGAAGGTTCTGAGCCCCACATCAGGCTTCCCAACCTGGGGGTCCAGCAATGGGAAGAGGAATTCCCAGAGAATCTGACTTTGAAGGCTAGCGAGATTTGATTGCAGGACTTTGACAAGACTGGGGGAAACAGAGACTCCACTCTTGGAGGGCACACACAAAGTAGTGTGCACATCAGGACCCAAGGGGAAGGAGCAGTGACCCCTTAGGAGACTGAACCAGACCTAGTGTTGGAGGATCTCCTGCAGAGGCAGGGGGTGGCTGTGAGTCACTGCGCGGACAAGGACACTGGCAGCAGAAGTTCTGAGAAGCACTTATTTGTGTGTGCCCTCCTGGAGTCCACCACTGGCCCCAGCAAAGGGCCTGTAGGCTCCAGTGCTAGATTGCCTCAGGCCAAACAACCAACAGGGAGGGAAATCAGCCCCACCCATCAGCAGACAAATGGATTAAAGTTTTACAGATCTCTGCCCACCAGAGCAACACCCAGCTCTACCCTCCACCAGTCCCTCCCATCAGGAAACTTGCACAAGCCTCTTAGATAGCTTCATCCACCAGAGGGCAGACAGCAGAAGCAAGAAGAACTAAAATCCTGCAGCCTGTGGAACGAAAATCACATTCTCAGAAAGACAGACAAAATGAAAAGACAGAGGGCTATGTACCAGATGAAGGAACAAGATAAAACCCCAGAAAAACAATTAAATGAAGGGGAGTAGGCAACCTTCCAGAAAAAGAATTCATAATAATGATAGTGAAGATGATCCAAGACCTTGGAAAAAGAATGGAGGCAAAGATTGAGAAGATACAAGAAAGGTTTAACAAAGATGTAGAAGAATTAAAGGAAAAACACCTAGAGGAATTAAAGAACAAACCAACAGAGATGAACAATACAATAACCAAAATGAAAAATACACTAGAAGGAATCAATAGCAGAATAACTGAGGCAGAAGAATGGGTAAGTAACCTGGAAGACAGAATGGTGGAATTCACTGCCACACAACAGAATAAAGAAAAAAGAATGAAAAGAAAGGAGGACTGCCTAAGAGACCTCTGGGACAACATTAAACACACCAACATTTGCATTTCAGGGATCCAAGAAGGAGAAGAGAGAGAGAAAGGACCTGAGAAAATATTTGAAGAGATTATAGTTGAAAATTTCCCTAACATGGGAAAGGAAAGACCACCCAAGTGCAGGAGTCACAGAGAGTCCTAAGCAGGATAAACCCAAGGAGAAACATGCAGAGACATATAGTAATCAAACTGACAAAAATTAAAGACAAAGAAAAATTATTAAAAGCAACAAGGAAAAAATGACAAATAACATACAAGGGAACTCTCATAAGGTTAGCAACCAATTTCTCAGCAGAAACTCTGCAAGCCAGAATGGAGTGGCACAATATATTTAAAGTGATGAAAGGGAAGAACCTACAGCCAAGATTACTCTACCTGGCAAGGATCTTATTTGGATTCAACAGAGAAATAAAAAGCTTTGCAGGCAAGCAAAAGCTAAGAGAATTCAGCACCACCAAACCAGCTCTACAACAAGTGCTAAAGGAACTTCTCTAAGTGGGAAACACAAGAGAAGAAAAGGACCTACAAAAACAAACCCAAAACAATTAGGAAAATGGTAATAGAAACATACATATTGATAATCACCTTAAATGTGAATGGATTAAATACTCCAACCAAAAGACACAGGCTTACTGAATGGATACAAAAACAACACCCATCCATATGGTGTCTACAAGAGACCCACTTCAGACCTAGGGACACGTACAGACTGCTAGTGAGGGTATGGAAAAGGATATTCCATGCAAATGGAAATCAAAAGAAATCTGGGTAGTAATACTCATATCAGATAAAATAGACTCTAAAATAAAGAATGTTACAAGAGACAAGAAAGTACACTACATAATGATCAAGGGATCAATCCAAGAAGAAGATATAACAATTATAAATATATATGCATCCAATATAGGAGCACCTCAATACATAAGGCAACTGCTAACAGCTGTAAAAGAGGAAATCGACAGTAGCACAATCATAGTAGGGGACTTTAACACCTCACTTACACCAATGGACAGATCATCCAGACAGAAAATTAATAAGGAAACACAAGTTTTAAATGACACAATAGACCAGATAGATTTAATTGATATTTATAAGACATTCCATCCGAAAACAGCAGATTACACTTTCTTATCAATTGCACACAGAACATTCTCCAGGATAGATCACAGCTTGAGTCACAAAGCAAGCCTTGGTAAATTTAAGAAAATTGAAACTGTATCAAGAATATTTTCTGACCACAATGCTATGAGATTAGAAATAAATTACAGGGGAAAAAAACCGTAAAAAACACAAACAGTTGGAGGCGAAACAATACGTTGCTAAATAATGAAGAGACCACTGAAGAAATCAAAGAGGAAATCAAAAAATACCTACAGAAAAATGACAATGAAAACACAACGATACAAAATTTATGGCATGCAGCAAAAGTAGTTCTAAGAGGGAAGTTTATAGCAATACAATCCTAACTCAAGAAAAAAGAAAAATCTCAAATAAACAATCTAACCTTACACCTAAAGGAACTAGAGAAACAAGAGCAAACAAAACCCAAAGCTAATAGAGGGAAAGAAATAATGATCAGAGCAGAAATAAATGGAATAGAAACAAAGAAAACAATAGCAAAGCTCAATAAAATTAAAAGCTGGTTCTTTCAGAAGATAAACAAAATTGATAAACCTTTAGCCATACTCATCAAGAAAAAGAGAGAGAGGACTCAGATCAATAAAATTAGAAATGAAAAAGGAAAAGTTACAGTGGACACCACAGAAATACAAAGTATCGTAAGAGACTACTACAAGCAACTGTATGCCAATAAAGTGGACAACCTGGAAGAAATGGACAAAATCTTAGAAAGTTATAACGTTCCAAGACTGAACCAGGAAGAAATAGAAAATATGAACAGACCAATCACAAGTAATGAAATTGAAACTGTGATTAAAAATCTTCCAACAAACAAAAGTCCAGGACCAGATGGCTTCACATGTGAATTCTAGCAAACATTTAGTGAAGAGCTAAGACTCATCTTTTTCAAGCTCTTCCAAAAAAATTGCAGTGGAAGAAACACTCCCAAACTTATTCTACAAGGATACCATCACCCTGATACCAAAACCAGACAAAGATACTACAAAAAAAGAAAAGTACAGACCAATATCACTGATGAATATAGATGCAAAAATCCTCAACAAAATACTTGCAGCCAGAATCCAACAGCACATTAAAAGGATCATACACCATGATCAGGTGAGATTTATCCCAGGGATGCAAGGATTCTTCAATATATGCAAATCAGTCAATGTGATACACCTTATTAACAAATTAAAGAATAAAAACCATATGATCATCTCAATAGATGCAGAAAAAGCTTTTGACAAAATTCAACACCGATTTACAATAAAAACTCTCCAGAAAGTGGGCATAGAGGCAACCTACCTCAACATAATAAAGGTCATATACGACAGATCCACAGCAAACATCATTCTCAATGGTGAAAAACTGAAAGCATTTCCTCTAAGATCAGGAACAAGACAAGGATATCCACTCTTGCCACTATCATTCAACATAGTTTTGGAAGTCCTAGCCTCGGTAATCAGAGAAGAAAAAGAAATAAAAGGAATACAAATTGGAAAAGAGAAGTAAAACTGTCACTACCTGCAGATGACATGATACTATACATAGAGAATCCTAAAGATGCCACCAGAAAACTACTAGAGCTAATCAATGAATTTGGTAAAGTCGCAGGATACAAAATTAATGCACAGAAATCTCTTGCATTCCTATACACTAATGATGAAAAATCTGAAAGAGAAATTAAGGAAACACTACCACTTACCATTGCAACAAAAAGAATAAAATACCTAGGAATAAACCTACCTAAGGAGGCAAAAGACCTGTTTTCAGAAAAGTGTAAGACACTGATGAAGGAAATTAAAGATGATACCAACAGATGGAGAGATATACCATGTTCTTGGATGGGAAGAATCAATATTGTGAAAATGACTATACTACCCAAAGCAATCTGCAGATTCAATGCAATCCCTATCAAATTACCAATGCCATTTTTTACAGAAGTAGAAGGAAAAATATCTTAAAATTTATATGGGGAATAAAAGACCCTGAAGAGCCAATGCAATCTTGAGGGAACAAAATGGAGTTGGAGAAATCAAACTCCCTTACTTCAGACTATATTAAAAGCTACAGTAATCAAGACAATATTGTACTGGCACAAAAACAAATATAGATCAATGGAACAGGATAGAAAGCACAGAGATAAACCCACACACCTATGGTGAACTAATCTATGACAAAGGAGGCAAGGATATACAATGGAGAAAAGACAGTCTCTTCAATAAGTAGTGCTGGGAAAACTGGACAGCTACATGTAAAACAGTGAACTTAGAACACTCCCTAACACCATACACAAAAATAAACTCAAAATGGATTAAAGACTTAAATGTAAGTTCAGGCACTGTAAAACTCTTAGAAGAAAACATAGGAAGAACACTCTGACATAAATCACAGCAAGATCTTTTTTTGCCCCACCTCCTAGAGTAATGGAACTAAAAACAAAAATAAACAGGTGGGACCTAATGAAACTTAAAATCTTTCGCACAGCAAAGGAAACTATAAACAAGACGAAAAGACAACCCTCAGAATGGGAGAAAATATTTGCAAACGAATCAACGGACAACGGATTAATCTCCCAAATATGTAAACAGCTCATGCAGCTCAATATTAAAACAACCCAATCCAAAAATGGGCAGAAGATCTAAATAGACATTTCTCCAAAGAAGACATACAGATGGCCAAGAAGCACATGAAAAGCTGCTCAACATCACTAATTATTAGAGAAATGCAAATCAAAACTACAGTGAGGTACCACCTCACACCAGTTAGAATGGGCATCATAAAAAAAATCTACAAACTGGCTTCCCTGGAGGTGCAGTGGTTGAGAGACCGCCTGCTGATGCAGGGGACACGGGTTCATGCCCAGTCCAGTAAGATCCCACATGCTGCAGAGTGGCTGGGCCCGTTAGCCATGGCCGCTGAACCAGCATGTCCAGAGCCTGTGCTCTGCAACGGGAGAGGCCACAACAGTGAGAGGCCCACGTACTACAAAAAAAAAAAAAAAAAAAATCTACAAACTACAAATGCTGGGGAGCGTGTGGAGAAAAGGGAACCCTCTTGCATTGTTGGTGGGAATGTTAATTGATACAGCTACTAGGGAGAACATTATGGAGGTGCCTTAAAAAACTAAAATTAGAATTACCATATGACCCAGCAGTCCCGCTACTGGGCATATACCCAGAGAAAACCATAATTAAACAAGGCACATGCAACCCAATGTTCATTGCAGCACTATTTACAATAGCCATGTCCTGGAAGCAACCTAAGTGCCCATCGACAGACAAATGGATAAAGAAAATGTGGTACATATACACAGTGGAATATTACTCAGCCATAAAAAGGAATGAAGTCGGGTCATTTGTAGAGATGTGGGTGGACCTAGAGACTGTCATACAGAGTGGAGTAGGTCAGAAAGAGAAAAACAAATATCGTTTATTTTCGCATATATATAGAACCTAGAAAAATGGTGCAGATGGACCGGTTTGCAAGGCAGAAATAGGTACACAGATGTAGAGAACTAATGTTCTTTACCAAGGGGGGAAAGCGGGAGAGGGGGGTGGTGGTGGTGGGATGAATTTGGAGATTTGGATTGACATATATACACTAATATGTATAAAATAGATAACTAATAATAACCTGTTGTATAAATATAATAAATAAAATTTAAAAAAAAAGAACCAAAAATATAAAAGAACTGAATATTTGTTCTTGAATGAACTTGTGTATTTAGCCACAAATTAGTTAAATTAGTCAAATGCATTATCTGGGCTTCCCTGGTTGGCACAGTGGTTGAGAGTCCACCTGCCAATTCAGGGGACACGGGTTCGTGCCCCGGTCTGGGAAGATCCCACGTGCCGCGGAGTGGCTGGGCCCGTGAGCCATGGCCACTGAGCCTGCGCATCTGGAGCCTGTGCTCCGCAGCGGGAGAGGCCACAACAGTGAGAGGCTCGCATACGGAAAAAAAAAAAAAATGCAGTATCTAATTCATCATGGCAGTTTTTGCAATAAAGTATTTTAGTCATTAGGATGGTTTATACCAGTATGTATTGTTATAGAAAAATGTTTATGATTTAGGAAAGATAAATAAATGTCTTATTTGCATAAATTATATTTATTTGTAAATCACTTTTGAAAAATATATATCATTTGAAAATTATGTACGTGCACATATAGATGCAAAGTCATATACTTGGATGTAAATAAAATAATTCTTAGGTGATTGTATTCAGATTAGTTGAATGTAACTAGTGGAATTCAAATGAAATCAATAGAGGTGACTTAAAAAATTAATAGTTGGAAAAAAATAACAGTGGTTGAATGTCAGCACTCAATATTATTTGTATTAATATTAGCTAAAATTATTAAAATTGAGCCACACCAGTGGTAGAAGTTATTGGAAATTATGGCATTAAAAAATTAAAAAGCAAACACACTCACTTCTATAGTTGAACAAGTTACAAAATCTATACAAATGGACAAATGGTATTGAAAAAATTACTGATTTTTTCCTCCAAGCCAAGAAATTTCTGGCTTTTTGGTAAAGATATAAAATTATCTTATAGATAGTGTTAGCATCAGTCACTCTACTTGACTAATGTCTAAGATGGATAACAGAGGGGATTTTCAAGGTGCCCTGTGCATAAGGCAAATATATCATACTTTTTGGGTTTATATATATTTGTGTTCAACCCTATCTCCCCTCTAGATCATGGAACATGATACCAGCACAGGATAGGAAGTTAATAAATGCTCATTGAACGAACTCATGATTGTCTGGGTTTAGTGGGAAACAGTGGTACAGATACTGAAAAGTAGGGGCAATGGGAATGATAGTAGCAGTATCGTGGACCCAAACTTTGTGTGGTGGTGTAGACAAATTCAAAAGATCCTCACCTTTCGCTGGCTTTTGAAAATTGGATCTTGTATAACTTTTATCTGTACCCAAACTTAAATTGTTTTGTCTTCCATTCTTTTTGGCAATAAAAGTTTTTTCCTGCAAACTCTGGCTCAGTAGAGGAAGTAAAACCCTAATTCTACCTCACCCTCCAGCACCATCAGACGCTAATAGAGTTTTACGTACAGGATATATCTCCTCATCATTGTATTGAATTTTTAGAATTGCTTCCTCAGTGCAGTTGTAAGGCTTTGAAAAGTTCTGTTTGTAGAGTTGGTGATTGGGTAACATATTTCGAGTGAAGTTGTAAAGAGTCCATGAATAAAAAGAGCAGAAGAGAAGAAAAAGATATAGATTGAATCTAAGGATGTTAAAATGCAATTTTAGCTTTTTCTCTGATAACAGGCTCTGCCTTTGGTTTCTTTCTACATTTGAATGAGGTACATGGAAAACTGAGCTACTTTTAAGAGAAGGCTACACTGTGATTGTTTCTTTTTTCTTTTTCTTCATTTCTTCTTTCCTTTTTTAAAAAAAATAATATAGGCAATCTTTTCCAAAAGTTGATGTCTTGAAGTAAATACTATACTTCTCTTCTTACGGTGGTTTGACTCAATGCTTCAGATTGGCAAGGAAGAACTTTGTACTCCATCTTCTTGTGTTTTTACAGCTTCGTTTGCATAAATGTGCAATTTATGTAGGGGTGGATGTACTGTATTGAGAAATTCAGAGACAGCTGCCAGGGCCATCTTGCAGGGAAGCTGTGCTGAACCTGAAATTTAATTTAAATATTTCATTTCATTATCATAGATTGCAGTGTTGGTAGTAAACTCTCCCTTCTTTAGAATCAGCACTAATCCAATCCATGAAAATTCAATTGCCCTGTCCACAAATTTTGTGACTGAAAGCAGGGAACTGCAGACTTTGCAATGTAGATTGCCTGAAAGAATACTTTTGACTTCTTTCTTAGAAGGAAGAATCTTCATCTTAGGAATTCAGGTAATAGAATTCAATAAATTAACTAAAAAATTGTGCTTATTAATGTTCTCCTGCTACATCACCAGACATAAATGCAAGTCAGCTGACATCTTTCACTTTCCACTAAGCTTTTTGAAATTAACCATTTTTGTTAAGTTTAGCTGCTGCAATTAACTGCTGATTTCACCTCTGCACGGGCCTTGCTTCAGATGGTGTTACGGGTATCAATTTCATTGAAGTCAATGGCACATGCTGGTGATTAATAACTACTTCGTTACTCAGCAAAAGGCTTCTCTTCGTTAATAATGATTATGGAAAATTTCCTATAAAAATATTATTTCTAGGACTTCCCTGGCGGTCCAGTGGTTAAGGCACCATGCTTCCAGTGCAGGGGGCATGGTCGGGGAACTAAGATCCTGCATGCCGTGCACTGTGGCCAAAAAAATATATATATACACATATATATGTGTATATTATTTCTACAAATACATGCGTAGTTATTAGCTAAGATTGTAGGCATTATTAGAATCATGAGAATGTCAAGACTGCAAAAATACATTATGATTTCCTTGATGTGGTAAAAACCATTGTTGCAATTATTGTTTGATTAATGTATTAGGAGAGTGTGGCTTTCTCAATGCTCACCCTCATTTTGGTTTAGCTCTGAATATTAGCAAATGCTTTTTGAAAATAATACTTTAACCCCTAAGAGTAATTCTGGTCCAAAGAGAATGATTTGAAGCTGATGAAGTCATTGCGTTTTTCACACAGCTCATGCTAACTTATTCAATCTTTATGTCTAGTTGCTTATAGCTCAAAGACTACATTAATGGCACATCAAACCGTCCATCAATGAAATAAATGCATGCACATACATAAAATTATGCTCACATCCCTGCTCAATCTTACATACAAACACAGTGGATATGACATATCTTTTGGAAAAAAATAATTTTTTCTTTCCTCTAAGCTAACAAAGGGCTAAATTGACGCTTTTATTTTTAGAATTGAATGGGTTGTGCCATCACCTTCATCTTGGACCTTGAAATTTCCATAATCCTCTTCTCTTCTGGGTTTGAGTAGAGAACATATTGATGGATTCAATATTCAATCCTGAAAAGACCCCAGGGGAACAAATGTAGTCAGAATAGACATGTAGCAATCAGTGCTTAGCTTTCCTCCTAAGATGTATCAGGGCCTGTTTGGTCACATGGAGGTTTTTAGCCATGGAAAGCAAATTCCTTCACTGTCTTTATTGGGGATGGACTCTGTCTGCATATTCATGACATTGAAATTCTAATGTAAGATGCATCTCATCCCTTCTGAGTTTGGGCCTCCTTTCTGCTGACAGTGTTCATATTAAGTTTAGAAAGGATTTGCCATTGTTTTTACTTCTGTTTTTTAATTATTTTTATTGCCACATAATTTTGAAATTTATGGGCAACATTTAAATGAGTTGTAAATGGCTAGAATTATGAAGAATAAAAATAAATGAAAACTGCTTCATATTTTAATTATTTTTAATTTGTTCTTAGAGATAAAAGAAAATAAGGAGGTACCGAAAGGGTCACAGCTTGGAAGGAGGTACCAGTTTCTGCCTTACAGTGCTATTTTCCCGCAGGTGAAAAGTAGAATGGATCATATGGGGGTCACCAGTCATGGACTATGTTTGGTTAATATTGTCTTCATTGAGAGGACTCACTGTACACAACATCCACGCTCATGAACAATATTCTATTGAGAGTGGGTGAGATTAGATGAAGGCCACAGGCATGAAAGTATGTGTGTAATATCAAAAGTTGATAATAAGCTTCTTATTCTTAAGAAACTCATCCTTTATCGTGCAAAACAATATACATACAAAAAATAAAGACCCAGAGCAATATTAGTGGTACTGTATTTACAAGTGCTAATGGTTTGGTTAAAAAAAAAAAGTACTAAAGGGAGTCAGAAACTGGAGAGATAGGTGTGGTCTGGGGTCATTCAGAATATGCTTTTGGAGAACGGTGTGGTTTGCTCTGCATCTGAAAATATTTGTTAAGGGAAAGGAGAATAGGAGGACATTTCAGCTGGAGAATAAACTTGTAGAGATGAAGACTTTGCTATATCAAAGTATAATATGGAGGGTTGGTTTTTTTTTTTTTTTTTATTTTTTTTTTGGGGTACGCGGGCCTCTCATTGTTGTGGCCTCTGCCGCTGTGGAGCACAGGCTCTGGACGCGCAGGCTCAGCGGCCATGGCTCACGGGCCCAGCCGCTCCGCGGCATGTGGGATCTTCCCAGACCGGGGCACGAACCCGTGTCCCCTGCATCGGCAGGCGGACTCTCAACCACTGTGCCACCAGGGAAGCCCGGAGGGTTTTTTTAAAATGCAAATGAAGATGAACTTAATGCATAGCAAATTAATGCTAATAAAAATAATACTGACAAACAACCAATATTTACTGAATGGTTTCTATGGCCCAAAGCATTGAGCTAAGTGCATTACACGGATTATCTCTTGTAACCCATTTTTTTAAGATTGACAGCAACATATTGGAAGACTTCACTTTTGTACTTGAGTCCCTTGGCAATAGGAACTAATGTAAATCTTAAAATATTCAGTGATTTGATTTGGATGAGTGGATGTGAGATGGAAAAAAGGCAAGAAGAAGAGCTGAGAGATTACTCTGAAAATCTGAGTGTTAATGAATTGTACCATTCTGCATGAAAATAGTGGATTTATCCAGTGGTGTTCTGGTAAATATTTAACAGTTGACTCTCCAGGGGGAAAAGCCCTGATTTGATAACTTGCCACTTTCTGTGATGTAAATACTTTCACAATGACTGAATTCAAGCTGCCAATTCGAGGTCAACTGGCTCACCAAACTCCTGACAGCAACAGTTGGCTTTTGTCAGTCAGTATGAGCTGGCTGTGCACACCATCAAATTAATCTCAGACATAGAGAAACTGAAGAATGAATGAGAGTTGGATGGTTTGGCTATGTGGAATAGAAGAGACTCTGTCAAAAGTGGCATCCAGTTTTATAGCTTCAAGGAATGACAGCCTGGGGGTCACTGCCTTCTAGGAGGGCAAGTCTAGCTGTGCCTCAGCTGGACAAGAGTCACGTAGAGACAGCTCTAGTAGCTTCTTCAGGCAAGTATCTGAGGGTTTTACTTGCTTGGAGGAGAAAGTTTTCTGCCTGGGTGACTAGGAGAGGCACGTGATACTGGGGCAACTAGAGGATGGTGTGGCAAATGTTCCTTGGTCCAGTTCAAGGATTAAGTCTGAGCCATCAAAGTAGAGAGGCTAGAGACTGATTTGGGAAGATTTCTTTTTCACTGAAGGGCCCCATGAAATGTTATCTATTTCTCCTGGAGGAAGGGTATGGTGTAGAGTAGGGAAAAGAATCATTCTTTCAAGCTGTGCACATCCCTGTGGCACTGTGAGAGCCTCAGAGACATGGGACACTTTCTGGAGAGTCCTAGAAGTGTATAGGGGAATCGGAGAAACTCTCAATCAAAGTGAAGTCCTATCTTTGCAGGTACAAAATGAAATTTGGATGTTAACAAATATGCAAGTTTGTACCCAAAGGCTTCTGAAGCCTGGGAAATTTGGACAGGGGAAAAAAGGCAAAAGGTATGCATGAACCTAATTATGTTACATATGAGATGATAAGCAAGAAAATTTGTCTTGTAATGCAGCTGAAGCTCTAGTGAAAAGACGAGAAGTAAGGAAGGGAAATGGGAGTCATCACCCAAAAGATGACACTTCTTGGCTGGAATCCAAATCAAGGAGAGTGTAGAAAGGAGGTCAGATTGTCTCTGGTGAAGCCCACAAGAACATATCACAACATTCTAAGTGAAATCAATATATTTCACCAGTCCACAATCCTGAGTGTGTATAATAGATAAATTCATTTTTCCTGGGCGTGCCTTAGAAACAAACATTTCTGTGCCATGCTCATTCAATTGCTAGTTACAGATCTTCATAGGTTTCTAAATTCCTCCTGACTTAACGACATTTTTGGTAAGCAGGGTCAGGCAGCAGGCATGCCATGCCTGTACTAAATAGTCCATGTGCCGAGATGGAATGCTTCTGTCTTTCTACTGTCTGAAGACTTCACAATGCATTGTGTCCTCACTGTTGTTTTGGTGGCAGATGGCTATTATTGTGTTTGAGCAGCAGGGATGATTTAATTTCCTTATTCCTTTGAAGGAATTTCTTATTCTTTAGCATTTTTCTCTTTCTCCTTGTCCTGAGTGAGCTCAGAGCCAAGAATTTACATCTTTCTTCTTTTCCTTCCCCCTTTCAACAATTATTATCAGTACAGAGCTTTTCCTAAATGTTCCAATCCCAAACCATACTGTAAACCATCTTTTCTTCTTGCTGGCCAACTTCTCAATGTTTGATTAATACATTTGGCTTAAAATTTGTATTTCCCGCTCAGTCTTCTGCTAAAAGTATGGCATAAGATGACACACACACACACACACACACACACACACACAGAGTTCCAGCTGAAATGGCTAGACTTACTGGTGTTATTTCAATATATAAAGTCCACGGAGAAAAATAGTGGTTCCATGCCCCCTGCCCATTCACCAAAGGAAGGACTTAGACTACATTTATCTCTGAAACCCATGGCCTGAGGCCACTGAATTTAAGTTTTAAAGTTAAAAGTATTAAGGAGAATAAATAAAATTTCAACATGCACAAATCTGGTACATAGATTCATTGCATTTTCACCTTCACGCTTCATTTCTTTACTTTTACATTTCATTTCTTTAGGTTTTAAGATTTTTGTTTGCATTTATGTTACACTTTATAGGTCTTCTTCAAAGAAAATATGCTTCTTTTGTGTTTATTGATATCTCCTAAAGATTTAAAATTTTGCTCAATCTCCTACTATCATTCCAAACCATGAGAATGATCTCAACTTTTGCTTTATGGATTTGAGGTTTGCTTCTTCCTTCTCTCACATCCTTAAGTTTAAATTCATGATTTTTTCCCCATATTTATTTATTTAAATTATATACTTCATGCCCTTATTTCTAAATCTTACCTTCTATTTCTAACCCTTTTTTTTTTTTTAAGATGTTGGAGGTAGGAGTTTAATAATTTATTTATTTATTTTTGCTGTGTTGGGTCTTCATTTCTGTGTGAGGGCTTTCTCTAGTTGTGGCAAGCGGGGGCCACTCTTCATCGTGGTGCGTGGGCCTCTCACTATCGCAGCCTCTCTTGTTGTGAAGCACAGGCTCCAGACGCGCAGGCTCAGTAGTTGTGGCTCACGGGCCTAGTTGCCCCACGGCATGTGGGATCCTCCCAGACCAGGGCTCGAACCCGAGTCCCCTGCATTAGCAGGCAGGTTCTCAACCACTGCGCCACCAGGGAAGCCCCCTCTAACCTTCTTTAGATTGGCTTCAACCTCCTTATTTTCACTGCTTCCATCTCTCGCACTCAACTGGATTCTTTTTTAGTATATAAACATTCTCAGTTCTCTCCCATCTGCAGAAATATCCTTTCTCTTGATGCTGTCAACACTTTGCACACTCATCCACTTTTCTTTCTTTAAGCCAAACACCGTATAAGTAGTCTGGCTTCACTGTTACCATTTTCCTACTTTTCTCTAATTCCTCAAGTTTTTACAGTCTTGTTTTGTGCTCCCATCACATTACCTAAATATGTAAAAAAATAAGGAAACAAACAAATATGTAAACAAATGCTCTTTTGGAGATTATAATGAGCTCCTTATAACCAATCAATATCATTTCTTAGTCCTTGTTTCCTTTTTCTCTAAAATGGTAGGATTTGACACTACTAATAATCCTAATTCTGAAATTCTCTCCCCACTGGATTCTACAAGTCAGTTCTATCTTGGCTCCCTTTCTACTTCTCTGTTCATGACTCTTAGACTTTGTTCTCCAGTCTCATACACATTTTCAATGGGATCAGTTCTCTGGCTCTTTTTTCTTCTCTTTCATTTAGTTAAACAATGTTTCATTTAGTTAAATGAATGCTTATTGATCACATATTATCTGTAACTCCTTTGAGTCTAAGGATGCCTTGGGGTACCACTGTGGTCCTGTTTGAGGACAATGGAAAACCATTTTGTTCCAAGAAATCTTGAGAGACTTCTAGGACCTTTCATTATGTGTGAAATTTCCATCCCTCTTTACTGCTTTTGGCTGAGGAATTTATGATCCTTGTTGAAATGCAAAAAATATTCTCCAATAGGCCTCATACATTGTCAGCCAGGTCTTTGGTCAAAATAGAAAAAACCAGATGGTCAAATTATCTAACAGAACATAGATCCAGAGGCATGAAATACAGGACAGTTATATTCTAATGAGGTAAGGGAGAAAGGTGAGAGAATATTGGGTAATGGGAGGTGCTCCCTAGAAAGGTAAACAAGTGGTTTGCCCCTTGGCTGGCCTTGGAAATGCCTAATTAAAAAGACACAAAACAGGGCTTCCCTGGTGGCGCAGTGGTTGAGAGTCCGCCTGCCGATGCAGGGGACGTGGGTTCATGCCCCGGTCCGGGAAGATCCCGCATGCCGCGGAGCGGCTGGGCCCATGGGCCATGGCTGCTGGGCCTGTGCGTCCGGAGCCTGTGCTCCGCAACGGGAGAGGCCACAACAGTGAGAGGCCCGCGTACCGCAAAAAAAAAAAAAAAAAAAAAAAAAGACACAAAACAAATATTGTAAACAAATTCTCTCGACTGGATAAGCTTAGCGTTTTGAAAACAAGAGTTTCTTTGCAGAGTATATATTCCCACTGCTGTTTGTTTTTTGTTTGTTTGTTTGTTTTTCCTGAATTCTCTCATAGTTCTTGGTAAATGAATCTGAGTCACAAGAGATCAGCTCCCTGGAGGTGCTTAGTCTAATTAAGAACAATAATAAAAATCTCCATTAAAGCCTTTACTCTGAGAAAGCCATTAGGAAACTACTAGAGGGACAGCAGTTTTTCTTCCAAGTTCAAGTGTTTCCTTTTACTCTAGTGCATGATTATAAATAAATATTCTTTGATATCCTACTAAATATCTCTGGATGGACCATAAACTACTTTGTAATATAAATGATTTACTAGGCTAACACAAAAGGTGATTTTTGCTTATCAATGAAAAATGATATAAATTTAGCCCCTGTCATTTCTAATAAAACATTAGTATTTTCATAGTATGATCTGGAATTTGGTAGTCTTCAAAGATGTTGTAAAAAACACTTATGGATTTAAAAAAAATTAAAGAGCCGTAGTAACAGAAACTCTTTATTTTATGGTATTAACTGAAAACTATCAGCTTCATAGTGTTTTCTTCATTTTAAACTTGCCTTCTGTTCATACTATTTCACCATAGATTCACCAGTGGGATTTTACTAAGTTAGAAATTCTTTGTTATGTGGGGTTCTTACTCTGATATTTATGTGGGGATTTTGAGACTACATATGCTAGCATCTGCCTCCTTGACTATGTGCATATGAAATTTAATAGAACCTAGTCAATCCTTACCAAAACAACAATCTTATTTTCTGCTTTCTATATTTTAAGGAGAATAATGCATTTGCAGAACATCAATAAGTAAAGAGCCTTCCTGAACAATCACAAGAGTATTGATTATTTAAGGATTATTCATATAAAGAACAAATGTTTTAGCATTGCCAGCAAAACCAGCAGGGGTTAGTTTGCAGATGATGCTATTTATGGCATTTATAGTTCTCTGATGACTACAACTTTTGTTTGCATACCTCTGCCATCACAGCACCTTCATCATGCCAACCACTCAGATTCCCAGAGCTTCCTGGTATAAACGGGGTGGCCTCCGTGCTCCTGATTTTCTCACTTTCCTTCTATCCCAGATTTGCTTTTTTTGTGTGAGTCTTTCTCTCTGTGGGAGATGGGTATTAATTTGTGGTGCTTATACAACAACTAATATAAGGACATCACAATTCTCACCTAACATTTACGGCTTTGGCTTCAACTACTGAAAGGAGTTTCAGGTATCATCATAGGTTAGTAGGAGAGATGTTTCGGGCTTGGGATCTTTCTTATCACTTTTTTTTTTTTTTTTTTTGCGTTGCGGGCATCTCACTGTTGTGGCCTCTCCCGTTGCGGAGCACAGGCTCCAGACACGTAGGCTCAGCGGCCATGGCTCACGGGCCCAGCTGCTCCGCGGCATGTGGGATCTTCCCGGACCAGGGCACGAACCCGTCACCCCTGCATCGGCAGGCGGACTCTCAACCACTCTTATCATTTTTTATTTCAAATTTCCGGATATTTAAAGGCACTTAGAGTAACTAATTTGAAGATATAAAATAATTTAATGTTTTTTGAAAACCTTTTATGTAAGTCATAACAGACTTTAAAGATATATAAAAAGTATAAGTTTTTATATATTAAACTTTACTGAGTTGTAATTGACATTCAATAAAAGGCATATATTTAAAATGTACAATTTGATAAGTTCTGACATATCTATATACCCATGAAACCATCACTACCATCAAGATAGTGAACATATCCACTACCTACTAATGTTTTCTCATGCCCTTTGGTAATAAAACTCTCTTACACTACCCTATCATCTGCTCCATCCCCCACCTACAACCAAACATTCACTGGTTTGAAAAGCTAAGACTTTTTCATACCAGACTATGCTTTGTGGTCAACACACTTAATCAAATCATGAGAATTCCCAACCACAAGTGTACCATTTAGGGTTCAATTATTTGTCCTTGACAAATTGGGTTAATCTGAGTCTGCCCCGCAACAGGAGGGCTATTCTAGAGCACCACTGTGAATGGTCAGATCTGTATTGTGAATGGTGACTTCAGTAGTTTAGTGATGAAAAGAAATGAGAAGAAACAAGAATTATATGCAAGCAGAGACCTGAAGCAACAGCTTCTGAACCTTCTTAAGACCGTAAAGCTTGCATCATGGTTTCAACTGGTGTTTGCAACTCTAGCTGCACATTAAAATCGCTAAGGGAGCTTTAATTAGTTAAATCAGAATCTCTGGTAGGGACTGAGTCTTGGGATTCATAAACAGTATTTAAAACTTCCCAGGTGACTCTGATATGCAGTGAAAGCTGAGAATCATTGCTGGTGTTTTACTAATAATTAAGTGTTCTTTTTCTAGAACCGGTTTCAGGTTTAATTTTCTTAAGGAGTTCACCCAGAATTGATCATTCTGTATTACCGTTTTCTCTTAGGAGGTTGTCTTACTCTGGTCAAGAAGCGTTTCCTCAAGGAACAGTAAATGTGACACAGAAAAAAAAGAAAGATATTAAAAGTATTTATTAAAAAAAAAAGTAAATGGTTGTTGTTTAGCCACGATTTTGATTTATCTTCCTGCCTTATAATAATCTACAAATTCTAATCCAATTCTGCTGTGTTCTGTGATCAATTTTACCTTTCCTTTACCGTTTTCTGTTTCAATATGCACGAGAGGCCACAGGAAAATCTGGCATGTTTAGTTGCCGCGCTCCCTCATGCCTCTGATCTCTCTCTTCAGTGTCTCCACTGGGAGTCACTACCGTGTCTTACTACTGTGTCTTCAAAGTGGCTCCTAGCCCTCTATTCTGCCCCATCCCTGGGTCTTCCCTCTCTGCTCTCTGACTTATCCTGACTCCTTCACTCCAGGAAAATACCCCTATCCTCTCTCCTATTTTTTATGTCCACTGGTTGCTAGATATCTTTTCAAATACATGTATTTACGTCAGTGGCTGCCAATATTTGAATATGGTATCTCAGGCAAGCTACTATTATGTTAATCTCAGCCTTTCGCGGGTGATGCCATGACCTAAAGAACTAACTTTATTTTTTTAATAATACATTTTATTTACTTTTCATTGAAGTATAGTTGATTTACAATGTTGTGTTAGTTTCTTGTGTACAGCCAAGTGACTCAGTTATAAGTATATATATCTTTTTCAGATTCTTTTCCATTATAGTTTTTTACAAGATATTGAATATAGTACCCTATGCTATACAGTAGGACCTTTTTATTTATCTATTTATATATAGTAGTTTGTATCTGCTAATCCCAAACTCCTAATTTATCCCCCCCTCCCACTTTCCCCTTTGGAAACCATAAATTTGTTTTCTAGAACTAACTTTATAGTGGGAAATTCCTGTTTCTGTTTCAAGCTGGTGGGAGAAAAATTTGAGGACAGGTATGCCAGTCTGTGGCCTCCATATCATACCATGGACTAGAGTTCCCTTGTACCTCTGTAAACCCTGCTCTGTTGGTAGTGTCACCTTTACAGTGTGTTAAGGGACATTAGTGTGCCTACCTCTGAGAAAAATAAAGCAGCTGAGTGATAGTGAAACACTGATGCTTCACTGTGAATTAATGGTACAATGTCATTTTTCAAAGTACTTTTATGACTGTGGTGCAACAGGGAAACATTTCTGCTCAATGACCCTTGAATGCAAACTTCCATTTGTGAGGCTACTGAGTGTTTTAGCAGATTGGGCTCTAAATTAAAGATGTAGGAATTGATTTTTCTCAAAAGGATTTTATAGTTTTGTGTTTTTTCCCTCCCATCTCTATTTAGCTTCAGATACTTATTAAATGCAGGAGTTTGTAGAAGAAAACACATCTCACTATTGTATATCATTCATGATAGATATGAGAATGATTTTTTATTGTCTGTATTATATACTCACTTCTAGAAATTAAAATTGCATTTAAAGTGATATAGTGAAAGGTAACTGCAATATTATATGTTTATGAATCACAAGTTTGTCTTATATTTGCTTTGTTTCTTTTAGGAGAATTTTATTAGCACATGTAAAAGTAGCTAAGAGGTAAAACACTTTCCTTTTGTTTACATGTAACTTGGGAAACATTTTTACTGCTGACCATAAATTGAAAAACTGTGATAGCCATGATTAAGTCAGTCTAACATAGAAATGTTTTTTGGGCACCTGCTACATACACAGCACTCTGATAGAGATGTGGGGTTATAATACATTATATCTAATTGGTATGATTAAAGAATTTAAAATGTATTAGAGAAAAATGTGGGCAAACTATGATTGGAATAAACTTCTGCTATGATAGTAGGGCTAATAACTTTTCATGTATTTAGCATCAGTAAAATTCCTACAGATTCAAATGTTTAAGGAAGCTTTCAAAATGCCTAATTTGTCAATAGGAGTAAAAGGAATAAAAGCAGAATAAAGGTGACCTAAAAGTTAAGACACCTAGGTGAACTGATAACTACCTAGTTCACTTAGGTAATTGATGAGCAATGGCTTTAACTTTTAAGTTTCCTGAGACCTAAAGCCCTCACAGTTTTTATTTTCTGACAAAGAAAAGACACAGTTTATCTACAAAGATATTTTTATGACAGGGCACTCAAATAGGAATATATCTCAAAGGCCTCAGTAGAGTGAATATCATACTGGCTAATAAAATCAACTACAGTCTTACAAACAGCAGGAAAAGTAAGTCCACAGAAATGATTCTAGGTTATAACTATCTGTGAGACTAAGAACACTGCTTGAACTAAAGAAAGATTTATATCAGGAATTGAGATCATATAATACAGAGACATTTTTCAATTAAAAAATTATATCATAAAATATTACATGTCTTTGAAATAAATTTAAATAATAAATAACATGAAATTAAAGTGAAATTCTCCCTTCTCTTTTTTTCCCAACCCTCAGTTGTATATCACATAAGTAATGTATTTAACCCTTTTGGTTTCCACGTATGGCAGTTAGCCTCAAAATACTAAATGCTATTCTCATAGAGCTATTTATTCACTCAATAATTTTGATAAAGTCTAATATCTTCTCACTATGACAGAGGAGATATACTATCCCCTCTTTTAATCTTCTCCCAATGTTTGTTAATTACCAGTTTTTATTTCAGCCGCATAATTAGAAAAACTAACCCTCTAAAATTGTGAATATTTTCTATATTCACAACTATACTTCAATTAAAAAAAAGACTAACCCTTGATTCTTTAATATCAATTCATATTGGAGTGTCTCTTGAATCTCAACATCACAAAGTGAGGAATTTGGAATTTCTACTCATCTGTCAAACTCTGCTCTAAACTCCATTTCTGTTGTTATGGCATTACTTGTACATTGCCAACAAAATATTTTCCTATGCACTAAACCAGTGCTGCTGGAAGAGATTATTCCAAGTGTCATGATAAAATTCACTCTCTTTCCTTACATCCTACCAGTTGCCAAAATTATGCCATATTTTACATTCGTTCATTGTTGAACCATGAGTTGAATGCACAACTTTTTGTTTTCCTTTGAATTTCTAGTTGTCTTTCTTTTGCTTTGTCACATACAGTACATCCCTTCATCTTACCATTAAGATCCTACATACAGTTTATGTAATTCCAATCATATCCACTTTCTTCTTGAAGACAATCTTTGATCTCTCGGCTTTCTGTTCTAACAAAGAAAAATTGCCTCTAAAACACTTGCTCCACTGTCACACTGAGACTTCTTTTTAATGTATTCTGGTAGTTATTTTGATTCCCAATACTTCCTTTTTCTTAGATCCCCTTTTCAGTTTGTTGGCATTCTCCTCCTTCTTTTTTGGAAATGAGCCTGGGCAATAACGTTTTGTCTCTTGCTTATCTACAAAGTCTTAATTTGCCTTCAAATTTGTTTGAGCTATGTGTGAAAATCTAGGTTTCAGTAATTTTGGCTCAAAATGTTGAAAGCATTCCTTCATTGTCTTGATTGTCATCTAGTGTTCAGTGGGCTCTGCCAATTAATGATTGAATTCCTCAGTGCTAACTTTTGCTTTAGATTTCCCTTAAGTTGTACCATCTAGTGTGTTACATATTGGTGAGAGGGAACACATCTGTAGAACTTTAAGAATCAGATTTACATTCTCTCTCAAAGAAAAGGCTAAATAATAATTCACCTTTTCTGTTTTTCAGAAAGGAGCTTAAGTTAGAATCAGGCAATTTCCAAAAGCCTTTCTTGAGATCTCACAGTCATGTGTCACAACATGGAAGATTCTCAGTGTCTTTAAGAAATACAGTTATATACCCAAAGCAATCCAAATAATTTAAAGCATTTCCTTTTTTTGGACTTGATACTTTATCATGAGATGTTTTCTGTGGAACCACTCTGAGTTTGTTAATGTTAGCTAACTCTGAAGCTGATTCTGATAATGGCAAGAAACACTCCGTAAGAATAAAATTACCCTAATCAAAAAGTGTATATGCCTGAGCTAGTAAGTACCAAAGAAGTCAATTAATGTATTTTACCCTTAAAATGTTCTATGTTCTTTTACAGTAGTGTTTCACTGTTTGAGAACTTCCCTAGCTAAAAACTGTTTCTTGACTCTGACTCTTTGTCAGCTTCGGTTACTCAGTTGGCCAAGTCCTGCCTTAGAAGTGACAATTCTTTTTTTTTTTTTTTTTTTTTTTTTTTTGCGGTATGCGGGCCTCTCACTGTTGTGGCCTCTCCCGTTGCGGGGCACAGGCTCCGGACACGCAGGCCCAGCGGCCATGGCTCACGGGCCCAGCCGCTCCGCGGCATGTGGGATCTTCCCGGTCCGGGGCACGAACCCGCGTCCCCTGCATCGGTAGGCGGACTCTCAACCACTGCGCCACCAGGGAAGCCCAGAAGTGACAATTCTTAAAGCCACATCTAAGCTTAGTACTGATTACTTCCAACTCATCATAGAACTGGAAGGAAACATGAAGCATTTCTAGTGGCTTCTAAGCCTTTAGAGGGGACCATCTAGTATGATAAAAATCATAGGATTTGGAGGCTAGCAGGAGCTTTCAATATTCTCTAACCCAGGGGTCCCCAACCCCCGGGCCGCGGACCAGTACCAGTACGTGGCCTGTTAGAAACCAGGCTGCACAGCAGGAGGTGAGCAGCGAGCAGAGTGAAGCTTCATCTGCCGCTCCCCCCATCTCTCGCATTACCACCTGAACACGCCACCAGTCTGTAGAAAACTTATCTTCCTCGAAACGAGTCCCTGGAGCCAAAAATATTGGGGACCGCTGCTCTAGCCCCTTTACTGAAGAAATTGACTCACAGCATAGTTAGCAGTGTCTTAAAGTTACAGGCTAATTAGGCAGGACTACTGAATGTAGTTTTGCAGGTGTGCACAGCAAATTCTAGGAGGGGCCTCTCACCTTTGTAGGCTACAAAAATAGCACCCACGGCCTTGTTCAGTGCTGTATGGATCTTCTCAGCAGTCAGGAGTCAATGGCAGAAGCCATGTGTCCCCACCCTTAGCTCAATGCTCTTTTCATTTCATTGTGACACTGATACACAATGAGATATATGTACACATGCTTGAATGTGGGTTTGTGATCTTTTGGGCTTTCAGAGCTTAACTTTAGTAATTATAAAAACCCTTTATGAAATTTTAAATGTATAAAGGATTAAAGATCATAAGCTAGCTCTCTCAACATATTGATGTACCAAAAGGTTCCAGAATGAACTGAAGGGCTTATTGGAATATAAAATCAATTTATTATTTGTGACAAAATTTGAAGGTAAAAAGAGTTAAGGCTGGGATGACAATAAAAAATATTATGTAAGCACTTTGTTGTAGTTTCTTTTTCCTTATTGAAATATGGAAGGGACTAGGATGTGAGGAAAATCTGTCAGGCCAACATGACGGCCACTCAGTACATGCCAAGTTGACAGTATTGGATTTTAAAGATGATATTGATATCACATATTTACTCTACCTTTAGAATTAAAATAGAGATAGAGAATAGTTCAGATAAAACATATATTTCAGATCAAACATATTGAATAATGTTTTTCTTTGGTCCTATGGTGCTGGCACAGCATAAGCTCTGCATCTTGTTTGGGCCCAGTAGCTGTAAGGATTAGGCTGTTGTCAAAAAGTCTGGTGTGGACATAGAGTTAGATCGAGAGTAGTTAGCAAGCAGAGGAGTTGTTCTCTGACCTTAACTATTTTTTTCAGGTAAACTTGTTTGCCTCCTCTATCCTTTATAGCGTCTCACATTTTATCTTTTTCAACTTCTCTGCTAATGCGAAAGGAAAAGAAAAAAAAAAACTTTGATCTGTGAGTGTTCTTTTTCTTTCTCTCATCCTTGGGAATTTCACAAAGCCTCCTCTGATTAGGTGGAAAAGAGGTGTGAAGTTTTTTCTTCAAACACACTGGTGCTATAAAAACTAAAAATATACTCATCAAAATATATCTGTTTGAAATTCATTTGAATGTATGCTGTTGGTGGCAGAAGTGTCTGTCTTCCATTTTTCATATCTCAACCATATGCCAAGCCATTTAAAATCATTATGGCTTGGAGTTCATAATTGTAGGGGAGTAAGAATTTTATACTTGATCCAATGAATTGACACTGGGAACAGAGTCCTAGAGTGACATTCGGCCATTCATATAAAGAAGCCGGCAGTTTGGTTTTTACAAAGATTAAGTAGACTCTGTCTACTCTGTTTTAAAGCAGCATTGTAAAATTTTGGCAACAAATATTCTTAGATCTTCTTTCACTTCATTCTTGACAAATGAGTGCATTTCCTACCCTGTCAGAAAGTCATACATATTGAAAAGTTTTTCATTTGCTTTTGTTTTTCCTAGAAAGAGGTAGTTTTGGTTTGCTCAAAACTATCTTCTGTTGGTTCATTTTATCCACAAGTGCCCAGTTTTTTACATTCTCAAGGACCTTGACTGATGTTAGAAGTGCAAACAGTGAATAAATTTTTTAAAATTTCTTTTCTCTCCAGAAAGTTAAAAGGTCAACATGGTAGTAGAAAAACAGTATACTTGTATGTTTATAATTGACCCTCATTGTTAAGATCCCTTTGGTGACACTATGCTCTAAGCAGAGCATCTTAAAAAGAGAAATGTTAAAGAACTTGTGAACTTTCAGGGCAAGATAATTTTCATTCTGAAACTTACCAGCACATGCTCAAGAATTTCTGTCTGCTAGCCTAGGGCTATAGAACGTCCTCTCTTTTCAACTGAAGACAACCACTGTTAGCCTCCTTTTATGTTCTATAGGTTTAAAGCTCTTTTATTTCAAAAGGCCTTGGCCATGGTACACTGATTTTGTTTGATTTTTATTACTGATTTTAATTGCTTCTGCAGTTGTATATATTTTTGGTACTCCAGCTATATTGTTCCTTGTAAAATACCTGAAATATTTTCTAAGAGGGAGAATATCTTATGAATTGTTTTTTGTGTGTAATTAGATAATACATAATCTTTATGTTACTGACTCCAACTTCCTAAAAATTTTAGAGTAAATGCAAGGTGTACCTTATAGATTTGAGGAAAAATATTTAAATAACACATTCTTTTCTCAAATATTCTCTTTCACAGATTTGATGTAAATGAAATAAAATAGAAAATTCATGTTTTAGAAACTGCATTAATTATTTCTAGTTGCCTTTTGGGGACATCCTGATTTTTCACTTTAAAAATGGTTTAGGGCTTCCCTGGTGGCGCAGTGGTTGAGAGTCCGTCTGCCGATGCAGGGGACATGGGTTCGTGCCCCGGTCCGGGAAGATCCCACATGCCGCGGAGCGGCTAGGCCCATGAGCCATGGCTGGTGAGCCTGCGCATCCAGAGCCTGCACTCCGCAACGGGAGAGGCCACAACAGTGAGAGGCCCGCGTACCAAAAAAAAAAAAAAAAAAAAAAAAAAAAAAAATGGTTTAGCTTTCTTTTTATGACAAGTCAGATGTTACAAACTACCTTTTGTGTATAACATATAAATGAAAAATTAAAATTCCCTGTTGAAATGTAAAATTCAGCAAAGAACTTCTAAGTGCATCCAGTCAAAAATATATATATTAAAAAAATCTATATATGTATATATATATAGCAACTACTTATTTACAATGGGATGTTATAAACTTAGTTTGCGGTTGTTATAAATCTCATTAAAATAGATTTTACCAGACAGATATCTTTTCAAATATGAAAATAGCTCTATTGCCTTAAATATTTTGATGGAATCAACAGTAGCCAAAAATGTTGTAATCATAAGAGTTTTGTATCAGATTGATTACACTTCTTTAAAATTACTTTATAAATATTGTGGGCAGGTATCTCCCCTGCTCCTGGACTAGGTAAACAGTCTGTGGTGAATCAAGTTGACTCTCCTAAGTCCTCCCTAGTTCTCTTGTATTTTATTAGAGAGTTTTTATAAAAACTCAACTATATTCAAGTTTTTGAATGTAAATGACCTCCTGTGATCACAAGCTCAGTGCTGCATAATTTTCATAACAATATAAAATTATAATTTCTGTTGCTGTGTGGACATCTTTCTACACTCTTTGGGATGGAGGCTAAGGGGGGAAAGGGAAAAAGAAGAAGAAGAGAAGAAAAGCTGACTTGCTTGTTTGAGTGAATTTGGGGCTTAGGGAAGAGTTTCTGTGATGGGGTCCCTGAGCTTTGTCTTCAATTAGATGTTATTCGTAAATTTAATTTAATTTTATGTGCACTGAGTAGTTTATGTTGAGAAGCACAGTATAATATTGGGTCAAGATAGGGTAACAGATCATTTTACCAGCATTAATATCCATGTATTCTGCTAATATTACTGGAAATATTGTTTAAAAATTACATAGATTATTTACATAAATGAATTCCATTTCACAGGTTAGAAGTGCACAAAATTAAGATTATTTATGCATCAATAAAAAACTACATGGAGAAGCCAATTCTTGTCCTTAGAGCCTTAGGTATTATGATTAAGAATTAATTTTTCTATATCACTATTAGGAACAAATTGTAAACCTTTTCCAAATTTGCAGAGCACATTTATGGAACATTACTCAGGGTGTTCACTTAACACTAAAATGTAATGAAGTGAATTTGCATATTTTTCATTAGCTAAAGTTCTTGTATTTCTCCAAGGCTGTCTTAATAAAATGTATATAGTCTGCCCAGTCTCCCATTTTCAAAAATGTTGAATTAATGAATTTTGAGAAATCTTCCTATCGTCCACTTATTGGTGTGATTATTTGGATAATCATAACACTTGTAACTCTGAACAAAATCTAAACTTTAAATTCAAAAGTAATCTCCTAGAAAACATTTTTAAAGCTTCTGCAATACTCAGTTCCTTACATGATGTATTTTTTGGGAAATTCTCCCCACTTCTGCCTTTTATGAGGCTTCACCTCACTGCTTCTTCTACTCCTCTGGCTATCCTTTTTTTCCTTTTTCTACTTCCTTCTGAAGCCCCAAGGCTTATCTCTTAGTCCTCTGTTTCTCGCCCAGCATGCTCAGGTCAGAGTTCTTCTCAACTCACAGATGCAGTGGCCATCACTTCACTCTCAGCTGTAGTCACCTCCTGAACTCAAGTCTGACCTCCCTAAGAGATGTTGAAATCCAGCACAGTTACCTGCTCATTCTTCCCTAGTACCCCAGTGGAATTTTCCCTCTAGTTTCCTTTCTCTGTCATTGTTATTTTTCCTTGTTTAACTCTCAGGGATGAAATTCCAGATAATCCTTGCTCTTCCTTCATCCTCAGCCCACACATTCAGTACCCAAGTTTAGTCCTATGTTATGCTTTCCTAATCAAATTATTTCCTCTAATTTCTTCATTTCTACCTTAGTCCAAAATTTAAGTATTGCCTAAATTACCTCTAAGATTCCATTCCATCTCCTTTCTTTTTTATTTTACACCTTGCAAAACAAAACAAACCCAACTTTGTGCATGTACTCACAGAAATCTTAATTGATACTTGAAGTTTATTTGGAGATTTAACTTTTTGCCCCACCCCTACCCCCCAAATCCTTACCCACACACATCAACACTAGAAAACTGTTTGGAATATAAAGTCAGGGAAAGCCGGAATTTGATCCAAAAACTTGCCAAGGGTACCATTAGATATCAGAAAAAATTAAAGGAATTGTTGCTATTTAGTTCAATTGACCAAAAGGACCAGATATGACCTTCTATATTGAGGAAATAAAAAACAGTAGGATGTCTGTGCAGGAGACCTTTGCACAGTCCAGGGATTCCTTCTCATTTTAGGGCTTAGGGTTGGGGCAAGGACAAGATGCAGAGCAACTGGAGACCCTACCACTTGGTATTTTGTTTACTGTGGTTAATTAGCAATAAAAAGCAGCTATACTGGGAGTTGCAGGGCTCATGAGGTAGCTACACTGAGCAGAGAACGAGTAGTGCAATGGAGTTTTCATGATTCGGCACTAGCAAAGAGGCATTTCTTCCTTCGCTATTTGAAATGACTGCAATGACTCAGTTTAAAGTAAAATATAGTAGAATTCTGAGTAAAAATGATGATAATAGATAGAAAGTGCACAGAACAATTTTTTTATCTATTTGGGGACTTTGGTGCCTGCCTTAATCCATACCTATCTGTATTATGCCATGAGGTAACACACCTGTATATTTTCAAAGAGCTCTTCCTGAAATTCTAAAAATGAGCTTCCAGATATGGGTCAAACTAAGACCTATTGTAGAGTAGGAAGTAGTTGGACTTGGGATTCAGAGAGAAGGATTCAAATGCTACCTCTGCCACTTAACTTCTCTGAGGCTTCTAATCCGAATTTTTAAAATGGGAACAAGAATCCTTACGTTGAGAAGCACTGTGAGGTTCATTGAGATAATTATGAAAGAACTTGCCCTTAGTAGATTCTTTCTACTATCTTCACCTCCCATTTTCCAGAGGAATTTCTTATAACATTTTAGTGATAATTGTTTCCATGTTGCAAGTGTGCCTGTCTTTCCTAATCAATAATTCACTTTACAAAACAATTTAAAGTGTACACTTACGTTATAATCTCCCTTGGGGCCTTGAATAGTTTGTTATTCAACAAAGAAGCAGGAAGCAGAAAAGTCCAAACTTCAGTTGCACCATTGCCAATAGCAAACCAATGAGGAATGATGGTAAAGTGTATCTGCAATGATAATTCATGTCCGTGAAAACTTATGCTGTAACTTATAATCAACTGACATGTGATTTTTAGGAACATATGTTGACTGAAGGGAGGTGACCCTGTGGCAAGAATTTAAGCATGGTTAACTTTCATGAGTCCTCTGAAAACTTTATTAGGATTTGCTAATTGACAATTGTTTAAATTATAACACTTCTCATCAACTAATAATCAGTGAACATTCTTACACATTCTGTTGTCTTTTAGGCTCCAGAGCATGTGGCTCTGAGATATGCCATTATAAAATGCCTGAACACTATAAAACTCTTAGAGGAAAACATAGGAAGAACACTCTTTGACATAAGTCACAGCAAGATGTTTTTCGACCCACTTCCTACAGTAAAAATAAACAAATGGGGCCTAATGAAACTTAAAAGCTTTTGCACAGCAAAGGAAACTATAAACAAGACGAAAAAACAACCCTCTGAATGGGAGAAAATATTTGCAAACGAATCAACTGACAAAGGATTAATCTCCAAAATATATAAACAGCTCATGCAGCTCCATATTTAAAAAAACAAACAACCCAATCCAAAAATGGGCAGAAGACCTAAATAGACATTTCTCCAAAGAAGACATACAGATGGCCAAGAAGCACATGAAAAGGTGCTCAACATCGCTAATCATTAGAGAAATGCAAATCAAAACTACAATGAGGTATCACCTCACACCAGTTAGAATGGGCATCATCAGAAAATCTACAAACAACAAATGCTGGAGAGGGTGTGGAGAAAAGGGAACCCTCTTGCTCTGTTGGTGGGAATGTCAATTAATACAGCCACTATGGAGAACAGTATGGAGGTTCCTTAAAAAACTAAAAATAGAATTACCATATGACCCAGCAATCCCACTACTGGGTATATACCCAGAGAAAACCATAATTCAAAAAGACACATGCACCCCAATGTTCATTGCAGCACTATTTACAATAGCTACGTCCTGGAAGCAACCTAAATACCCATCGACAGACGAATGGATAAATAAGATGTGGTACATATACACAATGGAATATTACTCAGCCATAAAAAGGAACGAAATTGGGTCATTTGTAGAGATGTGGATGGACCTAGAGACTGTCATACAGAGTGAAGTAAGTCAGAAAGAGAAAAACAAATATTGTATATTATCACATATATGTGGAATCTAGAAAAATGGTACAGGTGCACCAGTTTGCAAGGCAGAAATAGAGACACAGACGTAGAGAACTAACATATGGACACCAAGGGGGGAAGCGGGGAGGTGGGGTGGTGGTGGTGGGATGAATTGGGAGATTGGGATTGACATATATACACTAATATGTATAAAATAGATTACTAATAAGAACCTGCTGTATAAAAAAATAAATAAAATTCAAAAAATTAAAATAAAATGCCTGAAAAAAGTTTAAAAGCCTTAGTTATAAATTGTAAAAATTTTTGGTAAAAAGAAGTAGATTCCAATTTAAATAGCCTTATAAAAGGGGAAACGCTGGGAATTATCATTCTTTTTTAACGGTTGAATAAATAAATGGAATTAATTATATGAAAGATGAAATAAAAAATATTCCTAGCAATAAAATATATGGTTCTGAGCAACTTGTTCTTCATGTACTACTGGTTTAAAACTAAAACAAAAAGTTCTGAAATGTCTTACGTTTTTTGCAGTTTTTGCCTGCACTGATGGAACAATTCAGTTAAAATTAGAAGATTCTGTGTCCTCATTTTCTTTTTCTTTCTTCTCTCTCTAAATACTGTGGAATAGGGAAACAAAGGTTATAATTTTAGATGGAGGCAAAAGTGTAAGGCTGAGAACTCATGACAAATAATTTAAACATCAGATATTAGGGTATGCAGGCTGCATTCTATAACAAATTTATAAGAATTGAAAAAATGTCAATGCCAAGAAAAAAATAACAAGGCATTTTAGAGGGTAGAAGAAAAACAGGAAACTGGCAAGTAAAACAGAGTCCAAACCTTATCCTTTGTTAAATGAGGAACTGAATTTCTAAGAAATCAATTTCTGGCCTTGATGTTTGGGAAGCAAATGAAATGTTTATTCATATATCAATTTATTCATTTAAGAAAACCTTTGATATTGAAGATGATATTATAAAATAAAACTCTCTCGGATTTCTTTAAAGAGCTATAGTTCTTCCCAGAGTCAGAAAGATTGGTCCTTAGTAATAGGAGCCCTAAATACTTAAAATTGCTAAAAGATTAGACTGTACTCTTAAATTAAAAATATTTTTTCTAACGAAGGCAGTCATCTAAGAAAATCACTAGGTTTATATATTCATGAATTCAAAAATGAAACTGAAAGGGTCCCTCATGTTAATATATTAGACTAAACTGGTATGGGAAACCTTCCCCCATCAAATACATTTTGGATGAAATATAAACATATACAAAAAAGTTAAATACAAAACTGGGCTTGAAATCGAAGAAGAAAGAGAAAGAAGAAGGAGGAGGAGGAAGAGAAGAAGAAGGAGAAGAATGAGAAGAAGAGTATCCTCAGTGTCAGGACTGAAGAGAGAACTCAAAATCAGAAGAGTTCAAAAGTGGTTCTTTTTATGGATTTAGTCAGTGAATTCCTTTCATGTGTGTGTGTGTGTGTGTGTGTGTGTGTGTGTTTAGGGGCTATTTTGTTGATACAGGAAGGAAAGTCTCAGCTTTAGGCACTGTGCACATGGGGAACCTGGGACAGAACTTCCTTTTTAAAAGTCATAAGTGATCAGGTTATATATGAAATTAAGGCAAGAAAAGCTTGACCTCCATTCAGGCCAGGAAATCAGCAAGGAAGCTTGTCAACTGCAGAAGTGAAGGAAAGAGATACTACTACTTCTAAGTAGTAGTACTACTTAGTAGTACTACTTAGTACTTCTAAGTACTAGTACTACTTCTAAGTAGTACTAAGTACTTCTAAGTACTAGTACTAAGTACTACTTCTAAGTAGTAGTAGTACTACTTAGTAGTACTACTTAGTACTTCTAAGTAGATACTACTACTACTAAGAGATAAGAAGCTGCAGGAGCCCTGAGCAGAGTTGTCTGGATTTGTGGTAATTCCTGGGAATGAGGATACCCACTGGAACCCTTTATACTGGGGTACTAAAGCAGAGGCAATCCTCAAACTATGCTGCAGGGATACTCCCACACTCCAGGGCATGTAGGACTCCCACAGGAGTAACCCTTGATGAGGATAAGTTTACAGTAAAATAACAAACCTCATGAGAAAACAAACCACCAAGAGAAGAGTCAACAGATAACAACACATGGGTGAACTTATACCTCATGGACTGGAGATTGCAGAGCACACTCAAGAGACTTTAATGTAAATTAAAAAGACAAAATAGAAAAGAGAAGGATAGACTAAATTATTTTGAGAATAAAGGGGATGCAAAAGAACCACATGGAAGTTAAAGAAATTAAAAATGTAAGCCTTGACATAAAACCTCAATGGAGGGGTTATATAAAACTAGATTCAGCTGAAGAAAGAGTTAATGAATTAAAACTCAGATCCAAGGAAATCACTCAAAATGTAGTACAGAGTTAAAGATATGAAACATGAAACTGAAGTTTGAGTTGTGGACAATGAAAAGAGAAGATCCAACATAATTATAATACAAATTTCAGGAGGAGAGGATAGAGACAGTGGGAAGGGGACTTTATATGAAGATAAAAAAAGGGAAATAATTATCAAAATTTTAAAAAACTGTTAATTCCAGAATAGGATAGGAAAAAAAAATTTGCTCCTAGAAACATCATAGTGAAATTGCAGTAAAGACCAATTCAGATTTTAAAGCTTTCAACTGGGAGGGGGTATTTAACCTACAAAGGAACAGCAATCAGATTCTTCGCAGACTTTTATCTCGGTCTACTTTTATTAGAAGACAATGGAATGACACTTCCAATAAGCTGAAAACAAAACAAAACCTGTGCGCCATTTTTGCATTCAAACAAGTAATTATAAAGAGTAAGGAAGGGAATAAAGACTTTTCCAGATAGAAAAATATTGAGTTTACAACTCACCTATTTTCCAAGAAAAAAAAACTATTTAAAGATATAATACAGCAAAATAAAACTGAACTCAGAAAGATGAGTGGGATGCAAAAACAATGCTGACAAATAAATTGATAAGTGTATTATATTGTTAGGATTAAATACATGTTAGCATTATTAAAAAGCTAATTTGAGGGACGTTATAGAGGAATCAGGAAATCAAACTGAAATAGTTTAAGAAGTGACATAGGAGAGATTGAAGCAAAAGCATCTTAAATTCCTGTAATTGCTTTTGAGGTGAAATAAATTTGTTTAATCTCTGTTTGTAATACTTAAAAAGTAGAATTAGCCCTTCACTAAGAAATAGGTTAAAAAACATTGTATATTTATATAATTAATAATATACAGCCATTAACATGAATGAAATAGATGAATACTGATGTAGTTTAATCCCAAAACCTAATGATGAATGAAAACAGCCAGTTGAAAATAGATACTTCATATATGGTAGCCCTATATAAACTTTTAAAACAAACAACACCAAGCCATCCTATGTATTATATATTCTATTTATTTTAAATAGATATATTGTACATTTTTATATGTACAGTGACAAGAGAAATTGGCCTTGGGATACTTACTGATATTTTTCTGTTGTTGTCCTTGTGGTTTGTTTGTTTGGAAGAAAAACAAATGTAGGCAGCTTATCTAGTTTGGATAACTTGCTTCCAGAATCAGTGCTCTGAAGAAACAGCAGCCCAGTGGGAAAAGGCAGAATATTCTTGATAAAGTTGATACCTTAGAGAGTTAAAGTTCTGCAATTAAAGGGGCCTTGATAAGATTTGATATTACACAGTGATAATCTCAGTGTGTGCAAAGATTTCCAAATTTATTCCTTCAGATAAAAAGATACAAAATGATATGCAACTTGGGAAACTAAAATATTTCAAGATCCATGATTGCTTCAAACAAGTGGTATATTTTACTCTATTTTCTCCTCAGGGGAAAATAGAATCTACCTAAAAGCAAATGAAATTTTGTTTTTCTTGAAATTCTAGACAAACTATATCTCTAGAATTTATTGACACCATAAACCAAGTTTTTTATCAAACCAACTTTCAGCCCTTAAAGATTTATATATGTGCTTAATGAGTTGAAGGATAATTTATTTATAACATGTAGTACCAGGATATTAGATTTTTTTTGTATTTCATAAAAATTGTGTGTTTAACAAACATAAAATAAGTGAGACTTTCAGTGTATCTTCTATATAAAATATGCATTTGGTCCAACACCTACCAGAAAGAATAATGACATGTGTCAGACTATCTCAGAGGAATTTTGAAGGATTCACATTACTTCAATGTGCTTTTTGGAAAAACAGTGTTTCCATTATGAATTTTCATCAAAATGACATTCAGTGGGTCATCATCAGTGTGGCTCTGTGTAGCCATACCTTTAGTTAGATACCCTTAGTTTAAAACTGATTAGAGGGCTTCCCTGGTGGCGCAGTGGTTGAGAGTCCGCCTGCCGATGCAGGGGACACGGGTTCGTGCCCCGGTCCAGAAAGATCCTACATGCCGCGGAGCGGCTTGGCCCGTGAGCCATGGCCGCTGAGCCTGCGCGTCCGGAGCCTGTGCTCCGCAACGGGAGAGGCCACAACAGTGAGAGGCCCTCGTACCACAAAAACAAACAAACAAAAAAACTGATTAGAACCTGAATATAAAGTTTCCATAATAAAGGCAGTTTTAGTCAATTCCTGTATTCAAAAATCCATCAAAGCAGTATAAAACTGATAAATAAACAATAGCAGAGCAAAATGAAGAAAAGGGAGATTATATGTTCAATGAAATAAGCAAACAGACACAACTCTGGATCAAAATCTATTAACCTGACATCCAAATTATGAAAATTGGGGGCCAAAATGAACGAATCCGAATCTGAGAGCTGACGCAAACATCTTCAAACCTTAAGCCCAAAGCAGCTGTCCCTAAAAGCTGGTGGTCCAAACCAAAAGGTGTACCTGAAACAACGACTTCCCCCCATTCAAGCCTTTGTGCGACCTGTTCATCATGTCTGCAAGGCCGCTTTCCACAGACCCTTCTCTTAATTTTTTCACTTAGACGTTATCTCCTTTAAGTTACTGCCACTTGCCATACAGTAGCACAGCATCCCACCTTCATCATTCTCTAGCCCCCAATCCTATTTTGTTTTCTTCTTGGCATTTATCATTTCTAAAAGTACCTTCTTAATTTATTTGTTCCCATGGTTTTAGTCCTTGCTTTCTGCCAGAAGTTAAGTCTGAAGCAGTTAGGAACTTGAGTGTCCTCCAAACTTAGATAATTGCCTGACAATTAAATGATTCTGAATAAATAAATGAAATAATGATTAAAAAACACCTAAGCAGCAGAAACTAACACACCATTGTTAAGCAATTATGCTCCAGTAAAGATGTTAAAAATAAATAAATAAAATTAACAACACCTAAATTAGGATTAAAAGTAAGTAGTGGGATAAATGAAAAATATTCCTTTAGTAACCAATTTGGATATCACCGTGTGTTAAGGATATAGAGGTAAAGAGAAACCACACTGACATGCCATCATAATTTTCTGTAGTCTGGTTTTCTTTCTAATCTAAGAAATTTGGAGAAGTGAAGTCTGAAGGCTGGATGGGAGGGTGAGAAGCAGCGATCACCAGAGTGCAACACAAATGACCTGGGATCGAAGGGCTTTATCCCACTAATTCCTGCCATGTGAAAACTGAGACGGGGAGCTGGTTCAAGGAGGAAAGAATTGGGGAGAAAATTCTTGTAGCAAAAATTGCAACAAGGCTGCCAAATGTTCTAGTTCTTCCCACTGTTCCTCTCTTACATATGCTTCATAAATTAGTTTAGTTCATTCTAAAATGAATAATAATAAACAAGGAACCAGCACCTGTCTAACACACTAATACAATAAATAAACAGGCAAGTGAAGGAAAAGAAAGCAAAGCACATTAACAATCTGTGGAATGTACATCAGAGTATTCAAAAAATCGAGACATAATTCAGCTAAATGCCTCCCTATATTATCAACAAAATTATAGTCAACCTGTGAATTTATAGAAAAGATTCAAAGTTTAAAAAAGAGATAAGAGGATGCCAGAAAGAGATGAAAATCAAAGAAATTAGGAACAGTTAAAAATTTTAATAAAATAAAGGTCAAAATAGAAACAGCAAACATTACAAAAGAATAAACATGATGAAAACATGGTGGGAACATGGCAGGCAAGCTTGAGGAAAGCAGTTAAAACCACAAATGGAAAAATAAGAAAGATATAAAATAGATTTAGAGAAAAAGGGGAGAAAGTCAAAGTATATTTAATATAGACTTAATTGTACTTCCCTAAGGAAAGAACAAAACAAGTGGAACAGGAAGCAAAATTAAAATCTCTTAATATAAGAACATATTTCTTTAAATGAAAGACCACATTCTTAAACATGAAAAAACTTTGCTTGAAATAAAACAAAACAAAAAAATCTAAACTAACTGACAGTACAATACAGCTCTACAAATGACAAATCAGAATAAAGTATGCAGGACTGGAAAAGCAATATTGTTGGGACTGATGATGAAATTTAAAAGTTGATAATAAGATAACTGTCAATGATTTCAGAACCATGAGAAATGGGAGATGGAGGAGACAAACATATAAGTTTTCTAATTTTTAAAATCAGGGAGTCAATAGACACTGTAATTAAAAGCAAACTATGTTGACTCCAAACTCTTAATGGTTTTCATGTTTCTTTAGAAAAAGTTTTGAGAATTTATTACCTCCTATGGTAAAAAAATTTATCTGAAGTTCAGCAATTAAATTCTATTTTTATATTTTTTATCTTTAAATTCAATAAAATTATATTTAACATTTTTTCTTTAAAATAGCATGTGTGACATAAACCATTTTTTCTACATTTTAAACCTTTGTATCATTTAGCCTATATATATATGCATGGACCCAAGAGATATAAAGGATTATGTTAACAACAATGACTTCTGCTTGGCAAATGATATTTTTGTTTTACTTTGTCCTTTGATATCTTTGGTATATCTGTTTTATAAAACAAATGAGTACTTTTACCGAAAGTTCTAATTAATAAAAGTTCACATCTAAATAGTATTCTGTGCAGTCACTTTCATGTAAGCAATAACGTCAGTAATACCAGTATAGCTTGGAATATTCCTTATAAATTTTCATAGAGTTACCTCTAACATAAAGGCATGTCATGGCTGCATGATAAATGCACTTATGATGTTACTTATATGTAGTAGTGCTGTTGAGCTATGTCCTACCTGGTTATCTTGATAAATTTGCATGCTCTCTTATCTAAAAAAATATTCTAGAGAAGACAAAAATAATTTATAATAAATATGTTTAAAAAAGCTCATGAAGAAATTAAGAATTAAGGCAATTATCTAAAACATCTACTTGTGATAATGGACAGCCAGGTGGGGCAGAAACCAGGTGATTTTGTACTTTTTTCCCTCATATTCTGAGATTGATGCTCCCTGACATGTGAAAAAATAAATTATAAAGACACAGTCTTTATCAAAAAGAATTTATGAGGATGTTTTAAATAATTATCCAAACATGCTGTTAAACTATCAAGGTGCTTTAATATCTTTGGTGATATTTTTTTTCAGTGCTGAAAGTTAATTTTATTAATTAATTTATTTTGGTAACAGATCTGGGTTCATTACAAAATGTGTTCTCCTTCTGAACTCTTTCTCTCTCTATTAAATTGTGGTAAGAACACTTCACATGGACCTCCCTCTTAAATCTGTAAGTGAACAGCACAATATTGTTAACTACAGATACATTGTTGTATAGTAGATCTCTAGTGATAGTTTTATTATTCAGAATATATTCATCACTCACTGAAAATCTTCAAAAACATTCATTTTCTGAAATGAAATTGATACATGTTAGAGGATTAAGGTCCAAATTAGGGCACTCCATAAACCGATTACAACTTCTCTTTCCAACTTTATCTTCCATTCATTTTTCCACTGCATGAAGCCTCAGCTCCAAGCAGGTCAGCTCATGGGTAGAACAGACACTCACTGAGTACCTACTCTGTGTCAGGCCGTGGGGTAGGTTTTGGGAAAGTAAAGAGATGAGTAAGATTCAGTCCCTGGCCTTGAGGATGTCACAGTCTAGTAGGGAAGGCAAACATTCAGCTAGTTATAATGACAATGTCCTAAATGATAAAATAAAAATGTGAATAGGGTGCTGTGGGAGATGTGATAGCAATTAATACTGCCTAGAGGTGATGAGAAGAGGACATGGCTTGAAATGAAATTGAAAATTCTGTAAATTTTGTGTAATAGGGATAATATATTTAGACCTTCTATTCTAACAAAGACATTTTACCTACCTTCACTATGTCTGACTGGTAAGTGGGCAATATGAACATCAGCTAGGGAAGAAGTGAAAGAAAGTAAAAAGCCTGCTCCTACCCACTTCTAAGGGAAACAGGAAGGCAAGGAGATCAGACACCAGATCTAATCCACTCCAAGTTCTGAGTTGATCTACAGGGTTGGAGGGCTAAAACCACGCAGACTGGTATGGAATCTGCTGAAAACATCAGGTTCATGTCCTACTTGGAAGACATAGCCTTCAGCCTCTGGTGCTGGGAGAAGTCTGGTCTTTGGCATGGGGCCGCTTCCAACATCATGTCAGAGCAGTAGAGAAATTGTGTCAGTAGGTGGCAGCAAGATAGATAGCCCTTAGGGAGATGTCTAGGCTCCTCATATTCTGTACCTAGTGCAGAGAAGACCAAAAGTTCCTAGTGTCCTGGTGACAGAGAATGGAGGGTCTGAGAATACCTGTGGATGAACGGACACCTAGAGCTAGAACACAGAGCACGGAGCTCTGGCTGTTCATCAGGCTGGGGGTGTGTGGGAAAGATCTGATCACTTATATAAGATAAAGCAGCTGAGGTCTTCCTTGAGTTGTAGTGTCTAAATGAATGTACCATATAACTATGGGGCCAGGTGAAAAAAAAGGTAGGCTATGTTAAGTTTCTTTTTTAAAATTAATTAATTAATTATTTGGCTGCATTGGGTCTTTGTTGCTGCATGCGGTCTTTCTCTAGTTGCGGTAAGTGGGGGTTACTCTTTGTTGCAGCACCCGGGCTTCAGTAGTTGCGACATGCAGGCTCAGTAGTTGTGGCTCACAGGCTTTGTTGCTCCGTGGCATGTGGGATCTTCCCAGACCAGGGATTGAACCTGTGTTCCCTGCCTTAACCAGCAGATTCTTAACCACTGCGCCACCAGGGAAGTCCTATGTCAGGGTTCTTGAACTTTCTCCAATTGAAAATGAAACGTTTGGAAAGATTTTAACTGAAGACCTGGCAAGCTTTGTTTCTAGACTATCCATCTATTGGGAGAATAGGGATGAATATTAAAGGCAAAGCAGCTAGAGGAAAGACTAAACTCAGTGAAACATGATAGAAACCTGTAGAAACAATAAAATAAGGCCCTTAGATAAGGCAGTTAGATAATGGAAAGAAAGTGATAGAATTTTTGACTAATGAGATATCCCAAGGAAGTACATTTGTGGGAAGTGTTCATGAGAAAGGAGAAAAGTCCTAAAAATGGTTTGAGTTTTTTTTTTTTTTTTTTTTTTTATGCGTTACGCGGGCCTCTCACTGTTGTGGCCTCTCCCGTTGCGGAGGACAGGCTCCGGACGCGCAGGCTCAGCGGCCATGGCTCACGGGCCCAGCCGCTCCGCGGCATGTGGGATCTTCCCAGACCGGGGCACGAACCCGTGTCCCCTGCATCGGCAGGCGGACTCTCAACCACTGCGCCACCAGGGAAGCCCTGGTTTGAGTTTTTTATTATGAGCACCTAGATATATAGGGTTATAACTAATTTATATTGCAAATGAAAGAGGACAGATGGGGTTTGATAGGAAGAAAATGTATTCTGTGTGAGGCATGTTTAAGGCACCCATGAGGTATTTAATTAGAAACAGTCAAGAAGCAATATAGGTGAGGAGCCATTAAGTAATGAATTATTAATTCATTAAAGTAATATTTTGAGAACACACACTTTATCAGATACTTGTTCAGCATTACCCATATACTGGCGAGTATAACAAACAAGATTCATCTATGTACAAATTTGTGAGCACAAATCATTGGAATTTAAGTTCCAATAGTGAAGATAGATATTAACTAATGACAGAAAAAAGCCTAAACCACAAACCGTGATAAGGGTCATGAGGGGAAAATACACGAGGGATTAAGAAAAAACACCGGGAAGAAATTGTCTAGTCCAAGAGGTAAGGAAAAGCTTCATCACAGTATAAAAAATCATTACCTGAGGTCTAAAGAATACATGGGTTTAAACTCCAGTGTGTGTGTGTGTGTGTGTGTGTGTGTGTGTGTGTTGGTATGAAGAGTAAACATTCCAAAGGGCTGGAGTAATTGCAAGGGCTCTGAGGCAGGAAGGAGAAAACAGCATACTTGAAAAACTAAATGCAGGCTGTTTTGGCTGTTTTGGTTGAGTGCCTAAGAAAGTGAAGAGATACTTACAAGTTTAGGTGAAGAGATCCCCTTCAGATAATGGTAGAAGAGCTTCTACCAATCTTTCCCTATAGATAACTACTATAAATTCTGGAGAGACCCCACACAACAACTTGAAGCCTTTATAAAGCAACCCAAAAGAAGAAAAAACTTGAAAGAAGGGAACTAAACTGGGTAATATTTTCAGTTGAGAGCCCTCCCCAGGATGCTTGGTGCTAAGGCAGTTATAATTGAAGCAAAGATCACAATGCTACTAGAGTCATAGGACAAAGAGGAAGAAAGCAAGAGCAACTGCAAAGTGAGGATAGAAAGGAGTATAAAATAGGGACAATGAATATTTAAACAACAAATGTCCACAAATTTGCCAAATTTAATAAAATGATACACCCATAGAGCAAAGTATCTAAGTAGATGTTAAGCAGAAAAAATATAAAGAAAACTACACCCAGGCACATCATAAACAAACCTCAGAACACCAAGGAGAAAGAAAAAATTCTCAAAAGCATCCAGAAGCAGCAATATAGTACATGCAGAGGAACAGTAATAGAACTGATGAATGGTCTCTCTTTAGAAAAAACGAGCCAGAAGACATCAGAATGACAATTTCAAAAGGATGGAAGAAAATTAGGACTTTCCATGTGGCACAGTGATTTCAAATCCACCTGCCAATGCAGGGGACATGGGTTTGATTCTTGGTCTGGGAAGGTCCCACATGCTGCGGAGCAGCTAAGCCTGTGCACCACAACTACTGAGCCTGAGTATCACAACTATTGAAGCCCGGGCGCTAGGGCTTGTGCTCTGAAACAAGCCACCTCAACGAAGCCCCCACTCACCTCAACTAGAGAAAGCCCGCATGCAGCAACGAAGACCCAACGCAGCCAGAAATTAATTAATTAATTAATTAATATAAAAAGAAAGTTAAAAACCTGTAAAGTCAGAATTCCATACCCAGCAAAAATGTCCTCTGAAACTGATGGAAAAAGACAAACATTAGCAGAAAAATAAACCAGACATTTTTTTTTTTTTTTTTTTTTGCGGTACGCGGGCCTCTCACTGCTGTGGCCTCTCCCATTGCGGAGCACAGGCTCCGGACCCACAGGCTCAGCGGCCATGGCTCACGGGCCCAGCCGCTCCACGGCATGTGGGACCTTCCCAGACCGGGGCACGAACCTGTGTCCCGTGCACTGGCAGGCGGACTCTCAACCACTGAGCCACCAGGGAAGCCCTAAAGCAGACATTTTGCTGCCAGCAGACTGCATTATAAGAAATGTCAGAGAAAGTTGTTCAGGTTGAAGTAAAATGACTCCAGATGGAAACTTGGATTCTACAGAAAGAAAAAGAATTGGAAACGCTGAAATATGTAAGCAATATAAAAATTCATATATATATATTTTTCCTATCCTAATTTTTCCAAAAGACATATGGCTGTTTAAACCAAAAATTCTAAGTGTATTATGGAGTTTATAATGTATGTGGACTATATATATACATGACTATAATAGCACAAAGGATGGTGGGCTGCTAAATGGACATATATTGTTGCAATATGAAATGATACAATATAATATAATAATTTTACGTGGACTGTGAAATGTTAAGGATGCATATTATAACTCCCTCCCAAATACCCTCAATAATCTGGATTCAATGCAACACAATTTTCAACAGACTTTTCTTAGTATTTATAAATTGACAATATAATTCTAAAATCTACACTGAAAAATAAAAGGACTACAAGGCCAAAAAGATCTTGAAAAAGAAGAACAAAGCTGGAAGATTTACACTGATTTTAAAAATTACGACAACTATGATATTAAAGACAGTATGGTGTTGGCATAGAGACAGAAAATAGAATAAGAGAGCCAGACATAACATTTAGAAACAGATCCACACCAACATGAACATTGATTTTGCTAAAGGTAGCAAAGTAAATTTGATAAAGATGGAAAGGAAAGCATTTCCAGTAAATGATATGAGAACAGCTGAATATCTATATGAATATAGAAAAATTAATTCACGGTAGATTATAGACCTAAGTGTAAAATCCCAAACTATACATCTTCTAAAATAAACCATAGGAAAATATATTTTCTCCCTATGGGTAAGCAAAGATTTCTTAGGATACAGAAATAAATAAACATAAAGTATGATGAATTATACTTCATCAAATTGAAAACTTCTGCTCATTGAAAAACAGCATTAAGAAAATAAATATCCAAGAGATCATAAGGGGCAACTATGAACAATTAGTTGTCAACAAAGTTGACAACCTAAAAGAAATGAATAAATGCCTAGAAATGTAAAACCTACCAAAACTGAATCATGAAGAAATAGAAAATCTGAACAGACCAATAACTAGTAGGAGATTGAATCAGTAATCAAGGACGAAAAGCTCTGGACCAAATGGTTTCACTGGTGAATTCCACCAAAAATGTAAAAAGAATTAACCCCAATTCTTCTCAAACTTTTCCAAATTCATTCAATATTACCCTAATACCAAAGCCAGATAAGGACACCAGAAGAAAAAAAGAAAACAATGTACAAGCCGATATCCCCAATGAATATGTATACAAAAGTTCTCAACAAAATACTAGCAAACTAAATTCAACAACACGTTACAAGGGTCATACACTATGATCAAGTGGGATTCATCCCTGGAATGTTCCTATTCCAATCCAAGCATTATTCAAAATAGCCAAGACATGGAAACAACCTAAGTGTTCATCAGTGGATATATGGATAAAGAAGATGTTATATGTATAACAAACATACACACAAAATGGAATATTATTCAGCCACGAGAAAGAAGGAAATCTTTCCACTTGCCACAACATGTATGAAACTTGAGGATGTCGAAATAAGTCAAAGAGAAAAAGACAGATACTTATGATCTCACTTATATGTGGAATATTAAAAAAAAAAGAGCTAGAAATAGAGAGTAGCTTGCTTTATCAGGAGGAGCTCAAAGGACTCAGGGGCAGCGCTACTTTATAGTTCAATGGTACCCTCACTATGTCCTTTAGCATAAGTATGCCCCCTTTAGAAACCAGGACATCTAACTCTGCAAAACTCAAAGTTGTTGCAGAGACAGGAAGCTGGATTCCCCTGGTGGTAACCATTTGGTTCCCAGACCCATGTATTCTTCCTACTGAAGATTTAGTGTATATAAATGTCTTTGACTCAATGTGCATACTGCATCCAGAAAAACCATACTCTATTCTCACAGAGTATTGCCTCCAAGACAGTCCTTAAATAGTGTGTATAGAGGCTGTTTCAATGCTCTCTCATGCCAGCTGCTTCTGGGTGGTACAGTATGTAATACAACCTGTGTACCCCCTGGGCATAGGCCCACTCCTGTACCTCCTTTATGTAGAGTGGGTCCCCTGGTCTGATGAGAAGTCCTGTGACATCCCATGCTGACAGATAAGTCATCCTGTGAGCCCTCAGATAGTGGTATTGCATGGTTGGTAAGACTGGAAAATTAGAAACATCTAAATGACTATTAATAGGAGGCAAAATAGTCTGGTTTATTGATATAAAGTATCACTTTCAAAGAACAAGATAAAGTTACATGTATTGCCGTAAAAGTGTTGCTAAGACATACTATTAAGTAAAAAACAGCAAGTTTCAGAATAGCATATACATTATGATACCCTTGGTGTTACAAATTTGTGCGTGCACACATGTGTGTATCAATACACAAAAAGTTCTAGGATATATACCACCAAACTATTAACAGTGGTATTTAATGAGGATAGAAATGAGATTGGGAATGGAGTTTATCAGGCAGAAAGGGGAGAGACAGTGTGGGATTTTAACTTTGTATTCTGTAGATTGTTGCATCATGAAAATATATTCAAGTATTTCTTCTGTAAAACATATAGACTTTAGGGGCTTCCCTGGTGGTGCAGTGGTTGAGAGTCCGCCTGCTGATGCAGGCAACACAGGTTCGTGCCCCGGTCCGGGAAGGTCCCACGTGCCGCGGAGCAGCTGGGCCCCTGAGCCATGGCCGCTGAGCCTGTGCATCCGGAGCCTGTGCTCCGCAACGGGAGAGGCCACAACAGTGAGAGGCCCGCGTACCGAAAAAAAAAAAAAAAAAAAAAAAAAAAAAATATATATATATATATATATATTTTAAAAGTTGAAGATGTATTAATGTATCAGAGAATGCTAATTAAGGGATTCAAGGCCTAGAGGGGCCTGGTGTTTCTAGCACTTACTTAACGACCTCTCTCCAAAGATGTATTTTTAGCACAAATTATCTCTCCATGTTTCTTACCATCTAATCCTATGCTTCTTTAAATTGTTATTTTGCTTTTAATTTTTTTGTGTGTGTCCTGATTCCCATATTATTACAAGCTCTTTGAGGTAAGGAACATGATGCTTTTTATACAATTTATCCAACCCCTTCCCTCATACACTCTAACCCTTTTTCAGGGCTCACAAAAGCCATGCATGTGGGAGACATTCTAAATATTCATTAAATGAAAAATTATGTTCAAAAAATTCCATGTAGAGCAGTTTAATCCTTTCCATTAGTGTATAATTTTATACTTTAAAATCCATTTGGTATACATTACCTCATTTGACCTCACATTAACATAAAGTTCTAGACAGTGCATGTGATATTTTGCTGTTTTCTCAGTTTTCAGGAGAAGGAAGTGAAGTTAAAGGTCACTTGACCAACTAAGTGAGAGCTTAGAATGAAGCTGAGTCTTATGACTCCTCATCTAATGATTTTGTCACTGTAGTGCACGGCCCAAAATATTTCCACAGATCAGTCTACTTGAAACTCAAAATACAAGTAATTGAAGTAAACTGCCTGATTTTCTGGAAAAGAAAACATCATATTCAGAAATTCAATTGCATTTTAACAATAGCTAAGACTAAACAAATGGCATTGTGGAATTTATATAGAAAAAGTATTTGCCCAATTTATGAACAGAGGAAGATGTTGTATAATCTCTCAGTGTTGCAAAGCAGAGTGATACTGTCCATTAAATGGAAACACACACATGGAATGAAAAGACTGTGCTGCAGTGTTCTTTATTCATGCATGAGCCACCAGAACTGATCTGGGGTGACTTACCTGCCGTGTTCCTCCTAATTCACTCTTTGTCAGGCAGGGTAGATGCAGCATTTGAGGCTGCTGCTGGAGTTGTCTCCTCTCCCCTGGGACTCCTTCTGATCTCCTCAGCCACCTCAAGGGTTTAAACCTCTTCTCTAGACTTGCAGTTTTAGTCTTACTGTGACATATAACTTTCTTCTAATTGATGTAGAGCGCGTTTGGCTTTGTTGTGAGTAGAGAGAGGGGAATGCACATCACTGGGCAGTCATCAAGATCAATCATATACAAAAATCCAGCACACTTATGTGGACAAGTATTATCACCTCCAAGTCAATCTCCAGCGTGTTACTATGCTAACAGTATCCCTGTCTCTCTCTCTTTTTTTTTTTTTCCCTGCTTTAAGTTGCTTCAAAGTGAAACTTTTTATGTCATGCCTCAGGGAAGGGATGTGGTAGAAAAGGCATTCTTCCACAGTTGTCTCCTATATTCGCTTTGATTATTTCCCCTAATCTTATAGTTGACACTAAAGAAATGCATAGTACAATATTATAAATGTATTCTTGTTTATAGAATCAAAAGTGTTTGGTAATATTTAGATTTAGAATAGAACTATTTAGGGGAGGGGAGGGACTCAAATATGAATGTGTTCTGTTGATTTTACACACAAATTTAATTTTTTTTTTTACAAATTTGATATTTTGTCTTCTAATATATAACAGAACAGATAGTGAGACGGCCTAAAATAAATTATTAAAATTATTTTTGTGGGTTTAAACTTAAACCACACATAAATTCCTCACACCTCTGGGTTTGGACCAGGACAACATAGCACTTGTATAGGACTTTTTTTGCCAGTGGATACCTGGTACTCTAGTTAGTGAGGAAGATGGGAATTATTAGATCCCTATATACTAGAGTTGTTACCAGGACCCCTAAAGAGTATGTTGTTTGAGTGAGTTCATTTCATTAAAATGAAATCTACTGAGTAAGTTCTGGCCATTAGAATGTCAGTAGAAGTGATCTGTTTCCAGGCCCATAAAATTCTTCCACCATGCAGCATCTCTCCAGGATCTTTTTTATTCTGGCTGTTGGGGTAGAGATGAACTGAAGAATAACCATGGAAGGCACATGATAAAGATCACAGGGCCTGGATAGTTCTGACTTCCTGAATAACTGTGGAGGAAGGCTGTCTAGCAAACTCTTCACCCCCCTGTGGTGTTACAAAAAGCAAAAAATGAAATTTTATTCTGTTAAAGTTATATGTCTATATGTTGCAGTGGTGAGCTTACCCTAACTCAGAGAGCAAAGAAGGACTTTCTAAGGAGGTGACAGTAAGCAGAGATTTGAAGAATGAGTAAGAATTGTCTTAATTGGTGGGGGGAGAGGGAGGGAGGGAGAAGGGAGGGAGAGGGAGAGAGAGAGAGATTGATTGAGAGAGATTGAGAGCAAAACTTTCCAGAATTGTTTTTTGGACTTAACTCCAATTATTCCCATACATGAACTGCATGATCCAGTCAAACTAGTCTATTTGTCAAATCATTGAACATATCTCTGCTCGTGCTTGCTACATAACTCTCTTTCCCTAATATCAAATTGCCATGTGCCTTTCCAAGTATAGTTCAAGTGCTATCTTTTCTGTGAAGCAATTATCCCAGCTGAAATTGACCTCTTTTTTTCTCACCTCAGTTTTGGCAATTTGAATCTTTTATTAGAAAACAGAACTCAAGAGATCAAACTTGAAAGAAAAAAAGAAGTTAACTTAGAATAATATGTATATATAGTGTTATATATGGTAAAAATGAGATCAATTGTCTTAAATATGTAAGCTAGTGTCAAAATTCTCAGCTTTAATTTCTTGGGAGAATAAACGAAATTTTAAAAGATTTTCAACTATCTGGTGAATGAATTAGTGCAGAAATACCATAAGCCACAGAACATAACAGCCATCTCTCATGTATCCTTTCCTGAACACATTTCCTTTCTTCTAGGGGGAAAGTCATCTGTCATTTTCAATAATCATTTTCTTGTTTTTTTATAGTTAACCACCTATGTTTGCATCCCTAAACATAATAATTTGGTTTTGTCTATTTTTAAACATCATCTAAATGAAGTCATACTGTCTACATACTTCTGTGACTTGTTTCATTCATTCAACATATTGTGTTCACTGTGTTTAGCAGTAGTTTATTCATTTTCAGTGTTGCATAGCATTCCATTTTATGTCATTATTTATTTTCCCATTCTAATTCTCATGGATATTTGGGTTATTTCCTGTATGGAACTATTACAAGCAATGAGCAATAAAAACTCTTTTATGTGTCTTTTGGTACACAAGTGTATGAGTTTCTTTGTGATTATACCTAGGATGAGAACTACAGGATCATAGGCTATACACATTTTCAATTTTACTGGATAATGTCGTATGATTTTCCACAGGGATTGTACCAAATGGCACTCATAGTTGCAGCTCATATGAGTTGGAATTGTTAGGCCTCTGGATTAATTCAATCAGATGAGTGTGAAATTGGTTGATTTTCATTTTTTCTAATAACTTGTGAGATAAAACATCTTTTTATAAATTTCCTCTTTTTGAAGTATCTATTAAGATATTTTTCCCATTTTCTACTGGGTCTCTAGACAGTATCTCCTTTGATTCTAGACATTATGTATATCTTGGATACCAGTCCATTGTCAGTGTTGGGGAGGAAGAATTTTTCCTCTACTCTTTTAGGTTCTTCTTGCTGGGCTAAGCATTAAATTGACATGGGACAGATTAACAGGAGAAAATTAAACAAAAGTTTTGTAACATGTATACATGGGAGAGACTCAGGAAAACTGAATAACTCACCAAAATGGCTGAATCCCTCACCTTAAATAACATCCTCAGCTATAGACAAAAGAGGATGTTGAGGGTAGTGGTTTGGGACCTCAAAGGGGAAGAAGGCAATTGACATGGAGATGGAAAAACACCTAGAGGGGTGGGATAGGGAGGGTGGGAGGGAGGGAGATGCAAGAGGGAAGAGATATGGGGATATATGTATATGTATAACTGGTTCACTTTGTTATACAGCAGAAACTGCCACACCATTGTAAAGCAATTATACTCTAATAAAGATGTTTAAAAAAAAAAAACCAAATGTTTAGTAAACAAATACTTGCTGGGCCATGCAGAGACAATAGGACACAGAGGAGAATTTTACACGTAGACTTGCTAGGTTCTTCCCTGTCTGCACACCTAGTTCATTCTATAGTTACTTACGGTGACAGCTTCCTTCCTGGAACACGTCCTCTGTCTACATTCTTTAGGTAGTTAGGGAGAAGATCAGGGTTTCTTCAGAGTTTTTTGGGCCTCGATTGTTTTCAGCCTGAAATAATCTACATGCTGAAGAGATATTTTGGGGTGACAAATTTTTCTTCCTTACATCAGTTAAATATCATGCAAATATATTCTCCTGTTTTGCAATTTCTCTTATTTCTCTAGATGATGTATTTTGATGAACAGAAATTCCTTTTAAAGTGGTAAATTTAGCTTTCTTTGATCTTAAAGAGTTCCTTCCCTGCCACAAAGTAATGAAACTATTCACTTGTATTATCTTCTAAAAGCTTTATAGTTTTGTCATTTGCATTTAGTTCTATAATTTATCTAAAATTAATTTTTTGTGGATGGAGTAAGGTAGAAATCAAATTACTTTTTTCCATATGTATACAAAAATAACCTAGTAGCATTTCCTGAAAAAAAAAATCTGTTCTTTCCTTGCTAATCTGCAATGCTACATTTAACAAATATTTACATATGCATGGGTTTATTTCTGGACTCTCTATTTTGTTGCATTGATTTATTTTCTTATTGCTGTGCCAGTAGCCAAACTGTCTTAATAGTGTGGCTAATAGAACAAGTATTCCTTATTTTTTTTTAATTTTTTTAAATGTATTTTTGCTATTTTGATGGTTTATTTTTTTTAAAATAAGTTTATGTATTTTTATTTTTAGCTGGGTTGGGTCTTCGTTTCTGTGAGAGGGCTTTCTCTAGTTGCGGCAAGCAGGGGCCACTCTTCATCGCGGTGCGCCGGCCTCTCAGTGTCGCGGCCTCTCTTGTTGCAGAGCACAGGCTCCAGACGTACAGGCTCAGTAGTTGTGGCTCACGGGCCTAGTTGCTCCGCGGCACGTGGGATCTTCCCAGACCAGGGCTCGAACCTGTGTCCCCTGCATTGGCAGGCAGATTCTCAACCACTGTACCACCAGGGAAGTCCTGATGGGTTTTTTTTGGGTACAATTTTCAGAGTTGAGAAAAATCCTTACTCCATTGAATCTATAGATCAATTTGGGAATATTTGGCATCTTTATCACACTGAATTTTGCAATTTTCGGGGAGCAAAATTTGCCACCCCAAAATGTCTCTTTGGCATGTAGATTATTTCAAGCTGAAAACAATCAAAGCCCAAAAGATTCAGGAAAAAACTTTAACTTTCTCCCTGTCTAAAGAATGTAGACAGAGGACTTGTTTCAGGAAGTGAGCTATCACCATAAATAACTATAGTATGGACTAGGCGTGCAGACAGGGAGGAACCTAGCAAGACTATTTGTAAAATTCTCCTCTGTGTCCTATTGTCTCTGCATGGCCCAGCAAATATTTGTTTACCAAACATTTGTTTTTCCATCTCCACATCAATTGCCTTCTTCCCCTTTGAGGTCCCAAACCACTACCCTCAACATCCTCTTTTGTCTACAGCTGAGGGTGTTATTTAAGGTGAGGGATTCAGCCATTTTGGTGAGTTACTCAGTTTTCCTGAGTCTCTCCCATGTATACATGTTACAAAACTTTTGGATGATTTTCTCCTGTTAATCTGTCTCATGTCAATTTAATTCTTAGATCAGCCAGAAGAACCTAAAAGGGTAGAGGAAATTTTCTTCTTCTGCCACACAGTCCATTTGTTTTATGTCACCTTTAAGCACTTTTTCTTTGTTGTAAGAAATTAAGTCTCCATTTACTAAGTACTCATCAGAGAATCTGTGGTAGGAAGTGTGTGTATATGTGTGTGTGTGGTGAAATCTTTCTAGTGAGTCTTTCCATCTGGCCTCAGAGAATAGAAAAACATCGACTGTCTTGCTGTTGACCTCTGTCTTCACCACATAATAGTTCTTCATTTTAGTAGAGGTGCTAATTATTATTAGGTTGTGTTTCACTAGTGGAGATGGTTCTGTCTTAAAGGCCAATGCTCATGTGAATCATGGTCTCCTGACCACATCCTTCTAGTTTCTGATGAATCCAGTTGCCATTATATTTCTGAATTCAGCCCCATTTCTATGCAATTTATTGGGTAAACAGATTCTGGATCTACTCCTCTGCTGGCCCATAAGAACAAGAAGACTCAATTGAGTCTGGGCTTAAGTCACATTCTCCAAATCAGCTTTTGCCAAGCAACCTTGTATTTTTAGGGTTATAGCAACCTTGCTCAGCCAGTGTTGCTTCCAGTACTCTCCTCTCCAATTGGCTATTAGTCATAAGAATATGGAAGTCCAGGGCGTAAAGGTAGAATTCAAGAACTAAACTGTTCTTCAACATCAATGCTAAAATTTTCACAGAACAAGTTGTACCTGTATATAATTACAATTAATAACATTATTATTTTAAAAAATGATTTTGTTTTATTAAAATAAAAATATGGCCTTTTCTTTTTACTGAATATTAATATTATCTGATTCTTTTAAGCCTGAAGGTGAAGGTCATAGCTAAATATTATAAAATAAACATGCATGTGAGGGTATATGCCTTTTCAAAACTGTACCATATTGAGTCTATTTGGCAAATACAAGCATGAATCAATGCAAAAGAAGTAATCATCATAATAATTATTATATGTATTTCTTAGCACTTTATAGTTTTCAAGTCACTTGAGTACTCATCATCTCATTTGTTCATTACAAGCTATTTGCATAGGTAAGGAAACTATTTTTTATACCCATTTTGTACTTGAGGAAACTGATCAAAGAATCTAGATTAGTTTCTGAGTTACTAAGATGAAGAGCAGTGTCCGCTGTGATAAATGAGATAGACAAAGGCTCCAATTCTAGGGTTGATAAATTATAAAATTATATTTAGTATATATTTCTATTTAACCCAAGTAACAGTGCAGAGTAGTAGAAAGGATACAGATTGGGAGTTAGACACAAGTCAGCCATCTACTAGCTGTGTGACCAAGAACAATATACTTAACTTCCCCCAGCCTACTTTCTTTATCTGTGCAATGTGTAGTACCTAACCCTTAGATTTTTTGCAAGATTATATGAAAGCCTCTAACATGGAAGAGTTTTAATAACTTGTATCAATTATTTTAATAATTAAGCTTTTAAACGTAAAATGGAGATAAAAATCAAGCAAGGCTATATATTCCAATATGTAATATTAAAAAAAATTCCAGACTTGAATTTGAAATATCTACTCTTCCTATTTGAGCAGCTATTCATTTCTTTCTGCCCTGAGGAACTACTTTGTGATGTGTTTGTTCGAAAGGATCAATGTATGCTTCATGACTTGGAGAGAAAAATAATAATCAGGAATGGATGCTGTGATATGCCGTCCAGATTCCTGTTCAGTACTGAAGAGCTCGTTACCCTAATTGCTGGAAACCCTCAGTTGTCATCCTTCTCTGGAAGTTGACCTTGGTTGGAGGAGCTGCTTCTCCCAAAGTCACATCTCTTTCTCGAGGTAGTCTACATCCTGTGACTGGTTGATTCAGAGTATAAAGACTTGACTTTCTCACAACAATGTGGAACAAATCTGAAGGATCATTCCACCTTCAGAGCTGTTTGTGGCATTTAGTTTTGACCATTGTTGAGACTGCATTTCATCCCATCTTTCCCATCTGCCCAATATTGCTTTCTTTCCTCCCCTTCCACACAGATTTTCATGTAAGACTACCCTTAATAGATATTAATTGACAAAGTTGGAGAACACAAACTGGATTTAAATCTCTTCAGATACCATGTTTCACATAGGTGAGCACAGGCCCTGTATTTGGTTTCTCAAATGGTTGTTTCTTTCACCCCTTAGCGATCAAGTTTCAAGATAATAGATTTATGCCATTTAAGGAGCAAAAATGAATGGCAGGGTGGAGGAGTTTTTTCACTCCTCCAGGAGTGAATGGAGATTCACTCTAAAATTAGGGGTTGCAGAGAGAGCTGGAATACTTTTATTAAACAATAGCGTTTCCCTGTTGTCACATGAAGTCTAAAATTTTTTTTTCCAGAAGTTAAGACTTGAGAATATATTCTGTTCCTCTTTCCTGTAAACTCTCATCTACAGCAGTGGGGAATGCTACGGCAAGCTACCCTGAAGAAAGCAAATCCTATTGTGCTATAGTTTTAAAGTGTTTTTATGGCATAACTATATCCAGGTAGTCAACTGTGGATAGAAATGTACAATATACACAGAAATTCACTGTCCTCAAGTTAGGAGATAGAAGATGTGCCTTTTAGTTAAATACAACTTGACTGCCTCAGGGCTACCTCCTCCATGTCCTGGAGCATTTCTTTTCTATAGTGCTCTTCAAATTGGAGAATGTGGACATACTGGTGAGTAAAGATGTGTACAGCCGCAGGAAAATCATCTTTCTGTGCTGTGAGTTTTTCTCAGTGATTTGGAAAATATCACATTTTTATCCTCTTAATTTTTTTGGTCACATTGTACCTTCACAAGCAAATTATAAGAATATCACTTTTCCCTTTTGGTGAACTTCCATTTTGTCTCAAAAGTCTGGAGTGTTAGAGACTTAATGTGTAGGCAGTGACTGGAAAAGTATGGTAGTTTTGTGTTCTGGAAAGACCTAGTGCTCTTAGGACCAGAGCAATGTAAATAATGCATGCAAAACAAAATATACTAAAGTCACGAGTCTTTAGATTGATGTACCAGAAGGAAATACAAGGAAGAACAAAGTATATGAAGCCCAGGAAGAAAGCTCATGGAAAGAATGAAATATATCAAAATGCATACAACTTGTTTGTTGAAAAAATTAGTTTCCTCAAGTCAGTTAAATAGCTTGCTTTTTAAATATGTCTGTGAAGACATGTTAATTTCACCATGCTAAATGATAAAAAACCCAAAAAACTTGTGAACATATTTTATTAACAAATGTGTGATTTTTATAAAGCATCATACCATCTAGGAAAAAAATATATCTAGAGAGATATGTGCACAGGTGGAGTCAAATCATGACAGACAAAACATTGTACCCTGCACATGTACCTGCAGCCACTTCATTATCCATGACAAATTACTAAGGAAATCATAAGGCAATCTTTTTGTAGCAGTTTGCTTATTTTGGGGGCAAATGGTGAATTGCATTAAAATGACTTTTTTATAAAATAGAAAGTAACTTTCTCAATCCGTTTACAGATAAATATACTGAATGGAGCTGTTTATCAGTTTTTAAATTCATGTCTTATCTATTTTCCTTCACTGAGGGAAAGGCACTATAATAAAGGGTAAGAATCTGTCTACATGAATTAATTCATTGTTAAATTTATTGAAAAGAGTGTATCACAATGTTTGCTTATATAGCAATTTTTTTCAAGGCTAAATACTTACAATCAATAACTGCAAGGCAAAAATCTAATGATTTAACTGCCTACAACAAAATGGCTGCCATGAAAATGAGGCTTGAGATTTGGATGAGAAGTTAATTGTTGAGAAAATGAGTCTTTTTAGTCCATTTGCACGGAATGAATATGAGAACATCAGCCAGCAAAGAACAACAACAACAATCTTTCTTTACTGAAAAAGACCTTTCTGCAAATTTTTCCTTGAGATATTAATAGAATCTGATTGGTTGATTGGAGACATTTTCAGCCCAGCACCTGACGATCATTATCTTGATATCTTGTCAATATCATTATCTTGACATTTCAGTAAGAAGATGCAGTTAATGAGATTTCCATTGACGACACTCCCAAAACTTTGCACTTTCCCACTTCTTCAGTGGCTTTCTGAAGCCACTTTGATAATTAACAAAGTCCATAAAAAAGAGAAAAAAAGGTACCAATTGCATTCTCTTAATAGGTAAGAATGAAGTCTTACAACATTAGACCCTGAGACTAACGGGAAATTGTATAAAAGATGTCAGCTCTGTTTCAGTTCAAGCTAATTTGCCAAAGTAGACAGATTCAGTGCAATTGAATTGTTCATAATCAATAAGATATGAAAAATGTTTTGAGGTCTATTGCTTAGCCAATTGGAAAATAATTAAAATGATTTTGCATTCATTCCACAGATATTTACTGGTTGCTTAGCAAGGTGCTAGGCTTTCTGATAACCATTCAAGATCTAGCTGGAAACAAATGGTCTTTGCCTTCATGGTCATGAAAACAAACAGAAATATAAAATGAACTACACTGCTAAATTTGCTTGAGTTTTAAAAAAGAAATTGTTTTTAAAGAAATTTTAAGCATTGCTTTAGGCTATATCTCCAGATTCATAAATTGCCCATCTTCACTTTGCTCTGTATTAAGCACATTAAATTAATACCCCATGAACTCAAACACAGTGAAACACTGCTTCTCTATTAGTTGTCACTAGTATTCTCTATGGTCCCATGCCATTCACATAGAGTAGTCTCCAAGCCCAGATCTCTTGAGTCTCTGAAGAAATAAAAGTCCCCACTAGTTGTTCAGTTCCTATCCCTGACTCTTCTTTTTTTAATCTTTTTTTCCTCATTATCTTGTATTTTTGATGTCTAGTGTTAGTAACATGTATGACATCTACAGTGTTTTGTATCATATAAGAAAATATTGATGTAAGTACTGACAGATAATTCATCCTGTAAACAGACAATGCAAACTCTCAGTATCAATAAATACAGTACCGTACTTAAAATATATTTTCTCTTCCTTATGATTTTTCTTAATAATATTTTCTTTTCTCTAACTTACTTTGTTGTAAGAATATGTATATAGCACAAACAACATACACAATAAGTGTTAATTGACTTTTTTAAACATCTTTATTAGAGTATAATTGCTTTACAATGGTGTGTCAGTTTCTGCTTTATAACAAAGTGAATCAGTTATACATATACATATGTCCCCATATCTCTTCCCTCGTGCATCTCCCTCCCTCCCACCCTCCCTATTCCACCCCTCTAGGTGGTCACAAAGCACTGAGCTCATCTCCCTGTGCTATGCGGCTGCTTCCCACTAGCTATCTATTTTATGTTTGGTAGTGTTTATATGTCCATGCCACTCTATCACTTTGTCCCAGCTTACCCTTCCCCTTCCCCATATCCTCAAGTCCATTCTCTAATAGGTCTGTGTCTTTATTCCCATCTTGCCTCTAGGTTCTTCATGACCACGGTTTTTTTTTTTTTAGATTCCATATATATGTGTTAGCATACAGTATTTGTTTTTCTCTTTCTGACTTACTTCACTCTGTATGACAGTCTCTAGATCCATCCACGTCACTACAAATAACTCAGTTTCATTCCTTTTTATGGCTGAGTAATATTCCACTGTATATATGTGCCACATCTTCTTTATCCATTCATCTGTCGATGGACACTTAGGTTGCTTCCATGTCCTGGCTAATGTACATAGAGCTGCAATGAACATTTTGGTACATGACTCTTTTTGAATTATGGTTTTCTCAGTGTATATGCCCAGTAGTGGGATTGCTGGGTCGAATGGTAGTTCTCTTTTTAGTTTTTAAGGAACCTCCATGCTGTTCTCCATAGTGGCTGTATCAATTTACATTCCCACCAACAGTGCAAAAGGGTTCCCTTTTCTCCACACCCTCTCCAGCATTTATTGTTTGTAGATTTTTTGATGATGGCCATTCTGATCGGTGTGAGATGATACCTCATTGTAGTTTTGATTTGCATTTCTGTAATGATTAATCATGTTGAGCATTCTTTCATGTATTTGTTGGCTATCTGTATGTCTTCTTTGGGGAAATGTCTGTTTAGGTCTTCTGCCCATTTTTGGATTGGGTTGTTTGTTTTTTTGATATTGAGCTGCATGAGTTGCTTGTATGTTTTGGAGATTAATCCTTTGTCAGTTGCTTAATTTGCAAATACTTTCTCCCATCCTGAGGGTTGTCTTTTAGTCTGGTTTATGGTTTCCTTTGCTGTGCAAAAGCTTTGAAGTTTCATTAGGTCCTATTTGTTTATTTTTGTTTTTATTTCCATTTCTCTAGGAGGTGGGTCAAAAAGGATCTTGCTGTGATTTATGTCATAGAGTGTTCTGCCTGTGTTTTCCTCTAAGAGTTTGATGGTGTCTGGCCTTACATTTAGGTCTTTAACCATTTTGAGTTTATTTTTGTGTATGGTGTTAGGGAGTGTTCTAATTTCATTCTTTTACATGTACCTGTCCAGTTTTCCCAGCACCACTAATTGAAGAGGCTGTCTTTTCTCCATTGTATATTCTTGCCTCCTTTATCAAAGATAAGGTGACCATATGTGCGTGGGTTTATCTCTGGGCTTTCTATCCTGTTCCATTGATCTATCTTTCTGTTTTTGTTCCAGCACCATACTGTCTTGATTACTGTAGCTTTGTAGTATAGTCTGAAGTCAGGGAGCCTGATTCCTCCAGCTCCATTTTTCTTTCTCAAGATTGCTTTGACTATTCGGGGTCCTTTGTGTTTCCATACAAATTATGAAATTTTTTGTTCTAGTTCTGTGAAGGATGCCAGTGGTAGTTTGATAGGGATTGCATTGAATCTGTAGATTGCTTTGCCTATCCCTAACTCTTGGGCAAGGGGAACATCTATCATTTTTTCTGAGACAGTAATTAAAATCTCTACATTAGTGTCAACTTTTAGACGATCCATCTTCAATGTCTTGCTTTTCTATTGGCCTAACTGCTCTCTGTCTTTCACATTTAGTCTGCAGTATTACTTGCCTTGACCAAGTATTGAGTTAAGAATTAGTATCAATGAATCTAATCACTCATTCCCAAAAGTTATTCATCAAATTTTGTTGAGCATATACTACTTGTGAGTCAACAAAATATACTCTTTGACCTCATGGGATTTAAAATTTTGAGAAGGGATATAAAGAGTCATTCAATTACTTGAAGAGTCATTTAGCATATATGTTTAGGTAGTATCATGCTGTAGGGTTTTTTTTTAATAGAGGTTATATTTTTTCTAATCATCAGAAATTGGGAACTTTGAGACTGTTCATTTCCTCTTACTCCTATTAGGTATAACAGTTTCTTCCCAGTTTCCTTAAACAATATGGGAGACAAACCAACCTAATATTTTCCTTAATCTTTCATTTCTCCTGACTTCAGTTTTTAGCCTGTGTCTCTGGTTTCTGAAATTTTACTTCAATAAAGCACCTTTCTACATTCCATACCAGATAATAAGTCATTGACTGTATCTTTTATTTCTGATTTTCCAGTACCAATGCCAGGCAACTGTCAGTTGTATTAATAGGTACATATAAATGATATATTTACTAAAAAATAAAGCATGTCATTTCAAATGGGTCTTATATAGCTTGCTTTTCCAATTAGTTTAGGAACTCCTAGAAGGAGAGACCCATGCCTTAGGAATCCTTCAATGTGTAGTGATTTTGAGGCATTTTCATTGAGGAATTATAGCTCAATTTGTAAAAAAGTTTATAAACTCAACTTCTTCTTGGAGGAAAAAAATTTTCCCCCCAAATTATTGAGTAAATTATAGGTTAGACTCTGAAGTAAGCACTATTGTCAGTGTAGATAGATGAGATTAAAAACAAGATGAGGAAGGAAAGCTATTTTGTGGGAGGACATGAATCTTCACCAGAGAAAATGTCAGTGCATCATATGAAAATGCCCTTGATGGTGTGTAACAGGAGTTAACAGAGTGACTGGGGTCACGGCAGCATCACTGAAATGAGGGCATTGTTTCTGCAGAGACTCTAGTGCTAAAATATTTGGGTGTAAAAGATCTGTTAGGTTAAAAAATATCCCATCACTCTCATTGCTTTTGTTAGCACAATTCAGCTGTAGCACAGTGTTCCATTAGGTGTCTAAAATGAATAAGTGCTGAAGAGGAATTACAAAAAAGAAAGGTCAGTGTGTGGGATAATCAGATGAGGTTTCTTGGGGGAGGTGATGCTTGTCTGCAGACCCAGTAGAGTTGGAGTTCAGATATAGACTGGGATACTCCTCAGAAGAAGGTTCAAATTTCTTCCTTGCCTAACAGAAACAGTAAACTAGGTTATGCTGAAGTAGGATGAATGCTGCTTATACATTAGCCCATTTCAAGAGATTTGCATACTGTCATAATTACTCAGTACACCTATATTATGTTGACTGAATTCAATAACTTATGATATACTAGTGCATTCACATTTCTACAATCTCAAAAATGCAGCACAGTACAAGGTGGCATTATGAATTTATATTTAACTGACTCTTCAAGAACTGAACTTCGAAATGTGCCTATTAAAATTTTTAATTATACTATTACCAGGAGAGAAATTCACTTGATAAATAAACCATTCTTTTTAATGGAAAACTTTTCATGTTGATTACTACTTAAAGTTAACCTGAAGTAGAGAGCAGTGAAGAAAACACTTCTTTTGCCTTCCAAATTGGATTTGTTCAAGTCTATCTATGTGAACACTCTCACTTATGTTAATAATCATAATTTAAAAACAAGTGTTAAGTAGTGATTGTCAAGGGATGAGGAGAGAGGGAAATTGGGACTGAGTACAAATAGGTACACGATTTCTTTTGGGGTGATGAAAATGTTCTAGAACTAGGTAGTGGTGATGATGTACGACATAGTGAATATAATAAAAATCATATGAATCATATAAGGTTGGTAAAATTCTTTAAATCTACCAGGGCCTCATCCTTTTGTAATTAATAGAATTTTGCCGCTTCCTCAATTTTTTAATGTTTATAGTTTAATTTTGGCCTTCTATTTGCTCAAGTCAATTTGCTAATAATTTTGAAAATTGTTCTTTCAATATAAGTTTCAATCTTATTTGCATAATTTTTCCATATATTTTCTTTTGATGCTTTTAAATCTCTGCTCTATTTATACGTATGTCTCCTTCAACTTTCCAAAACCTAAAAAAATTGTTAATACTGTTGATCAGTCTTGCCTCTTTTACTTTTTATTATTTTTAAAGCTTTTTTATTTTTTGGATCTTCTCTAGCCTTCCCATTAAAAAAATAGTTTCTACTCTTACTATTATAATCTCTTCATTCTCAGGGTTTTCTCTCTTGTTCTGTCTCTAGCTTCTTGATTTGGCCACTTAGTTCATTAATTTTTAGTCTTTATTATATGTGTATCAAAGTTAAACATTTTTTTCTTTGTACTGCTTTAGACACATTTACACATTTTAATCTCTATTGCTTTCATTTTTATGTAGATCCAATTCATAAGTTTCATTCTAATTTAGCCTTTGGGCAGTGGATTATTCAGAAGTGTATTTTCAGTATTTTGTGTGTGTGTGTGTGTGTGTGTGTGTGTGTGTGTGTGTGTGTCTGTGTCCTATTTTGACTCTTTATAACATTGTGGTGAGAGAAAATAGTTTATATAAGATATTCTTTCGTACATAGGCATACTTTGTGACTAAAAGGATTTATTTTCTCTTTTTTTTTCCATGAAGGTGGTCTACATGTTTATAAGGTACAGCTTAATAATTTCACCTTTTATATTTTCAACAATCTCATTATTGTTTTGTCTGTTTGATGTTCAGTTTCTGAGGAATATATCTGTAAAATCCCTAACTGTATTTACAGATTTGTCAATTTCTCTTTTTGCTTATGTTAATTTTTGCCTAAAATCCATTTTAGAAACTGGAGAGCCTTATATTTTAAACCACATTCTAGTCTTAAAGATACCTAAAGCTAGTTAACGTCTATATGATCTTGCATAATAATGCAAGGGACTAAAAATATGGAAACACTAATCTCTTTCTATTATTTTCATGCTATTGTTATGTTACCAGGTCTGTTAGCTCTATCCTCTCCTATTAATCCTCATTATTAATTTGTTTTTAGAGTCTATAATTAAATAGATTCACCAACATGTTTACCAATGTCTATATTCACTACTTTTTCTTGTATTTTACTTTTGTGGTTACCTTCCTTCTTTTTTCTTTCTTCTTTTCTTCAAAAATATTAACTTAAGGCAGTATATAAATACATATATATATTATACTGTGGTCTGGGTGACAGACAATAAACATTAACATAACAGCTAAATTATAGTAAGTTAGTAAATTATAAATATTCTGGAAAAGTGAGAGCAGAAGGAGAGAGATTTGGGCAAGTTACATTTTTAGACATGGTAATCAGCCATCAGCCATGATTCACTAAGAACATGTTTAAGCAAAAACCTTAAAGAAGTGAGAGAGTGAGCTATGCAAATATTAGAAAGAAAAACATTCCAGGCAGAGGGATTATAGCTAATGGAAATATCCAAGATGCAAACATGACTGCAGTATTTGCAAAAACAATACAAAACAAAACATGGTGGGTAGTGTGGCTGGAGCAGATCGAGTCAAGGAGAGAGAAGGAGATGAGGTCAGAGAAGACACAGGTCAAATCACGTAGGCTTTGTAAGCCATTATATGGACTGTGGGCTTTTGCTGTGAGTGAGATGGGAAGTCATTGTGGGATTCAGCAGATCTCATATACCTTTTAAATGTTGACTCTGGCTGTTGTGTGGAGAATTGACTTGTAGGAAGGCAAGAATAAAAACAGGGAAAGTAGTTAGAAGACTGCTATGGTCTGACTGTTTGTGTCCACAAAGTTCAAATGTTGAAATCCTAACCACCAAAATGATAGTGTTAGGAGCGGGGGGCTTTGGGTGGTGCTTAAGTCATGAGGGTGGAGTCTTCATGAGAATAGCATTAGTGCCTTATAATTGAAACACCCCAGAAATCCCTATCCTTTCCACCATGTGAGGACACAGTGAGAAGTAACCAGCTATGAACCAGGAAGAGCACCCTCACCAGAATGCAGTCATGTTACCCCTCAGTCTTGGACTTCCAGCCTCCAGCACTGTGAGAAATAAACTTCTGTTGTTTATAAGCTACCCCGTCTGTTTTATTTTGTTATAGCAGCCTGAATGGACTAAGACAAGGATAATTACCGCGATCTAAATAAGAGATGTTGGCTGGACCAGATCTGTAGCTGTGGGGTTGGTGAGAGTTTCTGGATAACTTTTGAAAACACACACAAACACACACACATACACACACACGCGCACGCACACACACAAACACACACGTGCACACACAGAGCAGGTTTGCTTCATTTAATAAGGAAATCACTATGGCTATAAGAAGGGATCCTGGTGATAACCAGCATGTGGTAGTTAATTACAGTAATGCAAGTTTTTAGAGAATAATTATGCTACCAAATCTCTACTATAAATATACTTCATATAGAAACAATTTTATTGAAACTCCTTAAATAAACTCAAAGAGCTGGAACTTTATAGCTTACAATTTTGACTGATTCCAGGAATGACAGATTTGTTTTCTTTGTTGCTGTTACTAATTAGAAATGACCCTATAATATTATGTAGCAACTAAAAATAATAATAAAGGTCAAGAAATAAGAATATAAAAATTAGGGTAGGATAAAGCAAATAATATGAATTCTTTAAAAAATTACTTTAAAATTAACTTTGGGGCTCCTTTATGTTTTGTATTGTTTTGTATTGTTTGACCCCAGAGGAGATAGAGTTTGTTAAATTAAGAGAGTTTGTAATAATATGCATAACATGAAGAAATGAGGTTTTAAAATTTAATTGTCATATAGATCACACAAAGAGCCATGAGTATGGCTAATACTGTGTAGCAGTGTTAAAAATATAGTCACAGTGTCTAGACATTAAATAAGGGTAATTGCTTTCTTGTGACAAACAATTTGAGATAGAGAAACTAGGCATCCATCTTTTTCAAAGATCACCAGGACCCATAATTACTATGGGTATATAAACCTGCTTTTCATTAACAGTGCATATGAGTGAATATAACTTCTGAAGAAACATTATGTACAAAGTCCAGGTCAGATTGAGGAGGATAAAACATTATATAAGAAAATTAGTTCAGCAGCTTTGATCTTCATGATAAAGATGTACAACCAGTGCATAGCAGATAGGGAACAAGAGATCAGAAAGACTAGTGTTGTGCTGGTGAATGTTTAATAATTAGCACACTGGAAAAAAAAACAACAACACTGGTTTGTAATGCTTGCAGACTTCCATGATGTAAATACTCCTATTGTGGCCAATTTCAAGCTACCATCCTGATGTCACTGAAAGTGGTGTTAGGAAGACTTCTCACAGTTAAGCCTTGCAAGCCCATGCGAGTCAGTTTCAGCATGTCACTTCCTAGACTTATTAGTATCAAATAGCTGTGACAGTTTAAATAACCCTGAGTTTCCTCACTTACAAAATCAAGAGGTTGGACTAGTTATTTTCTTATTCCCTTTCCAGATTTATCATTCTTTTTAAAGGAAAGTGGTGAGATGATTTTTGTCTCCATAAATAAAATGTATATACAATATCCCCATTTAAAAATCTTACATACAACTACAGGTGGAAGTAATGGTACAAACACACTTTTTCCATTAATTGCTGTTTTAATACCCTTATCTTTAAATGGAGTGACCGATTTGGGAACATCATATAGATGAACTGGCATTAAAAATATAAAGTGGTTCCAATTCGATGAAATTCTCTAATTCCAATTGTTATACCAATGATATCAATGCAAAGAGATACCTTCTTGGCAGTAGAAAATATGTTTTCTATTATATTCTTCATACAACCTAATTCTGTGCAAAGCTGTGGTAAACCTGTAAGATTCCAGCTCGTAATATTCATGTTTATACAATTTCCTTTCTTTGAGTGTGGGCTGGATCTTGTGACTCGTTTCTAGTGGATGGGATTCGGCAATATTGTTGAATATTACTTCCCTGATTAGGTTACGAAAAGACTATGTTTTCTGTCTTGCATGCCCTCCTTGCTCTCTTGCTGGCTGGCTCAGAGAGGCATTCAGATGACTGCAGCCTCAGCCATTTTAACTGAAACTTCAAGAGTGACCTGAGACCGTCATGTGGCTTGGCCTCTCCCAGATTCTCAACACTCTGAAACTAAGATAATAAATCTATTTATTTTAAGTTGCAGATTGTTGTTTAGATGGGATCATTTCTATTGATCTATTTTCAACACTGTCTTCTCTGTCATCTTCATTCTGTTATTGACGTTCCCAGTGAATTTTCTGTCTTGTGTGTTGTATATTTCAGTTACAAAACTTCCGTTTGTTTTTCCTTTATGTCTTCTATTTCTTTGCTGAAAATTTATATTTTATCATCATTTCTGGAGTGTCCCTGATTGCTGGAGCATTTATCTACTAACTACTTTAAAGTCTTTTCAGATATTTTCAACAGCTGTGTCATTTTGTTGTTGGAAACTGTTGATTGTCTTTTCTCCTGCAAGTTGAAATTGTCCTAGTTTTCCACATGGAAAACCATTTGGGCCTGTATCTTGCAAATTTTGAATGTTATGCTATAACCTTCCTGATTCACTTTAAATCCCAAGGAAAACACTGACATTTTTGTTCTAGTAAGCAGTCAACTTGGTTAGGTTTATGCTGAGAGTTCCAACATACTTTTTGTGGGCTGTGGTTCCAATTTCAGTTTAGTTTTCAAAGCCTTTGTAGTGGTATTTGAATCTGTCCCTTGTGTGTACCACCCAGTAGTAGTTTGGGACCTAGTTGGTAGTTTATGTGTTAGCTCCGTTCTCAATAGCTTTGATACACTGATCAGGGGTGGATCTACGTGTGCACAGCTTGGTGGTGAGCCCAGGAACTCATAACCAACTTTATAGGGTTTCTTTTCCAAACCCTGCCCTCCGTCTGGTCTCCCTGGTACTTTTAGGTTCCCTGGGACTTCCTTTTTCAGTCTTCGCCCAGAAAGCTGAGGCTTTAATTACTCCTCTCTGCCACTCACTTTTACAACTGTGCAGCATTCAGGGCCAAATGGTGAGAGTCCAAAGGGGAAAAAATGGTCACCTCAGTACAGATCTGGTGGTTACTCAAATGCTCATCTTCTTACCTATTGTACCTGCTACCATATGCTTTTCAGTGTCTTTGAATAGTTGCTTCACACATTCTGTCCATTTTTATAGTTGCAGTTAGTGTGAGAGATAGAGTGGCGTGTGCTTTGCCATCTTATGCAGAACAAGAATTCCTGTTCATTTATTTTTAGCATAATTATTGATATGGATTTGTTTAAATTTATCAAGTACAGGGATATGAGTTAAGGGGTACATACATGTTCCTCCTGGGTGTTAGTTATCTGGAATAATTCTTGCTTTTTCTATTATATATTAACACTCTACATTAAATTTTTCTTTGAGAATTAGCACATGTTGATTGCAGAAAATTTGGAAATATAGAAAGGTGTAAGTTTGATTAGAAACTACTCCAACCAGTCAGTGATAATAATAGATTGTTTAATTTTTCCTTTTACCTTTACAATACATGTATGTGTGCATCTGCTTATAGAAAATAAAATAGTACCGTATTCATAAGTTCTTTTCATTTTATTATACATTATAATCAGTTTTGTATTGTAAAAGTTTAATAGCTGCACAATATTCCACTATGTGGAAGTATATTAACTTTATAATACACCCACAGTTTCTAAATTTTCTTCCACAAAGTTTATACTTTCTAGAACCTGCAGTTCCTTACAGAGTATTCTTCACACAGGTGTATATGTCAGGTTGTTAAAAATGAATAGATAAATATTATACGGACAGTCTAATAAGAGATGTCAAAACAGTTTTCTTTTGGACACTAGTATGTTATCATTGTCTTAATTACTTTGAAACTTTCTTTTTAGTCTAAAACTTTTTGATTTTATGATCCCTTTATCTTTTTTCTTTCCAAATGTTTAGGGAACAGTGGGCTAAGGACAAGGTAAGTTTTTTTTCTGTGCACATTTTGATGGCACTAGGAGAATAAAATTTATTACTTTGTCCATTTAAAAAAAATCACCTACCTGGTATATCACAGTTTGATTTTACACACAGATACATACACACACACTAACACACACTTAAAGAAAATAAAGGTTTCTTTAGTACGCATGTGGGAGAGATTATACACTATGATTTGTATTTATGTGCAAAAGGAGCAAAAGAAAAATCTCTCTGAGTCAAATATATTTATTTATATTTGTAGTTTCTATTAGATGATTATCAGAACTATAAGGATATATATAGCAAGTGTGGATAATCCTAGTATGTCTAGCAAAATTGTAACTAAGAAATAACAAACCACTTATTAATTTGATAGATTCCTCAATAACATTATTCATAGCCCATTTTCATAATCATAGCTTTATTTGACTTTTTTTAGGAGAGCTATTTCAAAGACATTCTATTATAGCAATGCTGTAAGTTTAACAAAGATATTGTTGCTTATGAAATGATTTAACTCTTTGAACTATAGTACCATATTCCATTTTGGACCTTACATAACTTTGCCCTAACTAACATAGCATATTATTATCTTAAAGAATTGTTATCAATTTTACTAAATAATTTTATTTCAATTTTCTATGGTTTTTGAAAAAGGTAACCACATTTAACAGGGAGTATTATTCATCATATTGAAAGGAGTTATATCTTTTCATGATATTTAGGTCACAATATAAAGGCCTTTATATATAAAATAAATAATAGAAAGAAATAAAATGTAACATATATCCCTGTAAAATAGTTAATAGTTAAAATAAAATTTTATACTGTTCAAAAAAACCACACAAGATTAACAAAATTTATATCACAATTCAGGTAAATTAGATTTCTTATTCATTTTTAGACTGTCCAACAAGCCCTGTGGTGAGAAATTTTAAGTTGTCAGCTTCAGAGTAAAGGTTACAATTTATATTTGGTGACTTTTGTCAAGTTCTGCTAAGGCCCTCTACACCTCCCTAATGTAAAGTGGTATTTTTGCATTTTTATACACCCTGATTCACTTATAACTGACAAGTGGCATATCTTAGATTGACAAAGATATGCATGAAGCAGATGTCAGAAGATGGAAATGATTACAGTATGGAGCACTTCTTTTGTAAAATATATGAGTTAATCCGCCAGGCATGACAGCGAAGGACTGAGAAAAGCTTTCTTTGTGTGTAGTGTTGGCAGGTGTCATGAAACTTCCACCAAGCAAGATTATTAATTCATGACCTATTTTCCTTATTGCCATTACAGTAGCACCTTTTTCAGAAAGGACAGCCATTTCCAACAGGCAGACCTTCAAATCATGCATAGGGTATGAAGTAAATGCAAATCTGCATCACAAATTTAAAAGCAAAGAGCGCTCTTGACAATCCAGTGCTTATCTTCCCAGGTTAAAACTTTCCAAGTTCTGATGGATGGTTTCCGCAACCCTGCATTTACCTTAAAACCCATGTTTCTCCAAGACTTGGTTAGCAACTCATGGAAGAGAAACATACTTTTCTTGAGAATGAATTGTGTCTTTTACAGAGCTAGGGTTAAAAGAAATTGTAAGGGCAATGTCCACAAGCTGATATATGAAACTATTCCAAAGGTCCTGTATTTTGTCTACCAAGAGGGCGTCTGGAGGAAGTCTTACAGCAGATGTCTGCCTTTAAATATGTAGCTGTCCTGTTTCAAAGTCTCTCATGACTTTTAACCTCATATTCTTGTGAGTCAGGCAATCAATGTAAAACATATCTGGGCAGAATCATCCCTCAAAGACATTACTCCACTGTGCTTTAGAATCTGTCATTGACCTATGTTAGGGGAATTTCTGGAAAATTGTTCTGTCAAATTTTCTGCTGTGTTGTTGAGGATGTTATTTGTTTATCATATTATTCACTGACTTCTTTTTGAGGTCTTTGGTCTTAGTTTCAGTTGTGATTTTCCTGAGCATTTGGTTTACTTGTGCCATATAATACTAAATCTTTCATCTGATTTTCCCTATTCGTGTGGGAAAACAATCTTGTCTATCGCTTTTAACAAATGTATAACTTGTTATAGCATGCTTCTTAAAAACTTAACTTCTTTCCTAGGTACACTGCACTAATTTAAATCTTAATTTTTATTTTGACTCATTTTTTTCCTGAAGTGTAAATTAGGTTATTTTTCTTGGTTTTGCTGCATCTTTGTAAACTACCTCAAATCATTTCAGACCAAGGTAGGATGCAACTTAATAATACTAAAATTTATAGCTCAAGATGAAATTCAAGTCACTTTGCAATCTAAATCCAATTTACTTTTCAAATGTTACCTCTAAGAACATCTTTATATACCACTAGTTGTAATCAGCTTTGTCACCTCCATGTCTCTATACAAACCAGGTTCATTTTCATTAGGCCCACATTAAAAATGCCTTCTTCTTTAACCTCTATTCATCCAAATATTATCTTTCAAGATCCATTCTTTATTATACCTGATCATGACATTTTCGTAACGGTGAATTCATGGCATTTATTTACTTAACTGTTCATCTAGATCTTGACTTTGTTCTCTCTACTGGTGATTCTCATATTGCTTGTTATGTCATGTACCTTCTTAATATATTTAGTACCAAGATCTTGGCTTTCAGGTAAACAATGAGTTCCTAAAAGTGAGGAGATGAGTCTTGTCTAGAACTCCTAATATTTGCATTCTGGTGCATTTATTTAAGGCATAAACATTTATAAAATAATAAATCAATTTATATGATGAAATAAAAGTATTAACTAAGACTGAGAGGCCAAAGCAGATTTTAACACAATATCATAAGTTCACTGGAAATTCTGAAGTACTGTGTTGGCCAAAAAGGTCATTTGGGTTTTTCCGTGACATCTTATGGAAAAACCCAAACGAACTTTTTGGCCAACCCAATATTTACAATTGTCGCAATACTTAAGATTTCTATGTACCGAGCACTTACTTGGGTCTTGAACAGAAGTCGCCAGTTTTTCCTTATATTTTGTTATTCCATTCCATCTCTTTGTAAAATTTGGGATGGCTATGTGACTCTGAGTTTTTTCTGGAGTGAAGAAACTTAGGCAAGAATCCTATCTGAATTCAGCAGTGACATTAGGGTTTACATTGAGCAAAGGGTCAATCTATTGATCTGTGACAATTTACTAGGGTCACAGATTGTTATGGCTTGGTGACATTGAGAGATGAGTCATTATGATTTTTCTGGATGATGACCAGTGGTGAAGTCAACAAGGCTCAGACTAGGCAACCCAAATGAAGCAGTTGTTTTCCAGTGTATTCTTATACCTTACACACAGGTAGAATAAAGTATAGGGTGTATTTGGAAGCTCAGAAAGGCACAAAGATAATTTCTCTGCCATTCTGAATGACTGCCATCTTCTTGCATGCTGTGACAATTTTCTATTCTAAACACATAGTTCACTAAACATTCATACTACATTCCTTAAGGGGTTTTGTTTTTGAGGGCTTTCTTTTTTTCTTCTCTTTATTTTTCTTCAGAGTAGATAGTAGCATGCTGTTGATAAAACACTTGAACTCCTGCTGTTAAAATTGTTGAGTTCTGTTCAGAGGAGTGAAAAAATGTTCTGCCATTTGTTCCCAGGTACCGAGACTGCTGCGGAAATGTACAAATAAGTGCTGTAATGTGTGTAGAGAATAGTTCTTTGTAGGGTTTAAGGCAGTGCAAAAGGGGGGTGTCTCACCTCTTTCCTTGTGGGAGGTTGAACTGCTTGTTTCCCCTGCTGGGACTCCCATCCCTCAAAAATTCTTATGTACTAACACATGGATCACTAGAGGTTTTTTTTTTTTTTAATTTGCTTTATTTATTTTTCCCTCAAAACAACCCAAAGTTTGCATTGTCAATGACAAGGTAACTCCCAAGGTTGCTAGATCAGACTTCTGAGAAGAGTTTAAAGTGCTTTAATCTGTCATTTAATTAATATGGATATTCTGAATAATCAGTGTTCAAAGTGTTTCATTTTTATTTCAGAGAAGTAAACCTCTTTCTTGACTTTTTACTTTGTTACATTTTGAAAGCAAGTTCTTCTCTGTACCAAAATAAACTTAACTAATGTCATAATTTTTTATCAATTCATGTTACCTAGATGATTTGATACTCTGAGTTTATTGGAGCCAGGGATGGACGATCTGTTCTAAGCGGACTGTACACATTCACACATGCCCACTCACTGGAACACATTCACTGTTTACTGCACAATCTTTTAAGATAGTTATTTTCCATCTGGTTCATGCTCCCCCACTACCAACTACCATTACTAAATTTTTTTTAACGAAATAATCCTCTTGTGGGTAACGTCTCATTTTGCACATCCAAAGATATTCCCCGTATCTTTACAATAACGTTTTTTTTCTCTCAGTCATCATATGTCTATTAGGCACCTAGTACTTGCCAACAGTTCTGATAAGCCTTAATGTTACAAATTCAAAACAAACAAAATCTGTGCTTCCAATAAGTTAACAATGTGGAGTATAAAGTCACAAATGCCAATAGACCACTACTGTGTGCTGCATGCTGTGATGACTGTATTCTATGTGTTCTACAAGGGGTCAATGATTATGTTCTCATTTGCGTAGTTTATAGGGCTAGGCCCTATACAAATTTCATATCTCTGGGTACATTTTAAAGAAAATAAGATATATAATACCACTGTAATATATTATACATATTACATAGAATGAAATTTTGGTGCTATATTGCTGATGAGTTTCTGCTCTATTTGATTGGATTGAATTGAAATCAGAAGTTCAAAGACCAAGGTTACAGAGCTACTTTACTCCACTTATATCAGTCACAAGTACCTACTGCCTCAACAGACAGATACACAAATCAGAAATGAGTTTCCACGTGTTGGTAGAAAATGTGACCACTTTTTATATCTTTGGAGGCCTAAGAGTTGGGTAGAGGACTTGATTCTAAATGTCAGTTCCAAGAAGGGATTATATACAATCTTTTTAAAGTGCTTATGTTGGTGCAAATCCCCATGAATATGACCTATTTATGAGTGAAAGAAATCCTCTTTGAGCATTTCTTACAATGATGCTTTTCCACTTAAGGATTACCCATCCGTTTTTATCTTTGTTGCTTATTGCATATCGAGATTGCCCTTCTCTGTGATTTACTTTTTTCCAAATGCTCTTATTTTAAAGACCTAAGGATGAGACTGCAGATGAGAATTGAATTGATATTGAAACTACAAAAAAAAACCACCCCAGGTTTTATTGTAACTCTAAAAGCGCATTTTAAACCCTGGAACACATTAAGAATAAAAGTTCAAACTCACACTTGTCAAGGCATTTATAGTTAAGTATCATCTATTGTTAATGTTTCCTAATTTGCCATTACTTTCTAACAGTTATGTGTTAATAAGAGAGGCCTAAATCTTTTATCATGTGTCTCCTTACTGGGTTTTATGACCTACCTCCAAAGATGAGGCCGCTGGAACTCCTGCTCAGACAGACAGAAAGGCAGCACATAGCTCAGGAAATTGGTGCTGATCTGGACATCAAAAATCCTCTCTCCTCATTTTGGCCTTTTTCTCTTTAAAGACACAGGCTGGGTCAATCGTAGAGATAGAGAATAATAACAAGAAAAAAATTAAGAGGAAGTTTTAAACTCTTCTTCCCCCAAAAGCAATGCTGAATTGAGCTGGATGGCATCTTTGATTGATAAAAGGAGAATGGGTAGAAAGCTAAGAAGACAAAAGAAAAAAAAGGGAAGAAAATATATATTCACTGAGCATAATATGCAGTGGGTTCCAGTGTTGTGCTGTAGCCAGCTAGTACTGGCTCACCTGAAAGAGCTCATTGTTAAATTTTCAAGAATTTTTCAGAGCAGTTGTTAGAAACATCCATTATTAAAAATTAAATTGTATAAACCTTCACTTAGCTAAAAATTAAAAGCAAAATTAAAACACTCAAAGCTCAATCACTTCCAAATTATTTTTCATTTTACTATTATGTTCTCGAGGTTATCCATACCTATTGTATCTGTGGCGGAAATCCTGTATAACAGTGCACTACTAGACATATCTTTTCAGCTCTGTATTCAGTGACATCATATTGGCAGCTCAAATTACCCATGGCTGGCAAATGCTACAAATCAGGTATTGATTTATTGTTTTGTTGATTGTCTAATGTTGAGAAATGTTAATGATGAAAATTAAAATGGAAAGTGTGTCATGCAGTTACATTATGAAGAATATAAAATTAAGGAAATATTTATCTTTTGAAAACTATTATCTGATTCAGCAAAGATGTGATGCACGTCATTCATGAGCAAATAAGATTCTGACACACATCTTAGTTGTTTCACTTTCCTCCTAACTTGTTATAGTAAACAAAAGTATCAACCAGCTTTGATGTCGCATATCAGATTTAATGATGAGGCACTTATTGGGGAAAGAGATGGTAGATTGGGATCTGACTCTTTTTGCCAAATCCTGGTTGAATTGAAGCCATAATTTGTCTATCACTACAAGAGTTTGGAAAATATCAGTGGAAGCATTGGTAGAACCAATTGGTTATGTAGAATTTACAATAATAAGTATTGTGTATTTTACCATTAATTGCTAATTGTGTGCTACACATTCATGTCAATAACATTTATAATAAACTTATATACGTACTTTTTTCTTCAGAGAGCCTGTTGTTTATTTGTCAGCATACTACTGATAATTATTAAAATTTTCTCTTATTCCCTTATTTAATTCTGTAACAATTCCTTGAAGTAGGTATTATCCACATTTGTAGCTATGGAAAATGAGGCCCAGAAGAGTTTGGAAATAGTACCAATGTCACATAGCTGTTAGAGAATATAGTTGGGTTGGGGTCTCAGGTATATTCTGGCCAGGGCCTGGGCTTTTGTACTGACACCACTCTGACACTGACATTTACTAGTTAAAGACCTCAGTTGTCACTTGTGCTACATTCTGGCCTCAGCATCCTCTTCCATGAAAGGAGAATGACACTATTCATTCCTCCTCAGAATTGTTGTGAGGATCAAATGTGAAAATAATTTGTAAACTTAAGGTGTTAAAATATTACCTAATTATTTACTTAAGAGCTAGACATTTAAGATAGCATTTTGCTTGCAGAGCTTTACTATTTCGAGTCTGACTCAGGCTCCTTGAAAATTAACTTTTCCATATACTACCTGAAAAACAGAATATGCACTTCATTTTCTTTTGGAAATACTTTCTGTTATAAATTTCTAGATATTTTCCTGTTCTGGGCTTCTTTGCAAGTCTCCAACATCTTTTCTGTAAATTTAAGCACTGTTCATCTTTTACAGTAATAGATTGATGGTTTCTTAAAGTGTTTGGCAGCTCTGTATGCCCACGTTTTTATCAGCCTAGAGCATCCCTGAGGGTAATGTGTGACCAGAGGATCTGGAAAAGCAGCCAAAAGCTAAAACCAATGCATAAGTGAAAAGAAAGGAAAACAAATTATTTCTTTGAAAAGCAATCAAGTTGTTTGCATTAGAGTATTGTTACTTATAACCTTGGCTAATTTAAAGTTATTGGAGAATGTAAGTACATTTTAATACCCTCTGATACCTCAGTATTAGATTGAGGTATGGATAATAGATAATTTTGCCCTGTATCTGTCTCCCAATGCCAAAGCACTTCCAGGTGATGACATTTTCTATTGCAGTTCTGAGTGTTTACAGGCCTTGATTCTGCTAGGTAATTATAGAATCTACCATGGCAGTAAGGCTCACTGCATGAGCTAATGCCATGATATAGAATTAATCAAACCTAAATGAAAAGGTCATTAGAGAGTTAAATTATTTCAGTGATACCAGAGTAACACCACATAAACAAGAATTATCCTCCATTTTGATATAATAGATTCTGAAATTTAGTCATTAGTTTCACCTCACTAAGCCTATTTAATTACTGATGTGGTTAATTACTTAAGCCCATTGACCACTGTTTAGTATTCTGTTACTTATATTTTTGGCTCTTTGAAAAAAAATGGTATGTCACATTCTTAACTTATCGTTATGCTTCATCTTAATTACTTCCTATGAGCTAACAGAGATGATCTAATAAAACACTAACAGTACAGGGCATGACTATTTCTTAAAAAAAAAAACACTAACAGTTATTTATTAAACTTTTACTATATAGGGGATTGTGCATAGGTATAAAGGGAAATTGTTCTTTTCATGGTAAAATAAGTGAATTTCCTAACACATTAGAATGGTATTTAGTTTCTTAGGGGAGCTTTAATGGCCTCCTTTGCCACTGTCCCTGACCAGAACAGAGCAGATTAAGAATCTGTGTAGAAATGTGCTTTAAGGAATTCTGGATGATTTGAGGCAGAGAAATGGTGCAGTGTCACTTAACAGCTGAATGTCCATTTTCTCTGGCAGGTTAATGTAGTTTGCTGATGTAAATGTGTAGTAGTCAGGGTAGGCTAGATTATGTTGCACTAAGATACATTCCCATTATCTCATTGACAACAAAGATTTATTTCTTGCTTATGCCACATGTCCCCTGTGAGTTAGCTCAGTCTTACATCCTCTCTGTTAGGGGCTAAGGCTGACAGAGGCTTCATCTTAATTTCCATAACCATCAGGGTAGGGGGAAGAGCACATAGTGAATTACACACTTATATTTTCCCCAGAATTACAATCTTACCACGTGCCCCAAAGAAACAGGACCAGAATATTCATGTCCAGCAATAATGACTATCACACACCACCACTAAGGACTTAAGTGGAGGGAGCAAGAAATGGAGCAAGTCTCAAGAAACTCTGTTGTAGTTCTTGCTCTGTATGGTCACATCACTCCAGCTAAAATTCTATAACCTTTGAGCAGTACTAGATGAATTCAACTGAGCATTTTGGGTTACCTGTGTGCTCTTTTTTTTTCTGTGTAATCTGTAATCTTTCAGAGATGCTTCAGTCCTCCTTTTAAAATCTCACTGCATCCTGATGTTCTCATATAGAATTGATCAAAAGCAAAGATTTAATTATTTGAATAATTATTTTCCTATGTACAATGAGGGAAGGAACTGTAATCACTGCTTTTCCAAAGCATCTCACTCAGTGCCAAGGTCAGAGTGTTGCAAAATAAATGTAGGTTGTGTGAACAAATGAATGAATGAGAAGATAGAAATTCCAGCCAATTTGAAGGGGGGTGTCAGCTGGAAATATTTAATATCTATTTGTATTTCAGTTCTTATCTTTATCATTTCTTCATTCTACATCCTTTGCGCTTAATTTATTCATTTTCATTTGTTTTCATTTTCTTAAATGAAAGTTTAGTTCTATTTACACCTTCCTTTTTTAATACAAGCATATAAGCATTTAAAGTTATATGTTTCCCTTTAATCAGTACTCTTTCTGTGCTCCACAAATTTAGATATGTTGTATTTTAATTATTATTGAGTTCAAAATATTTTCTAGTTTCTGCTGTAATACATTTTTTGATCCACATGTTATTTAGAAGTGATTATTTAATATGCAAATATTTGAGGGTTTTTTGGGTATATCATTGCAAATGAAGATAATTTAATATCATTTCATAATTAATGAAGACTTACCTTCTGGTTGAGCATATGGTATCTTTGTGAATATTCCTTGTGCACTTGAAATAGATGTGTATTGTTTGCTATTGTGTTCTATAATTTGCAATTAGTCAAGTTGATTGACAGTGTTGTTCATATCTTTTATCTCTTTACTGACTTTTTTCTGCTTGTTTTATCAATTTATGAGATATAGGTGTTGAAGTCTCCAAATATGACTGTTTCTTTCCTAGTTCTGATTTTAATATTTGTTCATAAAATTAAAAAAATTATTTATTATATTGTTAATTGCAAAATGGTGAATTTGTCCATTTCTTTTATTCTGTAAGGAAGTTCTCTCTCTCACACATAGCCTCTTGTCTTTCATAAAAAGTATCTTTCTGGTTGTATTGATTCATTTTTTTGGTCAATGTATTATAAGCCATTATGATTATTATTTTTAATTTGTCCTGAATATCACCAGGAAAGTCCTTTCAGGTAATCTCTGTACCCTTTTAATGTATCCCTTTTAGTATATGAACACATCTTTGATTTCTGATGCAACAAAATATTTCGGGCTCACCTTTTACTTTCCCAGTCCCAAACCTCATATCTTTTAGTTGGAAGTGACATTTAAAAACCAACATCTGGGGGCTTCCCTGGTGGCACAGTAGTTAAGAACCTGCCTGCCAATGCAGGGGACCAGGGTTTGACCCCTGGTCCGGGAAGATCCCACATGCCGCGGAGCAACTAAGCCCGTGTGCCACAACTCCTGAGCCTGTGCTCTAGAGCCCGCGAGCCACAACTGCTGAGCCTGTGTGCCACAACTACTGAAGCCTGCGCATCTAGAGCCTGTGCTCCGCAACAAGAGAAGCCACCACAGTAAGAAGCCTGTGCACCGCAACAAAGGGTAGCTCCCACTTGCCGCAACTAGAGAAAGCTCACGTGCAGCAAGGAAGACCCAATGCAGCCAAAAATAAATAAATAAAATAAAAAAAGATATTAGTGATATCAAACTTAGCAATGCCATTATAAGAAAGGAAATTTAGAGAGCAATATACCTTATAAACAAAGACACATTTGTTAACTAAGAATATCAAATCAATCTAGCAATATATAACAAAAGATAACGAATTTATACTATGACAAATTCAGTTTTATCTCAAGAAATTAAGGTTAATTTATTATGCAAAACTAAGTCAATCTAATGGAATACTAAATAATTGAAAAAGAACAAACTATTGCTATGTACAGCAGCATGGATGAATCACAAATTCATTGTGCTAAATTAAGGAACCCAATATTAAAATGTTATATACCACATAATTTCATTCATTTGGCATTTTGGAAAAGGCGATAATATAGGAGGACAGAACAGATGAGTGGGTTCCAGGAGTTTGATTGGGAATATGTTGTGAATACAAATGAAATGAGTGAGATAATTCTTTGGGATATAGGAATATTTCTGTATCCTACTCTGGTTGTAGTTATGAGAATACATGCACATGTAAAAACTTACTGAACTTTACACCAAAAAATGTGACTTTTGCTCTATGTAAATTAAAACAAATCCAAAAACAATTTTAGTTTTTATATTAATAGAAAAAAGCAGATAAACTGGCATCTTAATAAAATTCAGACAATGCTTTTGACAAAAGTCAATATCCCTTTATGATAAAATGTCCTAGCAAATTAGGAGTAGAAAAAAATTTTCTTACTATGACAAAGGGTATTTGCAACAAACCTAGCATTAACATTATACTGACTGATGAAATAATGAATACTTTCCCCCTAAGATTGAGAATAAATACACCCACTCTCACTATGTCTGTTCAATGCTGTATTGGGCAACAAGGCTAAAAAAACCCTCCCAATTCCAGAATGTGTTTTCATATTTCAGTATCTACAGAGGAGAAAGGCCCACTAGAAGGATACCTAGTTGGAGACCTAGTACCCAACAGAGGTAGGTACCATTATTATTTACATTTTGCAAATACCGAGTCTTAGAAATGCTATTTAGTTTGTTGTTAAGGCTGAAAATTGAACACTAAATTTTATGTTTCTAACCACTAAGCTGTACTTAATAAGTTACACTCAATTTCTCTTTGCATCTTGTTACTTCATCTCAACATTTTGTATAATCTTTGGTCCAAGGTCTATGATCCAGAGAATAATGACATTGGAAGTCTTGTTTGGAATATTTGAGAAAACTTTTGCCATCTGAGGCTTACTGTTTTTTTTAATCCAAACATTTTTAGCTACTCATTTTTAATTAAATGGAACATAATTATATGATTAGACTCAGATGAGCTACAGGGAAATTTACCAATGTATTTGAAACTAAAAGATAATTGGAAAGTCTATCTGTGATGCCCAAAACTTTAAGAAATACATACTTTAGTTTTATCAGTGGCTTTGCACTGAAAATTATTCTGGGCCTGCAAAAGCAAAGCTCATTCTGGAGAACCGTATTGCAGAATTTCATGACACATTCTGAGTTCATATGGCAAATTAATAAAGGACATCATTCTGGGTCCCTTAAAGTTATGTTTTGCATTTTACTTTACAAGTTACTTAGAAATTCATTCTTCTATCTTGGCATGAGATTAGTTCAGTCTCCTAAAGGCTATCAGCATTGTCTTTGAGTGACAGGCTCTATATTGGAAGTTAAGACTTCTTAGTTTTAATTTGTATTTCAGAGTACTAGTTTGTAGGTGGGAGAAGCCAGAGCCCCTTCCAGAACCCATTCTACCTTGTTGGAGATAGTTTCTGGACACTGCAGTGCTTGAATGGTGCTTGTGTTCACTGCCAGCTTTTATGGAGGATCTTTATTTCCTTCTGACCCATTTAAGCCTGTTAGGTGATGAGAGGAAAATGAAGGAAACTCTTCCTTCATTATGTACTGCTATTATGTACATTATGTACTTCTATTATGTACTGCTTCCTCACTGTCACCTTTACTGGGTCCCAGAAGGGAGAGTATAAAATCCCAAAGGAGAGTGTAAAATCACAGGTAGAGATTAGTATATTCAAAGAATGAATTTCCTGCTGGTATCCTGTTTTGTTTTACGTTTTGGTTTTTAGAACAGAATTCCACTTAATTTTTTAATCTAAGAGAATTATTTTTTCTATGATAAGATTTGGAATTACCCTCAGGCAATTACTTAATTCAGGAACTATCTGCTGAATACCTAAACCAGTGATGGGAAAGGAATTTTGTTGAGAAGGAAAATAGTGCAAGTAAAATATTTATGGCTAGTAAAGTATTAATAATTAAGTTTATGGAATATAAAAAATGAGAAATAATATTACAGTACATTCTATTAAGTGGCCTTGTAAAAGAGAAGTGAAGATGAAAGGACATGAGTAATTGTTTATTAATTTGAAAAATAAGTAGGGAGGTGTGGACTTGTGTGGATATTCTGTTTCTTCTATTAAGTTTATTTCTGTCAATAGGCATAGTCGTTTTCATTTTTTAAGTATCGTATTAGCAGAAATCAGTGTATAGAGAGAGCAGATAGCAGTGAGCCAGAAAGTTACCAAAAAATGTAGGAAGTATAATGATTAAAAAAAAATACCAGATGGAATGGATCACTAATGATATGCTGTCCGATGCCAATATAGCCAAATGTCTTCAGAAGATAACTGACCAGGTAGGCTTCATCTCCTATCTCCTAGAATACTAATACCCTCATGGTCCCACCAAATGCAACAGGAGGCCAAACAGTCAAGAAAGCAAATCATAAACTATGGAAGCTTAATAAATTAGTAAAATAGATGTTAAAGGATGTATATGTGATAAGAACTAGGGTCATGTGAGGAATTAGAAATGTGGAAGGTTAGAGAGAAAAAAGGAAAATCTGTCTATATATCTTATTAATTTACTGATTTCTGTATAAGCCAAACATTTCCCTGTGTTTTTGAGTTAAAGTAGGCTATAGTTAATTAAACTGAAACTTGTATAGGGTTTAAGATTGACTTACAAAACATTTTATCTCTCATTAAAAACTCCAATCAATTAGTAGCGGCTACTTGAATTGCTCTATGGGGTTGTATTGTGAAGCCATATTCAAGTTCTGTGAGAGTGTCATAATCAATTACTTATGTCTACAGTGATCATGAGAATGTCTGCAGTGATTATGACTTCTTACCCTGAATGAGACCTTTCAAAACGGATGGCTCTTATGTAAACCAGGGCTCAAATCAGACTAGGATTGAAAATTTGTCAGACTTCTAACGTCAAGCAGATATGGAGTTTGATGAGGAATAGATGACCAGTGACTGTATGTTCTAGAGACCGCCTAGAGCCTAAATATAAAAGACAGTTTAAACCCAGACATGAAGAAGAAGCTGGACTCACATTACATCACATGATTCTTGGCTTGGAATCAAAGATTTGAGGAGAAAGATTCAGCCAATAGACTTCAGAATGTTCTTGGTTAAGGAAGGCTGAGATTGGCTGATACAAGGTTTTGTTTTCTTGGGTGATCCCTGGTTTATGGATAGTGCTTTTACATCTTTCTTGGACTTTGGAATATAATCCATAAGGATTCCATATGCTTAGGGTATATCACTGAATATGTTCACTTGAGTTCTGATAATATAGTACATCCCAGCCTTAAGAGAACTGGTTGGCAGTTCTTGGGGAGATAACAATTCCTGTAATGGTTTGTTTGCTTTTTAAAAGATAGACTTGTAGGAAAAACAGGCACAGTAATAGAATGCTTAAGAATATTGGAAAAAGTTGGATGCATTTTGAGTATATGTAGACCAAATTCAGTGATTCAATAGGAACTTCTGTCTCTGAGGCTATAATGGATTTAGAAAACCAAAAGACACATCAGTGAGAAGAATGATTAATGCAACATTACTCTTAGCAATGTCAGTCAGAGTCCAAGATCCTAGCTATCTGCTGGAACAGGTAACTGACAGAAATTCTAACATACAGACATTGACTTTGCTATTAAAAAGCTAGGAAACCAAGCAGGGTAATTGTGAATGAGGTAGTGACCAAGTTATCAGTGAACTCTGATCAGTGGATTGGTGGCATTGGACTGATAAAGCAATATCATGAGATTCCGTCTACTTCTCTACCAGGGCCTAGTTATAAGGCTAGTTAAAACCTATGGAAGGAAGCTATGACCAGGCTTAGAATCAAGGGCTACAATTCTGGATATGAAGAAAAGAATTTGTCAGGTACTTCAAGTTTTATCCAATTTTTGAAGTTCTCTGTGGATGTAATTTTACAGTCTCTTTGTAGGTCTATTCTATTGATTAAGGGAGTTAAAAATAATTTTATAGTTATATATAATAATTGATTGCTCTCCTGGAGATAAAATTCTTCCTACTCTATAGCTGTGAGTGTGGAAAATGGTGTCCTTTTGAGACAATAGAACCAAACCAGGGAATTCCTTGCAGTCTAGTGGTTAGTACTTGGCCCTTTCACTGCTGTGGCCCGGGTTCAATCCCTGGTTGGCGAACTAAGATCCCGCAAGCTGTGAGGAGTGGCCAAAAAATAAAAAATAAATAAAACCAAACCAAACCAAATGTACAATTAATTGAAAGCAAGAACTTTCCCTGAGGTCCATGGATCCTTAGGGTTTACGAGTGGAGTTTGAAAAACCACTAAACTGGTGAAGCTCTATCATATATATATATTTTAATTTTCATTGTAGTATAAAATATTTTATAACGTATCATATAGGTATACAACTTGATGAATTTTCTCAAAGTAAACACATCTCTGAAATCAGTGCCTGGAACAAGAAACATTGTCAGCATCCCTGAAGGCCAGTATCCCTTCCATTCACTAATCCTGTAACAAAGGTAGTTGCTGTCCTGACTTCTAACCCCATAGGTTTATTCTAGTATTGATCTAAGTGGAATTCTATAGAAAGTGCTTTATTCGTCTGTCTTCTTTCTCTTGACATTTTACTTGTGAAGTTTATTCATGTTATTATGACTAGGTGTAGATTGTTCATTCTCATTACTAAATAATGTCCCACTGTGTGACACTGCCATGATTTACTTATCTATTTACTGCTGATGGGTATTTAGATAGCTTCTAGTTTGGAGCTATTGTAAATAGTATGTCTATGAATGTTTCAGTACATGCCTTTTGGTAAATATATTTTGGCATTTCTGTTGTATAAATCTAGTAGTGAAATTTCTGGGTCATAACTGTAGACCCTCTACTTTCATCAGTCTGATTATCTCTCTAATTTCAATGTTCACTCTTCCATCTTTTCAAAATGGCATAGTAAAGTTTATGGTTTGAATCTCTCCATTTTTTTTTGCAACAAAAACATGGAGTAATAGATTAAGCATTGAAAATTAAATTTAAAAAGATATATCAGTGCTCCAAAGAAAGATATTTCCATAAACTAGAAATGAAAACACACACTCATTGTGCATCGTGATAGATAATAATAAAACCACACCAAAATATTATCCTCGAACTAGAAAATATCAAGGATAAAAATGAAACTTTAAGTGCAAGTAGGTTGGAGAAAACAAGTTATTTACACAGCAACTATAATCATAGTCGACTTCTCATCAGCAGTGCTAAATACTAGAAGATGAGGAAATGCTATTTAAAAATGCTGTTTAAAAAAGATGAGGAAATGCTGTTTAACACTGAAAACTGTCACTCAAAGAAGAGGGGTAAATTAAGGTATTGCCAGGGATACAAAAAGCAAGGAGTCTTTCCTCCTGCAAATACTTCTCAGAAAGAATTATTAAAAACGTAGTTCAAAAGGAAGCACAGTCATAAAACCTTGACCACACTTTAGATCAGGTGTCATCAAACTTTTTCTTTGAAGGGTTGTATAGAAAATATTTTAGGCTTTACGAACTACGTCATCTCTGTGGCAACTACTCAGTGAGGCTGTCGCATTGTGAAAGCAGCCATGGACGGGATGTAAAGGATGGTGTGGCTGAGTTCCAATAAAACTATTTTTTTCTTTTTACAAAAACAGGTGGCAGAGCATCTATGGCTCACAGACTGCAGTTTGCAGACCACTACTCTAGATCACAAAGAGAGACTCAAAAAAATTAAAAAATGTAATTATCTCTCTCTGTGCCGCATCTGGTCTGGTCCTATTCAGTATCAGAATTAGTATAGAAATGACATAAAGTTCTTAATCCCTGTATTTGCAACATTTCTTTCTTTAGATTTTATATTACAAGATAATATAATTACAATTCTGTTTTAGAATCCAGCAACAACATATCTTGGATCATTTTTATTTCTAATAGTTATCACTAATGCACACGAACCTTGGCTTTTCAGAAGAAGGGCTCTCTTGTGGAGAGAGCCCCATCATGCCCTGAAATGCTGGGGTCAGATGGGTCTCCACAGATTTTTGTGCCGTTGGACAGAACAAAAGTGTCTTCTGGGCTGAGTGCCACTTAGAAGACTTTGTACGATTACTCAGATGCTTTTTCCTTCATTGCTGTTTCCATGTCTCATTTCAGAAGAACCTCACTGCAGAGGAACAACCTTCTCTCAGGGCTGGATTTAGCAGAATGTGTTTGATCATTTAATTTCTTCACGCCTTCAGTGCAGAAGGGTTACATTCATATTACTGGTTATTGGCAGAGTTGGCAATTTTTTAAGTCAATTGATTTCCTGGCACTAAAGATTACACATTTAAAAACAGTGTTATCAGAAGAAATATGAAGCAAATGCTTAAGTTAAGTCTCTAAATCGCTCTCAGGCTTCAATGTAGCTTGGTTATTCATACAATTTGAGTTAGAAACTGGGGACCCAGGCAAGCAGTGCATGCCTACTAACGTTGACAAAAAGGATACAATATAGAAAGTTTTTATCAGTCTATTCCTAAAAATGTAATTTTTTCCTGGCTCTGTATTCTTCTGCATACTCCTGACTGAGAAATGCGTGTTTCTTTTAATTCTTTTGCTGACTTTATTTTTTTTCTGATAATATTAAAGATGTACTTTTTTTAAGTAATAGATTTAAGGATTTCAGAGGTAGAAGAGACTCAAGATATCCAATGTGTTACCTGATATCAAAACCCTTCTACAGTATTCTTGCTAAATAGTCACTTAGCTTTTGCTTGATTACTTCCTATAATGGATAATTCACTATATCCCATGATTGCCCAGGCCATTCTCAGTCATGTCCTATTGACTAGAAAATTTGTTTCTTATTATAAGTGTAATGTTAAATATTGAATTTCTGTAGTAGAGATTTTCCATAGAGGGTTGAAAGATAAAATTTGTACAATACGAGTTATATCCAGTGTGATTTTGAATAGTTATGACTATGAAACTCTGATCATTTAGTATAATAAAGTTTTATTTATGACCTCCATTATTCCAAAAATGGTTCAAGAAGCCTCAGACAAAAAGCATGACAAGCAAGATAAAGATTAAAGTAGGTGAAGAAAACAGGCCCAAAAAAAATTAAGAAAGGGAAATGACATCAGCTAAAATTACGGTTTATCATAAAATTTGTGATATTAAATACTTCATACTTACTAGTCTAAGCAGCCAAAGCAAAGAGAGATACAAGATAATTTATGGTTAAGGCAGAGCTATTGTTTTCCTTGGTAGGCAAACCGTGGGTCTTCATAACGGATATATACAGGGATGTACTGAACAAAGTCCTCAACCATATCTTCCCAATATATATTTCAGAGGAAGCTTGCTGATAACATGCTACACAGCAATCCAAGTGTGGTTTTGTAAAAGTAGTTCTGTTGCGCTATCCGAGACCTATGGCCTAGTAGTCTGGTTTGACTCAAGGATAATTTGGAATATAAATGGGAAGAGATCATTTGAACATCTACAAAAATTCCATAATTGAACTTTTTATATGAATAGCATAACAGAAAATAAAATGTTATATTCTTTGGCATGATTCAGAAGTACAGAATTTTTAAGTGGTTTCTTAAAGACATGTTCAAATACTTTGACAATGAACTGAGTAACAGAGAGTTGATGTCATTTTAAAATAAAAGTAACCTAATGAAGACAAGCAGCTATGTAGATAATTCTCCTTGAATGAGTTTACATTTATGCACGGCAGGTGGGTGTGTAATTCCCGAGTTCACTACGCAATCCTGAAATGCCATCTGGAAACTAACCAGTAAACTCTAGACTAGTGGTTCTCAAACTTTAGTATATTGAAGAATCACTTGGGAACCTTGTCAGACATGCAGATCTCCCCACAGCCAAATATTCTGTGTGGAATACAGGAATCTGCATTTTGCATGTGATGTGGACACATTTTGCAAAACATTGCTCTAGACCTGGTAAATCTCTACTCTGGGGCTGAGATTACTATAGAGTTAGCCAAAATTATCAGTAGGTCATTATTCACAAATTTTGTTTCATTTAATTTTCCCCCTTTGGAGTTGGAAGATTATGTCTCTTTTTTCACAAGATTTCTATAAGACTGCCTTCATTGATTTAAAGTTCCAGGGACTTCCCTGGGGGCACAGTGGTTAAGAATCCGCCTGGCAATTCAGGGGACATGGGTTTGAGCCCTGGTCTGGGAAGATCCCACATGCCGCAGAGCAACTAAGCCTGTGCGCCACAACTACTGAGCCTGTGCTCTAGAGCCCGTGAGCCACAACTACTGAGCCCACATGCCACAACTACTGAAGCCCACACGCCTTGAGCCAGTGCTCCGCAATGGGACAAGCCACCAAATTGAGAAGCCTGCGCACCGCAACAAGGAGTAGCCCCGACTCGCTGCAACTAGAGAAAGCCTGTGTGCAGCAACGAAGACCCAATGCAGCCAAAAAAAAAAAAAAAAAAAAAAAGTTCCAGCTTCAGAGAAAGATAAAGGAGATTTCCAGAGTTAATATAAAAATCTCTTCTGGTTAAGAATTTTCATTGAACCTCTACACTGTACCACCAAGTTGCCAAGTAACAACTTTGTTTTTATACTGTATTAATATAGTTCATCGACTTTTAGTATTATTATTCTTGGAAACTTCTTTTTATTGTTCACAGGATGCCTGAGGGAGACCATGTTATTTATAGTTGTGTGGTTATAAACACATTGAGAGACACAATCTGTGTCACTAAGTATACGGGGCATAGCAGGATGGAAGAGGCAGTTTTGCTTCTGGTAATCCACTTGTCTTCCTGTATGTGATGGTGAAAAATGAATTATCTGGCTACCTGCTTGAGTAGCTCAGGTGAAAAATTTGCATATTTCAGCTCTTGTACAATCTGGTTATTTGCCTTCTTAAAAACAGAGCTGCTAAAAACAATGTCATGCTTAAATTCACACTAAGAGCAATGACAGAGAATGAAGTTCTCTTTGTCTTAAACTCGGGCTTCATTTACCTAATCACTTTCAGCATTTTCAGAGTCAAACACTGAAGAATGTAAAGCTCTTTGACTAAAGCAACAAAGCTGACATGTGTTCTTTCTACTATTTGTCAGGCACTGTGTTAGGTTATGGGAAAAAGGGAACGAATAGGACAGATGATATCCCCAAGGAGTTCACATTGAATCCCCTCACCTCCTTTTTGGGCTCTTCACTGCTGTACCTCACCCTTGATCCACCAGGGGAATTTCTCCCTGTGAGACAGGTCACTAGGTGAAGAAATCACTTCACCAGGTTATTTTCTGTTATCAGGGATTTTAAAATATTATGTTTTGACAATAAAGTGTTATTGTGTTTCTAAGCTTAGAGAGTAGAAGTAACAAATGAAATCAGTTTTTTGCTTTTTGTTTTTAAGTATCAGGAGGGAAAAAAGGAGAAACATAGAGTAGGTAATGAAGTGGCTGTGATTTCTGATTTTCTTTTCATCTAGGGAAAACGTAATCACAGGGGTTTTATGCTGCTTATATTGACGTGCTATGCTTTCTTTCAACGTGAGTGAGATGCTAGCAGTTATATACAGATGATAAGAAATTCTGAGAATATTGAATGAAAGGATTTCTTTCCTTAGTGAATGGGCAATCTTCCTTGCTTGAAAGAATGCCCTCAAATAAAAGCCCCTGAAATGGCTTTAGATGCAAACTTGGTTACAGCTTCTGTAGAAAAGCCAAGTTTAAGAAACACTGAGCAATCAAGAAGATATTTGATGAGTTAAAAGGGGTTTTCTATTCTAGCTGAGTGGCAGGAAGTTAAGTTAGGCCAAGTAGTAACTAATAAATGATTTCAACAGGTAGTATTAGTGAGAAAATTAGATGTGTATCCTCAGAGTATTTAAATCTTTTTTTTCTAATTTGTGTATCATGTACTTTAGTATTTTCAGTGATTTTTTGGTATAATTTTTTTTCTGTTTTTGATGTTTTCTGTTCTTTTGATGAAATTCTTTCATCAAAAGCCAACCAAACAAACAGAACCCTGAGTTTTGAAACATGCCATATATATATATATATATATATATATATATATATATATATATATATATGCCTGTATTAATTCCATCTATGGGATGTTTGGTTATTTATTTATTTTTAATGGCAGTTTTCATTTAAATTATAAACATTGCATTTGGCTAATTTATAAGATCACAGCATAATTATTCTAGCATAGTTTCTAAAGAACAAATTAGTTCAAATCACTAACAGATTTGCTGAAATTGGTTATGTAATATAGTATTTTAGCAGAATAAATGATTTAAACTAACATAACTTGTGGAGGTTAATAGTAACAAACTTGAGAATAATTCATAGACAAGGTTAGAAATATACTAATATTAATGTTAATGACATTAACATGATTCTTCTATGTTTTACTGATGTAACTAGTCCAGAAAACACATAGTAAGCAACAAGAAAAAATTAGAACCTCCAACAGCGACCAATGCTGTTGAATATAATTATAAGAAATTATAAATTGGCAGGTAAAGCTCTAATCCTAAATATTATATCCATGTGATATCCCTGTAATTTGTTTTTTATTTTTTACATCTTTATTGGAGTATAATTGCTTTACAATGGTGTGTTAGTTTCTGCTTTATAACAAAGTGAATCAGTTATACATATACATATGTTCCCATATCTCTTCCCTCTTGCATCTCCCTCCCTCCCACCCTCCCTATCCCACCCCTCTAGGTGGTCACAAAGCACGGAGCTGATCTCCCTGTGCTATGCGGCTGCTTCCCACTAGCTATCTATTTTAAGTTTGGTAGTGTATATATATCCGTGCCACTCTCTCACTTTGTCACACTTACACTTCCCCCTCCCCATATCCTCAAGTCCATTTGCTAGTAGGTCTGTGTCTTTATTCCTTTCTTATTCCTACGTTCTTCATGACATTTTTTTCCCTTAAATTCCATATATATGTGTTAGCGTACGGTATTTGTCTTTCTCTTTCTGACTTACTTCACTCTGTATGACAGAGTCTATGTCCATCCACCTCATTACAAATAGTTCAATTTCGTTTCTTTTTATGGCTGAGTAATATTCCATTGTATATATGTGCCACATCTTCTTTATCCATTCATCCGATGATGGACACTTAGGTTGTTTCCATCTCCTGGCTATTGTAAATAGAGCTGCAATGAACATTTTGGTACATGACTCTTTTTGAATTATGGTTTTCTCAGTGTATATGCCCAGTAGTGGGATTGCTGGGTCATATGGTAGTTCTATTTGTAGTTTCTTAAGGAACCTCCATACTGTTCTCCATAATGGCTATACCAATTCACATTTCGACCAACAGTGCAAGAGTGTTCCCTTTTCTCCACACCCTCTCCAGCATTTATTGTTTCTAGATTTTTTGATGATGGCCATTCTGACTGGTGTGAGATGATATCTCATTGTAGTTTTGATTTGCATTTCTCTAATGATTAATGATGTTGAGCATTCTTTCATGTGTTTGTTGGCAGTCTGTATATCTACTTTGGAGAAATGTCTGTTTAGGTCTTCTGCCCATTTTTGGACTGGGTTGTTTGTTTTTTATTATTGAGCTGCATAAGCTGCTTGTAAATTTTGGAGATTAATCCTTTGTCAGTTGCTTCATTTGCAAATATTTTCTCCCATTCTGAGGGTTGTCTGTTGGTCTTGTTTATGGTTTCCTTTGCTGTGCAAAAGCTTTGAAGTTTCATTAGGTTCTATTTGTTTATTTTTGTTTTTATTTCCATTTCTCTAGGAGGTGGGTCAAAAAGGATCTTGCTGGGATGTATGTAATAGAGTGTTCTCCCTATGTTTTCCTCTAAGAGTTTGATAGTTTCTGGCCTTACATTTAAGTCTTTAAACCATTTTGAGCTTATTTAGTGTATGGTGTTAGGGATTGATCTAATCTCATAGTTTTACATGTACCTGTCCAGTTTTCCCAGCACCACTTATTGAAGAGGCTGTCCTTTCTCCACTGTACATTCCTGCCTCCTTTATCGAAGATAAGGTGACCATATGTGCGTGGGTTTATCTCTGGGCTTTCTATCCTGTTCCATTGATCTATATTTCTGTTTTTGTGCCAGTACCATACTCTCTTGATTACTGTAGCTTTGTACTATAGTTGGAAGCCAGGGAGCCTGATTCCTCCAGCTCCGTTTTTCGTTTTCAAGATTGCTTTGGCTATTCGGGGTCTTTTGTGTTTCCATACAAATTGTGAAATTTTTTGCTCTAGTTCTGTGAAAAGTGCCAGTGGTAGTTTGTTAGGGATTGCATTGAATCTGTAGATTGCTTTGGGTAGTAGAGTCATTTTCACAATGTTGATTCTTCCCATCCAAGAACATGGTATATCTCTCCATCTGTTTGTATCATCTTCAATTTCTTTCATCAGTGTCTTATAATTTTCTGCATAGAGGTCTTTTGTCTCCTTAGGTAGGTTTATTCCTAGATATTTTATTCTTTTTGTTGCAATGGTAAATGGGAGTGTTTTCTTGATTTCACTTTCAGATTTTTGATCATTAGTGTATAGGAATGCCAGAGATTTCTGTGCATTAATTTTGTATCCTGCTCTTTTACCAAATTCATTGATTAGCTCTAGTAGTTTTGTGGTAGCATCTTTAGGATTCTCTTTGTATAGTATCATGTCATCCGCAAACAGTGACAGCTTTACTTCTTCTTTTCCAATTTGGATTCCTTTTATTTCCTTTTCTTCTCTGATTGCTGTGGCTAAAACTTCCAAAACTATGTTGAATAAGAGTGGTGAGAGTGGGCAACCTTGTCTTCTTCCTGATCTTAGTGAAAATGCTTTCAGTTTTTCTCCATTGAGGACGATGTTGGCTGTCGGTTTGTCATATATGGCCTTTATTATGTTGAGGAAAGTTCCCTCTATGCCTACTTTCTGCAGGGTTTTTATCATAAATGGGTGTTGAATTTTGTTGAAAGCTTTCTCTGCATCTACTGAGATGACCATATGGTTTTTCTCCTTCAATTTGTTAATATGATGTATCACACTGATTGATTTGCGCATATTGAAGATTCCTTGCATTCCTGGGATAAACCCCACTTGATCATGATGTATGATCCTTTTAACATGCTGTTGGATTCTGTTTGCTAGTATTTTGTTGAGGATTTTTGCATCTATGTTCAACAGTGATATTGGCCTGTAGTTTTCTTTCTTTGTGACATCCTTGTCTGGTTTTGGTATCAGGGTGATGGTGGCATCGTAGAATGAGTTTGGGAGGGTTCGTCCTTCTGCTATATTTTGGAAGAGTTTGAGAGGGATAGGTGTTAGCTCTTCTCTAAATGTTTGATAGAATTCGCCTGTGAAGACATCTGGTCCTGGACTTTTGTTTGTTGGAAGATTTTTAATCACAGTTTCAATTTCAGTGCTTGAGATTGGTCTGTTCATATTTTCTATTTCTTCCTGATTCAGTCATGGCAGGTTGTGCATTTCTAAGAATTTGTCCATTTCTTCCAGATTGTCCATTTTATTGGCATATAGTTGCTTGTAGTAATCTCTCATGATCTTTTGTATTTCTGCAGTGTCAGTTGTTACTTCTCCTTTTTCGTTTCTAATTCTATTGATTTGAGTCTTCTCCCTTTTTTTCTTGATGAGTCTGGCTAATGGTTTATCAATTTTGTTTATCTTCTCAAAGAACCAGCTTTTAGTTTTATTGATCTTTGCTATCGTTTCCTTCATTTCTTCTTCATTTATTTCTAATCTCATCTTTATGATTTCTTTCCTTTTGCTAACTTTGGGGTTTTCTGTTCTTCTTTCTCTAATTGCTTTAGGTGCAAGGTTAGGTTGTTTATTCGAGGTGTTTCCTGTTTCTTAAGGTAGGATTGTATTGGTATAAAGTTCTTTCTTAGAGCTGCTTTTGCTGCATTCCATAGGTATTGGGTCGTCGTGACTCCATTGTCATTTGTTTCTAGGTATTTTTTGATTTTCTCTTTGATTTCTTTAGTGATCACTTTGTTATTAAGTAGTGTACTGTTTAGCCTCCATGTGTTTGTATTTTTTACAGATCTTTTCTTGTAATTGATATCTAGTCTCATAGTGTTGTGGTCGGAAAAGATACTTGATACAATTTAAATTTTCTTAAATTGACCAAGGCTTGATTTGTGACCCAAGATATGATCTATCCTTGAGAATGTTCCATTAGCACTTGATAAAAATGTGTATTCTGTTGTTTTTGGATGGAATGTCCTATAAATATCAATTAAGTCCATCTTGTTTAATGTTTTATTTAAAGCTTGTATTTATTTATTTTCATTTTGGATGGTCTGTCCATTGGTGAAAGTGGGGTCTTAAAGTCCCCTACTATGAATGTGTTACTGTCGATTTTCCCTTTATATGGCTGTTAGTATTTGCCTTATGTATTGAGGTGCTCCTATGTTAGGTGCATAAATATTTACAATTGTTATATCTTCTTCTTGGATCGATCCCTTGATCATTATGTAGTGTCCCTCTTTGTTTCTTCTAGTAGTCTTTATTTTAACATCTATTTTGTCTGATATGTGAATTGCTACTCCAGCTTTCTTTTGGTTTCCATTTGCATGGAATACCTTTTCCCATCTCCTCACTTTCAGTCTGTATGTGTCTCTAGGTCTGAAGTGGGTCTCTTGTAGACAGCATATATATGGTTCTTATTTTTGTATCCATTTAGCCAGTCTGTGTCTTTTGGTGGGAGCATTTAGTCCATTTACATTTAAGGTAATTATCGATATGTATGTTCCTATTCCCATTTAGGTATTTTCCTTCTCTTGTGTTTCTTGCCTAGAGAAGATCCTTTAGCATTTGTTGTAAAGCTGGTTTGGTGGTGCTGAACTCTCTCAGCTTTTGCTTGTCTGTAAAGGTTTTAATTTCTCCATCAAATCTGAATGAGATCCTTGCTGGGTAGAGTAATCTTGGTTGCAGGTTTTTCTCCTTCATCACTTTAAATATGTCCTGCCAGTTCCTTCTGGCTTGTAGAGTTTCTGCTGAAAGATCAGCTGTTAACCTTATGGGGATTCCCTTGTGTGTTATTTGTTGTTTTTCCCTTGCTGCTTTCAATATGTTTTCTTTGTATTTAATTTTTGACAGTGTGATTAATATGTGTCTTGGCATATTTCTCCTTGGATTTATCCTGTATGGGACTCTGTGTGCTTCCTGGACTTGATTAACTATTTCCTTTCCCATATTAGAGAAGTTTTCAACTATAATCTCTTCAAAGATTTTCTCAGTCCCTTTCTTTTTCTCTTCTTCTTCTGGAACCCCTCTAATTCGAATGTTGGTGCATTTAATGTTGTCCCAGAGGTCTCTGACACTGTCCTCAGTTCTTTTCATTCTTTTTTCAGCTCTGCAGTAGTTATTTCCGCTATTTTATCTTGCATGTCACTTATCCGTTCTTCTTCCTCAGTTATTCTGCTATTGATCCCTTCTAGAGTATTTTTAATTGCATTTATTGTGTTGTTCATCGTTGCTTGTTTCATCTTTAGTTCTTCTAGGTCCTTGTTAATTGTTTCTTGCATTTTCTCTATTCTGTTTCCAAGATTTTGATCATCTTTACTATCATTATTCTGAATTCCTTTTCAGGTAGAGTGCCTATTTTCTTTTCATTTGTTAGGTCTGTTGGGTTTTTATCTTGCTCCTTCATCTGCTGTGTGTTTTTCTGTCTTCTCATTTTGCTTATCTTACTGTGTTTGGGGTCTCCCTTTTGCAGCCTGCAGGTTCGTAGTCCCCATTGTTTTTGGTGTCTGTCCCCAGTGGTTAAAGTTGGTTCAGTGGGTTGTGTAGGGTTCTTGGTGGAGGGGACTAATGCCTGTGTTCTGGTGCATGAGGCTGGATTTTGTCTTTCTGGTGGGCAGGTCCACGTCTGGTGGTGTGTTTTGGGGTGTCTGTGGCCTTATTATGATTTTAGGCAGCCTCTCTGCTAATGGGTGGGGTTGTGTTCCTGTCTTGCTAGCTGTTTGGCATAGGGTGTCCAGCACTGTAGCTTGCTGGTCGTTGAGTGAAGCTGGGTGTTGGTGTTGAGATGGAGATCTCTGGGAGATTTTCGCCATTTGATATTATGTGGAGTTGGGAAGTCTCTTGTGGACCAGTGTCCTGAAGTTGGCTCTCCCTCCTCAGAGGCGCAGCACTGACTCCTGGCTGCAGTACCAAGAGCCTTTCATCCACACGGCTCAGAATATAGGGGAGAAAAAGTATAAAGAAAGAAAGAAAGAGGATAAAAGAAAATAAAGTAAGGTAAAATAAAATTATTAAAATAAAAAATAATTATTAAGAACAAAAAAAAATTTTTTTAAGTAAAAAAAAGCAAAAACGGACGGAAAGAACCCTAGGAGAAATGGTGAAAGCAAAGCTATACAGGCAAAATCTCACACAGAAGCATACACATACACACTCACAAAAAGAGGAAAAGGGGGAAAAGTAATAAATCTTGCTCTCAAAGTCCACCTCCTCAATTTGGGATGATTCGTTTTCTATTCAGGTATTCCACAGATGCAGGGTACATCATGTTGATTGTGGAGATTTAATCCGCTGCTCCTGAGGCTGCTGGGAGAGATTTCCCTTTCTCTTCTTTGTTCACACAGCTCCCGGGGTTCAGCTTTGGATTTGGCCCCGCCTCTGCGTGTAGGTCGCCGGAGGGCATCTGTTCATCGCTCAGACAGGACGGGGTTAAAGGAGCCGCTGATTCGGGGGGCCCGCCTCACTCAGGCCGGAGGGAGGGAGGGGCACAGAGTGCGGGGCAAGCCCGCGGCGTCAGAGGCTGGCATGACGTTGCACCAGCCTGGGACGCGTCGTGCGTTCTCCCGGGGAAGTTGTCCTTGGATCCTGGGACCCTGCAGTGGCGGGCTGCACAGGTTCCCCGGAAGGGAGGTGTGGAGAGTGCCCTGTGCTCACACACAGGCTTCTTGGTGGCGGTAGCAGCAGCCTTAGCGTCTCATTCCCGTCTGTGGGGTCTGTGCTGTTAGCTGCGGCTGGCGCTCTGGAGCTCCTTTTAAAAAGGGCTCTTAATCCTCTCTCATAGTGCACCAGGAAACAAAGAGGGAAGAAAAAGTCTTTTGCTTCTTCGGCAGGTCCAGACATTTTCCCGGACTCCCTCCCGGCCAGCCGTGGCGCAGTACCCCCCTTCGGGCTGTGTTCTCGCCGCCAGTCATCTCCCTGCGCTCCGAGCGAAGCCCGAGCCTCAGCTCCCAGCCCCGCCCACCCCGGCGGGTGAGCAGACAAGCCTCTCAGACCGGTGAGTGCCGGTCGGCCCTGATCCTCTGCGCGGGAATCTTCTGCGTGGGAATCTCTCCGCTTTTCCCTCTGCACCCCTGTTGCTGTGCTCTCCTCCGCGGCTCCGAAGCTTTCCCCCTCTGCCACCCTCAGTCTCCGCCCGCGAAGGGGCTTCACACTGGCCTCTCACTGGTGCGGCCCCTCCCGCTGTGGAGCAACAGGCTCCGGACGCGCAGGCTCAGCGGCCATCGCTCACGGGCCCAGCCGCTCCGCGGCACCTGGAATCCTCCCGGACCGGGGCATGAACCCGCGTCACCTGCATCGGCAGGTGGACTCTCAACCACTGCGCCACCAGGCAAGTCCCGTGGGGAGTTTCTTGCCTTTTGGGAGGTCTGAGGTCTTCTGCCAGTGTTCAGTAGGTGTTCTGTAGGAGTTGTTAACACGTGTAGCTGTATTTCTGATGTATCTGTGGGGAGGAAGGTGGTCTCCGCATCTTACTCTTCCGCCATCTTCCCCTAGATTTGGGATGTTTGTTTTTTAGAACAAAGGAGTGTAGAAGGAGACCACTGATTTAATTAGATAAATGATGGAGGGAAATGGCTTTAAGCAGATTGGTTGTAAAATTAAATTAAAGAAATTTATGCCAAAGACGGCATCTTCAGCTGACACTTCATGTAGGCATGCAAATCGTGACCTTCCCATACTACTCCGATTTCTCCGTTCGTTCTCACTTGCTTTTCTTGGAGATGACATTTTTTCACACAGGTTTTGCCTCTACTCAGTATTCACTTTGAATCCTCCCTCAAAGCCTCTGTCCTCTTGGGAGACTTCAGAGTGGCTTCTCCTGACTCTGATCATCACTTTCCTTTAACCCTTCTGCCGCTAACATATCCCATGTACCATAACCCGTGGCTTTTTCTGTCTCTGGGATTGCACAGAAAGCGCACCCAAAAGACAGGACAAGTGTAGCCTCTCCCTTTGCAGTCTGACAGCTCTTCTCAGAGGAGAAAGGTCATTGAGAAAGGATCTAACTAGAGTCCAGGATGCTCACTTCTAGTCCACATTCCACCCCCAGTTAGCCACGGAACTTGGGCTCATCAGGCATCTCTCTAGTCTGTAAGAGGTGTTAAAAGATAACCTGAAACATATTAAACATGTGAAGAATTTATTTGAGCAAAAATAGATTTGAAACGGGCAGTGCCAATCAGGAAGTGGCTAGGTGGCCAGGGGAAGGATGGGAGCCAGGGTTAAGCAAGTTCAGAGAAAGTGGAGGAGTTTGCCTGGCTATAGCTTAAAGCCTAGTTTGCTCTTTGTGATTGATTGTTTCTTAGCGCTTCAATTTCATAACTTTGGCATGTTTACAGGCTTAGATTTTGGTTTATGTTTGCCGTGCTGGCAGTAGAGCTGCCTCAGTCTAATGGTTTCCTTGTTTAATTAATTGAACAGCAGATATCAGCTGCTCACCTGCAGGCAGAACTGATGTGACAGGTGAGGTAAATGAGATGTGCTTTGTAAACTGTAAAGTGCTCTGTGAACGTGGTGACTCTGCATCCTGTTCAGTCTCTCTGGTCGGCCGCGACCGCTTCCTGGGCATCTGACCTGTGCCACTGCGCAGGGCCTTGCTCTGGGAAAGCCTGGCACCTGGTTAAATGTCCTGCTGTCGCCCGCTGAAATTCTTAACCACTTTGTCTTTTCACTTGTGGTTTATAAGTCAAGGCTGAGGGAAAATGGAGCACAGGAGGAGATACTTGGAAATAAGCATAATATGCACCTCCTCTGCTCCTTGCTGCCTTATTTGAATAAGACGCGGAATTCCAAGATATTTGGGGGTTAAGTATTGCTCAAAGCCACTAGGAGGTAAGATGTTAAGACTATGACTGAGTAAGGGGTGGGAGGCATTTACTGACTGCCCCTAGAGACCACACTTTCCCGGTTGAACCAAGACTTGTCTCTAATGCAGAAAGAAGGCCATGATGGCATTCTGAAAAATAGAAACAGCCACAGAGCTCTACCAGGCCCTTTCTTACTTGTGTTACTTCCTTGCATTAGCCAACCACTTACACTGAAATTAATGACAGGAAAAGGAAAAATAGGGCTTCCAGTTCCTTCTCCTTTTAGTTCTTCCTTACACATCAGTCAGCCAGTGTAGAGTGTCAGTAGAATGTATGCTTATCAAGAAAGGAAATAAAGATGGTGGTGATGGTTGTACAATATAGATGTACCTAATACCACTGAACCATCCACTTAAAAATGGTTAAGGTGGTAAATTTTATGTTATGCTTATTTTACCACAATTAAAAATATTAAAAATTAATTTTAAAAAGAAGTAAAATAAAACCAGTTAAATTAATTTTATGGAATGTTTCTGCTGTTCTGGTAAGAATGAAATATACATGTACTAACCAAGACATACGAATTACATAATTTTGTGATACTGCAACTGAGTTAAATTCTCTCATGTTTTCATTTAAAATGACATTGCATAATATAAAGTGAATGATAAAATTTCTTCCATTTAAAGTTTTAATTTAAAAAAGTTTCAATTATGTTAAATAGCAAATATTAAACAATATGACAAGTTGAGAGAAAGACTACAAGAAGAAAGGAAAAAATTATATTTTAGTACTATTAGAGGCATTGTTTTTTTCTTGCTTTTTAAACGAGGGACCCCAGATTTTCATTTTGTATTAGACCCTGCAAATTATGTATCTTGCCCTGTTCATCTGTACTGTATTTACATTGGTGAGGAATGTATTTGGAAAATGTAAAGAATGCATGTAACCCCACATATATAGCTTTGTGAGCACAAAGTTCCCAGTGGGACGCTAAAATAGAGATGTACACTTTTTAAAAAAAATTTATTGGAGTCTAGCTGATTTACAATGTTGTGTTAGTTTCAGGTTTACAGCAAAGTGAATTGGTTATATATATACATGTATCCACTCTTTTTTTTTTTAGATTCTTTTCCCATATAGGCCATTATAGAATATTGAGTAGAGTTCCCTGTACTATATAGCAGGTCTTATTAGTTATCTATTTTATATATAGTAGTGTGTATATGTCAATCCTAGTCTCCCAGTTCATCCCTGCCCCGCCCCCATCCCCTGGTGACCGAGACATACACTTTTAACCTGAGCCTTTTACCCATGTCATGTTGTTAATAAGCTTATTCTGTGGGTTCTCTTGCTTTAGTTTTGTCTTCAATTCATTTCTTGATATATATGCTATTTGAGAGATTATTCAATGTCTCATCCTGGCATTCATCAGTGAGAACATTTAACAATGAAAAGTTAATGAAGCAGAAAGGATTTTAATTGTTCGTAACCATCTTTTTACTTTTACTAATTGCTTTTTGGATTTTCCATACATCTTCTTTAGGTTAAAAGAATTCTCAAAAAGAAAGAAAGAAAGAAAGAAAGACTTTTAAATTCTCACATGCATTTTCAAGTCCTTCTTACCAATTCCATAGTAATAAAAAGAAAAAAAGAATGTTCCCTGCAGCTCTGAAGACCCCTAAGTGCTAAGTTAGACATTGAAAGTTGGTCTGCCTCGCTTTTAATCACTCTTTACATCTGTTGTTCCTTTTTATAACTTTTCTTATTTGCCTTGTGCTAATATTTTCATATTATTGATTACTGACAAGAAGAAGAAAAGAGCGCTTAATAAGTTCCTTTCTTCACTATATTTCACTGATTCCATTTTATCCCCTCCTCTTCTCCCTTTCTGTACCTATATCATCACTGACTCAAGTGCCTGTCATCTTCAAAGCATGCTTGAGGCCTGTGTCTCAGCTGCAGGGAACCAGGCAGGTATTAAACCTTAGCATCTTGCTGTTGTTTTAAAAGTGAAAGGGTCAAGAAAATCCACCCTGTTGCCCACTTGGTAGATCATTCTAAACTTAAGCAGTTACTTTTGTTTTTAAGGGATATAAAATATGCTGCCTTTCATATTAAGAAAGACCCTATTGTCCTCATTTCCATAGAGCCTGCACTTTGAATTGTATTTCCAGTTGGAGCAATGATCCATCCACATCCCGTTTCAGGATCGGCTCTGCGACCAGCAGCCTACCGTGACAGGTACGTTTACTGGGGTGATTGGTGCAGTCCAGTTTGTAGCTGAGAAACAGATTATCCACAAGCCAGGTTTATTAGAACCTGTTTTCTGTTTTACTAATATGCTCTACTTTGATATCACCAAACTTAATGGACCCTTTCCTGTGCTTTGGTTAGCTCTACTTTGTAGCATTTGAACACTGACACCTACTTTTTCCTCTTTTGGTTTCTAGGTCATCCTTTTCTCTTTTTTATTCTTTCTCCTTATAGTCATATATCTTTTTCCAGCAGCTTCTTTCCTCTAGCAGTTGTTCTTAAGTGCCAGTGTTCTCCAACGCTTGTTCTCAGCCCTGTTTTCCTTTTACTGTATAATATTCTCACTTGGTGATCTCATTCAAACCATGGCTTCAACTGCTATGTCTACCCTGTTGACTTCTTTCCTGCCTAGATCTTTCTTGAGTTGTTTTCTATGTATTTATGGCATCAATTAGGAAAGTATCAGTTATTACACAAAATCTGACAAACAGCTGAAAAAATAGTGCGTATTTTTTCCCACTTACTGAATAATAAATCCAGAGATAGTCCATCTGTGGCTTTTGCAGAAGACCTTCTAGTCAGTAATGATCCAAATTCCACCTGCCTTTTTGCTCCAGCATTGTTAGCATATTGGCTTTTGTCTTCATGCTTATTGCTTCCTAGTCATGCAATGGATGCTACATCTCCTGGCATGACATCCAGAAAGGGAACATGGAGGAAGGAATAAACAGCTGAGTCTATTTTTTTTTTAATTAGAAAGCAAAATATTCACTAGAAAGCCCACCCAACATATGCTCAGATGCATCTCTGATAAAGTTTCACTTGGCTGTCCATAATTTTAAGGTGGACTATAAAGTTGATTATTAAACTTTCTTCTTCAATAATGGATAGGGCTTCCCTGGTGGTGCAGTGGTTGAGAGTCTGCCTGCCGATGCAGGGGACACAGGTTCGTGCCCCAGTCCGGGAAGATCCCACATGCTGCAGAGCGGCTGAGCCCGTGAGCCATGGCCACTGAGCCTGCGCGTCCGGAGCCTTGCTCCGCAACGGGAGAGGCCACAACAGTGAGAGGCCCATGTACCACAAAAAAAAAAAATAAAAATAAAAAAAAATAATGGATAAAGGCAAGGGAGAATTTAGTTATGAAAAATTCCTCCATAGTTTGAGGTACCCAATCCAGCTTTGGCCCATCTATTTTCAAACTTGACATCTCCAACTGCATATTCCACAGATACCTTAAACTCAGTCTACAGATTTTTTGGAGTGGGGCAAAAATTAGAAAAAAGGAATGGCAAATGGTGAGTTCTCTGTTTTTGTGGTTTTAGCCTGGGGATGAAAATTATGTCTTGATATAAGGCAGCTGAAACATCCATAGAACACCTACTAGCTTCATGACCAGAGGAATCAGAGGACAGAACTTATGGCAGCTATAGCTGAAGGAAAGTGAGGGGACCATCCCAGAAAGGAGAGAGCCTGAAAATGGAAACCCCAGGTATGTGTAAACTCATAAAATTATAAAAGATAATGGTACATATGATTTTGTACATTGGTTGATATGAAACGTTTTCAGAAAGGTTCAGAGAAATTCATGGAAGCCTGAGGGTGATTATAAGAGAGTCAGGTAGACTTTCCTAGAAATTGTACCACTTTAACTAGATCCTGAAGGATCCACTTTGTTCTTCCAAGGAAGGATGACAAAGATTCATGACCAATGAGCCATCAGGATCAATAAAATTCTTGGCCTCTATAGTTTAAATCTTAGGGAAAGGAATATGGGTAATCCTATAGATATTCCTGCAGGGAAAATTTGAGTCCCAAGTGATTTAGGGAAGCTCTTTAGAACTAAAATATATATGAAGCCTATACCTGGACTTCTAGATGGAGAATGATAGAAGCATCTGATTAACTCTCTCTTCCTTAATTAGTGATAAAGTAAGTGCATGTAACATTAACAGGTTGCTGCAAGCTGGAAGAATGTCAAGATAAGGCCAAAGGAGAGAGAGAAATTCGGAGCATTTCATTTATTTGTCAAAAAGCATGGGTACCCATAGTAATGTGTAAACTCTGCCCAATGTCTAGCTAGCTTAGATCACACCTGTAAGGATAGATTCAGTGATGCTAAAAATGAAAGAACTTAATTGAGATTTGAATTGCCATCCACTGCAGTTGAAACAGTTGTTAAAGTTTGTTTCTAACCAAGTTAATTGCCTATATTTTCTGCTAAAACAAAATTCTTCAGAACAATGTAACAAAATCTAGAGACTCCACAACATAAATTTTGTGATGTTCAGGATAAAATCTATTTTTACTTGAAATATGAAGAGACAGGAAAATGTGACCATTTTCAGGGGGAAAAACAATCAGCTGAAGTGAACCCTTGGATGATCCATATTTTTATTTTTCGGAAAAGAACTTTAAAGTAGCTTTTATAAGTATGTTCAAGTAAGTAATGAAGGGAAAGATTGTCTCAGAAGATGAATGGAAAATATAAAAAGATCAAAACAAAAATTCTACAACTGAAAAGTATAATATCTGAAATTTAAAAATATTGCACTAGTTAGTAGCATAATAAATTTGACAGAGAGAATCATTGGATTTGGGGAAAAATCTAAAAATGAGACAGAAAACTATATCAAAATAGAAAAAATCTTAGAGACTTGTGGAAAAATTTTCAACAAATTTAAAATATAGTCAATCAGAATGTGGAATGAAAGAAGAGAACAGATCAGAAAAAAAAATACTTAAAGAAATATTGGCTCAAACTTCCCAAAGTTTCTTGAATGAACATGGCATCCCTAGGGACAAAATAGGTAGGCAACTAAATACTCTCGTACAATACTGGTACATAATTCTAAACGTAGCAAGGATAGATAAGCTGAGGATGATTTCCCCAACAGAAAGCCATGAACTTTTTCCCAGGTGCCTGAGACATGTTTTAGACCCAGAGACCACTGACTAATGAAGTGACAGTGTCCACAGGAGGAAGGATTCTATATAACCATGGCAAAAAATATATCAATATTTTAATGATGCCTTCAGTCCTTCCCCGAAAGAACCTATATCCATTTACTTGGGTAAATGTCCCCTGGGGAAAGAGGAATACCCAGACATTTTGAGGATTATTAGACAGAAGTCTTAAGTTGACATTAATAACGGAAGACTGGAAAAGACATCATTGAGCCATGTTAGAGTAGGAAGCTATGGAGACCAGGTAGTAAATGGAAAGTTACCCCTGTAGAGAAAGTTACCAATCGTTGGAGATGATGTAGAGCAACTGGAATTCTCATACATGTTTGGCGCAAATATAAAATCATATGGCCACTTTGGAAAACGTGAAGTTTCTTAAAATGTTAAATATATGCCTACCATATGAGCCAGATATTCCACTCGTAGGTATTTTTATAACAGCTTTATTCATGTGAGCCTCAAACTGGGAACAACCTCTTATTCCACACCTGCAAATCCAACTCATCTGTAGAGAAGAGTAGCTTAACGGTTGCCTGGGGCTGGGTTGGGAGGGAGGGATAAGTTACAAAGGGACTTGAGGAAATTTGGGTGGGTAGTAGAAATGTTCTGACCTTAATTATGGTTGTATTTATACATCTTTAAATGTCTGTCAAAACTCATTGAATTATATGCTTCAGATGAGTGTACTTTCTTGTACATAAATTATACCTCAAAGTTGATTTTAAAAAATCTACAGTGATTTTCAGTATACCCAGGATAAAGAACAGATTTGCTGGTTAGCCTGAAAATTCTTTCTTTATTCCGCCCCATGGGTAATTGCTCTTGCCTTAACTGCTGGCACTCCTCCATCTAAACCATAATCACTTATACTTTCCGAGTGCATCACACTCCTGCAATCTAGGGTCCCTGTCCCTCTTTCTCTACAGGGATAACTTTTACTGATTCTTTAACAGTCAGCTTATGCATACTCTTCTCCAGGAAGTCTTCACTGGTTCCCTGGTGTGAGTTGATGATGCTCTTCTGTGTTCTCATGGGACCCTGCACTCGCCTCTCATGTAAGGGGCTGTGTTTTACTCTCACCTTTTTTCTTACTCTCCTCACTAGGTTTAAAATTCTGTAAGGAGAGAGACCACACTTGTGGTCACCTTTCTATCTTCAGTATCAAGCCTAGAGTAGATACTCAGGTGCTTATTACATTTTTGCTAAGTTATTATATGTAAAAATCAACGTTTTGACATTTTACATTGCTATTATTTGCAAGTTTGAGGAAATGGGACCATATAAGAAACTTCTGGAGGAGAGGCTCATGTGTGAATATTATGGAAAGTAAGAGGATAACTTTCATGAACTCGGCTTTATTCTCCCATACACTTTCTTCTTGTGCTTCAGAACTACTCTGTTGGTGAACATGGAAGATAGAACTTACCTGTGGTCTCCTTCTTAGAGGTTCTGTTCTTTCTCACAGCGAGTGCTCACTCTCAGTGGTCTCTGGTTCTGAGTAACCTTTCACCATATCGAAAGATGCCTGCCTTCTGTATCTCCTCTCCCCAGGCGTTACTCTTTTTTTCTCCTCGTTCTTGTCTATCACATTATGCACAGTCCTTTCCACTCTTATGTGAAACCTCATGCTCTTTTTAAAAACCATGGTAGCTTAATAAAACATAATGGTAGGATTTTAGGCTTGATACATAGGAAGCGTGATGCCTGATTAGGCTGAGAATTGCTGTGTTTTGGAAGGTATTGTTGATATCATTTTTAGGAACTTAAGAGTTGCATGAAACTAGTAGCATGTGATCTTTGGGTTAGCCAAGGTCTCTCTGTTATTGGACATGACAAACTCTAGGCTTCCAGCCTTTATCCTAGAGGAGAAAATTGTTGTAGAAGGAAAAAGTGCTAGGATTATATCTTTCTTGTGCCTTTTCCCCCTAAGCTGAAAATGGTATTTCTCCTTTTTCTTGACACACATATGATTTGTCTCTTTCTCTACCAGTATCCAAATTTTTAATAGTATTTAATAATATTTTTCTCTCTCTTTTCACACTTCTATGTCTTTGCCTCTTTCTTTCCTACTCCTTCTCTCACCCTCTCCGACATGGCATCCTCATGAAGTGCTCTGAAAGGTTTTGATGTATTCCACTTTCTCTTGTGTGGCTCATTTTTAATAGTGTTTTCTGAAGGGTGAAAAGAAATGACCATTATTACAGTTGTTAGAGTAATACCAATAGTAGTGATTGTTAACAATCAAAACAATAATAATGAATGTTGGCATTGTTTACATTCTTGAGGGGATGATGTGAATACTAGAGTCCGTTATGTTTTAAAATGCTCCTTCGAGGGAATGCTCCACATAAAATATAGTAATTGTTCCTAGCATTTTGATTAGTATTTGGGTAAAACACTCTTTGGAACGAACAGTGTGACTGTTCGTTCCAAACGGACTGATATGTGACTGTTTCTGTCTTTTTTTTGGTATTGAGAATATAATCTCTGTGAATTGATTGTAGAATATTACTGTGTTAAAATCATATCAACATATCAATGACTCAACTTTCCCTTTTAAAAAAATAGTTTCAGATGGAAAGTTCAAAGCCTTTACTTTCTAGGGTTGTTTCTTAAACAACTCAATTCACTGTATTGTAAATATGCACAAAAGGATCTGGTATTGTTTTTGGCAATATTTAGTGCAGGACCACTTTGTCAATCCATCACTCCCACTTGTGACAGAAGATGGAAAGGTCACTGGAGTGGACATTTTTATGGCCAACTCAAATGATGCTCTTGCTCTTGCATTAATTAAATTTAGAATCTCCCCAGCCACTAAAAACATAAACTCCTGGGCTTCCCTGGTGGCGCAGTGGTTGGGAGTCCGCCTGCCGATGCAGGGGACGCGGGTTCGTGCCCCGGTCCGGGAGGATCCCGCGTGCCGCGAAGCGGCTGGGGCCGTGGCCGCTGGGCCTGCACGTCCGGAGCCTGTGCTCCGCAGCGGGAGAGGCCGCAGCAGTGAGAGGCCCGCGTACCGCAAAAAAACAAAACAAAACATAAACTCCTTTTGCAGAAAGGATAAAATATGCAACAGAAATAGCTTCACTTACACTACACATTTTCAGGATGCTTAGAGTTGTGTACATATGCTCTATGGAAGATTTCTGTTTTCTTGAAAATACAATTTGACTCCATGACAGAATTATAAAAGGTGACCATATAACCTGCTCATGTTCATAAATATGCCAGGTTTGTTTGCAGGAGTGAAATTGTTTCTAGATTAAGCCAAAGATGAAAATGTAGCACTAAAATGAAAGTACTTTCCTTGTCAACTTTAACACAGAAGCTGAAAAATCCTCATACATAGGAAAAAAATGAAAACGAAATAAGCTTTACCTGAACCATTGATTACTCAGCTAACCTGAAGATTAAACTGAGGGTGCCTTTAAAGGAGGAGAAGGCTGTCATTGATGAGCTCAGATGAGAGGGTTTTAGGAGCCCAGTGAGATTACGTGGGTTAGGTCACGGGCAAATAGATGGGATGGCCTGGTTCGGGCCTAACAGTAGGAGCTTATTCAGGACAGAGGAAGAAACGTAGCCAGAAATTCAGTCGGCTTATCGGGAAACGAGGGAAATAAATTTATTATAGGCAAGAAAATATAGCGCGAATGACACTTTAATACTAAAGGTTACTGACACACTTGTTAAGCTTCCTTCAAGTGTGCATATTTGAAGGTGGGTTATTCCTAGTTGGAGGTGAAATTTTATGATCCATTAATGCATATTATAAGTAGTTTGTATTTAATTGGAATAACATGTACATACTCATTTATATCACAGGTTTTTTAATGTTAAAATAAAAGGAATCACCTGTTATTTCCAGGGATTCTTCCTTTTACATCAATGAGTGATAACTGAAAGTATCTTAGGATTGATACATTCACCATGTTTTATTTATTTACATAATTATCCCACTATCTTGGATTTTCACTGACATTTTCTGTTTCAACGTGTAGGGGACAAATAATAACAATAGCTTCTGAATCTTGGAAGAGTGTCAACAGCCTCTATAGCTTTCCAGGAGAAATTAACTTTCTCCTCCTGTCCTTGTTTTAAATTCAGCCCCTTGTTCTTGTCTTGGGACTTCGGTGGCTGAGAACTGAAAAACGGTGTTGCTTCTGCTCCTAGGACTTTACTTAGCAATGTACACTAAGCACCTGCGCTGCACCAGGAGCTGTTCTGGGCTCTAGGGAGAGAATAGACCAGGGAGATTCTGTTCTAAAGAGGAGAAGCCAAAAATAAACACTAAGTGAGTTTTAAATATTGCTCTCTACTGTGGAGACAGGAAAGCAGGGTGATGTGAAAGAGTGACTGACACTGGGGGATACAAAGACTCTAGACTGAGAAACAAACTTTTCTCTGAAGAAATGAAATTTGAGCCAAGTTTTCCAGGTACCCCAAACAGCAAGTGAAACGGCCCAAAGGTAGAATAAGCTGGGTATGATCAAGGACAGAAGGAAGGCCGACAGAGTTGAACAAAAGGGTTAGTAAAGCTGCAGTGATGCCAGGAAGATAGGCAGGAGCCAGATCATGGAAGTGCTCATAGGCCATCAGGACTTGAATTTTAAGTGCAGAGAGAGGCCATGCTTTGTTACTATTGTGGAGGTGGTACTTAGCTTAATCAAGGGTGTGACATATTCTGAATTTTTTTCTTTAAAGATGGATAGAAGAAGGGCAAGACTAGATGCAGGGAGATAGGTCGGATGTGCCTGAAGGATTCGAGGGCAATATGATAACAGAGAAGGTAGCATGAGATAAAACTGAACCAGGTGGAGTAGCCTTGAGTTGGCCTCTGCCACTTGTAGGCCAAGCAGGTGTTTACCTCCAGGATTTGGTTTCAATGCTCACAGTTATGTTCAATGAGTATTTTCCTCTTCCCCTTGTAGACTGCAAGTAATAAAACAAAATCTATCATGAGTCATTTATTGCTTGGACTAAATTCTCTCTTTCCAAATGCAAGTACTTTTCTGAAAGATGCTATATTCAGACATTAAAAGCAAATTCAATAATCATAATGTTACCCAGCCAAACTTGGGTCTGCTTGCCTGCCTGCAGTAAAACTGATCTACTGACACTGGACTGTGGTGAAGGAAAGTGCAGCATTTGGAGCCAAGCAAGGATTCTGGGGCAGGTTGTACTTAAAAGACCCGAACTCCCTGAAGGCTTTCAGGGAAAGCTTTTTAAAGACAGGGTGAGGGAGGAGGGTTGTGGGGTGTGTGACCAGCTCAGAAGAATGTCAACCAGACGTTCTCCTGATTGTTTGGTGGTAAGGTAATTGGGAGTCAACATCATCAACCTTCTGGTTCCAATCATTCTGGGGTTTACGTGCTTGTGGGCATCATACAGTTAACTTCTACCTGGTGGGGGTTTCAGTATCTGCAAAGCAAGTCAAGGGACAAGGCTCAGAATATTTTCTACAGCCCTTAAGGAGGAACTAAGGTCCTTAACATTGTTTAATGGCTAAACTATTATTTTTTTTGTCTTGCTTGACTGAATTCCTTTTTTTCTCCATTTTCTCACTTCTCTGATTAAATTTATTCTTGGACTAAAGTTTTTCTACAGACAAAAGACAGGCAGAGGACATGGGCAGGGGGGGTGGTGGGAAACATCTGCTCCTGAAAGGCCACACGAGGTCTTGCTTGGTTAAAATAACATTTCTTATGTATCATGGAAGATTCTCTTCACCAGAAAAAAACTGCTTGGTTAGAAGGGCAAGACAGACACAGAGGAAAACGTAAAAAAATATAGCATTGCATGTTCTTGATCCGTTGATTTGCAGGGACTACCGTATTGGATTTTTCTGTATCCTCTCTATTACAGCACTACATTTTAGCTACCGAGAAAATGTTTGTTGACAAATATTGTTGCACTCTCCAGCATTTGCATCTTAGTTTAATAATCTAATTCTCCCATGTGATAAACACATGTGGCTTTTTCAAGAAGCCTACTTTTGGATATTCAACTTCACACATGATGAAGCACTAGATTCTTTTTTCTGAAGGGTAATCAAAGACGATGATTTTTTTGGGGAGAAGAGTTTAAATTGAATTCCTTTGAGTTTCATCATATAATATTTGGCCATCCTGCCATGTTTTGAGCAAGCTAGCATATGTTTTATGAGGCACAGCTTGAAAGAAGAACAAATTCAACGATGAGAGACAAACACCAGTCAAAAGCAGGGATTCAGTCAGTGCATCAGTATTTTTAAGCATTCGTCATGGGCAAACATATTAGGTACCTTGTGGGACATAAGGCCTTAGGGGAACTACATATATACTTATAAAAGATAGCGGTACATATAATTTTGTAAATTGGCTGTTACAAAGCATTGCTATAAGGGGTCATAGTAATTCAGAGGAGTCCGAGGGTGATAGTAAGAGAGTTTGGCAGACTTTTTAAGAAGTCGTAGCAATTTAAGTGGATTCTGAAGGATCCACATTGTTCTTCCAGGAAAGAATGACAAAGATGCATGACCAAAGAGCCATCAGAATAATAAAACTCTTGGCCCCTACAGCTTAAATTTTAGGGAAAAGAATATGCGTAATCCTATAGTAGACAGTTATGGATGGAAAGATTGAGTCTCAGGTGTTTTGGGGAAGCTCTTTAGAACTAAAATATATATAAAGCCTATACCTGGATTTCTAGACAGAGAATGATGGAAGCATCTGATTAACCCTTTTATTCTTAATTCGTGACAAAGTAAATGCGTATAACATCAACAGGTTGCAGCAAGCTGGACGTCGAGAGAAGAGAGAAACATTGAGTGTTGTGTTTCTTTGTCAAAATATATGGGTACTGACAGTAATGGCTTATCTTTGTTTTTCTTTTCTTGTTACTCATTTGGATTCTATAAGTTCTTTTAAAAGAAATAGTCTATGTAGTTACACTATTAAAAGAAGTTAAAAAAAGGTTTTAGCTTGGGGCACAATTATTCAGGTATAGTTGCAAAACACAAACAGAGTACATATTTAAAATTGTGCTCTGGTGAGTATGTTTGGTGGCACACTTTTAATCTGGCATAAATTACTTTTTTTTAATAGTGGCTTCTTGTTGTAGTCTATAGTAGGGAATGGAGTGACAAGTAGGTCAGTTTTTTCCATATCTGGATGAATACTTCTCATTCTGTAAGCCTTTCACAGATTTTTAATTTAATTTTATTTTTTTAGTGGAGCCACTCAGCTGGCGGGGTCTTAGTTCCCTGACCAGGGATTGAACCTGGGCCCACTGCAGTGGAAATGCAGAGTCCTAACCACTGGACTGGCAGGGAATTCCCATCATAGATTTTATTTTTGTTTTCTTATTTGAAAGGAACACATATAATCAGGTACTTATTCTGTTCTTTTTAAAGAAAAATGAAAAACTGTATATTGGTACAATTTAAACAAAAGAATTATAGTCTGATGAAAAGAAAACATATAATAATGTTATGTTAATATTTTGGAAATAGAAGTATTAATTGCTATTTTAGAAAACATTTCAAAATTTCCTTTATTCTAAGCCAAAAGTAAATGTTTATTGATTTTACCAAGTGCGAGTCAACTGGGAAAACTGTTCTGGTTAACAAAAAACAGCTTATTATGATTCTTGACTTTATAAAAGCATACATTACTGAAGAGAACGTTAAGCCCATAGAGTAATAGTGACAAGGAACAAGAGGATATAATACAGATAGTTTATATATTTTTTTATATTATCAAGTATTATATACATATATTTTTTTGATATTGCCCAAACCAAAGTGAAATAAAACTCTCCTTTAGGAGCAGCAAGTATTCTTATTAAAGGAAACATAAAAAGGAAAAATAAATTTACAGAGATTGTCTAGTTCCAAGGGATTAAAAAATATACATTTTTTTGTTGTTTATTTAGATTCATACTTCAATGGTGAGAATTATAGAATTCAGTGTATTTTATCTTTATTTTTTTCTAGAAAGAACCTGAGTTCTATTTTTTAAATTATGGCATGTGATTATTTAGGCTTTCTTGAAAAACAAGAATGTATTGTGTTGAACATTGAATTGAATATGGTCCCTACTGAATGAGTGAATCTTGAAAAATTGCTAAGTGGAGTGAGTCATGAAGGAAAAGAAACCTATTTTAGAGCAACCATGCTTATCATTTAATATATGTTTACTGTCCCTATTATTTCAACAAAGAAAATACAAATTCCAGTAAAAACCAAAATTTGCCTGAAGTTAGCCAATATAATCTTTCCCTTTTGCTTCTTTAGCTGCTATAATAATATATGTAATATATAATTATATCTATAGTATAGGTATAATATATATATCATATTATATATATATTGAGCAATATTTTTCTCTTCTTCCTATAAGCTCCCCTCTCTTTAACTGTTTTCATTTTATACCTGGTATAAAATAGCTGATGACACTGAAACAGATGTGGAACAACAACATACTAGGAAAACTGTACCAACGGGATCCTCTAAAGAGAATTGGATCTCCTAAACGTAAGTGACCATCCATGGTTCTACATGAGCTGGTGGGATCTCCCTAATGAAATGGCCACATGTGAGCTGAATGGCATGGGCTCACATAGGAGCTGAGAGTTGGAGTAAATAATAGTAGTAGTAGTAGCTAACATTTACTGGGTATTTAATATGTATTAAATATACTACTGACTGTTATAAGATATATATATATGCATATTTATATATTCTTATTTAATGTAAACAATTCTTACAGTGTAGGTATTATTACTAACTCTACAGGTGAGAAATCCAAGTTTAGTAACATTAAGTAAATACTAAATAGCAGAAAATAGCAGACTGAATTCAAATTCAGGCCATCTGGCTGCAGAGCCCATACTGCTAGCAATGATGGTATTCTACCACCACAGGTGAGCTCTAGGCTCCTTTTATCTCTGAGATTATAAAATTGTGATTTATGTCTTCTCCTTCAAGAACTCAGTAAGGAGATATCAGTCAACAACATATTCCTTGGGAATATATCTTTATGTATGAAGGCCTGGAAATATATCTAGCTAATGATTATGGTTTGAATAGTAGAAAAGAGATGACATTACAACTTATTTTTAGTGAATTACTTTAGTAAGATGTGTTGGTTTTTGGGTTTTTTTTTTGCGGTACGCGGGCCTCTCACTGTTGTGGCCTCTCCCGTTGCGGAGCACAGGCTCCGGACGCGCAGGCTCAGCGGCCGTGGCTCATGGGCCTAGCCGCTCCGTGGCATGTGGGATCTTCCCGGACCGGGGCACGAACCCGTGTCCCCTGCATCTGCAGGCGGACTCTCAACCACTGCGCTACCAGGGAAGCCCAGATGTGTTGGTTTTTAATAACCGAAAATAATGATTCATTATCACAGGCCAGGACAACCTTTGCTAAGAGAGTATTTACATGTTTGTTAGTATTTGATGTGAATCAAAACAACCATAAAATGAAAGAAATACTTTAGGGTAAATGCCTATAAATTTAAAACTAAAAACTCACTTTACAACTGTGAGCATTGCCAAATTATAATGTCATATAATGACATTAGAGGTTAAAAAAATATTTGCGAGCTATGGCTACAATAATAACATTTTCATTTATTGGTGCTTACATAACACATTCTCAGAGGCTTTAAAAAACAATCTGCAGACATCTTGGAAATGTTCTAGCATTTCAGTAAGGTAAAAAGCAAATATATACTAATTTGGAAGATAGAAAAACCATAACCAAAAATAGATTAAGTAGTATGTTCAGTGTCACTGAATAAATTGGTACTAGCATGCTGTATAACTCTTCTCATAAAAATGATTTTCATATCACTCCTCTTGAGCCGCAGTAAAAGCCTATCTCAGAACTCTGCTCAAGTTAGCTCCTCTGTTTATCTTGTTAGCTAGGATGACACAGATTTGCATTAAAAAATCAGTAGCTTGAGAACAAACATCCTCATTTAAATGACAGGCAGAGAAAAATATGCCACAAGCAATAACGCTGGAAAGTAACTAAAGAGAGAGAGGAGGAAGACTATGAGAGTATATGTTATGAAATTGGTTTTCGTAGCATTGAAAGAGTCAAGAAAAGAAGCAAGAAGTCAATGGTATAAATAGCTTCCAAGCCATCGAATGAGATGAAGACTGAATAGTGCTCACTAATTTGTGAAAACAGGAGCTATTTGTCAATCATGCTGAGTTTGAGATTCAGTTGAGTAGAAGAGATGGAATCTAGATTGTGATAGTTTGAGAAGTGAGGAGACAGAGTGTAGATAACCTAGATTTTAATTAGTTTGACTGCAAAAAAGGTAGAGGTAAGTAATAGCGAGAGGAAGTTTTGAACTAAGAAGATAACTTATAGAATTTGGAAATAGTGTTAATTTCTGACAGTGAAACCAAAAATATAAAATTAACTATTTGTAGAGGAACCTAACCCATGCACTTGTTTGTATAGATGAAAACCTAGGAAATATACATGATCATTCAAGGCAACTAATGCATTTCTTTATAACGGGAATGCTACTAAGAAGCTGTAATATGCCCTGCCTTATTTTATAACCTAATCTAACTTATGTGCTAATGGAAAGAAAAAAAAAAAGAATACCTCACAGCAGTGTGCTATGGAAATTTGCTCAACAAAGAAGTGCAGTGCTTATGGGAAAGATGGATTTAGAGCACAATATATAATGTCAAATATCAGCGACATAAGGAACAATAGAAACCTAGTAAAAATAATAGTACAGTTTTACACATGTTAAATGGATATGAAAAAATAATACAATAAATAAAACACTTTAATTTGAAAAATACCCATGTTTGCTTCTGGAAATGGGCTTCAGAAGGGTTTCAGCTTATGAGTTACTGTGAAGTGGTAGAAGATGGGTGTATTAGTTTTGTAGGGCTGCTGTAACAAATTACCACAAACTGGGTGGCTTAAAGCAAGGGAAGTTTATTCTCTCACAGTTCTGGTGGCTAGAAGTTTGAAATCAAGGTGTAGGCAGGTCTGTGCTTTCTCTGATGGTTCTGGGGAAGAATTCTCCCTTGCCTCTTCTAGCTTCTGTTGGTTGATGGCAGAATCCTTAGGATTGCATAGGTCCATCACTTTAGTCTCTGCCACTGTCTTCACATAGCCTTCTCCCCTGTGTATCTGTTTCTTTGTGTCCAAATCTCCCTCTTATGAGGACATCGGTCATACTGGAGTTAGGGTTCACCCAATCTAGTATGACCTCAGTTTGACTTGCTTACATCTACAAAGACCCTATTTACAAGTAAGGTCACATTTATAGGTTCCAAATGGACATGGATTTTTGAAGGTCATTATTTAATCCAGTACAATGATCATATGAAATTAGAAAGCTGTAACACTAGATGTGGATGGGAATGGCTTATAACACACGTGGTGAACTGAGACAGCTGGTAGGTGTTTGATGTATGTTCATTTTTTGCATTATTTGGCTCAGTTAAATTGGGTGCTGTTTTCGATGTTCAGCTAGTGTTTTTCATGCATAAGCTAACATGAAGTTCCTTTCCTATTATTCCCTAATACATCAGTCATGTTGGAACAAATTCATGCTATCAAAACAAGTGTTATAGATCTGATTATACAATGAAATACATAATTCTTAATCACATTGTTTGTTCAGCTTTGAAAAATGCATAAACTGTGCCTTTCTCAAGATGTCAGACATTTTCATCACTCCAGAATGTTCCCTTTGTGCTTCATACCAGTTATTCTTCCCAACCAACCATTGCTCTGATTTCTGTCATCATGTTTGTTTTGCCTATTCTAGAACTTCATGTAAATGGGATTATACAATAGGTACTCTTATGTATCAGGCTTCCTTTATATAGTATCATGTTAGGTTCATCCATGCTGTTGTATACATCACTACTTCACTCCATTATTTTAAATTGAGGTAAAATTTATGTAAAATAAATTTCACCATTTTAACCATTTAAAATTATACAGTTCAGTGGGGTTTTTTTTTACTACACAATGTTGTACAATCATCACCATTGTCTCATTTCAGAATATTTTTGTCTCCCCCAAAAGATATCCTGCCCATTAACAGTTACTCCCTATTCCCTTCCCCCTTTCTCCTAGCCCCTGAAAACCACTAATCTACTTTCTACCTATATGAGTTTGCTCATTCTGTATGTTTCATATAAAAGGAATCACACAATATGTGACCTTTGTGTCCGGCTTCTTTCGGTTAGTATAATGTTTTCTATATTCATCCAAGTTGTAGCTGTTTTAGTACTTCATTTCTTTTTATAACTGAATAATATTCCATTGTACGAATATACCACATTTTGTTTATCCATTTACTAGTTGACAGACATTGGATTGTTTTCACTTTTTGGCTATTATGAATAATGCTGTTATGAATATTTGTGTTTAATATTTTTACTTGAACATGTCTTTAATTTCCTTGGGTGAATACTTAAGAGTAAAATTGCTTGGTCGTATGGTAATTCTATATTTAGCTTTTTGAAGAAATGCCAGACTGTTTTCTAAAGTAGCTGTACCATTTTAAATTCCTACCAGCAATGTATGAGGACTCGTTTCTCTGCATCATCATCATCATTTTTTTAAAATTATGGCCATACTATAGTGGGTCTGAAATTGTCTCATGGGTTTTGATTTGGAATAAATGGCTAATGACATTGAGCATCTCATTGCTCATGGTCATGTGTCTATCCTCTTTGAAGAAATGTCTATTCAAATCCTTTGCCCGTTTTAAAATTGCATTGTTTGTCTTTTAGCTGTTGAGTTTTCAGTTCTTTATATATTCTGGATACTAGACCCTTATTAGATTTAAGATTTGTAAATATTTTCTCCCGTTTTGTGAATTTTCTTTTCACACTGTTGTTAGTGTCCTTTGAAGTACAAAAAAATTTAATTTTGATTTAATGAAGTTCAATTTTTTTTTCTCTTTTTGCTTGTGTTTTGGTGTCATGTATAAGTATCCATAGTCATGAAGATTTATTCTTATATTCTCTTTTATGATTTGTACAATTTTAACTTATATATAGATGTTTTTATCCATTTTGAGTTATCTTTTGTGTTATGATATGAGGTAAGTGTCCAACGTCCTACATTTTCATGTGGATATCCTGTATTCCCAGCATTTGTTAAATGCTTTCCCTCATTGAATGTTCTTGGCATCTTGAGAAGATCAATTGACCATATATTATGTATTTATTTTTGGGTTCTCAGTTTTATTCCATTAATCTGTATGTCTATCATTATGCTAGTATGGCATTGTTTTGATTTTAGTAGCTGTATAATAAGTTTTGAAATCAAGAAGTGTAAGTCCTTCAACTTTGTTCTTCCTCTTCAATATTGTTTTTCATATTCAGGGTCTTTTGCAATTCCATATGGTCTTTAGGATTAGCCTTTACGTTTCTGCAAAATGGCAGATGGAAATTTAATAAGGAATGCATTAAATTTCTTGAACATTTTGAGTATTACTGCCACCTTAAAATTAAGGCTTCTGATTCATTAACACGGATTGTCTTTCCATTTATTTAGGTCCTCTTTAATTTCTTTCAATAATGTTTTATAGTTTTCAAAATATTAGTGTAGTACAGTATGCAAGTCTTGAACCTCTTTTGTTAATTTATTTCTAATATTTGCTTCTTAATTTTTTCCTTAATTTTTCCTTAATTTTTTCCTTAATGTCCTTAATTAATTTTTCCTTAATTTTTTCCTTAATTTCCTCTTGGATTGTAATTTTCAGTACGTAGAAATACACATGATTGTTAGAACTCAAATTAATAGACATTTTCCAGTACTCTGGCATATGGATGATAACATACTTTTAAGATCATGGGAGCATTTTATCAAACACGGTTAGAACTTGTCACCTTAACTGGGATGTTTTGAGGAGTGGAATGGGGAATACATCTAAAATCATCTTTTATAGCCAAATTGTACAAATGATGTTGACTTGACATATTTCATGGGTACTATGTCAAACGCTTCAAAAGAGTGTAGACATATGTTTGCATGCATCTACCAAAACCAATGAAGGGTGAAAAATTCAGTCAATCAAATGGAGTTTACATCAGATAGGTTTTTTTTTTCTTCACTAAATTACCTAAATTTTTCAGTTTTCAAGAAAGTCATTGGTAATTTTCACAAAAGTAACACTTCGAAATATATTTCAATTTGATATTTGAGTAATAGGAAGGAGTATAACAAGTTCTCAAATGCGGAAAACATTGAAATCACATTTCTAAAGAAATGTTTTGGAACTTTCTCTAAAAAGAACACTTTTCCATTTATTGTATGTAATTCAGGCATATATAACACTCTCAGAAAAAAAATGAGAGCAATCAGGGTAAAATCCCTTGAAAATGCTATAATTTTAGTTTATCTCAAATTACTTTGAAAAGCACACTTTTTGCAACAAAAAATTTTCACCATCGCTGAATTTAAAATAGCCTATGAAATGTATGTCTTCCTCCCATGACAGTTTTGTAGAACACCACTCATTACTTATTGCTCAAGTGAGTTAAAAAAAACAAAACAAGAACAACAAATCATTCCTATGAAATGTCTTATTATTGCAGAACTCTTATACTAAAAAAATAATTTAAAATTATATCATATGGCAGTTTTAGATTTCAGTGCAGAATATTATGCTTTGTAGTAAGTATATTCTGTCTTTTAAATTTCACATACTTTTTGGTAATCATATTTCTGTAAAGTAAACACATTGCAGTCAAATAGAATTTATCTTTGTCTTGATTATTCAGTATAAAACAGTACCCACACAACCAAGATGTATGCTTACGGTTATTTAATAACTGTTAAAGAGACAATTTTGATGCATAAATCTGGAATGCCATCTACCAACCTAATGAAAAGAAATACTATTATCTTGCATTTTCCTTTTCTGTTATTGACTTGTGATGCCCCAAGACCATTTTTAAATTGATCAGTGTAGTCTTTTGTTTTTTTTTTTTTTTTTTTTTTTTTTTATGCGTTACGCGGGCCTCTCACTGCTGTGGCCCCTCCCGTTGCGGAGGACAGGCTCCGGACGCGCAGGCCCAGCGGCCATGGCTCACGGGCCCAGCCGCTCCGCGGCATGCGGGATCCTCCCAGACCGGGGCACGAACCCGCGTCCCCTGCATCGGCAGGCAGACTCTCAACCACTGCGCCACCAGGGAAGCCCGATCAGTGTAGTCTTTATCTGTCATGGAAGCAATTCATTCTTTGGGTGGCTGAGCAAGATGAGGGAAAATAAATTTCTCAGAAGTGTATCCCCTGAAGGTTGCTATCCATTATTGTTTACAAGGTTGCAATGGAATGGCTTTATTGCTATACAGAGAATATGATAAAATTTAAAGCTTGTGCAAAATGATTAGAAAAACAAATATAATACATACATATTACTAACTATATATCACCACAATATGATACATTTATTTATTAGACAATGTTTGGAGTATATCAAAGCAAACATAGAACAACTCAAATCTGAATGTTAATCCAAAGAATAATAAAAATGAAAATTAATTCCTGCAGGGAATAGGGGATTGAAATCTTCTCCCTTTTTCAACATAGAGGACTATTAACATTTTCTGCTTGGATGGCAGGTGTGCGCTCTGTAATCAGATTTCATCATATCAGTGTTTCACTTAACTTACCCCTTCCACATTGCTCCTAGTCTGATTTAGCATGGTTTCATGAGTCTTTCTAAGAGATCATCTCACAGAAAAATAGAGCAAAACTTAATGAAGCTAATTCTATCACTTGAGTTTAGACTTAGCTCTATGTCATCTGTGCCCACTTTTATATAAACCACATCACATGAGTTACAATATATTATTTTTATTTTACTATATTTAAGTATAATCCTTATCTACACATCTGTACACAGGTAAACACATACATTTATTTAAAATATTAATATATATTTGACCTGTGTGTGGTATATCAGCAAGGATATTAAAGTTTCCATATATTTATAAAAACAAATAACTGTAAAAACTTTAATGTTCCACTAAGTGTACTAATATCATTCTCTCTGGATACTGATCTTGCATAATTTTAATTTAAGTTGCTTTTACATATAGTTTTGAAAAAAGATTTTCCCAAATGGCTTTGTTTTTCCTTGTGTGATTACAATTAGCAAAGCTAGATAATTGCATCCATTATGCATATTACCTACTTTTTTGGTAACATCTTGTCTTTTGGCATGATTCTTGGAGGTATGCAGATAGAAAGACATTTTCATTAGAATAAACAAAGATTTAAGAAAATAATATATAATAGTGTTAGAAGATTTACTGTCATATCAACAAATGCAGTTCTCTATATCAGCCAAGTTTCTAAATTCACATGTAAATCTGTATTTGATATGTTGTTGCCAAAGTTGCTAACACTTGGATTTTCTTTTAGAATTATCTAACGGATCTAGTTTTAAGAATTCCCCATTAAAGATCATTGCAGTAAAAAAAATATGACTATTATTATTGTGACTATCATAAGCCTCCTTATCATTTTAATGTCTGGTTTTCAGTGATCCAGCATTGGAGAAACCAATACCTTTAAATTGTTATTAAACACACTGTATTGTACAGTCTAAAATTCTAAGTGCTATCTTGATATCTTGAGCCTCACAGGACCCCAAAAAGCCTAACCGTGAGCTCCACTGCTCTTGCCAAATATGCATTCCTTCTCCAATCTCCCCAGCAGGAAAGGTTCTCCACCTGGCTAGCCTGCTATGAGCCAGATGAACTATACTCCAACTGGTCATCAACCTAACTTTTCCAGCCTGTGGAATTAAATCAATCACATCCTCCCACAGGACACCTCATCCTCTTGTTACTATAGAATCTGCTTCCACAGTCCTGTTCATGCTGTCCTCAAGTGCAAACCCTATGTGGCCTTGAATAGCATGCAGTGTCCTTCTCCCCTAGACTGTGAGTATATGTGACTAACAGTCTGCTATCAAGTTCATCTGACCAATGTTGGGTATTATGTGTTTGGCTATCTAGTACTGTTTAGTGTAGGGCACTCCTTCATCAGTGGGGTGAATAGGAGGTGATCAGAATATATATGTGATGAAAATGAATAATACATTAAATTGTTTTTCATATCTTTGTGAAATTTAGATATCTTCCACATAAATGAAAACTTTGCTGTTCTTTATCTTTTGTTGTTCTGAGCCATTCAAAGAGAGTAACATAATTTTACTTATATCATAAAAATGTTATTTCCAGAAGAATATGAAGTGTATTTTAGCAAAGTGTGATGACCCTTTTTCTTATTTGTTTTTTGGAAATAATAATTTATCAACTTTATTTAATTCAGGAATAAATAACTCGTAGACATGATGAATGAATGGCATTTTTGCTTCATACGTTAATTGTAAATTTATCTAACATGGCAGCAAAAATATTTGAGAATTAAATTGTATTCATGTTGATAGATCCCTGTGTGATTATTACTATTGAGTAGATTCCATATACTTTGTAGGGATTAGCAAAGCAGCCTCACCTTCTCTAATTTGATTATAGTTCCTCAAACTTTAACAAGTTTTTTGCATATTCATGAATTTTTAAAAAATAATAGTTTCCTTACCTGATGGTAAATTCCACCATTAGCATTAGCCAATTAAATGGCTAACAGGGAATTCTAAACCACATATATGCGCACGCACACACACACACACACACACACACACACACACATACCTATACACCCAAACACATATACACATATTTGCTTAAAGAGGGTTGCAAAATACAAGCTTCCTAGGGGTAATATTTTGGGTTTCTCCATGACCATCAAGTTATTGACTCTACTCCTCCGTTACTTTTATAATGTGAATCTAACATGAAACTTGGAAAAACCTACATGATTTTTCTAAACCTACACCAACCCACACCTACAATAATAAATCATAATTTAATTACTAATTAATTACCGTACTTTAGAAATTAGAACATTTTATCTACCTTGCGTTACTCCAAAAAAAAGATTTGAAATGTTACATTAAAGTCCATTCTCCACAAGGGATCTTCAGTCGTCTAGTTAAGACTCTGTTGATTTGTAACTGCTGCTCAATTATAACCAGCTCAGAGCAATGGCATATTAAATGGCATCACGTGATGTCATGGCATAATTGCCTAAAAGTCTGGTTTTTTAACTGTCTTCATAACACTTATATTTTTAGCTCCTGGGTTTTCTCATGTGTGAAATAAAATAATCTCAAAGCCTATTCAAAACTAGAATATTGTTATTCAAACATGTGTGGAAGCTATGATAGAGAAAAAGCAAGGATTGATTTTATTTTATGGAGGTTTTCTTTGGGAAAAAGATTCTGAGCATCTTCTGAGTCAAAAGGTAAAAGGGAGATCTTGGATTCTTCTGGGTCTTAGTAAAGTCAACTCGTATTGGAATTTCTCCCTTCTTAGCTAAGTGAGCATCTTGTGAGCATCTGGGGTGAGGACCAGAAAGCAGTAGATCTTTGTCTTCAAAAATAATCTGAGGAATGGCTGATAGTAATGCCGCATTATTGCACCTGGCATTCCTGATTCCTAAGAAGCCATGAAAGAAATTTGTGTGTGAATGGAGTCTTCCAATTTCTTAAGGTGGGGAGAGGACAGAGGGACCAGAAAGTGGGGCAACTTCTTTTAGATGCCTCTGCAGGGAGCTGGGAGTCTTTAATTTTATCAAAATCCTTAAGGGAAAAAAGCACCTTGCCTTCCACCACTTGTGGGCCTGCCACCTCTGAATATACTCCAGCAATAAGACTTGAACCTCAAAGAGCCGGCAAAGAAGAGCATAACCCAAATAACTTGAACCCATCAGCCAGAGAGAAGAAGATGAGTTGGCACAGACAGAGATACCCAGAAATATAGACATACACAGAGGTACAGAGCTTCTGAAAAAGAAACACTGGAACTAGACAGCAATTAAAATAACTTGATATAGGTACAATGGCACCTACAAAACAAACAGAAAAAAGAAATTAAGCAACAAAATCTCATGATATATCAACTAAACAATGTATTAGATGAATTAAAGGATGTTGAGACTAAAATATTTTGCACTAGGGGATCAAGAATAATACATATCAAACTACAAAGTAGAAAGACAAGAAAATAGAAATCATAATGGAAAAGTTAAGAGTCTTGAAGGATAACTCTGGGAGCGCTAATGTACAAAACAATAGGCCTTCAAAAAAGAGAAAGTGACACTTGGAGGAGAAGAAGTACAACAACAAACAATAGAAAAATTTTTCTTAAGGTGAGAGCAAGTTTACAGCTTAATTGCTTGTACTGAACTCTAGTATGGAATGATAAGCAAAAAAAAAAGATCGAGAAACATTCTGGTAAAATTGCTGAGAAAGAGAAAATCTTATAGTTTCATAAATTTCCAGGGAGAAAAAACAAGTTACCTACAATTGGCTCAGAAAGAGGTTACAGTGATATTGGACTTATCTAAGATTTGAAGCCAGAAGACAATAAAAAATCATCTACAGACTACTGGGAGGAAAGAACTAGAACTCAGGATTACCATGCTCAACCTAGATGTCATTCAGCCATCACAGTGAATGAATGAGGAGGAGATGCAAGAACTCAGAGTATTTAACATTTGCTCCCTTCTGAGGAAAATGCCCATAAAACATATCAAGTAACAAATAATCCATAGTAGATCTCTCTCTCTCTCTCTCTCTCTCTCTCTCTCTCTCTCTCTCATCATCTCTCTCTCTCTCTCTCTCCACTCACACACCTCTTACACACAATTTCTACAACATAATTAAATGTGAGATAATAAGGAAGAGTCAGGGTAGATCTTTTGCCAGTGTAAATGTAGTGCTTCTCTAGGATTCTTGGAGAAAAGCATAGTTTAAGGAAATATATAGAGTGTACAACTAAAAGTTTAAACCATATTAGCAAAATCACCAGCGTTCAGAATGGTGAGGGACGAGGGAGAAGTAAAAAAGTAAAAACATTCAAAGTGTGTGTCTTACTAATGATAGAAATGGAGGAATAAGTAAGAGGAAAAGGGGAATAATGTGAAAATGTTTTAAAGATCCCATCTTACTGAGTGAAGCAGTTTCAGATGAGGTCTAGGAGTTCTTGACATAGAAAAGAGTGAATCTTGGTAGGAGAAGTATTTGGTATATTATTTTTAAATACTTATAGAGAAATATGTGCTTGCCTATACCAGCAATAAAAGAAAGGTAATTACTGATTTATCAAAAAAGGGGGGGCAAAACTTCCAAGTTAATAAATAATTAGTAATAACTCTGCCAAATCAACAAAAATTTGGAAAATGAAAATGAAGAAAGAATAACACAAAATATGTGATAGGTATAAGTAAGATGGGCATAAAGAAATTATATATGTCAGTTATTATGTTACATGCAAATGAACTGATAATAGATTTAATTAAAAACAGTTATATTTCTGCAAAAAACACGTTTTATTAGAGTTGAAAATAAGGCATGGGTAGAGAAATACTAGAAAAATTCAAGCAACAGGAAAATAGGTACCGCAATATTATGTTAAAGAGGAGTCAAAGCACTAAACATAATACAGAGTGAAATTGCATAATGAAAAAAAGACAAAAAAGGTACAATAATATAAGGATGAAACAGAGTAGTGCACACACACACACACACACACACACACACACACAAACCAACAACAAATCAGAAACCAGCAACTAAATACATGCAAAAAATCTCTTTGAAGAGCAAAGAGAAGGTGATTAAAAATAAATCACAAAGTATAATAATAGATTTCATGTTACTGTCAGAACTAGACTGTTATAATAGGGAAAAAGACTTGGATGAATAGAATTGTACATGAAACACATATTAAGTATGGCTAGTGTAGTGTATCATTATTACAAGATTTTTTAGAGCTATATATAGAGAGACAGCGAGAACTTTGTCTTCATCAAATAAAGGATATATGTTTGTTTTGAATATTATTGAAGATTTTGAAAAATTGGTCCTGCCCTTGGGCATTAAGAAAAACATTTTAAAATGAGCTTTAATATTTCACATTTTTCTGCAAAATTAAAAACTATAAAATGCTGACAAAATTTTAACTTCTTGAAATTAATATTATATCAAAAGGTATAATAAAATGAAAGGAAGATTAAAAACCACATAGAAATTAAAGGGGATACAGTTATACCTATACACAGGATGAGCACTATATTTAGATACAAATTTATAGGCTCTGAAGAAAGAACGAAAATAAAGGTTCTAAGGACTAACAGTAAGAAATTAAGGAAAAAACAAGAGAAAAGAAACTGTGAGTAGAAGTGCTATGATTTCAATGTGTACCAGCAGAATTCATATGCTGATATCCTAATGCCCAATGTGACGGTATCATGAGGTGGGGCCTTTGAGATGTGATTAGGTCTTGAAGGCAGAGCCCTCATGTATGGGATGTTACATGTTAATTTCATAAAAAAAATTTCAACCTTGTAGTTTGAAATCCATTGACTGAGTTATTTTCAATATTTGCTGATTGTTAGAATTTTGTAGATAAAGCCTTAGTTGTTTTCCTTCAAGAAACAAAAGTAGGCAACTGAATTTTCTCTCCACATATGAAGCATTGGGAATAGGCTGTAAAAGTTACTTAGAGAAATGCTTAGTTTTTTTCTTAGAAATTAAGAGAGCCCAAAGGCAATTTAATAAAGACTTTCAAACAACTCTTCTCAGTAGAAAGTCCTAGCAGGAATTGGTATAGATAAAGGAAAAGAGACTAAATTATAGAAAATATTAAATTTAAAAGTGGTGAAAACTGTGAATTATTTGGCATCTCTATTTTTGACACAAATGGTTATCTAAATTATTTTTATCAATTACAGTAAAAGTGCTTTCTTTAGTCTTCTTAAGTCTCCCTTAAGAACATTAACTAGGGTTTCTGGTGGCACAGTGGTTAAGAATCCCTCTGCCAATGCAGGAGACACAGGTTCAAGCCCTGGTCTGGGAAGATCCCACCTGCTGCAGAGCAACTAAGCCCGTGTGCCACAACTAACCGAGCCTCATGCCACAACTACTGAAGCCCGCGCACCTAGAGCCTATGCTCCGCAACAAGAGAAGCCACCACAATGAGAAGGCCGTGCACTGCAGCGAAGAGTAGCCCCTGCTCACCGCAACTAGAGAAAGCCTGTGTGCAGCAATGAAGACCCAACGCAGCCAAAATAAATAAATAAATAAATAAAATAATTTATAAGAAAAAAAACCCAAACATTAAACTACGAGTTATAAAAAAAAAAAAAAGAAAAAGCACATTAAACGATGAGCTAGAAGAGTAGTGCTCAAGGTCTGTCTCTAACAGTAACATTGTGACTCTGAGCAATTCACTCAAACTCTTTTAGCTTTAGTTTTTTTCTCTTTTAGCTTAAATTTAATTTTCTATTATTATGATAAATTATCTCATAATTTATTATGAGATCAAATAATTATTTGCATGAGAGTGCATTATAAATCTAAGGACTATGTCAATATCACTATCAGTTTAGAACTATACCCTACAATTCTAATGAGCAAATATCAAGTTGAGCATATGGGACAAAGGAGTGGGCAAAAGATAAGATGGACCAATCATGTTGTGGAAGTGGGGAGAATGATGTTACCACATTCAGGATCATACATTTGGTGAAGAAATATTCCTCTCCTCAACATGGAACTTTTGGTTGAACCTCAGCTTGTTTGGTCCATAAAGGACCTTAAAGAAAAAGAGTCTTTCACAAAGAAATACTTATTCTTGAATGTTCTTTCTCTTTGAGGCATTGGAGCCAAAGAATGCCTCTTCCAGACAAGTCAATTATCCCTTTGATTGTCTCATATTTGCTTCTGGGCTTCACTACTTCATAGTTTTGTATGAATTTGAATAGGTTAATTCACTCTGTAAGCTTCAGTTTCTCTGCTATGGAGTGCTACCGACTGCTACCTTCAAGTTGAAAGAGCAGAACTCAATAGGGTACAAATATTAAACATTATTTTTCTCCCACTTCCATTGAGATCACCTTGGTGAATTAGTTGTTGGTCTCTCCTAGCATGAAATCTCAGAGAATTCCCATGACTTTTCCAGTCACTCTTGGATTTTAAAAAATAGTCTTCTAAGCACTTCTAGTCATTTTCATTTTATTAAAATATTATTGCAGTTGAACAATCAGAATTCCAACCTTCATGTGAGCTTAAGACACTTTCTCTCCTCCCATGCCTTGAGTATACTGCAGTGTGGAAACCAACAAAGGGAAGGCAGGTATGGGCAGCTTTTTGATTCTCTTCCTTCTGCTAAACCTTCTCTTCTTCCTTTTCCCCCACATTCCATCGCCTCATTCATTAGTTTGCTTCTGGCTCCTCCAGTATTGGGGTGGGTCAAGGGAGAGAGGGGAGATGTGAGGAAATACCTACTTATGAAATGGTATTTGCATTTTCTAGGCTTGGTGGACTTTGAAAGTTGACTCTCGCCTTGGGCATTTTTGGCTTCTCAGTGATTCCCTCCCTGTGAACCTCTCACTGTACTCAGGATAATGCAGCCAAAGCATCTTTTCTAACTGGTCACTTCAGATCTCTCCTTGAGTCCTTGTTTATTCTCTTCTACTGGACTTTTCTCCAACCCCGCCCCATCCCCCCCCCCCCCCCGCCCTTCATGGCTTTTTTTATCCAAAGCACTTTTCACAATTTGACATATTTGTTTATTATCTGTCTTTCCTCAATAGAATATAAGGTTTTAAAAGGCAAAGATTATGTATTTTATTCATTACTGTATCTCCTGTGCCAAGAATAATGCCTGGCTTGCAGTAGGTGTTCAGTAAATATTGTTGAAAAGATGAATGAATAAATGGAGGAATGAATCTTGGAGGAAGAGCCCCTATATTGGGGTCCCATTGTTTCTCTACACAGCCCTATTTGGTGTGATCCAAAACAAGCCCTCGATGGCTTCTATCAAAATATACAAAATTAATTCCTTTAAACACTAACGTTTGACAACTGAAAGTGCTTCTACTTCTCAACTCAGCCCTCTATACTCTTGGGGCAACTAGATAACCACAAACTCACATATTTGGACCTGTTACGATATCAGTCTGGCACCAGTTCCTATATCACATAAGGTACAAATTCAAGTTCTCTGAGTCTTGAAGTGCCTTCTCACTGGCTTAAAATGTGGAGGGTTTATCTCCCTTCTCATGGCTCTTCACCACCCTTCTTCAAAGAAATTCTCTCTGAAACTCCTCTCTTTTCTCTCTTCACCTCTCCCCTCCTCTCTCCTTTCTCCCTTTAATCACTTACATATTAGATGTTGAAGTAAGATTTGGAAAACAGAATGGCAGATGCCTCCTTTGCTGGTCCTGTGTAGGTGTGCTCAAGCAATTTGCAATTTGCTTCAGACCTGTTGCTTTGCTTGTGCCATCAGAGCCTCAGTCAAATTTGAGACAAGGGGAGTTCAGTTTTAGAATCCTGTTACATCTGCCTTGAAAAGCTGTTGTAAATGTGTAATGAGATAAAATGAATCAATCATTTAACAAAATGCTTACCGTAAAGCAAATGTTTATTTTTTCTCGATATTCCTCCCTTCACTTCTTGCTGTTCCTACTAAAATGATAGGTAGAATCCTAGCCCATAATTACATTTCCTTGGAAATTTTTGAGCAAAGAAAAAGAGTAAAAGGACCAATAAATTCCTTTGAAAATCTGAAGAAGGAAAAAAAAGACAAGAAAAAACCCCAACATCATCATAAATATTTCATGTGTAATTTAGAATTACAGTATTTTTTCCTCACAGGAGTATATCTCCTATTGCTAATTTTTGAATTTCACTTTAGAGGCGCAAGCTAGGCAATTTAAAATCGTCAGTCATATAAATTACTGACTGACTTTAGAAGCAAGGGCTATTTTCTGGTATTCAGTGATTAGACCTGAAATATATTTTATAGCAAAGTATGAGATTAGTTTCACCTCTAAATGTGGTATGCATATGCTTCTTGTATCCCCCTTGAAAATTAACTATTCATGTTTAGCAGAGACTGAAATTCATCAGGGACAAAACCCTGCAGGTGAGCTCATTCCCTTGTTACCTTGGTGCATGGAATTATTCCCCCAGGTCCAAACCTAATCAAATGTGACCACAACTCATCTCAAACTTTCTTCCGGATTTGTGCAGCCTTAGTGATATTACCAACTAATGAATTCTTCTACAGAGACACTGATAGTAAAATCCTTCTGTAACCAAGTAATTCTTCAGAGAATTATATTTTATTTTGAGGCTAGGCGTAGCTTTATTTGAGTTATCAGTACTTTGGGAATTTAGCAGATTACCAGTGTGTAATGAAAGATGAATTAGAACATTTCCCCCAAATGCTATGAACATTTACAAAAAGTTGAAATAAATAGTTTGGATTAGAACAAAAATACAGTATGACTTAAGTTATTTGGATATACTACTTGGGAAATCTCTTTCTTGTTTGAGAACAGTCTTACTAATAAGAATTAGCCACCTGTATAAATCCTATATCTGAAATGTCCTTATGACAAAGGCACTCTTAGAGGTAGTCCTATTCCATGTGTTCTGAGCATGTGCTTGAAGACCTGACACAAACAGACTTTTCATGAGTCCTAATGATTCTTCTAGATGAGTCTACAATACAATAGTCTACAATTGTAATCCACAATGTCCCACAGTGCACATTCCTTAAAACCCCTTTGGAGTCTTTGTGAAGGTTTAGGTAAATTGAATTTCAAACTCTATGTGCAACCAGCCATAACCTGGGGGCATTTGCTAACCTCAGTCTGGTAATCATTAATGTGGAAGATACCCAGTTACTAAAGGGGCTGCTTTGGTAGGGTTGACATAGTGAGTCTCTTGATGTCCTGGAATACCTTGAATTGGTCAAGGAAAGACCCTGAGTTTCAGATGGGGGCATCTGAACTCCATGTGTGTCACATGGAGTAAGAACATTGATCATAATTTTAAGAAAAGCATAACTGTGAGGGCGGTTCTAACACTAACCTTGTTATATTGCTTTATAGCTCCCAAGGTCTAGAACAGTGATAAAGAACAGGTGATCAATATTTTTTTAATTAAATATGGATATCAAATATCTGCTTCCCCTAATAACATAGACTGATCTTATTGACATAATATGAGCCAGGGCACAGAATTCAGCCTTGACACCAGTTTTCAAAAGGAATCCAAATTTACCAGGAAACTTGTGATTTTTTTACAGTCTTTAGAAAAGACAAAAGTATTATAAGGTCATGGTAAAAGAAGATATTGCATGGGTCATGCGGCAATTTCCTAATTTCTCTTTCCCTGGTCCTTCTTCTTCCCTAGTACTTTAATTTTACAATTATTTCTTTTTAATGGTGGTAAAATACACATAATATACAATTTACCATTAGTGGCATTTAGTACAATGTTGTACAACCATCATCACTGTCTAATTCCAGAACATTTTCGTCACCCCCAAAAGAAGCCCATTAAACAATCGCTCCCCACTTCCCATTTTCCTTAACTTCTGGCAACCAATAATTTTTTTCTCTCTGCAAAATTGCCTACTCTGGGTTTTTCACAATGGAACCATACAATATACAGCCTTTTGTTTCTGGCTTCTTTCATGTAGCTTATTGTTTTCAAGATTTATCCATGCTGTAGCATGTATAAATACTTTGTTCTTTTATGTCTGAATAATATTCCATTGTTTATATATACTACATTTTATTTATCTGTTTGTCAGTTGATGAACATTTAGGTTGTTTTCACCTTCTGGAAATTATAAATACTGCTATGAACATTTGTGTGCAAGTTTGTTTGAACACCTGATTTAAAATCTTCTGGATACATAACCAGGAGAGGAATTTCTGGATCATATGGTAATTCTATGTTTAACTTATTGAGGAACTGCCAACTGTTTTCCACAGCATCTGTACCATTTTACATTCCCATCAGCAATGTACAAGGGTTCCAATTTCTCCATTTCCTTACGAACACTTGCTATTTTCTGTTTTGGTTTTTGTTTTTTAGTTAAAGCCATCCTACTGTGAGGCTGTATTTCATTTTGGCTTTGATTTGCATTTTCCAAATGGTGAATTATGTTGAGCTTATTATCCATTTGTATATAATCCTTGGAAAGATGTCTATTCAGTTCTTTGCACATTTTTCAATTGGGTTGTTTGGTTTTATGTTGTTGAAGTATAAGTACTTTTTATGTATTATACTAGATCCTTATTGGATATATAGTTTGTGAATATTTTCCCCCATTCTGTGTGTTGTCTTTTCCCAATCTTGATAGTTTCCTTTGATCTTTTCCTTGTTACTTTGCCTCCAATATCTTCTTCCCCTACTGTCTCTCAGGAGTAAATATGTCCCTTTCTCATGTGCAGATGAGGAGTTCTTCTGTAGATTCTCTCTAACTCAGGCACGAATCTCAGTACAATCAGGCCCTGGGGCCTCAGGCTTCATTAGAGATGGTCTATTCTCTTAACAAAGACAGGTCTCCACAAAGAGACATTTCATACCAGCAGCTAAGAAAATAAAGTGTACTCCATATATTTTTCAGGAATAAGTTTTATATGCAGAAAAATGATTATTTTCTTTTAAAACATTACACAGAATGGTAAGTTCTATTGTAAAATAGTTATTTCTAGCAAAATGGGGTGCAATAGTTGTTTGAGGGTTTTAAATAATAAAATAAATAAGGTAACTTGTCCTGAGAGCATTAAGAACCTGATACAGGTGTGCCAGATATAATCCTCACAAGGTCTATACTACAGATAAGTCCTCTCTGTGGGAGAGTAGTTCTATTACACAATAATTGTCTAGAAGTCTTCAGTCACATGGTAGAATTAGGCCAAGTGTGAAATATTGGATACCTAGATTACTGAAAACAGGAGTGAATTGAAAATGTATACTACTTGTGCATTGACTTTCAACCAGGATAAATAATAAAAACAAACTAAAAAAACATGTTGACTTTATGATTCAAGGCGGCAGCATCGGTGGACTTTTTTTTTTTTTTACCATCAAGACATTCCCTCTAGTTTCAGAATATATTTAGGTCCATCCTTATCCCTGTGATATTAAAAAAAAAAAGTTCTTTTTGACATGTTCTGACTTTACTTTAACATTGTCTGTCTCTCAAAACTGGTCTGACGACAGTACCTAAAGAACAAATATCTGATAGCTTTTATAGACAGTGACAGAGCAGTGAATGCAAATATAAACTCACTACTCCGTTAAGGATCAGCTGTTCCCAGTAGGTTTTATATCTGCATTCAGTTTGACAGCCACTCCCCAACAATTTTGGTGGAAGACTTCTTTACTCTTATTAAACTTATTTTATTGATAGACTGTTTTCATCAGATTTAAAATATTATATCATAGGGCTTCCCTGGTGGCGCAGTGGTTGAGAGTCTGCCTGCCGATGCAGGGGTCATGGGTTCGTGCCCTGGTCTGGGAAGATCCCACATGCCGTGGAGTGGCTGGGCCCGTAAGCCATGGCCGCTGAGCCTGTGCATCCAGAGCCTGTGCTCTGCAACGGGAGAGGCCAACAACAGTGAGAGGCCTGCGTACCGCAGGAAAAAAAAAAAAAAAAGTTATATATGTACTGAATTTTAGCACCATTAATAAGATAAATTTTGCTTCACACTTTTCAATCCTATGAAATTGTAATTAGATTTATGTAGCTATAGACTTTTATAGACTTATGTATTATGTATTATGTAGTCATATATATATGTATATACACACACACACACACACACACACACACACATACACACATAGAGATACAGAGTACACACATACACTTAAGGATCTGGAGATGAGATCATCCTGGATTGCCTGAGTGGGCCTGAAATCCAAGCATAGGTGTCATTACAAGAGTGAGTCAGAAGTAGATTATATGACAGAAGAGGAGAAGATACAGAGAAGATGATATAAAGAAAGAGGCAGAGATTGCAGTAATGCATCTACTAGCCAAGGAAGGCCAAGGATTGCCAGTAGCCACCAGAAGCTGGAAGAAACTAGAAAGTATTGGTCCCTAGAGACTTTGGAGAGACTGTGGCACTGTTAGTACCTTGATTTAAGACTTCTTGCCTCCATAATTGTGAGAGAATACATTTTTGTTTAAAACCACTAAGTGGGCTTCCCTGGTGGCGCAGTGGTTGAGAGCCCGCCTGCCGATGCAGGGGACATGGGTTTGTGCCCCGGTCCTTGAAGATCCCGCATGCCGCAGAGTGGCTGGGTCCGTGAGCCATGGCCGCTGAGCCTGCACGTCCATAGCCTATGCTCCGCAACGGGAGAGGCCACACAGTGAGAGGGCCGCGTACCGGATAAAAAAATAAAAGCCACTAAGTGTGTGGGCTGTTCATTATGGCAACACTAAGAAACCAATATAGATTTTGGTACTGAGAGTGGGGTATTGCTGTAAAAATACCTAAAATTACGGAAGTGGCTCTAGAATTGGATAATAGCTAGAGACTGGAAGAATTTTGACATACTTAACAGTAAAATGCCTAGATTTCCTTGAAGAGACTTTTGATAGAAATAAGGACCTTAAAGGTGCTTCTGGTGAGGTCTCAGAAAGAAATAAGGAACATGTTATAAGGAAACTGGAGGAAAACTGTTCCATGTCATAAAGTGACAGAGAACATGACTAAATTGTTTTCTATTTTAGAATGGAAAGCAGATCTTGGATATTTAGCTGAAGAGATTTCCAAACAAAGTGCTAAAGGTGTGAGAGGAAAGAGATAAATTAAGGAAAGAACTGTTAAGCAATATGGAACCAGAACTTGATTATTTTGGGAGTACCTAGTGTAACCAGATTGCAAATGATGCTAAAGTTGGGTTCTTTACTAATGGGAAAGCACCCGCTGGAGAGAGGTTCAACGGTGTGGCTGGAAAACTTTTGCTGATGTATATGACTCCACTTTTGCTGGATATATGACTCATGGATCCAATCAACTATCATCTCAGCAGAAGCCAGGAATAGATAGGGGTTATCCAGGAATGGTCTATGGAGAACCCTCTTGTCTAATGGTATAGATCCTTATGACATACATGGGAGACAGAGAATGTTTTTGAGACTCCTGTACCAGCAGAAACAATGCCAACGTGGACAGAAGAATACAGATAAGATGAAATAAAGGATGGTCGTTGGGCTTCTGGGATTCTACGCGAGGGAAATGAGCTGATAGAGCTCATTGACTTAAAAAATATGCAGCCCTTCAAGAAAAAGGAGGATGGCTCCAAGTGCAGAGCTGCAAATGTAGAAGCACAAGCCAGAGAGGTGGGGGCAGAGTAAGATGGAGACACTGATATTGCCAGAGCCTCTGTGAGAGAACACATTTCTGTTGTTTAAGGCTTCCACGTTTGTAGTAATTTGTATGGCAGCCTAGGAAACAAATACATTCACATTTTCTGAAATTTGCTGGTATCATTTGCATTCTATTTTAGGTAATAAACCATCTTCCCCAACAGATGTGTCTGGATTTTTTTTTTTTTTTACTCTCTCTTTTAAACCTTTTTTTATGTACACGTAAAAGCTAGACAAAAGCAAAGTAGATGAGAAGACAGAATGGAGTAATGGAAATCATATTAGGATTTGAGTCAAACTAAGTTTAAGGTCTACTCCTCCACTAACTATGTGACATTGAACAAATGAATTAACGTCTCTGAATCTACTTACTTTAACTATAAGATGGAGATAATAACAGTAAAGTTAACAAGAGAATTAAAGTAGAAAATATGTTTAATTTGGCAGGCACAGTGTATGCTAGTTTTCTCCCTTCCCTGTATCCCAGTAGGAATATTATGAATAAGCAATAGGAGGAGGTTACCCTGTAGTCATGAATTTAATGCTTGCAAATTTTGAACATCTAGAATGATTTTAATCCATGTGGCAATTTAGAAAGACTGATCAGAAAGTTAGATCTTTTGCAGTCATTGTAAAACCTGCTTTTACATAGATGTATATCTTTATGGCCCCAGGGAATTCATTTAAGAATATTTTTTGCATGACTACTTGTTAAACTTATGTGTACAAAAAAAATGTTACACAGTCAGAGGAAAAGAAATAACTCAATCAGTGGTAAAAGAAAGGCTGTAGTCTGAGTTTTCTGTTACGTTATTCTATCTGCTATATCTGATCCTCATTATTAAAACATACTGACAAGCTCATAGATTCCCAAAGTGATCTTAATGGTGGATAAATATCTGTATTTATACCCTCTGCTCACATTTGAGGTTTCATGTTTGAAGACACTTGCAGAAGACACATGCAGAAGTTTTCATCTCTCCTGAGTTAAGTCCTCATTAGCCTCACAGGAAGCATGATAAGAATGCTTTGAAAAGTTGTATCTATTTGTATCGATTGCTTCTCCAACTTTTATGTTCTTATCTTGAGCATGTACCAAAATTCTGAAATTGAAAAATTGATTCCTCAAAGTTACATTTATAATAAAACCTCAAATAAATTTGAAGTAATTGTGCAGTAAAATTTCCTGAAGGGGAAGGAAGAGGCCTCTCCCACTTTATACAATGTCTTTTAAATATTTCTGTTCTCACTTAGAGCTCTTCCTAAAAAGTTGACTCTATATTTTTCCTCATCCTCAAGGACCTCAACTCTAGATGTACATTAGAATTGGAATGTCTGGAGTTGGAACATTGTTGTTTAAAAAAATATGTGAGCATGTGGAAATTTTCTAGCATGTTCAAGAGTAAAGAGAATAGTATGATGTGTTCCCACATGTCTATCACCAGCTTCAACAGTGAACTTATTATCAGCCTTGTTGCATCTATTCCTTGTTTTACCTGTACTCTCACCCAGCCTTGGATCACGCTGAACCAAATCTAAACCATCATTACAGTAAATGTCATCTGTAAATATCTTCACAAGTATTTCTGATGGAAACTATATTTAAACATAACTGTAACATCCTTATCATATACTAAATAACACTCCTTAATATCATCAAATATAAATGCTCACATTTCCCCCAATGTTTTGTAATATAATTGCATACAATTTCTTTTAATAAAAATCCAAATAACATGTATATATTATAATTGGAAGATATATATATATTTAAAACTAATAATACATTTTATTTTTGAAGTAAAGTAAAACACAATAGAGCAATTTTTCATAGCATCTGGCATGTATCTATCTATACATCTAGATATGTTAATACATATGAATGTTTATTTAAAAATCATAACAAAATTATGAGGTTGATTGATATGATACACAATTGTCTCGATTTTACAGAAGAAACAAATATAAGCCCAGAATTTTCTCAGGTTGCATATTGATAAGACAGATCTAGGACTGAACATAGATTGTTCACTCTGATAGCTGAAATATGAAGCATCATAATGTAGACTACCTTTGGCTGTACTGGCAGCAGGAGGTATAAAAGAAATGACAGGTTTCAAAATAAGATAGGCTCACATAACGTGTTTAATGCAGGAGGGTAAGGTATAGAAATTTATAAAATATTCCATTATCTAATGTATATTTTGAGGTCCTAGGAAGGTCGTGTCACTCTGTTAGATATAAGAAGTATAACTCTACAACTGAGACAATTAATCATTAATCAAATTAGACTGCCTTACCATCCATACCTGAAAAGTAATCATCAATCATCAATTCTTCACAGCAACATTTAATATTTGCCAACTGCATGGTGTTTTATTGTTTTTTAACATCTTTGTGGGAGTAAAATTGCTTTACAATGGTGTGTTAGTTTCTGCTTTATAACAAAGTGAGTCAGCTATACATATATATGTATATCCCCATCTCTCCTCCCTCTTGTGTCTCCCTCCCACCATCCCTATCCCACCCTTCTAGGTGGACACAAAGTACCAAGCTGATCTCCCTGTGCTCTGCAGCTGCTTCCCACTAGCTACCAATTTTACATTTGGTAGTGCATATATATCAATGCCACTCTCTCACTTCAACCCAGCTTACCCTTCCCCCTCCCCATATCCTAAAGTCCATTCTCTGAGTCTGTTCTTTATACCTGTCCTGCCCCTAGGTTCTTCAGAACCATTCTTTTTTTTTTAGATTCCATATATATGTGTTAGCATACGGTATTTGTTTTTCTCTTTCTGACTTAGTTCACTCTGTATGACAGTCTCTAGGTCCATCCACCTCACTACAAATAACTCAATTTCATTTCTTTTTATGGCTGAGTAATATTCCATTGTATATATGTGCCACATCTTCGTTATCCATTCATCTGTCGATGGACACTTAGGTTGCTTCCATGTCCTGGCTATTGTAAATAGAGCTGCAGCGAACACTGCAATACATGACTCTTTTTGAATTATGGTTTTCTCAGGGTATATGCCCAGTAGTGGGATTTCTGGGTTGTATGGTAGTTCTAATTGTAGATTTTTTTTTTTTGGCGGTATGTGGGCCTCCCACTGCTGTGGCCTTTCCTGTCGCAGAGCACAGGCTCCGGACGCTCAGGCTCAGCGGCCATGACTCACTGGCCCAGCTGCTCCGCGGCATGTGGGATCCTCCCGTACTGGGGCACAAACCCGTGTCCCCTGCATCGGCAGGCAGACTCCCAACCACTGCGCCACCAGGGAAGCCCCTAATTTTAGATTTTTAAGGAACCTCCATACTGTTCTCCATAATGGCTGTATCAATTTACATTCCCACCAGCAGTGCAAAGGGTTCCCTTTTCACCACACCCTCTTCAGCATTTATTGTTTGTAGATTTTTTGATGATGGCCATTCTAACGGGAGTGAGGTGATACCTCATTGCAGTTTTGATTTGCATTGCTCTATTGATTAGTGATGTTAAGCATCCTTTCATGTGTTTGTTGGCAATCTGTATATCTTCTTTGGAGAAATGTCTATTTAGGTCTTCTGCCCATTTTTGGATTGGGTTGTTTATATTTTTGAGATTGATCTGCATAGCTGTTTCTAAAGTTTGGAGATTAATCCTTTGTCAGTTGCTTTGTTTGCAAATATTTTCTCCCACTCTGAGGGTTGTCTTTTCATCTTGTTTATGGTTTCCTTTGCTGTGCAAAAGCTTTGAAGTTTCATTAGGTCCCATTTCTTTATTTTTTTTAATTTCTATTTCTCTAGGAGGTGGGTAATAAAGGATTGTCCTGTGATTTATATCATAGAGTGTTCTGCATATGTTTTTCTATAAGAGTTTTATAGTGCCTGGCCTTACATTTAGGTCTTTAATCCATTTTGAGTTTATTTTTGTGTATGGTGTTAGGGAGTGTTCTAATTTCATTCTTTTACATGGAGCTCTCCAGTTTTCCCAGCACCACTTATTGAAGAGGCTATCTTTTCTCCATTGTATATTCTTGCCTCCTTTATCAAAAATAAGGTGACCACAGGTGCATGGGTTTATCTCTGGGCTTTCTATCCTGTTCCATTGATCTATATTTCAGTTTTTGTGCCAGTACCATACCGTCTTAATTACTGTAGCTTTATAGTATAGTCCGAAGTCCAGGAGCCTGATTCCTCCAGCTCCATTTTTCTTTCTCAAGATTTCTTTGGCTATTTGGGGTCTTTTGTATGTCCATACAAATTGTGAAATTTGTTGTTCTAGTTCTGTGAAAAATGACATTGGTAGTTTTATAGGGATTGCATTGAATCTGTAGATTGCTTTGGGTAGTAGAGTCATTTTCACAATGTTGATTCTTCCAATCCAAGAACATGATATATCTCTCCATCTGTTTGTATCATCTTTAATTTCTTTCATCAGTGTCTTTTAGTTTTCTGCATACAGGTCTTTTGCCTCCTTAGGTAGCTTTATTCCTAGATATTTTATTCTTTTTGTTGCAGTGGTAAATGGGAGTGTTCCCTTAATTTCTGTTTCAGATTTTTTATCATTATTGTATAGGAATGCAAGAGATTTTTGTGCATTAATTTTGCATCCTACTACTTTACCAGATTCATTGATTAGCTCAAGTAGTTTTCTGGTAGCATCTTTAGGATTCTCTGTATAGTATCATGTCATCTGCAAACAATGACAGTTTTACTTCTTCTTTTCCAATTTGTATTCCTTTTATTTCTTGTTCTTCTCTGATTGCTATGGCTAAAACTTCCAAAACTATGTTGAATAACAGTGGTGAGAGTGGACAACCTTGTCTGGTTTGTGATCTTAGTGGAAATGGTTTCAGATTTTCAACATTGAGAATGATGTTGGCTGTGGGTTTGCCATATCTGACCTTTATTATGTTGAGGTAAGTTCCCTCTATGCCTACTTTCTGGAGAATTTTTATCATAAATGGGTGTTGAATTTTGTTGAAAGCTTTCTCTGCGTCTATTGAGATGATCATATGCTTTTTCTCCTTCAATTTGTTAATTTGGTTTATCACATTGATTGATATATGTATACTGAAGAATCCTTGCATTCCTGGAATAAACCCCACTTGATCATGGTGTACAATCCTTTTAATGTGCTGTTGGATTCTGTTTCCTAGTATTTTGTTGAGGAGTTTTGCATCTATATTTATCATTGATATTGGCCTGTTTCTTTTTTTCGTGACATCTTTGTCTGGTTTTGGTATCAGAGTGATGGTGACCTTGTAGACTGAGTTTGGGAGTGTTCCTCCCTCTGCTATATTTTGGAAGAGTGAGAAGGATAGGTGTTAGCTCTTCACTAAATGTTTGATAGAATTCGCCTGTGAAGCCATCTGGTCCTGGGCTTTTGTTTGCTGGAAGATTTTTAATCACAGTTTCAATTTCAGTGCTTGTGATTGGTCTATTCATATTTTCTATTTCTTCCTGGTTCAGTCTTGGAAGGTTGTGCATTTCTAAGAATTTGTCCATTTCTTCCAGGTTGTCCATTTTATTGGCATATAGTTGCTTGTAGTAATCTCTCATGATCCTTTGTATTTCTGCAGTGTCAGTTGTTACTTCTCCTTTTTCATTTTTAATTCTATTGACTTGAGTCTTCTCCCATTTTTTCTTGATGAGTCTGGCTAATGGTTTATCAATTTTGTTTATCTTCTCAAAGAACCAGCTTTTAGTTTTATTGATATTTGCTATCATTTCCTTCATTTCTTCTTCAATTATTTCTGGTCTGATCTTTATGATTTCTTTTCTTCTGTTAACTTTTTTTTGTGTGTTGTTCTTCTTCTTTCTCTAATTGCTTTAGGTGTAAGATTAGGTTGTTAGTTTGAAATGTTTCTTGTTTCTTGACATAGGATTGTGTTGCTATAAACTTCCCTCTTAGAACTGCTTTTGCTGCATCCCATAGGTTTTGGGTCATTGTGTTTTCTTTGTCATTTGTTTCAAGGTATTTCTTGATTTCCTCTTTGATTTTTTTCCTTGATCTGTTGGTTTAGTAGTGTATTGTTTAGCTTCTTTGTGTTTGTGTTTTCTACAGATTTTTCCCTGTAATTGATATCTCATCTCATAGCATTGTGGTCAGAAAAGAAACTTGATATGATTTCAATTTTCTTAAATTTACCAAGGCTTGATTTGTGACCCAAGATATGATCTATCTTGGAGAATATTCTATGAGCTGTGGAGAATAAAGTGTATTCTGTTGTTTTTGGATGGAATGTCCTATAAATATCAATTAAGGCTATCTTGTTTAATGTATCATTTAAAGTTTGTGTTCCTTATTTATTTTCATTTTGGATGATCTGTCCATTGATGAAAGTGGGGTGTTAAAAGTCGCCTACTATGAATGTGTTACTGTCAATTTCCCCTTTTATGGCTGTTGGCATTTGCCTTATGTACTGAGGTGCTCCTATGTTGGGTCATAAATATTTACAATTGTTATATCTTCTTCTTGAATTGATCCCTTGATCATTATGTAGTGCCCTTCTCTGTTTCTTGTAATAGTCTTTATTTTAAAGTCTATTTTGTCTGATATGAGAATTGCTACTCTAGCTTTCTTTCATTTCCATTTGCATAGAATATCTTTTTCCGTCCCCTCATTTTCAGTCTGTATGTGTCCCTAGGTCTGAAGTGGGTCTGTTGTAGACAGCATATAGATGGGTCTTGTTTTTGTATCCATTCAGCCAGTCTGTGTCTTTTGGTGGGAGCATTTAATCCATTTACATTTAAGGTGATTATCATTATGTATGTTCCTATTCCCATTTTCTTAATTGTTTTCGGTTTGTTATTGTAGGTCTTTTCCTTCTCTTGTGTTTCCTGCCTAGAGAAGTTCCTTTAGCATATGCTGTAAAGCTGGTTTGGTGGTGCTCAATTCTCTTAGCTTTTGCTTGTCTGTAAAGTTTTTAATTTTCCTGTTGAATCTGAATTAGATCCTTGCTGGGTAGAGTAATCTTGGTTGTAGGTTTTTCCCTTTCATCACTTTAAATATGTTTTGCCACTCCCTTCTGGCTTGCAGAGTTGCTGCTGAAAGATCAGCTGTTAACCTTATGGGGATTCCCTTATATATTATTTGTTGCTTTTCCCTTGCTGCTTTTAATTGTTATTCTTTGTATTTAATTTTTGATAGTTTGATTAATATGTGTCTTGGTGTGTTTCTCATTGGTTTTATCTTATATGGGACTCTCTGTTCTTCCTGGAGTTGACTGACAATTTGCTTTCACATATTAGGGAAGTTTTCAACTATAATCTCTTCAGAGATTTTCTCAGTGTTTTTTTTTTTTTTTTCTCCTGGACCGCTATATTTCAAATGTTGGTTCGTTTAATGTTGCCCCAGAGGTCTCTGAGACTGTCCTCAATTCTTTTCCTTGTTTTTTCTTTATTCTGCTCTGTGGTAGTTATTTCCACTATTTTATCTTTGAGGCCACTTATCCATTCTTCTGCCTCAGTATTTTGCTATTGATTCCTTCTGGAGAATTTTTAATTTCATTTTTTGTGTTGTTTATCACTGTTTGTTTGCTCTTTAGTTCTTCTAGGTCCTTGTTAAACATTTCTTGTATTTTCTCCATTCTCTTTCCAAGATTTTGGATCATCTTTACTGTCATTACTTTGAATTCTTTTTCAGGTAGACTGCATATTTCTTCTTCATTTGTTTGGTCTGGTTGGTTTTTGCCTTGCTCCTTCATCTGCTGTGTGTTTCTCTGTCTAGTAATTTTGCTTAACTTACTGTGTTTGGGGCCTTCTTTTCATAGGCTGCAGATTCATAGTTCCCATTGTTTTTGGTGTCTGCCCCCAGTGGCTAAGGTGGTTCCAGTGGTTGTGTAGGCTTCCTGGTGGAGGGGACTTGTGCCTGTGTTCTGGTGGATGCAGCTGGATCTTTTCTTTCTGATGGGCAGGTCTACATCCAGTGGTGTGTTTTGGGGTGTCTGTGACCTTATTATGATTCTAGACAGCCTCTCTGCTAATGGGTGGGGTTGTGTTCCTGTTTTGTTAGTTGTTTGGCATAGGGTGTCCAGCACTGTAGCTTGCTGGTCATTGAGTGTGTCTTAGCATTGAGATGGAGATTTCTTGGAGGGCTTTCATAATTTGATACTGAGTGGAGCTGGGAGGTCTCTGGTGGAACAATGTCATGAACTCGGCTCTCCGACCTCAGAGGCTGAGGCCTGACACCTGGCTGGAGCACCAAGAACCTGTCAGCCACGGGGCTCAGAAGAAAAGGGAGAAAAAATAAAAAGAAAGAAAGAAAAGAATAAAATAAAGTTATTAAAATAAAACAAAGAAAATTATTAAGAATAAAAAAATTAAAAAGTAATTAAAAAAAGAAAGAAAGAAGAGAGCAACCAAACCTAAAAAAAAAAATGCAGCAATGATAACAAGCACTAAAAACTATACAAGAAAAAGAAAACAAAATGGACACACAGAACCCTAGGACAAATGGTAAAACCATTGCTATACAGACAAAATCCCACAAAGAAGCATACACATATACACTCACAAAAATAAAAAAGTAAAAAATATATATATATAAAAAGAATAGAGCAACCAAATCAATAAACAAATCTACCAATGATAATAAGCTCTAAATACTAAAGTAAGATAAACATAAAACCAGAAACAAATTAGATGCAGAAAGCAACCCCCAAGTCTACATTTGCTTCCAAAGGCCACCGCCTCAATTTTGGGATGATTCGTTGTGTATTCAGGTATTCCACAGATGCAGGGTACATCAGGTTGATTGTGGAGATTTAATCCACTGCTCCTGAGGCTGCTGGGAGAGATTTCCCTTTCTCTTCTTTGTTCGCACAGCTCCCGGGGTTCAGCTTTGGATTTGGCCCTGCCTCTGTGTGTACTTCACCGGAAGGCATCTGTTCCCCTCCCAGAGAGGATGGGGTTAAAGTAGCAGCTGATTAAGGGGCTGTGGCTCACTCAGGCTGAGGGGAGGGAGTGGTACAGGATTCAGGGCGAACCTGCGGGTGCAGAGGCCAGTGTGATGTTGCAACAGCCTGAGGTACGCTCTGTGTTCTCCTGGGGAAGTTGTCCCTGGATCACGGGACACTGACAGTGGTGGGCTGCACAGGCTCCCGGGAGGGGAGGTGTGGATAGTGACCTGTGCTTGCACACAGGTTTCTTGGTGGCTGTAGCAGCAGCGTTAGTGTTTCATGTCTGTCTCTGGGGTCCGTGCTGATATCCATGGCTTGCACTCATCTCTGGCACTCGTTTAGGTGGTGCTCTGAATCCCCTCTCCTCATGCACTCCGAAACAACAGTCTCTTGCTTCTTAGGCAGTTCCAGGCTTTTTCCCGGACTCCCAGCTAGCTGTGGCACACCAGCGCTCTTCAGGCTGTGTTCACGCAGCCAACCCCACTCCTCTCCCTGGCATCTGACCTCCGAAGCTCGAGCCTCAACTCCCAGTCTCCACCAGCCCCGGCGCGTGAGCAGACAAGCCACTCTCGGGCTGGTGAGTGCTGGTCGGCACCGATCCTCTGTGCAGGAATCTCTCAGCTCTGCCCTCTGCACCCCGGTTGCTGTGCTCTCCTCCGTGGCTCCGGAGCTTCCCCTCCTCCCACCCCCATCTCTGCCAGTGAAGCGGCTTCCCAGTGTGTGGAAATTTTTCCTCCTTCACAGTTCCCTCCCAGAGGTGCAGGTCCTATCCCTCTTCTTTTATCTCTGTTTTTTCTTTTGCCGTACCCAAATACGTGGGGGATTTCTTGCCTTTTGGGAAGTCTGACGTCTTCTGCCTGCATTCCGTAGGTGTTCTTTAGGAGTTGTTCTACATGTAGATGTATTTCTGATGTATTTGTGGTGAGGAAGGTGATCTCCACATCTTACTTCTCTGCCATCTTGAAGGTCCCTGTATTGGAAAATGTATTTTTGAGTCTTTTTTGTAAGGTGTCCTTTTCTCTCTTGTTTTCTTTGTTATTTATTGAAGAAATGTCTTAATATATGACTTGATATGGTAGCCCCTAGACACATGTAGTTATTTATATTTTAGTTAATTAAAATTAAAGAAAAATTTAGCATAGATAAAATTTAAAATATTACATTAAACATATTTCAAATGTTCGTTAGGCCTATGTAGGTATGTATTGAATAATGCAGATACAGAACAGTTCCACTGTTGTTGAAAGTTCTATCAGAATGTTCTTTTGTAGGGTTTCCCACAGAAAGGTTTTTTGTTTTTCGGGTTTTTTTTCTGATTATACCCTTATATGTCATTTTAAATGGTCTGGCCTCTGTATTTCTTGTAAATTGATAAATATATCTAGAGCCTTGATGTATTTATGTTTAATGTTTTGCCAAAACTGCTATATAATTTTATTGTGCACTTACATAAGGAGGTATATAAAATCTGATGGTCTCTTGTCATGATGTTAGTAGCCACTGATTATCATTGCCTAATTTTAATAAAATAGTGCATTTGAATTACTCCATAATTTTCATAATTTCTTTTCCGCCCCATGCCATTCTTGCCTGTATAATTTTAGTATATTTATTACAAGTGATGCTGATTATAACTAGATTTTTATCTTAGCCTCTATTACCCCAGACTCTTGGCATCCTTCAGGGAAAATCATAATCAGCCGAAGATCTTCCATTGTCATAGATCTTAGTCCACATTTTGTATTATTCTGATCACAATAACAGAGAACCCACCTTTCTGGGTTGAAAACTACTTTGTTAATTTTTATTCTTTTATAAAATAAAATTTCTCTTGGAGGTTTTATGCTTTAAGAGGACAGATTAAATACATGTATCTAATATTGATCCTTTCAAACTTCACTAAAGCTATAATAAAGGAATAATTTTTTTTAAAGACATAGAACCATAAAGACAGGAGAGAAAAACAATTGGAATAGCATTTTGGAAGTCAGGAAGCAGATGGGCAAGGACTACCCACTTAGCAAATGCTAACCTGGAAATAGAAAAAACTGAGAAAGAACCAAAATTAAACTGTAAAATTTTCAAAAAACTTAGGAACTGGCAGTACTTATGGAACTTGCAGTGAAGCAGTTTGCTGTTAAAGATGATATAAAAAGCAAATTCCTAGATAACCTCTCCCATTTCATTTGCCTTCCCCTCCATTACTCAAGTAGTGCTCTGGAGATTTGTATGCTAATGAAGGTTAAACTGTTCCTGGGCTAGACTGTGGAGAATAAATGTATAGTACCATAAAGAGAAGAATGAATAGAATATATATATATATATATATGCACCTATATGTATATAAAAGTGTGTATATATATATATATATACATATAAAAGCGTGTATATATATATATACATATAAAAGCGTGTGTATATATATATATATATACGTATAAAAGCATATATATATATATATATATATACACAAAAGGATATATATATATATATATATATATGCCAAGATTTTTGTCCCATACTTAAATTAGCTCTCAGGGCATGGGCAACCAAACTTCTGTTGCCTGATAGACGACTAAAAGATCTGCCTTTGGGAAATTGATCTTCCCATAAAATAAGAAAGCAAAGATATTGACATGCAAGTTTTCCTAATACCTGTCCAGATCTCCCTCCAGTGAAGTTCCAGTTTGCCAGTCCTCACTTGGATGCTCAGAGTGTTCAGTCTGGTTTTGAGCCCACCTCCTGCTATTCTTCATCATGAGCAGGCAAATAGATGATCAGATACTTGGGGAAGACTTTAACAAGGAAGGTAGAAAAAAATAAGCAAATAGAAAAAGAAAAGTAACTTGGAGAGGACAAGTATTATGCAGAAAGAAAACAATTAACATTAATATCCTAACAGTGATCATAGAGACTACTGTATTCATAAAAGAAAGACTGGACAGTATGAAGAGAAACATTCAGAGAATACCATAAAATTAGAAAAATGATCACAGGAAAAGAATACTTATGAAAGTGTTGTGATATAAAGTTGTAGAAATCTCTCAGAGATTAAAACAAAAAGAGCAAAAAAAAAAAAGATAACAAAACTAGAGGACCATTTTTTTTCAAGAGCAAAATTGGAAGCAAGAAACAATGTACAATGCCTTCAAATATCTGAAGAAAAATGGTTTCCAACTGACCATTCTATACCTGGCCTGCTATCAGGTTTTATCTTAGACATGTAAGAAAAGGGAAATTTAATTTCCCATTCCCCTTTCTTTAGAAGGTACTGAAAAATGTGTTCCATAAAAATGGAAACATTAACCAGTAAAGATGAATACAAAGGTGGGATGGGGGTAGGAGACAAGAGATCCAATACAAGAAAAAGAAAAAGAGCCTTTAGGATGTTCATGAAAAGGAAATCCCAGGTTGATTGCTGTGCTCTAGGTTTAGATGACAATCTGTGAACATGGCTGTCGTTTGGAAAGTTGGTGGCCAAGTACAATGTAGAGCTTCATATTCAGAGCAGTTCATCCCACAGAGTGAACTGATAGGCAAGGTGGATGTCAACAAAGCTATATCTCTTTTATTAATATGATTCACAATGTTGATATATGACTGAGACTGGAGGAGAAGAAAACCAAGAAGTCACAAATGGTTATATTGAAGCCTGGTGTCTTTTTCCACTAACATTATGATAAGACCCTCATCCCCTCATGCATTAAAATGCAGAAAAAACACAAATATAGCCCAACTTGAACTCTCTTAAAAAGAAAAACCTGTTGTACATGCATAAAATTCTCCCTAAATTCACACCCACCTGGAATCTCAGAATATGACCTTTTATGGGAACAGGGTCTTTGCAGATGTAATTAGTTAAGATGAGGTCATACTGGATTAGGATGGACCCCAAATTCATATACGAAGAAGAGAGGAGAGGACACAAAGAAATAGAGAAGAAGGTTATGTGAAGACAGAGCCAGATCAGAGTTATGCAGGAACAAGCCAAGAACACCAAGGATTGCTGTCAACTGCCAGAGACTAGGAAGAGGCGAGGCAAGATTCTTCCCTAGAGCCTTCAGAGAGAGCAAGGCGACACCATGATTTCAGAATTTCAGCCTTCAGAGCTGTAAGAGAATAAACTTCTGTTGTTTGAAGCCACCCAGTTTGTGGTAATTTACTTTCAATTAATAGGTTTATTTTCTAGAGGTTCAGAATTTCAAGTTCAAAAAATATGATCATTTCTATAAAAGTTGGGCACTGGGCTTTTGGTTCATAAGCATGATTTATTCCCATTGTTTTTTTAGGGGAAAATCAAATCAGGTGGTCTCATTGCAACTCATGGTTCTAGTCCCCCTAATGTAATCCTTACTAAGTGTGAGGACTGCTTGTAGAAAGGTGTCATCTGTCCTTTTGATCAGACTGGCAACGCTGATGGTGAAGGGATGTATTCTCAGTGAGAACAATTTGGAAAAGGTTAATTCTGACTCACTCCTATCATTGCTCTCAAGGTCCCTCATACCTGCCCCCTACATCCATATTACCTCCTTCATTTCCTTTCTGACTATTCATATGATGCAGCTGAGAAGGTTGCTTTACCTCTAACACTTCCCTTGAGAGTTCACATTCCTTGTTTCTACTGTTCTGAAGACGATTTCATATTAAACACAGTCTCTATCCTAAGCTCTTAAAATACTTCTATCTTTTAAAAAATAGGGAAAATAATCCATATACTAAATTGGTCAGAATATTCACAGAGAATGAAAGAAATATTTATATTATTTTAGAATAGAGGATGCTTACGGGTTGAATGATTATGATATGAAAATATTTTTGCTTTCCAAGAATATTTATTAAGAAGTAAAGATTTTTGGCACATCAAACCTGAGGCAAAAGATAGCTCCTGGGGCTTCCCTGGTGGCGCAGCGGTTGAGAGTCTGCCTGCCGATGCAGGGGACATGGGTTCGTGCCCTGGTCCAGGAGGATCCCACATGCCGCGGAGCAGCTAGGCCCGTGAGCCACGGCCACTGAGCCTGCGCGTCCGGAGCCTGTGCTCTGCAACAGGAGAAGCCACAACAGTGAGAGGTCCGCGTACTGCAAAAAAAAAAAAAAAGATAGCTCCTGGGTTTAAGCTAATTTGCTGAATAGCACCCTCATGGGGAATTGAGGAATTCATTCTGAGTCTCTTGTTAGCACTTTTCCTATCCTTAACTCTTAAGTACTCCTTGGTGTTCTTTTCAGAATAAGAATATAGTAATTTTTTTTCCTGCCTTGAGGACCATTAGGGAGTTTTGAAATATGATTCTCTATAAATTCAAAGTGGCATGAGGGGTTTCTGGCAAGCAGAAGCATGTGTTTTGCCAGTTTGGAATTCCACCAAATGCTATAATTGGTGTCTAAAGATGTGCAAGAATGGATTTTCTTTGTTTATCTGCAGTAGGATATGGATACGACTCATTTTAGTCATGGAACCAATTTGATATATATAATCCAGGTATAGGTGACAATAAAAGAACAAAAGTAAATATTCTGTGGGAGTGTGAAACCTCAGAGATTGGCATTCCCTTGACTGTCTCCCTGTGTTTGTGGCAGACATCGTTACCACTCAGATGGAGTTGCTTCCTTTCTCAGACAAATGGATTTCCTGATAACACTTTGCCAGGAAGTCAGTTGACCTCATCAACTACAGTTTTGTTTTGTTTTTTCTGAGAAAGATAAGGACACCTGTTCTGTAGAAAAGAGATAAAAGAAGATGTTATCATTGAAGTCAGTGGATCAATTGGCCATGTGGTCGACCTGTGTAACCTGATAAATCTCTTTAGGAGCATATGGTCCCAGCAGATGTATGTTAGGTGAAGTGTGCAGAATGGAAGGAGGAATGTAAATGAGTAGGGGCACATAGGGGCACCATAGAGAAATTGCAGCACACAGAAGGAATTGAAAAGGACTGTCCAGAGGCATAGGAAGTTAATCAAAGGAGAAAAGTGTCATGGAAACAGAAGCAAGAGAGGAATTCAAGAGAAAGTGATTAGTTATTTGTTCCAGAGATCTTAAATATGATAGCCTGAAGTCTGTCTGTGGAACTTGGTAATAAGGGTGATTTTTGGCACAACGTAAGATAATAACTAGTGTTGTTAATAAGAGGACTTTTGGTACAATGAGACAGCATAGGTAGACTGCATTGGGTAAAGAGTGAATGGGTTATGGGAAGGTACAGAGCAACTGTCAACTTCTCTTTCAATAAGTTTTTGTGAAGGGAAGAATAGAGGCAAGATAGTAAATAAATAAAAAGTTGTGAGCAATGACCCCTAGTGACTTACAGTGTATAAGAGGGAGAAACATAGATATTGTGAACGCAGTGCAATAAATGTATCCATAGAGTCTTTTAAGAACACAGAGGAAGAGCACTTAATCATCCTGAAGGAGAAGACTTATTGGTCGAGTAAAGCCTTCAGATAAGCACCGGCTTCAGAAAGGGCCACCTGGTGGGTGCAGCTTCAGTTTCTTCTGCATAATACTGTTCTAGGCAATTTGCTTAACTTCTTTGTGGCAAGGTAGTTTAACAGGTTAATTTGAACATTTCTCTCAAACTTTTCTTTCTCATATAATTTTCCTTTCCCAATCCCACCCACCACAACCCACATTGAAGTAGAAGCAAAGATTAAAGGAAATTACCAAATTAAGTATGAAGTGATGATTCTCTTCTTAGACACTTTCTTGCAGAGTTGGTATTTGGATGCTACACAGGAGTGGCCTGAGGTAAGGGGAGAGAGAATGCTGAGTAGCAATGAAATTTAAATTGGAGAGGGAATATAGTAGAAGGGGAAGAGAGAATTTTTACTGATTAATTAGTAGTAGTAGTATTATTTTTTTCATTGCAGAAGACCAGGTTGGAAAATTGGAAGAGATTCAGGATGAACTGATCTTAAGTATGAATGTCCCTTATCACAACTCATGTGCATCCTGCCTTTCAGCATTTCTGGATACTTATATGTCCCCCTGTACATTGTGGGGCAAGAGGAACATGGATGGACTGTTACTTCAATAAGAGGGAACTAGACTTAACCAGTGAGAATATTTCTATAAGTAGGAGCAGTAGTGGCTCAACTACTGTTAATCAAACCTCAATGCTTTTACCTATAAAATGGGAGTAATAATATTACCTACTATGTACTGTCATTGGGAACATTAAATAACATAATATCTAATACATCTGCCTAAAGAAAAAAATGAGTGAATTTTTATTAATTAAAAATTATTTTAATAAATTACATTAGATTATATATTATAATTAATATTATTAATTAATAATATTAACTGGATAATCTTTAATTATTTTTACTATTTCCAGTATTTATTTCAAACAACAACAACCCTCCCAAAAAAACCTCAAGTATACAAGGGATTTGATTATATAGAAGCCAAGAGAAAAAATAGAAAATAAAAACAAAGCCATAATTGACCTAGATTTTGGAATTACCTATCCAGAACTTTGGAAGAAGTATAATTTATATGTTCAAGAAGGAAGGAAGGAAGTGTTAAGAAATTGGATTAATAGATAAAGAATTTCAACAGAAATTTTGAATTTATTAAAATATCAAATAAAAATTGTATGCATGAAAAATGCATTATTTGATATTAAGAATTTAGCAGAATACAAGATCAAGGAACTAGAAGGCAGGCTAATAGATAATATCCACAATGAAGCCCTGAAAGGGTAAAAAAGATACAAAGTAAAGAATAGAGAAAAGTAATGTGAAAAGTAGCGAAAAGGGATTGTAGTTGACAGAAGAGTGGCAGCAGTGCCATTCCTAAGTGTATGCTCAAAAGAAATGCATAGATACATATATGACCATCAAAAGGCATGCATGATAAAGTTGATATAAGGGATATTTGTTATAGTCCCAAACTGAAAACAACCCAAATTCTCATCAGTAGCACAATAAATAATACTAAAATGCTTTGAGAATAAACAAACTAAAACTACATACAAAATAATGAATAATTTCACAAACATTATTTAAACTGCATACTGAATGACTGACATTTCTATGAAGCTCAAAAATACTCAAATCTTGTCTATGCTGTCTTAAGCCCAGATCGTGATTACTCATGGCGAGAAGAAGCAGTGTGGACTAGACAGGTGTGCAAAGGGAGGTTTCCAGGGGTGCTGGTGAAATTTTGTTTCTTGGAGTTTTGGTTAAAATGATATGCTTACTTTGTGAATTTATAGGGCTTTATATTTATGAATTGTATACTTTTCTTTTGATGTTAAACTTTATAAGAATACTAAAAATGTTTAATTATACATTAAATACCTTTGTAGTCTAAATGTCAGTATTACCATTATGGTTAATGCTTATGATTATGTGTCCTATAAGGAATGGAATTATCAAAAGTTTCTTCTCTTCTTGTTTTAGTAGCAGCTTTATTTTCTTTTCAATTTCTTGTACTGATACTAAACAAACAAAAACAAAACACCTTAAGCATTAAAATGATGGTGTTGCACCAATTTACACTTAATTTTCAACATTAATATTAACACTGAACAGTAATAACTCAAACAATGTGAAAGCCTGATATATCAAAACAAGAGTTTCAAAACAAAAGGAAACACAGTCTCTTGAATAAAAGAATCATAAGCATAGGTGCTAAGAAACAATAATATGTACATGTTACCAAGATGAATGTTGCAGTTTTGTAAGAAAAGCAGTCATGTTCATTTAACATCCTTTCATTTTCAGCTGATGGAGTTGTATTGTAAATTCAGTTAGAGGATGTCATTTCACTTTATCATGAATGTCGTATACATGTTTCTGTCCCTTTATTGGAACATATACCTGTAGCAACTCTCCCAGCTTCAAGCTACCAGGAGTGTTGAATACAATTTTACATTAAATGCAGGCTAAGTTTAAATAACATAAAGAAAAATCTCTTGACTCCAAATGCAAAGAATGACCTGTAGTAGATAAGCTATATCTAAAGCATGGCTCCCTCAATATGTTTGTTATCTTCTTGACCTAGAGACTGAAATCTTAACAGCCCCTAAGTAAGGGTGGGCATGGAATAGATGGTGAAGGGGCAGTTAAGACTCTGTATCTTCTCAATATGGAGAATTGTGTTCCCAGAGCTCTGCTCTACACTTTTAAGTAAAATAGGAGTAGAAGAAATCTACCAACCTATCAAAGGAAAGGAAGCTGGAAAGTGATTTAATTCAGCCTGCATTCTGCGAATTTAATTTTTTAAAAAAGGTTTCCCCTCAGAATATCTAATCACAGACCTTCCCCACTGCAAGTTTGCATAGGGGACAAGAGATGGAGACCTCCTATTCTGCCATCTTTCTGACTCTTACTGCAAGTTTAAAGTTCAAATTTATATTACCCACATGGTCTGAAAAATTACAGCCTGAGATATTAATGTAAGCATTCCTAAGTAATACTCCAACCTGTTAGCAAAATATGTGCATCTTTCTTCAAAATGCATCTAGTATCAAATAATTCTCATGGTTTCTCCTTACCATACTATCTTAGCAACCACCATTATCTTACCTGTGCATTGTTGTGATAACTGCATAACCAGTTTCTTTGCTTCTATACTTGACATCTCTATTTATTTACAAAGTCAGATCTTGCCACTCATCTGCTCAAAACTCTCAGTGATTTCCTATATCACATGGAGTAAACTACAAGTCCTTACCATGCTTTACCAGGCATCTTGTGCCATGCTTCTCCTGATCTGGTCCCCTACTGATTTTCTGATCCTATCTCCTTCCACCACCACCACCCCCCTTCACTCTGCATCACACACACTGGATGCTCTTCTTGGTAAATGCAGGCAAACTCCCATCTCATACCTTTGGCTACTCCCTCTGCCTGGAACACTCTTGCCCAAGAAAGTCTTGTGTTTATCTTTCCCTCCTTATTCAGAGCTCTTCTCAATTAGCATCTGTTATTGGTTGAATTGTTCTCCCACCGCCCCGCCACCTCCCCCCACCAAATTCATATGTTGAAGTCCTAACACCCAGTATCTCAGAATGTGATCTTACTTGGAAATTGGGTTGTTGCAGAAGTAATTAGTTATATTAAGATGAGGTCATTAAGGTGGGTCTTAATCCAATATATTTATCCTTATAAAAAAGTACATTTTGGACACAGACATACATACAGGAAGATTACCTTATGAACTTATAGATACATAGATGGTCCTCTATGTACCAAAGAGAGAGGCCTAGAACAGATCCTTCCCTCTCAGAAGGAACCAACCTGCTGATCCCTTGATTTCAGATGGCTAGCCTCTAGAACTGTACATTTCTGTTGTTTCAAAGCCATCCAGTTTGTGGTACTTCGTTACAATAGCCACAGGAAACTAACAACAGCATTTAGTCAAAGAGGACTTCTCTCTGCAGTTAATATAAAATAACATTATGATTTCATTTCCCTTTATCCCATACCTAGTGTTATTTATTCTTGGGGTCTGAATTCTTTGTCTCCTTGTCACAAAAATGCAAAGTTGGGAGAATTTGTGCGTATTGTCTTGTACTATCAAAAAGAATGCAAGAAACAGAATCCAACAGCACATTAAAAGGATCATACACCATGATCAAGTGGGGTTTATCCCAGGAATGCAAGGATTCTTCAATATACACAAATCAATCAATGTGATAAACCATATTAACAAATTGAAGGGGAAAAACCGTATGATCATCTCAATAGATGCAGAAAAAGCTTTCAAAAAAATTCAACACTGATTTATGATAAATACCCTCCAGAAGGTAGGCATAGAGGGAACTTACTTCAACATAATAAAGGCCATATATGATAAACACATAGCCAACATCATTCTCAATGGTGAAAAACTGAAACCATTTCCACTAAGATCAGAAACAAGACAAGGTAGTCCACTCTCACAACTATTATTCAACATAGTTTTGGAACTTTTAGCCACAGCAATCAGAGAAGAAAAAGAAATAAAAGGAATCCAAATCAGAAAAAAAAGAAGTAAAGCTGTCGCTGTTTGCAGATGACATGATACTACACATAGAGAATCCTAAAGATGCTACCAGAATACTACTTGAGCTAATCAATGAATTTGGTAAAGTAGCAGGATACAAAATTAATGCACAGAAATCTCTTGCATTCCTATAAACTAATGATAAAATCTGAAAGAGAATTTAAGGAAACACTCTCATTTACCATTGCAAAAAAAATAATAAAATACCTAGGAATAAACCTACCTAAGGAAATAAAAGACCTGCATGCAGAAGACTATAAGACACTGGTGAAAGAAAATAAAGATGATACAAACAGATGGAGATATATACCATGTTCTTGGAATGGAAGAATCAACAGTGTGAAAATGACTATACTATCCAAAACAATCTACAGATTCAGTGCAATCCCTATCAAACTACCAATGTCATTTTTCACAGAACTAGAACAAAAAATTTCACAACTTGTATGGAAACACAAAAGACCCCGAATAGCCAAAGCAATCTTGAGAAAGAAAAACAGAGCTGGAGGAATCAGGCTCCCTGAATTCAGACTATACTACAAAGCTACAGCAATCAAGACAGCATGATACTGGCACAAAAACAGAAATATAGATCAATGGAACAGGATAAAAAGCCCAGAGATAAACCCATGCACCTATGTTCACCTTATTTTTGATAAAGGAGGCAAGAATATACAATGGAGAAAAGATAGCCTCTTCAATAAGTGGTGCTGGGAAAACTGGAGAGCTCCATGTAAAAGAATGAAATTAGAACACTCCCTAACACCATATACAAAAATAAACTCAAAATGGATTAAAGACCTAAATGTAAGACCAGACACTGTGAAACTCTTATAGGACAACATAGGCAGAACAGTCTATGACATAAATCACAGCAAGATCCTTTTTGACCCACCTCCTAGAGAAATGGAAATAAAAAAAATAAACAAATGGGATCTAATGAAACTTAAAAGCTTGGCCACAGCACAGGAAAACATAAACAAGACGAAAAGACAACCCTCAGAATGGGAGAAGATATTTGCAACTGACAAAGGAATAATCTCCAAAATTTGCAAGCGGCTCCTGCAGCTCAGTATTAAAAAAGCAAACAACGCAATCCAAAAATGGGCAGAAGACCGAAATAGACATTTCTCCAAAGAAGATATACAGATTGCCAAGAACACATGAAAGGATGCTCAACATCACTAATCATTAGAGAAATGCAAATCAAAACTGTAATGAGGTATCACCCCACACCAGTCAGAATGGCCATCATCAAAAAATCTACAACCAATAAATGCTGGAGAGGGTGTGGAGAAAAGGGAACCCTCTTGCACTGTTGGTGGGAATGTAAATTGATACAGCCACTATGGAGACCAGTATGGAGGTTGATTAAAAAACTAAAAATAGAACTATAATACGACCCAGCAATCCCACTACCGGGCATATACCTTGAGAAAACCATAATTCAAAAAGAGTCACGTACCACAATGTTCATTGCAGCTCTATTTACAATAGGCAGGACTTGGAGGCAACCTAAGTGTCCATCGACAGATGAATGGATAACGAAGATGTGGCATATATCTCCAATGGAATATTACTCAGCATAAAAAGAAACAAAATTGAGTTATCTGTAGTGAGTTGGATAGACCTAGAGACTGTCATACAGAGTGAAGTAAGTCAGAAAGTAAAGAACAAATACCATATGCTAACACATATATATGGAATCTAAGAAGAAAAAAAAAAGGTCATGAAGTACCTAGGGGTAAGACGGGAATAAAGACACAGACCTACTAGAGCATGGAATTGAGGATATGTGGAGGGGAAGGGTAAGCTGGGACAAAGTGAGAGAGTGGCATGGACATATGTACACTGCCAAACGTAAAATAGATAGCTAGTGGGAAGCAGCCGCATAGCACAGGGAGATCAGCTAGGTGGTTTGTGACCAGCTAGAGGGTTGGGATAGGGAGGGTGGGAGGGAGGGAGACACAAGAGGGAAGAGATATGGGAACATATGTCTATGTATAACTGATTCACTTTGTTGTAAAGCATAAACTAACATACCATTGTAAAGCAATTATACGCCAATAAAGATGTTAAAAACAAAAGAAAAAAAACAAAACTAAGTAAATTTGGAGTAACTGGGGAAATGTCTCCTAAAATCTCGGCAAATATCAGTCTTATTTTGTGAAAGGTAAAAGTGTTTTCTTTTAAATCAGGAAAACGACAAGAATGCCTGCTGTGGCCATTTTTATCCAACATTGTGCTTGAGGCCCTAAGTAGGGCTGGAACACAAAAATATAATAAAAGTTGTATGATTTTGAAAGTAAGAAAAAATTGTCAGTATCCCCACACAATATATTTGTATTTGTACCTTGAAAATTTGAGAGAAATATTTGGGATTAATGTGAGTTTAGCAGGGTAGCCATATATAAGATCATAAGTGCATTATGTTCTTATACACAGCAGCAACAAATAAGATAACACTATAAAAGCAATAAAAACTGTAAAGCACTATGTAATAAATATAAAGAAAGTGCGTAAAACGTTTAGGGGAAAATTATAACATTTTCTTGAAAAGCATTAAAGAATTGAACATAGAGGTATTCATATCTATGCCTGAAAAGTCTTAACAATACATATAGGGTAATTCAGTCCTAATTGATACATCAATTTAATGCATTAGCAATTATGATCCCTTCATGGTTTTTATGGAATGGACAAGTTGATTATATCACTTACAAGGTGATTGAGAGGGCCAAAAATTATTAAGAGAAGATTTGAAAAAGAATAAGCTGAGGGTATTTGCCACATAGATCTCAAAAATAATGTGGTAGTATTTGTGTTAAGAGTTAGATAAATGGAATAATGGCACAAAACAGAGAAAAAAATACATTTTAAACCCTGCTTTAGGACATATGTGGCACCACAGACCAGTGAGGGAAAGAATTAACTCCTACATTTATAATGATGGTGGAAATATTCATATGAAACAAATAAAATATATGCTTACCTCCTATCATGCCCAGAAACTAGTTATAGGAGAAATGAAAATCAGGAAAAGTGAAATGTTAAAATGAGCAACATCTATTTTCTAAAAGACAACATTAAGTGACATGATGATCCTGTGGTCCATGGTCCAGGAGAGGGTAACTGCAAGATACATAAATGCCTAACATTAATAACTGAAATACATAAATTAAAAAAAAACTTTCAAACAAGATTTGCATGTAAAAATGGGCAAAAGATATAGAATGGCAATGGTCAGAAGAAAAAAATACTAAATATAGCTATAGACATAGATATAGATATAGATCTATGCAGACGTACAAACACTTTCCACATTATAGTGGTTACTCGGGAGGAGATGGAGAGGAATGAGATCAAAAGGAGGAACACAGACTATTATATAGATAAGTAATATTTTATTTTTAAGTGATTGCTGGGTGCACGGCATTTATTATATTATTTGCAGATATATTTCATTTAACTGAAATATTTTGTTATAAACTTTAAAAAATATGGACAAAGGATATTGCATGTTAAAAATGTTGAGTGATTCCCTTGACCACAGGGAGGGTAACCTTTATATCTCCAGACTCTGGTATGAAAAGTCACTCAGATAATTTGTTCATCTGAGACTGTGAAAGGATGTGATTGAAGCTCTGTTGAACCCTCCAGTTCAGCTCAGCCACTCCCTAAATACTTTATTCAAAAAAAATAAAGACAAATTTGTCTTAAAGAGAAAAAGAAAAGGTGAAGATGAAGGAGAAACCCATATCTAAAGACAATGTAAACATTGAAAAAGAAAAGTTGAGGTTTAGGAGACCTGAATCCAAACCCGAGCTACTCTACTAACTCTGAGTGATCTTGGGCATGCTGCTTGTGATGGATTAAAAATTATCACACATTTTGGGACAGTCTTCCTACTCAGAAGTGGGATCCTTTTATCCACCCTTGCTTCTGGGCTGGCTTGTGACCGATTTGGAAGATAGCAGAATTGACACTCAGCAAGTTACTACCCTAGCCTTTAAGAGGACTAATGGCTTCACCTTGGTCTCTGGGATCCCTGGACTGTAGTATCGGAAGCCCCGCTACCTAGAGAGCAAGAACTCATGGCATGTCCCTGAGAGTAAAGGGAGAGGGTGAAGGGCTACTATGAGCCCAGCTAACTGTCACTGTAAAGGTGTAGGGATGTGATTGAAGCTCTGTTGAACCCTCCAGTTCAGCTCAGCCACTCCCTAAATACCACTGAATAATCTCAGTGAATGACACATGAAGCAGAATTGCCTAGCCAGCTAGGCAACTTGGACTATTGCTTACACATAGCTCTTTTCATAGTGAACATTTTTTATGCTGTCTGAACATTATTCTTTAAACAGGCTGGAATTGCTAGTCAAACTAGCAATTTATTTAATAGAAATCTTTTTCAGAGTTCTACTTCTGCTCAGACTGGCTTTTGCTGACTCACAAAATCATGAGATATAAAAAATAAAGTTTGAAGCCATTAAGTACCCGATAGTTTATGATGCAGCAATAGATAACTGGAACTGAATTTGTCACCTGGAAGTGGGATGCTACCATAACTAAAACCTGAAACATGTGGCATTGGCTTTGGGCCAGCAGTGGATAGACAGGGGACCTCAAGGAGACTGATAGTAAAAGCTTGAAAGTAGATGAGGGCTTGAAGGACAGTAAGGAAGTTGTATTTGATGGCTGGATTAAAAGTGGTCCTTTTTATGTAGTGGTGGAAAATTCAGCAACACTGTCACCAACAGTAATAGGGAAGATCAGAAATATACACAATGGTTTAAACTAAGGAGCTTTCCAGGCATAATTTGCAAAGGGCCAACTGGGTTCTAGTGGCCTCGCATAGATTTACTATGCGAGAAACTTTTCATTCTATGTTATGGGTAAATATGGAGGGAAGCATATAACTTATTTCTTTAATTCACAAATCTTTGATTAAAAGGAATTTTACCCAGGGCATGTTATTCACACCTGGACTTAATTTAGATACTAAGATATTAAACGTGAAGTCAGTGTTGAAATAGGATAAGACTTTCGGGGAATCTTGGGAAGAGCCGAGTGTATTTTGCATGTGGGAGAAATGGAAATAATTAGTGGCCATAGGCAGAACTATGGCATATTTAAAACAGCAAAAATTCTTTGGCACTCATTACAGTGAGTGATGAGGTCTGCTTCCCTACCACTTGAATCTAGGCTGGTGTATGACTACCTTGACAAGTGGAGTAAAGCATCGTCTTTAAAAGAACAGTCAGCTCCTGTCTGGATCTCTGGAATAATATATATTATAAGCCTCCATATATTAAATCTGGCTACCCTGCTAGAGAAAATCCAGGAAGAGTCCTTCAGACAACATAAAGAGGAGAAGTACAGCTGTCTCCTGCCTTACCCTCTTCTGCTCTGTTATCAGGCATATGCTTGGAGCCCTCTTAGATTCTTCAGAACAGTTCAGGGACCAACTTGATACCACAAAGTGATCCAGTCAGCTCCATGTATAATAGAAGAAATGCACAAAGGAGCCCTACTGATTTCCTGACCCACAAATCAATGCAATACAAAAAGCTTGTTAAACTCCTAAATTTTGGAGTAGGTTTTTACAGAGCAATAGATAGTAGACAGGCAGATAGATAACAGGTAGATGAGATAGATAGATGATAGATAGATAGATAAAATACTGTTAGAGTTCTATTTATCTGTGAAATAAAAAGGGTTTGAACTACATTATCTTTATCCTAACCATCTAATTCTTAAGGCTAAAGATTTATTCCAGCTTATTCTTTCCACTTTTGAAGCATCTTTCCTAAATCTGCAAAATGTCCATGTCAAAGTAATACAATACAGAATAGATAACTAAATCCTTGCTAGGCATTAACTAGGGTAAATACATTTGGAGAACTGCCTCTCAGTTTAAACCTGTGGAACTGTGACTATACCATGGTTTTAGAGAGACTGTTTCATCATGTCATGGCCTGTCTTATAAGACTATGGTTTCAGTTCCCTGACACTTCAAAAATAATCACAGTCAAACAGAAACTAAGCTGCTGGGGTATGTGTTAATTGCTCCACACTAGTGAGTAGAGATAACAGGAGCTGAGGTTCCCTTGAGATCCAGAAGAATTGTGAAGGGTCAGTTTCAAAATGAGTACTATTAGATTGGTTAAAAATAGGTCTTTTCTTGGACAGTATATTTAACATTGTTTGAACATTATTAAATAGGCTGAAGGTGCTAATCATAACAGTAAATTATTCAATAGAAATGCTTTTGAGTATGTATCTTTCTGTCCCCCCGACCCCGGCTGCTGGGAACTTTTATTATATACAGGGGCTTTTATACATAGATTCCTCCATGAAATAGAGGGCACACGTTCAACATTCCGGTCCTGTGATGATCTATATGAGATAAACTGGTGATTCTCAATGGCTTACTTGATGTTTGGTGCAGTGCTTGTCTGTGGCTACAATGGTCCCTAAAATTCCAGGCCAGTGTTTTAAGATAAAGAAAGAATTTAACTCAAGCTTTATATTTTTATTAATTATAATTTTTTGCTCTTTTCATAAATAAGGATCAAATGCACAGTTTCTTTTACTTGAAAACTCTCAACAGTCTACGCATAAATAGTACCAAAATAGATTAAAAAAATGAGAGGTGTCAGAGTTGAACTTATGAATTTCTGATCTATGAGATCAACTATATTCACAGGATCAACATTATAAATGCAAGACTGTAAATGACTCACTTCATTTTCTGATAACTGAAGCGACAGATTACTAACTTGGACAGACGAATGCTGTTAGTTCACATTTTGGCATTTGCATTTGAATAAAATTTTTCCTTTCATTCAGAATGAACTAAAATAAAACTGCTTTACACTTTCTTAGAAGAGCATTTTTCATTAATATCAACTATTTGTCTTTCACATTTAAAGGAAACTAAAAAAAATGTGTCTACAAAATGTTAAAATCTGGGAGATGTTTGAAGAGAATACATTCTTTATAAGCCAGAGAGAGACATTTATTTATTATTTATTTCTGGGTAACATTATTGATAAATTTTCAACTATAATTTATACTTGCAGGAAGAAATGTGTTATATTTTCAGAAGTACTAATTTGATTATATAAAACATTTTAACATATTTTAAATTCTAATTGCTTTTCAATTAGTATAAATAATTATATTGTCTGAATATATGCATAAGTTGAATTATCACTGATTAATATTTTTTGAGTAGATACCACTTCAAATAGCAAATAAAAATAGTGAAAAATAAGTGATGTGAAAGAAAAGATTCCATCACCCAGAACTTTAAATAAATAATTGTTTTTAAAATTTATATGTATATATTTCTAGTGCTTATGAATTCTACAAGCGTTATGTTCTCAGTATATGGTTTTAAAGGATAGGTTTGTGAGTTTTTAAATTATCTTCTTTCTTTAACAAAACAGGAAGCTGGAGAGAGGAGGAAAAGATGGAAGAAAAAATTACAGAAATGCACTCATATTTTTCATATTAAGTGGACACCTTATAATAAATATTCAAGTAACTGATAATCTGATAGGCATATGGTATAATTTATAAAAGGGACACACATACACACACTCACACATACACTTTTCTCTTTTCTAATCTATAATAGAATTTGAATTTAATATAAACAGAAACAACTGTTCAATATGAGAATTAAAATACATTTTAATTTAATATAAAATTTGTTTAATGTAAACAAATAAATGTTCAAAATGGCATTAAATTCTCAGACTTTAACTATAAGAAATATTAGCTTGTAAGAAAAGATGGTTATATCTAATAGCTTGGATTGTAGGAAGAAGTTCCTGAAGACAATTAGACCAATCACACACATGAAAAAACATTGAAGTATGCTTTTCTGGGTCAGTGCCACTGTACCAAAGCATTGTAAGGCCACAAAAACTAATTACCAGAAATAGCTTTCATAATAAGGAGCAATCCAATAGAGTAGATAACTGTAAATAAAATATAATAATACACATTGAATTTGAAAAGTTTTAAGTTAGAGGCAAGTAAAGTCTCAGAGGAGCTCCTGGAAGGAAAATATTATTTCCTCTGTGGAAGATCATACAAACTTTAAATCTGTATGAGGGGCTTCCCTGGTGGCGCAGTGGTTGAGAGTCCGCCTGCCGATGCAGGGGACACGGGTTCGTGCCCCGGTCTGGGAAGATCCCACATGCTGTGGAGCAGCTGGGACCGTCAGCCATGGCCCCTGAGCCTGCACGTCCGGAGCCTGTACTCCGCAACGGGAGAGGCCACAACGGTGAGAGGCCCGCGTACCGCAAAAAAAAAAAAAAAAAATCTGTATGAGATTTGGGTTTTGTTTTTTTTTTTACGTCTTTATTGGAGTATAATTGCTTTACAGTGTTGTGTTTCTGCTTTATAACAAAGTGAATCAGTTATACATATGTTCCCACATCTCTTCCCTCTTGTGTCTCCCTCCCTCCAACACTCCCTATCCCACCCCTCCAGGAGGTCACAAAGCACCGAGCTGATCTCCCTGTGCTATGCGGCTGCTTCCCACTAGCTATCTACCTTACTTTTGGTAGTGTATATATGTCCATGCCTCTCTCTCGCTTTGTCACAGCTTACGCTTCCCCCTACCCATATCCTCAAGTCCATTCTCTAGTAGGTCTGTGTCTTTATTCCTGTCTTACCCCTAGGTTCTTCATGACATTTTTTTTTCTTAAATTCCATATATATGTGTTAGCATACGGTATTTGTCTTTCTCTTTCTGACTTACTTCACTCTGTATGACAGACTCTAGGTCTATCCACCTCATTACAAATAGCTCAATTTCGTTTATTTTTCCAGGTTGTTTCCACCTCCGGGCTATTGTAAATAGAGCTGAAATGAACATTTTGGTACATGTCTCTTTTTGAATTATGGTTTTCTCAGGGTATATGCCCAGTAGTGGGATTGCTGGGTCATATGGTAGTTTGATTTGTAGTTTTGTTTTGTTCTGTTTTGTTTTTTTGTGGTACGCGGGCCTCACACTGTTGTGGCCTCTCCCGTTGCGGAGCAACAGGCTCTGGACGCGCATGCTCAGCGGCTATGGCTCACGGGAGCAACCGCTCTGCAGCATGTGGGATCTTCCCGAACTTGGGCACGAACCCGTGTCCCCTGCATCGGCAGGCGGACTCTAAAACACTGCACCACCACGGAAGCCCTATTTGTAGTTTTTTAAGGAACCTCCATACTGTTCTCCACAGTGGCTGTATCAATTTACATACCCACCAATCAGTGCAAGAGAGTTCCCTTTTCTCCACACCCTCTCCAGCATTTATTGTTTCTAGATTTTTTGATGATGGCCATTCTGACCGGTGTGAGAGGATATCTCATAGTAGTTTTGATTTGCATTTCTCTAATGATTAATGAAGTTGAGCATTCTTTCATGTGTTTGTTGGCAGTCTGTATATCTTCTTTGGAGAAATGTCTATTTGGGTCTTCTGCCCATTTTTGGATTGGGGTGTTTGTTTTTTTGTTATTGAGCTGCATGAGCTGCTTATAAATTTTGGAGATTAAGCCTTTGTCAGTTGCTTCATTTGCAAATATTTTCTCCCATTCTGAGGGTTGTCTTTTGGTCTTGTTTATGGTTTCCTTTGCTGTGCAAAAGACCTGAACTTTCATTAGGTCCCATTTGTTTATTTTTGTTTTTATTTCCATTTCTCTAGGAGGTGGGTCAAAAAGGATCTTGTTGTGATTTATGTCATAGAGTGTTCTGCCTATGTTTTCCTCTAAGAGTTTGATAGGTTCTGGCCTTACATTTAGGTCTTTAATCCATTTTGACCTTACTTTTGTGTATGGTATTAGGGAGTGATCTAATCTCATACTTTTACATGTACCTGTCCAGTTTTCTCAGCGCCACTTATTGAAGAGGCTGTCCTTTCTCCACTGTACATTCCTGCCTCCTTTATCGAAGATAAGGTGACCATATGTGCGTGGGTTTATCTCTGGGTTTTTTATCCTGTTCCATTGATCTATCTTTCTGTTTTTGTGCCAGTACCATACTGTCTTGATTACTGTAGCTTTGTAGTATAGTCTGAAGTCAGGGAGCCTGATTCCTCCCGCTCCGTTTTTCGTTCTCAAGATTGATTTGGCTATTTGGGGTCTTTTGTGTTTCCATAGAAATTGTGAAATTTTTTGGTATGGTTTTGTGAAAAATACCAGTGGTAGTTTGATAGGGATTGCATTCAATAAGTAGATTGCTTTGGGTGGCAGAGTCATTTTCACAATGTTGATTCTTCCAATCCAAGAACATGGTATATCTCTCCATCTATTTGTATCATTTTTAATTTCTTTCATCAGTGTCTTATAATTTTCTGCATACAGGTCTTTTGTCTCCTTAGGTAGGTTTATTCCTAGATATTTTATTCTTTTTGTTGCAGTGGTAAATGGGAGTGTTTTATGATTTCACTTTCAGATTTTTCATCATTAGTGTATAGGAATGCAAGATTTCTGTGCATTAATTTTGTATCCTGCTACGTTTCCAAATTCATTGATTAGCTCTAGTCGTTTTCTGGTAGCATCTTTAGGATTCCCTATGTATAGTATCATGTTATCTGCAAACAGTGACAGCTTTACTTCTTCTTTCCCGATTTGGATTCATTTTATTTCCTTTTCTTCTCTGACTGCTGTGGCTAAAACTTCCAAAACTATGTTGAATAAGATTGGTGAGAGTGGGCAACCTTGTCTTGTTCCTGATCTTAGTGGAAATGCTTTCAGTTTTTCACCATTGAGGACGATGTTGGCTGTGGGTTTGTCATATATGGCCTTTATTATGTTGAGGAAAGTTCCCTCTATGCCTACTTTCTGCAGGGTTTTTATCATAAATGGGTGTTGAATTTTGTCGAAAGCTTTCTCTGCATCTATTGAGATGATCTTATGGTTTTTCTCCTTCAATTTGTTAATATGGTTTATCACGTTGATTGTTTTGTGTATATTGAAGAATCCTTGCATTCCTGGAATAAACCCCACTTGATCATGGTATATGATCCTTTTAATGTGCTTTTGGATTCTGTTTCCTAGTATTTTGTTGAGGATTTTTGCATCTATGTTCATCAGTGATATTGGCCTGTAGTTTTCTTTCTTTGTGACATCCTTGTCTGGTTTTGGTATCAAGGTGATGGTGGCCTCGTAGAAGGAATTTGGGAGTGTTCCTCCCTCTGCTATATTTTGGAAGAGTTTGAGAAGGATAGGTGTTAGCTCTTCTCTAAATGTTTGATAGAATTTGCCTGTGAAGCCGTCTGGTCCTGGGCTTTTGTTTGTTGGAAGATTTTTAATCACAGTTTCAATTTCAGTTCTTGTGATTGTTCAGATTTTCTATTTCTTCCTTATTCGGTCTTGGCATATTGTGCATTTCTAAGAATTTGTCCATTTCTTCCAGGTTGTCTATTTTATTGGCATAGAGTTGCTTGTAGTAATCTCATGATCTTCTGTATTTCTGCAGTGTCAGTTGTTACTTCTCCTTTTTCATTTTTAATTCTATTGATTTGAGTCTTCTCCCTTTTTTTCTTGATGAGTCTGGCTAATGGTTTATCAGTTTTGTTTATCTTCTCAAAGAACCAGCTTTTAGTTTTATTGATCTTTGCTATCATTTCCTTCGTTTCTTTTTCATTTATTTCTGATCTGATTTTTATGATTTCTTTCTTTCTGCTAACTTTGGGGCTTTCTGTTCTTCTTTCTGTAATTGCTTTAGGTGCAAGGTTAGGTTCTTTATTCGAGATGTTTCCTGTTTCTTAAGATAGGATTGTATTGCTATAAACTTCCCTCTTAGAACTGCTTTTGCTCCATCCCATAGATTTTGGGTCGTTGTGTCTCCATTGTCATTTGTTTCTAGGTATTTTTTAAATTTCCTCTTTGATTTCTTCAGTGATCACTTTGTTATTAAGTAGTGTATTGTTTAGTCTCCATGTGTTTGTATTTGTTACAGATCTTTTCCTGTAATTAATATCTAGTCTCATAGCGTTGTGGTCAGAAAAGATACTTGAAACAATTTCAGTTTTCTTAAATTTTCCAAGGCTTGACTTGTGACCCAAGATATGATCTATCCTGGAGAATGTTCCATGAGCACTTGAGAAAAACGTGTATTGTGTTGTTCTTGGATGGAATGTCCTATAAATATCAATTAAGTCCATCTTGTTTAATGTATCATTTAAAGCTTGTATCTCCTTATTTATTTTCATTTTGGATGGTCTGTCCATTGGTGAAAGTGGGGTATTAAAGTCCCATACTATGAATGTGTTACTGTCGATTTCCCCTTTTATGGCTGTTAGTATTTGCCTTATGTATTGAGGTGCTCCTATGTTGGGTGCATAAATATTTACAGTTGTTATATCTTCTTCTTGGATCGATCCCTTGATCATTCTGTAGTGTCCTTCTTTGTCTCTTCTAATAGTCTTTATTTTAAAGTCTATTTTGTCTGATATGAGAATTGCTACTCCAGCTTTCTTTTGGTTTCCATTTGCATGAAATATCTTTTTCCATCCCCTTACTTTCAGTGTATATGTGTCTCTAGGTCTGAAGTGGGTCTCTTGTAGACAGCAAATATATGGGTCTTATTTTTGTATCCATTCAGCCAATCTGTGTCTTTTGGTGGGATCATTTTGTCCATTTACATTTAAAGTAATTATCGATATGTATGTTCCTATTCCCATTTTCTTAATTATTTTGGGTCCGTTATTGTAGGTCTTTTCCTTCTCTTGTGTTTCTTGCCTAGAGAAGTTTGTTTAGCAGTTGTTGTAAAGCTGGTTTGGTGGTGCTGAACTCTCAGCTTTTGCTTGTCTGTAAAGGTTTTGATTTCTCCATCAAGTCTGAATGAGATCCTTTCTGGGTAGAGTAATCTTGGTTGCAGGTTTTTCTCCTTCATCACTTTAAATATGTCCTGCCAGTCCCTTTTGGCTTGCAAAGTTTCTGCTGAAAGATCAGCTGTTAACCTTATGGGGATTCCCTTGTGTGTTATTTGTTGTTTTTCCCTTGCTGCTTTCAATATGTTTTCTTTTTATTTAATTTTTGACAGTGTGATTAATATGTGTCTTGGCATATTTCTCCTTGGATTTATCCTGTATGGGACTCTATGTGCTTCCTGGACTTGCTTAACTATTTCCTTTCCCATATTAGGGAAGTTTTCAACTATAATCTCTTCAAAGATTTTCTCAGTCCCTTTCTTTTTCTCTTCCTCTTCTGGAACCCCTATAATTCGAATGTTGGTGCGTTTAGTGTTGTCCCAGAGGTCTCTGAGACTGTCCTCAGTTCTTTTCATTCTTTTTTCTTTATTCTGCTCTGCAGTAGTTATTTCCACTATCTTATCTGTTGTAGTTTATCTTATGACAGGGCCGAAAGTAAGCTCATCACAGGAGATGAATTGTGCCGAAACACAGCAGTAGAGGGCTGCCACTAGCTCAGGCAAAACAGCGCCGTCTGTCCTGCTGTGGTAGCTTTTATTAAAGCATTATCTATGTTTACATTTTAAGACTTATTTTCTTAACATTCCAGAAATGCCAAAGTAGCAACATATGCTTCTATTGATTATACAAGCAATAATGGGCTTTCTTGAAAACATGCTGTGCTTCGTCCTTGAGCGCAAAAGCAGCGCAAAGTTCCCACCATTATTTTGATTATACTGAAGTAGCACAAGGACATTTCCTTGCGTTCCCACCATTCTGATTATACTGAGGACATCTCATGGATCAGTGCCCAAAGCACTCAATGCTTATTCGCAGGCCCCCAGTTTGCCGGGGGCGGGGGGCTCAAAGCATTCAGGACTGTTTACAATTCTGGCTTATTCACATGCCCCCAATTTGCGGGGGGGGGGGGGCTCAAAGCAATCAGGACTGTTTGCAGTTCTGGCTTATTCGCCAGCCCCCAGTTTGCTGGGGGGGGGGGTTGCTCATGGGTCACGTCCCCTTTCATGTCCTCAGTTATTCCACTACATTTCCCCCCTTTTTTTTTGCAGCTTGTGCAGCAACAAGGAGAACACGGCAGCTTGTTGCAGTGTTGCATGGCGGGTAGCTTTCACTCGTCGTCGGACTACAGTTAAACATATTATTATTATAATGGGCATTAGCAATCCTGCAGTAGAACCAAATAAAGCACGTAGTTTAGACATGGGATTTAGATTATTAAGTCCTTGAATAATTCCAGTCCATACTTTTTGTGAATTAAGTCGTTGTAATTTCTTCTGAAAAGTTTGTTGAATTTTCCCTTGTAAATTCACAATTTCTTCTGTCAAATTTTTGTGATGTAATAAATGCTTTTTTATTTTTGCCCAGGGGAATGCAGACTGATTATATGGAACCGAAGTGACACAAAAGGCACTTTGCTTCCAGTCACAACGTAACTTCATTTGTCTTTGTAAATATACAAGTTGGTCCCCCAACATAATCACAGCTTGTTGTAAGTCTGCTATTTCCGAATGTATTTCCGAATCAATTTGTCGTTGACAGGACCAAAGCATTTCAGAATTTTTATGCCAATCAGTTATATAATCAATGGTCTGAATAGATTGTTCTAAAGCAACTCCAGCTACTGCAGCAGTAGCTGTTATGGCTATAATACCCATGACACCTGCAATCAACATTCCTACAAATCTTTTACTTCTTTTTAATGCATCAGCTAAATATTGCAAAACAGCCATAGGAAGAGATTCTTGCCATTCCCTTCCAAGATTGACAGGAAGCCAAAGACCTGTCCGAGCTCGTAAGATATACAGACTTTCAGTAGATATGTTAAAAGATATAGTAGAGTTAATGCAGGTATACAGAGAGCAATTTTTACACATTTTAATACCTTGAGTGTCATTCCATACAGCTGGTCCCTTTAACAATATATAAGGGAATTTCACACAATTACGAGTATACTGAGTAACATTTTTATGAAAAGTCAAACTATGATTTCCAGATTTGTTAACCATATGTCCTACCCAAGCATTAATCTTTTTCAAAGTTGCCATAAGCTTCCACAAGTCCTTTTGGATAGGATATCCATTTACATGAGGACCTGGAGGAGAAAACCCTCCAGCATGCCATACTATGGTATCGTTAATAGTATTGCTATAAATAGTGTTATCCTCTCTACGCCAGTGTAAATTCTTCAGACCCCTTTTTCCTCGGGCGGAGCCAAAAGGGCTCCAATCAATGACGCTTCCCCAAGAAGTATTAACAAGAACCCGAGCCATTTCTCCTCAGCATTGAGTCCAATGGACCCAATCCGATAATCGATCCACAAGAGGCACCTGGCATGGAGGCAAGTAAGGTGCGGAAACATTCTCATCAAGAGTGGAATTAGAACTTTTAAAACTATAAGCACTCAAAAGATATAACCCATGATATCTGCTTTCATTTTTGACAACACTTAACCATGCCTGATAATTCATTTTAAGGCAATGATCTCCGTTTCCCATACAAATAGGAGGTCCATTAACACCCACCGTGTAATTCTCTATTATCCTTCCTTCTTCCAGCTTCAAAGGGCCTCTATCATCAAAAGGACCAGGCAACAATCCAGACTCATTTACATATACAAGAATTGGGGCATCCCACCAGGTAACATATTAAGAGGAGGGTTAGGAATATAAGTCCAGTAAGTATGGTTAGTACAATTTATCTCATTGGCTGATATGCTTATTACCTTTGCAGACAACACTGCCAACATGGCTACAAAAAGATTGGTGCTAGTGAGGGGTTTACCCTGTGAAATGACAAAATTTTTAGCAGTGCCTTTAAACTTTTTCATTTGCCCCCAGGTCAGTGGAGGCGCCTTCTTCTTTTCCACCAAGTCTTAAACTGCATATATTGTCCAGGTTCAAGAACAGTCTTGGCAAGCGCCTCCCAGTCCTGAGGAATTAATATGTTTTCGGAAGCATACCTAGACAAAAGACCTTGAACATAATTAGAATGCATCCCATATGCATTAATGGCTTCTTTTAGCATTTAAAACATTTTTACATCATGAGGGTTATACTCAACTTTTACATATCCATGCGGAAATTGATCATTAGCAGGCATAGCTTGTCTAACAATAGGGAAAGCAAAAAATGATTCAGAATATTGCTTTTCTTCCTTATTCATCTCTTCTTCCAACAATAGTCTATTAGATTCAGGTTTTAGAGGAAAGCGAAACTGACAAGAGGCTCCAACAGGATAAGCTGCTAATTCTAAAGGAGGAGCCAAAGGAATAGTAGGACATGGCTCCTGATATAAAGGAGTGGTACCATTGTTTTTATTTTCTTCCAATTTAACCATCAAATTTTTTAACTTTGAAAGTATATCAGAAATCTCATTCTGTTGAGAAAGTGGCATCTCTTTTTGTTTGCTAGTCTGCTCCTAACCTTTATCATCATCAGAAAAAGCCCCTTCATCACTGGAACCTGAAAAATCCTCTCCTGTCTCAGACACAAGGGGAGGAGGAGGCGGAGGAAGGTCCTCTATAGGAGACTCACGAAACAGAGTACGAAAAGCAGCAGAATGATCGGGAGCAGAATTCGGACGCTGAGGGCATGCCCCATTTTCACTTTCCGTTTCAGATTGTAATGGTTCCAGGGCAAGGGAAATTAATTTACAAAGAGACCAAACTCGGACAGATATAGGGTCTCCATGCTGATGAGCTCTTCTTAAGGCTCGCATAACCTGTTTCCAAACTTTTAAATTCAACTGGTTATGACCAGTAGGTTGAAACCAGTAACAATGTTTATGAACCAGCGCAAACAATCCATCAAAAGATTCTGGTTTCACTTTCACTCCTGAACTCCATAATAACTGTTTCAGGAATCTAATGTATTGAAATTCTACTGAATGGGAATTCCCCATTACAGTTACTCTACTGCTCCCGAAGGTTTCGCTTACTCTTGAGCGGACCAGTTTCCCCTTCGGTCCCGCGATCACGCGATTACTTACCTTCAGGTCCCTGTTCGGGCGCCAAATGCTGTAGTTTATCTTATGACAGGGCCGAAAGTAAGCTCATCACAGGAGATGAATTGTGCCGAAACACAGCAGTAGAGGGCTGCCACTAGCTCAGGCAAAACAGCACCGTCTGTCCTGCTGTGGTAGCTTTTATTAAAGCATTATCTATGTTTACATTTTAAGACTTATTTTCTTAACATTCCAGAAATGCCAAAGTAGCAACATATGCTTCTATTGATTATACAAGCAATAATGGGCTTTCTTGAAAACGTGCCGTGCTTCGTCCTTGAGCGCAAAAGCAGCGCAAAGTTCCCACCATTATTTTGATTATACTGAAGTAGCACAAGGACATTTCCTTGCATTCCCACCATTCTGATTATACTGAGGACATGTCATGGATCAGTGCCCAAAGCAGTCAATGCTTATTCGCAGGCCCCCGGTTTGCCGTGGCGCGGGGTTGGGGGGGGGGGGCTCAAAGCATTCAGGACTGTTTACAGTTCTGGCTTATTCGCATGTCCCTGGTTTCCCGGGGGGGCTCAAAGCCATCAGGACTGTTTGCAGTTCTGGCTTATTTGCCAGCCCCCAGTTTGCTGGGCAGAGGGGGGCTCATGGGTCACGTCTCCTTTCCATGTCCTCAGTTATTCCATTACATTATCTTCCAGGTCACTTATCCGTTCTTCTGCCTCAGTTATTTTGCTGTTGATCCCATCTAGAGTATTTTTCATTTCATTTATTGTGTTGTTCATCGTTGTTTGTTTCATCTTTAGTTCTTCTAGGTCCTTGTTAAATGTTTCTTGCATTTTGTCCATTCTATTTCCAAGATTTTGGATCATCTTTACTATCATTATTCTGAATTCTTTTTCAGGTAGACTGCCTATTTACTCTTCGTTTGTTAGGTCTGGTGGGTTTTTATCTTACTCCTTCATCTGCTGTGTGTTTTTCTGTCTTCTCATTTTGCTTATCTTACTGTGTTTGGGGTCTCCTTTTTGCAGGCTGCAGGTTCATAGTCCCCGTTGTTTTTGGTGTCTGTCCCCAGTGGCTAAGGTTGGTTCAGTGGGTTGTGTAGGCTTCCTGGTGGAGGGGACTAGTGCCTGTGTTCTGGTGGATGAGGCTGGATCTTGTCTTTCTGGTGGGCTGGTCCACGTCTGGTGGTGTGTTTTGGGGTGTCTGTGGCCTTATTATGATTTTAGGCAGCCTCTCTGCTAATGGGTGGGGTTGTGTTCCTGTCTTGCTAGTTGTTTGGCATAGGATGTCCAGCACTGTAGCTTGCTGGTCGTTGAGTGAAGCTGGGTGCTGGTGTTGAGATGGAGATCTCTGGGATATTTTCGCCATTTGATATTATGTGGAGCTGGGAGGTCTCTTGTGTACCAGTGTCCTGAAGTTGGCTCTCCCACCTCAGAGGCACAGCACTGACTCCTGGCTGCAGCCCCAAGAGCCTTTCATCTACACGGCTCAGAATAAAAGAGAGAAAAAGTAGAAAGAAAGAATTAGTAGAAGTAGAAAGAAAGAAAAAAAGAAGGGAGGGAGGAAGGAAGGAGGGAAGGAAGGAATAAAAGAAAGAAAGAAAGAAGATAAAGTAAAATAAAATAAAGTAAGATAAAATATAATAAAGTTATTAAAATAAAAAAATAATTATTAAGAAAAAAATTTAAAAAAATAAAGGAAGGATAGAACCCTAGGACAAATGTTGGAAGCAAAGCTATACAGACAAAATCTCACACAGAAGCACACACACACTCACAAAAAGAGGAAAAGGGGAAAAAATCATAAATCTTGCTCTCAAAGCCCACCTCCTCAATTTGGGATGATTCGTTTTCTATTCAGGTATTCCACAGATGCAGGGTAAATCAAGTTGATTGTGGAGATTTAATCCGCTGCACCTGAGGCTGCTGGAAGAGATTTCCCTTTCTCTTCTTTGTTCGCACAGCTGCTGGGGTTCAGCTTTGGATTTGGCCCCGCCTCTGCGTGTACGTCCCCAGAGGGCGTCTCTTCATCGCTCAGACAGTACAGGGTTAAAGGAGCCGCTGATTCGGAGGCTCTGGCTCACTCAGGCCGTGGGGAGGGAGGGGCACGGAGTGCGGGGCGGGCCTGCGGCAGCAGAGGCCGGCGTGACGTTGCACCAGCGTAAGGCGCGCTGTGCGTTCTCCCAGGGGAGTTATTCCAGCATCCCGGGACCCTGGCAGTGGCGGGCTGCACAGGCTCCCCGGAAAGGGGGTGTGGATAGTGACCTATGCTCGCACACAGGCTTCTTGGTGGCGGCAACAACAGCCTTACCGTCTCATGCCCGTCTCTGGGGTCCGTGCTTTTAGCCGCGGCTCGCGCCCGTCTCTGGAGCTCCTTTTAAGCAGCGCTCTTAATCCCCTCTCCTCGCGCACCAGGAAACAAAGAGGGAAGAAAAAGTCTCTTGCCTGTTTGGCAGGTCCAGGCTTTTCCCCGGACTCCCTCCCGGCTAGCCGTGGCGCACCAACCTCCTGCAGGCTGTGTTCACGCCGCCAACCCCAGTCCTTTCCCTGTGCTCCAACCGAACTCAGCTCCCTGCCGCGCCCGCCCCGGCGGGTGAGCAGACAAGCCTCTCAGGCTGGTGAGTGCCGGTCGGCCCTGATCCTCTGTGCGGCAATCTCTCCACTTCGCCCTCCGCACCCCTGTTGCTGTGTTCTCTTCCGGGGCTCCGAAGCTTTCCCCCTCCGCCACCGGCAGTCTCCGCCTGCGAAGGGGCTTCTAGTGTGTGGAAACGTTTCCTCCTTCACAGCTCCCTCCCACCGGTGCAGGTCCTGTCCCTATCCTTTTGTCTCTGTTTATTCTTTTTTCTTTTGCCCTACCCAGGTATGGGGTGGGGGGTTCTTGCCTTTTGGGAGGTCTGAGGTCTTCTGCCAGCGTTCAGTAGGTGTTCTGTAGGAGTTGTTCCACGTGTAGATGTATTTCTGGTGTATCTGTGGGGAGGAGGGTGATCTCAGCGTCTTTCTCTTCCGCCATCTTCCCGGAAGGCTAATCTGTCTTTTGATCTGGGTTTTGTTTTTGTTGTTTTTTGTTTTGGTTTTGGTGATGGGGTGTGAGTGGGGTGCAAAGGCTGCCAGAGGTTTTGAAGATATTTGGGTGAAGGCCACACATGCACGCTGTGGAGGAAACTACAGCAGGGGGCCTGCATTATAAAGTCCAGCAGTGAAGGCCATGCAAGGATGCTTCTCTTCTCTGTGTTGCCAGTACTCTTGCTCTCCTTGTGTTTCAGAAGGTAGCTGTCTGGAATTCAGGTCCCTAAGTTCAGATAAGGAGAGTTTGTGTAGTGTGAGTTTGGATAGGTAGCAGTACTTGCATAGCATTTTTCAAAATTCTCCACTATGTGAGATATAATTTAGACACAATATAATTCAAAAATTGGCAAAAGCCTAAGAACATTTGCATCACCCAGTTCCATGTCCCCATTTACAGTTCATCCTCTCCTCCATCCACGGAACAGTCAACCACTGACCTTTCCATCTTTATAGTTTTGCGTTGTGTAGAATTTTACATAAATTGGTATCATACAGTATCTACTTTTTGGTGATTCTGACTTTTCATTTAGTATAATGCTTTTAAGATTCATCTATGCAAAAAATCATGTATTTATGTGAATATCAGTAGTTTGTTACTTTTGATTGCTTATCCTATTATATTTGGTCTGTCACCCATTGTTTACCCACTCACCAGTTCATAAGGATTGGATTTTTTTTCAGTTTTATCCTATTATGAATAAAGCTGCTACGACCATTCAAATATAACTTTTTTGTGTAGGGAGATGTTTCTGTTTCTCCCAGGAGTGCAAAAGCTGGGTTGTATGTTGAGTGCATGTTTATAAGACACTGCCAAACTGCTTTCCAACATGGCTATACCAGTTTGCATTCCTGCCAGCAATGTATAAGAGTTCCACTTGCTGTACATTCTTTCTAAAACTTCGTCTTTTTATTCTTTTAAGTATTTTAAATTGTTTGTAATGGTATCTCATTGTGATTTTAATTTTCATTTCTCTAATGATAAATGATGTGGAGCACAGTTTCATGTGCTTATTTGCCACATATAAGTATATGCTTTTACTTTGCTGAAGTGTCTATTCACATATTTTGTCCAATTTTTGAAATAGTTTTAGTTCTTATATTTGTCTGTGATCCAATTTGAGTTAATCTTTGCATATGTTGTGAGTTAAGAGGCTAGATTTATCTTTTCATATGTAGTTATACACTGGTATGAGTATCATTTGTTGAAAAGACTATTCTTTATTCATTGGGTTCTTGGGCATCTTTGTTAAAACTGAATTTACCATGAATGTAAGAATTAATTTCTGGATTCTCAGTTCTATTCCATTGATCTATGTGTTTCTTCTCTTGCTAGAACCACAATTCTTGATTGTAATAGCTTTATAATAATTTTGAAACTGGGCAGTATAAGTGCTACAGTTTATTTCAATATTATTTTGGCTATTCTGGATTACTCATCTTTTCATGTATATTTTAGAATCAGCTTGCCAGTTTCTGCACAGAAGCCTGCTGTAATTTTGAAAGGGTTTGCAATAAATTTGTATATCAATTTGGGGAGAATTGCCATTTTAATTTATTCTTCTGATCAGGGGATATACTGTATCTCTATGTTGGTCTTTTAAAATTTCTTTCAACAATGTTCTATAGTTTTCAGTGTACAGTCCTTCCCCGTATTTTGTTAAAGTTATCTCTAAGTAGTATATAATTTTGATGTAATTAGTAAAATAGTATTTTTGTTTTCAATTCCCAATTTTGTTGTTAGTATTTAGAAATAAATGTTCATACTGACCTTGAATATTTGATGTCCCTAAACTTATTACTTTATAGTTTTTTTGCACATCCCTTATAATTTATTTCATGTAAGATCATATTTATCTCTGAATTAAGACAGTTTCATTTTTTCCTTTCTGATATTTATGATTTTTCTTCCCCTTCCCTTTTTTCCCTTATTGCAGGGTCTAGGACCTCTATTATTAAGATGAATACAAGTGGTGAGAGCAGATATCCCTGCCTTGTTCATGAAGTTATAGGTAAGCATTCAGTGTTTCAACATTAAATATAATGTTAGCATTGGGTTTTCATAGATGTTCTTGCTTGGTTTGGGAAAGTTCCCTTCTATTATTAGATTGGTGAGAGATTTTATAATCAGGAATGGATGTTGGGTTTTGGTAAATGCTTTTTCTACAGTTATTGAAAACATTGTGTTTTTTTCTTTTTTAGTCTGAAAATACAGTGGATCATATTCATTGCTATTTGAATGCTATACTAACCTGTATTCTGAGATAAATCTGATATGGTCATGTTGCATAATATTTTTTTTTTTTTTTTTTTTTTTTTTTTTTTTTTCTTTACGCGGGCCTCTCACTGTTGTGGCCTCTCCCGTTGCAGAGCACAGGCTCTGGACGCGCAGGCTCAGCGGCCATGGCTCACGGGCCCAGCCGCTCCGCGGCATGTGGGATCCTCCCGGACCGGGGAACGAACCCGTGTCCCCTGCATCGGCAGGCGGACTCTCAACCACTGCGCCACCAGGGAAGCCCGCATAATATTTTTAATATGTTGTTAAATTTAATTTGCCAACATTTGGTTATGAAATTTTCTACCTATGTTCATGAGGGATATCTATCTATAGCTTTCTTTTTTTTTTTTTTTTTTTTTTTTAAACATCTTTATTGGGGTATAATTGCTTTACAATGGTGTGTTAGTTTCTGCTTTACAACAAAGTGAATCAGCTATACATATACATATGTTCCCATATGTCTTCACTCTTGCGTCTCCCTCCCTCCCACTCTCCCCATCCCACCCTTCCAGGCTGTCACAAAGCACCGAGCTAATATCCCTGTGCCTTGCGGCTGCTTCCCCCCAGCTATCTACCTTACTATGTTTGTTAGTGTGTATATGTCCATGACTCTCTCTCGCCCTGTCAAAACTCACCCTTCCCCCTCCCCATATCCTTAAGTCCGTTCTCCAGTAGGTCTGCGTCTCTATTCCTATCTTACCCCTAGGTTCTTCATGACATTTTTTTCCCTTAAATTCCATATATATGTGTTAGCATACGGTATTTGTCTTTTTCTTTCTGACTTACTTCACTCTGTATGACAGATTCTAGGTCTATCCATCTCATTACAAATACCTCAATTTCATTTCTTTTTAAGGCTGAGTAATATTCCATTGTGTATATGTGCCACATCTTCTTTATCCATTCATCCGATGATGGGCGCTTAGGTTGTTTCCATGTCCTGGCTATTGTAAATAGAGCTGCAATGAACATTTTGGTACATGACTCTCTTTGAATTTTGGTTTTCTCAGGGTATATTCCAAGTAGTGGGATTGCTGGGTCATATGGTAATTCTATTTGTAGTTTTTTAAGGAACCTCCATACTGTTCTCCACAGTGGCTGAGCCAATTCACATTCCCACCAGCAGTGCAAGAGTGTCCCCTTTTCTCCACACCCTCTCCAGCATTTATTGTTTCTAGATTTTTTGATGATGGCCATTCTGACTGGTGTGAGATGATATCTCATTGTAGTTTTGATTTGCATTTCTCTAATGATTAATGATGTTGAGCATTCTTTCATGTGTTTGTTGGCATTCTGTATATCTTCTTTGGAGAAATGTCTATTTAGGTCTTCTGCCCATTTTTGGATGGGGTTGTTTGTTTTTTTGTTATTGAGCTGCATGAGCTGCTTGTAAATTTTGGAGATTAATCCTTTGTCAGTTGCTTCATTTGCAAATGTTTTCTCCCATTCTGAGGGTTGTCTTTTGGTCTTGGTTATGGTTTCCTTTGCTGTGCAAAAGCTTTGAAGTTTCATTAGGTCCCATTTGTTTATTTTTGTTTTTATTTCCATTACTCTAGGAGGTGGGTCAGAAAGGATCTTGCTGTGATTTATGTCATAGAGTGTTCTTCCTATGTTTTCTTCTAAGAGTTTGATAGTTTCTGGCCTTACATTTAGGTCTTTAATCCATTTTGAGCTTATTTTTGTGTATGGTGTTAGGGAGTGATCTAATCTCATACTTTTACATGTACCTGTCCAGTTTTCCCAGCACCATTTATTGAAGAGGCTGTCCTTTCTCCACTGTACATTCCTGCCTCCTTTATCAAAGATAAGGTGTCCATATGTGCGTGGGTTTATCTCTGGGCTTTCTATCCTGTTCCACTGATCTATCTTTCTGTTTTTGTGCCAGTACCATACTGTCTTGATTACTGTTGCTTTGTAATATAGTCTGAAGTCAGGGAGCCTGATTCCTCCAGCTCCTTTTTTCGTTCTAAAGATTGCTTTGGCTATTCGGGGTCTTTTGTGTTTCCATACAAATTGCGAAATTTTTTGTTCTAGTTCTGTGAAAAATGCCAGTGGTAGTTTGATAGGGATTGCATTGAATCTGTAGATTGCTTTGGGTAGTAGAGTCATTTTCACAATGTTGATTCTTCCCATCCAAGAACATGGTATATCTCTCCATCTATTTGTATCATCTTTAATTTCTTTCATCAGTGTCTTATAATTTTCTGCATACAGGTCTTTCGTATCCTTAGGTAGGTTTATTCCTAGATATTTTATTCTTTTTGTTGCAATGGTAAATGGGAGTGTTTTCTTGATTTCACTTTCAGATTTTTCATCATTAGTATATAGGAATGCCAGAGATTTCTGTGCATTAATTTTGTATCCTGCTACTTTACCAAATTCATTGATTAGCTCTAGTAGTTTTCTGGTAGCATCTTTAGGATTCTCTATGTATAGTATCATGTCATCTGCAAACAGTGACAGCTTTACTTCTTCTTTTCCGATTTGGATTCCTTTTATTTCCTTTTCTTCTCTGATTGCTGTGGCTAAAACTTCCAAAACTATGTTGAATAAGAGTGGTGAGAGTGGGCAACCTTGTCTTGTTCCTGATCTTAGTGGAAATGCTTTCAGTTTTTCACCATTGAGGATGATGTTTGCTGTGGGCTTGTCATATATGGCTTTTATTATGTTTAGGAAAGTTCCCTCTATACCTACTTTCTGGAGGGTTTTTATCATAAATGGGTGTTGAATTTTGTCGAAAGCTTTCTCTGCATCTATTGAGATGATCATATGGTTTTTCTCCTTCACTTTGTTAATATGGTTTATCACATTGATAGATTTGCGTATATTGAAGAATCCTTGCATTCCTGGAATAAACCCCACTTGATCATGGTGTATGATCCTTTTAATGTGCTGTTGGATTCTGTTTGCTAGTATTTTGTTGAGGATTTTTGCATCTATGTTCATCAGTGATATTGGCCTGTAGTTTTCTTTCTTTGTGACATCCTTGTCTGGTTTTGGTATCAAGGTGATGGTGGCTTCGTAGAAGGAATTTGGGAGTGTTCCTCCCTCTGCTATATTTTGGAAGAGTTTGAGAAGGATAGGTGTTAGCTCTTCTCTAAACGTTTGATAGAATTCACCTGTGAAGCCATCTGGTCCTGGGCTTTTGTTTGTTGGAAGGTTTTTAATCACAGTTTCAATTTCAGTGCTTGTGATTGGTCTGTTCATATTTTCTATTTCTTCCTGATTCAGTCTTGGCAGGTTGTGCATTTCTAAGAATTTGTCCATTTCTTCCAGATTGTCCATTTTATTGGCATAGAGTTGCTTGTAGTAATCTCTCATGATTTTTTTTATTTCTGCAGTGTCAGTTGTTACTTCTCCTTTTTCATTTCTAATTCTATTGATTTGAGTCTTCTCCCTTTTTTTCTTGATGAGTCTGGCTAGTGGTTTATCTATTTTGTTTATCTTCTCAAAGAACCAGCTTTTAGTTTTATTGATCTTTGCTATTGTTTCCTTCATTTCTTTTTCATTTATTTCTGATCTGATTTTTATGATTTCTTTCCTTCTGCTAGCTTTGGGGCTTTTTTGTTCTTCTTTCTCTAATTGCTTGAGGTGCAAGGTTAGGTTGTTTATTCGAGATGTTTCCTGCTTCTTAAGGTGGGCTTGTATTGCTATAAACTTCCCCCTTAGAACTGCTTTTGCTGCATCCCATAGGTTTTGGGTCGTTGTGTCTCCATTGTCATTTGTTTCTAGGTATTTTTTTATTTCCTCTTTGATTTCTTCAGTGATCACTTCATTATTAAGTAGTGTATTGTTTAGCCTCCATGTGTTTGTATTTTTTACAGATCTTTTCCTGTAATTGATATCTAGTCTCATGGCGTTGTGGTCGGAAAAGATACTTGATACAATTTCAGTTTTCTTAAATTTACCAAGGCTTGATTTGTGACCCAAGATATGATCTATCCTGGAGAATGTTCCATGAGCACTTGAGAAAAATGTGTATTCTGTTGTTTTTGGATGGAGTGTCCTATAAATATCAATTAAGTCCATCTTGTTTAATGTATCATTTAAAGCTTGTGTTTCCTTATTTATTTTCATTTTGGATGATCTGTCCATGGGTGAAAGTGGGGTGTTAAAGTCCCCTACTATGAATGTGTTACTGTTGATCTCCCCTTTTATGGTTGTTAGTATTTGCCTTATGTATTGAGGTGCTCCTATGTTGGGTGCATAAATATTTACAATTGTTATATCTTCTTCTTGGATCGATCCCTTGATCATTATGTAGTGTCCTTCTTTGTCCCTTTTAATAGTCCTTATTTTAAAGTCTATTTTGTCTGATATGAGAATTGCTACTCCAGCTTTCTTTTGGTTTCCATTTGCATGGAATATCTTTTTCCATCCCCTTACTTTCAGTCTGTATGTGTCTCTAGGTCTGAAGTGGGTCTCTTGTAGACAGCATATATAAGGGTCTTGTTTTTGTATCCATTCAGCCAATCTGTGTCTTTTGGTGGGAGCATTTAGTCCATTTACATTTAAGGTAATTATTGATATGTATGTTCCTATTTCCATTTTATATATTGTTTTGGGTTCGCTACTATAGGTCATTTCCTACTCTTGTGTTTCGTGTCTAGAGAAGTTCCTTTAGCATTTGTTGTAAAGCTGGTTTGGTGGTGCTGAACTCTCTCAGCTTTTGATTGTCTGTAAAGGTTTTAATTTCTCCATCAAATGTGAATGAGATCCTTGCTGGGTAGAGTAGTCTTGGTTTCAGGCTATTCTCCTTCATCACTTTCAGTATGTCCTGCCACTCCCTTCTGGCTTGTAGGGTTTCTGCTGAGAGATCAGCTGTTAACCTTATGGGGATTCCCTTGTGTGTTATTTGTTGTTTTTCCCTTGCTGCTTTTAATATGCTTTCTTTGTATTTAATTTTTGACAGTTTGATTAATATGTGTCTTGGCGTGTTTCTCCTTGTATTTATCCTGTATGGGACCCTCTGTGCTTCCTGGACTTGATTAACTATTTCCTTTCCCATATTAGGGAAGTTTTCAACTATAATCTCTTCAAATATTTTCTCAGTCCCTTTCTTTCTTTCTTCTTCTTCTGGAACCCCTATAATTCGTATGTTGGTGCGTTTCATGTTGTCCCAGAGGTCTCTGAGACTGTCCTCAGTTCTTTTCATTCTTTTTTCTTTATTCTGCTCTGCAGTAGTTATTTCCACTACTTTATCTTCCAGGTCACTTATCCGTTCTTCTGCCTCAGTTATTCTGCTATTGATCCTATCTAGAGTGATTTTAATTTCATTTATTGCATTGTTCATCGTTGCTTGTTTCATCTTTAGTTCTTGTAGGTCCTTGTTAACTGTTTCTTGCATTTTGTCCATTCTACTTCCAAGATTTCGGATCATCCTTACTATCATTATTCTGAATTCTTTTTCAGGTAGATTGCCTATTTCCTCTTCATTTGTTAGGTCTGGTGGGTTTTTATCTTGCTCCTTCATCTGCTGTGTGTTTTTCTGTCTTCTCATTTTGCTTATCTTACTGTGTTTGGGGTCTCCTTTTTGCAGGCTGCAGGTTCGTAGTTCCCGTTGTTTTTGATGTCTGTCTCCAGTGGCTAAGGTTGTTTCAGTGGGTTGTGTAGGCTTCCTGGTGGAGGGGACTAGTGCCTGTGTTGTGCTGGATGAGGCTGGATCTTGTCTCTCTAGTGGGCAGGTTCACGTCTGGTGGTGTGTTTTGGGGTGTCTGTGGCCTTATTATGATTTTAGGCAGCCTCTCTGCTAATGGGTGGGGTTGTGTTCCTGTTTTGCTAGTTGTTTGGCATAGGTTGTCCAGCACTATGGCTTGCTGGTCGTTGAGTGAAGCTGGGTGCTGGTGTTAAGATGGAGGTCTCTGGGATATTTCCACCGTTTAATATTATGTGGAGCTGGGAGGTCTCTTGTTGACCAGTGTCCTGAAGTTGGCTCTCCTACCTCAGAGGCAGAGCCCTGACTCCTGGCTGGAGCACCAAGAGCCTTTCATCCACACAGCTGGCAAACTGGCATGCCCCGCCCTGCGCCGCACCGGAGACCAAGGGTCTGGACGGGTCTCGGCGGCCACCAGCCCTCCTTGAGGAAGGCTGGCGGGGACGCACGGGCCCCAGAATCTAGCGCGCCTATAGCTTTCTTTTTATGTAATGTCTTTTGCTGGCTTTGATGTAAACATAATGCTGGCTTCAAAAAATGAGAGGGATATCTTCCCTCCTTTGTTATTTTCTGAAAGAGTTCTGGTACTATTTGTTTTGTTTTGCTTTGTAACATCCTTTGTAACATCTTTCATTTTCTCTTGCTTTGTAACATTCTTTTCTGCCTTTTCTTCAGTTCTCTTTCAGTGGGAGCTGCCCATACTAGATATTCAGTTTGGTCTTCCTCTCTTAGGTAAGTGAGTGCCTTTAAATGAGGTGCATTTTTCATTTGTTTTCATAATTTTGTGATTCTTTAGAAGCCACTAAGATCAGATTGCTGACATATCTCCTATAGCAGCCAACCAGCATATGGTGGAAAGCAAAGCAGCTTCTTTTTTGGACTAACAGCCAGTAAGTAGGAAATCCAGTTCCTCTTCTGTCTATTCAGCTCACCAGAGTAGCTTGAAATCCACAGCAGGCAGGCAGATGCAGACTCCTAGTTCCTCAAAGACTCCATAGAGGGGCTTGTTTGTTTGTTTGCTTATCCAGGCAACAAGGAGTAGCAAGCACTTTTCTCTGTAGCTGGTCATTTATTCAGTCATTCACAAATATTTAGTGAGTGTCAACTATGTGTCAGACAGTATTCCTAACACATAGGATACAGGAAGAAACAAACAGAAAGAGATATCTGCATTCACAGAGTTTATCAGGGTGATAAAAATAGAAATAGAATAAATTATTAAAACCATATAATATTTTAAAATGTGGAAAATGCAACTTTGAGAAGAAAAATTAGAGAGTATAATAAGGGAGATCTCAAATGCTAGGAGGAGAGGGACAGTTTGCTGTATTGAATTTGCAGTTAGATTTCTTCTTATAAAGAAGAGATTTGAGAAAAGACTTGAAGGAGATGAGAGATTGAGCCAAGAGACTCTCTAGGGAAGAGCGTTCCAGGAGAGGGAACAGCAGGAGCTAAGGCTCCAAGGACAAGACAAGAGCCCTTCTCCGTTCCCTGGCACGAGGGATGAGGTCCAGACCCTGCTCCCCAGGAGATCCAGGTTGTGACAGCATTCCTGGCCTGGTTTTATTACATCCCAGGGGGAGCTGGGAAGAAGAGGGAGTCACAGATATACAAATATAAGCCTTGGCTTATCAGAACTTTTCTACAAAATATGCGTGAGAGTTACTACCGGAGAACCCATACTAGGATATCTAGCTCAGCGTGGCACTTTAAATATTCTGAAACGAGACACAGAGAAAACCAATTAATCTGTCACTGACAGAGATTATTTTATGGTAGGGCAGTCCTGATGACAAATAGCAAAGTACAAGCAAAATGATGATTAGTGTTTGATTTGTTGCAAAAACACCTACACAGAATAGCTACTGCTGCTTCTTTTTTTAAAAAACGTTAAAATAGCCAAACAGAATATCTTATCTAAATGCAAAAATGCATTATTTATGATTGGCTTTCATCTATTTAAAGATTTCAAAATTCAGTGTTCTGCAGTATCCTTAGGATCCATCAAGAACATTAGGAAGTAAGGTAAACCTGAAGGCAGTATCATTTATAGAAGAAATATAACACTGAGACTTTGAATATTAAACAATTTATATACCAGGCATTTTCATTATTGAAAATTTCTTCTTAGTAGCTGATTAATATAATCCAGTACTAGTAGGTTGAATTTTTTTCCCCCTCTTTTGGTAACAAGCTGGAATTATTTGTAAATCTTTCTAATTCAGAATATGGAATAAAAATTAGATTACATCATGAAAAATGCAGTGGTTGATTTGACAGTTATTTTAAAGGTAAACCTGTATTTTTCAATAAATTTCCATGCCTTTGTATATTAAGTATAATTTTTATTTTTTGAGTTTTAAATATACAGGTGTGTGTTTAAACATGTACACAAATGAATTGAACATTTGTATATATTCATGGTAAAGTAACTGACAACACTTCATACCTAAGCTTACTTTGGTTCTCAATAATGATAAGTATTTAAATGTACAAATATGAATCTCCAGGACTATAGTTTTCACATTTGGAAGAGGAATTGTGTTCGGCTTTTTGTATAACATGGTAGAAAAGTTAATTATTTTCTATGGACCTGGGCATATTTATTGTTCACCAAAGATTTAGAGGTTTGTGTGTGTGTCCTTGTGTGTTACCAAGTTCTTCTTGAGCCAGTTAAAAAGGATTTAAGATTCGGACTCAACAGGCCACTTGGATTTAGTAAAGATTTATTTACACAAAGATTCAAGAATCATCACAGGTTCATTTTTAGAAACCAAATTCAAGTAAAGTTGCTTTGATAAAACAGCTGAATGAATCAAACTAAATGAACATTAAAACATGGCACAAAGCTCAATAAAAGTGAGAAACATAACATTTTTTTAAAAACTACAGTTGAGTAAGAAGACAGTAACCCCCAAATTTTAAAAAATACTTTCTAATTTTTTTAGTCCTAGCACTCTTGTATTAGTTTGCTAGTGCTACCACTAAAAAAGTACTACACATTGAGTGGCTTAAACAAGAGACATTTATTGTCTCACAGTTCTGATGGCTAGAAGTCTGGAATCAAGATGTCAGCAGGCTTGGTTCCTCCTGCAGCCTGTTTGTTCTGAGGAAAGTATCTATTGCGGGCCCCTCTTCTTGGCTTGTAGATGGCTATCTTCCCTCTATGCCTGTCTGTATCCATGTCCAAGTTTCCCTCACCAGCCATATTGTATTAGGGACCACCCTAATGACCTCATTTTAACTTGATTACCTCTGTAAAGACTCTATCTCCAAATAAGGTCACGGTCTGAGGTACTGGGGTTTAGGACTGCGGCATACCTTTTTTTGAGGGCACACAATTCAACCCATAACAACTGTCTTGGGAAATGAAAATAAAACATTAAAGTATTAATATTGTCTGCTGTTACAAAGTACAAAAGTCTTGAAGTTAGCTATTAGCTTGAAGTAGCATTGTCACTAATTTTGATAGCAGTAGATGGTTCCCTCACATAAAGCTATAACTACCTTTGTCTAGTTGGTTTATTTGCTTCTTTTGACAGCCTCACTATCCAAATCACTTATGCTCATTTAGAGCTGAGACAGAACACATATGATTAGATGGAGAAAATCCACTCCAATAATTAGAAAAGATTATGTCAAATAACTGTTTCTGCCTCAGGGACACAGGGAAAAACTTGTCTCCTTATTAGAACAGAGTGCCAGGCTTTGCATATTTCTGAAGCTTGCTTCAGTTTGAAGTCTTTCAAGATGAATTAGCAGCTATAAAATTCATAAATTGAAAATCAGGAGATCATTTGTTTTTCCTGTTGGCATTCATCTTTCTCATTACTATAAAAAGGAATTTGTTTTTATTTACCTTATGCTGTTTTACTACTGCAGCTAAACACAAAATTGGCAGTTACATTATTTATATTCATAAGGTCTTATTCCAGGCATCTTATTTTGCTTTTAGCCTCTAGTTCTTGAGTGTTTTGACTAAGATGGCCTTATTCTTCCTCTCATGACCTCTGACTATAGGTTCATGACCTCCCTTTTCTTAGAGCCTTTACTTTAGAAAACTTGCAGTTGTAAATTCTTTCTCTGCTCTTCTGAGGTGTAAGTCTTTTGCAACCCAGAAATGTGTTTCTCAAGGACCTGGGAGCCATCTTTTTGCAATGCAGTCATCAACAAAGATAGGGCCTCTGTTTCCTAGTTTCTGTGCAAGGGTAGGAGCCTAACAAGTAGCAAACACAAATGGTCCAATCACTGTGGGCAAACTCCTCACCCCCTTCTCAGAGTCCTCCAGTACTTTTTCATTCACTCATCCCAGCAAATCCTTCTGTCTTTTGTTTCAGGGAAGTTGAGTTCAGTCTCTCTCCCCTATTGCAATAGTCTTGAATAGTCTTCCTTGTCAATTATAACAAGTGTCTGGTGCAATTTTCTCCCTAACAGTTTCGTCTGGTCCTTCATTTGGGGGTACTTCTATGGATAATAGAAACTACATGACTATGTACTTGAATTGTACATATTCTGTACTTAAATTAACTGCAATCTTACTATTCATTTTTATGTTAAAGTTTTGAATAAACCTGAAATTATTTAGTGTCACAAATATAATATCTATGACCTACTCAGAAATTCTTTTTTTTTTTTTAACATCTTTTTTGGAGTATAATTGCTTTACAATGGTGTGTTAGTTTCTGCTTTATAACAAAGTGAATCAGTTATACATATACATATGTTCCCATATCTCTTCCCTCTTGCATCTACCTCCCTCCCACTCTCCCTATCCCACCCCTCTAGGTGGTCACAAAGCACCAAGCTGATCTCCCTGTGCTATGTGGCTGCTTCCCACTAGGTATCTATTTTATGTTTAGTAGTGTATATATGTCCATGCCACTCTCTTACTTTGTCCCAGCTTACCCTTCCCCCTCCCCATATCCTCAAGTCCATTCTCTAGTAGGTCTGCATACCGTATGCTAACACATATATATGGAAACTAAAAAAATAAATTTAAAAAAATGGTCATGAAGAACCAAGGGACAAGACGGGAATAAAGATGCAGACCTACTCAGAAATTCTGCTTTAGTTTATTCCATGCAATATTTGGATTGTTTTTGTTTCATTAGAAAGGCAGGGAGATGTTTGATGTCAACTTCAAATATAAAGATTTTTGCTTGTAGAAATCTGGGATTTCTATCCATTTACCATCTAAATATTTCTTGCATTCTCTCTGTCCAATTTCTACAACTACTCATGTACTCAAGGCCTGCATCATCTTCATTTGGGCTAAGTATATTTTACTTGAATCTGTCCTATCTGTCTAAACATACTCAAATCTGTTTTCCACACTGCAAAAAGGTGATCTTCCTAAAATGGAAATCAGCATATGTAACTGGTCGGACAATCACTGCCCTACAAGGTACACTTATGTGAATTAGATAAAGGTCCTCTTCTTCAAGTAAAATAGACTTTAGGTTAGTAGACCACAATCTACACAACTATACTTGGGCTGATCTGGGGAAATGGGAGCTTGGGCAGTTCTCCCTTGCAGGACATGGCCTCCTGGTAAAGGATAGGGAGGGAACAGATAGCTTGTTGGTTGCCATGGGACACCTGGAGAGTTCTGGCTGTTCCCATCTTAATGCATTGGCCAACTATAGCATCACTAATAGCAGAACTGCTGGCTTTAGATGCTTTCTGACATCATGCACGTGAGGTTCACAGTTTCATCCATGAAGTAGTCTTGCTGAAATGATTATAATTAAGACTTACTTTTAGGTCTAACTTCCAGTTTACAGAAAGGACAGACAATGGAGAAAAAACTAAACAGCCTCACAAAGAGCACAAATATAAAACATCAGACATTCTTTTTTTTTTTTTACAAAGACCTTATTTTTATTTATTATTTTTTCTCTTTTTGTAATTTATTTTTATTTTTTTAACATCTTTATTGGAGTATAATTACTTTACATTGTTCTGTTAGTTTCTGCTGTATAACAAAGTGAATCAGCTATATGTATACATGTATCCCCATATCCCTCCCTCTTGCATCTCCCTCCCACCCTCCCTATCCCACCCCTCTAGGTGGTCACAGAGCAACAAGCTGATCTCCCTGTGCTATGCAGCTGCTTCCCACTAGCTATCTATTTTACATTTGGTAGTGTATATATGTCAATGCTACTCTCAGTTGGTCCCAGCTTACCTTTCCCCTCCCTGTGTCCTCAAGTCCATTCTCTGCATCTGCGTCTTTATTCCTGTCCTACCCCTAGGTTCATCAGAACCATTTTTTAAAAAAACAATTCCATATGTATGTGTTAGCATACAGAATTTGTTTTTCTCTTTCTGACTTTCTTCACTCTGTATGACAGTCTCTAGGTCCATCCACCTCACTACAAATAACTCAATTTTGTTTCTTTTTATGGCTGAGTAATATTCCATTGTGTATATGTGCCATATCTTCTTTATCCATTGATCTGTTGATGGACACTTAGGTTGCTTCCATGTCCTGACTGTTGTAAATAGTGCTGCAATGAACATTGTGGTACATGACTCTTTTTGAATTATGGTTTTCTCAGGGTATATGCCCAGTAGTCAGATTGCTGGGTTATATGGTAGTACAATTTTTTGTTTTATAAGGAACCTCCAAACTGTTCTCCATAGTGGCTGTATCAATTTACATTCCCACCAACAGTGCAAGAGGGTTCCCTTTTCCTCACAGCCTTTCCAGCATTTATTGGTCATAGATTTTTTTGTTGATGGCCATTCGGACTGGTGTCAGGTGATACTTCACTGTGGTTTTGATTTGCATTTCTCTAATGATTAGTGATGTTGAGCATCCTTTCATGTGTTTGTTGGCAATCTGTATATATTCTTTGGAGAAATGTCTATTTAGGTCTTCTGCCCTTTTTTGGATTAGGTTGTTCATTTTTTTGATATTGAGCTGCATGAGCTGCTTATATGTCTTGGAGATTAATCCTTTGTTAGGTGCTTTATTTTCAAATATTTTCTCCCATTCTGAGGGTTGTCTTTTCATCTTGTTATGGTTTCCTTTGCTGTGCTAAAGCTTTAAAGTTTCTTTAGGTCCATTTGTTTATTTTATTTTATTATTATTTTTAACAACCATTTGCTTATTTTTGTTTTTATTTCCATTTCTCTAGGAGGTGGGTCAAAAAGGATCTTGCTGTGATTTTATGTCATAGAGTGTTCTGCCTATGTTTTCCTCTAAGAGTTTGATAGTGTCTGGCCTTACATTTAGGTCTTTAATCCATTTTGAGTTTATTTTTGTGTATGGCATTAGGAAGTGTTATAGAATCCAACATCACATTAAAAGGATGATACACCATGATCAAGTGAGGTTTATCCCAGGAATGCAAAGATTTTTCAGTATATTCACATCAATCATTGTGATACACAGTATTAAGAAATTGAAGGAGAAAAAACATTTGATCATCTCAATAGATGCAGAAAAAGCTTTCAACAAAATTCAACACCCATTTATGATAAAAACCCTCCAGAAAGTAGGCATAGAGGGAACTTACCTCAACATAACAAAGGTCTTTTATGACAAACCCACAGCCAACATCATTCTCAGTGGTGAAAAACTGAAACCATTTTCTTTAATATCAGGAACAAGACAAGGCTGCCCACTCTCACCACTATTATTTAACATAGTTTTGGAAGTTTTAGCCACAGCAATCAGAGAAGAAAAAGAAATAAAAGAAATCCAAGTTGGAAAAGAAGAAGTAAAACTGTCACTGTTTGCAGATAACATGATACTATACATAGAGAATCCTAAAGATGCTACCAGAAAACTACTAGAGTTAATCAATGAAGTTGGTAAAGTAACAGGATGCAAAATTAATGCACAGAAATCTCTTGCATTCCTATACACTAATGATGAAAAATCTGAAAGAGAAATTAAGGGAACACTCCCATTTACCATTGCAACAAAAAGAATAAAATACCTAGGAATAAACCTACCTGAGGAGACCAAAGACCTATATGCAGAAAAGTATAAGACACTGATGAAAGAAATTAAAGATGATAGAAACAGATGGAAAGATATACCATGTTCCTGGATTGGAAGAATCAACTTTGTGAAAATGACTGTACTACCCAAAGCAATCTACAGATTCAATGCAATCCCTATCAAACTACCAGTGGCATTTTTCACAGAACTAGAACAAAAATTTCACAATTTGTATGGAAACACAAAAGACCCTAAATAGCCAAAGCAATCCTGAGAAAGAAAAACAGAGCTGGAGGAATCAGGCTCCCTGACTTCAGACTATACTACAGAGCCACAGTAATCAAGACAGTATGGTACTGGCACAAAAACAGAAATATAGATCAATGGAACAGGATAGAATGCCCAGAGATTAAAAACACGCAGCTGTGGTCACCTTATCTTTGATAAGGGAGGCAAGAATATACATTGGAGAAACGACAGCCTCTCTTCAGTAAGTGGTGCTGGGAAAACTGGACAGCTACGTATAAAAGAATGAAATTAGAGCATCAGACATTCTAAAGGATAACTGGTCTTTTATGTTCAACAATGGATGCTATGAAAAAAAAAAGGTAGTCTGTTCTAAATTAAAATGCATTTAAAAGCTAAAACAGCCAAACAGAAGTCATAGCTCATGATTGATTACTGGTTTAAACTAATAAGCTATACTGATTGGGGCTCTTGGGAATATCTGAATATGGGCTGGTAATTAGATGTTATTTTGGGATTATTGTCAGTTTTGTTAAGTAAGGTAGTAGTGTTACCAGTATGTAAGAAAATATACTTATTTGGGGTAAAATATCATAATATAGTTTCAGTTTATTAAAAAAAAACACAAAATGTGTGAAAAAATAACTGAAACCAATATGACAGTGTGTAAGTAGTTGTTAAATTTAAGTGCTCTCTATAGGCATGTAATTATATTGTTCTTTTGACTTTTCTTTAGTTTTGGATTTTTATAGCAAAAAGTTAAATACTACAATATTAAAAAATAGAAAGAATGGACATCTAGTTTTAACTCTGACATGTAAAGAACTTGAAGCTGTCACTTCCATCCTTATAACAAGAAATAGTTGGAAATACTGAAAATCAATGACTTTTGTTGGAGCCATCAGAGAACTTAAGTTTGAAAGGCAAATAGCCTCTCAAGTCTAGACAGACAGGTAATATTCAGAGAGATACAGATGAAATTTGGTTATTGCATCTAAAGCCAGTGAAGCCATAAACTGGTAGCCATAAAATGATAATTTTGGCAAACTTCTGGAGGTTGATTGTGGACTAGCATGACAGTGAGAAACTCCTAGGTTTGTAATCATGGAGTCAGGGCACACTTTCTGGACTTTACCTCCAGGATCCCTACCAGCTTTTCATAAGGAAGACCTGAAAATATTGCTTTATGACACTGGCAAGGAGAATGGAGGAGTAATCATTGAGGAATGATTCTCCTTAACAAAGAACCTTCTCCTTCACAAAGTCTACACCAGGGAAAAGGATTTTGCCAGAGCCTTATCCCAGTAGAAGGGAATCATCCCACTCCAGGCCCTCCAGCTTCCCTGTCTAATATAAGGGAAGGGTTAGGTAATATATAATATAATATATATAATATTATAATATAATATATTGGGAATGTTGCAGCTAGGGAATGGAATAGGAAGCAAAGAGGAAAAAGCTGTATCACTGAAGAAAGCTACAGGTCCACTAAATACTGAGATTTAATCAGAAAATTACAGAATTCTCCCCATGTCCATTTCTCACCAGCACATCAACAAGACTATAGTATAATAACTGAATTACAGCTAGAAGAGTTGTAAGGACCAGACTCTGTTTAAGGAGGAGTTCTTGGGAAACCCAAGGCACAAAGGCATTAGAGGAATTTGAAGCCTCTGGAGCAAACATTAAACACAGCCCAACTCTCAGCCAGATTAACATAAAACCTCACACTAAAGTCCTGTCAATCTTAGTTCCTGTTACCTAATCTATCATGCCTGGGTTTCATCAAAACATAACAAGGCAAAACAAAAGGCAAAATACCCCTCATTCTGAAGAGGTGAAACAATCATCAGATCCAGACTCAGATATGACAAAGATATTATAATTATCAGACAGGGAATTTAAAATAAGTATGATTAATATCCTATAAGAAACATGTAAGAGCAGATGGGTAATTTGAGCAGAGAGATGTATAGTCAAAAAACAATCAAAAGGAAATGCTAGAAATAATAATTAAAAAGAAAACTGTAACAGAAATAAAGAATGCTTTGATGGATATTTCGGTAGATAAATCACACATGACTGCATAAACCACATGACTGAAGAAAGAATCACTGTTAATGTACCTGGTTAATACTCATTCATTTCTCACATGTAGATCAATCATCATTTCCTCAAACATACATCTTTTTCTTAATGTTTTCGTGCCATATTGACTCCCTATCTACGTGGACATCATAAATTATCTTTTAGACATCAGTTTTCTCTAGTAGTCTCTAACCATGGTGCATGCAATATGGATCACTTTGTTATCAATTTCAGTGAGTCAAGACTAACTTAGCTTAATGTCAAACAAATGCTGAAGAATTAAGTCAGTGAGTTGGATATTTTATTTTCCAAAAACCTTAGTAGTCTATATTATAAAGACTAAACATCTGAGATATATCACTTATATTTAATCATTGTTTGGCATCCAGAGATCAATAATTGGACGGTTTTGTAAAACCATGCTAAGTTGTAATAAGTTGAGATGTGGTGTAAAGAATATGAAATTTGATTAGAAAGATGTAAATATTGGATGCACATCTAATTATTTTCCCCAAAGAAATCACCTCTTTGGAGGAGTTATTTTATATGCAAAAACAGCTTAAAATTGTGGACTCAATTCCTTGCCCTGGCTTTGACCTCAGTGTACTTTGGGTGACAGTTCTCCATAGGTCTCTCATGTTTCTGCCTATCTTGTGAGCAGAGACATTGACTATCATTGTCCTGGTCTATATTTTCAAGGACATTTGTATAGTGAAGATCCTTGGAAGATAGAGATACCATCTTCCTCCAGAGCAAAAAGCACATGTAGTTACTTCCCACGATAAAAGATTCAATATCCATAAGCTCAAGAGTTCCTCCCTATAATATAATCCACTGTGCGTGCAAGTGTCACTTGACCTTCTTTGCATTGTCATGTGGGAATTGGGGCTCAGGAACTCAGAGAAATGCTGAGAGTCTGGATATTGCTACTGCTCCAAGTAGTAAACTGTCCTTTGTCTCTGACTTGTCTTCTGATAGCATTTACGTTTACGATCCTATAGCAGGCTGACTTGTTAGCCTGCAAGGAGGATAAAATATCAGGTCCTTTACAATTCTTCACATACAGTGCCTTCAGGTGGAGAGCGTAGGCTGCTTTTTAAGCAACAGTTATTTAATTGGGGCAAGAATGGGTTCTTCTGGAACTATGCATCATGGCTCACCTCAAGAAAGAAGTGATCCCACAGTAACTTAGAACGGTCCTGGTTAGGAATATCGAGCACAGTCTATATGACTTCAGTCAGATGGATAAGAACGGCCTCTCTCTTCCTGTAACTCAGAGCCTGGGGTTGGGGGGGGGCAGGGTAGGAAAACAGTACACTGGGATGTATTTCTAGGATATCTTACTACTATTTTAGTCAATAAGCTAAACATAGATAAATACATTAAATAATTTAAAGTCATTCTGTTGCTCTTTCTACTATAAGAAGAGAAAAATTATACCCTAGTCTTCAAATTAACTCATATCGGGGGGGCAAAAGTGAATAACTTTGTATTTGTTTTCTATTGCTGCATAACAAATTTACCATACTTTCCCAACTTCCAAACTTACCACAAACTTAATAGCTTGAAACCACACCTACTTTCCTGTGTCTTTAGGTCTGAGGTCCCCATTTTCATGTCTGTTGTGAGCTGGGGACTGGCCCTCCTCCTAGAAGTCGTCAGCATTCCTTCTGGTGTGGTCCCTCCGTCTTCAAACCAGCAATGACAGATTGAGTCCTTCTCACATTGTGAATCTCTCTTACGTTTTCTTCTGCTACCAGTGAGAGGAAATGCCATGCTTTTAAATGGCTTACATGGTTGGGTCAGACCCAACCTCCGTATCTGAAAGTCAACCTACTTGGGATTTTAGTTACATCTATAAACTCCTTCCACAGAACTACATAGATTAATGTTTAATTGAATAACCAGGAGAAGGGAATCTTATGGGTAGGGAATCTCTAGAATGTTCCCCACTATAGTCTCTTTGTAATAACCGAATATTTGAAATGGGTGGTGCAATTGTTTTAAGCAACTGGGATTTATAGCTTTATGCTTTCATCCAATGTCCTTTTAAATCTGCTCTGGTGGGTCTCAGAGTTTTTGCCAGGTCCGTTAACCATTCTAAAAGCTTTCACTGAGTAATTAAATACTCAGTGCAGTTTAATGTAATAGCATAATTCTTAACATCCCAGAATTAGTCTTGCTCTTTTCTCCCTGAATAAGGTATATTTTGATATGGAAGCCTGATGTTAGAGGTGGCAGTAGGGAAAATCTGGTTTCTTTTGCATCCCATAATCACTTCCCTTCAACTTCCTGGCTGCTGTTTGTGACTCCTACGGTGACAGGCTAAGGAATAGAAAGAATTAGGGCAGAATGGATGGATCTAGCATGATATGACCATAGTGCTTTCCAGGTTTAACAGATATTTGAAATCGTTTCCTCTTGTGGAGTTTTTATGAGAGACTTAAAGATTCCTCTGGTTAATTCCACTCTCCTTCTATTTGGTTTCTGTACCCACAGAGAAAAACACGAAGACCATCCTGAGTGTGCTCAGTCTGCATTCCTAACGATTGTTCTTATGTGGGCCCTGAGTGCTGCCCAGTCATCATCCAATATGTCCTTAGTCTTTCTGCCCTCTCAGATGAGGTTTTCGTGCATTAGCCTCACTCTTCAACCTCCAACACCTTTGGGGAAAAAAAAGCCATCAGAACGGACACCCCCAGTTCTACATCAGTCTCCTTCTGTGCCCATATGTGCAACCCCTCTCCTGTTACTATGGAGGAGTTTTCCATGCTTCTCTAAGGACACCTTAGTGTGTTCTATATCCCAATGCTCTCACTTCCTCAAAGAGTTCCCTACTCCTCTCTCTCTTTCCTGCATTATCAGTATTTCACTCTTTACTGTATTTTTTACTGGCCTACAAACATGTTTTTCCCCCCATCTTAAAAAAGAAAATCCTTCCCTCTCAGCTACTGCTTACATGACTGGCCCATTTTACGGGAGACACTCCTCAAGATAATTGTGTATAATCACTTTCTGCAAATGAGCTTTTTTTTTTTTTTTACACCATCTGTTGAGCCTCTTTGTAAATCATGTTTTCTCTACCTTCACAATTTGTCCAACATCAAGCCACTTTTCCCCGCTTCCACCACCATCAGTGCCTCGTCATCTCTATCTTTGATTACTGAATGACCTTCTTCCTATTAGGACAATTGGCCTGATACAGTTTATTCTAGACACAATTTGTTCTAAATGTAGTTCATATCATGTCACTTCACTTAAAAGCCTCCAATCATTCTGCCTTTCACTCACAAAGTTCAGAATGGCCCATAAGACCCTACAAGTTCTAGGCTCCTTGTTCCCTTGATCGCACTTTAAACTTCTCTTCGCCTTGTTTCACCTCTCTTGACAATGGTCCCTTTTATGGCCTGGAACAGCTGAAGTCACTCCTGCCTTAGAGTTTTTGCTGTTTACCCTTCTGGAAAGATCTTTCCTGTATTTCCACAACCCCCTTCCTTACTCCTTTAGGTCTTCTTGGTGAGACCTTGCTTGACACTGTATTTAAAGCTTAAAGGACAACAATGTTCTACAGATTCCGTCTTTACGCTCTTTTGTTGGTTTGTGTGTTTATTTTTGAGTTATTATTTTTCCAGCTTTATTGACATATAATTGACATATAACATTGTGTAAGTTTAAGGTGTAAATGTTGATTTGATACATTTACATGCGGCAAAATGATTACCACCATAGCTCTAGCTAACATCTTCATTTTGCTACATAACTACCATTTCCTTTTTTGTGGTGAAAATATTTAAGATCTAGTCTCTTAGCAACTCTCAAGTATATAATACAATATTGTTAACTCTAATTACCATGTTTTACATTAGATTCCCACAACTGATTCATCTTATAATTGGAAGTTTGTACCCTTTGCCCAACATGTCCCCATTTCCCCCAGCCCACAGCCCCTGGTAACCACCATTCTACCCTGTTTCTTTTAGTTCAACTTTTTAAAAGTCCACATATGAGTGATAGCATACAACATTTGTCTTTCTCTGCCTGACTTATTTCACTTAGCATAATGCTCTCAAGGTCCATCCATGTTGTCACAAATGGAAGGATTTCCTTTTCTCTCATGGCTGAATAATATTCATATCATTGAATAATATATATATTGCATCTTCTTTATTCATTATTTTTGATTGTAGCATTTATTACTTTCTAATTTATGATCATATACATTTTAATTTTTTTTTTTGGTCTATATTCCCCAAAAAGCTCTAGAAGGACAGGTAATTTTGTGGGGTTTTTGTCTATTATTATATTCCCAAAAGGGCCTGAAAAAGCGTTGGTAGTCATCTGTCTCTCTCTCTACCTATCTAAATTTGGATAAATTTTCTTTTAAGCACCAGTTAAATTGCATTTTCTAAATTTTGATGCAGTGTGTTATATTGTCATTTAGTTCAAAATATTTAAATTTTTTCTTTGTGAGTTTTCTTTGATCCGTGAATTATTTAGAATTTATTTTTCTTTTTCTAATTATTTGAGGTTTTCTTAGAGATCTCATTGTTTTTAATTACTATATGTATTCTGTTTCAGTCAGACAATATATTCTATATTATTTAATACTTTAAATTTATCAAGACTTTTTTATGGTTTGGAATGTGGTTTATCTTGGACAATGTTCTATGTACAGTCAAAAAGAATGTATATTCTATACTGGATGTGATTTTCTATAAATGTCTTTTAGGCCGTGGTGGATGATAATATTATTTTCTTATTGATGTATCATTAACAATTTTTGGTCAACTTAACAATTAATAAGAAAGAAATGGATAATTGCTTTTATTTTTTAATTTACTTTTTGCTTTTAACATCTTTACTAGAGTATAATTGCTTTACAATGGTCTATTAGTTTCTGCTTTATAACAAAGTGAATCAGCTGTATATATACATATATCCCCATATCTCCTCCCGCTTGCGTCTCCCTCCCACCCTCTCTATCCCACCCCTCTAGGTGGTCACGAAGCACTGAGCTGATCTCCCTGTGCTATGTGGCTGCTTCCCACTAGCTATCTATTTTACATTTGGTAGTATATATAAGTCCATGTCACTCTCTCACTTTGTCCCAGCTGACCCTTGCCCCTCTGCATGTCCTCAAGTCCATTCTCAATGTCTATGTCTTTATTCCTGTCCTGCCACTAGGTTCTTCATCACCATTTTTTTTTTTTTAGACTCCATATATATGTGTTAGCATACAGTATTTGTTTTTCTCTTTCTGACTTACTTCACTCTGTATGACAGACTCTAGGTCCATCCACCTCACTACAAATAACTCAATTTCACTTCTTTTTATGGCTGAGTAATATTCCATTGGATATATGTGCCACATCTTCGTTAACCATTCATCTGCTGATGGACACTTAGCACTATAAAACTCTTAGAGGAAAACATAGGCAGAACACTCTATGACATAAATCACAGCAAGATCCTTTTGACCCACCTCCTAGAGAAATGGAAATAAAAACAAAAATAAACAAATGGGACCTAATGATACTTATTTTTTTAATAGATCTTTATTGGAGTTTAATTGCTTCACAATAACCGTGTTAGTTTCTGTTGCACAACAAAGCGAATCAGCCATATACATACACATGTCCCCATATTCCCTCCCTCTTGTGTCTCCCTCCCATCCTCCCTATCCCACCCCTCTAGGTCATCACACAGCCCCTAGCCGATCTCCCTGTGCTATGCTGCTGCTTCCCACCAGCCAACTATCTTACATTTGGTAGTGAAAAAAAAAAAGTGTTAATTTCTCCAACCATGTTGGCAGCTCTGTCTATCTCTTCCATTAGTTGTATCAATTTTTGCTTCACATTCTCTGAACTTTTGTTATTAAGTACATACACATTTAAAATGGTTAGAACTTTTTGTGAATTCATCCTTTTGTAATTATGTAATATCAATCATTATTCTGATAATACTCCCCGAATTGAAGTTTTTATTCTCTATTTTATATGTATTTTAGACACACTAGCTTTCTCATGGTAAGTATTTACTTTGTACACATTGTTTCCATTCTTTAACTAGCAAACAATCTGTGTCTTTATTTACTTTAGTGTGTACTCTCTTAACTACCTGTAATTAGATCTTGTTTCTTTTTATTATTTTTTTAACATCTTTATTGGAGTGTAATTGCTTTTATAATGTTGTGTTAGTTTCTGCTGCACAGCAGTGAATCAGCTGTATGTATACATATATCTCCATATCCCCTCCCTCTTCCATCTCCCTCCCACCCTCCCCTTGTTTCTTTTTAATTCATTGTGATAATATCTGATTTTTAATTAGATTTTTCTCAATCCACTTAGTTATTGATATGGTTGGGCTATTGTTAAGGCTTTATCATCTTGTTTATTTTATTTCTTTCTTCTGTTCTTTTTTCCTTGGTACTCCTTACTTATTTTAATCAAATATGTTTTAATATTCAGTTCTAACTTTTCTCTTGTATCTGTATCTAATCATCTTTGTGAGTGAGTGAGTGTGTGTGTGTGTGTGTGTGTATTTAGAGGAGTTTCTAGAGAATATAACATGTATCTTTAACTCAGCATTTTATTATATATTAATCATATGCCATTTGATGTATTGTATTGTAACTTACCAATGGTATACTTTCATTTAAACTCTTCGCATCCTATGTGGTATGTTTTTCTTTTATTTTATGAATACATATGCTATATATCCCTCAATACAATGTGACTTTGCTCTAAAATTCAAAGGTCTTTCAAAGAAACTAGTGAAAATAATGAAAGGCCTTTATGTTTAAAATATTTATCATTTTAGTTGCTCTTCAATTCTTGTACATACATGTTTATAAGTGGTTTCATTCTCTTCAAACTGAAGAGCTGGTAGCACACTCTCAGCCTTTGTTAATCTGAAAGTTTCTTTTTTAAATTTTTACTTTTGGAGAATATTTTTGCTGGATAGATTATGTTAAATTGACAGTTTTCCTTCTCCTTTACAGATATATTTCATTGCCTTCTGGCTTCTGTTGTTTCTGGTGAAAAGTTAGCATTTATTCTTATGTTTATTCTTCTGGATTTGGTGTCTTTTTTCCTCTGACTGGTATTAGAATTTTCTTATATCTTACATTTGTATCTTTGGTATTTGGTAGTTGTACATGCCTAAGTATGATTTTGTCTTTTTATCTTGTTTAGGATGTATTGAACCTCTTGGATTTCTGAATTTATATTATTTATCAAGCATAGAAAATGGTTCACACAATAATAAGAAATATGATTGATACTCATACTCGATTTACGAGAAAAAAAATCTACTAGAAAGTAGATTTATAATGCAGAAAGTAGATTTATAATGCTTTTTGCAGTGAAACTTGACATAAGAGAAAGAGATAAGAGCCAATTTAAGCTATGCTTAAGCATTTCAAATTTATGATAAAAAGTCACAATATAAGAGGAACATATAGATGCTATTGCAATAAAACATTAAGTAAAAACTTGAATAATTCAGGATACATTAATAGAAAAATGGATGTGAAAGATATGTAATTACAAAATTTTACATTCATAATCATAAATATCCTGTCAGCATAAAACCTCAAGTAATAAACTGTAAAAAAAAGTTCCTAAAAACTGAAAGGCTTATGAATTTTAAAGTATATGATATTATCAAATTAATTAACAGTTGACATAAATGACTTAGAGAGACCACATCACCTCCACAGATTTCCAAAGCATGATAGGAATGCATGGGCTGAAGAAAGACTGGATTTTCAGTCTTGGGTGTTCTAAGTACACCACTCTTACTGCTATTTTTAAAAGAGCATAGTTTAGGCCTTGAGTAGGAGTTCATAAAGAAGGCACTAGAATTAAATAGGAATCAGATTATCAGTCTATGTAAAGATTTTGCTATTGGTAAAATAATATTCTCTGATTTTTGTAATAATTGGAATCAAGATGAAAATAGGAATTACATGCTGTACTTAAACTTTGTTTTAAGTTTTTAAAGCAAAGTGCTTGTTGAAATAAATCGTTTAGAAAGACATGATAGGCAGGTTTAAAAATTCTTTATTTAGATAGTATCTTAAAATTAGTTTGAGCTTATTATATGAAGAAAATCTCTGGCTTCTTCATGAGGTGTTTAAGAAAGAAGAAACATTAAAGCACCAGCTATCCAAGAGTGGAATGCTGTTACTACTGATATTTTAAAACATGTCATATGCTTCAGGCAAATAAATTTAATTAAAGAAACTGAGTGCCTTCATAACTATAGTTGCATTATTCATGCATTCACAATGATTCTTCGAATCTAAGAATATAAATGAAAATTGACAGCATAACAACCAAGGGAGAAAAGAACACAGATTTAGTATTATGATGGGAAAATAACTTATCTAAACAAATGGACAGTTAAGTGAAATGGCCAGTAAATTCAATAAATAAAGCAAGTTGTTTTATTCTACTGGTATTTTTGATTATTAAAAATTAGGAATTTGGTAATTTCAGGTAGGGGAAGAAAAATCGCTCATTGTTATTTGAAAAAAAAACTTATTTTTTAAAAAATAGCTAAAGATTCTTCTAGTCCCTCATTCAAAAGTTTCCAAAAATAGTCTCTTTGGCCCTTTACCTTAAGAATACTTTTTTAAAAAATCAGTTTATTCCTATGAAGTGAAAAAAAAACCCCAAAAAACAAGTAGTGGGGTCTAAAATCTTTCTTGATTTTAGTCTAGTAGTATCCTCTCTACTATTTTTTGAATTCTACTCCATGCAGAGCACACCTGTTAATAATTTGCCCTCAGTAAAATGGAAATTCAGTGTTCAAGTGGCTATAATATAGATGCATAGAAGTTTTAGCCAAGGTAGTTGTTAAATGAAAATAAATATATTTTAGAACCAGCAGAAAAATTAGATTCAGTAATCCAAAGATAGTTTTACATGAGGAGAACAAGGACGTGATTTTCCTGATTTCTGAACAGGGGATCATCCTACCACATTAGAATGCGTCAATATTTGGCCATATTTTATGGAACGTATAAAATTTCTGATGAAATAATAATATTCTCTATTAATTAGCAAACTTTACATAAGGTTCCATTAATTCCTCCAGTTAGAGCATCCATGGGTAAGAGTGAGTTTTTTTTTGGCGGTACGCGGGCCTCTCACTGTTGTGGCCTCTCCGGTTGCGGAGCACAGGCTCCGGACGTGCAGGCTCAGCGGCCATGGCTCAGGGGCCCAGCCGCTCCGCGGCATGTGGGATCTTCCCGGACTGGGGCACGAGCCCGTGTCCCGTGCATCGGCAGGCGGACTCTCAACCACTGCGCCACCAGGGAAGCCCAAGAGTGAGTTAGTTTTACATTTACCTAGTTGACCAACTTTTTCTGTGAAGGGCTAGATAATAAATATTTTAGGCCTTATGGACCACATGGCCCGTCAGAACTACTCAACTGTGGAAAAGCAGCCATAGATGATACATAAATGAATGTGCATGGCTGTGTTCCAGTAAAACTTTATTTACAAAAACAGGCAATGCAAAATAGATCTGGCTCACAGTCTGTAGTTTGATGACCCCAGGTTTAGAACAATGATAACTTCTTACGTATTTCATAAATCTGTACTTTGTGTATATTTTTATCGTATCATTTGCTAAGCTGTACAGTAAATGCTTGCCCTCTCCTCCATCCACACACAGAGGATAAAGTCTTAAGGGTAGGAGTCTTGCTTCATTTATTTTTATGTGGTCAAGAATATTGGCAGAATGAATTTTATCTATCAGATATGACAGTTCTCACAAGCAAATGGAAACAGCACAGTGAATAAGAGCATTTCCAAAAGCATGTTGAGCCAGTTCCTGACTTCAAGAAATGCTTACAGGGACTTCACTGGTGGCGCAGTGGTTAAGAATCTGCCTGCCAACACAGGGGACATGGGTTCGATCCCTGGTCCGGGAAGATCCGACATGCCACGGAGCAACTAAGCCCGTGTGCCACAACTACTGACCCCACATGCTGTAACTACTTAAGCCCACGCGCCTAGAGCCCATGCTCCGCAACAAGATAAGCCACCACAATAAGAAGCCTGTGCACCGCAACGAAGAGTAGCCCCCGCTGGCCGCAACTAGAGAAAACCTGTGCACAGCAACGAAGATCCAACACAGCCAAAAATAAATAAATAAATATTTTTAAAAAAGAATTGCTTACAAAAAATGAGTTTATTATCAAGTAAGTTTGTAGAATATGGTGTGATATAAACCTCATGGATAGTTATAAGATGCATTAACATAGTAAAAGCCATGATAAGTACTTGCTATGAAGAGGTCACTTGTTTCCCAAACTCACCTGAAAAAAAATTAATTCACTGTTATCATCTTGAATAGCGCATTTCTTCTTTCTCCACTTTATATCTCCATTCACAATTATTTATAACTGCGAGTGCTAGGCACTATGCTACCCACTGGACATACCAGCTTAAAACTTACTAAAAATGTCCTTTATTCAATAAACACTTTCAAAAGAATATAAAATGTCTTTTTAAAATAGAATTTATTTTTAGAGCATTTTTTGGTTCACAGCAAGAAATGGAGCAGAAGGTACAAGGGAGTTCCCATACATCCTCTGGCCCCAAACATGCACAACCTCTTCTACCATCAACAGCCTTCATCAGAGTAGTACGTTTGTTATAATCAGCGAACCTATGCAGATGTATCATTATCACCCAAAGTCCATAGTTTATAGCAGGGTTCACTGTTGGGGTTTACATTCTATGTCTTGACAAATGTATGACAGGTATTCACCATTATAGTATCATACAGAGTAGTTTCACTGCCCTAAGAATTCTTTGTGCTCTGGTTATTCATCCCATACTTCCCCCTTAAGCCCTGGAAACCACTGGTCTTCTTTACTGTCTCCATAGTTTTGCCCTTCTCAGAATGTCATATATTTGGAATCATATAGTTTCAGATTGGCTTCTTTTACTTAGTAATACGCATTTAAGGTTCCTCCATGTATTTTCATGGCTCAATAGCTCATTTCTTTTTAGCACTGAATAATATTCCATTGTCTGTGTGTATCACAGTTTGTTTACCCATTCACCTGCTGGAGGGCAGCTTAGTTGCTTCCAAGTTTTGGCAATTGTGAACAAAGCATCTGTAAACATCCCTGTGCAGTTTTTTGTGCCGACCTAACTTTTCAGCTATTTTGGGTAAATATCAAGGAGTACATGTGCCAAATTATATAATAAGAGTGTGTTTAGTTTTGTAAGAAACTGCCACACTGTCTTTCGAAGTGGCTGTACCATTTTCACTTCCACCAGCTATGAATGAGGGGAGGGTTCCTGTTGCTCCACATGCTAGTCAGCGTTTGGTGTTGTCTTGTAATGTCTTTTAGAGTCTTATTTCTTAAAAGAGCTAAAAATGTCAGAAAATCTACTTTCTTATTTTTATTTGTAGTCTGTTTGAGTAACATAATCATAGATGGTTGCAAAAGATTGTTTCTAGGTACTAAAACAAAACCTTTGAATGGGTTTGCATTTCATGATCCATCACTTCCTTTAATTGAAGATATCCACAGTCTAAGATGCTGGAATTTGGGGCTGGCACCTTGCTCATTATATATATTTTTTGTCCACTAGACAGCAAGGATTTTCTGATAAGTATGCACACATTTCCCAAACATACTTGGCTAAGTACGAAAATAAGCAGACAGGACTCTTACAGTGCCAAAGTAAAAAGAAAAGTAAATTAGTTTTTTTAACTATTCAGTTTGGCTGTATATAAATTTAGCCTTTGTGGCTGAAGATGAACTGGATTTGACTGAGTCAAGATACTGTTATTGGTGTATCAGTGCTTAGACTAGTAACCAAATTCTCTATTCAGAACATTTTATCTACATGTTACAAGACGATTCCTTAATTTCATCCTCAGTCTTGTAATCATAGATATAAGGAAAAATAATTACTACGTATATAGAACCCACTCTCAATATTTCATTGAAAAGCTAACAGCATGTGAAATGAATATCGCAATCACTTAATATTCCTGGGTTTAAGTATCTCAGGCATCTTCTTTCTCCCCTTTGCCAAACATGACACAGAGCAGGCATTAGAAACACTTTGCACTGGGATTGGAGGAAGAGAGTAGAGAAGCATTAAGAGCCAGCATTAGGAAGTGCATATCACCTCTTAATAAACAAAGCACTCTGCAAGAGCCTGGGGTACCTTTTAGGTTCCCACCCTCGGTTTCTCCAGCAATTTCCATGCTGCTTTGGTTGTCAGAGACTAAGTTTTAATAATGGTTTCTGGATTCAGATTGAAGGGGGATTTAGAGCTGGTGAATGTGGGAGAATGTTTAGTATATGCAACTCTCGGTCTAAAAGGTGAAAAGAAGAACACACTTTCATATTGTACTAACCTTTTTTCATCTAACCACTTAGGCATTGTGGTTACTGCTGATTTTTAGATCGGGACCTTTGAAGCCTAAGTAGTGTTTCCTAGAAATTGCTCCAAAGAGAAAAGATGGAATGAAAGAATTAGGGTATAGGACTAAGAAGCCATATGAAATATAATGAGACATAGGGTATTAATCAAATCAATCCATGTAGAGAAGCTTTTACAGATGGGGGATGTTGGGAAATGATGGTAGAAGTAAAGTATGAATTATGAAAGATACTGAGAATTGTAAAAAGTTTGAATTTGATGAGAGAGAAATATCATGATTATAAGCATATAAGCATGATTTCTTCATATTATAACATGAATAAAATGTTGGGTAAATGTCAGAGAAGATATGTAGCTTTTCGTGTTGATCATTATTTCAACTTACAAAGTGGTCCTGGAAATTTATTTTGACAGACAAATAACTATTTAATTTTTATTGTTTCTTTTCAATTTAATGGTTAATTTTCTCATTTGAATGACTTGTGTTTCTCGTTAGGTGGTGTGGAAAAATGGTAATGTAATGAAAACCTCTCAGAGATAAGAAAGACTAGATAGAAAATACCTTTAAAATTAGATGTTGAGAATTTTTAATTAAGAAGAATACATTACACAGTTCAAAGTGGAAAGAAAACCATTTGAGAGAGGAAAATGAAAGATGACAGTTTGAAAGAACAACTGCATTTTTGCATCTCTCATACTAAGAAGTTGTTAAATGTCTTAGAAATAAATGAACAAACACTAACGTCACACTTTTAAGGTGTCGTGAGGCAAGTAAGAATTAGGAGGTATCAGCAGTACTGGTGCTGAAAGTGATGATCAGTACGTGAGAAGAAAAGTAATAAATTATTCATTATTGGCCTAGTTAGGAGCTGTGTTGCAGGACTGTGTTCAAGAGAGGATCCAACATGTAGTTGTCCTGATAGTAAGGAAAATGGAAAAGTTTGTGAGCTCACTTGAGAAAGTAGCTTATTCCATATTTCCTACAACCTCACAAAGGTTCTTCTGACATTTTTATTGATCAATTTTTTTAACATCTTTATTGGAGTATAATTGCTTTACAATGGTGTGTTAGTTTCTGCTTTATAACAAAGTGAATCAGTTATACATATACATATGTTCCCATATCTCTTCCCTCTTGCGTCTCCGTCCCTCCCACCCTCCCTATCCCACCCCTCCAGGTGGTCACAAAGCACCGAGCTGATCTCCCTGTGTATTGATCAATTTTTGATTAAATCTGGAATCCACTGATAGGTTGGTAAGGGAAAAAAATGACATTTATTTTGGTAACACTTATTTGCCCAGATAAATCCTTCTTCAGAAGGATTAAAATTCAGCATCACTAGCTGACTTAAGGCCTCCTAGTGAGTCTGAGTTTCCAACCAACCTCATTGGATTCCCGGGCTTATTTCTTACTTCTGAAGGAGGATATACAAAAAATTTTAAATCTATTTTATCCACATGAGGTTATTGGGGGAATTGGACCAGTTATCTCTTTACCTAAAACCTGAATATGGATTACACAAAACACTAGGTTTCTTGAAGTTTCACCTGTGAAGTCTGCATAGTCTCATTTGGATCACGGACTTTTTTTGATAATCCGAAGGAAGCTATTATTCTCTCTCTAGGAATATGCATATATATACCGATATGAAAAATCAATCATACAATTTCCTGAGATGTGACAGACTCACCTGAATCATCCACGGAACCCAATTTAATAAATAGTCCATACAGAGTGGGTCAGTGAGTTTCTTGAGCCCTCTAGAGCCTGCCACACAGGGTGACTGTAGTGATTGCTGTTGGTGCCTTTAACCAGATCCTTTATCTCTAATTCATCTCTCTGTGCCCTTGCATATCCAAGACTGCCACTCACAATTGCTTTATCTTGGGGGACTGTCCTCAACCGCTGGAGCCACCTCCCCTAATCCTACACAGAGCTGGAAGTGCCTAGGAACACCCTTTGCCGATGACTAGGGTACAGGATAATGAAAACCCAGCTCCCTCTCCTCAGGATGGGATTAACTCTGAGGTGTAATTTACGCTCCAAATGTCTGTTGAGGGGTCAAGCTAAAGCCTCCTTCAGTAGGACTTTGCATGAACGCATATTCTCCTTGGCTTCTTCCCCTTTCCTGTTCTGCTTTTCTCATCCCCTTACCCGTTTCCCCTGGGAGCCTTTCCTTAATGAATCACTTAGCATACAAATCATTCTCTCAGGGTTTGCTTTTCACCCAAAACTAACCATATAATTTAATTATCCAGACCAGGAAACATACTGAAGAGCAAATGGGAATGCTTTTATTAGTTATGCTGAGAAAAGGGTATAAATGGAAATGGTCCAGGACAAATCAGGACACATGTTCATCGTAGGGACACATGGCACTTTCAGAGACAGCTCTGGAGACGCCCTCTAATTCAAAGCCCTTTTAAGGTATGTGTTGCACTGATTGAACCCTGCCTAACATTTTGCTGTTTCTAGTATGTCAGTTTTGCTGTTTCTAATCGTGTAAGTCTCTATTAGCTCCTGGTTGACATTCTTTTCAAGGCTACCTTATTCCTACCCTCAACTCCAAGACACCTTTCTTCGCTTCTCATTCTACCCTTACCTGTCACACTGCATTATAGCTTCAAGTCTTCCTTTCCTTTGGAAACATCCTAACTTCAGTATGTTCTGGGACTTAGCATAACCCCAAATTACTTCTCGTATATTTTCCTAGAGACCTCAAAAGCACAGACACAGATTGTTCTAACGATAGCCCAGAATGTCCCATATTTCCCAAAGGAATCTAGGAAAATTAACCTTTGTAAGTTGTCATCAGTTACATGTGATTTTATTGTTCTGCCTTAGTTTTGGGTAAACTTTTAATTTGCAGACTAAATTTAAGGGACATATAATTATGACATTCAATCCAGATTCTGATGTTTGGGAATTTAAAAAATTATTTGCAGAATTTATTTTGAGCTATTAAAACCCTATCCTAGTAGACAATGTATATTCTCTTTGTTTTCTGTTAAATTCTAAAGGGTAATTTATGAGTTTTCTATATGAATGATGTAACAAAAACCCTTTGAAAGTAATACTATTGGAATCAATCCTACTTTTTTAGATTAAAAATTCTTGTCTCAAAATGTTTACCTTTTGCAAATTCTGTTATGGTGTACTTGACACATATTACAAATATAAGTGGTATAAACAATTGTATTTTAGCTATAAGTCTGAATGGACCTAATTCAGTTTAGAATCATCCAGTTGATTCCAATATGACAAAATGTAACTGAATCGGTTGTAAGTATGATGATGTCTAAGCTCAGTCAATATAAGTCATTTCTAGAGGTTAAAATTGATTGAAATTTAAACTGCCGTCACTACAGGGTAAGTATTACCCCCACAGCAAATAGAACTTAGCTTTCATCAAATCAACATCATAATACAGTTTTAAAGTAGACATAACACAATTTCAAAACTTTAAAGTCTTAGTTTGTTTGCTTTAAATAATACTAAGTTTTTTGATGATATGTTGATGAAGAATGCTGTTGGATTTCAAAGAAGCACTGAAATGAAGTGTTGTAGTACATATTAGAATCTCATAATCAGGCACAGAGATTTATTATGTCCTTTTCTCAGCCTAAAGTACGTATCATTTTTTATTTTACACATTACAGAAAAATGTTTAAACTTAATTTTTTCTATGGATTGGATGTCTTTTCAAAACAAAGACATAAATTCAGGAAGTAGAGAAAATAAAATAATGTGTGCAAAATCATGAACTTTTTGTCTGAGTCAGTTAAGCATGGAATATTGGCAGTTCTTGGGACTTCAGTGTAATGTTATAGTTTGGCATAATAAACCAATTAAGTGGAATATAAAAATAAATATTATTATAAAAATTTATATTTTGCTACCAGAGAACTTTAAGCACATTAATTGTCCTTTAAAAAAAGTCTCTTAAGACTTCACAGTATTTACACAAATGTAGCTCTTTACAGTCTTGTTCCTAAAGTGGTTAAAATGCAAATAAGTATTTTATTTTATTTGATGCTTACATCAGAGCAAAGACCTCCTAGAAAATAGGGCACTTAATTCTTTAAGAAATTACTAGTATATTGAATTAGCAAGGAACTAACATGTTATAACCATTATTATTGTCATTATCCCAAGTGTGGGTGACAATTTTTGGAGTTGTTTGCATAAAGCGACAAACATTTTCCATAATTAGATGTGGCCAACATATGTATGCATGACTAAAAAATTCTTCTACACTGATTGAAAGAGATGCATCTCTTTAAGAATGCTGATTTCATCTAGAGGGGTGGGGTAGGGAGGGTGGGAGGGAGGGAGACGCAAGAGGGAAGAGATATGGGGACATATGTATATGTATAACTGATTCACTTTGTTATAAAGCAGAAACTAACACACCATCGTAAAGCAATTATACTCCAATAAAGATGTTTAAAAAAAAAAAAGAATGCTGATTTCATGTTACAGGATCAGCAATAGAAAAGGAAGGTAAGCAGAAGTAAACATACTGTCATGTGTTTTTCCTATTTTTCCAAATCATTAGTCAATAAATAAGAAAAAACAGGATCATCTGTTTGCAGCCAATTAACTTTTTTTTCATATTTAAGGGAGATGTGTGAAGAGTTTTGGCAGAATTATTAAGGTGATGTATATAGCAAATCATATAGTTTGCTGGCTTTTAGAAGTTTAAAAGTTAATTATTGTCTTATAGATGTGGGATTGGTTCTTCTTTTAGACCAGACTTGTCAGTCATTTTGTTAAAATTTGGGGTCTGATCATATCACAAAGCCTCATTCTGCAAACTCTCTCCTGCCTTATTCTTTCTTTCTGTTATGCATCAGCCATGAATGGTGACAATTTCTTAAGAACCAAACCTTAAAAGCAGAAAAGATAACAGATGAAGAGAAGTCATTCTTTTTAGTCATTGAATTAATACTTTTTTTTTTTTTTTTTGCGGTACGCGGGCCTCTCACTGTTGTGGCCTCTCCCTTTGCGGAGCACAGGCTCCGGATGCGCAGGCTCAGTGGCCATGGCTCACGGGCCCAGCTGCTCCACGGCATGTGGGATCTTCCCGGACCGGGGCACAAACCCGTGTCGCCTGCATCAGCAGGCTGATTCTCAACCATTGCGCCACCAGGGAAGCCCTGAATTAATACCTTTTTGACACTCACTTAGCTGGCCCCATCCCATGTCCTTCTCTCACTTCTATTGTACTTACTAGGTTGTGGGAAGTAATTCATCTCCTAACATTCTGAGTTATCCAAGTTATTTTTCTATAGTTTTCTATATTTCAAAATTTAACAATTTAATACATTACTTGGAAATTGAGATCTCAGCTGCATCATTGATAAACGCCTGTCTAATTTGTATAACGAATTTGAACTTTAGAAGTTGGCGTCATACACTGAGCAAAGTGGTCCTCAAGAATATTAAATCTGAGACCTACAATGGTGAAAAAAATCTTGATTTTCTTATTTACATTTGAATGCTCAGCTCTTTCTCCATTTCATGACTCTTTAATTGTTTTGATTCAATAAGAGGGAATTAACATTGAAACTCCATGCATGTATTTTGAATTTATTGGAAAAGACTAACAATAATACTGTTACCTTCCCTTAGATTACATTTGCCCTTTTGTGGACACAGCACCCGTTGATGAATTCAGTCATTTTCTTTATTAAACATAATTTTAAAATGGAAAGCAAAATTCTCTATTAATGGTGATAGAACAGTATGAAGATTTTGTATAGTTGTGTTTTTTGTGTTCAGGGGTTTTGCTCTTATCAAATGTTAATTATAGTAACTGAGCATATTAATTGATATCATAAAACATAACTGCTCTATTTTAATGCTTAACATGATACATTTGAAACTATAGTAGATTGGGGTAACCATACATGGGGGGGACAATAATTTCTTTCAGAAATTGTCAGTTGCCTTAATGAAATAGATGGGTTCAATGGGACATTGCTTTAAACAACATGGATATAATAGTGGAAGGAAGATTAGCTAAAATGGGAAATCTAGTGTCAGTCTGCAATATGCTTCTCCTTGCTTTGCCTAGAGGACAAGATGTAGTGCTCTGAGGGATGTTGTTCTCATTCAGAGAGCAATTGTGTCATACAATTTTACCATTAAATAAACACTTAGAGTTCATTTTCTAAGGCAAATTCCCAGTCATTCTTTAAAATGGATTGTAATGTTTACTTTCTGTAAACTTTTCTGCAGTTTCCAGTCATATCATATAAACTTCATCATTATCCCATCATGTGCTTATTTTTATGCATCTTATTTGTATTTATATCACCAGTTTTAAATATAGGAAATGACATAAAGTAATTGCATAACAAATGTCTGATGAATGGAAAAATGAATTAGTGAAGAAATCTTGAGATGATTTGCTAGTGAGAAATTCAGCTTCTGTATTTTCTTGAGTGATCTTTGAGATTTTATATTTTTTAGATGTAGTCACCAAAAGATACTTTACACAAATCAGTCTAATTAATTACAGAATATATTGTAGTCCCTTGGACTAAAATATGTAAACCTCAATCTGGATTTAATAGGAAATTTCTCTATATAGTTCCTCATGAATAAATCTATGAGAAGAATAATTTTAAATTGCATATTTTAATGAAGCTTGTAATATACTATGCTGTTAGAATCAAAATGATGATGAATTATAATTTATTCTTTTAAAAAGTATAATAAAAATTTAGCCTGAATTATTTTTTGTTTTCTATAATATGTTATGTTAAATTTATCTGGTGTTCATTAACTCTAAGTAAAAATCGGTACACAGCAAACTTAACAATATCTAGTATTTGTTTTTTGTTGTGTTTTTAAATAAATGTTATTAATTAATTTATTTATTTTTGGCTGCATTGGGTCTTTGTTGATACACACAGGCCTTCTCTAGTTGCGGAGAGTGGGAGCTACTCTTGGTTGTGGTGCGCGGGCTTCTCATTACAGTGGCTTCTCTTGTTGCGGAGCACAGGCTCTAGGCACGCGGGCTTCAGTAGTTGTGGCACACGAGCTCAGTAGTCGTGGCTCGCGGGATCTAGAGCACAGGCTCAGTAGTTGTGGCGCACCGGCTTAGTTGCTCCACAGCATGTGGGATCTTCCTGGACCAGGGCTCGAACCTCTGTCCCCTGCATTGGTTGGCGGATTTTAACCACTGTGCCACCAGGAAAGCCCTAGTGTTTGTTTTAAACTTGGTATTGACTCCAGGAATAGGAGTGAGCTGAAGGACTGTAGGGAAAAGAAGGAACACATGTAGGAATGAAAAATAGTTTTAAGGAAGGGAGAGGAACTGGTATTTTTAATCTAGAGGAGTAGGATTAAAGTTGGTTTTTTTTGTTTGTTTTTTATGAAGGATAGGATTATTAGAGTTTGTTTAGGAGAAAAACCTTCCTGACATAAATAAATATATGATAGACTTTATAATATAATTATCTTCAACTTTTAATGAATGAACTGATAATCTTTTGGGGATGGTCCAGAAAGCTACAAGATTAACTCAGGTTATTCCCAGCCTTTGAATTAACAAATGCCCATTGAGTGCTTACTGTATGTCATGAATTGTATTAATAATGGGGAAATGCCAGTGAGGGTATTTTGAATGTGTCTGACCTCAAAAGAGTATTCATTTTAGTACGGAAGATAGATGTGTAAATACACAATTGCACTGTAACATAGAAAGTACAATACTAGGGACATGAATAAAAGTCTGTGGCAGAAAAAGAAGTAAAATGTTTCTGCCTGGAAAGGGGAAAGGCTTTTGTAAGTAGATGACATTTAAGGTGGGTGTAAGGAATATGAATAGGGATAAAGAAAGTGGGAGATACGGAAGAGGGAAGAATATTTGTCACACAGGAAATAACGCGGAGCCACGAAGAAGCTTGGTTATGTTTGGTGAATAGAATGTAGTTCAGCTTGTCTGAATATAGGATCTGAAGATGGGATGCATGTGGAGGTAAGACAGGTGGTGGAAAATTTCTATTTTAAAGATGTTTGGACTTCATTCTGTGATCAGTGAGCAGTCACTGAAAGTGTGTAATTAGATAATCCAGGTTGGGGATGACTAAACCTGCACTAAGGGAGTGGTTGTGGGGATAGTCAAGAGAGCATAGATTTGAGTTATTTGGAGGGTATAATGCATAGGGCTTTTAGATCAATTTGGTTGTTGAGAGCAAGGGAGAAGTCTAGATTTCTGGCTTGCTGATAATGAAGAAAGAGAAGAGAGAAGGAAGTAGAGGGTGGCACAGAAGATAAAATAATGATTTAGATACTGAAAATGATGTGTCTAGGTGCTGAGAAACCATGTAGTTAAAGAGAGATTCTGAAGGCACTAATGTGGAGAAGGATAAAACTTTAGAGGGAGATTATTTGAAAGTTTGGTAGAGTGATCCAAACATGCCTCAAAAAGGAAGTGAAATTTTAAATAGTTCTTGAAAATACACTAGTATAGATTTTAATTGGTTGAAATACTAAGAAAAATGGAAAATATTTTAGGTCATGTGTATTTTATGAACAAACATGGAAGGACTGGAAATTACAAAGGCATATTTGGGTAATAGTACCTATTAAGAAAGACTACAAAATTTTCTAGGGAATCAGTGGGAGGAGAGCCTTGAAAGGTAAATTGACATACATGGGGTTAGGTTTTGAACTTTCTAAGCATTTTGGAAGTTGTAAAAGATGTACTGTGTAGATTTTGAAAGTGTAGGGAGTGACATGATCAAAACTACTTTAGGTCACTAATGGCACTGATATGAGTATAGGTAGAAAAGGAGGGAAAAAACAGTTAAGAAGCTTGGGGTAATGATGACTTCAAATAAAATGGTGATAGTGTAATTGCAGATGAAAAGATGGGCATGAAGCATATTGCAAAGATGAAATCAGTGTGGCTTAGCAAAAGATTTGTATATGAGAAATAATGAATACATAAAGAGATGAAAATACCTCTAAAGGTCTGAGATGATGCCAGAGTCATTGATGGACATGGGGAAGTCATTGATTGGGAAGTAAAGATTAGGATTCATTTGTTCTGTTGACATTTATTGCATGCATACTATATGCCTGTCATTGTGCTAGGTTCAGTGCATAAAGATTTTAAAAATGATAGAAAGAAAAATGTTTTAAAAGAAAAGATGCTGCCCTTAAGGGGTTTATATTCTAGCTGAGGCAACAGAAATATAAACAATATCAAGAATAAAGTATGATAAGGGTTACAACAGTGGTATGAAGACTGTACTTATGGACCTTCTTTAGAGAGATGAGTGCTTGTGGTTCCAGTGGGACATCTAGGTAGAAAGGTACAGCTTATAATTGGAAATGAGGAAATATGCCCAGGAAAGAGGATAGGAATGGACTTAAGGTCTTATTTTACTTGAGCATACTGATATTTTGGCACTGATAATCAAACCCTCTTTCAGATCTTTACTTGAAATTATGTCTTATTTTATGTTCCTGTCTAAGCTCTTATCATGACCCAATAAATCTTCCATTTCCTTTTTTTGGTCTCAGGAATCCCACACACATCATGGGTTAACTTATTACTTATACGTTAATGATTCCAAATTTATATCTCTGGCCCAGAACTATCTTTTGAGATCTATGTATAAAACAGCTGCTTCTGGACATCATTACTTGTAAGTCTTATGTGCATTACAGACTCAACATACCTCAAAATTTACTATCTTTCTCCAGCCCCTCTTAACAGTATTCAGGTACATGCAACTGGTACTAATCATCAGCCGAGTTGTCCAAGGTAGGAATCTAAGAATCATTTATCATTTTGTCATCTTTATCATTTTGTCTCATCTCTCATTCCTAACAGTCCTACAGAGTCAAACTCCTAAGTAGCTCTTAAACCAATCTTCTCTTCTCCATTCACGTGGCGATTGTTATGGTCATTCAGTACCAAGATTATGCAGTGCACTTCCATGTGGTCTCATTACATCCAGTTTGACTTCCCTTCAGTCTGTGAGCCATGGTCTGATGGTTGTGAACTACTACTGTGTGCCAGGAACTGTTCTAAGTGCTTTATATGTATTTAGTCCTGAGAGATACAGATTCAAATCTGAGAGAGAAACATATTCCTCTTTCTACTGTGCAACATGTGGAAATTAGGGTAGAAAAGTTGGTCAATGTCATGCAGTCAGAAAATGGGGGAGCTGGTTCTAGACCAGATACTCTGAATGGGGGTACCATGCCCTTGTGTACTATAGGTTATGTACTGTAACCTTCTACTGCTTTTATACTGTATGCTGCTTTGACCCTTGAACTGTGGGTTGCTGACCTCTAAAAAGAATAAATTTAAAGCCAGTGATTTAGAGCCATTTATTTTAACATTTGTTCACTGCAATCTTTTTGATAAAATTTTAATATTTTATTTAATTGATAAATAGAAATGAATTTTATGGCAGTCTTATTTAAAAACTTTATTTAAAATTCACCATTTCTTTACTTTTCTCTCCACTTTTGGCTGATCCCAGTTAAACATTCATTTGTGCTTTTTCCGCCATAAGATATACCTTGAAATTCTTGTGAACGTGATGTTAATAAGAAATTAATTTGTGTTCCAAGGGAATAAGTGTGGCATCATTTTTAAACGTGTTCTGCCAAAAAGAGCTGAAGAATTGGCATGTAACTGAAGTCTTGTTTCTTATGTCTTAAAGTGATATTAAAGTCACCCATTGGGTTAATGCACCAGATATACTAAAACCCTCTTACCTAGTGAGTCTACTTGGACATGCTTCACCACGTGATGGTATATGGTAAAAGCCTGATCTGCTGCAGTTTCTTTATTTAGCTGGAATACTAACCTGGCTCCATGTTCCTTTCCAAAAGGAAGACCCAAGCAAGAATGTCTTCATATTCTCACTGATATTGGTTAGACATAGTTTTAATTCCCATGTGAATCTTTACAGGTAACAGAAAGAAAGAGATGAAAATAACACTAAGAAATATTAAACATGCCTTAAGTTCTGTTTAACTGCCATGTTGTCAAAATTATCTTTTAATATCTAAATTTAAAATAAGTTAATGTTAACTTCTCTTTCTGATATATTGCTGTTAAAGAGACACTACATGTACATGAAGAAAAGTAACTAATAGGATGATAAAACTTTTTCCATTATGCATTTCTTCCTTTCATCCTTCTGTTTTTCCAGCTTTCCTTCAGCAAATATTTACTGATCACCAACTATGTTCCAGGAACTGTATTATATACTTGGTATTTATCACTGAATAAAACAAAGATCCCTGCTCTCATGGAACTCACATTCATATTTTTCTCAGAATAAAATCTGTTGGACATAGGTAGAGGTGGCCTGGGCATCAGAGTAGAGTGAAGATAGATAGATATATAGATTTCAAAAAAGGAAAAGAAGTGTACCAGGAATGGGAAATGGATATAAATATTACATGTTTAGCAATTTTTATTAGTGAGGATCCCGATCTTTGCATCAACATTGTAGTGGTTTTTTTTTTTTTTTGCGGTATGCGGGCCTCTCACTGTTGTGGCCTCTCCCTTTGCGAAGCATAGGCTCTGGACGCACAGGCTCAGCGGCCATGGCTCACGGGCCCAGCCGCTCCGCGGCAGGGGGGATCTTCCCGGACTGGGGCACGAACCCGTGTCCCCTGCATCGGCAGGTGGACTCCCAACCACTGCACCACCAGGGAAGCCCCGTCACAGTGTTTTGTCATAAATAACATGTAAAAGTTGAATCCAGTCTGAAATTCTGAAAGCTGAGTCCATAGAAAATGTCCCAGATTCAAGAGAACTCATCTGCTGTTTGCAAGCCTTCCCAAAAGACAGACTGACCATTTATAACACTAATGGACACATGATGTGCTCTAAAATTACATTTCCACCTATCTTGAGATCAGTTAATGCCTCTCTTGCAGTTGTAAATTTATCTGATATTCTGATTTTCTCTATATTGAAACACTGTTTTGGTTCCCACTTGGATATCTTTGGTTTTAAATTAAGAATGAGAAGTAAAACATTCTTAAGGTAGACTCCTGACCAGTGTCTGAAATATCTGAAAGATGTGGAGTTGATCTCAGCTTCTCTATTCTTGCAATTATTTGAGCCTCCACATCAATTGCTTGGGTGGTTTGATTCTAATTGCTAAGAGCAAAAACCATTTATTACCATCTCAACATGAGCTTCCTAAGTAGCAGGTTAGTAGAATTTTGTCATGTGGAGGAAGCAGAGACTGATGACACAGTGTCATCATCAACTGTTTGCTATCATTTAACTGAGCCACCATTTAATTATTAGTATAATGTAATAACTTGAGCTTGCTTTGGTGTCCTGGAAATTAAAATGAAGCACATTAGTAAATTCCACTAAACATTATGTTTTCGTTTCCAGGTGTAATGCAGTTAGCACAACACTATTTAATAAGGTACTAGTCCACAGCTATTTATGGCCAAGCCCAAGTTTGCTGCAGAACCAACCCATCTCAAGTGTCTGTTTAATATTAGAAAGCAGGAAACATACAAGGCAATAAATGCTTCAGAATTTTTTGTTAGGGTTTGATTAAAATTCATTATTAGCTAACACCTAACAATATTCTTATGGGAAAGGATTCTCAATTTTATGAGAATAGTAAAATATTCTGGGTAAACTGTAATATTTCCCTGGAAGCATGAATTTCTGTCTGGTTTATTAAATGCCCATGTTCCTTACTTCTCTTCGAGATACATTCAAAAACGTTTCCTGAAAAATAGATAATTTCTAAGCAGTTCTACTTAGGACAAAATTAAATGTATAGATGGCTCTTTACAATTTCATTGTGATTTTTCTTCATGCTAAGAGAAATACAATGAAATAATTCAGATCTTCTGGAAAATATGCTTTGAAAATTTAAAAGGTTTTGTGTCATGAAACCCTCAGGGCATATAAGCTGGTTAATAGCTGTGCTAACCTCATTTGAAGTTAATACCAGTGTATCAATTTGCAATCCTGTTTTTCCTGCTATGGAACTTAATATTTAATTCAACATTTGTTGATCCCCTACTATGTGCAGGGCATTGTGCCAGGGCATTTTGGGGATACAAAGTCAAAAGAGAATAAACAAGGAACCTACTTCCAAATGATCTTAATATTTGGCTGGTGGTAACGAGAGGTGAGAAAATTTGACTATGATTCAAGGCAAAATGCAGTAAATATTTCACGAGAAGTGTAAGTGGAAGACAGTGAGAGGAAAGAGTGATTAAAACATCCATAGGTATTTTTCTCTGGGCCTTAAAAGAAAAACAAGACTTTTAGGGGTGAGTAATTAGGAAAGTACATTGTATATTGTAGACTGAAGGAATAGTATAGGAAAAGGAGTGGACTTCTTGGAAAAAGAACAGTCTTAAGGAATTGGAGTATAAAGAATAGCATGTCATGTATTTGGAGGGAGATACAATGGAAGTCAGAATGTGGAGATCCTTGAATGCCACGCATTTTACCCATACTCTAGAAAACAGAGCCTGCACAGAGCTTACATGTTCATACTTTATTGGGTATTTTGGGCCCAGAAGGTTAAGAGCATTGGAAAGGACAAGTTAAGGAGATAGGATGAGAATTAAATATAAGATGTCCTATTACTGAGTTTTTATAAGTTGTTGCAAGAAATCATAGCTGGTTGTTTTGTCAAGCTAGACATGTCTAGAGAGACCATATGGAACCACCGCATATCATGACAGTCCGTCACAGTGTGGAAGGTGAGCAATTTATTTCCTGGCTGCTTCTTAGTCTATTTTTCACAGCTCAAAATTCAAACCATGGCTGATGAGAATGTTGTAAAATTAGATAGAGGTGATAGTTGTGCAACTCTGTGAATATACTAAAAGCCACTGAATTGTACACATTAAATGGGTGAGTTTTATGGCATGTGCACTGTATCTCAATTAAGTTATTATTAAAAAATTAAACCCATGAGAAGCTAGAACCTTTTGGGGTCCAATCAGGTTGGGATTAGAAGTTAGAGTTACTGGGGATTCTGCCATGAAAGGTGGCAACCCAGATTAAGTTCAAACCCAGTTCCCACCTTTCAGGACAACTGAGACAACTGAAGTGTGAGAAGATGAAGTGAATGTGCCTGTCACAGTGGCACATTAACCTAAGAAATGGTCTGATCTTCCACAGGGACCATTCTGATCAGGAAACAAGTAGTTTGGCAAGAACTAGAAGAATAGGTCGGACTAAAATATCTGGGAAGAAGCTAAAAAAGGCTTAAAGAGGATTAGCACATCAACCCACAATTTCTATTGTTGTAACTGATCTTGAGAGCTGAGATTGAAGACAGCCAGATTCTTTGTTCCTTCACTCATTGAGAGGTGGAGTCCGATTGCCCTCTTGTTGAATATGGTCTTGTCTTAGTGATTCTTTTGACTAATATAATGCAGGAGAATTGACTTCCTGGGACTTTTGAGTCTAGGTCAGAAAAAGACTTGCAGCTTCCATCTTTATCTCTTGGAACACTCCCTCTTGAAACTGCATGTGGTGAGGAAGCCCAAGAAGCCCAGTGGAGAGGCCCCTGTGGAGCAAAACTGAAGCACACAGCTGAAAAGCCTTTCTGAGTGCCCAGGAAACAGCCAGCTCCAACTTCCTCCCAGCCAACAACGAGCAATAACTTGCCAGCACTGTGAGTGGTCTGTCCTGTACACAGATCCTCCATCCCCTCCATCTTTAGTTGCTGCTGTGGGGAGCAGAGACGAGCTGCCCAAGCAAGCCCTTCCCAATTCCTGACCCACAAAATGATGTGGCTTAGTAACATTGATGTCTCTAAGTTACAAAGTTTTGGAAATTGTTGTGCCGTAACAGAAAACTATAATTGATATTTATAATCACTTTCCTTAATCACCCATTCTAGATTTCTCTCACCACCATTTGCCTGGTCTGAGTGATTTTACTGATAGTATCACTCAGACTTTCTTCTCCAAGATACCTGAGCTCTTAATTTCCTTGTCTTTTTGAAGCCATGTTTACTTTAAACGTCTACTCACCATTATCACTTGGCATGGAAGCATTGGAGATACCCAGTGAATAACCTGGGTTCAAGAAATACTCCTCCTTTCCCCTATGGTTTAGTAGCAAACCTGGATCCTCATGATTGTTTCATCTTTACAGCATTTTTTTTTTCTTTGCCCACTGGTACACTGGCATGAAGGCACAGGTAGCCACATGTCTGCTGCAGCTTTTATTTTGGTGGAAACTTTGCTGTGTTCCCTGACAGAAGTGTTTACCCCTAGGAACTAGGGTCTCTAGGTTGAGAGGTTTAAGGTTTTAGGAATACAAAGGAAAAATTCATCAAGTACATCACTTGGTGGTGACAGGGAAAGGAGCCAATCTTATTTCCATCTATACTTGCTAGACCCATAGATTGTAGTTACTGGGACACAACCCTATATACTGGACATTGGTTCAGTCTATACATGCACTGTACCCAGCAGGAAGCATTCAAATCCTCAAAGTGTTGTCCTTGAGCTGGCACCCTGGATGACCTTTCAACAGGCCATTTAACTATATTATCAGGCTGCCTGTTTCTGGGTGAATGGGGTATGTTGTCAGAATGGTGAATCCTGCGTCATCTTTTGCATCTCTGTTGCCATAAAATATGTCTCCTAGTGCAAGGAAATACTATATGATCTATATCAATGAATTAATAGTCTCTAAGCCTTTGGATACTGATGCTATCAAAGTCATTGTGAGTATGGAAAGCAGTATTTGCAGTATGAAATGATTCTAGAAAGTACAAATCAATGCCCACTGCTAGGTGGAATATATTGCAAAAACGTAAACATTGTAGCAGTTCCCTGAATTCTAGAAGGTTTATACTACAACATGTCATGCATATATTTTATTAGAGTATTTAGAGTGCTTATGAAGCTCTGCATGGTTTCATTAGCATAATGACGCAATATTGTAGACCAGGGTGATTTTTTACTGGAATGTCAAGATGACCAAAATTCTTGAGGACTATATTCTGACAAAGATTGTAAGAGTTAGTATAGTTTGAGGCAAGACAGGGATTTTTGATTCTCTCTTCTTTTTAAGATTGAGAAAAAAATGCCTTTCAAAATATAACTGTATACAATGTGACAGAGTCTATGTTGATAAGCTCCTATAAAGATACAACATATGGCATGGCAACTCAGTTTGGACTATGACCTGATTAATTTTACTGAAGTCAACCTTTATCATTGATGATTTACTTGGTTTTGCTGGGGCAACACAGATGAACTGAATGGAGATAGGATGGAACTTACTATACCTGTAACACTTAAGTCTTTGGTGGTGGCGTTGATCGCCATCATTCCTCTCAGGATACGTCTTCTAATTTACTATCTTGGCCAGTGGTGAGGGGTTACAGTATAGCCTTTTCCGTAAAATGGCCCTTATACTGCAGATCACGGAACCAAATGCGAGCCTTTTTGTTAGCAGCTAAGTATATCATCCCAGTTATAAAGGTGGAGCCTGAATAGATAACCACAGAGTAGGTCTATAAATTAATTACCTGTTCTCCATGTGTCCCCATTATGAACTGATATCCATGATGATAAATTTTTATGGTGACATCAATTCCTTAAAATATCTTTGGTATTTATTTTTCTAGTTACCCTGGAAAATGGCATCAGTGCCATTTGGAATTAATCTCTCTCAATCATTACACACCATTTTCCTTTGCAGTAGTGCATCCCTTATAATCACATAAATTTTTGGCAGTGTGCCCTGTGGCTGCAAAAACAAATCTTCTTCAAAGCTACTATTAAAACAGTCTGGTTACATAGCATGACATATATTGGCAGATAGCTACCTTGAGCCCATCATTTTCTTTTTTGCAAGACTTCCCATGCTATTCAATGAAGCCGCCAAATGCCAAATTCCATATAATTATCACTACATCATACTAATTGAACAGCATCACTTGATCATCCAATTCCTTGCATTCTATCTACACACTATCATAATTGCAGGTGAAGGCTTTCCTTGTGATCAAAAGTGAAGAGAAAGAAACTAAAACAGGAATGGAGGAAAATCAAACAAATGATGTATTATGGAACCACAACTTCAAAAGAATGCATAGCTGGTGGCTAGGTCATACATGATATATCTGGGGAGGCTATTTGTAATCCCTGCATTTTGTAATAGTCCATTTGAGGAAGTAAGCCTTAAAATACTTCATCAAGGGCAGGGAGGGAAAGCAATCTATCTGCCAGCTTTTTCTGTCTCTCCCTGGTTAAAGTTCTCTTAGGGTGCTCATGTTTCATGTTTGGATTGTGTTACATACATCCCCAGGGGTGCTAGGAAATTTTGGGGCTTAAGGAGGTAATTGAGTCACACTTGGGTCTTAGAACTGCTGTGGTTCCCACTGTGGTAGGTATGATGTATGTCATGGAAAATTCTAAAAGTCTGAGACAATTTAGAAGTGATAGGAGATGAGGTAATAGTGGTAGCACTTGGGGCTTGAAGACTATGCATCCAGAAAAATATATACTATCACTAGAATATTTTCATATTCCATAGGGGAAGAAAATTGTCAAAAATATATTTGGAGATGTTCATTCAATGGAGTCAGAACATAGTTCTTGTCTATGTCCAACCTTTACCTTTTTCCAGGATTATGTTGGCTATAGGGCATGAACTGGATATATCCTCTGATAGTAAGAAAAGTTTGTCCAACAGTGTTTGATTAAATTTGTTCCTTTTTTTTTTTTTTTTTTGCGGTACGCGGGCCTCTCACTGTTGTGGCCTCTCCCGTTGCAGAGCACAGGTTCCGGACGCGCAGGCTCAGCGGCCATGGCTCACGGGTCCAGCCGCTCCGCGGCATGTGGGATCTTCCCGGACCGGGGCACGAACCCGCGTCCCCTGCATCGGCAGGCGGACTCTCAACCACTGCGCTACCAGGGAAGCCCTAAATTTGTTCCTTTTATCATGGGTTATCTCATTAAGTATTTCAGCAAGTGTCCATTTGAGGTTATCTTATGCCACTATTCAGCCATCCTAGCTTTGCTATAACTTGTCTTACAACACAATCATTCTCAGTATTTCATTTCAGAACTTGCAGCCAAATTCTGTGTATTAATGTATGGAATTTTTTAACTTCTCCATGGATTTTTCTTTTCACTTTACAAGAGGTCTTTGCACAGGGCTTTAGTCAGCATAACTGGCTTAGCATAATGCGGTGTTTCTTGTAACTTCTCCTTTATCATTTCTAATTTTATTGATTTGAGTCCTCTCCCTCTTTTTCTTGATGAGTCTGGCTAATGTTTTATCAATTTTGTTTGTCTTCTCAAAGAACCAGCTTATGGTTTTATTGATCTTTGCTATTGTTTCTTTGTTTCTATTTCATTTATTTCTGCTCTGAGCTTTATTATTTTTTTCCTTCTACTAACTTTGGGCTTTGTTTGTTCTTCTTTCTCTAGTTCCTTTAGGTGTGAAGTTAGATTATTTATTTGAGATTTTTCTTCTTTCTTGAGGTAGGCTGGTATTGCTATAAACTTCCCTCCTACAAATGCTTTTGCTGCATCCCATAGATTTTGGATTGTCGTGTTTTCATTGTCATTTGTTTCTAGGTATTTTTTGATTTCCTCTTTGATTTCTTCAGTGATCTCTTGGTTATTTAGTAGTGTATTGTTTAGCCTCCATGTGTTTGTGTTTTTTACGATTTTTTCCCTGTAATTGATTTCTAATCTCATAGTGTTGTGGTCAGAAAAGATGCTTCATAGAGTTCAATTTTCTTAAATTTTCTAAGGCTTGATTTGTGACTCAAGATGTGATCTATCCTGGAGACTCTTCCATGCTCACTTGAGAAGAAAGTGTAATCTGCTGTTTAGGATGGAATGTCCTATAAATATCAATTAAATCTATCTGGTCTATTGTGTCATTTAAAGCTTGTGTTTCCTTATTAATTTTCTGGTTGGATGCTCTGTCCATTGGTGTAAGTGTGGTGTTAAAGTCCCCCACTATTCTGCTTTCTGGTACACTATACTTGGCTTGTAATCTTGCCACCACTGTGAGATTTTACGCTTGGCTCTCTTATCACTTATATCCTCTTCCTGAGTCATTTTATCCACTCTTTGTCTTCAGATTCTCTGTAGAAGCAGAATCCAGAAGTCTTTATTTCCATCCCAGATATATTATGTGAATTCTGGACTTTTATTATCAACTCCAGTCCTGAGCATCATATACATCATATGCTGAACTCGAAGGCTTTGTTCCATAAGCATTTCTCCATGTAGTCTGACCTATTTCAATTAAAAGAACCATTATTCATTTACATTCTAAAGTCTGAAAACTGCATATTTCAGGTATATATTTCACCATCAAGTTCTATTTTTCTGGACTTCATCTCATCTTTTTACCCCTTATTTCTCATTTGGCATGTCTCATTTAGTCTGCTTACTAGTCTCCCAACTTGTGGTTTTCTATAGCTTTGCCCAGTCCCTTCTCTACAGTCTCCCTAATAGAATGTTTCAAATATCAAAAGAGTAATTCATCTTAAATTGAATTTGGTGTATGAAATAAAATACCAATTGATTTTCTTAAAATTGCAAGTTAGTTGTTTCAGATCTATTTACCAAATCATTTGATTTGTGATGTCTATATTACTGTATAATAAATTCTTATAGGTAATTGAATCTCTTTCTGGGTAATCTTTTCCAGTCTGTATTGTTCGTATAGTTGCTTATCTGGGGACAGTGTTACTCTATATTACCTGTTATGTGTTCATAATGTACTGAGATTTTTTTTTATAAGTAGATTCTTCACATTAGTCTTTTCTTTCTGAATTATATTTGATATAGTCACTATTGATTTTTTTTTCAAATCACTTTTTTCAGTGACTCCCAAAGAAACCCATTTGAATTGCGTTAAATTATGGCATAAAATGAGGGAGAATTGATGTTTCTATATGTACAGTTGCGTTTGAATAATATGAAATATCAGCTCATTTATTCTCTCAAAGTGTTATATCCTTAAATAAAGATTTGTAGTTTCTTTATAGCTTTCACACAGAGAACTAGAAGGAAGATTAAAAGGTCCTCTTTTGCCATTTTCTTTTTCAAGGTAATAGTGTAGTGAAAATATTCTCTCCTCTGAATTCTGTATAATTTAGGATTGTCCCTAGAAAGTTATTCATTTTCACCCCTCCTCTCTATAGCACAGTTATCTGTGAACCTTTTAGAACACTCCTCCTGTACATCTAAAGAGAGTGATTAAGTCCCAGTTTGGGCAAAGATAGCTGAAAGTCCATTACAATTAGGTATTTAATAGAAATGTGACCTTATTTTGTAGTGACAACTGGTGGGATTGGAATAGTGTAATTGCAATTTAATTTATTTAAAGATGGAGCTATAAATCATTTTTTTCCCATATTCTCCTTATAATTTTGTGTTCCAAGACATGATCAGTCTCTCTGATGGAGTCAAACTAACCAAATTCATGAAAGAGTAATCTGTAAACCAAAATACTAAATTATTATTTTAAAATCGCATATACTAACTTGTAGCAATTAGAGTCACCAAACAAGAACAGTAATACTAGTAATAATAGCTCTTACTTATTAAATACTCTGTTCCATACACAGAGGGAATAGAGCCTTACTTTTCAGAATTTAGGCACTGTCAAACTGCTTAAATTCAACCTTGGCTCTTTAAATTAATCACTGTTGCCTGGTACAAACAACTTAACGTCTACATGCCTGAGTTTTATCATCTGTATAATGCTTTATAGAGCTATTGTGATGAAAAAATGAGATAATATCTGTAAAGAACTTAGCATAGTGCCTGATAGCTACTAAGTGATAAACAGTAGATATCACTTAGATAACAAGGATGGTATTTTGAAAGCAGTGAACCAAGTTAATTAAATTCCCATGCTCATTTAAATTTTATTTCCCTATGACCTTTCTATCATTACGGTCAAAATATGAGACATCACCCAAGTCAGTTTTCAACATGGAATGTTTTGACCACCTTTGGCTTTCAAAACTCTCCCTTGAAACAATAAAACCAGGCTTTATTGAGAGAAAGAAGGGGATTTATACATTTTCAAACTAGTTGAGACAGGTCAGGATTGCTCAGATCACCAAACTTTTACTATAAGTTAAAGGCAGAGAGACCTCAGAATATACATGAGAGAAAGGAGGGAGAGTTCTCATGGTGGAGAGGATAAAGGAAGGGATGGGGAAGAGGTCCCATTTAAGGGCTGGAGGTGGTAGAAATCCCAAATAGTTTATGTGGGAAGTGAAAAGCTGGGGGTCTTAGACCTAGATTTCTGCCTAGAACTGTGAGAAGTGACCACTAGGCAGGTGTCTTTGAACCAGAAGAGAAATGGAAGAATAGCGTGTTTACAGGGTCATAAAGAGTACCTGAGTTTCCGTTGGCTCTTAGGTTTTGAAAACATGGATGTTCTAGTATGATCTCAGAATTGGAACTGGGAGCTGAGAGTTGGTGGAGCTGTTCTGGGGCTATCAAGGTTAAAGGTTTGAAGGGGCTCCCCAGCAGAGACCATCAGGTAGATTGCTGAATCTTTAATCTTGATGAAAGTTGTGACTAAGACCCAGTATCTGCAGAGTTCATGAGAGCTGTGATGGGACCTTGTCAGTAAAGTGGGGCTGTGCCTGGAGAATGGGCTGAAAGCTGAACACGCTGTTGACTTAGATTGGTGTGGACATTTGCCACCAGAGTATCCAGTGACCAAGAATTACTGAAAAGAGCACTATGAATTTATATCAGCTGCTCCTTTAACTCTTTCCATGGAGACACACCTGTGCCATATTGGGGAGAAAAGATAAATAAGTTGGAAAGGCTCATTACTGAAAAGATTCCAGTTCATCCAAAAGAAACAATTAATTTTAATTGGCTAGTTCAATTTTCTGCCCCCGTAATCCCTTCCACCATCCACATAAATTGGGACTTCAGAAGAATTTGAATATAATTATAGAAAGTAAAGAATTCTACTCCTTTTATTTTTCCCCATCCAAGTCATGATGTATATGTGTCATTTCTTAACACATTAGCATTCTTATTAATACCCACAACAACTCTGTGAGATAACTACTGTTTTTCCCATCTATTTTGAAGATTTAACCCTGCCCCAACAACAACAAAAAAACCACACAAAAACCCCAAAACTAACCAAAAGTCACCAGTCTAGCACATGGTAGAACCAAAACCCAATCAAGGGAGTTATTGCTAAAATCTGAGTGCTTAAGTGCTGTTGTACTGTACAGTGCTGCCTGTAGACAGCGCATCCAGATTGTTCTTATACATTTCCCAGTATGGATTTCTTCGTTAGTCTCCCACACTACCATTACATACTATTTTTCTTCCTTAGAGCCATTTCCCATATTCCTCTCTCTGAAAACTCTTCCCTTCTCTTCCCTGGAACTCTTATAGTTAACAGCTACCCGCCAGCCTCTACTCTTTCACTGACCATTCCCTCCACTTTCAAGTTTTGCGTAAGGACTGGCTGTTTCCTGAGCTTCTCTTTGAAGCTGCTCTTCTCCTAACATCCTAGCATCTGCGGGCAGGTGAGGGATCAGGAGCGTGCTTCTCTTCCTATCACTGATACTTTCACATTACAACTCCTCTGTCTTCCTGTTAAAATCCCTGCTGCTTTAAAGTTCCTGACTTTCAGTCTAAAACTTCAGCATGCATCAGAATCACTGTTAAAACAGACCACGGGCTGGGGACTGAGAATCTGAATTTCTACAAGTTATTGTGTGATGATGATACTACTAGCACAGCTACATACGTATAAATCACTTTTAGATCTGAATGTTAAAAATAAAATCTATAGGGATTTTAGAGATGATGTTTAATCTTGAGTAGAATAGAATTATCTCACAATATTCTTTGTTGTTGAAATCTGAAATAATCCTTTTATATTTAGCAGGAATTTCCACTTCTTAATTTCACCAACTATTAATTTGACAAGGATACTCTTGTGTAAAACTTTGCAGTTATTTCATATATTAGAAAAAGCACATGTAGCAATTCGAAAATGCTTTCTGTGAGTAAATTAGGTAATTCATGATTGAAGTAGTAATACATGGACATAAAATTACCCTGTTTCAGAAGTATTCTGCAGTACACTCTCTCAGATATCATTTTGAATTTCAATCTTTACAAAACCTTATGAAAGAACCCAATATCCCTTTTCCCCTGAAGTATTGTTTATGATAATATTTTATGAATAGTAGTATTTTACCTTTTTCATTAATATTTATATGCCCATTATCAGCCTTTTGCAACTCTCAGTATATGTAATCTCAGTAATTGCACTATGAATGAAACATCCAACCGACATCTATTTTTTGGGACGCTTTGCAATTTTCTTTTCAATTTATTGTTCAGCTACACAAATAAATTACTGCTAACAGCCTGAATTGAGGATAGCATGTATTCATGTGACAATTCTAATTAAAAATGTGGGTTAATTTTCAGTTATTTTAAATGACAGGTAAGATACTGTTTTCTAGATAAATATAACACATATCTAAAAGATCTTTTTTCAGCAATGTTAAAGTCATCGTTGGTAAACAAAAGAGAGAACAAGATTATCTATACATTGTTTTGGGAAATAATGACAGAACAAGGTTAAAAACAATTAAACAAACAGGAAAAAAGGGAAATGTCCTTATCCTCTCCTATTTTAGTCCACTGAAAATGAGTTACCTCCATTCCTATGTGGAAAGCTATGTTCCCTTATTTCACATATACTACGGGTCTAGATAAATTTTATATCAACTCCTATGTGAGATATAAATTTTAACATAGCATTGAAATAAACATAACCAGGATGAAAATCTCCTCTAATTTTCTTATCCAGGGGTGCTTTGTTGCATAGAATAGAAAGCAGTGAGAATTAACTTATCTAAAATCAGTTATATTTTAATGTTAGCAACCTCATGAAAGCTCAGGAGGGTTTCCTGGGAACTTGAAATTCTTTACCAAACTATTCACTCAGCCTTTCTGGGACACATGCTTTCTTATCTCTTCTTTCTGCATGTCAGCTTGATTCTCCTGCTTCTCTCTGTGGCCCGGCTCTCCCTGCTTACGTATCATTGCATTCTTGACTCATCGTGGCTATTCCATGGCACCTTCAGCTCCCAGACTGTCAGAGCTTTCAGTTCAGCTCCATGATTGAGTGATTCATTCTGTTTCCCAAATGGAAATTGCCAGGAGAGAGAAACTGAACAGCTGATTTTGGATCAGATACCTACCTCTTGTTAAATCTGGTATGCCTAGAAGACTTGAGTTGCATATATTTTAGGCCCACAAAGTGGGGGCAATATTCTAAATCTTTATTTCTCTTCCTGTAAAAAAAAGAAAATATGCCCTTATCTTTTAAGATGTAAAATATTCTTCCAAACCGCTCTCCCCCATTGTTATTAATTATTAGTTATTACCATATTGTTATCATTATATAAAGCTGTATTAATCCCAAATGGGGTTTCAAAAGTGCCATGCAACCTACCTTGGTACATTTATTTTCTTTATTCTATATACATATTATTTCTTTATACAAGAAATAATGACTATTTCTTGTACATTGTAGAAAAATTAGCAAGCAGGAATTCCTCTGCCTTTACAACACTCTATAAAGACACCTGCATCCGCATCCATTCTTCCATTCTTCTCTCTTGTTACAAAGGACTAATAAACTCTCCTTTTCCAGCTCCGGTACACTTGCATATACTCTGGTCTTCACCCCCTTCAGCTTTCCCAGGGTCCTCACTCCCCAGCCACCTGTCCGATGAATACTCCTCATCAGCATTAATGTATGCTGTTGTCATCTGGATTTAAAATGATCCCCTCCAACCACATAATCCCTCCAGAAGTTGCCTTGCATACATACTCATCTTTTACAGCCAAACTCATTGCATGTTTCCCTACGCTTGTAAAAGTTCCATTCATTCTTTCCCTTCACTCTCAACCCACTTTAACCTGGTTTGTCCGCCTACTCCACCAAAACAGCTCTGGCTAAACAAATGCATATCCGTGTTGCTTAATATAATAAACACTTTGCAGTATTAACTCTATGTGACATTTAACAAGTACTTGACATCACTGACAATTTCCAGTTATCTGAACACAGTTTTATATTGGCTTCCATGGTTCTGTATTTTTCTCATTTTCTTCCTCCTTTTCTGGCCCCTCTTGGTTAGTCTTTATTTGTGTCTATTTTCTTCTTTCATATATTTTATTTCTGACAATATAGTCTTGAATTTTCATCTTTTATCTGTCTGTATTATATAAAAGTGATATTAACCATTTGCACATCTTTGAATAATATTTAATTACTAAAAATCCCACACATACCTCCAGTTAAGAATTCTCTTCTGAGTTTCTCATATATATGAATGTCTGTGTGAAATCTCCCCTCCACAGTTTCACAGAAATCTTGCAAGTGTGGCATACCCAAGAAAAAAAATTATTTACCTCAAATCCTGTAGTTAGAGCATAACCCCCATCTTGGTAAAAACCTTTTCTCATACAGTCCTTCATGCACAAAACTGGGAGTCACTTTTGACATCTTACAATGCCTAACTTCTCACATTTAATCTAGATATTCCCTCCTCTCCACCATCATCAGTATCATGCCACTTCATGCTACCATCACTTCATGCCACATCTCTATAATAGCCTCTTATTCTTACACCCATTTTCCATAGAGCAGCCATGGTAATCTTTTCATTTAGATTTTAAACAATTTTTATGAAAGCCATACATGTATTTAGTTGACAGGGTCAAATTATTCTACAAAGTTTATAAGAGAGCAAAACAAAGCACACACAAAGCAGAACTGAGGGAATTTCCCACCCCCAGTTTCAATCTCCTTTCCACAGAGGCAACCACTTTTCAAACTTATCAATTATCCTGCAGTTTTTAGTTATCTCTCTTTACCTAATAATTATGATGCTGGGACTACTTTTTGCATTTCCAGTTTTATCTTTTGCATTTTCCTTGTTGCTTTTTCAGAAATTATCTTTTGGCCTTAAACTACAGAACATGAAGATTTATTTAGCTCACCTTTACTTCCAATTTCTTCAAGGCAATCTAGGCTTTCCTCAGTATTCTTTCATCCTCTACCTTTCATGTTAGTCCTGAATAAAATCTGCGTTACTATTTTAACAGTGTCATGAGTAGACTTTTTCTTCAGCAACACTCTCTCCTGTTATTTAATCAAACACTAATTTAGCTATAAAAGAATTTTGCAGCTGTAATTAAGGTCACAAAGCAGTTGACTTTTAAACAGGGAGATTATTTGGTGGTCTTGACCCAATCAAATGAACCCTTTAAAAGCAGTTTTCTTTGGATGGTCACAGAAGAGGAAGACAAATATTTTAAGCATGAGCAGGTTTCAGTGCACTGTTGTTGCTTTTAAACTGGAGGAAGCCATGTAGTAAGGAATGGAGTGGCCCCTAGGAGTTGAGAGCAATCTCTGGATGACAACTAGCAAGGAAAAAAGGACCTTAGTCCCACCACCAAAAGTAACTGAATTCTGCCACCAACAGCAATGGGCCTGGAAGCAGATTTTCTCTGCTACCTTTAAATGAAAACTGAGCTCAGCTGGCACCTTGATTTCAACCTAAGCGGAGAGCCCAGTCGTGCCTGGTAGACTTCTGACCCGTAGAACTGTGAAGTAATAAGCATGTGGTGTTTTAAAATCCTTAGTCTTGGTAATTGGTTATGCAGCAGTAGAAAATGAATACACCAGTTTTCTCTATTCATAGATTTCTGAGAAATCTGAAACCGTTCTAATCCAAGGATTATGATACCTAAGTTTATCCTCCTCAGGGAGATTATTAGGCTCTTCTTTTTGACTTACTGTTTTGAAATTTCTGAATTATATATTTTAACAAGAATCTATTTCATCCTTTTTTCTGGATACACGGTGAGCTCTTTTAATGTGGAAAAATTTTTGACCCTGGAAAACTTTCTTGAATCACTTATTGTTTTTTCCCTATTTTTCCTGTAATATCTTCATAGAGCTACCATTATTCATATGTTGAAACTACTTGATTAATGAACCAATTTTTTAATATTTTTTCCAATTTTTTGTTTCCTTTTCTTAATGCTCTTTTCTTTCTTGATTTAATCAATTTCATTTGCTAACTCTTCTATTGAGTTTCTTGTTTATGCTGTCATTATTCATTTCCATGGGCTGTTTTTTTCCTTCTGATTTTCAATTTGTATAACATTCAGTTACTACTTTGTGGATATTTTTCTCTTAACTCTCAGAGGATATTGATAAAATGTGTGTGTGTGTGTGTGTGTGTGTGTGTGTGTGTGTGTGTGTGTGTGTGTGGTTTTCAACATTCTTCACAAGCTTGTCTTTCCTCCTCCTTATTTCAGTTTGTGGTGTTAGTCCCTGTCTTTCATGTTAGACAATTTCTTATGATGTCTAGTGCTTTTTGGCTTTCTGTCATACATGAAAGTACAGCACTACATACTTACAGGAAGGTATTGCATGTGAAGAAATTGTCATCTGAAGGTTTCATTATAGGGTGATCCAGCAGGGCTGTTTCATTGGAAAAACTTCCAGTATCATAATCTATAAATCTTTTCTCTGAATCCACAGAGTCACTTGGATTAGAAGACTATAAGCCTTACCCTTACAACTGTGGCAAACAAATTACCTGGCCAGTGCTCAAGGAATAAAATGAAGAAAATGTAGTCTTGATACTCCACACTTAAACTTCCATTAGTCTCCGTGTTTTCTGTATTAGTATGTTGGCCTGTTTTCTCCTAGTTCAGAGACTGTTTGAATTTCTCCAAAGAATATACTTCCTATTTCTGCCAAGCATGAGGCATGAGGTGGGCCAGTGGCCTGGTTGTGAAAAGTAGGGGAGGGATACTGTAGCAAGGGCCTAGGGTGAGGTGGGAGTGGGCAGTTTTTTCCCCAGCATGTTTTCCTGTTTCTGGTACCATTCTCATACTTCTTTCAGAAGTATCAGAGTATTAGGGGAGTTCTGAAGTGCAAATCAAATTACTCGGCACTTTTCACCTCTTATGACTTAGAATTAGCTTTCTAATTGTTCAAAATCCGTCATCACTTATCCTTCCAGATTTCAGATTTTGCTGACATCATCTTTTCTCCTGTTCTTTGTCCTTACAGGTTTGTGGACTTAAAAATATGTTTTATTTTTGTTTTAGTAGAGGTTGGAGAAAATATCTGCCATATTTTTTAGAGTAATCACTTTAAAAACTTAGATTATATCATGTCACACGTCTGCTCAAAACTTATCAATGGCTTCCTGTCCTGTTGGAATGGAATGCACAATTCTATCTGTATGGCCCCTGCTGCCTGCCTCTTTGCTGTGTTTTGTACCACTCTGTCTTGATCAATGTGCTTTAGATATTAACCTCTTCTCTATTCCCCAATTATGTTAGATTTTTCCTACTCCAGGGTTTTTATATATTTCATTTCCTACACTTGGACTGTTTCTTTTCCCCTTCTTAATGCTATCTTCACATTACCCCCCTCCTGCCAGGTTAACTCTCATTTATTCTACACTTTAAACATCATCTTCCATAGGAGGTCTTTTCTACGCTCCCAAACTTAAGACGGTTGTCTTGTTATATTACTTGAGAACACCCTATATAATTTTTTGTTCTTTCTGTTGCATGACACAGTTAACAATTTTATCTTAGTGTGATTACTTCTTTTATGTCTGTCTACTGTGCTTGTCTTCAACTTCCTGAGGAGAGGAATGCACGTCTTATTGACCAGTGTATCAGAGGCTCTTGCAGTTATAGATGTGTAATTAGTACTGAATAAATTTTGTTTACTATATAGATAAGTTGATGAATATGTAGAGATGCCCTTTGCAGGCTGTAGGTTTCCTAAGGGAAAGTGGAGAATATGAGGGAATAATGCTGCGGAGAAGTGTGTGACTGAACTTGCTCTTTGCTGCAGGAGAGAGAACTCTCAGAGAGTTTCTGAAAAATGTAACTGAATTGAAGGCTTCTGCCCTACTCCTTTCTTTGAATCCAATAGTTTTCTTTAGAGAATTTAACTTGTTCTTTGTTAGCTGTGTAGTTTTGAGCATGATGCAGACATTCTTCAGTCCTTAATTATCTCATTTATAAAATGGGCATAATAGTGACAATTTTAAGCACATTGGCTTTTTCAAGGATTGTTTAATATACACATGTAAAGCAAAGCCGTTAGTGCTCTGCCTTGAATATTGAATGTAATTATTAAAGAATAGTTTCTTTCCCTCCTCATTTCCTCTGTATTCTACATTGATTAAGTATAAGGAAGACATCTTTTCTAGGTAGTGAAAGCCTTAAAACAGAATAACTTTTCATGGGACACTGTGAAATTTGCTTTTCTAGCTGACTTACCCGTCGGATCTTGATTGACTAAGCCAGGGTGTGGATTAAATGAACTCTCAAGGTCTTTTTTAACGTTGCAGATTCTAAAGTAAGAAGACAGTGTAACTGGCACTAGGGATATCACTCATGATATAGAATAGCCTTACTTACCAACAATGGTAAGACGATGATGGTTCTAAAAACTGGGTCACCCTACAAGGCTTAAGATACATTAGGAAAAAATACCAGTATAGCTAAGAGGCAAAATTATATTTATCATGTCCTTGAAGGTAGGAGATTCTGTCTTATGTATTCTAGATTCATTAATATATGATGCGTGCCCTGACATACAATATTGGCTAAATTAACTATTTTAGCTAATTAGAAATTAACTAATTGGCTGAAAGGAGAATTGCAGTATTTTCTTGTTATAGCAGGCAAGAAATGTCTAAACAATCAATATCTTGACATTACTTTTAGGTAGCAGTCTTTCACAGGTCAATTTTATTTATTCACTCAACACACATTAGTTGAGAACCTGTTACATGTAGAGAACTATTACCTTTATTTATTTGGTTATTTATTTAGTATAATACTGTAAAGAAATATCATTCTAAGCGCACTTCTTTTTTTCCTTTCTTTAAAGCTTGACTTAATAAGTGGTAACTTGTGATGAAAAGTTAAAATCATCAGAAATGACCAGAAAGGAATAAGCCATATTCATCTGGAAAAATCAGTTAATGCTTCCTAGAGAAGGTGGCATTAGTGCTGCATATTGAAAGGTGCTCGTAAATTTGGTAGTTTGAGGTAAAGTCTGGCCTGTATCATGAGTAGAGGCAGAAAGTATATTCAAGCAATATTAAAAAAACTAACTTGACTGGATTATTGATTTCATATAAGGTAGCTGTTGGAGTTCAGGTTAGAAGAGTAATTTCTGGGCAGCATCTTTATGTCCCAATTTTCTCTGCCCCAACCTGGCAAAACTCTTACTTATTCTATCAATAGCAGTTTACTTCTCTTTTCCGGGGGAAATTAGACTTTGGCTCCTTATACTACATTAAGTCCTCTTGTAGCTTTTGCTTATCGGCTTCCTTTTAAAATGCTCAAAACCTGCCTAGCTACTGAAATTGCAGGGGAGATCTGGGCCCAGTAGCTATAATAATTGGTATAGTGTATTGGGTTTGGATTGTAATTCATGGTCTACTGAAAAGCCTGTCTCGATCATACGATTGAAGGTGGTCTTTTCCTGGTCACAGCCTGGTCAATTGATAGAACTCGTAATACTGCCAGTTTCTGAGTCATTTTATTGAAAATGAGTTGTACAAAGAATGGCTTACAGATTTTTCCAGTGTTGATTGAGAATTTAGTTCAAATGTTCAGGGTCCAAATAGGCATTGGCATATCAGCTTGTCTAGGGGATTTTCCAGGCATGCAGTTAAATTGTCCTTTGTCTATGGTGGTGGGTGGGAAGAAGAGTAGTTTGGGGAGTATTTCTAAGCTCAGTTGGATTAGTAGTTCCTGGTGATGAAGCCATGGAAGCCATTATCCAGACTGGGCACTTTTGGCATTTAGTGACTAGAAAGGCTTATAAACTGGAGTAAAAGGAAAACAAGTTTCTTTTTAATTAAGTCATCTAGTCTGTAAGCAAATAAAGTGAATCAGGGGCATTCTGGAAGTCTCTCTGATGGAGAACAGTGGGAGCTCCAGCTTTCCTGGAAGTCTGTTATCCTGAACCAAGGCTCACTAGGTCAGCTTTGCAAAATGTCTGAAATGGGAATGAAGTTGTGACCATTTAGGAGAGAAAATAATGGCTTTCAGAGAAGGCTATCCTCAAAGTCATATTTTGACCTTTTCCTTCTTCAAGTTTTTTTGAATTGTGTTCATAAATGTGTGTTGAACTTATTTGTTTAACCTTTTAATAAGTTGGTGAGGAAATCTTGAACGATTTTATTCCTTGGGTAGAAGTTGAACTGAAATCGTTATGGTTTAGGTTTCTCAGATGCCTTATTTGCTTACATAGCCCTATCTTTAGAGAATTTTGATGTGTATATAATCCAGGTGGAAGATAGGATGGGATGTATGTTTTGAAAATGGGCCAATTCTGTGCTTTCTGTTCAGCTAGAAGAAATGTCCTGATTCTCAAGGTTATGACGGTTTTATATTTTAAACCAAATCTGTATTTCAATTTGTCGTGTTTTCCTGGTAACGCAAGCACACAAACAGACTCCATAGTTTTCAATATAGAGGGACTTTATGACTTGTTTCAAATAAATAGGTTAATTATATTAAATGTTCCCATTGGCAAAGTTTTGTTTCTAATATAGAAAGTGTCTCCTACACTTTACGTATTTAGGTAGAGTGAATTCTCTTGCACGGTATTGAAAAACTCAAAGTTTGTCGTCTGCTGATTTTAGGGGAATAGGGAAGTAAAAGCTGACACTGACTGATAGCCATTTTTTTTACAAAGAAATGTGTCTTGGAAGTTTGTTACTTTCTGAAAAAATTTCTGTCTCATAGCAAAAAAAATAGCATAGAAATGGAAATAGATTATTTCTGGGGGCTTACCTCATTAAGAAACTTTGTATTGTTTTTTATCTTAGAAAAATTGTCACTTGGAGACTTTTTTTCCTCTAAGATGCTAAGTGGATGAAGCAGCTATTGAAGTAAGTGGGAAAAATGTTCCCTACAAATTTTGAAGCAACTGTTTGAGTTAACATTTCTTTTTCAGATACACACACACACACGAAAACTCCATGGTGAAGATAAATTTTAAAATAGAATTTTAGGATTTAATGCTGCTAGTATCAGGAATTTTTCTACCTGCTGATCCTAATTAGAATTTGCTGCGGGTAGAAGCCATGGTCGATGCAAATGAGGGCAATGCATGCTGCATTTCATGTTCTGTGAAACTACGTTGGCCCCTAGCACTGTGGACCTCCAGTTGCGCAACCTCAGCCAATGGTGTACTTCTCAGGGATATTTTCATAATGTTGAAAGGTTCTCTATAGCAGTTTGTTGAGATCAGATTAAAGGATTATTTTTGAGTTAAAAAAAAAAAAGTCATGGGGCTTCCCTGGTGGCGCAGTGGTTGAGAGTCCGCCTGCCGATGAGGGGACACGGGTTCGTGCCCCGGTTTGGGAAGATCCCACATGCCGCGGAGCGGCTGGGCCCGTGAGCCATGGCCGCTGAGCCTGTGCATCCGGAGCCTGTGCTCCACAACGGGAGAGCCACCCGCGTACCGCAAAAAAAAAAAAAAAAAAAAAAAAAAGTCATGGGAAAAAATATGGTCACTTCTATCCATTCAAGAAAGAAAGGAAGGAGAGATGTTCTTCTTGCTCACCTGCATTTTCCCTAAAACTGTAAACAATGCACAGGAGGGTGATTTCTTTCTTTTCTAAAATGGATATTATCATAACTCAATCTTATTCACCTACTGTCCTGCAAATGTATTTATTTCTTGAGCATAAAAGTAGAAGAATTGTATTCTAAAACATTGAATTTTACCTATTTTTGATGAGTTTTATGTAAGTGTTCTATCTGATTGTTAAGGAAGATGATATTTTTAGTTTTATATCACCTTTCTTTTTGCACTCCTGTGCATGGTTGAACTGGCTGATGTGTAGGAGTTCTCAGGAATTTTAGCATTAGTCTAATAAAAATTAAATTAGAAATATGATACATCAGTTGCAGAATAAATCATGTAATAAATTCCTGAGCTCATTGTGAAGGACTTTGAGTTATGGCTAATTTGAATAATCCAGCCCAATAGGGAATTTCGTCTCACCATCATTTGTAAGAAAAGAAAAGCAGCCCTGCAGCTGCTGATATGTTTTTACTGACACTGGAAGTAATTTCTAAATAAAAGGAAAGAAAGAGTTGCCGAGAACTTAGAATGAAAGGTTTTCAGAAATGTTTTTCTCTTTGAGATTTCTTTATTTATTCTTATTATATCCCCTCTAGGAGTAAAAATAATGTCCTCCAGCCCAGTCAGCGTTAACAATTATGTTTGTGAGCAGACAGAAATTCAGGATGCTATAGACTCTATTCCTATAGATATAGTAAGGGTAGGGACTGCAGAGAGGGGTAAATGGGAGGTGTGTGGGATGGAAGTCTGCCACATAAGCTTATGGGCATCATATAGATCGAGATTCACAGGCTTAAATGCCCCTAGGACTGTGTGAGCATCTTAGTGAGTTGAAGAACACATGCCTCATTTAAGTAGTCTCACCTTTAGGAATCTTTATATTGTTGCAATGAATTAATCCTGCCTCAGTGTTGCCAGAGTGTGGGACCACCAATAAGTGAATCATCTCCTAGATGAGAGCTGAATACTCTTCCACAAGAGACAGCAAAATAGAGACACTCAAGAACATAATATTCACTAATATCTTGCAACCAAGAAAAAATTACTCGACAAGCAAATAAGCAGGAAAATATAACTCATAATCAGAATGAAATTTAGTTAATAGAAACAGATTCAGAAATGAAACATGATGGGATCAGAAGGCAAAGACTTTAAAACAGCTTTCATACATATGTCTAAAATAAAAATAAAGTACTATTATAAATAGGGAGTTGGCCAAGGGAAACTAATCAGAAACAACACCGTCAGTAGTGAAGCTGAGTGACTTGTTGCTTAATGATATCTCCCAAAATAAAATGTGTATGGTTTGATAGGGGTGTGTGTGTGTGTGTGTGTGTGTGTGTGTGTGTGTGTGTGTGTGTGTGTGTAATTTGAAATATAGATACATACTGCCTAAGAAACAAAAGTTTATTTTGGATCTTCTGGCTCAGCCATGAAACATATGTGTACAAATTCTCTGATAGAGCTGCTGTGTTTTGAAAGTAGCATAGGGTTTCTTTAATGCTTCAGCACTGATTGTATGACTTAAACACACACATACATACCGGTACAAACAGAGATTTACCTCTTGCTAGAGATACTGAATTAGGGGATATATGGAATATACTTGTTTGAGTATTTAAATATAGCCTCCCTGTAGAATGATCTAAGTGAAAAAGTTGACCATTAAAAATATAGAGAAACAAAAATACTATTTTCATGTTCATTACTTTGTTTTTCTATTAAGAGCTATTTAAAGGTTAAAACTTTTTTTTTTTTTTTTTTTTTCTGAAGAGGCGAGAGGAAAGCCTTGTTAAGTCCTATAGGCAAGTCCTTAACTCTTACAGAGACTCAGCTCTGGAGTTGAATATATAGCATCTCCAACTTCGCCTGCTAACATTAGAGACCCGTGCTCTGCAGATACTGACAAGAGAACTTTAACACTTCCCTTCAGTATTGAACAATATCTGGGATAGTTTATAAATCATTATTTCTCATTTAATGGTCTTGATCCAAAGGATTTTCAAGTTCACTTCAGATTAACCAAACTAAGTAGGTTACATCATACTTGGTGAGTGCAATTTAGTATAACTATTGACATATTACCAAATAATTCTGTTTTAAATATGTCCCTGAGGGGAAGTCTCATGTTTTACTCTATTTTCTAGGGTTATGCAAAATTGCCTGGCACTCAGCCTTAGCTTTCTGATTCCTTAGTTCTGTGGAAGAGCTTGATTTATAAATTTGTTGTTTTGCTCTGTCTGTTTGTTTTTGGTTTGTTAACAGTATTGTATCTTTCCCTACCTTCATCAGTAATTTTCATTCTAAAAGGTCTTACAGTGTAAACAAGTATTTTTTTTTTTTGGTCATGAGAATACTTTCTCACTAAATGTTACATACAAAACCTGTTGGTAAAGGAGGGGAAATTTTAGCTATTTTGAAAAGCCTCCTTATCCCAAGTCACTGAGGCAACTCCATGGATTCTTAGATTTTTTGAACTTTAGTTTTACCAATAAAATAAGAATAACACCTATCAGTAAAATAGGAATAATACCTATTCACTTATATAGTAGATGAAAGCATGTTTATCATATGGTAAAATGTCTCCTGCCCTTTGATGATATTTAATGAGGTTGTCATTGTTATTCCCACCTATATGCTTTACAAATAGGAAATGAAGAATATCAAATCTCTAGGCTTAGCTTTTCTAGATGAATCAGTTTATAAAGGACACAAGGGTTCTTGAGATGACCAGAAAGACAGACCAGTTCAGTTTTTCATTGACCAGAGGCAAAATACCTTTCATGTGTGTGCATTCATGGACAAACATCTGATTTTTTTTAGAACTGTTTGAGATTTAAAGAATTACTATTAAGATAATACAAAGAATGCCTATATACCCACATCATTTTCCCTATTGTTAATATCTGATGTTAGTTTGGAATATTTATAAAATGAGTGAAACAATATGGATACATTATTATTAACTAAAGAATATAACTTGTTAAGATTTCTTTAGTTTTTCCCTAATTCCTCTTGATTGTGACTGTTTCTTAGACTTTTCTTACTTTGAGGACCTTGACACTGTTGAGGAATATTAGTCAGGTAATTTGTAGAATGTACCTCAGTTGGAATTTTCCTGCTGGTTTTCTCATGATTATATCAGGATAATGTATTTGGGGGGGGGAATTTTCATCACATCATATCAAGGGCAATTAATATCAAATGAGTTATTATCGTTGATGTTAATTTGGTCACCTGACTTGAGGTTGTGTTTGTCATATTTCTCCTTTCTCTGCTATACTTTTAGGAAGAAAGCCACAATGTGCAGCCCACATTTAAGGAGTCAAGAGTTATATACTATCTCCTTAAGGACAAAATACCTACATTAACTGTTTGAGATTCTTACAATGTGATACATTTGTTTATTCCACCCCCCCTTATTTATAAACCATTTATTTTTCTCAGTAAGGGCTATTTGTTTTATACTGTGGTTTATAAATCCAATACTATTTAATTCAATTTTTTGCTCACGTTTTTTTCCAGCTTTGGCCATTGGGAGTCCTTTTAGTTGGCTCTTAAAATGTTCCAGACTCATCTTCTGTATTTCCTGTCCCAGTCTTAGTATCAGCCATTTCTCAAGGAGCTCTGACTCCTTGTATTGCAGAATGATATTAGAAGCCAACATCTTGTGCTAGATGTGCTCATTATTACTGGTGTGTCATTGTTTCTAAGTCCTCTCAAGCTAACAGTACTGAAGATATATATGTCTGTACTAATATGTGTATTTTCACATATATATACATATTTCTACATGTAGCCATCTGTATATTAAGCTAAATATGAGTTTGTACTGATGTCTCTAACTCTAACCCATTATCACATGGATCATTTTAGCCATCTCTCCTATTTATCTGTAACTTTGTATTCCAACAGCAAAAAACCTAGATCCCACAAAAACCTAGATCCCATCAGCCACCACTGTATTAGTATCCTATTGCTGCTATAACAAACTACCACAAACACAGTGGCTTAAAGAACACTAATTATATTTCTTTAGGTCAGGAATATGTCATAATTTTACTGGCTAAAATCAAGGTGTCAGCAGGGCTGCTGCATTTTTTTATGGAGGCTCTACAAGAGATATATTTTCTTACCTTTTTCCAGCCACTACAGGCTACATTTGAATGTTTATAACAGCTTTACCATAATCACCAAAAACTAAAGCCTCCTATAAACGTGTAAGTTTTGTGTGAACATTATTTTTTAAATTGGTTGAATAAATACCTAGGAGCACAGTTCCTGGATTGTATGTTAAGATTATGTTTAGTCTTTGAGGAGGCTGACAATTTGTCATTTTAAGTGGCTGTACCATTTTGCAATTTCACCAGCAATGAGTGAGATATCCTGTTACTCCACCTCTTTACCAGACATTGATATTGTTGGGTTTTGGTTTTTTTTTTTCATTTTAGCTATTATAATAGGTGTGAAGGACTATCTCGTTATTGCGTTAATTTGTGATTCACTAATGACAAACACTGTTGGCATGTTTTCATATTCTTATTTGCCATCTGTGTATTTTCTTTGAAGATGTGTCTGTTCAGATCTCTTGCCCATTTTCAAATTGTGTTTTGTTTTCATTTGAGTTTTAAGAGTTCTTAGTATATTTTGGATTCAAGTTGTTTATCAGTTATATGTTTTACAAGTGTATTTTGCCAGCCTTTGGCTTATCTTTCTATTCACTTAACAGTGATTTTGACAGAGCAGAATTTTTTTTTTTTATTTTAATGAAGCCCAATTTACCTTTCTTCATGGATTGGGCTATTGGTATTTTGTTAAAAACTCATCACCAAACCAGGGTTGTAGACTTTCTTCTATGTCTTTATCAATAAGTTTTATGTTTTGCATTTTAGATGTAAGATCCATTTTGAGTTAGTTTTTTATGTAAGGTGTAATTTTGTCTTGTTTTGTTTTATTTTTGCTTTAATTTTTTGCAAATGAGCGTCCAGTTCTCCAACTTTTTTCTTAATTATTGTGTTGACTCTTCTAGGACATTTTCTTTTCCATATAAAATTTAGAATCAGTATCTGCAAAATAGCTTGCTGGGATCTTGTTTTGGATTGCATTGACTGTATAGATCAAGTTAGGAAGAATTGACATCTTAATAATATTGTCTTCCATCCATGAGCATAGAACATCTCTCCATTTATTGAGATGTTTTTTGGATTTTTTTTCACCAGCGTTTCATACTTCTTATGGGTCCTATACATATTTCATTAGATTTATGCATATTTCATTGTTTGAGTGCTATTATAAATGTTATTGTTTTGTATACTTTTCAAAGTCCTGTTGTTCATTGCTGGTATATAGAAAAGCAATTGACTTTTGTATATTAATCTTGTGTCCTGAGCCTCATTTATGCTCACTTATTAGTTGTAGTGCTTTTTTGGACAATTCTTTAAGATTTGCTACATAGACAATCATGCTATCTATGAATAGAGACAATTTTATTTCTTCCCTCCCAATTTGTGTAAATTTTCCTTCTTTTTCTTGTTTTATTGCACTAGCCAGAACTTCCTGTATGACACTGAGTAGGAGTGGTAAGAGGGGACATCCTTGCCTTGTTCACAAGGCAGAAGGTGTCTAGCTTCTCACTATTAGGTAGGATATTAGCAGTAGATTTTAGATGTTCTTTATCAAACTAAGGAAATTTATTTTTATTCCTAGTTACAGAGAATTTTCATCATGATTGGGTATATGATTTTGTCAAATGCTTTTCCTGTGACAGTTAATGGGATTATATGATTTTCCTTCTTTAGTGATGTGATATCTTACATTGATTGACTTTCGAATGTTGAACCAGCTTTGTATACTTGGTCATTGTGTATAATTCTTTTCATATACTGTTGTATTTGACTTTCTGGTTTTGGTGTTTGGGTAATGCTGGTCTCATAGAATGGGTTAGGAAGTATTTTCTTTGCTTCTATTTTCTGGAAGAGATTTTTGTGAATTGATATCCCTTTTCCCCTTTATTTGTTTGGTAGAATTCACTGGTGAAACCATCTGGATCTGGTGATTTATTTTTTACAAGGATATTAAGTATTGATTCAATTTTTAATAGATATAAGGATATTCAGATTGTGTACTTTACCATGTCTGAGTTTTGGTAGTTTGTATATTTCAAAGAATTGTTTTATTTCATCTACATTATCAAATTTGTGAGCATAGAGTTGTTTGTTATACTTTTATGGTAGTTTTAAAAAAATTTTTAATAGAAGAGCATAAAGAGCTGAATGATGTGTTTTTAGTTAGTTCACTTAAGAAACCTTATTACTACCACATGTCAATCAAGCACTGTGCCTAGAGATACTGATGATATAAAGTAATTTTTGTATAAGCCAATATATTATGTGTCCTTTTCAGCTCTTTATAAGCAAAGGTTTAACACATTTCCTGGAAGTAGCAGATATTCAATAAATATGTTAACATTTAACAAATTATATAATGAGTTATTTATTTGACAATTCTTGTTCTCAGGACCTTAGAGTTTAATGTTAAAATCCTAGCAAAATTCTAGACTGGTTAACAACATATTTTTCTTCAAAAATGCATCGTTCTGGAAAATTGTCCCTATGTAAACAGACCCATTAATACATGAAAAACACAAAACTTGGTCAAAAGGAGGTACATTGTTTGTTAGAACAAATACAAAAGAAATTTTGAAAAATTTGGTGTAGTAGTCAAAGAGTACTATAATCTTTGAAATAAGTATGCAAGAAACTTTGTGACTTAGAAAATCAAACTGAATAACTGAGTCGGTAGACAAAAATTTCTAATTTTTACTAATAAATTCCTTATCCATATTTTTCTGATGTCTTAATACACTTTTCACATAGAGAAAAAAAGTGTGGTATTTTTCCTCCACAATGAGCAAGATTGTGTTTTCCTTCTGTTCCTTCAATACTTCCCAAATTCTAGATACTTTGAATAAAGGGGGAAAAGCATATAACAAAGGGAAGGAAAGAAACCAAAGTTAAGTCATTGAGTTTAAATTGAAACATAATAAGGGAAAGTGGAGAAAAATAGCTAAGATAATAAGGTACTTCAATCATTTGAGGACTAGGAATGCTGAATGTTGAACAATCCTGAGATTCAAGTTTTGCCTTTAAGAGGAACTTTCTAGGAGAAGATATAACTTTTTAGGGAATAGTATCAATAAGGATTTTCTAGTAAAATATGTAATAAATTGAAAGAAACAGAGTTTACAAACCAAACTACACATGAACAATTGATAAGTTAGATGCAAATCTTAGTATCAATATTCACCGATTAGAGCTACTCTTGTAGGACTCTTTAGCATCAACTAGGTATTTTAGTTGTGCTCTGCATAGCAGAACCATAGTTTTTGTTTGTTTTCACATGGAAGTGACTGTAGAAGTAATCCCAAATGACTGTTTCTTTTTAATAACTGATGACATATAAGTCCATTCAGTGGAAAAATTACTTGTTTTCAGCTACACGATGCCAGAGTTAAGACTAGAAGTGAAGTCTTCAGGCTCCCAGCTAAAGATGTTTTTCTCTACTGTTCACCACCTCATGGGAGCACACTGTCATTATCTAAAACCATTTAAATCATATGGAATTGGCCTGTTCCCCTGTGATTTAGTAGAGCTAAATAACTTGCAAATAATTTAAAAAGTGGAGAATATTTTTCTAAGCTCCTTAATTAAGTCTATATTTCCTCAAGAATATGGTTCTCAAGTTAGACATAAAAACAGTATAACCCAGGTGTCACAGAGTGGACAACTCCCAGTTCAGTGGTTCAGACAGCTAGGAAATAAATCTTTAATTTGAAAATTGATTCAAGTATTGCAATTCAAGTATTACAGTTATAGAATACCCTTATCGATTATGCTTTCAACAAGATTCAGGAAGAGAGGAATTAAAGGAAATCACCTGTGTATCCACGCCCCTGCCAGTCTTTATTTTTGTAATTGTAAACTCAAAATAGCTTGGGACAATTATAACTTGAGCTGAAAAATAGCTTGGAAGGTGTAAGAAAGCAAACTCTTAATATTTTGGATTATAATTTGACACATTAATTAGAAATAAATAAATATTTATTTAGGTCTGCTAAATATATAGGTGATAGAAGAGTAAACTCAGCCAGGAGTCCCAAAGTAACTTTCAATTTAGTCACTGGTATTGTTCTTCTGAATTGCACTACTGAAAATTCCAGACTAATTTGTGGATGCTTAATTTAGTTACCCCTGAAGCTACTCCTTTTGTGAATTTTCTACATTTCGACACCCTTTAAGAAATACACCTTGCCATCTTATACTTACTTTTTCTTAAGATTGCTAAAGGGAATATCGGTAACATCAAGTTATTCCTTATAATCTTCCCATGAAGTAAGTAGGTTATGGTTATAATTACACACATTATCTTGTTCAAAAATGAGGACCAAAAAGTTAAAAAAATTAGCCCTGAAATCTGACAGTCATTTAAATTTCAGTAAGGTATTTTCATTGATTCTATAGCACATTCCGCTATTCAAAATGCAACAAACCACAGAACAATAGTTATAAGAAATCAAAATGTTTACGTTCCCACCATAGCAATTAATAATAAGAAATGAGACTAGGGTCTTAACATGTCTTTTATTTTTCTTATTTTCAGTGGCACGTAAGAAGTGTGAGAAATTTCCTTCTTAACTTGAAGTTCTTGCTCACCAGCTCATTCTGTTCACAGTTTCAGCTGGCATATGTTTAAGTGAGCATGTTCAAAGTATTGTGCTGCTATTGACGTTTTTAAGGATGAGTTGATTGGGAAAAGTCATAATTCAGCTTCCTCTGAAAATCATCTATCAGTATGCAAAAATCTAAAGCTTTCCCTTAGGGAACTCATCTAAATTCCATCTTTTGCCTGTGATTTTTTTCTCAGCTCCTGGCATTGAAATGTATAGTAGCTACTGATCATTCTGCCATATTTTTAGGGTGTTTTGCAACCGATAATCTGTGAAGTTAATTTTCCAATTTGGAATATTTTGAAAGGAGTATTCATTCAGCTTTGCTAGCTATGCATAGAACTTAAGCTGGAAGGCAGAATCAGTTTTCTAATAGGTGGAAAGTGGATAGATTAGGGAGGCACACACTTGGCATGGCTAGAGGAGTTCAAAGTCTCTCCTATCCCAAACAATACTGCATTTTGCTAATGCTTAAAATTTAATTCCTAGAGTTCCAAATGTGTGGGCTTTATAGATAAGACTTATAGAGCAACAATCTTGGGAGAAATAACAGAATGCCTAATAGTCATCTATCCTTTATAGAAATGTAAAAATTCATTTCCAGAGAACAAAATTTCAAAGTAAAAAATGACAACAAAAAACTCAGAGACAAGAGGATAGGATGGCAAAATGGTGTCACAAAGGATATGGAGTAGGGACGGTTTTAGAGTATTGAAATATTACCAACTTTTCCTACTTTACAGATTTTCTTTACACTAACTAACCTCAGAAGAAGGTCATTTCCCCAGAAGTGGGATATGTTCTTCCGAAAAGCTACATGTCTTATATTTTTTGAAATGGTAAAGATGTCTGTTTTGAGAGTCATTTTCAGATACTATACTCTGGTTTCATTAGCCAGTTGGAAGGGTGGCTGCCCTTAGTGCTTAAACTTTTAGGCTGAATGTTTTCTTAAGAAGAGCACAAATGCTTAATGATAGAGTCAAGGCTAGGTTTCATTCAGACAATGTTAAGGAAACAAACCAAAAACAGTGACTTTGAATTATACTGTATTTTATATTAGTGATGTACATCCCAAGAAAAGTTCTGCAGGACAGTGTTATCTTTATCTGGCTCATTGTTTAGGATGCTAATTCTGATCCTGATGTTGCTGAATGGAGCTGGGGTTGCTCTGCTCCTTGACTACTCAATTCAGCTGAACTTTAACCAACCATATCATGACACCATGCTGTCAATCACAAGGTAGAATACTGAAAGAATGGACTCAAAATTATAAACTAATAACTAAAATGGTGTACTACACACCTGAATTTTACTGATAAATATACTGCTAATTGGATGACCTTGAAAAAGTCTCATAACCATTCTAGGTCTCATTTGTCCTCTCAAGTAAAAGGATAGGGTTGCCCTCAATGATCTCTATAACTAGAGTCACATATATAATCCAAGGGAGAACTCTTTTGAGAGCAAAAGTGGGCAGTATTAGTAATTATACCTAAAACACAGACTCAAACGAGCCATGTCTCAGGAAACCTAGGATGTATGAAACCCTGTCTACAATAATCAGACACCTATTGGAAGTTCTTCCTAGTGCTACATCCTACAGACTCCCAGCTTCCTCCTCATAACAGTGATGAGGCCTCTGCAATCATTTTGTAAAATACAGTATTACTCTTCTGTCCTAGCCTTCACTGGGTGCTGGAGGGGTAAGCACTTGAACCAAGCTGGGCCTGTCAGAGTTCTTTACCCAGGAATTTAGAATTGGAGCTAAAACTTTAGAGTTTAGTCTGCCTGTTAACTTTACAGGAGAAGATTTAACTGAACATTGTAAGTAAATATTCAGAAACCAAAAAAAAATCATTTTGCACAACAAGAATAGAATGAGGCAGACAGATCGTTCATCTCTGTCACATTTAGTCAGCATGGTGGCCATCATAAAATAGCACTCAGGAAAAATCTTTTAAATGAATCATCTGTTTCTTAGCTGATAATAAATAGTGTTTGACAGATTTCAAACCTTATTTTCATTCTTTGATGATTATAGGTTATCCAAAATGGGTACCCTATTTCCAAGAAGGATTCCAGGTGGCTAGAATTATTAACATGTGTATTAATTAAGAGCAAAATCGGGCTTCCCTGGTGGCACAGTGGTTGAGAGTCCGCCTGCCGATGCAGGGGACGCGGGTTCGTGCCCCGGTCCGGGAAGATCCCACATGCCGCGGTGCAGCTGAGCCCATGAGCCATGGCCGTTGGGCCTGCGCGTCCGGTGCCTGTGCTCCGCGACGGGAGAGACCACAGCAGTGAGAGGCCCACGTACCGCAGGGAAAAAAAAAAATAAAAGAACAAAATAAAAATGGAAAAGTGTTAGGGGAACTCTAGGTGGTACGAGAGATGAATGGATCAGGAATTTCATACCAATGACTTGTGGCTTTTGAGCATTAAATATTCTTTTTGGGGGGTAAAGAAAGGGATGAGCGAGGCATTTCATGCAACAGAAAACAACTCTGGGAGAGGGGGTTATTGAAATGTTTTGAGATAGCCTCATAGTACTGAAGAAGAGGCAGCAAGCCTTGGTAAAGAAGCCTTTATTGAGCTTTCGGACCTCAATAAAGGAGTTTTTCATTCTTTTTTCTAGGACACGACCTTTAACATGCCTCAGCCAGTCCAGTCTCTGGGTCCTTTATTCAAGTTTTAATTTTCTGGAAGAAATAAGATTGATCCAGCTGGGGTCAGAAGCTTCTATTACTAGGCCAGCCAGCCATGGTGGGGAGAGAAGAATCATAATAGCACAGATAGGACCTTTGAAGGATTTAATGTGAACCAAGTAGCCATCCAAATATACGTGAAACATACAATGTTACATCCCAATTTGAGTGATGTAGAAATGTGGGGAAAATCAAGCATCTTAAAGATAAGTATCTTAGTTTCCCCAGGGACAAACCCTGAGAAGAGCATTTGAGTACAAGAAACTTATTTGGAAGAGAGTCCCTGGAAATGCCAGTAGAGAAGTAAGGAAGTGTGACAGCAAAATATAGGAGGCCAATAAAGAGTATTTTATCAAATAAGTTGCCTCTATAAGCAAATAGAGCTTAATGTCATTGAAAGGCTCTGAAAAATGATGTAGAACATACACCAACGCATGTGAGTTATCAGTGGAGCTATATTTATGGGGAGCATTCCTTCTATTGCACTTCTGTCCTGATCATACAAACAATGAGCAGGTATCAGCAGTCAGTGAGAACTATTTAGGCATAGAGATATGATGCTGAGAGCAAGGAAATGGTAGATGAATGAGAAAGGGGATATTGGTGCAATAAGAACAGCATCTGTCATATCAAGGAAGAGCAGCAGTTTTGTAATCCGAAGAGGAATGGAGAATTAATGGCATTAGACAAACTCTTTGAAACGTTAAATTTTTTAAAAAACAAAATTTACACATCTTTTCAAAGGTTGAGCACTGGGCTAATTAGTGATTTTGATATTTTGATAAATGAAGTCTTCTTTGGGGCCTTAGAAAATCACTAAGAAATCAGCATTAAAGAATTATCTATGGAGGAGAGGGGGAAGATGGCGGAAGAGTAAGAATTATCTAGTGGCAAAATATATAAATAGAAGAAAACTTTGAAAGGTGGATCTCATTCTGTAAAACTTGGTTTCCAGTAAGCAAATTATGTCTATTCTAAGAAGTCTATTAAACAAATAAAACCCCCAACTTTTAGTGTCATATATATATATATATATATATAGTCTCATCTTCCAAGAGTGCTTTCTTTCATTATTGAGAGCTAATTTCCAAAATACTATTAGAGGACACATGCAACAGTTTGGATATGCTCATAGTTACTGACAACATTCACTGCTGGATGGTCTAATCTATCAGCCAAGAGTGGCAGAATATTTACTGACTTTTTAATCTAGGTCATCTGAGGAGCAAAGCGGGGCTCAATAAGAAGTCATGCAGATGCATAAAATATTATCCTTTGCCTGATTTTGGAATTACATTGGATATGGATAAATTCAAGGATACAAAGGAAATATTTGGAAGCAAAGCATACTGAGAAAATGGTAGCTGGTCAATGAGCTTGTGGTGATTCTGGGCTCTACAAAGGAGTAAAAATTCAATTAAGTGAGAATTGAATAGAAACAAAATTTTGTTATGGTATTTGGATGAAACATTTATCAAATTAGAAGAGCATAAATCTGTGCCTAGGTCATGCACATTATCAATTTCCTTTAAAGAATTTCCAATAGATTATTTGAAATCTCTTGTTCATTCCTATGCAAACAGGCAATACAATTAAAAATATTTTTCCAGATTAACTATTGGTACTTAAGAAAATCCCTTACCAACTTTTGCAAGTGAGTTTATTCAAATAGGGGAAATACATTAAATCACTGAATGGAAAGACATTTTTAAAATAAAGTCTTCCCAAATTCTTTTGCATGGAAGACACATTTTTCTCCCTAAATACCTCCAAAGTGCAGAGAGAAAGTACAGCAGAGCTTTGGGTATTTCAGATAGACCTATGACAAACCTTTCTTTTTCCCCCTCTAGCCTATATACAGAATTTCTGCAGAAAGTAGGTCTAAATCACAAAGATGTAATGGCTTCTACGTTCCTCCCATGTATAAAAGTGGTGATATTTATATTTCTTTGACATAATTTTCAAGCAAAGCGTGACTTAAAGCTGAAAATACTAAAGCTAGAAAAAATTTACTTAAGGAATAATTTCTGAGGTTTTATTTATTATTAAATGTGCAATATATAATTTGTCATTTTTAAAGCAATCTATTTTTTAAGGTATTAGGGGTCCAACTCTGCTGAAGTATACATGTTTATTGTAAAGTTATGGTGGTAATGCAAAATAAGGATACATATAAATATACTTTTGCATGGTTTTAAAAGTCACTGTCAATAATGAAAGTGAAAGCTTATGAGAACATATAGCATTGAAAAATGCATTTTAACATGAATTGTGCAGTCATGCTCTCTGTATATCCTTTAAAAAAATGTTTTAATTAAGAAGTGCCAAAACTTGAAATTATTTCTTGGTGTATCAGATCATCTATATTTTTAAAGCAGAACTCTAATTCAGTTGTAATTACTGGCATTCCTCACCTAAAAGGCAGACAAGGAAATATCAACCATCCAAGAAGGTAACAAGGAAGAGCAAGGAACTCCAAAGAATAAGAGAGCAAACATAGGGCACCAAAAATGAGAACAATCTGTGCCAAGTATGTATGTGTTGCTTTGAAACATTTAATGATTAGTAATGAAATATTAAATACGTTCATTTATATATATTCTGTTTTGAAGAAAATAAATGGTTTTATTCATCTCACACGTGACACAATTTGTATAATAATCAATTTATTGGTAAATCAACTTACAGTTTTCTTCCAACTAAAGACTAGTGTCCAAAGGAAGAAGAGATTTCTCAAATGCTATCTTTCTGATTGACTCTGGTACATACACTCTTATAAACACTTTTTTCCCTAAGTTAAAATTTATTTTTATTGTTTATTTATTTTTTTGAGCTGTCCCACTCACTCCCTGTGAAGGCAGCAAGTATGAAGCTGATAGATAACCTTAAATTAGAGAGGGGCTACTTGTTCTAAGGTTGTGTGTTTCTAAGATGCATATTCTCTTTTGAGGAGTAAGATAAAAACAGTTAACCCATCTGGGATAGTTATTTTTAAGAAACTACCAAGGCATGCTGGGTGTTTTTTGTTGTTGTCGTTTTGTTTGCAGGACTCATCCCAGTGTGCAGACCAATCCTATTTCTGGTCTTTTAGAGCCATGGTTATCATTGTTGGAAATGATCATTTGACCCTAGGCTTTAATGTTCATTTGTCAAAGCCTGTTGGGTGCTAGCCTTTCCATTGTGTGTCTACCAGACTTCTGGGTAGGCTTTGGGGAAGTCCTGAAATTGTTGTGAGGTGATTCTGGATATCAGCACAATCCTTTGCTGGAGTGATTATTTTAAAATAACTTCCATTGTGGAATCTGAATGAAGTCATGCCCAATTCAAATGTGATGTGACTAGATAGTTAAATAGAGGTGGATAGATAGATAACATAGAAAGAAAGAAAAAGATAACTGTATAGATAGAAAGGTACATGAATAGTTTGGGAAATATGAAATTCTACCTACCATCACTGGATATATATGGAATAGCCTTACATGTTCACCTTCATGTTTTGGAAAAATTCTTACTTTCTAGTTAGAAGTGAAAGTGGTAAAATTGGGTACATTTATACAGCATCTGATAAATTAACAGCTAGTAGAAGAAAGAAATTACTTTTCAGCTGTCTTTGTAATACTCTATCAAATAGGTATTTCCTCTGATTTTCTCACTACTCATTTTCTGTTTTCTTTATTGACTGCAGATCTCTAATTCCTGCATGCTTCTGACTTGACCATTACCATCCCAAGAACACTTTAGAGTCAACAAATAATACCTTCTTCACTCTCTTTGTATTTTAATGTCATTTCTTAAGAGACAATTATTTACATACACACCTAAATACAAATTTTTTCAATATACATAATCACAGAAGGTAATTTGCAGGTGATCTGATTCTGTTTCCATACTATCTAGGTGAGGAAATAAGTCTGTGGTAGTTGAGGTTTTCTGAATATGTAAACAGCTTTGAGTGGAAAAGGGAAGACTCACGACATCAGACACCAAGCCATTTTTAGTATTAACGTGTTTCTCCTGGGGATTATTGAAATTTATTTGTAACTTAGGGAGATTGACTTCAGTGACAGGAAGTTATTTTGTTTCTTCTTCTTTTCACTTTTCTCTTTATTTTGTTAGAAAGGAGATTTGGAAAGAATGGAAATTTTGGAATGAGGTGCACTTTGCAAGAAGGTTGAATCTGATGACCTTGTTAATGGAAAGCCTTTGAGGATGAGCAAGGGAAAGGAGTCTGAAGGACTTGCATAAACTAAGTTATGACCCTGAGTGGGAAAAATGTGTGGCATAATTACTGTTGGATTTAGGATGTCAGGTTTTGTTTCTATGATGGAAATGTTCTGTCAATTTTGGCACATTTCATTCCTTTTTTTTTTTTTTTTTTGCGGTACGCGGCCCTCTCACTGCCGTGGCCTCTTCCGTTGCGGAGCACAGGCTCCAGACGCGCAGCCTCAGTGGCCATGGCTCACGGGCCCAGCCGCTCCGCCGCATGTGAGATCTTCCCTGACTGGGGCACGAACCCATGTCCCCTGCATCGGCAGGCGGACTCTCAACCACTGCGCCACCAGGGAAGCCCGCACATTTCCTTCTTTTATTCCCAGGTTTGTTTTGTGTCTACCATTTCTGTTTAGTATTTCCTTTCCCATCCATGCCTCCTCTCCTCCCCTCCCTCACCACACACCTCCTTCTCCATCTCTCTCTGTCTCTCTGTCTCTCTCTCTCTCACACACACACACACACACACACACACACGAAAAAAATGAGGGAGAAGTAAAGCAAATAGCTATTTTTTTAAATACATACTTTATTTCCTAGTAGGAGATGAGTAAGGCAAGTATTTATATATTTAAATTATCTTTACTTGATTTGTAAATTTGATTTGTTTACTTAATCCCACCTTCTGTTTCTTCACTCTCATAGATAATTTTTACTACGTAGATGCTGATGGCCTCCTATACACATACAATTGCAATAAGTATGATCTTATTCCTTTGTTCCTTAATTTTTCTTCCTTCACTTTCTTCTTTTCTTCCCTCCTGCCATTTATATACCATCCAATATTCAACACACTACTCATATATCGATAACTTGACAGTATGCATTTTCTCACCTAGGTAATTATTTATCATTTGGTTGTTATACAAATCACTTTGATTTAGGGATTATCCTTTGACCTATGTGAAATATGTTCAAATAATCACATTTCTCCTAGATAGGGGAACATATAGCCATTCAAGAACTTGGGACTGCAGTTAGTAGAATCAGCCAGGAAACTAATGGGTGAAAATGACTTAGAGCATGAGCCAACTGGTTTATACTAGTCTACAGGACTGGGTTAGTGCTACAGTTTTATTTGTTTGTTTTTTTAAAAATCACATTGCATATAATACCTAATGGCTTATGAATGTTTAATATGTTCAAAGTTAGCCTTAGTCCTTCAAGTTTCTAAGGAATATGGAAGCATTGTTGCTTTTATCTGTGATTGTTTTTTGCCTGTCAAAAAGGAACTTCATAGTTATAAATTATAACTATATAAATTGAAGAATTTCATAGATAACAAATTTGCTGTTGAGCTTTTTATCCTTATAAAATTTATGAGTATGTTAATATTGTAATGAAAATTGCTTAGGAGTCAAATTCATAATTATAAATGACTTAATTTAATAAAAATGTTGGTTCAAGTAATTACTTAAAGCTTCAGTCTGCTGGAAATCTTCTAGCAAATTTTTTATTAATATCATATAATAAAGTAATTGTTATGCTTTTAATTAAATTCTCAGAGGTGACATTATACTAATATGATTTTTTTCTTCTATGCCTTTGAAAAATTGGCTTATCTAATTCTCTTATTCAAGATGTCAGAGAATCAGCATTTAGAAATATGAGAGGTTCATCCACCAAGGCTGGAGTTGGGAGAACTTGGTTCATGCTTTCAAGCTGCTGGAGCAATTTGGGAAAGAGAAATTAATGAAATACATTTTCAGTACTAAATTGCTTGTGGAGGAAGTAGTTTTCAAAGCATAAAGTTTACCTCTTGATTGAGAAGTCTCTGGTGAGAAACAGGATAGTTCGTCACTTGAAAATATTAGATTGAAAATAGGAAAGCAATAGAAACTATCTTTAAAACTCTAAACATTCATGTAATCTTAATGGATGTTTTTGATAATTTACACATTCGCCATTTAAAGAGTGTTTCTGAATATCCTTTTCCTTTGACATGAGATTCCTATGCAGCCTGCTAATGAAGAATGGAATGAATGAATTACAACATCTGCATACTTAGGAACTCATAACACAGCATGGTGAAAATCTAAATACCTTTGGAACAACTTCCTAAATTTTCTCAAAGCCACTGTCATGGAGTAAAGTTATAATATGCCCTGTTAAAAATGGCAGTTTTAAAAGTCTTTAAGTCTAAGAAATCTTTGCTAAAGCAAAAGTGCATAAACAAAGTAAACATGAAACCAGGATAAGGTTGAACTGCCCTGGTTCGATTTGGTCCTCTGGCTCTGAGTTCCACTCACTCACACACATATAGGAAACTCTAAGGGAACCTTTTGGAACAAGGTTTATGAGACACTGGTCTACAGGACTGTTTATAGATTGGCTTGACACTTTGCCATTTTAAAGCACATGAATAGTTTTTCCCTTAGAAAAGAATTCATGAAGAACAACCGTCACACATCCCCCCTCCCCTTTTCCCTCACTGTTCATTTATGTTATTTATAGTAGCATGAGGTTAAGTAAAGTAAATGATAACTTCGATAAGTTATTATTTCTCAATTTATAGTTTATGTTTTAAATGCCTCAAAAATTCTCTCTTACAACCTAAATGATATAATTAATACCTCTCAAGAATATTGCCAACATTACATAAAACCATTTTTGAGTGAATGCTTTGTAATATTTTTACTAGGAGAGTATATTTTTTATAATTACAATTGCCTAGTTGAGCTTAGAACCCACGCCCTTTCCTCTAAAGCATGCTGCTGAGAGTTTCAAAACTTACTTAACAGTATCCATAGAACATGTGCCAAGACCAAGTCCAACTCTGAGAGCAAAAACAGCAATATCTGGAAGTCATTAAGCGGTCACCATCTTGAGTACTGGAAATAAATAGCAGCTTTCTTGCCTGTTTACTTATGTTCTTATATATTTCATATTTCCCAGAAAGGCTTATAACACAAGGATTCAGATATGGTTTTATTTTTGCTAGCTATATTGTAATGACATGCCAGGGTTTTACATTTAAATTCTGGAGCCAAAGACCAATTTTGAAAAAGTTATTTTAAAAACACCATTTGGGCTTCTCCAGCACTTCAGAGACAACTTGTCAGCAGTTACTATTTTACTCACCTTTCCTTGTTTACCATGTTTCCCTCAGGGAACTGTATTACTATACTAGGTTGATGCTTCTTACTCATTTTCAGGAACCATTAGTCACATACATCATAAAAGCTGCAGGAAAAGTTTTTATACTTGTAGAAAACTACATTAAACTTAAATATAGTTCCTAAATATAAATCATAATAGTTGGAGAATTCAAGGTATAGCCATGTGATATAATACTATTCATAAATTAAAAATGATTTTACAGACTAAACTTTATCAACATGAAAAGGTAATCATGTAGAATGACCAATTGAAAAACAGATTATTTTCTTTATAATTTATCTTTCTATTTAATCTTTCTCCGTTTCAAATAACAAAAAACCAATACCCTTGCTGGTAGGATAATTTTTTCCCCCGTTTCTCTCTTCTTCCTCCCTCCATCTTTCTTCTTATTTGATGACCTACACCTTTAGTTTTCTGCAATGAATTTGATGTCCCACTTACAGTAAAATAGTATAAAACAAACATTTTTAGAAATGATATTTTAAATGTGTTCATAGAGCAACATGAGAGAAATTTGGATTAGGACCAAGCTGCCCTTATATTTTTGGGAATGTTTGCTGGTCTCAATGGCCTGTACATTTCCTCTTCATTTATGAAAGGGATGGTGCTTCAGAGATTAATCAGTATTAATAGCTGTATGACAGGTTATTTACTTGCTTGACACTTCTACTAATTCTTAGGCCTGATAATTGCTTTTCTTCCTCATGACATAGAACAATTTTAAAATGATTGACACTAAATGTTATTATAGTGTTACTGGACTCAGAATTAATTTCAATCAAATGTTGAAGCAAGGGCTTTAATAATGAATCAAGAGCATTGCGTAAATATTGAACCATATTTTTTTGTAGTATAACAAATGAATAATTTAAATTTCAGTGTGTATAGTCATTATTGTGTTCAGGTATATATTCCTCACAATAAGAAATACATTGTTTACTGCATTTCAAAAAGCATTTCATAGGAATGTTAAGTATAAATATTTAAGAACATCAAGTAACTCCAGATATAATACTAAGAGAAAATGTAAGAACCTTTCTAATCCTACTATGCTTATTCTTCTCCTTCTCTTTTGTTTTACAAAAATCACCAGTATAGGGATTGTCTACAGTTAAGAAATATATTTCTACAATTTTGAGTATATTTTCATTTCTGACATGTATTAAAACCCATGCAAATGTCTCTCATTTTTATTGTCATTAATGTACATTTTTCTTAGAAATTAGTTTTTTTAATGGTACTATAATAGTTCTTTGTCTAATTATTTCATTTTCTTTAGATCTTACAAAACATATGTATGTTTTGCTTTTATTATTTTATGTAGAAATCAGTTTTCTCTGTCTTCTATATAAAATAATTACACTAAAATTAATGGAACTAATAAAACAAACTAGAGTAACCTAATTTCACATTGCATAAGTAAAAATAAGTAATGCACTTGTAAAGAGAAACTACTGTAGGAAGCCCTGGAGTCTCTTAGAATCCTAAAAACATTAAAATGAAATAATAGAGGTTTTTATTTACTTTAATTTAGCACTGGATTTTTATCTCAAGCTCTTTATTTCTTATGTTTAGCTTATAATACCCCACCATAAGTGTAAACAGATTTTAAGTATTGAAAAGTAAGTACACATGTCAAATATCAATTTATTATATTTTAAAATAATTTCTATGTGGAAACCAAGTGAATCATGGATTCGATATTGAAGTATTGATATTCTGTATTAATCTTTAGCTTTTTGATCAGCAGGAACATGACATGCAGCATGTAAAATATTTTCAAACTTAGCAAAAGCAAATTTGCTTAAGAGAGATCTTAAAGACTCTTTACTTTGCATAATCATATTTTAAACAGAAAAATCCCAACCAAAACTTAATGTCCTTTGAAGTCCATACAACACAATGGATTTTTATTTATAATTTTCCCCTTAAAATGAGCTTTTAGGGGCTTCCCTGGTGGCGCAGTGGTTGAGAGTCCGCCTGCCGATGCAGGGGACACGGGTTCATGCCCCGGTCCAGGAAGATCCCACATGCCGCGGAGCGGCTGGGCCCCTGAGCCATGGCCGCTGAGCCTGCGCGTCCGGAGCCTGTGCTCCGCAAAGGGAGAGGCCACAACAGTGAGAGGCCCGCGTACCGCAAAAAAAAGAGAGCTTTTAATTAGCTTAAAGTAAGCCTATTTTCTGTAGATACTTTCGTTAGTACTTCAATTTGGGGTTATTTTTATGTTATCTCAGCTGAACTAGACCAGATTAAACATTTGGATTATTTGCTTGGAGTTCAATTCTGTACAAGTAAAACAAACCATTTTGGGGATGTTAAGATTTTGTCAATAAAATAGGCAAAAGGATTGTTTGAGCCCTGCAAGTGAGTTAGAAGGTAAACAGAAGTCAGAGTGTATCATAAGCCTAACCTGTCAAAGTTAAGGTGTGTTTAGATTCTTATTTCAGTGTATTCAGCTACCCATTCAGAATGGCAAAACCAATAGGAAAAGCCCATGCCTAGTGTTTGGAGGCTAAAACATTATTTACTTTTATTACTATTTTTTAAATTTCTGTGGCTCTCAAAATCTGTCATCAGTTGGTGACAGTTTCTTCTTCCTCTTCTGGTTGGGAAATATTCTACAACTTGACAATTAAATATTGATTAAAATTAAATATTTTGAGTACTTTTAATGAGTTCATTTATATGGCATTAAAAATAATGAGGAGTAAATAAAACAGACTCAAGCTTTGCCTCAGTTATCAGCACATAGTAAGAAAAGTGCATTAAAATTGAAACATATGAAATACAAATTGAATAACTCAATACTATAAATTTCCCAACTCGCTTCCATTGTACTTTGAATCACTTTTAAATCATTTATCATACTTCAGTATTTACAGTGAAAGATATATATTATCTTCTTTCCCTTGTTTGTAGCTGAGTTGCACCATATTATTTCCATGTTATTCTCCAGTGCCTAGCATACTTGCACAAAGTGGGAATATTTCAATAGAGGCTTATTTAATTAGGGCAATTAATGACATCTTCAGTCAAGAGCTTTTTTAAAATGAATTTTGAGTGGTACGGCTTCAGTAAAGTACTGGCTGAATTTTAACGGAATGTGTTTGTTGATTGCAATGAGAGAGAGAGAGAATGAGAATGAGGGAAACAGAAAAAAAGACCAGAAGGCAAGGGCAAGGGAGTAAAAGAGGAGAGACCAGGCATGAGAAGAGGAGAAACTAAGATGGATTTCTCACACCCAGAGAGAATGTGTCTGAGCTTTCCTTTCTCTTTTCCCTATAGATTTTAAGACTTCTCCAGGCATATTAAAATAGCTCTGATCATAAAATTGTAAAAAAATACTGAATTTATTTCATTATTTTGTATTTAATGCATTACTGACTGTTCCATAGCAATTGTTGAGAAATACTGCGCTTTGACCCATAGAACTGAAAAACTCATGGGTTCCAGTTTGTATACATTTTCTACACATTGAAACAATACCAAGTGGTACCTGATAATACTCTTAAGCTCTGCCCCGAGAGTGATCTGCAACCCATGAACTTGTCTCAGCTTCATCCTCTCTAAGGTACTTTTGAGTTTTAAAATTCTATTCCATGAGACCATTTTAATGACAGTGTTAAAGCTGACACGCCTTTCAGAAAATAACTTTTCTTCTTTTGAGGACAGGTGTCAAATATTTCATCTATGGCTGACTAATTTACCACTTCACTGATCTTATCAGCTAATTAAATTACATTTCTTAAGCATGTCATCTTCATAGTACTGGTAATCGTTAGACATAATTTTTAAAGGTATACCTGAAGCTAAGGCATAAATGAAATAAAAGGCATAACATACACACACACACAGACATAGGCATAATTTTCCAAATACGAACGATTAAATTAATTGAGACAAACTTAAATATTTTTTAAAAATATTGAATTATACTTACCAATCTCATAAGTATTAAGGTAAATAAGCTAAATGGGTAGTCTAGGGTATGTCAATAGATAAAATCAGGGAACATAATGAGAGAAAAGATATCAAGAAATTATGATCTAGAAAATGAGATCTTGAGTGCATGGTTTGGGAGAGAAAAGAAGAGAATGCTGAACTGTTTTAGGTAAGATAGTATCAGGAGTTGGGGATTGGGAGGGTCAGTAAAGTGCAAGAGAGGAAAAGGGAACGGGGTTGAGCAAACAAGAGCAGGCCTCCACCTTTTAACGGGGACAAAGGAAATACTGCAGGAAGGGTATTTAACCTCTCTGAATCTCACTTTAATCTTCTAGAAATGGAATTAATAATATCTAATCTCCAAAAAATGTTTGAATATTAAAAGAGATGTTCATAAAGCATCTAGGATAGTACTTGACACACAATAACCACTTATAATATATTAGTTCCCCAAAGTGCTTATTAATAATAATAAAGCAAACCTTCTGTTTACAACATTGGTAATCAAAAAACCCCATATTGATAACAAAATCTTATCCTTTTTTTTCAACTTTATTTCATAAACATATAGAATCTTAGAAGCTTCTAATTCAGCCTACCCAAAACTCAGTGAATGCCTACATTTCTTTTATGTTATTAAGAATAAACAATTCCCAGATAAAGACATTTCAAAACCAGAGATCTGTACAGAGGGTATTTATATATTAAGTAGTTTTCCAGGCCATGATGCCAATCCTCTATATTGTCTTGAACACTTCATACAAATCTGACATATATAGTTTTGGGTCAGTATTATTTTGGATGTTGAAAGATTCAACATGAAGTGACATGACAGAGAAATAGTACAGCAAGTTTGAAATGGCAAGATGATCTAAGGACAAGCCTCTTTTCTAAAAATAGAGGTAGTAAAAGTTAAAATTGAAAGAATAAATTAACTTAAAAAAATACATTACTCTCACTTGTTATGTAACTAGTTACTTCTCTTCTTGGCCCTACCCTCTTCCATTATCAATAATGCTCAGAAATTTATCCTGGATCTTGATGCAAATGGATCATGAATCTGTATCTCGAGCCTTCACCCTTTGTAGTCCTTCTCAGGCACATCTCAGTCCTCTTCTTTTTATAGTCCTCTGCAGCCTGGATATTACTGCCAAAGTCAATAATAAGGAACAGCAAAATAAATACCTGAATTTTGCAAGATTAGATTCCCGTATCCCTAATTCACTCCCCATTCTCTTACCTTCTTTATAGTTGAATGCCTTTTTCTCTCCTGTCCCATCCTACTCCCTTCTGCTCAGACAAAACACCTAGGTCTCATCTTCCCTTTCTGTTTATTCTCTCACTTAACTTAATTCAATCTCAACTATAGAGTTGCTATTTTCTGATTTCTAATTCTAGCATGATTTCATGATTAATAATCGGATCTTTCTCCCATATGACAAGAATGAAAATTATTTCATTAAGACTACTGTTGTTTTTTTTTTAACATCTTTATTGGAGTTTAATTGCTTTACAATGGTGTGTTAGTTTCTGCTGTATAACACAGTGAAGCAGCTATGCATAAACATATATCCCCGTATCTCCTTCCTCTTGCATCTCCCTCCCACCCTCCCTATCCCACCCCTTTAGGTGGTCACAAAGCACCGAGCTGATCTCCCTGTGCTATGTGGCTGCTTCCCACTAGCTATCTGTTTTACATTTGGTAGTGTATATATGTCAATGCCACTCTGTCACTTCGTCCCAGCTTACCCTTCCTCCTCCCTGTGTCCTCAAGTCCATTCTCTACATCTGCGTCTCTATTCCTGTCCTACCCCTAGGTTCATCAGAAACATTTTTTTTTTTAAGATTCCAAATGTATGTGTTAGCATACGGTATTTGTTTTTCTCTTTCTGACTTACTTCACTCTGTATGACAGTCTCTACGTCCATCTGTCTCTCTACAAATAACCCAATATCTTTTCCTTTTATGGCTCAGTAATATTCCATTGTATATATGTGCCACATCTTCTTTATCCATTCATCTGTCGATGGACACTTAGGTTGCTTCCATCTCCTGGCTATAGTACATAGAGCTGCAGTGAACATTTTGGTACATGACTCTTTTTGAATTATGGTTTTCTCAGGGTATATGCCCAGTAGTGGGATTGCTGGGTCATATGGTAGTTCTATTTGTAGTTTCTTAAGGAACCTCCATACTGTTCTCCATAATGGCTATACCAATTCACATTTCGACCAACAGTGCAAGAGTGTTCCCTTTTCTCCACACCCTCTCCAGCATTTATTGTTTGTAGATTTTTTGATGATGACCATTCTGACTGGTTTGAAGTGATACCTCATTGCAGTTTTGATTTGCATTTCTCTAATGATTAATGATGTTGAATGTCCTTTCATGTGTTTGTTGGCAATCTGTATATCTTTTTTGGAGAAATATCTATTTAGGTCTTCTGCCCATTTTTGGATTGGGTTGTTTGTTATTTTGATATTGAGCGAATGAGCTGCCTGTATATTTTGGAGATTGTTCCTCTGTGAGTTGCTTTGTTTGCAAATGTTTTCTCCCATTCTGAGGGTTGTCTTTTCATCTTGTTTATGGTTTCCTTTGCTGTGCAAAAGCTTTGAAGTTTCATTAGGTTCCATTTGTTTATTTTTGTTTTTATTTCCATTTTTCTAGGAGATGGGTCCAAAAGGATCTTGCTGTGATGTATGTCATAGAGTGTTCTGCCTATGTTTTCCTCTAATAGTTTTATAGTTTCTGGCCTTACATTTAGGCCTTTAATCCATTGTGAGTTTATTTTTGTATATGGTGTTAAGGAGTGTTCTAATTTCATTCTTTTACATGTAGCTGTAAAAGAATGGGCTTTCTATCCTGTTGCATTGATGTATATTTCTCTTTTTGTGCCAGTACCATACTGTCTTGATTATTGTAGCTTTGTAGTATAATCTGAAATCAGGGAGCCTGATTCCTCCAGCTCCGTTTTTCTTTCTCAAGATTGCTTTGGCTATTCGGGGTCTTCTATGTTTCCATACAAATTGCGAAGTTTTTTGTTCTAGTTCTGTGAAAAATGCCACTGGTAGTTTGATAGGGATTGCATTGAATCTGTAGATTGCTTTGAGTAGTATAGTCATTTTCACAGTATTGATTCTTCCTATCCAGGAACATAGTATATCTCTCCATCTGTTTGCATTATCTTTAATTTTTTCATCAGTGTCTTATAGTTTTCTGCATACAGGGGTTTCACCTCCTTAGGTAGGTTTATTCCTAGGTATTTTATTCTTTTTGTTGCAGTGGTAAATGGGAGTGTTTCCTTAATTTCTCTTTCAGATTTTTCAACATTAGTGTATAGGAATGCAAGAGATTTCTGTGCTTAATTTTGTATCCTGCTACTTTACCAAATTCATTGATTAGCTCTAGTAGTTTTCTGGTAGCATCTTTAGGATTCTCTGTGTATAGTATCATGTCATCTGCAAACAGTAAAAGTTTTACTTCTTTTCTGATTTGGATTCCTTTTATTTCATTTTCTTCTCTGAATGCTCTGGCTAAAACTTCCAAAATTATGTTGAATAGTAGTGGAGAGAGTGGGTAACCTTGTCTTGAACATTTAGATTTCTATGCCGAATTTAATGTGAGTATCCTGAACCCTCACCCCATGGGAAGGCAAAATTTTGCTTGAAGAGAGAGGTTCTTTTTGGAAACCGGAATCAAAATCATAGATGGGCAAGAGAGAAGAAAAGTTCTATCTTGAATAACCCTGAAGGAGTTGTCATAATATGGAGAGTTAATGAAGAATTTATATGTATAAATATCACTTATGTATATAAATATTATTTATATAACTACTTGTTGGTTTCCAAATAAACCTGGGAAAGAATCAGTTATATTCTTATCGCTATTCTCTGAACCTCTGAAAATAAGAGAATGGCAGAGACAATGAGAATTAATGTATCCTGGATTAGGGATATTAGAAGAGGTTATTTGAAAAGCACAGTAGTCTCATATTTAACCAGATTTCCTTTCTTTGGCTCACTGTGAATATAGTTTTATTCCCATTATTGGAAAATGGATGTGGAATGATCAAAAGTGAATTTTAAGTACAAATTTTTTAAGAGTTCAAAATTATCTGGCTCATGGGCAATTGATATAAGGACTCCATAACTGGAGAAGTCTAGAAATTTTATAATACTTTTTAATCTTTTATTATGAATAAAATATTAATTTCCTTATATATTTAGGCTATCATGTGCTGTTTTTGTATTTTTCTTTCCCCTTCATTTTTTGCTTTTTTATACCACATTAAAAAACAACCGTTTATTTAATGGAATGATAACTTTTGTAAGGCATCTATGTGATAACTGTCAGCTTTGAGATAACCATGTCTTTGGATCTTACTTCATGTTCGAAGATATGTGCATTCAAAATTATTGATTTTTAGTTTTGACCTTAGCAAAAAGAATGAGCAAATCATCTCATTGAAACCAGTCCATAATATCACACACTTTTTTTTATGGCTTGATTTATAATTTCAGTTCAGCATGAACTTGCCTTCTATGTAAACTTAACTCACTTTCAAGGAGAGATGTTAGTACAGTTGGTTTTGAATGACCTTAATTTATTAGAAGTTCTGAATCATAAGAACCTATTTGTGAGTGGGATTGTTTGCAGATATGGGCTGTAGCTTCACTGAAATAGAAAATAGAAGGCATAGTTTTTGCCTACGCCTCCAGAGAGTTTGTTTACCTTCATCAGTAGGTGATTATTGTCATGAAGCAACAGTAGGGAAAAAGATCTGCAGTCACTTTCCCTGTTGAAGTTGGTTTCAAGAGAAAATGTTCATTTTTGCCTAGAAAGTACTGAATACATGTTTGGGTAAAATATTTTTAAATAGTTGTATAAAATGCTATCTCTTGAGCTTCCATGGCGGCGCAGTGGTTGAGAGTCCACCTGCCGATGCAGGAGACACGGGTTCGTGCCCCGGTCCGGGAAGATCCCACATGCCGCGGAGCGGCTAGGCCTGTGAGCCATGGCCACTTAGCCTGCGTGTCCGGAGCCTGTGCTCCGCGATGGGAGAGGCCACAACAGTGAGAGGCCCGCATACCGCTAAAAAAAAAAAAAAAAAAAAAAAATGCTATCTATTTAAATTTTTACTAACAGGCTTATATTCAATGTAAAGCAGTTAGTAATAGAGATATGTAATTCAGGTCAGAAATTCAGATGTTTACAATTTTGGTCAGAGGCCATTACAAAGCTACTTACATAAAACAGAGTGCCTTCTCACAGGGGAAAAAGTCATGTAGTACCAAAAAAAGAGCTTAATGAGATGAGTTTTTGAGTCTATGAATATATAACTTTGTTGCATTTGCATAAGGGTGGATCAGTTTACATTTAGGGCACTTGTTTTAAATTCAAAGGTCATTATTGTCATTATTATTTTTCGGAGGGGAGAGGCTTTTGCTTTCAGTCAAAAAAGTAAATAAGTGGCTGTGTGTTAACTTTATGTCAAAGACTAGGATGAAAGACTTCCAAAGCCTAGAAGTTGTTGAAATTGGGAAAAATAACAATTAACTTAAGCAGTATATTTAGGAGTGTATTTAGCATTAAAAGGAAGAGGAGTCATTCAAGTTAATACAAATTTAGCTTAAATATTTAGGTTTTGCAGGGATTATTTTGTAAGTATCTACCTATCTGGTTGTGATATATTTTTTAATTATTTATTTATTTATTAGTATTTTATTTTATTTTTGGCTGTATTGGGTCTTCATTGCTGCACGCGGGCTTTCTCTAGTTGTGGCGAGCGGGGGCTACTCTTCGTTGCGGTGCACGGGCTTCTCATTGCGGTGGCTTCTCTTGTTGCAGAGCACGTGGTCTAGGCACTCGGGCTTCAGTAGTTGTGGCTTGTGGGCCCTATAGTGCAGGCTCCGTAGCTGTGGCTCACGGGTTTAGTTGCTCTGCGGCATGTGGGAGCTTCTTGGACCAGGGCTCGAATCCGTGTCCCCTGCATTGGCAGCCGGATTCTTAACCACTGTGCCACCAGGGAAGTCCTGGTTGTGATATTTATTCTGCATTCTATCTGTCTGTCTCTCTATCCACTTGTTATATTTATTCTGCAGCTAAATGTGTTAGTTATCCTAAAGATAAACATTAGAGTCATTATATGAGTGGAGGAGAATGGTGTTGGTCAGATTAACTGGATGGTTAGATTCAAATGCCTTGATAAATAGTATATAAAAATCATGCTGAATCTGCTTATGAAATTAATGAATATGTGGCTATAATTAGGTATCCATAACTAAAAAAGGACATACTTTCTTAGAGTAAATATGTCTCTAGAACTTTACATTTCTACTTCAATATTGAGACTTTTCTATAATTCTTTTCTAAAACACAAGATTTTCTTCCTGGTATAAAACCTGAAAAAAGTGTACATATATATATATATACACTTCGGGGTAGGGTAAAGTCTCATGCTCAGTGGGAAGCATCCCCACACTGAAAGAAAATTCCCTTCAACCAGTCTTTGACCAAAAGAATGACTGCTATTGCTCCATCTTTAAATTTCAGTGTCATAGTCGTTTATAAAACATATAAATATTCTTGACCTATTGTCATTTCCTGTTAGAGAAAAAATTAAGCTTTATATATTTTCTCAGTTTTAAGCCATATATCTGTTGTGTTTATTATTCAGAAAAGAAATATTTAAGGTTTCTCATTTTACCAAAGAGAAAAGTAGACATTAAATGCCATGTGATGGAAATACAATTTATTATAGTAGTTCTGAGCTGTTCCTAATAATAAATAGCTCGTGTTATTTGGGATCTATGCATTAAGGCTCATCTTTGAATTTCATTGTGGAAGGATTTTCAGATGCCAAGATAAGAAGCAACAGTACAGATGATGGCTGTATTCAGAAGGGCACTGGGCTGTTTTGCAGAAAAATCATATTAAAAATTTATATCTTTTGTCACTTATCATCCATATATCACACCAGAAAATTGCCTGTTTCTTGCTTTTAATCCATAGATTGTAACTCTAACACATTTGTATGTATTGTATTTCAAGTTGAAATGCACTCACAAGGCCTTAAATATATAACATATTTATGTCCTGTGCTTATTTTTTCAACAAATGTTAATTCTATTAACATTTAATACATGTTAGTACTATTCTCATAAGCAAAATCTAGTATATTATTGGAATAAGATTTATAATCTCATAAATAAGATTGTAAATATTTATAAATATAAATAAGATTTATAAATATCTTAAAATAATTTACATAAGATATATAATGTCAATTTAGTGCTAGTGAAAATCTATTAACTTTTTAAAACTTTTTTTATTTTATTTTATTTTTTTAACATCTTTATTAGAGTGTAATTGCTTTACAATGGTTTGTCAGTTTCTGCTTTATAACAAAGTGAATCAGTTATACATATACATATGTCCCCATATCTCATCCCTCTTGCATCTCCCTCCCTCCCACCCTCCCTATCTTGTTAACTTTTTATTGAATATTTACTAAATTAATAATAGAAGTTATTTACTAAAGAATAGTAAATACTTTTGAGAATATTATTATAATTAAAACTTACAACTAACTACTGTTTTAATTCCTTTCTTTCAGATGAAGGAACTGAGAATTAGAATTAGTTACATAACCTTTCTAATGTTGTATGTTTAGTAAGGGGCAAAAATTGGATTTAAACCCAAGTTTCCTTGACTATAAAATCTATAACTTTAATTACTGTACTATAGGGCACAGTTCTGTGTTGTATATAGGGTACAAGGAAATATAACAATTGCTCTATTCTTTTAAGGAACATCCGGTATAGTTGAGAATTTAATTATTGAAAAAAAATTTTTAATTATTGGCATTTTTAAAGTTGCCAACTGTTTTCATTACCATTCAGCCATCTTGCTTATTTGTATAGCATCTTGGTTTTAATTTCAGTGTATTAGATAAAAAAATTCCACTAGATTATATTTATGGTCAATTACAGTTCTAAAAGTTTATGATTATTGCAAATTGAAAGCAAATTAAGTAATTTGTTTAAAATAACTGCATGTTATTAGGGCCTCTTCAGGTCTCTGCTCAGATGCAGCCTTCTCAAAGAGGTTCCTTTCATCCCCCCATCCTAAAGTGGCCACATGCCAGGCAGGACATTGTTTAGAAAAGTCTGAGAAAGAAAGACATGAATAGTCAAAAAGTCACTATTATGATTTATGTTTGTATGCCAATAAAAGTATACTCAAATAAGGATAAAAAAGAACTAGATTACCTACTGTGAGGGGTATATATAGTTGCGTATATTTTTATGCAATTGTAACTTATTGTTTTCACTTAATGAGTTACATTTAGAATGGCTAGGATTTTATTTTCAATAATGCTGCCCCTGAAAATCTGTAAAATAGACCAAATATGGATAATTTTTAGTTAATTCAGATTTTGAGCAATCTTAATTTTCGGATTTATATGAAAATCAACACAATAATTTTTGCATAGATGTGTTGTCATGTAACTGGGTACTTTTACAGCATTTTATCTTTAGGTTTTGCTATAAAAGGATCATAAACTCTATGATTTAAATTAATGTTAAAGCAGTTCTGTTTATGATGTTTAATAGAGCAAGTGTCTGTATTATAAAAATGAATAAAACATTTCCCCAATTTTTACAGGGTAATGTCTGTTTACTCTGAGAAAACAAGTTGTTTAGGCTTCATATTACCACATTTATGTTCTTTGGTTTCTTTTATTGTGCACATGTTCTATAAAACCTACCTTATCTATAGACCTTAGATGATAACAAAGAACCAGAGAGTTTCACCTAAAGAAAGTTAGTACAGTAGTTGAAAACAAAAGATTAATTATAATGATTTCAAATATATTACATACATCATGATATTTCATGTTATAAACAGTTCATAAATCTGAAAGGAAATTTTTAAAATTTTTAGAAAAAGTAGAGGACCTGTTGCTCATTATTTCATCACTAATGTAAGGGTGTCATTAATATGTTAATACTAAACAGACATTACTCTGACATTTCCCCTTTCAGTTGTTTTATCTATACATAGTTTTGTGTTGTGTAATTGTAAATTTTTTACATAGTAATACTTATAACCTTTAAGTAATACTTAAAACCTTTTCAATTTTCTAAGAAAACACTAAATTAAAACTTTTGAAGTAAATAAGAAACAACTATTTCTTGCCATGTGTGCAACCATGATTTTTATTACCATGATGCTATCCTATTGGTTTTGGATATATCATGGTTTACTTATTATTTATCTATTGAAGTTCTTCAACAACTATTAATTAAGCACCTGTATGTGCCAGGCATTTTTCGGGGCCCTAGGAATTCAGCAGTAAAGGCCATAAATGCTTTCACCGTACAGAGCTTGCTTTCTATAAAGCAAGCCAGTCAATAAACTAATAATGATATAATATATATCAGGTGATTATAAGGGCATAAAGAAAACAATAAAATAGGATATAGGTTGGAGGGGTAGAATACACAATTCACCCACTTATGACATTGAGAAGGTTTCCATATTTCTGTTCTTCTTTTATGCTATTATAAACAAAGAATTGAGAAATAGAACCAGAGACATAAATGAAGGGCCAAACACATAATAGATATTCAAATATTTGATGTGTAAATTAAAAATAAATCAATTTAGTCGTTCTAAAGACTATAGACTTTATTCTGAAGGAAACTAAAAGCAAATTTAGTATATTTTCCTTGTTGAATACTGTCAATAATAAACATAGAGAGAATGAGGCTGGAAAGAAATAAGTATTAAAGTAAAATTTTTTCAGGGAAGAAATAAGTACAGCTAGCACTATGACATTAGGGGCTGGCAGTAATATACACAACCAAGAACTGTAAAGGAGGCAGAATGTAGTTGTTAATTTGAAATAGAGAGTCAGAATTGTATTTAGGGAATAGTCTTCTTTTCCTGCTTTTTAGAAGAATGTCTTATAAGAAATCTCTAATTCCTTTGTGGCTTTTATTGATGTGTTAATGTAAAATATGAATAATTTTTTTAAAAAATTGAGCTGGACTTTCATTCTTGGCATACATTAAAAGATGCAATTATAGATTATTTCAGAAATACTAACAAGATTCCCTTGTTAATATTTTCAACTGTGTTAATATGATTTTTAATTCCTGTATTTCATGTCACTATATTTGATTTCTCATTCTAATTATCATTATTTCTACTTTTTGGTAGACTTCTCAAGGGTCTATCTAATTTTTTTCTTTCCTTGAGTGTAAGTATCGATTACAATATCTTTCGATAATCTAGTTTAAATGTTTCTGCTTTTCCCTTTTTTGTTTTTCTTTGAATAGTATTTTTTCTCCTTTTACATTCTGAAAATGAATAAATAACTCATCCCTTTTCTTTCTGTTATATAAGAAAACCGTATTAGAGTATAAATTTATGACTTCAGCCTGACTTAAACTCATGCATTTCTCCTATAATTATTTTATCATTATTTGCTGAGAAACCAAATTGTCTATTTTTATTTCCCTCTTAACTGACAGTTACTCAGGACATAGAAACAATCCAGTGTGGTTCTCGTTTATTTTTTCCCTTCTTACTATAGAAAAGGCCAATGATATACAAAGTAAAGAAAATAATATAATATCCCCATGTCCTCAACTTCAAAAATTATCCCCTCATGGCCAATCTTACTTTATTGATGACCTAACTCTCTACTTCTCCAAAATTACTTTGAAGCAAATTTTGGAAATTATATAATTTCATTTGCAAATTGAGAATGATTGGTATGTTTCTTAATTCTCTTTTGGAAAATGTTCTTCCTCTGTACCTATTTTTCTTTCACATTTGTTTGTAATTGAAGAAGCCAGGTGACATGTCCTTAGAAATTTTAAATCCGGATTTTGTTGATTACCTTCCCACATATCTATTAACATGTTTCTCTCTGTTACCTACCGTTTTTTTCTGTATAAACTGTGAGGTAGACTTACAAGTTTGATCAGAAACCAGTTCAAGGTTTTGGCAAAACCACTACAGAGATAATGTCTCATACTTTTTTCCAGAGGTAAAAAAAATCTCTCTCTCTCTCTCTCTCTCTCTCTTCTCTCTTTCTCCACATCCCACCCCATCTCTCTGTTATTAGCCATTGATAATCATTGCCAACATCTTTCACTTCATTAGGGATTATGAAAAGATGACATCCAATTTAACAATCCTAATTATTAGCTGTGATGCTTTCACAAAGAGAAACTTTCCTCATTAACAATTTAGTTACAATTTAGTTATATAAAAATAACAGTTTTTATATAAAGATAACATACGAGATTATTTACTCTTATTTAACAATTTTTCAAAATATTTAGTTGGTTTTACTTATATCCTCCAAAGGTGACAGGACTTTTGTTATGGTTGTTTTTAATGATTAAAAACTCATAGGTTTAAATATTTTTAACTTGTTAAAATGGTTGCAATTATTGTCATTTAATTCAAATTTTTATTGCAGAGTTCTTGTTTAATTTTATTATGATCAGATCAGGTGACTTTATTGTGTGTTTTTTATTTTGTTTAAGAATAGTCCACTGTATTATAGAGAGGAAGAGAAATGAGCAATAGAGGATAGTAAAATGAAGTATAGATGACAAACAAGAAGTGCCTGAAACATGTTAGCCATAGATGAGGTAAGTAGTTCATTTGTGTGCTGACATAGAGAGGAAGAGATACAATGAGCAAGTATTAGCTATTCAAGGAGCACCACATTTTTATGACAGTTATATCACCCTTAAATCGGGCACTCATTGGTGCTCCCCATCTGGCCCCATGTAGCCTCTGACTGAGACATGTAGAAACAAGCCACAGGTGCATAGCAGGTTATAGGAGCTACAGCTACTGGCCAGGAGACTTGCCCCTGCATCTTTTCCATAAGATAAGCTTGTGTGTTGGTTCCAGTCACCTTCCTTCCACTGAGCTACCTTGACTGAATTCAACTCTAGTCCTTATTACCATACTATAGCAGGGAAGGCTGATTCAAGAGAAAAGTGGTGGATAAGGGAGAGGAGGAAGGGAGAGAGGGAAAAAGGAGAGGGAGAGGGAGAGACTGAGGTATTATGGTCCTTCTATCCCACCTGCAAGCTACCATAACGTATTAATCTATGTTGCTTTGCCATATGGTTTTTTTTTTAATTAATTAATTTGTTTTGGCTGCGTTAGGTCTTCGTTGCTGCACCCAGGCTTTCTCCAGTTGTGGCAAGCGGACAGTGCACGGGCTTCTTATTGCAGTGGCTTCTCTTGTTGTGGAGCACGGGCTCTAGGCACACGGGCTTCAGTAGCTGTGGCACGTGGGCTTCAAGAGGTGTGGCTCGCAGGCTCTAGAGCGCAGGCTCAGTAGTTGTGGCGCATGGGCTTATTGGACCTGCTGCATGAGGGATCTTCCCAGACCAGGGCTCGAACCTTTGTCCTCCGCATTGGCAGGCGGATTCTTAACTACTGCGCCACCAGGGAAGTCCCCGTATGTTATAAATTGATTCAATAAACCTTGTGATTTGAACATCTTAACTTGATCTGGAGACTTTTTCTCCTGTGACTTCTAGGATGGAATGCCTGATTGTGTACTTGACAGGTAACAGCTTCAGGGTGCTTTTCCTCTCCAAGAGGAGCCCATACCCAGGGCTGAATTATGACTTTCCATGGGCCCCTTCTTCCACAAAAAATTTTAAATTTATATTTTATAACTGCATTGGTATAAAAATGAATATATTAACATTCTATACTAAACTATTTTATTTTACCTAAAAGTTCATTTTTTCCTCTAATTTAGAAAGAAGTTAAAATATTTTCATGGATGCCTAAAGGTATTGTGGGTGGTAGGCACTGTGCCTACTGTACCTAATGAAGAAGTTGGTCCTACTGTACCTTTCCTTTTTGCTATGAAGTCTTTTTTATACTTTTGGGTTTTTTTTAATTAAAAAAGTAAATTTAAAAACATTATAGAAATATGAAAATAGGAAGTAAAATCCCTTTTATTTCTACAGATAGCTATTGCTGACAATGTGATACATATACTTACAGGTTATGTTTTACTCTTCTTATACTAGCCTGTACACATACACAGGCACACACTGTACTCTATGGGATCATCCTGTGAGCCCTGTTGTTTTATGTTGATCCTTCCATTAATAATCTATTATGGACATATACATTGTGAATGATATCTTAGATATTGGTTACAGTGGCTATAATATATATTTGCTGGATTGTTAAAGAATATTCAAATCTGCTGTAAAGAAGTGATCAACAAAATAATCATGAAGATAAAGGAAATAATATAAATAGTAAATAAGCAATTAGCCTGAGGTATGTTGTTATAAAGTTCAAATGAGAGGATATCTGTTAAACCACTTACTAGACAAGGAATGCAATTTATATTCATTTCTATTTCTAATGATAATTTCAACAAGATGAATTTTAGGGGAGTCCTATAGAAAGGTCTATAACTAGTACCAAAATCCTAGTTGGTAGAGAAGAATAAAACAGAGGACACAGTGCTTCATAAGGTGTGATAACTTTCTAGAGGTTATAATTGATAGTAGGTTAAAAATATCACCATTGTAGCAGAAATAGAGACACAGATGTAGAGAACAAACGTATGGATACCAAGGGGGGACTGGGGGTGGGTGGGATGGATTGGGAGATTGGGTTTGACATATATGCACTACTATGTATAATATAGATAACTAATGAGAACCAACTGTATAGCACAGGGAACTCTACTCAATGCTCTGTGGTGACCTAAACGGGAAAGAAATCCAAGGAAGAGGGGATATATGTATACGTGTGGCTGATTCACTTTGCTGTACAGCAGAAGCTAACACAACACTGTAAAGTAACTATACTCCAATAAAAACAAAAATCACCATTGTAATGTTACCTCCATAATTAAAACAAACAAGCAAGCAAACAAACAAACAGGTTGTTTTAATGGACCCCTGTGTTCACGATGGGAACCTTACTTAGACCATACCTGTGGCAATGGTCTGAGTCTGGACACTGCTCTGTTTTTCCTATGTTATAATAGCTTCCTATTTGATTCCACTTCATGGCAGACATTGATCATCTAAGGTAGTTTCAGAAAAGAGCAATCAGGAGCATGAGGACAATCCGATCCATATCATGTCATCAATGTCTACAAGAATTTGAAATATTTTTATAAAGGAGAGAAGCTTTTGGAAAGATTTGATGTAGCATATCACAGAAGTCTAAGAATAAAATAAATTATCTCAAGAATTAATGAATTCTCGTCACTGAGTTGATCAAAATCAGTGGTTTCAATCCTGGCTGCATATTAGAGTAATATAGAAAGATTGGAAAAAAAATACCAAAGCTCAATTCCATCTCAGGAAAATTAAATCAGATCTCTGTTTGAGAGACAGTGTTTTTTAAAAAAAGATCCCAACCATTGTAATGTGTATCCAGGGTTAAAATTTCCTATTTGAGTACATGAGTTTGATTACTGGGCAAATGAATCATAAAGAGTACTTTAAAACTGCTCACATAGTCTTTGAAGTCACCTTTGTATCTGAGATCTTGTCATGCAGTAGTAAGGCTGACTCTTACAAGAAATTATAACTTACCCACTCATTATTAGCAGCGGTTGACACAATTCATGAAACACTTTCTTCACCTGTGTGTTTCAATTCATCTTTTGATTCTCCTTTGCCGTTATTGGTTGTTCCTCCTTCCTCTCCTTCACTTGTTCCCTCTTAAATATTCAACCTCTAAAAACTGAACTACCTCAGGACTCAGCTCCTCCTCTATTTAACTTTAAAAGAAACTGCCAAATGCTTATCCAAAGTGTTTACCATCTTGCACTCTCAGCAACAATATATAAAATTCCAGGTGCTCCACAAACTTCAGTGTTGTCATTTTTTAAATAACATTAGCAATTTCTAGTGGGTGCTAAATTATAACTGATCATGGTTTTCATTTTCATTTCTCTGGTAACTAATGATTTTGAGTCCTTTATCATGTGGTCATTGGCATATATTTTTTGAGAATTGTCTGTTAAAGTCTTTTGCCCATTTTTTGTTATTTATCTTTTCATTATTTGTAGTTTTTAACAATCTATGAGTCCTTTCTTACTATATATGCTGCAAATACTATATCTAGTCTGTGGTTTGCTTTTTATTTCCTTAATGATTTTTTTTAATGAGCATAGATTTCTTTGATAAGGTTTAATTTACCTTTTTTTTTTCATTTGTGCTTTTTCTGTATTAAGTTGAAGAAATTTTCACAAGGTTGCTTTCTTTCAGAAGCTGCATGATTCTGGATATTCTGTTTGGGTCTATGATATCCATCTCAAATGGTTTTTTGTGTGTTGGGGGGGAGGGGTATGAAGAAATGAGTTTCTCTTTTTTCTCCTAGTATATATCCCGTGTTTCCAGCACCATTTGTTTAAAATGACTTTTATTATCCAGTTGAGTTGACTTGATGCCTTGATCAAAATATCATATGACAGTATATATTCCATTTATGAATTCTCTATTATGTGTTATTGTTTTGTTTTGGTTTGGTTTTTTTTGGTCCTTCCTTTTGTCAGTACTTCAGTGTTTGATTTCTGACTTTAGAGTAAGACCTGAAATCAGGACATGTAAATCATCCACATTTTTCCTTCATTTTCAAGATGATTTTGGCTGTTCTGGGTCTTTGCCATCAGAAAAGTTTATAGTCGCTGACTGATCAGGCTACAAAAATAAGTCTTATAGAAATGTAGTCAGGAACTGTGTATGTATTCAAGAATGGGAAAAATAAGCTCTACAGTTTATTTTTTAAGTCTAAATCGAAGTAGCTATTGTTCTACTTACTCCTTTCTCATTATTGCTCTCCAGGATTTCCATATAATCCTTAAGAACTGTTAAAATTTCTCTTTTGTAGCACTTAGAAAAAAGTTTTTTTTGGGCTGAACTTCAAACCTAAGTCATTTTTACCTCAGAAGGAAAGATAACTGCTTTGAAGATAACACTAATCACATTAGGTCTTCAACAGTCTCTTTTCCATTCCACAGTTATATTTATCTTCAAAAGGTCTAATCCAGTTCAAGGAAAAGATGTACGAAATCAGCTTGATTCCCTAAGGCAAACCCAGAGAGAATCTTATATTTATTTCTTTTAGTAAACTTACCGCTGCTGTCTAAGCCAAAATTAAAAGCATAAATAACAAATACAAATAGACCAAGAAGCTAGATAGGTTGACTTCACAACTAGATTTACATGTTGAATCATCAAAACTTTTCCTGCCCCATCCTTAATTTATGAATGCTATCTTTAATTTGAGCTTTGACATCCTTTCCTATTGTTGCCTAGCCTTCTATGTGATGGTACCTTGGCTTTCCCCTGAAGTATAAATCCTTTTCTGACAATAATGTAATAAATAGAAAGGCACAGTTTATTAAATGTATTCTGCTAAAAATCATCTCTGGTGTGCACCCTTCCAACCTCCTAGGTACATTTTACGAAAATCCTCCCTAGCACTTCTATGGGAGTAAATGAAGAGCTATGTATTTAGTCTCACACACATTCATAACAATATTTAAAAGTGTGTTTCTGAAATTGACATAACCAGCGGAAAATGACACAATAGATATATAATAAAACATTTTAAATGAAAAATTTCAATGTGTCAACATTTGAAATTTGCGTTATTTTTTATGTCTGTATTGGCTCTTTTGTTGGCCAATAATTTTTATATATAGTGAAAATCAATCACAGAATAACTAATATATAAACTAAGATCTATAACCTAATCTTTTTTTTTTTTTTGCTTTCAGTGTGAACTTCCTTTTGTTACATTGTTACACTACTCTCTTCCTTGTTCCTCCTATGAACATCACTAGTTGATTTTTTTAAATTTCCTCATGGTATTATTGCTATAAATTTCCTTTTAATAGTCTCTTGGCCTACATAAATCATAGCAATCTCTTCTCTGAAGCTGTTATAGAATTTGCACTCAATTTAAAAGTACACTTCCTCCAATGCATCATTTATTATAGTATGTATCACTGAATTCAGATTTCATTGCATACTATCATGTTCTACTCATATGTGACACCAACTTTATTACTTTTGGTTTTGTTGATTTTCCCTTTGTTTTTCTGTTCTCTGTTTTGTTTATCTACACTCTAAACTTTATTGTTTCCTTCTGCTAGCTTTGGATTTATTTTATTCTTTTTCTATTAAGTTGTAAGTTAGGTTATTGATTTGAGATCTTTCCATTTTTTAACATAGCATTTAGGGCTATAAATTTCCCTCTATGCAGTCATTTTGCTTCATCCTGTAAATTTTGATGTGTTGGGTATATGTTTTTTCTTTAATTCATGTTAAAGTATTTTCTCATTTCCCTTCTGATTTCTTCTTTGATCCCTTGGTTGTTTAAAAGTGTGTTGTCTAATTTCCACATATTTGTAACTTTCCATCTTTTCTTTTGTCATTAATTTCTAATTTCATTCCATTGTAGTTTGAGAAGATATGTTGGATAATTTCAATTTCATTCTTTTAAAATATGTCTAGACTTGTTTTGTGATTTAACATGTGACCTATGCTGGAGAATGTCCCATGTGCACTTGAGAAAAAGGTATTCTACTTTTCTGGAGCAGAATATTCTGAATATGTCTATTAGGTCTAGGTGGTTTGTAGTGTTGTTCAAGTCCTCTATTTTGTTATTGGTATTCTGTCTAGTTGTTAACTCCATTTCTGAAAGCGGGATATTGAAGCCTCCAGCTGTTGTAAAACTATTCATTACCCCATTTAATTCTTTCAGTTTTTTGTTTGTTTCATATATTTTGGAGCTCCATTGTTAGTTCATTTTTTATACCCATCTCCCTGGCTTGTGTATCAGTTGTGTTGATGTTATTGACACAGGGATAGGCCAAGTGCTAACTTATATGGAACTAGAAATATTCTGGGATTCTGAATTTAATTTTGATTACAATTTTTATGATATCTAGTTGTACTTCCTGCCTTTGATTCCATGTGATGCCTCTCTATCATGACAATAAATTTAGCTTTTATCCTTAAATTGCCTTGAGTAAACTTATAAGCTGAAAATCAACTTATAAAAAACAATAGGCCAGTATGATCAGAAGTGAAATATTATATATTTGGTTAAAAACAGAAGCTCTTTAGTGGAAAAAAATCATTCTATTTGGAAGTTAAACTGAGAAATTATACAAAGAAAACAAACTAAAGAAAGGAAACTTATTGTATCATTGTATCACAATAAAGGGTAAAGTTACATACAATCACATTTTATCTGTCTATCTAATATCTATCTATTGTCTCTATATCTGTAATGTTTAAAAATCACTTTACATGTATCAAGCTTTTACATTGCATTAGAGACAATAAAAAGTGCTTTAAACTGATTTGATAATCATAGACATGTACTCTAATTATGTATATAGTTATATATATATATAACTATATATATTTATACACAATAATATGAATGATTCAGTGTAGAAATATGTGATATGTACCTGTGCTTCTCATAAGGTTCACAAAGACTCTAATAATCTTACTAATGTCTAGTTTTCAACACTTGCTTTCCTTCAAGTTTATCTAAGACAATCACTATTCTTTTCATTCTATTTTTTTTCTTTTGATAAGACCTGCTGCTCCTCTACCATGATGATATTGACACCCTATGTCAAAGTCCTAGTTGTTTCATATATCAGAATAGAAAGATACACTCTCTAAATAAGTGGTTGTGGTGACAAAGAAATACCAAAATTGGAATATACTTCTGGGTAGACACAAATAAATTTTCCAAGTGAGTTTTTTTAATATCACATATTTATGGTCTCTCTTGCTCTCTCTTCCTTTCTCCGTTTCTGTGTCTGTCTCTCCTCTCTTTCTTTCCATCTCTTGTTCCCTCCTACCTCCCTATTAGGTATTAGAATATTTGAATTCTAGTCTCTGCTAAATTGACTTAGAGAAGTATAACCTTGGGCAAATCACAAAATGTAATTGGGATTCTAAATTTTGGTCCTTTAAAATGATAACATAAAACTAGATATCTAATATTACTTTTCGACTTAAAATTCTGTGATTCAAAGACATAATGAAACACCACCTGGGGTTGTATAACATGGCAATGATAAATTTCAAATGAACGCTGTTGAAAGTTCTACATTTGCTTGAAAAGGTGAATTTTACTTTGAGCTGAAATGTCACATTAAACATGTGTCTTCCCTAGATATTTTTTTGTTTCAGGGAAGAAAGGACTAATGAAGCTAGGTTTAGCCCAGTGTTATTTATTGTGAGAATATAAATGGAACATAACAGAAATCCACAAAGAAGAGACTATATGAAGCCCACTCTCATGAAGCTTAGCTTGCATATTAATGCTGGACTCAGCTATGCTAAGGACTCAATCATAGCAACTTGGGCACCCTACCATGGACATAACTTGGGACATGACTCATACTCTACATGAACTCTTCTTTGTGATTTATTTTCTTTATTTTTTTAATAGATCTTTATTGGAGTGTGATTGCTTCACAATACTGTGTTAGTTTCTGTTGTACAAAAAAGTGAATCAGCCATATGCATACATATATCCCCATATATCCCCATGGTATATTTCTCCATCTGTTTATGTCACCTTTGTTTTCATTCATCAGTGTTTCATAGTTTTCTGAGTACAAGTCTTTCGATTCTTTAGGTAGGTTTATTCCTAGTTATTTTATTCTTTTTGTTGCGATGGTAAATGGAATTGTTTCCTTAATTTCTCTTTCTGATTTTTCGTTGTTAGTGTATAGGAATGCAAGAGATTTCTGTGCATTAATTTTGTATCCTGCAACTTTACCAAATTCATTGATTAGCTCTAGTAGTTTTCTGGTGACATCTTTAGGAGTCTCTATGTATAGTATCATGTCATCTGCAAACAGTGACAGTTTTACTACTTCTTTTCCAATTTGTATTCCTTTCATTTCTTTTTCTTCTCTGATTGCCATGGCTAGGACTTCCAAAACTAGGTTGAATAATAGTGGTGAGAGTGGATATCCTTGTCTTGTTCCTGATCTTAATGGAAATGGTTTCAGTCTTTCACCATTGAGAACAATGTTTGCTGTGGGTTTGTCATATATGGCCTATATTATGTTGAGGTAGGTTCCCTCTATGCCCATCTTCTGGAGAGTTTTTATCATAAATTAGTGTTGAATTTTGTCAAAAGCTTTTCCTGCATCTATTGAGATGATCATATGATTTTTATTCCTTAATTTGTTAATATGGTGTATCACATTGATTGATTTGAATATATTGAAGAATCCTTGCATCCCTGGGTTAAATCTCACTTGATCATGGTGTATGATCATTTTAATATGTTGTTGGATTCTGTTTGCTAGTATTTTGTTGAGGATTTTTGCATCCATGTTCATCATTGATATTGGTCTATAATTTTCTTTTTTTGTGATATCTTTTTCTGGTTTTGATATCAGGGTGATAATGGCTTCATAGAATGACTTTGGGATTCATTATTTGAATGAATCTCAAATCTGGGATTCATTCAAAAATCTGCAAGTTTTTGGAAGAGTTTGAGAAGGGTCAGTGTTAGCTCTTCTCTAAATGTTTGACAGAATTTGCTTGTGAAGCCATCTGGTCCTGGACTTCTGTTTGTTGGAAGATTTTAAATTACACTTTCAGTTTCATTACTTGTGATAGGTCTGTTTATATTTTCTAATTCTTCCTGGTTCAGTCTGGGAAAATTGTACCTTTCCAAGAATGTGTCCATTTCTTCATGATTGTCCATTTTATTGGCATATAGTTGTTTGTAGGAGTCTCCTATAATCCTTTGTATTTCTCTGGTGTCAGTTGTGATTTTTCCTTTCTAATTTATTGATTTGCATCCTCTCCCTTTTTTTCTTGATCTATCTGGCTAAGGGTTTATGTATTTTGTTTATCTTCTCAAAGAACCAGCTTTTAGTTTTATTGGTCTTTGCTATTGTTTTCTTCATTTCTATTTCATTTATTTCTGCTCTGATCTCTATGATTTCTTTCCTCCTACTGACATTGGGTTTTCTTTGTTCTTCTTTCTCTAGTTGCTTTAGGTGTTGGGTTAGATTGTTTATTTGAGATTTTTCTTGTTTCTTGAGGTGAGATTGAATTGCTATAAACTTCCCTCTTAGAACTGCTTTTGATGCATCCCATAGGTTTTGGGTCATTGTGTTTTCATTGTCATTTTTTTCTATGTATTTTTTTATTTCTTCTTTGATTTCTTTAGTGATCTCTGGGTTATTTAATAGTGCACTGTTTAGCCTCCATGTATTTGTGGTTTTTACAATTTTTTTCCTGTAATTGATTTCCCATCTCATAGTGTTGTGGTCAGAAAAGATGCTGGATGGGATTTCAATTTTCTTAAATTTTTTGAGGCTTGATTTTTGACCCAAGATGTGATCTGTCCTAGAGAATGTTCTGTGTGCACTTGAGAAGAAAGTGTATTCTGCCACTTTCAGGTGGAATGTTCTATAAATATCATTTAAATCTATCTGGTCTATTGTGTCATTTAAAGCATGTGTTTCCTTATTTATTTTCTGTTTGGATGATCTTTCCATTGGTGTAAGTGGGGTGTTAAAGTCCCCTACAATTATTGTGTTACGGTCAATTTCCCCTTTCGTGGTTGTTAGTATTTGCCTTATGTATTGAGGTGCTCCTGTGTTGGGTGCATAAACATTTATAATTGTTATATCATCTTCTTGGAGTGAGTCCTTGATTATTATGTAGTGTCCTTCCTTATCTGTTGTAACAGTCTTTAAAGTCTATTTTGTTGGTACTCCAGCTTTCTTTTGATTTCCATTTGCATAGAATATCTTTTTCCATCCCTTCACTTTCAGTCTATATGTGTCCCTAGGTCTGAAGTGGGTCTCTTGTAGACAACATATATACGGGTCTTGTTTTTGTATCCATTCAGCTAGTCTGTGTCTTTTGGTTTGGGCATTTAATCCACTTACATTTAAGGTAGTTATCAATATGTATGTTCCTATTACAGTTTCCTTAATTGTTTTGGGTTTGTTTTTGTGGGTCTTTTTCTTCTCTTGTGTTTCCTGCTTAGAGAAATTTCTTTAGCATTTGTTGTAAAGCTGGTTTGGTGGTGCTGAATTCTTAGTTTTTGCTTGTCTGAAGAGCTTTTGATTTCTCCATCAAATCTGAATGAGATCCTTGCTTGATAGAGTAATCTTGGTGGTGTTTTTCTCTCTCAGCACTTTAAGTATATCTTGCCACTCCCTTCTGGCCTGCAGAGTTTCTGTTGAAAAATCAGCTAATAACCTCATGGGGATTCCTTTGTATGTTATTTTTTTTTCCTTGCTGCTTTTAATATTTTTGCTTTGAATTTAATTTTTGTTAGTTTGATTAATATGTGTCTTGGTGTGTTTCTCCTAGGGTTTATCCTATATGGCACTCTCTGTGTTTCCTGGACTTGGGTGACTATTTCCTTTCCCATGTTAGAGAAGTTTTCCACTATAATCTCTTCAACTATTTTCTTCTGTTAGATTCCTTCTATTGTATTTTTCATTTCAGTTATTGTGTTGTTCATCTAGATCTTTGTTAAACATTTCTTGTATTTTCTCAATCCGTGCCTCCATTCTATTTATGAGATTCTGCATCATATTTACTATCATTATTCTGAATTCTTTTTCAGGTAGATTGCCTATTTCCTCTTCATTTATTGGGTCTTGTAGGTTTTTACCTTGCCTCTTTATCTGTGAAATCTTTTTTTGCCATCTCATTTTTTTTTCCTTTTTTTTTTCTGAGTGGGATTGTGTTCCTGTCTTACTGGTCATTTGGCCTGAGGTTTCCAACACTGGAGTTTGTAGACTGTTTAGTAGAACTGGGTCTTTGTGCTGAGATGAGCACCTCCAGGAGACCTCACTGTGATGAATATTCCCTGGGTTCTGAGGTTCTCTGTGAGTCCGGTGGTTTGGACTCAGAGCTCCCACCACAGGAGCTTCAGCCCAACCCCCAGCTTGTGAACCAAGATCCCACAAGCTACGCAGGGCAGCAAAAAAAAAAAACAATAACAAAGTAAAAAATAAAATTAGACTAGGAAACTAACAGATATGTTAGAAAAAAAATAAAAATATAGATGAAACAGCAACGAGAAGGTAAAAGAGAACCACAGTAGTAAAAAAGAGGAAGAGAAAAAAAAAAATGTGGAAAAGGCCTTGGCTATGGAGGGCAGGGCCTAAGCAGGGTCAAGGTTTGGGTGGTGGGTGGGGCCTATGCTTAGGACCCACAGGGCTGGAAAAGGCCCTGGGGTGTGTGGATGGGTAAGCTCAACAGAAAAGAAGGGGTCTAGGCCCCTGGTCTCAGAGGGCCGGGGACCCCACCTTGGAGCCCAGCAGGCTTCCTGGGTTCAAGTGGTTGGGGCAAACACCCTCCACTCCTCTCCTGCTCCTCCTGTCCTGGAGGGCTCCTCCCACCTGCCTCTCCTGATCTCCCAGGCCTCCCTCCTTTGTCCCCAGGACCCACATGGCCTGGAGTGGACTTTGGAGGGTGGGAGATCAGCCTGGGAGCTTAGCAGTCTCCCTGGGCCCCAGTCAGTGGAGCAAATGTCCTCTGCTCCTCTCCCAGTCCTCCGGTCCTGGAGGGCCCCTCCCACCTGCCTCTCCTGGCCTCCCTCCTACGTCCCCAGGACCAACCCAGCCTGGATGGGACCTCTGAGGGAGTAGGACCTGGCCTGAGAGCCAGGCAGACTTCCCTGGCTGATTGGGTAAGGGAAACGCTGGGCCTGCTACCCCCGATCTGAGCCCCTGAGGGTCCCTTCAGGCATGGGAACCCCGCCCCTTCTCAGCTACCCCTCAGGGGCACCAGTCCTGTCTGGCCTCCACTTCTTCTCCCTCCTCAGTCCCCCCATGTCCTACCAATTCGCTTGGGGATTCTTCCCATCTCCTTGGATGTCAGAGTCCCCCACCAGCATCCGGCAGACACCCTAGCTGTGGGGAGACGTGAACTCTGCCTCTTCCTACACTGCAATCTTGACTCCGCCCTCCCTGATTTATTTTCTACCTCTGCTTACTTATTGTTTCTCTTCTCTCATGCCTTCAGTGTAAACATGGCTTCAGCTTACCATGACCCTTAATCTACTTTCAAGAAATTACTCTTTCATCTTTGACACCCATCGCTAATCAGATATTTTGTTACCTCTTAGTTCAGATTAATGAGAGAGAATCTCATAAGTCTAGCTCATTTTTTTCAAACCAAGCTTTTTGGAAGGGACCAAATCTTGTCCCAGTTAGCTGTGGTAGGGCTAGTACATAGGTCCATGCAACAAAAAATACGACCATCAAGCCTACACCCTTCAGCAAGGTACATGGGTTTCATTCTTCCCCTTCAAGCAGGTATGGCCATGTAGGTAACATGAAACATGTTTAGCACACAATGGTCTGGGCATAAGATAACAAATAGCAACAAGAGCTACTGTTGGCCGTAGTTACCATTGTATAAAGCATTCACATCGCTGAGCAAGGAATGTTTGAGGAGATTTAATATATGTCTCCAATCCTAAGGAAAGTGAACACTGACTTCCATTAATTAAAGCAGCAACTATAAAGGAAATAGGTGTAAGAAATTAAAGTTCCTACATCTCTCTGCCAATTGTAATAGCATAAAACCTCAAAGACTTACATGAAAGCAAAGGCCAATTGTAATATTTAGATTAAAAAGTTTTGTTTTTAAAAATTATTTATTGGGCTTCCCTGGTGGTGCAGTGGTTGAGAGTCTGCCTGCCGATGCAGGGGACACGGGTTCGTGCCCCGGTCTGGGAAGATCCCACATGCCGCGGAGCAGCTGGGCCTGTGAGCCATGGCCGCTGAGCCTGCGCGTCCGGAGCCTGTGCTCCACAACAGGAGAGGCCACAACAGTGAGAGGCCCGCGTACCGCAAAAAAAAAAATAAATAAAAATAAATAAATATTATTTATCTACTTACTGATTACCTACTTTTGTCATTTTTTCTTCCATAGCAAAAGTACAAGTTCAAAGTTCAAAAATTGAAAATGACCTATGAGTTTGACAGAGGAGAAATACATATCTGATGAGAAATGGGAGTTTGGAGTACTTGGGTTTATACTCTAGTAGTGATAACTGTGTCAGGATTCTCTTATGTGAATAATACAGTGAATATGTAAGGCATTCTAAAATGGCTACTAGCAATAATTATTTTATGTTAATTTTTTTTTATAAATGGGGCCTTTAAACTAGTATGAGACAATAACCAATTTTTATATCCTGTAAAGTGTATACGGTATCACCAAATGATGAAATTGAGCTGAAATTTATAACTCATTTATTTGAGGAATATTTTTTAGTACATACAGCTATAAAGACATGTATTATTCATCTAAACTGTTAGCTCATTTGCATTTTCATTAAACTGTAAAGACTATATCACTGCTATGCAAGTAGAATTTTAACTTTTTTCTGCTTTGAACATGCAAAACCCAATTTTTTTTTGTTTAAAACTCAAAGTGTTTACTAATAGGCATCAATACATATATGCTTGCATGAACATTTAAGATACACATGTATATGTATGTCTGTAATTGAGGAAGCAAGCAAACAAAACGTTTAATACCCAATTTATTTGTTCTTATTTGAAATAAGATATTTCTCATACAAGTGAAACTTCCAAGCAAATGAAGCATTCCTTAAGCACTGAAACTTTTAAAAAATTGTTATTGTTTGAAGTATGTTACAATTTTTCTTCTGTTAAAACAAATGACATTGAATATATTATTCTATTATTGATGATTCAAAGATATAATTTTCATAAGCTATTAAAACTGTTAAGATTCTCTTCCTAAAAATAAATGACCACTAAGGCATGTTTTTTAAGTTTCATATATTTGTATATAATATTTTTATAAATATTTATAAAATATTTAAAACATCTTTATAGGCTCTTACTTACAAGATGTGTAAAAGGAAGTAGAGGAAATGCCTCCCTTTTAATAGTGTTTGTCATCTTTTAGTTTGTTTCTTCAAACTTACTTAGTACATCAGTAAATAAATATTTATTGTTGTTCATGGATAGGCACTTGAAGTACATTGAAGGAGAAATTGGCAGAGTTTTGTTGAGGAAGGAGACATATAATAAACTGGTGAACATTAAAACGCATAAAGATAATTTCTTGTATTACTACAGATTTTATTATGCTGTTAGAATAATAGCAATGCTTAATAATTATCAAACACATTTATTGTAATAGATACCCTTCATTGCATGGTTTAATTAATTTGTTTCATTATAGAAAAGAGGTTTTATTACTCCTGGTTTTTCATATGAAGAAAATGATGCAGAAATGTTAAGTAACTTGCTGCTTCACAACTAGTAAGTGTTGAGAAAATAATTAAAAACAAAATTTCCTGCTAACCCAGACAACCTCTCCATTTTCTCCAACAGTAGAAGAGAAAGAAAACAGTTTAATTATTGAAAGAGTATTAAACCAGAATGTGATGCACATCACAGGCATTCTGCTAAGAGACTGCAAAGACAGAAAGAAATCTCACCGTATCTGTAGTCAAGTAGATACAACCCATTACAGATATGTCTTCAAGATAAACACTAACTAGCCCTTGAGCAAGGGGACTTGAAGGCACCTTTTGTCACACATAGTTCACCCTAAATTCACCGGGTAGTTGGGGTGACCTTCTGTGTCAACTAATTAGCCTTATCCAAAGGAAGAATAAACTTCTTATATCTTTATGACAGGAGGTAGTTTTGCAACTTGGAGTGTGACACCTGCCAAAGTTAGCCTCCTAAGCTTTCAAAGAAACTGGGAAATAGGGATGCTATCTTCTGTGATAATTACGTATCAAAGAGATGGTTCCCAGGTCTGTGAGAAAGGCATACCTAGGTTATAAATCTGACAAAATTCTTACTTAGCTTTTCAAAAATTTTACATACATTTTAGAGAGACAGAGAAAGAACTTACAGTTGCAAGTTTTCTAAAGTTAATGCTCAAAGAAAAGGGAGGGAGAGGTTGCTTATACTGAATCTTCCTTATATTCAACAGGAAGAATTAAGCCTCTTATTTTTAATTTGCATGTGCCTTTACACAAGTAAATAATAGAATTAAGATTTGAGTCCAGGAAATGTTGGCAGAGCCCTTAAATACTTCCATATATATCATTCTGCTAAGTGTATGCTTGGCATGGAGACGACTTCATTTGATATGATACTTATATGATGAGAAGGATCCAGCCATATAAGCTCCAGGGAAAGAACATTCCAAGTAGTTGAAGCAATACGTCAAGAGACCTTGAGATCAAAAGACATTTGATGTGTTAAAAGGACACAAATAAAAACCATGTGGCTGGACACAGTGGATGGAAGAACATAAGCTTGGACATTTAAATTAGGGTTAAATCTTATAGTCGTTCAAGGCCATGGCAAGAAGTTTGAATTTTATTCTAGTGGCAATGGAAAACCATTTGAAGGCTCTTTTAAGCAGAGAATTATAATGACATCATTTTTGATTTAGAGGAATTATTTTTCTTATTGTGTGCAGAAGTTTTGTTGTATTTGGTTGGGGAGTTAACAATGGGGGAAAAGTAGCCAAAAGTAGCCAAAGTAGCCTGCAGTATTCCAGGCCTCTGATTATAGCAATAGAGATTTCAGTTAAATTCTGCTGTTTTTTTGGGAATTCCCTGGCAGTCCCATGGTTAGGACTTCACACTTTCACTGCCAAGGGCCCGAGTTCAATCCCTCATTGGAGAGCTAAGATCCTGCAAGCCGTGCAGCATACCAAAGGAAAAAATAGATAAATTCTGCTATTTTTGGAGGTAAAACTAAGGAGCTCTGCTGATGTGTTAGATGTGAGGTGTGAGGAAACAGAGGAGTCAAGGGTGATTCTAAGAATTGTGTCCTAAGTAAAAACTGGTAGTATTATTTACTGGTATAAGAAAGGCTTCAAGTCTAGAGCAGATTTAAGGAAGGAGTAGGGAATGAGTAACAGTTGTAGTTATTTAAGGTTGTAATGTTACTTAGATATATCTTGGATACATCCAAATGGTGATGTCAAGTTAGCAGTTGGATTAAGGAGTCTGTGGCTCAGGGTGAATAGTCTGAGCTACAGAGGCAAATTGAGTGGTCATGAGCACATGAAAAATATTCGTATAACTATGGGATCAAGACTATATAAAATTACCTATCCTGTGTAGGGAAGGAAGACTGCTGAGAACAGGAAGCTTCTTGGATATATATGTAAACTAAAGTAATGACCTCTGAAAGAGTGTTTGGCTTAAGGATTATTTATTGGCAAATTGAAGGAAAAAAATCTGTGTAGTAATATAAAAAGAGGTAAGATGAAAGCCAAGAAACAGTATTATTATAGAAATGAATAAAGGAGATAAATCCTACAGAAAAACAAAGTTTGGTAAGGATGAATGATCTCCCGTGGGATTAAGAGCTAAAATAATATTGAGTATCTACTATGTTTCAGGAACTTGCCTAAGTGCTTTACACATATATTAACTCACTTAATAGTCACAATTGCTATCTTCTCCCAGAGATAGGGATGAATACTACAGAAATTTTACAGAGAAGGGTAGAAATCAATTAACTTGTTCAAGGGCACCTGATTTGTAAGTGATGTAGTTGGATTCAAATTTAGGAAGGGGGACTTAGGAGCCTCTGCTCCTAATAACTATGCCCACTGGTGAATTTTTTAAAGTAATTATGCAAGTGTAGCAAAGAAATTTACTGTTCTCTCTCCTAGGAAACTCTTCCCTCAATTCTACATATGCCTCTCTCTGTCTTCTTTTTTCTTTTTTCTTTTTTTTTTTTTTTTTTGCGGTACGCGGGCCTCTCACTGTTGTGACGTCTCCCGTTGCGGAGCACAAGCTCCGGACGCGCAGGCTCAGCGGCCATGGCTCACGGGCCCAGCCGCTCTGCAGCATGTGGGATCATCCCGGATGCAGTCCCTGCATCAGCAGGCGGACTCTTAACCACTGCGCCACCAGGGGAGCCCCCTCTCTGTCTTCTTAGATCTCTGTACAATGTCACCTTATCAGAGATCTTTTCACTAACTAATATTCAATCCAATCACTCTGTCTCCTTGCCCCACTTAATTTTTCTTCTTGGAACTTGTTGATTTCTGAAATAATTTTATATTTGTCTGATTATCTATCTATCTAAATATAGATCTGTCTAACTATATATCTGAGAGCAAGGACTTAAATTTATTTATTTTTATTATTATTATTTTTTTTTGCGGTACGCGGGCCTCTCACTGTTGTGGCCTCTCATTGTTGTGGCCTCTCCCGTTGCGGAGCACAGGCTCCGGACGTGCAGGCTCAGTGGCCATGGCTTACGGGCCTAATTCTCCGTGGCATGTGGGATCTTCCCAGACCGAGGCATGAACCCATGTCCCTTGCATCGGCAGGCGGACTCTCAACCACTGCGCCACCAGGGAAGCCCAGGGACTTAAATTTATTTACCGTAGTATGACCAATGCCTAGTCTATGGTTGTGGCTCAGTAAAGATTTATGGACTAAAAGACTGAATGATAAGTTAATGATGAGTTAATGAATAAAGGAATGAATGAATGAGCATACTTTTGGCTGCAGTTTTGAGAGTCTAACTGATATTGGAGACTATAGATCTTTAGCTTCACTAATCTTTAGGGTCATGTCCTTTTCTCCAGCAGGGCTTGGTCAGCAAGAGGGAAAATGATTGTGGGAGTGACCCAGGGTTAGAGTAGCAAGAAAAGAAAGAGAATCAGGGGATCTTAAATAGAGGGAAAAGAACAGTGGAAGTAGAGGGAAGAGAGTGACTTGGTATAAAGAGTACTTAAGGGGACAACTAAGTCATGAAGAGGAAATCTGATTAGGAGGGAAAAGTCAGAAGCCAAACATGGAAATAATCGAGAGGTTCAAGAAACAATTTGAATAGAGTAAGAAATGCCAAGAATTGAAACAATGGAAAGTTGTAGTCAGATTGTGCAAAGGAGAAAAGGTATAAAAAGTAAATGTCTAAAACCCATAAAAAGTGTCTTCTCTGAATTTCCCACCAAAGTTGACATCAAGAAAGTTTTAATTTTATTAAAACCTTATCTCCTTAGAAGCACAATAATATCTCTATTTTTAAAATAACAGCCTCTCAATTTAATGAAAACATGCATATGCATATGCAAACTTTGACATTTCACAACTTAGATGTTTAGATATTAAAATCTTAGTAATCATTTTAAAAAATTAATTAGTGCTATCTCTGTGTAATTACAGGCCACTAGATATTGGAATACTTGTTTTGAATTATTTTTTCCGTAACTTATTTTAGAAAAATCTCTCTTCAGTCTATCCACTTTAATCAACAGAATTATTCTGTTAGCTAGCTAGCTGGAGCTATAGCTAAAATCTGTGCCATTGATCCCTGCTTTTCTCTGCCTAAGCCTAAGTAGGCCTTCATGAAAAGCAGCAACCAACTGGCAAAAAACAGAACAAAACAACAAATGTCTGTGCTTCAATATCAGTGCGAACAATTGTCCAATACATCCTTACAAACTAGCTCTAAATTCCAAAACCCTTAATATAGTTGCATTTGATGAATAATTTGGGGACAATATGATTTTTTTAAAGAGCCCACTTGTTCTGGATATGTTCAATTTTTGTATTTGAAAAAAATATATTTTTTCAATTACATTTTTCTGTAACAGAAAAGGGAGCAAAAGTTATCTTCAATTCCTCAAATTGAGAGGAACATTTCAGGCAATTTTACAACATTAATAAATAGGAAAACCCATTAACATCTGATTTACTGGGGTGGTCAGGATATGTAGCATGGTTTATTGCAGTTCACTTAGCACATTAGGCATGCATATTGTTTTCAGTTTCCTTATACTCCCAGCTGAGTGGCAAAACTATTCTACACAGGATATTAGTAACAATAATACAGTAAAAGCTGGAGGGTTTTCTGGAATATCTTAAGAAATTTATTTCAACTTCTGTAACAGCCACTCAAGGCATAAAGTTCTTAATGTGACACTTGTAGACTTCAAGGATCATTTCAAATAAAATCTAAAACAATAAAACATTAGCATTGTTTTAAAGCAGGAAATCACATTAAAAATCTACATTCTTGTGTATTTAGACATTTGTATGTATCACTCTCCTTTGCCACAACCATCTGTCCCCTTCTTGTCTCAAATGGTGATAACTTTATTGAAAACAGAGGGAATTCACAGTTAAAATAGTAATTGTGATTTTTATATTTCAATTATAGTTTCAAGGTTTTAATTCAATAATGTTCAACTTTAAATTGGGTTGTTACAAGGGCGGTGATCTGAGAGCTTTATTCCATATTGAAAGAGGCTTCACTCACTAGTTATCCTGTCAGCCTGGCTTTGGGGTCTGTCTCCACAGCTTCACATAGATCTAGGGAAGCAGCTTAACTTAATAGATAGGGCCCTAGGTCATGAGAAGAAAGATTATATATTTCTTTACTGTCATAGAATAATGTGGAATATGGATAATTTACTTAGGTCATCCCTGATATAGATTCTTAAATAATTCATTCAGGGCAAAAAAGTTGAAATATTATGGATAAAGCACCTCTGAAAGTCAAGACAGATGAGTGATTACAGATCTCATTTATCTGCTTAACGAATTTTTTTTGGTATCTCTCTGAGCCAAAAATTGTGCTGTGCTCAAAGCACTCACTGCTGTATAAAACAAACTTGGTTGCTCTATTCCTAGTATTTACATTCTAGTATGGAGAATGGACAAACACAGGAGTAGAAACAAGTACAAACCCATCAAGCTGACTGCTCTAAAGGAAGCAGAGAGGGACTGGGGTAGCAACTTCTGGGCATGCTACATTAGTTGCTACAGAAGTCAGCAAAGTCCTCCTTCAAGAGGAGATGTTACACTTGAAATGAAATATGAGAAGGATTTAGCCATGACAATAGCAGGGAAAAGTGTAGTAAGAAAAAACAAAAACAAAACAAGCAAACAAACCAACAAAAAGGAAACAAACCCCAAAAGTTCTGAGGCCAGAAATATTTTAATTATGGAGTTACAGAGAGAAAATCAGTTTCACTGCAGTATAATTTCTTTCTCTATTTTCATTTATAATTTCTGTAATTATTTTACCAATATATTAAGTTATATATTTGTAATATATAAGTGAAATAATATATCATTCTATATACGTGTTAAATGCATTGTTTATTATTATTATTAAACACCACTTCAATTTATATATAATGAATTACCATCCCATACGATACATGTTATTGCCACTATGTAAAATTTTTTGAGTAACTCAGGGGTTGTAATGTTAAATAAACAGAAATTAAAAAAGGTCACCACGGAGAGCAGACAGAAGAAGCAAGAACTACATTCCAGCAGCCTATGGAACAAAAACCACATTCACAGAAAGATAGACAAGATGAAAAGGCAGAGGGTTATGCACCAGATGAAGGAATAAGAAATAAACCCCAGAAAAACAACTAAATGAAATGGAGATAGGCAATCCTCCACAAAAAGAATTCAGAATAATGATAGCGAAGGTGATCCAGGACCTCGGAAGAAGAATGGAGCAAAGATTGAGAAGATGCAAGAAGTGTTCAACAAAGATCTAGAAGAATTAAAGAACAAACAGAGATGAACAATACAATAACTGAAATGAAAACTACACTAGAAGAAATCAGTAGCAGAATAACTGAGGCATAAGAATGGATAAGTGACCTGGAAGACAGGATGGTGGAATTCACTGCTGCTGAACAGAATAAACTAAAAAGAATGAAAAGAAATGAAGGCAACCTAAGAGACCTCTGGGACAACATTAAATGCATCAACATTCGCATTATAGGGGTCCCAGAAGGAGAAGAGAAAGAGAAAGGATCTGAGAAAATATATGAAGAGATTATAGTCGAAAACTTCTCTAACATGGGAAAGCAAATAGCCACCCAAGTCCAGGAAGTGCAGAGTCCCATACAGGATAAACCCAAGGAGAAACATGCCGAGACACATAGTAATCAAATTGGCAAAAACTAAAGACAAAGAAAAATTATTGAAAGCAGCAAGGGAAAAATGAGAAATAACATACAAGTGAACTCCCATAAGGTTAATAGCTGATTTCTCAGCAGAAACTCTACAAGCCAGAAGGGAGTGGCATGATATACTTAAAGTGATGAAAGGGAAGAACACACAACCAAGATTACTCTACCTGGCAAGGATCTCATTCAGATTCAATGGAGAAATCAAAAACTTTACTGACAAGCAAAAGCTACGAGAAATCAGCACCATCAAACCAGCTTTACAACAAATGCTAAAGGAACTTCTCTAAGTGGGAAGCAAAAGAGGAGAAAAGGACCTACAAGAACAAACCCAAAGCAATTAAGAAAATGGTCATAGGAACATACATATTGATAATTACCTTAAACGTGAATGGATTAAATGCTCCAACCAAAAGACACAGGCTCGCTGAATGGATACAAAAACAAGACCCATATATATGCTGTCTAAAAGGGACCCACTTCAGGCCTAGGGACACATACATACTGAAAGTGAGGGGATGGAAAAATATATTCCATGCAAATGGAAATCAGAAGAAAGCTGGAGTAGCAACACTCATATCAGATAAAATAGACTTTAAAATGAAGAATGTTACAAGAGACAATGAAGGACACTACATAATGATCAAGGGATAAATCCAAGAAGAAGATATAGCAATTATAAATCTATTTGCACCCAACATAGGAGCACCTCAATACATAAGGCAACTGCTAACTGCTCTAAAAGAGGAAATTGACAGTAATACAATAATAGTGGGGAACTTTAACACCTCACTTACACCAGTGGACAGATCATCCAAACAGAAAACTAATAAGGAAGCAGAAGCTTTAAATGACATAATAGACCAGATAGATTTAATTGATATTTAAAGGACGTTCCATCCAAAAACAGCAGATTACACTTTCTTCTCAAGTGTGCATGGAACATTCTCCAGGACAGATCACATCTTGGGTCACAAATCAAGCCTCCGTAAATTTAGGAAAATTGAACTCAAATGAAGCATCCTTTCTGACCACAACGCTATGAGATTAGAAATCAGTTACAGGGGGAAAAACGTAAAAAACACAAACACATGGTGGCTAAACAATACGTTACTAAATAGCCAAGAGATCACTGAAGAAATCAAAGAGGAAATCAAAAAATACCTAGAGAAAAATGACAATGAAAAGACGATGGTCCAAAACCTATGATATGCAGCAAAAGCAGTTCTAAGAGGGAAGTTTATAGCTATACAAGCCTACCTCAAGAAACAAGAAAAATCTCAAATACACAATCTAACCTTACACCTAAAGGAACTAGAGAAAGAAGAACCAACAAAACCCAAAGTTAGCAGAAGGAAAGAAATCGTAAAGATCAGAGCAGAAATAAATGAAATAGAAACAAAGAAAACAATAGCAAAGATCAATAAAACTAAAAGCTGGTTCTTTGAGAAGATAAACAGAATTGATAGAACATTAGCCAGACTCATCAAGAAAAAGAGGGAGAGGACTCAAATCAATAAAATTAGAAATGCAAAAGGAAAAGTTATGACACCACAGAAATACAAAGCATCGTAAGAGACTACTACAGGCAACTGTATGCCAACAAAATGGACAACCATGAAGAAATGGACAAATTCTTAGAAAGGTGTAACCTTCCAAGACTGAACCAGGAAGAAATAGAAAATATGAACAGACTAATCACAATTAATGAAATTGAAACTGTGATTAAGACTCTTCCAACAAACAAAAGTCCAAGACAGATGGCTTCACAGGTGAATTCTGTCAAACATTTAGAGAAGAGCTAGCACCCATCCTTCTCAAGCTCTTCCAGAAAATTTCAGAGGAAGGAACACTCCCAAACTCATTCTATGAGGCCACCATCACCCTGATACCAAAACCAGACAAAGATACTACAAAAAAAGAAAATTACAGACCAATATCACTGATGAATATAGGTGCAAAAATCCTCAACAAAATACTAGCAAACAGAATCCAACAACACATTAAAAGGATCATACACCATGATCAAGTGGGATTTATCCCAGGGATGCAAGGATTCTTCAATATACACAAATCAATCAATGTGATACCATATTAACAAATTGAAGAAGAAAAAGCATATGATCATTTCAGTAGATGCAGAAAAAGCTTTTGACAAAATTCAACACCAATTTTTGATAAAAACTTTCCAGAAAGTGGGAATAGAGAGAACCTACTTCAACATAATAAAGGCCGTATGTGACAAACGCACAGCAAACATCATTCTCAATGGTGAAAAACTGAAAGCGTTTCCTGTAAGATCAGGAACAAGACAAGGATGTCCACTCTCACCACTATTATTTGGCGTAGTTTTGGAAGCCCTAGCCACGGCATTCAGAGAACAAAAAGAAATAAAAGGAATCCAAATCGGAAAAGAAGAAGTAAAACTGTCACTGTTTGCAGATGACATGATACTATACATAGAGAATCCTAAAGATGCCACCAAAAAACTACTAGAGCTAATCAATGAATTTGGTAAATTTGCAGGATACAAAATTAATGCACAGAAATCTCTTGCATTGCTATTTACTAATGATGAAAAATGTGAAAGAGAAATTAAAGGAAAGACTCACATTTACCACTGCAACACAAAGAATGAAATATCTAGGAATAAATCTACGTAGGGAAACAAAAGACCTGTATGCAGAAAACTATAAGACACTGATGGAAAAGATTAAAGATGATACCAGCAGATGGAGAGATATACCATGTTCTTGAGTTGGAAGAATCAATATTGTGAAAATGACTGTACTGCCCAAAGCAATCTACAGATTCAATGCAATCCCTATCAAGTTACCAATGGCATTTTTTACAGAACTAGAACAAAAAGTCTTGACATTTGTATGGAGGCACAAAAGACCCCGAATAGCCAAAGCAGTCTTGAGGGAAAAAAACGGAGCTGGAGGAATCAGACTCCCTGACTTCAGACTATACTACAAAGCTACGGTAATCAAGACAATATGGTACTGGCACAAAAACAGAGATATAGATCAATGGAACAGGATAGAAAGCCCAGAGATACACCCACATACATATGGTCACCTTATCTTTGATAAAGGAGGCAAGAATATACAATGGAGAAAAGACAGCCTCTTCAGTAAGTGGTGCTGTGAAAACTGGACAGCTACATGTAAAAGAATGAAATTAGAACACTCCCTACTATCATACACAAAAATAAACTCAAAATGGATTAGAGACCTAAACATAAGACTGGGCACTACAAAACTCTTAGAGGAAAACATAGGAAGAACACTCTTTGACATAAATCACAGCAAGATCTTTCTTGATCCACCTCCTATAGTAATGGAAATAAAAACAAAAATAAACAAATGGGATCTAATGAAACTTCAAAGCTTTTGCACAGCAAAGGAAACCATAAACAAGACGAAATGACAACCCTTAGAATGGGAGAAAATATTTGCAAATGAATCATCCGGACAAAGGCTTAATCTGAAAAGTATATAAACAGTTTATGTAGCTCAATATTGAAAAAACAAACAACCTAATCCAAAAATGGGCAGAAGCCCTAAATAGACATTTCTCCAAAGAAGACATACAGATGGCCAAGAAGCATATGAAAAGCTGCTCAACATCCCTAATTATTAGAGAAATGCAAATGAAAACTACAATGAGGTATCACCTCACACCAGTTAGAATGGGCATCATCAAAAAATCTACAAACAACAAATGCTGGAGAGGGTGTGGAGAAAAGGGAACCCTCTTGCACTGTTGGTGGGAACGTAAATTGATACAGCCACTATGGAGAACAGTATGGAATAGAATTACCGTATGACCCAGCAGTCCCACTACTGGGCATATACCCTTAGAAAACCATAATTCAAAAAGACACTTGCACCCCAGTGTTCATTGCAGTAGTATTTACAATAGCCAGGTCATGGAAGCAACCTAAATGCCCATCAACAGACGAATGGATAAAGAAGATGTGGTCCATATATACAATGGAATATTTCTCAGCCATAAAAAGAAACAAAATTGGGTCATTTGTAGAGACGTGGATGAATCTAGAGACTGTCATACAGAGTGAAGTAAGTCAGAAAGCGAAAAACAAATATCGTATATTAACGCATATATGTGGAACCTAGAAAAATGGTACAGATGAACCGGTTTGCAGGGCAGAAATAGAGACACAGGTGTAGAGAACAAAGGTATGGACACCAAGCGGGGAAAGCGGTGTGTGGTGGGGTGGTGGTGGGATGATTTGGGAGATTGGGATTGACATGTATACACTGATGTGTATAAAATAGATGACTATTAAGAAAAAAATAAACATTAAAAAAAAGAAAATAGGACTATTCAAGATTTAATTCCTTCTTGTTTTAGTTTTGGAAAGTTATACTGTTAGAAATTTCCATTACTTCAACATATTCTAATTGGCAAAAAGTTGTCATTATTACCCTATTACGTAGACCCAGGTCTACGTAATCTATGTCCATGTCCCCTTTTTCTTGCTGATAATGATTTTTCATGCCTTTTGCTTTTTTTCTCATTAGTATCAATATGAGGTTTTAAAAATTTTACTAATGTCCTAAATGAAACAGTATCTGAATTTCACTGATCTTCTAAAAAAAGAATAAAAGATCACCATGATAAATATTAGATATAGTTAGATTTCTAGTTTAATCTTGTCTCCCTGTTTTATCACTATTCCTCATTTTCCTCTGCACTTGATAGCATACAAAATCTAAAACAGCAGAGGTGATTTCAGTTCCTCAATATATACACAGCTCTTACTTTCCCTCTTATTTGGAATGTGCTTCTTTTCTTTATCTATTTAAAACCTATTTAAAACCTAATGATCAAGGACACTAATGCTGCCTCTTCTTCCATAAGGTAACTCTGGATTACCTGTTATGTGGCATTATTTCTGAGCCTTACTTAGTATCTTTTAGTTAGAATTTAATTTTGTGATGATTTTCTCCATGTTATATTTGTATCTTAATCTACGTTATAAGCTTCTTGAAGGCATGACTTTATCTTATACTACTTTTGGATATTTCTTAGTGTCATATTCTTGCTCACAGAGATTTGCTAGTGGCTACATTATAATTGAAATACTCTAATTTTATTGAGATATTCTGCTTTACTAAGACCTTCTTTTCTCACCAAAATGACCTCATTTGATTACTTCACTTTTTGGAGCATAATGAACTCATAGTCCTCTTTTCATCTTCTTTTATTACCATATAGTCCACATCACCCACACAAAGATATACACATGTATATGTATATGTGTTTATGTGCATATGTAAAGTTTTCAGTTTGAATATTGGTTAATACATTTTGTACTAGAGAATATAGTCACCAGCTTGAAGCCTACCACCTAAACGATATAACAATGATACTTAACCCTGGTTATAGACTAGAATATCTAAGGAATTAAGTATGAATTCTCATAAACCCTAGAAAGTGTTACAGTCCTTATCCTTGAAGCCTTGCTGGGGTCTTCTGCATCAATTCTGGCTTCTAGCTCCAGTTCCACTTCCTTCCCCACCACACACACACACACACACACACACACACACACACACACTCCACACCTGACTGACACCTACTATAGTTACTTAGATTTTGACTTCCTTCTGGTTTGTTTAAACAGTTACCACTTTTCCATTTCAGCCTCCAAAAATATGTTGACGTCTTCCATGCAAAGAGAGTTCAGGCACACATGCAGGTTCAATCTGTTGGGTTTAACCAAAATCTGTTTTTGTTTTTTTCCCTAACGGTTTTGGTAACAAGAGACAGAATGAGAGAGAGAAGAAAGAACAGAATACACATTGCATAGTAACTGACAATGCCATAGTCGTTAAAGGATATGTGTGAGAGTCGTTCTCAGAGGTACAGATATAACTGGGAAGCATTTTGCAAAAGGATTTAGACCTGGCCATTCCAAGACTGGCTTAGCTCATTGCTACTTGGGAAATAAAAATTAAGTAGAATGAAATATTAAAGCACTCAAGTTCTAGAATCATGTGATTAGCTCAAATTCCGAATGTGATATTTCCCAGGTGAGTAAAGTTGGGCAAGATTCATAGTCACTTGCACTTTGGCTTACTTAGCTATGAAATAGAGACTAGAATATTCCCCAATTCATAGGAACCTTGTAAAAGTTAAACAAAATGAGTATGAAAATACTTGGAAGAATGCTTGGGCTAAAGAAAGGATGTAATATTTCCTAGTGATTATCATTATTATTATTAACGTGTTTTATGTTTTTACTGAATGGTGATGACAATATAAATAGCACATAAGGACAGTTCACTAAGATAACTTTATTCATTTTAATCAAATTAATCAAATTTGTGTGATTACTTTAATGCTCAAAATATATAGGGAAGGGCTTCCCTGGTGGTGCAGTGGTTGAGAGTCCGCCTGCCGTTGCAGGGGACGCGGGTTCGTGCCCCGGTCCAGGAAGATCCCACGTGCCGCGGAGCGGCTGGGCCCGTGAGCCATGGCCACTGAGCCTGCGCATCCGGAGCCTGCGCTCCGCAGCGGGAGAGGCCACAGCAGTGAGAGGCCGCGTACCACAAAAAAAAAAAAAATATATATATATATATATATGTATATATACATATATATATATATACACATATATGTATGTGTATATATATATATGTATATATACATATATATAGGGAATAAGGTAAATTTCAACATCCCTTTTGATTATATGTGAAAAAAGTTAAACACACACTTTTAAACGAGACATAAAGATGTGATTAAAATATCTACTTCAAAATAAAAATCTGTATCATACTCAACAGTGAAAAATTACTCAGTTGAAGTCAGGAGCAAAACAAATATGCTCTTAATTATCACATCTATTAAACAATGTTCTGAAGTTTTAATTATTTCAGTACCTAGGAGAAAGAAATAAAACAAAAGAATTGGCAAAAAGAACATATACAGCAAAAGAAAACCAGTTGGCACTTGCAATTGAGTGGAAATCTTAGCCAAATGTACCAGTTTATTTAATATATTTTCTATTTTCCATGTTATCCCAAGCAACAGTTTTCTAAATTCCTTTCTTATATAGTAGAGGTAATCTTTCTTCCAGCTTCTAAGAAAAAATTTCATACTGTCCTTGCAGCTTCCATTAATAATCCTCTTGATGCCCTTCAGGCCTCCATTAACCATCCAATCCTAAAACTGAAGTCATATAGTTAAAGTTTTGTGGGTTTTTTCAGTTATATGACCCCACTCTAGGTACCATTTTTTCTTCCAGTTATTTCTGCTCCATAACAAATCGTCTGAAACCTTACTAGCTAAAAATAACATTAAGCAAAACATTATCTGTCATGATTGTGTAGCGTGACAGGGTTCAGTTGAGCACTGGGTTCTCTTAGTCAGTTGCCATTAGATAACAGTTGGAGACATTAAGGGCTTAATTCAGATGAATGTCCAAGATGTACCATTCACATTCCTGGCAGCTAATATTTGTTGTTGGCTTTGATCTCAGCCTGTGCTATCGGCTAAAGTGACTAGGTGGACTTTAGACTATGTGACCTCTCTACGTGGTCTGGGCTTTTTGCACAGAATTGTTGCTGGTATCTGTGAGGCTGCATCACAACAGCAAGTGTTCCAAGAGGCCCAAGTCTCCTTATGAACTAGCTTCACTCTGATCTATTGGTCAAATGCAAACACAGGGCCAGCTCAGATTATGGTAAAGAATACCACACAAGGATGTGAACACCAGGAGGTATGGTCTATGGGAAGACTGTATTGGGAGACGAGCTACCACATGAAAATTATTAGGATCCTAAATGTTATTTATTACAAATATGCTTCACTGAGTGCCTTAAAATTCTCCAGATATAGATGCATAAATATTATTGAGTGGTTTTAAATTTTTCAGAAATAAAAACATAATTTTTTTTTAAATTTTCACGTGAATATCTGATATTTTCTTTAATTGGAAATTCGTGTCAACTTTGCCTTTTTATTTTCAACTGTAACCTTAAACATGGTAAGTGTTATTGGTATCAGAGTCTCTTTAAAATAATATTTATAGTTATATCTTGTTTAATTTTAAAAATATGAAAATCAAATAACATCTATGAAAACATGTGACATGGCTAGGGCCATAGTAAGAATAATTTTTAGCTTGAGTAAATGATCTTCTTTTCACTTTCTAAATGTTTTAAACCCATTTCCTATTTTTCTTCAACATTCACTATTACCTCATAAGTATGTTGTAAAGATTAATAACTTAATGAATAGGCATATGGCGGGCATTTTTAAATTGTCAGAAAAACGTGATCAAATGATAATGATAATTGTATAATGATTATTTTAAAAAAGAATTGACTTTCTTGAGGTAACTGATTAATTGTGCTTAAATTTAGTCAATTATACATCCTTCTGAAAAGGTAATCCCAGTCTTAATAGTATCAGGTTTATCTTATTCATAGCTTCTTAGAAATTTTTACTTTACTTTTTTTTTTTTTTTTGATGAAATCCTGGTGATTTGCAAACCTTTCTTTTCTGAGGTCCAAACTAACTGAGAAATTAGTTACAGAAGTAATGTAAATGGAACACCACATATCTGCTTTATTAGATCACAGTTTCTTTTTATTCTTCATATATAAATTGAAATTACTCATCCAATATGACATGCTTTTCACCTTGCAGATGAAGAGTCTTTCATTAGAAGCTTTCCAAATAGAGGAACAAAGGATGCCAGTGTTCTTCACCCTGAGTACAGATTATCTAAAAGAAAGAGAAAAGGCTGACCCACATATACTCAGTTTTTTCCTTAAAATCAACAGCTAAGTCACTAATTTTCCAGGATTATGAATGAATGAGGAAGTGGAGAGAAGCTAGAAGATTTTCTTCCCAGTACATGAAGAAGGGTAAAATGCCCAAATATGATAGGCAGAATAGGAATGCTAGGAGAAGAGAATGACTTCCTCTACCAGATGATATTAAACATTTCATATTATTTATTTAGATTTTCTAGGTATTTAATTGTAAATAATTTATGAGTAGTTAATAAAAACCCGAAAAGAGCTGCAAAAATAAAATATGTATGTATATACATAATTTATTAGGCTAAAGATTATTCATGAAAAGAGAAATTGATATGTATAATACATAAATTAAAATTTTTAATGCTATTCTAAGAAAATAAATATTCAGGAAGTCTCTGATTCTAGAAAACAATAAATTTATTAGGTGCAGATTGTTTTCATATTTCTGTAGTATAAAGAATTGAAAAAGCATCTTTAAATGTATTGTCAATTCATAATTTGAAAAATCAAAATTAGATAAAATTCTCCCATGATTGCATTCAAAGTAGTGATGTTTGGGCTTTCTAAGCCTTTTTCCTATACAAGTTTTCATATTACTTATCAGTTTAACTTGTTCTTACTACAAGGATGTCAAAACACGAACTGCATATATGTAGAAGAACTCTACAGCCATTATAATTAAGTTTAGTTTATAACAATGTAAAACTTTTTCTTTTACATGATTTGTGTCATGATTCAAGCAAACGGTTCAGCCACGAGTCAAAAACTAAGAGGATCAATGAGAATTGTACCATCCTTGAGTATTATCTTTGCTTGTGGTGGATTTTTTTTCCTTCAGTGATATTTTTTAATTAAAATATTCTGAATAAGCTAAGGTGTTTCGGTCTAGGATATTTTTCCCACTCTGTACAATGCTCCTTTGACCAAGGCACTCAGTGTTAAGGACTTATCACGTATTTTAAATGTGCACTGCAAGAGAGGAGGTGTGAAGATCAGGCTGAAAGGCAAAATGTAAGCACAGAGAAGATAGATTACTCATCTATAATTTAGGGAGTATATGCTCATTCATTTTCTCATGAATCATGGATGTTAATAGTTTCCAAAAGATGAATGTTGGGTTTTCATTAAGAATCTCAGCATATTCTTGATTATTTGGACTTTGAAATTTAATGACGCAATTGAGAAAGAAAGTCAGCTAAATTTCAGCTTAAATGTCCCTTTTCTCGAATTTGACCTTCATCACAAATATATAGAACTCATGACGCTCTGAGGATCTGGAAACCTGTACCTATGAGGGCAGATTTCAATTTAAAAGGATTATGCTCCCAAATGCCAGAGCAGCCAGCAGCTAACTATGGGAAGCTGTTTTGGGACATCTTTCCTAAAATTATTGCTTCTAGCAGATGGCTTACCCACAAGTGCGGATGATTCAGTACTTAAAATGATGAAAAAGATGGGACTTTTGGAGGTGAAAGACACTTGTGATGTTGAAAACCTTATATTTATATAAAATCTCGACAGTTAAGACACTAATAGGAAAATACTTCCTCCACCTCTTCTCACAAAATGCTTTTTTTCCCCAAATATGGTATATATTAAAAATTATTGAGGGTATTGTGAACCACAATGGAAATAATTTTCTAATTTTTTTCAAATACTAGACTTTCTGCTCTCATATGGGCCCCAGTTTATTAATTCATGTTGTAATATATTCTATGACAAATGCTTTTGAGATAATGGTTTGTTCTCTGCTGAATTCTGGGTAGCTTATTGAGACAGTATCACACTAATTAAAATGCACCTAGGAAAGTATCACTGTGGTCAGGACTTCAAAGACAGTTAAGACAAATTAATATTGTTGAACCCAAGAGATATATTAATTCCTCTTTATGCTTCCTTTATTTCTTTCAAGGACAATTTACCCCCTACAGACATAACTTATCTTTTAAGTTTCTTATTGTCTCCTCCTGAAGAGTACTTTAATTCACTGCTTGGCAACTTCAGACATTTTTTGCTGCATTATAATTTTTAACTCAAGCAACATGACATAAACTGCAATTTCCAAAATTATGTTGGGAATTAGGAAGGATTTAAAAGGAGGTAAATTGTGTTTTAGAAAAAATGTGGTAAGCAAACTAAAATCATGACTTTTGATTGTACATTTGCCAAATGAATTTAAAACATATTACTTATAAGTAGTTACTTATGTTACAAATACTCACTGGAAGAAATGGCTAACTCTTGAAAGATGGCAATTCAAGTTTAAATTTAATATTCTTTGTGTTTAATTAGTATTCATGAAATGTTTTTCTGTATTTAATATAGGTATGAGGATGCTCATAAAATTGTGAATACTTATTTTTCTTTGAAAACTATATAACTGATGGCACATAATGTTTCTCAGTCTCAGAACTTGTCATGTGGAATAGTTCATATTCCCAGATTCAAGTAAAGATTGAAAAAATATATATAAATGGGGAAGAAAAGATAATAAGAATTGGGCTATAAAAGAATATATTTGCGGGCTTCCCTGGTGGTGCGGTGGTTGAGAGTTCGCCTGCCGATGCAGGGGACACAGGTTTGTGCCCCGGTCCGGGAAGATCCCACATGCCGCGGAGCTGCTGGGCCCGTGAGCCATGGCCGCTGAGCCTGCGCGTCCGGAGCCTGTGCTCCACAACGGGAGAGACCACAACAGTGAGAGGCCCGAGTACCTCAAAAAGAAAAAAAAAAAAAAAGAATATATTTGCGTTATTAATTCGAACAAATGAGGCAGTGTTCTCTAAAGGTTATATGCTCGGTATCTGGAGTCATACTGCCTCGCTTCCTCTACCCTTTCCAGCTGGGTTACTATAGGCCTATGAGTTAATTTCCTTAAGCCTCAGATTCCCAATTATAAAATAGGGAGCATTATAGTAACTGAATTATAGGATTGTATAGGGATTAAACAAAATAAATGATATAACGGCCTTAATTCAGGGCCTGGCACAAAGTAAAACCTTAGTAAACATTTGCTTTATTATAAATAATCAAGTCATTTTTAATTGAGATATAACTGAATATAACATTGTATTAGTTTCAGGTGTACAACATAATGATTCAATATATGTATATATTGGGAAATGATCACCATGATAGATCTAGTTAACATCCATGACAACACATAGTTTTCTGTTTTCTTGTGGTGAGAACTTTTCAGATCTACTCTCTTAGCAACTTTCATATGTACAATATGATATTTTTAGGTATAGTCACCATACTGTACATTAAATCCCCAGGACTTATTTTATGACTGGAAGTACCTTTTAACCACCCTCACCCATTTCAACAACACCCCACCCCCCTGCCTCTGGCAACCACCAATTTGTTGTCTGTATCTATGGATTTGTTTGTTTGTTTATATTCCACATATAAGTGCAATCATATGCTATTTACCTTTCTCTGATGTATTTCACTTAACATACTACCCTCAGGGCCCATCTGTGTTGTCACAGATGTCAGGATTTCCTTTTTATGGCTGAATAATTTTATATATATATATATATATATATATATATATTTCACATTTTCTTTAACCATTCATCCATCCATGGACACTTAGGTTGTTTCCATATCTTGGCAATTGAAAATGATGCTGCCATGAACATTGGGGTGCATGTATCTTTTCGAATCACTGTTTTCATTTTCTTTGGAAACGTCTAGAAGTAGAATTACTGGATCATATGGTAGTTCTATTTTTAAATTTTTGAGAAACCTCCATAATGTTTTCCATAGTGGCTCCACCAATTTACATTCCCACCAACATCCAGGCTAACACTTGTTATTTCTTGTCTTTTTGATAATAGCCATTCTAACAGTTGTGAGGTGATATCTCATTGTGGTTTTGATTTGCATTTTCCTGAATATTCGTGATGTTGAGAACCTTTTTATGTACATGTTGGCCAACAGTATGTCTTTGGAAAAATGTCTGTTCAGATCCTTTGCCCATTTTTTAATCAGATTGTTTGTTTTTTTAGCTATTGAGTTGTATGATCAAGAGTCATTTTATGTTCTTCCATTTGGCCATGATACATTTTCCTGAAGGAAGTATCTGGTTTTATTGTTCTCTTCAATACATGAATTTTAAAGGCTTTTGCCTAAGAAAATTGAAGGTCAACATCATGTAAATATTAAGAATCTGAAGACTATTTTATTATCTTTTTCATATCTGGTATACTACAGATCTGTAGGAGCGTAATGTTATGGGAGGGTCATTTTTTTAAACATCTTGCACCTTAGCAGGTGTGCAGGAAAGAGTTAACATGGAAGTGCTGTTTATTAGAAAAGCCTGCTTGCAGGGCTGACCCTTGGCTGGCTTTTGAAATTTTCCCTGGGTGATAGGTTGCTTTGTGTGCCTGAGTCAGTGAATTCTGTTGTCTAACCTCTCTAGACTGTATATATAAACAATGCGATTAATGGTAAGCATCTACTTTCCATGTGAAAGTTTGGGATTTCAGTGATTGTGGCTGGTCATAAAGGCAAAGTGTGGCTTTATTACCAAACCACAATAATAATTTTGGAGTTTTAAGTGGCCTTACCTGGGCAGAAACGCTGTATAAGTACTGCTATGCTTTGCTGCTGGAAGGAGAACTTAGGAAGCCTGCACATGTATTCCTCTAGATTTCACCTAATATGTCTTTTATGTCTTTTTCCCTTGCTGGTTGCTGTAATAAGCTGTATAGCTATGAGTACAACTGCTTTTAAGCCCTATGAATCATTCTAGAAAATCACTGAACCAGTGTTTGGTTGTGGGAACCCCCAAATAGAAGTCCTCAATTACATTATCTAAAATATCATGCTGGTGGTTAGGTTATCAGCATTTATCTAGCACAGAATCATAATTATCAAGTTGGTTCTGAGTGTGAGAAGGTAACAGTTCTCTGGGCTTAGCCCTAAAGAAGGAGTCAGAGATGAAGTGAAATCCAGTAGAGGCATGTTTTTGATTGTTGGCAGATATGATATTAACCAGGTGATAAAAATTTAATATCACTAATAATGAAACATAGCAACATCACGTGCCCTCTGTTATGATGCCCTGAGGAGGAAATAACACATCTTTGGTCTTCCTCTCCCCCAAAAAAATTTTTTTAAAAAAGGAACAATCTATTCACAGGGAAAATCAGGCAAACTCCAAATGAGGAACTTTCTACAAAATTACTGTCCAGTATTCAATAAAAATGTCAAAGTCATGAAACACAAGGAAACACTGAGAAGCTGTTCCAATTTTAAGGAGATCAAAGAGACATTACAACTAAATGCGATGTGGTTCTGGGTACATAAATGACCTTACTGGAATAACTGACAAAACTGAGTGAGTTGTATGAATTAGATGATAATCTAATATGTCAGTGTTAATTTTGTGATTTTGAATACTATACTGCTCTTGTGTGAGAAAAAGTATTTTGGGGATATGCACACTGAAGTATTGATAATAAGGAATAATGGGATCATGTTTTAAATTTATTAAGAGGTAGAGAAGAAGATATTAAATAATATATATGTACACATATATATTTATACAGACAGGTATATTTTTATATACACAAACATACAGAGAGAAAGCAAATGGTGACATGCGGAAGAAGGGCATGCTGAAGTTCTTTTTTTTGGAAAGACTTTATTTTCTAGAGCAGTTTTAGGTTCACAGCAAAATTGTGGAGAAGGCAGTACAGAAACTTCTCCTATAACCCCTGCCTCCACACATGAATAGCCCACCTCCACCCCATTATCAACATCCTCCACCAGAATGTACATTTGTTGCAACTGTTGACTCTACGCTGATACATCATAATCACCAAAAGTCCAGAGTTTACATTAGGGTTCACTCTTGGTGTTCATTCACCAAGAATTTGGACAAATGTATAAAACATATATCCATTATTATGATCTGGGATCCTTTTACTATTTTTGCAACGTATCTAAAAATGTAAAGTCATTTCAAAATAAAAAGGTTAAAATAACCAAAGTTATTTTTTTTAGAATTTAGGAACTATCCTTGCTTCACTAAAAGGTTTCATTGCCTTGGCTGCGAGTCATAAACTGGCACCTCCAGTATTGAAAAATTATATTGGTATCTTTCACTGGAAAGAGTGTTTTTTAAATAACATATGGACCTAAGTATTTTAAGTGGTACATGCATTCTTCAGTTCCAACAGAATCTATCTTTCCCTATTGCCTTATGGTCAGCTTTAATCACAAATAATAAAACCAATACCTAGAACTACTTTTCCTAAGTACTATTGTAAGCACTTTACATATATTAGCTCATTGAATTTCCAACAAGTTTTATAAGGCAATATGGTAGGATGTCTCTAAGATGACCCCCAATCATCTTCATCTCCTGATACTCACTATCTTGTATAATCCCACCCCTTGAGAGTAGGCTGGACCTAGGGACTCAATTATAACCAATAGCATACAGGGGACATGGTGGGATATTTGTCCCAAGGCTAGGTTCCATAAGACTGTGACTTCTTTCTTGTTCTCCTGCTCTCGCTCACTTGTTTAAGAGAAGCCATGTCTTACTGTCATCCCCCGAAATGTCTTCTGCTTATGACAAAGAAAATCCAAGAACAAAGGTTTTCAGGGATTGTATCCCAAGAATATCATGATCAAACGCTTTAGCTGAATCGTCTGCGTAGGTCCCATTTGCACGCTAGCTGAGAATATTATACTTTCAATAAATGTTTCAAACTCAGACTCTCTAGTTTGGACTCTGGAACATTTCCCAGATTTCATGGATTTTAACAATCCCTTGGTAAAACTATGCTAGTTTATATTATTTTAACTGGATCTAGAGTCTTCTGAATTCTTCATATTGTATATTTTCGATTAGGAGTTCTGATGGGGGTAGTAGCCTTAAGTAGTTAAAGGTCACAGGGAGTGCTTAATGCTAACCACTTTATTTACATAAGTATCAGTATAATGGCCTCCCTAGAGTTCCCGTGTGTCCATGCGCATGTGTGTTTGTGTGCATTGTTTTCTAAATCAGGTGCTCTTTATAGTTTTCTTTCCAATGCTTTCAAAGTAAAGTCTGTTTAAATTTTGTATAAGTAAGTGTATTTTGCAGAGTTTAGTTTTCATTATTGAACAAGAAAAATAAGAGCTAGAAAAAAGGATAAAATTGCAATAATGTTTTCTCAGTTACATGTTTCAGAGGCACGGAGTTAATTATCTCCTCGGCCCTTATATAATGTGTATGGATTCCCCAGGGCTGTCACTGACAGACATGAGTAGCCTTGCCCAAAGTCACAGTCTGCAATACAACTTTTAAAAATTTTTTGGTGTCATGCCAAAAATAAAAGCAGCAGGGCTTCCCTGGTGGCGCAGTGGTTGAGAGTCCTCCTGCCGATGCAGGGAACATGGGTTCGGGCCCCGGTCAGGGAAGATCCCACATGCCGCGCAGCGGCTGGGCCCGTGAGCCATGGCCGCTGAGCCTGCACGTCCGGAGCCTGTGCTCCGCAACGGGAGAGGCCACAACAGTGAGAGGCCCGCGTACTGCAAAAAAATAAAATAAAATAAAAGCAGCAAATAGCTTAGTAATATCTCTAATAATGTACCTTTATTCTCCTTCTCTCATTCATTCTCTCTCTGTCTCTCTCTTTCTCCCTCTCCCCCTCCCTTATTCAGTCACAGATATATTGGGCAGGACTTTTAATTTCAAGAACAGAAATCAACTGTAGTCCATGGTTTTTTAAAAAGTTATGAAAAGAATTCTGTAGATGGTCACAGGAATCTCTGGGGAGCTGGAGAGCTAGGATTTGAGGCTAATCAGCAAGGAACAATTTCCAATTTGATTAGACCCCAGGATTGATCTTGCAGCTGGATTCATACACCACAGCCTATGCTAACAATGCCGTTGATACCACCAAAGCCATTTGCCTCTGCGTTAGAACTGCTCCACTCTTACAGCAAAGAGGATTCCACTGCCACTGTCACTATCTGTCCCAGAATGGATGCTGTGTGACTCTCACTTCTTCATGTCACTGGCTTCAAATTAAAGCTCCAGTGCAGGTGCTTGAATCCAAAATTCCAGTGAGTTGAGGCATATAAGTATCTCAATTTGACTTCTGTGTGGGAAGAGGTTTTGCCTCCTAGGTTGAAGGAGCCTCCCACACACAGGACTTTTGTTTACATGCAGAGTACCCTGAACCAATGGCAAATGTCCATGCAACCAGATATTGCCATGGATCCATTCAAGACAACAGCAAAAATGAGTCATTTAAGAATGATGGTTTAAATTATGAAGGACTAAAAAAATATCTTTAATGGTTGTTTCTGAAAATGATAACACTGCTAAAGCATTTAAGTAAAATTTAATCTGTCTCAAAGCCAATATTCTGAACGAAGTTATCTCGGTTCTAAGTTTGGAATCACACAACTATACTTATTGACTTAATAGTACTCTAGAGGCTCACCTGCTACTATGGGAGAAATGCTAGTTGATATTTCAGATTCATTCATGATAGAGGGAAAAACCCAAAGTGAATAAAGTGAACCAATTAAATAACACTTCCCCCCCTCACTTTAGACATTCTTCAGAAATAACCATGTCTATTCATTAATTTTTGTCTACCACACAGTAGTTTAACACAAGAATTATGTTTTAGTTATTTTGATTCACATTTAAATGCAGATCATCTAAAGGAATATTATGATTAGATTATGGAATTTGACTTTGGTATCTAAATCATGAAATGCTTATGCTCTAGAAATGACCATATTTCTACACTTTCAAAGCAATGCATAGGTATAGATTCAAATATTATGGGATCACATTTAAAGAAACTTTCAACTCCTGGGATTAGTGAGTTCTCTAAATTGGGTGATTCAACCAACAAGCCATGGAACTTCCCTGTAATCTGAGCGACAAGGTGTGGTATAGTATAGTATAGTCTAGTATAGTAAGCTATCAAAATCTTCTAAAAAATTCTCTCATATTCAATAATTAATTTTCAAAATTCAGTTACAGAATATTTTAAACTTGTTTTTTACTTTCTTCTCCTACCCCACCTGCACACACATGCAAACACACACACACACACACACACACACACACACACATATCCCATGGGACCCAGAAGAGTAAAACCTGCATTTTACTATCAGTTCTCTCAGATTTAATTCTTTGAAGAACAAGACTTCAAGTGAAAATAAGTCCAAATATAGATGAATTTACAGCTGAACTCAAGTCCTGAGCAGTAGATAGGTGAGTTTTTAATCCTCTTAAGTCAGTTTATATAACTAACCAATCCAATTATGAGAAAAACAACGTGTGGCAAGGAGGTAATGAGTGGTGGTGGGGTGGTCAGTGAAAGCAATAAACTTGTCAAGTGGTATTTATTTCTTTTATTTGGTTATTAGAAACCATTTGGGGATCTATCTTGATAAATAAGTTATTGGCTACAGCCCCTTTAAAATTCATTTCAACCATTTTTATTTTATATTTACTGGCACTCCTTTTGCCCTTAAGGCATGTATAATCTGAAACAACACTGGAAGTTGTGCACCTTTAGGATATAGAAATAATAGAATAAAAACTGAATTAATACAGAAGTACCTAGTACACTATACCCATTAGGGCACAAACAACATTACTCTCCCTAATGTAAAATCTTCTTTCTATAGCTTCGACATTACTGTAGAGCAATAGAACATTGTATAATAGTATTTAGAGCTTTTTCAATTTTAAGGAAAAAAATCTAAATTATTAGGTAAGAGTTACCAAGGGAGTTAATCTATTCTTTTGTCTCTCTACACTCTGAAAAAATATACTGTCAACTTGATAGAACCGTCATGATTTTCAGACTCTTTTGGATCATGCTGATGAGATGACGTGTGACACCCTCTTACGAATGTGTGTGATGTAGGATTGGCGGATGTGAACCACTTGGTGACAGAAAGGTTAGGGTGATTAATGAGGATGGGGGTCGGATGGCACTTGCAGATTGTAACATTTTCATAAACTGTATGTTCTCTGAGGACACCTTCAGTATCAATCCGAACATTTCTTGTGAAACCTGCCACATTCCAAATTAGTGCTCCATTCCTAAGGCAACTCTTCTTTGCTGTGCCATGGATTCTTCAGACAAACTATTTCATCAAGTGACAGGTGGCCTCTAATTCCTCCTTCATCTCATCATAGTCTGGCCCATGAATTTTCAGTTCATGTTCTCTCACATTTGTGAGAACTAGAGCAGTTAGATCACTGTTAACTGGACAAGTGATTAATTTCAACCCTGGTCATCCAACAATCTTTTCAGGATTTTAATGTTTTTTTCCACTTCTACCTTTCCTCATAGTCTTATACTTAAAGCTATGTTAGTTCTATTTTACCAAGCACTATTAAAATAGTCATAACATGGATGATTCCAGCCTTAATATCTTTGTGAAAAGAGGTGGCATATAAATTAACATTGTCTGATCTGTACTTAACAAAGATGTGGTGCTCCAGGAGCCTAGATTGGGGTGAGAGCAGCAGAGAAAGGTTTTACCTATGGGCTGGGTACATGATAATAAAGGAAGGATATAGAAGATAGTATCTTGTTGAAAAAACAAAATTGAATGCCAAGCAGAACAAAAGGAACAGAGGAAGAACACAGACTCTCTCAAGGAAACAAACGGATAGTAGGGAGGAATCTCTGTGCCAGAGGAATTTGGTCAGAGATTCATTCTCTTTACAGGCTTGTATGCTTTCTGCCTTTGGCAGAATCTAAGTTCTTAAAGGCAATGAGCTAACTTGAAACTCACACCATTCTCAGAAAACCCTAATCCCAAATAAGGTGGGGATGGATTTCCTCAGGTTTTCCTAGTGGGTGCTGTAGATTTGCCTTTGGATACTCGACCGTGGAGAAACACCTTTCCAGCTAACTAGGAGTGCAGTTGCCAAGGCATTAAAGAGATTCTGTCTCTCCGCTCATTTTACTAACCAGTTTATTCTGTCTTTACACATCTCATTGAGCTTCAGAAATGAGGCTTCTAATCAGGGTACTGCTCCTGTGAACCCTCTGTGAACTCAATTTATGAAACTTCTGTGACTCAGTTTCCTCATCTCTAAAATGGAGGGTAAGAATACTTACCTGCTCATGTTAGGGGGCACAAAATTAAAACCTATGCCAACGTAAATTATAACTATGTTTCTCATTTTCCCTCTTAATCATTTCACTTACATCCCACCCCCCACCCCCATTTCCTGAGGGTAAGTGTACAGGAAAATATGCCCTTGCCACTAATCCTTTGCTCAGTGTGCCCATCCCCTTACCTCTTTAGGTAAAGTTCTATTCACTTTTCAGATCTCAGATCAAGACTATTTCAGGAAAGTTGACCTCAACTCTCAATATAGACCAGCCTCTTGTAAAAGAACTGAATTTCATTTCCTTACAGGACGTAACTTGGATTTTAATTAAACATAATTTTATGATTTGTCTAATATCTGTCTCCCACATGAAAATATATGCTTCTCAAGAACATCAGCCTTGTCTTTACTGATCATTTCTTTACTCCCATTGCTTAGAATACAGTTTCTTGAAGGTAGGTGTTTAAAAGTATTAGTAGAATAAACTGAATGAACACATGAATAAATGTTGTCTTCAGAAATCAATATAAGAAAGAGGAGTTGAAAATAGAAAATGATATTTAACTTAGCAACTTGGAACTCTTGTGTGAAATTAGGAAGAGCTAACTCAGCAAAGCATTTATGATGAAAGATGAAGAACATTGAAGAGCAAGCAGGAGGTTAAATGCACTGATAGTGAACAGACAACTTGTTCAAAAGGTTTGGCAATAAAAGAGAGAAAGGAGAAAAAGGAAAAAAGGGAGAAAGCAGTGGAAGTATTCCTTCCAAACCTAGTAGGATATCTGTCTTTGCTTGTTAGTGTATCATGGCATTTGGCCAGCTTGAACATGATTCTGTAGTGCAGAGTGAATAATGTCCCTCAGTGAGCTTGCTACAGCAGATTCTGGTAAGAGGTTAGTTGATGTCGGAAGGTGCAGGGCTCAGAAGAAGGTTCAGTGGTCCTTCAGGTTGCTTAGCACAGGTGGAGCAAGTATTGATATATCACGTATGCTGAGTCCTTGAGGATCCTGTGTGTTACTCTGAACAGGCTGCAACGGCAAATGCATTGTAGTACAGTACTTGCCCAGCCTAGATAAATTATCTCCCACGTTCATATACCAAGTCTTATCAGCAATCTCAGCTGCTCACTTTGATCATCTCAGTTGGTTTTTAACTAGATTGCATCAATGAAATTTCTCCATAAACAACAATTTCTGAGGGTAGAGTCCCATTATACTTCAAGACTCCAGGTTAAAGCATCTTCCCCTCAATTTTCCTGTCTGATACATAAGAAGTGGAACTGTAAAAGTTCTCACAAAGGGCTGCTTCTGTATCTCCAGATTGGCTGACATGAAACTTTCACATTTTTCTCTAAGACTACTGTCATCTGTTGCCAGACACCTGACCTCTTAGATAAAATTTCTAATGCTTGGAGAAGAATTTGATGACTAGAAATTCTCTCTCCAACCCCCCACCCCCAAAACAGTTGGTCTCCAGCTTTCAGGAGAAGGGCTAGGGGAGGCAGCCATTGGAGAGTAGGTCATTTCAGGCTCAGTGCCCTATACTGGTTGCCAGAGGCATTGGTTGTAATACAAAGAGAGGGGAAGGTATTTTCACATGTGAAGTTCCATCTCAATGCTAGTTAGATGTCTACTGTAATCAAAATAAAGCTAAGTCTCCACATGACCTATTCTTTACCCAGTGTTGTATGCTAAGAAATGTCCTGCCTGTGTCTAAAAGTAATCTTAAAACATTTAGATCTTAAATGCAGTCTCAAGAAAACAACAAAGGGGGATTATTTTTCTAATGCAAAGAAAAAGTTCTTAAAGGTCCTATTTCCTTCTTTTCTCTTGGAGTCTTACAGTAACTCTTCTGAGCCTTCTCATCTTTTTTTTTTTTTTTTTTGGTACGCGGGCCTCTCACTGCTGTGGCCTCTCCAATTGCGGAGCACAGGCTCCGGACGCGCAGGCTCAGCGGCCATGGCTCACGGGCCCAGCCGCTTCAGGCATGTGGGATCTTCCCAGACCAGGGGCACGAACCTGCGTCCCCTGCATCGGCAAGCAGACTCTCAACCACTGCGCTACCAGGGAACCCCGAGCCTTCTCATCTTTTGTTAAAATCCCAGAAAATTCTTTATCTACTCAGCCCCAGTGAAATCTTCTCTTCACTCCTCCTCTCCGTTCCCTTTTGGGCACCAGACCCACCAGTGGCTTTCCATACTTTAAAATATAAAATAACTAACGTTGATTTTTTTGCCTCTCAATTTTCCCGATCATCACCCTGATTCTAAACAATGAAGAGACAGAAATTGAGCAGGTAGTCTGAATTCTCCTTAGCAGAGGAGGAGGAAAAGTGTGAATTCTTTATTTTCTTGTCACACAAGGTAACCCCCAGATTTCCCCTTTCCTTAGCAAATGAATGTATTGTATACCTATTGACTGAAGTTGCACCAGCCTCGTTCGAATTCAAAGCTGCCAATACTGGATATTTGACTTGGGGCAAGTCAAGCAATTTTCTCTTCTCTCAGTGGAGTTAATGGCTTCCACACAGGGATGTTGAGAGGGGTCCATGGATAATATAAGGAAAGTTTCTGTTGTGAATGGCACACAGGTAGCTTGCAGCAAGAGCTAGTTGCCTTTGTCACAAGTTGCTCTGCTTGTAACAACAATTATAACTGGCACCATAATAATTATGATTTATTTCAACACTTTTTTTGTTGGGCATACAAAACAAGTTCAAAAATTTGTCCAAAGAGATTGGTCACTTTTACATTTGACCTTGACTTGTATAATGCAAATGCTGCAATTAATTTTAAAAGGCTTAATATTCGAATACCAGGAAAAAGAAACATGGAGAGAATAAATTTTAACATGGTTGTTGACAATTCCTTACCATACGTGAAGCTGAAACTTTTTTTATTTTTTATTTTTTTTTGCGGTACGCGGGCCTCCCACCGCTGTGGCCTCTCCTGCTGCGGAGCACAGGCTCCGGATGCGCAAGCTCAGCGGCCATTGTTCACGGGCCCAGCCACTCCGCGGCATGTGGGATTTTCCCGGACTGGGGCACGAACCCATGTCCCCTGCATCGGCAGGCGGACTCTCAACCACTGCGCCACCAGGGAAGCCCGAAGCTGGATATTTTAACGAGATGTTTTCTCTTATTTCATCACTTATGTTGACAAAAATCCCTTGAATATGATCAATGCTAAAATCTCACTTTGGATACGATTTAATATTATCACCTTCGAAAATTAAAAAATTACCTCTATCCCCATTGACTTTCACTTGCCTTTGTCTCTTTTTGTAGTTCATTGAAACAGAGTGATTCTCATAAATGTGACATTACCATTAAGATTATTTAAAAATAGTTTTTATTGGTGTTCACTTCTACTTCAAAAGAAATAAATAATTTTAGTATCAGCCTCATCCTCAAGTAGAGCAGTTCTGGTGTACTTTGCATTACTGTGTTTATATCTAAAAATGAAACAACATGCTGAGTCAGTAAGAAGAGAAGCCTTAAGCCTAATTCCACTAGAATAACTAATTGAATATATAACCCGGAAATTCTTTTAAATCAAGATGTTTGTATTTTTCTTAAAGAATCATAGTTTGTGTCAAGGTACTTTAATCAACTGGGGTCAGATGGATGGATTGAATTTGTTTTAGTATATGTTTTATTCAGGGAGAACTAATGACATTCTTTCACTCAGGGATTTAGGGAATGAAGTTGTTTGTTTATTAAAACAAAATTAGCAAAACTATCTCAGAGTAAATACAACTAAGCTGAAGGCCTTTGTATTTGAAAATAGAAAGTAACTAATCACTTTTTTTTTTTTTTAAATAATGTGAGGGACCAGCAGGAGTGAATGGTATCCACAGGGATTTGAGGATGAAGAAGTGGAGAGGAAATACAATATATGCAGGCAGTTTGCCACCTCTTTGAAAATTGTTCTCACTGGTAGCTTCAGGAGGGGTAAAGAGAGAAAAGGAAGGTTATGTTAGAATGTACTTGAATGTGTTTGTAGGCTAAGGAGAAGATAGAAAAATTAATATTGATCCACACATGTTAAACACCTGCCTGACAATTGATATTTAGCTGGATGTGAAACAGGGGTTTAATACTATTTTCCTTTGACTGCAAGGACTGCATGGTAATCCACCCTCCACAAACTCCTGTCATGCCCATAGGTAAAGGAGTGAGGGGAGAGAAAAGAAGAAAACTGTAGTAGCAACTGTAGAGAAGACTGGTGGCTGGATCAGGTACAACTATTAGTCCGAAGGTGATACACCTTCCTCAGTGGTAGGAAAAAAAAAAGCATTGGTAAAGTTATAGATAAATTTGAAGAAGAAAAAAAATTGACAGGTGCTAATAGATGCACAATACCTATAAACACCAACCACTCTTCTTTCAATTTATTCATTATTTATTTTTTATTATTCACATTTTCCTACTTCAAAACTGGATTTTGGTCAACTTACAATGGAAGGCACACCCGGAGCATTTGCTTTAATTTGTGTGATTCAGCCTCCTGAAATTCAGTGGGGTCAAGTTACACATCTTTTATTACCTGCCTACCAGAATCTGTTAATCTATGGGTATTTTCTTTTGCTAATACTATGCTATCTTGATTACTGTGGTCTTATAATAACTCTTAAAATTGGGTGTAGTGAGTCCAGCTCTGTGCATCTCCCACAGTACTGTATTGGCTATTCTAGGTATGTTATCTTTCCATATAAACTTTAGAATCCATTTGTTGATATCTAGAAAATAACTTGCTCAGATTTTTTTAAAAACAAATTTATGCATTTATTGGAATTTTAATGCTTGGGGGAAGTATACCTGATATTGGAAAATAACTCAGAACATTTTTGAGTGGTGTGAATGTAACAGAACACAGGAAATTACAGTCAATAAAGAGTAAGACACTCATCTCTAGAGGAGCTTCTGCATTAATAAATGTTTGTTTACAGCGAGCCTCTGGAAAGTATGGGAGTAAGTGATGTTTGTCCTCTATGAGGATTCCCTTCTTGGCCAACCTTCTTTTTGCTCCAGTGTTCTATCTTTTGAAACCAGGCCTGCTAGTCCACTGTCATCCTAATCCCCAGGATTACCTTGATTACCTTCCCCTTCCTTTAATTAAATTTATTTTTCCTCATATCCCCTTCATTTCAGTTTGGTTCTTTGTGAATTCCAAGGGTCCAGTAGTACTTACAGCAAATATTTCTGTGTATTAAGAGAATCCTTTTAGAGACAATGTCTTTGTCCTTGTAATCTGATCCAATCGTGATTTCTTAGCAATGGGTCATATATGTGGAAGAGATCCCTAGAGTTCATCATTTTTCATGTACTCCTCTTCTTTCTGGGAACAGAGATAGATTACATTCTCCAGACTCCTTTGCAGTTAACCAGGGCTATATGATTGAGGGCTGGCCTAAGAAATATGGTCAGAGTGATACATACTACTTTCAGGAGGGGATCATAATGACCCCCTCCCTTTTCCACATTATTTTTTTCTTTTTTTTCCTATTTTTTAATTGAAGTATAGTTGATTTACAATATTGTGTTAGTTTCAGGTAGATAGCATAGTGATTCAGTTTTTGTGAAGATTATATTCCATTATAGGTTATGACAAGATATTGTGTATAATTCCTTGTGCTATTTAGTAAATCCTTGCTGCTTATCTGTTTTGTGTATGGTAGTTTGTGTCTGTTAATTCCATACCCCTAGTTTGTCTTTCCCTCCTTCCCTCTTCCCAAATTGTGTTGAATGTAGAGATCAATTTCAGAAGAACTGACACATTAAAAATACTGCAGCTTCAGTCCATGAGCACAGAATATCTCTTCATTTATCTATGTCTTCTTTGTTTTTTATTCAGTGTTTTGAAGTTTTCTGCATATAAACCCTACACATATTTTGTGAGATTTATGCCTAAGTATTTCATTTTATAAGATGCTATTGAAAGAGTGTTTTTTAACATTCAGAATTCTAGTTCATGACTGGTATAGGGAAACCATTGACTTCTATGTATTACCCTGTAATCTGAAACTTTGATATACTTGCTGTTTTAGTTCTGAGGGGTTTTCTTTGGGGGTAAAGGGGTCAATTCTGTGAAATTTTCTATATAGACGGTCATATTATCTGTAAATAGAGACAGTTTTATTTCTTCCTTTCTATCTGTACATCTTTTATTGATCTTTCTTGTCTTCTGATTTCTTTATTTTTTATTGTGTTTTATTTACTTCCAGTACAATGTTTAATGGGACTGGAGAGAAAGAACATCCTTGTTTGTTCCTGATCTTAGGAAGAAAGTGTCCAGTTTTGCATGATTTAATATATTAGCTGTAGGTTTCATGTAGATGTTCTTTGTCAAATTGAAGAATTTCCCCTTGATTCCTAGTTTGATGTGAGTTTTTATCATGAATGGACTTTGGATTTTGCTAAATGCATTTATGACTCCACTGATATGATAATATGATTACATTGATTAATTCTCAAATATCGAGCCAGTCTTGCATATCTGGAATAAGTTTTCACTTGGTCACGGTGTATGGCACTTTTTATACATTTTGAACTCAATTTGTTGATATATTTTAGGATATTTTGGTCAATGTTCATAAGAGACATTGTTCTGTAGTTTTCCTTTCTTACCGTATCTTAATCTGTTTTGGTATTGGGGCAATGCTCTTCTCAGAGAAAGGGAAAAGTTTTCTTTTTTTAAAAGTTTTTTATTGGAGTATAGTTGCTTTACAATGTTGTGTTAGTTTCTACTGTAAGCAAAGTGAACCAGCTATACGTATACATATACACCCTCTTTTTTGGATTTCCTTCCCATTCAGGTCACCACAGAGCACTGAGTACAGGTCCCTGTGTTATGCAGTAGGAAGAGATAAGTTGTCTCACTGCCCCTTTTTCTGGAAGAGATTTTAGAGAATTGGTGCCACTTTTTCCTTAAATATTTGCTAGAATTTACCAGTAAAATCATCTGAGTCTGGTGATTTATTGGTTAGGAAAGCTATTGGTTATGATTTAACTTCTTTACAATATATAGAATTATTCAAGTAATTTACTTTTGTGTGTGTTTTGGTACTTTGTGTCTTCTAAATAATTGATCCATTTTATCTAAATTATCAAATTTGTGGACATAAAGCTGTTCATGTATTTTTTATTAACATTTAAATCCAGGGAATTAGCAGTAATGACCCTCTTTCAGTTATGATACTAATAATTTATGTCTTATTTCTTTTTATATTTGTTAACCTTGCTAGAGTTCTATAAAGTTTGTGGTTCTTTTCAAAGAACTACCTTTTAGTTTTGTTGATTTTTCTCCATTGTTTCCTTGTTTTCAATTTCATGCTTAGTGCTCTAATTTTAATTATTTTTTTCCTCTGCTTGCTTTAGAGTTAAATTGATCATCTTTTTCTGGTCTTTTAAATTAGAAGACTGGGTATTGATTTTAGATCTTTCTTTTATATTATATACACTAAATGTTATACATTTTCCTTTAGGCACTGCACTATTTTTAAGTATGATAGTAATTTTGATGTTATATTTTTATTTTCATTTACTTCAAAATTTGTTTTAATTCCTCCTGAGGCATCTTATTTGATCCATGTGTTACTAAAAATGTACCATTTAACTTCCAAATATTTGGTGATTTTCCAGCTGTTTTTGCTATTTCTTAATTCCATCGTGGTTGGAGAATGTACTTTGTATGTTTTCTATTCCTTCTATTTGTTAAGGTATGTTTTATGGTCTAGAATGTTGTCTTTCTTCATGAGTGTTCCATATGAACTTGAGAATAATGAATATTCAGCTGTTATTGAAGAGAATAACAGAGAATATTCTAAGATTACCAATTAGACCAAGATGATTGATAGTGACTTTCTCTTTATTGATTTTCTACCTACTTGACCCATCAATTACTGACTAGGGGAGCATTTTAATTTCCAACTATAATAGTGCATTTACCTATATCTTGTTTTAGTTCTATCAGTGTTTGTCTCACTTATTTTGATGCTCTATTGTTAGGTGCATACCCTTTTAGGAATGTTGTGCCTTCTTGGAGAATTGACCCCTTTATCATTTTGTAATGTCCTTTTTATCCCTGATAACTCTATTTGTTCTGAATTTATTTTGTCTAAAACTAATATTGCTCTTCCAGCTTTATTTTGATTGGTCTTAGCTTGGTAACTCCTTACAGCTTTCTTTACATTTAGCTTATCAGAATGTTTAATTCAAAATAGTTTTATTTTAAATAGCAAATAGTTGGGTTTTGTTTTTTTATCCACTCTGAAACTCTTTATCTTTTAACTGGTGTATTTAGAACATTTCCATTTAAACTGATATTGGTATGTTTGTGTTAATATTAACTATGTAATTTTTAAATTAATTCTTGTCAGAGGCTTCTTTTTCTAATTTCTCTCATTTTAATTAAGCATATTATGTGTTCCTATTTTGTTTCTTCTCTTAGCTCATCAAATGTACATGTTTTACAAATATTTAATTGGTTTCCCTAGAGTTTACAGTATACTTTTTTGATTAACATAAGTCTTCTTTCAAAGCACATTATCCTTTACCCTATGGTTCAGGTGTCTTATAACCAAATATTCTCAATTCCTTGCTCCTATCCCTTATGACTTTACTGTCATTCATTTTACTTACCTGTGCTAAAATCACTCAATACCTTGTTACCATTATTACTTTAAACAAGTTAACTTTTGGGTCAATTAAGAATAAAAAAAATAGGACTCCTGTCTTAACATTACTCACAGAAATTAACTAGAAACGGAATAAAGACTTAAATGTAAGACCTGGGACTGTTAAACTACTAGGAAAAAAAATAAGGGGCAAAGCTCCTTGTCACACATTGGTCTTGGCAATGATTTTTCGGATCTGACACCAAAAGCACAAGCAACAAAAGCAAAAATCAACAAGCAGGAATACATCAAACTAAAAAGTGTACAGCAAAAGAAATGATCAGAAAAATGAAAAAGCAGCCTATAAAATTCCAGAACATATTTGCAAACTGTATATCTGATAAGCAGTAAGTATCCAAAATATATAAGGAACTCATATAATCAATAGCAGAAGATAATAATGATCTGACTTAAAATTGGGTAAGGAACCTGAACAGACATTTTCCCAAAGAGGATATACAAATGGCCAACAGGGACATGAAAAGATACCCTACAACCCTAACAATCAAGGAAATGCAAATTAAAACCACAGTGAGATACTACCTCAAACATGTTAGGATGGCTGTCATCAAAAAGAGAAGAGATACAAGTGCTGGTGAAGATGTTGAGATAAAGGAATTTTGTGTACTGTGGGTGGGAATGTAAATTGGTACTATGGAAAACAGTATGGAGATTCCTCAAAAAATTAAAACTAGAACTCCATATAATCCAGCAATTCCACTTCTGGGTAGATATTTGAAGGGAAGTATATCACTATCTCAAAGAGATATCTGCACCTCTATGCTCATTTCAGCATTATTTACAATAGCCAAGATGTAGAAACAACTTAAATGTCCATAGATGGATGAGTGGATGAAGGAAATGTGGTATACATACACACACAATGGAATATTATTCAGCCATAAAAAAGAAGGAAATCCTGCCACTTGCAGCAACATGGATGTATCTTGAGGGCATTATATTAAGTGAAATAAGTCAGACAGAGAAAGACAAATACTGTATGTTCTCACTTATATGTGGAATATAACAAAACCAAACTCATAGAAACGGAGAGTATATTAGTGGTTTCCAGGGCATGCCAGATGGGGAAATGGATGAAGGTGGTCAAAGGATACAAACTTTCAGTTATCCCCCAAGTCATGGGGATACAATGTACAGCATGATGACTATAGTTAACAATAATGTATTGTCTACTTGAAAGTTGCTAAGAGAAGAGAGTATATCTTAAAAGTTCTTACCACACACACACACACACACGCACCACACACACACACACACACACACACACACACAAAGGTAACTGTGTGAGATGATTCATGTATTAACTAACCTTATTGTGGTAATCCTTTTGTAATATATATACATATTAAGTCATTGCATTGTACACCTTAAACTTACACAGCATTATATGTTAATTATACCTCAAAAAACTTGGAAATAAAGAACAAGAAAAAAATTGTTTTACTTCTATTTATTCCTTTCCCAATGTTCTCCTTTTCTTTATGTAGATCTGAGTTTCTGACCTGTGTTTTCCTTGTCTCTGAATAACTTCTTTGAAGATTTCTTTCAGGGAAGGTCTGCTGGTGATAAATTCTCCGCTTTTGTTTGTCTGAGAGTCTTTATTTCTCCTTCACCTTTAAGGATAGCTTTGCTCGATAGAGAATTATAAATTGATGATTTTTCTTTCAACACTTTAAATATCGCACGCCCTCTTCTTATGCTTGCATTTTTTTCAGAGAAGCCTACTGTAATTCTTAAACTTATTCCTCTATAGGTAATCCCTCTCCCCCCCAACTTCTTTCAAAGTAATCTCTTACTCTTTGGTGTTCTGCTCTTTTAATATGATAGGTCTAGGTTGGGTTGTTTTTTTTTTGCCATTTATCTTCTTGCTGTGTCTGGTCTTCCTTTATCTGTAGTTTATTGTCCACGATTAATTTTAGAAAGGTCTCAGTCATTGCTACTTCAAATATTTCTTCTGCTCTGTATGTTGTTTTTCCTTCTGGTTTTGCAAATTTTTGTTTAATTCATCTTTTGAACTTGCTCCCAAAGTTCTTGGATTTTTTTCTTCATTCTTTTCTCTACTTACATTTCAACTTTACAAGTTTCTATTGCTATATCTTCAACTCACTGATTCTTTCCTCAACCACTTCAAGTCTACTAATGAACCCACTAAAGACATTCTTTATTTCTGTGTCATGGTTTTTAAAGTTGTTTTGTTTTCAGTAAACAAAATTGTTTTGTTTTTCTTTTGATTCTAAATTCAGATTTCCATACTTCTACTTACATTACCCATATATTACTGCATATTATTTATTTTTTTCATTTAGAACCCTTAACATATTTATCATAGTTATTCTACATTCCTTATCTGATAACCCCAACATTTGTGTCATATCTGAATCTACTCATGGTATTTGTTTTCCTACAGTCCATGCTTTTTTCTTGTCTTTTGGCAAAAAAAATTTCTTGCAATTTTTTGTTGAAAGTTGCACAACTTGTTTTGGGTAACAAAGAACTGAGATAAATAAGCCTCTGGTGTGAAGATTTATGTTAATCTGGTTAGATGTTTGTCTGTATTTAGTATTTGCTATTGTCATAGTTGCCAGATATTCCAACTTGTTCTAGTGTGCTTGTTTTTGTCTCTCTTCTTAACTTTGGGTTTTTATAAATACTTTTCCACAGATAGTGTTTGCATTTTGCAGCTCTTTCAGCTGTAATCCACTGTAATTATACTAGAACCTGTTGATATGGTGATAAGGTATGGGAGAGAGGAGGTATTCTGTAATCTTATTATTAACTCTCAGTCTTTCAGTGAGCTCCTATCTCTGGTCTGTGATCTTCTCAAGTCTGTCTTTGTATACAGTTTTCAGGTAACGATGCCTGGCCTGAGAAGTCCCCCATCATCTTTATCATACAATGCCTATATAGGTAGTAATAATGCTCCCCCAATCCAGTCCATACCACATAAAGCAATAAATATAGTAATAGGTAGCACTTTTATAACTCTTACTATGTATCAGACACTGGTTTCAGCACCTTAAATATATTTATTGATACTTATGTGTTCCCTGTAGATAACTTATGAAGAAGCACTATCCTTATCTGTATTTAATAGTTGAGGAAACCGAGAGACACATTAAATAATTTTCCTAAGGTTAGTAGCTAAATGGCAGGTCAGGATTTTGTCATTAAGAAGACTGCATCTCGAATAATTAGAAATTTGGATGGATGGATGTTGGATAAATCAGCTTTTGTGTCGCCAAATAAAAGCATGATTTTAGCTTGTTATCGCTTTCTCATGTCACCCTGAAAAGGCAGTTAATAGCACAGTGTTTCTACAACCACTTAGTATATTGTTTACCAGCCATTTCTGTGATTGCTACCTGACAGCAAGTCAATACTTATTACTTCTGAGCGTTTTTGTTTCTTTAGTAATCCCCAAATTTACATTCCTCCAATACCATGAGGTACAATTCAGTTTTCACTATTAAGTGAATTAGCTAGATGGATCTGTAAATGTTTCTGATGAAATTAGGTTTCATTTTCTGTAGAGTCTGGTGGAGGCATTTAATTCAATGAATTATGAGGACACAGGCTGAGCTTCATTGATTTAGTCACCTTTTTCCCTATAGTGTGGACTTTGAAAATGTAGTTATAACTATTATATTTCCAACAGAAAATAAAACATTGAATTTTCAGTACTGGAATGGTGGCACAAATTTGGGTTAGTTTCTTTTTAATTAATTCTTATATTTCATATTTAAAATTGCTTATATTGATACATGGTAACCTATTTTACATATTTATTGACATGATCAAATATATCTTACATCTTAGCTAAAAAGTTGGGACATCTGGCTGTCAAACATTTCCCATCTTGCTCATACTATATTGGTCTATATTATATAAATTTTCACATTTTATGGAATTTGGCAAGAAAAAAGAACCAGTGCTCAAGAGACAGCTTCTGTAAGCTTAAACTATGGATTTACCAAGTATCTGTGTTTTCTATAAACTCCTGAATAAAGTTTAGATATCAGAATTTGATTCTTTAAAAATATATTTTTATGAAGATAGTAAACTCTGTCAAACAGTTAGATCCACTGGTCAGCTGACATGAAGGTATTAATTATTTTTAGGTAAATATGGTAGAATGTATTATCACAAGGAGTTCAACTTCATGCCTCAAACATATAGAATATAGCTGAATAAATTAGATGCATAGCTAAGCTTGAAATCAAGAATGGGAAAATCCACAAGTGTTTGAAATGGAGCAGAAAAGCCAACAAAGAACACTGATTAGATGTAAAGCCAGGATGCCCATAGGGAAATTGGAACCAGGTATGGACTTTAGATAAGGAGTATAAGGCTCTTTATACAACCACATGGATAATAATCCTGACCACTGATTAGAGAAGTACAGGAAGCAGGATTTGAATTGCCATGAGAAAGCTAGGAGCCACAAAGGCATATATTATGAAATGCAGCCTAGAAAAATTCCACCCCAGCTGCCACAGGGAAATAGCAAAGAAAATTTCTGTCTATCATCTCTTTGAATTTTCCCCTCCCAGTGTCACCCTTGTAAACCTTTGTTATACTTGAAAGTTGAATAAGCTAAGCATTCTCTTGACTCTTTGCATCTGTTGTTCTCTTTGCTTTGGATATTCTTCCTCCAGAGAACCATGTGTCTCATCATTTCTTTTTTGTCAGGTCATTGCTCAGATATCATCCTGTCAGGCCTTTCCTGACCACTATATATAAAATAGTGTCTGCTTTCCCCCAGCCAAGAATACTGTCTGATCCCTTCACCCTGCTTTAAATTTCATCATAGCACCCACCATCATCCAAAACATGATAAATAGTTTGTTATCAACCTTCTTCCACTAGAATTAAGCTCTATGCAGACAGGGACCTGTTTAACCACTTAGTGTATAGCATATCATCTGGGATGTAGAAGATGCTCAATAGCCATTATTATTAAGAATGAGAGAAAGGAAAGAAGAAAGGAAGGAAGCAAGAGAAGACATGCCTGCAAACAGGTAAAAGTTCGCCTTTCTAAAAGTAAAGTAGACATAATAATTCTGGTTTCATTGCTCAATGAGTTAACAAGCTCTTCTCATTAAATAAAAAAAAGGAACTACCATATGACCCAGCAGTCCCACTAATGGGCATATACCCTGAGAAAACCATAATTCAAAAAGAGACATGTACCACAATGTTCATTGCAGCACTATTTACAATAGCCAGGACATGGAACCAACCTAAGTGTCCATCGACAGATGAATGGATAAAGAAGATGAGGTATATATAAACAATGGAATGTTACTCAGCCATAAAAAGAAATGAAATTGAGTTATTTGTAGTGAAGTGGATGGACCTAGAGTCTGTCATACAGAGTGAAGTAAGTCAGAAAGAGAAAAACAAATACCATATGCTAACACATATATATGGAATCCAAAAAAAAAAAAAAAAATGGTACTGATGAACCTAGTTGCAGGGCAGGAATAAAGATGTAGACATAGAGAATGGACTTGAAGACACGGGGTAGGAGGGGGAAGCTGGGGCGAAGTGAGAGTAGCATCAACATACACACACTACCGAATGTAAAATAGTTAGCTAGTAGGAAGCAGCTGCATAGCACAGGGAGATCAGCTTGGTGCTTTGTGTTGACCTAGAGAGGTGGGATAGGGAGGGTGGGAGGGAGGCTTAAGATGGAGGGGATATGGGGACATGTGTATGCATATGGCTGATTCAAAAAGTTGCTGCTATTATGGAGTCATCAGTGGTATTGTGTGAGGGAGCAGAGATGTGCATTGGCATTGCAAAGAACCACGGCTGAATATGTGGAAAGTGCCAGTTTAGTAATCATCAGTGCATTACTTCCTTGTAATCTGGGATCCAATTTCTGGCAGAACAGTTCATTCTTCTTGATCCTGCTTGATTATAAGGAAGTTTGTCCTCAAGATTGTGCTACTACAAAGATACCAAAGCATTTGCACTCATTTTTCTTTCTTAATTTATAATCTCTATGTTTTCTGTATTCCACTCATCTGTACCAATAGATACAATGCTTACAAACTTTTGTTCCTTATAAATGTGTCAGATGTCAAACAGATTTTGAATAAGATCAGAGTAAGCAAATATGGCCCAGTCAGCAGAACTCTTCATGTCAGATGGGGCAAATATCAAGTATCTACATTTAAGAGTGCCTAGAAACATCTTCTCATTATTTTGGTATATTGCTTTGTGCTATTTAAATCAGATATGCTCACTTTCTATCTAAAAGTTTTAATTTTTCCACAATACAGGATGTCAGCTTTCAACTAAGTCTTGAAAGATGTATATATAATACTGTGTCTTCTTTGGATCAATCCTGAAGGGACATATAAAAGTCACAATTTTTATCACATCACCCCTGATTTTTAAGCAATAGCCATCAGGATTGCCCTTAGTTATGAATATTTGACGTGTTCGGGGCAAACTTGAATGACAGGAAAGAGAAAACAGTATCATAGTTGCAAAGGTTTGTCAGACTGATGGAAAAGATATCTTTAAAAAGTTGAAAAGGGGCTTCCCTGGTGGCGCAGTGGTTGGGAGTCCGCCTGCTGATGCAGGGGACATGGGTTCGTGCCCCGGTCTGGGAGGATCCCACATGCCGCGGAGTGGCTGGGCCGGTGAGCCATGGCCGCTGAGCCTGCGCGTCCGGAGCCTGTGCTCCGCAACGGGAGAGGCCACACAGTGAGAGGCCCGCGTACCGCAAAAAAAAAAAAAAAAAAAAAAAAAGTTGAAAAGAAGTTTCTATGAGAAACTGAAAAATGAAGTCTAGCATTCTTAAGACATTTTATTAACTCAGTTCAATATCATGAATATTGGATTTGATTCTTTGAGGCTTCTCTTTACATTCCTGTTTTGAATCCAGAATTCTAACTGCAAGTATAGTATGGTTCCTTAAATGTGGTTTTCGGATTTATATTGTTTCAATCATGCATTCTTTCAGTAAGCATTTACTGTTTGTTACTGCATGCATAAACCTTTAAGTTGTGGGAGAACTCTGTTCCACTCAGTGACTTGGTTCAGCATGCTACTATTGTGTTCCTCATATTTAAGCTTGGGGTCTGTACGTCTGGTAGGCTGAGTCACCAAATATGAAAGTTAGTACATTCTTCTTCCTTTGTTCTTTATGATAGTTCATAGGGGAAATAAAGCTGTTATTTTAATGTTGTCATTTTTTGTTTCTGTGGGGAAGAGGGGGGGAATGGTGGGTGACTGTGACCATCCCTATGTGATCTCCCAAGGGTAGCCTGCACAGAGCTGAAAGGAAGGCAGAAAGAAACTCTACTTCCTTAATCTCTCAGATGTGTGTGTGATCGGCTAAAAATTGAATTCATTGGCTTGATATAATTCAAACCAGTCTACGAGAACTGTTTACATCTTAATGATGATGGAGTGCTAAAGTTATCATAATTGTTTATAAAAGATATCATAACTGTAATTAACTCATATTGAACTGCCTTCTCATTAACAACTTAGCCAAAAGTCACACTTGGATGCATTTGGCTCCTTTTAATGAGCAATATGTGATTGAAGGAACCCTTCCAAAGATTCTTTCTGAGCATAATTTAATATAGCCTTTGCTATAAATCATTAATAGTGGTGCTATGATTATAGCATTTATTTTTATACAGTTTTTATTTAAATTAAGAAGAGATAGTTTGTGGATACAGAAGAATAAATTCTCTATTAATATACAGTGGGATCTGAAGAAAGATTGAAGAAAAGAAAGATCACTCACTTTTCAAATGAATTATTATGTTATGGTTTCTATTTTATGGCACTGCTAATTTCTACAAGAAGATAATAAAAACGTTTAATAATTCAATATCTATGGGTATATATATATATGTGTATACATGCACATATATATGTGTACATGTACAATATACATATATATATAGTGATTGGATACATTGTTGTCTATATGATATGGGGAATTTGTGGATAAGCTATAACTTTTTACCCAACCATAAAATAGTCTGTGAAAACCAATGTTAAAAGATGAAACATTTGCTGGAAATTTGATGAACTTACTCTCCTGAATAAAAGTATTCTTTTATCAAAGAAGATGTAAATGGATACCTGGTAGGCACCTAGAGGCTCTGCCACGGAAAGTAAGATAGGAACAGGGATAAAGTGTGAGGCTGGAGGTACCTAAGCAGAGTATTGAGAGGTCCAGTAAGCAATCAGGGGCCAGAAAGGTCCTGATTCTTTCATGTCACACACCAGGATTTCTGTGTGAGAAAAACAAAACATTAATAAATACAGAGGCAATTGCGTATTTTTATACTCCAGCTGGGGATTAAAACAGACTTCCTTTCTAGACTGGTTGATTTTATAGTCCTTCTTCTTAAGGAAAATTTAATTCCTACATAGTTAAAAACAAGACTTTTGGAAGACCTGGCCTGGAAAAAGAATGAGAATAAAAGGAAATTCAGGTACAAAGATTTTTAAAAATCATTCATTAGTTCTGTTTCTTTGAAACAATGCTCAGTGATTAGTCTTGTAAAATCTAGTTATTTAATCATTATGACAACAAATTTCTTCATATTGCAAAGAACAGTAGTTTATAATATGGCTCATATCATCTGAGGAGCTTAATCCTGGATTTAGTAATGCTCATTCCTGAGCCCCACCTCTGGAGATTTGAAGACACTACAGCTTTGATGTAGTCTAGGACTTTCTAGTTAGCAAAACGCCAGGTTGGATTTATGAGGCATGAAATAATTATAGATAGTATGAAGAAGAGTTTTTTGTTAATGCAAATTGATAGTGATACTCAAGACTCTGGTGTTTGCAAATTCTGTTAATATCCAGGAAGTGCATAATAAAAAGGAATAGAAATATAACTAAGCAAATATTAAATCATGTAAGTTTATAAGAAGTCTTGTTTTTTGAAGAAGATACTATTATTGTAGCAAAATAGGTTGTATATTCATGGTGCCAAACACCCAACATAGAAAGATAATTGCTTTTTTTTTTCTTGTAGGTTGGCTACATGTTAAAAGTCATTATTAGGAAGGTTGTACTTATTTTACTATTTTCTTATCTTATTTTTTGTGATTAAACAATCACCTAAGTCACCAGTATGACACATTTTAAATAATACATTCTCAGTCACAGGGATTTGAACTAATTTAGGAGTTACAAATTTAAAATGCTGATGGTAATATATTCTCATCAAGTTTAAAGAAAATTTGAGTGAGATGTATGTAATCCTTTTGACTGAACAAATTAACATTTGAAATTTCATAGAATTAAAAAGAAAATGATACATGTCAGTTACCAGCAGGGTGATAGATAAGACACTCCGAAGAGTCCTCCTCCTACAAAACAATTAAATCTTGCATATAAATACATTGTTGGGTTTCAAGAAATAAGGAACATATTCAAGGGCCCAACTAAGCAATCAACACAGCTATAAGTTGAAGCTTGAGTAGGAAGCTGTGTTAAGAATAAGTTAACCTGAAAGCTGAGTTCGTCCAAGGTATAGATACCCATGCCAAACGTGGGATTAAATGCTACTATATGAGAGTGTATCAGAGTGTGCAGAAGCCTAGCAGGAGATTCAAGAAGCCTCAAGTCATTACCAAAACCTCTTGAATCATAGCAGAAGCAAACATGAATCTTCTGTAGTTTAAAGCGTCTCACTTTTAGTCCCTTAGGATTTCCACAGAGTAAGAGCAAGAAAAGACATGCTCATAATCAGGAAGGAAGGAAACAGGCACAAGGGGTAAACATCAGCATAAAGAAGAAGCACGTCAGTTGTTTTAAAAAAGTTTGTTTTTAAAGTATAATTGGTATTCAACAAAAGGAGAGAAAATGGAATTATATGAAATGCTCAATTAAAACTACAAAAGGCAGACAAAATGTAGAAGACAAAAGTAGAAGAACAAGGGCAAGAAGTGGAAAACAGTAACAAATATGGTAGATAGCTATCCAACCATATCAATAATCACTTAAATGTCAATGGTCTAAATACACCAGTTAGACAGATAGTCAAAGTTGATAAAATAACAAGACCACAATATATCTTGTCTACAAGAAACCCACTTTAAATATTAAGACACATTAGATTAAAGGTAAAGGGATGATGAAAAGTATGTCATGCAAACTCTATCAAAAGAGTGAGTGGTTGTATTAATTTCAGACAAAGCAGACCTCAGAGCAAAGAAAGTTATCAGAGATAAAGAGAGGATTACATAATGATAAAGAGGTCAATACCAACAAGAAGACATAAACAATCCTTAATATGTATGCACCTGACAATAGAACATTAAAATACACGAAGCAAAAAACTGATAGGAACTACAAGGAGAAATAGGTGAATCCGCTGTTACAGTTGAAGACTTCAATATTCCTCTATCAGAAATGAACAGATCCAACAGGCAGAACATCAGTATGGACATAGCTGAACTCTATACACTCAATTACTAGATATAATTGATATCTATCAACGACCTTCATCAAGCAACAGAGAATACACATGATGTTGAGCTCACATGGAACATTCACCAAGACAGACCATGTTCTGGGCCATACAATCACACCTTAAAAATTTTAAAGAATAGAAATCACTTAAGGTTTGTTCTCATATCAACATGGAATTAAAAATCAACAACAGATTCCACATATAAATGATATCATAGGATACTTGTCTTTCTCTGTCTGACTTACTTTACTCAGTATGACAATCTCTAGGTCCATTCATGTTCTGCAAATGAAATGAACTTATTTACAAAACGGAAATAGAGTCACAGATATAGAAGCTAAACTTATGGTTACAGGGGTAGAAGTGGGGGAAGGATAAACTGGGAGATTGTGATTGATATATACACACTACTATATATAAAATAGGTAACTAATAAGGACCTACTTTATAGCACAGGGAACTCTACTCAATACTTGTAATGACCTATATGGGAAAAAGAATCTAAAAAAAGAGTGGATATATGTAATATGTATAAGTGATTAATTTTGCTGTGTACCTGAAACGAACACAGCATTGTAAATCAAGTATACTCCACATAAAATTTTTTTAAAAAAACCTTTATTACAGATTTAAAAACATTAGTGACGAAAGATAGCTGGAAAATTCCAAAATATTGTATATTAAACAACGCATACAGGGATAATGAAGAAATCTCAATAGAAGTTTTTTAAAACTTTGAACTAATGAAAGTGCAAATACAATGTTTTTAAAATTGTCAAATTATTAATCAGTTGTCAATTTCAAATTATCAAAATTTGTGGGATGCAGCAAGAGCAGTGCTTACAGGAAAATTTATAGCATTTAATGTATATGCTGATCATCAGATTATTTACATAATATATCATAGAGCTATCTAAACAAATTTCAAAGAACAGATCTGTTAAGAAAAAACTATACTCTTCCTGTGTGTTTCTCCTTTACTACTCCCACAGAGCACTTCACCTTTGACACTTCTGATTACCAAATGTATGTGGGTTTTTCCTACACTAATCAATTCCTCTGCCATACCAGCTGGGTGTCCTTAACAATTCTAACTCAATTCTGACCCTGTCTACCTGGAGATAACATAAGACCCCATAGCTTAAAGTCTCAGTCCCACAAGCGCTCCACCCTCCACCTCAGCTCTAATTGCAAGTACCTGTTGCCTGTGCTTCTGGATATAAATCAGAGGTTCCCACAACTCCCTCCTTGGGTTCAGCTGATTGGCTGGAGCAGCTCACAGAACTCAGGAAAACAGTTTACTTACTAGATTACCAGTTTTGTTAGAAAAAATATGTAACTCAGGAATAGCCAGATTGAAAGAGATGCATAGGACAAAGAATGTGGGAAGGGGCATGAAATTTCCACACTCTATCTGAGCATGCTTCTCTCTCAGCACCTCCATGACCTCACCAACCCAGAAGTTCCTTGAAACTCCTACCTTTGGGATGTTTATGGAGGTTTTCTTCATATTGGCATGATTCATCATTAACTCAATTTTTTAGCCCCTGGAAGTTAGGGGATGGAGCCTGAAAGTTTCCAAGCTTCTAATCATAGCTTAATCTTTCTGGTGACCAGCCTCCATCCTGGAAGTCCACCAAGCATTGCCTTATTAGAACAAAAAATGCTCGTCACACCAGGAAATCCCAAGGGAATTGTTATTCAATGCCACTTCTACATAAATACAGTTTCCAAATATGTAGATTGTTGCTGAGATTTCTATTCAGTTCCACTGTTGAATTTGTTTGACCTTGTGCTAGTACTATACTGTCTAAATTATTACAGCTATTCAATTAATAATTAATGAGGTAAGTTCTTGTCAACCCCCCTACCTGTGCTTCTTGTTAGGGAATATCCTGTATATTCTGGAGTCTTTTTTTTTAGCCTAGTTATTCTAAATCAATAATCCACTTTCAACCACATTGTCCATCATCATTTGATGTTACATTTGACAATTAACTCAACAAAAAACATAGTTGGCGTCTACCATATGCATGTACTCGAGGTACGTTTGGGGCTCCAGTACTGAATTATGTTGTTATGGTTCCTGACCTAAGAGAGTTTATAGACATACTCTGGATATCTTTTACCAGTCTCAAAGATACCAAGCATTTTCCCTTTCAAAGGAATGTGAAATTCAAAGTTGAAGAAGAAAATATGACTGTCTTCCTTCCTGATTTTAAAAGATGCAAAATAAGACTGAACCTTAGTAGTTTGTGTCTGAGCATAACTCTGACTTCCAGCCAATTCCCAATATGTTTTTAGTGTCTGAGAGGTCCATACACCTGTATACCTTTCTCCACATTTGTGAAAGTCTGAAAAATTGGTAAAAGTCTGTTAAAGCAAAAGTAGAAAGTCCAGCCCTCAGGATAAGTAGAGGAGGTGCTTCCATGGTGCGATATATGTGTTTCTAAGAAGGTCCTGGTCTTCTAAATAGTCATCATCCTGAGTTCATGGTTAAATTTTAAATAATTAAATCTTTATGTACCAGGGTGATCAACTGCTATAATGCAGCTAACATTGTTGGTGATGGTAGGAAGTATTTTAATTAAGCAAAGTAAGACTTTTGAGGATTAATTGTCAGTTAACTTCTAAAATGACAATGAACCAGCTGAGGACGAACTTTCATAAAGAAGAAGGATAAAGAAAATGTCTTGAAAATCCTTCCGAGGCCAGACAGCACATGAAGACAATGGGGAAGCAGAGGGTCAATAGAAAGAAGTGACAAACCAGCACTCTCACATTTCTACTTAGCCTATCCCTTTCTTACTGCTTGAACTTAAGCTGTGAATTTTCTGGAGTATTCTGTTCTCAAAGAACTTTGCCAATTTGAACAACACTGGACCTGAAAAGAGTGATGAAACCAGAGAGCACATATAGCTAGAAGAGTGCAGATGAGATAGCAAAGGCTTGTCAAGAGATAGAAGCCTTTTTAAAAAATGTTTTCAGAAGGGCTGGCATATTACCATAGAGCAATAAGGACACTAAGTTCCAATTGAGGAACGTATTAGAGACCAGGAAGTGCTATATAATTCTATATTCAAATCCAATGAAAATGAAGAGCCAGGGAGGTTAAGGGAGTTAAGGTTGAGCTGAAATGGGGCAAGGCAGCAATTTATTAGATGGTATTTTCTGGTACCTATGCTAGAGCAGCTTTTTGAAATCTCATGTGCTGTCTGCATTTGCACATAGGAATAGGCCCATCAGAAGACATGGGTCCCAAAGCTCATTGCCTAACTGAACTCTCCCTATGTGGTAAAAGAAGCCCTAAAAAAAACCCCTGCTAAATAGAGAACAAATGAACAGAGAGAAGCCATTTCAGTACCCTTCTGGTGGAGAACAAACTCTGTTTTAATGCTAAGACTCATTAAACTTCTATAAAATGAAAATCTATTAAATTTCTTTATAAGGTCTCTTCTGTAAGTTAGCTAAGTGTATACAAAAGGTCCCAGATGCCACGGGCATTTGTGTTTGTCCAATAGTTAGAAATGTACATTTTTGGGGGTACAGATGTACTTCTTTGCAAAGCAGAAATAGAGACACAGATGTAGAGAACAAACTTATGGACACCAAGGCAGGAAGGGAGGGCAGGATGAACTGGGATATCGGGATTGACATATATACACTACTATGTATAAAATAGGTAACCAATGAGAACCTACTGTATAGCACAGGGAACTCTACTCAGTGCTCTGTGGTGACCTAAATGAGAAGGAAATCTAAAAAAGTGGGAATATATGTATACATATAGCTGATTCACTTTGCTGTACAGCAGAAACTAACACATTATAAAGCAACTATACTCCAATAAAAATTTTAAAAATAAATAAAAAAACAAAAATAAAAGCAAAAAACAAAAAATATACATTTTGCCCCTTTTCTTCTCTTTTCTTTCCTTTCTACTTCTTTTTATCCCTCCCTTCATCCCTTCCTTCCTTTTTTCTTTCTTCTTAATTTTTGTTTGCTTCTTTGATCTGTCAGATAGAATTAGAACACAAGTGGATTTCAGAAGAAAGCAAAGAATTGAGAGGGGAGAAATGATGCCTAGGATTAGGCCACATGTTTGAATTTGTAATATGTTTTCATTCTCTCTTCTCAATTTTGAATATAATCACAATTTGGGGAAAAAAATGCTTCACAGCTTGCATACCTGACTCCTCATTCTCTCTTGTTTTTATTATTTCCGAAATGAGCTCATATTTGTTATGATTTTAAGGGACTAGTTTTACAGAGCTTATGTTTCCTTATTTAAAGAAGAATTAATCAAGGGTGTTTAACATCATAATTGTCCAGAAGGCCACCTTTAACCACTTTGGGTTTTTTTAAATTAATTTTTATTGGATTATAGCTGCTTTCCAGTGATGTGTTAGTCTCTACTGTACAGCAAAATAAATCAGCTATATGTATACATATATCCCCTCTTTTTTGTATTTCCTTTCCATTTAGGTCACCACAGAGCACTGAGTAGAGTTCCCTGAGCTATACAGTAGGTTCTCATTAGTTATCTATTGTATACGTAGTATTAATAGTGTATATCTGTCAATCCCAATCTCCCACTTCGTCCACTCCCCCCCTTACCTGCCTTGGTCTCCATAACGTTTGTTCTCTACATCGTGTCTCTATTTCTGCTTTGCAATAAGATCATCTATACCATTTTTCTAGATTCTAAAATATGTGTTAATGTACAATATTTGTTTTTCTCTTTCTGACTTACTTCGCTCTGTAGGACACTCTCTAGGTCCATCCACATCTCTGTAAATGACCCAATTTCATTCCTTTTTATGGCTGAGTAATATTCCATCGTATATATGTACCACATCTTCTTTATCCATTCCTCAGTTGATGGACATTTAGGTTGCTTCCATGTCCTGGCTATTGTATATAGTGCTGCAATGAACATTGGGGTGCATGTATCGTTTTGAATTATGATTTTTCTCTGGGTATATGCCCAGTAGTGGGAGGGCTGGGTCATATGGTAGTTCTATTTTTAGTTTTTTAAGGAACCTCCATACTGTCCTCCATAGTGGCTGTATCAGTTTACATTCTCACCAACAGTACAAGAGGGTTTCCTTTTCTCCACACCCTCTCCAGCATTTATTGTTTGTAGATTTCTACAAGCCAGTATGAGGTGATACCCCATTGTAGTTTTGATTTGCATTTCTCTAATGGTTACTGATGTTGAGCATCCTTTCATGTTTGTTGGCAAGCTGTATATCTTCTTTGGAGAAATGTCTATTTAAGTCTTCTGCCCATTTTTGGATTGGGTTGTTTGTTTTTTTGATATTGAGCTGCATGAGCTGCTTGTGTACTTTGGAGATTAATCCTCTGTCAGTTGCTTCATTTGCAAATATTTTCTCCCATTCTGAGGGTTGTCTTTTCATCTTGTTTATGGTTTCCTTTGCTGTGCAAAAGATTTTAAGTTTTATTAGGTCCCATTTGTTTATTTTTGTTTTTATTTCCATTTCTCTGGGAGGTGGGGCAAAAAAGATCTTGCTGCGACTTATGTCAAAGAGTGTTCTGCCTGTTTTCCTCTAAGAGTTATATAGTGTCTGGCCTTACATTCAGGTCTTTAATGCATTTTGAGTTTATTTTTGTGTATGGTTTTAAGGAGTGTTCTAATTTCATTCTTTTACATGTAGCTGCCCCCAACTTTAACCACTTTCATTACATTGTTATGGCAATGTGGAATTTCTTTTTCAAATACACATTATTATCTTGCACATTATTTTATAAAATAAAAATAATTACTACTGCATTTCAATTAGATTTATTGCCAAATAAGTGAAATGCCTGAATTTTTAAGTCATGTGTTCTGTTTTGTGAACTATTTGTGGAAGAGAATGGTAGTTAAACCAATTCTGTGTACCACAGAACAATCAAAATATCTAGAACACAGCCTCACTTTATTTCATCTGGTTTTCTCTAAGAAGTTGTGTGTAGTAATATTGTTTAAACTAATGAAAGTATTATTTTGCTGGAGAAAAAATAACTTAGCCTCATATGTTCATTTATACAGTGGACACAAAACTTTGAAATGCATCTCTTTCTTATTAAATGTTTTTGAAGTTTCCACATATTTCAAATACTCCAATATTTAAAAAAAAACAACTAAATTGACATTTCAGATTTAGTTCAATATATAAAGCTGCCTTCATTCAGCCTGAAAAATATGATTTTTTAAATGACTCCCTTATTCTCATAGAAATTTACATTGGGTATATGACCCTCAGAAGCTAAGAAAATATGAAATTGCCACAAAATGGCAAATGAATTACAGCATAAAGGTCATTTTTTAAATTTCTGACAGTTCAGAACATTAGAAGGTCAAAAATCAGTGGCACATTGTCCTATGCTGAAAGACATCTTGATTTAATCAAGGCACCCTGTAGGCTTGTATAATTCAAAATAATTGTAATGTCTGTGAAATCAGACATTCAGACATGTAAGTTACTGTTTTAATAATAAATGGATCAAGAATTAGAGAAACATTGCATTTACTTCCTTGTTTTCTTATAAGTAAATATAACTTTCCAACACAAAGACATTTCTTCCTTCTGTTTATTCTTTAAAGTCAAATTTGCACACTTGATGTATGTTCTCAACACTAATGAAATGTCTGTCAAAATGTATAACAACTCAGACGTATAAAAATTGTAAATTCAAGGATAATTTATCCTTGAAATTTAGGTTTTTACTGTCTTTCATTGGGAAATTTGAGATGGTCTTTGTGGGGAATTATTTTGATTAGTATAACTACTAATTCCTCCGAAATACTCTTTTATATGCTTAGGGATTACCTTATTTCAAGTTAGAAAAACACATATTTTTTCTTTGCTCTTTTTTTCATCTACAGAGCGAAAGAATTTCATGGTTCAAAAACATCACTGGCTAGCCAACTTAACAATATTAACTATATCCTAGTAAGTGAAACTCATGAGTAAATTTTTCAAGAAATAGTGTGTTGAAAGACCATGGAAATTGGAGCCAATGAACATGAGTTTAAATTCTAATTTTGCCACATTCCAGCGTTGTGAAAACAGAAGATCATTCTCTGACTCTCCCTTTTTTTTTTTTTAATGTATAAGAGGAAGACAAAAACTTCACTAAAAACTCAAGTATTTTTGTAAGGAATAAGTAAACGTATGTACACTGACATGTTAATGAACCCTAAAATGCTGTAACATCTATGTTAATATATAGAACAAAAGATAAAGCAGTCTTTGGGAATGTAAATTGGTGCAGCCACTGTGGAAAACAGGATGGAGGTCCTTCAAAATATTAATAATAGAGCTACCATATGAACCAGCTATTCCACTCTTAGGTATATATCTGAAGGAAATGAAATCACTATCTTGAAGAGATATCTGAACCCCCATGTTCATTGCAGCATTAATTACAATAGACAAGACATGGAAATAACCTAAGTGCCTACCAATGGATGCCTAGATAAAGAAAATGTGGTGTGTATATGTGTGTGTGTGTACACACATACAATGGAATATTATTCAACCATAAAAAGAAGGGAATCCTGCCATTTGCAACACCATAGATGGACTTCAAAGGCATTATACTACATGAAATAAGTCAGACAGAGAAAGAAAAATACTGTATGATCTCACTTATATGTTGAATCTGAAAAACAAACAAAACAAACTCATAGAAACATAAAATAGATTGGTTATCCAGAGTGGGGCAAATGGATGGAAAAAAGAAACGTAAGATAAAGTAGGCTTGATTATTTAGAAATTGGGCAAATTAGATGATATTTTACTCTGAGAGCTAAATACAAAATCAACATAGCATAGCTAAGCAAAATTATCAAAATACAGAATGACCCCCATTAGACATGATAGAAACCAAATAGTATAATAAAATTGAAAAAATAAAACTAGGTTAAAACCAATTTATTCAGGAAGGGCGTTGACAGCAAAAGACACTTAAGAAATTCAATTATCAACTCTGCAGACTCCCATTTGACTCCATGTTGATGGAGTCATGACCTTTAAGTCCAATTACTGTTTCATTAAATTTCATTCTACCATTATTTAATATGCTATGGGAGCCCAGTTTTCTTCCTCAGACCTCCAGGGATTTTTTTTTTTTTTTTTTTAGGGAAAAGTGCTATTTCATATATTCGTCTGTAACTCAGTTCTTACTTTTAATCTCCATTTTGTCTCCTGCTGAACAGATCCTTTACCATTATTCTTTATCCCTACCAGACCCTTGTTAACTTCCTCCACCTTCCCATAGAACCACCCTGTTGAGAATGAGTGCGTAACAATATGCAATTTGTGACCAAAACCCCAAGGGTCATGAGTATAGGTAGCAATTATAGCACAGCACAGAACAGCATAGAACTTCAAAGTTACTCAGTAGCCATATCTAATCACTGGACAACTTCACAATTCATCTCTCTTTGAAGAGTCTCAGCTTTGTAAGCTTCTTGTTTCCATTCTTTTTGGTTGTCTCTCCCTAAAACAAAAATCTCCCCACTCTCCATAATGAAGAGCAATTCAGTACCCTACAAATTAACTGCACATCTTCTCTGTTTAGGCAAAATTTACTAGCATGGTCTATTAAAAAAAGGGCCAGTGAACGCTTCCAGAATTCTACACTTTCTAATTGTTACTTTCCTAGGGCTGTCTTAACTAGGTAGCAAAAGCCATGTGGCTTAAAACAACAGAGATTTATTCTTTCACAGTTCTGGATGCTAAAAGTGCAAAATTTAGATGTCAGCAGTGTTGATTCCTCCCAGAATTTCTGAGAGATAATCTATTCCATGCCTCTCTCCTAGCTTCTCATGGTTGCCAGGGATCCTTGGTGTTTCTTGGCTTAGAGACTCATCATTCCAATCTTTGCTTTTGTCTTCACCATGGCCTTTTCCCAATGAATCTGTGTCCAAATTTCCCTCTTATGAAAACATCAGTCATTGGATTTGAGCCCACCTTAATCCAATATTACCCTCCATTTTAACTTGATTATATCTGTAGAGACCCTGTTTCAAAAGAAGGTCACATTCACAGATTGAGGGATCTGGATTTCAATATATCTTATTGATGGACACAATTCAATCCATAAAATGAGACAAATGGCTTAAGAAGAAACCTTGAAACTAGACTCTTCTCTATGGTTGGCCAGCCCCAATTTTTGGCAGAGCTGCTACCCTCTGATATGAAACATCCCGACTTATTCAGTGCTGAATATTTTTGTGTTGTGTAGGGGGACAGAGTATGACACTCCGAAATATTTCATTTTGGCATAAGGATAATTTTAAGCCAAAAGCAGTTGAGAAGAAACAGATACAAGAAATCTCTCTGTCCTCCCCTATTTGCCTAATAGCAGAACATACATTTACAAAGATGCTCTCTTCCCCTCTCTACCAGGAAGTACAAAAGTTAATCACTGGAGACAACTTCAGACCTTTATCAGCTTAGTGACAGCACCAGAGGAATTTATATAACACACTTTACTAACTGGATTTATCTATCATTAGTTTCCTAGATATTCGCCTTCCCACAATTTGCCAACCTTAGAGACCCAAGGTCTTTTCCCTCTGTTTTTCCTTTGTTGTCACTTCTCTAAAAAATGTATTGTTCTTCTGCTAAGATGCTATATAAGCCCAAGTTTTAACCAAACCTTTGAGTTGCTCATCTTGTGTATTCCCATGTGTTAACATGCATCCCATGCATGTTAATATATGCCTGTTTGTTTTTCTTTTGCTAATCTGTCTTTGGCCAGTCTAATTTACAGGGCCCCAGCTGGAGAACCTTAGATGAGTAGAAGAAGAGATTTTTCTTCTCCTACAACTCCTATAAATATCGTTGAGCTCTATTCTGGGATGCAAATAAATTATCTGGGAATAGATCCTTTTAGATCTTCCTTTTAAGATTTCTTAGGTGGAAACAGATCAGTGCTCAGTTTATCACTAATTATTCACCACAGTTGAGTCAAGACTTCTAAGTGCTCCATGAATCATGAGGTCTTCCAGTTAGGTCAGTGGGAACAGGCACTATTTTTGGCCCCATGTGAGTGCTAACATGCTTACTTCTAGTCTTCTGGGTGATTCTTTCCCTGGCTTTGGGGAGTTTCCTCACACACACATGTTGATGAGTATTATGGGGGCTTATCTGTGGACCTCTAGATTTCTCTCTCTGGGCAGCCCTTTTTCACTAGCACTCTGTGCTGTCAACCCTACCTACTTTGGTCTCCCCAGACTCTCACCTTTATCTCCTCAAATCAGGGAGTCTGCTGATCGCTGGTTGGGTCTTTCCCCATGTGCTGCAGCCTTGTGAGGCTTTACCATAGGTTAGGTTTCCAATATTTTGCAGTTATGAACAGTGCTGCAATGAATAACTTTGTGCTTATGTATTTTTATATTGTTAGAGGTGAATCTTCACAGTAGATATGTAGAAATGTAATTACTGGATCAAAAAGAAAGCACACATGAAGTTTTGTTGTGTATTGCCAAAATTTTTCTCTGAAGTTCGTATTGATTTCCATTTTCAGTAGCAATGAATGAATGTGCCTGTTTCTCCTCAGCCTCATGAAGAGAAAATATTGTCATGTTTTAAAATTATTGTCAGTCTGTTGGTTGAGAAATGGTATTTCGATGTTATTTTAATTTGCATTCTCAATTAAGAGTGAGCTTGAACTTACTCTTATAAATTCTCTATTTTTTGGTTGTTTTATCAATATATTTTGTTTGATTTGAATGTCAGCTTGATATACTGAGAATAAGATATCTATCAGTTTTTAAAGTGGAGATATTATTTAGGCAGAGATCTACAAGAATGAAATTCAAAGGGAAATGCTAAACTAAAATACGAAAATAAACATAATTAGTTATAAACAGCAAGACTCAATGAGATCATATATAGCTCACAGAAGGTCTTTAGTCAACATTTGTAAATCAATTTATTAATTTGTAGGGAAGCATTTCAGATTAAAAACAGAAAAAGACTTAAAACTAAGCACTGAAACTGCAAAATTCAGAGGTCAGGTAGAGAAGGAGGAGGTCAAATAGAAAATTAAGGAATGATGGGCCAGAAATAGCAATACCACAAGAGGGGAGAATTGTCAGTGAGCCAGGTTGTTTCTAGAAGAACTGAGTATAAATTATAGAATTTTTCTAAGATGGCAAGTGAAACAAAGATACATTGGAATACTTCTAATTAAGGTACACTTTCTTAATGCAAGTCAGTGGCTTCATCTGCCTGCTGTAGACACCAAAACTCTATGTACAATAGTGAGTTGGCTATAAAGGAAGAGCTTTTTCTAACCATTATGTGACCTGAAATTACTGCTGTAATGTGAAGAGGTCACTAATCAAACTGTAGAGCAGTAGCTTCAGTAGAAGGATTTAATCTTTCATGAAATATAATGCTAAATAAAGAAACCTCATAGTGACCATTTGCAAATAAGGACATCTATGAAGTGTACATGAGATGAATGTCAGGAAGTTGGACACCTGTTTGGCACATATGCACTATATAAGTAAAAAGAAAATTAACTGCTGCTGGAAATGTCATATTTGAGAAATGTTTTTAAAATGCTACAGACAAAGGCAAATTTAGAGCAAAAACCAAAATATCATTGGAAATATTTCTAAAATGTATTAAATGCTAAGCTCTTTGAGAACTATGTGTATATATGTGAGTATATTCATAGTCATATTTTTATGCCTGGGTATTTAATTTATTCAGACTTAAAAGTATTAGAGAATTGATGTAAACCTAAAGTTTCCAATAGCAATAGAGATTTGAAAAGGATGCTAAAACAGTATATTTAATTTATTCAGACTTAAAAGTATTAGAGAATTGATGTAAACCTAAAGTTTCCAATAGCAATAGAGATTTGAAAAGGATGCTAAAACAGTATAAAAATTACTTTATTTGAACAAGTTCTTGGTCATTCAGGAATAATTATGGACTCAGCATTTCAGGAGTACCGATTTTTCCATGATTTTCATATGTTTATTTTTTTGTTCAATGTTCAAAAGAAATTACGTTTGGGAGTAAGTTTAAGAACCTTCATAACCTTTTGTTAATGAACCTGCCGTCTCTCTGCATAGATTTGCAAATATTTTTATCAGATTTAATTATTGATGAAAAAGTACTTTCTTTGTAAGAACTGAGCTTCAGTGGACCTTCAATTTCTAAAGTAGAAATTAACACACTCTTTTTTCACTATAGAAAGGATATATACAAATAATTCAATTTCATGTTTAATTATTATCTTAATAATTTAGTCTTTGACCAAATGAGGCCAAGTCTGTTAATAATTTGATAAAATAGGATTCAAGTAGCTGGTAGTATAGTTCAGTTTTTATGGATGGTAAAACACAAATGTTATGTTTGAACTCTTAATCATATCATGCATACAATTTTGTTTCTTTTTTGTTAGTATCATTTTCATTAGTGACCTTTGCTCTTGATTTATGTTTAATCTACTTACATTATAGAACTTAATTGTGGATATGAGAACAGAATGCTTAATCAGGACATTTCCAATGTATTTACAACTATTTTTATAAGTAAGAAATCCTTTTCAGTCTATTTGCCTGTTATTATGTACTATGTTGTTTTGCAACGTCTTGCATGCATGTGTGTGTGTCTATGTAAAGATATCGTATTATCAACAGATCAGCAGTTAGTGAGAGTGATCTTTATTTCCATCCTTACCAAAAACTGGCATTGTTAAACTTTTTTCATGTATTGTTCCTTTAGTTGTCCCTTCTAGGAAACACCTATTAATATATATACTTTTTTTCTATTGGGTTGCATATTTTAAATTTATTTATAAAAGTTATGTAATTTAGGTAAAATTGTTTTTTCATTATGTATATTTTCTTTTTTACTCTTTGTGGTGTTTTTGATAAACAGAAGTTCATATAATCAGATTTTTCAACATTTTAAAATTATTTACACATTTTGGGACTATTTCAAGAAATATTTACCTATTTCTAAATAAATGTGTCTCGGCGGGTCTCAGGCTGGTGCAGCGTCACGCCGGCCTCTGCCGCAGCGTCACGCCGCCTCTGCCGCCGCAGGCCCGCCCCGCACGCAGTGCCCCTCCTTCCCCCATCCCCCAACCCCCGGCCTGAGTGAGCCGGAGCTCCCGAATCAGCGGCTCTTTTAACCCCGTCCTGTCCGAGCAAAAAAACAGACGCCCTCCAGCGATCTGCGCGCAGGGACAGGGCCGGGTACAAAGCTGAGCTCCTGTGAGCTGTGAGAGCAGGGAGGAGAGGGGGAGGTCTCTCCCGGCAGCCGCGGAGGCGGCGGATTGAAGCTCCACAATCAACTTGATGTGCCCTGCAGTGTGGAATACCTGAATAGACAGGGAGTGAGCCCAAATTGAAGAGGGGGAATTTAGGAGCGAGATCTGTGATTTTTTTCCCTTTTCCTCTTTTTGTGAATGTGTGCATGTATGCTTCTGTGTGAGATCTTGTCTGTATACTCTTGCTTCCACCATTTGTCCTAGGGCTCTATCCGTCCATGGTTTTTTTTTTTAAAAAAAAAAAAAATTTTTTTTTTAATAATTAATTTTAATTGTAATAACTTTATTGAACTTTACCTTCGTTCTTTCTTTCTTTCTTTCCTTCCCTCCTTCCCTCCTTTAGACAGCGAATCACCCCAGGTTGAGGGGGTGGTCTCTGGGAGCAGGATTTATGATTTTTCCCCCTTTGCCTCTCTTTGTGAACGTGTATGTGTATGCTTCTGTGTAAGATTTTCTCTGTATAGCTTTGCTCCCAACAGTTGTCCTAGGGCTCTATCCGTCCATGGTTTTTTAAAAAAAATTTTTTTTTTCTTAATAATTAATTTTAATTGTAATAACTTTATTGTACTTTACCTTCGTTCTTTCTTTCTTTCTTTCCTTCCTTCCTTCCCTCCTTTAGACAGCGAATCACCCCAGGTTGAGGAGGTGGTCTCTGGGAGCAGGATTTATGATTTTTCCCCCTTTGCCTCTCTTTGTGAACGTGTATGTGTATGCTTCTGTGTAAGATTTTCTCTGTATAGCTTTGCTTCCAACATTTGTCCTAGGGCTCTATCCGTACATGGTTTTTTTTTAAAAAAAAATTTTTTTTTCTTAATAATTAATTTTAATTGTAATAACTTTATTGTACTTTACCTTCGTTCTTTCTTTCTTTCCTTCCTTCCTTCCCTCCTTTAGACAGCGAATCACCCCAGGTTGAGGAGGTGGTCTCTGGGAGCAGGATTTATGATTTTTCCCCCTTTGCCTCTCTTTGTGAACACGTATGTGTATGCTTCTGTGTAAGATTTTCTCTGTATAGCTTTGTTTCCAACATTTGTCCTAGGGTTCTATCTGTTTTTTTTTTTTTTCTTTTCTTTCTTTCTAAATATTTTTTAGTACAATAGCTATATTATACTTTATTTTATTTTTACTGTATCTTCTTTCTTCTGTCTTTTTTCCTTCTTTCCCTCCTTCCTTCCTCCCTTCCTCCCTCCCTCCCTCCCTCCTTTCTTTCCTTCTTTGCTTCTTTCTTCCTTCCTTCCTTTCCTCCTTTCCTCCTTTCCTTCTTTCTTTCCTCAAACTTCTACTAATTCTCTCTACATTTTCTCCTTCTTTCCCTCCTACCTTCCTTCCTTCCTCCCTCCCTCCCTCCTTTCTTTCCTTCTTTGCTTCTTTCTTCCTTCCTTCCTTTCTTCCTTTCCTTCTCTCTTTCATCAAACTTCTACTAATTCTCTCTACATTTTCTCCTTCTTTCCCTCCTTCTTTCCTTCCTTCCTCCCTCCCTCCCTCCTCCCTCCTTTCTTTGCTTCTTTCTTCCTTCCTTCCTTTCCTCCTTTCCCTCTTTCTTTCCTCATACTTCTACTAATTCTCTCTACATTTTCTCCTTCTTTCCCTCCTTCCTTCCTTTCTTCCTCCCTCCCTCCCTCCTTTCTTTCCTTCTTTGCTTCTTTCTTCCTTCCTTCCTTTCCTCCTTTCCTTCTTTCTTTCCTCATACTTCTAATAATTCTCTCTACTTTTCCTCCCTTTTATTCTGAGCCGTGTGGATGAAAGGCTCTTGGTGCTCCAGCCCAGGAGGCAGGGCTCTGCCTCTGAGGTAGGAGAGCCAACTTCAGGACACTGATCAACAAGAGACCTCCCAGCTCCACATAATATTAAACGGTGGAAATCTCCCAGAGACCTCCATCTTAACACCAGCACCCAGCTTCACTCAACGACCAGCAAGCCACAGTGCTGGACAACCTATGCCAAACAACTAGCAAAACAGGAACACAACCCCACCCATTAGCAGAGAGGCTGCCTAAAATCATAACAAGGCCACAGACACCCCAAAACACACCACCAGACGTGAACCTGCCCACTAGAGAGACAAGATCCAGCCTCATCCAGCACAACACAGGCACTAGTCCCCTCCACCAGGAAGCCTACACAACCCGCTGAAACAACCTTAGCCACTGGAGACAGACATCAAAAACAACGGGAACTACGAACGTGCAGCCTGCAAAAAGGAGACCCCAAACACAGTAAGATAAGCAAAATGAGAAGACAGAAAAACACACAGCAGATGAAGGAGCAAGATAAAAGCCCACCAGACCTAACAAATGAAGAGGAAATAGGCAATCTACCTGAAAAAGAATTCAGAATAATGATAGTAAGGATGATCCGAAATCTTGGAAGTAGAATGGACAAAATGCAAGAAACAGTTAACAAGGACCTACAAGAACTAAAGATGAAACAAGCAACGATGAACAACGCAATAAATGAAATTAAAAGTACTCTAGATAGGATCAATAGCAGAATAACTGAGGCAGAAGAACGGATAAGTGACCTGGAAGATAAAGTAGTGGAAATAACTACTGCAGAGCAGAATAAAGAAAAAAGAATGAAAAGAACTGAGGACAGTCTCAGAGAGCTCTGGGACAACATTAAACGCACCAACATTCGAATTATAGGGGTTCCAGAAGAAGAAGAAAAAAAGAAAGGGACTGAGAAAATATTTGAAGAGATTATAGTTGAAAACTTCCCTAAAATGGGAAAGGAAATAGTTAATCAAGTCCAGGAAGCACAGAGAGTCCCATACAGGATAAATACAAGGAGAAATACGCCAAGACACATATTAATCAAACTATCAAAAATTAAATACAAAGAAAGCATATTAAAAGCAGCAAGGGAAAAACAACAAATAACACACAAGGGAATCCCCATAAGGTTAACAGCTGATCTCTCAGCAGAAACCCTACAAGCCAGAAGGGAGTGGCAGGACATACTGAAAGTGATGAAGGAGAAAAACCTGCAACCAAGACTACTCTACCCAGCAAGGATCTCATTCAGATTTGATGGAGAAATTAAAACCTTTACAGACAAGCAAAAGCTGAGACAGTTCAGCACCACCAAACCAGCTTTACAACAAATGCTAAAGGAACTTCTCTAGATAAGAAATGCAAAAGAAGGAAACGACCTATAATAACGAACCCAAAACAATATAGAAAATGGGAATAGGAACATACATATCAATAATTACCTTAAATGTAAATGGACTAAATGCTCCCACCAAAAGACACAGATTGGCTGAATGGATACAAAAACAAGACCCTCATATATGCTGTCTACAAGAGACCCACCTCAGACCTAGAGACACATACAGACTGAAAGTAAGGGGATGGAAAAAGATATTCCATGCAAATGGAAACCAAAAGAAAGCTGGAGTAGCAATTCTCATATCAGACAAAATAGACTTTAAAATAAGGACTATTAAAAGGGATAAAGAAGGACACTACATAATGATCAAGGGATTGATCCAAGAAGAAGATATAACAATTGTAAATATTTATGCACCCAACATAGGAGCACCTCAATACGTAAGGCAAATACTAACAGCCATAAAAGGGTAAATTGACAGTAACACATTCATAGTAGGGGACTTTAACACCCCACTTTCACCCATGGACAGATCATCCAAAATGAAAATAAATAAGGAAAAAAAAGCTTTAAATGATACATTAAACAAGATGGACTTAATTGATATTTATAGGACACTCCATCCAAAAACAACAGAATACACATTTTTCTCAAGTGCTCATGGAACATTCTCCAGGATAGATCATATCTTGGGTCACAAATCAAGCCTTGGTAAATTTAAGAAAATTGAAATTGTATCAAGTATCTTTTCTGACCACAACGCCATGAGACTAGATATCAATTACAGGAAAAGATCTGTAAAATATACAAACACATGGAGGCTAAACAATACACTACTTAATAATGAAGTGATCACTGAAGAAATCAAAGAGGAAATAAAAAAATACCTAGAAACAAATGACAATGGAGACACAACGACCCAAAACCTATGGGATGCAGCAAAAGCAGTTCTAAGGGGGAAGTTTATAGCAATACAAGCCCACCTTAAGAAGCAGGAAACATCTCGAATAAACAACCTAACCTTGCACCTCAAGCAATTAGAGAAAGAAGAACAAAAAAGCCCCAAAGCTAGCAGAAGGAAAGAAATCATAAAAATCAGATCAGAAATAAATGAAAAAAGAAATGAAGGAAACGATAGCAAAGATCAATAAAACTAAAAGCTGGTTCTTTGAGAAGATAAACAAAATAGATAAACCACTAGCCAGACTCATCAAGAAAAAAAGGGAGAAGACTCAAATCAATAGAATTAGAAATGAGAAAGGAGAAATAACAACTGACACTGCAGAAATAAAAAAAATCATGAGAGATTACTACAAGCAACTCTATGCCAATAAAATGGACAATCTGGAAGAAATGGACAAATTCTTAGAAATGCACAACCTGCCAAGACTGAATCAGGAAGAAATAGAAAATATGAACAGACCAATCACAAGCACTGAAATTGAAACTGTGATTAAAAATCTTCCAACAAACAAAAGCCCAGGACCAGATGGCTTCACAGGTGAATTCTATCAAACGTTTAGAGAAGAGCTAACACCTATCCTTCTCGAACTCTTCCAAAATATAGCAGAGGGAGGAACACTCCCAAATTCCTTCTACGAGGCCACCATCACCTTGATACCAAAACCAGACAAGGATGTCACAAAGAAAGAAAACTACAGGCCAATATCACTGATGAACATAGATGCAAAAATCCTCAACAAAATACTAGCAAACAGAATCCAACAGCACATTAAAAGGATCATACACCATGATCAAGTGGGGTTTATTCCAGGAATGCAGGGATTCTTCAATATACGCAAATCTATCAATGTGATAAACCATATTAACAAATTGAAGGAGAAAAACCATATGATCATCTCAATAGATGCAGAGAAAGCTTTTGACAAAATTCAACACCCATTTATGATAAAAACCCTCCAGAAAGTGGGCATAGAGGGAACTTTCCTCAACATAATAAAGGCCATATATGACAAGCCCACAGCAAACATCATCCTCAATGGTGAAAAACTGAAAGCATTTCCACTAAGATCAGGAACAAGACAAGGTTGCCCACTCTCACCACTCTTATTCAACATAGTTTGGAAGTTTTAGCCACAGCAATCAGAGAAGAAAAGGAAATAAAAGGAATCCACATCGGAAAAGAAGAAGTAAAGCTGTCACTGTTTGCAGATGACATGATACTATACATAGAGAATCCTAAAGATGCTACCAGAAAACTACTAGAGCTAATCAATGAATTTGGTAAAGTAGCAGGATACAAAATTAATGCACAGAAATCTCTGGCATTCCTATATACTAATGATGAAAAATCTGAAAGTGAAATCAAGAAAACACTCCCATTTACCATTGCAACAAAAAGAATAAAATATCTAGGAATAAACCTACCTAAGGATACGAAAGACCTGTATGCAGAAAATTATAAGACACTGATGAAAGAAATTAAAGATGATACAAATAGATGGAGAGATATACCATGTTCTTGGATGGGAAGAATCAACATTGTGAAAATGACTCTACTACCCAAAGCAATCTACAGATTCAATGCAATCCCTATCAAACTACCACTGGCATTTTTCACAGAACTAGAACAAAAAATTTCGCAATTTGTATGGAAACACAAAAGACCCCGAATAGCCAAAGCAATCTTGAGAACGAAAAAAGGAGCTGGAGGAATCAGGCTCCCTGACTTCAGACTATACTCCAAAGCAACAGTAATCAAGACAGTATGGTACTGGCACAAAAACAGAAAGATAGATCAGTGGAACAGGATAGAAAGCCCAGAGATAAACCCACGCACATATGGACACCTTATCTTTGATAAAGGAGGCAGGAATGTACAGTGGAGAAAGGACAGCCTCTTCAATAAATGGTGCTGGGAAAACTGGACAGGTACATGTAAAAGTATGAGATTAGATCACTCCCTAACCACCATACACAAAAATAAGCTCAAATGGATTAAAGACCTAAATGTAAGGCCAGAAACTATCAAACTCTTAGAGGAAAACATAGGAAGAACACTCTATGACATAAATCACAGCAAGATCCTTTCTGACCCACCTCCTAGAGTAATGGAAATAAAAACAAAATAAACAAATGGGACCTAATGAAACTTCAAAGCTTTTGCACAGCAAAGGAAACCATAATCAAGACCAAAAGACAACCCTCAGAATGGGAGAAAACATTTGCAAATGAAGGCAACTGACAAAGGATTAATCTCCAAAATTTACAAGCAGCTCATGCAGCTCAATAACAAAAAAACAAACAACCCCATCCAAAATGGGCAGAAGACCTAAACAGACATTTCTCCAAAGAAGATATACAGAATGCCAACAAACACATGAAAGAATGCTCAACATCATTAATCATTAGAGAAATGCAAATCAAAACTACAATGAGATATCATCTCACACCAGTCAGAATGGCCATCATCAAAAAATCTAGAAACAATAAATGCTGGAGAGGGTGTGGAGAAAAGGGGACACTCTTGCACTGCTGGTGGGAATGTGAATTGTTCAGCCACTATGGAGAACAGTATGGAGGTTCCTTAAAAAACTACAAATAGAATTACCATATGACCCAGCAATCCCACTACTGGGCATATACCCTGAGAAAACCAAAATTCAAAAAGAGTCATGTACCAAAATGTTCATTGCAGCTCTATTTACAATAGCCCGGAGATGGAAAGAACCTAAGCGCCCATCATCGGACGAATGGATAAAGAAGATGTGGCACATATACACAATGGAATATTACTCAGCCTTAAAAAGAAATGAAATTGAGATATTTGTAATGAGATGGATAGACCTAGAGTCTATCATACAGAGTGAAGTAAGTGAGAAAGACAAAGACAAATACCGTATGCTAACACATATATATGGAATTTAAGGGGAAAAAATGTCATGAAGAACCTAGGGATAAGACAGGAATAGAGGCGCAGACCTACTGGAGAACGGACTTGAGGATATGGGGAGGGGGAAGGGTGAGTTTTGACAGGGCGAGGAGAGAGTCATGGACATATACACACTAACAAACGTAGTAAGGTAGATAGCTAGGGGGAAGCAGCCGCAAGGCACAGGGATATTAGCTCGGGGCTTTGGGACAGCCTGGAGGGGTGGGAGGGGGAGAGTGGGAGGGAGGGAGACGCAAGAGGGAAGACACATGGGAGCACATGTATATGTGTGGCTGATTCACTTTGTTATAGATCAGAAACTAACACACCATTGTAAAGCAATTATACCCCAATAAAGATGTTAAAAAAAAAATAATAAATAAATAAATAAATGTGTCTGATATTTTTTAAGAATATAAGTTATTTACACAGGAAGAAACGTTTTTGTAGCCCCATCTTTTGCTAATGTTGAGGCTCCTTAGCTGTGCTGTCCAATAACTTATGTGCTAGCTATGTGTGGCATTTTAAATTTAAATTAATTAAACTTAAATAAAATTAAACATTATATCCTTGGTTTCACGAGGCATATTTCAAGTTCACCCTCACATGGCTAGTGGCTACTATATTGGCTAGCACAACTATAGAACACTTCCACAAAGAAAGTCCTATTGGACAGTACTGCTAGAGGACCTGGGCTTTCTCTCAATTCTCCTTGTCCAAGATTAGTTTACTTTTTTCCATACATGTATAGCCCTTTAACTAGAGCTTTGAGAATTAGCATCTTAATTTTTAATGCTCTAGTTTCCTGATTTGGATATCTGTCCTTTCTTTAGTATTTGCTTATTTCTTCAATTTGATATCTTTGTTCATCTAAATAGGTTCTTTGGATTTTCCTTAACTTACTATGAACTTAGAAATGCATCTTAAAATACGCTTATTGTAATTTATTCAGTATCTGTGAGTTTTCAAAGGGCAGTAGACCACTATGATATTGGAATAAAAGACAAGATTAACTTTTTATTATTCATATATATTTTCTTTTTTGTGTGAACTGCCACTGTATTGCCCTTTACAAATTACCAGTTTCTGGTATTTTTTTTAATGAACTTGAAGGAAATCTGAGGGGAACCATACCTTTGTTATCAGATATTGTTAGGTGATGTTGCTTTTTGCTGTTTTTTGCTTTGCTTCTCTTTGATGTTTGCTTTTGATTCTGTAATGACATATATTGTCAAGGAGACTGCTTTATTGTAATTTACATACCTTTACTTTTCATGGCTTCCATTTTTTGTATAAAATTTAGGATGGTCTTCTCATGCTGAAATTGTCCCTTCTTCTTATACTGTTGCAGTTTATTTTTAATATTTAAATCTTGAACCCATCAAGAATTAGTTCTAGTGTAAGCTATAGATAGTAGCTTTGTATATTCTCAAGATGCATGGATTTTTCCCGATGCCATTCATTGAACAATTCATTATTTTCACCCATAATAAAAAATCACTGATGTTTTATGTTAAAGTCCTACATACATGTATGAGATTCTAATTTAAGACTCTTTATTTTCTCCTCTTTTGTGGTTTTCTCTGTCTAATCTTGCACCAGACTAATAGGATTTCTAGAAGTTTACTGATCTTTTTCTTCTTTTTCTTTCTTGGGTTATTTTAAAGTTTATGTGTAGGAACTTTAGAATTCACTTGTTCAAAAAAAATTACATTGCTGTTTTTATTGGTAACAGGATTATGTTTTAAATATTAATTTAGGAAATTTAACATTTTATCTTCTTGAGCCTTTCTAGCCAGAAACAGCATATTGCTTTTAATCGATTCAAATTTTATTTTTATGTCCCACAAGAGAGTTTTTTATAATTTATTCTATGTGAATCTTGAACATTACTTTAAAAATATATCTCTCTATGCTTAATCCCTCCACTGAAAATGAATATATTTTAAAAACAGTTTTTCAGTCGATTTACTTCAGTTTTCCAGGCACACAATATTGTTTGGGTATATAATGATAGTTTCACCTGTTTCTTACCTCATTTCTCTCTTTTGTCTAATCACATAAGCTGTTATGTCCAAAAATGTTAAACAAGAGTGGTAGTAGTGAATATCCTTGCACTGTTTCTAAATCTAACAGGAACACTGGTTTGCACATTAAAATCTATATCCACATTAATACTATAAAGTTCTAGATTTATATCTAAATATGTGTATAAACATATCTATATTTTCTAATGTCAAATAATAATCCATGATTTTAAACTTATTATATGTACTATTAAGGCAAATGTGGATGTTAAATTTTTCTTTTAAAAAATGTTAAAATGTCTTTTAACATTTGAGAAGTGATTATAAGTATTTTATATTTGAATCTATATTACTATGCAGATTATGTTATTATAGTCCTTCAGTATTGAATTATACCAGAATCTAGTAAGACTCTAATTAATAATGGATTATTATTATTTTGTTCTTGTATTCTGTTTGCTAATATTTAATTTAGCATTTAGGGGAAATTGCCTCTTTTTTGCTTATCTTTTACCTATGTTTGCATTCGTTAAAGATTCTCTTGAGCAATGCAAATAACATAGTTTCGCATTACTTTAAATAATTGATAGAATTCCGTGACTTTCCTGAAGAATCTATTTATGATTAATGCTTTAACTTGAATGTGTTTGTGTGTCTGGAGACGGGAGGTGAGAAGTTATTCTTTGACAAGTTTCTCTATTTCTTCTATGGTAATCTGTAGGTTTCAATTTTTTATGCTATCTTGATTATCTTAGATTATTTACCTACATTTGCAAATTAATTTTTACAGAGATGGAGCAAAGTAATTTATAATTCTTTAACGTTCATCTTCTGTGAAAAATTCGTGTCTTTATGTTTGGTGTATTTGTCTTTTTCCTTTTTTAAAATTAGATAATGATTATCTGTTTTGTTCTTTATTTTCCATATATACTCATCTCTTAGATAACTAATTTCTATTTTTCAGTTCAATATTTGCCATTTATTACTTCTTTCAATATACTTTTTCTCCTTTTCTTATTGCTCTTTTAACTTATTAGGTTGGATATTCATTATATTTTTTTTCTGTTTAGTAATGTAAATGGTTAGGCTATTAAGTATTTCTCCAAGTACTGCTTTAGTTGTGTCATATAAGCTATTAAATGTAATATTTTCATTATTGCTAATTTTTAGGCAGTTTATGTTGTTTTTAAATGAAAAGCCATTTGAGATATTTTTCATATTTTAAAAGTTTTGCTAAGTATAGGAAAAGCCCTCTCCCTTTTTTTAGATTTATAAGGTTTTATAATATATTCTGTCTGTCTCATTAATTCTTATACTAAACCTGAGACATCTTTATTCACATTCTGTGCCAGGGCAAAGGGATCCTACAGTATTTAAGTAGCAAGACATATTATGGCGATATAAGAGTGAAAGCTAAAGTTAAGCCTACCTCTTCTAGATGTCAAATGTTTCTTTTTTTCAGTAGTACATATAAAAATAATTAATATGTTTATTGAGTAAATGAAGGGCTTGTGGTTAAACAAACAAAAAGGGCCTTTGGTACCCACAAAAATAGCATGAACCGCACTTCTGGTAAAATGTACAACTTGAAAGGAACAAGAAATGATGGCAGTGTGAAATGGTGGGAATTAGGAGACAAGGTTCCCATCACCCTCACTGCATTGGATGCATCAATGCTTTTTTCAAATTTCTTGCCCTGAGTCACAAACATGCCATCTGCAGTAAAACTGAGACTCTTCTTGACTAATTACCATTTTGTTTTTATTTCCCCAGTTAAATGGCTTTAGATCATGATAGGATAGAGTCTGATAGGTGGATATAAAATAATACTGTCACAATGTATAGTCCTAATGATGTATTAAAGACAGGGTATCGCTTAGGGCTTCTCTGATTTACAGAGTGATTATTAAAAAATTCAAAATTAGAAACATAATTTGTAACAGAGGAATCCCCTCTCCCATATAAGCTTGGATTATTTACTGGAATGCACAAAACTTGCAGATACTCTGCAAGGATACTTATCTTAAAATTCAGAGCCTGAATCTGTAGCAAGCATTCTGCCATACCATAGGTTAAATGTGATTTTTAGAAGTTTCTGTGGGATCGAATTCACACCTTCCTTTCCTAAAGAGAATGTGGAAACCTGAAATTCAAGCTATCCTTTTTGGTCTATCATTTAAAGAGAAAATCTAGACCTAGGCTTTCCCAAGGCAATCATGTTCACACAAAACTCTATTGTAATGCCCTTGAAAAGGTACAAAAGAACCCAGGTTGGGTGACAGGAGTAGTTAAATTTGTTCTTTCAGAGACACCTCTAACCTTTGGTCATAAACCACAATACAAAATAAATCTAGCTTCAGCAGAACAACCTGAGGATAACAATACGGCTTGTGCCGGTAAAAAGACCTGCTTTAATTATTTTATTTCATTTAAGTCACTGAATGACTTGTCTCTTAAATTACCTATCAGCCAAGAACTAATGTAGCCTATTTACAAAAATTTAGTAAACAATGCCCTATCAATGTCTACAATTCCTTTATTTTTATGTATGTAAGAGAAAATAAGTAAAAACTCCTCACATTCGGAAACCAAAAACTATTCTCCTTTGAAAGCAAAGAACATCCGGCTTTTGTAGCGGGTTTGTCTTTTTTAAGGCAGCAGAATTACTTAATTTGTTTTTACCACAACCTATAAATGTCAAATATCCTCAGTGAAAATGATAACCATGTAATTTAAGTGTCATATATATACTTATAAAGCAAGAACGTATGCTTGGTGAAACTTGGAGATGGGGTTTAACATGGATTACACTTTTGTAAAGTTATGATTTTTGTATGGAATACATATTTACTGATCTTCAAAACAGACTCGCTCTTTAATTATTAACATATTTCGGAAAGAATCACGCTCACCATTTTCTAGTAAAAGACATCTTTATTACTCTGAAATGAGACATATGTTTATATGGGTTTATGATATTGGACGTGGGGCCCATAATGAAACTTTATTCTGGACATGCTATGACGCTGAATGTAAGCAATGACTTTAAATTCGTGTTCGCTCCTTTACAGGGTGTGAGATTGAATTGGAATAAAATACTGATAGAAATCCAGTCCATAAAAATACCATTAGAGGGGCTTCCCTGGTGGCACAGTGGTTGAGAGTCCGCTGCTGATGCAGGGGACACGGGTTCGTGCCCCGGTCCGGGAAGATCCCACATGCCGCGGAGTGGCTGGGCCCGTGAGCCATGGCCGCTGAACCTGCGCGTCCGGAGCCTGTGCTCCGCAACGGGACGAGGCCACAACAGTGAGAGGCCCGCGTACCGAAAAAAAAAAAAATACGTTAAAGGCTTGGGGATAATGGTGAATTTTCTAATGTTGCCACATGTTCCAGTAATCCATGTGTTCCAAAGTACTGATAGATCAGATATTTTGCTTTCGATGTGAGCCAAAGAAAAAAAAAGCTGGTATAGACTTTACTAATATTTGTGTAATTATTTCACTTTTTTTCCTCTTTCAAAATGGCATGAGAAGTCTCATAAGATTTTTTAAGTTGCTAACATTATATGATTTTGTTAAGTGGATTAGATTACTCCTGTAGAATAAAATAATCATATGGGGCATAGAGAGGAAGCAAAATCAAACTAAGCTTTGTACTTTTTCTAGTTGAGGAATAATTATAAAAAGAGAGAGAATTATGGGCCACCTGCCATCAGAGTAGTAGCTATTTTACACACATGAGTAAAACAAGTTAAGAATGGAAAGGCACTGCCTACATCATTCTCTTGTTTAAAAACACTTCTTCCCAACCTATTCCCTGAAACTCAGATCCCAGACTAGAAATCTGTTCATCATCCTTAACACCTCCTTCTCATGCACTCTCTCATATGAAATCTATTAGCACTGCTCTTGACTTCATTTCCTAAATATTTCTACACTCTACCATTTTTCCTTGCTGCCATTCTGTTCTCTTGCAAGCTTACATCTCAGCTCTTTGTATCTCTGCAGTGCAAGTGAAAAGTGCCATTTCCCAGGTAATCCCACTTTCATTTGTTCGATCCGCATTTTGTTTTCAATCTTCAGTTGTACTGTGGATCTCAAGCTAAAGTCCATGTTAAATCCCAAGAGCCTGGGTGCTGTCACCCATATCTAACTCCCCAGCCTTATATTGCTCCTCTCTTGTCGTTGTTCTACCTTACAATCCATAGTTCTGGGCATGTTCTTTTCCACCCCAGGGCCTTTGTATATATCATGCTTACTGCCTAGAGAGTTATTTCCTCCCTTTTTATCTAGTTGGTATCTGAGGAAGGAGACTGAGACATTTGGGGGGTGGGTCTTAGGTCAAACAGCTCAGCCTTCCCTGACTTCCTTAAAAATATAGTCTCTTGTAATTTTCCTTCCTAACACATATTATAATAGCAGTTTCACACTTGGATAATTATTTGGTAACACCTCTCTCTGTCAATGGACTGTAATCTTATGAATGTAGGGTTGTGTTAATTATTAATAACACAGTAACATTTTATTCTTTCTATTTTTGCGGAGTTTGCCACCTCACTGAATATTTCTTGGATGAATGACTGTATGAATAAATGTGTGAGGAAATTTAAAGTTCAGTTTAAGAGACTGGAAACAATGAGAAACAGGTAATATTGGTGCTGGGGTGCCTTGGGAAGTAAGTGGAGTTTGAAGTTGGGTCACATTCCCCTGATGGCAGATCCTACTCAAAATAATTGTAAACCTAGACTTATAATAATAAAAAAGAATATGTAAATATTAATTACATATTCATTAATATTATATTAATTGAATATTTACTATGTCTTAGGAACTGCACTATGTACTTTCTATAGTGCTTTAAAAGATTTGAACCATGATTTTAAAAAGGATCTACTGTATAAGATGTCAAATGTTCCCAATTTCTTTGGCATTTTTGTCTCCAGCAGGCAAAGATATCTGCTGAAAAGAGATCAATTTGAATAAGTATGTGAGGATAATATTTTGAGATGTAAACAGATGGAAGCTTCTTTTCTTGATATTTTCAACTATTCCATATGGCAAAAGGATTAGATTTTTTTGAACAGTCAGCATCAGGTTTTTCTACCCCTAAGGTTAAAATTACTGCCGTGTCTGGGATGAAAGAGAAAGGAGAATGAAAGGGAAGTTTAAGATAAAAAGCTAGTAGGTCTTAGACAGTGGTTTAAGATGGTGGTTTAGGGAGATCCTGAATTCACCTCCTACCATGGACTAACAGATCTACAACCACATATGGAGTAGTTTCCTCTGAAAAGACCTGAAAACTTGATGAACAAAGCCTCCACAACAAAGGATAAAAGGGGAGCATTGAGATGGTAGTAGAGGCAGAGACACAGTCTTGCCAAAAACTCCCACCCCAGGTGAGGAATCCACAATTGGGAGGGAGCTCAAAAATACAGAACTTTTTCCTAAGAGTGATGAATTTATGCCCCACATCAGGCACCCCAACCCTTAGATCCCATGCAGGAGAGATAAGCCTGCACACACACACACACACAGCAGAATACTACTCAGCCATAAAAAAGTAGTAAAATCTTACCATTTTTGACAACATGAATGGACCTTGAGGGTATTATGCTAAATGAAATAAGTTGGACAGAGAAAGACATATACCTTATGATTTCACTCATATGTAGAATATTAAAAAATCCAAAATGACCAAACCAAACCAAACCAAACTCTTAGCTACAGAGAACAATTCGTGTTTACCAGATGACAAGGAGGCGTGGGGTTGGCAAAAAGAGTGAAGGTGGTCAAGCATATGAGGATTCATGGTAACTTTAGAGCTTTAATGGTGATCACTTTATAAGGTGTACAGATGTTGAATTATAATGTACACCTGAAACTTATACAATGTTATATACTATTTTACCTCAATTTTTAAAAGAAGCTAGTGTGCCTTAGAGCTCTCGAGAGAGATGAAAGAAACCCTGTGGCAACTAGATCACAAGAGGACTTATACCACTGTTGTATGTTGGGACCAAGAATACATCATGATCTCAAAGTTTCCCTTTTTCTGTGTGATATGGAAGCAGAAGAAATACCTGTGATGGCCATCTAGTCATGTAATGTTATTGAATAAGTAGACTATCCTCTGTAATGTTTAATAGTTGAGGTTTTGATAGAATATCTTATTCATTTGACCCCTTAACTTTTGCAAAAGAGATCGTATTTGCATTTAAGTTCCTTTTTGGAAATGAATAAATTATTTTTACCACTTTGTGGTTTTTTAAAATAGCAATTATATTTTCTAGGGGAGGAAGGGAGGAAAAGAGATTCAGAGTATGGAATATGTTCATAGGTATTAGCTAGAGGGATCTTAGAGAGGTCATAGCTTGGAAGTCTAGAGTGACTAACACTGCTTTTTAGTATCATAGAAGTAAAGTGCCTTATATAAATGTAAGCAGTAGCTGAAATTACATTACTCGTAAGGCAAAACACATTTTTTTTTTTTTTTTTTTTTTTTTGTGGTACGCAGGCCTCTCACTGTTGTGGCCTCTCCCGTTGCGGAACACAGGTCCGGACGCGCAGGCTCAGCGGCCATGGCTCACGGGCCCAGCTGCTCCGTGGCATGTGGGATCTTCTCGGACCGGGACAGGAACCCGAGTCCCCTGCATTGGCAGGCGTACCCTCAACCACTGCGCCACCAGTGAAGCCGAGCAAAACACATTTTTTTTTTTTTTACATCTTTTATTGGAGTATAATTGCTTTACAATGGTGTGTTAGTTTCTGCTTTATAACAAAGTGAATCAGTTATACATATACATATGTTCCCATATCTCTTCCCTCTTGCGTCTCCCTCCCTCCCACCCTCCTTATCCCACCCCTCCAGGCGGTCACAAAGCACCGAGCTGATCTCCCTGTGCTATGCGGCTGCTTCCCACTAGCTATCTACCTTACATTTGGTAGTGTATATATGTCCATGCCTCTGTCTCGCTTTGTCACAGCTTACCCTTCCCCCTCCCCATATCCTCAAGTCCATTCTCTAGTAGGTCTGTGTCTTTATTCCTGTCTTACCCCTAGGTTCTTCATGACATTTTTTTTTTTCTTAAAATCCATATATATGTGTTAGCATATGGTATTTGTCTTTCTCTTTCTGACTTACTTCACTCTGTATGACAGACTCTAGGTCTATCCACCTCATTATAAACAGCTCAATTTCGTTTTTTTTATGGCTGAGTAATATTCCATTGTATATATGTGCCACATCTTCTTTATCCATTCATCCGATGATGGACACTTAGGTTATTTCCATCTCCAGGCTATTGTAAATAGAGCTGCAATGAACATTTTGGTACATGACTCTATTTGAATTATGGTTTTCTCAGGGTATATGCCCAGTAGTGGGATTGCTGGGTCATATGGTAGTTCTATTTGTAGTTTTTTAAGGAACCTCCATACTGTTCTCCACAGTGGCTGTATCAATTTACATTCCCACCAACAGTGCAAGAGGGTTCCCTTTTCTCCACACCCTCTCCAGCATTTATTGTTTCTAGATTTTTTGATGATGGCCATTCTGACTGGTGTGTGATGATATCTCATTGTAGTTTTGATTTGCATTTCTCTAATGATTAATGATGTTGAGCATTCTTTCATGTGTTCATTGGCAGTCTGTATATCTTCTTTGGAGAAATGTCTATTTAGGTCTTCTGCCCATAGTTGGATGGGGTTGTTTGGTTTTTTGTTATTGAGCTGCATGAGCTGCTTATAAATTTTGGAGATTAATCCTTTGTCAGTTGCTTCATCTGCAAATATTTCCTCCCATTCTGAGGGTTGTCTTTTGGTCTTGTTTATGGTTTCCTTTGCTGTGCAAAAGCTTTGAAGTTTCATTAGGTCCCATTTGTTTATTTTTGTTTTTATTTCCATTTCTCTAGGAGGTGGGTCAAAACGGATCTTGCTGTGATTTATGTCATAGAGTGTTCTGCCTATGTTTTCCTCTAAGAGTTTGATAGTTTCTGGCCTTACATTTAGGTCTTTAATCCATTTTGAGCTTATTGCTGTGTATGGTGTTAGGGAGTGATATAATCTCATACTATTACATGTACCTGTCCAGTTTTCCCAGCACCGCTTATTGAAGAGGCTGTTCTTTCTCCACTGTACATTCCTGCCTCCTTTATCAAAGATAAGGTGACCATATGTGAGTGGGTTTATCTCTGGGCTTTCGATCCTGTTCCATTGATCTATCTTTCTGTTTCTGTGCCAGTACCATACTGTCTTGATTACTGTAGCTTTGTAGTATAGTCTGAAGTCAGGGAGCCTGATTCCTCCAGCTCCATTTTTCGTTCTCAAGATTGCTTTGGCTGTTCGGGGTCTTTGTGTTTCCATATAAATTGTGAAATTTTTTGTTCTAGTTCTGTGAAAAATGCCAGTGGTAGTTTGATAGGGATTGCATTGAATCTGTAGATTGCTTTGGGTAGTAGAGTCATTTTCACAATGTTGATTCTTCCAATCCAAGAACATGGTATATCTCTGCATCTATTTGTATCATCTTTAATTTCTTTCATCAGTGTCTTATAATTTTCTGCATATGGGTCTTTTGTCTCCTTCGGTAGGTTTATTCCTAGATATTTTATTCCTTTTGTTGCAATGGTAAATAGGAGTGTTTTCTTGATTTCATTTTCAGATTTTTGATCATTAGTGTGAGGGAATACCAGAGATTTCTGTGCATTGATTTTGTATCCTGCTACTTAACCAAATTCATTGATGTTCCTATTCCCATTTTCTTAATTGTTTTGGGTTCGTTATTGTAGGTCTTTTCCTTCTCTTGTGTTTCTTGCCTAGAGAAGTTCCTTTAGCAGTTGTTGTAGAGCTGGTTTGGTGGTGCTGAACTCTCTCAGCTTTTGCTTGTCTGTAAAGGTTTTAATTTCTCCATCAAATCTGAATGAGATCCTTGCTGGGTAGAGTAATCTTGGTTGCAGGTTTTTCTCCTTCATCAGTTGAAATATGTCCTGCCAGTCCCTTCTGGCTTGCTGAGTTTCTGCTGAAAGATCAGCTGTTAACCTTATGGGGATTCCCTTGTGTGTTATTTCTCCCTTGCTGCTTTTAATATGTTTTCTTTGTATTTAATTTTTGACAGTTTGATTAATATGTGTCTTGGCATATTTCTCCTTGGATTTATCCTGTATGGGACTCTCTGTGCTTCCTGGACTTGATTAACTATTTCCTTTCCCATATTAGGGAAGTTTTCAACTATAATCTCTTCAAAGATTTTCTCAGTCCCTTTCTTTTTCTCTTCTTCTGGAACCCCTCTAATTCGAATGTTGGTGCGTTTCATGTTGTCCCAGAGGTCTCTGAGACTGTCCTCAGTTCTTTTCATTCTTTTTTCTTTATTCTGCTCTGCAGTAGTTATTTCCACTATTTTATCTTCCAGGTCACTTATCCGTTCTTCTGCCTCAGTTATTCTGCTATTGATCCCATCTAGAGTATTTTTCATTTCATTTATTGTGTTGTTCATCGTTGTTTGTTTCATCTTTAGTTCTTCTATGTCCTTGTTAAATGTTTCTTGCATTTTGTCTATTCTATTTCCAAGATTTTGGATCGTCTTTACTATCATTACTCTGAATTCTTTTTTAAGTAGACTGCCTATTTCCTCTTCATTTGTTAGGTCTGGTGGGTGTTTATGTTGCTCCTTCATCTGCTGTGTGTTTTTCTGTCTTGTCATTTTGCTTATCTTACTGTGTTTGGGATCTCCTTTTTGCAGGCTGCAGGTTCGTAGTTCCTGTTGTTTTTGGTGTCTGTCCCCAGTGGCTAAGGTCGGTTCAGTGGTTTGTGTAGGTTTCCTGGTGGAGGGGACTAGTGCCTGTGTTCTGGTGGATGAGGCTGGATCTTGTCTTTCTGGCAGGCGGGTCCACATCTGGTGGTGTGTTTTGGAGTGTCTGTGGACTTATTATGATTTTAGGCAGCCTCTCTGCTAATGGGTGGGGTTGTGTTCCTGTCTTGCTAGTTGTTTGGCATAGGATGTCCAGCACTGTAGCTTGCTGGTTGTTGAGTGAAGCTGGGTGCTGGTGTTGAGATGGAGATCTCTGGGATATTTTCGCCATTTGATATTATGTGGAGCTGGGAGGTCTCTTGTGTACCAGTGTCCTGAAGTTGGCTCTCCCACCTCAGAGGCACAGCACTGACTCCATGGCTGCAGCACCAAGAGCCTTTCATCCACACGGCTCAGAATAAAAGGGAGAAAAAGTAGAAAGAAAGAATTGTAGAAGTAGAAAGAGAGAGAGAGGAAGAAAGAAAGAAAGAAGGGAGGGAGGGAGGAAGGAAGGAAGGAGGGAAGGAAGGAAGAAAAGAAAGGTGATAAAGTAAAATAAAATAAAGTAAGATAAAATATAATAAAGTTATTAAAAAAAAAAATAATTAAGAGAAAGAAAATTAAACAAAGAAACAGACGGATAGAACCCTAGGACAAATGGTGGAAGCATAGCTATACAGACAAAATCTCACACAGAAGCATACACATACACACTCACAAAAAGAGGAAAAGGGGAAAAAAATCATAAATCTTGCTCTCAAAGTCTGCCTCCTCAATTTGGGATGATTTGTTTTCTAAAGGAGGGAAGGAACGAAAGAAAGAAAGAAAGAAAATAAAGTAAAATAAAGTGTTAAAATAATTATTTAAAAAAAATTTTTTTTAATAAATGGACGGATAGAACCCTAGGACAAATGGTGGAAGCAAAGCTATACAGACAAAATCTCACACAGAAGCATACACATACACACTCACAAAAAGAGGAAAAGGGGAAAAAATCATAAATCTTGCTCGCAAGTCCGCCTCCTCAATTTGGGATGATTCGTTGTCTATTCAGGTATTCCACAGATGCAGGGTACATCAAGTTGATTGTGGAGCTTTAATTCGCTGCTTCTGAGGCTGCTGGGAGAGATTTCCCTTTCTCTTCTTTGCTCTCAGAGCTCCCAGGTGCTGAGCTTTGGATTTGGCCCCGCCTCTGCGTGTAGGTCGCCGGAGGGCGTCTGTTCTTCGCTCAGACAGGACGGGGTTAAAGGAGACGCTGGTTCGGGGGCTTTGGCTCACTCAGGCTATGGGGAGGGCGGGGCACGGAGTGCGGGGCGGGCCTGCGGCGGCAGAGGCCGGCGTGACGTTGCACCAACGTAAGGCGCGCCGTGCGTTCTCCCGGGGAGTTATCCCTGGATCCCGGGAACCTGGCAGTGGCGGGCTGCACAGGCTCCCCGGAAAGGGGGTGTGTATAGTGACCTGTGCCCGCACACAGGCTTCTTGGTGGCGGCAGCAGCAGCCTTAGCGTCTCATGCCTGTCTGTGGGGTCCAAGCTTTCAGCCGCGGCTCGCGCCCGTCTCTGGAGTTCCTTGAAGCAGCGCTCTTAATCCCCTCTCCTCGCGCAGCAGGAAACAAAGAGGTAAGAAAAAGTCTCTTGCCTCTTTGGCAAGTCCAGACTTTTCCACGGACTCCCTCCCGGCTAGCCGTGGCGCACTAATCCCCTGAAGGCTGTGTTCACGCCACCAACCGCAGTCCTCTCCTGGCGCTCCGACTGAAGCCCGACCCTTAACTCCCAGCCGCGCCCGCCCCGGCGGGTGAGCAGACAAGCCTCTCAGGCTGGTGAGTGCCGGTCGGCCCTGATCCTCAGTGTGGGAATCTCTCCGCTTTGCCCTCCGCATCCCTGTTGCTGTGCTCTTCTCTGCGGCTCCGAAGCTTTCCCCCTCCGCCACCCGCAGTCTCCGCCCGTGAAGGGGCTTCCGCTGTGTGTGGAAACTTTTCCTCCTTCACAGCTCCCTCCCACTGGTGCAGGTCCCGTCCCTATTCTTTTGTCTCTGTTCTTTTTTATTTTGCTGTACCCAGGTACGTGGGGGGTTTCTTGCCTTTTGGGAGGTCTGAGGTCTTCTGCCAGCGTTCAGTAGGTGTTCTGTAGGAGTTGTTCCACGTGTAGATGTATTTCAGGTGTATCTGTGGGGAGGAAGGTGACCTCCGCGTCTTAGTCTTCCGCCATCTTCTCGGAAGCCTCCCCGGCAAAACACATTTTAAGCAGAATTCCATAGGCTGAAAAGGCAGGATTTCTTTAAAGGACTAGATTTGCTGCAACCTCTTTTTTTTTTTTTTTTTTTTTTGCAGTACGTGGGCCTCACACTGTTGTGGCCTCTCCCGTTGCGGAGCACAGGCTCTGGACGCGCAGGCTCAGCGGCCATGGCTCACGGGCCCAGCCGCTGTGCGGCATGTGGGATCTTCCCGGGCCGGGGCACGGACCTGCATCGGCAGGTGAACTCTGTGCTCCGCAACGGGAGAGGCCACAACAGTGAGAGGCCCGCGTACCGCAAAAAAAAAGAAGCAGCACCAGCCTGGGTGACAGAGGACAAAGGACAGCTCTGTTTCTAATGATCCTGTCTTTGCTGAGTGCACCTGACTTGCCTCCCATTAGTTCTGAGCCAAAGAAAAATAATTATTTCTTTCATATCCATGAATGTGTAAACTTTGTTCCACCCTCTCCCAAATAGCAGAAGAATATATCCCACTCTAATATGCTCCAAGTTAATAAGAATGAGAGATTGTTGCATATGACTAATTACCATGAGGTTCAACCCATAACCGTTAATTGATTTTATAATAATTCCTGTGAAAGTGTGGTACCATTGAGGAAAGAATTGGATTTAATATCGGCCAAACCTCAGTTGATATTCTAGTTCTAATACTAGTTGTGTGAACTTGATCAAGTTCCTTTAATTTGGGGGTCTTATCTGTAATGTGAGGTTAGCAATATCTACCTTCCAGTGTTGTTGATGATTAAATAAAATAATTGATATATGTAATGCACATCTTACATAGTGTTCCATAAATTATGATTTTTGTACTGGAAAAACTCTGAAGTTTCATCTTAAATGATAGTTGTATTGCCTTTCTTCTGATAAACCTCAGATGCCTGCTACTTATTTTGTCCCCTTTGGACATTTGCTAAAGATTTGATGGTTATTCAGCTCTCTGGTGAGAAAATCTTTATACAAAGATTGCCATACTTCGTACCATGCTACCCTGCCTTTCTGGCCAACATTTGATTGGTCTATAACCAGCTGACTGATCAAAGAGCTAGTAGCCTATGGCTTAGTGTAGGGATTAGACAAGAGTACAAAAAAAGCCACTTGTATCTTTCTTTGAGGGAATTTTTAATGTGACACTCACAAAAATGTTTCTTCTTCTTTCCTATTTTCCAGTATACCCTCATAATAAATCCCCATTATTTGCATTTTGCCTGAGTGTGTCTCTGTTCATCCAGTGCAACTGAAAAGATAACATATAACGCAGTTCTTCCTTTCATTTCATTAATAATATGGTACCCATGTGATATTGTTAACGGTGAACATTTTTTCCTGTTAAAGAATGGTATTAAAGACCATTGTCTACTTTATTTTCAAGGAATAGAATGGCATCACTGGGAATTCCCCCAGAAGCACAAGAACTAGATATGAAGGATAAAACTGTCCACTGGTCCAGGTTCCTGATAAAATTACTATGTAAGTATCTAATGCTTATCTCATTTAGTATCAGAGTAAATGGTAACTGGGGGAAAAAATGATGGATTAGTTTAGCTGTGAAGTGTAATGGTTGCACAATTATATAAATGCCACTAAGTGGAAATTTTAACCATAATCACTTTCAAGGGAGATAAAATTTTCAAGTAGCCTCTTTGGAAGATTACTTAATTCATGTCTATAAATTATGTTAAAGATAAAAAGCATTATTTAAATGTTAGAGTATCATCTAATGTGCCTCAAAGAATTTAATTTATGTGCAAAATGACAATTACCAGTTTCTAATTAAATAGTAAGAGAGAATAATAGTCGAATGCTTTATGATAGGCGCGCAGTCCTTGATTCCTAGAATCCAGATCTAAGTTTATTGATCTTAGGCAACCTCTACTTTTCTGATTAGACTAAATGAAATTTTCTTCTCATGGGATTTGAAAAACGTAAGATCAGAGTGTTTGAATTTACTCTGACATTCTAAATATCATTGTTAATTGATTTTAACAGAGCTAATCAGTTGTCTCCTTTAAATCTTAAATTAAAGAAGTTAAGTTAATCCTGTCTCCTTTAGCTCTTAAGACATAAGGTGATGGAGACAAGTAGACACGAATGATTATTTTATTCTCATAGTAATATTACTGTAATCATTCATTTGCTTTCGTATGTATATGCATATGTTTAATATGTATGAATATGAAAAATGATTAAAATAGGATGTAAAAAGTTGTATCTAATATTCTTTTTTAATGGTAGACCGATAAAAAATCTCTATAGTGAATTTCATGTTTTAATTTAACGATGGTATTAATACTTTATACTGTAAATCTACCAGCTAACAATTATCTGCATTATAGCCTTATTTAAGAATCAACTTAGAATGAAATAGAGCTGTATTTAAACTGAAGGCTTGACATTTTCTTATCCTCAGCTCATGGTTATTTATTCTCAGCTTCAGTAGCAAGCCAGAGTATGCGATTAATTCATTCATTCGTCCATTCCATAAACTATTATTGAAACCCTCCTATGTGCCCTGGATATTCTGCTAAATTTAGAGAATGCAGAGAAAGTTGGATCTCATCTTCTGCTCAAATATCTTCCTCTCCAGGGAAAGGGATGCATACATAGGTGAAGTACACCAATGCCTCAGGTTGTGAAGATAGTATATGCACTATACATTATGGGAGAATAGATGAAATACCTAACCAAGTCTGGGAAAGAACAGAGAAGACTTCCTGAAGTGTGTTTCCTGAATGGAGTATTAAAGGATAAGTAGCTGTTAGCCAGGGGATGTGAGGCAGGGATGTAGTGAGCACATTCCAGTGAGATGGAGCAGTTTTAGCAAAGGGAAGATATAATGTTAATTTGGGGTATGCTGTAATGGTGTGTGTTTAAAAATGGACCACTAGAACGTGAGGTCAGGAAAAGGCGGGAGCCAGGTCAAGATGGATCTTGCAGGCTAAGCTAAAAAACGTGGATATAATCAAATAAATCATGGGTTGCGGAGGGTTTATTTTGTTTTTTTTTTCTCCTCAAGGAACCACTCATCACATACTTTTTCTCTGTAAGAACATTCAGTATCCTGCAATGACAAACATACCTTTGGTCTCATGGCTATGAAGAGAGGAGGATCTATACATTCTGGCTCCCCAGAAAGTATATACCCTAATTAGAGCTCTGGACTGAAAGTTACCTTTCATATTTCCTAAAAGAAAGATGCATCCTGATGGGTTAGGTAGTTCTATTAGGCAATGTCTCAAGGATATCAATCTAATTATCTTACCACTTACTATTCCATCTACTATTATATACTACATGCATATTTACATGCATGCATTAATAGATTCAACAAGCTAATTGATAGCCAAGTTCAGTGGTAGGATAGAAACTGTAAATTATCTATGTAAAAGAGTGATGTTTTATTTTTTTTGCGGTACGCGGGCCTCTCACTGTTGTGGCCTCTCCCGTTGCGGAGCACAGGCTCCGGACGCGCAGGCTCAGCGGCCATGGCTCACAGGCCCAGCCGCTCCGCAGCATGTGGGATCTTCCCGGACCGGGACACGAACCCGTGTCCCCTGCATCAGCAGGCAGACTCTCAACCACTGTGCCATCAGGGAAGCCCGTGAGTGATGTTTTTATGTTGAATAATCAGGCATTATATATTATAGGAGAAGGCCTTCTTCTGAACCTGGAAGCAAATTTTCATTATCTTACTTCTTATCTTACTTACTCACCCCCAAGGAGTCAGAAAACTGTAGTTAACTTTTAGAATAAATTTAACTGTACAATTCCTTAGGGTCAGAGGAAACTCCAATAGTAATTAGCAACCTAATTACCTAGGAGGCCTATACATTAAGTTCAGGATATGGAATTACCAGAAGAACCTGAAAAGAAATGGAAGGTTATTCCAAGTTATGTCTCATACGCTGAGTTTTTTTTACTCTTAATTGGGAGAGCCATTGCCTTCTGTACCACATGAAGCTCCAATTAATCTTCAGGTAGTGTTTAAGTAATGTGCATGTTAGTCCTACTTACAGGATGATAATCTATCATAAATGGCTAAATTTGTCCGAAAATAAAGCAAGAAACTTCATTTCATGACCTTTTAATTTCTGTTAAGTTAAAATAATCTTTAGGGAATAAATTCACTTGCATTATCTACAAAATGGAGAGTATATGTCCCAGTTAATTTTGATGGCATGGTAATTCATTGAGATGTAAAATTGTGGATGTTTGGGAGGGTATACTATTTTTTCCAGTGTTCTGGAAGAGCCCCATTACCATCCAATTCCAAAAAAGTGTTTCTTCTTCTTAGTCTCAGGAGCGCTTTCAAGCCCTAAACATAGACCACTAGCTATTGTCAGGACGACCACACATGTCAGTTTTCCTGGGATAATAGGATGCTGTCAGTGCTCTGCCCATACCCCCTCAGATCTCTTTTTTCCCATCTTTGCAAATGGAAGCTCCCAGTGTGGCTTCTGTGCCAACAGCTAGCACTTGTGTCTCTCTGTGGAAATTCTGCCCTCAGACTCCTATGATCGATCTCTTTTGCCTGAGTACCCAGAAAGATGCAATTGCCTGGGAATTTATATTCATCCAGAGCTGTGCTCCACCAGTGACTGGTGGATATGGAGGTTTAAATATACTTTGTCCCGTGGCCCTCCCAGGTGTGATCCATATTCTTTCACTCTCCCAAGACCTCTTGGGTAGGTTTGCCAAATTTAGCAAATAAAAAACAGGACAGCCAGCAAGGAATTGTTTTTTGGTATAAGTATGTCCCACACAGTGTTTGGAACATACTTATACCATAAAAAATTAATTATTGTTTAATTTAAAATCCATTGTAACTGGATATCTTGTACTTTATCTGGTAAGTGTACTACCATGGGACTTCACTGCTGCAGCATGCTTGCTAGGCCTCTTTCCCATCACAGTTCTACTTCCCCACTCCTCTACCAGGTTTTCCTGGGAATACATCCTAAAAAATCACTTTAATATAAACCAGAGTCTGCTTCTGGGGAGCCTAATGTAAGACAGCCAGCTGTATTTGTTGCCTTCTCATGATTATTAATACCTCTTACCCCCAAAATGCTCTGGTTTGGATGACGAATTATGCGGTCACTCGAACTATTATAAGACAAAACTGATGGAGGACATTATGCTGTGTTCTCAAGAAATATATGGAACATGATGAATTAGTGACTAAAGGGTGGGAATTGGAAACATTATTATAGGGAAGAGCGGGCTTGGTCTAAGGTCTATGGTTTCCAGAACAAGTGGGGATAATAAGTCGGGCTCTTGCAATATCCTGGAGAAGTTGGAGGATATTGCCTATTTACTGTGACTGAGAGGCTTGATGGTAGACATCAGGGTTTTTGTCCTTATCAAATATATGCCCTACACCCAAATATATCATAGAAATAGTGGAACAATCAGACTACAGAAGCTGTGCAGTTATGGACGGTGTTCCATATCAGCAAACAGAGAGTACTGATGTGAAGGACGTTCAGTGCCTTCACATGGCCCCGAGCTGCGTATGGATTAGCCCTATAATAATCTAAATTAAATTTCCCATTAATCACAAAAGATGCAAATAAGTCATATTTAATTTGCTTCAAATAGAACTTTTTTTGTACGTCCCTGTTTGTATTGGGGTGGCCAAAAGATTTGTTCAGGTTTTTCCGTAAGATGTTGAAGCTAATAATTTTTACCTTTTTAAGTTTTAGTTGTAACTTCTTCCAAGCATTTGAAGTGTCAACCCAAGAAGTTTTGTATTTATTTGAAATTTGTGATATGAATCTAATTTCTAGATTTATAATCTAGATAATGTACAGGATCATTTTGATATTAACTTCCAGTGATCTCAAATAGCCATGAAAGTAATACAAGTATTTCAGGAGGAGAAACGTACAGACTTAGCACGTGACTACCCTTGCAGGATTTAAAATTAAATGTGACAATTAAATTTCAGTCACTATGCTATCATGCATTCATAAATTGAAAAATCACATATAAAGCTGAAGTCAAATATTAGATTCACCTTTACTTAATGGAAATATAAGTGAGATGAACAGGATGGTATTAAACATATAACAGCAAAGAATATATTTTCCAATGCTTTAAAATATGAGCTGTGTTCATCAGTTTCCTTGGCTGAATTAGTAAACATAACCCCAACTTTTAAATGCACTTAATTTTCTATTGTCAGTACTTTCTCAATGAAGAAATAAAATTTAGAAATTAGAAGACATGATGAATAGCCTTTATTCTAAGGTCAGACATATGATACTCAAAGCTAATGGAAAACATAATTCTAAGCCATAGCAAATGAGCCCTACCTACATAACAAACTGCTGATATCACCCTGGAAACCATCTTGAATGTCAAGGGATATGCTCTTCATTTACAGTGTTTGATTGTTCATATAAATATTTAATGAAAATATTATTAGACTATTCAGCTGAGTGAAATAAACTGATGGCACAAGTAGCTAAAGAAGCTTACTTAATATTCACTAAGTGAAGTGGCATAATAATTTATTTTGCATATTATATAAGTCTTGAGAGGTTTTATACTTTTAAACTTCTTAGCACTATTTAAAAGTCATCATTACTGCCATAATTATGAGTTTTTAGTGTATTTTTATGGTTAATGAAAATGTAGCACACATTTTACAGGGAGAAAGAAGACCATCATCCACATAATGCTTGATGAAAATGAGGTACCTGATTCTGAAGTTTGACTTACCGTTAATATAGCTTCACTGAATCTCACCAAAAATGTTAACTTTATACTACATAAAATTACACAGTGGGTTTCTCAAGAGTAGAACTTAAATGATTAAATGGATAAGGTAGAAAGCTTTTTAACTATCATGTGGGCTTTGAGTTTTCAGGAAAATTGCAAGTCACCTGTTTTGAATCATACCTTTAAACACTGTTTTAGTGAGGTGATATAAAGAAAAAATTGGCAAGACAGGTTTTAAAGAATTGTTACAAGTTCATATATCTATGTATAAAATTTTTCAAATTGTCTTTCTAAATGCTGCATATGTTAGTTGTTTTGGAAAAATATTTAAGTTCATACAGATGTACGCAGGTTAGTAAAATACACAGAAAGAGAAAGTATGTGTTCTAAAAATATGTTCTTTGGACGTCAGGAACACAGAAGTGGCATCAACTTTTTTTTTTTAAGTTAGTAGAAAAAACAGATGACACTAGAGAGTAAAGCGTGTGTGTGCGTGCACGTGCTCACATGCTTGTAATGTTAGCTCTTCAGTTTACCCCCAGATTATAAAAGGAATAAATCAATCATATTACTACTTAAAGGTGAGGCATAGGGCTTCCTTGGTGGCGCAGTGGTTGAGAATCTGCCTGCCAATGCAGGGGACACGGGTTCGAGCCCTGGTCTGGGAAAATCCCACATGCCACGGAACAGCTAGGCCCGTGAGCCACGACTACTGAGCCTGTGCGTCTGGAGCCTGTGCTCCGCAACGAGAGAGGCCGCAATAGTGAGAGGCCCACGCAACGTGATGAAGAGCGGCCCCCGCTTGCCGCAACTAGAGAAAGCCCTCGCACAGAAACGAAGACCCAACACAGCCAAAAAATAAATAAATTAATTAATTTTAAAAAAGAAATCCAGGACACCAGTGGCTAGAGACAGAGCAGTTGCTTTACTTTAAAAAAAAAGGTGAGGCATAACAAGCATTTGCTCAAGATTGCTTCCATTCTCCTTATTTGTAAGGAAACAAAGACAGTGAACCCAGATACAGAAAAATGCTTAGGAACACTTCTGAGTAAACAATAAAAAGTAACCTTTATGTTCCTCAAACTTCAGCAGTTTATGATACAAACAAGCTTTGCAACCTGACAAATGTGGGCAGAAATACAGAAGCACATTTAGAAGAGCCTACTAACCATGAGTAATCAGCATACTGGGTGTATCAGTCAGAATATCTTCCAGAAGGAGCAGTGAAGACTCAGTGAATCTGACAAATCCATTAAATAGAAGTGGATTCAGAGAGCTCCTCTATGAACTTCTCTCCCACAAGAATTTACTGAAAATGCAAGCTGGAACCAGTTCTAGAAAATAGCTCCAATTAGCATTTTTTAAAGTTAATTTTGAGGTATAGGAACACTGACAAAATACTTTTTTTAAGGAAAGCGTAAGTCATGTCACAGAGAAAATGGTACTCTATTTTCTAAGAGTATAATTTTATGGGGAATTTTTTGTTTTGCATTTGCTTTCTTACTACCTCTATTAATTTTATCTATTTAAAAATATATTCAGCCTTAGGGTAATGGCAGTCTAGAAAATTAGACCATTTTCAGTCTTAGGTAAAAATATACTAAAACTCACCTGGAAGACATTGCAGAGCTATCGAGGCAGTGAAGAATCATGGAGTCCAGGTCTGGGAGAAGAAAGAAATCCAGGGAGGTAAGCCTCATATTTGAGGGGGCTGATTTCTGAAGATACATCTCAAAACCAGAATAAGAACAAGAGTTTCTACAACCTCCTATGACTCAGAGACAGAACTTGGTATTCACAGAGCATCAAAGAAGAATAATACTGGTGAATTCCCATATATTTTAAGTAAGGGTAAATGTGGGAGAGATTGGCATTTAAAGCTATTTCAGTATACCTTCTCAATCCTGACATTAGATCAAGGTGCTTTGAATTGCTGTGTCCCTGCTCACTTGCCAGGAGCAAGTATAAACTTTCTTTACTGGAATAGAATATCTTCCTAGGTTTCCATTTATTTCTTTATTTTATGAAATCAAAACAATACAGGCACATGAAGGAACAAAAATTTTAAAGTAAAAACAAAATTAGAAGAAGAGGAAAGGGACTTCCCTGGTGGTGCAGTGGTTAAGAATCTGCCTGCCAATGCAGGGGACACGGGTTCGAGCCCTGGTCCAGGAAGATCCCACATGCCGCGGAGCAGCTAAGCCTGTGCCCCACGACTACTGAACCTCCACTCTAGAGCCCACGAGCCACAACTACTGAAGTCCGCGCACCTAGAGCCCTTGCTCTGAAACAAGAGAACCCACCACAATGAGAAGCCCACGCACCACACCAAAGAGTAGCCCCTGCTCGCTGCAACTAGAGAAAACCCGCGCACAGCAATGAAGACCCAATGCAGCCATAAAGAAAGGAAGGAAGGAAGAAAGGACGGAAAAAGAAGAAGGAGAAGAAGCAGAGGAGGAAGAGGTAGGGGAGGAAGAGGTAGGAGGAAGGGGTGGGGAAAGGGGAGGAATGGGTGGGAAAAGGGGAGGAAGAGGAGAAGGAGGAGGAGAAGAAGGAAACAGACTATAAAAAAGGATCCACAGGGAAACCATTTAATGGAGTTGTCAGACACAACCTATGCAATCACTATTCTTAATATATTTAAGGAAATAAAGCACAAAATTAGATCTTTAGCAGAGCATGTATAAGAATTAGGTGTGTGAGTTATATACATACATACAGAAAATACATTAGAAAACAAATTGAAGCTATTGAACTAAAAAATAAAACAATTAAAATTACGTTCTAAATAGATTAATGTAATTTCATGTTCATTACAGTTGAAGAACGGTTAATGAATTGGAAGAAGTGTCAGGAGAATATAGCTAGAAGAAAGCCCAGAGACGCAAAATGATGGGTTGCGCAGAAGAGAAAGTTAAAAACCTAAGGGCAATAGTCGAGTCGTCTATCATATACGAAAACAGAAACAAAGGAGAAGAGAGAGATATTAGGCAAGAAAACAATGCATATAAACCAGACACAGCAAAAAAAGAAAAATGGTAAATCTACCTAATCTTATAATTTTAAAGTGATTGAATATATAATTTTTTTCAACAAATAAAAGTACAGTCCTTCTTGGTTTCACCAGTTCTACTAAATGGTTAAGAAAGAAATAACACTCCCATGACATAGAGATCTTTTCATATCTTTTTATGAGGTAAGGATACTCTTTGAAACTAAACCCAACAATGACATTACAAGGAAGGTAAAATGTAGATCAACTTTACTTTAAACATAGATTCAAAAATTATAAGCAAAATAAAAGCATATCCAATTCAGTATTATATAAAAAGGATGACATATCATGATCAAATTAGGTTTATTCCAGGAAGGAAAGGTGGGCTTAACCTTTAATAACCAATTTAATTTTTCATATTAACAAAATAAAGGACAAATATATAATCTACTAAATTAGTACAGAAAATATTTGGTAAAATTAAACATCTATATATGATTAAAAAAAAAATTAGGACCAGAAGAAACTTCCTTAATTTGATCATGGGTAGGCACAGAAAACATCAAGGAAACTTTGTATTTGATAGTGAACTACTGAATACTTTCTCTCCAAGATTAAGGCTAAAACAAAGATATCCTCTCTTAACACTTCTATTATGCATTATACCTGAAATCATAGCCAGTGCAATAAGGCAATTTTTTAAAAGGTAAAAGAATGGAAAAGGAGAATACACATATTCATTATTATAATTAATGTGCAAATTTGACAAGGTTGTTGGATACTGTGTCAAAAAGTAGAAGTAAAATTATATGCATGTATATATAGCCTTTGCAATAGCATCGAAGTATTTTAAATACATTGCAATAAATCCTGTGAAAAGTTCTCACAGCATTAGAAATATTGTTAAGTATACCATGTCCAAGAATGAAGAGATTTAATAATTTAAAGATGTTTTTACATTCCCTCAAATTGATTTGTATATTCAATGTAATCCCAGTAAAAATGCCAGCAGGTTATTATTATGTGAACATTGGTAAACTGATACTGGTTTGGAAATGCAAAGGGTATTCTCTTATCAGATATATATGCTTAATTATAAAGCAAGAATAATTACGAAAGTACTGGCTAAGATAAATAAATCAATGAAACAGAACAGCTATATCAGAGCAGCCTCATGAATATATATACAATTTTATATGGTACAAGGGTGGTGCTGTAGACCGGTGGGGAAAGATTTTCATTTCAAAAAAATGGGACAATGCCAAGTGGATATCCCTATGGGGAAAAAAATAACTTGACCTTTCTTCAATTGCTGGTGCACTACAGACTTTGGGAGGCACAAACATGAAAGATTTTGGAAAACATAAAAGAGCACTTTTATGATCTTGGGTAGAGAAATATTTTTAAACAGGACTCCTAAAAGCATTAATAATAAAAATGATTGAGAAATTGGACTAAGTTAAAATTATGTATCGGAAGTTACCATAAAGAGAGAAAGGAAAATTAATGAAAACATTTGCAATCCACGTAATCTAGAAAAGACTCATATCCAGAATATAGAGAAACACAGAATCCAAAAGAAAATGGGCAAGAGACTTGAACAGGCACTTCACAAAACACGATATATCAAAATGGCCAATGAAAATACAAGAAGTGTGCAATCTCATTAATCATTGGAGAATGCAAATCAAAACTACTACAGCATACCACTAAACACCCTCCTGAAGGGCTATAAAGATTGGCAATACCAAGTTTTTACAAGAATTTAAAGCAACAGTATGCACCCCAATGTTCATTGCAGCACTATTTACAATAGCCAGGTCATGGAAGCAACATAAATGCCCATTGACAGACGGATAAAGAAGATGTGGTACATATATATACAATGGAATATTACTCAGCCATAAAAAGGAACAAAATTGGGTGATTTGTAGAGACGTGGATGGACCTAGAGACTTTCATACAGAATGAAGTCAGAAAGAGAAAAGCAAATATCGTATATTAATGCATATATGTAGAATCTAGAAAACTGGTACAGATGAACTGGTTTGCAAGGCAGAAATAGAGAAACAGATGTAGAGAACAAATGTATGGACACCAAGGGTGGAAAGCAGTGGGGGGTTGGTGGTGGGATGGACTGGGAGATTGAGATTGACATATATACACTAATATGTATAAAATAGATAACTAATAAGAACCTGCTGTATGGCACAGGGAACTCGACTTCACTTTGCTGTACAGTAGAAACTAACACAACATTGTAAAACAACTATACCTCACCAAAAAAATAAATAAGAAACTAAAAAGAAACTTTAGTATGGAAAAAAAAAATTTAAATAAAGCAACAGTATCTCTCATACACTGCTGATGGAAGTAAATTTTTGTATAAACACTTTGGAAAACCATTTGATATAATCTGTTAACTTTAAAGGTAGATATTTTCCAGGATTTTGAAATTCCTCTCTGCTTCCAACATATGTGGGTACACATGTGCAACAAGACTTGTCACAAAATATTCATAGCAGTGTTATTTAAAATTGCTAAAACCTGTAAGTAGCATAAATGGCTATCAAGAATGAAATGGATAAATGATTGTGATATAATTATTTCATGAAACCATCTATTGCACTGAAAATCAGCAAACCTCAGCTACACATACAACACAGATGGAGTGTATAAACATGCTGATTAAAATATGCTAGACACAAAATAAGGCATTTTGTATTTTAAGAAGATATTAATTCAAAGGACCAAATACATATATATGTTTCAGGCAAAACTGTCCTCCAAAATATATACTTCTTGTAATAGAACACGTTTTATCTGTGAACTTGTAACCCCTAGCACAGTGCAGCATGTGTTATTGAAAGACCTGCTGATTAGATGCATCCTTCAGTTGGGTAAATGTTTTAGTGAGTGAGCTATCTATTATTCTAATTGGATGACCTGCTGTATAATCCAGATGTATTTTTTCTAAGCACTACTGCATTTTGGAGTAGATACAGTGAAACCAAAGGGAATAGAAGGGGAGAGAATGAAACAAAAAAGAACTTGTTACAAACTGTATGACATTGGTCTCTTTAAAGAGATCATTTGGAATGAGTTTCTAAATGCCAGCCCGGGCTGATTTAGTTAGGGAAGGTAAATTGTTTTTTCTTAGACTGAAATAATTAAATAGGAAATCAAGAAGACTACAAAAAAATGGTGCAGGCACAAGTACCAGTGACAGATTTGATTGGACATCTCTAGAAGATGTCACAAATCCGATGATGATCCAGTTCAGTTGAACTATGTCGTTAAGCTTGATGCTCTATCCTAAAATAGAGATATTTCAGTTATAAACCCAGACCTCTATGCAGGATCAGTGTTCTATGGCAGTGGGAAATATTTATAAGATGCTGTCATTGCCTTTCTTCATGACTTTAGGGAAGGCAAATGGAGTCTTTAGAATTCCAGCCTTTTTCTCTCCAAGTTGAACTTTTTGGCTGGATATTATACTCTTTAGCATTTCTCTGTAATACTAACCAATGCATGGCCAAGGGTAAATATCGTAGGGAAATGAGTCTATTGTTGTCTCACTGTAGAAAGAATTGAATCCAAAATACCAGGGAAAATCAATAACTGAAATCCAGGTGAAGAACTCATAATTTGTTCCTCAGAATGTTGAAGCTAAAACAGGATACTGAAACTCTTCCCTTAAGCTTCAAAACAACAATCTTGTAATGCAAGATGGGATCTATGCGACTAAGTAACCAGATTTATTCCTTAAAAGAGAAAGCTGAGACTAGCATATAATTATATAATTAATATTTGAACATTAATTTTGACATGAAAGAGATTTTTAGCAAGGGTTCTTGTGACTAGATGTCATTCCGGGGAACTCACTGATAATATCCTAAATATACAATGTCATGTCATTCTCTATTTCCATGGAGGAAATAATTTTAACCTACAGCAGCATGAACCCAGTCACATATATTAAGGACTGTTTTGATAGAAAAGGTCTTTGAATTTAAGAATGAACTTATTTGGAAGGGAATTTGTGGTTTCTGCTACTGTGTAGTTGTTGAATAATAAGACTCACCCATCTACTATTACTTTCATGCATTTCCAGCTGAAGCCAACAGGAGGAATCAGATACACTTTCAAGGATCTTTGCCATCATATAATTCTTCAAGACTGATGCAATATATTTTAAGAAGCATAATTCAAAGATCAGAAGACAGAGACATATGTAGCATTGTTGTGAGTACAAATCATTTCTGTAATATTTACAGTTATGGATAGATGGTAGATATTGAGCAATTTGCTTTCTTAACAATTTCCATGAAGAAGAATGCAAAATTTCTTGTACAGAAAAATTTCTTGTACAGTTTTCTTGTACAGAAAACTTAATATATTAAGTTTTCTGATGATGGTACTTTATTATATAAAACAAAGTCTAATATAATACTGGAGTAAATTTTGATACATTTTATGTGGAATCAGCGTATTTTTATAATAACAAGAAATCATACTTCTTTTGTAGAAAATTGTATATCATACATTATTGGTACCAAAAAATATTTAATTTGATTTGCTTAAATAGTTTCCAGATCCTCAAGATCTTATTTAAAAAATTTAATGAAAATTGAACCCTGTAAAAAGTCACTGTGTGGTTAAGGTTAAATTAAATCATATTCTTTTCCAGGCATGGTATTCTCATCCTAAATGTTACCATAACATAGTTGTGATTTTAATCACTATGTCTTTCTGGGCCCAATTTATTAAAATACAACAAAATGAATTTTAAAGTCTACATTCTTATGCATAATATTACATGTTTTTCAAATATTTATGCTATTTACCTTAAATTATACTTTTTAAATTTACTTTTAAATTACACTGTTTTTTACCTTAAATTATACAAAGGAAAGGCATTTCCTTTCTATTTCCTTTGAGTATAAACATTATGAGAAGACACAACATCAGAATACCAGTGTTTAGAATAAAACATGAATTTAAAAAGTATTCATAATTTTCCTGATGGAATAAATTCAAACTTGTCTTTTACTTTTCTTTTTTCTTTTTTTTTTTTTTTTGCGGTACGCGGGCCTCTCACTGTTGTGGCCTCTCCCGTTGCGGAGCACAGGCTCCGGACGCGCAGGCTCAGTGGCCATGGTTCATGGGCCCAGCCGCTCCGCGGCACGTGGGATCTCCCCGGACCGGGGAACGAACCCGTGTCCCCTGAATCAGCAGGCGGACTCTCAACCACTGCGCCACCAGGGAAGCCCCTGTCTTTTACTTTTTTAAAAAAATGTATTTATTATTTATTTTTTGGCTGCGTTGGGTCTTCGTTGCTGCGCACAGGCTTTCTCTAGTTGTGGCGAGCAGGGGCTACTCTTCATTGCAGTGCGCGGGCTTCTCAGTGCAGTGGCTTCTCTTGTTGTGGAGCACGGGCTCTAGGTGTACAGGCTTCAGTAGTTGTAGCACGCGGGGTCAGTAGTTGTGGCTCACGGGCTCTAGAGCACAGGCTCAGTGGTTGTGGCACATGGCCTTAGCTGCTGCACGGCATGTGGGATCTTCTGGACCAGGGATTGAACCTGCTGGCGGATTGGCAGGCGGATTCTTAACCACTGCGCCACCAGGGAAGTCCAGTCTTTTACTTTATTAATAAAACTTTGAAGCATCCCTGTGTGTCAAAAACAGAACATTTAGAACCATCAGGTGATGAGGTGTTGATTGTACAAAATCACGTCCGGCACATTGAGTGAAGAAATTCACACAGGCTGTTTGTATTCATTAAGAACTGAAAGCAGAGTTATCACATAGTGCTTATTTTTACCATGTTGTCTACCAGAAATTTCACCATTATGTCACTGTATAAAGAACTGAACTCTTTTATAGCAGCATTCTCTGTGGTCTGGTGTTTCCGTATGTAATTTGAAATAGTTTCCAGTAGATGGCAATATAGGTACCATATCCAAGTGGTCAGTCACATCATAGCAGATATGACTGCTATGATAATGGATATTATGGAAGATCATGGAAAGTAGCTTTAGTGTAGGGCATACTAAATAATTCTGTTTATTTTTAAGTGAAAAACTTAACTCTTAACTAACAAAATGAGGTCAATATATAATGAAAGTTTGACAAGCAAGGATTTTAACAATGACAAAATGCTCTGGAATCTAGTCCTATACCAGGCACTACAATAAATGTGAATTTTTCTCATTAGGATATATATATCACAGTTGAAGCCTTTACTGCATTATCTAATTGCACAGATTTCCAACTTGCCTATTAGCTCTATATCCTGACTTCATACCTCTGAGGCAGCCTGACCCTTTGAAACTTGCTGCATGTCTCAACAGCAAAGAATAGTAAGCAGGCCACTCCAGTCACACTTGCAGTAGCTTTTCTGGGTCAGCCTTGCTTCACAACCATCTCACTGCCCTTCTATTTCAGAGATCTGGGCTCCGGCTGTATCTGCATTTTTCGTACCCTCTCCTTGCCTTTGGATTTGTACATTGATTTTGCTTTTCTAGGCTAGTAGGATTAACTAATATTCTCTAATAAGGATGCTGACTGAGCACCATCCCTGTTTTCTCCTTTCCCAGATTCTTAGTTCTTAGTTCCAGTTCCAGTTCATTCTCTTGACTTGTCATTGGCCCCCTGACAGAGTCTACTCCAAATCATCAGGTGAAGACAAAGACAAAGTTCTCAGTTGTTAGCTGCCTAAAACATAATACAGATTACAAATGGTGACATTTTTGATTTCTGGCAGAATTCTTAGAAAGACACTCCGGCTACTCAGAAGGTGGATTGAGCACTAAAAATACTAGAGCATATCAAATGTAAATGACTCTGGTATTTCAGAAGGATGGAGAAGTCTGCCAATGTGTTGCTGTTACCACTTAAACATTTCTGATTTTAAATTCAGGAAAGTACCTCCAGACCAGAAAGCTGAGAAAAGAGATAGTTTTGTTTTTCAAGCACTCGGTTTTCCAGCTTTAATTAAAATAGATGTCTTATGTGAAGATTCTTTTATTTATGTAGAATACACTGCTAAAATGTAGGTTTTTACTGTCTAAAAAGCCTTTACTGACCAGGAAAATGAGGCCAGGCTAACTCAACTTCATTTAAGTCCTCTGAAATTTCAAACGTTTCAATTTCAAGCACTCTTCACAGTGTTTCATGCTAAGCTCTCTGGATAGGTCTGCACAATGCCAAATGAATTGCCAGGGAAGGAATGAGAATGACAATTGACCAATCCTTGATTTTTGTTCTTGAATCTGTCAAGACTACTCATTGAGAAGTGGATTAATGTTCACAGAAGCCTTTTAATGTAAGTCTCAGGCTACAGGGCTGACATTATGAATCCTCTTAGAAGGTTTGCAACATTCTGCTCTGAAAACTCCTAAAGTTATATTTTCAAGGTTGTAGGTGTGTGAAGATTTACTTAATTTGTGAAACTTATTTTACAGCTTTTTTCTCTCATCATTTAATAGATTGATGTCTTTTTACCTCTGTGAAGCATCCCTCTACCTATATCCTAAGACTATCTGACAAGTACCACAGGTATACAGGGGAAGCATTTCTTTTTGTTCTTTTTGGCTCCTATCATGCTAGGCTGCCACCAATTATAATGCAAAAACTTTGGGAAGTAGGTTTCCATATTGTATTTCCCTTTAAACATGTAGTAAAGTACTTCACATAAAATGATTACCAGTAATTTTTTCAAAGATTGATTGATTGACGTACCTTTCAATATGAAGTGACGTAGCAGCCTCATGAAATGTTAGCTTTCATTTCCCATATTGCTTTTCTGACAGAACATGCATTATACAGGGTATTTCCTTCAATTTAGTTGAAAACAGGTGTTATAGATCATCCTCAGAAGATCGTAAGTGTGCATAAATTCATACATCTTTGGTAAGAATTCTTGAATTAAATGACTTCCATTTCTTTGGGAAAGGGGAAAAAATACAGAAAAGGCATTGCATGCAACCTGGTGGATGCTCAATAAATAGTAAACATCAGCTAGAATAAACATATTGAATAAGTATTTTCAATAATTGTGTTAAGTATGAAAATTTGATTTGGGGATTTTTCAAAATATTCTTTTACAAATTATATTTAAAAAGAAGACTTTTACTCATAAGCATTCCAAATACATGAGAAAAAAGTAAGCAGATGACGGCAAATATCGCCAACAATGATGCTAATCATAATGGCAAACCCAACAGGAAGGAATTTATATACCGCTTGTAGAAAGACAAACAGTGACTTTAGGAATTCTCTGGAGATCATGTCTTTTTTTTTTTACAAAGGGAATACATGTTTTCATATAAAAAAAACATTGATTAGTCTGTTCTCCTTGTAAAAATCTGAATTCCTAATTTTAAGGAATCAATGTTAGTTTTTTTCTGAGAGATTTTACCTCAGAAATGGATATTATTAAAGCAAAACTTTTTCAGTCAGTTTAAGTAGAAATATAAAACTTTCTCTAATATTTAATAAAACTGACATTAAATATTATTTTAGACATTCAATAAAGTATTTGGGTTTTTTTTTAATATAAATTTATTTATTTATTTATTTTTGGCTGCGTTGGGTCTTCACTGTGGTACGTGGGCTTTTCATTGCAGTAGCTTCTCCTGTTGCAGAGCACAGGCTCTAGCTGCATGGGCTTCAGTAGTTGTGGCATGCAGGCTCAGTAGCTGTGGCTTGAGGACTCTAGAGCACAGGCTCAGTAGCTGTGGCACACGGGCTTAGTTGCTCCACAGCATGTGGGATCTTCCAGGACCAGGGCTCGGACCCGTGTCCCCTGCATTGGCAGGCGGATTCTTAACCACTGCGCCAGCAGGGAAGCCCTGAAAAGGTTTCTTTTAAAAAGTAGCTAATGCTGGGCTTCCCTGGTGGCGTAGTGGTTGAGAGTCCGCCTGCCGATGCAGGGGACACGGGTTCGTGCCCTGGTCCGGGAAGATCCCACATGCCGCGGAGCGGCTGGGCCCGTGAGCCATGGCCGCTGAGCCTGCGCGTCCGGAGCCTGTGCTCCGCAACGGGAGAGGCCACAACAGTGAGAAGCCCGTATAACGCAAAAAAACAAAACAAAAGTAGCTAATGCTATTTATACTCACTATATCCCCAAATTATTTATTTGGTTTACAAGAATTTAGTGGATTTTTTTTCTTTTCTTTTTTCCTTCTCTTCCCTTCCCTTCCCTTCTCTTTTTCTTTCCTTTCCTTTCCTCTTCTCTTCTCTCCTCTCCTCTTCTTTCTTTTTTTCTTTGTCTGCTCACGTTCTCTTCACCAGCAGGACAAATGTTCACTGCCAAAGGCGCAAAGTTAACCCCTGTATCAGAGGATTTCCCTCAGCTAAATAGGAGCAAACCTATCTGGGAAGTTATACATTCCCACCCCGAAAGCACCCACCAGCACTTCCCAGGACAGCCATCAGTCAACAACTGATTGAAATGAGGGTACATAAATCTGGCCCGCTTGCCTCACGGTGGAGAATGACTCTGCTTTAGTTCGTGTTCCAGAGCTTCCTGTGGGGTCAGGCGAAAGGCAGTGCTCCGGGCAAAACCACACCTTTCCTGACTTGCTCTCCTTCCGCATCCTGCTTCCCTCTCGCCCCTTCTCCTGAGAGCCCTCCCCTCCATACATCACTTTCACCAAGTTTCTAGCTCAGGCTCTTTTTCTTAGGGAGTCTAGTCTACAAAAAAATTCCAAAACGTTTACAATTAGCAAATTAGAAAGTTATGGATTGCTAAATATAGTCAAAATGAAAGACAGACATGAAAGATTACAGCTTGAAAAAAAATAAAATTCAAAACAAGACTCAGAACTTCTCTTTCAGCCTTGATGGGTTAACTGGCACTTGACTATGTTCCCATACTGGGCGTTTGACAACAGACAGCAAAGGATGATGAATCCTCAAGAGAAGTGAGACATACAGTTTAAGCCTCATGTTTGTGTTGCCTTTCTCCCTGGGGGAACTCTGACAGGACAGTGTGGAGATAGAGCCTAAGAAGAGAACAGCGTTGCTAAGCTGAGGTGGTACAGATCAAAGTTTGAAGCTTCCGAGGTGACTGTGGAGCAGAGTACACGAGGAACGGCTGCTGAGCAGAGGAATGCATAAGAGGTCTGGTGCGGGGGGGCAGGGGTTTACCTTCAGGCATGTGGCCAAAGGCTGGCCTGTGCATGCACAGAGCAAAAAACTCAGCAAGATCTAACAAAGACTGGCTGCTGTAGGGCTAGAAATAGCTCAGAGATGCAGCAGGTTACTCAGTGCCAGAAGATGTTGGCGTTCCAATCCAGACAGGGTGGAGAGAATTGCTGATGACCTCAGGCATTCAGTGAAACACCATAAAAATTGTTACCAGGTGGTTTAAGGCTATAGAAGTGGGAAACTAGGAAAATGATACATAGAGAACTGGACCAGTTGGTCAGTCTCACCTGGGAGTAGGGTGAGCCCTGCCTGTGGAAAGCACAGAAAAAGTTTCAGGTAGATTTGAATCCAGGTCAGGTATGTAGGCATCCAGCAATGAGTTAAAGTGAACTGTGTGATGGAGGAAGAAGAAAGTGGAGTAGGACAAACAGGCTCAAGAGGGCTATTAAAGAGTGAAGCAGGGGATGAGGCAAGTTCAGGGCAGCGTGACCAGAACTCAACTTTGAATGTACCTCTCCACCTCTGTTCCCAGCCCTGTGCTGCCATTCTTAATATGACCCAGTCCCATAGAAGTATATTTTGAGTCCATACATGTTACGATTTTTCTGTGTGGCTGCAGATTATTTTCATTGCTTGTTAACTTTTGCAGGCATCAGAATCAATGGGGAAACTCCTAGAATTTCTGATTCAGTAGGTTTGGTTTAGGGCCCAAGAATCTGAATTTTTATCATGGTCACAGGTGACGCTGACACTAGGCCAGGAACCACATTTTAAGCATTACTGGGCTCTATTACAGTGGCGGAAGAGGACAGAGAAATCTTAATTCACTGAACTCCCTTTCAGGGGAGTATGTTATATTTTAGGAAGATACTTGTGTTTCGGGAGAGGAATCAAAATTCATGCTTAATAAAATGCCATAAAATTCAGGAGAGTCCTGTTCATTAGAAACCCTCTTTGCTTTGCTGAGCTTTGGCATGAGTTGGGACATGCATGTCTGTGGAGAAAAACGGGTGCTAAACTTAACCTCTCAACATTAAAAGGAGAAGAGGAATTAAAAGATCTCAGGAATAAATGGAGGGGAGAGGGGCCAGGAAGGCTTTGTGCAGAGAGGGGAAGAGAAGCAAAAATAATTCTCTGGTAATGCAGACTTTAAGGTGGAACTTAGCAAATGGAAAATGTGTAAAGGATTTTTAAGTAATTAGTTCTGGGTGATGAATTATCAGAAATGCCATGGGGCAAGAGAACGTTTTGCAAAAATGGAAAATTCTGCTGTCTGAACGCAGGAATTAGAGGATAATGGGGGAGTTGATGACTGGTTAAAGTGGCCTCATAAAAAAATGATTAAAATAACCATTTTAACATTTAAATTGTACCTCAAACTGGAATCATAATGATGTTTATTCCTGTCGTATTTAAACATTTGAAATGTATGCACTACTTTTCAAATGAAATAGACACTTCAAAGTTGTCATTTGCTAGGAAAGTAGAACAAAAAATCTCAAGAGCTTTGGGGGCAAGTATATCAGGTAAGAATAAATATTTCTTCAAATGATGAAAAATAAACAAGTTCCAGCTCATTTAATATCCAGCATTTCTAGAGACACATTAAAATCAAGGTCATGATATCTAAGAATATTCCCTGTGCATAGCCATTAATTCCTAGATTTATTCATCTTTGCTAAAATAACAAAGTACTGACTTGACTAGTTAATTAAGCAAGACAGATGAGAAATATTCTGCTCAAACAAAATAATAAATAAGCCAGAGATATTTGTTTGCTTTTTCATAAAAATTTCGACTCCTAAACTAATCTTAAAGTATATACTTTTTAAGAAAAAAATGGAAATATAGAAATTACAAATTGTAAAATCACCTATAGTACCAACAAGGATAGCTATTTAGGGATATTATTTACCTATACCCATTCTCATAGGCATCATATAAAAAAACTCTTAAAATTCTCCATATTCAAAATTATTTCACATAACATTCCATTTTTACATTTTTATTTAATTTTGTGCTTTAGTTATTTCTCAAAAAAATAATATATTCTTACAGTTTATTGCTTTATCTGCAAATAAAATATATGTTTTCTCTTAATGGGTAATTTTTTTAATGTATGTTAATATCTAGTGTGTCTTTTATGTATTATTTTTCATGATAGTTAAAATTATTTTAATTATAGTATTTATTATAAAGGTATATCTTTGCTTTTTTGCTCTTATCTTAAATGATTGAGTTTATACTATAGCTTTAAATAATACACATGATTAAATTTACGATTTTCAAAATTTCCATATTCAAGAACAATTTCATTACTTATGACTCCCTCTTAATCTAAGATAAATTTAGCTTAATACTCTCTTGCTCCACAGTTTCTTTCTTTGCAGTAAGATCTGTGTTTCTACACTTGTATCATTAACTTTATGTAATCATCCTGTAAGATTCAATATTGGTCTTTTCCTTTTGCACTTCTGTTACCATATTGCTCATTATTTTTGTCATTATTCTGCTGCCTAGCATAGTCCTTGGCCTAATGGGTGCTCAGAAAATATATTGAATGAATGAGTGATCTAAACTTAATTTTAAATATAACGAATAGCCATCACAGAGATGATGATATGAGAGAGAATCAGGCTTATGCCATTCTATAAATCCAGACTCCTCTGTTTTAGAGTTAATGTTTTCAGTTAGGGAATTTTTGGGACCAGGTAACAAAGATCATTTTTAAATTTTGTGTTATTTTGCATATTAAAAAATCTCTTTAGACTGTCTTTACACATTGATGGTAGGTTATGAAAATGTAATAAACCAGAATTACTTTATATTCCCTAAAAATGGTTATGTTTTTATGCATGAGAATTTATGATCTTATTTTCTTTATTATCAAAATGTAGAACTTTTCCAGAATATGTCAAACTCATGTTATTTTTGCATTATTTGAGCCTAGAATGTAGTGAATTCTTACAGTCAGTAGGTTAAACACAGACACACACACAGTGGGAATATTTTTGAATATTTCTTTTGTTTTTTTCTTTATTTTTCTATTTTACTTATTCAAGCTTATTTTTCAGAAATGTAGTTTACCCATGATGTGAAACTATATTCTCTGTACATTTTCTATATGTTATCAGCTTTTGATATCCATTATGTCTTTCATAGTTATCATATTTTAAAGATATTTTCAGTCTGTTTCCCAAATTGCTGATTTGACTTTGTGTTGGTTCATTCTGTTCTTTCTTAACTCATGAAAATATTTTTTCTGTTTTCATCTTTAATTTCTTAGCATTGTTGCATATATATCATAATACTCTTTTAAATTTCATTTTTAATATTTTATTTCATGAATTTTTAAAATATTCTGAAAACTCAAAATTAATATAGTTTTACACGTCATATTGTTTCCTGTCATAAATATTTTTATAGGTTTACTTCTGCTTATTTTAAGAAAATGGCTCTATGCTTTGTTGTGGAATATTTTATAGGCCGCCCAGCCCTACACACACCTTCACCTCCCAAGTCTGTGTAGCCTTGAAGCAGTAGACATCTGTTCTGACCAAGAAGCTGCTGACAGGATGTCTATGTTCTGTACTTGCATGTATCTTTACACTACTTTTAAGTTAAATTATTTAGATAACTCTTACATAGGCCCTACTTTATATTAGGCATTTATAGAATGCAGCTCTGTTTGCCTAAGGTGAGAATTATATATTTTTCATTCCTGGTTCCTGTCATAATTTAAACCAATCTGTATGTCTTCTTTTGCATGTAAACACAGTTCTCTCTGGAGTGTACAGCTCTGTATGCTCATCTTGTTTTTACTTTACATGACTTAACTCAGAATAAAATGTACCGTCACAGATTCCCTTCTGTTTCAGGCTGTGTTGCTTTACAGAGAAATGTCGGATCTACAAATACATAATAAGTATTGAGACTAAGAGATGGAAAGTGGTTCTGGTGGAACAGGCACTGACTTTAATGTTGAAGTAAGAAGTGAGGTTGGGAGGAAGTCTCCTGTTTTCCCCTTTCCAGTTGTTTTATTATTTCAGAAGTCTGGGTATGAGTTGGTTTCTTACAATGTCTAAAAATAATCCACTCATTTATTTATAACTTCAGTTATCTCAGGTGAAAGAAGCAGCATGGTCAAATGCCTTTTGGTCTGAGGAATCATGGAAATTGAATGGACTGAAAGATAGCCAGCTATGCTGTAGAACCCAAAGCAAGGAAGAGTATGATGCAGAAGGATGGAATAATACAGTGCATTCTAACAGGCATAAAATATCAAATATTTTTAAGAAATTTTTCCTTTCTCGTAAGAACAGTGGTGATCCATTAATTTCCAATGGGTTTCCAAAGGGTTACTTAGAGTAAAATGCAAATTATTTTTCTTGATACATCAAGTTTTATGTGACGGTAACCTTTGCCTACCTCCCTGGTGCCATGCATGCCATTTCTTCTCTTACCTGCTTTAGCAACATAGCTGTTATTTCTGTTTCTCAAAGTTAGATCTCACCTTAGGGTTTTTGCGCCAACTGTTCATCTATTAGGAATTTTTTATGTTGATTTTCATATGGTTAATTATTCTTGTGATTCATTTAGAGAGATATTCCCTGACTCGCTACCTTCCCTTTAAATTATCCTTCCGCATTAACTAGCTGAAATTTTCTGCAGAGTCCTTATCAATTGCCATTTGATATTTTTTTTAACATCTTTATTGGGGTATAATTGCTTTACAACGGTGTGTTAGTTTCTGCTTTATAACAAAGTGAATCAGTTATACATATACATATGTTCCCATATCTCTTCCCTCTTGTGTCTCCCTCCCTCACACCCTCCCTATCCCACCCCTCCAGGCGGTCACAAAGCACCGAGCTGATATCCCTGTGCCATGCGGCTGCTTCCCACTAGCTATCTACCTTACATTTGTTACTGTGTATATGTCCATGACTCTCTCTTGCCCTGTCACAGCTCACCCTTCTCCCTCCCCATATCCTCAAGTCCGTTCTCCAGTAGGTCTGTGTCTTTATTCCTGTCTTACCTCTAGGTTCTTCATGACACTTTTTTTCTTCTTAAATTCCATATATATGTGTTAGCATACGGTATTTGTCTTTCTCTTTATGACTGACTTCACTCTGTATGACAGACTCTAGGTCTGTCGACCTCATTACAAATAGCTCAGTTTCGTTTCTTTTTATGGCTGAGTAATATTCCATTGTATATATGTGCCACATCTTCTTTATCCATTCATCCGATGATGGGCACTTAGGGTGTTTCCATCTCCAGGCTATTGTAAATAGAGCTGCAATGAACATTATGGTACATGACTCTTTTTGAATTATGGTTTTCTCAGGGTATATGCCCAGTAGTGGGATTGCTGGGTCATATGGTAGTTCTACTTGTAGTTTTTTAAGGAACCTCCATACTGTTCTCCACAGTGGCTGTATTAATTTACATTCCCACCAACAGTGCAAGAGGGTTCCCTTTTCTCCACACCCTCTCCAGCATTTGTTTCTAGATTTTTTAATGATGGCCATTCTGACTGGTGTGTGATGATATCTCATTGTAGTTTTTTTTTTTTTTTTCTCATTGTAGTTTTGATTTGCATTTCTCTAATGATTAATGATGTTGAGCATTCTTTCATGTGTTTGTTGGCAGTCTGTATATCTTCTTTGGAGAAATGTCTATTTAGGTCTTTTGCCCATTTTTGGATTGGGTTGTTTTTTTTTTTGATATTGAGCTGCATGAGCTGCTTGTAAATTTTGGAGATTAATCCTTTGTCAGTTGCTTCACTTGCAAATATTTCCTCCCATTCTGAGGGTTGTCTTTTGGTCTTGTTTATGGTTTCCTTTGCTGTGCAAAAGCTTTGAAGTTTCATTAGGTCCCATTTGTTTATTTTTGTTTTTATTTCCATTACTCTAGGAGGTGGGTCAGAAAGGATCTTGCTGTGATTTATACCATAGAGTGTTCTGCCTATGTTTTCCTCTAAGAGTTTGATAGGTTCTGGCCTTACATTTAGGTCTTTAATCCATTTTGAGCTTATTTCTGTGTATGGTGTTAGGGAGTGATCTAATCTCATACTTTTACATGTATCTGTCCAGTTTTTCCAGCACCACTTATTGAAGAGGCTTTCCTTTCTCCACTGTACATTCCTGCCACCTTTATCAAAGACAAAGTGTCCATATGTGCGTGGGTTTATCTCTGGGCTTTCGATCCTGTTCCATTGATCTATCTTTCTGTTTTTGTGCCAGTACCATACTGTCTTGATTACTGTTGCTTTGTAGTATAGTCTGAAGTCAGGGAGCCTGATTCCTCCAGCTCCTTTTTTCGTTCTCAAGATTGCTTTGGCTATTCGGGGTCTTTTGTGTTTCCATACAAATTGCGAAATTTTTTGTTCTAGTTCTGTGAAAAATGCCAGTGGTAGTTTGATAGGGATTGCATTGAATATGTAGATTGCTTTGGGTAGTAGAGTCATTTTCACAATGTTGATTCTTCCAATCCAAGAATATGGTATATTTCTCCATCTATTTGTATCATTTTTAATTTCTTTCATCAGTGTCTTATAATTTTCTGCATACAGGTCTTTTGTCTCCTTAGGTAGGTTTATTCCTAGATATTTTATTCTTTTTGTTGCAATGGTAAATAGCAGTGTTTTCTTGATTTCACTTTCAGATTTTTCATCATTAGTATATAGGAATGCCAGAGATTTCTGTGCATTAATTTTGTATCCTGCTACTTTACCAAATTCATTGATTAGCTCGAGTAGTTTTCTGGTAGCATCTTTAGAATTCTCTACATATAGTATCATGTCATCTGCAAACAGTGACAGCTTTACTTCTTCTTTCCCGATTTGGATTCCTTTTATTTCCTTTTTTTGTCTGATTGCTGTGGCTAAAACTTCCAAAACTACGTTGAATAACAGTGGTGAGAGTGGGTAACCTTGTCTTGTTCCTGATCTTAGTGGAAATGCTTTCAGTTTTTCACCATTGAGGATGATGTTGGCTGTGGGCTTGTCATATATGGCCTTTATTATGTTAAGGAAAGTTCCCTCTATGCCTACTTTCTGGAGGGTTTTTATCACAAATGGGTGTTGAATTTTGTCAAAAGCTTTCTCTGCATCTACTGAGACGATCATATGGTTTTTCTCCTTCAATTTGTTAATATGGTTTATCACATTGATAGATTTGTGTATATTGAAGAATCCTTGCATTCCTGGAATAAACCTCACTTGATCATGGTGTATGATCCTTTTAATGTGCTGTTGGATTCTGTTTGCTAGTATTTTGTTGAGGATTTTTGCATCTATGTTCATCAGTGATATTGGCCTGTAGTTTTCTTTCTTTGTGACATCCTTGTCTGGTTTTGGTATCAAGGTGATGGTGGCCTCGTAGAAGGAATTTGGGAGTGTTCCTCCCTCTGCTATATTTTGGCAGAGTTTGAGAAGGATAGGTGTTAGCTCTTCTCTAAACGTTTGATGGAATTCGCCTGTGAAGCCATCTGGTCCTGGGCTTTTGTTTGTTGAAAGATTTTTTTTTTTTTTTTGTGGTACGCAGGCCTCTCACTGCTGTGGCCTCTCCCGTCGCGGAGCACAGGCTCCGGACGCGCAGGCCCAGCGGCCATGGCTCACGGGCCCAGCCGCTCCGTGGCATGTGGGATCTTCCCGGACTGGGGCACGAACCCGCGTCCCCTGCATCGGCAGGCGGACTCTCAACCACTGCGCCACCAGGGAAGCCCCTGTTGGAAGATTTTTAATCACAGTTTCAATTTCAGTGCTTGTGATTGGTCTGTTCATATTTTCTATTTCTTCCTGATTCAGTCTTGGCAGGTTGTGCATTTCTAAGAATTTGTCCATTACTTCCAGATTGTCCATTTTATTGGCATAGAGTTGCTTGTAGTAATCTCTCATGATCTTTTGTATTTCTGCAGTGTCAGTTGTTACTTCTCCTTTTTCATTTCTAATTCTATTGACTTGAGTCTTCTCCCTTTTTTCTTGATGAGCCTGGCTAGTGGTTTATCTATTTTGTTTATCTTCTCAAAGAACCAGCTTTTAGTTTTATTGATCTTTGCTATTTCCTTCATTTCTTTATCATTTATTTCTGATCTGATTTTTATGATTGCTTTCCTTCTGCTAGCTTTGGGGCTTTTTTGTTCTTCTTTCTCTAATTGCTTGAGGTGCAAGGTTAGGTTGTTTATTCGAGATGTTTCCTGCTTCTTAAGGTGAGCTTGTATTGCTATAAACTTCCCCCTTAGAACTGCTTTTGCTGCATCCCATAGGTTTTGGGTCGTTGTGTCTCCATTGTCATTTGTTTCTAGGTATTTTTTTATTTCCTCTTTGATTTCTTCAGTGATTACCTCATTATTAAGTAGTGTATTGTTTAGCCTCCATGTGTTTGTATTTTTTACAGATCTTTTCCTTTAATTGATATCTAGTCTCATGGTGTTGTGGTCGGAAAAGATACTTGATACAATTTGAATTTTCTTAAATTTACCAAGGCTTGATTTGTGACCCAAGACATGATGTATCCTGGAGAACGTTCCATGAGCACTTGAGAAAAATGTGTCTTCTGTTGTTTTTGGATGGAGTGTCCTATAAATATCAATTAAGTCCCTCTTCTTTAATGTTTCATTTAAAGCTTGTGTTTCCTTATTTATTTTCATTGTGGATGATCTGTCCATTGGTGAAAGTGGGGTGATAAAGTCCCCTACTATGAATGTGCTACTGTGGATTTCCCCTTTTATGGCTGTTAGTATTTGCCTTATGTATTGAGGTGCTCCTATGTTGGGTGCATAAATATTTACTATTGTTATATCTTATTGGATCGATCCCTTGATCATTATGTAGTGTCCTTCTTTGTCTCTTCTAATAGTCCTTATTTTAAAGTCTATTTTGTCTGATATGAGAATTGCTACTCCAGCTTTCTTTTGGTTTCCATTTGCATGGAATATCTTTTTCCATCCCCTTACTTTCAGTGTATATGTGTCTCTAGGTCTGAAGTGGGTCTCTTGTACACAGCATATATCAGGGTCTTGTTTTTGTATCCATTCAGCCAAACTGTGTCTTTTGGTGGGAGCATTAAGTCCATTTACATTTAAGGTAATTATCGATATGTATGCTCCTATTCCCATTTTCTAAATTGTTTTGGGTTCGTTATTATAGGTCTTTTCCTTCTCTTGTGTTTCTTGTCTAGAGAAGTTCCTTTAGCATTTGTTGTAAAGCTGGTTTGGTGGTGCTCAATTCTCTTAGCCTTTTTTTTTTTTTTTTAAACATCTTTATTGGGGTATAATTGCTTTACAATGGTGTGTTAGTTTTCTGCTTTATAACATAGTAAATCAGCTATACATATACATATGTTCCCATATGTCTTCCCTCTTGCATATCCCTCCCTCCCACTCTCCCCATCCACCCCTCCAGGCTGTCACAAAGCACCGAGCTAATATCCCTGTGCCTTGCGGCTGCTTTCCCCTAGCTATCTACCTTACTACGTTTGTTAGTGTGTATATGTCCATGACTCTCTTGCCCTGTCAAAACTCACCCTTCCCCTCCCCATATCCTCAAGTCCGTTCTCCAGTAGGTCTGCGTCTTTATTCCTGTCTTACCCCTAGGTTCTTCATGACATTTTTTTTCCTTAAATTCCATATATATGTGTTAGTATACGGTATTTGTCTTTTTCTTTCTGACTTACTTCACTCTGTATGACAGAGTCTATGTCTATCCATCTCATTACAAAGAGCTCAATTTCATTTCTTTTTAAGGCTGAGTAATATTCCATTGTGTATATGTGCCACATCTTCTTTATCCATTCATCCGATGATGGGCGCTTAGGTTGTTTCCATCTCCGGGCTATTGTAAATAGAGCTGCAGTGAACATTTTGGTACATGACTCTTTTTGAATTTTGGTTTTCTCAGGTTATATGCCCAGTAGTGGATTGCTGCATCATATGGTAATTCTATTTGTAGTTTTTTAAGGAACCTCCATACTGTTCTCCATAGTGGCTGAACCAATTCACATTCCCACAAGCAGTGCAAGAGTGTCCCCTTTTCTCCACACCCTCTCCAGCATTTATTGTTTCTAGATTTTTTGATGATGGCCATTCTGACTGGTGTGAGATGATATCTCATTGTAGTTTTGATTTGCATTTCTCTAATGATTAATGATGTTGAGCATTCTTTCATGTGTTTGTTGGCATTCTGTATATCTTCCTTGGAGAAATGTCTGTTTAGGTCTTCTGGCCATTTTTGGATTGGGTTGTTTGTTTTTTCGTTATTGAGCTGCTTGTAAATTTTGGAGATTAATCCTTTGTCAGTTGCTTCATTTGCAAATGTTTTCTCCCATTCTGAGGGTTGTCTTTTGGTCTTGATTATGGTTTCCTTTGCTGTGCAAAAGCTTTGAAGTTTCATTAGGTCCCATTTGTTTATTTTTGTTTTTTATTTCCATTACTCTAGGAGGTGGGTCAGAAAGGATCTTGCTGTGATTTATGTCATAGAGTGTTCTTCCTATGCTTTCCTCTAAGAGTTTGATAGTTTCTGGCCTTACATTTAGGTCTTTAATCCATTTTGAGCTTATTTTTGTGTATGGTGTTAGGGAGTGATCTAATCTTATACTTTTACATGTACCTGTCCAGTTTTCCCAGCACCATTTATTGAAGAGGCTGTCCTTTCTCCACTGTACATTCCTGCCTCCTTTATCAAAGATAAGGTGTCCATATGTACGTGGGTTTATCTCTGGGCTTTCTATCCTGTTCAACTGATCTATCTTTCTGTTTTTGTGCCAGTACCATACTGTCTTGATTACTGTTGCTTTGTAGTATAGTCTGAAGTCAGGGAGCCTGATTCCTCCAGCTCCTTTTTTCGTTCTCAAGATTGCTTTGGCTATTCGGGGTCTTTTGTGTTTCCATACAAATTGCGAAATTTTTTGTTCTAGTTCTGTGAAAAATGCCAGTGGTAGTTTGATAGGGATTGCATTGAATCTGTAGATTGCTTTGGGTAGTAGAGTCATTTTCACAATGTTGATTCTTCCCATCCAAGAACATGGTATATCTCTCCATCTGTATAATCTTTAATTTCTTTCATCAGTGTCTTATAATTTTCTGCATACAGGTCTTTTGTCTCCTTAGGTAGGTTTATTCCTAGATATTTTATTCTTTTTGTTGCAATGGTAAATGGGAGTGTTTTCTTGATTTCACTTTCAGATTTTTCATCATTAGTATATAGGAATGCAAGAGATTTCTGTGCATTAATTTTGTATCCTGCTACTTTACCAAAATTCATTGATTAGCTCTAGTAGTTTTCTGGTAGCATCTTTAGGATTCTCTATGTATAGTATCATGTCATCTGCAAACAGTGACAGCTTTACTTCTTCTTTCCCGATTTGGATTCCTTTTATTTCCTTTTCTTCTCTGATTGCTGTGGCTAAAACTTCCAAAACTATGTTGAATAAGAGTGGTGAGAGTGGGCAACCTTGTCTTGTTCCTGATCTTAGTGGAAATGCTTTCAGTTTTTCACCATTGAGGATGATGTTGGCTGTGGGTTTGTCATATATGGCCTTTATTATGTTGAGGAAAGTTCCCTCTATGCCTACTTTCTGGAGGGTTTTTATCATAAATGGGTGTTGAATTTTGTCAAAAGCTTTCTCTGCATCTACTGAGACGATCATATGGTTTTTCTCATTCACTTTGTTAATATGGTTTATCACATTGATAGATTTGCGTATATTGAAGAATCCTTGCATTCCTGGAATAAACCCCACTTGATCATGGTGTATGATCCTTTTAATGTGCTGTTGGATTCTGTTTGCTAGTATTTTGTTGAGGATTTTTGCATCTATGTTCATCAGTGATATTGGCCTGTAGTTTTCTTTCTTTGTGACATCCTTGTCTGGTTTTGGTATCAAGGTGATGGTGGCCTCGTAGAAGGAATTTGGGAGTGTTCCTCCCTCTGCTATATTTTGGAAGAGTTTGAGAAGGATAGGTGTTAGCTCTTCTCTAAACGTTTGATAGAATTCACCTGTGAAGCCATCTGGTCCTGGGCTTTTGTTTGTTGGAAGGTTTTTAATCACAGTTTCAATATCAGTGCTTGTGATTGGTCTGTTCATATTTTCTATTTCTTCCTGATTAAGTCTTGGCAGGTTGTGCATTTCTAGGAATTTGTCCATTTCTTCCAGATTGTCCATTTTATTGGCATAGAGTTGCTTGTAGTAATCTCTCATGATTTTTTTTATTTCTGCAGTGTCAGTTGTTACTTCTCCTTTTTCATTTCTAATTCTATTGATTTGAGTCTTCTCCATTTTTTTCTTGATGATTCTGGCTAGTGGTTTATCTATTTTGTTTATCTTCTCAAAGAACCAGCTTTTAGTTTTCTTGATCTTTGCTATTGTTTCCTTCATTTCTTTATCATTTATTTCTGATCTGATTTTTTATGATTTCTTTCCTTCTGCTAGCTTTGGGGCTTTTTTTGTTCTTCTTTCTCTAATTGCTTGAGGTGAAAGGTTAGGTTGTTTATTCGAGATGTTTCCTGCTTCTTAAGGTGGGCTTGTATTGCTATAAACTTCCCCCTTAGAACTGCTTTTGCTGCATCCCATAGGTTTTGGGTCGTTGTGTCTCCATTGTCATTTGTTTCTAGGTATTTTTTTATTTCCTCTTTGATTTCTTCAGTGATCACTTCATTATTAAGTAGTGTATTGTTTAGCCTCCATGTGTTTGTATATTTTACAGATCTTTTCCTGTAATTGATATCTAGTCTCATGGCGTTGTGGTCAGAAAAGATACTTGATACAATTTCAGTTTTCTTAAATTTACCAAGGCTTGATTTGTGACCCAAGATATGATCTATCCTGGAGAATGTTCCATGAGCACTTGAGAAAAATGTGTATTCTGTTGTTTTTGGATGGAGTGTCCTATAAATATCAATTCAGTCCATCTTGTTTAATGTATTATTTAAAGCTTGTGTTTCCTTATTTATTTTCATTTTGGATGATCTGTCCATGGGTGAAAGTGGGGTGTTAAAGTCCCCTACTATGAATGTGTTACTGTCGATCTCCCCTTTTATGGCTGTTGGTATTTGCCTTATGTATTGAGGTGCTCCTATGTTGGGTGCATAAATATTTACAATTGTTATATCTTCTTCTTGGATCGGTCCCTTGATCATTATGTAGTGTCCTTCTTTATCCCTTTTAATAGTCCTTATTTTAAAGTCTATTTTGTCTGATATGAGAATTGCTACTCCAGCTTTCTTTTGGTTTCCATTTGCATGGAATATCTTTTTCCATCCCCTTACTTTCAGTCTGTATGTGTCTCTAGGTCTGAAGTGGGTCTCTTGTAGACAGCATATATAAGGTCTCTTAGCTTTTGCTTGTCTGTAAAGGTTTTAATTTCTCCATCAAATCTGAATGAGATCCTTGCTGGGTAATCTTGGTTGCAGGTTTTTCTCCTTCATCACTTTCAGTATGTCCTGCCACTCCCTTCTGGCTTGTAGGGTTTCTGCTGAGAGATCAGATGTTAACCTTATGGGGATTCCCTTGTGTGTTAGATGTTGTTTTTCCCTTGCTGCTTTTAATATGCTTTCTTTGTATTTAATTTTTGACAGTTTGATTAATATGTGTCTTGGCATATTTCTCCTTGGATTTATCCTGTATGGGAGTCTCTGTGCTTCCTGGACTTGATTAACTATTTCCTTTCCCATATTAGGGAAGTTTTCAACTATAATCTCTTCAAAGATTTTCTCAGTCCCTTTCTTTTTCTCTTCTTCTTCTGGAAACCCTATAATTGAATGTTGGTGCGTTTCATGTCGCAGAGGCCTCTGAGACTGTCCTCAGTGCTTTTCATTCTTTTTTCTTTATTCTACTCTGCAATAGTTAGTTCCACTATTTTATCTTCCAGGTTACTTATCCGTTCTTCTGCCTCAGTTATTCTGCTATTGATCCTATCTAGAGTACTTTTAATTTCATTTATTGCGTTGTTCATCGTTGCTTGTTTCATCTTTAGTTCTTGTAGGTCCTTGTTAACTGTTTCTTGCATTTTTGTCCATTCTATTTCCAAGATTTCTGATCATCCTTAGTATCATTATTCTGAATTCTTTTTCAGGTAGATTGCCTATTTCCTCTTCATTTGTTAGGTCTGGTGGGTTTTTATCTTGCTCCTTCATCTGCTGTGTGTTTTTCTGTCTTCTCATTTTGCTTATCTTACTGTGTTTGGGGTCTCCTTTTTGCAGGCTGCACGTTCGTAGTTCCCGCTGTTTTTGATGTCTGTCTCCAGTGGCTAAGGTTGGTTCAGTGGGTTGTGTAGGCTTCCTGGTGGAGGGGACTAGCCTGTGTTCTGGTGGATGAGGCTGGATCTTGTCTCTCTGGTGGGCAAGTCCATATCTGGTGGTGTGTTTTGCGGTGTCTGTGGCCTTATTATGATTTTAGGCAGCCTCTCTGCTAATGGGTGGGGTTGTGTGCCTGTTTTGCTAGTTGTTTGGCATAGCTTGTCCAGCACTGTAGCTTGCTGGTCGTTGAGTGAAGCTGGGTGCTGGTGTTAAGATGGAGGTCTCTGGGAGATTTATGCCGTTTGATATTATGTGGAGCTGGGAGGTCTCTTGTTGTCCCGTGTCCTGAAGTTGACTCTCCTACCTCAGAGGCAGAGCCCTGACTCCTGGCTGGAGCACTAAGAGCCTTTCATCCACACGGCTCAGAATAAAAGGGAGAAAAAGTAGAGAGAATTAGTAGAAGTGTGAAGAAAGAAAGGAAGAAAGAAGCAAAGAAGGAAGGAAGGCAAGAAGGAAAGAAAGGAGGGAGGGAGGGAGGAAGGAAATAAAATAGTGGAAAATAAATAGTGGAAAATAAAATAGTGGAAATAACTACTGCAGAGCAGAATAAAGAAAAAAGAATGGAAAGAACTGAGGACAGTCTCAGAGACCTCTGGGACAACATTAAATGCACCAACATTCGAATTATAGGGGTTCCAGAAGAAGAAAGGGAGAAAGGGACTGAGAAATCTTTGAAGAGATTATGTTGAAAACTTCCTAATATGGGAGAGGAAACAGTTAATCAAATCCAGGAAGCACAGAGAGTCCCCATACAGGATAAATCCAAGGAGAAATATGCCAAGACACATATTAATCAAAACTGTCAAAAATTAAATACAAAGAAAGCATATAAAAGCAGCAAGGGAAAAAACAACTAAGACACAAGTGAATCCCATAAGGTTAAACAGCTGATCTCTCAGCAGAAACCCTACAAGCCAGAAGGGAGTGGCAGGATATACAGAAAGTGAGAAGGAGAAAAACCTGCAACCAAGATTTACTCTACCCAGCAAGGATCTCATTCAGATTTGATGGAGAAATTAAACCTTTACCAGACAAGGAAAAGCTGAGAGAGTTCAGCACCACCAAACCAGCTTTACAAACAAATGCTAAAGGAACTTCTCTAGGCAAGAAACACAACAGAAGGAAAAGACCTACAATAACGAACCGCAAAACAATTTAGAAAATGGGAATAGGAACATACATATCGATAATTACCTTAAATGTAAATGGAATAAATGCTCCCACCAAAAGACACAGATTGGCTGAATGGATACAAAAACAAGACCCATATATTTGCTGCTACAAGAGACCCACTTCAGACCTAGAGACACATACAGACTGAAAGTAAGGGGATGGAAAAAGATATTCCATGCAAATGGAAACCAAAAGAAAGCTGGAGTAGCAATTCTCATATCAGACAAAATAGACTTTAAAATAAGGACTATTAAAAGGGACAAAGAAGAACACTACATAATGATCAAGGGATCGATCCAAGAAGAGATATAACAATTGTAAATATTTATGCACCCAACATAGGAGCACCTCAATACATAAGGCAAATACTAACAGCCATAAAAGAGGAAATCGATGGTAACACATTCATAGTAGGAGACTTTAACATCCCACTTTCACCAATGGACAGATCATCCACAATGAAATAAATAAGGAAACACAAGCTTTAAATGAAACATTAAGAAGAGGGACTTAATTGATATTTATAGGACACTCCATCCAAAAACAACAGAAGACACATTTTTCTCAGGTGCTCATGGAACATTCTCCAGGATAGATCATATCTTGGGTCACAAATCAAGCCTTGGTAAATTTAAGAAAATTCAAATTGTATCAAGTATCTTTTCCGACCACAATGCTATGAGACTAGATATCAAATACAGGAAAAGATCTGTAAAAAATACAAACACATGGAGGCTAAACAATACCCTACTTAATAACTGAAGAAATCAAAGAGGAAATCAAAAAATACCTGCAAACATATGACAATGGAGACACGAAGACCCAATACCTATGGGATGCATCAAAAGCAGTTCTACGAGGGTAGTTTATAGCAATACAAGCCCACCTTAAGAAACAGGAAACATCTCGAATAAACAACCTAACCTTGGAACTAAAGCAATTAGAGAAAGAAGAACAAAAAAACCCCAAAGTTAGCAGAAGAAAGGATATCATAAAAATCAGATCAGAAATAAATGAAAAAGAAATGAAGGAAACAATAGCAAAGATCAATAAAACTAAAAGCTGGTTCTTTGAGAAGATAAACAAAATTGATAAACCATTAGCCAGACTCATCAAGAAAAAAAAGGGAGAAGACTCAAATCAATAGAATTAGAAGTGAAAAAGGAGAAGTAACAACTGACACTGCAGAAATACAAAAGATCATGAGAGATTACTACAAGCAACTCTAGGCCAATAAAATGGACAACCTGGAAGAAATGGACAAATTCTTAGAAATGCACAACTTGCCAAGACTGAATCAGGAAGAAATAGAAAATATGAACAGACCAATCACAAGCACTGAAATTGAAACTGTGATTAAAAATCTTCCAACAAACAAAAGCCCAGGACCAGATGGCTTCACAGGCGAATTCTGTCTAACATTTAGAGAAGAGCTAACACCTATCCTTCTCAAACTCCTCCAAAATATAGCAGAGGGAGGAACACTGATACCAAACCAGACAAGGATGTCACAAAGAAAGAAGACTACAGGCCAATATCACTGATGAAAATAGATGCAAAAATTCTCAACAAAATACTAGCAAACAGAATCCAACAGCACTTAAAAGAATCATACACCATGATGAAGTGGGGTTTATTCCAGTAATGCAAGGATTCTTCAATATATGCAAATCAATCAATGTGATAAACCATATTAAAAAATTGAAGGAGAAAAACCATATGATCATCTCAATAGATGCAGAGAAAGCTTTCGACAAAATTCAACACCCATTTATGATAAAAACCCTCCAGAAAGTAGGCATAGTGGGAACTTTCCTCAACATAATAAAGGCCATATATGACAAACCTACAGCCAACATCATCTTCAATGGTGAAAAACTGAAAGCATTTCCACTAAGATCAGGAACAAGACAAGGTTGCCCACTCTCACCACGCTTATTCAATATAGTTTTGGAAGTTTTAGCCATAGCAATCAGAGAAGAAAACGAAATAAAAGGAATCCAAATCAGGAAAGAAGAAGTAAAGCTGTCACTGTTTGCAGATGACATGATACTATACATAGAGAATCCTAAAGATGCTACCAGAAAACTACTCGAGCTAATCAATGAATTAGGTAAAGTTGCAGGTACAAAATCAATGCACAGAAATCTCTTGCATTCCTATATACTAATGATGAAAAATCTGAATGTGAAATCAAGGAAACACTCTCATTTACCATTGCAACAAAAAGAATAAAATATCTAGTAATACACCTACCTAAGGAGACAAAAGACCTGTATGCAGAAAATTATAAGACACTGATGAAAGAAATTAAAGATGATACAAATAGATGCAGAGATATATCATTTTCTTGGATTGGAAGAATCAACATTGTGAAAATGACTCTACTACCCAAAGCAATCTATAGATTCAATGCAATCCCTATCAAACTACCACTGGCATTTTTCACAGAACTAGAACAAAAAAGTTCGCAATTTGTATGAAAACACAAAAGACCCCAAATAGCCAAAGCAATCTTGAGAACGAAAAATGGAGCTGGAGGAATCAGGCTCCCTGACTTCAGACTATACTACAAAGCTACAGTAATCAAGACAGTATGGTACTGGCACAGAAACAGAAAGATCAATGGAACAGGATAGAAAGCCCAGAGATAAAGGAGGCAGGAATGTACAGTGGAGAAAGGAAAGCCTCTTCAATAAGTGGTGCTGGGAAAACTGGACAGATACATGTAAAAGTATGAGATTAGATCACTCCCTAACACCATACACAAAAATAAGCTCAAAATGGATTAAAGACCTAAATGTAAGGCCAGAAACTATCAAACTCTTAGAGGAAAACATAGGCAGAACACTCTGTGACATAAATCACAGCAAGATCCTTTTTGACCCACCTCCTAGAGAAATGGAAATAAAAACAAACATAAACAAATGGGACCTAATGAAACTTCAAAGCTTTTGCACAGCAAAGGAAACCATAAACAAGACCAAAAGACAACCCTCAGAATGGGAGGAAATGTTTGCAAGTGAAGCAACTGACAAAGGATTAATCTCCAAAATTTACAAGCAGCTTATGCAGCTCAAAACAAAAAAACAACCCAATCCAAAAATGGGCAGAAGACCTAAATAGACATTTCTTCAAAGAAGATATAACAGACTGCCAACAAACACATGAAGGAATGCTCAACATCATTAATCATTAGAGAAATGCACTACAATGAGAAAAAAAAAAAAAAAAACTACAATGAGATATCATCACACACCAGTCAGAATGGCCATCATCAAAAAATCTAGAAACAATAAATGCTGTAGGGGGTGTGGAGAAAAGGGAACACTCCTGCACTGTTGGTGGGAATGTAAATTGATACAGCCACTGTGGAGAGCAGTATGGAGGTTCCTTATAAAACTACAAATAGAATTACCATATAACCCAGCAGTCCCACTACTGGGCATATATCCTGAGAAAGCCATAATTCAAAAAGAGTCATGTACCAAAATGTTCATTGCAGCTCTATTTACGAAATCCCGGAGATGGAGATGACCAAAGTGCCCATCATCGGATGAATGGATAAAGAAGATGTGGCACATATATACAATGGAATATTACTCAGCCATAAAAAGAAACGAAATTGAGCTATTTGTAATGAGGTGGATAGACCTAGAATCTGTTATACAGAGTGAAGTATTTCAGAAAGAGAAAGACAAATACCGTATGCTAACACATATATATGGAACTTAAAGAAAACATCATGAAGAATCTAGGGGTAAGACAGGTATAAAGACACAGACCTACTGGAGAACAGACTTGAGGATATGGGGAGGGGGAAGGGGGAGCTGTGACAAAGCGAGAGAGAGGCATGGACATATATACACTACCAAACATAAGTTAGATAGCTAGTGGGAAGCAGCTGCATAGCACAGGGATATCAGCTCGGTGCTTTGTGACTGCCTGGAGGGGTGGGATAGGGAGGGTGGGAGGGAGGGAAACGCAAGAGGGAAGAGATATGGGACCATATGTATATGTATAACTGATTCACTTTGTTGTAAATCAGAAACTAACACACCATTGTAAAGCAATTATACCCCAATAAGGATGTTAAAATAAATAAAAATTTAAAAAATAAAAATAATACAAAACTTCATTAGGGAGGTTAGGCAATGATAGATGCATATCAATGATGCCAAATATTGATAACAAGCAAAGACAGATTGTATTGTGAAGCTTATGTATATCTCTGTCATAGAACAAAAACCAAGCTATATGGAGAATCCTGAGAAAGCGACACCAAAGAGAGAGAGAGAGAGAGGTCATGTACTAGTTTTGACTATATGGACAATAAAATTGCTTGACTAAGGTCACATGGCTAGTAAGTATTGGTGCTGAGGCTCAACACCATGCCATTAGTTTGCAGAGATTAAATGTTTAACTTCCAGGCTAGATAGGTCAGTTTCTCAACCACAAAATGGTGATAATAGTTGCATATACCTGACCAAGCTATTACAAGGATTTAATGTTATATATTTGAAGCAATTAGAATAGAGCTTGATACATAGAAATTAACATATAGGTAAATTTTATTTTGGTTTTCATTATTATTATTAATTAAGCAAATATTATAGAAACAAATTTTAAGAAGTAATTTTTATTCTGATATAGATATTTTAAAGTTATGTTATGAAGAGAACATGTTGAAATTTTATAAAGTCTTTAAAATTAATGAACCAAAGTAATCCATTACCTTAGTTAGAAGACATTAACTAATCATAAGCAACAAGCCTTGTTATGAAAAGATGTAGCCTATTATGCTAAGTATAGATTTTGAGATCAAAGTGTAAACAACTAAAAATGAGAGTAAATGGTTCCAACATACGCTAGTTACATAAAGAACATAATTTGTTTTCTTTTAAATGTCATTAAATTAGGTCTGACTACTTTTCAATTAAGATTAAATTTATTTTGAAGGTAATAATATGCTTTTACATCATAATTTGATAAATTCTTAACAGCTTTCCTGGAAAAATATGTGCCCTCATTCCTCCTGCATATTCATTTATGTTGTAGAACCTTTACAGTAGTTTTAGAAATTTTTTTTCTTTAAAGATGTATCAACTTAAATCCAATTGGGAATAACCCATTAAAATTCCCCTTTAATTTATTTATATACTTTTCTCAAAAAAATAAAAATATATATATGTGTATATATATATATATATATATATATATATATATATATACACATACACATATGTTAAAATAAGTAGATGACATCTGGGTGAAGGAGAACTAAGAAAGTGGGTGAGGGAAGAAGCAAGTAAAACAGGTTTATATGCCATAAGGACATGTTCAGTCATTAAATGTAAGACATAATGCAGTGTACTGGGAAAGGAAATGAAAATGTTCTTTATCATGATAAGCTCTGGGTTACAGGATTATGATGAAATTGTATAATTAATAGCTGGATGGCCAAGATGGTAGAGTAGGAAGACCCTGAGCTCCCTTCCTCCCATGCACATACCAAAATTACAACTATCTACAGAACATTTGTGAGAATGACCCAAAGACTAGCAGAAAAGATTTTCCACAACTAAAGATATAAAGACAAAACTACAATGAGTTGTGTAGGAGGGGCAGAGATGCAGAATAGTCAAGGCCTGTATCCCAGGGTGGGTGACCCACAAGTGGGAGGATACAGTTGTAGAGGTTCTCCCCAAAGAAAGAGTGAGGGGAAACACACATTAAAAAAACTCAAATAGCCAAAATAATCTTGAGAAAGAAGAACAAAGTGGGAGGTATCATGCTCCCAGATTTCAATCTATAATACAAAGCTACCGTCATCAAAATGATATGATTCTGGCACAAAAGCAGACATAAGGTCAATGGAACAGAATAGAAAGCCCAGGAATGAACCCACACTTATAAGGGCAATTAATCTACTACAAAGGAGGAAAGAATACACAATGGAGGAAAGATAGCCTGTTCAATAAATGGTGCAGGGAAAACTGGGTAGCTACATGTAAAGGAATCCAACTGGACTACTTTCTCATACCATATACAAAATAAACTCAAGATGGGTTTAAAGACCTAAATGTAAGACCTGAAACCATAAAACTCCTAGAAGAATACAGGCAGTAAGGTCTTTGACATCAGTCTTAGCAGTATTTTTTTTTGATACGTTCCCTCAGGCAATTGAATCAAAAGCAAAAATAAACTAATAATACATCAAACTAAAATACTTCTGCACAGTGAAGAAAAAACTATAAATAAAACAATACGGCCACCTACTGAATGAGAGAAAATATTTGCAAATGATATGCCCAATAAGGGGTTAATATCCAAAATATACAAACTCATACAACTCAACATTAAAAACACAAACAGCCCAATTAAAAAATGGACAGAGGACCTGAATAGACATTTTTTTCAAAGAAGACATACAGATTGCCAACAGACACATGAAGAGATGATCAACATCACTAATAATCATGGAAATGCAAATCAACTCCACAATGCGATATCACCTTTTACCTGATAGAATGGCTGACATGAAAAAGACAAAAAACGGGGCTTCCCTGGTGGCGCAGTGGTTGAGAGTCTGCCTGCCGATGCAAGGGACACAGGTTCATGCCCCGGTCCGGGAAGATCCCACACGCCGCTGAGCGGCTGGGCCCGTGAACCATGGCCGCTGGGCCTGCGCGTCCAGAGCCTGTGCTCTGCAATGGGAGAGGCCACAACAGTGAGAGGCCCACATACCACAAAAAAAAAGAAAAAAAATGACAAATATTGGTAAGGATGTGGAGAACAGGGAACCCTCATGCACTGTTGGTGGGAACGTAAATTGGTATAGCAACTGTGGAAAGCAGTATGAAGATTCCTCAAAAAATTAAAAATAAAATTATCACATGATCCAACAATTCCACTTCTGGGAACTTTTCTGAAGAAAACAAAATCACTAATTTGAAAAGTACATGTATCCCTATGTTCACTGCAGCTTTAGTTATAATAGCCAAAATATGGAAAAAAACCCTGTGTCCATCCACAGATGAAAAGATACAGTGTATGCGTAGTGTATGTATAATATATATATATATATATATATATATCACACATACACACTTTGAAATATTAGTAGTAAAAAAATGAATGAAATCTTGCCATTTGTGACAACATGGATAGACCTACAGAGTATTATGCTAAGTGAAATAAGTCAGAGAAAGACAAATACTGTATGTTTTCTCTTATATGTGGAATCTGAAAAACAAATGAACAAACATAACAAAATAGAAACAGACTCATAGAGCCAGAGAACAAACAGGTGCTTTTCAGAGAGGAGGAGGGGGGGAGATAAAAAAAAGGTAACATAATAAAAAAAAAAACTATGAGGTAATGAATGCTAATTAGTGTGATTGTGGTGATCATTTCTCAATGTATATTTATAGGAAACCAATCACACTGTACACCTTAAATATATACAGTGTTTTCAATTTTACCTCAAAGCTGAAAAAAAATTTAAATTGTATAGTTAATATTTGTGCAGTTTAAGGTACGTAAATTTTACATAAAATAACTGTGATTATAATGGTAATTATGGGGAGAAGGAGGTAATTTCGATGAAACAAAAACTAAAGACTGGAGTATTATTGAAGTTTGATGATAGATAAGTGGAAGTATCATGGACTATTCAGTTAATCTTACATGTATTTCAAATTTTCCTTAATTAAGAGGCCAAAACCTTAATTTAGATTTTCCACTCAATCAGAACAGAGTCAACATAATTATTTATAATCTTATTAGAGCACACCAGAAAACTAGAAGTACATGTTTTCTTGATATCATTGCCTTAAAGAAATTATGCCCCTGAGTTCTCATAAAAAGGATATATGTGATTATTTGTCAACATTTTCAGTAAATATAATAGTATGTCTTAATAGATGAGTCTTAATCTCTCTAGTCAAACTGATGGCAAAAAAAACAGTTCTTAAAGCTAAAAGAACTGAATAATGTTGATAGTGTTTCTCTCCAATTGTTTAGCTTGATGAATCTTTCAACTTTGTAAAAAATTAATTTGCAAGTTTCAGTATTTTATTAAAAATAACAAATAAAAAAAAATAGCCAAAGGACCTGAATAGACATTTTTCCAAATTAAAAGGTTGGTCATACAGATGGCCAACGGAAGCATGAAAGATGCTCAACATCATGAATCATCAGGGAAATGCAAATCAAAACCACAATGAGATATCAACTCATACCTATCAGCATGTCTGTTATCAAAAAAACAACAAATAACGAGCATTAGTGAGGATATGGAGAAAAGGGAACCCTTGTGCACTGTTGGTGAGAATGTGAATTGATGCAGCAACTATGGAAAACAGTATGGAGATTTTTCAAAAAAAAAATAGAACCACCATTCTATTCAGTAATTCTGCTTCTGTGTTTAGCTGAAAAAAATGAAAACATGAAAGGTGCATATGCACACTGATGTTCACTGCAGCATAATTTACAGTAGTCAAATTATGAAAGAAACATAGTTGCCCATTGATAGATGAATGGATAAAGAAGATATGGTATATCAATCAATGGAATACTACTCAGTCATAAAAAGAATGAAATATTGCCATTTGTAACAACGTGGATGAACCTTGATGCCATTATATTAAGTGACACAAGTCAGATAAAGACAAATACCATATGATTTCACATATATGTGGAATCTGAAGAACAAAACAAACTAACATAATAAAACAAATAATCATAGACACAGAGAACAAAGTGGTGGTTGCCAGAGGGGAGGAGGTAAGGATATGGGCAAAATAGGTGAAGGGATTATGGCATATAAACTTACAGATACAAAATAAAGAAATCACAGGGATGTAATGTAAAGCATTGGGAATACACTCAACACTCAATAATACTGTCGTACTCTGAGGCTGCTGCTGCTGCCACCAAGAAGCCTGTGTGCGAGCACAGGCCACTATCCACACCCCCGTTCGGGAAGCCTGTGCAGCCCACCACTGCCAGGGTCCCGTGATCCAGGGACAACTTCGCTGGGAGAACGCATGGCGGGCCTCAGGCTGGTGCAATGTCACGTCGGCCTCTGCCACTGCAGGCTTGCCCCGCACTCTGCGCCCCTCCCTCCCTCTGGCCTCAGTGAGCCAGAGCCCCCAAATCAGCACCTCCTTTAACCCCGTCCTGTCGGAGCGAAAAACAGATGCCCTCCGCAACGTACACGCAGAGGCGGGGCCAGATCCAAGGCTGAGCCCCTAGGAGTTGTGAGAACAAAGAAGAGAAAGGAAAATTTCTCCAAGCAGCCTCAGAAGCAGCACATTAAAGCTCCACAATCAACTTGATATACCCTGCATCTGTGGAATACATGAATAGACAACAAATCATCCCAAATTAAGGAGGTGGACTTTGAGAGCAAGATGTCTGGTTTTTTTCCCCTTTTTGTGAGTGTGTATGTGTATGCTTCTGTGTGAGATTTCGTCTGTATAGCTTTGCTTCCACCATTTGTCCAAGGGTTCTATCTATCCGTTTTTTTTCTTTTTCTCTTAATAATTATTTTTTTTATTTTAATAACCTATATTTTACCTTAATTTATTTTATTTTACTTTATCTTCCTTTTTTCCTTCCTTCCCTCCTTCCTCCCTCCCTCCCTCCTTTACTTTCTTTCTTTCATTCTTTCTACTTCTATTAGTTCTTTCTTTCTACTTTTTCTCCCTTTTATTCTGAGCCGTGTGGATGAAAGGCTCTAGGTGCTGCAGTCAGAAGTCAGTGCTGTGCCTCTGAGGTGGGAGAGCCAACTTCAGGACACTGGTCCACAAGAGACCTCCCAGCTCCACATAATATCAAATGGCGAAAATCTCCCAGAAATCTCCATCTCAACACCAACACCCAGCTTCACTCAACGACCAGCAAGCTACAGTGCTGGACATCCTATGCCAAACAACTAGCAAGACAGGAACACAACCCCACCCATTAGCAGAGAGGCTGCCTAAAATCATAAGTCCACAGACACCTCAAAACACACCACCAGACGTGGACCTGCCCACCAGAAAAACAAGATCCAGCCTCATCCACCAGAACACAGGCACTAGTCCCCTCCACCAGGAAGCCTACACAACCCACTGAAGCAACCTTAGCCACTGGGGACAGACACCAAAAACAACGGGAACTACGAACCTGCAGCCTGCAAAAGGGAGACCCCAAACACAGTAAGATAAGCAAAATGAGAAGACAGAAAAACACACAGCAGATGAAGGAGCTACATAAAAACCCACCAGACCTAACAAATAGGAAATAGGCAGTCTACCTGAAAAAGAATTCAGAATAATAATAGTAAAGATGATCCAAAATCTTGGAAATAGAATAGATAAAATGCAAGAAACATTTAACAAGGACTTAGAAGAACTAAAGATGAAACAAGCAATGATGAACAACACAATAAATGAAATGAAAAATATTCTAGATGGGATCAATAGCAAAATAACTGAGGCAGAAGAAGGGATAAGTGACCTGGAAGATAAAATAGTGGAAATAACTACTGCAGAGCAGAATAAAGAAAAAAGAATGAAAAGAACTGAGGACAGTCTCAGAGATGTCTGGGACAACATGAAACGTACCAACATTCGAATTAGAGGGGTTCCAGAAGAAGAGAAAAAGAAAGGGACTGAGAAAACCTTTGAAGAGATTATAGTTGAAAACTTCCCTAATATGGGAAAGGAAATAGTTAATCAAGTCCACGAAGCACAGAGAGTCCCATACAGGATAAATCCAAGGAGAAATAATCAAGACACATATTAATCAAACTGTCAAAAATTAAATACAAAGAAAACATTAAAAGCAGCAAGGGAAAAACAACAAATAACACATAAGGGAATCCCCATATGGTTAACAGCTGATCTTTCAGCAGAAACTCTGCAAGCCAGAAAGCAGTGGCAAGACATATTTCAAGTGATGAAGGAGAAAAACCTGCAACCAAGATTACTCTACCCAGCAAGGATCTCACTCAGATTTGATGGAGAAATTAAAACCTTTACAGACAAGCAAAAGCTGAGAGAGTTCAGCCCACCAAACCAGCTTTACAACAAATGCTAGTGGAACTTCTCTAGGCAAGAAACACAAGAGAAGGAAAAGACCTACAATAACGAACCCAAAACAATTTAGAAAATGGGAATAGGAACATACATATCGATAATTACCTTACATGTAAATGGAATAAATGCTCCCACCAAAAGACACAGATTGGCTGAATGGATACAAAAACAAGACCCATATATTTGCTGTCTACAAGAGGCCCACTTCAAACCTAGAGACACATACAGACTGAAAGTAAGGGGATGGAAAAAGATAATTCATGCAAATTGAAACCAAAAGAAAGCTGGAGTAGCAATTCTCATATCAGACAAAATAGACTTAAAAATAAAGACTATTAGAAGAGACAAAGAAGGACACTACATAATGATCAAGGGATCGATCCAAGAAGAAGATATAACAATTATAAATATTTATGCACCCAACATAGGAGCACCTCAATACATAAGGCAAATACCAACAGCCATAAAAGGGGAAACTGACAGTAACACATTCATAGTAGGGGATTGTAACACCCCACTTTCACCAATGGACAGATCATACAAAATGAAAAGAAATAAGGAGACACAAGCTTTAAATGATACATTAAACAAGATGGACTGAATTCATATTTATAGGACATTCCATCCAAAAACAACAGAATACACATTTTTCTCATGTGCTCATGGAACATTCTCCAGGATAGATCATATCTTGGTCACAAATCAAGCCTTGGTAAATTTAAGAAAATTGCAATTGTATCAAGTATCTTTTCTGACCACAATGCTATGAGACTAGATATCAATTACAGGAAAAGATCTGTAAAAAATACAAACACATGGAGGCTAAACACTACCCTACTTAATAACGAAGTGATCACTGAAGAAATCAAAGAGGCAATCAGAAAATACCTACAAACAAATGACAATGGAAACACGATGACCCAAAACCTATGGGATGCAGCAAAAGCAGTTCTAAGAGGGTAGTTTATAGCAATACAAGCCCACCTTAAGAAACAGGAAACATCTCGAATAAACAACCTAACCTTGGACCTAAAGCAATCAGGGAAAGAACAAAAAAACCCCAAAGTTAATAGAAGGAAAGAAATCATAAAAATCAGATCAGAAATAAATGAAAAAGAAGTGAAAGAAACGATAGCAAAGATCAATAAAACTAAAAGCTGGTTCTTTGAGAAGATAAACAAAATAGATAAACCATTAGCCGGACTCATCAAGAAAAAAAGGGAGAAGACTCAAATCAATAGAATTAGAAATGAAAAAAGAGAAGTAACAACTGACACTGCAGAAATACAAAAGATCATGAGAGATTACTACAAGCAACTCTATGCCAATAAAATGGACAACCTGGAAGAAATGGACAAATTCTTAGAAATGCACAACCTGCCAAGACTGAATCAGGAAGAAATAGAAAATATGAACAGACCAATCACAAGCACTGAAATTGAAACTGTGATTAAAAACCTTCCAACAGGGGGCTTCCCTGGTGGCGCTCGTGGTTGAGAACCTACCTGCCAATGCAGGGAACACGGGTTCGAGCCCTGGTCTGGGAAGATCCCACATGCCGCGGAGCAACTGGGACCGTGAGCCACAACTACTGAGCTTGCGCGTCTGGAGCCTGTGCTCCGCAACAAGAGAGGCCGAGACAGTGAAAGGCCTGCGCACCGCGATGAAGAGTGGACCCCGCTCGCCGCAACTAGAGAAAGCCCTCGCACAGAAACGACGACCCAACACTGCCAAAAATAAATAAATAAATTTAAAAAAAAAAAAAAAAAAAAAACCTTCCAACAAACAAAAGCCCAGGACCAGATGGCTTCACAGGCAAATTCTATCAAACATTTAGAGAAGAGCTAACACCTATCCTTCTCAAACTCTTCCAAAATATAGCAGAGGGAGGAACACTGATACCAAAACCTGACAAGGATGTCACAAAGAAAGAAAACTACAGGCCAGTATCACTGAAGAACATAGATGCAAAAATCCTCAACAAAATACTAGCAAACAGAATCCAACAGCACATTAAACGGATCATACACCATGATCAAGTGGGGTTTATTCCAGGAATGCAAGGATTCTTCAATATACGCAAATCAATCAATGTGATACACCATACTAACAAATCGAAGGAGAAAAACCATATGATCATCTCAATAGATGCAGAGAAAGCTATCGACAAAATTCAACACCCATTTTGATAAAAACCCTGCAGAAAGTAGGCATAGAGGGAACTTTCCTCAACATAATAAAGGCCATATATGACAAACCCACAGCCAACATCGTCCTCAATGGTGAAAAACTGAAAGCATTTCCACTAAGATCAGGAACAAGACAAGGTTGCCCACTCTCACCACTCTTATTCAACATCATTTTGGAAGTTTCAGCCACAGCAATCAGAGAAAAAAAGGAAATCAAAGGTATCCAAATCGGAAAAGAAGAAGTAAAGCTGTCACTGTTTGCAGATGACATGATACTATACATAGAGAATCCTAAAGATGCTACCAGAAAACTACTCGAGCTAATCAGTGAATTTGGTAAAGTAGCAGGATACAAAATTAATGCACAGAAATCTCTGGCATTCCTACACATTAATGATGAAAAATCTGAAAGTGAAATCAAGAAAACTGTCTCATTTACCATTGCAACAAAAAGAATAAAATATCTAGGAATAAACCTACCTAAGGAGACGAAAGACCTGTATGCAGAAAATTATAAGACACTGATGAAAGAAATTAAAGACGATACAAATAGATGCAGAGATATACCATGTTCTTGGATTGGAAGAATCAACATTGTGAAAATGACTCTACTACCCAAAGCAATCTTCAGATTCAATGCAATCCCTATCAAACTACCACTGGCATTTTTCACAGAACTAGAATAAAAAAGTTCGCAATTTGTATGAGAACACAAAAGACCCCAAATAGCCAAAGCAATCTTGAGAACGAAAAATGGAGCTGGAGGAATCAGCCTCCATGACTTCAGACTATACTACAAAGCTACAGTAATCAAAACAGTATGGTACTGGCACAAAAACAGAAAGATCAATGGAACAGGATAGAAAGCCCAGAGATAAAGGAGGCAGGATCGTACAGTGGAGAAAGGACAACCTCTTCAATAAGTGGTGCTGGAAAAACTGGACAGGTACATGTAAAAGTATGAGATTAGATCACTCCCTAACACCATACACAAAAATAAGCTCAAAATGGATTAAAGACCTAAATGTAAGGCCAGAACCTATCAAACTCTTAGAGGAAAACATAGGCACCACACTCTATGACATAAATCACAGCAAGATACTTTTTGAACCACCTCCTAGAGAAATGGAAATAAAAACAAAAATAAACAAATGGGACCTAATGAAACTTCAAAGCTTTTGCACAGCAAAGGAAACCATAAACAAGACCAAAAGACAACCCTCAGAATGGGAGGAAATGTTTGCAAGTGAAGCAACTGACAAAGGATTAATCTCCAAAATTTACAAGCAGCTCATGCAGCTTAATAACAAAAAAACAAACAACCCAATCCAAAAATGGGCAGAAGACCTAAATAGACATTTCTCCAAAGAAGATATACAGATTGCCAACAAACACATGAAAGAATGCTCAACATCACTAATCATTAGAGAAATGCAAATCGAAACTACAATGAGATATCATCTCACACCAGTCAGAATGGCCATCATCAAAAAATCTAGAAACAATAAATGCTGGAGAGGGTGTGGAGAAAAGGGAACCCTCTTGCACTGTTGGTGGGAATGTAAATTGATACAGTCACTGTGGAGAAGAGTATGGAGGTTCCTTAAAAAACTACAAATAGAACTACCATATGACCCAGCAATCCCACTACTGGGCATATACCCTGAGAAAACCATAATTCAAAAAGAGTCATGTACCAAAATGTTCATTGCAGCTCTATTTACAATAGCCCGGAGATGGAAACAACCTAAGTGCCCATCATCGGATGAATGGATAAAAAGATGTGGCACATACATAAAATGGAATATTACTCAGCCATAAAAAGAAACGAAATTGAGCTATTTATAATGAGGTGGATAGACCTGGAGTCTGTCATACAGAGTGAAGTAAGTCAGAAAGAGAGAGACAAATACTGTATGCTAACACATATATATGGAATTTAAGCAAAAAAAAGTATCATGAAGAAACTAGGGGTAAGACAGGAATAAAGTCACAGACCTACTGTAGAATGGACTTGAGGATATGGGGAGGCAGAAGGGTAAGATGTGACAAAGCGAGAGAGAGGCATGGACATATATACACTACCAGCGTAAGGTAGATAGCTAATGGGAAGCAGCCGCATAGCACAGGGAGATTAGCTCGGTACTTTGTGACCGCCTGGAGGGGTGGGATAGGGAGGCTGGGAGGGAGGGAGAGGCAAGAGGGAAGACATATGGGAACATATGTATATATATATAACTGATTCATTTTCTTGTAAAGCAGAAACTAACACACCATTGTAAAGCAATTATACTCCAATAAAGATGTTAAAAAATAATAATATTGTCGTAACTTTGTATATGGTAGTTAGATGGTAACTAGACTCATCGTGGTTATCATGTTATAGTGTATAAAATTATTAAGACAAAACTTCTGCCTTCATGAAGCTTATGGGTGAACAGAGTTAAAGTGGTAGTTAGAAGTGAATGTGAATAATATATTCTCAAATATACATTACATGACAGAAAGATAAGATGTATAAAGAACATAGTATTCAATGCATTGACATAAAAAGAAAAGTGATTAAATATTTTAGCATCATCTGTAGACATTCATATTCATTTATTTTAATTGAAAACAAAATACTCTAATATGGTTAGCTTAATTTAATTTTATTAATCATGTCTAACCATCATCAATTAGGTAAATATTTCATTAAGATTATAATGTCTTAGTATATCTTTTTATGTCATTAATTTTTAACCTTCATTAATTTCCAATTTTCAAGTTTCAAATGCTTTTACGAAACTGCTCTGACATCTTAGGATTTTACTCCACTTTCCTTACCAAAATACTGCATGAAACAAAACATTTTCATATGTTTTTTCCTCCAAAAAGACCACATTATATTAGGCTTTGTAAAATGTGTTAATATGTACAACATAAAATATGTGTTTACATTGATAATCTCTGCTATAACTTTAATTTGTTTAAAAGCAATTTTAATTTTTTTATTTTATCTTGGGCCATGCCACATGGCTTCTGGGATCTTAGTTCCCGGATTAGGGATTGAACCCGGGGCCATCCATGGCAGTGATAGCATGGAGTCCTAACCACTGCACCACCAAGGAATTCCCTAAAAGCAATTTTAAATGTAGTGATATCTTACTAGATGTTAATAAAAACTCATAAGTTGATCATATACATGTTTACAAGGCGGATAAAAATGGTAAAGATTATTTTTCATGAGGCAGCTTAAAATTTTAACTTAAACATGTAACAATATTCAGTTTATAATAGGAAGTGTTTTATATTTCTGATCCACTAGTCCTATAAAATAAGTCCCTAGTACATATCTATAGAGTGCAATTTGATAATTCACATATTGGTCATGCTTTATCAGAGAATTGAGTGTTTAAAATATAGAAGTGTCTATATTTTTAAAAATAAAAAAGTCTTTTAAATGAGCACAAATAGAGCTAGTCGTTAGTCCTTCAGAGTTTCTTTAAAAAAAAATTAGATTTTATTGCTGAGCCTTTATAAACATAAGAAGCAACTAGCCAACAATCTTTTTAATTGGACTTTCCAAACATATACAAAGTCATAAACCCTTTTTCTTTAGAAAAAATAATTTAACTCTAAATGTTAAGTTCTGTAGACTAGAGAAATGATAAGTTAACCAATATTTATTCGGCGTATTAGATGAGCTTGAAATGGACTTTGAGGTCCTTCTTTTAAAAATCATTGTGCAACAGAATGAACTAAGCATCTGAATGCATCCAGGAGCCACATAGTACATTATAAACTTCATCCCTTAACAGCCAAACCATAGTCTATGGACGAAAAAAAAGTAGTATGGCAAAACAAAACAAAATCTTGCTGCGGTCATAGAGTCCATCTTGTGTACTTCCTGCTAATTGTTTATGATTTGTTTTCTACCTTTATTAAAAAATCTATATAAATTTCATATTATTTGATTATATATACTTATAAAGTCCAAAGACAACAGATTAAAGAAAATAACAGAATGTCAACTTCTAATCTGACACTTCTTTTAAGAGATAACCACTTATGGGCTTCCCTGGTGGCGCAGTGGTTGAGAGTCCGCCTGCCAATGCAGGGGACATGGGTTCGTGCCCCGGTCCGGGAAGATCCCACATACTGCGTAACGGCTGGGCCCATGAGCCATGGCTACTGAGCCTGCGCGTCCGGAGCCTGTGCTCCGCAACAGGAGAGGCCACAACAGTGAGAGGCCCGTGTACTGCAAAAAAAAAAAAAAAAAAAAAAAAAAAACAATGGCAGCTACTATCTGCTTACCATTTTTCTTGAGCACATACTACTGTCCTTCCCTAATTCTTTTTTTCAAATAATAATGCACAATTCCCCCATATTGTCATATCTCTGTATTTGGGTTGACTACTAAATCTTTCAGTCACTCTCAGCCTCATGTCAGTTGTGACACGTTTGTCAATTGTCTGAGTAAACATGGTTGTTACTCATGAAAGTTTGACCAGACAATTGCAGTCACTTAACTGTTAAATCAAAAATCATCTTGGGACCAATTTGGAGAAAGAATGTTAGTCATGGTATAATTTGAAAATCTTTCGTTGATACCTTCTGGTAAAATTATTTTATTTCTAGCACCCAAACTAGAAAAATAAGTCACTGGCTGGAAAAATAAACCCCCTGAGCCAACAGTTGACCATTCTTTTCAGTAATGTTTGTATCATGATGCTGGTAGAACAGAAGATGGACTTATGAATTTCAAACTTATGAATTAGAAGTTTTAGACATGCCTCCATCAATTCATTTTGCTTGTTTTATTTTAATGTATGCAGATAATGCTATATGATTAGATATATGTACATACATGTTTAAAATAACTTTCAATAAATACAAAATAAAATGTCTAAGTGATTACTGAGTATCATGTCATAGTGTAATTCCTCTTCTTCCTACTATACATAAAATAATCTTACATCTTTAAATTGATGGCATCTTATATTTCATGAAATGTAATTGGTTCTAAGAATTGTACTAAAAGATTTATAAGTAATACTTTACTATATTTTCATATCTAGTCTGTACTACAGTCTATACTATACTGTACTTCAGATATGTAAAATGAGCCACACATGTTAAGTCCATTTCCACAATCCTACATATAGTAAATAGCAATTTCCTTGGACCCCACATCTGTCTAATTCCAACACTTGCTCTCAATCATGGTGGCAGTGGATATCAACTTCACTGTGCACAATTATCACCCAGTGAACTTGGTAAATATTTAGTTTTCTGCACTATTTCCCAAGATATTCTGTTTCAATAAGTATAGTATAGACTCTGGAATACACATTGTTAATAAACATCTAAATTGATTTTTTAGTAGGAGGTTTGCATGCCTCACTAAAATTCTTCTCTATTAGATGATGGTGAAACATAAAAAAGGAACACAGTTAGACTATTTGGGGCACACAATCAACAGTAGACAGCAGGAAGGCAAATTGGAAATTAGTTCTCCAAGTTCCCTTGGCAATTATACAAGACAGACTCCAGAGTCTGCTGGAAAATAGTAAAAGAACAACTTGAATGCATCAGTTGTGAAGATTAGACAAATTCAGGGGCAGATAGCCAATCAAATAACTGCTCCAGTGGATTTAGGTAGAGACTATCAAGTATTTAAACAAGTCACCAGGCATCTGAATTGCAAACATATTTAAAATAGTAAATCTCAGAATGTTTAAAAATATTATAAATAACTTATCGATTTGTTTTGCTTATATTTATTTATGTATTTGCAGTACGCGGGCCTCTCACTGTTGTGGCCTCTCCCGTTGCGGAGCGCAGGCTCCGGACTCGCAGGCTCAGCGGCCATGGCTCACGGGCCCAGCCGCTCCTCAGCATGCAGGATCCTCCCGGACTGGGGCACGAACCCGCGTCCCCTGCATCGGCAGGCGGACTCTCAACCACTGTGCCACCAGGGAAGCCCTATATTTATTTTAATGTATGTAAATAATACTATATGATTGTATATATGTGCATATACATTTATGTTTAAAAGAGTTCTTTCAATAAGAATTTTAAAAATAACTATGTTCATAAAGATGGAATTGATGACATCTAATTTCCTTCAAAAAGCAATATCCTATGTTACTTTGATATGTTAAGTCATCAGTTTAGATAAAAACAATGTTTAAAATAAAATATTTTGTATACTCGCAGATAACACCTGAACACACTTATCTAATTTCACTGCCCCTACTTCGAAAAAAAAATCTCATTAAAATTAGATTTTAATAAATTCAAAAGTATATCAAAGTAATACCCACAGATTTGGGATTCTGATTAATTTCTCCCACAAACAGTATGGACATAACCAAATGGGTGAAAGGAGACACACTACTTTGGCTCCTTGGTAATACAAAGGAATATACCACATGAAAGTAAATGGGAGAAAACCTGGAAGAGCTTTACTTAAAAACCTTATCAATTAATAAATGCTAGAATCAGAGACAAGTTATGGGGCATGTGCAATACAAACATTTCCCTCAGTCACTTTTGGGAAGCACACCAGACAAAGGCAGTTGCACTGAATTTGGATTCTGTGGCAGTGCTTGTACAAGCTTATTCTGACGTGGATGGAAACACTAATTCCATGCTACCACACAAAATGCAAAATTAATTGACACAGAAGGCAAGCTAATATTGGCTTCCACTCTATTCCCAACAAACTTCTGTGTTTCTAAATTAGCAATGTAATGTTATGGCCAAGCTAAGCATTTCTATTTTGTTTTGTTAGGACTGAACTATTTGAACATATCAAAACAGGAATAGAAGCAACCAGATAGAAATTATCTAAGTTTTCTACTGAAAAAGAAAACTCTCTTTAAAACATAATTTTAAAAGCTTCACTAAACATAAGAAAACATACTTAAATAGAAATAAACCTTTGTGTAAACTCTCTAAGATTATCTTATGAAATAGAACTAGAAGAACAAAAGGAATTTTAGAAAATGTGTAAATCTGTTCTCAATAATATTTAAGAAGAAACTGCATCTATACAATTTATCAAAAGTCCCGATTAGGAACCATTTAAATAAGGAAAAATTGAGTGGAATTTTAAAAAGAAGTTAAAACCAAAATGAGAAACAGAGAATACAGATTTAAAATTTTAAAACATGATTCAGTGAAATAGCAGACAAACTTAAGACTTTTTCCATAATGAAAAGAAAAGGAAAAACAATGTAAAATAATAAGATAAGATTTGAGAAGCATTTTGTTTTCATTAATGTAATATGGCTACTGGTAAAGGAGTAAGAAAAATATCTTCTTCAAAGCATTGAAGAAATGACAAGCTACTTAATCTAGTAAAGACTGGAGTTAGAGAGGTATGGAGAAAAATGAATCAATTTTTTTCCTGATGGCATTTGCTAAACCTGGTGAACTGGATCTCAGATTTTCTCATCTTTATGGAGCAAGAAGTTTGAAAATAAACCTAGGTAGAGACCTAAGGCAGAGAATCCAATAGTAGGTGCAGCCACCCATGAACCTAGAAGCCCAAAGATCTAAACATTCAGTATAGAAGTATGTTTAAAGAAAAATTCAACTGAGTAAATTTTAAAGATCTTATTGGCTTTATTCAATGATTCATGAATTAAGCAGCACCTGATCTAGCAGATGGAAAGTAATTAAGTAGCTCTACAAAATGAAAGACTTTTATAGGCAGGAGGAAGCAGGAACAAGGTAGTTAATACTGGACAAAAAAGTGGGTTGGTTATTGTAAGGTTACTTTTCTGTAGGGGATGGCAGGGATCTATCAAGCAGATTACCTCACTAGTGCTGATCAGACGATTCCTGATTGTCTAGTTTAAGATTCCATTTCTGGGAGAGTCCAAACTGTAATTAAGTCTCAGTTTGGTGACATAGGGCTTAGCCTAAGCAACTCCATTTTGGGTCTGTTTTATTGTTCTTTTTATAAATTTATTTATTTTGGCTGCGTTGGGTCTTCGTTGCTGTGCTCGGGCTTTCTCTAGTTGTGGCGAGCGGTGGCTACTACTAGTTGTGGCGAGCGGTGGCTACTCTTCATTGCGGTGTGCGGGCTTCTCATTGTGGTGGCTTCTCTTGTTGTGGAGCACGGGCTCTAGGTGTGTGGGCTTCAATAGTTGCGGCACGTGGGCTCAGTACTTGTGGCTCACGGGCTTAGTTGCTCCGCGGCATGTGGGATCTTCCTGGACCAGGGCTCGAACCCATGTCTCCTACATTGGCAGGCATATTCTTAACCACTGCACCACCAGGGAAGCCCTGTTTTATTGTTTTTAAAAGATTCTGGAAGAAGAAAATTCATCCCAGATGTTAGGGTAGAGATACAGGAAGGAGTGGGAGTGAGTGCTTGCTATTCTAGGAATGATGGATGGGACAGTCATATGCAATAATCTTCAAAAATATTTAAAAACCATCTTCTTGAGACCATCCAAAAGCTGCTTAAGCAATATGAATTTTTTTAGCCACTATTTAGGAGAAACTGGAAGTCAAAAGAGGTAAAAATGACATTGGGTGCTGCTTTTCCAGCATGTTGATTGGTGATATTAAAAGCTGTAACCGAGAAGTAGTTGAAAACTTGAGCAGAACTTTCCATAGTCTCATGCGGTTAAGGGCGGGTGGCAGGGGAGTGTGGAAATCAGGACTTGCCAATGAGGAAAAGTTCTTGTAAATAACTGAGGTTTGGGAACCTAAAGGGCTATAAAATAACGATTAAAGTTGAACTGAAAATAAACCAGAGAATAAAGACCAGCTGTTATAATTTCAAGTGCTGATTATATTAATTCGGTTTGTCATCTGCCTGCCAGAGAAAAAGTAAATCCTCTCTGGAGAAAGATAACATTATCCAGAAGCTCAAATGATCTCTAAAACATTTCACTTGTAATGTTTAACTTATAAACAAAAGTCGCCAAGTATATAACAGGACAAAATTTGAGTAAAAACAACAACAACAAACAGAAAATAAAAGGAGGACCACAGGAGAAGCATAAAGGAGATTATCTTACAAAACACAAGATTATGTTTAATACAGTCAGAATATGAAAACACAGATGGAGAATTTTGGTACAGAAATGGAAATATATACATAAAAATCATATAAATGCATTATAAATGCATCATACAATATCACTGCCAATGGGGGAAAAGGGTGCTAACCTTAGTAACTTTGTAAATTAGTCTGTAAGACTAAAGGCAAAGAAACTTTGCATAGCGCTATACTCTCCTTGATAAATTTGTGTCCCGGGGATATGGGTTAACAAGGTTAAAACCAATAATATTTATACTGGAACTGAACAATTAAGAAAATGGATGGTGGATAGTGAGAGCCAGGTTTCTCAGTGTTGAAGTAAGCAGTTACAGATAAACAAAGGAATGTTCTATGTGGTAATGGATAAGGTTTGGTGACATCAGTATGAACTCATGACTTAACATAAATACAGATGGTTACATATAGAAATAGTTATAAGCATGTATAAATACATGGGTTAGTAGTATCCATGCATATATTTCCTTGTTCTGTCAGCTGAGTGGGCCCAGAAGCAACAGGCACATCTACTGCCCAGCTCGTGGTTTCTAATGCCATTCTCCAATAAAAGGAACCAGCACCTCCTGGAAAAAAAGGCTGATTCTAGGACTGGGGCAGGAAGTATACAAGATGAGCCTGGTGTATCGTATAGTGCCAGAAGATATAGATATGCCTCCTCTCCCCCGAAGTAGTACATACACACTGATGGGGGTATGTCAAAGGAATACAGGAGCTAACTGAAAGATTTCCCAATTGCCAAAGCTGGAACACTTTGAAACAAAATAAATAAAGCAGAGTTGAATTATATGCCACAGTATAAATAAATATCTATGTCTTATGTTGATACAAATGATTGAATTAAATAAATGAGGACAAATAGACAAATTTTCTATGCAAAAAACTCTAAATAATTTTTGTCAATACTCTGCTCTCAAGGAGGTGAAGTGTCACTTCCCACTCGTTATGTGTGGTCTGTACATAGTGACCCCCTTCCAAAGACAGCACTGTGAAAAAGTGGAGGGAAGTAACTTTACAATAGAAACACCTGCCAAACGACCTCAAGGTTAACATCAGTTTTAAGCCATGCTGATAATGTATCCTTGATATGATGTAATGAGAATGGCACTTTTCCTTTCTGGACTTTCTCCCCAAAATGCACAACCAGAGTCTAATCATGTAAAAAGTAACAAACTAATCTTGAGGGACACTCTGCAGAATAACTGACCAGTACTCCCCAAAATGCAAAGGTCATCAAAAACAAGAAAATTCGGAGAAATTGTCACAACCAAGAGGAATCTAAATGTAATACAATATCCTGTTACAGAAAGAAAATAGGTAAAAATTAAGGGAATTCAAATTAAGTATGGATTTAGTCAATAATAATATATCGATATTGTTTCATTGATTATTTCACACTTACCATTCTATAATATAGAGTAATAACAATGGAGGAGACTGTGTATAGGGTATGTGGGCATTCTCTGTAGTATCTTCACAATTTTTCTGTAGATTTAAAATTGTTTCAGGGCTTCCCTGGTGGCGCAGTGGTTGAGAGTCCGCCTGCTGATGCAGGGGACACGGGTTCGTGTCCCGGTCCGGGAAGGTCCCACATGCTGCGGAGCGGCTGGGCCCATGAGCCATGGCCGCTAAGCCTGCGCGTCCAGAGCCTGTGCTCCGCAACGGGAGAGGCCACAACAGTGAGAGGCCCGCTACCGCAAAAAAAAAAACCCCAAGAAAAAGAAAAAAAAAACTGTTTCAAAAATTTTTAATAGTATACTACAAATTAGAATGGGCACAATACCATTTATATTAGGACCCAAACAGAATGAAATACTTAGGTATAAATCTAACAAAATATATACAAGATCTATATATAAGAAAATTACCAAACTGATGAAAGAAATCAAACCATGTAATTTATAATATTAATAAAATAAATGAGAAAAATCATATGAATGCAAAAAGAATCTAATGATTGAAAATTTCTCAATCAGCTAAAACTACAATAGCAATCTAAGTTATTAAAGTTTATATACAAAAAAATAAAGCAGCAAAAACAAGCTTAATAGTTAGATGTTGAAAGCCTTCCTCCTAAAATTGAGAATTAGATAGCAATGTCCACTTCCATCATAATTCAAAATTGTACTGCAAGTCATGAAAAATAAAACAAACAAGAGAGAATACAAAGATTACTCATAGATGATATGACTGTGTAGATAGTCTAAAAAAAACTATAGGTAATCTAATTAATTATAAGTGTATTCAGCAGTGATGTTGTATGCAAGGCCAACCGGAAAGTAAGGTTTTTTCATGATTACCCTAACCACAAAAATCGTGACATAGCTTCAAATAGCAATATTGCAAAAATGGGGAATAAACTTGCTTTTACTAGCGAGTCAGTAGGTTAGGGTAAATGTTAAAGGTTTCATTTATTTTGGGACCAGAACTATACAGATTAACCCTGTTTGTTGTTTTGTTTTTTAATCTTGAGGGAAAAGTGTTTGTTTCTCTTTTGACTGTGAGATCTATTTACTCATAAAGTCAGAACTAAAAGTATCAGTTTCAACTCCATAAGGGAAAAGTGTTTGTATAACAAAATATAAGTAATTTCCTCAAATAAATATAAAAAGTAAAAAACCATTAGAAAAATGGGCAAAAGAAAAAAAGTCAACTCTCAGAAGAGAAAATCCAAACTGGTAAATTAACATTTGAAATATGATCAACCTCCTTAGCAATCAGAGATGCTCAAGTGAAAACTATAGTAACATACTTTAAGATTGACAAAATTGAAAGACGAGATATCAAATGTGTGACAATGTAAAGCAATGAGTCCTCTAATATGCTGCTTGAGGAGAGAAATTTGACTATATCTGTAAAGATGGAATTTTAAAACAGTTACTCAGAAATCTCTCTCCTAGATATATATCCTATCAAAAAAATCTCACATAGTTGCCTAAGAAGATATATGTAAGCATTTATAACACCATTGTTTGAGGTTAAAAATAAAATTCTTGAACTAAATTTCCTCAGCAGGAAAATGAATAATATATATTCATAAAATGAAAGTATACAGAAATTTTATATAAAAATACTACAACAATAGATGGTTGGTTGGATGGATGGGTAGATAGAAATATAGTGAGATAGATAGATGATGGATCACAAAACATTGAATAAAATGTAGCAGAAAAATACACAGGCTATACCATTCATAAAAATTAATTGTGCAACTATATATATTGTACTTTATAGGGGTATAATATGCTGGCTTTAAAATATGTCCACAAATTCTCTGACACTCTTTGAAAGTTGGAGCCTAATTTTCCTCCCCTTCAATGTGAGCAGATTTACTGATTCAAGCAAACAGACTGTAGCAGAAGTGACAGTTTATGATTTCCAGGGCTAGAGCAAGAGGCCATCTTGGCTTCTGCCATGACCTTGGATCATGTAATCTGGGGAAAGCTGGCCACCATATCATGAGGGCAATCAAGCTGTCCTGTGGAGAAGCCAACATGGAAAAAGTCTTGAAAGGATTTGAAACCTCCCATCAACTACCAGCATCAACTTGCCAGGCATACAAGTGAAAGAAAATAAGTGAATAGAATGCAATACATTAACAATGATAATTCAACACTTATATAATTAAAAAAATTGACAAGCTAGAAATAAAATGGAACTTTACTAGATAAGATATGAATATTGGGATGCAGAATTCAAAATTGCAATTATTTTCAAACACTTTAATTATAATGAAAAAACAAGAAAATTAATTTCCCATTTTTAGACATCTAAAATAAACAAGTGGCCAAATTAAAAATTAACACAAAATTTTCTACCTATGTGCCATTTTTATCAAATAGAAAATGAAAGAAGTATTTAAAAAGTGTAGCACACACACTAGAACCACTTTAGAACTCACAAATAACCAAAAAAATGGTCATGTCTAAATGAAAAAGAAAAACTGTAGAGCTTTCCTGAAAGTCGTAAAAGAAGACCTCAATGAACTGAAAGAACACATTCCTATAAGGGAGAACTCACTATTGTAAAAGTGTCATTTCTCCTTCAATTACTCTATAAATCCCTAGAGGACTTTTATGAAACTTGTCAAACCATCTAAAATGTATCTGGAAGTGAAAATGTGCAATAGCCTAGTACATTTTGAAGAGGAGGACAGCAAGCAGTAACTTCTCCTGTCAGATACCAAAACATACATATAGTATTTAACACAAGTTGATATTATCAAAGGCATATGTGAACTTTATCTTTGTGCACCCTGCACATGCATAATGTTTTAAAGCAGCGGCTGCCAACCTTTTTGGCAGCAGGGACCGGTTTGTTGGAAGACAAATTTTCCACGGACGCGGGTGGGGTGCCGATGGTTCAGGCGGTAATGCAAGCAATGGGGAGCAATGGGGAGCGGCAGATGAAGCTTCGCTTTTTTTCGGGGGGGTTGGGGACCCTGTTTTAAAGCATTAGTTTTAAAGCATTAGTTTTCACTCTTATGCCTTAAAGACTCAGTTGCCTTACCAACAAATCCAAGTAGATACTTTGACCAGCGTCTAAATTTAAAAGCCCTTGTCTAATATCATCCAAAGCACAGGCATTATTTTCTTATACTGCTTATCTGCTCCACTCCCTCATTCATTAATTCTTTTCCATTCCAAAGTTCTCCATTAAGAACCAGTTATCTTAATTTTGCAGAGTTCTCTAGTTGCTTGCTATTAGAATCCTAAGAGAGATTCTTCACCTGCACGTGTGAGAGGACAAAAGTGCAGTAAAATCCTGACAAAAGTAGACTCATTTTATAAAGCTCTAATCGTATCAACTTCAAGTAGTTTTGCATCTCTATCAAAATTCTGCTAGAGCTGGCTAGCAATGGCCTCCCTTTAAACAAAATGCTGTTCAGAATACAGTTCTGCTGTATAGCACGGGGACCTCTACTCAATACTTTGTAATGGCCTATATGAGAAAAGACTCTTAAAAAAAAAAGAGTATATATATGTATAACTAATTCACTTGTACACCTGAAATTAACACAACATTGTAAATCAGCTATACTCCAATAAAAATTAAAAAAAAAAAAGAATATAGTTCTCCAGTTTAGTATGTCTTAATTTTACCCACAGCTTCTATAATCAATGATGGCTGTAACTGCATAAAATTTAAAGGTTCTGTATAACCAAAAGCACCATAAATAAAGGTCGTAAATGATACAAATAGAATATTTACAATATATAACAGAGGATCAACATCCTTAATATGTAAGAAATTTCCATAAACTAATCAGGAAAATATAAGCTACCAATGGAAAATGTTTCGATTAGAAATATATATATACAAAAGAAAAAACACAAATTGCAAATATTTAAAAAAATCCTTAAAATCTATCCTTAATATTAAAAAGTGCATGGGTAATAATTTTTTAATGAGATTCAATTTTTAACTGATCATATTAAAGAAAAAAGTAAATGATCATGAACAATGCTGATAAGAGTACAAAATCTGGTATTTTCATACACTATTAAAAGAGTACAATTTGATGCATATATTTACAAGTCCATTTTACAGAAACTATCAAGATTTAATATACTTCTAACTTCTATATTAGCACTTCTTAGGATTCCAAAGCAAAGCTATGTGTGCAATGATGTTCATTGGTGTATGGTTTGCAATAGCAAAATACTAGAAACTATCCGAAACTCCATTAATGAAGGAATTTCTGAATAAACCATGGTACTTCAGTACCACATGTTACTACATGGTAATTAGAAGTAAAATGTATACACAGATATGGACATACTATAAAGTTATATTCTCAAATGAGTCCATTAGGAATAAACACTGAAGACATGCATGGACCTTCCATGGAAACAACAGTCATGGTGGTTAACAGAACAGCTCTGGAGCCAGATTGTCTAGGTTTAAATCGACATATCCTATTTAGTTTAAGTGTGGTCCTGGGTGAGTCACTTTAACTTTCCATGCCTAAAGTTTTAATCTGTATGCCCTAAAGGAAAATACTGAGCCCTAAATGGTGGCATTTCCTTTATGGTTCATTTTAGAATATAAAATGAGCACTGAAGGACTTTAGTTCTGAGCTGTGAACATTGGACAAAATTCACGGAACAAAAGTCCTGCTAGATAAAAAGAAAACAAAATCAGTCTTGAAACTCATTACAAACTGTATTAAACCGTTATAAGTGGCTATCTTTTTTTTTTTTTTTTTTTTGCGGTACGCGGGCCTCTCACTGGTGTGGCCTCTCCCGTTGCGGAGCACAGGCTCCGGACGCGCAGGCTCAGCGGCCACGGCTCACGGGCCCAGCTGCTCCGCGGCATGTGGGATCTTCCCGGACCGGGGCACGAACCCGTGTCCCCTGCATCGGCAGGCGGACTCTCAACCACTGCACCACCAGGGAAGCCCTGCCATTTTCTATTGAGTGCTTTATTGTGGTCCTCTCTCACACCATTTGCTTGACACCTACTTCCATCTTTCAGATCTTGACCTTATAGAAGTGTCTGAGTCTCCATTACTCTACCAGATCCCCTTGTAACATAGTTCCTACTTGCCTAGAGCTCATCAAATACACGTTAACTGAGGCTGTGTATCTAAAGTCCTTTGCACACAGCAGTCCTTCAGTAAATGTCAGGTTCTATCCTTTGCCCCTGTGCTGCTGAGACTCTCCCTGAATGCCTTGTCTCCAGGTCACAACCATCCCTAACCTGGTCTGCCCCAGCTTCCTTAACCCACTTTCAATGCCTATAGAGGTTTCTGAACTCCACCTAGAGATTCATTCTACTTCTATAATTATTTTGTAAACCATGGAATACTATATGAGAATATTAATGATGCATCTCTTTCTTTTCCTTTTTTCTTTTCTTTAACAGACATTTTGCCTTTACTGCTACAAGATATTGGAAATCTGTTCAAGGTTTTGACCTTTTATGAATCTGGATTTTTCACTCCACAGTTAGCCGGAGGACTTAATATAAGGTGAAGATTATGTACAAAGGTTATTTTCCCCTTCTGCTTCATGAGCAGTAATATACAGTTATAATTTTACCAAAACTGGGAGATAAGTATCTGTTGGTCCCTATGTCACTTCTACTCTTAATTCTACAGAGCACAATCAGTTATTTAAATTGACTTTCAAAGCCCTTGGTAATCTGGCTCCATATTAATTCTTCAACCCTCTCTCCTCATGCTTTCTTCTAAAAACCTTTGCTCAAGTCAGGTTGATCTCATCACCGTCTGCTGAACACACCATGAGCATTCCCACCTTTACTCTTCAAAAATCACTGCAGCTAAAACAAATTTCATTTTCTCCTTTTTTTCTCAAGTGTTGCATCTTCTCTTGCTACTCTAGAACACATTCATATTTCTCTTCTTTCATTCATTCAATAAATATTCCTTGAATATATATTATTACCAGGCAAGTAAATAAGAAAAACAAAAGCCTCTGTCATCTTGGAACAATAAAGGGTGTAGGAAATAATCAAATAATAAACCTAACTATAAAATATATTTTTAAATATTATGATTATGCTAAGGGAAATTTGAATAATTGGAATAAATTAACAGACTTTATCAATAACTGTCAATTCCAATCTATAGCATGTTCAAATATTGCATTGGATTGTTATTTTACTCATATGTATATAGCTTGCCTCCATAATTAGAGCATAGAATCAAAGAAACTGAATTAATTCATATCTGCAGTAGAATTATCAGTGCATTAAGAAATAAGAAAGCAATTCAGACTTTGCTCATTCCCTCATAAGATGGCTTGCAATCACCTGGTATGTAAATACATTAAAGCCTCACAATAAAACAAGTATCTGTTACCTACGCTGATTCTTGTGTTTCCCCTACCCTGTGCAGGGGAAGTGGGCATTCTTATGTTCTCCTTGAGGATAAGTAAGACATGAATTGGAGGGGAAGATGATGCTTGTCTCTTGCCAGAGAATTGGCCAGCAACTCAGTCTCAGGGAATAAAGGGGCAGAGAGTAGATTCCTATGTCCCCAGTGTTTTCCAGGGCCACTAATTGGACAAAGCTTAATACTGCAACCACACAATAAGTAATAAGTATAAGATTGTATACCACAATCTTAATACTGTAGCCACAGAACCTGCTCAGAATATTTAAGCTGGAGTGAACAAATCTATCAGGTAGTGACAATCTATTGCCCAGACTTAATGAACGATGAATATAAGGACCCTCACATCTATGTTGATAAGCACTAATAAGTCATTGCAGAATTGCACTGAATATTTAAATTAGAGTGTAGATTGTTTCACCTATTATTGTTAAAACCAAAGATGTTGATAACATTTTCCACAGATTTAATAAGTATCTAATGTACTTGCTATTTGCTTAGTATTAACTGACGATTCTGTAGATACCAAACTTTTAGCATAATATTTGTATAATTTTATAAAACATCAAAACTTCTCTCTCATGCTTCTAGAAATAAAAATTTGGCAGTGAATTCAGCACATGAGATATATATTTTTTTAACATCTTTATTGGAGTATAATTGCTTTACAATGGTGTGTTAGTTTCTGCTTTATAACAAAGTGAATAAGCTATACATATACATATATTCCCATATCTCCTCCCTCTTGCGGCTCCCTCCCACCCTCCCTATCCCACCTCTCTAGGTGGTCACAAAGCACCGAGAGCTGATCTCCCTGTGCCATGCGGCTGCTTCCCACTAGCTATCTATTTTACGTTTGGTAGTGTATATATGTCCATGCCACTCTCTCACTTTGTCACAGCTTACCCTTCCCCCTCCCCATATCCTCAAGTCCATTCTCTAGTAGGTCTGTATCTTTATTCTTGTCTTACCCCTGGGTTCTTCATGACATTTTTCTTAGATTCCATATATATGTGTTAGCATACAGTATTTGTCTTTCTCTTTCTGACTTACTTCACTCTGTATGACAGACTCTATCTAGGTCCATACACCTCACTACAAATAACTCAATTTCGTTTCTTTTTATGGCTGAGTAATATTCCATTGTATATATGTGCCACATCTTCTTTATCCATTCATCTGTCGATGGACACTTAGGTTGCTTCCATCTGCTGGCTATTGTAAATAGAGCGGCAATGAACATTTTGGTACATGACTCTTTTTGAATTATGGTTTTCTCAGGGTATATGTCCAGTAGTGGGATTGCTGGGTCGTATGGTAGTTCTATTTGTAGTTTTTTAAGGAACCTCCATGCTGTTCTCCATAGTGGCTGTAACAATTTACATTCCCACCAGCAGTGTAAGAGTGTCCCCTTTTCTCCACACCCTCTCCAGCATTTATGGTTTCTAGATTTTTTGATGATGGCCATTCTGACTGGTGTGAGATGATATCTCATTGTAGTTTTGATTGGCATTTCTCTAATGATTAATGATGTTGAGCATTCTTTCATGTGTTTGTTGGCAGTCTGTATATCTTTTTCGGAGAAATGTCCATTTAGGTCTTCTGCCCATTTTTGGATTGGGTTGTTTGTTTTTTTTGTTATTGAGCTGCATGAGCTGCTTGTAAATTTTGGAGATTAATCCTTTGTCAGTTGCTTCATTTGCAAATATTTCCTCCCATTCTGAGGGTTGTCTTTTGGTCTTGTTTATGGTTTTCTTTGCTGTGCAAAAGCTTTGAAGTTTCACTAGGTCCCATTTGTTTATTTTTGTTCTTATTTCCATTTCTCTAGGAGGTGGGTCAAAACGGATCTTGCTGTGATTTATGTCATAGAGTGTTCTGCCTATGTTTTCCTCTAAGGGTTTGATAGTTTCTGGCCTTACATTTAGATCTTTATATCCATTTTGAGCTTATTTTTGTGTATGGTGTTAGGGAGTGTTCTAATCTCATACTTTTACATGTACGTGTCCGGTTTTTCCAGCACCACTTATTAAAGAGGCTGTCTTTTCTCCACTGTATATTCTTGCCTCCTTTATCAAAGACAAGGTGACCATATGTGCGTGGGTTTATCTCTGGGCTTTCTATCCTGCTCCATTGATCTTTCTGTTTTTGTGCCAGTACCATACTGTCTTGATTACTGTAGCTTTGTAGTATAGTCTGAAGTCAGGGAGCCTGATTCCTCCAGCTCCATTTTTTGTTCTCAAGATTGCTTTGGCTATTCGGGGTCTTTTGTGTTTCCATACAAATTGTGAAATTTTTTGTTCTAGTTCTGTGAAAAATGCCAGTGGTAGTTTGATAGGGATTGCATTGAATCTGTAGATTGCTTTGGGCAGTAGAGTCATTTTCACAATGTTGATTCTTCCCATCCAAGAACATGGTATATCTCTCCATCTATTTGTATCATCTTTATTTTCTTTCATCAGTGTCTTATAATTTTCTGCATACAGGTCTTTTTTCTCCTTAGGTAGGTTTATTCCTAGATATTTTATTCTTTTTGTTGCAATGGTAAATGGGATTGTTTTCTTAATTTCACTTTCAGATTTTTCATCATTAGTATATAGGAACGTCAGAGATTTCTGTGCATTAATTTTGTATCCTGCTACTTTACCAAATTCATTGATTAGCTCAAGTAGTTTTCTGGTAGCATCTTTGGGATTCTCTATGTATAGTATCATGTCATCTGCAAACAGTGACAGCTTTACTTCCTCTTTTCCGATTTGGATTCCTTTTATTTCTTTTTCTTCTCTGATTGCTGTGGCTAAAACTTCCAAAACTATGTTGAATAAGAGTGGTGGGAGTGGGCAACCTTGTCTTGTTCCTGCTCTTAGTGGAAATGCTTTCAGTTTTTCACCATTGAGAATGATGTTGGCTGTGGGTTTGTCATATATGGCCTTTATTATGTTGAGGAAAGTTCCCTCTATGCCTACTTTCTTCAGGGTTTTTATCATAAATGGGCAGCACATGCGATATTAAAATTTACCTTTCACTCTTGCCTTTTAAATGACATCTGTAAATAATTTAAATATCTGTAGGAATATTTCTACTTCTTTTCCGTTTGTCTACTGGTGTCTGCAGAGTTCCCATCTGAATTTGGAAATCTATAGTAGATAGTATTATGGCTCCACAGGACATTACATTGGGTTCCTTGGAACTGGAGGTAAATCACCTCTACAAAAGTTTCCTTCTTATAGTTGAAGAGCCCATACTGGTTTGTCTATAAACATTTGAAAATCTCAATTATTTTCCCACTCTTTGAGCCCTAATCAGATGTTACTTTTGACAAATTATTTTTCCCCTCTTATTCATGAGGTCACCACTCCTTCCTTTTTATTTTTCAAGAGGCATTATACATTCAACTTCAACAGATGTATTGCTTTAAAAATGCCTTATCATGACTTATATTCATCTGTGAAAATAGATGTATGGACAAAATAACTCAAAGAAAAGTTTATACCAAAACTCATGTAATGGGTGTTGAATGGTTCCAATCACCTGGAAAAAAAGGTGTTACGTTTAGTAATCATTGAGAGTTGCTAATCAAACGTCCTCGGTTTCTTTTTTCCCCTGTTCTTTTATTTCCTGCTATTTGCATCAACTTGGGCTCAGGGATTTTGGCCCTGGATTCCAGCCCATTTTTCCCATTGGAAGTTTTTCAGAAATCCTGTGGGTAAGAGAGCATGTGGCTTATGATATTTATAAGTGTTTGAGCTCCCTAATATGCCTAGTTACTGTGGAGACTAAAAGCAAATAGGAACGTGCAATGAAAACAAAGTGACAAAGGCTGACCCGAAAAGACAGCTTAAGAATGGAAAGTGCATGGCATTATTCTGCAGTCCTTTCCAACTGAAGTTTAGAACAGGTCATGTTCAGTGTCCTTTCTTTGCAAAGAGGCCAACTTAAAAAATGACATTATTTATCAATACTGAAAACAGACATCAGATAACCCTCACAGCTTAGCGTAATGCACAATGAAAGCTTTCTGACATTTGAATTGATTCATTCTGTATGAGAGATTATATATGCTTCTACTGCTGTTTGCTCATTGCTATTTTAAAATGTTACTTTTTTCTTCTGGATAAATATTGCATATATCTACCTCAGTTTACTCATTATTATAACAAAACAGGACCTCATACATTTAAACCACATTATTTGTAAGTTAAATCCACTTTTCATAGACAAGTTTTCCTTATCTGAAAAATGAAGGTGAAAAATGATGCTACTCTGTTTGCTACCCCACTTCCTTCTGTACCTTTGCCTTCCTGGCTTTACCACTTCCCTTTTAATTTTTATTATTTAAAAGAGATGCTGTTTTTTACTCTAATACTTGATGTCTAAGGACACTCCTGGCTTTAACAATACCAGTCTATTCTGTTTGGTATCTATAGAATTGTCAGTTAATACTAAGCAAATAGCAAGGGTGCTACTATTTGATGCAAATGAATAAAATAAGGAACACTGTATTTCACTTAAAAATACTTTTCCAACATTTAAACATTATCTTATACATAAAAATACATCTCTGATACAAACATATTATAATTCTTCACACATATGCTTTTTATCCTAATTACAAACTCATCTTTATTTAGAAATGTTGAAAAAGGATTTTGGTTGGAGAAGAGAGGATGGTGCCGGAGACAAGTACTAAAATAATAGAATTGGAAAGACCTGACATATGGGCTTTTTTAGGACTTAATTTCTCCATCTGTAAATTTTTTTCTTTGGGGATATTTTTTGGAGGAGCTGTGATACTGTGGAAAGAAGATGAAACAGAGATTCAGAAGACTTGGATGCTGCTCCTGGCTCCACCATTTATTAACTGGATATACTTTCAGTTAATAAGCACCGTGACAAGGTCCTTGTAAGGATCAAATATATATGAAAGTACTTTATAAATTACAAAGTTCTATCTAAGTCTAATCTATTAATATTTGTTGCTGTATCCCAATTTACTAAGTGGGCTTATTTATAGGAGATTCACAATGCACTGTTTTTAATTAAATATTTTTAAATTGTAAAATGATGGATGCTTCTTGGAAGAAGAGAAACAATGCAAGAATATGTAAAGACAAAATTGATAACTTTCCTGTAAACCCCTTTCTTAATTCTCAGACACAAGTGATATTAAAAGCACAGTATATAACGTTCCACAACTTCGTTCATGTTCATGTCAGTTGTATATTAATACAGTTTAGTTTTACGTTTGATAATTATTCTTGTTTTTCCTCATTATTCTTCACTTATACATATTCTTGTGGCTTTGTTTTTTCATTCACTTTTTTAAAGTATGTCATGTTTGTGTACTTTGTGATCTCTGCACATGAAAGGTAGAAGATCTAACATATTTTTAAAAATCACTTTATAATTTTATATGGTGAACATACTGTAAGTTATTCAACTATTCCTTTATTGATGTCCATTCATGTTGTTTCCAAGTTTTTGCCACTAGAAATTATTCTGAATATGCTTCCTTCTATAACAAGACCTTAATTTCTATTGGATAGATTCATACAGGTGGGTCAAAAATGTATATTTTTAACCACAAAAGATAATATCTGATCTCTTGCTGAATTTACATTCACACCAGTTATGAATGAAGAGGGCCAATTTTTAAGGTTTGGTTAATCTTACAGATTTTTAAAAAGTCATCATGAATACATCCATTTTATTGGACTATTAATTATGTTGTGCTTATTTTTTTTTTTTTTTTGGTGCTTATTTTCATATGCTAGTCTACTATTTAGAATTATGCCTGTTTTTATTTTTAGCCAATTAAGGGGAAAATCTATATTTTTATCTTTTATTTGTCCATTTGTAGAAAGTTAAAACTGGTAATATGGTAATATCAACAACTTTTTGTTCAATATTATTATATCTTTGAAGGCTCTTACAAGACTTAATAATTAGATAGTCTCTAATATAATACACAAAAGCTTAATTTCAGCCAATGAAATTCTCTAGATCAATGCTGTCCAATAGGACTTTCTGCTGTGATGGAAATATTCTGTATCTATGCTGTCCAATATGGGATCCATGAGCCACATGGGACTGTTGAGCACTTGAAATGGGAGTAATATGGCTGAGGAATTACAAACCAAATTTTATTTCATTTTAATTCGTTTAAGTTTAAATTTAAATAGCCACGTGTGGCTAGTGGCTCCTTTAATGGAGAGGGAAAGTCCAATGTTCTTTCATGTGCTTAGAATTGATTCTCTGGGCAGGGGAGGGGGAGAGTGTGGTTTTTTAACTTAAGAGTTAAAATATACTGAAATGGTTATTTTTGCACAAATAACCATTCGTATGTGTTACTGAAGAACTGGTTAGAATGACTCACACTCAGTCAAGTTGATCCATTTTGACGTGTCAAATCAATCAACTCTCTTGCAATCAGACTTAGCATTTAGATGCTCAACATTCAGAAATAGTAAATGATTCTGCTCAACTGAAATTTAATTGGTCAACTATGAGGAAATGGCTCCATAATATTGAATGTCATGCTATTCTATTTTGCCAATATTCTGTTAATATATTAATACTTTTACAAGGTATGCATTCTTAATTCAATAGTATATATTTTTATGTAATATCTTGTAACATCCTTTTCTATTTTTTAGGAGAAAACATTTTCTTTTACCTAGGTTCTGCCTCATGTGACTTTAGTCAACACTGGAATTTTTTTTAAAGGTAAATTTAATAAAAGTAAAGTATTCTACTATTCTCCCTGTATTTTGAATTTCCTATAATTAGCACCTGAAATGATTTTTCTCTCTTTCTCTGATTTGATATCAGATTGAGTCTCATCTAATCATGAGATTTCAAAGCAAATACTTTGAAGGAGGCTTTTTTTTTTTTCTGCTAGTTTTTCTTTGCAGAAAGAAAAGTCAAGAAAAGTTCTAGCTTCTAGGTTACTGGCACAAATCTGGGCTCATTAGAGCTATCCCAATTTGTAAACCTTACCAGTTTCATATGCAAACATTGAGGGCTTGAGTAGCAGAAAATGTAATCCTATTACAGTCTCAGCTTTATCTGAGTTTTTAGAAATGCTGATTAGCCTTGGTAATCACCTGGCTTCTTTCTCAGATACTATTAGTATTTGTGGTGGTTTCACATCCTTTCATGTGAGAAAATATGATTTTGGCTACAGCTGCTTCCAAGGTTCTCTTCTGTCAGAGAAATATCTGCATATCTGCAAATATCTGCATAGTCTCTTTTACTTCTCAGTTTGAGTTTTAGTAATAAAATATCTAGATAGATATTTTGTTACACATCCATTAAATTAAAAATTATCTATTTCACAAAATCACTTAAAAAATACTCTAATCTCAAGCAGTGAAAAAGGCTTTTCAGTTCAAATCTACCTGAATTTGAGTCTCAGTGGTATCAAAAACCTACAACATAACAATACACAGTACAACAAAAAATGTAAGCCTTGTTAAGCAGGAAGTTTAAATAAAACTAAAGTGTATCTGATAGTTTACAAGCATAAAATAAAAAGGACTGCTTTTGTTATTTCAACATGAGTAATTTAGAATGTCTTAAGACTACTATAAATTCTGATTAAACATTGATTAAGAAAGCTTAGATATTCTAAATCAGAAGGATAATGAAAAGAATGTAACTGCTAAAGTTTCAAATATAACCTTTTTGCTGATAATGTATTGTGCAAGATTAAGGATGAGTACAAATACATTGACACTTCTCCTATCAAGGATCTGGGGTTACCTCGCTACTTCCTTAACAAATAGAGCATGGTAGTAGTGACACCATGACAGCTCTGGCTTAGCCTTTAGGAGGACAGACAGATTTCCCCCTACATCTCTTGGAGCCCTAGGGTGCCATGTAAGAAGTCCGATGACCCTGTTGAAGAGCCCACGTGGAGAGGCTCTGAGGTTTACATGGAGAAAGAAAGTGACCCAGTTGAGACCAACCTTCTCACTATCTGTGCCAATAAAACAAAAATGTAGTTAAAGTTATCTTGGACCCTCTAGATTTACCCATCCACCAGTTGAATACTGTAGAATGGCCCCAGTGAATGTCATGCAGAGCAGAAAAATCACTAATCTGAGCCCTGCTCAAATTCCTCATCTGTAAAATCATGAAATATACTAACATGTTTTTGTTTTAGACCACGAAATTATAGGGTAGCTAGTTACACTATAATAGATAACAACAATAACAACAACAACAAAAAAGTAGAAGTGAAGGAAAAGAATTTCTTGCCATTTGCAATTACATAGACAACTGGTTAGTTTTACATGTATGAAGTGTTAAAATCGTAACTCTACACTAATGTATCCAAACTTGTTTGAGCAGATTAACTGACCGAGAGTTTTATTAGTGTGTGTGAATAATCTTTGCAATAATTATTGGTCTTTACTATTTTACTTTACAGAAGTAACCTGTTGTAAAAATCAAGAGAGGACACAGGAAAATCGGATATTTATAGAGGCAGTTTACTGTATTTGCAGAGAAGAATTAGGTACCTATCAAAAGATCTGAGATAAAAGAGCCACTGTCACTCATTAGCTTGGAGACTTTGATCAAGTCACTATCTTCGTGGGTTTTAAATTCTTCATCTATAACATTAACTCATTAGATTGCCTATCCAGAGGTTACTTCCATCTCCTTGAAAAATCTCTAAGCCCCTGCTGTGTCATTGTCCTATATTCTTTCATGAGATGGTCAGTCAGGTGTGGCCACAAGAAAACAAGGTTTCTTATACCCCAGGTCCGAGAGAGACAGGGTCGTGAAGGGACCTCATGAAGGGAGCACCAAGGGAGCTGGCTCAGCCAAGTGGGTGGGGAGCTGAGAGAGAGAGTGAGGACCCGTGGGCAAGTGAGGGTCAGGGTGGAGTACTCAGCAAAAGGTGCCAGAGGATTTCATTGTTGTGTTTGAATGTCACTAGGTCATGGTCAGGGAAGGGCAAGAAGGGGAACCTGTAGCAGGGGTCAGCCTTATCATACTAGTGTACCTGGTCAACTGGGAGGGGTGCTTATAGCCTGTTAGGGAGACGTTGAGGTCGCAGGAAAATAAGGAGCTTTAAAATTTACAATCCAGTCATTAGGTTCTGCTATGGTCTGGATTGTTTGGGTGTCCCTGAAATCCATATGTTGAAATCCTAATGCCCAATGTGATGGTATTAAGAGGTAGGGGCTTTGGCAGGTACATAGGTTATGAGGGTGGAGCCTCTTGTGCTCTTATAAAAGAGACCCCACAAAGCTCCCTTCTGCCATATGAGGATTCAAGAAGTCAACCCAACCATGCTGGCACCTGATCTCAGCCTTCTAGCCTCCAGAACTGAGAGCAATACATTTCTATTGTTTATAAGCTACCCAGTCTTTGGTGTTTTATTATAGCAGCCCAAACAGACTAAACTAGGTTGCAAATATTTTAACACTTCACAACTAAATGTGTACCAAACCTAGGAGGTTTGAGAGCAGATAACTTCCTTCCCTACCATTACATTATATAGTATTATAAACATTTGTGGTGGTCCTAAATATTTCATTCTCCTAAACTAACCCTTGATAGTTTCCCAGTGAGAATTACCTTTAGAGGAAGGAGTTGATATACTATTTGATTCTCAGGTGTTGGATTGTCAGGTAACAGGTGTAGCTGGGAGAATGCTTACCTATACATTATTTATCACTAGAGGCTATACTATCTTATGCCTCATGTGAGCAATCCAGTATATAAATAATATGTATTTTTCCATTAATTTGATTCCTTCTCTGCAGGTTCCATACTTTAAAGTTAATTGTGACAGATTCAAATTATAAAATAATATTAGAGATAATTCACAATATAGTGTTAGCTATAGAAATTTTCTAACATTTGAATTCCCTAAGCGTGTGAGTTTTGGGGGAGCATTATTACTGCACATGAGTTTTACCTTTAGCTTCAAGTAAATTGGTTACGTTGTGTATTTCACAAGTCTATTTTTTGTAGACTTAAGTTTTGTGCAGTTGGTGTTAGGCTAAGCACTTTGAACCCGTGCTATGCGACAGCCTTATCATCTTTGAGTCATAATTATTTCTCATCTTTGTTCTCCTTCTGACTAGGGAATTAATTTTATTTGCATTTATGTCTCCTCTGATAGCCTGTGAGTTTGACAAGGGCAGAAAATGTATTTATGCATTTCTTGTACTCCAGAGCCTAGCAAATAGCCGGGTATGAAGTAGGTGTTCAATCAATATTTTTCAATAAAATTAAAGCCCACAAAGTACATTTTTTCTCTCTCCATAAAAATAAAGCTGGTAATTTTGCAGACATATTTTCAAAATGTCTTATTTTTCACGATTGTGACAGTTGCTGCATATGTCCTAGAATTTTTTTTTCTTTTTACAGAGGAGAAAACAGCTAACAGTTCTTATTATGTAAAGGATTTCGCCATAAAGCTTGAAAATAGACTGATTTTCTTACATTCTCAGGGCTTGCTCTGGGCGTAGGAGCACATATTTTCAAATAAAATATAATTATTGATTTTTATAAAGGAAGAAACCGTTGACTTCATTTTACTCTCCTGTGTGAGCTGATGCTTGGTGACAGTTCCTATCCCCCATGGGCTTCTCTGACAGTTCTGACTAGGCAACTCTATATTGGAACAGGGTAGGAATATAATTGTGCTCTTGTTAAAACATGCTGTAATGTCAAGCGCACTGAATTTTAATTCCCTTGGTGGGTCCAGATAATCAGAAAATTTTCCAACTGCAGGAGGACTTTGAAATAGCATGTGACATTTTTACAGCTGGCCATAATTTCATGTTTTGTCACCTTTGATCAAAGTGTCATCTTAAATGAAAGCAAGGAGACAGAAAATGCTACAGTGAAATACACAATGTAACCAATTTACTTGAAGCTAAAGGTAAAACTCATGTGCAGTAATAATGCTCCCCCAAAACTCACACGCTTAGGGAATTCAAATGTTAGAAAATTTCTATAGCTAACACTATATTGTGAATTATCTCTAATATTATTTTATAATTTGAATCTGTCACAATTAACCTTAAAGTATGGAAACTGCAGAGAAGGAATCAAATTAATGGAAAAATACATATTATTTATATACTGGATTGCTCACATGAGGCATAAGATAGTATAGCCTCTAGTGATAAATAATGTATAGGTAAGCATTCTCCCAGCTACACCTGTTACCTGACAATCCAACACCTGAGAATCAAGCAGTATATCAACTCCTTCCTCTAAGTAATCATTCCTTTAAATGTAATTGTCCTAAGAGGTGAAAAGTATACTAATTCACAGATTTATAATGGTTTTCTTATTAACGTATGTCTTCTAAATTCAGGAACCACTTCAATTCATTAAACATGTTTGGTATTGTCAACAACTTTTTAACTCTAGTTAAAAAGAAGGCTTTTTCTGGGGGCTTCCCTGGTGGCACATTGGTTGAGAGTCTGCCTGCCGATGCAGGGGACACGGGTTCGTGCCCCAGCTCGGGAAGATCCCACATGCCGCAGAGCGGCTGGGCCCATGAGCCATGGCCGCTGGGCCTGCACTTCCGGAGCCTGTGCTCTGCAACGGGAGAGGCCACAACAGTGGGAGGCCCACGTACCGCAAAAAAAAAAAAAAGAAGGCTTTTATTAAACTCTAGTTTTTACTGATGTTTGGTGTTTTCATCTAACAAAAGGTAAAAATTCTAATATAATCAGAAGACATAAAGTAATGGTAAAGCTAAGGAAGAGGAAAAGGGGAGTTTTGTGGAGGTGTATCAGCGGCTCCACAGTAGGAAGGTGGAGGTGTGCAGAAGAGGTGTCTGAGCTTCTATTCTACATTTGTGAGAGTAGCTTTGAATTCATCTACATCAAATATTGAGCATCAACAAAAGACTTACTTAAAAAGTCATATTGCTCAAAATATTTTGTGTATTTCATTTATTTTTCTCACTACATTAATACCATAAGGAGCCATTTCCATTTCTGTGGTAGGCAAAAGCAGTTTAATCCCATTGCAGATTTGACCCAAATCTTTAACTTGTTTTGATTCCTTTGAGACTCGAGGTTCCACTCATTTCCGTGGTTAGAAGAACACCAAGTATTCTAAAGTACTGCCTTTTACCTCTTTGATTTTTCTCCTCCCACCAAGTAGCTGACCTGAAAAATATCTCCTCAATATATGAACTTAACTCATTACTGCTGATTAAATTTGATACACCTCTCTTGTCTTATATGTACCCTCAGTTCATCTTTTGTGAATTCTTCTTACTCAATGATACCACTGGGTTGTTGGGTGGTATAGGGTAGGTTGAGATACCCTTCCAAAGTGAAGAATAAGTTGTTACATCTGACCCCTCTTACAACTGAAAAAAAAAAAAAAATAGGAAAGAAAAAAAAAGTACCAGAATGTCTAGTGTCGTCCTCTTTGGATTCTGGAGGCAACGTATTACTATTTGGGTGTGTTATTCTGGCTCCTTTACTGAGTGACCAGAAAAGCTGCTAGTTTTGAGTGGGGCCCAGAACAGAAGGCTCTACAAAAGGTCCAGGCTGCTGTACAAGCTGTTGTGCCACTTAGGCCGTAAGATCTAGCAAATCTAATGGTGCCTGAAGCATCAGTGGCAGAGAGGGATGATGTTTGGAGCCTTTGACAGGCCTAGAGGAACCTGTTTGGACAAGGAGAGAGTTAAGGGGATGGGGTCAGTATAGCTACAATTTTTCAATTTTGTTGATCATATCAAAGAATCAGCTTTTGGTTTTCTTGATTTTTCTCTGCTTTTTTCCTGTTTCCATTTGATTGACTTCTGTCTGATTTTTATTTTCGTCTGCCTAATTTTGGCTTAATTATTTTTCATAATATTTTAAGGTGGACGTTAGATGACTTGTTCAAGACCTTTTTACTTTTTTAAAACCATATACTTCCCTCCAAGAATCGATTTATCTGTCCCCATAAATTTTCGTATGTTTTTATTTTCATTCAGTTAAAAATACTTTTAAAGTTCCCTTATTATTTCTTTTTTAATGTATGTGTTATTTAGAGATATGATCTGAGATTATAAGTATTTGGGAGTTTCTCAATATTTTTCTATTATTAATTTCTAATTCAATATTTGAATAATGTCAATCCCTTAAAATTATTGACTTTTGGTTTAAGGCCTAGCCTAAAATTTATCCTGAAGAATGCATGTATATATGAAAAGAATGAGTATTATTTTCTTGTCTGGTAGAATAGTCTATAAACATCAATTAGGTCAAATTAACCAATAGTTTTGGTCAAATCTTATATAATCTTACTAATTTTCTATCTAGTTTTCAAAAATAACCTATTTTTGATAGAGGGTATTGACATTTCTACCTAAAATTTTTAAGTGGCCTATGTATGCTTTTAATTTTCTTAGATTTTGCTCCATGTTGTTAGGTTCATATATATTAGTGGCATTATATTTTCCTGATATATTGACCCATTTATTATTTTGAAATGTCCCTCTTTGTCTCTAATAATATCTTTTGTCTTATAGTCTGTCCTGATATTAATCTATCCATTTCAGCTCTTTAATGTATGGTTACTGATTGCATGATGCAACTTCTTCCATCCTTTTACTTTTTTTAAAAAATAAATTTATTTTATTTATTTATTTATTTTTGTCTGTGTTGGGTCTTCATTGCTGTGCACAGGCTTTCTCTAGTTGCAGCAAGCGGGGACTACTCTTCATTGTGGTGTGCGGGCTTCTCATTGCAGTGGCTTCTCTTGTTGTGGAGCACGGGCTCTAGGCATGCGGGCTTCAGCAGTTGTGGCACGTGGGCTCAGTAGTCATGGCACATGGGCTTAGTTGCTCTGCGGCATGTGGGATAGTCCCAGACCAGGGGTCGAATCCATGTCCCCTGCGTTGGCAGGCAGATTCTCAACCACTGCGCCACCAGGGAAGCCCCCATCTTTTCACTTTTAATCTATTTGTGTTTATGAATCTGTAGTGTATATTTGTAGACAGGCTATAATTGGATATTGTTCTTTAATCCAATCTAACAATATCTTTGGATTAGTGTTTAATCTATATACAATGTTATAATTGATTGGATTAACCTCTGTCATTTCGCTATTTTTTTAATGTGTCAAGTCTTTTTTTGTTCTTCTGTTTTTACTTTTCTACCTTGTTTTGAGATTATTAAAATTTTTTATTGTACCATTTTAATCTCTCTGTTGTTTTTTAGAACTTTTTAAAAGTTACTTTCTTAATGGTTGCTCTAGAGATTACAATATGAATTTTAACTTATCATGGTCAATTTCAGATTAATACTTTGTTAATTCTGGACATAGATAGCAATACTTCTCCAGTATGATTCTATTTCTTTTCCTTCTTTGATACTAATATTTTCATGTATATTTCATTTATGTATGTAAGTTCAATGATATAGTGTTATAGTCATTGGCCTTTGCAACAATATTTTCTTTAACTATTTAAGAGGAAATGGAAAAAATACATTTGCAGTCATTTATATTTATCTATGTTTTTGCCATCTACAGTGCTCTTTATGCTTTTCTGTAGATATATCATCTGATGTCATGTACTTTAAGACTGAAAAACTTCCTTTAACACATTTTAAGGCATTTCTGCTAGGAATGAATTCACTTAATCTTTGTTTATCTGCGAATGTCTTTATTTTCCTTTTTTTTTTTTGCGGTACGCCGGCCTCTCACTGTTATGGCCTCTCCCGTTGCGGAGCACAGGCTCCGGACACGCAGGCCCAGCGGCCATGGCTCATGGGCCCAGCTGCTGTGCGGCATGTGGGAACTTCCCGGACCGGGGCACAAACCCGTGTCCCTTGCATCGGCAGGCGGACTCTCAACCACTGCGCCACCAGGGAAGCCCTCCTTTATTTTTGATGGTAGTTTTATCACATATACATTCTGGGTTGACAGGTTTTCATTTTTTCTTTCAACACTTTGAAAAAGGCATCTCGTTGACTTTTGGATTCCATTACTTCTGAAGAGAAGCTAGCCATGAATCATATTGTTGTTTCCTTGTACATAATTAGTCATTTTTCTCTTGCTGCTTTCAATTTTTTTTTTTATATTTGTCTTTTAGCAGTTTGAATATGATGTGCCCAGATGTAAATCTCTCTTCGTCCCATGAGAAGTGTTTTGATCTTCTTGGCTCTGTAAACTGTTTATCAACAAATCTGGGAAATTTTGAGCCCCTATTATTAAAATAGTTTTCTCTCCTTTACTTCTGCGACTCCTGTGAACATATATGTTGATATGTTTCATGTTGTTCTATAGGTTTTTGAAACTCTATTCCTCTTTTAAAAATATTTTCCTTTCTGTCTTTAGATTGGATAAATTAAAAAGATTCATCTTCAAGTTTGAGCATTCTCTCTTCTGCTATCTAAAATATGATGTGGGACCAATCTATTTTCATATTGGTTATAGTGCTTTTCAATTTTAGAATATCGATTTGGTTCCTTTTAGACAGTTTCTGTTTCCTTATTGAGATTCCCTTAAGTGTTGATTAATTGACCACATGTTTCTTTAACCTTTAAGCATGTCTTTTAATTCTTGAACATATTTATAATTTCTTCTTTGACGTCTTTGTTATATTCAACAACTGCACTCTCTCAGGAACACTTTCTATTGACTGCTTTATTCCTTGCGTAACTCACATATTCTGTTTCTTTGTATGCCTCATAGTTTGTCATTGAAAACTGGACATATTAGGTCATGTATTGTACCTGCTCTGGATGCTGCAGTAGTTGATGTCTTTGCTCAGTTATTTTTCTTCTCATTTTTAATTTTTTCAACTCCCCTGACTTCCTGGGGTTGCTCCTGTATCCACATATCTCACTGGTCAGCCAATGATTGGTTAGAGGTTGTGCTGAACACCATGAGCCCATAAGATTCCACCCTCTGCAGATAGACGTGTGTTTAGTTAAGGAGCGTATGTAAAGTTCAGACAGCTTTCAAGTCTCTTTTGGCATTTGCTTTTAACCATGTCCCCTTGGGTCTCCCCTGCATGTGCACACAGCCTGCTAGTACACCAGGTGTGAATTAAGAGTTGGTCTCACTTTTATAATGTTCTTTCATTCCTGCGGTTCCCCGGTAAAATAAGTGGCAGGTCCATTGATAGCCTCACATGGGACTACAATCCAAAGATAGCAGAATTGAAGGCTTTTCTCATTTGTTTCCTATTGAATGTGCTACTTTACTGACAACGCCCTTCACAGCTTGTGCTTTGAACCTGCAGGTCATGGCAGCACTCCCCATGCAGTGAAGCCTCTGCTTTACATGGTTAGCACCACACTAACCAAGCTGGGAGTGGGATGAGACCAGGTCCATGGAAAAAAGCCACTGTCTCGCATGGATCTTATTCAATGTTTTGGCAGCTTTTCGTAAATAAAGCCTTTTCCATTTATTGTTAGTAGTTTTCAGAAAGATTTTTGCTGATTTTGCCCAATTTTATAGTTTTTTTAGGGGGTGAAAAGAATTTACCAATTCTTTTATTCTTTCATACTCACATTTTTTAAAATGAGTATTGAGTGGGAACTTACTACACAATGTATTTACAACTTACTATAAGGTTACTAATTAATAGAGTATGAACCTGGAGTAGAAATAATTTACAAGTCTATAAATAAAAGTTCACAAAAGGATCTAAATGAAGCATGGAGAAACTATGTGACAATGTGTTGTTTTAAATGAATGGGGAGAAGGTAGTTTATTTAATAAATGGTGGTAGTATAATTGGCTATCTATCTGGAAGTAACAAAATATTGTCTACCAAGTATGAATTACATCATAAAATAAATTTCAATAAATCAAAGATTTAAAATTCAATAATTAGTAAATAATAATATTAGCAGAAAATGATATAATTTGGGGGCAAGTAAGATTTTTCTTAAGCAAGACTAGAAACACAAAAGCTCCAAATGAAAACAAAATACCTTGGGGGGGGCAGGGGGAGAAAGCATCATAAATAGAGTGAGAAGTCAAATGGTATTGAGGGAAAAAAAAGTGTAATAAGTAAAAAGACACAATTTGGCACTGTTCAAAACGTACCCAGAGTCACACATTTGATGAGAAAAAAACAATAGAGAGCAAATGGTGAGAGAGATTGAAATTGTGAAGTAGACATTGAAGCATTATCATTCAGATCTCTTTTCAAGAGGGAACTTCTGCACTGGTCACTTAGCTGAAAACCTGTAGCTAAAGATGCCTTCTAGACCCCCCTCTGCTACCACACACCCCCTCACAGTCCCAGACAATGATTTGATTGGTGTTTATTGATTACTTTGTAGCCAGGTTGTTTTCTGAGCAAGGTGATGTTGCAAGGACTCACCATTTCTGCCCAGTATAGGAGCAATATTTGTATCATCCCTCCTACTGGGCTAGCAGAGGCTTTCCCAGAGCTGTCCTTACTACAAAATTCTCCTTCCTTTCATCTTTACTTTCACAGGTCTTACAAACACATCTTGGATCTGAAGGCTCCCTACCCACTCCTACTTCCTCTCCCTTTTATCTTTCATATGAATTATCCCCATAAAACTTTTCTTTTCTTCCAACTCTTTCTCATGTTTCCTTTCCATTGTTCCTAAAATAAACTTCTAAGAACTTTGAATTTAAGAATTCAGAATTATAACCAAATAAAAGGATGTTTCAGAAAGACTCTTCCAATACAGTGAGTTATTACCACAACAAAGTGAATCTGCCGTTAAGATACCTGGGGAAGTAGGTTGCATGTTGTTCCCTTGTACACAGTCAATAAACTGATCATGTGAATTAAGATTTGAGAACCACTCTACAATTTTGAAGGTAGATTAACTTCACAGTTACTCTTCCATAAAAAAAAAAATCATTCAATCAATTATAAAATACATCATCATAATAAATGCGAAAGAAACACAAATCACAAAGGGCAGAATATTAAAAAAAAAAAAATAGTTCCATGAACAAGCCATGTGATTCCTATTGCAGAGTGTTTGCGTGTTTAGTTCCTTCTGCCTGGGTATTCACTATTCTTCTCTTTTTTAGGTTAATTACTACTCCTGTGTCTAAAATCAGGTGAAATGTCACTCCTAGATTGATCTAAAACAACCATCAAGTGTTCTCATACACTTTTTCTTATTAGAAGGTATTTATAGTTAAATAATTCAATTTGTAATATCATAATATTTTGCTCTCTTACCGATTATAAATTTTATAGAGAGAGAAACTGCATTGTTTGTTCACTGATTTAACTTCATCACCTAACCCAGGACCTTTCACTAGTAGATCACCTATAATTATTTGTTAAATGATGGCATATACAGAATTCAAAAATCATGACCCCTTATATTTATGTAACTGTTTATGGTTTCCAAAACTCTTCCAGAACAAAAGCTTATTTGAACTACACAATTACTGTGTAGCAGGAGAGGGTACTTATTCCCATTTTACAGATGAGCAAATTTTGTCTCATAAAAATATACTTGCACAGACCTATGTTAGAGGGAGGAAACAACTTTTGGTAATCAGTGATCATCCTCAATTTTCTAACCCTTGCTACTCAAGGGATGGTTCCCAGGCTTAAAACATCTGTGTCATTCAGCTTTTAGAACTAGAAAATCTGTTTTCCTCCCCAAACCCACTAATTCAGAATCTGCATTTTAACAAGATTTCCAGGTGATTCATATGCCCGTTAAGCTTTGAGAAGTATGTTTTAAGGCACGTTGATCCTTTAGATGAGTGGAGTGATGGTGGCCAGTGGTGGGTATAAACTGTTCTGTATAAATAAGAAAGAGAGAAGAGGCAAGAAAGGTGAGTTGAAAAACTAGGGTAAGTAAGCCCTGTAAAGGGAGAGGAGAGAGAAGAGGCTCTGTGACTTCAAAACAGAGACTTGAAAATTGAGCGAGGATGCTTAACTGGACTTTTTTTTTTTTTTTTTTTTTTTATGCGTTACGCGGGCCTCTCACTGCTGTGGCCCCTCCCGTTGCGGAGGACAGGCTCCGGACGCGCAGGCCCAGCGGCCATGGCTCACGGGCCCAGCCGCTCCGCGGCATGTGGGATCCTCCCAGACCGGGGCACGAACCCGTGTCCCCTGCATCGGCAGGCAGACTCTCAACCACTGCGCCACCAGGGAAGCCCTGGACTTTCTTAATTGAAAATTTCAGTGTTAATAATGAAAATCTTCTCTCCATCTCCACTATGAAAGCTTCAGTAAAATATGTATTGCTTATACTTCCAGAGAATACCAGCCCGACAACAGCAAGGGCATTTTTCATTTGATTGGTGTTTACTGATTACTTTGTAGCCAAGTTGTTTTCTACCATTTATATTATTCACAGAGCAGAAGGTTCATTGAAAAAGAAGGTACAGAGGAAAAGTGAAAAAGTACGAATAAATGTGTTTTAAGTAGTACAGAGGATGCTAAGTAAAAGCACAGTATTATGATAATGTTCATGAATTATCACAATTATGAATGAAAATGCTCATTTGTGTTATTATGGGATTTTCTCTAGAAGAATGTAAATAGAAGAATTTAAGTTTTGTGGATACTCTCTAATATCTAATTTTTTTTTCAGCGTCTATTATTATGGAGTCAGACAAGAACGTGAAAACATTAAAAAAAAACCCCACAAACTTAAGGCAAAAAAACAGCAGTGTGATAAATAGTTTACTCATGAGTTCAGTAGATACAAACTGTGTTCCCTGCTAAGTTTGTATATAAAGTTTTTTATGCAAGGAATCCAGTATTCAATTAGATTCAACAAGTCTTATGAGGGACTTCCTTGGTGGCGCAGTGGTTAAGAATCCACCTGCCAGTGCAGGGGACATGGGTTCGATCCCTGGTCAGGGAAGATTCCACATGCCGTGGAGCAACTAAGCCCATGCATCACAACTACTGAGCCTGTGCTCTACAGCCTGCGAGCCACAACTACTGAGCCCACGTGCCACAACTGCTGAAGCCTGCATGCCTAAAGCCCATGCTCCGCAACAAGAGATGCCACCACAATGAGAAGCCCACGCACCGCAACAAAGAGTATCCCCTGCTCGCCGCAACTAGAGAAAGCCTGCCCGCAGCAACAAAGACCTGACGCAGCCAAAAATAAATTTATTTTACAAAAAAAGAGTCATGAGTCCTAGACTATGGGGAGATAGAAATTTGTGTGATATAGTCTCTTACCTCAAAGATCTTAGACTCTGCAGACCACACACATACACACATACAAATGTGGATGTTGTTTTTTTAGAAAAATTGTTCTGGAAGGCTGTTTACTTCGTTCAATGTAAATATCTTTTTTCTTAAACAAATATGCAAGTGATTCACCTTCCAAACACAGATTCTTAGTGTATTAGTCAAGACACTCTTTTTTTTAATGACAAAATTCCAATGATAATAGAAAAATATTAGTGACTTGTATAATTGAAAATTATAAGATGAGAGGTGCTTTTTTTTTTTTTGTGGTACACGGGCCTCTCACTGCTGTGGCCTCTCCCGTTGCGGAGCACAAGCTCCGGACGCGCAGGCTCGGCGGCCATGACTCACGGGCCCAGCCGCTCCACGGCTTGCGGGATCCTCCCGGACCGGGACACGAACCCGTGTCCCCTGCATCGGCAGGCGGACTCTCAACCACTGCGCCACCAGGGAAGCCTGAGAGGTGCTTTTAAGAAAGGCAGGAGCCTGGCATGGATACAGTCCCCTCAGAACTATATCTCTCTTTTCCTCCCATTTTTGTCTTTGCTTTTTGCCTTTTGCTTTATTCTCAGGCAAGCTCTCACTATGTGGCAGCAATTGGCTAACATGTTTTTTAGTATCCAGGAGCATCAGGGGGAAAGAGATCCCCTCCCAGCATCCATACCAGTTCCAAACTTGATGTTGACTGCTCTGTTTGAGTTATATGCCCACCCCTGGACCAAGTACTGAATCCAAGGATATAGCATATTGCTGTTGGCATGCCTAAGCTAGGTGGGTTGGAAACCTTTTAATTGACAACTCCTGCACATAGGCCAGTACAGTTATGAAAGCAAATTAGTGATTTGTTAAAAGAAAGGAGAGAGGGGACAGACAAGCAAGGATAATAAGTCCTTAGGGGACGTTTGCATGTTGGTACAAGTTTTATAGTATCGCCATTTTTTATCTGGTATGATAAGGGGAGCAAATCCTAATTCACGCTGAAATAGCAGTGTATGTAAATGAACATGCACACTATATTTTTTCTTGAAAAGTAAAATTGTGCTTTATAAGGAGTGTTTGGCATCAAGATTTCCAAGAATTAGTTCTAGAGAAACCCAAGTTCTATTCAACAGAAAATCTTGCTCTTGGTTGAGATTCATTTTGTGTTTTTCCTTATTGAAAGCACTGCAGAAAATCAATGAAACTGCAAAGTAATCTTAAACCTTAACAATATCAAAACCATACCCCGTACCTGAAGGTCCTCCTTTATCCTTCTCAACAAGAAGTTGTTAAGCTGCACTTTGCTGAATTTGAAGTCATCACATGACAGTTTAATCAACTCTTCCCTTTCCTTTGCCAAGAAGCCATCTGGCAGTGTGTCTTTTTCATTGAAAATGTGTCCCTGATCCAATTTTCATTTGTTACTCTGTCGAAGAAGCAGTCATTCCATTGGGGGACCAAATTTCAGCACTGTTCTTTTCTGCCAGCTCTAAGGATGAATTTTCATTTTATTTACAATGAGTAAATTTCCTTAAGGTTATGGAATGATTGGCAATTCTTTTTTGCTTCTTTTGTATGTTCTGCTGATGTTGCTTTCTTGTGGCTTTTGTTTTGTCATGAACATTCAAAGGCAAGATTTTTTAGTTCTAATATACTGGCATCCCTTTCTTTCATTGTGGTGTGTCAACAAGTCAGTTAAGTAGACTCAGCTTCACAGACATAGTTCATCCATAAAGAAAAGACTACACTGAAAAGAAATGTGTACCTCAGCGTAGACTTTCAAGAGGAGAATCAAGTTCTTTGGAAATATTTATTTTAAAAAATACATAATACGGGCTTCCCTGGTGGCACAGTGGTTGAGAGTCCGCCTGCCAATGCAGGGGACACGGGTTCGTGCCCCGGTCCAGGAGGATCCCACATGCCACGGAGCGGCTGGGCCCGTGAGCCATGGCCACTGAGCCTGCGCGTCCGGAGCCTGTGCTCCACAACAGGAGAGGCCACAACAGTGACAGGCCCGTATACCGAAAAAAAAAAAAAAATACATAATACATTTCTTGAAATGTCTTTCCCTCTTTCCTCGTCCCCCTGCCCCAGCTTTATTGGTGTATAATTTACAATAAAAATGTATACATTTAAGATGTGCAACATGATGTTTTAACATACGTATACATTGTGAAATGATTACAACAATCAAGCTAATTAACACATTGGTCACCTCATGGTTACCATTTTGTGTGTGTGTGGGAAGAACACTTAAGATTTACTTTCTTTGAAAATTAAAGTATACAATACAGTATTATTAACTATTGTTGCCATGCTGTACATTAGATCTCCAGAACTTACTCATTCACTGTAACTGAAACTCTGTATCCTGCGGTTAACATCTTCCCATACCCCCACGCTTCAGCTGCTGGCAACTACCAATTCTATGCTCTTCTTTTATCAGTTCAGTGTTTTCAGATTACACATGTAATGAGATTATGTAGTACTTGTGTTTCTGTGGCTGCCTCATTTCACTTACCAAAATATTCTCCAAGTTCATTCACGTTGTTGCAAAAGGCAATTTTTTTTTCTTTCTTCATTTTTATGGGAGAAAATATTTGCAAATGAAGCAACTGACAAAGGATTAATCTCCAAAATTTATAAGCAGCTCATGCAGCTCAATAACAAAAAAACAAACAACCCAATCCAAAAATGGGCAGAAGACCTAAATAGACATTTCTCCAAAGAAGATATACAGACTGCCAACAAACACATGAAAGAATGCTCAACATCATTAATCATTAGAGAAATGCAAATCAAAACTACTATGAGATATCATCTCACACCAGTCGGAATGGCCATCATCAAAAAATCTAGAAGCAATAAATGCTGGAGAGGGTGTGGAGAAAAGGAACCCTCTTGCACTGCTGGTGGGAATGTGAATTGGTTCAGCCACTATGGAGAACAGTATGGAGGTTCCTTAAAAAACTACAAATAGAACTACCATATGACCCAGCAGTCCCACTACTGGACATATACCCTGAGAAAACCATAATTCAAAAAGAGTCATGTACCAAAATGTTCATTGCAGCTCTATTTACAATAACCTGGAGATGGAAACAACCTAAGTGTCCATCATTGGATGAATGGATAAAGATGTGGCACATATATACAATGGAATATTACTCAGCCATAAAAAGAAACGAAATTGAGCTATTTGTAATGAGGTGGATAAACCTAGAGCCTGTCATACAGAGTGAAGTAAGTCAGAAAGAGAAAGACAAATACCGTATGCTAACACATATATATGGAATGTAAGAAAAAAATAAAAAGTCATGAAGAACCTAGGGGTAAGACAGGAATAAAGACACAGACCTACTAGAGAATGGACTTGAGGATATGGGAAGGGGGAAGGGTAAGCTGTGACAAAGCGAGAGAGAGGCATGGACATATATACACTACCAGCGTAAGGTAGATAGCTAGTGGGAAGCAGCTGCATAGCACAGGGATATCAGCTCGGTGCTTTGTGACCGCCTGGAGGGGTGGGATAGGGAGGGTGGGAGGGAGGGAGACGCAAGAGGGAAAAGATATGGGAACATATGTATATGTATAACTGATTCACTTTGTTATAAAGCAGAAACTAACACACCATTGTAAAGCAATTATACGCCAATAAAGATGTAAAAAAAAAAGGCTGAATAACATCCATTTTATATATGTGTGTGTGTAATATTTTACATATATACACACAAATATATTTAGATATTATATATATGAACAAATAAAAAATGTGAGGTTATATGTATATATGTGTTCTATATACATATAACCTCACAATTTTAAAATGTGTTCATCTGTTTTAGGCACTTGGGTTGTTTTCCTATCTTGGCTCTTTTGAACAATGCTGCAGTGAACATGGGAGTTCATGCACCTCTGAGATCCTTGTTTCATTTCCTTTGTACATATACCCAGTACCCATGGGGTATATGAGATCATATGCCTTCTCTCAATCCCACAAGGCCAGTTTGACTGCTGAGAGCCTCCCATTTATTTTCCTTGGACACCGCCATGAAGTGTTTAAGGGTATGTGCCTTCCCCCAATCCAGCAGAGTCAACTAGCTATCTGTATGTGCTCATGCATGATTCTATAGAGGTTGTAGGTACCTTCTGCTGGGGCACTGGCTACCAGGGGAGGGGTCCTTGGAGTGCTGGGGGCACATGTGGCCTAGTTGAGGTGGGGGTGGTCTGCAGGTGATGGGTCCTAAGAGATTAATAGGAAGGCCTCTTAGTGGAGTCCACAAGGCATTTGGTAGAAACCAAGGCCCTTTGTTGAGTTCTGCACCCCAGCTGCTGTGAACTCCCACCCCTTTTCCTGCTCCCAGCTACTCCTGAACTATTCAGCCATGCTGATCTCAATGTTCTGGGTGGGGCAAGAAAGAAGTGGGCCTCTAGGGCAGTGCTCTGCATAGCTGGGGGAGCCACTGCTCACTACCCTCACTTTTCCCTGTGGGAGAAATCTCTCTTGAGAGATTTGTTGGAGTCTCTCTTCACACTGAGCTGTGCCACCCTATAGAGGAGGAGTAATATGGGTAAAGTGAAATTGTTTTTACCTTATTAAATGCATCTATTATCGATTTTTTTGCTCCAACAGAGTGCTATGGCCTCTCTGCCAGAGTCCCTGGTTCCCAAAATGGTACTCTCATCCGTGGGTGGTTGTCAAAATCAATGTTTCTGTGGGGCACGAGCCCTGAAAATACTTATTCCACCATCTTGCTGACGTCACTCTCCTAATTTCTTTCCTTCTTTCCATTATGCTGTCCAAAAATATAATCAGACTAAAGTTGATTCCTTTCTTCAAAACAAATTGAGCATCTTTCATGAGTATCTTTGTTAGAATAGGCAATTTTTATGAGATTTGGAGGTAGGTGATATAAAATAAGGTGAATGAATTCAACAAAATATATAAAATATGACTATTTGTTTAACTGTAAGAAGAGAGACAACCAGGGAAATGGGCCAGAGACATTATGACAAAGTATGAAGCAAGAAAGCAAGATATTTAGAATATTGTTTTAAAAGTTTGTAGTGTGCTACATGAAAAAGGTAACACTTAGCAAGTGCAAATTAGCTTGCCAGAAAAGTTCTTTCTTCCAGTAACTGACAAAGTCCCTGTTTTTCACAGGCAAGGCCCTCCTCTGGTGAGAAGTCTTTGTTGACCCCTTTGTTCAACCCCTGTGTGTCTCTATTGTAATAACATTTACCACATGTCCTTGCTAATATATGTTTAACTTCTTGTGTCCTATTAAGATATGAACTCCTATAAAGTCTGTTCCTATCTGTGCTAATGCCTAGCATTTTGTGCTCAGTCCAAATTAGCAATGAGTGAATGACAAGGTGTATAAGTTAGTAAAAGGCAGCTCTCTCAGAAACCTCCAAAGAATGAAAAACTCTATAATCATTTACAGGAGGAGGAGGAAAAAATACATGTTATCTAAAAATCTCAGAAAATATATGAACAGCTCGCGGGATCTGTGTTTGTTAGTAAGTAAGCAGAGTGTCATAAGTTCAAGCCATCAGTTGCCTAAAGAAAAATGTGAAGGAATCTGAGAAATGGCAATCTACATTTGGCTTACTAGAGAGGATGAAAATTTAGTAAATAAGATGAACCAAACAATAAAATCTGGAATTAAAAATGTTTTGAACAGTTTTTATGGAATCAAAGATGCCAGTTAGGCCAACAGAATACCACAAAGGAGGATGAGGGAACAAACCAACCATTGAAATGAAAGCAAATATAAAGTTCCATATACAGAACATTAAACTAAACCCTCAGAAGAAATCACAGGTAAGTCATTTCAAACCCAGAAAAAACTAATATTCACTGACACTAATAGGTAAAAACAAACAAACAAGCAAACAAAAACAAAACACAAAACCATTATGGGTTTCTGGAGAAAAGACATAACTGTTATATGTAAAAAACTGTATAAGAATTATAGTTGACTTAAAGCTAAGACCAGCAGTTTAATTTAGAGGGGGAAAACCTCAGCTAGTTCTAAAGTAATGTATTTGGTTTTAGCAGTCTCGTTTTTTTTAAAAAGTGGAGGATATACAGAAGAAGATCTAGGCTGGTAGTAGGAGGTATAGAAATTTTGTCATAAGAATAGAAAAGTTCATTTTATTATAACATTTAAGTATATAAAAATTAAACCCACCTATTAACAGAAAGCAGTATTATAAGAGGAAGTAATCTTCCCATCATCTGAAAAAAACTTAGCAGAGAAAGAAAAACTATCTTTATTATGCTATGGTAGAAATTTCTGCATTTAGTGACCTATTCAATTGGTGACCCCTAATAGTCTCTGCCACACCTAAGATATCATTCTGGGTAGCAAATATTAATGGATCTTTGCAAAATAACTGACTGCTACTAAATATAAAGGAATTAACAACCTTTCTCCTAGCCACCCACATTAAAAACTTGATAGCCTTCATATTGCAATAAACCAGCCTCTTTCTTAATATTATTAGTTTCTTCATTTTTAAAATGCTATTTTCTTTCCATCCACAATTCTTACTGTTTTAGTAAAAGTTCTCTTTCCCTCCTAAGGATTTTCTTGCCTCCAGGGTGTCTGTTCTCCACACTACTCAGTAATCATTTTTGTACATAATAGGAAACAGAAGTGAGCTCATGTCTCTCAACTACTTGAAAAATATTCATGAAAGTATGAGTTTTGTTTAGTTTTGCTTTTGTGTGAAGATGTTTATATAGCCCCAGCACCCAGACATAACTAGATCTTATTTTGTCACAGTCACCTTGTTTCTCATAAGTTCCTTGAAGGAGATGTATTCAAGAGCAAAAACAGCAAATGTCAAAAAGGTACTGCTTTAGAGCTGGGCTTCTGCCTGAGACCCTAGTACTGGAGTCCCTAAATCCAAACTTGTGGTTTGCCCAGAATGTCTTTAACATTGCCCTCAGTTTGACTAAATTTTAGGGTTTTTTTTTTACCCCTGACTATAGGCCCCTGACCTTCCTTTCCTTAGAGCATTTACTTTAGAAAACTTCTAATTGCAAATTTTTTTCTGCCCCTTTGAAATGAATATAAAAGTCTCTTTCTCATTTTAAGACTCAGAAATTCCCGAGACTGTCTTTTTTAAGGACCTGGAAGCCCTCTGTGTTTGCTTTTGTGGAAGCAAACACATAAGGCCTAAGACCCCAGATCTTAAAGACTCTACAGCCATTTTTTTTTTGCGGTATGTGGGCCTCTCACTGTTGTGGCCTCTCCCGTTGAGGAGCACAGGCTCCGGACGCGCAGGCTCAGCAGCCACGGCTCACGGGCCCAGCCGCTCCGCGGCATGTGGGATCCTCCCGGACTGGGACACGAACCCGTGTCCCCTGCATCGGCAGGCGGACTCTCAACCACTGCGCCACCAGGGAAGCCCAGCCATTTTTTTTAAGTGGAGTTGAGGTCAATCTCTCTCCCTTGTTGCAACAGTCTTGAATAAAATCTTCCTTGCCTGTTTAACTTTGGTGGGTTTTTTTTTTGTCTTGTTGTTTTACTTATATAGGCATTTGCCAATGGAGGGGTGAAGGCTCTTTCTCCTCTAACATGAAATTCAAAATTCTTTTTTTTATTTTTTAAGGAGAACACTTTTATTTTATTTTCTGGTTGCTGCACGTGGGCTTTCTCTAGTTGTGGTGAGCAGGGGCTACTCTTCATTGCAGTGTGCAGGCTTCTCATTGCGGTGCCTTCTCTTGTTGTGGAGCACAGGCTCTAGGCATGCGGGCTTCAGTAGTTGTGGCACACAGGCTCAGTAGTTGTGGCTTGCGGGCTGCAGAGTGCAGGCTCAGTAGTTTTGGTGCATGGGCTTAGTTGCTCCGAGGCATTGTGGGATCTTCCCAGACCTAAGCTCGAACCCATGTCCCCTGCATTGACAGGCAGATTCTTAACCACTGCATCACCAGGGGAGTCCCAAAATTCTTAACATCAGCCATCTGTTGAGCTTTAACCATGAGCAAGTTCAGTGAATGATGAGAGAGAGGATGAATAAGGTGACCTATCTCATTATTAGCTAGCTTGTTCTGAATCATTTTTCTAAGGTAATAAGAAATACATGAGTATCAGAGGCAACATGGTAGCTGGGCTGGACTGGGTAAGGTATAGGTGAGTGAGAGCCACATCAAGTGTCTACCAAAATGCACACCAATAAATGGAGCTTAATCAGTGTCCTAGAGAGGGGCCCCATCTGATTATTATTACTTCTTGTCATTTAAAGCAGAAACCAAGGCAGGAGAGGTGGTTTGAGAGAAAGAAAGACAGGTGCATTCAAAAGTTACCATTTGACTGTACAGAAAAGTCCAGCCTCAGACTGTCAGCTAACTTAAGAGTTTCATTTCCAAACAGTGCTGTGATGAATTGGGCTATTGTTTGGCAGGTATTTACTCAAATCTCTTTCATTCTTGAGGTTTGTATGAATTCACTGCTGCATGAGCTTAACCATGCAATTTGCTCTGGTCAATGGGATATGACAGATTTGAAGCCAACAAAGGTTTTTAATGTGCCTGCATAGGTTGGCTTGTTCTGCTAGTGTCATTCCCCATGAAAAGAATATGCCCCAAGTGACCACTAGTAAAAGAATAATGGGAGAAATATGAAACAGATTTCATTCCAATCCACAGTTTGGAGACAGGCCCAGATGCTCCAAAGCCTGAAGCAGTGCCACGAAACCAATCCAAGGCTAGATGCAAGAAATAGTTTCTTATTTGTTAAGCCACAGAGATTTTGAATTATTTCTTATATAGTGAACACTAATACATGTGCTAATATACTGCATTATAATTATTATATCTGTCTCTCTCCTGAACTACACCATAAAAATTAGAGGGCAAAGACTTTTTCTTATTCATTTTTATAGCTAAGAACTCAATACAGAGTAGATGTTTTTACTGTGGGTCTAGTACACAAGTTTGACTGAAGTAGCCACTCTGGTGATGCTAATCAAATTATTCCTATTCAGTGCATAATTTATTTTTTTTGAAAACTTATGGTAGATGTTATTTTTTTGCATCTACCTCAAATATTTTTGGAAGTAAATAGAATATAAATTTAAAATTCTAAATATCTGAATAATTTCAAACTCTTTGGAATTACGTGACTATTTTAGCTATTAACACTTGCTGCTTTTGAAATCTATGACATGCAATGAAAAATATATCATGTGGTTTTACCTTTATTTGTCAATTATCTATTCATCCAGCCATCCAGCAATGTAACATCTTTTCACTTTCTACCTTTGTGACACCATTAAAATAAATAGAACTTGGAATATGTTGTGAATGATGACAAGGGAAAACAAGAGCCTAAGGACAGAGTGGATATAAAAATTAAAAACCTAAATGAATGTCTGTATAGATCATTATTACGACTTCTCTTTGACACTCAATCATAAAACTAACATATTTGGCATCACCGAACACTGATAAAATTATACTTTATTACCAAACATTTATTGGGAAATATTAGCTGGGTGAAATCTAAACTATCAGATATCTTCCAAGTTTTGTCAAATATTAAAAAAGACGATTTCTAGCATGCAGAAATCCCTAATTAAGTATTTAGCAGTCTTTATGTCTGATCTTTTCATCAGTTATCAATCTATCATTTGAAATTTTGTGCAGCTCTGGTTTGTTCCTCCAAGGATATGAAGTAAGGATGCCAGTGCTCACTAAAGCACAACATTTAGGAAGCTGTTGTAAAAGTCTAAGTGAGAGAAAATGAGTGCCAGAAATTAAATAGTAGCTGTGGAATCTGAAATGAAAGAGTAGTTATAATTCACATTAATTCTTGCAGGCTTGCATGTGACTGAATGTGTTAAAGTAAGGGGGAAAAAAAAAAAAAAATATATATATATATATATATATATATATATATAAACCTGAAACTTTAATCCTGGGTGATAGAAAGATTTTTATGTCATTATCAGAAAGTGGGCAGTCAGAAAGAGGATCTAATTTGAGAAGAAAGATGATATTTTCATACATATAGGTCAATGATGCAATGTACTTTTCATTATTTTTTTTTAAATTATTTCTGTAGATGGGACTACTCAGTTTAATTAGAGCCACTATTTTCTATTAAGTTGACACATGTATAGAGGTGTTATGGCATGTATTAGAGTCTAACTAATTTCTTCCTTTCACCAAAACTCCCAGTTTGGAATACAGACATTCATAATAATAAGGAGGATGAAGAAGAAAAGAAGGTGGAGGAGTGGTGGAGGGGAAGAAGAGAAAGAATTATCCTCCTATGTTGGTTGTCTATTCTCCAAGCATCACTTTACACATTATTAATATTATTACAACTTAAAAATTATCACATTTCTGTGTGTACTCATTAATTCTTCTACATTTTATAAATGCATATACTGAGGTCAAAAGATGTTAATGACTAACCTTTGCTATAACAAAACTGGAAAATATTTGCTCTGAGGCTTGAACTCCCCATTGCCTCACATGTGACTCTCTCTTCCTTGTTTGAAATCAGTCATAAGTGTAACAAAGGAAAGATTTCTAATTCTTTCTGGCCAGAGACATAACTTAATGCCTATCTATTTCCCAAGCAATTGTTTATGTATATAAATTCAGTTATTTGTCATAAGAATGGGAACACCTTAAGGAAAATATTAATCTTTTCAATAGAATTTTAAACCAAATTAATTTGATTTCAAATCATTACTCATAGATTGTATCATACCACCACATATTTTAACCCATGAGTTATAAAATGATCTCACATCAAGCAATCATTCCTTCATTCAAAAATCTTTAGGCAAAAGTGTAATATAGGAAAAAAATGAAGAGACAAATGCCTACCACAAATTGCTGTCTCATACTAATTCCTGATATCCACTTGTATACATTTTCTTTAGCTCTCAGATATAAAAGATATTGTGAATTCTGTGACCTAAGAAAGTTCTAGAAAGTGCTAGCATTTGAAAAAAGTCTGAAATCTTTCCCAGCCTTCCTCAGTTAGGGGTTTATCAAAAATATATGTGTTTCCTTCTTCTACACTGTGAATCTAACACATTTTTCTCTTCCCCTGGTTTGTGTTCTACATACTCACTACCTTTTCCAGAATCACTGCTTTAAGGGCATGCCCAAGATGGAGAAGTAGAAAGACCCTGAGCTCACCTCCTTCCACGGCACGCCAAAATTACAACTATTTACAGAGCAACTATTGATGAGAATGACCTGAAGACTAGCAGAAAAGATCTTCTACAACTAAAGATAAAAAGAAGGAACCTCACTGGGGACAGAGATGAGGTATAGTCAAAACACATACTCCCGGGTGAGAGACCCACACATAGGAGGATAATTACAACTGCAGAGGTTCTCTCCAAAGAACGAGGGGTTCAACCCCACAAGCCCAGGAGTTCTGCACCGAGAAGACAAGCCCCCAGAACGTTTGGCTTTGAAAGTCGACAGGGCTTACTTTTGAGAGAACCAGAGGGCTGTGGGAAAGAAAGACTCCACTCTTAAAGTGTGTGCAAAAAATCTCACTCCGAGACCCAGGGCAGAGCATTAATTTGCAAGAAGCTTGGGTCAGACTCACTTGATCTCGCAGAGCCTTTCAGAGAGGCACGAGACAATTAAGACTCAACCTGGGGACATAGATGGTGGCATAGCTATTTTGGGGAGCTCACTGTACCATAAGGACACTGGTGCTGGCAAAGGGCCATTTTGGAATCCCCCGTCTAGCTTATTAGTGCTGGGAAACAGCCCTGCCCACCAGCCTGTCTGCACCAGTCCTAGGATGCCCCAGGCCAAACAGCAAGCTGCATGAGAATACAGCCCTATCCACCAGAAAGCCAGCTGCCATAGGAACCCCTGAGCCCTCAGCTGCCCAGGAAGCAGCCCTGCCTATCAATGGGCCAGCAACAGGCTGAGGACCCAGCCTAACCCACCAGTGGGTGGGCACCAGCCCCAGGACCACTGTAGCTCCACAACCAGTTGTGTCAAAGCCTGGCCCAGGGATTTCCCTGGCGGTCCAGTGGTTAAGACTCTGCGCTTCCAATGCAGGGGGCGCAGGTTTGATTCCTGGTTGAGGAACTAACATCCCACATGTCGCGTGGTGCTGCTCCCCACACAAAAAATAAATAAAATAAAATAAAATAAAATAAAATGATGTCTTAAAAAAAAAAAAAAGACCCGGTCTAACCAGCAAGCAGGAACCACTCTGGGACACCTTGGTTTCCTCAGCCAGCTGCCCTGGGATCTGGCCTCACCCACCAGTGGGCTGTCAACTGTTCCGGGACATCCTGGGCCCTGCAGCCAACCATGTTAGTCAGGAACTGGCCCTGTCCACCAGCAGGCTGACACTAACTCCATGACCCCCAATCCTGCAACCAGTCACCCCAGGACCAAACTCCTCCCAACAGTGGGCCAACACTACCCCTGGGAACTCCCAGAGTTCTATAGTCAGCCATGCAAGGGCTCAGCCCTGCCCACCAGTGGCTGGCAGCCTCCACACGAGGTAGGTCCTGGTAACCAACCAGACTGGGGTTCAGTCATGCCTACCAGAGTGTCCTCAGTAGCAAGCCACCTGCAAGAAGACCTAAGCAGCCCACATAGAGGGCACTCCTAGGGCATAAGTGAACCTACACTTATATGGGCAATGAATCTACCACAAAAGAGGCAAGAATATACAATGTGGGAGAGACAGCCTCTTCAGTAAATGGTGTTGGGAAAATTGGACAGCTACATGCAAAAGAATCAAACTGGACTACTTTCTCACACCATATAAAAACAAACTCAAAATGGATCGAAGACATAAAATGTAAGAGTTGAAACCATAAAACTTCTGGAAGCAAACATGGACCATATACACTTTGATATCAGTCTTAGAATTTTTTTTTTGAATATGTCTTCTCAGGCAAGGGAAACAAAAGCAAAAATAAACAAATGGGACTACATCAAATTAAAAAGCTTTTGCACAGCAAAGGAAACTCTCAACAAAATCAAAAAGGCTGCCTATTGAATGAGAGAAGATATTTGCAAATGATATATCCAGTAAGGGGTTAATATCCATAATATACAAAGAACTCGTACAACTCAACATCAAAAAAACAAGCAACCTGATTAAAAAATAGACATTTTTCCAAAAAGACATACAGATGGCACATGATGTTAGGCTCAGCATCACTAATCATCGGGGAAATGCAAATCAAAACCACAATGACATTATCACCTCACACTTGTCAGAATGGCTATTATCAAAAAGACAACAAATAAGTTTTGGTGAGGATGTGAAGAAAAGAGAATCTTTGTGCACTATTGGTGAGAATGTGAATTTGTGCATCCACTATGGAAAACAGTATGGAGATTCTTCAAAAACTTAAAAATAGAGCTACTGTATGTTCCAACAATTCCACTTCTGGGTATTTATCTAAAGAAAACTAAAACACTAATTAGAATAGATACCCTTATGTTCATTGCAGCATTATATACAATAGCCAAGATGTGGAAGCAACTTAAGTGTCCATCAATAGATGAATGGATAAAGAAGATTTTATATATATATGTATATATATACATATATATATGGCCTATTACTTACATGATAGACTATTACTTGGTCATTAAAAAGAATGATATCTTGCCATTTGGACCTAGAGAGTATAATGTTAAGTGAAATAAGTCAGAGAAAGACAAATACTGTATGATTTTACTTATGTGTAGAATCTGAAAAAAAAAAAGAACAAACATAACAAAACAGAAACAGACTCAGAGATACAGAGAACAAACAAATCATTGCCAGAGGGGAGGAGGTTGGAGGAGAGAACTAAGTGAGGGAGATTAAGTGGTGCAAACTTTTAAGTTACAAAATAAGTGAGTCATGGGTATGAAATGTACAGTGTGGGGAATATAGTCAATAATTATGTAACATCTTTATATGGTGACAATGGTACTAATCTTTACATGGTGATCATTTTGAAATGTAGAGAAATATTGAATCATTATGTTGTATACCAGGAACTAACACCGACAGTATTGTCGGTCAATTACATTTCAAAAACAAACAAACCCATAGAAAAAGAGATCAGATTTATGTTTAACAGAGGCAGAGGCCTGGGAGGAGAGGGGGGAGGAAGATGACCAAAAGGTACAAACATCCAGTTATATGATAAATAAGTACCAGGATGTGATGTACCACATGATTAACATAATGAACACTGCTGTATGTTATGTATGCAAGTTGTGAAGAGAGTAAAGCCTAAGGGTTCTCATCACAAGGAAGAGCATTTTTTTTCTATTTCTTTAACTTTATTTGAAATGGTGGATGTTCACTAAACTTATCATGGTCATCATTTCATGATGTATGTAAGGTAAATCATCATGCTGTATACCTTAAACTCATATAGTGCTGCATGTCAGTAAAACTGGAAGGGGAGAAAAAAGCAAACAAAAACAAAACAAACAAAAAGAATCATTGCTTTAATTAGTCATAAATACTGATAGGATTATGTCAATGCCACAGCATAGGAATTAAGAACTTCTGATAACTGTGTAACCCCATTTACAAATGAGAGTAAGTAATGCACCCAATGTTACACAATTAAAATTGACAGAGATAGGAAACACCTCATTCTGAATAATCTAACCCCTAACCAAATATGATTGCTACTACATTGATGATACTTATGCCAAGGAGAATAGTAGACATAACGATCAATCTGTTAAAGAGTGATCAAAATTCCATCTATTTCTTCCCTCTTTCTTCTTCACTGGCTGGGCAGAGAGAGAATTTTCTTTGTATTGTATAGCTAGCTATTGGGATTCCAAAGAGGTCGATGGGATGCAAGAACTTTTGATGTCAATGAATCTTAAAAACTGTGTATTCCTCTCCCTCCCATAATACTTAGGTCCTTATAAGTAAAAGCAGAAACCTGTAGGTACAGGTATACGCAAATATAGCAAATGATTCCACATGGCACAGTGGTAGAAATGTACTAATTTTCAGATAGATGTGGTAATCTGAGAAGGATAAGAAGCGTTTCCTCAAGATGTGTTTTAGTCAGTGGAGATATATTTTAAATTCAAGTTGTAGGTACAAGAGATAATAGAGCAGAACAAAACCACTTGCTGGGTGATTAGGCAAACAGGCCTGATATTACTCACTAGATTTAATGAAAAATGTGTTAATCAGAAAGGGAATGGTGATTTGAATCTTTAAAAAACTTTGTAGTGGCAAACTCTAGTGGTAATATCCACAAGAGGAGGCTTTAATTGATGTAGTTCTCAACTGCCAGTCCCCTAAGCAAGAAGAATTCTCCTTGGAAAATGGACATATCAGACTGTCATAGACCAAAGCCTTTAACGGTTGCTTCTTCCAGCTCTCCCTATTGTAATTCAAGGACCACTCATCAGCCTTCAGTTTATGATTTGGTTTCCTGTATACATCTACCTACAGGGAAAGAATGCAAAGATTATGTGATGAAACGTGTCATTTAAAATGAGTACATCAGCGTTCTGGTGTTTACAAGTAATCCCATTAATCAAGATAATTGGTCTCTGAGAGATGATGCACTCAGTGTCTTGAGACATTTAGATTGAAGAGTCTTCAAAGTTGACCATTAGATCCTGTATCACAAGAAATTCACTAACGTAATAAAGGGCCCCTTTGAGGTTTCTGGGGAGTCAATCTGTAGACCTCACTCCCTGGAGTGTGCAGTGACTGAGAGAAAAATAATTATATATGTTTCCACCTTCCATGTTTATTCATTTAACAAATATTTATTGTGTGCCTACTATGTGCCAAATATATAATTTTGCTATATATTTCAATTTGCTCAGAAGCTTTATAATCTGGCCACGTTTTTCCTGCTTTCATTATTTCATAGCATGTGATGCAGCAATCGTTTTTATTTGACACAGTGAAGTTGTCTATACATCAGGGTAGTTTCCTGCATAAGACCTAAAACTTTCTTGCATTTGCTAACGTTAACATTAGTGTGCTTTAATTTTCTGAAAACTGTACATTTACATTTGTAGCTGAACCTGCTCCTCAACACGTTTTTTTACTGCCCTGCTTGTGATCTGTAGTGCTATAATTTATACTGCATTAAGAGATAGCATTCATTAAAATATTTTATTTTATGTGGAACAATGGGAATATTAAAAATGGTTGATCTTCATAGTGAGAGTTGAAAACTCAAAGTTATAATAATAAGATAAAAATAAAAATTATACCACATAATTTTACATTATGATGATAGTTATATTATCCCTTAATATACCACTTGGTCTTTTGCTTAGAAGTAAACAACATGGTTAGATATGGAAGGGATGAATCTTACTAAATGATACCTACCACACAGGCTTCTAGTTATTTGAACCACTTTATTATTTCTGAAATAAGTATTACAGTCTTATGGTATGAGATTTAATAGTAAAGTAGTTCTTTACACTCAACATTCTTCAAAAATCACTACACAACTGGTGTTTAAATATAATAGAATTAAAGTTGTATACCAGAGAGTGAATGGGCTCAGATATAAGAGCTCTTTCTTAATAGTAAACAGCTGTGTGATAATAAGTACTTCAATTGAAACTAAGTTAAACATGTAATTACCTCTGTTTTGGATTTCTCAAGGATATTAATTTTGTGAAGATGTTCTTTCTTGTTTTCTATAGAATACTTCTAAAGAAAGATTTTTCAAAATCAAGAAATGTATTAACCCTTAATCATGGATGGATTTGTAAAAGGAGCACTTGTGAGCACTAAAAAACTATTGTCTCTAATAGCCCAGGGTCCAAATATTTATTATTTAGGTAACAATCCACCTAAACAGTAAAAAAAATTAAGCCTAATCTTCATTCCTTAATCTTACCTATTCTAATAATCATTTAATCTTCATTGCTTAATCTCCATGTGTAGGAATAAGATCCCTGATATCCTTGACCCAAATAAAATATATGTGGTTTTCTATGACAGCACTCATTTTTATTTTTATAATTTATTAATTTAATATAATTATATTGTAATGAGCTCAGGACTTAGCTAATTCATCATCAAAGCAATTAGGTCATTACTCATATAAATTGCTATGTGCCTATGGAGAGTAACCTCTGCACTGGCATGATGGCGACTCAAACATCCACCAGCCTTGTCACCCAGTCTCTGTGCCTTGTTCCCCTGATAGGCGGCTTAGAAGAGCAAATAGAAGTTTTGGCTCTGGAGCTCAGAACACCTAGGTTTGAAACTTTGTGCCATATACTCACTGATTTTTCTGATATCAGCAAGTTATTTGTCCTCTTCACCTCAGTTTTCTTATGCGTTAAATGGAGACAATGATAGTACTACAACTCACATGATAGCTATGAGGATTTAATAAGAATCCTGGGCAATGTATTTAGGACAGTGCATTAGCACACATTCGGTTTCTTAATAAATGTCGATTATTATTACCTGTTTGCAGTTATCTTCTAAAGGATTTGGGTGTTCAACAGACTAAACAAAATGTATAAAAGCAACAAACTGAGATTAAAAATGGAATATAGAAAGTAAGAAAATTCCTTCCATAAGACATCTGTGAGAAAAACTATCATAGTAGGGCAATTAACTTGACTTTGTTTCTTGATTACTAAACAATGTTCTGATAAAATAATTATGAATAAATGGTAGTTAGAGATTTTAGTCTAGAATAGCCTTTATGCAAAGTATATTCTCAAATTTCATTGGGTTAATAATCTGTAATCTGAGCTAACTGCTAAAATATAATCACATTGCAGTAACAGGTACTACAGACAGCAAACTAGTTCATGAATCCTTCAGGTGTGTCCTCAATGTGATATTTTGCAGTCCATGTTTCTATTAGCAGTTGAAAGTCAATTTTGCTAAACAATTTGTATGTATTACAGTTGGATTTGCTATGAAAATTCAATAGCAGTTACATTTTGTATTCTAGAAAAAAAAAAACATCATTAATTGTTCTTTCACTTTTTTACTGAGTGGAATCATTTTCAGTGACGATAGCTTTGGGAGCAACAGATTTGCTATTTATCACTCACAATCTGGTATTGCATTCAACGCCTCCTAACTCTCCATTAATTTTATATCAAATTTACATTTTAATTGTTTGCAAAGTGCATTTATTTTCTAATATTTATTACTTAAGAAATTTTGGCACTTTTTAAAACAACCATTTACTCAGCACAATAAGTTGCCATTTCTTAATTGATGGGGAATCACATTTACATATACCTAATTCCACTTGATTTTTCTCTCTAAACTTCGTGCTCATTTTCAATAGGTTGGGCAAGTGTTTTGGAATGGGTCCCTCTCCTCATGGAACTTTTACCTCACTTTTTAGCCTAAAGTTCTTTCAGTTGTGTTTTTTCTGCTTAGTTGAGTCTGTTTAAAACAACTGATTCATTTTTATGAAATCATAGCAGTTTTAGTTAAATTAATTTTTATCTGAACTTTCTTTATATTTTGTCTTATTTATTTATTGTATCCGAACATATTGAATATCTATGGATCTGGTTCGAAAATCTACAAAATCCATTCAACCTCATATGAATGAGTAGGACATTAAGTGAAAATTATTTTATAACAGATATTGGCACTTTATCTTGTAATTTTTTTTTTAATTTGGGGATTACCTTAGTGGTTTAAAATGTAAGATCTTTCTAGGGTCTCTTTCCAAATTTAAAGCCCTTTGTATGGTTTGTAATACTCTGCATACTTTACCCTCAGCACCATTCTCACCCATTTTCTTCCTCTTTCTCTTTTTTTCTGTATGCTTCAATTACAATGACCTTTCTACCCCTCAGACATGCTTTTACTCACAGGGCCTCTGCTGTTTTCTTTTTTGCAAATCTTCCCAAATAGTAACCTGACTTTCTCCAACACATCTTCTAGATCTCTGCTCAAACACCTGCTTCTCAGAGAGGCGTTTCTTGACCACCCTATTAACATTTCACTCCTTTTTATTCTCCTTTCCCTTGCATTATTTTTCTTTATAGCATTTATCATTACTTGAAATTTCACTATTTATTTGCTTGTATGTTTATTATCACTTGTGTCCAGTAGAATATAAGTACCTCGTGGTGTGAACATTATCTATTTTGTACTCCAGTGTATCTCCAGGATCTAGAAGAGTGCCTGGTGGACACCAGACACATGTTATTGAATTTAAAAGTGAATTAATTCCTTCATATATTTTCATTTGTCTTCTCAGATGAAGGAAAAAAGTCAGCATAGTTTAAATCAAGTACATCTCCTGACTATGTGATATATTTTCCAACTTACTTAAAATATTGATTTTTAATAAATTAGTACCTCTTTGTAAAAATTCTTATTATAACCTAGTGCATTTAATATCAATAATGCTGTTATTCAAACGTGGAAGAAGTTACTATCATACTTTTATTATTATTGAAGTATAAATGTGAAAGGAAACAAAACAACTTCATAGTTTTAGGAAAGTTAAGACACTCTCAGATTTCAGAAGACTGCTCCTAAATGTTTCTACCTGTTTTCATTATGTGCATAAAATAAATATATATATAGGTCCTTCTCACTATAAATTAGTTTATCCTCAAATTCAATCACATATCAACTTTTTATCCCCCAAAGTCATGTTTATTTAAATTCTTATCCTCTGACCATATTTTTCCTTTCTTTAGAAGATTATGTTTTACTCTTAAAGCCAATTTCTAAATAGTTGCAAATATTACACAAATTCTATTTAAATTCCCCATGCTACTGTAAGATTAAGCAGTGCCTATTTTGACCACGTGTCTATGTGTCTGAATATTTATGACATAAAAGTTAATAAAAAGCTGATGAGTAATTTTTAGCACCTAAAATGTATTTACTAGGATGGATGCCTATAAATCTGCCCATGACTCCAGCATAATCTTAATATTGGCAAAAGTGAAAAGCAAAGTTATGATTTTATGCTAATATTATGTATTTGATTGCTGCTCAAGGAAATAACTATTGTAAGATTAATCTGAAGAGAGCAGAAGCCAGGAGCTTTCAGTGATTATCATTCTGAACACAAACATCCTTCCTTTTTTATTGGTAGAGAAAATAGCAGAATCCTTCCAAATTGTGGAAAGCAATTTTTTTCTTTCAAAGTTTTATCTGAAACAAAATAATGAGTGGTAGAATAGAAAAGTGGGAATTTGCCTCTTTTAGACAATTTTTAATTTATTTTTTATAACATACAGTATAAATTGTTTTTAGTGGGCAACAATCTAGATCACTTAATTTAATATGTAATCTTTTCTCAAACTAAAGGCATCAGAGCTCATATTTTAGTCTTGGCATATCTTTATACTGTAAAGTAGGAAATGGCACATGTTAATTATCTTTATGCATCCAATGACTTAAGCTCTTTCTGGGAGAGAGAGGGAACAGGACAAAAATTTTCATTGAAAGAGTAATTCCTAAATAGTCTTACTGACAAAGAAAAAATACCATAATGTCTAGAAATGGCCCATAGAATATATGAAAATGTGTTATACATTCCTGTTGGGTATTGTTTAATTGAACATTGGACGTAATCAAAGGTTCCAACACTGGCACTTTTATGTTGTATGATATCAGACACTGAGATTAAGAGCTGTGAGATTTAACTTCATGATTTTTACTCAAAAATCTTTTGGAGTATCAGTTAGCTTTAGTCTTCTAAAAAAAAGACTGAATAGAGAGTAAATTTGTAATTTAGGCCATATACTGTCATTTCAGGTACTCTTCCACACTTTTTGGTCTTTCTCCCCTTCATCGTAGATCGTCAGAGTTAGATCAGAACTCCCTCAAAGCTCTGGTCCCTACTGGAGAACTAATAGAGTGATGTTTGTTTAGAGGCTGACAGTCATGGATTATCTAATCAGATACATTTTAAAATACCTTGTTAGATAATCTAGTACTTTAACACAGTGGTCTGTAAACTATATCATTGGAGTTATGGTAAGTCACACCACAGAGTACACAGTTGTGGACAGATGGTTAACATCAACTTCCATATGTATTCTTTTCTAAAACTGCTCTACCTAAGGAACACCTATGCTGGAGAGGTCTTGACCATTCCCTTTTCCTACCTTCTCTTTCATAATCTCTTTTCTCTCATCTCACCGAAAAAAGGCCTATTCTTATATGTCTTTAAAATTACTGTGATGCATTTCCCAGAGTTGTATAAAATTCCATAGTGCACAACAGAAAGATAACTTGATATACGTATGTCGGCTGAGCCTTTTATAAATAAGATACCATAAAGCCAGGTTACAGTTTTATGTCTTTTTTATCTTACTACACATTCCCTAAAGGCACTATTCTACTTCATGGAGCACATAAAAATTTAGAAGTTGTATGACAGATGGTGGCAAATTCGGAGATACATAAAATATAGGTCTTTTAGTTTGATCAGTTCATGAGTATTTCCTATCACAGTCAGTTAGTCATTTTCATACACTATTCCAGCAAAAAGAACATCAAATCTAATCATTATTTGCTTTCCAAGACCTCCTAAGAATATGATTGGTAAGGGGATTTACAAAACTTTGGATATTATCTTTAAACATGAGGATGCTGTGATGACTAGGCTCTAAAGTAGCTTTATTAAGATACGTATATATATAACTGATTCATTTTGTTGTAAAGCAGAAACGAACACACCATTGTAAAGCAATTATACTCCAATAAAGATGTTAAAAAAAAATGAGGATGTAATACCTATCTCTTAGAGATGCTGTTAAGATAAAAATATAATAATAATACATCTGTACATTTCTGGCATCGTAGGCACTTAGTAAAACATCTATTAATATTAAAAAAAAGATAGTCACATTTTAAATTATAGTTTGGGAAATGTTTGGCTGCAAAAACGTATTGAATTCAGATTAACATGAGTTTTGGGTATTTCCTTAAAACAGTAAATATGATTAAATATAGGACTTTAAACTTGCATCTTTATAATGTGCATTTAGAAATGAGATGGTAGCAAAGTGAATGCTATTAACATTTGCTTTGATTGAAAAAGACAGTAAAATTATTTTCTGACTGGGAGGATAATTTGATTCTTTTGAGAAGGAAAACTGGCCTTTCCCATTATGTAATGGTAGACATTTTTTTCACTTTTGCAGCAAAATCTGCAGTCCATTCACTTCCTTTACAGGGTAGGTAGGGGTGGTTGGGTCTTAGGAATGAGAAAAGCAGGTAACCCAGTCTGTTTTCTTTGTTAATAACAGACCTTGTGGCATACAAATTAAAAATGTGTTATTAGCAGGAGAACTCTAAACTATGGAATTTTGGCAGAATATTCCTTGTTGTCTAGGATTGCTTATGATAAACCAGCAATCCGTGGATTTATGGGGCAGAGGCTCTCTGGAAAAATGTCATATTAACTATATGTACTATCCGGGTGTAAAATGTAAATGTTGCATGAACCCAATAGTTATTTGTATGTAAACAGAGTGACTATAAACCCTCCTTATAAACTTTATACATTAATCTGTTCCAGAAAATGTCAGATCCAGATGGAGTCTGGGGAGCTACTCCAGGGGTTCAGGACATCTCCTCTGCTTTGTGCATGGGAAATATTCTTGAAATTATTAGGAAAACTTGATACTAGGTAAGACCTGTGATTCAGGTAAATTTGATTTGACAATCCAGTTCTTCGGATTATCTCAGTTGGTTTCCAATTCCTTGTTTAACAATATGGAGAAAAGAGCTAATCAAATTATCAGCTGATTGATCATTAAACAATTTTTTCATGAAGATGCAACCCAGAAATTGTTCAGAATAACTGAGTGACAATGTTATAAGAACACATCTACTTTCAACTGCTTGAGCTGTGCTCCTCAGCACTTACATGTGCTCAAATAAAAACAGTATATCAACTTTAGACATGGAAATGTAATAGACCATAAGATCCCATCCTTATGCCTAAAGAGACGTTAAAAATACAAAAGAAAACTGGAACACATTCCAATAGGCAGTTATTGACTTTGTTTATCTTTGGAAAGAATGCAGATTACTCCTATTGAAGTTCAGCCTTCAATCCTCAAAAGACTTTGAAATCAGCTCCTATAAAGTCCAGGTGTAAACCTCTCCTGGAAATTGTGTAACTTTCCTTGGTACAAAATAGACTTTCACTCAAACATACAATTAATTTCCTTACCAAATATCTACTAGCTTTTAAAAGTAATAAATCCATTTTCTAAATTCTAGGAAATTTAAAAAAATATATACAAGAACCCAAAACCACCTCTTATCTTATCTATATTAACCAAATATAAACATTGCTAGCATTCAGATGTTATTTTTTTAAATTCCTTTTGTTGTTATTGTTCATATAATATTAGTGAATTTCCTTTTTAAAATTTGGAATCATAGTCTTTTCACTTAAAACATTACCATTTTCATGTGTTACTAAATATACTTTGAATGCATGACTTTAATGGCTGAATAATATGCTATCAAAAAATAAACAAAAATGTATTTCAGTATTCTGTGACTAATATTGTTACCTCAATCATCTTTTTATAGAAATTGCTGCCTACATTTATTTATTTGAAATAGTGTCCCTAGGTCAGGAAGTTTGTATAGATTACTAGGCTGACAGGGAGCAAAAATGCCTATCTCTCCGCATTCTCCACATCATTTAGTATGATGTTTTCAACTTTGATAGGTTAGAAATTTTAATTTGCCTTTCTTTGATTACGTAGAGGTTGAATGGTTTTTAATTTTTTTTGGCATATGAAATTTTTTCTTCCATGAATTGCTGAGCAACCTAATCTTGACAAATGAATGTGCTGTTCATTTTATTCATTCTCCATATCCCCAATAATAAAAAATATAGCTATCTCTTTACTACCATCTTAATGAACACGATTTAAGGTCAATCATTTCAGAACATGCACAGACAACATGCTCTCTATAAATGATCTTGTTTCAAGGATACTTCATTTCCCATTACGTAGGAGAGGACTAGTAAATAGTTCCTACTTGGGTACATGGAGATTTAAGGGTCCAGTGCAGCAGACACAAATTTTCATTTGCCCTGAAAAATAACGTATGGCTCTCTCACACAACTCTGCCAAATGCTTTTCATGTATCTCTAACTGTTCTATTTCAAAAAAGTATAACAAACCATTTATATACAACCAGCAGGAAATATGTTTTTTATCTCAAAACAGCAGAAAAATAAAATATAATAGCTTATCATTTTCCTAAGTGCAAAGGACCGTATTGGTCCTGGAAATGAATCGTGGAAATCTCATGAATTACATATGAAAAATTTCAAAAGGCGTTTGGAATGGAAGCCAAAAATCTCCACACCTAAGAGCTGCTGATGTGGTATTATTTGTTGTTAGATGATTTTTAGTTCTGCTAGCTGAGACCAAGCATTTCCATATTATTTGCATTTGCATCCCCTTTTTTATAATAATTAACAATTTTGTTTCACAGTCAGCAGTACAACCAATTTACTGACATCAACATTAAATTCCAACAAAGTTTAGGCTACTATTCAGAGTGAAACATTACTGTAAACTACACTTAGCAAAAGGAATCTTTTAAAACTCATTTTAGCAAAATTTTAACTACAAATATTTGATGTTTTATATTTGTAATTTGACTGAAGTGTTGTCATCAGTTGGACATATTTACATAAGTTTATTAAAGCAATACAGAAACTCTTTTGTAGATATATTTAAGTTTTGTTTATCTGATAAAGAGTAACTGAATTTTAAACCAATATTTCTGGGCAAGAAGATGAAATAATAGCAGAGAAAAGCTTTTAGGTATTGAGATTTTTCTAAGCCATCCTGGTAAACAAAGATGGTAGGCAAAGTTAAATCATTTTTAGGAAGCTCTCTACACTAAGCTGTCTAATTTAAAAGAAAGCATCCTTAGGGAATAAGATAAGCCCACACCTGATAAGAGCTGAGCCTGAATACCTCAAAAGTAAAACTAAGTGACTAGAAAAAAGTGATTGCAAATATCTATGAAAGAAAAATTTGAAGAGTTTTGACAACTATAAACTCATTTCTACAAACATACACACATATTTTCAGGTAAGTTCTCAAGTTTGAGACTATTTCTGACTCTGTGGGCCCAACAACCAAAGCAACTCATACTCTGCTGGTGAGTACATTCAATTGACCCAGTCACCTGATTTCATGAGCACAGTGATGTGTGAATGGAATAACTGGGGGCTCTAGCTTTCTTGACTGTGCTGGCTGGTTAATAAACTTCAGTATGTAATTGTTTCATTTCACATGTATGTGTGCCATGGGTCTGTATATTACTTATAAAATTAGATCATTTGTAGGACTGTTAAGCTTTGTGGGGATGCAAAAAGTTCAATATGGAAATCAAAACAGTTGGAGGAAACATAACTACATACAAAGACGTTATTTCAGTCTATTCCAGTTGTTTTCAAACAGGGTAATTTTGCCCCCCAAGGGACTCTTGGTGATGTCTGGACACAGTTTTGGTTTTCATAACTGAGGGAGTACTACATGCATCTAGTGGGTAGAGATCAAGGATGCTGCTAAACATAGTACAAGGCACAGAACATCTTCCAGAGCTATGGAAAAGTACTGGAAGGCACTGGGGAGAGGAGGCAGGTTGATCAATGGGATTTGGGATGTGTACAGCAAGCGCATTGAGTTATTCCTGAGTTTGCAGATGTATTAACTGTGATTAGGTCATCTATGTCAGCTAATCAGTAGTCATGGAAGTTAGGCTCCTACCCTTCCACAGAGACTAGGAAATGGGGTGTTCTCTCTGTCAATGTTTACATTTCAAAGAGAAGGTTCTCAGTTTCCTGAAAAAGACATTTCCTGGGTTGTAACACTTGCAGAAGACTGGGAGAACATTGACAAATATTTCAAAAGGGCAGAGAAAGAATTCACAATTGCAAGTTTTCCAATGTAAATCCTTTAAGAGAAGGTGGGTTAGGGGCCTAGAATCAGGAGGAAACCTCGCTAAAGTTTAGTCATGTTGAGGGGAACATTAAGACCACCTTGGTCACTTGTTAGCAAGTTTGTTCACTATTACTTTATAAAAGTTACCTATTTCTTCCAATTATGTGATGACCTCCATGAAGAGTTTTTCTTTCTTTTTAATTTAAGCAGAGAATTGGTTGTATTTTGTGCTCAATACGTAGAGTGCAGCACACAGAGATGAAATATATCCTTTTAAAGTAATTTGATTGAAATAGGTAGAACTTTTCAGCTCAAATATTTAACTATAATAAAACCTGAGTTTTTTATTCAAGTGTAACCGACTATACACTATTTAGCACAAAAGAACTAGATACATGTTACACTATATAAGTTAACAATCATAAATATAACTACTTGATTATAATCTAGTTTATGGATGCAAGTATAAGCTTTAGAATCAAACACATATGGGGTTGAGTCCCAGATTAATCACTTACTATCTCATTGAACTCTGAGCTTCAGTTTATTAACTGCAAAATGAGTTTAATAAACCTACCTCGTAGATTACTTTAAAGATGAAGTGAAATTATATGTGCTCTTCTTACTCTATTCACATCTTCTCCTTTGGTGGTCTGATCTACTCTTTTGGTGTCAAATACCATTTAAATAATGATGAATTTTAAATGTGTAATCCAGAAGAGGATTCTGAGCTTGGGATCCACATACCAATTGTCTTTTGATTCCTCATTTAGCTTTCTCATAAAACCTCACACTAACATATCCAAAACATGAAGCAGCACCATCATCTACACAGCTACTCAAGACATAATCATGGAAGGTTGTCTTTTCTCTTTCTTTCTCACGGGGAACTGTATCTAATCCATTCAAGTATTTTCCATTTTATCTCCTAGCCATTTCTCAAGTCTGTTCACTTCCCTCTACTTCAACTGTTATCTCCTACTCCATGCTATCATTCATTCTGCTCTTAATAATGAAAATGTCTTCATGTGTTTCTTGCTTCATTCTGGCCTTTCTATAATCTAGTTTCCACCAGTTCTTTCAAAAGCATGATGCTGAAATATTTGGACACCTGCTAATTCCCAGAGTCTGGAATACAGTAAGCCCTCAAAAGTTAGTAGGCAATATTGCTATGACTGCTATCATTATTCCTACAGAAAAAGTACTGTGGGTCTCTGATATAAATTTCCAAATCTCCATACCCTAGGATTAGTGAAGGGGCAGAAATGTCTTTCCTCTCATTTGTTCTGCAATTCTCACTCAGCTTTCTCTAAATTCTACTGATATCTTTCTGTGTATTCCACTCTGTTCCTCTGTCCTTACTAATTTGTGCTTATATTGCCCTTCCATAACAAGGCCCATATTAATTTGGCTAGTTTTGCAGGTTAGTACTGGGTTGACAATGTTGCAGGCAGCCTGAGGTCATAACCTTTGGCTCCATCACCTACTATAGTGTGATACATGATAAGTTACTTAACTTCCCAATGATTCAGAAATCCCATCTTTACAATGGGTATAGTAATATGAATTGTACGGAACTCACAGGGTAGATATGAGGATTAGAATTAGAATGTAAAATATTTATAACAGTTTTTGGTCACTGTCAGCACTTAGACATATTAGCATTAATAACATGTGTTATCATTACAAAGAAAAATGTCATTATAGATTGTTAAGAACAGACAAAGTATCTCATCTCAATTTTAAATTCTAGGTATTTTTTTTTAATTTCTGGAATATCTTTTAAAGTTACTGACTTCAGCAGATCAAGACCCTTTGTGCCCTTTCCAGGCAAAGTAAGTGGTTGCTCCAGGGTTCCCAGAGTATTTTTAGTTGGATTATTGGCCCTCTTTCAGTTTTTCTTTGGCTTAAAAGCATTTGTGAGGTTAAAGGGACAATTTCACAAGGGTAGCATGGCCAAGATATCTGACAGTAAGATAACTGATATGTTCAAATTGGAAACGTCAAACTATGGTCCTACTGGAATCATCTCCTAAGCAAAGAAATTTAACCAGGGCAGCTGAATTAGAGAAATACTTGCTCTCAATTGATATACCTATAGAGTAATTTGCTAAATATGATGGACTATATAAACACTTTTTTGAACAAATATCATGCTTTAAAGTTATTTTATATTTTCAGTAGTTTGTAAAACCATGCTAGGCATGCAGGAGATAATAAATACTTAATTGATTATTGATTATTACTCAGGGATTTGGAGTAATTAAAGCAGATCCTTGGGACTTCCCTGGTGGCACAGTGGTTGAGAATCTGCCTGCCAATGCAGGGGGCATGGGTCTGATCCCTGGTCCAGGAAGATCCCACATGCCGTGGAGCAACTAAACCCGTGCACCACAACTAAAGAGCCTGCGCTCTAGAGCCCACGAGCCACAACTACTGAGCCCGTGTGCCACAACTGCTGAAGCCTGTGTGCCTAGAGCCTGTGTTCCGCAAGAAGATAAGCCACTGCAATAAGAAGGCCGCACACTGCAAGAAAGAGTAGCCCCCACTCGCCACAACTAGAGAAAGCCTGGGCACAGCAACAAAGACCCAATGCAGCCAAAAATAAATAAATTAATAAATAAATTAATTAATTAATTAACTAGTTTAAAAAAATACAAATGCTACCAAAGCATGCAGAGATAATTTTTTTAAAAAAGCAGATCCTTATGTACTTGTGAATAACCTAACTTGCTTGTTATATATTCAAGTCAGAAGCTTTTGGATAGAACATTTCTCTTTATCCATCATACTCCCAGTTATTGTCAAGTACAAACTCTATTCTAGCACATATGATTCTGTCTTGCCATGATTTGTTTACATGTCTTCTCTTTCCTCAGTCTTCCAAGGAACTCAAATATTTGTTGAATTAATGAACCAATTAATGTAGTTTTGTTTGTGTGTGTCTGTGTGTGTGAATTCTCAGGCAGAATCAGTGAGTGTAGAGGTAAATAAATATATTTCCTTGAAGACTTTCTGGATAATGGAAACTTTACTCCCCCCAGAAGAGGGCAAGAGTATCATAAATTAATACTGGTCTGTTAAGCCTAAAATCCTAATGGTCTGGTATATTTGTTTTGTTTATAACAATATGTCAACACTGAGAGGAGATATGTTCCTAGAAGCAGCAACTCAGTCTTCATATTGGCACAAATGAATCTAATGAAACCTAAGTGGATAAAATTCTCTTAAATATAATTTTTATGAATGTCACAAATCCATGCTTTGGATATTATTGGGGAGTTGCAAAACCTAAAGTGTCAATTATTAATAACTGAGTGAAGGGGAGTGCCAGAGGAGAAAGCCATGAACCCAGGAAACAGGTTGTTCTCTACTGTGTGAAAGTTCATGGTGCTAGGAAAGTAGACACAAGAGAGTATGGGAGAGGTTTTGGCTCAGTGACCCAATACTTATAAATTCCCTAGTCATTCTCCCAGTAGTTCAGCTTTTTCCAATGTAGTCCAGAGAGAGGAACTGTTTGAAGCTAAATTAAATTGTGTGTGCAAATTCCAGCATACCCTATAGGGAAAAACACAGATATTGACAGCAAGAAGAGAGAACATGCTTGGCATTGGGCACGTGGAGAAATAATTTAAGAGACTGAGGTTTGAAAAGATGGTGAAATATATCCAAGGTTATACAGATTCATATTAATTCAAATTACATCTTCTGAATACCTATTATGAGACAGATATTGTGGTAAAGACTCTAATATGCAGTTTCTCATTTCCATATCAATTTAACTCCAAGAGGAGAATCGTAAGGGTTAGATTTGGGCAAAAATATAACACCATATCAAGACTGCTCTTTCATATCTTCAGTTACTTCTAGAAAAACTATTTTACATGAACAACACTTTTAGAATAAAGAAAGTCTAATTCTTTTGTCCACACAGCACTGAGGCAATTCTCTTTGTCAACTCTACTTGAGTGAGAGGTAACGTACTATTTAAAATCAGAGCTATTCCAGAGAAGAACAGAGAGGGATATTGGTAAAAACCAGTAGTAGTCTTTTAGTTCCATTCCTTAATGTGCATTTGTGAAACTGTTATCCTTGGACTGTTGCATAAAGTGAATAAATTTTAAGATCCTTCAAATCTAACAGCATGACAACTGACAGAACACTACTATGTCTCAATTCAAAATCAAACCAATAATAGGCATATTTCTAGAAGGGGAAACCGTAAGTATCAGAAAACTCCGCGTCTCCTTGTCAACAGCAGATTGGACCAAATCGGCTGGGGTGAACCTAGCAGATAGTTTACAAGAGAGATGAATAACCAATGTATAAACCCTCAGCAGAAGCACAATAGTTTAATGCTGGTCCCAGTAATTATAGTAGTCCATGTGCGAAGGAAAAAGAAAACAGATGAGCAAAGAGAATGGCATACATATGAAAAGAAAATCAGAAATTAGAGTGGTTATATAGCTCTTTGGTCAGGCCAGAATTGCTGTCCTTCAATTCCAATTCACTTAAAGCCTAAACATACTTTCTCCCCTTGGGTTCCATGAGATTCTCTTTATATTTGAAAACACACACCGTCCTACCTCTTATTGAGTAGAACTTTTGTTTTCTTCAACCTCAAAAGATCCTAGCTACAACAAGCTCATTCATTAAAAAAATCTCTCAATCTCATATTGATATATTGACATACCAAATTATCAACTGTCAACATTATGAAGCTTCAGTAACAATTGGAAAATTGTTACTCTCTTCATTTTTATGTCTGAAAATAGATACCTGGGTCTAATTGGACTTATCTATGTAGTTCTTTGGTAAAAAGCCTTTTGTTAGTAAAGTTTTGACTTTTTGATTGCTAAATTTTTGTTATAAGGCAAACCTTGTTTAATCTTCAACAGATCTACATTGTTTTTTATTTTGACCTTAGGGATGTATTATTTGTTTATATTTTTTCTGAACTTCAAGTTAAGAAGGCTGGTTGAGTTTTGTACCGTTATAATCAGTGTAGTTCACATAGAATTTGTGACTGTTTTGAGGACACTTTGCTCAATTTAGATACTCAAGCTCTCTACTAATTTCCCTAAGATTTTTTCATTGACTATTTGAAATATCAGAAACCATATATCTGGATTTATTTCTCCCAACATCTGAATAGGTTTGTTCCTCTTGACAGCCTATTCTCATGCCAAGTATGTAGTTTTCATCTTTTGAATCTGAGGCTAATATAACTTTGGACAACCTGTGAAGTATTTAGCATATCTGAATTAATGTTTACATTGTCTTGCACAAACCACTTAACTCTTCTGCTAAGTTGACGTGAGTTATATCTTTATGTATTTTAGAAAGTTTCTCTTGATATTTGAGATATTACCAGTACACACTCACTGGTGAAGGAATTCTTCTGAGCCATTCAAATGTCAGTGAAAGAGGACGTCAAAATTGGAATTTCAACTTAGGCACCAAGAAGCAACAATTGCCAAAGAAGGCAGCAGGTCAATATTACAAAGAAAATGAAAAAAGATTCGGAGCCAAGATTCTCAGGAACCCCTCAAGCAAGAGCATAAAAAATGTATCAGGTTTAGAGAGGCAACAGATTTTTTTAAGAGGTTTTTTTGTGTGTGACTGTTATTTTTTTTTTCTGTGTGCGTAAAAGTGCTATTGTCATGCTTTGAATGAAGTTAGAAATATTGATTAATATCTTACACTAAACGCTTCTAATTGCTAAATTGAGACTATGTTTTATAACTTGAGATAAATCTAGAACCGTCTGTCACACTAGATTCAGCACACATTTTCATCCAGTGGGAGAAAAAACAAGCTTCCTCACTGAATAAAATTGTGTTTTATTTACATCCGCAGGCTGTACATTTTAACATATTGGCTACAACAATTTTTATTTAGCCAAAATATGCTGCTGGAGAGTTATCTCTTTTTTGTTTCATACATCAGGTGGTCAGGAGAGGTTATTAAAAGTAAAACAAAACAAATTTTACAAAGACTGTAGTGTTAGGATGATGACTCTTCCTGGAAACCAGAATTTATCAGAATATTTTATTTTGCGATTTATAGAACTGGTGAGAGGTATTCCTTAAATATCAATAATTTTTTGAAGTGACTTGCTCTTTTATAAGCCCAAGGTAGTTGGGTAAAGAAGGGTATTTTAATGTAATATATTGGACCCTTGAACCAAAGTAATACTATCATTCAGACAGAAGTGATAAGAAATGAATTCAGGTCGGGGTTGAGATTTTGAAAACAGAAAAAGAAATAAGAGGAAAGCAATATTTTAAATTTTAGTTCCATTAATAACTAAAGGTAAGATGTTTGCGTTAATCCTGACAAGAGTATAATCTTTGAAAATGGCAGTTGGCTGCAGTGAAGGGAAGCAAAACCTTACTGGAGAGTTGAATAAGAATTAGTTGGCTAGAATTTTTTTAAAGCTTAATAAATGGAGAAGAGTAGCCTTTTTATATGCTCCAAGGAGAGCCAAAGGGGGAAACCTAACTATATTCCTATGGAGAAGTGAAGAAAATGAAAACTAGCACAACTCATGTTTCTAATACACGATTGAAAGAGAATGAGAAAGGACAGGGAATAAAAGCGAGCACTGAGAGGTTATGAAGAGGAGCCAGTGCGGGTAGGTGAGGTAGTCTTTATCTTTAAGCCTAGTTAGTCAACAGAATAAGAGACAGAAGGAGAGAGAAGCTGCCACCACTAGAAAAGACTGTCCTAGTGCTGAGACAATTATGGTGACACAGTTTCATTTCACTGAATATGTTACTCACTCAAAAAGCCATTTTAACTACCCATGGTTGATTTTATATGGGTTGGAATTGATATAACCGAACTGATGGAAGAAATAGACAACAATAAAAAGTGTCCATTTATCAAATTTGCCATCATTAAAACATCCCCATGCAGCTTAATACCATAATTGACAACAGAGATCTGAGAAGCTGTAATTAGAGAACCGCCTTAGTAATAAAATGTGAGCTATTGACATATGCATAACATTATGTTTGAGAAATAGTCACATAAATTCAGGACAATTAATATTTTATATTTAACTTTTGGGTTTCATAGCCTGACTATATGGTACTGGATTCACAGAGTCTCCCTGCTTCTTCTCCTTTTTTTTTTTCTGTCTATGACTACTTTTCAATCATTTCACTTCAAGTCAATAGGTTCATCAAAGTGTGGGAGGAAGATGACAGAGAGGCTATAAAACCTGAACCAGTTAGTACCTGCAATTGCTAGTAGTACTGTCAAGAGCTTATAAAGAGGGAAAGATGGAAAATACTATCTAAAATTACATTAGGGTATTATTGTGGCTTTAAATTACCCATGCAATTTTTGTCTCTCATTATCACATGTAATTGAGAAGTAGCTGTTCATGACAAGGCAATAATAAGCAAAAATTCTTGTCCTTAACAAATAGAAGCTGTTAGCTTTTTAAGTATTAGCTAATACTCTACTAGTTTTAATTAGTGGAATTATTCCCTTTCTACTACATTAGTGCTTACTTAAATGTAAAGAAACCCAACTATTTCTGAAAAGCAGGACAGAACTTATTCCACTTCATTCATAGGCATATGTTCTTTTTGAATGTTATGCAACTGAATTTGTAAAGTTGTTTTCAATTAATCTGCAATTGTAAAATTAATATATTTTATTTTGTTATTAAAATTTCTAAAAAAAAAGTCTTACAATCTGAAAATACATTTTCCTTTACAATACCACCTTCTTTAATCTTGCTTCCTAGAGATAACCAGCCACCATTAACAATTTAGTTTGTAACTTACCAGAATATTTTCCATGAACATGTAGACATATGATTATGCTACCTATACATAACCTGCTTATTGAGGAGTCACAATTCATTCAATAATCAACATAATGACTTTTAGTTTTACGGCTTCTATCTTCAGAAACAGTATGTTTAATTCTTCTCTCTCAGCTATCTCTTCCCTTAAATTCCCTACATTTGTTTATTAAAATTGAACTCAGTATTCAGTACATTTTAAGATTTTAATATCTTATGTAATTCTGGTGGTCTCCACTGGTGTGTGATTTCTGAGTTCACAATGTGTATGATTTCTTGAGGTAGATTGTATCAATAGCTTCGCTCCCAGTCATACAGAAACACCTGAGGGAGAACAACCCATCTCCCTTTTTGGCCCTGATCAGCACCCTAGCCTCTGTCCAGGGCATGACTTCCTCGGGCACCAAAAGCTCTTACCCCTACGCTGGGCTCTATACTCCTTTATGAGGCCCTTTTTATTCTCCAAGAATTGCAGAGATTGGCATGGGTGTCTGCTGCCCTCATCTCAGGCATACTATCCCAAAGATCTTTTCCAGCCTATTGCTGGCTACTCTCAAAAGCCTCTACCTTCAGGAACCTCACACAAGATACTGTCTTCAGCCTCAAAATTCATACTTTCTTCCAAACTCCAGAAACACAGGCCCAGTTTTTGCAGAAACTTTGTCACCACATTTCACTGTTTCAGTTGCAATAGAGAAGCCTGAGTTTCAGTGGGAAAGAAGATGCTCATCTCCTTCTAGAAAAGCACTCTCAGTATCTACCAGACAGTTTCTTAGAGCTACCCATTCATTTGGTTTTGAGTGAAGTGGGACTCAAACCCCCTCCCCTGCTGAGAGGGAAGGAAGTTACCTCTCGCCCCTAACACTTATCATCACTAACACTACCTTTCCCATAATGCCCTGGTCCCTCCTGCTCTCTCTTCTTCCCGGTCCTCTCCTGGGAAGGGTGCAGGGGAAGATTTTTGAGCGGAGATGCATTTTCAGAGTTTGCTTTTTTTCTCTTTCCTCTTAGTAAGCCCAAGAAAGTATCTGACCCTAGCCATCATTTGAGGGCCAATAGGAAATGACTCACTCAGTACAACATCGCACAGATGTAAACACATTCACACACATGCATACAAAGTGCAATAGCATATTACTATACTATCCACCTTGTTATGCAAATTGATATTGTTTAATATTTTATCAATATTTCCCTCACTGTAAATATAGTGTCACCACTTTCTATTAGTAGTGTGAAACTCCTATGTCTTCAATGGCTATATTTTTTATTTTGAGCTTTCTGATTAGCTAACATTTATTATGGCATACATAGCATTTACTTACATCTATGCAAATGCACTTTTTTATTTTTCAAAAGAAATTCTTCTAAGCTTTAAAATATTTTTCAAAATTATTAAAGTTGGAATAGCTTTGATTATATGCAGTAATTTGAAAAAAATTGTATCAATATTGAATTAAACCACATGAATTGGCTTTTTTTTACATTTTTTAATTCTCCTTTATAATTCTTATTAAAATTTTATTTATTCTTTTTTCTGCAAAATCAATGTACATTTTGTTTTAATTTTATTCCAATGTTTTTGTATGCTGTTTTTTAAAATAAGATTATTTTCAGTGTAATAATATTTTAAGCATGTAAGGAAGCTATTTCTGAGGAGCTGAAAAAATAAAAGTGCTCATGAATGAAACTCTGAAATAGTCTTTTTCAGAGTCTGAATAGTTTGAATTTGATAATTCAAATTATCAATCTATTATTTCAGTTTGAATAATAGTTTGAATTTGATAGCTTTAAATTTTTCTTTCAGTTGTACTATGTAACTTATGTTTTCTATTTTTAACTTTTGACCTTTTTTTTTCTCATGGAAACATTATGTCCTGATTTTTTGTTTTGTTTTAGAATTGCACACAGTATTTTCCAATAATAATATCTATTTTACCTTCAAATTATATGTACTCATGTTATCTCCTTTTTCTTTGACTTTTGAATATTATTTGACAATTACATTATTTTACAAGGACTTGGCCCTTGGAGTGACTTATTCATTTTATTGTTTTACTGCTTTTATAACTCATGATTTTCAATGTTTAATTTGATTGCTTATCTTCATTTGTTTCCCAAAAGCTTTGTTTCAGAGTTTCTGATTTTTAGTTTACTGAATTTCTCTAAGGTCACTCATGTAACCATCTACTGTAAATGCTTAATGGACACTATAAAAAGCTTTATCTTTTCATTGGAAGGTGAAAATTTGGACATATAATTACCATATAATCGTTAATAATTACTTAATTCAGCTATCTCATTTATTTTTCTACTTAATAGTGAAATACCGAGAAAGCTATGTTAAAATTGTTAATCTTTCCTAAGAGTTCAATGATTCATTTATACATGTTAATTACATACAACTATGGCTTATTATAAATTTTGTTTCTCAAATAATAAAAACTTCCATTTAGTAGAGTTACTTCAGAGTCTACCTAGATTCATGTATATATTTCTTAATTTACTTATTTATTTATTTTTGGCTGTGTTGGGTCTTTGTTGCTGTGCGCAGACTTTCTCTAGTTGTGGCGAGCGGTGGCTACTCTGGTTGTGGTGTACAGGTTTCTCATTGCGGTGGCCTCTCTTGTTGTGGAGCACGGATTCTAGGCACGTGGGCTTCAGTAGTTGTGGCACACGGGCTTAGTTGCTCCACAGCATGTAGGAACTTCCCAGACTAAGGATCGAACCCGTGTGCCCTGCACTGGCAGGTGGATTCTTAACCACTGCACCACCAGGGAAGTCCTCAGATTCATATTTATATTTTGCTTTGTTTTCTTTAAAGGCCTGTAGCGGGTGTATATTTTATCCTGTATTTACCTAATTATTTGAATTTTTGTGGAAGCAGTGTCTGTCTAAATTTTGGTGTTGTTTTTCTATTTTAATGATAGATTTAAATACTTTAAATTTATTGCCATGACTCTTTTTAATTATTGGTTTACTTTCTACTCATTAGACTGCCAGTTTCTTGAGGCCTGGAGTCTATACATCCCCAAAGACTAGTATAAATTCTTGTTCATAGACCATACTAAAAAAATAATTCTTGGATGAACAAATGAATCTCCTCTATCCCTTCATTTTTCATTCATCAACTTACACTATGATCCCAGATCACGTGTCAAAATATTCCATTTTAGTCCTCAAAACTCCAAATTTCGCCGTTTTTATAGAAATTAGTTTATAAAATAAATAAGAAATTAAACACATTTCTAGTAGTGTAAAAATGGTTAAATTGGTAATGCCAAACTCCTCAGTGTTTTATAATCTAATGCAGGAGCTTAATTTACTTTTAGAAGTGTAATCTTTAGGTTTTTCTAAAATCATTGGCCAAATCACTAGAAGCAATCTTTATTTGGAATAAATAATAGGACTAGTTACTATTTATTCCGAAAATAATCTCACTGAGTTGTTGCGAAGAATTTTGAGGAGGCAAATCCCTTTTGGGGTTAAATTACAAAACATAATAAATTCTGTTGGAAATCAATACTCTGGAAGTTCTGGCACATAACGTTATAGATTGAGTTAACTTGACATTCATTTAAAATTGAATCCTTAAATTAAAATTATTTTCACAATTAATTATAAGGTTACATACAGAATTATTCTGAATCACGTATATTAAAATTTACTTTTCTAAGCATCTTGGATATAATAAAAATGTACTTATTTAAATTGCTTGATTAAAAGAGCAGTAGGAGTTAAAGGAATATGAACTGTAGGATATTTTTCAATCAATGCAATGACCAGAAATAGACCAACATATTGCCTTGAAGACAATCAGATCTCAGTGCTTTATTATTTTGTAAAAATTACTTATGCATTGAAATCTAAAGCTTTTAATATGTAAAATTAGAATAATATACATTATATGTTTCAAGTAGTTCTGAGGTAAGAATGAAATTGTGAATTTAAGCAAAATTTAAATTGTGCCTGAATTTAGTAAATATTGTGACCAGGATTAGAGTCCAGATCAGTCACCAAATCTTCAAGAAGGAAGGGGAAGAAATCATGAGTATTCTCACTCACACACACCTCACATATTCTCAATGAACTGGCAAAAAGAATTCGTGGAGAAACAGTGGTCCCCACCAGCAGGTCTTCAGCATCCTCATGACTCTGATCTCTGATTTTTAGGGCTAATTCTTCCCTTTACTTTCCAGACTTAACCATGATTAAAAATGTCTCCCTCCTTTTCCCCACTAGTTTAGAGAAAGCAGGGCGATTTTATGAAAAATCATCAAAAAGACTTTACTGAAGAAATAAAACAAAGAAAACAGAGCTAACAAAAAGATTATGAAATAAAACATAAATCTACAATGCTTTCTGATGATAAATGGGTTAATGTTATTCATAGACCTGAGTTTCATGCATCCTCCTTATAAAATTCCATGGTCTTTGCCAAGAAAATTTTCTTTTCATATGTGTAAATAATTATTCCTATTCATCTCGTTTTTTCCCCTACACATTCTCCTGGAGTGGACCAATATATAAGTTTTTTAGACAGTTGACTATTTTCAAGATGTCATGGACAATAGTATATTATTACTTAACTCACGTTCAGAGGCTTTCTTTAACTATTTTAGAAATCTACAACAGAACTTTTTACAAATTACTGTGTAAACTAATGCATAAAATGCATAAATGTATTAGTGATTATGTGCAAAAATACTACTAGTGAATCATGTTTATCTAGAATGGACAATGTTTTATACTCTAAATGTGCAAGCTTACTACTATATTATCTTGCTCTTTCTACTGATTACAATTTGTATCATTTCCAAATCTGTATCAAAGTCTGAAAATATTATTTTATACCTGGTCCTTAATAAAAGATAATTCATGATTTACATCAAGAATGTTATAATGTAACAACACATCCTCTTCCACCATCTAATTTCAAGAAAATAATGGAAACATAATTACTCTGTTACAATTTAATGAGTATATGAGAAGTGTCCTAATAATAAAAATGAAAAATATTTTTATATGCCACCCCAGGAAAAATTTCTTCTCAGGAAATAAATGGTAATTTCAAAACAGAGCTAGACATATAAAATTAATAATTCCAATAAGTATAGTGAAGATAATGAATCATAAGTAATAAACATATTTTCCTAGACATAAACAACAGATAATTAGTAGAATGAATATCACATAATTTATTGTGCATTACAATGTGGGAGAACTTTAAAAATATCTTTAAATGAGATGATGGTAGTAATTTGAAGGAGGTAAAGGCATTTTATTATGAAGGCAAAATATTTCCTTTATCATATTGCATGAAATTTAAATATTCTGAAAACGTTATCAAATTAATATGCAGTTACTTCGTAAATGTTCCACACCTGAGGACTTACAGAGTTACAAACTATGCTTTATCATCATCATCTCTGTTCTTCATTTAAACCTCTTTTAAGAACTAAAACTGTTTCTGTTTGCCTATTTATTATACAAAACTTTTCTCTCCTAAACTCCTCTGCAACATAGTGTATTAGAAATGGATAACAGCTTCAAAAGACCCTTCTCCTAGTACTCTGTTTATTTTAGCTCCAGTGACTCAGCCCCCACCATTTTTCCTTAGAATAAGAATATAAAATGTTTATTTTGAACCTATTTTATTTTTCACCTGTAAAGTGTGAGACCAAGTAGATCTTGCAGCTTGTGTTGTAATTAGTATATGAAAGTAATACAACACAGCAGGATGTTTGTTCTTATCATGCTAAAACTATTCCTATGGGGTATTTGAGGAGAAGGCACAGCTGTTACAGGGGAAAAAAATGCAAAAAAAAAAAAAAAAAAAGGTTTTATGTAAATCTTTATTGGGGAGGAAGATGAATGGCGTTCCTCCCATTATTGAAGAAAGGTTACTTCAAATATGGATGGACAAGCAACCTCAGTTCAAGAATAGGTTACTAAGAAACTTTCATTTATTAACTCGGAAAGTAGTATCAAAAATGACTCAAATATAAAAGGTATTAAAATAGCAATAAGATGTTTTAATTTAAGCTTGACAATAATATGAATTTATATTTGATATTGTATTAATTTTTGACATTCTTTTTATAATATTAATGACATTAATTAACTCTAAGTGGAAAATACTTACGTAAATCTAATAAATGATATACCCTTCTAAAAATAATTGATCTTGATTTAATGAATTTATTTATCCTTATTATTTGAAAACACCAACACTATCTACAGTGAACACCATACAATCAACACTTTCTTTTTATAACAATTTGCTCCTTTTATTCAAATATTATTTAAAGCTTATAAGAACAAAAGAAAACAAATGATTAAGTTTTATACTCTTCCTAAATTCAGGATGCTGGTAAAAATAGAATATTTTATCTTTAACATTTTGCTAAAATTGTTTCAGAAATGTGGTAAAATGGATGCTGGTTCTCCTCCTGTCAGATCCCTCATGTCGGATATTGTGCCCTGATTTTATCTGCTCTCTTGTTATTACATGTAAACACATGTTAGGTGTTAGCCACATCCAACATTTTGATCTTTTATCAATAAATATTTATGGATAATATCTAATTTTATTTTGTTGTTGCTGTAGTACCTGTACCTAATGATTTGTGCACTAAGCAAACTATTAGTAATAATACCCTGAATGTTGTTTGATTCTTAAAAAAATATAATAGGAAATTGAAAGACTGTGATGCTTGTATGATATAAAATTAAATATACATATAATAAACCACTCTACATTTGGCATTATACACACACACAGAGACATACACATATATTTTTAAATCCATTTTGTTCACACAGCTTTAGGTTTACCACTTCTAAAAGAGCACGAAGTCTGATTGTATTCTTGATCCATTCAGACAGTCTTTGAATTTTAATAGGGAAATTTAATCCATTTTTAATTGTTGTCATAAGTGTTACTTTGGTTGTCTATCATCTACTTTAAATTTTCTATTTTTACTCTTTTCATTAACATGAACTATGTTTTATAGACTTTTTTTTTCTTTTTTTTCTTTTTGCTGTACGCAGGCCTCTCACTGTTGCGGCCTCTCCCGTTGCGGAGCACAGGCTCCGGACACGCAGCCTCAGCGGCCATGGCTCATGCGCCCAGCCGCTCCGCGGCATGTGGGATCTTCACGGACCGGAGCATGAACCCGTGTCCCCTGCATCGGCAGGCAGACTCTCAACCACCGCACCACCAGGGAAGTCTACTTCCTAACCTTTAAAACGTACCCTTGATCAAGAGAATAGATCCTTATTTTATGAATACAGTTGACAACATGTTAGTTTGGAGAGATTATCACTCTTTGCCAAAGTCTACACCATTTGCTCCACACTTTAATTACCAATAAAAGAAGGACCTAATTCACAGTTGCATCATAAAAAAGTTAGATGTGATTTAAATGCATTTGTTTGTTTTTTATTTAAAGAATTTTCAATGATGCATCTGTTACACATTTTTCAATATTTTGACACAGAGCATAAAAAAGTACTTGAAAAGGTGTATAGCAAGCAAATATGCCACGTTTCCAAAGGGACAACTCCTATTAGTATATGGACCTTAAAAATCTGTGTTATTAACCATTAGATTAATGATTGAGTAAAGGAAATTCATTATAGAATTAGTGAGTATTTTAAAACAGCGTTTTAAAATGTTTAAATTCAGATTACCTAAGAAATTACATAAGTAAATTTACAAGTGATTATTATTTCAAGAAAAATCAATCAATTTATATTAGGAAGTGGAGCATTTGGGAGGTAATTAGGATTAGATGAGGTTGAGAGTAGAGCCCTCATGAATGGGATTAGTGCCCTTATAAGAGTCAGGAAAAAGGTTGCTTCCTTTCTCTGCTCTGCTATGTGAAGATACAAAGAGAAGTCAGAAGTCTGCATCCCAGAAAACAGTTCTTACCGGAACTTGACCATGCTGGCACCCTGATCTCAGATTCCCAGGCTCCAGAACTGTGAGAAATAAATGTCTGTTGTTTACAAGCTACCCAGTATATGGTACTTTGGTATAGCAGCCCAAACTAAGACAGCGAGCATGTGAGTGTGGAGCATCCTGGAGCCACCTTGAGGCTCCAAGAAGAGGAAAACAGCAGATTCCTGATGTCATTTGACCTCTTGGACCAAGCTGTGTTTAAGAACCAAAATTTCCCTGGATTAGTCAATTAGATAATCCAGTAATTTTACTGATATGCAGGTTCTATTTTAGTCCATTAGCTTGCAATTGAATGAGTCCTCATTAATCCTAGATTAAGTAAGAAGCAAAGTATTCAAACCTTTTATACCAATCATTCATATAAATTTAGTAATATATCATTAGGAGTTTAGGAGAAAATATGGAAAGATGTTTATATTAATTTACTGCTCTTCATTATCCTATGGATTCGTGTGAAAATAATATTATTATTGGGAACCATCATGTGATTATGTCTTTGGTAATATATGGTGGGCTTTGAATGAGGTGCTTTTCATATATCATTTAATTTAGTCTCTTGTATACAAAGAAGTGCTCATTTTTATTTTTTAACTTTGTTTTTTGTTATTTAATTTATTTTACTTTAAAATATTTCAAATGTAGATATAAAAATATACCAAAAACCCTGTATCTACCGTTCAGTTTTATGCCATATTTGCTTCAAATATTTTTTAAACACAAACATAAATTAAGCAGATAAAGTTGAGGTCTCTCTCTCCAATCTCATGTCTGTTTATCTCTACCTAGTTGTAACCATCTCTGTGTTTATCATTCCTATGTATGATTTTACACTTTAATCACATATTTGTATTTATATCGAGTAGATGTTCCATAATTGGATTATTTGTATCTAAACACTATAAAATTGTATCATACTGTGTTGAGCCTTTTTCTAACTCCAGTATATTTTGGAGATTTGTCTACATCTTAGCTTATTCCTTTAAAACTGCCATAGACATATTTATTTTATACACGAACCACAATTTATCTCTATATTTTGAGGTCAGCATTATCTATATGCTAAAAATTTTTAAAGATTATATAAGAAAGTAAAATTACAACCAAACTCATTAAATAACTAAATGCAAAATTCCTAAACAAAATATTTATGAATAGTATAGAAATACCATGTATTTTGAATCAATACATGAATAGGATAAAATACCGTGGAAAAGTTTTCTTGACTCTAGGTATACAAGATTGTCTTAATGTTTTCTAAAAACCAAAGTAATTTACATTTTAGCAAAATAGAGAAGAAAACAGTCAGATCATATCAATAGATGAATAAAAAGCATTATATAAATTTTGTTATTCGTTCTGGGGAAAAAATAAAACTTTGCCCTTAGTTCCGCTTTATAACATTTTATTTCCTGCCACTGAGGCATGCAAAATACAGAAATACATTTTGTAAGGATTTTCATGCAAGAAACAAAAAGTCATTATTTTCAGAGAATATGATCATGTTCATAAAACTTATTAAAGAAAAATAAAATCTATGAATAGGATTACAAAGGCCTAAAAAGTTGCTAGGTACCAGATCAATATACAAAACTCATATACATTTCTATACACCATAAACAAACATACAATAAAGTAAGTATCGGGCTTCCCTGGTGGCGCAGTGGTTGAGAGTCCGCTTGCCTATGTAGGGGACGCGGGTTCGAGCCCCGGGAAGATCCCACATGCCGCGGAGCGGCTGGGCCCATGAGCCATGGCCACTGAGCCTGCGTGTCTGGAGCCTGCTCCGCAACGGGAGAGGCCACAACAGTGAGAGGCCCAAACTACAATAAGATACCTCACCAGAATGGATAAAATTTAAAAGTCTGATGGAAGTCGAATACTGGTTAAGGATGTATATAGCATTAGGAGCTCACATAAACTACTGGTATATGACAAAAGTTTAGCACTATAGTTGAAGCTGCACATGTTCTAAGAGCCAAAATTATACACCTAGATATGTAACCCATTGCAATTCATGCACACATGCTCGAAGAACTGTCCAATGGCAGCAATATGCTTAATCAGCATAAACTGAATTTTCCATCAATATTAAAATGGATAGAGATTTTTTAATAAAATGTAATAATATTCAGCAATGAAAACGAACATGCAGCAACATAATTAAATCTTATAAAACCAATGTTGAACAAAAGAAGCCAGACAAAAAATATAAACTGTGTGATTCTATACATTTAATGTTCAGAATGAAGAGACACTCAACTACAGTGTTGTTAAAAAAACGTAACAGGGGCTTCCCTGGTGGCGCAGTGGTTGAGAGTCCGCCTGCCGATGCGGGGGACGCGGGTTCGTGCCCCGGTCCGGGGGGTTCCCGCGTGCCGCGGAGCGGCTGGGCCCGTGGGCCGTGGCCGCTGGGCCTGCGCGTCCGGAGCCCGTGCTCCGCAGCGGGAGAGGCCGCAGCGATGAGAGGCCCGCGTACCGCAAAAAAAAAAAAAAAAAAAAAAAAAAACGTAACAGGTCCAAAGAGAGTCACTTGTGCTAAGTGCATGTCACCGAATGGAATGGTGACTTAATACCTAACCTAATTTCAGTTTCAGCCTCTCGCTGGAAAGTAATCTTAACCAGTCTGTCTGGAACAACCTGCTCAGCACTAGTGAGGTAATCTGCCTTACAGACCCCTGTTGTCCCCCAAAGGAAGGTGACCTTGCCTGAAATAATCCACTCTTTGCTAGAAGTTTCTTTTTCCCACCTCCTTCCAACAATAAAAGCCTTTCATTTTGTGCAGCTCCTTGGCAATCCTTTCTATTTGTTAAGATGGGATGCTGCCCGATTCATGAATCATTAAATAAAGGCAGTTAGATCTTCAAATTTAGTCTGTTGAATTATGTTTTTAAGTGCTTAGGCATATATACTTAGTTGGTATCTAAAGAACCAACCTACTTTATGAAGAAAAGTCAGGAAGCACTTCAGTAAAATCAGGATAGTGGTTACCTTAGGATGGGAAAGGAGGGTTAAGTGGTTTAGACAGGACAACATGAAGAATGGGCTTCTGAGGGTGCCATTTGCTATTCGTTCTCTTGATATGGGTAATAATTACATGGGATTCACTTTGTGATAAAGAACCAAATAAAACAAAGCAAAACAAAAAAATATACAATCTTAAGTCTTACTCCTTACCAAAATATCCTTTAGGTTATCTGGACTATAGGGCATCATGCCACTGGGAATAAAATAGGTATTTCAGGTAAGAGTTCTCATTATCTAACATAATTCAGTGTTGTTGTTTTTTTAAATATAGATACACACGTATGATTGAAGTGATGGTCTAAATGTCCCTCTCATTTACAACTTGTTAATGACCTGCTGAGTAGCAGCCTTGGGCTATCTTTAGATTTTACTAAATCAGTCATTAAGAGAGGAAACTGTAAATGACCGCCAGGAAGTAAATTGCCCTTAGTTAAAATGAAAATGTGTTAACTTCATTTGACTAATAAAATTACTTTTGGCACTAAGCCACAAAATAGGAGACAGCTACAATTCCTACTGGGAACTTGAAATTTTAAAAAATGGTATTATCCATTCATCCGATGATGGACACTTAGGTTGTTTCCATCTCCGGGCTATTGTAAATAGAGCTGTAATGAACATTTTGGTACATGACTCTTTGAATTATGGTTTTCTCAGGGTATATGCCCAGTAGTGGGATTGCTGGGTTATATGGGAATTCTATTTGTAGTTTTTTAAGGAACCTCCATACTGTTCTCCACAGTGGCTGTATCAATTTACATTCCCAACAGTTCAAGAGGGTTCCCTTTTCTCCACACCCTCTCCAGCATTTATTGTTTCTAGATTTTTTGATGATGGCCATTCTGATGTGAGATGATATCTCATTGTAGTTTTGATTTGCATTTCTGAGTGAAGTAAGTCAGAAAGAGAAAGACAAATACCGTATGCTAACACATATATAAGGAATTTAAGGGAAAAAAATGTCATGAAGAACCTAGGGGTAAGACAGGAATAAAGGCACAGACCTACTAGAGAATGGACTTGAGGATATGGGGAGGGGGAAGGGTAAGCTGTGACAAAGCGAGAGAGAGGCATGGACATATATACACTACCAAACGTAAGGTAGATAGCTTGTGGGAAGCAGCTGCATAGCACAGGGAGATCAGCGTGGTGCTTTGTGACCGCCTGGAGGGGTGGGATAGGGAGGGTGGGAGGGAGGGAGACGCAAGAGGGAAGAGATATGGGAACATATGTATATGTATAACTGATTCACTTTGTTATAAAGCAGAAACTAACACACCATTGTAAAGCAATTATACGCCAATAAAGATGTAAAAAAAAAAACGGTATTATGTACTTTGATGCTTCTGAATTTGAGACATCTTGTGTCCAAATAATTATATTTCAAAGGGCTAGAAAGTCCTTTATAAATATTTTGCAAATAATAAATAATTTTGAAAAGCATAGGAGCTGTAGCAAAACAGTATATAACATTTTGAACTCCTTTTGTTAAGCAAATTTTAAGAAATGAAAGCATATTTTATTGAGGAAAATATGCCTCAGTTTATTGGCGTCTCTTAATGTACAATATTGACAAAAAAATCCTGTGTTTTCAAAGGACATATTACTGTTATATGCACTATAAATTGATGCAAAGTGTTAGTATTCTTGAGTATTTCTGCTTGTCTCTCTGCTTTAAGCCTTATGTTTTCCCCAACTGAAAGGCATGCTGTTCCCTCTCATTTTTCTGTTTTCTTCATGGGGTAGCCTAGCTCTAGTGCCATCTATTCTAGGAATAGAACCACCCCCCCGCCCTTTTTTTTTCTCCATCTGAATGAATACTCCATCCTTTGCACCTGGATCCCTTAGTTTCCCCTTCCACTATATAAAGTATCATAATCAACCAATTATTGATTTATCCATGCATGTTTCTATAGCACTAGATTCTAAAGTTCTTTAAGGACAGGGACAGGTTTTATCTATCTGTGTGTGTCTATAAGACAGCAAAAACAAAAAGCCTATGAGCAGGATATATATTGATAGTTCATTCATGAATGAAATCGTAATTAAGTTTTATAGTATAATGTAGTGAATTTGAAGTTAAAAGTAGCTTCAGTTTTGCCCTATTATAAACTTTTGAACAAATTACTTGGTAGATAATGCTGAGGCTATGGTATTTCCGGTCATATTTAGAGGATTTTTGAATTAATATTTGAAAAATGTCTTTAAAGAAACTATACATTAAGGAAATATATTAAATTATTATATTATGGTTCTCTTATCTGAAGCAGCTATTATGATGGCAAAAATATATCAGGTCTGTTTATTTAATGTGTTGTTTACTTAGGAGTGGAGGAGTTTCCCTAAAACATCACCTAGAAAAAGAGCTGGCACAATCTTTGCTGTCAAATGTTTTACTTATTCAAGTTACTTTAGACAGGTTGATAAGAGATCTATGATCTTGAGAATGCTATTGTAGCAGTACTTCTTTTCATTCCAACTCAGATGACATTTACTGAAGCATGAGTCTGAGTCATTTAATAACTAGGCTTACCTGGCTTAACTTTAGTTGCTCTTAAGCAAAAAGAATTGTATTTTCAGAAGAGATAGTCATTGAAGGGTTGGGTATACACAATGCTCAATACATAGTAAGGACTCAGAAAAGGTTATACAATGATCCTTTGGATAGGAATGAATTGGGAAAGGTATAATCACTGTATCATGGCAGTACAACATTTAGAGATCCAATGAAGAATTTGAGAAATCAATTCCTCTCATGCCCCAAGAAATCAGACTAAAGCAAGTGGCAGTGGCAATGGGTGAACTTGGTAGACTTTGCACGTAGTCTAGTGTGTTCTGAGGTGAAATAGTTCAGTGTTTCCATGGCTATAATCATGTCTATTTCTCACTGAGCTCCAAAATTCAGGATTAGGCTCTTTAGAAGCAAACTTCAGAGCACAGTACAATATTTTATGAACTACTCCCTCAGCGATTTGGTCAGTTAGAGCAATTTGGTCAGTTAGAGCAATTTACAAATCAGTTCAAATTAATAGACTCTAGGAGGATCCTACATCCTCAGAACTTGTTCAGGTAGAACAGTTTTAGTTCTAATCTACCCAAACCAAAACAAACAATCATGGCTTAAATTAGGTAGCGCTACTTTAGTACTAATGTGGCTGAAATTATGGAATAATCTATATGGTTCTCCAATAGGGCAAGATTGGCACTTTCACCTAGTTGGTGTTATATTTGCAAGTGGAAAATATACATTCACAAATTTGCAAAAAATCAGCAGGTGGCCTGCCTACCTCCAGTCACATCTTTCCCCATTTACCAACATCTACATGATGAAGTAAGTCAAATCCCTCTTCACAGAGTTACAAGGACATTCAATAGTCTCTAATGCTACAAAACCTTTTTACTTATACTTCTCTTAGAATGCCCTTCAGTGCTCACTACACATTTTTTTATAACTCAGAAAAGACTATCAGATCAAAATGGCATCATTCAGCAAGGCTGTTCCAGATTTTCATTGAAATAAGATACAGAACAAGATTTTTAAGGATCACCAATTGAGACCCAAATTGAGACCCTAAGTGCTAAAAAATGACTGGAACTTTCTGATTATAAGACATATGAAAAATACCTTTTGGGGGGATTGACCAGAGGAAGTATACAAAAGACTCCTGTTACAGGCATGCCTGGCTTACGGAGCAGAGCTAAGAGAAAGACAGAAAGAGAAGAAGGAATTGGTATAGTAAGCCCCCACCCTGAGGTATTATCACTGGAATCTTGATTCAGAAACCCAGAACCCATCAAAGCAACTTAAAATGCCACACGCTTACTGTTCATACTGAGTTCAGCTGTTTTTCTTGAATAAACACTCCTCATTGTTGTAACTTTTTAGTTAATATCCAGAGGTTTGAAAAAGTTGATTTTGACAGATTTGCCAAGTATCATTGATTTTACAGAAGGGTGAATTTTCAGAGGCTCTTCCTACACCATAGTGGAAGTCAGATCGGAACTCTTTAACTAAAAATGAACAAGTTTCATTGAATCTAAATCAAATCTGTGAATATTGTGAATATTTGAAAGAACATATGTAGTTGGCTGATTTAAACACTTCCTTGACCTGAAGGATGTCACACAGAAAGCAAAATGATTTGTAAAACATTTTATCCTGATATTAGGTATGAGTATGCAAAAAATAACAAACAGGAATATTCTCCAATGAGCAAGAAAATTTTTAAAAATATAATAGAGAGGCACCTTCAAGGTGGCAGAGGAATGAGACGTGGAGATCACCTTCCTCCCCACAAATACATCAAAACTACATCTACATGTGGAACAACCCCTACAGAACACCTACTGAATGCTGGCAGAAGTCCTCAGACTTCCCAAAAGGGTCTTGGTGCTCTGGTAAGCTGTCAGGCCTGAGCCTCTTAGGTGGGAGAGCCGATTTCAGAACACTTGTCCACCAGAGACCTCCCGGCCCCATGTAATATCAAACAGTGAAAAATCTCCCAGAGACCTCCATCTCAATGATAAGACCCCGCTCCACTCAACAATGAACAAGCTACAGTGCTGGACACCCTATGCCAAACAACTAGCAAGACAGGAACACAACTCCACCCATTAGCACAGACGCTGCCTAAAATCATAAGTTCACAGATACCCCAAAACATACCACCAGACGTGGTCCTGCCCACCAGAAAGACAAGATCCAGCTTCATCCACCAGAACACAGGCACCAGTCCCCTCCACCAGGAAGCCTACACAACACACTGAACAAACCTTACCCACAAGGAGCAGACATCAAAAACAACAGGAACTACGACCCTGCAGCCTGTGAAAAGGAGAACCCAACCACAGTAAGTGAAACAAAATGAGAAAACAGAGAAATACACAGCAGATGAAGGAGCAAGGTAAAAACCCACCAGATGAAACAAATGAAGAGAAAACACGCAGTTTACCTGAAAAAGAATTCAGAGTAATGACAGTAAAGATGATCCAAAATCTTGGAAATAGAATGGAGAAAATACAAGAAATGTTTAACAAGGACATAGAAGAAATAAAGAGCAAACAAACAATGATGAACAACACAATAAATGAAATTAAAAATTCTCTAGGAGGAATAAATAGCAGAATAACCGAGGCAGAACAACAGAGAAGCGATCTGGAAGATAAAAATGTGAAAATAACTACCACAGAGCAGAATAAAGAAAAAAGAATGAAAAGCACTGAGGACAGTCTCAGAGAACTCTGGGACAGTATTAAATGCACCAACATTTGAATTATAGAGGTCCCAGAAGAAGAAGAGAACAAAAAAGGGACTGAGAAAATATTTGAGGAGATTATAATGGAAAACTTCCCTAATATGGGAAAGGAAATAGTCAATCAAGTTCAGGAAGCACATGGAGTCCCATACAGGATAAATCCAAGGAGAAACATGTGAAGACACATATTAATCAAATTATCAAAAGTTAAATACAGGGCTTCCCTGGTGGCGCAGTGGTTGAGTCTGCCTGCCAATGCAGGGGACACGTGTTTGTGCCCCAGTCCGGGAAGATCCCACATGCCACAGAGCGGCTGGGCCCATAAGCCATGGCCACTGAGCCTGCGTGTCCAGAGCCTGTGCTCCACAATGGGAGAGGCCACAACAGTGAGAGGCCAACGTACCGCAAAAAAAAAAAAAAAAAAAAAAAAAGTTAAATACAAAGAAAAAATACTAAAAGCAGCAAGGGAAAAGTAACAAATAATATACAAAGGAATCCCCATAAGGTTAACAGCTGATCTTTCAGCAGAAACTCTGCAGGCCAGAAGGGAGTGGCAGGTCATATTTAAAGTGATGAAAGGGAAAAACCTACAACCAAGATTATTCTACCCAGCAAGGATCTCATTCAGATTCAATGGAGAAATTAAAACCTTTACAGATAAGCAAAAGCTAGGAGAATTCAGCACCACCAAACCTGGTTTATAACAAATGCTAAAGGAACTTCTCTAGGCAGGAAACACAAGAGAAGGGAAAGACCTACAATAACAAACCCAAAACAATTAAGAAAATGGTAATAGGAACATACATGTAGATAACGAACTTAAATATAAATGGATTAAATGCTCCAACCAAAAGACACAGACTGGCTGAATGGATACAAAAATAAGACCTGTACATATGCTGTCTACAAGATACCAACTTCAGACTTAGGGACACATACAGACTGAAAGTGAGGGGATGGAAAAACATACTCCATGCAAATGGAAATCAAAGAAAGTTAGAGTAGCAATTCTCATATCAGACAAAATAGACTTTAAAATAAAGACTATTATAAGAGACAAAGAAGGACACTACATAATGATCAAGGGATCAATCCAAGAAGAAGATATTACAATTGTAAATATTTATACACCCAACATAGGAGCACCTCAATACATAAGGCAAATGCTAACAGCCATATAAGGGGAAATCAACAGTAACACAATAAAAATAGAGGACTTTAACACCTCACTTTCACCAATGCACAGATCATCCAAAATGAAAATAAATCAGGAAACACAAGCTTTAAATGATACATTAAACAAGATGGACTTAATTGATATTTATAGGACATTCTATCCCAAAACAGCAGATTACACTTTCTTCTCAAGTGCTCATGGAACATTCTCCAGGATAGATCATATTTTGGGTCACAAACGAAGCCTTGGTAAATTTAGGAAAATTGAAATCATATCAAGTATCTTTTCTGACCACAACGCTATGAGAATAGATATCAATTACAGGAAAAAAATCTGTAAAAAATACACACACATGGAGGCTAAACAATACACTACTAAAGAAGCAAGAGATTACTGAAGAAATCAAACAGGAAATCAAAAAATGCCTAGAAACAAATGACAATAAAAACATGATGACCCAAAACCTATGGGATGCAGCAAAAACAGTTCTAAGAGGGAAGTTTATAGCAGTACAATCCTACCTCAAGAAACAAGAAACCTCTCAAACAACTTAACCCTATACCTTAAGCAATTAGAGAAAGAAGAACAAAAAAACCCCAAAGTTAGCAGAAGGAAAGAAATCATAAAGATCAGACCAGAAATAAATAAAAAACAAATGAAGGAAATGATAGCAAAGATCAATAAAACTAAAAGCCAGTTCTTTGAGAAGATAAACAAAATTGATAAACCATTAGCCAGACTCATCAAGAAAAAAAGGAGAACACTCAAATCAAAAGAATTAGAAATGAAAAAGGAGAAATAACAACCGACATTGCAGAAATACAAAGGATCATGAAAAATTACTAAAAGCAACTACATGCCAATAAAATGGACAACCGAGAAGAAACAGACAAATGCTTAGAAAAGCACAAACTTATAAGACTGAACCAGGAAGAAACAGAAAGTATAAACAGACCAATCACAAGCACTGACATTGAAACTGTGATTAAAAATCTTCCAACAAACAAAAGCCCAGGACCAGATGGCTTCACAGGCAAATTCTATCAAACATTTAGAGAAGAGCTAACACCTAACCTTCTCAAACTCTTCCAAAATTTAGCAGAGGGAGGAACGTTCCCAAACTCATTCAACGAGGCCAACATCACCCTGATACCAAAACCAGACAAAGATGTCAAAAAAAAGAAAACTACAGGCCAATATCACTGATGAACATAGATGCAAAAATCCTCAACAAAATACTAGCAAACAGAATCCAAAAGCACATTAAAAGGATCATACAACATGATCAAGTGGGGTCTATCCCAGGAATGCAAGGATTCTTCAACATACGCAAATCAATCAATGTGATAAACCATATTAAAAAACTGAAGCAGAAAAACCATATGATCATCTCAATAGATCCAGAAAAGGCTTTTGACAAAATTCAACACCAATTTATGATAAAAACTCTCCAGAAAGTAAGCATAGAGGGAACTTACCTTAACATAATAAAGGCCATATATGACAAACCCACAGCCAACATCATTCTTAAGGGTGAAAAACTGAAACCATTTCCACTAAGATCAGGAACAAGACAAGGTTGGCGACTCTCACCACTATTATTTAACATACTTTTGGAATTTTTAGCCACAGCAATCAGAGAAGAAAAGAAATAAAAGTAATCCAAATTGGAAAAGAAGTAAAACTGTCACTGTTTGCTGATGACATGATACTATACATAGAGAATCCTAAATATGCTACCAGAAAACTACTGGAGCTCATCAGTGAATTTGGGAAAGTAGCAGGATACAAAATTAATGCACAGAAATCTCTTGCATTCCTATACACTAATGATGAAAATTCTGAAAGAGAAATAAACGAAACACTCCTATTTACCACTGCAACAAAAAGAATAAAATACCTAGTAATTGCGGCTTCCCTGGTGGCGCAGTGGTTGAGAGTCCGCCAGTCGATGCAGGGGACACGGGTTCGTGCCCTGGTCTGGGAAGATCCCACATGTCGCAGAGCAGCTGAGCCCGTGAGCCATGGCCACTGAGCCTGCGTGTCCAGAGCCTAAAAAAAAAAAAACAAAAAACCTAGCAATAAACCTACTTAAGAAGAGAAAAGACCTGTATGCAGAAACTATAAGACAGTGATGAAAGAAATTAAAGATGGTACAAAGAGATGGAGAGATATACTGTGTTCTTGGATTGGAAGAATCAACATTGTGAAAATGACTCCACTATCCAAAGCAATCTACAGATTCAAGGTAATCCCTGTCAAACTACCAATGGCAATTTTCACAGAACTAGAACAAAAAACTTCACAATTTGTATGGAAACACAAAAGACCCCAAATAGTGACAGCAATCTTGAGAAAGAAAACAGGAGCCTGAAGTCAGGCTCCCTGACTTCAGACTATATTACAAAGCTACAGTAAACAAGACAGTATGGTATTGGAACATAAACAGAAATATAGATCAATGGAACAGGATAGAAAGCCCAGGGATAAACCCACACATATATGGTCACCTTATCTTGGATAAAGGAGGCAAGAATATTCAATGGAGAAAAGAAAGCCTCTTCAAAAAGTAGTGCTGGAAAAACTGGACAGCTACATGTAAAAGAATGAAATTAAAACACTCCCTAACACCATACACAAAAAACCCCTCAAAATGTCTTAAAGACCTAAATGTAAGGCCAGACACTATAAAACTCTTAGAGGAGAACATAGGCAGAACACTCTGTGACATAAATCACAGCAAGATCCTTTATGACCCACCTCCTAGGGAAATGGAAATAAAAATAAACAAATGGGATCTACTGAAACTTACTTTTGCATAGCAAAGGAAACCATAAACAAGACAAAAAGACAACTCTCAGAATGGGAGAAAATATTTGCAAATGAAGCAACTGACAAAGGATTAATCTCCAAAATATACAAGCAGCTCATGCAGCTCAATATCAAAAAAACTAACAACCCAATCCAAAAATGGGCAGAAGACCTAAATAGACACTTCTCCAAAGAAAATATACAGATTGCCAACAAACACATGAAAGGATGCTCAGCATCAGTAATCATTAGAGAAATGCAAGTCAAAACTACAATGAGATATCACCTCACACCGGTCAGAATCCATCATCTAAAATCTACAAACAATAAGTGCTGGAGAGGGTGTGGACAAAAGGGAACCCTCTTGCAGTGTTGGTGGGAATGTAAATTGATACAGTCACTATGAGAACAGTATGGAGGTTCCTTTTTTTGAGGAGGTTCCTCAAAAAAATAGAACTACCATACGACCCAGCAATCCCACTACTGTGCATATACCCTTAGAAAATCATAATTCAAAAAGAGACATGTGCCACAATATTCACTGCAGCTCTATTTACAATAACCAGGACATGGAAGCAACCTAAACATCATCGACAGGTGAATGGATAAAGAAGATGTGGCAAATATATACAATAGAATATTACTCAGCCATAACAGGAAATGAACTTGAGTTAACTTGTAGCAAGGTGGATGGACCTAGAGACTGTCATACAGAGTGAAGTAAGTCAGAAAGAAAAAAACAAATACTGTATGCTAACACATATATATGGAATCTAAAAAAAAAAAAAAAAAAAGGTTCTGAAGAACCTAAGGGCAGGACAGGAATACAGACGCAGACATAGAGAATGCACTTGAGGACATGGGGAGGGGGAAGGGTAAGCTGAGACGAAGTGAGAGAATGACATGGACATATATACACTACCAAATGTAAAATAGGTTGCTAATGGGAAGCAGCCGCATAGCACAGGGAGATCAGCTCGGTGCTTTGTGACCACCTAGAGGGGTGGATAGGGAGGGTGGAAGGGAGATGCAGGAGGGAAGAGATATGGGGATATAGGTATATGTATAGCTAATTCACTCTGTTATAAAGCAGAAACACACCATTGTAAATCAATTATACTCCAATAAAGATGTCAAAAAAAAAACTAAAAATAAAAAAATGTAATAACTCTAATGTAAATGTGCATGCTGTTTTCAATTAGCAGCATTTACTATTCCCCTAACTTTTAACACATGTAGCAGTTTTGCAGAAAACTCAAGGAAAAAGACCAGAAATTATCTTAGATTATTTCAGCTAGAGTTTAAATGCTTCATATACTACTACTAATAATAATAATAAAGCAAGATGACTGAAGCAGCTTACTAAACACAGTAGACAATTTCAGAAAAATAAATTATTTGATTTGAAATCAGAAAGTAGCCTTGTACTTCTTTAAAAACATTTAGACTTTATAATTCTAGGGGTCCTCATTTCATAAGACCTAGACTTATGTAAAATAATGCACATCCTCCTGAAAAACATTTCAGCTTAAATTATTAACAAACTAATGACATTGTATTTACCGTAGTGGTAAAGAATCAGAGATACAGTTTTCCGGTATAATGAGAAAGAATTGGGAATATACTGTATGAGGAGTATGTGTAAATCAAGTGTACGTGGCCAGATGATGTAAACAAAATGATTTCATGGCTGCTAAAGGAAAAGTGTTTCAATAAAATTTTTGGTTAGTTCAGAAAATCATTTAGTTGAAGATGTCACAAAAAGAGAAATAGTCTAATTTTACTGTCACTACCATATAGATCCATTTGTACATAATTTGTTTAAAGGCATACTCATTTTATTGCACTTTGCAGATACTGTATTTTTTACGAATTGAAGATGTGTGTCGAGCAAGTCTATCAGCTCAATTTTTCCAATAGCATTTGCTCATTTTGTGCCTTAGTGTGACATTTTGACACTAATTCTCAAAATACTTTAAACTTTTTCGTTATTAGTATATCAGTTATGGTGATCTTTGATCAGTGAACTTTTATGTTATTATGACCATTCCCTGTAGGCTCAGATGATGGTTAGCATTTTTAATAATAAAGTATTTTTAAATTAAGTATGTGCATTGTTTTTTTTAGACATAATGCTATTTCACAGTTAACAGACTACAGCATAGTGTAAACATAACTTTAATATGCACTGGGAAACCAAAAAATCAAGTGACTCACTTTATTGTGATATTTGCTTTATTGTGTTGGTCTGGAACTGAACCCACAATATCTCCAAGGTATGGCCATATTTATTCACTTCCTTAATTTTACGGTGATCCCTTCCTCTCCAATGGCTCTCAATTGGCCACAGAATAAATTCTAAACCCTTGTGTTGGTATAAAGAGCTCTTCATCAGTTGATCTCCGTATATTGTTCCAGGCTCATCTCATCAATTTCCTCCCATCTGTCTCCAGAAGCCCAAAGACAGGTCAGCAACTATACTGACCATATTTGTAGTCCAATGCATTCGTACTTCTGATTGTTTTTGCATGTTCTTTCTGTTTTGGGAACTACCTTCTGATTTTCTGCCTTCAGGATTCAGTTTAAATGTTACTTTGTAAAGCCTGTTGGGACCTCAGGGAAATCTTAAGCTGCTCCTTCTACCTCTATCACTCCTATCACCAACGCTTTTAAAATGTAAGGAACTTAGGAAGAATTGTGGGAGATGAAACTGGAATGGAAAAGGAGTGATAATTTTTCAATGGAGTCTGAAGAAAGGAATTAAGAGATAGTAACATGCTAAAACAAGTGTGGACTCCTCAGACCAGTAATGACAGGAACAGGACTTGACTAGAATATTTGGAAAGATCCTCTTGGGACCTGAATTTCTGCTGCTGCTGCTAGCTCTCTGCACACTGGCCAAAATTTATGATCATGCTGCCTCTAAAGGCATGTACAGTCTCATGTTCCTATTACATCCAACTGAGCTTTACTTGAACACAAAGCAAAGAAAAGGTTTCTATCAAGGAAAGCAAAAAATGACGCTGGCAGCATTTTTCACAATATATTCTTCAGAGACTTGATCCCCTGAGATGTTCTTCGAGGAAAAGTATTAATCGGGAAAGTAAGTACAGGAAATATTGCATACTGTCAAACTATATTCCTCTCTTGGTAATTCACACATTATATTTAACTTACTGAAGAATTTGCAATCCTGTAGTAGAGTATCTTGCTTAATTCCATTTATTTCAGTTTTCCCAAATTATTAATCACTTAAAATCAAAGTCACCCCTTTTTTTTACTTTTTTGACTATTGTCCAACATCAATTAGCATTTTATGAAAGTAAACTGTGTAACATATAATCTTCAATAAATATTTTAAAAGAATTTTTGCAGTGTAGATTTTTATCTACAATACTGTTAGTTCCCCCTATTGGGCTGAGTCTTGGCAAATGCTGCCTTGTAATACAACTTGAACTCTTTGGTTATTATTATTCTCAAAATTAGTTAAAGCCTGTAGGCCTGAATATATACAAGTAAATACAGCAAGAGTATAATGCCTAAATGCAAATTATTAATTTTTAAGTTTGAGAAGTCTGGCCAAAAATGATATAAATTGAAATATTACTTTTACATGTACCACTCAACTTTCAAACTCAGACTTCAAATCCTCTAGTAAGGTCAATGACCAACCCACTTTGCCACATTAAAAAGAGAACTTCATTATTCTATCTCCACGGAAGCCTAAGGTGATAGAACGTACTCTGTGTTCCTTACTGAACCATTACACCTACTAGATATTTTTGGTTTCCTCCTCTAACCAAACAATGCAGATCTAGTTTCATGGACACCACCTACCCCTTACTGTTCCTCATTCCTTCCTCCTGTCAGCTCCCACTGCTCCCTGTCTTTCATCCTCACGGTTTCCTAGTAGATTTGAAGTCAGCCCTCAAGTATATTTTTCTCATATACTGAGTTCTCTATTTAAAGGCTTTACAGAGACACACCTGAAATTAGGAATCTAGCATATAACTAATTATAACATTTTAAACTCTTCTTCATGAAAATTCCATTCTTTAGAATAATTTGACATTGTGAATGTGTACTATTACCTAAAGAATGAAGGAAATGTTGCTAGAATTGAATGCACAGCGTCATGTCCTGCAAAGAGTAAGTTATCACTATCAGCACTCAGATAATTATCTGAAAGATGACGGTGACACTTACAAGCCTCCAGAAAACAGTGAGAAACATACCTGCTTTATGTCAGATGAGTGTAAGCTCATAAATTGTTGCTAGAGATTCAATTTGGGGAAACAGAAAGTCTAAGGCCTGGAGGTGGAAGCTTTGGGGCTCAGTCCTGAGTATAACACTTACAGCAGAGATCATATGAGGTTTGTGGCAAATTATATCTTTGTTCTTCCGTTTCTTCCTCAGTATGGTAGTCATTATGTTATTTCTGCCTATCTCATAGGGTTGTTTCAAGGAAAAAAAAAATTTGGATTTTTGGGGATGTCACAGCAGCAAGACAAGTAAGTTTCATGATTCCTCTCTTCTCTCCCTATCAGTCTTTACTTTTAATTCTCTTCTTTAGACATCCCAAAGATCCATCTCTTCAATATTTTGAAACTGTCCTCAGTTCCCTTGTCCTCTGAATCCACTGTCCATACTAAATGTTAAATCCCCAGCTGGGGATTAATTCAGCTATTACCTTTCTTTCTTCCTTAGCTGGGACTGGAGTCCTAATGGAAAAAAATTATATACATTCATACATTGGTGCTACTATAAATCCATGTCCTCGAACTTCAGTTGGACTCCAAGACTGTCTAATAATCCCTCAATTTCCTGGATAGGGAATTGTCCACAGTGGTATTTCCAAAATACGTCCACTCTTCTTAAATACTCAACCCCTTCATTCCTCATTTTTGTCTCTTCTTTAATAGAAAAGTGGAAATCCCCAATGTTTCGTCTTTTTTTTGAGGGCGGGGGTGCACTGCTTGGCTTGTGGTGTCTTAATTTCCTGACCAGGTATCGAACCTGTGCCCTCTGCAGTGGAAGCATGGAGTCTTAACTGCTAGACCGCCAGGGAATTCCCAATATTTTATTTTTATAAACATTTTGCAACTATAAAATTACTTACATCATAACTCATCTGTTCCCTCATTTTTAACTGATATAGTGGGAAAGATGACCTTAGTTTTACGAAAAATTACCTGCACTTTGAATATCCTCATTGGCTACTTCTTCAGTGACCTGAGACTGCTAATTTCTTCTTCTATTTTATAGCTTCATTCTATTCATTTTTAAAAATAGTTTATTTTTTAGAGAAATTTTGGGTTCACAGCAAAATTGAGCAGAAAGTACAAAGTATAGGTATATTTCCCATATGCCCTCTGCCCCCCCACCCAGGCAGCCTACCCCACTATCAACACCTGCGCCACAGTGGTACCTTTGCTATCACTGAGGAACCAGCAATGACATAATTATCATCCAAAGTCCATAGTTTACATTAAGGTTTACTCTTGATGTTGCACATTCTATGCATTTTGACAAACGTATAATGATATGTGTCCACTATTATATTATTATTTAGAGTAGTTTCACTGCCCTAAAAATCCTCCGTGCTGTGCTTACTCATCTCTCCCTTCCCCCAATCCCTGGCAAGCACCAAACTTTTTACTGTTTCTATAATTTTGCCTTTTCCAGAATGAAATATATTTGGAATTTTACAGTAGGTAGCCTTTCTAGATTGGTTACTTTCACTTAGTAATATGCATTTAAGTTTCTTCCATGTCTTACAATGGCTTGAAAGCTCATTTCTTTTCAGGACAATCCTCTTAATTTCACCATCTCCTTCCTTCTTAAGGAAGTGAATACTCATTTAAATACTTTTGATTCTCATTAATCTTTAACAAAAATAAACCAAGCACAAATGTTCCTACAGAAACTTTGTCCTTCAGAGATCATCCTCTCTTCTCCTCTTCCTACCAATCCAGCTTCTTGAGTTATTTACTCACTCTTTATTTCCTCTTCTTCCATTTACTTCCCACCCACACGCTGAAATCTAATGGCCACTCATATATCCAGTTTCTTTCCAAACTGGGATTACCTAATAAACCTTTTTTTCCTTTGACTTTCATGAAAAAAAATTCTGATCTCTCTACTTTTCCTTCTTCTCCTTGATCTACCTCCCTCTCCCCTTTGATCTTCTTATTGAATAAGGTGGCAGATAGATAAATAGATGATAGATAGATAGCTTTCACTTTGCACATTCTCCTCAGACAATCTTATCCACACCCATGTCTTTTATTACAAAATAAACTACAGGCAGTCTTTGCTTTTCATGGTATCGTATTAACTGAAACACATATGTATTAGAACCATGTCTGCACTTTGCATGGTTACCATGGAACCATGTCCATGTTACTAAGGACATGTTTCTTATATGCATGAGTTTCAGTTGATACAATATCATACAAAGTGAGGATTTCCTATCTTAATTATATATCCTATTTGTAGATCCAAATCTGAATTTTTCAACTTCCATCTATACTCCCTTCTTGCTATCTTCTCTATCACAGGTAATCAGTCAGTACGCATATTTACTAGTACATGCTATTGCCAAGCATGGTGCTAGACACCAATGATACAGTGATGATACTATTTCAACAACATGTCCTCTGCCCCCGTGTAATTTACAATCTAGAAGGGAAGGCAACTCCTAATATAATAAACACTATATAAATGATTATAGTTATCCAATGTCCTATAAAAGAGACTGTAACTGAAAGAAAGATGAATTTGGCAGCTCTCTTTGAGGAAGTAATAAATAGACTGAGATATGAAAGGTAAACTGAAATTAGGTAAAAAAATAAAGAGCAAGAGAGAATATAAGGATGGGAAACCACATGTGTAAAAGTTCTAGGGAGGGGGAAAAAATCAAACAAATTTTGATTTAGCATACAAAAAAGTCTGGAGAGATGAATACGAAATGATCATGAAGGGCTCTGTGATTAGCATTTTATTTTGTGTTGCCCAAGTCAAAATCTGCAAGTCATTTTCATTTCTCCCTACTCCTCACTCTATATAAGCATTCTATTAACAAACTCCATCATCTCTATCTCCAGAATACCTATCAAATGTATTGATGTTTTCCTGTCCCATTTCCTCACTCATAGCTCTAACCAATAATAGCTCTACTGGCTCACTCTATTATTATCTGCCAACTGATTATCTTGTAACTGTCTCCTTTCATATCCTAAAATCCAGGCAAACATTCATTGATTGATTGATCGATTGATTTTTAACAAACACTTAAAGGAAGCCCTCTTCCATATATAAACTCTTTTAATCCTCACTATTACTATAATTAGAAACTATTACTATAATTAGAAAGTACTATTATTACTCCCACTTTAAAAATAAAGACATTGATATACAGAAAACCTATTGCAGTTCCCACAGTAGCTTATCTTGTTAAAAGCCCTTACATATGCTACTTCTTTTTCACTTGCTCACCTCCACTTTCCCATTCCTCTTTCTCAAGCTAACTTCTACTCATCTTTTGGTGTCCCTTCACTCAGGAGGAATTCCTTTATCCTGAGACTTGATTTTATCTTCTTGTCATTTGCCCCAGCCTACACCATGCAGTATTATAAAAATCTATGTGTCCATCTTCTACTCTGCACTCTAAGCTTGTTTTAACTGTGTAATTGTAATTCTGTAATTATTTTTTGAATGAATCAATTGATCGATGCATCATATGAGATAATCTATGCAAAAGTGCTTTGAAAAAAAGTGACCATAAATGTGAAGTATTGTTTATAAATAATAAGAGTATCAACAATAACAATTATACTTAATTTTATTTCATTCAACTGACAATTGCCTACTCTTTACAAGACACTATTTTATGAAGAGGGAATAAGTAAAATGAATCAGAAATAACTACTGCCCTCAAGGAACTTACATTAAAAATAATTATATCAAATTACGTAAAGTAGCTTTCTGAAATGAGTGCATTTTAAGTTATTCGTGTGCCTTAAAAAATAAGGCCTAGAAAGAAGATATTTAATGCTATTTATATTACTTTACTATCTTTCCTTCATGTTTATGAAATTTGGGACTCATAAAACAAAACACTTTTGTATAAGCATTACATAGACTCCTCTAATAGTTAAGAGGCATATTCTGTTTGATTACTTGATTTTTTTTTAAACTTCCTAAGGGGCAATGGACTAAAATGAATATTATACAGCACTACATATATTCATTTAATTATTATTCCATTTATCTAATATTTATGAATATAATATAAATATCACATAAAAATACTGTGGTAAGAATTTTAATTCAATAGTAAACCAGAAACAGGAAGATTTCATGGTCATTTATTGTAAGAGTGGACTAAAGATAGGAAATTGTGCCAAAACCCCCCTAGGAGACTGGAGACATGTTGTTGGAGAGAAGAAAAGAAAGGCAACATCTTAGGAAAGTTGTTCCTACCAGCAACACTGGTGAAGGTTTGGGGTTATTTGTTCCTCAGTACAAAGAGGCAGACAACAGCCAATCTGTACTCTCTGCATTATTGAAAAGTTGGGAAGCAAATCTACCACAATTCAAGAGGTTTACTGGATGCCTCCAAGACAATGTGGATCTCAAAGGAAGATTAACTCTCTTATCCTAATGATGACTTGTCCATTATCATCTTAGTAGGAGCAGAAACCAATACCTTCAGCAGAGTCTTGGGAAACCTGAGAGATGCAATATGTTCTCTGGGGAATGGCTTTATCTTATGGTGGTCTAAAAATAAAATACTTGGATCTGATGAGTCAGTAAGGGCATGTTAAGTCAATCGTAGAAAGAATATTCTAGATCTAAAATCCATAAACAAGGCCAATTTAACATCCCAGTTAAAAAAATAAAACCAGTCAGTAAACTTTGAACATTTTATATCAGTAGAAACATTGACTATGACCCACCAGACTGGCATATTAACAAAAAAGATTCTGTGGAAGCCGAGTAAAATTCTTCACCTTCAAAACATCCTAGTTTTACTCAGGTTGATTATGAAAATGTTATATATAAAATGAAAAATTTTAAAGGTTTGATATATTAGGTAGCTATTTTATACTGACTACTTAAATAGATGAGTAGAAGTCATTTCCTTTTTTTTTTTTGCGGTACGCGGGCCTGTCACTGCTGTGGCCTCTCCCGTTGCGGAGCACAGGCCCAGCAGCCATAGCCCACGGGCCCAGCGGAGCACGTGGGATCTTCCCGGACCGGGGCAAGAACCCGTGTCCCCTGCACCGGCAGGCGGACTCTCAAGCACTGCGCCACCAAGGAAGCCCTAGAAGTCACTTCTTAATTGTGGTTACTCGTGGGGACTCCTGTGGGGTCTCGTGAGTGCATGACTGTAGAAATGGGGCAGTCTCTAATCAGTTCTAGTCAATAGTAGCCATCAGAAATTGTTACCATGAAGACCCTGGAGGAGGGGTCTCACTATGGGAGTTACAGTCATTTAGGAATTCAACAGCTACCAAATGAAGGTGTCAAAGCAAGGAGGAAGTAAAGCGTGTACTACTCTTTTTTTTTTTTTTTTTGGCTGCATGGGGTCTTAGTTGCGGCATGCAGGATCTTTTGTTGCAGCACGTGGGCTTCTCTCTAGTTGTGGCGTGCAGGTTTTTATCTTCTCTAATTGTGGCACACAATCTCCAGGGTGCGTGGGCTCTGCAGTTTGTGTCACGCAGGCTCTCTAGCTGAGGCACGCGAGCCCAGTAGTTGTGGCGCGCGGGCTTAGTTGCCCTGCAGCATGTGGGATCTTACTTCCCTAAGGATCGAACCTATGTCCCCTGCATTTTAAGGCGGATTCTTTACCACTGGACCACGAGGGAAGTCCCAAGCATGTACTACTCCTAATCTCCCTTTCCTCCTGCTCTCTGATGTCCTGTGGTACTGCTTCTCCTTGGTCAAATCACATAGCACATCAGTCACAAAGGGGTCTGGGTGATGCAGCCAGGGGTCAGCAACCCGTACCCAGAGCAGAGCAGAACAACGTAGAGAGCAGATCTTTGGTGCCAAATTGAATATAATCAGCATAAGGAGTAGCTTTTTCTTTGTAAAAGTGAGAGGAAAAATATAAATCACTGGTATAGCTATGAATCTATTTTGTTAAATAATGCTGCTTTGTTTTATTTTATTTTTAAAAAGATGTATAATATTTGGAATTGTGTCGACACATTGAAGTAGGTATATGTGATATTCAAATATGGGATGCACTATTTTCAGTTTACTAAATATTTACTGTTTGACCACTACGTAAAAAGCCTGCTCTGGGATGACTGGATATTCTTCTCTATAATCAAAGAAAGAACAAGAAACAGGCTTAAAGTATAAGATGTAGGATTTATCATTAGTATTAGTAAGACCATGACACTGCATTAAATATTTACCTGTCTGACCCAACTTAGATTAGCACAAGCTGCAGACAGAGCTGTGAAATCATTTTTTTTTATACCTAGGTGTCACAATGTTTTTGTGTTTTTTTTGCTAATGGAATAATGTTCATCTAGAAATAGAAAGGCTAGAATTAATCATTCCTGCTCACAAGTCCAAAGAAATTTAATCTACTCATAATACCAACTTACGTGAAAAAAATGCCATGAAATAAATTGCTTTAGAATTTTTTTTTTCCTGTAAACACAAGGAAATAAATGGCAATAGGCATCAGTAATGTATGCTTCTACATGCTAGTACAGAATCACTCTGTGGGGTTCGTTTATAAGCTTCAATGTCAAAACTACATTCAACGGTAGAGGCAATTTCCTGAAAAAAATGTTTAAATATTATACTCTTTTTTGCTATATTTTACCAATATGTCTGACTACACTACAGATAAAAGGGACTAGACTTTTTTTCACTCAAATCATTTGAAAAAGACCCTATAAAGAAACCCTTTCCACCCACATGAAGAGTGTATTCATTTCCTAGGGCTGCTGTAACAAAGTACCACAAACTGAGTGGCTGAAAACAACAGAAATTTCTACTCTCACAGTTCTGGAAGCTAAAAGTCCCAAATCAAGGTGTCTTCAGGGCCATCCTCCCTCTGAAACCTGAAGGGGAATCCTTCCTTGCCTATTCCCAGCTTCTGGTGGTTTCCAAGTAATATTTGGTATCCCTGGGCTTGCAGCTGCATAGTTCCAATCTCTGCCTTCGTCATCACATGTCATTCTCTCTGTGTGTCTCTGTCTTTGTAAGATAAATCATTTTTGTTCTTTTTAAGCCACTAAGTTTGTGGCATTCTGTTACAACAGCAAAGAAAAACAAATACAAAGTATTAAGGTAGTTAGTCCTATGCCACTCAATATGTGCAATTACCTTTCTAATTCTATTCTTTAGTACTTGTTTCTGATGCTGGGTTTTTGTTCTGTTTTGGTTTTGCCACAATATAATTTAAAAGTTGTACTCAATGGTGATACTCAAATAAAAGCACTTCAAGTAACTCTATGGTTTTGTATTTTGTATGCAAAACATTGATCTACCTGGATTTATTTTGGTGATGCTATTAAAGTGGTAATATAACATTATTGTTTTTCCAAATGATTAGCCAGTTGCCTATTTATTCAACAACCCCTTTGTTTCCTACTGATTTGAGACACAATCTCTACTACATTCTAATTCCCACAGGTTTTGATGTTTATAGCATAGCTCTGTACTATATTTTGTTACCAGTTCAGCCAATACCTCCTTCTCCAGTAACAAACTATTTTCCTTAATATAATTTTATAATACATTTTAATAGCTTGTAGTTCCATTCTACTCCTGTTACATTTCTTTCTCAAAATGTTGCTTATTCTCTTCCCATGTTTTTTTTTAATGAGAACTTCTATATAATTTTAAATTATATTGCCATCAACACCCCTATCACCAACACAGGAACTACAGAAACAAAACAAACAAATAACCACAAGAGCAAAACTATCTGATGATATTTTGGGGGAGTTAATATTAACTTTGTTGATCAGTTTAGACAGGAAATGACATATTTATAATATTAAAGAAAAATAAACTTGGAGGAAGCATACTGTCTGATTTTAAGATTTACTTTAAAGTTGCAATAAGATAATTGAGGCAATGTGGTATGGGCAAAGTGATGGACACATAGATCATTAGAACAGAAGAGAGAATCCAGAAGTAGAAACATAAAAAATATGGCCAATTTTTGGCAAAGGTGCAAAAGTGGGGGCAGGGGAAGGGGGCACGAACCTTACCTACTGAGAGTACAGACTTACAATTATAAGGTAAATAAGTTCTGGGAAACCTAATGCACAGCATGGTGATTACAATTAACAATACTGTATTATATACTTGAAAGTTGCTGAGAGAGTAGATCTTAAATGTTCTTACCACAAAAAATGGTAACAACCATTGCAAATGGCAACAACCTAAATGGGAAAAGAATTTGAAAAAGAATAGATACATGTATAGGTATAACTGAATCACTTTGCTGTACACCTGAAACTAACACAACATTGTTAATCAACTATACTCCAATATACAATAAAAACTTAAAAGCAAACAAAAAAATGAAAAAAGAAATGGCAATTATGTGACATAATAGAGCTGTGAGCTAATGCTACAGTGGTAATCATATTTCAACATATAAGTGTATCAAGTCAACACACTGTACACCTTAAACTTATACAATGTTATTTTTCTATTATATCTCCATAAAACTGGTGAGTGGGAACAACCTGACCTAAACTTTACAACTTATGTGATATTAACTCAAAACAGAGCATAGGTCTAAATGTAAAACAAACTATAAAAATTTTAGAAGAAAATATAGGTGAAACTTGAGGGTAGGCAAAGAATTCTTAGACATGACAATAAAAGCATGATCCATAATTTATATAGAGAGATATTTATGTATGTGTTTATCTATATATACATATATATAGTATAAATTACTCAGCCATAAAAAAGAATGAAATATTGCCATTTGCAGCAAAATGGATAAACCTAGAGAACATCATATTAAGTGAAGTAAGTCAGACAGAAAGACAAATATTATATGACATCCTTATAAGTGGAATCTAAAAATACAAGTGAATTTATTTACGAAACAGAAACAGACTCATAGACATAGAAAACAAACTTATGGTTACCAAAGGGGAAAGGGGGGGAGCGATAAATTAAGAGTATGGGATTAACAGATACACACTACTATATATAAAATAGATAAACAACAAGGATTTACTGTATAGCACAGGGAACTATAGTCAATATCTTGTAATAACCTATAATGAAAAAAATATATGTATATAACTGAATCACTTTACTGTACATATGAAACTAACACAATATTGTAAATCAACTATACTTCACTAAAAAAAGTAATGATAAATTGGACTTCATTAAAATTAAAACTTTTGCTCTGCCAAACACACTGCTAATGGGGTGAAAAGACAGACTATAGACAGGAGAAAACATATGCAATCTACATGTCTTACAAAAGACTTGTAACCAGAATATATATATGTATGTGTATTTTAAAACTCTCAAGACTCAACGATGAGAAAGCGAACAGTCCAAGTAAAAAATAGGCAAAAGATTTGAACAGATATTTTTAAAAATGAGAATATGTGGATCAAAAATAAATGCATGAAAATATGTTCATTATTAATCATTAGGAAAATTCAAATCAGAACCATGAAGAGATACCACTACATACTTATTAGGTACATACTTATTAGGATGTAAAAATTAAAATTGAAATTAAAAATGGCTAAAATTCTTATAATGCTAATTCCTGGCAAGAACACAGAACAACTGCAACACTCACATGCTAGTGGTGGAAATGTAAAATGGTATAGTCACTCTCAAAAAGTTTTCCATTTTGTTATTTGCTATTTACACTTTTAGCCTAACAGGGTCTCCCTAAAGAGATCCCAAGTTCCTAAGTGTAGAAGATGTTTTACAACTCTAATTACTCCAGAAGTCGATTTCTTAAATCCAAGGTTTATTCTTAAATTCCAAAAATTATTCCTTTGGAAGTTAATGGTGAATTTTTTATTTGTGATTTAGATTGATGACAATTATGATTTTGACTAATTTCTCCTGAACCTGAATAAGTACACAGCAGCACAAGGGAGATGTGAAAATATGTACAGAAACCAGGTTGACTCAACCTTCCCTAATCTCTCATTTTTTGATGTTTAGAAAAAGAGCGTAAATTGAAAATCAGAATCTGTCCCTGTATTTAATGTATGAAACAATTAGTTTCATGAATCTACAGGGCTTTAAATATTTTATAAATATAAAAGTTTATTTTAAGAATATTTTCATGTCTCCATAATTCAAGCAATCCAACTGAAGCATTTTCATGATTAGAATTTGAAATCCTCTTAGGTCACAAGCATTAGTCTTAGAGAAAGAAAAAATAAAAACAGAATTTAGTTTATGGCAGTGGCACCTTAGATATTCAGAAATAAAACTGGAATTCTGGATAAAATAAAGCAAATTTCCTTTTAAATACATTATTAACCTTGTATTGAATTAGGGAAATCTCCAGGGATTGAAAAAAAAAAGTTGCTTAAAATCAGAATGGTTTTTAACTATACCAAATGAATTTGTCAACCTTGGTCATAATGAAGCTTCAATATTGACAGTTATTAACTGTTAATTAATAATACAGGGATAGGGACTTCCCTGGCAGTCCAGTGGTTAAGACTCTGAGCTCCCAGCGCGGGGACCACGGGTTCCATCTTTGGCTGGGGAACTAAGATTCCACATACTGCACAGCACTGCCAAGTAAGTAAATACAAAACAGAAGTAAACCAGCCGACCCACTTGTAGCAATTTGTCTTAGGAAAAGAGGAAGCAATGAAGCACATGGCATACAAAGTATCTTCGTGGCTGCTTTCCTTAGAAGAGCTAAATAAATAACTAAATAAATAATACAGGGACAGCAGTAAAAACCTTGGGTAGCATGAACTGGAAAGCTGGATCTGAACTAACTGCTTATAGTTGGTATCCTCAAATAATGAGACTAGATTAGGAAAAAAAATCATAAAGATGAGATAAGAAGGTGTTTTTTTTTTTTTTTTTTCCACCTCCAACTGAGCTCTGGCTAGGAAAAAAATAATGTCTCTTAAAAAATCATAACCACTGGCTTGCTGTCTCACACAATTGGGTGACTAAATTGATACTATTTACGTTATTAGGGAAACTTCAAGCTGGTAAATGAAAATAAAAACTGAATCTCTTATAGTAACTTTCCTGTGCTATCTGGCAGAAATAAAATTAAATCTTATATTGAGAAACTAACCTTCAATTAATGCGTTATGATACTGTGGCATATGAAGGTCCACTAAGCTTTAGTGAGCAATTCAAAATTACAAAGATATATGAGGAAATATTATGGGGATTGTCAGCATAAATTAAAGAAAGCAACATAGGACAAGACACTTAGAAAATAAAATAAATGAATCATCCGATTTAAAAAGCATACAAAATCCCAAGCTTGATTCTAACATATAAATTACACCACATTGCAGAGATCCTGCAGAACACTGAAGACAAAGCAAAGATCTTAAAATAAACCAGAAAAGGAAAAAAAAAAAGGAGAATGCCATGACAAAGAGTGTTCTTAGACTGAGGACAGAATTTTAACAAAACAGAAATATTCTAAAAGAGCTAAGAAAAATAACTGAAAATGCATGATTTTCTGTCAAAGTAAAATATTATTCAAGGAAGATGTAGAAATATAGACATTTTCAGATAATCAAAATTCAGAGAGATTATTGCTAACATTATCAGACTGAAGGACCTTCCACAGATATCTCTGAAGAAGGAGAACATTTTAAGTAACATATAATATTGGTAAGTGGAAATCAGGATAAATTACTAGAAGATTGGAGACATTCTATATCATTTCAAAATCAGAAAGAGAAAAAAGAAAACAAAAAACCCTCTACCAATCTAAAGCAATATATAAAATGTGAAAAAGGACAACTAAAAAAATTCAGAGTAAGTAGAAATCACAAATATAAGTTGTAGAAACAAATCCAAACATATGGTGCTCGCAATAAAGTTAAATAAAGTCACCTGTTAAATGATAGTGGTTGTCAGAATGTATTTGTGAAAAAGAAGATCTTCCACGAATGTGTTGTTTATAGATACACACATAAAATGCAATGGTAAATACAAGTTGACAGTATGGAAAAAATTATATACTAGGTATACAATAACCAAAATAAACCTTGTATAATTCTATTAATATCAAACACAACTTTCAGCAACATGGATGGACCTAGAGATTGTCATACTGAGTGAAGTCAGACAGAGAAAGACAAACATCATATGATATCACTATATGTGTAATCTAAAAAAGGGTACAAATGAAGTTATTTACAAAACAAAAATAGAGTCATAGAGGTAGAAAACAAACTTATGGTTACCAGAGGGGAAAGCGGGGTGGGGCGAGAGGAGGGATAAATTAGGCGATTGGGACTGACATATACACACTACTAATATAAAATAGATAACTAATAAAGACCTATTGTATGGCACAGGGAACTCTCCTCAATACTCTGCAGTGACTTATATAGGAAAAGAATTTTAAAAAGAGTGGATATATGTATATGTATAACTGATTCACTATACTGTACAGCAGAAACTAACACAACATTGTAAATCAACTATACTCCAATAAAAATTTTGAAAAAAGCAAATTTTACCTTAAATATTAATAAACGAACAAGGACAGACAAGGCCAATTAAAGCATAGAATATCCACACAATGGAATGCTATATAGCAGTGGAAATAGCTAGAAGATGAATAACAATATTAAGTTGCTAAAGAATATATATGGGCTTCCGGGAAGATGGCGGAAGAGTAAGACGCGAAGATCACCTTCCTCCCCACAGATACACCAGAAATACATCTACATGTGGAACAACTCCTACAGAACACCTACTGAAGGCTGGCAGACCTCCCCAAAGGCAAGAAACCCCCCACGTACCTAGGTAGGGCAAAAGAAAAAAGAATAAACAGAGACAAAAGAATAGGGACGGGACCTGCACCAGTGGGAGGGAGCTGTGAAGAAGGAAAAGTTTCCACACACGCGGAAGCCCCTTCGCGGGCGGAGACTGCGGGTGGCAGAGGGGGAAAGCTTCGGAGCCGCGGAGAAGAGCACAGCAACAGGGGTGCGGGGGGCAAAACGGAGAGATTCCCGTACAGAGGATCAAGGCCGACCGGCACTCACCAGCTCGAGAGGCCTGTCTGCTCACCCGCCGGGGCGGGCGGGGCTGGGAGCTGAGGCTCGGGCTTCCTGGGGTTGGCTGCGTGAACACAGCCTGCAGGGGGTTGGTGCGCCACGGCTAGCTGGGAGGGAGTCCGGGGAAAAGTCTGGACCTGCCAAAGAGGCAAGAGACTTTTTCTTCCCTCTTTGTTTCCTGGTGCACGAGGAGAGGGGATTAAGAGCACTGCTTCAAGGAGCTCCAGAGACGGGCGCGAGCCGCGGCTAAAGGTGCGGACCCCAGTGACGGGCATGAGACGCTAAAGCTGTTGCTGCCGCCACGAAGAAGCCTGTTTGCGAGCACAGGTCACTATCCACACCCCCTTTCCGGGGAGCCTGTGCAGCCCGCCACTGCCAAGGTCCCGGGATCCAAAAACAACTCTCCCGGGAGCACGCACGGCGCGCCTTACGCTGGTGCAACGTCACGCCGGCCTCTGCCGCGCAGGCTCGCCCAGCACTCCCTGCCCCTCCCTCCTGCCGGCCTGAATGAGTCAGAGCCCCCGAATCAGCGGCTCCTTTAACTCCGTCCTATCTGAGCGAAGAACAGACGCCCTCCGGCTACGGGGCCAAATCCAAAGCTGAGCCACTGGCAGCTGTGAGAACAAAGGAGAGAAAGGGAAATCTCTCCCAGCAGCGGATTAAAGCTCCACAATCAACTTGATGTACCCTGCATCTGTGGAATACATGTATAGACAACGGATCGTCCCAAATTGAAGAGGTGGACATTGAGAGCAAGATATATGATTTTTTCCCCTTTTCCTCTTTTTGTGAGTGTGTATATGTATGCCTCTGTGTGAGATTTTGTCTGTTTAGCTTTGCTTCCACCATTTGTCCAAGGGTTCTATCCTTCCTTTTATTTAAAAAATTTTTTTCTTATTTTTTATTTTAATAACTATTTTATTTTACTTTATCTTCTTTCTTTTTTTCCTTCCTTCCCTCCTTGCTTCCTTCCTTCCTCCCTCCCTCCTTTCTTTCTTTCTCTCTTTCTACTTCTACTAATTCTTTCTTTCTACTTTTTCTGCCTTTTATTCTGAGCCGTGTGGATGAAAGGCTCTTGGTGCTGCAGTCAGGAGTCAGTGCTGTGCCTCTGAGGTGGGAGAGCCAACTTCAGGACACTGGTCCACAAGAGACCTCCCAGCTTCACATAATATCAAACAGTGAAAATCTCCCAGAGATCTCCATCTCAGCACCAGCACCCAGCTTCACTCAACGACCAGCAAGCTACAGTGCTGGACATCCTATGCCAAACAACACAACCCCACCCATTAGCAGAGAGGCTGCCTAAAATCACAATAAGTCCACAGACACCCCAAAACACACCACCAGACGTGGACCTGCCCACCAGAAAGACAAGATCCAGCCTCATCCACCAGAACACAGGGATAGTCCTCTCCACCAGGAAGCCTACACAACCCACTGAACCGACCTTAGCCACTGGGGACAGACACCAAAAACAACGGGAACTACGAACCTGCAGCCTGCAAAAAGGAGACCCCAAACACAGTAAGATAAGCAAAATGACAAGACAGAAAAACACACTGCAGATGAAGGAGCAAGATAAAAACCCACCAGACCTAACGAATGAAGAGGAAATAGGCAGTTTACCTGAAAAAGTATTCAGAATAATGATAGTAAAGACGATCCAAAATCTTGGAAATAGAATAGACAAAATGCAAGAAACATTTAACAAGGACCTAGAAGAACTAAAGATGAAAAAAGCAACGATGAACAACACAATAAATGAAATTAAAAGTACTCTAGATGGGATCAATAGCAGAATAACTGAGGCAGAAGAACGGATAAGTGACCTGGAAGATAAAATAGTGGAAATAACTACTGCAGAGCAGAATAAAGAAAAAAGAATGAAAAGAACTGAGGACAGTCTCAGAGACCTCTGGGACAACATGAAACGCACCAACATTCAAATTATAGGGGTTCCAGAAGAAGAAGAGAAAAAGAAAGGGACTGAGAAAATCTTTGAAGAGATTATAGTTGAAAACTTCCCTAATATGGGAAAGGAAATAGTTAATCAAGTCCAGGAAGCACAGAGTCCCATACAGGATAAATCCAAGGAGAAATAATCAAGACACATATTAATCAAACTGTCAAAAATTAAATACAAAGAAAGCATATAAAGAGCAGCAAGGGAAAAACAACAAATAACACACAAGGGAATCCCCATATGGTTAACAGCTGATCTCTCAGCAGAAACCCTACAAGCCAGAAGGGAGTGGCAGGACATACTGAAAGTGATGAAGGAGAAAAACCTGCAACCAAGATTACTCTACCCAGCAAGGATCTCATTCAGATTTGATGGAGAAATTAAAACCTTTACAGACAAGCAAAAGCTGAGAGAGTTCAGCACCACCAAACCAGCTTTACAACAAATGCTAAAGGAACTTCTCTAGACAAGAAACACAAGAGAAGGAAAAGACCTATAATAACGAACCCAAAACAATTTAGGAAATGGGAATAGGAACATACATATCGATAATTACCTCAAATGTAAATGGACTAAATGCTCCCACCAAAAGACACAGATTGGCTGAATGGATGTTACATATTTTTGGTATTACAAATGTATATGTAAATATATCATATGTTTGATTATATTATATATACAAATATATGTTATATATGCATATATATGTTATATATATGTATGTGTGTATATATAGAAAACTATGTATATATAAAACAATCTTGACTAGGTTTAGTTCAGTTTTGCTTCATTTTAGTTTTTATTTAACTATGGTAGGATAATATTATAGGCTGGGTTTGAAGTCCCCCCAAATATATCTTTTTTCTTGCTAACCTTCCTGCCTCAGCTACCACCCCTCGTAGATTTTTATCTCAATATCACAGTGATTGATGGATACCGTTACACATCTGTGCGTGTTCTTGTTCTTGTTTTTCTTTGATTTGATTCTTTCCTATGGTAAACCCACGGTGATGTCAATTTGCCAGGCCTATCTCCAGGTCCTTGGCTGCAAATGCAGGCATATGATCCCTGATGAATGAGTAAAAGGACCTTACCATCCTCACCGATTATTTCAATGAGGATATATGAACCAAGCTAGTTCAATCAGAGTCTTCACTGTTTAGGTGTTTATTAAGTTGACCTGGACCTTCCATTTTTAGGCAATAGCTCTCTATATAAAAGTCTTCTCTGGGTGATTAATATCAAAGCCACAGCAGAGACCCAGCATGCTTAGTGATCAGTCTTCATTCTATTCATGGCTCTACTTGCTGTTGATATCAGTTCACTCCAAAGATGACCAGTAAATTAATAGGCCCTTTGAGCAATTAATACAATCTGTAGTCCTTGGTATAATATTTGGAAAGAAGTCAGAAAAATCAGTATTGCATACATTAAATCAGCCTTTTATTTATTGGGTTAATAATCAACTTCAAATTCTTTAAGTGTTTACTCTTACCTAAGCTTTTATTCTCACTTCAAATTTCAAGGTGTGTTGATAAATGCAGCATGTTTTTTAACGAAAAAATTACCTCTTTCACTTATGTCATCAGTAAGAAGTATATCAGCTGTTAAATGCTGGAACCTATGTTTACTTCTGTGCTTTGATGCTATCCTTGGTGAAGACACCACTGCATGTTAGGGATGCTGTGCTTTCATTTTCTAGTATACCCAGCAAGATTCTTAGAGTATGGAATCTAGCTGCCCCTTCCCAAAGGTAGTGTACCATTGAGGATAGTCAGTGGCATTTTTGGTACCTTGGAAGCCACGTTCTGTGCAGGTCACTCTGCCGTCCCATTCTCTTCTCTGACGCCCGCTGCACGTTCTGCCTCCAACCAAGGTGGTTACTTGAGGCTCTGACTCTGATCCTCTGCAGACCCCATGATGCTCTTTTGTTACATATTGCAGAACATGATTATTTGTTTACGCTTATATGCTTACTTTGCCTACATACAGTCCTTAATGGTACTTAACTGTCCTTAATCGGAGGGTATTAAGTACTTAAAGACTCAAGTAATATTTCACCCACACACTTGAGTGTAAAGAAATACAATTTTCATGTGAGGGTTAAACTATAAAATCTGCTCATAATCAAAACTGCCAGAATAATTCAGTTATGATAAAAAGGTTGGCAAAGGCCCTTTGGGGGCCAGTCAGGCCCCCAAACCAGCAAATTTAATCATAATACTTTTGAGTTATTCATTAATTTATTCAGCCACTCAATTTCATTTATTCAATCAGCAAACCTTATTAAGCAACTTCTATGTGTTCAGCACTATTCAGAGCAATGAAGGTATGAAAGTGAAAATGATACAAAAGTCCTTGCCTTTATGGAGCCCACAGAAATTGCCAGTGTAAGATGTCTAGGAATAGAATGAACTTGGCATGTTTATGGAGCATAATGAAAGGCGGTATAATGAGAATATAGTGAAAGTGAGAATTTGGGAAAATGGTAGTAATGAGGACTGTGACAGAGACAGGATTCAGCTCTTCCTGGGCCCTGTGGGTATAGTGTCATGGACTGCATGTTTGTGTTCCCCTCTAGTTCATATGCTGAAACCCTAATCCTAAATGTGACAGTATTTGGAGATGGGCCTTTGGGACGTAATTAGTTCATGAGGGTGGAGCCCTTATGATTGTATTAGTGTGCTTATAGAAGAGGCCGGAAAGAGCTGGCTTGTCTCTCAGCTCTCCATCCTGTGAGGACACAGCCAGAAGGTGGCTATCTACAAGCCAGAAAGTCATTTTCCCCAGAAGTCCACTGTGCTGGGGCCCTGATCTCAGACTTCCAGCCTCTAGAAATGTGAGAAATGAATATTTGTCTTTTAAGCCATACAGTCTGTCTTATTTTGTTACAGAAGCCTGAACATACTAAGAAACATAGTAAGTATTTTGAACTGAATTTATAGCATGATGATAAAGCTATAATTTGAAAAGATATATGCACCTCAATGTTCATAGCAGCATTATTTACAATAGCCCAAGACATGGAAGCAGCCTAAATGTCCATCTACAGATGAATGGATAAAGAAGATGTGGTATATATATACAATGGAATATTAGTCAGCCATAAAAAGGGATGAAATAATGCCATTTGCAGCAACGTGGATGGACCTAGAGATTATCATACTAAGTGAAATAAGCCAAAGACAAATATCATATGATATCACTTATATGTGGATCATAAAAAAAAAGATACAAATGAACTTATTTACAAAACAGAAATAGACTCATAAACATAGATAACAAACTTATGGTTACCAAAGGGGAAAGGGGTGGGGAGGGATAAATTAGGAGGTTGGGATTAACATATACACACTACTATATGTAAAATAGATAACCAACCAGGACCTACTGTATAGCACAGGGAACTATACTCAATATTTTGTAATAACCTATAAAGGGAAAAGAATCTGATCTGAAAAAGAATTTATATATAAATATGTATGTATATATATATATATATATAAATATATGAATCACTGTGCTGTACACATGAAACTAACACATTGTAAATCAACTATACTTCAAAAATATATAGTAATATAAATTTTCCAAAAAAAATAACCCAGGAAATAAATAAATGAATGAATAAATAAATAAATAAAGTATGATGAGAAACCTTTGGGGCAATCTGATCAGGGGAGTAGTGCATTGACCAAGCTGGCCTTAACGTTTCCCTCAACTTGACCAAACTTTAGATAGAATTCTTCCTGCCTCTAGGTCTCTGGCCTCCCTTTTCTTAGAGTACTCACTTTGAAAATCTATAATTGTAATTTCTTTCTCTGCCCCTTTGAGATATAAATCTGTTAAAAAGCCTTTTGCCCATTTTACACTCCAGGAATGTCTTTCTAATAGGTAACTAATTACAGGTGAGTGTGTGAGTGGCAGGGTGATTCCTACAGAATGTAAGTACCCTATGACAAGGGAGTGTGGCCTTTGAATGAAAAGAAGTTCAGTGAGGCTAGAGGCCCGAGAGAAAGGAGGAGTGAAGTGTAACCTAAAATGGGAGTATCAAGTAGGGACCAGCCCATTGCAAAATGTTATAGGCTATGATGAATATTTGTATGTATCCAAAAGCAAATGAAGCCATCCAAGTGTTTGGGCAAGTAGAAACGTGGGAGGTGACATGGTTTAATTTATCTTTGGGGAAAAGTAAAACACTCCATGGGCAGTGAGGGAACTGAGTAGAAAAGGATAGAGTAGATGAGGGTTTAATTAGGAGGCTGCTGTGCTAACTTAGGTAAGACAGTAGCTTGGTTTGGATGACCGTAGAGATGAAGAGGAGTGAATATACTTTAAGTATTTATGAGGCAAAAATAGACAACTTCGGGATAAATTAATGTAGGAGGTGAGAGAGAAAGAGCAAAGCTGACTCTCAGGTTTGCAACTGAACATGAATAGACCTACCATTCACTGAGAAGTAGAATGTGCAGCGGGACCAGTGGCTGAGTTGGGAGAAGTATATAGAAAGAAAGGATGGGAGAAAGGGAGTCAGTGAATCTTGAAAGCACAAGAAAAGAATCAGAGAGGCATGTGTGGACAATGGCTTTGCAATTACTATCCAGGGAAATGAGTCATATTCTCATTCTCTGGTCATAACCTGATTGGTGGGGAAATCCACATGGCAAAACAAAACAATCAAAAACAAATGGCAGAACAAATATTATCTCAACAAAAATGTTTATTAAGAACCAAGTGCTGGGAAGTTTAAGTGTAGATTTTAGAATCATCTAATGCTACCCTTTTTCTGATACCATGCTTATTCACTCTCTTTATATTCGTAATTTGGATTTTATGTAGCTTTCCTACTGGGAAAAAATGGGCTATCCAAAGAACATGAGTTTGCAGGAGACATTTTGGCATTTAGATGTCCATTGCAACATAATTAATTTGCATTCCAGCTTTATGTATCAGTGTCCTCAGCTTGGAAAATGTGAATTCATCCCAGATATATGGGGCCACTTGGAGTAAGCTAACAGCCTACTGAGCTCTCTGAGTCTGAAAGAATGAGATTACTGTACACTCAGGGTTTTTTATCACTCAAAAATTTATGGAAAATCCTTTCCATTGGCCAGATTCACAAATGTTCACATACACATTAAGTGTAATGTCTTGAATGGAAAGCCACCTCAAGTGAGAAATAAAACTGTAGTGTCTCTATAAGTATACTTGAGGGAGCATTTTTGAACCATTCCATACCTGTGTCATTTTTAAAGTGTTAGGTATAGTTCACTTATCCCATGAATACCATTTAACATTATTTGAATTAACACTCGCCCTTTCAGATCTTACAGATACTAGCATTTAACTACATTGTTGACTGGTTAATTCATCTTCCACTAATGAATGTTTCCAGCATGCAGACTTGACAGACTATTACCCAACTTGTAAATGAATTATTTGGTGTTTTAAAGTCAGAAGTGATTTGACATAACATGACCTATAACTAAATAAACAATTTAAAAGCCGTATGCCAACTCACTGTGCTATTCTGTTGATTTTTAGTTAGTGCCTAGTGACATGTAAAAGGATTGCTTTAAAGTAGCCACTTTTACCACACCAAGGAATGATGTGGTGTGGATACTTAGAAAACATTTTAGAGTAAGGCAGACCATGGATTGAATCCCTGCCAGCTCCTGTTTACCACTGTACATTTCCCTTATTTTCCTATACTGCACAATTAGTCTGAGGCTTGGGCATCATGTTTATAAAATATATACACAGTAATTAGCAAAAAGAAAGGGCCTCAGTAGACAGTTAATGAGAAATAATAATAAAATTATGATTATGAATAATTGTCATTTTCAGCAACAGCAGCTTCTGAAATCTTTTTCAGAAGAAGCACCATTTATCTGGTATTTGGGGCAGATCCAGGTTTTACAGAACTTGAATCTTAAACAATTATGGGTTTTTCTTTTTCAAAAAACTAAAAATCACAAAAAACAAAATTAGGTGCTGGGCCTTAGAAGAAGCCATGCTAACTGAGGAGCCCTGAAGCTTAAGCTTTATTAACTTCACAGTAAATAAAACTCTAAGGAAAGCAGATGAGGGTTTATAATCTGGAAAATCTGTACCATAATAGTAATTAATAGTTTTCCCCCTCAGGAGTGAAACAGAACTGCAGTTCAACGATGCTCATCTCTCTAGCGATGTCCATTCTCTTTCCCATATGTCTTTATCTAAATTATGAAAACGCCATCAGAACAGAGCACGTGGGCCACCTGAAGTCCCACTGACAGACATGAAGATATGCCCACATATACATTCTGGGACTTTAGTGACAAATATTCACCAATAAATTTGGAGAGAAATCAGAGGGGGAAAATAATGAGAATTACAAGATTGGACCTGGACTTGCATTTCAATGGCTGGAACAATTTCAAGTGTCAGTGGAACAATTTCAATTCAACTCAATTTAACAAACATTATTTACTTTGAACCAAATAAACCAAACTAATAAGATCTGAGAAAACTTCATAGAGAAAGTGACAAGTTTGGCATCAAAAGATGATTTGAATCCATCTAATTACATTTCTCTTGCTATATCCATTGCCAAAATAGGCTTTCCTCTCTTGAAAGGATCGGGATAGCAGCCCCAATGTTGTCTCTAAAATGTACCATAATAGAAGATCCTTCTTTTTTCTCCATACTACTACCTACAGCTCAAAGTTGAGAGATACAGGCACCTTGAAATGATATTAAATCATTTAAAGTATTTTTTTTTAAAAGGAAGCAATGTCATGATCTGGAGTGGCTATGCCTGTATACAAGATTAGGAAATTGAGGTTCAGATGCCATGCTTCTTCAACTCACATGTGGCAGAGACAGAAGTTAAATCCAAATTGCCACAGATCTCTGTTTCCAGAGCACATGCTTTTTCCATCCTCCAATGCAGTTCTATGTCTTTCCTGATTATTTCTCTGCTTTTCTCTCACCTAATAAGGATAAAATGCTAGAAATTTTTAAACTGTTCATTACACAGGTATTTATAAAATTATTGTCTTTGTTAAGATTTTTTTAGAGATTTGTATCTCACTCATATTCAGGAAACTCATTGTCTAAAGTACATGTGATAAACAACCTTGTTATTTAAAGTCATGTGATATAAATTAAAATCTATATATTGAAATCGTTCCATTTGCAAAGGACATAAATTACCTGCAAACTCTTGTGTGAGTTACCCTTCTATAGGGAAAAGTTGACTCACTAAAAATGTTAAGAAAACTATTTGATCAATGTAATACACTTACATGTTTTCATATGTGACTTTTGATGCATGTGACATCTTGATAGGAAATCCAGTTTACCAGTTAATATTTGAAGTTAAATCTAGAGTTCTAATCTAATTCAGTTTTTCATGAGGAAGTAAACTAAATTTCACTACTATGTTCTACTTAGATTCATGAAGTCCTTAGTTTTTACTTTAGCGACATCCTGTTCTTTTTCCTTTCCTCCCAGCCATTGCTTTGGCTGATATTTTAATTCTACAAAGGGGGAAGGTCTTAATCTTTACTTGATTTTGGGAAAAAAGAAAAAATCTCTTACTAAAAGTAGGAAAATTTTTTCATATCTTTGAAAAAAACTTTTTCATGTCTATTTCCCAGGGGGAATCTTTGAAAAAAAGAGATATGCAAATGAAAAGAAAAACCTGTTATCTGAAATATTTTATTAAAATTTTAAGATTCCAGGAGGAACTCAAAATGACTTCAGGGCTGAGCATGCCCAATAACTACAAAGAAGAGACACTTTCCAATGTATCTGAAGTCTCTCTGAAGGAAAAAAAACAAAAACAAAAACAAACAAACAAACAAAGAAAAACGTAGGGATCAGGCTGATAGGCAAGTGGAAAAAGAGAAGACAGGCGACATGGTACTATCACCAAAGTAGACACCATAAAGAATTTTCCTTGCACTGGTAACTATCTCAATGGAGATTCAACTGGAAACTTCACAATTTTTTTTCCTCCACAAGGTGTTAGAGAAAAGAAAAATAGGTAATGGGGGAATAATAGGTAATAGATAATAAAGTGATATTACTAAAATTTGCAGTAGCTTTTTCTGAGAAAATATAAAATCCTCACAGAAAAGGGTCTAATTAACCCTCTGAGCATACTTATGGGCAAGGAGCTCACAAAACCAACACACACAGGTGAAGTGATTTAAGCAGACCCTGTGTCTTACTAAGAATTCAAATACCGTCATGGATGTCTCAACTCACTAATCCAGCCACTAGAGTTCATTGGCAAATGCCAATGCAAGAGTGATGGCCCAGACAGTGGAGATGGAAATGTTTTTTTAGCATGGCTCACTCAGCAGAATACCCAGAGCCTTACTATATTTATTAAATTCTCTGCTTATTCTAGCAGTTAAGTAGCTTTTTATCCTGAGTCACAAATGTAATATAGTGAAAGCTCATTAATTTCTATTTCAACGGTTTATACTCTTTATAATTTTGAAAGAGGTTATACAATATTTCCTTTAGAGTATCTATAAAGAAAAATTTAGAAAGCAAATTAACAGCAAACACAGGTTGCTAGGGGGCTTTCTTAAAATACTTTACAGATGAAACTGTTCATTCACCATCAAATAATTTGTAATCACCCACTTTCTTGCAAAGGCAATCGTATGTTAGTCGGAAATTGTTCCTATATCTTCATTTTAAAATGTTCTCCAAGACATTCCCTGAAAGATTTGGTTTAGCTGATTCCAGATACTTCGTTTACAATAAAGTCAAGTATTTTAGCACTCAGTTATTATCTATTTATTTATTAATCCAATTAATTTCTCCTCAAAGATGCCATTTAAAAACTTTTTGTTTTTACCATAGTCAGTCTCCACTTACAATTTTTATGTCTCATTTAGTCCTTGGCCTCTTTTTCCTGCTCTGTTCTCTTTATCTCTCTTATGTGTTCTGCATTGTCACATTGCTGACTTGTTGTCATTAGTCTCAGCTGGTGCCAGGATAGCGCTTAATGAGACAACATTTTTGCATCTCCATCCGTGGTCAAAACCAGTGACCCATTTCTTAAAACCAATCCTTTCTGCTGGGTGAACATGGGTAAGAGGAAAAATCCAAGTCCTCCTGATGTCTTAGTCTGACATTTACTTCACTTAAGCAATCAGATCTATTAAGTCAGTTAAAAAGCATATTCTTTCAGAACTTTTAGAGTGATCGTATTAGGATACTTGAAGACCTTGAAGCTCACGGTTTTCGTTAGGTAAACCTTGAAATCACCACCAAATTACTATGGATATGACTGACTGTTTTGCTAGACATAGATACTTTTTGAAAATGGGGACACTACTTTCACTAATCCTTCCAACAATTATTCCTTCTAGCACTCATTTTGTCTTGTCAGGCCTTTTCCACTTGTGAAGGTTTTAAGAAATAGAGCACTACATGGAGTCAGGCAGAAATGTGTTATTTTCTTTCAAATTCAGGCCACACTATAACTTTAGTATTGCAATTAACAGATTTTTTAAGCTAATAAGAAAATACTCGGCATATTTTCAAAGTCACTTTCAAGCTGAAAATTTTAGAAATGTAAATCCGCCAGTGTCTTTACAACCTCTCTTAAGTGTTCTTTCATCTGTAAAATGCAGGTAATGCATTTTATTTCACAGAATTGTTCTAAACACTCCTACTGTGCTTGGAATAGGTGCACTGCTCAATGTTTTGGTGGTTCTATCCTCTTCTTGCCCCTTATCTCTCTCTCTCTCTCTGTCTCTCTCTCTCTCTCTCTCACACACACACACACACACACACAAGTGGAAAATTGTATACACTTGAATTTACTTGAAGATGTTTATTTAATGTAAATAGTGTTTTTTATTATATTTCACTTAAACTTATACTAACGAGAGCTATACCATGCTTCCTTCCTACTCTGTGAGAAAGAGTGTATAGGTTTCATTGCTATTTTTGCTTATATATTCTTAATATCAAAAGAGGTACTCATCCTTTTAATTCATCTTTAAAAAGTGTGTTTTTGTTTATGTAACCACAAAGCCACAATGTATGTAGATATGAATGTGTGACTCTGTGAGAGCAGAGATCTTTCTCCCATATCCCCAAGACACCCCAGCTATGTTTCTCTGAGGCACTGAACACACTGATAAGGCCCATGAGGGTAGGAACATTGCCTGTGCCCTCTGATTGGCTTAATTAATTTCATACTGTTAATTTTTTTGAAAGAGCAGCTAATAGATTCATATTGTAATTTTTACTTTAGAAATAGTACCTAATAGATTCATACTGTAATTTTTACTTTAGAAATAACACATAATAAAGGAAGAAAAGACCGAATACAGGACTGAATGAAGAAAGAAAAATGTCCTACATCTAATAGAGCATATGCAACTTTTAAAAATAAGTCTTGACAATTAGCAGTACCTTGTCACTTAACGGCTCTTAATGTTTGAATTTTCCCCAGCCTGTTCTGCACTTACATACATGCATGTGCGTGAACACATGGGTGTTCGTGCATACACACCCCTCCCCCCAGCTCACTGTCTCACTGATCTATTGTTGACCAGAGAGGACAGGTGTTTAGGATACACTCTGATTCCATTCAGACTTACTTGTTTACTTTTTGTATTGATTGCTACATCTCCTCCTTGCCACAAAGCTGACACTTGTGCAGCACTGGCATAAACAGAGCCGATGAGTAGGCTTGACTTTAATTTTCTGGTGATTAACTTTCCTCTGTGCAATTTGAGTTGAGGTAGACTTTGTTCACTGTTCAGAGAATTTCAGGATGTTAAAATTGCCACCTTTGTTTAGCTTTTATCTCACCTATCTTTTACTGTCAGCAATTCATGAACTAAGTTGTTATTATCATTAATAATAGCATCAACATACAAAGGTTTATGGAAACCAAAGTACCCCAGACCTTGTGGCTGAGAATGACGTCACACAAGTAGTTGGATCTGAAACTTAATATCTCATTATTTCCAAGGTCTGCAGGTCTTCTTTGAGGTCCCTCTAGTAGACCTCTGAAAGTTTGGAAGTCTGAAATGGTATTTCAGATGAATTTTCCATCATAATTCCTGGCAACTCTGGACCTTTGCTGTTTGCATACTACATTTGAGTCAGTCCCACCACATCTTGGGCCCTTCCTGGGCCAACAATGTTCAGTCTCTGTAGCCCCCAACCACTACAGATTTCTTACACAGTACCCCAACCTCATGCCATCTTACCTCCTCCTCTCTTGTGCTTTCTCTTCTCATCTGTCCTTTGTTTTCTCCATCTTCCCCAAATGTTGGCTCCTTGCTAAGCAACACTGTTTGGCCACTGCCTTTTTCACTTTGGCTGCCAAACAACAAAGCCACCCTCTTCCGAATGATTTATCAAGATTTTCTTTTAAAAAACGACAATTCTTTCCCCATAAGACAAATGCTATGTTCAACTCCTAAAATACTAAATTTTGACCCTAAGTGTTTAAAAAGTATTTAGCTCTAAAATGAAATACAAATGTATAGGAAGTTTCACTTTGAGGAAAGGATTTATATTTTTACCAGCAAAGGTCAATCTCTCATCCTCCATCACTGGGTATTGAATAAACTCAGAAATCACATATAGGAAAATATTTCATGTTCTCTCTCTCCATTTACATATATTTTCTCATATATTTCTAAGTCAGGATGATATTAAAATATGTTTAACAGAGTGTAGCATAGATACTGACTACTCAGAATGGAACCAACAATGAACCAGAATGGATACTGGGCACAAGCCAACTTTGGGAAACCTGTCCTGGTATGTGATGACTTAATATGTCTTCCTTTTAGTCAGCTTTTAAAGCTTTCTTCCAATTTGTTTCACACATCTTTTATAAATTAAAATGATCCCTAAATACCTTTCTGTTGCCATTTTCAATGAGGTGATTCCCTTTTGTATTTTCCTACTTGATTATGTGGTGTGTGTGTGTGTGTGTGTGTGTGTGTGTGTGTGTGTGTGTGTGGTCATCCTTTTCTAAAAGAAAAAGGAGAGCTGGGCAGTAGAGTAGTAAAAACAGATTTTATTCAAGACTATTGCAATAGGGGAAAAGAGACAGTATAGAACTGGTCTCACATATGAACACAACATGGGCAAGTGGGAATTTAGAACCAAGGAGCAGGATGTGGGTCAGTGGATGAAAAACTACTAACAGGAAACCTGAGCGGTAAGGAGGGATTCTGGCTAAACCTACCTACCAGTCCAGGATGATCAGACATCACCTGGGAGATGGTGGAAAATGAAGAATTTGATCAGATATTACCAGGATCAGGTATCCAGGGTGAGGGTTCTGGTTAAACTGACTCAGCAGGGATTGGATTTTACAAGGAAGTGCACAGATGGGCCTAGGGGAAGGTTCAGGAGCTTGATTACAGCTTGGTTCAAGTAAAGTATCTTTGTTACAATATTACTCTAGAGATATCCTTAATCATTCACAATACTAATGGATTCTCTGGGTTTTTAAGATTTATTTATATGTTCAAGATTAAAAGTATTATCTCTACCTATGCAATACATGGTTATTCTTGCTCTATTTAATTTTTAATTTTAATTATTTAATAGTTAATTGTTATTTTTATATTTTGTTAACATTGACACATGCATGCAGTAAAAAGAAAAAAAACAAAAACTCTAAGACTATAAATGTGCTTACGGTGCAAAGTAAGTTACCCTGAGGGCTATCGTCTAAAGAAGATACAGCAATATATACTCCTACCAAGAAGGTTTGAAAGTACCTCTTAACAGAACTTTTCCCAGTATATAATTAATGTTTATAATCTTTATGAGGGTAATAGATAAAACAGGTATGATTGATGTAATTTGCCTTTCTCAAGTATACATGACTTAGCATATATTACATATGATTAAAAACATGCATATTTCTATTTCATACTATCTCTTTCTGTCCTTCGTAGGTGAGTAATACATGAATAATTACTACTATAAAAATAAAATACTACAGATAAAGCATATATGCCCTCAGATCACCAACTTCAATCCTATGATTTTTATTACCTAACTTTTAATATATGCACATACACACACATACACATACATGTAAAATATAAGGTTGTTTGGGGGACTTCCCTGGCAGTCCAGTGGTTAAGACTCTGTGCTTCCAATGCAGGGGGCACAGGTTCGATCTCTGGTCAGGGAACAAAGATTCCACATACCGTGTGGTACAGCCAAAACAAAACAAAAACATAAGATTGTGTGTGTGTGTTTTTGTTTTTCATAAGCATTATTATTCTTTATGAAATGTCCTTCAACCTGCTTTTCGTTTGTAGCAATATCTTGAAGTTTTATTTATGTAGATACATGTAGATCTACCTCTTGCTTTTAACTGCTGCATATTATTCCATTGTACAAAATACATTTTAGTTAGGCTTTTCTCTTGTGATAGTAATTTGGGTTGTTTAAAATTAGTGTCCTGTACATGCTTCATTCGGTGTATATATGAGTGTTTCTCTGGTGTAGGAAAATTTAAAAGGAATTGTTGTTATGCAATATGTATATTCAGAATGTTTAAATATTGCCAGACTGCCCTTCAAAGTGACTGCATGAAGTTCCACAGCCACCAGCACTGTACGGCTGTATCCTTCTCTACATACTTACCTATAGTTTATATTCTTAAGCTTTTTGATTTTTGCCAACATAATGGGTTAGAGATATCATTTCATAGGTATTTTAATTTGAATGCTCATGTTACCTAGTTGGATCGAGCAACTTTTTCATATGTATATTTGCAATTTTTATAGGCAACTTATTTGTTTTTATTCCTCAGCAATTTTTTATTTGTTTGCTTATCTTTAACTTAGCTATAAATAAATAAATTTTGGATTCAAGTTTGTTTTTTTCTAAGTCTATAGCTAATCTTTTCACTTTGGTTATGGTGGTTTTTCATACACAGGATTTGTTTGAAATTTTGATGTAGCTAGATTCTTAGAGCTTTGCTTTTTAAATATTACTTTTTAAAAAATTCTCCTACCCTGTGTCTTATAGATATTATTTTATATTTTCCTCTAATACTTTATAGTGTTGCTCTTTGTATTTAGAACCTGAATCTACCTGGCAAATACATAGCAAAATGTCTCAATATAATTTACTGAATAGTTTGTTCTTTCTAAGCAGAACACTTCTAATGTAATACATTTCTATACATGCATATATGATCTATTTATCTAATACACACAAATACCATGGCATTTCAATTATTAAAGTTTCATATTACATTTGTTCTATGATTTTTCTCTTTCAAAAAGGTTTGCTATTTTTGCATACACTTTTCTATGTGAATTTTATCTTCCCTTTGTTACCATCCTTAAATTAAAATTTAGGGTTTGACAGGGAAACATTGAACACAGAGATTAATTTGGGGGATAATTACTTATAACATTAAGTATCCCCATTCATGAACATGCTATATTTCGACATTTATTTGGGTCCTATACATGCTTATATTTTGTATTTTTTTCCCATTACCGTGCTGAATGTTTACTCTTTACTTCATAACTATGTACTATATATTTTTGTTGCTACTGTGAGATTTTAAATTATATTTTCTATTGATTATGTTTGGTGAGTAGGAAGCTTTAGAGATCTGATGTTCTTCTTGAATTCAGCAACTTTCTCACAATTGGCTAAATGATTATCTTTTTTCTCTGGGTAGATAATCACCTGTTCTTTACATCATTTATTTCCTTATTTTTCACACCATTTATTTCTACATTATGTTTTACTGCAATAATAGAGGGATGTTATTGATTTTTAAAGTTTTAAATTATTTAAAAATGTATGTAATAAGAAATGTTATATCATATTTTAAGGAAATTATACCTGCACCTGCCACATATATTTTTACTGACTGCCATCTTTCCTTTTTTTCTATTTTTTAAAATTTTATTTTATTGAGTTGACAGAAGCATCTTTATTAAGTGATCTGTTCAGGATTGCTATCCTTGCCCTCCAGAAAGAGAATAATATAATCTTTGAGAAGGTGGAGGTGTATTAATTGGAAGTAAGGAAAAAATCTAGATGAAACAGGTTTTTTTTTTCAATAAATAACTTAGTACTTATTTTAAATAAAACACTGCCATTGTTTTTACAGGGTTTTACTTTCCCTTAACTTTTAACATATTATGAGTTAATATGCAGTGTGTAAACTACTCAATTAAGCCAAATAATGATGGGTCGATATAACCAAAGTGATATAGCCAAATGACACTTCCTTTTGGCCATAAATATGGTTATTATGATGTCCATAATAGAACAGGTGAATGACTTAATAGAACAGGTGAATTTGATATGAATTTCTTTCTCTTTCCATTATAACTGAAAGATGACTTATTTTGGAGCACCATACCTTATATTCAAAATACTGCAGGTGTTGTTACGTTACCTCTTTGTATTGTTGTTAAGGAGAAATCACAAGTGAAATGTTTTTGTTGTTCTTTTTTCTCTTGTAGATGACCTTTTTTCTAAAAAAGAAAATATATTTATTTTAGGATAAGTGTTGTATACTTTCCTAAGTTACGAATTCAAATATTCTCCTATGGTGACTGCTTTATTGTTTGTTTGTTTATTCATTATTTGACAACTCAGTGTATTTAAGTGACTGTTGTTCTTCTCTGGTTACCTCTAATGGTTTGTACTGTCCTGTATCGATTCTGGAATCACCGATTTTTTCAAAGGGCCCCGGTTCCTTTTAGAAACAGATCTGAGAATTTCTGTGCTCAATGCTACTGTGGTATTTTTTTTTCTAGACTGAGTAGAAGACAGAGCTAAAAGATATATACATCTATTCATTTTCTATCAGCTATCTCTCTTTTTTTTTTTAAACATCTTTATTGGGGTATAATTGCTTTACAATGGTGTGTTAGTTTCTGCTTTATAACAAAGTGAATCAGTTATACATATACATATGTTCCCATATGACTTCCCTCTTGCGTCTCCCTCCCTCCCACTCTCCCTATCCCACCCCTCCAGGCTGTCACAAAGCACCGAGCTAATATCCTGTGCCTTGCGTCTTCAGCTATCTCTCTTAAAACCATAAACGGTGAGCTAATACTGATCTCTCCAATTCCAATTTAACAACCCAAAGTTCATCCAGCACATCCTCTAACCATATTAGTAACTCTCTTATCCGGTAGTAAGGAATCTGGATCCCACCAATCTCAATATATTTATCATTTATTTCCGCCAGCCACACACAAAATGTATTTTCAGAATTGCTAACCCATACCATTGAGGAAAAAAACTCTAATTAGAGTTCAATGTATGTTTACATTGTTCCCCATCTTTAGATTGAGTATATGGACTCAAAACAGTGAGTTCAAAAGTTACTTGAGCTAGTACTCTTTTCTCTCCTTTTACTAAAGTTAAACTATCAATCTGGAATTTGTTTAGGTTCATATGTTTCTGTTTGCATTCTATTCTGGATTTTTTGGGCTATTTCCTCATTTTGTTAGTTTGCTTATAGTTTTTTAAGTGTGTAGAATGTACTGTGGTTCCCAACATCAAAACTACAAAATGAACGCTACAAAAAGAGCTACTCCACCCACGAGCCAGTCCACATTCACACCACTTTTGACATTAACTCACTTCATTTTCCAGTTTATCTCTTGTATTTCTTTTTCACAATAGATGAGTAGATAGATGGACATTTTCTTATTTCCCCCTTTTATTTCTTACTCAAAAGTTGGCATGATATGAAATCAGTATTGCACTTAAAAAAATTAACAGTATAACCTGGAAATCTCTCTGCGTCAGATCATAGAGATCTTCCTCATTCTTTAAAATAACTGCCTAGGACTCCATTGTACCTTAGTATATTCAACCAATATCCCAAGTATGGGCTTTTAGGTCATTTCCAATATTCTTCCAATGTAAATAATGCTTCAATGAATTATCTTGTGCAATTGTATTTTCTTATGATAGGGTTGAATCTTTAGAGCAAATCCCTGTCAAAGAAATTGATGGATCAAGAGATAATTTTCAAATTCTCCTCCATATAAATTATACCATGTTACACTTCCACCAGCAATGTGTGACAGCCTCACCAGCAGAAGATATTTTCAAGTTTGTTTTTTTATTTTGTTTCTGTTTCCTGTTAATCTTGGTGGGAAAACACTGAAGTCTCAGTTTGGTTTTAATTTGTATTTCTCTTATTAAGAGTGAAGGTGAATATATTTTCATATGTTTAAGGATGGCGTTAATATCTTTTTCTTAAAATTATGGTAATTTCATTTGCTCATTTTTTCTATAGGATTTTTGTACTTTTCCCTTAAATTAAAAAAATGTGTATTGTGCATAGTATCCTATTCCTATGATATGTTGTAAATATTTTTTCGTGGAGTTATATAATACTTTTGCAAGTTTGTCTCTTAGTCTGTAATTATTTTTCTTTCCAATGCAAAGATATTTTTTATTATCTCAATTTAGTCAAATATTTGTTTGTTTGTCCATCTGGATTTTACGTCATAGTTAGAAACCTTTCCCAGTGCCAGGTTACAGAAGAATTCACCTATATTTTCTTCAGGACCTGTATGGTTTCATTTTTTACATTTAGATCTGTGAACTATTTGGAGCATATTTTTGGATATGTTGTGATAGGGAATTTAATTTGCTCACTTTTCCAAGTGGCTATTCTGTTGCCTCAGTACCACTTATTAAAACACTCACCTTTTCCCTTGTGATTTGAAATGGCTTATCATTTACTAAATTTGCATATATATATATATATATATATATATATGTATGTATGTATGTCACTATGGTTTCTGTTTCACTGGCCTCTCTATTCACGTATCAGTACAATACTGTATTATTTACAGAGGTTTCAAATCCCTTAATATCTGGCAGGACTAGTCCTCCCCGTCCCTCTGCATAGCTTTTTTTTTTTTCCATTTTTTTCCCAGATATCCTTGTCTGTTTTTCTTTCTATATGAACTTTAGCATCAATTTGTCTGCCTTCTTCAAAAAGTGCTATTTCTATTGAGAGTGTATAAAATGTATAAGTTAAACTGGGGAGAACTGACCTTTTTATGATATAGATTCATCTTATCCAAGAACGAAGGGATATTTTTCCATTTGTTCAAGTCTACTTTTGTGCTTTTCATGAACGCCTAAAAATTTTCCTTTCACAGGTTTGATGACTTATTAAAATTGTTCCAAAATATTTCATCTTCTTTGGTGATACTGTGATAGTTTTGCTATAATTATATATATATATATATATAGTTGTTATATATGTATATATATTATACATATATAATATGTATATTATTGTTGCTGTTTGTTTCTGCATACTTAATTCTTGATTTCTGATGTATTGCATGAATGGATTTCCTATTAAAAACAAAACTTTAATTCCTGAAATAAATTTCACATTATCATAGTGCATTGTTTTCTTGCTCTGATAGTATATATAATTTTTAAAACCAATATTTATAAATGATATTGGCCTATTAATTTATTTTTGTGTGTGTGCTATCATAATCTCATTTTATTTTACTCATTAAAAAGAAAGAGTTTCTAAATTTCCCTTCATTTTCTATTCTCTGGAACAACTTGTGTAGCATTGCAATAATCAGAATTTCCTTTTGAATCTACTTGGGCCTGATGATTTATTTTTAGGTGGTTCATTAATAAAATTTTCTTCAGTGGGAGATGGTCTATTTGAACTTTCTATCTCTAGTGGGGTAGATTTTGACTAACAGCATATCTTCCTTTGAAATTATCCATTATATATACAATTTTCAATTTCACTTCAGACACGTCTGCAAAGTAGTATCTTAATTAATTTCTTATATTTTAAAAATTATACCAACCATGTGTATTTTTGACTTCTCAGTTTTTGATTGATTAGGTTAGATAAATGGTTTGCCAACTTTGTAATTTTTTCTTAAAAATGAACAGGATTTTTACTTATTTTTCATATTTATTCTTTTCTATTTCTGACCTTATGAATTTCTTTCTTCCAGAAAGATAAAATTTCTTAAGAAAACAAATAACGCCTACTCCCAACAAAACTCAAGGGCATTACCTCACTTTGGGTGAAATAGTTCTAAGCACTTCCTCTTCTTTCATATCCTGTGGTTTTTGGGAATTGGTGCCTCTGAAAGGGCATAATAGATTAAAGTGAGTTATTCTGTCATTTTGGCAAAAAGCATTCAGATACTGACAATTTCATATGGTTCAAACCTTGGATGATAAAAATCTCTTTGGAACATGTGCTCTAGCTGCCCCCAGAATCAGTTTCCACACATTATTGAAAGAGTTCTCCTGTTTAGTTTGTTGTTAGATATCTTTGTTCTGTGAGTCAGAGGAGAAAGAAAGACAAAGGAGGAGGAGTAGTGTTCACTTTGATTTTTTTTCCTGAACATCTGTTTTTTTTTTTTAATGTGGAAACAGGTACAACAAGAAAAAAATTGTGGTTGTATTTTGAAGATTATTTTCTTATTCCAGATCCATATGCCTTAATGCAAAGTCCTCCAACATTCAATACAATATCTATTCTTTCATACTGGATTTTTATGATATTTGTTTTATAGTATTTTAGCAAGCTGAGAGAGGCTATATCTAGTCTATATCTCCTTGCCCAAGAAAACTGAGATTGGTGTCACCTGAAAGAAAAAAAGAAGCCTGACACTGCAATCATTTTAGCAATTGCATATCTAGACCTGGCTGGTATTCACAGAATAAGAATCATATGGAATTTTATAGAAAAAGAAAAATTTCCCCCAAATAGCTCTGGGGACTGGCATGATAAAGCTGGCAGCCTACATTGTTCAAAGAAACTAGGAAGGCCTCTATCTTCCTTTGCTATATAATAACTTATTAGTATTCTTTATGCATTTGCATTTTCAACCAGGAATTTGGTAGCAAACACCCTTGTATTTGAGGCATGATCCATATTGAGGTCATTTGAGATTTTCAGAAATTCTTTAGACAATTATCTCAGCACAAACTATTATTTTTATTTGTAATGCACGCACCATTGTGTTAGGAGAAAGGTAGCCTTTTGTAGACATCCAGTAATGTGGCATTTACTTATTTCTTATACCACGTCATGTTTCCGAATTCTCTTAGTGTTAATACATATTGATATACAATTTACTGACATTGGAAATTAAGTTTGTTTATATGCCTTATATTCAAACTAACAAACATCCTTCAAAGAAAAAATTGGCTGGGAGCATATAAAGAAGTCTACGAAATACAGAAGCAAATGTGTCTTGGGAATTTTATTTACCCGAAACTAGTATCAAACTAGAAATATGTTTTATAGTACATGCATATAATTATACTTTACAGCTATTTCATTTTTGGCCAATGTTCGGGTAATGAAAATGTTTTTTGCTTTTTATGGGTCCAGAGACCCATTTTCAAAAGGGAATTGACTCTTTTAAATGAAGAGTTCTTTTAAAATGAAATAGCAGAAAAATGTAGAAATTTGGAACACAGGAAACAAACTCATAAAGTCCCATTTTATTTAGAAAGCTCTACATTTTATATTCAATGTCTCTTTCTTTCTTCTAAATAAAAGGAAATAATTTACAATAGTCAATTTAATGTAGTGTTCTAAATGGCCAAGTGTCACAGACAACACTCTACATCATAAACGAAAGTGCACAGTAATTGTCCTTGGAAGTTGGAAGTGAAATGCATCATAACAAAGCAAAATTCATTATTTTTTCCACGGGCTTGATAATGTTAATGTGTCTCAGTTGTGTTTAAACCATAAGTAAAGTACACTTCTGCTGGGTTAACTTCATTATGCTTGACTAAATGATTCCGGGAATAAAGCGGCTTAAATTTGCTTAAGCAATTTGTTTGAATTATTCAATGTAATGTAACTGTGATGACATATATTTTTTAAAATTTCAACTAAAAGTTCATTTTCACATGATAGAGAAACTACTCTTAGTATAAAACAAAAGTAAAATGAGCAAAATGAAAGCAAAAATAATAAAAGACGAAGGGAAAAAAGGATGATAATATCAGATACAGTATAAAATGTTTTCCAGATATCACACATACCTATTTTCCCTTCTCAACTTTTTGAGGATGCACATTATTCCAATCTTTTTTCTACAGCCAAAACTGCTACTAACACTACGTAATGTATCCTTTCTTTGTTTTGTTGTCTCAGATAATTTTTCATGGTTTCCAGTTTTCAAATTTAGTAAGTCTGCTATAAAGAAAAAACAAAAATAACTAAGGATAATATTACCACTACATATGGAAGAAAGTACTTGGAGGTTACTGCACCAAGGCATGGAACATGGCTAATTCCTCACTGTCCTGAAAGGATGAAGTCCTTGCCAATAAACTTCAAATAATGTGAACAATGTCTGAGAAATTTGGCATTAAGGTTTTCTATAGACAGTATACGAAATCTCATCCACTCAGAGCCACTAGAGTGACAGTGCAAGAATGGGTAAAAATAACCACCAATGAAACATATTAGTATTAACTGTGCTTCAAATCACTGGCTTGATGATATATTGAAAAGACCTAAATCTAGTGGAAAGGTTTCATGAGGCCAGAAAGGTTTCATGAGGCCTCATTTTCCCATAATAATTTGGTACAGAGTTAATGAGCTCATTCTAGACCTCTGCCTTCAATTCCCTCTTTCTTTGTGTTTTTTCCTCTAGTGGAAACATCTGTTTAATGATGGGAATTCCATTGAATTTAGAAATATAGCAATAAATAAAATGTGAAGGATAATTTCTCTTTAAATTTATATTGATATTTGTAAAACACATTTTCTTCTGAAGCCACTAGGAATCATATTACATTGTATTATAGGTGTTACTTTTTATAAAAATGTTAAGTTTTGCTTTAATTTTTGTGTTACATAGTAAATTGTGACAGACACTATTACCCACTGAGTATAATAACCAGCTCCCTCTAAAAGGGGCTCATTAGGTAAGTTAACACTCTGTGTAACCCACAGAATGAGCTTTACAGGTATCCCCCTATGAACAATTTATACCTTCTCTGTTATAAAATGTGTGACTAAGGAAGGTGATGACTGAGTTGAATTTATCATAAATTATATTCCACATTCTGTTGGCGTCAGGCAAACTAGGTGACTTCCAATTCTGTTTTATTCCTCTTTTATACTAATGTGAAAATAATGGTACTTCATGTGGGTATTGTGAAGTTTAGTTAAAATCTATATAGAGTTTTATATCCAAGTCTATAAAGTTATGTATGGGAGTCTTGTTTGTTTATAATGCTGATATGTTGTCCAAATAGGTAAGGAGAATTAGAACATTATATTGGGTGGGCCAAAAAGTGCCTTCGGTTTTTTAAGCAAAAATAAAAAGACACATTTTTCATTTTCACCAAGAACTGTATTGAACAACGTAGTCACCCTTTTATTCCACTACCTTCTGCCATTTTTCAGGTAACTTCATAATTCCACCTTCCCAAAACTTTTTATCGTTTTGAGCAAAGAACTGTTTTAGGTGCTTTTTACAGTCTTCCAGGGAATTGAAATTTTTTCCATTAAGAGAATTTTGTAAAGACCGAAATAAATGGAAATCCAAAGGTGCAACGTCTGGTGAATACGGCGGATGAATCAGAACTTCCCAGCCAAGCTGTAACAGTTTTTGCCTGATCGTCAGAGAAACATGCGGTCTTGCGTTATCAGATTATGCATTTTCCATTGCCTAATTCCAGACATTTTTCGTTGAGTGCCGCTTTCAGTTGGTCTAATTGGGAGCAGTACTTGTTGGAATTAATCATTTGGTTTTCCAGAATAAGCTCATAATAGAGGATTCCCTTCCAATCCCACCATATACACAACATCACCTTCTTTGGATGAAGACCGGCCTTTGGTGTGGTCGGTGGTGGTTCATTTCGCTTGCCCCACGATCTCTTCCATTACATATTATTGTACAGTAGCCACTTTTCATCACCCGTCACAATTTGTTTTAAAAATGGAACGTTTTCATTACATTTCAGTAGAGAATTGCATGTGGAAATATGGTCAAGAAGGTTTTTGTCCACTTAACTTATGTGGAACCCAAACACCAAATCAATTCACATAACCAAGCTGGTGCAAATGATTTTCAATGCTTGATTTGGATATTTTGAGTATGTCAGCTATCTCCTGCGTGGTATAATGTTGATTGCTTTCAATTATTGTTCCGATTTAATCGCTATCAACTTCCAACTGGTCTCCCCGACCATGGAGCATTGTCCAGTGAGAAATCTCCAACGGGAATTTCGCGAACCGCTTTTGACACGTTTGATCAGTCACAGCACCTTCTCCATACACTGTACAAATCTTTTTGTGTTTCAGCTGTGTTTTTACCTTTCTTGAAATAATAAAGCATATGCCGAAAATGTTGCTTTTTTTCCTTCCATCTTCAATATTAAAATGGCTACACAAAAATTCACGAATTTTGATGTCCTTTTTTTTTTTTTTTTTTTGCGGTACTTGGGCCTCTCACTGTTGTGGCCTCTCCCGTTGGGGAGCACAGGCTCCGGACGCGCAGGCTCAGTGGCCATGGCTCACGGGCCTAGCCGCGCCGCAGCATGTGGGATCTTCCCGGACCGGGGCATGAACCCGTGTCCCCTGCATCGGCAGGCGGACTCTCAACCACTGCGCCACCAGGGAAGACTTGATGTCCTTTTTTAAATGCAGTATGACAGCTGTTACATACAATCTACCAAAACTGTTTCGAATAAAGTTAAAGACAACTAAGTGCTACTAGAGCCGTCCTATGGAAAAAAACCATATGAACCTTTTGGTCCACCCAATATTTCACACAGGAAACTGTGGTTTTAGGGAAAATAATTTTGAAGCTGAAATTGGACGTCCTGGAATTGAGTCCTTATGATTTTATGAGTTGAGCCATGGAAACTCCTTGGACAAATTTTGAAACTTACCTGGAACTTTGATTTTTCTTTTTTAAACCTGATAAAGTTGAACTGACTTCACATGGTTTCTGTAAATCACAAATGTTACAGCATTTGTAAATCACAAATGTTACAGCATTTGTAAAATAAATTATTTTGAGTGACTACTAAGATGTTGAAACACTGAGGGGCTCCCAGAAGTGAAGAATATTAAAGTCCAACCCAAGAGAGGATGGTGTGATGAGTCGTCAGGGATGCATCTATATACCCTCAGGGGAATTTATTCTATGGTCAGTAAAAAATTAATAAACAAAAACCGTACTTAAATAAAGTCAGGAAATCAAAAGAGGGAGCTCTCATGTCCTGAGACAACATCAGAATGCAACAGGAAGAAGAAACACTCCTCTTGTTCCCTGGGAAGAACTCAGCCCATTAAAAGCCATGGTTTCTTTGTTTACTATATCCCTCCCAACTTCCTTTCCCCCTCTAAAAGCACTCTCCTTGCCTTGCTGTGCAAGGACTTGCACGTGGCTCACCATGGCAGCCGACCACACATTTCAATTCTCTAATGATCTGAAATAAATCCATCTTTGCTAGAGAAATAACTGGCAGTCTGTTTGTTTTAGATGAATTCAATAATCTGATTAATCAGAAAATGAGGAGGGTTAAGCATGTGGGCTAGTGCCAGAAACACAGAAATTGTCTAGATCCTTGCAACACAAAGAGCAGTCCATGGATCAGCGGCATCAGCAATAATTGGCAGCTTGTTAGAAATACAGAATCTTAGGCCCCATCCCACACATACTGAATCTGCAATTTAAAAAGAAGCCCAAGTGATTCACACATATATTAAAGTTTAGAGGTATTGACTTTGACCTTGTGAAAAAGCCTAGGAATGCCTATTCTTTTTTTTTTTCTTTCTTTATAAACCCTATCCTAAAACATGTACTTAAAAAAAATAGAAGCCAATTTCCTTTATACTTTATAAACTACAGAGTTCCTTCTTACATCTACCTCTGGTAGGGCCCTTACTTTATTTATAGTCTTTGTGATTTAGACAGAGCTTTTTAATATGATGGCTATCCATCAAACTGCACCTGTTATTGCACCTGTTATAATGATAATGCTGCCTGTTTTCTTTTGACAAAGAAGCTGCATGGTATGATTGCTAAAATGACACAGAGAGAAATAGAATAAGAATCTCACGTCTTCCTACTATTATTCATGACCTGCTTCATGAATTAAAAGAAGTCACTTATGACATTTTCCTGAAGACTACCCTTACTGCACCATTTCCTCCACTTGGAATATGCTCCATTTCTCCAAAATGAAATATAGTAACAATCCTGTGAAGGCAAGGAACAGTGGCTAAGGATAATGAATCCAAAAGCAAGATATGTGAGAGTATAGCTGGGAATTATTCTCTTTCGATTTTGAAGATGGACATTTCTTCACTGGTCTGCAATTATAATGACAGAATCTATTTGGCTTTCAATGAGCAGAGAGGGAGTTATTAGGTGAACATGAGAAAAAAGGTTTAAGGTGTAGAAAGTGCTGTTACTCAGGATGGCAAAGCACCAATGTTGACCTGATTATTTTCATATAGGGAGACTCATTTTGTGATCACCAGTTGCAGGCTATGTTAGCCAGAAAACTGGTTAGAAGCACTATAGGACATTTAATACTGATGGAAGCCCATCCCCACTCCCCAGACCAAATAAATCAGGAACACTGGGCTTGGAGTACAGTAGAGTATACTTGAAAATGTCCTCAGGTCATTCTAATGTGCAACTAGGGTTAAGAAGTAATGCCCTAGAGAAGTGGTTTCCAGACTTGGTTGCGTATTAGATGTTCATGGGGAAACAGAAACAATGCCAATTCCATCCAGTGATCCTCATTTGTTGGGTATGGCCAAGGTACCTGAAATTTTGACAGGAATACCAGGTACATGCAGGTGGTTCATGGACCTCAATGGAAAACACTGCCCTGAACATTAGTCCCTAATGCATGCACACTGTGAGGTAAATTTCTGGTAACAGAGAATGAAAGAAGGTGTTCATGGCCAGTCTATTCAGTCAATTCATAAATAGGCAAAATCACAGGTTTGAATAAAGCCAGGGATAGTGAATTTATCTGTAAAAGAACAGAGAATAGTCCATTTTAAAATGCAGAGTCCTGGAGAAATCAGCCTTTGGGGCACTGGAATCTTCATTTTTATAAGCTTCTTATGCCCTGAAAATATGCCCTGGTCTTGCAGGGATCTCTAATGCTTCCTCTGAGACTCTTAAATGACTTTTTGAGTAGTTGTAAGGAAGGAACCAAGGTAGCTAGTCTTCCTGTATAGAATAGAAAACAAAGCAAAACAAACAAACAACAAGACAGGCAATAGGTCTTATTTGAGATCTCTGTTTTTATAAAGACCTAAATCCTAAAGTGACTTACTTGTCTAGATATACTCATTACTAGTTATAGACCCACAATAAATGGGTCTGTGCTTGGGAAAATTTGTGACTAGGAGGATCTAAGGATCAGAGAAGGGAGAATAAAATTCTAAAATACTACCAGGCTTAATTGGTCTAGTCCTCCTGCATGTATTTGGTTACTATTCATTTCAAAGGGTTGTATCAAGAATAGGCATTCCTGGGCTTCCCTGGTGGTGCAGTGGTTGAGAGTCCGCCTGCCGATGCAGGGGACATGGGTTCGTGCCCTGGTCCGCGAAGATCCCACATGCCGCGGAGCGGCTGGGCCCGTGAGCCATGGCCGCTGAGCCCGTGCCCAGAGCCTGTGCTCTGCAACGGGAGAGGCCACAACAGTGAGAGGCCCGCGTACCGCAAAAAAAAAAAAAAACAAAGACAGAAAGATGTATATTTATGCAGGCACAATAATTTTATATAATGGATTAGACAAAAGAGACCTTAGAAATTCTCTAGCACTCGTTTACTTGTTTACACGTGAGAAGAAGACAAAGACCATTGGAGATTCTATGACCTTTTTTTTACACTGTAGTTAGAAGCAGGTTCAAAACAAAAGTCAAATGTCCTGACTTCTAGCCAGTGTTCCCCCCACCCCCAACATCTCCTTTGTCTTTGAAAGGATAAATGAAATTAAGTATAGGAATTTGACATTTAGATTCATAGCATGAAATCAGGTTTTTTAAAGGTGGGATTGAATTTTAAGGTGCAAAAGATCACTAATGCATGAGCATTTAAATATCTAAATTAGATGTAATAATACATTTTATTGAAGATTTAAAATGTCCTGGGCTTTTAATGTTAATAGTTTTCAAACATCCCCTAATAGGTAGGCCAATTAATGCGGAATGAATACTTAACACCATTATTTAAATAATGTGAAAGTTAAATGTGCTTCTTATCTTATTTTCTCCTTTATTCTGAGATACTGTCTAAGTGGTGGTTTGCATCTGGTAATTTTTCCTAGTCACATGTTGCTTTTGTAGTGCAGTTTGTAAATAAAGCAGGACTTGCAGCAGGTTCAACTTAAAAAATAAAACGTGTGGCCAACAGTATCCTGAAAGGCTGGTTAGATGGCAAGTGAATAGACAGAGGCCTGGCAAATTACCTACCCCCTCTTCTCCTAATTCCCTAATTTGTAAAATGGGACTTACAACTATTCCTTTTTCAAGAGATATTTACATTTTAAAGATCCCTTCAAATTGTCAAGGGCAACTTTTGTAGCTAATTGCTTTTGAGATGTTTTTTGAAGAAAAAAAAAAGAAAGGCAGCATCTTTACTAGTCTGGGTAGAGTAGGATTAAAAAGTTCTTAATGCAAAATAATTATATAAGAGTAAGTTTTTTGTATTCCATATAAAATTTTATCAACAATAATCACTTAAATAAGTAAAACCTTGTTTGAAATAAAGATAATCTGTTTAAGGAAAGTTGAAATGCTTTCTCAAGGAAGTCTGACATGTGTGATAAATTGAATAAGAGAATTGAAAGTTTGATTCAGAATACTTACTAGCTGTGAAAGGCTGGGGAAAATTATAGATGTACATTGACCAAATGTTTTCATAAATGTAGGCCAAGACTCAAAAAGAAGGCAGTGCACTCAGAAATATAATAGCCTAGAGCCAATTCATTATCCAGTGAAAAGAAATAAAAATGATTACCTCACTGATCTTAGTACTAATTGCAACATTTGCAGATTTAACATTTTCCCCAATAATTTGTGAGAGGCACATTTAGCTAGTGAGTAAACCTAGCTACCTGCCTTCCCAGCAAGCGAAATGCCACGTGGCTTTTTTGTTCCATATGCATTATTTCATATGCTATAATGCTTAGGTTGTGGTTTTAAAACAAAACAAATTTATTAATTTTTTTAAAAAGCACACTCAAAAGAAATAACTGGCATTTATGTAGAGAGTAAATATTACATAAACCCAAGAGTTCTAAGAAACTAGTAGAGAGGGGTTAAATCAAGAGCTGGAGAGCCTCCTGGGGCAGGCAGTGCTGAGGGCGCAGCAGCACAGGTAGAGGCAGTGCACCAAGGGCCAGTCAGACACTGACTGGTGTGTCTTCTTCTTGCACGTGGTCACAGTGTTGCCCAGGTGGACGGCAAGCTGGCGGGTGTAGAGGAAGGCACGTTGGTAGCCGACACTGGGGCCCAGGGCCAGCAGCTTGGTTCCGTTGCACGAAGCTGAGGAGGGGCAGAGCGCTCCAAGAGGTGAACTTGAAGTCTCTCAAGTACGTGATGTACATTTGCTGAGGACTGGATGAGGAAGGCATCCTTCTTGTGCCGCAGACTCTTATGAGGACCAGGAAGGCCAGCACTCGCAGCCTCTTTTCACTCCTGCTGCACAGGACCACCGTCCTTGTGGGCAGCATGAGGCACCACGGCCACCGACTGCATGACTGAGCTTTGGTAAGCCCTGAGGTCCAGATGGAACCACCCTCCCTCACCCAACGGACTGCTGGATGGCTGCAGCACTCAACTGCTGTCCTTCAGGGCTTTTCCAAACAACAGTTTCTGGAGGCAGCCGAAGAGAGCTCTGATGGAGAAGGTGACCAGAGCACTGAACACAGCACTGTCGATGACCTGGAATTTGCCAGCCTCGGTACCTTCCTGGTCTCCTTCGGTGGTGGCCAGGACAGCTTGGAACACTTGCACGACTTGGTGGCACAGCTCTGGAGTAAGGGGCTGCTTTGCCTGCTGCCTACTTCCATCTCTTGTCCCGCTAAAGTTCAGCAGGCTCTGGTCATTCTCCTGCAGGACCTTGTGGAACTCAGAATCTTTGTCCTTCAGCCAGGAGAGCTGTTCCTTGTGCTCAAAGGCATGGCCTTGGTACTGGCTGGTTGGGGGGCTCCTGTCTGGCCAACCTACCTCTCTGTAGCTCTGTGCCTTTTCTGTCTCTAGTTTCATTATCTGTTTGTTTACTTGTTTACTTATCTATTGCTTATTTGCTTATTAGTGATTAAACAATGAGGCTTGTGGTCAGTTTGTTTTGTTTTTCTGTTGGCAGTAGTTGATGTAAGGAGATGTTAAAAAATCAGAATTACAGACCTCAGTTTTACCTCAATTTCCATATGGTTTTCAAAGTAAATCAAACATAATCACATATATTTTAAAAAATAGTTTTCATAGTTAATTGCATATGATCAGGTATATTTATAATTAATGCTTAATACATAAATGCTATGTGGATTTTATTTAATTAATTAATTAATTTATGTTTAACATCTTTAGCTATGTGGATTTTAAAATGTTGTACCTGCTCACAGTTATTTTATAATATTTTATTATTTCAACAAAGGAATATGCTGCAATTCCATAGAAGAAGTATGCCAGCTGTTTTCACTGAAGGGTTTTCTGGAAGTTAAGGTGTAATGACTTTGTTTTTTCTACTATGTTATATCCCATTTCTAATAAATCAACCTTCCAAATTGTCAAAGGTGAGAGTTATGGATAACATTTCTAGTCAGGTGATAACAGAAATTGAGAAAAATATAGAAAAAAATAAAAAGAATGAAAGACAAAGAAGAAAGATACATAAACAACCTTTTTTTGATATCTTGCTGTAATTCTTTTCACTCTTTTTAGAAAAACATTATAATTAATCATTCTCTTTTTTGGACAAAACGATTGTGTCCAGTTTCTAGCTTACCCTTTGAGCAGCAAATTCTCTTTTAATTTTCAAAACATATTTTGAAGGAAATCCTTCTAGATATACCGTAAATCCCTTTATCTTCTTGAACGGAAATAGAAAGTGTTGTTTTACCTTCTGTTCCTAAGTCTGTATCATCACCGTGAATGAATTACTACCCTGCAGCAATGCCCTCAGTGGGTACTGAAATGTGTGGACTTGCTTACCTTTCACACAAGGGGGCAATCTGTTTCTTAGGATGTTATGTGGATGTGCCTGAGTTTTAACATTGAAATATCATATATATCTTCACATCAGTTTCTCCTGAAATATGTCATTGTGTTCACTCTAACATACATCAAAATAGTACTCATTTCTGGTCCTCTGGCTAGTAGGGATCTGGGATCATTATCCATAAGTTGATATTCCCGATCTCTAAAATCTTTTTATATACAGTAAAAATAGAGTTTCTTATCTAGTACAGCTTTGCTTAATAAGTACATAATCATTTGGTGGTTTCTGTCTAGGCACAAATATATCACTCACGTCTTCAGAAAATTCAGGTCATTATTCTTCTTGGTGCCAAACTTAATCAGATAACCTGAGCTTTGCTTTTTAAGAGATGAAATATTACATTAGCTATAGGACATTAACAAGAAAAACAATGCAACCGTGGACTGAAATGCCTCTGATAACTCGATTTTCGAATGTATTATGCTAATACTGCCAAGCAGATGTTACAGCTCTGTGGGCATTTTACATGAGCGGCTGGAGGAAAGACTGAGGATTTTTTTTCTTCTTTATTTCTGAGGATGCCTTTTAAATCAATAAAACATATGATAGTAATCATGAGGAGAGAACATCCATTCTGCTAACTTTTAAGTGATATCCCCATTGGCAATGGCTGTTTGGGGGTGTCTGTTAGGGAGATTTTCTTACTTGTAAGTTAAACCAATTTCTTATCCAACAAGGAGCTGGATATGATTTGTAATCTTTGAAAAACTTCAGGGGCAGTGATATGAAGGTTTGAGCATTTCACAAATAATTGCACACATTTGGTAAAATCAATTCTCACTTAGTTTAGTGTCTAAGAGGGAAAGTATTGCTCTGGGCATATCTAATGACCTTTCCACCTTAGACAAGGATGACTATTCTGTGTGCAGGATATAATTGGATAAAAGGATTCAGGCTCTTGAATCCCTTGATTATGACCCATTTCATAGATCCCAAGTCTCTAGCTGATTCTTCAACAAAGTGTCAGGTTTTCTCAGGTGGCTGATGGTGTGAAATCAGTCCATGCATAGACTTTTATTTTAGTTTGTTTTTTATTGCTATTGTTGTTTTTAAGTACTTTTGCCCTATGACTTCACAAAAGCCATTTAAACTTTTCCATATAACATTGATTTCATAGTAATGGTAGTACTTACCTTCTTTAGGTTCTATACATTCCTCAAGTGGTTGCTACATGATTAGATGCATGATAATTGCTGAAAGTGAAACATTCAAGACAGTTTTCAACTTTCTTGCACTGTCATCTTGAAATGCTATTAAAAGTAAAAATATCAACCTAGGCAGAATGAAACATGAAGTTAGAAAATTACCATTTGGCAAGGAACACAATAAAAATTGTTTAGACAAGAGATATCAATAGTTACTAAATTGAGAGGATTATAAGAAACAGAATATCCTCAGTACCTTCCCTAAAATACTTATTAATTACAAGTGCAATAACAGCATCTCTGCCGTGTAGAAACCTGGCAGGTACCACTGTAACCAGGTGATCACAGCTAACTTTACTGGTAATGGAATAAATAGGTACCATTTGCCTCCTGCTGAATGATTAACCAAAAGTACAACGTCTCTTTTCTGGTGTTCCTGCCAAAAATGTATAACTTGAATTGAATTATGAAGATACTTCAGACAAACTTCTACAAATAAAGAGCTTGCACTCTTCAAAAATGTCAAGGACATGATAGAGAAGGAAAGAGTAAAGAACTGTTCCAGATTAAAGAAGACTAAAGAGGAATGACAGCTAAATGCAACATGGGATCCTGGCTTGGATCCTGGACCAGAAATTTGTTTCTTTTGCCATAAAGAACATTAGAGGGACAATTAGAATTTGAATAAGGAATGTAAATTAGATAACAGTGTTGTTTTCATGTCAATTTCCTGAATTCGATTATATGAGACTTGTGATTCTTAGAACTATATGCTGAAGTGTTCAGTGGTAAAAGGGCATCATGTGTACAACTTACTGTTAAATGATTCAGATACTATAAAGGATGCACGGATAGAGAAATAAGGGACATGACAACGCAAGTGTCTACATATCAGAAATGAAGAGTTTGGGACACAGCTACTCAGCACTAGAGCACAGAGGAGGCACACGCATAGGGACAACACACAGTCGGAGGGAGATTTCCATAGCGATCTTCTCTAACCTTCTACTCAAAGTATGCTCCATGGACAAGCAATATGGACACTAGCTGGACAATTGTTAGACATGCAGAACTTTTGCTCCTACCCAAGATTACTGTTTGCAAATTTGCATTTTAATAAGGTCATCAGGTGATTACGAACTTCCGAGAAGCACAGCTCTGTCACCTTCATGACAGGTATAGTATGGCTGGAGTAACAGTGAGGTGGGAAAAGCTGGAGTCTTGCTATGCTTAGATATGCCATCGTTGGAATATGTTTGGAATGCCAGGTCTTATTGTTATCCAAGTATATAATATGTTAAAAATCAGAAGACCTGAAAATCATTTAGAGTCAGAATTTTTATGCTTTCCTTATCTTGAACTAGAATTTTCAAATGAAATCTACAATTAATGGGTTATAAAATCACTGTAGAAGTTTATGATCAGTATTATTTTAAATGAAATACCATGGAATGGAATAGAAAATATGAAAATTCATTACACATCGTTAGGTAAGTGCTGTGGTCACTCTAAAGACATGGAACAGCCCCTAAATTTGGTTCAGATGTGGTGACTGATGATGCCACACATGCAACGGGAAAGTACGAAAAAATACATCACACACATAACAGGCTTTCTGGGGAGAGTAGAGCTCTAAGCAAGCTAAAAAATGACTTGGGAGAGTCATGAAAGGGGAGTGGCATAGGGTTTTTATAGTGGTTAAGGAGGGGAGATGTGGCAAAAATTCCCATAGGCAGACAGGGCCTCGGGTGATTTGAAATCCCACACCTCTCTTAGCTCAAAAGGAGGGATGTGGGGGAAGAAAAAAAGGGAGAATGTTGGGGTATGCAGGCTGTCAGTGGCCACATATCAATGCTGAGTCACGCTCTTTACCACAGTCAGCGCCACTTCATGAAACCTGTTTTCAATAGTAGTGTGCTCACGCATATGGACTGGATTCTGAAAATATATATTTTTGGTTTGTGGTCGAGAAAGTTTGAAAGCCAGAAACCTCAAAGTTATTGAGCAGGTTACATTAAATTATAGCTTGACTTAAAGAACATAGATTCAGAGGCTATTTTCCCCTGAGTTCATCACCAGATTAAGTGCAGAAATGAATTTTAATGGTCTCACTCAAGCTCTTACTGTCTCCCTTTTCTTTTATTCCAGGGAATTTAAGGACTGGGAAATTTAAAGTCCATTTATTAACACTGTTACTAACTGCCAAGCCATTTGGATCACCTGGACTATATTACTAAAGTTATTTCATCTAATTTAACCTTGACAACTAGACCCTGTGCTCCAGTCCCAACATAGGTTCAGATTTCAGAACAATCTGATCACATAAATACTTGAATCTCTCATATATTAATCTTTCTCATAGCATCTTACTTGATACTTCATTCTGATCTATTGTTTTGCACAATTTGGGGTAGATCTTTTGAACTTTTAGAATCCACAAAAACAGAAAATCAAAATAACCTCTCTTTTCTATCCAGCAGATGTTCTTTCTATTGTTTGGTTTACCCAGATAGGGGTAAAGTTTCTATAATATATTTTATTATCAAGTGGAATTTAATTAATACAAAAATATTTTATTTTGATCAGCCTATAAACATATTTAGCACTTGTTTTGCCTCATGACTCCTCCTGTTAACCCGTCTCCCAACCTGACCCTGATTATAGCACGTCATGATGTTTCTGTGCTTTAGGGTGTATTGGCTTTTATCTAATTATTTAATTTGTTCCTTTTTCCCAGAGTTATACCTATGAATTATGGTCACAAGGCTAGGATTTCCAGAGATATTCTAACTTTCTGACATAATAAGTATTTAATTACTTTTATTCTTGAGCTAAGTGTACTTTTGAAATGTATATGATTTAGCCTTTTTTATGCTATTTAAGCAATGCAGTGAGATGATGCCAACCACACAGACATACACATACATACATACACACACACACACACACACACACACACAGAGCCACATGCCTTTGATAGACAGATGGAAAATGTTGATTAAAATGATACCGCTTTTCAATGTTAATTGGACTGTGTTCTCACTGTATAATAAGTTTCCATGTTCACAAAGTCTGCAATATGAGGTGTTTTTGGACAGTGCATTTTAGATCAGAACAAAATTGAATATACAGTCCGCTGACTTAAAAAGCACAATTGCACAATTATCACTCTTTGAAAGAACAGCATAAGTCACTGGGTAATCTGACATGTCTCTCGTGATGCTGTTCATCTAGAAGCAATGTCTCAGGCCTGTGAGTTGGGAGCCGTATGAAGAGGAAGGGAGAGTAGAAACACACTTATGTTTTACTTGTTTTGACTTTGGTACTTCTAAAGATTTTTATCAATAAATTGAGCATTTTTCTTTTCATGCTTTTCTTGGCTGTACTGCTGCCACTTCTGCTTTTTAAAATTATTTTCCTATTATTTTTGTCTTCTTCTTGCTTCTTTTTTTCTATTTTAATCTATTCTCTTAAATGCTATAAAATTCAAAAATATAGATGGGTTTGTGGAACAGTGTTGATTAGATAAGAGGATATCAGGGTGGGACTTTTTCCTCTGCCTAACAATCTACTCAATATAGAGTTCTGTTACCTCAGTTTTCAAAAATGCCTAAGTTTTGTCTGAACTTATATTTGGAAAAGACTTGGAGGAAGCACTTAGTCTTGCTCACAGCAGAGCAATAAAGGTAACTTAACTAGCTTTGGTAGTGTAAATGCCATATGGGCTACAACTTATTAGAGTACAAACACCTTTGGAAAAAACCTTACTAACAAAAAAGGAGAGGTATCATCTATTACTGTTAGGTTTTCCTCCACAGAACCTCTATCACATGGCAGGCATTCCAATGTACCATGTGCTCCAAATTCCAGGAGGAACACATTTCATCAAAATACCTTGGCTCATTTGCAAGGTCTCATTTTTATTAGCCTTGTTTGCTATATCACCACACATTTGGATTTGTTATTGTGTAAGTGAGCTAAAAATTTGATTTCGAGAATGTTTGAGAAATACAGGCTATCTATTAATAGTATAGACTAATCAAATAATGTGTGTGAAACTAATTAGTCAACAGTTGCCCTAGAGGTAATTTGCTATTTTAAACAGTTAAGTTTCAAAGGTCAAGGACAAAACAACAAATGGTGAAAAATGAAGTTTGGTAATTTAGTTATGCAGCAAGTTACACTTTACATAAAAATTAAAATATATTAATGTATTATCTGCACATTAGATATATTTTACCTAAATCATCAATTAAAATGATGAGTATTAAAGTATTCCATGTGTGACTTCCTTCTATACTGTCATAATTAACATTTTTTTGTAACAATATTATACGAAATATCTCATACTACTGCCTTTCAGCACATATGTTAAGCCTAATCTGAAAATTGAGGGTACCAAAGAAATTGTGAAATGCTTTACTAATCTCATGATTAGTAAAGCAAACATAACTGCTTTTACTGGCAATGATCTGTATTTAGATCCATATGTATGAACACATCTGTTTTTATTAATAATAGCCCACTCCTCTTCCTCATTTTTTATTGCCTAAATATTAATCAAAATATGTTTGCTAATCCATGACAGCAATTCAAACAAGCAACTCTTACCATTTAGCTCTAGTTTCCAGAAGGCTCTATTTTTTAAAATATCATGTTATTTACTAATCTTAATTCTGCTGACTATATTTCCATTCACTGTCGTCTTTCAAAGACCATCCAAATCAGCCCCGAGATTGCTTCAGCATCTCTTCATTACAGAACAGTAAATTGAAAGAGATTAGATATCAGTGTGGGGTCTCCCTGAGAGGGACATTTTCAAAATCAAAAATCGAAACTGGGTTTTGCAAATCAAAAGCCATCATTCATGTTATTGAGATGAAGAAAGGGAGATTTATAAAGAGGATTTCTTTGGAGACAGCAATTGAGACCTGTAGAGTAAGAGCGGAAATTGTTCAAGCCTGGTGAGGAGACTTTTCAACAAAACTTCTGAGAAAGTTTAATAACATGACCTACAATGTTGAATGGTGGGTTTCTGTCTGGCTTCTATCTGAAAAATACAAGGGTTATATATATGATGTAGCCAGCAGCTGATAGAGAGTTGAACAAGAGGTGTATGTATTTCCAGAGTTCATTGGAGAAAAAAATACATGAATGCTTCCCAGAATGAGTGGTGGGCTACAAAGGGGTGAGGGTTGGCCTGTTAGTATTTTAATCTGAAGGGGTCTCTGTAGAGTACAGTGGACCAGCAAAAAACAAGATGAGGAGAGGAGTGAATGTGAGAGGAAAATGCTTCATGGGCAATGCAGTGGATATTCCCAGTGGGACCTCTGAAAAATCCATACAAAAGTGCCCTACAAGAGTGGGCTTTAAATACCAGCAATACCCAGAGACTATAAAGCCATCGAAAAACAGCAGCAGTCAAGTAAGAATTTTTCTGTTCCCTTTTACTCTCCTCTCTAAACTAAACCTGAGGGAGATAAAAATCCTCTTTTTGCAAATGGACAAATGAATAGGAAAAGAAAAATGAACCACAATACCACCCTACTCTATTTTCCGGCCTTTTGCCTGCAGAATATCATAACTTGGGAGGGGAAGATTTAAGGTTATAATATAAGAGTTTTATCATACAGGTCTTGCAATTGGAATTTTTGAATTGAGACATTATTTCCTGATTTAAAGCAGCCATATGATTTTTATTCCGTATGAGTAGTCAGAAAAGTCAGCGGACTTAGTTTTCATGTACACTCAAGGAAAAATTTTGACCACTGAATTAATTTTTTAAACTTTTTATTACAGAAAATTTCAAACATATAGAAAAGTAGAGATCATAGTACAATGAGCTCACATGTGCCTATCACCAATGAGAACAGTCATCAACTTATGCTCAGCTTGTTTCATCTATACTGCCAGCTTTGGATTTACTGAAGCAAATCTCAGATATTGTATAACCCATTGAGTTAATTTAAAAAAGACAAAGGGGGACAAAATTACTTTAAGATTATACTTTAAGTGTCTTATAAGTGAAACAGTTGTAGAACAAAAGACATATGAGTGTTTCTGTGTGCCATGTCAGGGATGGGGCTGGCCTGGATTTTAAATCATGCTTAAAGACAGCTGGATTTATGAGAGCCAAGAAAGTGGAATTGATTTTAAAGTGACTTGAAACTATTGTCTCCTAACCCACTTTGGGCTTCTGGGAAATAATTCATTCTCTCAGAATATATTGTGAAACATTTCATTAATACATGGGAATGTTTTAATACCTTTATAAGGTATAGATAATAATATAATCCAAGTAATTGAATTATCAATACTAGGGAAACCCTCTGTGTACTCCTCCCTGACCCTGGTCCATTACTCCTCTTCTCTGTGATAACCATGATCCCCACTTTTGTATTTATCATACAACTGCTTTTTTAAAGAACTGTTTCACATGTATGTATCCTTAAAATATATATGATGTAGTTTTGCACGTTTTTGAACTTCATGTGAAAAGTATGATTGGCGATGAACATTTGGATTGTTCCTAGTTTTTTGGACATTACAAATAATGCGGCTATGAATATTCTTTTATATGACTCCTTGGGCATCTGGGGCAGAATTTCTCTAGGGTATATGCCTAGGAATGAACTGGCTGGGCCATAAGACTCACATCATCAACTTCACTGGTTGAATTTAGGCTTATTTACAATGTTTCCCAATATACATTCCTGCCAGCTCTGTGTGATAGTTCTCAATGCACCACATCCAAAAATAACCCCTAAAATGGGAAAAATGTTTAAAGTTCTGTCAATCTGATTCATGTGAAATTGTAATTTAGTATTGTTTTGATTTGTGTTTCCCACAAATTTTCCCATAAATTTCATCACGTTTTTGTATTGTTATATATTATGTGTGCCTCTCTCATTTAAAATGCACGGCCTTGATTTTTGCCCAACTTTTAATTTGGTTAATTTTCCACCCTCATTTGTAAGAGTAAATGATTTATTCTGCTACAATGCCTTTACCAGTTTTATATGTTAAAAATCTGTGGCTTGGGGGCTTCCCTGGTGGCGCAGTGGTTGAGAGTCCACCTGCTGATGCAGGGGACATGGGTTTGTGCCCCGGTCTGGGAAGATTCCACATGCCGTGGAGCGGCTGGGCCCGTGAGTTATGGCCGCTGAGCCTGCGCGTCCGGAGCCTGTGCTCTGCAATGGGAGAGGCCACAACAGTGAGAGGCCCACGTACCGCAAAAAAAAAAAAAAAAAATCTGTGGCTTTTAATTTTAATTTTAAAATGGTCTCTTTGATGAATGAAGGCTTTAAGTGTGTAACTTTTTTTTAGCATGAGTTGTACTTTTTATATCTTGTTTAATAAGTTCTTACCTTAATTTTGTGACATCGTCTCCTGTATTTACTTCTAAAAGCTTTAAAGTTCTGTTTCTCACATTTTCAGATTTTTTTTGTCTGGATTTGATTTCTGTGTACAGTCTAAAGTGGGATACAAACCAATCTTTTGCCAAATAGATACCCAGTTGTGCAACCATCCTTCACTGAACAGTCCATTCTTCCTCCAGCTGATCTTCAGAGGCAATTGAGATTGATACCAAGATTGGCAATACTGGGGAGTCTGCTTCTGGGATCTTAGTATCCTACCATTGGCTGTTTGACTACCCATATACCAATGCTACTGTTTAGTTATTATTATAATTTTATAATAATTTTTGGTAGAGTCAAATAATGTCCTTTTATAGTCTAAGAAAAATATTTTCTTGAAACTTTACAGACTTTAGAATTACCTTATGTTAGGTTTTGATTGGAAAAGAAATGTGTATATAGATTAATATTGGGAGAAATGTCAGATTCATAACATTGTGTCTTCTTCATGGATATATTAAGTTGAACCATACGAAATTGCTGATATCTGACTATTTTTGACCTGCCAAAACAGCAGTATCATATAGTTCAACTTAATAGTTTATCTCTTAATTTATTTGTATCTCTTTAATGTCTTTCATTAAAATTCTATTATTTTCTCCACGAATTCACAAACATTATTGTTAAATTTAACTCTAGGCACACATTTTTATTTTAAGCTATTATTGTGAAATAAATTCCTTTTTAAAATTATACTTCTGTTCTGCTAGTATAATTTACTTAAACTCATCTTCTATCTGTTAACTGTATTTCCTTAACTAGATCCTTTAGTATAATATTTATTTGAGGAGTGACTGGCAATGTCTTTCTCTCACTCAGTTCTTGATTTTAAAGGAAAGGCTTAAAAAATTTCACTATTGAAGTATAATGTTTGCTGGAGGTATTTGATCAATAACCTTAATAGGTTTAGGAATTATCCTTTTTAATCCTAGCTCACGAAAAGGCTTTATTTTATCATGGATGAAGGTTGAATTTTATCAACAGATTTTTCTATGTTTATTGAAGGGACATGTGGATTTTCTCCATTTAACTAATAGATTATAGTGCAGGATACTGATAGGTATTTGTGGAAAAATATACATGTCTTTCCAAGTTGTTTCATTTTTTATATTTAAAAAATTAGATAACATGCCTACATAAAAGTGAGTAAATATGTAGGTATGGTGCAAAATAATATTTATAAAATGAACACCTATTTACTTTATCCAGTACAAGTGAAAGAAAACTATCAATAGCCCAAAGGTTACCCAGAAATAAATATTAGCCAAGATTTTGTAAAAAAAATAATAATAATTTACCTGTATTTTCTTCTGGACAGCAAACAATTCTGACCTCTGCCCTGGAGGGAGACACTGTTTCTATCTTCCCAACTTGTGTGCTCTACAAACATCCATGACAGTTTGGAACAAAGGCTGAAACACAATGTGCAGCAACATGAGAAACTCATGGAGAACTGTCTCTCAACAACCCTGTACTTCCAACTGGTGTAGCAACCTAGTGGGATTTGGAGTTGTCTGTTTTAAGGATGGCTGGATGACCTCTCTCTGCAAAGAAAGGAGTTACATATTTGGAGACCAGAAAGGCAGATTGTAACAAAGACCACAAATGCTCGATAATATCCATTCTTTCTCTTCATCCGGGATTTACCACTAGACCTCATTTCTCAGGGCCCTTGTAACTACGTGGAGCTTTGTGATTAGTTCTTGTCAATGGACCATGGGCTGAAATTATGTGTTAACACTTACCAGAGTTATTAAGAGGGGATATACCTTCCACATGTTATTCATTTTTGCTTTTGTGTGACAGCTAACTACAAAGAATCCAAGACATCAGAAAATGACAAAGGTGTGCAATGAGTAGAGTCTAGGTTCCTGAATGACTGAACAGAGCAAAGCTTCCCTTCTGACTTTTGTTAGACTGTAAAGTAAGAGATAAATATTTTTTTCTTGTTAAACCTCTGAGATGTTTGTTACAGCAACTAGCCTTCCCTGACTCATATAGAGATCACAATAATTTATTACTGTATTTTATTGGGTACTTATCATATGATAGATACCATATATTAGCAAATTTAATTCTTTCACAAGCCTATGATAAAGGTTTTATTAACCCCCTCTGAGAGATTAACCTTCCTCTTCAAAATTGTCACATGGCTGCTAAGTGGGGGAGTTAGTACTTCAAACTAGTTCTAACTGAACCCACCATGTGTGCTCTTAACCTGTTTTCTATTATGCCTGTAGTTAATTGCTTGGTGTACCAAACAAACAAAAATCATATGCTTAGTCTTGGGTAAATCCATCAACCCAAACTGTGAAAATCTCAAACTGTAGCTCTCATTAATGTTTGGTTCGTAGAGTAATAGTTCATAATAAAACACAGCTGAAGGGAAATGTGGAGCATACTCATAAACTAAACAGTTTTATTAATAATGCATGTGGCATTGCTGGTTAACATTCATTATTGCTCTAAGTTTATAGAGAACTGAAGCTCTGACCATCTACGTGGAAAACTATTTCCATCATTTAAACTTCTAATGTTCCCACACATACATATACGAGGGTTTTATATGTATATAACACTTTACTTATGCTATTAAGTGTTTTTAAAATCATATTTTTAAAATTTTGAAACAATCTTTAGGTTATAAAAACTGAAATTTTTAAAATATTTTAATTTATTTTTTAAAAGTACAGTGTTGACCTTATACCCTATCACCTCCAAATTTCTTTATGTACTTTCTACCAAAAAGAATGTTCTTCCACACAAATGCAGTGTAACCATCCCTTTTCCTTTCTTTCCTCCAAACACACACACACACACTTATTTCTACACTTGTCTATAACTATATATTGAAAACCACAAGTTCATATCAATACTTTCAATCTAATCCAATACCAGTAGTTTATTCTGCTTTTATTCTGCTTTTCTCCCTTTCCAAATTTGGTAATGCCTTCTCCTTCAGTGAGAAACCAGTTTTCACTATCCCTCACAGCTATACTTTCTGTTGTATCTACTTCCCTTACATGGATGCCTTGCTCACCCTGCTCAGGCTCTAGCACCCTGAGCCAGGTTCCCTTCTCATTTCACTTGGACTCTGACACCTCACACATGACCACCCTGACCCAATACATATACGCTCTCCTTACCCCTCTCCAGCTCTAAAACCCTACCATCCTTATGCTGCCCAGGCTCTGACACCAAAGATGCCCTCCCTACCCTACTTGGCCACCAATATCCCACTCAGGGCATCTGAAATTCTCCCCATATGACGTGTTTTAAACACAGAAATTATATCTGTGAAGGATAGTGAAAGCTGGTTTTTCACTGAAGGAAAACGGATTGAAAAATTTGGAAAGGGAAAAAGTAAAACAAACTATGTGGTATTGGATTAGAATTGAAGATATTGGAACAAACTTGTGGTTTTCAATATATAGATATTGAAATGCTTACCTTTCTCTGCCTTACCTAATGATTTTGAGTCCAAATTGTTCAGGAATGGAAGGAAAGATGAAGAAAAGACAATATTACAATTTTCAATGGCTGCATTCTTTTTTGTGTTTGTGCCACAGTTTTAAATTCATTCTTCTAGTCTTGGATGTCTTAAAAATCTTGAATTTTTCTCTTTAATACTGTAATAATTTTTGGATCCTCAGCTTATTAGAGAAGATTGCTAAAATTGAAATTACTAGATTTCAGCATGTAAAATTCTTAAACCTTTATAATATAACAAGAAAAAAAAAGCCCTTTCTCATTGTTATAAACTCCTTTTTTTTTAAAATTAGAGTATAGTTGCTTTACACTGCCGTGTCAGTTTCTGCTGTACAGAAAAGTGAATCAGCCATACATATACATATACGCCCTCTTTTTTTGGATTTCCTTTCCATTTAGGTCACCACAGAGCAGTGAGTAGAGTTCCCTGTGCTATACAGTCAGTTCTCATTAGTTATCTATTTTATATATAGTAGTGTATATATGTCAATCCCAATCTCCCAATTCATCCTACCCCCCCTTCCCTTTCCCCTTTGGTATCCATACATTTGTTCTCTATGTCTGTGTCTCTATTTCTGCTTTGCAAAGAAGATCATCTATACCATTTTTCTAGATTCCACATATATGCATTAATATACAATATTTGTTTTTCTCTTTCTGACTTCCTTCACTCTGTATGACAGTCTCTAGTTCCATCCACGTCTCTGCAAATGACACAATTTCATTCCTTTTTCCGTTTCTTTAATTATCAATAAAATTACATGCTTTTTCTTGTTTGTTTCCCATTTTTGTTGTGAATTATTATTTTTCATGTTAACTGACACTATTTTTTTTGAAGAAACAATTCACATCTGCTACTTTATTTCTGGAACTGGTCACAAAGCCACAGATGATATTTACAAATTCCCTTTTTCTACCACCCATTCTGCATTCCCTTTGCCTTCAGCCAGCTGGTCAGTGTGACACTACTTCTTACAGTGCTTTCTTAATGATTTTTTAAAAGCTGTTTATATTAAGCAAAGTCTTATTTATTGCAAATATGTTTACTATTAGCTTTTATGATATATTTTTAATGTACCATAATTTAAAACAGTTTTAATATTATTGAATAACTTCTTTGGCATATTTAGAAAATTCTATCTCAATGGTAATTTAACTGTTTAAAGCTTTCTTCTAGAGTTTTACGGTTTCAACTTTCATTTTTAGCTCTTTAATATATCTATCAAAGATTTATTTTGTGTGGTTTCTGGTGAAGATTTAAATTATTTCTTTCCTAAATATAGCACAATTTCCCCAACATTATTAGTCAAACATATTTTCTTTATTTAAATATTAAGTTATTATATATATTAATATCCAGTTAGAGGCAATTTCTTTTATTCTGTCCACTTTTCAAGTCTTATGCGAATACTGCAGTGTTTTAATCACTGTATGTTTAAATAGCCAATAGAACGAATAAATTCCCTTCCTACCTCATTAAAAGAGTTCTGGAGCTAAGTCTAATGTGCACGTGGGGGGACCAGGGGGAGGGTTTTCCCACACTAACAAACAATTCTCAGACACCAATAGTGTGTCCAAGAGTTTAACTCAATTCAACTCAATTCTCACACGCTCTATCTGGAGATAGCGTCAGATTCCACTGGTTAAGGGTTCAGTCTTACAAGACTGCCCCCACCCCCCACTTCAGATGCTAGTCAGAAGCCTAGGATGCTACCTGTGCTTCTGACTGTCTGGCTATAAAGCAGAGGTTCCCACAACCCACTTCTTCCTTAGGTTCAATTAATTTGGCTCACAAACTATAATGGCTCACAGAACTCAGAGCAACATTTCACTTACTAAATTACCAGTTTATTATAAAAAGATAAAACTCAGGAACAGCCAGATAAAAGATGCATAGGGCAAGGTGTGGGAGAGAGAGTGAGGAGCTTCCATGACCTCTCCAGCAGCAACACTCTCGCCAAACTCTATGTGTTCTCCAAACCCCATCCTTTTGGGTTTTTATAGAAGCGTCATTACATAGTCATGATCAGTTAATTACTGGCCACTGGCATTTGATTCAAACTCCAGCCCCTTCCCCTCCCTGGAGGTCAGGGGGTGGGACTGAATGTTCCACTCTAATTTCACGGTTGGCTCTTCTGGCAACCAGCCCCATCTTTAGGTGGGGTCTAAAAGTCACTTCATTAACATAACAAGAGACACATTTGTCACTGTCAACACTTAGGAAATTCCAAGGGTTTTGAGAGTTGTATGCCAGGAACTGTGGATGAAGATGAAATACATATGAGAAATATATTTTGGTCATGTGAGTGTATGTATTTCTTATAAGTCACAATATTGCATTCATCATATTCAATAATGCCTGAGCTATGATGAGTATTCTTCCAAATAGTTTTAGAATCACCATTCCTGTTTTTCCCAAAGAGACTTTAAAGTGTACTTAATCTATTATGGTTTATCACTCATCCAAATCTATGATATGTCTTTCCTTTTATTCAGCCTTTTTGTTTCTGGATAAAGTTTTCATCTTTTCTTGTTACTCTGATTCCTAGTTGCTTTTTTTTTTTTAATTATATTTCATTGTCATTTTGAATGAATTCACATTTTTCTTATAATTTCTACTGTCTATTATACAGGAAAATGATTCATTTTTGTGCATTTATCTTATGTCAGGATATTTTACTGTAGTCCTTTGTACTACATTATTATATCATGTTTTCCCTGATATTTTAGGAATAAAATGATATTGCCTGAAAATCTACCTTGTGTCTTCTCCCAAATAAACTACTACATTCAAATAAATGTATCAGTATATTATGAGAGCTAACCTATCCTAACCACATCCTCCTCTGGGATGACAAATTTACTTTAGAGACATCTTGTTGGAAAACATACTGTCTAACTGGGTTTGGGGAAATTACAATGAAAACAAAACCCATGTCCATAAGAGGAGATATAAATGGCTATTTAAATATATATATTTTTAGTAACACAATAATACTGTAAAACAAAGAATGTTGCTCACCATCTGGTTCTGCAAAGACTGAATCATAGCCACTGCAGTTGCTGACCAACAGGACACCCTGAAAGGAATTCAGGAAGAAAAACAGCATGAGGCACTCTTTGCTTTGGAAAAACAGGCCTCTAAGATAGATAAATCTCAGGAAGAACTTTAATGAACCCAGATTCTTGAATCTTCCTGTACACATAAAAGCACAAAAATCATTAACTGAGATCGCTGTTCCTTGTAACTAGCAATAACCTTTTACAGTGTATGCTTGATTGCATGTATTCCCTCAGCAAAATTGTATATATACTGACTTCTCCCCCAACTTCTTGGAAGCAGTTCTCTCAGAGCTACTTTACTGAAAGGCTGTTTCCCAAGCTATAGTCCTCAGTAAGACCCTGAATAAAACTCAACTCACAGCTCTTATGCTGTGCATTTTTCTTTCAGTTGACAATACACAGCCACAATATCACATAAACATTTTATTTTATAGACAGTCTTAATATGTATTTTACTAAGTTTATATTTTTTCTCTGTGTTTGTATACAGACCATTCTTGAATCTGATTTCTAATAGTAGTGAATTGCATTTCAAAGTCATTCTGTATTATTTTGATACCCAACCATCATGAAATAGTAAATGCTTTAGGAAACCCCAATCCTTAACTTCAGGAAAAGTCCAGCATATATAACAGGAATCTCTAAAGTTCATCTTTAAAAGAGAATTTTATAAAGATGTCTGAAGTCCAAAACTGGAAAAAAAAAAAGAAAAAATACTTTTTAGACATTAATTTGAAGACCAGTCAACATAGGTTGAAGCTCTATTTACAATTCAGTGAAGTTCAGTAAGGATATGACCTTCTCTCCTCTCTGTTCTGTTCTTAATTCTACTGACCTTAATCTGTATTTGCCTCACTACCCTGTGCCAGGCCAATAATAGTAAGTGGTGAACCATTACCCAAGAATTACTGAGATTTTTATAATTTGAAGAAAACTCATCTTAAAATAACTTTTCTTTTTAAATAATGTCCTATCATAAGGGAGTGATTTTGTTTTGCTCTTGTCTAACTATTCCAAGCCTCAAAACTTGGTAGGTCTCTTAATTCCATAAGAACTATTAACTTATCCTTGGAAACTTAGTCTATGAGTATCTCAGTGTTTATGCCACCTCAGCACAGGAAATCATAATGGATCCACTGGCATTTTCTTGAAGATAAATGTCTATATCTATACACTTTGACTTTATCTATTCAGTAAACTTTTAATTAGTCCATATTTTGCTTCCTCAAATATGCAGAGAAACTAATTATCTTGGAAAATTAGGTTGGGTAGAAAACCTGGTGAAAACTTCTATGGGCAGTATCATTTTTCAATATGTTTCCAAGGATGTGGGAAGGTCTTGGATTGTAATTTACCTGTTTAATAGCTACCTGGAGTAAGCTGATATGCAGGACTCATTCTGCAGATATTCTTCTCTTCACCTTCAGCAAGATATTAAATGCTTTTAAATAGCTATTCTGTACTGTTTTATTGATGTTAACAGAACTATGATGGCTGTTACTGGCCATCTTTATAGCCCTTTGCTGCTTCACTTCCACAGCATGCAAGTCTGGCTACCAGAAATGTCATTGATCCTAGTTTTAAGCATCAGCCTTAGATGATAAAAATGGTGATATCCTTGAATGACAGATTCAAAAGTATCATAAAAAGTCTTTCAAACAGATGGCAAATATACCACTGTTTACATATTTTAAATGAATGCTACAGATGGTAAGAAATTATTCCACTATGTTTAATAGGAAAATTCCACAGCATTTCTACAAAGGCACTTTTCTTTTTACTGCAAGGAAATATATTCAGTAATTTAGCTACCAACCACTCTTTTGCCTTCCAAATTGTATATTGGAAGCATATGTGAAAGATAGCTAAAGAGCCTGTATTCATTTTTTCTTTATGTATCCTTAAATTTATTGAACAGTAAAAATAAATAGGAATGAGAAAGGTGTATGGATGTGTTCATTTTTAGGAAAAAAATGATAATTCTTAAAGGCATTTTTAGATAATTTACTCATTCAATTACAACACATTTCATGCTTAAAAATTTGGGGCTATAAAGAAAATATTAAAATGTCAGATGTTAACAGTTTAAAAATATCATTTTTTAATGTATGAAGAATCCGTTTGTATTGTATGCTAATGTTATGTTTATTTTATGAAATGATGGTATAATAGGAATAATTCAGTAAATTAAGTAAAGATTTGAAATAATAATATTTCAGTAATAAATAATTCAGTAAATTAAGTAAAGATTTGAAAACAAGAATTTCAAATTTCTATTTGATTATAAATATGATTATAGTTATAGTAGCTGAGCATCAAAGATTATTGCACTTTATATGAGCACTTGTCCAATACCATAAAATATTTCATTCTGTTCTCTCAATATTGTACACATATTCCTTGGATATTGGTGAGGAAATCAGTCTCTCCATAAGCAAACTTACTTGATGTCACAAATTCTAAAAAACAAAAAATTAATTCCAAAATCAGGATCCTTTCATAGAACTTCAATATCATTCTCACTTTTTTTTTGAACAATTACTATAACTGTCTTCTTTTCAAAATACATTTAACTTTAAAAAATGTAATTTTGATGTATTGAAACATATTAAAACACGTTATCAGATTTTTCCCTTCAAATAGCTTTTTGAAATATTTCTCACTTTTGAGCATAAGGCTGTCCCTTCGTGAAGGACTGGTAGTAGAGGTAATCCCTGCTTCTATCACATATAAAAACATACCCTGTTACATTTATGTGTTAAGAGTTGAGGTACAGTCTTCCTTGCCTTCTGGCTACTGTTTGTTGCCATTATTTCTTCTTCACATAGACCTTTATAAAAAGCATTGTTAAAATTCAAAGTTTTAAATCTTTTTAAACAAGATAATATAGAAGGGGAAGACCTTAAAGATGGCAGAGGAGTAAGACGTGGAGATCACCTTCCTCCCCACAAATACATCAGAAATACATCTACATGTGCAACAGCTCCTACAAAACACCTACTGAACGCTGGCAGAAGACCTCAGACTTCCCAAAAGGCAAGAAACTCCCCATGTACCTGGGTAGGGCAAAAGAAAAAAGCAAAAACAGAGACAAAAGAATAGGGATGGGACCTGCACCTCTGGGAGGGAGCTGTGAAGGAGGAAAAGTTTCCACACACTAGGAAGGCCCCTCACTGGCGGAGACGGGGGTTGGCAGGGTGGGGAAGCTTCGGAGTCATGGAGGACAGCACAGCAACAGGAGTGCAGAGGGCAAAGCAGAGAGATTCCCGCACAGAGGATCAGTGCCGGCCAGCACTCACCAGCCTCACAGGCTTGTCTGCTCACACGCCGGGGTGGGTCAGGGCTGGGAGCTGAGGCTCCGGCTTCAGAGGCCAGACCCCAGGGAGAGGACCGGGGTTGGCTGTGTGAACACAGCCTGAAGGGGGCTACTGCACCACAGCTAGCTGGGAGGGAGTCCAGGAAAAAGTCTGGACCTGCCTAAGAGGCAAGAGACCATTGTTTCGGGGCGTGCAAGGAGAGAAGATTCAGAGCACCACCTAAACGAGCTCCAGAAACGGGTGCGAGCTGCAGCTATCAGCGTGGACCGCAGAGACGGGTATGAAATGCTAAGGCTGCTGCTGTAGCCACCAAGAAGCCTGTGTGCGAGCACAAGTCACTATCCACACCTCCCTTCCTGGGAGCCTGTGCAGCCCGACACTGCCAGGGTCCCGTGATCTAGGGACAACTTCCTTGGGAGAATACACTGTGCGCCCCAGGCTGGTGCAATGTCACGTTGGCCTCTGCTGCACTTTAACCCCGTCCTGCCTGAGCAAAGAACAGACGTCCTCAGGTGACCTAAACACAGAGGCGGGGCCAAATCCAAAGCTGAACCCAAGGAGCTGTGCGAACAAAGAAGAGAAAGGGAAATTTCTCCCAGCAGCCTCAGGAGCAGCGGATTAAATCTCCACAATCAACTTGATGAACCTGCATCTCTGGAATACTTGAATAGACAACAAATCATCCAAAAATTGAGGTGGTGGACTTTGTGTGATTTTGTCTCTATAGCTTTGCTTTTACCATTTGTCCGAGGAGTCTGCCTGTTAATTTTTTTTTTTTAATTTAAGTACAGTTTTTAGTGCTTGTTATCATTAGTGGATTTGTTTTTTGGTTTGGTTGCTCTCTTCCTTCTTTCTTTCTTTTTTTTATTACTTTTAAGTTTTTTTATTTTTAATAATTTTTTATTTTAATAATTTCATTTCATTTTATTTTTTCTTTCTTTTTTTCTCCCTTTTCTTCAGAGCCGTGTGGCTGACAGGGTTTGGTGCTCTGGCTGGGTGTCCAGCCTGTGCCTCTGAGGTGGGAGAGCCGAGTTCAGGACTCTGACCCAAGTTCAGAGACCTCCTGGGTCCATGTAATATCAAACGGTGAAAAATCTCTCAGAGATCTCCATCTCAACACTAAGACCCAGCTCCACTCAACGACCAGCAAGCTACAGTGCTAGAAACCCTGCAGCAAACAACTAGCAATACAGGAACACAACCCTACTCATTAGCATCGAGGCTGCCTAAAATCATAATAAGGTCACAGACACCCCAAAACACACCACTGAATGCAGTCCTGGCCTCAGAAGGACAAGATCCAGCCTCATCCACGAGAACACAGGCACCATTCCCCTCCACGAGGAAGCCTACACAATCCACTGAACCATCCTTAGCCACTGGGGCAGACACCAAAAACAATGGGACCTACGAACCGGTAGCCTGTGAAAAGGAGACCCCAAACACAATAAATGAAGCAATATGAGAAGACAGAAAAACACACAGCAGATAAAGGAGCAAGACAAAAAGCCACCAGACCTAAAAAATGAAGAGGAAATAGGCAGTCTACCTGAAAAAGAACTCAGAATAATGATAGTAAAGATGATCCAAAATCTTGGAAATAAAATGGAGAAAATACCAGAAACGTTTAACAAGGACCTAGAAGAACTAAACAGCAAACAAACAAGGATGAACAACAAAATAAATGAAATTAAAAAGTCTCCAGAAGGAATCAATAACAGAAAAACTGAGGCAGAAGAACGGATAAGTGACCTGTAAGATAAAATAGTGGAAATAACTACCACAGAGAAGAATAAAGATAGCTAGTGGGAAGCAGCTGCATAGCACAGGGAGATCAGCTGGGTGCTTTGTGACCACCTAGAGGGGTGGGATTGAGAGGGTAGGAGGGAGGGAGATGCAAGAGGGAAGAGATATGGGGATATATATATATGTATAGCTGATTCACTTTGTTATGAAGCAGAAACTAACACACCATTGTAAAGCAATTATACTCCAATAAAGATTCTAAAAAAAGAAAATATAGAAATTGAAATGCATGAGAGGTGGACATAGAAACATATTTATAGGTCAAAATTTTAACACTACATGGTGCAACTTCTATTTTGTGACAAGATGGTGACCAATGTCCTTCCAGAGACAGGACATAAACATTGCCTCAGTGTACCAAAACCAAGGACATCTAAGACATCCCTGTTAGGAATTGTTTTAAAGTTTTGATCTCTATTTTCTAAACAGTGGTTCTCAAATGTTATATTACATCAGAATCACTTGAAGAAGGCCCAGCGGCCACGGCTCACAGGCCCAGCTGCTCCGCGTCATGTGGGATCTTCCCGGACGGGGCCACGAACCCATGTCCCCTGCATCGGCAGGTGGATTCTCAACCACTGCGCCACCAGAAAAGACCCCACTTAAAGACTTTTTAAAGTAAAGATTGCTGGTTACCAGACCCAGAGTTTTGGATCCACCCAGTCTGTGGTGGAGCTATAAAATTTGCATTTCTAACAAGTTCCCAGTTGATTTCTATGCTGCTCATCCAGAGACCACATTTTGAGAACTACTACATTAGCATTAAGACAAAGGGAAAAAGCACTGTACTGAGGCCAAGTTCTTAACTTAGTTTAGCCATTAACTGTGTGATCTTGGAGATGGCATTTACTATCGCAGGTTTACCGTTTTATCTTTTGCAAATGAGAGTGTTGGCCCAGGTGATTGCTTATTTCCTTGAGTTTTACCCCAAAATCTACGAATATAAATCAAGAGCCACGAAGGAGCATATAAGCCCTTTAATTAGGATGATTCAAAGGTCTTACAGAATACAAAGGTTTGAAAATACTTTTTAAATTACAGAGGAGCTCTTCCCTTCATCCTGGCTTCCTCTGCAAAGGTGACTATACATGAGCTCAAAATGTTTCTGCTTGAACTATACAATCAAAGAAACAGAACTAAACATATACTTCAATGGGTATGTGATTCTAAATTCAGTTTTTTCTTTATCATATTATAAAATAATTGCTGAGGCCCTCATAACAGTGTTGTCGGAGATTTCTTCTCCTCAGGCTGCTCTTTGGACTTAAAGCTAGTTCCTTACCACTCTATGTTGATTTAAAACCTGAGGGTTTTTAGAGCCTCCTGCCAAGCCACCTATGTGATAGGTTATTCAATAAATACTGTCTTCTGTTAATTACAATGGTGGCTCTTTCCATCTCTGTATTTCAGAGACTTTAAATTCTCTGAGCTAGAGAGAATTGGAGAGCATAATCAAACACACAAATGTTCTCTCCGTAGCTGATCTGACTAGGTTCTACATACGTTAGACTTACTTGGGTCCACCTGACCTCTCTTGAATTATATTATTCCATTTCAATTACAGTTGAGACAATTTCAGTCACTGATGAAAACAGACTGGAAAGATGATTGACTGTTCAGAATCAATAGAGTGTGAGAGGTTTTATGTTCTGAGGGAGTAACGGAGTGTTACGAAAATGGTTTTCTAATTTGTACCCTTGGCAGCTCCTAAAGTTTTAACAAAAGGGTTATTAAAGTATCAATATTAATAATTTAAAAGAAGTCAGATATCATATCCTTACATTTTATTTGTAGTCTATTATAAAACTGATCAGCCTGAAAAATTGTCTGCCCTGCGGGTTCTCCTTTCCCTTCTCCCTTTAACAGCGATCCTTTTAAAAAAAGGCAATCTCAAAACTCCCTTCAGTGCTTGGCCTGATGTGGAAAAATCTCCAGAATGGCAAATAAAGGAACATTTCCGCAATTGTTTCAAGCAAGTAATTCACAGTCATCTCATAAAATAGTTTTTCAAATGAATTTTACTTTATAAAAATAGTATTTATTGGAATTCATAATGTATTTTGCTGTTTTAAATAAAGTACAAATAATAACTGCAATAAAAAGTCACTTTAAAAAATATATAGAGCTTTATGGCTACAGGAAATTAAAATTTTAAAATAAATATCTATAGAAAAGTATGATAAGATGTTCAGTAGAAAACCTTCAAGTTTAAAATCATACATTGGGATAAATTAGTGTTTCAGAATGAGAATGGGAGTAAAAATTCAAGGAGACAAAATCAATGGCATAAAATTTCCTACCATTAAATAATAACTTGTTTCTGTGTTTTTAAATGAATGATGATGATATCAATTTATTATAGTATTTATGTTCCATTGCTGTCAATACTTAAATAATATCATAATTTCAACTATCTATGCTAAGATAAAACGTTTAGATGTCACTTTAAAATTCGTGCGTAGAATGGTTTTTAGCAATTCATTTTGGAGTAATAATACCTGAACAGCTGTGTTCCATTATTGAATAAAGTATAGAATTGACAACTCTAATAATAATAGTAATAATTAAAATAATGACAACTTAATAACCTAGTTTTAAAAACACTTCTGAAATATACTGAATTAAAATGTTCATATAATAAAGTAGGCATTATTATCTCCTATTTGTCGATGTGGAAACTGGCCATTGGGTAACATAGGCAAGTCACTTGCTTGAATTGAAAATAATATGAAAGGTGAAGCATACCAATTTCGTACACATCTGCAAGATCTATACATCTGCATTTCATACATCTACATTTTGTTCATCTATACATGTATATCTGCATTATACATATATATTTCACTGGCTCTGAAAAACTTTGTAGAAGATCTTTGTGCTGAGGTTTCATCAAAATTTTCCCAGTTAATAATTCTTTAACAATTACTATATTGTAATATCATATGTTTCCTTCCTAGAACTCTGATATCTTTCTATTTTGAAATGTTCTTCTTCTGTAATTAGTTTAGGTCACTCTTCCATCTTTTATTAAAATATTATTAGTGAAGCACCAGTGGATTCAGTATCATCAAATCCACTAAAGGTAAATTATCACTTGTGACTGATAATTCTCAGTAGCAAAATACTCTGAATTCATCAGGGAGATTAACACTTATAATCACCTTTATAAAAAAATGAAGTCTGTATTAGTTCAACCAAGAAAAGTGATAAAATATTTTTTAATTTGACTAAAATGTTGCCATTGGCAATATAATGCAGAAGAAAATGAGTGTCTGAGCTGCCAAGAATATTTGTTACATTGCAACTGTCTTTCCCTCTATTAAAAGGTATTAGACTCAGCCTTTATTTTAATAACTAGGCAATCTCAAAGCTTAAATCAATATTCGCAACCAAAAACCATGTCAATCATTCTGACTTGAAAAGAAAATCTTGAGCATTGCAAGTGCCAACCACCATCCAACATGTGTCCTTCAAACATCTATTAAAGGGTATTATCAACTGTTCAACTAGCATTTTGGGGGGAAAGAAATATAACCTACTGTGAGTTCCATGAACTCGCTGATTTAATGTAATCTAACACATTAGTTTCAATGCCTCAATATATATAGGTACTTTTCTGAGTACCTAAAGATGTCTGTGGGTCACAGGACGGTTATAGTTCAGCCCTTAAGGGGGAAAACAGTTCTTCAATTTACTTCCAGCCATTTCCAACACTTACATATGTGGTACAAGATGCCATATAATGGGAAAATGCCTCAAGAAACTTTATTCTACCTTGTCTTACCAGAAAGATATGCTTGCCAGGTGTCTACTTGTCAGAGAATAGAATTTTTAAAACATCATTACTAATTTCCCCAATACTAGATAATTTTATCTATGATGAGCAACCCTCACTCACACCTGAAGAACAGCATCATAATGAGGCTTGAGTGTAAATGATATGTCATCTACATTTAAAATCACAGATAATTAGTGACAGAAGCTTGTGTTTTTGAAGGATGCATTTTTTATCTGGCTCCTCTTTTAAACAGAACACTGGGGTTTCCCTAGTGGCACAGTAGTTGAGAGTCCGCCTGCCGACGCAGGGGACACCGGTTCATGCCCCGGTCCGGGAAGATCCCACATGCTGCGGAGCTGCTGCGCCCGTGAGCCATGGCCGCTGAGCCTGCGGGTCCGGAGCCTGTTGCTCCGCAATGGGAGAGGCCACAACAGTGAGAGGCCCATGTACCGCAAAAATAAATAAATAAATAAACAGAACACTGTACTGGTTGTAGATACCGAAGAATATTTTTAAAAGTTATACATATGTTATTAAGTCAGTTACATGTTATCCGTAAAAGGTCTGGATGATGGTAATGATGGCCCATGTTTATTAAAAAAATGGATAAGAACTGAAGAAGGAACACAGATGAAAGCTTGCCCTTTCTTAGTGAAGCTGTGACACACATGGATTACAAGATTGAGTGAGGATGGGACTTCCCTGGTGGTGCAATGGTTAAGAATCTGCCTGCCAATGAAGGGGACACGGGTTCGAGCTCTGGTCCGGGAAGATCCTACATGCCGCAGAGCAACTAAGTCCCTGTGTCACAGCTACTGAAGCCTGCATGCCTAGAGCTTGTACTCCACAACAAGAGAAGCCACCACAATGAGAAGCCCGTGCACTGCAACTAGAGAGATCCCAGGCACAGCAGTGAAGAACCAACACAGCCAAAAATAAATAAATAAAATAAATAAATTTATATAAGAAAAAACAGTTAAAAAAAAAACATCGAGTGAGAAAAGTATTCTTCAGAATAAGTATAGGGGATTTTCCTCTACTTATTAATCAGAGTAATGCTCATGACATTTCTAAGCTTTAGAGGAGTAAGAATTCATAATAGATCCAATCACACCTTTACATAATTATGCAGTCATAGGGTGCCAAAATGAAGGCATTTTTAAAAGTTCAGAATGAAGTAAAATTCACTTTCTAAATATTAGATAACTCTATTAGAATATTAAAAAATTCCTTTCAAAGTTATCAGAATAAAGGCATTTATTCAACAAACTTTACTTGATAAAACGTGTTTATAAGAAGGAGGTTCGTATGTTTATATACAAATACAATTCATCTAAAGCTCACTGCATTGCTAGTGAAGTCAATTACTCTTTTCTTGGTCACACGTTATTTGACAGGAAGTCTATTGTTGTGGCATCATTTAGGTTTTACAAGCAGGCCTATTTTATAGGAAGCTGTGGTAGTATTTTTTAAAAAGAAGCTATATAATGCATTTTAGAGCCTCTGAGGTGAAGATTTATTGTATTCAATGGTGCCAAGAATAGACAGCATGGGCTGGCAATATACAAACATGTCCACGGTCATGATACAGTAGTCCAGCACTGGCATACAAAATGTCTACGATTTCAGCCCCTGATGTCTTAATGGGGATTGGCAGCTCAATCTCATACTAACTTGTCCAAACATGAGGCAGAGTTTGCAAATAAAAACTCTAAATATATTTACTAATATGTGACTTTTCCATAGAAATTGCCTAATATTTTGAGTTTAAATATGTAAATAGAACTTATCCTCATAATAATTTTAATTCTCAGACTTTTCTTAAACCAACTAGCTACCATGTGTAAAATATTTACTTAAGTAGCATTTTACAATCATCTTAGAATTTGTTATCTAAATTAAATTTGATCAACCTATTGAAAGATTTTGAGCTTTAATGAGTACTCACCTTTCTTAATAAATTTAATTAATTAATTAATTAATTAATTTTATTTTTGGCTGCATTGGGTCTCCATGGCTGCGCATGGACATACTCTAGTTGAGGCAAGCGGGGGCTACTCTTTGTTGCGGTGCATGGGCTTCTCATTGCAGTGGCTTCTCTTTGTTGCAGAGCGTGGCCTCTATGCGCACAGGCTTCAGTAGCTGTGGCTCGCAGGTTCAGTAGTTGTGGTGCATGGGCTTAGTTGCTCCACAGCATGTGGGATCTTTCCAGACCAGGGCTCTAACCCATGTCCCCTGCATTGGCAAGTGGATTCTTAACCACTGCGCCACAAGGGAAGCCTGAGTAACTCTCCTTTATTGTCAGAGGTACTTTGCTCAAAGGGCCATACATGGTAACTTTCTTGACAGAAATAGTAATGTTTGTGCTGAACATGCATTTGAGAATCATGAAGAGTAATTTTATATATTTCAATAAGAAATTTGTTTGCTTCTTAGTAATCTGACATATTATGCCAGAGAAGATTGACTGTTTCTTACTGCCTTTACTTAAATTAATGTAATTATATGCAATTTTAACACAGTTTTTAGCTTAGGAGAAAAGTGTATCATTTCCACCATGAAGATATTAAGTTATGCATTTGAGCATAACTGATATTATAAATTACTTGTCATATTAATATCCCACTAATTAAAGAAAATGTAGTGAAAGTATGGAAGGAAGAATTCCCTGTGAGTCTTTAACAAACAGACTCAATAGCAAAGGATCCTATAAAAACTAGAATATTTATGCAGGATGTCTTCCATTATTCTGCCTGACTGAGGTATAGAAGGAATACAGGATGAATGAATGAATGAATGAGTGAGTGAGTAAAGAAACAAGACTAGCAAACAGATAAGTTTACAACTTGATTAAATTACAACATTTTGAACTTCTGCTTACTTTTACAGTTTTCATGTCTACTGTAATTACCCTTGGACACAGTGATTCCTACCAAGCATAGATTCAAATCACCCTCACCAAAACTGGTGTTACTTTACATAGCAAATGCCTGTCATCCAATTTCAAATGAAAGTTTGCCTCAAATCAGTAAACTTTTGAATTAACAACATGCTTACACATTATATGCTGAGTTATGCATTTTGAGGTTCATTTTTAATGCAGCTTTTATTGATTAACTAATATTTAGGTTTTAAAATTGTGAACTATATTGACCAAAAAACAATGAAATGTGAAGTGATATGCTAGGTTTTACTATTTCCAAGGGACAAAAACAAATAACTATGTTATTAACCCTAGAAATCTGTCATTTTTAATGTCTAATTTTCTTCCTCAATCATCACTGATGTTTAGTCTCTTATTAAATATATAGCACAGACACAACATAGTCACCTTCATTGGCAGTATTTTCCTTATCTCAGAAAAGGAGCATATGCAATTAAGTATCACCTTATGTCATATTTGGTTACTTAGAGTAGTATTATATACAGGGCATATGCCTGCCAACAATATGTCAGATTTATTTAGTATTATATGACAAATCTTTCAAAGCCTTATCAGCTCTGGATACTGTTAAGAAAGTGTAGTATTATTTCTAGATGAACCATATGAAAGGAAGTGACACATTTTGGAAGGCAATTTTTTAAGTGAAAATGCCTATAAACCACATTAGGAGTGAAGAAAATGGTTTACATTCTAATTTAAAAATGATATATAGCTGTCCAGTTTTCCCAGCACCACTTATTGAAGAGGCTGTCTTTTCTCTATTGTATGGTCTTGCTTCCTTTGTCATAAATTAGGTGACATTTCTGTGCATGGGTTTATCTCTGGGCTTTCTATCCTGTTCCATTAATCTATATTTCTGTTTTTGTGCCAGTACCATACTGCCTTGATTACTGTAGCTTTGTAGTATAGTTTGAAGTTGGGAAGCCTGATGCCTCCAGCTCCATTTTTCTTTCTCCAGATTGTTTTGGCTATTTGGGGTCTTTTGTGTTTCCATACAACTTGTAAAATTTTTTTGTTCTAATTCTGTGAAGAATGCCATTGGTAGTTTGATAGGGATTGCACTGAATCTATACATCGCTTTGGGTAGTATAGTCATTTTCACAATATTGACTCTTCCAATCCAAGAACATGGTGTATTTCTCCATCTGTGTTATCTTTGATTTCTTTCATCAGTGTTTTATAGTTTTATGAGTACAAGTCTTTCACCTCCTTAGGTAGTTTTATTCCTAGGTATTTTATTCATTTTGTTGTGATGGTAAATGGGAATGTTTCTTTAATTTCTCTTTCTGATTTTTCATTGTTAGTGTATAGGAATGCAAGAGGTTTCTGTGCGTTGATTTTGTATCCTGCAACCTTACCAAATTCATTGATTAATTCTAGTAGTTTTCTGGTGGCATCTTTAGGATTTTCTATGTATAGTATCATGTCATCTGAAAACAGTGACAGTTTTACTTCTTCTTTTCCAATTTGTATTCCTTTTATTTCTTCTTGTTCTCTGATTGCTGTGGCTAGGACTTCCAAAACTATGTTGAATAAGACTGGTGAGAGTGACATCCTTGTCTTGTTCCTGATCTTACTGGTAATGCTTTCAGTTTTTCATCATTGAGTATGATGTTTGCTGTGGGTTTGTCATATATGGCCTTTATTATGTTGAGGTAGGTTCCCTCTATGCCCATTATCTGGAGAGTTTTTATCATAAATGGGTGTTGAATTTTGTCAAAAGCTTTTCCTGCATCTATTGAGATGATCATAAGGTTTTTATTCCTTAATTTGTTAATATGGTTTATCACATTGATTGATTTGAGTATACTGAAGAATCCTTGTATTCTTGGGATAAATCCCACTTGATCATGGTGTATGATCCTTTTAATATGTTGTTGGATTCTGTTTGCTAGTATGTTGTTCAGGATTTTTGCATCTATGTTCATCAGTGATATTGATCTATAATTTTCTTTTTTGTGGTATCTTTTTTCTGGTTTTGGTATCAGGGTGATGGTGGCTTCATAGAACAAATTTGGGAGTGTTCCTCCCTCTGCAGTTTTTTGGAAGAGTTTGAGAAGGATTGCTGTTAGCTCTTCTCTAAATGTTTGATAGAATTCGCCTGTGAAGCCATCTGGTCCTGGACTTTTGTTTGTTGGAAGATTTTTAATTACAGTTTCAATTTCATTACTTGTGATAGGTCTGTTTATATTTTCTAATTCTTAAGAGAAAAACAAATACCGTATGCTAATGCATATATATGGAATCAAAAAAAAATGGTACTGATGAACCATTTGCAGGGCAGGAATAAAGATGTAGACATAGAGAATGGACCTGAGGACACAGGGCACGAGGGGGAAGCTGGGGCAAAGTGACAGTAGCATCGACATATATGCACTACTGAATGTAAAATAGATAGCTAATGGAAAGCAGCAGCATAGCACAGGGAGATCAGCTCGGTGCTTTGTGACCACCTAGAGGGGTGGGATAGGGAGGGTAGGAGGAACGTACAAGAGGGAGGGGATAGGGGATATATGTATGCACATGGCTGATTCACTTTGTTGTACAACAGAAACTAACACAGCATTGTGAAGAAATTATATTCCAATAAAGATGTATAAAAAAATTAAAATAAATAAAAATGATATATAGATAGATACCTGACTATTTTTATACTTTTATGTTAACCAAATGAAACTGATAGCTTAAAGGAGATGAAGACTTTTAAAAAGTCTTTAAAATTTCAGAGTGAATGTAATGAGCAATATTTTATAGAACATTAAATTTTAATAAGAGGAATTTTAATGAGAAAATGTGGGAACAGAGGTACTTGACAAAATATCTCAAGGCAATTAAGGAAGACTATTAGCATAAGGAAAATAGTGTAAAATTACTTGCATGGAATCATATTAAAAACAAAAAAGGCAAGAGAAAAAGCAAATTATTTGGAATTAAGAATCAACTTTGTGCAAAAAGAGAGTCAAGCAAAGTATATAAAAGGGTCAGGAGAAGACCCTTGATTATAAACTTGTGGTATATTGATAGTAAAAAGTAAAAGAGGCAGATTTCAAATAGAACCAAATAAACCAAATAGAGCATAAAGAGTGAAATATATTCATATATGTATATAATTGGTAATAGTAACTCAATGGATAGATTTACTCAGCATGTTAAACTCAAGAGAAGAAAGTATAAATTTATTCAAAGATAGATATGAATAACTGATCCATCTTGAAGCCAGTCATGGAACACATAAAAATCACTCATACACAGAAAGAGAAGTTTCAACATAGATGTGATTGGAGTTTCAGAAAGACTTGATTTTCATATATTGGATTTCACATGCTGCTGGTGAATGTGCAGACTGGTAACCATATTGGAGACAATTCAGCATTCATGTGTATCACTGGTGTCCCGCAATCCAACTCCTACCTATGAAATGATCCTAGAGGAATTATTTCAAATGCATCAGGGGAGCTACAGGAGCATATTCATTACAAAAACAATAGCAAAAACAACCCAAATCTTCATCAGTATTAAAATAATCAGTGACAATGTACACAATCAATAGAATATTATATAGTGTTGAAAATGAATGACTACAGCTACATGAGATAAAAAGAATAAATTTCAAAAATAAGTTAAGCAAAAAGGAAAATCTCAGAAAAATACACACATTATTATTCCATTAATAGAAATTAGGTATAAGCAACATTAATTTTTGCTTATGTCTACATATTTATGTAACAAATCTATAGAAATCAAGGAAATTATTATCATAAAATTTAAGGTAGGGGTTATCTTTGAGAAGAAAAGAGATGTGATAGGTTGGAGGGAGAATGCAGTAGCTTGGAATTGGATGATGTGGTTGGTATCTAAGGAACACAAAAGTTCTGTTCCTTAATCAGCAGGATTACAGCAGTGTTCACATTAGTATCTTTCTTTAAATACTACATGTAGTCTTCATACAATTTTTCTGTATATTTCATTATTAAAACGTTTTAAAATAAGAAATATCTGTGCAGGGCTTCCCTGGTGGCGCAGTGGTTGAGAGTCCACCTGCCGATGCAGGGGACACAGGTTCTTGCCCCGGTCCGGGAAGATCCCACATGCTGTGGAGCAACTGGGCCCGTGAGCCACGGCCGCTGAGCCTGCGCGTCCGGAGCCTGTGCTCCGCAACGGGAAAGGCCACAACAGTGAGAGGCCCGCGTACAGCAAAAATAAATAAATAAATAAATAAAAATAAAAATTATTCTCTAGGACTCCCTCTTTTGACCATAAATATTAACTATGGGAACTAAACTAGCCCTCTCTCATAAACAAATAGAAAACTGAGCAAAATAAATGAAAAATAAATCCTGTTTTCCAGCACTGGACAAAGGCAACATAGGACTATGAGCCCTCAGAGTAGAGAATAAATGAAGTAAGCCCTGCAACTAACTTTTTGAGAGTAGGGTTTTACCAAAGCACAGATTGGAAGGGGAACTCATGCAGAACATTGTGGTCTTGCTAAACTAAAGAGATAGAGATTAGGGTTTAGGTGAATTAAAGCAGCAATGCATTTGTCAAGGGGAAGACACACTGAAAAGTAACTACCAAATCTGCATAGGTAGGTGTTCCTTTGACTTGTTGCAGAATCCTGATGTGGGCATTTGAAGGCAAGACTCTGTGTGGTCAGGAAAAGAAAAATGACCAGAGAAGAAAACAATGACCAATAATTTATGAATGGAATATTTCCTATAGCTTGCACAGGATTGGGAGGTGTCAGAGAGCTGACAAAACAGAGTAGAGAAACCTTGTTCAACACCTGAGACATTTAGTAGAGAATCCCCAAACATCCTTTTCTTTTCTTTAAGAGGAGGATTAAAACTCTCCCTAGAGGAAAGCTACTTTAGGGTAAAGTTGTCATTGTCATTGCCGTCATCACCATCATCATCAAGATGATACAAGGAAGCAAACAAATGTTCAATATCCTTTGAAGAAGAACAATGAAATCAGTACACAAAACAGTGACCAGCATCCTATAAAAAACTTATTACACATATAAGGAAGTGGAATTCATGATGCATAATTGAATACCATGATGGTGGATATGGATGGTAGTTTTACCAGACATATTGCATGAAGAGAAGGCAAATCTCTATCCAGAGTAAACGTCTATTCCAGTAAAAACGAAACACTTCCCATGGTGGAAGTGGTCCAATGTAATCAACCTGACGCCAGGTAGCTGGGGCCCAGTGTCGATCTCTGCTTTGGTAGATGGAACATTCAGCAGTAGCCACAGATTGGTGAGCCTTGATGAGTAGAAATCCACGTTATTATTTTCAGAGAACAAATACGAAAATTAAAAACTTAAGGATATTATTTTTAATAAATATGTAGATGGGTAATTAATATTTAGGTGGGTAATTAACAAGTCTATATTGTAAAAGGTTACAAAAGTCAGATGCAGTTTCATAAGAGATTGAAAATACGTTAAGAATGGGGGGGTACTTTAATTCATTTCTATCTTACAAGTACCTAAACACTTCTATAATATGACATTTATATATAAAGATGTGTATGCATGTAGCAAGTAACTTATTCTTCACACTGCTTGTACCATGAGACCAGTGTGTCACGCTGTTTGTGAACTGTACTTCACACATCTATTGTATAATTTCACATTTTGTTGTGGTAACCTGATAACTGAATTAGTGTGACATGAAACAAGGGGACATTTTTATTCCTGTCAGTTATGCAGTGACCACATTAAATAGAAGATATCACCCACCTAGCACTCTTGTCAGGGGGTTAACATTTATTCACGAAGTAATAAAGGATTTGGGTGTCAGAAGCGCATTTTTTCAAGCCCCACATCTAACCGTTGTGCAGGATGTCAGAGACCAGAATCCTAATTATCTCCCAGTTGTAACTGCTCTGATTAGAGGGTTGTGTCTTCAGCATAACTGGCTCAAGCTTTGACTTCTGAGGGAAGTTTACCTGCTCTCTGGTAAATAATCCTTCACTAACAATGTTCGAATTCCCAGCCAAACTGAGGTATATTTCTCAGGTCGTATAAAATAGATTTTTCTTTCCTACAAGTGATACACGATATGAATTAGATGCAATTTCTAAATGCCATCAAGCGTTTCCATAGACACACAGGTGAGAAAGAGCAAAACAAATAAAACAAAGTGAAGCAGTTTTATAAATAATTTGATGAAGATGCCTACTTTGGAAGAATTTTGAAATATAATGATTTATCTTGATGTTTAGTGATGAAAATGATCTATTAACAGCATAACGGATAGATGCACATATGATCTTTGAAGATATTCATACAGATAACATTTTCATATTAGATCAAACCATATGAAATTGGCATTTTTAAAAAACCAGTTGGATATTAACAATTTCATATAGTACCACCCAAATACTGTGTAGTTTTATCTGTTTATCATTGTGTCGTTAGATACACTGTTTTAAGTTTATGATACCTTTTTTGTTTTTACTTGAAGCTACTTTTTTCTGTAGCAATGGGTATTATATTAAAATGATCATGTTTGTTACTTTAGGGAATCATGTTGTTGAAGCCTAAGTCATTTTTAATGACTGAAATTTTTCTATTCTTGGCTCTGTTGACTATTTTTTGTTGCTCTCTCATACAATACAGGAGTTACAGCATGTTCCAAAGAAAGTTCTGGCTGACCAGAACCTGCAGAAGTTCCGAATTGGCCTTGCAGATATAAATGGTGGTAAATTGTGAGACAGCACTGAGATAGGCATGCCAGTGTAATGTGCCACTTTTCAGGAAGACTCATTTTCAGGAAGACTCGTTCTCAGGAGAGTCAAATCCCATGCAAAGATACCGCCCTTTTTGCTCACAAACTCATTACTATGCCTCTTACACTGCTTGAAGAGGAGCTGCTGACACTCAACCTGATATTCAGCTTTGCTTTCCTTTATCCCTTTGAAGCTTAACAGATACCCAGGAGGGGGAAAGGAAACAACACAGAACACATGACTGAGTGACAGACAACAGTTAGGACAGACATACAAACAAGCCTGTGTGACTTCAGTTCTGGAGGGGTCCTACCAACAAAATACATGTAAAATGTTGCATTTGCTTTCACCAATGAGTAGTTTTCAAGGAGGTAAGTGAGAGGGTGAATATCACTTTCACAAATATTTTTTAAGAAAAATTTTCTTTTCCAACTCAATATATTTTTCCTCTAGTATCAGTTTAAAGTATTTACCTTTGTTTGTCCTTGATACTCTCCTGTGAAGGTATATAGAAAAGAACCATTTTTAAAAAATCATTTATTGAAATGTTTATTAATATCAGTCTTTACCCTTGTGTGACAAGCCCCGTCAAAATGACATACAGTGGACATACTGATGTGCCTGTGCTGTAGTCACTCATGATTGGAGGCTTATTTTGTCACTTGATCTTTATACCTAATGGGTCCCTGCTGAACCCGAAGGAGTGACTGAAAATGACAGAAAGAGCAGGTCAATGTCTCGCATCTCAATGGAAGGTTGCACGGCACCTCGGGTCAAGGAGTCTTTGTGTTGGTGTGAGTCCTGATGCAGTGTTGGCACGAGCCTTGCCATAACATGTGCTTGCCTTTCTTTGATATGGGTTTCGAATTCCTGATTTATAGCTCTGACATCTGACAGAGCAAAGGAAAGAATCAGAAGCGAAATTTAGTGACAGCTAACAACTTGCTCTTCTCTCAAAGGTTTTGTAGCTTCGCCTGAGAGGTGAATCTCAGCTATTTGATTGTTAATTAGAACTGCTGTATGAACACAACAAAATCAAATTAAATATAATCTGGTTTGTGTCATCTTATGTTAGCAATGTGGGGCAAAATCATCAGTTTACTGCAATTCATGAATAACTGCCTCAAGGACTGTGGGAGTGATTTGCGTCAAAGAAGATTTTCAATGCATTCTAATTTCAGAATTTTTAATATCATACTACAGAATAGTAATAAATTTAAACACAAACATGTTCAGATACATAAAACTCAGGCTGTCCTTAACAGCCCTTCTTAACTAAAATTGGTTTAGACTGAATGCCATTTATACTGAAAGTCAAGCATGGAAATTGTATTTGGTGTTTGGTTTGCTGACATTAGATAAATACTTGAGTTTTTTGGATAAGTTAATATGAAGAACTTGACACCTTTTAAAAAATTTTTCTTGGCTCTTTTATTGAAGAACAGATCACTATGGAAATGACATTAACGTCTAAATTCACATTTTTAACACAGACGACCACCACTGGTAATGCCATATGAGAAACCTCACAAATATTACTGGATATGATTAACTTATATGGGAAGACAGTTTAAAAAGATGCTGTGTCACGCTACTAGAGATTGTCACACTACTCAAATTTTTTCAATGATAATATCATCTTACCTAGTCTATAGTTTAGGAGTAGATGCATATAGTTTGTCAATGGTTCATAAAAGAGTAAGTGTAATTTAAAAAAAACATATCTGCCTTTTCCCCTGTTTTACTAATTATGTATTTTTTTTGTTTTTTCATTTCTTTACTATGTTAGTTTCAAATGTATGGTCAGGCATAAACATGTTACCTTTTTAGTCATTCATTTACTAGCACTGATCACTTACTGTGTATGAGGAGGCACTGGGAGGTCCTATTTTTCTGCATGTATTGTTTGTTAGTCTCTCTGATTTATCCATTCTCATTCACTCACTTTATAATCCCTCAATATTTTAGTTTAATTTATACTGTGATTTTTTTTCAATATGTGTCCATTTTGTTTTGAACTATCTTTAGCCCTTTTTTCAGCTTCTCTAATAATAACTCATCATTTACTGAGATACTCTGTTAAATAGTCTGTACCCCCCAAATTTCCTTTTATTCTTCTAATAGTCCTGAGAGGTAGATGCCATTATTATCTCTGTTTCATGGATTAGGCACAGAGAGGTTACCTGTCCAATTTCACATAGCTAGAAGTGATAAAATCAGAATTTTGAATGAAAGTCATTAGGTTCTTGAACAACTACACTGCTTTGTTTCCCAGAGCATACTGCTTTGCAGTGGTCTAGGCCTTACCAATTAACTGCCTAACTCAACAGGCTTATCTCCAAGAAGGATATCAGAGCTAGGATCTGTTTTACCTGCCTTCTCCTCTAAATATATGTCATATGCCACATTCCCTCCAATTTTTTTCAAAATTCTCTATTAACTAACACAAAATTGTTCATCATGACTTACAAACTAAAGAGGTAAGACATCTGCATACACAAGAGCCTCTTGAAAGTAATTACTTAGTCTAAATGGATGACTCTGACAAAAATCAGGTGGGTCCTTGAAAAAAAAATATTGTGTACATGGAAACCTTTGAGAAAATATAGTATTATTGTGGCAACTACTTACCTCAGTTTTATACTGCAAACATACAAAATTCATCCCTCTCTCTTTCTTTTCTCCCACTCCCTGATTTAACCAAGATATTAACAGGAAAGAATTATTCTTTCTTCAGATATTAGTGAAAAACAAAAATTTTGAGATTCAAAAGGTCAATTTATGCTTCTCATAGGTTATTTGAAAAAAAATGAAATAAATATGTGTATGTAATATGAAAGGGAAACACATGTTAAATGAAATTATGTATTTTTCTGTTTTCTGTTCCCCTTACTCTATCTACCTATTAAATATCATTGTTCCCTTTATTTCTCACTGTATATGCCATAACTCTAATATCTAAGGCCTTATATAATAATCCTCATATTAGTATCTCATCTTTTCTCTTGAGCTATACACATTTATTGCTACAGAGTCTCCAGATTAATATATTCAAATAGATTCCCACTCCTCCCAATCATTCCCTCTTCTATTCCATTCTCACCTACTCTTCTCTATCCTTGTTTATTATCACTCATCTTAATTCTATCAATATCCTCCAATTGACTTCCTGTTTATAGCCACTCAGACTATCAATCAATGATTAATCACACTGGATACAAATTACCTTTTCAAACACAAAGATGTTATCATGTCACTCATCTTCTCAGAATCAAGCCCAAACTCCTTAGCAATGAATATAGAGTTATTCTAGCTAGTCCTTTCTTTAATTCTTTCATACTTATCGAGATTATACCAAAGTATGCTACCAGTTTGGTGGCATTGAATTAATATATTTTTCCTTAACAGTCATATAGTATGTATGCATATATTTTTTTCCTTCTCATGACAAGTCTTTGCAAATATTTGGTTGTAGAATGCCTTAGTTTCCTTATTTACCTTCACTATTTTTTGTGTCACACCATAGATTTTTATGAAAATTAGTTCTCTTTCCAAATGTGGAACATGCTCACAATAGAAATTAAAGTGCGAAAGGAAGAGTACATCTCAAAATCAGAATGGCAGAGGCGAGATTCATGAAATATATCAGATGGAATTTTTAGCAACCCCTACAAGTAACACAAAAATAGAGCCAAGGGGACAGTAGGTAGATTAAAATGAACACTAAAAATGAAGTAACCTAAGAGAGGGAAGAGAAGGGGATACAAGTGCTCAAAAGCAGTAGGGATAAATAGAAAACAAATAATAAAATAGTAGACCTAAATCAAAGCATAGTAGGAATTACATTATGTACTAATTGATTAAACACTATAATTAAAATATAGAGAATGAAAGTTTACATAAAAAAGCAAGACCCAACTATAGGCTGCTTGCTAAAAACAATAGATAGATTGAAATGAAATGGGTAGAAACATATACACTACTCAAATAAATAACAAGCATAGGAAGGTTGGAATGGCTATATTAATATCAAAAATAGTAGACTTCAAGACAAAGATTATTATTAGCAAAAAATAGGGGATTTCATAATAATGAAAAAGTACACTTCATCAGGAAGATACAGCAATTATAAATTTGTATGTGTCCGATAACAAAGCTTCAAAATGAATGAAGCAAACATTGGTAGAATTGAACAGCAAAACAGAAAATTCATAATCATGGTAGAAAATTTGAACATCTTTCTCTCAGAATCATAGAGCTAGATACAAAATTAGTAAAGATAGGGCTTCCCTGGTGGCGCAGTGGTTGACAGTCTGCCTGCCGATGCAGGGGACACAGGTTTGTGCCCCGGTCCGGGAAGATCCCACATGCCACGGAGCAGCTGGGCCCGTGAGCCATGGCCACTGAGCCCGCGCGTCCGGAGCCTGTGCTCCACAACGGGAGCGGCCACAACAGTGAGAGGCCCGCGTACCGCAAAAAAAAAAAATTAGTAAAGATAAAGAAGTTCTGAACATTAACAACCTCCTAGCTCTAAATGACATTTATAGAACTCCATCTAACAACTAGAGGACACACATTCTTTTAAAGAGCACATAGCATATTTCCCCAAATCGACCACATGATGGACCTTAAAATAAGTCTCAATAAGTTTAAAAGGTTAAAATCCTACAGATTGTATTCTCTGACAACAAAGTAATTAAACTAATAATCAGGAGCAATAAGGCATGTAAGAAAATCTCAAATTTCTGGAATTTGAATAAGGTGCTCCTGAATAATTCATAGGTCAATGATGAAATTAAAAAGGAAATTAAAAATTATTTTGAACTGAATGACAAGGAAAATGCATCATTTCACACCAGTTTACCAAAGGAGTGCATAACGGCAAAATGGCAAATACAGTATTTGTTCGTATAATTAAAATGCATAAAGAAAGCTGGACATTTTAGAGAAATCTGATGTCAATGGAAAACAATAATTTTTGGGTATAAATAATTGTGCCTACTTATGCGTTTGGATTTTTGTGTATATGTATGTGTATATAAAAATATATACAGGAAGCTTCTCTGCATTTGATAATGGATTATAAGAAATCTCCACACAAACATTTATGTGAATAATTGAAGAAACTAACTCCCATTTAATAGAATCTGAACAAAGATCCTTTACAGATGATTTTATTAATATCCAAAATAATTATCATAATTAGCTATAAAGAAAAAAAAGATAGGCACACTAATATGGTTGAAAGACAGAATCTGGAAGGAGGTAAAACTTACTATGGAATTCGTTTAAATCCAATTTTTTAATTGTTCCTATTAAGATGACATTCTTAAAGATTCCACACTTTACCATAACAGAAAAAAAGGATAAAAATTACCCTCTCAAGTTCAACTCTTCATTTCTTGACTATTCATTGTACATTATCTTTATGTGCTAGTTACCAAAGCCTTTAGCAGGATCCTGAGCCTCAGCATCTTGCCTGTTATATACCATATTTGGTGCAGCATTGTGGGGAAACTGCATTTTTTTGTTTGTTTGTTTGTTGTTTCTTTTTTTGCGGTACGCGGGCCTCTCACGTTGTGGAGCACAGGCTCCAGACGCGCAGGCCCAGCGGCCATGGCCCACGGGCCTAGCTGCTCCGCGGCACGTGGGATCCTCCAGACCGGGGCACGAACCCGTGTCCCCTGCATCGGCAGGCGGACTCTCAACCACTGCGCCACCAGGGAAGCCCTATAGTGGTAATTTTTAAGTATCAGTATCTTGCCACAGATAAAGATGATAATCAGTCATGATCAATCTGTTTTAGACATGCATTTCTTTTCTTGTATATAGAGAAATAATTGACTCCACCAGTCTATGGAAATGTAAAGAAAAAATTTCTGGGAAAAACAAGGGTCATAATTAGTTCTTAAGGAATTTGACGTTAGAAAAGTTTTAGTTATGTGTTAACATAGTTTCTTGAAATGATTGTTTTGTATTCACGGAAAAGTTGGGATCATTCTAGCAGTATTATACATTACAATAGATTTTTAAATTTCTGCTGTTCATGTATTTATTGCCAACATTTACAGAATAATTTATTGTTTCATGTTAAAAGATCATCTTTAATTTTAGCTGTTTTATACTTCAGCTTCTGAACCTTCCTTAGTCCTAAAATATCCCTGATCTAATGAAACCACATCAAGGTGATCTTTGTCCGTTCAGTGCTGGGATCAGTCCACACCTTTTTGTAGAGGTGCATCTTATCATTAAGCAAATTAGATACATAAAATTTTTCATGTAATCAAAAGGTTATTTATCCTCTGTATAGAATTACTTTGCCCTTTGGAAATTAATTTGCATAATTTCTTTGCATAGTCTGCCACGCCACTGAATTTAAGGTATTATTTTATTGCAAAGCATTTTTTTCCCACAATTTTCCAGGAAATTATCCACTGTAAATCCAACAAATAGCTTATCTAAAAGTAGATAATCACTCTTTCATTTATACATAACTATATTGATGAAGCTCCAAGGATGTAATTTTGCAAAGTTGGTGGGTGCTCTGATATTTACATTTAATTTACTAAAGACAGTAAAAAATTTGATTCTGAACTCTTTGACCACACTAAAATTCAGTATTACATTACATACAAGAACATAGCAATGATGTTCTAAAAATTATTTTTGGCATTTTTGCAGTCAGTGAGAGGAAAGCCATTTGCATCACTCTGAGGCTTGTTAATGAACTCATTCTCTTTATTCATTCAACTCTTTTTTTCTTTTTTTCTATCTTGTCAGTCTTTATATTATAATGTATAATTATCGGCAATCAATTCAATAGATGTTTATTGTGTACCAACTATGCATTATGCATTAATCTAGGGACTGGATTTATAAAGATAAGCCTGTATTCAGGAATTATATAGCTGGGTAGATATGGAAGTAAAAGGTAATTTTAATACAGTGTGATGAAAGCAATAATTACTATGAATGGAATGACATGGGAAGACAAAAAAGAGGGACTGAGTAATTACTCTGGCTAGAGCTGTTTCAAAAAGCTTTATGGAGAAGATGATGTTGAATATGTTCTTGGCATGTATACAACAGATTGTTGCTCCTGTTTATTGTTTGTTTTTAAATTTTTTTATTGTGATAAAATACACATAACATTAAATTTGCCATTTTAACCATTTTTCAGTGTACTGTTCAATGATATTAAATACATTCATAATGCTGTGCAATGATCACCACCACCAATCACCATAACTCTGCATCTTGTGAAACTGAAAGTTTATTCCCATTAAATAATAATTCTTCATTCTATTCTCCCCCCAGCTCCTGATAATCATCATTCTAATGTCTGTCTCTATGTTTTTGACTATATGAAGTACCTCATATAAGTGGGATCATACCGTATTTGTCTTTTTGTGACTGGTTTGTTTCACTTAGTATAATGTTCTCAGGATTTCTCCAGGTTGTAGCATATGTCAACATTTTCTTCCTTTTTAAGGCTGAATGATATTTCTTTGATGTATATACTACATTTTGCTTATCCATTCATCCATCTATGGACAATTGGGTTGCTTCCACGCTTGAGCTATCATAAAATAATACTGCTGTGAACATGGGTATACCAATATCTCAAAACCTTGTTTTTAATTCTATTGAGTATATATCCAGAAGTAAAATTGCTGGATCATATATATGGTAATTCTATGTTTAATTTTTTGAGGAACTGCCATAATGTTTTCTACAGCAGTTGTACCATTTTACATTCCCACCGAGTGCACAATGGTTCCAATTTTTCCATATCCTTGTCAACACTTGTTATTTTCTGTTTTTATTTGATAGTAGCCATCCTAATGGGTATTAGGGGGTATCTCATTGTAGTTTTGATTTGTGTTCATTTTAGTTTTTTATTTGGTTTGTCTTTTTGGCTAATTTTCCTTAGATCAGTGTTTTTCAAAGTGTGTTCCAAGGACCACATGACCAAAATTACATTATCAATAAACTAAAACGTTTATTAAAAATGTAATTTCTTATGCTACCAAACTTTTATTCAATAATTATGGTATTGTATGAAGAATATACATTTTTAGAACTCCTCAGGTGATATTTTTAGCAGAATAAACTTCACCACAGAAACAAGTAAAAATTATTTCCCTCTGCATCAACATTACTATCATATTCAGAATCATATTGTCTATTACCATCATCTCCAAGTTGTGTTAACAAGAGTACTTATGTAGATTTCACTGATGTATTGCATACCCCGCCAAAGCCTGGTTTTCTTAGAGATAAATTAGATTCAATGAGCCAAAAATCTTGGGATTGGTGGACACTTTAGCAGTCCAAGTAGTTTAAGGCACCATTTAATCCTCAGGCCCTCTCTGCAATGCCCTACTAAGTCACCTCGCCTGTGCCATGTCTTTGAACCTACAGGTTCCCTTTTTCTGGAATACATTTGAACCCTCACTCACTGTAGGATATTTGCTCATGTTTCACATCCAGCCCAAGTGCCTCTCCACAAAGCCATCCATAAATGACTCCAGCCACATAGAGGTGATGTTTCCTTCTATTGTACGATCACCAGACATACCTTCGCTCTTATACTTACACTATCTTGCAAATTTTGTTGGCAAGGCTGCCCTAAACTCCATGAGGATAGAAATTATTCTAATTATTATTATTATAATTTTGTCTTAGGCAGTGCCTTATACCTGGTATATAAAAGTATGCTCTTTATTTGAAATGGAATCTTAACAAAACTTTAAAAACTATGTTAACCAAGCAGTCCTTGATATATTGATACTAACAATTTTATTCACACAAAGGGCTGAGGATTAAGAGTTACAAAGATCTTTTCAAGCTAAAAATTATTAGAACTTGAATTTTGTCATAAAATTGTGTATAGTGATATAGAAAAAATGAAATATCAAGAGTCTATGTAAGTAAACTGTATATTTTTTAGGTCTTTTTGCAGTGATAAACAGGAAAATGTTTTTAATAGGTAGAAAATAAGAATATAAGGGTATGTTTAATTTTTCCCTTTGACGTGACATGCAGAATTTTAGTTTCCAAATCAAACAAGGATAATTAAGTGTTGGAAAATATTCTGTATATAAGGTACTAATACAGATAACTTGTAGTGTACAGTGTACAATTTCAAGACAAATGATTAATTTATGAGGTTTTTTAATAGTGAAAAGTTTTCAGTTTTAAAATATTGATGGACTTTGTCTTTGAGATACCCTTTTGGGATCATTTTCTAAGCAGTAAAATAGGAAAAATAATTATGGGATACAGCTTTCCTTGGAAAACTGTATGGCTGATCTCATTGGTGGCTGTTTCCTTGAGAGAAGGATCCAATCCTGGAGTCACTTATTCTCTCACAGTTGATACACACTAATACCAGACAACCCAGAATTGCTTTACAATTTATTCCCTCTTGGTCTCTCAGATAATTAGTTGTAGGTAAAATCAATACTTGTTTCTCCAAGGGTATGTCATTATAGTGACAATAAAATAACCCTTTTCATTATATTTACCAAGCTATTCTTTCAATTTGGTGCATTAGTGCAAGGACTAGACTTTCTGAAGAACATGTTTATAAAATAGCATCTACAACAAAGAAATGTACAATCTGTAGGGCCCATTAAATGGTGAAAATGCATGTCTATAGATAATGAACAATACTTTACTGAGCCAGTATTAACATTCACAATATCAGTTGTGTGTTCTAAAGGCTTGTGACAATCTGATGGCAGGCAAATGATTGCAGTAAGATAACAATTGAGCAGGTGCTTCAAAATAATGACTCAAGCCTTTTCCAGAAAGCCTATGGGAACCAGAGGTCTAACCTGCCCAGAGATACTGATAATGAGGAAGTGAAATGTCTATGATGGCAGTAAGCTAATCATCATCTGATTCATTATCCACGTACAAAAATGCTGTGAGAAGCCCTGTTAAAAATCAATGCATATTGGCTTTTTAGCCAAAAAGGTGCCTCCTGAGAAACATCTGACGGTCTTTCAGTTTGTGATTACAAACAAGAAAAGTAAAAGGAAAAAATTTTTTTAAGTAAAATAAAGTTCTTGCAGAGTTTCTACCTAAAGTTTTAGGACTGCTTTGGGCCATCCCAGAAATGTTTACACTGCTGACACTCAGAGTGTAAATGTAGCTCTCATGAGTGCACTGACATACTCTCCTTTATCCTGTTCTCTTTCTCACTGGAATCATTCCTGAACCACCACCTACTGGCTTCTGGAAATGTTCCCCAATTTTTTCTTCTGACAGCAAGTAAAACTCAAAATTTTTATCTTAATAGAGTGATATACAGAAAAAGAGAAAGACAATAAAATTACTCAAAGTTGCCAATGTATTAAAAGGTGATGGTTTAAAATTATTTGTCAGATCAATCTGTAGACTTCAAATGTCAAATTGGCAGGCTAGCAGTTCTAAAACCACACTTCACTGACTATTTTGTCTGGGAAAGTGCCTGAAAACTGTGTTCTCTGGGGTTAACCCTCTGTCAGAGAGCACTTGCAACCCCCTTTAATCAGGCAAAGTTGTATTAAATGTTCTTTCTTCATAGCCAGCAAATAAGTGGGGGATGATTGTCAGTTTTGATCTATTAAACATTTTGATTGTCCTCCCCTCAGTGACATCAGTTTTCTGGCCAAGACTGTGCAGCCATTCTTAGCACTCAGAGGTGACTTTTTTTTTTTGTAATGCTCATTTTATTGCCAATTCTGGGTCAATGTGGAGTGGTGGTCAGCTCCCTGGTCTCTCTCTCTGATATCCCATCCCCTCAAGAGGCGACTTCTTTTGACAGATGGACTGGCAGGGACTGAAGGTAGCTTGACAGCACCTGAGATTCTATTGTGTGTCAGCATCAACCTGTAGATTGACATCAGATGAAGGCAAATGTGGAAGACATTACCCGCTAGAGTGAGAGTGTCCTTACACACGCTGCTCTTTTGTTTCATTTGTTGTTTTGTTTCACTCCTGCTTTCATGTTTTTCATTTCTATATTCTCTGACTAGAATTCAGGGAGGAGCCCCATCTTTGATGTCCCGGAATCTTACAGGAACTGAGCATATGGGTCTGTGGAAAGTCAGCCATACAGGCATTCAGGAGACTCACGCGTGTAGCTCAGTTTACAGAGTGTATCTATTGGAGAATTTTTCACTTTGCTAAATTCCTTTAGAAACTGGAAGACCCACTGATTGATAACCAAACACACTATGCTTGAAATAAGGAGGATAACGTGTATTGCTATGACTATGATAATTTAGTTATATAATTATAAAAACTAAATAAAATCTGCTGGTTCTAATTCTGTGTGAAGGATGCTGGATGTTCAGATTACAGAGGCACAGTGCAGATGTGCTCTCCTCCCACATCTGTGCTAAGCCCCCAGTGTTCACAAGTTGCTGCCTCGAAAGAACTTCATTATAAATTCAGGGCATCATGTAAAGTTTCTGTCAAGTTTTCAGGTCTGAAAAACCACAGTCTTACCTACCTAGGCTGGAAATCACAGAGAAGAGCAGTGATGGCACAGGTCCCCCATTTCTCAGTGTCCTGCGGGGAGGTGCGCTTGCATCAGGGCAGGGCTAGATGTACTGCACTTCAATACAACTTTCTACAGGGCGTGACAGTAAACACTGATGGTACTCCATCCAGATCTCCTCAAACATGTTTTACCATTTTAGCACTCCCCTTCTACAGCTTCGGTGTGCTTTTGCCTCTAACAGCTAGTACCTGAGGCCCCTCCAAAAGCACAAAGAGCAAAAAGTACCTGGGAGTTTACATCCCACCACACTATCTCCATCCCCAATCAAGCTGCCCTTAGTTAATGACTAACAGCTGCGAGCATATGAAGGCCCACCTCTCTTGCCTTCATGCAGGACAAATCTGAGGAGTAACATACTCCAGAGTTCCTCTGTGGGACCAGGCTAAAGCTACTCCCCTCCAGACTTTGCCTGGAATCACATCTTGGCTTGTCTTCTTCCCTAACTAGCTTTTCCCAATTCTTTACATGCTTCTTCAGGAGGGCTTCTTTAGTAAATCACTTGCACAGGCTAATCCTTAACCCATGTCAGAGTCTGCTACTAGACAACTTCACCTAAGCATGGGGCAAGTGTAGAAGCTGCCTTATACAGACAGATTTACTGGTCACCAGGCTAACTGAACACAGTGTCAGCAGCTGCCAGTTGTGAGACAGGAGTTGCTGAGCACTTGGAGACCTGAGGAACACAGGAGCTTAGGTGGGTGTATTAGTTATCTATTGCTAGATAACAAATTCCCCCAAAGCTTGACAGTTTAAATAATACACATTTGTAATATCACAGTTCCCGTGTGCCAGCAATCCTGGCACAACTAAGCTGGGTCTTAGGAACCCGCACAGGCAGGGTTGTAGTCATCTCCAGTTATAATTAGGGTGGGAGCCACTTCCATGTTCCCTTAGCGGTTGATGGTAGGATTCAGTCGTCTGTGGGCTGTTAGGTTTATTTCCTCACTAGCTGTTGGGCAGCAGCCCCTCCGAGGTCTTCATCTCATGAGCTTCTTCAACATGGCAGCTTGCTTCAGCAAAGCAAAAAAACAAAAGACCAGAAAGCAAGCGAGATCAAGAGCTAGAAGGACAGGAGTCACAGCCTTTTGTAACCTAATCTTGGAAGTGATACCCCATTACTTGTGCCATTATTCTCTTGATTAGAAGCAAGTCACTAGGTGCAGCCCATGCTCAGAGGAAGGAGACTGCACAAGAGCCAGCATCCAAGGAAGTGGGAAGTGGACTTTCCCTCTAGAGCCTGAATCCTTCAAGGCAACCTGACATAAGAATCTGGGGTCATTTTTGCAGATTCTTGCTTGTCACTACAGTTTCCTTTCATTAAAACTTTAATTTATACTTCAATGATCATATTCAAAAGTAAATTCTATGGAGTTCATTATTCCACATAAAGAAGTGAAGCACATATTTACACATAAATATCATTCAAATGTCAGCATAAGGAAGAAATACTTGTAATAGTTCCATCCTTGCAATAAGTTATAAAAAATAAAATGGTTAAAATTCCGTTATGACAAATCATGCAGTTTAGAAACTCAAAAACCTCTGCTGCCACTCGGTTGGCATTTCTTTTGACACGTTCTGAAATGATGCTCAGATAATTTGCTTCTTTTCTCAATCTGGCTTGACAACTGGAAGGTATTTTATGCTGATCTTCTATGAAAAGCCCTGTGTCCACTTCAGTGGCTCCAAAATGAATCAGTTCAACTCCTGGATATGAATGATTCACTGGATCTTATCTCCCTCATGCTGGCTGCCTTGGCGCTCATTTCACTAACATAATGATTTCTAAATACTGAGTCCAGATGTTCCCCTGGGATAAGCAGGGCAGAGAGAAAACAGGTGTGTGAAAGGATGAAGTATGTTTTATTTTGAATTTTGAATGTGAAATAATTGTAGTTATGGCTTATAGTTAGACCATGCTTAAAGCTTTTAATGCACTGGTTTAGGCAACCCTTTTCTCTCCACCTGCGTGGTTATATATGAATATATAGATAGATAGATAGATATACATTTGTGCCTCTGTGTTATATAATAAATGAGGTCTAATCAACAGAGTTGCCAAGATAGCCATTATTTTGAAGTTGGCCTTAAACCTGTCTGAAATTTCAGAAAAGATTGAGAAGTTCCTGCCTCCACCAGTTAATAAGAAAACCAAGTGGCATTAAATAAAAAGTAGCGATCCAATGCTAGATCAAGTGGTCTTTTACGTTCATTGACTCTGGAGTGAGCTGTAACTACTGACAGGGACCAGTGACCTTGTTTTAATATCAACTTGGTTTTCAGAAATTCTTACCCAGAATGTTTAAAAAGCACTAAAATCCCAGGGTACCATCAGCCAGACAACCCCTCAGATAACTGAACAAAACAACAGAGATGTGCAATTCATATAAATACACACAGATGTGACACTGAAATCCATTATTTTTCTTGCAGTATACATTGTCTCAACAGTAATAAAATTTATACAATTGTTAAATCAAACAGATGTAGCTTACATTGTGTCTAAAGGTCACCAAATCTGGATTCTGGAAGACTTAGATAAGAGAGAAAGCTCTTGTGTCAAAACTGTAAGCCCTGTACTAGCTTCACAGCCCTTTATGCTGCTATGAAGGGATAAATAGAAGGTGAAGTCAGATCTTGATCTACAGTTTAATTTTTCCCAAATGAAACAACGCATTTGTTGAGCAAGAAGCATATAACACCTCTTACCCCAGTTAAGAAACTCTCAGGGCTGCATGCAGGAGACAGAAATTCTGGTGGTGGGGACACTAAGATATGAGGTGAGCAGACCAAAACCTTTCAGAAAACCTGGACTATTTTCTAAAAATCTAACAAAATCTGATCCAACAAAATATGTCGATCTTATTTTGCTTAAATATTATAAATCTAGTATTTAAAATAGAGTTACGTTTTAAAAAATTGTCAACCATCATTTCATTTTACATAGAGAACCACATACATTTTCATTCATAAAGACACATGTGTGTATATATACACACACAAAATCCTTTTGAAAAACAAAATCATACATTACATATCATTTGCAAACTACTTTTTTAACTTTAAAATATATCATGAATACCTTGCAGGTTATGGTAGAAATCGTTAGTTACCTACAACTTAGTTACCTAACATTTATCCCTTTTTTTCTGCTGAAAAGGACATAGTATGAAGCAGCAGCGTATTTGTGAAATTCAAGAGGCTGGATGAGAATTGGTGCAAACCACACACAGAGATCCTTTTACCTAATTTTCCAGCTTCCTTAGCATCTGGGGTGAGCACATGCTCTAGTTCAGACTAATAAGGTTTGAGAGAAGGGGGTTGAGGGGTTCTAGGAAACTTTTGATTTTCTGATTAAATAAGATAGATGCAACTGGCTCGCTTCTTTCCCTTCCCCTCCCTTACCTTCTTCTGACTTGCATATAGATGTGAAGGCTGATGCTATGGTAGCCATCCTGGGAGAATAAGAGAAAGGCAAAGAGGATCACAGAGGTATCATCCTTGAACCTAAGCCAGCACTGCCTACCTCTAGGTTCCTTTATTTTATCTTTATTAAGAGAAAAATAAATATAAATTATTAAAGCCATTGTGATTGAGTTTTCTGTTACTTGAAGTCAAATACATGCCTTCTATCTTTAATCTACCTCAGATTTTCCTTAAAAATAGCATACATATTGCTGACGCTATAATTACAAAATTGAATTTCAAGCTGTTTAGGACAAGGCATTAAATAATATTAAATCATATAGCAAAACTTTATGCCACTTTCTGTTTTAATTATTCTGATCATTCAGATGATATAAAGAAGAGTGTCTTAGACTTAAATAATTATCTAATTTTTGCTAATCACCCTTTTAAAAAATGCCTTAACAGGCTTATTAGCTCAAAATTAATTTTTGTTTTGATTATTTTTTATCATTACTCTTCATTCATATTAAGCAATATTGGTTTCTACTTTTGATAAGATAGTAGATTTAGGAAGATATATTAAGAAAATATTAATTCAGTTGGCACACGCATATGGCAAAAATCTTGAATGTGGAATAGCAAATAACTAAAGTTGGGAAACACCATTCTCTACTATATCACTTTTAAAGGTTGCATACTATATTCTCAGAAGGTTATTTTTGGGGGTAATATTTAGAACATTTAACAACTGGTATGTTGTAGTTGCCAACCATCAACAAATGACCATAAAGCAAATAACAGAAACAGATGCCAACATAAACAACTGGTATTGTTGCTGAGTACCAGCTGCGTATCTGTCCTGGCAGTTTCAACAGTGCATTTAATCAATTAATCTCTTAGCAAATAAATATTTGCTAAGTGGTGACACACTAATGCCTAAATCTTTGCTTAATGTATTTGCCATATAAATGTTTGATTATTTCCCCAGGATAAATGACTAGAAGTTAAATTTTTGGGAAACAAGTATAAACATTTTTAAGCATTTCATATGTATCTGCCTAATTAGCCCCAGAATGCTTGTACCAATTACATTCTCACAAATATAGAAGATTGCATTTTTTCTGAATCTTTCTATCATGTTTTTTGTACCACTCGAGAAAGCAGAGGAATAAAATAACAATAATAAATTAAAATTAACATACACTAGTGTTCTCTCTCTTTCTCTCTCTCTCTCTCTCTCTCACACACACACACACACACACACACACACACATACACAGTTTCTTTTGGTTTTGTTTTTGAAATGAGCCTATTTGTTCATAATACATTATTATATTCACTTGGTTTAAGTTATAAAATACTATGTCATAGCAATCTTCCAATTTAATGTAATTGATCTAGCTAATTATTTCAAACTTTCAGTCTATTTTAAATTATAAAAGTCATATATGCACTTTCTAATAAGCCAGTGTTGAGATGACAAAAATAAAATGGTAATAATCTCCCTTCCCTCTTCAAATATAACTACCTTGAATTTACCTTTATTAATATAGGTATCCCATATCTTTCTCCATGTTTAAATGCAAGTGTGCCAACATATACAGGTATATATAGGCACTTTACCTACTGCTATCTTAGAAGAATAGGATTTTACAAATATACAGTGCACCATTATTTTTTTTTAGTATATCATTTATGTCCCTTACACATCAACAGTGAGAGATATAACTCAGTTTAGTAGCTGGGTAATATTTTACAATGTTAATCCTCCATAATTAATTCAAACATTATGCTATTGGTATATACGCATTCTGTTTCCAAATCTTTTACTCCTGTTTTAAAAATGTCCACGTAGACATCCCCTTTTCTACTTGTGTTTGTCTGTTTGGTTTTCCTCTAGGCTAGAGATGTCCCCACCTCCACCTCACACAAACCAAAATAGGATTATTAAGTCAGAGTATCTACATTTTTAACTATAGAATAAGTGAGGAGATCACATTTCCCCACAAAATGTCCCAGTATACACATCTCTCCATTTAATACTGGTGTTATTAGTCTTTTAAAACTTTGCTGATCTAATATGCTTAAAAAAATGGCATTTCACTATGATTTATCTACCATGAAGTTAAGAATGTTTTTCCTTTCTTTCTTTTCTTCTTTTCTTGTAATTTTCAGGGCACTTTTGAATTTTCTCTGCTTTTGAATTTATAGAGCTTTTTGTATGTATGTGTTAGGGATATTAACTTTCATTTTCAATAAATGCTGTAGGTTCTTTCCTGGTCTATTAAGTAATAGACTAAAGAAATTTAACTTTCTTAGTGTATATTTACCTTTTTGGTTACCAAGTTTTACATTTTTCAGGTAATAAAATACGAATATTTTACATGTGGATTCTTAAACAATAGATATTTTATTTTTGTGCAATTGTGCTAGACATTTAACTGTATTTTCTCTAAGTTGGATAGGCAATTATTCCAGCTCCACTTACTGAGCAAATTATCATTTCCAACTGACCTTTGCTAGTGGTGTGATGCAAACACCAACTGTTTAATTTTTAGGAGAATCTGATTGTCATCACACTTGGTACGTTAATATTGACCAAGGTAGGAGTATTTATATCATAGAAACTAGAAATCACTACATCAGGCTCCCCTCACCTCATTTCAGCCCCAGAGAGCTGGTTGTTAAACATTCATTGTCCATCACTTTTTGGTCATATGCGGTTTCCACATATCCTTGGGTCTATCCTTGGACTCAATATTTTTATTCATTCATCTGTTTGTTTAATGATATACAAGTATTATACATTTTATGTACAGTAGATTTGTCTTCGAATGTGTTATGGCAAAAAGGCTCCTCTCTATTCTTTTGTAAAAATCTTTTGTCATTTCTCAAGTATATACTTTGAATTGAAAAATAATTTTGACAAGTTAAATTTGACAATTTTGACAATAATTTTGACAAGTTAATTGTGACAATTTTAAATTGTCAAATTTAAATTCTCAAATTGACCAAAATGAACAAAAAGTGTTATTCTTACCAACATGTATTAATATATTCATTTGGGAATAATAGATTTTTTATGATATTAAACTCTTGCATTCAGGAAATTTGTTTCTCCTTTACTTAGGGCATCAGCATTTTAGAGAAATCTATTCTTGACCTCTTTAGGCTCACTGTAATAAGTCTAGTTGTCTGAGTGAGTTAATTTAAATTGTGAAACTGAAATTAAAAGAGTTCATTCCCATTTTCAAATTGCAAAATGCATAAAAACCTAAAGGATATGGTGTCCTTTTTTATGTCACTTCTCCAACGTAATCTATTAATCGGAGGCAATTGCCAAGTAGTCTATCATCTATCTATCTAAGTTCTATAATTAATATGGCAAATAACTGAACAAAATAGTTGCCAACTTAGTAACTTAACTGTGTTGGTCCAAGCTACTAGCCCTTCTGGCAGTTCTCAGAGCTGATCCTCTCTGCTTCCTAAGTGACACTGCTCATATCACTATATGTTACCAATGCATGAGATCAAAACTTCAATATTTTTTCACCTCTGTTCATGACAGTGTGTGCAGAGAAGAGGAACCAATTTGGAGGAAACAGGGGCATTTTTTCTCATGGTTTTTGAAAAGTTTCAGGGATGGAGTTATACCTCTAAGTTGTCCATGAGAAACAGAACTTAAAGCCCTGTGCCTCAGTTTTGCTGTGAATACATATGAAAATGACGGATGAATCCGAGAGGGAGGATTGAAGTGTGTAGGGAAATGCTTTTGACTTCTTTGGCATTAACTTTCTGATAAAATATTGCACTGAGAGATAAAGTTCTGAATAAGTCTGAATCATTAAACTTTAAGGAGAGGAAAGAAAGAAAAGTGGAAATTGGCTAAAGATATATATGTAATGAGTAAAGTAAAAACTTCACAGGGCTTCCCTGGTGGCGCAGTGGTTGAGAGTCCACCTGCTGATGCAGGGGACGCGGGTTCGTGCCCCGGTCCAGGAAGGTCCCACATACCGCGGAGCAGCTGGGCCCGTGAGCCATGGCCCCTGAGCCTGCGTGTCTGGAGCCTGTGCTCCGCAACGGGAGGGGCCACAGCAGTGAGAGGCCCGCGTACCGCAAAAAAAAAAAAAAAAACTTCACAAACACCTTTGTTCTTTAAATAGGAGACACTGCTAAGGGCTAATAACACCTGGGAAAAGCTGGCAGTGGGATCTGTTTTCACAAGTGAGGTTTTGGTTATTACATGGAACCCCCACTTTTTGAAATTTCACTTTATGTCACTTCACTTTTACAAAAGACCTACATTAGTACATGTTTTCACTAACCAAAAGAAATCTAAAGAGGATTTTTGCTTTTCCAAAAAAAGGCAAAAAGTGATGAGAGTGTTCAGTGTTTGTTTTGTAGCAGGTGTTATAAGAGGCAGTGAGACTGGCATCCCTAAGCTCCCTCCTCCAAAACTACACTCAGCATCTCAGCATTAAGCCTCCTTAACTTTGAACTGTGTTTGTGAGCCTACGTGCTTGATCTCAATTTATTTTATGAAGCCATTATCAAGATGTGTCCTAAGGTAATTGCTTTTTTGCTTCACACCATTTCAGCTTAGAAAAGGTTTCATAGGCATGCTCTACTTTGGGAAAGCGGGAAACTTATACTTGGATTTAGTCATTTTCATCTGCTATCCTCTGTGAATTGGAGAAAAGAGCACAACTGACAACTGGAAACAGTGGATACAAGTAGTACAAATGGTTTTCGTTGGTAATATGAACTTGAATCCTTTCCAACGTTTTTGTTTGTCTTTTAATAAAGATAACAAGGAGGATTTGTGTGTATGTAAATGTGGGTGTGTGTCTCCCTAATAAAACTGAAATCAAAACCTTTCGTTAGGGCTTCCCTGGTGACACAGTGGTTGAGAGTCCGCCTGCCGATGCAGGGGACACGGGTTCGTGCCCCGGTCCGGGAAGATCCCACATGCCGCGGAGCGGCTGGGCCCGTGAGCCATGGCCGCTGAGCCTGTGCGTCCGGAGCCTGTGCTCCGCAATGGGAGAGGCCACAACAGTGAGAGGCCCGCGTAACGCTAAAAAAAAAAAAAAAAAAAAAAACCTTTCGTTAATGTTAGACTTTGGGCTTATTTGAACTTCACTTATTATGAGATCATCACCTTGTCTAAGAGATACTTGGTGCTTTCTTGGTGAGGCCTACCCCTGGGTGGCCAAATACTTATATCTAATGAATATATAACAACAATCACTCCATCTTTCCTAGCCTATTACCTTATAATTTGTGGGTGAATTTGTGAGGGTTTATGTGCCTTTGTTGCAGAGAATTAATAGCCATTTCCCTCATAAGAAACTGAGTCATGGGAATGTAAGGCATAGCATAGGGAATATAGTCAATAATATTGTAATAACTCTGTATGGTGACAGATGGTAACTAGACTTACTGTGGTGATTATTCCATAATATATAAAAAGATTGAATCACTATGTCAAATACCTGAAACTAGTATAATACTGTATATCAATTATAATTCAACAAAAAAGAAACTTACGAGATGATTATTATCATTATTTATATTATCTGTAGTAGCAGTAATAGCAGTAGTAGTAGTAATAGCCAATTATATATTTGTATAATCTTACCTAAATAATATTTTGTTTTTTCAAAAATTCTTCATTGGCTCCTAACGAAGACCAGGCTGATGGTCTAAGAGAACCTATACTGAGAACTTAAATTCTATCAGTCCATGATAGAATACCAGTTTGGCCCTGACGTGTCCCTCAGGGCCAAACTGGTAGTTCTGTTGACCTATAAATTCACAGCAAAGGAAACCATCAGCAAACGAAAGGACAACCTATAGAATGAGAGAAAATATTGCAAATGATGCAACTGACAAGGAGTTAATATCCAAAATATACAAAAAGCTCATATAGCTTAATATCAAAAACGAAAACCACCCAATCAAAAAATGGGCAGAAGATCTAAATAGCTATTTCCCCAAAGAAGACATACAGATAGCCAATAGGCACATGAGAAGATGCTCAACATCACTAATTATTAGAGAAATGCAAATCAAAACTACAATGAGGTATCACCTCACACTGGTCAGAATGTCCATCATCAAAAAGTCTACAAATAATAAATGCTGGAGAGGGTGTGTATATATAATGGAATACTACTCAGCCATAAAAAAAGAATGAGATAATGCCATTTGCAGCAACAGAAATCATCACACTAAGTGAATGAAGCCAGACAGAGAAAGATGAATATTATATGATATTGCTCGTATGTAAAATCTAAAAAAAAAAATGATACAAATGAACTTATATACAAAACAGAAATAGACCCACAGACATAGAAAACAAATGTATAGATACCAAAGGGGAAAAGGAGGGGAGTAGGGATAAATAAGGAGTATGGGATTAACAGATACAATCTCCTATATATAAAATAGATAAGCAACAAGGATGTGCTGTATAGCACAGGAAACTATATTCAATATCTTGTAATAACTTATAATGGAAAATAATCTGAAAAAATATATAACTGAATCACTTTGCTGTATATCTGAAACTAACACAATATTGTAAATCAACTACAATGAAAAAAATTGCAGACTCTGCAAAGAGTTCAGAAGGTCCAAATTTCTACAAATGTTTTGCAGAATATAAGGCATCCATTTTCAAGCTGAGAGTTAATACCAGGTAGAGTATAAATATGGGGACTATAGAGCCTAACTGGCTGAGCTGAAATGCACATTCCCCACTGTCTTCTCCGGCTTCCCCCTCTGCTTCTCTCTGACATGACCCCCTACCTCCTTCTGGGGCTCACTGCACTTCAGCCATGCTGGCCTTCTCTTGATATGTTTTCCATTATGTATTGTCCCTCTTTAGCCCTGGTAATTTTCCTTGTTCTGAAGACTACTTACTCTGATATTAATATAGTCTTCAAGCTTTCTTTGGATTTGTGTTGTCATGACCTAGACATGAATCTCATTTGGGATTTGCTTAGCTTCTTGAATCTGCAAATTCACATCTTTTACCTTTGTCAAAATGTTACTATATATGTTTGGATTTTATTTTGTTCCACTGTTCTTTGGTCTATTCTTGTGCCAATGCCAATTTATTTTAATCACTTAATAAGACTTGATATCTGGTAGTATACATTCTGTAAATCTGTTCTTTTTAAAGATAAAGCTATTCTTGGCTTTTCATATATGTATATATACACACACATATGTATACATATATACATATGTGTGTGTATATATATAATTCTCTATATATACGAATATATATTATACATAAATATAACCATATGCCAATTCACAGACAGTAATGCACAAAATTTGCTGAGACAATTAGCTTTTTTTCCCCTCTTTATCATGTGGTATTGGTTTGACAGTTAAATGTTGAAAATAAGCTGTGATAGAAGAGCAAAAGTTTTTAATGTTGATCAAATCTGGTTTTTCATATTTTCTCTTATTGTTCATACTAATTAGTTCCTATCTAAAGAGTTTCTGTCTATCTCTATTATGAAGATATTCTCTAAATATTTATCTAAGATTTTATGGTTTGGATTTTATGTTAACATATAAATCCTTCTCAAAATAATTTTTGTGTATGGCAATGGTTTTCAGTGGGAATGATTTTGCCCCCTAGGGGTGTTTGGCCAGGTCTGTAGACATTTTGGCTGTGATGCCTGGGGAGAGTTTGTTACAGGTATCTAGCTGATAGAGGCCAGGCAAACATTTTAAAATACACAGAAAAAAATCCTACAGCAAAGAATTATCTGATCTTAAACAAGCGACAAGACTGGTAAACCCTTGTGTAAGGTATGAGGTAAAGTTTGATGTTCACTTTTTTTTAATACAAATCCATATATTCATGGGTCCTTTCTGAACTCACTTATTCTGTTCCATTGATCTAAATTCCTCTTTCACTGTTTTGAATACTATATGTGTCAATTCTTGAAATCAGGAAGTGTAAGCACTTCAATTTTGTTACTGCTTTTGTTTTAATAACCTTGGCTATTCTAGGTTGTTTGAAATTTTATATGCACTTAGAATGGGCTTGCCAATTTCTCCAAAATAGTATGTTAGAATTTTTATTTTGATTTTATCAAATCTAGACATTTCTCTCTTTGGAGAAAACTGACATCTTAACAATACTGAGTCTTCCCATTCATAAAAATTTATTTATGTATTTTTTAATTTCTCTAAGCAGTATCCTATGGTTTCAGAGTAGAACTATTATTTGTCATTGGTTATATTTATTTCTAAGTATTTTATGTTTTTAACACTTTTGTAAATGTTTTATTTTAAACTTGTTTGCCTCTAGTAAATACTTTTTGTAATTTAATAGTGTAATTATTCACCTTGCTAAATTCACTTATTAGTTTTTGTAATCATTTTGTATATTCTTTTGGATTTCCTATGTGAACATTCATATATGCTGAAAATAGAAGCAGTTTTACGTCCTCAGTTCTCATGTGTATGGCTTTTCTTCTTTCTTTTTTTTTTCCATATTGTAATAGCCATGCCCTCCCTACTCCCTCCCCCATATAATAGTGAAAGGGAGTGATGAGAATAAGCATCCTTACCTCATTGTCAAAATTATGAAGACAAACATTCAATATTTTGCTGTTAAAAGTGAGAAGACCTGCAGAACTTTTGCCAATTACCTTTATTAGCTATTATCTTGAATAAGTGTTGAATTTTGTCAAATGGTTTTCTAAAATATCTAACTTCTCCCAATGGGGCATGGAGGAAGATTTAAGTCCCAGGACCCCAATAGCTCTCCGTAATCATTTTTCAAGAGCCACTTCCTCTCCCTCACTCTGTAACCAATTTTGGATTAACAGCTAAGAGTTACAAAACTAGTTTTTAACAAATTGTTTTGGTGGCCACTCCTTTTTGTACTATTAGCAGTTGGAACTATTATCTTGTGAATTGTACAAAAACTGAGACAGCCAAATCCATTTGGGCATCTTACTAAACCCAACTTGGTCTCAAACTCTCTTAGGGTATATATTTATATATTTATGTATAATGTGCATAATATTTGATAGTCTTAATAGTAATTGCCTTAATCTGGGCCTTTGATACATGCTAACCTATTCAAACATCTCATTACCAGCCTCTGTTAATAGTAAGTTCCAGATGACAGCCTTTATAAGGAAAAAATCCTTGGTCATTCTTCCTTCATTCCCACTTTGCTCCATCCCAAAGTTTGCTTGACTTCTGACCTCTAATTCCTACTGCTATTTTCAGCCCTATCCTCATCCTTTGGCCTAATGAAAGATATGGCAATTTTTCTTTTACTGTTTTTTGACACTTCTTGCAAAACATGATTTTCCACCAATCCACTGTCTCTACTAGCTTCAGATATATTTGAGTAATTGCCCTGTTATTTCTGCATTTACATGCTAGGATTCTAATCCCAATTTTGGCTTTGCTTTGGTATTCCAAGATGTGCCTGAGGCTCATGGCAAACTGCAGATAAAATTGGCTGAGTCATCAAAAACATGGCACAACGAAAGAGAATGTATTCACTGACCTGAAACCACAGTGAGCAGTTTTATAGTTGATAAAGATGGACCCAGAGAAAAGGCTTTTAATTAGGTTATAAATTTTGATAGCATAAGAATAAGAGAATATAGTCTGCTTTGGTAGAAGTAAACATAGAAATAATTGTGGAGATGATATCTCAAGGACAAAAAAAGCAGATTAAAAATGATACATCTGTGCATCCATATTTCTGAGTATACAATTATATTTACTGTGATTGAAAAGAGAGGCAAATTCCTAATACAATCTTTGAGACCTAATGAACATGTATCAGGCATTTAGCATATATTGGCAAATTGTGTAAATTGTCTATAGTATATAAAAACAATACATATTTGCCCATGCTATTGATTTCTCAAATCTGTTATCTGATTTTAATTACCAAATAACTTGATGGCTCATCTATAAAAGTAAAATATCCATGGACAAATATTCATAGTCCTTTAAGGCAATAAGTTTAAATTACATATGTTATTTCCAAATAACATCCAAAATGATTTCGATCATACAAAATTCTGTACGACTAACTTCGTTGCACAATTTTTCTCTTTTTTAGTTTTTCACATGTCATGTAGCCAGAGTGCAATTAGGTATATTGTTGGTCAAAGTGCATTGAAAAAGACATAAGACATTTAAGCACTTCTCAGTTTGCAACATCAAAATTTTACAAGTATCTCACTCTCTAATATATTTAGCAGAATAAGGAGAATTCATTAAATAACTTTTTCTTCACAAATTAACATTGGAATTTGCTGCCACAGGCCCCTCTATTATCATGTATTAGTCTTATAATCAGTTTGTTAAATGCTAGACAGCATGTTGCCCCACCCTCTCAATGGTACTTAAGACTCCACCATAAACTAGTGAACTAATGGCTACTGTTTATCTACACATTGCAGAGAAGTTGCAAAAATCATCTCACTTTTTCTAGTTCATTTATTTTCTAGCAACAAACCACATAATGTAACACTTAATTCCAGAGAATTTTAGATTGTCAACTGTTCAGAATTCATCTTATCAACTAGACTGCTTGAAGTAGGACCCACAAGCATTGTTATGTATGCATAACATACTAGAATGATGTTAGATAGATGACCGATAAATATAGATGCATACTAGAATGATGACTATGATAGATGATTGATAAATATCTATTAGTTTAACTGGTACTACAGTGTTCATTGTAGACTTGGCCAAAGGGACAAATGATATCAATGACTTTCCTCAAAATACAATTATTGTCCTATTTTTCAAGCATCTATAACTTTCTTTATCAGTGAAAATCATCCCAATATTTACATTATATGCATACATAATTGATGATAAAACTTAGAAACAAATAGTCATAGTTTTTACTCAATATGTAAGGTGATAATCAGCATAACCAACTACAGAAATAAATTATGTGATGAGAGTAATAAATGTGTCTTTTGTTATGTTAAAAAATTATGAATCACTTTGATTTAATAGGGTGATATAATTGGACTGTGGATATAATGTTGATTAATGTAGATCATTTCTGGTAAAATCTTTATTAATTAAAAACAAAGTAAACTGAACTCTTAAATGGAATATTTTAGGCCCTCATTTGGCCATATTTGGAGACAGAAACAGAAGACATAGTTCCTAAACAAATCAGAAATAGAAATTTTGGATTAAAAGTACTTTTAAGAAACTTACAGCATTTTCCCTTACCCTGTGCTAATTTTCACTATGGTCATTTCTAAAATGAGGAGACTTAGATAGAGAAAGGCAATATTCAAATAACAAAACTAATGTTTATTGAGTACTTATTATGTTCCAGGCAAAGAGTTAAACACTTTCTAAGCATTATCTAATAGATTAAAGGAACGAAGCTATAAAATACATAGGAAAATTAAGCAAATTTTCCAAGCCTGACAGTAGAAAATTTTGGAGTGAACTAGCATGGACTACTGCTGAACCTGCATTCTTCTTTTTTAAAGAAGACCTTTACAAAATAATTTTATAAAGACCCCCAATCTATAAATAGATAGTAACTGCCAAGCATTCTTAGATAATAGAACATTATTTAAATGTACTCCTTCAAACATTTTATTCTCTTTCTTTCCCTCTCTCTTTCTCTATTTTTTTAAATCTGCTTCACATTTTGTTTTTTATTAGAATTCTTTAGATCAGCTTTAGTTCACAAAAAAATTGAGTGGAATGCATGCCCCCACAGACATACACAGTTTCCCCTATTTTTAATATCTTGCGTTAGTATGGCACTATTGTTAAAATTGATGAGCCAATATTGATACATTATTATTAACTGAAGTCCATAATTTATATTAGGTTTCACTCTTAGTGTTGTATATCCTATGGGTTTTGACAAACACATGACAAGTATCCACACAGAGAATAGTTTTACTGTCCTAAACTTTCCCTGAGCTCCACTTAATCATCCCTCTCTGCCTCTCCCCCAAACTCTGGGAATCACTGATATTTTTCCTTTCTAATTTTGCCTTTACCAGAATACCATATAGTTGGAATCATACAGTGTGTAGCCTTTTCAGATTTACTTCTTTCTCTTAAAATATACATTTAAGATTTCTTCATGTCTTTTCATGACTTAATAGCTCATTTCCTTTTATCACTGAATAATATTCCATTGTCTAGATGTACCACAGTTTATCCATTCATTTACTGAAAGACATCTTGGTTGCTTCCAAGTATTGGCAATATGAATAAAGCTACCGTAAATACTTATATGCAAGTTTTAGTGTGTACAAATGATTTCAGCTCATTAGAGTAAAAACCAAGGAGTGCAACTGCTGGATCATATGGTAAGAGTATGTATAGCTTTGCAAAGTGGCTGCACCATTTTGCACTCCTACCAGCAATGTACAAAAGTTCCTGTTGCTCCACATCCTGGCCTCTACTTAAGGTTGTTGGTGTTAGGGATTTTTGCCTTTCCAATAGGTATGTAGTGGTATCTCATTGTTCTAATTTGAATTTCCCTGATGACATATCATATGGAGTGTCTTTTGAAATGTTTATTTGCCACCTGTATATCATTTTTTAATGAGGTTTCTGTTCAGGTCTTATGCCCAATGGTTTTAACCTTTTTTTTTTTTTTTTGTGCGGTACGCGGGCCTCCCACTGTTGTGGCCTCTCCCATTGCGGAGCACAGGCTCCAGACGCACAGGCTCAGCGGCCATGGCTCACGGGCCCAGCCGCTCCGCGGCATGTGGGATCTTCCCGGACCAGGGCTCGAACCCGTGTCCCCTGCATCGGCAGGTGGACTCTCAACCACTGTGCCACCAGGGAAGCCCCTAACCATTTTTTAATTGAAGTATAGTTAATGTTTTATTAGATTCAGGTGTACAGAAAAGTGATTCAGTTATACATAAAAATATATTCTTTTTCAGATTCTTTTCCACTATAGGTTATTATAAGACATTGAATATAGTTCCCTGTGCTATACAGTAGGTCCTTGTTGTTTATCTATTTTATACATAGTAGTGAGTACATGTTAATCCCAAATTCCTGATTTATCTCCCCCACCACTATCCCCTCAGGTAATCGAAAGTTTGTTTTCTATCTGTGAGTCTAATTCTGTTGTGTAAATAAGTTCATTTATATCATTTTTTCAGAGTCCACATATAAGTGATATCATATATTTCTCTTTCTCTGTCTTATTTCACTTAATATGATAATCTCTAAGTCCATCCCTGTTGCTTCAAATAGCGTTATTTCATTCTTTTTAATGGCTGAGTAGTATTCCATTGTGTATATATACCACTTCTTTTTTATTTTTATTTATTTATTTAGGTCATGCTGCACAGCTTGCGAGATCTCAGTTCCCCAAAACAGGGATTGAATCTGGGCCCCTGGAAGTGAAAGCATAGAGTCCTAACCACTGGACCACCAAGAAATTCCCTACCACATCTTTTTCATCCATTCTTCTGTTGACGGTCACTTAGGTTGCTTTCATGTCTTGGCTATTGTAAATAGTGCTGCTATGAACATGGGGTGGATGGATCTTTTCAAATTAGTGTTTTCTCCAGATACATGCTGAGGAGTGGGATTGCTGGATCATATGGTAATTCTATTTTTAGGTTTTTAAGTAACCTCCATACTGTTCTCTATAGTGGCTGCACAAATTTACATTCCCATCAACAGTAGAGAAGGGTTCCTTTTTCTCCACACCTTCTCCAGCATTTATTATTTGTAGACATTTTTGATGATGGCTATTCTGACCAGTGTGAGGTGATACCTCATTGTAGTTTTCATTTGCATTTCTCTAATAATTAGCAATGTTGAGCATCTTTTCATGTGCTTTTCGGCCGTATGTATATCTTCTTTGGAGAAATGTCTATCTAGATCTTCTGCACAATTTTTTTTTTCTGCCCACTTTTTGATTAGGCTGTTTTTTTTTTGATATTGAATTGCATGAGCTGTTTATATAGAGATTAAACCCTTGGAGATTAATCCCTTGTTGGCTGCTTTCTTTGAAAATATTTTCTCCCATTCAGTAGGTTGTCTTTTTACTTTGTTTATGGTTTCCTTTGCTGTGCAAAAACTTACAAGTTTGATTAGGTCCCATATGTTTATTTTTGCTTTTATTTCTATTGAGTTGGGAGACAGAACTTCAGGTACATTCTTCTTTTTTTATTAAACTTAATTTTTTTTGAATTTTATTGAAGTTATTTTTTTTATACAGCAGATTCTTATTAGTTATCCATTTAATACATATTAGTGTAAATATGTCAATACTAATCTCCCAATTCATCACACCACCACCCAAAACCCCTTTGCTTCCCCCCTTGGTGTCCATACGTTTGTTCTCTACATCTGTGTCTCAATTTCTGCCCTGAAAACCAGTTCATCTGTATGATTTTTCTAGGTTCCACATATATGCGTTAAATACAATATCTGTTTTTCTCTTTCTGACATACTTCACTCTGTATAACAGTCTCTAGATTCATCCATTTATCTACAAATGGCCCAATTTTGTTCCTTTCCATGGCTGAGAAATATTTCATTGTATACATGTACAACCTCTGCTTTATCCATTGGTCTGTTGATGGGCAATCAGGTTGCTCCCATGACCTGGCTACTGTAAACAGTACTGAAATGAACATTGGGGTGCATGTGTCTTTCTGAATTATGGTTATCTCTGTCTTTATGACCAGTAGTGTAATTGCTGGGTCATATGGTAATTCTATTTGTAGTTTTTTAAGGAAACTCCATACTGTTCTCCATAGCAGCTGTATCAATTTACATTCCCACCAACAGTGTAAGAGGGTTTCCTTTTCTCCACACCCTCTCCAGCATTTGTTGTTTGTAGATTTTCTGATGATGCCCATTCTAACTGGTGTGAGGTGATACCTCGTTGTAGTTTTGATTTGCATTTCTCTAATAATTAGTGATGTTGAGTTTCATGTGCTTCTTGGTCATCTGTATGTCTTCTTTGGAGAAATGTCTATTTAGGTCTTCTGCCCATTTTTGGATTGTGTTGTTTGTTTTTTTAATATTGAGCTGCATGAGCTGTTTATATATTTTGGAGATTAATCCTTTGTCACTTCATTCGTTTGCAAATATTTTCTGCCATTCTGAGTGTTTTCTATTTGTCTTGTTTGTAGTTTCCTTTGCTTTGCAAAAGCTTTTAAGTTTCATTAGGTCCCATTTTTTATTTTTGATTTTATTTCCATTACTCTAGGAGGTGGATCAAAAAAGATCTTGCTGTGATTTATGTCAAAGAGTGCTCTTCCTATGTTTTCCTCTAAGAGTTTTACAGTGTCTGGTCTTACATTTAGGTCTCTAATCCATTTTGAGTTTATTTTTGTGTATGGTGTTAGGGAGTGTCCTAATTTCATTCTTTTACATGTAGCTGTCCAGGTTTCCCAGCACCACTTATTGAAGAGACTGTCTTTTCTCCACTGTATATCCTTGCCTCCTTTGTCATAGATTAGTTGACTATAGGTGTGTGGGTTTATCTCTGGGCTTTCTATCCTGTTCTACTGATCTGTATTTCTGTTTTTCTGCCAGTACCATATTGTCTTGATTACTGTAGCTTTGTAGTATAGTCTGAAGTCAGGGAGTCTGATTCCTCCAGCTCCATTTTTTTCCCTCAAGACTGCTTTGGCTATTCGGGGTCTTTTGTGTCTCCATACAAATTTTAAGATTTTTTGTTCTAGTTCTGTAAAAAATGCCATTGGTAATTTGATGGGGATTGCATTGAATCTGTACATTGCTTTGAGTAGTATAGCCATTTTTCACAATATCGATTCTTCCAATCCAAGAACATGGTATATCTCTCCATCTGTTGGTATCATCTTTAATTTCTTTCATCAGTGTCTTATAGTTTTCTGCATACAGATCTTTTGTCTCCCTAGGTAGGTTTATTCCTATGTATTTTATTCTTTCTGTTGCAGTGGTAAATGGGAATTTTTCCTTAATTTCTCTTGCAGATTTTTTCATCATTAGTGTATAGGAATGCAAGAGAAGTCTGTGCATTAATTATGTATCCTGCAACTTTACCAAATTCATTGATTAGCTCCTGTAGCTTTCTGGTGGCATCTTTATTATTCTCTATGTATAGTATCATTTCATCTGCAGTGACAGTTTTACTTCTTCTATTCCAATTTGTATTCTTTTTATTTCTTTTTCTTCTCTGATTGCTGTGCCTGGACTTCCAAAATTTTTTGAATAATAGTGGTGAGAGTGGACCTCCTTGTCTTGTTCCTGATCTTAGAGGAAATGCTTTCAGTTTTTCACCATTGAGAATGATATTTGCTGTGTGTTTGTCATATATGGCTTTTATTATGTTGAGGTAGGTTCCCTCTATGCCCATTTTCTGGAGAGTTGTTATAATAAAAGGGTGTTGAATTTGGTCGAAAGCTTTTTCTGCATCTATTGAGGTGATCATATGGTTTTTCTTCTTCAGTTTGTTGATATGGTTTATCACAGTGATTGATTTGTGTATATTGAAGAATTCTTTCATCCCTGGGATAAATCCCACTTGATTGTGGTGTATGATTCTTTCAATGTGTTGTTGTATTCTGTTTGCTAGTATTTTGTTGAGGATTTTTGCATCGATTCTCATCAGTGATATGAAAACACATCCAAGGGAAGAGTTTTCTATCCCTGCCAGGACTGAGACTTCTCTTTTCCACTGAGACAGGCAGGCACAAGCAACAAGAGAGACTCAACCATAGCCAGTGTCCCAGGCCAGACACTTCTTTCTCTGTAAGTCTGTCCCACCCTGCAGTAGACAGTGGGTCGGGGTGGGAGGGAATGGAACTGGCTAAAAGGAAACTGGGGAAACACAGATTTGCAAATGGAGGCAGAGACCAGAGTGATATGCCTACAAGCCATCAAACCACCAGCAATTAGGAGAGAGGCATGTAGTAAATTCCCGTCACAGCCTTCAGAAGGAACCAACTCGGCCAAAACCTTGATCTTGGAGTTTTAACCTCCAAGATTGCAAAGTAATAAATTCCTATTGTTTAAGTCACCCAGTTTATGGTAACTTCTTACAGCTGCCCTAGCAAATTAATACATCTGATACTCAAGACAATGATATTTGAACATTGGGAATACAAAAAAGATTTAAGTGAAAGTGAGTTTTCCACACTTCACTCAAAGAGGTAAATACTAAGTCAAATATGTATATTGTAATACCCAGGACAATCGCTAAAATTACTAATAAAAAGAGATACATTCAAAAATACTATATATAGATCAAGATGGAGTCCTATGAAATGTTTAAGTAGCCCCCAGGTAGATAAGAGAAAAAGAGGAATAAGAATAAAAGAAAACAAATAGAAAACAAACAATAAAATGCAATATTTAATTGCAAACATACCAGTACTTAACCTTAATATTAATGGCCTAAATGCACCAACTAAAGACAAAGATTGGCCATGGCAGTGAAAGTGCCGATTCCTAACCACTGGACTCCCAGGGAATTCCCTGGAACATCTTTTCAAATGCTTCAATTTTTTAATTGCAAAATTAATGTAAAACACTTTGAGATAAAGGCTTAGAGCTTTCATATATACGTAATCTTCAAAAACTTCAAATAGACAAGTTAAATACGAATGTCTACTTTACATTTTTGCAGCATGTAATTATATACAAAATTATGAAGCAAAAGAAGATACATTGCAGAAAAATATAAAATGTGGCTGACATTTTTGACATTTTTAGTTAGCTTATAAGCAGTATGATATTAAGTTAGTGCTAACATAGTAAGTAGTGATTTTTCCTCCCTATGTATACCACACTCATTAATCCATTTGCTGGTTGAGTATAATTTTTAAATGTCATGGTTGATTTGTGAATCAAAGTACACTGTAATACTTAGATGCTGAATTCTACCATGAAAATACTCATTTTGTACAATTCTTTCAGTACAGGTGTAGCTTTAACTTCTTAATATGACTCTGCAGGAATCATCATTATTTTAATGATCTTCAGAATGTGACAATTTACTCTATGATACATGTATTATTATCATTCCCACTAAACTATCTGCCACATGATTGTCATTTAATGGAAGGAAGGCAGAGGACACCTGGGGTTTCAATAAAAAAAGACACCTGAATTGTAGATACTGCCTACTGTGGTAAACCATTGAAAACCATATCTTTAAAGATAGAGGAATGAGAATACCAAAAGTGAAGAATGATTGAAAATGAATATAGCTTATTATATTATATTCTCTTACTATATTCTTTTCAATTTCTATCTGGACTTATTTAAGAATCTTTGTAACTTCTTATTTTTTTAAATTTTGTTTTTCAAAATTACCAGGATGTTTCTATTTGTAAACTCCTTTAAATAACTGTGCCTAATTTAGACTCTGTGTGCGTGTGTGTATCTATACACTCACATACACATACACATATATGTGTATATATAAATATATAAATATATATATATATATATATATATATATATATATATATTCCTAACAAAGAATTAAAAATACGTACTATGGACTATGGTAAATACAGCTTGCCCATTACAGCAGTGGATAAATGACTAGATGGCATTGATAACTCAGTTGCCAAGCTGTATTACTCCCTGAGAAGACTAACTGCTCAGAACAACAAACCACATCACATAATTCTCAACTGGTTCATTCTTCCTCTTCTAATAGTGGCTACTTCCAGATGTCAATCTAAACCTCAGGAATTCATGAGGTTTAACAATGGAGCTGTGTCACCAGGCTCTTAGATAGCCTCAACCACCAGAGGGCAGACAGAAGAAGCAAGAAGAACTAAAATCCTGCAACCTGTGCAACAAAAACCACATTCACAGAAAGACAGACAAGATGAAAAGGCAGAGTGCTATGTACCAAATGAAGGAACAAGATAAAACCCCAGAAAAACAACTAAATGAAGTGGAGATAGGCAACCTTCCAGAAAAAGAATTGAGAATAATGATAGTAAAGATGATGCAGGACCATGTTAGAAGAATGGAGGCAAAGACCGAGAAGATGCAAGAAATGTTTAAAAAAGACCTAGAAGAATTAAAGAACAAACAAACAGAGATGAACAATACAATAACTGAAATGAAAACTACACTAAAAGGAATCAATAGCAGGATAACTGAGGTAGAAGAACGGAGAAGTGACCCGGAAGAAACACTGGTGGAATTCACTGCTGTGGAACAGAATAAAGAAAAAAGGATGAAAAGAAATGAAGACAGCCTAAGAGACCTCTGGGATAACATTAAATGCAACAACATTCGTATTATAGGGGTCCCAGAAGGAGGAGAGAGAGAGAAAGGCCCAGAGAAAATATTGGAAGAGATTATAGTCGAAAACTTCCCTAACATGGGAAAGGAAATAGCCACCCAAGTCCAGGAAGCGCAGAGAGTCCCATACAGGATAAACCCAAGGAGAAATATGCTGAGACACATAGTAATCAAATTGGCAAAAATTAAAGACAAAGAAAAATAATTGAAAGCAGCAAGGTAAAAACAACAAATATCATACAAGGGAACTCCCATAAGGTTAACAGCTGATTTCTCAGCAGAAACTCTACAAGCCAGAAGGGAGAGGCATGATATACTTAAAGTGAAGAAGCCACAACCAAGATTACTCTACCCGGCAAGGATCTCATTCAGATTAGATGGAGAAATCAAAAGCTTTACAGACAAGCAAAAGCTAAGAGAATTCAGCACCACCAAACCAGCTCTACAACAAATGCTAAAGGAACTTCTCTAAGTGGGAAACACAAGAGATGAAAAGGACCTACAAAAACAAACCCAAAACCATTAAGAAAATGGTCATAGGAACATACATATCAATAATTACCTTAAACATGAACAGATTAAATGCTCCAACCAAAAGGCACAGGCCTGGGCTTCCCTGGTGGCGCAGTGGTTGAGAGTCCGCCTGCCGATGCAGGGGACGCGGGTTTGTGCCCCGGTCCGGGAAGATCCCACATGCCGCCGGAGCGGCTGGGCCCGTGGGCCATGGCCGCTGGGCCTGCGCGTCCGGAGCCTGTGCTCCGCAACGGGAGAGGCCACAACAGTGAGAGGCCCGTGTACCGCCAAAAAAAAAAAAAAAAAAAAAAAGGCACAGGCTTGCTGAATGGATACAAAAACAAGACAAATATATATGCTGTCTACAAGAGACCGACTTCAGACCTAGGGACACATACATACTGAAAGTGAGGGGATGGAAAAAGATATTCAATGCAAATGGAAATCAAAAGAAAGCTGGAGTAGCAACACTCATATCAGATAAAATAGACTTTAAAATAAAGACTGTTACAAGAGCAAGGAGGTAAACTACATAATGATCAAGTGATCAATCCAAGAAGAAGATATAACAATTATAAATATATATGCACCCAACATAGGAGCACCTCAGTACATAAGGCAACTGCTAACAGCTATAAAAGAGGAAATCAACAGCAACACAACAATAGTGGGGGACATTAACATCTCACTTACACCAATGGACAGATCATCCAAAATGAAAATAAATAAGGAAACAGAAGCTTTAAATGACACTATAGACCAGATAGATTTAATTGATATTTATAGGACATTCCATCCGAAAACAGCAGATTACACTTTCTTCTCCAGGATAGATCACATCTTGGGTCACAAATCAAGCCTCAGTAAATTTAAGAAAACTGAAATCATATCAAGCATCTTTTCTGACCACAACACTATGAGATTACAAATCAATTACAAGGGAAAAATCATAAAGAACACAAACACATGGAGGCTAAACAATACGTTACTAAATAACCAAGAGATCACTGAAGAAATCAAAGAGGAAATCAAAACATACCTAGAGACAAATGACAATGAAAACACGATGACCAAAACCTAAGGGATGCAGCAAAAGCAGTTCTAAGAGGTAAGCTTATAGTTATACAAGCCTACCTCAAGAAACAAGAAAAATCTCAAATAAACAATCTAACCTTACACCTAAAGGAACTAGAGAAAGAAGAACAAACAAAACCCAAACTTAGCAAAAGGAAAGAATCATAAAGATCAGAGCAGAAATAAATGAAATAGAAACAAAGAAAACAATAGCAAAGATCAATAAAATTAAAAGCTGGTTCTTTGAGAAGATAAACAAAATTGATAAACCATTAGCCATACTCATCAAGAAAAAGAGGGAGAGGACTCAATCAATAACATTAGAAATGAAAAAGGAGAGGTTACAACAGACCCGCAGAAATACAAAGAATCCTAAGAGACTACTACAAGCAACTCTGCCAATAAAATGGAAAACCTGGAAGAAATGGACAAATTCTTAGAATGGTATAATCTTCCAAGACTGAACCAGGAAGAAATAGAAAATATGTACAGACTAATCACAAGTAATGAAATTGAACCTGTGATTAAAAATCTCCCAACAAATAAAAGTCCAGGACCAGACGGCTTCACAGGTGAATTCTATCAAACATTTAGAAAGGAGCTAACCCCCATCCTTCTCAAACTCTTCCAAAAAATTGCAGAGGAAGGAACACTCCCAAACTCATTCTATGAGGCCACCATCACCCTGATACCAAAACCAGACAAAGATGTCACAAAGAAAGAAAACTACAGGCCAATATCACTGATGAACATAGATGCAAAAATCCTCAACAAAATACTAGCAAACAGAATACAACAACACATTAAAAGGATCATACACCATGATCAAGTGGGATTTATCCCAGGCATGCTAGGATTCTTCAATATACGCAACTCAATCAATGTGATACACCATATTTACAAATTGAAGGAGAAAAACCATATGATCATCTCAATAGATGCAGAAAAAGCTTTCAACCAAATTCAACACCCATTTATGATAAAAAAACTCTCCAGAAAGTGGGCATAGAGGGAACCTACCTCAACATAATAAAGGCCATATATGACAAACCCACAGCAAATATCATTCTCAATGGTGAAAAACTGAAAGCATTTGTCTAAGATAAGGAACAAGAAAAGGATATCCACTCTCACCACTATTATTCAACATAGTTTTGGAAGTCCTAGCCACGGCAATCAGAGAATAAAAAGAAATAAAAGGAATACAAATTGGAAAAGAAGAAGTAAAACTGTCACTGTTTGCAGATGACATAATACTATACACAGAGAATCCTAAAGATGCCACCAGAAAACTACTAGAGCTAATCAATGAATTTAGTAAAGTTGCAGGATACATAATTAATGCACAGACTTCTCTTGAATTCGTATACACTAACGATGAAAAGTCTGAAATAGAAATTAAGGAAACACTCCCATTTAACATTGCAACAACAACAAAAAAATACCTAGGTACAAACCTACCTAGGGAGACAAAAGATCTGTATGCAGAAAACTATAAGACACTGATGAAAGAAATTAAAGATGATACCAACAGATGGAGAGATATACCATGTTCTTGGATTGGAAGAATCAATATTGTGAAAAATGACTATACTACTCAAAGCAATGTACAGATTCAATGCAATCCCCATCAAATTACCAATGGCATTTTTTACAGAACTAGAACAAAAAATCTTAAAATTTGTATGGAGACACAAAAGACCCCGAATAGCCAAAGCAGTCTTGAGGGAAAAAAATGGAGCTGGAGGAATCAGACTCCCTGACTTCAGACTATACTACAAAGCTACAGTAATCAAGACAATATGGTACTGGCAGAAAAACAGAAATACAGATCAGTGGAACAGGATAGAAAGCCCAGAGATAAACCCACACACCTATAGTCAACTAATCTATGACAAAGGAGGCAAGGATATACAGTGGAGAAAAGACAGTCTCTTCAATAAGTGGTGCTGGGAAACCTGGACAGCTACATGTAAAAGAATGAAATTAGGACACTCCCTAACACCATACACAAAAATAAACTCAAAATGGATTAGAGACCTAAATGTAAGACCAGACACTGTAAAACTCTTAGAGGAAAGCATAGGAAGAGTACTCTTTGACATAAATCACAGCAAGATCTTTTTTGATCCACCTCCTAGAGTAATGGAAATAAAATCAAAAATTAAAAAAATGGGACCTAATGAAACTCAAAAGCTTTTGCAAAGCAAAGGAAACTACAAACAAAACGAATAGAAAACACTCAGAATGGCAGAAAATATTTGCAAACGAATGAAGTGACAAAGGATTAATCTCCAAAATATATAAACAGCTCATGCAGCTCAATATTAAAAAAACAAACAACACAATCCAAAAATGGGCAGAAGACCTAAATAGACATTTCTCCAAAGAAGACATACAGATGACCAAGAAGCACATGAAACTCAACATCACTAATTATTAGAGAAATGCAAATCAAAACTACAACGAGGTATCACCTCACACCAGTTAGAATGGGCATCATCAGAAAATCTACAAACAACAAATGCTGGAGAGGGTGTGGAGAAAAGGAAACCCTCTTACACTGTTGGTGGGAATGTAAATTGATACAGCTGCTATGGAGAACAGTATGGAGTTTCCTTATAAAACTAACAATAGAACTTCCATATGATCCAGCAATTCCACTCCTGGACATATACCCAGAGAAAACCATAATTCTAAAAGACACATGCACCCCAATGTTCATTGCAACACTATTTACAATAGCCAGGTCATGGAAGCAACCTAATTGCCCATCAACAGACCAATGGATAAAGCAGAGGTTGTACATATATACAATGGAATATTACTCAGCCATAAAAAGGGATGAAATTGTGTCATTTGTTGAGACGTGGATGGATCTAGAGACTGTCATACAGAGTGAAGTAAGTCAGAAAGAGGGAAACAAATATCCTATATTAATGCATATACGTGGAACCTAGAAAAATGACACAGATGAAACAGTTTGCAGGGCAGAAATTGAGACACAGATGTAGAGAACAAACTTATGGCCAACAAGGGGAGAAAGCGGCGGGGGTGGTGGTGGTGGTGGTGGTGTGATAAATTGGGCAATTGGGATTGACATGTATACACTGATGTGTATAAAACTGATGACTAATAAGAACCTGCTGTATAAAAAATAAATAAAATAAAATTCAGGAAAGAAAAAAAAAGAATGGAGCTGTGGCCTTCTAACTCTTCTCAGAGTTATCTCATTCTGTTTGATGGCAAAATATATTTTTCTTTTAAAAACAAACATTTCCATTGTTTCAGTGTAAAACCACTTACCCAGAAACCAGTTTTTCCCCAGTTCCCTCTCTTTCCAATAGCATCCCCCACAACCACCAATCTGTAGTCTGTCTCTATGGACTTGCCTATTTTGGATATTTTTTATAGACAGAATTTTACAGGATGTGAGCTTTTGTGTCTGGGTTCTTTCACTTAGCATAGTGTTTTTGAGGTTCATTCATACGGCAGCATGTACCACAAATTCATTTTTATGGATGAATAATATTCATATTTATATAATCACAATGTGTTTATCCATTCATCTGTTGCTGGACATTTGAGCTGTTTCTACCTTTTGGCTATGTGAATAGTGCTGCTGTAATCATACACGTACGTATACTTATTTGACTATCCAGTTTCAATTATTTTGGATATATATCTAAATCTAAAATGGGATTGTGGGGTCATACTGTAATTATGCTTAACTTTTTGAGGAACCAATAAATGCTTTTTCACCACAACTGAATCTTTTTACATTCTCATCAGTAATGTACACGTGTTTTAATTTCTCTACATCCTTGCCAACACATTTCCTTTTTGTTGTTGTTGTAGTGGGTATAAAGTAATACCTGATAATGATAAATGAAATAGAGAACAGAAAATAGGGAGAATCACTGAAACCGAAAATAATTTCTTTGAAAGGGTCAACATAATTTGCAGACCTTTGGCTAAACTGACAAAGAAAAAAAGAAATAAAACATTATTAATATCCTAGCTTATATTTGTATAAGCGACAGAGATAGAGAAATAAATATAGGGGAAAAACTCATTCTAATTTGTTATTTATTGTTCTATCATTCTAGTTTGTTATTCTATCTCTACTCTATCTCAAGGTTTAGTCATTAACAATGTATTTTAAAAGCTTTGGAGTGCTTCTGTAATTTTTTTTTTTTTTTTTGCTGTACGCGGGCCCCTCACTGTTGTGGCCCCTCGCATTGCGGAGCACAGGCTCCGGACGCGCAGGCTCAGCGGCCATGGCTCACGGGCCCAGCCGCTCCGCGGCATGCGGGATCCCCCCCGGACCGGGGCACGAACCCGCGTACCCTGCATCGGCAGGCGGACTCTCAACCACTGCGCCACCAGGGAAGCCCTGCTTCTGTAATTCTAATGAAAGTATTTTCCTTTAGGGAGGAAGTAATTTTCCTTTTTCACATTATCTCTGTATATAAAAGAAAAGGTATATATAGCACAAAAGCTTAGGCAAGTTACCATCAGGTCATTTTGATTATGTGCACATCTTCTGGTTTCTTTCTTCTGTAAATAGAGAATAAATTTGTATAAAAGAGTTTACAAAGCACATTTTAATTTATTCTGATTCAGTTGTTTTCCTTTTTTATTATATATGCTACATATGTGCAAAATTAAGGCAAGAGAGCATTTACCTAGTAACAAGGAGTTAGGAGGCTTGGGATTATTACTTCTTTAAGAGTCACTCATAAATGTTTCCATTCCTTTTGTTTGGGGGATGGTGACAGCAACCGACAAAGCTCACCAATTAAAAGTAGCTGAAGAAGAAATGGAAAGGCAATGTAGATTGTTTCCTATGGTAATTTACCTTAGTTTATTTCCTATTCAAAGTGTTTTATACACAGTCTAAAATAATTCAACGTACATATTCAGAGCAAAATTAAAAATTAAACTGATTTTCTTATATTAAGGCAAAGTTTGACAAACATGATAGTGTTTTTGAATAGTTTGATTTGGATTCTACAATAATATGGAAGAAATAAATCCTCTTGTGCTCAATATCTAAAAGACCAATTATAAAATTTATCAAATGTTGATTTGATATTCTTCATTTAACTATGAACAGTGTTTTCATTATAGAAGAGTCAATATTATACTTTAACTTTGTCAAAGTATTTTCAATGTTTGTTGATTAATGATGTTCTAAAAAGTATCTATGTAATGGTTATGGCTCATATTCCCTTTTTTTGAAAATAATGCATTACAAATTTTTCTTGACTTAGAAATAGAGAGTAAGCCCTATGTGTACTACCAGTGTTATCAAGAAACATATGTTTCAATGTAGGAATCTGCCTTCTATGTTTTAAATCTCAAAATAGGAATTTTAACTAAACAACTCCAATAACTCTAAATATAATAGAGTTCTATTATCTACAAAATCTTGTTGAATTAATTCCTTTTTGTACCTAAATAGTTTCTCAGAGTAATAAATTCAAATTATGGTGTGTAAAGTACGACTTCTTTCATCTGTCTTAAAAGAAATCTCCACTCAGTTACAATATGTTTGAAAACGATCAATTTTAATTTGAGTTATGAGATCTCCCAAGATCCTGCTTCCTCAAATCTACTAAGAGAATACTACACCACATCTTTCAGTACTGTTGGAGAAAGAATATAAGATAAAGAATATTGAAGTGCTTTGTGTGCTATAAAGCACTCTGCCCACAAACATCATGCTTAAGGGAGATTCTGAAATTTGGTGAACATGTCCAGCTCTTTGTGATTTTATAGAAATAAATCACATTATTTTAGCCTTCATATTTTCAAACTGAAAACCTCTGCTGTTGTTCAATTGTCCTTTTAGAAATGTCAGTCAAACCAAGACTTATTTGTGCCCACTATCCACTGAGCAGTTCACTGGCTGTTTATAATGCATAGATGAACATAGCAGGATTCATCTCTATACTTCCTTTCTAACCTCCTTGTCACTTATTCAGTGCTTCTAAAATTATTCAGCTGAAATTCCCTCTTGGCTGAGTATCGTGAATATGGACCTGGGGGAGAAACACTGGGAGCAGGTGTGCCCGAGTTTGAGGAGAAAATAGTCCATCTCTCATTGTCCTTCAGAAGAGCAATGAATAGAACTGTCCACAGTATTTTGAGTGTGACTGTCCATTGTAAGAAAAATATCTATTTCTAAATATTTTATCCAATACTGAAGTACAACGAACAAATCTCTGCTCAAATAAATTAGCTTTCCAATTTTGACTTGTACCCTAGTCAAGTTAATAAGTGAATATACTAATGTGAAATCATGGAGAATAAAAGTAACACACTTGAAGGTGGTTATAAGTAAATTACTAATTTATCTCTTAACAAAAAGCTTGGATGATATGACAATTTCTATAGTGGTCCGAAAAGACAATCTAAATCACCTGGAAATCCGCATTAGTGGTTAACTCCTTTCTCATAGTTTATGACAGTCACTAAGAAGATACTATGTCTATAAAAACACTGACAAGAAGGGTCCACATTTTGCAGTTCTTGACTTTCTGAAGTTACTTTAGCTCTACTGAGGAAGAGCTGACTCACTGTAACATGGCTCTGCCACTTTGGTTCTCCCATGGTTTGTTCCACCCCTCATTTTTAACTATATTCTCTTATAGTTTAGTAGGAATGAGCATAGAAACAGAGAAATGAATGCAAATATTAAATTTAATCTCTATACCCATGACTAGATAAATTTGTCCAAAAATGAGTTGTCTAATAATTTTATTGTCTAAACGCCTATATTTGCTTATTAAAATATTTACAAGTCTCAAAGGTTTAAAAAGATAACGTTAAAAATAATACAACTTCATGGGATGGAAGTTCACATCTTTTGGTCCCGTCATTAATTTACTATTGTTGCCTTTGACACCCAACTTCAAGTTGCTGAAACCATTCTTTTGTATGCCAAATCATTGTTAAAAGGAAAAGGCAGTACTATAAAAATCAATGAGGAATTCTAAATTGAATAAGTAGTTTGACAGTGTAAGTCAAGATTGTTAACATAAAATGCACCATTTGAAATAGAAATATAGGTCATGTCATTCTTTCTTCTCCCATTTCCAGGAATAGGTCACAAACCTCTGAACCTCTGCAAAGAGTTTCCTCATTTACTTTACTCAAACAAAATAATAATAATAAAGGATTTAGCTGCAAGTAGATATGAAATAAAGAACACACACATTTTGATATAAATCAACTTAAAAGTTACCAGAAACATGCTCTTAAAAAAACGTAATGTGATACAAAGCATCTTCATGTTATTAGAAAATTTGTTTAGATCAGACAAACTCAGCATATTGAATACTCATTAACAAACTCTGACATTTTCTTTGTTGGGCATTTTTATTCAAATCCCTCCCACCTGCCTAATCACCAGGTGGCAGTGTAGTAGCACTCATCCATATCTGTCTTTGAAAAGCCTCAATGAAAGTGGCACTGCAATGATATTTTCACATAGAATAGGTAGAATTGTTTGGGTTTAAAATTTTTTTAAGTATTACTCTCTTTTAGTGTTAAAATAGCCCTGCACACATTTTCACAAATTGCCTTGTGCTTTGAGTACTATGTATATAGATAGTTCCTTTCTCTAATTTTCTAAACTAGAAAAACTGAATATATATCACTTAACTGTTCTTTGTTGTCTTACAGTGTTAAATAGGAACATTTTCTACACCATAGTTGGAAGTGAACGTATTTTTTTTAACAGCACTTTTCAACAATTGGATTAAGTCACAGATTCCCACAGCTTCAACAAAAGCATATGCCAGCAGACTTCAAAACTTTAAGAGAAGAATTCTGACATTTCATTGTTCCTTATCTAAACTTCTCCACCTGTCGTTATGCCATCTGAGACAAGTACTATTCCACTCTATCAATTCCTTTGTATTTGCACAATGTCTTTTAAGCAGTTTAACCAAGACAAAAGAACCAATTTCACCTTTGGTTTCAGATACCTAGGATTTATTATGTGTTTAAAGTATGTCTGAACTCTTCTTTTTTGCAGTTGGAAATTCAGATATCCAGGTTATGTCATCTGATCCAACGTCAACTAGTAAGTATAGTTCAAAACCTACAACTTAAAACATTTATGTTTTTTCTGAGTATAGTGTCATATCATCCCCAAATACTCTTAGTAGACTGGAAAGAAGGTGTTTGGGAATATCTCCCAAACACTGTATATAATCTTTTCCTATATTTAGAGTCAGTGGAAGAGGAGATTGTCTTCATCTTTGGAAGAACTATGCAGATACTATTTGGGAGGCAGAGGAAAGTGTCTTTTTCTGTAGGAACTGGGGTTAAACTGCAGGTGCGGTTCTTTAAAAGTTGACTACACAAAGCCTTTGGAAAACAAAATGAAAGGGAGTCACTATATGATCTGAAGAATTACTGGAGGTTTTAGAAGACAGAACTGAAAAAATATATTTAGACTTTGATTTGAGAAACCTTTCCTCTACTTTCATATGCTTGAGGCAATTGACATTTATTTTACCCTAAATAAAAAGATCCAACCCCACAGCGAATCTAGAAAATGATACAATTATAATCCACATCTGGCTGATTAGCAACTATATTTCACTAATGTATAATTTTCTTAAATTATTTTAGAACATTTTGCAAAATATGTTAAAAAACATTAAAAGGGACAAGACCCAAAATTAGGATACTAAGATTTCATATTTCAACTTAGTCTCAGTCTTAGACTTGAGGAGCTCTTTGGTTGTACTAAAATTCCAAATATGTTTGGGACAAGGCTCAACTATACATCATTGTAGCCAAAGTTTATGTCGCTCTATTTGAATAAAATTGGATAGAGGGATGGGTCAAATTTTTCAAAAGATACCTCTACTGAATTATAAGACGTTTCAATTTCTTGGTTTTCAGAATGCCACTTCTGGAATTCTTCAAATATAAGCATATATAATGTCATAAAATAATTACATTAAAACTCATTCAACCTATGTAATACATGCTAAAATGAAAATCTACTTGTCAAACTACAAGGTGAAAACTGTGGTGAATAATATTTTTAAGATGTTAAATCTTAAATGTTTCAATTATTTTTGTAACTAGTAAAATCTCATATAGATTCATTTTTATATATTTCCATAACTGCAAAGTCATATTCTTTTTTAAGAAAAATTTTGTAAAAATTATTTTAAAATAAATGTTAAATTAGATAATAAGCAAAGACATTACATCAGTTTTTTTTCTCAGTCTTAATATAAATTAACCAATAAATATTTCTAGAGATCTTATAATTTGAGAGCTAGAAAGGTCTTGGAAATATCCCAGAAAATCATATTTCTTTTATAAATGTGGGATTTAGACCCAGTGAAGTTAAGTGACTTATCTGAATGGTACAAATAATCAGTGGGGAAATTAGGATTAGAATTCAAATCTCCTGTGTCAACTGCCTGCTTTAACATTTTCCAACATTTTTATAGAAATAACTGAACTGTTTAATTACATTCACATTTCATATTTTATAGGTACAATTCCTAGTGGATTCCTAAAGCTTATCATGTAAAATTTAAGGTAAATTTTTTCTTATTGTTTTTTATTAGGAAAAGTTACTATTTTTGACCATTCTTGAGATCAAATTAATTGGCTAAGAGTAACAAATATATAGACGAGTAGGCCTGAATTCAAATCCTACGCATGTCTATAACTAATTTTGAACAAATTACTTAACTTCTCTGAGTTTTAACTTCCTCATTTATATAATAAAAATAAATATGTGCCTTCCTCCAGGCTTGTGGCAAGGAATAAATAAAATGCACCTTTATGTTTGCATTTAGTTATAACAATAATAATAACAGCAATTATTATAATGTGAATGTGGTAAGGCTTCTGCTGACCTATATTAGGATAAAATGACTATATCTTTCTAGGTTTTTAAAATACAAATTCCAAAATAAATTGGTGATCAGTTGGTTGTAACTCTCAGTTGACTTGTAAGTGGTGTATAGGCATAAATATTTTTTAATTGAAAATGTGTGAAGTATATGTACCACATAAATTGGAGGATAACCAGGTTCAATTCCTGAGGGTAATAGAAGTTGAAAGGTGCTAAGAGCCACATAGCAAATCAGTGGTCAAGTTTAGTCAAGAACTTGAATCTCTTTATTTCCAGTTGATGTCCTCCTCTCTACTATTAGTGGCTTTCAAACTGTACTTAAAGGACCGTAGGGATTCTTCTGAGGGATTTCAAGACCAACAAGTGGACACCAGAAAGCTGCCAAAGGGTATGGCTGACATGAAAAGGCTCCAAGTGTCCTCCCTCCTTGTCAAATAGATCAGCTTTATTTTAATTAATCATATGTATTTAGATTTTGCATAATGTAGGTGGATTCTTCTATTTACAAAAGTTTACAGTGCATGTGTCCCTGTAGTATTAAAATTTGAATCATAAGCATAGAACATTTAATTATTTAAACAATCACTGGAAGAAAAGTTGGTAAGATCAAGGAAAAAAAGTTTAACGCTCTTTAGACCTCTTGCACCAACTACTAAGGAAATATATTAAATTTATGATTAAAATAAATTAATTTTTTCCTAATGACCTAGTGACCCTAGCCTAAAATAGATAAAATCTATTATATATTAAAATATGAATTAAGCAGTCATATGTGTTAGATGATTCCAGCAGAAAAGAGAAAGCAATTTCTTACTATCAAGTGATACTTGGCTGATATTAAAATCTCTATTGAAAAGAATATAGGAGTTTAGGCAACAGTAAAAAAAATCTAAATTGATGATAAGTCCTTGTAAATCACTCAGGGAACACTATGTATTACAGAAGTTTTCTCAAGGGAAAGAAAAGAGAAAAATAATAAGATGTTCAATTGAGAGCATAAATGTGCTAACTTCAAACGGATAAATAGACAGATAGATAAAATATTCAAATAATAATAGTATACCCTTTAATACATGGCTCATTCATAGGGCTAAAGTTTCTAAATTAATCATGCTGTGGCCAACCTAATGATATGATACAGACACAACCAAAATGAAAGTAAGTAAACTTAGGTTTATGCATGTAAAACTATGATGACAGAAAGAGACGTGGAAAATGGTAAATTATCTGGGTGTTGTAAATTGTGTCTCCAGTCTAACTTCATGGCTGAATTAAACTCTAAGAAATTATTTCATCATAACTTAATTTTATAGATATAATTTTAGTTAGATAAAAGAAAACCAGTTGTGAAAACAAAATATGCAAAAATATCTCTAAAAATATATTTTGTTTAAAAAAAGAGGCAATGAATATCGTAATATACATTTGTGGCCTATGCTATTCTATCCCTGTTTGTTTTGCTATCTGCAAAAGTAGAGAAGAAATCAGTGGAAATTATTCTTGCATCTAGATTAGACCCTGTGTTCTAAAGTCTCAGATAAATAATTAAGACTTTCAGATTTAAAAGGATTCAAAATCATGGAATACTCAAAATATTTAGTTAGAGTTGCCACGCATCAGTTAAGAGTGCTCAAGTTGAATTGAAACTCCACAGCAGCTGCTGTAGGATACTTGCATACTTTACTTGCATCCTCTGCTCTATCTGGCCAGGGAGCTCACTGGGCAGTTCTGCCACATTTGGGTCCTAGCCATTAAGCCATAATGGCCATGGAGCCATTTCTATTGCCCTGCTCAGGCAGAGAAACAAATTTGCAGCCCTGTCCAACTGCTGAATATAACGTACAGTCCCAGCTGGCTAGAAAGCCTGATCAAAGCATCCAGGCAACCACAGAGCTCACCATACAGCAACACTTGGGTAAGGAATCAAACCAGCATTCCTATACAACTCTTCCCAGCCAGTAGCCCTGCTCTTGACCTCAGAACATGAGCAGCGGCCCTACCCAAATAGAGACACTGATAGCAAGCCTCACCTGCCCAAGGATGCTACCAGCTGACTTATCCAGAACTGTAGGCTGAGCTGACTGGTGATGGACTACTGTCTCTGCTGAAGTGAACCTATAAAGTCTGGAAGAGGAGATGACTTACTCAAACATGGAGATACCAATAGAAGGAATCAAGGTTCATGAAGAACCAAGTGAACATGATGCCCAACAAAGGAAACTAACAGAGCTCTTTTGGTAACCAAAAGAAATCAGAGCTAGCTATACTTATATCAGACAAAACAAACTTAAAGAGAAAAACGGTCAAGAGACATGGTCATTAAATAATGATAAAGAAGTCAATCCATCAAAAAGATATAACAAGGCATCAAACTTTCTAATTCCAAACTATATTACAAAGCCTTAGTAATCAAAATAGCATAGTACTGGCATAAAAGCAGACACATAGATCAATGGAATGGAAGAGAGAGCCCAGAAATAAACCCATGCACGTGGTCAATTAATTTATGACAAAGGAGCCAAGAATATACAATGGGGAAAGGACAGTTTCTTCAATAAATGGGAAAACTGAACAGTCATATGCAGAAGAATAAGAACAGACCCCTATCTTACACCATTCACAAAAACTAAATCAAAATGGATTAAAGACATATGTAAGACCTGAAACAATTAAACTCCTAAAAGAAAACATAGCTGGAAAAGCTCCTTTACTTAAGTCTTGGCAATGGCTTCTTGGAGGTGCCATCCAAAGCACAAGCAACAAATGCGAAAATAAACAAATGGGACTCCATTAAACCAAAAAGCTTTTACACAACAAAATGAACAACCAACAAAATGAAAAAGCAACCTATGGAATGGGAGAAAATGTTTGCTAACTGCATATCTGATAAGAGGTTAATATCCAAAATATATAAGGAGTTCATATAACTCAATAACAACAAAAATAATCTAATTTAAAAATTGGCAAAAGACCTGAATAGACATTTTTCCAAAGAAGATAGTCAAATGGCCAAGTACATGAAAAGGTGCTAAATATCACTAATCATCAGACAAATGCAAATCAAAACCGCAATGAGATATTACCTCACACCATTAGGATGATATTATAAAAAAGACAAGAGGTTAAGTGTTGGTGAGAATGTTGAGAAAAGGGAACACTAGTGCACTGTTGGTGGGAATGTAAATTGGTACAGCCAGTGTGGAAAACAGTATGGAGGTTCCTCAAATATTCGAAAATAGATCAAATGATCTATTTTCTATCTACCATATGATCCATCAATTCCATTGGGTATATGTACAAAGGAAATGAAATCACTGTCTCAAAGAGATATTTGTCCCTTTACATTCAAATTCAGCTTTATTTACAATAGCCAACACATAGGAATAACCTAAATGTCTATGGACAAATGAATGGATAAAGAAAATGCAGTATATATAACAACAGAATATTATTCAGTCATAAAAGAAGGAAATCTTGCCATTTGTAACAACCTGGATGTTCCTTGAGGGCATTATGCTAAGTGAAATGAGTTAGACAGAAAAAGAGAAATACTGTATAATTTCACTTATATGTATAATCTAAAAAAAACTAACTCATAGATACAAAGAACAGACAAAAAACAAGGAATCTAATGTACAGCATGGTGTAGTAAACAGTACTGTATTATACATTTGAAAGTTGCTAGGAGAGTAGATCTTAAAAGTACTCATCACAAGAAAAAAAACGTAACTGTGTGAAATGATGAATGCTAATTAACTACTGCAGTAAATTTTTGCAATGTATACATATATGAAATCATTGTGTTGTACACATTAAACTTATACAACATTACATGTCAACTTTATCTCAATAAAGCTGGGGAAAACAAACAAAAAACCAAAAAACAAAAAAGGCACTGTGTAGAGGGCATTCTTCGTAAATTAGATGAGGTAGGGAGGGAAGTCCTCTAAGGTAATTTCAATTGAGCTATGACCAAAATACTGAGGAGGTACTCAAAAGTTTGGAAAACAGTGTTCCAGGAAAAGGAAAACATAAATTCCAAAACCCCAACTTGGAGGAAAAATAATAAGGTTTAATAATAATCAAGCCTCTTAACAGGGCAGAATTATTAATAAAACAAAGGACAAATCCACCACAGACAAATAGATCTAGGATGAATTTCCACTTCCATCCACTACCTACAACACAATGTTGGACAAGTTCATTAAACTCTGAACCTCAGTTTCTTTATTAGCAAACTGCAGATATTAACTGCCTAGCAAAGCTTTTTCTGAGTAGTAATGGAAGTTACATACGCAAGGCTCATAATAGGGACTCAGTAACATTTTATTCTGTACTTTATTGGAACCACTTAAACAAATGTTGACATATTACTGCTTTAATTAATTCCAACGTTTTTTTTTTTTTAAAGATTTGTTTCCTTATGGAGAGGAATTAGACTATTTAGTATAATCTAATGGGAGAAGGTAAAAATTTTACATTCCAAAAGAAAAAAAATACTGAATTTTGTGTTTTAATTTTTTTCTGACTGTTTATTAATGAATACACAAGTAGAGATATTTAAAAATTTCATATGAGTCATCTGTACCATTTTTCTAGATTCCACATATAAATGATATTACATGATATTTGTTTTTCTCTTTCTGACTTATTTCACTCTGTATGACAGTCTCTAGGTCTACCCACATCTCTGCAAATGGTACTATTTCGTTCATTTTTATGGCTGAGTAATATTATATTGTATATATGTACCACATCTTCTTTATCCATTCCTCTGTTGACAGGCATTTAGGTTGCATCCATGCCCTGGCTATTGTAAATAGTGTTGAAATGAACACTGGGGTGCATGTATCTTTTTGAATTATGGTTTTCTCTGGGTATATGCCCAGTAGTGGGATTGCTGAGTCATGTGGTAGTTCTATTTTAAGTTTTTTGAGGAAACTCCACACTGTTCTCCATAGTGGCTGTACCAATTTACATTCCCACCAACAGTGTAGGACGGTTCCCTTTTCTCCACATCCTCTCCAGCATTTATTATTCGTAGAATTTTTTGATGATGGCCATTCTGACTGGTGTGAGGTGATACCTCATTGTAGTTTTTATTTGCATTTCTCTAATAATTAGTGATGTTGAGCATCTTTTCATGTGTTTGTTGGCCATCTGTATGTCTTTGGAGAAATGTCTATTTAGGTTTTCCACCCATTTTTTATTGGGTTGTTTGTTTTTTTTTGATATTGAGCTGCATGGGCTGTTTGTATATTTTGGAGATTATTCCCTTGTCGGTTGTTTCATTTGCAAATAGTTTCTCCCATTCTGAGGGCTGTCTTTTTGTTTTGTTTATGGCTTCCTTTGCTGTGCAAAGGTTTTAAGTTTAATTAGGTCCCATTTGCTTATTTTTGTTTTTATTTTCATTATTTGCAAAACAGAAATAGAGACACAGATGTAGAGAACAAACTTATGGATAACAATGGGAAGAAGGGGGTGGGATGAATTAGGAGATTGGGATTGACATATATACACTACTATGTATAAAAGAGATAACTAATGAGAACCTACTGTATAGCATAGGGAACTCTACTCAATGCTCTGTGGTGACCTGAATGGGAAGGAAATCTAAAAAAGAGGGGATAAATGTATATGTATAATTGATTCACTTTGCTGTAAGGCAGAAACTAACACAGCATTGTAAAGTGACTGTACTCCAATAAAAATTAATTTAAAAATAAAAAGTACATATGAGATCATCTGTTACTACTGCAATCTATTTCTTTATGTATTAGATGACTCATGTTTTGATACTTACTTCAGTCAGATTTTGAAGAAAATTTTTAGATTCAGAAGAATCATTTATTTAACTAGTGAATATCTAAATATAAGAATGATTGGAACCTGAACATTGTATAGAGTATGAGGAAGGCACAAGAGAGATCGAGGGAGGGAAAAAAATACAGAGGATGCTAGGGAATGAAAATGAGGGTATGTGTTGCCTTCATAAATATATTCTAACTGGGGTCAGAAAAAAAGCACTAATCAAATGCTAATTTGATTTAGTATCAAAGAGAAGTAATTGTAGTGTGACTATGTGTTTCAGGGAGGAAGATGTAGTTCTCTAAAATTATTCCTGATTAAACAAGGGTCCTCATGAATAGAATAAAACAAAATTACTAAAAGGGAAAAAAACATTATGTTGCATAAGGGAAACCGCATTTTTTCTTCAGGGGGAAAAATAACTTTAAATATAATATAAAAATAATAATTTAAAAGACTGTATAATTTCCAAAATGCTCAAATGACTTTTTGGGTACATTCGTCAGCTCAATTTTCTCTGGTGTAACTTGTTTTAGATCAGTCTAATATATGTACATGTCAATTATTTATTTCAGCACATCAACATATTTTCTGTCAGATTGATTTCTATTTCACTTCTTCTAGGATTAATTGGTAGGTAGTATAAGTTGTCAGGGAATTTTCTCATGCTAATAGGTTGAAGTGGTGGGTGGTGGGTTAGTACCTGCAGAACACTGATTTTATTTGTGTGGTCTTGTTTTAGAGAAAAAGAGAAGCTGTAATTTATTTTTAGATGCAATAAACACCAAAGAAAAAGTAAATGAGAAATAAATGATGTAGTAATTGTATATGGGTAGAAAGACTGAGAAAGAGGCAATAAGAAATAAACAAAGAAATAAAAGAAAAGAGGTTTCAGACATTATTCACCTGAGTTTCATATTAACCAACTGATAGCATGTCAATACAAGAGATGGCCTGAGGTTTCCACTTTCATTCTGCTCAATCCTATTTGTCCCAGTTCAAATTTCAACCTCCTCAAAATTCTCTATTTGATTTCTTATAACTAAAATAGAAAAAATAAGTTCTCCCCTCTGAAAGGCTTTCTATTCACAATCATAAATTTAGCCCTGAGACTCTCAACTTTCTGCCTTTCTTTCATTTTTTAAATACTACCATATGATAATTGTAATGAAAATAATCAAAGTATCTGTGTGCTTGTCACATCATCTTTCAATAATTGTGACAACAAATTACTTTGGAAAGGGAGACATTATTAAACTGATAAAGTGGCTATTTTAGTGAAAAACTTGTCCATCATCTATTCTCCACACAGAAATGTTATTAAAAGTGGGAAAACAAATTAACTGACTATGGCAGTATAATGAAACTGAATTGATTTAAGCATATATACTTTGTGTGTTGTGTGTTCTTATTATCTGAAACATGAAGTTTTTCAACCAACACACTGTTGTCAGTTAGGGCCAAAGATTCATGCATTTGAGGAAGTGTGATCATGTTAAAATGTTTTACTAATTTTACACCCCTCCTCATTTTCACTATAATCTAATATCTAACATAAAGATAATAAATGGTGGGGTAGAAAAAACAAATACATTTAGAAAATCTATAATAGATTTGAATGAGGGGCATATGTGAAGCAATAAAATTCAGAAATAAGAATTGTTACTGAAGACATATTACTTTCTCAGTAAATGCTAATTACAATTACCTATTGCTTTATTCATTTAATTAAACATTATCTAATACTCGCAATATAATAAATTCCAGGTATGGGCGATTTTGCCGCACCCCTGTATTCCCTGCATATACAATATCTTCAACAAATCATTTATTGAATAAATGCGTACATGTCTACTCTTCAGGAAAAAAATGGCAAAAAAACACTAGCTTCTTGGATTTGAGGGTACTTACACGTACATATTGATTGGAGTATATGTTAAAAAATACAGTTTTATCTGTCTTGGGCACCTATTGGTTTCTGAAATCAGAAAGCTAAACTTTGCTGATTGGAGAAGTTCACTGAGCTACAATGGACTTAATCTTTACTTACAGAAAGAAAATTGAAATAGAAAATTGAAGCAATCATAAGATATATCATGACTGTATTTTGAATAGAAGTGCTCTTCTTGCTTAAAATCTCCAGATAATTACTTAAACTTTCAAATTTATTTTGTATGAGTAGGAAAAGTTGAAAGATGCCATTTCCCACCCATGTGCTAAAACCCAAAACTCGAGAGTCCTACACATCTTTCTTTACCATACTCTCAGTCAGATCAACCACTCCAGCTTCAAATGTGTTGAATCTGCCCAATTCTTTCCATCTCCATGGCTAGTCCAAACCATTACTTTTCTCCTGGATAACTATAATAACCTTCCTGTTTCTGCTCTTGCCCTCCCCTCAATCCTTTTCTAAATGGCAGCATGAAAGATCATTTTTCAGAGCCAATCCAATTATGCTATCCCTGTGTTTCAGACTCTAGTGATTCCCAGTTCCAACTAGAATAAAATCTAAATCCGTTACATGGCTTATGGAACTTGATATAATCTGCACCTCTCTTAGCTCATAACCACAAACTATAGCACACTATATTCTAGCAACATTGGCCTTTTCTCTCTTCTTCAAAACACTGAATTTTTTTTTTTTTTTCCCAACACAAGGCCTTTGCATATGATGCACCCCTTGCTCACATACTTCACTCCTGGATATTCACATGCCTGGCCACTTAGCATTCATGCTCACATCCTCTGAAAGGTCTTCCTCGACAGTCCTTTGAAGAAGCCCCTCACCTCCAATTATTCTCTATTCCAGGGATTGGCAAACTGTAGCTCCCAGTTCATCTGCCCGTTTTAGTAAATATAGTTTAATTAAAACAGAGCTATGCTATTTGTTTATGTATGACTGCTTTTATACCACAAAACCAGAACAGAATATTTGCAGCAGAGAGCAAAGGGTCCACAAAACCTAAAATATTTACTATTGGGCCCTTTAAGAAAGTATTTGTCAACCAGTGTTTTATGCCATGACTCGGAGTACAATCTGACAGTATGTTATGTTCACATATGCTTCTCTGTGACTATCTGTGAGCTCTATAAGAGCAGAGATGTATCTGTATTACTCAAGTCTTAACCTTCAGCACTGTACACATTTCCAATAACATAGCAGGTTTTAAATAAATATCGTTTCAATCTTGAATGAAAAATATTACAAAAGACTTAGATTTTCAGAGGGTTGGTAGATTATAATATCGTTCAAAATATTGGTTGCTTTTTTTCTAGGAGAAGATAGTTCCCTACTTCATTAAAATCATGCCTGATGTTGTGACTTGTGATACAATCTTCTGGGGGAAGATTAGACCCCCTCCCTATTGCTGTGACCATTGAACTCAGAATGGCTGTTTGTCTAGATCTGGTAAATGAAAGTGGGTAGAAATACTAAATGTCAATTTTAAGCAGAAACTACAAAAGCCAGCTCTTGGTTCACCCACTCATTCTCTTTATCATAAGACCAGTAATGTCCAGAAAGGGCACTGCTTCACCAACTCAGATCCTGAAGTAAAGACCTGACTGAAGTGACTTATTTTGGATATGTTATAAGAAGAAATAAACTTTTTACTACAAATCACTCAGATTTGGAGGTTGTATCTTATCACAGCCCAACTTACCCAAAATAAATTGATACTAGGAGTATGTAGGATATATTTTTGATAAAAATAGAATGGTTTTTAGGTCAATGAAATAAGTCTTCTTCAAACTACATAGATGTATTTTCTTGCTACAGCCTGGGGTGTTTAATGTATCTTTACTAACTGTTCTCTTACATCTCTTGTGATTGGGAACAGATGGCTGCAATGATTTTCAGATGATGTTCTGATGATCTGGGAAACACTGAACAATCTTTAATCATCTTGAAATTCTTAAGCAATAATTTGTTATGTATTGGAAAAAATGAGCTGCAAGATATTTTTTCTTCAAGAATGACTTAGCATAGAAAATACCCATGATTATGGACCTAGAGTCTGTCATACAGAGTGAAGTAAGTCAGAAAGAGAAAAACAAATACCGTACGCTAACGCATATATATGGAATCTAGAAAAATAGTACTGATGAACCTAGTGGTAGAGCAGGAACAAAGATGCAGACGTTGAGAACGAACTTGAGGACACAGGTGGGGAAGGGGAGGCTGGGACATAGTGAGAGAGTAGCACTGACATATATACACTACCAAATGTAAAATAGCTGGTGGGAAGCTGCTGTGTAGCACAGGGAGATCAGCTCGGTGCTTTGTGATGACCTAGAGGGGTAGGATAGGGAGGGTGGGAGGTAGGCTCAAGAGGGAGGGGATATATGTATGCATGTAGCTGTTTACTTTGTTGTGCAGCAGAAACTAACACAACATTGTAAAGCAATTATTCTCCAATAAAGATGTATAAAAAAAAAGAAAATACCCATGATTAAGGCAAGTATCAAAACTAAGTACTATTCAAGTATTCTAACTGATTTCAACTGCATTTTCTTTCCTATCAATGTATAAAGATCAGTGTTGTACAAAACTATACATTCTGAATATTAAGCAGTTACTGAATAACAGATCAGAGACAAAAACAGTAGAATGTTATGACATTCAAATAGATATATGTAAAGTTGAAACTGTACATTGAGGTAAAAATATTTAGTAAAAATCATTAAAGCTTTACACGTTAATATCTTTATGGTTACTCTTTTGCTAGAAATATATATCTAGTATGGTAAAAAAAATAAGATTATCTTTTTTATTTAATATGATTTTTTAATTATATAAATAATAATGGAGATCATTTAAGTACAAAGAAAAAAGAAAACTATGAACTTCACCATTCAGAAGTTATTAATCACAGTCAATATTTGGGGCTGGTTTTTATAATTTTTCTATATTATATCTACGGCTATATCTGTCTAAGGTTTTACAAAATTTAGATCACACATTATATTCAGCTTCATATCCTGGAATTTTTGTCATTATGAGTGATTTCTATTTCTTAGATACTTTTAGAAAATATATTTTATTAATATCATAATAATTGCTAATAAACAGAGATTTACTGAAACATTGCCCTATTTTAGACATTTTTTGTTTAGAAATTTTGCTATTAAAAGTTCTATTAAAAGAAATTCTTCCCTTTTTCAAGTTATGGAAATGCTATTCATATTGTAAACATAATTGAATGACTAGACCACTGATGCATATTTACTGTTTTCTATTAGTCTGTACCAATTTTCTACCCACATTTTCATGGAAGTGCAATCTTCATATATACTCACTAGAAATATTATCTTTTTTTGTTTTTGCTTTGTATTTTGTTGGCTTATAAAGTAAGTTTAAAAAGTTGTCTCAATTGTTTTAATGCATATTCTTTCAAATACTTCTATTTATTTGTTACACTGCATCAAATATTTAAGTATTTGAATATCAAACATTTACAACTTCTTTGTAATAAAGTCTAACTCTGGGTTTTCTCTTCTGCCTTATTGATCCATACTATATAACAATAATTTATATTATGGATCTTCTCTTCTTAGATATTTGGATTATTTCTCCAATAATGGTAGGTAGATGACAGTAGTCATTGACGTTTCTTGAGTTCTTAGTATGTGTTAGCTACATTGCTAAGCATATAAATCTACTTTTATTAGGTACATAAATTTGTGTGTGTATTTGTGTGTGCACATGTGTGCATGCACCTGTGTGTTTTGCCTCAAGGAATGAACCTATTATTATCTAATGACCTGTTCTTCCTATATTTGTTTTATGTCTTAAATTTTTCTCATATAGCATAGTTAACCAATTGCTTTTTTTTCTTGGTGAATATTTGCCCAGTTGTTTTCCATCTCTTTACTTTCAATTGCTATTTCTTTTAAAATATGTACCTTGAAATCAACATATAGCTAGATTCTTAAAAACATTCAATTTGACAGTCTCTTAATTGGAGTTTACTCTATTTATGAGTGTTATTATTATTAATACTTGTAGAACTTTTATACAATACTATTTTTTTTTAATTTAGTATATCCCTTTTTTGCCTTTGAATCAGCTCGGTGCTTTGTGACCACCTACAAGGGTGAGATAGGGAGGGTGGGAGGGAGGGAGATGCAAGAGGGAAGAGATATGGGGATATATGTATATGTATAACTGATTCACTTTTTTATAAAGCAGAAACTAACACACCATTGTAAAGCAATTATACTCCAATAAAGATGTTGAAAAAAAATTAGTTTTAAAAGTCACTTTATAGTCTTCCAATTTTTTTATTTCACTCTTTACTCATTAGGAATATATATATTATTTATTTAAATTAACATTCAACTTTGATAGTTTTCCTTATTATATAATATAAATATATCCATACATGTGCATGTAATACTTTAAATCTTCAGATCACAAATAAATATTATTTTTCATTATATTTCTTTTGACATGTGTTATCCTTTCATATGTATGTTCACATTCTCACTTCTTAGATTGTTCTCAGATAATTTTTCCACTTCCTGAAGTACACCAACAAGGAAAGGTCCCATTGATATGTCCTTATGTAAAATGCTGATTTTTATGCACCTATTAATTTCTTTATTTCATGTTCTTGGAAAATAGACTAAAATATAATTTTCAGTCAACAATTATTTCCTTTTAAATACTTGAGGATATTACTCCATGATTTTCTAGCTTCCATTGTTGCCTGTAAGGATTCTGTTCTCATTCTACATGTTTCTATATAGGTGATTTACTTGCTCTTAAGATTTTTTTCTTGGTTCTATGTCAGTTTACTATAGTATGTCTAGGTAATTTTAAAAATTTATTTTGCTTGGAGTAGTTATGCTTCCTGATTTGTGAATCCATACTGGTGGAACTGGTGAAAACCAGTTCTGGAAAACTGACAGCCATTATGTCTTCACATATATTCTTTCAATAATCTGCTTTCTCTTTGTGGGAATCAAATATATTTCAAGCATCTCATTCAATCCTGTTCATATCTTAACTTCTCTCTTACAGAATCAGATTTCTTTATCTTTCTGCTGCTTTCTATTAATGTCCTTACATAAAACTCTCTGTTCAATAATTCTCTACTCAGCTGTGTCTAATCCACTATTTGACACTTCTACTTGTTTTACAGCTATATTTTTCTTTTCTGTAGGTTTTGTTTTCAAGTTTTTGCTATTTATACCTTACAACATCTTCTTTTCCCATTTGAATAATTATGTCCTTATTTACACACACTTTTCATACATAGTTACTATATATTCTATCTTTGACAATTAGTATTTGTTGCATTGCAGTCTCTTTGGGGATCTAAATCCTTTTTGGGGGGGAGGGGCAATTCCCAGTCACTGTTCAGCTTTTATTGTGATAATGCATTGTGAAAAATAACCTCAAAACTCTCAGTGGCTTTAAAGCAACAACTGTTTATATCTCTTTTGCAGGACTTATCAGTGGCTGTGCTGTGTGCTGAGGCATTGCTATAGGATGTTACCTTTCAGTCTTCTCACTGTGGGAGTCAGAGGATATGGCTATCTGAAATGTGATTTCCCTGTGATGGAAAGCAGCAGAGGGGCCAAGATGGCAGAGTAGGAAGACCCTGAGATCATCTCATCCTCTGGGCACACCAAAAATACTACTTTACTAACTATCGATGAGAATGACCTGAAGACTAGCAGAAAAAAAACTCTACAACCAAAGATATAAAGAAGGGACCACAACAAGGGTAGGAGGGGCAGAGGTATTGTACAGTTAAGATCTATACACCCAGAGTAGGTAACGCACAAACGGGAGAATAATTGCAATTGCAGAGGTTTTCCTCAGGGAGCAAAGTGTCTGAGCCCCACCCCTTGCTACTTGAGGAGAACCTCTGCAATGGGCTTCTGAGCCTGGAGGTCCTGCACTGAGAACGTGAGCCCCCAGAACATTTGGCACTGTAGGTCAATGGGGCACACACAAAATCTCACACACTTTGAGACCCAGGGTAGAAGCAGTAATTTGCAAAGAATCTAGGTCAGACCCACTTACTGATCTTACAGAGCCCCCCAGAGAGGTAGGAGGCAATTGGGACTCACTTTTGGGGACAGAGATGCTGGCAGCAGCCATTTTGGGGAACTCAACCAACCACTAGGACACTGGTGTGGGAAAATGCCACTTTGGAATCCTCCCTCTAGCTTATTGCTGGGACCCAGCCCTGCCCACTGCTAGCTGTCACTAGTCCTGAGATGCCCCAGGCCAATCAGCTAGCTCGGTGGGGATGCAGTCCCAACTACCAGCAGGCTGGCTGCCTTAGGACCCCCTGAGCCCCCAGTGGCCCAAGGACCCAGCCCCTCCCACCAGAGGGCCCACAACTTGAAACAGGACTGGCTGGCACCAGCCCTGGGAACCCCTGGGCTCCTGCCCCAACCACTAGCAGGCCAACACCAGCTCCCAGGGCCCTGTAGAGACCTTGAAATGCAGCTTTGCCCACCAGTGAGTGGGTACCAGCACCAGGACACCCTGGGCCCCAGCCCCACCCATCAATGAGCTGACACCAACTCTGGGACCCCCATAGCCCTTAAGTCAGAGACCTAGGAATTGACTTGGCCCACCAGTAGCTGGCACTATCCCTAGTATCCTGTAGGCCCCAATCCCACCAGAGCTAGTAGAAAGGTTAAAAGACAATAATATTAAAATGAGCTCTACCCACAGTAAGTAGTCAAGGGACATACACACAAGAAAGATGTAAAATATGATGTCAAAACAGTAAATGTGTGGTGGAATGAAGAGGTAAAAATGTAGGGTTGTTAAAATGCTTTTGAAATTTAAGAGATAAGCAACTTAAAATAATCATGTATATATATAGATTACTATATAAAAATTTCATGGTAACCACAAACCAAGTATCTATAATAGATGCATATACACACAAGATAAAGGAATCCAAACATAAAACTGAAGATAGTCATCAAATCACAAGGCAAAAGAGCAAAAGAAGAGGAAAGGAATGAAAAAGAACTACAGAAACAATTAACTAAATGGCAAATAAGTATATACATACCTATTAATAATTACTTTAAATGTAAATGGACTAACTGTCCCAATCAAATCACATAAAGTAGCTAAATGGAATCACAAACAAGACCTATATATATGCTGCCTGCAGGAGACTCACTTAAGATGTAAAGGCACACACAGACCTAAAATGTGGAAATGAAAAATAGTATTCTATGCAAATGGAAATAAAAAGAAATCAATAATTATATCAGAAAAAACAGACTTAAAAAAATACTGTAACAATATACAAAAAAGAACATCCCATAATGATAAAGGGATCAATCTGAGAAGAAGATATAGCAATTATAAATATGTATGTACCCAAAATAAGAGCACCTAAATACATAGAGCAAGTATTTACAGACATAAAGGAAGAAATTGACATTAACACAATAATAATAGGGGACTTTAATAACCACCCCACTTACATCAATGGACAAATCATCCAGACAGAAAATCAATAAGAAAAGAGTGGTCTTAAGTGACACATTTGACCAGGTAGACTTAATAGATATAAATAGAACATTTCATCCAAAAGCAGCAGATTACATATTCTTCAAATGTACATGGAACAGTCTCCAGGATAGGCCACAAAACAAGTCTCAGTGAATCTAAGAAGACTGAAATCATATCAAGCATATTTTCTGACCACAACACTATGAGACTGGAAATCATCTACAAGAAAAAACCCACAAAAAACACAAACATGTGGAGGCTAAACAATATGCTACTAAACAATCAATGAACCACTGAAGAAACCAGAGAAGAACTAAAAAATACTTGGAGACAAACGAAAATGAAAACTCAGTGATCCAAAATCCATGGGATGCAGCAAAAACAGTTCTAAGAGGGAAGTTTATAGTGAGACAAACCTCAGGAAAACAAGAAACATTTAAAATAAATAACCTAACCTTATTCCTAAAGGAACTAGCTAAGGAAGAACAAGCAAAACCCAAAGTTAGTAGAAGGAAAAATCATAAATATCATGGCAGAAATAAATAAAATGTAGACTAAAAAAATGGAAAAAATCATTAAAACAAGAGCTGGGGTTTTTTAAAAGGTAAACAAAATTGATAAACTTTTAGTCAGACTCATCAAGAAAAAAAAGAAAAAGGGCCCAAATCAATAAATCAGAAATGAAAAATTGACACCACAGGAAACAACTGACACCAAGAAGTACAAATGATTGTAAGAGATTACTATGAAAAGTTATATACCAATAAAATGGAAAACTTAGAAGAAATGGACAAATTCCTGGAAATGTACAATCTCCCAAGACTGAATCAGGAATAAACAGAAAATATAAACAGACCAATTACCGGTAAAGACATTTAATCAGTAATTTAAAAAATTCCCAACCAACAAAAGTCCAGGACCAGATGGCTTCAAAGTTGAATTCTATCAAACATTTAGAGAAGAGTTAACACCTATTCATTGCAAACTACTCCAAAGAACTGCAGAAAGGGAACTCTTCCAAATTAATTCTATAAATCCATCATCACTCTGATAGCAAAACTAGACAAAGAAATCACAAAAAAGAAAACCACAGACCAATATCACTGATGAACACAGATGAAAAAATCCTCAACAAAATATTAGCAAAGTGAATTCAACAATACATTAAAAGGATCATACACCATGATCAAGTTGGATTTATCCCAGGGATGCAAGGATGGTTCAATAACTGAAAATCAATCAGTGTGATACAACACATTAACCAAACGAAGAATAAAAATCATGATTATCTCAATGGATACAGAAAAAGCATTTGACAAAATTCAACATCCATTTATGATAAAAACTCTCAACAAAGTGGGTATAAAGGGAACATACTTGAACATAATAAAGGCCATATATGACAAGCCAACAGCTAACATCATACTCAATAGTGAAAAGCTGAAAGCATTTCTTCTAAAATCAGGAACAAGACAAGAAAGTTCATTCTTGGCACCACTTTTATTCAACATAGAATGGGAAATCCTAACCCCAGCAATCGGACAAGAAAAAGAAATAAAATGAATCCAAATTAGAAAGGAAGAAGTTAAACTGTCACTATTTGCAGATGACATGATAATACACATAGAAAATCCTAAAGATACCACCAAAGAACTACGAGAACCCATCACTGAATTCAGTAAAGTTGCAGGATACAAAATTAATATACAGAAATCTGCTGCACTTCTATATATTAATAACAATCTAAAAGTGAAATTAAGAAAACAATCCCATTTACAGTCACATCAAAAGGAATAAAATACTTGGGAATAAATCTAAGTAAGGAGGTAAAAGACCTGCACTCAGAAAACTATGAGACACTGAGAAAGAAATTAAGATAACGTAAAGAAATTGGAAGATAAATCATGATCATGAATTGGAATAACTAATATTGCTAAAATGACCCTACTACTCAAGGCAATCTACAGATTCAATGCAATTCCTCTCAAAATACCAATGGCATTTTTCATAGAACTCAAACAAATAATTCTAAAGTTTGTGTGGAAAGACCGTGAATAACCAACAATCTTAAGAAAGTAGAACAAAGCTGGAGGTATCACGCGGCCTAATTTCAAGCTATACTACAAGGCTATATCAATCAAAACAGATGGGACTGTCACAAGAACAGACACATAGATCAATGGAACAGAGTAGAGAGTACAGAAATGAACCCACAATTTTATGGGCAATTAATCTATGACAAAGGAGGCAAGAATATACAATGGGGAAAAGACAGCCTCTTCAATAAATGGTGTTGGGAAAACTAGACAGTTACATGCAAAAGAATCACACTGGACTACTTTCTCACACCATATACAAAAATAAACTCAAAATGGATTAAAGACTTGAATGTAAGACCTGAAACCTTAAAAATTCTAGAAGAAAATACAGGCAGTACACTCTTTGACATCAGTCTTAGCAATATTTTGGGGGAATATGTCTCCTCAGGCAAGGACAACAAAAGCAAAAACAAACAAAATGGTACTACATCAGACTAAATTTATTTCTTAGAATTCATGAAATTCCATTTTAGTAAACACTATCCTTATTATATCTCCATACTTAAATAGATTGAGATTTATCATAAAAATGTCCATTTATTTTTGACATTCATCCATTCATTATTCAGTATCCATTTACATACTAATTCTATGATGAGCATTAGGCTAAGCTTTGGAAATGGATATATATGTTTCTTACTCTCTAGGAATTTATCTTTTAATTGAGAAGGACCTATAAATAGATAGCAGCTATAGAACTTATTAAGTTACAGTAGCAGTATTTCATCATGGTTGTAACTACGGGTTCCAAAGAGAAGCTTGGCTTAAATGTTGGCTCTGCACTTACTAGTTTTTTCACTGGTGAAGTTTATTAACTTGTTTGTGCCTTGATTTCCTCATCTATAAATTGTGATAATAATTGTAGCTACCTTACAAGATTAAATGCTTTCTGCACTTAAGGTTCATAGCAATAACAGGCACATAGTAAGCTAATTAGTGTTAGTTTTCTGGTTTGTGATTTTCAACAATCTCATCCCATTTTCACCATCATTATTATTACAGAGAAAACAACAATGAGCACATTGGTTGAGCATCAAACTGCCTGATGGATAAGGGATCTCTTATCCAGATGAAACTGATGTTAGGTCTTAAGGATAAGCCATTGTTTACCAAGTGAAGAAGAAGTTGAAGGCATTCTAATCAAAGGGAAAGCACATAACATAAAAAGTGAAGGATGTCTTGATATTAACTGGTAGGCTCTAGCAACGGTGCAAAGTTTAGTGTCACTGAGGAAGAGAGTGAAAAGTTATCATCTAAAGGTCACTCATTTAAACTATATTCACATGTTTTCTTGGTTCTAGATCCTTGGAAGATTTAGCTTATTTCTATAAATAATCATCACAAAGTTGACTCAATCAAAACAACAATTTGGTTAGGATATTTCATATAAGTTTTCATCCTGCCATACAAGCTGAGAATACAATTTTATTTTTAAAAGAATATAATGGAATTTTGTTTTCAGGTAGTGAAATTTTCTAGGTTCCTACTTTCTGAAGTTTTTTTCTTTCTCAGAATTTTGGAATTCCGTGGAGATACACAGGAGGGCGAACAGGTTGGTTCCAGTGTCCAAGCCTCCCCGCCATCAGGGCAATTCGGTTTACAACCAGCTTTATATTCCACCAAAGACTTTCTTTGCGAAAAAATTGATGATGATTCTAAAGGACAGAATATCATTGTGCTAGATACTTTTGACCTACAAGAGAGAAATGGGGGCACAACTGTGGCCTGCTTTCACACTCCACAAACTGTTGCTGAGAGCTAAGATGAAAGAAGTCAAGCTCAACTGAACACTAAAATACTTGTAGTGATTCAGGGGCATTGTCATGAATAAGGAACAGGCAATGTGCTGCCTCAGACACGCTCCAGTCTTCTGAACAGCTCTCACATGTTCCACCAAGACAGACATTTAGATGACTTTGTAATTCCCTTAGGAATCTGCATTAGGTTTAGGGACTGCATTAGGCAGCAGCTGCTGGCTACAGCTGAATGATTATCTATTCAAATGGAACAGATTCTACGGAGGGTATGAAGGGAGGTTTTTCCCTCACTGTGACTCTGCAAGGCAGAGTCTTGAGCCATGTGAAGCCAGGAGAGAGTAAACCAACAAGGTTTTATGGTGTTGCTTAGCTTTTCTAAAATCCTTCTGAGGAGACAGATGCAAACAAACAAAAAAAATGTAGCAATGAAAAGACACTGAAAAAACTCCCTCCAACATCTGGAAATAATGTAAGGATGATAAAAGCTTCATTTTTTTCCAGCCTGGTTCGCTCTCCTACATAACTTTTGTGCTAATGAATAAATTGCCTTATCCTGTAAACTAGATAAGGAGCAAGTGAATATATGAGCACACCATTCATCACAGTGGACCTGATCTATAGAAAATATTCAAGTGGGCGTTATGTGATTTTTCTAAGAACACTTTTTAGAAATGATTTAATTAAAATGAATGATTGCACAGCTGTTGCATACAGCAGCAGTTTGAAAAGTGCCCCCTTCTGCCTGACCAGCAAGTAAATATAGATGAAGGGAAATGCCACTCTCCTCCTGCTGATCATATATTCACAGATACCTTTTAAATTGAATAATGGTAGAGATATCTGTGTTCCTATCACCTGGTTCAAATATCACCATCATGACAACAGTAAACACAATTTTTGAAATATCCTAACTTATAAATTATATGTATGTTAAAAATATATATCACAAATCCTTATATGTAAATTCTTCTAGCTAAAAAAGAATTTTTCGTATTATTTCATAAAAAGTACTCTATAAATCAAGTAGTTTTGGAGAATGCTAAATTAAATAGTTAAATTGGTTTCTACTGCCTAAGGCTTTTCAGAGACTATAGTTGTAAATGTCTGAGAGAATATGGTAGGAAATTTCTCCTCTGCTGATTATAGAATTATGTGTGTGTGTGTGTGTGTGTGTGTGTGTGTGTGTGTGTGTGTGTATGGAGTTGTGTATACGATATGTTAAATATCTTGAGGAACACAGTGTTTCATAAAACATAATTTGGGAAAATAGTCTAGTGTGTTCTGTGGATACTTGTTGCTTACTAACAATACTGTGCGTATAGACCTATAAAATAGAATCGCTTAATTAAATAGTCTATACATACCCCCTTGTCTTCAGTTGTGGTAACCACAGACAAGCATATTGATCATATTTTAACTCACTGAGCATGCAGTCTTCAGGTGTTAAGATCCAAAAGTAACTCTGATAATCAGTTTAACATCACTGACCTTTTCCCCAGAAACACGTATAACTTTCAGGGATTTCCAGACCCCCTGAAACTTCTCAGAGTACAGAGAGGGAAAGGGATCCCATTCACAAAAATTCTTCGGGGAAAACATCTGTGAGCTATAAAATAAAAACTTGGGTGATTTGGAGAATCATTCGAATCTAAAACTAAGAGTTGGACTTGGAATTCTTTCTCTGTGGCCAGAAGAAACTTCAACAGAACAAGTTATGGGAGAAATGAGAAGAGAATCATGATTGTATACTAATGAATGGTGAGAACCCCAGCCTTTAAACACAACATATAAATATTTCATTTATAAAATCAAACACTGGAAGTACCTCAATTAAAGCTCTTAGCCTCACTCAAAGCTGAATGGATCAGGTGAGTAGCTCTATCTTAAAGAGATCAAAGAGCAGGTACACAGTGGTTAGAGTACAGACTCTGGAGTCAGACTGCATGGGCTCATATCCCAGCTCCACCACTCACAACTATGTGAACTTGAACAAATCACATAGCCTAGAAGTATCTCCACTGCCTCATCTGTAAAATGCAGATAATAAAAGAAACTAGTCCGTCTGGTTGTGATGTTTCAAGGAGTTTTTAATTTTATTTTTATTTTTTAACATCTTTATGGAGTATAATTGCTTTACAGTGGTGTGTTAGTTTCTGCTTTATAACAAAGTGAATCAGCTATACATACACATATATCTCCATAGCTCCTCCCTTTTGCATCTCCCTCCCACCCTCCCTATCCCATCCCTCTAGGTGGTCACAAAGCACGGAGCTGATCTCCCTGTGCTGTGCGGCTGCTTCCCACTAGCTATCTATTTTACATTGGGTAGTATATATAAGTCCATAGAACAATCATATGACCCAGCAATCCCACTACTGGGCATATACCCTGAGAAAACCATAATTCAAAAAGAGTCAAGTACCACAATGTTCATTGCAGCTCTATTTACAATAGCCAGGACATGGAAGCAACTTAAGTGTCCATCGACAGATGAATGCATAAAGAAGATGTGGCACATATATACAATGGAATATTACTCAGCCATAAAAAGAAACAAAATTGAGTTATTTGTAGTGAGGTGGATGGACCTAGAGTCTGTCATACAGAGTGAGGTAAGTGAGAAAGAGAAAAACAAATACCATATGCTAACACATATATATGGAATCTAAAAAAAAAAAAATTGTTCTGAAGAACCTAAGGCAGGACAGGAATAAAGACGCAGACGTAGAGAATGGATTTGAGGACACGGGGAGGGAGAGGGGTAAGAAGTTAAGTTTTTTAAAGCACTGGTATAGATAGATGGAAATACAGACTGAGAGATTCCTGGTATATATATATATATATATATATATATATATATATATATATATATATATATATATATAAAACAATATTTGTAAGTGGAAGAAGACCCTTAACATGCTACTGGTGCCAGTAATGACTATCTCGTGTCAGTCTGTCTGACTCTGCCCCCAGTGAGGGAAGACGTGTCCTCTGTATGCAAAGAATGCATTTTCCATGAGATGCTACAAAAGACAATTTTGTGAATAGATTGTACCATTAGCAAGAAACATCAAAAGACATTGGAGGTTAAATCGTTTTGTATGGCCTGAATGCATTATTATCATTTATAAAATTATCTCTATGAGGAAAAGTATTCCTATTATAAACTTTGTAAGAACTTTGTTGTAACAACCTATGTATAAATTGAGAACACCTTGCAAAATTTATGCAGTAAAATTCATACTAAAATAGAGAATATTTTGAATGTTTGAGTAGGCATGTGTTCTACCGAAGAGGGAAAAAGGGAAAATAAAATGTGTAGGGGAAGGACTTTGATTCTAGGACCATGGCCTTTTGAGGGGGAATAATGCTAGGAAGTCTCATAACAATTCAGAAATTTCTAGTCTTTAGACAAGCTGGGACCTGGAACCTGGGACCCTTTGCTGCAGTGCTTGCACCTAGACAAACATCTCCTCGAGCAGCAAAATACAAAGAAACTAAGTGGGACTAAAAATAATTATGAGCATGTGTAGCGGGGGACAACAAGATACAAAAAGACCAAAAACCCAACTGCCACTCCTGAAGAGCCAGAAGCAAAAGCAGGGTACCGCGCATGCCCTCGCATTCAACATCACCAAAGGGGTGGGCAGACCATCTAGGCCAGCCCTCCAGCTGACCCCTGGACACACCCTTACCCTCACCCCATATAAGGAAGCAGTCCCCTCACCCCGGGGGGAGTGAGCAAGGGAACCTGTTACTTGTTTTTGCAGCAGGGGCCCCAATAAAACCTTGTCTGAATTTCTTGTCTGGCCTCTTGGCAATTTCTATTGATTAAGGAAGGCCAAGAACCCTGGTCGGTAACAGTCTTAGATATTTTAAGCCACAGTATATTCTTTTGTCCTTTGCTTTTCCAGTGATTAATGTGCTAACTTGCAGATTCAGTCCAAGTCAGGTAGGAAGTAAAAACTGGCCAGTGTGTCATCTGAAACTGGATGTGACTGTAAAAGATATGCAAAAGATAAAGGCTTTTCCCTAGGCTTCATAATTTCAGCATTTCTCCAAAAGAATTTCATTATACATAAACAAACACATAAAATATTTTTATTTTCAATGATTTTTTTTTCTTTTTGGCTCATGTGGCTAGCAATATTTGTTTTTGTACAAGGGAGACAAATATTACTTTTTAACACAAACGTCTAGGAATCATATTGTGGGTGGTGACTTTCATCTCAGACTGTCTGGGGTCATATACTTGTGCTGTCATTTACCATCTGTGTGACCTTGGTCAAATTCCCTGACAATTCTGGGTTGCTCCATCAGTTTAATAGGAATAACAATAGTTTCTTACTTTATAGAATCGCTGTGAATGTTCAGTAAGAATACACATTTTAAGCACTTAGAATATAGCCTGGAAAATAATAAGAACTGAGGGATAAATTTTGACTATCATAATAATGGATCACCAGATTGCATATCAGCTGAGTCCAAAGTGTTTGTTATTCTGTCTTTGTAGGGTTTCTTTCCCCCTTATGAGTCTAGCCTTATTTTCACTGAGAAAAGATTCCTTGTCCCTGTATGAAGACATCTGATAGATGTGATTCCCATAAATGATCAGTGAACTGTTAACACAGCATTTTTGGACTCCCATAGTATTACTTTCATTTACCAAAGTTGCTGCTCTCTGGTTTGCAATCATTATTGTGCAGCTTAGTGTGGAAAAAGTGTTTAGCTTCAGTAAAGCACAAATATCGATTACACACAAAACTGAGGTGCCAACTATATCTAGGAACATCCCTACACATTTCTATTAGTGAGTTGATATGCCAGGATGACAGGTCATTCATATAATTTAGATGTGAAAGATGGTCCATGGAGGGGCTTCACAGATGTGGTTTATAGTAGGGAACTCTGAAATCTGTAATTTGACCAGAGAACCAATAGATTCAAACTTTGCCTTATTATCGAATAACTCAACACATATGCACAATTCAATACATTAGGAAGCAGAAAGGAGAAAACCTGTCCTTAGAGAGCCTTCCTTAACAATTGTCATGCCTGAGATTGAGACACTAATTTACATAAACAGAATCAGTTCTGGTAAAAGATCCACAAAGCAGAGGTTTCCTGAGTGTATCACACTCCAGCAATTGTCAAAAGGGTATTAGCACAATGAAAATGTCTTGGTTGCTCTTAAGATTGATGAGAGTGTCTTATTCAAATACCAAATTCTTATATAGTTAGTGAAACAACAAGAAGCAAACATCCTTAACTACTTCTAGCTGACTTCCAGTGTTGGGAAACAGAGGTAAGTGAGTAGATCCTGCCTCATCAGGAAAGATCAGTTAATTAAGCAGTAAGGGTTGGTAGAATACCTACATCATGTCCGATGCCAAGGAGAGTGTGGTATTACTGTGTTGACTGAGGAAGTACTAGGCTTGGACTAACAAAGAGCTAACTTTAGGGACATCAGTTAGGAATGATAATTATCCATTCCCTCTCCAATTCTGTGTCAGAAAGATGATAATCTCCAAATAGAGATTTAGTATTTTAAAGCAGATGAACCTTAAAAGAAAGTGAGTTAATATTAAATGTTCTCATACTATAATTGAGGAAAATAAAATCTCCAAAGTGTGAGTTATTTGCCTAAGAAAAAACCAAATATTTAATGGAATAGACTGAAGGAGATTCTAGGTACCCTGTTTCCTTAGGCCAGGGATGAAAATTTTATTGCTTCCTACTTCCTTGCTCCTTCGATTGCCTTATTTATTTTTTTCCTTTCTTAATGCATAATTCAAAGAAGCTGCATTTGCTGGGCCTCAACATCTGTAAGAAACTGAATACCAGGGATTTTTTTTACTATCCATCCTAGATCCCAGCATTTCTGACTATCCTTGTTGCTACTATCACATGTTCAACAGGGAAAAAAAAATTCCCTGGGTTTGCTAGATATGAAGCAATAACCTAACCAGAGTACTTATAGTCCTGAGTGATACACAGTTAACTTTTGATAATTGTCCCCTTCTCTCTGCCCATTGCTGGCATTGCTAGAAATGGCTCTGACTGCTCCTTCAGCTGAAGCTTTCCCACTTTTATCACAGATAACACCTAGAAACCATCCATCTATTTAAAGTTATTTATTGTCATTCAGGAAAAAGATCTAAGGAGATGCTGAAGGTTTGTCTATTTTCCCTCTAAAGTATATTTCTAATCTCTTCTTAAATATTGTCTGGCTGGGCCATTGGGGCTAATTTCCTACTCTTAGCCTGATTCTCTAAGAATTAAAATCCAATTTAGTTCATGACTGCTCTTCTTTAATTTTTTAAAAATTATATTATTAAATTTTTGAATGTATTTCAAGCAAAAAAATACTTTTAAGTATCTGAATACCCATCTAAATTTATCAAATTTTATTTTGCAATATTTGCTTCATAATTTTTGATGAAGTAAAAACACTACATAGAGGTTGTAGCCCCTTAGGTGCCCTCCACCAGCCCCATTATTTTCCTTCTATGTGCAGATAAAATCTGACTATGGTGTTTTATGTGTTCTATATGTGCACATATATATGTGCATATATTAATAAAATATATATTATTATTTGCATGTTTAAACTATGAAATATTATTTTGTATCATTTTGTATTAGACATTCTGGTGTACTTGTTAAATATTTTGCAATTCATCAATATCAATAGATGAAACTAGTTCACTAGCTACTACACAATGTTTCATTATATAAGCAGATCACTGTTTTTCTTCTAGTCATTGATGCTTAAGGTGGCTTATAATTTACTCCTATTAAAAATAATGTTTTAAAAAAATAATGTTTTAATAAAAAATTTTTGTTGATATCTCATAATGTACTTGCGTGAGAGTTTCTTGAAGATACATAGACAGAAAGTGAGCCCACTCATTAGATAACTGGGTAATTTCTACTATTTTACCAGATCTTGCCACATTGTTCTTCAAAATGATTGCAACAAGTCACATACCCTTTCCTGAGAACTTTTTTGCTAGACACTCAGCAACATTTGTTATTATCAACATTTTTTTTTTGTTTTTACCAATCTGATGGTTATAAAATAATGCCTTGTTGTTTTAATTTGCATTTTATGGATTGCTATTAAAATGAACATCTGTTCACATGTTTATTAGCCATTTGAGCTTTCACTTCTGTGAAATGTTTGCTAATGTCCTTTATCTTTTTTAATTGAAATGTTTGCCTTATTCTTATTGCTTTTTAGTGGTTCTTTATATATTCTGGTTACCTATTCTTTGCTTATTATATGTATGGCAAATATTCATTCCAAGTCTATGATTTATATTTTCATTTTGTTAATGGTGTATTTTGATGTCCTGAGAATTTTGTTTATTTTTTATATTCAAATGGATCAATATTTTCCATCAGCTTGTTCACTGATTTTTTATTATAAGCAGTTAACCCAATGTCCGGTACATACATTGTCTTCAATAAATATTTGTGGAATGAATATCTTTAGGTGTGGGTATAGTTTCCCTCACCTACTTTATCTACAAAATTTGCCAAACTATGTTTGTTTATCCATGTAAGGTTCTGTTCAACAATTCAACTTCTGTGAAAAATATTATTGGTAATTTTATGGGAAATGCATTGGATTATAGAACATTTGAAGGTATCTTTCTTTTTCATGTTACTTCACATCCCCATCCATGAATGAGGACTCTCTATTTGGATCCTTTCATCATGACTTCCATTTAAGGTTTATACTTTTTCTCCAGGAAGATCTTTCACACTTTTGTTTCATATATATTTTACTGATTTGTTAAATGCTATTGAAAGAATATATTTTTTGAATTTTATGGAATATGTATAGGGTCAAATTAGTTTTCTGCAGCAAACTAACTACGTTTGTTATAAGCTAGTAATGCTAATTAGTATCAAGTGTTTGAAGATTCTCCTGGATTTTCTATGTAGACAATCATATGTAAGGCGAAAATGACGTGTGTGCTTTTCTTTTCACTCACTTTTATTCCCATTTTACTACGTAGATTAACACATGCAGTACAATGTTGAATAGACTCTAAAGGGAATGGCTATAAATTTCAACATTATGATGTAATCTTTTGCTATATACCTTTTATCTAACTTCTTGACTTGGATAGTTAACAATTTTCAGACTTTCTTCTTTTGTAATGTAAACATTAAAGGTTATGCTTTTTCTTCTAACTACTACTTTACTTATAGTTCATAAGTTTTTACACATAGCTTTCAGTATTAATACTACGTTGTTTCTAATTATTATGTATTTTGAATTTTTTAATTATAAGTTACTTAGAATATTGTTGTTGTTTTATTTTCAAATAGATGGAGGTTCTTTTGCTTTAACTTTGGGTAAGAGGAATAAAAAGTTACAGTTAGAAGTGCATGAACAGAGGCATGAACTTCATAGGGATATGGCGTTCAAATTTATACAGACTATGCTGAGTCTTAAAAATTTCTGCACCTCCCTATGGTAGTGAACACAAGTTCTTCCCTAGTGCAACATTTTACTGAGAATGTCTCCCTTTAGAGTCCCAGCCACATGCTTCTGTTTGAATATTTGATTAGTCCAAACTAAAATTTTTGACTCCTTTCTGTATGGATCTTATCTGACTGACCTAGATATCTCCGAAAGATAACCCAAAACCAGGTAGCAACACCCAGTGCAACCATGGTGTAAGCCCAGGAGCACACTGCTTTGGTCATTAGCTCTCTTTTCATCACTGGCTCCTTGAGATAGACCTTATACCATAAGTTGTGCATTTGAGACAGTGTTTATTGCATGTTAATTTTCATTCTTATGTATCTGTTGCAATAGAGTTTCAAGTTCTTCCTATTACTTTATAGCTGGGATCAAACGTCTGCTCTTCTGTGTTTTATTTGCCTTTCTATTAATTATAGAACTTTCAAACCCAGTGCTCTCTGACCAGCACAGCTCACAGCACTTTTCTAACTCTAGCTATGCTAAATAAGCTATTGCTCAATTCCAAAGTAGGCTGTATTACATCCCTTTACCTCATAGCTTCTGCCCCAATCTCTTCTTTTTATCTAGTACCTAGTCTCACATGTATTATTCAGTCTTTTTATTGCATATTGTATTCTAGGTATTGCACTAGATGCCCTAAAACCCACTACCTTAATAACTTAGAAATGACCCGAAAGCTAAATATCATGATTCTTGCCAAAGAGATAAAACTGAGTCCCCCAAATTTATAATCTCACTTTACTTTGCTATAACAATGATACTTTGTAACCACTTTATATAGGAACAATTATATAATTTATAGCTATTTCAGAAGAGGTAACATCTTCTCATAGGAAATCATTTTTTAAAAAACACTGTTCCCTAAACCATAGTAATAAAACATAATAATTTCAAATATACATAGTATTTTTAGTAAACACCATTGGCCTATCACAATACAACCTTTCTCTGAGCAGTTTTCAGTAAACTGCTAGTGTATTTCCTATTTGTTAAGACAATTAATGATCATATAATTATGATCATATAATTTTGTTAATGTGGATTGGAGGCAGTTTTGCTTTTTCTATGACATGGTAATAAGCTATTTCAAAAATAGAATTAGTATATCAGTCAGAGCCCATTCAGGAGACAGAAAACATACCCACAAGTTGAATAAGAAAATTTAATGTAAAAATTGTTAACTACTAAAAAGTAGTTAACTATTAAAAGGGTTAAAGTGGACTCCAAAAAGCCAAGAAATATCAGGTGAAAAAAAACAAAAGCAGCGATTGTCATTAGGTTGGGGAAGAGTGAGCAACAAAAGAACAGAGGACCTAGAAGAAGTTCTTCCCCAAGGATGAGTTCAGATCTCTTCAAAGTGGGCATAGCTACAAGAGAACACCCAGGGTGCCTGTACAAACCTGTCAGAGGGTGCAGGATGGAGTTGCTATGTAGAACTGGCTTACCAGTTGAGGAGACAGCTGCCTGAGAATATGGCTGGAACTACATGACAGAAATGGTCTCCCAACCTGAGAGTAGGGCTAGAACTGGTGTGTGCAGACCACTGGGCCACCATGCTGAATAATAAAGAAAGAAGATCAGAGTCTAGAAATGGAGTGCCTTTCTGGGCTAGTGTGCTAAAATGTCTCTCCAGCAGCCTCAATTAACAAAGTCTAATATTTGTACCATCTGACAAAGGAGAAATGTCTAAAGGGTGTGGCTCCAGTATCACAAGTTTGTTGAAAAACTCCAAATTACAAAATAAACTTGAAAATATGTGTAATATGTTGATAACACATCAAGAATGTTTTCATATGAATCTTTCACCAATATGATCCTTCTACATTTGAATGATCATAATACGGTTTTGCAAGATTTGCTAGTGAAAGAAATTCTAAATTAGGAAAATCTCTTCAAAGAACAGTAACAATTAACTTTTTTGAGGCATGAGTAATTTTAACGAGATAGATTCAAAATTTCAAGGCTTTAATTTGAAGATACTTAACATGTTATATCCTTGTATTAAAAAAAAATAATGGGTATATCTGTCTCTATAAGTTTAGTTTTAACCCAACTAAATTAGTTTTCTAGGAGGAGCATGTATTCTAAAACTGAGGGGAATATGCATGTATTGATTGTCACATTTTTTAATGATTTCTGCACAACAGATTGAGAACTGGAATGTAGCTTTTGATTGATGAATGGATTATCATTTCTAAGTAAAAGAAGTGATATGTTCTTTTATTGAACAACTTTGGAATCTACACTTTTTCTTAAGAATATTCTGGGGCCCCTTTTCAAGAGAACAAATCTAGAAATTGGTACTCTTTGATCATACAGGATGAGCAAGGATATTTGCTTAATACCCTGCCCCCTAAACCTAAGGAAATAGTTAAAAACCACTAAACTTCCAGCAATCTCATCTGACCTTGCCAACCTCAAGAATTATCTGCCTAAAAATGAAATGTTGTAATGCATACCTACAATGGCTGATTTCCAGAGGAATCCATCTACTGTCTTGTTATTGGTCATTAAAAGTCTACTATCTAAGCATTATTCATTTAGTTCATGGATTTGAACCCTTTAAAAATGTAGACATCTTGGGAATAGAAACACCATGAAAGTCAACTTTTATTTTCATTTTTTTGTATAAATGTGATTCAAATATTTTCCTAATCGGGATAACAATGTGAAAAGATGAGCTCGGTGGCACCAGTGGAGGGCTGGCAAAGAAGTACTGCACAAAGGGTAAATGGTTTAAAAACCAGGGGAAGAAGGGGCCAAAAGACCACCAAAAACTTGACAAGTTTATCATCTACACTTGGGGTTCATTCCAAATTCCAATACCTTGCTGGTAATAGAAATGTGAAAATAATAATGATAAATAGCATGTATATTACCTCTAAAAATATGTTTAAAAATTTGGAAATGAACACTGTTGAAAATTAATTTTTTTTTCTAAGATTACTTAACACAGCTAAAGAGTGCAAAGGATATCTGAGGCAATGGACGTACTTGTGCTTACTTTGTTCAATGTCTGTTATAATGCTCCCATTTCTGTGAAGGCCTATGCTTCTACTTTAAATAGCTAGAAATGCTTTGAATGAATATTTTCATAGTTTTTTGGGAGAAATATGCAATTTTTTTCTGTTCAATTATTCTGTCTAATTAAATATTCTCTTTGTCTCTGTGCTTTTGTTTTATTTTATTTTAATTTAACCATTTTGGGGAAACACAAGGGAGAAGGTTAGAAGCAATGGATTAAGTGCCAACACTTAGGCCACTTCACTCATTGGTACCCTGGGCCACTGCCCAACTGCCAAACCCTGCATTCCCCACGCTAGCATTTACCTATTCATTTTTTTATTCCCTCAGAGTTCCAAGGCAACAACCGGAAAGTTGATTATTGGGCTTTATCTCTTTTCCTGGTCCCAGGTCTGTATATTTTATGTAGGCTCTGGAATCGATACTTAGTACTTGTTTTGATTTTTTTAAAGACTTTGGGCAGAGGTAGGAGAGGTGTTAGAAACACATGAGGTTGGACATAGCTCTCTGGGGTCAAGCAGAGGCTACCCATTGCTTCTATGTTCAGACTGTCTTAGCCAGCATCTTAAAATGTTTAAATACCTAGGGAAAATATCCTGGGTGATTTAAACAAGGTAACTTATTCTCCAGAGTCATAATTATAAAACTCTGTTTGAGAACATGTTTTGAAAGATTTTTTTAAAAATCAGATTGCACTTTTTCTTGGGATGGATATTTAATGCATTGGTTGTTAGCTCTAGGAAACTAGCTAACCTCAGGGGAAAAAATCCTTAAAATAGCCAAGAGTTTTGGAAGCTAGATAGAGAAGAAAGCAGACTTGATTGCTCAGTATAAAACTAAGTAAAAAAGGATGTTATCAGCAATTAACTACAAAGCTTGATTCTAAAGGAAAAAAAAAGAATCAAAGTGGAAACATTTTTAAAGAGATGAAAACACTACTGGCAGCTCCACGGGGTATGGAATTTCTAAGAAGCCAGAATCAATTCATATTTTCTTGTTTCTAGGCAGTATTCAGCTTTCAGTTATTTTTTAAACACTTGGGGGATACAACTGCTGAGAACATATTTAAAAATTAGAATAAGCCAGAATGACCCTGGAGCTTTCATCTCTCTCTTCCCGCCCCCCCTTTTCCCTCATTGTGCTTTGCAAATAATTTATCACCATAAGCCAAAATGGAACTGAAACATCGCTTCATTAAAAGTCAAACAAAATCCAATCACTTGCAGTAGTCATGACAAGGCTGATTAACTGCTAAGTCACTCAAAAGAGGGATGAACTAAAGAGAAATAAATGTTCTGGGTGATAATCCAGGGAAAGAAAATGCCAGGTAAGTAAACAAGCAGAGTCTTTTTGCATTTGAGTTAGAGATGCTGCAAAGAAAATATTGCTTGTATTAAAAAGAAACCACTTTTCTTATAAAAAATGAGGATGTCTGCTATTTAACAGGATTTCCATGAGGTCTTCTACTGATGCATTTCTGCATAACCTCTGAGTTAGGGAAGCCAGTGACAGTCAAACATATGCCCAATTACTAGTGGGGCCAGACATGTATCAGAGAAAACTACACAGAAAGAGGAAGATTTGTGTCGGGTACCAGGAAGAAGGAAAAATATCTGTTTCTCCTTAGAAACAGGAATGGATGTCCTTAGACACATAGCTTCGGGGTGGAATCTGGGGCATAGGTCCACAATCACTCTTTCAGGCTAATTTATTATGATGCAAGTGTAAGAGTCCTAGACTTTATCTCATGTCCTGGTGCCTAATCAGATTTCTCAGACTGTCAATGTGAAAACATAGTTCTAAAAGCATAATGCATAATTCTGGTTAAGAGATCCAGAAAAATGTGGAAATTCAGTGGCATATACCACAAATAATAGTTGTGCTTGTTTCTTTTCATTTATTTTTTCCAAATGTCAAAATGGTAATAGAAAATCATTACCCTTACTAACCTCTTAACAAACAGAAACAGCAGAAGACAATTTTTTCCATTTCATTCTATTCTAGTTTCCCATCTTTACTCTTCCCTTAAAATCCAGAAATTAGCCACACTTTAGTGCTTAAAACTTAGGGGTGAGACCATGTACTCTTCCTCTTCCATTCTGGTGAATGTTAAAGTGTTCCACCCCCTTTCAATGAAATTGAAGGGACTTTTTTTCAGGATAGAAGCCATTCTACCTCTTGGACTGGCACAGAGACACTACAGAAGATGATTTCAGCTGTCAAATATCGTGGCTCTGAAATTACAGAGTAGAAAAAAATTAGGCACTGTCTTTGCATCATTAGTGCTGTTGAGCATAGAATGCCTGGCAGATTTACAGGTGGCAGAAATAAAAGATTAATTGTTTTACTTTATTTATGCCTGGAATGTAACTGAGGACTAAGCAATTTGATTCCCATCAGTAATCTGTTTCCTTTTGTCATTTCCCAACACCTGTCATTTTGTTAATTCATCCTTCTGCTTATAAATGTTAGGCAATTGAAGGAAAAGCACATATTTTTTTTATTCACTTATGTTGAACTAGTAACTTGGGAAACTTTCTTCTTTGTCTTTTATTCGCCCTTAGTAGGAAACAAAAGACACATTCTAAAAAACTGCAGCCTACTATAGAAATTGTGTTTTTCTCTCCTTAAATTACATAAAGTAAAGAGATGGGTATGGTTTAAAAAAACACAGAAATTAAGAAAAAAAATCAAACAACTACTACAAAAACCTCACCCTCTTCACCATTTCCATGGTCTTAAAATTGTTTAAAATCTAGTACAAGAATTGTTTAGATGTGAAAATATACTTGTCTCCTTTTTTGTTCTTTTTCTTATTCCAAAGGATGTAATTTCTCTGATTTTCTCTTTTTTTCCCTGTCTTTGATCTGTAGCTTTGACACATTAAAATTATTGCAGAGAATGCCAATCATTATATCTGTCAAACATTTCCAAACTAACCCTGTACCACTTTCATAAAGAACATGCTCTTCTGTAGCCCTGTAAGGGGCAGCCCTATACGTGACATGACCCAGCTGAGCGGGTCACTGCCATGTAGCTGAGAAGTGTTGTCACTGTTCACATAATAACCTTGGTATTACCTACAGACACAGCTTTTCATCAAAGGATGAATATCATAAATGTCAGGATTGGACATACCTTCCTAGTCTGAATTCAAGGACCTACTGCCTCCACAAGCTACTTATCTTTCTCCAATAGCAAAACTACCTCTACTAGTCTCCTACTCAGATCTCCTTCTAGGTGAATGAAATGTTTGAACAAAAAGACAGAGTTAGAACTTCCTGCTGGAGACTATAGGCTATCCCAGGTTCTATATCCAACTTAAGGGTTTTCTTCATTTTCCTCTTTTTTTTTTCCTTCTGAACGTATCATTTAGTTACACTTCTCTTTTATCTCTAAGTGAGCTTGATCATCAATAGTAGATCATGGAATGAGATGAGTTGGGGGAAGTGGAGAGAGATGAAACTAGCCAGATGATCAGAGATCACATCAGAAAAGGCCTGGTATGATATAAAAAAGTTTGAATATTATCCTAAAGTCAACGGGGAGCAAACTATAAGTGACTTTTAAAACATTAAATGATGAAATTTGTGATGTGGATAACTTTGACAGCAGGGACAAGGATAGTTTGGGAGGGACTAAGCCCATTAGCAAGAAGAACACAATAAAATGCTGTTACAGCAATCCAGGTAATAAATATGGAGAGATCACATTAAGGAAGAAATAATGTAAACAGAAGGGAAGGGGTAGATTCTAACAGTACTGAGACCATTGATTGAATTAAAGTAGGTAACTATTGACATATGGGTTAAGGAAGAGTAATAAATCAGGAATAACCAAGAAGTGTCTAACTTGTATCCTTGGAAGGTAACCAAGATGAGAAGTTTAATAACAAGTTTCACTGGGGAGGGTTGACTTCAGTGTTTGGATATACAAGTGAAGTAGGAAGTTGTATAGATGGGTACAGATATTAGATAAGAGCTCAGGTATATACTTGCAAGTCATTACCATTTACATAGCAATTGAAACCACATTTGTTGGATGAAATCACTCAGAGACTGTAATGCTCATTAGAACTAATCTATTTTGGTTTGCAATTTTTGTGCACATTATAGGATTATACTGATCTGCCCCCTTTGAAGTTAGTCTTGACTATATCACTCACTTTGCCAACAAAATTGAGAGGAAGGAATTTATGCCTCTTTGGAGCAGAAGCAGGTTCTAAGTTGGTACTCACTTCTAAGTTGGTGGTTCTCTTCCCCTTGCCACTATGACCAAGAATATCCCTGGTGATGGAGGATGTGTTGACCTGTGTACCTGAATGAAGACAATGTGATGGGTACCCCCAGTTCAACTGTGATAAACATGTAATATGAGCAAGAAATAAATGCTGATTGTTTTAAGCCACTGAGATTGTAAGGGTTGTTACTTGTAATTTAGCTTATCCTGTCTTTTGGCTCAGTGGCCATGGCTCACGGGCCTAGCCGCTCCGCGGCATGTGGGATCTTCCCGGACCGGGGCACAAACCCGTGTCCCCTGCATCGGCAGGCGGACTCTCAACCACTACGCCACCAGGGAAGCACAGCTTATCCTGTCTTGATAAGAGTGATAGAGAGATAAGGAATATTCAGGGACAGAATCTTAGAAAACAGTAGCTTGTAAGCAAGAGGTATTGAAAGGAGATTCTAATGAAAAGACTGAGGATAAAAACCAAAAGAGGTAGAAAGAGGAATAAAATGAAAGAGAAAAAAATATACCTGAAGCCTAGGGAGGATGAAAGTTCCCAGTAGGAAGGAAGAGTAGATATCTTGGGTATTAATTGGTAATCTTGTCAAGAGTCATTTAGATAGAGTGTGATGTGGGCAGAACCCCAATTGTAATGTGTGAAGGAATGAAGGAAGGTGAAGAAGATATCTAAATTGTATATTGTACTTTTGAGTACTGTGGCTCTCTCTGAAAGGAAAGAGAAAAGTATTGTAACAGTACAGGGAAGAAAACACTTGGAAAATAGTTTCGTTTTTGTTGTTGTTTACAGATAGGCAGTACTCAAGCATTTTTACAAGCTAAAAGGGAAGAGTAGAGAGGGAGAGGTTGAAGAGAAAGGTGAGAGAAGGTAATGAATGACCTTTTACACGTTAGAAAGGACTAAAACACTGGCTCACTTGAAGCGAAAAAAAAAAACTGTCTCTAGAAAATAATAAAGGGAGAGGGTTTCCATGTCTACACTCATGAAACACAGTGCTTAAGGGGACTTAGCTACTATGAATCCATTCACTAAACTCTCCTCCATTGAGTTTAATCTGTAGCTTAGACTCTCAATAGAACTCAATATACAAGAATGCCATCTACATTAAAAAGAAGAGATGCAAAGCCCTGGCCTTTTTAAAATAGTGGATACCCCATATGTATCCTATAATAGTATAGAGTTAAAGTAGGTTTATTTTGAGATTAACTGCATTATACTACATATTTTTCTTCACGGGTTTAGTGGTAGTGGTGATGTTGAGGTGCAGTGGTATTTTGTTTGATTGTGCATTAAGTAGGCATTTTAAGTCCTTGCTGATATAAAACATCAGTGCCTCACTGATCCTAAGGGAATGTATGGATGCAACATTAAGTTTGTCTTTAGAAAATTATCATATTATGAATCTCTGATTAGACTCAGTTCTTGTCCTCGATATCTTGTGCTGTTCCCTATAGAAGTTATTTACTATGTATATTTGTTCTTGGGAGCAATGTACTGCATAAATAGTAAGAGTATCTGAAAAAAATGTATTTTGTACATGCTTATTTACATTTAGTGTTTTAATGATTATTATGCTGATCCAGTGTTTATAATTCTTTTAGATAAGAATTAATGAGTCTTGGGCAAAGGCTTGAAACTGTCAAAATTCATTTCAAGTGTTCTTTTATGTTGGTATTTATGATCTGAAAATAAAGATTCTCGTGCTTTCTTAACACTATAATTTTGATATATGGTCAGAAACTGTATAATTCTTTGTCATTAGATTAACTTTTCACATCATCTCAATACATTTAAAAAAAATTTTTTATGTTTCAGAAATTCTTTGGACTTGACTTTGTATGCATTACAAAACTAACCAAAGGGATCCACAGTTCCTTTTATTATTTATCAGTTGACTACCTTATACCTTACCCTTCCAAAAACTGAGAGATAATGCTAGTTTTTGACATATAAGACATTATTCACCCAGAAATACTGATTTTTATCCTATAAGTACAAAAATTACACAGTAAAAAATTGTACAATGGCATAGCTAGCCTAGGAATTTGAAATTCAGAAATAAATAGGAAATGTTGCAGAGTATCTTATGTGAGAAAACTTGTGTGATATTTTACCGTTTGTAGCCAACTGTTCCCATTTACTTCACTGCCATATCTAACATTCTTTTCAGCACACTTTCATAGTCTGTAGTGACTATCTTGTAGGGAGATACCATTGGAAGGATTCTAGTTTTAGCTACAAAGCTTGATAAACTGATTCCAAGATTCTGTCCAATACCAGGCTTCGATGACTCCAGAAATTCTAATAATTTCCATCATCCTCAATTCTTAACTGTCTGACCCTCTAGCAGATTACTCCAGATTATTTCAGATTTGAGGACTCTCCCTTTACTATCTCCCTGACCACTGACCTTGCCAACTGAATTACTCAATGTTTACCTAAATTACTAAATTTATATTTTACTCTGGTTACTTACACAAAGTAAGCTATTCAAGTTCTTTTTTGAAACCAACAGCATAGAACAAAATATAGGATTGATAAACTGCTATTCTACCTTAAAATTTTAAAAATGCTGGGAAAGTTCTTCTAAAATGGCCAAATAAGTCCCAATCTCTTGGCAGATAAAAACTACAAACTTTGAACAAAATATAATACACAACTACTTGAAGCCTCTAGATTCAATAGTAGCAGGATCAGCAGATTCTAGAAGGGACCCTAAAACTTGAAGAAGAGCTTCACATGAATGTGAGTTTCCAGTTTTTCTCAGCTTTCACTCTGAAGGATTTCATGGCATGCCACAGTCACTGGGATGTGAAGAAATCCAGGATACAAAACAACAGATGGAAACACCTCAAAATTGTGTGTATTGTCTACCCAAGTCTCTACCAAATCTAAACCACACATGCAAGGAGCATACTTAGAACTGTCAGCTAAGGGGAGAAAAAGGATATGATGTGAGAGCACTTTCTACTTTAGCCAGTTATAGCTTCCACCTGTAATATTCTTTTTACTATAGAAATCATGCAATCACTTTGTATGTCATCAATACCTTGAGCCTAAAGGTTGCCCCCAACAACTTAAACAATGGTAATGTGTCTCTCAAGGGATTAGCCAAATACTTTTCACCAATCCTATAAAGAAAGGAAACAAGAGCAGAGACTAATAGAGCTGAAAAATAAAAAACGTGGTTCAATTTTTTACTGGAATGTCAAGAAACTAAACCCTGACAATGGTGAAAATGGGCTGTGTAAAATGAAGTGTGCCTTACCCTTGTAAAAGTATACAAATCAATCATTCCTGGAACTGCATAAATCAGCCACTGTCAAAATATATATTGTCTAACTTGTTCCAAGTCTACTACCCAAAACAACAGATAAAATCCATCAAAAAATCTGAAGATCATGTAACCAACTTGTGCAAGATGGCAACAGTTTCTGTCCAATATGTTTTTCTTTCAAGTAAATCCCAAGAAACAGGGACAAAGGAAATTGAACATGCAGCTGGCTTCTCCAAAGCCTCAAGGGTCAGTTCTTATGTCAAAGGTGCAGTCCCTGGTTATTTGTGTTATCTTCAACTTTTTGTTAAAATGAAACCAAATTTTTCTTTTTCTTCCATGTAGGAAGAATAAGGATATTTGAAAGTCCTTTCTGTCCAAAGAAGATGAAAAAATAATAAGATCCATGTGTTATAATGAGGTAAAGAATCAGACATAAAATATTCAGGTATAATTGGATTTCTGTCTTTAAATCAGCATACAATTTCAGTGCCCGAATATATGATAACAGAAGCTTAGCACTGACTGATAGTCAAGAGAATTGCCAAGTTACTGAAAGTGATCCATGCACTGCAGCTCTGGTGCAGTGAGGTGAAGCCCACGTCTATTAAACAGTGAAAAATAGCTAACTATCAAGTCAAACAAACCTACGCTCAGCTTTCAGATGGGTTGGAGGAGGACAAAATGATAGCAGTGTCCTTGTCCTCAAGGAAGGTTGGTTTTACAATAGACAAACAGATACGTTTCCAAATAAATGATAAATGATATAAGAAAAATAAATACAAAGTGTTTTGATGCTACAATGTTGTGAATGATTAATTTTGCATACAGCTAAAGTTGAAGACTTGTTCTTTTTGATAAATGCTAAAATGTCATTTTAGTTATACCTATATTCTCCTACAGAATGAGTTTTTAGGGAGCTCATTTGCTCTTACTAATCTGATTATAATTCTACCATTGATCTGCTTCACAGTCAACATAGTTTGATTAAGAAATTCGTGAAATAAGACACGTTTAGTTTATGCATTAATTAGTGAAGCATTTATGGAGTGCTTACTATATGCTGATCTCTGCACTTTTCTGGTACCAGCAACATCTGATAAGTGATCATCTAGTCTTTGTTTTGACAGCTACAGTCCTAGGAAGTGACACCTTCTAAGTGATAAAAAATATTTTCATTGCACTTGAACGAAACATGCCTCCTACTGTGTTCACTCATTCATCAAACATATATTTGAGCAACTAGTGTGGACAGGAATTATATAGGACAAAGAGGATGGAAATTAATTTAATTCCTGTTTCTGCTCCCAGGAGACTAACAGTACATGGACTTACTGATTAAGCCTGATTTTATCATGAATCACATAAACTGGGGTTCCCAACCTTGGTTGTCTAATTAGAATTACCTGGATAATTTTTTCTTTTTAATACAGATTCCTAAGGGCCACTCTTAACTCTTCTTATTTATTAGTTCTTGGAAGAAGCCCTAAAAATCTCCATTTTATAAAATTTTGTTAAGTGATACCTAAGCACAATCTAGTTATTTATCTAGTAAAATAAATAGCATCTCCCTAATCTTATAACCATCCAGACATGTGAAAACAGATACTCTCTACTCCCAATTTTCCCTACCTTTTCTGTGATTCATGTGATCAAGTCTCATAATTAATAACTACATAATTTTGAGCCTAATATCTCAAAATCATGAACTCAACCAACAATTGGAGAATTTTGATTTTTTCCTTAAAATATATCTAGCCACATCAAACCTATAAGAGGCTACTATATGTTCTTTTTCCTACCAGCATTTTAGTTCTTCCGTCCTAATACCATATTAATAGTACCATAAAAAGGAATTAACTTGGCATCTATTTGACTAGTATTTGTGATCACTGAAAAAGACTGTAGGTTGAAGTTTACCAAGAGGTTTTTTTATAAGTATATTAAATAATAGTTGCAGGAATATAACTGTTTTCAGGCATCTTAAAAGTACCAGCTTATAAATATTATTTATGCTAGTTCAAAACTAACAATTTATTTATTAATTTTTACCAAAAAAATTCACACAAAACTTTTATTTTATTCTATTTTTAGTTTCTTTAACTAGAATAGAAAGAGAAAGGCTTTAAAAAAATAGTCCTAACTATGCAATGATTTTAATCCTGCAGCACCCTTTTTTCTTTTAAGTAAAAAGTTGAATTAATAAAAAGAGCTGGGTATCAACAGAACCTCTGTGAGCTAGGAAACACTATTCGCTTTAAAACAACAAAAATGCACCGTGATGTAAAGAATAAAATGTAGAGGACTATGCACTCCAGACTACCAGTAATGTTTATAACTTTCCACTTTGTAAAATTACAATTTTTCCTTTCTTATTTACAGTCTGTGTACCATAGCAACCTAGGAGTGTTGCATCTGCATCGTGCATGCTGATCAGACACCCTTGTATTCATTAGAGGAACTGACTCATGATCCCACAGCTAATCCAGCCATGCTACCCGACAAAGTTTTACCTTAGGCCACCACTGCCTGCCTGGGTGGGTTCACTGCTGCTTGAGAGATCCATAAAAGAACGTGTCAGAGATTAGTCTCTCTGTGTGGGTGTGATATTAAGATAAACTAAAAAAAGTAGAGCTTCTCTGAGATGATACAAGTAAAACCTTATTTTAATGCTGAACACTACAGTCACAAATACCTTAAAAGATGAAAAGTTATCCATGTGGTACCGAAATCTTCACTGAAGAGAGATATAGGCCTTAAAGTCTGGCACACATGAAGACATGGTGAGGGGAATCATTTCATCTAAGATTAATTCATCTAGAAATTTCTCCTTTAACATGTTATTCCACACTCATGAAAAAATGCATTTGTAATCACCAATAACAACTATTCTAAACTTTTGGGTAAATAATACACATTTTTAAACAGTGCTTCTTTTAGGCACTATAAATTTTGAATTATATTGCAGAATTTTGGAAACAAATATTTTCATTCAAGGAAAAAACTGAAATTTCAAAAATACTTCTTTACCTCTCTGCTTAATATAGCCTTTGTTAAAATATATACAATTTTTCATTAAAGAAAGAATATGCTTCCAGAATTATTAATAAAAATACATTAAAATAGTAAACATCCTATATAGTGCCAGTTCTTAAATACAGTGCCCTGATTTTGGGGGGGAAATCCAATGTTATTTCCTCATTTATTTTAATGCAATGCAAGCTCTTTTCTTTCACTTCACGCTAATAATTTAGTTTCATTATAATCATTCTATGTCCACCATCATTGCCATTTTAATATTGTTGTCCTTAAGGGACAGCCACTTTCTGCCTTGATCTTTCTCCTCTGTCCTTTCCTTTTTGACATAGACTTACTTTTAATTTTAAAAGATCTCTGCTCTACTGGATCATTGTTAACATTCTTCTCAGAACACAAAAAAGGCTGGGACAAGACGCTGCCTAATTTCCAATAGTTTTAAGGGCTAGAAAAGAGCAGGGACCTCTGAAGTAAGGAAGCTTAAATAACCATCCAAAGAGCTCTTGGTAATGAATGAATGACAACAGCTCTGCCAGCTCCTGGGTTCTAAGAGTCAAGAACAGGGTCATCACATTATGATTGAAATGCTCTGCTTTCCAATGTTAGCTAGTCATGTGTAACCAAACAGCATTGCACCCCTAGTCATGTGTAAACAAACAGCTTTACACCTCTCCTTTAAGACCCATCATGCTAATTACAGACTCAGAATTCTGAGGCGTCTCAGCCTGAGCTTCATATTGTTCCCAGCAGATGAATGTGCCTAAATGAACAACTCCTAGCCACATGCATGCAGCTCCATGGATCAGGCTCCATCAATCTCATCCTCCCAATTCTATTACTAGGTGAAAGGCGGTTATCTTCTTAGAATTGATAGTGCTTTACAGACACACTCACATTTGACTAGCATCACAATCATGAGCAGGAAGAATTGAGATGACTAATTTCACTACATCAAACACAAATTCAAGTTCTGACCAATGTGTTTATCTTATTATTTGACATAACTCTACACAAAGTTGACCCCAGTCAAAATAGTGATTTAGGCAAAATTTTTACTTTGCTTATTGGTATCCACCATGATATATATTTTTATTATCCTTCCTGATTTGCCCCATTTCTTCCTTATGCTCTTTCCCTGATTTTCCCCTCCTTCCTTACTTAGTGCTTCAGGTGTCCTTAGAAATTATGTATAGCAAAATAAGCATTTACCTTTTTTTTTTTTTTTTTTTTTTTTATGCGTTACGCGGGCCTCTCACTGTTGTGGCCTCTCCCGTTGCGGAGGACAGGCTCCAGACGCGCAGGCTCAGCGGCCATGGCTCACGGGCCCAGCCGCTCCGCGGCATGCGGGATCCTCCCAGACCGGGGCACGAACCCGTGTCCCCTGCATCGGCAGGCGGACTCCCAACCACTGCGCCACCAGGGAAGCCCAGCATTTACCTTTTTATGAAGAAAAATTACCTACACAACTATATTTTATTTAATCCTCAAAAAATTTTGTACATAATCTCCATATGCCATTTCTTTGACACAAGTAACTTTTTCAAAGTCACATATATCAAGAGGCCCTAAAGACTACTTAAGTCTACACTCTGCAAGCTAGACTTCCCATTGTATATGCATTAAGGAAGAAGATATCTGGGGAGCATAATATGTAATACAAATGAGTGAAAGCTTAAAGAGTGGGACCTTATGTTCCAGAGATGTTTACTGTTATTGTTATTATTACTTAGAGAAACATCTGTCATGCCTCAAGCTGTACCACGTACATAAGCCCCCACTTCAAGCAACTTCGATCTCATGCTGCTTTGCTCTTTGTGGTACATTAAATATTCAAGAAATTGACAGATATTGGATGGTCAATAAAGTAAAATAACTCAAGACATATGCAGATTGACTGAAGGTGGTACAGACTGAATAATTATGGCTGGCGATAACTAGAATTAAAGGGAAAAGAGAATTAAACAATGTCTCTCTCCTTTTTAGTGATTTTGGTATTAGTAAAGGAATATATTATGGTAAATGTAAGGATGATAAGAGGCTCATTATAGCTTCCTTATCTTGGTAAATTCTAATTTGTAAAGAATTGTCCTTGGTTGAATTATATCAAAGCAATGCTGGAAACAAAGCAGAGGCACAGGATGTAATAAGGATGCACTGTTTATGTTAAACATAATCCAAACTTTTCAAGTAAGAATAACATTAAATGGAAGAGAACAACCCACTGTTTGAAACAGAAGAAACTATGGCAGTGTTCTTTCTCATCAGTTTAGCTCATTGATACCTGCACTAGAATTACCAATTCCCAGGCCAGAGCCCAGGACTTTTAGGGTGAAATCTTTAGGAGTGTTACTCCGGCTTCTTAACATTTTTAGCGCAGATAATTCATATACACACCATAGATTAGGACTTTCGAACTACTGGTGTGAGGAATACTCCCAGAAGTAAATTATAAGAGAACTAGAGGTTTGCTAAATGACTTATGAAATAATATCAGAGCATATAGTTACATTTGTACAATTTGCTTTTTATTACTTACTGTTTCTACTAAACCTATAAATAATCAATTTCAGAAATGATCTAAGCTACTTTGAGCCATAATTTGTCTAACATATCTATTGAAACCTATTGACTCACTATCAGGACACAGAATGTCAGTGCTTTCTCATATTTGTGATTATCATATATATTATCCCCTCTCCTTCCATCTGGCAGGTAAAAAGGTCTTGAACATCTTATTTCCTAAAATATCCTGTTGGCTAAAAATTTTTTAAAGTGCTCAACTGCCCATTTTTTACATAGATACAATGTGAATTGAATGACAGAATAGAAGGATCTGAAATACAAAATGTGAACTCAGGAAACAAGAACATTGCACATCAAGGACAGATTAGAGAATGCTGGATTCAGTAAGAACAGACCATGTACCATTTCTAAAGGGATACTGTTTTATCCATAGTAAAATTTAAATTAGAGCAATCTCTTTTCAGAAAGTCTGGAGATCACAAAATTGACAGAGGGTAGATATAAAAGTAGTGCTTCTCTGACATAGGATGGTGCCATTTTAGATTTTAATCAGAATAATTCTTCTTCTCCTTTGATAAGGAAAAAGGATAAGGAAAGGTCTCTGAAATTTATTAACAGTAAAGGAAAGGTCTCTGAAATTTATTAACAGTAATATAAAGAACTTTACTAAAAATTAGAGATAGGAACAATTTATTTATAAAAATAATTTTTAAATAAAAATTCAAATAGAAATATTTCCTAGCTTTAAATATATCTAAATCAATCTAATATATCCAAAATGATATATTGACAGGGTTTATTTGTCAATTATCTATGCCCAGATTCCAACAGAATGACACTGAAATTAATTTTTAATCAAACAAAAAATGAATAAATCCAAAATATAGTAATAGGGGACTTCCCTGGAGAAAGACTTTTATTTATCTCTGAAGGTCAGATGCAGAGATGTGTATTAACTTAGCAGAACACAGGAAGTTCAACCCAGGCTCAACTCCATTTGTAGGGAGACAGTGGAGATAATAATGAGAAACTAACCAACCTGAGAAAAGATTCATATATGTGAATGGTTGTGGTGAAGCACAATCTGAAAATAGATACGTAGATATGTTGAAAGTAAGTACTGTAAAAGGAGTCGCTAGATCCCCAGATCCCCTGTATGCTTTGTAGTCATGTGACTATACACGCCTCCCCCACCCCCGCCACCCCCCGCAGCAAGACTCTAGATTTGAAGACAGGAGACATAGTGTAGCAGGTGAATCTTGAGACAAAACACAAGGAAAGTAACTATACCTGTGTATAATGAATGTTGGGAACCTCGTCCTCTTTCTTACTCTAAGAACTTTTAAAGCCAGGTCTACTAACCCCACAGAAGAGACCAAAGGGTTTTTCTTCTGAGAAATTAAAATTTCAGAGTGAAAAATATAAGACTCCCATAACACTTGTGAGACTTGGTGGTAATGAGAGTGTTAACTATAAAGACAGGGTCACCCTCTATCTCACACTGGTGAGCTCACCATAGTGTCCACACTACCCCAACAGACATACACACAGCTCTCAGTGTGTGTGTATGTATGAGTATGTGTGTGTGTAAGTACACATATCTTCTTATATGTAAGAATGGTGATTATATATAAGAATACATATATATTCTTCACTCTTGAATATGAACACATCTACAGTAATCACCAGACATTTGAGGAAAACACCTAACAGCAGAAACAAAAAAAATAACAGGAAGAAAATTCTTACAGGAAATAGACACAATTCAGGGAACTGGGAAACTTAATAGAGAAAAGGCAACAGTTATTCTAATATCTTAAAAGTATAAAGATAATACATCCTCAACACAAGAAGGGGATTTTAAAATATAACTAATTAAATATTAATACAAAATTTGTGGAAACATGATATGTAAAAATATTTTTAAAAATAAAAAGGTGACAAGATAAAATATGAGAAATTTACTGGAAGATAGAACAAAAATTCAAAATTACAGAATATGAGAGATAGAAAAGATAAGAGAACAGTCAAGTCAGTACAGAATCTCTATTCAGGATTTCTGGAGAAAACCAAATGGGAAGGAAATTAATAAGTAAATGATTAAATAAAACTTCTCAGACCTATAGAACAGGATTCCCTATATTAAAAGACTCCATTGAATGTTCAACACTTGAATCAAAAAAGATCCACAAGGAGGTACATCACCATGAAATTTCAAAACACTAATAATAAAAAAAAAATCCTAAAGTCTCCCACAAAAAAGAAAAAAAAAGAAAAACTAATCATATAAAAACAAATGCATAATAAACAAACTTTGGGACTATAATTGCATTACCCTTTCAAAAACAATTCTAGATGCCAGAAGACATGAAAGTAATGCCTTAAAATTTTAAGGGAAGTTGATTTTTAACCCCAAAATATATACCCAGACACTATGTATCAATATTAAGGCTATAAAGACATTTTTAAGCATCAAATATTTAATAAATTTACCTTAGAACATTGTTCGCATGGATCCAGCAAAATTCAAGTACTAACCACAGAAGAGGAAGACATAGCATCTAGGATATAGGGAATTCAGCAGAGTTAACACGGCAAAGAGAAACTGTTCTCCAAGCCTAGAAAGCGGGGAAGATTGAAACAAAAGCACAAAAGGCTCAAGAAGGGACAGATCTAAGGGGGAATATAACATTGGTAGAATATCTGATATATGTAAGCATTTGAGAAATATTACAAAGGTTAAGCAGATAAATAAGACGGGATACATTTAAGGATAGGGTCACTATGCAAAACTATGCAAGTAAAAATAAAATTAGGCAATTTTCAGATCCAGGAAAAAATAGCATGTAAGAAAGAGAACATACTAATAATACACTAGAGGATACAACAACAGAAAATGTTAAATAGATTTAATAATACAAACACTGACTTCATTTAATTGTTATATATGGGCAGGATAAGGGGAAGAAAAGTGGGAGGTAGTATAAAAGCTAAGCCTCATTTACCAAGACAGAAAGTCAACAGAAAATGTCAAAAATTGATAAATGAAAGACAGTATAACATATCGTTTAGAATGCATTGGTGAAGACAGGAGACAGTTTAAAAAGCTGAAAATGGACGTCTCTTTTAGTGTGGGGTGAGAGAGGTAGTAGAGCGAACTACTATTTTCAGTGTCTTGCAGTATTAGCTGGTTTTCAAGCTAAGCGCATACATTACTTTGATTAAAATAGATATTTTTAATATCAAAACAAACACAATAACACAATAATACTATAATGCTTACTATATATAATAAAAGTAGGAAGAATGGGAAAAAAGTAATAAAAAAGACATTACAATTATACTTTTTAAAGTAATTGGCATCAAAATAAAATTTAGAGAAAAATAACTGGTTTTGAGAAAGTTCTAATTGCCTAGTTCTTCCTGTTTAGATTGTTCCAGATGTGTTCTTTATTTACTTCCAATGAAGATGATTACAAAGATGAGCATATTAGACCTTTCAGTAGATATTTTGATTGCTTTTATTTACATTATATATTGTGTCTCATTTCAATAATGGAACTCTGACACGAAATTTTATAACAAATTATTATCCTCCTAGTCTATTCCTCTAGGTCATTATTTTTGACCATAGAGTAATCGAGGTTCCAAAAATTCTCACTTCTATATTCTAGAGTATTATTATATAGAGTATTATTTCTATTTTTATCTCTCTAACTCACTTGATTCTATGCAGGTTGCTTTTTTTTAAAACAGTAATCAAAATAAGCAGATCAAATTGAGTTAATTCAATTTGTAATTTTAAAAAATTACTGTAATTTTAAAAAATCAATCATTTGAACAATTCAGTATTCCTTATAGTTTAGCCATTTGGATGATTAGAATTGTTACACAATCTGAAAATAAGTGATAAACGTTATATTACTTTATATAATATTCATTTGGGTTGCATCACAAACAAATATAAATCCCAGTTTCTTTTTGTTCCATATTTACACATAAACATATTTCAGATAACCTAAACTATCAAATTATCAACAGTGTTATGGGATTTCATAGCACATGAATATTTTTCAAAGTGGCAGATTTTATCCTCCAATCTGTTAGTAATGGCTAGTACGATGGGAATAAAACTGTATTTTTTCTGTTACAAATAAAATGTTTTAAACCAATAATACCTTTTGCTTCTTCAAATCAGTTTATGAAACCCCTCATTACTTATTCAAGAGCAACTGTATCATAAATTAAGAGATATGTCTCTCTATAAACACCCTCCTCTTCATGAATGCTATCTTCTGTGGCATGCTTGAGCTGTTATACTTTTATGTAAAAGCTTGAAATTTGTGATTAAAAGGTCAAGACTATCTTCTGAGAAAGTTAAAAGATTTACTACTCCAATGGCTCCTTTCGGAGTGTTGCTGAGTCTATCAAAACATTAAATTATAGGTAAAAGCAGCTTCTGTTTCCCTGAAATTCTAAGAGACAAAATGAGACTCAGTGACTTGACTAACAAGACTGAAGGTGGTAAGGACTAGGGATTCAGGACTAGTTTCCTATCTAGTCTCTTCAAAGTGGATGTGTGAGCCAATCATTTCTTAACTGAACAAGATGCTTGTGGGTCTGATTAACTAGCAGCTTTGGAAAGTAGATTTTGTCAAGCAACTGGAACTCTTTCATTTCCCGATCTTTCACTTTAATGTCTTCCCCTCCTTCCACATGATCTCCCGAGCAACTACTGCTGTCATCCAGTGGAATAAATGATAAAAAGCAGAATTTCAGCCAAAACAAGGAGAAGTTTGGGGTCAGGAGCCAAATCGCACTTTTCAAGGTACACCACTTAAGCATTCATTACCACCACCGTGGGAAAGGTAAATTCTAATGGAGAAACTGCACATGTACATTATCACAAGAGAAAGTAAGGGAAATGTTTCCAGTGAATGAAATTTTGCTTTGAAGGAAGTTTTTAGACAAAAATAGATGATAATAGCAGTCAAATAACTTGCCAAGAAAGTATATGAAAGAATGCAGGCTTCTAACTCTCATATTGACATGAATTCCATGTTCTTTTCTGCTAAGTAGTTAATTGGTGTTTTTATCATTATTAATCCCTTCCTTATATTTCTCTTTTGTTTATTTTATTATTTGGGGGGTTTGAGTTCAATGTTTCCTTTGTTTTCATTATCTTTTTATTTAAGTACTTATGATTATAAAATTTCCTCTGAGCACAACTTTAACTGTATTCCATGTGCTCTATTACAAAGTGTTTTCATCACAAATGTGCTCAGTCACCCTAAAGTTCTGATTTCTATTCTTCTTTTACTAACAAATTATACAAGTGAGTTTTCTTTTTAATTTCTCAATAGAAGAAATTTCTGTGTTTCTCATTCATCTCTAGTTTTATTGTATTGTGATCCTTTGTGAAAATTTTGACTTTGGGGATTCTAATGTCTTTTTATTTTCTTTGTGATGGTTCCCCAGGCACTTAAGAATAAATTATACACTCCATTTTCAGGGAACAATGTGCATGTGTTTGGCCACCTGTGTCTGTTCTATGCCTTCTATAGCCTTTTTTATTTTTGTCAAAATATTGATATTTTAATGCACTAACAAAGATGCATTAAAGTTTTCTTCTATGTTTTCCTATTGATTTCTCCTTTTATCTCTTATAATTTCTGCTTTCTGAATGTTGTTATTATGGCACTCCATGCATAGATATTCAAAGCTATTAAAAATGTGTGGAGAATAGAAATATTTTAGAATGCTCTTTCTTATTCAATACTTCTGGCCTGATTATTAATATTTATATAGGTGACCACTCTGTTTTGGTTTATATTTGATTGTTATATTTATGTATACTCTTTAAAAAACTTTTTTGTTAAAGACTATTTTTTAGAACACTTTTAGGTTTAATAATTGCAAGGAAGGTATATAGATTTCCCACATACTCCCTGTTCCCACATGCTTTGTCTCCCCCATTATCAATATCATTCACCAGAATGGTGCATTTTTTTTTACCAAGGATAAACCTACATTGACACATCCCAGTCACCCAAAGTCCACAGTTTACCTTAGTGCTCACTTTTGATGTTATACATTCTATGTGTATGAACCATACTGCTTATTTTTAAGCTTTATGAATCACTTTAATTTAGATTTATTTCTTCTATTCTAAAGAGAACGGTGTCTTATTTGGCAATATAATTGAAAAATATTTTTTTTCCATAATTGATGTGACAGATATGACTGATCTTAATTCTGTCATACTCCTTTTCTGTTTTCCAATTTTTTAAAAAAAATTAAATGAGAATTGGAATTTGCAGTATGATTTCATTGCTCTGGAATGTGTGTGTGTATGTAAAACATTTTTATATTTCAGAAGCTTCATAGTTCCATTTTTCATCTTTATTTTATTTAACAAATATTTACATCCTGTGTACTATGTGATAGACATTGTTCTGAGTGCTTTAGAAATACTATCATAATTCTTATAATAACCTTGAAGTAAGTACTATTATTATCTGTTACATAAAACAAAATTGAGATATAAGGAGGTTAATTGATTTGCCCAGTATCATAGAGCTATTAGTTGCTGGAACTGATTTAAACCCAGTCAGTCTTGTATCAAAATCCATACTCTTAACTTCTCTAAACAGCCTCTCAAATTGATAATACTTTATATAACTCTTAATCCTGTATTTGTTTTAGGCAGTATTTTTGAATATTTATAATAACAGGAGTTTGGGGTTGAGAGAAGGATGAAAATGTGGAGCACAAAGGATTTTTGGAGCAGTGAAACTACTTTTATGAAACTATAATGGTGCATACCTGTCATTATACATTTGTCTAAACCCACAGAATGTACACCAACAGTGAACCCTAACGTAAACTATGGAATTTTGGTGATTATGATTTGTCAACGTGGTTTATCAGTTGTAATAAAGGTACTAATCCAGAGAGGGATGTTGATAATAAGAGAGGCTATGCAGGGGCAGGGGCTATAGAGAAATCTGTATCTTCTGCTCAGTTTTGCTGTGAACCTAAGTATACTAGGAGAGACTGTGTGAATGCAAGGGATATATAGGAAATCTCTGTACCTACCTCTAAATGTTTCTATGAACCTAAAACTGCTCTAAAAAATAACATCTGTTTAAAACATCAAATATAATCAATATTTTCTGATTGAAAATACCAAAGAAAAAACCTAGAAAATATCATGTGGAATGCATAATATTTTAATTATAGTATACTTCAGTTTAGCTGCTTATCACATCCACACATGTAACTTTTCTATTTATTCATATGGAATAACACATTTATTTTTTAATATTTTTTCTTATCATGAGCAAAAATCATATGATTATAATAATTGGAAAATACAGAAAATTATAAAAAAGAACACAGTCATATTTCTTTCACCCAGAAATATCTACCATTAACATTTGGTTAAATTTTTCCCAATCTCCTTTCAGTGTGGTGTGAGGTGTACGTGTATATAAATAGAAAAGAGAGACAGAGAGAGAGAGAGAGAGATACTGACAGATTTTATTTTTGATGTACACTTTTTTATTTAGCACTATATTTTGAGTATATCTGGGTATATCAAATTTATTTAAGTCATTTTTGAAAGTATGAAGTTATTGCCTGAAAAATATTCCAATTATTCTATGAGTAATATTAGTCTATTCAATATTCTATGAGTTACCATAACTTATTTATTTGAGAGTAAAGGTGGTTTCCAAATGTTTGCTATTATGAATAATATCCTTACACTTATATCTTGGTCCATAGTTCTAATTAGTTCTTTACAGTAGATTCTAAAAGACAGAATTAGTACATTACAGAGTATGGACATCTTTAAGGCTCTATATACATGCTAACAAACTGGTTTCTAGAAAATCTGAAATAACTTATATTTTGTCAATACTGAATATAGCTACCTATCTTCCAGCAATGATTTTTGTTTGTTTGTTTAATTTCTGCCAAATCATCAGGACAAAAATTTTTCTTACCCTTTAGTTTATTATGACTGACATAAAAAATTACCATAAACTTAGAGGCATAAACAATACCTATTTATGATCTCAGAATTCTGTAGTTCAGATGTCTAGGTGCACCGTGCCTCAGCTGGTTCTCTGCTCCTGGTGTCACAAGGCTGAAATCAAGGTGTTAAGAGCTTTCTTTCTCTCTGGAGCCTCTAGGAATGAATACATTTCAAGTTCGTCCAGGTTGTTGGAAGCATTTAGTTCCATGTGGTTGTGGGACTGAAGTTCTGGATAACTTTCTGGCTTTTGGTTCTCAGCGTTTAGAGGCCACTCAAATATTTTTGGCTGGGGCCTCTTTTCCCATCTTCAAAAAGCTAACAAAGGCAGGTAGAGTCCTTCTAATGCCTCTAATCTCTAAATTCTCCTTGTGTTGCATCTCCCCTCTCTCTTCTTCCACCCCATCTCTCTAACTTATCTTTCTGCCTCCTTCTGCTGCTTTTAAAGGCTCTTGTGACTGCACTAGACCCATCAGGATAATAATATTTTCTTATTTTAGTTTTCACTTATGTGTATAGAAGAGAAATACTTTTTTGTAGTTTTATTAGTTGTATATATCATTTCTACTTTTTTGTGAGCAGGAAGTTTTGTTATTTTCTAATTTTCATTTTGAATTATAGAATTTTATTTTATTTTAAAATATTTATGTAAAATACATAATTTATATAATAGTTATATATATTTCAATATTTTTATATTAAGAATATTTCATCTTGTTTTTACAATCTAATGCTTTATAATGAATAGTTTATTATCTCCTGGTTTTATTTTCATGTTTTTTGTGAGGTAAGGGTCAAGAATAATTGTTTTCAAACATCCAATTTTCCAAAAATCTTTTGTGGACTAATTCATCCTCTGTTTAACGTTACTATTTTATCATATATTTTAATGTTCTCTTTAAGAGCTACCTATTCTGCTCCAATCTGTTTATTTCTCTTTGCAATTATATCATTATATGTGAAATACTCTAGTACTATCTGGAATAAAAAGCTGAGGTGTCTCATTGACAGAGGAATGGATAAAGAAGATGTGGTATGTGTGTGTACATAGATATATATATATATATATACACACACACACACACACACAATGGAATATTACTCAACTATTAAAAAGAATGAAATAATGCCATTTGCAGCAACATGGTTGGACCTACAGATTGTCATACTGAGTGAAGTAAGTCAGACAGAGAAAGAGAAATATTATATGATATCTCTTATATGCAGAATCTAAAAAGAAATGGTACAAATGAACTCAACTACAAAACAGAAACAGACTCACAGATTAAGAGAACAAATTTATGATTACCAGGAGGGAAGGATGAGGGGAAGGGATAGTCTGGGAATTTGGGATTGACATGTTCACAGTGCTACATTTAAAATGGATAACCAACAAGGACTTGTGTATAGCACAGGGAACTCTGCTCAATGTTATGTGGCAGCCTGGGTGGTGGGGGCAAGTTTGGGAGAGAATGGATACATGTATATGTATGACTGAGTCCCTTTGCTGTGTACCTGAAACTATCACAACACTGTTAATTGGCTATACTCCAATATAAAATAAAAAGTTAAATACATATATATTAATATATATTAAAGTTTAATATATATATTAAAAATCTGAGGTGTTTGCTCATCACTTTTGTTTCAAATTCACTACAATTTTTCTTTGATTTTAATTCTATAATTGTTCTCTTGTAAATAAATCCATTAGAACTTGAATGGAGGCTTCATTAATCATGTAAGTGAGTTTAAGATAAACTTTCCTCCTCACAATATGTCCTCTTGTTTAAATGATCCTTTTAACACTGTACAAATGGGTGTAATTCTCTCCCTCACTTTCTCACTTTTTATATATAGTTCTCACACATTTCCTTTATGTTTATTTTGAGGAACTGTTTCATACTATTGTTAATGGGATTTCTTGCTTTTTTTAAAAGCCAGCTTGTGTATTTGGCTCTTGACCTGCCATTTTGTAAATGTTTAAATTTCAAAATCATTCTACTAATTTTTTGATATCCTATGTATATATTTATATTATTTATAGAAGATATTGTTATTTTGATTATGTTGGCTCTTGCTTGTTAGTGACTGTATTTGATTATATTGATCCCTGCTTTCTGATGGTTATAACTTTCATTTATTTTTCTTTCTTGCTTATTGAAAGAATATTATCTTTCAGAATGGTAAAAAATTAATCTTTTGAAACCTTATTAATTATATTGTGAAATCATCTGCCATCATTTACTCTGCCTACTTATTGTCAGAAAGCTAATAAAGTCTTGTTAAATAAATATGCAATTATGTTTCTATCATTGTCTTCTAACATTTTTAATATGTGCTTTGCTTTTTAATGCTTTTGTTATTTAAACCACAATGCTTCATCAATATTACATTTTCTTTGTACATTGCACCTTTTATGAATATATAATTATCTTCTTTCTCATTTAGCATTTTTGATGCATATTTTATTTGCATAATATTAATAATGATACTCATTTCCATTTGAATTTGTGTGGTAAAAATATACTATTGTTTTTATTTTTGACATTTCTCAAAAATTTTATTTTAGTTTTGGCTCATATAAGTAGTATAGATTTATATTTGACTATTTTATAACAGGAGAGAAAAAATGTTGTGATTATTACCATAATAGATATGCTTGCTTGTACTTCCCTTGGGTCTCATTCTTTCTAATTTCCATGCTTCCTTGTTATGTTTTTTCAAACTCTTTTTTTTTTTTTTTTTTGCGGTACGCGGGCCTCTCACTACTGTGGCCTCTCCCGTTGCGGAGCGCAGACTCCGGACGCGCAGGCTCAGCGGCCATGGCTCACGGGCCCAGCCGCTCTGCGGCACGTGGGATCTTCCTGGACCGGGGCACGAACCCGTGTCCCCTGCATTGGCAGGCGGACTCTCAACCACTGCGCCACCAGGGAAGCCCATATTTCTCTTTTTCTTCAAGAATATTCTTTGTAGAATCTATTTTTGTTTTTGTTTCTTCTGTTCTTTTCTTAGCATTATCGTAATTCAATGAAGTGATTTTCATGTAGATCTGTGCTATCCAATACAGCACCCAATAATCACATGTGGCTACTTACATTTAAATTAGTTAAGTAAAATTAAGTTAAAAGTTAAATTTCTCATGATGGTGGTTACATGAATCTGCACATGCGTTAAAATTGCAAAGAATTTGGGGACAACTGAATATCCACCTGAAAAAGAAGGACGTTGGAGGTCTGCTTCATACCATATGCAAAAACTACAGTGTATATTATTAAATATATAAAATTTATAAATGTTGTGATGTTATCTTAGAGGTGGTCATAAGAGATGTTCAAGTCTTAAAAAAAAACCCCAAAACCTGTAGGCTATTAGGCCTCAAAAGACTGAGGAGATCTCTCAAAACTAGGGCTGTCCTTGGTTATTCAAGGTAGATTTGTGGAAGGATAACCGATTCTTTATTTGACATTTCTTTGCATTGAAATATTAACGCAGAAACAAGTAGAAAGTCACCCAGCTTTCTAAAGTAGACTCTAATAATGTATAGATTTTATTCAGCTGGTTGGTCTGGGGCCTAGGAGGACATAGTTGAGGTCAGTATCATAGACTGGCTTCATTCTGCTGTTTGGAGTCTGTTGATAGTATCCTTAACCAAATGCCAATGAGACAAACAGAATGGGTTTGGTCCTAGTCTCTATTGGTCACATAATGCAGTGGTAGATAGGATGCCTTACTTATGGAGAAGCCAAGGCACTGTAAAAAATGAAGGATGGATGTTTTGGGAGAAAATCTTCTGTGGGTCTCATGCATTTTTGTATGGGCCATGTGCCCTTTGGAGGTTGCAGGAGAGAATCTGTTCTTTGCCTCTTCCAGCTGTTGGTAACTGTTGGCATTATTTGACTCGTGGCCACTTCTCTCCAATCTCTATCTCCATGACCACATTGCCTTTTCCTTCTCCTCTTCTATATGAATGCTCCCTCTGCCTCTATCTTATAAAACATGTGTTACTTACACAGGTAAATAATATGTAAATAATATGAATAATAAATAACAGAATTAATATTTGCTATTGCAGTTATGGTCCACCAGAATAATCCAGAGTAATGTCCACATTGCAAGATTTTTAACTTAATCACATCTGTGAATGCATACACTTTTGTCCACATAAGGTAATATTTACAAGTTCCAGAGGTTAGGACTTGTCTTCAGTGACCATTATTTAACCTCCTATAGCAGATATTGTAGTTATTGTAGTTATATTGTAGTTTCACTTAAAGATCAACTCAGATGATATAGGTGAAGCACTTGGCCAACTCTTAAATATTCTAGAAATATAAGGTGTATTTTAAATTGCCTATCCATTGCTAACATGTACTATTTTCATGGCTAATTCAATCTTCATTTTATACGATTTCACATACAAAGTCCATGATAAATTAGTAAATTATACATCTGCATTAGGAGATTATTATAATTAGTATATGTCTACCACCTCCATCTCATTCAGAACCTTTTGTCAGATCTGAAATACACTGGTTAGATAACTATAAGTCTGGAGTTTGGAACTCATAGATATTGGAAGATAAGATTAATCAAACTCAAGATGCAGTCCTTGTAGTATTACTCTCCAGGTACTAGGTTACCAACCATTACAATTCAATCTAAGCAGTGTCCCCAAATATATCCACTACTGAGTGTGTCTTGGATTAAATCAGGTTTCAGTAGTATTTTATCCTAAGCATAGTTATCTTTGTCTCTAGTTCATATTAAAGAGGGGAGAATATCACCAATCATTTTAAAGTTCACCTTGCACTTAAACTGATTCTCAGTTCATGCTTTTATTACTAAGAAAAAACATGATGCTTTCATTGCATTCCTAGATGCCACAAGGTTTTGTAGAACTTAGTATATTTTTTATATTTGGGAATGGATGTTTAGTTCCTAAACTTTCTTCCCAGTTAAAGGGAGAAGAAAGTTCTCAATGCTGAGACTTTGGAATCTTTAGCAATACAGCCATGTTAAAGCATACTTTAAAATACCTTGCCACTCTCTTTATAGGAATACTGTGTAGGAAAGGAGATAATGCCTTAACTATTTTACATGGTTTCTTTAGTATTAATTGATAAAGAGAATAATACAAGAAATAACAGACACATTAATTCAAGCCTTTTAGAATAAAATCCCATGAATTCAACACCATTGGCACCAAATTACAAGAGATGTAAGAAATTTGTTGGGGCAAACAGTTGAAGATTGATAAACTTAACTCTTGTGTAACTAATTGCTTTTTCTGAATTCTTCCTCTTGATGTTAAATAAAAATAGCAATAACCTTAGTGCAGTGGTTCTCAACTACCCATTCAGTCAGAAAGAGTTGAGATTTTTTAAAACCACAGCATAGTTGAATTCAACAGCACCATCAATTAACTAGATATATTAACAACTACAGACTGCTTCATCCACCAACAGCAGAATACACATTCTTCTCAGATTCACATGGAACATTCACCAAGATAGACCACATTCTGGGCCATTAAACAAATATTAATGAATTTAAAGGAATAAAAATCGTACAACATCAGTTCACAGTACACAATGGAATAAAACTAGAAATCAATAATAGAAAGATAACTGGAAAAATCTCAAAATATATAGCGAGTAAACAGCACACTTCTAAATAACAATTGGTCAAAGAAGAAATATCAAGAAAATTTAATGAGAACTAAATGAACATAAAACACATCAAAATTAGTGGGCTGCAGTGAAAGCAGTGCTCAGGGGAAAATGTATGGCATTGAGTGCATATAGTCAAAAAGAAGTTAGATATAAAATCAATAATCTAAGTTTCCACCTTCAGAAACTAGAATAACTAAGAAAAAATAGAGAGGACACAAATCACTAATATCATAATTGAAGAGGGAACATCACTTCAGACCCAATAGACTTTAAAAGGATAACAAAAAACTACTATGAACAACTCTATGCTCACAAATTTGACAATCCAGACAAAATGGATAAATTCCTTGAAAGATTCAATGCAAAAACTCATACGAGAAGAAAACAGATGATCTGAATAGGTCTATATCTATTAAAGAAGTGAATTAATAATTAATAACCTTCCAAAACAGAAAGCATAAGTCCCACATGGGTTCACTGGTGAATTCTACCAAACATTTAAAGAAGAAATTATACCAGTGCTCTACCACATCTTTCAGAGGATAAAAGAGAGAATACTTACTTCCTAACTCATTCTTTGAGACCTGTATCACCCTAATACTAAAACCAGTCCGTGTTATTACAGTGAAAGAAAACTACAAACCAATATCTCTCATGAACACAGATGCAAAAATCCTCAACAAGATATAACAAATAGAAGCCAATAATGTTTAAAAATTATTTTACACAAGAACAATTGGAATTTATTCCAGTATACAAGGCTGGTTCAACATTCAAAAAGCAGTTAATGTAGCCTTCAGATGTGATACTGTGTCATAGATAGTTTTGGGGTGTGTATGGCCCTACATTAATCATGAAGATCGTGAGCAGGGGTTAAGAAGTTATTTTCTGTGTGAATCGGAATTTTATTGATTCTATGCCATCAAAACAAGAGGCAGAATTAAATGCTGCTGTTGGTCAGTTTGCAGCTGCTATCTCTAACTCCAGATTTCTGATGTGTGTCTTAAAGCACCTAGTTCTGAATATCATTTTAATAGGTTACAAAATTATAGATGTGAACTTACAAAATAAAGAAATGTGAATTTAAAAAATCACATCAATAGGCTAAAAAAGAAAAATCACATCGTCATATCAATAGATGAAGAAAAAACATTTGACAAAATCCAACATCCATTCATGATAAAAACTCTCAGGAAACTAGGAATACATGGAAAATAACATAAGAGAAAAACATATATGACCTTAGTCACAGTGATAACTTTTAGATACAACATCAAAAGTGCGATCCATGAGAGAAATAATTGATAAGCTAGACTTTGTTAAAACTAAAAATATCTTCTCTGTGAAAGATACTCAAGAAAACGAAATGACAAGCCACAGACCAGGAGAAAAATCTTTGCAAAAGACATATCTGGTAAATGACTATTATCCAAAATATACAAATATCTCTTAAAACTCAACAATAAGAAAACAAACAACCTGATTAAAAAATGGGCCAAAGGTCTTAGCAGACACCTCAACAAAGAAGATATACAGATGGCAAATAAGCATATGAAAAACTGTTCCCATTGTGTGTTCTCAGGAAAATACAAATTAAAACAAAAATGAAATACCGCTACACATCTATTAGAATGGCCAAAATCCAGAACACTGAGAACATCAAATGCTAGTAAGTATGTGAAGCAATGTGAATCTCATTATTGCTGGTAGGGATGCAAAATGGCAAGTTACTCTGGAAGACAGTTTGGTGGTTTCTTACTAACTTAACATATAATTACCACATGATCCAGCAATCATGCTCCTTATTACTTACCTAAATGAGTTGAAAACTTATGTCTACACCAAAACTTACAGACAGATGACTATAGCAGTTTTATTTATAATTGCCAAAAGTTGGAAGCAACCAAGATGTCCTTCAGTAGGTAAACGGATAAAAACTTTTTTTATATCTATTAAATGGAATATGATTTATCACTAAAAAGAAATGTACTAGCAAGCCATGAAAGACATGGAGGGACTTTAAATATATGTTACTAAGTGAAAGTAGCCAATTTGAAAAGGCTACACACTGTATCATTTCAACTATAGAACATTCTGAAAAAGACAAAACTATGGGGACAGTAGTTGGAGGGAAAGAAGGATGAATAGGTGAAGTACAGGGGATTTTTTTTAGAGGTATAAATATAGATAAATAAATAAATATAATAATTTCTAAAAAGTAGTCTATTAATTTAAAGAAAAGGAAGAAGAAGAGGAGGAGGAGGAAGAAAGAGGAGAAGAAGGAAGATGAAGAAAAAAAAGAGATTTAAATCATGTAAGAAGAACTCAACACACTGTTGCTGGTTCTGTAGATGAAAGGAACAAGGGGCCTAAAATTATGAAATCCTACAATTGTCAAGAACTGAGTTTTGTAAACAATCTGAATGAGCTTGGAAGTGGATTCTTAATCAGAGCCTCTAGCAGTTGCCTAGGCCAGCTGACACCTTGATTTTGCCCTTGTAAGGCCCTAACCCATTGAGCCATGCTGTGCCCAGACTTCTGACCTACAGAACTGTGAGATAATAGATGGCCACTGAATTTGTGGTAATTTGTTACACAGCAATAGAATTCTAATACAATTCTCAAATTTTTCTAAGCAGGTGCCATTATAACCATTTCATAACCAAGGGAACTGAGGCCCAGGAAAGTTATAATCAAATCCATATAGAAACTGAATACTAGAATGAGCGTGTTCTAGCATTCTAAGCTACCAAGGGGTCAAATTGGATATCTATTTAGTTTTCTACCAAAAGATTTTGCCTGGGGAATATTAGAGCTAAAACATTTCTAGTGAAAAATTAGTTTGAACCCTGTCGATTCAGAGTATAGGGTGAGTTAGACATTTTTTGTATGTTTCTCATTGTGCATAAAGTTTAAAATCAAGGAAGTAACCTGGAAATTTATTGGGTGGGCCAAAAAGTGCCTTTGGTTTTTTAAGTAAAAATAGAAGACACATTTTTCATTTTCACCAAGCACTTTATTGAACAATGCAGTCACCCTTTTGTTCCACTACCTTCTGCCATTTTTCAAGCAACTTCGTAATTCCATCTTCCCAAAACTTTTTATCTTTTGAGCAAAGAACTGTTCCAGGTGCCATTTACAGTCTTCCAGGGAATTGAATTTTTTTCCATTAAGAGAATTTTGTAAAGACTGAAATAAATGAATATCGTAAGGTGCAATGTCTGGTGAATACGGTGGATGAAATCAGAACTTCCCAGCCAAGCTGTAACAACAGTTTCTGCCTGGTCATCAAAGAAACATGTCGTCTTGTGTTATCCTGATAGAAGATTATGCATTTTCTGTTAACTAATTCTGGACACTTTTTGTCAAGTTCCGCTTTCAGTTGGTCTAACTGGGAGCAGTACTTGTTGGAATTAATTGTTTGGTTTTCCAGAAGGAGCTTATAATAGAGAACTCCCTTCCAATCCCACCATATACACAACATCACCTTCTTTGGATGAGGACTGGCCTTTGGTGTGGTTGGTGGTGGTTCATTTCGCTTGCCCCCCAGTCTCTTCCATTCCACATTGCTGTACAGTATCCACTTTTCATCACCCGTCACAATTTGTTTTAAAAAAGGAACCTTTTCATTACAATGAGATATCTCCAAAATGAAACTTTGCAAACCATTTTTGACACGTTCGATCAGTCACAGCACCTTCTCCATACACCGCACAAATCTTTTTGTGCATTTCAGTTGCATTTTTACCTTTCCTGAAATAATAAAGAATAATATGCCAAAAATGTTGCTTTTTTCTTCCATCTTCAATATTAAAATGGCTACACAAAAATTCACCAATCTTGATAAGTCTTTTTTTTAATGCATGCTGATATGACAGCTGTCACATACAGTCTAACAAAATTGTTTCGAATGAAGTTAAAGACAACTAAGTGCTACTAGAGCCATCTTACGGAAAAAATGTACAAACCTTTTGGCTCACCCAATAATATTACGAGACATTAATTCTACAGTGTTAGCCACTTGAACTTTTCTTTTATTAACTCAGTTCATTTTACTAACACTAATTTATATTTTAGTTGTTGAAATGAGTAAGCCAGAAAGTCATAAACTTTCTTCTAAAATATCTTATAATTTAAATTCATCCAGCGTTCTTCTTTTTCTTTTGCTCTTTATTTAGAATCAAGTATTATTATGTGGAATGTAAATTAAGATCTTTTTTGTACATTTAATATTCTAAGTAAACGAGTTCTTAGAAAGGAAGATTTTTAAAGAGTTGAGATAATCAGTTTAGCATCATAAGAAGGCTGGGTAAAGGACACTGATTTAAAATTAAGGACAAAATAAAAGACAATTTTAATGATTCAGGGGAAATTTACTTGCGTGTTCCAGGTTAAACACAATTTGGCTCACATAATCAGGATAGTTGTCTCTATTTTTCATGTAATATGACAGTGTATTTCTCTAGAGAACCTTTAATACACCCTTTGAGAACTGCATCATTTGTTTTTGTCCTTTTACCATAAAGGAAAATTGACCTAACTTAATCTTTAAAATGTATTCCAATCTGGTCATTTTAACGACTAAATAAATATCAGGAAATTATCTTATATAAACAGATAATCCAATTGACTTAATCATGACATCTGATTAATCTTTACACATTCCAAAACACTGCGTTTTGTGTACAATCCTCATGAAGCCATTGAGGATTCATTAAATCATAAAGAAATATAAAATAATCGGAAATATAGCACAGATAAGTGTTTTCAAAACTGTGGTCCATAGGTTACTCATCTTGGGAGACACTTAGGTAAAAGAATTGATAATGGCTCATTATCAAGTAAATTTAGAAAATGCATTAAAACACTAAATATTCTGAGATATTTCTAGGGATAGGTAACTATTTAATTTTAACTCGGTATTTCCCAAACTTATTTTACCTTGGGAAGCTTTTACCCAAATACCTGTATTAACTAAAGTTTCATGGAAGGTATTTTTGAAACTTTGGCATACAGTAATTCCTGGAACATAAAATGTGTTTTGGAAGATAGAGTGATATAGAGGACAAAAGCAGATTCTATTGCCAACACAATGGCTCTGAAACCAGGCTCCAACACACGCTACCTATATGAAATTATTTACAGATTTGGAGGTCCACAGTTTCCTTACTGGTTAAATGGGGACAATAAGGAAAAACATGGTATGTTAAGATTAGAGGATCTAGAGCTGGAACATCTGGGTTTGGATTCTTATTTCTCCACACACTAGTTATGTGTTCTCAGCCAAGGTATTTACCCTATTTGAACCTCATGGATAATCCTAGTACCTACCTTAGAAGAACACTGGGTTAAATTTTTAAATATATGTGGAGGACTTAAACAAATACTTGGGAAAAATAAGTGCTCAGTAATAATACCTAGTATCATAATAGTTTACATGGCTGTTATGATGATTAAATGAGACTATTTAGGAAACGTTTAGAAGAATGCCTGACATGGTTTGAACTCCAGATATCTTTGCTCCTCTTCTCTTCCTCTTCATTGGTATTGATTCTTCCTTCTTTTCTAAGGTAAGTTTTGATCCACTTTGGAGTTTCTGAAATATAATTATTCTTTTGGATGATGCCTTGTTTCCAAAGAATTTGGAGAAACCAAACATGTGGAAATCAGGTCAAAGTAAAACTGAGGGTGTGAAAGCAAAACTAAATCAGGAACTCTTAAGACTATATAAGTAATCCATCCTATAGGTTGCTGGAAATAGGTAAGTAATTTTCTCTTAGTTTCTTAGAAGCCAAAGTAAAAAGGTGAACAAACTTAGTTACCTGTTAAAGTAATATTTTTTTCTAGTACTGAGACCTAAAAAATCTTTTCTATGTGTTTGAAAAAGGACACTTCTGTGTAAAACGCGACAGCATTTTCTTAAATGCAAGGTGATAACATAGTCACACAATTCAGCTAAAGAAATTTTCCACAGCCTTCCTGATGGTTCAGGAAAACTAAAACAACGAATTAAATAATTAAACAATTATAAGATGACCTAGTGAAATGAGTGGACACCCTCACTGATAATGACTTCAAACATCCAGAGTCAGAGGTTCTATTTTGTGCTAAAGCCTGGAGTGCAGCTAAATTCTGCTGCCAACAGAGAGCAAAACCATACTCTGTGAGTAAAGAAAACAGTGACACCCTTGAATATGCATAATGTGATCTGATACCTGATGAAACAGTCTACACAGTCGCTGCACTAAGCCTCAGACATGTTTGAGGTTTTCTTCAGAAAATGGTCAAGTCTATTACAATACAGATAAAATGGCCAAAGTATTTGCCTGTAGATCAATCTCAATTATTTTTGTCTAGTAAAATGTCAAAGTAAATATTACCAATTGACAAATTAACATTTAAAAACTCTCAGTAAAGCACCCCACCAGTATTTACTATTCATTAATATGGATTCTTGGATCATACTTTCATTTAGATTAATTACAAATGACCTCTGTAAAAAGAAGTTGGAAATAAGCTGGTTAGATATTATTGTTGTACGCACAACATGGTTTAATTTTAGAGTAATTTCTTTTTTTTTTTAGTTTTAACACCTTTATTAAATCTAATAACTTTTTTTTTCTCTAATAACTTTCATAAAGAGCCTGGCACACCTTAGGGAATCGTGAGCTTATTAAATATTAGCTAACCTCATTCTATGACCAAATCTCTCTTTTCCTGTTGCACTAATATTTATTTTATCAATTGTTACTATCTTTTCTTAACATCTATGTTGGAGTATAATTGCTTTACAATGGTGTGTTAGTTTCTGCTTTATAACAAAGCGAATCAGCTGTACACATACATATATCATCATATCTCCTCCCTCTTGCGTCTCCCTCCCTCCTACCCTCCCCATCCCATCCCTCTAGGTGGACACAAAGCACCGAGCTGATCTCCCTGTGCTATGCAGCTGCTTCCCACTAGCTATCTATTTTACACTTGGTAGTGCATATACGTACATGGCACTCTCTCACTTCGTCCCAGCTTACCCTTCCCCCTCCCCATGTCCTTAAGTCCATTCTCTACGCCTGCGTCTTTATAGAATAATTTCTTTTAACCATTGTTCTGACAATATTTTGTGGCTAGACACTTTGAAGTTGTATCTATTAAAAGACAATTAAATCATATCATTAGTATGAAAAAAGTATATAGCAGTCTCTATTCAAAGCAGGAGCACATAGACCCAAATCTTTCAGGAGCAGTTATGAGCCATTAAGGTGCAAGTTTAAGAGAAATGGGTTATGACATATCTTTGTTTTATACCACTGGAAATTGTTAACTTATCACCAAGTGACCATTTCTATACACTTTGATCTCACTGTATTAAGATGCAGGCTCAGTCTGAGCAAGAATAATCAGGGGAATATTTGTTTTATAATATTTCTATTCCAATTGAAAACAGTAAAATTCAAAAATGTTTAAGAACATATTAAATATTATCATCAGAACTTATAATTTTGATAGATTGGAACATTTGCAAATTTATTAGGGAGGTTCTTAAATGTCATAATGATAGCAAAAACAGTAATAACAGTGATGTTAATATAATAAGAGTACATTTTAATATTCATTGTTTGTTATAAGGTCTTTCAGTATACCACAGAAAGTAATGTTACCAAACTTGGATTCCTTTTCTCTATAAAACACAAGCTGTTCATTCTAACATATAGCTTAATTTCCATTCTGAGTAAATGAAATTCTTAACCAGCAAATATTGCAATCATTAATCTAGCATAATTAAAAAATGATTTCCTTTAAAAGCTACAGTGTGGATAGATAACATATAATTTGAAATTAATTTTAAAGGGAGTATAACAGATACACCAAATCACAGTGGGTTTAATATGGATGGGAAATTGATAGTAAGGTATTAGATGTGCATTCATTTGCAATCCCCAAAATATACTATAGGTCATTGGTATCAGGGAGCAAAACTCAGCTTTACTCAGTCATTGCAAGGGTGAGAACAGAGATAGACTTGGCTATCTCCTTGTATCTTATTCTTTTGAGCATCTCCAAATGGATAGCAGTCAGAGGTGCCATACTTAAATTTATGGTCAAGCATCTGACATCCTTGTCAACAAAGGAAAGAACATGCTTTGCATTAATAGGAAGAAAATAATAATGACACATAACAAATAGATAAATGCTGAAGAGGAGACTGATGTTGAAGAGGAAATTCTGGCTACGCCTCCACAGAATGTCATTAGGTTCACTGAATTACTACTTTGTAGTTACACTTGATTTGGCTACCTAGATTGTTTTATTAATCAGGGCACCTAGTTAAAAAATACATCAATTGTGTTTGAACATAGCCCTTTGCTGAATAGAAAGATCACTTTATCTTTTTACTTGAGACTATTCATTATAGTACTATTATTGCTAAATGTTTTTGAAGTAAACATGTCATGATATCATTTACTTTTCTTGTTTGTTTTTAAGTCAACAGGTAATCATCAAAATCTAACTGTGATGAGAATAAAGGCAGAGAAACATTAAAGCCTTCTAGAAGAAAACAATCTCATTTTGCAGACATGACATAAACCTATGAAACAATCATAATCTGCCTTGTGTCAATACTTAATGAAGTGCTAAAACAAATGCTACAGACAGTAAAAGCCAAAAAACATTCCAGTGGGAGAGATCACTGAAGGATGGAATAAAAAAAAAAAGCCGAATGAAGGAGGTGAGACTGGGTGTTAAGTTACGGTTGGCATTTGGATAGGCTAAGGAAAGGGCAAAATGTTTTAGGAAAGATGAAGCCCTGAGATCAAGACTGTGTGAAAGCACAAACTGAGATCTGTGTCTAGCTGGAACCTACAGTGTGTACCAAGAGAGGAACAGAAGAGATGTTTCGATAGATAGGAACAAGTCAGACTGGGGAAGGATGAGATTCAACAACGAGATGGAAAGTTAGAGCATCGTTCTACCTGCAAAAGAGAAATAGTGATAAGAAAAATAACGTGTTACTTCAATTAACTTCCAAGGTCGCTTCCACTATTCACTCATCTAAAATTAGCTATCAGAACTTTCTAGAAGAAATTGTTGGAGTGCAGAGATGTTACCCCTCAGGGCAGTTGGGTGAGGTTGATGGAGGCTGAGCAGGCCTAATTTGACTGAGCTGACTTAATCCACAGAGTCTTTCAAATATTAGCATTTTCTGGGAGTGCCATAATATGAGAAAAGAGGTGAGAAACACTGCTTTATATAATAGGAGCATTACTGAATCAATATTATGTTTTTGATCCATTCATTCAAGAAATGTTCCCTTTAAGAACATTTGAGGCGCTGAGTCCTTATGAACATGTGGTTCTTGATGATCAAGAAGGCTTTAAAACATTCCCCTTGGCTTCACTAACTTTTAGACAGGTTTCTTCCTGACTCTAGGCCCCTGACCTCCCTTTCTTTCGTGCACTTACTTTAGAAAACTTGTAATTATAAATCCTTCTCTGTTCCTTTAAGAGGCAAATCTTTTTAACACCTCTTGTCAGTTGTACAGACAAGGAATGTCTTTCTCAAGAACCTGGGAACCATCTATTTGAAATGTAATCAGTAAGTAAGATAGTACCCCTATTTCTCAGTTTGTGGGACAGTAGGAACCTAACTTCTGCAGGGCTTCTTGCTTCAAGTGATTAAATTATTTTGTGTCATAAAGATAAAAGAAAGTTTACTTTTCCTTTGGATAAACTCAGTTGGCAAACATAACTGGTCTATGATCTTCCCCTCATCCAAACACTTAAAAACCCTATAGCCTTTTGTTTCAGTGGAGTTGAGTTCAGACTGAGTTTTGCTCTCACTCCCCCGTTGCAACAGCCTTAAATAAAGTCTTCCTTGCCTGTTTAACATTGTCCAGTGCAATTTTTGCTTTGACATTGAATTTACTATTCTTCTTTGCATTATGGACCCTGACATGTCACTTTCTTTTAATTATGTGTTAAGAGGAGCTACTTGAGAGGAACCTCATGTATTACACTATTTGTATCTGGCTTATTGCAATGACCATTTTAGAGAAAACAGTTTTATACAGGTATATATCATTTTACTGTGCTTCAGAGCTACTGCTTTCTTTTTTTTTTTGCAAATTGAAGGTTTGGGGCAACCCTCACTGAGTAAGCCTATCAATGCCATTTTTCCAATAGCATTTGCTCACTTCCTGTTTCTCTGTCACATTTTGGTATTTCTTCCAATAGTTCAAGCTGTTTCATTATTATTATATTTGTTATGGTGATCTGTGATTGGTGATCTTTGATGTTACTACTATGACTCATTGAAGGCTCTGATGATGGTTAACATTTTTTAGCAATAAAATATTTTTTAAATTAAGATATGTACATTTTTTTAGATAAAATGCTACTGCACACTTAACAGCCTACAGTATAGTGTAAACATAATTTTTATATTCACTGGGAAACCAAAAAATTCATGTGGCTCACTTTATTGTGATATTTGCTTTATTGTAATGGTCCGGAACCAAACCCACAATATCTCTAAAATATGCCTCTATGCTTTATTTTTTATTTCTACTTTATCATATAATCATAGTTTAATGTCTTAAAGCATATTCATGTGATGTACATACAAAATAGTGTAAAACAGCTATCGTTGGATGTATATTCTTATGTGTGTCTTTGATGATAATCTTATCATCCTTAATATAGTTTATCAATAGCTTTCTCTACATCCTATAAAAATGATAGTTTTAACAAAATAGTTCCCTTGGACCTCATAAGAAACATTTATTATACAGACTATGCCCTATCATAATTCAGCCAGAACATAAAAAAGATGAAAATATGACTTGACACCTTGCCTTTTAAATTTCATATTATCTGTTTTTTAAAAGGAATCAATTTTCTGTATTTTTGGCATCACTTTTATCAGTAACATCTATATTCGTTTGTACTATTCATTTTCCAGGCTTTTTACTCATTTTCTCTAAGACAGAGGTTTTATATCCAGAATGAGGAAAAACACTTTAATTTGCAGATGAATGTTACATTCCATAATGACTCAATTACTTGCCAAACATATGTTTTCTTTAACTGTTTCTATACCATTTTAACAAATATATTGTATTAATGTATGGAGAAATGCACAAATCATCAAAACACCCTACAATGATATCATAATATGCTTCTGAAACGCTGTTTATCCATTTCACTGCTTTATTTATATGAAGCAGCAGTGACATTTACAAACCAGCTATGGTGATAACAGGTGTGCATGCCACTTGGATATCCAAAGGATATATTCTTCTAAGTGGTAGTCTAATCACCCAAGCCCCACAGAAGACTAAATTTAAATCAGATGTTAATGGCTTCCAGACTTCAGCTGATCTTTGCATTCAATTATCTTCCCTAAAGCCAAATGGAAAAATGCTTTGACTCAGGAAATTGTACATGAAATTCACATCTGCTATAAGAAAAAGGTTTACAAATCATGTGCATTTAAAAAGAGAAAACTCTTACTCATTCTCAAATCTATTATTTCCCCCACTATCTGATGTTGTCTTCATCAAATGATTTCTATAAAAAGATTATATCTAGAAAATCTCTGCTTTGTAACTCTATTTGTCATCACAAGCTTCTTTAAAGAAGGGACTGAATTTTCTCATCTCTCTCTACTGAGCAAACACTTGAACGAGTTATTTATTTTCTCAACTCCTCTCTTTCTTTAATTAACTTATTTTCTAACTTTTCCAGCTCCTCTTACTCCTTCCTTCCCTTTAATATAGAAATTCCACAGTGAACAAGTTCTTGGTACTGCTCTGCTCTGTCTTTAATTCCTCAGTTCCTGGGTCACTTTATCTAAAGTCACCTCTGTGCAGGCAACTTCCAACTCTATATCTTCAGTTTTGACCTCTTCCAAGTTTCAGTCTCAGCTTTCCAACTACATGTGGGATGCACAGGATAGTCTTCCTGATAATCTAATTCCATCCACCACTTCCCTTCCCATCTGGATGTCTGCTTCCTTTCTTTTACTATATACCTTATCTTTCACCACTGCCTTAATGGGTATTTAAGTTCCAACTTTCAGAGTGAGCTTGATTCCTTTCACTCTGTTTCTTTCTCTTCATTAATCCCCCCCAATGATCCACCTTTATTTAATCTTTTTCAGCTTTCTAATTTCTTTTTCTGAAAACATTTCTAGTCCTATTGAGCTTCATAACAATTGTTACTCTGTGAGGAATTAATATTACATACTAAATTTACACTTCCAAACATCATGGTGGGCATCTTAGCTCTGGTAAGCAAGAACTGGTGACAAGTTCCAAAGATACTCCGATCATATTGTTCTTGATTTCCTTGTATTTGATCCCTTGTTTTATAGATAATAAAATGTCAAAAATGTTCTTTCATTGTTCTAATATATACTTTTTATTAAAAACAAAGGAAGAGAATTGTTTTCTAAGCTCAGAGCTACTGGAATTAGTTATTTTAAAAGGATACTACATAAAAAGTGTTAAATTTATGGGCAAAACAAAACAAAACTCATACTGTTACAAATACCTATTCTAATGTTAAGCCAAATTAAAAGCCAGGGGTTGCAAGTATCCAAAAGAAGAAAAATCAGTCAACCTACTTGTGAAGATAAAATCAATTGACGGAGAGCAGAAATGGTACTAAATATACCACACAGTAAGCCTCAGTTTACACACGGCACACAATTCTTTGCGAAAGAGAAGAAAATACAATTAGTTGAAACGCACTCAATTACCAGAAACCTATCTCATACTCTTGTCTTCTATCATAAAATGAATGTCTATAAGCCTATCTTTCTATGTTGTTATTATTACTTTTTTAAATTCAGACAGGCGCTCAGTAAAAGGAGCTCAGATGTAATTGAAGACTAAAGAAATATGCTTTTTTCTCCCTTCAAACCCCCATAACATAAAACAGGCAAACCAATTTAAACTAGATTTGGAAAATAAAAAGTTGCTATCTGCCTAGTTTAATCCCAATGAATTTTATATCAGAACAATAAATCCCTGAAAATGCAGGCTTCCAATGGAAACTTGTTAAATATTTAATCATAGGCATAGGCCCATAACCATAAGCTGTGTTCCTCATTCTTATTTATTTCAACAGTAATTTTTATTCTTTTTATGGAAGAGATCAAATGATGAGGGATAACCACTCATGTGAATATATGTGTGCTTACCAATACCATCATGGCAGTATTGCTACATATAGATTTAGTTGTGTAAGGATGAAATTATAACAATGACTACTTCTGCAACAGAAACAGAAGGAAATCTCTCCCCTATACATTTGCTAGATACATGAGATTAGGGTGAAGACACGTACCTTTTAGGTTGTTTTATTTTTATATTAAAAACTAAAAATGCCGTTTTGAGCTATCAGAAGGCATCAATTTAATGCCCAAATATATACAGCATCAATACAGGAACAGTACACACTTTGAAGTCAATTTTTACTTATCCTTCAGAGCTTAGCTTAAATGTCACTTCCTTAAGCCTTCTTTGACCAACCTCCAGAAGAGGTCTATTCTTCTGATCTACATGCTGTAGTGACCTCTATTTTCCTTTCATGGCCTGAATCTCAATGGTGAAGGCTCTCAAATTAGATTCTAGTTTCCATGAATGTTGAAACCATGCCTATCCTACTAAATTCTCTATTTCAGTGGCTAACATTGCCTTCACAAACTAAGCACTCAATAATAGTGGGCCTAGGACTGCATTTACAAGTACAAACTTGATAATTCCATTGAATCATCAATAATTGATGATTATTATTAATAATATTAATTGAAAAGCTGAAAACCCAGACTCAGGATAAAGTTTAAAAGGCCTTTGAACACCCAAATCTCTATGGACAGGAACAGGCAGGGCAAACTACCTACCTGCAAATACAGGCCATCTCCTATGTAAAAGGAAAGATGACTTGGCACATCTAAAATCCAATGGGCAGACTAGTAGCCAGAAGTAGGGCAGGGAGCAGGACTGGACCTTAATCAAGGAACTGGTGAGAGGAATTCTGTCAAATTTTAGAATTATTAATGATAAGTGACTGCTGTGTGCCTCCCATTTCTCCTCTTTTTAAACTGCAATGTCGATTATGTTATCCTATACCTGACAATTATTGAATACTGGGTGATTGTGAAGCAGGTAACTGATCTCTTTAGACCATAAGTCTTCAAATCAAGAGGAATCACACCAAGGATCCAAACCCAAGGATTCTCATTCACACCTAAACCTGAGTTAGATAAAAAATCTGAATCTTGACCCTGGTTCTCTAACATGATGAGATTTTGAAAAAGTTCTTTGAAGGGGTGACTATATTTTGCATAGTGGAAGAATGTAAATAATTTATGGCCACTATCAGTCTGTGGAAATTTTAAAACATTGCTGCAAATTCTTGAGTATTCATCTCATTGAGAGACAGGTATATATGCCTTCTCCCCTTGAGCTTGTGACTATTTAAACAATAAAATATGATTTAAAAAATTATGCTATGTCACTGCAAAGGCTAAGTCATAAAAAGCCATTCAGCTTCTGCCTTACCTGCTGTGACATTCACTAACATACCATTTAAGATGTGCAGCTACCCTGAAGCCGTCATGCTATAAGGAAACCCAGCTATATGGAGAAGCCAACTGAAGACATTCAGCTGAGCCAGTCTTCAGATCACCGAATAGTATACATGAAGATCAGTGCTTCACAAAGTTTAGTCCATGGACCTGTAAGAGCTACTGAAATTCTTTCAAAGAGTCCGTGAAGTCAAAACTATTTTCTAAATAATGCTAACACATTATTTGCCTTTTGCCTTGTGTTGATATTTGAAGTGGTGCAAAAAAACTGCAGAGGCCTTAGCGTAAATCAGGGCAGATACTAACATTCTATAAATTCTTTACCACCGTACATTTGCAGAAAAAAGAAGTCATAAAATGTCATTTTCACTTAAGAATATTCTTAGTGATGCAGAAAAATATTAATTTTATAAAAATTCTTTAGTACTCATCTTTTTAATATCCTATGTATCAAGATGGGAAATACGTATGAAGTGCATTGCTGCATATGAAAGTATGATCCTTGTCTTAAGAAAAAGCACTTGTGCAATTGATTTGTGGGCTGAACTAGGTGCTTCTTTTATGGAACACCATTTTTACATGAAAGAATGACTGAAAAACTATAGTAATTCATCATTAGGTATTTGGAAAATATTTTCTTGGAAAAGAAGGAAGTGTTTCAAAGAAAAAATCTGACAGTACTGACTGTCAATAATAAATTTTAAGTTTTTATCTGCTACTATCAGCTTAATAGCTTCCCAAGACTTTTCCAGTAAGACGGGTGATGACTTTAATAAATGTCATTCTTTTATTTTCATAATGAAATGTATCAACATTTGCAAGATCTGCAGAGTGAAACAATATTTTCCTAATGATCTGTGCACATTATAAAAATCATTCATGGGTAAAAGATCCACTCAAAGTGCAAGATATAAGGATGGATTTTAATGTTACAGAGTGCAAAAAGTTCACTAGTACAGTTTCAGATTTCCTGCTGAAACTGAACTTTAAGAAAATACCTCTTATCAAGTTTTTGTACAGTATTGAAGGAAAATATTCACAATTATCTCTAGAGGCTATTAAGGTACTCCTCCTTTTTCCCAACTTTACATTTGTATAAGGTCAGATTTTCTTCATACACTTCAATCAAAACAACATATTGTAGCACTGGACACAGAAACATGAGAAACTGCATGTTTTCTAGTAAGTCCGAAATTAAGGGGTTTTGGAAAAACAAAACAAAAGAACAACAAAGAAAACAATGCCACTCTTTTTACAATTTTTTTTGTTTTGGAACATACAGCTTTTTATTTAAAAAATTATATATGATATAAATTAAAGGGGTTATGATAACTATTTTAAATAAATTAAAAAATTTTTAAATCTCTTTTAATTTTTAATATGGTAAATATCAATGGATATAGTCCACTTAAACAAAGACCCTTTGAGGTCCTGAATAATTTTTAAACATGTGAAAGTATTCCAAGACAAAAAAGATTGTTCCAGACAATTGCAGGCACCAGTTGTTCCAATCATCCCAGCCATTCAGATCTTTCCAGTTGAGGCCACAGACATCATGGAGCAGACACAGGCCATTCATGCTGTGCTCTTTCTGAATTCTTCACCCACAAAATCCATGACCATAAAAGAATGGTGGTTGTCTTCTGTCACTTAACGAGAATGGGTTTATTCTACAATGACAGGTAACTAAAACACTAACTTCTTGTCTCTTGGCTTTTCTACCTAATCGAAATTCTTCCTACATTCTCTGTTACGGCCAAGCATCCAGTCACATATGTTGAAAGCCTGGGAGTTTCTTAGATTTCTCCAACCCTCTCACCCCAGTTTCCTGGATTTACCAAGTTTGACAGATTTTACCTACTAGGTAGCTCATGAAATCCTTCCATCTCCATAGCCAGAAATTTAACTCAGGCAGTTAGATCTCTCATCCAAGAGGTGGCAATAGCCTTCTAACTGATTTTCCTAGCTCCAGTTGAAATTTTAGTCAGACTAGTACTTTGTGTCAGGGATTTTTTTTTTTTTTTTTTAATTTTAAGGATAAATTTGGCATTATTAGCTTCCTGCTGAAAAGCCTTCAGCAGCTAGTCATTATCTTCAGGATAAAGAGTAAACTCTTTAAGGGGACAACTAAAACTCAAGGAATCTGATTTTTACTGTCTATATGGCCACATCTCCATCATAAATGTCAATATTCTGCTGTACTTACAGTACCTTCTAGACTAAAGCATTATCTCTAAAATCTCTGCACTTGTGTATTCACCTTTCCCTCTGCTATATCCTGCCAGAATTTCAAGATCCATGTTAATAATAATCTCTTTTTGGAAGCAACATATGATTCCAGAAGAATGAATTAGATTTTCTGCCTTATGTATTTATATTAGACCAGTTTTAACCTGCATTTTAACATTTATCGGAATACATAAACTTATAATGTACTGAATGCTCACTGAGAGATGGAATTATTTTCCATCTTTGTATTTTTGAAATCTGTTATCTATCACGGTGATGAACAAATATCTGTGGAATGAATAATGGAATTGCTTTTTATACAGTAGACATTTACACAAATATTTGAAAATAACTTAGCTCTAGTAAGAATGCTATATTAAACAAAGATTCAAAATGAAAGGGTTATAAATAGTCTTTAAACAAGTCAATAGAAAAAGAAAGACAGGTCATTACAGTCAAGGTAAATGTTATTAATAAGAAGACATCACAGCTTCTATTAGTTTTAATCTAAGAATTGTACTCTGTCGTTTTTACTATTTAATATCTGCTTAATCTAACATTCCAGAGTTGATTAATACTTTCAAGCTTTCAAACATATAAAACTACATAGTAACAGTTTGCAACATAATTCTATGCTCAAACGTGCTTTGCAGTGTGATATTCATGCTTCAAATATTTATACAATATTTTAGCTTAGCATAGCACAATTATTCTCTGTGTATTGCCAAATGAAAACTTATCTCCTTCCTTAACAAATTTAGTTTCAATTTATGATACAGAAACAAGCATTAAGTGGAGTAAGGGAAATAGGGAGGGTTTTGACCAGAGAAATAATAAGATCTGGCTTAGATTTTAAAAAGATCATTTTGGCTACTGTTTCGAGAATAGCCTTTCAAAGTGGTATAGTGAACATCTTTCATTTGCATCTCCAAATTTATTCTCCATCTTTCTCCACCCTACCCTGTGCCCCAGGAGGTCACTCCATATGAATGTTAACTGACTTCCTTTCTTCCCGCTTCTAACTGGATATGGCCAATAGAGGTGCATCAGATACCTTCTGAGTCCAGATTTACATTTTCCTTTTCAGCTGCAGCTGAACACTCACCTACTGGCTTTGACTCACTTATCTGTAATGCCCCTGGACTAACCTTCAAACAATATGGAATGAGACAAATGGAAAATGTTTTCCTCTGTTAATTTTTAGTTGACACATCTAAAAGTATTCTGTATGTTTCTGAGAAGGTCCAAGAAGGATCAAACTTTAGCTGTCTCTGGAGGGAATCAAACTCAGTAATATATACTTGTACTGACTTTTCTGTCTTGTCTTATTTCATTATTTCCTATTCCTCTCTCACATTCCCTGTATAACCTTCTGAATGATCTACCTACATAGGAGTAATTGTTTCAGTTTTTGCTTTTAGGAAAGCCCAGGCTAAGACACCGGTAGGGAGGCACTGATAGGAGATCTAGAAGTTGTGAGGCGAGTGAGGTCAAGATATCTATTTCTTTGACTTATCTGCCAAGTCACTGTGCGTGTACTCAATCCTCCTACCTTAAGGGCAAATGCAAAAATAAAAACAAGAGGCTTAAATCTCCCGGGTGAAAATAAGGAAAGAGACTTCCCTTCCTTCCCTTTTCCTATTTACTTTAGAAACTTGTAATTGTAGCTTCTTTTTCTGTCTCTGAAATGTATGTAAATCTTTTAAGAGCTAAATAAGCCTCTTGCCAGCTTTACAACCCAAGCATGTCTTTCTCAAGGACCTTCGAGCCATCTCATTGAAATGTAATCAAGGAAGATAATGCTCCTATCTCCTGGTTTCTGTGGGAGAGTAGGAGCCTAACTTCAGGGGGCTCTGTGCTCAAGTCGCAAAATTACCTCCTGTTATAAAGATGTAAGAAGTTCACTTTTTCTCTGGATAAAGCCAGTTAATTAGCACAGATGATAACCTTAATTATCAGGTGAATTTAGGATGAACTATTTGTGACAAATGGTGCTGTCAAGTCCTTTTACTTGAGGACTAGTTACTGTTTATCTTGTACCTTAAGAACATGCACATAATTGATTGTTTCTGTTTGGCTATAAAAGGGTGAGATTCATCTCTGTCTTTGTAGTCTCTTAGCAGATTGCCTGTGATACACATCAAATTCTAGTTTAATACTTACTTAATAATAAAACTGTTTTCTTCCTTTCCTACATTTGTGGTGAGGTTTTCTGGGTTGGCAGGGGATTTTGTTTTTAATTATATTTCCCCAACATTCCCCAAAGCTATAGACCTTGTTATAGCCCTCTCCTGATTCTGGTAACCGCTCCCTCTCCTGGATCCTCTAAGCCAAAGTGTGGTAATAGCTACTGGCTATTACTAGCCCCCAACCACTGCAGCTTTTTCTGTTGCTTTTCTCAAACCATACCAATAAGTTTGTAAACAGTTATCTTGTTAAATTCTCTTAAAATTCCAAATTTGAGTGTGACATTAATTTCCTTTCAGAACCTTGACTAACAAAATAGAAGGGGTTGAAAGCAGGGAAATCATGCAATATATTATATATATCACACCTTCCTTATCCATTCTTCTGTCAATGGGCACTTAGGTTGCTTCTGTATCTTGGCTATTGTAAATAATATTGCAATGAACATAGGGTTCATATATCTTTTTGAATTAGCGTTTTTGTTTTCTTTGGATAAATACCCAAAAGTGGGATTGCTGAATTGTGTAGTAGTTCTATGTTTAATTTTGTGAGGAAACTCCATATTCTTTTCATAGTGGCTGCACCAATTTGCATTCCTACCAACTGAGTATGAGAGTTCCCTTTACTGTACATCCTTGCCAAAACTTGTCATTTGTTGTTTTTTTGATAATAGCCAATTCTGATAGGTGTGAGGTGATATCTCATTGTGGTTTTGATTTGTATTTCCCTGATGATTAGTGATGTTAAGCATCTTTTCATGTACCTGTTGGCCATCTGTATGTCTTTGGAAAAATGTCTATTCAGGTCCTCTGCCCATTTTTTAATCGGGTTGTTTGGTTTTTTGATGTTGAGTTGTATGGGAATCATTTTTGACTCTTTTTCTGTCATAAACTCCAACTCAATACTTCTGAAATTCTAATATTTCACTTGCAGAATGTATATAGAACTAACAATTTCTCAACTCTTTTATCATCTAACTAAGCATCATCACCTTCATTCTTGATTATTAAAATAGCTTTTTTAGTATTCTGTTTCCACTCTTAGGACCCTTGGGTTATCGTCGATACAGAGGACAGAGCCATTTTTTTAACTGTAGGCAACATACCATTATTGTTTTTTAAAAAACCTTTTATTGAGGCATTAGTGATGTACAAAAGTCTGCACATATTTGATGTATCTAACTTGATGAGTTTGGAGATAAGTATATATCCATGAAACCATTACCACAATTTATGCCATAAACACAGCCATATTCATCACCTCCAAATGTTGCCTTCTGCCCTCTTTATTTATTGTTGTTACTTTTTTGTGATAAGAACACAGCATAAGATCTCTCTTAGCAAAATTTTAGGCATACAATATAGTATAATTAAGTATAGACAATGGGCTGTACAGTAGATCTCTAGGAACTATTCATTTTATATAACTGACACTTTGTACCCTTCGACTAATACCTTCCTGTTTCCTCTTCCTCTCAGCTTCTGGCAACTACCACTCTATTCTCTGCTTTTATGAGTTTGAATATTTTAGATTTCTCATATAATTGGTATAATGTAGTATTTTCCTCTGTATCTGACATATTTCACTTAGCATGCTTTCCAGGTTTATTCCTGTTGTTGCAAGTGGCAGGATTTTCTTTTTTTTTTTTTTTTTTCTTTTTTTTGCGGTACACGGGCCTCTCACTGTTGTGGCCTCTCCCGTTGCGGAGCACAGGCTCCGGACGCACAGGCTCAGCGGCCGTGGCTCATGGGCGCAGCCGCTCCGCGGCATGTGGGATCTTCCCGGACCAGGGCACGAACCCGTGTCCCCTGCATCGGCAGGCGGACTCTCAACCACTGCGCCACCAGGGAAGCCCTTTTTTTTTTTAAGGCTGAATTGTATTCTTTTGTATGAATATATCACATTTTCTTTATCAATTAATGGACATTTAGGTTGCCTACACATCTTGCCCATTATAAGTAATGCTGCAATAAACATGGCAGTACAGATATCACTTCAAGATTTCAATTCCTTTGACTATATGAGCAGAGGTGTGATTGCTGAATCATATGGTAGTTCTATTTTTAATTTTTTGAGGGGCCTCTGTACTGTTTTCCATAGTGGCTGAGCCAATTTACAGTCCCACCAACAGTGCGCAAGGGTTCCCTTTTCTTTACATCTTCATCAATATTGGTTATATACGTTTTTAAAAATAATGGCTATCTTAAATGGTGTGAAATGATATCTCATGGGGGTTTTAATTTATATTTCCTTGATGATTAGTGATGTTGAGTACCTTTTCCATATACCTGTTAGCCACTTGTATGTTTTCTTGGGAGAAATGTCTATTGAGTTTCTTTCCCCATTCTTTAATTGAGTTATTATTTTTGGCTATTGAAGGAGTTCCCTGTACATTTTGGATATTAACCCTTTATCAGATATATGGCTTGCAAATATTTTCTCCCATTCCATAGGTTGCCTTTTCATTTTGTTGATTGTTTCCTTTGCTGTGCGAAAGCTTTTTAGTTTCATGTAGTTCTGCTTGTCTACTTTTGCCTTTGTTGTCTGTGCTTTTCATGTCATATCCAAGAAGTCACTGCCAAGACCAATGTCAAGAAACTTTTACCCCGTGTTTCTTGTAGGAGTTTTATGGTTTTAAGTCACTCTTCTGTCCTTACACTCCAATGACTCCACTTCACTCAGAGTGAAAACCAAGGGTCCTATAATTCTCCCAAGATCTATTATGATCTGGCTTCCCACTCTTTCTCCAACTTCTCCTGCTTCCACTTGCTTACTCTGGTCCAGCCTTACCTGCCTCAGCATTACTTACTGAGTGAAACCTACTTTGACCACTCTGTTTTACATTCCCTCTACTCCTACCCTCAGCACACCCAATTATCTTACTCTCCCTTATTATTTTTCATACACTTGTCATCTTCTAAAGTACAATTTCATTATGACGGTCTTTCTCTTCCCACTAGAATATAAACTTGATGAGAGCAGCAATTTCCCAGCACAAAGAACATTGCTTGGCACAAAGTAGTTGTCCAGTAACTATGTGCTGAATGAATAAATGAATTAGGGGTTTGAAGATTTTTGTTTTAAAATGTTCTCTTAATAATTCATGGAGTTGCAGTCATCCTTAATACAAGTGAAATGAGGGACAGTCCCACTTCAGCAGCCCTAAGACCTTATATGAATAATAATTTGTGAAAATGCAATTCAATGGTAGTTTCAACTACACCAAAACAAATAGTTACAGTATGTAAGTTCATCTCTTCTTTCTATCACAAACAGTTCTTGAGATACTACTAGCAGAGCTTATCTTCATGAAAATCCAACACCACACCTTTCTATTTTCTTGGGCATTGCAAGTTCCTTCTTTAAAGTGTCTTTCAAGAGTAGGTGCTACAGTTTCCATAAAGGACCTATTTGGTGGCCAGAAAAGAATGCCTGGCTTGAAGCCTGTCAAAATTGTTACCACACATTCTAAGGCCATTTCCTTTACGTTCACAGACTTCCTGTCCAAAAACAGTAACGAGTGCTTTTTGGCTTTCCAGATCTTATAGAAGATGTGGGATCTTCACTGACATATCTGTGTATTCATCCTGTCTGCTCTCTGGTCCAAGTCACTCTGATTACCCAAAACTTTATTTTGCAATGCATAGTAATTAAGTGGCAAAAAATTTACTTAAAATCTCTTTATATTTGTGCATATGAATAATACGTTGATCAGATTTAAAGAGAAAACCACTGAAATATTGCAAAAACTAATACAATAGTCTAGATAGAAAGGAAGTGCATCTCAGTGGGTTAATAGAGTGGACTCTGAGGCCAGGCTATTTGAGTTCACATCTCAGCTCCAATACTCAGTAGATGTGTGCCATCTTATACTACTTATTTAACCTCTCTGTGCCTCATTTTCTCATCACAGAAATATTAGTAACTAATTTCATAAAAGTATTGTTAAAATTAAATGAATTAATTACTGTAAAGAGATCTGTATGATGTGTGGTACACAGAAAGTACTAAATAAGGGCTAGCTATTATATTATGTTGTTGTTGTAAGTGTATCCCTAAAATCAATTTTGTGATTAATATCTTTGACACTTTACATTATTAAAATTATATTGAGACAGAAGGATTTAAAAAGTGGAGAAAACAGGAAGATGATGGAAAATACTTCTGGTTCAACTTAGATATACATTTAATTTTAAAACTGAAAGAATCCATGTAACTTGGTGAAAGTTTGATTCTTTTTGCAATCCCTTCTATGACCATCTCCAGTCCTTTGTTTCCTGCCTGTTTTTATCAAGTTTAATTCCTTTGCTGAAATAAATCTTTACCTTGTGTGTGTGGTGACTATCAAATACAACAACTGATTGCTGCTGTATGTTCTACTAATGAGCCATAAGAAATTCTCTCTCCTGTCACTTTTACACAGCTGACTTCATTCACACTGCATAAATGAACACCTAAAAACATATCAGTGTCACTTTTTATTAATATGTAGCAGTTTTCAGATTGCAGTTATCACAACCAGAAAATGAATTTGTTGGTGAAAAGTGAAGATTACAACATGATGAATTTCTGAGAACTGTATTTCAGTTGTACCTTTCAGTGAAGTAAATGTTGGAGATAGGATGGTAAAGTGGAAAGAACATAGGATGAGGCAGCAGAGTTGAATTTGACAACCAGATCCTTTCCACTACTGGTTATGTGAATTTGATGGAGTAGCTAACCTCCTTGAGCCTCAAATTTTCTGTATATAAAATATAATTCCTTTCTCACTAAATCCAGACTATCCAGGGTAATTTTAAAAAACCCATTTTTGATACAGTAAGAGGCAAAAATAGTTTGCTGAACATAGAAGTCAGGTTGTTAAATTCCCAAATCTGTGAGGGGTAAAGTACGTATAGAGGGGAGAAATGTTCGGCTTACAAGAGCTCATTACATTGAAAAATGAGGTCCTTGGGCCTCTAAGTTGCTTTTATGTATTCACTAGCTGGCTATTCCCCATGTCCAAGGTGATGTCTCTTGGCTGCTGTGTCCCTGTGCTCCTTACCTGCCTCTTGTGCTGTCATTTGCCTTATACTATGTTCTTGGGGGGAGCATCGGTCATCCCCCTTTGAAGAATTAGGTTCCCCTTGACAAGGGGAATCAGACATCTGAGGATTGGTATATCCTCCGCCTGGCTCTGCTAAAATCGTCTACCTTCCACCTCTGTTTTAAAAGCACTTAGCTCCACACAGCAGGGCCCCTGACAGACCCACGGGCTCTCAACCCAGAACCCACATCTCAAGGGAACTGAGGGCAATTCAGATGTTCCAGTTAGGGTCTGGCGATTATGCTCTACCCTCTTGACCAGTATATATTACCCCATTTTGTAGTGGGGCCTCTGCTCGGAGTCTCCTCTGAGAATAAGGTGAGTGCTCTGTGCTTTCTGCAATCCCTTAATTTTTTAAACACATATCCAAAGATGGCCCCCAGTGAACTACACCTCAAGAGTATTCAGTTTGGGTTGGCCATATGACTCACTTACCAGTGGCAGAAGTGACACTGCAAGTCTCCTGAGTCTAAGCCAGAAGAAGCACCGCAGCTTCCACCCTAGTCCTTTAGAATGCTTTCTCAGAATGCAAGCCACCATGTGAGAAATCTGAATACCCTGAAAATGCCCAGTGAGGAAGCCCAAGCTGGCCATGTTGAGTGACACATGGAAAAAATACTCAACCAGCTCTAGCTCTTCCAGCCATTGGAAATCAGGTACCCAAACATGTAGTGGAAGACGGCTTTCAAATACTTTAGTCTCAGCCTTCATTTGATTGCAACCACAAGGGAGAACCATCAACCTGAGCTGCAACCCAAACAAGATAATTTTTACTCATTGTTGTAAGCCAACAGGCTTTGGGGGGATATGCTCTGCAGCAACAGATAAGCAGAATACTTTCTTTCATTTGAAAGCCAAAGAGGAAAAATTGGGACACAGGTCAGCTTTTTTCACACTACTATGTACCTCTCTTCTTTTCTTTCCACATCTCTAGGGGCTATAAATATGGCTGTGCAGTTATGGTCAAGGTGGTGCTGATGATCAATGCTAGAGGGTTTTTGTTGGTGGTGCCTTTTGCTTTATTTTGTTTTACTATTCTTCTTGTTCTATCTCAGCCTTAATAGTTAACTGGTTTCTCTCCTCTACCCCAAGAGTCTCTAAATTTTTTGATCTAATACTCTTCCAAGTAAAAATCATGTTGCGAATTCACATACAAATGATTTATTAAGGAAATGTACTCAAGGGGAAAAAAATGATTACAGAATGTGTGAAGCAGAACAGAAAAGAGAAAGGGGCCAACCAAAAGTGCAACTTCAGGCAGTCTTAGGCATATAGGTTTAGTCTGAGTCTTAAGAGAAACCCTAAGTGTAAATTATGCCTCAAGAGTTTGTCCTAGCTTAAGGGAGAGAAGCTGAGTTTTCCTATTCCTGTCTTGATTAGTCATTGGCTAAGGGCTCCTTGGGGAATGGGGTGGTGGGAAGATAAACTCCCAAGACTTGTAGCTCTGAGTGCCAGCAGGGAAAGAAGCTCCAGCTGCAGCCATCCAAAGAGAACCACAGGTGTGCACCATTGAAAGAAAATATAGACAGAAGCTGGGGAATCTAAAAATAATGAAAGGAATCCAAGGGGATTTCATTGGCACCAACAGAATCCACTACATCCCACAATATATGCTATGGTTGGGAAACAAGAAAAGACATAAAAAAGATTTGGATTTGGAGTATACTTTACACACAAAAAGTTTAAGATTTATTATTGGCATTTATGAAATTCATGGAGCTTTGAAAAACTGCTTTTTGAGGTAGAGGAGGGGTAATGAAAAAAGCAAATTCTCATTCTCAGTTCACCACACTGCTTTAAAAACAATCAGACAAAACTGTATAGGAATCAGCCCAAAAGGATTATTTTTTTTTCAGGTACTTCCCAAAAGTCATCTAACATATCAAAAACTGATAAAAGGCAACTAAGACAATTGGGCAGTCAGAAATGAACCTTTTAAAGCTAGGCTGGCATACAAGTAATAAATATAATATTCCAACAAATCATATAATGTGAGTTCAGAAAAATCTAATAGTTGGCTACTCTCTATATTACAATTATGCCTCATAGGCTTACTTTAGACACTTCTTAGTATTTGTTAGAAAAGGGAGTATCTACAGTAGTACCACTAGAATATATAGTTGTATGCTCACCAACTACTTACCAGTATGAAATGGCCATTGCCCATTCCAGGATAATGTCTATTTTACTTTTTAGAAATTATGTTAGTAAGTATAGTAGTTAAAAGGTAACTTTTAAATATATAAAGTGACTCAAAAATAGATAATAATAAATCAGATAAATATAAAATGAATTGACTTTTTAAAAATACTCTGTCGATCATAACAGCACCATGATATCAATGACTATTATTTCAAAGCACAAGAAACCTAAAGATCAGGTCAGTTGTTAGGGACTGAAAATAATATCAATTTTTAAGACAGTCATTTTTTCCAACTTTCTGTCAGATTGTCACTTCTTTATTTCATAATATGTTCAAGTGTGCCTTCATACAAGAAACAGAAATATCTACACCATCAATTTCTTGTCTGTTTGCTGGTCTACATGTACTTGATTGCGGGTATTACCTTCAATGCACAGCTTCATTGCATAAATTATTTAAGCAACTTATCCATTTTGTAAGGATTGCATTTGATTGAGATGAGACGGTATAATCTGTAAATCCATTTATCACATACATATTACTGCCGTATGTCACAATATGTTAAGATAAGCCAACTGGTGAGCACATCGTCACTTATTATTATGGAGCCCCTACAAGGTCCTCTGAGTAGCTCATGAAACAGGTGACAACTGACCCTCTATCGTAAGGGATAGAATTAGGGAACCTTTTAAAATCTATATGTTAAATATTAGTAAACTATAGTATTCTAATTTTTTAGATAAATATTAAATTTAAATATAGGATCTAGTATTTTCTTCCCACACCCAAATCAAATTATTTTGTGTAACTTCTGGGGTGTATATATCCCACCTTTTTTTTTTACTTACTCTCTTTCTTCCCAGTTTCAGCTATATTATACTAGTGGGCAAGGTTTCTATCAGAATCTCCACCATACAGAGTAACTCTATGGGCTGAGTTCTTCAAGTTTGGCACTTGATATACTAAAGAGATAAAATAATTTAGCAAACCCCCTCTCTCCATAATTCTTCCCTTTCAAGCCATTTTTTTTTTCTTTTTTTGGCTGAAAATCTTTCTTTGGCTAAATATATTCATCCTCATTTGTATTTACTTAAATATCCCTTAAGATTAAAAGCCTGTAATTCAACATGATTTAAGGAGTGCTTTTCATCCTTTCCTGCATAATGAAATTACCTGGAGAAATTTTAAAGATCCTGATACCTGGGCTCTACTCTAGAGATTCTGATGTCATTGGTTTGTGGTACAACCCGTACATCAGGATTTATTCAAAACATTCAAGGTGATTCCATTTATGCAACCAAGGTCGAAAACCACTGGCTTAAAGGACAAAATTAAAATACTTAAGCTTAATATGTGCAAAACTATTATACCTGTTACAACAAGTTATTACCACAAAACACAATACATGATAACATGGTCATTTATTGCTACAGTTTACTCTTCCTCCCCCAAATATTCAGTTTGTGGAAAAGGGGCCTGGTCTCATCAATTTTTCAAAACTTTGTAAAAGGGGAAGTACTTAGATTCAAAGTGGAACCCCTACTACTTCCCTTATTTCAAAGAGAGAAAGCGAGTTTTCCCTAATGTCTACTATTTGCCCTGTTAATCTCCTTCAGCTACTCTTACTCCAAAGATTGTTGTAATAGATAACATGTCACAGATAAAGCACCCAACAGGTCTTACAACTCTTATAATCCCCAGGAGCCATATTAGTGTGTGATTTTTTAAAATTTATGTGTGTATGTAATAAAATTTGCCACTTTAACCATTTTTAAGTGTACACTTCAAGCGGCATTAATGATATTCACAATGCTGTGCAACCATTACCATTATCTATTTCCAGGGCTTTTTCATAACCCCAAACAAAAACTATAACCATTAAGTAAAAGCTACCCATTACCCCTTTCCTTAGCCTCTAGTAACCTTTAATCTTTTCTGTCTCTGTGAATTTGCTCATTCTAGATATTTCATATAAGAGGAATCATACAGTATTTGTTCTTTTGTTTGAATGTTTCTTAGCTCTGCACTAGCTGGAATTTTTATTTTTCTGGAGTGATACTTTTTGTTTGCCTGATTGTCACAAGCCCCATGAGCCCCTTTTGTTCTTGTTCTCAACAAATGTTCTTTCTCCATGCAATTCTGAATTCAACATTCCATAGTATTATATAAAGTATTATGTACTATAAAAAATCATATGCATGCATGTATAAGTAGAATTCTTCCACAATCTATTTAAAAATATTGCTATATTATCCTGTTCATTACGTAGTGAATTAACTAAGAGAAAAAAGTTTCTTGCTTACAATATTAAGGAAATAGCACATTTTGCTTAATTTGCATATCTTACTGGTAGCTGAAACATTCCAATCGAGCAGTTATCTTAATTAATAGTTGTTCAGTGAAGTACAGTGCTGAATTTCATAAAGAATTAAGACAGGCCACTGACTGTTTCTTTTTAGTCTTGACACATTACAAATCATTCTAAACCACATTAAGATAATTACAAAGTTGTACACACACACACACACACACACACACACACACACATAAATCTGTTTATTTAAAACAGAAAAGTAGATCAGGTCTCAGGTTTTCAGTGAGTCTGGAACAAAAAGAAAACTTTTTTAAAAAATAAAAAAGTTTATATTTTTTTAAGTGGCAAACAAAATTTATTCTTTCCTTTCTAGCAGTTTTATTGCAAAATTCAGTCCATCAACTTATTTGTCTATTCTAGAAAATACTAAACAACTTCTTTGCTAAATGAAAGGTAAAAATGAAATTACTGCCTATTTTTCTTAGAAAATTTTACTATAAATTAGAAAACCAAAACAGGGCTTGGTATTCAGAATACAAAAATATCTACTTTTCCTGAAGACCTTAGAATCTCCATCATCAAAGAAACAGAGAACACACAATTTCTCATGAGTGGTGTGAGTGTGGTGATTATGAGTCATCAGGAACTTGTGTATTTATTGTCTTGCCAACTTGCTGCTCCTGTCTATAACATGGTGATAGAATTCTGTGTGGCTTTGAGAGAGTAGCATAACTTGGAGTTTGCTCAGTATATTCTGTTCACTCAAATATAGTAGTTAATGTTTACAGTGCCAGGAAATGTACTAAATCTTTTTCATGCATTATCTCATTTAATCCTAATAACCTTGTGGGTAGGTACCATTATAATCAAAATTATCTTCTTTTTAAGATGAAGAAGCTGAGCCTCAGAGACATTAAGTGACTTGTCCAAGATCACATGTATGATTTCCAGAAAGTCATTCAGCCGGAGGATAGGTGGCTTCTTCCAGACATCAGGATATGCTGGTGCCAATGGTTATTAAAATGATGGGGCTAACGGTCATTAACATTTCTGCCATAACTTTTCCACTTCAAAAGATAGTATACTTTTGTGCAACAAAGATCTGTTTAAATACATAAATGGAGTGGCAAACTTTTGTTGTTGTTGTTCTCTAAGAGTGAAAGCAAGCTCTGAAAATAGGTTATGCTACATTCCTAAAAATCAATATTAACAATTTTATTATATTAAAAAAGATTCTCAATGATTAGTTTAACATATTAATCTCTGACAGGATATATCCTAATCTTCACACTCAAAAATACATTTTTTAAACCTCTGAATTATATAGAAAACTGCCCTTCAAAATATTTCTATATTACATAATATTTTCACATAAAATATATAATATCGGGTTTTCTTCCCCATTGCACCCCTCCTCTCCAAGTAAAACTTAAATGTATTTTCTTTATGGCTATGCTAACCCAGTCTTAGCTCCATCTGTAAAGTTCTGATTTTCATTCACTAAATAGGTTGACCTTTTGTTTATTTTTGTTTTATTATTAGTTAACTCCTCTCTAAAGTTGCCCTGATTATGAATGCCAGACTCATGGCAAACCTTATCTCCCTTATCCCAGCAATGACTCCTAATCTACTCTAACAGCAGTCAATTAGGAAGACCTTAGGGAGATGATGATGGGGATGAGGGAATCTGATCAGGGCTGGAGTCAGTGGTGAGACAGAGAAGAGACTGCCCAGAGTGCATCTAAGATCTCAAAACATCACTGTGGGAAAATGCATTTACCAGAATTCTTTGCAATACAATACTGTGTGTGATTGGAAGGAGTACTTTTAAAACCTGTCTGGGTCTTAGGGTGGAGGGTGGGGGCAGAGAAGAGACACTTTCAAAAAATTTGTTCTTAACTGAATTCTTAGGAGAATAATGTTATGTAAATAGGCTAACAATGGTCCCTGTTTAATGGTCTCAAATGGCCCCTGTGTTGTTTACGTCTTCACCGCAAGCTAGAAACGTTAACCCAAAGTCCACTGGTGCCAAACTCAAATTCTTACCACACAATTGCTTCAAACATAGTCCAAATAAACAAAATTCAGCCATTTAGAGCCCACCTAGTTCACACAGCCTGTGAAACTGCTCCCAAATCTGCTACCCATAACTAAGACAGACACTGTAACTGTAAAAGACCCCAAACTGCTGCTCCCCTTTGGGGCTATCTGCCCAGAAGCTGCCCACCTTGCCTTACTATCTCTGAAAGGTCTCTTCTAGGAGGAGGGACTTGCACTTTCTTTTAATCCTGTCTAAATACTGTCCAATAAAGCTTGTATATTATCACCTCTTATGCTCCTATCTCTTTTTCTTTCTTTTTTTTTTTCCTTTTTTGGTACGCGGGCCTCTCACTGTTGTGGCTTCTCCCGTTGCGGAGCACAGGCTCCGGACGCGCAGGCTCAGCGGCCATGGCTCATGGGCCCAGCCGCTCTGCGGCATGTGGGATCTTCCTGGACCAGGGCACGAACCCGTGTCTCCTGCATCGGCAAGGGGGCTCTCAACCACTGCGCCACCAGGGAAGCCCTGCTCCTATCTCTTTTTTGATCAACTTTGAAATCCTCAAACTTACCACAGATGACTCCTATAGCCTGAAGTGCTTTTGGGTTCTCTAGTGCGGATAAAAAAAGGGATCAGATCTACATTCCTTGGGTACATAACAGAAAAGAACCAAACTCCACTAATAAGAGATTTTCATTTTCTCTACCTCTCCTCCATGTGTCTTTTAGCCCCTTCACCAAATAAACACTGAACAAAGATTTAAACTACAATATATTGCTTGAGGCAGTATCAAAGTATTAGCAATTTAATACCGTGAAGTGCTACTGCTGATAGAGGACACCACAGTACATCTTCCTGGACAGTGAACAGAAAATAAGAGGGCAATGGGTGCATTGGGGTATTAACAAGAGACTGTAGAGATACAGTAGCCATCCTAACACTTTGAGCAGAGCTTTATCTGTGGTATTGGTTCAGTGACTAAACTCAAAAAGGACTTTTTTGTTGTTGTCTTATGCTTTAGTTTATTAGAGATTATCCTAGGATATCTACTGTTATCATGTTTCTTCTGCATGTTATTGGTTATGTCAGCTGTACCAGGTATTATGGTGAAAATTCCACAGTGTACACCTCTAATTTTGTCTATGTAGATGAATTATGTGCTGTTATTTGCAACAAGAAATAAGGGCAGGTAGGCTTTTCTTTCTCTGACATGAATGAGGCTTTTCTTTCTAAACACTCTTGAACCAAGATTTAAAAACCATCTTTTCAAAGGGTGAGGTCTATTTATTTTTGGATTAAAGACTTCAGGTTAAAAGAGGAAATAGTTTCATTTAGAATAAAGCATAACACCTCATATGATAAAAGGAAATGATGTGATGGAAGACACTTTTGAGAACTTCTCAGGAAAGTTTGGCAGGAAATTAAATGCCTCATCTAAGCTCATTTATCATGCATTCACCTTTAGCTCGTGACACATTCTCAGTAATGGTGACATTTGCAAACTAACTTAACTGCATATTCTTTATTTAGGAGTGATACTATAGGACATATTTTCTAAATAATTATAATATCATGTTGGTCACTAAATTTAGTTACTTTTTAATCCAACTTTAAAATATATATAATTATGGTTGATGTCACATGAAAGATAACTAATTGGTCAACATTTAAAAGTTACTTTTAAAATTAAAGGGGAAAAAAAGATTTAAAGGTGTCTTAAAAACGGCTGAATGAGGGCACAGGAACTGACTTCCAGAGCCTAAGCAGAGCAGGTGAGATAGAAAAAAAAAAATTGCTTCCCACACCACGAGTTAAGATGCTCAAACTTTTCCCTGGGGCACTACTCGCACTTCTCCATAGCTCTAGATGCCATGTTGTGCCATAGTTGCAGGGACTATAGCAGTGAAATGCTGCCTGCAATGAACTTGTTTGGACAGAGGATCCAGAACTTCCAGTGGTGGCCAGAATGGAGGAAGGACACTACTGCTCACTTGGGATAAGATACACAAAGCAACCCTAAAACTATATTGCATCCAGGGGAAATCCATCCTCCTGGCTGAAGAACTGGGTAAAGAAGCCCCTGTGAGCTGGAAAGTGTGGTAGAAATTCTTGTTTCTGACAGTCTGTCTGTATGTCTGTCTCTCTCATGCTCTCTTCTCTCTACTGTTTCTGCCTCAAGGCCATGAATCTGCATGATTTCAGTGGTGGCTTTGGCACCTAAAACTCAAGAGAAAAATCATTTCTCTGCAGAGAGGAAATGTGAAAAAAGCCCTTTTGGTGCAAATACTATTGGAAGAAATATTTGTTTATTTTTTTCTTTCAACACTTAGCCAAGGATGAGTTCATTCAGCAGGTGGAGCTATGCAATAGTGTGGGAGATAAAAATGCTAAAAGAACATGGACTCGCCAGAGAAACTGGGGAAAAGACTACTAGGAGCCTACAAGTGTAAAGAAAATGCTTGAGAGGCAAGGTATAGAGAAGGGGGTCCCCTAATTCTGGGTATGAACCTATATGTCCCAGGCCCACCTCCAAACTGTGTACACATTTAATGCACCCAAGAAGTATAATGAAGGCTTTGAGAACTAAACTACAATACAAATCACCACCTAAGTCACAGACTAACACCTGAGAGGAGCATACCAGCCACAGAACCAAACAACATAACAAAAGTTTTAAAATATAACTACTATTGGAACCTAAAGAAGATTTAAGAGAACTTGTAGTCTAAACCAAAAAGATTTATTGCCTGCTAAAACAACAACAATAAACCTCACAGTACCAAGAACTAAAGAGCATGTGCAAGTAGAATTTTCATACACTACCAATGGGGATACATTCTTAAAAACAGTTCAACAGTTAATTATAAGTTTAAACATATTCTCACCATATAATCCAGCAATCCCATTCCTAAAGATTTACCCATATAAAATGTAAATCTTTGTTCACATAGAATCCTGCATGCTAATATTTCAGGAGCTTTATTCAAAATCACCAAAAACTGAAAAAAGCTAAATGTTCCTCAAATAGAGGATGGAGAAACAGATGGTGGTATGGTCATGCAATGGAATATTACTTAGCAATGAAAAGGAACAAACAATTTATACATAGATGGATACATCTCAAATCTCTTATGCTACATGAAAGAAACTAGACTCAAAATTCTACATATTGTATGAGCCCATATATATGACTGCTTGGAAAAAACAACACTTAGAAATGGAGACTATACTAGTGTTTACTAAGCATTAAAGGTAAAGGAAACAGAGGGCCCAGAGAAGTCTGGCTGCCTTGGATGCCCCCTCCTTGAGGGCTCTACAGACATGACTGGGGCTGGTGGAAATGGGTACGTGCAGGCCAGAGGGTCTACTGCAGGTTGTTTTCGAACACCTGGGGCCTTCCTGGTGACTTGTGGGCACCATGGATTCTCCTCCAGAATGTGACTTTGTACCAGGCACTTTGCACCTGGGATGCTCTTGGCCAAGGGTGTTGTGGGCCCTCTGGCTTTCGTCACCTGGTCCAGGGGGACCCAGAGCCAAATTACACCACCGCACCTTCGTGGAAGATACACTGCTGCTCAGGCTGTCCTCCCATCCTCTCCTCACAAGAAAAGACTGGTCAGGGCTGGTGGGTCGGCCTTGATCACACACACAAACACACACACACACACACACACACACACACACACACACGGCCTGTGCTAGATCTGGCCCTGTCAAGGGGGCTGGTGTTCTCATCATTCCTTCCTAGTTCTTCCGTTTATGCTACTAAAATAAACAGGACTTGATCACAAAAAAGGGGGGACATAGCATGACCCCCTTTTGCATAAAAGAATTTTTTGAAGGTGATCCAAGAGTTCTTTCTTGTGGTGCTGATTACATGACTATATATTTTTGAAAACTAGTAGAAATGCACACCAAAAAGAGTGAATTTTACTTCATGTAAATAAAAAATAAAATTAAAAAATGGCTTAATATAGGTTAAACCTAGTACATTGTATTTAAAAAAAATTTTTTTTAAAGACAAGCCGAAGTGCCCAAAAACTATCTCTAAATGCCAAAGTAAATTGACTGTTTGGGGCCAAGTTGATTTGCCTACCAAGCTAGAAACTCTAATTTACTGGCTAATACAGTGAGGTCATTAAGAGAAATTAAACAAGGCAAATCTTGTTATTTAAGTTAGTAAGACAATTATAGCTTCAAACCATCGTTGGCTTTACATTAGTACTTAAGGCTATGTAGATAGTACCATTGCTTTACTATGCAAAAAGTACTGATATTTGAGAATCTAAATAATTTGGTCTTTCTAAATTAGGTTTTCTGGAAGGTAATATCAGATCTTCACTTCACTTTATACATTTCACTCTTACAAATGACCAAACAAATAAACTAAAGAACATCAGAATTGGTTAGAATCTTTTCTTGATGACATTCCCCAGAATAGTTTTTTGGAACCCTAGGCAGTGAATGTTATGTGACACAGCTCACATTGACTCCATGCTTAACCTTCCTGAACTGGAGCACTAATTCCCCAGCTGCAGGAAGTCTGGGCAGCCTCTTAGCTTGGGATTTCCCTGTGTTGAAGACAGCTGCCTTGTCTAAGGTCAGGACCACTCCTCAAGGGCAGGCCACATCCAATGAATCGTCAGTGAAGACCCCTGCTCATATTGGAACAATTGTGGGAGGCTCGCTGAGCTCTAGACCTTGGCATGGTATCAGCTGACACTTCTGTTGCAATTGCATCAGAGTTGAACTTCCTCCTTTCACTTCTTTTCTGTCTCTTTCAATGTTCCTAGATGTTGACTTCAAAAGTAGTCACTAACACCTTTCCTGCATGCAAATCTCCACATCGGTTTCTCTTTCCCCAGGAAGCTGACCTATAAACTTGGTGCCAAAAAGGGTTCAAGGAAAACAGGTACTGAAAGGAGATACTGGAGCTGAACGGCCCTCCGACTGGCTGGCAGTGAGGAACCATTACTGATGGTATGTGGAACACTAATAGTCCCTGGTGGCTGTGGTGGTGTGAGTGTTAAAACGTTCACAGGTGGGAGGAAATTCACTGGCAGGTGCAATGTTTCAGGCTGAGGTAGTAATTTCAAGGATTATAGAATTAAATGGGTTATTCAATGTGCTGGAGAAAAACAATGCAGGATTGAGGTTGATTAATCACCAATTAAACATTAAGCTTGAAAACCTTGGCAGCGTATAAAGAGACTCTCATCTCCCACAGCTGAAGCACTGATGAAGCTGAGGATGAGGTCATATCTTAACATTTAAAAAGGCTTGATAGCAGGTTGGATTCTCAATTATGAAAGATCTTCTATGTCAAGGTGACAGCCTTGTTTAGGAAGGAGTGAAATCCTGGGACTTGGAATAGAGATATCTGTGTTGATACATTTGAAAACTTAGATTCAAATGCATTTTTTGACCTTCAGAAGTATCTCACTTCCCAAATATGATGCGAACAAGTTTTCCTTGTAAGAAAATACAGACTTCATCAAAATTTATTGCCACCTGCTCTTCTGGTCACCAATATGTCCCAATATAACCTGTCCAGGAAAGTGCCAGGTCTATTAAAGCAGAAAGAAACCAGCCTCAAAGAAGCTACAGAAGTTAACCAGTATGTACGAGTAGGACTCTGTAGAAGATGCATGACACTGAATCCTAAGAGTGCAGAATCAAGGAGAGATGAAAACATTAAGTTTGGATTTAAAAAAAAAAAAAACACAGTTTATATTGGGGTACTCTTCTATTATACAGAATTTCACACCCTAGTTAGGACCCAGAAAACAATGATCACATACTACTAGGATGGCTCTTAGAAGCTTCAGAAAGTGATGGTTCATATTATGTGAAACAGAAGTGCTGGAACTCTTGTGAAAGATAGTGAAAGGGGGAATAAAAAGTTCAGAGATGTGGGCATGCTAGCGGGATATGCTATGAAGGCAGCAGATGACTATGTTACATGTGAGATACCAGAGGACACTCAATTTACCAGTGATATGGTATACACTGATGAGAAGGGCAGCAACATCACTGAGAAGCTCAGTGGTGGCTATCTTTTGTAGGACAGGATGAATGGTTGAAATGTTCTTATAAAACTGGGTTCCTTGATAGCAATAGGGATTATAGGATCCCAAGAGACTGTCAATAGTTAGCTATTAGAAGGAACGTGTGCACAATTATTATAATAAACGGCACAATCAGAGTGGCAGCCAGGGGATCCTAACCTGCAGAAAGCTACGGAGTTCTTAGGGGCAAGATAATGGCAGACAACAAAGGTCACTTATCATCTGTAATAACAAAATAAATTTTAAAAATCCGGAATGGATGATTTGGAATATAAGAGCAGCCATCTCAATAAAATGTCACAGTATATTGTCCAGTTTCAGGATCTGAGCCAAATCTCAGATCTGGAAACCAGTGGCCTAAAGAGAAGCCAGGTCCTGAAGAGGAAGGACCCCGCAACACTGCAGCAAGTGGCTGTGTAATAACTTCCCCAAATTTTCCCAAAAATGACCTGTGGGCAGGGCAAGCTTCATGGGCCTGTGATCTTCCTCATCACTCAGAAGGGCCCTGTCCTTGGTTCAGTGCTCTGCTGTTACTGAAATTCCTAATAATTCTGTCATTGAACTTGTGATTTGCAAGTGAAGTCTGATGTAAAAAAAGAGCCTGTATGTGAGCAGATTGGATATGCACAATCTGTGTGCCCTCCTAGTCTTGCTATTCCATTTGCATAGTGTTGTAATGCCCCGTGACAATAGAATTCTGGCAGACCCATGAAGCTTGAGAATTCAGTGAGACTCAGAGTGAGTACTATCGTGTTACACTTATGCCTAGGTAAGCAGAGTCCCTGAAGGGCCACACTTTCCAACCTAACCAGAACTTGCTCAGAAAGAACTGAACTCAGAAAGAAGGCAGTTACATTCCAAGAAACACAAATGACCCGGGAATCCTATCACATCCTTTCTTACGCTTGTTACTTACCTGTATTAGCCAACCACTAATGCTGAAAATGACTTAGGAAGATAGAGCAACCTACGTTCCTTTTCCTTCAGTTCTTCCTTACTCATCAGTAACTTGAAGATAGAGTGTTGGTAGAATGTGTGCATATCAAGAAGTGAAATAAAAATAGTTGAATTAGTTTTATGGAGCATTTCTGCTATGCTGGTAAGAATAAAATGTATATGCATGTATGAGTTATAAAATGCTAATTATGTCATTTTGATGATTCTGCATATGAGTAAATGCCCTTACATTCACTTTTAAAACCAGCATTACATGATATAAAGATGAACAGCAAAATGTATAGTAACAATTTTAAATCAATTTTTTACTTTAGAATATTAAATAACAAATTTAAAATGTTATGCCAGATTCAAAGGAAACCTCGCACCATTATGAAAGGACAATACTTGCTAAGTCTCTTCAGATACTAGAGGCAGCATATTTCTCATTTGGGAATGCTTCTCCAACCTATACTACAAATAATAAGAAAGGCTTCCAGCTTTACAGCACCCAGAGCAGAAAAGGTCTCTGCAGCAGGTCTAACGTGTGGAACATAGAGCTAGAAAGGATAGAGTTTTGACTTTATGGCAAACTCCCATAAAAGAATCACAACATAAACCCATAGGGTTCAGGATATAGGGTCTCTCACAGTGGAGAATGACAAACTTTTTGAAAAACAGCTTCTTGGGAGCTACTGGGTCTTGAAAAAAATGAAGCACTTAACCATGGGACATCAAGTGACCATGAAGCCCAAATTGCTCATCAAGTGTTGTATTCTGTCAGACACATCAAGTTACAAGTTCAAGGGAAACAAGAGATCAGACATGAACAGGGTCACCAAGAGGTGCAGGCATAAGTAAGTAGGGTGATTAAGTGGTCCAGATCCTCGTGAGCCTCCACTCTTGAAGCAGTACCTTTCCTTCAGCTCATGCCTATGACCATATGGGGATACCTAATGCAGCTGATGGAGGAAGAAGAAGACAACATTTGGTTCAGGGATGAGATTTGGTTCAGATACATTTTCTCAGTGGAAGAAGTTTGGGTGGTGCTCCGAATAATCTACTCTTTGTGGAAAGAGAAGTAGCCTGTGGTAGAATTGTTATGTATCCTAGAGGAGTGGATAATGATCTGGTCCTTTAGTCAAGTGCTTAGAAGGAGAAGTATTGGTAGATCAGGCATAAGAAGGTCCAAGGAAGAAGCATATGAATAAATCCCTGGGAACAATTGTGAAGATCTCTGATGGAGTCAGATAGTTGATGTCAGACAGACTATAATCTGACCATGAATGGAGCAATGGACAGATAAACAGAACAGTATGGTGACAGGGACAAAGGCTCTGCCTGGGTCTACTACACTAGTCTGGGGACCACAGCAGTTTATTCCAGCTAATGCTGCTACCAGATGTTCAGCTTTCAAACAACAGAGACTTAAGCTCAGCTCTGCAAATGGCAACGTCTTTTGAGGAGTCCAACCAGCAGTTTGATGGCAGTTTGATTCCACTGGGCCCCTTCAACCTGTACAGGGCAGTTATTCACCTTAACTAAAATTAACACACACATATTCAAAGTAAGGGTTTGCCTATTATGCTCATAGGACCTCAGCTGGTATCACTATTCAAGGATTTACACAGTATTTTATCCACTGACACAGGATCCCATACAATATTGCATAAGAGCAATCTATAGCAAAAGATATGTGGTGGTAGCCACTGACCATAGAATCCAATGATTCCATCACATAGTACATCAACCAGAAGCTGCTGGCCTGGTAGAACAATGAAACATTCTATGGAAAGTACAGTTGAAACACCACCTCAGAGATGATATCCTGAAAGGATAGAGTACATAGTTCTAAAATGTGGTAAACACACTAAATCAATGACCTATAACATGGTGTTGTGCCCCTTTAAGGTAGAATACATGGGTCCAGAAACAAAGAAATAAAAATACAAATGGCTCCATTTACCAACACTTCTAGGGATCCACTTGAGTTATTTTTGCTTATCATCCCTGAAACTGAGTTCTGTGGGTTGCTTAGGGGTCCAGGTTTACAGAGAGTGAACACTTCCACAAAAGGACACTGAGTTTCCCATTATATTTTAAGCTATGGCTGCAACATGTTTTTCTCAAGATCTTCATGCCAAAAGGCCACCAGGCAAGGAAAGGAGTCGCCATTTAGAAAGGTTAATTGATGCTGACCGTCAGCAGGAGGCAGGGCAAAGAAAAATATGTTTGGCATCTAAGGGATCCCTTGCAATGATGCTTGCCCAACTTTGTCAATAAGTAGTCAAATGCAGCAGCCATGGCTTAAGCAGATCATAGTGATCAGTGGCTCCGATCCCATAAATGTAAAATTCTGTGTCATCTCACTAGTTAAGACATGTAGGTCAGCAGAGACGGCAGAAAGATTGAGGGGAATCTATAACGGGTGATAGAGGAGGGAGACAAAGACTATCATTTGCAGCTTCAGAACAAACTGCAGTGGGGTGCAGCTAGACGGTCTGCAGTTTATCTGATCACTTTTCCTTCTGTGTGCTTCCCAGGAAAAGTGGCACACCAAAATCCTGAAGGAACTCTCCAAGAACTTACATGATGCACATGGAGCTGCATAGCACAAGGAATGGATGGTAGCACATGCAGATTATTTGCCCCACTACCAGGACTGAAACATTCATTCTCCCAGCTACTGGGAGTATTAGAAGCTGAGAGTTCTCACCTGAGTTCAGCCACAGCCGAAAAGAACACCTCACCCAGGGTAAATTTCTCTTCCTGGGGCAGCCTGAATCTTAATGACTGGCCACTGTAGGGCATAAAAGCTTTCCTCCTTTCCTTAATTTCAGATAACTCAGAGAAGACATCCCAGCAAATGAGCTCCCCTGCTCAATAGTGCTTCTTTTAGTCCCCTATTCTGAACAATAAACTTCTTGCAAATCTCTGCCTCAGAGTCTGTTTCCTAAGAAATCTAACTTGTGACCCCCTGCAATAGGCAACACCACTGTTGCGAGAAAAATGAGGCAAATGATGGGAGAACCATTCTGCAGATGTGCAGATAGCTGTAGCATCCTCCAACCACAGACAGCTACAAGCTTTGATATAAAATATTTATCACATATAAAAATCCCAAACAATATGTATCTAAACTAAATTACCAGACAAATAAATTTTCCTCATCATTGACTTAATAGGATGAATAATATGGGAGCTAAGGAAAGTTCCATTTATATACAATGTAAATGAAACTGAATAAAGAATTTCATTCGTTTCTTTATGAGATGTCAAATTAAAGAGCTGATAGGAGAGCTAAATGAACTGAAACAGGATGAACAAAAACACTCCCACATTATTTTTTGATTGCTGGTCACAAACATTAAAGGGATTATCAGAACTCGGCTTTATTTAACAAGCGAATCAAAAAGAAGCAGAAACAGATGAGCATTAATTGCATTTGTATTTGAAATCAAATACAGAGAAAATATTTTAAGAAAATGGGGCAATACCAGTGATAATGTTAGAGAAGCTGAAAACCATTTCCCTAAACACATCTTCCCTAGATATCCAGATTGTTTATATGGCCACGATACCACTGGAGTTTCTCTCCCATAAGAATCTTTAGCTTTGTTACATCTGAATGTTCTCCTAGAGTAGCTTCTTCTCGGACATGATTCTAATTGAATTATTAGATTAGGCATAAATTGTGTCAGGTATAAATCTAATCTAATCTAATCATAATTCTTATACCTAAATATTAACCTTTGCTGGGATCTCATAAGCATGCTATCTCAGGGTCATTTATGATCCAGTGTTTTTACCTTTAACTAGAAAACTTTCTTTCTTTTAAATACAGCTCTTCTAATATCCTATCAATAAGGTTTTGCCATCTCTTGGGCATACAGAGGAAGTCAGTACTGGGATTACACTGGAAGAAATTAGAAGGGGAGCTCATTTTGTATTTACATTGCAAATTCTATCACTTTAATGTTCAAAGTTATTCCAAAATCAAACTACATAAAATACTGTACAACTATACTAAACATGTCTAGGGTTCTTTTCTAGCTCTATCTTGAGTGAATTACTTACACTTGTCTTAGCCTCCTCCTCTATAATAAAAATATCACAATTGTACTTGGTCCACCTTAAAGACTTACTAAGAGACATATTAATTAACATGAATGCAAAGGTTTAAGTGTTAAATTCATGTCCTCAATAAAAAACAAAATAAAACAAACAACGCAAAAAACAGCTAGATTGACAATTTTAAGCACAATAGAAGAAGACAATAAATTTTCAAATCCATGACCTTTATAGTGAAAGTATCTTTCTTCTTTGGGATCAGAGACTTGACTTTGGCTATTCTCCTCAGTGTCAAGAGGCAGTGCAGATTTTCTGAGGCTCTCCAGTTTTTCTTTCCCTCATAATAGAAAGAAAATCAAGCCTTATAATACAATCAAGAGCTCAGTCTTCTAAAAAAGCTTCAGCTCAGTGATTGATTATACATCTGGTTTGGTGACAGAAATGTTTTCTTGAAATATACATTGAAATTGCTTACTTTGAGAGCTTATTTTCCCATTTTGTTCACTATTCAGAGGTTCTGTTTGTTTTCCCCATTGGCATAGGATCATTTATTTATTTCATAAGATCATTGAGTTGCTATTGTATTATCTCTATTTTCAGTTCAATCCAACCAAGGGGAAAATTCTAATCAATGGTCCAAAGATCATTGCATCCTGGCACCATAGCCATGTAGCATTAATGATTAGAGAAGTCGTCAGTTCAGCCGTCAGTCTTAGGCCTCCAGCCAGAATCTTTCATGCCCCATTACCTTGGGAATATTGCTAAATGCTTTTTTCTCCTTTTTCTTTTATTTAATGTTTCTCTGAACAGTGTGTTTCAGGTAGTATATTTTAAATACAGTGGCCTAGGAAAGCAACGAAATGCACCAAATCATCATTTAAACATACTTAGTCTCCCCATCCACACAGCATGCTGTTACTTCTACTGTGCCGCAGCAAGCTTATTCTTTGAAGAAACTGAACCACAGACTCTAGTGTCTGTTATGAAAGACATCAGCCATAGCTTATGAGTTTCCATTCTAAGAACGGGAATTAGGTGACAGTCTACCGGTTGAATGGGGAGCCCATCTTACCCTAGTTGTTATCAGGATGCTAGCAGCCAGGCTTATAACCCCGAAAGGGAGATTAAAGGATTCTTTCAGAAGAAACTGACCCAAGACAAAAGATCTTCAGAGGCTGATGTTTGTTGTCTCCAAGAAAATGGCTGCCAAGAGTATTTGGATGGTGAGAGACTCTATCAATGAACAGAGAAGCCAACCAGCTGACAAAGTCACCTAACATTGAGGGTATCCTTAATACTTCACTCTTAAACATAAAGAGAGCTGAGGGTCACCAAATATTTGACGGAGGCTCCAATATGAAAGACAGAGACCAAAAGAAACTGAAAAAGAAAATGAACTCAAGGGAAATAGCCATACAGAAAGAAGAGCAACCTCAAAAAGGAAAAAACAAGAACAAACTACAATTGATATTATTAAAGAGATGAGAGAAGATACTGTGCACATGAGATAAGAAGGGAAGGTTTAAAAACAGAATCATAAAAAAGATAAGATCTTGGTACTTAAACATAAAATTACTTAATTTTTTAATATCAGTAGATGTTTGGAAGATACATTTGATGACATGATCCAGAAAAAAAGATTAAACAAAGAAAATGGGAAAGAAAAACTAGGAATATCACAGGATAAACTAATTATCACGAGATCAACTATTCTAATAAAATTTCCAAGAAAAGGGAACTTGAAAGAGAGAAAAATGACCAAGGGAAAAATACCAATAATAAAAGCCATCCACCAATACAAATTATCCCGTAATTTTAAGTCTCAGCTATAAATAGAGGACCCTAATAGTTTTCAGAGAGAAAAATATATATCATACATAGAGGAATAAGAACTAGAACACATCAGATATCTTAAGACCAATAGTGATAATCAATCAATGTCTTAAAAATTCTGAATGAAAATATTGAATTCAATACTTCACATTCTCATTATGCATTAATTGTGTGAATTTTTTAAAGCATTTTCAGAACTGCAAGCTCTCCAAAAGTATGTCTCCATTGCCCTCTTTTGACAAAGCTACTGGTGAACATGTTCCACTAAAACAAGGTAAACTGAGAAAGCAAGACAACATGGGATCAAGAAAACATAAGTCTCAGTCCCAGAAGAGAGGTGGAAGGGATTCCCAGGGTGACGGCAAAAGAAAACATAGGACGAGACTTGTTAAGAACAAGTCTAGATTGAAGCATAAAGGACTTTAAGGAGAGAGCTCCCCAATAATACAAATGGAAATAATAGAGTAAATAACATATTTGGCTATGTTTAAAGGAATGTTTTCAGTTTTTCTGCATAGCTTAGTGTGGGAATGAACTAGTGATAGTTAATTAAAAAGCAAGCAAATTATAAAAATAAAGCAATTATAAACTGATACTTCCTATGCTGTTCAGGGTGGTAAGGTATTTTTATGTTATATACTAAAAATAGCAGCCACAGTTTTTCAGAATCTTCTAGATGTCAAACATAATTTGTCTCTCATCTTTGAACCCTTGAAAGTAAGAATTATTATTTTACAGATGAGAAAATCAACACTCAGAGAAGCTAAAAGACTTGCCCTAAGTCACACAGTTAGCAGGAAGTGAACTGGGATTCAAATCTATATTCTAACGTCTATGTTTTTTCTAATAAAGCATGCTTAACTGGCATGCGGATACATACATATGCATATTGCACATATCAAATGCAGTGTTACAAACCATGCTAATATATAGTATTGCTTTTGTCTTTACTTGTGCTATGTATGTGTGTATTTAGGTAGATAGGCATGAGTAGGTATGTATATGTAATTTTCTCAACTAGATTATTAGTAGAGAGGAATTATATATTCAGTACTCAAAGTTACTGTTTTTGTGGGTCATCTATAACTTAGCAGAGAATCTTACATACAACAAGCTTTCAGATGTTGTTCATCTGCTGATCATTTTCTGAGCTCTAAAGAAAATCTTTTCAACATAAAAAAATATGTATAGCATGAATAAGTGAAATAGTCATATTCTTACATCTATTTCCTTAGGACATTACTCTCAAAGTATTTTTAATTTAAAAATGAAATACTACATGTGGTAGGTAATAGTTTTTACATTTGTCTGTGCTAGGAAGAATACAATTATACAGTAGACTTTCAATACCAACTTGACCTTGGATATCATTAGATGAAGTGCTGTAGTAAGATTTAATTATGAGTGCCAGATTTCAGAAATTTGTACATCTAGGGAATGTCCAGAAAAGTAAGAGAAAGAGTGTCCACAAAAAAGTTTGGTTTTATAGAAGCTAAGAGAGGGTTTCTAGAAAGAAGAGTTAATCAACCATTGAACACTACTGCAATGATTCCAACAGATTGTACAACATGAATGCCATGTTGTAGAATCTGTCTTGCAGAGAGAGGTAGATGAGCTGGAAGCCACATTGGAGTGTTTATTTTATGACTCCCCACTAAAATGTAAGCTCCATAGGAAGAAGGAGGGTTTTTTTTCCCTTCCTAGTGCTATACAATGCCTGATAGAGGAGGCACTCCACAGTACCTTAATTTATTGAATTTTAAGCAAAAGTATATTCCAGGTCCTGTGCTAAGTTGCTAAGTGCTGGGATTTAAAAAGAAAAAAACATATTTTTCCCCAGGTGGTAATGAGGTCTATAGAGAAAAAGTAAGAAAAGAGGAAAGAGGACAGGGACTGTAGGAGGCAAGAGGGGCAGATCACAATTGTCAATGAGCAAATCACGGGAGGCCGCTTTAAGACAGTTATGTTTGCACAAAACATGAATTGGCTGAGGAGGGAAGACCTAACAAAATCTGTAAGAAGTGCATTCCATACAGAGGGAAAAGTTAACCCTTGATGTTCTGATGTGAGACTATGCCTAGAATATTTGAGATACAACAAGAAACAAAGAATTGATTATTATAATTGTTACTAAAATTTGCCCAAACCCTATGGGTTAATTCCTAGCTTCATCTTGCAAATAATGAAAAGGAGATTCAGAAAAGTCACCCTGTAAATAACAGGTTTCCTTCCACAAAGTAATGCTTGCTGTGGGCCACCGTTTCTCAATAGTGGCACTCTTGATATTTTGGGCTGGATAATTCTTTGTTGTCAGGAGTGGTCCTGTGAATCACAGGCTTCTACCCACTATATGCTTCTACGCACTATATGCCACTACCCACTATATGCCACTACATGCCAATAGCACCCCTCTCCCCACAAATCCCACGTGACAAAAATTTCTCCGGACATTTTTAAATGACCACTGGGGGTAGGGAGAGTGAAATCATCCCTGGTTCAGAACCACTGTCACCGAGTAGTACAGATAACAGGCAAGGCATCATTATAAATGACTGACAGTTAACTTAGGCCCTATTTTTAAGAAATGACCAAATTAGTTGCAGCACAATGATGATATTTAATCATATTAATGGTCATCTTATGCATAATTGATTGACTCAGCTATGAGGCATTTGAATCAGCTGGAGAGACTGCCTCAAATACTAAATTGACTAGAGTGAGCTTATGCTTTGCATTAATCAACAATGCCTTATGTGCATGTAAAATTGAAAGCACACCATGGAAATTCTGAGCAATTTTACCATGAGAATATTTATGTGCACATTTTATTAGCCTAATTCATTTTATTAAAGAGCATAAAACATATTTTATATTCAAAGTTTTAGGACAAAGCTATCATTAGATTTTATTAATTTTCCAAACAAATCAATCTCAGTGTAATTAACTCTTAATGAATATACCCTCGCTTCACAAATCTTGAACTCTCCAACTACAATTTATATACCCCACAACTATTATAACAGAGTTAGTATGTTTTAAAATACTGTCTATGCCAATTTATTGAGGGTGTGGCTTGGGGATATATTCATTCAAGTTTGCCTTATACTTCTTAGTAAAGAAATACATCATTGTGAATTAAGGAGGCTTAACTTTCATCATTTAAGTAAACATACATAACTTTTCCCTGCCTCATAAAAATAGATATCCATATAACTATTAGACCCATCCTTGTCTTAATGATAAATGAATGGCATCATGGAACTGTTTAAGCACTGCACTGGGTAAAGCAGCCCTGAGTGCATTCAAACATGAACTGAGGAAAGGCAGTTCAGAAGCTTTTGACAGGCCTTCACCTTACAGAATGTGTTTCTTCCCTGGCCACCTGAACAGAGCCTGTGGCTGCTGGGCCAGTGGGAGAAGCTTACACACAGCTTTGTTTCCCACCTGGCACTGAAAGCCTTCCCACCAGATTGAAGACATACAAGTATGTTAAGAGAAGGGATTATGCACTGGAGCTGTTGTTTACAACATGATTTGGGCTAATTAAAAATTATAATACATAAAAACTCAGGGAGAGCTTAGCAAAGAAAGCGAAGTTAAATCCTAATGCTGTTTAATCAAGCACGAAGTCATGAGATTTTCTAAAAAATATTTTGAGCCTCTGATAATATTCATATTAGAACATTTACTACAAACCTATTATATTCCTAGACATAGAAAAAGATCATGAAGTATACCATTTTTGACTTTAAAGTTGTTTTCAAAAGCTCAACACAATTGAGACATCTTTCTTGTAACTAAACTGATTTGTACTGCAAAAGTTATGAAGTCAGAATCATATAGGGCAATTATATTTCTTATGTCTCTCAAAATTTGGGCTACCATCCTAATGTTATGTATGCAAGTAATGTTTTCTTTTTCCCCTTAAAGGATACTTATTATTTAATTTGAGGCCATCTAGTAATATTACCCTATGGTTATTTCCAGAAAACATAATAAAACTCTAATATTTGAGTTAATACAACATATTCTCATCATCATTTTCACCAAGCAAAATTTGTAATCTTAACTGCTATTTGCTCCTTCTCTCTCTCTCTCTCTCTCCCCACCTCCCATTTCATTTCGTTTTATTTTTTTGGTCCACTGCCATCTCCTAAAAAAGAATGGTGCTGAAAAGAAGGAACTCTGTATAAATAGTTGGGGACTCGGCTTATTGAATATTACTTTCTTAATATGCCAAAAGCTGATATTTTAAGTAAAACCATCTCTATTTTCATTATAGATCTATGGATTAACATAATAAATACAGAGAGGAATTCTATGTAAGTTGTGAAAAGAAAACAGAATTTTGAGCAGGGGGGGCATTTTTAGTTGTGATAGTTTTATGAGATACTATGCATTCAAATGACTCTCATAAATCCAGGAATTCAAGCATGGCACAGTGAGTTCAGATAAGATCCACAGGTGAATGACTAATTTTTTAAGCAAGTGCAACTTATATTACGATTGCAATAAACATAGTTATTACCAGCAGAGTGAGGCAATTTTGCAGCCTTTTCAGTAAACTCTCTTCCATTTCCTTACCTTTTAAAATCCATGTAAACAAGTGAAAGATATTTCAGGACAGATTGCATGCATCCCTTTTTTTTTTTTTTTAATACTCACGGTCTTTTGTTCATTCTAGCAGAAAGGGTTTAAATCTAGAGTGCTGTTGGCAATTAATGAGAATCATTCTTGATAACAGTGCTTAGCAGAATTAGTTTCTTTTAAGATGCTTAATTGCAAATTATTCTTCAACACTAAAAGAATATGCTAAATCAAAGCCCTTGTTTCTGTGTTTTTATTTTTCCTTTTCACCAGCACTGCAGAATTAATTTAAGCACATTTTACCAAAACTTTAAACAGGGAAACAGTTTACTTTTCTCTCAGAGTATTGCTTAAGTGAAATGTGAAGGAATATTTGTGTGTATGTGTGAGAGAGAGAGAAAGCTTCCAAAGTTCTTTGAAAAATATCAAGATCTGATACAAACACTTAAATGAGATAGTAGTAGCAATTCAAAAAAGTAATTCGCCACATGCTTTATGGCATAAGTGCTATTTCTAAGAGGAGAGGAAAGAGTAGTCCTCAAATGTCGGCATGAATGTAAGCTGTCAAAACAGCAAATGCGTCTAGAGGAAAGACTGCCTTCAAAAAGCTGGGCAAAAGGATGAGATAAAGTAATGAGGTGTGACTGACATTTCATACTGAGATTCATCATGTTGTCACTACAACAATCAAAAGTTGACTCTCTTGGGGTATGATGCCAGGTGTGTAATAGCGAGTTGACTGATCTCTACTATTTATCTTATAGTAAACAAGAAGGGATAAGGAGGTTTTCTGCCCAACTCCACTTTTACTTGATTTACAACCCTGACTAACCTTATTAGACATAGGTAAAGCGTCACTAATTGCAGGCATCAACTTGGAAGTTGAATGACCAAGAATAATGTGTTTGACCAATTAACTGACTATCACAGTTTTAACTTATCCATAGATACAATAAAAGCAACATCTTCCCCATTTTAACCTACTCACTTGCTTCTTCTGTAACATAGTCACAGTTATTCATGAAAAAGAAAAAGAGAACTACTTAGAATAGTTTCAAGATGATTCAAATATTAACTAGGAGTCTGATCAAGAGTTTCTTAATTAAGGTTGCTGTTGCCTTAGAATAAGCCTGCCAACAATACTTACAGTACAGCTAATATACCTTAACGAATGAGCATAATATAGTTTAAAGAATACTGTCAAAGGAAAATCACATACAATATTCAAAGGGACTGAACCATCTTTCTCCTTACTGCATATTAACCTTGCATATAAATTCAATTGAACTTAAAAGTAAAATTTGCTTTTGTCCTAATATTAAGTACTCAGAAATGTTTTCTCTTTATTCTGATTGCAAATTAGATTAGTATGCTCACAGTTGATCTCCTTTCAGATAGTATAAGGCTTTTTTCAAACAAATATGGAAAATCAGTGTAATTATAGCTCAGTGACACTTTTGTAATGGGGAGAGATGTAGATGATACCTTAGTTAATACCTTAAAAAATTATCTACTCCATTAAAGAGGTATCTTAATAATTTCCAAATGTAGAAACCATTTTTCTGTAAGCTTTACCTTTCAATTTCTGGCTCTATTTTGTGGCATCCACCACATGAATGGAAAAGCCAATTTAAAAAAAGAATACTCAAATATGTACTGAGCTTCTACCACGTGCCATGCCCTGTACTAGGTATTCTGAAAATAAAAGAAATATGAGATAATTATGCAAGATATTCAAGGCAAAAGCAGTTATAATAAAATATTTTTGATAAAGAGATTTCTAATGAATTATACAAGCATTTTACTCTATTCTCTTTATTTGGTAGATGTCTTTATAAACACAAGTCAGTATGAAAATGCATCTCCTTTTGCCATAACATAGTCCCTATGATTCATGAAAAAAAAATTTAAACAATCCTTATTACACCTTTTTCCCTAACTTTCATTATATACCAAATTATTCCAAAACATAATGGCTTGAAACAACCCATTATATTCACAGATCCTGTGGCTCAGGAACTCAAATAGGCCATAGTAGAAGTATATATTTTTTGCACTATTGTAGATGAGATCTCAACCAGAGAGACTCTAAAACTGTGAGAAACTTAGTGGGCCTAGAACCATTTGCAGCTCATTCATTTCCATATCTGGCATTAGCCTGGGCTAACAGGAACACTAGGATCGCTGTTCAGAAGATGTGCATGTAGTATTTTTGTGGCTTGGCTTCCTCACAGCATGGCAGTTTCAGAATAGTAAGACTTCTAATATAGTAGTTCAGGGCTTCAATTGTGAATATTCCAGGGATCAATGTAGAAGATACAATTGTGACTGTATAAATAGAAAAATGAATAGCACAGCACCTTCAGCCATTTAAAAATATCAAACTGCTTCCTGAATACATTTAATTCCATTTATACCTATAATTTGCTCACTGCATCAGTTTGCACAATTTAAATCTTGGTTTGATTTCCCCTCTACATGGAAGTGGCCTTTGGTATTCCTTGGTTCTCAAGTGAAACACATTTATCATGATGAATTAATAAGCTAGAATTCTAATTGATCACAAGTTAGTGTCATTGACCTCAGTCAAACCTTCAGTTTGCAATCACTTTGGGTGAGCAGAGGATTAGACCCTGGGTTCTGAGGTGATACCACCAAACTACTAACACCTTGCCTAAAGCCATGCTTTCTCTTGCTTTTTCACCTCTCTATATCAATACTCTGTTATAACAAATCAGAAGCATGTTTTCTGGGAATACATAGCCCATCTTCGGAAATATTTTTATACCTAGACACTTCCTCATATATTTACTCATTCTTATTTTTTTTTAGTAACATCCCCCCTTGTTACTTCTTATCACACAAAGAATAAAATCCAGTCTCTGCTCTTACAGCCTAAAAAGTCATGTGTGTGTTTTTGTTTTGTTTTGGTTTGTTTGTTAATACTTGAAAGTCGTTTTACCATTTGTCTCCTTTGACTGACTATAATCTCCACAAGAACTGGGACATTCACTATCCTATACCTAGTCCTAAATTAGTACTTGTTTCATAGAAATAATTAAATATGTATAGTTTACAGTGAATTAATCAATGTTTAGTACAATTCAAGGGAAGACTAAGATTCTACTATCTTTAGAGACTTTAGGGTCATCTTTCAGAAGGAACAACATTTATTTATTTATTTAGTAGAATAATGGAAAAAGACAATTTTAGAAGGCAAATAAATCTCATCGGTAACTTAAAAGACACTGGGTCAGATTTTCAAAAGGAAATAAGTACAAGGATGTATGTGTTCAGGCAAATTAAAAACGTGGTTAAGTATTATGGCTGTTAAGATCAACTTTGTGCTAATGTTCCCAAGTTTTAAACAGTAACTATTTAAGGACGTTTTTATTTGCCAGCATATGATAATAGATTGAACTTTGATGACAGCATTTGCACTAAATTCATTTAGGCAATCAATGATAACATGAGAAAGAATGATATCCTGCATAAAGATGGGGCTAAGCTGAGAGCTATCATAGAGAAAGAATTAGCTAGTTCTGGTTCATGAGATTGAGATGTCAGAAAGAAGGAAAAAAATGAAAAAGGAAAAATTAATTCTACTTCCAGAGTCTGAGAGACTGTATCTCACAATGGTTGTGTTGGCAGAATGGGAAACCAGTTAAAAAAAAAAGAAAGAGCCAATTTTACATGAAAGATAGTTAGTTTGCCTTGGAAATATGGACTTTTGAGACAATACTCAAATGGAAATATTCTATTAAAAACTGAAAATATTTGAGTGTTGAGTTAAAGATGTATGTAGCTGCTTTGGTCAGATTTCTAAAAATGCCCTCCACCCAAAGATTCCTGATGCCTGGGTATTTAATGAAATAGTAATCTAGGTACTGTGGTGAAGAGATTTTGCAGATGGAATTAAAATTACTATCAATTCAGTTTAAGATAAGAAAAATATCCTGGATTACTCAGGCGGGCCCAGTTTTATCACATGAGTCAGAAGAGTCAGTCACAGAAAGATGCAACTTAAGAGAGAGGCAAAGGAGAGATGAGGCAAAGGTAAAGTCGGAGAGATTTGAAGCATGAGAATGACTCAACCCATTGTCGCTGACTTTGCATATAGAGAATGGAGGCCATGTTCCAAGGAATGGAAGACGTCTCTAAAAGCTGAAAATGATCCCTGGTTAACAGCTAGCAGGGAAATGGGAACCTCAGTACTACAACTGCTTGGAACTGAATTCTGACGATATGTTAAGTCAAGCTTGGAAGAAGGTTCAACACAGAACTTCCAGGCAAAAATGCAGTCCTGTTGACACAGTGATTTCATGAAGCCAAGAACAAAGAACCAACTTAACTACTTTGTGCCTACACTTCTGACCTACAGAACTCTTAGATAATTATGTGTGTTGCTTTAAGCACCTAAACTTGTAGTAATTTATTACGACAGCAATAGAGTTTCTACACAGCAATGACTCAATGAATACCACTTAAGTGACAACGTAACTGAAGCACAAAGAAAAGAGAGAAGAGTTTCTGGTTTAAGATTAAGCTTTGGGAGTCCTACTTAAAATGAGGAGATGACTGGAGAGAGTGGGGTCAGTGAAGTCACACCAAATAATGTGGAGGGAATGCATGGATGGTCAGTGATCAAAAGCACATTTGACAATTATAGGAACTATTCAGGGTCATGCAAATAAAGGCAGCTAAAAACAGGAGTGGATGATCAATAAGTTAATGTTACAGAAAAGTCAAGCAGGGCAAGGATGAAGAAAAGGTCACTATTTGAGGAAATCATTGGAGGTGGAAATGAAATTTGAGGAATAAGAAAGGAGTGGCAAAGAAATAGTTTGGGACAAGTACAGATTGATTGCTTTAGGAATTTAGATATATGAATGCATAGAACAGTGAGTGCAGGAGAAAAGGCAAGGAATAATTGAAATAAACATGACTTCAGTACAAAAGATGACCCTGTTTTACCAAAGAACTGTCAGTATTAATTATCACATGTTTACATTATGTTTTCATTAGATGAAAGCAAAACCTACTACTAATTCTTAAAGTGCTCACAAATGCACAGGGGGAGGCATGGTGGAAAGAAGAAATGCCGGGGCAAACTTCGATCTAAAAACCTGAGCAAGTCCTTAACATTCCCAAGTTTCAGCTTCCTCAGCAAACATGCAGGGCTAATAATACATGCTTATTTCTCATTACGTGAGAAAATATGTGCAAATCACCTAACATAGATTCAACAATCTGAACCAGCCCCAAAGGTTCCAAATTGTATACCACTCTTATGGTATGGGCAACCTTAATACCTATCCCAGAGGTTTGAGAATTGAGAATATCAATTGTGTCTACAGCTGGATAGAAAGCCAATTTTTGGTCTGGATAGTTTCTCTACTCTTCCAATGGTTCCTAATAAATAAACTATATCACCAGCCTTCCTGAGTCTCCAGTTGGCAGATTGCAGATCATGGGACTTGTCAGTCTCCATAATTTCATGAGCCAATACTTTATAACAAATCTCTTTACAATGCCTTACAATAAACAAACCAGTATCTTATATATATAATTCTCATATTCTCTCTCTCTCATATGAAAGATATAGATGTAGATGTAGATTTATAGATATATCCTATTAGTTTTGACTAATGCATTTAGTGTCACTGAAATTTTGGGGAAAAAATGCATGATAGGTTGTAAAATGGATCATATAAATGAAAAGAGAATTATTGAATTATTCTCTTCTAATACTTAGTAGGTTGAAAAAATTGCATGGAGTTCTTTCTACCTTCTCTAAGTCCAATCCTGTAAAAAAATAAAACTAGAGGGAATTTGATATGCTAAATTTAACATAAAAACTATTTTTAAAAACACCTGAGAAAACAAAAGGCAGATGTGATGTGCCCATGTGGAGAAATGTAATAGTATAAGTGGTAACTGTCATATCAATAAAACCATATTGTAAAATGAAAAATATAAAAGTCTATTTACTAGAAAAGAAGGAACAGTAATTCAAGAAGATACCAAATCATAAATACATATGCAACCAACATTACAGCCTTGTACTATTTAAACACATTAACAGAAGTAGAAAAATAGACAGATCTATAATTTTAGTTGGATATTTCACATGCACCTGAAAACCTGCTGGTCAAATGAAAAGAAACACAAGCAAAGTGATACAAATAAGCAAGGAGATAAGGAATAAGTAGAGATTTAGAAAGCAAATGCCATGAGAAATAAACAATATACATCCATATATATCTTTTATGGAGATTATATATGATGCATATATAATATATACATATATATGCAACATCTACTATATATGTCATATATATGCAACATATATACTGCACATAAATATAGATATCATATATGTTGCAGAGAAGAAAGGTCACATTTGAGAACACATGAAACATTCACAGAAGTCAGCTATGTATAAAGGCCATCATAGGAGCCATAATAACTAGAATGAATCAACATTATGCAGTGTAATAAAATTTAAAACAAACAATAAAAATATAACAAAAGAAAGTTTAAAAAATCCTGGAAGCTAAAGGACATAACACAAATAAATCTATTTTACACATAAAATAATATAAAAAATAAAAAATATTTTAAATTAAGTGACAATAAAATAACTACCAACCAAATTTGTGAGTCAAAGCAGTGCATAACAGAAACTTCATACTCTTAAATACATTTATCAAAAAATAAAAAAGAATGAAAACAAAAGAACTTAGTGTGCAATTTAAGAATCCAAAATGAGAGCAACAAAAGCAAAAGCAGAAGAATATGGAGGGGGAGGGGGAGGAAAAAAGAGGAGGATGCAGAGGAGGCGAAAGCAGAGGCAAAGGAAAAAAGAAGAAAGATATGGCAACTCCTGGAGTGATAAACATAAAACTTTAAACTAAAAGCCTATTTATTTCAGTTCCTTTTTCCCAGTACATCATGTCCAGATTTCTTTAAAAAAAAAAAAAAAAAGAAACTAGGCATACTAAAAGACAAAAAACACAGTTTGAAGAAACAGAAATGGCAATTATTTTGTAATTATCAGACCAGAAGAGGAGGATAGTTAGAGAAGAAACAAATAAAGGTAAGATAAAATATATTCTTTTTCTTATTTTCTTAACTGATCTACTAGAGAACAATTTATTCACACTTAAAATAGCCACAATGTATTCTGTGATTACAGCTAATGGATAAGTGAAATGAATGAGAGTGATGTCAAATGGCATTATTTAAAAGAGGACTTGGGTTAGTTGTAAATGTATATTGCAAAGTTGAGGGCAATGATTAAAACAAGTTTTAAAAGAAGATAATTGATATGTAAGAGAGGAAATAAAATGGAATCATAAAAAATGTTTATTAAATTCAGAGAAGACAGAAAAAGAATAGAAAAAAAGGAACAAAAGGCAACTAAACAGAAAACAGTAACAAGTATGACAGATATTAATCCAACTATATCAATGATCACTTTAAACATCAATGGTCTAAATACACTAAAAAAGGAAAGACTATCCACTAGAAACCCAGTTAAAATATAAACACACAGATAGATTAAAAGCCAAGGGATAGAAAAAGGTACACCATGCTAACACTAAACAAACAAAAGCCAGAGTAGCTATATTCATCTCAAACAAAGCAGACTTCAGAGCAAGGAAAATTATCAGGAATAAAGAGGAGCATACTGACCACTGATGTTGAAGGATCACACTCAAAACTAGAAAGAGACAGACAGACAGACACAGATTATGTACAATGAAACAACAATCAAATTGAAAGCACAATCATATTAGCAAGAATAGAGTCCAAAGACAATTGAATAACTTTTAAAAGACTGAGGGATAATAATAGCCAACCTAAATATTCTACAACTATAAAAGTTATCAGTTAAGATTAAGGATTAATTAATAATATTTTTCAGTGATACAAAGAATGAGTTAACTACTCAGAAATTCTTGATGCTAAAAAATTAAAGAATATGTTTCAGGAAAAATAACTTGAATTAGAACATTAAATAAGGATTACCTATGACTAAATTTGAGGGAGAGAGTTGTTATAAAACAAACTCCCTGAAAAATGTTGACGTAAAAAAACAAAAACTAGAGTGGAGATACCAGAGTTCAAATAGTCTAAGATAAAGAAAGAAATTGATTACACTTATATTTTGTCTTGTCAAGGAAGCATACTAAAATTTTAAGTGGAATTACTGAAAAACCAGAAATAAAATGTAAATCCCAAAGTAATAAAGACTATGAACAGGAATAAAGAAGATCATCATTGATCAAATAGAAAAAAAAAAAAAAAACAGAAAACAAAAAGAAAAGGAATTGGGGGGGACCTTGAAGATGGCGGAAGAGTAAGACGCGGAGATCGCCTTCCTCCCCACGGATACACCAGAAATACATCCACACGTGGAACAACTCCTACAGAACTCCTACTGAAGGCTGGCAGAAGACCTCAGACCTCCCAAAAGGCAAGAAACTCCCCACGTAACTGGGTAGGGCAAAAGGAAAAACAGAGACAAAAGAATAAGGACGGCACCTGCACCAGTGGGAGGGAGCTGTGAAGGAGGAAAAGTTTCCACACACTAGGAAGCCCCTCCGCGGGCGGAGACTGCGGGAGGCAGAGGGGGGAGTTTCGGGACCGCGGAGTAGTGCACAGCGACGGGTGCGGAGGGCAAAGCGGGGAGATTCCTGCACAGACGATCGGTGCCGACCAGCACTCACCAACCCGAGAGGCTTGCTGCTCACCCACCGGGGCGGGCGGGGCTGCGAGCTGAGGCTCGGGTTTTGGTTTTGGACGGAGCTCAGGGAGAGGACTGGGGTTGGCGGCTTGAACATAGCCTGAAGGGGTTAGTGCACCACGACTAGCCGGGAGGGAGTTCGGGGAAAAGCCTGCACCGGCCGAAGAGGCAAGAGACTTTTTCTTCCCTCTTTGTTTCCTGGTGCGCGAGGAGAGGGGTTTAAGAGCGCTGCTTAAAGGATCTCCAGAGAAGGGCGCGAGCCGCGGCTAAAAGTGCAAACCCCAGAGACGGGCGGGAGACGCTAAGGCTGCTGCTGCCGCCACCAAGGGGCCTGTGTGCGAGCACAGGTCACTCTCCACACCCCTCTTCCGCGGAGCCTGTGCAGCCCGCCACTGCCAGGTTCCCGGGATCCAGGGACAACTTCCCCGGGAGTACGCACGGCGGGTCCCAGGCTGGTGCAACATCACGCCGGCCTCTGCCGCAACGTCATGCTGCCTCTGCAGCCGCAGGCCCGCCCTGCACGTAGTGCCCCTCCTACCCCCATCCCCCAACCCCCAGCCTGAGTGAGCCGGAGGCCCCGAATCAGCGGCTCCTTTAACCCCGTCCTGTCTGAGCGAAAAAACAGACGCCCTCCAGCGACCTACACGCAGAGGCAGGGCCAAATCCAAAGCTGAGCTCCTGTGAGCTGTGAGAACAAAGAAGAGAAAGGGAAATTTCTCCCAGCAGCCACAGAAGCAGCGGATTAAAGCTCCACAATCAACTTGATATACCCTGCATCTGTGGAATACCTGAATAGACAAGGAATGATCCCAAATTGAAGAGGTGGAATTTAGGAGCGAGATCTATGATTTTTTTCCCTTTTCCTCTTTTTGTGAATGTGTACGTGTATGCTTCTGTGTGAGATCCTGTCTGTATACTCTTGCTTCCACCATTTGTCCTAGGGCTCTATCCGTCCATGACTTTTTTTTAAAAATTCTTTTTCTTAATAATTAAGTTTAATTGTAATAACTTTATTATACTTTACCTTCGTTCTTTCTTTCTTTCCTTCCTTCCTTCCCTCCTTTAGACAACGAATCACCCCAAATTGAGGAGGTGGTCTCAGGGAGCAGGATTTATGATTTTTCCTCCTTTACCTCTTTTTGTGAAGGTGTATGTGTATGCTTCTGTGTAAGATTTTCTCTGTATAGCTTTGCTTCCAACATTTGTCCTAAGGTTCTATCCGTCCCTTTTTTTTTTTTTCTAAATATTTTTTAATTCAATAACTATATTATACTTTATTTTATTTTTACTGTATCATCTTTCTTTCTGTCTTTTTTCCTTCTTCCCCTCCTTCCTTCCTTCCTCCCTCCCTTCCTCCCTCCCTCCTTTCTTTCCTTCTTTGCTTCTTTCTTCCTTCCTTCCTTTCCTCCTTGCCTTCTTTCTTTACTCATACTTCTACTAATTCTCCCTACTTTTTCTCCCTTTTATTCTGAGCTGTGTGGATGAAAGGCTCTTGGTGCTCCAGCCAGGAGTCAGGGCCCTGCCTCTGAGGTAGGAGAGCCAACTTCAGGACACTGGTCAACAAGAGACCTCCCAGCTCCACATAATATTAAACGGTGGAAATATCCCAGAGACCTCCATCTTAACACCAGCACCCAGCTTCACTCAACGACCAGCAAGCCACAGTGCTGGACAACCTATGCCAAACAACTAGCAAAACAGGAACACAACCCCACCCATTAGCAGAGAGGCTGCCTAAAATCATAATAAGGCCACAGACACCCCAAAACACACCACCAGACGTGAACCTGCCCACTAGAGAGACAAGATCCAGCCTCATCCAGCACAACACAGGCACTAGTCCCCTCCACCAGGAAGCCTACACAACCCACTGAAACAACCTTAGCCACTGGAGACAGACATCAAAAACAACGGGAACTACGAAAGTGCAGCCTGCAAAAAGGAGACCCCAAACACAGTAAGATAAGCAAAATGAGAAGACAGAAAAACACACAGCAGATGAAGGAGCAAGATAAAAACCCACCAGACCTAACAAATGAAGAGGAAATAGGCAATCTACCTGAAAAAGAATTCAGAATAATGATAGTAAGGATGATCCGAAATCTTGGAAGTAGAATGGACAAAATGCAAGAAACAGTTAACAAGGACCTACAAGAACTAAAGATGAAACAAGCAACGATGAACAATGCAATAAATGAAATTAAAATCACTCTAGATAGGATCAATAGCAGAATAACTGAGGCAGAAGAACGGATAAGTGACCTGGAAGATAAAGTAGTGGAAATAACTACTGCAGAGCAGAATAAAGAAAAAAGAATGAAAAGAACTGAGGACAGTCTCAGAGACCTCTGGGACAACATGAAACGCACCAACATTCGAATTATAGGGGTTCCAGAAGAAGAAGAAAGAAAGAAAGGGACTGAGAAAATATTTGAAGAGATTATAGTTGAAAACTTCCCTAATATGGGAAAGGAAATAGTTAATCAAGTCCAGGAAGCACAGAGGGTCCCATACAGGATAAATACAAGGAGAAACACGCCAAGACACATATTAATCAAACTGTCAAAAATTAAATACAAAGAAAGCATATTAAAAGCAGCAAGGGAAAAAACAACAAATAACACACAAGGGAATCCCCATAAGGTTAACAGCTGATCTCTCAGCAGAAACCCTACAAGCCAGAAGGGAGTGGCAGGACATACTGAAAGTGATGAAGGAGAATAGCCTGCAACCAAGACTACTCTACCCAGCAAGGATCTCATTCACATTTGATGGAGAAATTAAAACCTTTACAGACAAGCAAAAGCTGAGAGAGTTCAGCACCACCAAACCAGCTTTACAACAAATGCTAAAGGAACTTCTCTAGACACGAAACACAAGAGAAGGAAATGACCTATAGTAGCGAACCCAAAACAATATATAAAATGGAAATAGGAACATACATATCGATAATTACCTTAAATGTAAATGGACTAAATGCTCCCACCAAAAGACACAGATTGGCTGAATGGATACAAAAACAAGACCCTTATATATGCTGTCTACAAGAGACCCACTTCAGAACTAGAGACACATACAGACTGAAAGTAAGGGGATGGAAAAAGATATTCCATGCAAATGGAAACCAAAAGAAAGCTGGAGTAGCAATTCTCATATCAGACAAAATAGACTTTAAAATAAGGACTATTAAAAGGGACAAAGAAGAACACTACATAATGATCAAGGGATCGATCCAAGAAGAAGATATAACAATTGTAAATATTTATGCACCCAACATAGGAGCACCTCAATACATAAGGCAAATACTAACAACCATAAAAGGGGAGATCAACAGTAACACATTCATAGTAGGGGACTTTAACACCCCACTTTCACCCATGGACAGATCATCCAAAATGAAAATAAATAAGGAAACACAAGCTTTAAATGATACATTAAACAAGATGGACTTAATTGATATTTATAGGACACTCCATCCAAAAACAACAGAATACACATTTTTCTCAAGTGCTCATGGAACATTCTCCAGGATAGATCATATCTTGGGTCACAAATCAAGCCTTGGTAAATTTAAGAAAACTGAAATTGTATCAAGTATCTTTTCCGACCACAACGCCATGAGACTAGATATCAATTACAGGAAAAGATCTTTAAAAAATACAAACACATGGAGGCTAAACAATACACTACTTAATAATGAAGTGATCACTGAAGAAATCAAAGAGGAAATAAAAAAATACCTAGAAACAAATGACAATGGAGACACAACGACCCAAAACCTATGGGATGCAGCAAAAGCAGTTCTAAGGGGGAAGTTTATAGCAATACAAGCCCACCTTAAGAAGCAGGAAACATCTCGAATAAACAACCTAACCTTGCACCTCAAGCAATTAGAGAAAGAAGAACAAAAAAACCCCTAAAGCTAGCAGAAGGAAAGAAATCATAAAAATCAGATCAGAAATAAATGAAAAAGAAATGAAGGAAACAATAGCAAAGATCAATAAAACTAAAAGCTGGTTCTTTGAGAAGATAAACAAAATAGATAAACCACTAGCCAGACTCATCAAGAAAAAAAGGGAGAAGACTCAAATCAATAGAATTAGAAATGAAAAAGGAGAAGTAACAACTGACACTGCAGAAATAAAAAAAATCATGAGAGATTACTACAAGCAACTCTATGCCAATAAAATGGACAATCTGGAAGAAATGGACAAATTCTTAGAAATGCACAACCTGCCAAGACTGAATCAGGAAGAAATAGAAAATATGAACAGACCAATCACAAGCACTGAAATTGAAACTGTGATTAAAAACCTTCCAACAAACAAAAGCCCAGGACCAGATGGCTTCACAGGTGAATTCTATCAAACGTTTAGAGAAGAGCTAACACCTATCCTTCTCAAACTCTTCCAAAATATAGCAGAGGGAGGAACACTCCCAAATTCCTTCTACGAAGCCACCATCACCTTGATACCAAAACCAGACAAGGATGTCACAAAGAAAGAAAACTACAGGCCAATATCACTGATGAACATAGATGCAAAAATCCTCAACAAAATACTAGCAAACAGAATCCAACAGCACATTAAAAGGATCATACACCATGATCAAGTGGGGTTTATTCCAGGAATGCAAGGATTCTTCAATATACGCAAATCTATCAATGTGATAAACCATATTAACAAATTGAAGGAGAAAAACCATATGATCATCTCAATAGATGCAGAGAAAGCTTTCGACAAAATTCAACACCCATTTATGATAAAAACCCTCCAGAAAGTAGGCATAGAGGGAACTTTCCTAAACATAATAAAAGCCATATATGACAAGCCCACAGCAAACATCATCCTCAATGGTGAAAAACTGAAAGCATTTCCACTAAGATCAGGAACAAGACAAGGTTGCCCACTCTCACCACTCTTATTCAACATAGTTTTGGAAGTTTTAGCCACAGCAATCAGAGAAGAAAAGGAAATAAAAGGAATCCAAATCGGAAAAGAAGAAGTAAAGCTGTCACTGTTTGCAGATGACATGATACTATACATAGAGAATCCTAAAGATGCTACCAGAAAACTACTAGAGCTAATCAATGAATTTGGTAAAGTAGCAGGATACAAAATTAATGCACAGAAATCTCTGGCATTCCTATATACTAATGATGAAAAATCTGAAAGTGAAATCAAGAAAACACTCCCATTTACCATTGCAACAAAAAGAATAAAATATCTAGGAATAAACCTACCTAAGGATACGAAAGACCTGTATGCAGAAAATTATAAGACACTGATGAAAGAAATTAAAGATGATACAAATAGATGGAGAGATATACCATGTTCTTGGATGGGAAGAATCAACATTGTGAAAATGACTCTACTACCCAAAGCAATCTACAGATTCAATGCAATCCCTATCAAACTACCACTGGCATTTTTCACAGAACTAGAACAAAAAATTTCGCAATTTGTATGGAAACACAAAAGACCCCGAATAGCCAAAGCAATCTTGAGAACGAAAAAAGGAGCTGGAGGAATAAGGCTCCCTGACTTCAGACTATATTACAAAGCAACAGTAATCAAGACAGTATGGTACTGGCACAAAAACAGAAAGATAGATCAGTGGAACAGGATAGAAAGCCCAGAGATAAACCCACGCACATATGGACACCTTATCTTTGATAAAGGAGGCAGGAATGTACAGTGGAGAAAGGACAGCCTCTTCAATAAATGGTGCTGGGAAAACTGGACAGGTACATGTAAAAGTATGAGATTAGATCACTCCCTAACACCATACACAAAAATAAGCTCAAAATGGATTAAAGACCTAAATGTAAGGCCAGAAACTATCAAACTCTTAGAAGAAAACATAGGAAGAACACTCTATGACATAAATCACAGCAAGATCCTTTCTGACCCACCTCCTAGAGTAATGGAAATAAAAACAAAAATAAACAAATGGGACCTAATGAAACTTCAAAGCTTTTGCACAGCAAAGGAAACCATAACCAAGACCAAAAGACAACCCTCAGAATGGGAGAAAACATTTGCAAATGAAGCAACTGACAAAGGATTAATCTCCAAAATTTACAAGCAGCTCATGCAGCTCAATAACAAAAAAACAAACAACCCCATCCAAAAATGGGCAGAAGACCTAAATAGACATTTCTCCAAAGAAGATATACAGAATGCCAACAAACACATGAAAGAATGCTCAACATCATTAATCATTAGAGAAATGCAAATCAAAACTACAATGAGATATCATCTCACACCAGTCAGAATGGCCATCATCAAAAAATCTAGAAACAATAAATGCTGGAGAGGGTGTGGAGAAAAGGGGACACTCTTGCACTGCTGGTGGGAATGTGAATTGGTTCAGCCACTGTGGAGAACAGTATGGAGGTTCCTTAAAAAACTACAAATAGAATTACCATATGACCCAGCAATCCCACTACTTGGCATATACCCTGAGAAAACCAAAATTCAAAAAGAGTCATGTACCAAAATGTTCATTGCAGCTCTATTTACAATAGCCAGGACATGGAAACAACCTAAGCGCCCATCATCGGATGAATGGATAAAGAAGATGTGGCACATATACACAATGGAATATTACTCAGCCTTAAAAAGAAATGAAATTGAGCTATTTGTAATGAGATGGATAGACCTAGAGTCTATCATACAGAGTGAAGTAAGTCAGAAAGAAAAAGACAAATACCGTATGCTAACACATATATATGGAATTTAAGGGAAAAAAATGTCATGAAGAACCTAGGGGTAAGATAGGAATAAAGACGCAGACCTACTGGAGAACGGACTTGAGGGTATGGGGAGGGGGAGGGGTGAGTTTTGACAGGGCGAGAGAGAGTCATGGACATATACACACTAACAAACGTAGTAAGGTAGATAGCTGGGGGGAAGCAGCCGCAAGGCACAGGGATATTAGCTCGGTGCTTTGTGACAGCCTGGAAGGGTGGGATGGGGAGAGTGGGAGGGAGGGAGACGCAAGAGGGAAGACATATGGGAACATATGTATATGTATAGCTGATTCACTTTGTTATAAAGCAGAAACTAACACACCATTGTAAAGCAATTATACCCCAATAAAGATGTTTAAAAAAAAAAAAAAAAAGAAAAGGAATTTTAAAGAACACAGAATAAGAGACCAATAATAAACCTAAATATATCAATAAACATAATAAGCATGGTAGATTACATTATTGTTCAAAATGTTTGCTTCCCCTTCTCACAAGCTTGGCCATATGGTTTGTTAAGTAACACAAAGAACTGAATTGTGAAATCAAACTCAAGTGAGTCAGACACTGTACCCAGTAACAAGCTCTATAATTATTTCAAGGATACAAATAATCAAGCGACTCAGATAAAGCAGAGAGAGTTCTGGGACATGCTGAGCAGCTCCCAGGTCCTTCCTTCCCACATTGAACATGCACTCTTGGCCAAGAATAGATAAGATGTCTAAGTGAGGTACATACATTATTATCCCAAACATCAGTGAATGTTTTGTTTATGAATTATCTCCAATTTACCACCAGCTCATGTGATATTTCCAAGAAGCCATACCTCATAAATCCATAGATTCTGTTTTTATTTACTATAAGTCATCTTTAGCCAGGGGCACCCCATTAAGAACTTTCCCTAGTTAATGACTCCAATCCTAGCAAATATCATTAGTGTATTTACCCAGAGATTCAGTTATCATGTTGTCAAGAAGATATGACTAGAAACTTCCCCTTGTTAAACAGAATGATTAAATCACAGGCTAGATGTTTTAATACGTTCTTCCATATTTACAATACTGATTTGGGGGGAGAATTATATTTCCCTATGTCACTGAATTCAGGACCGTCCACGTACTTTGCTTTGGTAAATAAAATGAGTGTGAAAGTGAAGTGTGTCACTTCTGAGTAAAGTTTTAATACCAGTTTGTGGTTTGCCATTTATCTCTTTTACTCTGCCAAGAGAACATAAGTGTCCCAGATAAAGGTTACACTGTTATCCTTGGTTCCAACTGAAAATGACACGATAGACATGTAGAGTGAGAAAGAATTAAACTCTTTGCTTTAAGTCACTGAACAGGTTGCTTTATTACTGCATCTGATTAGAGAGAATGAGCCAGAGCAAAATTTTAGCATGCTGGAACCTAAAGAGAAAGACTGAGAGAAAGTCCCTGTGGCCATGGAACTCTAAGAATATTATTTTATCTCATTCAATACTATTTTTTTCCTGAATGACACCATATTCCATCTTGGTTATACCCAGAATATCAGTAAATTATTGTGTTGATAGTATCATAACAAACAATAGAATAGCCTGGAAGTGATTTATTGATCAAGCGGTATTCATTGTAAAACCACTGTTAGGATCAGTCCTATGTATTTAAGATCTTGCATCTGAATCTACAAAAATCTACTCCTTATTGTACATGCAAGAAACTCTCACAATGTAAACTCTGCATGAAGAGTTAATAGAAATTTCTCAGTACATAAGTAAGAGTGAACAAATATTTTTTTCATACTGAAGTTCTTTGGTTTTCCATGGAAAATGTTCTGCTGTACCTATTCAAGTTGTAAGAAGGTCTTTATGATTTTCCTCTCACTGCTGTGGCCTCCCCCGTTGCGGAGCACAGGCTCTGGATGTGCAGGCCCAGTGGCCATGGCTCACGGGCTCAGCCACTCCGTGGCATGTGGGATCCTCCCGGACTGGGGCACAAACCCGCATCCCCTGCAACGGCAGGCGGACTCTCAACCACTGCGCCACCAGGGAAGCCCGGTCTTTATGATTTTTTAGATGAAATCTTTAATCTATATGACCACTCACATAAAAGGTATAGTCCTTGACATAAGCATATATTTCAGATATAATTTGGTCATTTGTAAAATCTAACTTTACTCTTTAAGGCAAATTAATATCAACATTCCAAGAACACAACTATGTGTAGAAAATAATTTTAAAATGAGTTCCTCTTAAGATTAAGTTTGACTTAATTTTAGTGACAGAAAACACCAAAATAATATTGACTAAAAATAAACGCTTTCTTTACTCATGTATAAATGAAAGCAGAAACTGTTAGTGTGAACTCCATGATTATAAATAAGAGAGATATACACTCTTTTTCTTAATGATCTGCCATCTTTGAATCATGGTTTCCATCTCATAGTCCAAGATAGCTAGTTTAGCTCAAACTATCACATCTGCCTTCCAGCCAGAAGGAAGGAGAAAAAAGGAGAAGAACATTTCTCCCCTCTTTAAGTATATTTCCTGGAAGTTAAACACTATTTTTTTTTTTTTTTTTTTTTTGCAGCACGCGGGCCTCTCACTGCTGTGGCCTCTCCCGTTGCGGAGCACCGGCTCCGGACGCACAAGGCTCAGTGGCCATGGCTCACAGGCCCAGCCGCTCCGCAGCATGTGGGATCTTCCCGGACCGGGGCACGAACCCGTGTCCCCTGCATTGGCAGGTGGACTCTCAACCACTGCGCCACCAGGGAAGCCCAAACACTATTTTTTTCCTACACTGATCCCATTGAGCAGAACAAATAGAAAATCTAGCTACAAAGAAGGCCTGGAAATATAGGCCCTATGCTGCACAACCATACATACAGTTATCATTTGGGAGATCAATTGTTGAAGAAAATGAAAATAATATGTGAGGAGGAAAAACTATCTGCCTTAGGAATTCACTTGACTCTGAGAATTTGGATCATTTTCTTGTTTGGATAATTCCCCAGAAAAAAAAATCACTAAACAGATTTTGAACATTAAAAGAGATTTCTGAAATACTTGATAAAAGAGATTTCTGAAATACTTGATAAAAGAGATTTCTGAAATACTTGATAAAAGTAATACTAAAATTTCTTAGTATATTTCCAAACTTGATGGTAGTGCTGAACAGGTGAGCTACGTTTTCCCCTTATTTTGCCGACATTTCCTAACATTCCTGACACATGTAGAAAAAGGATTCTGAAGATCACTTTGGATGGGTTCTTAAATCAAAAGGGTCTAAGTTTGTTCAGGAATTAATTCTAAGCATCTAATAACATTAGAGAAGGCAGTTAATTTCTTTGTCTTATTCAACGACATACACATATGATTCTCAACACTGCTTAACAACAAACAAAAAAGGCAAATAGCCTATATTGAATAGATTATATTTGGTTCTTAATCTAAGCACATCAGATGGAATATCTCACTTACTACTGACTGATCATAAATAACTGCATTCTTCCCAGTGAGGTACATATTTTCAGGTACTTAATTTTATAGCTTGAGTATATTTTTTATTCCTATGAAATTTATTTTTACATTTATTTATTATTATTTATTTACTTATTTTTGGCTGCGTTGGGTCTTCGTTGCTGCACACGGGCTTTCTCTAGTTGTGGTGAGCGGGGGCTACTCTTCATTGTGGTGCGCGGGCTTCTCATTGCAGTGGCTTCTCTTGTTGCAGAGCATGGGCTCTAGGTGTGCAGGCTTCCGTAGTTGTGGCACATGGGCTCAGTAGTTGTGGCTCGCGGGCTCTAGAGCGCAGGCTCAGTAGTTTTGGTGCACGGGCTTAGTTGCTCCATGGCATGTGGGATCTTCCCAGACCAGGGCTTGAACCTGTGTCCCCTGCATTGGCAGGTGGATTCTTAACTACTCTGCCACCAGGGAAGTCCTACATTTATTTTAAGTAAAGTAACAGTGTTTTATATTTATCATGTTCATTTTTACGTTCATTTTTATCTAGTAAATTAATTCCATGATCCAGTTGCAGTGGTGACATAAATTCCCTTTTAAAATACATTCATATAAATAAACTGAGCCATTCTGAATAAGTATATTAGGGATGAGTGGTAGTTGGATATGGCAAAAATGTGAATGTGTAAACAAATGACTGACATTTAGACAACATGGAGAAGTACTCATCCTTGAAACAACCTCTCATACATAGTATTTAAACCGATTAAACTTTTAGTGGTCATTGATATGTAGTAAGTTTGAGATGATATTTTTTGAAGTGCACTTTTTCAATGTTCCATGTTAAAGGCAGAAACGTGCGTTAATAGTCAATGAATTGTGAAGAAATTTATATTGAAAAATGAAACACCTAGTATCAATAGAAGACTATCCACTTTCACAGAGTTGATACAAAAAGTGCCACAGCGCCATATAATTTTTTTTTCCAAATATTACTTAATCCTTGATATAACACAGAGAAGAATGGGTGACTAAGGGCAGAATTCTATCCCTGAATTGCCTCAATTATTTTAGCTTGGAAACATATATGTTAAAGCACTATTGATAAGTAATTATGAATCATGACTCATGAATTGTAATAAAACACCCATTTATCGTCTAACTTTTAGCAAAATAACTTCTTTGAGTCACTAGAAAATACACTGCTTGCAAGAGGTATGTTCTGGTTATTAAGTGTGTACTTTTGATAGTCTAAGCCTGCTACTGGCCATCATTCTACAACTAATTTGTAATGAATGTACCTTAATAACATTTCTGTGTCTGTTGGAAAAATCAATAGTAACAAAATTTTAAAAAATAATTCTGCTTTACTTACCATATACTCAACAATAAAATATATGTTAAATTCTTCATATTCATAAAAAAATTTACAACTTGATATATCAGCATAACACACACACACATTCCCCACCGTAGCCTGTATTTCTCAAACTGTTTTTGCTTTTGTTTATCAGTGCACTTTAGTATACTATAGTTCTGGTGACAAACTTAAAGCAATAAAGGGATTAAAACCACACAAAAATGTCAGGAATAACTAAAATACTGTCCTTACTACAGTACAACAATAACTCCTGGTGTCTATAAAAGCATCTCCAGTTGTCTATTTATTAAGCTTGATTATCTTTCACTGTGACAGAGTTTAAGTTAAAATCTTTATTTCACTGACCAAATTACAGCCTATGCTCATGGGGCAGAGAGATCATACGTTCTAATAAACACATTTTCAAGTATCTGGCTCCTATGCCTCATCGCTCACATTTTAGCTCATCAGATATTGTCATATAACAGAATATATACTCAACTTTAGCAATAGTAAGCTTCACATATTCATCAAAAATGGTGCACACTATGAAGCCTTGGTAGGACATCAAAGAGCCACAGAAAACTTTCTGACAACCACTAGCTCCAAAAACAGCATAGTTTGCTTCCACTGTGAATGGTCTATAATCTAATCTACATTCTTCTGACTAAATTAATATATTAGTACTGTATAAACATATTTGGTTTCCAATATGAATGTATTTTTAATTGTTCTTGGTTTTTTACTTGAATACTATCTACCTTCATATTTAAGAAGTAAAGCTGTTTCCCACTAGCTATCCTTGTTATAAAGCAGAAAGTAACACACCATTGTAAAGAAATTATACTCCAATAAAGATGTTAAAAAAAAAAAAGAAGTAAAGCTGTTAGTATGTCTACAGATATTTCAACATCACTTTAGAAGATGTGTGGCACACCCAGCATGATACTCCATACGTGTAGGAGACACTGTCAGATTCCTGACTAAATTGTTTAAATGCAGCCATTTCAGTATGTTCCAGAGGGCTTCCAAATCCCATTATCTGCATCTCTTCTCCTGAGGGCTTTTTCCCTGAAACTATGGAGGACTATTCTATCCAAGCATACTGCAGGCCACACGTCCTGAGGAATTAACATCCCCTGGAAACGGCCCTCAACCAGCGATTGATGGGAACTGTGTATATGTAAATGTCTTAGTGTCCTTGCTCTTTTGCTGGAATAATTTTGAGGCATGCATTCTATACCATCCCCCAGAGTTTCCCCGTGGGAACAAACTCCAGTCACCCACTTAGATAGCTGGCCTAGTTACACACTCAGTATTGGCTGCCATCCTTTCCCTGATCACTTTCCCCCTTCTCCAGCAACTCTCTAAAATGGCCACTTGCATTTGTAATTTTTACTCATATGTTTCCTCCTTAATTTGGGGAAACCAAACTAATACAGTATGATAAGTGTATCTCTGAATTATCCTTTTCCTAAAATTTTCTCTTCTTTTGTCTTAATATCTTACTTTCACTTGCCTGAACTTTCACAGTAACCACTTTTCTGATCTCTTTGGTTCTGACTCACACTGTCACCAGTTTTCTTACTAAAACCTAGAGCTGGACTTGACTCAAACCTGCTCATAAATTTTCAGTGCCTTTTCTGTAATGGTCTAATAGGCAAAATCATCCAAAATCTTACCTGGATGTTTTCTTTTCAATCTTACCTTTCACTTTTATCACCCAACTTTACTCCAGTCAGTCCCGGGAAGTGGCTGCCTCCAAACAAAGCCCCTACATGCTGTCAATCTTCAGTGCTTCTACTCAAGCTGGTTTCTCTGCCACAACTTGTATTGTTCAATATGATAGCCGTTAAATCTAAATTAATAAAAATTACATAAATTTAAAATTTCAGTTAAAAAACATCAAGTTCTCAATAGCCATATGTAGCTGGTGGCTACCACAACAGACAGTATAGATATATAACATTTCTATGATCACAGAAAGTTCTGCTGGACAGAGCTGGCTTGGAGCATTCTTTCATAGTTTTTGAATAGTTTTTGAAATACTGTTTTTTTCCTTTAAGTTCCATCTCAGAGCTAACTTTCTATGGAAAATTCTCCCAAAGTAGAATTAATTTTGTCATGTGCGTCTATTCATTCTTGCTTTTAACTTTAGTTCAATCAATTACAAGACAGGTGCTATGTATTTTACTTATGAATATCCCTGCATATAATCCATTCACACACAGGTATATCCCTTCAAGACAGGATCAGTGCATTCTCCTCTTTGTATTTCTTAAGGCACTTAGCACAGTGCTTTACTTATCAACAAATATTGGTTTAATTCTTATGAACTAATCAAACTGACCTAAACCTTTCCAGATATTGCTCATAAAAGCTTTTTGAACCACTTCTTTCCTAATTCTGTACTTTTGCTGTCATTATTTAGAATGTATAATCATGTCTATTAAATTTTGAAGGCTTATTGAAATTATTTTGAATCTTAATTTTATCATCTATCTCAATTAACAATGGCATTTTAATATTATATACAAATTTGATACACAGTTTATTTTATTTCTCAGGGCATTGATTTTTTAAATTTCTCTCCTGGCATCCAAATACACTGATGTAAGCTTCCAGTTCCTTTTTAGAGTTATAAGATTCTAAAGAATAGATACCATCTCAGTGTAATTGAATGTGCCTATTTCCTTGCATAAATTTTGCTGAATGTCTCCTTTATTTTGATGCTTGTTGTCATTTGCAGAGCCTATTCATAGAGAGAATTCATGCATACAAGTAGAGCTGGGGTACTTACACTGTTCTTCAACATAGGAACTGGGCCCTTGTTTAATTTCTTTTCTATTTATTTAGCTAAACGTTAATAGATGTTTTGAATAGAGCTGGACAAAAATAACTCCAGAGCTTTCCACTAGTGGTTTCAATCTTCCTAGATGTGCTTCACAGACGCTCCTTATGTATTGCTGTTTAACCTGTTGTATACCTCAAATAACAGTACTATCATCTTTCTCAATCTTTATGATCTTCTCCATACAGGTTTTTTTTTTTTTTTTTGCGGTACGCGGGCCTCTCACTGTTGTGGCCTCTCCCGTTGCGGAGCACAGGCTCCGGACGCGCGGGCCCAGCGGCCATGGCTCAGGGGCCCAGCCGCTCCGCGGCATGTGGGATCCTCCCGGACCGGGGCACGAACCCGCGTCCCCTGCATCGTCAGGCGGACTCTCAACCACTGTGCCAACAGGGAAGCCCTCCATACAGATTTTAAGGAAGATTCAAACAAACTTAATTTTTATTTTCATAGGGATAGTATATAGACTCTCCAAATGATCACTAAATTATTTTCAAAATCCTGGCAAACTACTGACAGAATCTGAGCTTAAATGAATCCAAGATAATCTTTAAAAAACACCTATTTATTAATACTGGCTACACATATTTAGTGCATTTTGGCTTTGAGGCATCAAATGATAAATTATTTTTCTTTGAAAAAGTTCCTAAAACCACCGTCAAATCTATGGTGAAATCCCATTTCAAAAGTGAGTGTTTGGGCTTCCCTGGTGGCGCAGTGGTTGAGAGTCCGCCTGCTGATGCAGGGGACACGGGTTCGTGCCCTGGTCCGGGAAGATCCCACAGGCCGCGGAGCGGTTAGGCCCGTGGGCCATAGCCGCTGGGCCTGCGCGTCCGGAGCCTGTGCTCCACAACAGGAGAGGACGCAGCGGTGAGAGGCCCGCATACCACAAAAAAAAAAGTAAGTGTTTGCTGAACTATATGATACTAAAGAGTATACTTGACTTTCACAGTTGGGATAAATAAACAAAGTTTGAATATAAACAGTCTCCAAATACTAATTCTTATCTATTACATGTCTCAAATTTGAAACAAAAGTATGTCAAGAATTAAATTTCAAGAGCCAGTCATTAGTTATCTAATCTGCAAAATCATATGATTACATATGCTTTGTTTTTCATGTCTAGTAACTTTAGATTTTTAAGTTTTAAAATAGAAAATGTAATTTTACTTTCTTTAAGCTTTAATTAAGGATGGAATATTCAGAGGCATCTAACACCTGCTTTATAATAAGTAGAGTATTATTTCGATGCCAGATGGACCAATTAAAATATTCTTTTAGATGATGCAAAATCTTGTGATGTAGGTAATTTTTTTAAATCCAAATTTAAATTTGCACTATAAGAATGCAAAATTACCTAAGTACATATTAATGAAACACCTTCATTTTTACCCTTGAGAGAGTGCAAAGGATAGTTTTTTTTTTTTCTTTTCCAACATGCCCTCCTTCTTGACCTCCAATTCCACTGTTTTAACATCCATTCTCTTGGTTCCCCATGACTATTGCTGCTAAGAAGCAGCTCATAGTTTATAAAGAAATGAGTCCCCCAGAACAAAGTGAAAATTACAGGCTTTTAACCTACAAGTGAGTGAAAATTAAAATTGATAGAAGATAAATGGTATAGAGAAATACAGACCTGATATCATATGTAAAAATACTTTACAAAGACTATATCCTCAGCTGGCTCCTGTTCTTACACAACCTGTTTTGACACAGTTTATTCAATTCACACAGTAGGAACCCCTTTTGTAGCTTCTACCTGAATCATCCATCAGCACGTATTTCCAACACGCTCAGGGCACAAGCTTCACGAAGAGTCCCTCAAAAAGCTTTGTGTACAGTCACTAACAACCTTTCTTACACCCACAATTGTAAATAGCTGATTTTGCATAAAGTGACTGGGTTTCCCACCTCTAGTCAGAAAATAATTTCACAACCTCATTACAGTCAGGCAAAGACGGTGGTTTTCTGTTTTCTTTTGGCACTTCATTCATATCTAGGTGGTAGCATTTAGCACTTTGCTTTTAATTTTCCTATTCCATATCATTCTTCCCCAGTAAACTCCAAGGTCCTCTGGGACCAAGGCCTGATGTCATTGACCTTTATATCTCTGATGCCTGGAACATCAAGGGTTTCTGTGCACTTGGCTGTGGGTTATGGCATATGTGGTTCTTAGTCTCATCACTATGTATGGCTCAATCTTTCTCTTAATCTTTAAAAAAAATTTTTATATTGGAGTATAGCTGATTAACAATGTTGTGTTAGTTTCAGGTGTACAGCAAACTGATTCAGATTTGAAAAATGTACAGCTCAGTCTTTTCATACTGACAAATACAATCACCAGTATCTCCACCAGAGGCCACCTGAGGATGGAGCTACCAGACAGAGCTACTGCCTAAACCCACAGCTTGGAGAAACTCCCCTGCTGGTCAGCAGTAACTGAGAGAGGCCAAGTACCAGTTGATTCATATTCAGACAAAGCCTTTTATCACCTGTGTACAATGAAAGTGGCCTGTCAGATGAGCTTTCACCATTTCAACATAGCACCGTTTTGACACCTTGTTCTGTCCCTTTTCCCCACATTAGACTTTTCATTGAGGGTCCTGAAACACAGACTGCTTGTCTGTATTTGGTTTGACTATATCTATATATTCAACCTATGATCATAACCTGATGGCTATAAAAATCATGTTTTCAGACCCATAAGAATCTAACTCCCTCTTGAAAGAACCAGGTCTTTATAAAGTCCTTTAAAGCCTAGAGAGTTTAAAGGACTATTGTTTAACAATTGTCCTCATCTATAGCCTTCATGACATTAGGAACACAATGGCTGAATTGTATGTCTAACAGCATAAGGCTATAAACAAACAAGACGCTTAATGACATCCTGCAGAGCTACAGAGACAATACTCTGCCAGTGAGATGGGAGTAAAAGAGAAGATCAGTTTTTAACTTTGAACTTCTTAATCAGGAGGTTAGCTTGCTTCACCAAAGATTCAAGACAGATTAGAGAATGCATAATGCAGTCTATAGACCATAACACAGAGCTCTAAGATGAGAGAAAGCCAAAACTCTTGGCTTCTCCTAAATATAGAGAAGAATCATCCTAGTGTAATAGTAAGCCAAGCAGAGAGCCAGAAGTAAGGAAGTAAGGAAGCACTACGTGCAAAAACTTGATAAAATTTCAGAACTCAGAATGAACACTGAGCAAGTGCATAAACAAAAAACAAGAATTGTCTGCAAAAAACAAAGTTATTTTATGTGTGTTTGTGTATGCTGTGTGTGTGAGAAAGAAACAAAGAAACAGCAAGAGAGAGAGAATGCCAGAATATACCATGGTATGCCCTTGTCCCCACAGAAACAAAAGAGAAATATGAACTAGATTAGAATAAAGACTAGTTCTTTCAAACATTTCAAAAGTTCATTAGTGTGGAGGCATTAGAAGTTTATCTCTCCCACTACATATATATGTAGCTTTTATATATATAAAATTTGGTTCTTGTTATCAAAATTTTGTTTTGCTCTTTAGTTACAATTCTCAATTTAAAAAGCCCTCCTCAGAAAAGCTACAAACAACAAATGCTGGAGAGGGTGTGGAGAAAAGGGAACCCTCTAGCACTGTTGGTGGGAATGTAAATTGATACAACCACTATGGAGAACAGTATGGAGGTTCCTTAAAAAACTAAAAATAGAATTACCCTATGACCCAGCAATCCCACTACTGGGCATATACCCTTAGAAAACCATAATTCAAAAAGACACTTGCACCCCAGTGTTCATTGCAGTAGTATTTACAATAGCCAGGTCATGGAAGCAATCTAAATGCCCATCAACAGACAAATGGATAAAGAAGATGTGGTACATATATACAATGGAATATTACTTAGCCATAAAAAGAAACGAAATTGGGTCATTTGCAGAGACGTCGATGGATCTAGAGACTGTCATACAGAGTGAAGTCAGAAAGAGAAAAACAAATATCGTATATTAACGCATATATGTAGAACCTAGAAAAATGGTACAGATGAACAGGTTTGCAGGGCAGAAATAGAGACACAGATGTAGAGAACAAATGTATGGACACCAAGGGGGGAAGTAGCAGGATGGGGGTTGGTGGTGGGATAAATTGGGAGATTGGGATTGATATGTATACACTAATATGTATAAAATAGATAACTTATAAGAACTTGCTGTATAAAAAATAAAATAAAATTCAAAGAAAAAACAAAAAAGCCCTCCATATAGGGGCAAAAGTGGACAAAACTAGATGCAACACTCTTTTGAGAATCTTGCTTTAATAGGACATAATTAATGGGCGTACTCTACATTATACCTTATGCCGTGAAGTGAGAAGTCTTAAAAATATGGATCACCTTATTTCTATAGGTATCAGTGTGCACAGACGCACCTAGAAAAGTGAAATTCAAATGCATACTCTCTTTATTCACTGATGATTTGACAGATGTTTACTCCCAGCAAATCCACTCAAGCCTCAAAAAGTTTTGTTAAAACATAACCCAATAAGCAAATAGTATATCCCTCAGTGTTATATATATTGGGCTACATGAGCTGCGTGGTTCTTTCCAATTCTAAATTTTTGAACTAAATGCACATTATAGGTATGTGTATGTACATTAGGGTTTCCAAATTACTCTGGAGACAGGAGTTCAAGCAATAATGGCAATTGTCTTTTTGAGATTATCAAAGAGGTCACTCTAAGCACTTGTGCTGACAATGATAACAAGAATCATCAGCACCATATTTAAGTCAGTTTTTTTATAGCTAGAATCAATGCATGAAAAAAATCACCTTAATTTTTTTTTCAAACACACATGAAGAAAGTCAGGAACTTTTCTTCCCTCTAGAATTAGTCAATATAAAACACCAACAACTAAACTTTCTGCTATAGAACTATTTTCTATAAGATTAGAATTTATATTGATATGAATTCAAGGTAATTTTTTTCTTATATGTTCTTGCATTATCTAAAGAGCCATTCAGTAAATCATTTTTCTTTCAATTTTATCAACTATACCATCTAATGGTCTAGTTTCATTTTTATACATTTTAAAGCATTTATTCATTAATAGTAATACATCGAACATCAACTGTATGCAACGCTATTCTAATGAACAGGAATTTGAAATACAGTACTTTCTTCAAGGAGCTTAAACTGATTTGTGAAGTTATTTTATATATAAATTATATATAAACAATATGTGCAATGTATATATGACTAATGTGTTAATACATATACATGTATGACACTAAAATCACAAACATAAAAAAACATTTTAAGGATCAAATAAGTGGATTAGTCACTAGTGCAATAGTATGTCAGATTACGCATATTTCACCATGGAATGAAATGGTTAGGATAAGCTTAACAAACAATATCGGAATTAGATTATGCCTTAAACGTGAATAGACTTCAAATACAATCAGAACTTCACTAGATCTGGAAAACAAATGGGTTAAAATATAGTGTGTCCACAGGGAGATCAGCTCGGTGCTTTGTGACCACCTAGAGGGGTGGGATAGGGAGGATGGGAGGGAGGGAGATGCAAGAGGGAAGAGATATGGGGACATATGTATATGTATAACTGATTCACTTTGTTATAAAGCAGAAACTGACACACCATTGTAAAGCAATTATACTCTAATAAAGATGTTAAAAAATTAAAACATTTAAAATAAAAATGGTAAAAAAGAAAAAATATATATATAGTGTGTCCAAAACATTTTGAAGTGACAATAGACTGGACTTGTCAGGAAAAAGGGAAGAATTGAAAGATTCACTTGGAGTGCAAATTAAATTCAGATTCTGGAGAGTTTTGTGTTCCTAGTTCAGGAATCTTTGGTTGCATTATTTTATATGAAATGAGAAACCATGACATGTTTTTTCCAAAATAAATTATTCTGGAGAAAATTTTATGAAGATCAGTCATACAAGAATTAGTATTAGGAAAATAGAAACTAGAGATAAAAAAAAAAAGGCTCAGGGACTATTTCAAACTCTGTACCTGATGTGATTAGAACCTAAACTATATGTCATTATTAAGTGGAAGAAATGAAAAGAAAGGACCGAATACTTTCAACAGATTTTTTTTTTTTTTTTTTTTTTGCGGTATGCGGGCCTCTCACTGTTGTGGCCTCTCCCGCTGCGGAGCACAGGCTCCGGACGCTCAGGCTCAGCGGCCATGGCTCACTGGGCCCAGCCGCTCCGCAGCATGTGGGATCTTCCCGGACCAGGACACGAACCCGCGTCCCCTGCATCGGCAGGCAGACTCTCAACCACTGCGTCACCAGGGAAGCCCTCAACAGATGTTTTTTGAAGAATTGGCAAGTTTTGGTAAAGGATTTAGCATGGTGGGGATAAAACAGAATAATTCAGGTTTTAATCATGGGTGACTGAAAAGTGCTTCTATTATTAATAAAGAAAATGTTTGTTTCGAGAGGTAAGAACATCTACATTACAAAAGTTGAGTTTGGGGTCATAATGGATCATCCAAAGGGACACAACAATGAAAAATGATGAAGATACAGAATGGGAGGTCAGAACCATAGATACATATGGATAATGATTCCTGAATAAAAGGAAGGGGATTTACTAATAAGATCATTTGTGATGACCAACATTACAGGCTCCATGGAGGGGTAAAAGACAAAACAGATTTGGGGCAACAAGGAAAGGGAGAAGGGGTAGAGATCATTTGTATTTGAATGACTTAGCAATGAAGACAAGAAATAACAGGAAACACAGTAAGCAGAGATAAGCTTTTAACATTTTTAACGCACTATATTCAGCCAGCACTTACTCATGAGTGAAGACAAAAATCATTCTTATATATGCACAGTCTTAGAATATCTACCACATAGATACTCCACTGACTATATCATTTGAAATTTCAGAACAGGTGAAGATTAACTGAAATCGAGGATTTAAGGATAGCAAAGTACCAGGAAAAATAACTAACAAATATTGAAACTCTTTAAACATATAGACACATGTCTAAAAATTATATATGTGTGTATGTGTATATACATATATGTGTGAATGTATATCCACATATGTTTATGTATATGTTGTGTCAATGTTTCCACAGCTTTTAAGAGTCAGGAAAAATTAATAAAAAATAGAACTGAATCTAGTACCAAATGAGCCTAAGAAGAATAAAAATAACATATAAGAATTTTTTAAAGATGCTCCTGAGGTACAGAGTTGTGACTGTACGTAAAAAGTCCATTTTACATGGTGGTCCAGGACTCCCCTGGTTAACCTGCCTACCCTTAAGCTCTCCTGTGAAGAAGTGTGTGGCCATCAGGACTTCAGCTGAGGAACCAGTTCCTTTGATATAATGTCCTGTTATAGCAAATTAAAAGAATGAAGGCAAAAACAAGCAATCTGAGAGTTTGGACTACAGTTTACTCAACTTAGGTATCCACCGTAACCCTAAAACATAGTAGAGTCTTAGTTAATAACTTTTAAGTGGAATTAAAGAACTGGGGCCTATGCTAGCACGATTTAACATTAGAGTGTTTCTGCAAATGTACCATGAAATTAGAGCCCCTTTTTTTTAATAGTCCTTTCTTTTCTATAATTAATTAAAACTTTAAAATTCTCTTTGTACGAGTTTCATTAGGTGATGTGGCTACACCAAAGGGAATATTTATTTGGGGAATTTAATGACATGAAATTAATTTCCATTGATATGATTCTGATTTAAAATTCAAGAACATCTGAACAGTAGGTTTGTGAAATGGTGTTAAAGACCTTCTGGCTGTTTCTTTCATCAACTTTTTTTTTTTTTCCTTTTACCATCCTACTTCATATCTAGTAGGCATGCCATACATGACCAGGAGTTTGAAAAATAAATGACTGCAGCTGTCAGTGCCTACTGCTTGAATTCTTGAATTCCTTTATGACTATTTGGGCTGCACTGTGTTTTCCAGTAGCAAGCCATTTCAAAAGGAGGCATGATGGTTCTTTCATGTAAATTAATTTCTACAGCTGTAACTTTCACACTTAGCCTGGGGCTCTTCTTTGTGACTTTTGCATTTATTTTAAACATTGGATTTTGAAAATTAAAATGTATTTTATTGCATTTAACTTTTACTGGAGACATCTTGAAATTACTTGATCTGCATTTTATTTATTTACTTTTATTTATTTTTTTCAAAGAAAACATTGCTTTATTAACTGTGTTTGCCAACACACGCGGAGTGCAGAGGGGTCCTGCAGACATAGGCCCTGCTGTGGTCTGGGCTCTGGAAACCCCCAGGAGTGAGCAGGACAGGATGGGACTGGGAGCTACCAGGCAGCAGCAACACAGAATCATGCAGGGCACTGGGGCAGCGGATCTGCATTTTAAAAGCAACTAGTAAACATGTCCTTCTTAAATAATTGCTTGTTGATTATTTCGCCACTGTGGCATTCTTTATCTGCACAGACTGCTTCCAGCGCAGCTCTCCTGTTCGCCTCTGCCCTATCGCACTTCATTCCCTTTGCTGTTATTTTTTTCCATTAACCTAAGGAAACTTATTTGCATCCATGATCCAGCCCAAATTAAAATGTTCCCTTTTCAGTTGTTTGGAAATTCAGGTTTTTCAAAACTGCGGTGATCACCCAAGATACTTTATTCTGGTAAACCAAATGTACTACATAATTAAAACATTCTTTCTGGCTTTTATCTAGTTAATCTCAAAATTTTGTCAGTGCTAGGGACCTTAAAAATGTACTCTGGTTTTACTAAAAATAGAAATTGCCATAGTCATTTTATCCTGTTTACTTTCTGTTTATAGTCTTGAAATCTTCCTAAGGACATGAAATCTAGTTTTATTATTGATTCTCTGATTTCTATTTGGAAGAAATACATTTTCATATAGTCAGATAATAGACATACTTGAGAAATCTCTCTTTAGAGCTAAGATTCATCAACACACTGTAGAAATGTCTATTTCAGACAGTGATGATGCTTTTAACTCAGGATTGGCAAATATTTTTTGACAGCAAACATATGACGAAAACTTTACTGGTAACAGAAAAAAATAGATTTGTATAGGTGTACAGTGTTTAAAAAAGAAATATATTCCGCTTATGGAAGTTTGTTTCATGCAAAAAGTATAACTTGGTATCCAGGAGTCAGGTGGAGGAGGGTTCAAATCCTGAGACTGCCACTTAGCTGTGTGACACATGGGGCAAGTTCCCAATCTTTCTCAACTTCATATTTTTCATAGGTAAAATAGGATCTAAAACCGTCCCTACCTTAAAAAGTTTATTAGGGAAGAATTAAATGAAGAAGTGTCTACAAAGTGCCTGGGTAACACCTAGCAGAGTTACATGCTCACCAAGAATAGAAGCTATAAAGAGCTGTATAGTGACTATCTACACTGATTTGTCAGGCGTGTACTCAAATCTATGTAAACATACACTAGATGTGCTTACCCAATGATTTTCTATTGAAATATTTTGTCCATTTATATCTCTATGTAGAAATTTCTTAATGGTAAATAAATATGATGTCTGACTTCTAGAAAATTGAACTCTGCGGGAATAAATCTTTGAAACAATAACAAGTAAAAGCAACTGGTGTTAGGAGTATTATTTACATTTAGTGCTTGGATAGGTTTAATTGATATCTCAGGGTCGCTTTAACTGGAAAATCCCTAATTACCAGTACATTAGAGTATCTCTGTTTATATTTGCTGACCATTTGGATGTGTTATTCTATATAGTACCTAGTTATGTCCTTTCTGTCCTATTATGCTACTTGCTTCCCCTCACCATTTTTGTTTCACAATTTGTACAAATTCTTTGTATTACACAGATAGTAACCCTCTCTCTGTCCTTTGTTTTGTGAGCTATTTCCCCAAAAGATACTGTTAGTCTATAGACTTTGATGATGATTTATTTTGCTACAGAAGTTCCCAGCTGTGTGATCTATACCTTAATGTCCTCATCTGTAAAACAGAAATGATAATAACTACCTCATATAGCTGCTAAAAGAATTAAGTTATATCAGGAAATTGCTCAGACTGGTGTTGAGATGGTAAATGCTAGTGTGACTTCCTAAAGAAGATGTGATCAAATATGTATCTCTCTTCCCACATAGATTCTAAATTTCCATCTTAATTTTTAAACATCTCTTATTTTTCCTATACATTCTTACAGTTTTTTAAAATTTTATATTTTACAGAGCTTTATTTCCAGATGCCTGGACAGCTGTGCTAATACTGTTGATGATATAATCTCTTTTTATCCCACTGAGTTGAAATGCCACCCATGTCATTTAATAAATTTGTATATCATGGAATCTGTTGCCGAATTCTTTTCTGTACCGCTAATCCTAAGTCAACACTGTCTTGATTTGATTATAGTGGCTTTATAGTTTTTTGTGTTAGTTATCTGTTAAATTATACCAACTTTTCTTAGTTATTTTTGGAAATTTGTAATTAACATAAATTGTAACAAAAATTGTAAATTACTTGCTCAGTTTTCTCACAAAATCTAGTTTGTGTTCCAATTTGAAATAGAATAATATATGTATATTTATTTTTTTTTTTTTTTTTTTTTGTGGTACGTGGGCCTCTCACTGCCGTGGCCTCTCCCGTTGCGGAGCACAGGCCCCGGACGCGCAGGCTCAGCGGCCATGGCGCACGGGCGCAGCCGCTCCGCGGCATGCGGGATCCTCCCGGAACGGGGCACGAACCCGCGTCCCCTGCATCGGCAGGCGGACTCCCAACCACTGCGCCACCAGGGAAGCCCTGTATATTTATTTTTGAAGTGACTACTGTAGTTCCTAATAAACACTTGAAGAGTGGGTGGAGACATCATTTCTCTTTTTTTTATTGTTATAATTTTCCTCTTTAGTCTCAAATATATCCCATTTTTAATTTTGCTTTATTACGCTTGACTGAAGGAACTTACTTCCTAGTTAATTCTCCACATGATGTTTTCTTCACCTCATTTCTGTTACCAAAATTTTATTTATTTGACCTGTTTAACTTCATAAATTGCTTTAAAACTTTTAGGGAAAACAAAGTTTGATGCAAGAAATGCCTGCATATATCCTCACATACATGAAAAGATATGAGAACTTGACAGAGAATTCAATTAGATTTGCCATACATCCTTTAATGGAAAATATATTTAATGGAAGATGGAAACTTTAATTGAAAATAGAATATATGAATCAAGAATATACTAAAAAGTTTGTAATCAGGGAAAGGTACAAATGCCAAACCTAAATTTTAGATGTTAACCTAATAACTGGAACAAAATATAACATAATGTGGGTTATTAAATAATGAAATCAATAGGATAAGTGTAAATGAATTTAGTCTATTTCTGTTTTCCTTTATATGCAGTTTTAAATTATATTTTAAAAGCATAAATAAAACCGTATATTCTAAGAAACCCTCTATTGTTTATTAAATAATATGCATAATCACCTATTTCTGCGGTTTTAAATCTCTCTCTCCACACACACACACACAAACACGCACACACGTACAGCTAAAGAGACAGCTTAAATTTTCCAATAAAATTTCTACTTTAGCCTTGAAAATTGCTGTCTCATTTAAAGAAAGAAAATTTGTGTGAGAAGAGGCAAATTCCCTAGACCCTTCTGCAGAGAGATGAATTCAGCAGGTCTGGTGTTGGAGCACAGGAATCTGAATTTTAAGAACTTGTGGTAGCATCTTTAGGATTCTCTATGTATAGTATCATGTCACCTGCAAATAGTGACAGCTTTACTTCTTCTTTTCCAATTTGGATTCCTTTTATTTCCTTTTCTTCTCTGATTGCTGTGGCTAAAACTTCCAAAACTATGTTGAATAAGAGTGGTGAGAGTGGGCAACCTTGTCTTGTTCCTGATTTTAGTGGAAATGCTTTCAGTATTTCACCATTGAGGACGATGTTGGCTGTGGGTTTGTCATATATGGTCTTTATTATGTTGAGGAAAGTTCCCTCTATGCCTACTTTCTGCAGGGTTTTTATCATAAATAGGAGTAAGGACAGCCTCTTCAATAAGTGGTGCTGGGAAAACTGGACAGGTACATGTAAAAGTATGAGATTAGATCACTCCCTAACACCATACACAAAAATAAGCTCAAAATGGATTAAAGACCTAAATGTAAGGCCAGAAACTATCAAACTCTTAGAAGAAAACATAGGAAGAACACTCTATGACATAAATCACAGCAAGATCCTTTCTGACCCACCTCCTAGGGAAATGGAAATAAAAACAAAAATAAACAAATGGGACCTAATGAAACTTCAAAGCTTTTGCACAGCAAAGGAAACCATAAACAAGACCAAAAGACAACCCTCAGAATGGGAGAAAATATTTGCAAATGAAGCAACTGACAACTGAGGACTAATCTCCCAAATTTATAAGCAGCTCATGCAGCTCAATAACAAAAAAACAAACAACCCAATCCAAAAATGGGCAGAAGACCTAAATAGACATTTCCCCAAAGAAGATATACAGACTGCCAACAAACACATGAAAGAATGCTCAACATCATTAATCATTAGAGAAATGCAAATCAAAACTACGAGATATCATCTGACACCAGTTAGAATGGCCATCATCAAAATATCTACAAACAATAAATGCTGGAGAGGGTGTGGAGAAAAGGGAACCCTCTTGCACTGTTGGTGAGAATGTAAATTGATACAGCCACTGTGGAGAACAGTATGGAGGTTCCTTAAAAAACTACAAATAGAACTACCATATGACCCAGCAATCCCACTACTGGGCATATACTCTGAGAAAACCATAATTCAAAAAGAGTCATGTACCAAAATGTTCATTGCAGCTCTATTTACAATAGCCAGGAGATGGAAACAACCTAAGTGTCCATCATCGGATGAATGGATAAAGAAGATGTGGCACATATATACAATGGAATATTACTCAGCCATAAAAAGAAATGAAATTGAGTTATTTCTAATGAGGTGGATAGACCTAGAGTCTGTCATACAGAGTGAAGTAAGTCAGAAAGAGAAAAACAAATACCGTATGCTAACACATATATATGGAATTTAAGAAAAAAAAATGTCATGAAGAACCTAGGGGTAAGACAGGAATAAAGACACAGACCTACTAGAGAACGGACTTGAGGATATGGGGAGGGGGAAGGGCGAGCTGTGACAAAGCGAGAGAGAGGCATGGACATATATCCACTACCAAACAAACGTAAGGTAGATAGCTAGTGGGAAGCAGCCGCATAGCACAGGGAGATCAGCTCGGTGCTTTGTGACTGCCTGGAGGAGTGGGGTAGGGAGGGTGAAGGAGGGAGACGCAAGAGGAAGAGATATGGGAACATATGTATATGTATAACTGATTCACTTTGTTATAAAGCAAAAACTAACACACCATTGTAAAGCAATTATACTCCAATAAAGATGTAAAAAAAAAAACAGAACTTGTGGTAATTTAAATGATGATTGAGTGTAACCACACCTTGATAAATATCACACTGTTTCAATTCCTTGGTGAGGTCAGTTTTGTTTTTTTCTATCACCAGGTCTTTGTTTTTAACTGTGTAGTAGGGATGATAAAAGTATAAGTTTCCTCACTCCTGTCAAAGTTAAACAAGAAATAATGTGTATAATTAGCATAGCAGCAAGCATATAGTATGTGCTCACTAAGGATTAGCTTCTGTTTTAATTAGTCATTTACCATTATGGCAATGTTAACATTACAGTATGATCTATTTATGCATGCATTCCCCTTTGTATTATAATTTCCTGAGGGAAGAGAATATTTCTTTTCTGTATTTGTACCTCTAGAACCTGGCTTAATGTCTGACGTGTCATATCTGCTCAGTACATTTGTGTTGAATGAATTAATGAACTTAAGTGTACACACAGAAAATTATTAAAGTTAGCAGGAAGGCTATAGAGTAAAGTAGAAGGCAAATGGGATATAAAAGAACCAAGTGACAATTTGAGATAACAAAATGAGAGGATGGATGCCCTGAGGCAATCCTGCTCTCATCCCCACTCATATTCTGGTTCAGTCCCTATTTGTTCCCTCTGGTCTGGGTCAGCATCCTCATCTGCTCATACAAGTGGACCCCATTCAACTCTGCAGCCTCATTCTGCTTCTGTTCTCTCCTTTACCACCCTTACTCCCTATATTTGCTGTAATACGGATTTTGTTCCACTCCACTGAAATAATTATGTCTTATTAGACCAAACATACTACCATTGTTCTTTAAACCAAGTGCCTATTAAAAGTACATTAATGGAAAATTTCTGTAATATAATAATGTTACTAGAAATGTTTCTGTAATTTTATTTCTTAGTTTTTTTTTTTCCTTCCAAGTGTATCCTCTATGATACCTTCTTAGGGCACAAGTACAATTAAAACATTTATTAAAATGCATAAAAATAATAAGAGTATCTATTTACACAACACTAAATTTCCTCAGCTATAGGGAAATATTAAAAGTATTTCATCCATAAGCCCTGTTTTAAAATAAAATACATCTTAATTTTAAATACTGCCCCCAAGCAACCTTAAATATTTTGTTCAAAATTCAAAGAAAATCTATAGATTAATACATGCATCTTAAAATAATTAAGGCGTTTACATCATTTGGGTATTTTTTTGGTTTTCATTTTTTGGCTGTACGGCATATGGGATCTTAATTCCCTGACCAAGGATCGAACCTGCACCCCCTGCATTGGAAGCACAGAGTCTTAACCATTGGACCACCTGGGAAGTCCAAGGTGTTTACATCATTTGGAATGACAATGAAATTTTTACTAAGAATTAGAGTTTGCTTCTAAAAACATTACCAGTAATAAAATATCTGATAATTTGAGTATATAAAATAAGCTACCACTTAATAAAGTATTTTTTATTGCACTAAACGATGAATTGAAAGAATTCTTGGAAATTCCCAAAGTACTCTCAAGTGTATATTATAGGCTAGAAATATAAATTTAATACATATTAAAAATGATTTATTGAAATTCTCATCTTCCCCTCCATGATGACAGCTGCTGCAAGGAGGTAAACTTGAAATGTAGCAACTATTCAATCTCTCTCACAAAAATATTTTTCAGCTTTCTCTATGTATATTTTTGTTGTCATGTTTATCACTGTAATTTATTTCAAAGGAGACTACTTGATATTAATATTTAGTCAGCAAGAATTTTCTCAATGTATATTTTTATAGGATATGATAAAATAAGGCACTGAACATATGCACGTCATATGCATGTCATATGGCAGATTCAGCTTCTAAACCAGCTCCCAGATATTAACACAAACAGAGTTGAGTGGGCAATCATATTGGTGACACTGTGATTTGATGTAATGGCACATTAGTTAGGCTGTGAAACTGCATAACAGATGCAAAGCAAGATAAGCACCTCGGAATTGTAAGCTAAATATTACCTCTAGATCATCTGAGGATGATTTAAATTATGAACAGAACAAAGTTACGTTTAGAGTAGGATTCATTCATTTAATACATATTTATTAACAACTACTATGTGTAAGGTGCAATTCTGGGTGCTCATCAATCAAACCTAAAATCTCATCATCTCTGTTCTCAACAGAGCTCACTGTTTAGTGACTGACTACCAACATATCAACAGTTTTTTCCTCTCTTTAACTAGGGATAGGATGACCAACTCATGCCAGTTTTAAAAGTGACCTCCAAGCTAACAGAGTCCAAAATTGTAAGAAGAATAATCAACAATTCTACAGGTAATTTTCTAGGTCCTAGATCTTGATTCTCAGACCTGTGCATTCTAGTTCTATGAGAAACAGCATCATATATGGGCTGCTAGTTCAAACTATGTACAGCATCCTTTAGTAGAACATTCTGAATTTTATAGAGAATAATGTTACAGAGTGAAAAATAAAAGAATTTGTTCAATTACTACACTGCCCTACAATTCATGTAATGGTTTCAATTCTCAATAGCCAAAAATAATTAATTGTTTTGAAGACACTTACATGAAACCCTTAAACAGTTGGCTTGGCTTTCTTAGATACTTAATATACACAGCTGCACTGCCACAAGATTATTCCTGTGTTCACATACAGTGCAAAGAAGAATCTGGACAACTTTTCTCCCCAGCCCTTGTAGAACAGAAGTACAGGCCAGACATATGGGCTTAGAATGCAGGGGGGTACTAAGGTCTTTGGAAAACTTCCCATCCACAGTGAATGTACCACTATCTTGTTAGTTTTCACCCTTTTTTTTTTTTTTTTTTAATCCTCTGCTGCTGTAACGTCTCTCCGTTTCTTTCTTCTTTAAAAAGAATTATCTTTATCCTCTCATCTGTGGCTTCTTTTTAGGCCGGCCAGTAGCAGTCAATGATACTCATAGGCTTTGTGAATCTTTTCACAAAGGTTCATATTAAAGAGTATTAACTGAGTATGATTGCTCAATTTCATGTTGATTATCATAAGCTTTCCATATATATCCAAGTGTATTTTATGGCCTATTTCCTCAGCTTTACTGACAGCAGGAAATTTTTGGTGAAATTATGCGACCTTGGAATATAACATGTAAGCATGTATATAATGTTCTATGTTTGCTGTCCACTTTAGCTAACTAATGATACATTGCCTTAGTCTAGTGGCCTATCAGACTGCCCAGGAAGCTGTTAGATAAAGCAGGCCTCTGTTAAATCCACACTGTAAAAGACAACTTTCTATCATTGTCCTTCTAATCCAGAATCATGCAATAGAAACATGTGGGCAAATTATGGATTACTTTAATACATTCTAAAGCTTTAGTTTTACCATTTCTTCACTATTATCATTAATTTATAAAACACTCAGTCTTTACAAATTGTTGTTTGTATTTTCTTAAGAATGAATGTTTCTTTTAAGTATTTTTTTTCCAAATCCCACAAATGTAAATGTAAATCTTAGTTCTGATGAATCTTATACACAGCCCATAGGCAAGTGATTTTAACCTTCCCAACCCTCAATTTATTTGATTAAAAGAAGAATAACTATAATAGCTAAATGACAAGCAATGATGGTAGATTTCCATACTATGCACCACCACCAAAGCAAGGATGTTGGAATCTTCTCTAACCCACACACCATAACGGCTTCTCTGCACATCAAGGAGTTCAATCTTGGTTTGGGAAGAGGCACAGAGTGTATATGAACACTGGACAACTCAGTCTTGAATACAACAGAGTCCTGAAACATTGACAGAAATGATCCACTGGTGGCTCTAGAAGTTCCTAGCCTGCAAATGAGGACAGCAAATCAGACTCAAAGAGCAGAGGTTGGTATATAGGCAGATGATTGGCTTCCAAGCCCCTGGAGGGCTCTTAGAGTTGATTCCTTCTTTTCCACTTACCAACACCACCAGGTCTTTAGATCCCCTTCCCAACACATCCTGTTCTCCAAAGTTAAACTCTTTTCCTTTCCCTCTCTTGTTGAGCAAATGGGGCACAGACAGAAATCTTTATAGTCATGTTGAGTAAATGTAAAATATAATTTATTAAGAAAATATGTACAATCAGAAAAGCAACCTTGTGTTAACCATCACTCCAGTTCTCATTTTCAAACATAGCAGCAGGCATTGGTGAGCTTTCCTTGTAATGGACATACCATGGAAAGGGCTTCTGGGGTGGGACTATTTTGATTCTGCACAGACTTGTAGGGACAGGCAACAAGGAACACCTGCAAGATTATAAATGTTCCTAGTTGAGGAACTGGCCTTGTTTGAAAGGTGGAGCCTCTGAGATCAGCAACTGGAACCTGTCACTGTTTCCTTGAACTAACTCAATCTGTTTCTGCTGAAACAGATTTTTACTCAGGTTCTGAAAGGGAGAGGAAATGAGCCTCTACTGGTATCCATACTTGTTTTCCCTCACTGTTATGGTTCATCTACCTCATTTTCTATCTGTTGAGGAAGGAAATGGGAAAAGGAGTATCATCAGTATATTCTTTCTGAGATTTTATTTTCAATCTTCTTTATCAACGTCCTTTGATTCTCAAGAACCTAATTAGATTTTTTTAAACATGACCAACAGTAGTTTCTTTTTAATTGCATTCCTCTCTAGACAATGTTTAAAGGGGCTAGAAGTTCTGGAAACAAGGAAAGCAAGAAGATAAATACGTCAAGATTTTATCTTGCTATTTCTATTTCACAAAGTTTTTCTTGAGAATTAAATGAGATAAAGTATGTAAGGCATTTATCCTAATGCTTGTTAAGCACAAAGTAAGGGCTTGATTTATTGAGCTTCATTTCTGTAGCTATTAGCTACAAGTCAAGTTTGTCATGAAATGTCCCTTATATACAGAAATTTAAAATGGATACAATAGCACGTTTCAGGCTCATTTCAATATAGCAACTTGGTAATAACAACTTCTTTAAATTCAACCACTTTAAGATGGTTTGTTGATTTGAGGTGCATCTGTTAATTATCAAATAAAACTGGCTTTGTCATTCAGCCTCTAATACTGCTATTTAACGTCACTGAACTGTATGGAATATATGGGATGCAACACAGAAAAATTAATAAACAACTTAAAACTGTGTATTGGCAATAAACAAGACTGATATGCAAAGTAAATCAAAATCTAATTTAGTAATAATACTTGTAATAATAATCTATGGGTTTTTAAGGATTATAAATAAGATATATTTAATACCCTTAAAAAGATCCTAAATATTAGGAACATTTAGTCTCATTTCTTGGGAAAGGAAAGTAAGGGTAGGAGAAAATAAATAAATGGCCCAAATGCCACATAACTAATAAGTGAGAGGGGCAAGACTCGAGTCTTGATCTACCTCATTCTCTAACTTAAATCTCTCACTATTAGACCAAGCTGCCTGACATACACTTCGTATTTCCCCAGAACTAGTAGCTTAGAGAAACTTTCACTGGCTGTGTTCACAGTGTATTTATTTTCTAATAGTTATTTATTGTGAAATTCCTTATCCGTGTAGTTCTTCTAATGGAAAATATACACTGGGATGAAAATACCATGGGAATACTGAGGGGTATTTATCTTAATTATTTCTTAGCTCCTTTGGCAATAAATAAGCAAGATCTTTCCCACCTGAAGTAAGTATTAAGCGTCAGGTTAAGATTAATAATACAATGATGCCTGAATTCTATGCACACACATGCTTTTTTCACCCATGCTCACTATTTCCACATGAGGGTTGAAGGTAACCAAAATATACACACTATATTAGTCAAGGTTCTCCAGAGAAAGAGAACCAATAGGCTAGATGGATGAATAGATAGATAGATAGATAGATCTAAAAAGCGATTCTATTATAATATATTGGCTCATGCAATTATGGAGGCTAAGAAGTCCCATAATCTGCCATCTGCAAGCTGGAGACCCAGGAAAGCTGGTAGTGTAGTTTGAAGGTCTGAGAACCAGAGAGCACAGAGCACAGGAGAAAATCAATGTTCTGGTTCAGCCAGTTAGGCAGAGAGGAAATTCAACAGTCTTCCACTTTTTTGTTCTATTGGGGCCTTCAATGATTGGATGATGCCCATCTCCTTTGCTAAGTTCACCCATTCAGATGCTAATCTCTTCTGCAAACACCCTCACAAACACACCCAGAAATGTTTAACCAGATATCTGGGCATCCTGTGTCCCAGTAAAGTTGACACAGAAAATTCACACACCAAACCTTAGTCCCTCTATTAGTAAAATAAAGGTGATAATAATAGCTATGTAATATGTGACAAAGGTGAGTGTACCCACTGTTTGGGACCACCAAAGTACTTGTGAACTACTTTCACTGTTATATTAACTTCATGGATGTTTGGGAAACTACATGTAAAAAATGTTTCAGGGGCAGATCAATGGAGAAAAGTTATTTCAGTAGGAATGTTGGATTTTTGTTCTACCAATTTGAAGGGGAAATATAAGTAGGCATATGTACCTAGTTTATCATTATGATAGATATTATTTTTTCTTTAAGAACATCAATTCCTAAAACTTGCAGAGTTATACTTAGATAAAATGACGTAATTATTGGTTTTACACAGAAAATAAAAATGTCATGTTATTTAAAGGTGGCTGTAGGCTATTCTGAGTCATTACATCCAACTCTGAATGACACCATGTATAGGAAATTCTGGGCATTCTGTGGTGACCACGGCAACTAGTTATGGGATGTAGCTATGTGCACAATGCCAAAAGGACCTATTTTTGACCCCTTGTGAACATTACCAACTGTCCTTTCACTCAGACCTTTCATTTCTAGATGAGGAGACACAGAATACATACCCCAAACCCTCACCATTATTGAATTTGGGGCTTTGTTTAGATTGATTCTCATTCTTGGCATATTCTGCACTTACTATTGCACTAAAAGGGATCCTGCAGTTTTAGCATTAATAGTAGTGTTAGTGTCTTGTGATTGCTCTCCTCCTTCCCCAAACAGTGGCCCATAAAAAACAAAGAAGAAAAAATTATATAAGCAATAATAGATTAATATGAACCAGTTATTCAATGAGAAGGTCCTCTCTTTTGAAATAGGTGCTTGAGCAGAGGTGACTCTAAAGTGAAATTCTGAACTTTAGGCCTCCCTACGTACTGCCTGAAGAAGACTTTCCAGTGTCTCTCTCCTAAATCACATTTAATTGATGAGATCCCGTAGTGGAGTTGGAATGTTGTGATGAAATGTTTATGTGAAGTTTTGAGAAGGCTAGGCCTAGAAGAAGAGAAGGTTTGTATTTTTAATTATAGAATGTGAGTATAATCTGAGCACTAGAGTGATCAAAACTGGGAACTTTCAGAAACTCAGTGGGTTCAAAAGTGGGGTGAGGAATAAGAAAAGTAAGAAAGCAAGCTTCTCATGAAGCTGTTCACTGAAAACAGAGCTGAGAATAAATTCAGGCTAGACCTGAGGAAAGAAGTGAATCGACTAAAGAAAAGCCAGAGTCAAGGGCTTGTCAGGATCCTGGACAGCATCAGAAACAGAAGGCTCCGGCAGGAAACCACGGAAGATTATTGGCCTGTTCAAAGCTAGTTGAGGAACATGAGCTGTTCCTCTATATAAGCAATTCCTGCTTGGAATGTTGTCTGTGCCCCAAGAAGACTTTATTTTGAGACATGTAAAAGCATGCTGGGTATCAAGAGGAGTTTCTAGGGGGAGGATTTAACCTACAAGTCTTTTTAAGCCCTTTAAATAGGCCTGCAGTTGTGGCCCACAGAGAGAACTGTGTATAAAGAAAACAGATCCTAGCCCTAGATCTGTTACCATCTGCCTAAGCGCTTGTGGTTGTTATTAAAACTTTCTGTACTACTTTTCTTATCTCAAAATTAGGAAATTCTTTATTGTTCTAAAATGTCATAATTCAACATCAAGTCCAACTATTGTGTGAGTACAAGGGGGTGGTAATTCATTTATGCATATATGACAAATTCCCCTTCAATTTCCACTTTCATTCCCGCACCTGTGAACCAGTAGGGGACATTTATATGGTTTAATGCAACACAGATTCCACCACTGGTCTTTTTACAGTTGTTAGAGTTGTCTAAAGAAAATTTCAAATGATAAATTACAAATTGATCCTCAGAAAGCAACCTCATAAATCAAGGGTCAATAGCACTGAAGACCTTAACAAGGAAAATAAGATGAAAATTGTCTTCTTGATTTAAAATAGGTGAAAAGAAAAGGTATCTAATTTCAAATTGGTGCTGAAGAAACATAGTATTTCCTCTCTATATGTCATATATTCATTCATTTATGCCTTCATCTAAGAAATATTTATTGAACACCTACAATATGTCTAGGACTATACTAGGCTTTGGTGATAGAACAGGGAACAAAACAGACAGAGATCTCTGCACTATTGCAGCTCACATTCCAGTGGAGGGTCGGGTCAGAAGATAATCATGGAATGTGGAGGGTGACACACATTACAGAGAAAAATAATACAGACAAAGAGGATAGGGATGGATGAAGAGGAGTGGGAGATGCCTCCTTTTACACAGAGCCATCAGGAGATGGGATTTTAAGAAAGGAAGGTAACCCGGGAGTCTGACTTCTTGAGATGACTGAAGTATCCCAGAGTAGATGACATAATTGACATAATCACTTTAGTTCTGATGATCTCACAGTGGTCATTCTGGTGAAGCTGTGAAAGTTGGGGTGAGGGAGCAAGACTCAGGGCCATGCCGGAAGTGTGCAGAAGTCCAAGTACCTCCCTACCCTGCCAGAGTTGATGTGAAGGCTCTTAGGGAGGTACAGGCACTTCTGAATGGTTTGAAAACACTCAATAATCAAATACTTGAATGGATAGGGAGAAGGTAAAAAAAAAATCTACTTAAAGTTATTTAAATCAGTTTAATATTTGAGGAAAAAAGAAGGACATTTACAAACGTAACTATTGAAAGGCTGGTAGGAGGATAATGATTCTTAGAACTTTCACTTTAAATGATGTATATACTTTGAATTTAAGTCAGAACTAATGTAAGAAATTAGTAGGCAGGCTTTAAGGTATTAGAAGCTAAACTCTTTCTGCAGGAATGCAAGTTTAGTGAACATGCAAATTTTTATTTAAAAATAGAGTAAGCATGAACATCTGTTAGGATTTTTAGCAAGGTCTAAGAAACTTCAATACAACAACATAAAATGTACATTTAAAAGAGCAAATGAGGATCCAAATCTCATATCTACATGTCCTTTCTGTCCACAGAGGGAAAAAGCACATTAAACAAGGCTCCTACTTCTCCCCAGTACTAGTATTTATTAACACTACCTGTGGACTAATTTCTTGTAACCTGAAGGAAGTAATCATGGGATCCGTATTTAATATTTATACTGATTTTCAGCTACCATTGAGAGAGGTTTTGAAGACTTTAGAAGGATCAGAGTGACAACATACAATTTCCTGATTAAAAACAGGGAAGTAAAAATGTTTCAATTCTCCTACTTCACTGTTGACATTATTCACAAGAGGAAATATTTTGGGGCAATTCAAGAAATAAACTAATCAACTAAACCAAGCAACAGATTTATTGAGAAGCCCGTACACAAATGAACAAGAAAACAACGAAACAAACAGGCAAACAAATAAACAAATACATATACATGCTCACACAACATAAAAATTGCCCCTCTTTTTTTCATGCTTTCATGCTTAGGTATTTGATATCCTCTGCATAACACTCTTCCAAGTTCTAATTAATGCTTTGATCCTTTGTGAAATTTCGATTTTATGATATGATTTGGTATAAAAGGAAAGGAAACTATGTTTTAAAAGTTAAGGGAGTATACTAATATATATTTCAAATCTTCCAAGATAAAATTGGCTTTTATTTTACCTCTCCACTCCACATGTCACAAAGTTGTTTTTAAAATGATGAATTACAGCTCCATAGAAAATATGTTAGATTTTCACACAGAGATCATTCCACTAATGTGATTCAGTCAAGAGATATTTCATCTGTTGTAGTCAAAAAAGAAATGACAGATTGCTAAAGGAGGATGAAATTTTGATCAATAGGAATGCACACATGGCTACATAAAAATGATTTTTTGAGAAATCTAAATAAAACTAATAGCAAAAATATTAAAAGACACAAGAAAACTCAAGTTTTAAGAATTAGTCTGCACTTGATATTCAGGATATTAATTGAAATTTCTATTCTTTATTTTAAACCTTTAATAATTGTGACTGTTTAAAGAATAGTGATAAAGAAAAATGATAAAAGTAAAAAAAGGTATTAAAACACCAATTTCTTTCCTCATGATCGCATTCTCCTTTTAAAATTTTGCAAAAATTATTATCTTGCTTCTCCTTATAATTTTACTATATCTGTAAGTGCTAAACAATGTATCATTTAGTTTTGCCTGATTTTGAAGATGGAATCATACAGTATGTACTCTTCTGTTACTTTTATTTCAATCAACATTACATTTTTGAGATCCATCCACATTGTTGTATGCAGTCTGTTCATTTTCAGTGTCATAGCATTCAATCATATGAATATACAATAATTTATTTGTTAGTTCTGTCAATAAACATTTTGATTATCTGAAGTTGCTTTTTTCATTTTTACTTATAATTCTGCTGTTAACATGTATATACCTTCTGGTATCATGAACAAGAGTTCCTCTGGGGAATTTATCTATGAGTGGAATTTTAGGGTTGTAGGGTACATGCATATTTAACTTTATTAAGTAATATCAATTTATTTTCCAAAGCATTGCTAACAAACTATATCCCTACCTACAATGTATGGATCTTCCTCTTTCTTCACATCCTCACCAACACTTAATAATGAGGAAAGCTAAATGCTGACAATCTTACAAGGTTAAATCACACCTTTTCATTATTAATTAGCACCATTAATATTAATAACCCTAAGCATCTTTTCCCTTGTTTATAAGACTTTAGTGTTTCATTCATGAATTGTCTGTTCATACTTCTTGTCAAATTTTTATTGAGTCATTTTCCTTTTTATTTGATACATTATGTATTCTGGGTACAACACTTTGTCAGTCATTAGCATTACAAGTGTCTTTTCATAGATTCAGCTCTGCCTAGTAACTTTCTTTATAGTGTATTTTGATGAGCAGTTGTTCTTAATATTAAGGTATTTTAAATTAAGATTCATATGTTGAGATAACTTTAGATTAATATGCAGGTGTAAGAAATAAATAGAATAAATCCAAAGAAATACATATCAGAACACATAAATAGTCAAAGCTTTGAAAATGAAAGTCTTGAAACCATGAGAAAGGACACCTATCTACAAGTCAAAAACAATTCAAATGACAGCAGATTTCTCATCAGAAACCACAGAGTGCAGAAGACAGTGGTACAACATTTTTTAAGCACTCACAAACTGAAAGAAAAAAGAAAGTCAATCTAGAATTCTGTAGCCAGTGAAGTATCATTCAGGAAAAAATCAGCAATCAGTACATTTTCAAATAAAGGAAAGCAGAAAACAAAGAATAAAATGGCAGACTTCAGCCCTAGCATGTCAACAATTACATTAAATTGTAAATAGTCTAAATATGCCAATGAAAAGACAGAGATTAGATGAATTAAAGAGCATAATTCAACTATATTATTTCTATATAAAACCCACTTCAAGTATAATGACATAAGCAGGTTAAAAGTAAAATGAGGAAAAAATATAGCAAGATAACATTATTCAAAAAAAGCAGGAGTAACTATATTAATATCAGATAAAGTAGACTTCAGAACAAAGATAACCAGAGACAGGGAAGGGCATTATATATATATATATAAAAGGGCTCAATATACCAAGAAGAAATGACAATTTTGAACAACAGATTTGCAAATTATGTGAAGCAAAAATTGATAGAACTGAAAGGAGAAATAGAAAAGTCCACAATTATAGTTAGAGACTTCAATACCCTACTCTCAACAATACATAAAACAACTAGACAATCAACTAAGTTTCATATTTTATACAAAAACTCAATGGAGAAGGTGTGGAGAAAAGGGAATCCTCTTGCACTGTTGGTGGGAATGTAAATTGATACAGCCACTATGGAGAACAGTATGGAGGTTCCTTAAAAAACTAAAAATAGAACTACCATACCACCCAGCAATCCACTCAGTGCTTTGTGACACCTAGCGGGGTGGGATAGGAAGGGTAGGAGGGAGACGCAAGAGGGAGGAGATATGGGGATATATGTATATGTATAGCTGATTCACTTTGTTATAAAGCAGAAACTAACACACCATTGTAAAGCAGTTATATGCCAATAAAGTTTTTAAAAAAAAACAAAACCAACTCCAAATGGAATCACAAACCTAAATGTAAATGTGAAAATTTATATGTAAAATATACAAAATTTTTATTTAAAACCATAGGAGAAAATCATTGGTATCTAACGCTAGTCAAAGAGTTCTTAGACTTGATTCCAAAAGAATGACCTATAAAAGGAAAAACTGATAAATTGGATTTCATCGATTTTTTTAAATTTGCTAAGTAAAAGCCTCTGTCAAGAGCATGAAAAGACAAGCAACAGAGTTAGAGAAATATTTTCAGAACACATATCCAACAAAGAACTGGTATCTAGAATACATAATGACCAAAAAAACTGAACAGAACGAAAAATATGCAATTAGATAATGGACAAAAGATATGAAAAGACATTTCACTGAAGAAGCAATATAGATGGCAAATAAGAAAATTAAATGATGCTAAATGTCATTAGCCACTAGGCAAGTGCAAATTAAAACCATAATGAGATATTCACTACTTACCTATCAAAGTGGCTAAAATAAAAAACAGTAGAATACCAAATGCTGGTGAGGGTATGGAGAAACTAGATTACTTACACATTATTTGAGATTGCAAAATGTTACAGCTACTCTGGAAAATATTTTGGCAGTTTCTTCAAACATTCAAGTGATATACAACCCAAAAATTTCACTGCTAACCATTTATATTAGAGAGGTAAAAACTATGCACACACAAAAACTTGTACGGAAATGTTTACTGTAATTTCACTTATAATAGTGAAAAATTAGAAACAACACAGACATCCTTCAACACACAGATTCAGAAAAAGGAATGTTGTACTGTTTCACACACCAGCCTAGATATCTCTAGAGAACTAAGCTAAGTGAGAAAAAGCAACCCCCAAAAGTTATATATTGTTTGATTTTATTTATAAAACATTCTTGAAATGGAAAAAATATAGAGAGTTTGAGAGCATAAATTAGTCATTGCCAGGGATTACGGGTTGGGAAGGAGAAGTTAGGTGTTGCTATAAAAGGGAACATGAGGAATCCTTGTGTTGTTGGAACTGTGGGGTTTTTTGTTTGTTTTTATTTGAAGTGTAGTTGATTTACAATGTTGTGCTAGTCTCAGGTGTACAGCAAAGTGATTCAGATATTTTTTTTCAGATTATTTTCCATTATAGGTTATTATAAGATATTGAATATAGTTCCTTGTGCTATACAGTAAGATCTTATTTATCTATTTTCTATGTAGTATAATATATAAAACTGCCAAACTCCTAATTTATCCCTCCCCCCCTCCTTTCCCCTTTGGTAACCATAAGAACAATAATAAATTTTATCCTCGATATCTTTTTATTATATTTATAGTAAGTGGCATTTTTAATTGCATATTCTAAGTTTACTTTCCTTATTGAAAAGCAATTAACTTGTGTATGGATCTTATATTGAGATAGCCTGCTAAACTCACAAATTATAAGTATATATATAGCTATATATATTACTATATACATATATATCACAGAATTCTGAATGAATCCTTATAGGATAGCATTATGCTATTTTCCAGGTCTTTCCATCTTTCTCTTCTAATTTATATCTCTTAGTCTCTCTATTCTGGATAATTTTTTTTCATAAATAGATATATTAAAATTCAATAACTTTTCTTTTGCTTATGCTTAATCCATCCATTAAACTGAATTAAATTTTGAATTTCTAGAAGTACTGTTTAGTTCCTGTTCAAATCTAATTGAATTTGAATACATATTGGAATTTTCTGGTTCTTATATTATTTTATTATTTTAATCATATCAAACATACTTATTTTATATTCTGCATCTGATTTGTCCTATATCCACAGTTTTTGTGGGATTGGTTCTGAAGGCTTTTGGTATTGTTACTCTCAGTCACGGTGGCTTTTCCCTCACATATTTAGTGCTCTTTGATTGTGATTTCATGTTTTTTGAATTTTACCTGTGGCATATTTTTTTCTTTAGTACTAGGTTTAAAGTGTTAATTTGCCTCTGTCTCATGGGTAGGAAAAATATTGGTACAGGATCCCTTTATAATTGTTGTTTAAGGTTTTCAGACAACACAGCCCATGGGATTATTTCCCCAAAAGTGCGAAAGTGTAGGCTAGTAGTTAGGAATTTTCAAAGGATTCTTTTTCTTTTGCTGCCTTCAACTAGACTCAGTGTCAAATTAGGCAGACATTGCACTAGATATATCTGCAGGACATGCGCCTCATGTTTATAGTTGTATAGGTGATGGGTGCAGCCTCCTCTCACTTGCAAAAGTTTACAATGATCCAACCACACATAAATTTAATGCTTATCTATATTCACGCATACAGTTTACTCAGCCACACGGTTACCTATAAAAGAGTTCAAATTCTTCAACAATCTGCATTTATCTTACAATGATGATGTTTGACTTTATCTGTTCTATTTAACTTTGAATTTGATTTTCTTATTAGTGGTTTGTACTAAACTTAATGGGTCAAAATTTTAAAGTCAGAAATGATTTTAAACTCATCTCTTTACATATATTCTAAATTACAAGATTAAGTGATGTTTCCTAAATGTCAGCCTCATACTCACCTTTCACTCCAGCCTCTTCCCTCAACCTAAAATACTGTCCTAACCTCACACTCCACACAGTCCCACTTGGTAAAAATCTAATACCACCTCAAAGCCCAAGCAAAACATGAAATTCAGTAAGCACTCCCTTACTGTCTGCTCCCACAGTTACACCACGCTGCCAATTATTTATTTTATTCATATATTTTAAACATTAATAAAATTTATTCATCCTCATTTCAGTGTCAAATCCATAATTAAATACCTGATTAGAGAAATCTTGACGTTTCTTGTTATATTGTAAAGTAACATGGTATAATCTGTTTTCTCAGATGAGAAAGTTAGGATTTAAAATATTATATATAAAGTAAACAGAATCTTTATTTCAAAGCAATGAAAAATGACTAATGGCACAAAAAGGAAATTGATGAAGAATGACTTGAAGTAATAACTATGTAACTTAAAATCTCAGGGCATACATTTGGGGAGTAGTTTTTTTTTAATATAAGGCAGTTTTGAAATAACAAATAAATGAGACTTGGATACAATTCTTTTCAACTACGGCTCTGAGATGTATACTACTTTGAAAGTAAAAAAGTTATGTTTTAGAAATAGATTAGAAAAACATGAATTAAAGGATCTGATAAAATTACACTAGAGCTGTTAATATCAAGAAGTAAAAACCTATAAATCACCTTCCAAAGGGGTACAAAACAGAGCCCTCTCCCAGATGTTATTTGGAAAATGAATTGTGCACCACACAAGTAAACACATGAAGGAGAAATATACACTGGGTGCAATTTAATTGATTATACCAATCTCACTGTGACAAATATAGCAATGGTTTTTCATTAAAACTTATAAAAGAACTACAAAGGTTACAAACAGTTCATAGCGTTAACGTTCCTTCATTGTCCACTTTTTTCACCTTCTTCTCGTACTTCTTTTATATTTTAAACCATATTCATTTAGCATTCGGCCAAAAGAAACAGCAAGGCTCTCTTGAACCTGCCACCGATGATTTATTAAGCTCATTTTCTATTCATTTCTTTATAGATCAAATGTAGAAAGAAAGGTTCAACATTATTGAACATATTTAATAAAAAGCACACACACCAAGTATTTAAACTCTGCATTGTGCTAGATTAGACATTTTGGAAGAAAGGCAATAATTACACATAGGCAATTGCTTTGATGTAACCTCTCAAATCAATACAGCTACTTAGTACAAGGTAGGCATTTATGTATGTTTAGCATTGGCACTCTTTCCAGAGTATGATATTTCAGGTAAATGTGCTTTATTGCAGACATAAGAAAGCAGATAAATGAACTTCTTATTGACAGCCTCTTTCACACTTGCTAGCCTTTGTAAGTGGGATGTCATTAATCTCCCACTTGCTACAACAGCAGTCTCCAAATTGTTGACCATGCAGCCCATTAGTAAAAAGTTTTTGTTTTGGCTACTCTACTTTATAATTTACAAATAATAAAATGGTCTTATGTAGGTTACAAAAAAAAAAATAAAAAGTTTTCCAAAGTAGAAATTTTCAATGAATGTGATAAACACTAGCAAAAGAAAGACCTAGGGCTTCCCTGGTGGCGCAGTGGTTGAGAGTCCGCCTGCCGATGCAGGGGACACGGGTTCGTGCCCCGGTTCGGGAAGATCCCACATGCCGCGGAGCGACTGGGCCCGTGAGCCATGGCCGCTGAGCCTGCGCGTCCGGAGCCTGTGCTCCCCAACGGGAGAGGCCACAATAGTGAAACAGTGAGAGGCCCGCGTACCACAAAAAAAAAAAAAAGCGGGTGTCATGTAGACTATTCCCGCATCTTAAACCCAGTGTCCTGTGTCAGGGTTTCATGTTACTAGTGATGCTTTTTCACGATAAAAGTAGATCAATGACTCTGTGCAGGTCATATGTCTTAGAGAGCAAGATCTCTCTGATGAGTCCTTGATGTACTATTACAAGGTCGATGTGATTACTAAAATATACAGTTTAACCAGAGAAAATGACGTATTTTAGCAATAGAGAAATACTGATTTCTAACTGCATTTTGACATCTACAATGCAAAGACAACCAGAAAAAAGAGGGAGCTTATTGTGTTTTATGACAATATATCACTGTATTCCGAAATCCAATTGTGACCATGGGATGCTCCTTTCATACAAGTTCCTTGCATGAAAGTTTTGAGGCACCCACATAAGCAAATGATGCATTGCATTAGACACAGATGTGAGAGTTAATTGTAAACTTGTGGAGGCAACATAAAATCAAGGAAACAATGATTTTAGGATGCAAACAACAAGATGTTAGTATGATCTATTAAACGTTTTAGGAAACATCTAGAATCTTAGAATTTAAAAGTCAGTGGGTGCATCAATTTAATTCAATCTTCTTTTTGTTTTTATAGATGAGGAAACTGAGGGCAGAGAGGTGTAATGTCTTACTCAAGGTCACAAAGTGAGATAGCACAGAACCTAGACCAAACCCCCGGCATCCTAGTCCTTAGTCTAAAATATTCTATTACCCTACCTACAGCACATTTCTTAGAATATTAAATGATATTACTTTATAACATAAAAGTAATTTTTTTTATTTTAACAATGAAAAGCTACTTGAAGTCCATCTTGGCAAACAAGGTTGATTATTTTAAAAATTGCTCTAACTATAAAATAATAAGAATAATTTCTTTCTTATTATCTTATTTTGAGAGGAGTTTCAAAACAGAAGGAATCAACAGAAGGAATATATATTAATATAAAATCAAATATATAAAATAAAAATATATGTTAATAAATTAAATATAAATGTATATATAAATATATGTGATTATATACAATACATACATATACCTATACATGTACATATATAAACATATGCACACACATGATACAACACTCATGAATATCACATTCATCTGAGTGATTATATTTCTATACTTTCAAGAATCAGGTTTTATTGTTTTATAATCATTGTCTATAAAATAATCAATGATGAGTCTGTGACATATTGAAACACAGAAAAATATATGGCGAGGCAAATGAGGTTATTATTTACAAAGGAGAATTTACCAGAGAAAAAAATGAGGAAAACTGATAAAATAGAAATTCTCCTCCTGATTAGCAATATAAGAATCTCAAAACTTTTCAAATGAAGCAATTCTTAGAGGTCTTCACTATGCTACAAATTATATTTCTAAAATTTCATAAGTATGATTGGTGGGAGCCTTCTTGCCAAAAATGAGGCAAAATCAGGCATCTTTAGCAAATTGATAGATCTCTTACACGCACAGCAATTTTGAGGAAACATGAATATAACATTTCTGCAGTTTGTTACACTATATTATTTTGATACATTTTATTTTAATGTCAGCTCTGATTCCTTCTTTATATTCCAGTGAGATTCATGGCTGCCTTGTTGGAGAATCACAAGCTTTGTTATTGTCCTGCCTTTGAAAATTAAAGAAAAATTTGTTTCAACTGGAAACTCTCAACAGAAGAGTATGAAAAAAATATTGCATACATGTATTGTGTGTCACAGGGATTGTATCAGAAAAAAAAATTCTTTGTAAAGAAATCTAGGTTGTCAGGTGGGGAAATACTATCTTAATCTAAAGACAACATTTCCAACAGGTGAGTGAAAATCATAAATTAACCTTTACAGTTTTGTGTTCCAAAATTATATAAAGCTGACAAAATAATATTCAGATAGCATTATCACAAAAGTAATGTATCCCTCCATGAAAAATGAACATAACGGGGAGTGCTGTAAGACAAGTGAGCAGCTGCCAAATCCTGCAGTGACACTGCTTGTTGACATTCTCCTCAATCCATTTTGCATGGTCTCTCAGCATTTAACATGCAGAACATTCACATTTGCTGGCCTGATGCTTTCCGATTACATCCCTTTGCTTTGGCCTGATACTAAACATGCCACAGGGTGACAGGCAGAGCAAGACGAAAAAGACTCCTATTCCGTCTCACCTTTCCTGACCTGCCATGCCTCATGCTCATCCCCCTTTTCGGCCCTATTTTATGCTAGAAAGATCACAATCCTTGTGGTGTATTACCCTGAAATTTCTTAAAAAATGTCCCAGTCCCTAAATGGGTCTCCATTCAAGAAAGATATATATCCCTATCCCCTAAGTGACTAACAGATCTTTAGTCCTCTTAACTAAAATTTCCATAGAATATGACCAGTACCAGGAAAATAGTATATTGCCAAATGATTGGAGCACTGCATATAACATCAGTAGTAAAAGCAATACAGTGATTTCAGAGGATCCAGATTTTCAAGACAGACTAAATGAATTATATATGTCAGTTAGTCATACTGTTCATTGATTTTTATTTTTAAAAATTTAATAGGTACTTTCACATTTGACCTTTAAATCAATGGACATATAACCTCTGGTCATGGATTTCTTTCCCTTTGGAAAAGAAAAATTATGGTACATAAAAATAATCATCAAGAATATTATAGTTATTATCAACTGCTCTACCAATGTAATCAAGTATTCATCTATTTATTTTTATGTGAGAAGTTAAGCACACGTGTTGCTATCCATGTAGCCCATATTAACTAGAAAATCAGAAGACTAAACTGAGATTTATCTCACCTTCAGTACTGGCCCTAATATCAACACATGGATAAATGTTATGCTTTACAAAGCTTTGTTCTTTTTCTTGAACATAGCAATACAAGCTTAGTTTCTGAAATAGAATTCTAAAGTTACTTTCTTGCTTATAAGCTATTCAGAGTTCAATCTTAAGGCATGATATTTGTTCTTATTTCTCTGGGGGTCTGCAATGTTCCCATCTAATTAATTAGAATTCATTATTTTAGAAATTAGGGGATAGTTCTTCCTTTCTGAACAAGATCACATAAATTCCAGACTCCCTGTTCTATAGGGATATTATACAGGGGGACTCTATAGCAAACAATGGCTAGGATTTTTAGGTCATAGAATATTCTTGCTTTTCACTCATCTTTATGTCTCTATGGGGAATCTTAAATATTTTAATTTTTATTTTTGGTTAATTCTTTTTTTTTTTTGGCTGTATTGGGTCTTTGTTGCTGCACGCGGGCTTTCTCTAGTTGTGGTGAACGGGGTCTACTCTTCATTGCGGTGCGCGGGCTTCTCACTGCAGTGGCTTGTCTTGTTGCGGACCACAGGTTCTAGGCGCGCGGGCTTCAGTAGTTGTGGCACCAGGGCTCAGTAGTTGTGGCTCGCAGGCTCTAGAGCGTAGGCTCAGTAGTTGTAGCACACGGGTTTAGTTGCTCTGTGGCATGTGGGATCTTCCCCAAGCAGGGCTCGAACCTCTGTTCCCTGCATTGTCAGATGGATTCTTAACCACTGCTCCACCAGGGAAGACCTTAATTTTTATTTTTAATCAAAAAATGTTCTCTGACCCTCAGTGAGAGTTGGGAGTCCCTATAACCAATATATGATTTGGGAGGTCCTGACAGAGCTTTTGGAAGAGTGCAGAAAGGTGACAGAGAAAACACTCCAGGCATTTAAAATTTTTTTCTATATTGAAATGCATAATTGCTTTGTGAAGTTTCTAATGTGTTTTGCTTTGCAAACATACTATAATATGTATTTCCTAGGAGTCATTTTTAGTCTCTATGAGGCTCAACTTTAAATTAATTTCTAGAATCTAATCAATTGTCTTTTTGGTTTATATAATACTCTAATTTCAGATGATTTATAAAGTTTTATTACCAGAACATTTTGTAGTAATTTATTCACAATTTTGAAAAACTGGGATAATTTATAACAATGTATGCAGAATAATCAAATTTAACACAAAAATACATTGGAAATTTAAATTCTATAACTATCAATTAAAATAGTTATTCAATACCATTCTGCTTAACAAATTGACAAAATTAAATAAAAAGTTAATTCACAATGTTAAATCAATGGGAATTTTTATACATTGAATGTGAAATGAACAATACTAGAAGTAAAGAAACCAGAATGCCATTATAGTGACTGAGAGGTGGAATTATAGGACTTTTAATCTTTCTGCTTTCTTTGCTTTACAAATGTTCAAAAAACATGAATTAATAAGTTTATTAAATTTTATTCCAAATATAATACAGCTGTTATCTAGGGTAATTCCTTGATTACAGAGTCTTTTAGAAATGATCATCCTTTGGGCAGGAATAACTAATTTCTGAAAGTCATCCCAAGTCAGCATAGTTATGGTTCATCCCCCTGTGTGCTCTTCCCACCCTTTCTGGTCCTTGATGCCCTTCTGCTCCCAGAAGCCATCTACTCTTGTAATGAGGATAAATTGGACATGTTGGTAACCAAGTGAGCATTTTTCACTATAAATTAGTTCCAATCAAGGTTCTATCTCAAACTAATATTAGGCCTTAAATCAATAAAGACTTTCATATTTAGTTTTCTAATTTCTCATTGTGAAATTAAAAAAAAACTTTCTCATTGAAGGATTTAATAAGCTCTGCTACCAAAAACAAATGCATAAGGTAGTGTTTCTACCTCAAGAAATTCATGCTCTAGCTAGAAAATTAGATACACTAAACAAATAATTACAAAATGGTGTGAAAAACATCAAAACAGATGTCTGTTTAGAAGTGCTAAGTGAGCACAACAAAACAAACTATTTTACTTAGGGAGTCTGTGTAAGAAGATGACATTTAGGAAAAAGGAAATACAAAGAGGAGTGAAATAAAGGAATCCTACGCAGCAGAAACAATCCAGGCAAAGGCACAGAGGCTGGAATTCATGAACCATGTTTTAGGGAACAACAAAATTTGTATCGATGAGGTTGGTGGAAGAGGAAGCTAAAATTTACTTTTAGTTTGCTTCTGATGAATTGGTATAGCATGCTAGCAGGCTGACTTTTGTGCTATAGATAAGAGAACAAATACACATTTTGGAGGTAATCACGGAACAAGGTCCTTTAAAATCTCAATACACATTATTAAATGAAGTTTGCCTATTGAATTGAAGTCTTTTAGGTGTCAATGAGAGAGAATAGGTCCATGGTGAAGACTAGCCACAGTTCCCCAATGCCTATCACTGTGTTCTTCTGTGTAGCAGTAGACACATTTATTCACAGAATCCTTGCTCTCCTATGTTGAATGAACTGGGACTAGGCAGATGATTGCAATTGTGGCAGAAACTGAAGCCTTCTCAGTCCTGGGGCACATGTGGCTGATCAGTCCATTGCTTTTTGATTCCTACCTCGTGGGAGTTGTTGTCGATATTTTATCTCATGATAACCACATGATTCATGTTTTAATAATTTGATTCCTTGTTTTGGTAAGTATTAAGTGTCATTTTGGTTAAATAATTCCAGTCAAGAGAATATTCATAGCTCTATAAGAACTGCAGTATTAATTTAAAGATATCATAGAGAAGCTCACCCAACTTTCTTTTTAACTGTACCATTAGTTTAGATAAAGTAAGTTTCAAGGTTCTGTTTACTTCTATTCTTTGATTATGGGTATTAATGGGGAGATATATATTTTTTTATATATATATAAACATATATACACACATTGCATATCAGCATAAAATTGAAGTGACTGAATAAAATCACCTTCTTACCTCCTACCCAGTGTTACTAATTCATTCATTCAAAAAATATTTATCAAGCATTATTCTAGGCCAGGTAATTTTTCACCCTGGAGGAATATCAGTGAACAGAATGAAATCTCTAATGAAGGAGACAGAAAACAAACAAATACACAAACATATAGCTCAACTCATAGTAGTGGTAAGTAGTATGAAAAAAATAAAATCAGAATTAGGGAATCAACCATGCATGGGAGGGAGGGCTATCTCAGATTGAGTGGTCAGGTAAGACCTCTCTGATGAGCTAACAATTCAACTGTGTCGTAAATGGCCTGGTTTGCAATTTTTTCAAATAATGCTGAGAGTGGAAGAAGAGAAAAAGGCATTAAGAGCATTACAGAGAGCAATTATAATGCTATAGAATAAATGATGGCAAAGAAGGAAATCTAGGAGCTCTTGCAGAGGTCTGGTGATTGACAATGAAAAAGTAGTGGGGACAACAGATGGGAGGTCTGAGAATTGCTGGAGCCATAATAAGCTGGCTAGAAAAATGGGAGGTGCTAGACAGCACAGACTGGTTGAATTCAAGGTTTCAGAGGTAGTACTGTTTTTTTTTTTTAATTTTCAAAGGCTTCATGTTTATTTATTGAACATGTAGGAGACACTTTCACCACTCCGAAGTTAAATTACATATGGCCTAATTAGAATATCCATAAACAGAGGTAGTAGTCTTATTGGTGATTGTATTAGTCAGGATTCTCCAGAAAAATGGAACCAATAGATGACTGATAGATAGATAGATAAGATAGATAGATAGAGATAGAGGTACAGTCATTTCTTGATATCCACAGGGGATTGGTTCCAGGACCTACCACAGATACCAAAATCTGTGGATACTTAAGTTCCTTATATAAAATGGTGTAGTATTTCCATATAATCTACACACATCCTTCTCTATACTTTAAATCATCTCTAGATTACTTACAATAACTAATACAGTGTAAATACTATGTAAATAGTTGCTGGAGCACAGCAAATTCAAGTTTTGCTTTTTGGAACTTTCTGGAACTTTTTAAAAGGTATTTTTGATCTGCAGTTTGTTTGCAGAACCCTCAGATAGGATAGCTGACTTTATAGATTTAGATATAGATAGATATATAGATATATATATAAAAAGACACAGATAAGAGATTTATCCTAGGAATTGGCTCACACAGTTGTGGAGACTGAGAAGTCCCACAATCTACTGTTTGCAAGCTGAAGAACCAGGAAAGGTTGTGGTATAATTCAGTTTGAGTCTGTAGGTGTGAGAACCAGGGAAACCATGGGTTAAGTCCTGAAGTCTGGACCTCCAATGTCCTAGAGTAGAAGAAGATGGCTGTCCCAGCTCAAGAAGAGAGAAAGGATTTGCCCTACATTCATCTTTTGCTCTGTTTGGGCCCTCAATGGATTAGATGATGCCCACTCATATCAGTGAGGGCAGATCTTTTTCACTTGGTCTACCAAACTAAATGCTAATCTATTCCAGAAAAACCCTCTGAGACACACCCAAAATAATGTTTTACAGTTAAGTCCCCTACGTATGAACGAGTTCCGTTCCTAGAGTACGTTCGTAAGTCCAATTCGTTCGTAAGTCCAACAAAGTTAGCCTAGGTACCCAACTAACACAATCGGCTATATAGTACTATACTGTAATAGGTTTATAATACTTTTCACACAAATGGTACATAAAAAACAAATTAAAAATTTAAAAAAACATTTTTAATCTTACACTACAGTACCTTGAAAAGTACAGTAGTAAGTACAACAGCTGGCATATGGGGGCTGGCATCGAGTGAGCAGGCAAGAAGAATTACTGACTGGAGGAGAGAGAGGAGGTAGGAGATGGTAGAGCTGAAGGATTGTCAGCAATAGGAGATGGAGGGCAAGCTGCAATTTCACTCACACCTTAAGTGACTGGGCATGAGAAGGCATGTTCACATCTTTGAAAGTTCGCAACTTGAAGGTTCGTATATAGGGGACTTACTGTACTAGCTATTTGGGCACCCTTAGCACAGTCCAGTTGACACATAAAGTTAACCACCACAGCAAAGTGGTAGGGACTACCCACAGTTCCCCCAAATCTATTGTCTCCTTCTTTCTTGTAGCAGTAGACTCACCCCAGTTTCACCTAGGCACAAAGATGCCAAACTACAGTCTGTACTTCCCAGCCCTCTCTGAAGCTATCTGTGGCTACAGAATTGATGAGTGCTACCTCTAGATCATCTCTGTAAAAGAAAACTACCTACCTGGACTCTACCCTGTCCATCTCAAAAAATAAACTCTTGTAGTCTGTAATGCAGACATGTGAAATTCAGCTTCCATCTTGAGGATGAGGACATCCCTGCAGAGAATGGTATTATGGCATCATGGAAAAACCTGGGTCCCTCAGTGACCTAATGGGCACAGCTGTCCCTCCAAACTAGATCATCTATCTCTTAATTGTTATGTGACAAAAACCCAAAAACTTCTTTTAAGCACTGGCAGTTGTGGTTCTTTTATCAATTAAACTGCTAGTAGTTACCCAGACACCATGCTTCTCAAACTATGGAGTAGCAGCATTGGTGCCACCTAAGATCTTGTTAGAACTACACACTGTAAGACCCCACTCCAAACTTACTAAATTGGGCTACAGTTTAATCAGGTTCCCAGGTGATGATTATACACATTAAAGTTTGAGGAACATTGCCCTAACGCTTAAGATTTTGAACATAGAAGTCTAATCCTTAGGATTTAGGTATGAATGTGTCCAGAAAGTGTTAAAGTGGGATGGATAGAAAATTATTGTAATTAAGGAGATTAAGTAAATGAGAATCTAGGATGCTAACAATATATCTATGGGGTGGTTGAATAATCACCTAGACTGATCACATAGGATGATGAGAGGAAATGTTAGAAAAAGGGTGATCCAGATCTAAAATTTTTAGTTAGGAGAGTATGATCCTTAATTCTGTGTGGCAACTTGACTGGGCCACAGGGTGCCCAGAAATTTGGTCAAATATTTTTCTACATGTGTCTGTGAGAGCATTCTAGATAAGATTAACATTTGAACTGGTAGACTGAGTAAAGAAGATTTTCCTCCCTATTGTGGGTGGGACTTATCTAATCAATTGAATGGAATAGGAAAAAAAAAATTTTAAGGGCTAAGATGAAACTCCTCTTGTTTGACTACTTGAGATGGAACATCAGTATTTCCCTTTCTTTGGACTCAAATGGAAAAATCAATTCTCCTTGGTTCCCAAACATGCCAGCTTTCAGACTGGAACTTCCCCCATCAGTTCTCCTGGATCTCCAGCTTGCCTACTGCAGATCTTGAGGACTTCTCAGCCTTTATAATCACAGAAGCCAATTTCTTATAATAAATCTTCATTGGTTCTGTTTCTCTAGAGAACCCCAACACAGGAAGGAAGTCACCAGGAAGACATCTGTAAATGATGACAAGGAAGGATAATAAAAAAAATCTGAATATATACTTTTTGGAAGAGCTGGGATTTCTGAAGTATTGAGGAAAAATTACTCAAAAGCAATAATGAAGAACAAAGATTTTTACTACCACTAAATTATGTTTTGGAATAATTGTGCTGTGAGTGAAAAAAAGCAAATACCCCTTGAAATAATTGCAGTGGAGCAATATCTTTGGAATATAGTAATATTTTAACTAGAGCACACTGGTGAAGGGACTATTAATAGAACAGTTTAGGAAATAGGGCTGGTTGGTGATGAGAAATCGTGGGTTCCAAAGATGACCATGGAAGTTATTTGAGGGTGAGGGAAGAGAGGTAGGTGGAAGAAGAGTCTGGATTAGGAGCTATACAACTCAGTATACTAATAAATGTTCATATCATGATGAATAATAAAAGAGAGACTTCTGATAGTAGTTGAAGAGAACTTAGAGAGTAAGAATGATGCACCTCCAAGAAAACTCTTAGAGGAAATAAGAGATCAATTCAAATACAGATGTTTTAATTGGAGAAGAGGGACGATTATTTATTCCAATAGTTCAAAGAGATTAAGTACACCTAGAGAAGGCAAGCTCTCTTAAGAGGTTTCTCAAAGTACTATGTCAGCTTAGGAATGAGACCTAGGGTAACCAATATGACCCGCTGCAGGAGGCACTGAAGCTACAGGGAGTTATCAGTGATCAAAGTCTTGTGGTGACCCAGAAGCACTAGGAGATTTGAAAACTTAAGGGAGGCTAAGAATTCTAATGTTGTTGGCAACTGGACTAACATATGCCAAATACCTGGAAACCATTGCTCTAAAACACTATATAAGTGTATTTGTGTTATCTATAAAGTATGTCAATCCAGAGTGATTTATTCCTGAATAATTCCTGAGAGTTGTTTTGCTCTATAATACATCTATAGGCACATCTTCCTATAATCACTCAGCAAGTAAGTTTTCAGAATGTACTGTTACTTAAGGAACTTCATGAATGGATGGAGAAACATGTCAACACCCCAAATCACATTTTTATTTTGCCAATTATTTGAATTATGGATAGGTAGTTTGGCAAGTATTTTCTTATACCATAAAAGATATTTTTAATTGGAAGCTAAAAGCTATCACTCAACCTTGGCAAGCAGAAGATGCCAGATAATTTACTATTCAGTTAAACTAACTACTTTGAGATATTTATAATAATTGTGCCAAAGTATTGACAGAATAATTTTGCTCAAAACTTTCAGCCTTTATTTGTGATTAATCTCATACAGGATTTCTGCAGCAGATGGATTTTTAAATCATTATTATGGATTTCCCAATCTTCCTTAATATTTATGTGCCAACAGAAACATATTTCTGACTAAGGAAACTAAAAGCTTCTTACTTAAGTTATAAGATTAGATGAATCTTTTCACTATCATAACTTATATATCTCTAGTCTTCTGAACCTCACCTATGCCTTGTCTTCATAATTTAAAATACTCAGCTTAATGACTAGTTGACAACACAAAACACTGAACAGTTTCAATTCATTTTTAAAAATTATCACAAGGTTATTGAATTAATTGCATAGTTTGAATTTGTAAAATACCACTCAAGGCAACAAAAAATGAGTAACGATTCTAGTTTGTAATAAAATTTATTTTCAAATATTCCCTGTTTATGAAAAATGAAGCACTGAGGTATTCCCTCAAGTCTTCACTCTGATTTTAATTTTACTGGCTCTCAATTTAGAAAATCCTTTGATCTTCCCCTTGACATCAACAAACACACCTTTATTTCAGTAAAAGATGTCTTCATGGTGAAATTTTCTATTTATTTTACTCTTTCCACTTCTCTTGCTACACACACACACACACACACACACACATGCACATAAACACAAACAGATACTCAAAAACAGAGAAAACATAATTTCTGTCTGAAATAAGAAGAAAATTAAAATGAGGCTTGGGTTTATTTTCTCTGCCTTAAGGCCTTGCTGCCTTTCCCAGTATAAGTGTTGTTTGGCCAAACAAAACAAAAACATGGTCTTAAAAGTCTGATAGAGTTGGGTTCAACTTTTGGCTGTATTAATGACATACAGTTGGATAAGTTTTAAAACAACTTAGAATCTCAGTGTTCTCCTATGTAAAATGAGAATGTATATGACTTCTTCTATTGATACTTGTGACAAGAAATTATCTTGAGATTCTCAACTTTTCCACTATGGCCCTCCCAAAGGCAAATGAGAGTAAATGCAGATAGACCTCTGAAAGGAAAGCTAAAATAAATTCAAACTATATTTGAAGTTTACATCAATATGGAATAATACAACATTAATATATGGGAATTCTTAGCTTCTTTCTTTCCCTTTTCCCACTGCATGATTATCTCATCCTCTGCTCTATAAGCAATAAAAGATCAGAAGCCATGAGGAGCATTATACTTGAAAATCAATCAGAACAAAGGCTACTATGTCATACCTTCACTTGGAGAGTGGCACAATAAAGTATAAAAATACAGGAAGCATATTGTGCATAACTCTGAAAGGCAAGAAAGACTTGATAGAAGTTTAGATTTGGGGGAACATAATGGCATGAACAAGAAGGTTCTTTGGAGCTTCCCTGGTGGTGCAGTGGTTGAGAGTCCGCCTGCTGATGCAGGGGACACGGGTTCGTGCCCCGGTCCGGGAAGATCCCACATGCCGCGGAGCGGCTGGGCCCGTGAGCCATGGCCGCTGAGCCTGCGCGTCTGGAGCCTGTGCTCCGCAACGGGAGAGGCCACAACAGTGAGCGGCCCGCGTACCGCAAAAAAAAAGGTTCTTTGCTTTTGTAACTCCCTGGAGTTTTAAGATGCCAAGGAATAGGAAAGGCGCAAAGGTATTAAGAGTAGCAGTAAGAGTTGCATTAACGTTGTAGTGTTGTACTAAGAGTTGTAATGTTTGAAACATTACTGAACTACAGGTCTCATTACTTTCTAAGAATACTAAGATGCTTATGTATACTGCAAAGTGCTCTATTATATATTCACTTTTATTTATTTATTTTTTTGCAGTACGCAGGCCTCTCACCGCTGTGACCTCTCCCATTGCTGAGCACAGGCCACAGACGCGCAGGCTCAGCGGCCATGGCTCACGGGCCTAGCCGCTCCGCGGCATGTGGGATCCTCCCGGACCGGGGCACGAACCCGTGTCCCCTGCATCTGCAGGCAGACTCCCAACCACTGTGCCACCAGGGATGCCCCACTTTTATTTTAATATGAAGTTACTCATAAAAGTCTTTGTAGAATATTGATATCACAGGAAGGTTATGATTTCAAGGGCCAGCATCTTTGTTCGTAAAAAATTTTAATGAGTATCTTACCTGCTTAGCACACTGCTTGCCACACTATACTGGATTATAAATATTAGCTCCTATTCTGAGTCTATATTTGTGATGATTAATGGTATGTGTCAAGTTGGTTAGACAATTGTGTCCAGATAACTGATCAAACATTATTCTGGATGCTTCTGTGAGGGTATTTTTACATGAGATTAACATTTCAATCAGTGGACTTTGAGTAAAGTAGACTGGCGTTTATAATATGAATGAGCCTCATTCAGTCAGTTGAAGGTCAAATAGACTGACCTCCTCAAAGCAAGAAGGAATTCTGCAGCAGATGGCCTTTGGACTTGAACCGCAGCACTGGCTCTTCCTGGGTCTCCAGTCTGCTGGCCTACCTTACATATTTTGGACTTGCCAGTCTCCATAAACACCTGAGCCAATTCCTTAAAACATATTTATTTAATTATAATATATTTCAAATAATAAATATAAATAAATGTATTTATTTATATTTTAATAGATATATGAATACATATTCATATTTATGGATTTTAATATATTTATGTACATATTTTTAAATAAATAAATGCATATATATATATATATATATATATATATATATATACACACAACCTATTGATTCTATTTCTCTGAACAAACCTAATATAATAGTCAATGACAAAATCATTTACAACCTATTAGAAGACATTGATCCAGTAATCTCATGTAATTTTCAAAGACTCCTGAACACATCTGAATTAAAATTGGGACCTTTTATAGACTGAATTATGTCTCTCCAAAATTCATATGTTGAAATCCTAATCCCTAGTACCTCAGAATGTGACTATGTTTGGAGACAGGACCTTTAAAGAGGTAATTAAGATAAAATGAAGTCATATGTGAGGGACCTAATCCAATATGACTGGTGTCCTTATAAGAAGAGAAGATTAGAACACCAACACACACAGAGGGAAGACCATGTAAAGACATGAGGAGAAGTCAGCCATCTAGGAGGCAAAGAGTGGCCCTAGAATTCAACCTTGCTAATACTTTGCTCCCAGACTTCTGGCCTTCAGAACAGTGACAAAACAAATTTCTGTTGTTTAAGTCACCCTCTCTGTGGTCTTTTGTTATGACAACCCTAGCAAACTAGTACAGGTCCCAAAATCATTTTGGGTAACAGGACAACTATTCCCTGACCCATATCACAGGGCTCCATGCCAAATTTAATCAGTAAGATATGTAGGTACTGAGTAGATCTGAGGCAGGAGACAGATGGGCCCCAAGGGCAAATGGTTTGAGTTGGTTCCTTGTGGATGGATACTCTGAGACAGAAATAACAGGACAATTGAGAGAGGAGGCTGGGCCCTGCCCAGACAGAAGATAAGAGATCACACATTCCTCATTCTTGAAGTCAGGAGACCTCCCCAACTACACATGCACAGAAAGGCACCTTGGAGGTCAAAAGGGGAGTGATGCCAAGTGATGGCAACTAATGCTCACTACCCATAGGCCTCTTCAGTAGAATCCATCTTGGCTAAGAGATGCGTGTGCAAACGTGGGAAAATCCTGAGCTATACCAGATACGGACTTTGAACCAGGAAAATCAAAATGATCGGCCAGAGGAAACGTGAAAGAAATGCCCCATAAAAGTTATTCCAACTGCCACGAGGGTGCAATTATCTCTCTGAGCCCACCTGTGTGTCTATCCACACGTACTGTTTTCTTTTTTCTCCTAATAAATACTTTACTTGTTTCACTACTTTCTGTCTTTGTGGGAATTCTTTTTCTGCAAAGCCATAGGGCCAGGGCCTTGTCACTGACCACTTGTCTAGTGGCTAGGATTTGGTGCTTTCACCGCCACGACCCAACCTCAATCACTGGCCAGGAACTGAAACCCTGCTTCAAGCCGCTGCAGGCCGAGGCCACCTGAGATCAGATCCAGCAGTAAATAGTAGATTCTGAGGCTGTTTAATATGCCATTTATTTAAGACATAATATATTTTAAAGCATACAGTTTTTAAGTTAAAGCCTTAGGTAACACTCCAAAAATGTTAATGGTAACCTCTGTAAGTACAAATTGCATGCAGATTTCATTGCCTTCTCCTTCAAAACGTGATCTTGCAGTTGGACTGAGGTAGGCAGGCAAGGCTACTGAGAAAACGATAAAGGATGACCTGATCTTTATGATCTGCTGTTTAAGGAATTGCTACTTATCATTTCTGAAGCAGCCAGTCCTTTTCCCTTTAAGATGAAACAGTAAACATTGAATCGCTCTCTTGACAGCCCTCCTAATATCAAAATATCTTTTATTTCCCCTGGTTACCAGTCCTACTAAGGTTTATAAAATGTTTGAAGCATTTAAAGGTCTCACGTGGAGCATACAAGTCTCTCTGTTTTTTGAATGTGCCTAAGAAGACAAGTGATGTATCACTGCAAAAATTTTATAGGAAGATTATTTATTTAATGAAATGGCCCTGAGTGTAAAAGTATCTCTCTCTCTCTCTCTCTCTCTCTCTCTCACACACACACACACACACACACACACACACATACACACATAGAAATCTCAGTATCACAAGCTGTAGTTCTAAATCAAATGATCTAAAATATATTTAGTGAAAACTTGTTTTTTCATGAACTTTGAGCTTTCATTTTACTTTACTATTGAGCATAACTTCAATCTTAGGAAATGTTTATCATTTAACTAGTAGCATTTTCAAATAAACCATACACAAAATACAGAATTGAACCTGACTTCTTCCAATAATCTTTCAATAAAAACTTTTCTGTACTTCAATTTTGCAGGAAATCAAACTAGTTTGCAAATACTGACATAAATAGCATTATGGAATATATCCCATCAAAAAAATTTAAGATACCTTTGTGTATTAGAAAATGTACTATTTAACAACATCATAAAAACTTTATCGTTTTACTAAACATTTTCATTTTAATTAACCTCTTCTGATTTTTCTAAAATTAAACTTTTCCTCAAGAAGTTTACTGCTTTTCAATATTTCTTTACCCTAAAACTATGTCTCCCACTACATTCTAGTCTATTAAGAATGTTAGTTTGCAACTCCCTCTTAGGGGTTTTTAAGGGAAAAAAATGAAATACTTATTTTTGTTTAGATTTTGCATTTAAGTTAAAGACATTTTATATTGTTACAATAAATGTGAAACCTACCATTCTTAATAGGCAGTCTGAAGTAGGTTTAGAAGTTATAACGTTTGTAGTCTGGTTTATTTGATTGTATCCAAACCACTAGACTAGCTTATTCAAATCCTGTATGTAATCAGCAGTTTTAAATGTAGTGCAGGAAATGACTAGCTTTACAATTTACTGTACTGTCCACGTTATTATATTATACAGAATTTCTCTCACTTTTTTTTGTGACACTTGCAGATATTAATGACTAATTATTAGCTTTAAAAAATTAGATCCAATACTCAACATCTATGATATTTGCTCTTCTGTGAACTTACTGAATCATTTCGATTAAATCACTTAACTTCTCTGTGCATTTCATCTTACTTCCATAAGAAAACTCCTTAAATAGATTAAATAAATGTGGGTTCATCTGTTTTAAGACTGCCGAATAAAATGTACCAACTTATCCTATATAGAGTTTATAACTAAATTTAAGGTAATTTAATCATGTCTGATATCAGTTCAAAGAAAATCCTATGAGCAAAAATCTATTATGGTTTTTACCTTTATTTTTTCAAAACTTAAAAAAAATTACATTAAAGATTTATTTATGTAAGTGCTTTTTTCAATTCCTATTGACTTTATAGAATCCAAACATTTAGTATCACTAGTTCTGAAAGTTTTTTCAAATCTGTTATTTAAATTAATTCTGCAAAATGCATACTAATAATGCAGACAATATAATCTTTGTTAAATAAATGATTAATAAATGAACTGATAGCTCAATAAAGAAGAGGAAGAAAAAGTAAAACCACTGTAGAAATTAAAGTTAAATTGAAAGGAGAATTAAGGAGAACAAACACTGCTGAAAACTGAAGTAAGATAAACAGTGGATAGAAATGAAAGAAAAAGGAATAAGAAGTTAAATTCACATGACTAATTTGGAATAATTTGAAAGATAACTATGATACATAAAAGACATCAAGGAAAGAAAAGCCAATGTACTCATAATTGTTATTATGAGATAATCATATTGATGATGAAAAATATTTACAGTTATAATCAAAGAAAATATCCCAGAAATGAAAGAAAACATGAATCTATAGACTAAAAAAGAACATTCCATGTGTCAGGAAAATCTGACCATAGGCCAGTCAGAGAGAAGCTACTAACAGGTTGAGAAAATAAGAGAAATAATATGGCTTGTATGGTGCTGGGAGATGTTGAGATTTCAGATTGGGAATGATAAAGTTCTTTTTCTTGATCACAAAACATTGCAGTAGAGAAAGAAAGATGACTCAATGAAATTCCCTTACAAATATGCTAATAATATTATTGCCTGGGAAACACGGAGTAGAAAAGCCCTTATCTATAGAATGTATTTAGCAGAATGTACTTCGAATGAACTAGGATAGTTCATAAAATTTGACCCTGAAATCTATGGATTTATGGAAAATGACTTCTTGGAATAATGTTATTTAAGGTTTGTTAATTACCAGTGAATAAAATGGGGATGCTTTATGACCAAATTAGTTCTCCTTTGTTCTTCATGTGTAATTTAGAGTCCTCATATATTAAATCTGTGCCAGAATGCATCAAGAAAGACTCTAAAGAACAGCATTGGTGGTCCTGGGTATCTCTACCCTGTTTTTTCAAGTACCTGTATCCTTGAAATGATTAGAGTTTAACACTGGATAAGATCTCTGATCCATGTGAATATGATTTGACAATCCAGTCTTCATGTTAACTCCAGTTGGCACTGGAAGGAGAATTTTCTTTCAGTCCCAGGAATCATAATGGCTAGGCATTTTTGATAAAGGATTTAAAAATGAGGATTTGATGCCAAGATGGCTGTCTAGCTAATCTTTATTTAAAGTAGAAAAATTCTTTGTTTAAAGCAGCAAAATCTTTGTTTAAAGAGGCAGAATATGGGGACAAGTCTTTCCAATGGCATTTTGAGGAAACTGACCTAGAAACATGAGACCAGCTTACTGGATAGTTGGAGTGTGTTAGGCAGAAGGAAAATTAGTGAAAATTTCTGTTACCTGTCTTTTGCTAGCAGCCCTGATAAAACCTAAACCAAAGAAGTAGGAAGCTGAAGCAGTGACAAAAATAACAGTAAAGGCAGTTTTTTCCTATTTCTGGAAAGTCTTCATGCTTCAGTGGATAGCTACGCAGATGTGATTTTCACTCACAAAGTAACTCAAGACCATTGATTAATAAAAAAAAAAAAAAAAGCAATACAAAAACGATACAGTTTGTGGTAGCCCCAGCCAAATAGCCACGGAATCCTGAGAGTATACTGATAACTGTTAAGAGACTTACAAAACAGATCAACAGAAACTTGATTAATCATTATTGGTACAAGTTCTGAGAATTAATGATTAAAGAGACCATCACAAACTTTAGAGACTAATAAATGACAACAAACTTTTGTGAGCAGATGCTTCTGATGCTATGACAACAAACTTGCTAAAATGAGTGAAATGAGGAGTTTGGCAGACTTAACCTGAGAGAGTTAAGTCCCACCTATTGTCAACTCTAATGGAATATTCCTTCCTAAGCAGCAAGAATATCATGAACACAGTAGACCCTACCCTACACTATGACCAGATGGATGGATATACCTAATTTAGTGCCCTTGATGCTATGATATATACAGTGACAGTCACATCTCTAGAGCTACCTTAGCTACCTGAGTTCATCAAATCTGTGAAAGTCACATTCCCAGAGCTACTTAACTACCTGAGTTCATGAAATAAGCAAGCGTGTGAGTGCTTTAGTTTATGCACTAATGAGAAATGAGAGGGAACAACTAATGTAACAAAGAACTTTCCCAGTGTCAATGGAAAAATACTTGCTTGAAAATGGCCATGGGACAAATTTACCATGGTCAAGGGAACTGGCATATCTGGCAAGTGAATTTTGTTGGCCCTCTATTGGTAGGTTCAAATGACTGCAAAGTGTTAGCTAGGATTAACACTCTAATCTAGGCTTTCCTTACCGTGTGTAACAGAACCAATCTCAGAGAATATTGTCTAACTGCTTATATCACTTTTGATGACAATACATAGTTAACTGCTATCAATTTATATAAATGGGCAGGGAAATACATTACACAAACCTACCATTCATTATCAGAGCAGTGGTCTCACTGAAAATTGGAATGGGCAACTTTAAAACTAGTTATTAAAACTGGTGATAAAAAAGATCCGAAGGTTTGGCTTCATTGTTTAAAAAACTGTCATTAGGTTGAATATGAAGAGAAGTAAGATAGAGACTCCACTAATATGATTTCTAAAAGTAAGTAGTAGAAATAAAGGGACTAGGGAGGAGGAAATTGCATATCTTTATTCTCAAGATGCACAAAATCTTTGGCTTTGTTACGGTATACCCAAGGAAGGTGATATAAATGGTTAAGACACAATATTCATATCATAAAATTTGATATCAAATAATCATAATGTATTTTAGGATGTGCCAAAATGTTACTCTTTTCACCAAATTAGGACAAATGCTGAATTTATTCCATCAGCAAGCAGTGAGAAATCATCTTGTGAATTTTCCCCTGTCAGATTTAATATCAGCCCAGTGGCGAGGCCAAGGAGAAATGATAGTGAGTCTGCTATAATTATAAACCCTATTGTTATGTATTATGTTAAGCTATGCAACCTGACCAAAAGAGAACTTTGTGGCTCAACTGAAAATATGCCGATATTATAGAAAACAGAAGAGGCGCTTATAAGTGGATCAAATTTCCTGGGCAAAACGAACTCACACTATTTCTTTTTTTTTTTCTTTTTGCAGTACGCGGGCCTCTCACTGTTGTGGCCTCTCCCGCTGCGGAGCACAGGCTCTGGACGCGCAGGCTCAGCGGCCATGGCTCACGGGCCCAGCCGCTCCGCGGCATGTGGGATCTTCCCAGACCGGGGCACGAACCCGCGTCCCCTGTATCGGCAGGCGGACTCTCAACCACTGCACCACCAGGGAAGCCCAAACTCACACTAGTTGTATGAGAATGTTCCAGAGCAAGAGAACGATACTTTTTCCTATATCTCAGATCTGGTACTGTTTATTGGCTAAGCTGGGAAAAACAAACAACCTCTCACCCCGAAGATACCTGTTTTCCTCAGAAAGGTACTGGACTCATACTAATTCATATATTTGCCCAAAAAATTACATAGAGTACTGGAGAAAAGTAATAACTAAATGATTTCAATAACATTCAATAACTCAATTTACTGATAGCCAAATACAGTAATCATTGGACAAATATTTTATAGGCTATATTTATTATTATGAATATTTTTCCAGATGACCCAAGAGAAATTACCAGTGTCATATAAGATGATGGATGTTGAACAGCAGAGTTTCTGAACTTTATCAAGTCATAATTTATGATGATATGTTGCTAAGACAGTAGTGATAGGAAATGGATCGCTGCTGCATGGTCGATATATCAGAGCTTGACTTGCTCCTTTTCATATACCAAATGTACATAAGGATGGAATGCATTTAAGGAAGGTATAAATACCACCATGGCGTTTCTAGAAAAATTACACATACAGTTAAATACCTACATCAACATATACTAAAAAGTTTGAATAACTACAGATGATGAAAGCATAATTAAGTTGGAATTCTTACTCCACATTAGGAGTAAGTTGGATAGTTTAAATACTAGTGTTCAATGGAATGTTTGTACGATTATTATTTTGCACAAAATGTTTCAGAAAAATGGTGTAAAAATTATTAAAATAAACCTGAGAAATATGTAGCAAGGAGATACTGGCCAAGATAAGAGTTTAGACTGGGAAAAATAAGAACAAGATTGCAATTTATTCTTTCCCTTCATTGGAAGACACCTGGGTAAGAAAGAAAGACAACTCAGATCCCTGGTAAACACGCTAATAACAGAAACCTCCTGGAAGACACGCTAATTGTATGGACTAGCAGAAGTGCCCTTATCTATGGAATACTTAAAGCGAAATGTACCTGAGTCCTGGCTTTTGGTAAATGTCACATAAAATACATAACTATAAAAAGAAGATTATTTAGTGACTGAAAGTGCTCCCTTTTAGATAAGTGATGTCCCGCATAATATATTATGGCGAGACCTCATATGTTAAATTCAGGCCAGAGCAATTCTAATGTAGGAAAATGGATCCAAGAAACTCTGTTTCGATCCCAGATATCTCCATGTTTTATCTATTTGTCACACTAGCAAATTTTGATATTTTGTGAGACCTCTTTTCTTGCGCGTCTGATTTGACCCTCTGATCATTAGTGTTGTGTAATGGGCCAACCTTGTTCACATACCATGCATTCAACTGAGACAAGAAAGGCCATGCCTTGGATATAAAGATCATGCCCTTGAGGAAGGACTACTCTAGAGTCATTCTTCCAAAATGCCTACAAAACTTAGTTAAAGGGGGTCATTTGTTAGTTAGAAGAATTTAAGATTCTTGGCTTTATAGGCAGAGCCAGCCTCATAATTTGCTGGCCTCAGTGCAAAATGAAAATGTGGGGCCCCTTATTCAAAAAGCAGGAAAAATGCCATTAAATGTAATAAAACATGAAACTTTAAAAAAAAAGAATTTAAAAGATTCTTGTTATTACAAAATCAGGTATTAATAAGAGCCTTTTTACGCTACATGTTTTGCATCCTATTCAGGTGTTATGGCTAAATGACACTGAAAAAAAATAATTCAGTTCCCTTGTGTGTGTTTTATTTCTAAGTATTTAATAAAATTGTATTGAGAAATAATGACACCACTATCTTTTTTTTTTTTTTTTGTCGGTACGCGGGCCTCTCACTGCTGTGGCCTCTCCCGTTGCGAAGCACAGGCTCCTGACGCGCAGGCTCAGCGGCCATGGCTCACAGGCCTAGCCGCTCGCGGCATGTGGGATCTTCCCGGACTGGGGCACGAACCCGTGTCCCCTGCATCGGCAGGCGGACTCTTCAACCACTGCGCCACCAGGGAAGCCCTTCCACTCATTTTAACTGAAAATCTGCTAAAGATATTTTATAGCATCTTTCTTTCTTCTAGACTTGCTCAGCATAAAACATTACATTTTTAAGCACCTTAAGGCTTTTCAACAGCTCTACATCCTTTAGGAGGAGGAAGTGGCCCATTTAGCCTAACGCTATTGATTCACTGAAACCAAGAGAGCAGTGAATCTTGACTTACTTTATGCCATGGTATATATCCCTGCATTACATTGCCACCCTTCTGCCAGAGACATAATCCCTCCAACCCCCTGGCTCCTAGACAAAAAGTTCTACAAACACATTTATCTACGTAGCAGCTGCTCCCCAGTTGAGGTTGTGGACCTCTGGAGTTTATACATGCTGCCACACTTCTTCCGGCAGCATAACAAACAGAACTGAAGTGCCTCAAAAGGCTCTCAGAACAAGGCAGAATGCAGCTGTTTAGAAACAAAGGGGTAACTGCTGCTTTGAATGGGACAATTAATGATCTTCCACTGTTACGTAAATATTAATAAACCCACTTGCCTAAATAAGTGTTAATTTAAAAACCACAGTCCACACCTCTTATTATCTGTTTCCATGCTTCCTATAACTCAGAACGCATGTCCTTCTACTTGTTATGGAGTATTCTCCACTTTAAGTGGCTTATTCTTAGTTTTAACATTTATGAAGTTCCTCTGTACATACACAAAACAACCATAAGGAAATGCAATAGCAACAATTACACTGGGTATGGTGCTCTCTAGGTTTTGATCCCGAGTGATCCACTTTATTCATCTGGTATCTGAATACTCCCCTCCTTTTTTCCAGAAATTTACTCAATTAGGACTCAAATCTTAGTCTTAAGTGTGTCTTGTGTTACAGACACAAGTTAACTCTCCTCTGCACACCAATTTGGCTAACAAATTACTGAAAAACCAAGTCTTTGAATTATGGTTGACTTTTTTCACAAGTACTTCCATATTACCAAAAAAACTTAGCTGGGGATTTTTCAAACCAGCTTGATTCAACTTTAATTTTACATATATTTTACACTTTAGACTCTAAACCTTTCTCAGATATTTAATGCTTTTCATCATGTGAATGGATGGGGTTTCCCTTGGAAGCATGTTACCATTTTCTTTATTTTTATATACTGTATCTGAATCTGAATACTCCTCTCTGGAGGCAAAGTCATGATTAACCATCTTCAATCTGAGTGTAGTTCTTGTCTACAATTTTTCTGCTTGTTATTGGGACATTGGGGAACTGATCATTGAACAGATATATTTCGGAAAATTAACCTACAGCAAGACATTTGATGATATTGCCAAGGGCATATATTATAGTATTAGATTCCACTGTTAAAGAGGGCAGAAAGAACATTCATATATATACACACACAAACACATATATACACACACACATATATATAGCTATTTCTGAAAGACAAAAGTCTTTATCACTAGAAAAAAAATTATTGGGGCATAATACACATACCATAAAATTCACCATTTGAAAGTGTACAATTCACTGTTTTTTGTTTGTTTTTTTTTTTTTTTTTGCAGTACGCGGGCCTCTCACTGTCGTGGCCTCTCCCACTGTGGAGCACAGGCTCCGGACGCGCAGGCTCAGCGGCCATGGCTCATGGGCCCAGCCTTTCCGCAGCATGTGGGATCTTCCCGGACCGGGGCACGAACCCGTGTCCCCTGCATCGGCAGGCGGACTCTCAACCACTGCGCCACCAGGGAAGCCCCAATTCACTGCTTTTTAATACATTCACAAGATGAAACATCTCCACCATCTAATTTCTGAACATTTTCATTACTCTAGAAAGGAACCCTGTACCCATTAGTAGTCACTTCCCATTCCTCTGCTACTAACCCCTGACAACCACTGATCTAATTTCTATCTCTATGGATTTGCTATTCTGTACATTTCATGTAAATAGAATCATATGATACATGGCTCTTTATGATTCGCTTCTTTCATCCAGCATAATATTTATAAGGTTCATTCATGTTTTACCATGTATGAATGCTTCATTCCTTTTTATGGCTGAATAATATTTCATTGTACAGATGTATCACATTTGTTTATCTATTAATCAGTTGATGGACATTTGGATTAGACTGTTTCCACTTTTTGGTAATTATGAATAATGCTGCTATAAATATTTGTAATTTATTTATTTATTTTTGCTGTGTTGGGTCTTCGTTCCTATGCGAGGGCTTTCTCTAGTTGTGGCAAGCGGGGGCCACTCTTCTTCGCGGTGCGCAGGCCTCTCACTATCACGGCCTCTCTTGTTGCGGAGCACAGACTCCAGACGCACAGGCTCAGTAGTTGTGGCTCACGGGCCTAGTTGCTCTACGGCATGTGGGATCCTCCCAGACCAGGGTTTGAACCCGTGTCCCCTGCATTAGCAGGTAGATTCTCAACCACTGCGCCACCAGGGAAGCCCTGCTATAAATATTTGAGTATACGTTTTTGTTTGAACATCTGTTTCTAATTTGTTTGGATATATACTTAAGAGTGGAGTTGCTGTGTCATATGGTAATGCTAACCTTTTGAGGAATTTCCAAACTATTTTCCACAGTTTGCACCATTGTACATTCCACCAGCAATAATGAGGGCTCCAATTTCTCCGCTTTCTCACTAACATTTGTTATTTTACTTTTAAAAAAATTTATAGCCATACTGGTGGGTATGAAGTGGTATCTCATTGTTGTTTTGATTTCCATTTCCCTAGTGACTACTGATGTTGAGTGTCTTCTCATGTGTTTATTGGACATTTGTATATCTTCTTTGGAGAAATGTTTATTCAAATCCTTTGCCCATTTTATACTCGGGTTATTTGTCTTTTTCTTAAGTTGTAAGAGGTCTTTATATAACTGGTTATTAAACCCTTATCAGATATATGATTTGCAAATACTTTCTCCCATTCTTTGGATTGTCTTTTCACTTTCTTGATAATGTCTTTTAACATGCAAAACTATTATTTGTTATTAAAGTCTAATTTACCTATAGTTTATTTGGTTGCTTGTGTTATTGCTGTCAAATCTAAGAAAGCTTTGGCCAATTCAGGCTCATAAAGTTTACCCCTATATTTACCTTTAATAGATTTATAATTATAGCTTTTACAGTTAAGTCTTTGGTCCATTTTGAATTAATTTTTGCATATAATGTGAAAGAGTAGTTCAAATTCATTCCTGTGCATGTGGATATCCCAGTACCATTGGCTGAAATGCTATTCTCTCCTCACTGAATGGTATTAACACCCATGCCAAAAATCAATTAGACACTGATGAGTTTACTTCTGGACTCTCAATTACATTCCATTGATCCATATGTCTATTCCATTACTATCATGGAACCATAGTAACTATGACAGTCATGGTAACTATATAACTTTGTAGCAGGCTTTAAAATTGACAAGTGTGAGTCTTCCAACTTTGTTCTTCATTTTCCAGATTGTTTTGGCTATCCTGGGACCCTGTTTATGGATCAGAATTTCTTATTTCTTTTCATGTCTCATAATCTTGTTGAAAACTGGACATTTTAAATAGTATAATGTGGCAGCTCAGGAAATCAGATTATCCCTAGCCCAAGGTTGGTTTGTGTTGCTACTTGTTGTAATTGTTGTTGTTTGTTTAGTGGCATTTCTGAACCAATCGTGCAAAGACTGTATATTTGTCAAGTGTGCCACTGACATCTGTACTCAGCTTGCTTAGTAGTCAGTTAATAATTGGACAGAGATTTCCTTACATATCTAGAACCAATGAGTTTCTGAGTCTTTGACAAGGGGCTCTGGGTGGATGTTGGGATATGCTTTCCACACTCAACCAGGTATTTAACAATTCTTTCTTAGCCTCTACTTCCTGCTTACAAAGAGCACTTAGGTCAGTCAAAAGTAAGAGCTTAGAACCTTCTCAGATCTTTCCTGAACATGTGCACAAACCTACACATGCACATGGCCTTCTAGATTCCCAAGAATTTTGAAGCTTTCCAAGGCACCTATGAACAGCCCATCCTCAGCTTAACCTTTATGGTTAGTGTACTGTTTGCCCCACTGCCTTGAAGGGCTTAATGTCAAAACATTCAGCAAATGTCGCAGTAGGAGAATATTTTAACACAGAGTGAATCTGATAAAGTCAAATAAAATCAGCTCTTTCATGTGGAAACTTTCAGGGAACTTACAGAACAGGGAAAATAATGACTCCTTCCTCAGAATAAGGCTTTGAGAGAGCTCCAGCTGTGCTCTGCTCCCTCCAAGACTGAGAATGTGAGCTGTTATTTTTCAAGGCTGCTGCAGAGCTGAGGAGTGGGACATTGAACTAAGGCAAGTTAAAACACCACAAAGCTCTCTGTTTTAACCAAAATTCAGCCAGTTTTTTTGATTAAATGGTCCCCAGGTTGCTGCAAGCCTTTCATTAACTTCTAGAGTTCTCTAAAAGTTGTTTCTGATCACTTTTGCCAGGTTTATTTTGTTGTTGCATAAAGAAGTGAACTTTCTGGGGTCTTTACTTTGCCATTTTCACTGATGCCACCACTTAAAACTTTTTATTCCTTAAAATAATGTATATATTATAATCTTTGAAGTCAAATATTCATCTCTTGGTTAAAGACCAACTCAAAAGATGTCAAAGTCTTTTTGAGGGTAGAGTATGCATAATTAAAAATAAATGTTTTCAGGAAATTTTATTCAGAATAAATTTAAAAACTAAAGATTTCTATTAGAATTGTCACCTGAAAAGATAATCTATATTCAGACTGAATTCGGATGATATAGTCAATGACTCTCAGTAAAAGTCTGCATAAGATGTTTATCTAGTAATAAATATGTCATCAAAGCCAGGCATAGAATTTTTAAAAGAGTTGCAGTAGAGCTACATGATTTCCATAGGGGACTCAGAACCTTTTAAGGGTAATTTTGTCTGACATTTTCTCTGTCAAGTTATTATGTATGCCAGATAACTGAAATATTTTACATCCATATGGCCTTGGGATTCTTTTACAAGTTCTGAGTTACTACATGCTGAGTAAATCATCCTTTATGTTAAAGCCAATCATACAAAAAGCATAAAAACCGCATGTAGAACCTAGGGATTTTCATGCTTAAAACTGACACATTACAATATTTACTAGGAATCTTGAAAAAACTCCAGTTCAAGTTTTTTGTCCTTCCTCTAAATTTAGGCACTATGTTCTATGCTGAGTAAGTAAAGATGATTGATATAGTTGGTACTTTCTGAGAGCTTCTAGATGGGAAGACAAAAAATAATGTCATTTAAATATAAATAATTTATTATAGGCATTCACTATATCCTAGGTAATCCCAGAAAAAGGAGTACATGTCATGAAATCAGGAAAGGTTACACAAGGGAGAAGACATTTAAGCTAAATTTTGCAAAATGAATAGAAATGTGTCATCAAAAATCAAGCCAAGAGTATTCCAAAAACAGGGAACGGTATACATATATAAAATATTATTGTTTTCTTATGCTGCATCCATTTATTTCTTTCCCTCCTGAAAAACCTGATTTTGTTTTCAGATACTTACCCCACTTCCATATTGTCTTATGGGAATCTGAACTAACATGTACCTGGAGAAGTGGGCCTGACTGATCTAAGTTTCATGAAATGGAAAATGTGGCCCAAGTCTGACCAAAGAGATGCAAAAGAAAGTTTAATGAGGGGCTTCTCAAAAAAGTTTTGTAGTTCCTAAGTGAAAATCAAGGGAATAATAATCATTTTTATTCCTCTAGAAATTGTCATATCTGAATATAATGTTTAGAATTTATGCATCTTGCCATGCATCTAAAATTATAGCCAACACTGAAATTGATAAAACTGAGAACAGAAAAAATACTAGATCCTCAATGATATCTTTGAAGACTGAATCAATCAACACTGAAGGAACCCTATCTCTGGACCTCTATATCTACTACTTGATATCCTCCTAACTCATATATGCTCTGAAATACACACACACACACAAGGATATATATATACACACATAAATAGGGATATATATGCATATATTTAGGGATATATTATGTATATCCCTAAACAGGTATGTCCACTGGTATGCTAAATGAGGCAAAAGTTAATTATAATATTTTTTACAAAGATAATTTGATTTCACATTGAGCAGAAGCCGTAATTAATTTCAATATCCAATGACAATACCCTATTTCTTTTTGAATCAGTATTGGAAAACCTCAGCTGATAACCATCCCCTCTGTCACCTGCTTCCAGCATCATGCTATGACATATCAGCAAATTGAAGATTTTGACCATCATGTGAGTGACTGAAAGAAGGAAATGCATTATGTACGTTCTGCATGAGTAATTATTTGACAGAAAATTAAAGATATATAAAACCCTTTGACTCATACCTCCAAATATCCTAAAACTTCCTTCTCAAAAATTTTAAATAACCAGGTAGAGACTAGCCCAGGAAGTGAGAGGCATTTCCAAATCTGTCTGACTTTGGCATCATTTTTTAGAGATATGGTGATAAAATACATGCAGATAATGGCTCATGTGTTACAACTTCACAAAATGTCACATTACTCATCAGCCTAATTGATTAATTAAATATTTTCTGTGCTTCTACCAGATATGTGGCATTTTTGCTAAGCATTGGTAATAGAGGTTTCAATAAAATAGTAAAATTCCTGTGATTATGGATTTTAAGATCTAATAAGTAAGATAACCATTAAACAGATAATCACAATTATTTAATTATGATAGTGATGAGTGGCAAAAAATACTTTCAGAGCTTGCTTGTGGTCTTGTAACTAGAAAGGTAAACTAGCTGAAGAAGAAGAGAAAGAGAAGACATTTTCTACTCCCCAGAGTCCTTCAGAATTACACAGTATGAAGCATAGCGTAATGAGAGCTACAACATCTTCAGTCACTTGAGGATACTTCTGTTAAGCTATTTTTAATATTTTCCTAGCTTATGAATTGTTTATGGAGGAATAAATGGAAGTATTCTCCTGGACTCAGGAGGTATCATAAGTCTTATTAAAATTATCATTTATAAAAGTGAAAAATGATTTATTATACTCTTGGAGATAAGTAGCAAAAAATTACCACCTGGCATCCTTCTGGTTTTCCAACTAAGTAGTAAAATTAAATAAAATGAGTCTCTCCATTAGTAATTTTAAATAAATCACTGCTCACTGCAGTCCATGTATACTATACTATTTACAAGACAGCTCCGCTAAAGAACTGATTAAAATTTACAAAGGAAATGAATGAGAAAACAAAGTGTTGCTTTGTTTCTTTCTCTGTGTTTGTTCAACAATGAAGATTTTTCAGAAAATGTATCTGATACCAAAATTTTAATCAGATCTTTTTGAAGTAGGACTAATGAACTGAAATGAGAGTCTACACACACACACACACACACACACACACACAAACATATGGACACACAAATCCATGGTGTTAATTCTTCTGTGTTCTAAGAGGTAATTAACAAAACCATTATTCTATCTTTTAGTGTTATTATCAAGGCTACCCTAAACTCAGAGATAAATAAAGGCAAGTAGAGACTGTAAAAGATCTCCTAGTAGACCTTTCTTCCTTCAAAAGGTCCTATGACATTTCTATTTTTTAGTGAAACTACCAAACTACTTAAGACAAAATATTTTGCACTTTTAAGACTTTTCAATGTCTCCTCCAAGAAATCAGGGTAAAAAATGTTTAGCCATTTCAAATGGGCATAGTGTAAAGCCATATACTACTACTCTTGTATGCTTTTACTGTTACCTCCTAATTCCTCTTTCCATCTGATAACTAGATGTGGTGGTTTAAGTAGCCTTCAACAGAACTAAATAATTATGCCATTAGGTCATACCATCTAGAATGATTATCACCACTTCTCAAGTGAATACCAAGTCCTAGGCATTATTCCACGAATTTTTATAAAATATCTTTAATGCTCCAAATTACACTAGAAAATAAATAGTATTTGTCTTCTTTATGTAAATGACAAATTCAAAAAAGCTAACTTACTCATGGCAACACAGTATAGACCAGAGAAGGAAGAGCCATAATTCAAATGCAGGACTCCCCAAGCAAACTCTTCAAAAGTGAAAAGAGGTAACAGTTTCATGGGAAAAAAAATTAAGGATGGATTTCTATTTTTAAAAAAGCACATATGTCTCTAACTCTTTAATCACATTTTTGATATAATGGAACTTTTAAAATGTATCAGAAGTGATTTCCCAAGAAAGAATACAGACAACTTTTCAAAAAGTCTCTGAAGTAATAAATAATAGAGAACGTAATATTTAGGATTAAAATGAGGCTAAAAGGTGAAGGAGAAAGTTTTGTTTGATTTGATTTAGAATGAGGATAGTGGCAATTTAGAATGAGACTGGGAAAGCTGGAGGAAACATTTTAGGTATTTGGATGAAATTGAGAATAGTTATTAAAGAATGTGGAGAAAACTAAAAGGTAGTTTTTAATAATTAGAAATATAAAGCAGTTACATTTTGGATAGAGGGACAACAGCAACAATACTTTGTGTGGTAAGAAACAGATATATAGTGCCGAATGAGAGAATTCCAAGAGCAAGGGAAAGACTAGTGAATAGCTAACATACGACAGAAGCTAGAGTAGCCAACTTTATTGATACACTAGAATGTAGTCATGTATAATTCTGAAGCTTCAGCAGGAAAAAAAGGGCAGAAACTTGTAAGCAAATAGAATGTTTAAATTCAAAGGCTGACTACTGTCCAGGCAGAACTTGTAAATCCACTACTAATTATCTCAGTCCCATGTAAACTAGTTATAAAACGACTATAAATTGCTGCTAAATATTCCCCCTAAAATTCATAATGAACCTCTAGGCACCTTGACAAAAGGGCCATCACGGCACACAGCAATACACAAAGCTGTTGAATACTTACATGACAGGGAAAATAGCAGTGATGACTATTCTGAAAGCTTATATCCATCAAGATTTAGACAGAGCTCTGTAAACTATACTGCCATTTCAAGAGCAATGTGACACTGAAAACCCTCAAATTAAAAGGCTAGGCATTTAGCAGCAATTATCTAATGGATTTTCACTTCCATGGATTTATTCAAAATTTCTTATTTCTAAATGAGAATTGTGCAGCCTGATTTTTCTTTGGGAACTTGTGTGAAGCAGGGGCGCTGCTGTCCTGTTTCTCTGAGCAGAGCTTAGAGGAAAGCATTTCACAGGATGATACAGAAGAGAAGGTGGAAGTGTGCGTGACTATCACTTGTTGTCATCCAAGTTGTATTTTATGTATTAGCTGTGCTGAATAATACATGGTTGGAATAATACACACTAAAATTCTTATAAAAGGCCCTCACTCTGCATATGTACTGGCTGCCTTTCAAGATAAATTAACTGCCCCCCTTTTTTTATTCCCAAGTAGAATGCCTACAAATTGAAATTTGTATTAATGTGGTATATAAACCATACATTCAATTCCATGGAGATTTTTTTCCTTATTAATACTAGAAGCCTTCTCAGATGACTAAGTAATTTGGTTTTCTATTTTTAAGAGAAATAGAAAGTAGAAAAATCATAAACTCTTACTAGTCCTATCTCTTGGTAAGAAAAAGATGAAGCTTTAAATTTTTAAATTTCTTAGTTTGGATTCCAGGGAAAGCAGAGCTGGAATGGAGAACAGATGCACTGACACTTTATTTGGAAAGTGTAAAGCCAGGGCAGCAAGAGTGTGGAAATGGGGAAATGAGGTAAGGGAGGATATGAAGCAATGTGTAGTTATATGCTACCATGCTGGCTACTGCTTAGCAGGTTACCCAGCAGAGATAGACACTTTGCCTCAAGAGTCATCTATGAAAGGAGAAAAGAAATGCATTGTATCTGCCCCTCCCATTCTCCTGTTTCCCACTGGCTGAAGTTGCACCATTGGGAAGTAATTTCCCTACACTTCCATGTTACATCATTGGGCCCCTTCAGCTGCTATTTCAGATGTCAGATATCATGTTCTACAATGTGTTTTTTCATCCAAATCCAAAAAGAGTGGAAGGTGATAGAATCTCAGGGCATGTAGCTGGCCACTGTGCTACATGGGAGCAGCTAAGAACAGCCAAGCACCCCTAGGGGAATGAGTGGTCAGCACCACATGGTAGAAACTTTCGGGTTCAAAGGAGTTGGTTAGGCACTTGAAGCAGAGCAAATAACTGAGGAGATGCCAAGGAATTCCAGAAGATGCACAAAATTTGAGTCTGATACAAGGACTAATAAATTATACACAAAAAAATTCATTGATAATAATGAGGATTTATATTTGGCGAATAATAAGTAAAACAGAGCCCAGTATTGCTACTTTTTAAGGATTTGTTGAATAAATGACAAGAGTCAGCAGACACAAGGAAAACTGCTTCCTGAATCAGCAATGAAAATAGGAGGTGATTTGCTAACTCTTGTTTTGATTTGGAGGAGTGACTGGTTTGGGGTGTTATGCTTGTTTTATCTTTTGGAGTACAGGAGTTTGATTGAAATGTTTACTGTAAGGAATCATAAGAAAGGATGGAAGGTAACTGTCACTTTATGGAAAATAATAGTTATAAGTAATGCAACTACAGCACAACTGGATTATACTTGATAGCAGATAGTGAGAATAAAAAGTAGAAAGTCACCAGAGGAAACCTCTGTTATAAAAATTCTTTCAGTTTCATCATTCAGCAAACCTGTTTTGAAATAAAAAACCTGCCAGGTTAAATACCTCACAAAAATTGTTTTAAGTTTTGGCACTGTGTTGGGATTTTACTTCCACATATAAGTTAGTTTTGTTTTCTCTAGTTGTATATTTCTCTAGAGATAAAGTTAGAGACAGAAAATTTTATAAAGGCCCTCACTTGACTGGCTGCTATGTTGAGCGAAAATGTTAAGCATTTTCAAAACATGTATTTGTAATTCTATTAGAATATTTTGGAGGTAGGCAAAATAACTCTCAGAAAGTAGATAATATATCATTAGGAGTTCTGCCTAATATACACTAGAGCCTTATTATTCAGACTCCATATTTGTGAATTCACCAACTCACTAAAATGTATTTATAACTCCAAAAGCAATACTCAGAGCAGCTTCATGGACATTCATGGACATAACACATAGTGGCAAAAAATTTGAATTGCCCGGTGTGTATTTTCCCAGCTGAGGTCAAACCAGGCAACACTCTGCCTTCTTGTTCCAGCTCATTCTGTAAATAAGTGTCCTTCTCACCATCTATTTAGTGTCACATTTTTGTGCATTTTGTTGGTGATTTCACTGTTTTAAACAGCCCTGAAGCATACTGCTGACCTACCACCTAGTGCTACTAAGCACAAGAATGCTGTGACATGCCTACTGGAGAAAATGTGCGTGTTAGGTAAGCTTCATCCAGGCATGACTATAGTGCTACTGGCCTTGAGCTTAACCTTAATAAATCAGCAGCATATATTAAATAAGGTGCCTTTAAACAGAAACACACATAAAATAAAGTTATGTACTGATCAGTTGAAGAACATGTTGCAACCAGAGGCTCACAGGAACTTAACTCTGAATTTCCTCTAGGAGCAATCATTCAGTATTTGATAATTCAGTGTTCTTGGTGATGTAATAGAAAAAAACTCCCACGAATAATGGAAACTGACTGTATTTGGAAAAGAGAAACAATTGAAAATCTATTAAGATTATTCCAAACGCTATTTGAAGACTTGATTTGGGGTGAGATCTGACAGTGACAGGTTGCAGAACAGTAGGGAGCAAACTTTCTGTCAATTCCATTCTTCCTTTGTTCTCTTCCTTACAAAGAGCTCATAAGTTAATCAGTAGAAAATACTTAGGATAATGATAGGGTAGAGAAGGTCCAATAAATGGCATTCTTCTTCTCAAGTTCAAAACTAATTTTGAGACGTAAAGACAGGCATCAGGTAAACAGAATTCAAAATGTGAGCTTTATTTCTGACAAAACTTATATGAAAGGACACACATTAGATGTTCAGCTAAATGGCTTTGTAATTCTGAACTCCCAGATTTAGATGCACACATACATCTAGGCATAGGCAGTGCTAACAAATTTCATGGATCCCTTAAACAGGGTCAGAGTCTCTTCTGCAAATTTATAGGCTGAAAGAGAAGAGACGAGAAACGCTCCTCTAAAATAAAATGAGAGAAGAGTAGAAGTCAGAGGAAAGCTGAGATAATACTACACTCATCGAACAGATAATTCACCCCTTCTGCCCTGGGGAAGAATAACTGCTGCAAGGTTCTAGGAATGTCTTCCTCCACATGGAATTAGGAAATGAGGGAGAGGAGGGCTCTTACCACATCAGAAGCCATTTCGCTGCATTGTAAAAACAAGTCACTTAACAAACTTTTGACTGCATGATGGTACCATACAGGTCTACTGACCTCTACAGAAAAAGCTGGAAATCGTCATGAAAAGAATGATCATTTAGAACTTTAAGTGTCTTAAAATGCCAAGTCACAAATCCATCTAGATAAATCAAATTTACAGGCTAGCTTTAATTATTATAGGATGAAGAATTCCTCCGTATTATAAAAATTAATATTACTGTAGTCTAAATATGCACTATGCACCATGAGAATGCACGGTGCAACATCAGTAACTATCATCTAAACTAGATGAGGTTTCGTCCATTCAAACTGACTGGAAATGCACCCTAGAAGGAATTTATTCTGTCCCAATTACTGAACTTTTTGAAGGTCGCAACATTAAAAAATATAGTTGGGCACTCATGGTTTTTAAACCACAGTTACAATTACTGCCCCCAATACTTTAAGGCTAAATTTTAACTAATACTTCATAAATGTAATTAAGTAAGTAATAGAATATGGCTTTACTAATGAGTCAGATAGATAAGTACCTTTTGTACAAGAGTGTAACTGCACTCCTACTGTTTTTTAAGTGCCTCAGCCATGTCCTGATTTAGGACTTCCTAAACTCATCCACAAGCGAGTTGCTCACTTATATAACCATATCTAAATTAGATGTTCCATAGAGGTTTTTTTTAGAATTCTGTTTGCAATATCTCATATTAAGTTAAATATTAAGTATGTTTTGGTTTACAATGGAATATGCTGTGAAACAGAGATAATTCTATAACAATAATCCAGAATTCATTAGAAGAATATTTTTATTTAGTAACTTACCTTTCAGAGTACAATGAAGTGATTGAGCCATAGTATTAATTAAGCTCCTACTCCTTTAACTCTATGTAAAAATAATAATAAGGCCATAAGACATAAGCCTTCTCCTCATGATATAACAGAGTTGAGAAAAGAGGACCACAATATAGTTGGAGAACAAAAGGACCAGTGTACTCTAGACACAGACTGGAGCTGCTGGATTTCAACTGACTTCCACCACGTTTATATGATATTCATGAGACATACAGCTCACCTCTATCTTTAATATGGCAGCCAACATCACAGAGACTATATGATAATATAGTCCTCTGGGTCCAGGGGTTGAAGAATCGGGAAATAGTAGTAATTGTTACTTTCTCTTTATTCACATTATCTCAATATAAAATTTTGTCTTCCTTTCTTAAGTGCGTTATGCATTAAAACAAAACAAACAGAAATACAAAAAAAATCCTCAATTCCATTTGAAATATGTAACAGGTCAGAAAGGAGTTGGATACTTTAGCCCAGAAACCATTTGTGATGCTCATTCTTTGATGTAGAGTTTAGTACAGATTGCAGCAACTTCTTTTTATTTTATTTTATTTTTATTTTATTTTTCCTGCGGTACACGGGCCTTTCACTGTTGTGGCCTCTCCTGTTGCGGAGCACAGGCTCCGGACGCGCAGGCTCAGCAGCCATGGCTCACGGACCCAGCGGCTCGGCGGCATGTGGAATCTTCGCGGACCGGGGCACAAACCCGCGTCCCTTGCATCGGCAGGCGGACCCCCATCCACTGCGCCACCAGGGAAGCCCTGGAGCAACTTCTTAAATGAAGAAAATGATTGTATTGATCAGAAAGAAATCTATCCAACTATGATTCCTTTTGATTCAGATAGGAACTTTGATATTAGGAGAATCTCAGAAGACCATTAAAATTTATAAAGAAATCTCAGTTTATTAAATCTATTAAAATATTAATAAGAATGAGTTAAATTATATATTTAAGTTTTATACATATTCAATGGAAAAATCTATTTTTATATTATTTTGAGATTTTTTTTTAATTTAATTGAAATATTGAATTGAGTGCAGACATAATTTCCTCACTGCGCTGTAGTGAGGACTTTGTCATAAGGCAAGTGTGGAATTATTTCTGTATTATACATTCAGTTCCACTGGTATATTTGCTTATACTTACACCATGCAGTTTTAATTTTTACATCTGAGTACGTAAGTATTCTAATTTTGCTCTACTTTATCAAGATGGTCATTTTGGCACCTACCATTTGCATACTAATTTTAAAATTGACTTTTCAATATAAGCAATGTATAAGTAATCTGAAAATTTGACTAAAATTGTTTGACATTTTAATTTTGTAAGATTTGACACATTTAAACTATTGAATGTTCTTATCTATGAAAATGATATATTCTGATATTTTTGATAATATAAATGATGTTTCTAAGTTTTCATTTTCTATTTGTTTGTTGCAGTGTAGAGGATACATTTGATTTTTTACATTGATCTTATATCCATAAATCTTGTAAAATTCACTCTTTAATCTATAAACTCTCTCTGTAGCTTCTTTTAGTTTATACATACAATCATATTTTCTGCAAAGAATAAGTATATTTAATTCTTTCTAATCTTAATGTCTTATAATGCAATGACTAGAACATGCAATATAATTCTGAATAAAAGTAACATAGTGGACATTCCCATAAAATTTATATCTTAGGAAAAACTTTTACTATCTCACTGTTATGTTGGAAATCTGCTATAAAATTTGTACAATGGGGACTTCCCTGATGGCACAGTGTTTAAGAATCCGCCTGCCAGTGCATGGGACATGGGTTCGATCCCTGGTCCAGGAAGATCTCACAGCAGGCAGAGCAACTAAGCCCCTGTACCACAACTACTGAGCCTGTGCTCTAGAGCCCGCAAGCCACAACTACTCAGCCCACATGCCACAACTACTGAAGCACACGCGCCTCGAGCCCATGCTCCAAAACAAAGAGAAGCCACCGCAATGAGAAGCCCACACACGGCAACCAAGAGTAGCCCCCGCTCGCCGCAACTAGAGAAAGCCCATGCACAGCAACGAAGACCCAACGCAGCCAATAAATAAATAAATATTTGTATGACAAACAAGTTAGAAGAGCTCTTTTGTGATTCATTTTTCTCCACATTCCCTGGAGGGTAGGTAATGCAGGATTAAAAATGTTACAATAAGTAAAGATAAAGATTAAAATATCCTGTCAAGACAAGACATCCCTGGTTCCATATTGTTTATGGCAAACTAAACTATTATTTGTAGACTTCTGAGTCATGGATTTCTGTATAATATCATGTAAGCTCTAGATCTCTGGGTTATAAAATAGACATGTATTATAATCTAAATGATCCCTTCTCTGAGGAGTGCCCCATTAAAATTACTTAGTATGTGAAAATACTAATATACTGGGCCAGAGAACACTTGTCCAAGAGGAACACTGCTCGATAGCCCACATCTCTCTCTCTCTCTGCTTCATCTGAACCTCCTCATTGCCTGTATCCTTGAAATTTTTAGTAAGGTTGGTACCATATAACATTTCTGATTCATCTGAGTATGATTTGAAAATCTGATCCTGCTTAATGTTAAAATGGCCAGAAAGAAGGAAAATGGCTGTCATAATGTGATGCATTTTATCATAAATTACTTTTTCTACCTCTTTTGGGATAATCATGTGGGTTTCCTACTGTATTCTGTTAATGAGGTGATTTACACTAAATCGTTTTCAGATGTTAAACTGACCTTACATTCCTGGGATAAGCCACATCAGTTGTAATATGTGTGTGTTTTTGTGTTTCACTGCAATATGATCACTCTGTGTCTCAACTGACATAGCTAATCTGTTAACATTTAACGTAATAACTGATATATTTGGATATATATTGGGATTTAAATTTATCATCTCATCATGTGTTTTCTATGTCTATATTTTCTGTTATTTATTTATTTTGGACTAATCAAGTTATTATCATTGCTATCATTACTATTATTATTTCATTTTGTCTCCCCTTTACCTTCTTAGTTTTACAAACTTTCATTATTCCTCTGGTGACTGCTGTAGATATTTTAGAACACAACCTTTAACTTATTACACTTCACCTTAAATTAATAATATTAAACTTCTCAAATAATGCAAAAGTATTACAGCATTTAACTCCATTTACATGATTTCTGCCTTATTGCTATTGTCACCATATATTTTAATTAAATATGTATTTTAAAATCAGAAAAGACCTTATATTGTTATTGTTTTAAATAACCAATACCCATTTTGAGTTAACCCCATATTTAATTTTCCTGTTTCTCTTTATTACATTTCTGTTTCTCTTACTACATTTTTGTGTTTCCTGCAAGGCTCATTTTCTTGATTGTAAAAAAAAAAAAATCCCTTTAATATTTAATACAAACAGCTTTTCTGATTACATATTCTCTTAGTGTTTCTTTGTGTGAAAATAGAATTAAGGGTTGGATGTTATTTAAGTGCTTTATAAATATGTGATTTCATTGTCTTCCAGCTTTTGTTGTTTATGTTAAACAGTCTTTCATTAGTCTTATTTTACTTCTTTGAAAGTAATATGTCAGTTTTTCTCTGACTGCTTTAAAAATTTTCTCATGGTATTTGGTTGTCAGATAATAAATTTTGGATGCCTAAGTATGGTTTTCTCCATATATATCCTGCTTAGAGTTTAGACCATACCATATCTATGGATTTGTTTGTATTAAAAGCTTATCTTTCAGTGCTTATTAAATATTAATTCTGTCAAATTCTGTCTCTTCTGCTTCTTGGCTCTCAAATATACATACATCGGAAATATTCACCATGTCCCATATGTGTCATATTTTATTTTAAGTTTTATTCCTCCACATTTTTTTTTCTTGCTTTCCTTCAACCTGGATATTCTTTACTGACTGAACTTCCTCTATTCTCTTCTGTCACATCTAATATTCTTTGAAGCACTTTTGTAAAATACTTAATTACATTTATTGTATATTTTAGTATTGAATTTCCATCTGATTCATTTTTTTTAGGAGATTACAGATCTTTGGCAAAATTTTCCCTATTTTTTATGCCAGATTATCATAGTTTTATTTTCTGTGAAATAACTTCAATATCTAGATTTCTTATAGATTTTTTTTCTTTTTTTTCTCTTGGTTTTGTTTCCTTTGATCTTGTTTATTGTTAAGTTGGTAACTTTTTTATTGAATTGACAGTATTTTGCAGGAAAAATATTATAGAGACTCGATGATATTATATTCCTTTAGATAGTATTAAATTTACCTTTAGCAGAAGATAAAAAAATAGACAGATCACTTTGATCTAGCTGTGTTGGATTTTAGCCTTTCATTGGGCTGCACTATTTCCAGTTTGCACTATTCTCAATGCTTACTCTTATTCCTAAAACATGGTAGTTACTCTGTGAGCAAAACTCTCTGTGGTCTAAGCTAAAAGCTTGAAATATTTAGCAAGACCCCTGTATTTCTGAAGGGTTCTTAAACTCATCCTACATATTGTGAGATTATTTATATATGTGATCATATCTCTAACCACATACCTGGTGATTTCTACTTGTTTTCATACAGTGTTCTTTGCACCTGCAGTATTCCTTGCATATACAAGAAACAACAAACGCGCCAGGGAAAATTGTGAACAGTATTTTGAGCTCATTTCTATATGGTTTTCTTCTCTTTGAGATCTCAGCCCTTGAAAATCCTGAATGCCTTGACTGCCTGGAAATCCATGCTCTGTCTCCTCTGGTGAGAATGCTTCAGATCCTAAGCAACATGCTTTTGGATTGACCTTTAGGCCATGCATTAAGAATTATCATCTTCCTGAGGGAAAAGAGTATGTGAACATGAGAATCTGTGAGAAATACATCAGTGTATTTCTCATCTCTCTAGCAGAAAAGAAACCAAACCCCACCCCCTTCAAGTTCTGTGTGCCTTAGTCAATCTCTTATGCTTTGAAACATTTCTTTTATATTTTGTGTCCTTTTGTTCTGTTTTACATTCATGAAAGACCTAATCGGATACAAACTGTTCTGTCATGGCTAGATGCAGAAGCTATCATTATGACATTTTTATTGTCAGATTTCTCCTAAATAATAATACAACCAATGACCTCGGATTTGTTAAGTAAATTAAATAACACAGTAGATTCATTTACCCAAAGGGAAAGCTATAAAAATTAAAAGTCAATTTTTATTTTTATTTTCATTATTTTTATATGCTCTGATTTCCCAAATATCTATAAACTGATGCCTCTGATTTTTGTGAGGGATGTAGAAATAAAAGAGACCTAATTTTCAACAATCTAATATCTAAATATCTAATATCTAATATTTTTTTAAAAAAGGTCATATGTTGTATGATTCCATTTGCTTGAAATATTCAGAATAGGTAAATACATAAAGACAGAATGCAGACTAGTTGTTGTCAGGGACTGAGGGAAGGGTGAAGTGAAGAGTAAGTGCTTAATGGATAAGAAGTTTTATTTAGAAATGATAGAAATGTTTTGAACTAGATAGATGTGATGGTTGCATAACATTGTAAATGTACTTAACGCTACTGAATTGCTCACTTTAAAATGGTTAATTGTTGCCAGGTCATGGAAGCAACCTAAATGCCCATTGACAGATGAATGGATAAAGAAGATGTGGTACATATATACAATGGAATATTACTCAGCCATAAAAAGGAACGAAATTGGGTCATTTGTAGAGATGTGGATGAATCTGGAGACTGTCATACAGAGTGAAGTAAGTCAGAAAGAGAAAAACAAATAGCATATATTAACACATATATGTGGAACCTAGAAAAATGGTACAAATGAACCAGTTTGCAGGGCAGAAATTTAGACACAGATGTACAGAACAAATGTATGGACACCAAGGCAGGGAAAGCAGCGGGGGGGGGGGGGGGGTAGTGGTGGTGGTGTGATGAATTGGGAGATTGGGATTGACATACATACACTAATATGTATAAAATGGATAACTAATAAGAACCTACTATATAAAAAATAAATAAAATAAAATTCAAAAATTAAAATAAAATAAAATGTTTAATTGCATGTTATGTGAATTTTATCTCAAACACATTTTATATATGGACATATATTAAAGCTGTTATTACTTTCAAAAAATAAATAAAAGTGAGTTCTTTTAGAAGCAATACTAATCAATAAATTACCAAAATCTGAAAAGCTACAGTAATCCTAGAACCATAAAGAAAATATAGAGAAAAAAAACTTTAATGCATTTTGTTTGAGGGAAAAGGCAAAGACCATCAAGGGCAAGGTACATAAGGAAAGACTTCTTGTGAAGAAAATAACGAAAGGAATATTAGCTTGCAGTAGGACCCTGGATTGCTATTGGGGGAAACAAAGAAAAATATCAGTATTTAATATCAATCTGAGCCTTCTTATCAGTACTAATAACTCATTATAATAGGACAGTTAAGCTTTCTCATGATCCCCTGGTTAATACACAAATTTCCAGAGAGAAAGGACATGGCACGTATGACTTTATCCATATGTAAAATGTCTTAGTACAAAATGACTATAGAAAAAAAGCCATGATTGAAAATATTCAATCAACAACTTCCACCACTTCCATTTTCCATTATCTATCCCCAAATTATCCTCAGAAACTCACAATTTAGGCTTCCCAAATAACCTACATTTTATGAATACTAATATGATTTTTATATGTATGTGCATACCTGATCACACAGACACAATCAGAAAGCGGCAACATTCATTCCTACTTAAGAACCGTCTAAGCACTATACAAATTGGCTACTTCACTACTTTTATCCAAGAAAAATTATTAAGTCAAACTAGAAATTGGCACAGATGCAGATATAACAGTCAATCCAGAGACAATATATGAGAAGACTTAGGCTAACTCCCTAGAGAGTTTAATAAGCAAGATAAGTTACAGGCATCCACAGAATGCATTAGAGATATGTCATCCATTGGCAGATGCTTTTAGAATGAAAGCCTTGTTCGAAATGAGGGATCTGTGTGATACTAAAAGGATGCCAAGTAACACCAGAATGTCCTGGAATTGCAGAAACTACTTTTATCTCAACGGTGGGAGCATTTGACTTCTTGGAAGAGCAGTGGTTCTATCAAAAACATTGTTTGAAAATTATGGAAAAAAAAAGAGAACAGTACAACATATTAATGCTCACCATATGACAAACCATATGCCATCTATATTCCTCAAGCCATATTTCCAAAGAACACTGATAGAACTAATGTCGAATATTGCAGCATATTTTATTTAGGAAAACTCATAGAACCAAATTTTTAGGTTAGTTGTCACTATGGTTAGGATATTCCAGCAAGGCAGAGCAATTTGTCTGGTATAATCTATATACTAAGCATCTAAATATTTTTCATCACAAAAACCAGACCTTATCATGAATTTTAAGGTATGAAAGTGAGGTTTAAAACTAAAGGAAAAGATCACCAGGAATCAAGTCATCTTCCTCAAGTCCTCATTTATTTCAGATTCTCACAGAAGTAATTAAAGAAATAAAAATATCAGGGAAAAGTCTGTATGGGCATTCTAAGCTTAAAAAGGGAATCATCCACTTTTCAAACACAGTATTGTATTAGTTTTCCACTGCTGTGTAACAACTTACCACCAACTTAATGGCTTAAAATAGCACCCATTTGGTATCATAGTATCTACAGTCCAAGCCTGGCTTAATGGGAGTCTCTGCTTTGAATCTTGCAAAGCTAAAAATAAGGCGTCTGTCTTAATTCCTTTCTGGAGCTTGTGTTTTTGTTTTCCCATGCTTATTCAGCTTACACTCTTCCTTTTCTATATACTTGACCTTCTCTGTAGGAAGTTCAAAAAAGTTCTCAACATAAGCTGCCCCTTTCTTCTAGGTTAGCAGGAAAGTGTCCTCTCTCATGCTTCAACTTCTTTTAAAGGGCTTGCCTGATTTGTCAGTCTCACCCAGGTTAATCTCACTTTTGATTAACTCAGACTCAACTGACCAGTAATGTTGTAATAGGAGTGATAGCCCATCATATAGATAGGTCTTGCCCACTTTAAAGGGGAGACAATTTTATAGGGTGTGTTCTCCAAAGTATGGGAATCCTGGAAGCCATCTTAGAATTCTACCTACCATAAGTTCTTAATGAAGAGTGCCCGGCAAGTAAGACAACGTTTACGGAGGAAGTAACTAGCCTTGGATCCGTTGTATTTGAAATAAGTAGAAAGAATAAGTAGTGGCACCCATTATGAAATTTAGTTTGGTATGTAAAGGGACCACATATGAGAATGTTTAAGGGGGCCACTAAAAAGTACACCATGTGATAGAGCTCAGAGCTTGAATACAGAGAGAGAGACAGGATCTCCCAGTAGAGTTCACGGTTTTTCCAAGACACTGGGATTCCATAAAGAGGACAGGACTGATGAAGCTGGATTACTTTAACACATTCTTCTTCCTTTGCTTAAGAACTGGTCACCATCACCTTTCCCATGATAATTTTAAGAACCCTAGAATTTTATGGCTTAACTTTATCACCAATTTCCTTGCTTTAACTTGTACAGTTATTCTTGCAGAGGGATGGTTAAAAGTGATTTTCCATCTATTACTCATATATTCACTGGTATATTAGGCTGAGACTCAATGGGTGAATGAGGATGATTGCTTGTCAAGGTTAACTCTAAAATTCCCTTATTTAACATCTCTATATAAACGTTTTATGACTTTAAATTTAGAAAGATTCATTTTCATTCTAAGTCTTTCAAATTTGCCTGACCCTTGAACAAGCTAAGATCAAATTTGCTATTTTAACTATCTAAATAAATAAGTAGAATATTGGATCCCAACATATAAATGTATTACTGGGGTTTAATTTGAGAGATAATTAAGATTAGTAGGTAAATCTTTTTAAAATTAAAACCCTTTCATCATTTCTGCTGGAGAGAAAGGAAGAATTATTTTTTCTATCATCTTAAAAATCCCCTTTTAGACAACAAATATTTGAATTGCTAATCGCTTCATTTTTGTTTACAAATACTTCTGTACAAAAGTTAAAATAATAGAAGGATAATAGAATAATCTGTTTACATCATCACATTACAGAAACAGAACTACAGTTTAGAATTATTAAACTACTTCACATTTCTTATTTGCTATCAGAAAATTTAACATTCAAATAATAATAAGCTCTTCAAGTGAAGACACTGAGACAAGATCAGTGCACATATGTAGAAATTATCCACATCTAACTTGTCTAAAGAAAGGATCCTCAGGTACAATAAATTACTTAAAATCAATAAAATATCTTGAAAAATGTTGATTCCATCTTATCCTACAAGATTTATGATTTTCTAATTTCATTTGGATCTGGTTTTCAGAAAACCAGAAATCTTGCCCAGTGGAATGTTCAGATGAGTCAAGAGCAACCTAGCTTTCCATAAGTCTCTACCAGTTTGGTCTTAGCATTTAAGAGCTCTGATGAGCAAAAGGAAAATAAGAATAACTAGAAACATTAAAAATCAGCATAATTCCAGCCTCTATGTAGCGGCAGAAGTGTATATTCTAGGCCAACAAGCAAAATTTTGCCAAAGCTCCCCACCCTCTGGCTCTAGTTAATCCTGCTAATACCATGGGGAAAAGAGGGGTAGGGGTGGGGGTAGGCTGGGTCCTCAAATACTCTGGACTTTGATGAAGGAGTTGGGCCATGAATGGTCCTCTAATGAAATAATTTTTCGTGTAGTAATTTGATTATACTTTGTAGAATGACAATTCTGTAAGACAGAGATAGGATCCCAGGCAATAATTCCTTTAATCGTCAAAGGTTATCTGATGTCCTTCAAAAATGCACTGAAAGATCATTAGCAGTAATCAAGCTGGAAAGATTACTCTTGACTTTATAGGAAGGATGAATTTCATTTTCATTTCATTTTCTAAATAAGAATCTATAGGACTTAGAAAAAGTCAACTCTTCTGAAGGATTAGATTCTTTTCGTGGTTCTTTATTGACCTCATTTTCAAAAGGCTGCTTCATTTCTAAGCCACAGTTTCTGTATGGTTGTTTTTATGTGCAATGATTCATCAACTGCCATGTGCCCCTCAGGTAAATTTATCAACTGTTCACCATAACAGGCAGAGCCTTATTTTTAACAGAAATAATTGAAAAGGCACCAGGGGTTTCTTGAGAGCTCTGACTATGCCATTGCAAGAACACCATTTCCTGAATCAAGTCAATAATAGAGCAGCATGAGAAATAGGTTCTGAGCAACATAATTTTTCAGGGGAACAAGAGATACCAGGTAATATTTGGAGAATACTTTGTGATCTTCAAAAAAAGGGGAAGTATATAAAATGTCCTTCCCAACCAAGTCCAGTTGTTTACCACCAACATTTCAGGGCCCCATCTGCCTGTTCATGATTCCAATTATTGTAGGAAAATAACTCATGCCCTGCTCATTGAAATTCCTTATTTTATTATATAGTGACAATATTATTTATTCTGACCAATCTACTATTAACCCATACTAATCTGTGGGGCAATGATAATTACCATGGTATGAGAACTAGGTTTTAAAAGGCTTTGCTATTACTTTAAAATATATGCATGTGCTTTTTGTGACTCCTTTATTTCAGCTATTCAAGCAGGCAAGTATATACTCTAAATATGATAAGGGGAATGAGTTTATTTGAATGAAAATGTAATATTTTGTAACAAACAAAGCAAAAGAATAAGTTTGTTCTTGCACATTTAGTTATTTATGTGAAGAAAAATGCACTCCTGAGAAAACTGGTAATGGGGACAGGCACAAGCAAAACATAATTCCAAAGCTGCAGTTTGAATAGCAGTTATTTTTATTGACTCTTGTGCATAAAAATATGTAGCTCTTGATTGGTTGAAGATTGTGCCTTGAACCACTTGTTTTGTCACTTCCGTTCTTCATTTCTCTTGCTTTGCTTATACCTTCCTTTTCTCTTTTTTTTTTTTCCCTACCTAATTCACTGTAAAGACTTATTACTGGGAGAGAAGACTGTAAAATGAAAAGTGGTATTGGTGAGAATAGGATTATTTTTCCTTCCTAAGGCTGAATTGTGACTTCAGAGTGGCATAGTAGAAAAACATAGGAATACCCTGTCCTAGTTTTCTAAGAAAATTGCTTTGGAACATTTTCTAAGATCAATTCATTAATAGTAGAGCTTATTAAGAAACACTTTGCTACCCTTAGCCCATATTCTTTTAAAAACACAAATGAAATGGCCTGTCAGAATTTTCAGTCTGTTTTCTGACCAGATAAAACTGTTAAATTATAAAGTTTCTTTTCATGGTTAACCTGTTTTTGCATGAACAACCTCAGTAAAATGGTTTACCAAGGATATCATAGTTATAACATGTCCATGGGGGTTGTGAAAATAAAAATACCCCAACTATCTCACAGTAGTCACCTCTGAAATTATACTATTTTATCCTGTTAAAACTGTTGCAAATGGGACAAATACACATTTTATTTTAAATAGCATTTTGCACTTTATTTTAGATAGCATTTTGCATTTTATTTTGCTTTTTTTAATCAATAATTGATAAATTTTGAGTGTTTATTTAATTCCTTATAATGAAGCCATGGACACACTATCATTCCTAAATTGTTACTGCATGTTTATATAGAAACAAGAAATAAAATGGATGACGCGAAGCATATTGAAAAGACTGCAAGTGACTTCTTGGATATGTAAATAGATAGCTGAATTAATTTCTGACCATCACAATGATAAATTATGTTCTTATTTCAAAGGCTTATGTCAAGTAAACAAAATTCTGTTTGCTCCCTTTCTTCTTACACTTTGGCTTCTTTCTCATAAGTTCTATGTCCTATTATTAGAAGAAAAATTAAATAATTCCCTTGAAGTTAAATTAGCCAAGTTATAAATTGTATTTTGTCATGAGTTTTCCAGGACTCCTAAATAGATCTAAAAGTAAGTATATTTTTACATGTCCATTTCATCAGTTTTATATATATACATATTAACTTTTTGTTGGTAGTTCTCTCTACTATAGCAACAACAGAATCCCTTCTCTTTTTCTTACCAAGTTAAATGTCTGCCTATGCTATTTTTCTAAAAACCTGTGCTTAAGATCAAGTTCTTAATAATTTGTTAATAGTTAAAACAACACAATAAAACAACCAATATATGAATATTTCATGTAGTATATAGGCATACCTTGTCTTACTGCACTTTGCTTAACTGTGCTTCACAGATATTGATTTTTTATGAATTGAAGATTTCTGGCAAGCCTGCATTGAGCAAGTCTGTCTGCATCATTTTTCCAACAGCATTTGCTTACTTCATGTCTTTGTGTCACATTTTGGTAATTCTCATAATATTTCAAAATTTTTTGTTATTGTATTTGCTATGGTGATCTGTGACCACTGATCTTTGATGTCACTATTGTAATTGTTCTGGGGCACCATAACCTGTGCCCATAATAAGACCGCAAACTTGATAAATGTGTGTGTTCTGACTGCTCTACCAACTGGCCGTTCCCCCATCTCTCTCCCTCTGCTCAGGCTTTCCTATTCCCTGAGACACAACAATACTGAAATTAGGCCAATTAATAAACATACAATGTCCTCTAAGTAGTCAAGTGGAAGGATGAGCTGCATGACTCTCACTTTAAATCAAAGCTAAAAATGATTAAGCCTAGCGAGGAAGGTATGTCAAAAGCTCAGATAGGCTGAAAGCTAGGTCTCTCTCATGCCAAACAGTTAGCCAAGTTGTGACTGCAAAGGAAACATTCTTGAAGGCAATTAAAAATGCTACTCCAGTGAATGCACAAATGATAAGAAAGCAAAACAGCCTCATTGCTGATACAAGAAAGTTTAGGTGGTCTGTATAGAAGATCAAACCAGCCACAACATTCTCTTAAGCTGAAGCATGATCCAGAGCAAGGCCCTAACTCCTCTTCAGTTCTATCAAGGCTGCAAAAGGTAAGGAAGCTGCAGAAGAAAAGTCTGAAGCTAGCAAAGTTTGGTTTATGAGCTTGAAGGAAAGAAGCTGTTCTTGTAATGTCAAAGTGTAAGGTGAAGCAGCAAGTGCTTATACAGAAGCTGCACCAACTTATTCAGAAGATCTAGCTAAGATAATGAATGAAGGTGGCTAGACTAAGCAACAGCCTTACATTGAAAGAAGATGCTATCTAGGACTTCCATAGCTAGAGAGTAGACATCAATGCCTGGCTTTGAAGCTGACTCTCCTGTTAGGGGCTAATGCAGCTGGTGACTTTAAGCTGAAGCCAATGCTCATTCACCATTCCTGAAAATCCTAGGGTCCTTAAGAATCATGCCAAATCTACTCTGCCTGTGCTCTATAAATGGAACAACAAAGCCTGAATGAAAGCACATCTGTTTAAAACATGGTTTCCTGAATATTTTAGGCCCACTGTTTACTGCTTAGGAAAAAAAAATCCTTTCAAAACATCACTGCTCACTGACAATGCACCTGGTCACCCAAGAGCTCTGATGGAGATGTACAATGAGCCTTATGTTGTTTTCATGCCTGCTAACACATCATCCATTCTGCAGCCCACAGATCAAGAAGTCATTTCTACTTTCAAGCCTTATTACTTAATAAATACATTTCATAAGGCTATAGCTGCCATAGCTAATGATTCCTCTGATGGATCTGGCAAAATAAATTGAAAACCTTCTGGAAAGGATTCACCATTCTAGATGCCATTAAGAACATTTGTGATTCATTGGACGAGTTCAAAATATCAACATTAACAGGAACTTGGAAGAAGTTGAAACCAATGCACGTGGATGACTTTGAAGGGTTCAACACTTCAGTGGAGGAAGTAACTGCAGATGTGGTGGGAAAAGCAAGAGAACTAGAATTAGACGTGGAGCCTGAAGATGTGACTGAATTGATACAGTCTTATGATAAAACTAACAGATGAGGAGGCACTTTTTATGGATGAACAAACAAAGTGGTTTCTTGAAATGGAATCTACTTCTGGTGAAGCTGCTGTGAATATTGCTGAAATGACAATATAGGATGAAGAATATTATATAAACTTAGTTGATAAAGTGGAAGCAGGGTTTGAAATGATTGACTCCAATTTTAAAAGACGTTCTATTGTGGGTAAAATGCTACCAAATAGCATTACATGTTACAGAGAGATCCTTCGTGAAAGGGAGAGTCAACTGATGCTACAAATCTCATTGCTGTCTTGTTTTAAGAAGTAGCCACAGCCACTTCCGCCACCTTCAGCAACCACCGCCCTGACCAGTCAGCAGCCAGCAAAAAGATTATGACTCCCTGAAGATTCATATGACAGCACTCTTTAGCACTAAGGTATTTTTTAATTAAGGTAGATACATTGGTTTTTTTAGACATAACGCTATTGCACACGATAGACGACAGTACAGTGTAAACATAACTTTTACATGCACTGGAAAACCAAAACTTTGTGTGACTGGCTTTATTTTGACATTCCCTTTATGACATATACCTATAAACATCTCATTTGAACCTCATAACAACCACAAAAGTTAAGTACATATTATTATTAAACCATTTGATAGATAAGAAAAGTGAGGTTATAAGAGGTAAATGTTATTTTTCTTAATGTCACTTAGCTGATAAATATCAGAAGAAGAACACAAATGCAGGTATTCAGACTCAAAATTTCAGTATGCGCTAGTCTCTGATAGGATTTGCAAATATAAAGATGAATGAAATATGTCCTGTCCTTCCGGAGCTCACAATCTGTTGGCTTATAATTATGCTTAGTGTTCTGTGGGTGGGGGAAATGGTGGAAGCTTTTAATTCAGTTTGACCTAGTCTGAAAGAATTACTGAAAACTGTCATCCTGAACTGAGCCTTTAAGACTGAATAGGAGTTTGCCAGATAAAGTCTATTGGAATGGGATAGGGATATTCTTTCCTAAATGATGAAACAACATGAGGCAGGAAGGAGAGTAGACTCAATTTCAGAAAGATAGAAGAGGAATGAAATAGCAAGTGTCAGTAGATGAGCTGGAGAGTTAAGGTTAATGAGGAATTTGAATGAAAGGGGTTTTATCTGGTATGTTATAAGTAACCATTAAAGGGCTTTAAGAAAGTAAGGATGACATTGCATTTTTTCAGATTTCTGATAAGTGTGAATATATTTGAGGAAATGAGCCTAGGGGCAGGAGGTCCAGTTAGTTGTCTATAAAAATTACCCAGTAAGAGTTGTTAAAGGCCTGGACTAGGATAACAGGAGTAGGATTGGACAGGAAAAGATATTTGAACAAGATTAAGTGGGTAGGAGTTTACAAATGATTGGATTTGGGAATGAGTGATTCTAGGTTGATAGAGTGAATGGAAGATAATGGGATCCCCAACTGAATAAAGGAGCACATGAAAAGCCAGTTTTAGAAAAGAGAAAGTGTTTAATTTGGGACAGAATTAGTGATGTTAAACATGTTCTTATGAATTTAGACCTTCAGAACAGCAGGTGAAAAACTTGGTACTACATAAATTTGGAAGTCACCTAAGTATTTGTGAACATTAAAAATGAGAGTAGGGCTTCCCTGGTGGCGCAGTGGTTGAGAGTCCGCCTGCCAATGCAGGGGACGTGGGTTTGTGCCCCGGTCCCGGAAGATCCCACATGTCGCGGAGCCCGTAAGCCATGGCCGCTGAGCCTGTGCGTGCGGAGCCTGTGCTCCGCAACGGGAGAGGCCACAACAGTGAGAGGCCCGCGTACCGCAAAAAAAAAAAAAAAAAAAAAAAAAAAAAAAAATGAGAGTAAATTATATCTTTCAACAATTGCATGTCACGTGAGAAGGGCAATGAGCAGAAAAAAATAAATCTGAAGAACACTAAGAATTAAGTACCAGAGCAAAAAAAAAAATAGGAAAATATGAGGAATAAATGGCACGGTATCAGTAGAGTTTCAAGAAGAAAGGGATGGTCAACAACTTCAAATATAGAAAGTTTCAGTAACTGAAGGTAATATTTGGATTTGGCAAAGGTTAGAACATTTTTGGTAAAAAATCATCTTCAGAGGTTTGTGCTTCCTTTGAATCCTCTGGGGAAATTCTTCTTTTCCCTAGTACTACAGAATTGTGATTGTTTTTCTTGCCTTATTAATTCTGCAATGAGGTGCAGAGAATGATATCAGTAAGATAAGGATTCCCTGGCCCCCTCACTGTCCACTTCCGTCTTGGCAGTTTCCACTCTCAGTGTGAATCCCTGAATGGAAATATAATGCTCAATAAACAACTTCTGACTGTGGAATTCTTAAACCAAGCTAGTAAGTCAGATGCAGTCTGTAATTCAGTTCTGTATGAATGGAGGACTACGTATCCCAAAACACTGCTGCACGTAATCCACACACTCTTAACTTTTTGCTTGTCGACAATGTTCTCTCTGCGTAGACTTTTCCTCCTAGGAGGTGCTGCCATTATATTAACACCTATTTCTGTTCCTGGTGGTTAGTGCAGTGAATATACATTTTTTTTTTTGCCTGGCACCTAAAGCCCCTCTTTAAAATGGAAAATTCGTCACGTTTTGAATCCTGGTGAGAGGAAGAGTTCAGAACTTCTACTGAAGTTGACAGTTTCAGCTACTTGCTCTCCCAGTGTTCAGATGTCTTGCCCGATTTCTCTCAGATCCATTTCCTTCCTTTCTCTGCTCAGCTAGCTCTGTATCACAAGAAACTACAACAAACTTCTGGAGAGGTTAGGCCAATGGAAGGCATTGATGGATGTTTGGAACTTGGAAGGCATGCAGAAGCTGGGCAGGGTAATTGTGTCTCTATTATTCTGTCTCAGGCAGCATATCTGTCACATCTCATCCATAGCTCAGTCTCCTGGGACAATTTATCCCTCAGGGTCTCAACTTTCTCCAGGCATTCCTTAATTTATTTTTAGTTCCAATCAAATCTCCCTCTCTTCTGAGCTCTGGTAACACCCATTTTTCCTCTAGCCCCAGGAGTGTTACTAGCTTCCTTTTGTTTCTTAATTTCTGGATGGGCTCACTGTCTTCGGTTTGGCTACTCAGCTCTTCCAACCCTGCATTACAGATCCAATATATTTGTAAGACTAAATGGTTTCTTGGTCTTATAACTAGACTAGACCCTGACTACCTCACTCAGCCTCCTTTGTAGCTGGGGTGCAGGTCTGTGTCTCAGAACCCATCAATCATATGCATTTACTCTGGACTTTGGAAAGGTTGCTGTTGCCATGATAAAGAGACAACGAGACAGAGAACACTCTCTGGCTGTTATACGAGTTTCAATGTTGGCTGCAGTGTTAGTGATGCTAGTGATGGGGTCCATTGCCCCATTCCATTATTTTCAGGGGTACAAGCTTTAATGTCCCATGGCTTGGAGCACTGTTACCTCCTCACCGAGTTTCTCAGCCTTCTAGGAAATTCTATACACTATGCTTCTAATAAATTCTTTGCCTAAGACAAAAGAATTAGTTTCTCTTGCTTGCCACTAAGAACACTGACTGATACATATTGAATCCTAGGAGTTACAGTCTTAAAACCAATACAGAATAAGAAAATGTAGGCAATTCCCTGGTGGTCCAGTGGTTAGTACTCTGCAATTTCACTGCAAGGGGCACGGGTTCGCTGGGGAACTAAGATCCCGCAAGCCGCATGGCGTGTCTAAAAAAAAAAATGTGAGAGAAATAGTTTTAAGAAATGAGCCTGATTCTGGCCAGCTCTGACAGTTCCAGTGCAATTCTACCTGACAACATCCTTGAGTTCCAGATTTAGAGACAGCAATTTGGGATGTTCTGGGTCAGAAGGCAGAGCAGGTATAGTACAGAGGTATCTGTAAATCTCTCCAGACACCAACTTAGTTCCTCTCTTTAGTTTGTAGCATTGTTGCCCAGATTTGTGTATCTACATTCAGGGCTATTTCAGTGGAAATTTAGGAGATGACTTGGCATTGCTCAGTAGCCAAAATGTCACCACAGTGCCCAGTCCCTGTAAGTCATGCTGCAATTGATTGTTTATTTGGCTGTCTCTCTAATGGGACAATGAACTCCTTAGCAACAAACACTGTGTCACTTTGCTCCACATTCTAAGACCTAGCACATTCTAAGACCTAGCAGAGAACAGGAAAGATATTCAGCAAATATTTACTGAACAAATGAATGGATTCTGGAAAACCAGACTGAGAAACTAAAATTTTGTTCTGTTTTGTTTCTGAAAATAGTCACTGAATTTAGAACATTGTCTTTGGAAAGAGTACACAATGCTTTTTAGTTCAGCTATTCTCAGACTCCTCCAAGCTTCCTCCCTCATATTTCTTTACAATATCCCTCTTGTGATTGTTCAATAAAATGTCATCTCCACGAAAACCTCCTTGTAAAGTGTCAGTTATTCCTTCCTTTGTGGTACAATATCACTTTGTACTTATGCTAATTATAAGAATTGTTGTATCACACTGTGTAATTCGTCTAATTGTCTGTATCCTCTATTAGACTTGGAATATTTCAATGACCAGAACCATGGTGCAGAACCTGCATCAATCCTTTGCACAATCTCAGGCATATTTTAGGACCAAGGTTCTTCATAGATTACTTGGAGGGATTCAATGAGACTGACTTTCTTCTTAATGCATGCAAAATTTCATGCAGACACATGCTCTTTTTTGAAGAAAAGATCCATTTAGTGTTTTTAAATGTTTGTTGTATTTAATTTAATCAATCTACATATCAAATATGTTTTTGTTTTCTTATAATTTAATTTTTTCAATACAAACTGCAATACAACATTAAATCTGATACAGTGTTGTTTTCATGGGCATTCTTTCCATAGTAAAATGTAAAATGTTGGGATAAAGGAAGAGAAAGAAAAACAAGGAGAAAATAATCTGTTCTCTAGATCACTGTTCTATAGATTATTATTTTTATTATAATGTTCTACCCCATCTCCTTTCTCTCCACTAGGCAAGGGATTTCTCCACACTGCTAAGATGTTACCTATTATGAAATGAGATGGAAAGAAAAGCACTGAAGTAATAGTTCTGATGACTCCATTGAGGCATTAAAGTCATTTCAACTAAATACTCAATTTAAAAATATATTGCTGATTTTTCTCACCAGAGTTTTTCAGTCCACAGTTCTTTATTTGAACTTCTTGAGGTCAGATGGGTTTTCAAATGCTGTATTTTTTCTAAATACTAAAAAGGTAATAAAATGCATTTACTGCCTATTAAGCAGTACCCTAGCAGAATCTGGGACAGCATCCCAAGATCCAACACACTAAAAATGCTATAGAAAACTGTATGGATATTCAGACTGAGAAAGATAAGTAAAGACTATAAATAAACCAATGTCATTCTTTGAAGTCAAAATTTGAAGCCAAATTAGGTCAGGTTTTGCAGACAAAAAAAAATTAGTTTTCAGAGTTATTTTGGATCTTGGAAATCAAGGCTTGTATTCAACTTGCACTACTGGGCTCCTTATTATGAATTTTTCAACTGAATTATTTTTCTTAAACTATACCAACTTCAAACTCATAATGGAGCTTATGGAATGCTATCACTGCCAAAAGAAGAGTAGATGAAAAATAATGAGTTATAGGGAGTGTGGAGAGAATAAACCTCAGCATCTTAAAATGTTAACTACTACAAAAATAATTCAGAGTTTTAGAATTTATGTATGTCACATACATAAATACACAAACATGCACACACACACCGGATAAGCAACAGCAAACATAGAGCACTAAATGGCATACAGGCATGGTCAAGGTTACTTTGGATGCTGTAAGTTAGAGGTTGAATGAGAAAGTATGGGGGAAAAAATGGGATATGCAACAAGGAGACTGTCATGGTCCCTATAAACTTACCATAAGGATATCAGACTCACCAAGCAGTTTAAAAAAAAGAAAGGGCCAAAACCTTCTGAACATTCACAAGTGTTCAGAACAGAGGTATTCACAAAACTTCTGCTCATTGTGGACTTAGTGGTTAAACAGTCTTTAGCAGAAAGTTAAGGTGCAGTTTCTGGGTCAGTCATTCTAGTTTAAGTATCTCTTTTCCCTTGATTTTCACAGAAGGACCCTCTCTGAATGAGTTTTTAAAAACTCAATAGTTTTTAAAAACTATTGGGAAAAATTTCACTGAGAAAGTAAGAGATAAGCAATATAAGCATCCTATTAAAAAGTAATTTCAGATGACTAGAAGCAAAATATACAAAGACAAGGATGTGAAAAACGAAAGAGCGTTCTTTCATGCCTACCATGAACATTTTAAGTTAAATGCTTTTCTAAAAAAAATTTAATTGTACTGTCAACAATAAGGACCTTCTCAAGAGCATATTAACCGAAACATAGGGACCTAGTTCACTCATTAAAATGTTTCATTACTCAGACAATGTGTGTTACCTATTGATTATTATCAGTTACAGTTCCTAACACAAATAAAACTTAGTCACATTTAAAAATCAGATTTAGCAAAGTCATTTTTGGTAATAATGTCCTTATAAAAGTATTTCAAAAATCATACATTTTATACATATATATATCCCTTCAATGGTATTATTTGCCTGAACTCAAATTATCAGGTGGATGTAACCAAACTAGCATGGGACACAACCAAATTCTACTTGCTCCTTACGGAGAGGTGAATCATACCGCGGGGATCTGGGATGCTGGAGACCATATTCTCCACTGATACAATTTTCCCCCAAATATCCATTCTTTTCCTCGGAATATCCCGCCATATTCTTTCATCATGAGTTATTAAAAGAAACCCCTCTGAGGAAACAGCAGTACCTATCAGATCACTGATGTGATGGCTTGAGCAGAGTGACAGATGGCACATGTGCTTTACACATTCTCAGAGTGACGTAATTATAATCGATGATTGTCCTATCTTCCACATTTCCCCTAGGGAATACTTCTTTCCTTGTTTGATTTCTTTTCTTGTTTGCTCAGCCTCTCTCTGGAATTTTTACTTTTTCAATTCCCTGCCTTCATATTGTTCCTTAATTCCATACCCCTTGTTCTTCTGCCTCCTTAGAAGTCCAGTCTAAAGCAAGCATATTAGAATGGGAAATTTAAATACAATGGCATTAGAAGATAAATAAATAAATGAACATAGCCTTTTTAAATGACAGGTTTCTTGACTGAGAAACATTCTAAGATAAAATGCAGCTTACTAATTACCATAATTATGTTGTTTATATACATTAATACATGTATACAATGCTTGAAAGACTTTACGTGACTAGTGTTCACCGTAAGCAAATATTAGTCAACACTTATTTTAAAAAGAGCTATATTAAAATTTTAAATGAAAATTAATACAAAACAGAAATAGAGAGAGACTCAGAAAAGGAAGAGAAAGAATGTGGATGGCATTTATAGAGAAAACAGTATCACTGAAATGGTTACTACATTGTATCATTTTGAAATCATAGTAGAAGATGCCGCTGATGACTCCACCCCCACAAGTCTGGGAAACAGAAATATTACAGATGTTTTACAAGTAAATTGATGAAACACTGAAGCTTCTGAAAATTTCTGGATAGGAATGGTTTGTGGAAGCGGTTGCTCTCACCCTTTCCCCACCACTCTCAACACACACATCCACACATATATATACAACATGAAGTGTCATCACACCATATTACAGCATATCAAGAAGCCACTCTATGTTTGTTAGCTTAAACAAATGTATCATTGAACTCATCATTTTTATTATAAAATAATTCATCTCCCTTCATAGTTTCCACAGACGTCCATGAAACTTCTATGGCAAGAATTCAAGAATTTAATAGGCAACTCACTGATAAAAAAAAAATGAAAAGAGAAGATAAACTTTTTTTGAGAAGCATAAAAAAGTACTAGTCTAAATTAATAGAGAAATTTCTAACTGCTATGATCAGATTCATCTATTTAAATATTACTTAAGAATTCATTTTTAAATTTCTATTATCAGGATTAGTTTCATTATGTAAACGCATAGTTCTTCTCCTAAGAAAAGGTTTAACGTTAGTGTATACAGTTCACAAAAGTGTTTGCTAATGATTCAGAATTTGCATGTAAATATGCATAGTGTTATAATGCTTGGGGAAAGGAAAAAGTGAAAATAAGAATACAGCTACCAGGGACTCCCCTGGTGGCGCAGTGGTTAAGAATCTGCCTGCCAGCGTAGGGGACACAGGTTCGAACCCTGGTCCGGGAAGTTCCCACATGCCGTGGAGCAACTAAGACCGTGCACCACAACTACTGAGCCTGTGCTCTAGAGCCCACAAGACACAACTACTGAGCCCACATGTCACAACTACTGAAGCCCACACACCTAGAGCCCATGCTCTGCAACAAAGAGAAGGCACCGCAATGAGAAGCCCGCACACCACAAAGGAGAGTAGCCCCCACTCACCACAACTAAAGAAAGCACAAGCGCAGCAATGAAAACCCAATGCAGCCAAAATTAATTAATCAATTAATTAGTTAATTAAAAATAATACAACTACACATATTCTACTTGATATAAATCTCTGTAGATTCAACATTGTCTTATCAACTGATAGATGATAATGCCTTTGAACATTTGACAAGGTTTATAGGCAACTGAGGGGGGCACACTGCAGAAAGTTAAAAATTGGTCTAATCCTAATTATTTTGATAGTTCAGTTGTAATCAATGCTATGTAGATTCCAGACAAGCACATGAAAATGAAGTGATGTGGAATATGTAGATAAATTGTCATGAAAAACCCATTAGGGGAAAAAAAAAAGATTACAGTCTCATCGAACACTGGCCCAAAAGGAGGGAATTTAAAAGAAGCTATAAACCTCCAAGTATTTAGACAAGTTATAAGTAAAAGTTTATGGTATGTTGGGTGAGTATCAAATAGGGATCACCACAGTAAGCAAGTTGTCCATTTAGCACAGAACTCTGAAGTCATGAAAAATGGATATTATATACTATCATTCCTGGTTGAAATTATTCCTGATAATCTGGAAAGTGAAATGAGTTTTTTCAATTAGAATTTGTTGAAGCACATTTGATTGTGGCAGATAAACTAGTATCTTTTCTTTTAATCTCTCAGCTGAACTCAAAATTCATCCACTTGAAAATTATCTTCCACTAAAAATCTATGCCTCTTCCTCCATCTTTCTATCCACCTCTAAGGTTCTCCACGTCAGATTTCAGCACTATCTTCAAACAAGTCACTGTAACCCCACACCACTCTCTTTTAACAAGCTCTGCTCTGTCTTATCTATCTATACCAAATATTTGAGGTTTTTCTGTAGGTTTATATTCTAGTAATTAGAGAAGAATATTAAAGATTGAGCATCTAAAAAAGTTATACAGTTGCTAAAAATAATGAAGTTCATAAATGAAGTTAGCTCATTATTTCCTTCCTTCTCCATCAGCATCTTAACTTACTTTGGAGCTACTCCTACGCAGCACGTTTCTCTGTCTTCACTCACAGACGTTGCATAGTTTTCCCTACATTCCTAGGTTCTCACCCACTTCTCATATTCTCTCTCTTTCAGAACCAGTACACACTGAGGTCTATTAATAATTGTCATAGATATAAAGTATAAAAGCCCTCAAATGAATTTCAGCATCACCTTTTTGCAAGAAGGACAAACATCTGAGGTCATTCCAGCAGAGATCTTAATTTACCTCATAAAGAAGGGCAGAACAACTGTCCTCTGGCATAATATTGTAAGCTAATCACTGGAAATTCTGTTTTCCTCAATTTCATCAGAAAGACCATTTAACAAACCTGAGCTTAGCTCACTTTTTTAAAATATGGAAAGGAACAAATATAAAGTTGGAAGCAACAAAACTGTAAGCATTTTTAACTTATAAACTTCAAATGAAAAAAAGAATGTAAAAGTATTTCAGATTCTGAACTGTTTCACATTCAAAAAGCAATATATATTTCTATAATTAATATTTTTATTGTTGAAATTTTTAGACTTAAAAAAATCAGATATTCCAGTATAGTTTGTCATTGTTTTTGCTTATAACTAGGTATTAATCACTATAAAGTCTTTAAAGTTTTCCATTTAGTGGTATCATTTTAGATTACTAAGTTAAAGTTGCTCTTTTACATGAAATCCTTAAGAGAGGAGATTATTAAAATATGGGTTAACTCATGTTCTGCATAAGTCTAAGAAGCAAGCAGAAAGAAGAGCAGGATAAAGTACACTTACAACATGAAAGAGCTGGAAATTATGAAGTAACTTGTAAGGGATTTTAAATCATACTATAAAAGGGACCCTTGAGTTAAGAAAAATATTCAAATTAGTTATCCTATTAGAGATACAGTACAGGAAAAAATTGCAGATAGGGCAAATACTTTATTCATAACATGCTAACTAAAATTTTAAAAGCTGAAGCAATATCTTATACATATGCCTCAAAGATAAATATTAATGAATAAAAGAAATTTCCATAATGGTGAATGGGAAAAAAATCTATAGTAGCAAATCAGCCTATGGTTTTTTTTGTTTGTTTGTTTCCTTTTCTTTTGTCTGCTATGTGATTTCAATAAAATTAAAACTCTTTGAGCATTTTTCCTACGCTCATATTTTATGACAATGTCTAAGTGAAGCGCAGCTGGCATGCTCCAAGTTCGCAGCCATCGCTGATCACACCAGTGGATCTAAACAATCTTTCCTCTTCTCACACATGAGTAGAATCTCACTTTTTAGTGGACCAATACAACAACTGATTAACACATTTCTAATGAAATTTATATACCATTTTTATGTATTTATCTCATATCCTATCCCTGTGTATTCCCTACTGCCAAGAACAGTAAGTTTAATTTAGTAACACTAAACTCAAGTAAATTAGTATGTCTAATTGACTCTAAGTTCTGATTTATAAAAAAGTCTCTTCACTAACTGAATGTGCTTGTGTGTAGAACTTTTTGGAATCTCATGCAAACTAAAGTCACAATGATATTTCCTATTACATATTCCTGAAAGGAAGCAACCTCAGTGATAAGAACAGAAGGGTCTATAAAGAATAATGCATAATGCTTGAGCAATGCAAATGAAAAAAAGTCAGTGTCACAATCCCTAAGTATTTATAAATTGTGTGTGGAAATTACATTACTATTAAGAAAACATTTTAAAATACACTGCCTGGTATCAAAGTATGTTTAATTTAAAGTGTTCATATTTTAGACTCAGAATGATGGATTCAAAAAGCATTTTATGAAGTACAATATTTTTTTATTTAAAAGAATAAGTAAAACATAAAAGTTTAAGATATATGTTTGTTACCACATTGCTGCTTTTTATAGGGGGTGAGTCGTGCTATTTGGATTAATCTATGGAATGAATTAAAATTTAAAATGTCATTTTCAACCAATATCTTATTTATCTTTACAATCCTTCTTGCCCAGTACATAGCATAGTGTGGTTTGTTTTTGTTTTTGCCATAATCGGTACCTCTAAATATTTTTAAATTAAAATCTGTTTAGTGAGTAAGAAAAGTTCATTTACTATAAATGATGAGATGGAGAAGTTTTAAAGATAGCCTCTGTAACTATGTGACTGGGAAATAGAATCATCTGAAAAAATAAACAAAAAAGTTTCTGGTGGACTGATTATTGACTGAAAGGCAACTTTATGTACTCTGCTTTGTGACTTCAGGGTTGAGAAGTTGCAAACTATATTTCCCAAATTCTCTGAAAATAGGTATGTTGACTTTCTTGCCATGTTTTAAGATGCTCAACAAAACTGTTTATATTCCATCCCACTTAGAGAAAAAAACTTCCTTTTAGGGATGTCATAAATATTTCGCCTATTTTTGAACTTTATATAAATGTTTTGTGGTTTGCTTCTTTAGCTCAACATTATGTTTGAATGATTCATCTATCTTGTTTTACACATAGCACTAGATTATTACTTTGCACATCTTTAAAAGATGTCATTATACAAATATATCACTATTTATTCAATGTAATATTGACAGTCATTTGGGTTGTCACCAGTATTAAAGTATTCCAAACGTTACGTCTATGAACACTTGTGTTCACTGTTTAGCAGACTCTTCTACAAAGTGATTGTACAAATTTGCACACCAATTCAGCAATGTATGAAAATTTGAAGAGCTCTATATCCTCTATAAGACTTTTTAAATGTTGGTCAAACTTGTAAGTATGTAGAGTTATATTATAGTTTTAATCTGCATTTCCAAAAATATTAATAAGATTGAGAACTCTTTAATCATCTATAAGAAGTAAGTTGCAAATTCAGTGGGACTAAATATATTAAACATGTTTAAAATTCTTGAGCTGCCCAGGAAGAGATAAAAGTACTAACTCACATATGAAAATTCAAGAATGCATACTGTAATTTGTACATATAGTAAAAGCACATACAATTACTTGGCTGCTAGAAGAAAACTAGAATAATAATCAATTTGAAATAAGTTAAGAAAGGTGAGAAAATGGAACACAGCACAGGTGGGAAAAATTCATAAAATTGTACATTGGCAAATTTAGATATTAAATACCAATTATTCTGCTAAATATAAAATTCTATATATTCTAATTAAAATGCAAACATGTTAATAAAACTTTATTAACAATTAATGAAACATAGTTTCCACAAGATATATAAAATGCATGGATTTAAAATTTGAGAATAAAAAGATAGAAAAACATATACCATGTATAAACTAACCAAATGAAAGCAGAAATAGCTATATTAGTATCAGTGAACAGTGTACTAATATAAAGTCCTAAAAATAAATTTTATTAATATAAAAATTTAATTCACCAAATATATGTAATATCCATAAATTTGTATGCAACTAATAGCAAAGCCTCAAAACATATAAAGTAACAAAATAGAACTTAAAAAAAAATGGCATAAATAATTCCACAATTACACAAGATATTTTTAACCCATGTTTCTCAATAATTGAAAGGATAACCAGACAAATAGTAGTAAACATATAAAAGATTTGAAAAGTACTATTAACAAACTTCATCTAACCAACATAATATAGAACACTACTGGTAACAACTACAGAACAAAATTTTTTGCAGAACAGAAATTCTTGCCAAACAAAATTCTCAAGTGAACATTAAATATTGATCACATCTGAGCACATGCCTCACCAAAACCAAGTATCAATAAAAACTAAAGTACTGAAATCATCTTGAATATGTTCTCTGGCCAAGTGCAAAGTTAGATAACTTTTAATTCCTCATAAGTTTGGATATTAAGAAATGCACTTCTAAATAATCAACTGGGTCAAAGAAAACATGACAAGAAAGAATTAGGAAATAATTTAAATCACATTTTACCATTTTCCAATGTATGCAGGTGTGTGAAAAAAGATAGGGTTTTAGAGTAAAAAAATTAAAACAAGCATAATAAATATGTTTGGACCCTTAGGGAATTAAAAAAATAATATTATATTCAACAATACTATTACATAAATAAATTTTAAAAGTTATTTCATGGATATGATGATGTTTCAGTTAAATAGGAAAATATTCTTATTATTAGAGGAACATAGCTTTAATTTTTTTCAGAGTACTGTCATAAAATTTAAAATTATTTTCAAATAGTTCAGAAAATAATAGAACTACCTACTGATGAGAAAGAGAGGACAAATAAGACAAAAAGTTAACAATTTGTAAAAGGATACCTCTACTTCTTATATTATTCTTTTAGTTTATCTCCATCTTCACAATTTTTCTTTTTTTTTTAAAGATTTTCTTTTTAATGTGGACCATTTTTAAAGTCTTTATTGAAGTTGTTACAATATTGCTTCTGTTTTATGTTTTGGTTTTTTGACCTTGAAGCATGTGGGACCTTAGCTTCCCAACCAGGGATCAAACCTGCACCCCCTGCATTGGAAGGCAAAGTCTTAACCACTGGACTGCCAGGGAAGTCCCCACAATTTTTCAAGTAAAATTTTTGTGAAATTTTTGAGGGATGAAGCTCAGGCTGTGGTCAGAGGCAAATTTATAACCTTCAAAGACAACTAGTGATGAAGAATAAAATGTAAAAATCTCAAGAATCTAACCAAGAAGATAGAGAAAGAAAAGCAAATTATACATAAGACACAAGCAGAGATGAGTAACTTAGAAAACAAATATCCAAGAAAGGGTATAAACAAAGTCAAAATATGATTCTCTGAAAAGATTAATAAAACTGAAAAACCTCTGACAATATAAATAATATAAATGTAAAATGTAAATGTAAAACATAAAAAAACACTTTAGGAATAAAAAAGGTATAACTGTACATTCTACAAATATTAAAAACTAATTATTGGGCTTCCCTGGTGGCGCAGTGGTTGAGAGTCCGCCTGCCGATGCAGGAGATACGGGTTCGTGCCCCGGTCTGGGAAGATCCCACATGCCGCGGAGCGGCTGGGCCCGTGAGCCATGGCCGCTGAGCCTGCGCGTCCGGAGCCTGTGCTCCAAGGCGGGAGAGGCCACAACAGTGAGAGGCCCGCGTACCGCAAAAAAAAAAAAAAAAACCCACTAATTATTGAGGATAATTACAGATATTAATTCTACAGATATTAAAAAGTAATACTGTTATGGATTGAACTGTGTCCCCCAAACTTCATATGCTGAAGTCCTCTTTGCAGGTATAGTCAAGTTAAGATGAGGTTATTAGGGAGAGACCTAATAGAGTATGACTGGTGTCCTAATATAAAGGGGAAGTTTGGGCATAGAGACAGACATTCACAGAGGGAAAATAATGTGAAGAAACAGAGAGAATGCCACTTACAAGGAAAAACTGAGCTACCAGAAGCTACTAGAGAGGCATGAAACAGATTTTTTTTCTTACAGCCTTCAGGAGAAGCCAATCGTAATAATGCCTTGATTTCAGACTCCTAGCATCCAGAACTGAGACAATAAATTTCTAAGACACCAAGTTTGCAGTACTTTGTTATAGCATCCCTAGCAAACTAATACAGGTTGTATAAACATATTTTGCCAATAAATTTTAAATGTTGATAAAGTTGACAAATTCCAAGAAAGAAACAATAAAAATTAAAACAAAAATAAATATAAAATCAGAATAGTTTAATAATTTTAAGGAAGTGAAACCCCAAAATAAAATCTTCCCACAGAGACATTTCAAGGCTTAATCAGTAGATGGATTCAGTAATAAATCCCAGGAAATATTTCTGGAAAAAAATTATACAAATTTTTGGTTTTCAAATGTGATATGCTTTTTGCTCTCTAATATACTGATATTGTGAATTACATCATTTGTTTTTCAAATGTATATCAGGCTTGAATTACCAGGATATATCCCTCTTTGTCATGATATATTATCCTTTTATATATTGTGGGGTTTGATTTGCTAATATTGTGCAAAGGATTTTTTACATCTAAGTTTGTGAGGGACATTGTTCTATTAATCTTTCTTTGTAATGTCTTTGTTTGGTTTGGGTTTTGGCCTGATAAAAATGAATTGCAAAATGTTTTCTCTCTTCCTTTTCTTGGAAAAGTTAATGTAGAAACAGTAATATTTCTTTTTTGAATGTTAATTAGAATTTTCCAGTGAAGCCATTTGGTCCTGGAAATTTATTTCTTGAAAAACTTTATTTATTAATTTGGTTTCTTTAATAGACATAGAATAATTCACATTATTTAATCTTGAGTAAGGTTGGTTAGTTGGTGTCTTTTAAGGAATTTGTCCATTTCATCTAAATTGTTAAATTTATGAGCATAAAGTTGACTGTAGTATTTTCTTATCTTTTTAACGTCTGTAGGATCTATAATAATATTCTTTTTTCATTTCGCATTTAATCATTCGTGCCTTCTCTTTTTTCATGGTTACTCTTTCTAGAATTTTATTAATTTTTAATATTTTCTAAGAACCAGCTTTTGGTTTTTTTTAAATATCTTTTATTTTCTGTCTTCAATTTCATTGATTTTTATTTTGTTATTTCTTCCCTTCAGCTTGCTTTAGGATTAATTTTTACATTCATTCTTCTCACTCTCCAAAATGGTGTCCCCATCTTCCTTTCATGTGCTACTGTAGGTAAGTCAAGACTCAAATAACATCTTCTCTTATAAGAACCTGTATTTTCTTATACATCAGGGTAGTTGCCTGCCTAAGACCTCAGTTTTCTGATGGGTTCTAAAATAATGACTTTGTAGATTATCTGGAGTGATGATGCTCTTTCCAGCTTTCTACATCCTGGGAAAAAGTTAGAAACTCTTTTAAAAAAGTATTGTTCTCACTCCTTTTCAAATTAGATAATTTCTATTCATCTATCTTCAGGTTCACTGACACTTTTCTTTGTTAGCTCTATTCTTGCGTTAAGTTCATCCAGGGAATTCTGAAAATTTTAAATATTATTATATTTTTAAATTCTAAAATGTCCATTTGTTTCTTCTTTATAATTTCTACTTTTCAGCTGAGATTTCCTATCCTTTAATTTATCACAAGCACATGCCATATTAAGCACAGTTAATTTATATTCTTTTATGATAATTCCACCATTTGGGATATCGCAGTTGATTTTCTTCTCCTTTGAGAACCATTTTCTTGGTTCTTCTTATGTTAATTAATTTGGAATTTATCCTGGACATTGTGAAAATTGTGTGGTGGAGAATCTTGATATAGTTATATTGTTCTGACAAGCTTTGATCTATTTTTTAGCAAGCAATTACCTTGATTAGGCTCCTATTGCAATCTCTATCTCACTTGAAACAGGTAGCAACTCAATTTTAAGTATAATTTTTTTTTTTTTTACCTTCTAGCCAGGATGCCTGCACGTGCTATTTTTAGACCAGGTAGACACTTAGGTAGTGATTGTACACAGAACACAGGGTTCTCCTTCTATACTCTCTCCTTTCCAGGACACACTTCTCATTCTCCAGCACAGGCAATGCGCTTTTTATTACAAGTTCAGCTGTCTTTCTCTGTGCTGTGAACATGGCCCACCCTCAGGCCAAATCCACAAAAATGGACTAACCTATGTCAGGACTTTTCTTCAAGTCTCAACTTCCCTCCAAAATCTGCCTTTTTTTTGTTCACTCTGGAGCCCTCAGAGTGGTTGGTTTTTTGTATTAGTCCAGAGTTGCTTCATATCATTTTGGAACAATTAGAATGTTAGAGGTTTACTCTGCCAAATGGTAAGAGAACTCCACAAATTCTCTTTTTAATGCAATCTTCTATTTAGCCCATTAATGCATTCTAAAATTTGATGATAATCTCTTTCATTTCCAAATCTTTTGTTGCTTTTTCTTGTTATTCTTGTTGTTCTTGTTATTCTTTTATGATTGGGCTGATAATTTTTGATGGTTTCTTATTCCTTTTTATGTTTATGGTTTTTAAATCTATATTTTATTTCTTGAAGCAATTTTAAAACAATTATTTTATATTTTGTATTAAGTAATTCCAATATCAAGAGCTCTTAGAAATATACATATGCTATTTTGTTCACTCTTACTCATAGGGGCTTTATTTCTTGTACATTTGGTTAACTTTATTATGTGCTCATATTAGACTTTTTAAAGGGAGATTATTTGCATTTGTTTCTGTCGCATGTCTTCCAGTTTTATAAACTCAGGGCCACTTCAGTTTTTCAGCTTAGGATTCTCTGGACCTTGAAATTAGAGTAAATTTAATTTACAATCCATGTGAGGAAGTCCTATGGTTACAAATTCTCAGAGTATTTTATTTTTCCATTCTGAATCTGCCTAAAATAGACAAGTTATCTTGTCATTTTCCTTTGCTGGCAGGTTAGATTTTCTATCACCCTTTCATTGGCATTACAGCCATTTGAGAGTTCTTGCTTTATATGTGGGTCTCGATTCCAGCTCGTCACTTTGTAAGAGTCCCAGACATTGTATTAATTTCACCGAAGAGTTTATAAAAATCAAGTCTAGTTCTTAGCAAAAGTAAATGTCCCAAAGCAGCCACAGATTCTATGTGTCCTTACTATTTTGGTTGTTTCTCAACTTTTTAATCTCAGCTATCAATTTTATAGCCTATTTGCATTAATTTTTCTGCACCTAAATGTTTTATGATGAGAGTGTTTTTCAGAATATCTAGTCACCCACCATATTGATAGAAAAAGAAATTCTATACTTGGCTACCAGTGCTGGAGCCGCCACTGGAGCCGACTTGGCTTGCGAACTCCGCTGAGGAGCGGGAGGTTGGGCCGCAGTTACAGCCGCGTCGACTCCCGGTGCCTGGCCCTTCGGCGGCACGGCGTGCGGGGCGACGTGGAAGCGGCCCATGGAGTTCGAGGCGGCGCTGCTGAGCCCCGGCTCTCCGAAGCGGCGGCGCTGCGCCCCTGTGCCGGCCGCACTCCGGGCCTCGCCCCCGGACGCCGAGCTGCCGCCGCTGCTTCAGGCGCAGACTCCACCGCCGACTCTGCAGCAGCCCGCCCCTCCCGCCAGCGAGCGGCGCCTTCCAACCGCGGGGCAAATTTTTCAGAACATAAAACAATATAGTCGTTATCAGCGGTGGAGACGTTTAGAAGTTGTTCTTAATCAGAGTGACGCTTGTACTTCGCAAAGTCAGCCTCACTCAGCGCTCACAGCACCTAGTTCTCCAGGTTCCTCTTGGATGAAGAAGGACCAGCCCACCTTTACCCTCCGACAAGTTGGAATAATATGTGAGCGTCATCTTAAAAGACGATGAAGATAAAATTCGGGATGAGTATGAGCAAATCCTCAATACCAAACCAGCAGAACAATATGACTCTTTTGTGAAATTCACACATGATCAGATTATGCGACGATATGGGACAAGGCCAACAAGCTACGTGTCCTGAATCTTTCTTGCATATCTGGGTACCAGGTTTGACCTCAAGAGGTGGCTGCTGTACACTTTTTGCAACTAGTTTGATATCACATTTCAGCTCCAACTTTGCATCCTGAGAACACTTAAATGTTTCTGCAGGTCCATTTTATACAACTTTAAAGACCTTAAAACTTTCCAGTTGCCACAAGCATATCTTTCTTTTCTGCTCATCCAAAAAACAGCTGTGCCCTACTGTGATAGACTTTCCAAAAAATACCTGGAGCAGCAGTTTAGCAAAATATGCCCTCAGTGGCACTCAACAAATGGAGTTTCCCCAAGTACAGTTCTGTAAGAAGTGTGTGTGAGAGTGTATGTGTGTGTATGTGTATTTTGTTATTATTTGTATTGTGCACATTTTTTTGATTTTGGGGATTCTGGCTGTGAATTTGATGCACGACAATTATGGTTAAAAACATTTCCTTGGTCTACAGAAGATCATTAATGTTTTGTGACCATGTAAGTTGTAACAGTGTATTGTTTTATGTGTAGGTATTATTGTTAAATACACGGACTGTTTCCAGGCACAGAATATGAGTCATAAATTAGGAGGGACATTAGATGTGATTATGACGACATAGCAAACGTCTGTGGTCCTAAGTCTACAAATGCGTGGTGAGGAATTAGAACAAACCTGAGACAGGCCATTTGACACATGACTCTGCCTAGCTGTATTAGAACATTACTTTGACTCCAAGCCTTAAAATACCCACGTGGAGTCTGTGCTCACCTCATTCACACAAGGAGCTCCCTGGACACTGAACCTCTACGAAGGAAAAGAGTCTCCTCTGGAGCAGGGGCATCAGGCTTTGCTTGGGAGCACGACAAAGGCGAGCATGGGGCTGGGCCACGCCCCGGAGGCACTGCTACTTGGGAGGCGCCACTTCACCTTTGTATCAGTTACTAAAAATAGAATTTGGATCCTTTGGTCAGGTTCCCCCAGATTCTTTTAAGAGCTGTCCATGTTCAATTGCTTGAGCTTTGTTTGGGCAACCCCCTGCCCCAAGTTGCTTACAGACTGTTCTTCACGTTATTTCCAAGGCTGAGGAACAGAAAGTAGCCTCTGTTTTGAGCAGGTGGAAGTTAAGTACACATTTATTTTTTACTGTGACTTGCTCAAGACCATGTTTTACAAAATGCCTTGTTTCCTTTATTATTTTTTCTGGAAAGGAAAGTTCTATTAAAATTGTTTTAGTTTGAATATAGAATAATTTTTTAAATTAAGGCTTATTTTGAAAAAAACTGAGTTTAATTCAAATGTATGCCAGTACCTTGCAAAGTAAGGTAATATTCAGAGACAGCTGTCCTGATCAGATAGCTTAGAGAAGTTTCTGGAATATTCACATTCGAAGACTCCTTATTAATGAATATCTTTGACTTAAATCTAGCCAAAAACTGGAACATTATTCTTTGTACATTTTCATTATATAGCGTTAACAAGCTTAGTTGCAAACAAATAAAATACTTAAGCTATTAAAAAAAAAGAAATTCTATACTTAAAAGAATTCATGATTCTCTGCCTACTCTTTCAATTTAGTATTTTCCTTATTCCCTTTAAATTAATAGAAAATATTGTGAAACTAGACAAATTGGTCTTACTACAAACTCTTGCTAACTCACCAATGATTTATTCATATCCACCTGATTGCCTTTTCTGCTTTCCTTAAGTTCCCTATTCCTTTCAGCAAATACTCTAGTCTATTATTGTCTGAGGCCATTCAGTATTAATTGTTTATTCTTCCAATTTCCCTGCCTCAAAATATCTGTATTTTGACACATTCTCTTTTCTTTACCTTCACTCTACAAGACTGACACTTGTGCCCTACTTTCACCCTCCCTATCATCTTCATAACCATTATGCTTTAAAGAGTATTTTCACCATGCTTTTGAATATTCAGTATTTCCAAGGTATCTCACTACACAATATAATCTTCTTTTAAATTAATTAATTAATTTACTTTTGGCTGTGTTGGGTCTTTGTTGCTGTGTGTGGGCTTTCTCTAGTTGTGGCGAGCAGGGGGGCTACTCTTCGTTGTGGTGCGTGGGCTTCTCTTGTTGCAGAGCACGGGCTCTAGGTGCGTGGGCTTCAGTAGTTGTGGCTCGCAGGCTCGGTAGTTGTGGCCTGTGGGCTCTAGAGCACAGGCTCAGTAGTTGTGGTGCACGGGCTTAGTTGTTCTGCAGCATGTGGGATCTTCCTGGACCAGGGCTCGAACCCGTGCCCTCTGCATTGGCAGGTGGATTCTTAACCACTGCACCACCAGGAAAGTCCTACAATATAGTCTTCACTCTTCTAAATCTCTTCTTCAACTTATTACCCCTTCAAGCAATGCATTCTCCTTTCTCTACTTCAAATGTTTTGAGAAAGTAGTCTTCCCTTCATAATCACCCACTTCATTTGAAATTGTATTGATACAACTTCACCAATGATTCACTCCATCCAAGTCCTTTGGCCTTTTTCTCATATCCTTAATCTTGCTGCAAATTATCATACATAAACCTCATGTCACTAACTCGTCTACATTTTAGAAATCTCCATACTAATCTAGTTTCTCATTCTTGACCTTATCTAAAGTGTAGACATTTCTCAAGGTTCCAGGTTTTTTTGTCAAGCCCCTATCCCCATAACTGTCTATACTACATCACTTATTGATCTCTTATCATCCCATACTTCAAGATATTACCTCCATGAAATCAATTTCTAAATTTATAGCCCAAGGTGCCCCCTTTTCTGGTAGTCATTTAAGCAGAAACTGCCTAAGACATTCTTTATTTCTCCCTCTTTTAACATTGCCATCGGAGCAGTTGCCCCACTGAGACAATTCTACTTACACAAAACATTTTTCATTCCTACTGTCATCACTTTACACCACAAACACATCACCTAATCAGTCTCTCAATTTGTCTATTTCACTCTCTTCCCTCAATCCATTCTGCATATTAAAGCTGAGTTAACTTTTCAAGGATATAGTTCTGATGTCACCATCATCATGCTCAGAAAAATTCTTTCATTGTTCCCAAAGTAGAAAAACTGATTGGCATCAGGGAATTCTATAATCTGAGCCCCATTTATCTCAAAAACAGTTTGTACTGATTCAATTTAGGCACTCTGGGCACCAATCAATCTAGACTCACCATTTGATCATAATATGTTTGTCAAGACTCTGATTTCAAGGAACAAAAACCCACTCAAGTAGTTCAAATAAAGGAGTGTCTACTGAAAGGGCATAGTGTCTTTAAATAGCACCAGAACAGAGTTAAATCACATGAAACCTGGAGATGAGACTTGGGAAACTACTCAGGATTGAGGCAACCTCTTGAAACTTTCTTTGCTTCTCAGCAGCAAATATACCAAACATAGCTTTCACTCTCCTGACTCCACGTGATATTTTTATGAACTCATCTCTACCATCATGCCTTTGTTTCTTAGTTTTAAGTTTTGAAGGACAGACTCCAGTTGGCCAACCAGCAGTATGACTCTAGATAGGTACTATGTCCAGAGAAGGAGTCAAACTGTGCAGGCAATCAAAAATATGTTAATTCAAGAACATACACTGTGTTTCCTGTTCCTGAGCTATTTTTTATATATGCCTTCTACTTGTGACTCTATGTACTCCCCCCAACCCCATCTTTCCAAATACCCAAAATTACTCATCCTCCCAAGACTTCACACAAACACTACATCCTCCTTGAAGTTTTTCCTGACTTCTCAACTGAAAGTAATTGCTCCCTCCTCTGAACTCCCATAGCTCTTCCTCTGACTCTCTGCTGTGGCAAGTCTCATCTCCCAAATTCAGCTAAAAGCAGAAGCTATACTATTCCTCAGCGATGCTTAGATCAATACAAGGAACACAGTAACCACTCGATAAGTGTTTGCTGAACAGCAGAGTATTCTAAAGGATAATTAAAGGCAGGAAGTACTTCTAAACCTTAAACTGAAGCCTTTTTCAGAAAGTAGGTCATGTACTGTCATAAATATTCTTACAAGAGAGGAAATATTGATGGACATTAGAACATATCCAAAACCAATTCAATCTCAGTTAAAAGAAAATGAGACTGCATTTATGTCCTAGGTGGGAGACCCAAATGATAGATTTACTTTTAAGAAGGAAAACCGAGAACAAACAAACAAAAAACTATCCAATCATTCAATAAGAATTTGCTGTAGACTTGGAGGACACTACTCTTGTGTTGACACCTTACTTGTGGTAGTAACATTCTTTGTTTCCCAGAAACAAGCCTATCATTAGTTAACCATTCTATTACCTTCCCCTAAATAGAACAGTTGTTAAACTCTGTTGGATTGCTAATCAGTATATTATCTTCTTCAGAGAGGCAAACTGAAGTTAACAAGATATATATTGCAATTCTTTAGTTTCCGCTAGTCTTTTAAACTCTAAAGTATACACTTACTACTCAAATTATCTAAGGAGAGAGATCCTGTGCTAGCTAGGGACTGCAAAATATCATTAAGCAAAGGCTATGGAGCTACTAAAGCATCTCTGTACCAAAATGCTAAGATTCATTAAAATATTAAAGTATTAGCTATTATTGCACTTGAGAATGGGGACAGAAAACCTCTCTGCTTCAGAAGAGCTGCTCAGTTCCTCTATAGGCTAAGAGTTTGGTCGACTATTCTGTTAGCTTTTAGGATTAATAGTTCAACATGACTTGATCTCTGCAAAGTTCATTCTGCTCATTTTGATATTTTTACTCAATATTTTACCTCCTTATCCAGGTCCCTCTCTGGCTTATTAAAGCAGTTCATCTTTCTCACATATTTTGAATAATAATTTTGAACTGTACATAATGAAATGTATTTCTGGTTTCTGTACTCAAGGGCTTTAACTGTGAAACATCTTCTCTATGATTCTTAGGTAAATAAAGATAAATAACCTCTCAGGGTATCGTTCATTTATAAATTATAGTAGTCCTACTGTTTCTAGGAATTCTCAAATAAATTGATATTTACATCTATTCTTGCAATACTTCTGCCACGTATTTGTGGTTCCCTATCCAGACTAGAGTACTGTTTAGCATTATTATTTAAGGCGTTTGTATTTCGCCTAGCCAATATTTCATCATGGGATCCTTTTAATTGGATTTGTCCTAGGCTTATTGAATAAAATTCCAATGTAATTTTTCTTTGATTATTTTTCCCCGAAGTAAATGTTTTGATTATAGTCAATGATGTCACCAAAGAATGACTTTAACCCCATAAACCTCCATCAGCCTCTCCAAAGTTCCCTCTCCCAAAATAAGCATACAATATAAGTATAAATGACAGTTTTACTATGCAGACGCAGCTTCCAGAAACAACTCCTCGGGATGCGCCCTTTCCAACTAGATTATCCTTATCCCCTTCATACATATGCATCCTCTTCTAATACAGCTTTATACGCACTCTTTCTTTTGAAGAATATGAAGAGACAGCATTTTATCCAAGTTCATGCCTATCTTTTAGCATCACTCAGTGTCAAGCACATATACCAGATACTCAATAACTGTATGTTAAACAAAACTATATTTGGAGTTCATTTTCCCCCGCTGGGCTGAAAAATTTTGAATGGTCCGTGTATATGTTGTCAATCTGACCACTGAATTGTACAATTAGATGTAATTACAATTTGATTCTATTACAATTTGATGTAATTAAATATAGAACAAAATTTTTAACTTTTCCTTTAAAATAATGCTGAAATTAATTGTTTTCCCTAAGTGTAGCATACATAGGTCTTGGCCAGATGTAACATCTTTTCCACCATTAATATGTAAAGGTACTAGTGAATCTTTAAGAAATGTAAAAAAGCATATCTTGCTTCAGGATTAATTAAATTACATTGCTTCTAGTGACTTGGTGTTATTAGTCCTTTAATTTTTCAGGTTAGGTCATTATATAAACCTAAATGAATGCCAAACAGAACCTTAGGATCCTGAAAATTCCCCTCAAAAAATAAGAGTTCCATTGTCACTGGTTGACCCTCTTGTTACATGTAAAATACCCTGTTTCTTCCTGCCTGCAGTGCTCTCTGCTTGCCCTTTTCTTTGTGAGGAATAATTTAGCCATCCCATTCTTAAATAGTTTGAGACCCTGTTTAAAGAACACTTACCCTAATGAGCTTTTCTTAACTCATTATTTTCATCTTCCCTTGTCTTACCCTCACCAGTTTGTGATAACACATATATTTTATTAAAGTTGTTTTAGATATCTGTCTCATTAAATCAGAAACTTATTGGGGTTAGTGACTTAGTTTTATTTTCTTTGTATTCCGAAAGCCTTGACTAATGGCTGGACAGCAAAATGAACTCAGTAAATCTATGTTGTAGGCATATCATTTTACATGTGTGAATATTTTAGAAGGTTGAGCTAATACTATGTCTATATTTAAAGCATATGCATATATTATAACAGTGATCTCTTCAAATGTCATTTTAGAAGCACCATGACAATAAGTGTCAATGGTGAATTGCTAGTTCAGGAGTGATTTCTGATTTAAAAATAAGATCACTCATCCTTGTCATCATTGTAAGGTAATTAATATAAATTTCATTTGCATATTCTTGGCTCATTTCTTTTCACTCTTTAATCTTGTAATCACTCCTAGTAATACTCTGAAAAGGTGACCTTAAGAAGCGATTAACATATTTGTTTAGAATAACAGAATAATTGCTTATTAGTGTACTGTTTGAACAAATAAACAATAGATTAACTGAAGAAGAATGGTTCTCAAACTAGAAAATTGGTGGACAATGCTAATACATGTCATCTTTTTAAAGAACAGGTAATGAATTTATTAAAATACTAAAGGAATATAAACTTTTGGTAGAAACTGACAAACATTTAACGGTTAGACTTCAATACAGCATTTCTTTATCAACTTTTGTTTCTTTATATCTTTCCCTTCATTTTCTTCCTTGATATTTGTATCATTTATTTCTGAAAATACTCATTTATACCTTAGGCTCACTCCTGTGACTTTTCAATGTTTTTTGCTATAATACTTCCTGTTTCCATAGATTCTAAAGTCTCTCTTCCATCATTTTCCTCTTTCTCATTTCTTCTTGGTCTAGTTCTTAGAAACTTCTTCCTCATTTTCACTTCCTATAACACTTTTCATTTTTTCTCACATCTTCCATACCACTTGTCATATCTTCTTTTTCTCCTTTCTCTTATATCACACTCTTCATTGTAACTTGCAGTTATTTTCCTCTGTGTTGCATGCTTTTCTGATTCATCTGAGCCTATTATTCCTCATACTCAAAAACTCTACTTCTTTTTAGGAATGACCCTAACTCAGGTTCCCGTTCTTCAAGAGGCCACATCTAATCGCACCTGTTATTGCCATCAGAAGAGATTCCTTTGCAAAGGAATCTTTCACATATTTCATAGACTTGAGTTTTTTTTTCCATTTCTAGTGAAAATTCAGCTAATGAATTTAAGAAGATTCATCTGGAATTTATGATACATATCCTATCTTCAATAACCCCCATCCTATCTCAATCATTTCCATTTTAATGCCCAGAATATAACAATCCCAGTTAGAAAGTTGATTTTTTATTGTTTATTTTAAATTCAACAATAAAATACTAGTTAACACCAAACAATTAAAAACATCCCAGACATTTTTTTATTCACAGCTTATCCACTTTTATGAAAATCAAAATATCAGTATTAAAAACACATGTGGTCAGGTACACACCTCAATGTCCAAACGGATGCCACTTAATTCTTCTCACTGGGCTATAAAATGGCAATAGTTATTTTCAAAAATAGCTTACTATAATAGAACATTTTCTATTTGCCAGGTGCTATCCTAAAATTTTTAAATGTATGAACTAAGTCTTCACTACAACACTATGAGGTATATGTTATTTTTATCCTTGTTTGTACAGATGAGAAAACTGAGATACAAAGAGCCTGAGTAACTTCTTCTGGGTCTCAGCCCAGGGTCATCCCAGACCCAGACAGCTTGCATTCAAGGCTGAATACATGAGATGCTCAAAAACATGCCCAGCCTCCCATGTAGTCTATAGAGGTTGATAGGTACTCTTTGTTCAGTGAATACCCACCATGAGTAGACATAGTAAGTGACTAAAGTTAAGAATGTAGGTGAACATAAAGAGGCAGGATAGGTTGGTTTAGCTTTTCTCATCATGGTTCACAATGGCCAATTGTTGAATGCTGCTGAGGATCTCTCACAGTACTAGAACAAAAATATTTTCATGCTTTGTGGGAATTTGTTGACACAAATCATGTAAACACATATATAAATTAAATAATCCAAGATAATCAATATGTATCTAAGTTTGACTCATATACTGATTCCATGAAAATGTTATCAACAAAATTACAATTTTGCATTGATTGTAATCTAAATGTTCAATTATATACACACATATTTACACAGAGGATTTTTCTGCATTAATATTTGTTTATATAAAGTTCTTTTAAAAAATAAATCAATTGCAAAAATTTATAATTTTGTGTGTTGTTATTTATTTTGGATTTCATGCAATTTGATGCATAGCCAATTCAAAATCAAATATATTATTCCTTATTGATGAAATATAACTGAAGATATCAAAAATAGAAGCCTGTGTTTACCACAACATATTTGTAAAACTGGTATATTTAAGTGTTTACTTATACAAATACACAGATTTTTAAATTGTTCCTTGCATGCATTATATAATCTCATTCCTAAAACAACCCTTTGGGATAGGTTCTATTTTTATCACTGCTAGAAAGAATATTTACAATATTAAATAACAGGTATAGCAAGAGTATGGACCATTTAGAATGCAAGCCAACCATGATGGAGCAGGATTCCGAAGGATTCTTACTGAGTCCAGTTCTGTGTTGGGGAGGACCAGGGGAGGGCATTCTTGAGGAGAACTTAGGTAGCCAGAGAAGTGGTGGGGGGAGGAGGCACTTAGAGGATTCAGGACATTAATTATTTACCAACTAGTATGCCTCATAAAATGATTTTAATTTGTTCATAAAAACCTTGCCATTAGTTGCAAAGCTATTAAAATGTATATATTTCCATTAATTTTAATGGGAAAAATTATGATGCATTTCATCCCAACCCAAGACACTCAAACAACTTTCAAAGATAGAAAAATATGAACAATTTAAATAACATAAAATACTATTGTACTAAACAAGGAGGCAAATATGACTCAATAGTAGGTGGAGCTAAGTGGAAAAGGATACAAAGAAATCATACTGGGGAAGGAATGAAGAAATGAAGAACCAAGTGATTGACTTTGACCCAGCTAATAAGCCTTTTGGGAGGTACATGGTTATTCTGCACTCAAATACAATTAAAAATAGCTACAGTACAGAAAAACAACAACAATAAGAAGCTCAAAATAAAAATAAAACCTGAGAGCACTTCAAAATAAATCAAATTTGTGTGGGCTCACAACAGAGAGACCGAGGTGTCAGAGAAGCATCTACTTCTGCATATCTCTCACTTGTGCTAATTATACAAAGCAAACATGTTAACACAGTGATTGGATACTGTTTTGTAGTATATTCTCTAACCAAAAGCTGATTTTTAAAAAAAATTGGTACACGTGTCTTTGCCTGAAACTAAAGTGTCAATATGGTAATATATTTATTTAGTAAGGTGTGGGATGGAAAAAGTATTATACTGAAAAAAAGAAGTCATCTGAACAGTGGTGTAATTTTTTAAGAATCATTATGACTCTTAAATAACTGAAGAGTTAGCAATCAATACAGCTATATGGGGCAAAAAAGCTGAGTATTAGACCTGATCATTTCCATTTTCCATTGCAGCAAATGAGACTGAATTAGCCAAACCTCCGTCACAAAGGTAGTAAAATATAGAGTCAGAACTTCACCCCAATTCTGTCCCATATCAAAGCCTATGTCTTAAATAATTGTGTTATATATGAAGAATTTCCTTGTTGATGTCTATTGCCAACATTTGAATGATAAAAAGGAATTATACAATTTTTTATCAAAAAGTGGAGTAAGAAAATGATCAGATTTGCAAGGGTCTGCTTTCCAAATCTGATCATTTACAGGTGAAGTCAGTAGATTTTTCCTAAAATATTTCCACTGCCAAAACTCTGTTGCTAGTGACTGAAACTCTACCATTTGATAGTCTTTCAACTGGGCTTAGAAATTGTCCCTAATACAATGTATTCTGGGATAAAAGCTAAAGGAAGCTTTTATCATACATAAATACCACATGAGATTTAACTAATAAGTGTCTTTCCAGAGTAGCGCTATGGAAAGAATGCTGACATATGGTTTTAGTTCTCTCTTGGCCACCTACTAACTGATTGGCATTGGTGATGTCACTTGACCTTTCTGAAGTCAGTTTGTTTATTTACTGGCGGTAACAATGCCTTCCTAATTACATTGCAGCTTTGCTGCAGAATATCCCATGTAATAAGGCAAGTTAATGTATTCCTAAAGCTACTTACCCCATCAACACGTAGGCTCTCAGTTCTGTTAGATGGAAACGGGATAGATTCATATTCCACAGACAAAAGCTTTATTTGAAATAGTGAAATAAGAAGAAGCTGAAAAGGGTCTCTGGGTACCTGGTGTCAGGGTGGGGAGTGGAGGAATAGAGGTGCTAAAAAACAGACAGAAGAAAGGCAAACTTCATCTATTTTACAATTTTGTTTCTAGATGGCCATGAGATTTAATGTACAAGAAAACAGAAGTAAAACTAACTAAATGAAAAATACAATGCAAGTTCTTTTTCATAGCCTATCTACAGCTAAGTCTCTTGTTCCACTTACTCTGGAAATGTAGGTTCATTTAAAATGGAAATCATTCTTGCATATTGTTTACAAATATAAATCAATTCTAAGATACAGTCTAGGTTGGTTCTACAAAGAAAGAAAGGGGAAGGGAGGAAAGAAAGAAAGAGGAAAGGAGGGAAGGAAGGAAGAAAAAAAGGAGAGAGGGAGGGAAGGAAAGAGGAAAGAAGGAAGGGACAGAGGGAAGGAAAGATTTAAGTATAATGCTATGAAATAGGCAATTTCTTGTTAAGAGTACCTCTGTGGACTCTAGCTTTAAATTTCTGCCATCTGATTAAAGACCTAAATGTAAGGCCAGAAACTATCAAACTCTTAGAGGAAAACATAGGCAGAAAACTCTATGACATAAATCACAGCAAGATCCTTTCTGACCCACCTCCTAGAGAAATGGAAATAAAAACAAAAATAAACAAATGGGACCTAATGAAACTTAAAAGCTTTTGCACAGCAAAGGAAACCATAAACAAGACCAAAAGACAACCCTCAGAATGGGAGAAAATATTTGCAAATGAAGCAACTGACAACTGAGGACTAATCTCCCAAATTTATAAGCAGCTCATGCAGCTCAATAACAAAAAAACAAACAACCCAATCCAAAAATGGGCAGAAGACCTAAATAGACATTTCTCCAAAGAAGATATACAGACTGCCAACAAACACATGAAAGAATGCTCAACATCATTAATCATTAGAGAAATGCAAATCAAAACTACAATGAGACATCATCTGACACCAGTCAGAATGGCCATCATCAAAAAATCTACAAACAATAAATGCTGGAGAGGGTGTGGAGAAAAGGGAACCCTCTTGCACTGTTGGTGGGAATGTAAATTGATACAGCCACTGTGGAGAACAGTATGGAGGTTCCTTAAAAAACTACAAATAGAACTACCATATGACCCAGCAATCCCACTACTGGGCATATACCCTGAGAAAACCATAATTCAAAAAGAGTCATGTACCAAAATGTTCATTGCAGCTCTATTTACAATAGCCAGGAGATGGAAACAACCTAAGTGTCCATCATCGGATGAATGGATAAAGAAGATGTGGCACATATATACAATGGAATATTACTCAGCCATAAAAAGAAACGAAATTGAGCTATTTGTAATGAGGTGGATAAACCCAGAGCCTGTCATACAGAGTGAAGTAAGTCAGAAAGAGAAAGACAAATACCGTATGCTAACACATATATATGGAATTTAAGAAAAAAATAAAAAGTCATGAAGAACCTAGGGGTAAGACAGGAATAAAGATACAGACCTACTAGAGAATGGACTTGAGGATATGGGGAGGGGGAAGGGTAAGCTGTGACAAAGCGAGAGAGAGGCATGGACATATATACACTACCAAATGTAAGGTAGATAGCTAGTGGGAAGCAGCCTCATAGCACAGGGAGATCAGCTCGGTGCTTTGTGACCACAGGGAGGATGAGTGGGAGGGAGGGAGACGCATGAGTGGGAGGGAGGGAGACGCAAGAGGGAAGAGATATGGGAACATATGTATATGTATAACTGATTCACTTTGTTATAAAGCAGAAACTAACACACCATTGTAAAGCAATTATACTCCAATAAAGATTTTTTTAAAAAAAAGAATATTCACAGAAGCATTTTTTTAACACTAGAAGTTTGGAAACAATCTAAATTTCTATCAACTAGGAAGTTAACTTTCCTGAGTTATCTAAGTTCTACTTAAGAATGATCATGAATATCAATGTTCATTTGAGCCTCTGCATTTACAGCTCCCCATATACCCATGTGCTCCCCCAATATATGCATGGATTCCCCACACTTTCCAACACCCTTTCAGTTAAGCCAGGGAATATGACTAATTATGGACAACGGTGGTAAGCAGAAGTCATCAATGACATGCATTGATGGCTGGCATTTACAAGCCAGTGTGTGAACATCCAACTCCCCCTGCCGCTGACTTAGAAACTACATATTCTAAACAGCATGTCTGCAAGGCAACTGTCTGAATCATTGAGTTACTACTTGGAAAATAGCGACTGGACCCACAATAGACTGTGAGAACAAGAAACAAATAGGTTGTTAGGCAAATTTGGGGATACATTAATTACCACCATAGAGACTAGACTAACCTGAGTAATAAAAACATTATGGCAAAAGTGAGATACTGTTCTAAGGAAAAAAAAACCACTAAAATTTATGACACTGGCTTAGTTATCATGCGGAAGGTAGTGAGAAAACTATTTCCAGACAGCAGTGAGATACAGATTCATGCTGCACAGTAGCAAAATATTTAATAAAACTGAAGACTTGATAACTTGAAAAAGGCTATACAGCTAATGAACTTGTAGCTCTAGGCTGATGATCATGATGATTAAATAAACTTAATAGCATGTGTTAATTGCCAATTGATTGTGTATGGCAAGATATTACAAGAAAACAATGAGTTCAGGATAGAATTAGTAAATTTACAAGAAGAAATAAAAGATAACTTGGGGACTTGGAGACTTGGAAAAGACATTTCTTCTAGACACCAAGTATTTGGAAATGAAATTAAAGATGGCTTTGATTGGCACGATGACCTGGGTTGCGCAGTAAGCTGAAAAGGAAGGTTGTGCCCCTACGGCTCTGCCTTCGTGCATCTTTGCCAATTCGTAAGAACAGCAACAAATGAACAAATCACAGGGGTCAGTAACACTCAAGAATGTGACTATTCCTGGACCCTACTCAAAGAACCTGGTCAGAGAGGTGATAATGGAAATCTAGAGGACCATATTATCAGTGGATTACCATAAAACCAAACAGACATTTCAGTAGGAGCAAGGAGAAGCGCTCAAGGCAGTAGAGGGAGAATTTCCAAGTCAGAGCTACCCAGAAAAAGTCTGGAGAGTTAATGATTTGATGATAGCAAGATTCCAGAGAAAGCCATCTGATCATTCAATGTGTTCACCAAGCAAAATTTTGATATGTTCAGTAACAGCAAAGTGCTGATAGAGATACTCTATTTAAAAAGTATAAACACAGACATTTAATCTGAGTATAAGACCTCTTCCTTCAAAAAAAAAGTAGACTGTGAACATGACTCCTGTATAAAGGGAAGGAAATATAATTTAGAATAAATGCTTACAAAGAAAAAATACTTTTAAAAAGTTCCAGTGAGATTAACTGACCTGGAAAATCAACAGTTGATTCCAAAAGTGAGAAAATGCATATTGGAACAAATCCCTATAGATATATGGGTCTTCTCTGTGATTCTGGAGCTGGGACTTGGCAAACTACATTTATTTACCCCCTGGCTTTGTATTTGATTCCGGTAAATGGAGTACTCAAAGGAGTCGATAAGGTGAGAGAAATGAAAAGGATTTGCTTCTTTCTATGAGCTTACTGTTACTGGCAGCATTGTCTCAGCAACTGGTGCCAGTCTCAAGTATCTTCCAGCTGTTTCTGAACGAGCTTCATTGCACCCTCTCAATGGTTACCAGCAGAATCCATCCAAACAGCAACCATCCCCAGAGTCTGAACTCCAGCTCCATAAATTGCCTCCTCCAAGCTCCTGGTGAAGCACTAACAGCAGCCAAGTTGTGTCCCCTTCTAAGAGATTAGAGTCTTAACTGTTGGGCCTCTTCTCTGGGCTTTCAGGTTTCACAATGCCAACCAACTTCTCTGTTTGGTCCTCCTACCCTAGGAGTAGCAACAGCTCCTGCAGTTCTTACCTTTGTGTTTCTTTCCTTTTTTGCTGTTTAATGTTTTAATTGCTGCAACACCTGCTAGCCAATTCCCTATATTTAACTCTCTCTTTTGAGATACTTAGTATGGTTTCTGTTATCCTGTCTGAACTCTGAATGATACAATGCATGGTATCAAAAGAGGTCCTACAAAGCAAGCCCTCAAAATAAAATTCTAGGACAATTAATTTTTACCTTGGCTGTGAAAACAGAGCTGGGTTCCTTTTTTAATAGAATAGGATGCTGGTAATCCATGATGTTCCATGGTATTCACAATTAATTAAAAGATCATCTGTGACTGATTGTGAAGGTCTGTCAATTCACGTGCTTTGAGATACTAAGGGGTGCTGCATGTTTCTGTCATGTAACTATAATTTAAAAACACTAGTGAGGAAGGGATAATTCTGCCCTGCAAAGTTTGCAGAAAGAAATGGCAAGCTTGGGTTTTGAACATCCTGACTTCAAAGCAAAAGATGATTTCGCAGAATATTTGTGGACAAGTGGCAGTACTTCCACTGAGAAGGTAAGTGGCAATTACTGAAATATGCCTCAAGAATGAAGTTGTGATGTGAATGTTTTGAACATGGATTTTGGGGGGTTTGTTTATTTACCAATGTGTAATTGATCATGGTGTCTTTAGAAGTAAAATACATAGGCAGCCTACTAAATATTACTTGCTATAGTCTGAATGTTTGTATCTCCCCAAAATTCATATGTTGAAATCCTAATGTCCAAGGTGGTATTAGGAGGTGGGGGCTTTGGTGATTAGATCAGGAGGGTGGAACCCTCATGAATGATATTAATGCACTTATAAAAGAGGTCCCGCATATCACAAAAAAAAAAAAAAAAGGCCCAAGAAAGCCCCCTTGCCCTTTCCACCATATTAGGACACAATGAGAAGTTTATGAATTGGAAGAAGGCCTTCACAAGAACCCAGCCATGCTAGCACCCTGATCCTGCACTTCCTGCCTCTAGAACTGTGAGAATTAAATTTATGTTGTTTATAAACTACCCATCTATGGATATACAGCCTGAACAGACTAAGCCTGTTCATCTATGTAACAGATAAAAAAATATATATATAGGTCTTGTGGCCAAAAACCAGACTTGAGTCAACATAACTGAAGTCACAGCTACTTACCTAGTTTACAGATCTAAGTTCACAGACCTAAAGCTTTTGACTGATGGGGAGTCCCTTTAGGACTGACCCTGAATAACTGCCATACATACATACTATAAATCTCTTAGTCTGCTCAAAGGTATTTACCACCATTTGCTTTGATGACTGATACACAGGAAAAGTGAAGTCCCTAGACCTTTAAATATTTATTAAATACAGGCTCAAAATTGGTGGTTATCCCTGGAGGCCCAAAATACCACAATATTTTCCAATTCAAAAGAGGGCATGTGGTGGTAATTTGATATACGGTGTTTTCATTCAAGTCTGGATCACGACAACCTCAGTGGACCCAAGGACCCATATTATGATTATATTCTCATTTCCTGGATAAGTGATTTAAATAGATATACTCAGTAAGTGGCAGAACCCACGGATTGGCTCTCTACCTCATGAAATAAAAGCAGGACAGGGCTTCCCTGGTGGCGCAGTGGTTAAGAATCCTCCTGCCAATGCAGGGGACAGGGGTTCGAGCCCTGGTCCAGGAAGATCCCACATGCCGCAGAGCAACTAAGCCCGTGTGCCACAACTACTTAGCCTGCACTCTAGAGCCCACGAGCCACAACTACTGAGCCCACGCACCACAACTATTGAAGCCCACGCGCCTAGAGCCTGTGCTCCACAAGAGAGGCCACCGCAATGAGAAGCCCACACACCACAATGAAGAGCAGCCCCTGCTCACTGCAACTAGAGAAAGCCCGCAGGCAGCAATGAAAACCCAATGCAGCCAAAAATAAATAAATTAATTAATCTATTAAAAAAATAATAAAGCAGGACAATGTGAAATCCCCTAGATTTTCCTCTACCATAATAGTAAAACATAGCTATAGCACACCTGGGAACTTGGAGAGATAGCCACCAGCAGTAAGCAGCTGGATCTCAGCAAATAACTATGCACTATCATAAACTTAATCAGGCGATTACACCAACTACAGCTTCTATTCTAGAAACAGTATGTTTATTTGAGCAGATTATCAAAGTCTCTGGTACCTGGTATGCAGCTGGTATAGGCGAATTTCTCTGCATTCTTCTTCCAGGCCGTGGGAGATGGGGATGCAAGAAGCCATTTAGGGCAGTAGAACAAGTGACACAAGGGAGGAGTTCCAAGCATGCGTGTGCTGATACCTGAAACATATTTACCAGCTTCCCTCTGGTGCCTTGGCTCCCTGCAGCCAGACTGGGCATCTGAAGCCCCCAGGCTTCCCGTGTCAAAGGGAGACTCCTTGCTGGGAAGAACACTGAGGCCACACCACATCATATTCTGGCTCTCTCTCCAGCCAGGATTATATCAGTAACAGCAGTCCAGAATATATTTTGCCTAATGGCGTTCTGCATTTTCTTTCCTTTTTTTTTTTTTTAATGACTGATAGTACGTTGACAGTTGATCTTGAGCTAGAAACTTGATGTACCTGGAGTTTAGAATGAGTACAGACAACATTCTGCCAGGGGCTGCGGAGAAAGTCCAGGAGCGAGTGCTGGGAGTGTAGGCCGCCCAGTACTGTTCACTTCCTATCTGAGAATAAAGAAGGGCTGCCAGGGAAGCGATGTTGGTGTTCACTGAGTACTGCCTCCACTGCATAACGGCTTTAGCGCTCTCATTTCCAAACGTGTCAACTTCATTATTTGTTTTCATTTTTTTAAAATTCAATCCATTTATTTAAATGTATATTGTACATAAGTTACAAATCCTCACTTACGCCACTCCACTAGAACTTTCCACAAAAGCCTCCATTTCTTCCTTGATCCTGTTTCTCACAAGTAGCACAATGTCTGTGATTTGAGGGTTACAGCTGACAAACACCTCTTTGTTGGTCTTCCGGGCTAGGCGGTGGCAAGGCCGGTGGAGGTAGCGTGGGAAGCATCTCGAGGAGAAAGGAGGCGACCACCGGCGGGAGTCCCGGCGGTACCACGTGACGAGGCGACTGTGCGCAAGCGCAGCTTGGCCCCGCCCACAGCAAGAGCTAGTGCGTCAGCCGGGACGTGGACACACTGACGCACTGACATCGATCAGGGAGACGGCCAGGCGGATGGAGGTCTCCCCAAGCCGCCTTGCAGGCTCGGCCCACAAGCTTCCTGAGCCTTCTCCCCGCCGCAGTCGCCGTCATGGCCAGACCCAAGCAAGCGAGCGCCGAGAGGCCGAGCGCACCTCTACGTAAGGTCAGGGCGCGGGTACCTGGTCCGCAGCTGTGGATGGACAATTGTTTTTTTTCCCTTACAGTAACTGTGAAGAAACGTGAGGTCGGCTTTTACCCACCAGAGTCGAAAGTAATTTAGAGCCAAATTAACTCAAATTAACTCTCCAGTTCTCTACCAAACTCTAGTCTGACTGGGTTTGGGTCTGAGTGAAATCCTACAGATTACGTTTCTTCACTACATTGATGACATGAAAATTGGACCTGATGAGTAGGAAGCAGGAATTACCTCAGATGACTTAATGAGACACATGTTAACAGGAAGTGGGAGAGATAAATCGAACGAAATTTCAGGGGTTAATTACTTCATTGATGTTTCTGGGATCTAGTTATTGGGATAGTCCCTCCAAAGTAAAAGATAAATAACTGCATTTTCACTTTTTTGGTATTGAAAAAGAGGTACAATGGTTAGAAGTCATTTGGATTCTTGAGAGGAAGTATACCACTTTGGAATGTGCTATTCTCACCAATTTACAGAGTAACCCATAAGGTTAACAGTTTTGAGTGGTATCCAGAGGAAGAGAGGGGCCTGAGATTGGCCCAGGTTTTTTTTATTTTTATTTTTTATTTTTTGCGGTACGCGGGCCTTTGACTGCTGTGGCCTCTCCCGTTGCGGAGCACAGGCTCCGGACGCACAGGCTCAGTGGCCATGGCTCACGGGCCCAGCCGCTCCGCGGCATGTGGGATCTTCCCGGACCGGGGCACGAACCCGTGTCCCCTGCGTCAGCAGGTGGACTCTCAACCACTGCGCCACCAGGGAAGCCCTGGCCCAGGTTTTAATGCAAGCCCCTCGACTACTTGAGCCTATTGTCACAGTAGATTTAATGCTACTTACAATGTCTAAGAAAAATAAGGATATTATGATATGCACAGCTCTGGTAATTTTTCAGTAGGAGAACTGCAGTGCAGACACATAGGGATTGGGAGTAAAACCACTACTCCCTGGTGCTCTTACATAGAAAATCATTTATTTGACAACTTCCTCTTCTGCCTTGTCCCTTCTTCCTCATCCTGGGACGTTCCAATAACAAGTTGTGTAAGCCATTCACCCTGTGCACAAGAGCTGACTGTAGGAAAGAGCTTGGTTGTACACAGTTGGGTGCCACACACCCTCACAAAATGCACCTCACAGGGCAGAACGATGCTGGATATGGGAAGAGTGGGGACAGTGGGCTGCAGGCCCAGAGGAATTGGCTCTTTCCAGTGGTAAGGCCTCTGGATGCAAAATGTGAGCACTTGTGAACAGAGGAGAATTGACATAGGAGGAGAACACTATAAACATCTGAAAGTGTGAATGTGTGCAATAGTAAATCGAAACTTGTATCAAAGAATTCATAGTAGGGAAAATCTTATCAAATGTGATAGTAGGGGGAAATAAAGCTTCTCCCTTAGGTATAATCTTGTGTTATATACCATGTTTCAGATTGATACCAAACATTTTCTAGAAAAGATTACAGAATTTTTTAGGAATAAGTTCAGTCACTGTAGAATATAAAGCTATTCAAAAAACAATTGAATGATTTTAATAATCGGACCATGTACATTAGCATAAATACAAACTTTCCCTGGAAAAGAAAGGGTTTACATAACTGAAAATGTTGATTAGACCTTCTTATTAATCTAACATAACCATAACGATGAAATTAATACAGTAAATATTATCATAACTCATTATGGTAAAATATACAGTGGAAATAGCACATTTAGAAATTTAGCTATCATTCTACAAACCTTTTCTCCTATTATTTCTTGGCAATTATAAATAGCTCTGACACTTGTAACTGAATAGTTCTTTCAATAAAAAGCTATTATTTTGGTTAAGTTGCAAAAAAGGACTTTGTGTGAAACATAGTAAAACATATCAGCAGATTGAAAAGTTTCAGGTCTCAAATTAGGCTAAGGGCATTGTCAGGAAGTGAATATTTTCATGTTAAGGTTTTAGAAATGCATTTTGCTGAAACTTGAGTTAAGGAAAAGACTTGGAAGTTAATAGATAACTGAATAAACAATATACCTCAGGGAGGGTTTAAAGATTTGCTTTGCTAGAAGTCTGTGTTATCTATCAAAAGGGAATGAGATCTGGGCCATAAAGATATTCTAGGGGCTGTAGACTGGAAGAGGCTTGCCTAATCCCACTCCCATGCCTACAGATGTTTATTTACATTCTAGAGAGTAAGATCCAAGGGTATTGTGTTTACATGTTAAAGATTACTACCCCTCTCTCAGGAGGAGAAGAGGAACAGTTATCCTCCTATATAAACTCTCAGCTTCATATTTTGAGGGTTCCTCATTTAGAAATCCAGGTACATCAAGGTCACCTTTATCTGACTTTCATCACGTCACCAAGAACATGGGGAAGAATTGAGGCAAAGAGAACCAATGTAGTTATTGCTAAAAGTAATAATTAATATGTCCCTGCCTCAGAAACCTTGTACCTATTTTTGGAATAATACATATAAATACACATATTAAAAACTTAATAGGTAAGACCTTCCTCCTTCCTCTTCCAGAGAGTCTCGCATTACACACTATTAAACTGAGAGAGATCTTTGAAGGCAAGAAAGAAAAGAAGTAAAACAGATGGAAGGGCTATTATAGATTATTACAGATGAAGCTACTGGCACGTGGAATAGAGTAATCTGAAAGATAGGAAGTCTTTTAAGATTATGAGAGAGCTATAGTGCCAAAAAGAATTATGAGTTTTGCCTTAAAAAGCCCATGATTGTTCAACACTTGAAACAGCCCTTGGCTCCACAGTTCTCCATCGTCAGGAACTAGTCACAAAGGTATACAATTACCAAAAAGAGCAAAACCCCAACACCCACTTCAAACGTGTCCAAGAAAGATGAAAAGAAAAAAAACCTCATGATAAGTGGAGTCTGGGAGCCTCAGATTCAAGAGCAGTTCCAGAAGCCTAGTCACTGGCCTCCCCACACTCCTAGGGTAAAAGATTTTCACAGTATCTGCCCAGCAGAATTCTAGAACTGCTTTAGACCGGTGATACTTGGTGCCTAGAAGTGAGGCAGAAACATTTATTGATCACCAAACATCTCTGTGTTCCCCCACTTTCTGCATTCCCTTTGCAGTTAAAAGAAGTTGTGTTCTGCCCAACAGTGAGCAGAAGTGACGTGAGTCACTTGGGCAGAAGCATTAAGGTCTAGTTCTCTCTTCCCTGCCATAGTCAACTGAAAGCCAGATGGTGTTTGTACATGATGCATGCCACCGGGATCCTACAATTTAGAAAGAAGCTAACCTTGAGAACAGTTAAACTGCAGATTTTGCATGAGGGAGAAATAGGTACACGTGTTCAACTCTGGAAATTTGGAGGGTTTTATTACCACAGCATTGCCTTTCCCAGTAGTTCTCAATCAGGGATCATTCTGCCCCAGCAGAGACATTTGGTCACATCTGGAGGCATTTTTGTTTGTCACAACTGGAAAGAAAGGGCTACTGGTATCTAGTGAGTAGAGGCTAAACATCTTACAATGCACAGGACAGCCCCCCCCAACAAAGAATTATCTGGTCCCAAGTGTCAATAGTACCACTGCTGAGATGCCCTGGCCAAGCCTAACCTAACCCACACAACATTGAAATGGTCCACGACGTATTGTTAAATGAGAAATAGCAGATTTAGTCTCCTCACCTTATACTACATTTTGAGACTGTGTAAGTCTCCTCGAGCCCACTCATGCCTCTAGTCTGTTCTTCCCACAGTCACTACAGTGATCTTTTTTTAAACAATGTAAAGCAAATCACATCACTTCCCTGTTCAAAACCTTCAAGAGCTACACTCATACTTACAATAAAAACTCTACTCTGTACCTTGGCCTACAAGGCACCCACCCTCCTACCTCTCCAACATCATTGCTGTCCCTCTAGTCTGTCCTCACAGGCCCTCACGCTGTCCTTCTAAACTGCCAAGCACATTCCTGCCTTGGAGCTGGAGGACACTACCTCTTCCTGATGTGTTTATCCTCTAGACATTTGATGGCTTTTCCCACAGTCGAGGGCTCTGTTCCAGCGTCTCCTCCTCAGAGAGGCTTTCCATGATTACCCTACCTGGAATAAATCCCCCCTCCTATCATTCTTTATCCCCTTACCCTACTTTGTTTTCCCTCACAGAACTTATCGTACCTGAAATTTTGCTATGTATTTTTTTTGTTTGTTTACAATTGCCCTCACCAGAATTAGCTCCACAGAGTAAAGGTTTAATATTTTCCCTACAACATTTCTGAGTGTAGAATCATGACTAGATCAAAATAAGTACACAATGAGTACTTGTTGAATAAATGACTAAATGCATGGATGTCAATGCATTGAGAGATATTAGGAACTATGCCAAAATGTTAATATCAATCACCTGTCAGTTGTACAATTTCAGAAGATATTCATTTTCCTACAGTTTTATACATTGCTTTATTTTCTACCTATGTTACCTTTATAAACCAAATTTTAATTTTACTTTCCAAAGAAAAAATACAAACATGAATGTATGACATGAAAATATGTTGTACATACTGAACAACAGTTATGTTGTACATAATGAACATGAAAATACAAACATGCAAGAAGATTGAGTTTTGGAGGCAATTTCTTTATTATATACATGAATAGATAAATTATATAGCAAATCTACATGTTTGCCTATTATACTCTCTTGGAATCAAATGGAATAGCCAGATTCCCCTAATTTTATACTTTAATAAGAATTTTTCTTTTGGTTGATACTAAGTCCACCTGAGGAAATATAGGAGTAGGAGAAATTTCCCCTAACACCTCAAAGGATTTCAATTCAAATTACCAGGATGTCCCACAAATAACATGTGGTTATAAAATAATATGATTCCTACCCAATCTCAACCTTCAGAATAGCTCTTAGAAACTAAAAGCAGGGACTGCCCTGGTGGCGCAGTGGTTAAGAATCCACCTGCCAATGCAGGGGACACGGGTTAAAGCCCTGGTCCAGGAAGACCCCACATGCCGTGGAGCAACTAAGCCCGTGCACCACAACTACTGAGCCTGCGCTCCACAGCCCGTGAGTCACAATTCCTGAAGCCCACGTGCCACAACTACTGAAGCCCGCGTGCTTAGAGCCCATGCTCCGCAACAAGAGAAGCCGCCGCAAGGAGAAGCCTGTGCACCATAACAAAGAGTAACCTCTGTGCACTGCAGCCAGAGAAAGCCCGCGCGCAGCAGCGAAGACCCAACACAGGCAAAAATAAATAAATTAATTAATTAAAAACAAAAAAGAAACTAAAAGCAGTCATATATTCATCACTAGTGGGCTCTGAATGAACTGCAAAGCAATGATAAAAGAAAAATCTGAATTTTCCTAATGAGAGACTCTGGGTACAAGCCACATTTGAGATAATTAAAAATTAATGGGCATTGAGTATTGAGAAAGGATGTTAATCTTCACTAATGAATGAGACTATATTATGATGTTATAATTAAAATGTCTGTAGTTTATATTTGAAATGACAAGCATAGACAAAATAAGGAAGCTGTGAGATGGGCTTATGAAAGTCCAATCTGAGTGAATCTCTAAAGAAAAATCTGTAGTGGATATGTGTAGTGAATAAAAAAGAACATGCTTTCTTCACATACTAGAATGAGAAATTTTCAGGGGGTAAAAACAAATAGTGTATGAAAGCATTTGATGTTTTCAGGTTATAAACAGTTTCAATAAAAACAATATCCTAAACAAATAATATAACACTGAACAACGTTCAACTGGTGTTCTTTAAATATCTCTCAGTATGTTTGTTTTTGAACTATGTCCAATGGGAAAGGAAAATACAAATGGACAACGGGAAAGTATTTCAAAAACTAAAACACTAGATACTAATGACAAAATTGATATAAAACTTTGAATAAGTAATATCCGTGTTAGCACAACTATTTGCTTTGTATCTTAAAGAACATGGCTGACCAAAATACTGAGTCATTTATAAAATCCATATCTCCCTTAAAGACATAAAATCCCTGTTCATATAAATGGTCATTCAATCAAGATAGCACAAAAAATATTGAAATAATATATCCAAGTATCTGGAGAGTGGGTAATGAAATCAAAAGTAATAAGCCAGTAATGTGACAAAGTTACACTTAGTAGATTTTCTTTTACTAACAGCTTTACTCAGTTGAAGAGTGTGACTATGAACAGAATACAATAGATGTTTTATATTAAGGATTCATTAACGATTTTGACATGATGTCCCCTGACTTCGAAAATTAATATAAATTGGTTTGGATATGAACATAATCCTGTAGATAGGAAACAGATTTTTAGATTAAGTAAAAGTTAACCACAAATTAATATTAATGGGGCTTATTTGTTAAGGGTCCAATCAGCTCACATAGCAGTGAACTTATGCATTGGAAGCCATTGGGTTTAATGGTAAACAAAGTATTTGAGTACTTACTAATGGGTAAAAAATGAGCTTTAATTACATCTGCTGATTATATTAAAATGGAAGAGTAGTAAAAAATGACAGAATGTGTTGTGCTGGACTTCAGCAGGAATAAAGTCAGGGTGTGGAGGACAGGTGATTTAGACAAGCATTGCTTGGGATTCTGTCTCAGTGAGATGATATTTGGGCATTTTGTTTATTTATGTGTTTTTCTCCTAAAGCAGTCACTTTCTTTGCCTGAAGAAAGCAGCAACCACAAAAGAGTGGGAAGATTTGGGAATTCATGGCTGTTTTCAATTGTATATTTTGTAAATTCACGAAAATTATTTTAACCTGGCAGTTGTTTGCCAGAATTTAGCTATTATACTTGAGAAGGGTCAAAATGGATAACCATGAAAAAATGTGAAAATATAATTTGATAATTTTTCATTCTACACATATTTATTGTGCTCCTAGTCTGTGCCATGCATTGTTTTAAGAGATTAGAGTATTTGTGAACAAAAGAGATTAATCTTTGCCCACTCCCCCATGTGAAATTTACACTGTAGTAAAATTACTTCCTCCTGGATTTTTTTTTTACTCCTTCAGTTATACTGTAACAAAGTTTTACATGAGAGCATAATAACCATCCTCTGTGCTAGCAGAGAGAGTGGGAGAAAGGAATTGGCATTTATGCAGCACCTACTGGTTTTCTGTGTTGTGGCTTGGAGGATACAGAGATGAAAATTGTCTACAGCTGCTGGGGAAGTATATGGGGCAAAGAAGGTTGGGGGGGATGAGGGTTACCTGAGACGATGAAATTTGTTAGACAGATGAGGGAGCAGCATGTGAAAAGGCACTGAGGCAAGAGAAAGCATGACATTTTCTTTGAACTTAAAGAATGGTAAGAGATGAAGGTATGCAAAGGCCAGATCATAATGAGCCTTATGTATCATGCAGATAGGTTTAGAATGATATCATGGTGAAAGGGGGCTCATTGAAGGATTCATAGTAGCAGGGAAATATGAACAAATTTGTATAAGGCTCGTGCTGGCAAAGAAGAATATGAGCCTAAGTACACAGACACTGATGAGTCTATGGCAGTAGCCCTGGGGACACATAAAAAACCAGTGCTATCTAATATGGGAGCTCCTAGTCATATGTGCTATAAAAATGTAAATTGAAATTAAGTAAAATTAAGAATTCAGTTCCTTAATCATACTAGCCATGCTTCAAATATTGTGTAGCACAGATGTAGAACATTTCCGTCTTCCAAAAACGTTCAGTGGCACCATTGGATACCTAACTATGGACAATAGTCACCTCTTCTGGGGAAGAAAGTGAGATTAGACTGAAGGAGGAAAGGTGAGCATTTTAAGGGGAGAGAACTTTAGAATTTACTTAATATGTCTCTATGCTTTTTATTCTTTCACAACAAGAATGTTGTGGCATTCACTACTCATAAAAATTGAAAAGAAAAATCAAACACTAGGGGCTTCCCTGGTGGCGCAGTGGTTGAGAGTCCACCTGCCAATTCAGGGGACGTGGGTTCGTGCCCCGGTCTGGGAAGATCCCACATGCCGCGGAGCGGCTGGGCCCGTGAGCCATGGCCGCTGAGCCTGCGTGTCCGGAGCCTGTGCTTCGCAACGGGAGAGGCCACAACAGTGAGAGGCCCACGTACCGCAAAAAAAAAAAAAAAAAAAAAAATCAAACCCTAACTTTGGTTTGAGGGGATGAAAAAGAAGGAACAGGCAGAGAGGTAGACTAAATATCTCTTGAAATTTTCTTGCCTATTTTTAATGCTCTCTACTTGATCTTGGCTAGAAAATCCAGAATTTAGAGTATAAACTCTGAATTTGTCAAATGCTTAATAGTAATAATAGAATATCTACCTTTAACAAAAATAAATTGATGCTGCATGATATTGAACATTATCATTATTGTTGTTGTTGTTATTTACTGGAAAAAATAACACTTAAAGGCATGAAATTACACTGACCATGAATTATACATGAAGAAGATTCAGAGAGAAGACACAGGACTATCTCTCCCTACTTACTACCTAGAGAGCGAGCAGAAAGACAGCCTGGCGGTAGAACAGCCCTTGGCCGAAGACAGATGTGTACTGGCACAGTGGACTGCCAGTGACTTCATCCTTCCAGGGCAAGTGTGCCAGGCTTATGGTGTATTTGGAAGATGCCCAGAGAGCCCAACCAGAGTGGGGCACCACAGTCTTCTAGCTCTCTAGCTGCCAAATTCCCAAGCTGCCAGATTCCTAAGCTGCTGACTCAAAGAAGGCTTCACAACAATCTACCCAGGAAGTTTCAGCACTTGGATCTTGTCTAACCTGCCTGGTGCGGTGAATGTGATGTTGCTTCTTTAGCCAAAATAAAGCAAATCAAACTTCAGGATGAAAACAAAATTAATGAATACACTGGAAAAGTCAACTGTTTTCAGAGCTAAATTACAAGATGGTGTCAAATGGTTTTCAATTTGCCACACTTCCATTCAAATTGTAGAAGTTATATTTTTAAAGAGATTAATTTTTAAATCCCTGAATTGAAAATATGAGGCAGACTTTCACAGGAACAAATCTATATAAATTAGCCACTATTTATCAATGAACTGCAACAGTTTGTTTATCAATAAACTGGAAAGCTTAAACATTCCCTAACTCCTGTCAGCTGCAGAATTGCTTGGATTTAGATTGCTGCTATCAGGAGAGTTCTAATTTTTATTTTGCAATAGAAACAAGACAGGCTAGGAATGCAATACAGAGATTATATATTACATGGTTATCCTAGCTGAAATCTTCTGTGGCATGTTTTGTCAGAGTTATTTCAGAAGGGCTGAAAGTCTCTTCCACTCCCAAACTTGCTGGCAGCCCCAGACCTGCAATTAACAAACAGGTGGGAGAGATCTGCACACTGCTCATTGCAGGAACCCAGCCCAAGGAAACTCTCATTGTAGGCATTGGGACCTTTTGTCACAGGGAGCAATGCTGTCCCGATGGGAACTGTCTCTTTATCCCCTAGGCTTCCACTTCTATTCTTTCTAAGAACTTTACAAAGTCTCCAGAGAATATGAAGAGGAACTGGACCAAGAATTTGACTTGGAGACTGAAACTTTATTTGGAGGATTAAAGAAGAACCCAACTGACCTTGAATGGGGCTTCTGGATGAAGTAAGGGGAAGCAGTGGCTGGTGTGGTTCTCCTTGGCCACGTGACTGGTCTCAAATGGCCAACATGCATGCAAGGAAGATTCCTAGTCTAAAAAAAATAAAAGAATCTGTGCTTGGAAATTTACCCAGTAAAAACAAAACACAACGAAAAACTGACTTGGAAGTCAACCCAGAAAAAGTATTTATTCTTAAAGGTTCACAGAGGTGAAGAAACTGAAGGGACAGAAGAAACAGGAGCATCTGGGGGAGAGAGACCAGAACATGAGACTGAGAAAACAGGATGCCATGTGGATAGAGATCTGCAACAAACTTGGGCAATTTTTCAGCTCTTTCCTGCTACCTTCTGGGCCTGCTTCTCATCCTGGAATATAAGAAATCCCAATAGCATACTTTCTATGCTTTAAATATAATATGGATTACTTTTTTGTACTCAAGAAATTTTCATCTTCTGTAGTGGCAAAAACTAAAATATTAAATGCTGTCAGGTCTGGATATATTTAAAATTTTCATATAACTTCCCTTTTGTTCAGTTTTACTGACATCAGCACTGTAGAGGTGTAAGGTATACAGCATAATGATTTAACTTATATGTATTGGGAAATGATTACCACAATGAGTTTAGTTAACATTAATCATCTCATAGACACAGAAAAAAAAAGAGAAAAAAGAATAAAATGTTTTTTCCTTACGATGAGAAAAAGAAGTGCTAAAAGTCATTTATATCTACCACATACCAACATACTATATTTTATATATTTATACAATTATATATAATAATAGAAATTATATATCATATATCTTAGAGGACATGAACAATGTATTATTATGTATTATCTTATATCCACTACGTACCTATTTTTGCCTAAAAAAATGGAAATGGTATCTAAACATGTTAGAACTATATATTATCCTGGCACATCAGAGCTTTTATTTCTAATTTAATAATTCTGTGAAAGCAAACTAAATATTACCACTGAAATATTTCTTATTCTATAGAAAAGGAAAGAGATAATATTACATGACTCAAAAGTGAATACCCCTCATGTGATGTGAGGAATAGAACCCAGGTCAGATTATCTTTTTTTTTTTTTTGCGGTACGCGGGCCTCTCACTGTTGTGGCCTCTCCCGTTGCGGAGCGCAGACTCCGGACGCGCAGGCTCAGCGGCCATGGCTCACGGGCCCAGCTGCTCCGCGGCACGTGGGATCTTCCCGGACCGGGGCACGAACCCGTGTCCCCTGCATTGGCAGGCGAACTCTCAACCACTGCGCCAGCAGGAAAGCACCAGATTATCTTTTGATTGAGAGGAAACCTTTACAGAAAATAATCCCTTAGAAGTAAAATTGAAGATTGTTATTCTTTTTGTTCTAACACTGTAATTAGTACAGTGTTTTTCCCAGCTGTCTCAAACCAGGTCCTCTTCTGGCTTTTCCAAATAGTGTACCAGCCCATTTTCATTCTCCCAAGGTCTATTGGTGTTTCTGCACCTCCAGGGCCCATCTTTCATATCCAGAACCTGCTGCAATCAAAGACGCACACCCCAGGCCAATTTGTATAATAGTGGTTTCCAGCAGTGTTAGCGGGCTTTTTGGCTAGTTCTATCTAGATTACTGGGCCAGTGGCTCACACTTCCCCTGCAGCTCTGTCAGACAGAACTGAAGTTTGAGGAGTTCTGGAAGCCTGTGTCTTAGGTTAATTATAATTTGCTGTGAATTCAAAGGAATTGCACATAAAAGACAAAATATATGTTTTCACAGTGATGTGAAAAATGTGTGGAGATATATATGACACACACACATATGTATTTGGTTCAATTCTATAAATATACATTGATGAACTCCTGTGTGCAAGTACTAGATTCATATGTGTTTATAAACTGTGACCCATGATTTTTAGGAGCTTATAATCTAACTAGCAGATCAGCAATCTTGGGTTAAAAGGTTGACTGAAGTCATTTTATTTTGTTCCTAAAATGGGATATAACTTAAGCATAATATTGTTGAAATACGGATGGATTTTCCTGCGTAAAGCTTCCTGTTTTTTGAAAACATCTAAATGATAAAATCCTGATTTCCCTGATTAATTCACAAGCATGCATAGCTTTTCTTTTTTATGTACAAACCAAAGCTTTAAAGTGTTGTGCTGCACATTAATTTTACATTTATCTAGACCTCTCACTTGTTGGGACATCTGTAAGATTAGTAATGAAGAAAATCTTTAAAAACTTCCTTCACTGTTTACCACTCTTGGTCTCACCAAGTCAAGAATGTGCTAACTCAAGTGAATGCTTTTTATATTGTGTAGTTTCCAAATCACTTACCAATAAGAATAAGAAAACAAGAAAAAACTGAAATAAAACTGGAAATAAAAAAATATGCCATGAAGTAGGTTAATAAAAATAGATGATGAAAACTTAAGATTTAAAATTATATAACACTGTGACCACATTTGTTTGGTCATAAGAAATTTAATTACTAAGTAATATTGAGTGCTACTTTCCCTACCCAGTCTTCTCTCACTCTCTGTAAATCAACTTTCCTTGGCTTACTCATACTCAAAAACAGTGCATTAACTCTTGTTCACCTTCCCCATACCATACTGAAGTGTTTGTACAAAAGGATCTGCCAGTTGATCTTCTAGAGGGTGATACATTTTCTTTCCACTCACAAGCATCTTACACCCTCCTAACTCTATCCTCACTTCCTCCTTTGCATTTGTTTTCCAGTCTTTAGTAGCAAAATCTTCCCACTCAAGCACTATCTGAATTACATCCGTTTCCCAGAACACCTCAGTCCATAGTGATTTCATTCCCCCTTGTCATCACATTAAGTCTTGATCACATGTTCTATGATCCCACTCAGTCTTGTAGTGAGGTTTTTTTTCCAGCAGAAAAAGCCTTTCAAACCTGCTACACCGGTATTTCCTGATTCCATGTCTATACCAACTTTCACAGTTGTAACATGCTATAAGGATGTCTCCATTTAATGTCATGAAGTACAGTCAAAAATCCTTCATATTCCACCTGCTCTGATAAGCCCATGGTCCTAACTATGTGAGCATATATATGGTATTCCTTACAATTTTGTGTGCTAGTACCCAGAGAATCAAAGCACTTCCAAGCTAAAAGGACCTTATAGATTACTGGGCAGGTCCAATCATTCTTTTTTTCACATTAGGCTCATTAACCAATTTTCTCAAGTAACTTGCCTAAGGTCACACAGGTATCAAGGGAGCTGGTTCCAAAATCCTAGCTTCCTAACTCTGATTTCACAATCTTCCTTCCCAAAAAGATGCACATCAAAATAGATTCCTGTGGTTCCTTTCTTGTGAATACCAACTGCACTGTGTTTTTCCACCCTTCCTTCCCCCAATTACTTCACCCTCCTCCAGCCCCTCACTTCTGTGTGTTTTTCCTTCTATTCATGCCCTCTACTAACTATTCCAAATTTGGAGTCACTCAGTTCTTGGTGGTATTTATTTCCTTTAAATACGTATAGTCTTTCATCTATATTTCTCCTGTTGAATTTATCAAAATCTACCACACATGACAGTTATTTATATTCTTGTTGTATCTTGCTATGGGAAAGTAAGTTGCTTGACAGAGAACTCACCATGTCTTACAGATCCTTGTAACCCTTGTAGTTCTTAGTAAATCAGTGTTCACCTGAATATAATTCCACCTATCATAGGATATAGCTGGATGAGAGGCAAATTAGTTATCACTCAACATTTAATCTATCTGATTTGCCATGGTTTAAAAATAGTTTTTTGAGTTCAGTATTTCTTATTTTTTTCATTATTTGCAGGACCACAATAATAAACTATAGCAAATAGAAATTGAACTTTTTCAGTCACATTCAGTTCAATCAAGTTGTAGATCATATGCGCCCAGAAATAAAGCATCTCTTATTTTTCTTACTTCATACCACCTATTACAGAGCCACATTCGGAAAAGGACTGGGCAATATTTGGGCTCAAAAGTATCAGAATCCCCATTTCAGTATTCAGAATTCTGAATTATGATACAAAAGTTTTACTTTGTGCTTGTCTTGATTGGCAGAAAAAATTTTATATGACCCGAATTTTGTGATTTTCATGGTGTTGTTTTAACATTATGTGGTCACCTAAGATACACTAAAAGTGACCACAGTTTTAGGATGTGAATAGCAGAGTTTAGGATAGAATTGATTCTCAATGAAAGCTATATGAATGAACTATTGACTAGTTTACACTAGCTTATCCCTGAACTTATTCTTTTGGTATAATATTTGATGCTTATTTCCTCTATGAGAAGGGGAATTTAGAAACTCATATTCCATTATTTTGTAGCAGGTGAAAGTAATGTAAATAATTTTCCTTAAGCACAAAAGCTTTCCTTTTAGAACATCATACATCTGAACTTCTTTCTTAACATTCCTGGATAATCATCTTAACAGTTGGGTTTTCCATTGTTCTTAACACTGTGTGAACATAGCAGCTGCTTCAGGATATAAGCTACCACTTCCTCACTCATAGATGTCAGAGCCTCATCTTCTCAAAAGTATGGGTAACCCTTATAAGAAAGAAACTGTTCTATAATCCTCATAAACCAAAGCACTACTTATATTCAGAGTCAGATTTTCTGGAAAAAAATAACCTAAGAGGCATTGTGTTGTCCATAGCTCAAAAACCTCAGCTAATGAGAAAATATGAAGTATGTTCAAACTGGTCTTTGATGACCTGCTGCTATGTGATGCTTACTAGCATAGACAAATGTATTTCAGCATCTGATTGCTATCTGATCAATCTCTCATTGCTACCCATTGGTCCACCTATCCCTACAGTAGTTTTTGTGGCTGACTCTGTACTTGGTGTACCTTATCTTACTTTGGTGCAAAGTAAAATTATGTGGGTGTTACTTGGAGTAGAAAATTATGTGGGTGTTACTTGGAGGTGTTACAAGCACTCATTAATGACACACAATTTAGATACTTATAATCCCAATTATGCTAGCAATCATGTTTGCAAATGACATTTCATGAAATAGCAAAAGAAAGCGTGCACAGGCTATGGCTATTCTATGTCTTGCCATTTCCATTCCATTCTATTCTACCTTTACACATATGTAGATATTAATTTCAAAACATATTTAATAGTGTACATACAAAATGAAAGGCATTGTGCCCTATATTGAAACATTTAATAGTATCTTGACGCTATATACTTAGATCACTCAGTTAAACAAAGCCCTTCTTTAAGATAAACTTCTCTTATAACAGAAATCCATTCAAATGTTATTAAGAAGTTACTGAACCAGGAGTGTCAGACTTTTATACTCATGAATCTGGCATATATGGAAGGAGTTGTAAGGGTAGGAAATACCCAATGTCAAATGGTGCATGAAAAATACTTATTCCTCTTGAGGTGTTGTAATGTATTTCTCCAAAATTCATTTTTACTACACTGCCACTCTTCACACACACATAACCATAGAACTGACAAATAATTCCAACAAGTAGTCAATGGATTTTAGTAATTCACGGCTTAGAAAAGGCAAATTAGGTAGTTCATCCTAAACATCTTCCCTAAGGGTTAATTATGGGCAGTAATACCTGAATCCAAAGAGTCTGTGGAGATGCAAAGATGGGTTTGATTATGTCTAGAATAACTCTTTGAATTGCCTAGTGAATAAAGCTATAATAATTTACAGTAATATTGTGTTATCTGTTGCCATGAGACTGTTAACTTGTGTTTATGTAATGTCTTTCTTAGATTAATTGGAAATGCTCCATTTGAAATCAGAACAGTCTCTAGAGAACACTGCTAAAATGTTTTATCCATTAAAAATAATTCAAAGCCAGTTAACTGGCCAATGAAAAAATTTGATGCTTTAGGAAATCCCTCCTAAACAGTTACTTTGAGCCACCATGCATGTCTGTATTTGGTTTTTGAATTAAACCTCCATGTAGTATATTCCATGTTAGGAACACCAGCAGAAATGAATAGACTCTGTGTGATGCAAGGGATTATAATAATGATTGAAATGATCAATCAGCTCTTTTTCAGTGTGTGCAGGGAAACAACTTGCTAGAGATTGGCCTCAAAATGAACCAATCATTTTATATTTTATAGCATTTAATAATTGTTAAATAATGTGTATGTAATTCCATAGGTGCCTCAGAAAAATTATATAATTCATAATTATATGAATCCTAATAACTGCAATGTAGAAAGCATATGCTAGGCATACGCACAGGTCCGTTTTTTTAAGACAACTGTAGTGGGCACTGTAGCATGCCACCCAGTCCCGCCTCTCAGGAACAAGGCATTCATTTGCCAGCTGCCAAAAGTGTTGGCTTTTAAGCTACTTCCTAGGAATTTCCTTTGGCCAAAGAGAGCTATCTCCCTCAAAATTACATACCTTTTTCTCAGGGCAACCTGCACCCAATGATTTGTTGATGAAACGTTACAGAGGCCTGAATCACTTACCTCAATTCAAGACACCTTAGTTCAAGGGATATTCTATTTCAGAGCCCCCCACAGGCTTGGCGGAGGCCTTTATTTCAAATGTATAGAAGTTCAACTTCCCCTGCTTCCCTCACTTCTTCACAGATGCCATTCCTGAAAGCACCTCTCCCTGTCCAATAAACCTCCCCCAGTTTAGTGTCTGTTTCCTCTCTAACATGACCTAGGACATGAATCTCAGTGTTGGGGATGAAGAAACTGAGGATCAGAATGAATGCAAGAAATACGCCTCAAACCCACAGCTTTTTTATAGCTCAGTGTTGTCTGGCTAGGAAGAAGCTGATCCAAACTCTAAAACCTCCTATTTCCTAATGAAAAATTATTTTGCCTGTGGGAGTAGGCAGACCTATGTCCAATCCTGAAAAAATAAATTCTTTAAGAATCTTAGAAAAAGGAAAGGTTATTAAAGAGTTATTCACATCACCTTTTTAAAGTAATATGGTCTAAAATTTTTAACTTCCTACTCATTTTGTTTATGAAGGTAGCAAATTTTAGTTCATTCATGCACTATTCCATTTATTTAACATTTTAGAAGGTCTAATACAAAGAAATAGAAAGTAAGGAAATCAAATTTATGGTCTTCTGGAATACGTGAAGTGAAAAACATTCTATGAATGAGCAAGTTCCATCTCAAAGATCTATAGCTATTGATTGACCTAGTAGTCGTACAACATTGAATGCTGATAACAGAACTTTGGTTAATATGTTTTTAACTTTTGCTTTCTGTCCACATGTTTATCTAGAGAGAGCATTTGCTATTCTGTTGATGCAAGTATGTATCCTTTTCCTACAAAGTTTACATTCAAGAGGCAAGGAATTAAAATATGCCTAGCACAAAAGGTACAAACTCCAGTTATAAGATAAAAACATACTAGGGATGTAATGTACAACATGATAAATATATAATGAACGCTGCTGTATGTTATACATGAAAGTTGCTAAGAGAGTAAATCCTGAGTTCTCATCACAAAGAAAAAATATTTTTTTCTTTTTCTTTTATGTTCTATCCGTATGAGACAGTGGATGTTCATTAAACTTACTGTGGAAATAATTACATGATGTATGTAAGTCAAACCATTATGCTGGTACACTTTAAACTTACACCGTGTGGTATGTCAACTGTACCTCAATAAACCTGAAAGGAAAAATAAAATAAAATACACCTAACATCTTATTTTGCATAGTAGTCATAGCCCTACGTAAAGTAAAGCTGAAAGTTTTACATAGTTCCATTTCTGATAAGGTGTTTTTGTTTTTAATTCTAAAATTACAGCAGTAAAGGCCTTCCAAAGCAATGAGATACTGCAATATATAGGTCATTTGCATAATAAATTTGAAAACTAATACCCCATGTATTTTCAGAAAAGATAATAATTTTCCCACATGTCCTTATAACAACATTCTAATGCTATACAACACTTCAGATTTCTTTTACTTATAAAGGTTCTATTACTTAAAAGGTCCATGTCCCTGTGAGAAATAAAAGCCTTCATATTCTAGATTATATTCTTTTGTTCCTTCTTTATCTAATGCCTTAGACATTAGACCCCTGCACCTAACATTATAGGGATTAAAAAGTAGGAAAAAGTATAACAGCAATGCAGTTAGATAATTTGGCTAAAAGCTGTTTGATTTGTTTCCTATGATTTTCTGCATAAAATACAAAACTGTAGTCCATGGCAGAAAATAAAATAGAATTAGACAAGAAAAAGTCAATTATACCATAAATTCTTAAAAACACACAAAATTTGAAAGGTGCATTTTGCCAAACCACCCCCTTACCAATCCCAACTACGTATGAAATATCAGGGATTTAAAATATTTTAAACTGAATAATTTGTCATTTTAACCAAATTATCACCCAAACCAATTGCTGTAACAAATCAAGAATCATGATGATGATGCAAGAGTCGTACATTAGCTCTGGGCACAAGAGCTACCCATGACTTGAATCTGGGCTAGTGAGACACTTGATATACACATTATCTTTTTCACTAGTACTTGGTCAAACCAAGGAGCTTCTTAGAAGAAAAATACTCATATATGCTTTATGGAATAAGTCTAAGACAGACTCAAACTCAGTGGTAAAAACTATTCACAGCTGATGAATATACCTGCTAATAAGTAGTCATTGGGAACGGTAAGTCATAACTTGTAGAAAAACCCAATGTTTTCCATGTAATAACTTTTGCTGGAAACTTTACTGAGAAGCTTCTACTCTAGGAAGCTTAATGAATATAAGCAGAAGAATACTAGCACTTAGAGTGGAAATGGGTGTAAAACCCGTGCAACCACAATGATCAGACTGCTTGTCCTTCTTATAGAATCATTAAAATCACCACAGTCTTAACAGCCACAAAATGAGCCTCTTAGCATTTGGAACTTTCTCACGTGCCTGAACTCTTGTCCTGACACCAATGTTCAGAAGGTAATATCTGGTGGTATGAAAATAACGAGCACAGTGATTTAAACAAGAAAAGAGCATTTATTGCTACATATTAAAACACTACTATTTTTGGTTCCTATTAGCACCAGCAAGAAGACAAATTTTCTAATTAGCGGCTGGGCTATAAGAACTGTTGCTGGTAGATTTGGAAACTTCTGGGTTGCATAATTGGAATACAAAGGTAAAGAATCTCTGAATTCTTGTAAGCGAAGCTAGGGAATTGTTAGCAATAAAGAGACAAGAATTACCACCACATTTCCGGATACCGAAGACCATTTTAGGTTTGTGTGCATAGAATTGGCTCACTCAAGGTGAAAAGTCTCCCGTCTGTGTGTTTTGAGTCTTTGATCTTTAAACATGACCTAAGTAGTTATAAACATTACAGAGAGGGGAGCACAGCGCCGCATTGTCCCTTCCTGTAATACTTTTCCTTCTCCTTTATGTCACTCCCTGCACCCTGAGATCTTAGAGACTTTTCCTGTGTTACACAATAACTAGAGGATGAGGGCAGGAGCAGCACTGCCCTGTGGGTTTTGCTTGTTTTTATCAGGATACTTAAAGGAATATTCTTCCCAGTAGACACATTTTCTGGGCAAGAAAATTACCTACATTCATTTCAGAGAGAAAAAGAGAGAAAGAAACAAAATTACAGAGCCAGGTAACCACTGTCCTGAGGGAATTGTTGTTTGTCAACCTCCCAGTTGTTCCTCTGGACAGGCGAAAACTCAGAGAGACTCGCTCCACTTTCAATTGTGGGAAAAGCTTATCTATGGCAGCTTATAAATTATCAATGCTCTATACATACTTGATGTCATATTTTTATCTTTCCCTTCAAAATTCTATCAGGTCTGTCGTGCTTCATGGCCACAAATTTAAGAGGAAAACAGGAGAAGGAAAGAGGAATAAAATGGTAATAGACCTGCAGCGACTTTATAGTCTATTCTCTTCTTCCATTTCCCTGCTGCCAGTCATATAGGAATTATGTCATAAGGGTTCTAGAAAAATCAGTAATACCTGGTCCTACCTCTATGCAAGGTGCTTAGTACTTGAAAGATGACAAAGGAACCCTCAGATAGTTTTCAAATAGGCAATGGATAACACAAGTTTGATATTAAAAAATCCTACTTAGTTTAAATATATAATTTAAATACACACACACACACACACACATATATATATATATATACACACACACATATATAAAATGTCATGACCTTAGGTAAGGTCAGTATTGAAAGCATCAGAAAAGGTTTGAGAGGAGCTGAGTTTTAAGAGAAGCTGTGTATAGGATAGGGCTTTAACAAGAACTATATGTAGTGAAGTTGGAAGTTTGGGCTCAGTGGGAAAATGTAAGGAAATGAGGAGAGAGAATGCAGAATGGTTTCAAGGAAATAGTCTGATGGAAAGACCATCAAAGCAATATGTGCAGTAAAATATTAAGCCAAAAGGAAATTATAACCTGGACCTGAGTGACAAAAGGGGAAATTTATACATAATGGGGAAATTTATACATAATACAGAAATTGAGACATCATTGGAGGAATTTTATCAGAAAAAGATGATTGAATCTGAAACTTAAGACATGAACTGATTATAATGTATAGCATGGGATTATAGAGCAGAGAGAAAGAACACAAAGAATCCAGTAGAGGCAAGACAGATCAACCAGGATGATGACAAAATTAGAAAAAAAAGAACGAAAGATGCATAGATATGTATATGACTTTTGGAACTGGTTTGAATGTAGAAAGCAAAGGAGAGTGTGGAAAGAAATCTGATCCCCAGGTTTTGAGCCTGGCTTACTGAAAGAATGTTAGTGGCAAGGGGAAGAGGAAATATGTGAAGTGAAAACAACAAGTTCAGTTTTTGATATCTTGATATTAAGAAGCTTTCCAAACAAACAGAAAGGTCGAGCATGCTGGTTTGAGATTTAGAAACAAGGTCTGGACCAGTCTTAGAGTTATGGTAATGATATGCACAGAAGCAATAGGTAGTAGTTGTAGAAATGGATGAAATTCCTATGAGTCAGAGAATGCAGGACCATACATAAAGGAGACCAATAATAGAACCTGGGTCAGGCATACATTCAGGAGCTGGGAAGAGAATAAAACAACAAAGAAGGAAAGGGTGGAATGTCCGAAGTATGAAAGGGGAAAAAAAAAAAGTTGAAGAGACTCCATATTCTCATGTACATGGGACTCAGTATTTCTAGGACCTATTGATGGCTTTCTAATTTTAAGGAAATAAAAATAAACAGTAAACCAATGAAAAATATAAAAATAACTAATCCAGACCAGAGTTGCTAAACAACATATCCACACATACAAAAGTAGCATGTGCCTATTTTCTTAAGTCTTGCATATTTTTGGATTTTGACCACTAACATTTTCAAAGACTATCAGGACAAGATTTTTATAAAATATTTGTTCCTCCTCTTCATTTGTCACCAACAATCCCCAGGATACATGGCTGAAGGTGAGAAAAGGCATGGTAAAGAAAGTGCCTTGGCATAACCCAGTGTGCTCATTTTATTTTTTCTTTCAAGAGAAGGTAGTGAATAACAAGTAAAATGGTTTAAAACATTAGAAAATAACAATAAAGAAAAAAATTTAACATCGTACTGGATAAAAAAAATAGGTGAAAAATCAATTGATGTGAATTTAAATTTTCTCCTTAAAACTACAAATCTGCATCTCTAGGAAGGAGTTCTGATAGATAAGATTTCAAACATTGTCCTTCTCCACAAACTTGGAGGTGTCCTAGGAGCCAAACGAGCATTCAGCAGGACACACGATTCTTTTCACCACCAATGACTCATATTCAAAAACACAGGACAAAAGGAAAATTTTTAGAAGATGTAAACTTGATTTTAACCAATTATCTATATGTCTCTCTACAGTATCAGCCAACATTTGAGGTAAATTTTCTGCAAAGTTACAAACATCAGCAGTCTTTTGACTTTTTGGTAAGAGGGAAAGACTTGTAATTAGCATTAAGAATCTTTTTGAAACACTTCCCTGTGATATTTTACCCTACCCTGCAGGACACCATTATGGTGGTATTGTCTCTAAAATATGATTTAAATCTACCTAAGAAGATTTACACAGGGCTTAAAGAAACTTCTAATTATTTACAACATGCAAAAAGCAAGCGTGTGCAGCTACCTGTGAAAAGACATTAACACAAAACTGGGCAGTACCCTAGGATGGAAGCCTGCAATTTTATAGTCAAAAAAAGGTAATAGTCCATTTACAGAAATGGAAGGAAACACTTATAAAAGTACCAAAACTGTGCAAAATGATTCTAACCATGAAACCATTAAGAATAATAAAAATATAATTTAATTTTAGATTGAATTTTATAATTGCTCAAAGATTGGAAGCTAATTAATTTGGGGTACTTGGCCACTAGTCTTAGCAAATATTTGCTAATACTATTTAGCTTCTTATAGCCATGGAAATAATACTAGTGGGTGTTAAAAACAAGAGAATAGACCCAAAATAGAGTCACTTTTGCTAAGCCCTATGTCACCAAATGAAGACTTGATTACAGTTTCAGCTCTCTCAGAAACGGAATCTTAAAACAGTCAATCGGGAATCACCTGATTAGTTAGGTGCCTGATAGACCCCTGCCATCCCCTAAAGAACCCACTTCTTTGCCTAGTAGGTCTTGCTTGTTCCAGCTCCCTTATGGCTATAAGAGTCCTTCATTTTGTAGAGCTCTTTGGAGCTCCTTTCTATCTGCTAGGTTAGATGCTGCCTGATTGGAATCAATTTTTGCTCAAATAAACTCAAAGTTTTTAATATTCTTCACTTTATCTTTTAACAGTTCTGATGTCAGAAGAGGGACCTGAAGGAGACTTCTTACAGCCCCCAAGAGTAAGATATAGTAGATACCTGTTGAACCCCTTGAGCTGGCTGCTTCTTTGCTACCTCTGGAGGTGGTGGGTAAGTCCTTCTTGGATCCTAGCCCTGCAGTTTTTAGCATAATGAGCTTGCAGATTTTATTTGAGCATTTCTTCTTCTAGACTGGTCCTGAAACCAGCCAGAGTCAAACTAGGTTGGTCTTAAAAAACTGGATTGGGTCCGACTTAGAAGCTAGACTGGGTCCAGGGTGAGAGTGGATTTGACTTAAACTAGACTGGGTCCAGTGAATAAAATTTTATTTTAAGCCTGAAAAAACAGATTAGCCTTACCAAAGATAATCTTGAATTACAACAGCCATGGTGGAGAACATGCAACCATCTCAGATAAGCTTATCCACTTAGGAGATGCCCTAGAGTAAAAGGGGCTCAGCCAGGCACTCATTGCAAAGGGTAGAGGTATTTTTTTGCCTCTGTGGTTTCTGGTGACAAGGATGAGACCTGCTGGGACACCCCCACTTGCTCCAGAACCTGCAGATGGCATCCTGAGAAAACTGCAGAAAGCCAGCAAAAGGTGAGAAGCCTCACAAAAGTCAGCTCCCCAACATCTCTGTGGTGCCTGGTTGAGAGAGGAAGCTAAAATTTGATGTTGTTCCTTCCTTTCCAAATTCAGATTGGCAGAAAAAACTTGTAAGATGTTGTATTATGACTTGTGAATTTGCTTTCAGGTACCCATTGGTTATCGATCTTTTCTATCCCAGAAACAGCTATTGCCCTCTTTGTCTCATATTGTGTCCTGAGAACCTGGTTTGGCAACCATCAAGTTGGGGCCCAAAAACTATGGCCATACAGAAGTGTGGGTTGCATCCCATTTGTAGCCAGGACCAGATCACACCTAGAGCTGGATGTTAATGGCAATGCTCAGAGTTGTTGTCCACTGCCACTCCTGCTGGCTAATGCAAGCCTGTGCAAAAAGAGCCTCTAATCCATAAGGATGAAGAGATGGCCACGAGTTGTGTGCAGGAGATGAGGAACACTCTGCTCTGACAGTGATAGGTTGGTAAATAGTTAACAACAAACTCTCCAGAAAAAAAAAAAAAATTCCTGATTTGTAGCATTTTTTCCCCCACAGCATAAATACTGCTACCTGTGTAGATGTCATGCTGCCACACGTGAACTGGGATTTTTCCACAGGTCCTCCTAGACTAACAAGACCTTCAAAGAATTAAAACAAAAAAATTTAAAACTATTAAAAATATAATTACAAACCTGCCAGACATTGCTCAATGTTTGGTATAGAGTGAGCACCAAACCAGAAAAAAATGACTCCACCTTCTTAAAGGCAGAGTAAAAATTCACAGGCGTCTTTATCACTGTGGGTGCATGAAGCTGAGGTGTGCTTCTGGGAATAAGCTAAATGGAACACCCAGCATCATGTCTCTGCCATCTCCTCAGTGTAATCAACTTTCCAAGAAAAGAGGGAAATCACTACAGATTCCTCTTGAGCCTAATCCCATCACCAGAGCCTCTACTAAGAACTTCAGCCTATCATCTTCTCATGAAAGAAGACGAAAATTTTCTTTCTACTTAACAGCATACATATGTTTTTTCTGGTATCCTTGCCTTAATCTTGGGGAAGGAAAACTTTAATCTTCACCAAACTGATAAAGGAAAATAAAGGAAGGAGAGGAAGACATAATCTTTTTCTAGTTTGTGTATATCTACACAATACTCCTTGACCTTTCAAGAGACTCAGACTTCTTTTCTATGCTCCCAGAAAAAGCAGGTAGAAGCTGTTAACTACATGTGATTTTCACCATATTGGCGTAGGGAGTGAAGAAATATCTGGCTCTGTAGATGTGCAAAATTTACAATTGGCACAGAAATAATTCATCCAATGAATAGAAAGAGTTGTTTAATGAATGGGTGTTAGGTATATGATGAGCTTAATAAAGATTGTGGGAGATCAAAATAAATACTTTGACTCAGAAATGTAAAAGGAAGAAAAATCTACCAATGATGAAATGTATTACCTATCAATCTCTTGATATCCATCTTTTTTTGTTTTGTTTTGTTTTTTGTTTTTTGTTTTTTGTTTTTTGTTTTTTGCGGTATGCGGGCCTCTCACTGCTGTGGCCTCTCCCGTTGCGGAGCACAGGCTCCAGACACGCAGGCTCAGCGGCCATGGCTCACGGGCCCAGCCGCTCCGCGGCATGTGGGATCTTCCCGGACCGGGGCACGAACCCGCGTCCCCTGCATCGGCAGGCGGACTCCCAACCACTGCGCCACCAGGGAAGCCCTGATAGCCATCTTGTATTACAACTATATCCAACCCGTTCTGAAATGCTAACAGCTGCAGCTGTGCCTTGGATTAACTTCCTCAGCATGGCCATGGAACTCTGCACATTCTAGCACTCTGGTCTTGGATAGATAAATTTTGCTCCTATCTTATCAACATTATCTAATTGAATAGATACCATAATATTGTCAATAGAAGTATTGCATAGAGTATGTATGAGGTAAACTAGTGTCTGCCTGTATGTTTTCTTACTTAGTTTACAAATAATAATAAAGCCACATGTAACCATTAACATACCTCTTAAGCTCCTTGAGGCCAAGGACTGTGTGTCTTTTCACAGACACATCTCCAACAACTAAAGACCTTAGAATAGAGAATGATTATTGAATAACAGAGAATACTGAATCTTCCATACAATCTCTACTGCTTGACATTTTTTTGGAGGGTGGGGGGGTATATTAAAGTATTATTTAAAATACTCATTCCTTGGAATATTTTATCTGGGATGAAACATTTATCATAATGTTTCCTGTATTGGTCTGAGCATGGGAGTCAACTAAGGGACATTTGTTTTTCCTTAATACAGAGTTTCTGTCATATTGATTCAATATTTATACACATCGACCCTGGGAATCTGCATTTAACAAGTGCCCCAATGACTATTATGTTATAGTGAGCCTGAGAAATATTGCTTTATCAAACTGACTCACTGTAACCAAGCCAAGTAAAGGACTCTGAGGAAAGAGGAAAAGCCTAAGCCAGTAGGGCTGCTCAAGCATGATAAATCTGGTTGAATCTTGACAACAGAACATAAATCAATAGCCAGAAGAAACTTACTGGCCCACAAGAAGTAATGATGAATTGTAGATCACTATTGCCCTGGACCAACTTGCCTATTCCTGTACACACTATTATGCTGAAGGTTTATGCATTTCTAATCCCACAAATTTGATTCTCATCTACCCTAATTTGCCCACTTATGCTTATATCATCTGTGGTGTTCAGTATGTTGTTTTTTATAGTTTAGGAGCTCATAAATGGTCAAACTGTTGACCATTCAACCAATGATCAGAATCTGTTAAAGTATCTGTGAATCTCTGAATACACACTACCTCAGAGCCATGGCAGGACTCTAGAAGAATAACCATTATCCCTTCTATTCTGGAAGCTTTATCTGTTTCTGCTTACGACTGCTCAGATCTGTCTAGACTTTAAAGTTTTGTCCAGATACCTAATGATGGTCATATCCATCCAGACAGGACCTTAGCTGTTCTCTTCTCAATATTTATTTCACTTAAGATGTATTGTTTCTCTAACTGCAACTTAAAAGCAAGATATCTTTGTAACAATTTGCTTTGTACACAGTTTTCCAGAAAATGAAAAAGCAGTCCAGATTTGCATATGATAACTCTGAAGAGTTGCACATCTATACCCTTCCACAGCCAGCTTTAGGTATAAAAGCTTTTATAAGGATTCTGAAATAGCAAGAGAACACCAGCTATTGCTCTAATGAATAAAGGCAACCGCTTGACAAACTTCTATTGATATTTATCACTGCTCCATATTCCTGTAATCTATAGGATGGCCACTCAGCATCTGAAGACAAACTTATCTGAGAAAGTCAAAATAATACAGCAATAACTACATCAGCCTGATGCAGACTTTAGACATTCCAGGGCAGGTGGTTTCAGAATGAAAAGTCTATTAAAGGAGGGAGGCAATTTGACCATGATCTAATTTTGCTTCACTTATTTTCCTGTGAGTGGTTTTCTACCTTATTGTTCTTCATGCTAATAGGGTCGTGTTCCTCTCATTTGTCAGAATCAAATCATCAAATGAAATGAGAAGATTTTTAACCCATTTATTTGTTGATTGGTTATATCACCTCTCTCACTAATAGGCTATCTCAAACTACAGCTGGCTGCATTTGATAATATAATCAGCAGTATGTTCCTGCCTTAAAATTGCAGAATAAACCAGATGACTTGCTATGGTCCCCTGTCTGGTATAAGAGCTTTGACAAATGTTAGGCTGCTTTATGTTTGCATTTAAAACAAGGAAGGGAAAATGGTGTTTATTGAAAAGAATCACTTAGGAGAAGTATAAAGTTATGTTACTCTGGATAAACTGAAGTGATTTTAAACAGTTGTGATTGCATAAGGAAATGAAAAAATATGGAGAAAAGATTTTAAAGTTTCTGTTTTATCTTGAGATAAATAGATAATTCAAACAAGCTAATATTTAGTCATAAGCCAACACCAGTATTAAAACCAGCTTAAAAGCCATGGTCTTTATCCTTGAATCACATCAAACTGTTCATAGCTTCTTAAGAAATATTTACTTAACTCTACAATGAAGGAAAAAACATTTTAAATGTCTGAGAAGCAGCACAGGAAATATTAAGGATTTAATGCAAAATTTTGAAAACCTCTTTAAAGATCATCAAATGTAGTTTACAGGGTAAGATTTAAAAGCCTTCACAGGGAGAAATGATTTTAGCACATTACTGTCAAGTTTCATTATCCCTAAGCAACGTCAAACAAGCTAAGCAAACAGCTAGACGATTCATTTATGATCTTTCTGAATGATGGAAAAATTCCCACTGAGTCAGTTAAATTCTGGCCAAATTGTTTCTTGGGGAAGCAAGGAGAGCATTTCAATTCCAAACCACTATTCCATACTGTAGGGACATTAAAATGAAATTTGATCTGGGAGGATATGTATGTGAGGTATTATTTGGGAGGCTAGAAATAAATGCAGTGGTCATTTTAGCAGAACCTATTCTTTGGTAAGTTGGGGTCCCACCAAAAAATTTAGATGTAAGAAGGAAGATGGAAAAGGGTTAACTTTTATCTTCCATTCACTGGTCAGATCTAGATTTAAGTGTCTCCTTCAAATTTCTCTTTCTCTCTCTCATCTTTTTTTTTCTGTGACTGAAAAAGCAGCCTTAACCGAGTATCAGAAGCATGTACAAATCATTTGTCAAGGGGCTGCTGAAAGGTATTGCAAGTTATTAGTGAAAAATCTGGACAAAAGAGTAGTATTGTATTGATCTTCTACCTGAAACAGCGTAACCCATGTATCCCAAGCATTAAAGGCATTAAGAGCCTTATCCTTACACTTAATTTTGAAATATCAGAATTTGTTTATTTTAAAATAACAATGAATTTATTATCATATTTTTTATTTATAATGGTCAAAGTAATACCTGTACAGTACATAGTTTAAAAGGGAAAATAATGAATAAAAGGCTTCACAGACTCATTATTATCTAAAATCTCAACCCTGGAGACTCTTACAGAATTTGAGGTGTTTGACCCTTATTCTGGCTAAGTAGCATTTTATTTAGGAATGTGCTTGGAATAGAAAGAAATATCCTGGAAAATCTGAAGGTAATGAATGAAAAATATATTTATGCCTAAAGGCATTGCATTTTTTATGAGACTCTAATATTGAAGAGAAATCCCAGGCCTAGCATATGTTCTAATACATAACCACAGAGTCCTAAGTGCAGGATACACCTACAAGGTTGTCCTACAGGGTGAGAGTCATGTTTCCAGAGAGCCTGATGTGACCTCACTTTCTCAGGCATTATTTTCATAATATATTCTTCTTAACTGAATCTTAAAAACCTAAAATCTGCAGCTGTGTCAACCTTCATAATCTTCTGAATCATTTAGAGAAGTAAATAAATGCATAATGTATGAGAGTGTTTATATCTGATCTCATCCTCCATCGATTCTTATTAACCTTTGTCAAAATAGTGATTATGGAAACAAGCAGTCCTTCACTTCCGCCTTGTCTCCTTTCCTTTCTCCTATTGTTCTTGTTAATATGACCTTTTTATTTTTGTTGTTAAACCTGTATTTAATGTTTTCATCAATATGGCTACGTGTATATGGTTCATTGTTGGTCCAAATTTGTACACTATGATTATTACTTCCTTTCTATGTAAGTTTTATATTTCTCAAAGAAAATAACTGTCCCTTTATTTCCATCTGCTTATTCTCCTTCAAATCTCTTACATAGCTCCTGACATCAAACTTCAGACAGTCATTATCAGTTCCATTTTTTTCCTTCTGTCTTCATGTTCTTATACGGCCTAATTGCCTACCTTAGTCTGCTACTGAGACTAGGGTCCTTGGAATGCCTACTTCTCTTCCGTATGTTGGATTCCTTATCTCCTGAATCTTGTATTTTACTGTTTTTGTTTTCTTCCTCATTTTGGTGGAACATATCCTCTAGTGGCTTCTTAAGTAGAAGCGCAGAGAAGCTTAATATTTCTGAGAAGTGTGATATCAAATAAGATATCCCAATATTACCTTCATACTTGATTGATACTTAGGCTGGGTATAAAAATTTGGGTTAAAACCAATTTTACTCAGAATATTGAAGACGTATTCCTTTGTCTTATAGTTTCCAATACTTTTTCTGAGAAGTCTGAGGCCATTTTGATACCTAGGTTCTTTGTATGTGATTTGTTTTTTTCTTTCTGAAGTTTGTGAGATCTTCTCTGTATCCCTGGTGTTTATCTCTAGTACCTTCAGATAGATCTTTGTGCTGAGGACTCAGACTTTTAGGATGTACAGGTATATCTTTCAGTTCTAGGAAACTTTGGGGGAGGGTTTTTTTGTATAATACCCCATTCATTTTCTTAGTTTTCTCTTTATAGACCTCCCATTAGATGGACTTTCCAATCCCCTGAACATATACCATAAATATCATATTATTTCTCTTCTATTTTTTATCTCTTTGGTTCTTTATTCCAAGTATTGATATTTCAATTAGAAAAACTAGAATGATAAACAAAAGTATATTTTAAATTGTTACATATTTTGGGATGGGGAATAGGGAATAAGGAGTATGGGAAGACAAAACACATATCATTGTGTGTGTGGTCATGTATGTATCTTTCTAATAGTTTGACATTTGAATGATATAAAAAATTATAGTTAAAAAATAAACTCAAACATAAAATACAATAACAAGCAGTTCTTGCTACATAACAAACACTATATAAATGTTACCTATTATTTTATCAGAGATCCATCTGGAAACAGAAACTCCACTAGATATTTTAAATAGGAATGTATTTAATTCAGAGAAATGGGTTCTTAATATTATGGAAAGGCTATGAGACATAGATTAGATAAAGCCACCCCTAACTTTCAGGAAATAAGGAAGATATACGAATCTCAGAAAACCATGATTGATGTATGCAGCAACAAAGCCAATTTCCACAAGAGAATGCTTGAAAGTCACTGGCAAAACTGCACAACCTGCTGCCTCTTAAAATCACATCTTGCTTTCCAATTCTGAGAAGCTGTAACAGCTTTAGTTGTTCTTCTGCCTTCTGAATCTGAATCATGAAAGTGCCTCTCATTGGCATTGAATCTGCTGGTAAAGATTTTGAGAATGAGGTTTCCCAGCTTCCAGCTCCTATGTTACAGGAGAAAGTATAAAGGGGAAAAGTGTGGCAAAAGGCAATGTGACACTATTATGAATATGACTATTTTTTAATATTAATATTTTCTTTTGAAATATTATTCTGTTCCCTACTTTGTCTCTTTTTCTCTTTAATCATTTTCCTCTGTTTATAGCTCTTTTAGTGTTGCTGTTGTTGTTTATTTCCTCAAACCCTTGGTGGACTCTTTCTTAGTGAAACACAAAAAGCCTCCATAAGCTCTGTGTACATGGATGGGACTTGGTCTCCGAGGTGAATGGAGATTATTTTTAGGTGGTCTGTCACTGTGAGTATATGGGCAGCCAGATAGATTTTATGCTGGGAACTACCAAATGCCAGTATCTTCCTCTATGTTCTAAATGTTCAGTTTCTCTGTTAGGTGGGTCCTCCAGACTTCTCAAAGGAGTGGATAAGCCTGAATGACAGTAAGGCTGTCATTAACAATGGTAGGATTGGTACCGTCACCGTTGAGTATATAGATATTAATGTAATTTCATTTTCCAGTAACATACCTCATTCCTTGCCCTCCTCTCTACTTGTTTCTGAGTTTGGAGGCTCTCTGCAGAGCCAGCTTCATGGGTGCACCACCCATATAGTTGCACTTAGAAGGACCCTGTACTTTAATTCTCTACTGTGGCCATCTTGAAATTCTTCATTTTTATTTTTTGAAATTCTTCGTTTTGAACAAGGGTCCCACATTTTCATTTGCACTGGGCCCCACAAGTCATGTAGCCGTGCTTGGCTCTGTTTCAATTTCTGCCAAGTCTGCCTCCTGACTTGTGCAGGGGACTAAAGATGGGTAGTTATACAGGCTTTCACAAACAAACAAAAAAACAAACACAAAAAACCAGACCCCCAAGTGTCTGATAACTCCAAGTACAAGTCTTCCTGAGGCTTCACAGGTAACCTCCTCCACAGACACTGTGTCGTACCTTCTTCTGCTCGCTGAGTCACTCAGTAACTCCACTGGTTCTCACATCCTGTGGTTGGGGATACTGATGTCTCCTAGTTTTATGAAGATCAACTTTGTATTTTTCTGTTTCTTTTTTGCTTACTCTATTATTTGGGCGGGGTCATTTTAGAAAGCAGAAGGGAATAGAAATTTCTGCTTGCTGTCACCTTGAAACCAGAAGCCCACATAACGTTTTTACAGTGGTATTTAGAAACAGAAAATTTAAGAGGCTGCCTCAACCTGACCACAAGACTGAAACAATAGTTCTGAAACATAGCCAAATGTGAGGTCAATTATCTTTTTCCGTTATTTCAGCTGAATATGTTGCTTGCTCAAGGTGTTATAAATATTATTTCTAGACATCCTTCCTTACTGAAGTGAAATAGCTAACACATTGTTTCAGAAGAGAATCGCCCTCCACCCAAATCCAAATGGTTTCTGCTAGTCTTTGCAGTGAATGATTTCCCCAATTTCTAAGCTAAAGGCTTTAGCCATTTGTGGCATGTGCTTTCATTTTGTTACTTATAACCCACTTCATTAAAAACATATTTAAAGTATTTATAGCACATAAAACAATTAAGTAATTTTTAAAAATATAAAATTACGTTCATGAACGAATGTGGAAGATTTTAGAACTATGAAAGCAAAGATTTCCAATGATTGATCATGATGTTAAGATCCTCATCTCCTGAGAACCAGAGCAAAAAAAAAGTTAGTTACATAGTTCTAATTAGCCTCTAGATGGCAGATGATTTGCTCTTTTATGCAGCCAACTCATTTCAGGATTTTTTCAGTAGATACCCCTCAAATCCCGTAGTGGGAAAGACTAAATATTTGCCTCTGTATAAAACCGTGAGGGGCATATTCCTCAGTGGCTGTCTGCTATTCCACATTCCCCTAACCCAGAGTAAGCACCGTAGTGTGGGCTGTTTGTTTTAGCAGACCTCAGTCTAAACTTTGAGTTATTTATCTTTCCTTCTACGTACGCATGTTATTTAATTAGTTTGGACTTCTAGTGTACCAGTACTCTTTGGGTTAGTAACATATCATTAATCCATGCATTTCTATCTATTTAGTTAGTTATTTGTAATACTGTAACAAGCACTCTTGAAGCCAGTATCCAAATAGAGTCTAGAACCTTAAGAATAAATTTGTTCTTACCGTAGAGTTCATGGAATAAACTCTACTCATCCTCCGGCCTCCCCTGTAACCTGAATGCTGTATCCACCATATCCAAATAAAGGGCACCATCCTGTATCCTTTATTTAACTTATTACAAATATATGTATTCCTAAAATGTGGAGCAACAGAAGTAGGTGTCCCCTGTGTGTCTGTGTGTGTTCTTTATTTTAATTGTATGAAAAGTGATTATGCTACGCTCAATTCAGGGTACTTTACTGTTTCTCTTTAATATTATACAACTAAGATTAATTCATGTTATTGCATGTTTCATGCATTTTTACCATTATATAATATTATATTATATAAATATACTTCTTTACCCCTTTCATTCATTAATTCAGTCAATATTTATTGAGTGTAAACTCTCTTAAGCACTATACATGCAATGGTAAACAAAACAACTCTTTTCTATCATTTTGAATCCCAGCTATGAGGCCAATGCTATCATGTCTCTCAATTTCTCTTCCTTTAAACTTATAGAAATTGTCTGGTAAATTCACCTACACTACACTATTAGTACACTCATGAGCAATAGTCCAAAGCAGTGCAATGTCAATGGTGGAATTTCAGGTTGTGGCACCAGGCGAAAAAAGGGCTGGTGGGTAAAGGAGATGGTTCCATTGCCCTTCAGATCTCACATCTTAGGTAACCATCTATGCCACATTCTTTTAATCAACCCTACCCCGAGTAAAATCTTTCAGTTTATAAAAGAACACATAACCATAGCTAAATTGAGATTACATTTAAGAATTGGAAAAGCATGCAATCACTAAATAAATCCTCAAAACAAAAAAACTTTGAATCTAGCATCCAATATACAGAGTAGGATGTAACAATTCCTGGTGAGTATATTTCAGCATTCACACAAAAAGAGAAGGAAGGGGGCTTCCCTGGTGGTGCAGTGGTTGAGAGTCCGCCTGCCGATGCAGAGGACATGGGTTCGTGCCCCGGTCCGGGAAGATCCCACATGCCGCGGAGGGGCTAGGCCCGTGAGCCATGGCCGCTGAGCCTGCGCGTCCGGACCCTGTGCTCCGCAACGGGAGAGGCCACAACAGTGAGAGGCCCGCGTATTGCAAAAAAAAAAAAAGAGAAGGAAGGAATAACAGCATACTCCTTTGAAGCTAAATACATTTTTCCTTTTCTCAAACTATGTGAGTAACCTCTTCACCCTCCCTCATTCTAGACTAGTTTACTGAAGAATGGTGCCTCTCCTAAAAAGTAGCTTTAGAATAGTTCATTAAAGTGGCCCTTGTTTTTCTCCTCCTTCACGAGAATTGTCTCTACTTCTGACATCATCTTTCTATATTGTTTGCTTCCAGTGATTCTCTGATTCTCTTACACAATTTGTCACCTAGTATCTTCCCTCCCACTTGTGTCTCCACATACTGGCCTCCTCAGAGCAACACCTACTCCATTCTGAAAGTGTTTGCAGCAATACCTCAGCCCTGCCCCGGAGATTACAGAAAACTTTGGCTATTACAACACGTACATTTAAAACCTAGCCACAGAAAATTTTAACTTTTCAGGCTGGCAACGATGTCAAGCTAAGTACATAACACATTCTTTCACTCCTCACTATCGTTGAGTTTCTTTTCTTCCCTGTTATTACTTTCCTGGTACCTTCTTAAATCCTGCTTCTAATCCTTTTGTGCAGGTTCTTTAGATTTTCTCCATTATCTCACTTTTATGTTCCCTTACTTTTTCTAGTTCTGATTTCTCTGTCCCTGAAAACCTCTTTCTTCAGGCTGTTTTCATTTTACTACATCAGAAGTGGTTTTTCCATTTTACATAATCTTGTTATATGAATGCTAAGTTATTTTTTAAAGTTTTATTTTAAAAGCAAACATCTTGACAACTAGTATATTCTTCTAAAGGAGCATATATAGACATGAAAATTTCAAAAACTTCTTGAGAAGTTTCTCAAAGCCATAGGTTGAATTTGTATCATCTCTTTTGGAGTTAATGTCAAAGTGATTCAAATCAAGATGTGCTTCTTTTCTTTTTTTTTTACAGAAGTATTGCATATGTCTTATTAAAAGAGGGAATTCCATTTTAAAAAATAGCATATGCAGTAATAATATTTTCTAATGAGAAAATAAAATAAGATTATAACTTAATCTTCACACTAGGTAACTGTGAATAAGATGCATACTAAGTAAAGGTTTAGAGTTACTTTATACATTGGTATGTATTGATTTAAATACCTCTCTCTATCCAAGTATCCTCAAAGATCCAGGGAGATAAAACTGATATAAGAATATATTTAAATTCACATGTTTTTCCAAAATATTGTTGACATTTTGGATGACTGAAGATGTTGCTAACCTAAAACAGAACACTTGTGTGTCCATATTTTGTTTGTGATAAAATATTGTCATTTTTATGTGGCCATATGTATTTACTGTTTTCTTTAAAAAATCTTTGAACACTCTTTAAATCTAAATTATTTTATTATACCTGGATAAATAAATGTTGTAATAACATTTTATAACAATAACAATATTACAATAATTTTACTATTTTAAAATTTACTTTATCTCAGTGGGATCCAATTTAGCAATTTTTAAATGAATGGATAATTATTTGGTGTCAAGTCTATAAACTCTTCACCTTGCCTTGCATTCCAAGGGTTTTTTAGCAATTTTTCCTAACATTTTTCTATAGGTTTATATTTTACATTTAAATTCATAAACCATTTTCATTTAATTTTGTATAAAGTGTGAAGTTTATGCTGAAATATATATATATATATATATATATATATATATATATATTTACCTCTATGGATGTCTAATAGCTCCAGCTTCCTTTTGAAAAAGCTATCCTTCCCATACTGAGTTGGTTTTGTACCACTGTCAAGAATCTGTTGGGGGCTTCCCTGGCGGCGCAGTGGTTGGGGGTCCGCCTGCCGATGCAGGGGACGCGGGTTCGTGCCCCGGTCCGGGAGGATCCCACATGCTGCGGAGAGGCTGGGCCCATGGGCCATGGCCACTGAGGCTGTGTGTCTGGAGCCTGTGCTCCGCGACGGGGGAGGCCGCAGCAGTGAGAGGCCCATGTACTGCAAAAAAAAAGAAAACTTCTCTAGACAAGAAACACAAGAGAAGGAAAAGACCTATAATAACAAACCCAAAACAATATAGAAAATGGGAATAGGAACATACATATCGATAATTACCTTAAATGTAAATGGACTAAATGCTCCCACCAAAAGACACATATTGGCTGAATGGATACAAAAACAAGACCCTTATATATGCTGTCTACAAGAGACCCACTTCAGACCCAGAGACACATACAGACTGAAAGTAAGGGGATGGAAAAAGATATTCCATGCAAATGGAAACCAAAAGAAAGCTGGAGTAGCAATTCTCATATCAGACAAAATAGACTTTAAAATAAGGACTATTAAAAGAGACAAAGAAGGACACTACATAATGATCAAGGGATCGATCCAAGAAGAAGATATAACAATTGTAAATATTTATGCACCCAACATAGGAGCACCTCAATACATAAGGCAAATACTAACAGCCATAAAAGGGGAGACAGTAACACATTCATAGTAGGGGACTTTAACACCCCACTTTCACCCATGGACAGATCATCCAAAATGAAAATAAACAAGGAAACACAAGCTGTAAAGGATACATTAAACAAGATGGACTTAATTGATATTTATAGGACACTCCATCCAAAAACAACAGAATACACATTTTTCTCAAGTGCTCATGGAACATTCTCCAGGATAGATCATATCTTGGGTCACAAATCAAGCCTTGGTAAATTTAAGAAAACTGAAATTGTATCAAGTATCTTTTCTGACCACAACACCATGAGACTAGATATCAATTACAGGAAAAGATCTGTAAAAAATACAAACACATGGAGGCTAAACAATACACTACTTAATAATGAAGTGATCACTGAAGAAATCAAAGAGGAAATAAAAAAATACCTAGAAACAAATGACAATGGAGACACAATGACGCAAAACCTATGGGATGCAGCAAAAGCAGTTCTAAGGGGGAAGTTTATAGCAATACAAGCCCACCTTAAGAAGCAGGAAACATCTCGAATAAACAACCTAACCTTGCACCTCAAGCAATTAGAGAAAGAAGAACAAGAAAACCCCAAAGCTAGCAGAAGGAAAGAAATCATAAAAATCAGATCAGAAATAAATGAAAAAGAAATGAAGGAAACAACAGCAAAGATCAATAAAACTAAAAGCTGGTTCTTTGAGAAGATAAACAAAATAGATAAACCACTAGCCAGACTCATCAAGAAAAAAAGGGAGAAGACTCAAATCAATAGAATTAGAAATGAAAAAGGAGAAGTAACAACTGACACTGCAGAAATAAAAAAAATCATGAGAGATTACTACAAGCAACTACATGCCAATAAAATGGACAATCTGGAAGAAATGGACAAATTCTTAGAAATGCACAACCTGCCAAGACTGAATCAGGAAGAAATAGAAAATATGAACAGACCAATCACAAGCACTGAAATTGAAACTGTGATTAAAAATCTTCCAACAAACAAAAGCCCAGGACCAGATGGCTTCACAGGTGAATTCTATCAAACATTTAGAGAAGAGCTAACACCTATCCTTCTCAAACTCTTCCAAAATATAGCAGAGGGAGGAACATTCCCAAATTCCTTCTACGAGGCCACCATCACCTTGATACCAAAACCAGACAAGGATGTCACAAAGAAAGGAAACTACAAGCCAATATCACTGATGAACATAGATGCAAAAATCCTCAACAAAATACTAGCAAACAGAATCCAACAGCACATTAAAAGGATCATACACCATGGTCAAGTGGGGTTTATTCCAGGAATGCAAGGATTCTTCAATATACGCAAATCTATCAATGTGATAACCATATTAACAAATTGAAGGAGAAAAAACATATGATCATCTCAACAGATGCAGAGAAAGCTTTCGACAAAATTCAACACCCATTTATGATAAAAACCCTCCAGAAAGTAGGCATAGAAGGAACTTTCCTCAACATAATAAAGGCCATATATGACAAGTCCACAGCAAACATCATCCTCAATGGTGAAAAACTGAAAGCATTTCCACTAAGATCAGGAACAAGACAAGGTTGCCCACTCTCACCACTCTTATTCAACATAGTTTTGGAAGTTTTAGCCACAGCAATCAGAGAAGGAAAGGAAATAAAAGGAATCCAAATCGGAAAAGAACAATTAAAGCTGTCACTGTTTGCAGATGACATGATACTATACACAGAGAATCCTAAAGATGCTACCAGAAAACTACTAGAGCTAATCAATGCATTTGGTAAAGTAGCAGGATACAAAATTAATGCACAGAAATCTCTGGCATTCCTATACACTAATGATGAAAAATCTGAAAGTGAAATCAAGAAAAACACTCCCATTTACCATTGCAGCAAAAAGAATAAAATATCTAGGAATAAACCTACCTAAGGAGACGAAAGACCTTGTATGCAGAAAATTATAAGACACTGATGAAAGAAATTAAAGATGATACAAATAGATGGAGAGATATACCATGTTCTTGGATGGGAAGAATCAACATTGTGAAAATGACTCTAACTACCCAAGCAATCTACAGATTCAAATTGCAATCCCTATCAAACTACCACTGGCATTTTTTCACAGAACTAGAACAAAAAATTTCGCAATTTGTATGGAAACACAAAAGACCCCGAATAGCCAAAGTAATCTTGAGAACGAAAAAAGGAGCTGGAGGAATCAGGCTCTCTGACTTCAGACTCTTCTACAAAGCTACAGTAATCAAGACAGTATGGTACTGGCACAAAAAACAGAAAGATAGATCAATGGAACAGGATAGAAAGCCCAGAGATAAACCCACACACATATGGACACCTTATCTTTGATAAAGGTGGCAGGAATGTACAGTGGAGAAAGGACAGCCTCTTCAATAAATGGTGCTGGGAAAACTGGACAGGTACATGTAAAAGTATGAGATTAGATCACTCCCTAACACCATACACAAAAATAAGCTCAAAATGGATTAAAGACCTAAATGTAAGGCCAGAAACTATCAAACTCTTAGAGGAAAACATAGGAAGAACACTCTATGACATAAATCACAGCAAGATCCTTTCTGACCCACCTCCTAGAGTAGTGGAAATAAAAACAAAAATAAACAAATGGGACCTAATGAAACTTCAAAGCTCAAAGCTTCTCTCTCTCAAAGAGAGTCATGTACCAAAATGTTCATTGCAGCTCTATTTACAATAGCCCGGAGATGGAAACAACCTAAGCGCCCATCATCGGATGAATGGATTAAGAAGATGTGGCACATATACACAATGGAATATTACTCAGCCTTAAAAAGAAATGAAATTGAGCTATTTGTAATGAGATGGATAGACCTAGAGTCTGTCATACAGAGTGAAGTAAGTCAGAAAGAAAAAGACAAATACCATATGCTAACACATATATATGGAATTTAAGGGGAAAAAAAATGTCATGAAGAACCTAGGGGTAAGACAGGAATAAAGACGCAGACCTACTGGAGAACGGACTTGAGGATATGGGGAGGGGGAAGGGTGAGCTTTGACAGGGCGAGAGAGAGTCATGGACATATACACACTAACAAACCTAGTAAGGTAGATAGCTAGGGGGAAGCAGCTGCAAGGCACAGGGATATTAGCTCGGTGCTTTGTGACAGCCTGGAGGGGTGGGATAGGGAGAGTGGGAGGGAGAGAGACGCAAGAGGGAAGACATATGGGAACATATGTATATGTATAACTGATTCACTTTGTTATAAAGCAGAAACTAACACACCATTGTAAAGCAATTATACCCCAATAAAGATGTTGAAAAAAAAAGAATCTGTTGGGCTGGGGTGGTGGTGTGATGAATTGGGAGATTGGGATTGACATATGTACACTAATGTATAAAATGGATAACTAATAATCTGCTGTATAAAAAATAAATAAAATTAAATTAAAAAAGAATCTGTTGGGCATATCTGTGTGGGCCTGTTCTGATTACTTAATTCTGTTCCATTGATATATATCTGTCATTTAGCTAATACCACATTGTCTTCATTACTAGAGTTACACAATAAGCCTTAACATTGATAAAGTTATTCATCCTACTTTGTTCTTCTTTATCAAAATTGTGTTAGTATCATTCTGTTTTAAATGAGGGAAAAGACAAGGATGTCAGCTATTTTAATTCCTTCTCAATACTTTAATTTCTAGAGGTCCTAGTCAATACAAAAAGAGTTAGAAAACAAAATTAAAGGCTTAAGAATTGTAAAGGAATAGAAACTTTTTATTTCCTGATGTTGAGAGTATTTATGTTGAAAATCCAAGTGAATCAGGGGCAAAATATATACAAATTGATAAGAAACTTAAGCAAGACCACTGGGTACAAAATCAACTACAAAAATGTAGAGCATTCCCACACCCAAGTAATTAATAAATACAGTAGAAATGAAGTCATTCTCAGAATCAACAAAAATGCTAAAGTACTCAGGAATGAATCTAACAAAAACCACACAAGTCCTTTCATAGAAATATTGTAAAGATCATCAAAGGACAGGAAAGGTGCTTGAAGAAATGGAGAAATGCAAGTAAAAGATGATAATATTCCCCCAAAGTAACCTGTAAATGTAACTGATATTCTAATCAAAATTCCAACAGTTATTTAAGGAATTTAGAAGTCAATACTTAAATAAGAATAGATGTATAAAGGACAAAGAATTGTAAAAATAATCCTATGGGGACAGGATTCTAGTGTTGGGACAACTATCCAATCAGGTATCAAGGCTTACTTACTGTAAGTTATATTAATTAAGAGAGTATGGTATTGCTGTAGGCAGAAACAAACACACTTCTGGAACACAGAGATAGGCTTGTGTGTGAAGAAGTGACAAAATTAATGTGTGGCACAGGTGGCATTACAAATTATGTGGAAAAGATAAACCAGTTTCAATACATTGCAGTGGAACAACTGGTTATCTATATAAAAATAAATAGACCTATGTCCCAGCCTCACACTATGTGCAAAAAGAAATTCTAATGAATCAATAACTTAAATGTACCAAAGCAAAACTTTACAACTTGTAGAATAAAATATAAGAGCATATTTTAATGATGCTTGGGTAGAAAAAACTTCTTAAACAAGACACAAAGATTATAAATTCTATAAGGGAAAAAGATTAGTAGATTTAACTGCCTTAAAACTTAATCTTACATTCTAAAAATATACACACAAAAAATTTAAAGGGTCTTCCCTGGTGGTGCAGTGGTTAAGAATCCGCCTGACAATGCCGGGGACATGGGTTTGAGCCCCAGGAAGATCCCACATGCCGTGGGGCAACTAAGCTTGCGTGCCACAGCTACTGAGCCTGCACTCGAGAGCCTGCGAGCCACAACTACTGAGTCCGTGTGCTGCAGCTACTGAAGCCCGCACGCCTAGAGCCCATGCTCCACAGCAAGAGAAGCCACTGCAATGAGAAGCCTGCGCACCGCAACTAGAGAAAACCCGAGTGCAGCAACGAAGACCCAACGCAGCCAAAAATAAATAAATAAAATAAAATAAAAGACTGGATGCTAGCAGACAATAAAGCAATCCATCAAAAGTCTCAGGGAAAATTTTTTTTTTAATTTAAAATACAAAGCTTGTTCTTGGAGAAGATATGTTAGTATACAGCTGTCAAATGATTAGTATTCAGAATTTATAAATGACTCCTAAAATTAATGAGAAAAAAGAAAAGCAGACCATTAGAAAAATTTGAAAAGCATAAAAGCAGGCCATTCACACAAAAAATCCAAAAGAAAAAACTGAACTTCACAAAGAATGAGAGATGTATAGTTTAAATACAAATATACAATTTTTTCAGGTCACAGATTAGCAAAAGTCTTTAAGTCTGACAAAACAAAGTTTTGGAGAAGCCATGGAGAAATGGAAATCCTCTGTAGTGCTTATGAGTTTGTAAATTGGGACAAATATACTATAGAGCATTTTGATAGCAACAAGCAAAGTAAATGTGCATTAATGTATGTATCCTTCAATAAAGCAGCTCTACTTCTGGGTACATAATGCAGATAATTTTTGCACGTCTGTACCAGAAACCTATTACAAGAATCTTCATTGTCTTATTGTTTCTTAATAACAAAAAAAAAAGTTTTAAAATATCCATTAACAGAAGAATGGACAAATAAATAGTGGTGTGGTAATACTGAATACAGCAATTAAAATAGTTACATAACTTAACATGGACAAATCTCAAAAACAGAAAGCTAAATTTTTTTGTTTTTTGTTTCTTTTTTTGCGGTACGCGGGCCTCTCACTGCTGTGGCCTCTCCCGTTGCAGAGCACAGGCTCCGGACACGCAGGCTCAGCAGCCATGGCTCACGGGCCCAGCTGCGCTGCGGCATGTGGGATCTTCCCGGACCGGGGCAGGAACCCGTGTCCCCTGCATCGGCAGGCGGACTCTCAACCACTGCGCCACCAGGGAAGCACCAAAAGCTAAGTTTAAAAAGTAAATGGCCTAGCAATGAATTGAGCAAACCTGCAAAACAAAGTCATATAACTGTCTATGGATACATTTCATTTTAGTATTGATATAAAACATGGATAGAATGATAAATACCAAATTCAAGAAAGCAGCTACTGCTCAGGAGAAAGGAATTGGGATGAGAGAGACATGCATGAGGGGACTTTAGCACTACCTGTAATGCTTTAGTATGTACAAATATTCTGAGGCAAATAAATCAAGATATTAGGATTTGATGAAGCATCAAAAGGCAAAATGAAATGGGTATAACAAACCATCAAAACAAGAAGTCAGGTAGGGAGATAGAATCAGGATGTGTTTTAGCATGAAACCCAGAAAACATGAAGCAATTTCTGATGGAAAATGGGAAGTGAAACCAGGAAAAATTCTCTGAGGTGTGGAAACAGTACCACAGGCTCTTTGTGTAGGTTACATGTGACATCTGATAAGTGAAGGTTCCCTTTGCTCTCACACTCAAAGAGATAAGGTGATAAGGTGCTAGAAGATCTTGCAATAAGTTCTTGTAATTTTTAAGATCTTTGTAATTTTGCCAACTTTGGGGAATTTCATGATCAGGGCATATTATGACACCTGGGAATGCCTGGGAAATGCTAGTATCAGACATTTGTGATTGCTGCCTGCATGCAATCTATTGTTGATATGAAAAATGTCAAAGCCTCACCCACATAGCAACTAGGAAATTGGGGAGAAACAGCCCATTATTACTCCATCAAAACAACCATGGTAAGTAGGGAAGCCAATTGACCATGTGTCACTAAAATTGTCCAGGACCGTTTCAGATTACTTGAATTCAGACAGAAAGAGTAGACTTTCAGGAAATGTGTACACAATTCACGAAGCTCATTATCATACTCCTCTTTACAGCTGTGAGACATTGCGCACAGCAAAGTGCCTCCATGAACTGTTTCCACCTCTTACGGTATCAGCTTGAAGGCCTGAGTTATTTGTGTCATGTGAAAAAGGCCTAGGAAATATTGGATCCCAACTATCTCTTGCTTCTCTCTTCTCCAAATAATCTCTTCCTGCAGTACACATGGTGAAAGCCTCTCCCAGAGAGAGTAATGAGATTGGGAGATGAATTAAGTCATTTATTTTTCCATTCCATCATGAAACAGTCCAACACGACTGCTTTCAACAAGCAGTCAATTGGTCATGTGACCACTAAGCAGTCCTCATTCTCTCTCAGCACATCTGAATTTATTCACGAAGGCAGAAAGCATCATCAAAAGCCTTGGATGACGCTACGTGAAATTCAGTAGGCCTGACGATGCTTCCAAAAAAGCCTTCCTATATGTGTAAGCTGCGTATGCATTCTGCAGGATAACCTGTAATAGACAGGAAATATTGACATTCATGAAGCAATGGTCCATTCTGCCTCCCCAAAGGGGCTGACTTCAAAGCCATGATCATTTACAGAGACCAGAAAGAACCAGAAAATGTGAAGTGGTATTACTGATGCTCTCACAATGCCTCCAACTCTGTATCTAAACATCTCTGATTCTCAGTAGATATAATTTAAAGTGGTTTTTCAGAGACTTCCCTGGTGGCGCAGCGGTTAAGAATCCTCCTGCCAATGCAGGGGATGCGGGTTCGCTCCCTGGTCCAGGCAGATCCCACGTACTGTGGAGCAACTAAGCCCATGCGCCACAACTACTGAGCCTGCTCTCTAGAGCCTGCGAGCCACAACTACTGAAGCCCACATGCCTAGAGCCCATGCTGTGCAACAAGAGAAGCCACCGCAATGAGAAGCCTGCGCACCGCAATGAAGAGTTGCCCCTGCTTAGCGCAATTAGAGAATGCCTGCGTGCAAGAACGAAGACCCAATGCAGCCAAAAATAAAAGAAATAAATTTATTTTTAAAAAATTGGTTTTTCAGATAATATTTCAGGGAAACCTACAGGAATTTTTGTATCTTCAGCACACTTTCTATCCTCCTCAATACGCCACTCACCCGTGAAATGTTGCTGCTTTCAAGGGTCAAATGTTCTTGAAGACTGAGCCTACCTTCCAGATAAAAACTTTTTTTACATTTGTCCTACTCATGTAATCTCTATTTCATTATCAGGCTGTGAAATTTCAGCTGCTTCCTTGAGTGACTTTTCAGCTGGTCCTAAAAGAAAATCTGTATTGCTGACAGTTGATTGCTTACTTGGCAATCTCTTGTTCTTATGTTTCATAGTAATGGGAAATACCACTAAAAAGATGGTCATTTTCTCATGCAGAGGTGAAAATCCACATTTAGAATAAGAAAATCCCTAAGCATCCCCATGAATATGAATGCTTACCCATAATATATTCCCATCAACCATTCTGGGGCAAATATTATCTGATATGCTCTTTGTTTCTGTGACACTTCGGACCCGTTCAATAGCCATAGTTTCCGAGTTAGTAAGAATTGATAGAGTTGCTTTTAGATTTTGAAATAAGCTCTTAGACCTTAAAGTCTCCTTGCCCACAGTGAAGGCAGATGACAAACTCTATCTGGGAAGCAACAAAGCGAAGAGTCTACTGTAAATTAAATAAGATAAAGTATGCACCCCCAATTCTTAAATAGTATACAATTTCCTATTCTCTGTTTAAACTACAAGCTCAGGAACAAACCTCTCCCTAAATTTCTTTGTTACCACCCAGGAGCACAGGAAATAAAAACGTATTGTCTGGGAGATAACCAGTCTAGTGTGGCAGTAAAATTCAGTATGGACAACTTTAAGAATAATGACTCTAGAAAGAGTGAATAGTTTGCTATTAAAGAGTTTTTCTTTAAATTATTGAGAAAGAAGATTGGTGGATATAAAAATAATCTGGGAAAACCTTGTTTATAGTCAATAAGAAAATCTGGTCTTTCCTCAACAAAATTTTAGGAGTTTACTTTGAATTCCCCAAATTTAAAATTTTACTTTATATTGATTATTGTGAACTGGTTATTGTTTTATGTGTAATCTGAATTATTACAGCCAGTTGTCTGTCTTATGCATAGAACAATTAAATGGAACCCTACCCCTGCCCTAGGAGGAAGTATTTTAGACATCACTTGGGGAATAGCTGAGTATCTATCTTTCTCATGTATGATTTCTTATTCACAGCAGGGTAGTATGAAAGCCAATGTCTGTAGACTTGTAGGTGTTAAATTGGGAGTATTTAATATGGATTTAAATTGTTAGTTGTTAAGGAGTTTAAAGTAGAAATTGGCCCAGAACATATATCGTGATGCCCTTTTATGAGCTTACATTGATATATGTCTTAATTCACAACGGAAGAAAAACCATTTGGAGTATATGCTAATGCTTCACATATGAATGCACATGTACACTGTGTGTACAAATTCACCATTAGAACACAGCACCATATATACATACATAATCACCAAAACATTCAGTCAAGTCTACGTTGCCTTTTTAAGTCAAAGATATAAGGACAAGCCATGACATAAGTATTATGATAAGAATTTAGAGACACCCATTTTCCAGTTCAAGACGGTAACTTAGAAAGATCCTGAATTCCATTGTAGCTCTATTTACAATAACCAGGTCATGGAAGCAACCTAAATGCCCAACCATAGACAAATGGAAAGAGAAGATGTGGTACATATATACAATGGAATATTACTCAGCCATAAAAAGGAACGAAACTGGGTCATTTGTAGAGACGTGGATGGACCTAGAGACTGTCATACAGAGTGAGGAAAGTCAGAAAGAGAAAAACAAATATCGTATATTAACGCATATATGTGGAATCTAGAAAAATGGTACAGATGAACCGGTTTGCAAGGCAGAAATAGAGACACAACTGTAGAGAACAAGCATATGGACACTAAGGGGGGAAGGCAGGGGGGCAGGGTGGTGGTGGTCAGATGAATTGGGAGACTGGGATTGACATATATACACTAATATGTATAAAATTGATAACTAATAAGAACCTTCTGTATAAAATAAAATAAAATGAGTCTTAAAAACAAGAAAGAAAGATCCTGAACTCACCTTCTCGCATGAACACACTGAATCTACAGCTACAGTAAGGAACAACTTCCTTGAAAAAAAAAAAAAAGCTAAAAGCTAGATGAGCAACTCCTACACATTAGATAAACAAGAAAAAAAATGCATATTAAAATATGTAGGAGAGGCTGAGATATAATGTCACCATAAACCCCACCGCCAGTGCAGTGACACACAATTAGGAGGGAACTAAAAACCCAGAGCTGCTCCTGGAAAAGCAAAGGGTTTGAACTCCACACAGGGCCCTCCCACTTTTAAGTCTTGCAACTGAGAGATGAGCCCCCAAAACATCAATATTTGAAAGCCACCAGGGCTCACATTCAGAGACTCTCAAGGCTATAGGCAACTGAGAAATGGCTCTTAAAGGGCTTGCATGCTCAGATTCACTCACCCCAAAACCAGTGCAGAGGCAGCTCATTGAGAGGATCCCAGACTTTATGTGAAATAGGCTTATTTGCTTATCTTAAAGTGTCAGACTGAGGGACAGGCATCTAATTTAACACACACACAGGGGTCTGCTGGGGTATGCTCTGGAACAGAGGCTGGCAGGCATCATTTTACACTTTCTCTGTGTCTCTCTCCAACCTTGCTGGCGTCTCCCAGAAAGGCGTTTATACCCTCATCTGGCACCCTGATTTTTGCAGCAACTTCTAAGGGACACCCCTAGATGACCTGGTTTTAGTGGCAGGTGGGGCTTATGCTCACAGGTCCCACGGGCTGTAACCAACAGAGAAACAGTTTTCAACCAGTTACCACCCGCAGGCCACAGCAAGAGACAACAGACCCGGGAGCCCAGTCTTTCTGTGAAAGAGGTCTATGAGCTTGTCTTCATAGCTGTACTCAGAGGGGCAGGCTTCTAATTAAACAGAAGTCTAAGAGCTGATCGTAATCCTTTCCAGAGACCTCTGAGGGTAGGTGCTGTCTTCGTGCTTTTCCTCTGCTGTGCTCCAGAGCGCCAGTATCGCCTGTATGGGAGCTTACACGGGCATCTGGTTCCCCTTATTTATGCAACTGCCACCCACGAGACACCCCTCGATCACCTGGCTCTGGTGGCCAGGAGAGCTTGTGTTCCTGAGCCCCAAAGGACTGTAGCTACCACAGAGACAGTTCTTAGATGGCTACCATCCCCAGGGCACTGCCCAGACAGAAGACTATAACACACCACCGGTGTTTCTGTGAAAGGGGCTAACTTGCTTGTCTTGGAGCTTTGGCATGTGGGGCAGGGATCTAGTTTGGCATGCATCTAGGGATCCACCGATACACTCTTGTGATGGAGGCCAGTGGACACCATCTTTGCATTCTCCCTCTGCCTTGCTCCGGAATTCTGTCATCTCCTGAAAAGGAGCTTGTACACTTCATAATTTTCAACTATTTCATGCTGGAAGTACTTTATCCGGCTCTTCTTTTTGCTTGCTTCTCAGACTTATGGAGACATGAGGTAACCCATATTTTAATAATCTCCTCTATTAAACAATTTTATGTATAATAGTGACTTTAAGTTAGTAACCTAAAATGATACCACCAAACGGAAAATTTCAGAGAATCTTTAGAGTGATCAATATCGGGTTATGAGTGAAAATAATGATACTTAAACTTTACTGTAATAGCTGATTTTTTGAGTCTAAAATCTGCAGTAATAAAAATATTAATTATTATGATAGAACAATATATTACTCTTTGAATGTGAAACATTTTTTACATCTTTTTTTCTCATTTGAAATTTATAAGTTAACAGTACCTATTTTCATTGCTTCCAACTTTGCAATATTTGCCCCTTTCCTTAATTTTGCAAAAATTAGCTACACTCATGTTTGTTAAATGGTCTTTCTGATGACAATGAGGAAGATAGATTCCAATGATTAGGTCATATTATACTAGAGGGCACTTGTTCTACTCCTCTTTATGAAGTGAATTACAAGGTATTTACTAGAATGACTTCAGATGTCTGTCCTTCTTGCGAAAAGATGATGCTCAACTCCTACAACTCAATAGCAAACAAACAATCCACTTAAAAAATGGGCAGAGAACCTGAATAGACATTTTTCAAAGAAGCTATACAGATGGGCAGCAGGTACATGAAATGGTGCACAGCATCACTCATCATCAGGGAAATGCAGATCAAAACCATACACCTCACACTTGTTAGAAAGGCTTTAATTTTAAAACACACACACACACACACACACACACACACACAAGAAATGATGAGTATTGGTGAGGATATGGAGAAAAGGGAACCCTTGCACACTGCTGATGGGAATGTAACTTGATGGAGTCACTATGGAAAACAGTGTGGGGGCTTCTCAAAAAATTAAAAATATAGCTATCATATGATACAGCAATTCCACTTCTTCTGGGTATTTATCTGAAGAAAGTAAAAACTCTAACTTGAAAATATATATGCAACCCTCTGTTCATTGCAGCATTATTTACAATAGCCAAGACACAAAAACAACCACCTAAGTGTTCATCGGTGGATGAATGGATAAAGAAAATGTATATTTATATAATGTAATATTATTAAACCATAAAATATAAGAAAATCTTGCCATTTGTGACAACATGGTTGGAACTTGAGGCCTTATGCTAGGTGAAATAAGTCAAACAGAGTAAGACAAAATACAGCAAAACAAAAATAAAACAAACAAAAAACGAGCTCATAAATACAGAAAACAGATTGGTGGTTGCCAGAGGAGAGGTAGGGGAGAGAAAGAGAGTGAATGAATGGATGAAAGGTACAAATTACCGTTATAAAATAAATAAGTGCTGGGGATGTAATGTGCAGTATGGTGACTATAGTTACCAATATTGTATCACATATTTGAAAGTTGCCAAGAGAGAAAATCTTAAAAACTCTCATCACAAGAAAATAAATTTGTGTGGTGACAGCCATTTACTAGACTTACTAGGGAGATCATTTCACAATATGTGCAAATATGGAATACTTACGTTGTATACCTGAAACTAATGTTATGTTATATATGTCAATATTACATCAACTTAAAAAAAAAAGATTAGCACTTCAGTTTCTGCCTATTTTGGGTCATTCTCCAATGATTTTAAGTAGTTTTGAAATATGTTGCCCGGAGTTATAATTGTTATCTGCAGGAGGACTGTTCTGATACAGGATTCTATGATATTTCTAAAAAGAGAACAGAGCTCTAAGTATGATTTTCTTTTAATTTATTCTGCTTGCAGTTCTTAGTGATTAAGTCTATGCTAGATGTCTCTCATCAGTTTTGGAAATTTTTCAGCCATTATCTCCTCAAACTTTCTCTGTATGTTATTCTATCTTTCCTCCTTTAAAAACAAACAAACAAAAAACCTCTAAATATCAGGTCTTTGACTGTGTCCCTTTGACTGTGACTCCTTTATTTTTTTCTGATTTTAATCCTTTTTCTCTCTCTCTGCTTCAGTCTGAATATTTTCTTCTGACCTATCTTCTGCTTCACTAATTCTTTCAGTGTGTCTAAATGGCTATTAAGTTATATATTAATTTTCTAATTTCCATTATCATATTTTTCAGTCATAGAATTTCCTTTTGATTCTCTTTATAGTTCCCAGTTTCCTATCATGTTCCTCATTTTATCATATAGTTCTTAAAAACATTAATAATCATTATTTTAATTTTAAACTATATAATCACACCAATATATGGATCTCTCGTGTGTCTGTTTCTGCTGTCTATTTTTTATCTTGGATTTTGGTCAAGTCTTGCAATTTTGTGTACTTACATGTTTTTAATTCAGTCTGAAAATACATGTTTTAAAATTTTAAAGCTAATTTGAGGTCATTTATATATAATAATACAGATAATTTGATGAATATTAACATTTACTAAAGAAGATTTCTATTTCTGGACACTCTCCCAGTATGTAAATCTTTTGGTCCCCAATCTGTACTGTTTACCAGGGCCCCTCCTCCTTTTTGAGCCTGCCAAAACATTTTCTTAGCTTCTAAGCCTCTCAGCTGCTGCATTCATGTTGGCAAATGCCTCAAGGAAAAGAATGAGCCACTGTCATAACACATCTCTTGTTTTCTTTTATGTTCAGACTCTTGACCCTGAAAGTCCTCGGTAATGCTCAGTAAAATAAATTGCTCAGATTTTTAGTCATAGTTGATAGGAAGTTTGGGGCAAAGAAGGTGCTCTGCTATTCCAAGATCTAGACTCAGGGATAGATGTGCTGGCATAACATTTTAAAACCTCTTTCTGAAACTTTGCAATCCAGAAAAAAATTTTGTAATCTTGCCTTTAATATATATCACTGGTGTATGTCTTAGCTAATGCATATTACTTGGTTATAAAAACAATACAAATTTAGATGTAATGTGATGTTCAAATTAATCACTATATATATAAATATATATCTTTATAGCTTCCCAGATAATCAAAGGAATCGTATTTGGCAAATATACATCTTAATGCTGCATTTGATTCTATTCCGTATCTCTTTGGTTTCATGTGAAATCAGATCAAGTAGTCATTCATTTAACATACATGTGAATGCTTATTATATACCAGAAACTCTACTAGACAATGGTTAGTTAAGACCACAGGGAGAAATGTCAGGATGGATAAAGAGAGGTGGAAGCTGAAATTTAATATTTTTAATTTGTGCAGCTAAATAATCCTTATAACGCTATTCCTCCTTACCACAGTTCCTATTAAATTTAGAGCAACCATAGTAGAAACATTGTATTAAGATATTTGAGTAATTGAATACTGTTTATTTATGTGTGACCATCATTTTTTTATGGTGCTTATTCCAATTCATCAATTATTTTCTAACAGTAAAGAGAGAATCAAAATACTCCTTACTACACAAAATTTTAGAATGTAGTTTTGTGGATTTGAGGGGTAGGAGGAAGGTGGAAATTAATGCTTTCATATTGCTTTCAATGGAAACTATAAATACTATATTAAATAATAGTTTATGCATTTTGAATTCCCATTAACAGATATCAAATGGTATATTTTAATTTTATTTTAAAATGATAAAAATTTATTCAGTTTTGTAAATTGAACATCAAGCCTCTTTTAAATTAAATTTAAATAAGTGAATCGAACACAAATGGAGAGAAATCACAGCAACTCTATTAACAGAAAGGGAATGAATTCTGGAATCTATTGATTTTTAGAAAAATAGTGCTGAGTAGTAGCTGGACAGCATTCTGGGCACTTTTATTTCGGCATCTTCCCAGAAGTCCTTGCAAATGTCATTTATCTCAATGCACGCAGGTTCACAAGAACGTCTAGAGATGAAGTACTTTTCTCTTCCTGCTTGTATTACACAATGAACCATTGTACTTGCATCATCTTACCTTATCCACTCTCTTTTTCCATTCTTCATTATTATTCACTAAGTCGGATTCCATTCCTTTTCAGAGACTCCATTCTCACTGTGTCAAGCAGTCTTCATGCCAATTTATAGTCTTCTCCTCTTTATTACAACTCTAAATTTCCATAAGGTGAAGTCTAAAGAAGATATGAGCTTTGTTTTTTGTATAGTTTTAATAGCATAAAATACTTTTATAAAGTTCATGTCAGAGCCTACTCTAATACTTGCATTATAGTCTAATATACATATCACCATATTATTCTTTATTTTTCTAGGAATATTATTTCAACGAAATTTCACTGAATAAAGTTTTTAATATGTTAGTTCTTCTACCATAAAAGTTAGAGACACTTTTCAGAGACTTACTAAGGGCTCTTGCTTAATAAATTAGTCTTCAGTGAAGGTATATCGCAAAAATATCTCAAAGTGTCTGGCAGAAGTATGAATTAATAAAGCAAGTAAACTTAGTCTGGATTATATCATGACAGAATAAATCTGAAAGTCATTTATTCTTTGTATTTTGGAGTATTCAAACTTTATCTGATAGCTATGCTTGCTCTCTTATCTTCAAATACTCACTACCAAGTTGCAGAACATGGATGCTTCCAAGTTTTCCATTTTAATTTTCCAGCTTAAAACACTGACAGACTGAGTTATGAGCATGTTTTCCCCTGATGTCATGATTACCATTATTATTCTGCAGTTTTCTCTTCTAAACCTCTGTTTAGTTTCTAATTGAATAAAAATTACACTATTTTAATCTACTTGAAATTTACATTTTAGGGGATTATTCTGCATTATTAGCTGGATATTCAATACCCTTGTACTAATAATAAATGAAACAAATGACAGATTTTACTTTTTCCTTCAGAAAAGTTCTTCCTAGCTATTGTTTGATCACTCATGGATATCATCTTCACACAAATTGTTACTGAGTAATCATGTGGTTTTATGTATTAATCCTGTGTTTTGGCATTTAAAGATCTAAATCCTTCATGTGCTGCTGTCATTTGACTAATGTACTTTTGATGAGATTATAATTAAAGAAATAGATTTCCCTTAGCTCTCATTTAGTCTCTAAATTTAAGTCCCTGTATCATCCCAAACCCAAGAGATTTTTTACATCTTCTCCACTTTCCTGTGGCAGCCACATATACTTTAAATCAAATTTGGAGACCTTTATAGCAAAACCTAATTTTTCTCATTAAGTCAGGTAGATATGAGTATACATTAATTTTATTGAATTTAATTTTTATATAATTTTTAAAGTAAGGTCATTAAATCTCCTAAATGGGATCAAATTGCTGAAATTATATGATGGTCTGACATATGTCTAGTGGATGAGATAATTTAAATATTTTTGCTTTTTATATCTGAGGTTTTCGTTTCTCATTACTTCTAATTTTCCCTTTGAGAGAAAAACTATTGAGGTTTGCTAAAGTGTTGCCTTCTCTCCTATGTAATTCTCTCATATTCATGCAATCAGTGTGATCTTTTCACTATAATTATCTCCATGGTGGAGCACAATGAAGAAGAACTGGGCCCCTAATATCCACTTGTTTTCTCTGACACTATGGCGCTATGTAGTGCTACTCCTTCCCAGGGAATAACTCCAGCCAATGATGGTGATGACAAAAATGACAATGACTGCAACCACAATTTAGTGAATACCTTCCATGTATCAGACACTGTTAAGTGATTTACATAAATTATATCATAAAATCTTCTCAACAATACCTACTTTAAAGGTAGATTGCTATTCTTATTATACAGTTGAGAAGCCTGAGGCTCAGAGAAGTTAAATGATTTGCCCAGGGTCACATAGCTAGTAAGTGTAGGGCCAAGATTGGAACCCAGCATCCATCTGGCCCTAAAGCACATTGTCTCCCCTTTATTTAGGTGGTTTTCCAACTTGAACCATTGTCACAATCTGCTGGGGGTCACTTTTTTAAATGCAAATAATCATGCATTCTAATTTAACTGTGGGCTTTGCCTAGACAGATGGTTGAGGCAGGAGCAAGGAGTTCTCTTTTCCAGGGTTTTTAGGAGATGCTTTCTTTATTCTTGGGTTACCCCTGGGAAAACATTAAGATTTTTCCAGGAGGTGTGAGGCATAAGTAGCTTTAGGTGAATCATTTTCCAGTCTAGATTTTCTAAAATTTCTCTCTTTGCCTTATTCCCTCTCACAGAAAAAAAGCATACTTTACCAATCCCCAATCTTAGTATGGTACTTTCCCACACACTACAAAATCTAAGACCAAAGAATTTTTTTAAATGGAATACGTTAGGTGTTGATAAAGTGAATGACTTTTATACCTAGGTTAAAAAAAATTTTTACAAGTGTATTCATCTCCAATTCTTTGATTTCAACAAAATTGAGTTGTCAGTTATTTTTAAATGATAGGTTCTTGTGTCATTTTTTACCTATAACTTGGATGTTCAAAGAACTGAATTCCTTCTTGTAAAAAATCTTTCATTTCTATCTACTTATTTATGTGAGAAAAGTTTCTTAATCTCTACATATATGAAAATGAAATTTAATTGGTGATAAATGTGTCTCATTCTGCCAATATTATTTGTCTATAGATATATGAAAATAAATCTTATATAGCTCATTAAAGGATGTGTTTCCAAAAAAATTAATTTTGAAATTTAATAATTATGAAAATTTCTAAAATATTGTTTAGTTCAATTGTGAACTAATAATAGGTATAATAAATAAACAGCCAGAAAAAAATTGTTATAATCCACAGTCTACAGTTATAAGAAATTAAAAAATGATATTGATATACTTATCTATACAAGTCATCTTTTTTAATTGAAGTTAGTTGACAAAATATTATGTTAGTCTCAGATGCACAGCAAAGTAATTCAGTTATACATACATATATGTATATATCTATATTCTTTTTTTGATTCCTTTCCATTATAGTTTATTACAAGATATTGAATATAGTTCCCTGTACTATACAGTAAATCCTTGTTGTTTATCTACTTTATATATGGTAGTGTGCATCGGTTAATCCCATACTCCTGATTTATCCCTCCCCCTCCTCTTCCCCTTTGGTAACCATAGATTTGTTTTCTAAGTCTGTGAGTCTGTTCCTATCTTGTAAATAAGTTCATTTGTACTATTTTTAAAGATTCCACATGTAAGTGATATCGTATAATGTTTATCTTTCTCTGTCTGACTTATTTCACTTAGAATGATAATATCTATGTTCATCCATGTTGCTGCAAATGACATTATTTCATTCTTTTTTATGGCTGAGTAATGTTCCATTGTGTGTGTGTGTGTGTGTGTGTGTGTGTGTGTGTGTATCATATCTTTATCTATTCATCTGTTGATGAACACTTAGGTTGTTTCCATGTCTTGGCTATTGTAAATAGTGCTGCTATGAACATTGGGGTGCATGTATCCTTTTGAATTAGAGCTTTTGTCTTTTCTAGATATATGCCCAGGAGTGGGGTTGCTGGATCATTTTTTTGTCTGTACAGTCATCCCTCAGTATTCACAGTTAACTTGTTCCACGACCTGCCACAGATACCAAAATGTGCAGATGATTAAGTCCCATAGTCAGTTCTCCATATCCATGATTCTGTACCCACGAATTCAGACAAATGAGGAACATGTAGAACTGTAGTGTTTATTGAAAAAAGTCCATGTGTAAGTCAACCACAGAATTCAAACCCATGTTGTTCAAGGGTCAGTTGTATTTGCTAAAGTTTAGTGATAACACTAAATGAAGAAAAAATTCATGGACATTTTAAGGTCTATGGTCCAGATACTTGTTTAGAAGAAAAAGTATTTAATTTTAAAATTAATCCAAGGACATGTCAGAAACTCAATGAAGAGGAGATTGTGTACTATACAGCTACCATTTTTGGCACTGCTATGTTTTAATCATTTTAGCCTTAAAGTTGTCATGATCACAATCACTGACACTGGGTCAACCACCACCACTTTTATGTACATGTTACCAAAAAGTACAAAGCCACTTAACAATTTAAGCAGTATTTACTTTTATTTGTCTGCAGTGTCATCAGGAGAAGAACATCCCTTACTCTGCCTAAAATATCCTAAATTACTCTGGTCATAGGCAGTGATATTAATATTGAAAAACATATATTGACATTTTCAAATTGTACCAAACTATTTTCCAAAAAGGCTTTGTTCCTGTTTAATCACTTCAAAAGCACATTGTGCTATTAAGAAAACAAAAACTCTAACAAAAGGACAGTCTTTATTCAAAACTAAGAAGTTAAAACTAAATGTAAAGGACTTGAGGACAAAGTTAGCTTTGCTGAAATTAAATACTCTGTGTCAGAAATAGCTGTTATTTCAAAATATTTCCTTTTTATTATTAAAGATTGTGTCCAAATCATTGAAAATTTATGCCCTTAGTAAGACTAAGAATCAAGTAGTTTCTTGAAGAATAAAATATAGAAAACCTAGGTATTTCATTCTAATTCCTAAAACTTACTTTTTAAAATAATGTTCATATTTAGTAAGTGCTATTATATGGTTAAACTCACTTTGTTTATTTAATCATATTGTAACATCAGAGAAAAATTGTGACAGCAGAGTTAAACATACAAGAAAGACTTTATTTGAGACTATTGCAATAGGAGTCAACACTACTGCAATAGGAGAGAGAGACTGAATTCAACTTCTTTGAAATAAAGCACAGGGGTGTTTTCAAGCATTGGGGTGAGCTATGGAAAAATACAGGCAGATGTTAGCGGGGAGGCTGATCAACTGATTAGGCCATCTGTGTTTGAACATTGGTGTTTATAGAAGTTAGATTTTTACCCTTCTACAGAGACTGAGAGGTAGGGACCTAGTCTTTCTTGATGATTACATTTCCAAAGGATGGTTCCCAAGTCCTTGAGAAAGACATTGCTGGGTTGTAAAACAGGCAAGAGGCTGGAAAAAGATTTATATCTCAGAGACAGAAAAAAGAATTTACAATTGCAAGTTTTCTAAAATAAATGCTCTAAGAAAAGGGCAGTTAGGGGCCTATAGTCAGGAAGAAATCTGTCTAAAGCTTAGTCAAACTGAGGGGAACAGTAATACTGTCTTGGTCAATCATAAAAAAGGTGATTTTGGCTGTTGAAAAAATCCAGCAAAAAGATGGCTCTTCTTTATCTGTAACCATGCATATGTCAATTGTCTTAGGACAGGGTGAACCAGGTGATTTACCTGGTGGAGCCTGGGAATTTTTGCCAGTTAAGATTGGTGATGTAGCTATAACATGCCTCTGTGACCAACTCACTGTAATAGATCTCACCATGAATAAAAACAGGGACTCTTGTTACAGAGGTGCTTTATATGCTCTCAAGCATATGATGGTTACAGACCTGGAAGTAAAGCACATCCTGGCAACCCAGGGATGTTGGCTTGCCAGGATGTGAAGACAAAGAAGCCTGAGCCTGATATCTCCAGACCCCTTTCTCAATGCACACCCTCCTGATATTACTATGCTTTAATTTTTGCCTGTGATAAAGCTGTTCTGTGACTGTGAGCTGAGTCTAGTGACCTCTTTCAGCAATGAACACTTACGGTAATTACCATGTAATTAATATAGGTATTATATGCTTATACATTTTGATTCATATATAGAAACTGTCTCATGTAAATTAAAGAGAGATTACTCATTTTAATTAATAGAATTTATCTTTCAAAAGATTTTGATCATGATAGTTAATAAATGGGTTGTCAAATTTGGACCATCTATATATGGATTGATTTCTGCACACAGACTCCAAAATGTGTATGTATTAAGGCCTAAAAATTTGAGACTGAGTTTTATAAACTAGAGACCTCCAGGCCAAATTTAGAGATTTTGCATATAAATCCTGATTGCCTCCTTCATTTGAGAAATTGGAAGATCCGGCCAAGTGAATATTCCTGGTATACTGGCTTCCCTCTTTATACCAGGCATGGCATTTTCTGTCTACCATAGTCCACACTTAGCCTACTTCACACATTTATATTACCAGCCTAGCTTAGAACCATATGGCAACTGATATAATGCCATTCAAAGAATATCTGAAAGAGGTGGGGAATTTTAGACTAGAGAAAAGAAGCCACAGGAATGACATGATCACTTTCCTCGAATATTTCAAACATTTTTACATGGAAGATGTAATAAAAATATTTTTGTGTTACCCCCATTAAAAATTCTGATACCTTAAATCTCTATAGAACCTTGTCTCATTTATTCTTCATGTCTATAAGAAGTGCCAAAATTCTTAAATCCATTTTATAGATGAGAAAACTCAAAAAGATTAAGGAGCTTGTCTATGATCACAAAACTGGGAAAGGTAGAGAGCTTGGAATTGGACCCAAGTCCTTTGATCTCAAGGCCAACTAGCAGACACAAATCCAAATGTTTAGGCACCAGACAAATAACACAAATATGTGAAGGAGCAGGGAGCAACAGTGGGGAATAGTGGGGCCTGTGGAACATTGGAGAATACCTGCATCAATTAAAATTTAACATAAAACAAAAGCAATGATGGGCGAAAACATATTTGCCTTTGGATATGGACTGGAGCCATGAGTCCTGAACTTCTGTTTTCTACTGTGTGCTGCCTAGATGTTACTCCATAGCAGAACAGTCTAAAATTGAGTTTACTGTTGCTGTAGGTACTTAAACTACGTAGGGATGATGTACTAGGAAACAAACTCACAATGAATTGAATTAGGAGACTTTTAAAACTTTCCTGACTCTAAAATCCTATGAGTAATTTTTTAAAGATATGTTTCTAGTAGTTATAAAATATAGGATGACCAAGGTGAAATGTGTATCCTATTTAGTTTCCAAAAGGATTGTGTTATACGCTACTGAACACAGAGGTAAAAGAAGTTACACTGACATCTCATGTTTCCTAGCAGTTATAACACCCTACTTATTCAGCCCTGGAGATTGGCACTGGGTAATTGTACTAATAAAGGTAACACTAGCTGTTATAACAGATAAATCTCAAAATACAGTAAGTCCCCTACATACGAACGAGTTCTGTTCTGAGAACACGTTTGTAAGTCCAATTTGTTTGTTAAGTTCAACAAAGTTAGCCTAGGTACCCAGCTAACACAATTGGCTATATAGTACTGTACTGTAATAGGTTTATAATATTTTTCACACAAATAATACATAAGAAAACAAACAACAAGTAAGGAAAGCATTTTTAGTTTTACAGTACAGTACCTTGAAAAAGTACAGTAGTACCATACAACAGCTGGCACACAGGGGCTGGCATCGAGTGAATAGGCAAGAAGAGTTACTGACTGGAGGAGGGAGAAGAGGTGGGAGATGGTAGAGCTGAAGGATTGTCAGCAACAGGAGATGGAGGGCAAGCTGCAGTTTCACTCACGCCTGACGTGGATGGAACACATGTTCACATCTTTGAAAGTTATGTTCACATCTTTGAAAGTTTGCAACTTAAAGGTTCATATGTAGGGGACTTGCTGTATTAGTTTTCAAACACAATAGAAGTTTATTTCTCCTTCAGATGACTTCCAAAATGGGAGGTCCTGCATGGTGGTGGCCCTTGCCCTAGTAGTGATTCAAGGACTCAGTTTCCTCCCTTTCTTTCCCTGTCTGTGTGTAGTCCAAAGATTGCCCTGGAGATCATCTCCTCTCCAACCACCAAAAGGTGAAAAGAATACAAAGAATATTGCACCTAGGAAGTTTTTATGTGCCATATCTGGAAGTAATGCTCAACACTCTTGTCCATATTCCACTGGCCAAAACTCACATGGCACACCTAATGCAAGAGAGGGTGGCAACTGTAGTCTGACTGTGTGCCTAAGAGGAAGAGGAAATGGGTTTGGTGAATAGCTAGTCAATTTCTATCACAGCAACGCTCAGGCTTATTTTAGGCTAAGCATAGATTGCCAAACTTTTAAAATCTACACAATCAAAAGAGCTCACCTTTGCATAAAGTTATTTATACTTGTCAACATGGTTTTTTTTACATTAAATATTGCAGGTGATCCTCACAATCATCCTGTATGAGTGAACTAATCCTCTATTCGCCTCCTCATTTCTGAGCTATGATGCGAATTTAGGCACGTGACCTCTACAGTCAGAGATATTTGGTTTCAAATCCCACTGCAACCACTTACTAACAGTGGGTGAATTATATTACTTCTCTGAATCTATCATTTCCTCTGTAAAATGATTATAATAGAAATAATGTCTAATGTTGAACAATTATCATGTGTCAGATGCTGATTTTAATGATCTGATTTAATCCTAAAAACAATTCAATGAGAAAGTTCTGTCATTGTCCCCATTCTACAGATGAGGAAACCAAGGTACAGAAAAATTAAGTGACTTGGAGGTCACAGTAGCTAGGGATTAGTAGAGCCAAGATTTTAAGCTAGGCCTGTCAAACTCTCAATCTCTGAGGGCCAATGCTCTTAACCACTTTGATATTCTCTTTTTAGTAGAATACATATTTTGCAAGGTTGCAAATGGATCAGATTTTTAAAATAAAGGAAAATGTGAATGAATGAATGAGTGAATGAATCCTCATTTGTCTTATAATGTGACCAAGTGGGACTAAACAAATAAAGACATTTGATCCCTGTCACCTCATCAGAATCTTCATAATTCAAAAAGTAAATAGCCCTGATAGAGAAGTACAAAAATGTTCATGTGTCTTTATGACTTTTACTAGGTAGTTCTACTGTTAGCATAAGTGATTAATAATATAAGTAATGAAAGAAGTTTGGTTAGCATTCTTTTTTCTGTCTATCTAACTCCTTTTTCAAGGTACATGGTGACATTTTGTGCTGGTCTTTAAGAAATTTTTCAAATACACTAACATTAACTTGTATTTTTAAAAAGAAACACTTCTTAGCAACTTTATAAATTTGGCATAGAAACACCCATTCAGAGCAAAACATGACAGTGTTGCAGCAGCAATGATGATTATAAATGATTTGCCTACAAAATGTGACTCTGCAACCTTGAAATGGTGCCACCAGGGTATATTATACATATGGCACTGATGCCCACAAAAAGATTTGTAATTACCAAGCACATGTTACAGGATATAACTTCTTGCTGTGGGAGAAATAAAAAATCTTGTGTCTCTTAGCTCAAGCGTGGCTCATATCACTTTAATGTGTGACAAAGGCACTATATACTCAATTTTACATGTTACCTCTGAATGTCAAACAATGCCCTGGAAATGTCCAGTGGAATATGTGTGCAAACCCCAAACAGGAGGTATATCACTCAGGACAAATGTTTCTAGGTATCATTCCCAGAGAAAAGGCTATTACATTTCCTTGGGGAATGAACTAAACTTTTTAGTTGCAAGAAGCAAAGCTAAAAATAAAAATGCTCCTGGAGAATAAGTCAGGAATAGGCAGCACTTAAGGACTTTGAGTACGTTTAAAGACAAGGCACTGTTTAACAAAAGATAATGAGATGTCCTTATCCTTGATAGTCTGAGGGCAAATGGAAAAGATAACCAGAAATCTTCATAATCTGGGGCCCTAGAACCCATATCTGTGGGGAATCATGTCACTGTGTTCTGATATCAATTGAATCTGTGACTAATTCCATAGTGCCTGCCTCATAAAGGTGCCCTGGAGGGATGAAAAAGTTAAGCTTCTCAAACACTTCCTTTACTCTTTCTGAAGCCAAGATGGGTGCTAAACCTCCCAATTTAAGAGACGCTAACTTCCATCTTCAAATGGATCATTATGCACAAATAATCTTTCCTCTTCATCCTCAATTTTCCCCCTCAGTCCACTTTTACGTGGTCCTAGGTGTATGGAGTTCTCACCATAAATCTGAATTAAATAGATCAAAGACAGAACTGCACAGATTCTCTCACCTTTACCAGTTCCTCTCTTAAATTTGCATTTCTGAGTTGTCATTTTATAATGCAAGATAGGAAAGATAAAGTGTTAACCTTAGAACAGAAAATGAGGAAATGAATATAATAAAAATTTTCATTCCATCCATTCATGCCACAAATATTTATTATGTGCTTACCGTGGACCCACTGCTCTTGCTGCTGGGGATGTAGCTAGGAAATAGAGCATGCCTCTGGCTTCATGCAGCTCTCAGTCTGCGGGGAGAGAGAGAACAAAATTACTATCCGATGTGCTAAGTGCTTTGAAAGTACAGGGAAAAGGGGCAGAGATGGATGCAATGGTGGGGGGAAGATCTCACTGAATAGGTGCATTTTGATATGAACCATCAAAAGGGGAAAGTACTTCAGGATGAGGGATGAACCAATATGAAGATTCTAAGCGGAACGAGCTTGTCACGTTCAAGCAGCAAGAAAGTCAGTGTGACTGGAGCTGAGTGAGGTGGGGGATGGGGAGGGTGGTGAAAGATGAGTTGAGAGAGAGCAGAGGTTAGATGGCAGAGTGAATATTAATTATCTTCTTCTATGAAGCTGGTCTTTAGTTTTCTCTGTCTCCTCTTTGTAGAGATCTCTGGTCTTTTTGTGACGACAACCACTGTTTTCTATGTGCTTTATACACCAGGGTAGAAATATCTCAGCCTGAAGAGAAAAGATAAAGCACTAAAAAAAGACATCCTGAAGCTATAAACCAGAACTATAGAACCATTACTACAGAGTGTCTACCAGAGATCCAACTAAGGAGTCTTATGGTAAAGAGAGTCATTTTGGGTTTACACTACACTGCTAAATATTTGGAAAATGAACTATTATTCTACTTCTGTATTTGGCACTCAAATATGTATGCTTTAAAATTACTTTAACCTTTCAGACAGAAATAGCCTAATGCCCTTCAAAAGAAATTATACTATCACAAATATGCACTTACAAAGTGTGTTTTCTTCCCACATTCTCTATCAGATTAAGTGAAGTCTTTAAAAGGCGACTCATGAAAATGTACATAGTGATGCTAAGCCTTCTGCTGCCCTTTCTGATCAGAAAGACAATGCAGCCATATGCCCAACAGGATGGTCTCCAAATGATGGTGCCTCTAAATACATCCAACCCCTTTTCTAGGTGAAGATTAAAATCAGCACAGTGTAACTCTTTTGGTTTCTTATTTTGGAACATACACAGAACTAGTCCATAAATGTACCTCATTTTCATAACTGCATTACCTATAGAAGCATCATAAACATTTTGGGAAATGATATTTTTCCTCAAACCTTTAGACTTAATGGACATTTTAGAATAGAAGAAAATTGAAACTTCAAGTTGTGTCCTTACTAAAAACATCTCCCTTTAATGAAAAAGTACTCTATAAAGCTAATGTTTTTCTATTACTGTGTACAATTCCTTTCCCAATTTTTTAAAACCTAAAACTTCTAGGCTATAAGATTGCTATATAGTAAAAAAGACACCCAACTGGGAGCCTTGCTCTAATCTTGATACTATCACTTACTGATGGTTAATCTTGGGCAAGACACTAACTGCATCCTATAAAACTGTGAAGATTTGTTCTGCCCTTTCAAGAGTTGTTGTGAATATATGAATGAATGAATAAATGAATATTTTCCTCTCTGAGATATCTCTAAGAATCCTGGATGACTAGATATGGTTCATTCTTCCTGGTATCTGTTTGTGCTTGAAGCATTCTCTTTATGTTTAGCTGTTCATACCCATTCTACTGCCCGAAACATGTTTGCCTGCAGCTCACTCTTCAGGTCAGCTATCCTGAACTGCAACACTTTTCTTCCTTTAATTCTTAACAGCAATTGGCACAGTCTATCATATAATAGTTGCTAATAAAGAAATGGAATCCAAATATATCAATGATTCAATAATTCCACTTTACAGTATAACATTTGTTAATTAGAAGAAAGATGATGTATTTTTATAGATTTATTAGCTGAATTATCCTAATCACCTTTTCTCTTTATTCATCTATCTACTGCTGATGAATAGGACTGTCTGAAATGATAGAAATGTTCTATATCTGCGCTAATACCTCAATCACTAGCTTCCTGTGGTTACTGAGCACCTAAAACTGGTGCTGGTGCAACTGAGGAACTAAATTTCTAATTTTAGTTAATTTTAATTAATTAAAATTTAAGTAGCTACATGGCTAGTGATTCTTGTATTAAATAGTGCAGAGCTATACGAAAGTCACAAAAATATTTTTAGGGGCAAAGCAAAGTTTTCATGGCCACTTGGATACTTAAAACCATTTAGACATGGAACCTGCCTGCCTGTGTACGTTGTGAAATTGGCTTCAGGTTAAACTCTTTATCTATAGCCGTCAATTCCCTTTTTAAATAATCTACACAGAGCAGACTAGCACACCTGCTTATTGGTTGCAAGTACTTTTCCATTGGGGGTTAGCAAAGAAAATGTACCAGGGATGAGATGTTTTTCTGTAGCTAAAGCTTCCATTTTCAGGGAAGACATTTTAAGCATCTTAATGATCACTGATTTTCAGATATGACTTCAAAAAATACTTTGAGATGAATTTTTAGACAGAGCCACAAGTAAAAAGAAGTTAAATGATTTTCCAGTGAGGCCACAGGGTCGTTGGTCTTCTGGAACTAAGGAAGAAATATTTGAGCCTGGTAGTCAATGAGTATTTTCAAGAGAATTCCGTTTTTGTCTTCTTTGGGAGAAAGTCACACATGGAGAGCATTTGAATGTAGGTCTTTGTTACTACATCTTTTCCCCAAAAACAGAGTGAAAATTTAAAAGCTGTGGTCTTTTTAGCAAAACCTGCTTCAGAATATAAAAACGCCATGAATGAAAAAAAAAAAAAAAACCCAAAGATGGATTAAATACCCTGAGGCTCAGCAAGATACTGAAAAGATGATAAGAAAACTTTGGTTTGACAAGAGCAAACACAATAAATTTGGGATCAGCTATATAAAGTATGACCATATTAAAATTCTCCAAACCTAGACATTTTGACAATGAGAAGTGGCAGTCTAAGTAATTACACTGGGAATATAGGTGGAAATTGGAACTATTTTGAGTAAACACAGATGTATGATCACCCTAACTTTTTGGAAGCGTGTGTTCTAGATCGACATTAATTGTTTGACGGTAGTATGACAGTCCTGCTCTGTAGGACATGTCCTTGTTCCCTTAAAAGACTCATTACTTCATCTCACACCAGTCAGAATGGCCATCATCAAAAAATCTACAAACAATAAATGCTGGAGAGGGTGTGGAGAAAAGGGAACCCTCTTGCACTGTTGGTGGGAATGTAAATTGATACAGCTACTATGGAGAACAGTATGGAGGCTCCTTAAAAAACCAAAAATAGAACTACCATACGACCTAGCAATCCCACTACTGGGCATATACCCTGAGAAAACCATAATTCAAAAAGAGTCATGTACCAAGATGTTCATTGAAGCTCTATTTACAATAGCCAGGACGTGGAAGCAATCTAAATGTCCCTCAACAGATGAATGGATGAAGAAGATGTGGCAATATATACAATGGATTATTACTCAGCCATAAAAAAGAAACAAAATTGAGTTATTTGTAGTGAGGTGGATGGATCTAGAGTCTGTCATACAGAGTGAAGTAAGTCAGAAAGAGAAAAACAAATACCAGATGCTAACACATATATATGGAATCTAAAAAAAAAAATGGTCATGAAGAACCTAGGGGCAAGATGGGAATAAAGACTCAGACCTACTAGAGAATGGACTTGAGGATACGGGGAGGGGGAAGGGTACGCTGTGACAAAGTGAGAGAGTGGCATGGACATATATACACTACCAAACGTAAAATAGATAGCTAGTGGGAAGCAGCCACATAGAACAGGGAGATCAGCTTGGTGCTTTGTGACCACCAAGAGGGGTGGGTTAGGGAGGGTGGGATAGGGAGAGTGGGAGGGAGGGAGACGCAAGAGGGAAGACGTATGGGGACATATGTATGTGTATAACTGATTCACTTTGTTATAAAGCAGAAACTAACACACCATTGTAAAGCAATTATACTCCAGTAAAGATGTTAAAAACTTAAAAAAAAAAAAAGCTCATTACTTTCTGAATTGGGTTTTTAAGTCAGTAACAGTTTTGAAAGTTCCACTATGCAACTGTCTTTTTTTTTTTTTTTTTTTTTGCGGTACGCAGGCCTCTCACTGTTGTGGCCCCTCCCGTTGCAGAGCACAGGCTCCGGACGCACAGGCTCAGCGGCCATGGCTCACGGGCCTAGCTGCTCTGCGGCATGTGGGATTTTCCCGGACCGGGACACGAACCCGCGTCCCCTGTATCGGCAGGCGGACCCTCAACCACTGAGCCACCAGGGAAGCCCTATGCAGCTGTCTTTTGAGGAATGTCCTTCATAACCCTAAAGCTCTGTGTCCAAGTTAGTGATGGAGTCTTCTGATATTATAATACCTGAAACACATCCTCTAGGACAGGCCAGGGCTACATGGAATATTTAGATCAAGGGTTGGTAAACTTTTCTGTAGAGGACCAGATAGTAAATATTTCACATTTGGTGGTATATGGTCTCTTGTGAAACTACCCAACTCTAGTTGTAATATGAAAGCAGCCATAGGCAACACATAAATGAATGGATATGGCAGTGTTCCAATAAAAACAGGTGGTGGGCTGATTGACCTACATATACTCTAGCATAAGAGACATAAAAGTCAGTACACATTAAGGTTCCCTATATTGCCATAAGGCTTCCCCTCACACACTATGCAAGTCCCTCCCTCCCTCCCTCCCTTCCTTCCTTCGTTCCTTCCTTCGTTCCTTCCTTTGGTTTTTTCTTTCTTCCTCCCTTCTTTTATTTTTTCCTTTCTCCTTCCTTTCTTCTATCTTTCCTTTACTTCTTCTTCATTCATTAAGAAAACATTTAATGAGAACAAACTCCACACCAGGCGTTAGGATTTCAGAGACAAATAAGATACGTTTCTTACTAATTTTTTTTGATAAATTTCTGACATGCTGGGCAAAGGTATGTGATATGGCTTAGTGTTGGAGAAATTGCAGCCCAAGGTTATAGGACAGCTTAAACAGAGACAGCACTAGACCTCATTGACCTGACTCAGTCCACTGTACCATCCTTCACTGCTGCAGCCTGGCATATGTTTGGATGATCAAGAAAAACAGTAGACCAACATCAATCCATTTTTAGAAGCCTCTTTTATAATTTACATTCTATACATAGGAGAGTTTCCTCAATCTCCCAAAGATGATTTTCGTTTTTAATAACACTAACATAAAATAAATAATAAATGTTTCATATGGTATTACATTTTTATCAGAAACCATTATAATTAAACAATATAATGGCAAAGTAATTAGCACTTCCAACATTTTTATGAGATTCAATTAAATATTCTGCTCTAAGTATACACTAATTAGTAAGAACATGTATGCAAAAGTGCTTTGTCTCTCTGCCATTCTGTTTTTTTCCCTAAGTGATATTTAGCTTAGACCTGCATATTTTCCTTAGATCTAATTCCTAAAAATAAAACAAATTATATTTCAATGTAAAGTTGAGATTGATCTTTGTAGAAATGATTTAACTTCTGCTTTGCAGTGGTATTAACCATGCTCAGATCACCCGGCCCTCATCCTGTGATTTATCTCATTTAGCATATGAAATGTATTTAAAGTAGCTTCAACATGTTAAGACAGAGATAGAGCATCTCCGGCTCACTTCATTTCATTAAACTTAAACATAATTCCTTAAAGAAGTCAAATATAACATCCAGGTCAGGGTACCTTCTTCTAAGTTTTCAAGGTATATTACATCACATACCTCAAAGAATATTACATCATTGTCCTGGCATTCATGGAAATACCTGTTATACAGGATAGAAAACATTTGTTCAACTTACCCTTACTATGAAATTAATTAGGCTATTATACAGAATAAAATGCCAGATTTTGCATTAATGTCTTCCATAATTCTCATTTGATCTTCATTAAAACCATGTGAATGAGTATGGGGAAATAAAACTTCCTTGGATTTCTCAGTGATCATGTAAAAAAAAAACAAAAAGCTAGCTTTCTGAGACTTCTTTCTATTTAAAAAGCAGAGAAAAATTACTTTTCCTCACCCCTCACCTATGGAATGTCCAGCTACTCATGTAGGACAATGGACCTGACTCTTATTGCATTGCTTCCAGAGTAAACACTAGGGAAAGAAGGGATGATGCACTTGTTATTTACTGTGAAGTAATAAGAAATCTGTCCTCTGACCCAGAATACCTCGTGTGTAAATTCAGGATAAAAATTAATATGAATGAATATGAAAAACCCAACAGTGAGATAAATCCTTTATACAGTTGAGAATTCGGACACTTACTAACGTATAAGGAAGCCTAAGTTAACAGATCAAGTGTGGAAAGTGATATTCCTCTGTCTTAATCCATTTGGGCTGTTATAACACAATACCAGCGGCTGCATGGCTTATAAACAACAGAATTTTATTTCTCACAATTCTGGAGGCTGGGAAGGTCCAAAATCAAAATCCTGGCAGAGTCAATGTCTAGTAAGAACCTACTTCTTCATTGGTGGCTGTCTTTTCACAGTAACCTCACATAGTGGAAAGACCAGGGAGATTTCACTGGTGGCTTTTATAAGGCCACTAATTTCATTCACGAGGGCTCCACACTCATGATCTCATCACCTCTAAATGGCCCACCTCCTAATACCATCACGTTGGGGGTTAGGGTTTCAACATATGAATTTAGGGGACATAGACATGCATATCATAGCACCTCACATCACTGAGACTGCAGTTTCCTTTTCCTGGTTGTTGAAGTGATAAGAAGGTTCCTGGACCACCTTCCTCTTGGCCTCCAGTTGCCTGCCCTTATCTCAAGGCTTAAGCCTCCTCCCGCCTCACTGCCCCATCTCCCTACCTTTTCCTCCAGCGCTTTTGGGCCCTATTGGCTGTTTTTTGGTCTCACGCACACTTGCATCTGTATCCTTTCTGCATTACTCAGGTAATCATGCCCTTGGTGTGGATAAAATGTCCCCACTAAGTTTCCCACCTCTCAGCATTGCCACACTTTCCTCCCTCTTGCAGATGATGATCATTCATTCATTCATTCTTCATACAACACGTGCCTTGGCTAGTTTTGTTTCTGCTTGCTTGCGTCTTCTTTTTTTTTTCCTTAAAGAGCCTCTCCTACCTCTCTGCACATTCCCTTCTTTATGGTACAGGTTCTAAAACATTTTATCCACAATTCTGAAATCCAAAATTTCCTGAAAACTGAGATTTCTTTATTGATTGGTTGGTTGGTTGGTTGTTTTTACCTGTTTGCTAGCAAAACTCTCCTGATCTGAATTTATTTAAGGACGAAAACTGGCCTGAACTGACAAAAGGCTATTTAGAGAATACTGTATTTCTCCAACTGTAGGCAGATTGGATAGGGGGCCTCGAGAGGAAGAAAACCAGACATAGCTTTCTTAACATAAGAGGAGTCATTTTAGGCCTAAACTACTGCGTGACCTAAGCTTGGCCACAGTGCTTGCCCGTGCAGAAGAATAGGTCTCAGTAGTTAATAATTTTAAGGGAACAAAAGAATGTAAGAACCAATAGCTAAATTACCAGGCCAGGGAAATAACTATATCAGAGAAAATAAATCAGTTGTAAAGACTCCCAGTTTGGTTTGAAAGTAAAGATTAGCCTGAAGCATATTCTTGAACTATTTGCAGGATCCAAACTCCCTCAAGCACTCAACCACCAGACTAACTAAAACCTAAGGAATGAAGATATAGACATTTGCTGACCCTCAAGACTTCAATCAATTAGAGCCTTGATTCCGTCAACCTTTGCCCCAGTTCTACACTGAATTCTCCTTGGCTCAGCCCCTTCATGAATATGCATGCACCCTTAGCTTAAGACTTCCCCAGTTTTGCTGTTGGGAAGACACTGCTTTGGGAAATATCCCCAATGTGCTTCAGCTAGTCAGAGGCTGAGCAAGGGAGCTGGGGTCTTCATCGTCCAACTCCAATCAGTCACTGGCTGAGGGCTTCTGGGGTGTCATCTCTCAGGTGCTTCTGGCCTGTTGTGCAGGTGGGTGGAGCAGGCTCTGGCCGTCTAAGAGTCTTAGGAGGCAGTTGCTGGCAGAGGAAGCAGACCCTTTCCCAAGGGTCCCCAGGGACGTGGGTGGGGTAGCAACTCCCAACCATCCAGAGGCCTGCGGTGTGATGGAAGCCAGCAAAGCTACAGCCCAAGGGCCTGCGTGCAGCCTGGCAATATTTACGAGAACTGCCTCACCTGGTGCGTGTATTTCTGGAGCCTATAATTCAGAAACGTCTCATTCACTTAGTGTGATTAGTGCACAAAGCGTGCCACATACGCACCTTTTCCAGGTAAATGCAGCTGAGTGATGAAAACAGCCACATTAACCACTTTGGTAAGACTCCCAAATGATTTACACATCTCCTTGCTTTCTCCTTATATTCTCCTTACTTGTTGCAAGCAATAATAACACTTCCTTCTCCCACTCTTTGGCTTGGTTGTGTCTTTTGGCTTGACACCCACCAAGAGGCTAACCCAGTTTTCAGGTAACACAACCTGATGTGTATATTTGTACATTTCACGGCAGCCCCTTCATATGCATACTTTAGAGTGCTGCCTCTGATCCCCTGGACTTGAGAAGGGGATTCTGCAATCTATACTATAATCTCCATATTTATCATTCAAAAATGTTAGAAATAGTTTTGGTTTCCAAAACACAGCTGGGCCCAAGGGGTTCAGAGAAGGGATTGGGCACTGCACTCCCCTGACACCACCCCTTCCAAGGAGATGAGCTGTGTCTCAGAGCTTGTTTTCTAACTGTGTCATGCCTACTCAACTGAGAATGAACGCTGTTAGGCCTTCTTACCCCTATGTTAAAATAAAATTCAATTTCTGCTTATCTGACGAGAGTTCTGGAGTGAAGATAAAGATCTAAATACTTTATAAAAAGGGTCTCTCCATTCAATGGCAGAGAAACTGCTTTCTGAAGGGAGAGAAGACATCTTGGAATTAAATTCTGGATGGTGATGCTGACTGTGACTGCAGACTAGGGATCTGTTTGAACCTCAGTCCTCCATTCTAGGAGAAATCCAATACCACCCCTGAAATTCCTCTTAGGATTTTAGATGTTAAGACGTGTTTAGTCCAGTGGTAAACTGGGGAGAAAATGCTGCATCTAAAGGCATTCAAATCCAATTAAAAGAGTAAACAGCCTTCTGGTGACAAATTGGCAAATGAGCCACCACTTTGTGAGCGGCCTAAAGGGACTACTGGTGACAGTTGATAATTGTGTTTTTCTCTCATGTCGCTATGGATGGTAGATATTGATCTTGTTCCTTCATGATCTTCCTGCTTTCATTGACTCACCTGTCTTGCTTTCCTTTGATATATATCTCTTTCTCTTTCTCAGTGCCCCATCCTCATGCCTTTGTTCTCTTGTGTCCCCCTAGCATTCCACTATCCTGTCTCATATGCCTCTCTTTACTCCACGTCTCTCTCTGTGCCCCTGGCTGTTTGCACATCCTCATCCTGATCTCCTGTGGCCATGGCCTGCAGCATCTTGAAGTAGGATTTCAGTCCCCAGCCAGAGATTCAAGTCAGGCCACGGCAGTGAGAGCGCTGAATCCTAGCCACTAGACCAGGTGGCCGGTGACAAGGCCCTGGTCCGTATAGCTTTGCAGAAAATGAATTTCCACAAAGAAACAGAAAATAGTGAAACAAGTGTTTATTAGGAGGAAAAAGAGTACATGTGGATAGACACACCAGTGGGTTCAGAGAGAGTCGCTCCCTTGTGGTAGTTTGCATCACTTATATTGGGCATTTCTTCTGGGTCTCCTTTGGCCAATCATCTTGCTTTGCTTGGTTCTGAGTCCGTATTTGGTATATCTCAGGGTCCTCCCATGTGTGCGTGCTCATCTCTTAGCCAAGATGGATTCTAGAGAAGAGGCCTGTGGGTAGGTTGACATCACTCCCTTTTTGACCTCCAAGGAGTTTTTCTGCACATGTATAATTGGGAATGTCTCCTTGACCTCGAGAATGAGAACTGTGTGGTCTCTTATCTCCTCCTCCTCATCTGGGAGTATCTGTCCACAGGGGACAAACTCCTACTGTTCAGCCTGGGGCCCATCTATCTCCTGCCTCAATCCTGACAATAATGGACACAGTAAGCCCCTTTATAAGTTTATTTATTGAATAATAATTGTTAAAAAAACAAAATTCACCTAAGAAAATTTGAAGATCTAATTGACTCTATTGAACAATTCATGAATTGGGTGGTATCCCGTCTGATAAATACAAGAGCACTCCAAGAGACTGTACAAAATGGAAGGTTTTTTTCAATAGGCAGAAGGAGGGTGATGCAAGAAGATAGCAGCAGAATAAAAGAATGGATTGTTTCAAGCCAGGCCTTCTTTAGGAGTAAGGGAAAGGCAGGGCTCTTTATCATGCAGATGATCTCACTAGTGTTGATCAGGAAATTTCAGATTGTCTGTTTAAAGGTCACATTCCTGGGAGAGGCTGAAACAGTAATTAAGTCATGTTTTGCTGTCACAGGGGAAAATGACTCCACTTGGGGCCTTTTTTTTTTTCTTAACAATAATATATAATTCTGATTGTAATTTAACATGAAACTGAATGGAAAGATTAGTTTTCCTCAAAAAATGTTGTCCTTCGTCTACCCCTGCACCTCTATTAAATACAATCTGAATCTGAGTATGGCTTTTGAGTACATGTATTTTTTTACTATTGGTCACTTATTCTTAATTTACAGAAATTACTGTTTTCTCTTATTTAAGATTTAACTCATACTAAAACCTTTTTTTTTTTTAAGAGAAGCAACTGTCCTGTTCTAAAGAGTTAACTATAATTCACAGTTAATGGTCTTTCTTTTTTTCATTTTTAACATAATAAAGAACATAATTGAAATGTCCTTGGGAAATCATATACATTAATTTTTTCCGGCCAGGAATTTCCCTAAAGCAAAATTCCAGCACAGTCAAATTTACTTTCATATACTTGTTCAGTAATCTAGAGAATTTCATTCAGAGAATGAGCAAATATTGACTGCCCACCATGGGAGATAATTAGGAAAAGGGGTGAACTGGGATTTGGGAGAGAAAATGGGGCTTGAGCATGTGATTAAGCAGGAATAGAGGTCTTTGCAGCAGTTTTCAAAGAGAAAAAGGAGGCAGAGAGGGCATAACTTGGGTCTTAGAACCTTCTTCCTGGGTGTTGGGAAGAGCAGAAGACTTGAGTCCTACAAAAGTTGCTGGTGGAGCCAAGTCTAAGAATTCTGCTTCATTCTAGGATCCCTCTGGTGAATAACTGGTGTTCAGGAATTTTAAACATACCCCATTTTCTGCTAGAACATATGTGCTAAATAAGATAACCCAAGCATGTTATCTGAAGCATGCAAGTTATTCTGTAGCCATGCAGTAAGGTTGGACAGAAGAAGTTGGGAGACAGAAGTTAATAACTCTGATTTGTAAAATTAGAAAGAGATTGATGTCTTGGAGGGAAGAAGAGACTAGAGGAGAGGTGGGGTGGAAGAAAATGCCTCTCACAAGGCATAGTTTCGTTGACTGAAATAAAAAGCTCACAGCGTGGGAGCTGTGAGTTTCACTTTTATTCTGGAACGTTATTGAGGACTATAGCCCAGGAGGAGGCAGCTTCTCCGATAGCTCTGAGGAACTGCTCCTAGGAGAGGCCCCTATATATATATATTGGCTAAGAAGTACGTGCAATCAAGCATACATCTCAATAGAAGTTTACTGTAAGTCAGAAGAAACAGATTTCTCAGTTAACGACTTTAGTGTCTTTCTATGTATAGGAAGATGGAAGAATTTGGGTTCATAAATCACTATCTGAGGGCCTGTTTTGCCAAAGCACAGAGTGCCTCATTGTGTCCTTTGTCCTGAATTCCTTTCAGGTATACTGTAGGTCAGGGACTGCAGTGCATAACGACTTAATCCTTGTAGATCTGGATGGTAGGCAACATTCTTTGTTTTACAGTTTCTACAACAAAGCACAATTGATTTCAAGCATTTCTTGGATAATGAATAAAAAGAAGAGCATGAGCAAAGGATGATATGAAAACTGCATCTCAGGACCAATTATTACTATTTAAGTTATGTACAAGTTACTGATAACCTCTTTATTTGCTGTGTGTGGAGGTCGTTATTGTCTTAGTTTTAGCAAATGTTTAAAATATTTTGATTCCCTTTCATGACCTTAGTTATTCTAACATTAATTATCCCACTAAGGTTTTTAGTTCCTCAACGTAAAGTTCTCTTGCTACAGGGGATTTCAGAAATGTAGTCTTTACAATTGTTGTTGGTTCTGGAAGGAATACTGGACATTTGATTTAAGGAATTTAGGAGGACTTTATCGGTGTAGGATTCCTAAGAAGCAATTACCCAAGTTTTGTTTAATTGCCCCAAGTTATGGAAAATTCACTGACATATAGACAGCCCGTTAATTTTCAGATAGGGATATTTATTTGAAAATTTCCCTTACAGCAGTTCAAAATTTTCTTCTTGGCAACTTCTTCTGCCCTCTGAAGTAATAAAATAAATCTGTGTCCTTTCCTAAGAGATGACAGCAACTTTTATGCTTGTGGTGAAATTTCCTTCTTTTAGTAGCAGGTTTCCTGTGCATTCCTTCACAACATGCTATTTTTCATGACCAGTATGATATTTTTATTACTATAATACCATTATATCCAATATTGTTGCAGGAAGGGGGACCCCTTCCGGGGCCCAAGAGTGGGCTCTCGTCTAACACTTAGAAATGAATTGTCTGAGGAGATACACGTTCTCACAAAGCAAGAGACTTTATTGGATAGGGGGTGCCCGGGGGGTGGGCGTGGAGAGCAGCAGGGTAAGGGAACCCAGGAGAACTGTTCTGCCATGTGGCTCGCAGTCTTGGGTTTTATGGTAGTGAGGTTAGTTTCTGGCCAGTCATATTGCTTGGCCCATAGTCGGACTCAGGGTCCTTCCTGGTGGCACGCATCTCTCAGCCAACGTGGACTCCAGTGAGAAGGACTCTGGGAGGCTGGTCATCTCCTCCCTCTTTTGGCCCCTCCCAAATTCTCCTGGGAAGTAGTTTTTGGAGGCAGCACCATGCTCCTTATCAGGACCTCATGGAGTGAGACAACTCAGGCAAGCGGGCCTGGCCAAGGTGGGTAATTTCGGTCAACAGTTCGCTATCAATACAGTTCAGCGGTTTCATTTAATCTTCTTTCTTTAATTTCTCTCTCTGATCCCTCTTCCTTCCCCTGCCCTGGCTCCAGTCCTTGTCATTCATTCTCCCAGCCTTTCTGGAACTCCTAGAACTCCCACCTTTGTCCCTGATTATTCCTCCTCTCCTGCAAACTAACAAATGAGAGCCTAGGCCTGAGTCTGACAGATGGCTCCTCTGAGGCGGGTGGACGAGCAGGAGTCAGGCCTAGGACAGGCCACCTCTGGGTCAGGGAGAGAAATTAGAACTGTTGTAACTCAGAACCACCAGCCTGAGCAGAGGAGAGCCCCAGAGGCAGTGCCTCTAAAAGATCCCTTAAGGGAGCTGAACAGGGTAGGAAGGTGCTGGAATCCCAACGGACCAGCCACATCTGAGCCTGCAGCTCTGAGGCCCCTGGGAGCCTGGTGTTGAAGTCAGAGGAGCCTGGGAGCCAGAGGGATATCTGACAGGGTTTATACATTTCATATTTGAAATGCTTTAAGAACATGGATTCCCTGATTTTTACAAAAACAAATTCTGACACAAAAATAATAAAATACCAGAGGTAATATTGGTAGATCAGTGTCTTGGGAAATAACACAAACTGCAGGAATGAGAGCTACTTCCTTTCCTTTTGTAGTCACTCCACTCCAACAGAGCCTTCCTACCTGCAGCCTTCATTCATTCATCAGTTTCATTCTCTGTTCCTAAATAACAGGATTTCAGTCCCATTTCCTGGCTACCTTGTTTTAATGTATAACGCATTTATGTGACTAATTTTGGTATTGACCTAACAGCTATTAGGTATTCGTTCAATGAAGACTTAGTGAAAGTAGACAGTCAGGCACTGGGCTTATTGTTGGGGATTCAACAGTCAATGAGACAGAGGGTCAAGATAGGGTGGTTAAGGGTCAGGATGATGGTTAAGCCTGTAGGCTCTGGAGTGAGGCTGACTACATTCAAGCCTAGCCCTTCCACTTTCTAGCTCTTCTAGCTTTTATGTACTGTTTCTGTGCCTCAATTTTCTCATCTATCAAAAGGTGATAATAATAGTAATTATTAATTAAAAATCTTATAGGGCTATTATGAGTATTAAATGTCTTCGTAGTCATACATGTAAACCACTTAGAACAGCACTTGTCAGACACTAAATATTTAATAACTGGCATATGTTAGTATGTTAAATGGGTCCTGCCCTCAAATTCTTTATAATTTAGTAAATAGAACAAGAATTCCAGACAGTGATAAACTGATTGGAAACTTTGGCTAAGGTCATTTTGTCAAGTAAGGATCTACCAACAGCTATTTCTCAGTCATTATTTTTTATTTCTCCATCTAGTCCATGAAGATATCTCAAGATTGGCCAATGACATTCAGATGCCATTGCTTAGTACATTATGATTACTGACACTATGTGTGGAATATAAAGCTGTGCGATACCTTTGAAAAGGTGTGTATCGGCTGTCAAAGAGCCTGCTATTAATTTTCTGTGAAAAGTTGGACAATATCTTAGTCGACTTGGACTGCTATAACAAAATACCATAGACTATGTGGCTTCAAAGACGGACATTTATTTCTCACAGTTCTGGAGGTTGAGAAGACCAAGATCAAGGTGCTGGCAGATTTGGTTCCTAGTAAGGACTCATTTCCTGGCTTGTATACAGCTATCTTCTCACTGCATCCTTACATGACATTTCCTCAGTGCACGTGTATGGAGAGAGAGATATCGCTGTGTCTTCCTCTTCTTATTAGGGCACGAATTTCATCATGAGGGCCCCACCTTCATGATATAATCTAAATCTAATTATCTCCCAAATGTTCTATCTCTAAATACTATCACAGTAGAAGTTATGGCTCCAAAAAACAAATTTTGGTGGGGACACAAACATTCGGCCCATAACAGGCAAGTTACAAAACTTACCAACAGGGCTTTCCTGGTGGCGCAGTGGTTGAGAGTCCGCCTGATGATGCAGGGGATACGGGTTCATGTCCCGGTCTGGGAAGATCCCACATGCCATGGAGCAGCTGGGCCCGTGAGCCATGGCCGCTGAGCCTGCGCGTCTGGAGCCTGTGCTCTGCAACGGGAGAGGCCACAACAGTGAGAGGCCCGCGTACCACAAAAATAAAAACTTACCAACAACTCAAATTCTTCATCTGCAGAGTGAAGACCAACGATACCAATAATACTTAATAGGATTGTTGTGCGTTTGCAATGAGATACTCTATATAAAGCCCAGTTCTCAGTACCTCAGAGGTTCTTTTGAGTTAATAACCTATGTGCATAATAAACTTCCAAGAATACATCCTGGAGGTAGAAACATGTATTCTATATTCTATTAATTTGCTACCTCTCGGTGGGATTACACATTGGTGTCATCTTGCTGGACATGCACCAAATTTAACATGCTAGCGATCAGAGCAGAAAACCAGAAAGAAAACAAATCCTTGATAACATCATTACATTGCTGAATTAACTGATCCCTGAAATCCCCCCATATTTCTTGTTACGTAAGATAATAATAAATTTTGTTTTAGGTTTTGCATTACTCGCAGCCTGAAGCTCTCTAGTTTATAAAAAGGCTTTGCTATAATAAAAGACAAGTTAAATTCAAAGTGAAGAGAAATAGTAATAAACATGATGGCATTGTGGCTATACTTCCAGTGTGTGATTTAAAGGAATATTTCTGGAGTACCTCAAGTTGTCCCAGGTATCCAGGCACCCTCTCACTTTCCATCCTCACAAGCGCCTTCTGAGATGGGTATTTAACATACAGGGAAACTGGGTGGTGAAGAGATTGAATAACTTGACCAAAACAACACAGCCTGGAAGTAAAGGTACTGGGAATCCAAGACTGCCTGACTGAGCCTGGCCTTCTCTCACACACTATTTTGCTTCCAAATAACGTAAAGATTTTCTTGGTGGCTATAAAAAGGCCAGAATGTTAATGCAAACATGTATTTCCACAGACCAATATTTCAACAAAGACCAAACAAGTGTCTGAATGTTATTCAGTCTTTAATAATAGTCTGTATCTGGCGTACTCTTGTCTTCTAGAACAGGGGTCCCCAACCCCTAGGGGCCGAGAACTGGTACCGGTGGTACCCGGCTTGTTAGGAACCAGGCCACACAGCAGGAGGTAAGCAGGGTGGGGGCGGCAAGTGAGGGAAGATTCATCTGCTGCTCCCCATTGCTTGCATTACCCCCCCTGAACCATCCCCTCCCACACCCCATCCATGGAAAAACTGTCTTCCATGAAACTGGTCCCTGGTGCCAAAAATGCTGGGGAACGCTGCTAGAAGTCTTCAGTAAAAGTGGAAATGTTCCACATGTGTCAGTCCCACAACATCCCACCTATGTGCCCAAGGCTGTCTGCCACTCACAAACACTCTCTTCTCCAGCAGGAGACTCCCATTGGTCTGCAGCACCTGAGGATTATGGTGACTACTGGCAGGAATCTTTGGATGCAACATTGAAGCCACTGAGGCAGCCCAAGTATTTTTTTTTTAAGCAGAGGTCTTCTTATAAGCCCATATGATTTAAATTTATTTATTTATGGCTGTGTTGGGTCTTCATTTCTGTGTGAGGGCTTTCTCTAGCTGCGGCAAGTGGGGGCCACTCTTCATCGTGGTGTGCGGGCCTCTCACTGTTGTGGCCTCTCCTGCTGCGGAGCGCAGGCTCCAGATGTGCAGGCTCAGTAGTTGTGGTTCACGGGCCTAGTTGCTCTGCGGCATGTGGGATCCTCCCAGACTGGGGCACGAACCCATGTCCCCTGCATCGGCAGGCGGACTCTCAACCACTGTGCCACCAGGCAAGCCCGACCCAAGTATTTTTGAGAATACTTCCTTGGCTCCCAATAGTCACAGGATGCCTACTTCAATATTTTAAAAAATGCCTAAGCCTCACAAAGAAAAGGATCCATTTCTTGAAACTACAAAATAAAGCGCTAATGAAAGACAATATTTAAGATCAATTAAAATTCTATTTGACAATATTTGAACAGTAAGAAATATTGAAATGGCTCTCAGCTTCCATCTACTAAATAGAATTGTGCTCTCAAAAGATGCATACATGGTCATTCTCTAAGGATATTGAAATAATTCTTTGATGCACTTGCAAAAATTGTGTGGAAAGATAATACTGAGGAGATTAAATTTTATGCATCTATCAACTGCAAATTAATAGAATATAGACTACTGAATTAACTCCCCAGGCATAGTAAAGATTTATAATTAGAGCTTCATTTTAATAATGAAGTTCAGAGGCTAGAGAAACTAAAAGTATTAGATCACTTGATTTTGAAATTTAAACAATGAATTTCTGAAACGATGACAGCCTCGTTTCTGTACTGTCCGTTCAGATCTTGACTGGCTAGATTGCAATGTTTAAGCAGCATTTTCCTGACCGTACATAAAAATTTGTTTGCTTCTCTTATGTTTCTAATTTGTCATGACTGTGCCAGTCTCACTTTTTAAGTTTAATATGTAATTTCAAAGCAGAAAATCAACTCTAGTTTTTATATTAATTATGGGAATTACCCAATTTTTTTTCCTCTTTCCCTCTCTCTCTATCCCAATAAACCAGAGTGGGAAACCTATGCCAGAAATCCCCACAAAGAATTCCCTTCATTGGTAAGAGATTTGTCATGTGCCCATGTCCAGACCAGTCATAGCTAGAAGAGCTATGATGTGGCCATAATCAACATTCATCTCCTGTGTCTAGGGGCAGGCTTACAAACCACTTAGGCCTCCGGGTACCTAACCATTGTGCAAGGACAGCCATACTTGTCTATGAGATGAAAAAGAAGCTACCAGGACTTTAACTTCAAGGAAAAACCAAGAAGTGGGGAGAAAAATGCCACCTGTTTAACAAGTAAGAGCCTTATAGTAACACTTTCAGTATTTTGAATACTGCCCAAAGGATAATGAGACAGTGTCTCCCCTTAAAATTTAAAGAGGGATATTTACTATTTATAGAGAAAAATAATTGGCCAATAAAATCCATGGAATCTGTTCGCATTCGAGGTGCAGATGAGAGGGCTGGGTTGAATTGAACTGTTGACTTCAAATATAAAAGTGCTGCTTTGCAGAGGATAATGGCTGGTTGTTTTCGTTTCACGCACAGGTCATGAATGGAACTTGAGTTTACATTAAGGTATGAGGTTTTGGAATAAGTGACAGAAGAATTTCTTGAGCACTTTCGCCATTACAAATCAGAATAAGTTGCTAATGGAGAAACAGTGTCCTATTCCTTTGCCAATTTCTATGAAAGAATAATTTCTTATTTGCTGTGGTTTAAGTATTATTCAAGAAGTTGGGGTTAGATTGTATTTCAAGTCCTACTAGTCCTTTAAAATAACTCTTAGTCATTTGAAGGCTCCTTGGGTGAAGTGTTGATGTTCAAGTTTCCTTTCATGAATAGCACTGGTATAGGAGCCGTATAGGAGCACTGGTATAGGCTGCTGGCAAAACAATCACCAGAAAAGGGTGGGTTGCTTGCATTTAAACACATTTGTGGAGGCATATATTTCCACACACTTTCATTTATCTTTCTCATCCATTACACTGCTATATCAGCAAAAGTAGCAGTAAATATATAAATTCTTTTGTTGTTGTTGTTTGTTTTTTTTTTTTTGTTTTTATTTTTTGCAGAACGTGGGCCTCTTACTGTTGTGGCCGCTCCTGCTGCGGAGCACAGGCTCCGGACACGCAGGCTCAGCGGCCGTGGCTCACGGGCCCAGCCGCTCGGCGGCATGTGGGATCCTCCCGGACCAGGGCACGAATCCGTGTTCCCTGCATCGGCAGGCGGACTCTCAACCACTGCGCCACTAGGGAAGCCCCCTATATTCTTTTTTTGATGAAATACAAATAGGTGCTGGGTGAAGAGGACTGTCAATAAAAAAAAAAACAGTGATATTCCATGCTTGGTAACACCTGAGAGGATGCTGGACACACTTCTGACCACCCTGGGAACTTCTCTTTGTTCTTAAGTAGTATGTATTAGATTTTTTTTTTAGCAAAAATATTTTTAAAAAATGAAAATGAAAGCTGACAAATAAGACTGGAGAGTATAATTCAGCTCATCTAGTTCACGTCAGAATTTAGATTCAAAATATTTTTAAAGGGATGGAGAAAATAAACGTTCAAAGGGACGTATGTCTAACTCATCTAATATTCCATTAACAGAATGCAGAAAATAATGTATTTACAGGAAGTTATCACCCTGCCCTTACATTCGTTCAAACACATTTCTTTCTGTTTTTAGTTTCATGGACAAAAGGTGGCTATATAATTACCTACCCCGGGAAAACCACAGCCTTTCATTACAATCAAAGTCAATGGGGACTCAGCCAAAGGTTTAGCATATTCCAGGCCCTGTCAACGCTTAAAAAGAAACTGGATAATTCCCATAATTAATATAAAAACTAGAGTTGATTTTCTGCTTTGAAATTACATATTAAACTTAAAAAGTGAGACTGGCACAGTCATGAAAAATTAGATACATAAGAGAAGCAAACAAATTATTATGTACAGTCAAGAAAATACTGCTTAAACATTGCAGTCTAGCCAATCATGATCTGAAGGGACAGTATAGAAACAAGGTTGTCATCGTTTCAAAAATTCATTATTTAAATTTCAAAATCAAGTGATCTAATACTTTTAGTTTCCCGTTATTAAAATGAAGCTCTAATTATAAATCTTTACTATGTCCTTGGGAGTTAATTCAGTAGTGACATCATGTATTCTTTATATATACTATGATGCTTTACTGCATATTATATTCTGAAAAAATTAATTTTGCTTGTGGAAGGAGACCATGTTTCAAAAGTAGGTCAACTCTAGGTCTTTTGAACTGGGTCAACCATATTTTATGATTTTCATCAAGATTGCCTCATATGTAGAGAAAATGAAGTTCCCAAAACCAAATCCTATTTAGTCTGAATATATGAAATGTACATGATCCATATCACTAAACATTTATAAGGTTGTTCCAGAATCAAGTATTTCTATTGGGAAATCTTCTCTCCTTCTTAGTTTAGTTGTGGAGATGAATTAGCTGGTCGTGTATAGGAACTGATCAAATGTATCTGTTCTGGATAGTCGTATACATAGTCTTGCTGCAATATTTTCCTTTAAATGCATTCTTGTTGCCTTTGACTATCAGAAAGATAAGGAAGGAAAAGAGGAGGGGACTGAGAGAAGGAGACAAAGAGAGAAAGAGACAACTATGCATGCATGTGCCCTTACTACTAACCCAAACCTTCTTCAGTCCAGTCCGGCTGGCATCATTATTGATTTTATCTGCAGCTGCTGCCTTAATTGAGCTCATCCTGACTAATCAGGGCAGATAGGCAGTAGGTGGAGTTGGAACCAATATCTGAGTGATTGAGGTGAGCCCTGGGCATCTGAATGTTCACTGAAAGCGAGGCTGCTTTTACTCATGACCTTTCAGCCTAGTCTGCATAATTGTATAACCGTTCTTAAAAGGGATGCTTAAAAAGGAATTGGGCAGTTTCCTTGCCCAGGTCTCTTCAGTTGAAGACTTGCAAAGGGCTGCTGCACTGATAAGCTTTGTGAAGCCTCCACTCTGGACAAAGTAAGGGAGGAGCTATTCTTCTGGACAACACCCAACACCCTAGGCACTACCTAGAGGCCACTTTTCAATGTTGCCACCCACCTGGCTCTACTTTATTCTCCAGGCCTTCTTTTCCAATCCCCTTTATTCCCTTCTTTTCTATCTTAAAAAATATATTAAGTACCTACTTTGTGTCAGTCATTGTGCTAGATACTGGAGAAATCAAGGAGAAAAACTGCCATTCTTGTCTCAAGCAAGTTTGAGATGAGTGAGGAAGACAGACATTAACACATCACCAAGCCAATTGCCCTTACCCTGGTCTACCCTGTGCAATGGGAGGCCAGAGGAGAGAGATCTGATTCTGCTTGTGGAGATGGTGCTGTTAACAAACCAGGTTCTTTTTGCCTGATGCACAGCAAGCCAAAACACTGACACAACGAGGTTTACAGAAAAGTAAGGGTTTACTCACAAGGCAGCCAAGCAAGGATACAGGAGAACTAGTCTCAGATCTGCCTCCCCAAAAGTAAGGGGCTCAGGGTACGTATGGGATAAAGAATAAAGCAGGAGGGCAGGCGTGGAAAGCACGGGGAGCGTGGGGAAATGCGATTGGAAAAATGTGCGGTAATCATCATTCTGCACAAGTGTAACTAAGCTACAGGCCTCGGCATATGCAAAATGGAGGTGTTTAGGAATATCTGAGGGTGGAGCTTTTGGCTCTCTGAGGTCAAAGGATCACCGAGTGGACGCTTGCTCATGTCTACTCGGAAGGTCAGTGGTCCTATCCAGTCATAACCAGCTCAGCTTGAACTAGACACAGCTGATTCCAAGTTCTTGGAAAACAGCTCTGGCAAACATTTTATTGTTTAGGCTATACCACCTGGAGGACATGCAAGTCTTAAAACAACCTTGATTATGCCATGGAGCAACTAAGCCCCTGCGCCACAACTACTGAGCCTGCACTCTAGAGCCAGTGAGCCACAACTACTGAGCTCGTGTGCCACAACTACTGAAGCCCACGCGCCTAGAGCCCATGCTTCACAACAAAGACAAGCCACCGCTATGAGAAGCCCAAGCACTGCAACAAAGGGTAGCCCCCACTCGCCACACTGGAGAAAGCTGGTTCACAGCAATGAAGACCCAACGCAGCCAAAAATAAATAAATAAATAAATTTATATTAAAAACAAAGAAAAGAAAATGAGTGCAGAGATATGAACAGGGATCAGATTTAAAAAAATAACTTGATCAGTGAAGACAGGTGATATGGATTTGGCTAATAATTACCCACGGTTTCAGTGTATCAGGGGTGGATGGAGAGAGGGTAGATGAAGGGAATGTTAACTTCCTAAAATCCCTTTTCTGGCTTCCAATGGAATGTGGTATATGATCTAAATCTCTTTGGTGAGCCCTGAGGCTCCCCATGATCTTCCCTCATCAGGTGCATCCCTGCCTGGCCAGCCTTCCCTTGGGTTCTCTCATGCACTGGGCTCTTTCTCAGAGCTTTTGCACGTGTTTCTCCCTCTTCAAGGGAAACGTTTGTGCCTACTTGTCCAGCTTAATGCCCAGCCATACTTTGGATTTCATCTTAAATGTTATTTTTTCAAAGAGACTTTCTCAGTTTCTCCAATTTATATTAGCTTTCCTCACCTTTGCACCCTCTGGCCTTGATCTCCTGAGTACTTGGCACAGGTTATAATTATGTGGGGTTTTTTGTCAAGGGCTGTGTTGTTCAAGATGGTGGCCACTAGTCACATGAGGCTATCGAGCACCTGGACTATGGCTCGTCTGAATTGGGACATGCTGTACGTGTAAAATACACTTTGACAACTTAATACAAAAAGAGAACATAAAATATCTCATTAATAATATTTAATACTGGTTACAGGCTGAAATGATTTTGGTACATTGTGTTAAATAAAACATTATTAATTTTGCCTGTTTTTTTTTAATGTTGTTACTGGAAGATTTAACATTAATATGATCTTTCTTGTCCTTTCCACTTCTGCCTTGGGACTCCTCCCTCATTCTTTGGTTCTCAGCTTGAGGCACTTCCTCAGGGAAGGTTTCCCTGTAGGACCACCCTGTCCCAGCTGCTTTTGCGCAGTATTCCTCCAGTATCCTGGTTTGTTTTGTTTTCTTTCAAAGCGTTCACATTTGTGTGACTATTTGATTTATCTGCGGTGCCTCAGCTAGACTGTCAGCATCATGTATGTCTGTTTTCCTCACCACCTATCCTCTTGGTACATACTTAGCATATATACTTGGTGAAAGAAGTAAGCAGTTGAATAAATGAGTCTGGAGCTTGGGAGGCAGGTTGCAGCTGTTAAGTTCAGATTCACATTTGGATAGCACTTTCCTGGGTCAATCCTGAGTCCTCTGTGTTCCCTTGCATCAAGAGCTTCCATGATTACCTGCACTTCCAAAACATCCCTTGAGGGGGATAGGAATAACTATTCACTTACCTTCCCTGAAGGCCCACCCGGGTACCTCCTGTTTCTTTCCAGCTTGATTTTCTAATGAGCCAAGCTGAATTTTGCAAGTCTTACATGCTGAGAATAAATAACAGGTGATTTGGCAGATTTAGTGAAGGATGAAATAGAATATTTTGGCAATTAATTATCTCAATTTTGAATTTCTTTTTTTACTTTTCTTTTACATGTAATTCATGAACTATGTCAACGAATTCAAAAATTATTGCAGAATCCAGCTGCCCAGAAAGTTCACATTAGAAGAATCAGCATTAGAAATGCTAGGATATAGAAATATAATGAAAGTAGACCCTACATTTTATCATGAATAACTTATGTGATTCTCCTATTAACTATTCAATGGATTTTCACTTCTCAAGCTCTTAGCCAGTGTGAGTTATACTCATTTCAAGCTCTGTGATGTTTAATTTGGTTAGCTTTGTCTTTAAATACTAAACAGCTGATTTTGAAAGCTGAACTTGTTTAACACTCAACAACCAGGTTGAAGAGGGAACTGCTGTTTGCCATGGATGGGGTATCTATATTCAATGATAAATCTTGGTTTAAACTTTAATGTAACACTTCAGAAATAAATAGGGAAAACTGCATAATTATCCCAAACACGTGTACTTGCCTGAGCAATAGTTTAACACATGCAACCTGGCTGCAATCTGTACAAAGAATATCTTTAAATGTTTAATGTGGCACCTCATGGATGGAAAAGTTACCATTATAATGTTGTTAAGATTGTAGTTTTTCCCTGTTGGTTGGAAAACAATTCTAATTAGGCCAATGATAATGTTGGGTACAAATTATCTACAAAAAGGGAAAAGTAAAGATCCTGTATTTCTTTTAGCTCACCTAAAAGCAGTGCTCTTTGAAGGTGGGAAAGAGTAACCTTGTGGATGATTCAAACCAATTCAGTATGGTTACCAAAAAAAAAACTTATCACTAACATTAATGATTGTTCACTATTATCATAAGCAATAATATGTTAAGACTTTTTTTACACTGTCCAAGTCATCTTTGCTCTATGGAATAGCTCTTGTTTGTATTTATCTAGATCTCTTCCTCTTCTACTGCAGAAATGAATGCCCTAGGTATTGTGGTGGGCATTGACCTAGAGGGAGTGGGGGTCTAACAGAATTTTTCACCTCTTGTCCATGTGACTGATCCAAGCAGGTGATCCGAGTTGGGACAATGCAATTCCTTTATGGGGACTTTTCAAGGTCAAGATGCGAAAAGAGAGCCTTTTCCCTCTGGTCATAAGCTCTGGGAGCATGAGTCAGATAAACCCAGGGCTATGTTTTTGTTTTTGTTGTTGTTTTTGACACATGGAGAAGATAATTTGAGGGAAGGAAAATGATAGAAAGATTTGAGAGGGAGAACATCCAACTAACGAGGTCTGAGTCCTTCATTTCAGGTCCAGAGGTCAGGTCCACATCTGCTTTTTCAGCAGATGGGTTATATGAGCCAATAAATTTCCCATTGTCCATTTAACTGGTTCACTTGGTGATTCAGTCACTTGAAACAGGAAACATCGTGACTGATACATCACATTAATAAGGCAGCAACTCAATAAAAAAAAAATGAAGAGGTCACTACCTTTAGTATCCTTAAATCCAAATACACAAATGTGGCTTTCACCATCATTCTGTTTCTTTCAAATAAGTTTACTTTCTTAAAAAAACAAAAGCAAAAACAAGCAAAAAAACGAAAACAAAAAAACCTCCACAAGACTTCAATGAAGTAATTGTTGCCATTCTTAATTATGAGAATTTTAATTTTAAAAAATTAAAAAACAGTATTTTATTCAACCTAATCTCTAAAAAGGACCTCCTAATAGGCAATCAGGACTGTCAAAGGTAAATATTACATCGTTGATGTAAAGTGGAATTTACATCTGAATATTCTGCTGTGAGTTGTCAGAAGCATTTGTCATGATGTTTTTCAAATCCTATCACCTTGAAGTAGCAGCGTCATCTGTCTTTGCTTATAGCGATTTCCATGCAGTGACATTAAGAACAAACTTAATTGACAGTAGGAACCCAAGGGCAGGACACGTGATCAATTATCTAAACATGCTTGTGGTTACCGGAGAGAATGGAGTTCATGAATCTCATATATAGCAAGGTTTTTATGTAAAAAGAGTTTTGTTCTTTGGTGGCATAGAGCTATCACCTGAACCTGAGTTATTTTTATTTCAAATATATATTAAATGAAAGTTCAATAAGCTTTCCCCCTTTTGAAATCTGGAGAACTTTACTGGTGCAAACTAACCCTAAATAGAATTACCAATATTAAGAGTGATAGTTTCTGTCAGCTCTTTTCTGAGTATTACTTTTTTGATAGAAGATTCTGGAAGGCTCCATCCTTTATTCTCACAGGTTCTGTCATTGTACTGTCACAATTACATTTCGGGAAAGGAAGAGTCTCTAGAGTGGAGATTGGATTCTGGCATCCTTTTTCCTAGATTCCAAAGTTATTGGATATCAAGTTTTTGCTTTAAGAAGTCATTTGTAATAGAGATAATTAATTTGCTTTACCAAAGTGAGTTATTTTGAAACAAATGATTGATAAGTTGTCTGGGAAGAGCTTGCTTTTTTTTTTTTTTTGCGGTACGCGGGCCTCCCACCGCCGTGGCCTCTCCCGCCGCGGAGCAACAGTCTCCGGACGCGCAGGCCCAGCGACCATGGCCCACGGGCGCAGCCGCTCAGTGGCACGCGGGATCCTCCCGGACCGTGGCACGAACCCGCGTCGCCTGCATCGGCAGGCGGACTCCCAACCACTGCGCCACCAGGGAAGCCCAAGAGCTTGCTTTTTACTTGAAGAATTCTGGATAGTAAGCAACATACTCCAGTCATGGAGGCAGGCTTTGGAGCTCGGAATCAGACAGACTTAGGTTTGAATCTCAATGCTGCCTTTTACCAGCTGTGTAACCCTAGGCAAGTTTCTCAACTCCTTAATCTCTTCATGTGTAAACTAAGCAATGTTAGTACCTCCCTCATAAGATTGTTCTGAGAATTAAATGAGATAATGTTTGAAAAGAGCTCAGCAAAGAACTGAGCACAGAGTAATCATTCAATGCATTGTATTCCTTTAAGAATCATTGCATGTTTCTTTCCAAAATTAAGTCTAGATTGATATATGTATTCTGATGAGAACTGGTTCCAATTGTTCGAAGTGTTAAAAGTCCTTTTAAAAGTCCTTTTGGACATGTGTATCCTATAAAATTTGACAACAGTTTAGCAAGACTTAATTTGTGTATATCATAGTTAAGCTTCCTTTCTTCTTTTTATCATTGTTTGTCAGGGTCCCAGAGGTGGTGATAAACAATTCAGAATTTCTGACAGTCTGATAAAACTAGCGCTCATTACAAAACGTACATCTTTATTATAGTTTTGAAAAGTATATTTTATTCTAAATATTTTTATCTCTAAGTTTATATACTTTATGTTTTCATGAATCAATTATTATTACCTATTACATGTTAGGCACTGTGGTAGGTAATACGGTATGGGCCTTGTCCCCAAAGAACAGCCGGTTGGGAGAGGTTTTGATTCGGGCACATATCTAACCACAGTAGCAGTCAGTAAGAGAGAAATGAAAAGTGCTGTGGAAGTTCAGGAGCAGCAGAGATTTACTTTCAGCTGCAGACGTGAAAGAATGAGCCACTGTTCGGAACAGTAGTCCTCAATCTTGGCTGAACATTAGAATCACCTGAAAAGGTCTAAAAAACAAAAAACAATGTCTGTGCCCTCCCCCAGATCAATTAAATCAGAAACTCTGGGAAAGGGTCCCAGGCAGGCATAAGTAATTAAAAAAATCTCCCCACATGATTATAATATCTAACTACTTTTGAGAACAATTTTCCTAGAAGTAGAAGCAGTAGTTTAGCTGCCTGATTGAAATAGGGGTTGGTGGAATTTCCAGGTGGAAACGTTAATGCCCACAAAGTCAAGCATATGAGATGGAGCAGAGCACATGGAGAATAGTGAGTGACATGGTCTGGTTGGCGTGTAAAGAGTGTTCATGTTTTAAGGCTGTGTTGGGACCAGATTATAGGGAAATATGAATTTAGTGTTAAAAGCATTTAGCTGTTATTTTGTAAGACAAAAAGAACCATAATGACATGATCAGATTTGTATTTTAGGGAAGCAGTGTGAGTAATCTATGTTATGTCATCCGAAGGAGAGAGTATGGCTCTAAGCCTCAAACAGGCAAAAGACTGGTACTGCTTGTAAAGGGATGTGGTTTGTGCCATGAAATAAGGGTGAACAATTTATGATGGAGCCAAAGAGAAAGATTAATTTCCACTGGGGTGAGAGTGCAGCTGATAATGGCCTATAGAGAACAATGTGTTTACAAATGAATGAGGGCTGATTTGGGAACAAAAAGCAAATTTGATTATAAATACAGCTGCCACTAAATTTTAAGGAGCTTGGTTATATCATTAGAAGGAGGTTTTACGTCTGCAAATTTAATTTATGTGTAAGGAAAAGTATAGAAATTTTATATGGAATATAGTAATAAATTGGATGGAGATTTGTAAATATCCAGAGGAACAGCCTTAGGAAGTGACCTCTAAGTTCTGTCTCTGTGGCATGGTGTTGAACTTGATTTCACCTCCAAGAGAAATTCCCCCTAAATCTGAAACCATTGTTTCTTCATTTGGGAAATGGAGTTTATATAACTTTCATATAGCTCATTCACACTGAGTAATTACATTTTAAATAAGAAATAACGTGAGACCAAATTCATTACTAATGCCAGACTTCAGACTAGTATAGACCATGATTCCAGCTCTAAAATGATCATGTGCTCTTAAATACAAAACTGTATTTATCTCTATAAATAAATACGAACTCCATTCACCTTGAATTCAGCTGAGCTATCTTTGGCAACTAGCACCTAGGGAAGATTGTAGCTTTTTGGTTTGGGTATTTTTTTATTTGATTTTAGTCATGGGACATATTATCTCAATTATCTAAATATAGAAAGTAGGCACAGCAATAATCCTTTTTATGTGATTTACCTATATTTTTGTGTGATCACTGAGTAAATCTGGCTTATACATGATTCTAATGAAGAGCTGCTTAAGATTCATTGTGTATTTTACATCTACAAAGAAGAAAATTGCTCATCTACTCATATTCTTAGATCCTATGGAAGAGGGGCACCTTGCCTCCCAAGTACCAAACACTGCAGCCAATTCTACCAGAGCTTCATTCTTTGGGTATAGAACAATCTTTTCTTTAAAAATACCTGTAGGACCTATCATGCCTTAGATAATTGTTATCCTTCCTTACCTGAAACTTATGAATATCATTTAAATACTTTCTGAGGAAGATAATGAAAATTGAGAAAGGTACATGGAGTAGTAGGAGAGGGGGGAAATACAGCTGGTGAAAAGAAAGGGTCTTACTTCGTTTTAAAAAAAAAAAAGGCAAAGAATTTCAAATCCTTCAATTTGGCTGAAGACCAGTCTTGCATACGTTCTTCTGAAACATGATTTTCTGATTGTGAATTGCCTTCACATCTTACAATAACAGTTGGAATTTTAAAATAATTATTATCTTAATAGCTAATATCGGAATCCTCTTAGGAGGGAATTATCTTTACTAGAAAAATTCCTTGATCAATGCCTATGCTAGAAGAAAGGCCCACAGGCCTGCACATGGGTGGGTCTCAAGGCTTCTGAGCAGACAGCTTAATTGTTCTGCCTAACCAAAGGAGTTTTTGTAGCTCCTGGAACTGTAGAACAAGGAAGAATCAGAAGATAGAACTAGTTGATAGTGGCTTTATGGTCTGTAACGTGATCGCTCTTGTTGACCTCCAACTCTCCAGTAAGATCTACTAAACTCATAATTATATATGTGTATTTAGTGAAAACAAGTGATGGGAGTTTCATGTCTGGGGTGATGTAGTATAAATAGAAACACTGTCTCCACTTGTGGGGATCCAGAAACTAGAAGAACCCATGAACAGGGATGCTCCAAGAGAATTTTCAGAAATCTTGAGGTGCACTCTGAACTTGTACCAGCTAGGGAAATGGTGAAGGAGTGTGTGTGTGTATGGAGGTAGGGGTGTTGAGTTAAACTAACTTGGCTCAGAATGGCACAGGGGACCCCAACTGCCATCTGGGTTTCACTGCTTGCAAGTTATGACCTTCCTGGCCACTCCTTCTACACACTCTAACTAGGAGAAAGACAAAAGAAAGAAGGTGAAAGTGCAGCATAGGTCTGAATCTGAAGGAGCTAAGGTGTCAAGGGCTAATGTGGGCAGTTGAGGACAGAAAATCAATAGTATGAGTCAAAGGTTGTGGCCACTGGCTCTCTTCAGAACTCGAGCGTACTTGAACTTAATACTCTGCTTCTCATGCTTTTCTCATTTTTCTGCATGCCTTTTCCCCACCACAAGTCACTGGTTTGTTGATTGTTCACGCAGGTTACTCAAAAGTAAAAATAACCATGTGAACAGTAATACTTAATTTTGTACAGATAGTTCCTTATAATTTGCTAAACATTTTACAATCATCTCCTTTGAACTTTACAGTAACCTTGAGGATACATAGGATTTTATTATTATTGTCATTTACAAATAAAGAAAGTAAATTTCAGACAGGTCAAGTACTTACTCTCAGTCGCACAATTAGCAAGGGTTGAAGTCTTTTTTAAATAGCTTTATTGAGGTGCAATTGACATAAAATAAATTGCATATATTGAAAGCATGCTATTTGATTAATTTTGACATATGTATACACCAGTGAAACAATCACTTCAGTTAACATAGTGAATATATCCATCACCCCCAAAAGTTTCTTAGTTTTGCTTTATAATCTCTCCCTCCTGACCCTTCTGCATTACCCCAACTCCCATTTCCAGGCAACCACTGATCTGATTTCTGTCTCTATATATTAGTTTGCATTTCCCAGAATTTTATATAAATTAAATCATACAGTATATGTTCCTTTTTGTCTGTCTTCATCACTCAATATATATATTTTGAGATTCATCCAAATTGTATGAACATCGATAGTTCATTTCTTTAATTACTGAGTTGTATTCCATTGTATGAATACACACAAGTTGTATATCCACTCACGTGTTGAAAGACATTTTGGTTGTTTCCAGCTTTTGGCTATTCTAAATAAATCTGCTATGGACATTCGTGTACAAGTCTACGTATGAACGTATTCATTCCCTTCTCTTAGGTAAATACCTAGGAGTGGAATGGGTGGATTATACGGTACGCATATGTTTAAGTTTTAAGAAACTGTCATAATGTTTTCTAAAGTTGTTATTCAATTTTACATTCCCACTAGCAGTGTATGAGACTGCCAATTGCTTCATATTCCTGCCAAAACTTCTCATAGTCAATCTTTTCATTTTATCCACTCTAGTCCATATATAGTTGTATCTCATTGTGGTTCTAATTTACATTTCCCTAATGACTAATGATGTTGAGTATTTTTTCATGTGTTTATCTGCCATCCACATATCTCCTTTGTTGAAGTGTCTGTTGAAATCTTTTGCCTATATTTAAATTAGGTTTTTAGGCACATTATTATTGAGTTCTTTATATATTCTATACACAAGTCCTTTAATTATATGTTTTGTAATTATTTTCTCCCAGTCTGTGGCTTGCATTTTCATTTTTCCTTTTTTTAAAAAATAAATTTATTTATTTATTCATTTATTTTTGGCTGCATTGGGTCGTCGTTGCTGCGTGCGGGCTTTCTCTAGTTGTGGCGAGCGGGGGCTACTCTTCGTTGTGGTGCGCGGGCTTCTCATGGTGGTGGCTTCTCTTGTTGCGGAGCATGGGTTCCAGGAGCGCGGGCTTCAGTAGTTGTGCTCACGGGCTCTAGAGCACAGGCTCAGTAGTTTTGGTGCACGGACTTAGTTGCTCCATGACATGTGGGATCTTCCCAGACTAGGGCTCAAACCCGTGTCCCCTGCTTTGGCAGACGGATTCTTAACCACTGTGCCACCAGGGAAGTCTGCATTTTCATTTTATTAACAGTGGTTTTTTTTGTTTGTTTATTTGGGTTTTTTTTTTTTTTTGCGGTATGCGGGCATCTCACTGTTGTGGCCTCTCCCGTTGCGGAGCACAGGCTTCGGACGCACAGGCTCAGCGGCCATGGCTCACGGGCCCAGCCGCTCTGCGGCATGTGGGATCTTCCCGGAACGGGACATGAACCCGTGTCCCCTGCATCAGCAGGCGGACTCTCAACCACTGCGCCACCAGGGAAGCCCATTAACAGTGGTTTTTAAAACACAGAAATTTTTTATTTTGACTAAGTCCAATTTATCAATTTCTTTCTTTATGAATTATGCTTTTTAAATTTTTTTAATTTATTTTATTTTTTTATTTTTGGCTGTGCTCGGTCTTCGTTTCTCTGCGAGGGCTTTCTCTAGTTGTGGCAAGCGGGGGCCACTCTTCATCGCGGTGTGCGGGCCTCTCACTATCGCGGCCTCTCCTGCTGCGGAGCACAGGCTCCAGATGCGCAGGCTCAGTAGTTGTGGCTCACAGGCCTAGTTGCTCCGTGGCATGTGGGATCCTCCCAGACCAGGGCTTGAACCCGTGTCCCCTGCATTGGCAGGCAGATTCTCAACCACTGCACCACCAGATAAGACCCCTGGCAGGAGTTCGTTAGACCCAACCAAGTTGTCAATTACTTGCCGCGCAGTCTTAATTTGGATGTTTGGTGGTCGTCTGGGTGGATCTTTTCAGGTCCAAAGAGATAGAGCAATAGGAGAATGAGAAAGACTGAGGGGGAAAAGCCTTGGCCTCAGTGCGCTTCTTCAAGGCCAGAGAACTGGTCTCTGCCAGATCCTGCAGGCGACGTCAGCTGCCACTTAATGGGCTACTTGAATCTACGTGGCTCAGGATAAGGCCCAGCCACCCTTCAGAGGGGAGCCATAGCCCAACAGGCGGATCGAGATTATGGCCTTTGAGGCCCTGCATTGGGTGCCAGAAAAGATGTTGCAGGAAAGAGAGTGGGGTGCGAGAGGATGGTCACATCCCAAGTCATGTCTGAGTCCCTGGGATGGCCGCCAAGTGTGGGTTCTTGGCTTTGTGCAGGCAAGAATTCAAGAGCAAGACATAGTAAAGTGAAAGAAGGTTTATTCAGGGAGATACACACTCCACAGACAGAGTGTGGGCCATCTTGGAAGGCAAGAGGCCATGAATTATGCTTTTCACATTGTATCTAAGAAGGCTTTCCCAAAGTTACAATATTTTCTCCTGTAGGTTTTATAAGTTTTAGGTATTGCATTTTAGTTTATCATCTATTTTTGAGTTAATAATTTTATATATGGTGTGAGAAATGAAGTTTTGCAGGGTTTTTTGTTGGTTTTTTGCATTGGATTTTCGATGGTTCTAGGACCATTTCTTGAAAAGACTATCCTTTCTCCACTAAATTGCCTTTGCAGCGCTACCAGTTTAATCGTTCTCAGGCCTAGAGTTGGAAACGAAAGCTTAAAAATCTATGATTTGAGACTCTTGAAGGACGTAGTGCTTTTAAATGATTTCCCCATTTCATAAGAGTCTCTTTAGTCAAAGACCAGAGTTCTCCTGTCAACATTTATTATAGTCATCAACTTTGGGGCAGAGTGTCCAAGGCACTTGTGAGTAACTGTGATAATTAAAGTGTCTATTTCCTCCTAAGCACATGTCAAACTTTCATCTGTCAGTCAGACAGATCTAGGAGGCATTGTGACCTCAGCTGAGTAAGCCCTATTATTATATACAGAAAGGACTCATTGAGATCATCACTGTCAGAGAAGTCAAAGGACAATATATAAGTGGGAGAATGTAATGCTTGATCTGATCCAAAGCAATTAATATAATTTTCTGTTTAAGTTAAATTTGCTGATATGACACGGGTGCAGGGTTTGATTCATAAGGATTTGGTTTAAATCCTAATAAAGGGAAGAAAATTAATCCAGAAAGAATAAGACCTAAAAATATATTATGATGGATTTCCTTATCATTATTATTATTAATATAACACAGTTAATTATATTCTTAGTAATATAGTAATCATTAATATGCTGATACTACAATCATTATGTGTCAATTTTGATTTGAAAAGGAATCACTGAGACTTTGGTTATTGGTGATTTATTATTTCTCATTTGGAGTTGAGGAATGGCTCATTTTACCCTACATAGTCAAAAAACTTTGTTTCAGTGCTTGCACAATGAACAGGAAGTAATGTGTTCTCAGTGTTTTATGTCACCATTGTTTCTATGTCTCTAAGAGAAGAAAGACATTCTCTTTTTAAAACCAGAAATATATCCTGCCTGAAGTAACTTGAAAACTTCCTCATTGTGAAGTTTGCAGGGACATCAAGGATCACAGAGATTTCTGTTACTCATATCTTCTCCTTCGTCCCTTAGTGTATTTGTGGCTACACTTCCTACAGGGAGGGACAATTTTACAATCATGACCAAGGGTTGCTTCAAGATTTGTTGAACATATAGATGTTTCATTCATTTTGAATTAATTTTTATATATGGTATGAGATCCAAATTATTCTTTTGCATTCTTTTGCACATAGATATCCAGCTCTACAAGAACCATTAGTTCAAAAGACTATCCTTTCTCCATTTAATGGTCTTGGCACTCTTATTGAAAATCAATTGACCAAAGATGTATGTATTTATTTCTGGACTCTCAAGTCTATTGAGAGCCCAGAAACAAATATATATCTACCTTATGCCAATAGTACAGTTTTTGATTACTGTAGCTTGGTAGTAAGTTTTAAAAATCTGGAAGTATGATTTCACTCTGTTCTTTTTTCAAGATTGTTTTGGATATTTGGAGTCCCTTGAAATTATATATGAACTTTAGGATCATATTTTTTGTTTGCTATATAAACTTTGACTTAATTCCTATCTTCAGTATAATTCCCCCACCCTCATCTGTGCCAGAGATGCTCTATCTACGGTCCGGGAAATAAGTCTCCAGTCCTCTTCTGGGTAGGGGAATAGTAGTTGCTAGCTGCATGGAATCAGGAAGAGTCTTTAGGTGTCTGGCTGCTTCTACTTCTTTTTTAAAATATACATTTTTAGCTTTTATTAGAGGAAAAATAAAAGGAAGAAAATGAATTCTGAGAAAACTTCTTGACCCACAGAGCTTGAGGTTTAGCCTCTGATTGCTTTCCTATTTTGTTTTGTCAATAAAATTTTTTTCCCTTACTACCTCTTAATCTAACTTTCAGTCAATCTTTATATGTTTAGTACCTCCTTTAGGCTACTTTCATAAGTACCTGATGACATCAATTTCTGAGTTTTTCATGAGTTCTGGAACAAAATGGAAATCGAGTTGCTTATTGGTTCTCTCCATTGTTGACTTAGGGCTCAGCTTTCTTGTATCCAGGTTAGTGACCCCATGTCTATCTGCTTTCCAGCATCTGAAATGTTGCTGTTATTGTTTCCTCTATTCCTGTCTTTGTGTCTGTGGGGTTTTTTCCTTTAAAAGCCTCTTTACTGTCACTTTTAGGGTTCAGGAAGGAGTGAGCCTAAATGTATGTGTTCAATCTACCATTACCATCTTTTACTGGAAGTCTCCTTAGCAATGGTTTCTTTGTATAATATATTTAGAATGTCCTTCAGTATGATTACATTCTTCTACTACACAATTTTTAATAGCTGCATTATATTCTATTGTGGGAATATATGATCATTTATTTAATAACTTTCTTTTGGGTCATTTCCAATTTTTTAGTTTTAGAAGCAATGCTGTGATGAACATCTGTGTAGAAAATTTTGTACATGCCCATAAGTATTTCCCTAAAATAAATTCCTAGAACTGGTATTATTTAATCAAAAGGTACACACATGTATTAAGAATTCTGATATTTATTGATAACCCAGAAGAGTGGTTTTATTGATTTCATGTCTACCAGCTGTTTATGAAAATGTTCTTTTCCCACACACTCATCAACATTAAGCATTATCATTTTAAAAATTCCCTTAAACTCTTATTTTTTATTTTTTCAAGTTGGAAGTGAACTCAACACAATTGGTTTTGCTATAATGTAATTATTAGAATGGATTAAAATCCATTATTCTAAAACTGAATATATTATATTTGGCAGAAGTCTCTAAATTGTAATCAATTTATATTAAAAAAATAAAACTCTCCGTAGAGCAGATCATTTGTTTTGGTTGTTTAGAAATATGTATTCCTACTAAGTTTTCTAGCAATTTCAATAGGGGACTTTCTTACTCAATTAGATATTCACTGAGGAAAAGTGAAACTTACTTCCTATGGAATTGGTGGAAATTTTATAAATCCTACTTAAATAATTGTGCTACTCACTGTAGAACAAAATGTTAAGGGACTTGATCAATCATTTGTTCATGTCTGGAGCAGATCTGGGACTCTTTTTTTCTGTATCTGTTAATTTAGGGGAAATACCCTGGCCTTGCTTGAAGGTATTCCTTTGGCCACAGCAGAAAAAAATGGAAAGACCATGTATTCAGGAATGAGTCATAGTTAGCTGCTCCAAAATTTCAACCAGTAATGTTAGCCTTATCTGCTGTTTATTTGGCTTTGAAAGAGTATGGAACTGTTCATAATAGCACTAGAGAATGCCTGTGAACAAAGCTGATTCCCTCCTGTTCACATTTATTAAAATCCTAGAGACAACTAGCAGTTATGAAAGATTGTTTGAATGACAGGCAATTCATCAATCCCAAGTGACCTGTGACTTTCAAATACATTTTTAATTGCTGAACCCTTTCTTTACATGAAATTTTGGCTTGACTTCCCCTCACTTCTCATAAGGTGAGCAATCTCCATCAGATGGAAATGCCAAGAACACTTTGCTAGCCCTCTGAAAGAGAGGCACTTAATTGAGCATCTCCTTCTTATGATTGGCAAAATGTTTGGAGAACAAATTTTGTAACTTTCCAACTTTTCTTCTGGTGTAACACTTATTTACTTGTTCTGTGGTGATGATGAGTTTATATTCATATTTTCTCTTTTATTAAATATATGTTGTCAGCTTCTAATTCACTGAAAAACAGGTTAAAAAACAAAGGAAAAGAAAATTTTAAAAAAATGGCACAGACAATGGGGACCCCTCAGAGATTCCTAAAAAGAATGATGAATTAATTACAGCTGTAGTTTAGAAAGATATGAATAATACAGGTAGCTTTGTCAAGATAGATTAAAGAGGGGACTTCCCTGGCAGTCCAGTGGTTAAGACTTCGCCTTCCAATGCAGGGGGTGCCGGTTCCATCCCTGGTCAGGGAGCTAAGATCCCACATGCCTCGGGGCCAAACCCCCCCCCCCAAATTAAACAGAAGCAATATTGAAACAAATTCAATAAAGACTTAAAAAAAAAAAGATAGATTAAAGGGGAGTTCAGACTGGAAGCAGAATGACAGACTAGGGACATTATAAAAGCTCTTGGCCTCCAGGGGTTCACAGCCAAGAAGAGGACTAACCCTGTATATCGGACAGGTTAACAGTCACAAAAACAGAAACCATTCTTGTTATTTCAAACAGAGGGATTTTAATGAAGAAACTTGGTTACAAAGATGTTGGAAAAGCTGGGAAGCCAAACATGAAATTGTGAGGCAACCCAGAGTTTAGCCACAACAAGAAGCACTACTCTGAAGGGAAATAGAGAGGAAGGAGGTAATGTGACAAAGCCCCACCTGCGGCAGTTTGACTGGAGCTGCACTCATGGTGAGGACTGTCTGGAAGGTGCTAAGTCGTGGAGGAAGAAGATGTCTGATGAAGGTTACTACAGAGAAGATGCAGCTGCTGTGGTGGGGGACCACCACCCACCCCTGAGGAAGACAAGGGAGGGAGAAATGCCCTGGCTTCTCCTTTCCTCCCATGCTCCGGTCCTTCACAATCTCCCACTGGCTGTGCCTACCTGGATGCCAGTTGACAAGAGAGGGAGGGAAATGTAGTGGTACTACTAGGCAGGACAGAGCAGGGAGAGGACAGAGTATGGCTCTGAGCCTCAAACAGGCAAAAGACTCGAAATGCATGGAAAGGATGTGGTTTGTACAATAAAATAAGTATGAACAATTTATGATGGAGCCAGAGAGAAAGATCAATTTCTACTAAGGTGAGAGTGCAGCTGATAAAGACCCATAGAGAACAATGTTTTGCAGATGAATGAGGGCTGATTTGGGAACAAAGGAAAGAAATTCGATTATAAATATAGGTGCCACTAAATTTTAAGGGGTTTGGTTGTCTTACCAGAATTTTAAAGGAGTCTGAGAGCATAAATCCTTAGATTTTCGAAGACATTTTAAAGTCTACTGTCAACTTATGCATGTAGAAAAACACACAGAAGTTAATTTAAAAAATAAACGGATGAAGATTTGCTAATATTCAGAAGAAAAATGGCTTATGGAATTGACTTTTAAGGGCCCCAAAGAGAGGGACCTTGAGCTTTACTGTGTGACATTCAGCTTGATTGCAAGAGAGTTGACCTCTGCCACTGTACTGAGACTTTGGGTAGAGCTTTTGGCTTTCCTGTTGCTTGCAAAACCATTGAACAATTATGGGCGCATTTTAAATGCCCAGAATTACCACAAAGAACACGAGACTAAACTCACTGTTAATGCGAGACCTCAGACTATATACCATGATTCCAGCTCTGAAATGATTATACTGTCCTAATATCATAGCCATATTTATTACCATACATAAATATCAACTTTCTTCCCTTTGAATTTGACCAAGCCGCCTTTGACTGCTGTATGCTTCTTCGGCTTCTTTGTTTAGGTGTATTTTTCATTTGATTTTTAAATCCTGGGATATAGTTATCTCATTTTCTAAATACAGATAAACATGCACAAAATTATTATTTTTTCACTATTTATACTGAGTGAATCTATCATGTATGTGATTCTATTGAAGACCTAACTATAATTCTTTATGTGTTTCTATATCTATAAAGAGGATACTTGCCCTGACTTCTAGGGTCTTAATGTACTTACTATTCTCTTCATTTTCTCATATTTTGCCCTACATGACCCTAGTCTATTCAAGAGCTCAACATTTAATTTTGCAGACCAGATTTTCTAAAATGTTTAAGGATTCCATTTATTTCTGGGCTTTTTACATTAAATACTTAAACATTTATTTGTAAAATTTCTAAGCAATTAGTCTTGACAAAAATAACACCATCATTCTGATATTGAGTAAAATTCTAAAAGTTTTGTAACTGGTTAACACAAGGATGTTCCAGAAGACTCATTTGGTGAAACCTATTCTAGCAGCACTTCAGGTTTCCATAGTAACTATGGAAAATCACTGGGGCCCTCAGTTAAATGCCATTATGTACAGAGTAGAGCCCTAGACCTTTTAGATCTGGGGGAAAGCTTCTAACTGGTGAACTGTTTCTATCTTTACATGTGAGGGAAGAAAATAAGCTTCTTTTTCTGATATTTTATTATTGAGACATTTTCAACAGTGCTTTAGAGTGTCATCCTTCTCTCGTTTTCTTGTCACAGTTTATATAGAATGTCCTGGGATATAGTCTGGTTTGGTGCTTTTGCCACTCTAAGAATGACTACTCTTCTGTATATCTAAACATCACATTTGAAATGAAATTATGACATACTGAGGACTATTTAGTGTTTTATCTTGAAGCCAGAAGAAAGAAATTTTTATAATATTTGGATTCTGAATATCGGCTGGTTTGAATTCTTAAATCTTTCATTAGAAAGTTGATTAGTATGAAAAAAAAGTTGATTAGTATGAATTACAGGGGTGATGGTGGGATAGAAGGAATCTAATTTCATCCAGCTGCTTAAATCCCTATCCAGGTGGGTCTAATTCCCCACACAATTAAGATGAACAGAGCTAGCTGCTCAAGTTTTCCTGGTGGTCAACAATACTATGGAACTGTTCTTGAATGTATTCAGTGCTTTTGTGGACTCTACGTCGTTCTCTCTTTTTCTCTTTTCTCTCTCAAACTCTCTGCTTCCCTCCCTCTCTCTTTAATAGAAATCATATATAAATACAGGTTAAGATGGACTTTTAACAGGGATTTCATATCTCATAAACCTTATAAAAAGAAGTGTGACATGGTGATGCTATTCTTTGCTGGGTACAAGCAGACATCTTATAGTCCTGAAAGCATTAATACAGCTTTCAAAACAGAGAATGGTGAAATCAGGCCCGAGGCAAGGTCATCCTGACCACTCTTCCCAGAAGAAACCCAATCTGGGATCTCAGGTGTTCTCTATGGGGAGTCCCGGATGAGAAACACCTGGGTGCCCTGGGATGGGAGGCCCCACCTCCCAGGCTAGTCCATAAAGAGCTTGGCTCACCGCGCATGTGGAGCAAGCCTCGCCCCTCGTGGAAGACGCGCTTTTCTACATGCTCAGACGCACAGTGGGGCAGTGCCTTGCCCCAGAGGCCATCCAAGAGGCCAAAGGCTTGCAGCAGGGTGGGCTTCTGGAGCTGAACCTGTGGCCCCAATCTGACATCTGCCAAGGTATGAACACAAATGTTTTTTTCCTAGTATCTCACAAAACTTTGAGATGTGTTGTAGTTGGTGTGATACCATGGTAATGAATTTACCCTTCAGTCTCTTCATTAGGGATACCTTCCAACAGAGCTGAGAAATATCCCTTCTTAAAGAGCATTATACTCCTCTTGCTTTTTTTCTACTTTTGCATTATCATGTCTTTGGAATGTTTCTATTCTCAAGCATTCTGTGGGCTGGGGTCTCACAAGGTAAATTGGTTTATGCTTCAGGCTATAATTAGTTACCTTTAGGTCCCGTTTCTATCTCTTAGAAACTTGTAGGTATCTTTCAGCTGCCTAAGGCCCTTCCCTTATTGTCCTTGTTGATTTACACTGTTTTGTTTCAATCATTTGACACATATTTGTTTCACTGTTTTTGTATCGCTTACTCGTATTCTAAAAATTACTATCGTAACCATTTTTAAGTGTATAGCTTACGGGTATTAAATATATTCACATTGTTGTGCAACTATGGCTACCATCCATCCCCATATCCCTTTCATCTTGTAAAACTGAAACCCTATACCTATTTAAAAAATTCCTCATTCTCCTCTCCCCTGAGCCTGTGGTAACTATCATTATACTTTCTGACTTAATGATTTTGACTAAGTGCCTCATATAGGTGGAACCAGACAGTTTTGTTGTTGTTGTTTTCCTAACTGGCTTATCTTATTTAGCATGAAGTCCTCAAGTTTCATCCATGTGGTAGCTTATTTAATCTCCTTTGTTTTTTGGGAGGATGTGTAGGGGGTCAACTGGTTCAAGGGCCAGAGTGAGGGACGCTAAAGCGCCACTGTCTCTTTGGTTAGGTTCTTAACCTTGAAAAAAAAATTTTTTTTTAAGTCTATAACAGTTTCATTGTCGCTCCCAACACCCACTCCCCCAGAAACCCCATTGCAGGAGCCTGTTTTTATGGGAAGTTCTTAGAACTCCTAACTATCCCCTACTCTTCACTTTCCACCCCATTTTTTCCCTCTGTAGTAGGGTATTTTGCACTTGATTACATATCCTTCACTCTCTTCTCTTCATCCCGTCACCCCCTAAATAGGTCTTGGGAGAGAGGCTAGGGGACGGTGGGGGGGGGGGGCAGAGGTGGAGGAAGAGTGGGAAAGATGTTACCTCTTCTGTTATTGATATTTATATGAAAAAAATTTTTGGTGGCAGCAATCTCCCTGTCCCCATCACTGTTAGAGGCCTAATTTTATACCTATAAACATTAAAAAGCAAGTGAGACTTGGATTATCATGCTAATACTGTCAAAGTTTAATTAACTATATATTCTCCATGACTGCAATGAAGGGCTTATGGGGGCGGGGGAACGAAGCTTGATTACCTTTCTTTCAGCCAGAAGATTTCTTTCAGCTGTACTTTCTAGAGCTGGACTTCTAGTATCTGACTCACTGTACTGGTAGCTGTGGTTTTAGCAGCTGAGTTGAGTCCAAAGGCTACTTTATAAAGATGCTCCTTGCCTGGGAACATTCTTTTTTTTTTTTTTTTTTTTTTTTTTTTTTTTTTAAATTTTATTTATTTATTATTTTATTTTTGGCTGTGTTGGGTCTTCGTTTCTGTGTGAGGGCTTTCTCTAGTTGTGGCGAGCGGGGGCCACTCTTCATAGTGGTGCGCGGGCCTCTCACTGTCACGGCCTCTCTTGTTGTGGAGCACAGGCTCCAGACGCGCAGGCTCAGTAGTTGTGGCTCACGGGCCTAGTTGCTCCGCGGCATGTGGGACCTTCCCAGACCAGGGCTTGAACCCGTGTCCCCTGCGTTGGCAGGCAGAGTCTCAACCACTGCGCCACCAGGGAAGCCCCTGGGAACATTCTTAAGTGGGTAGGGTATCTACATTAAAATAGAGAAGCTAAATTGCTCATTTTGTGCCGGAGCCTTTAGCCTTACCACTAACCATGCCATGAAAGGACATTAAGGTAACCCAAGAGTGGAGAAAAAAGAGGGCTCTGAAAAAGTCCAAATTAATTTTTTAAATGCATTCTATGACTAAGAAACATTTTAGACTTGGACTCAGTACAAAATTTCAAAAGTTAAGCTCAATGAGCCATAATAGGGGCTAATCATAAAATTCTTAACTGTAACAGCATTTAATTACTGCAAGCTGTAGTAATGCTAACAGCAGTGAGATGCTACACCACGATCTTTTCAAACAGTAGAACTGTCTCAAGTACCCTACAGAATAATTACACTTCAAATTGCTCCCTAGGCTTGAGACCAGAAGAAAGAAAAACGGAGAAAGTAAAATCGGGCAAAGACGGAAAGCTTTCACCTTCTGTAGTATTTTTTAATCTCAATTTATTGACATGATATAATTATAATTGGAGTTATAGCTGAATTCCATGAATTCAGATCTGGGGAATGAAAATTCATAGGCTTATTCATGTTAAAAACAGTAATTTGTTCAAAATATCCTGCTGAGAAGAAAATTGCCTTATGTCTTTGAGGGGTCATAATAGCTTTCACAGTGTCTACAATAACCCCATTGCAGGACATAACAGGTAATTGAAAACAAAAGCTGAATTTATTAAGTCTGTTGGTATCAAGGTTAAAGTGGAATGAAATATTCAGGTTAAGTGACGCTATTAATGCAATGCCTTCACATGTGGTACGTCTAGCACATTAATACTTAATATGGCACTTAGGCTTTTTATATAAAGCTTCCACTCTCGCTTGTAATTTGAATCTTTTTTAGAAGATGGCATTTTTTCTACATGAAAATTTTTTTCTAAAAGCCTTTTAACTGTAGGTTAAACAAGCAATTGTGTCATGATCAAAGAGAACCAAAATTAACCTGAGGGATAAATCATTACTACTGGCAAACACATGAGTTTATTGTCCTATCCAGTAAAATAAAAACATACCATTTTCAAACGTGTCAATATCGGTAATACATAGGCTCATGGAAGCAACCATATCAAACTCAAAAATTGTATTAAGGCTCTCTTTTCTCAAAACCTTGGGAGAAGGAAATAGTTTGTTTTTCAGGCATTTAGAAAAGAATACGTTCCCTCATTTTCCTCCATCTTTTCCCTCTCCTTGCATTCCATGTTTGCCCACAGTAATTTTGTTTACTCTTTCCTATTGTCCCTCTTCTCTTTTCTCTCTCTCTCGTGCTCTTTTCACATTTTACTTCTGCAGCCGCCTTCTAAATAAGACAGAAGCATCAAATTATGTAATGTTTATTCAAAGTGTTGATGAGATCTCAGGGTCTTCAGTATTACACAAATCAGAGCCAATGAGAAGGCACCAATCTTCAAATGTTCTCATTCCTATTCTGTATCTCCAGTGGTAGCCACAAATATTGTTGAATAAATTAATATTATTTGATCAGGCTTAGCCTCCTAAGTAGACTCTCATTCCAGCCTTTATTCCCTCCAGTCCAAACTGTATGTTGCCATGAAGAATTTTCAGGCACACAAATGAGCTATATCCTCAGAAATACTTAATGGGTCCCCATCAACCACAATAGGGCCACCACCCTTGGCCCATTAGGCTCATCACTATAAGTGCTTTGTCTAGTTGCTGCTTCCTCCCCTCCCCTTGTTCTAGCCTTCCCCTCTCTGACTTTGATTACTCCTCCTTTTCTCCCTGCTGTCTCATTCTTCCCCCCACTTATCTGACTCTTCAGCAGTCTTCACATTTCAATTCAAATTCTCCCTTCTCATGGTAAGCTTTCATTAATACCTCCTGCTTATGCAGACTAAAGCACAATTTTTTTTTCTGCGCTCCCACTTCATTTTGAAGTACCCACATATTGACATGTGTTGTAATTCCACTGGCGTTTCCCTGCTTCTCTTTCACATAAGACACAGGCTTCTAAACTCTTTGAGAGCAGGACAGGAATTTGGATTCAGGTCTTTTTGACTTGAAGGGTCACTATGTTTGGGGTCATATTGAATGTGAGAAATCAATAGCAAATGGAGAAATTGCAGGAACAACTGCAATTTCAAATTTAAGTGATTGGGCATATGGTGATATCTTGGATCAAGAGAGAACATGGAAGGAGTAGGTTATGGGTGGCAACATTAAACACCCATAGTGAAGGATCTGAATAAAGTGTGAACAATGGCTTCCCTAAGAAATGCTAGCATTTAAGGCATGAGGACTGGAGCTCAGAAGAAGGGAAAGATGCAAGGATAGAAGCCAAGGTGGGCAGGTTTTTAAGAAGAAAAGAATTATCACTGGAAAATGCTTTAAAAGTCCATTAAATTTTGGGACTGAAAATAGAGCAGTGATAAACAGAAAATCATTCCAAAGAAATCTCAATATCTAGGGTGGGGCAAATCAAATTATAAATTTTAGAGTGAAGTGAAGTGTAGATGTACTATATACGTTACTAAGTTTGGACCTGAAAGCGGGTTAGAAATGGGGGTTGTGTGGTTGGTGCAGGACATTGCCTTGAAGTGAGAAATAAGTGTACGTGAAAGTATTTCTAATGTACTTGTAGGTTGAAGGAGGGAGCTGGAAGGAATGAAGGGTTTGAATGTACAGAAAAGAGGAAGTATAATTGAAGGAACTAGTGTGCAGAGGAAAAAGAAGGGGACAGAATGCAGAGCACAAATGGAGAGTTTGGCCTGGGGTTGATTTTTTTTCTCTGGAGGGATAGATGGGATATTGGGTGAAGATAGTTATGTTTGAGAAGGAAGGGAAAAAGATTGGATAACTTTATGACTCAATTCTGATTTTTCTCTTGTTAAATGGAGTGAACCCTTTTAATTCGGGTGATATCATAGGTGCCTATTTCTTTGATTTGCCGTTTTGGGTTTTGTGATGTCAGGGTGGGCACTACCCTGCCTTGGTTCAGCTTATGAATCTATCGGTGGCAATTCTTATAAGTCTCAGGAGAGCAATTATGTTCTGCAGCTCAATTTAAGAAAGCAATTAAGGGGTACTAACATACCACACAAGCATTTACCTCCAGTTGTGATATCTGAAAGTTTAAAAAAAATTCTTATGCAGAAAAATAATTTTTTCTAGACTATTTAAGTAGTCATTAATTCAGTTAAAGCAAGCAAGCTTTGCACTGTGTCTCTGCTTACTTCGGGACTTTCATTGCACAGTGAGTTTGGAGATGTGCATATGATACTTGGCAAGTGTTGAAGAGCTCAGGAACATCAGTCTTCATAGAAGTCGAGTGGCACACAATTATGACCAAAAACCCCAATGTAGCCCAGGGATCTACATGAGGAAGTCGGCATCTTTGTCCTCTTACCTCAAATCTTTGGGCAGTGTAACTTTCTGTAGGCCATATTTTAATTCATATTTTAAGGAATATATGCATTTAATTCTGCATAATCGCATAGGGCATAGTTATCAATACTCCTTCAAAATCTTCACTATGATTAATTCATGAAATCCTTGCCTTCATGAGCTCATATGCCTTCTACTTTTAAGTATAGTCTACTTTAAATATTTAATAGGTTAATGAAAAACCTTTTGAGCATTTAGTTTTATAAATGGATTTATTTGAACATGTATTAGAACTCAACATAAAGAGAGCCTTGGGATTAACTTTTTTGGCAAAATTATAATAGCTGCTATTTATAGAGTCCCTACCACATGCTAAAAGCTTTGCATTCATCATCTTATTTATTTGAACAGCCAGTGTCTAATCTCACTGTGGTGTCAGTTTGAACTTCTGTATGTTGACTCTTCAATTCTTCTGTAATGAGAGAATTAGCATTTTAAAAAATTCCTCCCAACCTAGCCCACGGTTAAGCCAGAAAGAGAAACTAAATAATTACTATCCAAATAAAGCAACACATGCAATGAAGCAATACTTTCCTTCACAGGGACTGGTTTAGAAAGTGATTAATGCAAGGTTATTTAAAAGTGTTAAATAGGCATTAATAAAATGTGAATGAATTAATTCAACATTGTGAATACTACACTTTTGATTATTTTTTTTATAAATTTATTTTATTTTTGGCTGCGTTGGGTCTTTGTTGCAGCACGCAGCCTTTCTCTAGTTGTGGCGAGCGGGGGCTACTCTTTGCGGTGTGCAGGCTTCTCATTGCAGTGGCTTCTCGTGTTGCAGAGCACGGGCTCTAGGCGCCTGGGCCTCAGTAGTTGTGGCACGTGGGCTCAGTAGTTGTGGCTTGCGGGCTCTAGAGCACAGGGTCAGTAGTTGTGGCGCACGGGCTTAGTTACTCCACGGCATGTGGGATCTTTCCGGACCAGGGCTCGAACCTGTGTCCTCTGTATTGTCAGGCGGATTCTTAACCACTGCGCCACCAGGGAAACCCTACACTTTTGATTTTTTTAAATGTTATACATAGCCTGGAATTACTTGGCTCCTTTTTCATACTGCTTGTGAGGTTCAGATTTTCTGGTGGTGGTTGACAGAATAGTGTAAATTCATAGTTCTAGTGGTTTCTTCTTTTAACAGAGCAATATACAATTCACACAGTATTTGATAAGCACCTCTGATATATTTGCAAGGTTCTGTGATAGGTCTCAGAAGGGAAGACGCTAGGGGTAAGGGTTAGGGATTGGGTAGGAAGGATGCAAAAATCAATAAGATATATTTCCTGATAGTGGAGTTGACACACTATTGTGGGGGAAGAAGGGATAAAACAAATGACTATGGCACATCTAACAAATGCAGAGTAGTGACCAATGAAGGTACTGAAAACACTACCATTTTTATGATTCTATATTTAAAAGTTAAAATTGCTTTTTCTTAAAATATTTTAAAGGATGCAACGAAGCATGAGAAAAAGTAGTTATATATTCTGCTTCATTTCCCTTCTTCCCCTCTCCGCCACCAAGAAGTGCTGTTTTCAAGGATGGAGTCACTCCAGGAGGGGCGTTTGTTGGCACTGGAACTCCTTTCCAAACTGACCCTCCTATTTTCTGTTACAGCTGGCATTTGCTAAGGGCTTTACAATCTAGACGATAAGCCAATTAGCAATTAGGCATTAATGACTCACTGCGGCAGCTCTTAGAATATATTTACAAATTTATAGGAACTTTCTTTAATCAAAAGATTGGCTGTGGTGGTAGTATTTAGTGTCCACATGGCAAATCCATGGGGAAATATTTTGGAGATGAACTGGGTTTTGAGTGCTCTGTCAAGAACGATGAAGTTCTGAGATTTTGTCCTCGACAGCTAACGAGTTAGCCCACCACAATTAAACAGAAGCTGGTGGAAATTCTGAGACTCCTGGGGCAGACACAGGACAAGTTATGTGATAGGCCTCACAGCAGTAGCGGTAGCCAGTCTCACTGATTTCTCCTGCCATTTCCCGAGGCCCAATTCCCATAGGATGATGTAACAAGCTTCTAGTGATGCCTGCACACTTGATGGATCATGTGACAGGAGAGGAGAGGTACCCCAAGCCCAGGTAACCCAACTCTTTTTTTTTTTTTTTTTTTTTTTTTTTTTTGCGATACGCGGGCCTCTCACTGTTGGGGCCTCTCCCGTTGCGGAGCACAGGCTCCGGACGCGCAGGCTCAGTGGCCATGGCTCACGGGCCCAGCTGCTCCACGGCATGTGGTATCTTCCCGGACCGGGGCACGAACCCGTGTCCCCTGCATCGGCAGGCGGACTCTCAACCACTGCGCCACCAGGGAAGCCCTAACCCAACTCTTTTATTACACGTTTTCTGGCAAGTAAACCTGCCAGAACTTTGCCCCAGAGGAAGACGTTCTCCTTATATGTTACTGGATAGTAAGCAAACCTGCGTTCTGCCCTGGAGAGAGAGACTGTCTTCCTCATCCAAGGTATTTACTGGATAAATGTGCTTGAAAGAGTCCAGAACAGAAGGGCAGTTCATGCCTCTGCACTGAAAACATGCAGAAATGCACAACACACTTGGAAAACTGTCTCCTGGCACTCTGTATCGAGTTGCTTTTCAACAAGTATCTCCTATTACATGGCAAGCAATGTTCTAGGTGCTTTAAAGAGTACTTACAAACATCCTCCTTTACTTTCCCAATGACCCTTTTGCATATTTTATATTCCTACTATATTTTCTATTCCTATTTCATAGATGAGCCTGAGGCTTAGATCAGGTTACTTGCTTAGTTATAAACAATGAGTGCCCCTGATGAGGTTTAACCCCAGGCTTCTCTGACTCCCATACCCATGCTTTTAATTACTACACTCTCCCACTGAAAAAAAGCAACCTACTTTAATTTTCTGTATGGATTTTGTTGACAACCTTAAGAACCCCGCAGGAGCACAATCTAACTTGAAGGTCTTCATGCAAAAGGTGATTATACATAGCAATTCATTAAATAAATAATATCCCTCTTTATATACATACTCCATTAACTAAGTTCATTTTTTAAAAAAGGGAATTAGTGAAAAAAGAATAGAAAATATCAGGCTCAATTAAGTAAAGAACCTCTGACAAGCCTCCAGTTTGCTTCATGTTTTACTAGTTTAGTTGTTAGATTAATTCTCTGGTAAATATTTTATTTTCACTTGGTTCATTACTTTGTTTGGAATAGTTTATTGCTGTTAAGGAATTAGTAGAATGATATAGTCTTGACTCACTAGCTACTAAAATATCTGTGTTTTTGACCACCCAGGAGTGTTGAAAGTCACTTAGTAAAGGCTTCTAGGGTCCCACTTTTGTCCTGCTGTCTGTGTGCACATGTTTTCTGCACCACTCCTAGGACGTGCTCTGTGTGGCAGTAACACTTAGGCTGCTCTCTCTGCCTCCAGTGTTCTCCTTCCATAGTATTCTATGATCTTCCAGCTTCATCCCATGAAGGTGTTTCTGATCTCTCCCACAGATTATAATCTTTCCTCTGATGAACTTAGATTTTATTTTTCCTTTTCATGGGTCATCTTGACTGTGTATCTGTTTTATCCACACAGTCATAATATAAACTTCTTTTGGCAGTAATGGGTGTCTTACTTATCTCTGTGTATTGTTACATTGTATAAATTATAATTGATGTAATGTAGCCTTGAGGAGGCCTGTTTATGCTTCAGAGGAACTGGCAAGGAGGACATAATGAATGCAATGTGAAGCGGGCAGACGTTTCCCTTTTGTGGGAAAGGGCTAGGTCCCAGGTCCTTCTGCAGTGTGCAGAAAGGGGGTATGTGCTCGCTTCCTGTCCTGGCACACCCATTTTGTTTTGTTTCCTGAATTAGATATTTCCTGTTGAGAGTTTGAGGGGAGCTCCTTCATATGTTACTGGCTTACCTGAAACATTCTGGATCTTGCTTTGCATCACTTGTTCCAAAATCTCACTATATGATATACCAAGCCAAAAAAAAAAAAACAAAAACCAAACGAACAAAGCAAACCTCTGTTCTCAGTGTTGTCTCTGTTTAAAACATATATATTCTTTTAATAATTAGTACTAATTAGTGTTGTGAGCAAATGGCTGTCCATTTTCTTCCTATTCAAAGTAGATGACGGGTTGTACTTCAGTTCTTTGCATGCCATGCTCTCTGTGACATCAATCCGAAATAAGCAGAAAAATAAATGGAATGTGTGTTCACATAGATGTAAATATAAAGTTTTTCCATGATCTTTCCTTTTTCTAATATATGTATTGAGTGTAGTTTTGTATCTATAAATGTAGGTTTATGCATATCTTGACATGATATTGATATATACACACATACACCTCAATTCTAAGATGCGTATTTTTACACATTAAACTGTTTTCTGATACTAGCATGCTTTTTACATTGACTCATACTTGATGTAGTGTTTCTTCCTCTGAAAAGCTATTAACTGACAGTGCCTTTCACAATTGATACCTTCTTAAGAACAACTAAATAAATCACTTATATAAGGAAGAGGCCAGTTGGAAGAAAACGACTATAGTCTGTAATGGGAAAGAAGCCTTTTGCCAGAGTTAAGCACCCAAATACGGCTGCTATCCCCTGAGGTTTCTGAGTAGGAGAGGTAGAGTCAGTGTTTTGTGTCAATCTGGCCTTAGTACGGGATGGCAAGTATTTCTGGGACTGCTGTAATTCCAACAACACAATCTTGGGCCTTACATCACAGTACTCTCTGTTGGCATTAAAGCTGTTTCATCTCTGGCAGAGTAACATTCAGTGGGTGGATTAGGAGCCTTATCTTACTAAGACCATCAACGTAAGGAATCAATAGATGAGTGACTTGTGCAAATAGTACCTGAGGGAGGAACACACTTTTCCCTGAAGTTTCTGGGGATGATCCTAACACTGCAGATGGTGAGGTGGAAGAATTTTTCTGAGTATTTTTCAAGCTCAGATAAGGTCCTAGGGGGAATGAACAATTTACGTTCAGCTGTTTTTTTGGGGTTTTTTTGCGGTACGCGGGCCTCTCACTGTTGTGGCCTCTCCCATTGCGGAGCGCATGGCTCACGGGCCCAGCCGCTCCGCGGCATGTGAGATCTTCCCGGACTGGGACACGAACTCGTGTCCCCTGCATTGGCAGGCGGAGTCTCAATCACTGCGCCACCAGGGAAGCCCTGTGTTCAGCTGTTTTTGTTTTTAAAGCAATAGGAGGAAAACAAACAACTTTGTTCCATTTTCAGGTATAGAAATTGACGTAGAATGTAAACTTTGCTGAAAACACCTAAATGAACAGTGCCACACTGCTTGTAAAACTCCAATTTTATTTTTCATAAAAGATTTTACTCACCTCTGATACAATGTGTATATTTCAATCACATAGGCAGAGAGAACATTTTTTTCTTCTGCAATAACATTCTTTTTAAAAATGGTTACTTAGCAAGGAAGCACTTTACTAGTCTTCAGTTTCCCCATCTGAAAAATGGTGAAAATAATAGTTCCTACTTCAAAGTTCCTTACAGAGAGTGGATTATACAATGAAAGTAACGTACTTGTCCTGGTGCCTGACCGTAGTAGATTTCAGTAAATAATAAATAATTGCATGGACATACTTTTCACACTGATGCAGTTTTTAGGTGCTTTCACAACTTGTACGTCCATCTCTCCCTGGTCAGCAGAGCATGCAGGCATGTGCCAATGAAAGCTGGGCTTTGGTCTTTTCTAGTCCATGTATCCCTACTCTTGGCAGACAACTCCCCTGATTCTGTCTGTAAGAGGCTTATTTCTACGATCCAGAGATTAGACTGTCCACATCCAGCTCCGTGGAGGGTTGGTTTCAGTGGCGTTTCACAGTGAGATGGGTCACCATACTCAGAGCCAAGCTCGTAAAAACCACATTCAGCTTCTATTTTATCTTCCAGCCTTTCTCCATCTTGTGATGAGCAAGCAGCACCTGCCACCACTGGCACCTCACCCAGTCTCTTTCCATCTCAAAACGCAGTGAAGCTTCTCTTCTCTGATCTCCTTACACTGAATCAAATCATTCTCATTCTTGTTGATGGTGGAAAGTGAATTAAATTGAAGTCTGGAGTGCAGCTGCCTGTAGATGTGACTCTGGGGTTTTTTTGCAAAGTGATGTCATCAGCGAACAGCTAACATCTTTCTTCCTGGTTTTGTTTGTTTGCAATTTGCCTTCAGAAGGCATTAAACAAGAGCCTAGAAAAAGAGAGAAGTATGCAGAAGCTGACAGTAAGAAACAGATCATTGACACCCCTATCGCAAATCCCTTTTCTTATCTATTTCTCTGAATGGAAAGGGAAGACAACTCCACACTAGCAGTTACACCTTGGCCAAATAATACGGAGGCAAGCTTCCATCCAGTCTCCTGGGGTAGACACAGGGAGCTCATTCGACATAAAGAACAATTCCTCGGACAGGTTTTCTTCCACACCGTACATGCCACTAGCATGAATGGAAAAGGGTAGTCAGGAGCCTAACGTATTGACTGCCATTCATGTTCCAGGAGCTGTTAGATGTTTACATTCTTAAAAATAATCAATTACAGGTGATTTTTTTTTTTTCAGACCCCTGAGGCAGCTGTGGGGTAATGCGTGGGAAACACTACCTGGGAAGTTAGGAGACTTTTACTAAAGCTGGTTCTGCCACCAAAGACCTGTGGGATATGGCACAGACCCTTCACCACAGTCAGCACAGTTCCTTTGCACAGTGAAATGGTTGGGTTTGTGAATTTTATTCTGAGGATGAGAAAGTGGACACATGCTGGGACCACTTTATGACCTGAATGTACTTACCAGTATGTCATTTTCATTCTCAATTATTTAGCGAATGATTAGCCAGTTGATGAGGTTTGAGCTTTTTGATTATTTTCCTCCTGCAGCTCACTTTTGGGTCATTTCAGCACTCAGCAGTTATAACACACACACACACACACACACACACACACACACACACCAGGCTGAGGAAATCATAAATATAGGAACTTGAAGTCCATCTAACTCCTGTAATAACTCTGATAAAAGGGCTTCAGGGGAAAAAACTGAAACCCATGATTACAACAAGATTTGGAGATTAAGATTTTGGCAAGGTTCAGAAACATACTTTTACGTGTTCTATTGCCATTGATAGGTAATGGCTGTAACATAAAGGAGAGTTTAAGAGGCAGGAGATGTGTAATTCTTAAATACATTGAGAGACTTGTTATGCATAACTTTGATTTCTAAATTTATTTGATACAGGACTAAAAACTAATTATCATTCTTGAAGTGCCAGCAAAGCCTATGGCTTATGATATAGTATTTTTCGTATTTATCGGGACAAGGCTTTTCCAGGAAGCTTAGAGTAGTCTAAACTCTCCCAGTAATTAAAGAAACATTATCATTATTGTTATCCTAATTAGCCACATTGTATATTTATAGAGTACACAAACAAAAACCCCATTTGGGGGAAGGAAAAAAACCTAACATAGTTACTTTGTGTCTGGCACTTTGCCCAGCTCATTACACATTTTATTTTATTTAATTCTCAAAACAGTAACATCTATAGTGCCCAAAACTATTGTCTTCCTTGAATGCCAGTGGGAAGGCCTTTGTTCTTCACTACACTTTAGTTCTTCCATTCATTTCCCTGTAACTTTCTTTATTCTTCCCTGGACTCCTTGGTCCTAGTTGTTGATATTCAGTCCCATTCTTCTTTCCCCTTCCCTGTGCTTCTTCTCTGTAGTTCTGAGTCGGCCAAAGGCTCCTGTGGGTGTCCTTTAATTCCACTGGTAACTTTTATAGCTAAAACTGTTGCAGGCTGCTGGCATAAGTTAAATCACATTTGGTAATATGTATGTTATATATCTGGAAACAGGGTTATACTCATTCTAGAGCAATTAACTAAATAATTGCACTGGCATAAAACAGCCTTGTACAATTCTTGTAATGAAATAGATAATTTTAACTAGAGCTCCACTTAAAACTTCCAGGGAGTGCTAAAAAAAAACAAAAACAAAAACTGGCCTATTCTTGCTTCAGATCAATTAAGTATCCGAAGCTTTTTTATTTTCTCTTACAGGAATTGTGCTGGCCTTAATCACTGTTTTTGAACTGGGAGTCTTTGGTCTTTCATGAAATAAAAACCAAGTGCTCTTTGAGTTAAGCGAAGTATACAATGGAGAAAGCAAAACCTGCACCACATTTTATTCCTCTAATTTTTTTTTTTTTTTTTTTTTTTTGCTAGGGCATTTTCCTGGCTTGTTCAGCACTTCAGATCAGTCAGTGCAAAACGGTGAGTGCAAAAAGAACTGGGCAAGTCGCCCTGTTCTAAGGTGTGACATTGGAAAGAATTTCGCAAAGGAGAGGAGGAGGGATGTTTCTGGTCTGGTATTGGTGTCATTTATATCACTGTCTCATCCTCCAGCTGATCTAACCATCAGTTGGATAGTTAGAGACCCAAACCTGTGTGCTCAGCTGTGTGCTCTTCTACAAATAGGAAAAATGACAGGTATCTTGCCGCTAGGAGTTTATGGTATAGTTGGGGAGTTTAGAGGATCCCACGCACACAATAAGAACAAGCTCTGCAGGAGAGCTGGGGGTAACTTCCGTCGTTGTTGCTGTTCTTTAATGGTTATTACAAGCTGATGGTGTTCAGAGAAAACAAAACGAGCTGAGCCGCCAATGAAGTTTTCTTGGGGCTGGAGATGAGCCCTAAAGAATGTGGCAAACGATTGAGAAAGAAGAGTGTCTCTAGCAAGAAATCTCTTTTTCCTTTAATCCTCGTGTCTTCTCTCACCTCCTCCTTTGCTGTGAAACTGGGCAAACCAATTGGTAAGGCAGAGTGGAGATGCCTTTATCTGGTAGTGTTTTGTAATCTGAGAGCATTAGTTTGAATTGTTTGTTTCTACCTGGCTCTGACCTTTACCTGAATCTCCAGTCTGTCATCCATAAAAGGAAGATGATAATAGCACTTATCTCTGAGGGGTCTCAGAGGATTCTTTGATGTTCTTTATTCACTGCATACATGTATTTTCAGCACTTAATTCTAGGTCCTCTGCTAGGCTTGGGGAATACAGAGGTAAGCATATTGATAATGTTTTTGTCCTCAAGGAGCTTAGAGTCCAGCAGAGAGGATAGATGCAATTATATAAAATCCTGTGCACAGTTCCTGACACATAGCAAGACTTCAGTGAGTACTGGGGCATATCAGTGGCTATTTTCAATAATCATAGTAACCCAGTGGGGAAATTTAAAATAGAAGAAATACCCTCAACTTTCTGCCAACACAATTGGACCAGCCAGTGGTATTATGCAAATTCAATATTCTATACTGTCATTAGACCTCCTTAAAAGCTTCCCAGTATTGAGTACCATAATATGCTGGCTTTTTATATATGCAGTAATACGTTAGGCTGGACTGCACCTCCTTCAACAGAAATTCAGCCTTTATATTTGTATGATCAGTGACAGGAAACTGTATAGCGTAAAGGGGTTCCTCATCTTTGGAACTGAGATACCTGTTATTTTCTTGACCTTCACTATGAATAAAGTGTACCCAGTCATCCAAGCCTTTGGCACTCAAAGATGTACCACTATGCAAATGACACCTGGGGACATACCTCAATCCAATATCTATTTAGTATTATACAATTCTTGTCTTTTCCACATGTCTTGTCTCCTCCCTCAAGTCCCTGTCACAGATTCCTAAGAAGCAGGAATCTGCATCTGATGCAGAGGTTAGTATGCACAAAGTTTATTAGAGAGCGTGCTAGGGATCACACCCAAGGCAGAGATGGGAAGAAGAGAAAGTAGAATTGGGCAGAGGGAAAACTTGGGCTGTGGAATGGTCTCACTGCAACCCTTAGCCAGCCCAGTGGGAGCTTTGAACCTGGAAGATGGCTTCAGAGTTGCCACAAGCTGAGGCAATGTTGCTGGGCCTTTACATACCATGTCGATCAGTCATTGGACGAGGGCTATCCCAGGAGTAAGGGCATGGCCTTGGGTGGGGTGGCTGTCTTCAGCCAAGGTAGTTCCCTACGAGGGCTGGCAGAGCAAGTCCCTTATTCCTGAAGAGGGGTCAGAATGGTGCATCACAGCATCTACCACATATATACTCTTCCCTAAAAGGCAAATTTAGGGTAGCAGCCCAAGTGATTTACCTGTAATTTTTATGTTCTACCATGAGACTGCCAATGCCTGCATAAAATGATCATGAAGCTGGTATTCAGATACACTTAGGTCCTCCAAGAGCCTCCATTACAACAGAAACTTGACACAATATTGAGACTTGGATTCTCTGAGATGTGTAGTTGTTGGGGTTAGAGAAGAGACTCACTGTTACCCAGATAATCAACTCACTTCTACAACTAATCGTTTTACCCGTGTTTGGTTACATAGTTAGAGCTGAAACTTTGGCTCTTTTATGAGCTCTTTCTCGGGTCCTGAGTCAGCATTCTCATGAAAATGTTATAGTCAAATTAGGCAGTTGCCTATCACTTACTGCCTTTCCTATTGCATGTATATTCCTCTTAATCTTACATTAGCAATAAATAGCTCCTGGAGAGCATAATGATACTTTTATTTCCATCAAGCACTATGATCACTGTTCAGCCATATCACAATACACTGCTGTACTGAGCTAAGCTAATGAGTCCTCAGAACAGTGTAACAGAGTCACAAGTGAGAGTTTATTCAGTTTGTGGGTTAAATCTCCCAGGAATATATAAAATATAGGCCTTCTGAGTTTATGATTATTTTCTTTTAATTTGTTACCTTACATCTGATATATTTTAGTTCCAATTCAGAAATGGAGAAATCTTATTTTGTTTAAAAATTTCTTTAATGTTTTTATGCTTTTTAAAAGTAAAAGAGCTATAAGGTAATACCGTGGAAGGGGGGAGTAACTTACACATAAAAAATCTATTTCCGTGTTAATGAAGTGTGCTTTTGGAGAGAGAATAGATGATACTTAAATTTATTTCCTTCAAGAAAAGGGGTTTTTTAAAAATGTGAGATTTCTAGTTAGTTATATTTTTCTATTTATGTCTTAAAGGAAGTGTTTGTTTAAAATTACCAGGAAAAAAATCCACAAACAAAACAGATTAATGACTAGTTACAGATTTAAGACTCCATTTCTTGTTTTAAACCTAGGGCTGTTTTCAAACTTTTTAAAGAATAGGAGTATTTTTACTCCATAACTGTAATACAAGTTGAAAACAAATTATTCATTTTATTTTAATAAGCAAGGATTCCTACTGTTCCCCCCTCAACTAGTATTCTTTTTATTGCTTCCTTTCTGTACTTAAACTTTTGAAATTTTTTAAGTATATACAAATTGTAAAGGATAAGATTATAAAACCTCTGTATCCATTGCTCAGTTTCTCCAGTTATCAACTCATGTTTAACTTTGTTTTGCCTACACTACCCACTCGCCCTACCCCTGTCCAGATTATTTTAATGTTATATAATTTCTCTGTATATAAATATTTCAATGTGTATCTTTATAAGGTAAGGACTCCTCAAAACACAGAACCACAGACCTATTATTACACTTAAAAATTAACAATTTTCTAGGAGTATTAGACACCCAGTAAGTGTTCAAGTTCTTTGAGTATGTCAGAAATGTTTCAAATCATCAACATTCAAATAAGACTCACGCATTACAACTGGTTGATATAACTCTGAAGTCTCTTTTGCTATGTAGGTTTCCTCTCCATCTCTAATTGTTTCTTACAATTTCTTTGAAGAAACCAAGTCATTTATTCTGTATGGATTTTGCTGATTGCGTTCCAATGTGTCAATCAACTGTCGCATCTATTTCCTGTAAATTGGTGGTAAAATCTTGAATTGATTAGATTTAGTTTTAAGTTTTGGACAAGAATACTTGAGAATGTATCATACTTCTAGGGAGCATACAATATCCTGTTAACTTTTTTATGACGTTAACAATAGCCATTAATGATTATTGCCTAGATCCATTATTTAATTACAGTGTTAAAATATTAAAATTCTATCACTCTCACTTCATTTATTAGTTGTGATACTTCTGTAAATAAATACTTCTCCTTATCAACTATTTAGGTATCTTAAGGTTCAGTTTGTGTACAGATTCAGTTTGCATGATTCTTTATTTACTAGTTCAAAATAACAATTGGTTCCCAACATCCTCTAGGTATAACCAGTAAATTTTATTATCTACCACATACTATATATTTTTGATGTGTCAATCCATAGAAGCTGTTACACGTATTGATGTTTGATTGTCCTATCTTCAGCCAATGGAAGCCTCTTTAAGTTGGTTTGTATGCTCTTTTGACTCTTCTGTAATACTCTTTAGTAGCTTCCTAATTTTCTGGTACAATAGGAAGTGCCGGTTTCATTTTATACATTTTATATTACAAACCTAGAAATCTCCAGAATTCCAGGAAATGGTATTAAAAGTAACAATTTGGGTGCTAGGGGTTATTTGCATATTGTTAAAGTTATTGCTTTTGGTTTGGTCATTGTATCTAGGCTTATTAAGACAGAAAAAGCTCTGTTCACTGAATAACATCATGAGTTCTAACTGATACAGTCTACTCACTTAAGACTACAGAGTTTTTATTTAACTGCATCGATCTTACATATATGTCTACTTTGTCTCATGCTGAAAATCTCAGTTCTCAAAGAAATCAATATAATCAATCATTTACTTTATCCCATGATACACACGCAATGAACTCATAAAATACACACACTACCACAGGCAATGTGATTAAGATTTTTCTTCCAATTCCTTTTGTACTCAGGTTATGTCTCACCCGACATACATGGTAAAAGTTGCTGTGTTTCAGAGTCACTTAAAATAGTCCTATTTTGCTACAAACTCTAATACATAGTTGGGTTTATTTGCTTTGCTTTAGCTTTTTAGAATTTGCCTTTTAAAAATTTTTATGTATGTATTCATTGTTCCAATGTAAAATCTATAAACAAGGTAAATTCAGAGAATAGATTCTGTCTTCCTGATCTTATGCCTTACCTTCCATATAGGTAAACACTTTGAAAAAATTTTAATTGATCCATCAAAACTTTTTTTTTGGTACTTAGGAAGGTTTGCGGTTTTGTTCCAATGATTATACTAATACTTTTTTAAAATAACGATTAACATTTATTTATTTAAAAAAATTTTTTTTTTTTTGGCTGCCTTGGGTCTTCGTTGCTGCACGTGGGCTTTCTCTAGTTGTGGCGAACAGGGGCTACTCTCCATTGCGGTGGGCAGACCTCATTACGGTAGCTTCTCTTGTTGTCGAGCACGGGCTCTAGAGCTCAGGCTCAGTAGTTGTGGCACATGGGCTGAGTAGTTGTGGCACTCGGGCTCTAGAGTGCAGGCTCAGTAGTTGTGGCACATGGTCTTACTTGCTCTGCGGCATGTGGGATCTTCCCGGACCAGGGCTCGAACCTGTGTCACCTGCATTGGCAGGTAGATTCTTAACCATTGCACCACCAGGGAAGTCACCACAGTCCCTTTCTTTCTAGATGTTGTCCTTTGGTTTCCTACTATGAGTGCTACTGAAAGTAGCTAATGACCTATTTCCCTCTCCCCATTCTCTACCAGCATTATTCTTAGTTAATAAAAATAATCATATCCGTATAATTATCTACTTTTCATGTACTCTCCCCATTCACCTCTTTCGATAGCTGTGTTTAAGGATATATAGCCATTACGTACTATGCTTTCTCTACTATAAACACCATTTAGCTTTAATTTTTCAGGCATATATCCATGTTCATTGCTAGTCCTAATATTTTCACTCTAGTCATTTTGATTTTCAGAAGCCCATCCTTAGAAAATGCCTGAGGAAGGGTTTATAGGCATAATATTCTTAGAACTCTTGAATTTTCATAACATTTTGTCATGGGTTTTGTAATTGAAATTGTTTATGCTAAATATTAAATCATTGACTCACATTTACTCCCTGTGTTTTTTACTGAACTGTCTTCTGTCATGAACTGTGGCTAGAGACAATCTGATAATCTCATCTTTTTTTAAATTAGTAACTTAGTATTTTCCCTGGCTGTCCCATGGACTCCACTTTTTTCTTTTTTCTTTAAGGTTCACCATATTATTATTGTATTTTTCTATGTTGGCTGTTCTGGTTGTAATGCCAAGTTGCTGTTTATTTTGAAGTTTATCAAATTAAAATTTTTAGTGTTCTATTTCATTGTAGTTCTTTTCTTGCCTTTTAGTATATATTATATCTTTTGCTTCCTCTATTTCTATCACTGTCTCTTGAATCTTATATCTTCATTTTTTTATTTTTAGAATTTTCTCATATGCTATTTCTCTTAATATATTATCCCTAGTATTCACTCTTATGTTCTTCTAGTTATTTATTTCTGAAATAGTTTTCTTTAAGTCTTTTCTGTATTTTTCCAGCGATCCAAGACTTTTCTCTAGTCACCTAAATTGAGTTTTGTACATCAGATATGTCATTACTTCGTTATTTCCATAATTTCTTGTAACTTATTTTGATGTGTTAAATTATAATTTTCACTTTTTCAGGAATATCTTTCTGATATGCATTCATTTGTTTATAGAACCATTCTGCACCTTATTTTTTATTGAAGTATAGTTGACTTACAATACTGTGTTAGTTTCAGGTGTATAGCATAGTAATCTGCACTTTATTCTTTAAACATATTTTGAATAGGGTTTTATCATAAACCTTTTGCTACTCATGTCTAAATGGGATCGTTTTTCCTCTATTCTTATTAGAAGATGGGCCAGGATAGCTCTCCTCACATTAGAGCTTAAGAATTACTTCTGTTATTCTCACAAAGTGTTCAAAATTATGGCCTTGTACTTTCTGTGATATGGAAGCCCTCTTCTCACTTCCACTTTTATGGGGACCTTTCTTTTGTCTTTTATTCCTCTCGTTCAATTTGGTTTCTATTTCCAATAGTTTCTTCTCAGTGAGACCTTTTGTCCTAGAAGAAACCTTCATCTAGTTTCCAGAGTTTAAAAGACCCAGACCATTCCACCACCACCTGACTTTATTGTGGTTCTTTTCCTCTAACCTGCAAATTGGAGCCCATAAACCTCCCTGCCGTCTTTGGCTGCTGCTCTCAGCTTGGCCTGTTGAGCATCCTGGTTAGTACTGTTAATTTTCTGGGTCTTCGTGCCATTAGAAGTCTTTATTTTTCCTTCTTCTACAATTGCAGATTGCACATGGGTCTTATTGTTATTGGTGCCTTATCTCTGTTTGTATTTTCAGGTTTGGGAGACACCTCACAGCTGCTTTTTTTCAGAAGTGCTTTGAGACTTCGGTTTTAGTATTCTTGTTGCTCTGTCAGTTATCATGGAAGGGGATGGGATTCAGATATTCAAAAACTTTTCTGGCATAATCATTTTCCCAAGCCAGTATCTTAAGCCTGAGTTCTACTCAACATTTCCGAAAGAAAAAAACTGTATGGAAACTTTCCATCAAAAACTGAGTTAGACAGTTTTTGATGGAAAGTTTCCATACAGTTTTTCTCTTTTGGAAATGTTGAGGTAATTAGGTAAAGTGATATATTTCTGTAGGAAAAAAAAAAAAAAACTTCTGTGAGAATAGTGTTCTAGGAAAAAAGAACATATAAAAAGAAACCAGTCCTACATCTTAGCAAGAGGAAGAGGAGAACGCAGGCAATGTAGTTAGATTTGGATGTGACAGTCACCAGTATCACTGAGTAATTTTCTAGCCATTTCAGTGCTGAGCTCATTGTAGGCACCTGGTGAATTTCATGAATGAATAATTAAAATCATTGGAGTCTTGGTAGCTTCCTTGCTGCGTTACTCTGAGAGTAACAAAGAATATGTGTAAAGTGTTTCACACGTCACTGTCCTGCCGTCGTCACCTTAGGTCTCCTGATGACAAATGAGTGTGTTTATGTGTGAGGGTTCATGCAGGTACGGAGCATCCCCACTCCCCACTACTGAAGATCTGTGTTCATCATGGCTTTATATGATAATATTTAAGTAAATTGTAGGTTTTTTAAAAGTTAGAAATATGCCTTCATGAGTGACATTTAATTTTGAAATTGCTGACAATCCCAGGCCTCTGTCATGGGGGATCCTGGCTAGTAAATTATCATTGGACCTCAAAAAATCTCTCGGACACATCAGCAAGGCTTAGAAACAGCAAAGACACTTAACTGAGGCTTTTAGCGGAAGCTTAACTGGAGCAACGATAGGACTGGTGATTAGGAACAAGCAGAGGAAAAAAGTGCCAATTTTTTGGAAAAGATCAACAATCACAACAATTCAAAAAATGAAGGCTGACAGCGAATTGATTGCTTCACTCCACTTCCACTAACCATAAGGGCAATAAATCTAGATGGAGAAAAACAACTGATGAATGCTCAGGCTTTGCCTGAGAAGAATCGACTGAATAGAAGCCAGGAATATCTTTTCTCTGTCTCAGTTTTAGTTTCTAGATTCATAGACTAGGTTCAGATCAAGCAGAAAGGTGAGACAACTGCTTATGTTTTTTCTTCTACCTTTCAAAACATATATTATACGCCATTAATAGTTATTATAAAATATTGGCTGTATTCTCTGTGATGTAAAATACATCCTTGTAGCTTACCTATTTTATACATAGTTGTTTGTACCTCTTAATCCCCAACCCCTATCTTGTCCCTCCCTGCTTCCCTCTCCCCATTGGTCACCACTAGTTTGTTCTCTGTATCTGTGAGTTGTTTCTTGTTTTTTATGCTTATTTATTTTTTTTAGATTCCACATGTAAGTGATATCATACAGTATTTGTCTTTCTCTGTCTGAATTATTTCACAAAATATGATACCCTCTGGGTCTATCCAAGTTGTTGGAAATGGCAAAATTTCTTTCGTTATGACTGAGCTGTGTGTGTGTGTGTGTGTGTGTGTGTGTGTGTAGTCATAGCTTCTTTATCTGTTTATCTTTTGATTGATACTTAGGTTGCTTCCATACCTTGGCTATTATAAATAATGCTACTATGAACACTGGGGTGCATGTATCTTTATGAAGTAGTGTTTTCATTTTCTTCAGATATATACCCAGGAGTGGTATTGCTGGATCATAGGGTAGTTCTATTCTTAATTTTTTGAGGGGCCTTCCTTCTGTTTTCCACAGTATTTGTGCCAATTTACATTCACACCAACAGTGTACAAGGGTTCCCTTTTCTCCACATCCTCTCCAACATTTGTTATTTGTAGACTTTTTTGATGATAGCCATTCTGACAGATGTGAGGTAATATTATGGTTTTGCTTTCTGTTTCTCTGGATGTTGAGCATCTTTTCATGTGCCTGTTGGCTGTATGCATGTCCTCTTTGGGGAAAAATGTCTATTTGGGTCTTCTGCCCATGGGCAAATGCTGTTTATGGCAGAAATGGTGTTTTTTAAGGTAACAGGTCACTATCCTCAGTGCCATGTCTCTATGCTTCTTACCTCCATTTGGAGTTTAATTTCAATAAATGAACAAGGTGGGAAGTAGGGGAGGTTGATGATGGTTTAAGCATTGTGACAGCTGTAAACACCTCAAATGTGGTGCTGTATATAGGGGATGAAGTTACACAGTACATAAAAAACAAGATTCTTATAAGTTCAAGACTTTAGAGGAACAGAAAAACAGGCATGGAGAAGATTTTCCTTAGCATAGTAGAAATATAAGGATGAATGCTTGATAAACACTGGGAATTAAACGACAACCTGGGCCCATAAATTTGCCACTGGCTTTAAGGCAGAGAAAGGAACTACAAGCACCTAAGTGGGAGCTGAGTGTAATCATGGTAAATTGTCTACACTATCTGCCAGCAAATGTTGCATCTGGATAGAGTTCTTTTCATACACAGGTAAGTAAATAGGAAAAAAAAGCAAGGTGAGCCTGTAAAAACAGCAAGGACAGTAACGGCAACAGCGGCAACAACAAAGCTGCAGAATAGGAAAATAGGATTATTACAACTAGTGAGAAGCAGAGCGTACCACTGAAAATAGTCTATTTTCAGACTTCATGAAGGAACCGGAAATGCAACATCAAAATGTTGTTCTGCTTCTTCAAGAGGTTATTGGAAGGAGAGAAGAGATTCTGGTGAAAAGTTAAAATAAGAAACAAAGGGAGATGGTAAAATGGTTGCAAAAAAAGGAAAAAATGCAATAGCAAAATCAAAAGCTACATTGGAGATATAGTATATACTAGAATGACATTGTGGAAAATAAAATCAATAAAGAACAAACGTAAAGTTCTCCAAGAATATAAAGGAAAAGTACAAAGAGATTAATGTCACGATAGACAGTAATAACAAAACAGAAGATTCAATCTAGAAATTAAAGGTACTTCTGAATTAGATATTAGAATAAAAACCATATTTAAAAATACAATTAAATACATTACTGAACTTTAGTTAAATTTTATTTTTAAAATATCTGAGAACATAGATTTAAAGACTTCCCATACTGATGTAAAAGTCAAAGGAAAGATTCATATCCTAAACTCATTCCATCAAAAGTTTTTAGGAAAGGTAAAGAAAATTAAGCACTCACGAGTCAGGGTAGATGATTATTGATTACAAAGTAACACAAATCAGGTGGGCCTGAGGCTGTTCCTCTGTAGCATAGAAAACATAATAAGTGGATCAGGATATTTTGGGGAAAAAAAAATTGGGAGGGGTGCAGATTAACCAGTAGTGATTGTCTTTCTTATGTAAAGGCAAAAAGAATCTATAAAGTGTGCAAGGACTTCAAAGAGAAGATACATTATCTACATATTTTTCTTAAGACTACTGAGCATAATTAGTCAAATGAATAACTTCACTATGAGATTGTCAAGCTAAAGTGAATCTTTTCTTGTTTATTTTATATAAAATTATATCTAAGTGTCATCAGGTGGCTTTTGTAACTTGGATCCAAACCTGAGGTCTATAATACGTTACTAAATCGTTTCTTTTTGATAATTTTTTAAATGGAAGTATAGTTGATTTACAATGTTGTGTTAGTTTCAGGTGTACAGCAAAGTGATTGTTATATATATATTCTTTTTCAGATTCTTTTCCCTTATAAGTTATTACAAAATATTGAGTATAATTCCCTGTGCTATACAGTAGGTCCTTGTTGGTTATCTGTTTTATATAAATCATTTATCTCAATTTCTATACCTCTTCCTGAAGCAGAAAAATGTCATCATTTATTCCACAGTTAAGGTGTAATCTCTTGCTATCTTTGAAGACTAACTCAAATAATTTGGTTCCAGCTATAGATACGTATGTATACATAAATATAAAAATTGGTAAGTGTATATAAACACAAATATATACATTAATATCCATACATTTAGATAGGTATAATTATAAACAGAACTGCTATATACAGTTGAATGATTGTGACTGAATGGGCAGGAAGGGACTGGAGTCTGGTCCAATGTCCTCTCATCAAGGAGCACCCTAGGAAAGGGCTGTGTCTACATGAAGAAAGACAAAGAGGTGACTTTTCCTGGTCAGCATTTCAAACCTTGTGCCCACAGGGCTGTACCCCTTCCTAATCCATTCTCCTAGGAAGGGTGGGATATTCTAGTTGTCATGAAGGCACCGTGTAGACCACCAGTATGATATACTACAGGGAGAATTCTTAAATAGCAGCTTCTTTCCCTCGTACAAAAGTTGTGAATAAAAACATAAAAGCCATTTTGACCACAAGAGAGCTTGAGTGATGACTTTTTACATCTTTAAATCCATATTGAATAACCTGGGTTATGCATTTTAATTAATAAAGAGTAGTAAACAAACCACTGGCAGATTTTTACCTATGGCTAAACTCATGTCATAGTTCAATTAAACCCAGTAAGTGTCCCTGAGGTAACAATACTTTAAAAATCACCACTACATGTACTAGTACATGTACTAAAAATACCCTCCTGTCTCATGTGACAGACCAAAAGAAGGGAAATTTAAAGAAATGAAGGGGAGGGGGAGACATTACACATAGAACTGAAAAAGCCATATTGAAATAGGAAAAAACAAACTATAAGGAAATAATAAAAGTAGTATCAGTTCTTCTGTCAGGTGATACTCTTGAAAATTTCTAGTTTTATTCAAATTGTAAATAAAAATCTATACCGTTTTATACCAGTATAAAATCATATGTCATATATTAGAACTCTCAAATATTTTCAGAACAAAAAGATTAGAAGTAATTAAATCCATTGTGCTATTTTCCAAGGTGAAACTAGGGATTTTATTTTCTGTACTTTGAGATAATCTATAATTTACCGAATCATTTCTTTAAAGCAAAATATACACAAGTGCACTTCATTTAAATTTTTTTACAAAATAGGAAACTTGTGGCAAGACTGAAGAAATAAAGACAATTCCCTCTTATAGAACTGATTTCAATGCTCTAGGACCACTGCTGCTCTTCTATTGTTATTTATACAATACTTAGCTTATTCTTCATTTACACTCACAAAGAAATTCCTCATAATGAAGCTCTTGTACAAATCATGTCTTATAGAAGAATAGTTAAGGTTCTTTTTTTTTAAGATTTAATTTACTTTGGTCCTTAACAAGCTTGCTAATACTTTCATCTGAATTTATAGGAATCATACCTTGTACTTAAATGTTTTTTTTCTACATCTGGAAATTGAAAGATTTTATAAGCATTGCCTATTCTCACAACATTTTTGTGAAGTAGAAAGCAATAGTTTTTATCTCCATATTAGCTGAACCAACTGAGTTGAAAAGATTTGCCTCAGTTAATGGAAATGCAGAAGAGGAACTTTCTAGGCTCTGGCCACTAGCCAGGTCACTAATGTGCCGGAAAAAATAATATGGGAAAGACATTTTTTCCTTAACTTTGATTTTCAAGCTCCCTAGGGACAGACTTGTTCTCCTGTAGCCATCACCAGTGAGAGTTCATTCCATATGCCTGCCTGAGAGTCCTCTTAGCTTGACTAAATTTTAACAGGCTTCTTCCTGACTCTAGGTCCCCGACCTCCCTACCCTAGAAGGGAGTAAATACTCTAAGAAGAGTATTTACTTTAGAAAACTTGTAAACTACAATTTATAGTTTCTCTGCCTGAGATGTAAATATTCTCCCAGTCTCTTGCCAGTTCAACCCAGGAGCGTCTTTCTCAAGGACCTGGTATCCAACCTTTTGAAATGTAAATTGTTGAGAAGGGAAGGTAGTGCCCCTATTTCTCAGTCTCTGTGGGAAGGTAGGAGCCTAACTTCAATGAGGGCCAATTAGGAAACAAAATGCCCTGATCCCATTGACCAAGCTGCCCTATAACTTTCTTCAGTACTTTTCCACTAACTCTCTCCTGCTTTGTGTTTCAATGGAGTTGAATTCAGTCTCTTTCGCCTATTTCAAGAGTCTTTAGAAAGTCTTCCTTGCCTGTTTTAATTGTGTAATAGTTTTTTCTTTGACATGTCATGTAATGTATAGTTTTTGAGTCTTACATCTTTGCATCTGAAAGGACCAAATCTAGGACTCTGACTACTCTTTCTGAAATAATGTGTTAATGGAGCAATGAAAGACCATCTCCTTGAGGGGATCCAAGAGGGAATAACAAAGAGTTGATGTGACACCAGTATCTCTCATTTTTTCTTCAGTGTCAATGTAGTATTCCTGTTGAGAAGTTTCACAGTATTAAAATGTAAACATTTTAGTCAAACTCACATTTTTAATATGTCTACTGAGTGTGCAATATTGAAAGTTTACCCCAAGACATTTAGAATTACAGCCTTTCAACTTAAAAGTCATCTGACAGGGCTCATGTAGCATAGTTTGGGTAGTTTTCTATTTCAACTTTTAGCTTCTTTTTCTTTCTTACAAGACTCTTTGGTGGGGGAGGGGTTTAATCTTTGGTGGGACTCAGCAGTGATAGGAGATCAAATTTGAACTCAGTACTCTATATTGCATGGAAACCTGAGCATTTTACTCAGATTCATCACTTTTGTTGCCTTGAATTTTGGCTTGTTATTTCTTGTTTGAATGCTGCATGATACAAAAGAGCTGTCCTCACAGGTTCTTGGATGTTTAAATATGTTTCTGTTTTGGCTTTATACTTGAAGAACTTGGCGATGTATTCAGTCTTTGGTTCTACTTTCCTAATAATTCGGTAAACTTTGTTCTATTCTCTTCGCATTGTTTTACTGTGGCAGAGTCTGAAGCCAGCCTGATTTTTTTGTGTATATGTGCACCCTTCCCATATAATTTTTTGGTCTGCATACCCGTATTTTTATGGCTTTAAGTTTAGTAACTTAAGTTTCAGTCTCGTGATTTTTCCTAAATGACTCTTGCTTTATCCTTTTTTTAAAAATAAATTTATTTATTTATGGCCGCTTTGGGTCTTCATTGCTGTGCGCAGGCTTTCTCTAATTGCGGTGAGTGGGGGCTACTCTTCGTTGCGGTGCGCGGGCTTCTCATTGCAGCGGCTTCTCTTGTTGCGGGGCACCGGCTCTAGGCGCACGGGCTCAGTAGTTGTGGCTCGCGGGCTCTAGAGCACAGGCTCAGTAGTTGTGGTGCATGGGCCTAGTTGCTCCACGGCATGTGGGATCTTCCCAGGCGAGGGCTGTAACCTGTGTCCCCTGCATTGGCAGGTAGACTCTTAACCACTGTGCCACTAGGGTAGCCCTCTTGCTTTATCTTTAAATGGAGATGCCTATTATCTGAAAACTAGCAGTGGGCAGAGGCTAGGGAGGGAGATGGGCTAGAGGCTGTTTACAGTCTTTACTTGGGTTTATTGTCTCTTATACCTGTCACTAAATCCGATTCTTTTGATTTAGGGTGTATTTCTTCCTAATTTTCCTTTGGGTCACAGCAGAGCCGTGTAAATCTAAATTTCATTTGGCGATCACTTAGAACCCGTTTCCTCTCCCTCTGTCACTTCACTTCTTCTCTTGTAGCCCCCCTCCATTAGAAGGCAGGATAGGAGGTATAAAATATCTTTTTGATGTTTTTCATTCATCTTCTCCTGCTTGCTGTTCGACAGTGTCAAACCTGTTCTCCACAAGGACGTCCCCACCTCTAAAAACCCGCTGTACATATCTTCTAGGACTGACACATACTTTTGAGGTTCAAGGAGGTATGTGCTGGTAATTAGCATAGCCTTTTATTTCTCTCCAGCTTTTGCTATGGCCAGTGTGTTCCATAAATTGCAGTTTAGGGTTATGATAGTTTCTTTGTTCCATTTGAGAGAGATTCCCCTCTCTGTTTTTCATTCTGTTGTTTTTTGATGAGGGTTGAGAGGGAAATAGATAATAAAATACATTTTGTCTTTGTTACTGAAGTTCATGATTGTAATTTTAATATTGAGTTGTATAATTATATGAAATGTTTAATTATATGAAATGCTTATCTCCCCTTCTAGACTCTAAGACTGATGAAGACAGGGACCATGTCTATTTTTTTATATATTTACTCAGGCAATGCTTCCTCTAGCCTCCACGTTAGAGCAGTCATCCATCCTAGCCTCTGAGATTCTACTAGGTCCATTTTATGTTAAGCCTTCTTTGCCCCTCTAAGGTCCTTCTGTGAGGTCTAGATTTGGTCCAAGAGAACTACGCACGTTTGTTCCATGGGGGTTTAAGTCAGCACATTCTTAATACTGCTGCAGATACGCCTCCCCTTCAGAGTCTACCAAGGGAGAGTTAGACACCAGGGAATACATTACAATCTGTCTCAGTGATTCTCCTAAAGCTCCTTCCTTTGGTTAAAGGTGAGTGGAGAGAATCTCCCTTTGAAGTGGAGGGACCAGCCAACTGTACATTACTAGCATTCTTTAAAATATACTATACAGTTGACCCTTGAACAATGAGGGTGTTAGGGGTGCCAACCCTCCAGGCAGTCGAAAATCACATATAACTTATAGTTGACCCTTCATATCAGTGGTTCCTCTGCATCCCCAGATTCATCCAACCACAGTCGTGAATTGATTGCTCTTGAAAAATATCTGCGTAGAAATGGACCTGCCTTAGTTCAAGCCCGTGTTGTTCAAGGGTCGACTGTATATGTTTATATATAAAAATCAATCTTTCTATATTTTTCTATTTATATTATATAAATCTCTTAATATATAATCCATCTCTACATCTCTAAATATATATGTAAAATACCTTACTGTATATAATGTAGAATGTTTAGATTTATATATAATCTCTTCTATTATAGACTTTATATATACCAATGATATATATTTAATAGGTTTATGTACTATATATGTTAGCTATATCATATATAGGTATAAGATTATATAATCTTTATCAAATCACTTAACCTGTCATCAATATTTTCATCTTGGTGAACCACTTGAGTGTAATTTACAGACATCGTGACACTTTTTCCTAAATTTTTCACATACATTTCCTATCTGTAAGGATGCTCTCCTAGATAACCACAAAACAATTTTCACCCTCAAATTTAATATTGCTATACTACTACTATGTAACATAGCCTAAATTCGCATTCCTTAATACCCAATAACGTTCTTCATAGTTTTGCTTTTTTAAAAAAATGTAGAATATAATTTAAAAAATCACTTATTAAATTTGTAGTCAGATCACTTTTGGTCTTCATTCTAGAATAGTTTTCTTTTCCTTCCTCCCTCCTGCTTGCCACCCCCCCCCCTTCTTTTTTTCTTTTAAGAGATTGGCATTTTTGAAAACCAGTTGTCTGGTTTTGTCTTGTTTTCTCATGTTAAGCTTCAAGTAAACCTTTTTGAAATGAGCACTACATAGACACAACTGTGTGTACCTTCTGCAACATCACAGTAGGAGAAACATAATGTCTGTTTGTCACATTATTAGGGATCATCTATTAGATTGTTAAGGGAGTACCCTAACAGATCCCTAGTGTGCACTTTTCTTTTTGTAACTAATAGGTAATCTGGTAGCTTATACTTCAGACGGTGTGAATATCCTGATCCCAAATCAGCTTTCTCCTAAATATTTTAGCATTCACTAATCATTATTGCCTGAATTGATTATTAAAATGGTGGTTGCAAAGTGAGGTCCATTCTTTTTCTGCCATCAGTAATTCAGCCTTTGGATTGTGGGCACTTTGGCACCTAGATCTGGTTTTTAGCTTTTAGTGCATTAGCCTAGACTGATACAGATAGAATTTCAGTATAGCATCCTGACATAAATTGTTGTTATTAATATTTTTTTAGAGCAGAGACTTCTGCTACTTTTCATTATAAACATTCGAGGACCTAGCACAGTTACTTCCAAATGAAATGTGCTCAAAAGACTGAATAAGTTTGACTAGATGTGAAAATATCGTACATCTATGAATGTATATCTTTGCATTAGGATTTTACACTGGCCCTAACTGATAGAAAACCCTAGGTTAAAATCATACATGAATTTGGAATTTCAAGAAGCTTTCTTGATTGTGCCTAAAGTATTTGACAATGAGGAGGTAGTATAGTCATGGGTAAATACAGGTTTAGACTTAAACCTATATTTAAGTCTGTGTGACCTTGAGTTATATTCCTTAAGTTCTCTATATCTCATTTCTGTAATATTTAAAATGGGACTAATAATACCCACCTCTCAGGAAAGATTTAAGTTAAAATGACATAATGTAGAAATTGTTTGGCATGATGCCTGACACAAGGCCATGCCTGAAACAGGGCCCTTGATAAATGGTGGCTAATATTATTTTTGCTACTGAATAATAATAAATGTACTGCTGTCAAGTATACTAATTATGTATGCTATTGAGTGTATACAAATACTATATCCAATTAACAAGTGAAATATAAACTAAATGTCAAAAATTTGACTATCTGCTGGCTCCTCCATGATACAGATATTTGTAAATATTCTTTATGCGCTTTGCTTATAGCAGATATTTACAAATTAAATCATATTGTACGTTCCTAAAAATACAGCTTAGCCCCTCTCAAGTCATGACATGTAATTTTTTCAAAAGCCTTTCTAAAGAGACAAATGCAGGTCGTTTGAGGCTTATTTTCCCAAACATGGTGTCCTTTGACTCTCCTTATTTATATCTTCTTACTAAGACGTCCAGATTCACTTTGTCTCTTTTTCCCAGGAACCCAGCACTCACAATTTTTTATAGCTCTTTTTTCTTCTATAGCAATTTCACCTTACCACACTGTGCACTGCTCTCTGAAGAGTTAAAACAAAGTCCATCTGGTATCTCATAACAGCATGCCTGTAGTCCATCTTCATTTTATCATAAATTATCTTATCACGCTGCACAGAGTCCTTGCAGTGTTCAGCCAAATTGAAACAATCTTTCTGAAGCCCATCCCTGGTCATCTGTTCTTAATGGTTTTGCCTTCACTTTGAACAGGGTTAGTGCACCTTAGAGCAAAATCATCTGTGAAGCCGTGGAATTTTTAATGACTCCTAATGTAATAGAGTTCACTATGAAAGACTTGAATGGTAATATTTATACAAATCATATCTAAATTAACCTGGCTTCTCAGGCTAGAAAAACCTTCAAGAATCATTCCCCCTCTCCCTGGATGAAAAAGTCTTCAGAGACTAGGGTAACCATTGGCAATGAGCACTGAATGATCCACCTGGAAATCAAGGAGGTGGTGCTGGTAGAAAATTACATTTAATTGGCCTTGTCTGGCTTTTCTTTGTTTTTCTTTTGGGGAAATCATGATGTGAATAATTAAAAAAAAACATTTTGGCAAGGGATATGCTGGTACATGTGCATGGTACATGTGTGAGCGCAGCAGGGTATTAATACAGAGAACTCCAAACACTGAGACATTTTCTATTAAATATATTTTTCTGTGATTCGTATATAGCTGAACTCAATTAAATGTATTGCAGAACTTAAATTATCAAGTCTACATCTTTTTAAAACTTACCTTTGAGAGTAAACAAAGTTCTGACTTAACAGCACCACCTGATGCTGGCTGTCTGCTCTGTACACCCATAGTGAGGCTGCCTGTGGATGGGCCAGTGAGTGGGTAATACTGGATTATGCTGGAGAGCTGGGTTCTAATGTATTAAAAATCTTTTAGTCTAGGGCAACAAATTCTGCTAGAGGAACCAATATGTGATTTGTGTATGTAAATACTTGGGAATTTGAATACATCTTTTTTTATTATCTTTTTGATGTTGAATTTTTCTTTCAGTCTCAGAGTTGGTTTGGGGGAAAAAAAAAATCTGCCAGGTAGCTTACCACCTACTTCTGGCAGAAGTACGGTTGGCCATCCTGAGGCTGTGATTTTGATTAAGATCTCAGGCTTAAAATGCCTCCATGTGGCTGGTGATCTGAGAACAGTCACCTTACATGTAGGAGCACCTTAATGGGCAGATGGGGGCAGCCATTTTTCCTAGGCTTTTCACCTTCCTTGATTTGGACCCCATGGAAGGAGAAAGAGGAGAGAGATACAGGCCAAAGTTATAGTGAGCTTGGGCCCAGAAAGGGCGTGGGGACATCAGATGGGCAGGACCTTGGCTGGGGTTTTCCTGTCTGTGTACATATATTCAATCCAGAAGGTACACAAAGATTCTGCTGCCCAGAGTGGCTGGTATGAACCTAAGAAATTACTCATGTCTTCACTCTATCTAGTCTCTGGTTCAGATATTTGATTTGATTACTGCCTTCTTCTGTCCTGAGATGGTGCCCCTTTTTTTTCTCTCCTCCCAACCAGTTTTCAGGTATGGCTTGCATTGTACTGACATTGTTAGTCTCTATAGCCTCAAGATTTCCTTCTCTTGCTCTCCATTCTGTAGATCCCAGTCTTGATCAACTTTAAGTCCTAGGTCAGAGCCTGGCTGGGTCATTCTCCATCATGGCAAAATGAGGATGTGTGATTTCGGTGGTAAAAGTCAGGACAGATGTCCTTTCACTCGTATACCTTCTCCTCCTGTTCAGATAGGAATTGGCATTGCATACATTTACATTGCCAGAGCTATGAATGCCATCTTCTCCTTTAACTTATGGAGAGGGAGGGGGAAATAGATATTTCAGAAACTGTGGCAATCCCTGCCTGTCTTTACTGTAGTGGAGTCTAGAGTGAGTATTTATGCTGTTAGGTTAAAATTGACTTTGAAACTAAATAATTTATAGTATTGCCAAATCTAATGAACTCTTTGGCCCATTTCTTGGTTAACTTCCTTCCCTTCGTCCCTTCTTGAGATACTTTTTTCCTTGGCTTTTGTGATGATACTTCCATATTTTCTACTCTCTCATATCTTCTTAGTATATTTGCTTCTTTTCCAAAACTAAAACTTTAACTATTGAAGGGCCCTTGGGCACTGTCCTAGGCTCTCTGTATTCTCTCTCCTGATGTCATCTCCTCCTTTCCTATAGCTTTGCATTTTTTCTCTATGCTCATGGCTCACAAACTTATGTCTCCAGACCAGATTTCTCCCTTGAGTGGCTTATCCTAAACTTAGACCTACCAATTTATCTCTTCACTTTCCCATCTACACCTATTCCATGAGCAAGTCTTGCCATTGCCCTGCATATTTCCTCCTCTGCTATCCCACTCTATCCTAAAACACCACCATCGTTCCCCTAAACTGCTACAAGTCTAACATGTTTTCTTTTTTATTCTTTATGACCTCTAGTAATCCAGTATCTACACAGAAATCAGAGTGATTTTTAAAAAAATTTATTTAGATTTATGGAACTCTCCTGCTTAAAGCATTTTACTGGCTTATTGTACCTAGAGTGAATAGGCTTATTGTACCTAGTGGTCTATAAGGCCATGTCTGACCGTGTCTGACCCCTGCTACCTCATTGGTTGTATCTTGTAAGACTGTCCCTTAACTCACTACTGTCTAGGTGTACTTCCCTCCTTTCTGGCCTTTCAATTTACCAGACTCTTTCATACTTCAGTCTTTACACTTGTAATTCCTTCTTTTTGGAAAACTTGACTCCTGGTTGGCACCTTGTTTCTGTTTCATACGTGAGATCTATCCAGTTTATCTGAAGTCTACTCCACATCCAGTTATTCTCTCCAGTCTCTTTATGGCCTTTCTTGTGCTCTATAATTACCTACTTGCTGTTTATTTTCCATTCATTCATCTCCACACCCCACCTCCCGAGAATGTAAACTCTGTGGACACGTAGTGCTTGGCTGCCTTGCTCACAGCAGTATCCCTTGTTCCAGCAGTTTCTGACACATATAAGGTGCTCAATAAAATTTTGATGAATGAATTCATGGGAAGTTATACATGGCCATATCTGGCTTCTGAAGGATAACAGTCCATTCTTTCCTTTCAGTAAAACTTTTTTCTTTCTTCAGAAGGGGGCAGTGCTGAGAGAGTATAAGCAAACAGAAGCGGGTAAAGGTCCATGGAGCTCTTTGTCATGCTGAAAAAGATTGTAGACTAAATATATCTGGAACCCTCTGTATAGGGGGCTTCTTGTTCAACTCCACTGCAGGTTTTAATGCATTTCCTCTGTTTCCTCAGACCACAAAAATGAAAATTCATGGCTTAGTACAACCTGAAATAAGGATTCAGCTGCAAGAAAATGATCATCAGAGTTAATGAGGGGTTAACAGTGCAAGCCAATTTTTGTGAAAGCCAAATATAAACACCGAGCCCAGGTTGTAAGTCCAAAATCCAAAACACTCTGTAAAGTTAACAGTTTTCTTGAAAGTTTTTGGCAAACTTTTTGCAACAAACCCTGATCTGAACTTATATGAGCCAATTTCAAGTTTTTATTTATCCAAAATCATATGTTTCCCTGGAGGAATGTTAAAGTTTTTAGTCAATATAAGATATTTGTAGCTCATGTACATGAAGGTCCAGATCTCTAGGATGCTTTGAGGGGCTTTTGAAATGATAGTCCCATGCATTCTGAGCTGGACTCAGTGTGGGTTTTTTTGTGGTGTCCCAGAACTACATTATATTGTTCGATTTAAAATATTTCCCACTTCCTTTCATCACTTGTTATTTAAGTAAGCATCTATTAAGGTGCGTGGAAATGTTTTTGTCCAGGAAATTAAAACATACAAGCTTCTGACTATAATTTATTTGGAGAAGGAAAATAAGTTTCCTTTTAATAAATGATATCCAACACGATTGAGGAAATTGCAACAGATAACTGGTAGCACATGGAATGAAACAAGATAGGTAGTAATAAGGCAGATCTTATAGTCTTAATGGCTTTTCAGACAAATGACAGGTGGTGACAAGATTTTGAGTGTGATCCATGTTGAGCTGGCCATCACTAATTATCAGGTATTTTGTTTGTACTTGGCTTCCATACCGATTGGCTTACAATATGCCACATTCAATCAACTGCATATTCAAACTCAACATTTTCCAACCCTGACAACTCTTCATTAACTCTGACCAGCATTTCACTGCAACTGAATCCTCATCTATCTGAAGGGGAGTACCTGAGGAACCAGCCTTGTTTCAAGTTCTACTGCGGGATATTTATGTCCTCAGGTGCTGCCACTGCAATTAGTCAAGCCCATGTTTGCTAATTCTTATTTCTAAGGCTCAGGACTGCATGTTCGATAGCTGATAGATTGTTTGACATCGGGTACTATTGAAAGCAGTGTTAGTTCCAAGGAAAAAATAATAGACTGTCAGTGCATTTTATTTTCTTTCCTATACCTGGTGCTTTGTTCTTTTTCTGCTTCTTCAGTCTGTCTCTAATGGACCTGGTGAACTTAGAAACCAGCAGTTAAAAATAGGAGCTTTCAAGGGCAAAGAAGAGAAATGACTCTAGGTTGGTAAATATTATCTGTCCTAAAGAAATGGGAATACAGTGTTTGATACAGAACACGTAAATAGAATTTGTGAGTTCTAAGTGTGCATAGATGATGATCTCCTAGATGGGGAAAAAAATGCTTTCTGTATGAAATACAGAGAACAGTTTACTATTTCCTACTCTTGCAAAATATACAAGAATAACAAAATTTCTGCCATAAATTTTTTTTTTTTTTTGCGATACGTGGGCCTCTCACTGTTGTGGCCTCTCCCGTTGCAGAGCACAGGCTCCCAACGCGCAGGCTCAGCGGCCATGGCTCACGGGCCCAGCCGCTCCGCGGCATGTGGGATCTTCCCGGACCAGGGCACGAACCCGTGTCCCCTGCATCGGCAGGCAGACTCTCAACCGCTGCGCCACCAGGGAAGCCCCTGCCATAAATTTTAATAGTACTTTTATTGAGGTAAACACATTTCACTGTACATAGATTTTATCTTAAACACCTCAATGAGTTTTGATAAATGTTTGTACCCATGTAACCCACACCCCTATCGGGATGTAGAATATTTTCATCAACTCAGAAGTATCCCCTTTCTAATCTCCCACTCTCAAAAGGCAAATACTTTTCTGATTTCTATTACCGTGGATAAATATTTTTCTCTTCTCAACTTTATATAAGGAGACTTTATATAACTTTATACAATCATACAATGACTTGTGTCTGACTTTGCTCAACATAGTGTTTTTCGAGACACATCCATACTGTTTTATGTATCTGTATTTGGTTTATTTTTATTGCTGAGTAGTATTTTACTGTACGAGAATAGCAGGTTTATTTTTTAAAATCTGTTGATGGACTCATGGGTTATTTCTAAGTTCAGCTATTACGGATAAAGCCGCTTGAACATTCTTGCACATTGTATAGCTATTGTGTAGCTATGCTTTCATTTTGTCTGGATGAACACCTAGAAGTGTGATAGCTAGGTCATAGGGTGAGTGTATGCTTCACTTTGTAAGAAACCATCAAACAATGTTCCAAAGTGATTGTATCATTTTACCTTCCCATCAGTAGTGTATGAGGGTGCTAGTTGCTCCACAAACTCCTTACACTAGTAGAATTAGCCACTCTACTTAGTGCTTTTACATTCTGACAGTTTTAATTTGCATTCTCAGATGACTGAGTCTGGGACATCTCTTATGCACCTTCTCTGACATGGAGTAGGGGAAGAAGGGGGGTGCAGTTTACAGAAAAAGGTAATACAGGAGGGAAAAAGGGGAAGGCATAATTTTGTTTTGGGTATATCAGACAGTTGGAAATATGGCACTGGATTTCAGAAGAGTTGGGAGACACAAGTTTAGGAATCCATGACATGTTAAATGTGAAAGCATTTGGGTCCTAGTAAAAGGACCCAAATCCAGTTTTATAATTCCACAAATTGTCGCAAAATAATTCTCTCTAGCCTTTCTCCTTTCCCTCTCTGCCCCATTAGAATGAGAAACCATCTGGTCAGGGGAAGAGAAGGCTTTCATTGTGTTGAGGATATATATGGGTCTCTTTTCTAACTCTAAAATATGAGAGGCTCTGTGTCATTGATACCCCTAAAGGAGAAGAAAAGAAAAGATACGGGCACACCTCATTTTATTGTGTTTTACTTTATTGTACTTTGCAAATACTGCATTTTTTTTTTTTTTTTTACAAATTGAAGGTGTGGAAGGAACAACCTGATGTCAGATGATTGTTAGCATTTTTAGCAATAGAGTATTTTTAAAATATGTACAGTGTTTTAGACATAATGCTATTGCACACTTAATAGACTACAGTATAGCATAAACGTAATTTTGTTATGTGCTGGGAAACCAAAAAATTTGTGACTCACTTTATTGTGATATTTGCTTGACTGAGGTGGTCTGGAAGTGAAACCACAATATCTCCAAGGTATACCTGTGTATGTTTTCCAAAGAACACGACCTTTCTAAATCAAAGTCTGGGTATTCATAATTACTCCTTTCCAGACCTCAGAATTCCCTGGGAAAGAAGACCTACCAAAAAGTATATGATGCTTCTGGTCTGGGCTCTTTGGAAAGTCCCAGCCCTAGTCCCTTTCTACAAACTTAACCCTCTCCCACAAAGTTATTCTATCTGGAAGTGGGTAAGTGAGTGTTTCTCTAACTCTGCATATCAACAGATCCCAGATCTCTTTTTGAGATTCCAAAAGAAAAATTCATGGGCCTCCAGAGATCCTGATTTACTAGTCATGGGATGAGATCTGGGAATTTAAAGTTAAACACCACCGGTAATTCTGAGGCAGATGAGCTACAGACATATTTTAGGAAAAATTAGTGTTGATGAATAGAACTATTAGCTCTAGTTTCCTCTTGTTCATTCTTCTTATACTTTGAGTGTGAAGGTGAGTCTGTTAAGATTTCATATCCTATTATCCTATTCATACACAGTTCTTCTCAGATTAAAATGTCATCTTCCTTTTAAACTTAGAGTTAATAATAAATTAATACACAATCCATTTCATCTATTACAATGCTTATCTGAAGCCATTCTATTGAGCCTTAGGGACCACTTTTTTCAAATTTCTCTAGTGCTAAGCCACTAATCTGTGGCTTCAGAAAGGACCCACTCTTTTTTTTCTAAATTTTTATTTCATTGTGGTAAGAACATTTAACATGAGATGTACCCTTTTAACAACATTATAAATGTATGATACAATCCTGTTAACTGCAGGCACAGTGTTTTACAGCAGATCTCTAGAACTTACTCATCTTGCAGAACTGAAACTTTATTCCTATTGATAAGCAACTCGCCATTTTCCCATATCCCTTGCCCCTGACAACTGCTGGTCTGCTCTCTGTTTCCATTAGGTTAACTATTTTTGATACTCTGTGTAAGTGACACAGGTTATATCTGTCCTTTTGTGACTTTACTTGTTTTACTTAGCATAAAGTGCTCAGGGTTCATTGATGTTCTATATAGCAGGATTTTCTTTTTAAAGGCTGAATTAGGTCAGATCCACTCTAGATAATCTTCCTTTAGATAAACTCAGAGTCAACTGCTTTTGGGGCCTTACATACATCTTCAAGGTCCCTTTCGCCTTGCCATGTAAGTAACCTAATAACGGAAGTAACCTCCTTATCCACAGTGCCAACTCCACTCTAGAGGAGGGGATTAAACAGAAATAGTTAAACCAGGAGGCAAGGATCTTGGGGTCCCTCCTAGAATTCTACCTACTACCTCTCCTCCTGATGGCTGCTTGGTGATGTTCTTTGTTTAACATACAGAACTTGTTGAGCATTGCTGGGTGATAAGTACTCAGAAGACAGGTAAATACAGCACACAACCTACAAATGACTTATTTTAAAAACAATGGAAATTTAATGCTACAAATATGAGGAGATATTTGGTGTTACTTTTTAGTATTTGCAGGGAACTATTTTTTTTTTTTTTTTTGCTCCGGACGTGCAGGGAACTATTTTTATGTAACCAAATCCTACTGCAATTCTTATTTGACTTCAGGTAGTTCAATCCCACAAGTTGTTCTCCTCACTGAAAAGACAGTCTCCTTTAGGACAGAAATCAGGAAATACCCTTAATGAAATTTACTGAAATTTTTAAAGAAAACTAAATGCTTACATTGTTTGCCTAGAGAAAATATTTCTGGAAGTATCTCTTAAGATTCCCGCTGAGTTCCTTAAGTAACTTAATATTGACTTTTCAAATATTCAAACACCTTACAAATGCATATTACAGAGTAGTTATACGGAAGTGAACATCTTAAAGTGGAGGGGGGAGGGAAACAGAATAATCCAGAGAGAAATAGATCTTTTACAATTCATTCTTAATTAGCATAATGTAATAAAATGATTTGATTAAAATGATTTCTCTCAAATTTCATCTTTTTATTAAACAATTGAGTAGAGTGATTAAAATACTGATATTTGCAAGAACTTTGAGTAGCACTAATTTCTTGGTTTTATAAGCTTTGCACTTGGCAGTGCCCAGCAGCAACTCTTAGCTTCACTCTTCATGTGATTCACCTTATAAGGCAAAGCTTCAATTTAGGAGAAGGCAACAAAGATTAGCAACAAACATGTAAAATAAGTAACCCTTATAAATATTTGAAAGTCTCATACATAACACTTTAACAGGTTTAGGGAAGGATATAAAAGTACCCAAAGTAATATCCACTGTTTTGTCCCTCAGCCAGTGCAGCTCACATCACTTCTGTAACACAGGATAGTTGTAGAGATTCATTGACCTGTGGTGTGTGTGTATGAGGGTGAGGGGGAAATCATTAAATATACGAACTGAGAACGAGTATTAGAAAGTGTGCTGTGGTGTTTGCTGGTGGCTTCTACTAACAGTAAAGATCACTTTATTTAGCATCTCTTCTTCTGGAAGAAGAAAAAATAAAAGAAGGAAAAGTTGGAACACTAAAGGAAAAGAAAGAAGTTTTGCTCTTTCCCTTTACTGATTCATGGGTGTTCAGTGGGCTTCAGTAGTCATGGAGAATCAGAGGCCCAGGGCTGGCCGAAACTGGTAGGGATGAGTGTGAGTCTTGAGGCTGGAAACTGGCCATGCAAACCAAAAGCCCAGAGAGTGCTCAGAGCCAGGGCCCAGATGGGGTGGGACTTCTGGGAGTCTCAAAGGGCCGCAGCAGAGTAATACCTCTGGCTGCTCTAAAGAGAAGCAGGGGACATGGAGCATTCAATTACTACTTGCAGAATTTCTTCTCGATATAATAGATACGGTCTGGTAGATGTAGTTCATACTTGTATTCGTGTTTGCTGAGGAGTACAGATTGGATGGTGGGGGAGAAGTTTGATTTTCTTAATTCGCACAGGCTAAGAGGCAGGTCTTCTCCCTGTAACTGGTGGCAGCATGATATACTCATCTTGTGCTTTTTACTCCTTTACAACCAGTTACTATTTCAGTAACAAAACCCTGAAGCTGGTGTTCTTTGGGAGTTTAATTATTGAGTCTAATTATAAAACACTCATTATAATAGATTTAACATAAAATTTCTCTTGTAGAAATTACAGATAGTGATGCAGTATGTGACTAAACAGTCTCCAAAGTGCTTGTTCTACCTTGTTACTACCAAATGCAGTAGCTCAGCCTGGAACAATCCCACTTGAAAGGAAGAAAAACTAGTCTTTTCATCAAATATTTATTGAACCCTTACTTAGGATACTGTTGGAGGAGCTTAGCATAAAAGGAAAAACCCATAGTTTTTGCCCTCAAAGTGTTTATAGTCTCATGAAAAAGCTATCCCCTATGTGTACTTACCCCATAATTAAAAAGAAAATTTAATATCTTCAGGGATTTATTTGTTTAAAACAGAACTATGAACACAAAGAGACAGCAAGTATGATCTCTAATCTCTATAGAAAGCATCCATATTCCACCTGCTGGTCTAGGTATACTTTGATAGTTATTGTATTTGATAGAATGACAAAATCTCAGGTGTGCAAATGTAGGCATTTATTTAGCTCATACATTTGAGGGGCAGCTGGAGTTGGTTGATCTAGGCTGGTGCACCTGGACAAGTCTGCATCACATATCTCATCTTTCTCCTGGGTCCAGGGGCTACCCTAGACATGTTCCTTCCATGGCAATGGCAGAATATAAGAACACTGATTGGCACACCATCACGTTTACCTAATTCTATTGGCCAGAGCAGATCATATGACCTAACCCAAATCAAGAGGTAGAGAAGTAACTTACCCTTTTAGAGGAAGGAACTGAAAATCATATGACAAAGAGCATGAAGATAGGGAGAGCTGAAGGATTAGGACCAATAATACAACCTGCTACAGGTATTAACTTAATCCTGGCAACAACCTAAATTTAAGAGCGGTGTGATGGAGAACATCTGAAGCCAGAATGTACCGAGTCCACTGCTGGCTCTTTCCCTTACTAGCTAAACGACTTTTGGCACTTACTTAACCCATTTGTGCCTCAGTTTCATCACATATAAAACGGAGAAAATAATTTTATTTACAGTATATGGTGTCGTGAAGAATAAATGAGTTTGTGTGCAAGATGTTTAGAATAGTGTTAGATATATAACATAATAGTGTTGATAGCTAACATTGCTGGAAAGTCTAACTGGTCACAGAAGCATGTAACTTGATGTCAACAATAATGGACAGAACAATTGATATCTTAAATCATATCTACTCCTGTTCTTGATCTTAAAATCTCTGGCTCTGTTCTCCACCTGCTATTTACAATTAGCTTTTTTTGCCTTAAAGGTACTGTTACATTTTACAATAAAAAACAATATAGCCCTGTTAGTTCATTAATAAGTTACTGAAAATTTCCATTTACCATCAGAAACAGTTTAAGATATATCATTTAGTTCTTATGAAAAGCTCTATTTGCAGAAAATATGCTCTCCATCCAAATGTTAGATGTTTCTTTTTATCTCTAACTCAGATGGACCCAACATTAATAAGTATGTAACTTGGAATTTTCAAATTTGCAGAAAAGGTATAAAGATTTAATGTTCTAGAATCTTGCATGCAGGGTTTTGTATTTGAGGAGAAGCTATTTGTTCTTGTGACAAAATACGGAAGAGGATATTTATTCAATCACCGTATTATTTGTAGACCATCTACTCTCAGATAAAACTTGTAGTAGGTACAAGGAACACAGATGATTTAAAACATTGTTCTTGTCTTCAACGAGTTAACCATCTAATGGAGAAATTTTTTTAAATTAAATGATTATTATACAGTGTGATAGGTTCCAATAATTATCCACGCAGTGTTCTGGGCACTTTATCTAAATGACAAGGAGGGAATTTGGCTAAGCGTAGGAATGAAGCGAGCAGAAAAGGAGTACGCAGAGTGGAAAGGACAGGGACTTATGAGGCAAAGAGAGCAGTGGAGTGCAAGTTTAGGGGCTCTGGCAATAAAATCATTGGGATACATAGAGTACTGAGTTGTTGAAACAGGAGTAGTGAGATGACTAGAGAGAGGCATGGACCAGATGTTTAAGGACCTTGGATATCATCCTGAGGATTGTGGACCTTATTTGAAAACGTTGGGCAGCCATTGAAGATTTTTAATACGATCTCATGTACATGTTCTCATGCTTCCAAGAGCTTTCTGGGAGATGGATTGGCAGAAAAAGCAAGACTAATTAGGAGGCTGTTGCCTCCAGATAAGTAAGAACTAATGGAATCAGATGCAAGACGCTGACAATAAGAATGGGGAAAAGAGGAAGAATTCCAGAGATACTAAAGATCTGGGCATAGAGAAGCAATTTACTATGTACTAAAACACCTCCTTTTGGGATTTGTTATATTAAACAGGAGGGTAATGATATGTCATTTGAAACTTCACGTACCTTCCAGTTGTTATCTCTAGATCTACGGAAAACATTTTAGGCGTTTAGCAACAAGCACTTGCTACCATAAACCAAGGGTGGATATTATACGTAGGCTATTTGAATTGATCGGACGAAAATCCAGATTTATCAGGTGATAAATAGTACCTTTACCTGAGGTAAAGTACCTTCACTTAACCAAATCTGGTCCATTAGAATTTTAGTATTTAAAGGTAACCACAGAAACCCATTGTACAGATGAGAATAGTGAGGTCAAGAGACATTAAGGAGTTGTCAGTGATAAAGTGCTACTAAAATCCAAGTAGTTCAACTTAGTTTGCAATACCTTCTGTCACATCATACTACTATTTTATTTGCAAATTATTCTTGGATTAAATTGTTTTTCTTGTAATCCTTGAATGGGTCTTTAATGATCTGCTTTTATTTAGTTTTAACATTTTATCCCTACTCGTTTTTTTCATTTTGTGTTTTTAGTTCCACTTGATGATTTTCCTTTAATGGAATAAAATTTTAGTTTTACCTTGTACTGCAAAAGAAATGGAGAGAAATAAAACTTTTTAAAAGAATAATTTTAACCTCAAATGTATCCCACAGTAACTTGATATTGGAGTACTTCTAAATAAATTATAATTAATTAAGCATGCAAATACACTAACTACTTTAAGTGCTCAATTAGCTACCTTAACTGAAACAACTCTCCTGAATAGCACATTTTTTAAAGGCATTTTCCAAGGTGTTACATTATTCACACCAGAGACAAAGATTTATGTATTACTCTTGGAAGAAAGAATATGGTAGCAGTTGATTGTTCAGGAATACAAATGTTGTAGCATGAATTACTAGCCTCTCTAGACCCCAGTGTCTTCATCTATTAAATAAACTGCCTGACCTAGAAACTTATAAAGGTTCTCCACTTATCTAAAGTCTTGCACTCATTCATTTATGAACTGTGATCTATAACTCATTTTGTCCACAGGATACTATATATTTCTCCCAAGTCTTTTTTTTTTTTTTAATATCAACATCTGCACCCATGCCCCTATTCCAGCCCTATTGCATCTCATTTTCTGTGTTCCATGAAATGGCTAATCACTTGGAGATTCCACTTCATTAGCATGAAAAACAATCCCTCAAATTCTGACCTGCAGACGCATCCTCAAGGGACCTGCATGGCCAATTTCTCTCTCTGTTTTTTTTTTCTTTTGTTTAGTTTCTTGTCTTCATTTAAATAACCTTCTAATGAAAGCTTTCCAGATTATTAGGTTGATCCCTCATATTTGGGTACTGCTTCATGATTTCTGTGCCTGTGTTACATTTTTAAAGTCACACCAAAGTAAGGATGAAGAGCACACTGTCCCTGTACCCTTAGGGCTTCCATTCTTTTCGTCTTACTTTAAATGTTTACTTTTTTACCTTGATACAGTCTAAAGTTAACCATTTTCCCTCTCCTCCTCCAAAACAATGTAAATATATTGGAAAGCTTTAAATGTAATGAATGCTTTTTTTCTAACTTATAAGTTAGCATTGTTCCATTTGTTTTAAAAATCAACCTCTGGGCTCTACATGAAATGCACACGTCAAGAGTACATTGGGTGAGTTTTGACAAATGTATACACCTTTCCATTCCAAAAATGGGCAGAAGACCTAAATAGACATTTCTCCAAAGAAGATATACAGATTGCCAACAAACACATGAAAAGGTGCTCAACATTGCTAATCATTAGAGAAATGCAAATCAAAACTACAATGAGATAGCATCTCACACCTGTCAGAATGGCTGTCATCAAAAAATTTACATACAGTAAATGCTGGAGAGGGTGTGGAGAAAAGGGAACCCTCTTGCACTGTTGGTGGGAATGTTAATTGATACAGCCACTGTGGAGAACAGTATGGAGGTTCCTTAAAAAACTAAAAATAGGACCCAGCAATCCCACTACTGGGCATATACCCTGAGAAAACCATAATTCAAAGAGTCATGTACCAAAATGTTCATTGAAGCTCTATTTACAATAGCCAGGACGTGGAAGCAACCTACGTGTCCATGGACAGATGAATGGATAAGGAAGATGTGGCACATCTATACAGTGGAATATTACTCAGCCATAAAAAGAAACGAAATTGAGTTATTTGTAGTGAGGTGGATGGACCTAGAGTCTGTCATACAGAGTGAAGTAAGTCAGAAAGAGAAACAAATACTGTATGCTAACACGTATATGTGGAATCTAAAAAAAAAAGAAAAAAAAGGGTCATGGGTTTTTTTGTTTTTTTGTTTTTTTTAACATCCCTCAAGTTAGTCACTATTGTTAGGTCAAATCATATGTAATTACCAATAGGGTTCAACCTAATTTTTAATACACTTGAATTCAGATTTGTTTGCAATGCTTTTAGCTCCTTTGCTCTTTATTGCTTCTTTCATTCTGTGTTCAATTTTATTTTTCCAGAAGTACAACTTTTGGTCTGCTGTGTATCCAACTCTAGTTTTGAGAGTTAATTGTCTTTCAGCACATTTCAAGATACTTTTTTTCTGCTGGCCTTTTCCATTGTTGTAAGCCAGCTGTCAGTCTAATTGTTACACTTTTTGAGTAATTAATCCTTTCTCTTTAGCTGCTTTTAGATCTCTTACAATTTCATATAATCATGTTGTTGTGAGTTTATTTTTATTTGCTCTGCTTCCTCTCTGTTGAACCTCTTGAGTTGGAGGAGAGATTTTCCATCAACTCTGGGAAATTGTTCATTGTTTCTTCAAGTGATAGCCTCCATTTTCTCTATTTCCTCCTTCTATGTCTCCTTTTCGGCTAATATTCGGCCTTATTTTATCCTTTCTGTCTTTTAATCTTTATTTCAAGTCATAACCTCTTTATTTCTTTACTTTGCATGCTGAGTGATATTCTCAGTTACATATTTATGTGTTTGTTTATTATGTCAGATGTTTAACTTGCTCATGGAGATTTTAATCAGTGTATCTGTATTTCTCTTTTTACAACTTGCATTTTTTTATGTTTTATCTCTTTAGTTATAAGAGATCTATAAGAGATCTATAAGATCTCTTATAACTAAAGATTAGTTATAAGATTTATAATCTTATAGTTATAAGATTAGTTATAAGAGATCTATAAGATCTGTTTTGCCTTATCTTTTTAGTTATTTTAAGCATACTTACTTTATATCCCTATATTAGTCTCCTAGGGCTGTTGTAATAAAGTACCACAAACTGGATGGCAGAAACAACAAAAATTTGTTGTCAGCAGTCTGGAGGCCACAAGTCCAAAGCTAGTGTGTCAGCAGGATTGGTTCCTTCTGAGAGCTGTGAGGGGAGAGCTGTGTGTGTGTGTGTATGTGTGTGTGTGTGTGTGTGTTAATTAATTAATTTATTTTATATTTAGGCTGCATTGGGTCTTTGTTGCTGTGTACGGGCTTTCTCTAGTTGTGGCTCACAGGCTCAGTTGCTTTGCAGCATGTGGGATCTTCCCAGACCAGGGCTCGAACCTGTGTCCCCTGCATTGGCAGGTAGATTCTTAACCACAGTGCCACCAGGGAAGTCCCAGGCCTCCTTCCTAGCTGCTCATGGTTTGCTGGCAAGTTTTGACATTTCTTGGCTCGTGGAAGCATCACCTTGATCTCTGCATTCACGTTCATATGGTTCACGGTCTTACCCCTGTGTGTACGTCTCTGTGTCCAAATTTCCCCTTTATATGAGGAAACCAGTCCTGCTGGCTTAGAGGCCCACCCTTTCCAGTAAGGCGTCATCTTAACTAGTTACATCTGCAATGACTATTTCCAAATAAGGTCACATTCTGAGGTCCTGGGAGTTAGGATTTCAGTGTATGAATGTTAGAGGTGGGCGTGGAGGGAACAAAATTCAACTCATCACAGACTCATTAAAATTATGGATCTAAAACTTGAGATCTTGGAGTGTTAATTATCTGGTTTTCATGTCTGATGATAGATTGCTTCCTTTAGGTTTTGAAATTTTTGAATGTGAATTTGAATTTTCAATGAGGGAAGATTGATTTTTCTCTGTGGGCGTAAGACAAAGCCTGGGTGGTTGAAGGGTCATTCACAGCAGTACTTCTGCTACAGGCAGGCTTTGGGGTAACACTGCTTCAGGGCTATTTTGTCACTGTTATTAATTTCTGGCCTTGGGTTTTCTTGCACCACATGTCTCATATAAATTTGTCCTCCAAACTTGTGAGAAAAAGCTAGAGTTAAATTCTCTCTGAAGACTTTTTTTCCATTGAGAGCCGGGGTATAGAGAGCAACTTCCTGGACTTCTCCCTGGGCTGTAGAGCCAAGATTATTTTATTCCCCCTTAACTAGGATTGTGGCCTTCAGGAGGACCAGGAATTATTCAAGATTTTCAGGCCCATGGCCCCTCCTCAAGTCCCCAAGATCTCATATGTCCCATGGGGATGAAAAATGACCAATCTCCAGCCATTCCTAAGACTCCAGGGCTGCCACTTTGGTTCTCAACTTTCTTTTCTCTCCTGCCATCTGAGGATTCTCCTTTTTCTCATCCTTTTAAACATCTCAAGCATCATTTGTAGGTTATATTTCATTCCACATTCATACATACCAGTGGAGGGAGGATTTCTTCTGTGGCCTTTTCTCATCTGCTGGAAGCAGAAGTCCTAATCCCCTCTTATTGAAGAGTTGAAGATAAATGTCCAAAAAGGATTTAAGGGGTGCTAGGGAGGTAGATTGGGCAGGTCCGTGTGACTGGCTAGGTTGACCATGGGGTGAGTGAGCTGGTAGAGTCAGGCTTGATTCCCTAATTCTAGTGGGCCAGATGAGAAAATAGTGGAGCTGTTCACAAAGAGCGGTTAGAGGTATAAGTATAGAGGTTAGAAGTATTACAGTGAATTGGCCTTTAACCTGTAGGGTTTGATGTGTCTATAACATGTCTAAATAGATATACTCTGTAACTGTTGAATTCAGAGTTCTGGAGCTAAGCAGAGGTCTAGGCTATAGATGCAGTTCTGGGAGTCTTCAGAATATTCTATGTGCCCCAAGTATTCAACAGATGTGTTTTGAGAACAAGCAACATGGTTTTGGAAAAAATACATTGCTTTTCATAATTGTATAGTAGCTACAATTTATTAGGTATATTGGGCTAAGTATTTTATCTGTTTATTTTGGGGGGGATACGTTGGGTCTTTGTTGCTGCCTCTGGGCTTTCTCTAGTTGTGAGTGAGGGCTACTCTTCGCTGCAGTGCGCGGGCTTCTCATTTCCGTGGCTTCTCTTGTTATGGAGCACGGGCTCTAGGCGTGGGGGCTTCAGTAGTTGTGGCACACGGGCTCAGTAGTTGTGGCACGCAGGCCCTAGAGCGCAGGCTCAGTAGTTGTGGCGCACGGGCTTAGTTGCTCCCAGACCAGCGACGGAACCCGTGTCCCCTGCATTGGCAGGCAGATTCTTAACCACTGAGCCACCAGGGAAGTCCCTGGGCTAAGTACTTTAGACAAATCTTTGCTACAATCCTATGGGATAGGTATTTCCTAAGGCTTAAAGTCATTATGTAACTTGTCCAATGTCACACCACTTATAAGTAAATGCTGGAGCAAGAACGTGTACCTGATTCAGACTATAAGCCTGTACTGTGGGCCACTGCGCTCTGTGACTTTTGATTTACTTCTCCAGATAGTGTAAATTATTTCTACTAGGCAGCTTGATATCTATATTTGATGGAATTGGTCATTCAAGTGTTAAATATTAAGATGTTAGTAAATAATAGGCAAAGTTCCATGCAGTTCTTCATTCTGTCCAGACCAAAAAAATAGGTAAAGATCTCTTGGGAAGTAGAAAGTAAAGAATTTTTAATAAAAAAACCTGATGTCTATAAGTCTAAATATAATAAAAATCCATTTGTACAGAATGGTTGACAAAAAGTGTGTCATTAATATTTTTATAGAACTCTGTTACAAAATGTTCTAATATATCACTTATGAGTCTCATGACAGGCCAGTGAAGCAGATATTCTTATTATATAGAGACTGAGGCACTTAGGTACATTAAATAGTTGCTTCTCCTTTTTGCATATTAATACAACCCTGACATTAAAAGTATAATGCTCTTACATTAATATATTGGAACAGCTTATCAAAGAAACAATACCCAGTCAAGTTGTTATGTAAGTTTTAATCTCCTAAAATCTCCCAGGTGATCGATTTTTCTTTTCCTTATAAGAATGACGGTTTTCTTCTCACAGAGACTGAAAACTTAATTAAACTTTACTTGTTTAGCCAAACTACAACACAATTTCATTTATTAGAAACGATGAATCATATTCATAACTTGACAGCATTAGGAAATGAAAATATATTATGCAATACTTTAGGAAACGTAACTTTTATGAAGGGAAAGCAATCCTCCAAAGAAGGTTACAAAAAGAAATACTAAGTGTAGCGTTTATTTGTTTGACCATTTTAAAAAATTTACTAGCAAGTCAATATCATCCTAATAACCCATTTACAAGTGACTGTTACTAATGAGAGAGCTTGGCCAACTAGCCCATCAATCCATACAAATAGCTAGAGCCTGAAAGAGGGGTAACGTTTTGAACACTTGGTCTGAATTTACCACAGTAGGTTTATGTAAAAGTGCCACCAGTGGAATGTGTGTTTGCTTTACAAGAACGAGGTCGCCTATAGAATCATATAGGAGTATCTTTAAGTTCCACATTTATATTAGGCAAAGCACTGCTCTAGTAAAAGATGCACTGCACTGTTTGGAAAAATATTTTAACATTATATAAGAGAGATGAAAGGAATATTTTTGATACACTTTGCATACTTAATTCTGAATTATTTATAGAGTTTATAAATGACGTTAAATTACAAAAAGACATAACTGAACTATATTCAGTAAATTCAGCAGGGGTTCTGGTTTACAGCAAGAACACGACTAGTAAAAAAAATAAATAAATAAAATCATGATGTCTTTTTTCATCAGAGTGAGAACAGCCTAAAAGATAAGCACTTTAAAAATAGTTTCCCTTTGCTTTACTAATTGCATTGGACAGAAGCATGACAGGAAATGACAGAATGAGAGTTAAAGGTTATTTTGGGCTTTCTGTAAAAAGACATCAGTGCTTTGGAATGAAAGTGCCAGTCCTTTACTCTGTGACTGGAGTGACTTGATTCACTAAGGAAGGGGCCTCCTTGAGATGAAAGAAATGCTGAAAACTAGTAGAATTAGAATTGAAATTTTTAAAAGAGATCAAAGAATTTCTTTATTAAAAACAAAAACTAAAACAAAATCAGGAATCAGCCCCATTACCCATTTACTTCAGAATCCTAGGACCCCAAAGATCTAGTTCAGTTGAACTGACCCTTCATTGATTGTCTAGTATACAATTCTAGGGGCTCTGGTACAAGTAGTATGGGCAGCAACCAGATAGGTCAGGGTCAGTCCATGTCCTCAAGGATTTTACTTTCTAGTTGAACAAAAGCAGGGCAGAAGTACAATAATATAAAGCACAAAATGAGACATTTCTCAAGAGTTAAAAGCATAATATTGCAGAGTCAGAGGAGGGAGAGATTTCACTTAAACTGGTGAAGGTAGTAAGAAGGAGGGAAGAATTTTTAGAAGTATGTGTGTGGGTGGGGGAATCTGGGAATAGTGTAGGTTTTGTGTGTGTTTGTAGGCAGGGAGATTGGAGAAGACAGAGTTGAAGAGACAAGAGAAACATTTCCTTTGCAGAGACTCTGGGAATGGAATTAAGAGACCCTAAGTAGAACTGTGAGATCCTGTGGCTGGTCCAGAATGACATCTCAGATTTTTAAGAACATTTTACTCAGTCTTATGCTAAAGGCCCCAACTATAATATGGCTGGGTGACTGAGTGATTCCACGGTTGAAATAAGCATTTTGAGTAGTAAAACTATGGAGGAAACAGCAAGGTGTGCTGTCAAAACAGCAATGAGATTAGGATTCAGATAAACAGAGATTGAAACACTGTTTCTACCACTTACTAGCTAGCTGATCTTAAGCAAGTTTCTTAATCATTGGAAGCTTCAGTTTCCTCATAAAAGAAAGAATTTACAGAGCCTATTCTGTTTTCTGGAATAGACACATAGCATTTGCTAAACTTAGTCCTAATATATGTCATATATATACTCATATAATATTTATATTTTAATTAATATTATAGTTGTACTATTAATACCCTGTTACTATATTTTTTATCCTGATAAAGTTACTTTATCATCCACTGAAGTAATAGTTTAATACTTTTTAGGTGAACTGAGGAAACCACTGTACGATCTTAAAGGTAATTGATTGTCATCCTTACTGCAATTAGGAATTAATTTAAGAGATTGACTCAGCATTTCCTAATCTGTATATTATACAATAAAATATGATAAATCCAAAGTAAAAGGAATCCTCTTTTCTCCTTAGTGAGGTCACATAGTGTTTACTTTTTAATGTCCTACTATATCAGCTTAGTTTTACGTAAGTGCAATAATGATGGCCTCATTGGAGCCCAGGTACCCCTCACAGGAGCATGGTGCAGTGTGGGTTTCCCTTGTCCCGAATTAGACTCTTCTAAGGGGTTCCAGGAGATTTTTCAGACAGCCAGATAGTGTTCATATATAGTATCAGGAGCATTTTTTAAATCCTTTTTCTCCTTGAATTAGAAAAGAACATTCAGTAGCCTATTTTGAATATCCACATCATGCTAGCCATTAAATGCCCATACTTTCCACTCTTCCCCAAAGCAGTGTTCTTAAGCAAAATGCCTGTGTGGTAAAGTGGGTCATGATTTTATGGAAGGATCTGAGTTACGCACAATCTAAAAATAATAGATCCCTAAGACTGAAGGCACTTGACATTCTCTAGACAGGGCTACTTGAAGCTATAGTGCGGTGGTGAAAATAGATCTTATTTCCTGATACCTCTAAGGTTCTATATTGCTCCCCTCTGACTCATTCAAGGAAGTGGCATGTTATCCTATAGTAGATACTAAAGCTTTTCTAAGATCAGATTTAAAGAAAATGGATTTAGGGTTAATTAAATAGGATTTTCATGAGAGTTTTATGAAGATCTTCCTAATATAAAGCAGTGCTTTTTCTTCTTTTTGAATTATTATTTCTTTTAATGGGCAGAATCTATACTCTAAATGACAGCTTAACCCGAAAATGTAATACATAAATCTGATTGAGGTGGTAGAGCTCTGCTAAGGCTTGGGACCCCTTTGCTTGTTGTTTTACTCCATTAGTTCTGCTCTAAGAAAATACCACAGATTAAGTAGCTTATAAACAACATAAATTCATTTCTCACAGTTTTGGAGGCTGGAAGTCCATGAACAGGGTTCCAACAAGGTCAGGTGAGGGACCTCTTCCAGGCGGCAGACTTCTTACTATATCTTCACATGGTAGAACGGGCAAGCAAGCTCTCCGGGGCCTCTTTTATAAGAGACTCGGCTGTGTGTATTTTTCCAACATCACCAAGCGACTAACTCATTCTGACACTACCCACAGACAGCATCAGATCCCACGGGTTAGGGGCTTAGCCCCACAAGAGTGCCTTCACTTCAGTCACCAATCGAAAACCTAGGTTGCTATCTATGCTTCTAATGGACTGGCTATAAACTGAAGGTTTCCATGATCCCTCACCCCCAAGTTTAATTGGCTAGAGAGGCTCATAGAGCTCAGACACTTACTTATATTTACCAATTTATTATAAAGGATATTATAATGGACACAGATGAACAGCCAGGTGAAGAAGTATATAAGATGGGTTCCAGAAGGGTCCCGAGTGTGGGAGCTTCTGCCCCCATGGAATTAGGGTGTGTCACCCTCCTAGCACATGGACGGACGTATTCACCAACATGGAAGCTCATCAACTGTTGGTGTTTATATAGAGTTTTTTTAGAGCTTAATCTGTAGCCCCTGTTCCCCTTCTCAGAGGTCAGTGTGTGTGGCTCAGTGTTCTAGCCTTCTAATCACTTGGTCTTTCTGGTGACCAGCCCCATCCTGAGGCTCTCTAGGATCCCCATCCTAAGTCACCTCATTAGCATAAACTCGGGTGTTCTCAAAAGCGGCTCCTTATGAGGAACAAAAGACATTTTTCTCACTCAGATTTCAAGGGTTTTAGGAGCTTTGTGCAGGGAACTGGAGATGCAGACTAAGTTCGCGTCTTATAACACAGGTTCTAATCCCATTCACAGAGGCTCACCCTCGTGACATAATTGCCTCCCACAGGCTCCACATCCTAATACCATCACCTTGGTGGTTAGAATTTCAACTTACAAATTTTGGGAGGATACAAACGCTCAGACCATGGCACCTGCTTTCTAGACTTTAAACTCTGAAGTTAAGGACAGTGCTTGGGAAGCCAGGAAAACTCAAGGCTTTTTTTCTACAATCTTTTTCACTATGTGAAGATCACATACCAGGATTAAGTAATCAGTGTTTTTATAAGTCATGAGTAAGGAGGAGGAAGAGGTAACTAGAGTCTGCAGGTGTATGTGATAAACAAAGTGACAAAGGGGGAAGATTTGAGCAGGAAACATTGAGAAACTAGAGTAGTAGGAAGCTTTCTGGTTCTTGCAGACTGGGCTGAAGCAAGGAATAAGGAAGAGGGAATCATGATAACATTTAGTAAAATTATACAGCGTGCCGAGAATACTAGTTATATTTCATCTCCACAATATTGCTCTGAGATAAACATCTCATCCATTCTGCAAACTGAGAAGTTAAGGCTCGGGGAGTTTAAATGACTTGCCCATTATTGGTAAGGGGACAGACCTTAGATTTTAACCTAAATCTGTTTAACTCCTAGCCTAAGATATTTCCACTACATTGTGCTAAATCAGAGGAGAAGTAGGGCAAGGGGCAGAGGGTAGGAGGGATTTGCTGGCATTGATGGTCACTATTTACATCTCAGTTTTGTTTGGGGCTGTCGCTAAAAGTAGTACCTCCTGGCAAGGGAACGTAGGTGTTACCCGGCTAGTATCAGGCTAATACGAAAAGACTGCCTCTTTGTTCCAGCTGTCAAGCCTGAGCCGCAGCTTCGTCATCTCACTGCCTGACCTTGCCCAGGCTCCAGGGAGAGGAGTGAAGGGCTCCCCGTGAAATTCTTAGTGCTCGTTTAACTGTCAACACATTCTTTCAGTACTCTCACTGTGACTCAGTACAAGCTAGGACTATAAGATAAACCTTTCACTTTTTAAAAAACACTTTTTAAAAACACTCTCCTACCTTATGAATATTCAGGTTCACAGGGTAGAATCTTAGAGTTGGGAGTACCTTCAGAGGTTCTCATCCCATCCTGGATTATAGCCCAGGATGCTGAGTTATCTGCTGTGGGCTAGGCAGTCTGGGGATGGAAGGGAGCTCTGATTTCATCTGGGGTGGTACAGACAGCAAGGACACAGATCTAGCTGTAGTGTCCCCAGATACTGGGTTGGGATAAGGGTTTAGACGGAGGAAAAACCTAGCAACAGAAAGGTGGGCCCAGGATGAGGACCTAGGATATTAGACAACTTACCAAGGGAATCAGGGATATGGGACAAGACAGGGATCTAGGTACCAATTCTAGAATATAGATGGGTCTAAGTTTTTTTTTGAAGGACAGGAGTCTGGTTAAGAGTACTGCAGACCAAGGCTGGGGAAACAGAGCAAATGTGGCTCAACACTGAGTGTTAGATTTGGTCCCTGAGTTCCTGGCTATTGGTTTTCAACAACAAAGCGGGACAAGTAGTTGGTGGGCTCAGCTTCCTGTTTGCTGAGCCTGGCAGGGCCTAACATGTCTTCTTAGGGGGTGAATGAGCAGGGCCTTTATTCCAGGTGGAATGACATTCACATCCTACCTCTACTATTTAATATTCACTTGGTGAGTTATTTAACATCACTATTCCTCAGTTTCCTTTATGTGTAGAAGGATAACACGTATTTCAGAGGGCTGCTGAGAAGATTAGATAAGAGGTGAAGTGCTTAGAACACATAGTCAGGGCTGTGTATTTATTAATACAGTTTACTGATGACACATTAATGTTAATTATTACCTAGATCAGCTGCTAGACTGAGGTAACTAATAATATTTGTGCTTGGTAGTAAAAGCAAATCTAATGAATAAATGGTGAATAAATAACACGTGCCTCTCTCCTGTGTCTTGGACAGAATTTGCTAAGAGATCATGGCATTCTTCCCTAACAAACCTGTAGCTTCAGAAATATTCTCCTTAAAAAGATGTAATCAGTCCCTACCAATCAACTGGGGCTAGAAATCTATTTGATATCTCTGTCCTGATCTAATGTATGAATTCCCTCGCAGCCCCCTTGAAGATGAACATCTAGCTTTCTTTTATAAACCTTTTACTGTCAGTGAGCTTATTGCCTCCTAAAGTCATCCATTTCATTGTTAGATACCCCTGAGTATTAAACAGTTCTGGTGGGGAATCAATAGCTACGTATTAATGTATTGAACAAAAATTTTTAGAAACTGAATTTTAATTTATCTCAATCTCAAGAAAGAGGTTTGCCTTTACTACCATATCATATGTACAGGTATATATTATTTCTTTCTTTTTTTTTTTGGCTGCATTGGGTTTTCGTTGCTGCACGCAGGCTTTCTCTAGTTGTGGTGAGCGGGAGATACTCTTCGTTGTGGTGCCCGGGCTTCTCTTGTTGTGGAGCACAGACTCTAGGCTCTTGGGCTTCAGTAGTTGTGGCTTGCGGGCTCTAGAGCACAGGTTCAGTAGTTGTGGCTCACGGGCTTAGTTGCTCCACAGCATGTGGGATCTTCCTGGACCAGGGCTTGAACCTGTGTCCCTTGCACTGGCAGGCAGATTCTTAACCACTGTACCACCAGGAAAGTACCAGATATATATTATTTCTTATATGAACATCCATCAATTTTTAGGTTCATACTTGCTGATATTCAAAGAAGTTGTCAGATGTTTCTTTATAGGTGTTAATTTGCATTTAGCAGCTAGCTTTCAATAAAAGTTTCGGTGTTCTTGCAGACATAACTGACATTTATTCTTGGCAAGGTAAATATTGTTGTAATGCTTTCTTATTTATTTATTTTTTTACAATATCACACACACTCACAAAAGTAGCAGCAGTAGACAAAGAAATGAACTGGTTCAACTTTCTAAAATATTTTTGAACTGGTGTACTTGTGACTATAAAATATGAATTTCTGATTTAATTATGAGGTTCAGTTACTTCTAAAAAAAAAAGAAAGAAAAGAAAAAAAAACCCCAAAACAAACCGAAAACCAAAGCCAACTTCAGAGCAATGAAAAGACACCAACAGGCTTTTTGTTGCTGTTTTTTTCCTCTCGTTTATACAGATACTAGGTCTGCTCTTCAAATATTTTAAGTAGACAATATGGGAAAAATGCCTTTTTTTTAAAAAAATGTTTTATGTTGTTGCTGTTACCTCTTCATGCCCAGTGTAAAACAGTTTCCAACATTCAGTCACCAGTCTAGTTCCGTTTCTCCTTTGACTATTCCCCAGACAGATCCGTGTCTACATGACAGTAAAAAAAAATAAATAAAAATAAAAAAGCCAGTTGATTTGGCCTTTTCAGTAGAAATGTACATAGAATGTTTTTACTGACATTTAGGTAGAAATATTTGGGATACTGTGTATAACATTCTTTCCAAACTAATGGGAGATGAAATGATTAATAACAATAATAAGCATTTATTAAACATCTATATGTCAGATGATTAAATACTTACCTCTGTTCTAATCCATCTAAAAGGATTATGTGTATAATCTTCATTTTTACAGAAGAGGAAACTGAGGCTCAGAAGCCTGAAGCCACTTGCCCAATGCTGCTCTATTAAGTGGTAGGCTGGGGTGGATTTGAACCCAGGTCTGCCTGGTACTGCTAAAACTCCTTCCCCTCACATTCAACCATCCTGACTCTTACCCAGGTTGAAGGAGTGTTGATTGAATGTATGAGCCTGGAAGAGGAAAGGCAGATCAGGCCCTCAAAGGCTACATTTCATACAGGAATCACACATGCTGCATATCTGATGGCACATGCTGTATACATGAGAAAAAAAATTCTTAAAAGGGAGAAAATACTCTAAAATGAAAGAATTTCATTCAAAACCATGAAAGTCCTGAGATTCTTTATCTTCGCAGAGTCTAAGATCTAAAACAGAGCCATAAGTAACCTTATGACTCCTCAGGAAGGTTCTTCTTCTATTCATTTTACAGCTAGCTGTCTGTGGTTTTATTACAACTTTAACTGGCTAGAGCCTTTAATTATGGTTAGGTGAATCCATTTGTGTGAAATAACAAGCATGAACTTTCTTCCACTTTCAGAAGTGAACATTTGTGCAAATTCAGATTGTCTTTTTTTATCTGGCCACTGTATTTTTCACTTTAGTCTCCGATTTCTATGTAGTTTGTGTCTTTCAGACTTTATATTATTAGCTGTGGAATGTGACAGGTATAAAGAAGGCACAACGTAATTTCATATTCTTTGAATCAGTTTCGGGCACATCACTTTCTTGGCTTAAAAAAAAAATCTATATGATAACTTGCAATTTAATCTTCTGTTTTAAATGTCTTCTTTCCTGATGACATTCCTCCAACTGCTTGTTTCAGCGTAAATGCTAAAGCAGATATCAAATTTCTCATTGTGTGTTCTACATTTTACTTTAAAAATGTAGATTAGAAAAATAAAACCTCTACCTAATTCCGAGAAGATGGCCTCAATGGCAGCCTGATTTTTGGTTCTTCCTGAATTCCTACATAAAAATAGAGACTGGGCTTCCCTGGTGGCGCAGCGGTTGAGAGTCCGCCTGCCGATGCAGCGGACACGGGTTTGTGCCCCGGTCTGGGAAGATCCCACATGCCGCGGCGCAGCTGAGCCCGTGAGCCGTGGCCGCTGAGCCTGTGCGTCCGGAGTCTGTGCTCCGCAACGGGAGAGGCCACAACAGTGAGAGGCCCGCGTACAGTGAAAAAAAAAAAAAAAGCCATATGCCCCACGCAGATCAAATCTACACCTTGTACATATCTTTCCATTTTGGCTTCAGAGTGGTTGGTTCTGTGACAAAAATGGCACGGTTCATTGATTGAATTGACTGTCATGTGATGAAGTTCTCTGATATTTTGAAAAAGATAACCATTTTTAGTATGCTACTTTTTACAAAATAGGTATAATTCTTACCGACTAGTAGCAGTTTCTCTTTGCTCCTTTTTCCTCTGCCTTTATCTTCATACTGAATCTACCGAAAGCTCCAGCAGCAGGTCCAGGCCCACCCAATTGTTACGGCAGTTCGGGATGGAGCAGGAAGATGTTGTAAGCCTTAGTCTCAAGACAATATCTGATGGACCAGGGATAGCCCTGTGGTCTGTGCATCTTCCAAGTCTCTCAGTATTTCCCATGTTTCTCGTTAGCCCAGTTCTACAATTGAAATCCTTTTTAAAATCCCATTCTATTTTTGCCCAGTAAACCTGCTTAATTTTCCCATCTCATGAGTTGGAGTCCTAATTTAGATTTGTTCCACTAATATAGTCTAGTTATTGCTGGCCACTCTTCACCCTCCTACTCAGTTTATGGGTGAGAGTGGATTATGTTTCTTGTGCCCAAACCTCTGTTTTACTCAATGACAATATCTATTGCTTTACCAGGAAGCATCTGCTGTCTACCCTCCTGATAATTTGGATTCCTTCAGCCCTCTTAACCCTGCACTAAACACTGTTCACCTGCTTGTTGCTTCAGTGTGGTACATCTTTAGGATACTATGCCTTGCATTTCCAACTAGCGTTTTTGGATTCCAACCCAGGAACTGGTTATTTTCCTTACATTTTGGCTTGCCTCTAGTATGTTTCATGCAGTAGTCTGGTATTTGTGTGACACAGCACTAGGAAACGAAAGCTCACTATGTATCTGTATGAGCTTTGTTGATTAGTATTTGTATGAATAACAAGAGGTAACTTGTCTTTTCATTTTCATACTGTGGCTAAAGAAAATCTTTGTTTTTGTATGGAACTTGAGGTGTTTCCCCGTGTTAAGAACTGTGAAGTTTCTGAGATTTTACCCTACTTGCAAGCTAACATGTTTGCTTGCTGTAGTTTCATCTATGCTAGCAGAAAACCTGAGACTCCTGGGTCAGAGACAGAGGACTCTGTTACAACAACAGCGAGTGGAATAAGCATCGTGTTTGCATCAGCTCCCCTGGGTAACACAGAGAGACCCAGGAGAATGCTGCACACGCACGGGCTGCATTATAAGTGAGGAATCCTGAGCTAGGATACCTGAATCTTTTACGATGGGCAGTAAGCCTGCCTTCCTCTGGGCCTGTCTTTTGACCCAGAGGAAGATATTACCTTGATTACATGGGACAGTAAAGAAACTTGCCCTTTGCTCTGGAGAGAAATGCTGTCATTACCTTCAAGTTTGTTCTCTCTATAATTGTCCTTATAAAGATAGTTTGGGACGAAGGCAGTCAACGCCTCTTCTCATAACACCAGATACCCATGAAGAATTGTCACCCAACAGCCCAAACTTCAGTATGGAACACAGTGTACCAACTCAGTTACCTTGCCCAACTTCTCCAAAAACATTGTCTTGAGAGTGCTACTCTTTGATAGGTTAATCCTATTATTATTCTTGAGATGCTTCCATGATTCTTCTGACTTCCTAATACAGGCCTTTTTTTTTTTTTTTCCTAGAGTGACCAAGAATAGAGGATCTAAGAGGAAATCCTAAGAGCAATAATGTGTCTTTTTAATCTTAGCAAGCTATTACCTTCTCTCTTAACTAAACAACATGGCCTTGCTTCCTTCTCCTGTCAAGTGCCTAAGTCTTGAAATGAGAACATGTACTGCAGTGTAGCTGAATTCATTGCTTTTGATCCCTCAGATTGACTGTGGGAGTATAGGAAGTACAGACTTCAGTGGCAGAAATCTGGTGACACAATATATTTTCACTTCCAGTGGGCTATCTCTTTTATCTCATCACTCTGTCCTTATTTTATCTGGAGTTGGGACTGCTGAGTGGAATGTCTATACTGAGCTAGGTATATGCTCTTATGAATTCAGGTATGTTATTTACCTAACTCTGTCACTTACCTGCTATATAATTTTAGGTAAGTCCCATTACATTTTTAAGCTTCAGTTTCCAGATCTGGAAAATGAGAGGCTTGGACAAGATCAGAAGTCAAGAACTCAAATGCCTGTGGTCAGGGCCACTGGGTGAGCATGATTCCAGGGTATGACAGTCCCATTGTTGTCTATGTTAATGGAAAACCTTGATGAACAGTGCCTTCTAGAGGTGTGCAGCTTGGGCTTCCTGTCTACAGGAGAGCCAGACAGTAACACCATTGTGTTAATAGGGCCAGGATATAATAAAATAGTGTCACAGCCTGTGGCCAAGCCAGAAAGGTCATGTTCTTTCTAGAGGCATGCCAATCAAAACTTAAAGGGGTAAGAGTGTATACTGTGGTATAGATGGTCTTCAGAACTCCTACCCAGGTTCTACATTTTATAATTTTGTTGGTTTGTTGCTTTTATGGGAGATCTTATTTCTCTTTGTTTCCCCTTTGAGGTGTAGTCCTTTCCCTGATGGGCACAGTTACCTAGAAAGTAAGATAAATAAAAAAGAAATGAGTGGATAAAAGCAGATAAAACGCCATTCTGGCTCAGAGAGAAGCCATGGTTCTGTTTTCCAAAGACTGGATCCTAGACTAGCTGTATAAGAATCACCTGGTGAGCTTAACTAAAAGGAATCACAAAGCCTACTGAGTCCACACCTACTGAATCAGAGTCTCTTGGGTGAAGGCCAGGAGGTTCGTGTGTTTTCAAGACTCCCTTAAGTGATTCTAAATTGCAGCCTGGGCTGGGAACCAGTGACTGTGCAGAAGTGTCTGGGAGGAACGGAGACTTTCTCATGGATCGACTCCACCTCCATTATAAACTGCACACTGAGCAGAGACTGGGTGCCATGGCACGGAGCAGTTCAAGTTAAAGGCAGTGCTGCTTTCTCTAAACAGCTGGTTTAAGAAGCACAGACACTCACATCAGCACAGGTTTGAATATGCTTGTCAAACTGTATTTCTGTTTCACTTTAATGGGTAATGGAGCTTGGAAACTGAAGATTGGCTAAGGATTGGCAAAAGTGTTTTAAATGCCCAAGTAATAGTAATTGCTTCACTTGAATTCAATTAACTTCCTTTTGGCCCTCAGTTGTTTTACTTTTTGTAAGTTTCTAGTTGGTCTATCTGAGATCTGATGCTTATTAGGGTGTGTGCGGAATTGCACTGAAAAGAAAATGTTCCTGTTCAGATTAAAAACCAGGCAAATTTATTCTTTAGTTTCTTATGTCTGGGTCTATAAAGTGCAACTGAATTGGGTGCAAGGCCATAAAATTAGCTCCAGAAGGTTCTCTAGAAGATACCCTGGTGGCAGATAAACAGCAATCTATTCCTGCTGCTTAGCTCGTGGCTTGACTATGTGATGACATGCAGTCATTCCATGGACCCAGTTTTGCCAGCTAGCCTGGGGACGGTATTCACATGGCATTTTTGTCACCAGCAGCCTCCTTGGAGCCTGTGGCAGACACTGTATCAACCATGTCATCCTTTTGCACTGAGCCTTGATGTGGCCTCAGAATTCCTCTGAAGTGTGATGGAAGGCACCACTACCAATTGACCAGAACTGCCTCACAGAATGATCTGTAGTGCGGTGGAGTAGGAAAAGTGGGGAGAAGAAGGGAAGAGACTCTGTTTCTGACCTTGAACAGACGACTTCCTCTCTCAGCGTTTTGTGTTCCTCACATATGAAATGAGACAGCTGGTTCCTTTTCAGTTTTCTTCTTTTCCTTTACTTCTTGTTAGTGTATGGCTTTGTTGTAGTTAGAGGTATCGGTTAATGGCTACTGTTCGATCATTTTTAAATGGAAGCCAGCTTATTACCTACCTATTTTTACTTTTTCAGTTTAACATTAGATTATCTCTGAGACCTGTTTGTTTTAAAAGAGCAACATCTATGACCTTGTATATTATCTGCTGTTGTTATACTACAGCTTAGGCATCTGTAAATAAGTGTAATACTTCGTGATGGAGATGGGTAGAAATAAATTTATATGAAACTCACAATTGGCTATTTAGAATAAGGTGTCCCTGAGAAAAGGAATTCATTTGCCCTGAACCTCTTTTTCTCACACCTTTTCAATTTTCTAAAATCGAAAATATCTAATGTCCTACATTATGATTGGGTTGGCACTTTTTCTGTTACAATCAGCTCTTAGGTTGTTGACCGACTTCCAGACAGAAACTTCTAAAGCTGGAAGCTGACAAAGTAGAAAAAGAATGGAAAGCCAGAGGTAGTGCAACAACTTATCCAGGAGTTCCTCCTGCCTTAATTAGCCATTGACCCAGGGCACTCTTCTCTCTGCAGTAGAACTGATCATACCCTTTTAATGAAGCACTTTGGTTGGGGAGGTCTGTTTCATCATGGTGGGGAGGGTTAGTCTCACTACCTAGAGTTTGTTTGGCAGCACTTACTGAGAGAACAGTGTCTTTTGAAAAAAATTTTTTTATCCTAGAAAAGATCAGTTTAAAGGTAAAAACAAACCAGTACACTAAATCTTACCCATCAGCTTCTACTATAGGTGATGACGCTGATCTTAAACTGATAAAACCTTAAAGTTCTCCCTTTAGATCTAAAGGACCCATGAATAATCCTTTTTTTTTAAAGATGTGGTACATGAATAAAGTGCTGTGCTCTTTGAGAGTGTTATTCAAAATACAAAAGTTGGGGGCTTCCCTGGTGGCGCAGTGGTTGAGAGTCCGCCTGCCGATGCAGGGGACACGGGTTCGTGCCCCGGTCTGGGAGGATCCCACATGCCGCGGAGCGGCTGGGCCCGTGAGCCATGGCCGCTGAGCCTGCGCGTCCGGAGCCTGTCCTCCGCAACGGGAGAGGCCACAACAGTGAGAGGCCCGCGTAACGCATAAAAAAAAAAAAAAAAAAAAATACAAAAGTTGTTATTCATAATATCTCTTTTACTGTAGAAAATACATGCTTGCTAACTTGGGCTGCAGCTGTTGTTAAAAGAAAATCTGTAGATAGAGCAAAAGGGCAAAAGGGTGACATCTGGCATAACAGACTTTCTAAGACGGTTTCGGCGCAAAGCCTGCACTAAACAGCAGAAGCAGGAAAATCTATTGAAATAAAAAGAAAAAATGAGGACAATGCAACATCGACTTCTAATCTTTAGCAAAACCATTTAAACCCAGTGCAACCGTTTTGTTGTTGTTGTGACTTGAAATGGGCCATCACCTCTAATATTGGCTCTGAAAGACAGGAGAATATGAACGTGATATTTTCTCAAGTGGAAGAGGCTGAGTCTTTTCATACATTTCCAACCACTGTATACTTCACCTTTTCACCTGAGTGAGTAGCGCACAGAAATGTCCACATTATTACAGGTCTCCTCCACTTGACTTGTTTGGATACTTGCTAATCGTAATGCATCAAATGCTGATTGAAGTAATAAAGAATATATATCACCTCCAAAACAACAGTGCCATAGAAATTATGATCCGTGTAGCTTGAAAAGAAAATAACATACTGCTTGATACAAACAAAAGACAAATTAGGATAAAGTTTCTAAATCATGTAATTACTCAAGACACTGAAAGATAAGAATCATTATAGAGAATTACCTTTGCAGAAAGAAGGCTTAAGACTAGCAATTTCATGGGCTTCCTTTTTGCCTAAACTATATTTTGCCTGTATCGTCTCAGCTCAACACTGAGTGGGGAAGTGAGAGGGAGGCAGGAGTAGAGCTATGGATTCTGGATGATCGGCAGCTAATTGCTTGACAGCTTTAAGGCAGTGATTCTGCTGGATTCTGCGTGACTGAGTCCTTTGGTTAGTTCTGATCTGAGCAGTCTCAAACGGTCTGTGCCTGTTGCTTTTGATAAGCATGCACATCTGTGAGGTGATCAAGCCATGGCAACAATTCTGTAAAAATCGGCCTTTGTGTTTGGCTTTGGACCCCATTCAATTACACTGGAGCTTGAACTTTACTGATGTAAAGGAATTACACTGTCACCCTAGTTTCTCACATGGAGATGAAAGTGAGGATGTTATCTGTGGTAAGACCTTGATCTGCACATGACTAGATCTCAGTGGGAGAATGGCATGTGAATTGGAGACACAATATGGCCCTTGAAAGCTGTTTATAAATAGAACCTGTGTTGCCTTACATGATTTATAAAGTCATGATTCCAGAGATTGAGCAATATTTGTTGGTTGAGAAAGAGAGAGAGAGTAAACTAACAAATAACAGAATGCTACTGTAAACAACAGGTATATAAAAACCTTTTGGGGGTAGAGTTTCTGGGCCCGGACATTGGGCCCATAGAATTTTTGTTTCTAATGTCCCATTAATTCTAATAGTAAAAATGTAGGCCCCACTATTTGATTATTTTAAGTTAAGGAGAATTAAAAAATAGGAGACTGGGGAAAAAGTATGAAATGAAAGGAGGATGAGGTGCTGAGAACTTCATTTAGAGGGGATATATCTACAGCATCATTAAGAAATTTAATTCTTTTGAATGTCAGGTTGGCCTGATGATAACCATGGATTTAAAGTTTTTCTCTTGTTTATCTGTGGAAGTGGTTACTCCTTTAATGAGTTAGCTAGGGTTCCAGGGTCTTGTCTCTATTCTATTAGACTGGGTTTGGATATAAAAAAAAAAAAGTAGATCCAAAATGGAAAAGAATAAGAGTCGGGCATGGATGAGCGTGAATATTTAGAATTAAGGAGGAAGTAGAGAGGAATGACTAATGGCATAGGCTCTGAGACAAGATTGTTTCTAATCCTAATTCTACCACTTACTGTCTCCATGAATTATTATGCCCAAGTGTTCTTCTTTGCCGCATGAGGATAATATGGATAGATGTGGTGGATGATGCTCAAAATATTCTACCTTCTGTCTAGTCTGCCTTCCTCTCTGCAGGGTAGAAAACTACAAACTGTATCTCTGTCAGTGTTTGCTTCTCCCTGTAAAGGATGAACTTTTACAGGAATTGTTCTTCTGCCATAAGCAACTAGAGAGATGGAGAAAGTTTATAAAAACAAACGTTTTTTTAAAAAATTGGACAACAAGCACTGCCAGACTGTGATCCCTGAGAGAAGGGGAACAAATGAAGTGTTCACTGCCCAAGAACATTTCCCAGGTCACAGCATGGGGAAGGGACACCAAAGAAAGCCTGATAGCCTTGCTAAATCGAGAAGGTAGAGACTAGAGTCCAGGGAAGCCAAGGTAGCTATAATTTGCAAGATCAAATGTTAGAAAGGAGAAAGCCGTAAAGAGAGAGCGCACCAAAGATTTTAGGGGGGTCTCGTTTAGTCTTTGAGTAGCACTGATTTATGTAAATATGAGGTGAAATATCATGAGGCTGGGGGAAATTAAAAAAGCATTGGAAGTCAGTTGCCAAACAATTCCGGAAACATATAAGGCTAGGAATGCATCACATTCCTTCCAGCCACAGTGGCTAAATTTAATAATACACAAACCACTGGAGAGAGTACTCAGAAAGGTCATGCTTTAGTAGTGAAGATAGATTATTCCAGAGGGAAGACTGCTCTGTGCATGCAGGGGAAAAAAGTTTAAAGCCACAAAAGGATCAAAGTGAACTAAGTCACTTTATAGCAGGTCACAACAAAGTTGGACATTTTAAAGAGAATACAATAAAACTAGCATTCATTATCTTTAAATTTACAATGTCTGACATCAATGAAAAAATTCCCTGGCATGCAAGGAAGTAGGAAAACATTACCCTTGACCAAGAGAAAAATCAATAGAAACAGATATAAACTGATAAAAATGATGGAATTGACAGAAAAGGATCCCAAACAGCTATTATGAATCTTATTAATTTGTTTAAGAATGTAAAAGAAAAAATTAAACATTAAGGAGACCCAAGTAGAATTTAAAGCAATGAAAATACAATATATGAAATGAAAAATGCACCAGAGAGGATTAATAACAGATTAGGGATGAAGAAATGATCAGTGAACTTGAACACATAGCCATAGAGATGATTAAAAAGGAAGCATGAAGAGACAAAAAATATTGAACAAAATTTAAAAGAGCATCAGCTATCTGTGGGACAATATGAACATATCTCACAAATGTTTGAGTCCTAGAAGGAAAGAAAAATTGTTGGGTAGGGAGAGGGCAGAGGACAGAAGTATTTGAAGAAAACATTGGCCAAAAGTTTTCCAAATTGGTGAAAACTTAAACCCTTGGATCAAAGAAGCTCAAAGAACCCCAAGCCGAATAAAAGTGCAGAAAGCTACGTCAGTGCACAATATAATCAAATTGTCCAAAGAATGTTATAAGAAAAATCTTAAAAGCTGCCAAAGGCACAAAATGTCATTCAAACATGAAGACAAAAGAGAAATATTTTTCAAACAATTGGAAGCGAAGATAATTGTTTTCCAGCAAACCTGAACTACAATGAATGTTAAAGGAATTTCTTCAGGCAGAGGAAAATTGGTAACAGAAAAAATATGTATAAAAATAAGTGAAAGTGGCCAGAAATAGTAAGTATGTGAGTAAATACAAAATACATTTTTATCTCAATTAGAAAATCTCTCAAAAGATAAAAAATAATTGTTAAAAGCAAAATAATATATTGTGGGATTTATAGCACATAAAAGTAAACTGTATGAAAGCAGCACAAAGAATGAGAGAAGAAATGGACGTACACTGCTGTACTGATATAAACAATATTGAGATTATTATGTAAGGCAGATTGCAGTAACATAAAGGTGTGTTTTAAAGGTTGTTGTAGAGCAACCCCTAAAAAAACAAACAGAAATGTATATGGAAAATAAGCCATTAGTGGAGATAAATAGAATCATAATCAAATACTCAATCCAAAAGAAGCAGGAAGAGGAAAAAGGAATAGTGAAAAATCCAGGCAGTTAATTAGGAAGACAAACAGCAAAATAACACATTGAAAATACTCATAATCACAATAATGGTATAGTCTAAGCACTCCAAATGTATTAAGAACAAGAGATTTTTTTTACCAGGGGAAAAAAAGAGACATTTTATAGGTGTAAGGGGCCAGTTAAAGAAGGTATAACTGTACTAAATGTATACTCTTTCAAAGAATAGTGCTTTCAAAATACATGACCCCAAAACTGATAAGACTGAAAGAACAGAGAGATCTATACCTAGAGCTGAAGATTTCAGTACTCCTCTCTCAGAAATTTATGACAAGTAAAAAAAAATAAGCTAGGATATTTCTATGGACTGAATGTTTGTGTCTTCCCCAATTCAAATGTTAAAGCTCTAATCTCCAAGGTGATAGTATTTGGAGATGGGGCCTTTGGGCGGTAATTAGGCTTAGGTTAGATCATGAGGGGCCCTCATGATGGAACTCACGCCCTTATGAAAAGAGGAAGAGACACAAGATCTGTCTCCACCGGCACCCACCAAGGAAATGCCATGTGAGCACATAGCAAGACAGTGGCCACGTGCAAGTCAGGAAGAAGGTCCTCACCAAGAAGCAAATCTGCTAACACTGTGATCTTGGACTTCAAAACTGAGAAATAGATTGTTGTTTAGGCTATCCAGTCTGGCATTTTGTTAGAGTAGCATAAGCCAACTAAGACAGTGACATTAGATTTTCTGATTCATGAAGCTGGTATAGGCCTCCATTTTCTTTAGATATTCTTTTTTTTTTTCTTAGCAAGGTCTATCATTTTCAGTGTGAAGAGTATACAGAATTTTCACATATTTTGTTAAAATTCCCGTATTTCAAATTTTTGGATACCAATGTAAATGCTATATTTTAAATCATTCATTGCCAGGATGTTTATAAAAATACTATTCTTTTTTTTAGGAGCCATTTTATTTTTTTTAATGGAGTATAATTGCTTTACAATGTTGTTAGTTTCTGCTGTACAGCAAAGTGAGTTGGCTATACATATACATATATCCTCTCCCTCTTCAGCCTCCCTCCCCCGCTCCGCCCGTCCCACCCCTCTAGGTCATCACAGAGCACTGAACTGAGCTTCCTGTGTTGATTTTTTTTAATAGATCTTTACTGGAGTATAACTGCTTCACAATACCATGTTAGTTTCATGTACAACAAAGCGAATCAGCCATATGCATATACATGTCCCCATATCCCCTCCCTCTTAAGCCTCCCTCCCATCTTCCCTATCCTACCCCTCTAGGCCATTGCGAAGCACCGAGACAATCTCCCTGTGCTATGCTGTTTCTTCCCACCAGCCAACTGTTTTACATTCGGTAGTGTGTATATGTCGATGCTACTCTCACTTCACCCCAGCTTTGCCCTCCCACCCCACGTCATCAAGTCTGTTCTCTATGTCTACCTCTTTATTCCTGCCCTGCAACTAGGTTCATCAGTACCTTTTTTTTTTTTTTTTAGATTTCATATATATGTGTTAGCATATGGTATTTGTTTTTCTCTTTCTGACTTACTTCACTCTGTATGACAGACTCTAGGTCCATCCACCTTGCTACAAATAACTCAATTTAGTTTCATTTTTATGGCTGAGTAATATTCCATTGTATATATGTGCCGCGTCTTCTTTATCCATTCATCTGTCAATGAACACTTAGGTTGTTTCCATGTCCTGGCTATTGTAAATAGTGCTGCACTGAACATTGTGGTACATGTCTCTTTCTGAATTATGGTTTTCTCAGGATATATGCCCAGTAGTGGGATTGCTGGGTCTATAGGTAGTTCTATTTTTAGTTTTTTAAGGAACCTCCACCTTTCCAGCATTTATTGTTTCTAGCTTTTTTGATGATGGCCATTCTGAATGGCATAAGGTGATACCTCATTGTAGTTTTGATTTGCATTTCTCTAATAATTAGTGATGTTGAGCATCTTTTCATGTGCCTCTTGGCCATCTGTATGTCTTCCTTGGTAAAATGTCTATTTAGGTCTTCTGCCCATTTTTTCACTGTATTGTTTGTTTTTTGTTATTGAGCTCCGTGAGCTGTTTGTATATTTTGGAGATTAATCCATTGTCATTTCGTTTGCAAATATTTTCTCCCATTCTGAGGTTGTCTTTTCGTCTTGTTTATGGTTTCCTTTGCTATGCACAAGGTTTTAAATTTAATTAAATCCCATTTGTTTATTTTTGTTTTTATTTCTGTTACTCTAGGAGATGGGTCAAAAAAGATCTTGCTGTGGTTTATGTCAAAGAGCATTTTTCCTATGTTTTCCTCTAAAAGTTTTATAGTGTCTGGTCTTACATTTAAGTCTCTAATCCATTTGGAGTTTATTTTTGTGTATGGTGTTAGGTAATGTTCTAATTTAATTCTTTTACATGTAGCTGTCCAGTTTTCCCAGCACCACTTATTGAAGAGCCTGTCTTTTACCCACTGTATGTTCTTGCCTCCTTTGTCATAAATTAGGTGCCCATATGTGCGTGGGTTTATCTCTGGGCATTCTATCCTGTACCATTGATCTATATTTCTGTTTTTGTGTCAGTACCATATTGTATTGATTCTTGTGTGTTTATTTTATAACCTTTGATCTTACTAAACTCACTTATTGGTTTTAGTAGCTTTTTTTGTAAATTCATTAGACTTCATTTTTACTCAATCATTTATCTTCTATTAAAAACAAATTTATTTCTTTCTCACCAATTTCTATGTCCTTTTTTTTCTTTTTCTTGGCTTATTGACCTCAGTAAGAAAAAGAAACAAGTCACTACTGATGTATGCAACAACATGTAAACTCAAAAGCTTTAAACTAAGTGTAAAAGCCAAACACAGAAGAGAATGTAGTATGATTTCATTTATATGAAATTCTCAAAGGCAAAACTATAATGTTAGAAAGTAGATCCATAGTTGCCTGGCAGTGTCGTGGCAGGAGATGATTGACTGGGGAGGAACACCAGTGAACATTTTAGGATGATGGGAAGGTTATATATCTTGGCTGTGGTGGTAGTTAAACAACTGTATAATTTCTCAAAACTCATTGAACTCTATACTTACAGTGGGAGAATTTTATTTCATGTAAATTGAATCCCAATAAAGCCACTTCAAAAGCTGCATATTCCAGTCTCACGTGCAGCTTGGGCTGTGGGTATGATAAAAGTTAAACAGTAAGATATATTTCTTGAAATTTAAAAGGCTGAAGTGAAGCAGATGATGTACTTTTGCTTTTTCTGCTGGCCAAGATGTATTGGAGGCATTTCATTTGTTCTGTGGTAGCATTAAGCAGAGTTCACCATGTCCAGTCATTTGCTTTATAGGTGCCAAGTGCCAGACATGGGACATCCATTCTGCTAGTGCAGACTGTAGTTAGCATGGAATGATTCCTAGGCTGGCAGCTAGAAAGCTTCTAATTTATGGCGTTTCTCTGATTGTGGCAGCCACCTGGTTGTTGTGGCTTCCTGACCAGTGTTAGTTTTGGGACCAATGATTTTCTGATCTTAGAAGAGGCAGCACTTACTTTGGCTTTTGGAACTCTTTTCTTTTGATTCTATAAGCTATATAATACCCTATAATAAAAACTCATTTAACTTAACTAGAATGGAGTTTGTTCTTTAACTAAATGCTAATATAGTAGGTAGACATATTGTGAGAAATAAATGAAACTAGGTATGTAAAAAAAACCTTAACATTGCCCGGTGCTTAGTAAAGAACTCAATAAATATGTATTGTTATTACTGTGATCTGATGCTAAGTAAACACATGGTGGGTAAACCAGCTTGGGAGTATAAAATAGTTGATTTTTTGCTCATTGTCTTAGTTTGGGCTGCTATAACAAATTATCATAGACTGAGTGGCTTAGAAAACAAACATTTCTGACAGCTCTGAAAGCTGGAAGTCCAGGATCAAGATGCCAGCAGACCCACTGTCTGGTGAGGACCTCTTTCCTGGCTGATAGATTGCTGCCTTTTCATAGAATCCTCCAGTCACACAAAGCAGCAAGCTTTCTCATAACTCTTACAAGGACGCTAATTCCATTCAAGAAGGTTCTGCCCTCATGATCTCATCCAAATCTAATAAACTCCCAAAGGCGTTACCTCTTAATACAATCAATTTGGGGGTGAACATGAATTTTGGGGGAATACAAACATTCAGTCATTAAGATTCATCTATTCAGAAGTTTTTCAGTCTGTGCTAATTTGCATTATATGATCTGGCCCTTTCCTACCCGCCCTAATCCCATCGTCTACTGCTCTCCAGCTTGCTTATGGGACTCCAGATAAACAGGTCTAATGCCCTGTCTCAAATATGCTAAATTTATATCTGCCTGAGGGAATGAATGCACAATACTAACTTAATAGTCCTGGGGATCTCATTTCTGAATCTTAAGTAAGTTCAAGAGGCAGATGTCTTATATCCAATAACCCTCAAAAACCCTGGAAATTTAAGTGTTGGTGTTTGATTATAAATCATAAAAAATAAGAGATGATCCAGAAGATGGAAGGTTGGCAAATGTCATTCTGACTTCTTTCAAAAATAGGGGAAAATTACATTTGGAAAACTATGAAGTGACAGTCCTAATGGAAATACCTAGCAAAACTATTTAATGGATGTTTTAAATGGGTTTGAATGGTTGGAAAAAATGTATTAGCAAAATATTAGTTTATAGAGAAAAAGTTCAGCCGGGTGAAATGTGCTTTTTTGGCGGTCCGCGGGCCTCTCACTGTTGTGGCCTCTCCCGTTGCGGAGCACAGGCTCCGGATGCGCATGGCCCACGGGCCCAGCTGCTCCACGGCACGTGTGATCTTCCCTGACCGGGGCACAAACCCGTGTCCGCTGCATCGGCAGGCAGACTCTCAATCACTGCGCCACCAGGGAAGCCCTGCTCTTTCTTTTTAAGGGATGGTTTATATGACAGGTAGGTTAAGGGGATGCTATAGACATACTTCAGCAAGGAATGTGACCAAGTTATAATATCCTTAGGAATGAGATGGAGAAATGGAAGCTGGCTCTTAACACAATGCAATGACCTGTCTGACCCAGTTCATCTAATGTGGGACCAATTAGTGAGTGCCCACTGGCAGGCTCAACCCCATCTAAGGCTCTGAGACCATTTCTGACCCAGGTCAAGATTTAGGTCAGTAATTTAGTGACTTAGCATGCAAGTCAGCATGATATCTTGTTTTCCCAGACATCTTGCTTGAAATCTAGATTTGGGATCTTGGAGTCATTTTTGATATCCCTCTTACTTATGTTCATTGTCTGTTAAGTATTGATTAAATTTATCTTATCCAAATATTCCCTACAGTCATTTGTCTTAGTGGCTATCTCATTTTCTTTCAACTGTTGCAACAGCCTTTTAACCAGTCTTTCTGCCACAGGGGCTCTGCTTCTCCCAACTGATCCTCCATCTTGTGGTCAGTTATCTTCCTAAAAGTCAAATCTGATCATGTTACACTCCTGATTAAATATCCCAAACAAAATAAAGTGAAAACTCCTTCATAACTGACCTAGATCTGTATTTCTAGATTTACTTCCTGTGTCTGTTGGAGTACTCAAACTTTCCAGTTTTAAAACTTACTAAAAAGCTGCAGTAATCAATACAGTGTGGTCATGGCATAAGGCGAGACATATAGAGAATGGAATATAATTGACAATCCAGAAATGAACCATACATTTATGGTAAACTGATTTGACCCAGGTGCCAAGACAGTTGAGTGGGCAAAGGATAGTATTTTCAATAAAATTTTTCAAGCACAATTGAATAACAACATCCCTAAGAGTGAATTTGGACCCTTATCATATACAAAAATTGACTCAAAATTAATCAAAGACCCAAATGTAAGAGCTAAAGTATAAAACAGTTTGAAGGATACATAGGTATAAATCTTTGTGACCTTAGATCAGAAAATGGTTTCTTAGTTATGACAACAAAATCAAAAGTAATCAAAAAATAGATAATTGGCTTCACTAAAATTAAACATTTTCATGCTTTAAAGCACATTATCAAAGTGAAAATATAACCCACAGTATGGGAGAAAATACTGTATATCATGTATCTGAAAATAGACTACTATCTAGAGTATACAAAAAGTTCCTATAACTCAACAATAAAAAATAAATTGAACCCATTTAAAACTGGCAAAGAATTAAATAGACCTTCCTCTGAAAAAGACATTTATATAGCCAATAAGCATGTTGATGCTCAACATTATTAGCCATCAGGAAAATGCAAACCAAAATCACATCCACTAGGATAGATACACTTCAAAAAGTCAGACAATAACAAGTGTTGGTGAAAGTGTATAAAAAATGGAACCCTTGTGCATACATTTCACTTTGCTAGTAGGAATGTAAATGTTGCAGCTGTTTTGGAAAACAGTTTGGCAGTTAAATGCATAGAATTTTCACATGACTCAGTAATTCCACTCCTAGGTACATATTCAAGAAAAAGAAAAAGGTATGTCCAAAAACGTGTACCTAGTATTCATAGCAGTGTTATTCATAATAGTCAAAAAGTGGAAAAAATAACAAAGTATCCATGAAGTGATGAATCGATAAAATATGATATATCCATGCAATGGAATATTTTTTGGCAATAAAAATCAACAAGGTGTTTATACATCCTAAAACATGGACCAATCGCAAAAGCATTACGCTAAGTGAAGGAGGTTGGTTACAAAATGCCACATATTGTTGATTTCATCTATGTAAAATATTCAGGATAGGCAAATCTATAGACATAAAGTAGATTGGTACCTAGAACTAGTCGGGGGGGTGGGATACTGCTAATGGGATCCGGGGTTTCTTATCAGGGTTATGAAAATGTTCTAAAATTAGATTGTGGTTATGGTTCCACAACTCTGAATATAATAAAATACACTGAACTATAGACTTGAAATAAGTGGTGAATTTTATGCTGTTAGTTATAGCTTAATAAAGCTGTAATGAGAAAAACGTTTTTACTAAAGTGGTTAAAAATTTGGAGAAAGGTGAGAGAAAAAAGATCTTAAAATTCCTTCCTCCTTACAATGTGTGAGAATGAGGAAATGCAATAAAGGCCATGAAAAATGTTTTATGTCATCTTTCTACTAAGTAATTTTCCTGGCATCTCATTGAGGCAGAGAGATGAAAGCTATCTTCAGTAACAAATGAAAGAAAAAGAGCAAAAAACTTTAGCAAATCATCTAATTTCCTGAAGAGGCAGACTGCTTCCTACCTATGCTGTCACAATAACAAAGGCAAGAGTACACCCGTCATATAGGCAATAACCCAGTATTTCATGAAGTATTTTAATTCCTAGACTTTACAGGATGTTTTTAAGTTTCAGTTAGGTTAGAAATTGTCTTAGAGATCCATCCGAAGATGCTCTTATTGTATACACAAGGCTATTCGTGAAGCTCTGTTGGCCAAGCAGAAATAATCCAAATACGTATCCATCAAAGGAGTTGGTTGAATAAACTATGTTACATACACACAGTTGAGTATTAAGCAGCTATAAAATAGATTGAGGAATATATGTACCATTGCAGGGCTATCTTCAGGATATATTCTTAAGCTAAAAAGCTCAGTGGAAAATGGCGTGTACAGTGTGTTATCACTTATCTAGGAAAAGAGGAGTGGACAGAGGTAGCAGTTTTAAAATAAATCTTATGTAGAGTTGACTTTTGAATTGTCTAAATATTTTATCTGACTCTAAAACAAAGTTTAGAGACTAATCTTAGAGATTAAAAGTAAAATAAAATTAATGGGCAAATCATTTAACTGTATTAAATTTATATTTTCTAAATGATCGAGGGAAAAACAAAACCCATTTTTACTTCAAAGGATTCTAGTTACGTATTTTGGCATATGTCAACTGGCTTTTCATGGTTCGATGATCTAAAAAGATTTATTTAATGCTTTCATTAGAATTTTTTACCTTACAGAACACGTATTAAGTGGCTGCATAGTACTAATTTAAATTCATCTGATTTAAACCTCACAATGACACAGAAGTGTTATGATCTGCTTTTTACATCTACTTTGAGACATTGAATGACCTGCCCAAGATCAGTTCGACTCACCCAAGGTAGACAGCTTGACTGTGTAATCTAATGCTCTTAACCAAGACCATACTGCCTGTTATTAAATTGATATTAATCTAAAGGCTATACAAGCATCATAATAGGAACTAATACTTAGACAATGCATGGTTCACTTTTATTATCTTTTCCATTAAGGGAAACTTTTTGCATTTTACACATCAGTTCAAGTAAGAGTTGATTCAGCTAATTCTCCTACCCTAAAACAGGTAGGCGTGAAATTCGAACATGGTTGTAATATTCAAAAGCATAACATTATTAAAAGAAATGATTAATCAATAAAAGTAGTGTAAATAGGACTCAAATTGTTTAATTACTATCTACAATTGTTTACTAATTGTTTTTTAATTACTATCAAAGGGGTAATTTTGGCCATTTTATAGATACATTTTGATTAAACTTCTTGGGAGCAGTGATGTCTAATGTATATTCTCATAACACCTATTACAGTGCTTTATATAAGTAACAAATGTTTGTTCAATTAATATGTGAACACTTGCTACAAATAACAGAATCCAGATTCTATAAGAAACAATAATCAGCTTTTAAATGAGTAAAGTTGATAGCCAAGCTCATCAGTTTTCCTCCATTTTCATTTTCTTTTTGCATCACTTATTCCTTTCACAAACGTTTGTTGAGCAGAGTGCAGCAGGCTCTGTGCATTGGCTGTCCCCTGTAGAGCCCTCTGTATGCCTCTTTCACTAGCTGAGCGTTCTACCTCATCTGGAGTCCTTTAAGGACATGTCTAAGAGACTGAGTCAAAGGACAGGTGGGACTTTCTTTGGCTGACTCTCTTAGGCAGAAATTACTAACTCACATGCATACAGACACCTGTCAGAAAATCTAAATAAGTGCAATGGGCCAGGTAAAGAGACCATAGGGTGTATGGTGGGTTCCCAACAAACTGGGGACGGCAACATTGCAGATCTCTCTGTTGTCACCGTGATAGATGGTGGGAGCAAGGTTATAAGAACTTCCAAAAAAGATGGGAAACTGGATTTTTACTTGAAATATTATAATCCGGAAATTGTGACAGTGAAAAAAAGAAAGCAAATTACAAAGTGGAGAGCAAAAATTTTAAAATAACATGTGAACCCCTATGTAGTTCTGGCTGAATAGAACCTGCTTGCTGACTGAATTTGGCCTGTAGACCAGCGCCACATGGACCTCTGCTTTACAATATGTTCTGAATATCATATCCTTGTCTAGCATTCCATCTCTTCCCTAGGGGATGAATACTGGGGAAGTTTATACTGTTTAGAAAAGGCTTCAACTTGTAACCAGAGTCGTGACCTTATTCTATGATCTCACTAGGATAGTAGCTGAAAATACAATAAACCCAGCATCCATACAAAATCTACATAAGTTTTTATAAATTTTCTCTTCAAGACCCAGAAGCATAATTTTATAGCCTCTTCACACATGTGTAAAAGTTGTTTTTTCTTTAATATTCCCCAATACTTCAGACTTTTGTTTCAGTCATTTGTACTTTTTTTGACTTTGTTCTTAGAAACTAAGCACGAGTTTTCATCAAACTCGAACGAGAGTTTGATGAAAAAGAAATGGTTTTGGAACGCATTAACACTTTTAGGCCGGTGGCCTGATTTCTGTTTCTTACCTGTTTCAAGCAAACGCAGTATCATTGTCTATTTGAACTGAGACTTTGCCTTAGTTTTTTTTTTTTTTTTTTTTTGCGGTACGCGGGCTTCTCACTGTTGTGGCCTCTCTCGTTGCGGAGCACAGGCTCCGGATGCGCGGGCTCAGCGGCCATGGCCCACGGGCCCAGCTGCTCCGCGGCATGTGGGATCTTCCCTGACGGGGGCACGAACCCGTGTCCCCTGCATCGGCAGGCGGACTCTCAACCACTGCGCTACCACGGAAGCCCCTGCCTTAGTTTCTTTGTTCAAAAAGACTAAGTCTTTTTGAACTTAAGACTGTCAGTTTTTAGACATTAGGAATGTTGTAGTTGGTCCTTTATGCTAAAAACTCTAGAGACTAAAGTCATAGGTAAAGAGACTAGAGTCATAGGTAAAATAGATTGAGGAATATATGTACCATTGCAGAGCTATCTTCAGGGTGTATTCTTAAGCTAAGAAAAAGCTTCTTTTCTCATGCTGCTTATTTGCATAAAATGAAAGCTGTCCGGCTAGACTAAGAAATTTGAACTTAAGTTTCTTCCTCCCCGTTTCAATTTGGAAGGAATATTAGAGTGCAAGCAATAACCCATTAAGAATGAGGAGTGGTGACTGATGTCTGACAGCCACTGGTCAAGGAAGTAATATCTCTGGTGAAAGGAATCATCAACCTTAACTGCAAGAATATAGGTAGAACACTGTGGTAGATGTTGGCCCATTCAATATCCAATTTACTTTATTTCTAGTGTGTCTTCTGTACTTCAGAGGGTCGACAATAAGATTTCCTTCAATACTAGGACTTGGGATGTAATGGGAGGTCTCTCAACTAGATGTACTTTCATGAGACTTGAATTTGGAACTATGGAGAGGCTGGGATACATCTAGCAGAAAAAATGTGGTTCTGGAGCCAGTTGGTTGTCATAGCAACACCCTAATTCCACAGGCAGCTTCTAATTGAAGCAGGGACAGAAGTTCCCTTGGTGGTCCTGTTCTGCACTGTAGTTTGGGAACGATTCCTAGACACTCAGACTCGAGTCTCTTTCTTCAACCCTCTTAATTCTATAAATCACCTAAAATCCTGTACTAAATCCCTTTCAATATAGTAAAGTTGGAGTGAAGTGTTAGTCACCTACTAAAGTGTCCTGCAACAAGGCTAAGCACTGAACCTCAAAAGAAACACCGTGACTACATTTCTGGGTAAGGTACTGTGTAAGAAGAGAAAGTTAATTTGAAAGTGAAGGCAAAAGTTCAAGGAGAAGGATTCCTTGCCCAAGCCTCTTACTGCTCATTTCAGAGATTCTGTCTCCAATCATCCAACCATGTTGAAGGAACTTCTAATCTCCCATTACTAACCCCTGGTGGTGGGAGTGGGGAGAGTAGTATAATTGTGATTCCTTGGTGACTGGCCAGTCATGTACCACACAAGATCCCCTTGTGCTATAAATTTCAGGGGCTCCGGAGCTTTTCCCATTTCAGAAAACTGTAGGGATGGCTCTGACAGTCTGAGCAGGGACTCACATGTACCCATTTGGTAAAGGCTCAGATATTACCTGAAGCCTTAGCTTATATCACCACTAAGAAAATAGTATGCCCAAATCACATATAAAAGCTTGAGACTAGGGAATCTCTAGGTTTGTTTTATATGCTTACCAATATGTCACCACTGAGCACCATGCAAAATGTAGGCCCTATCTCCCCAGGAACCTGCTTCAACAACTGTGTTCTTTCTCTGGATCACCAGTCTCTCCCCGCTGTGGGCCCTTCCTCCTCAACCTGTAAATATGCTTAGTTCTTTTCCACATTAAAAAGATTCAACCCATCCTCAATCCACACAATTTGCCAATATCTTGCCTTTCACTGTCTAAAATTCTTAAAAATGCAGTTGGGGGTATCTTGGCTGAGACTCTTGGCCCTAATCATTTTGAAAAACCTAAACCATAGACCCTAGAAACTTTGTCATTTCAAAATAGCAAGCAGATTTTTTTAGGGGCAAAATAAAATGTTTTTTTGTTCTGGAAAAATATTTAATTAGACATCTTTGTTAGATAAATATAAAGCAAGCACTTCCCTGTTGTTCTTGTGGAGAACAGAACACTATTAACCCAAATCTGCTATTTTTTTGGACCTAGAAGTTAAGTATTATGTTGGTAATACAAACTGTTCTGTATTTCTGGAGTAGATTCACATCTCTGAGGCGTTCTTTGCCTTTGTTAATGTGATGGGAGGAGATGAGAACTATTTTTGGTCCTGAATAAATTTAGATTGACCAGTATTGCAAAATGCTGCTTGGTCTTGGGGGAGTTGTGGGCATTCCTATTCAAGAGGTTAAGGAAAGAGATAAGTAGTTAAAGAAGTTAGATGCCTGCAGAAAGGACATGGAATTGTTACGAGGTGGATTACCTGCACCTGGCATTGAAGAGCAGTTGAAAGAGGGAACGGGACTGGTTCCAATACTCAATGTTATATAAATCTGATTGATGCAGAAAGTACTCATATTGGATAAATTGTCCATAAGGAAAGGCTATGATCCTATGAATGGGAAGAATATTTTCTCTAAAGGTGGAAAAGTTTTCTCTATCAATTATTCAACATTCTTGAATACACTTCATTCAAGTATTATATAACCTGGCACAGGAAATGGGGATTTAAGGTCCTGAGTGGCAATACTCCAGTAAAAGTGGTGTCATGGTCTGGCTTTTATATACCATTCACTAAAATGAACCAGGGCTTGTTGGGAAAAGTCTGCTTCCAGGACTGGGACAGAGAAAGTACAAGATGAGCCTGGGAATTTTATTTTGCTAAAAAAATAAGAATGTGCTAATAGAAGGGTGGGGACACGTCAAAGGGCGTAGAATCCAGCTCCAGGTGGCTCCCGATGGTCAAATATGGCATAACTTGAGCATCAAAATAAAAAATGACAGTATTGATCATAACCAATTGAATAAAATAATAATACATGAGTTCATACTGATATAAATAAGTGAACAAGTCAGAGTAGGGTATTCACATAACCTCAAAATACCTCCCCATAAAAAACATGATTACAAAGAGATAAGGAGTAATTTCACAGCTACTATCCAGGCAGATATTAGTTTAATCAAGAGAATCAAAGCTAACACCACTAATGATGGGAAAAATGGAAATCATGTAGCACATAATAGATGAAATAAGAACACTGTATCACTTCTGTGACATTCCTGCTCAAGATGCAGAACCTGAACCTAATCGTGAGGAAGCAGCAGATAAGGTGAGGAACATTCTACAAAATAAGTAGCCTATAATCTTCAAAAGTATCAAGTTTGAAAACCAAGGAAAGACAAACAATTTCAAACTGAAGGAAACTAAAGAGAAATGACAAATGTGTGTGATCCTGGACTGGATGTCTTTTGCTGTAAAAGACATTAAGGACATACGTTAAAGCTTGAATGGAGTTTGGTCATTAGATGGGAAAACTTTATCAATGCATTTCCTGATTTTGATGGTTATGTAGGAATCGACAAATAAAACACAAAAGGTTAATGTCTTCCCATTTTATCAGTGGCCAGTAAGGCCTGGATATTTGTGTGAGAAAACAGTGGTGTACACTCATTGCTTCTAGTTCTTTACCTCTCATTCATGCTTTAACATATCGTTAAGTTTTCCTTCTTTTCTTTCTTCTCCATTTTTAACTGCTCACCAAGGACTGCAGTAAAACCTTGGCTAACCAAACTTGTCCCACATAGCGTCTGTGTGATCTTAGAAACTTTACTTCACTTGTGCATCAGTTCACTGTAATCTATTACCTGGGAAAATAATATAATTGTGGTTGAGACTTAAATACATATAAAATGCCTAGAATTTCTGATGATTAGCAATGTTGAGCACCTTTTCACGTGTTTGTTGGCAATCTGTATATCTTCCTTGGAGAAATGTCTTTTTAGGTCTTCTGCCCATTTTTGGACTGGGTTGTTTGTTTTTTTGATATTGAGCTGCATGAGCTGCTTGTATATTTTGGAGGTTGATCCTTTGTCAGTTGCTTTGTTTGCAAATATTTTCTCCCATTCTGAGCGTTGTCTTTTCATCTCGTTTATGGTTTCCTTTGCTGGGTAAAAGCTTTGAACTTTCATTAGGTCCCATTTGTTTATTTTTGGTTTTATTTCCCTTTCTCTAAGAGGTGGGTCAAAAAGGATCTTGCTGTGATTTATGTCATAGTGTTCTGCCTATGTTTTCCTCTAAGAGTTTTATAGTGTCTGGCCTTACATTTAAGTCTTTAATCAATTTTGAGTTTATTTTTGTGTATGGTGTTAGGAAGTGTTCTAATTTCATTCTTTTACATGTAGCTGTCCAGTTTTCCCAGCACCACTTATTGAAGAGGCTGTCTTTTCTCCACTGTATATTCTTGCCTCCTTTATCAAAGATAAGGTGACCATCAGTGCATGGGTTTATCTCTGGGCTTTCTAATGCAAATCAAAACTACAATGAGGCATCACCTCACACGGGTCAGAATGGACATCATCAAAAAATCTACAAACAATAAATGTGTGGAGAAAAGGGAACCCTCTTGCACTGTTGGTGGGAATGTAAATTGATACAGCCACTATGGAGAACAGTATGGAGGTTCCTTAAAAAACTAAAAATAGAACTATGTATAGACCCAGCAATCCCACTACTCGGCATATACCCTGAGAAAACCATAATTCAAAAAGAGACATGTACCACAATGTTCATTGCAGCACTATTTACAATAGCCAGGACATGGAAGCAACCTAAATGTCCACTGACAGATGAATGGATAAAGAAGATGTGGCACATATATACAATGGAATATTACTCAGCCATAAAAAGAAACGAAATTGAGTTATTTGTAGTGAGGTGGATGGACCTAGAGTCTGTCATACAGAGTGAAGTTAGTCAGAAAGAAAAACAAATACTGTATGCTAACATATATATGGAATCAAAAAAAAAAAGGTTCTGATGAACTTAAGGGTAAGACAGGAATAAAAGACACAGACATAGAGAATGGACTTGAGGACATGGTGAGGGCGAAGGGTAAGCTAGGGCAAAGTAAGAGAGTAGCATTAACATATATACACTACCAAATGTAAAATAGCTGGTGGGAAGTGGCCGCATAGCACAGGGAGATCAGCTTGGTGCTTTGTGACCACCTGGAGTAGAGGGGTGGGATAGGGAGGGTGGGAGGGAGGCTCAAGAGGGAGGAGCTATGGAGATATATGTATATGTATAGCTGATTCACTTTGTTAAAAGGAGAAACTAACACAACACTGTAAAGCAATTATCCTCCAATAAAGATGTTAAATAAATAAATAAATAAAAATGCCTAGAATCGTTCTTGGCACAGGTTAACTGCCCAAAAATGTTAGCTACTCATTATTATTAGAACTGTCTCCATCCCAGAATTCTTGCCTGTAATCCAGACCTATATATTCAAGTGACCAGTGGACATTTCCACCTGGATGTCCCACAGACATCTGCAACACAGAATGCCAACACCTGAGCTCTGCACACCAGCACTTGTTCCCGTTCTTCCCACACCTGTTTTCCCTATCCTCATGAAAGCCTCTGCCAGAAACCTGAATGCTACCTTTGACCCTTTCCTTTTTTTAAAAAAAAAAACTTATCCTATTCAATGGATGACCAAACAACATTAATTTTAATATCCTTTTATCTATTCCCCTCTTCCACCTTCCTGATTGTCACTTAGTTCATCATCTCGTTACCTCTCCCATGTTTTTGTTCATTTGTTTCTTTGTTGGGTGTTTGGGGGAGGGGGTTGTTATTTGTTTTCTGAATGAGATGGAAGAACTCTTAAAGTGGAGGTATTTGTACAAGGGGTCTGGCAGGATTGGAGGGTGTGGGTCTGTCCATGTGCCAAGACATCCAGAGAATCTGCAGTAGCCCAAACTCAGGTCTTTTTCAGAAATAGGCAAAGAGGAGTTCAGTTCTGAACATTGCAAAGCTAACTGATACCTCAGTCACCACGGAAGTTTCCTAGAATGAGCTGAGTTGCAGGAGGAAGTGCGCTGGCCCCGCCCACAGCTCCCTGCCCGCTTCTCAGCCTGAGAGGTATCGGGAGGGTGGTCCCAGGACAAGTCTCCTGTCATCCATAAACATCTCACCACTTCTACCACTATGCCTGAGATACCAACTCAGGTGTGGAGCCAGGGGTTAGGTCATCACTCAGGATGAAACCCCTCACTCTCTATCCTGTTAATGACTGCAGTCTACCTAGTTTTCCTGCTTATCCTTGACTCTCTCCCATCTTTTTTCTATCCTACCTCAAAAATAATCTTTCTAAAATGTAAATATGAACAAGTCCACCTTCCCCCCTTTAATGAAGTCACATTGTCTTTAACATAAAATACAACCCCTTAGTATGGCTTCCAAAGACCATTCTCTCCAGCTTTATGCTTTGCTCCCCTTCTTCCCCTTCTCTTGGCTTAATATAGAGTTCTGAACCAATCAGGGTAATCACAAGTGCCATCGACTCTCTCTTAGATCTTTGTGCAAATGTTGTTCTCTCTGGGCTGCTGTTGCCCATATTTCTTGCTTAGCTAACTTTTGCTCTCATTTGAGACTGCGCTCATACATAATCACCTCCATGAAGCTTTGTCTGAACCCTGCAGTGGGTTACATGCTCTCCCGTCTTGTGCTTCTTTGGCAGCACTCATCACATGGTTTCATAGCTGCCTACATATTCTCTATTCCTGCATTACGCTGAAAAGCACCTGAAGGCAGGGACTCTGGATGTGTGTGGATGTATGAGTCTCTTCAGCTCTTACATTGTATTTCTAGTGCCTAGTACATTGACAGAAACACAGAAAGTATTTTTAAAAAGATTTTTGAGTAAGTGAATAACACCAGCTGTATTTGTGACTTTCTCCCTAATTCTACATCGTTTATAGCATCGTTATAGCCATCTATTTATAGCAAATTGACAAATCATTCAATTACAATATATTGACAAGTCAGTCAATGTTTACTTTCTATTCCCAGTGTCTGGCTTTCAATAATTACTCAATAAACATTTTAAAATATGCAGTTTTTAACTAAGACATTGAATCAGATATTAAACTGTTCTTTAAAATTATTTCTTTAAAAATGTATACTTTGCCTATAAGATCTGGACCTTCTAGAGCCTTTAAGATGCCAGCTACTTTTTAATGGCTCACTCATTAAAGATGAAAATGATTGTTTTTGTAATTTTTCAGGGGTTCCTTTTCTACCATGTATGTCAGTGGCATTGGAACAGTTCCCCACTCCAGCTTAGACCAATGAGTTATTTTCTATATATTTCCTATAGCTTTATAATCATCCAAACTTCACATGGTACCAAAAAGCAACTAGTGCATTTTATACCACAAGAGTTGAGTTCATAAAACAGAAAACATAAAAACAATCGATAAATCCTAACAATGAGTCTCTTAAAAAGTATTTTATAAAAGCTCAGAGGAATGTCTCCAGGAAAATGCAGACATAGCTTTTAAAAAGTTCTAGGTTTCTAGCTTGGGTGTAAATTAAGCCTCGATGGCTTTAGTTCATGTGATTAAAAGAGATACGACTCAAAGATATTTGTTATTTGTTTTATATATTTTCAATGACCCTGGATTGGTATTATAAGTATTAATATCTAGCTTATAGGGTACAGTAAAATAAAGTACTAAGCATGGAATCACCAAGGACTTCAACAATGGATCTGTTTTTGGCATTTCTCCCCAATGACAGACAATATTTGATGAAAGTACCTTTACATCTAGGATCTTTCACCACTCTTAGGAAGTACTGACTCCACGGGTTAGCTCTGTGCTGCCACTATTGCAGAATCAGTCAGTTTGCATCCTCAGTTGAATGGTTTCCACTAAAAAATGACTGGGATGTAGCAGTAGAGGCATTCATTGAACTCCATGCTATGACTTTGATGCCTCTATCATCTCATATACATATTGAAGGTAATGTTTAGTTCAGGCCCTGGGTGACTAGGACGATAGAGGACATTTAAGACATCAGTAGGTTATTATGAAAACCAAGCTTACAGAAGAAGAAAAGTAGATGCTATTGTATCTAATGATCTTTGCCAGCACGACAAGATTCCCCAAAGTTGGAAAGCTGACCCCGCTCCATAAGCAAAGGACATGGCCCATTGACTCTGGAAGGATTCTACAGTCAGAGGTCACCACACTGGAGCCTGTTTACATGGTCACTAGCCTGCAAATAGGCCTACAAGTCCTGGATGTTACCTCTAGAGAGAGAGACGTTTAAACTATCAGAATCATCAGGAGGTGAAAAAAGCCCACTATTCTATCCCAGGATTCAGGGGGAAAAAATCTGTACATATCATCAATGGGTAGGTTAGCTCATCTCTAAAGTACCTTCCCAACTTATTGTTAGGGCAGCTCGAAGTGCCCATGGTGCCTTCCTAAGGATATCCACATTTGTATAGAAAGCATTAGATAGATTGAATTCTTTGTAACTTCAAGTCACTTACTCTGAGACTCAAAAGCAAAGTAGGATTTATCAGTAAGGTAAAGATGTTAATACAAATATCACAGTATCTGATACCCAATGGGTGGTATCCTTCATTATTACTATATACTTACATTTGTATTTCTTGAAATACTTTGATAGTTCTCAAAGCCTCTTGAGCAACAGGGAGTATTATTATCTGCTTAATAAATACATTCTTGAGTAATCATTTCCACTAAGTTTCTTGCAAAGCTTTGCCATTTATTTCAGATGTGAACCTGTTGACAAATGAATGGCCAAAGTAACTACAGAAGGAACATCGTATCCTGCGTCTACCCAGAGTAAAATGACATGAAAATAAAAAGGTGTAAAATAAAAATCCATGTGTTTATTTTAAACTATTTATTGAAATCTGCCTATAAAGTGCTGTCCTTAATATCTGTAGGGCAAGAGAGGCTGCTCCTCTATAAGTGTGCAGTCCAGTGAGAAAGACTAGATATTGCTGAAATAAGGGGAAGGGGACTAACATAAGACTTAGGAACACTATTTCTTCATGTCTGTTTTATGTCACAAATATGACTAAAGTCAACTATGGAACAAGCTATATAGTTTGTTTTGTGTGTTTCACTGTTTAAAAAAATTTCTAGCAGAGGTGATAACTATAATTTTTTAAGAAAAATTATGGCAAATTTGGTAAAAAGTAATCACAGCAAAAGTCTGAATCATGTACTACAATCAGACAGAATGCATGATTTTGTGGTTGGAAGGCCTTAGGCAACTCACATTTATTATCTTTTGGTTTTCTCACTCGTAAAATATAAAAGATAGAACTGTGCCACTGTCTTTTGCATGAAGACATGTGGAATTAAAGAGATACATAAAGTAAAAGAAGAGAGACAATACCTTGTAATGTCGATATTATTAACATGAGGAAATGAAGTTTCAGGAAGACTAAATATCTTGTAAAAGGTTATACAAGGGACTGGCTGAGTTGTGTCAAGGTTCATAAACTGTTATTACCGTTTTCATCGTAGAGATATACAGGAAAAGGTAATTCTTGCATTTCGCTCTCTTTACAGTTTTTATATAGCAGCTACCATTTAATTCCTGGGTATGGTATCTGTACAATGGTTCTGACTTTCTTTGTGCATAAAAATTATCTGGTAGGCTTGTTAAAAATGTGGATTTGGGGATACCCTTAACCTCCCACACTGATTCACTGTATCTGGTGTGGGGCTCAGGAATCTACATTTTTAACAGCCACTCCTAGGTGATTCCATCACAGGTGATCCATAGATCACCTTTTGAGAAACACCTATTTCCATCATGTGGGGGATTTTAACAGAAAAGCAAGGTATCTCAGTTTTATTAGAACCTAACATACTGACAGTGTCTAGGTCCTAGCAAAATACCTAGTTAAATATGTCTTATCAAGCTGAAATGACCTCAAAGTTCAGTCTGATCCTATTTGGATGGATTTGAACTGAGCCCCCCACAAGATTTAATACATATAATTATATGCATATATACAAGGTAGATGCTTTCTGTGGTAGAAGAAAGCAGGAAACTATCACTGATCAAAGAGTATTATAATTCTTGAATTTTCAGCTAGGTTTGATACTAACATTCTTAAAGGAAATGTATTATATCACTGTTTTTTTGATCTACTAAATTGATATCCCTGGATTAGGTTTTTAAAAAGTGTGTAAATTTAATTCTGTGAAACAAAGCAGAGCAAAGAACTTTAGGCCTTGAGGTAATCTTTCCACACGTCTTTGCTTAGGCCACTCTTTAGAAATCATAGAGGAAGGTGCTCTATTTATGCTTTTGTAAATCTTCTACTCTGTCTCCTCATTAAACTGACTTCAGCTTTAAATTGATCTGCGTAGCATACAGCAATTAACTTAGACAACCTAAAGTTGTCTAAGCATCCTTTGTCTAGTCCAGAGCTGGTAATAAATCAATGGACAGAGTAATTGACATTTCTTTTTTTCTGGTTACTGAAATTCCTTGCAATCCTTGTCAGGATAAACATCAAAGGGCTAGCAATTTTTCCGTTTGTTTTTAATGCCACAATGGCAAAATATTTATGGTATTCTGGGAATGTGTAAGAAGAATATTAAGTTCAAAGGCAAAAGAAGAGGCCAGACTAGGAGCCTTTCTACCTGGATCAGAGGTTTTGAATCCTTGAGATGTAGTCTGTGTGGTCAGAAAACTAAACATTTTTCCAGAAAGTGTATTTAGTGTCGTTTGTACTGTATGGATTGTTGCATGGTTGATGAATGATGTGACCATTAAGATACTGCACTCCAAAATGTGGTAGGCAGGCATTTTTTTCCCTGGAGAGAAAAAAAGAAAACTACGAATTTGTACAAATGTGTATCTAGAGCCTTAATAGACTCCAGGTTAACAAGGACCTTGAAAACGACTAATTAACTAGTTTAATTATCTGATGATGGGTCTCTACTTTTAATTCTAGAGTAGTTCATCTTTGGAACATTTTTTTCAAATTATATGCTCAATCCTTTTTTTTTTTAAGACAAATAATCTTTTTGTGCTATTAGTTTTACCTTCAGCTAGTCTTTTAAAGATCAACACACTTGTCATGTTTACAGCTGAATGCCGAGACCAGCTGTGAATTAAGCAGAGACAGTGGATTATGTAGATTAGACAACCTGGCTACTCAATTCCTATTCCAGGGAGTGATCCTGATTTGAGGGCAGTTGGGGATATTGGGAGAAGCTCTGGGTATGAGGTGATTTATATCACAATTGTAGGTCTGTCCCTTTACTTTGTAGGGGAACACTTTTATTGTGAAACTGAAAGTTTGGGTCAGACCGGCTCTTAGTTCCTTGCCACCTGGAAAATCTTAAGATTCTATGATTTTTGTGGATTCATGCAAATCTTTAATATCAGTAAGTCCCCGTGGGTACTATAAATTTATCTTCTCGTATAATATGTGCAACCTTTGTCAAGTACTCTTGGATGTAGATGAATCTGGCATAATTTTTAAGTATTCTACTTTACCAGCACCTCATTGTATTTGGGTAAGGCTGATCCCCCTAGATGAGAGGCAGAATCTCTTGTGGGTAGATCAGGATGATTTGTAAAAGTCCTCACCAGTTTCTTTCAGAATGCAGTATCAGTTGCCTTCTGTCCCTTATTTATTCTTATTCTTCCCTAAGAGATATGACTGCATACTTAGTGCCTAGTTCAGGGCAATGATTCCATCCATGGACAATTTTAGAGGATAAATCTAGGTGCTTCTCTCTTTTCTGCCTGCAGGGAACTTTAGACTGGGAAGAAGCTATTAAAGAAATCTCTTGGAGGAAGGCCAACCATTCTTTACACATTTATAGTAATAATATTCCTAGGTCCCTGTCACAGATTATTTATGGTTGCTCTTAACTTTTCAATATGCGTCATTCTACATGGAAAAGGCACAAGCAAATACCAGAATAACAGTCCCTTTGTTATGTTTTTCCTCTAACTTCCTTACTCTCCCTCAACCAATTATAATAACCTGTCTCTACGGATGTTTTTTTAACACTTCCTACTTTAGTATTAACAGTAAATTTAATTAACATGTTTACCCACACTTCTATTTCATTAATAAGCATCTCAAAGTATTGGACTCAAACCACCCTTGCAGCACCTGATCATAGCAATCCCCCAATGATGAGTCTTCGTGTATCATTGTCTTTGATTTTTAGTCCTTGAGATACTTTAAAAAATCCTGCATAGCTGTGTTCTTAGTTAACATTTCTTGAGTATATTTTTGAAGTAAGGTATTTTATGGGATTAATTTTTTGCATCCAGTTGTACTCATATAAAAATCAATTGTCATGATTTGCTAAGAGTGAACTGAGCCTCCTCATTCCCCGTTAATTTCTGATACCCTAAGTCCATAAATTTCTTTTTATTTCTGTTTTAATTTGTTTTTCAGTTGCTTTGCTCAGATTCAGTGATATTATTTACAGGGATGCTCTCTTAGGAAACTCTTATTTACAGATTGACAAGTGAATATTCAGAAAAATCAGGCATTTTCTTTATATTCCTTTTTAGGTTGGTTTTAGTTATATCTGGCTCATTTTTAGTGATGTTATAGGGTGCGAGATGAAAGAAGGTTGTCAGTTCCTTGAGGACCAAAACTATGTCATTCATTCATATTCCTCACAGAGGTTTAAATAGCAGATATTTACTTAGTGTTTCCTACAACTCCCAGTAGACCTTAAGCTCTATTGGCTTGGAGATCACTTTTACACATGGGACCCACAATGCCTAGCAAATATTGGCTGGCTTTCTCTCTCTTTTGCTCTCAATCTGTGTATTATTCACATGAGCGTATGTTTATTGAAATTGTTTTCACTGATGTATAACTTATTTTTAGTGAAATGCACAGATCTTAGATGTAGAGTTTGATAAATTCTGACAAATGCATACACACGTGTAACCCACATCCTATCGAAATACAGGACATTTTCATTATCCTAGAAAATTTCCTCACGTCTCCTCCCAGTTAAAACCTCTGACAGAAGCACTCTTCTGACAGAAGCACTCTTCTGATTTTTTTTCTAGTATGTACTAGTTTTGCCTGTTATAGACCTTCAAACAGTATGAACTCTTCTGTGTTCAGCACATTTTACCAGTTTCTGATGTTTATCCTTGCAGCTCATCCGGCAGTATTTTCTTACTGTTAACGGGCATTGAATATACCAGAATTTTAAACCCATTCTCCTGTTGTTGGAGGATTACTATTAGTTTGAAACAACTAGCATTGTTTACAGTCTTTGGTTATCATGAATTAAGCTGCTATGAACATCCTATACAAGTCATCTGTGTATGTGCATGTGTACCTATGTGTTCTTTCTCTTAGACAAATACCTAAAAGTAGTGTTGTTAGGTCACAGAGGTAAGTATATGTTTATGAGAAACTGCCAGGTTGATTCCCAAAAAGATTATACTATTTTATGCTCTCACTAGCAGTGTGTGAGTTCCAATTCCTCCAAATCCTTGCCCACAATTGGCATTGCCAGTCTTTTTAATTTTATCCTAATAGAAATATACAATGGCACAGCCACTTTGTAAAACAGTTTATGGTTCATCAAAATGTTAAACATAGTGTTACCATATGATCCAACAATTCTGCTATGTACGTAATAAGAAAAAAGAAAACATACGTCTTCACAGAAACTTGTACAGGTACATTCATAGCACCATTATTTTTCTTTTATTGAAGTATTATTGATTTACGATGTTTCAGGTGTACAGCAAAGTGACATTTTATATATATATTCTTTTGAAGATTCTTTTCCATTATAGATTATAAGATATTGATAAAGTTCCCTGTGCTATATAGTAGGTCCCTGCTATTTATTTTATATATAGTAGCGTGTATCCGTTAATCCCAAATTCCTAATTTATCCTTCTCCTCCTTTCCCCTTTGGTAACCGTAAGTTTGTTTTCTATGTCTGTGAGTCTATTTCTGTTTTGTAAAGAAGTTGTTTATATCACTTTTTTAGGTTGTGGTATATATATATACAACACAAACTTATTTATACAACATATACTTATTTATCTTCTTTATTCATCTGTCAATGGACATTAAAGTTGCTGCCATATCTTGGCTATTGAAAATAGTGCTGTTATGAATATTGGGGTGCATGTATCTTTTTGAATTTGAATTTTCATCTTTCCTGACTATATGTGCAGGAGTGGGATTGCTGGATTACATGGTAACTCTATTTTTAGTTTTTTAAGGAACCTTCATCCTGTTCTCCATAGTGGCTGCACCAATTTACATTCCCACCAACAGTGTAGGAGGGTTCCCTTTTCCCCACACCCTCTCCAGCATTTATTGTTTGTAGACTATTTGATGATGGACATTCTGACTGGTGTGAGGTGACACCTCATTGTAGTTTTGATAGCAGCATTATTCATAATAACCAAAAATTGAAAACAATTCAATGTTTATCAACTAATAAGTGGATAGATTAAAAATGAGGTATATTCCTAAAATGGAATATTAGCAATAAAAAGTAATGAAGTATTAATGCATATTATAATATGGATGAACCTTGAAATCATTATGCTAAGTAAAAGAAACCAGACACAAGACTACATATTGTATGATTCCATTTATACAGAATGTCCAAAACAGGGAAATGCAGACAGAAAGTGGATTTTACAGTTGTCTAGGTCTTGGGCGGGGAGGGGAATAAGGAGAAATGAGGAGTAAAACATGGCCATGGGATTTCTTTCACAGGGGACAAAATGTTCTAAAATTGAAAGTGATGATGGTTGCACAACCCTGTGAATACACTAAAAAACATTGAATTTTGTACACTTTAGATTGGAGAATTGTATGTTCTGAGAATTATATCTCAATAAAGCTGTCTTTTCCAAAAAGAAACTTATGCAGACGGGGAATAAGTGCAAAGGCCCTGAGGCAGGAAATGCTTGGTGTGACTGAGGAGTAACAAGAAGTCCTGTGTAGCTGGAGCGGAGTAAGCACAGCAGAGAGAGTAGTGGGAGAGGAGGTTGGAGAGGTAGGCAGGGGCCAGGATCTATAGGGCTGTGTAGTCCATGAAAAGGAGTTTAGAATTTATTATGAATGTTGTAGGAAGCCACTGGAGGGTTCTGGACAGAGAAGTAGCATGATCTGATGGGTATAGTAAAAGATCACTCTGCTGCCTGTATGGGGTGAGAGCTACAGAATGGCAACAGGGAGAATAGTTAGGAGGCTCTGGCAGGAGTCTTAATGAGAAATGGTTGTGGGCAGGACCAGAATGAACTCTGTGATGGTCATGAAAAGTGGTTGGACTTGGGATGTATTTTGAAGTCAGAACTTACTGGCACACTGAATGTTTGATGTAAGGGAAAGCAAACCATTAAGGAGGAATAGGTGTTGTATATCTGTGTGTATATTTGGATGTGCATTCTGCTTTGAAATAAAGAAAAAGCTGACTTCATTATTTTACTTTGTTCTAAAGGCACAATATTTTATTTGGAAGAGAAAACAAAATGCTCACATTTCTGTCTCTGCAAACTCTTATTCGTTGGATGGGCATATTCACATAAACTCAGAGAATGTTCTTAATATTGTTGATGTAAGAAATAAAGTACCTATAAAGTTCAAACATACAGTGTTTTACATAAATAGTAATGACCGAAGAGAGAGTGCTTTGTGGAATCTCATATTTCTCTGTGAAAATTTCATGTTGTAGTCCTGTACTGAATGTTTGCAATTGATCGCATACTTATTTTTACTTAGTTTTTAGATAATTGTTTTTTCTGTTGAGTGTTTTTGTAGCCATTTTTACCTTTTCACACAGCTTCTTACATCTTCCATTATTTATATATTAAAGCTGATTCTACAAGTCTAAGTCCTATTTAAATTAAATCCTCGTTCTCTTTATGTAATCATTTCATAGTTGGCCTCTTTATAGCACTGAATTTATTTTCTAAATAGCATTATTAAGTACAATTTACATGTGGAAAAAGCATCAGCAACATTCAGATTTTGTACTTTAAGTGACCATTTATATGTGTGTTGTACCTTGCATGCATAGTTGTGAAACCAAGAGAAGATAGTTAGCCACAAAATTCATCAAGTGCAGTGTTGACTGCAAAAATCACAATGAGCTATAAGCCAGTTCATTTGTGTTTCCATTAGGATGCACTGAATTGCATAATTATGCTATTGTTGTTGAGTGGTGACCTAACATAAAGGTGCCTGTGGTTATTGCTTAAGATTGTTATCAAGGTAAATGTCTTAAATATTCAAAATAGGGCTTCCCTGGTGGCGCAGTGGTTGAGAGTCCGCCTGCCGACGCAGGGGACACAGGTTCGTGCCCCGGTCCAGGAGGATCCCGCATGCCGTGGAGTGGCTGGGCCCGTGAGCCATGGCCGCTGTGCCTGCGCGTCCGGAGCCTGTGCTCCGCAGCGGGAGAAGCCATGGCAGTGAGAGGCCTGCGTACCGCAAAAAAAAAAAAAAAAAAAAAAAAAAATCAAAATAAATTAGTCATCCCGAGACTCTTTTATTGTTGTAGGTTTGCAGGCATTTCAGAAAATTCCTTTCTTTTGAGGTAAACCCTAGCTTCATCTTTCTCGTTCCCTATGTCGCTAGTGTGTGGACAGGCAATCCTTCCAGTAAGGTCTCTTTTCTGGTTTTAACGAGAGCAAAGAGTTTTCTAATTCCCGGAAGTGGCTGATATTATTGACTACAGTTCTCATCCACAAGACATTTTGGAAATCCAATGATCTGGCCCTTATTCATTCAACGTGGATAGTGTATAACCTTTGCAATCAATCATGTAGTATGGCTGACATTAAATGCTGCCTGCCCACAAGTCTCCTGCGGCTCCTTTCTCCAGCTCTATTTTTATTTCCACATCAGGAGCGTTCTCCGAGGATGAAGAGAGTATGGTGGTGGCTTGTGACTGCCAGGGTGTTGAAGCGGGAGAGCTGCAAGCACTCCTGGTCTTATTCCATGGATAGACAAGGCTGAGGACAGTTCCTGTTGCCCACAAAGAATTTTAGCTGGAGCTAGATGTCGGCAGGCTGAATCAATCAGAGAAGGCAGGTGCTAGGGATTTGGAGGTGAATACTAAATAAAGGGAAGAGAAACCCCAGGGAAGGGAGAGAGCATAAATGTAAATGGGGCAGTTGCTCTTTCCTGTACCAAGGAAACGTTGTGCTATGCTTCCTGCACGTAGCGGAGGGCTGCAGATCAATGGTTAAAGACACAAGTAAAACGCTGGCAATCTTCCTGACTTAAGCAATACTCCACAAATGTTCAACAATATGAACAGCATTTATTGTTGTTTTGTTATTCAGTCTGCCTTTTCCTCATAATGGAGATAGCGTGCATTTTCTTAATTACATCCCATACTGACCAGTGGTCTACAATTGGAATCAGCAATCCAGGAAGCGACTGGTCAGTTTACCTCACTGAAAAGCACTTGGAAATAATCCACACAGGCATCTAGTCCTGCCCTAACTTGGGCTCCACTCATGCTTTGCTCACACAAGCTATAATCATTAAGTTATATGCTTATAGGTCATAACTATACTGAGAGTAAATCCTTATATAGGTACTGTAAATGCCTGTCAATCAAATGTGAATGTAAAGAAAAAGTTATATATTTTCTCAGCAGCTCTTTTAACAAACTAAGTGGGAGAGACGGTCTTGTTAATGCTTCTCAATTTTTTTAACGTTATATGACATGCATGAATTAATGTATCCAGCCATATCTACTTTTATAGATGTAGGAGTAGCAATGGTAATAGATCTCAAAGTATCTATTATCAATATTGTGATTCTCATTTTTGACCGCTGAGTGAGTTGAGGGATATAATTGAAAGTTGACTGTCTTCTTGACAGGTAAGTCTAGAAGGCCACCCTCATTGTTTATAATGGATAAACCCTATTATCTCATGGTTTTCAGGGGTATTAATTGTACTTGATGTGTATGGTTCCAATGAGGAAGATGTAATATATGGCATTTGGTACTAGCTTAATATAAATCTTTATCATTTTACCACTACACATCTTTTAGTTTTCTAAGGGGGGGAAAACAACAGTGTTTGTTATAAGAAAACTCTCTTACATAAATTAACATGTTTCACCCCCCAATTCCCAATGTAATTACAGAAAGCTTTTAAAGAAATAATCTGGTTATAAGGTTAGCTCTTATCACAGCCAGAGATCTAAAACAGGTGGAGTTGGCAAGACATAGGCAGTCATGGACTTATTTTTATTGATATATAATTCACATAACGTAAAATTCACCATTTCAAGTGTGCAATTCGGTGGCTTTTAGTATATTCACTACGTTGTGCAACTGTCACCACTATCTAATTTCAGAATATTTCCATCACCCCAATTAGAAAACCCATAACCCCAAACCTACTAGCAGTTACAATTCTCCTCTTTCCCCTACCAATCATTAATTTACTTTCTATCCCTGTGGATTTGCCTATCCTGGACACTTCATATAAATGGAATCTCAATACATTGCCTCTTGTATTGTATCTGCTTTCTCTCAGAATAATTGTTTCAAGTTTCATCCATGTTGTAGCATGTAACAGTACTTCATTTCTTTTGTGATTAAATAATATAATAGTATGGACATGACAAATTTTGTTTATTCATTTACCAGTTGATAGACATTTGAATTCTTTGAATTTGGGGGTTATTATTGAATAATGCTTCTATGAACATTCATGTATAAGTTTTTGTGTTAATATATGTTTTCAATGCTCTTGAGTATATACCTAGGATTGGACTTGCTAATTCAATGCTATGGTAATTCTGCTTTACTTTTGAGAAACTGCCGAACTATTTTCCAAAGTGGCTGCACCATTTTACATTTTCACTAGCAGTATATGAGAATGCCAATTTCTCTTCATACTTGCTAACACTTTTTCCTGCTTTTTTTGATTATAGTGATTTCTTTTTTTTTTTTTGCTGTATGCGGGCCTCTTACTGTTGTGGCCTCTCCCGTGGCGGAGCACAGGCTCTGGAGGCGCAGGCTCAGCGGCCATGGCTCACGGGCCCAGCAGCTCCGTGGCATGTGGGATCCTCCCGGACCGGGGCACGACCTGTGTCCCCTGCATCGGCAGGCGGCCTGCACGACCAGGGAAGCCCTATAGTGATCTTAATCTATACAAAGTGTGATCTCATTGTGGTTTTGATTTGCATTTCTCTAATAACTAATGATGTTGAGAATTTTCTCATGTGCTTATTGGCAATTTGTATATCTTCATTGGAGAAATGTCTCTTCATTGATGAACCCTTGAAAATCAGATTATATGTCTTTTTATTGTTGTGCTGTAAGAGTCCTTTATATATTCTGGGTACCAGACCCTATATAATTTGCAAATATTCTCTTTCAATGGGTTGTCTTTTCACTTAATTGATAGTGTCTTTTGACACACAAGTTTTTTTTTAAATTTTAATAAAGTCCAATTAATTTTTTTCTTTGGTTGCTTATGTTTTTGGCATTACATGGAAGAAACTGTTACCTAATCCGAGTTCGTGCAAATTTACACCATTGTTCCCTTCTAAGAGTTTTATAGTTTTAGTTCTTATATTTAAGTTTTTGTTTCATTTTGAGTTAATTTTTATATATTATGTGAAGTAGGAGTCCAACTTATTTATTTTGCATATGGATATCTAATTGTCTTGGTCATGAATTTTTTTTTTTTTTTTGCAGTATGCGGGCCTCTCACTGCTGTGGCCTCTCCTGTTGAGGAGCACAGGCTCTGGACACGCAGGCTCAGTGGTCATGGCTCACGGGCCCAGCTGCTCTGCGGCATGTGGGATCCTCCCAGACCAGGGCACAAACCCGTGTCGCCTGCACTGGCAGGCGGACTCTCAACCATTGTGCCACCAGGGAAGCCTGGTCATGAATTTTTGAGAGAGCAAATCCTTAGTAGTTTGAATAACTCAAGTGACTCCTAGGCTGATTCTGTGTCTTATCAGTTGTGCTTAATAGTTTGAACCCTTGAAAACTGTAAATAAAAATAGTTTTAAAATCATTTCCAATTAAACAGAAAATTTGAAGGACAGGAGAAATATAATGAAAAAATAAAAACCACTCATGCATCTAAAACTTAAGGCTAACCAGTTTAACTATTTTGCTATATGTATTTCTATCCTCTATCTATGCATTCATATCATAATGTGCATACTGTTTTGGAAATCTCTTTTTAATATAATATGAGCATTTTACTGTGGCAATTTTTTTTTTTTTTTTTTTTTTTTTAAATTTATTTTATTTATTTTTGGCTGCCTTGGGTCTTCGTTGCTGCACCCGGGCTTTCTCTAGTTGTGGCGAGCGGGGGCTACTCTTCGTTGTGGTATGCGGGCTTCTCACTGCGGTGGCTTCTCTTGTTGTGGAGCATGGGCTCTAGGCATGCAGGCTCAGTAGTTGTGGCACGCGGGCTCTAGAGTGGAGGCTCAGTAGTTGTGGCGCGCACGGGCCTAGCCGCCCAGCGGCATGTGGGATCTTCCCGGGCCAGAGCTCGAACCCGTGTCCCCCGCACTGGCAGGTGGATTCCCAACCACTGTGCCACCAGGGAAGCCCCTACTGTGGCAATTTTTAAAAATTTTATTTACTTATAGTATTAGATTATGACTGTACTATCAATTTCATTCTAATTGTTATACTTTTTTTTTTAAATGTCTCAAGTTCATCTTTTATTTATTTATTTATTTTTGGCTGTGTTGGGTCTTCGTTTCTGTGTGAGGGCTTTCTCTAGTTGCGGCCAGCGGGGGCCACTCTTCACCACGGTGCGTGGGCCTCTCACTATCACGGCCTCTCTTGTTGCAGAGCACAGGCTCCAGACGCGCAGGCTCAGTAGTTGTGGCTCATGAGCCTAGTTGCTCCGCGGCATGTGGGATCCTCCCAGACCAGAGCCCGAACCCGTGTCCCCTGCATTGTCAGGCAGATTCTCAACCACTGTGCCACCAGGGAAGCCCCAATTGTTACACTTTTTTAAAAAAAGAATTGAAGTGTTACTATGAGTATTCTTTTACCTTAATGTATTCATGTGACTCTGATTATTTTCCTACATAAATTCATAGGATTTGAATTTCAGTATCAAAGGCTTTTGAGTGATATTGACAACTCTCTAGAACTATTCCAGATGATGGTGGTTTTTGTCTCCGGCATTTCTTTTTTATTCTTCCTTAGGATTTTTATCTCTCTGCTTACATTGCTCGTCTGTTCTTGGATGCTATCTACTTTATCCATTAGAGCCTTTAGAATATGAATCATAGTTGTTTTAAATTCTAAGTCTGATAATCCAACATCTCTACCATGTCTGCTTCTTTTTTATTATATACATATAAGTTTATTTATTTTTGGCTGCATTGCATCTTCGTTGCTGCGCATGGGCTTTCTCTAGTTGTGGCAAGCAGGAGCTACTCTTCATTGTGGTGCATGTGCTTCTCATTGTGGTGGCTTCTCTTGTTGCAGAGCATGGGCTCTAGGCATGCAGGCTTCAGTAGTTGTGGTACTCAGGCTCAGTAGTTGTGGCTCTCAGGCTCTAGAGTGCAGGCTCAGTAGTTGTGGTGCACAGGCTTAGTTGTTCCGCGACACGTGGGATCTTCCCAGACCAGGGCTCGAACCCGTGTCCCCTGCATTGGCAGGCGGATTCTTAACCACTGCACCACCAGGGAAGCCCTACCATGTCTGCATCTGATGCTTGTTCTGTCTCTTCAAATTGTGTTTTTGCCTATAGGTATGCCATGTAATTTTTTTCTTGGTAGCTGAACATGGTACTGGGTAAACTGTTATGAATAGGACTGTAATAACGTGGTAGTGAGGGAGGGGAAGTGTTCTATAGTCTATAAATTAGGTCTCAGTCTTTCAGTGACCCTATGCCTCTGGACTATGAACTTCCTGTGTTTCTCAGTTTCCTTTCGTTTTGCTCAGGTGGGACAGGAAGGCTGGGGGTGCTGGAGATAGGTATTTTCCTTCCTCCGGGTCAGCTAAGCTCTGGTAATACCAGAGTTTAGGCTCTGATTAACTAGCTTACCCTGAAGGCAGGCCTTGTTAAGAAGAACAAAGTGCTTTGGTATATTTTAAGTGGTTCCTTTTCCCCTCCCCCAGGTGGAAGTACCAGGAAATTTTTCTCTGATATTTACTGTGGGAACCTGGTCAAACTCCTGCAGGTAAATCTCACAATGTTGTGGAGGTCTCCTTATGACTAGGTCCTCCTAGAGTTTTTGACTCTCAGACTTAGCACACTGTGCCTCCAGCAATTCATCAATTACAGTTCAGGTTTCCCTACCCAATCCTGGTTCCCAAGGCTGTTTCAGCTCAGGAGTCTCTACTCTGGTAAGCCACTCCTCCTTATATTTGCCTGCCTGTCTTTCCAATCAGGCCAGCCATTTCCTCAGTGTCTTCCCCTCTCCTGCAGTTCCATAAAAAGTTTTCAGTTTTTCAATGTGTTCAGCTTTTTACTTGTTATTAGGACATAGTTGCAACTTCCAAGATCCTTATATTGCATAACTGGAAACCAGAAATCAGTGATCAACTTTGAATTCTTTTACTAGGAAGGTAGGATTTACAAAAGATAGGTAGGAAGAGAAACCTAGTTATCCTTTACTTTAAATGGAAAGAAGGTTAAGGAAGATGGTTCAATTGAATTTTTGCTTTCAAAGAGATAAGAAAATAAGTGTAGCCATTGAAAGAAATATTTAGAGGCATAAGATTCTCTAACTTAAGAGCTGAATGAGGCAGCATTATAAGTTTTCCGTGGTCAGGGCCTAGATGTCATTTCTTTTGTAAACTCTTATAACATAGAGCAGTCAGTCAGAAAATACTGATTGGCAACCGGGAAGAAATTATTTTCTTACAGCCATGGGCTAGTTACCTCAAAATATCTGAGAAGCATAGAGCCCCCTCTAAGGAGGAATTCAACCATAGTTTAAGGGGATGGGCAGTATTGTGGGCCTAGGTTTTCTACAGTATGGTTTTTTCCCTGCCTCCTGCCATGGTTAATTAGACCAGTGGTGAGCAGCCAGTAGTAGGCTGCTCAGGATCCCATGATATGGCCTCATACAAATAGATGACTGGGTCAGTTAGATTCTACCTCTTAGAAGATTGACCTGGGAAACTTTCTGAGACTAATGTCATGAAGAGGAAGGAGATGACGCTGAATGAGTATATCGCCGAGGACATAAGGTAGAACAGGACCATGAGGCATGATGACAAACCAAAGGCTTGAGAGAGAAGAAGCCATTAATTAAGCAGAGACTATGAGAAGGTGAAAAAATAGAGTACAGGGTGCAGATTTTCATGGTTAGAAGAAAGGATTGGAACAGATGTCAGAAGAAGAGATTGTCATCTACGTATTCCTACTGGTAGGATTTCTTAATTTGCTTTGGATCCAGAATGCTACTCTCAATAAGGTCCAGGTCTGCTTTAGCTCCTGTTTCATGAAATTCTACCTCATTTACTGTTCCATATGTATCTTTTAATAACCTACCCATCCAGCCCTTACTTAGTTACCTTATTGCAACAGAAAGGTCTAAACAAAACAATATATATGGACTTTTCTCCATTTTATCTATTTTTATGTAGATAGACCTTGAAATATTTCAATGTCTAAGACAAAAAAATGCTGGATAATTTTCCATAAACTCATTAAAAGGGAAATCTCCTTTAATTCAGAATACTTGAATAATATTTGACCTTCTTAAACTGATTTTATTACCTAGTTGTCCATTTAATTTATATTGCTTACGTTTAAGTTAAAACTTATATGTTTTAGAAGAATGTATCTAATAAGAAGAAAAAAATAGTTTCTATTAACATACTTCAGACTATAAGCAGCTTACCAGTTGGGATTTAAGAGTTGTTCCCAAAGGCATTTATTTTTTAAATTAGTAGTTGGCTTATGAATTCCTTAGGCTTTCCTCAGGGACATCAATACAGGTCTGTTTAGAAATACAATAGTGGTTTGAAACTTATATTTTTAGCTTAAAACCACAATTACTGAATTTTTATACAAACTAAATTATGCACAGTAAATTTGCTTTATTTTTGTTTTTGCTCCTAAAAGATATAAAAATTGAACAAAAGTTATTTTTGTTTTTCCAAAGGCTTCCCTTTATATTAAAATAACTCAAGCCCCATAAATACAGTACCTTAATATTTTGATAAAGTATCATTTGGTCAACTAGATCCCTTAAGCAGTGGACATCTATCCTTGACTAGAGGTCTTTAGTGATACTATACAAAGTTAATACTGTAAGAAGAGCAACAGAATAAAAGTTCAAAGGTATTTTGACCTATCTTACAGGCTTACTGCCAAAAAACACTTGAAAGCAAAGGAGATGCTCAGGTGGGTTGGTGACCTGACACAGTAAACAGAAAAATAGGAATTTTAATTGTTCATAATACAGATGATTTAGATGAGAGGAGAAGAGGGGGTAAAAAGTAAAAAGGCAAGCTGAAAGATGTGAAAACAGTTGGAAAAAATGGAAAGAACCTTAGACAAAATCAGTATACTTGAGGAAAATTATATACTATGTCCATAAGCCTACTCTACAAAAAAAGAAGAACAGTATGATTCATAAAGCGATATTCAATCGCTTACCCTATAATTTTCTTAGCACTTATTAATGCAAAGTAATGGAGAGGTGGAAATGTTCTTCTAGCTCTAAAAGAGAATGTAGACATCTGTTTATATACAATTAAACAATGATAACAAGAAAATTTTCTTGGAACACTATGATAATTCTTTTGTTAACGTTTCATGAAGGAAAAATTGGCTTTTTCTTCCAGTATTATGGAAAAACAGATATTCTAAGAACTGTTTGCCATACAAAACATCATGCTTCAGGAAAGTCAATCATTTACCTTAAAATATGATAGATTAGAATAGTCCAGAGCGCCTATCATAAACAAAAGCAAATTATTCTTATGAAATATAACTTCAGTGATGCCTTTCAAGATTACTATAGATGCAATCAGCCAAATAAATGGTCTTAATAAAATATAGGAAAAAGCCACCCACCATGAGAGAAAATCAGAAGAAAATTTCAATTGCAGAAATAGAGCTCAGAAAACATTAGATACTAAAATGATCATCAAAATATATTTTTTAAAATGAATATGGTATTTAAGAAGTAAAAGGCAAAGTTAATAACATGAAAAAGGGAATAAGGACTATTACAAGTCGTTAGGCAAATTTGAAAACACCTATAGCATTTAAAATAAAAACATAAATATTGACATTTAACACTAAAAAATAAAATAGTTAAAGATTAAATACAGATGAAGGGAAAATTCATGAGCTGAAGGGAAAATTCATGAGCTGAAGGGAAAATTCATGAACTGAAGACAGATCTGAAGAATTAGGCAGACTTCAATTTAGAGGCATGAAGAGATCAAATTTATATAAGAGAGGTTAAGAGTCAAGGAGAATAAAATAAGTTCTTTCGTTTGTCCCAGTGTATTTCTAGATATAATATATAGAATGAGTCGGTCAGTATTCAAAGTGATAATAGCTGAGACCTTTTCAGAATAGATGAGAGACGAATATTCACAGTAAATTCCAAATAGGATAAGTAAAAACAAAGCCATATCTATGCTTGTAGTAAAATGGAGAAGTCAAAAACAAAAAGAACTTAAAAGAAGTCAGAATGAAAAGAAAGATTCCTACAAAGTAATGACAATAACCTGATAGGAAACTTCTCAATAGTAATAATGGGAGCAAGAAAATAATAAAAGATTTTCTTCAAAATATTGAGAGGAAAAATAAGTGCTAAAATAATATTGTGTACCTATAAACAGTTATTTCAGAAGACAGCAAAATTAAGGCAGTTTAAAAAAGTAAAAATGAAAGAATATACCAGCAACAGGATCTGTAAAAAGAAAATGATCCCAAGAGGAAGATGTGAATGCAAATAAGACTGAAATTCATGAAGATGTGGAATGAGATTAGTAAGCGGTGAAATTTCTGTTAGCAATGAAATTAGTATTATTAAATTATATATATATATTAAAAACTTGTTTCTAATAATTTTGGAATTTTAATAAGAACAAGAAAGATGTTAATTAAGTTTAGATTTTAAGTATGCAAATTGAAGTTTTAAAGTTGCCCACAAAAAATAATAGATTAGAGCAGAGGTCAGCAAGCTTTCTCTGTAAAAACAGTAAGTATTTCAAACCTTGCAAGCATATATGGTCTTTGTAATAACTATTTAACTTTGCCACTGATGAAAGCAGCCAGAGACAACATGTAAAGCAATGAGCATGGCTGTGTTCCAATAAAACTTCATTTATGACAATAAGCAAGGCAGGGTTGACCTGTGGGCTGTAGTTTGCTTATCCCTAGGTTAGACGGTATAGCTATCAAACAAATAGAAAGATGAAGCAAAATAAAAAAATAAACAGATTTACCAAACTTTATCCATCTAAATGTGGGAAAAATATAGAAAAGAAACAAGATTGGAGAAATCAAATGGATCCATAATGACAAAGATAAGTAGAACCAATAAATATAAACAAATTAAAGTACCTAATTGAGAGAGATTGCTAAAAAGGTACAAAACAAAATCTGATTTTATACTCTTTACAAAAGAACAAAACTGAAAACTAAAATCTTAGGCCACAGAGGGTTGAAAGTAAATGTAGAGATAAACCAAGATATACCAAGAAAATACTAATCAATAGGAAGCTATTATATCTGTATAAATTTTAAAGGAAGGGGCTTCCCTGGTGGCGCAGTGGTTGGGAGTCCGCCTGCCGATGCAGGGGACATGGGTTCGTGTCCCGGTCCGGGAAGATCCCACATGCCGCGGCAGCGGCTGGGCCCGTGAGCCATGGCCGCTGAGCCTGCGCGTCCGGAGCCTGTGCTCCACAACGGGAGAGGCCACAGCAGTGAGAGGCCCGCGTATCGCAAAAAAAAAAAAAAAAAAAAAAAATTTTAAAGGAAGTATACTTCAAGACAAATTTTAAAAAATTGTTATAAAGAAGATAGAACAGAATAATAAATTGTAAATTCATCAGGAATATATGAAACTACTAATAAATATAAGCAAAAAGTGATAGGATTACAAGGGAAAAAATAGACAAATGCCATCACGATAATGGGAACTTTTAATATATTTCACTCAGGAATTGATAGAACAATCAGAAAAATATTAGCAAAGATATGGAAAATTTAGCTATAGGGACAGACGTATCTAATGCATAACTTTAGAACTTATTTTCTGCTGTGAGGAAAGACCCGTCCATAAAAGCAAGTCTCAATAAATTTTAAAGACTATCATTTTTACCACATTCATCCACTTCAGGGCTGTTAAGAAACAACTTAATTGCATAGCCTTGATAACAAAACAATTGTTAATTATGTCAATAATAATTTATATACTCAGTATGTTGTCAAAAGTCCTGCTAGTGGTTTTCTTGAAACATATAAAATCTGATTATAAAAATGTTTGTGGAAAAGTCTGACCAATAATGACAAGTTTGAGGGAAAAAAAAAAAAGCTTACTCTACCAGAAATTGACTTACTGTGAAGCTTTGGCAATCAAGACAAATTGACCAAACAGAACAGAATAAAGAATCTAGAAATAAATCCACACATATATAGAAATGTAATATATGATGTAATATCATTGCAGATCACTGGGGAAAAATGAATTGTTCAAGAAATGGTGTTTGAAAAAAGTAGCTCACTGTGTGAAAAAATAATATTGCATTCATACCTCACAGAAAACACATGTGCACATGCAAACATATACGCACATAATAATTTCAAGTGCATACATGATCTAAATGTGAAACCCATATCTTTAGATGTTTTAGAAAAAAATATATAGAAAAAGAATTTTATGTTTGCAAGTCATAGAAATATTTTTGAACTTATATTTCTGTCCTCTAAACACTCAATAATACTTACATTTGCTAGAACTAAAGAAATAAGTTGCTTTACTTCTACATTTGGTAAATGCCTGAGGCACAAGCCTAAGATTATATTTACATGAATGCTTCACAGTGCAACACTTCATAGTACAATTGGGCAACTCCCCACTATGACATAAAGCCAATTGAAAAGACAGAAGGTTTTTGCAAGCAAATATAAGACTGCACAGTGACAATTCTCTGAGTGGTAGCAATGGCATTTGAAAACTTATACAACATTCTTGGGATATATACAATGAATGAATTTGATGAGTAACTCAGAATTGTGATTATTAAAAACACTTCTCCCCCGAATTATTTTACAGTGCTGATGGCCTGGTTCTTTTGTAGGCATCTGTCTTGTGTAAGTAAAATGCTGCCCAGAATTTAGCTGCATGAGTAAAAGTTCACCATTTTTACCTTTGCTAATTTTTCACGAGCCCATAATATAATTTCAGGGTAGGTAGGGAAAAACCTCCTACTTCAACTTTAGCTGTTGTCCCATATTTTGTTTGAATATTTTGACATTCGAACAAAAAAGAGAAGAAACAGTGCAGGTGGTAGAGCAGCTTTTATTTGTAGATAGCTAAAAGATGAAAGAAGATATGCTAGTCTCAAGCTTAAAGTAACAGAAGCTGAACAGTAGAGTTGGATACTGAATAGGACTTCTCCTGGCCTCCAGATGTAAATAATAGGTTACGTAAAAGGAGAATCGGACTGAAATCAAACTTCTAATCTGTACATTAGAAGTTGGAAGACCATGGAATAACAACTATGAGACTCTTGGGTGAGAAGGTCTGAACATGAGAATCCATTATTCTAGTTAAGATAGCATTCACTTGTTAAGGAGAAAGAAATTTACTTGTTAATATACAATATTCAAAAATTATATCAACCACATACTTTAAATGAGGAAAATACTTGGGTAAAGATTCTGACCAAGTTGAATCACTTTGCTGTACACCTGAAAATAACACAACATTGTAAATCAACTATATTTCAATAAAAATTTAAAAGAAAACAAATGAAAAAAAATTTAACCAAGTAACAAATCCCAAAGGAGACATCAAGAGAGGAGATGATAAAGAAGAAACAGTAATGAGCAATGAGCCTTCTACCCCATTGTGGATAAATAAATACATTAATAGATGGGTAATGTGAAATAATGATGAGGCAAATGAAACATTTACAAATAATCTAAGACAGGAAGAACTAGAAGATTTGGTAAAATCTACAAGCTGAGGTGAGAAGGATAATGATGAAGTAAAAACCTTTACTAAGGGCAATTTTAGAGTGGAAAAAGCAAAGATATTTTTTATAAGTTTTATCTTTTGAGCATAAGAAAAGGCATATTGTTGGAACAGGAATGGTGAGTGCCTTATTTTTATGTGATAGTTGAGAATAACTGCCAAATTATGTGTTTTATTTTTGGAATCTTTTTTGCTTTATTTTCACTTGAGTTTTTTTCTGCTCATTTTAAAAATATTGAATATAGTTGATTTACAATATTAGTTTCAGGTGTACAACATAGTGATTCAACATTTTTATAGGTTGTATTCCATTTAAAAACTCTTGTACACTGTTGATGGGAATGTCAGTTGGTACAGCCACTATGGAAAACATTATGGAGTTTCCTCCAAAAATTCCACTCCTGGGTATATAGACAAAGGAAATGAAAACACTAATTCAAAAAGATACATGCACCTTAATGTCCATAGCAGTGTTATTTACCATAACTAAGAGATATGGAAGCAACCTAAGTGTTCATCAACAGATGAATAGATAAAGAGGATGTAGTATATATATACAATGGACTATTACTCAGCTATAAAAAAAAAATGAAATTCTGCCATTTGCAACAATGTGCATGAACTTAGGAATCTATTTTCTTGGTAGAAAAAGTAAAGAAGAACTTTAAAATTAACAAAGGGGATAAATGGGATGAATCATACCATCTTGATCATACCAGCTAACATATAGATCAATAAAACAGGAAGGCATGAAGGATGATAAATGAACATAAATTAAATTAGAAGAAATACAGCCAAGTATATAAGATATTATATTAAATGTGAATGGCTTTAAATCCCCTTAAGTCAGAGATTCCGTTTGGATTAGAACACAAAACCCAGAAATATACACTTCACAAGAAGTGATAAAGGCAGGCTGAAAAAAAAGAAGTTGGGCAAAGAGACACAAGGCACTGCAAATTCAAGTAGTCATAGCAATGTTAATATTAGACAATGTGGCATTTAAGAGCACTAAACAATATGAAGAGGATAGGAGGGAGCAGTAAAAACTATGATTCATGAAGAGGATGTAATAAACACAATCCTGTATGTCTAAATATTAGAGCTGATACAGAGAGTAAAACTAATTTGAATGAAAAGCCATGTTGCTAAATTATGATGAACGAGTTTAACATATTCCTTTTATAGTTGGAAATAGTTAACATATAAAAATTAGTAAAGTCATGGAATAATTGAATGAAATAACATCTATATATACATTACATAATACATCAAGATGCAAAGTTTATATACTTATATATGAAATGATGGTACATATTTGCATATATCCATGAACAATTACAAAACTAGATTCTTTACCTCAAAAAACAAAAATAATGCCACAATTTCTTTTCAAAACATAATTAAGTTTAAAATAAATAATGAAATGAAGTGAATGGTGACAAAAATGTTAATATCCTAGAAATTAAACACATTCCAGATAACCTTTGGTTTAGGGAATATAAAAAAATAAAATTACTTTCAAGCAAAAAAGGAATAAAAAGGAAAACATTTCACCACAAATTACAGGGCACAAAGAAAAACTTATAATCAAAAGAAAATCAATAAACTTACATACCTTCATTAGAGTAAAAGAATATTACTGTGTATCTCAAGCAATTGGGAATTGCATAATAAACATAAACAGGAAGAAAGATTAATAAAAAAGCTAAAGTTAATAAAATATAAATAAATAACAAAGAAAAAGTGGTAGCATTATACCATGAAAAACTAAATCCCAAATTAGATCTTTGGGAAGAAAAAGTGTTAAATACCATATCAAAGGAAGAATTTTTAAAAAACAAGAGAGTAAAAATATACTTGATAAGTAAAGAGAAAACTCACAAAAATTGAAGATTAATAGATTATAAGAAACTATTCAATTCTATGGCAAGAAATTTTAAAAACTAAAGGAGATGATCAAACATAACCCCCAAAAGAAAAAAAAACTTGACTAAATGATGAACATAAAAGAGATTATAATGATTAAAGATTACCATTAAAATGAAATAGGACAGGTGGATTCACATGCAATTTGTATCCAAATTTTAAATATAAATTCCATGTTACTTAAACTATGTCAAACTATTGAAAATGATAAATAATTCTTAATTACTTTATGAAGGCTATATAACTTTAATATAAAAGATAATATATGCAATGCCCCAATGAAAATGACAGGCAAAGCTATCTGATTAATAAGTTGTAAAAAAAAATATTATCAAAGAAAACTCAGTAATGCAAGAGTGGCTCAATAACAGGAAATTTGTCAACATAACTCAAAATATCACTCTTGTTGGGTAAAAATAACATTATACCAATAGATTCCAGAAAATTCTTTGAAAGTCAACAGCCTACTAATAACTTTAAGATGAAAAAAATAGATTCAAATATAATAAAGGTTTTTCAAGAAAAATTTATATCATGAAAATATCATTCTTATCTGAATTAATGTGTAAATTTAATGATATACATAGAACTTCATTTTGTAATTGAAATATATGATTTTAAAATTCAAATGTAATTTCATAAAGATAATTAAAAACTATAAATACTAATGGGAGCCTTGCCTTTCCAAATTACAGAACTATAAAGCTACTGTAATTAAATCAATTTGATATGGGGACAGAGCAGGGAAATTAAAAAGGACAACACCATAATAATATCCAGATATAGTCTACAGTATATATGATTTCTTTGTTATCATAGTAAAAGTGTTATTTAAATTCAATGTGGGAAAAAATGGCTTATTTAGTGAATGGTGCTGGCACAGTTGAATATATATTTAGAAGAACATAAAATTATTAACTTCTGTCTCACATCATATATTAAAAATTCAAGAAAAAGGTAATGACCTTTTTTTTTAAGGGAACAATCTTAGGGACATATTCAGTAGCATGATGGAGTTTGGCTCATAACAGCCTGCATAAGACAATCATGCACATCTTTTCCCAGCTCCATATTCTGGGATATCATGTTAAAACTTGAAATTGGCAGTGGTCGAAAATGTACATCACAGAAATTAGTAAATGCTACAAATCAGGGCTTCCACTTCTACCCCACCTGGAGCCAGTTGTTAAACATTTATCAACATATTACCGTGTACATAAAATTGCCTAATACAAGGCTTGAAGGATATCTACATATATGCTTCTCTATTCTAAATTTGGGAAACATTCTTAACAGGAAAACTACAACTGGAAAACAAAACCCAAAATACTTGTCTGTTTCTCCTTTCAGTTCCATCAGCTGATGCCTCATATTTTTTAGTTGTATACATGTTTAGGATTATTATGGGTTTTGGAGAATTTATTTGTTCATCATTATATCATGCCGCTATCTGTGCTAATCCACCCTTTTCTTTAGTCAGCTTGGACTGAAATTAATATAGTTATTCTAGCTTTCTTTTGATTAGTGTTAGCATGAGAAATCCAGTGTAATTCTTACCTTTGTTTCTCTGTAGATAAGAAAAGTGTCCCCTTCATGCCTCTGGGTTTTTTCAAGATTTTATTTTTGTCTTTGGTTTTCTGAAGTTAGAATATGAATATGGAACACATGTTTTTGTTTGGTATTTATCCTGCTCTGTGTTCTCTGAGTTTTCTGAATCTGCAGTTTGGTGTTTGTCCTTAATTTTACAAAGTTCTTAGCCATGTAACTTCAAATGTTTATTTTGGTCTGTTTTCTCTTTTCCTCTGGTATTCCAATTATGTGTATGTTACATCTTTTGACTTCATCTCACTGTTCTTGGATGCTCTGTTCTTCCCCCCCCCCCCCCCCCGCATATTCTTTATTCTTTTGAATTCAGTTTGGGAAGTATCTATTGATCTATATTCAAGCTCATGAACTTTCCTCTTGATGTCTACTCTATCGATGGACCCATTGAAGGCATCCTTCATTTCTCTTGCAGTGGTTTTGGTTTTTAGCATTTCCTTTTACTTCTTTGAGTTTTCATCTCTCTGCTTACATTACTAATTTGCTTTTGCATATTTTCTCCTAATTCCATTAGAGCCCTTAAAATATTAATATTTAAAATTTTTCTAATCTAACATCTGTATTACATTTGAGTCTGGTTATGATGCTTACTTTGTCTCTTCAGACTATATTCCTTCTTGCCTTTTGTCATGCCTTGTAATTTTTTGTTGAAAGCTGGACACATTGTAGAAGGTAATAAAGTAAATAGTCCTTTAGTACAAGAATTTATGAATTAACATCATTTTAATTATTATAACATTATTAATTATTAATATAGTAACATATTTTAATAGCTAAGAGTTGGACTAAAATAGGAGTTACAGGTTCCAGAGGCTTCAGATTTCGCTAGTGTCCTTGTTTTTATCTTCCCTTTTGACTTAAGACTTTCCTAAGTACTCCTCCCCAGAGAGTTTGCGTGTTATAGATTTTTCAGATATAATCCACTGTTATTACACTGGAACCCTGTTGGTGTGCTGCTAAGGTATGGGGGAAGATGAGTGTTCTATAATCTTCTAATTAAATCTCAGTCCTTCAGTGGACTTATATTTTTAGGACTGTGATACTTACAAACTGTACTCCAGTGGTACAGCTTTGGTTTTTTTTTTCTCCTTTGCCCCATTATTGCTGAATCTGTGACCCCTGATTGCTATATATCCTCTGCCCCCTAATTAGGTGAGACAGGAAGGCTGGAGGGAGCTGAGTGGGAGCGATTCCCTTCCCCTAGCAGAGCTTTTTAAGTTATTTCCTCTGGAGTGTAGGCATTTGTTATGGACAAGTTTCTGGGCTGGTTTTGCAATGGCTGCTCTTCCCCTCCCCCTGCCAGAGCCACTGGGGATCTTCCTAGAATCCTCAGCATAAGGACTTGGTGGAATTCTGGGAGAAGAAGCGCCAAAAGCGTGGTTGCCCCTGGAGTTTCTCATTCTTCACTTGTTCATAATCAGCCTCCAGTAATTCATCAAAATTACACTTAAATGTTCCTATCACCACATTATTGCTCTCTAGTAACTTCTGCTCCAAGAAAGCAGATTTCAGTTGCTGTTTCTTCCTTGAGGCACCTGTCTCTCCAGATTTTGGGCTGATAGTTTATCTGCAACTCTGGTTCTCTGATGGTTCCAAAAAAATTGTTGATCTTCAGTTTGTGTAGCCTTTTCTTGTTGTAAGGATGGGAATGATGCCTTTCATGCTATTTGAATGTGGGAGCTGAAACTGGAAGCTGTATGATTGAAAAAGAATCTTTTGAGCATATAAAAATATAGAACTTTAGTATTGCAAAAAATAGCATAGGCAAAGTTAATTTGAAGAAGACATAGCTTTCGGAAATATCTATTTGCAACCTACCTGACAGCCAAAGGGGGGACATTTCTATACGATACAAAGAAGACTTACCAATAGACAAGATAAAGATAGGCAAACCAATAGGAACGTGGTCAGTTCACAAAAAGCAAACCGAATGGCCAGTGAACTTATGAAAAATTATTAAATTAATTAATAGTTGTGTGAATGCAAACAAAAGTAACAAAACTTGAAAATTAATATAAAAAAACTCAGGCACTCCTACATTCTGGTAGAAATATGAATTGCTGCACACTTTTTGGCAAACAACCTGGCAGCAATCATTAAAAGTCCACAAACCTTTAGCCATAGATAACTCAGTGTTTCATAACTATCTTATATAAATAAAAGCAAATTAAGGTATTCACATGGATGTTGATGGCATATAACTGTTAACAATGTGAATGCTTGGTGCTAGAAAAATGCTTACATAATAATGAAACAGCCAAACTATGGGATATTTTGCACTAATTTAAATGAACAAATGAATTACAGCTATGCCTGTTGAGTTGGAGGGATTGCCATAAAGTATTTATGAATAAGAAAAGCAGAATGTAGAAAATATGTTTAATATTTTAACTTTAGAAAATAGCAAAAAGGCATACATACGTAGATCTACATAAAGATTTTGCCAAAGTTGCAGATTCTTTTTACAGTATGATTTTATTATGGCAAAATAAGCAACTGAGCAAAGGGGATTTTTAAAATATCCCTTTATATGCATGAAGATGCTTGTATAAGTTTGAATAAGCAAGTTGAGATGTATGGAAAAATACACACAAGACATGGGTTTGCTTGTGATAGGAAGATGGGGTGGGAGAGGGGACATGGAGCAGATGACAAACTTTTTTTTAATATATCTTTGTACTTCTTCACTACTTTCAAGCTTATATTAAAGTAGTAAATTGAAAAAAATCAAATATACAAGTTCTAAATTTAAAAAAATATATACAGATTTTACTGAGTATATCAGTCTGGATTTGCTGAAGATACCAGTCACAAGTATTAAAGGAACAAGGGATTTAATATAGGAATTAAGTGTTTGATAGCTGTGGGAGTAGCTGAGGGAAGGATGGTCTGTAAGCCTGTATCTAAAAGATCAGAGAAAGTTACTAGCCACTTGAGCAAAGATACTGAGTTCCCTCATGATCTCCCTAGAAAAATGTTGTTTATTTCAATTCTGCTTTATCTTAACACTAAGTTCTTTCACTTATAAACTCCACTAGTCACAGTTCCAAGCTTAACCAAGATGACATGGCACAATCCAGCACAGTCTACCCTTTTGTCAACTTGGCACTCATACAATCCTTTTAAACTTTCAAATGAGGCTAATAACCACATCATGCATCTGACTAATAATTATATCATACTATATATTATAACTGTATTATATACAATGTTATATGTATATAATGCAAATAGGTGTATGTGTGTATGTATATAGATGCAAGAAAATACATATCACTATAATAGCCCTTATTTCTGCATTGTGGTCACATAGGCGTAAGGTGGTATTACATCTTCCTTGTTTTACTCCTCGTGCCATATCACCTTAATAATTGGATTTGTCATGGGCTATTGGACTGAGGGCCTGAGGTCCTTACTGACTGTTGGCCAGAGGCTTCCATCAGTTCCTTGCCAAGCAAACATGGCAGCTTTCTTCCTCAAACTATGCAAGCTGGAAAGACAGTAGAGTCTAACAAGATAGAAGTCATAATATTTTGTAACTTAATAATGAAATAGCAACACATTCTGTGAGAAACTAAATCCATTACTGTACCCTACTGGTTAGACGAATGTCACTACATTCATTCCACGCTCAAAAGGAGTGGATTGCACAATGGCATAAATAGCAAATGGTGGGGATTGTTGGGGCCATCTTAGAAGTCTGCCTATCACGTTGGGCATACTTCTTTCTGCCACCATTGTATATTAGCAAGCCAACTGCACCAGTCACTAGAGTCACCACTTTTTTTGTCTGTTAATTCCATAGTACAAGGAACTTACAGTGACTACGTGGTATTCTTAGCTTTTAGTTTAATGGAGCCATTATTTTATCTCCTTGCAGAATCATTATTTTATTGGAAACTTAAATCTCTAAATCAGCAGAAAACTTTCGAGCAGGGAAGACAAATTCAAATCTAGCTTAAGTGTTTAATCCAATAAGAACGGATCACTGCTCCTTTCATGAAAGAAGTATAATTAACCTGCTGTCATATAGCTGTCTGCCCCCAAACCTCCACAGTAGAATACTATTATACCAGGGGCTCATGGTTCGTCTCTACTGTTGGTAGGTCAGGCACTCAGCATTGATATAGCCAAATCAATCTTGTTAAGTGGACGCCCATGTTTCTGAGTGTATCTATTTCAGCTCTACATTTCAGTACAAGGAACATGACCACAGGGTGTCTTGAGGGACCCTCGGTTAAACAGCATCAATCACCTGGCTCTCTTAAGCCCTCTTTCTGAAAAGTAGATCACTGTGTTATTTTGTTTCCCCGGGAATTTGTTAGCTCAAACCTAGTGTCCAGTAATCTCTAAGATGTTTGTTTATTTCTTTTCTAAAGCACAAATACCCCAGTAAATGGCTGCGGGTTCTTTTGGAAAGATCTAAATAGTTAATGTACAATATACATTTTTGGCAGTGTAGCTGTATCCTCACTCAAGGGAATCAAGCCTCCTTTTCATTTAAGGTGCTCTGAGCCTGCAAACCACTCAAGTCTGGGAAGTGAATAAGGACCACGACTATTGTGATAACGCAAGTCAGGCCTCTACTCACCAGTCCCAAAGGCTTGTGCTTATACAAATTGGGTAGATTTAATGTAGTAGTCTTTTCGTCTCTATTAGTCCTAGGAATATAATTATTTAGCCACAGACAAGGATCTCTACATGTCTACATGTCCCTCCTACCCATTATGGTAACCATGCCTACCTTGACTCTGGTAATTAAGTTCTAGATGCAATTAAATTCATCACGTGGCTCCTCACCACTTCAGAATCCCACCATCCTCATTGTTTTCTGGGAGTCTGCTCCACTGATAGCCTCTCTCGGTCATTCCTGACTTGCAAAGAATAGCCATTAAAGGCTTTCAAGGTTGCTTGTTTCCCCGTCATCACTGTATTTCTGAAAAACTTGGAGAAAGGGGTGGGTGTGAGCAGTGGAACAATAATTCCATTCCTATCTCCATAAGCCTTTGGATACTGCCTTCTTCAGTTCAGTTTGGCCACCACAGGGACCCAGTTGTAGTCAACCAAACAAGGTGTTGTAGTTATTCCCAATTGTTCAGGGTAGCACGGTGAATCCAAAATCACCTGTCAGTGATTCATATAAGAAATCCAGCTGAATCGTACAGTGTATTTCTTCTTCTCTGTTCTAACATCCTTAGTGTTCATTCCCAAAGATAATTTCCCCGGTTTCCACTGATGTAAATTGTCAAAATATTGCAATGGTTTTGGTATGTATAATATCACCTCCGGAGTAAGACTTTTTTTTTTTTTTTTTTTTTTTTTAAGGCTTGAATCCATTTAAAGGTTTAGAATCAATGAGAGGTGATGGAGTGGGTTGTTGTGAGAATCAGCATTTCTCCCATAAGGCTACAGGTTCTTTAGTAAGAGAAGCTAAATTTACTCAGACAAAGGAGGCTCCTACTAGGTGGAATTTGGGAGTGCAAGGTCCTCAGCTTCATTGGAATTTATCCCGATATCTCTATCTCAATCTTTAGGGTTTCATTCCTTCCCAACCAGTGTCATAGACATACTATAAAAAACCCCAAGAAGTTATGAATTTGACTCACATTTTAATTCAGCCACTGGCAGTATTAGATTTTGCATTTGGTTTTCAAAACTTTCAAACTTGCAATAAAAGCAATAGGTAATCTTTCAGGGTAGTCATAGGTGTTTCTGGTTCCTTACTCAGGATTTGAGATGGGAATTTAAAGCCTTGACCTCATCATTTACTTTTTTCCAACTTTTCCTGTGCAGTTAAAATAGCCAGCCAGCTCCCCCTGCCTCCACTCTGTCCTTATATTTTATATTATCATGATTTTTTTTTTTTTTTTGTAGGTAGGTAGGTACTTGGTCACCCAAAGTTGTAGGCACCTGACTCCAGGGGATAATTTAAGAAACTATTTTACAACTGTATATTGTGGTCTATATCATATTTACCACTGACATGAGGTTATTAGTGCCTTTAAATCTAATCATGTTATAGAACCAATTCTAGATTACCATCTTTAAGATTCTGTTCCCCTGGATCCACTTTTAGTACCCAAAGCGATATAAGTCTGTCCTTGTCCAGGAAAACTGAGCCACTACAAGTATTACAGGAATAAATGGTTTAACATGGGAATTGAATTTATACAAATTTGTGTGTAGCTGGTAGAGATTTGTCTACAAAGCTGCAGCTAGAAGATAAACTCTCTTTAATCACTTCATTCTGAAGCACTAGCATGAGTGAAAAATCTTGCAAGATGTTTGAGAAGTTATACACGTGAAACCTCAAATTGGGAGCTCAGAAAGAGATCTGAAGAAGCACCACAGTGAATGAGGTCATCATGTTTGATTCCCATGGCCTCCTAAGAATAATGGCTTCTACCTCACTTCCACTTTCCAAATAGTTTGTGAGATCCTCTCACTGGCAAATGTCAACGTGAAACCACACAGAGAAGGGGATTCTGTGAAATAAATTTCCCAAACTTGAATGGAAGAAGTAGCAGTTGTGTCAGGTTGTCAACAGACAATCCAGAACAACCTAGTTCTTTACTATCTCTGATAGTTTTCTAAATGCCCAAAGTCTAAAGAATCCAGTCATCCTTAGAAACACTCTATATTAGAGTGTTGAATTCAACCACTATTTTTTGAGTGCTCTGTGTCGGATATTACACTTAAATATGGGGATACAAAGATGAACAAGTCAGATTTTCTTCAAAATCTCATAGGTTAGCAGGGAAGGAAAATATGGCAACAAAAAAGTGGTTTTTATTGGAAGGATACTACTAATAATGACATAATTCAAGATAAAGTGAAGAAAAATGGATTTTTGGCAGGCGAGCAAAGTGAAAGTCATTCTAAGCAAAGATGTCAATGGGCATATGTTCCGAAAGATGAAATATTTAGAGGAAATTCAAGGATATTTGTATGGATGGAAATTAAGAGTTCCAAGAGGCAATAGGGGAGATTAAGTTGGAAAGCATGCAGAAGTCAGAAGAAACACATATAAGAGATTTAACCATTTTCTGTAGGAAATTGAAACCAATAAAGAGATTTGAGCCCCAGAGATTTGTATAAAAATCACTTTTATAGCAGTAAAGTGGAGGAATTGGAGTGGGTCAAGGCCAGAGGCAGAAAGGTATTTTAGGAGGCAAATGCCATAGTCTAGGTGAAAATTATATAAATGCTGTGGTAGTTGAAGAGAGGAGAGTGGTTTCCAAAGAGGTTCCACTTAATTTAGTGATTGACTGATGGGATCTGGAGATGTGCAGGGAGAGATGATTAGGCATAACCTTTCTAGCTCTGGCTTGGTTGACCAGATAAACAGGTAAAGGCCATTAGCTAAAGTGGGAGCTCAAACTAACATGTTCTTCTGTAAGAGCTAAACTGTGGAGAAATATCTTGATCCATTTTATTACTTTGAAATGGAGCTATTTTAAAATTATAAAATGTATAAAATGTTCCATGGTACATAAAAATAACATACTTTAAAATGTCAAAATAAGAAATGTATATGCCAATTTAGCTGCTCAACATGACCTTTCACATCTGTCCGTTAGAAGCCCTTGTAAACAGTGTGCTGTGAATGTCAGAAAATGTAAACAAAGGTGTAGGAAATTTATGGAATTTAATCTAAGCCATTCACTTTATATAAGTCAAGGCATATTTTTTTCATTTCCTTTTTTTTTTTCCTTTCTCTCTCTCTCTCTCTCTGCCTTTTGGTTTAATTTATAAACTCTGAGTTCACAGTCTGCATCTTCATCTTATAGTTCTCTTGCCACAATGACTAACAGAGTTCTGTTCATAAGTACACTTTCTGAATAAATAAATGAATCATTTAATTAATAAACACATGAAAAGAATGACCCTATCACAAAGTACTGTTTGTAGCATTAGATTAGAGTTGGGAGAACCTGGGTCCTCAGTTCTGTCATTTTAGCAGGTGACCTAATTCTCTTTGAGTCTCAGTTACGTTACCTGAAAGACTGATTACTTCATATTTTGAATTTATAAGACTTTTCACGTGTTTATTTTTAGGAATGCCCTGCTTGATAGGATAAGCAATGTATCCTAATTATTTTTGTATTCTCAACAATTAGTCTAGTACCAAGCATATGATAGATGCTTAATAGTTGAAAGATTAGTTTATTAATTATCAGGAGCGTGAAGGAAGGTTAAAGTCTGGAAGGTGGGGTCAAAAACAATATCTTGAGGATCTGTAGTACCCAAGAGCAAGAAAAGATCAAAAACTGAGGTTTGAAAAAACAATAATAAATCAATGGTAAAAAGCCATGGGGTAAGTTTGGAATACCTCCACTCCAGCGGAACAAGCCTGCCCTTGGGATCAAAAGGAAAAAGTAGGCTTAATCTTGAGCAGGAGTGATTTGCATCTGGCCTGTTTTAGGTTTTTAACTAGTTGTGAGAATTTTTTAACCAGTTGTGCTAGGTTTTGAGAAGGTAATGTAAGAAATAATTAGCTGGAGATTCACTGGTTCTGGGTTGTTCCCATTTGTTTTGCCCTGGGGGGTGGTGTGGAGTGGTGTAGTGGTAGTGAGTGGAGGATAGTTAATGAATTGGAAAAGAATGTTTTTCTTTCAACTCTTATCTTAAATATATTTTTCAGAGTCAGAAACATTCTATGGTTAAAAATCTACGCAGGTTTCCACCAGTATCTGTTCAGATCATGGCCTCATAAGGGTGCCTGTCTGAGGCATAAGAATCTACCTCAAGCTCTGTTTGCCAAGTTATGACCCTGGGAAGAGGAAAGGGAGAAGGCAGACACAGGAAGAGCAGTGTTTTTAGTCGATCTGCCCAACAGGAACCTTTTCTCTAATTTGCATAAGGGTGCTTATGTCCTGGCCCTAAGGGTACCAAAAGTACATCCAAAAATCAATAACACTGGTAATAATAATCACCAGTGTAGATTCTGATGACATAAAGTACTTCAGGTTTCTCTATATAATATTCATAATATTTATCACATGGAAGTTCCACAAACCTAATGCTGGAGAGAATAATAAATCATTTCCAGTAACTTTATGTATAGCAGCTACATTATATCTTGGTACTGACTGCATTCTTCTGAAGGATCCACAGAGAAATAAGAAACCCGTATGCAAGCACTGACCTGCTACTGTGAGATATTACCCCTTGATCTTTGTGAGAAACTTTTTCTAATTTCCATAGCTTAGAGACATGTTGATGAGCAAGTGACTGATTAAAAACATTTCTTATTGAATTTGTGCACTTCCTGAAAAATTAGCTAGGATAGAATTTTAGATTCTTGAATATGTGATGTTTTAGAGACTTCATAGGCGGGGTTGATTAGCAAACATTTTTCTCTTGGGTTTTTTATCTGTATCTAGTTTTCTCAGTCTTCATTTTGATTTAAAAAAAAAAGGAAAATTTCAAACCAGGCAAATATATCCAAATAATCTCAAATATTTAAGCCAACTTATGACTTGGTGGTACGTAAGATGGCGAAGATGTTTTAAAATGTATTTATTGGATTCCTGTTTCTACTTAAGACAAGGAATATTTGAACTGGGGAAATCCTAATGGCCATAAACCTAACTTGCCACTTGATGAAGAGATCTCTTCTTTGTCCTCCTCTTGAATACTTTCTATGAATGAAGTGGGAAGAGGTGGAGTCACTTGTTTCCTATATGTCCTACGTGCATTGTTGGACACCAGTAATTCCTCTTATTTTGAACTGAAATTCTGCCTTCCTGAGGATTTATCACTTTAGAGTTCTTCTCACCTCTCTTCTTCTAACCTGAGGTACTCAGCAATATTTTCAAAACAGCTAATATTTTACTAGGTCAAAACAGTTCTAACCTGAGTTTTTGTCTCTTCCAGCCTGAGTAATTGCAAGTCTGCCACCCATTCTGTGTACCATCTAATTTCCTGTTAAGTTCATACTCTCATTTCTCTTCCTCTTGCCAGTCTTTAGTTTTGCAAACAACCCCTTAAAAGACTGCTTATGTTTGAATTCCAGTTCCACTCCATACTAGCTCCACGACTTTGGATGGTTATTTAACCTCTTTGTGCCTGTTTACTTATTACACATAAAATATTCATTTTACAAATATTTGTTGAGCACCTACCATATACCACGCAATCTTCTAGGTGGCTGAGAAATAGAAGTGACATAAACAGAGTACCTCACTCTCATTCTTATGATGGCTCCTGGCACATGGTAAATGATATTAGTTATGTGTGCATGTGTTTGTGTGTATTTGTGTATGAAGATGGTGTCCAAAGTAGTCAAACTATGTCAGACATACTCTCACTAGTGCTGAATACATCAAGATTATTACCTTCTTAAAGTTGAATGAACATTATTTCTTTGAAAGTAGCATAAAATTGCTTTAGTAGCTGGGTTAATTATTGTTCTTGTTAAGGTTAAGGTCAACTGACACTTTGTTATTACTATTTTTTTAAAATAACACTGAGTGCTGTTATTGATAAGTATAGAAACTCATCCGTGTGTGGGGTGCAAAGCTATGGAGAAGCCCAGAACCTATCCTATGTGTATTTGTACATGGGACAAAGTTTCCTTGACCTCCTCTGCCTTCCTTACTGCCAGCTCTGCTTCACTTTGTTTGCCTTTGACCCTCTCCACCAGCGCAGTGGTTTGCTGAAGCCAACTTGTACCTGCTGTTCAGCTGATTGTGGAAAATTCAGGAATTTTACAAGCTGGTTGAAAGCTACTGTTGGTGGCTATGAAGAGAGTATTTACATCACAGAAATCAGCAAACCCTGCACATCAAAACTTTTTTTTTTTTTTTTTTTTTTTTTTGCGGTATGCGGGCTTCTCACTGTTGTGGCCTCTCCCGTTGCAGAGCACAGGCTCCGGACGCGCAGGATCAGCGGCCATGGCTCACGGGCCCAGCCGCTCCGCGGCACATGGGATCCTCCCTGACCAGGGCACGAACCCGTGTCCCCTTCATCGGCAGGCGGACTCTCAACCACTGCGCCACCAGGGAAGCCCTAAAACTTTTTTTTTTTTTTTGACTCAGCTCACCAGCACACAGCTCCAGCCCCAAAATATTTGACCAGTGTTTCATTTTTCTGTTTTTAGTTGTCAGTTGGACTCTGCTTAAATGTTTACTAAGTGAGGTTTTTGGCTAATACATGTTAAACTGTACCTTCCATCTAGAATATTTTTATTTCAAGACAGGAAATTTTTTTAAGATGAAAAATCTTTCAAAGTACATAGAAAAAAATTTTGATGGTGGGAGGGAGTTCCTAATTACTTTCATGAGGACAGGAGTCTTTGTTTTTGTCACTGATGTATCTCAACCACCTAGAAGGTTATATAGTACATGGTAGATGTTCGATAAATATTTGTGAAACAAACTCATGCTTTACATGTAATAACTAAACTGAAGCACAAAGTTGTTAAATAACTGTGTGAGGTCATGCAACCAGTACAGAGTGGAGCTGAAATTGAAATATAGGCAGTTTCTTAAGCTGCCTTTTCTCAAAATGAAAAGAGTTAAAACAGCTGGTCTGTGATTTATTCACATTCCATCCAAGGGGGATACCCTGAGGGAAAGAATAGAAGGTAGGTGACCACATCAAATCTCCTTGTCACCTGGAACTTTGGATAAACAGAGCAATAATATTACCCAAAAGAAAGAGACTGTATGTGTTTAGTATTCCTGAAAGGATGCTGCTTGTAGGGCACGTAAAGCCCTGGGCAAATATTTTCCAAGGATTGGGGGATGGGAACCCTGCCTATATAAATAATTTGATTACATAACGTGTAACAAAATTAATTAGTACTCATGATGTATAGTGATATACTGATGAAAATTTAGAGTAATGAACAGAGAAGTGGTACTTAAGTATTTGTTTATTTTCTGATCAGAGTACATGATGATTCTTCATGGTATCCAGATAGTACCTCTTTTTGTTCACATCCAGGAGCAATGTTCTTCACGTTCTTTCTTGTCAAATGTGCCCTTCCTGACAAATTTTCTATTTCCCACACAATAAAAAGGTAATGATACTGTTGTTACAATGTCATGGATCTTCAAACCTTATTTATATTGAAAGAATATGGATCTTATTGGCTCTACAGTTCCCTAAAACCATCTATTTATTAGTCTGGTTGCATCATTATGCAGGGTGCTATAGTATGCCTCATGCACCCATGAATATGGACCTCAAGGGCTCTCTTTAAGGTTGTAACTGGGCTTTGTTGTTGATACCCACAAATGTAAGACTTTCATTCATGGAGTGTGCAGGAAAATGTGAACAATAATTTACTTCAAATATAGACCACATATTCCAACCATGTGTTCTTTTGAACTCCTCAGGCCATAATCACTGCATTCCTATGATGAGACTTCAGTCACTGTTGACCACAACTCTTTTTTCTACTCACCAACACCAGGGAATAATAGGCAGGAGGTCATGGGTAGAGAAAAAAGAGAGATTCTATTTGTGCAAGGAATGCTTGTCATTTGTCCAGTTCAGCTTAAGACTGGCCTAGGAGAGCATGATATCACTACGTCAATCAGATGCAAGTGAGGACATTAACTGCAATGGCCCATTAGTGTTGCAAAACAATGATTGAAAAATCCTTGGAAGAGGTGGTTGTAACTACCTGAGGGGACTGCCTTACATGTGGTATAGAACCTGCAGAAGCGGTAGAGTAACTGCATTGTGTGCCAGCACTAGGGGACACAAGGTAAAGGATGCCTACCACCACCTCTACCACTCTTGGGTACTGAAGCCCATAGACAGCACCATGGTCAGGACATAGACAGGTGAGAGCTGACACATGGGCCTAAACAAGCAGCCTCAAGCCCAAGGATCAGAGGTGGACTCTCAGAAATTTATAGCCCTGTACTTGTCCTGTGTCCGACATGAGCGAGGGTCACACAGAATCAATGTATAAGCACAATTCTGGTAGCCAAATTTCATGAGATGTAGTGAAAGAAATATTCTGTCCAGTGGAAGCAATCTGTTTATAAGGTCACCCTCCTGGAACTGGGGCCCAGGCCTTGGACTGTGGAGCAACATCAAAACCCATAAATCTCAGAGCTTCTCAGGGCATCTGGTCCATTCCATGTGTAATATAAAGGTTCAGAGAGAGCTCCAAAGAGAAGAAATGGAAACCATGGCACATGTAGCTCCCTACCTGTAGGGAACTACTGGTTCCAGGCAGTCCCAGCCACTGGAGGGGACTTAGAAACTTTTGTGGAAGACATTTCTAGCAAAGGGACCCAGATAGAATCTGGTCCTGGCCAAGGGCATCTTGATGAGACAGTACTGCTGGTCTCAGGCAGTCCCAGCCATCAGAATGAGACAGAAAATTTTGAGTTAGGTTCTCCTGGTGACCAGGATCCATGTAGAACAAGATTTGAGCTTAGGGCATCCTGCCTGGATGGACTACTTCATATAGTCCCAGACACTGAAGCGGAACGTAGAAAATTCTGATGAAGGGACTCTAGAGTCCTCTGAGGGACCTGTCCTGGGGCAGGGGCTCTACTTGGTAGGTCTGAGGGTGGAACTGTTCCCTGGCTAACGGATTATTTCATAAACTTAGAATCTATGAGTCATAGCTTCCTGGAGAAGTCCATATAAGTGTTATAACTCTCTAGGATATTAAATGGAGATGTTTCACAATTAAAGCCTACTTCTACTATATGAAGTAACCCCGCAGACTTCACTTTTAGAGATTTATTTTTCATCTATTATTCTGGGCCAAAGGTTAATGTTTCACATGGCAGGGTAAGACTCGGGGAACTGCTCTTGATGTCCTAGGCATCTTTCTGCTCTGTGGAGTCTCTTGATTATCTGCATCCTTGAAATTACTAGTAAAACATAATGCCTGGTAAAATCTCTGATTTGTTTAAGTCTGATTTGCCAGTCAGATCTTGTATGTGACTCAGATGGTAAATAGGGTTGATATTTGGGGGTATGAACCATGTACTTGGTGGAACATTAGTTGCCTACTCATCTGCTTCACTCAGAAGTTGACAGGTACCAAAGCAAAAACTTTGTTCTTTTCTTTCAGCGAGGGAAGAAGGGAAGAGTGAAGAAGAGCTGTCCAGTTTCTTTTTTTAATTCTATATTTATATATACTGAAAAAATTATGTATGTGTACACCACTATGTATGGTGATGGATGTTAACTAGACTTATTGTGGTCAATAAGTCTAGTTAACATTCATCACCATTCATAGTTAAAATTGTTTTTTCTTGTGATGAGAACTTTTAAGATTTACTCTTTTAGCAACTTTCAAATATACAATCCAGTAAAATGAACTATAGCCACGATGCTATACATTACATTCCGCCATGACTTATTTATTTTATAACTGAAAATTTGTACCTTTTGCCCATTCCCTCATCCCCCACCTCTGGCAACCACCAATCTGTTCTCTGTATCTATGAGTTCAGTGTTACTTTTAGATCCCACATATAAGTGAGATCATATGGTCTTTTACTGTCTGACTTATTTCACTTAGCATAATGCCCTGAGGGTCCATCAAGTTGTCACAAATGGCATGATTTAATTCTTTTTTATGGCTGAATAATATTACATATATATCATATATATTTTTTATATATATATATCACATTTTCTTTATCCATTCTTCCATCATCATACACTTAGGTTGCTTCCATATCTTGGCTATTGTACATAACGCTTCAATGAACATTGGAGTGCATATATCTTTTTGAGTTAGTGATTTTTTTTCTTCAGATAAATACCCAGAAGTGGAACTGCTGGATCATATGGTAGTTAGATTTTTACCTCTTTTGGGAACCTCCATACTGTTTCCCATAGTGGCTGCACAAATTTCATTCCCATCAACAGTGCACAAGGATTTCCTTTTCTCCACATCTTTACCAACACTTCTTCTTATCTTTTTGATAATAGCCATTCTAACAGGTGTGATATTGCACTGTGGTTTTGACTTGCATTTTCCTGATGAAACCTTTTCATGTACCTGTTTGCCATGTATGTCTTCTTTGGGAAAATGTCTATTCAGATCCTCTGCTCATTTTTAAATTGGACTATTTGGTTTTTTGCTATTGAGTTGTGTGAGTTCTTTATATATTTTGGATATCAACCCCTTATCAAATACGTGATTTATGTTTTATCATTCATTGGGTTGCCTTTTCATTTTATTGATGGTTTCCTTTGTAGTGCAGAAGCTTTTTAGTTTGATATAGTCCCATTTGTTTATTTTTGTTTTTGTTAAATCCAAAAAAATATCACTGCCAAGACCAATTTCAATGAACACACCTACCACCTATGTTTTCTTCTAGGCGTTTTATGGTTTCAGATCATATGTTCAAGTTTTTAATCCGTTCTGAGTTAATTTTTGTGTATGATGCAAGACTGTGGTGGTTTCATTTCATTCTTTTCCATGTGGCTGTCTAGTTTTCCCAGCACCACTTATAGAAGAGACTGCTCTTTCCCCATTGTATATTCTTGGCATCTTTCTTGTAAAGTCCTTGACCATATATGTATGGATTTATTTCTGGGCTCTCTATTCTGTTCCATTGATCTAGGTGTCTGTTTCTATACCAGTGCAATACTATTTTCATTACTATAGCTTTGTGATATAGTTCGAAATTAGGGAGCATGATACTTTCAGCTTTGTTCTTTCTCAAGATTGCTTTGGCTATTCGGGGTAAGATCTACCTAGCTTTTAAATTAAGTATTCCCAGAGAAATATGCTATTTCTATTTACATGGCTAGCTGGCAAATAAATTTAGAAACACCTTTCAATAGTCTATGTTAAGAATAGAGACATTGCACTCAAAATTCAAAGCATGCATCACTCTATCAAAATAAACTGTATACTTCTTCTACCCAACCCTTCCTCTGTAAGGGAGAATTATCACAGCAAAGCCCAACTTTTTCTAAATATTTTTGACTTTGAGGCTACACACTTTTAGGACAAGTTATCCAAACAGAGGTGTTGATTTGTATGAGTAAAACTCAGCCAAAATCTCTGAGTTTATATGACTTCACAGAAGTCAAGGTGATCATTTTTGGACACTGCAAACTTAGCTTTTCGAATCCTTGAGAATAATTTATTAATTAGGCTTAATTGATATGTAAAGTCCATTTTGAAGAACTGGCCCGAACCATAGTTATTAACCATTATAGTTTAATGGTGTTTACTGTAAATTTATTGAAACTTCACCATGTGTTAGGCATTGCTCTAAGAACTTTATGTGAAATATCTCATTTTATCCTTCCAGAGACACTTAAAGTAAATACTTTTATCCCCACTTTACAGATGAGGAGGCTGAAGTATGGGGAAATTAAATAGCTTGCATGCTACATAGTTGGTAATTGCTGTGAGTGAAACAGTTCAGATTGATTTCAACATGCAACCAAACTTCAAGCTCAGAATGGATGTGGCACCCCACATGTAATAGCTGAGTAATTATAGATGATTCTTCTCTAGCTCTTTATATCTACATCCTAAGCTGAAGGAATGAGTCCAGAAATTCAGAAGGACTAAAAGAATGCACTTAGGCCACTCTCCTTATCTGGTAAAATTTTAGGGACATGGAAATAATTATAAGTAATATATATATTTTTACTTTCTAGCAAACTACCTCCTCCATTCCCAGGTTCACACTACATTCGGAGGAATGGCCTAGAAGAGAGATAGGATGAAGTGGTAAGAAGGTGGTGTTTTGCATTGAGTTGATGAGTTTTGTCCCCTTCTCTCATTTACTGGTCAATCACACTTATTAATAAATACCTATATTTTATAACGATAGGAAGGTTTTGATATTTGGTATAAAATATGATACCCTTCCAAACTTTATGCATTTAAAAATAAAGAGAAAAAGTTGAGTATAAGAGTAAAAAGTTACAGAATTCTTTTATTATTATATAAACCACCTTATTAAATTATGGTTGACATGTAAAAAGCTGTACATGTTTAATGTATACAACTCAGTGAGTTTGGGGATAAGTATATACCCATGAAACTGTCACCACTATTAAGGCCATAGACATATCCATCACTTCCCAAAGTTTCCTCCAGAGTCTATTATTTGTCTGTGTGTGTGTGATATGAGCATTTAATATAAGATTTACCCTCTTAGCAAATTTTAAGTATTTGCTAGCCATAGTTAGCTATTATTTTTAGCTATAGGCACTGTGCTAATATATAGTAGATCTTCAGAATGTATCTAGCATAACTGAAACTTTGTACCCTTTGACTATCACCTCTCCATGTTCTCCTCTCCCCAGTTCCAGTAATCACCATTCTACTCTCTTCTTTTATGAGTTCAACTAACTATTTTAGACTCGACATATAAGTGAGATCATACAGTATTTGCCTTTCTGTGTCTGGCCTGTTTCACTTAGCATAATGTCCTCCAGATCCACTCATGTTGTTGCAGATGGCAGGATTTTCTTCTTCTTTAAAGCTGAATAATATTCCGTTGTATGTGTATACCACATTTTCTTTATCCAATTATCCATCAATGAACATTTAGGGTTTTTTTTCCATATCTTGTGTATTGTGAATAATGGGAGTACAGGTATCTCTCTGAAATACTGATTTCAATTCTTTGGATAAATAACCACAAGTGGGACTGCTGGATCATATGATAGTTCTATTTTGTAATTTTTTGAGAAACCTCCATGCTGTTTTCCATAATGGCTGTACCAATTTCATTCCCACCAACAGTGTACCAGGGCTCCCTTTTCTCCACATCCTTGCCAACACTCGTTATCTCTTGTCTTTTTGATAATAGCCATCCTAACAAGGTGTGGGGTGATATCTCATTGTGGTTTTCATTTGCATTTGCCTGATGATTAGTGATAAAACCCACTTTACTGTATTTTTACATCTTATTGAAAATACTCCCCTATGTGTAAGATGCATCTTTTATATTACTTATGGTCCACATATTATAATTTACTCGTATAAATATAACCTTACAAACTTATACTTTAGTTCTTAGTTTATAACTTACTTTAAATTATGTACATTTTTATACTTTTGTAATAGCAATAATGTTTTTGTTTTTTATCCCTTCTAAATAATGTGCCTTTATTCAGAAGCAAAGGTAGTTTCCCGTCAGTTTTTAGTGGGTGGATGCTTTGCATTACATTTTAAATGTTGCTTTGGAAACAAGCAATTAGTTATAAACCAGGCCTGCCATCATCATTTATTGATGAAGAAACACTGATACTGAGTTTCTTCTTTTGTAAATTTGAGATAAGCTGTCTTCCCAAAGACATCTTGATAAGAGGAATCAATGTAAATTGTCATTTTGACAGGCCGTACTTTCCTGTTTGTTAACACATCTGCTCAAGGAGAAAAAACTATCAGATATTTTTGCTGACAGTGATAAACAAGAGAGGGAGTCTTGAGTTGGCATCTGAGGACAGCCTGTCAGGGCCGAATGGAAATTCAATCCCCGTTCCAATGAATGTCATTGCCCTACAGGGGGTGCCATTACGACAGCTGATCTGTCCCCTGAAGTTTGAAGTCCTTGCTAACGACATGACTGTAATTCTTAGACCTGTCAACAAGGACCTGACATGATTTTTCAGTCCAGTAGGGTACTGTGAGCTATTTTCATATGTGTGTTTTCGGGACTGTATACCTATTTTGAAGTGACTCTGTTCTGTGGTGGGTAGGAACACCAAGGACCATTTAGTTCCTACCAAATGATTTGGAGAAAGAGCTAGTTCATGTTAGAAAGTGAGAAAAAAGTGACAATTTTTACTACAGATACCAAAAAACTTAACTCAGGGAACAATATTATAATAAATACCATTTAATTAACTATAAAAAACACATCCAGAATGTCCTCTGCCTTCACAAGTACCTATCCAGCCCAGCTCATGGCCTTAGTCTTACAAAATAGCTTTGTTACCCCTGCCTCCTCTTCCTTTGTAGGAAGTCAACTAGCTCTGAGTTTGGCTGAAAAACATTACTCTCTTCTCTATTTTCTCTCTTCTCCCCTCGTGTGTCAGAAAATATCTAATATTTTCTATTCATCATTACATTAAAGAAATGCTAATGTATTTTCAGAGACTCAGTCTTCAGAACCAATGTATCAGAACCAAAGGAACTGGTAGTTTTATTCTTAAGTCAGATTTTTATTCTTAAAGATGATTTAAGATCAATAAAATTGATCAATTAAATCCAATTAAATTAACTCAATTAAAACCAATAAAAGAAGTATAAATATAACCAAAAAATGATTTGAGAATTTTAGAATAAATAATCAAAAAAAAACTAGGGCTTCCCTGGTGGTGCAGTGCTTAAGAATCCGCCTGCCGATGCAGGGGACACGGGTTCAAGCCCTGGTCGAGGAAGATCCCACATGCCATGGAGTAACTAAGCCCGTGCACCACAGCTACTGAGCCTGTCCTCTAGATCCCATGAGCCACAACTACTGAGCCCACGTGCCACAACCAATGAAGCCCGCGCACCTGGAGCCCGTGCTCTGCAACAAGAGAAACCACTGCAATGAGAAGCCCAAACACTGCAACAAAGAGCAGCCCCCGCTTGCTGCAACTAGAGAAAAGCCTGTGTGCAGCAATGAAGACCCAATGCAGCCAAAAATTTAAAAAAATAAGTAAAACAAATAAATTTTTAAAAAAAGAATCAAAAAACAATTAGTTGAACTTTTCCCCAGTAAAACAGAAATGATAGTGTGTTTAACTTGCAAAATAACCTAGATTTTCCACTTTAAAGCCTGAATGAAATATGTGATAAGACGAAGTAATAAGTGAAAGTGACTTGCCCAGATTCTGAAACTTAATAAGTACTAAATAAATGTTGATCTCTGACTTCTGCTGTTTTGACTAAAGATAAAATCCTAAAAATTTATTACGTGTGTGCTGCTTGATTTTTCTTTTATTATTATTCTAATGGTATGACAGGACAAAAATTACAAGCATATTCAAAACCCAAGATTATTTTCATGGCTATTGTGGTTTTATAAATTAACATGGACCACTGCATCATCAGTAGAGCTACGGCATCCATACCAATTGTGAATACTGACTCTGTAGATTGAGCTTGTCACAATCAGTTTTCTCATCCCACGGCCTGCTTGGCTTAGTGTAGACATGGCCCACGGAGTACAAAGTCTTTCAGAATCTGATGTAAAACTAAAGAAACCCATGACAAAGAGACCTACAGTACAAGTATTCTGAAGTTATTTTTGTTTTTCTACATTATTCCCCTTCTCACTTGTATTCTGTTTAGGGGCAAAGTATGATATAAAAAGGTAGCCAAGAATTAGTTTTCATAGTCCTTTCAATTACTATGCTAAAAGTGATTAATTTATTTATTATTACTTTAACCAACAAACCCCATGGGATGGGTTTCAATAAGGATGTGCCTAGTACCAAAATTCGATCTTTTAACACTACACCTTTAGTAAAATATTAAAAAAAAAATCCTGACAAGGAATTACTCTGATCTTTTTCCTTTAGACTATTAATACAAATTGATTCTGGTTTCCTGAACCAGAATTTTACTTGGTTTTAATTCATTTTTGATAGCATAAGAAAGAAAACAGCTCTTTCTAAATTATTCACCATGTTGTTTAATGAGTGAGCACTGCACAATGTGATGGCTCCTGAAAATCCATTAGTCTATTGTGAAATATATAATTATAGACTATTATGAAAATAAGAAATTTTTATTACACATATGCATTTGACAACCTGCAAGTAGTTTTAGACTCTCTAACATATGTTTTACTTAATGGTGAGTGATTATGCATTATTTAATTATGGATAATTTCAAATACTCATCTATTTTTTTGTGAATCTAGGAATAAAATTAAGCATTTGTCAAGAAGCAAAAGAGTAAGCTTTTTCTGTTTTTGCCCAGTACCAAGAATTATTATGAAATAAATAGTAATAAAGTAGCTTTCCTTTGAGTAAATTGCTGAATATTTTTACCATATATATCCTGCTGTTATATTTATGAATGGTGCTGTTCTTTTATATGAGTTATTCATGAGTAATTTTTCACATAAAGAGGAATCAATAGTACAAAGAACTGTAGAAGCTGTTATGAGTTGCATTAATTAAATACCACTTTTTTCCTGAGTAGTCATTCTAAACACTTAGATTTCATCAATCTACCCTAATTAGAAGAATGTATAATCAGGTTAGAGAACAAATTATACTTTTTAATGTAACAGTACCTGACCATCCTTGAATAGTTCTTTTGTTATTATATAATGTTTGATGAACTCCCAAAGTTTTTCTACTTGGTGGTTTTGCTATATCTCATAGATAAATTTCTCATAGATTTCTGTTTAGAAAAATGATATCTAAATAGGAAAAACATGAAACTTATGAATCCATTTCTTCCTCCATATAACAAATGAAACTGCCATCAAAATACAAGGCCTTACGGGACTTCCCTGGTGGCACAGTGGGTAAGAATCCGCCTGCCAATGCAGGGCACATGGGTTTGATCCATGGTCCGGGAAGATCCCACATGCTGCAGAGCAACTAAGCCCATGTGCCACAAGTACTGAGCCTGCATGCTGCAACTACTGAAGCCCACGTGCCTAGAGCCCATGCTCTTTAGCAAGAGAAGACACCACAGTGAGAAGCCTGCGCGCTGCAGCGAAGAGTAGCCCCCGCTCAACGCAACTAGAGCAAGCTGGTGCACAGCAAGGAAAACCCAACACAGCCAAAAATTAATAAAAATTTTTAAAAAAGGCCTGAGAAATGCTCTTGATTGTTTTCTCATTCTATAAATCCAGAGTGAATGGGATTAATGAGTTAATATTTCTAAAATCAGAATATTTTTATTGAGATTTGTAAGCAAGGGAAAGAAATTTAATATTCCTTGTGACATCTATCTTGGTATTTATGGTTTAATTTGCATTTTTGACAGGATATATTGCTTAAAAAAAAAAGCAAATCCACACATTATAAGATGTAAGTAGAGTGATTGTAATTAAGTTTGGGCTGTGTAAACGTTTGCTGAAAGTAACTAACACCCTAAAGCAGATTTTTTTTTGTAAAAGAGGGCTAGAATTATCTGCTGTGGCTGTCTTTGAAATATAAGTGGCCTAGATAACTGTATTGCTTCTCTGTTTGTTTTGATGAAACCTTAATTAGAATGCTAGATGAGTGGCAAGTACTGAGTTACTTATTGTTGTAGGCAGAGTAATGGCCCCAGAGATGTCCATAACCTAATTCCTGGAACCTATGAATATGCTACTTTATAGGCAACAGGGATTCTGCAGATGTGATTAAGTTAAGGTAGTTTGAGATGAGATTTTCCTGGATTTTCGTGGTGGGCTCAGTGAAATCACAAGAGTCTTTATAAATGGAAGAGGAAGAGGGAGGCAGAAAAAGAGAGGGAGATGTGACTAGTGAAGAATAGTCAAGACATGCATGTGGTTGGCTTTGTGGCCACCTAGGAGCCAAGAAACATGGGTGATTTCTGGATGCTGGAAAATTCAAGAAAACAGATTTGCCTTCATCCTCCAGAAAGGAATGCAGCCCTACCAACACCTTAAATTTAGCCCCATGGGACCCATGTTAGATGTCTAACCTACTCACATCTGTTTTCCTATGTGGTAAGTTAAAATCATAAGATAATAAATTGGTGTTGCTTTAAGCCACCAAGTTTATGGTAATTTGTTATAGTAGCAATAAAAAACTAACATCCGTTAACCACAACAATATTCTGACAGCAACCTTTAGTAATAATAAAGTAGGTGGTATTTATTGACCTCTTATCATGTGCCTGCAACGTAAGAATTTTGCAAAAATTATTTAATTTAAATCTCACAAAAAACTTATGAGGTTGGTACTATCATTAGCTCCATTTTAGAGAGGTGAAAATTGCAGCTTCAGTTAAAATGTAAGTAAATAAGTACTGCATAAGCTTTCCAGAAGTCTGATTTCAGTCATTTCTCTCTGTCCTTCCTGTCAGTTAGCGATGGGATAAACAGAGTCTTCTTTCTCTTCAATTCTGGTTATTGAAAATCTTTCCAAAAGATTTTCTAAGTTTAACACTCATTTAACTGTAGTCAAATATAATGAACACAATTTAATATTTTATAAGTGAGCATCTTACAGTACCTTAAGATTATAATTAAAATCACCAATTCTTAGTGGGTAGAAATGTAGAGAGACAAATGTCAGGCCTTGGTTGATTCTATACTTAACTGTATGTCAAACCTCAAACAAATCAACGTTTTCTTGTCCCTGCTGAATAAAACTGTGTCACTTAAGTTTTACATTATATAGATTTCCATCATCCAATACTGGATATTTTGATTAAGGTAATATTTCCTTTTTTCTTTCTTTACCTGAATCCATCCTGTTTGTTTTTATCCCATTATTAATTTGAAAAAGCTAATGTGTAACATATTTATCTGAGAACTATAAAGTCATATTGTATTTAACATGTATCAAGTATCCTGTATTCCTAGTAAACTTGCCTGCACAGGAATTGTTTCTTTTACTTAACGCCTCCTACATTTTTCTTTACACTTTTAATTCTTCCAGATTTGCATTTTTACCTATTTGTCATTTGCCTTCTGAATCTGATTAATCAAATCTACTTACTTTTACTAAATAGTTTTTTTCTTCTTCTTCTTGGTTTATATTGTGTACAGTTGTGGACAGAAATTATTTTTCTTGGACTCGTTTCTCATTTTCTCTACAATTTTTAATGTTAATATCATTCAACTCCTATTTTTCACTTAGATGATATCTGATGATGACAGCTGTTGCAGTATAAATTGTACACAAGGTCGTTTAAAATGCATTTTGATGATTGCTCCTTGTGCACGAGGCAGGGTGTTAAAGCTTGTCTGTCTTCACTCAGATCTTCCTACACAGAGCTTAAGTGGGTTACAGATTCCAGCCTCCTGACACAAGAAAAAACAAACAAGTAGCAAAATAGTAAAACAACCAATCGCAAACGTCATCTCTTACAAGCTATGAAATAGTGCTAATAATAATTATTATCATGATTACTAAGGGGGGAGCCACGAGACACACACTGCTTATTTTTGGTCACATGCCCAGGGCTGAAAGGTACACAGAGGTATTTGGAACTCTGACCTAATTCTTCCATCTGCTTCCTACAACCACTGCAGGTTTATAAGACAAAGGGGGATTACAAAGGAGAAGGTCAGGCCCAAAACCAAAGCAAAACACTTAGAAATATCCAGGATTTGGACCCCAAATTTCTCTTCGGAACTTCAGGCCCCCATGAATTAGTTAATTAGTTGTTCTCAAAGTGTGATCCCAGTCCTAGTAACATTAAAATCACCTGGGAAATTGCTAAATGCAAAACCTCCAGTTCTACCTCAGACTTACTGAATCAGAAACTATGGGGAAGAAGCCCAGGAATTTGTGTGTGTGTGTGTGTGTGTGTGTGTGTGTGTTTGTTTGTTTTTTTGTGGTACGCGTGCCTCTTACTGTTGTGGCCTCTCCCGTTGCGGAGCACAGGCTCCGGACGCGCAGGCTCAGCAGCCATGGCTCACGAGCCCAGCCGCTCCGCGGCATGTGGGATCTTCCCGGACCGGGGCACGAACCCGTGTCCCCTGCATCGGCAGGCGGACTCTCAACCACTGCGCCACCAGGCAAGCCCAGGAATTTGTGTTTTAACAGTCTCTCCAGGTGATTCCCGGTACACGTCGATGTCTGAAAACCTGTGGTGTAGATCCTAGGGGAGCCGAGAGGTCCTTTCTCAAGGACTAGGCTTGTTGAAGCAATTTTGATGATGCTTCCTTTTTTGTTGACTGTACCCCAGCTCTCTGTTATCCTTCAGAGAGTAGAGTGACCTTCCAGGGCAGAGAAGAAGCCACAGTGCAAGCAAAAAACAAACAAAAACAAATTAAATAAAAAAAACACTAATAAGACCTCATAGGCCTAAACACTTATAATTTCTTTTCACTCTTAGAATTCTGTTCCCCAACACATAATGGGCCAGAAGAGTTCTCAAAGTGTGGCCAGTTGGACATATGATGTTGCTGTTTTATGACATGCACTAAAACATCAGAGAAATAAGTTAGAAATGTCAATAAATTCAGGTTTCCACAGATGACGGGTCCCACTCCTAACAAAGTTACTGCCTTTGAGTGAACAAACAAGAAAACAATCACCCTCATTGTTGCCAATTGGTCTTTTAAGGAGTACTTTTGTGGCTTTCCATGCAGAATGTACTATACAACCACAGCACACCCACCAAATCCCGAGGCCAGCTACTTGATGGTTGCAGACAGCTGAAAATTTGAAACTGAATAATCCGTGAGGTGTGGTGTTTACTAGGAACGAGTACTCTATTTCATTAACTAATTTAAATACCTTTATTATGACCCTTAAGAAGTTCTCTGGTTTGGAAAGTTGCAATTTGATGACAATTCAAATATTCTAAATGCTATGATACGTTCAGTGCATATGATAAATTCCTTATTTCAAATTTAAATTGAGTTGTAGAGCTTTCATTAATAGAACACTTGTTTCTCACTGCTACCACTAAATATTAAACATATTCTAAAATACTAGTGAAAAGAGAGTCAGTTTTTATCTTTTCAGAGTTACTCATATGTCCCCATTTGTCTATGTCTAGGGTTTCTGTGAACATTCCTCTTCAAGGTGGAAGGAAAAGGAATCCTTTAGCAGCATTTAGGATGAATCCTTGTCTGTAGCTAAAATAAAATATGTATCTTTACTTGGTAAAGTTCTGTGGAGGACTTTTTCAGATTGTTAAGGGTAATATTAGTTGAGAGGCACTCCCTTTTTGCTTAAAGTATTTCAGTAGCTTCCTACTCGATCGCCCTTGTCCTAGTTTTTTTTTTCCCTTTGATCCACCTTACTACTAAATAAATTCTTCTAAAACTTTTAAAACCTTACTTTCATTAAACCCTTCATAGTCTTTCATTACCTGTGGGCTAAGTCATTTTGACTTCATCTCTTATTCTATTGTTACATCTAGATTTTGGAAAACCCATGAGCGTGAGTATGTATGCTCATGACAGATCTGGTCCTGTACCAGGAAGTATACAAAGCCACAGTATCACCATGGTGAATCTTCTCTTGGAGTGTCATTTTTACTCAATAATAAGTAGTTTAAATAATAACAGTTAATTCATGTTCACTTAAAATAAATCAAGAGCATTTTATGCTTGTACAGTACTACTTTGAGCTCTGTTTTAATTCTTCTGTGAAAATGTTTGAGATGATTTGCACTGTACAAACTTTCCATTCCATCCAGCCATGCAGAAATTGGCATTATCTCCCCTTAAGGTTGTCTAGATTCTGGTTCTCTAGGTGGACTCTGCTCACCAGCAACAGTCTCTGATTCTCCTTTTCATCAGAAGGATTCACCATACTGTGCTACCCAAGAGTAGGTGATTTACCTAGAAACTTACAGATTCCTTCAACTCCTCTAAGTAGCCAGATTTACTTAACTTGCTCAGATCACCTTGATTTGTCCAAGCTATTGGACAAATAGCTGACATTGTAAGGATTTCAGGTTATACTTCCTAATTACTAAGATTCCTCCTCTTAATCATGACTGGAATGGGTTACTAAACAAAATAGAAGTTTTATAAAATATATTTCATAAAACATGTAAGATGATGTTGAATGTGACTTTTTTTGGCGGGGAGAGAGTGGGGGACTCATAATTCTGAGTGAAGTCCCAAACTAATGACGAAGAGATAAGTATATCCAGATTCTACAGAAAGCACAAGATTGCTGCCATGTATTTCTTCCAGGGCTGATTAAGGGGCAAACAAAACTGAGAACCTCACTCACCATGCCATTTGGCCTACAACAAGAAGGTAAAACTAGAGAAACATTGGTTAAAGAAGAAGGATACGTTAGAGTAGTGAGTCCTTGATCTAGGAGGAGAGTGCTGGGGTGGTCTGATAGCCTCCCAACCCCAAGGTTTTTAAGAAGCTAAAAAATTCAACATTATGGAGGTAAATTTTACATGTATACAATAAAATGCACCGCTTAAAATGTATGCATAGTTTGATAAATTTTGATAAATATAATTACTACCCATGTAATCACAACCACAATCAACATGTAGAACATTTCTATCACCAGGAACGTTCCTTTGTGCGCTCCACTGTAGGTCCTAGGCAACCACTGATTTGCTTTCCGTCAATTTAGATTAGTTTTCTCTTTTCAAGAACTTCATATAAATGAAGGCAAATAGCACGTGCTTTTTTTTTTTTTCTGTCTTCTTTTGCTCAGCATAATGTTTCTCAGCTTCATCCATGTTGCCTGTATCAGTATTCATTCCTTTCCATTGCTGAGCAGTATTTCATTGTATAAATATATTACAATTTAATTATTTACCTATTGGTGGACATTTACATTTCCAGTTTGGGGCTACTATGAATAAAGTTGTCATAGACATTCATATGAGTCTTTGTGTGAACAGTAATTTCATGGGTCTGTGTAAATGGACTGGAATAGCAACACTGTATGTTAGGTGTATGGGTAATTTTATAAGAAGCTGTCACAATGTTTGCCAAAATGCCATTATATATTCCTACCAGCAGTATATGAAAGTTCCAGTTGTTCCACATTCTTAGAGCATTTGATGTCATTAAAATTTTTGTTTTTCATTTATCTTTCTGTCTGCTGTTCTGATTGGTTGCTTTCCATTATTCTATCTTCCAGAGCACTTATTCATTTTCCTGCATTTCTTTTCTGCTATTTACTGCATTTAGCTTCGTTTTCATCTTGGCAATTGAGTTGTCTAATTTTGGTTGGCCCCTCATAGTTTGTAGTTCCTTGTCACAGTGATCTGCATTTCTATCAACAACCTTCTGAGTTCCTTCAGCATTGTTATTACCTGCTTTTTGAACACGCAGTAGACTGGAGAGGTTTATTTCATTGTTTTCTCTTTCAGGGAAATTCTCTTGTTCTTTTAATTGGGAGTGGTTTTTATAAGTGGTTTTACTTATATTTATGTGACTCTATGAATTTAGGAGAAAGTTATCCATTGTGGGTTTTTTTTTTGAAATAGTTATAGACATTGTGACATTTTATTCCTAAAGACTTCAGCATGTATCATCTAAAAAAGAGCATTCTCTAATATAGATACAATAGAGTTTTAACACTTGGGAAATTTTAAATTGATACAATTCCATGATCTGATAATATATTTAATATTATTACCTAATATGAGTCCTTATTCAAATATCCCCAGTTATTTCAGTAATGTCTTTCATTGTATTTTCAATCATCCAAGAGCCAATGAAGGATCATACATTGTATTTAATTACCTCTTTTGTGTCATTTAATCAAGAGCAGTTCTCCAGTCATTTTCAGTCTTTCATGACATTGACATTTTTGAAGTCCTGGCCAGTTATTTTGTAGAACGTTTTCAATTGAATTTATCTGATGTTTCCTCAAGATTAGACTCAGGTCATGCATTTTTTGGCAGGAATATCACAGAAATGATGTTGAATCCTTCTCAGTGTGTCGTATCAGGAGGTGCCTGAGGTTGGTTTGTCCCATTCCACTGTGGTTTTGATGGGCTGTTTTTATGTGGGAGCATCCCTGTGTAGTCTGCATGAGTCTAGTATTTTTGGTGCGAGGGCTGTTTTTGGTATGGATGGCTGCTACATCTTTCCTCAGAGTGTGCTGGCCATTATCCCCTTGATAGGGGGTGTAAGTGGTTTTGTGGTGACCAGAGCCTGCACTGGATGTTGGGTGGGGCCTCCTCTTTGTTCTGTGGTTGCCACAGCCCTGTCTGGTGCAGGTCTTCTCCCCATTTATTGGAGTAGAAGCTCCCAGATCTGGTTCTAAGCTGTGGTCATCAATCTTTTAAATTTCATTATCTCAGTGATTTTTAATTTGCATTTCCCTGGTGAGTAATGATGTTGAGTACTTTTTCAGGCTCTTATTGTTCTTTCACATATTTTCATGTGAGCACCTGTTAAACTCTTTTGTCCATTTTTAAATTAGATAGTTCATCTTATTATTTAGAACTGTAAGAGTTCTTTAAATAACTAGATAAAGTTCTTTGTCAGATATATGTATATATATGGTGTGTGTATGTGCGTGTGTATATAAATATCAGCTTGTAAATTCTTATAGAACTGTTGGTATTTTAACTGGGAAAATTGACGTCTTAACTATACTGATACATTAAATTGGTATGTCTTTCCATTTATTTAGTCTTTTAAGATATCTCTCAGCAATGTTCTATAGTTTTCAATACATAGGTTTTGGACATGTAGAAAATTATCTGTAAATACTTCATTTTTTGGATGCTGTTGGAAGTTGTATCATTAAAAAATCTTATTTTCTAGTGTATAAAATTATAGTTGATTCTTATATTTTAGTCATATATACTGAGACCTTTAGTAAATGCACTTAGTTCAAGTACTTGTATTGTAGGGTTTTTTTTCTATATACCCAGTCCTGGTTCCTGAGAATAGTGACAGTTTAATTTTTTTCCTTTCAATTCTATATGCTTTATTTTTTTCTCTTCTTGTATAATTATAGTTGCTAGAACCTTCAGTAGAATATTTATTAGAGTGCTGAGAGCAGACTTCCTTTCTCTCCAGCTTTATTGGCATATAACATTGGAACATTATATAATTTATATATGTAACTGACATATAACATTGTAAGTTTAACACCCATTGATTTGATACACTTATATATTGCAAAATGATTACCACCATAGTATTAGCTAACACCTCTATCATGTCCCGTAATTACCATTTCTTTTCTGTGGTGAGAACATATAAAATCTACTCTCAGCAACTTTCAAGTATAAACTACAGTATTATTAATTATAATTGCCCTGCCATACATTAGATCCCCAGAACTTATTCATCTTATAACTGGAAGTTTGTACCCTTTAGCCAAGCAGAGTTTCACTTGCCTTACTCCCGAAATTAGCAGGGAAACAGTCTTTCACTATTAAATACGGCATCAACTGCAGATTTTTCATAGATGCCTTTGGTCAGATTGAATTTTCCTTCATTCTTAATTTGCTAATACATTTATATAAGTGGTTGTCCAGTATATTCACATACATCTATTGAGATAATCATGTTTTCTCCCTTTATTCTGTTAAGATAGGGAATAACATTAGTTTTCAATTGTTAAAGCATCCTCAAATTCCTGGAATAAATGCCCCTTGGTCATAATATTTTTTTTTTTTTTACATATATTGTGGGTTCAATTTGATACTTTGTTAAGGATTTTTGCATTTGTGTTCATGAGAGATAGTGACTTTGTAGGTTTCTTTTCTTGTAATGCTCTTATCTAGTTTTGGCACTGGAGTACTTCTGACTCCGTGGGATGATTTGGAAAGTGTATCATCCTTCTCTATTTTCTAAAATAATTTGTATAGGATTGGCTTTTTATTTTTTGGTATAAATGTTTTATAGACTGCAACAATGAAATTATCCTGAAGTTTCCCTGTGGAGAGAGTTTAATTAGCCTTTTAAATTCTTGATATATGGCTATTTATACTTACTATATCTTATTTCAATTTTGGTAATTTATATCTTTCAAGGACTTTATTTTGTTTAAACTGGCATAAAGATGTTCAAATTATCCTTTTAATTTCTGTAGTACCTGTATTGATATGCCCTCTTGTATTCCTGCTCTACGTCATTTATGCTTCCTTTTCTCTTGATTAATCTAGGTAGAGGTTTATCAATTTAAATGATTTTTCTAAAGAATCACCTTTCATTAATTTTTCCTTGTTTTTTCTTTTATTGATTTATATTTCCTTAATTTGCTCTTCTTTTGCAAGCTTTTTAAGATCGATGCTTAGATAATTTATTTTAGATCTTTATTTCAATATAAATGTTTAAAGCTATAAAATTCCCTCTAAGTACTGCTTTATTTGTATCTCACAATTTTTTTTACATGTTTTCTTTCATCATCATTTGTTCAAAATATTTCCTAGTATCTTTTATGACTTCTTTGATCCATGGGTAACCTAGGAGAGTGTTGTTAATATTCAAATTTTTTGGCAATATTCCATGAAACTCAAAAACAAAAATAAGGTTTCTAACATAATTATGTTGTAGTTAGAGAATCCAATCTGTTTGAATGCAATCTTTCTATATTTACTGAGACTGCTTTTAGGGCCCAACAGATGATCTATTTTGATGAGTATTCCATTTGCACTTGAAACATAATTGGAAAGTGCTGTTCTATGAATGCCAATTAAATCAGGTTAGTTGATAGTGTGATTCAGTTCTTCTTTGTACTTAATTATTTTTTAAATTATGATTTCTAATAATTCCTGAGCAAAGAGTGTTGAAGTCACCAGTCAAAAATGGATAAGCATATTTATATTAGTATGTCTTTGGAATGAATTGCCCCTCTTATTACTAAGAAGTTTGCTTTTCTATCCCTGGTAAATGACTTGTCCTGAAATCTACTTTGTCTAATATTAATATAACCACTCCCAGCTTCCTTTGATTAGCATTTTTGTAGTTCTCTTTGTTCATCCTTTTACTTTTAGTCTCTATATATCTTTATATTTAAAGAGCATTTCTATAGACTGATGTATATTTTGGTTTTGATTTTGATTCAGTCTAATAACTTCTACTTTGATTATTGTGTTTGGTTCATGTATATTTAATGTAAAATTTTATATAGTTGAGTTTAAGTGCCAAATAATATTCATTTTCTATTTGTACCATTTTTGCTGTGGTTGTTCCTTTGTCCCTTGGTTCTTGCCTTCTCTTGGATTATTTTTTGTCTTTCATTTTATGTGCATTACTGAAGTATAAGTTATAGCTCTTTATTTATTTTTTATTGGTGGTTGTAGAGTTAACAATAAGCTCCTTTATCCTATCAGAGTCACCCTCAAAATAATATGATACCCCTTCAGATATAGTGTCAGAACCTTAGAAAGTTTGCCCCTAATTCCTCTTCCATCCTTTATGCTGTTGTTGTAATACCTTTTATTTCTACCTATATAATATTTCTGTAATGTTATTATTCCTTCATCATGTTATCTTTTAAATAAATTTTAAAACGTGGATTTCATTTATATTTACACACATAATTACCATTTCAGAAGCTCTTGATGCTTCATGCAGATCAAAGTTGTCATTTGATACCATTTTTCTTCTGCCTGAAGAACTTTCTGTATCATTTCTTGTAGTGCCTATTTGCTGGTAGCACATTTTATTTTCAGCTTTTTTTGGTCTGAAAATGACATTTTTTATCTTCCTTTTTTTTTTTCTGAGTATAAAATTCTACAGTAACAATGTTTTTAGCACTCTAAAGAAATTATATTTCTTATGGATAGCATTGTTTTTGAACAAGGCTCTGATCATTCTTGTCTTTTTCATATGTATTTAATTGTCTTTTTTTTCTATGATCACTTTTAAGATTTTCTTTTTTTGATTATGCATGCCTTCGTGTGGCTACTTCATACTTTACTTTCTTCTTGCTTTTGAGTCATTGAATTTCCCAGATCTATGGGTTTATAGTTTTCATCAATATGGAAGATATTTGGACGTTATCTCTTTACATAATTTTTTCTGCTGATTCCACCTTTTGTCATTTAAATTACACATCTGTCAGACTACTTTAAATTGTCCCATAAGTCACTGTGGCTTTGTTCATTTTTTCTTTTAGTCACTTTCTCTCCGTGTTTCAGTTTGAATATTTTTTATTGCTGTGTCTTCACAATAACTGAGTTTTTCCATCAGTGTATAATCTCCTATTTTGGCTATCCAGTGACTTTTTCATATATATCTAGTGTATTCTTTACACCTAGTTTAGCCTTCCTTGTAAGGTGCAAATCTTCTGAAGTCTCTCTTATCTGCTCTGATTATTGGATCAAATCTCTCCACTATGCCTGATTGGTACTTGAATACCTTCTAGTCCAGTTTGATCTCTGGGAATTATTCATCTTACAGCTCTCCATTAGCTCTTTGCTTGGTCTTTGGAATTTCATCCTATGCCTGATAGCTTAGTATTCAAAAACAGACTAGAAAAACCACCTTAGAGGTTTCTGGAGTTCTTTCTCTGTATTCTCACTCCTCTCTGTATTCTTCCTGAAACACTGCAGCTGCCTCAGCAAACCCAAGCCCTGATTTCTGCCTGAGCTCAATGAAACCCCCAAACTGTGCTTAGGTTCCCCTTCCATGTGCTGCAGTCCACAGTGTTCCTCCAGGCCAAAAGTCAGGGAGAATGAAGGATACCTCATTTGTTTTTATCCTCTTAGAGATCATGGTGTTCATCTCCTAAAAACAGTGATTTCATTTCTTTTTTTTTTTTTTTAACCAGAGTTCTGGTTGTTTACAAAGTTCAGGCAAGACCAAATTACTTACTTTAATATGGTAGAAGTCTCAGAAAAGGACACACAGTAACAAGTCAAGAGGCTTCTTTTAAAGTTTCAAAATGACAACATTGCTACATGAAGGGGGAGCTTTCAAAAGATGTTTGGCAAAAAAAAAAAAAAAAACAGAAGAAAAGTCATTTTATATTTGCATCTCTCTAAGTTCAGACTGCTCAGTAGACTAGGACTTTAGGTGAAAATGCTTTAAAGATTTGGCGGTGGGGGATGCATTTTCTAAGCAAGGGAAAACAATTTGAGCAGAAATAAAAGTAGAAAGGACACTGATGTTTTTCAAGTTCACAGGAGACTGACATGCAGAATCTTGGTTTGTATCAGAGGAATCAGCAACTTCATGTTCTGATTTAACTCCCCGATAAATTGGATGTGGTTTGTTTCAATATTTACATCACTTCTGTCAAGTTTCATAATATCAGCTTGGATATCTGATCACATTTTGATGCTCTTTTAACCTCTCTTTATACTTTGAAAAACACAAGAGTTACTATTTCTGGGGATTGGTGGTGGGATCAATAAAACCACTGAGAAATTTAGAATATTGCTTTTCTGTGGATCATTTCTACAGGGGCAAGAGAATCAATCACAATCAAAAATTTTCTCACCACATTTCTCTATAAGTAGAATGTGCTGAATTGAAATAAATCTTGTGATAATTTAACTTGGACATTCTGTGTTTCTGGCCTCTGAACTATTTTCTTTTTTTTTTTAACATCTTTATTCGAATGTAATTGCTTTACAATGGTGTGTTAGTTTCTGTTTTATAACAAAGTGAATCCGTTATACATATACATATATCCCATATCTCTTCCCTCTTGCGTCTCCCTCCCTCCCACTCTCTCTATCTCACCCTTCTAGGTGATCACAAAGCACCGAGCTGATCTCCCTGTGCTATGCGGCTGCTTCCCACTAGCTATTTTACATCTGGTAGTATATGTATGTCCATGACACTCTCTCACTTTGTCCCAGCTTACCCTTCCCCCTCCCCGTATCCTCAAGTCCATTCTCTAGTAGGTCTGCATCTTTATTCCCATCTTGCCCCTAGGTTCTTCACGACCAGTTTTTTTTTTTTTTTTTTAGATTCCATATATATGTGTTAGCATACGGTATTTGTTTTTCTTATGCTGACTTACTTCATTCTGTATGACTGACTCTAGGTCCATCCAACTCACTACAAATAACTCAATTTCGTTTCTTCTTATGGCTGAGTAATGTTTCATTGTATATATGTGCCACATCTTCTTTAACCATTCATCTGTTGATGGACACTTAGGTTGCTTCCATGTCCTGGCTATTGTAAATAGAGCTGCAATGAACATTTTGGTACATGACTCTTTTTGAATTATGGTTTTCTCAGGGTATATGCCCAGTAGTGGGATTGCTGGGTCATATGGTAGTTCTATTTGTAGTTTTTTAAGGAACCTCCATACTATTCTCCACAGTGGCTGTATCAATTTACATTCCCACCAACAGTGCAAGAGGGTTCCCTTTTCTCCACACCCTCTCCAGCATTTATTGTTTGTAGATTTTTTGATGATGGCCATTCTGACCGGTGTGAGATGATATCTTATTGTAGTTTTGATTCGCATTTCTCTAATGATTAATGACGTTGAGCATTCTTTCATGTGTTTGTTGGCAATCTGTATATCTTCTTTGGAGAAATGTCTATTTAGGTCTTCGGCCCATTTTTGGATCGGGTTGTTTGTTTTCTTGATATTGAGGTACATGAGCTCCTTGTAAATTTTGGAGATTAATCCTTTGTCAGTTGCTTCATCTGCAAATACTTTCTCCCATTCTGAGGGTTGCCTTTTCATCTTGTTTACGGTTTCCTTTGCTGTGCAAAAGCTTCTAAGTTTCATTAGGTCCCATTTGTTTATTTGTGTTTTTATTTCCATTTCTCTAGGAGGTGGGTCAAAAAGGATCTTGCTGTGATAGATGTCATAGAGTGTTCTGCCTATGTTTTTGCTAAGATTTTTTATAGTGTCTGGCCTTACATTTAGGCCTTTAATCCATTTTGAGTTTATTTTTGTGTATGGTGTTAGGGAGTGTTCTAATTTCATTCTTTTACATGTAGCTGTCCAGGTTTCCCAGCACCACTTATTGAAGAGGCTGTCTTTTCTCCACTGTATATTCTTGCCTCCTTTATCAAAGATAAGGTAACCATCAGTGCATGGGTTTATCTCTAGGCTTTCTATCCTGTTCTATTGATCTATCTTTCTGTTTTTGTGCCAGTACCATACTGTCCTGATTACTGTAGCTTTGTAGTAGAGTCTGAAGTCAGGGAGCCTGATTCCTCCATCTCCTTCTCAATATTGCAATATTGCTCAATATTGTTTTTCCTTCTCAGTATTGCTTTGGCTATTCGGGGTCTTTTGTATTTTCATACAAATTGTGAAATTTTTTGTTCTACTTCTGTGAAAAATGCTGGTGGTAGTTTGATAGGGATTGCATTGAATCTGTAGATTGCTTTGGGTAGTAGAGTCATTTTCACAATGTTGATTCTTCCATCCAAGAACATGGTATATCTCTCCATCTCTTTGTATCATCTTTAATATCTTTCATCAGTGTCATAATTTTCTGCATACAGGTCTTTTGTCTCCTTAGGTAGGTTTATTCCTAGATATTTTATTCTTTTTGTTGCAATGATAAATGGGAGTGTTTTCTTAATTTCACTTTCAGATTTTTCATCACTAGTGTATAGGAATGCAAGAGATTTCTGTGCATTAATTTTGTATCCTGCTACTCTACCAAATTCATTGATTAGCTCTAGTAGTTTTCTAGTAGCATCTTTAGGATTCTCTATGTATAGTATCATGTCATCTGCCAACAGTGACAGCTTTACTTCTTCTTTTCCAATTTGGATTCCTTTTATTTCTTCTCTGATTGCTGTGGCTAAAACTTCCAAAACTCTGTAGAATAATAGTGGTGAGAGTGGGCAACCTTGTCTTGTTCCTGATCTTAGTGGAAGTGGTTTCAGTTTATCACCATTGAGAACGATGTTGGCTGTGGGTCTGTCATATGTGGCCTTTATTATATTTAGGAAAGTTCCCTCTATGCCTACTTTCTGGAGGGTTTTTATCATAAATGGGTGCTGAATTTTTTCGAAAACTTTCTCTGCATCTGTTGAGATGAACCTTTGGTTTTTCTCCTTCAGTTTGTTAATATGGTTTATCACATTGATTGATTTGCATATATTGAAGAATCCTTGCATTCCTGGGATAAACCCCACTTGATCATGGTGTGTGATCCTTTTAATGTGCTGTTGGATTCTGTTTGCTAGTATTTTGTTGAGGATTTTGCATCTATGTTCATCAGTGATATTGGCCTGTAGTTTTCTTTCTTTGTGACATCTTTGTCTAGTTTTGGTATCAGGGTGATGGTGGCCTAGTAGAATGAGTTTGGGTGTGTTCCTCCCTCTGCTATATTTTGGAAGAGTTTGAGAAGGATAGGTGTTAGCTCTTCTCTAAATGTTTGATAGAATTTGCCTGTGAAGCCATCTGGTCCTGGGCTTTTGTTTGTTAGGAAGATTTTTAATCATTTCAATTTCAGTGCTTGTGATTAGTCTGTTCATATTTTCTATTTCTTCCTGGTTCAGTCTCAGAAGGTTGTGCATTTCTAAGAATTTGTCCATTTCTTCCAGGTTGTCCATTTTATTGGCGTATAGTTGCTTGCAGTAATCTCTCATGGTCCTTTGTATTTCTGCAGTGTCAGTTGTTACTTCTCCTTTTTCACATCTAATTCTATTGATTTGAGTCTTCTCCCTGTTTTTCTTGATGAGTCTGGCTAATGGTTTATCAATTTTGTTTATCTTCTCAAAGAACCAGCTTTTAGCTTTATTGATCTTTGGTATACTTTCCTTCATTTCTTTTTCATTTATTTCTGACCTGATCTTTATGATTTCTTTCCTTCTGCTAACTTTGGGGTTTTCTTTTTCTTCTTTCTCTAATTGCTTTAGGTGTAAGGCTAGGTTGTTTATTTGAGATGTTTTTTTTCTTAAGGTTGGATTGTGTTGCTATAAACTTCCCTTTTAGAACTGCTTTTGCTGCATCCCATAGGTTTTGGGTCATCATATTTTCATTGTCATTTGTTTCTAGGTATATTTTGATTTCCCCTTTCATTTCTTCAGTGATCTCTTGGTTATTAAGTAGTGTGTTGTTTAGCCTCCATATGTTTGCATTTTTTACAGATTCTTTCCTGTAATTGATATCTAGTCTCATAGCGTTGTGGTCAGAAATGATACTTGATACGATTTCAGTTTTCTTAAATTTACCAAGGCTTGATTTGTGACCCAAGATATGGTCTATCCTGGAGAATGTTCCATGAGCACTTGAGAAGAATGTGTATTCTCTTGTTTCTGGATGTAATATCCTATAAATATCAATTCAGCCCATCTTGTTTAATGTATCATTTAAAGCTTGTGTTTCCTTATTTATTTTCATTTTGGATGATCTGTCCATTGGTGAAAGTGGGGTGCTAAAGTCCCCTACTATGATTGTGTTGCTGTCGATTTCCCCTTTTATGGCTGTTAGTATTTGCATTATGTATTGAGGTGCTCCTATGTTGGGTGCATAAATATTTAAAATTGTTATGTCTTCTTGAATTGATACCTTGATTATTATGTAGTGTCCTTCTTTGTCTCTTATAATAGTCTTTATTTTAAAGTCTATTTTGTCTGATATGAGAATTGGTACTCCAGCTTTCTTTTGATTTCCATTTGCATGGATTATCTTTTTCCATCCCCTCACTTTCAGTCTGTACGTGTCCCTAGGTCTGAAGTGGGTCTGCTGTAGATAGCAAATATACAGGTCTTATTTTTGTATCCATTCAGCCAATCTATGTCTTTTGGTTGGAGCATTTAATCCATTTACATTTAAGGTAATTTTCGATATGCATGTTCCTATTACCATTTTCTTAATCGTTTTGGGTTTGTTATTGTAGGTCTTTTCCTTCTCTTGTGTTTCCTGCCTAGAGAAGTTCCTTTAGCGTTTGCTGTAAAGCTGGCTTGGTGGTGCTAAATTCTCTTAGCTTTTGCTTGTCTGTAAAGTTTTAAATTTCTCTGTCACATCTCAATGAGATCCTAGCTGGGTAGAGTAATCTTGGTTGTAGGTTTTCTCCTTCATCACTTTAAATATGTCCTGACACTCCCTTCTGGCTTGCAGAGTTTCTGCTGAAAGATCAGCTCTTAACCTTATGGAGATTCCCTTGTGTGTTATTTGTTGTGTTTCCCTTGCTTGTTTTAATATTTTTCTTTGTATTTTATTTTTGATAATTTGATTAATATGTGTCTTGGCATGTTTCTCCTTGGATTTATCCTGTATGGGACTCTCTGTGCTCCCTGGACTTGATTAACTATTTCCTTTCCAATATTGGGGAAGTTTTCAACTATAATTTCTTCAAATATTTTCTCAGTCCCTTTCTTTTTCTCTTCTTCTTCTGGGACCCCTATAATTCGAATGTTGGTGAGTTTAATGTTGTCTCAGAGGTCTCTTTGACTGTCCTCAATTCTTGTCATTCTTTTTTCTTTATTCTGCTCTGCAGTAGTGATTCCCACAATTTTATCTTCCAGGTCACTTATCCGTTCTTCTCCCTCAGTTATTCTGCTATTGATCCCTTCTAGAGAATTTTTAATTTCATTTATTGTGTTGTTCATCAGTGTTTGTTTGCCCTTTAGTTCTTCTGTGTCCTTGTTAAATGTTTCTTGTATTTTCTCCATTCTATTTCCAAGATTTTGTATCATCTTTACTATCATTATTCTGAATTCTTTTTCAGTTAGACTGCCTATTTCCTCTTCATTTGTTGGCTTCTGTGGGTTTTTACCTTGCTCCTTCATCTGCTGTGTGTTTCTCTGTCTTCTCATTTTGCTTAACTTACTGTGTTTGGGGTCTCCTTTTTGCAGGCTGCAGGTTCGTAGTTCCCATTGTTTTTGGTGTTTGCCCCCAGTGGCTAAGGTTGGTTCAGTGGGTTGTGTAGGCTTCTTGGTGGAGGGAACTAGTGCCTGTGTTCTGGTGGATGAGGCTGGATCTTGTCTTTCTGGTGGGCATGTCCACGTCTGGTGGTGTGTGTTGGGGTGTCTGTGGCCTTATTATGATTTTAGGCAGCCTCTGTGCTAATGTTTGTTCCTGTCTTGCTAGTTGTGTGGCATAGGGTGTCCAGCACTATAGCTTGCTGGTCGTTGAGTGGAGCTGGGTCTTGGCGTTGAGATGGAGATCTGTGGGAGATTTTCATTGTCTGATATTACGTGGAGCTGGGAGGTCTCTTGTGGACCAGTGTCCTGAACTTCGCTCTCTCACCTCAGAGGTACAGCCCTGATGCCTGGCTGGGGCACCAAGAGCCTGTCATCCACACGGGAGTCCTTAAAAGACCCACAGCAGGTCCACACCCACGAGCATCTTTCTGCCTCTCTCGGCAGCTACAAGAGCCGCAGCCTCTGAACTCTTTTCTTTGGGACCTTTCTCCTTCTCTTTACCTACGTTAATTACTATCTAGGGCACAGGTAAAGTTCTGTTTCATCTACTGAGTCTTTCCTGACCACTTCAGTGCACATTGATCTCTTTGTCCTTGAATTTTTAAACCATTTTATGACTTGCATATAATTGATTAATTAACTGTTACATATTATTTAATTTATGCAGTGTTCTTTTTCATATCTTCACTTGAATGAAGGTAATTACTATTTACTTATTTTGCTTATTCATTCAAGTGTTTATTAGATATCTACTCTGGGCCTGGCATTTTGCTAGGAGATGATATCCATTCATGAAATGAAAAGATAATGGTCCCCACTCTGAAGCAGGTTGGAATGGCAGAAGAAATGTACATCAAGCAAAACATATGCAAGTGTTAATAATAAATTGTGATAAACTCCCTGATAGAAAGGAATGGGGATCTATTAAAGAATAATATTAGGTGAGACCTAATTAACTTTGAGTGGTTAGGGAAAGTCTCTCTATGGAAAGGATATTTCAGCTGAGATATGAAGAATGAAAAATAGTTATCTAGGCAAAGAGTATGGGGAAGAACCTTGTAGGCTTTAGACATGACATGGTATAAACTCATTTGTTGGGGAAGAGCTTGACACAATGAAGAAAGTGGAAGACAGATTGTGGCTAGAGCACAGCTGACCTAAGTAAGGGATGGGTTTGGAAAGGAAGGCAGAAGTCTGATCTTCAGGGCCTTGTAGCCACATTATGAGTTAATTGTATTCTCATATCTATGGAAGTTCTTTAATCATTATATTTTGAATGGAAATGAATGCAGGAGGCAGAACATTACTTAAAAAGGGGAATGATCTAAATCCTCAAGAGTATAAGGCAAAGGTAAATGTTTCTAGAATAGTAGTGCTCAAACTTTAGTGTTAATCAGAATAATCTGTGCTTACTAAAAATGTAGATTTCTGGCTCTCAACTTCAGAGATTCTGAGTCAGGTTTTCTGTGTTTTGTAAGTACCCAAGTGAATCTTTCTGGTATAAGTAGCTGTGACTCCATTCTGTGAAATATAGGTATAAGCAGTTCATCTTTTTCTTAAAAAAAAAAAAAAGTTACAGTAGAAATGAATACAAGTGACACGTCAATGGAATAAAAGGTGTAAGGTAGGTCTGTAACTATAAGAATTTGTTGTACAATGGAGTGTGGATATTAAAATCCTGAAATATTGAAAGTGCAGCTATTAAGCTCAAAGTTGCAAAAGTCCCGACTTAATTTCTCAATATCAAGGAATTTCTCAGTATCAAGGAATAGGTGGTAACACGTGTTCCTTTGAAGACAGTAACTATGCCTGATAGAACTTTTCATCCTGCACAGTATCTGCCGTAGTTTTGGTGATTTGCAAATGTTGAATGCATGCATGAATGCATTAATGAGTATTTTCCTGATACTTTTTGCTTGGAGAAGAGATAAGGTACTGATAGATCTAATAAATGATGTACTGCTACTTGGAATAATTTGAATAAAATAATGTCTGGAAGACAGCAATGATTAACTGAAAGAAGATAACCTTCGGTCTATATCCTCATAACACTTCATAAATGTTTCCTTTATCTACATCTATAAAATAATCATTATATAGTATCATATATCTTATTTCTTCTACTTGGACTGTGAGCTCCTCCAGGGCAGGAGCTGTGTGCTTCATTTATCTTTATTACATATAGAGTTACCCATTGTGTCTTCTTTGGTTGGTGCTAAAAGGGTTTATCTTGAATTGAGTTATTAATGAAGACATTGCAAATATTTTGGCACCTGGATTGGGGCAATTTTTGAAATAAGGAACTTTCTTAATACTTCTTAATTCTTACATTGGCACTCTTTTTCCTCCTCCCAACCTACAATGGGATCCAAGGGCACAGAAGTTGACTACACAAGCACCATTGGTGGAGAACAGCAGTGCTCTCCAAATGTAGAGTTTTGGTTAGGCGCAGATGCTAGGATGCCCCATTTGAGTGACCCTGAGACTCATTTAATATTTCAGATGAACTCAAGTTAAAGATATGTTGATATCTAGACACCTTGGTGCCAATAGCAATAAGATAAGCCATTATTAGATGGAGACAACCTTCTTAGTTTGTGGATTGAAGAGCTGGGGAAAACACATTAGTTGGTAAAGAATGATCTCAGAACTGAGAGCTGGGTGGTCCAAAGCAACAATGTTTGGAATGATTTGGGATTTGCATTATCTGAACCCAGAGCTCTAATCTGGATGATGGCAATGGAAAGATAGTGAGAGACATATGGTGGTGTCCAATTTGTAACCCCGGCAGGTGCCATTTGTCCAATGGAGATTGCTCCACATATGAATATTGGAGATTGAACCACACTGGAAGGCATGGGTAATAGAATCTTGCTCAAGTGAAAATGTTTTGTTAGGAGGGAGGCCATAAGAACTGGTTTGTTTGTGGAAAACCAGGAAACTAGGCAACTTGAGGTAGAAATTATGCCAAATCAGTGTCTAGCAAAAAGCTTCTGGTTAATCTTGCTTCCCTGATGTATTGATATGAGGGTCACTTTGTGTATGTAGATGGCAACAGAATGTGCATAAACATCTCACGTCAACTGCACTTGTTTTGATCATATTATAAGGCTGACCTCACCCTTTTTTTATGTTACTTTATTTATTTTGGGCTGTGTTAGGTCTTCGTTGCTGTGCGCAGGCTTTCTTTAGTTGCGATGAGGGGGCTACTCTTTGTTGCAGTGCATGGGTTTCTCATGTGGTGGCTTCTCTTGTTGTGGAGCACAGGCTCTAGGTGCATGGGCTTCAGTAGTTGTGGCTCATGGGCTCTAGAGCTCAGGCTCAGTAGTTGTGGCACACAGGCTCAGTTGCTCCACGGCATGTGGGATCTTCCCAGACCAGGGCTCAAACCCATGTTCCCTGAATTGGCAGGCGGATTCTTAACCACTGCACCACCAGGGAAGCCCTGACCTCACCCATTTTAAAGCAAGCAGTACACAAAAACAGTATTAACTTGCTTGGTTAAGAAATGCATTGCCTTGACAGCCTTAGTGTTATTTTATAGAAAAGCTTCTCTTTTTTTTGGTGCCACTAAACCTTATTTATGAAGAGCATTTTCAGTTTCTCTTTAAGAACATCTTCAACGGATGATTTTATGTCAGCTGGTGTCTGGCTCTTCAACAGCTTCTTCTTAAATTTAATTTTCATGTTTCCTTTCCTTGCTCCACTGAGCCCTTCCTTAATTATCAGATTACAGTGTTCAGCATGATTCCTGGAATTGTTCGTTTTGTCAACCAGAAAGAAAACAGACCTTTGATATATGTAAGACTGTGCCTTCTCGTTTAATGATTCTCCAATTAGTGTCCCAGTCAATCTCGGGAACTGTGTCTGAAATAACCAGTGAGCAAGTTTTCCTTCTTTGCTGCTTTCTGATCTCTCTTCCACTACCAGCTTTATCCATAAATTATAAAGTGGGATTTTGATGAAATAGTCATTTAATGTCATGTGTGACTATCAGATCATTGTGATTAGCTCTTTTATTTAGTAAGTTCTAATCTCTCTTTGTGTAGAACTCAGTGTGTACATGTCCTGCTCTTTGCCCTGAAGCATGGTGAATTTTAATTTCATTAATTAGGTAAGCAGGTGTTATAGGCTGCTGAGTGCACTGGAGAGTACCTTGGCCAAAAAAACAAGGCAGTATGTCTGGCTGGATTCATGGATGTACAACCTGTGTAGGCCTGTGATCAGAAGGGCCCTGCCTTTGATTTAATGCTTTGGTGGTGTTTTGAAATTCTTAACAGTTATCTCTTTCAACTTGTATTTTGTAAGTGAACTTTGATGGGACAGTGGAGCATGTGTGTGAGCAGAGGAGATTAGCACAAAATGTGTGCCCACCTTTTGGGTCACCTCATTTGCATATAGTGTTTGGGATGCCCCAGGAGCCCAGAATTCTGGTGGACCCACAATGTATGAATGTTCAGCAATACAAAAAGTGAGTCCAAGGTAAGCATGTTCTATCTACAACTGAGAAAGTGGGTGAACTGACAGCCTGGGGCGCTGTGCTTTCTGTTGGAACCAGAATTTGTTTCAAATGCAGAGGGAAGGCAATGGTGTTCTAATATGAACAACTGTAAAATAATAGAAAATATCTAAGTTGGTCTCTACTTCCATTTCCTAGCACAGAGCTCCTAAGTGATAAGAGTACTAAGAGCATTTTTTCTCATATTTTGTCTTTGATCCCAGTTCTCACACAGAGCTCCTAAATCCCTTGCAGTTTCTTGGGTGATTGCAGTGTCTTTTGTTCTAAGGAGTCCCTCTTGGTGGACTCCTGGAGAGCTTCAGAACAGGGGCTGGTCGCTAGAAAGAGCCACTCCATCATTAGAAGCTTGGAATGTTCAGCTCTACCTCTCATCCTCCAGGAAGAGAAGAGGAGCTGGAGATTGAGTTAATGATCTATCACACCTTTGTGATGAAGCTTCTGTAAAAATCCCAAGTATAGGGTTTGGAGAGCTTCCAGGCTGGTGAACACATCCATGTGCTTGGAGGATAGCCCTCCCCTACTCCACAGGGGCAGAAGCTCCTTCCTTGGGACCCTTCAAGACCTTGCCCTTTGCATCTCTTCCATCTGCATATTTATCTATATTCTTTATCATATCCTTTTACAATAAACTGGTAAACATAAGTAAGTGTTCCCCTGAGTTCTGTGAGCCATTCTAGGAAATTGTCAAACCCAAGAGGCGGTCATGGGAACCCAAATTTATAACCAATCAGTCAGAAGCACAGGTGACAATCTGAAACTTATAATTGGCTTCTAAAGTGAAGGTTGGGGGCAGTTTTGTGGAATTGAGCCCTTGACCTGTGGGATCCAGATAGATGGCATCAGACTTGAGTTAAATTGTAGGACATCCAGCTGACGTTGGTGTGAGGAACCTCCCCCTCCAACATAGACAGACACATTCAGAAGTGTCAGAGTGTTCTGTGTGAGTAGTACAGGAGAAACACTAAGAGTGCTTTTCCTACACAATCACCAAGGAATCATATCATATCCTTTCTGACTCATGTTACTTCCCTGTATTAGCCAGCTGCTTTTGCTGAAAATGATGACATAGAAGGAAAAGGAAATAGGAAAACCATAGTTCTTTTCCTTTCATTACTTCTAACTTGTCAGTAGGCTTAAAGTAGAGTGTTGATAGAATGTGCGCATGTCGAGAAGTGAGATAAAAACAGTTGAGTTTTGTGCAGTATTTCCACTGTTTTAAGAACAACATATATGCCTGTACAAAGCTACAAAATATGAATTGTGTAATTTTGGTGATTCTGCCATTGAGCTAAATGCTCTTCTATTTGCATTGAAAACAGGCATTGTGCAATATAAACAGGAATGGTAAAATTCATGCTAATAATCAAAAATTTAAATTCTTCTTAGAATGACATTTGATAGCAAATAAAAAAAACACTGACAGGTCAGGAGAAAGATGAGGAAGAAAGGAAAAAGCTTTAGGTGTTAGCACCTTTAATGACACTTTGTTGCAGCTTTTCAGACAAGAAGCACCAGATTTTCATTTTACTCTGGGCCCTGCAAGTCTTGTGGGCTGCCCTGTGGAATGTTCTCAGGATCACTTTTTTGTTTTTGCGGTACGCGGGCCACTCACTGTTGTGGCCTCTCCCGTTGCGGAGCACAGGCTCCAGATGCACAGGCTCAGCGGCCATGGCTCACGGGCCCAGCCGCTCTGCGGCATGTGGGATCCTTCCGGACTGGGGCACGAACCCGTGTCCCCTGCATTGGCAGGCGGACTCTCAACCACTGCGCCACCAGGGAAGCCCAGGATCACTTTTATTTCTGCTTTCTTTATCATAGATCTCCAAAAAGTGTTTATGGCTCCAGGAAGGGGCTGAGAGAGAGACTTCCCTGTGTAACCCCCCCGCCGGTGTCAGGCTACACCATGTAGGCTGACGACTCTGGCCCATGGAGGTGGTAGTCTTTGTAGAAAATCCGCATCTTCCAGAGATGGAGACTCCATCATAGGAGAGGCCTTGCTCTGTGAGTCTTTTTGCATTCCCTCTCTTACCTTTTTCTTTATTCACAATTGATGGTGGCCACACAGCACCTTGGTTGCCAGAAGCCTTTGGAGTCAAAAATGAAGAGGACTTTTTGCTTGTTTGGATTGCTGCATCATTTCTAGGTTACCAGTAGCTAAGAACACACAGTTGGACTTTTACAGTGATTGACTGGTACAGCACAGCTTTTAGATGTCAAGGCACTGAGCCTACAGCAGCAACACTGTGTGAGTGTGTGTGTGTGTGTGTGTGTGTGTGTGTATGTATGTGTGTGAGGGGAAGGGAAGAGGGAGAGAAAGGGAGAAAGGCAGAGGGAGACCATGCATGTTTCAGTAGTGGCAGAAGACTATGGGGGATAAAATCCTTTTTCTTCCTTCCCACTTCTCTACAACTAGCCTTCCCAAACTATGAGAAATTTCTGAAGATTATTTTCTTCATTTGAAGGCCATAGAGTATATATTCTAACTTTTAAAATATTGATTTATTCTCATTATAAAAGTATGCTACTTTGGAAAATGTATGAAAATGAAAGGAAAAATGTCTATAATTCCATTATATGTTTAACCAGTATTAACATTTTGGTGCATTTTCGTTTTGTCTTTTTCTTGCTTCTTTCCTCTTATCCCCCTCTTTCCCTCCTACATTCTAGTCCTTTCCTTCTTCTAGTCCATATGTGTGTGTGTGTGTGTGTATGTGTATATATATATATAACATAAAATATATATATTATATATAAAATGTACATATATTAATGTAAAATTTATATATATATAAAATCCCTCCCAAAAAAGTGGCTTTATATTCCTTATATAGCTTTGTCACTTGCCCTTTTTCTTAACATTGTGAGCATTTCCCATGTCATTAAGTTGTCTCTGAAAACATTATTTTAAAAGTTGCATCAAAACAGCCCTTATGGGCTTCCCTGGTGGTGCAGTGGTTGAGAGTCTGCCTGCCGATGCAGGGGACACGGGTTCGTGCCCCGGTCCGGGAAGATGCCACATGTCGCAGAGCGGCTGGGCCTGTGAGCCATGGCTGCTGAGCCTGCGCATCCGGAGCCTGTGCTCCGCAACGGGAGAGGCCACAACAGTGAGAGGCCCGCGTACCGCGAAAAAAAACAAAAAAACAGCCCTTATATAGATGCGCTATAATTTACAAATCAGCCTCTTATAGTTGTACACGTAGGTAATTTACAAATTAGTCTTCTGTGGTTGTATATGTATGGATGTCTACATCTACTTTTTAAAAAATATTTAGAAAATATCATAGAGACTAGTTATGTCTACATTATCTATAAGCAATGACCAATCTGGTATTTTCTGCAGTTTTAATATTTAGATTACGGTACAGTCAGTGCAATCAATTGTGTGGTGAATGAGAATTTAAAGTGACCAAAAATAGGATAGATTCAGTCAATTTGATATCCGTGAATAGAACAGCTTCAGTCATCACAAGATTAATCACTAAGGTGTTAACATAAACCAGTAGAGAGACTTCAAATTAAGGACTTTCTAACATTTAAAGTCTTATCCCATTAGCCTTTCCGTGCAAGTGCCCTCAGGCTTTTGAGGGCATAATTGCATGTGGTTTAAGAAGATTTAAGATGAGGGCGATCCACTCAGCAGAGAGCAAACTTGACCATTGTTATCTTACTTTAATTAATTTCTTTATTCTCTTTCAGTTCACTCAATACCTGAATCAAAAAAAGTAAAATCATGTTCTTTTGAGTTGAGGAAACAATTGAGTTATAAAGTAATCTGCTGAAGAGAGGATCAAGGACTGTAAAATTTAGAATTCCTAACAGGTGGACCTGAATTGAAAGCCCTTTTACACCAGGTTTTTCATGCTTCAGTGGCAGACTTTTCTTCCAGGTTCCCTGGATCGTGCCTTTAACCCCTTGGGGTTTGTGAACATAAAGCTTCCTTCCTTTGACTTACAGCCTAGGCTAGCATTCTAAAAATGATTGGGTTCAAAAAGTTACTCCTTTTTTAACTCTGTAAGAATTTAAGGCTCTTTTAGAAACCAAATCCTCTCGAGACGCCTGAAAAGTGTTCTCTTTTTCCATAGCAACCCTTTTATTGCATGTTGGAAACTTAGTTAGATTATAAGTACTTTTGCACCTGCATTCATTCATTTACCTGAAGAATATTTATTGACTAATTGACTACCTACTAAGTACCCAGCATCTATAGCCTGTTTCCTCTTGGAGCTTATTCTTTGGGGGAGAAACAGACATTAATCATATGACCAAAATGAAACAATAAACGTGAAAGATACTGGAAGGAGAGGTAGTTGGTGCTATAAATGCTTGTAATAGAGAGAGAATAGTCACACACAGAGTAGGAGGCTTCTATGACATTGAAAGATGAGAAGGTGTATGCCATAGGAAGGGACGGGGGAGGAAAGAACATTTCAGAAAAGGGAACTGCACTGGCAAAGGCTGTAAGGAGAATCAGGATAGCAAGGACATAAGAGTGTGTGACCTGATCAGATTCACATTTACAAAAGATTTACACAGGCTGCAGTGAGCTAAATAGATTGGTTGCTAGGTCCTAAAGCTGTGATCTCTGGTTTGGTGGTGAAATAACTACTATAAACAAGCCACAAGATGACACAGATTAATCATATAAAAATATTGTTAAAGCCATCCAGTAATAATACACTGTATTATTCACAATGCATTTTACTCAAAGATTGAACATATAATGGGAAAAAAAAAGAAAATTGTACCACTAAAGGCTTTATGGGACAAACCACATTTGACACACAAATAACTTATAAGGTCTAGTAAGAAAAGATAAAGTAACTTCAAAAATGTTCCATTTAATAACACAATGTGTCAGACAAGGATGGTGGTGGTGAAAAAGGTATGAGAGTGGCACTCTCCCTGTAAGGGTACAGGGCCACTGCGCTAAAGGAACTGAGAGTCTAGTGGTGCAGACACATGATCAAGCCTCTACAGCACACTCAGACATGTTTTAAGACAAGTGAGCATGCAGGAGAGAGTGTCTGCCCTGATGGTATGGGCCATCAGCCAGAGTTCATGGAGGATAGGAAGCTGAATCTGAGTGCTGAAGAGGGAAAATTCTCGAGGCAAATGTGAGAAAGAAAAGCAAAAAGGACAAAAGAAACAGAATGAGTGAAGGCATTATATTATGCTAAGGAAATTGCTCAGTACTGCAGAGCAGTGCTTTTCTCCAAAAGATGGTTTAGGATTGCATTTTCATGTGTCTGTAACAAAATGAGGATGACGAAGAAGACACACACATTTTCAAAGACACACAGATTTCCCAGGTACTGGGAACACAACAACGGACAAAATCTGCCTTTATGAAGCTTACATTCTACTGGAGAGACAACCAATAAATACGTAAGTGAAAAGTGCTTTCAAATAGAAGTGCTTTGAAGAAAAGTAAAGCTGGATGAAAGAAAGTAACTAGGGGAGATATTTTAGATACTGTAGTAGGTGTTTCTGCTGAGGTGACAGTTAGATGGAGAAAGGAATGAAGTGGGAAAGTGAGCCATGCCACTATCTGGACAAATATCTGTTCCCGATAGAGGGAACAGCAAAGGCAGAAGCTCAGAGGCAGGAAAATGCTTGGCACGTTTAAAGAGGAGTACAAAGAACAGCTGATCCAGAGTAAAGAGACCGAGAAGGAGAGGGTAAGATAGGAGTATGAGAAGATAGCTGGGGACTGGATTATATAGGTCACATCTCTGCCTCACATTTTCTTGTAGGAGATCAAGATAGGGAACTTGGATTTTATTCTATGTTGAGAGAGAATAAATCTAGTTCTGTGTTTCCCTGAGTATGTTCTGTGGAATACCCGAGGTAAGAAATGCTCTTTTCAAAATATATTTTACAGTAAAGTAGATTATGAAGTCCAGCCTGCTGTGTCCCCCTGGGGCAGATTCAGTATGTGTCTTAGATGGTTCTTCTCAAAAGAAAACCTGGAGCAAGGAGGTAGTTTGCCAGTTGTTTTTTTTAGAGAAATGAGCCCAAGGAACACGAGTGAAGGACTGGGAAAGGGAAGAGGAATGCTGAGCCTAAGGTGCTTTATTGAGCTGATAGTCAAGAAACAGTATCTAGAACTATGAAAAACCCCATTTGGGGTATGACCAATGGAGAATGTTATCTCTTTAGTGCTGGACATTATTCTTTCGTTAATAATTTGACTTAAAAGAACATTGTTTTTTGGAGTCATTCCACATTTTCAGTTTAGAGTCAATTAAAACTGCCCAGTCTTTGTCCTGCGGTAATGTGGCAGCTCAATCACGTGAAGCTGGAGATGCTGAGTGGATGTCCCGGGAAGCTACCAGTAACTGAGTCACTTTGGTCAAGTCACTCTTGACTTGGAGCATCTCATTCCTATTTAAACTTAAAGGGCTTGGGATAACTCTGAGATTGTTTTTATTCATTTAGTATTTATATGAATTACTTTTAATGTAGAGCTCCTCTTCTATATTTGTACAGTATTTTTAAAAATACTTAAGTACTTTTAACCTAATTAAGCTTTACCTTGTTGAAACTGGAATATTAATTGAGCACTTTGTTGTCTTTTGTATCCTATTTCTGATTGTGTATGTCCCTCTTAGCTTCATTATACATGAAAATCTCATCAAATGCCTCGAATATTTCTATATAAGATATTGATAAACACAGGACATGAAACTTCTTTCAGATTTTGGTCCTGGGGGAGAAATCTAGATGACAGAGAATATTACATTTCACAGTCCTATGTACTATGATTGAGCAAATACGAAAGTAAAACAGGCAGACATTAATGTCTCATGGAGGAAACCAATGTACCTAAATACCAAAACAAAGTAAAGCAAAGTTTTTTAAAAATCCTCAAAATAAGTGAATAGTATAAAGTAAAATAGGAGAGCAATTAATTTTTCTATGAATAACCATCTTTATGAGTAATAGTGGCAAACATTAAGACATCCAATAGTTTAAAATCTAAGAGAGTTTCATTCAACATTTCCTATTAGATAGTGAGGTTTTTTCAAGAAAGTTTACAGGAGTTTAATTATTCTCCAGAGCGTAGTAAATCTGCCAAAGAGCTCACTACTCCTTTAAATTTGGTTAAACTCCCTATGGAGTAGTAATATGCCACTTTTGACCTCCATTTTAATGGAAGGATTTCATTAATGCCTTTTCTTAACCACTGCTCTAATTAATATGTACAAGTCAGACGAGATGATTTACACTACTTGATTTCATAAAGAAGAGAAACTAAGAAATCATGAAATAAAAGCTTTATCTAAGTACACAGTAGGACGCTCGACGATGCATACTGAAAGTGAATTTCTCACCGGGCAGCATCCAGCCAGAATTCCAGTGCCAAGCGATTCCACTGGCAGAATGTAGAAGATGTGTTTTCTATCATCAAGAGGCTCTGCTGAAAAGAGAGCCCAACAAAATGAGAAGTGTTTGAATGAAGGCCAGGTGAAGAGAAATGCAACTTCTATTTTATAGGGCCTGTCTTTAAACATTCCAACACCATTAAAGGCATTTCAGTCACTCTGGCTTTATTTTAGAGTCTTTGCCTCACAAATAAGCAATGGGAGAAAGATTGGTTACTCATACATCTTTTATACCATCTCCTTAGGAATGGTATCCAAGGCAGACTCCTATTCTTTTCCCCCTGACAGTCAGTTTGTGACAATACCAAGCAAATAAACTTAAAAATTTCCAAATCTCACCTTCATTTTGTACTTTAGGATTGTAGCAACATCTGCCAGAGAAAACCCTGAATATAAAGAAGAGAAAGAAATATGTGCTGTGATCACTCAGGTGGGGGTAGCACTGTACAGATTTTATTTTTGGGAAAGTCCATACAGTATTTACTGAAGAAGCTACTATATATAATTTCCCTTCATCTATATTCTGAGAACTAAGTTTGTAACAATTCCATATTCCTCTTCTTTTAGTTCTGCCATCCTTATCTGGTAATCTGTAAAGGAGTCTTAAATTAGTTTTCTGTCTAAGATGATAATCTCCCATGGAATTTTCAGAAAAATCCACATGAAAAACTTCGACTTAATGCAAAAATGTGTTATTGCTAGTTGCTGGGGATGATTCATATGTGATGAAAACATGATTCCTCTTCTCATGGACTGTACAAGTAGGATCAGTAAGGGAGAAAAATAAGTAAGTTAAAGATAAACCAGAATGTGCTAAATGTTGATACACAGAAACCTAGTAATTGGGAGGGAATTGTGAGGAGAAGGGGGTTTGATTCAGAGAATCTTCATGAAGGAAAGGACATTTGAGTGGGTCAGAAAAGGTTTGGATGGAGAAAGGCCAAATCAAGTGGAATGATCTGAGCAGAGGCAGAGAAATTGGAAAGTGTTGACTAGCTCTACACAATGGAGAAGAATCTAGATTGTCTGAGGTGTAGGATTTTGAGAGGAAGACTTGGGGAATAAAACTGGAGAAAGTGGCTGGAGTCAGATCTCAGATGAGTGGAATGAGGCAATGGTGTTGTGACTACAGTGTTAGTACATGCAGGTATTTCCTCAAAGAAATGACATGAGCAAAGATATGTTATAGGAAGATCAGTCTGAAATGTGGAGTAGAGTGGATTAAGGAAAAGAAAAGACTATGGCAGGGAGAACAGTTGGATATAAATACAGTGGTTTCAGGTGACAGTGATAAGAATTTTAGGCTGGGGACAATGGCAATGTGAATAATCCGTTATGAATCCATTGAAGTTCTTGTAGCTCCACAGGCCTGACAACTCGATTCTAGAAAGGGATTGGTGAACCTTGAGAGATTCTATTTTTTATACTAGAGGATAAAAATTTCTAAAGATTAAAAAAAATGTAGATGCCATCCTCACTCTCCCTTTAGATAATTAAAAAAAGATTCATTTTCTTCTAATAGGCTATTTATATGAGAAATACAGCCCAAATGTGTCTTTAAGTATTCAAAACATTAGGATCAGAGCTCCGATAAAATGTAGGCCTTTTACTGTTTTTATGGATTTTTGTATTTCAATGCAGAAAGCCTGACGTACTCTTATGATCACATCTTGTCTTTGTGAAGGAAGTCTCCTTTTTGTCTCTGCTAGGGCTGATCATAGTATTTGAGGTATATTTTACACAGTACCACTCAGTGAAAATCATATGCTATTGGGAGTCCAAGTGCAGCAATTCCAGTGACATTGATTTTGTACAGGTTCCTATGAAGAAAATACTTCACCCAACTCAATTATTCTGCTAATATTAATTTAAATGCTGATATTTACAATGTTCACAATTTAAGCATAAGTGAAACATCCCAAGGTTTCTTTATATAACCCAAAGAATTATAAAAGATGACTGATGCCATACGTTTCCATTTGAATAGTTGTATATGGATAATCACTGAACTAAATCTATTCCTGCTGTTACAATGTGACACTATCATCATTCCTCAGAAGTTCCTATTAAAAAACTGTAAGTGAACCATTAAGCTTTGGCTCAAGGGCACAATAACCCTCACATCAATACAAATCAACATAAGTTAATGGAAAATTGAATTTGATGTTCAATACATTGTAATTCCTGCCTCATACATCCCATGACTGTAGATTTCCTAAAATGGGTTAATTTTATATGATGAAATATCATACTAGACATAAAAACTCTATTTGGGAGTAGGAATTATCTCATTTCTCCTCCAATAGGTGAATTTTTTTTACTATGTTTGAAAGTAATTTTCTTGAATAATTTGTTTTCATAGATATACATAAAAATTAACAGTTGGAAATTGGAGAAATGGAATCAACCTGTACTTTGCAGTTTACACAATATTTCATTTACTTGTCATAACGATTCTACTGTACTGGATTGTATCCTGTCCTCCCAAAATTCATGTCAACCTAGAACCTGTAAATGGCACCCTATTTGGAAATAGGGACTTTGCAGATGTAATCAAGTTGAGTTTAGACTGAGTTAGGGTGAGGTCTGAATCCCGTATGACAGGTGTCTTTATAAGAAAAGGGAAATTTCAATACAGAGACACAGAGGAATAATGCCATATGATAACAGAGGCAGAGACTGGCACGCTGCATCTCCACAGGAAGGGCTGCCAAGGATTGTCAGCAACCACCAGAAGCCAGGAAGGCGCCAGGACGAATTCTCCCCTAGGACCTTTAGAGAGGGTGTGATCCTACCAACACCTAGATTTGGAACTTCTAGGCTTCAGAACTGGGAGGAAATAAACTTACGTTGTTTAAAGCCACCCAGTTTGTGGGAATTTGTTGTAGCAGGCCTAAGAAACTAATACATCTAGAAAGAATTTTACTCAAATTGATTGATAAAGCATCTGTGGAAGAAATGAGATTTCTGACTGCCTAATTAGTGAGAATGTTTTATATAATTTATTATGTAATAATAATCTGCAAGGCAGATATTAGTATTTACATTTTAAAAACTAAAGAGGCTCCAAAAAGTTAACATTTACTGTTGTCACTCACGTCTTTTCATTTCAAAGCCTTGAGTTTTTTCCCTTACTTCAAGCAGCCTTGTGAAGTAGTGCAAACTGTTAACAGGAGGAGTTCTAGCTCCATCTGGGTACCTGTCTGTAGGAGTTAGTGTACAAAGGATTTGTGTTAGGTGAGATGTCAAGTAAGCTAACTTCTAATTCTTTTCCAATTCTGAGGTCCTAGAAAAGATCCACTGGGTCACACAGAATTCTAGAATACTATTGGATTTTAGAGCCCCTATTAAAACCCAGGCCTCTGAAGCAAAACACACAGACTGCATCCCTATGGAACACATGAAGTGGAGAGGCAGCACTGCTGAGAACTAGTCATTCAGTTCGTTGGATCCCTGATGACTTTGCTGTACTCTGTAAAGGCACAGCAAAGGGTTCTTGTTCTGTACATTGCCAACTGAGGTAATCACTTTTAAAAGTCATCAGTTTCTAAATGGAAATTCTCGTATATCTAAATTCTTCTCTATTATGTATCTAACCAATATCAAAATTCTTAACATCAAAAGTACGACTGGACTATGAGTCAGAAGACCACAATTCTAATTTTGGGTTTGCCATGAATTAGCAAATGATGCAGTCTCTTTACTTCCATAGCCATGTCTATAAAATGAGACAGAGATCATTGCTCGTTCAGCAGACATTCGTTGAGCTTCAGTATGGATCAGGCACTGAGAACAGTCCCCTTAACAATAGAAGGCATAGAATGGAGAAGGCAATTATGTTGATTGGTATTGTGCTATCTGTATTTTGGTTAAATGTTTGTATCATTTCCTATCCTGACGTTCTGTAATGTTTTGTATATATGGGAAAAACATTTCCCAAACTATATTCTACTGTTGTATTATTTAACCAGAATCACTTCAAAAAGATCTTTCTCTCCATTTGTTTTTCATTCCCATAGATATTTGGATAAGAAAGATAGGGCCAACCATAACTTACTGACAAACACAAAACTGTTCAATATGGCAGAGTCAAAACTTAAAACCAACATTTGAGTAAATATTTATCAAGTATATTTAAGTATGTAGAATATCCCAAGTTAGAGTGGTAGCAAATGACACAATTTCCAGATCAAAATAGAAACAAAAAAGAATTTTTAACCACCTCGAGGCTCAGGCTAATTTACAAAATGAAAGGAGAACTTGTAAAATTTGAGTTAACACTTCAGGTCAAATTGGGCCAAACTGAAGGTTTACAAATAATGTTTTTTGTTTTTCTTCAATTATTTTATTTATTTATTTTTGGCTGTGTTGGGTCTTCGTCGTTGCTGCGCACAGGCTTTCTCTAACTGCGTCAAGCGAGGGCTACTCTTCATCTTTGTTGTGGTGCCCGGGCTTCTCACTGCAGTGACTTCTCTTGTTGCAGAGCACAGGCTCTAGGCACGTGGGCTTCAGTAGTTGCAGCACATGGGCCCAGTAGTTGTGGCTCGCGAGCTCTAGAGCACAAGCTCAGTAGTTGTGGCACACGGACTTAGTTGCTCTGCGGCATGTGTGATCTTCCCAGACCAGGGCTCGAACCCATGTCCCCTGCATTGGCAGGCGGATTCTCAACCACTGCACCACCAGGGAAGCCCCACAAATAATGTTTAGATGACATCTTTCCTCATAGTTCCAAGATTCCTGGTATATGAAGAGATTGAATTCTCGTTGCCTTCATGAAACCAAGAGTTAGAACAAGAAGGTAGCTGAAGAAAAAATCATCTAGTTTAATTCCTCAGAAAAAATGCCTGAAGTCTAGAGTGGGTTAGAGACTTGGTCAGTATTTACCTCATAAAAAAGCCAAGAATATTCATGAAGGACACTGTGCATTCCCATCTTTATTCAGGTTGAATATAATAATCTATTTTCTGTCCATTAGTCTTGTAAGAGGAAGAAGTTTTTTTTTAAACTACTTTTTTCCGTATGTCTGTATTTATCTATTGAGTGTTATACATTTTGGTATAAAATTCAGAGAACTCTTCTGTAACTCTTCCCAGTATAACAATACCATTTTCTGATCCTTCAGTCAGAAGGATCAGAATTGAATTTGATTGAGTTGGGTTGAGTTAGATTAATTCAAGAGATTCTCCCTCCCGCCTCCCCCTACCTCTCTCTCTCTCTCTCTCTCTCTCTCTGTCTCCTCCTTCCTTCCCTTCCTCTCTCCTTCTGTCTCCTTTCTTTCCACATAGATACAACTGTTGTGTATATTTCATAGCTACTTGTTGGCATCTTTCTTACTTTATATTCATTTTGGGCAGTTTACGCTTTTAACTTTAGATATGATGTAATACCATAAGAAAAAACTATTAAGATTTTTTCTTGCCTTTTAATGAAAAAAATCAGAAATCATAAAACAAAATCTTTTTAAGACAATTTGCCCTACATAATCAGCCCGAAAGTTTCAGATGGCTCAGTAGCTGATCATACATTTTCAAGTCTAAGGCAATCAATGAATAAATCCAGGCTGAGATCAGCTTGAACTTACTTCATAAGCCAATAGCCACATTTCACATACAGATAAAAATCTGATTATGAAAAATAGTATTCAGTGAAATGTATCACTTGAATATGCCCAAAGATTGTATTGACTATGACTAAATGTTTACATATGTATCCTGGTAAGATGGCATATTGCCAACAAAATGATTTGGCTATGTTTTCAATTTGTCTGTCTTTGGAGTTTCCAAAATCAACTGACTGAAAGATTATTATCATAGCTAGTCAATTAATGACTGAAAGTTTTACTTAAATTCACATTTTAAAGATAAATCTGAATCCAATCAAATCATTATAGATTCACAACTGTGGACAAACTTCCCCAAGCTTAATGTGCTAGGAAACGAAGACTATTACTATTTTAATAAACGTCTTCAAAATAAATGTTAAATAAGGAAAACAAACATAGATTGCCCAAACCAGGTGGAAATCATTATCAAAATAGCCTTTAAATGATATGTGAAATTATATATCTTTAAAAATAGTAGATTGTAGATTTTACATCAGTAACATCTTTGCCATGCTAAGTTTTTCTAATTCAAAAGGAGAGTATAAAGTTGACCCTCATAACCTTGCTGATATATGGGTTAGAATATAAAATTTATGGCCTACTGGAAGATGTCAAGATTTTATTATAGTTGACGTCCTAGCCCTGTCACGCTGAGTATCAGGCAAATCCTTAAACTTGGTGTTGCTTCACTTCCCTCTTCTGCAGAAAAGATTTAGTAATAATTCCCACCCACCTGTTAGTGTTATTACAAGACATTGTGACACCTGGCACAACCTAGGTCCTTAAGAAATGTCAGAAACACTGATGAACATGAGTTTAAGAGTTAAAGACTAAAGCAGTATGTAAATAATGTGTCTATCTACCTAAATATTTATCTATTTTCTAAGTATTGAGCCAGACATATATGCTGCTTCAGGTTCCCTGAAGCCCTTTTGAGTACATTTTCTCTTAATTTCGTATCTGAAGCAACAGCAGGAGATCCCTGAAAGAGGCACTTGATGCCTGCATGCCCACCCAGCTCCAGGGAACACCTGGTTTCTTTCAGCTTTCACTTGGGACCATGCACTGAAGTGTAGAGTTCAGTGATTTGTAGATGAGGTTAATACACCTATGTTCTTAAGACAGGTAATTAATCCCTTGACTTTTACAACAGTAAACACACATAGACATACATGTTATTTTACGTGCTTAAATATGTGAAAACAGAGGTCAAGGGCTGTGAAGAGATTTTTTACTGTATTTGAAAACCAAGGTAGTCTGCTCGAGTTCTATCGATATTGTGTTGAAATAAGACCTATGACTTCTGGGTCAGAAAACAAAATGTTATAACTCACAGCCTAGCAGGCACCATGAGCTTTATGTTCACATTGGTTCCCTTGTCCCCAAGTCCCACGGGAGTGATGCAGCACGGGTCCAAGTGGATGCTGGGTGCAGAATAGGTTTGTGTCACAGCTGAGGAGTATCAGACTTTTATAAGAGGACTTCAAATCTGCTTAACTTTTGTCCCAAAGGGAAACATTGTGTGTCTTTCAATGCTGTTCACTATACAAACATCCTTGAAAAGATAGTGCAGAAGAAAACCTTGTTAGTTCTCAGGCTCTCAAGATGTGCAGAAATGAAGGTCCCATTGAGAAATGTATTGTGAGAGGAGGTTACAGACATCCCTCATCCCTAAATACTTCAATGTATATCTCCTAAGATTGAGGACATTCTCCTTCATGGCCACATTGCCATTATCATTACTAATTAGCATTAGTAATCAATTTTTTAAAATTCCTTGTTAAATTTCCTCTTTTGCTAGAATCTTTGGCACATGCAAGTATATATAATGTGACTAACTTATTCATTAGCTTATATTTAGAGTTCTCTAGTGAGAAGCGATCATTTGTAAATACATTTAAGATCCCTGCTGTATCTGATGGCATCATAAGAAAGGGTTGAATAGGCAAAACTTGGTTTTGCTAGGAAAGAAATAAAGTGTGATGTTGAAACGTTGCAAGTACAATAATAGCAACATCAATAATAATAGCTGGCATTTTATACAGCTCTTATTATGTACTAGGCACTATGCCAAGGTTTTACATCATTTACTTAGATCATTCTTGTTAGCAGTCCCCTGAAGTTTTCATAAGATGAAAAAATTAAAGTAACTTTCTCAAGGTCAGTGAGTAAACGGCAGAACCAGGACCTGGGCTCCGGTCTGGATAACTCTGCAGCCCTTGCTCTCAACCACTATGCCACATTATACTGTTCACCTTCTGCTGGCATGAGTTTGCCAGTGTGTGCTTGCTTGTATTCCATTAGCACAAATCATTTCCACAAAGATATCCACTCTTTGAAGGTGGGCCTATATATCTCTTGGCTTTGGTAGCTTCCCACACCTTCTAGAGGCATCACCATATTTAAGACTTTTACATCTTTACTGTGTTAAGTTTTTCTAATTCAAAAGGAGAGAATAAAGTTGACCCTAATAACCTAGCTGACTTATGGGTTAGAATATAAAATTCATGGCCTACTGGAAGAGGTCAAGATTTTTTTATAATTCATTCTAGCCCTGTCACTCTGAGTGTCAGGCAAATCCTTAAACTTTGTGTTTCTTCACTTTCCAGAAAAGATTTAATAATAAGTCCCACCCACCTATTAGTGTTATTACAAGACTTATTGCGACACCTGGCACAACCTAGGTCAAGAGAGAGGCAATGTGGCATCAGAAGAGACTATTTCAAAGTCATCAGAGACCTGAGGCCTGGAGTCAAACAAAACAAATTCAAATCCCAGCTTATCACTTACCTTGTGGGAGCTTGGCGGGTCAGCTAACCTCTGTATGATGACTCTTTTGCAAAACGTGGATGATACTGCCCCTCTGTCCTGGAGCAAAGTCAAAGATAAAAGCGTGTCATGGATGATTCTTCACTAAACACTCCCCTCTGGGGAGTGCCCGACCCCAGCTTCCCCAGAGGGAGAGTCAGAACAGCAAGAACAACCAAACTTCAGGCATGGGGGTCACTCAGTCTCAGGACAAATGAGTCTGTACAAGGCCCCAGAAGACTGAGCGTCTCATTTAGCCTGTTCGTGGCTCCCTTCAGGCAGCTCTGATAACAAGCAAAAACCACAGATATGAAACAGCATTGTTTATTGACTCTGTGGGTGAATCAACGGGTGTCCTGTGCTCAGAAGCACTCCTAAGAACACTGGCTCAAACATTTCTCCTTCGTGACTATATTCTTTTTCTGTGTTAAATACTTTTTAATGGACTCCCCAGCCTCTGATCTTGTGGAGTGGATGCAGCCGCAACTGACTTTGCCTCTAATTACTGTTCACTTCATTTGCCTCAGTCTTGCCCCCTAATATGCCACAGACATAAGACTTCGGAGGAGGAGTGGGGACTCCCACTGCCAGTGAAACTGAGATTAGCATATGGGCAAAAGAACTCCAGTTTGAACCCCTGGTCTAACTCCAACCATGTTCTGGGCTTTCCTTGCCTTTATGGTTGATCAGTTCTGCCTACTTACAAGTGACTAACATTAGAAGAAGGTAAAAGTTTCCACGTGATCCACTAACTGCTGCTAGATTTTTTCTTTCCCCTCTATGCTCTTTATGAATATACAGGGATAGCTGCTTCCGAAGACTATTCCCTTGGGGGTGATTTCAACCTCCTTCAATAACAAAGGATCCTAGGAGGTACCTCCTCAGAGAATAATCTCTAATAAAGTTTATTGTTCTCCGTGATTGGTAAGAAAACTCACAATGCTTAACCCCAAACTTGGGGTGACTCATGCCTTCTCTCAGTCATGATGGCCTTTCAACACTCCTGAAAATCGGATGAGGAAATCTTTCCCAAAGGACCACATGGGGAAATGTCATCATGAGTTTGACATGTTGGATTATTCCACGATTTTCTTCCACGAGATTCTGGAACACATTACACAAATGAATTATACCACAGCCAACAACACAGGTTTCCCACAGCAACTTCAGTTACATATGTGCTTGGCATACATTTGATGACTTGGATTCCAGGAATGGACTTTTAAGAGGAAAGTAGAGGGGCTTCCCTGGTGGCGCAGTGGTTGAGAGTCCGCCGGCCGATGCAGGGGACGCAGGTTCGTGCCCCGGTCCGGGAAGATCCCACATGCCGTGGAGTGGCTGGGCTCGTGAGCCATGGCCGCTGAGCCTGCCCGTCCAGAGCCTGTGCTCTGCAACAGGAGAGGCCACAGCAGTGAGAGGCCCGCATACCACAAAAAAAAAAAAAAAAAGAGGAAAGTAGAAAGCAATGATATAAGTTTGGAAGTGAAAGTGTGACCATCTAATCCAATAGTTTTAAACATTTTTTAAGCCATACCTTCCTTTGTTCAAATAAAATGTTATGTGGAAGTTCAAGAGAAAAAAAGATTGAGGAAGAAGCACTCCAGTGGAAATAGGGTACCTGTGATTCTGTTGATGGAGGAGACAGGACTCTTGCCCAGTCAGCACTCTCTTCTTGCAATTCAATCCCCCTCCCCACAGGTGGTGTGCTCTGAAGAATTTCTAGAGTTCCATGGAGCAGAGTTTGGAAATTGTTGATCCAATCAGCTCTCTGTTCCATTATAATTCACCAAATACTTGTTGAGCGTCTCCTACATTGCTGATACTCCACTAAGTGCTTAGGATACAGAAGAGACTGTGCTTCCAACCTTCAAGGGGCTTACATTCCAGAGAGGATTTATTGCATAATTTAATGTGCTCAATATTCTGATTAAAATTTGCTTGGCATGTGGGACTGCAGAGACATGCAGTCTGGGAACTGTAAGGAAGGACTTTCCGTAGAAGTTGATCTGATGGTTAACTTGTTAGAATAAAACCACACTGGAAACATAAACAGGAACCAGAATTTAACTGATTGGTGTAGAGTTAAGAACCTTGGCTTTGGGGTCAGGCTGACTGGGCTGTACTTCCAGCCCACTGTTTACCAAGTGGGTCAACTTGGGCTAGAGTGGCTTAACCTCAGTACTCAGCCATAAAATGGTGATCACACTTGACTCAGGGTGTTCCAAATATTAAAGTAGATCATGTCTGAACAGTGCTGGATCTTATGCCCCGAGCATGGTAGCTATTGAAGACTGTTCTGTCTTCTGTCCCTCGCCCGCCTCAAGCCCATTATGTTGGGTGAAAGAAAAACTAGTTTCTATGCATAGTGCCACTAAAGAGGAGACTATCCTTTTAAAAAAAAATTTTTAAGATGCTGCTGTTTCAGAATTTGGCACTTCATGACCTTTTGGGTTGAAGAATAACTTTCAAAAAGTACAGGCTTGGGCTTACCTGGTGGCGCAGTGGTTGAGAGTCCGTCTGCCAATGCAGGGGACACGGGTTCGTGGCCGGGTCCGGGAAGATCCCACATGCTGCGGAGTGGCTGGGCCTGTGAGCTATGGCCGCTGAGCCTGGGCGTCCGGAGCCTGTGCTCCGCAACGGGAGAGGCCACAACAGTGAGAGGCCCGCGTACTGCAAAAAAAAAAAAAAAAAAGTACAGGCTTCTGGAATTGCTACTGACACTGCAGAAAAGCTTTTGAGCATTTAGAATCTTTTACCTGCCCTCTAAGCTTGGTTGTTTAAGAATATGCCTGATGTCATGAGTCATTTCTGCAATGTTTTCTCCTATAATTTAAGAGGTACATAAATTCAGTAGCAAAGGTGATCCACAATAAAATGAAATGGTAATTGATACAGACACACACCCCATTACTGCTTAATGTGATATAACTGAACATGTACACATCTTCCATAACAGGGCAATTTAAATTCTTTATATATTTTAATCATGTCTGGAAGAGATGAAATGGTTGAATTACTATCAACTTCTTTTTTAAATAAACTATTTAGAAATAGGTAACAAGTGGATGTATTGGGCTGTGTTTCAGACTGGAACGGTTGCTGTTTTCTTTTCAGTTATTCCGAATTTATTACCGTGACTGGAAATAACACTCTACGAAGGGGACTTCCCCTTATCTCTGTGTATGGAGAAGATGAGTGATATTTTCATGTTGCTACATTTCATGTTTCTTATGATTGACTGATGAGGATTTCATTTGCTGTTGTTTTTTTCTCCAGTTCCCATCAGTTTGAAATAGATGTTGAAAGGTGCCCCTAGGTATATCTTGTTTCCTGTCGACCTCTTTTTTGCCTCCACGTTTCTGTGCATGTCCTTATTAAATAAATGTTTGTAAAAGTAACCTTACCATTCTGATTTTCCACTGCAACTTTACTAGATATTCTTCATCATTTATTATCATCTACCGAACATGCCTCAAGCCTTTTATTTGAATCCCATGATGCTTGCTCAGGGGAAAAATAAATGAACCTACTACTAACAGAAGCTTTAAAGGGATTTGGCTTTACTTGGTGCATGATTTCTTCTTTGTGTTTTTCAAGAGGAAGAAACAACCTGTTCTGGAGGGAATTACCAGCTAGATTTTAATTTGCACCTCTTTCCAGAGTGCCTGAAATTCACACATCCTCACCCAAGTTTTCTTAGCTTTATTTAAAAAGCTTGGCTTAAAAAAATTCTTCACTTGCATTTTCTTTTCTCCATCTACTGTCTGACCTAAATGACACAGAACAGTATCTTAAGTGGCTGACTCTAGGGTTCATTTCACAATGGAGTACACTTAGCATCCAGTCCAATGACATTTCAGAACTTCTTTCATATTGGTCTTCCATTTGGGATCATGCAGAAACAATACAGCTGGGTTCATTCCAGCCTATTCCAGGAAATGTGGCTCCTAAGCAGAAGTGGGCAGTAAAATACCTGTTTACAGTAAATGCGTACTTTTCGAATAGTTCATAAACACTGTCAAAGTAGAGAGAAAAACATTCTGATGAAAAAACATCTGTTCACCCCAGAGAATTCCCCTCACTCCTCTATAATTCCCACTGGGGATTGTTCTGAGAACTAGATTCATTTACTTCTTGATTATCATACACTTTCTCTCAGCAAAATTGTGAGCCAGACTAAATTTTAGGTTTCAAGGGTTCACAAGTAAGTACCCTGCACTCAAAATAAAGAAGCAGTTTTGTTAGCTCTTTCTCATGCAACTTGCTCCACTATGTCTTATTGTTAGTGCTGTGCTTGTTGAAAACATAGGTAAAAAGTCAATCAGGACATCCCTATTAAAAAGCTATCTATATGTCTATTTGTTTGGCAGATCATTCAACAATGAGGCCGTGTAGCCTGTTACAAACCTTGGAGGTGAGATGTTTTTCTATGATGTGGTGAACATTTTTAATGTTCTCATACATCTGGAATTTGTTTTAATGTTTTCTTTTATCTCCATACTAGAAACAAATGTTGGGATAAATAGTTATGACTCTCTTGATGACTTTATGCTATGTAATATGCTATGGTACTGAAAGGACACCACCGGGAAGGAGTATACATTAACATAATTAGGTCCATTCTTTCATGCAACAAATTATGTTATGTGCATACTATGTACTAGGCACTATATGAGATATTGAGAGACATAGGGTGCACAAGAAAATTTTTTCTTCAGGGCTTTCTCAACAAAAGGGAGACCAAAAAGTGAGTCAACAGTGACCAAACAGAGTGAAGAATGTTTTGTTAGAGCTATGAATTGTTGATCTGGGAGCACTGCAGGAGCAACTAACTCAGCCTGGGAGTAGCATCTCAGGGAAAGGACAGATGACACTGATCATTGAAAAACAAAGAAGACTTTCAGGGACCACTGGGGATAACAAGCTTTGAGATAATGTAAACTAGAATGTAGAGTATGTGGTGAAAGAAATTGGAAATAGATGGGAGATAGAGTTGTGATAAAGGAGACTGTAGAGGGAGACAAGCCACTTCATGAAAGGACACCAATATGATTTAAAGACTTGAGGTATTAGTCTGAGAGCTCTGGGGAAGCACTAGGGATTGTTTCTTTCCCGTTCTCTTCATTCCTCTCTCCCTTCCTCCCTCGCTCTGTTCTGTTCTATTCTATTCTCCCTTCTCCTCCCCTCCCCTCCCCTCCCCTATATAAAAAAAAACATGCATCATTAAGAGGTAAAATTTGAAAAAATTTTCAAGGATCTATATGCTCATAAAACCATCAATGCAATTAAAATAATGAACATATTCATCACCCCTAAAATCTCCTCCTGCCCCTTTGTAACTTTGTAATCTGTTTGCTCACTGTAGGTTAGTTTGCATTTTCTAGAAGTATATATAAAAGAAATGATAGAGTATGTACATTTTAGGTCTAGACTTTCACTCAGCATAATTATTTTGGTATTCATCTATGTTGCATAATACTGTATGAATATGCTACAATTTGTCTATCCATTTACCTACTGATGGGAATTTGTGTTGTTTTGTTTTGTTGCTATTATAAATAAAGCTGCTATAACCATTTTTGCACAAGTATTTGTGTGCAAATATGGTTTAATTTGTCTTGAGTAAATACCTACAAATGAAATAGACAATATGATAGGTGCTTTGTTTTTAAGAAACTATCAATCTGTTTTCTAAAGTGTTTCCTTTTACATTTTCTCCAGCAGTGTGTGAGAGTTCTAGTTGATTCACATCTCCACCAACACTTGGTTTAGTCAGGTTTTTAAATTTTAACTATTTTAGTGGATATGTAGTGGTATATCATTTTGGTTTTAAGTTGCATTCCACTAATGCCTAATGATGTTGAACATCTTTTCCTTTGCATATTTGCCATTGACATATCTTTGGTAAAGTTTCCATTCAGATCTTTTGATCATTTGCTTTTCTTTTCCTTATTATTGATTTTAGAGAGTTCTTTATATATTTTGGATACAGGTCCTGTATCAGAAATGTGATTTGCAAATCTTTTCTCCCAATTTGTGACTTTTTATTTTCTTAGCAGCACCTATGAAAGAGCAGAATTTCTTAATTTTGAGTATAATTTTTAAATATTTTCTTTTATGGGTTATGCTCTTGGTATTCTATCTAAGAACTCTTTGCCTAAACCAATGTCATGAAAATTTTTTGCTGTGTTTCTTTCCAAAGTTTTAAATTTTTTTAGTTTAATGTTAAAGTATTGATTGATTTTTAGTTAGTTTTTATATTAGAGGCTTTTCATCAGGTTGAGGAATTTACCTTTTTTTATTTTTCAAGTTGCCTGAGAGTTCTTATGAAGAATAGACATTAGATTTTGTCAAATGTTTTTTCTGCATCTATTGAGATAGTCCTTTGTGGTTTTTTATTTAGTTTGTTGATGTGGTGAAATACATTGATTCTCAAATGTTAAACCAGGCTTGTACTTTCAAGATGAACCCAACTTGAGCATGATGTAGTAGACTTTTTATATATTTTGAATTTGATCTGCTAAAATGTTAAATTTTGCATCTATGTTTATGAGAGATTTGGGGTTGTAATTTTCTTATAACATCTTTGTCTAGTTTTGATATCAGGGTCATGTTATCTTAGAATAAATTTGAAAATATTTCCTCTTCTTCAATTCTCTATTTGTATAAATTTGGTATTATTTCTTCCTGAAAATTTGGTATCCATCACAACTGAGGCTATCTGGACCTGGATTTTCCTAGTGAGAATTTTTAAGCTGGAAGTTCAATTTACCTGCTATTTAGGGCTGTTCAGATTATTTCATTCTTCTCGTGTAAGTTTTGACAGTTTGTGTCTTTCAAGAAATTGGTTCATTTCATGCAGGTTACTGAATTTTTTGTGTACTTATGTTTATACTATTTCCTTATTATCTTTTTAACATCTGTAGAATCTGTAATGATGTCATCTCTTTAATTTGTGATAATGTGCTTATTCTCTTTTTCCTCATTATTCTGGTTAAAAGTTTACAAATTTTATTGATTTTTTTTCAGAGAACTAGCTTTTAGTTTTATTGATTTATTTTCAATATAGTGATTTCTTCTCTTTATTATTTCCTTTCTTCTGTTTACTATCTAGTTAATTTGGTCTTCTTTTTCTAGTTTCTCAGGGTGATGCTGAAGCTACTAATTCAAGATCTTCTTTCACTAGTGTAGGCATTTAATGCTATAAATTCCTCTCTATTGTTTTAGCTTCTTTTCACAAATTTTGTTATGTTGTGTTTTCATTTTAATTCAATTGAATAATTGTTAAAATTTCTCTTAATTTCTCCCTTGATCCCAGAGTTATTTTGAATGTGTTGTTCGGTTTTCAAATTTGGGGGATTTTTTTTTTCAGATATTTTTCTACTGTTGCTTTTTTTTTTTTTTTTTTTGGTGTTACGCGGGCCTCTCACTGCCGTGGCCTCCCCCGTTGCGGAGCACAGGCTCCCGACGCGCAGGCCCAGCGGCCATGGCTCACGGGCCCAGCCGCTCCGCGGCATGTGGGATCCCCCCAGACCGGGGCACGAACCCATGTCCCCTGCATCGGCAGGCGGACTCCCAACCACTGCGCCACCAGGGAAGCCCTACTGTTGCTTTTTGATCTGATTACATTTCGGTTTGAAAATATGTCTTGCTTGGTTTGAATAATTTTAAATTTATTAAGATTTGTTTTACGCCCTAGAATATGGTCTATCTTAGTACATTTTCTGTGAGTGCATCCAAGAATTTGCATTTTGCTATAGGATGGTGAGGATTTCTGTAAATGTCAGTTTGCTCAGGTTGGTTGATAATGCTGTTTACTTATTTTATTCTTACTGACTGTCTACTTGTTCTGTCAATTGAGAGATGGATTTTGAAATGTGTGACTATAAATATGGATATGTCTATTTCTCTTTGTAGTTGTGTTGGTTTATGCTTCATGCATTTTGAAGTTCTGTTATCAGTTGCAAATATTTAAGTTTCTTGGGTCCTCTTAACGAATTGATTCCTTCATCCATATGAAATAATAACCTTTCTTTTTTCTACACTGGTTATATTTTTTTACTGTAAAATTCATATTGTCTGATAATATTTTAATCATCCCAGCTTTCTTTTGACTTCTGTTAGCTTGACATATCTTTTCCTATTATTTTATTTTTAATTATATCTTAATATTAATATTTTAAGTACATTTCTTGAAGATAGCCTATGGTTGAATCTTGTTTTATTATCTAATCTGATGATCTCTAACTTTTATTTAGGGTTTTAGATAATGCATATTTAATGTGACTTCTGATGTGGTTGGGTTTAAATCTACCCTTTTGCTATTATTTTCTCATTTTCCCATATGTCTTTGTTTCCTTTTCATTATTTTCTTCCTTCTTTTGGATTGAATAATTTATGATTCCATTAAATCTCCTTTATTTTCTTAAAAGGTAAATCACCTTGTTTCTTTTCTTTTTTTTTTTTTAGTTGTTGCTTTGGGTTTATTGTATACATCTTTAAAATAACATAGTTTAATTCTGACTAACTTTGAACATTATTCCATTCACATATAATGTAAGAATTTTATAATACTTTACTCCATTTCCTTCCTCCTGGTCTTTTTATTATTGTTGCCATAAATTATGTCTACTATGTTTTAATCTCTTAATACTTTATTATTTTCTCTTCTTGGGTCATTTATATTTCAAAGAAAAGTGATTATCTTACATTTGCTCACATATCTACCATTTCTAGTGCTCTTCACTTCTTTATTTCTTTAGATCCAGATTTCCAGCCAGCATCATTTTCCTTCTGCTTGAAACATTTCTTTAACTTTTTTTTCTTAAGTGAGGGTTTGCTGATAGTGACTTACATGAAATTTGTATATCTAGAAAAATTTTTTATTTTATTTTAATTTCTGAAATACATTTTCACTAGCTAAGGAATTCTAGATTGGTAAATTTTTTTTCTTTCTCTAATTTAGAGATGTTGTTAGTGCTCTTCTGGTTAGTATTATTTCTGATAAGAAATCTGTCGTCTTCATTTCTCTGTACACAATTTGTTTTCTTCTCCCTCCCCCAACCTGGCCTTCTTGATTTTTAAATTTTTCACTGGTTTTAAACAATTTGTTCTTATATATCCTGATGTTGTTTTCTTTATATTTCTTATGCTTGGGGTTCATTAAGCTTGTTGAATGTATTTGTTTGCATTTTCCTCAAATTTGGAAAAATTTTTACCGTGATTTTTATCAATATTTTTCTGCATGCACACCCCACTTCCTCTGGGGACTCCCATTACATCTCTGTTAGACTGCTTGATGTTACTCCATAGTTCAGAGAGTCTCTGCTCATTTTTTTATCACTCATTTTTCTCTGTACTTTATTTTGAATAATTTTAATTGCTAAGTTTTAAGTTCACTAACCTTTTCTTTTGTTGTTTTTAATCTGTTATTAATCCCATTCAGTATATTTTCATCTCAGATGTTGTACTTTTTCTCTCTACAAATTAGGTTTGAGTCTTTTTCATATCATCTGTATTTTTGTTTAATATATTTACTATTTCCTTTACTGTCCTGAACACATGGAATATAGTCATAATAGCTGTTTTAATGTTCTTGCCTAAAATTTCTATCATCTGCATAATGCAGTTTTTCATTTATTGATTTTTCTCTTCAGTGTAGTTTATATTTTCCTGTTTATTTGTATGTTTGGTAATTTTTTATTAGATGACAGAAATCGTAATTTTACTTTATTGACTGTCGAGGAATTTTCATTCATAAAGTATGTTCTTGAACTTTGTTCTGGGTCATAGTTAAATTACATGGAAATCATTTAATCTTTTTGGAACTTGATTTAAATCTTTGTTGGGCAGGGCCAATCTAAAAAAAAAAGAAAAGAAAAAATGGTTCTGGAATCTAAAAAAAAGAAAAGGAAAAATGGTTCTGATGAACCTAGGGGCAGGACAGGAATAAAGATGCAGGCATAGAGAATGGACTTGAGGACACAGGGATGGGGAAGGGTAAGCTGGGATGAAATGAGAGAGTAACACTGACATATATACACTACCAAATGTAAAATAGATAGCTAATAGGAAGCAGCCGCATAGCACAGGGAGATCAGCTCGGTGCTTTGTGACCACCTAGAGGGATGGGATAGGGAGGGTGGGAGGGAGACACAAGAGGGAGGAGATACAAGGATATATGTATATGTATAGCTGATTCACTTTGTTATAAAGCAGACGCTAACACAGCATTGTAAAGCAATTATACTCCAGTAAAGATGTTAAAAAAATAAAAAACAAAAAATAATAAAAATAGAGTTTACAAGGACCAAATGGCATAATTGAAAACAGGTTATGGTATAACGTTAAGTTTTTAAAAGCAGTGTACTGAATCATTTATATTATATATTACTAAGTGAAAAAAGAAACCTATAAAACTCTATATTTAGGAAAGAAAAGGAGTAGTAGAAATATTACATAGCATTTTACCTATTACATAGTAAAATCACAAGCGATTATATTTCTTGCTGTTTTCCTGTACTTTCCAAATTTTATTTGATAGCATTATTTTTATTACGAGAAAACAAACTTTTAAAGTTTTTTAGAACCTAGAATAAATAGTATTTGATATTAGTGAATAAATATGAAGCAGGGGATTAGGTTAACTCTTGGGACTGGGATGAATAACTAATCTAAAACGTACTGAGGGTAAAGCAGCTCTGTGAGAGAAAATATTGTGTTTACATATGAACTTTTTGAATTTGAAGTACTTGAGGGATACGTAGGTAGAAATATCTAGCAGGGCATTGGTTTCAAGTTTCTGAAACTCAGAAACAAGCTGTTGGCCAAAAATACACATTTGGGAGTCATTGATTTTATTTGAAGTTATAGGTTTCGGTGAGGTTACCTAAATGTCATAATTATTATGATTTTATCATGATATTTTAAATTTAACTCCCTAAATGGGCAAAGTACTCTATTAAAATAATAATTAAGCAAATGCTCTGCATATTTGCTTTATAATAAATTACAGAATAATTATGTATATTTTTTTATAATGTAAGTGCTTTCAGCATCATAGTGCTGTTGGTTAATTTGGTCATTCCCCAAGTATTAAAAAGACTCCAAATTTAGAAACAGAGAAAAAATTGTAGAATGATAGTGCCTTATTAAGAAGTTTTATGTATATCAAACCTTTGGATGCCCACTGTACTCTAAGCTTTTTAAAATCCAATCAATGTGTCTGAATTCTTCTAGCACAGAGTCTGGTACATAGTAGAAACTCAATAAATATCTGTTAAGTGTGTGACAAAGACTGTGTAGCAGTTGAACGAGACTGGAGATTAAGTATATATAGAAAATAATATCTACCTGGCTGTTGTTTCCTGCCCACTTTTTCTCTTTCCTTCCTCATTACACACATTCTCTTTAACCATTTCATGTAAAGACTGAAAGAATGAAGCATGTTTTTTCCAACATTTTACTACGTGTATTTTCAGACATATGGGGTAAAGTTGAAAGAATTTTACAGTGACTATATATATATATATATATATATATATATCCACCATTAAATTGGTTTTTACTATTTTATCATTGTTTTAGTACATTTGCTTTATCATTATATCTATCCATTTATCTCTCCCTCTATTAATCCTTAGTACATTTTATTTCTTGGTACACTTCAAGTAAATTGAAGATATCAGTTCGACTCCTGTTAAATACTTCAGCGTAAATATCTTTTAACTAAAAATTTTTAAATGTAATAGCTTTTTAAGATAAAATCTACATGCAGTGAAAAACACATAAGTGTACACTTGCTGCTTTTTGACAAATATACAGCTCTGTAACCCAAACTCCTATTAAAATATAGAACACTACCATCAACCCAGAAAATTCTCCCATGTTCCTTTTCAGTCAATCCCCTCTACCACTGTTTCAGAGGAAACTGCTGTTCTGATTTGTTTCTACTACAGATTAGTTTTATCTGTTCTAGACCTTTTAATAAACAGGGATGTACCTATTCTTCTGTATAAGGATTCTTTCAGCACATTTTGAGATTTATTTATGTTACATTATCAGTATTTCATTCTTTTTTATTGCTGAATAGTATTTCCTGATATGAATATTCCAGTTTGTTTATCCATTCTCCTGTGGAAGAATTTGTGGCTGTTTTCAGTGCCAGGCTATTATGACTAAGCTGTTCTGAACATTCTTGTGCATGTTTCTTGGTCGGCATATATTTTAATGTCTCTTGGGTAAATACCTAGAAATGAAATTGCTGGATCATAGGGCATATATATGTTTACTTTTTTTTTTTAATGAAACTCCAGACCTCCCTTTTCTAAAGTAGTTATACCATTTTATATTCCCACTAAAAATATAGGAGAGATACAGTTGGTCTACATTCTTACCTGGCCTTGTCCAGGTAAGACAGGGCCTTACAGAAGTGTAGTCATATCTTGTTGTGTTATTAATTTGCATTTCCCTGATGATTAACAATGTCCAGCACCTTTTCAGGTGCTTATTACCTATTTGTATAATCTTTCGTGAAGTGTCTTTTCAAATATTTTACCCACTTTTTATGGAGCTTATTGAATTGTGGGAGTTTGAAACTAGAACAGATATTTGAAGGGAGAGTCAACATTTTATGTGTTGTATTTCTCCCTGAAACTAGTGTAGGGTGTTGCACATGAGTGCTCAAAATATTTGCTACATAGTCTTAATTGGAAATAGACAATCCTAAAACGATACACATAATCTGGCACTTTAAACTTTGAAAAATACTTCATATAAATATTGTGCCATTTACCAAACTCCGCTCTTGAAAAAGTAAAGAATTTAATTGGCTTACTCTGTCATGGTTTGACAGAATTTTTTGTTTTTGCTTTTATTTATCACTTTGTTGAAGAGAGCACTTTGTTGGAGAGAGAAGCAGCTTTTTATGTCTTGGAGTAGACTGTGCCGGGGTTGTAATTTCAGTGCTATTAAAACCGTGGAAGGGAGAGATTTTTGCGGTCAGCCTCCTACAGCCTTCAGAGGACCAGTTGAGTTGTTAGAAATCTCAGAGACGCCTGAGAGTTCTTTGTGATAAAAGTGTAGCAAGACAAAAAGGCTTTGTTTTAAAATGAAGTTTGCTAATCTTGACTGAATGTTTAATTATAGCTGTCATAAGCAGTGTTACAAGCAGGGCACACTTTAGGGGAGTGGTTGGACTATGGGAAACACGATGCTCATTCAGTAGTGGCAGGCTTTCAATAGAGACGAGGTTGGCTAGTTGGCTTTTGCCTCTCAGAAGCCTGAAGGACCAAGTACGACATGATTCTGGTGACACTGAGCCTGAGGCAGCATAGCCTAGAGGACTTGGACTTAGTTACAGCATTGGATGCTACTTCTGCCACTTACCTGCTCATTGGCCTTTGGGAAGTTACTGAATCTTTCTAAGCCACATTTTCTTGAAGATGGGGATGGTGATAGTGCTTATATCAGCAATGTGTGAGAACTACTGAGACGATAACAGTGAAGTAAGTCAGACAGAGAAAGACAAATATCATATGAGATCGCTTATACGTGGAATCTAAAAAAATGGTGCAAATGAACGTGTTTACAAGACAGAAATAGAGTCACAGATGTAGGAAAACTTACGGTTACCAAGGAGGAAGGGGTGGCGAGGGATAAATTGGGAGATTGGGAATATATTTATATATAAAATAGATAACCAACAAGGACCTACTGTATAGCACAGGGAACTTGACTCAGTACTCTGTAATGACCTATATGGGACTAGACTCTAAAAAAGAGTGGATATATGTATAACTGATTAACTTTGCTGTACAACAGAAACTAACATAACATTGTAAGTCAACTATACTCCAATAAAAATTAATTTTAAAAACCTCGGTTATAGAAATCTACACTCTATAAATGGTACCCACCATTATTATTTTTGCTATTCATAGTAGTGGAAGTAGTAGCAGAGCGGCAGCAGCAATACTAGCACTCCAACTTTAGGATGGATGTAAACACCAAGGCTTTCCCAGCAATGTAGTCATGGTGACAAAGCATTTTTATCTTTCTCTTTAATTTGCACTTACTTAGATAGAGAGATTACTGACTCATCTTGAAGCCTCTCTTCCTCCTCAAGTATCCAAATCAGTTGCCATGGCCACGCTTTCTTCCTCACCACAATTTTAATTCCTAGATTTTCTCTGCCTGCCTTCCCTTAGAAAAATCAGCACTTGGAGAGTCAACACCTCTGGTCATTGACTTGCATTGTCAGCACTTCCCCACCCCTGAGGATCATAAAGCCAGAGGGAAATGAAAAACTGTACCTTATCAGAAAAATGCAGAGGCTCCTGTCACAATACTTCTTCAGGTTTGCAATTAAACCTGGCTCGAGGGGAGAGGGATGTTTCACAGGAACCAGGGACATTCTCCCTCAACAGGACTGTGGTTTTCTGATGCTCATTTAAAGCAGAGACAGGAGAATTCAGAGCAGGTACTTTGAGTGACCAAGAGGCAACGAGAGGTTTCTGTTTCAGAGGCTTCCCTGCCTCTCTGCTTTCCAGGCTGGGGTTTTGAGTTGTGACATTGTGGAGACTACTTCTGATGAACGGACCGCATAGGTATCTTTCCTTAACTCCTAAGGAAGTAAACTCGTTACCTGCAGCTCATGCTTGAGGTTTGGCTTAGCATGAAATGCAGCAGGCTGGACATCCACATGAGAGATCAGCACGGTTCTTCCAGAGTCCTGCTACCTTCAAGTGTATGTTCAGAGAGTGGGAGAGGAAGAGGGGGTAAGTGGGCTTCTGCTAACTCACTCTCCCCGGGCTGGTGTCAGTACGGAGCCGTGCCAAGAAAACTTTCCTTTCTGACTCCTCTTGATTCAAAATTTTAATGCAAAGCAAAAAACTCTTCTAATAATCCAACTGAAAATTGTTGTGGCCAATAGAGGAAGAGGTTAATTGAAGAGATTTCTTCCAGTCAATAAAACTGCTAGTAACATTGTGTTTTCTTTCTTTATATCTTTTAAAAATAATTATGAGAATTTTCTTTCCAGCATTTAATTATGTCCTGTCGAATTAGGAACAAGGAATCTGCTGTTTCCTTTCATGACCCAGAACTGGCTATTATAGAATAACTATGAGAAAGAGACCTTAATATCCAATGAAGAAGAAAAGAGTAAATTACATGTTAATTTGGCCCTGTGCTTTCAATAGCTTTGCCTGAAGGATTTTTCAGCTTAAGATAAAACAATAATTCAGTCATTAATCTAGTTTGCTTCTCCAACCTTTTCCCCCTGCATGGTGGTATAAGATCTACTAAAAGTGGTAAAGTAATAATCCAAACCAAGTGGTAAAGAATAATCCATCTGGAAACACAGTATCCCAGAAAATAACTGTTTTTTTTTTTTAAGTAAGAAATTAGTGTCCTTGGAATTAAGATGATCAAAATTGTACTTGGCCTCCTCACTGGATACTTTCTGGTCTACAATAGTTAAGACTATCAAGGAAGGTCTTTTTGGTTATGAAAACAGAATGCACTTAGATCTGAGGGAGTGATCAAATTCCATGACAACTGCATTAATAACCTTCTTCCTGAAGGGGATACTAGAGGCTGCTGGCTGCCATGTGGATGGCATGAGTCATTTATTCATTTATTCAGCACCTGGTGTTCCCAAAATAAAGCTTTGAAGACAGTAAGAGTGAGACCAAAGTGAGAGGAGATAGGAAAGTGCAGTTGTGCCCAGAGTTAGTTGAAGCTCTGTTGAGCCTCAGGTCCCCCATCAGGTGGATTATTTTAGAGCTTAAAATACAGGTCTCAAGGATGTAGAGGGCAAGGGTTGTAACTCTTTTATTTCTCTTCTTGGGGTTCTAATCAGGGGTATGGTTTTTCATTTTACCTTGGTGTTCAGAAAATACTAATTTCTAAATGTACAGTGACAGTTGGGATTACCATTGTCCTTTAACTTGAGAATTAAGTAGAAGACTAATTCATATGAAAGTAATATAACTTAAAAATAGTGACTGATACACTTGTAACATTCTACTCATCTGTTCATTTGGAAAGAGTGGAGCTTTATTCTGACTTAAGTTTATTGTGGAATTTATGAAAGATTTGCAAATGCATTAAATACAACTAAAAATAATCACCCTTAATTTTATCAGCAAGAAATAATATCTGTTAATATATTGGTATATATACTTCTAGTCTTTAAGTTTTAAGCACATGTAGCCATTCTGTTAAGTAGCCCAAACTTGGTAGAGCATGAATGTGAAAACTTTTATCTTTCTTCTATTATTACGTATCTTCTAGACTATGTGACTGACCCCCTTAACAAAAACTTGTGTAGATTCCAAAACTTTCTGATCATTTCCCATTATTAAAACAAATAAACAACAAGAAGCAAACACAAAAATAGACCACTGTCTTCTCTGGTTGAAGTCTCCCATCTCATTTCCCAGTTAAAGCACTTTAAGACATGTTTGAGATGGGGGCAGGGGAACATGTACTTCCTGCCCCTACGAATTTGTATGGAAATGCCTTTTATCTCTGGGCCAGAAAGAGGGAAATGATACAACGGACTGACCTCACTTAGGGGATGAACGCTCCAAGTTACCCGTAAAGCCTACACTCCTGATGACTCTTTCAACTCCAACAATTAATTATTTTGTTCCCCCTTCCTTATTCTTCCCCTTCGATAGACTAGGTGTCAGGATGGTAGAGGAGGGGAGCTGGTGAAGTGGTTGGAGTAGTGGAGCTTACTCAGCTATCTCAGTAATATCTGAGGGAGGTTTCTGACACCACTCATTGGTGTCTGTCTTGGGAAAGTTTGGTATTTGGAGACACTGCCCACAGTTTGTGATCCCAGCAGGCAATCCTAGGATTACAGAAAAACTCCTACTTAATATCCGGTTACATGTGTATATGGGGAGTGAATGTAATGTGTTGACACATGTTAATATACTTTTCTCGTTTGCCTGTGTTCATACGTGCTCTTCTCCAGCCACCTTAAAGCATCCTTCTGCCCAACTTTTCTTTTTTTGGCGGTACACGGGCCTCTCACTGCTGTGGCCTCTCTGCTGTGGAGCACAGGCTCCGGACGCGCAGGCTCAGCGGCCAGGGCTCACGGTCCCAGCCGCTCCGCAGCATGTGGGATCTTCCCGGACCGGGGCACGAACCCGTGTCCCCTGCATCGGCAGGCAGACTTTCAACCACTGCGCCACCAGGGAAGCCCCTTTCTGCCCATCTTGATGGTGGTGTGTGTATTTGCGGGGGTGTGTGGGGTGGGGGGGTGGAACAAAGTGTTGCAGCAAGCAATCAATGAGAACCATTTCAGCTTCTAACTTCCAAAATAGAATCTGACAACAAAACACCAAGCTTAAAGCCAGGCACTAATATAGAGAGCATATTCTAAATTTATTATATTAAGAATCAAGTTATAAGGACTCAGATTTATAGGGTGTCTTGCATAGTATAGTGATGATATTCCTTTTGCCTGTGATGGCCAGGGCATGAAATAGGCAGAGTAGGAAAATGAAGAGAAAATCTAGCCCTAGCAGGACCCAAAGGCTGCATCAAAGAGAATGGGGAGAAAAGCAGAAGAAGGGGTTTAAAGTATGTGGCTCCCAATCCCTTTTCTTCACACTTTGACTTAGGGTGTCAGAGGAGTTTCTCTTGAGAAAAATGCCTGGAGTTTGTAATCCCAATTTATGTTTAGAAGAAGATTGTCACAGATGGGGCCTCCAGAAATAACCTGGGGGGTGACCACATCAATTAAATTCTATAGTGCAGTCAACTTAGGCAGGAGAAAGGCCAGACTTTCTGAGATGTTCTGAGATGTCCCCAGTTCTTACAGGCCAGGTATGGGATCCACACTTTCCCATAGTCCCCTAACACTGACTGAGAGTGGCTGTACTGAGAGATGGTGGAGCTTCTTTGAAGCTGCCATGAATAGAGGCAAGTTAACCTGGAGAAGCTTCTATGACATACAGTATAGGACAGAGGAGACAGAGGGGGAAGTGTAGAGAACAGGAGGCCTCTCCTCTTTTTTCAGGACCATGAAGCGTTGATGTAGGATCATCATTAAGATCAATCAAATTAAGGGGGACAATACCTTGAATTCTGCCATCAGGACACACAGTACAGACATGCCTATGGTGGGTAGTAGCACCAAAGCTCACTACACATATACAAACTCCCTCCCCATAGCCCCCGGGGAGGGCACAATAAGTTCCACAGATACCACACGTCATCACCAGCAAGAGAAGGTAAGGGGAGGGTGATTTAAAATCCTAGACATTTGGCTAAAGACCTGAGCTAATTAAAGAGACAGTTGAGATTAGCACCAGACATAAAACCTAGTTTGTTTGTTTGTTTTTTCCAACTGCTCAGTGTCTGTGTGTGTATAGGGAGGTTTGGACTGTAGACTTCAGAATTGTTTATAGTATTTCTTGTAAAAATACTATAAAAAGAACATCAAATTTATTCTAATTATTCACTATTACAAAAAAAGCTATGTTTAATAATGTCCTAAATATACATGTATGTACTCATAAGCAAGTATGTTGTGAAGGTATATTTTCAGACATAGAATTCTGCAGCCAAAGCTTATATGCATTTTTGATTTTGGTGACCTTTGCCAATTCCTTATCGTGAAGGCAACAGCACCAACTTTCACTGCTCACAGTACTGTATGAGAAGGCCTAACCTTCCCACTCCCTTAGTGTTTTTGGCAATAGCCAATAAAGCTGAAAATGCTAATGACCCAGAACTCATGCTTAACTCTTTAGCTCTTTGACAGAGAAATTATTCCTTCTGTTTACCAGAAGTCATACAAAGATATTCACTGCAGTTTTTTTTACAGGTAAAATGTTTGTAATGTGAAAAATTGGATATAAACCAAGTATCCACCAATAGTAATGGATAAAGGGTAATACATTCAAACAATGGCGTGCTGTATAAAAGTTAAGATGAACGTATAGGACAACATAAATGGAGTTCAAAGACACAATAGGGAATACAAAAGCAAGTTTCAGAAAGTAACACACTGTTATTTATGGATATGTATATTATTAAACTGTTAAAAAAAAGTACTGGAGATATATTCACCTGATTAATGATAGCAGAGGAGTAGCCTTAGGGTGGGAAGGGAAGTGTTGCAGGGTCATACAAGCAAGAATTCTACTTCATTATGTTTTGTTTCTTTTATTATTACATGTTATTGTTAATCTTTAACAAAATAACAACATTAACCAATTCTGTGTAAGAGGTATATAAAGGCTGATTTCTTCTCATACAATTTTTTGTGTTTTTTCAAAAAGAGAAGAAATTCAGATCCCTTAGTTCTTAGCCTCTTAGGAGTACCTTAACCCAACAGCACCTAGGTTTCATGCCTATTATTTTATAAATGTTAAACATACAGAAGTAAAGTGTTTAAATCTGCTGAAGTCCTAAGGCTAATATTAACAGCCTTGTTCTCCTAGATTGCTCTATTTTCTTAGACTATTTTTCTTTGCCTAAGTGAAATTCAAAAAAATATTTTGAGAGTGGTTATTCATTTTCCATTATTAGTTAAATCATATGTTTATCTCCTTTGCATTCTGAAAGTGGTAATGAAGAATTGCTTCTTCACATAGTAGGTAGTCATATTCTGATTGATTAATGGATTGAGTGAACTTTTTAAAAGAAAAATTTGTAGGGCCTCCCTGGTGGCACAGTGGATAAGAACCTGCCTGCCAATGCAGGGGACATGGATTCCAGCCCTGGTCTGGGAAGATCCCACATGCTGCAGAGCAGCTAAGCTGGTGCGCCACAACTACTGAGCCTGCGCTCTAGGGCCTGTGAGCCACAACTACTGAACCTGCGTGCCACAACTACTGAAGCCCACGTGCCTAGAGCCCATGCTCTGCAACAAGAGAAGCCACCGCTTGACGCAAGTAAAGAAAGCCCATGTGCAGCAACGAAGACCCAATGCAGCCAAAAATAAGTAAATAAATTTATCTTAAAAAAAAAGAAAAATTGGGGGCTTCCCTGCTGTTGCAGTGGTTGAGAGTCCGCCTGCCGATGCAGGGGACATGGGTTCGTGCCCTGGTCCGGGAAGAGCCCACATGCCACGGAGCGGCTGGGCCCGTGAGCCATGGCCGCTGAGCCTGTGCTCCGCAACAGGAGAGGCCACAGCAGTGAGAGGCTGGCGGACCGCAAAAAAAAAAAAAAAAAGAAAAAGAAAGGGAAAAATTTGTAGCCAACCAAACCAGTTCTGGACTAGAAACCAAAATATGATGGGAGCTTTTGAAGTGGGTGTGGACTCTGGCATTTGTGTTGCATGTGTGAAAAATTCTCTGTGGAGTGACAAATAAATTGCCAGTTGTCTGTCCTTTTCTATCACATTTGACAAAACCACCTTGTTTTATGTACATTGTTGGGGCTGCTGACTGAAATGTCCAGAAATAGATGGACACTGAGAACTTAATTTAATTTTAAAATGCTGAAGAGGGAGCCCATAGACCGGAATAATGACTCAGCTGGCGTTCTTCGAAGGGCTCCTTACCTGCACCTACAGGATTTATTGAGTATGGTATTAGGTTTGTAGGGTACACAGAAAGAAATGTGTTACATTTGTTTTGTAAAGGCAAGAGCATGGGTTTGTGAGGTGTATAGGTAGCTATAACTAACCATCCACTGCAACAGACCCTAGCCCCCATCCTCAGCTCTGGTGGGTTGCTATGCAAAATAGTGGTTCAATTTGACACTCCTACCCCTGGAGTATGAGAGCTCCTGTTGGCTACCACTTCCTTAGCATTTAATATACTCAGACTTTTTAATTTTGGCAGTTAGAGGTATTTCTTTACTGTTTTGTTTTGTTTTGTTTTGTTTGCATTTCCCTCATTACTAAGGGGGTGTAGCATTTTAGAAGTTTATTGGCTACTTGGTTTCCTCTTCTGTGAATTGTAGCTTTGTATACGTTCTCCATTGATTTGACCTTTTCTTACTGATTTGTAGCTCATTGATATTCTAAGTGAAAATCTTTTAACTGTTATATATATTGCCAACTGTTCTTGTGGTTTTTAACATGCCTTTTAAACTTGTTTATGGGGTCTCTTCTCATGCGGAATTTTAAAATTTTGGTATTCTCAAATTTATCAACATATTTCCTTCATTGATTATGCTGTTTGTGCCCTGTTTAAGAAATTCTTTTCTATGTCAAGGTCATAAGGATAGTCTTCTATAATTTCTTCTGATGGTTTCAAAGGCTTCTTATTCTTTGTAGGGTTTTTTTGTGTGTGTGTGTTCATTAAGGTCTCCAAAATATCTGGATCTCATTTCAAAATATAGTTTTCGATAAGGATCTAATGTTTTCCATATGGAAATCCCATTTACTTATGCCATTTACTAAATATCTAACATTTCCCCATGATGTTTAGTTCCATTTCTATTATATATACCAGGTTTCTATGTATTTGGGAGTCTATTTTGATATTTGTTATTATTTTCTAAATATACAATTTTTCATAACTTGCATTATGATTTAGTCAACCCAGGTACTATGTAGTAGTGTGACTTTTAGTTACACATATATTTTTAAATAGTTCTGATATTAGCTATTTCTGATTTAATTGTTATGTGATAATGCAGTATGGTCTTTACAAGAGCTATTTTGGGGGATTTGTTGAGACTTTCTTTATGGACTAGTGACTGGTCAGCTTTTGAACATTCTCACGTGCACTTGAAAATTAGTTGAATGTAGAGTTTAAAATATCTAGTAGATACAGCGTGTTAATGTGTGTTGTTAAAATCTTCTATAGCTATAGTAGCTTTACAAATGTTCAACCTATCAGTTTCTAAAAGATGATTTAAAATATTCTGCTTGGATGGTGGATTACTGAATTGCTCCCTGTAATTCCATCAGTTTTTGCCTTATATGTTTTGCACAGTGTTGTCAGTTGCATAGAAATCAGGGTTCCTGTATCTTCTTTGTACATTACTATCTTCATTATTATACACTGTGTGCTTATTTTCAGTGAATTTTTGTTATTTTGTTTTCCTTTGCAAATTGTCTGAATATGAAGTCAGTCCTAGACAGTGGTTTTCCATTTCCCTCTATCTGGCCCCATGGGTTCCATGATTTCTGACCTGTTTTCATGTTAACTTCTTGGCTTTTGGTCTTGGTTAATTAGTGTGTAATTTCAGTTTCTTGTGGTTGATTCTTTTTTTTTTCTTTTTTTTATCCATGGCCCGTGTGAATCATAAGGTGCTTAGTTTATTCTCAGAGTCAGTTGGTGGACTTTTTCAAATCCTGTATCAAGTCCCTCTTACTGGCCCTTTGTGTTTCTCTCTATCATGCTGCTAGAGCTGCTATAGCACTGGGAGCGATTTGGGCTGTTCAAATGTCCTTTTCCACAGCCCTCAGCATTAGGGTTTGTATGTACCTGTAATAGCTGTAAACAATTTATCTGCAGCCTCTGATCACTACTCTTTGTATCTCTGTTATTTCCAGCTCCTGAGTTTTCAAGGAGCTCTTTTCAGTTTTAAGTCCAGCCATGTATTTTCAATTTTTAAAGGCAACTTTATTATATTTCATCTTGAATTTCTATGTGACTGTCTTGTGTGTGCATGTGTGTGTGTGTGTGCATGGAGAGGAAGAGATGATAATTCCAAGCGACTTAATCCCTTATTAACTACATAAACACAAATACATAGGAGTATTTTTTGCATTTAATTTTAACAAAAAAGGCATCATTCAACAATTAATTATTCTCCTAGTCCTAGATACAATCTAAAATACGTATTTTGAATAGTAGCGTAATAGTACATAGTAAAGATTAAAAAAAATACTTACATCTACCATTCCCCTATTAAGAGAGTTTTACTTTATTGCTGCTACATACAATGCTATAGTAAAAATACCTTTCACTTATTACATATTTGCACTTTTAATCTACAGAGTAGATAACCAAAAACAGAATTTCTTGGTGTAAACACATACATTTTATTTTACTCTATCTTAATAGAGATGTACATTTTCCAAAATTTTTCGTTTTTGTTTTTTCTGTGAAATTGACATCCTTCTCAACAATATTTGATTCTGTTAATTTCTCTGCATCTTTTCAATACAGGGTATTATTGCAGTTATCAATTTTTGTCAGTCTGATAAGTGGAATATGGGTTCAATTGGCATTTCCCTGACTACCTTTGGGATTGGGCATCATTTCATAGAAATCATTTGGATTTCTTTTTCTATGATTTTTCTGCTTGTATCCTTTGCCCCATGATCATTTTTTAAATAAATCAGTCACTCTTTGTAAAATGGTGCTGAGAATGTTCATGTGGTCGAATGTGTGCATTTTATTTGATTAAATCAGAGTTCTTATTAAAGAAGTTGCTTCCCACACTGTTTATTCAGATATAAATTTTTTTAACATTTGATTCTTTTGAGTGTGTCTTGAAATATATATATTTAAGGGTCTTTTTGGTCAGACAGCCGATTATGATGGCATCATTTATTTCTTATGAATGAGAAAGCTGACTTTGACTAACGATACTTGGTGCTATCAAAGTAAATCATTTTTTCTCCTGAATAGAGTTAAATTTTCATCCTTTTTCCTCCTCTTTCCCTCCCTCATCTTTTTTCCCATCATATAAGTCTGGGGTTACATCATACTATTCCCTAATTTTAGGCTCTGGCCCAAGTCCCCAGGCCATTAAGGGTCCTCTAAATTACATCATCCACTTCATTAAGAACAGTGGTTCTCCAACTAACATGCATCAGAATTATCCAAAACGCTTATTAAAACACACATTGCTGGGCTCCATACACAATTTCTGATTTAGCAGGTTTAGCATCATTGTTTTGGGTCAAACAATTTGCATTTCTAGTAAGTTCTCAAATGACGGTGATGCTGCTATCCCAGGGCCCACACTTTGAGAACCATTGGCTTAGAAAAATGGCCTTTAACTCCAGAGTCACCTAGAGAGCTGTTAAAAGATTCGGATGTCTAAGTCCTACCCCAGATTAGTTAAATTAGCTTCTGATTTAGATAATGCTTCCTTGACTTTATCCTGAAGACAAAGTCCACATTCAGCTCTTTTAACATGTGGAGATGGGGAGGGCCTGATTGTCCAAGCTTTCTGGAAGATATTGATAGTTTTCTAATTAGTTACTCTGAACATCATTGTATTTTTTAAACTCCTGTTCTTTACACTTATTGCTTCTAAATGCAGAGTTTCATTTGGAGGAACAGCTCGCACCTTTGTCAGTCCTCTCCTGTACATATATTAGAATGTGCAGTGCTTTGCTCTGGTTTCAGCATCAATCTGAGCCCATCTGGTATTTTAAAAGTAGGTTTATTTATATTTGAGACTTGGAGAAAAAAAAGGATAATTAAAAATAACAAACAATAATAGCTGCAAACATAGGTGCTGTTATTATTAATTCTTTAGAGATAAGTAAACTGAGTCTCCAAGGATGCAAATAGTATGTTCAGTTATGAGCAAGTGTAATTATGAGTCCCAGTTACATACCCGGGCAGTGTGACTCCAGGCGTGTACATTGAATTGTCCTAGTAAACCTGGATTCACTGTTAAGTAAACTGGCAGAATGAGCTATTTCTCACTCTTGTGTGAATTTATTTACTAGGTAGCAGACACATAAGCTGGAAAACCCCACCCCCTTGGATAAGGGAGGTCCTTCTTGGTGGGTTCACTGAATGGGGCCAGGAAAGAGACAGATGTACTCGACATGAACACAGGTTTAAGAGACACAGAAGCCCATCTATATCTTCTAGAAATTCCTCAGCATTTCTGTCCTGCTCATGATATCCTCTCTAGAGTCCTAGCATAATTATAAAATTATGATTCTTATATGTCTTCCTTCACTTTGTGGTATGTTGGGAGGGGACAAAGCTAAATTTGTACTCAGTTCACCATCCTGAAAGGAAGGAGACCTGAATTTCCAGCTTTAATTCTGCAACAAATAGCTCTATGACCTCGAGACAAATAACTTTATCTTACTGGGCCTGATATTTTTCTTCTGAAAAAACTTGAAATAGGTGATTTTTAAAATTATTTCTAATTCTAACAGTACAAAATGGAATGATAAAGCTCCAAGTATGACAAGTGAAATCTTGTAACAACACTGAACTGTTCCCATATCATTATTCTCAGATTACTTATGTGTCTCATTACAGTGAATTATTGTGATCATGCAGTAATTTCTCAGCCCCCCAAAGAACAATTTGTTTATCTGGTTTTTATAAAAACATTAGAAAGAACAAAAATCACTCCCAAGCCAAAGCCAAAATAGGAGATAGAGAATCTCTGATCTCAAGATGCTGTTAGTCAAACAAAGGAGAAAAGAAATAATTCCAACTCACTGTATTTCAGTTTTACTGGAATTCATTAATGCATACATAAAGTGTTTCGTGGTGCATAGTTAAAATTGCTATCTCTATGTCATATATTATCAGGGTTACTGCTATTAGCAGAATACATTATATTATGAACCTCTCTTCTGTTTCCAGGGAGATGAACTTACAGTGACATACAGATATCTCCAATGGCAGGCAATGTTTCTTTGTGTTTAAAATACTTTATGAAAGAACCCCCAGTCAAGAGAGCACTTCTAAGCATATTCACCTATGAATAGATACAACTTTATTTTTTTAATATGTATAAAGCTCATTTCATTAATGGCTGAGTGTCTGAGGAACTTAGATAACAATTTCAAACGTGACTGTCTTAATCTCCTTCCAAGATATATGTATGCTCAGGTAATTGTCATATACTTCTGACTTCTAAGGACATCTATCTTTTGAATTCTTCATGTGTGTTTTCTATAATTTGTGGAATAGGAAATACATTTTGTACAGTGGCAAAGAGTTTTCTCTTGGAAGTTCGTCTTTCATTTTAAAAGCCTTTTCCATAAGGTAAATAATGGACTGAAATAGTAAGCAATTTGGGGATTAGATCAGAATTAAAATTTAAAATAGTAATAGTTAACATTCATTCCCTTTGGTGAGTATTTATTTTATTTAGGTGGCTGATACTTTGGCTGTATCCATGGCTTCAGTATTCAATTTCATTAAATAAAAGTTGTATAAATAAGGTCATGATGTCTTAATTTGGGTTCCAGGAAAATAGACTCTGAGCCTGAGATTTGCATGCAGTAAGTTTATTGGGTGAGTGTTCTCAGGAATGATACCTGTGAGGGAGTGAGAAAGGCAGGATGTGCAGAGGAAGAAATTGAATGTGATGAGGTTACAGCATAGGCCACAGTCAAGTCCACAGAGAGCTCTGGAGCTGGCATGGCCCTTCAGAGCTGTGAGTCAAGGCAGAGCAGCCATGTCTTTGTACCCTGCATGGACCAGCCATTGGATATGGGCTACCCCAGAGAGGGAACACAACCTTTCATCAGGGACCTCACTTCTGCAAAAGGTGATTTCCAAATGAAGAGCTGCGAATATTTTGTCTAGGACTGAAAACTAATCCTCTGAGACAGGTATGGCATAGGAGGACCAGAGTTTTACAGTGTTTTCCACAAATTACGGCAGACACATTAGAAATTTTAGAAAGACTACAAATACTAATGACAATGGTGGATTTCCACTTAGTAATTACATTTAAGTATGAAAATGTATTCCAAAGTTATGCATATAAAAAATATGCTTTTCCAAAGGAGCTCAAAATTTAAGTCATCAAATTTGGTTTATTCAAGATGTTTCTAGTAATGGGATAACTAAGAAGAAATATGCAACCTAAGTAAAGAACGTAAATAAGTATGGAGAATATACTGTATATGAATTTATGTAGATCTTTTTACTACATGTGTTTGCAGAGGACGTGATCTATTCTGTGTATTCTATGAATGTCTGAAAGGTTTTCTGATAGTTGTTTGCTTGACCTTGTTTTAACCAAGTATTAAGTTTGACTAAAGCAGCCTATATGCATATATATCTAGAATCCAACCCTGCCTTGAAAGTCCACACCTTCAACAGTCAAAACCCATCACCTCTTGACTGTATTATTGCAGTAGCCTCTTTCCTACCTGTCTTCCCATCCTTGCTTCTAATATAATTTGGTTTCAGCACATCAGCCTATGTGATACTATTATAATATGAGTAAGATGATGTAACTACTTTGCTTAAAAGCCTCTCCTGGGTTCCCATCTCACTCAGCATAAAAGCAGAAGTCCTTACAATGGCCTCTAGGACCCTATATGATCTGACCAAAGACCTCTCCTCCTACTCTGCCATCATATGCTCTGGGCGCACTGGTATTTTTGCTTTTTCCTGAACATGCCATGTTTAGGGGATTTTGTACTTGCTATTTCATCTGTCTGGAGTGATCCTTCTCCAGATAATTCCATGGCTTGTTACCTTACTTCCTTCAGGCATTTACTCAGAAATTATCTTCTTAGCAATTCTTCCCGGATATCCTACCTAAAATTTCTATAATCCTTTCCTACCCCAACACATCTGGCTTTTTTCTTTGACTCCCAAACACTTACCATTACTTAGCAAGGTACATATTTTATTTATCTTGCTTGATGTCAATCTCCATTGCTGGAATAGAGAAGGCTAGGATTTTTGTTTTTTTCATTTATTCCTCTAGCTGTAACATTGAAAATTAATGCATAGCACATAATAGGCCCTCAGTACATTTTTAATGAATGAAAGTAGATTTAGATGAGAAATGTGAGTATATACTTAGTGCTTTTACACAATTGGTCCCCACTGTCAAGTTGCTGCCTGACACCGCTAACACTAGAAGGAAGAAGAAAAGACTTTCTATGGGATCTGCCTCTTCTGTTTTCTCCAGAGACTGAGGGTTTTCAGAACGGCAAGAGACCTTCTTTAAGTAGTGTTAATTATGCTCTGGGCCTTCCCACATGAGCTGACTAGAAAGTTTAAAGGAGAGGTGGCTCTCTAGAATCATGGAAGCTTGTTTGTACCCAGCTGTGAATCCATGAGACAACATTGCTATCCCATGAGTGTCAAGAAGAAGAACCTTAGGGCTGATGAGGACGGTAAAAGTGTCATACTGCTTATTAAGAAACTAAATAATTTTTCTTTCCAAAATAACTGTTCCCTAATTCCTGTTTAAAACAGGACATGGAACTCCAAGATCAATTTTTAAAAGATTAGGTCAAACCCAGAGTCTGCTTTCTATGAACTACTCTCTGAAATCAATATCTAACAAATATTTCAATGTCATTTGCAACTTGAATGTAGCATAGATTCTTAAGGAAGTTGTAAGAGAGATGCCTTAGAATGTCAACTTATTTTCTTAAAGGATGCTAAACTTTGGTTTTCACTTTGCATTAAAAGTGACTTTTTTGTAACACCATTGGGTGTCAAATGCAAAGCATGCTTCTTACATGTGACATCTGTCAGTTTTATAAATCCCACAGGATCTGCTGCCAGATGTCAGCTCTTCCCCTAGCATGCTTCCAGTACCTACACAACATCAGAAAAATGATGTCTGACTACTGGTAGACTACCTTGAGGCATAGGGGGAAATTGACTGAGAACAAAGAGCTTGGCTGTTGACTATGTAAGGCGCATATGAGTTCTATCCTCTCCATGTGTTACCCGTGACCATCATAGTTACAATCACCTCAGGACTCCTAACAGTGAGGAACTCTGAGACAACTTTCAAGAGCACTGCAGGTATTAACCAGCCTGTGGCCTCTTCCTTGAGGATCGCTTTGGATGCCATTCTAAAGCAATCCAATCTAGTACGCTCCCCCTGCAAGTCTGTGCTGACAGCGAAGCATAAGAGATGGCTTACAGCGTGTTTCTTCTCAGTCCTGAATAGTAAATATGGATCTTCTTCTACTTTCAGTGAAAGTATCTTCTCTACTTTCAGTGAAGCCTCAGAAAAACCAGAAGAGCTTATGGCCCACTAGGATGCAGGTGGGATAGGATGCTAAGCACCCCATCACTGTGGCTAGGTACCCAGGAGCAAAATCATGATTTATACATTTTCCAGTCTTCTTTGGCTGCAGAATTTTGAAGTTTGGGGGCTCAGCAGAGATTGGATTTGGATAAGCATGGACGCCAACACAGTATTTAGATGCCCCCGATATTCATTTGCATGGTCTGTCTGCGCTATTCTCTCAGGAAGGGTATATGAGAAGGCAACTAAGCAAGTTATTTTATTTGAAAGCAAAAAAGAGAAATCATCAAAAGGCAGTCTGGCTTTATTAAAAATGGAATTACTTAGGGCTTCCCTGGTGGCGCAGTGGTTGAGAGTCCGCCTGCCGATGCAGGGGATACGGGTTCGTGCCCCGGTCCGGGAAGATCCCACATGCCGCGGAGCGGCTGGGCCCGTGAGCCATGGCCGCTGGGCCTGCGCGTCTGGAGCCTGTGCTCCGCGGCGGGAGAGGCCGCATTGGTGAGAGGCCCGCATACCGCAAAAAAAAAAAAAAAAAAATGGAATTACTTAAAAATGGGATTTCAGTGCCCAAGAGTGGCACCAAGATAGGGTGGTCCACTGTCTATCTTGCTTGTCTGTGAGCACGTCCTGGTCTGTGGACACTGTTGTGGCATCACACAGCCTGCGTGGGCTGAGGGCTTGTTAGGACCTAAAAGGGGAAATAGAACCCACCATGTCTATGCACTGGCTGCTCGAGGACTTCTAAGTCTAAAAGCATTGCAGGTAGACATTTGCCAGTCAGAAGCTGAAGCGGGGCGGGGAATGCTATTTGTCACTCTGCTCAGCCATCAGAGGAGTTTCGACCTCTGTGCGGGATGCCAGCATGTCCCCAAGGAAAGTAAGCATTTTACCCAATCTCATGGAATTTTGTCAACATAACTCCAAAACCCTAGAGGTTGAGATGATTTGTTTGCATTCTGCTCTGAATGTTCTGCCATCAAATGGACAAAGTCTAATGTGGCAAAATGTGCCAGTGTTCCGTTTGAATATTAAGCCAGAAGTGGCAGAATGACCTCTGCCTGTACCAGCTCATCTATTGCTTCTCCAGGAAGCCCAGATTGTATGAGCAGGACCCACTAAACCTCGCTCCCTCTTTCTCTGTTTAGCTTCTGCATATCAAAACAGCACAGTTTATAGCGTTCCTTCTTTTCCCTTAGTCCCAATATCTCAAGTGTGGGATGATTGGGTATCTTAGTGGTACAGGGCAGTGAGTATGGAATACCTGAGAACACAAACTGTACACAGGGTTCTACACATTCTGTGTGCTTTGGACCAAAAGTGAAGAATAACAACAGAACAGGGATGCTGTGAGGATTAGAAGGGATTAAAGCAAAGCCTGGCTGGAAGGGTCTGCTGGCCATGTGACTTTCTGAAGGTATTATGAGCGTCTCAGATAAAAGGGTAAAGTGGTCACAGTATCTTTCTGAGAACACTGTGTTTCTCATAGGCCATTTAACTGTATTTCCCGGTTACAGACTGCATGGAAATGATGGGAGAATTTTCCTGCTGTTTGCAGAAAGAAACAAGGAGTCAGTTTTCTAATATGAAGAGATTAGCTTGTTGCAGTTCAGCTTCCCATGCCCTGCCCTTTTATGCGGCAAGCTTGAGGTTTCTCATCCTTGCCTCTATGGAAGGGCTCAGATATAGTCTAACTTTTCTGTTGAGCATCTCACTGTAGCTGCTGATAAAAGCCACAAAGGACACAAAGACAATCTCATGAAAATGAAAAAAAAAATTATTCTGTGTACCATAGACTGGGTAAAAGGCAGAGGCACATATATTACTTTGCCCTGCCTTTGAATTGCTAGCCTATCAAAAGTCCAAAGCTGAAAGTTGTATCTGTATTCATGGTGACTTGGGAATGTTCCTTGCACTGAGGCATCATTTGACAAGGAGATAAGAACCTGCATTAAGAAAGTGAGAGCACCTCTTCGAAGACTGGCAGGAATGGTAATGGAGCAGTGTGCTGTGTAGATGAAAATCAACCCTTCAAAGCAAGAATGGTATTGAATTCTCTTTGGAGACAGGGTGAAAGTGTTGGTAAATTGCAATTGCATTAGCTTTGCTTTTTGTCCAAAATCAAATGGGTAGAACAGAGTATCCAATAGAAGGGACTAGACTATTGTGGATTGCACTGAGGCGGGTCTACACTCCTTCCTGGGCTCATGCCATGCTCATCTCCAGCTCCTGGTCTTTGCTGGTGCTATTTCCTTTCGTAAAATTCTTTTCCAGCCCATCCTCTCATGCAACTACCATCCATCCTTCATACTTTGAGCCAATGGCAGTTACATGTTAGGCTCTGTGTCCCACCACTAAATTAAATTTGTATATATATGTATTATTCACGTTAATCCTGATCACAACTCTGTAAGGTAAATACTATTATTCTCAATTTACAAATAATTAAATTGGTGCCATAGAAATCCAATAACTTGTCCAAGGCCATTCAGTTTGTGAATGGAGAAATCCAAATTTGAATCTAGGCCCTCTGACTGCTCCTGCCCATATTCTTAACCATTATACCACACTGCTTCCATGGTAGGCCAGATATCCTTACATGCTCCTAAAGCCTTCGCCATCAATTCCTGCCCATAGCCATATGCTTTCTTTTCATTCCAATTGTATTGTTTGCAACATTCATTCCAGTACTTGACCTTATGCTGTCATAGATGATTATCTAAGGTGTTTATTAAAGGAAACTTTTTCCCCATAAGGTTACACAGCGTTTAAGAGAACTATATATTTTTTCATATAACACTGTATTTTTGTACTATGCTAGCCTGATAGCATACTCAACACCTAGTAATTGAACGAAACAAGTCACTTAATATAGTTGCAATAAAATGATAAAAGATAAAAAAATACTACATTCCTCATTCTGAGACCCATTTTGCTAAGCATTACTAAATCATGGCCATGGAAACTTCCACCACATCTATATGATCACCCCTTTAACGTGTCAGGCTGATCAGAACACTATAGAAATTCAGCTCTGTTGTGTAGGCAGGGCAAGAGAGTACATTTCTGAACAACAATTCAGTAGTTGAATAGGTCAGAGGGCTGTCAATTTAAGACACTAAAGTGATGTGCTGAAAACAAGCCAGAAGCAATGTAAAAATCAATAAAGACATCTGAGAAATAGCTAGAGTTGACCAGGCCTTCTGGGCAGGTCTGCCAGGCAGGAGTGCTCTAGTTTATCCATAAACCAACCACTACTACAGAGACCAAACAGAAGTGATGTAAGCCTAACACCACTTAGGTTCCTTTTATTGAGGCTTAAGGGACACATAACAAGATAATCACTTTTGTATAATTGACGCTTCTGAGTGTGCTGGTCATCAGTAAGCCTGTAGGCTAATTCTGAGCCTCCTGGGGAGCACCCCTGGCATAGAACAAATAAGAGGACAGTTACCGTTACAGAAGATGCTCCATAGTCAAGTGATTAAGAAAATCAAGTCTGTAATATGAGACTGCCTGCTTGACCATCACTTACAGATGTGAGAACATGCACGAGTTATCCAACCGCTCTGGGCCTAAGTCCTTATTGCAAATTAGCACATAGTAAAAAGAAGGCATACCGACTAGCATACCGATTAGCTTTTTTAAATGAGTTGATGCATACACCTTTCTCAGCACAGTGGCTGGCTGTGTTAAGTACGTGCTCTGTAATGAAGAGAAGTGGGAGTGAAGGATGTATGTGGCAAATGTGGGCAGAATAGGGTATAAAACTATTCATTTATTCAGTAAGTGTTTATTGAGAATCTAGTCTGGTAGATGCTGAGTACAGAATCTAAACAAAGTCAAACCAAGCCCTACTTATATGGGGCTTAAACTCTAGTGAAGAAGATATACCATAAACAAGTAAACACATAACTGTATCATCCTCAATTATGAAGAAGTGATCTGAAGGAAAATTAGGAGACTGAGAGAGAAAGAGAGAGAGAGAGAGAGAGAGAATAATGGAAGAGGACTTATTTTAAATTGGATGGCAGAGACAACTTCCTTGAGGAATAACATCTAAGGTGAAATTTTAAAGACCAAGAGAATACAATGATGACAGCAGGGTGGAGTGGAGAAGCCATCCAGGCAGAAGGAGTCCCATAGCCTAAAGCCCTCAGGAAGGAAAAAAATCTTGACCTGATCTATTAGCTGAAAGAAAGTGAAAATGATGGAGCCAAGATGGAAAGGGAGAGTGACTCATGGACAGATTGGAGGCAAGAGAACTGGCTGGTGTAAGTTTGTTCACGGCTTTGTAGGCTACAGTGAGGAGTTCGGATTTAACAGGAAAGGTAATGGGAGGTTATTGAAAGGATTCAACTTAGGTTGTCTGCTTTATGGTGAATGGGTTGCTGGGACAAGAATGAAAGCAGGAAGACCAACTGGGCAGCCATTCTAGTAGTCCAAGCTAGAGATGATCATGGCTTGAGCTTGGGCATGGGTGGAAGCAGTGGGTAAGAGGAGAGGTAGACAGAATTGAGATGTATTTTGAAGGTAGCATCTATAGGGCACACACACAAAAGCCACATATATATTTGATATAAGAAGGGATATAGGTTGATAATCCCAGTCAAATGCATGTCAGTTTTAAATAGTGTAATATAAAGATAGCTTAAGTCACTTTTGATCTGCAGCCAATTGTGTTTAGAGGTTTTATCAATCCTAAAATACGCATTTAAAAAATCAATCTCTCTGAAATCAAGATTATTTATAATTGAAGACAGATTAAAGGAAATGCCATATCTGTCATTTTTTTTAATGGCATGAAAAATTCCCAGGTTTCAAATTGGTAAAATTTTTTTCTATGTGTTACTTTAAATTTCTCCAATGAAAGTTTCTTTCAAAAACTCTTCAGGCTCAAGCTGAACGGGACCCTAGAGCTGTGAAATTCAGAGTTTCTGATATCAAAGCACACTATAGGGCACAACAAGAAATGTTGTATACCAAGCATTTCTGCTGTAAATTAATTCCCATCAGTTGAGAAAGCAGGATAGAGCTAACCAAGAAAAAAAAAATGTAGTGCAGCCCAAAAACTCAAAGTTGTTTTTTATCTCCTGTTACAAAATTATTCAGTAAGGAGTACGTTTTCAAGGCATTTATGGGGATTGGACAGCTGGGTCCCCTTGTGATGTTCTAAAATTTCACCCACAAGAGTTTAACTACATTCATAATAACACTGTAATTATTTTCTGATTTCAATCCATATTTTAATTTAGCAATACTGTATTTTGTACCATGATTAACAATTGCCTATGCACTAGTTATGGGGCAACTCACTTGTCCTGTTGATGTAAATCTTATACCTTCGCTGTATCATCAGATGGCATAGCCTTTCTGAGTTCGTGTGAGATTTCTAGAACTGTGGCCCGGGAGATTTCATCCATGCATCCTGACTAAGAACTGACTCTCCTACGCCAGCCGAGCTGTGGGTTGCTGCTGAGCCACTACAGCTGACAGACCCATCTGGATGATAGCCATCACAGATACAGAATTCATATTGAGCAAATGAACTATGTGATACAGGTGACAATGAACTGAAGTGGCAATCCAGAGCCAGCCATACACACAGACTGAATAAGCAGCTGTCTCTTTACTGGGATTTGAAATAACCTTAAAGAACACACTCCCCAGGCTTGGCTCTCTAGCATCTTTTCTCGCTTGATGCGACCATATTGGCTTACATGACATCATTACTCACTCTGAGTTACGTTATTAAAGACTCCACTAAAATGCATGTTTCTTAGAGAAAACTGTCTTTAGGTTAGTAGGCCCTACGTATACCACAGAACCAGCTCCATGGAAAAATATGTTTCCGGCATCCTTGGGTTATCCATAGGCACTTTTCTGAACTCTTACCTAGGTGACTTGCTCTTTGTTTCCATGCTTCTACTTTAATCTACTGATTTAAGTTTAGGTGTTACTTCTAGTTCTGAGGTTTACAAGAACATCTATAAAGAAGCCTTTAACATCTAGAAATAATTATAATAAGTTACTTTATCAGATAATAAATAATTTGGCCGTAGTCTGGTCATGATGGAATAGGACAGTTTTCAGGTATAAACTGATGACTGTGGTAGAGGAAGGAAAGTTGCTAAAAATGAGATACTAGGGGACTGAGAATCAGGGAATCAGAGAATAGAGAACGTAAAGGATGAGGGTGGTGGATTGGGACAGTTAGGAGTTGAAATGTAGGCACAGAGTGGTTGATTGAGGAAGGCTTGTTTCACACAGGAAGTAGATAGAAGAGGCTCCATAGGTGAGCTTTACTTTTATCAAGATTGGCGCTACAGAAATATTTATGAGTTCTACAAATAGATGGATAAAACCAAAGCATGTTTTCCAGTGTCTTCTAAAATCTGTTGTTTGGAACATCAATTCCGTGAGATGCTTTATGAAAATAGGGTTCAATGGATTACTAAAATTAGGAGATGCTGTACATTCAAACCTCCTATCAGAAATTCACTTGACATGTCAGCATATGGGAGGTTTTGAGATGTTTCCATTATAAAAAAAATGATTTGATTTGTTTAACTTCTTTTTTCCCAAATAAAAGATTAACTTACAGGAACATAGTTTGACAAATTGTGCCTGAGCAATTTAAGGAAGCAAAAAAAAAAAAAAAGCTATTATATTTATTTTTAAGTTACATACATATTACTATGTTCTAATATATTATGTACATTATAGCAAGCATAAAATAGAAATCCAGAAGATGAGAAAAATGAGAACATCTTAAATGTCATGTTTATTTTATTTTTTGACTGTTTGAAGACATTTTCCTCTTGCCAAAATATTTAAATAATGACATTTTTTACTGAACAAAGTGATTAAAGTTATTCAATGTATATATATTTTCTATTTTATTTTATTTTTAACATCTTTATTGGAGTATAATTGATTTAAAATGGTGTGTTAGTTTCTGCTTTATAACAAAGTGAATCAGCTACACATATGCATATATCCCCATATCTCCTCCCTCTTGCGTCTCCCTCCCACCCTCACTACCCCATCCCTCTAGGTGGTCACAAAGCACTGAGTTGATCTCCCTGTGCTATGTGGCTGCTTCCCACTAGCTATCTATTTTACATTTGGTAGTGTATATATGTCCATGCCACTCTCTCACTTCTTCCCAGTTTACCCATCCCCCTCTCCGTGTCCTCATGTCCATTCTCTACATCTGCGTCTTTATCCCTGTCCTGCCCCTAGGTTCTTCAGAACCTTTTTTCTTTTTTACAGTTCCATATATATGTGTTAGCGTATGGTATTTGTTTTTCTCTTTCTGACTTACTTCACTCTGTATGACAGACTCTAGGTCCATCCACCTCACTACAAATAACTCAATTTCATTTCTTTTTATGGCTGAGTAATATTCCGTTGTGTATATGTGCCACATCTTCTTTATCCATTCATCTGTCGATGGACACTTAGGTTGCTTCCATGTCCTGGCTATTGTAAATAGAGCTTCAATGAACATTGTGATAATGGCTCTTTTTGAATTATGGTTTTCTCAGGGTATATGCCCAATAGTGGGAATGCTGGGTCACATGGTAGTTCTATTTTTAGTTTTTTAAGGAACCTCCATACTGTTCGCCATAGTGGCTGTACCAATTCACATTCCCACCAGCAGTGCAAGAGTGTTCCCTTTTCTCCACGCCCACTCCAGCATTTATTGTTTGTAGATTTTTGATGATGGCCATTCTGACTGGTGTGAGGTCATACCTCATTGTAGTTTTGACTGGCATTTCTCTAGTGATTAGTGATGTTGAGCATTCTTTCATGTGTTTGTTGGCACTCTGTATATCTTCTTTGTAGAAATGTCTATTTAGGTCTTCTGCCCATTTTTGGATTGTGTTGTTTATTTTTTTGATATTGAGCTGCATGAGCTGCTTGTATAATTTGGAGATTAATCCTTTGTCAGTTGCTTTGTTTGCAAATATTTTCTCCCATTCTGAGTGTTGTCTTTTTGTCTTGTTTATGGTTTCCTTTGCTGTGCAAAAGCTTTTAAGTATCAATAAGTCCCATTTGTTTGTTTTTATTTCCATTTCTCTAGGAGGTGGTTCAAAAAGGATCTTTCCTTGATTGATGTCATAGAGTGTTCTGCCTATGTTCTCCTCTAGCAGTTTTTTAGCATCTGACCTTACATATGGTCTTTAAGCCATTGTGAGTTTATTTTTGTGTACGGTGTTAGAGAGTGTTCTAATTTCATTCTTTTACATGTAGCTGTCCACTTTTCCCAGCACCACTTATCGCAGAGGCTGTCTTTCCTCCATTGTGTATTCTTGCCTCCTTTATCAAAAACAAGGTGACCATATGTGCGTGGGATTATCTCTGGGCTTTGTATCTTGTTCCATTGATCTATATTTCTATTTCTGTGCCAGTACCATACTGTCTTGATTACTGTAGCTTTGTAGTATAGTCTGAAGTCAGGGAGCCTGATTCCTCCAACTCCATTTTGCTTTCTGAAGATTGTTTTGGCTGTTCAGGGTCTTTTGTGTTTCCATACAAATTGTGAAGTTTTTTGTTGTAGTTCTGTGAAAAGTGCCATTGGTAGTTTGATAGGGATTGCATTGAATCTATAGATTGCTTTGGGTAGTATAGTCATTTTCACAATGTTGATTCTTCCAATCCACGAACATGTTATATCTCTCCATCTGTTGGTATCATCTTTAATTTCTTTCATCAGTGTCTTATAGGTGTCTGCATACAGCTCTTTTGTCTCCTTAGGTAGGTTTATTCCTAGGTATTTTATTCTTTTTGTTGCAATGGGAAATGGGAGGGTTTCCTTAATTTCTCTTTCAGAATTTTCATCATTAGTGTGTAGGAATGCAGGAGATTTCTGTGTGCTAATTTTGTATCATGCTACTTTACCAAATTCATTGATTAGCTCTAGTAGTTTTCTGGTAGCATCTTTAGGGTTCTCTGTGTACAGTATCATGTCATCTGCAAACAGTGACAGGTTTATTTCTTCTCTTCAGATTTGGATTCCTTTTATTTCTTTCTCTCCTCTGATTGCTGTGGCTAAAAATTCCAAAACTACGTTGAATAATAGTGGTGAGAGTGGAAAACCTTGTCTTGTTCCTGATCTTAGAGGAAATGGTTTCAGATTTTCACCATTGAGAATGAGGTTGGCTGTGGGTTTGTCATAAATGGCCTTTATTATGTTGAGGTAGGTTCCCTCTGTGCCTACTTTCTGGAGGACTTTTATCATAAATAGGTGTTGAATTTTATCAAAAGCTTTTTCTGCATCTATTGAGATGATCATATGGTTTTTCTCCTTCAATTTGTTAATATGGTGTATCACATTGATTTTCATATATTGAAGAATCCTTGCACTCCTGGGATAAACCCCACCTGATCATGGTGTATGATCCTTTTAACAGATTCTGTTTGCTAGTATTTTGTTGAAAATTTTTGCATCTATGTTCGTCAGAGATATTCGCCTGTAGATTTCTTTCTTTGTGGCATCTTTGTCTGGTTTTGGTATCAGGGTGATGGTGGCCTCATAGAATGAGTTGGGGAGCATTCCTCTCTCTGCTATATTTTGGAAGAGTTTGAGAAGAATAGGTGCTAGCTCTTCTCTAAATTTTTGATAGATTTCGTCTGTGAAGCCATCTCGTCCTGGGTGTTTGTTTGTTAGGAAGATTTTTAATCACAGCCTCAATTTCAGTGAAATCTCGGAAGGTTGTGCTTTTCTAAGAATTTGTCCATTTCTTCCAGGTTGTCCATTTTATTGGCATATAGTTGCTTGTAGTAATCTCTCATGATCCTTTGTATTTCTGTGGTGTCAGTTGTTACTTCTCCTTTTTCATTTCTAATTCTATTGATTTGAGTCTTCTCCCTTTTTTTCTTAATGAGTCTGGCTAATGGTTTATGAATATTGTTTATCTTCTCAAATAACCAGCTTTTAGTTTTATTGATCTTTGCTGTTGTTTCCTTCATTTCTTTTTCATTTATTTCTGATCTGATCTTTATGATTTCTTTCCTTCTGCTAACTTTGCAGTTCTTTTGTTCTTCTCTAATTGCTTTAGTTGTAAGGTTAGGTTGTTTATTTGAGATGTTTCTTATTTCCTGAGGTAGGATTGTGTTTCTATAAACTTTCCTCTTAGAACTGTTTTTGCTGCCTCCCACAGGTTTTGGGTAGTTGTGTTTTCATTGTCTTTTTTTTTTTTTTCGGTATTTATTTATTTCATCTTTGATGTCTTCAGTGATCTCTTGGTTATTTAGTAATGTATTGTTTAGCCTCCATGTGTTTGTACTTTTTACAAATTTTTTCCTGTAATTGATATCTAGTCTCATAGCATTGTGGTTGGAAAAGATATTGATATGATTCCAGTTTTCTTAAATTTACCAAGACTTGATTTGTAACCCAAGATATGATCTATCCTGGAAAATGTTCCATGAGCACTTGAGACGAAAGTGTATTCTGGTTTTTTTTGGATGGAATGTCCTATAAATATCAGTTAAGTCCATCTTGTTTAATGTATCATTTAAAGCTTGTGTTTCCTTCTTTATTTTCATTTTGGATGATCTTTCCACTGGTGAAAGTGGGGTGTTAAAGTCCCCTACTATGATTGTGTTACTGTTGATTTCCCCTTTTATGGCTGTTAGCATTTGTCTTAAGTATTGAGGTGCTTCTATATTGGGTGCATAAGTATTTACAATTGTTACGTCTTCTTCTTGTATTGATTCCTTGATCATTATGTAGTGTCCTTCTTTGTCTCTTGTAATAGTCTTTATTTTAAAGTCTATTTCATCTGATATGAGAATTGCTACTCCAGGTTTCTGTTGATTTCCATTTGCATGGAATATCTTTTTCCATCCCCTCATTTTCAGTTTGTATGTTTCCCAATGTCTGAAGTGGGTCTCTTTTAGACAGCATATATATGGGTCTTGTTTTTTATCCATTCAGCCAGTCTATGTCCTTTGGTTGGAACATTTAATCCATTTACATTTAAGGTAGTTATCAATATGTATGTTCCTATTACCATTGTCTACATTGTTTTGGGTTTGTTACTGTAGATCTTTTCCTTCTTTTGTGTTTCCTGCCTAGAAAAGTTCATTTAGCATTTGTTGTAAAGCTGGTTTGATGGTGCTGAATTCTCTTAGCTTTTGCTTTTCTGTAAAGATTTTAATTTCTCTGTCAAATCTGCATGAGATCCTAGCTGGGTAGAGTATTCTTGGTTTTAGGTTTTCCTCACTTTAAATATGTCCTGCCACTCCCTTCTGGCTTGCAGAGTTTCTGCTGAAAGATCAGCTGTTAACCTTATGGGGATTCCCTTGTGTGTTATTTGTTGTTTTTCCCTTGCTGCTTTTAATATTTTTTCTTTGTATTTAATTTTTGATAGTTTGATTAATATGTGTCTTGGCACGTTTCTCATTTGATTTATATTGTATGGGACTCTCTGTGCTTCCTGGACTTGATTAACTATTTCCTTTCCCATATTAGGGAAGTTTTCAACTATAATCTCTTCAAATATTTTCTGAGTCCCTTTCTTTTTCTCTTCTTCTTCTGGGACCCCTATAATTCGAATGTTCGTGTGTTTAATGTTGTCCCAGGGGTCTCTGAGACTGCGTCTCAATTCTTTTTTCATTCTTTTTTCTTTATTCTGCTCTGTGGTAGTTATTTCTACTATTTTATCTTCCAAGTCACTTATCCCTTCTTCTGCCTCAGTTATTCTGTTATTGATTCCTTCTAGAGAATTTTTAATTTCATTTATTGTGTTGTTCATCATTGTTTATTTCCTCTTTAGTTCTTCTAGGTCCTTGTTAAACCTTTCTTGTATTTTCTCCATTCTGTTTCCAAGATTTTGGATCATCTTTACTATCATTACTCTGAATTCTTTTTCAGGCAGATTGCCTATTTCCTCTTAATTTGTTTGGTTTGGTGGGCTTTTACCTTCCTCCTTCATCTGCTGTGTGTTTCTCTGTCTTCTCATTTTTCTTAACTCACTGTATTTGGGGTCTCCTTTTCACAGGCTGCAGGTTCTTAGTTCCTATTGTTTTTGGTGTCTGCCCCCTGTGGCTAAGGTTGGTTCAGTGGGTTGTGTAGGCTTCCTGGTGGAGGGGACTGGTGCCTGTGTTCTGGTGGGTGGGGCTGGATCTTGTCTTTCTGGTGGGCAGGACTGCGTCCTGTGGTATGTTTTTGGTTGTCTGTGACCTTATTATGATTTTAGGCAGCCTCTCTACTAATGAGTGGGGTTGTATTCCTGTCTTGGTAGTTGTTTGGCATAGGGTGATCAGCACTGTAGCTTGCTGGTCATTGAGTGGGGCTGGGTCTTAGCGATGAGAGGGAGATCTCTGGGAGAGCTTTCACCGTTTAATATTACATGGAACTGGGAAGTCTCTGGTGGACCAGTGTCCTGAACTCGGCTTTCTCACCTCAGAGGCACAGGCCTGACACCCAGCCGGAGCACCAAGACCCTCTCAGTCACACAGCTCAGAAGAAAAGGGAGGAAAAAAAGAAATAAATAAAATAAAGTTATTAAAATAAAAAATAATTATTAAAAATAAAAAATTGAAAAGTAATTTTAAAAAAAGAAAAAAGAGAGCAACCAAACCAAAAAACAAATCCACCAATGATAATAAGCACTAAAAAACTATACAAAAAAGAAAAAAAAAAAAACATGGACAGACAGAACCCTAGGGCAAATGCTAAAAGTAAAGCTATACAGACAAAATCACACAAAGTCCATCACCTCAATTTCGGGAAGATTCGTTGTCTATTCAGATATTCCACAGATGCACAGTATATCAAGTTGATTGTGGAGGTTTAATCTGCTGCTCCTGAGGCTCTGGGAGAAATTTCCTTTCTCTTCTTTGTTCGCACAGCTCCTGGGGTTCAGCTTTGGATTTGAACCTCTCTCTGCGTGTAGGTCGCCTGAGGGCGTCTGTTCACTGAGACAGGATGGGATTAAAGTAGCAGCTGATTAGGCATCTGTGGCTCACTCAGGCCAGGGTGCGGGAGGGGTACGGAATGCGAGGCATGCCTGCGGTGGCAGAGGCCGGCATAACACTGCCACAGCCTGAGGCGCGCCTTGTGCTCTCCTGGGGACGTTGTCCCTGGATCACAGGACCCTGGCAGCGGCAAGCTGCACAGGCCCCCAGGAGGGGAAGTGTGGATAGTGACCTCTGCTTGCACACAGGCTTCTTGGTGTCTGCAGTAGCAGCCTTAGCATTTTGTGCCTGTCTCTGGTGTCCACACTGATAGTCACAGCTCACGTCCATCTCTGGAGCTCATTTAGGTGGCGCTCTGAATCCCCTCTCCTTGCACATCCCGAAACAATGGTCTCTTGCCTCTTAGGCAGGTCCAGACTTTTTCCCGGACTCTCCCGGCTAGCTGGGGCACACTAGCCCCCTTCAGGCTGTGTTCACGCAGCCAACCCCAGTGCTTTCCCTGGGATCTGAGCTCCGAAGCTGGAGCCTCAGCTCCCAGCCCGCACCTGCCCCAGTGGGTGAGCAGACAAGCCTCTCAGGCTGGTGAGTGCTGGTCAGCACCGATCCTCTGTGCGGGAATCTCTCCACTTTGCCCTCCTCACCCCTGTTGCTGTCCTCTCCTCTGTGGCTCCAAAGCTTCCCCACCCCAGCCCCGTCTCTGCCAGTGAAGGGGCTTCCTAGTGTGTGGAAACCTTTATTCCCTCACAGCTCCCTCCCAGAGGTGCAGGTCCCATCCCTATTCCTTTGTCTCTGTTTTTTCTTTTGCCCTACCCACGTATGTGAGGAGTTTCTTGCCCCTTGGGAAGTCTGAGGTCTTCTGCCAGCATTCAGTAGGTGTTCTGTAGGAGCTGTTCCACATGTAGATGTATTTCTGATGTACTTGTGGGGAGGAAGGTGATCTCCATGTCTACTCCTCTGCCATCTTGAAGGTCTCTCCTTCCAGTCTTTTAGATGAAAGTCTCAGCCTCATCTGGCTAGACCAGAATGTCATAGATTGCCTAATGAGCTGGAATTCTTACAGCCCAAGAGCTCAATATCCCAGGTCACAAATGATGAAGAGGACTGTACAGGCATTCGCTTTTTTGTGATCCCTTTTCTGATGGCTGCAAACAAACCAAAGGAGCTCCAAGGCAACCCTGCCGACTCTTCCAAGTCTAAATATATTTCTGTTTATTGAAATTCTTGGTTTAAATCCTGGTTTAAAATGTATGCTATAATGAGTCAAAGGAGGGGTTCTAAGTTGAGTTTATTTCCGTATAAGTTTTAAATGACCATATGAATAAAGGTAGCCTGATATATATAAAATATAATACAAATGGAAGATGGCATTGAATTACATTAACTAGTGCCTATAGGTGTAATATGTATTATACATAGGGTTCAGAACAGCATTAGCAATGGTGGACATGGATCCATATTTTAAATAAGCTTCTAGATTATTTACATAGCTTGGTCTTTTTGTCTGATCTGGTAATAACACAATATCCTTTGCTGTGGTATTTAGAGAGCTGTACCCAAAAGTAGAGGTGTCTTATACATTGTTCTTTAGTGGTGTTCTTTTAAGACTTCCCAGACATTTCAACAGGGTTGGTATAGTTAGAATTACACAATATAATTACATCTTCTTAACTCGATATAATAAACTGCAAAGCATTAAATATGCTAAAAGCAAGTGGAAGATAGAGGTATCAACTGTCAATCGCCCTTACCTTTCCTTCAGAATGCTCCAGATATACAAATAACCTAGGACTATTGAACATGTAGGGTAACAAAGACCAGGGCCCATCTGAATATTAAATATTAGCAAAACATAATTCTTATATTTTTATATTGAGAAACACACATTTTAGTATTTTCTTCTTCCATCCTCCAGTGGATTGTCTTGCTAACCTTTTGGACTACATGCAGCTCATTTTGGACTCCCTCCCTCTTGTCCATATTTCTAAGAATTTCAACTTCATTTCTAACCTATGTCAGGCCTGTTCCATTTCTCAGGGGAGTATTGTTTTTTAACACATGGGCAAATGAAGCCAAAAATCAAACTTCCTTCAGCCACCAGGACTCCTTCACGTGTGTTTTAGAATCCCTTAGACATCAAGTATTCTGAGTTAATTTTTCAACAGAATTTAGCAGAGAAAGGTTTCTGGAGGAAGTAATTTTGGATCTTGATGTGCAACCAGATAAAATGACAGGGTTTTCAAAAAGGAATGGAATGATATTCCAGGAAAGAAGGACTATCAGAGCCATTTTCTTTTACATGGCAATGACCTTATGGGACATTATTACTTTAAAGTAAATGTGTGTGTATGTATGTGTGTATACATACACACAATGTTTTACCAGAGTGAGGCATGTGCGGAACTTGGAAATTAAATATGCAGTAGATTTGCCCAGACTTCTAGTTTTAGGATAGTAAACAATTCTGTTGTTAAATCAATCACATTAAAACTTGTTTCTTTCATTGCAGTAGTCCCAGTATTCTTTAAAGTAGTTCTGGAATATGGACATCTTCCCGTTTCATGCACTTCTCTGTATCCTGGAGTGGCACAAGGGTGGCTTATGCCCATGCATTTGTGTTGTTTAACACGCAATGAGTTCCATACAATGACATCTTTTCTCTTCACTTGGAAATCTCGTTCCCCTGTGCTTGATCCTGCTCATTGCAAATGCCAGTGGTAACAACTCAGGGGGAAGAGCCATGATTCTTTTGCCTATCTTAGCAGTGTTGTCTGTAATATCACGTGCAGTTAGAAGATCTGGATTTTTCTCTAAATTCTTAAAAGTATCTGTGGACATGACATACACACCCTAAGTTAACCCCCAATGATACATACCACTTGTAACCCCCTGCTCTTGAGTGTGTGTGTGGCAGGGGAGACCTGTGTCTTGCTTCTAACCAAGTCAATAAAGCAAAGGTGATGATGGGATTTTACTTCTGTGATTATGTTTCATTATCTGAGACTATTTTAGCTGACTGGAGAGACTTTTCTCCCTTGCTGGATTGAAGTCAACCACCATGTTGTGAGAAGGCTATATGGCAAGGAATGATGTGCAACCTCCAGGAGCTAAGAACAACTCCTGGCTAAGAGCCAGCAAGAAAATGGGGGCATCAGTCCTATAACCATGAGGAGATGAATTTTACAAGCAATCTGAAGAAACTTAGAAACATATCTTTCCCCAGTCAACCCTCCATATGAGAATCAAGCCCTGGTTGACATCTTGATGGTAGCCTTGCAGAGAACCCAGCTAAGCTGTACCCAGACTTCTGACCTACAGAAACTGTGAGAAAGTAAATGTGATATGTTTCAAGCTGTTACACTGTGGTAATCTATTACATAGTAAAAGCTAGTAGAGTGGAAAAGTAGCCAGGTTTTAATTTTTTAAAGCATCTACAAACCTCAGTTTTTCATCGGTAGACTGAGGAGTATGAAACATGACATTCTTTCTTAATCTTTGCTTTAAACCCTTGCCTCCATTTGATAAAATTGTACACTGCTCTGGAGATCACTCTACTTCTTCCACTTCTGTAAAGAAGTAACACCTTCTATTTTGTGGAATCACCAATAAAAAGAATATACAAATTATCTTTGGGCTTACTCCACCAACCTTGTAGTTCTAGACAGTTTTACTTTCTAAGCTTGAATGATAAAAAATAATGGCTAAGAACTTATGACTTTAAATGAGCTTTTCCAGACTACATGTGGATTCATCCTACCTTGATATGGACACATGCTCATTACAAATCACTGGATTAGTGGAACCGTAAGGTCCTTTCCAACACTAACACTGTGATTTTGTGGTTTAAATTTATTCTAACCCATGTGATACCAAAACAAACAGTGTCTAGGATACTCAGCTTCCCAGTCACACTGCCTGTTTTCATACCATGTGCTTTCCAGAAAGGATCTGATGTTGTTATGTTTATGACTAGGAGATTTTGATCAGTCAGTGAACCACACCTGTCAGTGGCTTTTGAAGTTTAAGCCTAAACTCTACTTGTGGAATGAAGGCATCATCTCCTTTACTGAAGTATCCTGAAGAAAGGAAAACTGGATTTGTGGCCTCTCTGAAATCATAGCTTGAAAGCGGTGAACAATTCCACCAACACATAGAACTGACTCTAAGGATTTTCCTAGGATTGTCTGATTATTTACTTGCTATTCAGAGCATCATCTGGCCTCTACATACTTCAAGAACCTGCACCCATCAACTGATCATATAAATATGCAGTGACAACTCTAAGTTTTCATATATAACTGTTGCCTGGTGGTACACAAATCATGTCTGTCCTACCTTGGGTGGTATAGTTAGGATTAGAGTTTGCCTCATTTAATTATGCATTTTATTTGGAGATTATAGTGCACCATTTATGCATAAATTGGTACACAGTGATTCAGGATTGGTGAAGAACTAGAAAGTGAAATCAGCCGAGAACTCATGTGCTTAGTAAATTTCCTGGAGGTTTCAGATCCATATTTTAAAACAAATAAAAATATGCTGGTAAATTTGGGGGTAGCCTGTCATATCATCCTAGATTTGATTCCTGGAGCAGACACTTACCAGTTAAGTAGCCTAGAGCAGGCAATTTTATATCTCTGCACCTTAGTTTACTTATGGTTAAATTACAGATTTATGACTGTAACAAAATGAAGAATTTTAATTTTCTTAGTAGCTAGTGCAAAGAGATTTTTAGATTACTGTGGCATAGAAGAAAGTCCAACACTGGGGGCCTAGGTTGCCAGTGGAAAAAAGACACTACATTACATAATCGGGAGATTGAGAAAGGAGGGTTGGAAGTGAACATACAGGATGAGACAGATCAGGAGAAGAGGTGAGTCAAATGAGGCTGTATGTGAAGCAGCCAAATTCTCCTCTGTCTTATCAGTGACACCTTTGCTAAAATCTCTATTGCTCAATAATTCTTTCAGTATAAATGGATTTGTTTTCCTGGAAAATTTAAAACAATAATGTTCTGCAATAATGCTTGTGAGGAAAGAAAACAGATGCAGAAAAAACAAACCTCTGATTTACATAGCATCAACATCTTAATGGTATTGTGAGAGCGAATCCTGATAGGGTAAGTGCTTAGTGCAGTGCTGGGCACACCTGCCTTCAATAAATGGTAGCTACCAGGCCTGCTAATCACCACCTTGTGTTCAGGAAGATCACAACCCCTGTACAATGATAAGTAAAGTTTCCTTTTAAACACACAGTGATGCCAAAGTTATATCAATATATAATAACAACAATTAAATTAAAATTGCAAGCAAAAATAATATATTCAGCAACACATATTTTAAGTGAGAAGTACAGTAGCCCTTTGGGAATGAAATCTTAATAGAAAATTAGAGGATAGAAATCTTTAATAAAAGAAAGATCAAGCAATCCCAAAGAATATGTAAGAAGGGGCAAAAATCTCTTATTAATCAAGTAGGACATGGTGGATTGTCAGTGAATAAAATCTTAATTTGCATCATAATAAGTAATGTTGAGTTATTGGTTTCTAAGTTTCTCCTAGCTACTCAATGATTTACTATGTCTCACATCAATACTTTTAAAAGAAAATTTCCCAACGTTAAAATATGTCACAGCTGGTTAAAAAATATTCCCATCTGGCATCATAGATGGAGTTTATTTTTGTGCTAAGCCATGGACATGATAAAGAAGAGTTTGCAAAATTGCCTGAAAATGATAAAGTGGTGGTTAAAAGAAAAGAGAATAGCCACCAGGGAGGCAAAATTTTAAAACTCTCATATAGTGCTGCTAGGAGTAAAATGTGTTCAAGTGCTTTAGAAAAACTTTTGGGGAGTATCTTCTAAAGTTCACTGTATATCGATCCCAAGAGACTTGTATAAGAATATTCTTAGAGTAATTATTATCAATGAAAAACTGGAAACAATCTGAAAGTCCATTGACAGTAGAATAGACAAGTAAATTGTGATATTTTTTACAATAAAATACTATATAGCAGTGAAAATATATGAACTATAGCTATTTGCTACAATCTGAATGATCTTATAAACACAGTATGGGATGAAAGAATGGATATTGTAATTCCATTCCAAAACTTCAAAAGAGATCTATGGTTTGAAATCAGGATAGTTGTTGGGAGCAAGAAGGGTTTATAATGGTTAGGGAGACATATTTGTAGTTCATGACCAAGGTGAGGCTCTATGGGTGGACTTTTTTTAATTTTTTTTGTCTATTTTTTAAATTGAAGTATAGTTAATTTACAATAGTATATTAGTTTCAGGAATACAACATAGCGATTCGGTATTTTTACAGATTATACTCCATTAAAAGTTATTACAAGATAGTGGTTATAATTCCCAGTGCTATACAATATGTCCTTACAGTTTTTCAATTTTATACATAGTAGTTTGTATTTCTTAATCCCATACCTCTAATTTGTCCCTCCCCTCGTCCCTCTCCCTTTGGTAACCACTAGTTTGTTTTCTGTATCTGTGAGTCTGTTTCTGTTTTGCATATGCATTCATTTGTATTATTTTTTAGATTCCACATTTAAGTGATACCATATAATATTTGTTTTTCTTACATTTAGAGATATCAGGGACAGTATGTATATATTTTTATCCTTAACAAAAGAAGAAAGAAAACATCCAGATGCTTAGATTTTGTCTAGAGTTCTAGATTTTCAGGTTTGTAGACATTCAATTTTTTAGGTATTCTAGCGTACTAGGTTTTTAGGAAATTAATTGTACTGGACTATGATGTCAGCTCAGCATCACTGCCAGCGATTCTGGAATTCGCTTGCTCGGAATCCCCTTCCCCATATAATTTTGGATAATAGAATACCAGTGAGAAGCACTTGCTTTGGGAGGCAGAAGAAAAGGAGAAGCCAGGGTCTGCTGGCAGCAGTAGTAGAATCACCCACTTTGATGCCTTATTAGGTTGCTTGGGCTGCCATAACAAAATACCACAGAGTGGGTGGCTTAAACAACAAGTATTTTTTTCTCATAGTTCTGGAGGCTGGCAAGTCTAAGACCTGCAGTGTGGGCTCACAGGTAGGAGATACAGGAGAGCCAGCAGTGCACATGAAGTCTGAAGGCAGTCAGCTGACAAACTCCTTCTTACTCAGGGAAGACAATTTTTTAGTTCTATATAGGCATTCAACTGATTGAATGAGGCCCACCCACATTATGAAGGGCAATCTGCTCCACTCAGAGTTCATTGATTTAAATGTTAATCTCATCTAAAAATACCTTCCAAGTTAATATATGAAATTAACCATCATGACATCCTACACTTAAATGTAAATAATCTAATGTATGTTTGGGCATTAACTTCTAATTCCTACTCACAGAACAACTGGCTCTATACTTGGACAGGTCTGAGTAAAAAGATGTGCTTGTCTTATTCTTAGTTTCTTCATCTTAGTTTTGCTTCATCTTTCTACATCTTTTGTTAACAATAATAAAATTTCACTCCCTTATATGCTGTATTATACTAATTTCAAGGAATATGTCTATAATTATGAGGTTTACACATTATTTATCGTCTTCATCAAGTATTTGTTTTTAAACTTCCTGGGCAATCCCTGCTACTGTAATTATGGCACCGCCCTGTGACAAGCTAGAGGTTAAGGAAGTGCTCAAACAATGTGTGATAATGCCTTCTGCAGTTTCCTGTCTGGGTTACGTCTTTACTTTCTGCCTCTGTGATGTGATCATAAGAAGGATTAGCTATTTTAGCCTGTCTTGCCTCTAACTGAAAGGAGAACAGATTCTCTAGGTTGGCTTGTGACTACACAGCCACCCTTTTTCTCTTTGCTTTCTTTCTCCCCGGGCACCAGGGACTTTGCTCTCGTGTGGAGAACTCAACTGTTGTTCTAATGAGAGCAGTCATGTCAACCTGAACTTATTTCCCTTATGGGATGGATTTACTAACTTAGCCAATTAGGGACATGTACATGTACACACATCTCATGTGTTTCTCATGAGATCCTTGTGAACAAGAGAAGTAAATGAGGACTGGGTGTGAGCATAAATATAAGAAATTACAGTTGATTGAAAAACCATGATCAAAGAGTATTGATTAAGGAATTGATGTCATCCCAAAATGCGTGCTGTATGTGTGGCTTGTCATAAAGTCAGTCTTCTCCAGTTCTGTGATTGCTCTGCCCATGAACGGAGGAGAACTGTTTAAGATGCTGTATCCTGTTTGGAGTCTAGTGGGAGATACTACATACAAAAGATAATAATTTAATAATGTTGTGGGTACAGTAATAAAGACACATATGTGGGGGTACTATGGTGGCCCTGAGGGAGGTACCTCCTCCACATGAGCAGAGTTGGGTGGAGAGAAGTGAGGGTCAGTCACAGCTTACTTCAGTAGGTCAATCCCAAACTGAACCTTGGTTTCTATATTTCAGCCACTAGATATATCCAAGTCCTAATACCAAACACCTATCAGTATGACCTTATTTGGAAATAGGACCTTTACATTAAGGACTGCAGACCCTAAATCCAATGACTGATATCCTTATAAGAAGGGGGGAGGCCACAGACACACAGGGAAGTTCTTGTGAAGATGGGGGGGTGGGTCATGCAGTCCCAAGCCAAGGAGCCACTCAAGAAACCAGAGGCTGGAAGAGGCAAAGGAGGACTTACCTCTAGAGCCTTTGGAGGTAGTGTGGCCCTATCAACACCTTGATTTTGGAATTCTGGCTCTAAAAACTGTGAGAGATTCCATTTCTGTTGTTTTAAGCCACAAAGTTGTGTTAATTTGTTAGAAGATTCCAAGGGAACTAATAGAGGCTTTGGTACGAGGAAGTAGGCTGCTGCTATAAAAAACATCTAAAAATATGCGAGTTGCTTTGGAATTGGATAATGGGTACAGGCTGGAAGAACTTTGATGTGTATGATAGAAAAAAACCAAACTGCACTGAAGATCTGATTAGTGAAAATAATGACATTAAAGGCTATTCTGATGAGGGCTCAGAAGGAAGTGAAGAGTACAGTAGAGAAAGTGTCTTGTCTTAAAGGATACATATATTGTCATGAACAGAATGCTGATATAAATATAAACGTTAAAGTTATTTCTGGTAACGATTCAGTAGGAAATGAGGAACATGTTATTGGAAGAAAGGTGATTCTCATAAAGTGTAGGAGAACGTGGCTGAATTGTATTCTACTGTTGGATGGAAAACGAGTAAAATGCAAAAGCAAAGAGAATTGAAGAAGGAACTGCTGAGCAAAAAGGAAGCAGCACTTGATGATTTGGGAGGTTCTCAGGGTACCCAGGTTGCAAAGGATGCTGAAATGAGGAAATTCATTGCTGGGAAAGCATGCTCTGAACCGAAGCCTGAGGGTATGGCTCGGAAACCTTTTGCTGAACAGACTAGGTATGTGACTCAGGTGTCTGGCTGACCAATTCAGCAGGCACAAGTAATAGAGATGGGGTTCTCCAGGAAAGATCTGTGGAGGACCTTCCGTCTAATGGTGTGGATCCCATGACATACATGGTAGGCCTACAAGGTTTTTGAGAATGTTGAAACACTGCTAGCTTGGACTGAAGGGGACTGAGACAGAGATACAGAGCAGAAGGCTCTGTGAAGACGGAGGCAGAGACTGGGGTCATGCTACCACAAGCCAAGGATCACCAGGGGCCGTCTCAAGCTGGAAGGAGCCAGGAAAGATCCTCCCCTAGAGCCTTGAGCAGGAACATGGACCTGCTGACACCTTGATTTCAGACTTCCGGCCTCCAGAACTGTGAGAGAATAAATTTATGTTGTTTTAGGCCACGAAGCTTGTGGTGATTTGTTATGGCAGCTCTAGGAAAGTAATTTATTATCTATTACTCTTTTTCTGGTTCTGCCAATGCAAATGAGGGGATCTTTCACCTAAGCTCTAGCTCTGAGTACCTCTAACCCAGCCCCAGGCATATTTATTCTACCCTTGGCTATTCCCAAGGAATAAATTCCCCACCTCTCTCCTGTTAACTGTTTCTGTGAACAACATACAAAGCATTATAAATTGTAACAAAGCCTCATAGGCATCAAAATCTTATCATCTTGGCAACAATTAATTAGAGGTCATTTTAAGTGTTTTGAAAGACTTTAAAAAATGTACAGTCATGATGATAGATAAAAAACTACAGCTTCTTGTACATACCCTATTGGTGTAGGGTAGGGAGAAAAGAGCAGAAGGGCTGGGCATATTGGAGAAAGGTAGTGTATCTTTGCAGTCAATTTTATGGATGTTATATTCACACTCTGATTACAACAATATATTATAAACTTATGCATGGATAAATCTTTTAACTATTAGAGTAAAGTTTATGGAACAGCAAAGTACTAATGATAGTTCACTTTCTGGATTCCATCATGTCTTATGCACATAATAATTGTAGCAACAATAATGATTCCCACTCATATTTAACTTCACAGTTTGCGAAAGGTTTGTTAATAAATTATGTATCTAGGTGTCTACAAAAATGGATTCTTACAACAACTCTTTGTGGTACACAGGAGAAGTGTTGTTATCTCATCGTACAAATAAGGAAACTGAGGCATGGGCTTTCCAAGTTCATAGAGCAAGTATTAGAACATTGACCAGAAAACAGGCCCCCTGATTCCAGCCAGTGATCTTTTGGTTTCTTTCTGCTGACTTTGGAAAAGGTGACCAAATTAAATGAATCTAACAAAGTTACAGGTTTATATATTTTTACCTATTCTTATTATGTGATTTGGAATTTTAAACCTAAGAAAAACAATGTGCAAACCTCTTTGTTTAATGGCTTGCTTCTCTGAACGTATGCTTTGACATTTTCTGTCTTGATAATGAAATGAAGCAAAGGATGCAGATAAAGTGCATTTAAATTTATTTCTTTGTGAAGATACGGCATACTACCACTAGTGGATGTGGTTTAAGGAGAAAATGCTCGTGTTGTGTTGGACATAGGATAGTGATTTTTTTACAATCTGAGAGGATTAAAGAGATTGTATTTTTTAATGTTATCTAGGACGTATGGATGGAATGAGGTTGACCCAGAAGGGCAATCTATTATCGCTAGAAGGCCAAGGAAACTTCCAGGAAATAATTTTAAAATATTTACACACTGAGTTCCCCTAAATCTTTAAGGAAGGAAAATGGATTCATGATTCGATGCAATGAAAGACCAATGTGTTTTATGCTAGTGATTTGGCAGTTTTACAAAGATAACAATGAATATGGACACATTTTGAGGGAACATTCAAAAAAGTCCTTTAAAATTAATTATTCAGTTTTTTAAAAGAACCATTAAGGAACTAATAGTTTAGCAGAATTAATACCTGGAAAATAATCTCCATCTAATAGAAATTTGCTTCAAATGCAGAGTGCTTCTCAGAAAATTGCTAAAAATATGATAAATTAAGCATACCGATAAATTAAGCATATTTTCTCCTCGCTACTGCTGATGTTGGTGCAATCACATATTTCCAGAATAACCGCTGTTCAGGATACTTGCAACATCAAGGAGCTGAAAATACTTGTCTTTGGAAAATGTATACTCATGAACCTGAAGGAAGTGGTTAGTCATGCTGTGTGATGTATTTTTATATACATATGTAAATGCACATAACAAGATGAAAGCACCAACAGCATTTGGATGTTTAAATTGACAATATAGACTTGAGAGTCAAGAAACACAAATGTTAACATTGTTTTATCAACCTTGACACACACGATGTTGCCTAAGGAGCTTTTATGAGATGACTGTCACTAAACACAGACCTCTCGAGTGGGAGGTGAGAGTACACACTGATGACTTCAGAAGGGCTTACTTTGTGAATGTCGTTGGGCCTGCTAGTGTAGGAGGTACTCTACGAATGCCTGGAGACCTCAAGGATGTGAAATGATCATCTTGCTTTTCCTTACTCCTAATCTGGGCTTTCTGTCCTATCTATGATGAATGGCTAGTTAACATTTTTTCATTGAATTGGTTTGCTCTGTAAAGTAAGTCAAAATTCAGGTAATGTCAGTTTATCTGATTAAGGCCTTGACAGTAGGAGAAAAGAGAGTCAGACCGTTTGTGTTCACATGTTCAGTTGTTTTTAAAGACCACATGTGGCCATCCAGGTTTTGGTTTTGGTAGTCAATGTGTAGTTTTGCATTGCAAAAGGATTCAAAGTTTCAAAATCAACACCATTAGCGACCATTAGTTTTTGTAGTTCCTATATGAATATGCCAGTAGAAAAGATAAAAGCCCTATTTAAACTATCTAAACTAGAGGAATCCAAAAGAGATTTAGAAATTCCTATCTCTAAATTGTCTGCTATCATCACCACTAACAACTGAGGCACGCAGTCTGGTGTCATCGTCCTGTCATTGTTTATTTTTCTTCTGACTTCTATTAGTCCACTTATCTTATTTTGGGCACTAGGATATTGCCTAGAGTCTGCCCTCTTCTTTCTGTTTCTGTTTATAGAGCCAAAAACTTCTCTCCAGGACAGAGCCTTTCTTTTTCCCTTTGTCCAAGTTTGATGAGCTCACCTTATACACATAACTCTCCAGGCAGCTTTGCACAGTGGATGAGGGGGAAAATTGGTGGGAATGTGTTTGGTAGAAAAAGATAGTAACTTTCCAGTCCAAATCACTCTTATGAGATTTGGAGTTTGCTGTCACAAGGCTAAAGCTCATGATAGGAAGAGAATACCAAAAATACTCACAGAGGCCCACGAGCTCCTAGGGAAGACTGACCGTCTTCCAGCCCATCATCCTGAAGGCGCTGACAGGGAACATTCAGAAGAACCTCATGTGTTCTTGGTGCTACTCTTTGACCTCAGTGTGGGTTTTTTGGGTTTTTTCAATTTTTTTTTTTTTTTTTGGCGGTACGTGGGCCTCTCACTGTTGTGGCCTCTCCCGCTGCGGAGCACAGGCTCCGGACGCGCAGGCCCAGCGGCCATGGCTCACGGGCCCAGCCGCTCCGCGGCACGTGGGATCCTCCCGGACCAGGGCACGAACCCGTGTCCCCTGCATCGGCAGGCGGACTCCCAACCACTGCGCCACCAGGGAAGCCCCTGGGTTTTTTCAATTTTATTTATATTTTTATACAGCAGGTTCTTATTAGTCATCCATTTTATACCCATCAGTGTATACATGTCAATCCCAATCGCCCAATTCATCCCCCCCTACCCCCCACACCACTTTCCCCCCTTGGTGTCCATATGTTTGTTCTCTACATCTGTGTCTCAATTTCTGCTCTGCAAACCGGTTCATTGGTACCACTTTTCTAGGTTCCACATATATGTGTTAATATATGATATTTGCTTTTCTCTTTCTAACTTACTTTACTCTGTATGACAGTCTCTAGATCCATCCATGTCTCAACAAATGACCCAATTTCATTCCTTTTTATGGCAGAGTAATATTCCATTGTATATATGTACCACAACTTCTTTATCCATTCGTCTGTCGATGGGCATTTAGGTTGCTTCCGTGACCCGACTATTGTAAATAGTGCTGCAGTGAACATTGGGGTGCATGTGTCTTTTTGAATTATGGTTTTCTCCAGATATATGCCCAGGAGTGGGATTGCTGGATCATATGGTAATTCTATTTTTAGTTTTCTAAGGAAGCTCCATACTGTTCTCCATAGTGGCTGTATCAACTTAGTTCCTGCCAACAGTGCAGGGAGGTTCCCTTTTCTCCACACCCTTTCCAGCATTTATTGTTTCTAGATTTTTTGATGATGGCCATTCTGACTGGTGTGAGGTGATACCTCATTGTAGTTTTGATTTGCATTTCTCTAATAATTAGTGATGTGGAGCAGTTTTTCATGTGCTTCTTGGCCATCTGTTTGTCTTCTTTGGAGAAATGTCTATTTAGGTCTTCTGCCCATTTTTAAATTGGGTTGTTTGTTTCTTTAATATTGAGCTGCATGAGCTGTTTATATATTTTGGAGATTAATCCTTTGTCCGTTGTTTCATTTGCAAATATTTTCCCTCATTCTGAGGGCTGTCTTTTCATCTTGTTTATGGTTTCCTTTGCTGTGAAAAGCTTTGAAATTTCATTAGGTCCCATTTGTTTATTTTTCTTTTTATTTCCATTACTCTAGGAGGTGGGTCAAAAAAGATCTTGCTGTGATTTATGTCAAAGAGTGTTCTGCCTATGTTTTCCTCTAAGAGGTTTATAGTGTCCAGTCTTACATTTAGGTCTCTAATCCATTTTGAGTTTATTTTTGTGTATGGTGTTAAGGAGTGTTCTAATTTCATTCTTTTACATGTAGCTGTCCAGTTTTCACAGCAACATTTATTGAAGAGGCTGTCTTTTCTCCATTGTATATCCTTGCCTCCTTTGTCATAAAATAGTTGACCATAGGTGCATGGGTTTACCTCTGGGCTTTCTATCTTGTTCCATTGATCTATGTTTCTGTTTTGGTGCCAGTACCATATTGTCTTGATTACTGTAGCTTTGTAGTATAGTCTGAAGTCAGGGAGTCTCATTCCTCCAACTCCGTTTTTTTCCCTCAAGACTGCTTTTGCTATTCGGGGCCTTTTGTGTGTCCGTAAAAATTTTAAGATTTCTTGTTCTAGTTCCGTAAAAAATGCCATTGGTAATTTCATAGGGATTGCATTGAATCTGTAGATTGCTTTGGGTAGTATAGTCATTTTCACAATATTGATTCTTCCAATCAAAGAACATGGTATACCTCTCCATCTGTTGGCATCATCTTTAATTTCTTTCATCAGTGTCTTATAGTTTTCTGCATACAGGTCTTTTGTCTCCCTAGGTAGGTTTTTTCCTTGGTATTTTATTTTTTGTGTTGCAATGGTAAATGGGAGTGTTTCCTTAATTTCTCTTTCAGATTTTTCATCATTAGTGTATAGGAATGCAAGAGATTTCTGTGCATTAATTTTGTATTCTGCAACTCTACCAAATTCATTGATTAGCTCTAGTAGTTTTCTGGTGGCATCTTTAGGATTCTCTATGTATAGTATCATGTCATCAGCAAACAGTGACAGTTTTACTTCTTCTTTTCCAATTTATGTTCTTTTATTTCTTCTGTGATTGCCATGGCTAGGACTTCCAAAATTATGTTGAATAACAGTGGTGAGAGTGGACATCCTTATCTTGTTCCTGATCTTAGAGGAAATGCTTTCAGTTTTTCACCATTGAGAATGATGTTTGCTGTGGGTTTGTCATATATAGCCTTTATTATGTTGAGGTAGTTTCCCTCTATGCCCACTTTCTGAAGAGTTTTTTTCATAAATGGGTGTTGAATTTTCTCAAAAGCTTTTTCTGCATCTATTGAGATGATCATATGATTTCTCTTCTTCAATTTGTTCATACGGTGTATCACATTGATTGATCTGTGTATATTGAAGAATCCTTGCATCCCTGGGATAAATCCCACCTAATCGTGGTGTATGATCCTTTTAATATGTTGTTGGATTCTGTTTGCTAGTATTTTGTTGAGGATTTTTGCATCTATATTCATCAGTGATATTGGTCTGTAATTTTCTTTTTTGTAGTATCTTTGTCTGGTTTTGGTATCAGGGTGATGGTGGCTTCATAGAATGAGTTTGGGAGTGTTCCTTGCTCTGCAATTTTTTGGAAGAGTTTGAGAAGGATGGGTGTTGGCTCTTTTCTAAATGTTTGATAGAATTTGCCTGTTAAGCCATCTGGTCCTGGACTTTTGTTTGTTGGAAGATTTTTAATCACAGTTTCAGTTTCAGTGCTCGTGATTGGTCTGTTCATATTTTCTGTTTCTTCCTGGTTCAGTCTTGGAAGGTTATACCTTTCTAAAAATTTGTCCATTTCTTCCAAGTTGTACATTTTACTGGCATAGAGTTGCTTGTAGTAGTCTCTTAGGATACTTTGTATTTCTGTGGTGTCTGTTGTAACTTCTCCTTTTTCATTTCTAATTTTATTGATTTGAGTCTTCTCCCTTTTTTCTTGATTAGTCTGGCTAATGGTTTATCAATTTTGTTTATCTTCTCAAAGAACCACGTTTTAGGTTTATTGATCTTTGCTATTGTTTTCTTTGTTTCTGTTTCATTTATTTCTGCTCTGATCTTTATGATTTCTTTCTTTCTGCTAACATTGGGTTTTGTTTGTTCTTCTTTCTCTAGTTCCTTTAGGTGTAAGGTTAGATTGTTTACTTGAGGTTTTTCTTGTTTCTTGAGATAGCCTTTTATTGCTATAAACTTCCCTCTTAGAACTGCTTTTGCTGCATCCCAAAGGTTTTGGATCGTCGTGTTTTCATTGTCATTTGTCTCTAGGTATTTTTTGATTTCCTCTTTGATTTCTTCCTGATCTCTTGGGTATTTAGTAACGTATTGTTCAACCTCCATGTGTTTGTGTTTTTTAAGTTTTTTTCCCTGTAATTCATTTCTAATCTCATAGTGCTGTGGTCAGAAAAGATGCTTGATATGATTTCAATTTTCTTAAATTTACTGAGGCTTGATTTGTGACCCAAGATGTGATCTATCCTGGAAAATGTTCTTTGCACACTTGAGGAGAAAGCGTAATCTGTTTATGGATGGAATGTCCTATAAATATCAATTAAATCTATCTGTTCTATTCTGTCATAAAAACTTGTGTTTCCTTATTTATTTTCATTTTGGATGATCTGTCCATTGGTGTAAGTGAGGTGTTAAATTCCCCCACTATTATTGTGTTACTGTCGATTCCCTCTTTTAGACCTGTTAGCAGTTGCCTTATGTATTGAAGTGCTCACATGTTGGGTGCATATATATTTATAATTGTTATATCTTCTTCTTGGATTGATCTCTTGATCATTATGTAGTGTCCTTCCTTGTCTCTTGTAACATTCTTTATTTTAAAGTCTATTTTATCCGATATGAGTGTTGCTACTCCAGCTTTCTTCTGATTTCCATTTGCATGGAATATCTTTTTCCATCCCCTCACTTTCAGTCTGTATGTGTCCCTAGATCTGAAGTGGGTCTCTTGCAGACAGCATATATATAGGTCTTGTTTTTGTATCCATTCAGCAAGCCTGTGTCTTTTGGTTGGAGCATTTTAATCCATTCACGTTTTATGGTAATTATTGATATGTACGTTCCTATGACCATTTTCTTAATTGTTTTGGGTTTGTTTTTGTAGGTCCTTTTCTTCTCTTGTGTTTCCCACTTAGAGAAATTCCTTTAGCATTTGTTGTAGAGCTGGTTTGGTGGTGCTGAATTCTCTTAGCTTTTGCTTGTCTGTAAAGCTTTTGATTTCTCCTTCGAATCTGAATGAGATCCTTGCTGGGTAGAGTAATCTTGGTTGTAGTTCTTCACTTTCATCACTTTAAGTATATCATGCCACTCCCTTCTGGCTTGTAGAGTTTCTGCTGAGAAATCAACTGTTAACTTTATGGGAGTTCCCTTGTATGTCATTTGTCATTTTTCCCTTGCTGCTTTCAATAATTTTTCTTTGTCTTTAATTTTTGTCAGTTTGATTACTATGTGTCTCGGTGTGTTTCTCCTTGGGTTTACCCTGTATGGGACTCTCTGCGCTTCCTGGACTTGGGTGGCTGTTTCCTTTCCCATGTTAGGGAAGTTTTTGACTATAATCTCTTCAAATATTTTCTCAGGTCCTTTCTCTCTCTCTTCTCCTTCTGGGACCCCTATAATGCAAATGTTGTTGTGTTTAATATTGTCCCAGAGGTCTCTTAGGCTGTCTTCATTTCTTTTCATTCTTTTTTCTTAGTTTGTTCCACAGCAGTGAATTCCACCATTCGGTCTTCCAGGTCACTTATCCATTTTTCTACCTCAGTTATTCTGCTATTGATTCCTTCTAGTGTAGTTTTCATTTCAGTTATTGTATTGTTCATCTCTGTTTGTTCTTTAATTCTTCTAGGTCTTTGTTAAACATTTCTTGCATCTTCTCGATCTTTGCCTCAATTCTTTTTCCAAGGTCCTGGATCATCTTCACTATCATTAATCTGAATTCTTTTCTGGAAGGTTGCCTATCTCCACTTCATTTAGTTGTTTTTCTGGGGTTTTATCTTGTTCCTTCATCTGGTACATAGCCCTCTGCCTTTTCATCTTGTCTATCTTTCTGTGAATGTGATTTTTGTTCCACAGGCTGCAGTATTGTAGTTCTTCTTGCTTCTGTGTCTGCCCTCTGGTGGATGAGGCTAGCTAAGAGGTTTGTGCAAGTTTCCTAATGGGAGGGACTGGAGGTGGGTAGAGCTGACTGTTGCTCTGTTGGGCAGAGCTCAGTCAAACTTTAATCTGCTTGACTGCTGATGGGTGGGGCTGGGTTCCCTCCCTGTTGGTTGTTTGGCCTGAGGCAACCCAACACTGAAGACTACCTGGGCTCTTTGGTGGGGCTAGTGGCAGACTCTGGGAGGGCTCATGCCAAGGAGTACTTCCCAGAACTTCTGCTGCCAGTGTCCTTGCCCCCACAGTGAGCCACAGCCACCCACACCTCTGCAGGAGCCCCTCCAACACCAGCAGGTAGGTCTTGTTCAGTCTCCCCTGGGGTCACTGCTCCTTCCCCTGGGTCCCGATGCATATACTACTTTGTGTGTCCCCTCCAAGAGTGGAGTCTGTGTTTCCCCCAGTCCTGTTGAAGTCCTGCAATCAAATCCCACTAGGCTTCAAAGTCTGATTCTCTAGGAATTCCTCCTCCCGTTGCTGGACCCCCAGGTTGGGAAACCTGACATGGGGCTCAGAACCTTCACTCCGGTGGGTGGACTTCTGTGGTATAAGTTTTCTCCAGTCTGTGAGTCACCCACCCAGCAGTTATGGGATTTGATTTTACTGTGATCACGCCCCTCCTACTGTCTCATTGTGGCTTCTCCTTTGTCTTTGGATGTCGGGTATCTTTTTTGGTGACTTCCAGTGTCTTCCTGTCGATGATTGTCCAGCAGCTAGTTGTGATTCTGGTGTTCACACAAGAGGGAGTGAGAGCACATCCTTCTACTCCACCATCTTGGTTCAGGGCCCCTAGCAATTCCCGACCTCAGTGTATTTTGATGCAACTGAAGAAGTGACACGATTAGTTACATGTGCTCCTGTCCAGATGGTTTCCTCCCCACACAGCACCAAAGACACCACCACCCTCTTAGAAAATTCCAGCATTAACCTCACCATGCCCGATATCTGGATTTCTGTCAGTCACACAAGAAGCCCAAGATACTCAAGTCATCTCATCACATGGATGCTCATTCTTGGAATATCCTTTAACTAGCCCATATCTCCCACCTTCCTCAACCCCAAACCCTTCTTCTTCGCCCTCTAGAATATACAGTCAGTCATCAGAGATGTCCCCTTCATACTTCACCTTTTCTCAGACTATTGCCTTCCTCCTCTTTCTCCAGCTACAATCTGGCTCTCCCTAGAGATGACTTAAAGAGTTGTCTTTTCAAGTAGTGTTGGTTTTCTCTCTCATGCCCTTCGTACTACTGGGTCTGGAGTTTAGATAATGTTATTTCCTGATTCCTCTTGTTTCTTTAAGACCTTTTTTCCCTTCTGTCCTCCTCCAAAACCCCTGATTTCTTTTGAAGTTGTTACCAAGAGATTGCCCACTACCCAGACTTGTTGTATCTAACAAACCCCCAGATCACTTTTCTTCATTCCTTGAAGATTTTACCACATGATTCACTCCATTAGTACTTTGTCACAATTTTTGGTGATTCTGTATTCATGCAGATGATCCTGTTAACCTCCTGACTTTTTAGTTCCTTGTTCTCCTTTTTGACTGGAATCTCATTCCCTACTTTATATCAGCTGCTCACTCCCATGGGGTAATCCTAGACTTTGTCATTACTAGTAATAGCTCTCCCTGCATAATCTCAGTTTGAAGCACCCCACTCTCCAATCCATCCTTCATATCTTTCTAACACATTCCTGCTATTTCCTTCCCCACACAATTCATCCACTTGTCTGGGATCTTCAGTCTGTTGGTCACATGGCGTTTTCATGCCAAACATTTTCTCAACTCCTTAAAATTCTCATATTCCTTCATCCAAACTTAGATTCTATAGTTCATATTTACACTTACCTGTTGCTTACATCTTCAATTCTTTGGCCCCTTCCATTGCATCTTCTTATATGCCTGCAAAACCCAACTCCGGCCATATTCAATTTTTAGCCTCTTTTGCATCTACTCATGTCTGGAGAAAAGTGTACACCATTATTCCCTGATCTTAAATAAACGAGCATTATCCTCAAGTTGGATTCTAGCTCTGTCCAGCAACCCTTTACATTTCCTTCATAAATTGTCTCTTACTCTCCTAGATGACTATTTCACTTCTTCTTCTTTGTCAAACATCCATTTCTACCATTCTCTTCTTTTTGAGCTATCAAAATTGCATGCTATTTGAACATAGAAACAATCAGAAGGGAACAGTTGCACAGGAACATCTCCAAATCTACCCATCTACATGTGTAGTGATGATGGAGGAACTCCCAGTGACACTATCTAAGGGTAGGGCCTTGATAAAGGCACTAGGTTCCATCCTTTCTGCCTACCACAGGACATGGCTCCTGTAAGAGACTCTCCTCTCCTGCAGCACCCATTTTTTCTTCTTATCTTGTCATTCCCATTGGCAGAAAAAGAAGCTGTAATATCTCTCATCTTTTAAAAAAAACTCCAATTTCCTTTTTTGCCCTTAACATTACCAATTACTTAAGAGATGTTCTCGGCTCCTCTCTAACCCTTTGCTAAGTCCAATCAATCAGTTATACCTCTTTCATCTATTGTTTCCCGCTGCCACTTAGTTCAGTCCCTTATTAACATCTCACTGAATAATTCAAATAGAGTAACCCCTGTTACCTTTGCCTCTCTCGGTTCTCTAGCCCAGGAAAGAGCATTGGGTTAAATCAACACATGATGAATATATGCAGATTTCAAGAATTGAACCTTTTAGGAATTTTTTGTTAGGTTTAGTATCTTAAGAAACAACTACTATTATGTCATATTTTTCAAAAGCTTTATAAGGCTACTTACTGCTTATTGAAGAAAATCGGGATTTCTTACTCTGGTAAAAAAAAAAAGTCCACAGTGATACTTTCTGATTTATATATCTTGATGACCTTGCTGAATTAGTGACCATTTCTTCAATATGTCCTGTGGACTTTCTCCATTCCCTTTCTGTATAACTATGGAAATTCCATCAATCCTTTAAAAAAATAAAAGAGTAAAACAATTAGTAATATAATAAGCATCCATATTCTTGCCACTCATAGTGAAAAACAGTTAATTTATCATCTTTTATTGCAAAATTTTTACTTGTCAAAAGGAAAAGAAATCGTTGTGGAAAGAGTAAAAGGGTCCTTAACCACCACTTCTGGTTGCATTCTTCCATATCATCCCCCTCAATAGTTCACACTGTTGTCAGTGTTTGTGTATATTTTCCATGCTACTTTTGTTTCACATCTATAAAACATATATATGGTTGAGTGTGTTCTCCACTTTTCTCTTTTCTGGAGCAGAATCAAGGGATGGGGAGTACTGGGGCAGATTTCTGCGTGAACTTACCTGTCATATGGACAAAGAATTATCTATCCATCCTTTAAGGCCCAGAGTTACCTATCCCTTAAGACCCATTATCCTTCTTGTCATGTAGAACTCCCATGCCAATGTATTTGGAAACCTTTTTATGCCATGTACCATGTAAGTTATATATATATATGCATAAATATGCTTCTTGATATTGGCATTACCTTTTATCATCCCTGAGACTATCTTTACGTCTGCACCTGCAAATTGCATAGCAGAATATACACCTACACCCACACTTAGAGCCCCATGCATGCATTTATATGTGTGTGTGTATATATACTTATATATATCCCTCTGTTCACTTCTTTTACTCCAAATATAAAAAAATAAAGGAATTAACAATAGAATGATTGACTAAGGAACATCTAATGCTTCAAATTTCAGTAGGTGCTCGTTATCTAAGTGATGTGCCATACTGCTAATTCTTCATCCCTTTATTACACATGGTACTAGTAAAAAGTAATAAAGGGCTCTTAGCTACTTGAAGTGTTCCCATAACCCATAGGAACATCATTTGTCTTGGTGGCAGCTAGGAAAGGAGCAAAGAACAATTTGTCTTTTTTTGACTCATATTTCCACTTAAGTGTAGAGAGATAAAAAGCAAGAGACAGCTTGTACTAATTAGGAGGAGAAAATTTAAGAGAATATTGCTCTTGGCAGTGTTCAAAATACCAAGGTCAGACATGTACAGTCTGTAACTCTTTGCCTCTCAAGAGAATAGTGTATTGAGTGAGAGGATTGCATGGTGGCATCTTTTTGGATTTTATGACAACGGCCTAGCAGCACAGAGTCAGGAGGTTAAATGTCAATTTCTTAAACGGTCACTGGGAAACCATGAGATCCTGTTTATTCTTTAAACATAGTTCTTAAGAACATTAATTCTAAGCCTGAAAGATTAATACATCTGTGTCTACTGCTCCCTTGGGGTGCCATTTGTTTGCTCTGTCGCTTAAAAATGGCTTAGACAATGAGGTTCAAGGTCTACTTCTCCTTCCACTCCCACCTCCTTATACATCATATAATTCAGCAATGTCATAACTTTTTGACTGACTTGTGGTTCATTTGTATGGAATAACCAGTTCCTGATTATGCAGTTTCTTGTCTCCACCAAAAACCACACCTCCTAGAAAAATCAATCTGTTCAGTGTCCTTTTTCACTTATGGGCAGATTAAGAAATAAAATAGATGTTTGGCAAAGACTAATATTTCTTATTTTGTTAATCTGAAAACCCAGGCATTCCCATTAAATTGCTCATCAGTGCCATTAATTTCCTAGGAAATAATTAATTAGCCAATTTTGTGAAATGTTCTACAAGATCAATAACACAGTACTACTAAAATGACCTTAACTAATTGAAACTAAATCACACCTGTCAAAATAAATAAAATATGTTTTGGAATGCAATTTCTTTAACTTCTACTGTACATATTCATTGAATTTCTAATTTTGATCTCTTAGGGTCTCCCTTTTAATTGTCAGGTGGAGATCACTAAACTCTAAGCAGAATTAAACACAAGTTTTGTCTCCATTTGAAACTGTTAATAAAATCTGTTATTCCTCTTTGTTCAAAGGAGGCTTTCATACAATTCCCTTCTTGTTTTTTCTATTTGGCATTGCAAAATAATTGCAATATGCTTAGGGTAATTACACACTGTCAGGACAAGGTCCTTTTATTGTTAATATAGTCAGGTAGGCATCTCAACATGTAAAGCACAAAGAGGGAGAAATCCCATAAGAGGTGTCTACTGCTATGTTTCTGAAGAATTACATTTTATTCTGCAGAGTGTAAGCTCCATGAGGGTAGTAGTTCTTTTTAGCTTGTTCATGACTGTATACCATTGCCTTGTCCAGTGCTTGATATAATAAGCGCTCAATAAACATTAGCAAATAAGTCATGCTGCTGCCCTTGTTTATTCAGACTAAATTATCTAAATTCTAACATAAATGTTGTAAATATCTGGCCTTTAGTGGTGTATGCAAATAACAATATCCCCATTTTAAGTGATGTTTTATGAGTATTTTACTTCTTTTATAATGCTAATCGAAAGCAATTGACAACCTTCTACATAAAGCATCACTTAAAACTATGTTTTAGATTCTGTCATAATTCATCCACAATAAACCCCATATGTGATAGATTGGATTTTTTGATATAAATCAGAAATAAAAGAACATCATGCCAGGTGGATACCATTCCTTCCTCTCTCTTCAGTTGGAAAACTAACGTAAATCCTATTTCAGTGGGCCAACAAGAAAAAGAGATTAGCTCATAACAGAAAGCTATTGCTTTTCTTCACCTCTATATTATGCTTGGATTCTTCCATTTGAGATACAATGGAATTTTCCTAGTTTTTTAAGGCTTTTATTCAGGTCTCAAATCTCTGTGTCTGGTGTGTTGTCTAACAGACTGCCATTTGGCTTTTCTTTAGGGAAGCAACTTTTGAGAATGCCACAGACTCTAGCTTTTCATGCTATATTTAGAAGATAATTTGCTGCACATTCTTGGATTGATTTTGCCATCTCAGTTACTTTGTGAGAGATAATTGACATTCTTTGTGCTATGACAACTGTATGTGATGGATTAGTTCTAGTGGTTGACACTGGTTAGCTTCGTATCAGTGACAGAAATTCATGAGCAACCAGATTCAAATCCTATGCAAGACACAAGAGTTTTCCAGGAATATAGCCAGACTGAACTTAAGCAAAAGAGCAAACACATTCTCTCTTTAAAGAAATCTTCAATTTTCCAAAGTCATGAAAAAGATGAAAACTCAGTAGACTATTAGTAAAACAGTATCCGATGATCAGCATGTATTATAATTGAAAATTTTCAGGGTATAACTACAGCTAAATATTGTGGTACTTTTACATCAAAGCATTAGAACCTTAAAAGATATAGCTAAAATCACTTTTAGAAATTGATTGAGTATAATTTAGCCTATGAAAAATTAAAAATTATTTCAAAAGGATTCATAAGAAACATTTATGTTTTAAAGAGTGCATGATGGGGACATATTCTGCAGAAAATTTCCTCTTGTAATCTTCAAGATTAATGAAATACTGATAGAAATAATGTCTACTAAAACATTGAATGGCAGAAGGCATATCATAGAGTTAATACATTTTGAGGGACCTTAAGACTTTTATGAGTTGTATTTTCTTTTGTGATGATTTATCTAGGTGTTTATCTCTTTACATTTTATACTCTCAAAGCTTATGTTCCTTTAGCATTCCAAGTTTAGATATAATTTAAAGACATAGTCTCTGTATTGTTCAAAATAAATGCTATTCATTATCTTTCACTTAAGTGGTTTAATATCTTGCACCTCCTCTACACTGATCTGATATTGCTTTATTTATTTCTCCGACTGATAAGTGAGAGGGCTTAGTAATGTATCTATCTATACATTAATGACTGGAGAGAAATGACTTGAGCCTGAACTATCCAATTGCAAAGTACAATTTATGTTTCCAAAGTGTTCAAACAATAGAGAGAATAGTTTACTAATACACAGACCCATTATTTAAAATGGATCAATGCTACTTAATTCACTGGTCAAATTTTTACTGTGCTTCTGTTTTACTTCCAAGTTGGCCAGATGATCTATCTTCACAAAACTTCAGAACCATCTCTCCATACTTTTTTTCTGCAAAACTATTTAAACACAGACTTCATGGGTCTTGATTCCCCTGAGTGTATCTTTGGACACCAATCATATTGCTCCTTATTGAATCTTATCTGTCTAACTGAACCAAATCACCATAAAATATTTTTCTTACTTTCAAATATTTTCTTATAGTAGTTTTCAATTTAACTTTCCTGTTTCTCTTAATTTATATTTTCTTCACTCCCTTCCTTCTCTCTATCCCTCTCCCTCACTTATTTTCCCCTCCCTCCCTATCTTCTTCCTTCCTTCCTTCCTTCCTTCCGTTTCTTCCTTTCCTCCTTTCCTGTCTCTTTCTTCCTCTCCTGTCTTTCTCCCTCTCCCTCCCTACCTCCCTTTTTTCCATTAGCTCTTCCTTAATCAGTTCATTCATCCTAGGTTAGGGCCTTTTTGTACCAAGATGTATTCCACACAACTAAATTCTCATTTGCAACATTCCCAAAACTATATACATGGTGTATCTTTTCTGTGTTCCAGTAAACTCGAGATAGCAACATAATTTACTCAAAATTACAGGTTATGTAATTTAGTCCATGGTAGCTAAATGATTCTAAACACTGATAGGGTTCATTTGCTGAAAATTCCTTCCTTGGCAAATTATTGATTTGCTTAATTTTATAAAATAGTCACTATGGTGAATTTCCCCATTTTCAGAGGCATATCTGTTTTCATCATCTCAGTTTTTATTATTAGAGGAGCTATTGCTATAGGAGTCTAAATATGGGTTGTATAAAGTTGTTTTATAACTGATAGCAATTAACTAGGGAAGACTTTGGTAAGGGGGTACATAATTCAGATATAACATGAATATGTTTTGCAGACCTAATGTACAACATGGTGGCTATAGTTAATAACACAGTATTGTATGCTTAAAGTTTGTTAAGAGAGTAGATCTTTGCTGTTCTCACCACACACACCCACAACTATGTGAGATATGAATGTGCCAATTAGCTTGGTTGTGGTAATCATTTCACAGTGTAAAGGTATACCAAATCATCATGTTGTATATCATAAGTGCATATAGCTTTTATTTGTCAATTATACTTCAGTACAGCTGGGTGGGAATTAGTAAACATTAAAGAAGCAGATATTGTAGATGCATATGGAGAAGTGTGCTCAAAGAAGTGACTAGGTATACTCTGGAATAGAAAGGAATAAGTCTGAATTAAGAGACCATTGTTGAGGGTGGATATTGTTTATTCAACAGCAAGGGCTGGAGAAAATATTCAAGTAATTTGACCTGGGGGACCTAGAGTATAGATAGCTACACACACACACACCTTACACTCATGTACACACACACTCTGTGTGTACATCAGGAAAGCACAGAGGAGAAATGTCAGTTGTTGAGAATAGTTTCAGCCGCAGTCTGTACTAAACAGTCAGAATAGACTGGGTTTCCTTAAGAATTAGAGATTCATGTAAACAGAATTAACTCAGGTGACCTAGCTGTGGTCACTACGATGAGAATTTAGACTTCTCTCTCTAACTGGCCTGCCCCCAGATTCCTCACCTGGAAAAGCAGGTAAATTTCTACAAGCTGAATATGAGGTGAAACCGCCAGTTTACTCTAGAGGTGCACGAAATTCAGACTTCTTATTCTGTCTTGCCTGCCCCAGGATTTCTTACCTTGAAAATAAAGCAGATTTCTGTATGCTATATACAAACTGAATTGGGAGTGAAATCAAATTCAAAGGAGAGAAGAAAGTGCTGGGGTTCTAAGGCTTCAGTGATGATGGTGACTACATACATATTTCTTTAATTACCGGGGTGATGATATGAGAGAAACTCACCAACAGCTATGGTGGGCCTCGATGGAGGACTTATGTGGGACATGCTTGTGATGGTTAATTAGGGAAACATAATTGGCAGATAACATAAAGCCATTTATGCACTATTTTTCTGAATAGTACCTAGATTTTCTGGATTTGTTCAATAACCTCAGTTTCAGTTTTGGACTACTCTAGATTATTGCTTAATGTTATTCAAGGTCAGTTTACAAACAAAGATTAAACATGTATAGAAGTGCATTCAATGTTAGTTCCAGAATTTTTCTTTCACTAATGTATTTTTATTTGAAAACAACTAGCACAAGAAATCATTATAAGCTGGCATGGGACGGGCAAAATTTGTTTTTATTAGGACTTTTGAACTGTTGCATTACCATAAGTAGAACGATTTTATTTTCTTGAAATTTGCAAGTTCCTTAATTTAGCATGACCAAGGTAGCCACATTAGTTACTGTGGTTTAAATCCAAGGCCAGTAGAAAAAGATCTTTGAAATTTTTATTTTATTTTTTAACTTTTTTTTTATATTCAAGTATAGCTGATTAACAATGTTGTGATAGTTTCAGGTATACAGCAAAGTGATTCAGTTATACATATACATGTATCTATTCTTTTTCAAATTCTTTTCCCATTTAGGTTGTTATATAATATTGAGCAGTGTATTCTGTGCTATACAGTAGGTCCTTGGTGGTTATCCATTTTAAATATAGCAGGGTGTACATGTCAATCCCAAACTCCCTAACTATCCCTTTCCCCCACCCTCTCCCCCATAACCATAAGTTCATTGTCTAAGTGTATGAGTGTGTTTCTGTTTTGTAAATAAGTTCATTTGTTTCTTTTCTTTTTTAGATTCTGCATGTAAGCAATATCATATGATATTTCTCTTTCTCTGTTTGACTTACTTCACTCTGTTGGACTTACTTCACCTAGATTATGGCAATCTCTAGGTCCATCCATGTTGCTGCAAATGGCATTATTTCATTCTCTTTAATGGATGAGTAATATTGCATTGTATATATGTATCCCATCTTCTTTATCCATTCCTCTGTCGATGGACTGAAAATTATAAAAACCCAGAAATATATATATGCTCAATTCCAGAGATCCTATATATATTAATATTTCTATTCCTTTGTCTATCTTCTGTTCATCCTGGAAATGAACTTAATACATTTGTGTGTAAAAATGATGAGGCACTAAGTGAATTTTACTGGATGTTCCTTGCTTGCTCAGTGTTTGTGTTGGATTTGGAACTTCCCAGCGCAGCAACTCTCCCTGTGCCATAAAGTACCCACAGTGACTTGATGACTTTTGTTGTTATTTGCTTTTACTGATTATGTAGACATCATTCTCTCAGACATTCATCACTGTAATGTAAATAAGCATCTTATTTTAAATCTAAAGCTCCAGTACTTTCATTTGATCAGAAATCCCTTAGTAGCAACTTATCCTGGGTTGTGGAAGTTGACTCAGCATGAAAACCTGTTTCTGCCATTCAGCCCCTGTGACCTGTCTGTGTTCTAAGAGGAACATTCAATTACTAGTACCCTTCCTACTTTCTAACCTTTTGCCCGTTGTGAGTCAATGTGAAAAAAGGTCCAGTGTTCCAAAAAGGAAATAATCAGTCTGAAATGTATCCATCAAGTGTAATGTAGCTGCCTGACCAGCTATAGGCATAGAAAAGAACAACTCCCTGCTGTGCACTCTTATCTGAGAAAAGAGTTGGTGACATCTTTTAGTCTTTTCTCCATGGGAGCTTATTTCCTTTTTCTCCATCCATAGCATTTCTAAGATCCACATCCAAAGACAAAGGAAAGGAGGAGAAAAAAGACAAATGTGAAATGCAATTATAAGCCACATCTTGAAATCTGCGCTTTACTAGCAAGAGGCTAACAAGGCAGAAGTTCTATGGCCTCCTATCAAGGTTCAGTTTCAAAAGGTGACCACATATGCCTTAGACTTTTGCTGTAACCATTAAGATCCTACCCATCAATTTCAAGCATCAAAACTGTAGCCCTCACTTCATCCTAGAGTGGCATGGACTTATATACACTACCAAATGTAAAATAGATAGCTAGTGGGAAGCAGCTGCATAGCACAGGGAGATGAGCTCAGTGCTTTGTGACCACCTAGAGGGGTGGGATATGGAGGGTGGAGGGAGATGCAAGAGGGGAGGGGATATGGGGATATATGTATATGTATAGCTGATTCACTTTGTTACACAGCAGAAACTAACACACCATTGTAAAGCAATTATACTCCAATAAAGAAGTTAAAAAAAAACAATTGTAGCCTTTTCTCTGATCTCAATAACAGATGACTGGGAGGTAGCTTATAAAATATAATTGACAGCCTGAGCTAAAGTTGAACACAGTAGTTTGCAACCCTGAAGTTTATGAGTGGTTGCCTACCTGTGCTGGGGAGCAAGAGGACACAGGTCATGGTTAAATGCCCTGAACAGGACAAGTGGGCCTCACACCTTTTTCCGAACATTACTCTTCTTCCAGTATTACTCCTAACAGTGAATGGAGGCCCAAGAGTAACCTGGAAACCAACTGTAACTCTTCCCTCTCCCCCGTTTTCTCACATCCAAATTCCAAGTCTTATATAATTAACTTCTGTACATCCATTTACTTCTCTACATCCCATTTTCGAATTCATGCTACTAATGTATCTTGCCTGGAATCCTAAAACTGTCCTTAGTTTTTAGGAAATAAAATTCCTGGCTTCAGTTTTGGTCCCTTCTGATGTATACTTCACTGCAAATCAGAATGATCTTTCTGAACAGCAGAAATCCTTGTAATTTTCAATGTCGCTATTGTCCTCAAAAGCCCAGACTCCCTAACATTCTTAAATCTCATCAGTCCCCCTTTCTCTGTACTGAATTAAATGCCCTCGACTCTCCTGTCCTCTACCCTTATGTTTGGACATATAGTCCCCTTTTCTTGTAACATATTCTTGCCTGACTGGCTTGCTCCCACTAATCTTTTACGTTTCAGTCTTCCTTGATTAGTCTCTTCTACTACTGCCCCTTTAGTTCGTCTCTCATAATCTTCATTTTACTTTCTCGTGATAACTGTAAGTATATCTTCACCATGAGAATGGATGTTCCACGATGGCTCTGAGGGCAGAGGAGGTAGCACAGCTTTTGTTTACTATCATATGCCCATGACTCCATAATGTTTGCTGAATGAGAGGATGAATTAACTTTTCCACACCCTCTGAGATCCAGGGCCATGAACGGTCAACTGAGAAGTGGGTTTTCTTCTCCTAGCCTACCTGGAAATTGAGGGAGTGGTTGACAGGATGAAACACAATGAGAGAATGTCTTTGTGTATCCCTCAAAGAGAAAAAATAGATGGGACTGCTTGTCCACAGAGAAGACTGAGCTCCTTTGGGGAACATTACCCCCTTCCAGGCTTTGCTCTCAAAGCTTCAGACTGGGGAAAGAGGTGAACATGGGATGGGAACTTTAATTACAGCCTGATGTAAGCAGAGAACTCTGTACAATTAGGATGTATAAGTAGTTCAAAAATACCAGAAAAAAGTCCCAAGCTTTCAGGAAGCCTAAGAGAATACAGGGTTGGCAGAATTGAAAACATAAACTTCTTCTACATTTCCTCTTCCATGCTCAGTTTTTAATATCCCTAATTCTGACCAGTTGGCTGACCTGCCGACCAGCCTTTCTTCCTTGCTTCCTTCCCTCCCTCCCTCCCTCCCTGACCACACAGTTATTGTGAGCCTACAGCATGCCAGGTATACTTCTAGGTGTTGAGGATACAATGGTAATGAAGTAAAAACAAAATCAACAGACTCATGGAGCTCATATTTCAGTGGAGACAGTAATAAGTAAATAAATGTGTAATACAATGTCAGGTCCTCCGAAGAAAAATAAAGCAGAGTGAGGCATAAAGAGTGACTAGATTTAGGTGTGGGGAGGATGGTGAGAATAGGCTATTCTAGACGTAGGGGTCAGAGCAGAATCTCTGAGAAGATGTCAAAGAAAAATTGCACTGGACAGAATTGAAAAGGCAAGAGAGACTTTATTCAAGACTCTTGCAGTGGGGTCAGGACTGTTGCAATAGAGGAAACAGAGTGAATTCTGCTGACCCAAAATGCAGTAGAATTTTTAAGCACTGGGGTGAGCTAGTGGAAAGTACTGGAGGATATTATGGGTAGGTGGTCAAGTGATTTGGCCATCTGTGTTTGCTAATTTTCCCTTATAAAAATTAGGCTCCTGTCCACCCACAGAGGCTGGAAGACAGTGGTGATAGTGGTGCCACCTTCCATGATGATTACGTATCAAAGGGGTGGCTCCCAGGTCCTTGAGAAACACATTCCTCAGTTTTAAGACTGGCTAGAGGTTGGAAGATTTACACCTCAAATGGGACTGAAAAAGAATTTAACGTTGGACGTTTTCTAAAGTAAATGCTCAAAGAAAAGGGAGGTCAGGGGTCTATAGTCAGGAAGAAACCCATGTAAAGTTTAGTCAAACTAAGGGGAATATTAAAGCCATCTTGGTCAAAGGTAACATTTGGGCAGAGACCTAGAGGGAAGTGAGGGGAAGAGTCCCGAATGGACCTGAGCACAAGCACTGAGGCTGAGGCAAGAGCAAGTGCAAAGGCCACCACAGAGCATCAAGCTTGAAGTCAGAGGAGCAGTTAAAACAGGCCTATAGGGCTCTAGTGGAGTGAGCAAGGAGGGAAATGAGCTGGAGCTGAGGCCAGAGAGCTGGGCCGAGACCAGACCATGGAATTTTTTCAGGGAAGAAGTTTGGAATTTGTTGTGAGGACCCTGGGAAGCCACTGGAGAATTTAAAGAAGAGAGTTTCATAATCTACATGTAAGAGGACCTCTCAGGTTGCTGTATGCAAAATGAGTTTAGGGGCTGGAGGGCAGAAGCAGGGAGACTAGTTAGGAGGCCACGGCAATAATGTGAGCATGAATCTTGGACTAGGGTGGTAACAGCGTCCTTAGGGAGGCTTGACATACATGAAGATGTATATTCTTTGCTTAAGAAATGGATAGAGATAAGGGTGATGGGAGGCTCAAAATTTTTGACCTGAGTGACTAGGTGGATATTGTTGCTACCGGGGGATGGAGAAGCCTGGATAGAGAGCAGGTTTGGAGGCTGGTGGGGGATATGAAAGGAAGATTTCAATGCTGGAGAAGTTAAAACTGAGGAGCCAAGAAAGTATGTCGCCTCGGCCATTGCATATATTACCCCGTAGCTCAAGAGCAGTGTCAGAGATAGAAGGTATTATTTGGAAGGAATTATTTGGGAATCACTGGAGTGTAGCTAGTACTTAGAGCCAGGCCAGATTTCCTTCAGGGTATGACAGTGAGAAGAAAGAGAGAATATTTATTTTTCAAATTTACTTTTATCTGGCAAGGTTCTGTTTAGTGATTCAGCCCAGCATTTAAAAAAAAAATCAATTTGGATTAATAGTTACTCACTTTTTCTTTCAGTAAACGTTTCTTCTGATGCATCTAGGGTTGAATTGTAGACTAAGCAAGTGCTTGAAGGCAATAGCAAAGCAAGTGTCTTAGTCTGTTCAGGCTGCTATAACAAGGTATCATAGACTGAGTGGCTTAATAACAACAAAAATTTATTTCTTATAGTTCTGGAGGCTAGAAGTCTGAGATCAGAGTGCTGGCATGGTCAAGTTCTGCTGAGACCCCTTTTCCTGATTGCAGACTGCTGACCTCTTATTATATCCTCACATGGTGGAGAACAGAGAGAGGAAGCAAGCTCTCTTGTGACTTGTATAAGGGCCCTAATCCCTTTCATGAGGTCTCAACCCTCATGACCTCTTCCAATCCTAATTACCTCCCAAAGGCCCCACCTCCTAATACCATCACATCAGAGGGTGGGGTTACAACCTATGAATTTTGGGGGGAAACAAATAGTCTGTCCATAACAGCAAAGGTGCTGAATATGTTTTAAAGAATGCATTGATGTTTCAAAACTATATATGAAATAGGAATAATTGGACAAAGTAGCATTGTGTTTGGCTTTTACAACCTCATTTTACAAGTTAGTATTTTTTAGAATATGCATATACTTGAGATAGAAGACATGATAATTTTCAGCCTTAATACTGCCTTGGCCAGGCTCTGAACTTGGTACTGGCCTCTATAAAAAACAAATGTCAGCTCACTCTGTTCATTTTTTCAAATGTGTTTTTGAATCCTCTTCTTAGCATTAAATAAAGAAAAAGTGGCTATGCACAAATGAATCATGACATGCTGCATTAACTGGCAGTGCTTTTACTTCTTTATTAACTTTAATCAGTGGTAGATGAAACTCAAGGGATTTTAAAAGTCGAGTAAACCCAGAAGAGCTTCACAAAGAGAAAATCTCCAGACAATACCCTATTATTTTGTCCTCAAATATTTGTTTTTTTATGTTTTTTCTACACAGTTACTGAGAAGTTGTTAAATACAAGGTCAGACAGAGATACTGAGTGCCCACTATATGCCTGGCCTGGTTCTGAGTGCCAGGGTTATGGCTGTTGATAAAGTGGATAAAAGTGTTTGCTTTTATCGGAAAAAAAACACAAATAAAAGGAAAAGTGAAACTTGTATGCTAAATGGTAGTAAACACTATGGATAAACATAAAACAAGGTTGATGGAATAGAGTGCTGGGTTGTGGTGGGTTTGCAGTTGTCCATAGGATGATCAGGGAGGGCTTCATGGAAGGGATATTTGAGCAAAGGTGTAAAGGATGTAAGGGAACAGGTCATGTAGACATCCAAAAAAAGAGCATTGCAAGTTGAGGGAACAGTGATAGCAGGGATTTCAGGACTGAATCATGGATGGAATGTTTGAGGGACAGCAGGAGCCAAGTAAGGGAGAGGGAGAGCAGTAGGTAATGAGGTCAGAGAAATAGTGGGGACCAGACCACGTACAGCTTTTAAGTCATTGTGGTGATCTGGCACTAAATTGATGGAAAACCACTGGAGGCTTTTAAGCAGAGGAGTAGCATGAGCTGACTCACACTTTGAAAGGATCATTCTGGCCGCCAAGTAAAGAACTGATATTGGGGGCAGGGGGCAAGAGTTGAAGCAAGAAAAATTCTGGGAGGTTATTCCAATTATACAGGTGAAGTAATGATTAGCAATGACAGTATACCATGGGGTTAGCAGTGGAGGTAGTGAGGCTTGACCAGAAATATTTTAGAAGTACAGCTGGTAGGACTTGCTGAAGGATTGTATGTGGATCGTGAGAGAAAGGAGTCAAGGATGACCTCAAGGTTTTCAGTCTATAGAATTGGAAAAATGGTGTTACCGTCTACTGAATGGCTGTAGGAAGAACAGGTTTGAAGATGAAGATCAGATGAAGATCCTGAATTTGTTTCAGGACATTTTAAGTTTGATATGCCTACTAGAGGTCCAGATGGAGTTATCAAGAAGGCAGTTAGATACGTGAGTCTGGAATTCAGGGTTGAGGTCTAGGGATATCTGTTTAGGATTCATCTACCTCTACCTGGTATGTAAATGAATGAGTGTAAGCAAACAAATTGTCTAAGGACCGAAGCCAGGGGTGCTTCCTCCATGTTTAGAGGTTGGAAAGATGAGGAGAAACCTACCAAGGAGAGTGGAAAGCAGTGATATAAGGAAGAAATTCAGCAGAGTGGCGTCCTGGAAACCAAGTGAAGGAAGCATTTGAAGGAGTAATCAACTGTGTCCAATGATGCTGACAGATCTGGAAATAAGGACTGAGCATACACATTTTGCATTTAGCAGCATGGAGGCCGTTGGTGATCTTGACCAAGTAGTTTCAGAGGAATTGTGGGCAGAAGGCTAGGTTTAAGAAGGAATTGGAGGAGAGGATGTGTTGGCATCATGAATGTAGAGAACTCCTTTGAAGAATTTTGTTGTAAAGGAGAGCAGACAAAGAGGTCTTCACTAGAAGAATTGAAGTCAGTAGAGTTTTGTTTGTTACTTTTTTTAGATTAGAGAAATGCATGTAATGGCTACGAACTGGTGGTCAATGAAAGACAGAAATCTTGGTGCTACAGGAGAGAGAGGGGAGAAGGGAAAATTGCTAGAGCCATGTCCTTGAGTAGTGGATTAGGCCTGGGATTATGCTCAAGCAGAGAAGATGCCCTTAGCTAGGACATGATACTGAGGGTCTCTCCCCCTTCTTCCCCTCTTTCTTCCTCTGAGCTTCATGCCTATCTCTTCTTCCCTCCCTCCTTCTCTATATTCCATACCCACCCCCCCCACACACACACACATCTTTTGTCAAAAAATAATTTAGGAAGTCCTACTGGCAATTTTAATCAATTAATTAATTAAGATATGAAAAAATGGGAGCAAAAAAAACCTATCATGAGCTTGGCTTCTTCAGGAGTAAATAAGAGTGAGGAACTTAGTATCTAAGATCTCTAAAAATATTAAAATCCTATCAACTTGTAATATATTACTTTAACAACTTTATTAATAATGGAGTTAAATACTAATTCAAAGATGACCAATTTTTTGTAAGTTTGACTCAAGTATGTGAAGCTTAATCCATTAATTATTTTATGTAGAACATGCTATTCATTTTCAAAATGTTTAGGGTAAATATTTCTGTTATACCATCATGGTATGGCTTTCATATGATTTTTAAGAATGTTTAATAAGGAATAGCTTTACATGGGATTTAAAACTTTTTCTTCTCAACTCATTAATTTTTATAAATAAAATGAAGTATACAAAATAGTGATAACTACAAAACTGAACTATGCATAAAAAGTAACTACACATGGAACTTTTAAATAATCTCTTAAACATTTTTATTCCATTATCTTCTTTAACTCTCCAGGACAATGAAGCTAATGTGAATAATATTGGAATCGAAGTTCCCTTGCAAATGAGAGTGAACGTATGAATTGTTCATTATATGCTAAAATCTAAAATAGATGAATTTTTGTCATCCTTTGACTGTTCTAAGTGGTCCCACTGGAGAGCTTTCTCTCTGTCTCTCTCTCTGGTCCATAATGAGCTGTGAATCCTATTATGTCTCTTAAAAACTTTCACTTTCTATGAATTTTCTGAATTTTCTTACAAACTTAAGACTTCCTTAATTTACTATAATTACCAGCAAAAAAAATCAATTTCAGATTTTATTTGTAATAATTCAACATTACCCCCACAGATTCTCAGACACATCCGACGTATGTGTGACCCTGATGGTTTCTCTACAGAATGACTGGACAGTCAGCAAATCTTTGACTGCTAAGTACTCACAACACCCAGTACAATGAGATATTGGTTCTTTCAAGCCTAAAGCCTGAAATACTTCAGCTATTTTTGTCAGCCCAACATATAAATGCCAAATAGTGTGGTCATTCCAAGACTGGACTAGATATTGGGATTGGTTCTTAAAATGTGTTCTGTGTCATTTAATTATGTTGCGTGATCTCCCATTAAAATCAAATCAAGCCAAACCAAACCAAAAAAACTGTCAAAATTATGTTTTGAGTCCAGCTGTCACTCTCTTTTTCCCCTTCAAAGCCAAACTCTCTCCCTGCACGCTCTGCTGAAACTGCTTTCCTCACCACTGATCTCTGAATTGCCAAATCCAGGGAGGACTCTTTTATCCTTTTCTCTCTTTCAACCTGGGCATTTAATTCTGTTTTTCCAAGCACATCTAACCAAACTCTTCTTCCCTTTGCTCTCATGACATTATACTCTTAGTTTTCTTCCCATGTTTACACCTTTATTTTCAGGGTCCCCTAATACTGCCTTTCCTTTAATAGTGATATTTCTCAGAATTCTTCCTGACTTGTCAGAAGAGTGACCTTAGAAGTGCTGACTGCAGGTCAAAGACATGAGAGCTAAAACTTTACTTGACTAGCATTTTAATATATCTAGAACTTTGGTTATAGTAGGACAAACATAAAAATAATTGAGAAGGTAATAAAGCAATAACTAGATCAGAGGAAGCTCAGCATGTGGTGTGGACAGAGTGTGGGTTACAGGCCCTAACATGATGTAAAAATAATAAAATACTTGACAGTCAGTGATTTGGACCATTGGATCCTCATCCCCTTAAATTGTGGAATTCATGATATAACAGCTATTAAATATTGTCCAGAGTATGTCCTCAGCTTGGTGAGTTGAGATGATAAATGTCTCTCTAACAGCAAGTCTTTTTCAACCCAAGAAATATATAGAATTAAGAATAGGAATGTTTAAGAAGTTCAAAAGCAATATATAATTGTTTTCATGTTACAGAGTCTGTAATATTTAGTATTTTATATTACTTATACTATTTTAAAATTTTTTTCGTAGATAATTTTAGGCCAGTCTTAAAATTGCTATTCAAAATGGATAGTTATTTTGACTTGTGATTTTAAGTTGAAATCTATGGCACAAATTGGGTTTGGGTCATTCACTACTCATTCTAAATATATTCTACAGTATAAAAAATAGAAAGCTAAAACCTACATTTTCCAGACTCCCTTGCAGCTGCAGTTCTATGTATAAATTAGATGCACTTGAATAAGACTTGGATTCATAACTGAATAACCTGGGGTTAAGGGGCATCCATTTTGGGGGCAGGGAGCAGATTGTAGCAGAAGCAGCATGGTTCTGGAGCCAGTAGCTGTAGAGGTAGCTTCCTGACTCAGCAGGTGGTAGCGTCCTAATCTGGCATCTTCCTAATGGTGTGGCTTCTTTCGAGTCAACACTGGGCAACACCTTCCTGATTCTTCACCAACCACCTTCACCTGAAGCAGCAGCAACCTGTTTTTGCATTCTCCTGTGTCGTTGAGCATGCTGTCCTCTGCATCTAGAAGGCTTTTTCTTTCTCTGCCTGGATCACATGAACTTGGCTTTCCAGATTCAGTCAGTGTATCAGCTTATCATGGAATATTTTCTTAACATCCCCCACCCTCACACCCTGCTGTCCTGGCTGTTAGGTCACCCATCCACGTATTCTCTTTTATACCTTATTTATCTCCAACTTACTGCCACACTCCATTATACTTCTGGTTTATTTGTCTAGTTCTTCACCATATAGTAAGAGCTTTGTGGACAGAAACTCTGTTCTCACTTTTGTTTTAGCTATGAAACTCTAGCCCCAAGTATGGTATCTGGCACATAGTAGGCACTCAATGTATTAATGAATGAAATAATGAGTAAATGGACATCTGAGTGCCAGTGAGAGGCTTCAAATGGCAATTTGGTCTTTCCATTAAAATAACTATTTCTAAACACATATGTGAAAATATTTCCAAAAGGAGAAGTCTAATTACTCTGTAATTCAAATGAAGTAGTAATCTAATCCACTCTCATACAGAGCTTTCATGAATATCAGGCCCATGAAGCACCATTGAATTCCCTAATTCTTTCTTTTCTGATAAGAGCCCATTAGCTTAACTGAAAAGGGGCCTTGCTGCCAGGCTCTGTTTTGGGATGAGGTGAACACTTTACTACCAAATGTTTGAAAATGGCATAGGTAAGGTAAAATGATGAAGAAGGCTTGTTTCTTTAGTAGATTTTACAAGGTATGATTTACAAATCCTGTCTTGTTTGTTCAATTAGGACCAAAGGAGAAACAGAACATGGGCTCAGGTGTTTGGAAGAGTTTCTTAAAATGTTAGATTCAGATTATAGACATTTTAGAATTGTAGCACACTGATTAAAGGATTTTTCATTCCTAGAACTTCTACAGGTGATTTAGGTAATGATTGTAGTTTTTTATACCAACATTGTTGTCACAGGGGAAAGAGAAAAATGTAATACAAAGGAAAATTTGGTAATTGTATCTGCTGATGACAATACCTGGTAAACTGAGTATAATGGGATTTTAATATATGAATTAATTAAGCTTGTTTATGTCTTCCAAACATTTAACTGAACAGGTATAAAGATAACTGGTAACCTTCTATTTTTCTGATGAAATACAATGTTTGTATGTGTCAAATGACAGAACATTCATGAAAAAAGCATGAAAGGGTTAAGATAGTTTCATCCTGCTATCCCATCTATAAAGCCAGGTTAAGGAAACTTTTAACCTAATATAGTTCCTATGGTACAAGGAAAATCTCATTTGCAATTTAAAAAATCCTTTTCATTTTCTATGTTTCTCAACTGGCTATTATTGGATATACATTTCCCATCAACAAAATAAGGGACCACAGCTTCTCATTCAGCATCCTCTAGTTATAGCTGTGAATCCTCTAACAGTGCTCTCATTCTGACTGGTGTACGTTGCTCCTAATATTGCTTTGGGCACCATTCATTCATTCAATAAATACATATTTTAGTGCCTATTCTGTACCTAGCCACTATTGCAGGTACCGAGGAGTCAGTGGTAGAAAACCACAGACATAATACTCGTTGTTTTTGACTTATAGTTGGCAGCTGGAAGAGGAATAAGTAACGTTAAAGAAAAGATAGTAATAAGTGTTATGGCAGAAATTAGCGGGGTAATGTAAGGAAGACTAACAGTAGACATGGTCCTTCATGAGCTTCCAGGTCACCACATTCTTGCGCACTGTTGGGCCTCTCCAGGCTGCCCCATAAATTCCCTGTGATGTTGACAGTGTCTCCTTACCTCATGCTGGGCAGGCTTTTCTGGGAAGGTGAGCTCCCGGCCATCTTGCACCCTGCTTTCCAACACCTCATGTCCTCCAAGTTCCATCCCCTCTTAGAGGGCTTTATAATTATTGAAAGAATACTTAATACCCTGGTCAGTAGTATTTGCATTTGTATGACTTGAATTGTCTGGGCTTTCCTGAGAACACATGTGAATATTTACCTAACTATTATGAGACTGAAAGAGTCACTATAGCAATGTCAGTGTCGCTTAGGTAGAGAAAGTAGCTCTGCCCCCAAACAGTGAATATGCCACTTGTTTGATGTGCATAAAGAATAAAGAACTAGGCAGATAATTTAGATTTGGGATGATTTACAGAACCCCATTAGCACCATTATATGGCCATTTAACTAAGTAACAGAATCATGGCAGTGTTCCAGGCTTATGTCAGGAAAATGGGTTCAAGTCTAGGTGCTGCTATTTACCATACATCCTGTATGACACTGTGCAAATTACGTTTCTGACATCTAGGTGCTTCCCTGATGAACCCAAATAGAAACAGACGCTCTGCCTGACTCCGAAGAGACTTGGAGGTTAAAATGGAAGTGTGCCTTAGAATTATACATTGATATTGTTTTTCCTTAAATATAGAATAAAATAATATTTGTGAGGGCGAACTCTGTCAGGAATTACCCGGCATAGGCAAAGCTGTCTTTATGTTGCTGATGAGACAGTGAACAGTAGGTAAAAGATTTACCCACAGTCACCTTTGTAATAAGTTTTACTGGAATGAAAAATGAAGTCATTTGATACAGTGTCCTATTCTCTTTCTCTTAAACCAAGCAGAAAAATTTACAATGTGAGTTGTACTATATATTTTTAGAATATTGGTATTCAAATACCTGTAGTCAATGTCCTGTAAGAAGTGGAGGAGAACCTCAATAGTTTGGTTCCTGCTCTTATCCCAAAATGGGTCTATTTTCACCTGATGTACACACTGTCCTCTTAAAATTTCTTTTCAATCGAGTTCTTAGATTAACATGAATGAGCGAATGAATGAATGAATGCCCCTCATTTAGAGAGTCATAAGTTGGCAAAATTCTTTGCGAGCTAGCCAATGTTTTGCTCTCAGAAAGAAGGCTGCGTAGACTCCTATGATAATTTTCCAAAACATTTGAAAAATACTCAAAGACTTAGGAATGTTGGTTGGTGTATTCAGTATTGTCTCCAAGAAAACTCTCTCTCTCTTTTTTTCTTGTAGCCTGAGAATGACTGTGTAGGAGGGATTCTGTGAAAGGACCTGTTAGATTTTGTTAAATTTTCATTTGCTCATTTTAGCATCTGGATAAAGACTTTTTACATTTTGGAAGATACCTTCCAAAAGAAACTTTAATTGACTGGGTGAACTATCTTTCTCCCAACGAGAGGGATTAGTAAACCGGGGCCATATATTTTCTTGTATTGCAAAAACATAAAAAACACCATAAAGGGAAATCAAAGTAGTAAAGGATCAGTAGAACTGCTGAGATAGTTGTAATACTTTTTCAAACACTTTAGCATAGCAATATTGATTTTCTATACATATGTATGCAGAAACACACAGGTGTTTACAATCTCGGTATAGTTTGTAATGAATTTTAAAGGTGTTGCAAACAACAGCAAACCATGAATGATTAGCATTCAAATCCAAGGTGGATAGAAAGTATGATGAAACAGCAAATTATACTTTTTAATAAGTGCATTGTTCTGCTGAAAGAGATTATTGTATTCACTGACAGCCAATTCTGTAGTGATGAATTATTTTTTAAAAACCTTTCCCTGTGATATTTTTGGTAAGCAGTTAACAAATTACTCAGCTAATTTTTATGTATGCAATTATAAACCTTTGCTTTAGTTATATTTCACACCAAGTAAACTGATACATGTTTTTGATTGTATATGTACCTTCCCTACCTTTTCTTTCATTTGAATTTTCCAAAATAGCATAATTCTCCCAACATTAAAGTCGAGCATAATTTGAAGAAATGGCAAGGTTGGGAGCAAAATCTTAGGTTTATACCTGATGTCCTTTTTAACAAGAAGCACTAATCAACATTTAGAATTCCACTGCTACCTTGTTTTCAAATAGTAGAGGATTTGCCATCATCCCTCAAACTATGAGTAATTCAAGGGGAAATTTTATTTGGTACCTCTTTCAATCTTCAGGTCTTTAAAAATCAAGGAAAATTCTTTTATTTCCTATATATTTCTTCCCCAAAGTAGATTAAGCATAAGAGAAAACTAGCTTGTTTATTTTCAAAATGGAATCAATTAAAAGTTTACATGGTATTGAAGTTTTATGTTTTAAAATTTGTTACTTTCATTTTAATTGTTATAACCATCTCAGGGTTCCAGAGTATATTATCAATAATCATTACGGTTTTCTGATTAATCAATAGTTTTAGGGTTAATCACTCTTGTAAGTTGTTTATTTTTGTATAAAACATCTAATGACAAATGGGTGAAGTCAGAGATGATCTAGTTATGGAAATTTAAGGTACACAGGAAGGGTGCCCGCCAAATAAAACAGTCTCCTTCGAAGACCGGAAAGGGAAACTTTGGATATTTTATTTTTTGCTTTTGAGAGTTCTACAGTCAATAAGAAGTACCAAATGAAGTGTAGATATCCAGCTAGTGGGGTCAGGGCTGCGACTTTCCAGATGCAGCAGGAGGAGAGAAGAGGCTCAGTAGAAAGGGTGGAAGGTTAGATAAAAGCTAAATGGTTTTACCTTAAAATTTTGCCTCCAGCTGCATGGAAATTTTAAATATAACTCCATATTCTTGACTGAATCATGTTGTCCTCTCACTCACATCAAGTTGTTTCGGCTTAATTTTTCAGAATACTTTTCTTATAATGAATTTCCATTATTCACCGTTGGGTGATTTCTATCTTGAGTTAATAAGAGGACAACAGTAGTTCTGTTTTAATGAGACCTTTTTTCTCCTGTAGCTTTAAAAAATAATGGCTAACGTAAAGCATGGATACTTGGAATAGTTGACAACTTCTGTCCTCATGTATTTTACCAGTACCTTTACGTTCATATATATTCACAACTTCCCTCTACCCACAGAGGCAGTTCCTAGAACAAGGGCTATTCTGTAGCTTTAGTAAATCCATAGTCTACAAGGAATAAGAAAAAATGAAAGGCAGAATTGTCTTTTGTTATCTGAACAACCTGCCCAATTTTCTCTTGATATTCTTTTATCCATTTTACTCATTATATGTCAGTAAATTATCACCCACAGAAAAAGCGATGAGAAAGTACAAAAAGGATTTTGCTTCAAAATATATTTAGTTCTGTATAATTGTGCTTACCTTTGAAGATTCAGGTCTTATGTGAAGATTATTTATTTCTTGGGTAGTAAGGATTTCTTTTTTTTGGCCCTGCAGGAGGTAGTTCAAATTCATTATTCTGTGGATTGTTATTCACTGGAAATATGTTGGACTAAAGTAGAAAATTAGAGTCTCTGACATAGTGAGTTCCTCTCTTTTCTGGTCAGTGCACTCAGGAAGAGAGCTGCTTCCCATGCTTCCCTTTCTCCCCTGTGGAGCCCTTACTGGCATCTGGAACTGGAATGGAGATTCCACCTTCCTTCTTTCAATTGAATTAAGCCTTTCACTTTTGAGGAGGCTGTATAAGGTTGGTCTTTTTAAACAAGCTTTTACTGACAAGAGAATGCCTGAGGCTAGCTCATCACTAGACAATAGTAATGACTGCAGTTCAGATAACGATTTTTTTGGTCTGTTTGGGACCATATCTTTCACAGTGTCAATGCAAAAATTTCACTGGACAAAGTTAAACAAGCAAGGAAGACTATTCTGGCTCTTGGAATTGGGCATAGAAGCTGAACTCAACTCCCCTGAAACAAATGATGTGAGTGTCTTTAAGCACTGGAGGACAGGAAGGAGGGGGATTGATCCATGGGATGTGTCCCGCACATTGAATATGCAAATGGTCCTTTATGATTAGATCATCGGCGTTAACTAATTGGTGCCCATCTAAATTAGGCTTCTATCCTCCCACAGAAACTGGGAAATAAGGGCACTATATTCTAGATGATTACATTTCAAAGAGTTGGCCCCAAGGTCTTAGGAAAGTCGTTCCTGGGTTATAGCAAGAAGATTTTTTAAAGGGGCAGAGAAAGAATTGACAATGACAAGTCTTCTAAAGTAAATGCTCTAAGAACAGGATCGCCAGGGGCCTAGAGTTAGGAAGAAGCTTGTTTAAGTTTCATTAAACTGAGGACCTTCTTGGTCAATAATAAACATAATTTCTGCTCGTACTGCACCAGCCATGAAGTCTGATCAGTTCTCAAACAATTTAAATATCTGTACTCTTTTGGCGGAAGCTTGAACTGATATATATCTCTATGGTCGGTCTATAAAATATTCTAAATAAGTGAATAGTGTAAGCTGAATGTTTTCAGAACATTTTAAAATTTATTGAAAACATTTTAAAGTACACTTTAAGTTCTTAAATTACACTCAATTTCATGTCACCATCTGTTTAGAAATTACAACTCTTTCCTATCCATTAAAACAAATCCCCTAACACCTCTACTACATTTTTTACCACCTTCATTCATCAAAGAACTAATGATTTTTAAGAGTAATTCTATAATCTCTCATTTTTACTATTTTGGTTCCTCTAAATTAAAAATATACTATTGAGCCTGTGATTGTAATATAGCTGTAATATATCATATATATAACTCAGATATTTTAAACTTAAAATATTAATTATTTATAATTTGAAGAAGAGAGCAAGCGAGCAACTAGTCTGTCAGAAAATTTAAGTTTGTGTGTGGACAGAGGACAGAATAAGTATTGTTATTTTAACTTTTTTTTTTTTTTTTTTTGCGTTACGCGGGCCTCTCACTGTTGTGGCCTCTCCCGTTGCTATAAAAATTACAGAAAATAAAATGTATAACTTACAAAGCTCATTTTTTTTACTTTAATGTTTGTGTTTTAATGTTTTATAGGAGCATTTGTATAGGATATGTACCTTCTTTCGTAAGAGAAAGCATGATACTGCTACCTATTCTATAATTAAGTCATACTTTTAGAAAGTCTGTGAATCTACCTAATCTCTTTCAGCTCCGTATTCTTAATAAGTGACAAAAAAATCATTGGCAAGACTTAATTAAAATATTCAGGCAGTATACAAGCTGGAAAAAATTTAAAACTAAAAAACATTGTTCATTAAATACAAAAATGCAATGTGTAACACATTGATATATTAGAACTTCCACTGAATAAAAATGACTAGTGTAATTATGGGTAACACTTAAAGATAGTTAATTTTTGTTGGGGTAAACAAAGGGATCGATAGTGAAACTAGAAAGATATTCATCTTGGTAGTTAAGATATTAAAATCATGTGTAACTATAATGCAAAGCTATTGAGCATTATATGGGTTAGAGTTAAATAATATATTGGATACAGAATTTAGAAATTGCTTTCTCTTATTCTGATTTTTTCTTAGTCTCATTCTCTCCCTCACTATATTATATACATGCATATAAAACACACACCACAAACACACATAGACAAACACATATACTTTGTGTGTACACACACATACACACACATAAATGAAGAACACAAATGTGTTTGTGTGTGTGTATATGCTAGTTAGCTATACACTTTCTACATTTTCCCAGTTTTGGCAGAAGAGATTGAAGTGGCAATCTAGAAAACATATAATGCTTTGGAATTATGTAAAGGGCATTTATAGCCCAGGTAATAGAAGTGCTAGATTGCCTAGGGTCCAATAGGTGAACTCACGCTGAAGGAGGAGAAGCGGTTTTTTGTTGTGAAAGAGACAAGACATATGATGGAGAAGCTGCAACCTGAATTTGGGATTCTAGCAGGAATATGCATATCTTGTGTCCTGTGACTCTAGAACAGTTAAAGTATTTTCCACTATTTTAGCAGGGTAACCAAGTTTAGTGCCTTGAGGGAAAGCCTTCTGTTCACCCATAAAGATGCAAAACTATTGTGTCAGCAATAAAAGTTTGTAAATTTGATACATATCTATGATATATTCAAAATTAGGGTAGAAGTATCCTTAAATCTACCTATATAAGATTGGTTTTAAAATACCTAAAATGATTAACGCAAGTCCAGAATTGGTTTTTTTGTTTGTTTTTGTAGAGTAGAATTTATTAAATGAAATTTGTGAGGCAAAATAGCTAGGACAACTTCCCACTTCTCTAGAGGGAGGAATAGAATTGAAAATCAAAAGAGATTCTGAAATTTCTCTACCTGGAAATCTTTTAGGAAATCACATTGCCAATCCCTTTAGAGAAAGTCTTAACTATAAGGCAGGAGGAGAGAAATTCAGGTCAGGGATTGATATTCATCCTTATAAAGCCTGTGGCTAACAGGAATTAATTACTTTCCCCTTCCCACTCCCAGCTTTAGTGAGATGTAATTGACAAAATAAAAAATATATATTTGAGTGTTACAATTTGATGCTTTGATTTACATGTACATTGTAATATAACCACAATTAAGCTAATTAACATATTCATCACCCAACATAGGTACCAATTTCTTCCTTCTTTCTCCCCTCCATCCATCCCTCCCTCCCTCCCTTCTTGTTTTGTGGTGATAAGAGCTCTTAAGATCTACCCTCTTAGCAAATTTCAATGATACAGTACTGTGTTGTTAACTATAGTCACATTGCTGTATGTTAGATCTCCAGACTTTTTCATCTTGCATAACTGAAACTTTGACGAAAGGCCAGGATTTGGAATGCCTAAAGGTAGCAGGATGTCAGCTAACCGATTTTAGTGAGACTTGAGGTATTATAATCTCACTTGCACAGTGTCCTCCCAATCCACGTGGGCATTGGCACGAGATAGTCTTACTTTGTGAGGATTAGGTCAGAGAATGCAAAGTAAGCTCTTAAGTGCAATGAATGTCAGGCACATAGTGAATTCCATAATAAATGTTTGCTATGGACGGGGTGGTGACACTGATGATAAAGATAATAGTGATGCTGTCACACACAAGGGGAGGTTCTACCAACCAAGGGACTAAGGTGCTAATGAATTGCATTGCTGTCCTCTACTTTATCAGGACAGAATTCCCATGTGGACCAAACTGTTGTATAAGTTTTGTATGGCCTAAATGATAACTGCCCACCTTCACGTGAGTGAGTTATTGTCAAATGCCCTGGAAGAGCAAGATCAAATGTATTTGGGAGAAATGGGATGAAATTTTTTGTTGGGTAATAACCCTCCTTCTAAGTTTGCCAGCTTTGACCTTTCCACACTTCAAGCATTATGCCCCATTACAACATTTTTTATCCCTCATTTTAGGATAGTCCTTTAAACACCTAATCAAATCCCCTTTTCTCAGTTTTTAAGTCACTTTTTTATTCTCTTTGCAGAATCCCTGAGAATTACGGGACAACCTACTTGATCAAATAGTATTTCCAATACTTGTAGTTGCTCATGAGGTGAACCCTTGGTAATCTATTCAGGATAAATAACTTATTTCCCTCTAATGTTTCTGTACAGATATTTATTTCATAAAAAATAATCCTTTTGATCAATTTTTGTGTTTTTTCTCCTTGATCTCTAAATACTTTTCTTAAAAATGGTCTTTCCATTAGGTCTTTTATCTATAGCATCCAACACAATGCCATGCATGTAGTGATGCTCCATAGATGACAGTTGAAGGAAAGTAGGCAGAAAAGAATAAAGGAGGGAAGGAAGAAAGGCAACAGGAGGGTATAAGTGTTTGCTTTTGTTGTGTAGCTTAAAGGATTTTGAGAAGAACCGCTTTTAAAATACATCTTCTCTAAAATATCTGAAATTTCGTCACTAAAATTTGTTTCTGAATATTGTATATTGGTCTTTTCACATACACCTAGAATGAGTCCTTAACACCTTAGTGAGAATTAGTTCAGGGGGATATTTTGTTTTTCCTCTTATAGGAAAGACTATAATAGTGTCAGAATACCTGTTTGTAGAATGACTATGATCTTGATATCATTTATAAACATGGGAATTATGTCAACATAAAAGTGAAGTTAGGTTGATTCATATGTGACCAATTCTAGGCAAAGAGCTGGTGTAGCAATAATTAGAAACTTCTGCAGGAAAAGAAAAAGCCATTAGCTTGGATATTACACAGATAGGAGTCCTTTTGGCTATATTTTAAGACAATGGAAAATGAGCTCTTACACTGGGGATTCCTCTCCAGAAAGCTGAACCCATACTTTAACCAGCTTTCCCCTTTTGGTAGTTTGTTCATCCTCCTGTCCAGAGCACCACTTGCATTTGCATTGGCTCTGCACCTGTAAGCCAGCATTTCTACTTTATTGTTTTGTGTGAATTTTTAATGTCCTTGAAGCAGCCTCCACACATGCTCAGTGCCTGCCTAGCTGTCCAAGTTATCTCTGGAGGTACCAATTACAGTTTTGGTTAGAGCCTCTGGTTACCAAGTAGATTAAAATTTGAATGATCTCGCAACACTATTTTTCCGGTACTTTAGTAACAGTAACACTGTTACTTTAGTATGATTTTGAAAATCATACATTTTGGGAGAAATACATATATTGGACTATAGTAGAAATTGTATTAAACATTACCAAGGTGTTAGTAGGGGACTCTGGGATGTTGTTTGGAGGAGAATAAATGGAAGGAAAAGGCACTGAAGTTAGAGACACAAATAAAGCAGGCCTTCTCAAATTTTAAATGCATTGGAATCAGCCCAGGATCTTGTTCAAATGCACATTCTGATTCACTATGTCTGAGTAGGATCCTAGATCTTGCCTTTCTAACAAGCTCCAGGTGATTCTTGCTGCTGGTCTGGGGATGACAATTTAAGTAGCAAGAGTCTGAAGGACAGATAGCAATTTGAAGAGGCACCATCTAGCACCGGGCCAGTGTGGAGCATATATATTTTTTCAGGTTATGATGTCTTTTCCTGACTCACACACAAACCAGGATCATTACTAAAATCTTCAGTTTGAAACTAATCAAGAGTAAAAAAAAAAAAGTTCGACCAACATCCATGTTCCTTTTACTTTTCTCAAACATGCACTTAGATAGCTAGGTTTATCAACTGGCTGTTAAAATATTAATACTCAGAAAGAGGTTCTTTTATCTTGTTTTAGAAACAGCTTAAGTTATAACCTCCAACTGTCTCCTGGGCTAATGAAAGAGGCAGGAAAGATAACCAGGTCCAATCACTTTTATTGACTAAACAAAGTGAGTTCCCTGCATTACTTTTAGTTCTTGACATTTCACTTTTACTTGTCTGGATTCACAATAACTGTGATGTGATTTCAATGACCTTCAGTACTACTAAAGGATGCCAGGGTATATTATAAGTTTGGGCTAGCATTTCAAAAATAAATAGGGACTATAGAAGCTTAAAAATAAATTTCTTCTGTAAATTAACAATTTTGGAACCATATAAAATGTAGATAGATAATGCTTAGATATATGATTGCAGTGAAAAAGATCTACCCTTGACAAAAGACAAAATAATAATAATTTTTTAAAAAAGATTTTTAGTTATCATTTGTTGTGTTGCTTTACATATGCTATCTTACCCAGCTCTCATGAAAATGTGTCAGATGTTATTAGCCTCATTTCACAGAGAAAGGAACCACGGCTTGGAGAAGGGAACTAATTTAATGTCACACAGCTAGTGAGTGACATGCCAAGATTCAAACCTAGATTTGCTTGGGTTCAAAATTCGTGTTCTTAATCACTAAGCTCTCAATCTATTTGGAGCCACTAAAACTTAGGTAGACATTATGTCTGATTTACATGTTATGACAAACAAAAAGAGCATGAAATTCTCTTTGGCATGGGTCCCTTCCTCTCTGGCAGTTACCAAAAGTCATTTTTGGAAATAAGTGGTGTGTAAATTTTAAATAAATAAAAATTTAAAATGTCCTCTACTCACCTCAGACTTTTTAAGTATATTCTATTTTTTTGGAGGAGTGAGTGAGCCCATTAGCCCATGAACCCCTGCTGTACTTTGTGTCTCTGTTCTGTTGACTTTTGAAAAGCACCTGAAGAAATAAGATTCCCAGGGTTTGTAATAGCTGGTACTATAGTTGGTTCTTCTGCAGTCTTTCTTTGATTTGATTCACCTCATGCACTACTGGTAAATTAAAACATACTATAAGTATGATGTGGAGGTTATGTTGGTTCATGCACAGTTATGTCCAGCCTGTTACTGTTTTGAAGCAATCAGTGGCAAGCTTCTCAAAATTAAACAGACCACTTTTGCAATACAAAAAGAGCTTAAAAAAAAAGAAAAAACAAAATCTCCAAACTGCCTTCCTGTAGAGCAAAAAGTGGCTGTTTATTTTCTTCAAGAATTGCTATGCTTTCCACTATGTTCAGCTGTCTGGGGAAATACAGATGTGGAGACATTTCACCATGAATTAAAATAATGTAGTAAAAAAAGAATTCTGATGAAAAGTCTTTATCAAAAGTGTATGCCTTCTAGGATCTATATCTGGAAGAAGGAAGCACAGGTAAAACACTGCAAAGAGTTTTCTGACAGTGATGCTAGTAGAGATTTAACTTTACTAGGATCCTTTATTAGGGGTATTACTGTTTACGTTAGTGCTCTGGTCACAAAGTTCCAGTATAGACCCAGTTCTGTTTCTCCATGAGTCTTGTTACTTTTAGTGCTCAATTTTGCAAAATGTGAGATTGTTCAAGACAAGCCTGTATTATATGAAACTAGGTTGAAGCAAAGAATGAACAGTTCTCACAAGTGCATCATTTTTCTTTCTCTAGTAGGTATATGAAAAAAAAATTTTTAACATCTTTATTGCAGTGTAATTGCTTTACAATGGTGTGTTAGTTTCTGCTTTATAACAAAGTGAATCAGCTATACACTTAGATATATATCCCCATATCTCCTCACTCTTGCGTCTCCCTCCCACCCTCCCTATCCCACCCTTCTAGGTGGTCACAAAGCACAGGGCTGATCTCCCTGTTCTATGTGGCTGCTTCCCACTAGCTAGCTATTTTACATTTGATAGTGTATATATATCCATGGCACTCTCTCACTTCATCCCAGCTTACCCTTCCCCCTCCCTGTGTCCTAAAGCCCATTCTCTACATCTGCATCTTTATTCCTGTCCTGCCCTTAGGTTCTTCAGAACCATTTCTTTTTTTTTTTTTTTTTTAGATTCATATATATGTGTTAGCATACAGTATTTGTTTTCCTCTTTCTGGCTTATTTTGCTTTGTATGACAGACAGATTCTGGGTCCATCCACCTCACTAAAAATAACTCAATTTCATTTCTTTTTATGGCTGAATAATATTCCACTGTATATATGTGCCACATCTTCTTTATCAATTCACCTGACGATGGACACTAGGCTTGCTTCCATGTCCTGGCTATTGTAAATAGAGCTGCAATACACATTGTGGTCCATGACTCTTTTTGAATTACGGTTCTCTCAGGGTATATGCCCAGTAGTGGGATTGCTGGATTGTATGGTAGTTCTATTTTTAGTTTTTTAACGAACCTCCATACTGTTCTCCATAGTGGCTGTATCAATATACATTCCCACCAACAGTGTAAGAGAGCACCCTTTTCTCCACACCCTCTCCAGCATTTATTGTTTGTAGATTTCTTGATGATGGCCATTCTGACTGGTGTGAAGTGATACCTCATTGTAGATTTGATTTCTCTAATGATTAGTGATGTTGAACATACTTTCATGTGTTTGCTGCCAATCTGTATATCTTATTTGTAGAAATGTCTATTTAGGTCTGCCCATTTTTGGATTGGGTTGTGTTCTTCTGATATTGAGCTGCATGAGCTGCTTGTAAATTTTTGAGATTAATCCTTTGTCAGTTGTTTCATTTGCAAATATTTTCTCCCATTCGGAAGGTTGTCTTTTTGTTTTGTTTATGGTTTCCTTTGCTATGCAAAAGCTTCTAAGTTTCATTAGGTCCCATTTGTTTATTTTTATTTCCATTTCTCTAGGAGGTGGTTCAAAAATGATCTTGCTGTGATCTTTGTCATAGAGTGTTCTGCCTGTGTTTTCCTCTAAGAGTTTTATAGTGTCTGGCCTTACACTTAGGGCTTTAATCCATTTTGAGTTTATTTTTGTGTATGGTGTTAGGAAGTGTTCTAATTTCATTCTTTTACATGTAGCTGTCCAGTTTTCCCAGCACCAATTATTGAAGAGGTTATCTTTTCTCCATTGTATATTCTTGCCTCTTTTTGTCAAAGATAAGGTGACCATATGTGTGGGGGTTTATCACTGGGCTTTCTGTCCTGTTCCACTGGTCTGTATTTCTGTTTTTGTGCCAGTACCATACTGTCTTGATTACTGTAGCTTTCTAGTATAGTCTGAAGTCAGGGAGCCTGATTCCTCCAGCTCCGTTTTTCGATCTCAAGATGGCTTTGGCTATTCAGGGTCTTCTGTATTCCATACAAATTGTGAAATTTTTTGTTGTAGTTCTGTGAAAAATGCCATTGGTAGTTTGATAGGGATTGCATTGAATCTCTAGATTGCTTGGGTAGTATAGTCATTTCCACAACGTTGATTCTTCCAATCCAAGAATGTTGTATATCTCTCCATCTCTTTGTATCATCTTTAATTTCTTTCATCACTGTCTTATAGTTTTCTTCATACAGGTCTTTGGTCTCCTTAGGTAGGTTTATTCCTAGGTATTTTATTCTTTTTGTTGCAATGGTAAATGGGAGTGTTTCCTTAATTTCTCTTTCAGATATTTCAATATCATCATAAAGGAATGTAAGAAATTTCTGTGCATTAATTTTGTATCCTGCTACTCTACCAAATTCATTGATTAGCTCTAGTAGTTTTCTGGTAGCATCTTTAGGATTCTCTATGTATAGTATCATGTCATCTGCAAACAGTGACAGCTTTACTTCTTCTTTTCCAATTTGGATTCCTTTTATTTCTTTTCCTTCCTTGCTGTGGCTAGAACTTCCAAAATGATGTTGAATAATAGTGGTGAGAGTGGACATCCTTGTCTTGTTCCTGATCTTAGAGGAAATGTTTTCACTTTTTCACCATTGAGAATGAGGTTGGCTGTGGGTTTGTCATAAATGGCCTTTATTATGTTGAGGTAAGTTTCCTCTATGCCTGCTTTCTGGAGGGCTTTTATCATAAATGGGTGTTGAATTTTGTCGAAATCTTTTTCTGCATCTATTGAGATGATCATATGGTTATTCACCTTCTGTTTGTTAATATGGTGTGTCACATTGATTGATTTGCATATATTGAAGAATCCTTACATTCTTGGGATAAACCCCACTTGATCATGGTCTATGATCCTTTTAATGTGCTGTTGGATTCTGTTTGCTAGTATTTTGTTGAGGATTTTTGCATCTATGTTCATCAGTGATATTGGCCTCTAGTTTTCTTTCTTTGTGACATCTTTGTCTGGTTTTGGTATCAGGGTGTTGGTGGCCGCGTGGAATGAGTTTGGGAATGTTCCTCCCACTGCTTTATTTTGTAAGAGTTTGAGAAGGATTCGTGTTAGCTCTTCTCTAAATGTTTGTTAGAATTCACCTGTGAAGCCATCTGGTCCTGGGCTGTACTTTGTTGGAAGATTTTAAATCACAGTTTCAATTTCAGTTCTTGTGATTGGTCTGTTTATATTTTCATTTTCTTCTTGGTTCAGTCTTGGAAGGTTGTGTATTTCTAAGAATTTGTCCATTTCTTCCAGGTTGTCCATTTTATTGGCATATACTTGCTTATAGTAATCTCTCATGATCCTTTGTATCTCTGTAGTGTCAGTTGTTACTTCTCTGTTTTCATTTCTAATTCTATTGATTTGAGTCTTCTCCCTTTTTTTCTTGATAAGTCTGGCTAATGGTTTATCAATTTTGTTTATCTTCTCAAAGAACCAGCTTTTAGTTTTATTGATCTTTGCTATTGTTTCCTTCATTTCTTTTTCATTTACTTCTTTTTTTTTTTTCTTTTTCTTTTTCATTTACTTCTGATCTGATCTTTATGATTTCTTTCCTTCTGCTGACTTTGGGGTGTTTTTGTTCTTCTTTCTCTAATTGCTTTAGGTGTAAGGTTAGGTTGTTTATTTGAGATTTTTCTTCTTTCTTGAGGTAGGATTGTATTGCTATAAACTTCCTTCTTAAAACTGTTTTTGCTGCATCCCATAGGTTTTGGGTCGTTGTGTTTTCATTGTCATTTGTTTCTAGGTATTTTTTGATTTCCTCTTTGATTTCTCCAGTGATCTCTTGGTTATTTTGTATTGTTTAGCTTCCATGTGTTTGTATTTTTTACAGATACTTTCCTGTAATTGATATCTAGTCTCATAGTGTTGTGGTCGGAAAAGATACTTGATATGATTTCAGTATTCTTAAATTTACCAGAGTTTGGTTTGTGACCCAGGATGTGATCTATCATGGAGAATGTTCCATGAACACTTGAGGAGAAAGTGTATTCTGTTGTTTTTGGATGGAATGTCCTATAAATATCAAGTCCATCTTGTTCAGTGTATCATTTAAAGCTTGTGTTTCCTCACTTATTTTCATTTTGGATGATCTGTCCATTGGTGAAAGTGGGGTGTTAAAGTCCCCTACTATTATTGTGTTAATGTCCATTTCCCATTTTATGCTTGTTAGCATTTGCTTTGTGTATTGAGGTGCTCCTATGTTGTGTGCATAAATACTTACAATTGTTATATTTTCTTCTTGGATTGATCCCTTGATCATTATGTCGTGTCCTTCTTTGTCTCTTGTAATAGTCTTTATTTTAAAGTCAGTTTTGTCTGATATGAGAATTGCTGCTCTAGGTTTGTTTTGATTTCCATTTGCATGGAATATTTTTTCCATTCCCTCACTTTCAGTCCGTATGTGTCCCTAGGTCTGAAGTGGGTCTCCTGTAGTTAGCATATATATGGGTCTTGTTTTTGTATCCATTCAGCCCGTCTATGTCTTTTGGTTGGAGCATTTAATCCATTTTCATTTAAGATAATTATCGAAATGAATGTTCCTATTACCATTTTCTTAATTGTTTTGGATTTGTCATTGTAGGCATCTTCCTTCTCTGTGTTTCCTGCCTAGGGAAGTTTCTTTAGCATTTGTTGTAAAGCTGGTTTGGTGGTGCTGAATTCTCTTAGTTTTTCCTTGTCTGTAAAGGTTTTAATTTCTCTGTCAAATCTGAATGAGATGCTTGCTGTGTAGAGTAATCTTGGTTGTAGGTTTTTCCATTTCATCACTTTAAGTATGTCCTACCACTGCCTTCTGGCTTTAAGAGTTTCTGCTGAGAGTTCAGCTGTTAACCTTATGGGAATTCCCTTGTATGTTATTTGTTGTTTTTCCCTTGCTGCTTTTATTGTTTTTTCTTTGTATTTAATTTTTGGTAGTTTGATTAATGTGTCTTGCCATGTTTCTCCTTGGATTTATCCTGTATGGGACTCTATGTGCTTCCTGGACTTGATTGACTATTTCCTCTCCCATATTAGGGATTTTTCAACTATTATCTCTTGACATATTTTCTCAGTCCCTTTCTTTTTCTCTTCTTCTTCTTGGACCGCTGTAATTTGAATGCTGGTGCATTTAATGTTGTCCCAGAAGTTTCTGAGTCTGTCCTCAATTCTTTTTTCTTTATTCTGCTCTGCAGTACTTACTTCCACTATTTTATCTTCCAGGTCACTTATCCGTTCTTCTGCCTCACTTATTCTGCTGTTGATTCCTTCTAGAGAATTTTTAACTTCATTTATTGTGTTCATCATTGTTTGTTTGCTCTGTAGTTCTTCTAGGTCCTTTTTAAATGTTTCTTGTATTTTCTCCATTCTATTTCCAAGATTTTGGATCATCTTTACTATCATTACTCTGAATTCTTTTTCAGGTAGACTGCCTATTTCCTCTTCATTTGTTTGGGCTGGTGGGTTTTTACCTTCCTCCTTCATCTGCTGTGTATTTCTCTGTCTTCTCATTTTGCTTAACTTACTGTGTTCGGGGTCTCCTTTTCACAGGCTGCAGGTTCTTAGTTCCCATTGTTTTGGTGTCTGCCCCCAGTGGCTAATGTTTGTTCAGTGGGTTGTGTAGGCTTCCTGGTGGAGGGGACTGGTGCCTGTGTTCTGGTGGATGAGGCTGAATCTTGTCTTTCTGGTGGGCAGGACCGAGTCCAGTGGTATGTTTCGGGTGTCTGTGATCTTATTATGATTTTAGGCAGCCTCTCTGCTAATGGGTGGGTTTGTGTTCCTATCTTGCTAGTTGTTTGGCATAGGGTGTTCAGCACTGTAACTTGCTGGTTATTGAGCAGAGCTGGGTCTTAGCCTTGAGATGGAGATCTCTGAGAGAGCTTTCCCCGTTTGATATTACATGGAGCCGGCAGGTCTCTGGTGCACCAATGTCCTTAACTTGGCTTTCCCACCTCAGAGGCACAAGCCTGACACCCGGCCAGAGCACCAAGACCCTGTCAGCCACATGGCTCAGAAGAAAAGGAGAAGGAAAGAAAGAAGGAAAGAAAAAAAGAAAAGAAATTATAGTTATTAAAATAAAAAAATTTTTAATTATTAAAAATAAAAATGTATTAGAAAGTAATAAAAAAAAGAATGAAAGAAAGAAGAGAGCAACCAAACCAAAAAACAAATCCACCAATGATAACAAGCACTAAAAACTACACTAAAGAAAGAGAAAGAAACCAGACAGATAGAACCCTAGGACAAATGGTAAAAGCCAATTATAGGGGCTTCCCTGGTGGCACAGTGGTTGAGAGTCCACCTGCCGATGCAGAGGACACGGGTTTGTGCCCTGGTCTGGGAAGATCCCACATGCCGCGGACCGGCTGGGCCCGTGAGTCATGGCCACTGAGCTTGCGCGTCCAGAGCCTGTGCTCTGCAACAGAAGAGGCCACAACAGTGAGAGGCCCACATACTGCAAAAAAAAAAAAAGCCAACCTATACAGACAAAAATCACACAAAGTCCACCACCTCAATTTTGGGATGATTCATTGTCTATTCAGGTGTTCCACAGATGCAGGGTACATCAAGTTGATTGTGGAGATTTAATCTGCTGCTCCTGAGGCTGCTAGGAGAAATTTCCCTTTCTCTGTTCGCACAGCTCCTGGGGTTCAGCTTTGGATTTGGCCCCGCCTCTGCGTGTAGGTCCCCTGAGGTTGTCTGTTCTTTCCTCAGACAGGACAGGGTTAAAGGAGCAACTGATTAGGGGGCTCTAGCTCACTCAGGCCGGGGGTGGGGGGTGGATATTGAATGCAGGGCGAGCCTGCAGCAGCAGAGGCCAGCATGATGTTGCAGCACCCTGAGGTGCGCCACGTGTTCTCCTGGGGATGTTGGATCACGGGACCCTGGCAGTGTCGGGCTGCACAGGCTCCCAGGAGGGGAGATATGGACAGTGACCTGTGCTTGCACACAGGCTTCTTGGTGGCTGTAGCAGCAGCCTTAGTGTTTCATGCCCATCTCTGGGGTCCGCGCTGATAGCTGTGGCTTGCGCCCATATCTGGAGCTCGTTTACATGGTGCTCTGAATCTCCTCTCCTCGCTCACCAGAAACAGTAGTCTCTTGCCTCTTAGGCAGGTCCAGACTTTTTCCCAGACTCACTCCCGACTAGCTGTGGTGCACTAGTCCCCTTCAGGCTGTCTTTATGCAGCCAACCCCAGTCCTCTCCCTGGGATCAGACCTCTGAAGCCTGAGCCTCAGCTCCCAGCCCCCACCTGCCCCGTCGGGTGAGCAGACAGGCCTCTCGGGCTGGTGAGTGCTGGTTGGCACCGATCCTCTGTGCGGGAATCTCTCTGCTTTGTCCTCTGCACCCCTGTTGCTGTGCTCTCCTCTGTGGCTCCGAAGCTTCCCCCCGCTACCTGCAGTCTCTGCCGCAAAGGGGCTTCTAGTGTGTGGAAACCTTTCCTCCTTCACAGCTCCCTCCTAGAGGTGCAGGTCCCGTCACTGTTCTTTTGTCTCTGTTTATTCTTTTTTCTTTTGCCCTACCCAGGTACGTGGGGAGTTTCTTGCCTTTGGGGAAGTCTGAGGTCTTCTGCCAGCATTCAGTAGGTGTTCTGTAGGAGTTGTTCCACATGTAGATGTATTTCTGATGTATTTGTGGGGAGGAAGGTGATCTCCACGTCTTACTCCTCCGGCATCTTGAAGGTCTTTTAAGTGCTTGAAATTTGTTGTGTACATGACCTTCTGCCACTTTTCTATGCAGCAATCAATGGCTTAAGCATTTGTTTGAACATCTTGTGGGCTAAGCCTTTGAAAAATACTTTAAAGGATGACTTTGTAATATGGGACATATAGTATTAATAAACTAACCTTTTACAAAGAACATTCCTGACACCATTACTTTTGATATCAAATTAAAATACATTTAATAATGGATTACTACAGATGGCATTAGTAAGACTAAATATATGTATGGTTATATTACCTATATATGTATGTATATATTTGTGTATAAATGTATGTGTGTGTGTGTGTATATATATACATATAGTAAAAAGGCAGATCCACATAAGAAGGGATTTGCGTAAGAAAAAAGTATTTTAAAAATTAGAGTTGTTCATGAATGGATTGGACAGCCTTGTAAGGTAACGAGCTCCCTGTCAGTGGAAATGTTCTAATGGAGATTGGATAAATCTCAATCAGAAACATCACAGCAGTGGCACCTACATTGTGTGGGATATGGGATGAGATAAACAGATAGTTATTTTCCAAAATAATAATAGGTATTATTACTTGAATATTAACTACATGTTAGGCCCTGCACTAAATTTTTACACCCACTTTCTACCTAAGGAATAGATATTTTTATCCTCAGTAAGTAGATGAAGAAAATGAAGCCTAGAGAGGTTAAGTAACTAGCCCAAAGTGATAAGTATCAGAGCCAGCATTTGAATTCATGTCAGTAGAACTTCAGTTATGCTGTGCTGCTTCCCAACTTAATAATCAGTGCCTTAATAGGGCACTGATTCTACATGCCCTGTGTAATTAAGACCAGTTTTTGACGTGAGATATGAGCACTTTATATTTTTTCATCTGTTATAAGAAATTTTAAATAGTTGACATAGTATGGTTAATATTAACTTGCTTTATTTCAAAAGATGCAAAGAATAAGAAAAATTCAACAACTAAGGACAATATAAGGGAAACTAGAGAGAGGCATCAAAATTCCTCATAGCAGAATTGAGAATAAATATTGTTGAGTGAATGAGTGACTTTGATATTTTGTCCTAGCTCTTTAAAAGCATCCCCAAATAATTCTTATGGTTTCATATTCCAAACAAATTCAAACTGGCCTATAATTTTTGCTCTGATCTCCATCCCTTGCTATGCCACTATCTTGTCCTTCACTTTGGTTTCTGACCTTGACACAGATTATGAAGGTTTTTAGATTCCTACATTCTTATATACAATAATTGACCTTCTTTCATTCTTAGACTCTGCTCTTGACCCTGTATGTTATTTAAAGTTTACCTTTTCATCTCTGGTACTGTGTTGTGGACACTTTGTGACACATAAGGACTCTGTTAACTTCAGGTAAAAATATTGAGCTATAAGATTAGCTTTGAATAAAAAGTGATCATCAATGTCAAGTTTATTGCCTAAGGACTGTAACTGATTTTATTACAGTTCGTTCAAAGAATGTGAAGTGTATAAACAATCCAGGAACTTCTTAGGGAATGTAAATATTGTGTCACGTATATATCAATTTTGATGATGAAAATCAATATTTATGATAAAAAAGGAACAAAGTAGAATTGGAATTTTTCCTAGAATATCTAAATTGAGCACATGGATTAATTAAATTTACTGCATTATTTAGTGTGAATCAGTTATATTACTTAATCATATGAACAAAAAAGGAAAAGATAAATTTGTAATTGATATGTTTAAGTGAATAGCCTTCACATTCAGGATTCTGAGATTTTCACCCATAATCATTCAAAACACCTGTCTAGGATATTAAAACTATGTGAACATAGTGAAGCTCATCAAATATATCACCTGTATTCTCCAGCCTCCTTACACTTAGATGAGACGAAGTATATCTGGTTCTGGTCAATGATCTTGGAAGGGAAGTTATTTTGTCACTTCTGGGCTGAGGCAATAAAATGCCTATGTTAGGTTTTGCATCTCTCTTCCCCTGACATAGGAATCCAAGCATGTCTTCTGGTCCCACTCTTCTCAAACTTTAATGTGCATACAGATCACTTAGGCATCTTGTCAAAAGGCAGATTATCACTTGGGTCCAAGGTAGAGGCTAAGACTCTGCATTTCTATAAAGTTCCTAATGATATCAGTGATACAGGTCTGCAGAGCACAATTTGAGCAGCAAGACTGTACAGAAAACACCTTCAAGATAATAGAACCTTCCCCAGCCAGGGTCCCTGAATGACTGTGTGGAGTAGAGCCTTACACTAGGCATGTAGCATGAGTGTGATATAAATGTTGTATCTGCCACATAGAATATCAAAGGCAGTTTCTTTCTGCAGAAACTGACTTCTGTGAGTCAGTAGAGGTATAGAAGCCAAGTATAGACATGTAAATGAAAAAATAAGTAATTCCAGTTCATGGGTTCATAAACTGTAACAAATGTATCACGCTAATGCAAGATGTTAATAATAGGAAAAAATGTGTGTGTGGCAGGGTGAGAGACTATATGGAAAATCTCTGTACTTTCCACTCAATTTTTCTGTTACCCTAAAACTGCTCTAAAAAATAGTCCACTTATTAAATTTTTAAAATTAAAACCCGTTTTTCCACCTCTCCCCCACTCCAAAAAAATTTAAAAAATTAATAAAAGTCAAATGCTAATCAGATAATGGAAGTGAAGAGGAAGAGATAAGTTCAAAGAATGTGGTTTTCTTAGGAAGGCAATAAATTCAGACAATTTAAAGAGCAGTATTCAAATTTTGCTGTAGATTAGAATCATTATTCTTAGCTTAATAACTACTTAATATCTTGTTTCATATATAAAAAAAGAAGAGATTTGTGTAACTGTCCTTTTCTAAGACTACCTTCCCTCAAAACATTATGAAAATTAAGACAAATAAAAGAAAATTTCAGTTAAAGTTGAAAAGGAGATTACTTTGTTGTGTAAAAGCGTATGTAGAAAACATGACTATGGGAACAATTTGGAAATACTTTCATATTTCTGAAAATGTATATTCTAAAAGTTAAGAGCTTCATACTTATAACAGTAAGTATGCATTCAGGGTATTATGAATTATAAGAGTAATTTATTTTTGAAAATTATTATTATAACAGTGATAGATGTACTTGGAAAAAAGTTATAAAAATGTAGAAAGTATACTTTGAAAACTAAAAGCCTCCTCTACCTTCACATTAATTCCTATTCCCAATTTTATTCTCCAGTTTTTGAAGGTTACACTCCTCTAACACTAAATAATATATTTGTATCTCCATTGATTATTTATCAAAATTAAGGATGAGGAATTTATTATATTTACATTACCTCTCCTTCCCTTCTTCCAAACTTTGTCATTTTTTTATATTACTATTTTATTCCTGATTGAATATTTGGAATTTCATATGGTTCAATTTAACCATGAGGGTTGAGGACTCATTTCTATATGAATATATAATTCATATATGTTATCTTTTTTAACTTTAAATTGAATATGGACCATAAACTATTTAAGTTACAGTCTAAACTTGACAATGTATGTTGGCTCCCTATATGTAAAATTAGGAGATTCACACCCCTCATGTTTCACCTCTTCTTTTTCTCCTACACCTCATTGTTTTTTTAGCCATGATAATATTTTAACATTGTTCAGATAGATGACATTACCAATCTATTTTATGACTATAACACAACCTATGCTATAACTAAATATATTCTGTAGTTTAATTCTAGAACTTAAAATCAAATTAATAGATTTTTTAAAATAGAAAAATGCTACCTTTACTCTACAGCATTATCCCCATAAACTATATTACAGCTTGTTTCAAGCATCAATATAGTTATTATCTCAATTTAGAAATGTAGAAGTTGAAATTTAGAAACGTTAAATAACTTTCTGGTGTTACATAGGTAAGTGGTGGAGCAGAATAAAAACCAAAGCCTATCTCCCTCTAAATTGTATGCTCTTTAACTACTCCATGCACTTAACTATTTACTACTTCAAGAACATGGCTTCTGACACTCTGGTTTGCTTCACTGCTCAACCAGCACAGTACTAAAGTACTGATGATCTCTGTATCCTCTTTCAGTTTTAACAGTGCGTAGCTCTGATTCACTACTTACTGTGGTTAAGAAATAGTTACTGTTTAAATATTACTATAGACTAAGCTTGATGCTATGGGACTGAATAGCGCCTTGAAAAGCACAACATCACCACAGTAGGATTTCTTTTTCCTGATGAAACACATGATACATCGTCAAAATGTATCACGCTTTTTATAGGCTGTATTTATTGCATGAATATAGCTATAAAATAATTTTTCTTGTTTCTACTTAACTTCCAAATATAAAATCATTTATATTTTCCCCCAAGATGAAGGGTCAGCAATATACTATATATTGAGTATTAAACTTTATAAAAAGGGACACATTAAATCAATGGTCAAACTTTGGACCTAATGGACATTTTTGATAACTTTCTATCTTTTAAAACTATCTCCCCTTGATACTTTTTCCATATCATTGAAATTTCAGTGTATATTTCCATTTCAAGATGGAAAACTGAGTAAAATGGCAGTAATAATAAATGAAATGCAATTTTGGTCATAGAGATGGGGGCATGGCATGAGCCAGTTGGAGACTTATCCAATTCCTGAAAGAGTAACGGAAGATAAGACTCTGCCAAGTTGTCCATCTTAAAATGTATATTTGAATTCTGTGTTCTCTTTATAACATAGCTATGACTGTTTCAATATAAATACACACTTTAAATTACTTTCCATCAGATAGAATTAACAGTCCAAAAGTATGTCATATTATGCTGTTTTTAGTCCCAGATCACTCTAGGTATGTTCCAGTTTGAGAAATATATAAATAGAACTAGCATCAAGAACAGTTGTTTCACATGCTTAATATTGGTTTACTAAATAATTTTTTAAAGAGTCTATTTCTTAGGACTGCATAGCCTGGCTTTCCTTTCCCTTTCGCGTTCCTCAGGGATTCTTTGACAATAGCCTACTCTTTTCCCATGGGCTTCATCAAAGTTGCATTTATAATTTAATTGCCTGCCATCTCACTTTCCAGGGTCTGTTTCCTTTAATATATTTGGTGGAGGAATTTCTCTTTGTCATACATCTGCCCCTTCCTTTTTCTGCCATAGCTAGTGTTTCTGTTCTTGTCTAGTCTCTATGAGTAACTCTGAACTTCACTGCTTTGTTGCTAATTAGCCCCGGGAACTCTAGGCTAGCCGTCTATCATCTTGTAGCATCATGATGCCCTTGGCAGATGCTGTCTAGATTGCTCTCTCATTTACTGCAGTATCCCCACAGTACAACTAACACAGAGGTATAGAGAGTGTAACAGATTATGATGAAAATGTAGAAATCCTGGGAGAAATTACAATGTAGTTAAAAGAGCACTCTTTATATTGGATACTAACTATAACTTTTCATCTGGCTAAAATAAATTAACTCCATGGAAGGGTTCCCTCAGCAGAGCCCTTGTGTTTCTCCCTTCCCAGTTATAACTAGCTCCCTACCTACCTAGCTCTCTGTGCCAAAACAAGAAAAAAATTGTGAGACAGTAGCATTATTTTACATTTTTCTCAAATATTTTCTGTTGTCTGCTTTAATAGAAGGCAGCTGGATTCTCATATCTACTTCTGCTTTCAATCTGTTGCAATATTATACAATATGTGGCAAATCTGGAAAACTCCACTGAACACTCACAAGAGAATAAAGACTGAAAACACCAAATAATATATTACTATTATTATGGAAATAGATTGGAACTTGCAGATTCCTAAAAGGGTCTTGGGGATACATGAAGGTTCCCTTGAACACAGTTTGAGAACTACTGATAGAGAGCATTTAAAACAGTGCCTGTCACAGAGTGAATCTAATTGTAAGAATTAGCTATTATTATTAACTTTATTTCTAAAGCTAATGAAAGTACCTTAGCTTCTATCAGTCCACATTTTCAGTGCCCCCTGCCTGTATCAATTCTATTTCCTTTGCCTCCCTGGTTTCTCTATTTTAGCCTCTTTCTTTGGCTCCCTTTTCAGTCTAGCTTTTCAAAATTGGAGACTTTCTTTTGAGCTATTCTTTGTTGGACTTTAGTTGCCCTTTGAATGTTACGTGTTATATACTCACTCTGGTAAATATGTGTACGAGGCACCTGGCCTTGCACTCCATTATCCTACCCCTGGGTATTCAGACAGGCCTACCTTTCACCTGGTCTTCCACCTAAGGGAGGAAACCCTGACCAAGAAGTAGGTCTAGATACGTCACCTAAATGAAAACTCTGAAGCACAGATTAGGAGCTATAGTGGACCCAAATGAAGACAAGTACTTTGCCCAGGGTTGATATACTGCCTCTATAGTCTGGTACAAGGGCTGAGATAGGACCAGGTGGTTAAGAAATGGAGGAGGGAAAGGGAAAATAGGCAAGAAGAAATTGAAATGCTCAATATATTATGGAATAAGAGGAAATGAATAATAATTAATTATTCATGACCTAGGATTAGGCAAAGATTTCTCTGACATGACACCAAATGCATGATCCATGAAATTAAAAGAATAAATTGAACTCCATAGAAATTAAAACAAACAAACAAACAAACAAAAAAAACGATTGGTCTGCAAAAGATCCTGTTAAGAGTGTGAAAAGGCAAAGAGGATGAAAAGTTCATCGGCAACTGGGGAAAAAAAAATCTGCAAATCACCTATCAGGCAAATTGCTTGCATATGGAATATATAATGAGGTTTACAAGCGCAATAGTAAGAAGACAATTCAATTAGAAAATGGATGAAGTAACGGAACAGACACTTCATCAAAGAAGATATATGGATGGCAGATAAACACATGAAAAGATGTTCAACACTGCTTGCCTTTAGGGAAACAAAAATTAGAATCACTGTGAGCTGTCACTACACACCTGTAAGAACAGGTAAAATAAAAAATACCGATAGTGCCAAATGCTGGCAAAGGCACAGAAAAACTGTATCTCTTGTACATTGCTGGTGAAAACAAAAAAGAGTAAGGTAGTTTCCTAAAAACGTACCATATGACCTAGCACTTTCCTCCCTCCTTCTCCCCTCCCACTTCCTACCTCTTTTCCTTCCCTCCCTCCCTCCTTTCCTTCCCCATCCTCCCTTTCTTTCCTCTCCTCTACTCTCTTCTCCCTTCCTTTCTAATCAAGATTGATCCATCAGTCTTGGTTACTCTGTCTTGGGCAGATAGTTATTAAGTAACTCTAATACATACTTAAGTTCTTTTAAATAGGCATATATTCAGCATGTATCAAAAAGAGGTTGGCTTCAAGTAACAGAATTATTTACTCATGTAAACATAAGTCTAAATGGCAGACAACTATTTGTATCAGCAAAAATTCAATGGCTTTAGCTCCATTTCTCTGTGGTCCTTTGCTTGTCCATTAGGTTTCCCTATGGCTTTATCACCATACTCCATGGTGCTAAGAGGAGGAAACAGAGTTGCTTAGATAAACTCTCTTAAGAGTAAGAAAGTACCCTTTCTAGAAGAAACAGGAAACCTAGCCTTGGGTCTTAATGTTCTAGAACGAGTCACATATCCATTTCTCAATCAGTGCCTTTGCACAGGAAATTTCCAAGTCTGTACATCCTTAAACCAAACACTTTATCAAGGCCTATGAGATTATCCTGACGCCTTCGGTGAATCGGAGCTTACCTCTGGACCTGGGAGTCAATCCCTCAAGCTGCATATTTACTAATGGTGGGCAAATTTGATAAGGATGTAGATAAGAAAACCACAATGTCAGTTGTACAACATGTAAATCTTTCCTTGTGCACATTTTTAGAGGAAGCAAAGCCATTATATCAATCATGTAAACTATATTTTAGAAGATGACAAAAATATTTAACCTTGCCCTACAAGCTGATATTCTATTAAAATACTACATTTGCTTATATCAAGCCAAGAAAAGTCACATCAGAGAACAAATGTGAAACATTCACCCATTTGTGAATTTTGTAATATCTGTGCTATCTACCAGGTAGCACTTAATGTTTTTGACAATTGAGATGTCATCTTTATGGTAATACGTATAATATATTTTTGCAGTAAGTACAATTTTCTGGCTGAGCTATCCATCTAGAGTCATTATTGACTGATGATAAAAAAAATATTGCTTTGTAATAATAAGGCTCATTGCCTTATTGGTTTCTCTTTTCTTCAGGTCATAATAAATGTGCTTAAAGACATGGGGCCAAATTTTGCGTAGATTTCAGTTCTGGCATAAAGTTTGACTAAAGACTTTTTCCTTTCACTAACTAGCCTTATTTAGTGACCCAGGCCATCCTTGCTTTGTGATTCAATGTCAAGACACAGATTTCCCAGTGGGTAAGATAACAAATCAAACAAAAGTAGACTTGAGACAGCAAGCTGGGTGAACAAACCTGTCTTGACTAGTGGTACCTTCCAGAAGATTAACTACCTGCCTTATCTTTTCAGTCTGTCTACTTTCCCCTGGATTTGGGCCAGTTTGAATCTTTTAATATTCTCTCTGTCGAGGTGCCTGAGGACTAGTGACAAAAGCTCTGCTCTCTAAAGATCCTTGCAGTAACTGTGCATACGTACATACACAATACATTTTGAGTGAGACTTAATATATTTAGAACAGAAATCTTGGAGTTGCTCCAAGGGAATCATGGAAATGAAATGGAATCTTTCTCCTTGTGACTGTCAACATTTTCAGCATGGTCACTTCCCTTCCGTGTTAGCATCTGTTTTCACCTTACCTCCTGCTTGTCTCATTTTCCACTCTGTCATTACTTCTTCAGTCGGCCTCTCAACTCTGAAAAGAAAGACCATAAATCTAAATGAATAACATTTTTTTTACAAATTCCAGTATTCTATATTAGTGATTCATTCCATCAGTATTTATTGAGCACTTCTATATGCAAGGCTGGGGAAGGTGTTTTAGAAGATACAAAAACGAGACATAAAATTTCAAAAAGCTTAGCTAGGTATGGCTTATTTCAGGCTTAAAAATAAATGCCATGTGAAAGGAATAGATAAAGCACTATGGCTGCTTTGATGAGTGAGAGTGAACACCTACATGGGGAGATAATGGTATAGAAATACATCCTATATGATCTAGGGCTGGGTTGGGGAAACAACTTCTTGCCCCTAAATATTTTTTCCATCTACTGTTTGATGCTCAATGTGTATTGTGCTACACAATTATCACTCTTTAATTATAGGTTTGATCTTGACTCAACTACTCATTAACACTTAAATCATTCTACCTCAGGGCAAACAACTGGGTGAGTATTACTTAAGCCCACTGTTTTATTCCTTCTCTCTGGCTCTCAGCAAATAAACTCTTGAAACTACTGCTCCAGTGTTACCCTCTCTGCTCTAGAAATATCTTTAATGGAGTAGTTTCTTCTTCCTTTATGTTCTTATAGCATCCTACATATTTCTCTATTACAGAATATAAAGTATTTTACTATAGTTACCTATTTATACATTTCTCTTCCTTATTAGATGGTGAGTCCTTCAGGCCAGGGACGAGATACTAAACTAGATACTAAAAAATACTATGTACACTATAAAATATAATAGTAATTACTCACAATTGTAAATATCAGAAAAAATTTTTAATTTATTCTTTATACTATGTATTGCTAACATATGATTATAACTAATGGATTTTTATGCCAAAAGATGTTGAAAATATAGAAATAAAAAAGAAGTAAATAAAAAACCACCAATAATTGTATAACAGAGATGATATTATTTACATATAGATACATATCTACCCAAATTTATATGTGAGGACTCTCACATAGACTCCTGTCATCATGCTGTGTATGTGATGTAGTACTTTCACTTTTTCTGCTAAAAGCTTTACTGTGATCTTTTTCCAAAGCCACTGAATATTTTTAAAAGACAAAAAGAATCCTAATAAATGCACATTGGTGTACCTCATAGATGTGCCATCGTTTATTTAGACATTTAAGTAGTTTCCAATTTTTCACAGTATTCAAAAATACTTTGATGATCATTTATTAATTAAAATGTGCTAGACATACTGTTAGCTAAGTACTCTTCTAGACACTGAAATTTATGTGCACAGAACTTTGTATACATTTTGATTGTTTTTGTAGCATAAATCAACAGAATTAATGTTATAGGCTGAAGGTCATGCTGACATTTTAGGGGGTTGATACTCCTCTAGAAATGTAATAGTTTGTGCTTCCATAGTGATATATAAGCAGCTCCTCTCCTTACTTGGGCAATTTTTTTTTTTCCAGTACGGGTTAGATTACGGGTTAGTGTTAGGATATGAGTTAGGATTAGGGTACGGGTTAGGGTACGGTTTAGGGTTAGTGTTAGGGTTAGGGTACGGTTTAGGGTATGGCTACGGGTTAGAGTTAGGGTACGTGTTAGGGTACGGGTTAGTGTTAGCGTACGGGTTAGGTTTATGGTACAGTTTAAAGTAAGGGTTAGGGTTAAGGAATGGGTAGAGTTTAGGGTACAGGTTAGGGTACAGCTATGAGTTAGGGTTAGGGTAAGGGTTGGGTTAGTGTACGGGAGAGGGTTAGGGTACGTGATAGGGTTAGTGTATGGGTTAGGGTTAGTGTACTTGGGCAATTTTAAGTTAAAATATAATGTTATACTCATTATTTGTGATGGAGATAGCAATAAGGGTAAGGATTGGGAAAGAATAAAGTAATTTAAGAGTTGGGAAAATAAGACTGTTGTGAAGAGTATTATTTCAAGTTGCAGTTTTATTTGGTTAACGAAAAGTATGAGCACTTTTCTCGAGTTATTTTTGTTTCTTTTTGTCAGATTTTTTTCTTACTTGTTTTTAAAAATGACCAAGATAGAGTTATGTGTCATAATCTCATACTCATGGTTATGTCCCTTTCTCATTATGTTTTTTTCTCATTACAAAGTATACTATTAATCATCATGTATAATCCTGATAGTATTTAGAGGGAATTTTAAAATTCAGTTAGAAAACTTGCTTCTTCATCTATTTCTCCAAGGCATTTCTAGGTTCCACCCGTTGTATGGTTCAATAATCAGAAATAGAATCCCCTTCCAAATGAGGTAAAAGATTTAGGTAATTTGCTGCTTAAAAATACAAGGACAAATTTGGCATTGAACCAAATTGAGTTAGGGACTATACCTTCTTTTCCTCATTTTTTTTCTCTCAGTACTGGAAGAGAAACTTGGGAAGCTATACTTAGGGACTAAAAGTTACATGAAAGCCTCTCCTTCAGGGAAGGCTTGAAAGAAACATCCCTTGAAATTTTTCTCTCTCCCTCTTCCTGTATTTTTAGTTACTTCAGGGCTCTGAACCGGGACCAAGGCCTGGGGATTCAGTCATGACTGTGATCACGTTTGTCAAAGGTCTGTCTTGTGTCAATCTCTTCAAAGAACTAGTGTATTTATTTATCCATTGTATTGCTTTTTTACTTGTCAGTACATTAATTTAAGCCTATACCTTTATTTTACTTTTCTTCTTATTTTGAATTAAATTCTTGGTAAATTTCCTCCATACCTTTTATTTTAAGTAATATAAACAGAATTTAAAATTTTTTTCTCTAAGCATGCCCTGGCCATATTCATTAATTTTTATGTATTATATATTATATTATTTTAATTATATTCTAAATTGTCTGTATTTGCCACCAACAGACAACCCAAGAGTTCACCAACCCAAGTTGAGTTCACCATCCCAAGTTTAGTTCACCAACCCAAGAGTTTAGGGATTTTTTTTTTCTTTAAGGTTAGATTTTTAGGTTTCCAATTTGCCTGATGTGTATGTGTTTATGTGCAATTCTGTTAATTGCCTGATGTATTAAATTATTGTCAGAAAATGGGATTATCATAATTTCCAATTAGGGAATTTGTCAATGTTTTCTTTGTAATCTGTGGTGTGACTAACTTTTAAAAATACTTCTTGGACATTTGAAAATAACTTTTGTTCTTCACTGGTAGGGATCAGTGTTTGGCCTATGATTTGCATATTTAAATTTTTTTTTTTATTTTTATGTATTTCAGTATTCCATTTCTTGGCAATTGAAGATGTAGACTATTAGGTGTCCATTAGGGCATGCCTTCTATTAATATAAAACAGCTGTAAATCGTTTAATATTTTGGAGTCCTGACTTATACCTTGTATAAAGATGATGATCTGGGAGGTTTGGGCATTAATTAGGTGGAGTAATTACCGTGCACACAATGTCCCTGAGAGCTGGCAGAACAGGCAGGTAGGGCAAAGACCACGGAGAGTGCCACAAAAGTATTGCTTTGCTAGGTTGACTCTTTAGTGTATTCCAAAAGTGATAGGCCTCATGAGGTAATAAAAGGAATTGGGCCAAAAGTCTGCTCTTGAGGTATCTTCTGATGGAATTTTAATGGAGAATCTTAAAAGAAATCATTATTTTGTCAAATTTTTGCAGCAAGAAAAGAATTAACATTTTCTATCACAGTTCTCTCCTCACATTATCTCAAGCTTTCTTCACTATTAAGACTATATATATTTTTAGAAACTCCCAATTTTCTTCCCTATAATTTCCCCACTTTTTTTTGTATTTCACAACTACTCAAATGCCTTTTCTTTCTAGAACCCCAAACCTTCTCATCTCCTACAATTATAATATCATCTTCCATGTGTTCATTGCCAATTTCTCAAAAGACCACCAGAAAAACCTGATTACACAAAGATGTACTGCAGTAAGGGAAACTATCACTTTGTCAAAATTTTGGTAATAACGTCTGAAAATGGGGAAATTAGGAAAAGGTATCTGTTGGGATTCAGCACCTGGGATGTGTCCTTGTAAGATGGATCTGACAAGGAGGGAGACTTACCTCGACTAGACAAAGTGTATGGTATAATAGCTTTGGATTGGTGGACAAAATGAGAGTCTCAAAATTAGTCTTGGTGAAAAAGCTGTCTGGTTGGGTCACAGTCTTAACTTCCAGAACAGTGTTTCATATAGGTTACTTTGCTTAATCTCAGTACTATTTAACACAGGAATGAAAAAGTATGCCTCTGGCCCTAGTATTGTTTAACCCAGAAATAGGGTATTATGCTGGTTTTAGTTCTCACCACTCCCTATTTAAAATGCCACCACCGGGAATTCCCTTTGGAGGTTTAGTGGTTAGAAGTTAGTGCTTTCACTACTGTGGCCTGGGTTCAATCCCTGGTTGGGGAACTAAGATCCTGCAAGTGTGGCACGGCCAAAAAAATAAATTAAAAAATAAATAATAAAATAAAATAAAAAGCCACCACCAACTTTCTTTCTATTACCATCATCTCCTTTTTTTCTCTAAGAACCTCTCATCTTCCTTTGCTCTCAAGATCTTTTCAACTCCTCTTTCTCTACACCACCTTTAATGTCCCCTTGCCCTCAGGAACACTAAAACAGTTTAGGACAGAAAGAGGTCTTATGAGTGAGGGCACTAATTCTAGTCTCAGAAATTGCAAAAATAGTCCCACAAGTTGCCAAAATCATTCACTTTCCTTCTGACTACACTTCTTAATCTGTTACTCTTCTCCCACATTCTTATTTTTCCCCCCCCGCTTCTACTCACTACTGTATTCTTTGGATGTGAATTCCAACACCCCACCTGCCCCAAACCACCCACAGAAAAATGATTGGCAACCAGGCAAGAGGAGAAAGTAAAATATTGATTCCAAATAGAGTCATGAATAGTAAGCATCCTGGAAGCTATTTTAAAAAACTTTTTTTCCATGATGAATAGCCATTTCCCTGTTTTATCTTTTGGTTTTTCTTGGAGGTGATATATGAAAGTACTTGGAAAGACTTCTTGTTATAAAAGGAGAAGAAAAGGCCAAAATATAAACTAATCCCTGAAAGAATAGCACTGAGGTTGTACTGAAACAGATTACAATATCATTGTCCTGGTTTTATTTATGCATTTTTACAGGAAGGTGTAGAGGGAAAGCAGTAAAGTGGAGAGCCATTGCTTTATCCTTACTATTCTAACATGCTTCTCTCATTTATTTTTTATTTTTAAATTTAATTTAATTAAAAAAGTATAATTGACATATAATACTATTAGTTTCAGGGGCACAACCTAATGATTCAATATTTGTATATATTGTGAAATGATCACCATAATAAATCTACTTAACGTTCATCACTATACATAGTTACAGAATTTTTTTTCTTCTAATAAGAACTTTTAAGCTCTATTCTTTAGCAACTTTCAAATATATAATACAGCATTATTAACTATAGTCACCATGCTGCACATTACATCACCAGGACTTATTTATTTTATAACTGTCAGTTTGTCCCTTTTGACCACCTTCACCCATATCACCCACCCTTCACACCTTGCATCTGGCAACTACCAACTTGTTCTCTGTATCTATGAGTTTGTTTGTTAGATTCCACGTAAGTGAGGTCATTTTCTCTTAATGTAGGCATTTATCGCTATAAACTTCCCTCGTAGCACTGCTTATACTTCACCTCATAAGTTTTGATATGTTGTGTTTTCATTTTCACTTTTTTCAAGATATTTTTGAATTTGCCATTGATTTCATCTTTGACCCACTGGTTTCCAGGAGTGTGTTAATTTCCACATATTTGACCGTTGTCGTTGGAAAAGGTACTTCATATGATTTCAGTCTTTAAAAAAAAATTTTTTTTTTTTTTGCAGTATGCGGGCCTCTCACTGTTGTGGCCTCTCCCATTGCGGAGCGCAGGCTCCGGACGCCCAGGCTCAGCAGCCATGGCTCACAGGCCCAGCTGCTCCGTGGCATAGGGGATCCTCTCAGACTGGGGCACGAAACTGTGTTCCCTGCATCGGCAGGCGGACTCTCAACTACTGTGCCACCAGGGAAGCCCCAGTCTTTTAAATTTTGCTTATACTTGTTTTGAACCCAATATCTGATCTATCCTGGAGAATGTTCCATATGTGCTTGAGAAGAATGTATATTCTGCTGCCCTTCATTGAAATGTTCTGTATATATCTGTTAGGTACGTTGGATGTAAAGTATAGTTTAAGTTCAATGTTTCCTCATTGGCTTTCTTTCTGGATGATCTATCCATTGATCAAAGTGGATACTGTAATATTGTTTATTAGTCCCTTCAGATCTGTTAGTTAGTTTAATATATTAATGTGCTCTGATGTTACGTGCATATTTATTTACAATTATTATATCCTTTTGATGAACTGACCATTTTATCACTATTAATGACCTTTTTTGTCTCTTGTTATAGTTTCCTACTTAATTGACTTAGTCGACTTTGTCTGATATAAGTATAGATAACCTCTGCTCTCTCTTTTGATTTCCATTTGCATGGAATGGCTTTTTTCCATATCTTCATTATGAGAGTGAATGTCATGGAGGCAGCATGTAGTTGGGTATATTTTTGTTTCTTTCTCTTTCTTTTTTTTTAACCATCCTGTAATTGTATTTTTTTAACATCTTTATTGGAGTATAATTGCTTTAAAATGGGGTGTTAGTTTCTGCTTTGTAACAAAGTGAATCAGTTATACATATACATATGTCCCCATATCTCTTACCTCTTGCACATCCCTCCCTCCCACCTTCCCTATGCCACCCCTCTAGGTGGGTGGTCACAAAGCATCGAGCTGATCTCCCTGTGCTATGCGGCTGCTTCCCACTAGCTATCTGTTTTACGTTTGGTAGTGTATATATATGTCCATGCCACTCTCTCAATTTGCCCCAGCTTATCCTTCCCCCTCCCTGTATCCTCAAGACCATTCTCTAGTAGGTCTGCATCTTTATTCCCGACTTGCCCCTAGGAGATTCATGACCATTTTTTTTTTCAGATTCCATATATATGTGTTAGCATACAGTATTTGTTTTCCTCTTTATGACTCACTTCACTCTGTGTGACAGTATCTAGGCCCATCCACCTCACTACAAAAAACTCAGTTTTGTTCCTTTTCCTGGCTGAGTAATATTCCATTGTGTATATGTGCCACATTTTCTTTATCCATTCATCTGTCGATGGGCACTTAGGTTGTTTCCACCTCCGGGCTATTGTAAATAGAGCTGCAATGAACATTTAGGTACATGACCCTTTTTGAATTATGGTTTTCTCAGGGTATATATCCAGTAGTGGGATGGCTGGGTCATAAGGTAGTTCTATTTTTAGTTTTTTAAGGAACCTCCATACTTTTCTCCATAGTGGCTGTATCAATTTACATTCCCACCAACAGGGCAAGAGGGTTCCCTTTTCTCCACACGCTCTCGAGCATTTATTGTTTGTAGATTTTTTGATGATGGCCATTCTGACTGGTGTCAGATGATGTCTCATTGTAGTTTTGATTTGCATTTCTCTAATGATTAATGATGTTGAGCATTCTTTCATGTGTTTGTTGGCAATCTGTATATCTTCTGTGGAGAAATGTCTATTTAGGTCTTCTGCCCATTTTTGGATTGGGTTGTTTGTTTTTTTAATGTTGAGCTGCATAAGCTGCTTGTAAATTTTGGAGATTAATACTTTGTCAGTTGTTTCATTTGCAAATATTTTCTCCAATTCTTAAGGTTGTCTTTTTTTCTTGTTTATGGTTTCCTTTACTGTGCAAAAGCTTCTAAGTTTCATTAGGTCCCATTTGTTTATTTTTGGTTTTATTTCCATTTCTCTAGGACCTGGGTCAAAAGGCATCTTGCTGTGATCTTTGTCAGAGAGTGTTCTGGCTATGTTTTCCTCTAACAGTTAGATGGTGTCTGGCCTTACATTTAGGTCTTTAATCCATTTTGAGTTTATCTTTGTGTACGGTGTTAGGGAGTGTTCTAATTTCATTCTTTTACATGTAGCTCTCCAGTTTTCCCAGCACCACTTATTGAAGAGGCTATCTTTTCTCCATTGTATATTCTTGAATCCTTTGTCAAAGACAGGGTGACCATATGTGCGTGGGTTTGTCTCTGGGCTTTCTATCCTGTTCCATTGATCTATATTTCTGTTTCTGTGCCAGTACCATACTGTCTTGATTACTGTAGCTTTGTAGTATAGTCTCAATTCAGGGAGCCTGATTCCTCCAGCTCCGTTTTTCTTTTTCAAGATTGCTTTGGCTTTTCGGGGTCTTTTGTGTTTCCATACAAATTGTGAAATTTTTTGTTCTAGTTCTGTGTAAAATGCCAGTGGTAGTTTGATAGGGATTGCATTGAATCTGTAGATTGCTTTGGGTAGTAGAGTCATTTTCACAATGTTGATTCTTCCAATCCAAGAACATGGTATATCTCTCCATCTATTTGTATCATCTATAATTTTTTTCATCAGTGTCTTATAATTTTCTGCATACAGGTCTTTTGTCTCCTTAGGTAGGTTTATTCCTGGGTATTTTATTCTTTTTGTTGCAATGGTAAATGAGAGTGTTTTCTTAATTTCTCTTTCAGACTTTTAATCATTAGTGTATAGGAATGCAAGAGATTTCTGTGCATTAATTTTGTATCCTGCTACTTTACCAGATTCATTGATTAGCTCTCGTAGTTTTCTGGTAGCTTCTTTAGGATTCCCTATGTATAGTATCATGTCATCTGCAAACAGTGACAGCTTTACTTCTTCTTTTCTGATTTGAATTCCTTTTTCTTGTCTGATTGCTGTGGCTAAAACTTCCAAAAGAATGTTGAATAGTAGTGGTGAGAGTGGGCAACCTTGTCTTGTTTCTGATCTTAGTGGAAATGGTTTCAGTTTTTCACCATTGAGGACGATGCTGGCTATGGGTTTATCATATATGGCCTTTATTATGTTGAGGAAAGTTCCCTCTATGCCTACTTTCTGGAGGGTTATTATCATAAATAGGTGTTGAATTTTGTCAAAAGCTTTCTCTGCACCTATGAGATGAACCTATGGTTTTTCTCCTTCAATTTGTTAATATGGTGTATCAAGTTGATTGATTTGCATATATTGAAGAATCCTTGCATTCCTGGGATAAACTCCACTTGATCATAGTGTATGATCCTTTTAATGTGCTGTTGGATTCTGTTTGCTAGTATTTTGTTGAGGATTGTTGCATCTATGTTCATCATTGATATTGGCCTGTAGTTGCCTTTCTTTGTGACATCTTTCTCTGGTTTTGGTATCAGAGTGATGGTGGCCTAGTAGAATGAGTTGTGGAGCATTCCTCCCTCTGCTATATTTTGGAAGAGTTTGAGAAGGATACATGTTAGCTCTTCTATAAATGTTTGATAGAATTTGCCTGTGAAGCCGTCTGGTCCTGAGCTTTTGTTTGTTGGAAGAGTTTTAATCACAGTTTCAATTTCAGTGCTTGTGATTGGTCTGTTCATATTTTCTATTTGTTCCTGCTTCAGTCTCGGAAGGTTGTGTATTTCTAAGAATTTGTCCATTTCTTCCAGGTTGTCCATTATATTGGCATACAGATGTTTGTAGTAATCTCATATGATCCTTTGTATTTCTGCAGTGTCAGTTGTTACTTCTCCTTTCTCATTTCTAATTCTGTTGATTTGACTCTTCTCCCTTTTTTTCTTGATGAGTCTGGCTAATGGTTTATCAATTTTGTTTATCTTCTGAAAGAACCAGCTTTTAGTTTTATTGATCTTTGCTATTGTTTCCTTCATTTCATTTATTTCTGATCTGATCTTTATGATTTCTTTCCTTCTGCTAACTTTGGGGGTTTTTGTTCTTCTTTCTCTAATTGCTTTAGGTGTAAGGTTAGGTTGTTTATTTGAGGTGTTTCTTGTTTCTAAAGGTAGGATTGTGTTTCTATAAACTTCCCTCTTAGAACTGCTTTTGCTGCATCCCATAGGTTTTGGGTCCTGGTGTTTTCATTGTCATTTGTTTCTAGGTATTTTTTGATTTCCTCTTTGATTTCTTAAGTGATCTCTTGGTTATTAAGTAGTGGGTTATTTAGCCTCCATGTGTTTGTATTTCTTACAGATTTTTTCCTGTAATTGATATCTAGTCTCATAGCATTGTTGTCGGAAAAGATACTTGATACGATTTCAGTTTTCCTAAATTAACCAAGGCTTGATTTGTGACCCAAGATATGATTTATCCTGGAGAATGTTCCATGAGCACTTGAGAAGAATGTGTATTCTGTTGTTTTTGGATGGATTGTCCTATAAATGTCAATTAAGTCCATTTTGTTTAATGTATCATTTAAAGCTTGTGTTTCCTTATTTATTTTCATTTTGGATGATCTGTCCATTGGTGAAAGTGGGGTGTTAAAGTCCCCTACTATGATTGTGTTACTGTCCGTTTCCCCTTTTATGGCTGTTAGTATTTGCCTTATATATTGAGGTGCTCTTATGTTGGGTGCCTTATATATTGAGGTGCTCTTATGTTGGTTTGATCCCTTGATCATTATGTCATGCCTTTTTTTGACTCTTGTAATAGGCTTTATTTTAAAGCCAATTTTTTCTGATATGTGTGAGAATTGCTACTCCAGCTTTCTTTTTTTTTTTTTTTTTTTTTTTGGTACACGGGCCTCTCCCTGTTGTGGCCTCTTCCGTTGTGGAGCACAGGCTCTGGATGCGCAGGCTCAGCGGCCAAGGCTCACGGGCCCAGCCGCTCCATGGCATGCGGGATCTTCTCAGACCAGGGCACAAACCTGTGTCCCCTGCATCGGCAGGCAGACTCTCAACCACTGTGCCACCGGGGAAGCCCCCCAGCTTTCTTTTGATTTCCATTTGTATGGAATATTTTTACCATCCCCTCACTTTCAATCTGTATGTGTCCCTTGGTCTGAAGTGGGTCTCTTGTAGATAGCATATATATGGGTCTTGTTTTTCGATCCATTCAGCCAATCTCTGTGTTTTGGTTGGAGCATTTAATCCATTTACATTTAAGGTAATTATCGGTATGCATGTTCCTATTACCATTTTTTAAATTGTTTTGGGTATAGTATTGTAGGTCTTTTCCTTCTCTTGTGTTCCCTGCCTAGAGAAGTTCCTTTAGCATTTGTTGTAAAGCTGGTTTGGTGGTGATGAATTCTCTTAGCTTTTGCTTGTCTATAGAGATTTTAATTTCTCCATCAAATCTGAATGAAATCCTTGCTGGGTAGAATAATCTTGGTTGTAGGTTTTTCTCCTTCATCACTTTAAATATGTCCTGACACTCCCTTCTGGCCTGCAGAGTTTCTGCTGAAAGATCAGCTGTTAACCTTATGGGGATCCCCTTATGTGTTATTTGTTGTTTTTCCCTTGCTGCTTTTAATATTTTTTCTTTGTATTTAATTTTTGATAGTTTGTTTAATATGTGTCTTGGCATGTTTCTCCTTGGATTTATTCTTTATGGAACCCTCTGCTTCCTGGACTTGATTATTTCCTTTCCCATATTAGGGAAGTTTTCAACTATAATCTTTTCAAATACTTTCTCAGTCCCTTTCTTTTTCTCTTCTTCTTCTGGGACCCCTATAATTCGAATGTTAGTGCATTTAATGTTGTCCCAGAGGTCTCTGAGACTGTCCTCAATTCTTTTCATTCTTTTTTCTTTATTCTGCTCTGCAGTAGTGATATCCACTATTTTATCTTCCAGGTCACTTATCTGTTCTTCTACCTCGGTTATTCTGCTATTGATTCCTTCTAGAGAATTTTTAATTTCATTTATTGTGTAGTTCATCTCTGTCTGTTTGCTCTTTAATTCTTCTATGTCCTTGTTAAACGTTTCTTGTATTTTCTCCATTCTATTTCCAAGATTTTGGATCATCTTTACTATCATTATTCTGAATTCTTTTTCATGTAGACTGCCTGTTTCTTCTTCATTTATTAGGGCTGGTGGGTTTTTGCCTTGCTCCTTTATCTGCTGTGTGTTTCTCTGTCTTCTCATTTTGTGTAACTTACTGTGTTTGGGGTCTGCTTTTTGCAGGCTGCAGGTTCATAGTTCCCTTTGTTTTTGGTTCAGTGAGCTGTGTAGGCTTTCTGGTGGAGGGGACCAGTGCCTGTGTTCTGGTGGATGAGTCTGGATCTTGTCTTTCTTTTGGGCAGTTCCATGTCTTGCGGTGTGTGTTTGGGTGTCTGTGGCCTTATTATGATTTTAGGGAGCCTCTGTGCTAGTGGATGGGGTTTTGTTCCTGTCTTGCTAGTTGTTTGGCATAGGGTGTCCAGCACTGTATCTTGCTGGTTTTTGAGTAGAGCTGGTTCTTGGTGTTGAGATGGAGAACTCTGGGAGATTTTCGTCATTTGATATTACATGAAGCTGGGAGGTCTCTTGTGCATAAGTGTCCTAAACTTGGCTCTCCAACCTCAGTGGCACATCCCTGATGCCTGGCTGGAGCACCAAGAGCCTGTCCTCCGCATGGCTCAGAATAAAGGGAGGAAAGAAAGAAAGAAACAAAGAAACAAAGAAACAAAGAAGATAAAATAAAGTTATTAAAATAAATATTAAGAAAAAAAATTTTTTAAGTAATAAAGAAAAAAACAACGGGCAGACAGAACCCTAGGACATATGGTAAAAGCAAAGCGATACAGACAAAATCACACACAGAAACATACACATACTCACAAAAAGAGAAAAAGGGGAAAATATATATATATATCATTGCTCCCAAAGTCCACCTCCTCAATTTGGGATGATTCGTTGTCTATTCAGGTATTCCACAGATGCAGGGTACATCAAGTTGATTATGGAGATTTAATCTGCTGCTCCTGAGGCTGCTGGGAGAGATTTCCCTTTCTTTTCTTTGTTCGCAGAGCTCCTGGGGTTCAGCTTTGGATTTGGCCACGCCTCTGCATGTAGGTCGCCTGAGGCCATCTGTTCTTCGCTCAGAAAGGACGGGGTTAAAGAAGCAGCTGCTTCGGGGTTCTGGCTCACTCACGCCGGGGCGAGGGAGGGCTACGGATGAGGGGCGAGCCTGCGGTGGCAGAGGCCGGCATGACGTTGCACCAGCCTGAGGCGCGCCGTGCTTTCTCTCGGGGAAGTTGTTACTGGATCACAGGACCCTGGCAGTGGCGGGCTGCACAGGCTCCTGGAAGGGGATGTGTGGATAGTGACCTGTGGTTGCAAACAGGCTTCTTTGTGGTGACAGCAGCAGCCTTAGCGTCTCATGCCCGTCTCTGGGGTCTGTGCTGATAGCTGCAGCTCGCGCCTGTCTCCGAAGGTCCTTTAAGCGGCGCTCTTAATCCCCTCTCCTTGCGCACCAGGAAACAAAGAGGCAAGAAAAAGTCGCTTGCCTCTTCAGCAACTCCAGACTTTTTCCCCCGACCCCCTCCGGCCAGCTGTGGCGCACTAGCCCCCTTCAGGCTGTGTTCATGCAGCCAACCCCAGTCCTCTCCCTGGGATCTGAGCTCCGAAGCTGGAGCCTCAGCTCCCAGCCCCGACCCGACCCTGTGGGTGAGCAGAGAAGCCTCTAGGGCTGGTGAGTGCTGGTCGGCACTGATCCTCTGTGCGGTAATCTCTCTGCCGTGCCCTCCGCACCCGTGTTGCTGCGCTCTCCTCCGTGGCTCTGAAGCTTCCCTCCTCCACCTCCCCAGCAGTCTCTGCCCGTGAAGGGGCTTCCTATTGTGTAGAAACCTTTCCTCCTTCACAGCTCCCTCCCTGAGGTGCAAGTCCCGTCCCTGTTTTTTGTCTCTGTTTTTTCTTTTTTCTTTTGCCGTACCCAGGTACGTGGGGAGTTTCTTGCCTTTTGGGAAGTCTTAGGTCTTCTGCCAGCATTCAGTGGGTGTTCTGGAAGGTGATCGCGTCTTACTCTTCTGCCATCTTGAAGCTCTCCTCATTTGTTTCTTTTTTTAACAACTTTATTGCAGTATAATTGTTTTACAGAGTTGTGTTAGTTTCTGCTGTATAACAAAGTGAATCAGCTATATGCATATGTATATCCCCAAATCCCCTCCCTCTTGCATATACCTCCCACCCTCCTTATCCCACCCCTCTACATGGTCACAAAGCACTGAGCTGATCTCCCTGTGCCTTGCAGCTGCTTCCCAATAGCTATCTGTTTTACATTTGGTAGTGTATATATGTCAGTGCTACTCTCTCACTTCATCCCAGCTTACCTTTCCCTCTTCCCATGTCCTCAAGTCCATTCTCTATGTCTGTGTCTTTATTCCTGTCCTGGCCCTAGGTTCATCACAAATATATATATTTTTTTAGATTATATACATATGTGTTAACATAGGGTATTTGTTTTCTCTTTCTGACTTACTTCACTCTGTATGACAGACTCTAGGTCCATGCACCTCACTACAAATAACTCAATTTCATTTCTTTTTATGGCTGAATAATATTCCATTGTATATATGTGCCACATCTTCTTTATCCATTCATCTGTCGATGGACACTTAGGCTGCTTCTATGTCCTGGCTATTGTAAATAGTGCTGCAATGAACATTGTGATACATGACTCCTTTTGAATTATGGTTTTCTTAGGGAATATGCCCAGTAGTGGGATTTCTGGGTCGTATGGTAGTTCTATTTTGAGTTTTTTAAGGAGTCTCCATACAGTTCTCCATAGTGGCTGTATCAATTTACATTCCCACCAACAGTGCAAGAGGGTTCCCTTTCTCCACACCCTCTCCAGCATTATTGCTTGTAGATTTTCTGATGATGGACATTCTGACTAGTGTGAGGTGATACCTCATTGTAGTTTTGATTTGTATTTCTCTAATTATCAGTGATGTTGAGCATTTTTTCATGTGTTTGTTGGCAATATGTATATCTTCTTTGGACAAATGTCTATTTAGATCTGCCCATTTTTGGATTGCGTTGTTTGTTTTTTTGATATTGAGCTACATGAACTGCTTGTATATTTTGGAGATTAATCCTTGTCTGTTGGTTCGTTTACAAATATTTTCTCCCATTCTGAAGGTTGTCTTTTTGTCTTGTTTATGGTTTCCTTTGCTATGCAAAATCTTTGAAGTTTCATTAGGTCCCATTTGTTTATTTTTGTTTTTATTTCCATTTCTCTAGGAGGTAGGTCAAAAAAAATCTTGCTGTGATTTATGTCATAGAACATTCCACCTTTGTTTTCCTCTAAGAGTTTTATAGTAAGTGGCCTTACATTTAGGCCTTTAATCCATTTTGAGTTTATTTTTGTGTATGGTGTTAGGGAGTGTTCTAATTTCATTCTTTTACATGCAGCTGTTCAGTTTTCCCAGCACCACTTATTGAAGAGGCTGTCTTTTCTCCATTGTATATTTTTGCCTCCTTTTTCAAAGATAAGACAACCATATGTGCGTGGGTTTATATTTGGGGTTTCTGTCCTGTTCCATTGATCTATATTTCTGTTTTTGTGCCAGTACTATACTGTCTTGATTACTGTAGATTTTTAGTATAGTCTGAAGTCAGGGAGCCTGATTCTTCCAGCTCCGTTTTTCTTTCTCAAGATGGCTTTGGCTATTCGGGGTCTTTTGTTTTTCCATAGAAATTGTGATTTTTTTTGTTGTAATTCTGTGAAAAATGACATTGGTAGTTTGATAGGGATTGCATTGAATCTGTAGATTGCTTTGTGTAGTATAGTCATTTTCACAATGTTGATTCTTCCAATCCAAGAATGTGGTATATCTCTCCATCTGTTGCTATCATCTTTAATTTCGATCATCAGTGTCTTATGGTTTTCTGCATACAGGTGTTATGTCTCCTTAGGTAGGTTTATTCCCAGGTATTTTATTCTTTTTGTTGCAACGGGAAATGGGAGTGTTTTCATAATTTCTCTTTCAGATTTTTCGTCATCAGTGTATAGGAATGCAAGAGATTTCTGGGCATTAATTATGTATCCTGCTACTCTACCTAATTCATTGATTAGCCCTCATGGTTTTCTGGTGGCATCTTTAGGATTCTCTATGTATAGTATCATGTCATCTGCAAACAGTGACACTTTTACTTCTTGTTTTCCAGTTTGGATTCCTTTTATTTCTTTTTTTTTTCTGATTGCTGTGGCTAAAGCTTCCAAAATTATGTTGGATAATAGTGGTGAGTGGACAACCTTGTCTTATTCCTGAACTTAGAGGAAATGGTTTCAGATTTTCACCATTGAGAATGATGTTGGCTGTGGGTTTGTCATATGTGGCCTTTATTATGTTGAGATAAGTTCCCTCTATGCCTACTTTCTGGAGAGTTGTTATCATAAATGGGTGTTGAATTTTGTCAAAACCTTTTCCTGCATCTATTGAGATGATCATACGGTTTTTCTCCTTCAAGTTGTTAATATGGTTTATCACATTGATTGATTTGCGTATATTGAAGAATCCTTGCATTCCTGGGATAAACCCGACTTGATGATGGTGTATGATCCTTTTTATGTGCTGTTGGATTCTGTTTGCTAGTATTTTGTTGAGGATATTTGCATCTAGGTTCATCAGAGATATTGGCCTGTAGTTTTCTTTTTTTGTGATATCTCTTTCTGATTTTGGTATCAGGGTGATGGTGGCCTCGTAGAATGAGTTGCAGAGTGTTCTAATCTCTGCTATATTTTGTAAGAGTTTGAGAAGGGTAGGTGTTAGCTCTTCCCTAAATGTCTGATAGAATTCGCCTGTGAAGCCATCTGGTCCTTGGCTTTTGTTTGTTGGAAGATTTTTAATCACACTCTCAATTTCAGTGCTGTGATTGGTCTGTTTATATTTTCTATTTCTTCCTGATTCAGTCTTGGAAGGTTGTGCATTTCTAGAATTTGTCCATTTCTTCCAGGTTGTCCATTTTATTGGCATACAATTGCTTGTAGTAGTCTCTCGTGATCCTTTGTATTTCTGCACTGTCAGTTGTTACTTCTCGTCTTTCATTTCTAATTCTGTTGATTTGAGTCTTCTCCCGTTTTTTCTTGATGAGTCTGGCTAATGATTTATCAGTTTTGTTTATCTTCTCAAAGAACCAGCTTTTAGTTTTATTGATCTTTGCTATAGTTTCCTTCATTTCTTTTTCACTTATTTCTGATCTTATCTTTATGATTTCTTTCCTTCTGCTAACTTTGGGTTTTTTTGTTCTTCTTTCTCTAATTGCTTTAGGTGTAAGGGTCGGTTGTTTATTTGAGATGTTTCTTGTTTCTTGAGGTAGGATTGTATTGCTATAATCTTCCCTCTTAGAACTGCTTTTGCTGCATCCCATAGTTTTTGGGTCATCGTGTTTTCATTGTCATTTGTTTCTAGGTCATTTGTTTCTATTTTTTGATTTCCTCTTTGATTTCTTCAGTGATCTCTTGGTTATTTAGTAATGTACTGTTTAGCCTCCATTTGTTTGTATTTTTTACAGTTTTTTTCCTGTAATTGATATCTAGTCTCATAGCATTGTAGTTGGAAAAGTTACCTCATACGATTTCAGTTTTATTAAATTTACCAAGGCTTGAATTGTGACCCAAGATATGATCTATCCTGGAGAATGTTCCATGAGCACTTGACTAGAATGTGTATTCTGTTGTTTTTGGATGGAATGTCCTATAAATATCAATTAAGTTTATCCTGTTTAATGTGTCATTTAAAGCTTGTGTTTCCTTATTTATTTTCATTTTGGATGATCTGTCCATTGGTGAAAGTGGGTGTTAAAATCCTCTACTCTTATTATTGTATTTGCTTTCTATTTCCCCTTTTATGGATGTTAGCATTTGCCTTATGTATTGCAGTGCTCCTACGTTGGGTACATAAATATTTACAATTGTTGTGTCTTCTTCTTGGATTGATCTCTAGATCATTATATACTGTCCTTTGTCTTTCTTAATAGTCTTTATTTTAAAGTCTATTTTGTCTGATATGAGAATTGCTACTCCAGCTTTCTTTTGATTTCCATTTGCATGGAATATCTTAATCCATCCCCTCACTTTCAGTCTGTACGTGTCCCTAGGTCTAAAGTGGGTCTCTTGTAGACAGCCTATAGATGGGTCTTGTTTTTGTATCCATTCAGCCAGTCTGTGTCTTTTGTTTTGAACATTTAATCCATTTACATTTAAGGTCATTATTGATATGTATGTTCCTATTACCATTTTCTTAATTGTTCTGGGTTTATTTTTGTAGGTCTTTTCCTTCTCTTGTGTTTCCTGCCTAGAGAAGTTCGTTTAGCATTTGCTGTAAAGCTGGTTTGATAGTGCTGAATTCTCTTAAGTTTTGCTTATCTGTAAAGGTTTTAATTTCTCCATCAAATCTGAATGAGATCCTTGCTGGGTAGGGTAATCTTTTTTGTAGGGTTTTCCCTTTCATCACTTTATATATGTTCTGCCACTCCCTTCTGGCTTGCAGAGTTTCTGCTGAGAAATCAGCTGTTCACCTCATGGGGATTTCCTTGTATGTTATTCGTTGCTCTTCCCTTGCTACTTTTAATATTTTTTCTTTGTATTTAATTTTCATAGTTTGATTAATATGTGTCTCAGTGTGTTCCTCTTTGGGTTTATCCTTTATGGTACTCTCTGTGCTTCCTGGTGTGGATTGACTATATCCTTTCCCATGTTAGGGAAGTTTTCAACTATAATGTCTTCAAATATTTTCTCAGACCCTTTCTTTTTCTGTTCTTCTTCTGGGATCCCTATAATTTGAATGTTGGTGTGTTTAATGTAGTCCCAGTGGTATCTGAGACTGTCCTTAATTCTTTTCATTCTCTTTTCTTTATTCTGCTCTGTGGTAGTTATTTCCACGATTTTTATCTTCCAGGTCACTTATCTGTTCTTCTGCCTCAGTTATTCTGCTATTGATTCCTTCTAGAGTCTTTTTAATTTCAGTAATTGTGTTGTTCATCACTGTTTGTTTTCTCTTTAATTCTTCTAGATTCTTGTTAAACATTTCTTGTATTTTCTCCATTCTGTTTCCAAGATTTTGGATCATCTTTACTGTCATTACTCTGAATTCTTTTTCAGGTATATTGCCTATTTTGTCTTCATTTATTTGGTATTGTAGGTTTTTACCTTTCTCCTTCAATTGTAACGTAGTTTTTTGTCGTTTCTTTTTTTTTTTTTTAATGGGTGGTGCTGGATTCCTGTCTTACTCATTGTTTGGCCTGAGAGGTCCAGCCCTGACATTTGCAGGCAGTTGGATACAGCTGGGTCTTGGTGCTGAGATGAGGACTTCTGGGGGCCCTCACTCCAGTTGACATTCCCTGGTGTCTGAGGTTCTCTGTTAGCCCAGCGGTTTGGACTTGGAGCTCCCATCACAGGAGCTTGGGCCCTACCTCCCCTCTGGGAACCAAGGTCCTGCAAGCTTCGCTTTGTGGTTAAAAAAAAAAAAAAGGAGGAAAGAAAATAAAATGGAGCAGTACAATATCGAAGAATAAAAAACAAAATAAAATTGGAAAGATAAAAAATATATTAGGAAAAATAAAACTGTAATTGGAAAAAATGCAACAAAGTAAAATAAAACCACAACCAAAAAAGGAAAAAAAAAGGAAAGAGGGAACAAGCCAAAAGGAGAGATCGCTAACAAAGTATAAAGAATAAAATAAAATTAGAAAAATAAAAGATTAATTAGGAAAAATAAAAATATAAAAGTATCAACAACAATGAATCAAGAAGGTAAAACAGAACCCCAATCTGAAAGAGGAAAAAGAAAAAAAAAGAAAACCTTGGCTATGGGGCCAGAGTTTAGGTGGGGGTGGAACTTAGGCAGGGGTGGGGTTTATGGTGGTGTGGGACCTAGGCGGGTGGGGTGGTGACATTTGAGTGTGGTGTGGGACCTTTTCTTAGGACCTGCACAGAATGGGAGAGGCAGCACATGGAAAGGAGGGCCTCTGGAGTGTGGGGTTCCAGAGTTTGGAGGTAGGACCATGAATGACGGTGTGTGGGTGGGGTTTAGGCCCAGCGCGTTGGAGGGAGTCTCCGAATGTAGAGGTAGGGCTCTGGGTGGGGATGTAGGGGAGGTGTTTGGGCTCTAAGCTGCAGGAGGGAGGCTCTGAGGGCAGAGGATTAGGCCCGGGAGCCCAACAGGCTTCCCTGTGCCTAAGTGGACAGGGAAAGCACTGGCCCTGTTCCCTTCTGTTCCTTTGCACCCCTCCCCCACTGTATCCCCCAGGGTCTTCCCCATCGCCGCTGGACCCCTAACCGTGGGTGGGTCCCTCTGAGTGTGGGAACTCCTTCCCTCCCGCAGTCATTCCTCAGGGGTCCTGGTCCCAGAGGTCCAGCCTTTACTTTTGCTCCCCCTTCCATCCCTCCCACTCCCTCAGGACCCAAGTGGGTGGAGGGGGCCTAGATGGGCAGAGGATCAGGCCTGGGATCTCTACAGGTTCCTGGGAGTCCAAGTGGGCAGGAGAAACCTGGCCATGCTCCCTTTTGATCCTCTGCCCTCCCAATGACTCCCCAATTTCCCCCTTCGGGCGTGGGGTCCCTTCCCTTCCCCCAGCTGCCCCTCAGGGATGCCAGTCCCATCCCACCTCCACTTCTCCTCCCCCTTCACTCCCCCCATGCCCTTCGTCCTACCCCATCGCTGGGGGTTCCTCCTGTCCCCTTAGGTGTCCATGGTCCCCCACCGGTGCCTGGTAGGTGCCATTGTTGTGAGGAGACGCAAATTCCACGTCCTCCTAGTATGCCGTCTTGACTCAGCCTTTTCTTCTCTCATTTTTAAAATGTTGAAAACTTTCAAACCTGTAGAAAAATTGGAAGAACAATGCAATGGGTCTGTATATGCTCCTCATTTATATTCAAGAATTTAAACATTTTTGTAGAATACTTTAACCTGATATATTTCCACATATATTTCCTAAAAATAATTACATCCTCCTACATAGCCAGAATATGTCTATCACCATTGTCATTATATTGATGGTTGTGGGAGTGGATGTAGAATTAGTCTCATTTTTCTATTCTACAAAAAAGATACCTCACTAAAGAAATAAGTGGTGCTTGGTGCTTTACATTTAATTAAAATAAAAAATATAATAGGAAATTCAGGTTTCTTCCCTCAATGAATATTTTGGAGTGATCTTTTCTCTGGACATAAGATTTGAGAAGATTTTTCCAGGTGATTTTGGATGCGCAGGCTCAGTGGCCATGGCTCACGGGCCCAGCCGCTCCGCGGCATGTGGGATCTTCCCAGACCGGGGCACGAACCCGCGTCCCCTGCATCAGCAGGTGGACTCTTAACCACTGCGCCACCAGGGAAGCCCTTCTAGGTGATTTTGATACTCATATTTAGTTTTGAAAAGTGAAAACTGTATTTTCCTCTTCATTTATTTCCAGCTTCATTAAGGTATGATTGACAAAAATTGTATATATTTAAGGCGCACAATGTGATGATTTAATATACATTGTGAAATGATTACCATAATTAAGCTAAAAACATGTAGGACTACATCAAACTAAAAAGTTTCTGGGGCTTCCCTGGTGGCGCAGTGGTTAAGAGTCCGCCTGCTGATGCAGTGGACGCGGGTTCGTGCCACGGTCTGGGAAGATCCCACATGCTGCGGAGTGGCTGGGCCCGTGAGCCATGGCCGCTGAGCCTGCACGTCCGGAGCCTGTGCTCCACAACGGGAGAGGCCACAGCAGTGAGAGGCCCGCGTACCTCAAAAAAAAAAAAAAAAAAAAAGTTTCTGCAGAGCAAAGGAAGCAATCAACAAAATGAAAAAGTAATCAGTGGAATGGGAGAAAATACTTGCAATACAGTATTTTTCTAGTTGTGATTCTCAGATGGCTACAGGGCTCACAGCAGCCTGGGCAGAAAGCTTTTTCTCTCCAAGGCTCAGGGATCATCAATAGAATGATCATAGACAGAAGAGGTTGAAAGATCCCTAGAGGATGCTAATAGTTAGAAGTTGACAAGGTGAGAAGGAACCTACCAAGGCTACTGAGTAGGAATTGTTAGTGAACTATAGGGATACCAAGAGATAGTCAATCCCCAGGAGGCAAGTGAATAAAATATATAAGGGTGGGAGTGGAAAGCAATATCAAATGTTGTTGAAAGGTCAAGTTAAATGAAGGCTCTGAATTGTCTTTGGCATATTGGAGGTCTCTGGTGACCTTAACACAAAAAGTTCTAGTTGAGTGGTAGGGGTCAAAGCTTGAATGGATTTGGTTTCAAAGGGAATCAGAAAGGAAGAAATAGAGACAGAGAGTGTGGACAACTCTTTTGAGGAGTTGTTTTATAAAAGGAGAAGGGATTGAAGAGAGTGAGTAGAGTACAAGGGGGCATGTGTCAAGGGAAAGAGTTGTCAGGTGGGAGAAATGACAGCATATTTATATGCTGATGGGAATGCTGCGGAGAAAGGAAAAATTGGTAATGTAGAGAGGGGGGTCAATTACTAGAGTAATTTCCTTGACTAGGTAGAAGGGCTTGGATCTAATACAAAGTGGACAAAAGAGAATTCTTGTAGATACATTTTTAAAGTAATTTGTATTGTAGTCTGAATATATTTTCAGATTTATCTTCCTAGTCATGGATTCAATTTTCTGAAATGGAAAGCTGCATTTTAATTAGTTTATCAGACAGTCAGGAAGCAGAATACATGGATACAGGTACACATAGGCTGTTAGACATGGTTATGGCAGACTGATGAAGTCCTCTTCTTATTCCTTATATATTCTCATTCAACTGGAAGCAAAATCATTAGTTCAGGGAGAGCATTAGGAGAAGGTGTAAAAGTGGAGAGGGTATGAAGTAATCTTCGAAGAAGGTGAATAGATGAATTAGATAAATATACTGGGAGAGGGATAGAGACATGCTTGTGGTTTTGAGTCTGGGCAGCATTTTCATCTATGACATCGCCCAGAGAGAGTAAAGCTCTTTATAAAGACCACAGAAACTGCAACAATATGAGAAAATTGGTGAGAAGTATTTTGTTCTTTCAAAAAGGAGGAATGGGATTCAAAAAGGATGATCTGAGGGGAAAATATGTATGCTTAGGGCTCCCATTCTCCTTGAAGAAGTAATGTTTCACCCAAAATAGAGGATATATGTTTTGTGAGAAGACTGAAAAGAGTAGAAGTAGAGGTCTGCATTGGAGAATGTCAGTGGGACCTCACTTCTTGTCAGCCCTTGGATGCTATGTTCGGATATGAAACCTCTTATTAGGGTCCTCAGGTTCTTTGTATGTACTCCCATCTCTCTAGTGGGTGGATCTGGACTCTTTGCAGCTGAGGATTGGATACCACCCTGTTAGTAGGACTGATTAAAGACTTGCTAATCTTGTGATTTAAAGCATATAAAGTAATGAAAATCTTACTGTACCTTCAACTTAAATGTCAATAAGATCAAACTAATGTAAAAGCCCAAATTGAATCTCTGTCATCGTGTAAACTATTTAACATAACAAATTCCTCCTGAATTTGATATATTTTCCCAGGTGAATCTGATACCCTTCCCATTTTGCCCTGCCAGGTGAAAGTTTCCATTCTATAATCTTTCCAACTCTCAATATACTAGAATGGTTCATAATGTTGTCTTTCCTATTTGAAGATCAAAAATTAAGTAATCAGCTGATTTTGAGACTGAAATGCATATGAAATTTGTTATCAAATTTTGGAGATAGAGACCTTAACCTTTGAAAGAGAGGCATGATAGTCTTGACTCAAAGAAGAGCTAACTCAGAGACAGTCCTTTAAGCTATACTAGGAATCCTTCACTATAGGAATCTCTATTAATTAACCTACGTTAGTTAAGGGAGACGTGGTTGTGTTAACAGACTTCAACATCTCAATGACTTTACAAAATAGAAATGTGTTTCTTGCTCACTTAATAGTCCAGGGAAAATGTTTCAGTTGTGTTGGCCTTTTTTCAGATAGTCACTCAGGGACCCAGACATTTTCCATCATGTGCTTCTGTTACCCTTAAGGTCTTATAATCATAAGCCTCCCACCGGAAGACATGGGAAGAGACTGGAGGAGCCCATGAAAGGATTTATGCGCCAGATACATTCATCATTTTTAATCATAATCTGAGTTGGCAAGAACTCAGAAACATGGTCATAACTAAGTGCAGGGGAACCTGGAGAACATAACTTAGTGGTATTTCTAGGAAAAAGAGGTAAATGATTTTGGTGAACTGCTTAAAGCCTCTGCCATACTAACGAAGGAAAGAGTGACTGTGGCAAAATAAGGACATTGCTGAGGATTTTGTTTATTGGAAGTCGGTTGTAAGAGAGATGCTCGAGAGAGTTCTGACTTTTAAAATATAAGTTTTTAAGAGCTTTATTCTCATGTGTTTAAGAAGGAAAACTGGTAGTGTAGGAAGGCAGCTCTTGGTGAGAAATTTATAGTTTGGATCACTTTCACTTCTTAAATTTAGCAGGAGAGGACAGAATTTAAAAGATAACAAGAAATCAAAACCCAAATTGGAGAAATGGGTGTCTCCAAATTTTTTTTAATTGAGGTATAATTGACATATAGCATTATATTGGTATCAGGTATGCAACATGATGACTCAATATTTCCATGTATTATGAAATGATCAACACAATAAGTTAACATCCACCACCATGCATAGTTATAATTTTTTTCTTGTGATAAGAACTTTTAAGATCTATTCTCTGAAACAACTTTTATATATGCCATACAGTATCATTAGCTGTAGTCACCATGCTATACATTGCATCTCCATGACTTATAACTGAAAGTTTGTACTTTTGACACCCTGTATCCATTTCACACCTCACCACTGCCCGCCTGCCCCCACCTCTGACAACCGCCAATCTGTTCTCTGAATCTATGAGCTTGTTTTTTCCTTTTTTTCTGTCTTTATTTTTTCTTGGTTTTCACATATAAGTGAAATGATACAATATTTGTCTTTTTCTGTCTGAATTATTTCACTTAGTATAATGTCCTCAAGGTTTATGTTGCCATAAATGACAAGATTTCCTTTTTTAAAATGGTTGAATAATATTCTATTGGATATATATATACCACATTTTCTCTATCTATTCATCTGTTAGTGGATGCTTAGGTTGTATCCAAGTCTTGGCTATTGTAATAATACTGCAATAAAAATAGGGGTGCCTATATCTTTTTGAGTTAGTATTTTTTTTTCCTTCAGATTAAATACCCAGAAGTGGAATTGCTGGATCATATGGTAGTTGTAATTTTCTGAGGAATGTACATATTGTTTTCCATAGCGGCTGCACCAATTTACATTCCCACCAACAGTGCATAAGAGTTCCCTTTTTTCTGCATCCTTGCCAACATTTATTTCTTTTCTTTTTGGTAGACATTTTAACTGGTGGTAGGTGATATCTCATTGTGGTTTTGATTTTCATTTCCCTGATGATTGTGATGTTGAGCCCCTTTATATGTGCTTGTACCTGTTGTTCATCTGTATGTCTTCTTTGGAAAAATGTCTATTCAGAGCCTTTGCCCATTTTTTAATTGGATTTTTTTGCTGTTGAGTTTTTTAAAAATATATTCTGGATATTAAGCCCTTATCAGGTATATGATTTGCAAATATTTTCTCCCATTCGGTAGGTTGACTTTCTCTTTTGTTGATGGTTTCCTTTGCTGTGCAGATCTTTTAGTTTGATGTAGTCCCACTTGTTTATTTTTGCTTTGGTTGCCTTTGCTTTTGGTGTCAAATCCAAAAAGTCATCACCAAGACCAATGTCAAGGAACTTACCACCTATGTTTTCTTTTAATGGTTTCAGATATTACATTTAAGTTTTTAATCCATGTTGAGGCAATTTTTGTGTATGGTGTAAGATGGTGGTCCAGTTTCATTCTTTTGCGTGTGGCTGTCCAGTTTTCCCAACACCATTTATTGAAAACCTGTCCTGGAAACTATTGTATATTCTTAGCTCCTTTAGTCATAAACTAATTGACCATATATATATGGGTTTACTTTTGGGCTGTCTATTCTGTTCCATTGATCTATGTGTGTTTTTTATGCTAGTACCATACTGTTTTGATTACTATAGCTTTGATATATAGTTTGAAGTCAAGAAGGATGATGGCTCAAGCTTTGTACTTTCTCAAGATTGCTTTTGAATATTCAGGGTCTTTTGTGGTTCTTTATAAATTTTAGGATTTTTTGATCTATTTCTGTGAAAAATGCCATTGAAAGTTTGATAGGAGAAATGTTCTAATCTCATTTTTTTACATGTAACTGTCCAGTTTTTCCAGTACCACCTATTGAAGAGACTGTCTTTTCTCCATTGATTAATTGACCGTAAGTGAATAGGTTTATTTCTGGGATTTCTATTATGTTCCACTGATCTATGTGTCTCTTTTTGTGCCAGTACTGTACTGTTTTGATGACTGTAGTTTTGAGTATAGTGTGAAGTCAGGAAGTGTGAAACCTCCAGCTTTGTTCTCTTTTCTCAAGGTTGCTTTGGCAATTCAGGCTCTTTTATGGTTCCATGTGAATTTTGGGAATATTTGTTCTAGTTCTGTGAAAAATGCCATGCATCTTTTGATAGGGATTGCATTAAATCTATAGATTGCTTTGGATAGTATAGACATTTTAACAATATTAATGTTTCCGATCTATAAGCACTGGATATCTTTCCATTTATTTGTGTCTTCATCAATTTTTCCCATCAATGTCTTATAATTTTCAGTGTGTCTTACGTCTCAAGTTAGTATCTTGTAGGAAGCCTATAGATGGGTCTTCTTTTTTTTTTTTTAATCCATTCAGCCACTCTATGGACTAAATTCTCCAATCAGAAGACATTTACATTTAAAATAATTATTGATAGGTTTGTACTTATTCGCATTTTGTTAATTGTTTTCTGGATGTTTCATAGTTCCTCTGTGTCTTTCTTCTTCTCTTGCTCTCTGCCTTTGTGACTTGATGATTTTCTGTAGTGGTGTGCTTAGTTTCTTTTCTATTTTCCTTTTATGTATCTAGGTTTTTGCTTTGTGGTTATCATGAGGTTTACGTAAAACAATTTAAGTTTGAATTCAATCTACAGCTTTTTATATTTTTATTCCCCCCCCCATGTTTTATAGTTTTGATGTCACATTTTACATCTTTTTATCTTGTGTATCCTTTAACTAATTGTTGTAGCTATAGTTATTTTTATTACCATTGTCTTTTAACCTTCATTCTAGCTTTATAAGTGATTCAGCCACCACCTTTACATTATTCTGAATTTTACTATATATTTAACTTCTCCCATGAGATTTATACTTTCATATGTTTTCCTGTTACTAATTAGCACAATTTCATTTCAGCTTAAAGAAGTCTTAACTTTTCTTGTAAGGCTGGTTTAGTGACAATGAACTCCTTTATCTTTTGCTTGTCTGGAAAACTCTTTACCTCTCCTTCAACAACTTTGCCAGGTGGAGTATTCTTGATTGGAAGTTGTTTTTGTTTTTTTTTTCTTTCAGCATTTTGAGTATACTGTGTCACTCCCTTCTAGCCTACAAAGTTTCTGCTGAAAAATCTGATGATCTTATGGGGGTTGCCTTGTGCAAAACATAAGTTATTTGTCTCTTGCTGCTTGGATTCTCTTCTTGTCTTTAACTTTTGACAGTTTAATTATAATGTGTCTTGATGTGGGTCTATTTGAGTTCATCTTTTTTGGAACTTTCTGGGTTTTCTGGATCTGGATATCTGTTTCCTTCCCCAGGTTAGGAAAGTTTTCAGGCATTATTCAAATGAGTTTTATCCCCTCTTCCCTCTCCTTCTGGGACCCTTACAATGAAAATGTTGGTCTTCTTGATGTTGTCCCATAAGCCCCTTCAACTATCTCTACTTTTTTTCATTCTTTATTCTTTTTGCTGCTCCTATTGTGTGAGTTCCACCACTCTGTCTTCAATTCCATTGATCCTTTCTTTTGTTTTATCTAGTTTGCTGTTAAATCCCTCTAGTGTATTTTTCAGGTCAGTTATATTCTTCAGCTCTGTGACTTCTCTTTGGCACTTTTGTGTATTTTCTATCTCTTTGTTGAAGTTCTCACTGGGTCCATTCATTCTTCTCCCAAGTTTGGTGACCATCTTTATTACCACTATTTTGAAATTTTTTTCAGGTAAATCACTCATCTGTTTCATTATTGACTTTTTCTGAGGTTTTATCTTGTTCTTTCACTTGGAATATATTCCTATTTCTTCAATTTCCTCAACTCTCTGTGTTGGTTTCTATGCACTAAATAAAACAACCATCTCTCCCAGTCTTAAAGGAGTGGTCTTGTGTAGGAGATGAAACTTATTGTTCTACTCTGCCTTAGCTCTTGGTTGTCTGTCAATCCTTTGTGATTGTTCATGCAGCCTGTTTTATTTTTAGTGGCTCTTTGTAGTTGAGGGTGTGCCAAGATCTGTCAGTGGAGGGGAGGATCTGTCAGTACCTAGATTCAAGTGGTTTGGAAGCCAGGCCCTCAGGCAGCAGCTTTTAAAGTACGTAAATACATGTAGCCCTGTGGGGTCACAAGCATAAATCTCACTGGCCACCAGGGCCAGGAAATCTAGAGGAGTCTTCTGGGTGGCAGTTATAAAAATCAGGGTGCCAGACAAGCTGTCTTCCAGGACATGCTGGTAACCTGGAATGAGGCAGAGGGAGAGCACAAATATGGCATCCACCCACCTCTGTCTGTGCTGTTCTTACCTCAGTAGGCCTAGATGTGTGCTAAACCAGATCCCTGCCCTCAGAATAAAGTTCCAGGTCAAGCAAATAGGTCTCTGTCACAGAAAGACTGGGTGCAGGTTTCAGTCTCCTGACTGTGCAGTGCCCTGGGGATGGTAGCCAGCCAAGAAGTGACTCTCCAATTATTGTAGTCCCATGGGACACATGAATGCCAGCCCTGCTGGCCACCAGAGCCGGTGATCAAAGTGTGTCCCATGGGTGGCAGTCACAAAAGCCAGAGCACCAGACATGCATAGGGCTCTTCTCTGAGAGATACTGGTGCTCTGCAACATGACAGAGGGAGAGTGCAAAGATAGTGCCGGCCCTCTGAGGTCTCTGGAAAGGATTACAGTCAGCCCTTATATGTGTTTAATTAGAATCCTGTCCCTCAGGTCATAACTATGAATATAAGCTAATAGGCCTTTTTCACAGAAAGACTGGGCTCCTGGGTCTGTTGCCTCTTGCTGGCCCTGGGAGTGTTGACAATTAAGAACTCTTTCTTGGTTGGTTAATAGTGACAGTGATTGAGGCACTCGTGAAAGTACATACTAGGGAACACAGTTATAAACTCTACCTTTGAGGAGGTAGCTTATGAGCTGAGTTGTTCAACAAGCATCAAGAATTGACTCTGCTGGTGATATGCTAGATGGCCTGAGAATACAAAATTAAATAGAAGGAGCATTTGTCTCTTGTCTGAAGATTTACAATCTTGAATTAAGTTTGAATAGGAAGACACAAATAGTCAATAAGGTAGTAAGGCTGATAGCCAATTTGCTGAACTGTTAAAATAACCAAATTCTTCCATACCAGAGTAAGTAGCAGCTAATCCAGGTACTCCTTTATTTGTTCTCTACTATGTCCTGCCTCATTATCACCCCCAACCCTGTCTTCCATAGTCCCCGAACTTTCCTGTGTTCTAGTAACTAAAGGTTTAATACTTTTATGCACTCAACATTTTACATATAATCCCAGGGGATGCACTTCACCAAGGGGTAAAAAAGTTTCAAGCCTTGAAATAGCAATGAGAATTTGGTAATCTGCAGTTAAAGGCCAAAGTGTGAAGTTCAAGTTGGGGAAGAGAGGGAAATGGAAATGAAGAACTCATAAGGATAATATAGACCCACGGAGAGATATTAAGCAGATATTTTTTATAAAATGGTAATTTTGACCAACCTTAGTATATAAGCACTCATTGATGTGTGTTGAACTAGCTATTATGATGCTAATGAATTATTATTAGTAACATATACTCTTACGTTGCATATGTTTTTTGCTGTTGCTCTTTCTGTTCCTGCCAGCTAATGAGTTTGCATCCACATTTGCAAGATGGCTAATCCTTGTCTGGGATCTTATCTGCTGATGAAACAAAAGAAAATGAGATGAGGCACACAGAGGAGGTTGAGCTAGAGATGTAGTTTCAATAAGCACAAACCTCCAACCAATGGGAGGAAAAAAAGAAAAGCTTCATACATACAGACTTGCATGCAGGGACTTTACCTCCTTAGCTATACAATTATAAAATCTATTATGCCAATATTACTCCACTTTTCAATAGGTGATTTCAGAATTATAGACATGAGCACTGAAAAATCATTGGGAGGGGGAAAAAATCAAACTTGGTTGATCTGGAGTGATTTTTCCATTTCACTCAGAACATTTTACCAAACAGTATCCGAATATTGACAAATAGGTTTACTCATCAATGTGCATAGGCATGAGATCACTAAGAAGTTCTGGATTAAAAAAGGGCCAGTAAGAAAGATTGGCTATATGAAAATATTGCGAGAATTGATTCCCCATTGCTTCCTTCCTTCCCAAAGAGAGAATGTATTCCTTATTAATGGATGATTGTTACAGGTCAAATAATAAACACCCAAAACAGTACCTGAGCAAATCAGTGTTTTATTTTTACATCATAGTTTACTGTTCTTCCTGACAGTCACTGCATTGTAGATACTGTCAATTATAATTCCTAACACTATGTGTATGTTTCTTCATCTTCCATCTTAAGAGTAACTGAGTAATGTTATTTACTTCCATCACATATTAGTCTTCACGTTCTTCCAGCAACAAGCTCCAAAATCAAAATCTAACAATCAATAGAATATGTATGCATAAAAAAATCCAAAATTTATCCCCTTTGAGACATATGGGAATAAAATTTTCATATTCCCAAAGGTCTGCATTTTTTTGGCATTGAACAGGGTATTACAATTTAACACAAAATCAGGTGACATTTAATACTATTTAATATTTTACAACTCTTTCTCTACTAATACAGATCATCTTAATGTGATAGAAATGTTTCTTGCACAGCATCATCTTGGGGGAAGCTTTGCCCCTATGGTGTTCCTCTTCTCCATCCCTCTTCCTGGGGTTGGTGGTGGTGCCTCCCCATCGCAGCAGCTCAGGGAGATCCATGCAGGCAGTCCTCTTCACTCTGAATGGGCAAGCGCTCTGGAGGAAGAACAGATTCCAATTTCTGCCAGCGCTCTGGAGGCCACAGGATGTGAGTAGCATGACCATGCAGGAGTCCCAGGGAAACCTGAACTCATGAGAGACACAAAGTGAGAAAGATGTTCTTTTATACAGGATCATCATTTAATATCTTGAAAGCAGAATTTGATCCAGGTCTGATGTTCCATGGAAAGATAACGATGATGATTAAGAGAGTAAACCCTTAGTGGCATTTTTTCTAGGTGCTTTATATATGTAAGTTCCTTTAATACAACCATTTGAGGTAGGTACTGATATCCCCTTTTTGCATAAGAGAAAACTGTGTTCAGGGAGGTTAAAGCACTAGCCAGAGGTCACATAGCTCTCAAGCCACAGAGGCTGGCTTCAAGGCTGAGTAGTCCAAGTTCAGGGGCTGCACCCTTAACCTCTATCGTCAGTAGACTGGTTGCTTAACCCCCGGGGGCATGAACATTCTCAGAATGTAAACTCCCAGTATCTCAGAGAGACTTTTTCTTTTTTTTTTTTAGTGGAAAATCAGAGATACCTTAAAAATATCTATGTTGTAAAAAATACTGTCCCACATACTGGATGAGCAGCCGAAGTTAGGTGTGAGACTGGGTAGGGTGCCCCCACCGAAAGTACACTGAGCAATTTGGATCTACTGCTCACGAGGAGAGGTGGGAAACCAAGGGAGAAAAATCCAGTATATGGTCTTCTACTGATGATGGTTCGACTTATGACTTTTGACTTTATGATGGTGTGAAAGCAAGACACACTCAGTAGAAACCATACTTCCAATTTTGATCTTTTCCCAGGCTAGCAATATACGGTATGATACTGATACTTTCTTGTGATGCTGGGCAGTGTCTTTGAGCTGCACAATTACAAGGGTAAACAATTGATACACTTACAACCATTTTGTTTTTCACTTTCAGTACAGTATTCAATAACTTACATGAGACAGTCAGTACTTTATTATAAAATAGGCTTTGTGTTAGCTAATTTTGCCCAACCGTAGGCTAATGTTAAATGTTCTGAGCACGTGTAAGGTAGGCTAGACGAAGCCATGATGCTTGGTAAGTTAAGTTTATTAAATGCATTTTTTACTTAAGATATTTTCAACCTTCAGTGGGTTTATCAGGATGTAACCCTATCATAAGTGGAGGAAAATCTATATGAAAATCACTGCAGATGGTAAAAGACATACCAGGATGGAAGAGGAGGCAAGGGAAGGGAACTTCTCCTGGAGGATATAAGACTGAGTCCTGAGAGGGAGGGAGCCCTTAAAGACATGTCAGGGCTCCCTAGGGACATGAACTGCAGTGCTCCAAAGAATGTAGCAAACCGGTTTAAAATGCAGATCAAGGCCCTATACTCAGAGATTTCCAGGCCCTCCCTCAGACCTGTGAAGGGTAATCTGTGCCTTTTGTTGGTGCTATCAGGTAATATTTTAATGGTATGCAGAAGCTTACAAAACACACTCATATTGAGTGCCATCTATAAACCAGATACTATGTGTCCATTTTATTTTCAAATGTTTTTCCTATAAATTGGAGCTCCATAGTAACTAACATATGACACTGCTTTCATTAAAGTTCTTCTATTTGTATGCATTTGAAAAAAACACACTGCCCAGAGACTCAGAGCTGGATGTCAAGGGAGACACTTCCAAATAGATAACCAGAAACATTAAAAAAAAAAAAAAGTAAAGAAAACATTCACAACATCTTGAAATACACACAAAATAAGCCCAAAGGGTACCAAGAAGCCCATGGGCCCAATAAAGGAATTTTTCTTCAACTTGTTACTGTAAAAATCAAACCTACAGAAAATTTGAAAATGTTGTATAAAAAACAGCTCTATTCACCAGTTATTTGCATTTTGCTGCATTCATTTCCCTCTCATATGTGCATGTATGTATTTCTACACATATACTTTTTCCTGAAACATTTGAAAGTTGTCATCATGCTGAATTTATCCCCCAACACTTCAGCGTGTATCACCTAAGACACCTTCCTACATGAACACAATACATTATATGCAAGACATCTAATATTGGTACAATATTACTTAATATACAGCCCATATACAAATGTTTTCAATTGTCCAAATGTGTTTCAGAGCGATTTTTATTTTTTAATTTTCAACAAATTGCATCATGATTGTCACTATGATGCTTCAGTTTACATTTGGCTTAATCTAGAGGTTCTACATCTGTAATTGCCCGATTCTTTTCCCCTCCTGATTAGAGTCAAGTGTTCTTGGCAAGAATACCATATAGTTGATGATATTATATTCTTACCATTTTATCACATCAGGAGGCACAAAATATCAGTTCATCCCATGTCATGTGAAGTTTGATCATTCGATTAAGGTGATGTTGACCAGGTTTCTCTTGCAAACCAATCATTTTCCTTTTGTAATAAGTAATCAGGGGGATGATGTTTTGAAATGTAAATATCCTGTATGTCAACAACATATCATCTCACTGCTCTCTGAAGGAAGCTGGTTTCTAAAGCATCTAATAATTTTAAAATCTATTGATTATCCTTTCTAAATTTGTTATTTCTTTTACGTTTATTAGCTTCCCTTCTTCTCTTAAGAAGTGCTGTCCCCTCCAGCCTCAAATGCCTATATATATATATGTGTGCGTGTGTGTATATATATACATACATATATACATAGTTTTTTTTTTAATTGTAGTACACAGGATCTTTTAGTTGTGGCTTGTGGGATCTAGGTCCCTGAACAGGGATCAAACCCAGGCCCTCTGCATTGGGAGCACAGAGTCTTAGCTGCTGAACCACCAGGGAAGTCCCCAAATGCCTATATTTTAACATAAAAGATTCCTTTTTAAATTCAAAATCTTACTATCATTTGCTTTGTTTGATACTCAGATGTCCTATATTGGGCCAGTGGGAGTCCTTTGTTCATCTTTGGATAGGTCTCCATGAATCTTTGAACACTTCCTAACTTTTTGGTACCATTAGGTGTTGTGGGCTTACCTTGTACTTTATACCTGTTCCCTCTGAAATTAGACATCTCTTTAAAGAGCCTTGGTTTCTTTTATCAAGGAATGCTATTTAGAAATCAAGATCTGGTACTAGATGTGCTCATTGCTCCTGGGGGTGTCAATCTTCTATGCCATTTCAGGGGATAAACATAAAAAGCCCCAAACCACAGGATTCTCTCTTACCTTCCTGCATTCCCTATTTCTATCTCCCTTCTTCCAGAGTGAGCACTCTGTCTCTCCATAACAACACATTTACACTATCCTAAAATACACAAAAAATAGTTTTGAGATCACTAAATATTACCAACAACAAATTTCCTGAGTAAAAATCGAGATTTCTTTGCAATTACTTTGGTCCTTAAAATAGATCTCATTTTAAGTGTGTATTGGCAGAGTCCTGTATTCTAAACTTAGTTGAATTCAGTCTTTTTTTCTTCCCAATATACAGTTATATTTCCATTCAATATATAGTTAGGCCCATTTGTTTCTACTTGTATTCAATTTTAGAGTTTGCTTTTGTTATCCTTTTTGATTCAATTTAACTTTTGAATAAATATTTAAATGGTTTAAGAGTAAAATTATTCTTAAAAGGTATGGCATGCAGAATGATGGCCCCACACAAACTCCCAAGGTGCATATCCTGATCCCCAGAAGGTGTGAATATGTAATGTTCCAGGGCAAAAGGGGAATTAAGGTTACAGATGGATTTAAGGTTGCTGATCAGTTGGTCTTAAGATAAGGAGACTATCCTATAGGATCCCATGGATACAAATGTAATCACAAAGGTCTTAAATGTAGACCAGCTAGGCAGAAGGGTCAGATTCAGAGAGATATTTGAAGATGCTGATGCAGAACAGGGCCATGAGCCAAGGAATGCAGGTGGGCTCTGAAAGCTGGCAAGGAAACAAATTATCTCCTAAAGCTTCCAGAATAAAGGCAGCCCCACTGATACCTTAATTTTAGCCTAGTGCCCATTTTGGACTTTTGGCCTCCAGAACTGTAAAATAATAAACTTACGTTGTCTTAAGCCACTAAACTTGTGGTGATTTATTACACCAGCAATAGGAAATAATAAACTAATAAAAAATATATGGAATATATGGAAGTTCCACTCCCATCTGCTACCTTACCTAATAGGCTAACTATATTAATTAGTTTCTGGTTTATCCATTTTTTTCCAAAAAAGAAACCCAAATACATATTTTTATCAGTTTTTATCTACTACATTCTTATTTCCCTTTTTTCTCATACTGAAGGTATATATTCTCTTTTGCATGGTACTTTTATTCTTAACAGTATATCCTGGAAACCACTTCCTATCACTTCATAAAGATGGAGCCTGTGGCTTTTACAAAAGCCCTATCCGACATCCAAGCGATTCTGATTAACCCCACTAGAAATCTAGATCTGGACTTTCCACTTGGCTACACACCAAGAAAAAAGGTAAACCTAACCAACTTTAAAAACTCTCTTGAATATATCTGGAACTCCTAAGTAACCATTCTAACCATATTAACTGCAGAAGCCTAGATCTAAAGAAGCCTAGATCTAAATGGTCTGTCATGCTGCCGTTTTTTTAATCTATTTTTGTTCTTGTCTGGGCTCAGCTGAGCTAGAGAACAGCTGGTCTCCATCCCCTCCACAATAACCCTTTTTAGATTTGATAGCTGCTACTCAGTTGTTCCTCAAGCCTTTATTTGCTTTTCCAAGTTGTTTAACTTTTTTCATAAGGTTGATCTGCCAATCTTTTAACTTGGCTGAACTCTTGCCAATATTTTTGCCTGATTTCCTAGTTTCGGAGATCAATTTTTACAGAGTGATTCAATTTTTTTAAATCAACATTCAGTTTACCAAAACCTATTATAATTTTATTCCAAACATTTATTAGAGATGCTACTCTAACTTCCTGAAAAAAATGATTCATCTTCATAATTATAAATAATGGTGAAAATTCCCACAGATGGATAATGTCAGTATCATTTTAAAATATGGTATGGGAATGCAAAATATAACTGTTTTTTAAAGACTGAGATTAAGATAGAGAGTGCCTAGTCACTCTCTTAGCTATCTTGTCACGGATCTTTATTTTTTTTGGTTGGTATGTACATAGACATGCAAAGAACACAGTGAATTTAAAAGGGCATAAAAATCCAGAAATATATTAAACTTTAAACAAATTAAAAGTTCTCTTCAGGTACAGCGTTGGTGTCCACACATACTGTGTTAGGCATGGTCTTCCAGAGAAACAGAACCAATAAGATGTGTGTATATATAGGAAGAGATTTTAAGGAATTAGCTTTAAGGAATTAGCTCACACAATTATGGAGACTTGGTGAGTCCAAAAATCTGATGCAGAGGGCCAGTAGGCTAGAGACTCAGGAAAGAGCTGTAGTTTAAGTAAGTTCAAAGGCAATCTGCTGGTAAATTCCTCCCTGGTTGGGGGAATGTCAGCCTTTTGTTCTTTTCAGGCCTTCAACTGACAGATCTGCAGTATGTGGGTGTGACTTATCCAACCTGCTTTCAAAGTCCACCCATCTAAATGTAAATCTCATCCCAAACCACTCTCGCTGCATGATGTTTGACCAAATATCTAGGCACCTTGGCCCAGCCAAGTTGACCCACAAAATTAACCATCATACCTACAAATATAATCACCTCTGACAAACATATTTCCTCTGTGCTTACTCAGTGTCACACACAGTGTTCACTATATTCGGGGTGATGTTCCAAACGACTTACTTACACATACTGACTCATTTAATTCTCACAATAACCCTGATGCAGGTACTATTACTGTCTCTACTTCATAGTTGAGGAAACTCAGGTATAACAATACATTTTTTGAGCTGAGGCTTTAATACATGCCCTCTGGCTCTCGAATATCTATATCAGGATCATCACCATATAATGTATTATACAAATGAGACACTTCTGACAGTCAATGGGGGCACTTTTTTTTTTTTTTTTTCTATTTTTATTTATTTATTTTTGGCTGTGTTGGGTCTTCGTTTCTGCGCAAGGGCTTTCTCCAGCTGCGGCAAGCGGGGGCCACTCTTCATCGCGGTGCGCAGGCCTCTCACTATCGCGGCCTCTCCCGTTGCGGAGCACAGGCTCCGGACGCGCAGGCTCAGCGGCCATGGCCCACGGGCCCAGCCGCTCCGCGGCATGCGGGATCCTCCCGGACCAGGGCCCGAATCCGTGTCCCCTGCATCGGCAGGCGGACTCCCAGCCGCTGCGCCACCAGGGAAGCCCTGGGGGGGGGGGGCACTTTTTAAATTAAGTCAGGATAATAATTTGTCCAAGACTGTCCTGGACAAATTAAGATATGGTCACCCTAATCATTACTACTTCTTGATATTCCTAGGTCCCACATACTTTCCTGAAACAAGTAGACTTATCAAAAGGAAATGCACATTATGGGCAGAATTGTGTTCCCCCCAAATTCATATACTGAAGCCCTAACCCCTAGTACCTCAGAATGTGACTGTGTTTGGAGATAGGGCCTTTAAAGAAGGGACTAAGATAAAATGAGGTCATTAGGGGAGGCCCTAACCCAATCTGATGGTATGCTTGTAAGAAAAGGAGATTAAGGCACACAGAGAGGTAACAGGGTTGCATGTAGACAGGTGAAAGACCACGTAGGGACACAGCAAAAGGACAGTCACTTGCACGCCAATGAGAGTGGCCTTGGAAGAAACCAAACTCACCAACACAGTGATCTTGGACTTCTAGGCTCCAGAACTGTGAGAAAATTTGTGGTTTAAGCCATGCAGTCTGTAGTATTTTGTTATGGCAGCCCTAGTAAACCAATACAGACATAAATAAAAAGGAACACTGTGCTGGAAGCCAGCTCCTGAGATGTCCCAATATTCACACAAAATAGGGGAACAAAGGAAGAGGATGAGAAAAAAAAGGAAAAAAAATCTGTTATTAAAGGGCGAGAGAGAAAGAGAGATGCTTACGCATGTATTGAACACAATTTTTTTCAATAGCTTAAATACTCTGACCAACCAACCTAATATTTTATTGGGACTCAACGCTCCCCTCTCTTTGCTCATTTGTGTTCCCTGTGTAGATGTGTCTCCTCCAATGGATTCACAGTATTTTTAGGCTTGAGGAATTCACTTTTACAGTAAATTTAAAAACACAGCACCAAAAACACATTAAACATTATAAACCCTTAGCAGATCATTGTATTTTTAGTATCTACTGAATGAGAAAATAGGTCTATTTACATGTATTAATGAGCCTCTTACAATAACTCTCTTGCCCAAAGATGGGGAATCAAGGATCTAGAATATTTGTCACCAAACTATTTTGACTGTGTACCCCACTAGCAAAAATACTTGAGAATTCACCTTTGTATTTATATATTTAAAATTGTATATATAATATATAAATATAAAATTATATAATATATAATTATATAGAAGTATATTAAAATTATATATACATATGTATTAGTATTAACACTCTATAAAACCAAATGTTAGTAAAGCTCAAATTCTTATTTTTCAGATCCAAAGTTCTAATTATTTATTTATTTATTTTGCATCCAAGGGATCACTATAAACACCCCCTATATATTCCTACTCCCTCTTTAGAAATCCCTTCTCTGGCAAACACCAAAATTACTGTCTGGAACGTGATCAGTGCTATCAGTCAACTGGCTTGTTTCGTCCACATGCTGCCAAGGGACCACATGGACTAAATTTACAGTGAACTACCTGTCTTTGATCGAACTGGCTCCACTAAGAAGTTATTTTGGCATCTGGCAGACACAGCCTTCAAGGGCCCAGCCTTTGCTTCAGGTGCCAGGGGCACAGGTGTGTGTTACTCTGGTTCCCTCCACCCATTTCCACAGGGCTACAGTCTACAGAACACTCTTCTGATTCTTGGCTTGCAGGGCACCCTCTGTTGAAGGAAGAGCTTGCAAGGACAGTCTGTGAGTACTGTGGTAAAATAATAAAAATAAAACCAGTTACTTTGTACTGGTCATTGCTGAGCAAGGACAAACATAAGCACGTGAGTCTAGAGATAGGACAGAGGGGAAAACACAGAAAAGAAGTTAAGGAAGAAAGAAGATGACTGTTAATGTGAGCAAACTCCTTTTTAAAAAGATGTTCAGAACTAGAGCCAGGGTCAGAAGAAGACCAATATGAAAAATCAGGTGAAGCATAAAACTTCCAAGTTTATGTGATTAAAATGTTTTCTGAAAAGGACAATGTTTCATCCAAGATTAGGAATTACTTTTCAGCAACAAATATTTGTTGAATGAGTGAATGTTCATTAAAGAGGAAAGCTAAAATCTGGAAATGCTATATTTTCTGATCTGGGCATCAAGGAAATTCCCTAACTTATCTTAGGAGAAACATCCATAGTTTGCTAGAAAACGATATTAAGTGACAGAAGAGCTTTACAGATTATGTGCCACCGTGGATTGACCACAAACTAGTGCTACCAAAAAACTGTGGTACAGTTCTTGATACAGTTCTTTGGTCCAGTCTCAAAAGAATTTTTTAAAGTTACAGTATAGAATTTAAAACATATACATGAAATACATAGATTTAAAATTTTTATATTTACTGCCTCTTAAGAATTTTTAAATATATTACACAGGCAAAGAAAATTGGTTTGGATTGCCTCTGGTGACTACCATTTACCTCCAAAACAAATGAACAATATTAGGGAGGAGAGAAATGTATAATGACTGGTCCTCAGTCTCCTGGGATGAGTACCATTGGTTTTTGAGTAACAGACCAAAATTCTGGCTACTTGTCCTCTTCCACACATTAAACTTTTCCTGAATACAGCATCCACATCAGTCTGCTCACAGTGGCAGCCAGGGAACACTGCTCACTGCTGTATTGACAAACTCTTTCTGGACTGGAGTACCACAAAAGAGGATGTTGTCTTGATAACTACTGATAAGACCAGAGATGCGAGTGGTACCTGGAGAGCAGGACACTGGAGAGAAACATGGCACTTCACTCAGGGCCCGTGCTTTGGTACTGTGCATTCAATATGATGCTGCAAGTGGAGAGTGCAGGGCAGGTTCTGTGCCTCGGGTGATCAATCCCGAGGGAGCAGAGCACTGTACACCAGTTACTAATCCCGTGGAAGGACTCCAGCTAAATGGAGGACAGCATAGATCATCACAATGCCAGCCACAAGGAACAGACGTCTAACATCTCACCCACTGCATCTTGGTGTCCGTCACCAAGGAAAACACAACGCCATCAAGCGCTGGATGGAAAAGTGCAACGCTCACACAGAAGAGACAGAGCAACATCGGCTTCCACTGTGGGTGTTGCTGGTACTCCACAGAGAAGGATGCCCTGATAGTGCAGAGATTTGCCTTCCTGACCCTGCCTCTGTGGTCACCATTTTCTGGGACTGTCAGTGTTACACAACAACAACACTCAAGGCAGGTACTTAAAAACAACCTAAAAGACTAAGAGAAAGAAGTTGAGGAGAACAAAGTAATTCCTTTATCAGAGAGCATAAAAGTGAGCTCTCTTGAAATTATGAACAAAAGCAGATGCGTGGTCTAAGTGAATCAAAAGAATTAGAAATAAAGATGGGCAAAAACATACCATATGGAAGAATAAGCAACGGCACTGCTTTAAAATATTATGAAAAGGATATTTTTTGTAAGCCTGAAGGATAGAAATGATAGCACCTACTTTATTTTTACACATGGATTAACATATACAAATCTGAGGTTTTCATTAACATTGTTTGATACAGTAGACAAGGGTCAGAGAGAGAGTAGTAGTGGCTTGTCAACCAGCACACATTCCCAAGATGCTTATCTACACAGCATTGAGCAGATAAACATAGTCCTCTAAACAAAAACATGGAGGGAGACTGCTTGAAGTCTAAGCAAGCACTGACTGGCATCTACTCAAACACAAACTAGTAATGGCAAAGCTTTGGTTGTAGAGGTGAATGAGAGGCAGGAGGGTCATGTACTAAAGAATTATGCAGAAGACAAACAAGGAGAGTATCAACACTCCTAAGACCTAAGCTGGTGAGCAAAAGAATATACAGGAAGAAAGGAGGGGAGAAGGAAAGCTCTAGAAAAATGGAGAAATAAGTTAGAACAGAGGGGAAGCAGCAGCAGGTAAGGTAAAAGGCACAGCGGCAGTGGTGGCACACTGAGAAAGCTTTATTTGTGGGGAATGGACCACTTCCATTGCCCCCCTCCCACAGGGACCCTAGTAGCAGCACCAGTTATGAGAACACGTCACCATCCAGAAAATCCCAGCGCCGTTCTCTTTCTCCTCCCTGAAGTGACAAGAGGAAGGGTCCTTGTACCTGGGAATATTTCCCTTGGATGAGAACGCTTTCCTTCCTAAAGATGTATAATACAGGCTCACAATACCTTATCTACAATTCCAAAATCCAAAGAGCTCCGAAAGTTCAATTGTTTTGTAACTCTCTGGTAGCAAAACCAGACATGACCTAAACTGTTAGGAAATCATACCCTTTATCCCCTGCAGTGTGCCTATTCATAATTTTTGCTGCAGAAGTATTAACGTGCTTGATTATAGAAGTTGCCCCAGACTCTGCTGGGAACGTTATGTTACATGGCATAGATACTGTTTAGATGCTGTGTATAGACACTGATACCACCTTTTCAACATCCAAACAGTCTGATTTCTGAAACACATTTGCCCTCCAAGTTTTAGATATAGTATTACTATCTTTAAATATCTGCAAAGATGAATATTTACCAAAGAGGATAAATGTAACCAGAGTTTTGGGCTCAGTCCTAGGTGAGGTGGGACCCCATCTAGGACCTCACCAACTGGCGGGAAAGACAGATGTTTAAACAGAGCATCAAAATACAATCCAATATGACAGACATATAAAGGAGCCAAGTGCCCTGGGAGCAGAGACTGCAGTCAGGCCTTGGGAAGGTTCCACTGAGCCGCTGCATCTAAGCTGGCTCTCAGGGATGATGGAGACTTCCCTCTCCTGAGGGTAGACCTTTACCCAATGACATCCCCTGCCAGATTTCTGTCTAGAGCATTCTCCTAATCCTCCTTGCCCCCCCAGTGAGTTGCAAAATTGAGACAATGTGATAGGTTGATACAATCCAGTACTTTGCCATCGAAAAGGAAAGTCATATGCTTTACAAAAGATTCAAAATGAGATTCTCTCTTCTAAAGACCTCATTCTAGGACAAGTGTTTTCCTTCATTATCAACAATTTTAACTTTAATCATTTCAAAGCAATTTTCCTGTTCAAGACTGAGCTTTAATCAGAATGTATCTTCAGGTCACTTCATGGCCTCTTCAGGATTCTCTCTAGGTAACTACAGAATCATGCATAATCATTCCCGTCCCCCCCAGCCCCGGCACCTTCAGTAAATAGTTAGTTCAACATTTTATGCAGAAATAGAAACAAAACAGGCCTCTAGGGTTATCTCCAGCTAATTTTCATGAATTAATTTCCCAGGATTAATGTTTATGCACCAGTCTCTTCACCACATAATCAAATCACTGGAGTTGAAGTGGTCTAACTCCTTATTTTGCAGCTTGATTAAGCAGGTGATGAAATACTTGAATATAATTTGGATAGTTAGAAACTCACAGTATCAATAAACCACAGTGGAGGATGACATTACTGATGATGTCTCATTGCTTACTTCTGCTCTCTCTAGTAGCTCGTGTCCCACATGCTATTTTTATGTAGGAGATAAAACAGTTCATATAAATACATGAGGGGAGAGGCGTAAAAGTCTTTATTGTTGTTGACATTGATTTAAACCATATTTAGGCCACTGGGCAGACAGCTGCTGAGACAAACCAGACTGCCATTGGTAGGAGAGGATTTGGGACAACAAGGTATCCAGTAGCCGTTGCCAGACCTGCTGCTATGGTGGATGCAGTCACATCCCTACCATGGTTACCTCTGTTCATTTGGGTGGTTACCTGGCATCCAGTCTCTATCTTACCATCTCTCCCTACTTCCCATCCCTCTTTTATTCTTTTTTCAAAAAAAAAAAAAAAAAAAATCGAGGAGGCTTACAAAACAACCAACCAGGAACAAAAGAAGATGAATAAAAGTGACAACTACGAGAGCCAAGAGAGTTGCTGTGGAGAGCACACTTGGTACGTAGCATGTTTTCTTCCTCATGGTGGCTCTCAGATAGCTAGCTTACACAGTTCTCATAGAAGAGGGGGAAGTGTCCCAATTTTTAAGGGAAGCTAAGTTTTTATCTGATTAAATTTCTGCAAGCTATTTCTCACATGGGCTCTCTGTCCCAGGATACTCGAAGCATCAAAATGGACAATGTGCATGGAAGTAGGTTCCACCTAAAAGACAGTAGGACAGTTCAGCTTACTGGCAATCAGCTGTTCTGCCAAATGATTGAGGCGATGTCGTCTTGTATGTAATCTAGAGACCTAACTTATTCCAATGATAAGTACTTAGATTACCTGGCAGCACAGATAGATAGAATGCCCTTTAAATGATCTTTTCTAAATATTTCTTTCACCTGTGTTTTTGATATACAAGATCTGTTCTGTATTGTTTGTGGCTGGAGATAATTCCTGATCCAAAAATCTGGCTGTGTATCTACAAATGAAGGATGAGTTGGAATTGATGACCTACTGCACTCAGCCCTTTTCCTCATCCCAGAACAATACCTTAGTGGTCAGCGCTATAACTACTGTTCTTAAATTTAAGCTTACCAAAATCCAAAGAATTGTGTTGATAAGGAAAAAAGAAATTATGCAGTATAATAAAAGGTAATTGAAAGAATGGTCTAAACCCTAGCAAAACTGGCTTCTCTAGAAGAAATATCCACCAGGTATTTGAAATGATAAAGGTACACACGGTGAAGCAGGTTCTTAAGGATCACTAAGATCATTATAGGTATGGGTGTGGCGTGCGTGGTACCTCCCATCTCAACCACCTTTTTGTGTCTGTACAAGTCTTGGTGAGAAGAAATGCCTTCATCCACTGCCTAACACCCCAAGCTGGATGGTCCAGATGTTCCTTCTCTCCATTGCCAATAGCTGAGGGTAGGCACATGACCAGGGCTCAACCAATTGGATACTCACATCCAGGGCTATGAATGTGAAGGGAGCGATGCAAAGACACAGGAATAGTCAGAGATTACTGGCAGAGAGGAGAGTGCCAGGAAGTGTGTAGGGACACCAATTGCCAAACCCATCATCCTGCTCCTATGTGTGACATAAGGGTGTCCTATGTCGCTAACTGTCTAATTCCCAAGGCCTGTTTTCATCCCATCCATTCAGTGATATCCAATATCGATATCCTTCCACTGACATCTTTTCTACTTAAATTAGTCAGGGTGAGTTTGTGTTATTTGCAACCAAGATACCTGATGAATACACTGCCATGGAAATCCTTACACATGAATAATGTTTATAAGGATATTTAGAAATTAGGTCTAATCCTCAGTCCCACAGGTGAGGAAATTGAGGCTCAGAAATGCTGCCCAGTCAGTTACGGCTGGGACTCAGCACCGGCTCCTAGTTCAAAGCCGTTTTCACCATACCTGTTAGCGATACAAAGTGTAGAGCCCTGGAAATTGTAATGTTTGGCATGGGGCCCTGCATTGATGCTTTCTAAACCTGCTTTCTCCCCAGGGAATAGTGAGGCCTTTCATTTTCTGCAGGAAAAAAACCAAACATTGCACATGAAGGTTTGTACACATCCATGCCACTTTGGGAACTGTTGCTGATTTGTAGCAGCAGAACACATTACAAGTCACTGGGCTGTAAGGAATGCTTGCTGGCGGTGACAAGAAAGGCAGTGCTTACTACAGCAATGCGGTTACGTGCATGTGCATAAAAGAGCCTGCAAAACGAAGAACTGGGGAAATCAACACCATAGATACATAAAAGCCTACAAAAAAAACAATCATAACTATTATTCTTAAGATATTTACTCTTCAAATTAATAAAGGACTTAAATTTTTTTTAAAAGCCTACTATGTGCAGAGCACAGGGCATGATGTTCTAAATGTACCAAGATGTATGAGCCATAGACTCTGGCCTTGAGGAGCTTACAACTCAGTTGGGAAGATGGTGGTCACAAGCTTGATCCACAGGATGTGTTTGGCAGAAGCAGAGGTTGCAGGAGATGAGAGTGATCTGGTGAGCAACACAGGCCGTTGAAGGATTAGGAGGAGATATATGTCCAACCCTGTAACAGGGGATGCCACCTCTGCCCACAGTCGGAGGAAAGAAAAAGCAAGGCAAGAAAGTGGAGAGCAAGAGAACATTCAGGAGATATTTTGCAATGGTGCTGCCAAGAGATATGATTGTGTATAAGAGAAAAGAAACGAAAGGAGCCTTCGGGAATGAAATGCACATTTCCTGGCACGGTATGTCTGGTCCTTCATTAGTGGACCTCTGCTTTATGTCTCAGTGCTCCTCAACTTGTACCAGAATCACTCCCACACCTCTGCACATTTGCACATACTGCTTTCTCTGCCTCCTGAAAGGCTTTCTTTCACTGTTTACCTGGATAAGTCCCCTTCATCCTTCCAGACATATCTTACATGGTACTTCCTCCTGGAAGGCCTCCAAGCCCTCTTGCCATTCTCTGCAGTCTGGGCTTACTTATGATAACTAGTAATTACCACCCTGTACAATGAGGGTCTGTTTAGTTCTTTGTATCTTACTAAGTATGAGCTTCTTGAAGCAGGCACTGTCATTTTCTAAATCAAGGGAATGAAAGTAGAAAGAAGCTCAAAAAATGTTGACTGATTAAATTAATGAAACAGGAGATGATGTGGATTTACACTAGATATAATTTAGCACCTGATTGGACCTGGGAGCTGAGAAAAGAGCAAGGTGTAGAGATAGCATTACCACCTTTCCAGGCAGGTGAGAAATGAGCTATTAATAATAGAGGGATCACAGTAGAAGGAGCAGATATGGGAAATGATGGGTTCAGTTTTGGATTATCAATCTGAGGATCCTGCTGAATGTCACGGGAAGACATCCCGAATGCAACTGAAAATTCTGTGCAAGAGTCCAGACAATGGTGGCAAGTAGAGTTTAGACATTCAGGAATCACCCAATTGTACCCACAGGAATTAATGTGCTCACCTAGAGAAGAAAGTAAGAGTGCTAAGGACACAGACCTGGGGGGACATTGCATTTCAAACGTAACGCTAGGGAGCTGTCAGCTACATGCAAGAATCAATACATTTTGCTGAGCAGTAACACACCCACCTCCAAGGCTTGTGAGACTTTTGCACAAGTAGAGACATACTGCTCTCAGCTTGTAAAAAGGTAAGCATTGACAACAGAGCAGAGATTAGGGGAGGAAATAGTTGTAAGCCACCTTTAAAACTGTAGTTGCCATTTTTTTTTTTTTTTTACTGTGCCTAGAGAACATGTAAAGATCCAGAAAAAACCTATTAAAATTCTGAAAATGATGTTCACCTAGTGTGGTTATACATTTGTATATATGTATGTAACTCATGGACTAAATATATAATATAAAAACAAATCAGCAGACTGATCAAAATATCTCCTCTAATGGAAATAACTGTTTTGTTACTTTTAAACATTTTTCTTTCAGAAGAGTAAGTAAAATGCTTTCTAAGATTTTTAGCTGAGTTTTAAATTAATTTCACACTCTTAATACCACTTTGGTCAGAAATAAATTGTGTGAACCAAAAACGCTACTTAAATTGCTGTATTATTTATGAGGAATAATACTATTCATGGAGGGTAATTATAAATCTTCTAGTTTAAATATTATGATCTATTTATTTTTAATCAGGTTCACTACTAAGTAAATAAAAACAGAAGAAATGTAAACTATTGAATAGATTTTTGCTACTTTTGTTAGTTGTAAAGGATCTTGTTGCCTTCTTGAGAAGTCATCTTGTTAGTATAGCTTGAAGCAACAAAGAAATAATGGTGCTGTGATCATGTTAAAAGCACACACTCAAAGAAAAACTTAACTATGTGAGGTGATGGGTGTGTTAATTATCTGGATCTTGGTAATCATCCCACAGTGTACACGCATATCAAACCATCCCTTTCTACATTTTAAATATATACAATTATATCTGTCAGTTATTCCTCAATAAAGTTGGGAGGGGGAAGCATATTGCCCAATGTCAATTCTAATACTGATATTAAGTTCCTGAATTGCCTCTATGGTTTTTTTTGGTTAGATTTTGAGCTCCTGCAAATAATAGTTTTCTTGCTTTTGTACTTTGATTACAGTAGTTAATTCAGAGAAATCTCTCGAGGGTTATCCGACATTCAATCAATAAACATGCTAGCACAATGCCAGGAGCTGGGATGCTCTGTATGAGATAGCAATTGCAGTATATTGAAATTAGGGTAAATTTAGTCTTTTGACTTTGACTATGCACAGTTATTGTCTGAAAGTTAATTATTGACGATGTTTAAAGTTCAAGTTTATGTCATGATAGATGATCCATGTCAAAGATGGCATAGCAACAATAAGAAAAATACTGGTCGGATTACTAAGAAACAAAAACAATTCCTGAGAGCTAACTATGGACCGTGTGTGGCTTATTTACAGAAACTTTCTATATTCCAAACTATTTGCTCAATTAGATTGAATGATTCGAAGGCATCTCTCTTCTCTCTATGTTGGCTGTATACACACACACACACACTTGCACACAGCTTGGAAAAGGTTGATAAGTGCAGTAGTAGCCTAAGAAAAATATAACAAGGGCAAATTTATTTTTCCAGCGCAAAGTTACAAATGATCTTTGATCTGACACTGGATTATACATGACTTTACTCCACTGACTCAGATAACTGAATGCTGGCTCTAATTTATAAATTCTTAGTGTTGTACCAAACAATTACGTTGTTTAACATATAGGTTAATGTTGAGAGTACAACAGGCTGATGCGTACTGTTAAAACTCTTGGTGCTTTATAAATTCAGAGATAATGTTAAATTGTCAGGACTTCAGCCCAAAGAGAGACTGGGCTTAGCCTTGTGGCCCCACTGCTGGAGACACACACTGCCCTGGGGAGAGGAACAGAGACTTGGCTGATGATAAACGTTTCCACATATCTAGTGCTCTGTCTTCATCTCCGTGCCAGCTTCCCAGTATTAAGAAAGTGTCATCAATCATTTTCCTTACCAAAGTGGGGGTGGAGTGCACAAAGCACGAGGAGTAGAACCTGCCCTGCCTTTGGATGAAGCCTTTTCATGAGGATTCCTGGCCATATTTAGCCCACTGTAGCCAGTACTAACAGCATTTGAAGCAACAGTTCCAATTAGCTTTCCCTTTCCTTTTAGCACTTCCCCCCACCGCCCCGGCTGGCTTTTCCGTATCTTCTTAAACCTGAAAAGACAACTGCTTCATTACTTAAAAAATTTTTTTAACACAAGAAGTTGGAGGGGATATCTCAACCCAAACAAATTTGTTAAAGACAGAGTCAAAAGAGATGCTCTCTAATCATCAAAAATCCTGATGATTCAGTATCAGTAGCACACTGTCCATGTTCCTGAAATAACATGATACACAGATGGTCCAAGGGTAGAGGAGTAGAGTAAGTAAGCATCAGTAGCAGAGTGCCGAGAACATAAGCTTTGGAGTCAAGAAATCACAGTGGGATCCATACTGGAAAAATGAATAGCTGCACCACCTTTGGTTAAGTGACTCCACGTCTTTCAGCCTTATTTTTCTCAGGGCCGAAATGGGAACGAAAATATCAACTTTGCAAGGTTGCCACAAGAATGAAAGGGTGCAAAGTGCACAGCTCTAGGGCAGAGCCTTGATACATACTAATTACTACGTTACCCCATAGTAAATCAGGTGCAGAGGAAGCCTGAAGTATAATAAAATAACACCAAAAGAGAAGAAAATGAGGTGTTGAAAATAGCTACATTATATTGTATCCCATTGTTAACCATGAATAGTGTCCAATTAGGGGTTATGCCTTTGAGAAAAAATGTTTTTGGTTAGCTGATGATGTCGGTTTATAAGTACAAAACTGACTGTAAGAATTCTTGTTCCAATAACGTTCCTTCTTAGGAGCTCTATCAACAATGGCAATAAAACATGGGTGCTGGTATGTTTCATTTTTTGATACAAGGCTAAACTTTGAAGGAGCTTTTCTATATACTGAGATGAGCTCAATAAAAACAAAATCCTCTGGATTAAGGTAACATCCCTAAGAGACTTCTAGCTCTGGTAAAGACATTTGCAGTAATGAAAAACAGAGGATCGGAGGACTCCATTGTTGCTTTAAATTACATGTGTGACAGATCACAAAGAATTGCTTTTAGGTAAATGAGCAATATTTTCTTGATTTTCTCCCACTCTTTAACAGCAGTTAAAAGGTCCCCGGGAAGTATGAATTTTCTTAACAAAATAACACTGCAGTATAAATGGTGCCAGTTCCTGACCACTGACTCATTCCTTAACGTTTGCTGACTTCTGTTTACACGATTCTGTTAAATAGTGACCTTAAACATCAGTGGCCTGTCTTCAGTCTCCATCTTCCTCTGTAATTTTCAACCCTGCTGATCATTCCCTGCTAGAAAGTCACCCCTGGTGATGACTCTACTTCCTAGTGCTCTAAAGGTGCTCCGGTTTGGCTGGCTTCTCATCATCCCAATTTCCTGAATCTAGGTATTCCCTGTGGTTATATTTTTTCTCTTTATATGCACTCCCTTGGTAAGCTCATCCACTGCCGTATCTTGAGCCCCCACCACTTTGCCAATAACCCTCAAATCCCTATTTCCAGCCTTGCCCTTTTTCCTGACATCCAGACTTGATTCTCAGTGGCCTGTTGGACACTCCCAACAAGAAGTCCTCCTCATTATGCAAATATGATGTACACAACACACCAGCTCATCAGCACTTCCCCCCAAGTGAGTGTCTTACCCTGTTTTTTTTTTTTTTTTTTTGGTACGCGGGCCTCTCACTGTTGTGGCCTCTCCCGTTGCGGAGCACAGGCTCCGGACGCGCAGGCTCAGCGGCCATGGCTCACGGGCCCAGCCGCTCCGCGGCACGTGGGATCTTCCCAAACTGGGGCACGAACCCGTGTCCCCTGCATCGGCAGGCAGACTCTCGACCACTGCGCCACCAGGGAAGCCCTCTTACCCTGGCTTTTTGATTTGGGGATCTCCCTGTTGCCCAGTCTTCACTGCAGTCTTAGAGCCATAATTAGACTTCGGGCTTTGCTTCACCACCATCTTATTAAAATTAGTTGCCAGATTCTTCCTTGCTTGAATCCCTCTGCTCCTTCCCATTCTGCCATCATCCAGGGAAAAGTTCTGATTTCCTCTTCCCTGAATGAACACAGTAACCTCTATTCCAAACTCCCCAGTTCCAACCTTGTTTTGCTCCAGCTGCTGTACATACTGGTACCAGATTAATTTTCTTAAGCTTGGCTTCAATCAGATAATTCCCAGGATTATCACACTTCAGTGGTTCTTTACTGCCTACTCGTGTAAGTAAAAGAGGAACGGCCTAGCATGCAAGACAGTAAGAGGCCCACTTACCTACCTTTCCAATCTTTTCTCTCACTATTCCCTTATCATGTACCCTACACAAGCTCCGTCTAGGTTCTCCAGGGTGACTTCAGTGTCCATCAAAGCTTGAGAACTAATGCCCTAAACTACCAAAGTGAAATGGTCACAACAATTTCCTGGCTCCTCTGCACCTATGGCTTTACTCTTGCCACTCCTCTAAGCATCCTTCATCACCACCTCCACATCCTCATTCTACCCCTCCCTTGACTTCCAGCAACATTTTCTCCTTTTTTTTTTTTTTACTTTTATTTATTTATTTATTTTTGGCGGCGTTGGGTCTTCATTGCTGCGCAAGGGCTTTTCTCTAGTTGCGGCGAGCGGGGGCTACTCTTCGTTGCAGTGCATGGGCTTCTCATTGCCGTGGCTTCTCTTGGTGCAGAGCACAGGCCCTAAGCACATGAGCTTCAGTAGTTGTGGCACGTGGGCCCAGTAGTTGTGGCTCATGGGCTCTAGAGCACAGGCTCAGTAGTTGTGGTGCATGGGCTTAGTTGCTCTGCGGCATGTGGGATCTTCCCGGACCAGGGCTCGAACCCGTGTCCCCTGCATTGGCAGGCGGATTCTTAACCACTGCTCCACCAAGGAAGCCCTCCAGCAACATTTTCCATACAGCTTTTTAAAAACGACTCTCTTCCATCCTCAATGCTATAGATTTCTCTCTTGTCACCTTATTTATAATTACATATTATGCCCTATCTTCCCTAGCTGACTATATGGTCCTCTAAGGCAGACCCCTGTCTAATATGTCTTTTTATTCCTTGCTCAGTGTAGCATTTTATCCATGATTGGCAGTCAACAAATACCTTCTTCATAAACAATACAATGTCAAAAATAACCACATTCCCTTAGACAAGACCAGTGTAGGAAAGAACCATTAACTGTGTGGCTGACAACATGGACCTGTTTATTAATTGTAGCATGAAGTATATTTCACAACATTGATTACTTCAGAATATAGATCTTTTTTTGAGCAAAGAACTATATCTTTAAAAATAAGTTTTTAAGATTTTATACTTCTTGGCAAAAGAGTCAAAGCTTGTATACGTAAACGGGTCTAATTATTGCTTTATGTAAACAAACTACCTATGGCACATTGTATTTTTCAAAGATGACCACACAAGTACCTCACAACTCAAATGCTCCTCTTCAATGTAATCTTTCCACCCCACTCTCCCTTTAAAAGGTAAAGTCTATTTCTTCATCTGGTTGGGAGTGGGCACCTGTGACTGCTTTGATCAATTCTGGGCATAGCCCTTAAGTGGTCTGGCAGCTTGTGCTCCTTAGAAACTATCCATCATATGAGAATTGTGACTCTGTGAGATCACCATGCTGTGAGAAGCCTCGGAGAATGAAATGTCACATGGAGAGAGAGTGAGAGAAAGAACAAAGAACACCGAGGCACCAAACATCTCAGTTAAGATGTTGAATGTGGGTCCTTCAGCCCTTCCCACTACAGTTGATGCCACGTGAGTCAAACTCAAACCACCTAGCTGAGTCCTTCCCAAATTCCTGATGCATAAAATTGTGGGTAAAATAAAATGGTTGTTTTATACCAGTAATCTTGGTGCAGTTTGTTACACAGCAATAGATAAACACTACTATCACCACTTTGGACATGTAGAACTGTGTCCATGCAAATACAAACTTAAAATGGTATGCTGACAAAGCAGACAGCTAATCTTACAAACAGTAAACTTATATGTTATACAACCTAAGTGCTGAAGAAAACCTAATACTGACCAATTTATGAATTCCCCTTTAATTATGTCCTTAGCAAAAAATTAATATGAAAAATGGATTACATATCTCTAATATTTTCCAAGTCAAGCCTCCATTATGGAAGGTACACTAAAGAGTACGTTAAAAAATAAGCTGAAGACTATCCAAGAAACATAGGTATAAGTAAATAATTGGAAAAGTTTGCAAACATGTATTCTGGTAAGTACATTATTAGTTTATATGAATTATGATGTATCCCAACATTAAAATTCTACATAGCCATTAAAAATGATGATATAGCTATACTGACAGTAAAAATGTTCATACTATGTTAAATGGAAAAAGCCAAGTACAAAACTGTGAATAACACAATCTCATTTTGGGCTATTTAAAAAAAAATAGTTATTTGTCCCCTCTTCCCTCAACCCCCAACACACATACAGATCTTTTTTCCTGCGAGGAAAAAAAAGATTAAAAAGGATGCATACTGGGCTCCCCTGGTGGCGCAGTGGTTAAGAATCTGCCTGCCAATGCAGGGGGCATGGGTTCGAGCCCTGGTCCGGGAAGATCCCACATGCCACAGAGCAACTAAGCCCGTGCGCCACAACTACTGAGCCTGTGCTCTAGAGCCCACGAGCCACAACTACTGAGCCTACGTGCCGCAACTACTGAAGTGTGCGTGCCTAGGCCCCGTGCTCTGCAACAAGAGAAGCCACTGCAACAACAAGCCCACACACCACAACGAAGAGAGTAGTCCCTGCTTGCTGCAACTAGAGAAAGCCCGCACGCAGCAATGAAGACCCAATGCAGCCAAAAATAAATAAATAAATAATTTAAAAAAAGAAAGATGCCTCTCAATGTCATTATCCTTAGGGGGTTATATTACAGTTCATCCCTATTTTCTTCTCTTATTTTAAGGTAGTAATTCTTAAACTATGCTCCCCAACCACAGAATCAGTATCACTTGCGAACTTGTCAGAAATGCATATTTGTAGCCCCTACCTTGGTCCAATCAGAAAGTCTAGTGTGGGGTTCAGCATTCTGTGTTTCTATACCCCTACTGGTAATTCTGATGTATGTGAAAACATGGGAACTACAGCTTTACTTCTATTTTCTAATTTTAAAAAAGTGAATGTGTTTCCTTTATAAAGAATTTAAAAGGCCATTTTTAAAAAAAGAACTTAGGTCCCATTTGTTTATTTTTGTTTTTATTCTCATTATTCTAGGAGGTGGGTCAATAAAGATCTTGCTGAGATTTAAGTCAAAGAGTGTTCTAAGTTTTCCTCTAAGAGTTTTATAGTGTCTGACCTTACATTTAGGTCTTTAATCCATTTTGAATTTATTTTTGTGTATGGTGTTAGGGAGTGTTCTAATTTCATTCTTTTAAATGTAGCTGTCCAGTTTACCCAGCACCGCTTATTGAAAAGGCTGTCTTTGCTCCATTGTATATTCTGGCTTCCTCTGTCATAGATTAGGTGACCATAGGTGCATGGGTTTATCTCTGGGCTTTCTATCCTGTTCCATTGATCTAAATTTCTGATTTTGTGCTAGTACCATATTGTCTTGATTATTGTAGCCCTGTAGTATAGTCTGAAGTCAGGGAGCCTGAATCCTCCAGCTCTGTTTTCTTTTTCCTCAAGATTGCTTTTGCTATTCAAGGTCTTTTGTGTTTCCATACAACTTGTAAAATTTTTTTGTTCCAGTTCTGTGAAAAATGCCATTGATAATTTGGTAGGGATTACACTGAATCTATAGATTGCTTTGGATAGTATTGTCATTTTCACAATATTGATTCTTCCAGTCAAGAACATGGTATATCTCTCCATCTGTCTGTGTCTTCTTTGATTTCTTTCACCAGCATCTTACAGTTTTCTGTGTGTGGGTCTTTTGCCTCCTTAGGTAGGATAGACATTTCTCCGAAGAAGACATACAGATGGCCAAGAAACACATGAAAAAATGCTCAACATCACTAATTATCAGAGAAATGCAAGTCAAAGCTACAATGAGATACCACCTCACACCAGTCAGAATGGCCACCATAACAAAATTTACAAACAATAAATGCTGGAGAGGATGTGGAGAAAAGGGAACCCTCTCGCACTGCTGGTGGGAATGTAAATTGATACAGCCACTATGGAGAACAGTATGAAAGTTCCTTAAAAAACTAAAAATAGAACTACCATACGACCCAGCAATCCCACTACTGGGCATATACCCAGAGACAACCATAATTCAAAAAGACACATGCACCCCAATGTTCATTGAAGCACTATTTACAATAGCTAGGTCATGGAAGCAACATAAATGCCCATCCACAGACAAATGGATAAAGATGTGGTACATGTATACAATGGAATATTACTCAGCCATAAAAAGCAATGAAATTGGGTCATTTGTAGAGATGTGGATGGATCTAGAGACTATCATACAGACTGAAGTAAGTCAGAGAAAAATAAATATCGTATATTAACGCATATATGTGGAATCTGAAAGTTGGTATAGATGATTTACAACGCAGAAATAGAGACAAAGACATAAAGAACATATGTATGGATACCAAGGGGGAAAAGGGGGGTGGTATGAATTGGGAGACTGACAAATGTACACTATTTTTCTTTTGAATTTTATTTTTTTATACAGCAGGTTCTTATTAGTTATCCATTTTATACATATTAGTGTTAACACATATACACTTGATACTCTGTATAAAATAGATAACTAATGAGAACCTACTGTATAGCACAGAGTGCTCTGTGGTGACCTGAATGAGAAGAAAATCCAGAAAAGAGGGGATATATGTATATGTATAGCTGACTCACTTTGCTATACAGTAGAAACTAACACAACATTGTAAAGCAACTATACTCCAATAAAAATTTTTTTTAAAAAACTTAGTAAAAGAAAGTTAAAGATGGTATGTACATTAAGTTTTTCTCTCCTTTATATTCTATTTATTTCTTTTATTCTCCTTTTCACAAATTTTAGCTTTTCTTATTTATTTTTAACTCATCTCCCTGTACTTAGTTCCCAGTTCACTGATTATTATTTTTTTTTTTTTTGCGGTACACGGGCCTCTCACTGTTGTGGCCTCTCCCGTTGTGGAGCACAGGCTCCGGACGCGCAGGCTCAGCAGCCATGGCTCACGGGCCTAGCCGCTCCGCGGCATGTGGGATCTTCCCAGACCGGGGCACGAACCTGTGTCCCCTGCATCGGCAGGTGGACTCTCAACTACTGCGCCACCAGGGAAGCCTGATTTTCCTTTTAGCTTTGTCAAATCAGCCTCTTTTACCTGTCCATTAAGTTTTAATTTCAAACTGCTGTATGTTTCATTTCTAATGGTTCTATTTTGTTCTCTTTCAAATCTATCTACTTTCTCTCATAGTGATCTCATATTCCTTTCAGGATGTATCCCTTCTTTTATGTCTTTAATTCTTATAAGCATACATTTTTATTAGTCTCTTTGAGATCATTCACGTGGTCTATAACTTTTGATCTTGACTTGATCTTTAGAGAATTGTTTCATCTGTACATGTCTCAAGAGATAGGTTGTACAAGTGTTTCAACATGGATTTGCATATATTTTTGCCAGGTACCTGAGGAGTTTCTCTAGTCTAAACCACTCTGTTCCCTAATTTCTAAGTATAGAATTTCATGCACCATGCATGCAGTGTAAATTTAGACTATACACTCTCCACAGTGAGAGCCTAGGCCTTCTTTTCTTTTTTTTTTTTGGTTGTTGTTTTTTGTTTAATTGTCATTCAGAGTCCTGAGACAAAACAAACTACCCAAAGTATAAGGAAACAACTAAAGTTTGCTTGTTAGACTTTCCCTAAAGGGGTCAGGCCTTTAAAGCCCAGGCCTTCTGCAGAGGTTTCTGTCTCAACTCTCATGCACACCTCAGCTCACACAAAGCCACATCTCCTGTCATAGGATGCTAGGATCTGTATCTGGTTTGGTAACTGCCCAAACTGCAACAGCTTCACATCCTCAGTTCACTTCTCTTTGTTTTCTCTACAAGTTTTTTTCTCAAGGTCAACTTTGTATTATATTCGGCATTTTTAAGTGTTTATAGGAGGGAATTTAACATTCAGTCTGCCATATTGATGGAACCTTCACATTTTCTTTAATTTTGTTACTATATTGCTCTTGCAATTAATTTTTAAAAACCTCAGTTATTGAAAATGGGCTCCACTTAATATAGTACCTCTGATTCTAAGCTATAGATTATTAAATGGAACCATTGTGTTGATTTTAGGAACTGAAAGTAGTCTTTTATTAAAGAAAGTAAGTCTCAAAACTTGATTATGTAAGATTTAATATTTAAAAATTTTAATTTTCTTGGTATAGATTATCACTGCAGGTATAAATAGCTCTTTCTAGGAAGAAAACTCTGAGGAATTTGAACCAGTGTGAAAACAGATAGAAGCAGGAAATTAAAATATTGCTTAAGGGCTTTCCTGGTGGCGCAGTGGTTGAGAGTCCACCTGCCGATGCAGGGGACACGGGTTCGTACCCCGGTCCGGGAAGATCCCACGTGCCATGGAGCGTCTGGGCCCATGAGCCATGGCCACTGAGCCTGTGCGTCCGGAGCCTGTGCTCCGCAATGGGAGAGGCCACAACAGTGAGAGGCCCGCATACCACACACAAAAATATATATATATTGCTTATTCCTATGAAAGGCAGGAGATTCCATTAGATAATATAAGTGCCAGTGTAATCAGTTAGTGATTTATTAGTTGCTAGCAGTATGACAATCTATTAGTTTAGCAATATAGTACAGAGGAACCAGCAGAGTTCAAGAAATAGGACAGAGTAGGTTTGAATCCTATATCTGCCTGTTACTAGCCATGTAAATTCAGACAAAACTTTTAACCTAATATTAACAATACATTCTTTTAAAGTTGTGATGATCAGAAGGCAGAAGTTGCTTAATAACTTATTTTATTGCTTTTGTTATTGATAGCAGTCTGGGCCTTAGGAGAGACTAAGGCTAAAAGCAGTGTTTCTCAAAGTGCAGCCAAGACATTTGCATAAAACTCTCCCAGAGTGCCTATTTGAAGGTCCATTTTAAACAATTCTTACTGGTGATGCTTATCCACGCTCAAGCTTGAGATCAACTGGTTAAGTATGTAAAAGAATTTTTGTGAGAAAATACAAGGCATGTCAAAAAGAACTGAAGTTCCATTTGAGACAAAGAAGAATGAAAAGCAAAGGTACATTTTATGAACTATAGGATATGCACTAAATGGTCTGCTTCTCAGGAAGGGCAGGGGTTTAGTGTGCTCTAATGCAAAGTGATCTCCCAGCAGAAGAGAACACAAAAGAAGAAAAATTACAGCTATCCCAACCACTCTAGTCCGAGACACCATCATCTTTTACTAGGACTATTTCATTAGTCCCCTTTGGTTTCAAAGGTCACCTTGTCAGAAAAGCTTTCTATGACTTCCATATTTAAAATAGCATCATCTGGTGCTCCTTATCCTGTGCTACTTTTCTTCAGAGCATTTATCAATTTTCACATGAGATTGATATATATCCACTCACTAGACTATAAAACTATGAGAACAAGGACTTAATTTTGTTATCTGCTGTATCCCTCGTGCCTAGAAGACTGCCTGGCACACGTCAAGGGTCAAGAAATACTGAATAAATAAATGAATGGGCTTAAGGAAGTCCTCTCTTCCTTTTGGCTTATTAGAGAGGATAGGGGATTCCTAGAGAGAACAGGAAAATAATCCAGGGCAGGACCAGAAAGGAAGATGTCTTGTGGATGTTGGGCAAACCCAACCAGGGTCATGAGTTTGATGTGGAGGGGAATCTCACACCAAAGGGAGAGAAAGGAAGAACTTCTGCGCTCCTGGAACTCTTTGACAGAAATCAGTTTCTTGTAATATTAGGTCAAACCAGTCCTTCTGGAATAACAGCAGTAGCAATGATGCAAGGGAAGCTATAGAGACCCTAGCAAGTGGGAGGTCATGTGCTCATTATGGATGCTTCTCTTTTGAGGGACCATGGGTGGGCCATCATCGCAGTCAGGTGCTATGTTTCCTACCTGGGATGAGTATCCCAAATACAGAAGAATGCAGGCATCACCATTTCTGATGTCTAACCCTGGAAGAAAAAAAATATATAAAACCATTTCCCTACAGATTTGTGAAACCCTGGGATACATAAGAATTAAGTTTTTTTCTTTCTTGTTCCAGTTCAAGCTCTGGCCTTTGATGAAAAATCACATGTAAGTGAATAGCTGGCTGAAAAAGAGGAATAGAGTAGAATTTGTTTCTCTGGATGGTGACTTCTAATTTTGGAATGATTGGCTCCTGGCAGGGACAGAACACAATCGCAAGAAGACAAGGAAGAAAGTGTTTGGCAGCCTTGCCCACTGGATAAAGATGTTCTAAACCCAGATAAAATCAGATACAAAAGAGAACAATAGATGTGATACAGAAAAAAGAACCACATGGCGGAGAGTCTAGTAAGTCTCAGGGGAATATGAAGGGGAAGGGAAATTAAGACTAGTATTTAGGTCCTTATTCGTCTGTGAATCGGAGAATAAATTCTGACACAGAGGAGTAAATGTGATCTCTTAGATATTATTAAGGCTTTATGAGAAAGGTACTCAGGACTGAACACACCACTGATTAAGAGAGAGAGTGCGTGTGTTTGGTAGTTCCTCAAAAAGTTAAACATAGAATTGCCATATAACCCGGCAGTTCCCCTCCTGGGTATATATCCAAAAGAACTGAAAACAGGTACTCAAACAAATGCCTGTGCATGCATGTTCATATCAGCACTATTCACAATAGTCCAAAGTGGAAACAACCACTAATCCACTAATGAATGAATGGATAACCAAAATGTGATATATGCATACAATGGATTATTCGTTATAAAAAAGAATGAAGGACTGATACATGAACATGGATGAACCTAGAAAGCATTGTGCTAAGTACAAGAAGCCGGACACAAAAGGTCGTATATTGTATGGTTCCATTTATATGAAATATCCAGAATAGGTAAATCCATAGAGATAGAAAGTAGACAGATCATGTTGCCAGGGGCTTGGTGGAGGGGAAAATGGGGATTAGTTCCTTAATGGGTGAGTTTCCTTTCAAGGTGATGAAAATGTTTTGGAATTAGCTAGATGGGCTGATTGCACAGCATTGTAAATGTACTAAATGCCATAAAATTGTTCATTTTAAAATAATTTCAAGTTATGTGAATTTTATCTCAGTAAAAAAATAGTCTCAAAGGTGAAAATTATTTCTTAAATAGATTTTTTAAAAGACAGTGAGGGGTGGGGAGGGGAGGAGAGGGAGTGGCAGGTGGTACATGATAGAAAGGGATATGCTTATAGGAATAGCCCAGACCTAAGAGTAGCAGCATAACGTGGGGTACTTCACAAGGCTAACAGCGTAGAGACACGCAGAAGCCACCAGATGATCAAAGGAAGACACAGACAACCCAGCCAGACAGACCATTAAGAACAATGCTTTCTAATTAAGAATGCAAAATATAGAGACAAAAGATGAATGATGTATTCCGACGGCGACCTATACCCTGGACACTGCAAAGGTTAACTAGGCGAGCAGATCCAGATGGATTCAGAGTGGACTGAGTAATCGTGCCTGAAACACATCTATTATGACATGACCGCAAACACAGGAGAACCTAAAAACGCATAAACTTTATACTAAAATGTTCATTACCTTAAAGGAATGTCTTTATTTATCTCATTTAGTGGTTGAAAGGAAACTCCAGTAGAACCCTACCAAAATATTTTGTTGGCTTTAAGTGCTATTCCATGGTCTGGAATTTTAACTAAAACTGAACACAGAAAGATTTCTAATAAATCATCTCGAATAAGATACTTGTTACTTGTGAATATTATTTGGAAGAAAACTGCTAAACACAGCATGTTGTCTTTGTACAGTGTATACATGTAAGCTTTCCTGTTTAATAATTTGGAAGGCTTAAATTTTTTTTTTTGCTAAAATTCCATGGCTAAGTGTACATGTCACTGTATCTTATCTTTTTTTTTTTTTTTTTTTTTTTTTGCGGTACGCGGGCCTCTCACTGTTGTGGCCTCTCCTGCTGCGGAGCACAGGCTCCGGACGTGCAGGCTCAGCGGCCATGGCTCACAGGCCCAGCCGCTCCGCGGCATGTGGGACCCTCCCGGACCGGGGCACGAACCCGTGTCCCCTGCATCGGCAGGCGGACACTCAACCACTGCGCTACCAGGGAAGCCCCTATATGTTAATCTTTGTCAAAATATTTGTTATAAAAATGTCGCCTCTCAGTATTCTGCCTCTCAGAACCATCAGCAATTTCCATTTGAAGAATTTATCAGTAAAATTCCATGAGGAGTCAGCAGGGTCTGGGAATTAAGCACAAGGGAAGATGCAGAGATTGAGTTCCTATCCAAACTCTCCACCATAAAGTCACTGACTATGTACTGGCAGAAAGAGCCAATATATAATTTGCAAAATACACTGAAAATAAAGTATTAGAAAAGTGCCTAACAAAGACAACATGTTCTCTGCAAAGAGAAATCCATCATCCCTAACTGCTGCCTGATGGAATAAATAGGTTTAGTCATTGAGATATTAATGTTATGTCTCAATATAAAACGTAAGTTACATACATTATCCCTTACTATTGGCACTTACAAAGTAGTTACCCCTAAATATATGAGTCATATTATATCATTATAACTCTACCTTTAGAATCCAGAATTGTAAAGGATGGATAGATAAGTAATCTTCTCCCCAGTTTAGACACCACTACAAGATCAGAGTTTACAGTATGTGACAGAGACTGCTACTTGCAAAATCAACACGCTTCCTCTCCTTATTACAATAACACTGATTTTCTTCCTGTGGCAATATACCAGTAAAGACTGCATTTCCCAGCCTCCTTCATTACCAAGTTTGGTCAAGGAGATGAAAATGGAAGTTAATGGGTAACATTTCCACAAAGGCTTTTTAAAAGGGGGCTGAGAGGATACCGTCTCTCTTACCCTCTATTGCCTTCCTCTTTCATCCTTCCTAGAATTCAGAAGTGATGGCTGGCATCAGAAACTCAGCAGCCAGAGAAATGGGCATAGAAATTTCAGTTACCTGCCATTAGGACTAAAAGTTGTGCTCTAAGGATGGCAGGGCTGGAAGACAGATGGAGTTCTGGACTTCTTAAGAGTGGGAGAAAGCCACATGGATTTTTCTTATATACAGTTAACTTTAACCACAACTAATACACACATTATGTATCCAGTATTCACCTCCTCACCTTTTCACTCCACCATTCTAGGCATAAGATGCTGCGTAATTCAAAGCTATGTTTGCAATTCATTTGAAGGTTTTCACAAATATCCAAGTACGGAAAGACACCAGCACGTGCCTGGATAGTCTGTGGCCTTGTGTCCATCTAAGCTACTTCGAGAAATACCTTGAATTCATATTTTTTTAAGTAAATGCGAATGACACAGTAATTGTTCTTACATACTTGCAATGAAAGGTGAAGTGCTTTGACAGCTGTCAGTAAAGTGTTGAATAGACTGTGGCAGTGAAAGGTGAGGAGATTTAAAAGCCCTTATTCTGGGCTTCCCTGGCGGTGCAGTGGTTGAGAGTCCGCCTGCCAATGCAGGGGACACGGGTTCGTGCCCCGGTCCGGGAGGATCCCACCTGCCGCGGAGCGGCTGGGCCCGTGAGCCATGGCCGCTGAGCCTACGCGTCCAGAGCCTGTGCTCCACAGCGGGAGAGGCCACAACAGTGAGAGGCCCGCGTACCGCAAAACAAACAAACAAACAAAAAAAAAATAGAGGAGGAAACATTAGTGAGAACTGTTTTTTTGTAAGTTGGGGGAGATCTGAGAAGGTGTACGTGCTGGGAAATAAGCCAAAAGGAGGAAGAATGGAAAAGGCCAAAAAGGGCATAATTGGTAAAGTATGGTCGCTGGGACATGGAGGAGATAAATTCTACAGCAGAGATGGAAGAATCAGTCTAAGACCAGAGGCACGTCCTCTCTATCCATGTAGCAATTAAAAGTCGAGAGTAAGGGGAAAGAAGAGTCAAAGATCACTCCCAGGCTTCTGGTATACGGCGGTGGTCTATACCTCTTACCTCAAACCTCCGTCAATAGGTAAGAATAGGGGCAACTACAGGCATGTTTATTGGTATAAAAATAGGAAGTCTGAGGGCACTTATTCCTCAGATTTCTCAGTGAAGCAGCAATGAAGCCATCTTTTTAGAAGGGTTAAGGGTAAAGTAGGGATTTTGAAGATATTTGGGGCAAACTCTGACACCGGATTAGGGAAGTTAACAGGGATACATGGAAAGGGCTGCCACTATGCAGCTGAAGAGGAGACGATAAATTTGGGTTGACAGTACCAATTGGATTCAACAGTTTGGTTTTCTCCACTGCCATTCAGCAGTCCTGGTATAGGGACCAAAAGGTGAAGGGCAGGTTTAATCCAAGGCTGGACGTTGGCAGAGAAGTATGATAGGATGGGTAGGAACTGGGGAGTTGACAGTGCTGAAATCGACACACTTGGAAGTTAGGCTGTGTGGTGAGAGAGAAAGGTGTTAGCATTTTAGGTTTAAAAGGAGGGGGTGGAAGTGATGAAAGGACTTCAAGAGTATGAAGGGCAAGAGGAATTAGAGGGAATAAGGGAGTGTGGAAGCCTCAAGGATAAGAAAGAATTATGTTTCTGAATCCTTCCCTTAGGGAGGGAGAGAAAGGGCCGGGAATAAAAGGCAGACTTATCTGGATGTGGTTCCAGACTGAGACGGGCTCTTCAGTGCAGACAGTAGGTCAGTTCAGGGCTTAAATGAAAAAGGCAGAAGCTGCAAGAACAGGACGATGGGTGTAAGCACCTAAGGGCAGTCAGGACACACATTAAAAATGCTAATATTTGTCTGGCACCCCTGAATAAAAGAACGAGGCTGCCTGAAGCTGTCAGTGACTGCTGACAAGGCGTCCTACTCCGTGACACACATCCCAGACACCTATCACTCATTCCAATCTATTCACTGCCTGGGCAACAGAACACACTTGATTTAGGAAAACTCTGCCTTAGGAAACATTGACGGTCAAATCAGGGAAATCAAATTACTACTGACATAGCTCAGAAAGGTAATGATGAGAGGTTCAAAACAAAGATAATGGGATCTAAATCCAAGCAAACACTGAAGTAGACCTAGGAGAAAAAGGCAAGGATAGGATATAATGTAAGAATCTATGACTGTTGTACTGATGGCCTTGTGTGCCATCTGACGTGGGCCTCGTGGTGCAGGAATGAGTCAGCACAGAAGTGAGCCCAACATGAAGGTGACATTTAGAGTCCCTGAATTCAGGAATGAGTATTTCAAGGTGGTAAGAAGTAAGGCTTTCTCCTACTAATTTTAATTACTCATATAATACACAACCAAGTATTACAGGCAATCAGGAATTTTTTTTTAAGATAAGTAATTTAAAAACTGTAGAGTTTTTACAAATGAAATAATAGGGCTCTGGAAAATAAATCCAACCCATTGTTTAAATACAAAAGTTCACTTCTCAGAATATATCCTAACATTTTTCTCTTTGGCAATTGCACAAACTAACAGAAAGTCTGGGATGCTTATAAGAATAACCCTTTTCTGGGGCTTCGCTGGTGGCACAGTGGTTGGGAGTCCGCCTTCAGATGCGGGGGACGCAGGTTCGTGGCCCAGTCCGGGAAGATCCCACATGCCGCGGAGCAGCTGGGGCCGTGAGCCATGGCCGCTGAGCCTGTGCGTCCAGAACCTGTGCGTCCAGAGCCTGTGCTCTGCAACGGGAGAGGCCACAACAGTGAGAGGCCTGCGTACCGCAAGAGAAAAAAAAAGAATAACCTTTTTTGTGTGTCGGTAGAATATAAGATGCTTTATTCTGCTTGAACATCTTTGAAGGAATGATCAAAGAAGCAGAATTGTATTTGTATTGTCAAATGACCTTGGTCTGTGATCTTCATAGAAAACAAACAGCTTTAAATGAGAAAAAGCTGTCAGTTTGGCCATATTACAATACAAGAGCTCATCACATGCTCTATCCTGCGGTTCGGAATTATAGCACTCTTTTATGTAGTTACCCCGTAAATCACTACCCACTATTTATGGTATTTCGGCACCTCTGGCCAAAATATCCAGTAAATCAAATTGAGGATGAAATATTTTTGGCATAAACCAATTCAATATGTTCTTGCTCCTGACAGCTGTAAAACCAGAGAGTTATTTTACATTTCAGGGTTTGAAGTGTAAAAAATCACAATTTTGGATGACCGGATACATTCCAACTGAAATCCTGGAAACCTCACGATGTCTGGGAAATCAGCTAAGAGGGCCATAAGCAGATCATTGTTACTGGATGAAACCCACAGGAGGATCACAGGAAGGGGCCATTGACTAAGAAACCAAAAGTAAGAGATTATAAAAAACAAAATTTTAAGAGATACCCAAACTGGAATGAAGGCTATTACAGGATGATAAAATACAGATATATTGGTTTATTCTAGAAAGTCAGCTAAGGTGAAAGAGTCAGAGTCCCAGGTGAGTCTGGCAATTATACTCACAAAACATTTATGTAGAAAGTAATCACTCTTATTTAAGCCTGTTGTAACGATTAGTAAAAGAAATAAAAGAGGACAAAAGGGATGTGCTAAAGCAAGAATATAAACACTAATGAAACAGTTCAGCACCACAGGGGAATACTGTTTTAATTGTTTGAGGTTTCGTAAGTAAAAGTGACTCTGTCAGTATTATTATCTGAAAATAATTTAATGAAGCCACAGGATGATTTACACACATGCACTAAAACAATTTAAATTCTGGAAAATAAGATGTAATGTAGTCTTTGCTCTACCACTAATGGCTGAGAAATATACTGACAGCAACCAGAGGTGGGGAGCTGGGCCCGTGGCCCTTCTGTTTTTATGTGAGCTGTCTTGTATTGATGGGAACATAACCCTTGGAAACTCAAAATTTATGCTGAATATTTCTGAAATCTTTTAAGTGCATTTCTCTTAGTGGTTGTGACTACTACTTTAAAACAACACAGAAATATTTTTTGATTCATGCCACTCTGGTTTTCCAGAATTGGTGGCATCCAAAGGTGAACTTGCGTTAAGTACCTAGGAACCCAGATTTCTACTTTTGACTCTGGATTGGCCGCAACTGTAGAACCAACTGGTGCTTTGGGAGGGCTTAGCCCTCCCTCTTTCTCCCAGCTGTCCCACTGCCCCCCCACACCCAATACTAATCAAGATTAATACACGGGGGCTTCCCTGGTGGTGCAGTGGTTGAGAGTCCGCCTGCCGATGCAGGGGACATGGGTTCATGCCCCGGTCTGGGAAGATCCCACATGCCACGGAGCGGCTAGGCCCGTGAGCCATGGCCGCTGAACCTGCGCATCCGGAGCCTGTGCTCCACAACAGGAGAGGTCACAACAGTGAGAGGCCCACGTACCGCCAAAAAAAAAAAAAAAGATTAATACACGATACATAAAAATAGTGTCTGTTACGCAAAATCAGTTTCAGGAAGAGTTCTCTTGCTTCCTGTCCAATGGAATCACTATCCTAGACCCTTCCTATATCTGGTGTCATCACTGAATGGCAGTTGTAGTATACTGGTCAAATACATGGACCTGGGCATCAGATAGACTCTGGCCTATACCAGAGACAAGCTAAAAGGGACTGACACCGTCTCTTTTTATATGTGTGTGACCTTGGGAAACTTTTAACCTCCTTAAGTCTCAGATTGTTTAGGGTAGTTGCAAGGACTAAATGAAATAATGCTCTGTGAAGTGCTTGGGCAAGTAGGAAGTACTCAATCAAAGCCAGTCATTTTTAATATTACTGTTACCAGTATTATTCATGTTTCTTGCAATTTTCCCTTGCAAATTGTTTATCCAATGAAAAATTGACAATAATAACCATGAAAATTTATAGGAAATGGAGATATAAGGTTTTTTCTTACTAATAAGCAGTACATAGTACCCCACAGGTACTCTTATTCTATTACTCACTTTGAAAATTTCATGTGTGAGGAATCGTAGGACTATAAGTTATATTATGACGAGAGGGACTAATTATTAGGAAATGAGGTTTTCTGGAAAACAAAAAATTCTGATTAGAAAATGAGTTGTCATCTGTTATGGACTGAATTGTGTTCCCCCCAAATGCATATGTTGAAGTCCTAACACCCAGTACCTCAGAATGTGACTATATTTAGATGTAGGGTCTTTCAAGAAGGAATTTACTTAAAATGAGGCCCTCAGGATAAGCCCTAATCCAATCTGACTGATGTCATTTTAAGAAGAGATTAGGAGAGACAGAGAGATACCAGGGGTTCATGAGCCCAGAAGGACAGCTACGTGAAGAAGCAGCAAGAGGGTGGTCATCTTTGAGTCAAGGAGAGAGGCTTCAGAGGAAACCAACCCTGCAAGAACCTTGATCTTGGACTTCCAGCCTCCAGAAGGATGAGAAAATAACTTCTGTTTAAGCCACCCAGTCAGTGGTATTTTGTTAGAGCAGCCCTAGTAAATTGATACACCATCTATGGGTAACCAACTAGCAAAATAACAGTATGACAAAAATCCCCCCACAATTCTAAAACATGTTGAAGATCATTTGATTATTTAGAGAGTATTTCAGTCTCTTATATTGTCTTAGAGTTATCTGTATGACCATCAATTTTCATTTTACCAGCAAAGAATGGAAATCCTTGCTATTAGAGAATTCTGGATAACAATTTATTTTAACAAGTATTGATTGAGTTGTAACCAAACAGAAAAGCCTTGTACTCACTGGTGAGGACTGTATGTAGTGGGAGAGAATAAAGATAAGTAAGAAAGTACTCAAATACTTTACAATATGATGAGAGAGAGAGAGAGAGTTGTAAACAACCATAAGATAAGAACAAATAAAAATGCTATAATAAATGTGAAGACCTAGGGATTTGAAAGAACAGCTGTGTGAAGAATTGATTTTTACCTCGGTACACTGATCAAGATTTAGTTGAGAAGACACGTTTCAGCTGGTACTTAAAAGATGAATAGGGTTTCAACAGGTGAGAAGGAAGAGAGCATTCCAAGGATAAACAGCAGGATAAAATTATTTTGGGATATTGGGAAAACATAGGTAAGGGCAATGGTCAGATAAATAGAATAGGGTGAGGATGGAGCAATGGAAAACCTGAAGGGTTTTGAGTAGCATGGTGGACTAATAACAAATATTAATAGCTTTCTTCTCTTTATTATCATTATTTTTTATTTTCATTTTTTTTTAATTTATTTTTTTTCTTTCTTTCTCCCTTTTACTCTGAGCCATGTGGCTGACAGGGTCTAGATGCTCTGGCCTTGTGTCAGGCCTCAGCCTCTGAGGTGAGAGAGCTCAGTTCAGGACATTGGAACACCAGAGACCTCCTGGCCCCACATAATATCAGTCGGCAAGAGCTCTCCCAGAGATCTCCATCTCAACACTAAGAGCCAGGTCCACCCAATGGCCAGCAAGATCCAGTGCTGGACAGACCATGCAAAACAGCTAGCACCAGGAACACAACTCCACCCATTAGCAGAGAGGCTGCCTAAAATCATACTAAGTTCACAGACACCCCAAAAAACACCACCAGATGCAGCCCTGCCTACCAGAAAGACAAGATCCAGCCCTACCCACCAGAACACAGGCACCAGTCCACTCCACCAGGAAGCCACAGAACCAACCTCACCCACTGGAGGAAGACACCAAAAACAACGGGAACTACAAACCTGCAGGCTGTGAAAAGGAGACCGAAATCACAGTAAGTTAAACAAAATGAGAAGACAGGGAAACACACAGCAGATAAAGGAGCAAGGTAAAAAACCACCGGACCAAACAAATGAAGAGGAAATAGGCAGTCTACTTGAAAAATAATTCAGAGTAATGATAGTAAAGATGATCCAAAATCTTGGAAATAAAATGGAGAAAATACAAGAAACGTTTAACAAGGACCTAGAAGAACTAAAGAGCAAACAAACAATGATGAACAACACAATAAATGAAATTAAAAATTCTCTAGAAGGGATCAATAGCAGAATAACTGAGGCAGAAGAATGGAGAAGTGACCTGGAAGATAAAATAGTGGAAATAACTACTGCAGAGCAGAATGAAGAAAAAAGAATGAAAAGAATTGAGGACAGTCTCAGAGACCTCTGGGACAACATTAAACACACCAACATTCAAATTACAGGGGTCCCAGAAGAAGAGAAAATGAAAGGGTCTGAGAAAAAATTTGTAGAGACTATATTCAAAAACTTCCCTAACATGGGAAAGGAAATAGTCAAGTCCAGGAAGCAAAGAGAGTCCCATACAGGATAAATCCAAGGAGAAACACCCCAAGATACATATTAATCAAACTATCAAAAATTAAATACATAGAACAAATATTAAAAGCAGCAAGGGAAAAGTAACAAATAACATACAAGGGAATCCCCATAAGGTTAACAGCTGATGTTTCAGCAGAAACTCTGCAAGCCAGAAGGGAGTGGCAGGACATATTTAAAGTGATGAAAGGGAAGAACCTACAACGAAGATTACTCTACACAGCAAGGATCTCATTCAGATTCGATGGAGAAATTAAAACCTTTACAGACAAACAACAGTTAAGAGAATTCAGCACCACCAAACCAGCTTTACAACAAATGCTAAAGGAACTTCTCTAGGCAGGAAACACAAGAGAAGGAAAAGACCTACAGTAACAATCCAAAACAATTTAGAAAATGGGAATAGGAACATACATATCGATAACTGCCTTAATGTAAATGGATTAAATGCTGCAACCTAAAGACATAGACTGGCTGAATGGATACAAAAACAAGACCTGTATATATGCTATCTACAAGAGACCCACTTCAGACCTAGGGACACATATGGACTGAAAGTGAGGGGCTGGAAAAAGATATTCCATGCAAATGAAAATCAAAAGAAACCTGGAGTAGCAAGTCTCATATCAGACAAAATAGACTTTAAAATAAAGACTATTACAAGAGACAAAGAAGGACACGACTTAATGATCAAGGGATCAATCCAAGATGAAAATATAACAATTGTAAATATTTATGCACCCAAACTAGGAGCACCTCAATACATAAGGCAAATGCTAACAGCCATAAAAGGGGAAATCAATGGTAACACAATCATAGTAGGGAACTTTAACACCTCACTTTCACAAATGGACAGATCATCCAAAATGAAAATAAATAAGGAAACACAAGCTTTAAATGACACATTAAACAAGATGGACTTAATTGATATTTATAGGACATTCCATCCAAAAACAACAGAATTCTCTTTTTTCTTCTGACATACATACACTAATATGTATAAAATGGATAACTAATAAGAACCTGCTGTAAAAAAGAAATAAAATTCTAAAATTAAAAGAAAAAGAACAAGAAAAATCTCAAATAAACAATCTAACCTTACATCTAAAGCAATTAGAGAAAGAAGAAGCAAAAAAACCCAAAGTCAGCAGAAGGAAAGAAATCATAAAGATCAGATCAGAAATAAATGAAAAAGAAATGAAGGAAACAATAGCAAAGATGAATTAATTAATTAAGTGTCCATCGACAGCAGATGAATGGATAAAGATGTGGCACATATATACAATGGAATATTACTCAGCCATAAAAAGGAATGAAATTGAGTTATTTGTAGTGAGGTAGATGGACCTAGAGTCTGTCATACAGAGTGAAGTAAGTCAGAAAGAGAAAAACAAATACCATAGGCTAACACATATATATGGAGTCTAAAAAAAAAATAAAACCTAGGGGCAGGACAGGAATAAAGATGCAGATGTAGAGAATGGACCTGAGGTCACAAGGAGGGGGAAAGGTAAGCTGGGACGAAGTGAGAGAGTGACATGGACATATATACACTACTAAATGTGAAATAGCTAGCTAGTGGGAAGCAGCCGCATAGCATAGGGAGATCAGCTCGGTGCTCTGTGACCACCTAGAGGGGTAGGAGGGAGATGCAAGAGGGAGGGGATATGGGGATATATGTATACATATAGCTGATTCACTTTGTTATAAAGCAGAAACTAACACAGCATTGTAAAGCAATTATACTCCAATAAAGATGTTAAAAAATATTAATAGAAACAGCAGTAGGAGCAGCAGCAGAAACTTGTCAGGAATAGTAGGACTAGTTAAGTAGCTAATGCTTATTTAGTACTCACTACATGCCAGGCACTTAATAAGAGTTTCATGTTCCTGATCTCAGTTATTGCTTAAAAACCACTCTTTAAGATAGGTACCGTCTCTGATTTTTTTTTTTTTTTTTTTTTTTTTCTGTGTGGGGGCCTCTCACTGTTGTGGCCTCTCCCGTTGTGGAGCACAGGCTCCGGACGCTCAGGCTCAGGGGCCATGGCTCACGAGCCCAGCCGCTCCATGGCATGTGGGATCTTCCCGGACCGGGGCACGAACCCGTGTCCCCTGCATCGGCAGGCGGACTCTCAACCTCTGCGCCACCAGGGAAGCCCCCGTCTCTGATTTTTAAAATGAGAAACCAGGTTCAAGGGAGTTAAGAAACTTGCCAGAAGTGATACAGGTAATAAATGGTAAGTTGGGGTTCAAACAGATCTCACTGACTCCAAAACCCATTTACTTAATTCACATGAATATTTTCTCTTTGATATGAAAACTAGGACATCATATAATCCATCTTCTCCACATAGTTGTATCTACTGTTTTTTTTCTTTTCTTTTTTTTGCAAGTTACAATGCTACACATTGTAATCAGTCTGAAAATATATTCCAACTTTTGTTTTTATGAAAAAACGTTATTAAAAATTTAAAAGGCAAACTTAAAATATATCATTCTTTCTGGTAAGGAAATAAAGACCTATCTTCTAGGTCCTTGCTACAATGAGAAGAGAACAGATCCTAACTCAGCCAGTTTTTCCTAAAATTACCACCTGGGATGGTTTGAGGATATAAATGGTAGGAGGTTGGGTTAGGGCGTTGGAGCACAGAAGTGTGTGGGCAAAACAATTTTCTGAAAATAAATGCTTTTCATTCTTCACTATTGTGCTTCTCATGCCATTAAAATCTGGAATTTGGTACAACCTGAGCAGAAAATACTCAAGCTGGGGTGCTGGCAACCTTGGCAAACCTGTCAAAGCTCTCTTTAGCTCTGTCCTACTCACCAAGTCCTCCTTAAAAGGAAGATTTCCTGGTATGTAGTATATCGCAGTGCTTTTCTAAAATAGACATGCTAACTGAAAGCTGAAAAAACACTTTTATAAGTAATAAATAATAAAATGGCTGATACACTACATAGTCTGAAACTTTAGTCATTGGACCATAAATGGGGATGCCAAACTGAATTACGGTAAGGATTTTGAGGTATTCACAAATAGGGACACAAGTTATGCATGTGTGTAAACATTCCCCTCCAAGCAGGGAGGATGGCTGGAAGTCACTGTCACACCAGCTAATGGAATAAGCCACCACCAGTCTGATGCAAAACCCTGACCCAAGACTTTGATCCTAGAGTTTGTATGTACCTGCCACAGGACAGTCCTACTCACAAGCAAACTGAAATCCACATGTGTATGAGTGTCCGGTTTTTAATTTTTTGAGATTGATATTTTCACTGACCAAAGGGAATAAAAAGGAACAGGTAGTGACTCATCCTTTGGGGTTATTATTATTTTTTATGCTCTTAATGAATCTCTGTTGATTAGCAATTGAAGCGGTTCTTAAAAATGACTGATGGAGAAAGACACAGCCCATACGTCTGACAATGTTTTAAAAAAATGCTTTCTGTCAAAAACATATTAAAAAACACCCACAGCATTGAGATATACTTACTGGAACCTTTATTTTATAGTCTCTGGTTATGGCCATGGAGACAAATGAATTAGAAAACAGAGGTAATTATAGAGATAAACCATGGAACCCTCAGCTTCAATCTTGAATGATTCCCACATCCAGGAATAGATATTCTGGATTAGTAACAACAAGGAATTTAGGAGGGAAACACTACTTAGCAAATATTTAGCGCACACACTTGCAAATGCTTAGTAGAAAGGACTTATAAATAATTTATAGAATTATAATAGTAACTGAAGTGTTTATGCTAAATTTTGATATCTTTGACTAATATCATTTCTAGTTATTTTCTGTTCTTTATGCAATTCTTATTAACAACCCTCAAAATACTGTAGAACACATGATATTTGAACTGATTTGTGGTTGTCAAAATATCTTTTCATATGTTAAGCATGCATAGTATTTTGAGATTTATAACTAAACAGATTTCAAATGGTCACTGTTTATTTGGTTCGAAGTTTTTGTTGGTGCGCTATTCCATGTGAAATAGAATTATGCTTCAGTAGTTTAAGAAGAACTATTAGCTGGATCCTTCCCATATCCAATTCTCCCAAACTAAGCTTAATGGGGAGGCTGGGGGAGGAACTACTGTCAGACTCAACCCCGTAACTTCCAAACTGATTCCTGTCAATGACATCTTTGGCAAAGCGTCCCTATCAAAAAATTTTACTGAGTTGCACTCAGGAATATTCTGGAAACAAAGTGTCTGTTTGTTGCAGTGAAGGAAAGCAATCGTCAGGGACACTGATATACAATAGTATAATAGTACACTGGTAAAACTTCTTTTAGAGTAATATTGTAGATTCCCTGAGGATAGTGGTGCGGACTCTTCAAGGTTGCTAAGGATGAGGGGAAAATGTCCTCATCCGTTTTTTGTGTGTGTCGAAAGAGGTACTTTAAAAATTAGATTCAGAAAAGAAAAAAGGCATTCCAATAATCTCAATAGTTTCATAAATGTGTTTTCAGAAATAGAGTTCTTACCCCTCAGGTTCTTTTGTAATGACTACCAAATTCACAAGAACTAAGCCTCTTCCTAATCAATAATTGTCTGACCCCTCCCTTTTCACCCCCAAATTACTAACATTAAGGGCATCTATACCTGTGAGTGGCTTATCACGACTTGGCTGTGAGATGTTAAAACCTTCATGACCTTGACTCAAGTGAAAGCATTTCCAAGTACAGTGCATTTAAGTAGATCATTATACTGGATGACAGGGCTGAGACTGAGGGAGTTTGAGAATAGTAAAGCTCCAAGCCCCTTGGGGTAGACAGATAAAATGAGGCAGAACCTGGGGCTTCCCTGGTGGCACAGTGGTTGAGAGTCCGCCTGCCGATGCAGGGGACACGGGTTCGTGCCCCGGTCCGGGAAGATCCCACATGCCGCGGAGCGGCTGGGCCTGTGAGCCATGGCCGCTGAACCTGCGCGTCCGGAGCCTGTGCTCCGCGGTGGGAGAGGCCACAATAGTGAGAGGCCCGCGTATTGCAATAAAAAAAGAAAAATAAATGAGGCAGAACCTATTTAAACAACACATTTGTTATAACTAGTTGTGGTGTTTTCAAAGTGTTTGCTCTGGAAACTATGCTGATTATGCCAGGGTTCACCTTATCACTGCTGCCACAAAAGCATTTCAGACAAAGATCAGACTTGCCCATCTCTGTTTTATACAGAGAAGACCAAGGATGACAATATGTATAAACAACTGAGTCCAGGCTCACATTTTTCATTAACATGTGCTCAGTTACTAAACACATTCTTGTTCTAAATATTTTGCTTTTCTACTTTCTTTAAGAAGCCAATATTTTGGTAAATGTTGGCTTTTGTTACTATATGTACAAAACAGAATGTTTTCTTGGTCTAATATCGGTTGCAAATATTTGGCAGACTTTATTAATAATTAGAAAATTCTTTTCTTTTAACTTACATGGTATTTGCCTTCTACACACATTTTTAAAAGAATATTCCTATTTTATAATATTCTTTAAATATTGTAAATTAATTTTAGATCTTAAGAGTTAGATTAAACTATTCAACAATAATCAGAGGGGAAAGAAATTATCGTTTGTTGACCATGTCTGCTATGTTTAAGCACTGTGCCCAGAAAGAGATACAATGACCTTGAAATGAACACTGGCTAGTGGAGAAGGCAATATGCTAGCACTAACCTGGGTACCTTGTGACAAGGGTGGCAGCAAAGCAAAGACAGTGCTGTGACACCACAGATTAAAAGCTAGCCTATTCTGATTGGGATGATCCCCCAAGAATTCAGAAAGCAGGAGATATTTAAACTGAATCTTAAAAGATGAATAGTAATAGTACTGGTAATAACAATAATTACAACTACTGCTACTACCCCTTACATAGTCCTATGCTATAGGCCAGGCATTGCTCTACGAGCCCTATGTATATTATGTCATTTAATTCTCACAATAATGCTATAAAGCAAGTATTATTATCCCTATTCTTCAGATGAGGAAACTGAGGTTCAAAGAGATTAAATGACTTGCCCAAGGACACACAACTAGTAAGTGGTGGGGCTGGGATTTGATCCAGATGATCTAACCCCAGAGTCTGTAGTTCACAACTTGTATAGCAAACTGCCCCTCCTATAAAAAGTCACCAAGGAAGAGAGTCAACAAGCCAACCTAAACACAGGGAATAGTAACAGAGGATGAGTTATGAGATAAATGATGGTGCTATCTTCAACCACTGGGCTGCTTGAACATCTCCCTCGCCATGTGAGTGGATATGTGAAATATACAGCACTCCCTTATTCTTCCCACCATATGCCTCCAATTCAGTTCTCTTGAGAGGAGAGAGAGAGAGAAAGGGAAGAAAATGGTTGAAGAAAAGAAAGCACACAATGGAAATCCAGTTTATCTGAAAGTAATTATTATATACATAGTAGAATATTAAAATAGGAGTTTTGGGCTGAAGCACCAACACAATAATTAACACATTCCAAAGGAGGAGTTAGACCATATGCTGAATTCCCAAAGGAGGATTCTAAGAACCAATTATTCAATTCTTAAATGCCACATCCCCATTCAACTTCTAGAGCTGGAAATTAGGTGGGAAAATTTTTTTGGAGAAAGTTATTGGTAAGCTGTGAATTCAACTCTGGAGGATAGGAGATGTCTACCCCTTACCTCAGACTGGGGAGAGACTTCAACAGGACCTCATGGAGACCTCAATATTTGTCCCCTGCAGTTTGATGGGCATGTGGATTGGTGTCTGACTCATGCACAAGATACCTAAATGCCAAGTGATTGGTTAGTTCCATTTATGGTAGAGCAAAAGGAAGATTGCTCAGTTAAGAATTACCAATTCCCAGCATACACTGGGGTTCCTAATGTGTGAATCATTTCTTTGGACTAGATGTGGGCATTTTGGAAGAGAGAATCAGAATGGGTCATATCCAAGACGACCATCTGGATAGGGTCAACAGATCTCAAAAACTGGACAGACCACTGCCTTTCTTAGCCAGAAGAGAGATGTTTTGCCCCATTAAAACAACTGCAGCAGGGAGAGTCTACACAGAACAAAGGGAGGCTTTCACAATCAAATCGCTTTAATCCCACGTCCCCAAGTTCAGAGAGCAGGAATGCTAGACTAACACTATGGTATTTATTAAGGAAGAACTTTCCTACCCTTCCCTCCATCCCAGTGATCCAAACCCAGAGGGGTCAGAACCCGATATTACCAAACAGGATGGAGAAGCAGAAAGCCAGGTGGTGAAACAGACAGGAGACCATGGCAGGGAAAGGGGTAGTTCCTGTCTCTGGGAGCCCTGAGCTTGGAGCTCGAGGGGAGAAACTTTAAATAAAGTTTAGAATATTAAATATTACATGGCTTGGAGATTTAAATTATTAAATTGAATCTGTGATTTTGCCTAAAAAGTACTATAGCACATATTATTATCCAAGAGTGTCCAGAAAGTCACGAGGCCTGCCTGAACATGTATCAACGGGCAAGGAAAAAACTTGCTACATAGAGTGGATGTAAGGGGATTTAAAGAAAATTTGTTTCATAATTACATTTAACAAATTGCGCTTAGTCCACGAGGCAGCTACATATGTGACAATCTCTGCACTGAGCACATGTACACATGGAATTCTGCTCACTTCTATTCACAATGTAAAAGGTGGCACAAACAGCTTCAGGGTCTGAGCTCTGGAGCCAATTTGCCTGAGCGTGCCTCAGTTTCTTTATCTGTACAACAGAAGTAATAACAGTGTATACTTCTTAGTGCTGGTGGGAGGATTACATGAAGCAATAAGCGGAAGCCTTTAATGTAGTGCCTAGTAAGCACTCCACAAATGATATCTGCCATGCTAGTTGTCGTTATCATTATTAACAGTAAAAGGTTCTTTTGGACCCACCTTACCTGCAAAGAACAGCCAGAGCAGGAAGCTCACCAGTATCATGTTTTATCTACACTTCTAACCACTTGCGAATCAACAGACCCAAATACTGCCACTGCCGCCCCTCCCAACCAAGACCAAGGTAGTAAATCCAGCCACAAAAAAAACAAACATAAGAATACTAACTGCTAATGTTTATTGCGTGCCTGCTATCACCACACATTGTACTCTGGGCTCTGCACACATTCTCTCATTCATTCCTTCCCACACCCCTGGAGGTGGCTACTCTTATTATTGCATTTTCTTCTTGAGAAACGAAGACTTAGAAAGGTTAAGAACCTTGTCCACAGTAACAACTGTGTGTGGTTGATCCAGGATAAATGGTTTTTGTCAACATTTTCGTCAATTTACGGTAATCAAAAAATTATTTTGCTAATGAAAACTAGTTTCTTTTGGGGGCCAGATATGTAATATGCTACATGTTCATAGGGATTTCACTAAAGACTACTAGTAACTCAAAATAAAGCAATGCAACTTTGATGAAGAAGCAATCCTTCTTTAGTCATATCAAAGAAGTATCTTTAGAATATATTGGACATGATGAAGCAAAATCAAACAGACTGCCCTTTCATTTCAAGTGAAAGGTTTTCATGTTAGAGCACGTACAAAGCCAAACAGTAATTAAACACGTATTGTAACTGATCGGTTCACCCTTTAATCAGTGTGAATAAGAAGAGGTAGCAATTTAAATGAAGTTAAAGCACAATATCCAATCAGGTAAACCCTTCTAAAGAGTCAGTTTTTCCTTCATGCCTTCTTTTAACTTCTCTTAGTCTCAGGTCCCTGCTATTTAAAATGGGGATTATTTAAATGAAAGTATATATATACATATAAAAGGAAAGTATTATGTACATATAGAGGAATTAAAGTATGTATATACATATAAGAACGACTTTTTTAACTGTAAAAGGCTGCAAAATGTTAGCATTTGTTTGTTATGAGATACTACTGTATTTTAATATACAGAATATCATCAAAAATTTAAATATAAATATTTAGCTGCCCAAATGTATACAATGCTTGAGATACAGAAGGTGCTTCAAAATGTTAATAGATGCAGATGCTCTTTGTTCCTTACTAACGGCAGGAACGCATCTAGCATTCAGAAATGAGGTGAACAGTGACCTCATACATTTGTTATTATGATAATGAACTACCTAGAGCCTCTGTAGTTTAAGGAAACACAGGAGAGAGAAGTTTACAAAGACACACAGTATATACAACGGTTCTGAATCTGGAATTCAAACTCGTGTTACTGTTTTTGTAGCTTTTATCTTCTGTGAGCACATTGGCAAATGTACAACTACAGCCATGAAAAGTGACATTAAAAATAATACCTTGCAATAATTAGGTGAAGGATTATTGACATGCTCAAATATTATGGTGTTCATGTCTTGAGTATGAGATGGAGAAACCTATTCATTAGAATGAGATAGATAAAAGTGCCATCACTAATAATGTATAATGTATTCATCATTCCATTGTTATTAAGTATCTACTATGTGCCAGGTACTTAAATTAAGTACTGGATAAAAGAGTGGCCCCTTTGAGGAGTTCTCAATTAGTTAGGAACACACACGATCAACCAGCACTTAGGAAAGAGTATGATATCTGCTGGGAATGCGTAAGTTCTGAAGGCCATAGGAACCCATGAGAAGGATTTTTTGGAAGAGGTCCCTGTGCAAAGTGATGTCAAATCTGAGCCTTGGATGGTGGGGGAGGGGCGCTGTGCTGGGAGAACATGTACGATGGCAAATGTTCAGGGAGCTGGACAGCATGAAGAATTCAGTGACCTGGGCGAGTGCGAGTGGGGAGGGGCAGGCAGAAGAGGTAACCAGGGATAGATTATAAAATGCCTTAGGAGCTATGACTCCTCAGGAAACACTTTAAGAATCCTGAATACAGGTATTTCCCTGTTCGTCAAACATATTCCTTTCTTGCCTGCTATTATTATTAACAATAGCTAGTTGCTTTTTTAAAAACTTCAAAATTTAATCAAAAAGAAAGAGTGTACGACCTAAAAGAAGCCATTCTAAATCCTTTCCTAATCAACAATGAAGAGATCTTTAAAACTGCACCTCGGGCTTCCCTGGTGGTGCAGTGGTTGAGAGTCTGCCTGCTGATGCAGGGGACACCGGTTCGTGCCCCGGTCCAGGAAGATCCCACATGCCGCGGAGCGGCTGGGCCCGCGAGCCATGGCCGCTGAGCCTGCGCATCCGGAGCCTGTGCTCTGCAACGGGAGAGGCCACAAAAAACTGCATCTCTCCACTTTTGGTAATGTGCATTATGATTTGCGAGCTTGGAAAATGGTACTGATTTCAACTTCTCTTAGAAAGAATGGACAGATAGCAGAAAGGAGCCTTTTCCTTTGGCCTTATACTAGTGTGCCTTTATAAAGATTTTATACTCTGTCTATGAACACCAGGAACTCATGGCAAAATTAATGTTCCTGAAGCCAAATCATGGACTTTTAGAAACATCTCAACAGTTTCAATTTATTGATAGACAATGATTTCCTAAGTGCAGAACAAGCACCTACATTCTCCCTGCCTAATAAATGGCTCAGGCATCTGGTATAAGAGTTGCTAAATGGAAAGGAGAAACACTCAAGTACAATGGACTCCAAATCTTTGATACATTATCAATTAAGATTGGATTTGCATGCAAGAAACAGAGCCCCCAGCCCCCAAGACAGTGGTTTAAACAAGATACAAGTTGTAATTATGCTGGTGGGTGCTAGTATGACAGCTCTACAGGGTTATCAGGGTTTAATCTCCTTCCATCTTATTTTCTACTACGGTAGGTGTTATTCCCCTCATAGTCACCTCATAGTCCAAACTAGCTGCTGAGATGCCAGGCATCACATCTGGAGTTTAAGATGTAAGAGGGAGGAAGAAGGTGAGGAATGGCATGTCTTTTCCCTTTCAAGGCACCCTCTGGGAAGTTGTACACAGTTCTGCTGAAATTTTATTTGCCAAAATTTAGTCATGAGGCTCCATCTAACTACAAAGAGAGTCCAAGGAGTGCAATTTTTTAGACATGTGGCAAAGTGCCAAACCGAAAAAGTGTGTTTTTCTAAGTAAGGAGGAAGGAAGGAAGGATAGATGGATTTTGGAAGGCAATTTTCAATCTCTGCCATAAGTACACACTCATGAGTTTAAAAATGTGAGCATTTAACCCCAATATATGTTTATTTATAAATTATATACACACTCTATTATACTATTAGTTTATAGAATTTATAAAATCTGGACAAAGAATTTTGTTAAAAACTAAAATTAAAAATATAAATAAAATTTCCTATACTGTCTTTTTAAACCTCAGGGGATTGTAATGTATACATCACTTTAAAGACTACTGCTCTACAAAGTAATCAGTAAAAACACTTAGATTCTACTTCTTCAGATTGTCAAGGAAATAGTCACGGAATCTAGAAAGTCTATATGGATATGAGCTATTCTCCAGTTTATTGAGGAAAAGCCTATCTCCACTGAGAAAAGTGACCACTCAGACAGCTGGGCTAATTCTGAGCATTGGCAAGACTAGAAAAAAGCCTCAGCATCACTGCAAGAATCAGAACGTTAGCATGCAAAAACGCCAGTCCTATAGAACAATGTGGAAAGCAGAAACAATATAAATTACTAGGTGTTAGTATATGAAGACTTTCAGGTTATCTTTGTATATTTCTCTAAATGGGGACTTGTTTCTAAAAATGAAATTATACCAATGCTTTTGGAAAGTACAATGGCAGTATGTATCCAAAAGCCTTACAAATGTTTTTATTTCATGAATAAAATTCTAAAAATTAATCCTAGGGAAAGAATCTGAGATGTGGTGATATATTTATAATGCATTTATAAATAAAGATGTGCATTGAAAACCAATGTATAATACAATATAATAATTAGAAACAGCTTATAAACCCCAAAATAGGCAAAAATAGTTAAGTGAATTATGATATAGCCATACAATCAAACATTCTGCAAGTACTAAAAATTGTACTTTCAAAGACTTTATGACATAAAAAATACACGATATAACATTAACTGGGGAAAGAAAGTTATCTTGAAAGAAAATATAAGCATGTAGATTCTCATAGTTAATAAATGTTAGAAAGCAACCTATAGGTTTATAGTGCTAGGCAATGGAGAGACACATGGCTTCTGGGTTGGAGAAAGGGTAGTTTAAAGGACATTTAGAGAGTCAATTTTACTTCACGTGGCAGGAAATGTCTAAATTATAATTTAGATAGTAATTATTCATATTGTAGTAACAGTGTATTATCAAATAATGCATTTGAATCTGAATATGCAGAAGCCATACGTATATTATTTCAAGGTAACTTTTGGAGCATTAAGTAAACGTTCATCAAAATAAGGTATGCTATTTATTTAAACTGTTATATTAAACAACAGCCATTATGCTAAACTTCAGATCAGGGCAAACCTTTTGCAGCTAAGATTCAGCTCCAAGAAAGTAATGGTTCTACTTAGAAAATCTGCTAGGACCAAACTATGATGGCATAAATATATCATTAATATAAAAACTTTTCAATAGCTAAACACTACAAGGATTACCTGGTTTAAGTTTCCAAGTGCAAATTCAATCTGAAATGATATCGTCAAAAATCTCTGTGGTCTAAAGGATTTTTTTTTTCTAACATCTACAAAGAGAGTGTACAGTTATAGCTTCTACTCACTGATCTGGGCCTTCAGAAACACATCAATACATGCAGTACATAAGAAGCAGCTGTAAGAGATATTTTTGTCAATACAAAGCAAGGTCACTGCATTATAGGAAGACTCAGCACTGTTTATTTCACTTCCAAAAGGGATTGTTCAAGGGCAGATTCTAAAAGAATGATTCTGAAGAACACTGAAACCCCTGGAAGAACAGACAACTTTGGAGAAAACTCAGAATATCTATTGGGATATTTTTGGATTATGTTACAAATAAAAGCAAAGAGTGTATTTTAAAATATATATTTTTTGCATATATCTTCACGTAACTAAAAGTCCTTATTTCACAATAGAAAGAAATATAAATACCATAAAGAAAATAATAAATCAGTGGCAATTAGAGTGATTCATTCTGGAAAATTTAAGATAACACAAAATAAGGAAAACTTGCAACTAAATGCTGACCAAATGCTGACCAAAACGTCAATTAAATTTAAGGGTCATAAAAAAAACCCTTATTAATCAAGATACACGATACTTTAATGAAATATTAAAAAATAAAACTAATGCAAGAAATGCATGATAAAAATATCCAAATTTTAATATAGATAAGACCTGTCAGAGAGCATGTACCAAACACTACTTATTTCAAATGGAAATGATAAAAAAAATTGCATGTCAAAAAATGCTTATGGGGGCTTCCCTGGTGGCGCAGTGGTTGAGAGTTCGCCTGCCGATGCAGGGGACAAGGGTTCGTGCCCCGGTCCGGGAAGATCCCACATGCCGCGGAGCGGCTGGGCTCGTGAGCCATGGCTGCTGAGCCTGCGCGTCCGGAGCCTGTGCTCCGCGACGGGAGAGGCCACAGCAGTGAGAGGCCCGCGTACCGCAAAAAAAAAAAAAAAAAAAAATGCTTTTAGGTACTAACTTCCAGTTATAAAATAAATGTCATGGGGACATAATATATAGCAAGGTGACTAACGTTAATAATAGTGTAATTCATATTTGAAAGTTGATAAGAGAGTAGACCTTAAAAGTTCTCATCACAAGAAAAACGTTGCACCTATGTATGGTGACAAATGTTAGCTAGACTTACTGTGGTGATCATTTTACAATATACACAAATGTAAACACTGTGTATACTGTTGTGTATACACAATAGTATACACGATGTAAACATCAAGTCAGTATGTTGTACACTTGAAACTAATATATGTAATATAATACTATATGTCAACTATATTGCAATGAAAAAAGAATTTAAAATTATAGGAAAAACGTTCTTAAAATGAAGAGAAGATAAACCTTTTTCATACAATGTCTTTAAGACTTTAGGATCTTCACATAATTCTCTCTTGAGAACATCAAGATAAAACACCATCCAGAATATTTCAGCTTTGTCCCTCATTAAGAGACAGAAAGGAAACCATGTGTAAGATAAGGCGGGTCTTCAGAAGAAAGCCATTATGGAAAAATAACACATTGGTATTTACAAAGCAAATCTCATTCTTTATGATGGATGGTTACAGAAAGAGAAAATTTTTTTAGAAATCATTATGATACTCCTTTAGAAACATGCATTTAATATTTGGCTAACCTCCTTTTTTTTCATTGTCTAGACATTTCAACTTATTTCCCCACGCTTTTCACAAACAATCTTTTTGAAAGCCAACATTCAAGCCATTCTGAGAGGCCTTGAGGAAGTAAGATGAAATATACACAAGAAACAAAAGTAAGAACACTGACTAGAAAAAAGAATAGCCCTGATAACCAGCCAGTGCTCCAGGAAATTTTCTCTGGAACACTGAAACAAGATGTAGATGTAGCATAATATGTTATAATAAGGTAAAGAACGTAACTGCAGAGTTGTGACATATCAAATTAAAAACTAGGAAACTCTATTTAGTGAACTAAAGACTAGTTGGTTTAAACCTGTACTATATTCTTTGAATGAAAATGGTCACTTCCAAATAATTCAGTGATTACATGTAACATTTAAATACTTCATTTATATTAAATGTTGGAAGATTTTTTAAAGTAAATTAATACTATTTTAATATAAATGAATATATGAATATGACTTAAGATTATACATATCCAAAAAATTGATTAAACTCTGAGTTGCTCTATTCCACTCTAGATTGTCATCTGATAAATTCTCATCTCCTTGATGAGGTAAGATTATTGAAATTGCTAATTCCTAATTCCCACATCAAATTTTCTCAATCAGTATCTCTAGGGTTAGGACACGAGAAACTACACTTTTAAACAGCACCCCTGGCAATGCTTATAAATCCAAGTTTGAGAACCATTGCTGAGGGTAGAGTTTTAATTTGGATTTTTAAAAATAGGCATGATGGAAATAGTTCATGGGACAAATTGTGGGGTTTAGTACTATAGAAATGGTCAGCTATAAAGCGTTTTATAGGATTTAAGATCTCTTCCTCTGATTCAGTCGAACTGAGGTTGACTGATGGTAATTACAATAGCTTGCTTAGGTAATTACAATAGCATAATTGGCCATTATCGCAGGGGAAAAAAACAACCTTAAAAAGTGTGTTCCAATGCTTCACTGTCTCAGTCTTGGAATGTCTAAGTAAAGATTACAGTGTTTTGGTGGGTTTTTTTTTTTTTTGAATGTGTCAGTGTCATACATTATGAAAGCTTATGATTACTAACTTATTCACTATTTATATATAAAATAATTTTATTTATATTTTTAAATCTTGGTTTCAATTCTGTTAAAAAACAGAAAATGACTGAGACACTCACTGTTAATGTTGCTATTGTTTTCAAATCTAATATTTCAAGATCTTTGGACCCTCAGTCCTCCATTGACATGGCAGCATGGTTGTTTTAGCAGCATGAAGATCCTCTGATACACACTTTGCCAGCACTTGAGGGAGGCAGTGGTGGAGGCAGGCGGGCCCACCTTTAGGCAGTCAAGGAGGAAAGCCCCACTGCGAAGAGATGTGTAGGAGCGAAGGGACAGCTTGTCTAAAGAGGCTGGCGGTGCATATATGTCCATGCCACTCTCTCACTTCGTCGCAGCTGACCCTTCCCCCTCCCCATGTCCTCAAGTCCATTCTCTATGTCTGCGTCTTTATTCCTGTCCTGCGCCTAGGTTTTTCAGAAACATTTTTTTTTTTAGATTCTATATGTGAAAAAAAAAAAGAATTAACAAGATATCCTGAATAAACAATGTAAAAAAAAAAAAGAAGAGGTTGGGCTGAGAATACATCCCCATCCATCAGTGGGAAACAGAAGGAGAACCGAATCTGAAGCAAATCAAGCATCATAGATTATAGACTACTAATGCTAGAACAGATTTAAGGGAATATATAAATAAGGCCCTTCATTTTACCAATGAGAAAGTAAAAGCAGGGAGCAGTTAAGTAAATTGTTAGATCCTTTAAAAGAGAAGATCTTATGGCTCACCACAGTAACACTGTTTATTATGGTCTCCATGAAGTCTCTTTAACCCATAATGGAATATGTAAGCTTTCCCTCCATAGTAATTATACTCTATGGGCAATGGTTGATCAATCTTGGGAAAGTTGAAGGTAAAGGGATGAAAGAAAATACTGCAAATGTTCCCTAAACGGATCACTTTTTTTGTAAATCAAGTTACGTTTTAAATCTCCATGAATATTTCTACCTCAAATAGTCTACTTAAGGAGTCAAATTAGCTTTCAAACTACCTACTCAAATAAAAGACTACTCAAAAAGATCTAGATGTTAGGGCTTCCCTGGTGGTGCAGTGGTTGAGAGTTCGCCTGCCGATGCAGCGGACATGGGTTCGTGCCCCGGTCTGGGAAGATCCCACATGCTGCGGAGCGGCTGGGCCCGTGAGCCATGGCCGCTGAGCCTGTGCGTCCGGAGCCTGTGCTCCACAACGGGAGAGGCCACAACAGTGAGAGGCCCGCGTACCGGGGGGAAAAAAAAAAAAAAAAAAAAAAGATCTAGATGTTAGAAAAGGAATAGGAGGAATTATAAGTGATCCATGGTGGCTTCCCTCAATCAGAATACTTTTTTTCATTTTCTAATTCATAACCAAGAAGCTGAGATTCAGTTTATTTTCATTACTGAGCCCTGCAAATGGGCACTTGCCATCTGACATTTAACTCTTATGACAAGATCCCACACAATGTTATAATGGAACTATATATGAAGAAGCCCATGCTTCAGTGAAATGTGGAATCCTAAACTATCAGAGCAACGTCAAGATATCTTAATTTTCTAACAACCATACACAGGAATCATAACTTATTCATGACTGATGGCCCTTAAATGGACAGGCATACTGAGACATAACAAGGACATGTGATAGCACATCATGTCTGATTTTTCAAAGAACAGCCAAAGGGAAATGGCCGTGGAGGTGAGTACCTTTCGTTTGAAAGTTTATTTATGTGTGTGTGTGTGTGTGTGTGTGTGTGTGTGTGTGTGTGTGTGTAGTTAGGGAAACAAGAAGAGAGATGAAATAGAAGAGAATGTGAGCAATAGAAGAAAATCGTGTCTGAACATCACTATAATGAATAGTCCTTATTCAGGAGAGTTGAGTCACTTTACAACGAATGTGGATGGACAGATGGAGGCCCAGCCATCCCTACTTCCTGTCATAAAGGCTCTGGAGTGCCAGCCAAGCTTCCCAGTAGACTGGTATTGAGTTTCTTTCTATAAAATTTGGTGCACAGAATAAAACCACCATCACATGTATTACAGTATCAGGGAAATTTTTCCAGCTACCATTTTTCCAAACTTTCTCCAAGCTTACACATCCCTGTCAAGTAATGTCTCTTTTTGAAGCCGGTCTTTAAAAATGGAGTCAAAGGGTAAAAGATATCAACATTCAATTCACAGTGCCAGAGAAGAAAAATAATGATTTTCCAGTTCTTTTTGTATATTTTACTATGTTTTAAATAATCATTATTCACTTAATATGATCAGTGAATATCACTGCTACTCTAAGATGAATAATATCTTATTTCAGAGATGACTAGGGTTAGCCTCACTGTGTTTGTTCAGAAAGTTCAGATTTAATAGCCTGTAGATACAGTTTTTCCATCTACGAACTGCACTTTCTGTAGAAATCTGTCAGCTTTACTCAGCAGCTATCTCTACCCAAAGGCATATCTATTCTGGATTAAATGTCAGTCCTCCCTTCTCTTCTCCCTGCTTTTCTATGGGTACAGAAATAGTTTATAGAAAGTGAAAAGTTATTTTTGGATCTAGTGATATTAACTTGGATTTTGAATTTTGGAAATTCAGTTTAAGATTCTTTTCAGTGTACACATCTGCTACTCCTCAGTATAAAGCTAATAATAATCAAGCTCTTAAAATAATACGTTATAAAAACTAATATATCTCTAAAAAACACTAATATACAAAAGGAAATTTCCACGGTACCATAACATATTTTTTTTTTTTTTAATTTATTTATTTATTTTTGGCTGTGTTGGGTCTTTGTTTCTGTGCGAGGGCTTTCTCTAGTTGCGGTGAGCGGGGGCCACTCTTCATCGCGGTGCGCGGGCCTCTCACTATCGTGGCCTCTCTTGTTGCGGAGCACAGGCTCCAGACGCGCAGGCTCAGTAGTTGTGGCTCACGGGCCCAGTTGCTCCGTGGTATGTGGGATCTTCCCAGACCAGGGCTCGAACCCGTGTCCCCTGCATTGGCAGGCGGATTCTCAACCACTGCGCCACCGGGGAAGCCCCACCATAACATATTTGCAATAAGAGCCTTTTGCTGGTAATTGGAAGATTCGGCTTCATTTCACTGTTTAATTACCCACAAAACTGTTTATTGCCCTATATATTCCTCCAACAAGAATATAATCCTTTTAATGTGCCCCTCAGAAAACCAGGGAACATGGCATGGTTATAGCACATGCTACTCTTTTCAAATATTAGAGCCAAATTTTACTCCGACCTTAGGCTCTGACAATATATTCTAAAATTAGTATATATCTGAACTAAAAGGAGTTATTATTTGAAGCAGAATGACATAGCTATGGGGTTAAGACATAAATAATAATTGCAACATAAACTATGTGTCTAAAATATTAACTTTTAATTAAATATGACTGATAGTTTAGTCTATACAATTATAGTTTTTTAAACTCTTGAAATATTTTGTTCCTAAGTGTACTAAGTGTGATTAAGTGTTGTGTACTTGTGTATATACATTTGAAGAGATACTGTATTTTCTTTTTGAAGCTTATAAATAAATTTGACAGTTATAAAGCACTAATTTTTTGTTTAAAAGGTAACTTTTTCACAGTCATTAAGAAAAAAATAAAATTAGCTTCCTTTAGTACTTTCTAGGCAAAAATCATTAGAGTAGTTAATAGTTACTTAGAATATTGTTTAAAAGACTTTAAGACTTAAGTATTTCAAATTATGATTGTGTAGTTCTAGACCTGTGGTTTAAATGTATGCACACATATGAACATTGTGTAATAGCCAAAATGGAAATGTAGCATCTGTTCGTCTCATTTATTTAGCACCTACTGTGTGCTGGTCACTGTGCTAGACATGGGGCTACAAATATAAAAAGATGTCTCTTCTCCAAAGGAACCTAGAATCTAGTGGAGAGTCAGACATCTAAACCAACTGTCACAATGTGAGATGCAAAGCTGTAATGGGCTCATTACAATGTGCAGGGGGCACAGAGGGAAAGAGGTGGGTTTAAAGGAGAAGCAGAAATTTGCTGGGTTGGATATACTAGGGCAAGCATTCTCTGTAGGAGGAACAACACTGGGTGCTAAGGCAGGGAGAGGCATTAGAGACCATGGAAAAGATTTGGCTGGATAAGTACAAGTCACTCATTAAAGTATCATACATTGGCAAGACATTGAGGGAGATAATACATTGGAGGATTCTACTCGCCATCTAAAGAAGCTCAGGTTTTATGTTATAGGTGAAGAGAAGCTACTGAAAAAATAACAGAAGAGACATGGTAAGATCTACATGTAAGAAGCCTGCATTACCAGCATGGTGAATGACAGATTTAACAGCATGGTTAAAGGCAAGAAGGCTACTTAGGGGACCACTGTCAAAATGAATTAGGGTAACAGATGTGAAGATGAGAAGGAGACTCAGATATGAGAGGTATTTAGGAGGTGAAAAACAATAGGCTGTTGGGCTAATTAGATGGTAAATGAGGAAGAGGGAGAAGTCACCAGAGACTCCTAGGTTTCTGGCAGGGATCATGAGGGATGAAGATGCTGTTCTCAGAGGCAAAGCAGGAAGAGCAGGCTGGTGGCTGGAGTGGAAGAAGGGGGATACAGCGACATCATCCGTTCTGAGTGGGTTTGCTATCCCTATGAGACTTACAAGTCAGGATATGTAGTAGGCAGTTGGACTGTAGCGTACACATTTTGAAGCCCAGGTGGAAGATATAGGCTGGAGGTCGTGTTTGTGCCTCATCTGCTTTAAGTGCTATTTTGATTCACTGGCTGCAGATGAGTTTGCTGTGAAGTGTGTATAATGAGAGAAGACGTAGGCCGAGCACGGAAATCTGAGAAACAATCATTCTAGGATAGGCAGACCACAAAGAATAAATATTAGCTAAGCTCATAACATGGAAATAATCCTTAGAAAACTTAAAAATTACACTCACGCACATCTCTATTCTAAATGCCAACTGTTAATTTAAATTAGAGGTCTTGTTTTGATTACTTCCTCTATATAAGAAATTATTAAGGCAGATGATCTTAAATACTGAGAATTTTAAAAATTATCCTTTCCAATGAGAGATACTGGCCTGCACTCAGCTTTGGGTTTCGGCTTTTGAAGAGAAGGGCTATGGAAAGGGAACCAAGCTAAATCAGTAAGTGTGATGATCCCTTTCTGTGGCCTTTCTTCTTCCCTTTTCCAGGAGAATTGCATATATTTACACATATTTATTGCATTTACTGTGTACCAGGGAGTGTTTAAGACATTATATGCAGCATGTAACAAAAGACATTAAAATCTCTGCCTGGGGGGCTCAAATTCAAGTGCGGCAGAGGGATAATAAACTAAACAAATCAGTTAAATTATATAGCATGTGAAACTGAGACAGATGTAGTGGAGAAAACAAAGTAGAGAAGAGGAATAGAGAATTCAGTGCTGGGGAAAGGGTTGAAATCAAGGCTGGCTTCATGGGTGCGCAGCCTATGCAGTCACACAGGGCCCCAAGATCAGAAGGGCTCCACGTTGGGTGCAATTCTTCACTCCCACTGTCTTGTTGTTTTTTTTTTGTTTTTTTTTTTTTTTGGCGTTACGTGGGCCTCTCACTGTTGGGAGCTCCGGGTGCGCGCAGGCCTAGCAGCCATGGCTCACGGGCCTAGCCGCTCTGCGGCATGTGGGATCTTCCCGGACTGGGGCATGAACCTACGTCCCCTGCATCAGCAGGTGGACTCTCAACCACTGCACCACCAGGGAAGCCCTGTCTCGAACTTCTTAATTTTTAAACAAGTGGCCCCTTAAATGATACAGTTGGTCCTGGTTGTAATTTTCAATATGGTGGATGAGGAAGCCCCTTGTGAGTGTTATCTTTCCTCTGGCTCATCAGATATATTCTCCACCTTTCTCTGAACTCTTCTGTCCCAGGAGGCTGACCACATGGACTGTATCAGGGACCTCCTTTGCCGCCTGGCTGAAGATTTGGTCCCAATAATAGGGCGCCCAAGCAGGAGTTCAAGAGGTCACTGCTTCTCTCAAGATATCCTGGCTACCCACTTCTCTTGTCCTATAGGTGCTACAACTGCTTCTACTCCTTATCCATCTAAGGCCCATCTGCTTACCAGGCCTGGCATATACATATGCCTCCTGTTCTACCTACTCCCTGCCCATACCTTCATTAGACCTTTCTTAAACTTTTCTCATTTGAGTATGCCATGTGTGTCCTGCCAGTACTCAGGTTGAAAAACACCTCGTTAAGAAGGTGACACTTGAGTAGATTCTGGTGAGAGGTGAGGGGGAAGCAATGTGGCTATCCGGAGAAGACAATTCTAAGCATTGGAAACAGCCAGGATGCTAAGGGAGGGGTTACCTGGTGAATCAGAAAGGGTCATCTGCAAACAACAGCCTGTAGACAAATCCAGCTGCTGCCTGTTATCGTAAACAAAGTATAATTGGAACAAAGCCACATCCATTCATGTGTGCATTGTTTATGGCTATTTTCATGTTACAAAGTCAGAGTTCAGTAGTTGTGAACAAAGCCTGAATTATGTACTATATTTTCCGTTACAGATAGTTTGCTAATCCCTAAATCAGGGGAACAGGAAGGAGGCCGGAGACTTTGGAGTTTAGTGGGTGAGGGGGAGAATTATAGAAGACAATGCCACAGAGGAAATAGGAGGACAGATGATTTGGGGCCTTATGAGTCTTACGGAATGATTTTTTTTTTTTTTTTTTTTTTTGCGGTACACGGGCCTCTCACTGTTGTGGCCTCTCCCGTTGCGGAGCACAGGCTCTGGACGCGCAGGCTCAGCGGCCATGGCTCACGGGCCCAGCTGATCCGCGGCATGTGGGATCTTCCTGGACCGGGGCACGAACCCGTGTCCCCTGCATCGGCAGGCGGACTCTCAACCACTGCGCCACCAGGGAAGCCCTGTTTTCAGGCAAGAACTTAAGTTTTACCAAGATAACTATGGTTATTGCCTTAAGCAAGGATAAAAGCTGAGAGATGGGGCAGGGGGAAGGGACACCACTGCAATAAGCCAGGAATCAAGTGATGATAGCTTAGTAGCAGCAGAGCTGCTGAGAAGTGGTCAGAGTCCACCACAGTCATGACAGAGCCAAATTAATTTGCTGATGGATTGAATGTAGAGTGTGAGAAAAAGGAGCTGGGCCACAATTTTCTTTCATGAGGAACTGCAAGTGTGGAGCTGTCGTGAACTGAGGTGGGGAAGTTGGTGGAAGGGGAGAGGGATATAGGGTTAGGGGTGGCAATCAGAGTGGCTTAGCTCATGAGGTCAGACATTATGAGCTTTCAAGTTTGATTAAACATCCAAGTAGCTATGAGATAGGAGGAAAATGTGTTGTCCTCCTATCTCATAGGAGAGGTAAGGAAGAAAATGTTTCAAGAAGGAAGGAAGGTGGCTCTACTAGAGCAGGAGAAGGCTCTACTGCATTGGCCTTTTACTCCTCAGTGCAGCTGCAGGTCCATGACGATGAGGTTGAAGAAGGGACCACTGAAGTCAACAACTTGGAGGTCACCGATGAGCTTCACAGGAGCAGTTTCTGTGGAGTGCTGTGGGTGAAAAGCCTGATGGGAGTGGGCTTAAGAGAATAGGAGGAGAGGAAACACAGGCCAGAGTACAGACCACTCTGAGTTTGGCAGTGACGAAAATGAGAAAAATTGCTAGAGTTAATCTCTGTACTCAGCCTCTTTTTTTTTTTTTTTTTAACGATGGAATAAAAACCAGCATGTTGGTATGCTGTTAGGAAAGATCTTATAGACAGGAAAATATTGGTGATGCAGGAAGAGGTGGAAAGAATTGCTCAAGCTATGTCCTTGTAGGTGAAAGGGGATGAGATCTAGTAAGTAAGCACCAGCCTTAGCGACCTGCAGGGAGACATCTCAGGGCATGTGACACTGTGCTATTTAGTAAATACTCAGTCAATCAATATTGACTTTCAGTCTTCCTACAATGAAACCTTCTAATACTTTGTGAACAGTTAGGGCATTAGTATATAACCAAGAGCTTCAAGTTCAATTCACGGTTTTGTCACTGATGAGCTCGGAGACACCCCCCACCCCCAAACAAGACATCCAACCTTTCCTTGACTTAGTTTGCTTTTAATTATGAAATACAGTATCTATTGGTCATTGTAGTGCCTGGAAAATTAATAAGTTATCTAAGTAAGCCTAGCCAGGCACCAAATCTCTCTGATTCTTGCTCCTGTAGAACTCCAGATAGAGGGAAAAAAAAAAAAGAAAGGTACTTGTAGACTCCAATGTCTACCTAGCAATAGCCACGTACAGGTCTTTTCATAGTGTATTATTCCCGCTTGTATATCTTAAATTTCCTCCAAATGAAAGATATTTACTCTCCGTGTCTTAACACCCTCTACAATTAAGTTTAATTTCTGAGAAGACTTACCTTTTATATAAACAACATACGTTTATAACCTTCTAGTTGCCATTATTTCCACAAGGTTCTCACATGCTGAGCTTGACTACAGATTCTAAACATACCCTGTTCATCCTTGGAGATACAGCTTAAGTATCACCACCACTGGGAGGCATTCCTGGGTCCCCTTGAGGAGAATATCTCCTTCTCTGTCCCCACTGCACTCTGTTTACACCTGTGCTATGTCACTGACCCGGCTGTAATCTGTTGACATTTCTGTCTCCTCTTCCAGTTTATAAGCACCTTATCCTATTCTTCCCTGAGTTGTCAGTGACTGGCACAGAGTAGATAGGAGATAAATATTTGCTGAATGAATGAATTTCAATGTATACATTTCCACATGGAGGCTGATCAAATAACATGGCATGATACACAAGGAAGGAAATGGAGTAAATGGGTCCTAAGATAGGAGGCTTGTGTAAATGCTCACAAGAAAGGGAGACTCGTGGTACATATTACTTACCAGCTCAGAGTGTGTTATGAAAAGACTCTAGTTTTCAAGGACTGCTTTGGTAAAGAGTCAGGAGACATTTTCTTGACTCAATATTAAAAACAGATTTCTGACCTGTTCTACTTCCTCTCTTGGTAACTATGTTAAACAGACTTAGGGGTTTATTTCCTTAAGAAAATACACAAATGCCTTTGACCACCTTTTATTTTAGGAGAATATTGACAGCAATCAACTATTGAAGCCATAGCTCTAATACTCTCAGATAAGAAAGGAGATAAATAAATCGAGTTTATATAATGTGAATTTTCAGCATTGAACTTCCTGGCAGAAGGAAAGTTGACTTATCACTATTAGATTCACTCTTTCCCAGCCTAGTTACTCTCTTTGCCTTGCTGTGAGGTTTCTGTCTTCAAATTCTCCATTAGGCTTTTTAATAGACAATCTGCCTCAGCATTTTCTGAGGGGGGAAAAAGAAAAGCTTCATTTCCCCCCCAGAATGGCAGTTAAACCTTCCATTTAATATGAAATCAAGTGGAGACATCTGTGCTTTGTCAACAAATAAGCAAACAGTTTTATTTTTCTCATTATTATCTATTTATCAGCCTTGGGGTAAGAATTCACTTGCCTTTGTGCCACCTTGAGAATTCAGTCTAATTCCCCCACGTCCAGGCCTAAGACAGATTCATCACCTTTCTGTTAGTGTTTATCTGCATCTACCTCAGACACATGCTGTTTATATCCAGTATTGAACCACCCTCCACATTAAGTTTAAATTGGAAACATTTTTTTTTCCCAGTGAAGATAATCTATATCCCACTAGTCTCCAGGAAATATAATCATTCAGCAATAGATGAAAATGTTTCGGAGCCATGAAGGGCTTTGAAGCCAATGTCTTCCATTTACAGAGGCTTGTGGAGGTAAATACACTGAAGGTCAGAAATGAAATGCCCACACTGATCACTATGAAGTCGGAGGCTCTTATCTACTACTTACTGCTTTCAACTTATTAAAAAAAAAAAAAAAAAAGAGCTTTTGTTGTCCCCATCTCCCAGGAGGGCAACTCCTGGGAAGGAAATAAGTGTCTAGAAGATACCAGACCACGATGAAAGGGAGAAAAGAAAGCTCTGGTTTTCTTTTCCTCTGAACACACCACAGAATTGGTTTTCTGTGTGCGTTTTATTTTTGTTCTGTGACGTGATTATTTGAAAATCTCTCACAGCACTCCGTACCGTGGAAATCTGCAAAGGTCTGTTGACTACTGTAACAGCTCTGACTAAACACCCATTTCTTAGGACAAGTGTAGAACACTGCATATGGTAATCGCAATCAGTGCCTCACAAGCGTCATGCAGACCCCAGAGGAATTCTGGGCCCAACAAACCATAGCAGCCAGACCATAAGTCAAACCAGATTTCTGTGTTACATAAATAGGCCTACTGGGGTGAAGGAAAAAGAGAGAGCAAATATTGCAATGCAGTAATAGCAAGGAAATTAGCGAATTAAGAGCATTTGCTGGTGGATCACTGAGAAGGGGAGCTGTTGGTTGCATCAGAATAGCTCTCTCTGGACAGCTGAGACTCTAAGGTAGTCCACTGTTCAGCCAATCAGATTTTAAATTGTTGGTCTCTGCGAATATCTCTAACAATGTGAGACTCCAGATTAAGTGGTTTCTCCATCTGTGGAATACTAGCACTCCACCAGAGAAACAAGAGACTGCTTAATAGAAATCATGATATCTGGAGGATGGAGATGGTTAAAAAAAAAAAAATAGAAAGAAAGGAAAAAGAAAAAAAGGAAAGTATAGCCTTTCCTCTTTATCTACCTCACATCAAGCCCTGCTGAATAAGTACAGCATGAAGCTTTCCATTGATCAGTGATGCCATTTCCATGACAGAAAAATTTTGAACTCTCCACCTAGATTGAGATATAGAATTAGACCCATCTATACTAGTTATAAGAAATCAAGAACAATATAATAGAATCCTTCAAAATGATCTCCAAAATTCAACATATTCTACTGGGAGATCCATATCACCGTAAAGCTGAAGTAGATATGCATCCACTAAGTACCTCTCAAGAGATTTTGGATTTTTACAAAAGTAACTTTCATATTTAGCAGATGTTTACTCTATGCTGGAACATACTATGTGTAAATGGCTAACCTAATTTACACATATTGTCTAATTCCATCATTACCGCTACCTTATGAGGTAAATACAATTATGAATCCAGTTTCACAGATGAGAAGCCTGAGGCTTAAAGAGTTTAAACAAACACTTAACCATTAATTGGAAGGCTGAGCTCTGAACCTCTATTCCATGCTATCAGTCACAACCTGTTCATTTCTCTAACTTCTGATCCCTGGTGTCACAAGGACAATTGTCAGGTCTGTCTAGCATACCTCGTGTTGTTTGTGCCAAAGCGAAATACTGCTCCTGGCCAACAATGGGTCCACACCCCATCTCCTAGCACCTGACACACTCCTGAATTTCTATCTAGACCAAGGTCCTAGAAGCAGAGAATGTTTTGAATTCTGTCTCCAACAAAGCTATTGTCCTTTACTTTCCAAAGAATCAGGAAACTTGACAACTATCTTAACAGCTATTTTAGGACATTCTGAAAGATTTAATTGCAACTCATTTTGTTTGCTCCTAATGCATTTCTAAATTTCATTTCTCCTAAAAGTTGTAAAAAAAAATAATAATAACTTTTCAGAGGTTTTACCAGGAAAAGAGACTTTTGGTAAACGTACCATTTTTTCTTCCATCATTAATGTGCTTCCAAGTGCTACAAAATGGACAAAATACTTGAAATAGAGTACAGCTGAAACACTCTGAACTGTTAAACTTGTGGGTTTACAAAAACAATAAATCCTGATCACTCAATCCATGTAAGAAAAAAGCTCACAACCATCACAGTAGGATCATTACTGGCTGCAAAGTGACAGGGTCTGGGGCTGATGCATACTTCACTTGAATAGCTTATCACATTGCCTCAACATCAAGTCCCCTTCAGACTTGCCTCAGTGTCAGGGTTACCCTCATTCTCAAAGTCACCTCTGCTTCAAAATCTTGTATTTATCTTTCACTCTTTTGTATCCTTCTTGACCTCCACACAAGCACTGAATCTTATTATTTTTTCTTTAAGTAGCTTTGTCTGGGAGGGCACAGGTCAGAGGCAGGTTGGTAGGAATGGACTAGTGGAGTCTTCTGGAGGTCTCTACGGAAATCTGAACTGCTGAATTAAGTTAATGTCCAAGTGTATTTTGGACATATGCCCAGAAGCTAGTAGACAGCAGGGTCTTTTAAAAACAACACAACACAATTACCACAAACACAAAGCAAAAAATAAGGACAATGTTTTGCCCTTATTTTTTGCCCAATGTTTTGCCCTTAGGAGAGAAAGGGAGACCATAAAAATGCTTTGTACTTCACCATGTATTTGATTTTAGAAACATTTTCCCCATTTCCATTATTAACAAGGATTTTTTTTAAGTTTAATTTTTATCATTCTCTTTTCCTATAACATTGTATGCAATAAAACCATCCTCTGAGCTGGGGAATAGCTCCATGGTAACAGATTCTCAAACACCAGCTCAGGATGGAGCTTTCAGTGTGTGATCACAGTTCAGCAGAGGAGGATAAGGAAATGATGAGTTTCTTTCCTTCCTTGGGATAATATCCTGAGAAAGAAATCTGCAGTCTCAGGAGGTAACTGGGAGGCGGGGCAGGAAAATATGGTCAAGTGACAGATCACGCTTAAAATGTTATTAAACTAGTTATGGAATTTCAAGGTTTGAAATAAATCCTTTATTTTAGTTCCCTAGAGAGATGAAAAAAGCATTTCCTACTCAAGAGAGCAGAAAAGAACTCTCTACCATGATGCCACACTTTCCAGCGCATACAGAAATAGACTAATTCATTCACTCGCTCAAAATTCACATGCCTAGTATTTGCAAGCAAAGCCCCGTGGTAGGTAGTGTGTTAGGGTCCAAGCCTATGGGTTTTTTTGTTTTTGTTTTTGTTTTCGCGGTATGCGGGCCTCTCACTGCTGTGGCCTCTCCCGCCGCGGAGCACAGGCTCCGGACGCGCAGGCTCGGCGGCCATGGCTCACGGGCCTAGCCGCTCCGCGGCGTGTGGGATCCTTCCGGATCGGGGCACGAACCCATGTCCCCTGCATCGGCAGGCGGACTCTCAACCACCGCGCCACCAGGGAAGCCCCGATTACAACTCTTTGACATTCTGGAAAAGGCAAAACTATGGAGACTATAAAAAAGATCAGTGGTTGCTGGGGCAGTGGAGAGCAATGAATAGGCAGAGCACAAAAGATTTTTAGGGCAGTAAAAATACTTTGCATGATATTATAATGATGGATACATGTTCTTATAACATTTGTCCAAACCCATAGAATGTACTGCATCAACAGTGAACCCTGAGTTAAACTAGAGACTCTGGCTGATTATAATGTAGTAATGTAGGTTCACTCTTGGTAAAAAAATGTAGCATTCTGGTGAGTGATATTGATAACGGGGGAGGCTTTGCACGTGTGGAGACAGGGAGCATACGGGAGAGTTCTGTACCTCCTTAATTTTGTTGTAAACTTAAAACTCCTCTAAAAAACTGAAGTCTTTAAAATTTGTTTAAAACCTTTAAAAAGTATTATATGCAGAATGATTTGAATGTTCTCATCTCTAACTGACTGTTCTAGAAGCTGGACACCAGAAGTCCACCTGAACATTGCTCATTGGGAAGGATGGTCTCCACTTTGGGATCACTTTGTAACACTGACAAGCAATCTAGTCTTTACACAAACTTAATAACTTATTTGTCAAGTTCAACCTAGCCTCAGGGATTTGGAATAACCGGGTTTAAAGCAGGGGAATAGTGAATTAGGGGACTGTTCCAAATAAGGGACATTTAAAATCCTCACCATTGTTGCTGGACAGTGATCCTGCTTTAAGAAACTCTGGGAATATTTTATATTTTGAGTTGAGATAGGCCTTAAGTATATGGATGCTTCTAAAGTGCTTTAGGGTGTTTAATACCATTTGTTCTTCCAATCTTGTTTGCACTATTAATTTGGTTAATGGGTTAGTAATCCTTTCTTTATAGATACCAGGAAAGTAAACTTGCAGCCCAGCACTTTTCTAAATTATTACATCCTCTGAACAAATGGGGTACAGATTAATGACGTTTTCCTCAAAGCTTTGAATTCACAGGAGGCTTAAATGAAACGACACATCCTCGTTGCCATTTAATGAAAATAACAATCAGGAAATGTAAATCTGACTTGATTGCAGGGTAACAGAGCTGCATAACTACGTGCCAACATTGAGATCACCTTCAAAGTCTAACCCCTGGCAAAATGAGAGGGCTCTGACCATCCACTGACAGTGCAACTACACAACCGTTTGAAGAGGAACAGAAAGTGACATATTCTCCTTTCTCACGTGCAGTCAGGCTCACACTATTACATAAGTACTTATAACCTTACTGCATATTAACTAAAGACAGTTTCTGATTGTCAGGGCTTTAATTCGCTCAGTCATAAAACAGCATAAGAACCTCTCCTCCTCTAAAATGCCAAAAATTCCTATTTATATGATTTCACCAAAAAGAAAATGAGTAGATGAGATAATACAGTTACACAAAATATTTTCTACCGCATCAGCATAACATGTTTAAACTTTTCAATAATGCATTGGTACTGGGAATCCTCATTACAAGGCACAGTTAATTTCATTTCAATAAAACTTGTGTAAAAAAATGTGAACTTACCAAATCAACAAACATCTATTTTGAAATGATTGCTCATAAAGTAGCACTTAATTACAATAATAAAAAATTCAAATGTAGGAGAAGTGAGTATGTCAGTGAAAGAGAGTTATGACTCCAAAGAGGGAAAACAGATATCCAGCTTCTTTTCTGTGTTACTAAATCACTTGGGGAGAAAATGTTAGTATTTAAACGTAGCACCACTACCCCCGAATGTGATACTCATAAATCCATCAAACTCAAAACAAATGCTACTATTATTTTACTTCTAATCTTCTAGCCAAACAAGATGTGATTAAAAACATTAAAAAAACGACATAATATCTTTGTGATTTCTTGTAAGGATCCAAGGTGACAACATGAAGAGACTGAAAACTACACCATTTCAGTAAAGGCTCAAATCTGAATCCCAAACCTCAATGTCTTCACCTGTAAAATGAAGAAATACTGCTGACCTAGACATTCTACTGGTATAATCTTAGTCAGCAATCTGAAGGCAAAAGACTTAATGTCTGTACTATAGTGCAAGATCAAGGTGCCAGATATTCTGTAGATTTGAAGGGTGCATAATTGCTATGCAAAACTGGGTAGAAGAAGAGGAACAGCTTCCTCTTCCCTTTATAAAATATTATATGCCTACAATAGGTCAAATCACTAAGGTTAATGATGAACAGAAGTTTCTGACCATAAACATTATCATAGGAAATTAAATACTTACAGAGGAAAGTGACAGACCTGTTTATACCCCAGAAGAGAAGGCAAGATTTCCAATGAGATCCCAAGTTTGCAAAAATTGTTGGGTAGGCTGAAACAGTTATCATGACTCTCAATATATGCCCATTAAAAATGATGTTGGAGGGAGGCAGTATGGACAGAAGAGAATGCCAAATATTTTTCAAGTGACTTTCCCCAACCTGACATTACCATGATTATTTAAGAGTATAAATTCAGTATTCAGTGCCTTGCCTATAATTAGGGTATGCTGTCACTAGATGGCAGTAATGGTTAGGTCATTACTACTGGGAATAAAATTCATTCATTCAAGAAATCTCTAAAGTACCTACTAAAAATTCTGTTTATATTATATAAAGCTTACTTTTATATAAATCTTTACATGACAACTAAGCTGCATTAAGACAACAAATTCCATAGTCGTGGAGAACACATTTTTTTTAAAATCTGAATAATGAGATTTACCTTATTTCTGATTTAATCCCTAATCATTCTTATATATTAATCAGAATATCCTTAATAACTATTTTGAAATCTTTTTTGGATTTTGGCCCTTCCTATGGTTGATTCTCAAATCTGGGAACAGTCCTGAGACAGTGTGTTTTGGTGTCATAAGCAGTTTCTATCAATAATATTCTATTTCTTTGAAGTATTCTTCCATTTTACCTACAGGTTTCTTATACTGCTAAAATTGTTATATTAATTTGAAAGGAAGGGGTTAGTTTATATTTTAAGTCTTCTTAGGAAGTTTAAATATATATACTTTAATTTTGTAATACTTGATATATAGTTTTTCACTTATTTTTATAATATTTGGTATAGAGCACACCAATAAAAAGAATACCCAAGGCCTCATCAATATATATCAGCATTAGATAATGACAAATATTGTTTAGGCTATCTATGCTTCATCCTGACTCCATTCTTTGCTGCCCCACCAAGAGGCAATTCCTATCCAGCCTTTTGTGTTTATCATTTTTTGATTTATTTTTTTAAATGTTGGTTTTTAACTGATTTTAGCTCAATTTCATTTACTTCCATTGCTGATACATGCAGATTTTTTTTCCAGCATCTTCGTGTGCATGTGTGTGTATATGTGCGTGCACACACTTTAAATCCATTCCACCTTTCCCAGTTTTCTACGTTTCTCCCTCTTGGTTCCTTTGCACTGATTATGTTGTACAATTTCACTTTTTTCTTTTATTGGCTTGGCAGTTCACATCTACATGTACTCCTTTAGTGATTTGCATAGAAATGTAACTATGCATATTTTATTGATTTCTTCCTTTCCAATTCTTTTATTTCATTCCTTTTTCTTGCCTAAGACCTCTGCTACTAGGTGAACAGAAGTGATGGCAATGGATATCGTTTTCTTCCTGATTTTAAAGGGAATGTTTCTCAACTTTTACCTCAGAGTAGTATTTGTTGTTGGCTTTTGGTAGATACATTTTATCAGGACAACAGGGCCCCCTTCTATTCTTAGATTGCTTGGAGAATTTTTACAATAATGAATCAAGGTAAAATATTAGCAAACATTTTCTTCATCTAATGAGAAGATCACATCCTTTTCTCCATTAATCTGCTAATAAAGGTGAACTACATTTTATATTTTCTAATGTTAAATCCTTTGTTTATGTAATAAACCCACGTGGTCATGAGAGATTACTTTTTATTTAGCGTTGGACTTGGTCTACAATATTTAAAGAATTTTAAAATTCTTTAATAATTAAGCAATCTTAAATATGTTTATGAATGAGATTTGTTTTAATCTGTGGAAATTTCTTACTTTCTTCTAAGTCTAGAAGGCATTAAAAAATAATTTTTGGCGCACTTTTTCCACATCTAGTTGTAGTGCTATAAACGTGCTTCAGAACTTACAGTTTCCTACACTTCCAGAAGCAAAACTCATCAGGGAGGTTTTTGTTTTTTAATTTCTGGCTTTTCTGCTCTTCCTACAAAGTTCATGGCAGAGCAATTAATGTCATAAGACTGTACAGTAAAACTCCATCATTATTACTTGGTAAAAAAGAAATATTCCATTCGGTATACTATCCTTTCAGAAGTAGAGACCAAAAGAATCCCTAAGATCATTTCCTAAGATACTTTTCTGGGGGCTGGGGAAAAGTCTATATTATAAATATCTCAAAACAAATCTAAATTTACTACAAAAAGAAAAGTTTATCAATTAAATCTAGACTTTTTTTTCCCCTAATTGCTCTGATTCACTGTGAGGAAATGCCCCAAGGGGATCCATCATTTGGGGATAGAACTAGGACCCATCTGGATGCTTTTGGAGACCTAACCTGCTCCTTTGAAAAAAGCCTTTGGCGCAAGGTTGACCAGGATGACATCCTCTGGCTGAAAATGGGGATATTCTCTAAGGAAAGGCCTTCTTGGTGAGGAGTGAATGTAGCCAGTTTGGAGGGCTGACTGTCAAAAGGAGTTTCATTTAATCATAACAACATAATTTATGGAGCACTTTCTGTGGGTTGGCTACTGTGGCAGTGTCTTCTCCACATTATCTTTTCTAACCTTCACAACAACATAGGAGACAACTGATGCTACTTGCTCTGTTTTAAGGATAAGCAACAGACAGTGGGTTACAGAAGTTGTGCAACTTGCCCCAAACAACCCAAACTGGAGGAGAACAACCCTGCACTTGAAATCAGGTAATTTGTCTCCAAAGGTGATGCTGTTCCTCTCTCAGATATCGGAAATTATAAACTTACTATTTATAATTTATTATGAATTATAAATGATCTTACCCAGAGATCATTAGGGTAAGAACTTTACAGCTTTAGCTCTATTTTACGTATCAATTCGAGCCTCCATTATATGCTATATACATATGGTCTATGTTATACCAGTTACTCAAATGCAGGTATAGTTTCTTCTGCTATGGAATGAAGTCAGGAAAACATGGATGTAACATTTTTTCATACGCAATTTTCTAACATTTTCCCCAGCAAGAATCAGCAGCTAAACACATCTGAATACAATACTGTGCATGACACCCAATCATCTCATTCAATCCTCCCTAACTCAGGTTGGCTACACTACCTATGGGAAGGGCTCACTGTTTACTTCTCCCACACACTGCTTCATTTTGTCTCTTCATAGATGAACAGCCTCAATCCTTCCTTCTGCCTCTTTCATCAAGCTACCTTCCATATTTCTTCAACACCAAGTCCTGGATAAACTATAATACTCATCTATTTATGAAACTAGAACTGAACATGCCTTTTCAACTGGGCTGGTATTTTTACTAGATTTTTTAAAAACTGTTTTTGGTAGTGTTCTGGTTGCAAAGTTTTCAGTGGTCTAACTTAAGTCTATTTTTCCCTATAAACTTGGCTGTTTTTGGTGTGTGGTCTTACAGATTGTGGGTATTTTCAAGCCTACATATATCATGCTACGTCAGAAATTCTGTATTGCTTGGTTATAATTTATTTGATATATAATTATTGGTTCTGATAATTTTATTAAATGATAGAATTTGTTGTGACTGTATTGGCTATTGAGTTATCTACAAATAGAATAAATTAAACATTTCCAAATAACATAGAGATTATTTAAATGAATTAATTGGTGAAACACAAGCTAAAGATAGGCTATTTCCAACTATTTTATGGCTCTTAATAAACATATTTGACTCCAATCCTGAAGGGCTTTATTTGCGAAGTATTAGTGAAACAATATAAATGTATGTGACCTAGAAAAGTAGTTTTTCATTTCTTATTTGGGAATAGGAGATTTTTTGGTGGGGATGGAGATAGGGAATAAAAATCACACTCATTTTTAAATCCTGTTAAACTATGTTTCCCTTATGAAAATTGAGAATTTACGTGTGGTTGTTTAGTTCTTCAAGAGAACATGCTTAATATCTTGATTTCTAGTCTCCTATAAAGAAAACACAATCATAACTAATTAGAAATTCTGATGAACTTGGCGAGCTGTAATCAGAAACTTCAGGCAGTAAGTATTCAGAGGGTAGGACCTGGTGTTTGAGTTCCCGGTGCCCATGATGAAACTTCTGTCAGTTTTCATGCTTAATTGGGCCACTGGATCCTGTCTGTATGAGGGGAGGAAACAAGGTCTTGCTTGTTTGGCATTTAAAATGATTTGATTAATGATTACCTGGAAGCATTAGACTATTATGATGCCATCAGTATTTCCTGTTTTTCTTGTGCTAATATTTATTTTGCAAGATGCAAAACTGGTGTTTCAGTCTGTCACATAATTTATTTATCCTATTAAGCCATACTGTTGTTGCTTATGAGTCAGGGAGACTTACCTCAATATAACCTTACCTACTAGAGAACAGGTTACCTATTTTAGCGAAGTTGACAATTGACCAGAGACACAAGCAGGTGGAACTAGAAAGAGACTTCACACAAAGGAGAAATTTCTCAAACGTAAATTTAAAAAATGCTTTTGATATGGGCTTAAATTGTTTTTTCAATTTGATTTTGAACTTACATGTGTACCTGAGGATTTCAGCCTTAACCCTCTCAGTCTCATTCATGCCACCCTCTCCCTCAGAATGATCTCATCCATTTTCATCTCTTTGATGATGACTCTCAAATCCAGATCTCTTGTTACATCTCTCTCTCTCTCTCCCTCTACTCAGTTATACAAGAAAAACACCTAAATATCCCTAAATATCATCTCGACTCCTCTTCCCTCCTATGCTTATCCAACTAATCAAGTACAATGTAAAGCTGACCTTTGAACAATGGAGAGGTAGGACTGCTAACCCTCCATACAGTGGAAAATCTAAAGAGGAGTTTACAGTTGGCCCTCCATATCCATTGTTCTGCATCCACAGATTCAATCAACCACAGATGGTGTAGTACTATGGTACATATTTGGTAAAAAAAAAATCCACATATAAGTGGACTCATGCAGTTCAAATTCATGTTGTTCAAGGGTCACTGTATTTTGTTTCTACCCCACTCTATTTCCAATGCCATTCCCTTGGTTCAAGTCAGCAGTTAGAGTGGGGAGAGGACTGGAACAATCTCAGCACTCTCCTAACCAGTCTTTCTACTTTCATGCAGCCCCACATTCATGCTTTATGATACTGCCAGGATGATTTTTCTAAGGCACACACTTGTGATAACGCCCCTACTCTGCTTAAAAACCTAGCATTTTCGGTGTAAAGCCCTAAGCATGATGTATAAGGCACTTTATGGAGTTGATCTATGCTTACTCTCCTATCAGTGCTTGAGGAGAATTTTATTGAATACATATTATGTGCCAAACACTGTTCCAGATACTGAGAATAAAGCAGTAAATTGGTATAAAGTCTCACTGTTAGTGAAGGAAGGTAGAAAACAAATATATGAACATGTATTTTCCAATTTTAGGGTTGATAGGTGCTATGAAAAAATAAGACATTACAGAGAGTGGGTTAGAATGCTGGTTTATTATAGACTGCTTGGGGAAGGCATCAAAGAAGGGGTGGTATGTGAGTGGAGCCTTCATTAACCCAAAATGGATTAAGAACGTAAACGTAAGACCCCAAACCATAAAACTCCTAGAAGAAAACATAGAGAAAAGCTCCTAGACATCAATCTTGGTAATGATGTTTTGGATATGACACCCAAAGCATAAGTAACAAAATCAACAAGCGGGACTACATCAAACTAAAAACCTTCTGAACAGCAAAAGACACCATCAACAAAATGAAAAGACAATCTATAGAATATGAGAAAGTATTTACAAACCATATATCTGACAAGAGGTTAAAATCCCAAATATATGAGGGACTCACATAGCACAATAGCAAAAAAACAAACAAACAAACCCAAATCTGATTAAGAAATGGACAGAGGAATTAAATATATCTCTAATAGTTTTTCCAGAGAAGATACACAGATTGCCAATGGGTACATGAAAAGATTCTCAACATCACTAATCATCAGAGAAATGCATATCAAGAAAGTCAAAACCACAATGAGATCACCTCACACCTGTTAAAATAGCTATTATCAAAAAGACAAGAGATAAGAAGTGCTGGTGAGGATGTGAAAGAAAAAAAAATTTTTTTTGCACTGTTGGTGGGAATATAAATTGGTACAGCCACTATGGGAAAAGTATGGAGGTTCCTAGAGGTTCCTAAAAAACTAGAAATAGAATTAACATTTGATTCAACAATCCCACTTCTGGGATTGTTCTGAAGGAGGTGAAATCACTATTTTGAGGAGATATCTGCACGCCCATGTTCTTTGCAGCATTATTAACAATACCCAGGATGTGGACACAACCTAAGTATCCATTGTCAGATGAATGGATAAAGAAAATGTGATATGTGATCTTTATATGTTAAATATAAATATGATATATAATGATACCTATGTGAAATATAGTGATATATATACATATATATTTAAAAGTGGAATAAATATAAAAGAATATTATTCATTCACAGAAAAGAAAATCCCCCATTTATGATAACATGGATGGAACTTGAGAGCATTATGCTAAGTGAAATACATCAAATACTGTATGATCTCATATGTGAAATCTAAAACATCGAACTCATAGAAACGAAACAGAATGGTGGCTTTCAGGGGCTAAAGGGTGAGGGAAATGGGGAGACGTTGGTCAAAGGGTACAAACTTTCAATAATAAGATGAATAAATCCTGGGGATCTAATATACAGCACGGTGACCATGGTAGTTAACAATAGTGAATTGTACACTCGAAAGTTGCTCTGAGATTAGAGCTTTAATGTTCTCACCTTAACGATGACAAAATGATAATTGTGTGAGGTGAAGAATGTGCTAACATTAGGTGGTAAACATTTCACAATATATATGTGTATCCAATAATCACATTGTGTACCTTAAACTTACACAACGTTCTATGTCAATTATGTCTCTATAAAGCTGGGGGAAAAATTTTTAAAAATATCCCTTCAGCCTTTTTCACTTCCTCCTCTCTCCTCATATGATGCTGTAGCCATGCTGAACTACTTTTGGTCCCACAAAGCTCCAATGCTCTCTCTCCAGGCTTGTGTGCATGCTGCTCCCTCTGCCTAGAATATCTTCATCCACACCTGCCTTCCTCTGTCTCTTCCTGCTGGCTTCCATTTATCCTTTGGACCTCTCAGTGCAGACATTATTGCCTGGAGGAAGTCTCTGCTCCCTCCCAGAATGAGACACGTATCCCTCCTCTACGCTTTCAAGCTTCAGTTTCATAGCAGTTATTCCAACACGTTGAGATTCCTTAGCTGTCTATCTCCCTCACTAGCTCATCAGCTTCTTGAAAACACACATTGCCTAGGCAATTCCTGTTTATTCTGCACCAGCACAGAGCCCTGATGTAGAGCAGGCATTCGAAACATTTTCTGAATGAATATAGTGACTTTTTAAAGTAATAGTGGCTATTGAGTGCTTACAGGTAAAGATGGCTTTATGGAAACAAGCATAGAAGTAGGTATGCTTAAAATGTTTCAAAGAAAATAAACAGAGTATGCTCCAAAACTCCTTGTAAATGTCCTGGTTCCTCTTTGTCTCATAGCACAGTTTCTTAAGTACGTCAGTATCTTTGGTCCAACCTTTTGAATGCATTTTCATTTTCTCAGCACACATTTCTAAAGTACAACTGTATTCTCCAACTCTTCTTTACTATTTTTCTAAATTATTTCCTTGATTGCCAGTGCTCTCTCCTTGTTATTTCCTTTACCTTCCTAGACTAGTACTCACTCTTTCCTAGTTGCACCTCTCATTTTACGCCCAGCCTCTTAAGCTCATGAACTGCCACACTCCTGAGCCATTCCGTATCATCCGGTGTGGCAGGAATGACCTCCAGCACAGGGAACCCTCGCTTGCTCCCTATCACCCTTTGTTTGCATACAGGCTTGTAATTCAGTAGTCAGCTAATTCCTACGTAAGGTCTCCTCCTTCATTTTCCCACTTCATTCTCCATCTTCTGGCCACAGCATGTTTGTATTTTCACTAGATAATATGAGGTGAAGAGAGGCAGTGAAATGCAAGTGAATCCATTTTGAGCAGCCCTCATAAAAGGATTTGATGGAAAACAAGGATGAAGTAATTGGTTTAATGGATAATTATAAACTGTCAGTGGATGTCATCTATCCATGTTATTTCTGGCCATCATTTAACATGGATAATTGGAAAGAAAATGGACAGAAGGGGGAAAAATTCAGAGATAAATGAAAAGAGAGAGCAAGAAGTGAGAGAGAAGTTATAGTACAATACAGCTCAACCAAAGATTGGGTGGAGACTGCCCTGGATTTGAAGCAGTTTCCACTGTGTTTCTGGATGGGGAAACGGTGCAAATCTGTGGATAAACATCCATCTGATGTTATATTTATCTGCTGTACTGATTATCTAGTGTACTACAGACTAAAGAGTCAACAGGTTGACTGTCTGAACCATTCTGCTCTATAAAGGTCTTACTTGTTCAAGTAGATATGAGCCACTGAAGAGTCCCCAGTCCCCAAATGCTCACACAAACAGACGCACACACATACACACACAACTATATGGCATATACGTAGTGTTTTCCTAATCCCAAAGGGACCTAGAGACTTGAATTTTTTTCTTAAGAAAATCTACAAGAAAAATCTAATAGTGCTATGAAGTCTTAGGCACTTTTAAGTAAAGCAATAGCTAACTATTTTCTGTGAACTCAGAGGATGGAGGGTCTCATCCTTAATTCCCTTATAGCTAATATGAAGCCATCTGTATTTATGCAGGGTCATTCCTGCATTAATGCAATCCTCTGTGTGCAATGTGCCCCTCAATATAATGGTACTCATTAGCAAATGTACACTTCTGTGAATATATTAAAAGGTTTAAAAAAATTAGCCTTTGTTTATAAGTAGAAAACATCAGTGAAAATGTATTTCATTTCATGGACTTTTATGAATACATTGATTAACAATGAAGTATGCCCTCTCCCACCTCCCCGTCAAACCTCATAGAAGTTCAAGTCCTTACACTGTCAAGCATTGTCTTGTTCCTTTCAAAATCTTTTTGATGTGTTTGGTGGTAGTAGATGTTTCCTGAGTTATTTTTATATGTACAATATGGCAAATGTTCCTTTTGAACTGCTCTGAATCTTCAAAGGAAGGTATTGAAAGCTGTGCTTATTTGGGTAATTACTACCTTAGGGATATATAGAAAACGGCCATTTTTGGGTGAAGGAGGTTTACCTGAAGGCATTGTGTTATCAGGTAGATATAGCATTCCTGGAATATCTGACCCTATAGAAGATATTCCAGGAAGATTTGGGGCTCCTGTGCAGCACACATCACTTTATGGTGAAAAGAATATCCCTCTGGCAAAATCACCATGTAATTAATATGACTCCCACAGAGCCGATATGTCCTTGGTAATATTTACACACTTGTTCCGTGGGCCCGTGCTATATTCCTAGGGTCCATCAGGGACACCTAAAGTTGGCTTAACCATTGAGACCTGGGCAGGAGACTGAAATGCTGATAGTAAGAACGGGAAGAAAACATGACAAGGGCCAGGGAAACTTCATCTCTGGAGGATTCCAATGGTAAATAACTTGAATTTCCCTAAAGAAGGGATTGCTGTTTGTGTGATTTTATGGCAGAATCACTTCAAGTTGGGAGGTGAGATTAGGTCAAGAGAGCCACTGTGGGATTGAGATACTGGAAGAGAATCTCATGAGCAGGATCCAGTGGAGCATAATAATTGATGCTGTTATTAAGTAGGATGAGGGAGTTGCCCCGGACCTCCTTGCTAGGGAGCAATACCTCCAACCAATTAGGCTATCTATACCTTTGAGAAATAATGAGAAAAAAGCAAGGCTGATCCTAATAGGGGAATATGGGGCTGCTAAATAAATAGAAAAGACCTTGTAAGTGGAGATTTAGAATGGCAGAATGGTGAGGAACAGGGGCCACCAGACTGCCTGACACCCAGCTCTGCCACTTAGCTGTGTGCCCTCGGGCGACTTACTGAACTTACCCGGACCCCAGTTTCCTCATCTGAAACAAGGACTAACACTGTCAGCCACCTGCTTCCCTAACCCACAGCTGTTCCACAGCTCACATTTCTACCATCTCACCCCTCACATGGCCAGCTTGGCTGGGTGTCCATCAATGAATGTGATGCTGAGGAGTTAGCAAATTGTCTCTCAAAAGGAAAGATGCTGCTTCAACATTTGTGGTTTCTGCTGGAGGGGGCCTTCTGTTCAGGATTCTTGGCTTTGGACAAAGCTCACCAAGGTTCTATTCCATAGCCAGGGCCTCTTGACTACTGTGAGATAGGACCAAGTCTGTCTTGACTCCCTTGCTCCTGTCATTTGAAGCACCACACAACCTCTAGGGTGTAGATCGGTGGGAGGGGAAAACTCAGACTTCCAGTCTTCACACTCTTACTGGTAGGAGGTCTCAAGCACAGCATTCTAGGGACTAACTGCAGTACATTACTTGCATTGAATTGTGTCGAGGGAAACCCTAGAACTAGAACTATCTGCCGTTCTCATTTCTTTCTTCCTTTGTCCTTTCAAATGTGTGTTACTCCTGAAATAATTACAAACATAGAATCTTAGGAAGCAATTCTACTAACATGTGTGAATATACATATATACACATACACACATAAATGTGAACACATACACATATGTACACATATATATGTGTGTGTGTATATATATATATATTATATATATGTACATAGATAGTCCGAAGGCAATATATATTTTTCAAATAACAAGACCTAAAAAGGTTTCTGGTCATCTTGGAGCAAGGTTTCATATGAGACTGCCAAGCAGAAAAAGTGGCATTATTAGTTTAGTAGGTGTATGCTAGAAAACCAAGGATTTTCAACTGTATAAACAACTGAAAGTTTGAACCTTTCAATATTTCAAGGTCTCTATACTGACAAAATGTTCACAAGCTGCCTGAGACTATAATCTTGCAACTGCTTCAAGCAAACAGCTCTAAATCTATCTCTTAATTGGCTGAGACACACAGAAAATTCCGGTTATTTCAGAAAACAGTTAAAATGATTCATTAGATCACTTTTTTCTGAAGGTAGGATGAACCAGCATATCAATCGAATATTATGGAATACTTTACATCGGGGGTCTTGTCTATAAGGTTAAAAAAATCAGTCATTAAGTGTCAGGTGCAGAAATAGATTAAATTTGGAAATCTGGGCAAAGGCTGTCTTCTAATATATTGCTGTACAAACAATTTTCCTTCGACTCTATTTTCAAAGAGCTATAAACATAAAAACAACAACCACAACAAAAAAGCTATGCTAATATTATTACACAATCTAACCTGGTTGTCCAGAAATGTATCTAGCAACCCAGCCATCCAAACTAAGAGTTGTACGTGAGAAGGGCCAGCATATTCAATCATCCATTTCACCTGGGAGTTAGATCTTCCTGGAGGCCAATCAGGCAACCTCAATGGCAACTGACCAGCCTGCTATTTTTTTCAATTTTTAAATTTTCTAAAGATTCTGCACTCGTAATTTTAAAACTATTTTTCACTAGAGTTCCAAATCATAACATTGGGGAAAATAATTTAAAAATTTCTATGAGTAGTCATTTAAAAAAGGGTAGTATTGGAAACATTTATTTTCTGTATCTTTTGAAATGAAATTACTTCCTTTTTGTCTTTGATAATTACTTCCTTTGTTGCTGTTTGAGATGGTTTGTATTTAAATGACACGTGAGCCCCGTAAAAATATTGTCTAGCAATTTGTAGTTTCACCAAGTTTAAAGACAGCTAGTCTACAGAATGGTGGAAAGCGCTTTGCAAAGGAAAAGAAAGTGGAATCAGGGATTGGTAAACCCTCGGTTACCCAAAATTCGATCATGCTCTTTGGTTAGCTAGAAGTCAAAACTGATAGGGACAGAGTAAAGGGACAAAGTAGATGGCTAAATAGTTAATCCCACTAAGGGATCATAAGTAAAGAAAAAAATATGCAAGACCCCTGTAAGTTAATGATCACTTAAGAAAGCAGGCTTGCCTAACAACAAAACCATGGAACAGAAGCATGAGACATGCCCCCAAACAATAAAATAATTGTAAAATGAGACCCACATCCTGTCAGCGAGGTCAGTAAGTTAATGATTCCCAGGACATACTCCTCTGCCCACACTAAAAACAAAAATATAAGGAAAAGATGGCATTAGACTAACACCTGAGACGATTTACCATTTTTAGCATATGTTACCGCCTTTTTGCTCATTTCCATTGTGCTACGACAGTCCCGGATTGACCATGTAGGGACAAGAAAACTCCCCCATCTGCTGTGGAGGAGGAGCTGATGGTGGAAGCCTGCTGTCTACTCAAAATTGAGGAAGGAAGAAGGTGGTCTTCTCCCCCTCCCCATTCTTCCTTTGATTATGAAACTGTAGCCCACTAAGTTCTCAGGGCAGCATCCTCTTGCCCACCCACTTGTAAGCCTCACGAGCATCCTATTCTAATAAATCACTTCCTGTCTATCACTTTGCCTCTCTAATTCTTACCGCACTGAGACATAAAGAACTGGAGCTCCTCAGAGCCCCCCGAGACACATTTCTGTGGTTTCAAAACTGCTTTTCAGCACTGCAAATCTCACCAAGCAAGGATGGAAAGGGCAAAATTCCTATGTAAATATGGCACTAAGTGAATACTCCCAGCTGCCTTTCCACATCCCAAAGCAAATGATCACCTATAAAAATATTATTTTATCTCTAAAGATAATTTTTATTACTTTTACTTAGATGTAAACAAATTAACCATCATTGCATGATAAAATAATCTAAGTCTGTTTTAAAACCTTTTTTTTTTACATTTAAACACATATGTATATGTATGCCCATGTCTTTAGAGACTAAATTTTAAATTGTAAACAAAAATTCTAAGTGTCAAGAAAAATAGCAAAAGAGCTAAATAAATCATGGAAAATCCATAGGATAGAATATTATGCAGCCAATAAAAATCATACCTCCTTCATTGATTATTTCATGATATAGGAAGATGCCCATAGCGGGTCAAATGGAAGACATAAAACTTTGTATGTTGTATTGCAATTTTAAAATAATAATGCATGCATATAAAAAATACTAGGACATTAGTGTTAACCATTTCTTGATAGTGAGATTATGCATGTTTTCTTACACTTTTCTGAATTTTCCAGATTTTTTACTGTGAGCGTGTAAAGCTTAAGTCAATCATGTGTATGTGTGGTTCTGATCTAACATTAGCTTGTATTCGTTGCTTAAGTGTGAACAGTTTCAAATACAGTAATGACGGAGGGTCAAGTTCATTGTTAAGGTTAATGTCACCTGAAATAGAAATATTCTATTTAAATTCCAAGTAAATACCTGAGAGAATTGGAAACCTAAAGAAGGAGGCAATTGTATGAAATGTTTTCTAGACCTAAACTGGATAGAGAAACCATTACTAGAGAAAAGGCCATGCGGGTTTCATTCTGTCATTCCACCATATAAAAATGTATGTTGAATTTAAACTCTCAAACACATTTGTCTTTAGTTCAAAGCCACTCCTAGAGGAACCCTCAAATACTTTCCATCTTGTTCAAGTGCTATTCTTTCATAAGTGAAAGTGCTGAAGAAAAAGGTATTCTGTTTTTGCTGTACCTAATGTTATTCTTCTTTACTTGAAAACAAAACATTAAGTGTAAAGTAAATGTACAGTTAAAGTAAAGCAGCTATCAGAGATGAAAAGAACTCAGTTTTCTCCTACAGGAAAAAAAAAAAAAAAAATGGAAGCTGCCCTTGAGAAGGAAAGCTATCTCTCCTTTAGAATACCATGCCCACACATCAACCTGGTTTTGCACAAGCCCAGAGCAACGAAGTCAACTTGCTGTTGAAAAACAAAGTACACACACACAAACAACAACAACAAAACACCCACGAAAAAATAACTTCTTGAGGAAAGAACTTATAAACCTCAAAACAGAGTTAAAAGTCAAACTCTGGCCAATAATAAATTGTCTGCAATTTACAAAAAAAAAAATAAAATCAATAATAAACAGTGACTGTGCACGTGTAAATTATCTTTAACCTATACCATGTGTAAGTTTAATGAACACCTAAGTACTCTAATCAGAATTCACACTCCGTAGTTAGCATCTGAATATGATTATCAAGAGTTCACAGTCTAGGGATGGCTGTGTCATACACTTCAAATATCACCAGTATATCTGTACCACAGGGTCAGAGTAATGTTAAAAGGAACTATTCTAATAAAATGAGTGGTATTTGAGAGGTGGGTTCCTAGAAAAACTATACAGATATCTCTGCCCTTCCATGTACGAAATTGAAGAACTCAGCGGGACAAGTAGCGCTCAAGGTGTAACATCTCTTGTAGCTGTGTGCCCCTTTAATGGAGGACCCCATCATCTATCTGAGAAAACAGAGGGCCTGTGATCTTGCCACCTTTATTACCTTGCATCTTCTTCCGAGGGAAGCTTGCATTAAAGCTAATTGTCAGGAGTTCCTAAGTGGGCAAGGAATAGACTGTTTTTATGCCTGCATGCTAATAAAAGTATGGCAGGATTCAGACTAAGATTTGCTTTCATTTTAATATAGGGGGAAAAACCTGTATGTCCCATTTACCTTCAATTTCTGGAAGTTACTGGTATTTAACACAAAAGCCTGACAACTACATAACTCACCTCAAGGGTCACCTTCTCGGCCAACATTTCCCTTTTCTCCTTTATGCTTCCCACGGTACAGGGTACTGTATTTATTATATCATACTGCAGAGCATTGACTTTTTTTTTTTTTTGGCATGTATGTCTTTACTGATTGTGTGTTTCTTTACACTTAAAAGTTTAGAGTAGGGACCATTTTAACTTCATCCCAGAATGGTGCACTTCAATATTTGTAGTTATAAATTTGACAGTGGCTCTATGTGAAACTTTAGTTAAAAAAAAAATAGTGAGGGCGCACATATGGTCATCTTATCTTTGATAAAGGAGGCAGGAATGTACAGTGGAGAAAGGACAGCCTCTTCAATAAGTGGTGCTGGGAAAACTGGACAGGTACAGGCAAAAGTATGAAATTAGATCACTCCCTAACACCATAAACAAAAATAAGCTCAAAATGGATTAAAGACCTAAATGTAAGGCCAGAAACTATCAAACTCTTAGAAGAAAACATAGGCAGAACACTCTATGACATAAATCACAGCAAGATCCTTTTTGACCCAGCTTCTAGAGAAATGGAAATAAAAATAAACAAATGGGACCTAATGAAACTTAAAAGCTTTTGCACAGCAAAGGAAACCATAAACAAGATGAAAAGACAACCCTCAGAAAGGGAGAAAGTATTTGCAAACGAAGCAACTGACAAAGGATTAATCTCCAAAACATACAAGCAGCTCATGCAGCTCAATAACAAAAATACAAACAATCCAATCTGAAAATGGGCAGAAAACCTAAATAGACATTTCTCCAAAGAAATATACAGAGTGCCAACAAACACATGAAAGAATGCTCAGCATCATTAATCATTAGAGAAATGCAAATCAAAACTACAATGAGACATCATCTCACACCAGTCAGAATGGCCATCATCAAAAAATCTAGAAACAATAAATGCTGGAGAGGGTGTGGAGAAAAGGGAACCCTCTTGCACTGTTGGTGGGAATGTAAATTGATACAGCCACTATGGAGAACTGTATGGAGGCTCCTTAAAAAACTCAAAATAGAACTACCATATGACCCAGCAGTCCCACTACTGGGCATATACCCTGAGAAAACCAAAATTCACAAAGAGTCATGTAGCAAAATGTTCATTGCAGCTCTGTTTACAATAGCCCAGAGATGGAAACAACCTAAGAGCCCATCATCGGATGAATGGATAAAGATGATGTGGCACATATATACAATGGAATATTACTCAGCCATAAAAAGAAACGAAATTGAGCTATTTGTAATGAGGTGGATAGACCTAGAGTCTGTCATACAGAGTGAAGTAAGTCAGAAAGAGAAAGACAAATACCCTATGCTAACACATATATATGGAATTTAAGAAAAAAAAATGTCATGAAGAACCTAGGGGTAAGACAGGAATAAAGACACAGACCTACTGGAGAATGAACTTGAGGATATGGGGAGGGGGAAGGGTGAGCTGTGACAAAGCGAGAGAGAGGCATGGACATATATACACTAACAAACATAGCTAGTGGGAAGCAGCCACATAGCACAGGGAGATCAGCGTGGTGCTTTGTGACCGCCTGGAGGGGTGGGATAGGGAGGGTGGGAGGGAGGGAGACGCAAGAGGGAAGAGATATGGGAACATATGTATATGTATAACTGATTCACTTTGTTATAAAGCAGACCATTGAAAAGCAATTATACCCCAATAAAGATGTTAAAAAAAAAAAAAAAAGAAAGTGAGGGCTTAGCATCGCTGAAAATTCCTGGGAATGTCTCAAATCCTTTTCCACGTGCCTTCTTTTCACCAGCACACCATTCTGAGCTGTGGGCTTCTTGGATAAAAACTCTGTATCCCTGTGCAAATATCATAGGAGCCCACCTCATGTGCCTGACAATCACCTGGTCAGGCCATATTTGAAAGATACAGACAACAAATACATGAATGCAACCCCTCTAGGCTATTGCCACCCCACAGGCTATTGTTTCCCATGAGGGGAAAAAATGAGTTTGTAGCAATACTAATAAGCAAGACACAATTATTTTGGAGACTTTGGGAGCAAGCAAACCTCCCACTCATACACATTTCCTACACTATATTTTTTCCCTAGAAAAAATAGTGTAAATCTTGCTGCTCCAGTAAGACCCCATAAATCGAATAGTTCCTTTAGCCCGTTAATTTAGTGAGAACATTCTATACCAAAAATAATATTGAGGAATGCTGCTGAGAAAGCTGCAGAGCTAGAGAATGAACATTGCTTCTAGAATAGGATGTCTTATATTATATAAGCTTCATTCCATAAATATGTTTGGCAGAAGTGTCATTCTGCATTATTTTTGCTACAATATGTGTTATTCTGAGGATCTGTTATAGTGGTGGCTTGCAGATCCACTACACTAAAATTTCCATATTGACAGTTACAAGAGAGAAAATAATCTTAATACCAAATAAACTGCCAAAAAAGATATGGTTTGGTGGTTGTGGGTACAGTCTCTTATTTTAAAATGAATAGATTATTTTAATTTTAAGAGGCAGAAAATAAGTCTTTCCTGTTCTAAGAGTTTGACTTGTTTTTCATTTATTGTTCTGCTAGTCTAAAAAAGGAAACCTAACATTTTCTAACTGATGGACAGCAGTGAATTCTTTTACTGAGAACACCCACACTTAAAACTTCTTGGCAGTTTTTAAGGCAAGGCTGGGTTAGAAAGAAGATGATGAGAGTATGTCAACTTAACTAAGATGAACATCTGGCTTCTAGAGGCACCAAATGAAGGCAAAAATGTAGAATGTAAAAAATATTTTGTCATGTAGAAGTTTTTTGGTGGAGAAACCTAATGGACAGAGAATCCAAAAGCTTTTGTGGATTAAAAAAAAACAGAGTTAAAATTTGGTGTTTTTACATGTGAGTAAATATAGATCTTAAAGAAACTAGTTTTTTTAAAAACAAAATTAGCAAATAGAAGACACTGAACAATTCAGAATGTTGTCTTCCATTCAAGAAACACCTACTTAGCACCTATGCCATATAATGAAAGCAGCATTGGAGATATAAAGATGAAGACAATCTCTTAGGATATACATGCATCATCATTTACTTCTGTTGTAAGTTAGTCAATGTTTTTATCCTCATTGCTCTGATATTACTCTTATCAGTTATCCTTTTTCAATGTAAAAATAAACTAAAACAGAGCAAAGCAAAATTATTTTTATTTCTTCCATAATTTAGAAACTTCTAAGACAATGGTTCTCAAATTTTAGTGTAGAAAATAACTTACTTGGACAAAAGAACCCTATTGAGAGAGTCAGGGGTGGGACCAAAGAAACTACAGTTTTAAACAAGCCCAGGAGAGGGCTGTAACATAGGTGCTATAAGAACCACCACTTGAGATACCATCACTGCCCTAAGAACTGTAACAGCGTCTATTCTTTTCCAACATGTTGGAGGTTCAGACACTGAGCAGGGCATGACTTGGAATGAAGCATGGCACAGGAAATACTGTACTTCTAACTCATGGGCATTTTTGGTCATGTGCTACTCTATGTAGCTAGCTCTGAAACTCTAAACAGTTTTCCATGGGCCATGGTAACAGCAATAATTACTATTGTTCTTTCCACAGTAAAGGAAACAGAGGAATAAATTTCCTAGGGAATTTTCTACCCAAGAAGTTAGTAGCAGATCGGAACTTTGAGGTCAATGGTTTTTTAAACCACAGGTTGGCTGTAAAGGAAATACATGGAATGAGTATTTCCTACAAGCTTTTTAGTATGAGTACTACTAAGAGCATATCCTCTAATGCTAATTAAATAAAACTGGTAGGTCATATTTTTCTACTTTTTGTACTGTCTTTAAAGTCATCTTTGATACACGATTTATTTATCTGGCTGGCCTAGATATGAATCTCTTTAGGAATCTCTGAGATCTCCTTGTTCCCTTTTCTACTTCATTGTATTTTGAGTGCCTTGCACCAAAGCTTCAGAAACAAGGTTGATATAAATTAGTATTCAGAAAATTAAGTGTACTGTTTAATTCCTGTAATTGAATTAGAAGCTGACTCTCTGGATTATTTCTCTGTACAGTAGATGGAAAAATGATACTGTGTTTAAAAACACCAACTGTTATGGTTTACACTGGTGCTATAAAGAGATGTGACAATTCACCACTGGAAAAAAAGAAAAGTACTACTTAAAAAAACCATCTTCCCAATGTCTTTCTCTGCAGATGTAGAACTAACTCCCATGTAGACATCAAGACTATATTCAGAGGTAAACTTTCAGACATCGATCGATCCTATTATTTTGGGCACCTTCACCCTCTCATGTCACAATTCTTCAAGCCCACAACCTGCCTAACCCCTCACAATACCTCTCCCTATGGTCAGTGCCCCTTCTCCATTCTCACTGTGGTTTGTTCTTAATTAGGAGTCAGTCAATTGATTCCTGGTAAAGTGTAAGTTGATTAAAAAAAACAGTCTGGAAGCCTTACCTTAAACCTATCTGCATTTAAATGTGACTTTTATTTACCTAAACTCAAGTGTACCTATCTTATTTAGAGAAGGAGGCTGCCTTCACCACACCCTTCTAGTTCCTCACAGCAAAGGGGCAGGTGCCAGGCTTCTGCATGAGTCCCTACCTCTTATGATTTGGCTTCTCTGTCTCCTGAGTTTACAAGCTGTATAAGACAGTAGCTCCACTAGTGTGGGCTTATTACGTGTTAATGCAGGATTTTCGGTAGGAGACTAAAATGTTTGAAGTTAGTATTTATACGTACACACCATTTGTTAACCTTGCAGAATGTAAGGATAATTTTGATCATGATTTTATAGGAACTCACGGATCGCTGAAGAGGCTTTTAGTTATATATACCAGGTTTGACATTAATACAGGGCAAACCAAAAAGTTGTACGCTTTCCTCAGTAATGTATATGATCCTGTGCTACAAAAATCATCCATTTATTAAACTAACAGTTGAAGAAATGTGCTTTTTTCCAATAATGTCGAACATCTATATTCACTGCACTAAGTAAAAATTCTCAGCCTAGTGCAGCCTATGTTTTGTTCCACATATTGCAAATATAAGCTATATTTTTCAAATAATTTTAAATGATTTGAATGCATTGCTTTTCCCTTAATCTCCAGCTTCAGAATGGTAAAAAATAAATTACCAAATTTTAATTTGCCATTATGGTATTATTAGTTATCAATAACATCAAATATTAGTTCAATATATTATTTTTATTTCTAAAATAAAGATATTTTATAATTTATTTCAAGAAAACCATCCACAGGATATGTTCCCAAAATGAACTGAAATACTCCTTTTCCACATTCAAATAAAATTTAGGCAAGATATAAATGGAACTTATCTGACAACACGTTATGAATTGTCAAAAATCTTGATCCAAAATAAAACAGAACCATATAAAATATTAACAATAGCCTTTGCCTGAAATAAAACTTTAAAGAGATAATTGTAAGGGAAGTCAGCCTAATTATACTTATTTTAATAACAAAAAGTACATATAAAGTTTCATTATAATTATATACCTGAGGTGATCTGCTATATAGCCCTTAAACTTCTTTGAAAAATTAATAGGGAATATAAATCAAATTCTTTCTTCCAATAAAGGAGAATAACCACTTTATTCAATTAATTTAAAGGTACCTTCTTTGAATATGAAATGGGAAAAGATTAGCTTGTTATCCAAGTTTCTTTCTAACCTGGTTGTGGGTAGAAGAGATGAGACCTGAAGATTAATTTATAGGGTTGAGTCCACCCAATTAAGGACCTAAATTGGCTATGGTTGAGTCCAAGGCAGAAAAATCTCCACTCCATTCAGCCTTGTTTCAGTATGACTCCTTGGCCATCTCTGGCCTTTAAATCCAGACATATACCAAAAAAAAAAAAAGATTCTGAGACACTCACTGGACTTATAATTTATGACTGCAAACATATTTTAAGCCTGAGGTGGACAGGGTACAAACTCCAATCCTCAGGAAGATTATATATTCAAAAACAGACAATAGACATGACTACTTTCGATTAGAATTAACAATACAGGGAAAATCAACAACAGCATGTAAGAGTCTACCTGGCCGTATGATTCTAACAGCTTTAGGAGGCTTTACCTTAGCATTTCCAGTTGACAGCTTCATTTCCTGACGATGTGTTATTTGCTTAAGTGTGTTAATGCAACTCCGTTGGGAAAGGGGAACAGATGAGCACCAAAACCATATAGGTTATTTCCAAACTTTTTTTAAAACAGTGTTTTGATGGTCTTTAAGGCAATTTGACCAAGTAGTCCCTTTAAGCCATGTTTATTTTAACACAATGTCTCTTCAATTAAAAAAAATATATGAGAAAGTTCTGTTTATATTCATATAGACTCAACACTTAAGCTAACAATAGGTACTCAGCCAGATATCTAATTTGTTTAAGAGCACCAGATCCTCCAGAAATTCTTGGTTTAGACTTGCATTAAATCTTGAGTGATGTACAAAACTCTCACTTGCCTTGGATAGATAATATGGCCAGGTGGTATTTTCAGGAGTGTGGAGATTTGTTGCCTCCTGGGACTAAGAGAATAAAGAGGTTTGCAGAACAGAGGTATAGAAAGAACAGAAGAGACCCTGAAAATAAAACTTCAGAAAGGATAACAACCCAGAAGCCTTAGTGAAGATAAATAAATTTCAGTGCATAGGTTCAAGTAATAGAAGAGGAATAAATAAGGAAGAATCGTGATTTTTCCTGGGAGGATATGAGCTAGGGATGGGAGTACTGGAGTACATTGGGGTTGGCATAGGAACGGTGAATTTCAGAGGAGTATATATGCTAACATGTTTTCTTGTTCCCTATCTTGGGTCTAACTAGCTTAAACTCAGCTATCAGAGGATATACAGAACAGGGAAGACCGTAACAGGCTCTAACTCCGGAACAAATAAATCTTTTCTTCACAAGGACCTAAATGAATAATGAGGCTGACAATCGAAGAATTAACCCTCCCATTTGCCTTTCCCCTGGATGACTTAGGTGACAAAAATTAAACAGGTAATATTCCTCTTCAATGATAAAATTCTTAAACTCCTACAGTGTTAGTTAATGAATAAATACTTAATAGCAAAACGTATAAGCTCCTTCAGCAATGGAAAGGTCTTATTGTACATTTTTAAGTATCTGGATACACAGACTCAAAGCTCATGATATGCAAAAACATTTATATTTGCCTTTTAAGATGCTCTCTTCATAATCTTCCTCTGAAATGGTGAACAGAAAATACAAGTGTGCAGTTTCTTTCAGGTCTACAAAATGAATAAACAAATCATAAAGGATAGCACAATTTAACTATCAAAGTTTTATAATTTATTATCAGTAGCCAAGCTATTAAAGTTTCCAGTTAAAACTAACAATGCAAAAAAAGCCATGTAAAAGTCATGTAACTTTTGCATCTTTTTTTGCAGCTTCCTCCATCACACTGAACAGCATCTCTCCCCTCCCACTCCACATTCAATCTGTAATCAAGACTCTTTATCTTCTAAAAAACTCTCGATTCCATCTCTATCTACCATGAAGTCATTATCTCTGAACTGGGCTACTGCCAAAGCCACCTAAAGGATCAGCCAGCATTTTTATCTACTTTTTTCCCTCTCATCTGTTCTCTGTGATTTCACCAGAGCGCTCTTATAAAAATGTAAATCCAATCATGCTGTATCCCTGTTTAAAACTCTTTGAAGGTTTATCATTGTTCTTGGATAAATGCAAAACCCCTCAACAAGGTCCCCAGTCCACACAGTGGTCCTCATACTTGACTGCACACTGGAATCGCTCAGAAAACTTTAATAAAAACTCTGATGCTTAGGTCGCACCCTCAAAGATTCTGGTGTAATTGGTCCGGGATGGGCCTAGGCAGCCAGATTTTTACAAGTTCCACCGAGAGCTCTCCTGTTCCACCAGGGCTGAGAACCAGTGCTCTAGAGTTCAATCATCCGATGTGGTAGCCACTTGCCATATGTGGCCATTATGTACTTGAAGTGTGGCTGGTCTGAATATTGACATGCTGTGACTATAAAACATAAACTAGATTTTAAAGACAGTGTGAAAAACAGTAAAATATCTCAGTAATTTTTAATATCGATTACATGTTGAGATAATATTTTGGAAATACTGAGTTAAGTAAAACATTATGAAAAGTAATTCCATGTTCTTCCACTTTTTAACATGGCTAACAGAAATTTAAAGATTACCTATGTGGCTTGTATTCTATTTCTAGCAGACATCACCACTGAAGAGCCTCATCGAGCACTACACTCCCCCTCTCCTGCTTTGCCCCTCGTCTTCTCTTAGTTTCCGGTATTTTCCTTCTTCTCACCACAAGGTCTTTGTATGCTCTCTGCCTGAGCTTTATTCTTTTCCTTCTTTTTTTTTTCTAGTTAACTCCAAGTTATCCTCCAGATTTCATCTGAAGGGATAATACACCACACACCCTTAATATGGGCATCTCTCTCTCCCACACACATATTTCAGAGACTATAATGTCCATTTCTCCAATTAGTAAGCTCTGTAAACACAGGTTAATATCTGCTTTTGCATGACTCAGATTTAAATATCTGCTGAATAAATGATATAATACCAGAAGCAAAAGTATAGAAACTATCATATTAGAAATACTGAATCTACAAAACATTTGTCCATGTGCCAGAGAGTCCGTTGCTAATATGTAAAATAAACTTTAGATAACTTTGTGGATTAGAACACGTATACTCTTCACCTCCCACAGTGATACCCTGGGAGTGTAAGCTAATTATATACACATATATTCATATATACATACACACATTTCTGTACATATATATTTACATGTATACTTGTGTTCTTAAGGTTATTTTTCATATTTTAATATTTTATTGCTAAAATCTATTCACAGGGATAAAAATCTGCTTTATCATGGCAATAGAAACTTTATTTTTTATAAAGATACTAAAGAAAAATACTACTTTGTATATGAACAGAAGGAAATATCTCAAAGAATGCTGCTTGATTCTTCAGAAAGTCTGTCAACATTTCAGAGTGGAAAGCATATAATTCTCCAACATTTTAACAAGTAATCCTCTTTGCCTGAGTAAAATTTGCTCAAGAGTAACCTCCCTCTATGTTCTTTTTTAATGTGAATCATTGTTTAGATTTGGAGTTTACTGCCGAATAAATATATGAGTTCTATTTTATTATAGTTTGAAGAGGCAATGATGATACTCAACAGAAGAAGAGACTTGAAAAAGAGCTAACGTGACCCTCGTCCCCAGTCTTACTCTACAAACCAAGCTGAGGAGTCTCTGTCAGCTCCTTGCTCTGCTAAACTGGGTCTCCCTGAGGGAGGTCAATGAGGTGTAAGCCTTCTTCATTTTCTTCCTGATTTGCCCATTACCAAGATCCAATTTTTCCTATTTTAAGAGTGTGTGATATAACTCCCAAGAGGGTGATCAAGGCAAAAGTATCAAACTATATGGTCACTGACCTAGTTGGAGAAATACTTTGTCCTACATAATCTCCAATAACTGAATTCAAATTCTCTTTTGAAACAGCAGAAAAATTAACCTTCTCCTCATTCTTCATTAAATGAGATTCAGCTAAATATGATGATTTAGGTCAGAAGTCAGTGAACCTTTTTCATAAAGAGCCAGATGGTAAATATTTTAGGCTTTGGGGGCCCAATGGTCTCTGTTGCACATATTCATCTCTGTTGTCATGGCATGAAAGCAGCCACAGACATCAGGTGAACGAATGAGCACGGCTGTGTTCCAATATAACTTTACTGCAATATAGGTGGTGGGCTGGGTTTGGCCTGTGAGCTATTGTTGGCTAATTCCAGATTTAGAAGAAAAGTAAATGGCTCTAGAAAAGTAACCATGGACTCATCAAAAGGAAACTATGCAGACAACTTCCCAGCTGAAATTTCATTACAATATTTAATTCTTAGAGGTCAATGTTTTTTTCTTATAACTGCATCTTGCTTTACATATGCTTGCATATATGTTACCTGATGACTTCTAACAAGAACTCTGTAAGGTAGCTCTTACTGCTTCCCGTTCAGTAATTGAGGAAGTTGAGGTCAGCTATATGAAATGATTCTCTTAATATCATACAGGCATAGAAAGTAGAGCTGGAAGCCAAACACAGTTCTAACTTGAAGTTTAGTGTGTGTGTGCATGCATGTGTACTTCTCCACTGGAAATCTTAAAATTTTAATTATATTCTCCTGTTAAATAAAGTCTTAATACTTCTTAAATCAGACACTTAACCATATTTGTAATATATTTTCTAATACATGAAATTAGAAGTTATATTTTGTCAGAAATAAAGTCAATTGTCATTTGTCATTAATTCCATGATATGTTCTTTTTAGAGGATTAGATTCAGATATAATACATAAATTTTGGTATTAAAATTACAACAGGTAGCAGAAGAATTTAGAATGTTCAATTATGTCTGAGGTCCTTTTGACCCAAAAGCTATTGGTAAAAAGAGATTAAAAGTGAAAGCGTGTGTTTTAACCAGACAAATATCCTTGAAACAAAACTTACCATCTTTTAAAAATCTGCATCAATGTAATCTCCCACTTATCAATTTGTTATTTTTCTATAGTATATCTTCTTATTATATATTTCTAGTTCTGTTGGTGGTGATTTAGCATTAACATGGCTGGGCTTAGAAATGGTTCCTGTAAACTTGAAAATCAGATGTTCTCACTCTCTGCAGTGGTAAAGAATCCCATGGACCTTTTCCAGTATTAGAACTATACAATCAGTTGGGAGAGCAAATATGAGCTCTAACACATTAGATTTTCCACACAACTTCCCATTTTATTACTAAATAATCAGAAAATAACTGGCTTCTACTATATATAAAATAGATGACTAATAAGAACCTACTGTATAGCACAGGGAACTCTACTCAATACTCTGTAATGACCTATATGGGAAGAGAATCTAAAAAAGAGTGGATGTATGTATATGTATAAATGATTCACTTTGCTGTACAGCAGAAGCTAACAAAACATTGTAAATCAACTATACTCCGATAAAAATTTTTTTTAAAAAAGAAAAGAAGTGACTTCTTCAAGGCCACACAGCACAAGTGGTGAAGCAAAGATAGAATCAATGTCTTCCATCCCCTATTAGTCTTTTCAAGATAATACCTTGGATCACCAATGACAGAAATGCATATTTATCAATATAAAGTAACTATAAACCATATAGGCTTTATTTTATTGGGGCAATGTCTTATTGTCCAATTGGCTGTTATCACTAGGTACCTATCATAAGTAAAAACCTTTAATGATGGAAAGTACTGCAACAAAATGTCTTTACTCTGATCTGTAATAACACCTGTTTGGTTCCACATAATTTGTCAATTGTACATTGATATTTCTCTTTTTCATATGTTTGTACCTAGTTTTTCAAAGATACTTTATATTCCTTGAAAGAGAGAGGCTATCTTAAGTGTTTTTTTACATTTTCCACAAGGCAGCTCAGACCTTGGCACGTAAGTCCTTTTAGAAATGAAAATGATGAATTCAGAAAAAGGATACTTATTACAAATATTGCCATCATGCACAAAAAACTCAAAATGGCTTAAAGACTTAAACATAAGACATGACACCATCAAACTCCTAGAAGAGACGATAGGCAAAACATTCTCTGACATAAAACATACTAATGTTTCCTTAGGTCAGTCTCCCAAGGCAATAGAAATAAAAACAAAAATAAACAAATGGGACCTAATCAAACTTACAAGCTTTTGCACAGCAAGGGAAACCATTAAAAAAAAAAAAAAAGACAGCCAACGAGAAAATATTTGCAAATGATGGGACAGACAAGAGCTTAATCTCCAAAATATCAACAAAAAAACCCAATCAAAAATGGGCAGAAGACCTAAATAGACATTTCTCCAAAGAAGACATACAGATTTCCAACAAACACATGAAAAGCTGCTCAACATCACTAATCATTAGAGAAATGCAAATGAAAGCTACAGTGAGGTATCACCTCACACCAGTCAGAATAGGCATCACCAGAAAATCTACAAACGACAAATGCTGGAGAGGGTGTGGAGAAAAGGGAACCCTCCTATGCTTTTGGTGGGAATCTAAGCTGGTACAGCCACTGTCTGCATGGATGCAAAACAGTATGGAGGTTCCTCAGAAAACTAAAAATAGAATTACCATATGATCCAGTAATCCCACTCCTGGGCATATACCTGGACAAAACTATAATTCAAAAAGATACATGCACCCCTATGTTCACAGCAGCACTGTTCACAATAGCCAAAACATGAAAACAATCTCAATGTCCATTGACAGATGAATAGATAAAGAAGATGTGGTACATATATACAATGGAATACTACTCGGCCATAAAAAAGAACAAAACAATGCCATTTGCGGCAACATGGATGCAACTAGAGATTATCACACTAAGTGAAGTCAGAAAGACAAATACCACATAATATCACTTTCATGTGGAATCTAAAATATGGCACAAATGAACCTATATACAAAATAGAAACAGACTCATTGACACAGAGAACAGAGTTGTGGTTGCCAAGGGGGAGGGGAGTTTGGGGTTAGTAGATGCAAACTATTACCTTTGGAATGGATAAACAACAAAGTCCGAATGTATAGCACAGGGAACTATATTTAATATCCTGTGATAAACCATATGGGAAAAGAATATTAAAAAAGAATGTATATATCTGTATAACTGAGTCACTTTGCTGTACAGCCGAGATTGGCACTATACTGTAAATCAACTATACTTCAATAAAAAATAGTATTAAATAAAAACAAAACAACAAAAAGAAATAATGCTGTATTTTTTTGCACATTACCTACCAATATATATTTCTTAACTACTGTAAGTTTTTATATTTGCTCAAATATTCCATGATGGAAACAGCCACATAAAAAGAAAGTAATTATTTTAGCCTAATGTTCCTAGAGTTATTTTTCTAATAAATTGTATTGAATACATGGTTACTTGAATCTAAAAGTATATCTTTCAGTAAAAAGATCAGATGGATTTTAGTTGCAATTGGACATTTAAAAACATTTACATGCTAGCTAAACATTATAATTTGCAGGAGTATTATGCCTTTGGAAACACATGAAAGTTCAAATAGGACCTGCTCTATCTTCTTCCAGAGTGAAGATGCTAAAAATAGTGTGGGCTTAAGCTGGGCCACAGTTTTGTGAAATTGCTATCACTTCACTGGAAAATGGAGGAAATGAAACAAGTCTGTTGGGTGGGCGGGGAGGGCCTGTGTAGATGATGGATTGGCACTCATACATCACCACTTCAGTGCTGTTATACCAAAGGCCTTTTACAGCTTATAGTTAAACTTAACACTACGCGTAATCCAAATATACAACACCTCATTGTACTTGTATTACCATATGCAAATATAAATAAAGTTACCACAAATTGGTGAACAATTAATGAGATTCATTGCAGGGATATTTCATCACTGAACGCTGTTCTCCTGCCAACTGAGACATGATGTATTTAATTTAAATGACACCACCTGCTCCCACCTCTAAGTGAAATGAAAAAGCCGCCAAAGGGCATGTTGGGAATTTACTTGCAGACTTCCTTTTAATCAGGCATTTCTCCATTATACTGAAAGCCAAAAACATCATGAAAAATAACACAGCTTTGTAAGTCGATAGTTGAATTTGGAGTACTCGCCAAATAAAAGAAACTTAGGATATACAGGATGATATTCTACAACAATACTATTCTTTTCTTGCTGTGAAATTACGTTCTTACTCTAAAGAAAAAAAGAAAAGACGTGTATGAAAATCCAGTACTGCCTGACATGACAAATCAATAAGAAGTGACTTATAAGAGAGGAAAGTGGAGTGAATGTTTTCATTTGTCATAGTTACCAAGATAACGATACTGTGAACTTACGCTTGTCTGAGGAAAATGTTTCCCTAACATTAATTGGAAATGTCTCAATACTCTCTTCACCCAGTGAACTACCAACATGTTATCGTGCACATTTTCCTAGCAGGTAAGATGAGTTAGAGGATGGACAGGTACTTTTCTAAGAACCTTGCAGGACCTTCCTTATATCTTTCCTCTTGATATTCAGTCCCCTCTCCTGAGCAATTGAACTGCTATTTAACGTGAACACTGGAGGGTGTAGGAAGGTATTAAACAAGTGTATATGACAATTTCTTATCTAGGGAGTCTGTCAAATGAGGATCCATTTTCCAAAGTCATCAAGTTGCTAAGGATGAGTATTATGCTGTATAAAATCTGCCAAATTATTTTCCCATTAAGTCATGCTTTCATTCCTAGAAGTCTCAAAATGATGTCCTAATTAAAAAGTGATGTCGAAATCACATTTGAACTGCTAATGTTTATAAAATAATTTTTAAAAAGTACTAAGCCAAACAAAAAGATTCACATAGAAATACACACTCTTCCATTCATTAAGCAGTCATTCACTCAAAACATTTTTCTAAATACCCTCTACACACCAGGTTCTAGGTGCTAGGAATAGGTCAATGAACAAGACAGGCAAAATCCTTGCTCTCATAGAGCTTACATTCTGATGGGTGATAGGAAACAAATGTCTAATGGCAGAATGCCATGAACAATAGAGCAGGTTAAGAGAGAAGGGTATGAGCTTCTACATACTAGTCAGAGCAGATTTTTCTGAGGAGGGACATTTGAGCAGCTATCCGGATGAGCTGAGGAAGAGAAACAAGCAAATATTGATTATACTGCATGCCATACCCTCTTGCCTGCTCAAGGACTTCACTCTTGCAGATGTGCCCTCTCCATTATTTATTCCACTTTCTTCCCCACTAGCATACAAATATGCACTAATATCTCCCATCCTGAGAATAAAAAGATAAATCATATTTATTTTTGACCTAATAGCTCCCTCTAAAAACCATTCCACACCATTCATCTATTTCCCTTTGCAGCTGAAATCTTCAAAATAGTTCTTTCTACTCAAAGCCTTCTTTTCCTCCAATTTGTTCCTGAACCCACCCCAAGCTGGTTTTGAGCTCCACCACTCAAGGAGATAGCTCTTCAGAGTCATCAATAACTGTCTTATTGCTAAAGTCAATCCACAGTCTCCATCTTCCAATAGCACTTGACACAGTGCATTCTCTTGAAATTTTTTCCTCTTTTGGTTTTGAGCACACCACCCTCTTAGCAGGACTGACCACCCATCTCAGTCTTCCTGGCTGGTTCCTTCTCATCTTCCTGACTTGGAACATTGAAGTGGTTCAGGCCTCAGTCCTGGGGACTTCTCTTCCCTATTTACACTCACTCTGCATCATCCAGGCCATGTTTTTAAGTAGATTAATGACTTCCAAATGTATCTGCAGCCCACAGACCGTCTCCAGATTCAGGTATCCAACTGCTTACTCGACGTTTCCACTTAGTTGTCTAATATGTATCACAAATAAAATGCTTCTAATCTAATTCTTAATTTTGAGATCCCACATATACTTGCTACTCTCACAGTCTTCCCCATTGCAGACTGTGTATTGCAAAGATGGCTGCCACAATAACATCCACTGGATGTGCTCTTCTTGCCTTGACATACCTTCCATTGAGTGGTAATGTGTCTGTCCCCCCTTCCTTTAATCTGGGTGGAACTTTGTGACTGCTTTGTCCAATAGAATATTGGGAAAGTAGCCTTATGTGATTTCTAAGACTAGATTATGAAAATTCCATGCACCTTCATTTGGTTTTCTTGGGTCACTCGCTCTTAGAACCTAGCTGCTTTGCTGTGTGGAAGCCCAAACTGGAGACTACCCAGAGAGGCCATGGGTAGGTGTTCCAGCTAACAACAAAGCCAAGGCCCTAACCAAAATCTAGCATCAGCTGTTACACATGTGAATGAAGACACTTCCAGATAACTCTAGTCCCCTATCAGCGAGTTGTCCCAACTGAGGCTCCAGATACTGTGGAACAGAGACGAGGGCTCCCTCCTGAGCCTTGTTTGAATTCCTAACCCATTGAACCTGAAAGCAAAATAATATGGATATTTTAGGTCACTAAGTTTATTACAACAATAGTAACTAGGATGGATTTACCAAATGCTGAGGCCAAAATCCTTACAGTTGCCTTCCATTTTTCCTTTCTCTCATACCCATGCTCAATCTATCAGCAGACCCTGTGAAATCTAGGTCTTCCTTTGAAATACATCCAGGATCTATGACTTCTCACCACTATCCCTCTTGTCTTGACTATTACAGACACCTCCTAACTAGTCATTTTTTGCTTCTATCTTCCCTCTTACACTGTCTACTCTCAACAGAGTAGGAAGATTACTCTTCTAAAAGTTTAAGATCATGTCACTTCAATGCTCAAAACCTTCCCATGGCTTTCTTCGTGATACAGCTCAAAAGCTAAAGTCCTTAATGGCCTACAGAACTCTTCGTGATCTGGACCCTCCACCACCTTGCTAATTCTTATTCTCCTACCACTCTCCCTGCCTTGCTTGTTGCATTCTAGGTACACCGGTCTCCCTGCTCTTCCTTAAAAGCACCTAGCACTCTCATGCCTCAGGGCCTTTGTACTTGCTGTTCTGCCTGGAATATGCTTCCCCCAAATAGCCACGTGGCCACTCACTCATTCCCTCCAGGTCTTGCTCACGAGTCATCTCATCAGAGAGGTCTTCGCCAAGTAGTTTACATAAAATAGTGTGTCTTATACCTATCATTTTCTATTCTTCTTATCCTGATTTCCGATCTCCTAAATTATTATACATTTGGTTTTTTGCTTATTGCCTGTTTTTCTCCTATTTGATAAAGGCTTTCTGAGAACAAAAATTTTGTCTTGTCGAAAGCTCTAGTTCCCAGGACTGGGGTAGTCCCTAGTACAGCAGGAACTCGGTAAGCATTGCTTGTTGTTAAAGACCGTTCCAAGCAGAGGGACGATGAAGTGCAAAGACCCTGAAATAGGAACTAACTTGTGTGAGAAACAGTGTGACCATGACAGAATGTGTATGGGGGAGAGTCAATCAGATGAGGTAACAGAACAAATCAAAGGCCAGATCAGGCAGGTCCTTATGGGCTACGATAAAGACTAATGGGAAGAAACTGAAGGACAGTGATGCGATCTAATTGGCCTTTTAAAAATATAATTCTGAATGTCTGTAGAAAATAGCCTGTATGAAGAACAGAGGGAAAGCACTGCTAGGGAGACTAGTCCGGAGGCTTTTGCAGTAATTCAGACAAGCAAGAGATGATAGTACCTTGAACTGTGATAATAATGACAGAGGACTCCAAGGTGGTCTGATACAAGATATATTTTGAAAGTAGACTTGAACAGACTTGATAGTTTAGATACAAGATAATAAGAACAATCAAAGATTACGCCTAGAGTTTTGGCCTTAGCAAGTGGTTAAACAGTGGTACTGTTTTAGGAGTAGTTTTACTTTAAACAAGGGTCCTATTTTCATAGGATGGATTCAGAGTTGGCAAGCAAGTTCCAAAGCAATGTTCAAACATATGATAGTTTAGATGAACAGAAGTTCTAAGAACTGATGGGTAAATTCTTTGATTCTCAGAGACGCCTGGACGCAATACCTAACTGGAATAAAAATATGCCAAGAGATTAATAGTGACACCCACACATAACAGAGACCTGTGTGTGCCACTGTCTTGAAGAAGCACCCCTGACACTGCATGCACAGATGGCCTAACTGGACACCCTGAAGACTGACAGGATTTATATCTGGCAGGCGAGCCATCAAGAAAATTTCATAGGCAGACTTCTGTCCGCAGAGACACACCTCTTCAGAACATTTACAGACACTCTGGGGGAAAAAAAAAATCACACTAAAACCCTAATATGAAACCACTCATACAAAGAAGTACTCACATGTCTTTCTCCCAACATGCACATAAAAGAAAACAAATTTGTAGGGCAGCTGCTGACCAGGGTTAAAAAGGAATGTAAAATATTGAAACATCATAAGAAGTACAGCTCTGTAGGGAGCAGCCATTAAAATGGGCTCTGCTGACTTGGTGTTATCCCAGCAGAAAAAGCAAGCTGACCTCAACATCCTTTCTCTGCTCTTCCTTTAACATATTAGTCATTCAATTTCCCCGAAATATTTTGGCAGTGATTTTTCTTTCTCCTTCAGAAGTAGAAATGAAAATTATTACTACATTATCTTTAGTGATAATTTTATATATAAAATTCATAACTATATGTATACATCTATATATGAATTTTTTTAAAAAAACATTGATCCTCTGGACTTTGTCCTGCCTAGTTTTGAGGTTTCCAGTAGCCAAAAAATAAAATAATTTTCTTTTCCCAGTTTGAAACCAGCTGAGAGATAGACGAAGAAGATCAAAATGCCAGCTTTCTTACTGACAAAGCTGATCAAAGAATGTGGCTTAAAGATGCCACCCTAGTGATCCCTCTAATACCTTCTAATCCCCCTGAATTGCAGTTTCCAGCAATGTTGGACAATTGCCAACCAGTCTCTCAGGGGAGACCCTGGACTGAAAGCTCCCCGAGAAGCAGAGAATGTCTGTATTGCTGAAAAGAGTGATTTGGGCACAATCATTTCCTTCTGCCAAACTCCACTTTAAAAAGAAGCCATTCCTCCTGTCCTGGAAGGAGCAAATAATGAGGTGGAGAGAAGAACACACCTTCCTCACAGGCACAGGCCCTCTCCTGGAGAGTGGAGTGGAAATTACCTTCCTCCATGAAAACACGAGGAGTTAGGAATAAATGTTCCACCTCACCCTCCAAAGTTGGAGGAGGGAACTAAATTTTATCTTCAACTGTAGAGCTGGATTTTTACCAACATCTACATAAAGCTTCCCCCTTTCATTTTTCTTCACATACATGAACGAGGCAGCTGGCTGGGCAGAGACACGGAGTGGTTTGAAACCTACTCCCTCCATCTATCACTTTATGAAGTTCAGCAAATAAACTGTCTTCCCAGTACCTTTTTTTTTTTTTAACCTGAAAAGTGGCCATACTATCTCCTAGGGTTTTGTTAGAATTAAATGGAAATAAATTTGAAAGGCTTGGCATATGAGTGCTGAATTAATGCCACTTTCTTCCTTTCCCTGACTGATTCAGTACTAGGACAGGGATTAAAATTTGTACTGAACCAAATTCCACAACTTTATTCTAGACTGTGTCACTTGGTTGACCTCCATAGTCATGGGGACTAAACCTTAGGCTTATGTAGTCTTGTTTTCAGTGCTGATGAAAGATTACTTTAAAAAAGAATACATCGTCCTTTTTTCTCACCTAGTGCTTAAATTCTTTCAGCTATTTCTTTCTTCTGTTTGTTTGTTTTTAGTTAAGACATTTAAGACGTGTCTTTAAAGAAAATGCAACAACAACAAAACAAACCACTACCACAAAACACACATCCTCAGCATCCTGATGACTCTACCACAGCAGATGACCATTGCCATTTCCATCGTGGGACACAGTACTTTCCAGGTTTACTTATACTGGGCATGTGGAAAGGAGAAGAATGTTTTGATGATAAGATGAAGATCCTACAGAATCATGCATATTGAATTAGAAAGAACTTTATAATTCCAACCCTGTAATTTAAAAAATTACATACATATAAAGTTTAAATGACTTGATGTTACACAATTAGCAGTTAACAACAGGGCTTGGTCTTCTGACTCTCAGATCAGTGCTCTTACCTCTGGTTCAGACACAGGGAGCAAAACATGGAGGAGGGGATGCACTTGGGACTCAGGGGTGACTAGAGACAAGTGCTTTGAGAACAGAGAGAACGAGAAAAGAGATGACTGCAAAAAGTGGCCAGAACATCCTGAAAACAAACCTGCCTAACTTTGTGATGGGGTCCCAAGCAAAATATGCTTTGTGATGACGTTGTGCTCCTGAGTTTGCTATTTGTACCTGGCCCTGCTTCTTATCCTGATCACAGAAGCAAGCTAGTACAGTTGCCTTGGCTGTTGACTCAACATTTGTCACAGGATTCCATATTCTTCTACTTTGTGACTAAAAACCTAAAGCAAGCACACCATTTGTAAAAATCAGTATCCTAGCAAGGGTTAAATAAGAGATATTGAGCAAGTGGGCTAGAAATAGGCATGGGACTTCCTTTCCTGTATGAGTAATGATGAACACTGTCATACAATTGTCTCCTGAGGGCAAGGTAGTGTGCTGACGGTGCTTTTTCCTAACAGCCCTGATAACCAATTCAAGCATAGGCATAGCAGCCATAGAGGAACATCTGCTGAGCCAGAAATATGAAGACACATTAAATCTATGACCAAAAGAGAAGACAGCTCTGGAAATACAGGCACTCTGGGATTCAAGCCTATATCCTGCTTTTTAGCCCCAGAGCTGATGCTCTGTGCATTGAATCAGGCGATCAGTCTAAGACCGGTTATGCATCTGGGAATTCAGTAGGAATTAACTAATATTCAGGAAACAGCTACTAAGTTCCAGGCTCTGGGATACAGAGGATAAGGCACCTTTCTTACCCTCAAGAACAGCACTACAAAGCAATGCTTAGTCTTGCAGTGAGGCAGAGATAGATGGACTTAGAACTCATCCAATGCTCCCCCTAGAAGCCAAAGCACAGAAAGGTAATGAGTTCAAGGCAGTAGCAGAAACAGAACTCCAGTCTCCTGACTCCTGGCTGAGCACTGTTTTTTGTTTTTGTTTTTGTTTTCCGGTACACGGGCCTCTCACCGCCGGGGCCTCTCCCGTTGCGGAGCACAGACTCCTGACGCACAGGCTCAGCGGCCATGGCTCACGAGCCCAGCCGCTCCGCGGCACGTGGGATCTTCCCGGACCGGGGCACGAACCCGCGTCCCCTGTATCGGCAGGCGGACCCTCAACCACTGTGCCACCAGGGAAGCCCCTGAGCGCTGTTTTTAATGCACGAGCTCAAAATGAAAATACACTTTATTTGACCATCTTTTCTTTTCTTCAGGGTTCAAAATCTTTGTTTCTGACTTTTAGAAGGAGGTTTGCTAGCCAAAACGTTTTCACTGAACCATGTCCTCATCCTATGATAGCTTAAAACAATTTCAATTTGAGAGATTCCCCCCAATATTAAAAATATACCCTATGCTATATCACAGAATATATTTAAAAGGAAGAGGAAACCATTGAAGCTAGATATGAAAGGACTTGAACAGATTCTGCATACCAACAGGAATCTGATGTCACAACCCACAGCTCTTGTTACCTCATAAGCAAGACCACAGGTGAAAGGACAGGGTTTCTTCTTTGAATATTTGATTAAAATTATTTATAGGGTGCTACCCAAGACCTCCAGAAAATATTGCATTTGCAAAATATACATAGCAGAGCTAAATGCCTTAACCCACATTAGCTGCTCTCTTAATGAGAATTGGAAGCTCAGCAAGTAATGAGTTGCTTTACTACAAGCCCCTCTCCCAGAAAGGTCCCCTTCAGTATCTCATTTTCCTCACCCCCTATTAGTAAAGAACTCCTAGGTAAGTATTAAAATGCAGGGATCTAGAGAGCTTGGCTTCTCAATTTAAAAGGTAAGAGCAAGGTTATCTTTCATGATCCTTTTGCTCAGGGAATAAGTTCTGTCTTTGCTTCTGTCTCAGCTCATGCAAAAAAAAAAAATTGCTATGAAACTTAAATTACCATTATCTTTTTGCAACACACTGAAACATCTAAATGAAAAAAACAAAAAACACCACCTCTAAATGGACCATCTCACCTAATTTGAATCCTCAGCAAAATCATATGATATGCCATACGCAAAATACCAGAAGCAGCTTGAGGGGGGAAATAATGTTAGTTTTAAGAAGCTGCCATTGTATAAGGATAAAAAGCTACGAGAAAAAAAGTTCAAATTTTTAGTGTGAATTAAAATATACTTTTTATATCTTTCTTGTCCTTGCTTTAACTAATTCAGAAAGATAAAATTCATCTTATTTTGAAACATTCAAGTAAATCAAGCCTGAAAATTAGTTAAGAGAAGAAGCAATCAGTCAGACAACACATTTCTGTTGTGCTAGAGAAAGCACATGCCTGTAAGTGTGAGCACACTAGGTACTAGTGTAAGAATGCCTAACGTTTTACACACCTATATTATACATTAGGAACTAATTTAGTCATCTGATATTTATTCATTACTCACCATTTGGAAGACACTCTGCAAGGCCCTATGGGAGAGTCAAGGTATAAGATAATCCTTGACCTCTTAGAAGCTGAGATCTACTAACAGAAGTAAAGTACATGTGTGAATGCCTACACTGCGTGACTGTAAGTGTCATGTCTGCCTCAAGAAATGCCAAATCACCTAACATAGGTTATTTGTTTTGAAATGAATTCCTGCATTTGCCTATGAAAAATTAAATGATCAGGAAGACAGATTTAAAGAATAACTACGATCCCTGAAGTAACAGAAGGGCAAACAATGGTCATTTAAGCAAAAGAAATATCAAAGCACAAGGTATGCTTTGCAATTAATCACAAAGTCTTAAGAATTCTTGGACGTCATGGAGTTTATGCCTAATTTTTATTAAGCAAAATATAAAATATTGTGTTTGATTCTAACCATACCATGACACAATACAGAAAAAGATGCACATACATTTTAAAGTTTAGGTGCTATAATTAACTATACAGACCGGTGAAAAATCATCTTATTTTGAAACACTCAAAGAAAGCAAGCCTGAAAAATAATTAAGAGAAGGGGTAAGCACATAACACAGATCTGTTGAACATTCACCCTGTGCCTGCCATTATGGAAGGTACAGAGAAGAATCAGAGGGGAAGCTCCTGGAGGTAGGGAATATACCTCATTCACAAGTCTATCCATAGTGCTTAGCACTGGCCCAAAGGAGATAATCAGTTAGTACTTTTAGGAAATAAACTCAGAGGAATGAATGACTGAATCCCTAACTTCTGGCATTTATGTTATTTTCAACCTATCCCTAGAAAAATAGCTTTCCAATTGCAAGTTGGTACAATAAGATCAATGCTAAAAAAGATTAGAACCCAAAGAGAAAGGAAAGAGAAAAAACACTCAGAGTTGAGGAAAGGTGGTTACATAAACTGAATATCATCTCTCTTTCTGAGATACCTAGCAGTCAAGGGAAAAAAATTTTGCAGTTCTTATTGTCTGACTAAAGGAGAACACCAGTCTGCAGAGAAAGACATTTTCTTGGAACTATAAGAAAATTTTTTCTTGTGGAAAAGGAACTCTGGGTAACTTAATGGGCAATGATGGCAATACCTTCTTGCAGAAGATGGAGAAATGCTCTTCCTGTGGTCAATTGTTTTAAGTGTCTTTTGATAAAAACTAAAAGAATGGTAATAAACTGTAACCCAAATAAAGCATTTTTATTGGTAGCTAAGCTTTTTGCTTTCTGGTGGTGGTTTTAACATAAAGTTGGAGAAAATGTAGAGGAATAAGTAGTGACTGTGACCACCAGTAGTTTCCCTGTTATTCTATTGGCAGGAGCTGGACAGTAGTCACTCCAAGGTTGAGGTCTTGGTGAAGAATGCTCAGAGAATAGGCTCCTAGGCTTGTTCACTGAATAAGCTTTAAACATACATGTGGTAAGCAGAGTTGGGAAATAAAGGCCTGAATTTGAGGGTGTTAAAACCAGTTTTTTTAAAGGGGAACTCTTTCACTAAAACCAAGTGAAAAGGAACTTTAAAGACGATTCAGTATCTTTTAAGTGAACAACTTGTTTTTATTTCTGAAATTCAGGTCAGAACATATCTTTGAGACTAATTTATTGAGGATATCATAAAACCAATTTACCTTAAGGTTTTTTAAAAGATATTAAAATTTTTCTATTTTTATATCTTTGAACTTATTTTTGGAAGCACTTCATGTAAAGTATGAATTATCATCCATGTTTAATTATCTACATAATTTCCCGAATACTTTAGTAAGGAGGAACATAGTAGAGTCACATTTACTCAAGGAACTAGAATATATAATTTCTAGAAAAAATATTGAAGATGACAATTTACTGTTTTTCTTTACTATACTTTTATTACGCCAACTAAAGATAGAAAATGTTCAGTAGTAGCATGTACAGGCAAAGTCAAGGTACCACAGGCCAAGGAGATTGGCAGTATTGACGACTTTGTCTGAATTACCAATTCTACTGGCTGAAGCTTTGCTGCAGTTCACCCAAGAGTCTCTAAAATAACCAACTTAGCAGCAATATACGCCAGTCCAACTCCATTGTACATCATCCAATGACAATGAGGGTGGATTCTGAAATTCATTTCCATAAAAGTTCCCTGAAATTGTGCTCTAAATTATCTTAACACGAAACTGACCTTAAAGGTTTGCTAAAATATTAAATGCATAATGTTTAAAATATTTATTAATCATTTATTCTTTATTGCAAAGTCGTATCTGTTCAGATAGAATTCACACACTTGAAAGAGGAATCTGATGGTTTCTTCTCTGATCCCTGTTTTCTTATAACTTCCAAGTTTCTAGTTTGTTGTGGCTGTATATTCCACAAACGAAGCATTTATCTAATAGAGATCATCAGGAAATGTGAGGAAGTATTAAGTGAGAAATCTGAGGAAACAGATACAACTGGAGTATTGGAAGCAGTTTGAGAATGAATATGACATTACAGAGAGCAAATAATCAAGCTCCCTCCCACCCACAGCTGAATGGCCTGTGCATCTGATCTAATGATGTCTCTTTCCTGTGTAAGCTAATTTTTAGATTTTCCCATGGATCTGTAGAGAATTTTTGAATAACCAAGTAGGAATGAGAACAAAACCAGAAAACATGCAGACACAATTTAAGCAATACAAATTTTTAAATTTACAAAATTTATAAAGTGTCTCCTGTGTGTGCATACCCACCAACTCCTTGATAAATTATAATGAACTATGGTCTCACCCCACAAAGTTCATATTCTTGTTTGAATGAAAATATATTTATATAAACCATTTTTCTCGTAAGAAACTTTCCCTAATACTTTTAAGATTATCATAGTATTTTTACTCACTGTCACAAGGGGCATCTGTACAATTTCTTGAAAACGATGACAGGTTAGCGCCATCTGGCCCCAACCATTGCAAGACTCGTGTAACTGGATATTAACCAATCGTAACTTCTTTACATGGTGCAGTTGGTAAGGGTAGAATGCCAATGATGTAGGGTGAAGGAGTGGCTCCCAAGATGAACCTGCTCTGTTCCACAGCCTTAGACCACTATTTCATAAATGGGGGCCACCGGGCATAGGGGGGTACCTTAATAGGGAATATGGATCAAGTATTTTTTAAAATCCTAATCAAATAAAATCAAAGCACATGGCTTACAGTCCATGATTTGATAGATTCGTTTTTTATGTATGGATGGCAGCAGGCTATTATCTGTGATTCCTTTAACTCATTGACTTTACTGTACATAGTTGAAAATGATGCCAGTCCTAGGTTTCTACCAGCTTTCTAGATCTGGCTATAAAATCAAAACCATGCACATCTGACACAGAGAGCACACATGTATTAGCATGTTCTTTGTATGGGCCATAAAGACCACCAACTATATACAAGGTTCCTTTATTCAGTAAGTATTAATGGAACATCTGCTTTCTTCAAAGTGCAGCACTAAGAACCATGAGAACATAAAGCTAAAAATCAAAAGCTTGTCCCTGAGGAGCATGTAAAGAGAATAAAGTGCAAAGATATGTAAGGAGTAGTAGTAGAGAAATTACAAGGTAGCATGAGAACACTGAGTGGCCCCATGCAATAGGACATACTTGCGGGCCAGTTATCTGTTCATGGATAACTAAAGGTATGATCCTTGCCCTCAGGGAGTTCACTGTCTAGAAGGATAGACAAATGAATATTAAAAATGTTCATTTTTCAATACCACATAATGTTATAGAAAGATGCACAAGTACAGATTATAAACATAATTACTAGGAGATTCTCAAGATCAGCTCTACAGTGCTTTAATAGGGAAGGCTTCTTGAAATAGGCAAGTTTGGATCTGAGCCTGGAAGGACACAGGATTCGGACAGGTAAAGGGACAGCTCTGCAGAGGCATTTTGGGTGTTAAGAACAAACAAAATAGATAAAAACCCTAAGGCAGGGGCTTCCCTGGTGGCGCAGTGGTTGAGAGTCCACCTGCTGATGCAGGGGACGCAGGTTCGTGCCCCAGTCCGGGAAGATCCCACATGCCACAGAGCGGCTGGGCCTGTGAGCCATGGCCACTGAGCCTGCACGTCCGGAGCCTGTGCTCCACATGGGAGAGGCCACAACAGTGAGAGGCCCACGTACCGCAAAAAAAAAAAAAAAAAAAAAACAAAAACAAAACCCTAAGGCAAGAATCCATAGTAGGAGCTGTGCAGGGGATGGTGCGGATAAGACAGACAGGAGATGGGGGTTATAAAGTGGCTGTGAGCCATGAGCTGCAGAGCTTAGGGATGGTTAGTTGAAGGTCAACCTTGAGTATCAACTCAGAGAGTGGACTCAATTTGATGGGCCACAGAGAAACACTGTGGGCTGAATCATTCCTGTTACAGACTGAGGTCTCTAGAAAGAAAGACTCTGAACAGTCTGGTGTTCAGGGTGTTTATTAGAGAGTGCCCTTGGGGTTAACACTTAGACAGGAAGGAGCAGAAAGCATTATGAAGCCCAGGGAGAAGTCAGCTGACTCCATAAGAAGCTCTGGAGCTGAAACTGGTAAAATGGGTGTTTGAAAGACGAGTGAGTCACTGAGTAAACTAAAGAAGAGTGTCTCATTTCCCAGAGTTCTACAATTAACTTCTTAGTTGTACTGCTGTGAATCTACATGTAAACGCTCTTAAAATTAATGAAATAGGAGATACCCCCCCCTTTTTTTATTATCCACATGCTAATAGGCTTAAATATCCAGGATTTGGGTGGTAAATGCTCACTTTATGATCATGTTGTTGGAGATTTAATATTCATTTAAATGCTAGATCCTTCTTCTACCCCAATTACTATTTTCAGATGAAAAAAACATTCCGTGCAGCATTCCTAAAAGAACCTTCTCAACACTGACTATTTGCATAGCAAATGTTCATATCACAATGAACTCTGGTCCTAGGCTACTGGAGCAACACCTAACTTCACGGAGCCTCGTGTCTAGAAGAGTAATAATTCACGCATCCCCCGTAGGATTGACAAAACCCCGTCAAAAGCCCCAGTACTTTGGAACTCTCATTTCTAACGTACACTGGATCCTCCTGTGGCACACTAGCTGTCCTCCAAACGCATTCTGCTATTATTCTTCCTGGGCACATGGTGGCTCATCTGGAGACTACATGTCCCAACCTTTCTTGTGTTGTGGAGTAGCCATGTAAGTGTGGGTCAACAGGATATAAGAAAAGTGAAGCATGAAACTTCTGCTTATCTTCAACTTAAAGACAATCAGCGTTCCCCGAAACTCCTCCCCAGCTCACTCCCATCAGGGGCTAGAATGCAGATGAGGTAGCAGTCTAGTTTCAACTAGGCAGATGAGGACAATTTAGAAGATGGAAGTACAGCATGTAATGAACTGGGCCTCCAAATGACCTAAATGTGCAGAACAAAACTGTCACTCTAGGACAGAACTGTTACATGAGAGAGAAACAGACATCTATTTTTTTTGTTTGACTGCCTAACCTTTATTCTAAATTGTACATTTATGGCTGTGTCAGAAAAAAGTACTTAGAATTAAATAAGGAAATAAGGTCATTGATGTCCTTCATGTTCCTTAACCGCTTGGAAAGAAGTTCAACTTAATTTCAAGTATCATCATCGATGCCATAGGGAAGTATTTCCTGTTCGTGAAGAGAGTGCAAATTAAGTCAAACCAGTTTTAAGATAGGTAATTCAGATGAATAAATAACAAAAGTACGCAGGAAGTGCTTTATCTATTACTGCCATAATGTAAATTACTTAAAGTTTAACAGAAAACTTAATAGAAATTTTCTGTAAGTAGAACATTTCTAAGACCAAGCCTTACCGGCATGGTATCTGATAACTTTTGGTTAATAGTATAAATCACTACCACAAGGTAAGCTCCGTGAGAGTAGTGAATGGTTTGTTTGCCAAATACACAGAACCTAGAAAGTATTCCTGGTACATAATGGGCAGTGTATAAGATTGCCAAATGAATGAATGTGATTTCTTTCATGGTCTAACATTTGTAAAAAACCAGAATACCTACAGAGAGAGTATTGAAAGATTTTCATCTATCCTGAAATACATTAAACCTTCTCAAAATCAATCACAGTCTATTTGTTTAAATTACATAAAGAAAAAAAATCCCATGATTCTATAATTAACAAAACTTTTGCTATTGGACTTCCTGATTAAATTCAAGATTTATGAGCAGTTGTGTCATGGGAAAAATGAACTCCTAGAACTCTTAAGAAAAATGTAGAATATTAAATTGTATTCTATCAAATAAACAGTGAATTCCCTTATAATAATGGACTAATACAGGCCTTACAATCCTGGCTTGTTTTAAACATGGCTTTTACTGTATAGAGCTATGGGGTTTTTTTTTTTTTTTTTTTTTGATGGTACGCGGGCCTCTCACTGCTGTGGCCTCTCCCATTGCGGAGCACAGGCTCCGGACGCGCAGTCTCAGCGGCCATGGCTCACGGGCCCAGCCGCTCCTCCCGGACCGGGGCACGAACCCGTGTCCCCTGCATCGGCAGGCGGACTCTCAACCACTGCGCCACCAGGGAAGCCCTATAGCTATGTTTTAGAGAGAATATTTGGAAACTTCTTAAATCTACAAATGAATGAAGAGGTATAATGCTAAACCCAGAGCACATACTTTATACCAGGTAAAAAAGATCAAAAAGACTTTAGGTTCGTCATTATCTAGTCTATTTTCAGGGATTCAGTGAACTACTCTAGTAGGATCAACCCTTGCTAAAGTGGGCAAAACCATTAATTCAATAAGTCAATTAGTGAACCAGTTATCTTTGTTCCATTTTAAGCCCAAAGAATACACTCAACTAGGAATGGTTGCTATTGATCACAGAGGGATCCTAGTGAGTAATAAGATGGATAGGTAAATCTATAAAATTATTAGGAAAAGCTCAACCCCATTGCACTGTTTAAGGTGATGAGCTCAAGCGTCAGTGTAAGTTTAAAAGAGTTAGCTCACATAGCACAGGGAGATGAGCTCGGTGCTTTGTGACCGCTTAGAGGGGTGGGATATGGAGCGTGGGAGGGAGACGCAAGAGGGAGGGGATATATGTATATGTATAGCTGATTCACTTTGTTATAAAGCAGAAACTAACACACCATTGTAAAGAAACTGTACTTCAATAAAGATGTTAAAAAAACAAACTAACACACCATTGTAAAGAAAGTATACTCCAATAAAGATGTTAAAAAAAAAAAAAGAGTTGGCTCATGTTCTGGCTCTGAGGTTCATCATTCAGGGTGACTCGCTTTAGACTTCACTATGCCATAAGTTTTCAATATGTTTACTGCAGACATTATTTCCCATCCCTTAACTCATAGAAAAATTAACAGAATAACAGGACAAAATGCATTAAAATAGAATAGGGACTATGGAAGAAAGAGATGGTATGGATCCAAGATAGCATTAAACCTATTTTATTACTGAGAAGATTTATCCAGTTTCAAAAGTATTCCACGTCTCAGTCATTACTTCTGTGCTTTAGAAGATAACGCTCTTCATTCTAGGTTAAGCATGAAGAATTTTTAACAAATTTTCCAAAAAAAAAAAAAAGAAGAAGAAAGAAAAAGAAAAATGGTCTCAAAAAATATGTATCCAATTCAAGGGATACTACACACTAAAATAGCAATGGATTACAATAATAAAATATTTCTGTGCTCAGATCTATGACTGCCAATGCCTGGTTAACTTCCCAATACAGAAATATGCTCCAATTCAAACGCCTTTTTTTTTTTTAACCCCCCCTTCAAATATCCTGGCATATTCAGAAAATATTAATCTTTTTCATAAGATATTATGGAAAAACCCAAACAAACTTTTTGGCCAACCCAATAAGAAGCATTCAGAAAAAAATGTTAAATATCCTCTTAGGATGAATTGCTCTGATAATCAAGTAGTCTCCATTCTCCACATCACTTTTTGGTCACTGTTGATAAGGTTTGTTCTGGGTCTTAGTGTTAAAATTTTGCTTGTGTGTACATGAAAGCCAGGAAGGCTCTAATTTCATACACTCCTTGTAGATACTTACTTTGGTTTCCCTCTTCTCAGCACCTTCATTCTTGGGGCTGATTCTTCTAGTCATCATGGAGTTCTGCCCCATTGTAATGCTGATACAGTTAGCTGCATTCTGTCTAATGCAGTATCCTTTTCCTTACTCTCAACCTAGGAGGACACTTCTCTGTTTGGCCATGGAAAAAACAATTTGAAGGGTGTATCTGAATTGTCTGTGTATTAGAAAATCCTGTGGGTTTTGTTTGTTTGTTTTTGTTTGTTTTTTATTCAAACAGAAAGTCACAAAGATTATAATCATCCTCATCAGTTCCCTCAGTCCCATGTCCTGTGTTTGTTTTACCCATCTCCATCTTGAACAAAACAAAAAAGAAAAAACATCCCCATCTCTTCCTAATGACTTTCCTTGTTAGTGGCGCCTTCCTTCTTGTAGTCAACCAGACACAAAGTCTAATTTCTGCCAAGTAAGTATAAGAAAATTTGAAATAAATTACTTAGGACTCACATGAAAACTACTGGTATTCCCTAAACAGTTATTCAGGAAAATCATTTAAATACATGTATACTTATGTTTTAGAAATGATTAAAACTCTATGTACAGAAATCTAAATTTATCCTTTGAATACTACCTTATTAATCTTATAGCTATTAAAGGTGTCATCCTACCTAGGACAAAGTAAATTTTTAATTTCATATCCAAGTCCTGTCATCCTCACAGAACTGACCCCCAGCTACACCACTGACTCATTCTGGGCCTTCCTTCAAACCAGATATAAGTCACAAGAAATCAGTGTAACTTCTGCTCCAGTTGATGGTATGCATTAGCTTAATATCCGTGTGTTATGACTACAATGGTTTCTAAAGCTGCACAATGCCTAGAGGCTTTTGCTTAAGAAAAAGTTACAAGCTAGTTGGGTGTAATATTTTCAAAGGGTTTTAATTTTACCTTAAAAAAAAAAAAAGAAGATTGCCAAGGTAAAGACGGCAAATTGTAAAATAATGAATTTTCACTATAATAATGACATTTCACTATATATTCCTCACTCAAGTCTGCTTAAAATATATATTTGGAGAGAGACAAAAGCGATCAAGATACAGTAAAGACTATAAAATTTCATTTAAATGTGTTCTGTTGAGAATAATTTCATTTGTATTTTGTGCCAATATCCTACACACACCTAGGAATTTGACATGGTGGCAGAAGGCTGTATAAGCCAGAGCATCCACCCGCAGCTGATGATCTCAGTACACTTGCTGTCATCCAATACTTCAAATCTTTAGCCTGAAATTATAACAGGGGCAGGGAATCAAAGGTTTCTTTATTTTAGGCAGCACTTTATGAAAGAGTGCAGTCACTAAAAGTCTAACTGTATCTTCTGAGCTATTAATTGACTTAGCTCCAGGACGACTGTATAAAACATATGGTGTAAGATCCAAGCAACTGTCCAGGGCTACGCACAGGGGGCATTTGGCTTCTTTTTGAAAAGTAAAACCGAAGGTAATCCCTTTGCAGCTGCAGTGCAGATGGTTTTCTTTACACCATTTCACTGAATACTAAACAGAAACTGGAAAAAGTTTGAAAACATAACAAACAAACAGCTGAGTGTTAGCTTAAATGCTCTTTGCATCTATCAGAGAGAAGCATTCAGAAACCCTGGATGTTTACCAGATAGTTTAAAAGAAAAACAGAGATGTGAAAATGGAATAAAATGATTTTGAAATTGTACCTAAATATGGTTCTGTGTGGTTTTCTTCAAAGTAACAATATAATTAAATCTCTCTGAAACTTCAATTATGGGTGTCATGATTCATAATCCTCGACATCATCAAAAGTTTAGGTTTCCCTGAAAATATGCTGAGATGAGTAAAGCTAAAATCACCTTGCCCTAAAGAAGGTACTTGCAAATCATGGCGACATCTGTTAACCTTCATTCTTTCTCTTTGGTGCAGCAGCAAAACGTACTGGCTTCCTTTTCAATAAAAATGTACCGTAAAGCTCGGTTACCATTTCGTCTTCACATCGTCTATTCTACTGTGACAGAAAGAAAATACTACATTGCAGACTGGTCAGTAGGCAGGAAGAGAGCAAAGTCCTGTCAATGACTGGGTTTGGCCTGTTAACATGCTAGGAAATAATAATAGTATATTAAGTCCACTGGAAAGCACTAAGATATTAACACTAAACACAAATCCAGTTATCTGAACATGCCTGATACTCTTCTAGACATCTGGGTTGCAGCAGTAACAAAGTACTGTCACGCATATAAATATACATGCATAGTATTTCATACATAACTAGAAAGAACACCAAAATACTACCACTTTTAGTTTCTAATTATGGATAGGATTATGGCGAGTATTTATGGATAATTTTTCTTAACTAACTTGTTTTTGGTCAGATGCTGTCTGGACTTTCTAAAATAAACAATTAACTTTCACAGTAAAAAGTTATTTAAAAAACTATGTCATATACTTTATTAATAATAAGCAGGTCCCAACCAAAAGGTGGTATTACTTTACGTAAAAGTAAGTTATGCATTTGGTAAATAGAATACTTTCTTTTTCTTTTGCGGTCCGTGGGCCTCTCACTGCTGTGGCCTCTCCCATTGCGGAGCACAGGCTCCGGACGCGCAGGCCCAGCGGCCATGGCTCACGGGGCCGAGCCGCTCCGCGGTATGTGGGATCTTCCCGGACCGGGGCACGAACCCGTGTCCCCTGCATCGGCAGGCGGACTCTCAACCACTGCGCCACCAGGGAAGCCCTAGAATACTTTCTTTGTGTTTCCAAACTTCCTCAAAGTCAAGTGTTTAAATGAAGAGCTCCTCATAACTGAAATTAACAATTGCTGCTTTTCTCTAACAGAGCAACTATGCAGTTCATCAGTTGGACAGTTCTTGAGTTGTAAACAGCAAAACGATTCAGTCAAATTATGTTCTGAAGCCCTACTATCCAATGAGATCAAACCCAAAATAACCTACATGAAAATGCACTCTTCCTCTTCTCCACTGCTCTACTCTTCCCCATATTTGTGTTTCATAAGCTTTTCACACATTTTGGCAAATAGCAATAGACTTGCATTATGAAAAAAAAGCAAAGACAAAGCACGCCAACGCCAGATCTGAATGGTTGGTCGCTGGTGCGACGTCTTTTTTCCTAAATGTCTGCCACCTGGAGCCGGCATCCTCACTGCTCTGCCTTGCCAGCATCCATCCCATTCCCAAGTTCCAGCTAAAACTGTTTTGCTTATCCCTTGTTTACTCCTCTTAATTCCTTTCTTCTCACTTGCTTGCCTTTCGCTTAACTTGGTAAAACACTACCACGGCTGCATTTAATTATCTTACCAATGTTCAGCTAAAAAGGACCATACAGAATTCACATACGGCTGCTGCTATCAGTTGCAGCCCAATGAGTAAAAAGACGCTTCACATTTGAATCCTTCAACCAGAAAAGTTGTGCTATAACACACTGAAGAAATAATTGCTTAAAATTTGATAGACTATGTTTCCAAAGAAGCCGGGAAGGTGATCTTAATATACTGGGAGGCATAGGATCCCTTTTTGGTTACATTAGTTACTAAACCGCCTAAAAAGAAATGCTGAATTGTTGACATGGGAATTAATGCTTAAGTCTAATACACACAGCTGCTTGTCAGTCCTTTGGCCGTGAGGAGGGCTTTAATGGGCCTCAAATATCCTAAGGCTGCTAGTGCTTCTCAGCAGCAGAACTTGAAGCTGGAGGAGAAAGAGTCTACGGCCTAATTCAGCTTGAGAATGGGTTAGTCATGATGAGAGACACCTTAGTTCATTACATAATACTGGGAAATTATTTGGGTCTCAAATATGTGGTTTCCTTCAAAATAATAATACAATTAATCTCTGTGAAACTTCAATTATGGGTGCCATAACTCATTATTAAAAGCTTATGTTTCCCTGAAAATGCACAGAGATGGGTAAAGTTGAAACCATTTCCATTTGTGTCAGGTCTGCAACACAGAACACCTTGTACCTACCCTAGGATGACACGAGAAGCTCAAGTGAGGGAACAGAGCCTGGGGTGAATGAAAGACTTTCCAGACAGGTTTCTGATGATGCCACGCCCCATATGCTTGGATACTTTTTACTTGCTTGGCAGGTAATGACGCTTAAGTAATGAGACCAGTACAATTTATTAGTTCTTTGTTGGATTGTTAGTCCTTTTTCCTAAGGAATGCTATTACTTTTTAGCAATTTTCTCTATTCCTAAAACATTGTAAAATACTTTAATTTTTGCATGAAATCCAAAAGCACCATAAGGTTTAATGAACAGAAAGACTCACTTCGCCAATTCTAGAATAACCTTAGCGACTAATAAAGACAATGTCACAGGAAATCCTAAAACTCACATCTACACGGCCTTACTGCCAAACATCAGTCTAGTGAGAAATGTGATAAAGGCTAATATATTCAGAAACAAATAAGGGGTGGTAATTTATTATAAATAGCATACTGGGCTTATTCATCAAAGTGCCTATACAGGTGAAAGGTGGGTGTACAAAAAACTTTTCCTTTTCTTTACTGTTTATGTTTACTCTTATGATTTGTCATAAGTATTAGTTCAACTTGCATAAAAAGTTTACTTCAAATTGAAAATCTTCTGTGTACTTTTTGTTTTATATATATTTTAAGATTTACCCTATGAACGCTTTGATTGCTATAGTAGTACACAAATGTTATAAACAAAGCAAGAAATACGGGGGGGGGTATTATCACGCACAGCTGCTGTATTGACTGTTCAGCATTGATTGTCCCTTCTGGAGACAGCCTCCTGGTGTTGCTCATGGAAAAGCCACCCTTCCCCAGCTGTTAATACTTGTGGTTTGGGTGGACCACCTCCCAGCTTTAGGGTGAGCCCACCTAATAACAGTACTCTAATCCTCTGGCCAAAGAGACTGGCTCACATGTAAGCCAATGACATAAGCCATTTACCAAGACTCAATTTTGTAACTCTGCTGCTTCTTCTGCCTCTATTTCCATTCTCCAGGTATAATCATTGATATCAGTTTGGTACGTTTCCATCCAGACTTATTTCTCTGTCACATATATTTGTCAATAAAATAAGCCTATACATACATATGTATATATACTGATATTTATGTATATACACATATAAAGCTTCTAAATAGAGTGGTAAAGTATATGAAACCAATTTACTTCTTTTACTTAACGTGTTTTCATTTTAGGGCAACAGAGGTAGCTTAATTTGCTTAATCACAGATAATATTCTATCATATAGAAAAGACATACTTTATAACATAACCAGTAGGGTATTCTATCCCACAGTGAGCTATGATAGGACATAAACACTGGCTAAAGCAGTAACCTCATTTCTGAAGCACTATCATTACTTGGCACCTCAGGAATGCCATTAGATTTAGAAGTAGTCAATGCTGAGGGGAGAGAGTCCTGTTGAATAAATTGGGCCTGAGAAAAGGTAAAGAAACTCAGTAAAACTCAGGGAAAAAAAAAAAAAGGATGTCAGTTGCACCCAGTCTCACTGCTATCTTCCTCAGATTCCCACCCGAGAGAGAATTTAACATCAGAAGGCTTTATTTAGCAGGAGGACAAAAAAAAAATCATACTTTGCTTCTAGTAAAACCAGGCTTACGTTGGCCTTGGAATTGAGCCCCAACTCCTGAATCAGGATTGGGAGTTTGGGATTAAGATCTCAGTTGACTCAGAGGAGATGGAAGTTGGTGGTGAATGAATGCAGGATCCAAGGAAATTACAAGTATGTAAAGACTGAGACCTAGGGGACCACTGACTGTTCATAGGCTCATATGTAAAACACGTGAGTTGGCCTTATCAAAGTCCAAAACTGCAAGAGTTCATCTAATTGATCGTTAAACAGAAAGTTTCCGTACGTGAACCACAGCAACTAGTACATCCTGAAGTATTAATTCCTTAGGTCAGGACTCATGTTTACTTAATATTCACAAAAATTATGTTTTTATGTACACACAACATATTATATGCAGAGCAGTTACTGAAGATTGATATCCCCTCACCCTTTACTTTTTCATACTTATTGAAAATGTAATTAACTGCAATGATTTGCTTAGTCTTTAGTTTATAAGATTAAGTTCCTCTGGGACAGGAACCACATCCGTTTTATTCTGTAGTATATCCCTGGCACATATGCCATGTGATTGGCCTAACCAATACATTTGGTTCAATGTTATCTGTGAGCAATAATGAGTGGGGGGAAAAGGAGAAGAGAAAAAGGGGAGAAGAAATGAAAAAGGAAATGGAGGATAAAGAGCCTAAAGAAGAAAAGAAAAAACTCATTTCAAAATCAAGTACATTAATCCGTAATACTATTCCATGAAGATGAGATCTTTTTTGCAAAGTAGCTAAGAACAGGATGGTTTGAAGAAAGATTATAATGGCTCCATTTTGCTTTTCTTCTATTCTTGTCTAAAATTCTATATATAGACCATATTTCCTTACACATTTCTCCCTTCTCAAAAAGGCAGATCAAGCAAAATGCCAATTCTATTTTTATTATATCAAAATGCATGTATACTCATGTAAGTGGCATTTTCAAATGGTATTGAGTTTTTTGCCAGCTAGTTTACTTAATAAACTCCCCAGGAGACCTAAAGCACCATGAAACTGAACAAGAGTTATGTAAAATCACTCTGCAGTAAAGTGTTTTTCCCCTTGCTTTAGCACCATCCTCTCTTTTCAGGATTAAGTACATTGTAAAAAAGTTGTCATAAAAACCAAAGGATACTGAGTACAAAGAAGTACATGAGTTTTTCTAACTTTCCCGATCATCTTATTTTTGTACCTTATTCAATAACTAATTCCCATTCTAAGTGGAAACTTCTCTCATTTGAGCAAGAGAAAACGAGGTCAAACTTTTGTTGCTTTTCGATTGAACCATTTTAGCAGGAAATATGTACCATTTGGCAGCATTTACTTCATGTCCGTACTTCGTACGGTAATTCTTAATTGTCTGTAGATTTTGGATTATCTAAAAACATCAAGTTTAATCAAAATGGAGCTGCCAGGGAGAATGGGAGAAGAACAATTAGCTGTAGCTAATTGTAGCTCTGACATAAAGAAGCTAAAGATTTTAATTCTGCTTAGAAAGACCAGAAATTCCAAGTAAATACTCAGGCATTTAATCATTTCCATATAGATACTGCCCCAGGCTAATTTAATATTTATTAAGTCCTACTAAAGTACATTTTTAGTACTTTTTAAACTGAGTTTAAGATAAAAAAAAAACACTCTAAAATTACACCCAAAGGGAAGCCATTTTACTGTGCTGTTTCCTCAGATAAAATAATTTCATCGAAACTAACTTCCTAGACAGAAAAATGTTTTCTATACTTAATTCAGAACATAAACTATCTTTTATGCTTTTGAGTGTAGATTAACTAAAGGCATCAATCCCCAAGGAAACAAATAGCACAAGTATGTTCATTTGATGGGCCAGATTGGGCTCTCTGTGCTTATGCAATTAGCCAGGAAATTGCTACATTTCAATTTCACTGTATTCTTTTCAGGACCAGTTCTGGATGGAGAGTCAAGCAACATTCCAAATTCCATTCTACGTTTCCTCTAAGGGGAATTTTTCCAGTGTCACAGAAATGATGGTGTATAATGTCTTTATACGCAATTCCTATTTTTCTATTTTGGTAGACAACAAAATCTTTAAGGAGGGCCCACTCGAATTTTATATTTTGATCAGAGTCTTGCATATATTGGCATCTAAATATACTTCACTATGACTAAACAAAAATTAAACAGCATCTACTCTCAATTTAGTCCTCTCTAGGATTAAAACATCCATGACTTTGAGAAAACAGTTCTATGTAGCAGAAAAAAAATAAAATTATCAGAGTATAATATTCTAAGAATTAAGTCAGGTAACGCTTTCGTCTAAAAATGCTATCACAAACCAATAAACTATCTTGGTTGTTAGTATACGTCCTGTATTTACCAAAAAAAAAAATCCTGATTTCTTTTTCAACAAAAAAATTTGTCAAGTATTGAACTATGTATAATTAAAATATAATTTCATGTAGATTTCTAGTAATTTATTGCTCAGAAAAATTTAATCTCATTATAAACGGGTATTGTAAATATACAACGAACTCTGTGACACAATGCAGTCACAGTACTTAACTTGCTAACAGGCATTTATTATGATGTTTAAACTATCTCTTCCTCACTGTGCTGGGTACTATGCAGGTTACAGAAATGAAACACATGGTCCTTTTCCTTTAGAAGCTTAAAATATAATTGAGGTAATAGCAAGCCTCATAAAACCACACTGAATAATAATTGCTCAGCTGTGAGGTGCTGGTAAAAAGTGCTCTGGGAGTATGACACAGTAAATCAACGTGGACTGTAGGAGTCCACAGAGGGTTCATGCAAGAGCTGAGACTTGTGCGGGCCCTTGATGGAAAGAAGGGTGTAGGTGAGTCAAAGAAGAGAAGCAGCTTGGTGTCTGTCTGGGTAGGCTCAGAGGCCTGGGGGGTGGGGTGGCGGGGAATGAGGCTGAGGTGGAACTGAGCAAGGCCTTCAAGCTGAAGCAGCTGCTGTGTGATCTGGACATTACTCTACATGCAGATGTGAGGCACACATTTTGGCTCATCTGCAAAAGTATGTCCATTTGGGAGCAGGTGAAGAGTGCTCAGGAGGTCTGGCAAAAACACGGCAAAAGCAAGGAAAGGGACTCGATAAATGTGTTGAAGGAAGGGTTGCTTTTATCCACTTGCTTTCCACTGTTTCATCCACTTGGTCAAATCCAAGGCCCCAAGATCAAAAGTAACAAAAGCAGTGACCACAGCAGGTGAGGTGTGAGATACTCATTACAAACTTAAACTACCCAGTATATTTTTTTTAATAAGCAAGGCCCCAATGATTTTACTAATTAAAATGCCCCACTGCAAAGAATCCTGTGAATTTTAGAGCTAAAGGAGCTCAGAATGAGAAAGAAATGAATGATAGTGCAAATTAAAAGGAAGAAGAGGGTGAAACTCCTAGTTAAATAATCATAAACTCCATCATCCAAGTAAAACTGTAATCATTCATTTTAATGGTGTGCTTAAATTAGACTGGATAAATGTGTTACTTAGATCAATTCCATAATATCCAATATTATGAATAGATAATTCTGACATACACACACACAACCATAAGAGTTAATGTCTAACTTGAACTAATATCCACAAAGACTGAACTTCTGACCATTAGCAAATTCATTAATAAAGAATATTTTTATTCTATTGTGTGTAACACATACTAATTACCAACTAAAATTACACATTTTCCTAACCGACTCATGAAGGCACAAGGTCCTGTTTAACAAATGGTGACAAGAAAGACACTGAGCTGAGCAGTATTAGATCTTCAGGCCTGTCTTTCGCTAGGTGTTCACGCTTGAATATATCTTACCAATTGCGGGCTTCCTCTTTCTCATCTGTAACAGCGATGTGATTACTGTATCTCCAGCATCCCCCTCACTGACTAAAATCCTGCCATTTTATGACAATAAATGTTTATGATGCTGCTACTCAATTACGCACTGAGGCCTTAATTATTCGTCAGCCACTATCCTATATACTTTATATATACTCATTTAATCTTCGCAGCAACCTGTGAGGGAGATACTCCGGTTATTTCTATTTTAGAACAGAGGTTAAACAACTTGCCTAAAGTCAAGAGCTAATAAGTGGCTGACACTCAAACACAGGCAGTTTGACTGGGAGCCCACACTCCTCACTGATGCTAATTTACAATATCTGATCATGCTTTTCAGTGTAACTATAGAGTCCTTATCAATGAATTTACTAATAGTTCCATTTCTGTTGATATTAATTTAATTTAAATCTTTAAGTGCTACATCTGTAACTCTCTACTTATATATGCAACATTTTATAGGGATTTCAGTTATCAAAAAATATGTTTCTTAAAACAACCTTGTGAAGGATATTTAGTAGTTTTTTACGTTTTCATTTCATTTATGAGAAGTTAGAGCTAAGACCTAGACATTTAAAGACTTCCCAATTACAAAGTTAAGCTGCGTTAAATCTCTAATAGAACAAGGAAAGGTAAAACAAACTAGTCACAAAGCCAATGGACAACGCAGCTCAGTTAGACACTTCAGATTCCTGGCTTCTACTGTCGCCTAAATGTTTAGCCCTCTCAAATTCTTTCTGCAAGGTAGGTCTCTCTCTTGCCTAAGGTCCTGACAAATCAGAATTGATAAAATGAAATATAGTTCATCATTTTCTCCTCAAACCTACTTTTTCTCCTAAATTCCTTCTTCTGGTTAATGATATCAACAATTACTGATCCAAACCCAAAATTGGGAAGTCTATTCTTTCTCTCCATCAATCCCATGTTGTCACTCAATTCCACAAATCCTACCTTCAAAATATTGCTCACATCTGTTTATATGTCTCATTCCCATTGCTGTTGCTGAAAATCTTGAATCATTTGCAGGCTATGAAAGGTCCTCCGTGATTGAGGACCATAAACTCACCATCCTCATTCTACACCCTAGGCTATAACCTCACCAAACTATTCCTTATATTTTAGCACAAGTTCCATGCTCCTGTACATGAAAATCTCTCTGCCTGCAATTCTGCTCTTGGTTATGAGCACCTCCTTATCTTCAACATCTCCTCCTCTAAGAAATTTTTCCTTTTCTCTCCCCATCCCCACATGAATTACTCTTTTTTTTTGTCCATGCCCATATTATGGTACCTTTCATATTGTAGTTTTACGGTAATATATTCCATTGGATGAGATTTAGTTCTAGGCCTTGTTTTTTTGTTTGTTTATTTGTTTGTTTTTGCGGTACGCGGGCCTCTCACTGTTGTGTAGGCCATGTGTTTTGAATATGTTTTCTTTAATCCATAAAACAGCCATGCAATGAAAATATGATCCCATTTTACAGATGAAATCCCTGAAATACAGAGAGATTAGAAGGCTATATAATTCAGAAGTGAAGCCCAGGTCTAAAATTTGTTGATATTTCCAAAATCCCATGCTCTTCCTATTTTACCATAGCACGTTATTATTTGTTTATACGTCTGTCTGCTCCACTGGCCACTGAACTCTTAAAATACAAGAAATATATCTTATTCACCATGGAGGCCTCAGTACCTGGTACACAATCTGGCACTCAACAAGTGTCTGGTGAGTAAATGAATGAGCCCATGAATTGTTTGCCTCACTATATAAAACCTTGTTTTATTAAATTATCATTTAAATAGAAATGCCAGTTTCATAAATGTGACTGATGGGGAAAGAAGATTTGAACAATGTTTGAGTTTTTAATGTAATTTTTATTGAGTTTCTCATATCCTAACTCATTAATAAAAGAAATAAAGAATAATATTGGTATGCTTCATCTCCCAACATTATTCAAATTGGCTTTTTTCTTTCTATAAGATGTTTGGGATAAATTATTAATCTGTTCTTCCAGAAAGGTAAATCCATTTTTCACACAACGACCTAAGCCCTGATTTATAAAAATATATATTGCATATACAGTCTATATGTGCAATCGTATTTTGACTCTTCAAAAGGCAGTACTGGCCATCACTAAGTAATTTTTAAGGAATAGAGTAAAATCTGGAATGTTCTCTATTTTAAGAAGGCAAATTGTGTCATTTTTTTTCTTACCCTCAACCTGTTGTAAAATAAGTTTATCCTAAGAATGGGGGCATTCTACTAAATAAATTCTATTTTATGGAATTGGCAATTGTGAGACAAGTATACTAAATTCTTGTCATAAGATTATTAAAAAAGTGCTTCCTGCCATGGCATAGTACAAAACCAAGAGAATATTGGCTTATTTGTCCCAGTGGCACCTCTTTTTTTTTTTTTTTTTTTTTTTTTTGCGGTACTCGGGCCTCTCACTGCTGTGGCCTCTCCCGTTGTGGGGCACAGGCTCTGGACACGCAGACTCAGCGGCCATGGCTCACGGGCCCAGCCGCTCCGCGGCATGTGGGATCTTCCCGGACCGGGGCATGAACCCACGTCCCCTGCATCGGCAGGCGGACTCCCAACCACTGCGCCACCAGGGAAGCCCCCCTCTATTCTTTGAGAACGAAACTGAATGGGAAAAGTGAATGCTATGACAATTAATAGCCGCAAATGAAGTTCTGAAAAATTTTAAAGTTGCTCAGAGATCTGAAAGACATGTGGTATAGAACTTTCATTTTCAAATGTTACGGCTATTCTTTCATAAAAAGGCAGGATCAAAGGTAATCAGAATTCAACCCTAGAGATCAATTAGGCAGAATTCTTTATGATATTTCTATCAAGCTATCCTTCAGTAATTGCTTGGAGAACGGTCTATCGATGGCACCACACAAATTCATGAAGCAGTCTTTTACTTATCCAACCAATACTTACAGAGCAATTTACTATAGATCAGGAGATTAAACATTATCTCTACTAGTTTTCATTACAAGTATTATCACCTCAATTTTTTTTTTTTTTTTTTTTTTTTGCGGTACGCAGGCCTCTCACTGTTGTGGCCTCTTCCGTTGCGGACAACAGGCTTCCGGACGCGCAGGCCCAGCGGCCATGGCTCACGGGCCCAGCGGCTCCGCGGCATGTGGGATCTTCCCGGACTGGGGCACGAACCCATGTCCCCTGCATCGGCAGGCAGACTCTCAACCACTGCGCCACCAGGGAAGCCCTCACCTCAATTTTTTATACAAAAAATTGAATGTAGTTAAAAAAAAAATCAAGCTTGGAAAGATATGAAATGAAAAACTAATGCCTCCTTCCACCCCTCTCAACCCCTAATCATTTTTTCCCCCAACAAAATTCTGGTTTCCAGTTTCTAGGCATTTATCTCTACAGAGATCCACTAATTATTTACACATGATATCATATTCAAAATAATTTTCTGTATCTTTAAAAAAGTACTTTAATATCCTGGAAATATTTTCACAGTTCCAAAGAAGTATATGAGAATATCTGTTTCTCCACATCTGCTCAAGACCTCTTCCTACTCTTAAAAGTGGAGGAACTTAAAGAGTTTTCATTATGAGTTGCATCTATCCAAAGTTACCATATTAGAAGTTAAAATTGAGATATTAAAAAGTTTAAAGTTATTATTCTTTTCCATTTTAACCATTTTTAAAATTTAAGTATAGTTGATGTAAGTGTTATATGTTACAGGTGTACAACATAGTGATTCACAGTTTTTAAAGGTTATATGTCATTTATGGTTATAAAATATTGGCTATATTCATGTTGTACAATATATCCTCATAGCTTATTTTATATCTAATAGTTTGTACCTCTTAATCCACTATATTGCCCCTTTCCTTTCCCCCTCCCCACTGGTAACATCTAGTTTGTTCTCTGTATCTGTGAGTCTGTTTCTGTTTTGTTATATTCACTAGTTTGTTGTAGTTTTTAGATTCCTCATATAAGTAGTATCGTACAGTATTTGTCTTTCTTTATCAGACTTATCTCACTTAGCATAATACCCTCCAAGTCCATCCATACTACTGCAAATGGCAAAATTTCATTTTCTTTTTTGTGTCTGAGTAGTATTCCATTGTATGTGTATATATACACACACACACACACATATATATATGCCACATCTTCTTTATCCATTCATCTGTTGATGGACACTTAGGTTGCTTCCGTATCTTGGCAATTGTAGATATTTTAAAAATATTTTGAATTATTTTTAAATTAAATATTTTAAATATAAATATTTTCAATTAAATATTTTTAACTTAAAATGAAGATCCCATTACATATGAACATAAATAACATTTTGATGATAAGTAATCATAGTCTGAACTTTGAATTGAAGTTCAAAGATAAGTAACCTACACTAAACAAAAAAAATTAGTGAAGCTAATGGCTTTGTTTTACATTTTTTATAAATCTTTTTAATGTTTAAGAGATGACAGCTGAATTTCCATATCTGGTTCTGCATTCACTCTCTTACAATATGTTGTTTTGCTTGAAGTATATGAAAAGAAATTGGCCTCACATAGCAGGTATGTAGTTGGAAAAGGGAGGTGAACTTTAATAGTCTTTTTACATAACTGCAGATATTCTTTGATAGCACACCAAAACTTGACAGTGGTAGTTTCTTAAAGAATAATTGCAATGTAGAATCTGAAATCCCGCCAAAGATCTTAATGTAATAGCTCTCTTACATTAAAATATATTTATTGGTCTCGAGGCATCCATATTGTAATATGTACTTTGAATGATCTTTACGTATGCATGATTTTAACACATACTTTTGTAACATCACGTACTGGTCATTTGGAAATCCCAGTTCACTATATTATGCAGATCTTCCAAATGTTGTTTTATTTCATTATATAATATTTTAAAATAATTTATAACACCACTGATATTTTCACAGAAGTCCTTAAGAATTGAGCAGCTCTAAAGCTCATGGTGAAATATATAAGTTTTCCAAAATTAAAAATAATGCTTAGAAGCATAATTCGATCATTGGAAACAAATACTATTAGTCATTTTCCTTGAAATGATAGGTTCACTTCATCAACTTTTGGGAAGACACCTGTCAAACACCAAAGTCTGGATAACCATACTGTAATTTATCAGTGAATCAAGTAAAAATGGTGTTACCATGTACAGTAGTGGCTAGTTCAGCTGGCAACTCAATAGCACAAGTACTTTTCCTCAGGATAGCACTGTACTTCAAACTGTAGCAAAAATGTGTACTTCTGATTTCATCACACAGAGTATTAAAAAGGACATTGTACCCAAAGGTTGAGACTTAATAAAATTAGTAATTTTACTCCTTCATCCAGGACATTCTTAAATGAAACTGGCATACTTTTCTTTTTTCTGCCAGTGTATAATGAAGAAAACATTAATACTAGTTCAACTTTGTGACTTGATTTGTGCTAAAGCACCAGTACTTTTCCCACCATCGCTTTTGCACCATCAATGAAACTCAGCGAAAAAGGTAAATACTGCCTTAGCATTCTTATAAAAATAGTTTTGACCTCACAGATGTCTTAAAAGGGTCTTTGGGATGCCCAGGGGTCTGCAGACCACAGTTAGAAAACTGCTGCCTAAATCACCTCTATTTCAAAAGTAAGGAAACTATGACATTAAGTAACCTACCTAAAGACAAACAGTAAACAGGACAGCAGAAATTCAAACCCAGGCATTCTAACCCCAAGTTCAGGTTTCTGATGACTATGCAGCACTGCTTAGGACATATTGTTGCCAAAATTGTCACAAAGTTCTTTTCACTGAAATTTCACATTGGCCCTTGCTTTGCCCTCTGATGTCATAATATACATTCATTCATCAAGTATTTAGATTGCTTCTACTATGAGCCAGGGACTGAGCCCCATGATGGGGATGCCAAAATGAATAAGGTATCGTCCTCACTTTCAAGGAGTTCACAATTGACTGGGGAGATAAATGTGTAAACAACTACCTGTAATGCGTGTGATAAATGCTATAGTAGTACTGCGTACAAAGTATTTTGGAAGCACAGAAGAGTGATTAATTCTGTCCAAAGAAGGGAGGAGCGGGAGAGGGTGAACAGGGGCTTAAGAGCGAAAGTGCATGTGAGTCAGACTTGAAGGACAAATACATCTTCTAATCCTTTTATTCACAGGATAGCCCTTCACATACCTGAATACAGGTACTGTGTGTCCTGCGTAAGTTTTCACTTCTTTGAATTAAGTATTTCCATTGCTTGAAGAATGTATTATGAGGATGAATATAGGAAATAAATCCCCCTATTATGGGAAATGTCTTCTAAAAATATGTATCTATCATTCTTTTGCAAATATATTTTCCTTTTTAAAAAAATATTTTATTTATTTATTTATTTATGGCTGGGTTGGGTCTTTGTTGCTGCACACAGGCTTTCTCTAGTTGCGGCGAGTGAGGGCTACCCTTCGCTGTGGTGCATGGGCTTCTCACTGTGGTGGCTTCTCTTGTTGCGGAGCATGGGCTCTAGGTGCGGGGGCCTCAGTAGCTGTGGCACGCAGGCTCAGTAGTCGTGGCTCACGGGCTTAGTTGCTCCGCGGCATATGGGATCTTCCCAGGCCAGGGCTCAAACCCGTGTCCCCTGCATTGGCAGGCAGATTCTTAACCACTGTGTCACCAGGGAAGTCCCAAATATATTTTCACATTTGTTAACATCAGCCTTTAAATAATCATGAGAGCCCGCTGATTTTGCCTAATATCTAAATAGCTTATGCCAAACCATAATTAGGGACAGATGTACAAACTAAAGGGACTGTTCACAAAATGCCCCAACCAGACTTTTTAGCCATCTTTCCTCTAATCTAGAGGTCAGAAAACTTTTTCTGTAAAGGACCAGACAGTAAATATTCTAAGCTTTGTAGGCCAGATGATCTCTGACATAACTATCCAGCTCTGCCTTACAGTGTGAAAACAGCCAGAGACAATATGTAAATGAATGGACATGGCAGGGTTCCAATAAAACTTTATTTACAACACAGGCAGTGGACCACATATGGCCCACAGGCCATAGTTTGCTGACTCCTGCTCTAAGCCATCTTTCCTTTTATGCCCTCCTCCTTTTCACTGTATAATGCAAAGAACGTTAGACTTAGAATCAGGAGAACTGGCTTTTAATTCTACCTCGCTCATAACCAGCTGGGTGATCTTAGGCAAATTGCTTTACTGCTCTGGCCCGTGTTTCTTTTATCAAATCAAGGATCTTTAGATTATATGATCAATAATGGCCCTTCCTAAATTCCAAAGAATTACCTCAAAGTAACTCTCTTCCCCACAGTATTCCTAATTCATTCCATCATGAAATAAACAGTGTGACCTTCAATGATATTAATGGAAACGTTTCTCTCAAATGAAAAGAAGGCAGGTCTACTTCGCTCTATAAAGGTAAAGTTCAATTATGAGTAAAACACTAACAAAACTGTCCATAAGAAAGCAACCAGGGACCTAAAAAACTCTGGAAATTTTAGCAAATCAAATAGGTTTGAAAGAACCGGGTAAAGAGTAAAGCAGAAATATAGTAGGCATAATATTCTTCTTCAAATGCTTGGAATCAAACAAAGATTAGAACTTAAAACATCCTAGGTCTGAATGATATTTCTGAGTCCTTGGTTCTGACCAATTTTAAGTTCTGTGCCTTCTGAAACTCTGTAATATGTTAAGTCTGTAAAGTCATTGCTAGAATAACATTGAAGTAATATCATTTAGAGTTTATATCCTTGTGTAGTATATCATTCGAGCTCCCTGGCCCTATGAGATTGTCAAAGATAAATACTATTGCCTTTTTACAAATAAGAAACCCAAATTCAAAAGGATTGCCCTCCACCTAGAAGACTCTTGACATATGTCATAAAAAGGGGAGGGGCTAAAGCTAAGCTCCCAAATCAGCTTAGACAGTATATACTGAACACTGAAAAACAAACACCAAAAAATATTTTGTAAAGCATCATCTCCTTTGTATTCTAGGAGGAAGGAGAGTTTGGGCGAGTGGGATTTAACAGCTTACCAGCAACAAAGCACTGTAAATTTGGAAATAGTTGCCTAGCCTTTTGCTTTAGCTCTTAGCGTTCAATTTACCTAGTTTTTCTAAGTGCTTCAACCAAATGTAGATGCTTTATGAAGATAGCTCATAAAACGTACGATGGGGAGACGGGGTGTTCTATATTAAAACAACCTCGACCAGGAAGGATTTTAAAAGCAAAGAATATTCCTTTCGATTTGATTGGCTTCATAGACGAAAGCCATATTCTTATAAAAATAAAATACAAGCAGCTGTGAATAATTCAAATCACTAAATGGCATGAATGGATTAATATTTTAATGTTATACTTGCCTTTTATCCAGACACAACTTTGAACATAATAAATTTGGTTTCACAACTGAAACCCTCAAAATTCTGAGTTTGGTTTCTTTTTTTAATGTGTATAATTAAATTCATCTTTGAAGACTCCTGAAGGTCATAGAGGTCAGAAGAAATGTATTTTTATTCAAATGAGTCAATCTGTGGGAGGTCTCCACAGTTTCCTTCAAAGAAAACTACAAGGAGATTTGAGAAAGCAGGAATTCGAAGCTTGGTTATCCAAAGAGAAAGGCTAATATGGATGAGGAAATTCATCTCAATGAGTTTATTTTCCCTGGGTTTAGAGGATACCAAGGGGCGAACAGCACTGGAGCAAATCACATGTATGCCTGGCTCTCTTCCCTTTCACTCACTCTCTACCTGTTCACAGATTAAATAAGATTGTTTACCACTAATGTCCCAGGTTACCTTTTATGAGAGAAAGGTAAGAAAAGAATAAATTGTGAAATCCTTGGAAAGGAGAAAGGTGCATTCCACTCTTGTGTGGAGCAAGTTGGGGGCATTCATGGTCTGACAGTGCACATGAGTCAAATGACTTCCTAAGCAACAGAGAGTGAGGCTACTCCACTTTCCTGCAGCCTGCCTCCCTCTAGAAGCCCAAGTTCTCCGAAGGTTGTGGCCAGGAGAGGTAGCACGCAGGACAATGGTTGCATCTTATGTGGGAGTTGGTTTCTAAAATCAGCCTATTAGGCAAAAATAGCCTGAAATCAAAATACCCTTGAAAATCCCTTATATTTTCTTTAAAGTACAGTAGGTATGGTTTTCCCAACATAGCCCCCTAATTATACATAAATACAATGTACTCGATAGTATACAGTTTATAATCAAGAAGTCCATCTTGTACGCCCCCAAAAAGCCATTGAAATATTTAAAGATTAGAATCAGTCTTGTGAGAAACTAATACCATCAGGCATGCAAGAAGCCACTTGGGGTCACAGTCTCTTGAAAAGGAATGCAGGCGAAAGTGCCTCCTCTTTGTAATGTTAGACCCCTTCTCTCCTCCTTCTGCTTTCATTCTCTTTCCTTCATTCAGCCACCCCTCTTCCTGACTATAGTCGAATTCAAGTCACCCTGGACACTAAGGCACTCCTAGGCATTCTGAGCCTTACGTGTATCAGTTTTTTATCACCGCTGTAACCACTTACGCAAACTTAAAACAACAGATCATACGCAGGCTTGAAACAACACAGATCTATTACCTTACAGTTCTGAAGGTCAGAAGGTGGGTCTGGTTGCTCTGGGTTTCCCACAGCCGAAATCAAGGTGTCCGCTGCCTGGCTCTGGGGAAGCATCCACTTGGAAAATGATTCAGGTTGTTGGCTGAATTTACTTCCAGGCAACTGTAGGACGGAGGTCCTACTTCCTCGCTGGCTGTGGGCCAGGGGTTACTGTCAGCTTCTAGAGGCTGCGCTTTGTCTCCTGGACCCCTTTCTCCGTATTTAAAGCCAGCGGCAATGAACTGAGTCCGTCTCATGTTCCACATCTCTAGACCTCTCCCTCACGCCTCCTCCCTTCTCTGCCCCTCTCTCCAACTGCATCCCTCTGACTGACCCTCTGGCCTTCCTCCTCTGATTTTAAAGACTCATGTGATTATACTGGACCCACCTGGAAAAACCCAAGCTCCTCGCCCTCTTTTAAGATCAGCTGATTATTAACCTTAACTGTCTGTAAAGTCCTTTCACAGCAGTTCCTAGGGGAGGGTTTGATTGAAAAACGTCCTCTTGAGAGGACACCTTTAGTATTCTGCCTACCTCACTGTACTGACAAATTCTTAGCCCCTCAAACACATTCCTTACATCCCCTAAATTATATTACACATTTAGCCAGAACTCACAGGCGGCCAGGTTGGCAAGTAAGATCTCACTGCAAAATGAAGAACCAAATGAAAACGTATCAAAGAGGACTATTACAAGACGTTACAAGTATTTGAATAAAACTTCAAAGAGTTGAAGTAGCGAGTATGAAAATAAGCATGCACTAAAGGAAGACCGACAAAAATTCTAGAGGGAAAGAGCCTTCAGAAGTTTCATTTGCTCTTTAGACATTTGGGGCCACTGATTTATTGAGAGGTGCCCAGGTGTTACTTTTTGCCAGGCGAAGTCTAAAGTGCTCAGCGCTTTGAAACAAAGACGTTTAAAGGCCCAGGTGAAAGTCCTTAACTGAATCTAAAGCTTCCAGCTGGGGTTTGAGATGCTTCCAAGCTAACCTGACCGCTCTGTCATTCTGATTTGAGCCAGTGTTTGCACTGTACTGTCTTTATCCTTGCATATTCTTGGGTTTCGCTAAATGACCTCTGAGCAGAGTCAGCCATCCTGGAAGCCAGGGGTTCCCAGGAGCTAACACTTCCTTTGTCTGGGGCCAGTGGTCAGAGGTTTCGCCACTGTCTTCAGCAGACAAGCTGGCCTCCCTTAATTCTTTCATAGTCTGAAAGGGGACTGCTGGTGGCGTGTTTTGTAGCTTCTCTGTTGCTTTACCTGGTCTGGGGACCTTGGGTTGGCTCAGAACAATGTGAAACCCAAGCGTGCTCTGTACCTCCTCCCCACATCTACCAAGAACTGAGTTTATATCACATGACCTGCCAGTTAACCTTAAACAGGCATTTCATAGGTATTTGACACAGAATGGTGAAAATAGTGAAAAGGTTCTTTTTCCCCCACAAGTACCAGCAAGCAACTTAGAATTTTTCATAGAAATTCTAGAGATCAAAAATCACTGAGTAGTAAGAAAATGGGGGAGGGGAGCAGGATTCAGTTTATTCTCCCCATCTAAAGGACATAACCACGTATGATGTAAAGATGACTTTCTGACCTGAGAAGCTGATGTTAGGAACCAAGTGAGTAGGAGAAAGGACTAGACGTGTTTTCTTTGCTCCTTCCGGTGCATTCCTGACCTGTTTTCCTCTGGGAACTCTACAGATGATGTACAATGCCTGCCTCCTCCCCGCCATCCCCTATCTCATACACAAGATGTAATCAATACACCTTGAATGGCGCTGCTCTTAAATATTTAACTGAAGGGCCGCAGAAGGTTTTTTACACTGCTCACTCAAAATCATGGGAGATATTCCCTCCAGAATAAGGGAAAGTGGATCTCTTAGAAAAACTCTATCACTAAATTGAAGTATCCTTAATTATGTCCTTCTACCTACTGGCATTCTTAGACCATTTGGGGGCATGTCTGATTTCTACCGACTTCATGGTATATTCATTAAGGCAAAACAATAATATTAAATCTTCAGCTTTTTCAGAGGTTCAATATTAGAAAGACCTTTTACAGCAATAGCCATTTCTGTGCTCTTTCAATAAAATAATTTATACATTATCCATTGCATTTTATATTACAGAATGCCAAATAGACAGACCTATGTGGTAAATTTCTCCTGGATTTCAATTCTAGCTCAGGAGTTATTAATTGGTATCTATCCCTATCCCCACCTCTGGTTTTATCTGGCCAGGAAAGACTGGGTTTTGGTTTGGTTTTAGTTTGAATTTCTTTGCATGGGGCAAACACAAGCTATACCATTCTCTACGGTTCACACCAAGCCTCTTCACACCTTTACTGACCAGCCTGTGTACTGTGGACCCCTGAGACGAATATGAAAGCTCTGTTGAGTTCAACAAGGAGAACTAGGCAAACCAAAGTATTTTCTTTTTTTTACTTTAGTTGCCAGTAACTTCAGAGTTAGGTTTAGTGCTCATCCACATTAATAAATCCATTTGAAGTTGCTTCTAACTTTTCCTCCGTATAATTTCATTGCTTGTTCTGAGTTTATTTCAAATTTCCTAGTTTTTACTGCAATTTATTTATAAAGTTTCCTCAAGCTTTTATTATAAATAATAAATCTTAATGATATTTTGTAAATCTGGGCCTCCAAAGAAACATACCAGATGTAGTTACCTCTGTAGTACACTCAATTTAGTACAGCCCTTTCCCAGCCTAGCACAGCAGTCTATCATTTAACAAATGGCCACCAGACATAAATCAGGCCTCATCTGCCATATTAACACAAAGAAGTTAAGAGGGGCTTAAGCCAATGTACACGTTACATACCTAAGGGGATCAGGATGTGCCACTTTGGCATGCTGATTATTTTGAGCTAAAGGCACTTAAGAGACAGCAGATGTAGGAAGGGCTCTCTCTTCCTCCTTTATACTTAAAAGCAGGTCATACAATTTCCCATGAGAGAGATGACCTCCCTGTACCAGGAAGAGAACATTCTTATCACTGGAAACTGGGAACCTATGCAGAAATGGATCTATACAAACAAACCCACTAAAATAACCCTTGTCTTCCATTAGTTTCCCCCATACACTTCCTAATCATTTTCCCACAATTTACTGCCCCTAACTGAAACCCTTTGTCTTGTCTCTACAAATTTATCATTCTTTGTTAAAAAAGTATATAAACTCTCAGTCCTAACTGCTTCTTTGAGTCTTCCCTTTTCTTATGAGGACTCTCATGTGCCCAGAAAGTATTTAAAAACTTTCTCTCATTAATCTGTTTTATATCAATTTAATTCTCAGGCCCAGCCACAGAACTTAAGAGGACAGAAGGAAGATTTTCCTCCCCTACAACGAAAGTACATACAAATGAGCCCAAAACAGTCCTGCAAGGATGTTTCTAATCATTGTTCTAGCAACTGATCATAAGAGAAACCTGTGACAAAATAGCAGACAGTCACAGGGAGGAAGAAAGCTTTGTCTTCCTTCCTTCCAACTGTGTCACCATTACTGGAACAAAGAACTAAATATTTACGTTTACTGTTTTTGTAGTTTAGTATTCATTATATAATGAAAAACTTAACGCTGAATTCCAGTCAGGTTAAAGAAGAGAAACTTATGGCTTGTGACAGCACAGGCTGTGAAAATAGAATAGGGTTGGGTTTGTCTCCTGCTACAAAGAGAATTGTAGGGGTTAATAAAACCTTAACAGAAAGCAATAGAAGAACTGATCACAGTAGGCAATGGTGAACCTTTCAGAGATCCTAACTTATTGAAGCAAACCAGAATATGGTTCCATGACACAGGTGCCTTTTGCCACCTGCCAGAAGTCCACTCCCTTACCATGTAACCAGTCAGTCTCAGAAGAACAGATGAGAGGTAAACACTGAGAGCCATCTGCAGGGTGGGCTTCAGGTGGAAACACTCATCTGGAAATTTCTTCCTGACTATGGACTAGTCATCTGTGTCATGTGAGCTCATAATGTCACCACAAGACACCCCAGGAAGGAATAATTATGTAAAATGGGTAACTAAATCACCTCTAGTGCTCAGAGCAGAAGAAGCATTCGCTTCATCAAAGAAACAAAATAGAACAAAAGAAAACAAAACAAATCCTTATTGCAAAAGTCTCAAAAAAAAGTAGGGCTGAGGGACCCATTTTAGGGGTGATGCGAAAGAACTTGTCTGGATGGGGGTGGTATGACTCTATTATGGTATGCTGAGGAATAAAGGTGTTTATTACCTGACACCAAAGATCTGATCCACCAACCAAATATGGGGTATGGCATACAGACTCTGAAACTTTTGTCCTCAAAAGTCTCAGATTATCAAGCAAAGACTCTTAGAAAGCTGCCAAAAAGTCTCCCCAAACATCCAGAGATCCCTGGGACCAAGGAAAACCAGAAAGTGGAGAAAACAACCAGGGGTAGCTGAGCCAGGAAAATGAAGCTGTTTGGTTGTAAATTTCAAATTATTTCTCCTAACTGACATACTTGACTTTGTTCCCTAAAGATAGTTCTGAGCTAAACTTAGTAGCTATATTTTTATTCCTAAATCTTTTTTCTTTCTTTGTGAATTTAACTGGGCAATAATGAGATCTATTTTTATTGCATGTATGAATCTGCATTCAATAAATGCTAAATAATAGAAGATTTAAAATCTTTTAATAATCCTGTGAATTATTCTCATTGTCTCTTTTCTCTTGTTTTTCTCATTTAACAAATCTTCCTTCAAATACATCACATTAGGGGGGCTGCTGTCTACCCTGATGGGTCATTGACTTTGTAGAGTATGGCATATGCTGAATTGAACATTGTAATTACATTTAGACCCAGGGCAACACCCAATTGTTCACTCTCATTTGTAGCTGGAAGCACCTACAAATGACATGTTTTAATGAATTACAGATCCTGTGGTGAGTTAATAGGATAACAAATCTCAGTCAGTATTGCATAAATTGGGGTGAGGAGAAGCTGAGCTCTTTGAAAACATATGACTTGGTAGGATGGAATTCCTCTAGAGACAGTTAAGAAATGATAAGGTTGAATTAATATTAGCCCTTGTATTCTTACTGTTCTGTCAGCCTACTCAATTCATATGTTCCAGTTGACTGTTTCCCAGAATTTCTCTGAGGGTAAGACCTGAATGTACAAGTATTGTTGTAATTTGGAGGAGGGGGGGGTACATGCATAAACACACATGGCAAAATCCTCTCATGCATCATCAATTATTAGAGAAACCCCTTAAAAACTTCTGTGACCCTAGGCCTTCTATTTGTTGCCCTTGTACCTCAGGTAGCTGGTATGGTATAATGAAACATAAAGCATTAATGAAATTTTATTTTATTTTTACCTATCAAATTGGAAAAAATGGAAAAGATTGATAACATCCAGTATTAGTAAGGATGCCTAGGGATGAAGGGAAACTCACTTACTGCTAATGGCCATGTTTATTGCCACCACCTTTCTGGAAAGTAATAGGATAATATACATTACAATTTAAAGGTAAAGGTACCTTTTGAATTGGTAATCTAAATTTGGGGGATTTTTTCATACACATTTAAAGGAGCATACATAAGGATTTCTGTACAAAGGTGTTTATTGCAGTATTGTCAGTAGAGGCACAAAGCTAGAAACAACCTGAACGTTCATCAACAGAGGAATGATTAAAGAAAACATGCTACCTCCATATTATGGAATATCATACAGCTATTAAAAAGAATGAATTGCATCTACAGGTATTGACATCAGGGGAATGAATGTGATACATTGTACAAAAAGGAGCAAGTGACAGAATATATGTATATAGTATCATTCCAGTTTAGGAAAGGGGGGGAGAAAGAGAGGGAGGGAGAAAGAAGAGAAAGGCAGGCAGGGGGTGGGGGGAGAGAGAGAAGGAAACAGGTAAGCGAAGGGAAAATGCAAAAATCTGTTTCGGTGGGTGTGTATCTATCTTTAAATGAGCATAGAGAAGGGATGCTATGCTGAAGATATCTAACACTGGTTACTCAGAGGAATGAGATGAAGAAGAGAAGGTGAAGTTGTTCATTTGTCTTTACATAGATAGTTCAGTATGGTTTTATTTGACACAGAGAACGATAACTGTTGTTGCCCACCTTTGTTTAAAAAAAAAAAAACAGTAATACAATCTAAAGAAGATAGGGTGATGTAGACCATGTAGGGACCTCCAGCTACTTTTTAGTTGGTTGAAGCTATAAGACGATTGAGGTGGAGTTGAGGGTGAAGACTAAAATGTGCTTTCTTTCCCAGCAGGAATTCCAGCATGGTTTGGACATGAAAATGCCCAGAAGGCCTGGCAATTCGGTCTTCAATTTCTAACTGTCAATTCCAATTTATAGGTTGGGGATGACTCATGGTGACAGACCAACAGACTATGAACATACTTTTGGGGCCTAGACTAGGGGGGTCTAGACTAGGGGGCTTTGGGGCCTAGACTAGGGGGATCCATTTTGTTTTTTCCTAATAAATAAATCTCTGGAAGAGTAAATGTTACCGTTCTGCCAGAAGAAGCCTTGGCTTAAGATATATACTTATGGTCTTAGGTTGAAATAGTAGTTACAATTTTTAATAGACTAATTCTTAGCCTCCTAAATCATCAGGTTCCGTCAGTAGTTATCTGGGCCTTCAATCATATATTCCTAAAGAATCTCTGAGCATGCCCTCCTAATAAATGTAAATTTATTTATAACCAATATATACGTTCTACTGTTGATCAACATTTTGACTTAATTTTTGATGAAATTAAATAGAAGTAGATATATTATTAGTTTTTCTTAATGCATCCCAATGGATTGTTCTTTGTGTTTCTTGTGACTTGTATACTCCTCTTTGGGATCTATGGTTTTATAGGTCCTAATGATTTATCTATTAAATGTACTTATAAGTTCCATTAGAAACATGGAACAGTTAGTTTGAGCTAGAAAAAACAAAAAATCACAAGGAGAAATCTCTGTCATCAATTAATGTAGCCTTAAATGTTTTAAGATCTAGTAATTTTATTTCCCACAAATACTTAACACTTTAGGTCTATTAGATGTCCTTATTAATATGACTGATTTAACAACACAATCAATATCACTGCATTCTTCAGTTCAACAATTCATTTCAGTGTTGTTGTTTGTCCCTTAAATCCCTTGATTTAAGCCATTTTAATATACGAACATACAGACGTAAACAAAAGATAAATTAGGAGATGCTGATTCACATAATGAAGGGATTATTTTGTTCAGTGAAAGACAGATCTTGGAATAATCGTTAAATAACTAACTCCATTAGTTATTTGTAAAATTATGCTATTTATATGCATTAGTTATAGATAGACATCAGCAGAAACATCAAATGAACAAAGTAATCATTAGGACTTGTAAACAATGCTTAGCCAATCAAACAAACAAACCGAAAACAGAAGACATATTAGACTAATACAGGCTGTGCTAAAAGGTTAATTCATTTTCAGCTTAGGTTAACACAAATTTCATTCTCTGTTGAGCTGGGTATATAGATTTACCAAAAATCATATTTATGACAGAAAAGATCAGTCCTTAAAAGTGTATGTGGGGTATGTCTCCCTGAACTGCTGCCTTCTCTTACAGCTTTCCTCTTACCCAAGTACTAAATTATATATACACCCAGATTAATGGTTTGAGAGAGTGCAGTGAAATTTAAGCACCACAATTAAGCAAACATATTTGAGTTAAAACATGACTTCATCATTGTCCCACTCATTAACTGAGCATCTACTAAGACAGACATTCCCTGCTTGCACACAACCCTCCTTCCCTTGTTTTCATCTACTCTTTACCTTTCTCCATCTTTCTGTGTGCTTGTGGATGCAGTCTCTGATGTAGTATATTGATGGACTTCCCTAGTCCCTGGCTTTTGTTTGGGTTTAGCCAGTAATAGGCCAATGAAAAGCATTGAGAAGGCATAAGGGAATGAGGCTCTATTTCTGCTGGGTTTCACTTCTGCCATAGCCTGAACCCCTCAAAAGGCCACAGGTCTTGCCAGCAGTTCTCTCCTACAGCTACAATCTCAGCCACAGCTCTTTTCAGATCCTAGTAACCTCTCCCGACTTTTGGCCCTCAGACCTAGGAGTGATAATAGCTTCCCGCTATTGCTAGCCCAAGAGTGCTTTACCATCTTTGTTGTCTCTCCCTTATCCCTGCTCATATCTTTATAACTAGTCTCCTTACTAAACACTCCACAATTACACCAATGAAGTGTACCATCTCTTTCCTTATGGGATCCTGACCCACACATTGATATGCTAAGAATTTATTAAGAGCTCTATAACATATAAAAATAAATTAGAAATTGATTCTTTTCTCAAACAGTTTACAGTCTGGTACAGGAGATAACTGTGGTTCACCTGATATTGGTTAAGTTCTGTTTAGATATGATTGAGAAGGGGAAAAAAGAAAGGTAGAATATTCCATGGGATGACTTGTTATCTATATGCTGGCTTGAAATAATTTAAATTTACATGTGACAGAATGAAACTGTATTTTGAAACATTATATCAAGACTTTAAAGTGTCTGTCTTTTATAATTTGTGCACATACAATGTGATATTTGAAAGGGCAATTAAAAATTATGTGCCCTCGCCCCAAATGATTATTTCACATACACATTCTTTTTTTTGTTTTTTTTTTTTGCGGTACACGGGCCTCTCACTGTTGTGGCCTCTCCCGTTGCAGAGCACAGGCTCTGGATGCGCAGGCTCAGCGGCCATGGCTCACGGGCCTAGCCGCTCCACTATATGCTTTTTTTTTAAACTTCTGCATACAAGCCCACAGGCTAAACTTTCTCTCAAAGAATACTTAAAACTATCTGGTATTAATGGAACTTTTAATTACACATTTTAGCAATCTGGTGGGGATAAACTCAATTTTGGTAATATTTAATTATTACAAACAATTGGCTGGGTTCTAGCAGTGAGAAGGCACTAAGTGTTCAAGCAAAAAGGATACTATGTAATGATGTTTATTTAATTCAGGGGTCCATTCAATAAAGTAGAAAAAAGTAGCACTTTTACATGTATAATTAGCTTTAGATTTTAACGCCCTGGATTTTTTTTTTTTTTTTTTTTTTTCGGTACGCGGGCCTCTCACTGTTGTGGCCTCTCCCGTTGCGGAGCACAGGCTCCGGACGCGCAGGCTCAGCGGCCATGGCTCACGGGCCCAGACGCTCCGCAGCATGTGGGATCCTCCCGGACCGGGGCACGAAGCCGTGCCCCCTGCATTGACAGGCGGACTCTCAACCACTGTGCCACCAGGGAAGCCCCCAAACCCCTGGATTTTAAAGTCCATACCAGATGGATTAACAAGGGTTTAATACATGCTTCTCAATAGAACATTTACTTCAAAAGTTTTGACAAAAGGGCTTCCCGGGCTTCCCTGGTGGTGTAGTGGTTGAGAGTCCACCCGCCGATGCAGGGGACACGGGTTCGTGCCCCGGTCCGGGAAGATCCCACAAGCCGCGGAAAGGCCGGGCCTGTGCGTCCGGAGCCTGTGCTCCGCAACAGGACAGGCAACAACAGTGAGAGGCCCGCGCACCGCAAAAAAAAAAACTTTTGACATTTATATGTTCTCAATATATGAACAACAGATGAGATGACTGAAAAGAGATAGCTCGTATCCTTAAAGTTTATAATGAGAAATCTATGCATGAAAATTAACGATAGATTACAAAGCAGGATCTTTTGTCTATAGGTATTTATTTTTAGATAACTAGTAAGGCTAATCTAGAATCACTTAGTTTAATTAGACTTTAGACAAATATTCCCACATGAATATGTTCATGCTTGCTTTATAGCTTCCTGGCTTTCCTTCATCATAATAGATTTGCCATTCACACTGCATTTCAAATCAAATTTTACACGACTTCAGTAGACATATTATAGAATTAACAAATATTGAAATACTATTGCTTGAAGTCTTCTTTTAAGAACTGGGGTTTAGGGGTAAATTAATTTGTAGGTAAGAGCTACTGAGTACAAGTTGGATAGTATCTGGATTGGCAAACAGAAGGTGCTTAAGCATTTGCAGAAGTAACCGGAAAGAACGAGTCCATTATCAAATTACATCTAAGAACAGATTTAAGATTTTAAAATGTGCCTCTTTCCCAATGGCCTGCTTTTCAAAAGGGTACAAACATAAATATGTCTTCGTTAAAATAAACACTAGGTCAGTAAATCTCAAATTCATAAAGTACACTCAAAGCTTTCAACTGTAGAGCCTCAAGTGATACATTAACGGTACAGACATATATTAAAGCACTTAGCATGAAAACCGTCTGCTGTAAAATAGGGCAGAAACACATTAAATATTCTTATCAATCTCAAGTCCAAAAGGATTACAATTTAGGACATATGCAGGATCAGTTATGCAAAATGGACTCAATAGCTTCTCCAATAATTTTCTCACTATTTAGAGATTTTTTTCTCCTATACTTTTGAATCTGATGAACAGGGAGAACAGAAAGGAAATATTTAAATAATTTCGTTTTGTTTATTTGGCTAGAATAGCAAATCGCGAAACCCTCACAGAACATAATTAGCTCCCCTGCACTGTGATTCCAAATCTCTTTGGATGCGGGGCCAGCTGACCAGATGGTGTGCCGTAGCATAATGCCTTTGAAATGGAGGCTTGAGTTCAGGTCCTCAGGCCACAGGACAACAGAGGCAGATTGTGATGGGGAAGTGACATATTCAACTAGGAAGGCCTGGGGCTGGCAAGTGCTGCTGTACTCTTCAGCCAAAGGGCAAACCACAGGCCACCTTCCTCAGCCCCTGCCTCTTCGTATGCGGCTGCTGCTGTGTTTTAACCTTTAGTGGGGGTTGGAGGGACAGGTGATTTTGAGAGGTCAGAGACACAAAAGAGGTGAGGAAGAGGGGGAAGAAATAAGTTTCCAAAATACCCGTAACCGGCCATGCTGAAAAAGGATATGTGGACATTTGCGAAATGATAAGTCATTCCTCTAAATTACCTTGTATAAAAATGGAATTTCTTAAAAAATCCTCTTTTGCTCCTCATTAATGAGACTGATTGGCTAGCAGTTTGCTTTATGACTAAGTCTGACAGAGTTTAATGGAAGAGAAGCTTAATTGCAGAAAAAGCAATGGAAGAAATTCATTAGAGAAGTCTTGAAACCTGAAAATTATGGGCAAAGCAGACTACCCAAATGGAGATGGAGCAATTTAAGATGTCTTAATTAGATTTAAAACCAGAGCTTAGAAAAACTAAATTAGCTTTATCGAATCAGATAAAAAAAATCTGAGATAAAATGCATGGTTATTATTGGATTACTCATGATGGTCTGTACAGCATTGTACTGGTGATGCTAAAAGTCAGCTTTTAGGAGGAGTAACAACAATAACAAGAAGACAAAGAGGATAGTGAGCGTGAACTTTAAAGAGTACTGCATTCATTCCTGACATTACAGTAAAGGTTTTACGAAGATGATTTAGTAACTGCCTTCTGCCATATTATCTTGAAGAAATCCAAAAAAGGTAAGCAAAGAAAAGCTTAATTTCAAGTTTGTTGGGCAAAATGTTAGAAGAAACACACCAGTTTATTAATTTGAGAGCCAGAAATTTATATAACACTGTGCGATTCAAAGGTGATAATAGTATGGATATGGAGGGGGCCAGCCAAACAGTTAACAGAATACTATAATTATTAGATAAGTATGGGGCTTTAGGGTTAAAAATAAAGAGAGACTAGAGGAGGAGAAAAATATCTATAGTAAGTACAATCCTAAAGCTTGTTACTCGTTCATTCATATTTATTGGGCAAGTAAGTCTCAAGCACTATGCTGGGAATACATCTTAGAACAAAATATACAAGGTCCCTGCCATAGTGGAGATTAAAGGCTAGTAAACAGGGTAGACTTTAAACAAAAATGACAGAGATAAATGTAAAGTACACATTGAAATAAGCACCATAAAATGTATAAAGCACCAAAGTGAGATGATGTTAGGGAAATAGGATTTGGATAGGGCCTCAAGGAGGAAGTGGTATCCACACTCAGACCTGAAGTTGGAGGAAGGAACAGCTAACGAGTGCCCAGGGAAGAATATCCCAGGCAGAGGGAGCCAGGACAGCTGAGGCCTGCTGACTGGTCGGGGAAGGTGAGGAGAGACAAGCCTGGAGGAGGAGGAAGAGGAGACAGGCCAGTAAAGATTGTGGATTTCACACCAAGGCTTAGGATCTAAGTGAAGCATGAAGCCTTTGTATGGATTTAAGCAGAAAACTGACATGATTAGATTTGCATTTTTAAAAGATTGCTGTCATTGCTGAGCCAACACTGTTTCCAGAAAGGTCTCTGGATCCCTAGAGCACACCAGTTAGTGCATTCATTTGAGAAACATTTTTCAACATCTATTGTTTGCCAGTTCCACTGAAGAGGTGGGAAATGCAAAGATCAAACGGGCTTAGATTTTGCTTTCCAGAAATATAACAAATTATTAAATAAATATGATTTATTAGAGGTAAATGTGTATTTAGAGGCATGTATAAAATGCTAAGGGAGGGCTTCCCTGGTGGCACAGTGGTTGAGAATCTGCCTGCTTAATGCAGGGGACATGGGTTTGAGCCCTGGTCTGGGAAGATCCCACATACAGCAGAGCAACTAGGCCCGTGAGCCATAACTATTGAGCCCATGCATCTGGACTCCAGTCTGGAGCCTGTGCTCCACAACAAGAGAGGCCGCAACAGCGAGAGGCCCGCGCACCTCGATAAAGAGTGGCCCCCGCTTGCCACAACTAGAGAAAGCCCTCACAAAAAACGAAGACCCAACACAGCTAAAAGTAAATAAACAAATGTGGGGTTTAAAAAAAAAAAAAAGAATATTATTTAAAAAAAAATGCTAAAGGACAGCTTCCCTGGTGGCGCAGTGGTTGAGAGTCCGCCTGCCAATGCAGGGGACATGGGTTCGTGCCCCGGTCCGGGAAGATCCCACATGCCATGGAGCGGCTGGGCCCGTGAGCCATGGCCACTGAGCCTGCGTGTCCAGAACCTGTGCTCCACAACGGGAGAGGCCACAACAGTGAGAGGCCTGTGTACAAAAAAAAAAAAAAAAATGCTAAGGGAAACAAGGGAAAACGTTACAAAAATGATATAAACATTTTTTAAATTAATTAATTTTATTTATTTATTTTTGGCTGCATTGGGTCTTCATTGCTGTGCACGGGCTTTCTCTAGTTGCAGCGAGTGGGGGCTACTCTTCTTTGCACACACGGGCTTCTCATTGCAGTGGCTTCTCTTGTTGCAGAGAATGCACTCTAGGCATGCAGGCTTCAGTAGTTGTGGCACATGGGCTCAGTAGTTGTGGCTCGCAAGCTCTAGAGCACAGGCTTAGTACTTTTGGCGCATGGGCTTAGCTGCTCTGTGGCATGTGGGATCTTCCCAGACCAGGGCTTGAACCTGTGTCCCCTGCATTGGCAGGCGGATTCTTAACCACTCCACCACCAGGGAAGCCCAAAAGTAATAAACATTGAACTGTGTCTTATAAGGGGAAAATATTCCAGCCAGTAGCAATTGCAAAATAATGGAGGCATATAAGAGTATGGAATGGAATGGAGACAAAAGAAGTTCAGCAATGCTGAACTTAGAAAAAAAGTAAAGGCTGGGAAAGGTAAACCTGTGACAAATGGATGGGATGGATGGGGCGATTTTATGTGCTAAGGGATTTGAACTTTATCCTATGGTTAATGAGGAAACTTGGATGAATTCAAGTCAGACCAGACATTGTATTTTAGAAAGATAATTATAGACCCATGCAGAAGAGTAATGAGGAGGAAGGTACTACTGTAGTAACGTGGAGGATAGTTAAGAAATTTCTCAAGTAGTTCAGAGGAGACATGTTGTTATGGAATGAGTGTTTGTGTTCCCCCCACCCCCGCCACCGATTCATATGTTAAAATCTAATCCCCAGAGTGATGGCACTTAGAGGTGCCACCTGGGAGGTAATTAGGTCATGAGGGTGGAGCCTCCATGAATGGGATTAGTGCCCTTATGGGAAGAGGCAAGAGACCTGACTAGTTCTCTTTCTGCCATGTAAGGACACAAGAAGTCATCAGTCTACAACCTGGAAGGTCTTCACCAAAATATGACCATACTGGTACCCTTGATCTCAGATTTTCAGGCCTTAGAAATGTAATAAATTAATTTCTGTTATTTATAAGTCAACAAGTCTGCGTTCGTTTTTTATAGCAGCCCAAGCTGACTAAGACAGATGGTAAAGGCATAACCTACCACAAGGGAGAGTGTGGAGACACCAAGGATGGACAGAATTGCTCTCCCAATTCCTTTATACTTCTATCTTTGCTTCTCCCACAACCACCTATGGCCAGGAATTTTACTGGAGAGCCACGGGTTTCCATTATATGCACACCAAAGACAATGTAAGAACCTCTGGAGTCAAGATGCAATGAGGAAGATTAGAAGAAGAGTCCTAGAAATGTGCCAGGGAGCCCCAGGCACAAACTTCCCTATTTCCTCATTTTGTCTAGGAAATTGTATGGCTTGTGTTTCTACCTCCGAACTCTCAGAAGCTGAAATTTTAAAGTAACGTGCACCATAATTTTAGCATTTCAGCCTAAAATCCAAGAGAGCAGCTGATTCTGCGCCAGAACATGCTCAGACCTCTCTCTCTCACCTTTCTTGCCCCTCTCTTTCATTCATTGTCCTATATTATTTATTTGCATATCAGTCTTCCTTAGCATCTAGCACAGTTCTTAGCAAGCAGTACACACTTAATATCTGTTTAATGTTCATTTATAATGATAGCAATTGATGAATGAATAGATGAATGAAAATACATGTTCATTATTTATTTTTGTTTCAGTCTGAGAGCTTTGGAAAAGTATCAGTTCCACTCCTCAAGCCCCAGATTCAGAATTATCTTGGGTGGGGTCTGATCATTGGTATTTTTAAAAAGCTCCCAGGTAATTCTCCTCTGTAACCAGGTTAAGAACTCTTGTCCTACAAACTCCTGTTATGTTGCATTCTCAAATATTGCATTTTTATATGTTTCACAACATGGGCACAAAAAATGTTGCTTATCACACATACTCAGGAAATACTTGTTGAATTATGTCAATTTTTAAGAATTAAAATACATTCTATTAAATTAAAGTTATAGGATTGTTTCAGTAAGATTTAGAAAATCTTAGCCAGTATACATTAAAAAGGTTTGTTATAGAAATAGACTCACAGACATAGAAAACAAACTCATGGTTACCAAAGGGGCAAGAGGGGAGAGAGATAAATTGGGAGTTGGGATTAAAATACACACACTACTATATATAAAACAGATAATCAACAAGGACCTACTGTATAGCACAGGAAACTATACTCAATATCTTGTAATAACCTACAATGGAAATGAATCTAAAAATTATATATATATATATATATATATATATATATCTCACTGAATCACTTGGCTATATACCTGAAATTAACACAACATTGTCAATCAACTATATTTCAATAAAAAAAAAAGGTTTGTTGTAAAGCTTTTAAAAATGTACAGCATGGGTGGGGGAAAATGTAATATAATATATGTAAAGCAACTGACTTTCTGCTTGTATTTTTGCACTAGCAACATATATTTTATTTTAAATATATTTCTTTTAGCCTGATTATAATAAATGTAAGACATACTTACTTGAAAAAATTTCAGATAATAGAGAAAGTACAAAGAAGAAAGTAAAATTCATTCCTTTCTCTATTAATCACTGTAATATATTTTGGTATATATGGTTTTCCAATTTTGTTTCTCTGTAACAGGGCAATGAATGAGTCTTGACCCAGGATTAATGACCAGGGCTGAAAGTTGAGGTTAAGGAGATGCTAAGTTCCCAAGGGTATATCAACCCCACAGCAAAGGAGAAACCAAAGTGGGAAAAAAAAAAAAAAAAGTGCTGAACTAATTGCAGGACTGAGAAATTGGAATGGAGTAATCTTAAATGATTATTACTACATGAACGAAGCCCACCTGAAAAGGCTGCATACTGTGATTCTGACTAGAGTTGACCCTTGAAGAAGTAGTGTTTGTCTAAGTCTGCACATATGTTTTTCATTTCTCATTTATTTTAATTTTGTTTTTCATCTTTTATCAAACAAAGAATGAAAATCTATCAGTGTTTTGCTTTTGTTTTCTATTAAGCATTCAATCTTATATTTTATTTTTATTATATTTTCTAATTTATCATACCTGGTATATATCTTTTTTTTTCTTCCTGAATTTATTGAACTGCACAGGTCCACTTGCATGTGGATTTTTTTTCACTAAATACATATTATGGTACCACATGATCCAAGATTGGTTGACTCTGTAGATGTGGAACTGTAGTTAAGGAGGGCCAACTGTAAAGTTATAGTAGGATTTTCCACTGAGTTGGGAGTCAGCACTCCTAACCCCACCTCCACCCCCTAGTTGACTCTTGAACACCCCCCTCAGTTGCTCAAGAGTCAACTGTACTTTACATTCTGGAAAAGGCAAAACTATTGAGATAGTTACAGAATCTGTGGTTGCCAGAGGTTGGGGGGAGAGAGGGACGAATAGGCAGAGCACAGGAGATGTTTAAGGGAGTGAAACTGTTATGAATATACCACAATGGTGCATTCATGTTATATATTTGTCAAAACCAATAGAAAGGATACCACCAAGAATGAAGCCTAATGTAAACGATGGACTTTGGGTGATAATGATGTGCTAAGGTAGGTTAATCATTTGTAACAAATACACCACTGTGGGGCAGAATATAGACTGGGGGAAGTTGTGCATGTATGGAGATAGATGGTATAAGGGCACTGTCTATACTTTCTCCTCAGTTTTGCTGTGAATCTAAAACTGCTCTAAAAATAAATGCTATTAATTTTAAAAAATCAGTATATTTATCCATCTGACCTTTTGATGAAAGAGAATTTGCAAGAACCAAAAGAAATCAGAGAGGTATAATAATAAAGAGATTTGACTTTACTAAAACAAAAAGTATATTTGTCTATGAAATTAAAATGCAAACTACTATGTAGGAAACATACTTGCCCCCAAGTATAACTCATGATTGATTAATGTACTTATTATATAAATCAATATTTTAAAAAATTGAAATTTTAAAATGGACTAAGTTCATGAAAGAAAAAAATCCCAGATGAAACACAAATCACGAATGAACATATGAGAAAATATTCCACTGTACTAGGAATCAAAGCAAAATGTAAATTAAAACAATAATATTTATCACTTATCAAATTAATAAAAATTAAAATAAGTGATAGAACACAGTGGTAATAAAGTACAAGTGAGATGGACATTCCCATACACTGCCACTGGAATTAAGTAGCAATAAACACGGCAAGCAATTTGACAATATAACAATATGCATTAAGAGGTGTAAAACTGGTCCTACTTTTAACCCACTAATTCTGCCTCTAGAAATTGGTTCCATGGCAATTTTCAGAAATGTAGAAAAGATTCATTTATAAAGACAGCTATTATAGCATTACTTATAAACGTTAAAAAATACTAACAAACTGAGGGTCCAAAATTAGATTATGGTACACAGGTAGAAAATAATTCATGAATTTAAATTCATATTTTTAGTGGTCTGAGAAATTTTTCATGTAATAATTTTAAAATATTTTAAAAAACTGAAAATATGTACATGTAAATATATAGAGAAAATAATAGTATTTAAAGATGATATAATTATCTAACTAGAAATTCAAAGAAAATCAATGGGAAAACTACTAGAAACAGATAGTATAATGTCTAATGAACAAATAAGTTCAGGGAAAAAAAAGATATATACCAGGCATGATAAATTAGAAAATATAATAAAAAATAAAATATAAGATCAAATGCTTAATAGTCAGAAGGCAAAAGACTGATAGATTTTCATCCTTTGTTTGGTAAAAGAGATGAAAAACAAAATTAAAATAAAAGAGAAATGAGAACTGAAAAACATATGTGCAAACTTAGACAAACACTACTTCTTCATTATCCATATAGCTAAACCATCAAAAAGAAAAAGGGAATACCCTCCATGAAAAAAATTTTTAAAAATATGAAAAACAACATACTAAAGGAAAAATGAAGATAAACCATAAGCATGGAAAAAGATGTTCATCCTCAGAAAACAAATCAGACAGAAACTAGGAAAACAAAAAAATTCTTTTTTCCGTTTAGATTGTTAGCAGTTAGGACATTGATTAAGTCTAGAATATGAGATTAAGTTCTCTGATTCCTTGGTAGAGTATAAATTGTACAGGGGGAAAATTAGTAATATTTGTCAATAGAAAGCAAAATTTAAAATGTACATGTGATAATCTTGACATTTCAATTCTGTAACTTATTTTAAGGATAATTTGGGAAGTACACATGAATTTATGTAGATAGATGATTTTTATACCAAAATTCAGGACATGTTAAAAAAATATTCAACATCTCTTGTAAGTGCTTCATATTTACTGAGTCTAAGGTACAAGTGGCAGCTCCCAAGCACACACGTGATGCACAGAGGAAAGGATGTCCCACGAGAAGATTTTGAAAAGTGTGAGATGGGAGTCAGCAGATAAATTACGCTCCCTTCCTTCCTTGTCCTGAGACAATGTTTATATCGCCTCTTAGAACATGGTTCTGCAAAACTGAGTGATCAATTGTGCTAGATACTGAGCAGTGGGCAGATCAATAAATCATCCCCAGTTTGGCTCTCCCGCCATCCTGTCTCACTCCCCTTTTCTCTCTCACTAACCTCCTACGATTGGACAAACCTATAATATTATGGCATATAAGCCTTTGCTTTACACATTACTATCTTAGGAATCCCAAGCTAAAGGAAAAGTGGAATTTCTCAATGTCCATCAATAGGAACTTAAACTATGCAGAAGTTAAACAGGATGAGATACCTTCAGTTGTACTGATACACAACTTTTATTGATCATATCGATCCAAGTTGTATTGATATTTCCAAAAATGTCCCAGCAATATTTCTGGTCTCACATTTTCTTCCAGAATCGTACCACTCTCCTATTAAGAGTTTGTGTCTACTTCCTCTAACCTTGAACCTAGACAGGCCCTTGTGGGTGATCAACCAATGAAATCCATCAAGACTGACATAGCATGGCTTCTGACGCTATGATATTCAAAGTGATACTTCTTCCACCTGGTTCTGTCTCTCTCTAGACAATTGCCTTTTGAACACAGTGACTACTTTGTGAGGAAACTGTTGTCAGATACTGTGAAGGGAATGAGATTTAACTTTATCTGCAAGTAAATGATTTAGACTGCCACAGTATGTATGTATTTATGTAGCATGTACATACATATATACATATAATATTTTGAGTACTATCTTTCTCTCTCTCTCTCTCTCACACACACACACACACACACACACACACAGAGAGAGAGAGAAAACATGAGGCCTCAGGGTTAGAAACAAAGATAGTTTATTATTCACAGTAAAAGCAGCAACCAGAGCAACATCTTGCAAGAATTTCCCAAACCCCCGTCCCTTCAGGGTAACATGGAGGAGGCCAAATGGTACCTGCCCATGCAGTGGGGTGCACTGTAGGAGAAGAACCCGCACATTAGGAAACTCTGATCTAATATAGGGCTGCTAGTGATGTCCAGTCCTCCCCTCGGGAGAGAGAGACCTTATCTTGGCTCTGGAATGTAAGGAAAACTTCTGGGGAAGGGAAGGACAGGTTTTTATTTTCACTATCTTGGGCTGTCTCCAGGGAGGGAGATGTCTCTAAGCTTTACTATCCTGGAATATCTCCTTATAAAATATTCTTATAAGGAAAGTATTCTCCTTATAAAATATAAAATAAAAGTTGGCTGTAAATGCTTTTGTTCAGAAGACCTGGACCATGCAGAAACATGAAATATTCATGGAGAATTGTCTCCCAACAGGAAGCCAGGCCACATGGAGAGCACAAGTGGAGACATTCCAAAGGACAGGCCCAGCCAAGAGCCAGCATCAATTGCCAGATACATGAGTGAACAAGTTTTCCCAGAATTGCAGCCCCCAGACTTCGAGCCATCCCAGCTGATGCCACGTGGAGCATAGATAGGCTGTCCCCAGTAAGCCCCGCCCAAGATTGGAGATGCTGCTGTTGTTTTAGCCACTAAATTTTGAGGTGGCTTCTTATGCATTAATAGATTATCGAACAACAGGGGAAAATGTCTGTGACAACTTAAATTATACAAGCAGTTGTAGAACAAAATTATAACTTGGTTTCATTTGAAGATATATCTCTGAGTACATACATGCATACAGAGAAGTAGGAAGAAGACAAACACAAACATACACAAACACAAAAATATTCTGATGATATACCAAAATTGTTCATTCTGGTGGGATTTGAAATTTCTATTTTATACATATGTGTATTAGTTGATTTATTTTAAAAAAAACAAAGATATGTATTAGTTTCATTAGAAAAATTTGTTTGCTTTTATAAAATAGTGTGTATACACCTTAATCTCTGGATTATGAGTTCATGAATTTTTATTCTTCCTTATAGTTCCTTCCTTCCTCCCAAAGTTTCTATAAACAGTAGGCATTGAGTATATCTATAGTGATGTGAGGTAATCAGGATAGCAGTGGGAATGCTTTCAGACAGTAAAAGCTGGTTTCTTTTAAAGTAGAAATGTCAGGCCATTTTCTATAGCATACAAGATGATAGGACCTTTAGGAGACTTTTAAAGAAGAAAGTGCTCTCCTATACATGAAGATAAATATGTCCTGTTCTATCATTATGTTCCTATTTTTCTTTTCAGAAGTACCTTGTTAAAGACGGATTTAAGAAAACGCTAAAAATTGAAATTACAATTGTTAAAAATAAAATGGTAGACATAATTTTATCTAACTTTTTTCATGAAATAAATATTCCATTAAAGAGAGTTTCAAAGCAAAATAGTCAATAATGACTAATTATGTAGGCTATCTGGATTTAAATATGAAATAGCCAAAGAAACTATAACTTCCATAGTAAGTAATAACCACAAAAATCTATTGACTTTAATACATATTACAAATGCTGTTCTCACATTAGGCAGAATAATTTTTCTGTTTAAAACTGTGGGCTCAATATTTACTAAGAATATTATTAAATCAACTAAAAACAAGAGTGTATTTCTTATAATCATCAATAAATAGCTCCAAATTCTTAAAATGAATTAGTGTTACTCAGATAGTGTATATATCTTTTAAATATATGCATTCTAATATTCTACAAGTATATAAGAATAACATACATTTAGAAAGAAATAGTAACTACCTACTTTTTTCATTTAACATATTTATATTTTCCTTTTTAAAAAATTTTTGACAATTGTTATGTATCAGCGGGAAACATAAAGGACAAATTTAATATTAAACCCACTATACTTTACTAAATCCCTCTGGAATGAATCTGGAATAGTAACAGTGAACATGTACTTACTCTGAGTAATTTTTGAAAATCCATAGGAAAGAACCATGTAGTCTTTTTTTATTATTAATATAAAATGCTGGTCTTTAAAAGTGTTCTGCATTAAAATTTATTGTGTCAAAATAATACAAATGCGTATTTTGCTCATCCGTCTTAATCATGTTGTAACTTGAAACATACACTTAAAACGTTACTGAATAGAACGCTGTATGACTAGACCTTGGGTCTCATGACAAATAGCTAATCTAGTCAAATGAAATAACAATAAAAACTAATTGATATGCGAACACATTAAAATTTCAAGATTATCACTTTACAAAACATATCTAACTCACACAAACTCTGAATACATTTACATAAAAATCAGCTAAAAGGAGTTTTTATCAAATGGTCAGACCTCAAATTGCATGCCACATTCTTGAAATAAAATGGTTTGCCTGAGTCTCTAGTAATTGTCTGCTTACTCATGTCTGTCCCCTACTAGACTGTAATGTTCTAGAAGACAGTGACTGTCCACATACAGCTTTGTATTCCCAGAGCTTAGACAAGGCCTGATATACGGCAAGTGTAAAACAATCTGCCCTTGAATAAAGAGAAAAGAAAGTGAGGTTTCTATAGTTGTGGGGCTTTTTCCCCTAAAGAATATTCATCATATTCCAAAATCAAATCCATGTTAACAGTAAAACCTAAGAAGGGACATTTACGTTTTTGAAGGCCATTTCCATCATGATTTAAGAAAACACACAAACAGGAGACAGTCCAAAAACATTCAGTCAATCTGAGAAGACACACTTAGAAGATAACAGGCAAAATATACCAGCGTGGTGGAGAATCAAGGTCAATCACAATTTAGAAAGAGATCTTAAATGAGTACCAAAGTTTCTGCCTAAGAAGAAATAAGATTGTAACAGGAAAAAAAAAAAGGTCAATTGAAGTTACATAACCTAAAGCCCTCTACAATAGACACTTCTATCTTCTCTATAAGACTATAATGTTTAGGATAATAGAGATCTAACACCCAGGGGGTGATACAGTACTGCAATGCAGCATAATAAACTCTATATTAAAATTGGGCATTCTGGCTCCACCTCCACCACTGCCAGTAGTTTGTGCAGGGGGGAAGTCAGATCACTTCTCAGGGCTGTTTTATACCGTGCAATTTGCAAGATGAATGAGACAATCTTTCAAACACCCAATTCTACACTAAAAACCATTCTGAGCAGAAGCAGACTCTGCAAAAGAAGGAGGATAATTCTTCATGATCCTAAGGGAACATTTGGTATCCCTTGTACCCTGAGCCATCTGTCTATTCAACTTGAATGATATTTCTATTTTCCCAGTCCAAATCTGTCCCTCCTCTTTCAAGACTCTGCCAAAACTCATCTTCTCCAAGGTTCCTTGCCAAACATCTCACCTTTATTTGATCATTATAATCAGTCCCACAATAATTCAGTTAGATATGCCACTCCTTAAAGTTAAAATTAGACATGAACTTGTCAATCTATATTTTAATTTATATATGGGCACCTATCTGGGTAATCTCTTTACAACTTATACTTAACATAGGAGCATTGACTAATCAATCAACTTAAGGCTCATAAAATAATGTGACAGACCCATCAATGGAAAACAATATGCTTATAGTAAACTGTATTTTTCCTGAAGTTTTAGAAAAAGTTTTGAAAATACGTGAAGTCTCGATCTGCTTTTTTCACATAACTCTTACAGGCTTTGAGTGGCTCATCCATTACAGCAAATATTCTTCTGACTAAATGTACTTTCTTCCAAAACTACCAAATAATTGAACTTTCAGTTTAAAAAAAAAACAGTGAGAACTGGATCAAGACTACCACTTAAAAACACTCATCATCAAGTTGGTTAAAATGAGATTGTACAGAAAAGCAGGTTAAGGGACTTTATCTTTTTAAGGCAAGGGTTCTTTTTCCCGCCAAACTTTTAAAACAGTCCTCAGCTAAAAAGAGTGTACAGATTTTAAAAGGTTATAAGTCCACTTAGTTAAGGGCAGAGTGATGCCACTGCCAAGACAGGTAGACAAAATGATGTTAATTTCTAAAAGGGAAACCAATCACCTAGAACATGCCCACTTAGAAATGAAGGCAAGACAGAAGCAGCAGTCCATAAGCCTGCTGATGTATAGTGAAAGTGACATTATTTTATCTGCTACAAATTCATGAAAAGGGAAAATCAGGGTATTTTCTTATAAAAGATCAAAAATTATATGTGTCTTGAGCAGCTAGCAAGACCTGACATGTCCAATCAGTTTTCTACTTATGAGAAATTGATTTGGAAAAGGGAGAATGTCCATTTTCTCTTTCTTTCTGGTACAAAAATAAATAAATAAAATAAAATAAAAAATAAAAAAACAGTAACATATGTGAAATGAAGTTTTATATGAAGATATTCTTTGGAATGTTAGCAGTTAACCAACAGAGGCTGAGACCAGGGGCCTTTAATTAATGAGGAAAAAAACCCCCCAAAACCTCACTATTTTAGGTCTCCTAAATGCTAATGAAATGGCTTGATGCTCATTAAACAGGAGTGGTCTTAAGAGGCAAGGAGTTCTGGGATCCACCAGCTGTTTGGAAGAATGACTCTTCATTAACCTGATGTAACAAAAACTACTGTCTCTGGCAGACATTCATCTGATCAATATTAAATCACACCATGTAACAGGTCAATGTGTTCAATTGTCTGGGGAACATTTAGCAGCTCACTCATCCTGGCAGACACATCTGGACACCTGCACAGGGTCAGATTAAGGCTTTGTGGATAGCTATGGTGTGACATTGGTAACACTTTCTTCAAAGATTTCCAAATAAAAACTATCTCTGACTTGCTCTAACTTGACATTTGAATTCATCAGTGACCCAAGTGCTGGAGCAAACTCAAAACCGTTTCTTGAGGAAAATCTGGCCTCGACCAGAAGAAACCTTTGGGTGGCTGGCCTGTCTAGCCTAGGGTACTGGTCTCACTCTATAATTTTCATAATAGAATGAAAGTCCTACCATCTGTTTGATCACTCATAGTTTTGCCTTTAATCAGTACTATAGAATATCTGCCATCTAGGCTGTCTTCAGATAGTATAACATTGAGATAATTGTTATCCAATTCCTATAAAAAATTTAACTCACATAAAAGAAATCTGAAAAAGAGAATCCAAGACAGTGGTTCTCAAATGCCAGACCAGTTGCATTAGAATCCTACCACGGACCTGTTAAAAAATCAGATGAGGGACTTCCCTGGTGGCACAGTAGTTAAGACTCTGTGATCCCAGGGCAGGGGGCCTGGGTTCGATCCCTGGTCAGGGAACTAGATACCATGTGCATGCCACAACTAAGAGTTTGCATGCGCTAACTAAGGAGCCTGTGCGCTGCAACTAAGGAGCCAGTGAGCCACAACTAAGGAGCCCATGAGCTGCAACGAAGAGGCCCACTTGCCACAGCTAAGACCCAGCGTAACCAAATAAATAAACAAATAAATAAATAAACAAACATTAAAAAAATAATAAGATGACTTGATCTCATCTTGAACTGCCTAAATCAGACATTCTAGGAATAGAGCCAAAGAACCTGTATTTTTAACAAGAACTTTATTTGATTCTTATGAATACTCAAATTGAAAATGACCAGTCTATGGGATTCAGAATCCAGTCAGTCCTCAGGGTATACAAGGCTCTTCTGTCTTTGGATTCATTAAACCTCTGCTGAGATTAATTACAACTTCACTGTAAATATTAGCTTGACTTACAAGTGTTTCTTTCAATGTTACATCATAATCTTTTATTTTGATCACTATCACAAACAGCTGTGTGATTTCTTCTGCTGCCTTTGCCATAAAAATGTGAAGAAGGACACTGCTAATACATCACTCAGGGTCAACTCTCTCTCTTTATAAGAAATGGTATGAATTCATTTTCCTGATTATAAAAACTATGTTATTCATAATATCTCTCTTTTCCCCTGGGCTGCCAGGAAGCTCAGAACCAAACTGATGCAGAACTATAGCAATCACACTCATCTTCACAGTAAGCATATTTGTTTCCTCCCTTCTCTTCTATCTCTTTTCCCTTTCAATGACATTTGTATTAATAGTTTTTAGGAAAAAACAAAACAAAACAAAAAACTCCCAAAGTTCTCTTGGGAAAAAGCAAGATATGAAAACAGTCTCAAATAAAAATTATAGTGGTTTTATAATTTTTGTACTCTTTGATTTAGATTATTAATTGGTATCAATTTGGGGATGGGCTTGTTCTATTTTTCTCCATGTATTTACCTGTACAGAAATGCTGTAGATCTAGATTAGTCACAAGCCATCCTTAGTCACTAAGAACTCCAGAGAGATGATTACTGTTTCCAAACTGAAGGTTTTGGAGCATTCTAAAAGAAATAAAATTCCTTGAAATAGCAGAGGGGGAGAGAATGAAAAACAATTATTAACCAGTTTGAAACCTATGGCCCATGGCCAATCCAAAGTCATGACTCAGAATTCAGCTTTGTGTATTAGAAATACCTGGAACCCACAGGATTAACTGAAGCCTGTTAGCCTAGCTAGAAGCCTGTACCAATTTGGAAGAACTTTGAAATCACTCTTCTGCTTTCTGATCACATCTAAGATCATTAGATCAACAATTTTGGTGTATAGATGGTCCACAACACATAAACAACTGGCTCATGTTCTTTTCCTTTATTGTTTCTTTCTCATTTAACTGGAAATGACTAGTGGGTTACCTCCTTCGATTAATGTAACAGGGGAATTTAGAATTCTTTAGGCCAAAATGGCAATTTCATAATAAAACTGAGAGTGCTCATCAAAATTCTGTGGATTTCAAGGTCTCTTTAAAGGCTTTTAACTGAAATAACTGTACTATTAGAGAATTTAGAGTTTTCCAAAGTCTTTATTCAGTCTTTAACTATGGTAGTCTTGTATCTTTGCCACACAGAAAAACCTAAACGCAAAATTTTAGAAATTCAGGCGCAGAAAATTCTTAGAAAATATTTCAGAGCCAAAAATGAGATTAAAATGTTTAGTGCACATACTGCTTTTTGCCAATAAAATTTGATATGTCAGTAAATGGTGCTGGAACAATTGAATATCCACATGCAAAAAGGTGAATCTAGACCAGACTCTATACTATTTACAAAAATTACCTGAAAATGGATCATAGACCTACATGTAAAACACAAAACTATAAAACTCCTTGAGGACAACACAGAAGAAAATCTAGATGGCTCTGGGTACAAAGGAGGACTTTTAGATAAAATATGAAGCCCATAATCCATGAAAGAAATCATTGAAAAGATGAACTCCATTAAAATGAAACCTTCTGCTCTATAAAAGAAACTGTGAAGAGAATGAGAAGACAAGTCACAGATCTGGAGAAAATATTTGTAAAATACATGTCTTATAAAGGACTGTTATCCAAAATATACAAAGACCTATTAAAGCTCAACAACAAGAAAACAAACAACCCAATTTAAAAAATGGGCAAAAGACCTCTCAACAGACACTTCTCAATGAAGATACATAGATGGCAAATAAGCATATGAAAAAATTTGTACATTACTTGTTATTAGGGAGTTACAAATGAAAACAATAATGAGATACCACTATACACCTAGTACAGTGGCCAAAATCTAGAATACTGACAACACCAAGTGTTGAAGAGGATATGGAGCAACAGGAACTCTCATACATTGCTAATTGAAAAAGAAACAAAAATGGTACAGCTACTCTGGAAGACAGTCTGGCAGTTTCTTGTAAAACCAAACATACATTTACCAAACAATCCAGCAATCACACTCATTGGTATTTACTCAAATTAGCTGAAGACTTGTGTCCACACAAAAACCTGCATATGGATGTTTATAGCAGCTTTTTTCATAATTGCCAGAACTCAGAAGCAACCATGATGTCCTTCACCAGGCAAAAGGATAAATAAATGGTGGTACATCTAGATAATGAAATTTTACTCAGTGCTCAAAAGAAATGACCTATCAAACCATGAAAAGACATGAGAGAACTTAAATGCGTATTACTAAGTGAAATAAGTCAATCTGAAAAAGCTGCACACTGTATGATTTCAACTATATAACATTCTAGAGAAGGTAAAACTACAGGGATAACAAAGAATCTGTGATTGTCAGGGATTAGGGAGGAATGAGAGATGAATTTGGTAGAGCACAAAAGATTTTTAGGGCAGTGATACTATTCTGTGTGATACTAAAATGGTAAATACATGTTATTATACATTTGTCAAAACTCACAGAATGAACGTACAACACCAGGAAGTGAACCCTAATGTAAAACATAGACTTTGGGTGATAATGATGTATCAGTGCAAGTTCATTGATCGTAGCAAATGCACTGCTCTAGTGTGGGATTTTGATAGTGAGGGATATGGCACAGGGAATATAAAGGAAATTTCTGTACCTTCTGCTCAATTTTGGGTAAACCTAAAACTGCTCTAAAAATTAAAGTCTACTAAAAAATATGTATTTTTTGAGTAAAATGTCATGCAAATAAAATCTTAACTATCTCCTTTCCCGGGGTATAGTTTTTCAGCTTGAAACTTAGAATAAACAAAGTATCCAAGTTATTAGAGACTGTTCTTCACAATCATATAGAATTCTGGATTATAAATTTATTACTTGATCTTATCTACCATGGACTTAAATGGCTGTTATATTTTTAGCCTAAAATATTAATATTAGGAATTCATGAACTAATCTGCAACATGAATCACTATTTATTTTTGCTATTGTTATAATCAACATTTAGTCTATTCCAAATTGATTAAGTAGAGCTCAACATCAATGTTTAGGCTGGTCAGAATAAACAAATCAACTGCTGGGCAGCATTGTTCTATTGTGTAGAATAAGCAAAGTAAACAAACTGGATTGGGGGAAAAAAGGAAAATACGAGAGGACTAAACCACCTAACTTATAAGTTACACATTTTCTACTTTCCCTAACATTTCTAAAATATTCCATTCATTTGAATATGCTATGAGTAAAGAGGTAAGTGGATAGTAAATATTATCTTCCATAGAAAGGCTTTGCATATATAGTGTGTTCTTGGATTCCCTGATATTAGTTAAAATAAAATGCCAAGTTGAGGGTAATATTTTTTATTGGCCAATTTAACGTTGACAGACACACTTATAGAGTTGAAAAACGTACTTCCTGGAAGCCAAAGAAAAAATTTCTTATTCCCTGAAAGCATGTCTGTCACTACTGTACAGTTAGTACAATAAAAGTATTATCAGAAGCTTGGCTTTGAGCTTGCAACTGGATTAGGAGTGGTGTCATTTTCTATACAGATGGAGAAAAATAATGTATCCTTTCACTGATGCTACAACTGTACTGACAGTTCACTAATACAGAGATTAAAGTTACAGTACCTGCCTTTACATCTGTCATCAACAGCTCCAAAATCATAATGTGCTCTCTTTTAAACAAAGTTTGTAAGTGAACTTACCTACTTCCTTTGCATTTCTTAAAGCCATTTTGGAAAAAAGAAAACCTAAGAAAACTAAAACAGAGGTTAACTAAATTTCCTTGTTTGTTTAAAAAAATCAGAGTAGTGCTTTCAATTTTGAAAGCTCAAATAGACACACTTACATGGAATTAATCAAATAATATTAAGGAATTAATCAAATAATACTAAGTCATAATTTTGGGATTCTAAGAACTATGTCAAGCAACTCCATTCTACCAAGTCTTTTTACCCTTTACTATTTTCTCTTCAATTTAATAATCCCATGTGCCTTGATCTACCGACCACATCCCTCCTTTTTAAACTGCCTATATTCCGTTCAGGGGATATTTTCTAAATTATCTAAGTGTTTAAATACCCAAATATTTAATATCTAAATGTTCACCTGTTATTATGCAATTTATATAACATTATTTGGGATATTCAATTGTTTCACTATTCTTTTTTTGTTTTAATTAATTAATTAATTAATTTTTGGCTGCGTTGGGTCTTCGTTGCTGTGCGTGGGCTTTCTCTAGTTGCAGTGAGTGGGGGCTACTCTTTGTTGTGGTGTGCGGGCTTCTCATTGTGGTGGCTTCTCTTGTTGCAGAGCACGGGCTCTAGGCCTGTAGTTGTGGCATGCGGGCTCAGTAGTTGTAGCTCGCGGGCTTAGTTGCTCTGCAGCATGTGGGATCTTCCCAGACCAGGGTTCAAACCCGTGTCCCCTGCATTGGCAGGGGAATTCCCAACCACTGCGCCACCAGGGAAGTCCTGTTCCACTATTCTTATCCATGTTTAACGTAAGTGCTTTTACTTCAGTATTTGAAATTTATATATTTAAAAGTAAATTTTAGCTATATCCTGTATTACTTATATGAGACTTTAAGGACAAGAAGTGCATATTTGCATGCATGTGCGTGCGCACACACACACACACACACACACACACACACACACACCCATTCTTTATTCATTGTTGGGTCCAGTAAGTATTAATTGAATGAATGAAAAGACAAATTAAAACAAACCCTAAATTTGAACCATCTTCTTAAAGTAAAAACTAAGACAGACTTTTCTGAAATTTTTCCAAAAAGAAATGTAAATATACTTCCTGTCCTTCAGCATTTTCACATCTCGTCTCAATTCTCCACTGTTATCCTTCATTTCATTCTTATCAACTGCATTTAGTCGGCATTTACTCTGAGTTCTATTTCTTAATTATAAACAATTGTTTGAAGCTCTAGCTATGGCTGATGTATTTTTACCTTACAAATGCTATTCTCTTGAACTTCCTGCTGGAAGAATGTTAGTAACAGATGGTGGAGCTTCTTGAGATATAAAATGGGACTTTGCATATCAATGCAAATCTGACAAGTGACTTAATCACAAAAGACACTCTCCTTCAAAAAACAATCAGCTAGGCAGCAGGGATGAACCCAAAGAAAAAAGTCATCTTAGATACAGACTTTTCTGTATTTTTCTCTTTTCATTAATTAAGCAGGCTCACAGTTAAAGCAGGTTTCTATTTAAAGGATTTAACTTGATTTCAGCTTCAGTTTTCATGGGGGAAATAAAGCAAGAATCCTGCACTTATTCCTCAAATTAATTATTTTTCAAGGAGTATGTGGGCATCAGTGCACTTAAGTATAGATTAAAAAATTTATACAAGGCAGAATTACTTCAAAAATCATCTAGGAGGCTTCCCTGGTGGTGCAGTGGTTGAGAGTCCGCCTGCCGATGCGGGGGACACGGGTTCGTGCCCCGATCCAAGAGGATCCCACATGCCGAGGAGCGGCTGGGCCCATGAGCCATGGCCGCTGAGCCTGCGCGTCCGGAGCCTGTGCTCCGCAATGGGAGAGGCCACAACAGTGAGAGGCCCGCATACCGCAAAAAAAAATAATAATAATAATAATCATCTAGGCATGTCAAGGTGCATCTAAGTATTCAGAGCTATGAGAATAAAGGGGTAGAGAAAAGGCAAAAGTATCTCTGAAAAAAAGCCATTAAAGGATTCTGAACAGCAAAGAGATTTCTATAATTTTGCGGAAATATTTTAAGAACATAACTGACATGCTTTAAAAATTGTGGTTTCTTCCAATAGCAAAGCCTGATCACAAATCCTTACCCGTGAGTGTCTATTATATTTGTTGTTTTGGTTCAGACTTAAGGCTCTTTGCTATTATTGTACTTTGGGTGATTTCTTAGGGGCATAAAGAGAAGAAAAGATGAAAACCATTAATTTCATCAAGAAGCCTAAGTGACAGGAAGAGAAATGGAGGTAAGCACAGTGTTAAGAGTCATGTAAATATCTGGAAGATGAGAGCAAGGATTAAAAACACAAAGGCAGTGGTTGGAGAATATTCACAGTATAAAGTAGAGGCAGAGAGAAGAAAAACCGAGCCACAGAACAGACAGAACAGAGCATCTCCTCCTCTTGGCACAGTCCATTCACTCTGTGCCAACGGGCTCTCCCTTTGCCATCTGAGCTCTCCCGTGGGTGCTCTTCCCTCTAACACCCCACCTTCTTTGTGAAACCTCCCTATTCTTATCTCCTCTTTATCAGAGTCTTAACCATCATTTCTAAAATAAGAACTTGCCAATCTTAAAAGATTACTCTATGCTGAGAAAAATATTAGTGAAGTATCAATACATTAGTCTTTGAGGGATATTGACATTTGACTGAGAGCTTCCCTGAGACACAAAGCCTTAAACCTAAAGCAATGAATCTCACATCTTGGGCATTTCACATCTATTGCTTGGTTCTTGGGAGATTCCAGTGTTCCCTAAATCAAATCATACATGTGCCGCTGCCTGTTTTTCTGTACACTGGCCATGGAGTATTTTACAAGATGTTCAAAGAACCCAAAATGAATGAAAAGGACCTCAAGCTACAATTACCAATTGCAAATACAATGATAATTTTTCATATACCAGAAAAATTACACTCCTATGTACACTACTGGTTAAAGGAAATTTTATTTAGATGAGATCTTTTTATTCACACCTCCTCAACTAGTAACCTATTCCTATGGTAACTAATTATTACCATGTGAGTGCATTAGTCTGCACAGGCTGCCATAACAAAATACATAGACTGGATGGCTTCAACAACGGAAATGTATTTTCTCACAATTCTGGAGGCTGGAAGTCAGAAATCGGGGTTGGATTTCTGGAAGTCAGAAGTTCTGGTCAGGTTCTAGTGAGAGCTCTCTTCCTGGTTTGCAGATGGCTGCCTTCTTGCAGGGTCCTCACATGGCAGAGAGAGAGAGAGAGAGCGAGCTCCAGTATGTCTTCCTCTGCTTATAAGGGCACTAATCCATTCATGAGGGCCCAACTCCCATAATGTCATCTAAAACTAATCACCTGCTAAAGACCCTATCTCTAAATATAATACAATCACTTTGGGGGATAGGGCTTCAACATATGAATTTTGGGAAGACACAATTCAGTCCATGGCAATGAGAGAACACTCCTTAAAATAAAAATTAAAAAAAATGTATGAGCAATAAAATAATGTATGTGTATGTGGGGAGATTTTTATTACCCCCCAAATCTTACCACGTATTTTTTTTTTTTTTTTTTTTTGTGGTACGCGGGACTCTCACTGCTATGGCCTCTCCTGTTGCGGAGCACAGGCTCCGGACATGCAGGCTCAGTGGCCATGGCCCACGGGCCCAGCCGCTCCACGGCATGTGGGATCCTCCCGGACCAGGGCACGAACCCGCCTGCCCCTCAACCACTGCGCCACCAGGGAAGCCCCCTTACCACGTATTTTTTTAAGAAGAACTTTCTGTGAGTTTAACTGCTCCTGAGTATCTTTTCTTTGGCTTCATCTCTAGATTTCACTTCGGATCAAGCTGAATGGCAAGGCCATTCCTGTGCACATGGAAGCAACCGTCAATCCAGGTTCCTCCAGGCTTTTGTTTGAAAGCTCTTTATTTTAGCAGGTGAGCCTCAAGCTCTTAAATTTCAAAAATAAGCATGACTCCACTCAAGTGCAATTCTCAGAAGCTGGTTGGTTTCTGAAATGCCTGAATTCATTATCCTCATTGTGAGGTTTCCGAGGCTGACATTTCTCAGCCCCTCACCCGCACTGCTCAGTCACAGCTCTGTCACCCGAGGAGCTCCTCGTGGGGCCTTAGGGCTCCAGATGAAAATAATCAACATACAGAGCCAGAAAACAGAGCAATTAACTAAAGGCAACTGACCTTCAAAGAGACACAAACTCAAACTGAAAAGCTTCTATCCGGAGATCTTTTTATTTTGAATACGAGATTCTTATGAATTAAAAAAAAATGTGTAACCGACTTTAAAATTCAGTGATAGATACAGACAAACATGAGGTATTGGATGAGCAAAACTAAGTCAAGCTGAGAAAAAGAACACCTGGTGTATATTATGTTGGCTAAGGGTTTCTTTGTTTTTCTTATTCCCCTAGCCCATTTTTCTGTTTGAAACAAGAGGCATGAAATTTGTTGATTCAGTCATTACAGCAAGAGTAGCTGTAATGTTGAGATCAAGACAACCCTCTGAGCTAGTTTCGCCACAAGAACCCAAATCAATCACCCCAAGTATAACTGTAACCTAGTAGGTTATATCATTATAATTTTGATCATCAAAAGGGACTAGAGGGTTCAAATCATAGTACAATGATTGCATATTGTATTCCAAACTGCAGTGGTCTAATCTAGACATGCATTAAACCTGTGAGTGTTAGGATTTGGGCTGGGCAAAGAGAACAGACACAAAGGTTACTCAGGCATGTTTTATCTTCAGAAAATCTCTAACAGTAGGATATATGAACTGGCATAGGGCAGGCACTGCTCTGTTTATGCAAGCAGTCAGCCAGCCACTGTCCTTAAATGAATAATTAAATGCACAGAATAGCCACTAAGCACTGTATTTGGTGCTTCTTACACATACAATTTTCCTTGAATCAACTAGCTTATCTCCATTATTCTTTCTACAGTGTAATCAATTTTTGTTTTGGAAAATAGCCAGGTTTTAACAAGTTCTGAACTGAATATAAAAAGAAATTTTTAAAAAAGAAACAAAGGGACTTCCCTGGTGGCACAGTAGTTAAGAATCTGCCCGACACAGGAGGGGACACGGGTTCAATTCCTGGTCTGGGAAGATCCCACATGCCATGGAGCACCTGGGCCTGTGTGCCACAACTACTGAGCCTGTGCTCTAGAACCCATGAGCCACAACTACTGAAGTCTGAGCGCTTAGAACCCGTGCTCTGCAACAAGCCACCGCAATGAGAAGCCCACGTGCAGCGGCAAAGACCCAACGCAGCCAAAAATAAAATCGAAATTTAAAAAAGTAAAAAAGAAACAAAATTTCTGGAAAAAATTTTTAAAAATAAGGAAAATTCCAATTATTTTAATAGTGTCTTGATTAAGACGCTCTAAGTTTTTCTAAGACAATTTTTTTTCTAGGGTATACAATCATGTTTACAATTTAAATAGTTTCTTCAGTGGTCATACACAAACCACTTACATAGATACCAAATAGTGGAATTTCTGCCCCCAGAATTCAAAAAAATCATGTGGGTAGAAGCAATTGTATGTGGGGCCATTAAAACTTCTAATAAGAGAAAATACGTATTTAATTAACATACTTTCTCATTTCTCCAATCTAATTTTATAATTTAAAGTCTGATTCTATAAATTCAAATAATTTGTAAGTTATCTGAAACTCATTACATTTTTCAAAACTCAACCAAAAAAGAAAAAAGGCAGAGTACACATAACTGTAATAAAAATGAGAACGTTGGATTTTTAGAATGAGACATGTCTTAGAGTCCCACTATACCTAAATAACCAACAATTAAAACAAAATGAAAGTTCAAGCATTCACAACATTTTTGAACTATGTCTAAATGCCATGTGACAATAGGTAAAACTATGGGCTCCTCTAAGCCACTGTTTATCAAGGCATGGCTTGACCTTACACTAGAACAGCATTAGTTTGACTTGGGGAATACTTGCTGAAATGCAGCTTGCCAAAACTCACTCAAGTACTACCAAATCAGTATCTCATGGAGGATGGGAAATCTCTATTTTTAATCAAGCACTACAGGTGATTTTGACACACACTAAACTTTGTAAAACGGTGCTGTAAAATTTTAGTTACGGATAACAAGGATTCGGTTTAGAGAGCTTCAGAATGGAAGCAGAAGCTTTGGCTCTATCCCTCTTTCTATCTTCTCAGGGAGATGTTTTCTTTTAACCCCTAGATTTCAGGTCATTCTGTACTAAATGAGACTTTGTATTCTTAACATCCCAGTAATACCTTGATAGCACCAATATCTTATAGTCCTACTTCTGGCTGTCTATATAAGGAAGGTATTTTTTGATGTCACCAAAGATTCCTACCACCCTTATTTATACTATGTCCTTCTTCCAGGTTTCAGCCAGCCTGGTCCACTTACCTATCACAAAAGCCCTGTGCTCCATCTATGAGAAACCTTGGCTGTTACTCCTTGTCCTGTTTGCTTTGGTTAAATCACTTTTTTTTTTTAAAATCAGCTTCTTTTATTGTTAGTATTAGAGTGTGAATGTTTTAGAGCAAAAACCTACTTAGTTGAGCTTTATTTTATTTTCCCTACCATCTTTTGAATTAAAAATTATTTTCAACTTTGAGGTATAACTGACAAATAAAATTGTAAGATATTTTAAGTGTACAATGTGATGATTTGATATTCATATTGTGAAAGGATTCCACTCATCTAGTTATCAACACATCCATCATTATATATAGAGTTTGGGGGATGTGGTTGATGAGAACATTTGAGTTCTACTCTCTCAGCTAATTTCAATTATACATACAGTGTTATCACCTGTAGTTACCATGTTATGCATTAGTTCCTCAGACCTTATTCATCTTATAGGTAAAAGTTTGTACCCTTTTACCACCCTCTCCCTATTTCCTCCACCCTCCAGCCCCTGGCAACCACTTTACTACTCTGTTTCTATGAATTTGACTTTTTTTCTTTAGAAGCCACATATAAGAGATACCATGCACTATTTGTCTTTCTCTGATTTATTTCAATTAGCATAATGCCCTCAAGGTCCATCATGTTGTAGCAAATGGTAAAATTTCCTTCTTTCTCATGGCTGAATAATATACTTGTGTGTGTGTGTATGTGTGTGTGTGTACATATATGTGCATGTGTATATATAAATGTGTGTATATATATATACACCACATTTTCTTTATTCTTCACTTATCCTTTCATGGACACTTAAGTTGTCTTCATATCTTGGCTATTATGAATAATGCTGCAATGAACATGGGAGTACAGATACCTCTTCGAGATAATGGTTTTGTTTCCTTTGGATATATACCCAGAAGTGAGATTGCTAGATCATCATTTTGTTTTTAAGGTGGAATGCATATCACTCTCTCATGCATACTTCCTGGAAAGTCCATCATGCCATGAGTCTAATTCCAACCTCTAATAGCCACTATAAGCAGACAGTCTCTTTTTTTCAAAGATGTCCTTGTATATGTTCCACTAACTTCTTATTTCTGAACCAGGAGGCACCATTAGAGCTAAGCTCATTCACAGATCAGAAATCCACTTATCCATTTAAAAAGATGTATTAAGTGCCTGTAATGAGCCAGGCACTGTTTCGTAGCAGTGGCCCCAGAAGACATGGTCCCTGACCTCATGAAGCTTAATTTCTATTAAAGGGGATTAAAAAAAGAAAGAAAATTAAAAAGTAAAATAATATAAGATAGTGATAAGAGTTATGAAGAAAATAACAGTAATGATAGTGATTAGTGTGTGTGTGTGTGCGTGTTCCATTTTAGATTGGGTGCACAGAAAAATCTTCTCTGAAGTGGGGAAGATAAGGAGCCAGCTACAGAAAGCTCTAAGGGAAGAGAACTCAAGGAAAAATATCCAGCTAATACAAAAGACCTGTGGCCTATTCAAGGAACTGAAAGACCTGAGTGGTGCAAAGCATAGCGGGGACTGAGATACAAGAGCTGCATGGTGTGAAACCCCTGAAGGCCATGGTCAAGTGAGTCAGAGAAAATACTGTGGGGAAGGCTTTTAATTCTAAGAGCAACAAGAGGCCACTGAAGTGTTTCATGTAGGAGAGGGACCTGGTTTGAGGGTAAGATGACCCCAGCTGCTATCTAGATACTGGAGTTTAGAAGATGAAGAAGGAAAGGCTGTGGGCCAGTTAGGGAGCTCTTGTGGTGAGACATGATGATAACTTGGGTTAGGGAAGCAGCAGCAGAGGTGGATGAAAGTGGGCAGGTTTAGGATATGATGGTGGTAGAACTACTAGGCTTTGATGGTGGGTTGCAGGTGGGAGTGATAAAAAGAGACATTAAGGATGCCTCCTAACTTTTTGGCTTGAGTAACTGGGTAGATGGTGATATCATCTACTAAAATCTGGGAAATCTGAGGAAAGAAGACGGGAGTGGGAAGGAACAAAGAATTTCTATCTAGACATGTTAAATTTGAGATGCTTATTGAATATCCAAGTGTGATAAGATCAATCTGGAGATATAATTCTGAGCACCAATGCATAAAAACATCTTTTAAAGACATGGGATCCATTTTCTTAGGGAGAGTTTAAATAGGGATGAAAGATCAGGGTAGAGCTCAGGGGCAGACCAAATTCAGAGGTCTCACAGAGAAAGATGAAAGTGAAAAAGAGACTGAGAAAAAAATGGCTGGTTGTACAGGTTCAAGAAAGCTAAGAGAAAAGAATTCTCAATATGTTTTAAAGAGGAAGTGGTCAACTATATCGAATACTGCTGAAAGGCTGAATAAGAGGAATACCTCGGAAAGATCACTGGTTTTGGCAACACTAAAGTAACCCTGGCAAACCCTGAGACAAATGAGTGAATTCTCTCTTCAAAGCTTAGGCATCTAGCTGGGCTGCAAAAGAAAAGGATCGAAGAAAGGTAGCATGGTAAAAAGGAAGGAGATACAAAGAAAATCTTAGCACAGGTTCAGACCCTTATTAGATTTTAATCTAAAACTGTCATACAAGAACAACTAACAATAGAATTAAAAACAAAACAAATATAACATACTATCTGGCACATGCCTAAATCAGTCCAAAGATGGAGCTTAGAATTTACCAGCACAGGATAAAAATGTTATTGCCCCTAATTCAGGAGACATAAGGAGATTTTTGAAAAGACTTCTAATTAATTATTGAACAAAGAATAGCCAAGCAAAGTCTACTAATGCACTGCATCTGTGTAAGTACTCCTAGGAGGACTTACCACCACTCCAAAAACCTGATGATTAATACCAATCTCCCATTTGTTAAACAGCCCAAATCATCCTTTGTCATTTAAACTGCACTGAATTTGAATCTGCATAGATTGCAAGTAAAAAAATGGAATCTTGAAGCCACATAAAATAATCACACTTCGTCTTAAAACAGAACATATTAATCTTTTCTGGCACTGCTCCCCCACTGAAACCACATATCTCAATGCTATTCTTCGGGTGAGTCATGCTGTAAAGTTTCCAGTTGACTTATCCACAGGAGATGGCACCACATGAAACAGAGCCCACGGAAACTTCAGAGGGAAGTGAGCCTTCGTGTCTTCACCTTCTGCTTTGGCTCTGACTTCAGGATATATTACACCAAGACCAGGGCTGAAATCCAGAGCTCTGAAAGCCCAGCAAGTTGCAAGGATGAACCAAGGCTCTTTCATACTCAATTCTTTAAGTGATTCTCCAAATTACATCCCAAGATCTGCTTTCCTCAAAGCGTGGTTCTTTTGCCACATTCACCTGGTCGTTGGTGCTTAAAAAAAAAAAAAAAAGCAAATCCCAAAGCCCCACTTCACACTTATACACCAAAATCTGCAAGGGGGAGGCACAGGCAGCTGCATTTCCAATAAGCTCCCTTAGTGTTTTCTTGGTACTCTGAAACCTGAGAACCCTTATCCTAATTTGTGTACTGTGAGATGATACTGCAGGATTTTTGTAGGATAAGTTTTTTCACCTTTTGTTTCATTCTCCAGATCATTTTACACCACACTGCCAGATTACTGTCCCTAACTTGCTGTTGGAATCATTTCTCTACCCTGACCAAAAGCCTTCTGGGTGCTTCATGAAGAGTAATGTCCAGACTTCTTTTTGTGATGTTCAAGGTTCTTAGTCATAGCTTCAGAATTTGCCCTTCCCACAGTTGAATTTTCACCCAAATAAAATTGCTCAGATACCCAGTACCTGTCCTACAGGATTCTACCTCTCTGCTTCTAACTTGCTCTTTACTTCTAGGAAGTTACTTTCCCATTTGCCCACAAGCCCGAATCCTGTCTTTTCTTTGAGGTTGAACTCATGGAAGCCTATCCATTTCTTTCCTGCTGGAAGTAATCATTTCTGTGAACGTCATAGTGTTTTATCTCCGTCTCTTGCTACAGAGTGTACGCTTTCTACCTTTTATTATATGATAGTGTGGATTATTCTTTGGTCTGCCCAGCGCCCTGCAGAAGCTGGGAACAACAGCCCCTTTCTCTATGTTGGCATCAACAAAATAAGGTTTCCATGGGACTGTCACAATTTCTATGTAATAATGGCCACATTAGTTGATCTAGAGGTAGATGCCTGATACAAACTATGGCTCCATAGTGTTCCACGCCTTGACAATGACTGATTGTTCCAGGATGGGCACCTTGGGCCAGTCATAGCCCTTTCTCATCTAGATTTTGTTCCACAGGTCATAGGTAATTTGTTCAGGATTGGCACATGACCCAAACTGAACCTCTTGATTGAGAGTCTGAGGTCAGAGTATTCTCTCCTCTGGCTCCAACTGTGCTGTGTAACACTGGGAAGCAGTCCACAGCTGTGACCATGGGATTGGGCCTCCCCCAGTTTAGAAGGCCTTGGGATGGGGGAGACAGGCATCTAGTCAGGGTGAGGCTGGAGGCCACTTCAAAGTGTTATTCACCATCGCCCTCAGGACAAGCAAGGGGACCTTGTGACACTTTGGGGGAGCCATCAACACACAAATAATTCCTCTGCTTGCTAGCTTATTTCTACTGCTTTATTAGTTTTTCTTTGCATGGTGATGTAGAGGTGAAAGGTTCATGCTACATTTATAAAAAGTTGAAAGTAATATTTGCAAAAGATAGTATTTATTTTCCCCAAATTTTTCCTGATGCCTCCACACTTTCTCTTTCTTTTTGTCTCTGAAAAGTTATCAGATTGCCTCCTTTGGGGAGGTGTAGGGAAGAGAATTTTGAGAGCAGGAGAGATCTGGACTGCTATGGCAGAAGGAGGGGCTTCTACTGTGGGTTAAAAGAAATAGGGGCTAAGAATATAGAATGTATAATGAGCTTTGAAGACATTATAATTTACTCTAGGCCCAGTTTATTTTCAATTGAGCAGGAAGAATATATAGAGTATATTTCCCATGCATCTGTAAATGATTCTGCTTTGCATGATTCATGATGTTTTTGGCTGGTTTATTTTTAAACCAGACTGAAGTTATAGAAAAGCACATTCAAACAGATATACTCATCAAAGGATCATGGTAATAGTCCCCATAGCCATGTTGGAGCCTTTCAGGAATTAAAAACAGAGAATATAGAAAATAACTTCATAAAGAAGACAATCTTCCTGAACCTAAAGGATAATGATATATCAGTTTAGGGTAATGTCCTCATACACAGGCATATCCTATTTAAACCCTTTTCATAAAGGGGCCTTTGGTTCATATTCTTCCTTAAAACCAAATACTAAACTTCCTTTGGTAAAACAAACAAAAAAAGGTGTTATGGACAATGGACTCCAAAAGAATGAGGAGTGAGACAGTTGTGGATAGTGACAGAGTGGAGAAGAATATAATAAAAATTCACATTAATACAATATTGTTATGTGAAATACATAAAGGCTGTAGAGAGACTTCCCTGCAATCAAATAGTAGTTTCATCTAAAGGGAAAAGTACTTCAGCTAAAGCATGGTAGGTTTTTGGGTTTTTTTTTTTTCCAAATTAAAATGAAGTATTGTGTGACTATAATAAAATCAAATGAGAACTTACTCTTAAAAATTGTTTAAAGTTTTTATAAAGTATACTTTTGTGACTCAACAGTATAATACTATTTGAAAAGATGTAACAGTTAACCAACAATGCCCATTTGGGCAAAAAAAGGTTATTTAAATACCATGCACTTTGATGAATGACCTTTTAAATGGCCTTGCCCATTTTGTACTATTAGTTTTCAGTCATTTCAGGGTAATGCACTGAATCGGAAAACAACAGCCCACGGAAACCATGCCTTTAGATGTAAAGAATTCGTTCATTTAATGGCATTACCATTCCCTATGCAGTACATAAATTTTCTTTGTTTGAAAGACTGAACAAATACCTTTTTTTTTTTTTTGGTTTGGTTTTTGTTTTAATGTCAAAAGAGGCACACAATTAAGTTTGTTTTAAAAGCCTCTGGACCAAACATTTTAAGATTAGAACTTTTCCTTGACCAGAGACTAGATAATTCCATAATGACTTGGAGAAATGACATAATCTATAATCTTATTAGTTTATTTTTGAAGTGAAACTTAATTTAGTGAACAACCAAAATAAAACCATGGCTCATTTGAGAGGAATCTTTCATTTTCCTACAGCTTCTCAGCAAATACTAGGCAGATAGAGTTTAAAGCCTCTACAGGAAATAGGCAAATACATTTCACAACGAGGGAGATTTAAGTAGCTTTGAAAATGGTTCAGTTAAAGCTCTTCAACTATAAATAAAATCACTGGAGGTCTATGTAAAACTTTAGCCTACTGTTGTTGTTAGTCTAAAGTAAATTCTAGTTAATAATTATTATCTTTCTGAAAATCAGGTTTAGTGATTAAAAAAAGACTAAGCCCACAATTCCACAACTTGACGAAGGCTTATAATTTCCCCTTTCCTTACACTGATCATAATACCATTATATTTATTTTAATATTGTAATTTTATTTAAAGGTAAGATCAGTTAATGTAAATTGAAATTAGTGCAAATATTCTACATCATTCCTTCAGCGAACCTAACAATTTCTTTTTGCTTTTTAAAACTATTTAAATTTTGAACTATATCCTACATGTTTACATTTTAAATAATAATATTAAATAACAATAGTGAAAAAGAAATTTTTAAACTTGCTTTTCTATCAGTGAGTTTAACAGTCAAAGTATTTACATAATTTATTTCCCTCTCATTAGCCTCTGCATTCTTGGATCCACCGGCACCTTTTGAAATAGGTGAGAACTTTAGAAAAAGAGCAGAGAAGGCCTGTGAAATCGATGGGTAGTGGATCAGCTGACATGGATGCTAAGTGTAAGAGAACAGAATTTTCATGGAATAATACCTGCCTTTAAGCTTTAATGAGTCATGAGCAAGGCTCAATTCTCTCTCCCAAGGTCAGAACAGCAAGTCTAATCAGTATGACGCAGCACAATTCTCACCAGATAGCCAGGCTGCCCGCTGCAATATCTCTACAAGTACTTTGCAAACGAAAGAAGCTTGGAGACATCATATTGTCACTTCTTTTGGTCTTCCACATAAAGGTGATGACAATAATATCACTGTGATTTAAGCTTATCATGCTTAATTTTAAGGTTTGATCCACCATAGGTGAGCGTGAAGGCAGCTCAGTATTTCAGCTGGGGAACTCTTCTAACAGATATGGTGAGTTAATTCCAGTCAGTGGAATCTAACATGCATCCAATCAATTCTTGGTTCCTAAGGACTCTCAAATCAACACACTTCTTCATATTTTTTATTATTGCCACCTTAGTCTAAGGACTAATCATCTCCCACTTGAACCAATAATATCATTGAGTAATTGCATTCTCTACCTGTAGTCTATTTGCAATCTAATCTTTCATTCATAATGTTCCCAGATCAGTCTTGCTGACATGGCTCTTCATAGTCATTACCCTCCTGAGCAAAAAATTTAAATGGCTTTTTAGTGCCTCTTAAATTTGCATGTATGTAGTTCAGGATACGATATGCATAAAGCCTTCTACAGACTCTTTCTGTGAACAACTATATGGAAACTGAATCCTCAAACTGTAAAAAGATTTACTTTTATAAAAATATGTAATAAGATTTAATTCTTTAAATACTTAAAAATTCAGTTCTATTCAAATAATTTTTATATAATTTTTATGTTCATTAGTAGTTATTTTATTTTGCCTTTTGATTTTAAAATGTACTTTAGATATTTTACCAAAAAAATTTGAAAAAATTTACTTTTCAATTTTTTTCATTTACATTTCAATAAATATATATTCAAATTTTCTATACTCTAATTCAATTAAATATTTTAATCCTTTATATAATTATTGAAAGTAAAATGCAAATTATGTGAAAATCTTTATTATAGCAAGGTAGTGATTTTGCTAAAATGGAGGTCAGAAAAATTTTATGAATAAACATATAATAATTTATGAATTACATGTGTTTTTATATTACACTTCCAAACATCCCAAGCCTTCCAGCAGAATATACAGACTTACAAAAATTAAATTCAGTCATCTTTGATATGTTTGCTGCTTTTAGCCACGTGTAGGTATATTTATCAAGTGAAGAGAAAGGAACACATTTAACAGTTTATAAACTTGATTTATAGCTATAAAATATTTAGATACGTGGTATGTGGACCTCCATGCCCTAAGCCCCACAAATATTAGAAAGAGACCTGCTGTGAGTAATGTGTAGTCACTGAGGCCAACTTTTAATATTTTTCTGTAGTTATTAAAAATATTCTATTACGTTTCAGACATAAATGGTATACAGAATAATATAATGAACAGCTATATACTCACCAGCCTGCTTAAGATTTGAGACAGTATCAGTAATCTGGTGTCACTGTACACCCCTCTCCAACAACATTCACTCCCATCCCTTCCAAAGGTAAGCAATATCCTGAGGGTTTTTTTTCTATATATCTATATCTATATCTATATATCTATCTATATTTATTTATTTATTTATTTATTGGAGTATAATTGCTTTACAATGGTGTGTTAGTTTCTGCTGTATAACAAAGTTATTCACCATAGGTATACATATATCCCCATATCCCCTCCCTCTTGCATCTATCTCCCACCCTCCTTATCCCACCCACCTCTCTAGATGGATACAAAGCACGGAGCTGATCTCACTGTGCTATACGGCTGCTTCCCCCTCGCTATATATTTTATATTTGGTACTGTATATATGTCCATGCTACTCTCTCACTTCATCCCAGTTTACCCTTCCCCCTCCTCGTGTCCTCAAGTCCATTCTCTACATCTGTGTCTTTATTCCTGTCTGGCCCCGAGGTTCTTCGGAACCATTTTTTTTCTTTCTTTTAGATCCCATATATATGAGTTAGCATATGATATTTGTTTTTCTCTTTCTGACTTACTTAACTCCATATGACAGTCTCTAGGTCCCTCCATCTCACTACAAATAACTCAATTTCATTTCTTTTTATGGCTGAGTAATATTCCATTGTATATATATGCCACATCTTTTTTATCCATTCATCTGTCGATGGACACTTAGGTTGTTTCCATGTCCTGGCTATTATAAACAGAGCTGCAATGAATATTGTAGGAAATGACCCTTTCTGAATTATGGTTTTATTAGGGTATATGCCCATAGTGGTATTGCTGGGTCATATGGTAGCTCTATTTTTAGTTTTTTAAGGAACCTCCGTACTGTTCTCCTTAGTGGCTGTATCAATTTACATTCCCACCAACAGGGCAAGAGGGTTCCCTTTGCTCCACACCCTCTCCAGCATTTATTGTTTGTAGATTTCTTCATGATGGCCATTATGACTGGTGTGAAGTTATACCTCATTGTAATTTTGATATGCATTTCTCTAATGATTAGTGATGTTCAGCATCCCTTCATGTGTTTGTTGGCCATCTGTATATCTTCTTGAAGAAATGTCTATTTAGGTCTTTTGCCCATTTTTGGATTGGGTTGTTTGTTTTTATAATATTGAGCTGCATGAGCTGCTTGTATATTATGGAGATTAACCCTTTGTCAGTTGCTTTGTTTGCAAATATTTTCTACCATTCTGAGGGTTGTCTTTTCGTCTTGTTTATGATTTCCTTTGCTGTGCAATACCTTGTAAGTTTCATTAGTTCCCATTTGTTTATTTTTGTTTTTATTTCCATTTCTCTAGGAGGTGGGTCAAAAAGTATCTTGCTGTGATTGATGTCATAGAGTGTTCTGCCTATGTTTTCCTCTAAGAGTTTTATAGTGTCTGGCCTTATTTTAAGGTTTTTAATCTATTTTGTGTTTATTTTTATGTATGGTATTAGGAAGTGTTCTAATTTTATTCTTTTACATGTAGCTGTCCAGTTTTCCCAGCACCACTTATTGAAGAGGCTGTCTTTTCACCACTGTATATTCTTCCATCCTTTATCAAAGATAAGGGGACTGTATGTGTGTGGGTTTATCTCTGGGCTTTCCATCCTGTTCCATTGATCTATATTTCTGTTTCTGTGCCAGTACCATACTGTCTTGATTACTGTAGCTTTGCAGTATAGTCTGAAGTCAGAGAGCCTGATTCCTCCAGGTCCGTTTTTCTTTCCAAGATTGCTCTGGCTATTCAGGATGTTTTGTGTTTCCATATAAATTGTGAAATTTTTTGTTCTAGTTCTGTGAAAAATGCCATCAGTAGTTTGATAGGGATTGCACTGAATCTGTAGATTGCTTTGGGTAGTACAGTCATTTTCACAATGTTGATTCTTCCAATCCAAGAACATGGTATATCTCACCGTCTGTTTGTATTACCTTTAATTTCTTTCATCAGTGTCTTATAGTTTTCTGCATACAGGTCTTTTGTCTCCTTAGGTAGGTTTATTCCTAGGTATTTTATTCTTTTTGTTGCAATGGTAAATGGGAGTGTTTCCTTAATTTCTCTGTCAGATTTTTCATCATTAGTGTATAGGAGTGCAAGAGATTTCAGAAGTGCATTAATTGTGTATCCTGCTACTTTACCAAATTCATTGATTAGTCCTAGTAGTTTTCTGGTAGCATCTTTAGGATTCTCTATGTATAGTATAATGTCATCCGCAAACAGTGACAGTTTTACTTCTTCTTTTCTGATTTGGATTCGTTTTATTCCTTTTTCTTCTTTGACTGCTATGGCTAAAACTTCCAAAACTATGTTGAATAACAGCGGTGAGAGTGGGCAACCTTGTCTTGTTCCTGATCTTAGTGGAAATGGTTTCACTTTTTCACCATTAAGAACAATGTTGTCTGTGGGTTTGTCATATATGGCCTTTATTATATTGAGGAAAGTTCCCTCTATGCCTACTTTCTGGAGGGTTTTACCATAAATAGGTGTTGAATATTTTTGAAAGCTTTTTCTGCCTCTATTGAGATGATCATATGGTTTTTCTCCTTCAATTTTTTAGTATGGTTTATCACATTGATTTGCATATATTGAAGAATTCTTGCATTCCTGGGATTAAATCCCACTTTATCATGGTGTATGATCCTTTCATTATGCTGCTGGATTCTGTTTGCTAGTATTTTGTTGAGGATTTTTGCATCTATGTTCATCAGTGATATTGGCCTGCAGTTTTCTTTTTTTGTGACATCTTTGGTATTGGTATCAGGGTTATGGTGGCCTCATAGAATGAGTTTGGGAGTGTTCCTCCCTCTGCTATATTTTGGAAGAGTTTGAGAAGGATAGGTGTTAGCTATTCTCTAAATGTTTGATAGAATTCACCTGTGAAGCCATCTGGTCCTGAGCTTTTGCTTGTTGGAAGATTTTTAATCACAGTTTCAGTTTCAGTGCTTGTGAGTGATCTGTTCATATTTTCTATTTCTTCCTGGTTCAGTCTTGGAAGGTTGTGCTTTTCTAAGAATTTGTCCATTTCTTCCAGGTTTTCCATTTTATTGGCATATAGCTGCTTGTAGTAATCTCTCATGATCCTTTGATTTCTGCTTGTCAGTTGTTACTTCTTTTTCATTTCTAATTCTGTTGATTTGAGTCTTCTCCCTTTCTTGCTTGATGACTCTGGCTAATGGTTTATTAATTTTGTTTATGTTCTCAAAGAACCAGCTTTCACTTTTATTGATCTTTTCTATCATTTTCTTCATTTCTTTTTCATTTATTTCTGATCTGATATTTATGTTTTCTTTCCTTCTTCTAAGTTTGGGGTTCTTTTTTATTCTTTCTCTAATTGCTTTAGGTATACAGTTAGGTTGTTTATTTGAGACTTTTCTTGTTTCTTGAGGTAGGACTGTATTGCTATAAACTTCCGTCTTAGAAATGCTTTTGCTGCAGGTTTTGGATCATCATGTTTTGGGTCGTCATGTTTTCATTGTCATATTTTTCTAGGTATTTTTTCATTTCCACTTTGATTTCTTCCATGATCTCTTGGTTATTTAGTAGTTTATTGTTTAGCCCCCATGTGTTTGTATATTTTTTTTTTTTTGCGGTATGCGGGCCTCTCACTGTTGTGGCCTCTCCCGTTGCGGAGCACAGGTTCCAGACGCGCAGGCCCAGAGGCCATGGCTCACGGGCCCAGCCGCTCCGTGGCATGTGGGATCTTCCCAGACTGGGGCACGAACCCGTGTCCTCTGCATCGGCAGGCAGACTCTCAACCACTGCGCCACCAGGGAAGCCCGTGTTTGTATTTTTTACAGTTTTCTTTTCCTGTAATTGATATCTAGTCTCATAACATTGTGGTCGGAAAAGATACTTGATAGCATTTCAATTTTCTTAACTTTACCAAGGCTTGATTTGTGACCCACGATATGGTCTATCCTGGAGAATGTTCCATGAGCACTTGAGAAGAAAGTGTATCCTGTTGTTTATGGATGGAATGTCATATAAATATCAATTAAGTCCATCTTGTTTAATGTGTCATTCAAAGCTTGTGTTTCCTTATTTATTTTCATTTTCGATGATCTGTCCATGGGTGAAAGTGGGGTGTTAAAGTCCCCTACTATGATTGTGTTACTGTCGATTTCCCCTTTTATGGCTCTTAGCATTTGCCTTATGTATTGAGGTGCTCCTATGTTGGTGCATAAATATTTACAATTGTTATATCTTCTTCTTGTATTGATCCCTTGATCATTATGTAGTGTCCTTCTTTGTCCCTTGTAATAGTCTTTATTTTAAAGTCTATTTTGTCTTATATGAGAATTGCTACTCCAGCTTTCTTTTGATTTCCATTTGTATGGAATATCTTTTTCCATCCCCTCAGTTTCAGTCTGTGTGTGTCCCTAGGTCTGAAGTGGGTCTCTTGTAGATAGCATATATATGGGTCTTGTTTTTGTATCCATTCAGCCAGTCTATGTCTTTTGGTTGGAGCATTTAATCCATTTACATTTAAGGTAATTATCGATATGTATGTTCCTATTACCATTTTCTTAATTCTTTTGGGTTTGTTATTATAGGTCTTTTCCTTCTCTTGCATTTCCTGCCTGGAGAAGTTCCTTAAGTATTTGTTGTGAAGCTGGTTTGGTGGTGCTGAATTCTCTTAGCTTTTGCTTGTCTGTAAAAGTTTTAATTTCTCCATCAAATCTGAATGAGACCCTTGCTGGGTAGAGTAATCTTCGTTGTAGGTTTTTCCCTTTCATCACTTTAAATATGTCCTGCCACTCCCTTCTGCCTTGCAGAGTTTCTGCTGAAAGATCAGCTATTAACCTTATGGGGAATCCCTTGTATATTATTTGTTGTTTTTCCCTTGCTGCTTTTAATATTTTTTCTTTGTATTTAATTTTTGATAGTTCGATTAGTACGTGTCGTGATGTGTTTCTCCTTGGAATTATCCTGTGTGGGACTCTCTGCACTCCCTGGACTTGATTAACTACTTCCTTTCCCATATTAGGGAACTTTTCAACTATAATCTCTTCAAATATTTTCTCAATTCCTTTCTTTTTCTCTTCTTCTTCTGGGACCCCTATAGTTCGAATTTTGGTGCATTTAATGTTGTCCCAGACATCTCTGAGACTTTTCTCAATTCTCTTCATTCTTTTTTCTTTATTCTGCTCTGCAGTAGTTATTTCCACTATTTTATCTTCCAGGTCACTTTTCTATTCTTCTGCCTCAATTATTCTGCTATTGTTTCCCTCTAGAGAATTTTAAATTTCATTTATTGTGTTGTTCATCATTGTTTGTTTGAACTTTACTTCTTATAGGTCCTTGTTAAATGTTTCTTCTGTTTTCTCCATTCTATTTCCAAGATTCTGGATCATCTTTACTATCATTACTCTGAATTCTTTTTCAGGTAGACTGCCTATTTCCTGTTCATTTGTTTCATCTGGTGGGTTTTTACCTTGCTCCTTCATCTGCTGCATATTTCTCTGTCTTCTCATTTTGCTTAACTTACTGTGTTTGGGGTGTCCTGTTCACAGGCTGCAGTTCTGTAGTTCCCGTTTTTTTGGTGTCTGCCCCCCGTGGGTGAGGTTGGTTCAATGGGCTGTATAGGCTTCCTAGTGGAGGGGACTGCTGCCTATGTTCTGGTGGATGAGGCTGGATCTTGTCTTTCTGGTAGGAAGGACCACATCCAGTGCTGTGTTTTGGGGTGTCTGTGACATTATGAGTTTAGGCAGCCTCTCTGCTAATGGGTGGGGTTGTGTTCCAGTGTTGCTAGTTGTTTGACATGGGTTGCCCATTACTGGAGCTTGCTGCTCATTGAGTGGAGCTGGGTCTTAGTATTGCGATGGAGATCTCTGGGAGTTGGTGGCCCAATGTTCTGAACTCTGCTCTCTCACCTCAGAGGCCCAGGACTGACAACCAGCTGGAGCACCATGACCCTGTCAGCCACATGGCTTCAGCCACTGCTCTGCAGCTTCAACTTCAATAAGTAATTTCCAATATTTTCCTTCAAATTCATCTTCTATAACATAAGAGGTATTATCTTATCTTGAGGATCTTTTTATTTTTTTCCAGAAATGAAGAGGACACTTTACAAACTTACTCAACCCGGAGCAACTTGCTGCTCCACACGCCAGCAGGCAAGGCCTCGAGTTGGAACTGGAAGCCACTACCAGCCCTATCCTGAGTTTTTTATTGCTATTTTAAATATCAAGTTCTCTAAAAGTGTGTTTTCTGTTTGTTGATGAGGTCTAGACCTGTTTGATCACTGTATGTGATTGCTCTTATACTAATAAACTTGCAGAACTGTCTTAGTAATTCTGCAGATGCTTCTAACATTTTCTTTTTTTATTATTAATTAATTTATTTATTTTTGGCTGCTTTGCATTTTGGTTGCTGCACGCGGGCTTTCTGTAGTTGCGGCAAGCGGGTGCTACTCTTCGTTGCAGTGTGCGGGCTTCTCATTGCGGTGGCTTCTTTTGTTATGGACCATAGGCTTTAGATGCACAGGCTTCAGTAGTTGTGGCAGGTAGGCTTAGTAGTTGTGCCTCATGGGTTATAGAGAGCAGGCTCAGTAGTTTGGGCACACCGGCTTAGTTGCTGCACAGCATGTGGGATCTTCCCGGACCAAGGATCCAATCTGTGTCCCATGCATTGGCAGGCAGATTCTTAACCACTGCTCCACCAGGGAAGTCTGCTTCTTAGATTTTCTAATTAGACAATAACATACTTGAGAAAAGAAAAAAGGAAACTCTGGAATTTTCCTTTCCTATTGCCACATCTCTTATTTCTTTCTTGCCTTAATGTGCACGGGCAATGACCTTTGGCACAATGTTGAACAGAAGTGGTAAGAGAACCTTCTTGTTTTGTCTGATTTAAAAGGGAAAGCTTCTTGTCTTGTCTGATTTAAAAGAGAAAGCTTCTAACATTTCTTCATTAAGTATGATAAGTGTTGTAGGCTGATGATATTGTTTTAAGAAGTGGAATGATGTGATCAGAATTCTTTTCAGAAAAATTCTTAGTGATAGGAGGATGAGTTGGAGCAGAAATACCTAGGAATCATGTTACAGGAATCAATGTTCTTCAGTGAAAAAGCCATGGGACCTGTGATGCCCTATCAATAGAACACACCACATGGTTCTAATTCTGACCACTGAAATAAAGAACTGCATTTTCACTTGCTTGATTCACCAAGTTAGAAAAATTTTAACATGACACAAACCCACATGGGTCTTCCAATGGATAATATCTAAAACTGTGGTTACTGTGATTCATTACAGGCTCCATTACACAGAAAAAAGTCATCCAAGTCACTGACAATCAAACTGATCTTTTAATTCTCTTGCAAGTTTTCTTTTTCAGGAAAACAAAACAAAACAAAACCAATAAGATGCTGACACAAAGCAAAGTCATTTTTATGATTACCCAAAAAAGCTTTAGGAAAATTAAAAATTTCTAAAGAAAGTCACCTCCCAGAAGCTCAGTCGAAATACGAAGTCATTTCCATAGTTTTGTGCTTGCATATTATGAGAAGTAGAGCCCAATTACTCAGTAAATATTTCATAAGTAAATATCTATTTAAATGAGGAAATTCAATCTCATACCTTGAATCACTGTATATTCAATAGCTGATTTTTTCTCCCTGTATTGTCTAGGCTAGGCAGTAGAAGATTTTCCTTCTCTTTTGGGCTTCTTATATCTTCCATTTTATTTTTCTATGTAGACATGTGATGTAGACACTGATTATGTCTTATAAATAATACAATAAGGATTTCAATCCCACTTAAAAAAATTTGAGAACTTATAAAATTGCTAAATTAATAATACTAAATATATTTCACTAAATCTTGTTTCTTGACCCACTGTCAGTAAATGTAACATTTCTGGTGTAATGGACATGCGTAGTTCTAAACTTAATGGCCCAAAGGAACAGTATCTGCCATAGCAATGAAGTCTAATGACAATTCTGCTGACATCTCTCCTATCTGAAAATGAAATCATGTGGAAAATGATTTCTACACTAGCAGAATAATTAAGACAGAAACAAAATTTGATTTGGTAGAAATGGAAGCTTAGTTTGTCTCTGTGTTCTCTAGTTGATATTATGTTTCCATGCTCTTTTTTAAAAATCTTATATATTTTTTGATGTTCTAACTGTATTGTAATTAGAGCCAACCAATAGCGATGCTAAACCTTAGGTACTTTTGTGGTTTCTTTTCTTTTTATCCTTTTCTTTGTTTTGAATATTGCTCCAGAGGATGGGCTCTTTTCTGAGACTTAACTATCTTTGGATATACAGATATTTTAATTATTATGGCATTTCTTTCCATTGCCTTTGGCCTTTTTATGAAATGCATGCCTTTGTCTACACCAGCCAAATAAGAATTATACCTGAGTAAAATATGTGGGGTTGCTAGGTTCTGGCGCTGTTTAAAGGAATTGTGAAAAACAATTGAAGGAAAACCCCAAGGTAAGGTTTTATGATTTTAGGAACCAAGGGACTTTTGTCACAAATATTTTTCTATAAATAGAGCTTGCTTTAGTTCCTAACAAAATTTTTAATGAACAAAAGCATGTACCACAAGGAAACAAGAAAATACAATCAATTACAGTCCAAGTAACATGTTTTAGAGAAAGTGTGAACAGAACACTTTCCTTGGATCCTGTCAACGTAGTCTAATGACCTTTTTCTTTATTTAAAAATGGCTAATTTTAAGTAAAAGTTATTCTAGCTGCTGAAGAGAATTTACACAAGGAAAATACTACAGCTCAACAATACATAAAATGAAATGTCAATTCATTCTCATATGTCCACAAGATTATTCTACACTGTATAAACAGAGTGTTTTCAATGCAGCTGAAACATATTAACCACTCCAGGCGTAAACCACTTCATTCACAAAACATGCAGCATCCAGAGTGTTTTATGCAATACAAGATTGCACCAAATAGTTATTATTTTCACAATTTCAGAACACTGTTCTACCAAATCCTCCCAGAAGATTTCATAGGTTTTTCTTATGAGTTTTCAGTACACAAATGTCTATTCCTCTAAGAGGCTCTGACTTACACCTCTACTTAGACTGCTGTGTTGGTTCTGCCCTATTATTTGTCTGCCTCCTTGCAGGTAGGCCTTATATACCTCAGTCACTGTTGTATCTATTGACCATCTTATGATCTTCCTAGGCATCAGGGCATCTCTTTATGACAGTGGCCAAAGGACTGGGAATACTCACAGGCTTAGTGCACTCCTTATTAACCACAACTTGAATCTCTGTCCTTATACTCTTTGAATCTTTTAAACATCTCCCCAAATTCCATTCCAACTCAACCTTTTGTCAGTTGGTCTCAAAAATGTCATAACTTCGCTTCCCTTTCTCTGCCGTTCAGACTCCTAATGTCTCCAAGAATCTTGTTTTGCTACCCTAGTTAATCTCATAGTGTATTTCTTTTTTACCAAAAGTGTATAACATAGGGAGAAAATTCAAAACAGGCATGACTAATAAACCTCTTTGAAAGTTCACTTCCCACACATTACCTAATCTAGCACCATCTTTGTAGTTAACACAATCCTCATCTCTCCTGATCCACTCCGCCCATTGGAATCCCAGCCAAAATCAATTTGGATAATTGGTAGATGCTCAAAATGTGTACTGAAGACATAAATGAAAGGCCTGCATGATATGAACTCATAAAGCTTACTTTTGCTCTCCTTGACTTTTTCAGTACTTTTTTAAAAAGTAAAAAATGTTTTGAACCTCACTAAGTTCAAAAGGAGTTCTATGGAATTTTAATCTTAATTTCAATGTTTTCTTATAGATTATCATTTTCAGATCATTAGCTCATTTTATTAACAAACAATATTTCTAATACTCATTTATTTGAAAACTATCATCTATTAGGCATATTTCCTTCAAGAAAACATTCTAGGGGTCTAGTATTTTATTTAATTAGGCATCTATGAAGTAAGGGATTAGGTTAGCTCTTTTCCAAATGATTTGGAACTAAAAAGAATTCATATTTAGTACAACTCCCAGTTTCCACTCTCAGATAGAGGCAGTATATCATGCATAGTTTCTGCACCAAATTGTTCAGTCCTGCTTCATGGTTCCTACACACAAATTGTTAACAAGGTGATACTAAGACCACAAACCTAAAAATCAAAATACTTTTATACAGCATGGAAAGGTTATCTTCACCCTGAAATGTTGAAGCCAAAAGTTTTTTTTTCCTTAATATACTTTGCTCAATAAAGTTAAAATAAATTATTTATTTTAGATACTAAAAACCTAGAATTTCTATTATGACATACATCAAATCATTATACAGCAAGCAGTGAACATATTTCAGTGGTTTGTGACTTAAAACTAAATTAAAAGAATAGAAAAAAATTCAAAGATAGGAAATGTACAAGATAAATGGAAGCCATGGAAAGGGTCCATCTGTGTTTTCACCAAAAGGAATGGACATCTGTGAGATCATTTCCAATATAAGTAATTAAATAAATATTTATAATAAATGGAAGAAAGAACTGCTTCCTGCACTTTTAATTTATGAAGAGTCTGCTAATCTGAAATAGTTAAGAATCACTATTTGAAAATTCACAGCTATGGAAGATGGTGGAGTAGAAGGACATGAGCTCACTTCCTCTTGCAAGAACACCAGAATCACAACTAACTGCTGAACAATCATCAACAGGAAGACACTGGAACTCACCAAAAAAGATACCCAACATCAAAAGACAAAGGAGAAGCCACAATGGGATGGTAGGAGGGGCAAAATCACAATAAAATCAAATCCTATAACTGCTGGGTGACTGACACACAAACTAGAGAACAACTATACCACAGAACTCCACCCAGTGGAGTGAAGGTTCTGAGCCCCATGTCAGACTTACCAACCTGGGGGTCTGGCAATGGGAGGAGGAATTCCCAGAAAATCAGACTTTGAAGGCTAGCGGAATTTGATTGTAGGCCTTTGACAGGACTGCGGGAAACAGAGACTCCAATCTTGGAGGGCACACACAAAGTAGTGTGTGCATCAGGACCCAGGGGAAGGAGCAGTGACCTCATAGGAGACTGAACCAGACCTAACTGCTAGTGTTGGAGGGTCTCCTGCAGAGGTGGGGCGTGCCTGTGGCTCACCACAGGGACAAGGACACTGGCAGCAAAAGTTGTGGGAAGGACTCCTTGGTATGAGCCCTCCCAGAATCCACCATCAGCACCAAAAAAGAGTCTGTAGCCTCCAGTGGTGGGTCACCTCATGCCAAAACAACACGGAGGGAACTCAGCCCCACCCATCAGCAGATAAGAGGATTAACGTTTTACTGACCTCTACCCACCAGAGCAACACCCAGCTCTACCCACCACCAGTCCCTCCCATCAGGAAGCTTGCACAAGCCTCTTAGATAGCCTCATCCACCAAAGGGCAGACAGCAGAAGCAAGAAGAACTACAATTCTGCAGCCTGTGGAACAAAAACCACATTCACAGAGACAGACAAAATGAAAAGGCAGAGGACTATGTACCAGATGAAGGAACACGATAAAACCCCAGAAAAACAACTAAATGAAGTGGAGAAAGGCAACCTTCCAGAAAAAGAATTCAGAATAATGATAGTGAAGATGATCCAGGACCTAAGAAAAACAATGGAGGCAAAGATCAAGAAGATGCAAGAAATATTTAACAGAGACAAAGAAGAATTAAAGAACAAACAAACAGAGATGAACAAAAAATAACTGAAATGATAAATACACTAGAAGGAATCAACAGCAGAATAACTGAGGCAGAAGAATGGATAAGTGACCTGGAAGACAGAATGGTGGAATAAAGAAAATAAAGAAAAACGAATGAAAAGAAATGAAGACAGCCTAAGAGATCTCTGGGACAACATTAAACAAAACAACATTCACATTATAGGGATCTCAAAAGGAGAAGAGAGAGAGAAAGGATCCGAGAAAATATCTGAAGAGACTATAGTTGAAAACTTCCCTAACATGGGAAAGGAAATAGCCACCCAAGTCCAGGAAGCACAGAGTCCCAGGCAGGATAAAGCTAAGGAGAAAGTTGCTGAGACACATAGTAATCAAACTGAAAAAAATTAAAGACAAATTATGGAAAGCAACAAGGGAAAAATGACAACATACAACGGAACTCTCATAAGGTTAACAGCTGATTTCTCAGCAGAAACTCTACAAGCCAGCAGGGAGTGGCAGGACATATTTAAAGTGATGAAAGGGAAGAAGCTACAACCAAGATTACTCTACGCGGCAAGGGTCCCATTCAGATTCGACAGAGAAATCAAAAGCTTTACAGACAAGCAAAAGCTAAGAGAATTCAACACCACCAAACCAGCTTTACAACAAATGCTAAAGGAACTTCTCTAAGTGGGAAACACAAGAGAAGAAAAGGACCTACAAAAACAAACCCATAACAATTAAGAAAATGGTAATAGGAACATACATATCAATAATTACCTTAAATGTAAATGGATTAAATGCTCCAACTAAAAGACACAGCTTCACTGAATGGATACAAAAACAAGACCCATATATATGCTGTCTACAAGAGACCCACTTCAGACCTAGGGACACATACAGACTGAAACTGAGGGGTAGGAAAAAGATATTCCATGCAAATGGAAATCAAAAGAAAGCTGGAGTAGCAATACTCATACCAGATAAAATGGACTTTAAAATAAAGAATGTTATAAGACACAAGGAAGGGCACTACATAATGGTCAAGGGATCAATCCAAGGAGAAGATATAACAATTATAAATGTATATGCACCGAACACAGGAGCACATCAATACATAAGGCAAATGCTAACAGCTATAAAAGAGGAAATCAGTGGTAACACAATAATAGGGGGGGACTCTAACACCTCACTTACACCAATGGGCAATCATCCAGAGAGAAAATTAGTCAGGAAATACAAGCTTTAAATGATACAACAGACCACATAGATTTAATTGATATTTATAGGATATTGCATCCAAAAACAGCAGATTACACTTTCTTCTCAAGTGCACATGGAACATTTTCTAGGATAGATCAGATCTTAGGTCACAAATCAAACCTTGGTAAATTTAAGAAAACTGAAATCATATAAGGCATCTTATCCAACCACAACACTATGAGATTAGAAATATATTACAGGGGAAAAAATGTAAAAAACATAAACACATGGAGGATAAACAATGTGTTACTAAATAACCAGGAGATCACTGAAGAAATCAAAGAGGAAATCAAAAATTAACTAGAGAAAAATGACAACAAAAACGTGACAATCCAAAACCTATAGGATGCAGCCAAAGCAGTTCTAAGACAGAAGTTTATAGCAATACAATCCTAGCTCAAGAAACAAGAAAAATCTCAAATAAACAAACTAACTTTATACCTAAAGGAACTAGAGAAAGAATAACAAACAAAACCCAAAGTTAGTAGAAGGAAGGAAATCATAAAGATCAGAGCAGAAATAAATGAAATAGAAACAAAGAAAACAACAGCAAAGATCAAAACAACTAAAAGCTGGTTCTTTGAGAAAATAAACAAAATTGCTAAACCTTTAGCCAGACTCATCAAGAAGAAGAGGGAGAGGACTCAAATCAATAAAATTAGAAAGGAAAAAGGAGAATTACAATGGACACCACAGAAATACAAAGCATCCTAAGAGACTACTACAAGCAACTCTATGCCAATAAAATGAACAACCTGGAAGAAATGGACAAATTCTTAAAAAGGTATAATCTTGGAAGACTGAACCAGGAAGATACAAAATATGAACAGACCAATCACCAGTAAAGAAATTGAAACCATGATAAAATCTTTCAACAAACAAAAGTCCAGGACCAGATGGCTTCACAGGTGAATTCTATCATTTAGAGAAGAGCTAACACCCATCCTTCTCAAGCTCTTCCAAAAAATTGCAGACAAAGGAACACTCCCAAACTCATTCTACAAGGCCAGCATCACGCTGATACCAAAACCAGACAAAGATAATATAAAAAGAGAAAATTGTAGATCAATAGCAATGATGAATATAGATGCAAAAATCCACAACAAAATATTAGCAAACAGAATCCAACAGCACATTAAAAGGATCATACACCATGATCAAGTGGGATTTATACCATGGATGCAAGGATTCTTCAATAGACACAAATCAATCAATGTGATACACCATATTAACAAATTGAAGGAAAAAACCATATGATCATCTCAATAGATGCAGAAGAAGCTGTTGACAAAATTCAACACCCATTTATGATAAAACCTCTCCAGAAAGTAGGCATAGAGGGAACCTACCTCAACATAATAAAGGCCATATACAACAAACCCACAGCAAACATCATTCTCAATGGTCAAAAACTGAAAGTATTTCCTCTAAGGTCAGGAAGCTAGTCAAGGATGTACACTCTTGCCACTATTATTCAACACAGTTTTAGAAGTCGTAGCCATAGCAATCAGAGATGAAAAAGAAATAAAACGAATACAAATTGGAAAAGAATAAGTAAAACTGTCACTGTTTGCAGATGACATGATACTATACATGGATAATCCTAAAGATGCCACCATAAAATTACTAGACCTAATCAATGAATCTGGTAAAGTTGCAGGATACAAAATTAATAAACAGAAATCTCTTGCATTCCTATATTCTAACAACAAAAGATCAGAAAGAGAAATTAAGGAAACAATCCCATTCACTATTACAACAAAAAGAATAAAATACCTAGGAATAAACCTACCTAAGGAAGTCAAAGACCTGTACTCAGAAAACTATAAGACACTGATGAAAGAACTCAAAGATGACACAAACAGATGGAGAGATATACCCTGTTCTTGGATTGGAAGAATCAATATTGTGAAAATGACTATACTACCCAAAGCAATCTATAGATTCAATGCAATCCCTATCAAATTACAACTGGCAATTTTTACAGAACTAGAACAAAAGTCATAAATTTTGTATGGAGATACAAAAGACCCCAAATAGCCAAAGCAGTCTTGAGGGAAAAAAAATGGAGCTGGAGGAATGAGACTCCCTGACTTCAGACTATACTACAAAGCTACAGTAATCAAAGCAATATGGTACTGGCACAAAACCAGAAATATAGATCAATGGAACAGGATAGAAAGCCTAGAGATAAACCCACCACCTATGGTCAACTAATCTATGACAAAGGAGGCAAGAATATACAATGGAGAAAAGACAGTCTCTTCAATAAGTGGTGCTGGGAAAACTGGACAGCTACATGTAAAAGAATGAAATTAAAACACTCCCTAATACCATACACAAAAACAAACCCAAAATGGATTAAACTCCTAAATATAAGAGCAGACACTATAAAACTCTTAGAGGAAAAGATAGGAAGAACACTCTTTGACATAAATCACAGCAAGATCTTTTTTGACCCATTCCTAGAGTATATGGAAATAAAAAACAAAAAGAAACAAATGGGACCTAATGAAACGTAAAAGCCTTTGCACAGCAAAAGAAACTATAAACAAGATGAAAAGACAACCCTCAGAATGGGAGAAAATATTTGTAAACAGATCAATGGACAAAGGATTAATCTCCAAAATATATAAACAGCTCATGCAGCGCAATATTAAAAAAAACAAACAACCCAATCCAAAAATGGGCAGAAGACCTAAATAAACCTCTCTCCAAAGAACACATACAGATGGCCAAGAGGCATATGAAAAGCTGCTCAACATCTCTAATTACTAGAGAAATGCAAATCAAAACTACAATGAGGTATCACCTCACACAGGTCAGAATGGCCATCATCAAAAAATCTACACACAATAAATGCTGGAGAGGGTGTGGAGAAAAGGGAACCCTCCTGCACTGTTGGTGGGAATGTAAATTGATACAGCCACTAAGGAGAACAGTATGGAGGTTCCTTAAAAGCCTAAAAATATAATTACCATATGACCCAGCAATTCCACTACTGGGCATATGCCCAGAGAAAACCATAATTCAAAAAGACACATGCACCCTAATGTTCTTTGCAGCACTATTTACAATAGCCAGGTCATGGAAACAACCTAAATGCCCACTGAAAGACGAATGGATACAGAAGATGTGGTACATATATACAATGGAATATTACTCAGCCATAAAGAGGAATGAAATTGGGTCATTTGTAGAGAGGTGTATGGGCCTAGAGACTGTCATACAGAGTGAAGTAAGTCAGAAAGAGAAAAACAAATATCATATATCAACGCATATATGTGGAATCTAGAAAAATCGTACAGATGAACCTGTTTGTAAGGCAGCAGTAGAGACACAGATATAGAGAACAAACATATGGACACCAATGGGGGGACAGTGTGGGGCGGTAGTGGGATGAATTGGGAGATTGGGATTGACATGTATACACTGATGTGTATAAAATAGATAACTAATAAGAAGCTGCTGTATAAAAAAATAAATACAATAAAATTCATTTAAAAAAGAAAGAAAATTCACTGCTATGTACACACATATAGAAATATAAAATTTGACTTTTATGTGATTTCTTTTTATAGCAAGCAGAAAATTCATCAATATTCATTGTAATCAGTTACTTTTGGGTGCTGGCAAAGAACATGGCCACAATAGAAGTGTATTAATGTCATCTACGTGGAAGTAGGGATGGTAAAGGGAAAGGCTAATGTCTTTCATAGAGCAAAAGAATTACTAACAGAAGTTCTTTCTGAATTTTCTAAGCGATCATCAGAGATCTTTAATACACAATCCAGTGACATCAAGTAGTAATATGCACTGAAAAACACTTCTAGACAACAATCTTAAAGGATACTAACAAAATATATTTCTCAAACTAGAAATCTGAGCTAAAGTCATACATTAGTGAATCCATATTATGATGCGATAGGACATTTTCTATCATTGTACAATGATGATATATTCAAGAGGTTTGGCACAGAGATCTTCCATGGAGACAAATTCATAACTGAAACATTTCCTACCCAATCATATCTGTGATATTTTTCCCTCTGGCCATAGCACCATAAAACATTTTTAAAGAATTTAGTCAGAATAAAACTTAGAAGTCATTTACTTTACTCACCTTTACCTTATTTTTTTGACTAATTTGGTTTCTTCTGATCATAAGGTAATAAAAATTTGTTGCAGACTTTTTAGAATATAGCGAAGTACAAAGGTATAAAAAAGAATTGACCATAATCATAACAACTGGCACAATTAACATAATACTGTGTATTCTCTTCTTTATTTTCATGTATTCACCTAAAACAATATCATGAACATGATATTATTAAAATTCTTCACAAATATAGATTGTTAACTGCATAATAGTTCATCCTCTGGAGGAAACATACTTTAATTGTATTCCTATTTTAGGTTGCTGAGGATGTTCATTAAAACTTTTCTAGGGCTTCCCTGGTGGCGCAGTGGTTGAGAGTCCGCCTGTCGATGCAGGGAACACGGGTTCATGGCCCGGTCAGGGAAGATCCCACATGCCGTGGAGTGGCTAGGCCCATGAGCCATGGCTGATGGGCCTGCGTGTCCGGAGCCTGTGCTCTGCAACGGGAGAGGCCACAACAGTGAGAGGCCCGCGTATCGCAAAAAAAAACAAACAAACTTTTCTATATACATAATCAAAAGATTTTATATATATATATATATTTTAAAATATATTATTAAATTTTTAGTAAACATCCTCAGCAATGTAAAATAGGAGTACATTAAATAAATTATATATTTATATATGTGTGTGTATATATATATATATATATATATATATATATATATATAATATATGCTCATTTTACTAAATAATCATTTAAGATGAATTCAGAGGAGAGGAAATTCATCCTTTTATACATGAGGAAATGTCGACCCATACAGTTATGTGACTGATGAGGTCCAAAACTAAGGTTATCTACTTTTCTGTTTTACTCTATCCATGTTCATAAAGGAGTCTACTAGTTTATTTCCATAATGTCATCCTCTACAAGTTAAAAGCACAGATGTTGGATCTCATTCTGTTGTGATGCATTCTATTACTATAACTTAACATTGGTATCTTTAAATTCATAATCCATTATTCATCTTTCACTCATAAAACTCTTTAATTCCCTCTCCAGCCTACATATAGTGGTAATAAACCAAATCAGAAAAGCAAATTCAAATATTAAGAAATACATAGGAAATATTAAAAGAAACTAGGAAAAAAAAGTAAGACATTCTTTTCTTATTTTTCACTAGATTACAAGTAAAAAATCTATTCAAATATGGAAAAAGCTCCATTGTGATTACCCATAGGCACCAATTTAAAATAAACTGAGGAGATGCTATGATATAGTATAATTACAATTCAAAGAGTTAAAGCATATTAAACAGATTTGGATACAATTCTGAAGTTATTTGGGAGAGATATGAAGGGCTGATTTTTAGATAGGATGTTTACTTTCTGGAAAAGTGCATTCCCTGCTTCCAAGGGGAGAAGTAAATCAACAATCCAGAAAGCCTGAAACTGAACTGACCTTCCACAGACAATCTCCAAACATATTGATGGATAAGCCAAAAAATCCAACTGAGAATTATTGGAAAAATGTAACAACTTTCAAGTGTATATGCAGTGTAAGATTCAAGATTATTCTGGTTTTTTTAGAATTGTAAAACTTGAGTTTTTATTTCTGGGAATTATAAAAATATTAAAATAATTTAATTATTCAGATAACCATTAATTAATAAAAATAAGAAATCTCTATACTCAAACATCACAACTTAGCTTTAAATAAAAATTGTAGGTCTTTAATTCAATTTTTTCCCCTCTGTCCTTTTAAAACTTATTTGGGAGCATCATTATTAATTATTTTTCCTAGTCATAAATGTTATTGGAACATAAAACATGAGAGCTCACTGTAAGGGTAAAAATATATGTACTAAAACTCATCAAATACAAGTAGGTTAGTATATGATGTGACAAATGTTTTCCTTCATCCTAGTACAGGTTCTTCATTTAATTTTGACAAGTAAAAACAATATGAATTAAGTGAATGGAAATTTATATTTAGTCCAACTTATGAACCAAAAGCCATTCTGCATCTATATACTTATATCCATTTAAAAAAAAAGAAAACAACCACTAAATTTCAAAATGGTTTTGTGTCTCTGACTCATATTACTGGTTCAAGTTATAATTAATGAGTAGATTTCTTTTAAAAACTTGATGTAAACCAATGGCAGTAAAGTCCTGCACAGAATGTATTTGTCAGTGTTTTGCATATCATAGTTTCTTACTGTAATAAACACAATGAAATTGGCCTGCCCACATGGTTCTCACTTTTTATTTTTATTTTTTTAAGATATAAGTGACAGAGGATATTTCCATACGTGATACATTTTCAACTTTCATGTGTCTACTTATACTTCAGTGGTTCATAATACTATTAAGTACACAGCAGGAAAGACAGCCCAGAAAGAACTACACAATAGATATGATACTGAAGGTTATGTGCAATTCCCAATATTCTGGCTATCAACCTTATCATTTTTCTCTCCCAAATAAGAAAGCATCTGGAATACGAGTGACTGACAATTATACAATTATATAGATAAGATTGCACTAGCTTTATTTACTAATAAAGAAAAAGCAAACCAATCTCAAACTTTAGTACTTTATTATTAGTAATTATTTACCCCACACCCCACAACTAATAACAAAACAACAACATTTTTAACACCTCATTTCAGAGTCACTACCCTACCAATTAAAACCCAAACTAAAGTTAACATTTTAATGTGGACTTGGACAACATGCTACATTTAATAGATTTAATCTTATTGATTAGAGAGAAATAAAATGCTTTTAGGTGATTTATTTTCACTTTCAAGTTGCTACTAAGCTTCTTCATGACAGTCACTTCTACTATACTCTCTAAGTGATCTACAACATTTCCAATCTGTTCATTCCATCTTTGATATACCCTACAACGATTAAATTGTATTTTTATAATAAGTACTACTCAAAAGCAAGAAAGACCTTAGATGTTTTTCTTATCGTCACTGCAGCTAGAAAAAAGAAGAGGGGTCATCACCTAAAGTTCCCTTCCACTTACGCACAACATTTATCCAACCTCAAGTCTCTTGCTATACTTTTAGCCAAAAGTGAGTCAAGTGACTGCTTCTCCTGTGACAATAATAGTGGTGGTCCCTCATGATAGGTGAAGGAAATTGTTTTATAGAGACCACCAACATTTAGTTTTAGACAAAAGGATGTTGATAACTTTTTTTTTGCAAACCTATCTAAAGGTGCTCAATGTTAACTTCTACGTACATACAAGTATGGCTACATCTAGATGTAGGAAAATCTAATGGGTTGAAGATCCAAGTTTTTAAAGAGACATAGGTGACCAGAAATCAGATGTAGTTTCCATTAACTAAAATACTCTTCACTTTATATAATGATTTGTTGCAGGGGTTCATAAATAGAGAATTTCTGTACGTATTCAAAAATGAAAAAAATTATAATATATGAATTTAGTCACATATTTTATGGAATGTAAACATGGTATAAGGAATGTGGGCATTTCTGTTATAAATTAAAAGCTGAAAAATGTTAGTTACCAATATGATTTCTATTATACATGAGTTTTTAACTAATTACTTAGAAAATTGATGTCTATAGGTCTTTTACACATTATTTCTGTTAAACACTAACTAAAAACATAAAGTACAAAGCATTTATGTGAGGAAAAAACAACCGTTGCCACTGGGATCAGGTAGTCAGCTGAAAGCATCTTTTGGCACTTTATTGAGTTGTCGAAGTTCTTTTCTAGATACACACACACACACACACACACACACACACACACACACACACTGACAGCTTACATTATCTATATGATATTTAAAAGGAAATTTTCAAATATAAACTGTTCCACTATAAAATTCACGACTACTCTTGGCTGGGCTACCTGAGCAACCTGTGTGACATACTTTTGTTCCTACATTTGAAATCCAATCATAGCAGTAATAAGAAGACTTACCGGCCCAAACGAATTACTGTCAAAACTGTGTCCATGATGATCACCTTCAACCCAGATGTGACCACGGGGGACTTTGACATAGCGGTTTTTGTGTCCCATAGTTCTAGAAATAAACAGCATAACCATTGAGAAAAGATCAGAAAAGACAGAGATCAAACAGTTAAGCATACAAATTCAGGAAAGGTAAAAATACTACTGTAAAGATGCAATGGATTATTATAGGTTACATGTAAGGCTACTCTTACTCTTGAATTTTCTTTTTAAATAAGACGTGGTTAAGACCCTGTAAACCTATCCACGGTATTTTTTTTCACGTTTCTGTAGGTAGGAATTTTGTGCTTAAACAAGATGCACTAGTACCAGATAATGGTTTGCTACTTAACTTAATTCATAATATACTATGTTTTTATAAAACTCAATAAGCCCCAACAAAATGCAGATCTATTTTATTTCTGACATCTGCTTTTACCTCAATGGTCAACTTGGCCAGCTGCAATCTTCATTTTTTTAGTCAAATAAACTTCTCAAACCAACTGACAGAATTTTCATAACCTCTTAATACTTTAAAATTCAGAATATATAAGAAAAAAAAAACCCTAGATGATCTCTTGTCAAATATAATCTATCAAAGTCAACTGAAAATTTTTGGTTAGCACCATTCAATTTCATAAATAATTCTTTTTTTTTAAATTTTTGGCTGCGTTGGGTCTTCGTTGCTGTGTGAGGGCGTTCTCTAGCTGCAGCGAGCGGGGGCTACTCTTTGTTGTGCTACGTCGGCTTCTCATTGTGGTGCCTCCTCTTGTGGCAGAAAATGGGCTCTAGGTGCGCAGGGCTCAGTAGTCGTGGCTCGTGGGCTCTAGAGCGCAGGCTCAGTAGTTGTGGTGCACAGGTTTAGTGGTTCCATGGCATGTGGGATCTTCCTGGACCAGGGATCGAACCCATAACCCTGCATTGGCAGGTGTATTCTTAACCACTGCGCCACCAGGGAAATCCCATAAATCATTCTTGAAAGTGAGAAACTTTTCAACAATTTTGAAGACAATATTTAGAGAGCAATGATCGACGATATACATTTAGTGGAACGTTCTGTCTTCTTAAGGCTGACAAGGAAACCAAGTAAGGAAAGGCTCTCTCATACTGTGTTGGTGGCAATGTAAAGTGATACAATTTTTTTCCTATTTTGCCATTGGGGGCCCATTTTTGTCAAATTTATTAATAGACTAAAATGTATGTGCTTTTTGACCTAGTTATTTTACTGATAGAAATCCATTCCAAAGAAACAATCAGAAATATGGACAAATATTTATTACCAGAGATGTTCAACACAGGTCTTTTGTAACAACAACAACAACAAAAAATCTTTCTAAATAATTAACAAGAGATTGGTTACATAAATTATAATATAACTAATTAAATAAATGGGATGGAATTAGATTAAATATTATCCCAAGCCTATAATAATAAATTCTTTTCAGGGAAGAGACTATTTTTTTCTTCTTTCATTCCCCAAAGAATTCCAGACAATGTCTAGCTTAAAGAAGCTTCTCAATAAATAATATTTGAATGAATAAATGTCACCCCCAAGTCTACAGACTTAACCCCAGAGACTGAGCTTTATACACTGTTCTTTGAGGTGGAGTCCCAATCAGACCATTTCTGTTAGTAAGTTGTATATATGCAGAAGAATACATAAAAAAGGAAAACTGTACATAAGTTGGTGCTATAGAAATTGAAACTATTCACTATCTAGAATGGTTTTTAATTTTCAAGATAATTTCAGTGTTGAATTGTTTTGCTTTAGATCACTAAATCATTCATGCAAGGTGTTGTGACCATTAGAAGCCCACAGTAAGTAGATGACTGCTGTTTATTTTTAATTACTACTGGGAAGAAGAGTTGCAGCTTTTTAAAGAAAAGCAGAGGGCTTCCCTGGTGGCGCAGTGGTTGAGAGTCCACCTGCCGATGCAGGGGACACGGGTTCGTGCCCCAGTCCGGGAAGATCCCACATACCGCAGCTGGGCCCGTGAGCCATGGCCGCCAAGCCTGCAAGTCCGGAGCCTGTGCTCCGCAACGGGAGAGGCCACAACGGTGAGAGGCCCGCGTACCGCAAAAAGAAAAAAAAAAAAAAGAAATGCAGAAACAAGTTGAATACATCATACTGTCATATAAATGTTCCTCAACTAAAATCAGTCAATTATTTGTTGACATCACTAGTTATTTTATCATGAGATTCCTTCTAAGAACTAATATCCCACATCAAGTATTAATGATGGGGAGAAGACCCTTTTACTTAATTGTTGGCAAGGCACATTCTCCTAATAAGTCCAAATATTTGTTTACCTTATTAAGCTGGTTAGTTTGGCTAAGTACTTAGAAAGGAAACAGTTACCTATTTTGTCTCCTCAAATAACCATTCAAGCAGAAATATGAAATAAAACCGATCATTTCTGCAATTAAATGGTAGGTTCTAAGTCAAGCATATTCTTCTGGAAAGTGAACCTGATATAAAACTCAGATTCAGTTTCAATGTCATATAAACCAAGGAGTCAAGATACTTGTGATAGAAAATAACAGTATCATAAAATTACCAGTGACAATTGCACATTTCCTTGCATTGACTATCTTATTTAAAAATTTTAAATACATCCAACTTCCCATCATTTTCTAGCCCCTTGCAATGCTTTATTTTTCTTCATTGCACCCACTAACACGATATCTACTTCCTAGTTTATTGGTTTATTGCCTATCTTTCGCCCACTAGAACGTAAATTTTGGAACTTTGTGTTTCATGTTCACGAGAGTATTCCCAGAGTGCAAAAGAATGCACCATACAAAGTGCTCAATAAACATTTGTTAAATGAATGACCAAATGAATGTATAACTGAAGAATGAAAAACACTTTCACAAAGGTTGAATAATACAGAAGAGAGTGCATAGATTCTGGAAACACACTAAACCAGTTTTAATCTTTATGCAGTTACAAGTAATCTTGTGCAAATTACTTAGTTTCTATCTCCATTTGTCTACCTTTGAAATGGGATGGATTAGACATGCCCTAACTGGATTGAGTAGTAGTTAGATGAGAATGTAATGGAGAGGTTGTTATAGAGCATGGTCTCTGCAATCAGCCTATCTTGGCTTTGATGTCTGACTTAACACTTCCAAGTTTATGTAATCTTGGGCAAGTTGATAAAACACAAGCGTCGGTTTCCTCATTTGCAGAATGGGGCAAATAATAGTACCTAAGTCAAAAAGTGGTTCTATGGATATAAGTGGCATGTATTAAACACTTGATAAGTGGATTCTCTTACAGTTGAGACTTTTTAAGTAAAGCACTCAATCTAGTTCTTATGTACAGTGAGAACTCAGTAAGCCATAGTTATAATTGCTATTATCTTCCTTTGTCCACTGTTTTCTTTCATTTTATAATTCAGAATGTGTTCAGCCTCTACTGTCTATTAGCATCAGTCTTTTAAAATTACCTGAGTTATGCTTCAATAATTTCTTTCCCTCACATTTGCACTGGGGCTATAGATTATCTTTAATGGTACAGTGAATCTTATTTTTCTTTTATTCTTATGCCCTTCTGGGATAGTCTAAAACTTACATGTGAAAACACAATCCACCTGTTTGTACATATGCAAGCATGCAGAGAGTAGCAAGTGAAAGCACAATCTATTTGTTTTCACTTACTAATCACTTACATATTTGAATGTTGCTATGCTAATAGAGAATGGTTCAGCTAGTCACTAGACAGGGTGTGAAATAACTCTTTGAGCTGTAGAACCCTGCTAAAATTCACGCCATATACACATATTTAATTTCTCAGGCTTCAATCTAACTTTAAAAAAATAACACAAAGTAGCTTTAAAAAATATGACATTAAAATATTGAGCTGGCTCCTTTTAGGACTGCCAAAGAAATATAATACTTCTAATAGAATCTCTCTAGAGAAGGAATTTTAAATAGCTTTGTGCTCCTGAATTCACATAAAAGAAAGACAAGGTAATCTTTTAGGCGATTTAACAGTTAAGTGAGGTGTCAGCCTACAAGGCTGTATGTATCTATGGCTTGCAAATAATTTTGGTTTTGACTGTCAAAAATGAGTTCTGTATGGTATTCTAACTACCTGTCTACAAAAAGGCATTTTTAGTACTAGCTTTACCAAGTTACCTAGGTCTTATAAATGGAATGAAGAATGATTTTTTCCAATTTGATTTGACCTTGAAAACAATGGTTTATTTTTTCTTTTTTAGGTCTCAACGTTTTGAGTGTCATCAGTTGAATACAAAATTGTCTATGTAATCCTTGATGTCACAAGGAAACAAATTCGTATTTAAAGTATTTCCCAAATACACACACACACGTTCTTAATGTAGGTAATTAGTATTAATAATTCATAATTGATTAAGGTGTTTTTATTTATTTATTTTTCAAACCATTCTATTGAATTTTTTTCATTGTCCAAAGTACTGGCTGCCCTGAAAGTGTTTACTGGACACTCCCTGGATCCTAGACCCCCTGGGTTTTCACTGTCCAGAAGGGATCAGGAGTATAGAGCTCAGGATTCAGTAAGATCAAGAGTTGGAACTAGATCTCTTTTATCATCATTAATAGACTGACTAGAAAAAAGTAATCTACCATCAGGAAAGGAAAATGAAAAGGCCATTTGCCTATCTAGGGTGACCTCTGGAAGGGAAAAATTCTCCCTTGAGAGTCCACATTCTGCTCTCAAGGTGAGATGGGTTCAAATTCACACTGCTTATGTGGTCTGGGATAGTCAAGAATTAAGTTTAATTGGCTCCAGGAATCTGGCAGAAGGAACTATAAATCTCTTCAGGGATAATCTCTCAATTCAGAGTTTTCAAGGTTTCTACAGATAAGTCCCAGTCAATAGCACTCACAATCCAAAAAACAGAACTCACAAGGAAATAACCAGCATTAATGAGTCAGAACTCATTAACGAACAGCAGAATTTGACCACCAAGGACTTAAACTGCTAGATTTCTCAAACACAGAATATAATTTATACAAATTCAAATATTTTTTAAAATTAAAAAAGGGAATTAAAAACATGAACAAGGAACAATATACATTTTTAAAAGACAGATATTTGAGAAAAAATCAAACAGCTTCTAAAAATTAAAATATACGATTAAATAGGTGGATTAAAAAGCAGATGAATATAAATGAAAGAAAGAAGAACTGGAATATATATCTAAAAGATTACTTAGACTTTAGCACAGAGAGGTAAAGAAATGAAAAGTAGGAGAGATGGAGAATATTATTAGAAAATGTAATATAAGTGTAATGAGAGTCCCAAAGGAAGAGAATAAAAAGGAACAAGGAAGAGATAACATTTGAGAGATAGTGATAGAGAATTTTCCAGAACGGATGAAAGCACGAATTACAGCTTCAGTAATCAAAGTGAATCACAAGTAAGATAAATAAATGGAAAGAAATCACACCGTGATACATTGTAATGAAACTGCAGAACACTAAGGAACACTTCTTCCCTAAAAAATTTTTGAAAAGCTGCCGGAGAAAAAAGAGATTATCTTCAAAGGAATAGCAAACTGACAGCAGAGTTCCCTTGTTAGGAGATAAATATAATCCAGCAATTTTAAGTGTACAGTTCAATGAGTTTTAAAAATCTACCCAAGCCCATAATCACTAGATCAAGATATGAAACATCCAATCACCCAGAAAAGGCCCCTCATGCCCTTCTGCAGGCAGACCTGCCTCCCTCCATCCTCGTCTCCCAGCAACCACAGCTGAGCTTTTTGTCACCATAGTTGTGCCTCTTCTAGAATTTCACATAAATGGGATCATTCTATATGCATTCTTTGATTTCTGGTTTTCTTTCTTTAATGTAGTCTATTTGCTTTTGAGATTAATCTGTGTTGTTGCACATGTTAGTCATTTGTTATTTTTTTCTTAATAGTATACTGCTATAGAGATATACCACAATTAGTTTATCAATCAATAGTTCAAGGACACTTGGGTTCTTTCCAGTTTTTGGCTATTATCAATAAAGCCACCATGAACCTATAGGTATTTATGTGGATACATGTTTTCATTTCTCCTGGGTAAATATCTACAAATGAAATGGCTGAGTCCTATAGTAACCGAATGTTTAGCCTTGCAACATGTCAGACTGGCTTCCAATGCAGCTGTACCAACAATGTGTGGGTTCCAGTTGTTCCATACACCACTAACACTTGATAATCACCATTCTTTTAAATTTTAGCCATTTTAGGGGCCTACCAAGATTATAACTTATACCATGATTCAAAACATAAGCCACAAAGCAGTCTATTGTATATATATAGCAGATAACAGTCTAAACTACCATAGACAAAATTTCACAAGCTGGAAACATCTGTAAGAAAATAACTGGTGAATGGAGGAATAAATAAATGAACGAATGTCAAATGTTGCTAACTGCAGAGGTGTTCAAAGGATGATATTGTTTTAGGCTGGAATAGTCAGAAAAGGCACTATGTATATTTGAATCCAGATATGAAGAACAGATAAAACCTAAAAGGTAAGGAAGATAGTGTGGGTTTCAAATCCCATTCGCTTACAGATAAAAAAGATTTCTTTTTCCTTTCCTTAGTACATTATTTTCTGGAGATATACCACTGTAAATTAAGGGAGATATTTCATAACTCACTTTCTAATGAGGACATTCAATTATTATAATTGTATAGAAAAATTAAATATATTTAAATTATTTTATTCTAAAAATGTATTATTGATTTTTCTCTTATATATTCTATTTGTTATTACCCAATATTAACTTAGATCATATTGAGTCAAAAAGTTTAAGGTAGGGCTTCCCTGGTGGCGCAGTGGTTGAGAGTCCGCCTGCCGATGCAGGGGACACGGGTTCGTGCCCCGGTCCGGGAAGATCCCACATGCTGCGGAGCAGCTGGGCCCGTGAGCCATGGCCGCTGAGCCTGCGCGTCCGGAGCCTGTGCTCCGCAACGGGAGAGGCCACAACAGTGAGAGCCCGGCGTACCACAAAAAAAAAAAAGTTTAAGGTAAATATATTATTGAATTATAGATAGAATAATTATAAACATTATGTAAGCTATCCGAATATATAAAAGATAACTCCACGAAGTAAATAATGTATCTAACTTACATATATTTAAAATTAGTTTTTGCTAAAATGATCACCAATTACATGACATGTCAAAGGTGTAAATACCATAATCAGTTTACCTACTGTTAACTGGATCTTATCATGTAATATATACAGTGATTCATTCCATGCATGGCTTCCTAGCAAACAAATTTAAATAGAACAGTGAACTTGTAATGCATAATTTTATTTTTCAAAAAAAACCAATATGTATTATAAATGGTATTGTTGTGCTTGTTTACAAAGTTTTCTTTCAAAATGATTTCCTGGGTGTCCACATCATTCATCGTTTAGTTCCACAGGTTTTTCCCACATGCTAGTTACAGAAGGGGGCGGGATAAACACATTTCAGTGCTTTCTTAACGTAAGGTCCAATAATACTTAGATATTGGAGGAACTATGAACAATTTTCCATCTGTTTGCTCTGATCCCAGTCTTATAACTTTAACTTTTTAGTATTAAAAGGAATGGTTACTATTCTCTTTATTTCCTACAAACAAAATTAATGAGCCTTGGATTAATTACTAGTAAAACAAAAAATAATTGCCTCAGAGCTAAAGAGATCACCAAACAATGGCTCTTCTTTAAAAATATTTCTTTAGAATAGGAATAATAGACAATTTTGAAGCTGGAAAGCAGTGTGGCAGAGGGAAAATTAATATAGGTTTTCAAACTAGCCAGACTCTGGTTGAATTCCAGTTCTGCCACTTCCTACTTGCATGGCCTTGAGCTCATCAGTTGTAATAGAGGATAACACTATCTGCTTCATAGAGGTGTGATGACATATGAGATAAGGCATGTAACATTTTTAGAATAATGTCTGGCAGAATAGACCCTAATAAATGGTAAACTTCATTATCAGAATTAGGGGATAAGCTTAGCTGTTCTTACGATACAATAATTAAGGCAGCTAGAAAAAAAAATTTCTCTAATTCAAATTAATTCCACAAATATTTATTACCCAGTGGTATCAAGAACTGTTAGGCACTAGAAATGTAAACATAAATATGACACAGACCTGCCCTGGAAGAATTTTTAGCTTAGCTAAGTAAATAGACTATTTTTTAAGCATACAATTTCAACTCAAAGTGGTAAGTCAATGGTACAGGTGCAAAGAGGGCAAAATAAGGAGCTGGGCAAGAGATATCCAACTCAGCTAGGGTTACAGGGTAGTCTTCAGGAAAAGGTAATACCTTTCATATATTATACCCATATTTCTGAAATTATCAATATCCATGTATTACATGATGGGTACAAATTATCAGCATCCCTAAACCACCAAATTTAAGCCAAGGAAAAGGTACATAATAGTGCAACTGTGGATGAAGAATGTCACCTGCCATATCAGTAAACAAAGGATTTTGCGGCCATCAAACCATCAGCCACTATAGCCGCTCCCAGACTGTGCACCCTGAGAGGACTCAGGATGGAAAAGCAGGATACTGGCCCTAGATAGATAAGGTACATGTCAAAGGAATGATTTCAATGAGCCCAGACAGACTCTGGTATCTTCCCACACATAGAAAAGCGCTAAATTCATTAACTTGAGATGTCTGGCTTTCTTTAATTAACAGTAATCTTTTGATGCTCTGACTGCCTGGCTTTTGTTGCAAAAACTCCTATATATCCGGGCTCCTCCCTTACCTCTTGGGAGCCGTCCCTCAGCTCTATCTGAGAGGCTGCCTCCATGTTTGAGTCCTCAGAAAGTTGGCCAAAGAAAACATAACTCTCAAATTTTAGGCTGTGCATTTTTTTCAACCGACACAACCAATTTAAAAAATCAGTATTTTAAAAAATAAATAAATAATCTGAAAGCTTCATGTACAAGCTAGGATTGAGGAAAGCCTTTTTGAGCAAGACTAAAAACCAAAAGTTATAAAATATACAAATATCTGAATATTTAAGAATTAAAAACTCTTTTGTACCATACAAAGTCAATAGATCAACACTAGCTTTGGAAAAAAAAAATTGCCCAAATGCCATACAAAGGGAAAATATCTACACCATAAAAATAACTTTATAGTCACTCACATTAAAAAAAAAAAAAAAAAGACAAACAATCCAACAGAAAATGGGTAAAAGATATAAATAGGCAAGTTACAGATGAGACGTATGAAAAACCACTCAAATTTGCTAGCATTCAGGAAAATACAAATTAAACACAAGATACTACTTTATAACCAACAGCTGAAAAATTTAAAAGAGCTTTAATACCTACTGCTGGCAGAAGTATAGGAAAAGTATACTCTTTCACATTACTGGTAGAAATATGAAGAGTTATAATCTTTTTGGAAAGCAATCTGGCAACATCTATAAAATTTTAAAAATTCATTTGCCTTATGACCTAGCAATTCCACTCCTGGGATTCAATGCCATAAAAATAATTGTATAAGGACACAGGTACAACAATGTTTATTACAACGTTGTTCATTATGGCAAAAAAATTGGAACCAAAGAAAATTACTAAAAACAGAGGAATGGTTTAATAAATGATGGAGGGCCCATACCATAGAATACTGTACAACCCATAAAAAGAACAAAAATAAAGCCATTAACTGATATATAACTCCCTGATAAAAAATTCATAAAGAATTGAGATTTTTCAAAAAGTACTATTGAATGATAAAAGTAGAAAAGTACATATGATATGCTTCCACTTTTGTGAAAAAAATGTTGACAAAAAGTCAGTATATATATAAATGTGAATATAGGAAGCACTGTTTCAGAATAAAGAAAATCATACTGGGGATACACAAGAGGCTATAGACCTGAGTGAGGGATGGGGAAACTAATACAAGAGAAAGGAGAAAGAAGGAAGAGCAAAGACAAAAAAGCAAAAAAAAAAAAAAAAAGAAAAGAAAAAAAGGCACTTCTAAATAATGCATTATGATATTACCATATTCATGCCTTCATGTAAATTTTAAGTGGGTTCATATCAAAGCTAACTACAATAGACAAAATAGAAATATATTTATATGTACATATATAAATGCAAAGCATAAAATAAACATTTAGAGAAGAGCTAAAAAGCATGGCTTCATAGCAGTTCTAGCAGAAACTAGACAAAAAATAACAATAAAGAGTAAAATAAACACTACTTTATAAAAGCCAGAAGTGTTAATTGGGTGTAATATTTCCAGGCGTCCTCCCATCTTGGGTCTTTCCTCTTAGGCTGAATACATCAGCAGATAAATGTTGTAGGGGGACAGGGACAAATGGTATACCAGTTTATGGAAATATCCTTCATTTTGTTATAATTAAGCGTCCTCAATTAGCCACTCACTGCACTAAGTAAAGGATCTGTCAAATGTTAGTTCCAGTAGGATGCCTATTAACATAAATCATTTCTATTGAAGTAATGATTATGAAATGTCTTCATATTTAGAAGTCCAAAAAATTTGGATTCAGTCCACAGATGCCGAGGGTATAGGGCAGGCAAATTTTCACCTCTGCCCTCTTAGAATTTTCAGCTGAGACTGAGAAGTAAACTGACAGAAACTGATTAACCGGAGAAAAGCAAATTTGGTCCCAGATGTGGAGGGCCAACTGTCCTGCGCCATTGTATATAAGGGACTTGAGCTTCCCTGGATATTGGTATTTGGGGGGGTCCTGGAACCAATTCCCCTCCGATACAGAGGAATATACTTGTATAAATATACACAAATTTATATAAACTTTATGTTACACAGGAGCCCTCATAAGGAATGAAGACACAAAGAAAGGCAGAACCTACATGATTTTTTATAGTTGGCTGAACAAAGAGAGGTAATTATGGAGAAGTAAATGAATTATGTGCAGAGGCTAAAGGAAGATAAGAATTATCATAGAAGGTCCATTTGTGTAGAATTCTTTGGGTCTCAACTTCTTGTCCTTGATGATAAGAATGTTACTTTGCTTCTATTACAGAGGACATAACTCACATGAGAATTTCATCTCCTGCTTTTAAGAAAAAACAGGGAATAGGACTTGCTATTTTTCAAGTCCTTTTAAATCTAAATAATCCTTATGCCAAGGTGGCATATTTTGGAGTGACATATTCTGCCACCCTTCACAGGCAAAAGCAAAACAGAAAAGCAAACAAAAAATATAAAACACAACAAAACCGCCAAACCAAATACGAACAACAACAAAAGAAACCATGTTCTCGACTTCCTGAGAGACGGCTCCCCATCTGTGATTAAAATTAAGAGAGAAAGCTATAAGAGTGGGGGGTACCTACTGATGGGCTGAGGCTGCTCTAGTCCTCCCTGATATAAAATTCATAAAGAATTAAAAGAGAGCCTCTAGCTGCAAAATCAGTTGTTTTTCCTGGGTTCATTTTAATGAAAAAACTTAGCCACCATTCAACATAGTCATTAGAATGAAACTTATCCTCTATGGGGTGGAAAGCTCTGGAAACCTTCTGCCTCTGCACTCCTGTTTCAGAGTTGATGACAATGTTTTTAAGCCACTGTTTAGGCCTTCTAGGACACAAAGAACAGTCTAATCAGGGCATATGAACTGACCAATTTGCTTTCTTTTCCTCTCTTCTTTGTGGAGGCCTGCAATTTTATTTTTTAAGAATCTGTTCCTCTGTTAACTCTGCTCATTATTTATTGCCTACAATGGTTATGGAAATATTTGATCTTCAAAGTGTAGCATGATGCAGTATCTTTATTTTTTAACACCTTTATTGGAGTATAATTGCTTCACAGTGTTGTGTTAGTTTCTGCTGTATAACAAAGTGAATCAGCTATATGCAAATGTATATCTCCATACCCCCTCCCTCTTGCATCTCCCTCCCACCTTCCTTATCCCACCCTGCTAGGTAGTAGCAAAGCACCGAGATGATTTCTCTGTGCAATGCAGTTGCTTTCCACTAGCTGTCTATTTTACACTTGGTAGTGTATATATACTACTCTTGCACTTCGTCCTAGCTACCCCTTCCCCCACCGCCTGTGTCCTCAAGTCCATTCTCTACGTCTGCATCTTTATTCCTGTCCTGCCCCTAGGTTCATCAGAACGTTTTTTTTTTTATTCCACATGTGTGTATTAGCTATTTGTTTTTCCTTTCTGACTTACTTCACTGTTGGACAGACTCTAGGTCCATCCACCTCACTACAAATAACTCAATTTCATTTTTTTTAATGGCTGAGTAATATTCCATTGTATATGTGTGCCACATCTTCTTTATCCATTCATTTGTCGATGGACACTTAGGTTGCTTCCATGTCCTGGCTATAGGAAATAGTGCTGCAATGAACATTGGGGTACATGACTCTTTTTGAATTATGGTTTTCTCAGGGTATATGCCCAGTAGTGGGAGTGCTGGGTCATATGTTAGTTCTATTTTTAGCTTTTTAAGGAACCTCCATACTGTTCTCCATAGTGGCTGTATCAATTTACATTCCCACCAACAGTGCAAGAGGGTTCCCTTTTCTCCACACCCTCTCCAGCATTTATTGTTCGCAGATTTTTTGACGATGGCCATTCTGACTGGTGAGAGATGATATCTCATTGTAGTTTTGATTTGCATTTCTCTAATGATTAGTGATGTTGAGCATTCTTTCATGTGGTTGTTGGCAATCTGTATATCTTCTTTGGAGAAATGTCTATTTAGGTCTTCAGCCCAATTTTGGATTGGGTTGTTTGATATTGAGCTGCTTGAGCTGCTTGTAAAGTTTGGAGATTAATCTGTGTCAGTTGCTTCGTTTGCAAATATTTTCTCCCATTCTGAGGGTTGTCTTTTCATCTTGTTTATGGTTTCCTTTGCTGTGCAAAAGCTTTTAAGTTTCATTAGGTCCCATTTGTTTATTTGTGTTTTTATTTCCATTTCTCTAGGAGGCAGGTCAAAAAGGATCTTGCTGTGATTTATGTCAAAGGGCGTTCTGCCTATGTTTTCCTGTAAGATTTTATAGTGTCTGGTCTTACATTTAGGTCTTTAATCCATTTTGAGTTTATTTTTGTGTATGGTGTTAGGAAGTGTTCTAATTTCATTCTTTTACATGTAGCTGTCCAGTTTTCCAGCACCACTTACTGAAGAGGCTGTCTTTTCTCCATTGTATATTCTTACCTCCTTTATCAAAGATAAGGTGACCATAGATGCGTGGGTTTATCTCTAGGCTTTCTGTACTGTTCCATTGGTCTACATTTCTGTTTTGGTGCCAGTACCATACTGTCTTGATTACTGTAGCTTTGTAGAATAGTATGAGGTCAGGGAGCCTGATTTTTCCAGCTCCGTTTCCTTCTCAAGATTGTTTTGGCTATTCTGGGTCTTTTGTGTTTCCATACAAATTATACACTTTTTTTGTTCTAATTCTGTGAAAAATGCCATTGGTAGTTTGATAGGGATTGCAATGAACCTGTAGATTGCTTTGGGCAGTATAGTCATTTTCACAACATAGATTCTTCCAATCCAAGAACAATCCATCTGTTGGTATAATCTCTAATTTCTTTCATCAGTGTCTTCTAGTTTTCTGCATACAGGTCTTTTGTCTCCTTAGGTGGGTTTATTCCTAGGTATTTTATTCTTTTTGTTGCAATGGTAAATGGGAGTGTTTCCTTAATTTCTCTTTCAGATTTTTCATCATTAGTGTATAGGAATGCAAGTTTTCTGTGCATTAATATGGTATCCTCCTACTCTACCTAATTCATTGATTAGCTCTAGTAGCTTTCTGGTGGCATCTTTAGGATCCTCTATGTATAGTATCATGTCATCTGCAAACAGTGACAATTTTACTTCTTCTTTTCTGATTTGGATTCCTTTTATTTCATTTTCTTCTCTGACTGCTGTGGCTAAAACTTCCAAAACTACGTTGAATTATAGTGGTGAGAATGGGCCACCTTGTCTTTTTCCTGATCTTAGAGGAAATGTTTTCAGTTTTTCATCATTGAGAACGATGTTGGCTGTTTGTTTGTCATATTTGGCCTTTATTATGGTGAGGTAGGTTCCTCTATGCCTACTTTCTGGAGTGTTTTTATCATAAATGGCTGTTGAATCTTGTCAAAAGCTTTTTCTTCATCTATTGAGATGATCATATGGTTTTTCTCTTTCAATTTGTTAATATGGTGTATCACATTGATTGATTTGCATATATTGAAGAATCCTTGCATTCCTGGGATAAACCCCAGTTGATCATGATGTATGATCCTTTTAATGTGCTGTTGGATTCTGTTTGCTACTATGTTTTGAGGATTTTTGCATGTATGTTCATCAGTGACATAGGCCTATAGTTTTCTTTTTTTGTGGCACTTTTTTCTGGTTTTGGTATCACGGTGATGGTGGCCTCATAGAATGACTTTGGGAGTCTTCCTCCCTATGCTATATTTTGGAAGAGTTTGAAAAGGATAGGTGTTAGCTCTTCTTTAAATGTTTGATCGAATTCACCTGTGAAGCCATCTGGTCCTGGGCTTTCATTTGTTGGAAGATTTTTAATCACAGTTTCAATTTCAGTGCTTGTGATTGGTCTGTTCATATTTTCTTTTTTTTCCTGGTTCAGTCTTGGAAGGTTGTGCTTTTCTAAGAATTTGTCCATTTCTTCCAGGTTGTCCAGTTTGTTGGCATATAGTTGCTTCTGGTAATCTCTCATGATCCGTTGTCTTTCTGCAGTGTCAGTTGTTACCTCTCCTTTTTCATTTCTAATTCTGTTGATTTGAGTCTTCTCCCTTCTTTTCTTGATGAGTGTGGCTGATGGTTTATCAATTTTATTTATCTTCTCAAAGAACCAGCTTTTAGTTTTATTAATCTCTGCTCTCGTTTCCTTCATTTCTTTTTCATTTATTTCTGATCTGATCTTTATGATTTCTTTCCCTCTGCTAACTGTGGTGTTTTTTTGTTCATTTTTTTCTAATTTCTTTAGTTGTAAGGTTACGTTGTTTCTTTGAGATGTTTCTTGTTTCCTAAGGTAGGACTGTATTGCTATAAACTTCCCTCTTAGAACTGATTTTGCTGCATCCCATAGGTTTTGGGTCATTGTGTTATCATTGTCGTTTTCTTTCTAGGTATTTTTGATCTCCTCTTTGATTTCTTCAGTGATCTCTTGGTTATTTCGTAGTGTATTGTTTAGCCTCCATGTGTTTGTATTTTTTACAGTTTTTTTTCCTGTCATTGATATCTAGTCTCATAATGTTGTGTTCAGAAAAGATACTTGATATGATTTCAATTTTGTTAAATTTACCAAGGCTTGATTTGTGACCCAAGATATGGTCCATCCTGGAGAATGTTCCATGAGCACTTGGAAAGAAAGTTTATTCTGTTGTTTTTGGGTGGAATGTCCTGTAAGTATCAATTAAATCCATCATGTTTAATGTGTCATTTAAAGCTTGTGTTTCCTTATTTATTTTCAACATTTGGTTGATGTGTCCATTGATGAAAGCGGGGTGTTACAGTCCCGTACTAATTTTGTGTTACTGTTGATTTCTCCTTTTATGGCTGTTAACATTTGCCTTATGTGTTGAGGTGCTCTTATATTGGGTGCATAAATATTTACAATTGTTACATCTTCTTCTTGGACTGATCCCTTGATCATTATGAAGTTGTCCCTCTTTGTCTCTTGTAATGGTCTTTATTTTAAAGTCTACTTTGTCTGATATGAGAATTGCTACTCCACCTTTGTTTTGCTTTCCATTTGCATGGAATATTTTTTCCATCCCCTCAGTTTCAGTCTGTATGTGTCCCTAGGTCTGAAGTGGGTCTCTTGTAGATAGCATATATATGGGTCTTGTTTTTGTATCCATTCAGCCAGTCTATCTCTTTTGGTTGGAATATTTAATGCATTTACATTTAAGGTAATTATCAATATGTGTGTTCCTATTTCCATTTGCTTAATTGTTTTGGGTTTGTTATTATAGGTCTTTTCCTTCTTTTGCATTTCCTGCCTAGAGAAGTTTCTTTAGCATTTGTTGTAAAGCTGGTTTGGTGGTGCTGAATTCTCTTAGCTTTTGTTTGTCCATAAAGGTTTTAATTTCTCCTTCAAATCTGAATGAGATCCTTGCTGGGTAGAGTAATCTTAGTTGTAGCTTTTTCCCTTTCATCACTTTAAACATATCCTGCCACTCCCTTCTGGCTTGCAGAGTTCCTGCTGAAAGATCAGCTGTTAACCTTATGGGGATTCCCTTGTAGGTCATTTGTTGCTTTTCTCTTGCTGCTTTTAATATTTTTTCATTGTATTTAATTTTTGATAGTTTGGTTAATATGTGTCTCAGTGTGTTTCTCTTTGGGTTTATCCTGTATGGTACTCTCTGGTCTTCCTGGACCTAATTGCTTATCTCCTTTCCCATGTTAGGGAAGTTTTCAACTATAACCTCTTCAAATATTTTCTCAGACCCTTTCTTTTTCTCTTCTTCTGGGACCCCTATAATTCGAATGTTGGTGTGTTTAATGTTGTCCCAGTGGTGTCTGAGACTGTCCTCAATACTTTTCATTCTTTTTTCTTTATTCTGTCCCCTGGCAGTTATTTCCACCATTTTATCTTCCAGCTCACTTATCCGTTCTTCTGCCTCAGTTATTCTCTTATTGCTTCCTTCTAGAGAATTTTAAATTTTATTTAATGTGTTGTTCATCACTGTTTGTTTGCTGTTCAGTTCTCCTAGATCCTTGTTAAATATTTCTTGTATTTTCTCCATTCTGTTTCTGAGATTTTGGATCATCTTTACTATCATTATTCTGAATTCTTTTTCAGGTAGGTTGCCTATTTCATCTTCATTTATTTGGTCTTGTAGGTTTTCACCTTGGTCCTTCATCTGTAACGTATTTTTTTTTCATTTCTTTTTTTTTTTTTTTTTTTTGATGGGTGGTGTTGTATTGTTGTCTTACTGGTTGTCTGGCCTGAGATGTTATGTACCAGAGTTTGCAGGCAGTTGGATAGAGCTGGGTCTTCGTGCTGAGACGAGGACTTTTGGGAGGTCTCACTCTGATTGATATTCCCTGGGGTCTGAGTTTCTCTGTTAGTCCAGTGGTTTGGACTCAGAGCCCCCACCATAATTGAAACAACTGCAACAAGGAAAATTAAAACCACAACAGAAAAAAGAAAATAAAAAAGGAGTGGCGGGAAATAAGCCATAAAGAGAGATCACTAACAAAGTATAAAGAATAAAATAAAATTAGAAAAATAAAAGATTAGGGAAAATAAAAATGTAAAAGAGTCAACAACAATGAAATAACAAGGTAAAACAGAGCCCCAATCTAAAAGAGGAAAAAAGAAAAGAAAAAAGAAAAAAAAAAAAGCCTTGGCTATGGGGGCGGAGTTTAGGCAAATGTTGTAACTTAAAAAGGGGCAGGGTTTAGGGTGGAGCGGAGTTTAGTCGGGTTGGGGGATGACGTTTGAGCGTGGGGCAAGGCGTCTGCTTAGGACCTGCTCACAGAAGGGGAGAGGCAGCACGTGGACAGTCTCTGGAGTGTGGGGTTCCAGAGTTTGGAGGTAGGGCTCTGAGTGAGGGTGTGTGGGTGGGGTTTAGGCCCAGCACATTGGAGGGGGTCTCTGAGTGTAGAGGTGGGGCCCTGGGTGGGGATGCAGGGGAGGGGCTTGGGCTCTGCGGCAGGAGGGAGGCTCCGAGGGCAGAGGATTAGGCCTGGGAGCCCAACAGGCTTCCTGGTGCCTAAGTGGACAGGGAAAGCACTGGCCCCGTTCCCTTCTGTTCCTTTGCGCCCCTCCCCCTATCTCCCCCAGGGTCTCCCCGTCACCATTGGATCCCTAACCATGGGTGGGTCCTGCTGGGTGTAGGAACCCCTTCCCTCCCCCAGCCGCCCCTCAGGGGTCCTGGTCCAGAGGGCTGGGCTTTACTTTTGCTCCCCCTTCCCTCTGTTCCACTCCCTCAGGACCCCCGCAGCTGGAGGGGGCCGAGGTGGGCAGAGGATCAGGCCCGGGATCTCAACAGGTTCCTGGGAGTCCAAGTGGGCAGGGGAAACATGGCCATGCTCCCTTTTGATCCTCTGCCCTCCCAATGGACCCCCAATTTCCCTCTTTGGGCGTGGGATCCCTTCACCTCTCCCAGCCGCCCCTGAGGGGCACCAGTCCTGTCCCGCCTCCATTTCTCCTCCCCCTTCACTCCCCCAATGCCCCACGTCCTACCCGGTCGCTGGGGGTACCTCCCATCCCCTTAGGTGTCAGTGGTCCCCTACTGGTGCCTGGTAGGTGCTCTAGTTGTCATGCAGTATCTTTTTTTCTTTTGCGGTACGCGGGCCTCTCACTGTTGTGGCCTCTCCCGTTGTGGAGCACAGGCTCCGGACGCGCAGGCTCAGCGGCCATGGCTCACGGGCCCAGCCGCTCCGCGGCATGTGGGATCCTCCCGGACCGGGGCACGAACCTGTCTCCCCTGCATAGGCAGGCGGACTCTCAACCACTGCGCCACCAGGGAAGCCCCATGCAGTATCTTTTGAAATAACTTTACATTTAGTTTTTTTTAATCACTGTTTTTTTAAGTGTTAATTACCTACCAATAACATTTCAGTACACAACTATATCACAAGGACCAATTGGATTTTGGTTAAATTCAAATTGAGATCCTTCTTTTTAGATGATCAATATTGCAAAATAGTAGAACTAACTAATCAAAGTCAGCAGGGATTAGTTTAGTCATCAGTCATTTTCCAACCAAATATTCCTTAATATGTCTTTAATTAACACTTTCATTCAAAGTACTACAGAGAGAGAATATAATGATTTCTTAAAAGAATTTCCATACTAGATTACACATTTGACAGCTATAGACTATTCTTCATAAAATATAAATATGAATAAAACAGGTTTTATGAAGTACCAAATAAGGAATCTTGCTAATTTAAGTCTCAATTACTTCAGCCTACAAGAACCTGTATTATAAATCCACATTATAATGTTTAGAATGCCAGCATTCATATATAAATAGGTGAGTGAATCGTTGGAAAGTCACAAAAGGTGATGTTTTTCCTTCCCTAGTCATAGAACTATCACATGTTGGCAGGGCCCTTACCTAGGAATTCTCTGGGCTGCAAAGCATGAACGAGATTATGGGTCGAATACCTGGAGGCCAAATGGTTTTCTGTAAACATAAAGTTTACTTAAGGCTTCCTAGGATATTTTGTTTCATAATTACCTTTGAATATTTGCTACCAATGACCTAAGTTTCAGGGAAGTAGACAGCAATTTTATCAGCTTCCAAGAAACGTGCTCTGGAGTAGAAGCCTGACTTTTCCATTGTGGAAGAGAAAATACAGGGAATGTTCAATTCAGATAGAAAGAACAGGAAATCACTTTTAATGAGGTCTTATTAAACTTCTAACGCAACCCAGAATAATATTAAACAGCATAAAATTGACTTCTATATCCACTGAGTTCGTATGGTGAAGCCTGACCTGTAAGAGACTGGATTCATGTGGATAAAGTAAATCTTAAAAAGATGTAATTTTTTTCATCTTGTTGTGAAGATATAAATTGACGAGTAAATCCTCCCTTCATAGACACATCCTCTTGATGTTCTGCCATGTAGGCCAATTGCTATCCTCATAAAGTAAATTTTTAAATAATATAAATCACCTTGTGAAACTTTGAAACCAGATGGAAAAGCCACAGCTAAAAGGAAAAAAAAAATAATTTTTATTTATACCTGGGGTCCAACAACTACTTGCGTCCTCCTTAGCTCCCACACTGGTCCAAACCACCAGCATCTCCTTCCTGGACTCCTGCAGTTACCTCCTCACTGGTTTTCATGTCTCTACTCTCCTCTATCTTTAGTCATTCTCCATACAAGTCTAATCATGTCATATTTCTGCCGTGTTGAAACATTTCCAGGGGCTTCCCCTCACACTTAGAATAAAGTCCAAATTTCTTACTGTAACCTACAAGCCCTTACATCCAAGATTCTGGGCCTTGGAACTATAGATATTTTGAACAAGATATTTCTTAGCCATGAGGAGCTGTCCTGTGCAATTTGGGATGCTTGGTAGTACCCCTGGCTTCCACCCACTAGATGCCAGTAGCGTCCCTTTCACAGCTGTGACAACCAAAAATATCACCAGGCATTGCCAAATTGGGGGCATTGCCCCCACCAGGCATTGCCAACTTGGGGGCAAAGTCTCCCCCTCCAGGAATCACTGCTCTGCGTGATGTGGCCCCTCACTATGCCTCTGTCCTCATCTCCTCTGGCTCACTCGACTTCAATCACAGCAGCCTCTTCCATGTGCCTCCCACAGACCAAGAGCCCACCTGACTCTGGTCCTTTTCTGCACTTCCTGTTCTCTGCATGGAATGCTCTTTGTGTTCTATGTCCCTGCTTAAATGTTCTCTCTCTTTCCCTAAAACAGCTCCGCCTGCCACCCTCTACCCCGTAGCATACTTTTCTGCATAGCACTTATCTGCTCCTTAGCTTAATAATCTATCTCACTGTTTACGTGATTTTTGTCTATCTCCCTGACTTGACAAAATTCCACAATGCCAGAGACTTGAACTGTTTTGTTTAACACTGTCTTCCTAATTTCTAAAACAGCGCCTGTCTATATTTTCCATAGGTATTCAGTAAGTATATACTGACTAAATGGGTGAATAAGTGTGAATTCTGGTAGTAGTCCTCTTTAGAATACTGTAAACAATTTGTGGTTGCTGTTTCTCTAATTTTCATAATAGCTTCATATAATATCCTAAATTGAAGAGGATTTTAGAAGTCTTCAGGTAACACAGTCATTTTACAAGTAAGAAATTTGAGGCCTGGAGAGGTTACTTTGTCAACAATGATTAGACTTAGTTTATCTTAATTGACCTTTAAAAATCAAAATGATGAAAACCAAAATTTTTCAGGGCTTCTCTTATAATCTTCCTTTTGGGTATTTTACTCTCATTAATGGACATTTCACTTACAAACTAAACTTTTAGAAAATATGAACTGAATGTGGATATAGGCATTGAGTATAAGATCATTATTTAAGAAGGCTATTAGTTGCCATCTTATTAAGTAAAGACGATTTGTCTTAGATATTTAGATAGGAAAATCACTCAGTAACATATCAGATTGTAAAAGGAAACAATGAGAGAATATCAATGGCCTCTAGTTCATAGAAATTGCATTAATTTATGGTTATAAACTAAAATAATTCGGAATATGTAAAGCATAGAATTAGATACTTGGCATAAGCACTATTTGAATGGATTCATTTTATGGACTTTATAGACTGATTTGCATCAAAGTTGTAGGACTACATGGGGAATAAACATTACTGAAACAAACATACACTGTAGTTTATGATAATTTTTAACATGAGTAGTGAGATTCATTCCTATCAATTCAACTCAATTTACATTTATTAAAATGAGCATCTAAAATAGTACACTATTTTGGAGGGTTCAGGAAGATTAAAAAGCTAAGAATGGCAAAGCGTCTGACCTAAAAAACCTTATAATATAATATAGTACAAGAGATGAAGTAAGTACATGGAAATCACAACACAAACGGAATCTGATAAATGCTGGATTTGAGACATAATAATGATGATAATTGACTACTATCTGTTGAGTCCTTATTATGGACCAAGTAGTAGACTAAATGACAGTAATTTAGACTTTCTCAAGCAAAGAAAACAGTAAAGGATTTGGACACTGATACACAAAAAACTGTGTACTTAACTACTATTCTGCACTCCTTTAAGAAAAAAATTAATTCTGACTAGGCTGATCCTGATCTGGGATATTAGATGATGATAATTGCATATCTACTACTAACAGCTTTCCCTCCTACAAATGATCAGCCTATAACCATAATACCTAAAAACAAAACAAAACAAAACAAAAATACACACAAGTTTTTGGAGCTGATTATTCCCAAATCAAAATTCTGCATGATTCCCTTGTCATAAGCATTCTATCCTTAGCACAATATTATTAATCTTCAAGTCATGGTCAGGTCTGTGATTGCCCTGTAGATTTATTTTGGATAGGATATTAGGATTAGAAAAGTTTCACTTATTACTTATCCTTATAATTATATTTTTTAAAACTATCCTATTACTTCTTTCCCATAAAAAAAACAAAAGTAAAAAGGATGAATACATTCATCATTTCCCCTAAATTTTCAATTACAATAAATTTTTTCTGGGTAGTTGTGTCTAACAGACATTTAGAGGAGCACACAGCTAGTCTTGGGAGATCTGGAAAGGTACTGCAGAGCAAGTAATATCTAACACTAAGAGACGAATCAAAGGTAGCAAAAAGAATGTTAGGAAAAGGCATTTCAGGCAAAAGGAAAGCATGTTCAAAGGCAGGAAATGAGAGAGCAGAAAGTGCCTCATAGGTTAATATTAGAAGAACTCTTGAGTTCTGTAGTTTGTCTGGAGCATGGGTATGATGGTACATATGGTACCATATTTCAAAGAGATTAGAAATCCTTTCATCCAACACATTCCAGATTGATAAGTGTCAGGTAACCTTTTTTAAGTTGGCAAGGCAAGGAATTATACCAAAATCTCATACATTCATTTCTTAATGATATCATTGTATTATAAAACATATAATGCCCAATTAATTCACCAGTCATTTGAGATAAGAAGTCATTCTCTTTGGGTATAAGTGCACAAGTTGAAATTCTGAGAAGTCTTTTATAAACCATACTCATACTACACTGTTTATAATTCCCAGTTTTAGTTTCTTTGCATTGGAGTGAAAACTTAAAGATATTTGTGACAAAATCTGAATACAGAATCCTTCTAGACTTTTACAAATTCTCCGCAGGCTTTCACAGTTGTCTCACCACATTTGACAGCCATTTAGAAAAGAAAACTCATTACAAGTTAGTCTTTCAAAACATCTGACAGTTTTTTTTTCTTTTCCACGTTTCATCAATTTGTATAACATTTAATTAAATTAGATGTGTATGATAATAGGTATAACTAGCATAAACATGCATGGGAATAAACACAACTGATTTCTTTTAGGCATACATTTTAGCTGGTGGGAACGAAAGTACATAGTATTATAGAGTATAACCTTCTTTTTTTGTTTTTTTTTTGCAGTACGCGGGCCTCTCACTGTTGTGGCCTCTCCCGTTGCGGAGCACAGGCTCCGGACACACAGGCTCAGCGGCCATGGCTCACGGGCCCAGCCGCTCCGCGACATGTGGGATCTTCCCGGACCGGGGCACGAACCCATGTCCCCTGTATTGGCAGGCGGACTCTCAACCACTGTGCCACCAGGGAAGCCCCTGGAGTATAACCTTTTAGCTGTGAGTATTCTGGGTTACAGGGCTCAGACAAATGTTTTACAGAAGGAATAGAGAGCTTGAGTGAATCAAGCTTGTCCAACTGAAGGCTTCATTTAAGAGAGCATCTGTTTAGTTCAGTGTGGCAGATCAGCCAGACAGGAGGATGCAACGCCAAGGAAAATGAAGGTTGGAGAGAAGAACCAGTTGAACCTCGCTCACAGTGCTTGTGAGCAAGCCTCTAGAACTAGGGAGCTTATTAGGAAAGGCAGTAGGAGCAGTGCTTCAGAACATGGACTCAGGAGCTAGTCTGCCTGAGTGTGAATGCTATCTCTCTATTCATTAGTCATGTGACTTTGGGCAAGTTCCTTATACTATACAACTCTTAATAGTCAATCAGTCCCACACTTAAAAAAAAAGTCCTTATTCCTGAGATGTTGTTAGGATTAGAAGAGCTAATATTGTAATTATGTGCTCAAAAGAGGCACTCAATTAACATCAACTTTATTATTATTATTATTTTTTTTTTGCGGTACGCAGGCCTCTCACTGTTGTGGCCTCTCCCGTTGTGGAGCACAGGCTCCGGACGCGCAGGCTCAGCGGTCATGGCTCACGGGCCCAGCCACTCCGCAGCATGTGGGATCTTCCCGGACTGGGGCACGAACCCGCGTCCCCTGCATCGGCAGGCGGACTCTCAACCACTGCACCACCAGGGAAGCCCTCATCAACTTTATTATTATGCCAAAGTGTAGAACAATAAGTTTCTAGATATACCATCCCAGGGCATAATCATGACTTAATATGTGCAAAGTACTTTGAATAGGGCCTGGCATGTAATAACATTTTTGTATTAATTTGTTGTTATGAGCCATTTATAAGTTTTAAATGAAAGAGTGATCAGGTTTGCACTTTAGAAGGAACCATGCCAACAGTGAGTGGGAGAGATTGGGGAGTGAGGTGGGGGTCAGATCAGGAGAGAATGCTTGGTAGGTGATAGGTGCTGAGCTAAGACACTCCCAGGGTGGACAGGTAAGAGGACAAGTAGAGGTCAGGACTTACTCATGTGACAGAACTGGGAGTGCTGGCTGCCTGATTGGATGCAGCTTAGGAGCGGGAGGGAGGAACTGAAGACATTTATCACAGATGCTTTTTTCCATGCAGCTGCACTCAAATACTACATCTCTTTTGGTTTATGGGTAAACTCAGGAAAGTAGTAAGAAAGTCAAAGCATGTATTTCTAAGAAATTCACAAAATCAGCTACAAAAGGAGCAAAAGCCTTATCTTTATCAACAGTCTCTCTGCATCCAGCAACCTCAGTGACCAGAATTAACTGACCCCTTTCTTATTAAGCCATCAGACTTCTCTCTCCCCTTCAAAATTATTTATACTTTAGTATCACTAAACCATGCAGGTAGTCTGAAGCTCCAGACATGAGAAGTCTTGTGGAACAATTCTTTGAACATCTTTCTTTTAATATGAACTTGCTGGATAACTGATTTAGTGTTCATTCTGAGAAAACTCTACAACAAAGTCAAGTAGTAAAATCATTATGCTCCCTCTATTGAAATGTGAAAGCTTTTGAGGATGTTTCAGATTTTTCGGTGTACAATCTTCCCTAGAATTAGGCAAATATTTATCCTTAAAGTGTAATTAAGTTTTCTAAAAACCACACAGAGGGAGAAACATACCCTAACCTTAAAGAACTGCCAACATGCCCTCTTTATTATGTAAAAGACAAAAACTAATATTTGGCTAAATAGGTAACCATGTAACTACAGAAGCCCTGTTTTCAACTTTTTATGCATAGAAGCCTTTTCATATGTATTTGGATTCCTTTTTGTTTTAGAGAATTTAGATAATAGGGTAACAATTTACACAATAAAGCTGGGTTTATGGAGTAGTAAAATAACTGTATTCACAAGTGAAATTTAAGTTCTCAGTTCAGTTAATTTAATAAACATTTATTGAGTACTTTGTAGGTGCCATACACTGGGATATAAAAATGAAAAAAGACAGATACAGTCCATTTTTTCAAGGAACTTCAAATTTAGTGGGAAAGATGGACGTTACTCAAGAAATCATTTAAAATGTAATATCATGTGTGACTGACAAGGGATTAAGTTCCAAAATATACAAACAGCTGATATAGCTCAATATGAAAAAAACAACCCAATCAAAAAATGGGCAGAAGACATAAATAGACATTTCTCCAAAGGCATATAGATGGCCAACAGAAACATGAAGAGATGCTCAACATCGCTAATTAATAAAGAAATGCAAATCAAAACCACAATGAGGTATGACCTCACACCAGTCAGAAAGGCCATTATCAAAAAGTCTACAAATAATAAATGCTGGAGAGGGTGTGGAGAAAAGGGAACCCTCCAACAGTATTTGTGAGAATGTAAATTGGTGCAGTCACTATGAAGAACAGTATGGAGGTTCCTTAAAAAACCTAAAAATAGAGTTACCATATGATACAGCAATCTCATTCATGGGCATATATCTGGAGAAAACTCTAATTCGAAAAGATACATACAACCCAATGTTCATAGCAGCACTATTTACAATAGCCAAGACATGGAAGCAACCTAAATCGACAGATGAATGGATAAAGAAGATATGGTGTGTGTGTGTGTGTATCGATATATAATGGAATATTACTCAGACATCAAAAAGAATGAAATAATGGCATTTGCAGCAACATGGATGGACCTAGAGATTCTCATACTAAGTGAAGTAAGTCAGAGAAAGACAAATATCATATCACTTATACATGGAATCTAAAAAAATGATACAAATGAACTTATTTACAGAACAGACTCACAGACATAGAAAACAAACTTATAGTTATCAAAGGCAATGGGGGCAGGGATACAGATACACGCTACTATATATAAAACAGATAAACAAGGATCTACTGTATAGCACAGGGAACTATATTCAGTATCTTGTAATAACCTATGATGGAAAAGAATCTGAAAAAGAATATATATATATATGTATATAACTCAATGACTATGCTGTACTCCTAAAACTAACACAACATTGTAAACCAACTATATTTCAATTTAAAAAGATGTAATATCATAGCTATGCTAAGAACTGTGAAAGAAAGGAACTTGAAGCCACAAATACTTATAACAGAGGAATCCGACCTAGTCTAGGAGAATGAAGGGAGGTGTGAAGAGAAAGTTAGCTTCAGGCAGATTGAGAGCATATGCAGAAGTCCCATGTCCAAGGGAAATCCAGGACATTTGGGAGACTGAAAGAAGGCCAGAGTAGCAGGAAGGCAAAAGGAGTGGGAAAGGAGAATAAAATGATGAAAGAGTGATGAGCAGGGACCAAACTGTGCTGCACTCTGCTGGGAGAATTAAGAATTATTGTCCAATGATTTTCTTTATTCAGTTGATTAGGTGCTTAAATAAATAGTTTAGTTAAGGTAGATGAAATAACTGCATATTTAATCACAAGGAAATGAGTTCATGTTTCATAGAAATACAGTTTTTAATGGCCCTAAAAGAAGTACCTGAGCAGAGAGGACTGTGCAGCAGGACAGGGTGTAATGAGGTTACAGGACTTTCACCTAAAGGTACTGGAGAAAATGTCTAACGCGCTGACACCCAGAGAACAGTGCCGTGAAATTACTCTACTTCTACTGCCCAGGAAACACGGAGGCTAGGCTCTGTTAAGGTAAAATCCTGAAGAAGGAAACATTCACCTCTACAGCCTTTTGTTGGTGAACATTCTTCTCTTTGAGAAACCACTCTCTGGTCTAACATGAACTATCCCCACCTCCAGGCCCTCTTGAGTGCCCCTCCGTCCTGACGCAGCCCTCCGAAAACAAACTCCCACTCCATGCATCTAGCATTCCATCCCTCTCCATCTTCCACCTGCAGACGCCTAGGGCTTATTAACTCCATCTACCATTCCCACTATTCAATCAACTATATCTGTATTTTCCAAGGAAAGGGAAGGGTGGGTTCTTACTCTCATGAATTTGGAGAAGAAGCCTTACCTTCAAGAAAAGTAGCAGTGCTAAAAAAAGAGTGATACAGGGGCTTCCCTGGTGGCGCAGTGGTTGAGAGTTCGCCTCCTGATGCAGGGGTTCGTGCCCCAGTCCGGGAAGATCCCACATGCCGTGGAGCGGCTGGGCCTGTGAGCCATGGCCGCTGAGCCTGCACGTCCGGAGCCTGTGCTCCAAAACGGGAGAGGCCACAACAGTGAGAGGCCCGCGTACCGAAAAAAAAAAAAAAAAGAGTGATACATTAAATCAGTCAGAGTGCCAAGGAAGAAAATACTAGTTTGGGCCAAAGCTAAGAGAACTTTTAAGTATGGAAACTTGAGTTAAACCTTAGGCTTAGAGAAGGAGACTGAACTCTCGGGGTCATTCTAGAGTAAGTAACCCAGGCATGAAAACACAGAATAAAGGAATGATGCATGTCAGGCTTGGGATAAAGCATGAAATACTAGGGAAAATTTAAAAACTATCATGACTGCAACAGAGCATTTACAGGGAGAGTAGTGATAACAATAAAATAAGGAGAGAAAAATCTTAATGAGCCCCAAACACTACAGTGAGGAGTTTGGTCTTTCCCCTGTTGGTATTTGAGATCCACAGGGAGTAACTTGATGAGAGCTGTATTTTAATAAACTACAACGATGAACCTTGTAGTGTTTATCCATACATTCAACACATATTTATTCAATTCCTATAATGCCACCAAACACGGTGCTAGGAGCTAGGAGGATACACAATAAACCAGTAAGGAGGATATTCATTAATGTAAGCATTGAAAAGTCTGATGTAGTGATAGAAAGGAGGTATCCAAGAGACTGTGAAATTTTTATCATAGATTAAATCATAGAGTCAAAAGAGGGGAATTAAAGGCGACTCCACTGTTGGAACTCTGAAATGATGAAACTATTGTATCAAGCAGAAAACTGGGTCATATTTGGGAGAAAAGTGATTAATCTCATCTATAAAAGTTGAGTTTCAGGTGATGAGTGATTTCATCAAGTGGGGAGGTCCCACTGACAAATATAGGACGTGATAATCCTCTCTTTTCACTCATTATTTTTGGTTGACAATGCATGATGCGTTTACATCAATATTCTGACTGCATGTTCATGTTAATGAGATTTAATAGAGAAGATACCTAATGGGAGGATTGCAGAATGTGTGAAAATTAAAGATATTTAGGAAAGAACATTTTAATTTACTCTTAAATATATGTGAAGTATATTTATGCATTTATGACTATATAATCACATATATGCATATAGTAAATAAATGTTTCTGTGTACACACACACAAAATATATATATTCATGTTTGTACACGTTTCTTTCAACAGAGATGTAGAAGGTGGAGCATTTCAGAATCAAGCAGTGGAAGAGACCCAAACATTTATTCAAGACTCCATCCAAATTCCATCAATAATTCCACATAGGGGGCTTCCCTGGTGGCGCAGTGGTTGAGAGTCCGCCTGCCGATGCCAGGGACACGGGTTCGTGCCCCAGTCTGGGAAGATCCCACATGCCGCCAAGCGGCTGGGCCCATGAGCCGTTGAGCCTGTGCGTCCGGAGCCTGTGCTCCGCAATGGGAGAGGCCGCAACAGTGAAAGGCCCGCATACCGCAAAAAAAAAAAAAAAAAAAAAAAAAAAAATTCCACATATACTTTTAAAAGGTATTTTTACATACTTTTTTATTATTTAAGGCAAGTCATAAATATGGGTTTTTATGAGCAACTAGAAGTCAAAATTATAATATACACAAAGCCACAAAAGAGGAAATGACTCAACTAAGAACTGCAGGCTTTCTAACCAACATTTACCTAAACTATCTTGCATAGCAAGATAAATCTAACAGACAGAAGTTATAAAAATGAATTCAAATTCAGCCTTAAAAGTAAAATTAAAAATACATTACAAAATGTAAATCAGACAGCATTATTTTATGCTAAAATTGCCTTTCCCTCCAAGGATTTTTAAGCACGCAAAACCCTGATTTTAGCAGTCATGCTCTAATTTCAATTGTGTGAGAATTATTCTATCTTCATGAACACAAAAACAGAAGAATAACGAATAAATGACCTGTCCCTGATTTAAACAGTATATCAGAAACTGAACAAATAAAGGGATCCATACTTGTAAATACTAAGTACTTCTAATAAACCAAACTGGCTAAAAGACACTGAAAGGGCAGTTTTGAAAAATCCTCTGGGGGCCGGGTATCAAATGGATGCCATGAAACAGAACTGCATATGTTTTTACTTACCCATCTTGACAGCAATACCCCTATTTTCTCTTCTGGCAGTACAAACAAAATATTTTCTCTAGCCTCAGCCACATTTATCAAGGAATAAAGAGGCAAATATTACTGCTATCTACTTTAACCTGTTTAATTCTTCAATTTCTATTCAGGACTTCCTGAAAAATTCATGTACTTATTTTCAGGCACTTGATGGAATAGTAAATATGTATCAAAATAATTTCCTCTTCTGAAATCACAGTAAATGCACTGAGAAATTTCTTCTCCTGGAAGGTAGAAAAAGTTCCTAGAAGAAGGTAGCTTTCTATAGCACATACAACATTACAAATTACAAATATTGGTTAGGCAACCACATTCTAAAACGGTAGGTCTAGCCTTTGCTGAAACCCAGTCAAAATGCAAAAGAAGAAACAAATATACAAACAAACCAAAGACAAAAACTCTCAAGCACATGGAAATTGAAAGAGGGCTGAATCATTTATTCCTCTCCTCTTTTTTTAAAATATGCAAGTTGGCTTCACCCAGAAGATTTTAACATGTGTGAATCTTTTGACCCAGCAAACCTGAAATTCTATCCAGCAGAAGGAATTGCAAAACTGCATAAGGACATACATATGAGCATGGTCACTGAAACATAATTTGTAATAGCAAAAAAAAAAAAAAAAATGACAGACAATGTGTTAAACAATAAATAAATGGCTTACAAATTATAATACATTTAAACGGTGGAATGCTGGGCATGGATTACAAATAATGAGTTAGATTTGTGATGTTATAGATAAAGTTCATGATGGATCTCAGATTGGAAACATGGAGTTACAGAAAACCCACGTTTTAGATTAAAAAAACCCAAAATACACCCAGGTACATATGTATGTGTTTTTATGAGAATTAAAAATTATAGAAGGAAACACATTTAAATGTTAAGATTGTTCATCTTGTGGGAGTCGGATAACGGGACATTATTTTAGGAAGAAAACCTCTTACATTTCTTTTATACAATTCAGTATTTGAATTTTTTTGAAATGTCATGTACGAACAAGGAAGCAAAAAAATATGTTGACTAAATGCCAGAGACTGTCTGGGAAGTAGTTGCCATTTGCTCCTAGATGATAATCAAAGTCTACAACCATCTGAAAATTGAGGTAAACACCTTGCCTACTGCCCTGGTACCCTGAGACATCAAAGCTGGGGCCCCTCCCAACCCATGCTATGAGTCTGTTAGTTTGCATCCATTTACTGACTACAATTCCCAGCACATGGCAATGGCAGGGAGAACAAACATGGATAGAGAGGGAATGGACAGGGTCATAGGACATTTTGGAAGGCTGAGATCCTCTCCTGATAAAGACATGCAAGTGAGGGGAGTCAAGAACTCTGGGAGCAGTAACGTCTGGAAGTTGTAGTTTTACATGTTCTGTCACCAAAGACAATCTCAAGTCTGACTTAGGATAGCTAGGATATGTCTAGTCTTCCTCATAGTCAGATAAGAAGGAAACAGATGTCTTACTTCTGCCTAGGAAGGTCCCGGTAGATTAATAACCACTGGGTAATGGACAATAGGTGAGAGGCTATACACAGAGACACGAAGGAACACAACACATAGAGAAGAGAGAACGCAATGTAAAGAGAGTGGCAGAGATTAGAGCAATACAGCCACAAACCCAGGAATGCTGATGACCAGCAGAAGCTGCAGGTGGCAAAGGACAGAATGTCTCCTAGAGCCTCTGGAGAGGGCACAGCGCTGTAAACACCTTGATTTCAGGCTTCTGGCTTCAGAATTGTGAGAGATGACGTTTCTGTTGTTTTAAGCCACCACGTTTGTGGTAATTTATTTGTTCTGGCAACCCTAGGGAACTAATCCAACATTTTTTTCTTTTCATGCCCTTCCTTTCATTCAAAGGTTATGAGTAATGATCATCACCCTCACCAAGTACTATATGTATGTCAGAAATAGTGATAAATTTTTTTACAGTCTTTTTATCATTTAACCTTCCTAACAACCCTGCGAGGATGACATTATTATTAACTCATCATAGAGGAAGAAACTGACAACTAGAATTCAGACCCAAGTCAGTCTGATTTCAGTCTATCACCCTCCACTAAAAATACTAAAGAATAAGGGAGAGTATAAAGTAAATGAATACTTCCTTACCTGCACATGCATTAATAAAGTCTCTGGAAGAAGGGGGGGAAAGGGGGGAGACGGAAGGCAAGGTGAGAGGGTATCTTCCATTCTATTACATTATTAAAAATTTCTGAATCCTGTTAATCTATTGTATGGATATATTAAAAAATAACCAAAGAAAATAGCAGTTACCTAGTGAAAAAAAGTTAAATCCCCAAATGAATAACAAGAAATTAATAAAAATATAAATTTATGAGCAAAAGAAACAATTTTGAGAATAGAACTAAAATCATACTGGACTTAGAAAATAAGGAAACAGGTCCCGAAAGTATTAGGTGACTAGCAGAGTACTGCTGACTTTTTGTAGTTATTTAAATAAAGTCAACTCTTTCCTACAATATGTGCTAATTCTCTGCCTTCTGCTCCACTCAGAAGTATCTACTGACAATACGCCAAGAGTGGACAACAGTGACTAAACATTCCAGTGTTCAATGCACAGGTCTCTCCCTCAGGCATCTCTCTGCTGTCCTTTTGCTGTAATTCTTAAAAGTTTACAAACGTACCCTAAGAGACTGTAGAAATTAGGGGTCTCAAAACATAGATTATGAAATTATTATCAAGGGAGTTATAAATCTGTATTCTTTGGATGTTAATTAAGAAAACTGAAATTTTCTGTCTTAAGTGATTTTCATTTAGAATTAGGAGAAGGGAATATTTATGATCTCTAATAGCTATTCCTGAACGTACAATTCTAAAATTTTAGTGCCTTTCACTGTAATCCTGCTACCTGAAATGCATAAGCTACAAAAATGCCAACAAATAGGATTCTTATTGTTATATTCCTCTTCCCAGGATTCTTCCTTACTAAGCACTTCTTTTTTCATTAAAAAAGAATTTCTCTAATAATTTTCAAAAGAACAAGAAAATAAATTTTTATCAAAATAGTGACTCAATTTTTCATTATTATCAATTAGCACTTTATCAGATCTTTACAACTACTCAATACGTCACCAATCATAGCCGGTGCTTCATCTTTTCCAGAGACACATGCAAACCCCAGAAGATAATTGAGTAGATTAGAGTGAACACCAATAAAATCTAGGTCAAACTTAATAACCTTCCAACAGCAGCAACCACGGTGCGTACTAAATGCACCAACCATGAACAAGATGTTTTGATGAAGCCAAAACCAATTCAGGGACTTCTGAGAATGATGTATTTCCATATGGTGACTTTTGTACGACTTTCTTTTTTCAGTATATTTACTTGCAAATGTAACACTTATTTCACTATTTTCAATACAGTATTTAAAATGACTAACTGATTACTGATCATTAATCTTTGATTGACTTGCCCTATTATGACTCACTGAAATGAAACATTAGATACAGAAACTGGCTGGGGTAGAAAATTGTGGCTAAGGTACAGTCAACAAACCTAAACCTTCAAATAACCAGGATTTTAATATTAGGAATCACAAACGGAACTCAGAAAGAGGAGAATCAGCAAATAAATTGAGCCCATACTACCCAGGGCTTTTCCCATAGCGGCGCCAGTTCTTTTCAGGATCATTTACATCTAATCCTGTGGAGCAGTGAGGGTGTGTTTTCAGCACCCTCAGCATGGCAAGGACTTCAGTGAAGTGTTTATCTCATGGCTGTTCCTCCCGTGAATTCTCGGGAGGACCCTGAACCAAAGGTGCTCTTACAAAAACGGTTTTACCATGTATACATTTTTTTCCCCACAAATTCACTGATCCCCTGAAAAAAAATATTCTACAAGTACTTACTATGGACTAAGGTATTAGTGAAGATAAACAATTAGGTGCCTGTCTTGCACAGTGGGTCCCCCAGTTAGGGACACTGTGGGATGTGCTAAGTGGTGGCGACGTGTGAAGCCAGGGGCCTACAGGGGACAGGGTAGCTGATTTGTTCTGGAGAGTTCAGAAATTTTCACAGATGTCTTAGAAAGGCCATTCAAGAGTTATTCTTTTAAAGGTTTTAGAAGTAATAATGGCTTTTTGCTTTCAGATGAGGTATCCCATAATTTACCCTGTATTATTGAGGTGACTGCCAGCTATCAGGTAAATTTGAAAGTCGGAATGCTAGGAATTGATCCTATGAGTTCTTACATTTTTGAAATAGTATTTTCATATCTAATATGTTTTTCTAAGCTTCTAGCTCTCATTATACTTGTAGGTTTTAAAAAAGAAATGATCACTATAGGGTATGTCCCATTAATTATTATAGTTCTTACCCATGCCACACCTTTTCCCCAGTAACCGGTCTGAGTTTTTGTTAGAAAAAGTATTTTTACATAATTATAGACTTGCAGTTAGAAAAACAATAGAGAGAGTGCCCATATACCTTTCACCCAGATTTCCCTAATGTTAATATCTTACATAATTATCAAAATAATTGTATCAAAATAGGAAATCAACATTGGTTTAATACTATTAACTACAAACTTTATTCAGATTTCAACAGTTCTTCCACTGATGTCTTTTTTCTCCTCTGACATCTTGACGTTTTAAAAACTAATTTAGTGAATGACCAGTTATTTGAGAAAGAAAAAGGAATAGGAATTAGAATTGTCAGCTTCTTAAATGAGACATACATGATTAAAAGTATTTTTTGTTTTATGTTTGAAATATAATTGTTCAATGGGATAAGCTTTGTTCAATGTTATTTTATGTGTTACTTATTATATAACCTTGGCTGAACTCTGACATAATAAATAGATGCACAAAAATATATTTTTCACATTCTCTACTCTCCCCTGTTATTTAAAACTAAAGGTAGTTCGTTAAACTGGGGATGGAAGGCTAAGTCCTGTCTGGTAAGGTTTCACAAGAGTGTAGCATCTAGAAGTGCCCCTCCTAGTAGGAGAGTGGTAGCTGCAGACACCCACATTGAGATCCACATCTGCTAAAAACACGAGCTCCTCAACTGTCTAACACCAAAGCGAGGTGATCTGCTACGAGCACCTATGCACATCCCTCTTCTAACTGTGCATTAGCTCTTATCCAATTAGCCAATAGAGGCCAATGCATTTTGCTTCAAATTACTATCCCTTTGAGGAATTTCAATGTAAAGGGCACATAAGAATTCTAGAAAACCAGGCCAGGGAGAGAACGGCCTGGGATGACACCCCCTGCTTGTTTCTTCTTCTGTTCTCCTTTTCAGACTGGCAGCACTGGCTGGGATCACATTATATTTTCATGTATTCCATAATGTGAAAGTTTGAATCTTGGAATAACAAATGTGCTTAACTACCCATGGCATACCACCAGGAACATTATTTTGACACATATATGAAAACTGGAAGTATAAATTGCTCTGGCAAGAGAAGGACACTCCATCTCTCCTAGAAGTTAACAGTAGACGACTTCAGTACAACTGGTCGGGGAGTCACTTTTTAGTAATTCTCCAGAGTCCTCAGCATTAGTCAGAAATTATCTTTTCTTGTAGTGTCATTTCTAAAGCACATGCAGCTCTACTGAAACTTAGAGCCTTATTATAGATTGGGTTCATTAGGCAGAAAAAAATATTAACAAGCTACAGTATTTCTTTTGGTTAAATAAGAATAAAGTTCAGTCCATTAGTATTTTCCACCACTCCCATACAACACTCACAGTGCCCAGATGCTATGAAAATAATAATTCCACTCTGCTCTGGAAATAGAAGCATTTATAAAATTGTGGAAATAATCGTTACTTACTTAAGAGGTTGTTAGGAGGCCTAGCACTCAGGAAAGAAGGTATGTGCTCATGTTAACGAACGGTACAAAAGTATGCAAACTTCAGGATTAAATGCAGTTCTACTTCTTCCATGGATAGTTGCATATAAAAATCCTAAAATGTTGGTCAGTTGTCTATTTTCTATTGTCTGTTTGGTCCAAAGGACCCTGGTAGTAAAAACAGATGCCAAAGTTATTAATTACGTTTAAATAAACACAGTAGAAACATATATACAAGATATAAAACCCTCAATCAACTTGGAGCTTGCTATAATTTATCACATTTTAGAAGGTTATTTTAATATAATTTACGTGAACCATCTAAATCTGTTTGACATATTCATATCCCTAGAAGAAGACTTTAAAAATTAAATGGCTTAGGACTTCCCTGGTGGCACAGCAGTTAAGAATCTGCCTGCCAATGCAGGGGACACAGGTTTGAGCCCTGGTCTGGGAAAGTCCCAAATGCCACAGAGCAACTAAGCCCATGTGCCACAACTACTGAGCCTGCTCTCTAGAGCCCGCGAGCCACAACTACTGAAGCCCAAGAACCTAGAGCCCGTGCTCTGCAACAAGAGAAGCCACTGCAATGAGAAGCCCACACACCACAATGAAGAACAGCCCCCGCTCGCTGCAACTAGAGAAAGGCTGCGCGCAGCAACGAAGACCCAACGCATCCAAAAATAAATTTATTTTTTTAAAAATTAAATGACTCAAAACCTGTAATAAATGTTTGAAGCTTTAAAGTGTCATTTTTCTCCTCTTCACTTACTCTGTTGTTTGGGTTGGGCTGAGAGGACCACAGAAATTAGTAAGACTCTGGTCTAAAACTGTGTCCTGTTTTATATTCTTCAAGCAGGATTTAGAATTATGAAAAATTCTACCACCCATCGTGAGAATACAAGGAGGCCCTGGTGCTTCAGATGTATAATATGAGCAAGTCATGTGATTTCTTGCTAAATTCTGGATGTAATGATTTTCTCATCAGTTTGACAGTCAAGATTCTCATTAATGTGTAACAGGGTAGAAGTTGTAAACTGGTGGAATTGGACTGATTTTCTGATTTTCCCCATTGCATGGCACAGTCAACAGATTAATTGTGTCAGAGTTTCAGCATTCCAAATCTTCACCTGGGAAGAGGCAAGCCTGGGGGGGCAGCTGCTATGGTGACCATGCCCATGGCTAGGCCCTCAGGCATAAACACACTGCCCCACCAGTAACCATCTCTTGAATTTTAGTTCTTTGAGTATAGTAAGGACAAAGAATACATAAATGATGAATCATTTATTGATCATGAATCAACTTTACCTGATGAAGAAACAATGAATACAACTATTATTCTAGATTTTATTCTCAAGAATAAGTAATTCTGTACTAATGGAGAAAATTTTGATTGCTTGACCATAAATACAAGAAAAAGATAAGTTCCTGTTTATTATAAAGTACCATTCTGAGAATTAATTAAAAGAAAGCATTTGATAGGGTCACTTACCAGCAAATTACCTTTCTATATAAAATCAAAGTACATGTGCATTTGGTGTCATTAATGCCATGAAAAAAGAAAAACAAATAGAAGATAAACTTTCAAAAGAAAAAGAAGATAGAAAATGAACTCGTAAAAAATGAATTCTTGAATATAGATATTACCTGAAAGTAGGCTTTACTATCATTTCACTTTTAAGGAAGATTCTACCTTTTAATTACTAGTGTAACCAAGCAGGACCATATGGGGCCTTCCCGGAACAGACCCCTCCCCCATATCCTCTGTATAGCAGTATCGGATGCACATTTCCCGAGTTGATTTACAGAGGCTAAAACCCCCACCAAATGGAAGAATTAACTACTTGACGACTGTGAGCACATAGCCCCCAGGTCTATTAGAGCCTAAGGATTGATAATGTTAACCCCCCGTGACACCGCCCTGTTACCTCACCATGAACCAATCAGAGTACTGTGCATAAGCTGATCACACACCGGGGATTCCCCTCACTCATTTGGCCTTTAAAAATGCTTTCCTGGCTCACTCCCTCTTGCGAGAGCACCAGAATCACAACTAACTGCTGAACAATCATCAGCAGGAAGACACTGGAACTCACCAAAAAAGATACCCCACATCCAAAGACAAAGGAGAAGCCACAATGAGATGGTAGGAGGGGCGCAATCACAATAAAATCAAACCCCGTGACTGCTGGGTGGGTGACTCACAGACTGGAGAACACTTATACCACAGAAGCCCACCCACTGGAGTGAAGGCTCTGAGTCCCACGTCAGGCTTCCCAACCTGGGGGGCCGGCAACAGGAGGAGGCATTCCTAGAGAATCAGACTTTGAAGGCTAGTGGAATTTCACTGCAGGACTTCGACAGGACTGGGGGAAACAGATACTCCAGTCCTGGAGGGCACACACAAAGTAGTGTGCGCATTGGGACCCACGGGAAGGAACAGTGACTGGATAGGAGACTGAACAACCAGACCTACCTGCTAGGATTTGGGGGTCTCCTGTAGAGGCAGGTGGTGGCTGTGGCTCACCACGGGGACAAGGACACTGGCAGCAGAAGTTCTGGGAAGTACTCCTTGGTGTGAGCCCTCCCAGAGTCCTCCATTAGGCCTAACAAAGATCTGGGTAGGCTCCAGTGCTGGGTCGACTCAGGCCAAACAACCAACAGGGAGGGAATCCAGCTCCACCCATCAGAAGAGAAGAGGATTAAAGTATAACTGAGCTCTGCCCAACAGAGCAACACCCAGCTCTACTCACCACCAGTCCTGCCCATCAGGAAACTTGCACAAGCCTCTTAGATAGACTCATCCACCAGAGGGCAGAAAGCAGAAGCAAGAAGAGTTACAATTCGGCAGCCTATGGAAGGAAAACCACATTCACAGACAGACAGACAAAATGAAAAGGCAGAAGACTTTGTCCCAGATGAAGGAACACTACAAAACCCCAGAAAAACAACAAAATTAAGTGGAGATAGGCAACCTTCCAGAAAAAGAATTCAGAATGATGATAGTGAAGATGATCCAGGACCTTGGAAAAAGAATAGAAGCAAAGATCAAGAAGATGCAAGAAATGTTTAACAAAGACCTAGAAGGATTAAAGAACAAACAGAGTTGAACAATAAAATAACTGAAATGAAAATTACACTAGAAGTAATCAATAGAAGAATACCTGAGGCAGAAGAAAGGATAAGTGACCTGGAAGACAGAATGGTGGAATTCACTGCTGCTGAACAGAATAAAGAGAAAAGAATGAAAGAAATGAAGACACCCTAAGAGACGTCTGGGACAACACTAAATGCAAAAACATTCACATAATAGGCGTCCCAGAAGGAGAAGAGTGAGAGAAACGACCCAAGAAAATATTGAAAGAGATGACAGTCGAAAAGTTCCCTAACATGGGAAAAGCAATAGCCACCCAAGTCCAGGAAGCACAGAGAATCCCAGGCAGGATAAACCCAAGGAGAAACATGCAGAGACACATAGTAATCAAATTGACAAATATTAAAGACAAAGAAAAATTATTGAAAGCAACAAGGGAAAAATGACAAATAACATACAAGGGAACTCCCATAAGGTTAACAGCTGATTTCTCAGCAGAAGCTCTTCAAGTCAGAAGGGACTGGCATGATATATTTAAAGTGATGAAAGGGAAGAACCTACAACCAAGATTACTCTACCCAGCAAGGACCTCTTCACATTCGACAGAGAAATCAAAAGCTTTACAGACAATCAAAAGCTAAGAGAATTCAGCATCACCAAAGCAGCTCTAAAACAAATGCTAAAGGATCTTCTCTAAGTGGGAAACACAAGAGAAGAAAAGGACCTACAAAAACAAACCCATAACAATTAAGAATATGATAATAGGGACATACATATCAATAATTACCCTAAACATGAATGGATTAAATGCATCATCCAAAAGACACAGGCTTACTGAATGGATATAAAAACAAGAGCCATATATATGCTGTCTACAAGAGACCCACTTCAGACCTGGGACACATACAGACTGAAAGTGAGGGGATGGAAAAAGATATTCCATGCAAATGGAAATCAAAAGAAAGCTGGAATAGCAATTCTTGTGTCAGATAAAATAGACTTTAAAATAAAGAATGTAACAACAGACGAGGAAGGACACTACATAATGATCAAGGGATCAATCCAAGAAGAAGATATATGCACTCAACATAGGAGCACCTCAATATATAAGGCAACTGCTAACAGCTATAAAAGAGGAAATTGACAGTAACACAATAATAGTGGGGGACTTTAACACCTCAGTTACACCAATGGACAGATCATCCAAACAGAAAATTAATAAGGAAACACAAGCTTTAAATGACACAATACACCAGAGAGATTTAATTGATATTTATAAGACATTCCACCCCAAAACAGCAGATTACACTTTCTTCTCAAGTGTGCACTGAACATTCTCCAGGACAGATCACATCTTGGGTCACAAATCAAGCCTCAGTAAAGTTAAGAAAATTGAAATCCTATCAAGCATCTTTTCTGACCACAACACTATGAGATTAGAAATGAATTATAGGGAAAAAAACGTAAAAAGCACAAACACATGGAGGATAAACAATACGTTACCAAATAACCAAGAGATCACTGAAGAAATCAAGGAGGAAATCAAAAACTACCTACAGACAAATGACAATGAAAACACAATGATCCAAAACTTATGGGATGCAGTAAAAACAGTTCTAAAAGGGAAGTCTACAGAAATACAAGACTACCTCAAGAAACAAGACAAATCTCAAATAAACAATTTAACCTTACACCTAAAGGAGCTAGAGGAAGAAGAACAAACAAAACCCAAAGTTAGTAGAAGGAAAGAAATCATAAAAATCAGAGCAGAAATAAAAGAAATAGAAACAAAGAAAACAATACAAAGATCAATAAAACTAAAAGCTTGTTCTTTGAGAAGATAAACAAAATTGATAAACCACTAGCCAGACTCATCAAGAAAAAGAGGGAGAGGACTCAAATCAATAAAATTAGAAGTGAAAAAGGAGAAGTTACAAAAGACACCGCAGAAATACAAAGCATGATAAGAGACTACTACAAGCAACCCTGTGCCAATAAAATGGACAACCTGGAAGAAAGGGACAAATTCTTGGAAACTTATAACCTTCCAAGACTGAACCAGGAAGAAACAGAAAATATAAACAGACCAAACACAAGTAATGAAATTGAAACTGTGATTAAAAATCTTCCAACAAACAAAACTGCAGGACCAGATGGCTTCATAGGTGAATTCTATCAAACATTTAGAGAAGAGCTAACACTCATCCTTCTCAAACTTTTCCAGAAACTTACAGAGGAAGGAACACTCCCAAAGTCATTCTATGAGGCCAGCATCACCCTGATACCAAAACCAGACAAAGATATTACAAAAAGAGAAAATTACCGACCAATATCACTGATGAATACAGATGCAAGAATTCTCAACAATATACTAGCAAACAGAATCCAACAACACATTAAAAGGCTCATACACCATGATCAAGTGGGACTTATCCCTGGGATACAAGGAATCTTCAATATATGCAAACCAATCAATGTGATACACCATATTAACGAAGTGAACAATAAAAACTATATGATCATCTCAATAGATGCAGAAAAAGCTGTTGACAAAATTCAACACCCATTTATGGTAAAAACTCTCCAGAAAGTGGGCATAGAGGGAAGCTACCTCAACATAATAAAGGTCATACAGGACAAACCCACAGCAAACATCATTCTCAATGGTGAAAAACTGAAAGTATTTCCTCTAAGATCAGGAAGAAGACAAGGATGTCCACTCTCACCACTATTATTCAACATACTTTTGGAAGTCCAAGCCCCGGCAATCAGAGAATATAAAGAAATAAAAGGAGGGCCTCCCTGGTGGCGCAGTGGTTGAGAGTCCGCCTGCCAATGCAGGGGACATGGGTTTGTGCCCCAGTCTGGGAAGATCCCACATGCCACCAAGCGGCTGGGCCCGTGAGCCATGGCTGCTGAGCCTGCACGTCCGGAGCCTGTGCTCTGCAATGGGAGAGGCCACAGCAGTGAGAGGCCCGTGTACTGAAAAAAAAAAAAAAGAAAGAAATAAAAGGAATACAAATTGGAAAAGAAGAAGTAAAACTGTCACTGTTTGCAGATGACATGATACTATACATAGAGAATCCTAAAGATGCCATCAGAAAACTACTAGAGCTAATCAATGAACTTGGTAAAGTTGCAGGATACAAAATTAATGCACAGAAATCTCTTGCATTCCTATACTCTAATGATGAAAAATATGAAAGAGAAATTAAGGAAGCAGTCCCATCTACCATTGTAACAAAAAGTATAAAATACCTAGGAATAAGTCTACCAAAGCAGACAGAAGACCTGTATGCAGAAAACTATAAGACACTGATGAAAGAAATTAAAGATGATACAAACAGATGGGGAGACATACCATGTTCTTGGAGTGGAAGAATCTATATTGTGAAAATGACTATACTACCCAAAGCAATCTACAGATTCAATGAAATCCTTATCAAATTACCAATGGCATTTTATACAGAACTAGAACAAAAAGTCTTAAAATTTGTATGCAGACACAAAAGACCCTGAATAGCCAAAGCGGTCTTGAGGGAAAAAAATGGAGCTGAAGGAATCAGACTCCCTGACTTCAGACTATACTACAAAGCTACAGTAATCAAGACAATATGGTACTGGCACAAAAACAGAAACACAGATCAGTGGAACAGGATAGAAAGCCTAGAGATAAACCCACGCACCTATGGTCAACTAACTATGATAAAGGAGACAAGGATATACAATGAAGAAAAGACAGTCTCTTCAGTAAGTGGTGCTGGGAAAACTGGACAGCTATATGTAAAAGAATGAAATTAGAACACTCCCTATCACCATACACAAAACTAAACTCAAAATGGATTAGAGACCTATATGTAAGTCGGGACACTATAAAACTCTTAGAGGAAAACATAGGAAGAACACTCTGACATAAATCACAGAAAGATCTTTTTTGATCCACCTCCTAGAGTAATGGAAATAACAAAAATAAACAAATGGGACCTAATCAAACTTAAAAGCATTTGCAAAGCAAAGGAAACTACAAACAAGACTAAATGACAAATCTCAGAATGGGAGAAAATATTTGCAAATGAATCAACAAAGGATTAATCTCCAAAATATATAAACAGCTCAGGCAGCTCAATATTAAAAAAAACAAACAGCCCAATCAAGAAATGCGTAGAAGACCTAAATAGACATTTCTCCAAAGAGGACATACAGATGGCCAAGAAGCACATGAAAAGCTGCTCAACATCACTAATTAGTAGAGAAATGAAAATCAAAACTACAATGAGGTATCACCTCACACCAGTTAGAATGGGCATCATCAGAAAATCTACAAACAACAAATGCTGCAGAGGGTGTGGAGAAAAGGGAACCCTCTTGCACTGTTGGTTGGAATGTAAATTGATACAGCCACTATGGAGAACAGTATGGAGGCTCCTTAAAAATCTAAAAATAGAATTACCATATGACCCAGCAATCCCACTATTGGGCATACACCCAAAGAAAACCATAATTCAAAAAGACACATGCACCGCAATGTTCCTTGCAGCACTATTTACAATAGCCAGGTTATGGAAGCAACCTAAATGCCCATCGACAGATGAATGGATAAAGAAGAGGTAGTACATATATACAATGGAATATTAGCCATAAAAAGGAACAAAATTGGTCATTTGTAGAGATGTGGATGGATCTAGAGACTGTCATACAGAGTGAAGTAAGTCAGAAAGAGAAAAACAAATATCGTATATTAATGCATATATGTGGAACCTAGAAAAATGGTACAGATGAACTGGTTTGCAGGGCAGAAATAGAGACACAGATATAGAGAACAAACGTACGGACACCAAGGGGGGAAAGTGGCAGGGGGTTGGGGTGGTGGTGTGATGAATTGGGAGATTGGGATTGACATGTATACAGTGATGTGTATAAAATGGATAACTAATGAGAACCTGCTGTATAAAAAAATAAATAAAATTCAAAAATTAAAAAAAAATGCTTTCCTGAAACCCACGGGGGAGCTTAGGTTTTTTGAGCACTAGCTACCTGGACTCCTTGTACACAGCCTTACAATAAACGCTGCACTTTTCTTCACCACAACCCGATGTCAGTAGATTGGCTTTACTGTGTGCAGGCGAGTGGACCCAAGTTTGGTTCAGTAATACCAGGATATTTAAAAATAATTCACCAAGCCTGCTATATTTAAGCATTATTTTTCATAAAGTAAAGTTTATCAAATAAACTACACACATAAATATTTTGGCCACAGTTAATTTTTGTCTAATAACTGAAATATACTGTTAACACATTGTTAATTTGGTCTATATTGTGACTCAAAAGATCTCATTTTTTAATTAGAGCACTATTTCTTATCACTATAACATTACAGTCTTTATTTAAGCTATCCTTTGAGGAAGACTGAAACTGATTTCCCAGAATTTAGGTTAATGAGAGCTCCATATCCCAGTGCACTGCAGATTATTTCACATTGTACCCTTCCTTCTAGTGATTGACAACAGAAGTGCAGATTCACACTTGCCTAGGAATAGTCCCCCCTGGATGGATGTACAAGGAAATTAAAAGCCTACCCTTTTCAGTGGCTTTAAGATAGCATTCAGTTCACCTTGTCACTTGGTGGCAAGTTTACCTAATTGATTCTTATGTGTGACAAAGTAACAGTTCACAGGATTATTTTAAATTCTGTCTTCTAAAACTTTTTTCCCCTCACTTTGTGATTTCACATGGAACACTGCTTTATTTGAATAGTCAGCCTTTATCAGCATGAAGCCAGGTTTTGTCTGATGAAGACAGGGACAGAGCTGCTTCTATTTCTCCCCAGCGTTTCTTCAATCCACTTTATTAAAGCAAAATTGAGAAGAGGTTTCTGGTGACAACATTTGTAGTTCTTTAGGCAGATAAAAACGTGTAGGTATGGATGAGGATTTATTCAGTTTTATTTCTGCCTGAATATTTTAGAATCAATATTAATTCTCAGGGAAAAGATCGCTGGGATGTTAGAAGGCCTCTGGAGGTTCCAATTTGGTAGAACCTTGCCAAAGGACTCCTGCAAAAGACGCACAAGGGCACCATCGCCTCATGTCACAGGGTACTCTGGCTGAAGGTATCACATTTATCATATGTTTCTGTCACAGTGGGAAACCAGGCGGTTTGGTTTTATTTTAAATATCAAATATTCTAATAATATTAATAAACGATAGATAATAAGATCCTCACTTGGAGAACAGGATTCTCGAGTTTGAGAAAAATATAAAGATAGGTGTTGGCTGTTTCCCTTTTTTTTTTTTTCTTTCTTTTCCGGTACGCGGGCCTCTCACTGCTGCGGCCTCTCCCATTGCGAGGCACAGGCTCCGGACGCGCAGGCTCAGCGGCCACGGCTCACGGGCCCAGCCACTCCACGCCATGTGGGAGCCTCCTGGACCAGGGCACGAACCCTGCATTGGCAGGCAGACTCTCAACCACTGCGCCACCAGGGAAGCCCCCTGATGTGGACCATTTTTAAAGTCTTTAGTGAATGTGTTACAATATTGCTTCTGTTTTATGTTTTGGTTTTTTGGTCACAAGGCATGTGGGATCTTAGCTCCCTGACCAGGGACTGAACCCACACCCCCTACATTCGAAGGAGAAGTCCTAACCACTGGACCTCCAGGGAAGTCCCTGTTTCACTTTATATCACATCTATGTGTTATAATTATTACTCCAAAATAGAACTGCTATACAGTCAATTAAACAATTTGGAGAAATGCTTTTTTTATGCCTCTGTCCCTATACTGCCCTACAGCCTTACATATATATAATTCAAGAAAAGGTTAAGGATATTTTCTTAAGAGAAGCAAAAACGAAAGGAACAGTTGAAAAATTTTAACTCCATCTAACCATTCGTGACTATACATGATAATGAAGGCAAAGAATAGAAGCTGGCAGGGAAAGAAGGTCTTGTAAAACTTGTATTGCTAGGGTACACAGATCATGGCACAAGATGTGGGAAAAACAATTATAAAAAATATTTTCGAGCTAAAGAGGAAGAACAAAGGAAGACCAGCTTTTATTTTCTACACAATGCTATTCAAACAAGTAAATTATGTTGTTTTTAGTAGGTTGAATGAACGGAAAATAAAGTTACACATAAGTTCAGATATTTGGTCTTAATCAGCAACTCTCACTTCAAGGGCATGGCCTCAAACAAGGACATCAGCCTTTATAGGCCTAAAGAGTATATGAGGAGCTATCTATAAAAATGAAAACAAACTCCAAAGGGTCCCACCCCCAAATACTCTCATAGCTCCACTTTGCTGTGGACTTTTAGTGCAGACACTGTATTCAATTTCCATGTAGATCTACTGACCTTATATCTGTGATAAAATGGTGTTAGGTTATTTGACAGCATTCAGAAGTTCTTTGTAATTTCCTGTTTTATTAGGTAGCAGTAGGGAAAAACATAACAATAATCAAGTATGGATACTTAAATGAAAGAACACTAAAAAGCTGGTGAACTTGGCTTTCTACAAAGTATGCATGTAATTACCTTTTATTCATTCATTTCACAGTCTGTGTCCTATATTACTTAATTGCAGAGAAAAGAGCAGACTGCTCACGTGTACACTAACTGTAAGTGATTGAATGATCCTGTTCTCAGTTCTTGAGAGAAAAAAATATATTAATGAAGACAATATAAAGAAGGCAAAAAGAGGGGCTTCCCTGGTGGCGCAGTGGTTGAGAGTCCGCCTGCCGATGCAGGGGACACGGGTTCGTGCCCCGGTCCGGGAAGATCCCACATGCCGCGGAGAGGCTGGGCCCGTGAGCCATGGCCGCTGAGCCTGCGCGTCCGGAGCCTGTGCTCCGCAATGGGAGAGGCCACAGCAGTGAGAGGCCCACGTACCGCAAAAAAAAAAAAAAAAAAAAAAAAAAGAAGGTAAAAATAGGACTTAATCCACAAAAATATATACTGCCCTCTTATAAAAACATGATTTAAGAACAGATAGTCTAAGAACTGTTAGTTAACTCCCACACTTGATCTTACTCATTTTATTCATTAATTTTATTCTAAATTAAAAAAAAGATTTCACATCAGATTCAAACATCTGCAAAGAAATATTAATGATGAAAAGCCAATTATTATAACCATTTTATGCGCAAGGGTGGGAGCTCAAGAGTAGCAAATGGACATTTGCTAAAAGGCTGTTCCACTGAAACTTGAAAACAACCATGTTCAAGGTGATATGTTTTCATCGTCCATATATTAAAAATGGTCTGTGTTGATTTCTGTCTGAAATTGGTGATTACATAAGGAGGAGCACAATTTATTGATTTCATCTAAGAACTCAACACCAAAGTAATTTAAAAACCTAAAGACCTGCCTTTAGCCACAAAGATTATTCTTACTTCTGGTTCTTGTCAAGAAATATAATCATGATCTCTTTGATGCCCAAGTCTTTTAAATGTTTTATCATAAAATATAATATTCATGGAGGATCAGCTGAAGGATGTATAGTCCATTAATTTTTCTGTAGCCTTTAAGATTTTGCCTGGATTCTCTTTAGTCCATTAGAGACCTTGGATTAACTTTAGAAACTTGTACAATTTTTTTTTCCCCCAAAATGTACTTTGGTACTAGCACCTAGAAATGCCATAATAAATATCTCTATGAATTTTATCATCACATTTTTTTTTTTTTTTTTTTTTTTTTGCGGTACGCGGGCCTCTCACTGCTGTGGCCTCTCCCATTGCGGAGCACAGGCTCCGGACGCGCAGGCTCAGCGGCCATGGCTCACAGGCCCAGCCGCTCCGCGGCATGTGGGATCTTCCCGGACCGGGCCACGAACCCGTGTACCCTGCATCGGCAGGCGAACTCTCAACCACTGCGCCACCAGGGAAGCCCCATCACATTTTTTTTGGTACAGACATTGGTGAGGCCATCATCTTTTATTTCACACATAGTGTCCTTTTATGAGACCCGTGAAAAAAATGTTATTTACTTGTTATCCCCCAGAAAAGCTGTTCAGGGGACACTGTAAATATTTTAACTGACTGCGGTAGTTTTAAAACATGTGTGCAATTTCTTTGACATTCCTTCAATCTAATTTCCCTCTCTTGAATATGGCCTTGCTTTAGTGTCTCAGTTGTAGTTGGCAGAAAGTGACAGAAGTGATACTGCATGATTTGGGAGACTAGAATATAAAAAGCAACACAACTTCTACCTGTCTCTTTCTCTCTTTCTCTCTCTCTCTCTCTCTCTCTCTCTCTCTCTCTCTCTCTCTCTCTCTCTCCTCTCACCCTCATGCCTTGGAGACCTTAGCCAACATACAGATGTTCAGCTACCTGAGCCACTGTGCTGGAGAAACCACATGGAAGGACCATAGAGACAGACAGAGATGCTCAAGGAATGCCAACTGTTCCAGCCTCCGCTCTTTGAGTCATCCCAGTATCAAATGCCAAGTATTTGAGTAAGAAAATGCTGAGATGATTCCAGCCCCGACTTTCCACCTAAACTGGCTAATGCCAGGTAGTATAGAAATGAGCTGCCCACGTTAAGCTCTGTCCAAATTGCAGATTCACGAGCAGAATAAATGTTATTCTAGTGTGATAGGAGTAGTAATGGCCCCCCAAAGATGTCCATATCCTGCACCCTGGAGTCTACAGGTATGATAAGGGGAATTAAGGTTTCAGTTGGGATTAAGTTTGCTTGAAATTAGCTGCCCTCAAGATAGGGAGATTATCCTTGATTAACCAGGTAGGCTAATGTAATCACAAGGGTCCTTAAAAGGGGAGGAGTGAGGAAGAAGAAGAGAGTCAGAGGGAGATGTGAGTACAGAAGAATGTTCAGAGAGATGAAACATCACTGGCTTTGGAGATGGAGGTAAGGAACCATAAGCCAAGGAATGAGGTAACCTATAGATGTTGGAAAAGGCAAAGAAACAGATTCTCTGCCAGAACTTCTAGAAAGAAATAGGGTCCTACTTGATTTTAGTCTGATAAGATCTATGTGAGACTTCTTTCATCCAGAACTTTGACAATAAATTTGTGTTAAGTCACTAAGTTTGTGATAATTTATTATCGTAGCAATAGAAAACTATACACTCTTAAGCCTCTAAGTTTAGGGGGATTTCTTATCACTAACTCTATAATTGGAACAGGGACCTTGCTTAATTCTCAGTTTTGGCCTATAGGAAGTTCAAACCCAATCAATGAGCCATCTTGGACCACTCCGCAGGATCTCGTACCTCCACTCTAATTTTCCCTTTCTTTTGCTATGTTTTCTCCCTGGTACTATGCTTATTTTTTATATACTACCTCAAATCCTTTTAGAACAGGGCCAGAAATAAATAAATAAGATTGACTAAAACAATATATTTACCATGACCTATCACAAGTAGTGAAATAGACAGAATGAAAAGTATCTTGTCTCTAGCAAAAACCAAACCAAACCTCTAAAGCAGATCAACACCTATGGAGGGCATCAACACAAGACAGAAGCAAACATTTAATTTAATTTAATATTTTCTAAAATTAGAGAAATAAAGTATTTAACTCTTCTGTTTTTCAATTTAAGAACATGAAATAAAGCTTCTTATTCAAACTACAATAAAAAACTATATATGTGTATGTATATGTGTACATGTATACACACACTTGATATATATACATTTCAGCTTTGTATTGTGTCTGCTTAAGAGAGTACAAAAAAGACAAAACTCAGGAGTTGACAGAGAAAGACATAGAAACAGAAGGAAAAAGGAGATGATTAGGAAAAAAAAAGTATGGTAGGGAGAGAGAGAGATCCTCACAGAGACACACAGGAGATAGTCAAACAGAAATTTAACAAAAAGAGGTACATTCAGAAAGAAGAAAAAGGCACTTTCATGACATAATTAACACTCCCAGCATATGGCTTTTTTTTTTATATTCTTACTGAGGATTTCTGATATTACACTGGGTTTTAACATGATATCTCTCTCTCAACAATTACTCTATAAACCTGGTGCATCTGGCCTTTCTCTGGTCTTCTCAACTTCAGAAACCAAGTTCCCTGAAGGAAGCTGAGCCTCTCCCAGTTCCTGAGTCAGAGGTAACCAGGGCAGAGAGTGCAGAGTAGCGGCAATCACCTGACAACTATGATCCTTCCTGTTGCTTTAGGTGACTCTTCTGTACTTGTCTGCTCCACTACCTGCCACCTGGCTGCAACCATATTTGTATGGACCATATCCATGTCACTAAGCTTCTGCCTCTCTCAGTTGCCCTCACCTGCCCTTACTCTTACCTGCATATGTGGTCTGGACAACCTTTTAAATGTGTATCTCTGTCTCTCCTATCTACTTAATGCTACTGGCTGGAGTCCTGCTCCAAAACATGCATCATGCAAAGCCACTGTATGTAATGATCCAGCCATAGACCCTACCTGGTGGCAATTTTCTACTCCCTTTCAATATTATAATTTGTAATTTTGGACACCTTATTGAGATCTCTGTAATTTTACCCATAAAAGAGATGGCAGAAGATTCTCCTCACACGGAAGCAGAAGCAGAGTTACACTGCTTGTCAACTACAAGCCAGAAAAAGAAGAAGCAAAAATTATGCTTAGGTGTATATATTGTCCCATCTCTGCAGAATTCCCTGATTTAGCAAAGCTATTTGCCTATTGGGAATCGATGCGTAAGGAGAACAAAGTCTTGGGAATTCTTAAGGATTGTATCTTTGATTTCCTTGTAACTCTGCAATGGTTGGTATTTAATGCCCACGAGATTTAATGACTACTGAAATTGCTCTCATTACCATAATCAACACAACATGGAAACTTGTGAAGCAGTGTATAGGATTAAGTAACACTAAGATATTTACCTCCATTTGAGAAAGTAAGGTCTCCTTTAATCTTGGACATCAGTAGGAATTCCTCATTATCCTTGAGATAGGTTCACCCATGGTCACATAAATGCTGCCTATAAATTCTATTTTGTATCAGTAGAGTGCTTGCCAGTTTATAAAGCACTTGTACGTTAATCATACAGAATGAAGTCTCCTTCTGTTCTGGCTGTTTCAGTATAAGTACAGAGTATTATTTGGAGATGATGTGCTTCACTGAGCCTGCACTGACTTGTTCACGCAACAGCTGTAAATCAAGGTTGACTATCTGAACCTAACTTTGCATAATTCAACAAGTTCCTCAACATCTTTTGCCTAAGCAGGCTCATGACGTATAAGAATCTGCAGAGCTAAATAACTACTCATGACTGTCTCAAAATGATTAAATAAAAAAGGTTTTGCATTAACAAATCAGGAATGAGTCACTGTCTGATTCTTCACTGATCAAGAAGTGACAGAGAAGGTGCCATGTACGAAGAGAAATGTCATAGAATGATTGAATTGTGAATTTCTTCTAGTTCCCAAAAATAAGAAAATGACCACAAAAGGAGGTGGTAGATGGGGGATGATAACTGCTATTAAATACTGGTTTGTCAAGAGAAATATTTATCAGAGTCTTGGTGATGGATTTAGTCTTAGCTCTGCAGAAGTAATCAGTTCTGGAGCTATTGAGTATACTGCTTTTAATCATTTCATTCTATTTAGGACTGAGCAAAGTAAATCAGAAACCCCATTAAGTCAATATATAGTTAGTAGGTGCTTCAACATCGCATAATGATAAAACTTCATTGGTGTGCTGAGACCTTTACCTCCTTTTCCTCTGTGGTACAATTATTTGGAAAGATGGTGACCAACTCCTGTACCAACCAGATTCCTTCATTGTCTCCTGCTTCTTTTATCTTCTTTTACCAAGGTCATTATCCTTCCACTGTGATTTGGCCTTGGGAGATAGTAAACCTTTTGTTATCAATTGGCCCATCCTCAGGCAGCCTGTACCTGAAAAAGCTTTGTTGACACCACTCATGCCAGCAAGGGATAACGGTGATATCACCAGGAGGAGGAGAACAAATGTTCATTTAGTTCTCACCACGTGTCAGACAATTTTTTCACATTTTTGTCACAAAAAACATACAGTAGGTTATATTATTATTCTCTTTTTTACAGAAGAGGACAGTGAGGTTTAGAAGACTTATGAAACTTGCCAAGGGTCACAGGAAGTGACACAGTAAGGGCTTAAACTATGACTTAAAACCCAATCACACTAGTAATTTGCACTACTAGCAAAGTTTGAAGTCATAAGAGGAGATCCGAGTCATCACCATGTCACTCTCACCATGCTGAAGCATGTAACCATACCATGCTGGATGATAAACTCAGCCCTGTGCTTTCCACATAAGCCAAATTATCCAGTACCATTACCTAGTTATTGCATATGAATGTGTTTATATCTTCAATTATATTCTAAGTTCATGGGAGCAACAGCTATGTTTACAAGTTAAAATTTCTTCTTTCGTGTCAAACAGTGCTCTTCATAAAAATGGTCAATATACAATGATTGAATCAATGGTATATTGTGTAATCTCAAAATACCCTCTGAGGGCCTTAAAGGGATAGGTTCCTGAAATCTGACGAGTGCAATTTTTCCAGGGAGGGGAGGTGCTGAGGGACAGAAACAAGAGTTCCTGTGGTCCAGGGAAGGAAGAGGGTGGGGGGATAAAAGGTGGGGCACTATGCTTAGGAAGAGCTCAGACAGACAAGCAGATGATGGAAAGTAGAGTATCAAGACCAGGATGAGAGCCCTGGGTTGGAAATACATAAGAGACATAGTTTATTTCATTCTGTGTTTTACAGGAGTGTTCCAAGTGTTTCCTTGGGGACAAAGAAGAGCATCAGGAAACATATGGCCTGAAACATATGGAAATGAAAGGATGTCACTAACCCCGAAGACAGGATGTCATTGGCAGCAGCAAAGCTAACTCTTCTTAACTGAGTACAGGGTTCAGGTAATGTATACCTCATTTCCATTGACCCTTATTCCTGTCTAACTTATTCTCTTCTCCACCTTGAATAACCCTTCTCAGTAACCATTCCTACCATGTACCTAGTTGTTCAGACCAAAAGCCAAGCTAAGGAACTACCTTCCATTCCTCTTTCCCTCAGTCCCTATATCTAATCATTATCAAGTCTTTTGACTTGACTTTCAAAACATATCCAGACTCCTTCTACAGCAGTTTCTTTCCACTTCTTTTCTATCACCCTGGTTGAAGTTGCTATCATCTCTTATCCGGATTATTATAGTCCCTCACCCCCACTACCTAGCTTCCTGCTTCTATTCTTGCCCTCTCCTGTTAAGTCTGATATATACCAGCCTCATGATCATTTAAACATATTAATCAGATCACATAACTCCTTTGCTTCAAACAGTCTAGGCTAGCACTGCCATGGCCCACAGGCTTTAAGTAGTCTGACCCTATCTCCTTCTCTGGCCTCATTCCACTACTCTCCATATACTGTCATAGGACCCTGCTTTGCCTCCCTTATACATGCTGAGCTCATTAATACCTTAAGGTCTTGCCTTTCCCTCTACCTTAAATACATCAACCCTGTATCTTCACAGGACTACTCCTTTCTATTAATCAGGTCTGGGCCACCTTCCCTGACTGCTTAAGTGCCCAAGCACTCCTACTCTACTGAATCCAGTCAATGGATATCACCACACCCTCTTCTATATCTTCATAGCACCTACAGCTATCATTTATTTATTTATTTACTTGTGTGTGGTCTGTCTTTATGTCCTATTTTTAGATCCCACTTCCTTATGTAACTGAGCAGGACCCTATGGGGCTTTCCCGGAACAGACCCCTTGCCCCAGGTCCTCCTTCCTCTTGTCTGTAGAAAAACCTTAGCCTCTTAGGCTTTCCCCGAGTTCCAAAGAGTAAATTTAATCAGAGAAGTGAGAAAATGCAGAAGAAAGGAAAACAGTCAAGCAAGACAAAACAAATAGTTTAGCCATTAAACAAAGTCAAGGACCTTTAGCTCCTCTTCAAGGGCTATAGATAATATTCTGAGCCATGTCCTTCAAGCTGTTTTGCTGACACTGAAACCCCCACCAGCTGGAAGAAGTTAAGTGTGTGCTGCCCACAAGCACATAGACCCCAGACCAGGTGGAATCAGAAGGTTGATGGTGTTGACTCCTGATTACCTCACCACCAACCAATCAGAAGAATGTCCACAAGCTGATCACACACCCCACAACCCCCCTTCCTCACCCTGTCTTTAAAAATCTTTCCCTGACAGCCTTCGGGGAATGCGGGCCTTTTAAGCACAAGCTACCTGGACTCCTTGCTTGGTGCCTGCAATAAACACTGCACTTGCCTTCACCACAACCCAGTGTCAGTAGATTGGTTTCACTGCGTGTGGGCAAGCAGACCCAAGTTTGGTTTGTTAACACTTACACCATAGTTCATACAGACTCATGAGCATAGGGACACTTACTAATTTATCCACATTACTTAGAACACCAGTTACATAGTGAGGCTCAATAACTATTTCCAGAATAAATAAATCACATGAAATGTCTTTTGTGCTTAAGCCTTCTCTGAAATTGCTGCTTAAGAATTTACTTTAAGCATGTTGATTACTTTTTTACATTCTCAGATGATAGCAGAGAAAATATCTGATATATTTGCCACAGCAAAAAAAGGGAGGATATGTCACCTATATTTTTCTTACACACATATTTTGAGTACTGTGGTCCTCCCTATGGAAATCTAACCTTAGAATTATAATGTAAGGATGAAAGAGATAATTGAAATAGTGTAAAAAATTTCATGTTGCCTTTCTGGAGAATGCAATAGCATTTTCTAAAATGACATATTACTATACATGCCCTCAGTAATAAGGGGAACCTGCAAAAATGTTATTTCAGAATATTATATCAGGGAAGAGCTCTAACTCTCTTCACTTTTGCCACAGGGTTTTTAAGATTGCTGTTACCATGCTTACTTGAAACAATCACAAATAAGAAGTGTGTGGAAACGACAGCTATATTAACTTTATCATGTACAGTTAAGTATTCCACACACTTGAAAGCACTGCTCCTTCATTTTCACAGTGTGCTCCCTAGAGAAATAGACTTGGAGGAAGGGCCTGGTGGAGACAGAGCTGCAGTAAACTTGAACGGTACAGCCAGATGCCCATAGACTGGAGGCGGGTAATGAGGCATTGATCAAACACTGGGTTTTCTGGCTCACACCACAGGGATCAAATGAAATATCTAGAAGTGCCCCAGGCGGATGACCCAAGGGAAGGTGTGGTCCACAAGGTTTGTCTTTGCATAATTTCCACCTCATTTAAAGACATCCTCCACCCCACCTATTTCTCCCTGTACTCCAAGATACTTTTCTTTGCAGTAGATACAAAGGGGAGAATTCCCTGAATTAAGCCTTCTTGTGATATCAGAAGAGAGAAATTATATGATGCTTTTGTAATAAGTATGTGCTTTTTAAACACAGGACTCTTAAAGGTTTTTATAAAGCCTTCAGCCTCACTCTGTGGTTTTCATCTTTGATGCTAAAATTCCAGCCTGTATGATTATTGGTTCAGGAGATGTTTTCAGTCTTTCCTCAAATCTTCCTCCATGGATTAGGCCCTTCAGCCTCGACTACGTATAAGGCCAGCCCTGGCCCTAGAGGCTCTTTTTCAATAAGGAGAAAGAACAGATTCTCCCTCCTCAGACTTCCGTTCCTAATTAATGATGAAAACAAACAGAAAAAGCAAAGATGGAAAGAAATGGCATATATGACAAAGGTCCCCTCTCTGGCTGGACTCCAGCTGAGAGAGTTGCATATCTGAGGACAGGTTCAGAGTACTCTAAATTCCAGGAGTGACTTATAGCCCTGAGACTTAATGGCAAGCGTCTCTGTTGAATGATTCTAGTCGTTCTAACCCTGAGGTCAGGCAATTGCTCATACTGGACTATTTTACTTCCAAGATGGCAGTATCATTTGGTTCAACAACATACAACTAAGTGTAAGAATGGGAGTGGGAAGTAAGAATGGGAGTGGGAAGAAGGAGTTCACTTTCAGACTTGTTACACTTTGCAAAGCCAGTTCAGTTTAGCTCCTATAACTGGTCTCTCATTTGTGGAGGTACAAACTCATTTCATACTTTATCCTATGTCCTGGCAGAAGGGACCTTTGATGCTCTCATAATAACTCAGCCTCTGGATCCTCCTACGGTGATTCTTGTCTAAGTGTCAACTGTACCAACAAGGATGCATACAAAGCCCCTGCTGGTTTCTACAAGAAATCCACATACATTTGGATTTTAAAAAGGCTTATTAAAAACCTGGGAACCCTAAGGAGTATCCTCCTGCCATCTGAGTAGCTCTCTTTATCTCACCAGCCCCCTTGACCCTCTCCCCGCTCCTTTTCCTGCTCCTGTGCCCTCCCTTCCAGGCCTACTCCAGATTTGTCTCCTTCTTTTATGGTATCAGTTCAACTCTTCCTGGCTTATGATCTCCCAGTTTCCATGTTATCATCTATTAGGCAGATGGCAAAACAATTCAACAGGATCTACTCTCTCAAAATGCAGTCCCGAGTTATCAGTACATGAGTCAACACACATTTATGGCCTATTGATCTACTTATCTGCGGTCAGCACTATGTTAGGTGCTAACAGGGAGGGAATCACATTAAACAATGGGTCCAAAAAGCCTCATGGCTGAGGAATTCAGTCTGGTTGGGTAGGCAGACATTTCATTAAAAAAGCAACTCGGTCAAGGGACAGGGGATATTTTGACATTTGTGACATCTGTGACATTTTTTGAGCCAGACTGACTGAGAAGAAATAAGACAGGAAACACATATCTTTACTGAAAAGATACATGCAACGAACACCTTACTTTAAACGAAACAACAAGAAATCCAAACAGTCCCTCTAATACGAATTCATATATGTATGCCAATTACAGCTTACACATTTGAATAAAGTAAGTGCTGATGGAGTTTTGATCGAAAAAATTATTATTTTTTCTAATGGGAAAGAGGAAGAATATCCTTAAAATATAATACTTAGTTCCTACTAGATGAGATAGCAGAGAGTGAGACAGAATGGAGACCTAAATGTCAGATGATTTTATATGCAAATCACTTTCCTTGAATCTATAAGGCAGTCTAAATATACCACTAAATTTAAGCTTCCGATAGTACAGATTCTGCAACTGGCATGGAGGTTACCAAACCACTTCACTTAGGAACACACAAATGATAGTCAGGGATTCTTTTATTTGCTCTTGAAGAGCAAAGCTTATACTGCTAGATCCTCTAAGCAAAAAATGCTTAAGAGATGGAAGAAAGCTTAGAGCCTTGGTTTTCAACCCTGGTTACATATGAGAATCCCTTAGGGAGAGCTTTTAAAATGCTGGATCCTGGGGCATCACCTCCATCGATTTGGGTTTAAATGGTCTGGCATGGAACCCAGCCTTTTTTTTTTAATGTCCCAGGTAAGCTCTTAAGAATTACAGATTCCTGGGCTCCATTCCTGAGTATTTCCAATTCAGTTGATTTGAAATGACTTCCAGGAATCTTTGTTTTTAAAAGTGTCCCAAGAACCCACCTGCCAATGCAGGGGACATGGGTTCGAGCCTGGGTCCAGGAAGATCCCACATGCCAAGGAGCAACTAAGCCCGTGCGCCACAGCTACCGAACCTGCGCTCTAGAGCCTGCAAGCCACAACTACTGAGCCCATGTGCCACAACTACTGAAGCCTGCGTGCCTAGAGCCCATGGTCCACAACAAGAGAAGCCACCACAGTGAGAAGCCCGCACACCGTAACGAAGAGTAGCCCCCGCTCAGCACTAGAGAAAGCCTGCATGCAGCAACGAAGACCCAATGCAGACAAAAATAAATAAATTAAATAAAATTTAAAAAAATAACCTTTTAACAAAAAAAATTTTTAAATAAATAAATAAAAGTGTCCCAAGCGCTTCTGTGCTTAGCCAAGTTTTAAAAACCACTGATCTAATGCAGAATTGCAGAAAGTGGAGTTGGTTGGTTCCAAAAGCATAAAGCTAGTACACAGGGCTCCAAATGTAATGTACTGGGAATCCTTTTGCTATCAGACAAAGGCTGTCCTAGGGCCCCTGAAACCCTCATGATTTCCTGGGTTACCGGGAAAGCAATGTTCACAACACTATGAAGCAGTGAGTAAGCCTCCCCTTCTTGAACCCTCGGCTCTAAAAAGGTAGACCAGATGTCTTCTCCTCTGTCCCTACTTAAGGAAGACAAATCTATCTCTCTAGAAAAGCATGCCCACAATAAGCGGCCATATAAACAGGCATCAAGGTACAGCTCAGTGATTAAATAAAGTGTGGGCATCTCACCGTACTCATTGTATCAACAGAGAATGGGCATCTCACCGTACTCATTGTATCAACAGAGAATGATCTGGTGGGCTGTTACTGAAGAGAAAAGCTGCCACCCCAAAAGCATAAGTGCGACAAAAGAAATTTTACACAGAAAAGACCACTGAGAGTTTCGACACCGACACTCAACAGAGGGGAATCCTCTGCTGAATTTTGTTAAAGGTGAAACAGAACCTGGCATTATAAATTCAATCGGACAAGATAAGTAGTACTACATTATGAGCCCACAATTGGCCCATAGTCTTATTTGGACATAAAGGAGGTCTAATTTCAGAAATATCACAGTGGAGTAACCATCAAAAAAGTTAAAAATAACATAAATATTGTGTAATAATATAGACAAAATTTCACATGTGCATAGTTGGTGGTTATTCTTTAGAAATCACATAATTACAGTATCTCAGGAATACAAGGGTCTTCAGAGATTCAACTGCCCATCAACCCAATAGAACAAAGGACAACTGTGGTGAAGTTTACAGATTTTCAACAAGCATCATCTGATCCAGCTAGACTAAGGGTTAAGGGAGTTGAATAACCTACCCACATTTAATTCATTAGCTAGCTACATAAACGTGGGCAAGTCACAAAACTTTTCAGGTTTCGATTTCCTCATCTATGATATGAGTGAAGTGAACTTGATCTTTGAAATTCTTGGATCCAGTTATGCAAATGTATATCACTAAGTTTGAGTAATTTAGTCATTAAACAAAGAAGACAAACATCTTTAGACGTGTTGGCCCACCCAGCAGGTGACCTATAGAAGTCTGACATCCTGGAGTAACTCTCCTGACTATCAGGAAATGCCTCAGGTGTCACGAGAAAGAAAAGCCACAAGATTATATTTTAGAGTACTAGATGGTTTAAGGAAAAAAATGGAAGAACTTAGAAAGTCTTTCTGACTAATATGCTTATAAGTGGGGTTTTAATCATGACCTCATCACGTGTTGACAGTGTGCTACATGAAGAAAGCAAACTGATAAAATACTTAGGGGACCAATCATCACTGTTGCCGTTCATCCAGCATGACACAGGAAACTGCTACTATGGAGAATTACATTCAGCATAATCAGTGATAATGCTGTCTTTAAAATGGAAATCAGAACCTAGAGTAACAGCCCCCTTTTAGATTGAATGCATTTCTCAGAAGAGTGGTTTGTGCATGTCTCATCTCCAACACAAGTGAAATATTTCATTTTATCCAGAAACCTACTGGGAGAAACATCCCATTTTCAGAGATATTCTGTGGATGACACTATTATGGCTACACAATATATCAACTGAAGCACCACCAGACAACATGCCACACAATGTATGTTGCTCAGCATAATGTTTCTAAATCTTGGTTTATTTGCAGTTTTTGTGACTGTCTGGAAAAACTATTGATGGTCTCAAATATCTTCCTATTCTCTGGTGGTCTTTTGAATGAACAGTGCCTGTGATCCTTTTGCTCAACACAGCAGAAGAGATCTTTTCAGTTATGATTAAGTAATAGTTTGAAATTCTCATAATTATATTAATGCATTTAAGTATACAGTCGATGTTTAATTTATTGGTGATAATTCTATTTAGAGAATAAAAGAGGACACTTATCGTTCAAAGAGAAAAAAGAGCTTTCAACTTGTGAGTAATTGAAATAAGTCACGATTTGGTTTTACTTACTGCATTCATTCCCCGCAGGCTTAATTTAAACACCTTTAAGATTTGAGAGTTTTTCCTGTACGTCTTCCTCATTGAGAAGGTAAAATCTAAATCTTAAAAAGTGTTTCATCACAGAGTCCGTGCACAATAGAATACAAAGGAAAACATAAACTCAATTTCATAACAATGTATCTGCAGGTTTCTTAGCGTCCAACAGTGAGGAAACAAATTCTAATTCATTAGGTTTATTTTGTTCCTCTTCCTTCACAGAATTCTGAGTGCACTGTTGAACTCAATTTTTTTGTTAAAATGGCATAGCTACCCATTAGTAATTTTTTCAAAAAATCATAACTTGTTGAAAAGACTTAAGAATAAGTTCAAAAACACCACTAACTGAATACTAAATCTGTTTTATCAGTCTTGTTTTGGTGCACAGAATCTGGCGGTAATCAAATAATTTTTTAAAAACCTGTGGGTTACTCTGGATTATTTTTGTGGATAACATGACAAATTCTACTTCCAAGGTATAAATTCACTGTTTATTTTCACTGATGAATTGTATGTCATTCAAGAGTTAGGTTTCTTGCAATAAATATTAACATAATTAACATAATGTTAATAAATGTACACAATGTGGGAAGATCTTATAATTTTTTAATGGACTAGGAATCCTTGACATCCAAATGCTGAACTGAAATTGTAGAATAACTCATTAGGAAACAAGCCATAGCAGTGTCAAGATTTACAACAAATATACTGGATGTGTTCTAAAAATTAATATTAAGCTGCTATGCTTGGCTTAATTAGTTTTCTTCTTCATTTTCAAAGCATATCTGTCTGGTTTTATGAAGTTGGTCTCCAATCTCCTCTTCTACAAACCTGTTTAATTAAAGTTTAACAGCTGTGTACACTTTAGAAACAGAATAATGATTTTTCTCCCTTGAAATACTTAATCCTTTACTAAAATATGATCCTTCTGAATACATATTTAAAAAGCAATGGACGTGGAATAGTCTTCCAAGAGGAAAACACTGACAGCGTAGGGTATCAGCACCATGTATTCAGTGGGTAGACAAGAAAGTAATATCCAAGCCAGAAAATCCAAGGCCCGCGTGGGGCACAAGCAGATCTCTTCCTTCAGAAATAAAATGAGAGCTACACAAAACAACAAATAAGTAAAAAGAAAATTAAATAAATAAGCAGAAGGTAAAAACTAAAATATAAGATTTAATGGGTTTTGTAAGATTTCTGGATATGACTCTACACATCCAACACCCAAATAGTATGACTAATAAGGTAACACCAGCTATTTTGATCAGCGTTACCACTTTATCACCACACATGCAAATATTTATTAAATAATTATATATGTGTGTGTATAACATAAATTTCTGAAATGATGACAAGAATTAGAGGACAAATAGACGTGATGAATCCTTGAATAGTACACCTTTACGTGTGAAATTAAAAAATAACAATACAAAAATCTGTTCAGATGCATACAATTTCACACTATCAGCTTTCTCTCCTCCAAGTGTTCTTGCCAGCATACCGAAGTGACCACCGTGGAGGCAAGTATCACATGTATCTTTAGGCCCTTCTGATAGATCCTTAAAAAGAGTCTGATTTCACCTCACATCCTGCCATTGTGCTGTTTGTGGTGCACATTCAATTAATGTGTGTCGAAGAGGCACATTGAAGCAAGAGCAAAACCAATTCATTTACAAGAGAAGAACTCTAAAAGAGGCTTTAGTAGAGCATGTTATTGTTCAAAATATTTGCTTCCCACCCCTGAGGAATGGTTGTATATACCCACCCTGCTGAAAAGAGGCATGGCCATATGACTTGTTTTGGCCAATGACACGTGAGTAGAAATGATACGTGCCTCTTCGAAATAGAAGTGTTAAGGTCCATCCCATGGTTGCGCCATGCTTCCTCTTCCACCTCCCCTGTGACTATAAATACCCTGTCAGCCTGAGTCCCTAAGGGAAGGAATCACGGAGCAGAGCTTCACGCAGCCAAGTGAGAAAAAAGCTATTACAATAAACCATTGAGATTTGGGGGTAGTTTGTTATCAGCAAGTAAGTCAGCATAAGATGACTGACAGAGGGCCTGTGCAAGCCTTTTAAATAATAAAGAAGCACCTCCTCATCCCTCTTGCTATGCAGGGACAATCCCTGCAGCACCGATGCTGCTGGAGAGAGTAAAGGAAAACAGATGGCTGGGACTCATGTTCTTTACCACTTGCTTTCCTTAACCTTCAGCAACATGCATGAAAAACTAGTGTTCAGCAGTTTAGAGAGTTTACATTTTTAAAGATAAGGAGTTGGGACTGATGCTAATTGGACTAAGTTGAAATATTTCCGGAATAAACAGAATCATTTCACAGAGTGAGAGGCAGGATTGAAGTTTTATAAATACTGCACAGGAGCCTTCTGCAGTCATTAAATAGGACAAATCCTTGCTGAGCCCATGTCTCAGTATGCTAGATTTCAGAAGACTGGACCCTGCTAAATGCTGGGCTCCAGAAATGAGTTGCTGCCCTTGACTTCAGGGTGCTCACAGGCAGAGAGACATATGTTCAAATGGCTGTGATACAATTAGATGCATTGTACACCTGTAAGATCAATAAAGTACTATGGTAACAGAGAAGAGAACAATCATTTCTGTCAGAGAAAGGGTACAGGATTTTGTTAAATGGGTCAGGGATGGGGAGGTCTGCCAAGCACAGGATAACATGTGAGCGTATGTAGAGAAGCAGCACGTTTTTTAAAAGTCTGGAATAATACAACTCTAGTACACTGTGTGTGTGTGTGTGTGTGTGTGTGTGTGTGTGTGCATGCATGTGCACATGTACAGCTATCCTTTTCTTTTTAGTTGTTCCAGGGTGTTTTATTTTATGACTGTACCATCATGTCCTTAACTATACGGACGTACCTTTAGAAGGCTGCAGTCTTTTGCTATTATAAACAATGATGCCTTGGAAACACTCCTTTTCACCCATGTGCAAGTCCATCTCCAGATGAATTCATAGAAAGGGAATTGTTGAGTAGAAGTTACCCAGGCAAAAACAAAGCAAAAGGAACAAGACAAAAGGAAGGGTGCTTCCTCCAAATGCAACGGTATGTGAAAAGGTGCATAACTGCTATGAAACTGCAAACTACCAGGGTGGCTAGAACTTACTGGAGAAAATGCAGCTGGAGAGACACTCAGGGGTCATCAGATCATGCCGTGCTCCTGAGTGCGGGAGACATAATAAGACTCACATTTTAATGAAATCATTCTTGTGGAAGTGTGGGGATTGGCTGGCAAGGGTATAACAGGGTAACCAGTTAGGATACAGGCACAGTAATCTGGGAGGAAATAACAAAGGCCTGGTAAATCACCTTTGGGGCACTGTGAAAGAAGGTTCTCCCTTGCTTGCCTCTTGTGCTTTCTCCTTTTGGGCACATCACATCCAAGGCCAATGTCTAAGATGCCTCAGGGTAAAGCAGCAGCTGTAGGGAATGACCCAGCGTTGGGATCCACCTTTCTACCCTGGAATGGGGAGAGATTCTTTGGGTGCTAATCCATCTACAAAAAGTTAGGTACGGACTGCTTCCTTCTTTTCTACAAAAAAATACCTATTATAGAATTTAAGAGCTGGAACACATGTCAGGAATCTTTGAATCTCATTTAGTCCAAGGGTCCTCAAATTTATTGTGAGCTGCTTTCCATTTTCCTAAACGTGTGAGATCTGAGGGAGGGCATTACAAAGAAAGTGGAAATGAATTCCTAAAACCTGACACTAATGTTGCCATCTGGAGATCACACTTTGAGAAACATTCTGCTAGAACAATGCCACCTTCCACGTGGTAGCTACTTTGCCTATAGAAAGTACATAGACATATGTATGGTCTTCTACAATACAATGTTTCTAGATTTTCATAGCTTTAAAATATTGAGAAAAACATGTTGGAAACTTTATAGTGAACTCCCATTTCTCTGTATTCATTAAACTCATAGATTAGCATTAACACACTAATAGCGTTAACTCATAGTAGATAAATGTATAAAAGTTATTTCAAAAATTCAGGTTCTGAAGTTCTACATTTTGGACCTTTAATCGTCAAAAATAAGATGAAATAACTTAAAAAAAAACTTATCTCCTTAAATAATCTATGAGAATGAATTAAACTAAAAGGCAAACCACAAACTGGAAATATATTTGATCTAAATATGACAAGGAGCTAACATATATAATATATTCAAACTGAGAAGAAAACATTTACTACCCTTTTAAAATGGCCAATTCTGGAAAAGACAGTTCTTAGAAAAGGAAATGAAAGATTAATAATTGTATAAAATATTCATTCTTTTTAGCAATAATAATAATAAGTGAAAACAACAATAAGAAACATTTTTTTCACTTTTCTTATTAGCAAAGACTAAAATGATGTTAATACTCATTGCTGGCTCAATGCACAGTGAAATTTTCATACCTTGCTAGCAATGTGAAAAGTAAAACTTTCATACAAATTTTCCTATATACTCCTTGATTCCCTTCACTTTATAACTAAGGATACTGCAAGTTTTAATAAAAAAGCATGATTTTTTTTGAAAGTCCTGTGAGAATACTAGAGCTCAGAAACATTATAAAGTTAGGAGTCATTTCAATTCCTATCATGCAGTGAGCATTCTCTTGATTTTAATGATAGCTGCATTAGATTTAGAATTCAGGCTTGATTTACATAATCCCCCCCAAACGGTCCCAGAAATCCATTAAAGGTCACCTTAGTTTCCCATACACATACCAAATTCTATTCCGCTCCTTCGCTCCCTCTTCTATTATCATATTCCACGCTTTTGTAAAGCCTACTGCTTATTATACTTTCATCTCAAATAGAAAATCCTTCAGTTTGGCTTTCCATCTTACTAAACTCCATTCCAGTATGTATTACTGACTCCTCTTCATGTTAGAGTAAAAGATTAAATAGCCATTAACTTTTTGATGTAAAATTACATCAATTATGTAAAATTGAAATTCAGACTGCAGAAATGTTCCTTGGAACTATCAATACACCTGGAGGTGCAGCAGCATGGGACTCAGTGTTTCTCACTTCCTGCTCCAGGCTGCATATTAAAATCAGGTGTTGCGTAATAGTCAGGAAGTAGAATTTATTTGTGTAATAAGCAAAGTAGAAAACCTCCTGGGTTCCCAGGTGACCAGTTGCAGAAGCCTGAATTTAATTACTTGCTATTCATCATAAACCAAACACACAAGTTCCATCACACAATTTCCCCTTCTGAAAAAAAATATCAACAACTGTCAGGCTCCTAATAATTAAGAAATTTTTAATTATTTTCACTCCGATTCTCATTTGAATCACAACAAGGATGATCAATTTCAAAATCTTATTAGTTCTGCTAGCATGAACCATTCAGATTCTCACACAGGATCACTCTGTAGTAAAAAAACTAGGAAGACACCCCTTTTTAGTTTTTATTTTTTTTGTCCACGCCACTGGGCATGTGGGATCTTAGTTCCCTGACCAGGGGTCGAGCCCATGCCCCCTGCAGTGGAAGCTTGGAGTCTTAACCACTGGACCGCCAGGGAAGTCCAAGACACTCCCTTTTTAATGAATAATTTACAATTAATATTTCTGATAAACAAATATTTTCCAATTTTATAAAACCGCATAGACTTTAGTGTCACAATCAACATTTTAAGTATGGGAATACTTACTGCTCGTGATTATGATGCTATTAAACACATGGGTATCTATCATAATGAGTTAGATAACGTTTGAATGTTTTCCATAACACAATGAAATGAACTGAGGAACTAAATTACTTAAAGCAAACAGATCCCCTAGGTTACTAGCTCCTTCTTCTCTGGACTCTCAGTTTGGTCCAGCATAGGCAGACTGAGCTAAAATAAAAGCCAAAAGATAATTGGAGTTCTATGTTAGGCTTATAAGATGAGATATAAATAGCATGAGGGTAATATTCTGATACAGAGTTTTTCCAACTGCAGGGCTGTTCCTTTTGTATTAAAAGAAACTATCTGGGCAATGAAATTTATTCTACTCTTTTACGAGCATGGGGACTGCTCTCCAGTGAAGATGTTTCGCAAGGTTCCTATAGTATAATAGCTCTTCCCCATCCAGCTCAAGATAAATTTTTTTTTTTTTTTGCGGTACGTGGGCCTCTCCCGTTGCGGTGCACAGGCTCCGGACGCTCAGGCTCAGTGGCCATGGCTCACGAGCCTAGCCGCTCCGCGGCACATGAGATCTTCCCGGACCAGGGCACGAACCCGTGTCCCCTGCATCGGCAGGCGGACTCTCAACAACTGCGCCACCAGGGAAGCCCAAGACAAATATCTTCATTGTAGAGGTCCACCCATGAGGCTTCTAGCAATTCCGCAAAGATCTCAAAGTAGCAACTCAGTATTTTCCCTCCCACTGCCCTCTGCCTCAACCAACATATAATCAAAGAACCCATGGCTTTTAGGCTAATTCTTCTCTTCTATTTAAACTATTGGCCAGGACTAGAAATAAGTTTTGTATTTTCTATTGATTTCCAAGTTAAGGGAATAAAAGTAGATAACACAGACCAAGGATTGGCAAACTATGACCTATGGGCCAAATCTAGTCCAACATCTGCTTTTGTAAAGAGATTTTTATTACACCATTCATTTTATGTATCATTGAGAGTCGCTTTCTTGCTACAGTATCAGTGTAGAGTATTTTTGACAGAGACAGTATGGCCTGCAAAGCCAAAATGATTTCTTATGGGCCTTTTACAGAGAAAGTATACTGATCCCTGCTGTAGGTATAATAAGAAACAAATATCACAACTGTGAAATATCTTGCCAACAGGTAACAATGTGCAGGAGGACGCAGGTCAAGATCCCAAAGATATAACATAGCCAGCCTTTGAGTACGTGCATGGAAAGTTTTAAAAGTGTTTTTTCTTCCACCTCCTGGATTCACTAAATATGGAGCTATGTCTTAACCTAGCAGTACAATCAAATTATTTCAAAAATGACAAAAATATGATAATCTAAAATGGGCAAGACATTGTGCTAAGCTCTGGGTTAGCTCTGTGCTAACCAAATTATATCCATTATTTCATGTAGAAAATTAAATTAAATTTCATTACATTTTGATAGTGTGTTGAAATTCACAAAGGGTTAGTACATATATTAATTTACCTCCTTTGGTCTTCAAAATAACCCGGAAAATAGAGAGATTTAAAAAAAAAATCAAAACTCAGAGAGGTCAGTAACTTTCCCAAGGTCACCTAGCTTGTAAGAAAACAGAGCTGAGATTGAATCTCCTATTATCTTAGCCCAAGTGTAACACTCTTATACTTTGTCATGCTACCCCTTATTGTTCTTAGGCGTCTTTAAAAAAAAAGATACTTTTATAAGAAAAAATTAACAAAAATTTTAGAGCAACCACAACTAATTAAATCAATACCTCAGACACATCTGCTCCCTACATGAAAATCTTCCTTCAAACATTTTAAAGAGGAACCACAGTCAATGTTAAGTTTAAACAAGGTTAGCTGAAATTGCACAAAAATAGAAGAACTATCTGTTCCTTAATTATTAAGTAATTATTCAGCCTGAAATATTCTTGAATCTTCCTGGCATGCTTCTTAAGCTTAGTTAAAAAGGTACTTAAAGACAATCTTTTTAGTTTCCTACTGAGATAATTATACTTATATGTCTTTTCAAAATATTTGACAGACTTACATTACTGTGAGCAGAGGAAAAAAATCAATATTTAGTTCAAGGAAGTGTACAAAAGTTAGTATTTGTCTATATTTTAACTTGGAGTCCACAACTTCAGAAAGTAATAATACTAAGAAATGTAATTAAGCCAGCAGCAAAGAAGGCTAATACACTAATGCAGCAGCCAGCTTCAGATGTGATGTACTTCCTGCCAGGAAGAAATCAGATTCCAAAAGAGCACTTCACATAATCTATCTGTACTGGGGGAGGGGGAGGAGACTAATGGCAGAACCGAGGAGCAAAGTCCCAAAGCCAGCCCAAGAAGAGAGAAAAGGAGGTTAGTTGAAAAGCAAAAAGTTAGAAACTGACTACTATCTTTTAAAGAGAAACAAGGAAATGTGGACGAGGATGGAGCCAGATCACAGCATCCTGCTAGGCTTTCTGTTGCAAAGATTTTCCCTAATTAAGCTAAGCCAATGGGTTTCCTACCTGAAGTACCCCAGTTATTTCACTCCATGAACTACCTAGAGAGGCCATGACAGTGCTAATATTTCCTTTTAGATATGGCGAGTTTAGGTTGAAGAACATTAAATAATGAGGATATCAGTTAATATTTATTTTCATGTTCTCCCCTTTAATTTTCTATAAATGGTTTTGTCTAAATCATAAATCATTGCTACCCAATAATACGCCTATGGTAGCTTTGTGTACGTTACTCCTAGGACTATTATTTATTATTTAGGACTTACTAAATAAGCAATTCTGGAATTGTCATGTTCACAAATAAATACCTAGTATAGACATATGAGTATACTAGTATAACATAACATACACATTGGGAAACATAAATACTTACAGATATATCTCAAGTATATATTTTTCTTTATGGAGTATTCAAGGAAAAAACTGCTGAAAGATAAATATTTGACAAATCCTTTCAATATCCTACTATGAGACACAGATTAGAAGGATACACACCAGATATACCTCTGGGAATTCAATTAGGGCTAAGAGAAAAAGGGACCTTTCCTTTGTTCTTCATACGCTCCAGTATTGTTTGAATTTTCTGTACTAACCCTGTATTACTTTCACAATTAAGGAAGAGGCTGGAGATGTCCTCTTCATCTCAAACATCAACCTGAAAGTTGTCTCCAACACAGCCCAACTCCTCAGGTCGACCAGATGCTCCTCCTCCAATGTTCCAGGGACCTTTGGTACATCTCCATGGGGGCAGTTCTTTCATTACATTGTATTTTGTTTGTCTGTTTGTTTTCTGCTATTTTTGTTGTTTTCATACCAAACTGTAAGCTTTAGAAGGCAAGGACTATCTACGGCTTTTTATAATCTCAGAATTCTGCACAGTGTCTAGCATATAGTAAATACTCTAGGCACTCAATAAATGATTAAATCATAATGCCTACTAATAATAATATCTAATATTTACTGAACACATACTTATGTGCCAAGCGCTGTGCTAAACAAATTATATTCACTATTGCATGTAATTCTCAAGAAAACTCTATGGAGTATGTACTATTATAATTTCTATTTCACAGACAGATGAGAAAAATTAAGTTTAGAGAATTAAGTAATTTGGCAAAGTAACACAATAAGAAGCAAAACTGGGAAACGCGTTAAGGAAGTCTGAATTCAGTTTGTGCTCGCAACTTCTACATCATAGTGAATGAATAAATGAATGACTATGCATAAACGAATAAATGTGGAAGAGTTTCGTACCTAAAGAAGACTCCTCTTCAAGAGACAAGACGACTAAGGTAGAAAATGAAACCAGAGAACCACCGATGGGGGTGGGGGGAATACCACATAATAGATGTTATCATTATTGGCAAAAGCAATTCAATCTAAATATTCTAGTAACTTCCAGCAAGTACTGCATCCTCCTAGGTGGAGGTATACCTACTATGTTAATCTCCCTATATTGCTAAATTGATTACAGAAACGGTCTCAACTTTAGAGAACCAAGATCAACATTTCTATATGTAAACTTAAGGTAACTATCACTTTGATAGTTAGAAAGAAATACCTATTGCTAGGGCGTAGAGCTTTTATTAGCAATTCCATTTTTATTCATGGATATAGCAGTAGTGTGATAAATAATCATTTACAACTACATAAAAGAAAGAAATATTTCCAAAAAGGTATGGGTTACCTACCAGTCCTTAATTCTTGACTAAAGAAGAATTAAAATTCTTTAGCAAGAAGAAGGTAAAAATGTCCAGAATATATTAATAATTTTTCAGGTTCACATCAGAGGGAAGCTGATGATTTTTCACAAATGTCTCTTATTTAGTGGTAAATAAACCCTTGGACAGACTCTGGGACACTTACTTTCACAATTCAAGCCCTTACCTATTAACTAACAGCATTGGTTAGATCCTAAGTACTAAGCAAGGATGTGCCATGCTATTTTGATTTGGAAAAATTCAGGGTTCAAATTAAACCAGGCTAAAGGGCCTTAGGGCATTCTGAAAACTTGCTGTTCAAGTTACCAACAGCTAGGACCCAGTGTGTAAATATCCTTCCGTCCTCAGAAGCAACCATCTATCTGGCTCCCATCTGAGAATTATAAAATAAAACCATTATTTTCCATGCTCTAAAACATTGCCTTCACCAATCTTTATCAGGGTCCTGGACACAAGCTTCTTTTCGAGTTTCTTTTTCATTCTATCCTTCCTTTTAGGACAGATACATTCCTAATTACTAATCTACCAAAAATGCCATAAACCAATGCATGGTCTTCAAAGAGAGCCATACAGATACATTAGATCTCTATTATTCAGAGCTTCTGCACCAACCCTAAAAAGAAGTTATTAAACAGGCATCATATTTAGTTTTACTGGGGAAAACTCAATTTAGTTCTCTTTTTCTTCCTGTAAAGCTTCATCATATGCTGGAACATAATATGTTCCAACCATCTGTGGTAGGTTAATATTGATTTCCCTACCTTCAATAGCGCATTGAAGATCAACAAGCTTTAAAATGTTTAATTTCTAGTGATTCAATGGATTTTTTTTTTTTGCTAATAGCAGAAAGTTATTTTTAGTAAATCAGGATGTTTTGACATTTCACAGAATAGTCTCTGGACTTGAAGAGGAATTATTATTTAAATATTTTGCAGTGAGAGAATTCTCGTGATTCTCTACCTCAGACTACTTTGCAATATCAATACTCGTGAGAGAAAGTCTGTACTTCACAGCAGGAAAATCGCTGCGCTGTGAGCACAACACCATTGATCCCACCAGACTTACTTCCTCTCGAAGGCCACAAAGTGATTGCTTTCTATGAACACTTCTTGGAATTCTCCCGAACAAGGATGGCCACAAACAAAACAAAATCAAATTATGTGCAGTGAATTAGGAAGTAGATTACATTTACTGCTAGGGTGACCATTTGGCGCAGTTTGGGCAGTTCAGTTTATGCTGATCATTCCAATGTAATAATTAATATCATCCCCTTTCACTCTCGAAAGTCTCCTAGCTTAGGTGATGAATTATATGGGTTCCCTCTTCACTGGAGACTAAAAAGACTATTCGTTTACTTCATTGAGGTTGCTAACTACATGGAAGCCCAGATTCCACATGTCTGTAAAGTATATTTCATCAGGTACAAGGAGAAATGATGCTAGATTTCATTTCTGACTGGGCTGACAAAATCTGTGAAACAAAAATACAAGTGTCCCAATAAAAAATGCTGATGCCTTCGAAATTTCAACTGTGGTTCATTCATACTGACTTGCTGCAGTTTAGTGCTTTGTATTCATTTTATGCTTTTCTAAAACAGGGCTTCTCTGTGAGTCATAACAAATTAATGAGGAAAAGCAAATAACTATGAAAAACATTTTGGTGGAACTAATGGGTCTAAATATTACTTTCATTAGCTTTTGACTGTTCCTGTTATAGATAAGTATCCCCGTTTGGGTTAACTTTATGACAATAACTAACATTCCTAGCTAAGCTATCCAGAGAATCAAGCAATTGCTTTGTGATTTTAATCAATGTCGACATCAAGAGAGAACATTCGGACCCCGGAAAGTCTCCTCTTTTACTATATTAGAAACAGTCATCTGAATTCTTTGAACAAATACTTCAACTCTACTTTTCACCTTGCCAATATAATCCTAATGACGGTGATTACAAATAATGTGACTACTTTTATGAGTCACTCCGAAAATAACAAAGCAAAGTAGTCATCATTCATGTCATAAACAAGGACACTTAACTACTGTTAGAAGAAGCTAGATGTGATTTTTCTCAAGAGAAAAACACTTTGACCAGTTAATTGGGTCAGATTGCCTCGCTTTAACCTATTCTCACAGCAGGCAGAGTGAGTCTCTAAAAACACCAATGCAGACCTACTAGAGAATGGACTTGAGGACACGGGGAGGGGAAGGGTAAGCTGGGACAAAGTGAGACAGTGGCATGGACATATATACACTACCAAATGTAAAGTAGATAGCTAGTGGGAAGCAGCCGCATAGCACAGGGAGATCAGCTCAGTGCTTTGTGACCACCTAGAGGGGTGGGATAGGGAGGGTGGGAGGGAGGGAGACGCATGAGGGAAGAGATATGGGGACATATGTATATGTATAACTGATTCACTTTCTTATAAAGCAGAAATTAACACAGCATTGTAAAGCAAAAACAAACAAACAAACAAAACACCAATCAGATCATACTGCTCCATGGCTCAAAACTCTCCACTGGCCTGCCATCCCACTAGAATAAACACCTGTCATCCTTCCTTTGACCCACATGGTTCTGCAAACCTCTCAGACCTAATCTTCTACCTCCATTGTCTTCCTTCCCAAAGGTGCAACATGCTGGCTGGAGTCTTGCAATTCCTTAAACTCACCCAACCAACGTGTATCCATCTCAGAATTGCATTTGTTATTCCTTTGGGCTGAACTGTCCTTCCCCAGATTCTAGTATGGCTCTCTTTCCCCCTCCTCCGTTAATTTAGAAGTCTGCTCAAATATCTTCTCATTAGAGAGGTTTACAGTAAATATCCTACCTAAAATAGCAATCCCAGACCCTACCATCACCCTTACACATCCTTTTCCCTACTTTATTTTTCTTCACCAGCACTTCTAGCTCATGACATTGCCTTATGTGTTACATGTTCGTCTGTTTTATTATTAGCTTCCAACCACTAAAATGTAAGCTCCCATGAAGGCAAGAGACTTTTGTCTCTTTTGTTCAACTACATCTCTCTGGCGGTCTGGACTAGTGTTCAAATGAATAGTTCCAAGGCCTACACCATCAGTGAACTGATTACATTAAATATAACCTGATCATCTAGAACTATTTCCAAATTTTGTGTTGCCATGTTTTGGTTTTCTGAATCTGAAGCCCACAGCTTTCCCACTGTACATGATATTTAAATCAATTTCCTCTGAAAGGGTATTTCATGCGTGTTGCTCAGAGTATAAACATACACAAACCTCTTGGGAGGGAAATTTGGCTGTACTATATATTAGAACTAAAAAAACAACAACAACAGCACAACACCAAAACATATGTCAACTGAATATTTCCACTTCTAGATATCTATTCTGTAAGAATAAACACACAAGTGTATGAAGGTATGTGCTGCACGGATGTTCATTAAAGCACTCTGCATTTTTCAAGCTTGTGTATACTTCTACAATTCAAACAAACAAATATCTTCCCTAGAGAGTAAGGTCTAAGCAACTACTAAGGAGAGCAGATTACAGTCTAATTGAAAGTGAGGTTTTGGGCTCCCCTGGTGGCGCAGTGATTAAGAATCCGCCTGCCAATGTAGGGGACACGGGTTCGATCCCTGGTCCGGGAAGATCCAACGTGCCGTGGAGCAACTAAGCCCCGTGCGCCACAACTAACTGAGCCTGCGCTCTAGAGCCCACGAGCCACAACTACTGAGCCCGCGTGCCACAGTTACTAAAGCCCGCACGCCTAGAGCCCGTGCTCCTCAACGAGAGAAGCCACCACAGTGAGAAGCCCGCGCACTGCAACGAAGAGCAGTCCCCGCTCGCCGCAACTAGAGAAAGCCAGCGAGCAGCAATGAAGAACCCAACACAGCCAAAAATATAAAATAAATAAATTTTCAAAAAGAAAGTGAGGTTTTGAAGGGCAGTGCTGAGTAAAGGACTGCTAATCTCACTGCCAGAATCTGGGAGGCCTCAGGGTACCTGCCATACCTACAAGCCCTTTCCAAGAGGTTCCTTATAATTACAGGGTTTGTACCAGGTAAATGGCAGGCCTAGACACAGCTGACTGGACCAGCGGAAGGGCCACCTATCCCAAAGGCAACTGATCAATTGGTTTGACAGTGACCTGTCAGGTGGACAGATTCTAGATCTATACCTCAAAGGGGCACGCTCAGATTTCTCTCAGGTAGTTTTAAACATGGGGCACACCCAAGGAAGTCAGCAGTTGACAATGGGGCAAAAGCCAACTGAAACACAGACAAGACAGGCAGAAGCAATGTGACAGCAGACAGGGCACAAGTGTACAGAAACCGGAAGTGCTGCACCACCATTCCTGTTCTTTAGTGAGGCTAGGCTGCTCCTGGGCTCTATCACCCTTCCTTCCCAGGTAGCTTTAAAATGAGTGCTCTTTAAACTATATCTTACTCTCTATTATTGTAATCCGAAGGAGTTTAACTAACAGAACATTAAATTGAGGAGTGGATTAAGCCTTTTAAGGCTTAACCTTGAAAAGATGCTGGTTCCCTTTATAGCCCTCTAATTGTGTGTAATTCAAAATAAAAATACTATAAAACCCACAGTAAGTATAACCAAGTCCTGATAAGTCCGATTTGTTTTTCTTTGGTCATTTAATAAAATAACAATTTTTTTTCAAAAAAATATTTTTTCTAGAGACCTACATTAGTGCTTAGCTTGCCTGCTGGGTAAACCAGTATTAACCAAGACAAAGGTGGGACTGGAAAGTCCTATCACAGACCAAAGCACCTTGCCTACTACAAGTTAGGACACCAGTCGACTAATGACTTCCAGTGGTAGACAGATGGTATTAAAAACATTTTAATATGTTCTTATATTTTTAAAAATGGGTCACAGAGAAAAGAAGTAAGCACATGAGTAAACAGTATTTTATTCCCTAGATGTCCCTTAATGTTTTTCGATGCTGTTAGAAAATTATAGGAATATATTCAATTATTAATTGAAAGTCCAGGAAGGTTAGGATATTTAGGTACCAAGATTTCAGAGAAATGAAATTTAAAATTTTCTTTCAAAACACCAAATACAAAGTAACTTTCTTCTAATCAATTATTTACTAGTCTTTAGAGGCCACACAGTAGAAAAGTTTTGAGCCTTGCCACTTCCATTCTTTATATTATTCATTGCTGCATGATAGAGGCATAGTGAAGGGGCCAGAAAGGGATGTATGTCCAAAGTGTCAGTTTGCAGGATGGAACAAAGAACCTAGACTTTGCACATGTGGGATGCAGCAGTGGGGAAAAAAGGTGTAAACCTACTACATTCCCGTATCCCCTTTTCTCACCCTTCAATCCTGTACCATTAGCCCTCTTCCTAGATCAGCTTCTCCTCTGTGAACCTAATATTTACATTTACTGAGGAAAGCAAGAACCCATCCTTTTTTTCCGAGAGGTCTGTTGTAGGACTTCTGATTGCACGGAGGTTTCTTTTTTTTTTTTTATGTCTGAACAAGCTTTGCAATCTCACGTTGTTGACTAGTCAGCTAGTGAGCAATAATGATACATTCTGAATGAAATTTGTGTTACCTTTGGATTATACTATAAAATGTATCTCCTGCATTCCTAATCCTGTTAGATTACTTTAGATGAAATTTTTGCCTACTTTATTGATCTTTCGTTTTGTTTTTTTAATAGCTTTACTGAGGTGTAACTCATATAACATATGATTTACCCATTTAAAAGGTAGAGCTCATTGTTTCTAATATATTCATAAGAGTTCGTGCACCCATATCATGGAATGTAATCAATAATATAAAGGAACAAACTATAGGTGCACAACACGGAGGAACCAAAAACACTATGCTAAGTGAAAGAACCAGGTACAAAGGACTACATATTGTATATACCATGTAAATAAAATTTCTGGAAAAGGCTGACCTATAGAGACAGAAAGCAGGTCCATGGTTGTGTGCATTGGCAATGGGGAATGATGGGAACCAGCGTTAAGGGCAAATTGGGTGAGGAATGTTTGAGGGTAATAGGAAGGCTCAAAAACTAGATTGCAGTGAGGGTTGCACAACTGCATACATTTATATTAAAGCTCACTGAACTGTATATTTAAAATGGGTGAATTATATATATGTATACATGTATATAAATTATACCTCAATAAGATTTTTTAACATCTTTATTGGAGTATAATTGCTTTACAATGTGTGTTAGTTTTCTGCTTTATAGTTGAATAAAGATTTTAGAAGAAAAAAAGACCAAGCAAATACTCATGGATTATAAACTAAACATACCATACCTCGATAGCTCCACTGATACCATGCAGGCTATTAATGATTACTTAATCTGGACATGAAAATGTTTGCCCATTCATTACTGCATCAGCAAGTTCTCAAACTGTTTGGTCTGAGGACACCCTTACACTCTTAAAAATAACTGAGGTCTCAAAGAACTTTTATGTGTATATTAGATGTCAATATTTATCATATTAGAAATTAAAAGAATTTTAAAAATCTTTAGTGATTCAATGTAAAATAACAATAATAAACTTGTATGTTAACACAGAGAACATATTTAATGAAAAGTATAGCTGTTTTCCAAAACAAGAGAAAAAGTAGTGAGAAGAGTGGCTTTTTTTTTTTTTTTTTACATGTTTGGCAATCTTTTTAGTATCTGGCTTAATAGAAGACAGTCACATTCTCTTATCTGCTCCTGCCTTCAATCTGCTGCAATATCATACATCATGTAGCCTCTGGAAAACTCCACTGTACACTCATGAGAAATGGCAATGAAAAGGCAAATAACACCTTAGTGTTACTAGGAAAGTAGTTTTGATCTCACAGAACCCCACAAAGGGTCTTGGAAACTCCTAGTGGTCTTTGGGCTATCCTTTGAGAACTGTTGGTCTAGATTCTGCTCTAGACCATTTTAATTGAGGTTCATTTTAATGAGATTACTTAAACTGTACTGTCATTAATACAAGCTTTTTGGGAAAATGGGATCAAAAAACTTTCTGAATATAGTTTTCAAAGTTTATTGAATCCCACATTGTACAGACTTGGCTGTAACTTAAAGTAAGCAATCAATATGAGACATATCATGCTACATCAATATTTACTTGTTGAATCTCAAACATTATTCTAGACTTATCAGCAAGTAGAATAAATAAGATGTTACTACACATTGTTAAAACACCTGATTGTTACAATGTTATTTTTTAAAACTACTGTTTTTTTCACTGATTCAGAAGCTTCTGTTTCACATTCTTTTCCATCTTCCCCCGTCTCTATTATAATAAAAGCTCTCCCTTAGTTCCTGTGTTTGCTTCTAAAATAACAAAATGTTATTGAATTTTTTCTAAAACGAACCTTGACATCATAACCTAAAACAATCATACTAATTTCAATACCTGAAAAACAGTTATTTAATGGTCTTTTTATAAAATGTGGTTAATTTCAGCTTAATTAATATTTATTTCTCTTGTGCTTCCCAGTAAAGGATAACAATACCATCAGTCAGTTTATTTACGTGTTATATCCTGAAATGGTTGATGATACTCACTAAAGATGTACCAGTTCATTTGGAAAGTCTCCAAAGGTTTGAAGACTTCAAAGACACCTCTTTGGATTGAAATGTACTTTCCATGTGATGTGATTTAAAACTCAACAAAAATCTAGATATTTACAACCTAAACTCAATAAAAACAAAAAAAACAACAACAAAAACCAGTTTAAGTTCTTACTTTACAATATCTCCTTCAAGAGCAATCACTCTCTTAATGATCTTCTGTTCTGGGTTTTTAGGAGACCTAGAAAAAGATAAGGTTACATAATCAGTTGTGTCTGTTGTTTTAAGAAAATGAGAAGAAATTTTACAAGAAAATACGCTATATTAAAGTCATTACAGGATCCTTTGCAATCATGACATGACATCAGTCCTACTTAGGTCCCAAGTGAGATAGAGCTAAGAGTGAAAGAATTCTTATTTCAAACCTCTGAGGGAAAAGGATCACACTGAAACTTTTCAAAAACTAAAAAAAAAAAAAAAAAAAAAAAAAAAAAAAAAAAAAAAAAAATGTAATAAAAACCCAGAAGTATAAAGATTTTCATTATTAAATCTAAGTACCTGTAGGAAAGAGGATTCATACATAAAATAATTAGGCATTTCTTTAAAATGATAACATACTTAAGTTTCTTCATTTTATTTAAAATAAACAGAGGAGTTTGATTTAAACAAAGAAAACAATGAAGAGAGGAATTTTTTTGAAAAAAAAAAACAATTAGGAAATTCCTTTTTCTTTTTTTTTTTTTTCCACGTTGGTTTATTTCTAACAAAGCACTTAGACCAGGCCCACCAGAGGAGAGGATGTCACTTCCTCAAGGACTTGAAGTTTTGGGGCTGTTCTTAAACCCTTGGTCCCTTGCCACATTTCCTACTTAAAGCTGCTTCTGACCCTTGTGCCAAAGGATCAGTTGGAGAGGGGCAGGGGCCAGCCTTGCTGGAGTCTTGTCACTTTTACTCGCATCTTTCTACAGAAGCCCAGAGGACACAGTGTTTGAGGTCCCCCTAAACTCTGTGTTTTCCTTCCTCCAAGACCCTACCCTCTTTGGGGCATAATACTGGACAGCCCTGGAGAGAGAGGCAGATGCAGGGAGAATCTGGGGGTTCGGGTTTTAGGGTATGGTAGAGCTTGATGAGGAGGGAGAAGGGGAGGAAATTCTTTTAAAGCACAACTAGGTTTAGCCATTTAAAGATTATGTAATTCAGAGTGCTAAGACAAGACTAAAAGAAATTGATAGGTTCTGATATACTTAATGCAGACATCATTTATTTTAATCTATGATTAGTAGCTTATGGTAAATGTTTACTTAAGGTAATACTATTTACTCAAATAAATACTCCCCTCCCCTTCTCTTCCCTCCTCCCCCCCCTTACTGTATCTCTGGGATTCCTCACTCTAGGAGAAGCCATGTCTGTTTCTCAGCAGTCCTACTGAGAAGCTCATTTAGTGAGAAACTAAGGTTGGCCAACCTTCACGTGAATGAACTTAGAAGTAGATCCTTCAACACACTCATAGATACAGAGAACAAATGGGTGGTCGCCAGGAGGGAGGGGAGTGGGAGGTTGGGTGAAATAGGCAAAAGGGATTAAGAGGTACAAACTTCCAGTTATAAGATAAATAAGCCACTGGGATGTAATATACAGCAAAAGGAACATGGCCAATAATATTTTCATACCTTTGTATGGGTACAAATGGTTACTAGACTTATTGTGGTGATCATTTCCTAATGTATGTAAATGTCGAATCACTAGGTAGTACACCTGAAACTAACACAATATTGTACAGCAACTACATTTCAATTAAAAACAAACAAATAAACAAACAGACAAACAAAACCCAGTAGATCCTTCAGTCCCAGTCAAGTCTTCATGAAGTGCAGCTGTGGCCAATAGCTTCATGGCAACCTCATGAGAGACCCTGAGCCATACCACCCACTGAAGCTGCTCTGGTTTCCTGATCCTTAGAAAAATGTGTGAGATAATCTTTGTTGTTTTAAGCTGCTAGAGGTTACACAGCAATGGATAACTCAATCTTAGTATGTTCAATTTCCTGCCAATAACATTTTTAGTCTTTTGATTTAACATGTGTTTCAAGAAACAGCTCACATATCACATAAATGATCACTTAAGATGTATTTAAAAATCAGAGATAGATAAAAGTATTTTCAATTCAAGTCACATTTTGAATTGAATTACCTTTAAAAAGGAAGGTAAATGGACAAATACTAAAAAGATTAAATACATTCAAAATGTAATACTTTGCCAAAGGAAATATGCAGTTTCAATAAGATTTATATTTCACATTATATCTTGCAGAGAAAACAAAATCATCTAAACCATTTGAGTCTACTTGTGAAACTTAGTGACATAACTTTCCACTAAATTAACTATTAATATTCTTTATTTTAAAAGGAAATTTGATCAGAGTTTTTGACTGAACTGTCCCCTTCACTGAATTGACTAAACATTATATTTCTATAAAGTTAATGTCATTTATGTACAGCTAGAGTGAGGGATCTGGGCACATTCAAGATGACAGAATTCATATCTTCTGTGCAGGGTTACTTATAGATCTTTAGAAAAATTTGCCCCCGTGTCTCTCTGTTTAGATAACCAGAAATGTATAAAAAAAATTCAACCTCAGTGATCACCAAAGAATTGTATATTAAAACAATAGGACACCATTTTCCTATTATATTGACAAAGAAATAGTAATAATACTATTAATACAGTTTGTTGTTGAGGATTTAGTACATGTCCTAAAGTACAGGATCATGTAACATACCTTTTGGTAAATAGGTTAAGATTTTATATTCTCTTTAACATATCAATTATGCTTTTAGGAACGTATCCTTATGAAATGGTTGTGGATGTATACAAAATTTTAGCTACATGGATGTTGTCTATTTTAAAAAAGAGAAAAAATCAACAAGAAAAGATTGGTGAAATAAATTATAGTCCATCCACATTATAAAATATTCTTCAACCATTAAAAATGACGCTATAAAAGAATTTTTAATGATGTGGAAATGTCAACAGGATACATAGATTTAACATGCGAGCTAGAAAATTTATGTGTACCATGACCTTGCTTCAGTAAGTATAAAGAGAAAACGTGCATGCAACTGTACTGGGAAAAATTAGGAAGGATATAAAGCAAAAGGTGGGGGGCATAGTTCTGTGTTTGATAAAACACATGCCTGGAGTTTTGGTTCAGATTACTGGGAAGTCCATTAGAAGATGACAAATATTTGTGTCACATGATGTTAACTGAGAAGAAACGTTCCAAGACAGGAGTGAGACCTGAACTAATTATCAAGTCTCCCCACCTAATACTGATGCGCTATTAACATTAATGAAATGACATGAAATGCAACCGTTATCAGCGTAAAATAGTATTTATGCCACAACCTTTAAGCTTTTGAGATATACTTGAAAAGTATTTTATATTTTAAAATAACCTACATAGTAAGATCGTGAGGCAAAATAGAATATACAAAGTGAGCTACCTATACAATTAAAGTCTTATGAATTACTACTTCAAATGTATCTATAAATTTTAATGTAATATTAATCTCATGAATCTAATCACATGGTTCAAAATTTTTTAAAAAGGCTATTACTAACATTAATCCCATTACTGTTCAAAATCTATAACTATATTTTAATCATTAGGCTGTTGAATGCATTACTTGGATGTAAGTACAAGTGGTACAAGAGTGATTACAGATTTACACTGTGAAAGTCACTGAACTTCCCTTTGTCTACATTTTCTTGGCTGTCTTCTAGAAGTAAGAAAAATAACAAGTGAAGGATTACGCCTTACTTTAGGGACACGATGTATGCTGCCCAATAAAATTTGGATTTAAATTTGAAATTTTAGTGTTTTCATAATAAGCATTGTTTTACAATATTTATTTCTGGAGTCTGAATTTTAAGCATTCTGTTTTATGCCAAAGATTTAATTAGGCAAGGTTCTCCAGAGGTTTGGACAAGATGCCTAGAATCGTCTCTCTACTGCGTAGGTCTCAGTAGATCAGTTTGATGTGGCAGACTTATCTCTAACAAGAATGGTTGTGGGGAAGGGTGAAGGGTTAGCATAGACATAATAAGATTCCTGTGTTACGTAATGTACCTCTCCTTGAATTTCACTTCTTATCTTGATAGAAGTGTTGCCATTTTTACCCTGTGACAAGCCAACAGAGCCATGTCTTCAGTCTCATAACCTTTGTAGCTAATTTCATGTTTGTGTATGTTCTCAAAAGGTTGTTATTTTGATCCTGTTTGGAACACTGGGAAGGTACTCTGGAAAACTCAAGAGAGACCCTCTTGTGTTCTGTGGGAATGAGGAGGATAGCAAGTGTACCACCCTCTCTGCTGGTACACTTGTGCTCATCCTGATTTCAGACATATACCTGAACCCTGCGTCTGAGCACGTTCACCCTTCTCCCACTTATAGTAAAATTCTAAAACCTCCCTCTGTGGGTTGTGTAGATTTTTATATTTATATGGTTCAGGATTGGCCCAGATTATTATAGAATTCACCTCAGGATTAGAAGTCACCTTGACATATATCACAGAAAGGTCTAAATTTTAACTCTTCATGAATGAGGTAAAACTAAGAACTAATATTCTAGGAATGACCTATAACAGATAGACTATTTTTTATACTGTTGAAAGGATGGACATGCATTAAATCAACTAATTTTACATCATCAAAATGGTAAAAGAAAAAAGGATTGCTACTTTATTATCTAAATGAAAATGAAAAGTCCACACAACAGAATAAAAAGTCATGAAAAACCTTAGCAAACGATAGCTTCTCTTCTTTCCTCTCTTTTTTTTTTTTTTTAAATTTTGGAAAATATTGCCTGGGTTTCACATGATTTTCATAGGTTAGAGCTAGAAAAGGCCTATGAGTGTACCTAGTCCTTTCCTGGCAATATTCAGTCTCACCCATTCTCCATGGCCTAAGGGTTTCTGCTTGGGCGCCTTGTGTCCTACAAATGCATGGACTGGGGGACATTGGAAATGGAATCTATGGTCACTGTTCCACCTTTGGTACAGACAGCTGCTGACTGTAGGCAAGCCCTGTAAACAATCTGGGTTTCATTTTCAAAGAGATAAGGCTAGATCAGAAGTCCTAAACCAGAAGTCAGACAATCAGATCTAGCTTGTAGAAATGTTTTGTTTGGTCCACACATCATTTATTTATTTATTTATTTATTTTTTAAGCTGGAGCTGGCCAAATAAACAGGAGACTTCACATAAAAATTCTAATTTCTTGTTCCTCTTAGAAAAATACAAAGATCTGGCACCCAAAGCCTACATTCTTCCGTGAAGAGTCCACTGGATCTGAGAAGCAGATCCTGAGAAGTTGCCCCAGTGCCAACAGCTTGTTTCATGTGGGTCTCAGTGTCTGAGGACACATGAGTTTGGGAACCCCTAGAAATCTTGATGATTTCTTCCACCTCTAGCATCATATAACAACTGAGAGAACACATGAAAACTCCAGCAGAGGGTCTAACGCATAGTAGGAAATTGGTAAATCTTAGAGGCAACTCTTCCTAAAATAAATTCATAAAGAAGATCAATTAACTGGACACAAGCAAATCGTTAGGATTTTTTTTTAAGACTTACATAGATAGAATATTTATTTCAAAAACCCTCCAATAATTTCAGAGTCTGTTGCATTAGAGGGCAAGAAAGGCGGTTTTAGAGGTTTGGTCAAATTTTATTACACAATTAACTAAAGAAACATGAAAACTAAATATAACTGTATTCATATTGGAAAGTCACATGTCAGTTTTAAATTAAATGGGTGTTATCTGTAGAATCATGATAAAAATGACTTTTTTCTATGTTAAATTCTGTATTCTTGCTTCACTATCAGTAGTAGCTCGAACTTTGTGCAAACAGCCCCTTTTATAATGATCTATTTTCTAAATTCAATGCAGTTTTATTAATTAGCACTCTAAAAGTTCTTACTTAGGTCAGCATTTCAGCTACATTTTTGCCCCTTGCAGACTTCTCTTTGTATCATGTGAATCTTTGAAACTTAAACAAAAGAAGTTATCAAGACTTTTTGTTGCTCTTTGGGTTTATTCTTGAAATCTTCACAAGTGTAAAGCTTATAACCTCAGATACAGTTTCAGAAAAGTGTATGTATGGGACTTCCCTGGTGGTGCAGTGGTTAAAAATCCACCTGCCAATGCAAGGGACACGGGTTCAATCCCTGCTCCGGGAAGATCCCATATGCCATGGAGCAACAAAGCCCATGTGCCACAATTACTGAGCCTGTGCTCTAGAGCCCGCGAGCCACAACTACTGAAGGCTGTGTGCCTAGAGCCCATGCTCTGCAACAAAAGAAGCCACCACAATGAGAAGCCCGAGCACCATAACCAAGAGTAGCCCCCACTTGCCGCAACTAGAGAAAGCCCGCTCACAGCAACGGAGACCCAATGCAGCCAAAAATTAATTAATTAATTAATTTAAAAAACAAACCCAAAAAAACCTATATGTCATAGAATAACCTTTAAAAAAAAAGTGTATGTATGTGTGTATATATGCAATTCCTAACAATTACTCTTGCTCAGATATCTCATAAAATGCTCCAATCCAAGGGCCTCATTGTTAGGAAAGTGAATTACAGATGAGGTGGCAAGAACCCAGGTTAATGCTTCAAATTTTTCTTCTATGATACCATATTTTCTTACACAGGGAACAGGTCTTGGGGGAAGGGAAATCCTGGGAAAGGATCACCACCAGGCTGGGGCAGAAGGTTGTTATGTGTGTAGAAAATCCTAGTGGGAAGTGAGTAGAATTTCAGAGCACTGGGGACAGTGCTCTTGGGCAGACATATTTTGTGGGTGGGGATGGGGTAAGGAATGGATGGCTTATTCTCTCAAAGCAAACCCTCCCTGAATCAGGCTCCTGAGCGGTAGCAATATGATCCTATAGAGACCCTGAGAGCTCTATTCCAGTCGGGGTTCTAGTGATCCAAGAATGTAGCAGCAGGAACAATAAGCTTATGCTTCAGATTTATGGCAGACAATTCCTTATACAAATAAATATATTCTAATAGTACTTATGAAACAACAAAAGCATGGACTTTAAAGAATTAAACTGTTGTCTATTGATAAACATTTTCTTGGTTAAATTTAAGAGTTGTCTCACCGTCACTAACTACGATTAGAAGAAGTTTAATATGCAAATAGTGACAACTTGTCTTATTAGTAAATCAGCCTTGATTATACAAAATCAATTAAATGTGCATTATGACTCTAACTTCCGTAACTGAAAAAGCTAAAATGGTTTTGTAATTGACTGTTTTGATTCTGAAAAATAAATGTCTTCACTTAACTGTGAAAAATCTAAGAAATTTAGTATAATCATAACAATGAGCTAATTTCTACCAATGTTTATTAATTCAAGCATTTCAGAACATAGAACACTGCAATATTCAGTTGTGAACGTAACTGCACTTACACTTCACTGTCTAGAATTGTATGTAAATGAATATATATAGTACATACATAAAATATATAGCACTTATGTAATACACACGTGTGTATGTGTGTATATTCCACCATACAATATGGAATCATACTATTTAAAGAAACTCCTCTGAACTATAAAGAAAATTCTGAGCTGAAAAATACATTCCCTCATTTATTTATTTTATAAATTTGTATTGAATATGCTTAAAGTTGACCATATCTGTGGAAGTGGAGGAGATGAAAACCTAACATAAATATAAATATTGACTATTCTTTCAGTATAGGCTCTCAAAGTGCAGACATTCATATAGAAATACTACTACTCTGTCCCCAAAGTATGCACTCAGGAGTGCCTGAGCAGTTTTTGCTGTACTCAAGACAGGTTTTACCCCTCTAGCCTCACTATCTCATTGAGTATGACTTTTTTGTAGAGTACCACTTAAGGCTATGGAATAAAACAAAATTAACTGGTCTTCAAATGAATTAAAACCATCAGTCTAGTCTCATAACCCTAATATCATGATTAAGCTAACTGGATTTATACTTTAAGCTTTAAACAGGTTGGGAAATAGTGCCACATACATGGTAGGCTTGAAGAATATACAAACAACAGAACTTGAAAGTGTAAGCTATTGATATTTTCCATATCAAGCCATATTTATATGCATGAATATGGCACAGAAAAAGCAGACCAACTGAAATGCAAAATGAATAAATTCAGTTCTCTGTATCCCTGGGTTCTGCATCCACGAATTCAACCAACCACAGGTTGAAAACATTTGGATAAAAGAGAAATTCCAGAAAGTCCCAGAAAGCAAAACTTCAATTTGCCGTGCATTGAGCACTACACTAAATCCACTGAATCGAGTGATGTGTAGGCTGCTGCAGCCTCCTGCCATTCCACAGACACGCAGTCTCTCTCCAGCACCTAGTCGTTTGAACGCTGTTCACCTCGCATCTTGTTCGTTGGCTGCTTATGCTGTAGGCACCCTTTGTTTCTGTGAAGCAAATGGCTCCTAAAAAGCCATTAAGTGGTCAAAGCATCCCTCAAAGGTTAAGAGGGAGTGTAAAGTGCTTTCTATCAAAGAGAAAATGAAAATCCTAGATCTTTTGAAACGTGTCATGCCGCTTGCCAAAGTGGGCGGTAAGGTCGGTAAGAACGAACTGAGCATTCACACAGTAAAGCAGAAAGAAGCTAAAATTTGCGGAAGTGTTAGTGCTTCACCTACAATTGCAACAACAGTCTCTCTGGTTGATGTTAAAGTGCTTGCAAAGACTGAGAAAGCATGAAGTGTGCGGCTAGAGGACATGCCACAGGAGCGTATCCCTGTTGATGGCAAAGTTATGCGTGAAAAGCACTTCATCTCTACGAGCGTTACTGTGAAGGGGCTGGGGAGAGCGAGAGGAAGGAGATGAAGGCTGCTAAGGGATGGCTGGCGAGCTACGAGAAGATCACGGGAGAATCTGCATTGACTGATGCCAAGCGTCATCAGCGCCCCCAGAAGAGCTCAAGAAATTCATAGAAGAGAAAGGCTACCTTCCAGAGCAAGTCTTCAATAGTGATGAAATGTGATGAAAACCCCAAATCGCCTGCCTGTGTTCTGGCAACACAACAAGGAGGCTTGGGTGATGGCCATCTTGTTCTTGGGATAGTTCCACCAGGGCTTCATTCCTGAAGTGAAAAAAATACCTCGAAAAGAAGAGGCTGCCATTCAAGGGCCTCCCCATTGGCAATGTTCCCAGCCACCCCAACGTCTCTGCTTCACCGACAAGAATGCAGAAGTAATGTTCCTGCCTCCTAACACTATGTCACTGCTGCAGCCACTTGATCAAGGCATCATCAGGTGCATTGAAGCAACTTACACTTGCCTCACCTTCAGGAAGACTTGTGGATTTATGGAAGAGTTTCACAATTACAGAGACTGTAGATGTTCCAATGCCCAAGACAGGAGTGCATGTTGGGAGCCATTATGGAGTGAGGTTGTCTATGATTTCAGGGGCATCCCCACTACTGATGCAAAAGTCAGGAATGTTCCAAGGGAATTTAGGGGGGAAAGCTTCTCTAACGTGATTGGGGACAATGTTGAGGAACACCTAATAGCATAGAGAAACTTTTACCAACAAGGAACTCAAAGATCTGCTGAAATTCTCTACAGATGATGACGATAGTGATGCAGAAGACTTAGAGGAGGCAGAACTATCAGTTTGGATGCTTGAAAAATCTGCAGCAGTTTTTTTTTTTTTTTTTTTTGACAGTTTCATGCATTAAAAAGGACATGAGCTTCAAGTATGATTCTTTGATGGAATGAAGCCTCTGTATTACCTGAGGGATAACGATGCGCCTAGAACCACTGCAAGATTTGTTTGATGATGAAAAGAAAAGAAGAAGCAGCTTCCTGTAACAATGTTTCTAACGAAAGCACCTGCAATTGTGAAGCTCTGGCCTTCAAGCTTGAAGATCCTCAGCCCTCAGCCTCTACAGATCCTGACATTAGTATCACTGAGCCTCCTCCAAAGTCTCAACATCTGCAACTGAAACCCAGTTCATCCTTCTGACGTCCTGCCAGAAGGTTCAAGTTAGCCTGGTGTCTCACCATTTACCTACAGTGCCAGACATCTCATCCCCTCACCCCATCAGCATGGTAAAATAATACAACAATCATCATTGTCGTCGTCATCACCATCATCATTATCATCACATGAGGGTTATCAAGAGAGAATAAGCAGGGTTTTGATGAGGGTTAACACAGTGTGTGTGTGAGTCTGAGAGAGAAGTGAATTTATATTTTCTCTGTTTATAATTATATTTTCTATATGTACTTGTATTTTAAATATTCTGTGTTTTAGTCTATATATTTCTCTTTCAGGTCATTAAATGAAAGCAATCTGTAAGTATTCAAAGAAAGAAAATGTTACATTGTTGCTGACATGTACTGTGCAGTTAGGCCTGCCATGGTTGCATCTGTAGTGAATGTATACAGATTTTTCTTGTCATTATTTTCTAAACAATACTGTGTAACAACTATTTACATAGCATTTACATTGTATTAGGTATTAGATGTAATCTAGAGATGACTTACAGTATACAGGAGGATGTGCATAGGTTATATGCAAATACTACCCCTTTTTATGTAAGGGACTTGAACATCTGTAAATTTTGGTATCTGAAGTCCCCCTCGGATACCGAGGGACAACTGTCCTAGTATGTAAGAGCTGAAGTGAGGACATTTACACCAATGCTCATACAAGACGTTAGTGGTACCTTTAGTCACCTGAAAAAGGCTATTGGAAAATGGCGCAAGGATCATCCTGTCTCTACCTTAGCTCACTCACAAGTTTGCCATGATACTGGTCATATTGTGACGTGTGAGATGCCAAGCTCAGGGCAGGGGACATCCTAGTAAAAGTGAGGAACAAAGACAGTCTCGACCATTTTACCTGCAGCCAGCACTTAGCGCCCACCCACTTTTTCACCCATAATTCATTTCTAACCAGAATGAATAACCAAATATCTGGAATAAATGAGACAGAATTTTTATCCTTATAAATACAAAAATGAATACTTTACCTATGGTGCATTAAGCTTTTGAAGTTTGCCTAACTGAGCCCAACAGGTGCTTGCAATGGACAGAAGCTGTTAAATTCACATGTGCCCTTCAGAGGTGTGCCCTCCAAACAACATGGCCAGAATGTCTTCAATGTAACTTTCTATGATCAGATAAAAAGGTGACATATAAACTGAGGTACTAAACCCCGGCCCTTTTGTCTCACGACTGTGGTTACCATGTGATACTTTTCAGGGTCAGGCAATAAATAAATAAAGAGTCAGATGGGAATGGGGGTATTTCAGTGGATGCCAGCATGAGAGCGGAGGGTGGTGGGTTGGGAGGTGGGTTTACAACTGAGAACCAGACAGGCCAACATACCTCTCAGTAGATACCAGCATGAACTGAGGTCAAGGTCAGGTCCTTCCCCTGATGCTAACACAATATAAACTCCCCAAAGCCGAGATACTACTCTGACAAGATGCAGAACCATAAACAGACTTAAATTGCTCCGAATTGCCTCAGAAGGCTCTTACGTTTACCTCAGCTTGAAAATACTAGGTTTTGTTAGCAATAAGAAACTTAAATCCAGAAACGGCAAAATAAAGGTATATACTTTTGCATACTTGGTTTTTATGGCCTGAGAATTTGCACCCATTCCATTTTCTTTCTTCTACTGCATATATCTGTGGATTACCATTTCTAGTTACTGTGGTGACATGCAATATTAATGTATCTACTGTGCTGCAGATTCAAAATTTCCTAGTAAAACTGAGTTAGGTATATGCGTGAGGAGAGGTGAAATTCCACACAATCATGGAAACTATCCTAATTTCTCTAAAATGCTCGATCTCATGGAGGAGGTTGACAATGTAGAAGTTAGAATATAAGTACAATATGAAGCTTCCTGGCTCATTTCTGTTCTAACCCTGTTGGACTTATTAATTTTTAAAATACAGTACTATTGTTTTGAGGAGGAATTCTGTTAGGTTCCAATAACTACACACAATTTGCTCCCTTGAAAGTGTCAACATTATGCCCCCAGTAGTACACTGAATAGCACTCATGAACTGTCTTCAGGAAAAAATACATGAGGTTTGGGATTCTGCAAAATCAACTCAACTGGTCACCTCTGAAACCAGCATTATCATCTACTTGCTCAGCTTGATAGCCACTTATATAGCTCTAGTTTCTAAGTTATCAAAAACTTTTTCTTAGTATTTTATTTCCTGCTGTTTATACTGCAATAACTTGTTACTATGATAGTTTATTTATGAAGCTTTAAACCAAAAAAAATGCTACCATTAAATCAGATGTTTAACTCCTATTTGTTTCTAAGCCTCCTGGTATTACCTCCTTCCTCTCTGCTGGGTGGAATACACAGAGTTACAGAAAGGGCAAGAGTTTAGTGTCTGATAAGCTAGAAGGGTTTAAATTTAAAATGGGTTTTTAGTGGCTGAGAATAAATGTCTGATAAAAGGAGGCAGGTTGAGGATGGTACTTTGGAGGGGTTAAAAGAATTGTGAGAGATTGTAAGGGAATTTTGGGGACAACAGAAGGAAAAAGGGGGAGAATATTTCCAAGAACTAATAGAAGTTACCAAGTTATTAGGGTAAACCAAGCCACAGAGATACAGACCACCAGGTAAGTAGGAAGAGAGTGCAGGGCCAATAGATGCACCAAAGAAACCACTTGAAGACAGAAGACCCTTAGAGTTGCTAAATTTGGTTTCTAGCCAAATTGGTTTAACAGAGCCTCAGAATCCGACAAAGTCAGTTATGCTGTTGTTACAATCTCATGGCTGTCCTTTCCCATTAGGTTATCCTGGAAAAGTTTTATCCTTTGTAAGAAAATTCAGAGGTCAAAATATCCCTAGTTGCAAGTGTTCTAGATACAGAACACCAAAGGAATCCCGTTTCAAAAATTACAACTATATCTCAATCTGTGATGCATTCTTTCACAAGGCTAAAGATCACCCTGCTATTTTTAGTTGACTGTATACAGTCAGCAATAACTATAAAATATGTTCAGGTATGTCTTTTTAAATAAAAACTGAGTATGTTGAGGCTACAATTTGCCAGATGATTTACCCTTTTCTATCATTCTTTAATATAAATATATGGTAGACATGTTTTTTCTAGTCCATAAAGTTTTATTGCAAATAATGGGGACCCACTTAAAATGGAATATACAGTGTCTACCCACATTTGTTTTTCCTTACAGAAAACCACTTTGATTCTACTTTAAAAGACGTCGATTAATGTGAGAAGGCTTGCCTGCTTTTGTGAGCCTCAGTCCTCTAATTCTGTACACACACAAAATGGACTCTAATCTCTCCAGCTGTCACTTTGCTGCTCTTCGTGAGCTGTACATTTCACAGGCTCTGAAACCACTCTACAGCTCAAACATGATCAACGGCTTTCCTCAAAACCAGAACAGCAGTGAGAGATTATTAAGTCAAAATGGAAGCAAACTCTCCTCTTCATGTGTGCAGGAAATTCATAGGGGGCCTGATTTCCATATGGCTCCCACAGCTGAAGCTTAATGAATATCTTCCAGACACAGGTATAACCATTAATAACTCTCAAATACTTCTACAATGGAGTAAAACAAGGCCAAATAGAATTAAGGGAAATAATCTCCAACTGGTCTTACATGCCTATCGGTTAAATGCATGAAGGAGGCTTTGATTTAAATAAGAGCAGATTCTCAGAAACATATGCTCACCACCCACCATTCTTCATCTGAATGGTAGAAATTTATGAGTTTCATTTCACTGTAGCAGGGCAGCTTTGCCAAGAAACAAGAGCACAAACATCAGTGATTAAGAAAGATCTCCAGTATAGAATACGTTTTCAGGGGGCTAATCTTCTTTGGAGTGGATTTATAGGCAATGGCATCATGTTTTGGACTGACCACATGGAGAGATGTTTTCACTTATGCAACATTATTAAACTTTGTTTGGGACTTTTAACTAACCTAAGTCTACGCCCTAAAATAAAATGCCTTTCTTGAAAAGATATAACAAAAATCACAAAAATACTTCTCACAAAAATCCTGATTCAGCTTCCTTTGAAGATGTATAACCCCAAAGCCTTACTGATGCACACCACCGTATCTCTCCCACCTTTTATCAGCTCTTTCTTGCCACTACCATCTGTTTGCTTGCTTTTTCCCAGTGCATTGCCCATCCCTCCAGGCTGTTCACTGGCACTCAGATGCCTCCCTCTAATTCTCCATCCCACCATCCAAGAAATGCCCCGGGCCGTTTCCAATTCTTCTTCCCAAAGCTTTTCTTCAACACTACCCCTGTATACTTTGGACACTATCCTCCTCAGATATAATTTTTTTAATGAGATAACGTCTAAGTTTCTTCTGGCCTTCTCTTTCAAACACAATTATTTCCTCTTACACTGTTTTGTGTTATACACAGGAGGAAAACTTTCTAAACATCTCATCTTTTACAATCACCATTCCCTAAACCCTTATCATTCCAGGCTTTAAAGATTTAAATACAATACTCAGAGGAGTTATATGATGAAGATGTAGCTAATTCAAGTGTTTCTGGAGATAGCCTCATCCACCAGAGGGCAGACAGCAGAAGCAAGAAGAACTACAATCCTGCAGCCTGTGGAACAAAAACTACATTCACAGAAGGATAGACAAGATGAAAAATCAGAGGGCTATGTACCAGATGAAGGATAAAACCCCAGAAAAACAACTAAATGAAGTGGAGATATGCAACCTTCCAGAAAAAGAATTCAGAAAAGTGATAGTGAAGATGATCCAGGACCTCGGAAAAAGAATGGAGGCAACGATCGAGAAGATGCAAGAAGTGTTTAACAAAGACCTAGAAGAATTAAAGAACAAACAAACAGAGATGAACAATACAATAACTGAAATGAAAACTACACTAGAAGGAATCAATAGCAGAATAACTGAGGTAGAAGAATGGATAAGTGACCTGGAAGACAGAATTACAGAAGTGACCTGGAAGACAGAATGGTGGAATTCACTGCCATGGAACAGAATAAAGAAAAAAGAATGAAAAGAAATGAAGACAGCCTAAGAGACCACTGGGACAACATTAAACACAACAACATTCGCATTATAGGGGTCCCAGAAGGAGAAGAGAGAGAGAAAGGACCAGAGAAAATATTTGAAGAGATTATAGTCGAAAACTTCCCTAACATGGGAAAGGAAATAGCCACCCAAGTCCAGGAAGTGCAGAGAGTCCCATATAGGATAAACCCAAGGAGAAACACGCCGAGACATATAGTAATCAAACTGGCAAAAATTAAAAACAGAGAAAAATTATTAAAAGAAGCAAGGGAAAAACGACAAATAACATACAAGGGAACTACCATTAGGTTGACAGCTGATTGCTCAGCAGAAACTCTACAAGCCAGAAGGGAGTGGCATGATATACTTAAAGTGATGAAAGGGAAGAATGTACAATCAACATTACTCTACCCGGCAAGGATCTCATTCAGATTCAATGGAGAAATCAACAGCTTTACAACAAGCAAAAGCTAAGAGAATTTAGCACCACCAAACCAGCTCTACAACAAATGCTAAAGGAACTTCTCTAACTGGGAGACACGAGAAGAACAGGACCTACAAAAACAAACCCAAAACAATTAAGAAAATGGTAATAGAAACACACATATCAATAATTACCCTAAATGTGAATGGATTAAATGCTCCAACCAAAAGACACAGGGTTGCTGAATGGATACAAAAACAAGACCTATATATATGCTGTCTACAAGAGACCCACTTCAGACCTAGGGACACATTCAGACTGAAAGTGAGGCGATGGAAAAAGATATTCCATGCAAATGGAAATCAAAAGAAAGCTAGAGTAGCAATACTCATATCAGATAAAATAGAATTTAAAATAAAGAATGTTAAAAGAGACAAGGAAGGATACTACATAATGATCAAGGGATCAATCCAAGAATAAGATATAACAATATAACAATATAACAATATAACAATTATAACTATATATGCACCCAACATAGGAGGACCTCAATACATAAGGCAACTGCTAACAGCTGTAAAAGAGGAAATCGACAGTAACACAATAATAGTGGGGGACTTTAACACCTCACTTACACCAATGGACAGATCATCCAAAATGAAAATAAATAAGGAAACAGAAGCTTTAAATGACAGAACAGACGGGATAGATTTAATTGATATTTAGAGGACATTCCATCCAAAAAGAGCAGAGTATGTTGTCTTCTCAAGTGCACACGGAACGTTCTCCAGGATAGGTCACATCTTGGGTCACAAACCAAGCCTCAGTAAATTTAAGAAAATTGAAATCATATCAAGCATCTTTTCTGACCACACGCTATGAGATTAGAAATGAATTACAGGGAAAAAAACGTAAAATACACAAACACATGGAGGCTAAATAATACGTTACTAAATTACCAAGAGGTCACTGAAGAGATCAAAGAGGAAATCAAAAAATACCTAGATGCTTTGTGACAGCCTGGAAGGGTGGGATGGGGAGAGTGGGAGGGAGGGAGACGCAAGAGGGAAGACATATGGGAACATATGTATATGTATAGCTGATTCACTTTGTTGTAAAGCAGAAACTAACACACCATTGTAAAGCAATTATACCCCAATAAAGATGTTTAAAAAAAAAAAAAAAAAATACCTAGAGACAAATGACAATGAAAACACAATGATCCAAAACCTATGGGATGCAGCAAGAGCAGTTCTAAGAGGGAATTTTATAGCTATACAAGCCTACCTCAAGAAAAAAGAAAAATCTCAAATAAACAATCTAACCTTACACCTAAAGGAACTAGAGAAAGAAGAACAAAGAAAACCCAAAGTTAGCAGAAGGAAAGACATCATAAAAATCAGAGCAGAAATAAATGAAATAGAAACAAGGAAAACAATAGCAAAGATCAAATAACTACAAGCTGGTTCTTGAGAAGATAAGCAAAATTGATAAACCATTAGCCAGACTCATTAAGAAAAAGAGGGAGAGGACTCAAATCAATAAAATTAGAAATGAAAAAGGAGAAGTGACAACAGACACCGCAGAAATACAAAGCATGCTAAGAGACTACTACAAGCAACCCTATGAAAATAAAATGGACAACCTGGAAGAAATGGACAAATTCTTAGAAAGGTATAACCTTCCAAGACTGAACCAGGAAGAAATAGAAAATATGAACAGACCAATCACAAGGAATGAAATTGAAACTCTGATTAAAAATCTTCCAACAAACCAAAGTCCAGGACCAGATGGCTTCACAGGTGAATTCTATCAGACATTTAGAGAAGAGCTAACACCCATCCTTCTCAAACTCTTCCAAAAAATTGCGGAGGAAGGAACACTCCCAAACTCATTCTATGAGGCCACCACCATCACTCTGATACCAAAACCAGACAAAGATACTACAAAAAAAGAAAACTACACAACAATATCACTGATGAATAGAGATGCAAAAATCCTCAACAAAATACTAGCAAACAGAATACAACAACACATTAAAAGGATCATACACCATGGCCAAGTGGAATTTATCCCAAGAATGCAAGGATTCTTCAATATATGCAAATCAATCAATGTGATACACCATATTAACAAATTGAAGAAGAAAAACCATATGATCATCTCAATAGTTGCAGAAAAAGCTTTTGACAAAATTCAACACTCATTTATGATAAAAACTCTCCAGAAAGTGGGCATAGACGGAACCTACCTCAACATAATAAAGGCCATATACGACAAACCCACAGCAAACATCACTCTCAATGGCAAAAAACGGAAAGCATTTCCTCTAAGATCAGGAACAAGACAAGGATGTCCACTCTCACCACTATTATTCAACATAGTGTTGGAAGTCCTAGCCACAACAACCAGAGAAGAAAAAGAAATAAAAGGAATCCAAATCAGAAAAGAAGTAAAACGGTCATTGTTTGCAGATGACATGATACTATACATAGAGAATCCTAAAGATGCCACCAGAAAAGTACTAGAGCTAATCAATGAAGTTGGTAAAGTTGCAGGATACAAAATTAATGCACAGAAATCTCTTGCATTCCTATACACTAATGATGAAAAATCTGAAAGAGAATTTAAGGAAACACTCCCATTTACCACTGCAACAAAAAGAATAAAATACCTAGGAATAAACCTACCTAGGGAGGCAAAAGACCTGTATGCAGAAAACTATAAGACACTGATGAAAGAAATTAAAGATGATACCAAAAGATGGAGAGATATACCATGTCTTTGGATAGGAAGAATCAATATTGTGAAAATGACTATACTACCCAAAGCAATCTACAGATTCAATGCAATCTCTATCAAATTACCAATGGCATTTTTTTACGGAACTAGGACAGAAAATCTTAAAATTTGTATGGAGACAGAAAAGACCCTGAATAGCCAAAGCAGTCTTCGGGGAAAAAAAAAGGAGCTGGAGGAATCAGACTCCCTGACTTCAGACTATACTATAAAGCTACAATCAAGACAATATGGCACTGGCACAAAACCAGAAACACAGATCAATGGAACAAGATAGAAAGCCCAGAGATAAATCCACGCACCTATGGTCAACTAATCGATGACAAAGGAGGCAAGGATATACAATGGAGAAAAGACAGTCTCTTCAATTAGTGGTGCTGGGAAAACTGGACAGCTACATGTAAACGAATGAAATTAGAACACTCCCTAACACCATAAACAAAAATAAACTCAAAATGGATTAGAGACCTAAATATAAGGCCAGACACTATAAAACTCTTAGAGGAAAACATTGGAGGAACACTCTTTGACATAAATCACAGCAAGATCTTTTTTGATCCACCTCCTAGAGTAATGGAAATAAAAACAAAAATAAACAAATGGGACCTAGTGAAACTTCAAAGCTTTTGCACAGCAAAGAAAACCATAAACAAGATGAAAAGACAATGCTCAGAATGGGAGAAAATATTTGCAAACGAATCAAGAGACAAAGGATTAATCTCCAAAATATATAAACAGCTCATGCAGCTCAATATTAAAAAAACAAACAACCCAATGCAAAAATGGGCAGAAGACCTAAATAGACATTTCTCTAAAGAAGACATACAGATGGCCAAGAAGCACATGAAAAGCTGCTCAACATCACTAATTAGTAGAGAAATGAAAATCAAAACTACAGTGAGGTATCACCTCACACCAGTTAGAATGGGCATCATCAGAAAATCTACAAACAACAAATGCTGGAGAGGGTGTGGAGAAAAGGGAACCCTCTTGCACTGTTGGTGGGAATGTAAATTGATACAGCCACTATGGAGAACAGTATGGTGGTTCCTTAAAAATCTAAAAATAGAATTACCATATGATCCAGCAATCCCAGTACTGGGTATATACCCAGAGAAATCCAGAATTCAAAAAGACACTTGCACCCCAGTGTTCACTGCAACACTATTTACAATAGCCAGGTCAGGGAATCAACCTAAATGCTCATCGACAGATGAATGGATAAAGAAGATGTGGTACATATATACAATGGAATATTACTCAGCCATAAAAAGGAATGAAATTGGGTCATTTGTTGAGACGTGGATGGATCTAGAGACTGTCATACAGAGTGAAGTAAGTCAGAAAGAGAAGAACAAATATCGTATATTAACGCATATCTGTGGAACCTAGAAAAATGGTACAGATGAACTGGTTTGCAGGGCACAAATTGAGACACAGATGTAGAGAACAAACATATGGACACCATGGGGGGAAAACGGCAGGGCATGGGGGTGGTGGTGTGATGAATTGGGCGATTGGGATTGACATGTATACAGTGATGCGTATAAAACTGATGACTAATAAGAACCTGCTGCATAAAAAATATATATATCATTCAAGTAAAAAAAAATAAAATACAACAAACACATTGTTCAAAAAATAAATTAAAAAAACCCTACACCTAGGCATTTCATATTCAAGCTAGAGGGAAAAAAACAACTAAAAAACAAAAGAGTGTTTCTGGAAAAGTCTTATTTCCTTTTTATTAACTTTTAATACATAAAAGTCTAACTGTTCATAGTTACACTGATCTAGTCACATAATCAATATACTAGAGTAGAACTATTAGTTACAGATTTAAAGCAAATATGTAACATAATTTAATAAAAGAAAAAGCAAGGAAATGGAACTCAAGGGCTGCAACTCTACAGAACAAATTAGAAGACAAAAAGTAAATGATCATCTCTTACAGTATCTTTCAAACTACATTACTACCTTTCTAAGCTAAAATCTCATTTTAATGAGTTCCCAACAATGCAATCTAATCACTTTCAAGTCAAAGACGCAGCTGTTTAGAATGCAGGCTGTGTGGTTGCTGTGGCCATGTGTACTTGACCTCCTGCCTGTTAACAGACTCAATTAATTATTTGCTGTTTTGAATGGCGATTTCATTTCACCTCCACCTTTCTTTGAGTGTTAAAAGGGTCAATTACTTTATCACCTTAACCTTAGCTTTGGAGAACGCATGCAGAATTTCTTAACTGCCAACTTGACACAGAGAGCTGATTTTCAGGACCATAGCTCCTATATGTCTTATGCTGGAGTCAGCTGAAGTAACATACTGACCTGGTGGCACATCCCCTTCCAAGAAAGCCTCTTTGTTTTTGTTTTTTTTCAAAAGCATGTTTATTTGCAGTGTAATGTGGAATTCACTATCACACATAGGTATTTTGAGGCCTTTACTCTCATTCATACAATAGGGGATTTTCCTGTAAAACGTCATAATAATTCACAGTAATTTTTTTCTTTTGCCTCCGAAGACTTTCTAATATATGCCTTCTAGGGGTCAAACAACAAGGAGAAAAACCTAGTCAGGTACAATTGGGCAGTGCAGTGACACTCAGCCTCTGTTTTGAACGGCCTCTTGGTGCTAAGTTGTTTCCTGGATATAGGTGAGGTGACAAACTAGTACTGCAATGGGTTTTATTGTCACAGTTACAGTGAAACTCTGGTTTCATTAGAAATATTACCAAACACAAAAATGGAATGCTCTCAGTGTAAACGGAAGGTATGCTGATTAACAGTGTATTGGTTTCTCCTGCATACTTTTAGTTTTTCCTATATGCTTTCAGGTTACATTAAGCTCAGTTGTGTGATCTCATATTTAAATTCTGAAACACCAAACTAGAACGTAACAGCTTCAAAATAATGTAAAAATGGCTTTTGCAATGTATAGATAGAGCTGACACCATTTAAATTCTAAATGTGAAACACTACCCATAAAGCCAAAAGCTAGTCTGGAATCTATCAAGAATATTCTCGCTCCTCTTGAATTCCTTTAATATTGATACCATGAAGCATTTTAGAAGTTCCCATTTGCTACTTATTTAGTTTTAGATTACTTGGTCTCCTCAAGTCGAAGGGAAGATATGAAAGTAGTGATTTTCTGAACTTTCTCATTGTATACAGTTCCAAGTCAGTTACTAGGGCTTAAAAAAAAAAAAACAAGTAGTATTTCATAGTGATTAGTTTATAAGAAATATACCAAGAAATTGCTACTAGGTATCCCATATAAATAAAATCATACAATATTCTTTTGTGTCTGGCTTATTTCAGTTAGCATAGTGTCTGCAAGGTTTATCCCAGGTTGTTGTGAATATCTGAATTCTGTACCTTAATTGTCATTTTCATGACTGATACTAGTTCTTGCTCATGAATATTCAAAATGATTTCACAACCTAGTAGCAATATCTTGGTATATTTCTTATGATCTAATAAAAAATGGCAGCTGAAATTTTGAAAAAACTCATAATTCCTTACTTCTTTCCAAGAGAGTTTATACTGACATGAAAATGAACGATTCTATAGAGTCTATAGATCTTAGTCTATGGATTAGTGGTTCTGAAACTTTAAAGTCTAGGGTTGAATCCTAGGAATGTGAAATACACATTTTAAAAAGCACATAGATGATTCTGATGTAGATGTTCCTAGCCCACCTTTGACAGACACAGCTGGAAACCTTCACATGAAAACTCTATGAAATTCAGCATACTGGATCGCCACACATTCAATAAAGACATAAGCCACAAAGAAAAGCTATAAAATATTTCCAAAACGAACAGGACACAAAATATTATTTCAAAACATGTACAAAATTGTAAACTAGTGGGAAAACAAAATCTACTAGGAAAAAAACCAACATTCTAATAATTCCATACTTAACTCCAACCTGGAATTGGACCTACAACTAGTATGGAACAACATAACTCAAGTAAGAAAGAGCAAAACGTTCCATTTCCAGGGTTCCTTAGAATATAAAAACCTCACCCAGAGTAGACATAATGATGAGAAGCTATGATGTAACAGAAAGGCTATGGTATTAGATATAGAAGAATTTATTTCTTACAATCATTAGTTCATTCAACAAATGTTTGCTGAACTACAACCAGGTACAAGGCACTCTGCATGGCACTAGTTTACAAAACAGACCTTATTACAATTTATGGCACTCATGGTATTTTTAGGATTCAGGCCCAAATGTAAGCTGTATCACCTCGAGCAAGTCATTTACCTCTCTTAGCATCTATTGTGTCATGAATAAAAAGAGGTGATGACAATTGGCACTGCTGACTCCCAAATCTTGCTTCAGAGATCAAAAGAATTACTAAACAGGGCTTCCCTGGTGGCGCAGTGGTTGAGAGTCCGCCTGCAGGGGACACGGGTTCGTGCCCCGGTCCGGGAAGATCTCACATGCCGCGGAGCGGCTGGGCCCGTGAGCCATGGCCGCTGAGCCTGCGCGTCCGGAGCCTGTGCTCCGCAACAGGAGAGGCCACAACAGTGAGAGGCCTGCGTACCCCAAAAACAAACAAACAAACAAAAAAAGAATTACTAAACAAAAGCTTCTGAGCATCTGCTTTTTATAAAAGGAGCCTCAGGAGATAAGAAGTTGTATTGACAGACCCCAAGGGTCCAATTCCTACTTAAGGAAAGAAGCTATAATCTCTGAAACTGAGACCACAAAATGAACTTCTCACTGCAAAGATCAATATGAAACACTCTGTGAGGTGTGTGTTGTGGTCTATTACATGCAAGGATTCTGCCACCAAGGAGAAAGCTTGACTCAACTTCCAAATAAATGTCAAATAGCTTTTCTCTCTCAGCATCCCCAGCTCTCTTCCTGCTTTCCTCCTTCTTTCTACACTCCCTCCTTCCCTTCTTTCCCTTCCTACCTTCCTTCCTTTTTAGAACCTTCTTCATAAAACCTGTTAATAACTGAAGATGGTATAGAGAGATAAAGCCATTTTTAGGCCCAGTAATTTGTTGATTGTTTTCATTAGTTCATGAGCTGTTAAATTTGTAGCTAAATGTATTCTTACCAGGCAATTTAATTGCTCCAGTGAAATGCAAAATTTCAATCAACCAATTCTGTGTGGAAAGCAAAGGGAATCTAATTGTTCTATCTGTTGAGTATTTTAATTAATTGCTCCTTACTTAAAAACTAGGTAACAAAAACAATGATATTGTATTAAAAATGCTCAGGAAATTCAGCAAATGGGTCATAAAGCATCCTTAAAACAAGCACAAATGGAGAAATCCAAGGCCTAAGAGATTCAGAATAAGCCACCAGAAAGTTGACACATGACAGGCATTTGTCCACCTTTTAGTCTCATGTTTACTGTTTCACTGTTTCCTGTCTAGGATAATGGCTTAAGCCATTATCCTTTTATCCTGAGTATTTTAAAATGTCCTAATTGACTTAATTATGGCAATATTTTTAAACTAAAATAATGGGTACCTATATTTTATAATAAGAAAGGTATGCCATAGACAAATAAATATTTTCTAAAAAGCACAAATCAGATTGTTAGAACTGAGACCAGAACCATGTGTATGAGATTCTTCATCTATTAGTGAGAACACTTAATTATAATTTCTCATGGTTGCCATTATTATTTGCAATGGGATTTCATTTTTAAGAAATCAGTATAAAGAAATGTATAAGTAACACCAAAGAGAAACTGATGGTGACAGTCTAAAATTATTTTCATTCTTTCTAAAAAGTTGTATATTCACAATGAATTTTGATATGAAATAAACAGATCAAACTATTAATTGTTAAAAGGGACAAATCCTACTTAAAATAAGATTATCATCTATACTAATCGTTCCATATTTCCAAGTGAGAAAGATAAAAGTATTTAATCCCAGTATGAATAGATTAATGATTGATATAAAGACCCCAAAGAAGCCTCCAGTTAATTTTCTAAAGCTTTGATTTCTAAAGTATTCTTTGATAAATCTTTCTAAAGTATATATCAAAAACACTAATCCCTCTTTTAAAAAAAGAAAAATCTATAATTTTGCTAAAACATTTTACAATTTATGACTTTAAAAACATATATAACTTAAAAAAATACATATAACTTTAAAAAAATCGATACAACTTTTCTAGAATATATGTATGACATGTATATCCACATGAATCCATGTAGCATATGCTAATTTTCTCTGGGGCAGAAGGTACAATGTTGTCTGGCTAGCACTACAAATTGCTCCAAAGACTTTTCTAGTACTTTCAGTTTCCCACTATTTATTTTTTAAATTTTTTTCTGAAAACACTCTTTTCCCCATCACCCAGACATAACTGCTAGTAAACATTTTGGTATTTATCTTTTTCCTTTTTTTCTAACTCTATACATACTTAACTTTTAAAAAATAGAACTGGATATACTGTTTTGTAACCTTTTTTCAAAATTTCATAGTTTATAATGACAAGATTTTCCAATTCTTAACTCGCAACAGAATGAGAAGTTTCAGGTGGGACTCACACAAATTAAAAGTGATCTGTGATTATCTGATTAATTCTATCAATACTGGTGTTCAATGAGATAATAACCCAAATTAGAGCTTCGAGAGAACTGAATTATTGGGTTTGGCAGCAGTCACACTGTTAAAACTATGTGGGTCATTAACAATTCTTGCCTACAGTTAGGTTTATATTTGGCAAATCAAAACAATTGGTCATGCTTTATACAGCATTTAGGAAAACCTTGCTAAACTTACAATTAAGATCAGATCCAACAAAATAAACAATTAAAACTACTTTCCTGGGGCATGACAAAATGTCTAAAATAAAATTTGAGGACTGTTTTACTAACTTTTCACTAACTTTTTTTTCCCTGCATCTGGTCCTCTTCCACTTCTGCTGCCCTCCTTATTTTTGCTCTGTCAAGACAAGCACTGCACAAAATCAACACCTGCCACTTTCTCAGTTAGGAGAGTTGAAACAACTGTATTCAATGTCTGGAATAATAACTACCTTCTCTTAACCTTTGCTTTCTCATTTCTTGGAAAAAATGAATGCAGAAACTAAATATAAATGTATTAATTAAAAAATGATAGTAGGATGATTTAAGGTGAAACATACATTGCGAGACCTTTTTCAAAGACTTTTCAAAATGTCCCAGTGAGGATTGCTCATGTATAAACTGGGAAAATTTATGAATACCTGCATCTGATTTCAGGTTCTATTAGAAAACCTGAGACAACATAGTGATTTCCCCTATTTAATTCTCATGTTATCAAAAATAACACAGATACATTTGAGCTACTGTCTTCCAAAGCAAGACCCTGCTGCGTCATTGAGGCAAAGATATAAAACTGAATCAGGTCACATATCCAAGTATACACTCCATGAAGGAGCCATTGATTCAGAACTCCCTATTTAGGGCAACATTTTGACCCTGGCTAGATCACTAGTTACTCAGAGTCAAGTAGTTTTAGTTGAGCTCTTACTGCATAAGTGCTCATATTAGGAGGAAAAGGATATACAGAACATCAAAATTTGCACCTCTGTTGGCAGTCTCAGTAGAGAATCCTGGGGCTGAATAGACATGAAGACCTAGCAACTCTCTGATCCCTGGAGGAGGTCCCATTAGGTCAAAAATGAAGCAAATTGGTGGGCACCATGAAGAAGCTAACACAACAGGGTCCATGAACTACCTAAAAAGGCTCTACTGTCACTGTACAAGTATGCTTTGTGAGAACTAATGGATATTTGAAAAGATATGAACAGCATATACCAATCACATTTATTTTTTCTTATAAATTAAGGTTTTCTTAATTATCATAAATTAAATAACCTGGTTTCAAGTTCATCATGTAGATAAATGTATTTTTTTAGATAGGATTTTTGCAATTCAAGTCTCTTATGGAAATGGTAATTTGTGAATTTCCTTAAGTCACATAATTTTTCTCATCTAATTTGAAAAGTCATAAGATAGAACCATTAACTATGACCCCTTAATCACCCAAAACGGAAAGCCATAGGTGAAAGATCATTAACCTCTTAACATTAACTATAACCTCTTAACATCCTTCCCCCTCAATTTAGGACCATATCTTTAAAATTATGCTTATTGTCATTAAACATCACACATGCATAATTTTGATTCTATTTATACTCATACAATTATCAACAAATAAATCCTCTTTGAAGTGAAAACATCTGATAAACTCTACATAAGCAATTTTCATAAAGAAATATAAATAAAGTGGTCAGCTCTGCCATTAAATAGAAGTTATTGGCAGTTACTGTATACAAAACAAAAAGTAACTAAGTATTGAAAGGAAGTAGAGAAGCAAATCATTTGACCCCAGACTTCAAGGAAGCCTAAGAGCCTAATTGTCCAGGTAATGCAGACACGAATAAAAGATCTGTCCTCCTTTCTAAAAATAATAGCCTATCTCGTCCTAATGCTAAGACTTCCTAGGTCTCTTGCAAATCCTGCCAAAGAGATTGTCCTCTACTGTCCCCAGAGTGAAGCCTGTCCCAGCTAAGAGAATTTTTAAAATATAACTAAGAAACAACATAATATAGAGGAATGAACACAACTTCAAGTAGGGAAACTTAGTTTTGATTCCTGCTCAAATCTCAGAGCCTCTCTGGGCCTCTGCTGGACTGTTTGTAAAACACAATCTCCTCAACACCCCCTCCAGGGCTGTGACACTATGACTAGGGTAGGGTGAAACACATCTTCACACCTGATTAAAAAGAAAAAAAAAAAAACACACAATAATAAATTTCCCCCCCCTTCAAGAAAACAACTTAGGACTTTATATAATGCTTCACATATTTTATCTTTTAATTATTTTTCCTCTTAGATTACCTATTTTCTTAGGGAGAGATAAAGTACTATATAATGTTATGATTGGGACCTCCAGTTAACTTCCAATGAAATAGTAAAAAATTCTTAACCCAAATGACAAATAGCAGAGTATGAAAAACATACCTCAAAATAGTGGAAAGGGAGAATAATAAATTTAAAGTTATCATAAATGTTTCTTTTCAAAATCATTCCATCATTTTTATATAAACCTATAACATATGGGCAGGTAACAGGTTAAAATTCAAGAAGAGACAGGTTGAAGAATGTACTTAACTGAATTAAATAATTTTTAATATTTATAAAGATGTCAAGAAAGAAAATAATATTTGAATTCTCACAAAAACAAGTGTTCTTGTTATTTTAAAACTCTTGACAGAGAAAAGGATAATCAGAGTTGACAGGTCTTCACAATGCACTGTGTTCCACCCAATAAACCTGTTTTTGAAAATACAATGACAACTCTATTTGAACTGAAACAGTTATCTTTTTAAAACTACATGCAAAATTTTAAATGTTCCCTTCCATTTGCTTTTTTGTTAATCCTTTCAAAGGTTTCTTCGACTCTAATATCCTGGGATAGTATTTCCCAAGCTGTGTTTCATGGAACACTAGTTGTATTGATTCCAAGATGTTAATGGTAGAACCTTAAGGCAAGGCTTCTATGGGAAACTAAGCTTTGGAAACACTAGGTTAGAGAAGGGAGATGAGTTTCTTTACTGCAAGGTTTCTTAGAGCCTTTCAAATGCTAACATGAACTGCACGTTGCAAACAGATGGGTATAGTATGCAGGTGTCCAAAACGTCTTTAAGAATAGAATCTCTTTTTTGCCTAAAATGTGTTAACATCTCACAGATGGTATGGATGACACTGCTCTATGATTTAGTTAAGAAGCATTACATTCATTTAAAGATAATAATTAAAAATTATAGTTGTTCCTGTCAACTAAGGTCCCTAATCTCCCAGAATATTCCATTAAAACAAAAATACTCTTGAGAAAGATAGAATATTATCCCATTATCAATCTCTAACAGCTTGGTTCCAGATCAGTTTAACAGAGAATGCCAGAAAAATAAATGGGAGAAAGGAAAAAAAAGGGATACTTAAGAAGTAGGGTAAGCAGAATATGTAGGGCAAAGCAGAGCCTCAATTCTCAGTCTTTGGAGGCTTAAGGAAGAAGTTTTAGGGATACTATGAAGTGTAGGCTAACTGCTCTAACAAAGTGACCCCAAAATGTGTCATGATTCAAACCTAAGCAAAGTTCATTTATGGCTCAAATAACAGTGCAAAGTGCTTCGGTTTGGTAGGAGCCATGGGGGGCGTGCACCTCAACTCTGTTTGTCGTCAATGGCTCTTCCATTTTCAACACATGGCTTCCAAGGTCACCCTTGGGGTTGCCTCCATCCCAGTCAGTGGGAAAGAATAGAAAATAGAGATGCAAGCATGGGGGATATTTTGAGCCAGACCTGTACTTTATGCACATCACTTCTACTCATATTTCTTTGGCTAAAATACAGTCATGTAACCACAATAACTACAGAAGGAACTGTGAAATGTGGTCCAGCTGGTGCACAGGAAGAAGAGGAAAACATACATTTTAGTGAACAAATAGTAGCCTTTGCTATATATGTGTAAGGAAAAAGAGGTTGAATGACGTACAGTAGCGAAAAGTCACAAAGCACAACAAGGACAACAAAAAACCAAATGTGGTTATACAGTTGCCCAGTGTTAGAACTGTTTCTACCATCAAAAACAAACAAACAAAAAAGAACATAAAAAGCTATTATTGAAAAAATATAAGTTAATTCAAACATCAAAAATGGAGAAATTAAATGAAGTATAGTATTCCTGTTCCTAAAGTAGAGTATCAGGTACTCAATAAACATCATGTTGTGAAATGTCATAATGTCGGACAATCTGCAGGGGATTTCACAATATTAAGATGTACAAATAGAGTAAAATATATATGGTTATGAGCATACGGAAAAAAAGCCTGGAAAGACAATCATTAAGATATTGTTTCTGAATAGCTATATTTGGGAGTTGGAATTATAGATGTTCGATTTTTAAATTTTTATCTGCAATTTCTTCTTTTTGAAATTAAATATGTAGTACAGTTATAATAAGCAATATTTCTAAATAAAAATATCAATATGTAACTAAATACGTACCAATGACAAAATTCTGAAGCTGTTTTATAGTAAAAAGCAAAGACAAAATTAAAAAAACATGTATTTGATCTCTTTCCACACACATCTGATGGGCACATTCTTTTAAGACATGAGGAAAAAATTGTAAAAGTGATTGTTGGTAGGGAAAAAATTAATAACTTCAACTTTTATTGCAATCTTTATTTTATAACTTCAACAAACAACAAATATTTCTGAGTTTTCACTATGAACCTATAAAGACAAAGACCAATGTAATGTTGTGCCACCAATTATCTGTGTTGACCGATGGACAAGCAATTACTTTCCATCCAGAGCCTTGCTCAGTGAAAACCCATACATTATTTTCTGCTTATTGATTCTGATGAGAAGCATACAGCAGCACATATGACTTATAAACAATGATTCAAATATATACATATATATCTACATAGCCACACGAATAAGGAATTTTAGTAATATATATTGTGACAAGATCCTTAATACTTTGTAATTATAAGTTAATTTATAATTATCTCCCATAATCATGAAGAGATTAAGTTATATTTAAGTAACTATATTTGTCAACTTCTTTCAGAATACTGTAAAATTCATGGCCATTGCCTTCACAAATAATACCAGGCAAAAGTTTAAATGTAAACATGCTGATACAATAGATTAATAAGAAATATGAACAGGCCGTATTTAAGATCACAGGATAACTATTTTTCCACCTACATCTATCACCCGTGCTGTACTCTGTACTCCTAGTTAGCTCCATTCCTCTAAATACTTAATCTCCATTATTTTAGTTATATCCTAATTACGTGGTAAGTACCAAGAGGATAGAATTCGTACGTATTTTTCACAAGCAACCTGGAATAGTAGAAAGATCACAGGCATTGGGGGCAGGATTTTTTGCCTTGGAAAGCCTCCTTCTCCTTGCCACTTTCTAAATCCAGGCCTTTATTATCTGACACCTACATTACCACATAAACCTCATAACCAACCTCCCTAACTCCAGTGCCGATGTTCTCTTGGCTACCATACTACCAAGAGATGGCTGTTAAAGACATAAGCCTGGGGACCCCATTTCCTACTTGAGGACCTTTGTTGGTTCTCCAGTTATGTGATATATAGAAAGTTAGATCTGTTAGACCTGACCTTGCTTTCCTTGGCTATACAGTCTTAACTATGGCAGATTCTGATGTGTTGCTGGACAAGAGTAGACTCATAGTCATATGTGGCACATTTTTATTAATGGCGCATTTTAAAGTTTTTTCTCTCTTGGATAGGAAAATTTTCTAATTTTTATGCAATAAGATAAAAATGTGTATTTCATAATTAAAAGTAAATTTCATGAGTTATGCTGGATTAGCACAAATCCTATGAACTGTTTACATAGTACTGGTATTTCCAACCACATCACTTAGGGTGATCAAAGCAAAGTCTACAGAAGATTAATAAATGATAATGTTCTGTACATACAAGAAAATGTTATAGCCCTGACACAGCCTCTCAGCAGTTGAGAAAGGATGAGGCCACCTTCATTTTTTTGAGCCTCTCAGCATATTAAAAAAAATGGGGAAGGGCCAAAACACAACTACATATAGGATGGCTTCTTCTAAGTGTTTATATTCAACAGATTAATGTGTTCAACATTTAAAAACGCAATGCCATATAACTGTGCTACTCGAAAATTAAGATTCAGTATCATTACAACGAATATTTCACAGTTTACTAAAGGGGGTGTGGTTCAGTAATAGGAGCAAAGCTTGAAGTTTTTTGATGATCATCTTTTTGGAATCTTGTCAGTGTGTCTTTATCACTACATGATAACATCAAAATCACCCACTTAGGCCTCTTCGGAATGGGAACCTGGGTCCACAGGACCATCCTGGCCCTCCCTGAGATGTCTCTGGTTCTTGTCCTCAGACACAGACTATTAGACCCTGCTAATTGCATAGGAAATGCATGGCTCTAACAACAATAATAACCACCACCACAATGGCTTCCTATTATCTGTGAACTGAAATACTCCTAAGGACCTTCTTCCAGTTAACATGCTTTCCACAATCACTCCCTACTTATCACACTTCACGCTTACCTTTTGCACTTGGCCTACCTATTCAACTCCAAATTTAGACCCTGTTATCCTTTGTTTTTGTGAAGCTGTTCATTCTGCCCTTCCCATTTCTGCCACCAAAATCCCACTCATCAGCCAAGCCTCTTCTTAAATATCTGCTCTTTTATGAAACTGTCACTTTTTCTGACCTTCTGCTTTTTTCATCCTTGATTGTATTTCATATATTTTTCATTACATAAGTTATGTGATACAATTATATGCACATTTATTTTATTTCTCCAAGAGATTATAAGTCTACTGAGGGCAAGGAAAATCTTGTATGCATCTCTACATTCTCTGTGTCCCCTGGCCTAATGTATTAGACATGGTAAACATTTGATAAATATATATTAATTAGAAATTACAATAGCCACAAGACTTTGGCAACAAGCTTATTGAAGTAAATATTTCTGGTGGTTTCAGTAACTTAAATACCCAACTATGTACTTAACAGCTGCGTTATTAAATAACATGTATAATAATTATAGATTTACCACCCATTTCAAGTATATCAGGCATAAAGTAGGCACTTCATAAATAGTAAACAAAGAAGAAAGTATAATGACAATGCATCAGTAATGCTAACAGCCCTCAAAATTTAGATGAATCATAATCACAGTCTAGCTTAATTTTCCAAACAGAATCTCAGCCATACTTGAAATTCAAATAAAGATGTATTACTTTTTTTTTTTTAACTTAACTGAGTTCCGAAATGTCTTGGCAAGAGCTTTATAACATACAACAGATTCATTAGGATGTTTAATCAGATCACTCAAGCATTTGTTCATATGGAAAATTCATCCAAATGTATCAAAACTCTTAGCCAATATCAATATAACTATAATTAAGAATATATTCAGAAATAATGCCATAATTAATGCTTTATTCAAATTGCCAAATTTTTGGCAAATAAATTAATGTTGTCCTTGTAGGCCACTTGTATTCAGTCCCTGGAGTTAAAGCAACTTGGCTGGACTTCAACGATGAATCACTTAGGAAGGAAAAACATCATTTCTTTAGTGAGAATTCACTGCATCAAATGGGACACACCATGTAGAAAATAATAACCTACTTATACTTACTGAGTTCTCAACCTCATCTTGTTATATAAAAACAAAAGTATATAATTTAAAATCACAAGGAGCATAATGCAATTGAGAAAGAAATGGTATTACAGTATCTTATCAAATAATTTAAAGAAAAAGGCCTGGTTTTCCTAAGACTTTCCTGCCTTTCAACCTTTCAACATATGTCGTCAGCTCCTTACAGCTCACAATCACAGACAGACACATGCCACGTGAACAGCCTAAATGAAAAGGAAAGGAAACATCATAACAGCATCCCTCCTCTCCTTCCTCCCGGCTGCCAGCTCGGCAAATTAGTTAATTGCACGGCTGGGGCTCATGCTCCTGTCACTCTACCAAAACTGGTCTCTTAAAAGTTATAATGATTTCCCGATGAGTAAATCAACTGGGCTTATTTCCTTGTTTTCTCTAAAAATTTTACCCTGATGACTGAGCCTCTCCTTCTTGAAAATCTTATCAACATTAATGAAGATCCATGGATTTGTTGTTTTCTTTTTGAAGTTCCCTTTCCAGCCCTTCTTGCCACCCCGCAATAAACAGGTCTTCCCCAAAGTTGACCTTTTTCTCTCTTTGCCTTGGTATTCTCATGTCTTCAACTACTGTATTAGATCCATTAAAAATGACAGGAGGATCAAAAATCTCTTTCCCTCAAAGTTCTAGAGCTCTCCTTACTTCTTTCCAAAGTGTGACTTTCTTGTGAACATATAGTCACCTCGGTGTTGCATTGATACCTCAGACTCAAACAGTCAAAAACAAAATACACATCTCTCTCTTCTCCCCTACTGCCACAAACCACAAACAAAACAAACCACAGAACAGAAACCCTCCTCCAGACTTCCCTATTTCTCTTGCTGAAGACGCTCTCTTTCTAGAGAACCATGTTGGACATTACAGTCAGATTTGACTTTTCCGGTTCCTCTCTGCCCGTTTCAGGGGACCCTGCCTCGCCAATGTCTCTGCTGTCTGTCCTGTCTCTGTCCTTATCACTATATACACTCCAGAGCTAGTTCTCACTGGCTCTTACCTGGAATAAAAAGAAAACAAGTCTCTTATTTGTCCCTCTGCATTCCATCCCTAATGCCAGTCCCACGTTAATATGCTGGGGAATAGCTGTGAGTATTCATCCATTCCCTAAATATTCACTATTATCCTTGTGCCATGTCATTTTGTGTCGAGAAACCACACCCCTGGCTGTCTACTGACAGCCCCAGGTGATCTTTGTTCAGGTCCAGATCAGTTTCCTATGATCTCTCATCTTTTGCCACAAGCCACAGGAACTCATCCTACATTTAACTCTGTTCTTGGGGTTATTTCCCCCACCTCAAGCCAAAATACAAAATAAGATAAGTTGTCCCTGAATGTCTGCTCTCACTTTCGTCTTTTTATCAATAGGAAAAGTGTAGTCCTCAGCTAAACACTACATTTCCTAGTCTCTCTTTTTGCTAAGTGTAACCATATGACTATATTTTGGCCAATGGGATATGAGCAGAAATCACACATACAACTCTCAGATCATGCCTGTAAAAGTAGGCCCCCCACTTCTTTCCCCCTTTCCACCTTTGATCATGTAGGTGCCAGAAACACCTTAGAGGCTGGGGACCAACAAGGAGTCTGGCTCCTGAACAGCCTCTTGGAGCAGTGCCATGTTCCCCCATCCTCCTTTTCTGGACCAGTTGTAATTTAGATGTTTGTTTGTGAGAGAAATAAAGTTTGCCCTTGTTTAAGCCTTTGTTATTTTGGTTTCTGTTAAAGTAGCTAATACAACAGGCTATCAAATACATAGACACAATCTCTTCAACACCTCTCCTACTTGTGAACAACGATGACACATGTGGTTCACGAGATATTGTATAGCGAGGAGTCAAGCAGTCACTGTCCTGAGCTTCTAATGCCAGGAGAAAGGTTTAATTGGTATTACACAGAAAGGAACCTAGTGCAAGAAATAAACATATTTTCAGTTTGGGCTAGGAAGTCATCTTCCTAGAAAAAGGTCCACAGCTACAGTACATTCGAGGTAGACAGAAAATTAGAGAGCTGCAGCAATCACACCATTTCTATTAGAAAGAAAAGGAGACATTTTGAAGAGCACAACAGAGAGAAGTAAAACTAACATGAACATTAGTCATTGGCTCATACAAAGACTCAGAACTTGGAAATGAGAATCAGGAGAAACAGAAGCTACAGTCCCAATGAAGACTAACATGGAGTTCGAACATTACCGGGTCTATTAAAGAGGAGAAATGGAATTGGAAAAGCCCAAGAAGAGGAACTTAGAGTAGATCAGAACAGATGCTAGAACCTAAGCTAAAAGTTAAGACAATTTCCGTAGAAAGGAAAAATCTTGAGTTACCTGAACTCCACTGAAACCCATTTATAGTCATCTAGTTACTGATAATACTTGTACTTACACTAAAGAGTAGTTGTAAGTAAACTGTTTTCCCAAGATGCTGATCAGTAAGAGGCGAAAGAGTCATCAGGGACACAGTGAAATTACTTTGTTTCTTCCCTGAGATAAGGAAGTGAGTTGCTGTTACTGAGTTTGGTTCAATGACAAGGAGAGTCCAACCTCCATAAAGAGTCCTTGAAATGGACATGTCTAGTGCATAGATTTTGTATTTCAGTTCCTTCTGGTTCAAGTTTCTAAGAATTAGGTGTTTTCCCATATCTGGCAAGGCTAAATATTCTTCCATCATCACAAGCAGGCCTGAACCCCATTAAGGATCCTGGATAAAGGAAAACCAGGCTAAGATGTGCTACATCTCCTCCCTAGTTTCTGCCAGTCTTTGTATTCTTAGCCAAATGAATCACAAGCTGCATGTGTGTGTTTTCTACCTATCTATAAGCCGCCAGAAATACTACAATAGTAAAGAAATATAATCCTACAGGTTAGGTGATTTTCAACAAACCCTTATGCAGCATTTGTGAAATCCCTCTAGATGTAATACATATAAGATGCCTTAGAGCATAGTGGTAAAAGCATGGGTTTCACTGTCAGACGGACCTGGGGTTAAACCCCAGCTTTATCATCTTAGTAGGTGTGTAACTCATAAAACATCTCTAAACTTCAGTATATTCTACTGCAAAATTAAGATCAAGTAACAACACAGACAAGCATACATCTGCATGTATAATAAGTGCTATGAGGGGACTTCCCTGGTGGTGCAGTGGTTAAGAATCTGACTGCCAATGCAGGGGGCACGGGTTCAAGCCCTGGTCCAGGAAGATCCCACGTGCCGTGGAGCAACTAAGCCCGTGAGCCACAACTACTGAACCTGCACTCTAGAGCCCACACGCTGCAACTACTGAGCCCGCGAGCCACAGCTACTGAAGCCCGCGTGCCTAGAGCCCATGCTCTGAAACAAGAGAAGCCACCACAATGAGAAGCCCGCGCACCACAACGAAAAGTAGCCTGCGCTCGCTGCAACTAGAGAAAGCCTGCACACAGCAATGAAGACCCAACACAGCCAAAAATTAATTAATTAAAAAAAATAATAAATACTATGAACAGTCAAAATACTGCAGGAAGATGTAACAAGACACCTGGCCTAGTTTGGAGAATCTTGGAAGGCTTCTTGAAGAAGTGATATTGCAGCTAAGATCTGAAGGATGCAAAGGGTTAACCAAGGGTTGATAAAGAGTGTCCTAGGCAGGAGGACGCCAAGGGAAAATGGCTCCTGGTGGGAGAAAACACAGCTCACATTAAAAGCAAGTCTAGCTGGAGAACAGAGGGTGAGGGATAGCTCAGTATAAGGAAGCTGGAGGTGTATGCAGGTGCCAGACAATACGGGACAGCATAAGCCATCGTTCAACCAAGGGTTTGAAGTAGCAGGTGACGTGCACGTACTAAGTATTCAGTAAATGTTACTTCTATCATCACCGTTGGGAGGTAACACCTGGGCTGGGGAGACACTGCCTTATGGTCATTGATTCTGGGACCAGGAGAGAGAGAATTTGTAAGCAGTCTCTTCTTAGGGAATGGTATCTTTAAAGGCTCCTTCTGTCTGAATGGGCTACAAAAACACACAGGCCTTTTTCTTATTTTTCTCAATTTAAAAATTTTGAGATAATTGTAGACTCACATGCAGTTGAAAAAATAATAAAGAGAGGTGCTGTGTAGCCTTCATTCAGTTTCCCCAATGGTAACCTCTTGCATAACTACAGTACATTATCACCACCACAATACTGCCATTAATATAATCCACTGAACTTATTCGGATCTCACCAGGTTTACATGCCTTTGTGTGTGTATGTGTGTTGGTGTGTATACTGAGTTCTATGCAATTTTACCACACATGTAGATACATGTGACTATGGCCACAGTCAAGATACAGAATAGTTCTACCACAAGGGGCCCTCATGTTAACCTGTAATAGCCATGACCACCTCCCTCTGCATCTCCCTAAACCCTGGTAACCACTAACCTGTTCTTCATCTCTATAATTTTGTAATTTCAAGAATGTAATATAAATGGAATCATATAAACCATAGCTTTTTTGGATTATTTTTACTTAGTATAATCCTTTTATGATCCATCCAAGTCATTCCATGCTTCAGTAGTTCATTACTTTCAGTGCTGAGCAGTATGTCATGGTATGGATGTACCAGAGTTTTGTTTAACCATTCACCTGATGAAGGATATATAATTTTTTCCCAGCTTTTGGCTATTACAAATAGTTTTGCTATACATGTTCAGGTTTTTGTGTGAACATAAATTTTCACTTCTCTGGGATAAATGCCCACGTGTACAACTGCTGGTATGTAGTTGCATGTTGAGTTATATAAGAAACTGTCAAATTGTTTTCCAGAGCAGTGGTATTACCAATAATACATGAATTGTCCAGGGACCCTACGACCTTGATGACATTTGATGCTTTCACAATTATTCATTTTAGCCATTCTAACACTTGTGTAGTAATATCTCATCTTGGTTTTGATTTGCATTTCATGTGCTTATCTACCATATGCATACCCTCTTCAATGATTTTTTCTTCACGTCTTTTGCATATTTTCTAATTGGATTGTTTGGCTTTTTTAACTGAGTTTTGAGAGTTCTTTACATATTCTAGATACAAATCCTTTGTCAGATATGTGTTTTGCCATATTTTAGTCCAGTCTTTACCTTGTCTTATCAGTGATTATAAACAATAATCATTATGAAGGAGCAGGGAATTAAAAAGTAATATATATGTGGAACACTCAGAACTTGCAAAGTTCCTTAAATACTGGACCTCATCAATAAAACTATAGTTTCTGACATGCTCCAGAAACAGAAAATGGAAGCTTTGTTGCACTTTAACCTCTGTTTCCCCCACTACCACATCTTTCTATTGTTCATGTGGACTCTTTCCTTCCATAATATATCATTATTCTTAATGAGTAATCAATATAGGTGACTGCAAATCTCCTTGCCAAAAACTGATGTTTGTCAGGATATCTGCCTAGATGAGTCTCAAATCACTGGGCTTTTGCTATTTTCTCAGTTTGACCAGAAAGAGACCTTGCCTTCTGCTTACCAGCTGAAAAGTCTTCAGGTGTTCCCACTGCCTACAAAAAAATACGAATTTGTAAACCTTGTGTTTAAGGGTTACCACATAATGACCCAAGGTACCTCTTTATTCTTACTTCCTCTGTCCTAAAATTTCTACCACGGTCATTATACCCTGCAATTTACTTCCAAAAGTCTAATGTTTCCTTATACTAAAGACTGGACTTGCTCTACCAGGTTGGGGTTGTTACTAGAATGAAGAGCAGGTGGAGTTATATAACACAAGGCACATAATCCTCTTACTATGAAATTGAATGTCTCTCCCATATCTACTTTCCCCAGCAATTACAAGCTAAACATTGCAAACTAATAAATATTCATCTAAGTAAAGAAAAGTTCACTTACTTGGCAATATATATTCTGCTCTAGCAAATTTCATATGTTGAAGTTGTTTTCCATGAAAATGTGGTTAATTCAAATATGGTATCACTCACATTCCCATGGTAGGGATGACTGGAGGGCTGGGCTCATCTACGACGTTCAACTAGAATGCCCACATGGGGCCACTTCAAGAAGGCAGGCACAGGATAGCTGGACTCCTTACATGGCGTTCTCAGGGGATCTCGTAAAGAGTTTTCCAAATGATGGGAAATGAAAGCTGGTAATTTCTTAAGGTCTGAGCTAGGAAACTGGCACAGTGTCACTTCCACTGCACTCAACTGCTTAAAGTGTCCATAAAGCCCACTCAGATTCAAGGGGGAGGGGATACAGGATCACATCTCTTGATGGGAAGAATTTACAGTGATCTTCACTTCACCACATGATTTGCTGGTGGATTAGGGGAGAAATGTTCTGGGTTTTTAGATATCTGAACATGTCTTCAGTCCGCCATTATAGAATGCATGGTAAATACCATCCAAAGTTGCAAAAGAGGTTTTCCCTCGTAACTTGGAAAACAATGCTCTGTCTTCTGATGTTCAGTGCTGGGCCTGAGAAGTCAGATGCAAATCTGATCTATGATCTTTTTAAGACATTTTTTTTCTTCTCTTGAAACTTTCATGATCTCACGTCTATCTTTGGTGTTTCAAAACTTCAGTATCTTGGTGTAGATTGCTGTATGGGAGCAATCAAATGAGAAATTTCCACCTTCAGGTCTAGGTTATTGTCTTCTACTACTTTCTTACTAATTTTTTTTGTTTGTTTTTCATATTTTTCTGAGATTCCTATACTGTACCTCCTTTATTGGTATCTATGTCTTATAGCTTTTTCATATTTTTCATCTATTTGTCCTCTTGCTCTATTTTCTGCATGATTTTCTCAAAACTCTTTTCTAACTTTATTGATATATTTCCACAACCATTTTCTCTAGTCCTCTAATTGTCCTTCATCATAGTATCCCTAATTCTTAGTTTACAGATACAATATGCTCTCAAGTATTTCTGAATATATCAGATTAAATTTTAAAAAAAGAGATAGGCTCCCTGAATTATTACATTGTCATCTGGAATCAACTTTCCTCCTTCCTTTTTTTTTCATCTTTTACTTTCATGTTGTTGGGTCAGAAGATGGAGTTGCTAATATAGGTTTCATCCACTGTTGTTTAAGAAGGACTTTTCCCTAAGTCTTTTCCTTGAGTGGAAACTCTGACTGGGTTATTTGTGTGGGGTAGGGCAGCATCATGGGAAGGAATCAAAGGCAAAGAGCGAAATTTGTCAAATTGCAGGTTAAGGTAAAAGCGCAGGGAGCCACCAGACAGATTTAGTCCAATCCCCTCAACTGACAGAACAAGAAGACTTTACTCCCTTTAATCTGGAGCATCAATATCCATCTAGAAGCCTTAGCTTTCCCAAGTCGATTCCTTCAATTTCTTTAGAGAAGAACCATCGGTTTTGTTGTTGTTGTTTTAACTGAACACCTGCCACATGACCTTGTTCTAAGAAGAGAAATTAGGGAGAGGGATGAAGGTTTTCTCAATTAATCTCTGTTTATAGCCACACATCTTACCAAAACCTCTGTGCACCTTGCTAACTTTCAGTCCAGAGCTCCTCTCCGCTGTTAAAGGTTTATCTTTTTAAAAATACTTCACTAGGGATGGAAGGCAAACACATATTCCTGTCTACTGCTTCTAGCTAAAAGTTCTTAATAATCAGTTACGTGTAGTCTCAATTTAGCCACGGTAACAGCTCTCGCCTTTAGAAGAACAAATTTCAAAGGATCGCCAGAAGATGATATAATAGAAAATGCAATTAGGTGATAATATATTTGGGTGAAGGGAGACTTCATTTTGTAAATACCTTTTATTATATACCATTTACAATGTATCTGTTATTAACAAATGCTCATTAGAAAACAGATGGGTGATTCCCCTGTGGTAGGCTGAAAATATGGAACTTCTCACCAATATTTTGAAACGCTTTGTTTGGCAAATATTCAAAAAAAAAAAGATAATAAAAGAGCTAGAAAAGCCAAAGTTAGTAGCAAGAGCACTGAACGAGAAATACTTATAGACATTCTACGGAGACAGTGATATCGATTGGCCAATTCATCAACATGTCACAAGATGGTGGTAAGGCATGAACAGAGCATTATCAATGGAACACAAGTAACCTTATGCATGTAGAATCACAGCATAAGGATTCCAGTGTCACAGAGGATTTGCAAAGACATGATTTTTTAATTTCTAACACTGGTGCCAAAACATCTATGAGTTGTTCTTGTACAAAGGATTACTTTGCTCCTATAAAATAAAATAATGTAATGTTAATTATTTCAAACATCTTTTTAAGCCAGTCTTCTGTTAGGGTCCCAATGTAATTAAAATCCATTGAAGCATAACTTCAACTTACATATTTTTCATACCTTATATGATTGTATTCAATCATGTATGAAAGTGTGATAAAGATATAAAACTATTAAATAAATATAGTGTCCTTTATAAAAGCTTTGACAGATTAGTTCCAAAGATATTAAATAAAACTTGAGAGGGCAGGTTAAAATCAGCTGCTTTTATGTCAAAAAGGAGAGCTTGTTTCATTATAACTAAGTATTTGAATAAAAACTATTATGAAATTTGGAAAGTCATTAATTATATCTCACATAGCTCAATTAAAGAAACATTTATTAGAATTTCTTAATACTCTGACAAAATCCTTCATTGTTAAAACATAATGAAAATGATATTTAAGTGTCAGGCCAGGTTCAAATATGAACAGTGAACAGTGAGCATTAGTGGTAAACTAAAGTCAAACTATAATTCCCAATTTGTAATAGGATTAGACCCTTTCCTCACCATGAGATTTCAGTCCAACACCAGTCCCAAAATCAGTGATCAAGAAAAACAGACAGGGACTTCCCTGGTGGTCCAGTGGTGAAGATTTCGCCTTCCAATGCAGGGAGTGCGGGTTCAATCCCTGGTCGGGGAGTTAAGATCCCACATGCCACGTGGCCAAAAAACCAAAAGGTAAAACAGAAGCAATATTGTAACAAATTCAATAAAGACTTTTAAAAAATGGTCCACATCAAAAAAAAAAAAAAAAAAAAGAGAAACAGACATACAATCCATTTCGACATTTCAATGTTTGTGAGAAAGAAGTAAGCAATTAGAGGTAGAGAATTTACAACAGCTAAGGGTTACAAAACTGACCACAACAAAGTTCCTCCAGCATGCCAATATAATCTAAGGAATTACAATTGAACTGAGCAAACTAAAATTGAACTTCAGTACCCACTGGTACATAAAACATTAAGTGAACTTCCTAACACTATGAGAGTGAAGTACAGGCAGAGAAGAATGAAGATGAATGAAGAGACCCTGTGAAGCACCAGCAGAATTCTGAAAATAATTTTAAGATAAGCAGCATAGAGGATATGCAAGATATAGGTAAAAGTTACCCTAAAGTGACAGAATTCTTTTCAGGCCCAAAGAGGGAGGATCAAGGCTTACTATTATCCAATAGAAGGCATAAACATCTCAAGAGAAGGAATGCTTAACTACCAATGAGGCTGGTCAGAAAAAAGAGCAAGAAAAATGTCAGGGAGCAGCCAAATTGGCCAAAGTTTTATCCAGCAAAGTCCTCAGGGAAAGAGATGATGAATTTTGGGGGAGTTGGGCCACCTGCCACTTTCATGAAAGATACATGTCTGTTTTAAGGTAGAGATACTTCTTTATAATTCTCTAGAGTACAAATAAGTGGCTTCAAATCTTAGGCCTTGAGTTCTTGTAGCCCCTTCAGAAGCTGCAACAAGCAGGGGTGAGGTGCAGGGTATGAAGATACAAGCACAGTTCCATGTCCATCTGTCATACATTTGACCAAGGGATCCATGTCTTTTAAAAAATGGGAAAACTCCTGGCTTAGTTCAAATTGTTTCTGCTATTCTGACTGCAGGTTCAGCACATGGTATTCCAGACAGTTTTCCAGTTTCCATGAATCCTGACTCTGGAAGTTACCCTGGACAGCAGTCTCGAGCAATTCAGGTCACTAGAAAGGAAGAGTCTTTTTGGAAACAACACAACTGCACTCTGATTATTTTGTTTTGTTTTCAGGACTCTTGTGAGTTTGCCGCGGGTGAGTCAGGGCCCAGGAGATTGAATACAGTAGCTCGGGAAATGGGGGTAAAACCAAGTTTCCCAAGCTGTACACTCCAGGACTGTGGTAATGACACTATGCAGGTAATGCTTCCATATATGTTCTCCTCTGAGAATCCAGAATACTCTCTTGGTGACAAAGACATTCTGTCTGGAACCCTCATACCATAAATGCCCTTTGGGAGGATTTTTCTACTGCTGTATCATTATTGTTACTGTTGTAATTAGTTTATGTTAGCATTTTATTATATACTGAATCAGAACATACTGGGTTTAGTCTGGCGCTAAAAATTTATTACTGATAACTTTCCTTAACTGTAAGTGGAGATAACACTAATCCATATCCTTTCCTCTCCCATCTTAGATACCTGTATGATACAAAGGCAAATAATATATTCTTTATAAAACAATATATAAACTATAAAACTACTTATCCATTACTGAATTACATATTCACCCACTTACTTAATTGAAATATCCCTTAGATAAAGCCAGAGGTATAACAAATTCTTTTGCTTTTGTAAACTATAAAGTACTATGCAAATAAAAAAATTGTTACTGACAGAAAAAAGTGTTCTTAATTTTTTTAAATCCCACATAGATTAAAGTACAAAATATCAAAATAAACATTAAATTTAGTAAAATAAGAAAAAGATATCTGGGTGATTCACATAAAGCAGATTTTCTGAAAAATACATACTTAATATTATAAGTTGAGATATACCACTTCATATATTCTCAACTAATACATATGGATAAATTTTAGAAAGAAAGCAATAAATCATTGACAAACATCATGGATTCTCTGAATGAAAGGGCAGGAAACAGTGAGAACAGTGTACCCCAACACAGCTCAGTGGAGGCTATGAGTCTGGAAGCAGACTGCCTAGGTTTGGAAGCTTGATTTTACTGCATATTACCTTAAGGACCTTATGTAAGTTTTTCATAGGGCTGCCGTGAGGTTTAATTCTCGCAAAACACTGAGGTCAGTGCTTGTCACTGAGTGAAGATCTGGTGTTAATTAATATGATTATTATTACATTACGGTCTCAAGTTTCCACTCCTACCTCCTGGCAAAAGGGGTGTTCTATGATTTCTGAGAAACAAGTCATTATCCCCAGAATAAAAACAGTCCCATGGCCCCTAAAATCTGATCAGAGCTGAATAAAATACAGAGAGTCCTCAGCCAGCTGTCCCTTTCAAGGGATGCAAAGCTCTGCACGAGACATGTGTTTCTGGTTATATACTCAGCACCTGCTGGATCTGGGCATGGTTATTCCTTCAGCATACGCTATATGAGCAGTTTATTTCCTTACCTTCTAGAAATAAGTCCATTAATAAAACTAGGCAGTTAGGAATACAAATAAAAGTTGGATTTTGAAACCTCAGGGTAGATGTACACGGAAAACAAAAATATTCTTACTTATTATTTTATTACATCAAAGTTATTAAATAAGTGTAGCTCAAACTAATTCAAACTGTCCCAGGTTGCAATAAGATCCAATATATGGAACAGCTACTAAGTCATGAACAGCTTGGGAGCCCATCCTATGGGAAGTTACTTTTATCATGAGAAGGGTTAGAATATGTGAATTTAATAATCCAAGAACTTGTGCCCATATTCCTGTTTATGTGGCTGTCACTTCAGCGCTTCATTATGTTGCTTTCCCAGTCGGTAGTTACATTTAGAATCCCACCTGCCTTACTACAGGTCTGCTATTGGTCCTCCCAGAATGACTGGCGTATATCCAGTCAAAATTGTTTCATCATTATGCTATCTCTCCCATAGGCTGAAAGAGAAGAAAACCAGATACAGTGTCTCTTATTAGCAATAATACTTCTACTGTTTCATAAAGTAGATCTTGGAAATTAATGTTTGGACCTATATGTCAAGCTAAGTAAGACCCAAATCACCCAGAGAGAACAAACATATGCAAACATTTGCATACCTTGCTGTGATAAAGTTTGGGGAAACTATTTAAATCCAGCATATACATCACCAATGTACAAAACAACTAATCACATGCAATCGAGTCCTGAAACTGCAGTTGCCTCAAGTAAGCAGATACTTAGTCTACATAGTTCATCACTTACTAATGTCCCTGTAAGGAGAGTCAGAAGTATGAATGGCCTGATTAGTTTCTGTTCTAGAAAATCTAGTCTCCTGCAATTAAAGAGTTACTAAAGGACTCCTTTATTCCTTTATTCAGATTTGATATTAAGACAACGGCTCACTAGAGTGCAACTGCAATCTTTGAAAACAAGGTCTTCCTTTCTAGTCACTAAATGCTAAAGACTGCCCTCCAGGATAATTCTTTCTAGCTTCAGGATGTACATGAACTGAACTAGCAGATGGATCACCGCTCAGTGAATGACATAATATGAGGCAGATAATGGAAACTAATTTCACCTCGGGTAGTGGTTTTTCCAATTTGTTAAAGTCATAGACCCCTCGGTCAAGTGTAACCAATGAAAAATGAGCTGCTCTTGTCCTTCCACATACCCTTTCCCTAATACCGACTGTCATGGAGATCATCTGGGCCTGGGAGGCATGCACATGTTTTAGGGTGAATTTTGCCTATAACTCACATGTGGTTTAGGAAAGACTTAATTGTTACTGTCATCTTATAAATATATACTAGTGATGATATACAGATTTGACCTTGAATGCCAACACCAATCAAAAAGTAGTGACTGACTGACATGAAAAAGATTCTAAGGACAACTCTTGACTCAATGAGAAAAAAAAAATACAATGATTGATTTGCAAAGATCAATAAAGATATAACAAAGGAAAAATGATGACATCTGTATGATATATTTTGTCTTTGCATTGTGTAAAGGGCTTTTTTTTTCATATGCTCGTATACTTTTAACACTAAAAGTGATTTTAAAAAAAAACAAAACCACCAACCAGCTTAATCCCCTAAAGCAAAAGCACATTTTCCCACAGTAGCTATTTACTTTAATATTTATTCATTCACAAGACATTTATTAAGCACAAATCTTTAACAGATGCCATGCTTGGGGAAGCATATTTGCCTGTTTTTCTGTTTCTTTCAAGAGCAATAGTTTTATCCAGTGTGCTCACATTCCAAAGTCCTCACTGTCATCAGGTGACTGTGCCACCAGTTCCTTTGAGAATCTCAACATCTGATTGTTTCAGCTGCTTCCTTATGTAAAAGCACTGCCATCAGGCTCTCACATTTTGAGTCTACTTTCCTCTCTATTTCTGAAACCCCATCGTAATGAAGTAAGCTCCCTGAGATCCACCTACTATCACCGAGTCAAGGAAATCACTCTATCACCTCTATCACTTTTGCTCCATCAGCTTCTCTCTCTCTGCTAGATTATTCCTATCAACACAAAAATAGGCTCTCTTGACCCCATATCTCTGCCATATTTCTGACTTCCCCAGTTTCTTGTGCTTTTCTCTTGAAATTAAGTCACTTAGACTTTGGTTCCTACCACTCCATCAAAACACCTCTTATAGAGTCAGCTCCGTTTGACACAGCTGATCACTCCTTGGAACACGTACTTCATCTGGCTTCTGAATTACAATCGTTTCTTAATTCTCCTTCTGCCTCATCAGCTGTACCTTTTTCAGTCTCCCTTGATGATGTGTCCTCTCCCTGACCTCTAAATGTTAGAATTCCTCAGGACTCAGACCTCACACCTCTCTTCATCTACACTCACTTCCCAGTTAACTTCGTCCTGTCTCGTGTGTCTAAATGCAAGTCATATGTATAATGTATGTGTATACATATATACATACACACATTTTTCAGTGCATACATACACATGTATGCATGTATGTAATATATTAATTCCCAACTTCTCTGAATTTCAAATTCATATATCCAACTGCCTATCTATTATCTCCACTTGGATGTACCCTACGCATCGAAAACGTAGCATGCCCCTAACCAAAGCCTGACTCCTCACTTTCCACCCTGTTCCTCAGTCTTCCCAGTCTTCCAAACTGCAGTTAATAACAACTCCAACCCTCCAGACTAAAATCCTTAAGGCAGTATTGGCTATTCTCTTTCTCTATCACCAAATCAGCAAATCCTATTCGCTCTCTCTTCAAAATTTATCCAGAATCCAACTACTTCTCACCATCTCTCCTACTATCGGCCCCAGCCATGATCATCTTTCTTCTGGACTACTACAACAGTCTCCTGATCCTTTTTTCTATTTTTTTCTCTTGCCCTTCTCTATTCTCAATTCTCAACACAACGCCAGTGGGAATCTTTCACCAGGCCAGATCTGTATATTCTTCTGCTCACATCCACCAATGGCTTTTAAGGCCCTACACATCATGACTCACCTGATACTTGTCTGAAGTCATCTTCCACCTTCACCTGGTCTAATCTTGCTGTTCTTTGTGCAGAAAAAGACTGCTACTGTCTCAGGGGCTTGGCAATTGATGATTCCTCTGTCTAGACCACTCTTCCCCCAGATGTCCACACAGTTCCCTCTCTCATTTCCTGCAAGTCTCTGGTCACATGTCACCATATTAGAAAAAGTCTTCCATGACAATCATGTAAAAGACGCCCCCTTCCCGGCTTCTAGGCACTTCTTATCCCTCTTGTACCTTATTTTTCTCCATAACACTCATATATATGGAGACACACACACGTGCACACACACACACACACACACACACCACTGCTGTTACTGTTTATTTTTGTTTCCTCCCCCATCTCCACATACACACAAAACAGTGTCGGTTGCACGTTCACAGGGACTTGGATCAGGTGGGTTTACTGCTGTATCCTCAAGGGCTAGAATGATGCCTGGCACAAAGTCAGAACTCAAAACTATTTGTTGAAGTAGTAGTGAATAGGAAATCATACAGGAAGGTCCAGCAAAGTTACAATGAAAAGATCCAATAATGGCCTGTCGAGTTACAAAGAGTAAGTTGGAGATTCTCAGAAATGGAATAGGATAGTCTAAGCAAAAGCAGGAATACGTGCTGATCTTGCGCCACTTTGGGTCGCCAAGGTGGTCAGTTATTTATGAACACCCCTCCCCCACTGACTAGTCTCAGCTTATAGTGACTGTTCTCATACAGAAATTTCTTTGGCAGGTGTGATCTATCACACAGGTTCTAGTATTTACTTCAGTATTATTTAATACTTTTTTCTGGTTGTTCTTTTAATAAAATCAGTAAGTATTTATTGTTTATCTACTATGTGCCTGCCGTAACGCTCTGCCAGGGTAACTTCTCTCTGAAAACAAAACAAAACTTGAATATCTGGCCTTACCAGACTGTTCTAGATAAGAAAATCGTGCCTGTAAGTAACTTTACTGTTACAAACCATTTCTTTAGTTTAGCCAAAATGGGTGTCCTTAATCTAGTAAAACACCGTAATTGCAATGATTTCATTAACCCTGTATCAGCAAGTCAAATTAATTGCAAATTATGCAGAGCAGATACATATTTCTCAGTCTATTTTTTTATTTTAGTTTTGATCTTAACAATTTTTCTAGGACTGTAAATGCTACGAGGGCAGAGATGATGTATTGCTCAGGGCACCTAACAGAGGACCTCACACATAGAAGGCATTAAAAAAAATGCCAGCAACGATAAACCCTGGCATGAAGCACAGGTAAATAAAAGTACCCTGCTGATGAAATATTTCCAATTTAAGTTGTTAGTATGTGAAACATTAAAATTTTGACAAACTGAAAAGGCACATGTTATATTTGGCTTTAACCATCTTTAAATTTGTTTTTGTCCTCAGGCTGTCTCCAAAGTGAATAAAAAGAGAAGGTTGACTTTTGGCAACACTGTAAGTGCAGTCCAAAGGCTCACAAAACCACTCGCATTCGTATTCATATTCCATTCTGGAAAAAGGATTTAGGGTTCTTGGAACATCCTGAGTAGAAGTTATAAAACAAATGCTGTGGTTTTGAAAGTACTGCAAAAGTGCTGAAGAGAAATTAAACAAAAGCTCTGAACCTCATTTGTGTTCTGTAACACTGTTCAAGGTAACATTTTTAGTTTTAAATGTATGTCCTCATTTACTCAGGAAATTAAGAAATGAACTCCCTGTGTCAGTGTCCCTGCTATTAAAACAACCTAGCCATGGGCTGATTTACAATGGAATCCTAATTGAACAGTTACGGTTTTAACTATATCAGCATATCTTCAGGTTCTTTAGATAAATATTCCAAGCATTTCCCATAGATTTCACAGGCAAAGTAAAGAGCAAAGAGAGCCTTAGAGCAGACAAGATTCTCTAGAATACTTAGCATATCATTCTGTTTATTTTTCTTAGTTATATCTGTCCCATATTTTCTTAGTTATTTCTGACACACAATTTCAAAGACCTGCTATTCAAACTACAAATGTTTTCATTAACACCAAATAAGAGGTTTTAGAGAAATCATAGAGTCTTATGTCTTCAGTAACGTAGCAGATATTTTAGTTTAACGATTATTTGTATGGAGACAGAGCTTAACTTTCTCCCTGTTATACTGGTTCTTTTTCCTTCTAGCAGCAATAGTCATCTTCAAACATTTTAGTGAGTTCCTCCATTTACATGGCAGTATATTCACTTAGATGTCTTCAGACTAGAAAAAAAATAAACAATCAAGCAGCACGTGCTCACCGGTATAAGGGGTCAAAAACGGATACTTTATATTAGTACTATATAATTTATAATTTATAATTTGACTCATAAGCATGCTTACCTCAAAAAGACTCTTACTACCGATAAAGTTTATAAAATTTTGGAGTTGGAAGAGCGAATACAGGCTTTGGCCAGACAACTATTTGACACAGAAGGAGACTGTGGTTTGTGGGCATCTGATGGATTTCTTAAGGTCACAGAGCCCGCTGGGTGTTCAACCACAGGTACACCGAAAGAAATCACATGAAGCTCATTCTAGGGCATAGGGTAGGCTCAGTGAGTATAAAAGGAGAAAGTTGCAAGAATAGGCTGTATTTCAGACAGAGAAAGAACACTCAGGGCTCAGGACTATAAATGTAGCACAATTTCAACTGAAGACAAATTGGAGGAGTGGCTTCAAAGTTGTCTTCTTAATGAGGCTGTCAGACTTAAAGCCAAGTTGCAGGCCCAGGTGTTGAAAGTGTGCGTAGGATGAGATGTGTCAGGTGCCCATCACCATGGAAGGCAAGAGAGTGCCCCAGATATCAGTAGATGAGGGTGACAATTAGGAAGGGAAGTGAATGGCACTGATGAGAGGTAGAGATGGGAGGATGGGCAGTGACTAAGGAGAGAAAGAAAAGTATCCACCAAAGAGGATTTTCAAATTCACGGGTCCAGTCGCCAGTGTAAAGTGAGTCTGCAGTGTGCTGGGTTGATCATGTCGTGTTACTGAAACTAAATTTTAAATGGACTTCCATTTGCTTAGAGCAGTATTCATTAATACCTAATTCAGTCTTAACACTTAAAAAGTGTTGGCCAAACTGTATACCTGGAGAAAGGCTGCTCTTGCCCTTTTCCTGAAGCCATGTGCACCCAAAATGGATAGGTATATGTGCTATCATTAAAGAATAAAATGTACATAAAAACACATGTTCAAGAAACATCTTCCTTCAGGGATGCAGCACATTTGAAAAACAGTTTGCTTGAGTTGTCATCCCTCTGAAAGGAAACCTGGGAGAGGGAAGTAATAAAGAGAGAATCTGTGGGATCCTTTATTCTTTTTTGTGGGCCAGGATCATTTCCAATGGCTCAGTAATTATACTCCAAGCCAAGACGTTTCCTTGGCACGATCTGAGAGTCTGCAACTTTGCCGCTAGACAAGGAATGAATTTTGGCACCGTGTTGTGTTGAAGACTGAAACAACTAAGAAAGAGTGTCAAGTGATTAAATTCTCCATAAAAAATGAATGCATGAATAAGCAAATGAACAAAAGAAGAAACTGTCCATTGCTTGTGTGATTTTGGTTGGTTATGGATCAATTCTCACCAGGAAGAAACTATGCCTCGCATGGGGAAGGGTATGACAAAAGCTTGGAATTGCTATGTCTTTGGTAGGAGAGTCAGGGGAAAATCTCATGGTCAGTACTCCCTTTCATGCCACATGTCCCTCTGGGACTTTGCAGCCTGGGAAGCATATAACTGGAACTTGCTTTTCTAGTCATTTCTGCTCTTGCGTAGGATGGCAAGAGAGCAAGTATGTCAATTCTTATAGCCTCCTGCTACAACTCAGGTATTGAGTGAGCTAGAGTGGGAAAAGATTTGCAAGGAAAGAAGACTCTATTAAAAAAGAAGATGAAATGTGATGTAGATCCAAGGTACACAAATAAAAGAAATGTCTATGGTTATTTCAGTCAATATTCGATCTAGCTAATTCTAATACACAGCAATTCTGATGGGCTGTACAAGCAGGAGTTTTTCAAAGTAAACAATGCAATTATTTCCATTATTATTTTGAATTTATATCATGTTCTTCCTCTAGGGAACTTCAGTGTCTCATACAATATGGCAATTACCCTCAGAAATATCTCACTACAGTGGTAATAGTACCTCATATTATGCAGCTGGTAAAATAAAAACAAATACATATTTCATATAGGCAGGAATATATTCATTTCCTCTATAGTTTCTCAGTTTACAATGAAGGTATTCACATATAGTAATCTTTACATGATACTAACGTTGAGGCAAATCAAACATAAGTTGAAAAAGACACATATTTCACACTGAAAAAGTTTAAACAAACATTAATAGAGATTAAGCTTTAGAGGTTAACAGGTATAGAACTAACACATATATAAAATATTTAATAAACTTAATTTTATAAATATTATATATACATATATATAAACATATGTGGTAGCTACTCTGGAGTTTTGGTAAAGTTAGGTGGTTATGTATATATAGGATCACAACATTGAATTTCACGGATGACCTGGCCCAACCCCTTTAGATTACAGATTTATCTGCCAAGGATTTAGCCTTTATCTTACAGATGAGGAAATGGAAGCTGAAAGGATTCACCGTATCTTATTTCTTGAGAACTTGTTCAAGCCTCCTGGGAAGAAAGAAACTAGTGAACACACTAAGTTACTGAAAGAAAAATTTGTAATTAGGAAAGAGGACGGGGGTTCCATATAGCTTACACGCACTGCTGCTTTCATTCCATTCAACAGACTTTCATTGCATGCCTAATGCATTGCACGTTGTGCTCGGTAGGCAAGAGGGCTACAGCAGTGGGGCTAGATAGACCACAAGGTTCTGGACCTCAGGGAGCACACAGTCCACTGAAAAGATACAGACAAGAAGAGAGGCAGTTAGAAGACCCTGAGATAAAAGCTGTACAAGGGCTAAGTAAACGACAGCAGATGAGATTGTTGGGGTAAGCATGTACCAGACCGCAGAAGGCTTGTGAGCCACGCTAAGAAGTTTCGTATTTGTACTAAGAGTGAGAATCGTGTAAGAGCTTTAAGAAAGAGATAGACATGAGCAAATTATGTATTAGAAAGTTGCCTTCTGATTAAAGAAGGCACGACAAGGCAGGCAGATAAGTGAGAGAAAGGCTGCCACGGTGCTTTAAGGCACAACATGACCCCCTGCACAAGGAAAGCAGCAGCTGGGATAGAAAAGTGGCCTTAGAGTTTTGAAGGTAAAATTGAAATAATCTGGTGACTAACTGGATGTGATGTGTGAGGGAGATGAAGACTGAGGAATGGTGTCCAGGACCTTGTTTTAGTAAGTGGGTGACAGTAAGTCATTCACACATAAAGAGAGAGAGAGGAGAAAGAGCAAGGTTTGAGGTTAGGATATGCCTCATTCCAAACTAGCCCCTCGCACGTACACACTCACATATACACCCCTCTGACAAGTGCGAGACAGAATTCATTTTAGAGCAAAGTAGCCTAAGTCCCTGTAACTTGAGCATTATTATAGAGTTAAACCTTAATTATGCATATCTTTTATTCGAGTTTAGTTGGCAGCCTATCTCAACAGACTAAACAAACTAGTCAGCTTACGTTTTTTTCTTTCTTTTTAATAAAACAAATCAAGTTTACTTCTTTGTACAGTCGGCGTCCTACCAAGAAAATTCTTTGAAAGAAGGACATGTAAAACGTTCCCTCAGGGGGTCAAGCCATGAAAACCAGACATATTTCCAGCTTTTCTTGATCATATAGTCGTATATTCACAATAAAGCTGCAATTACCTTTCAGAACTGTAGGCACATTCATAATCAGATATAAATATAAATTGCATTTTAAATGTAAATATAAATGACTCCTGGATTAAGCTTTGTTTGAATGACTGACCTCAGTCCTTATAATCAAAAGTTGGCTATATATATATGAATTTGTAAAGGGCTTTTGGAATGACTTCTTGAATAGAGCACTAATAGCACAGGAAACAAAGCCAAAATTGACAAATGGGACTACATCAAACTTAAAAACTTGTGCATCAAAGGGTACAATCAACAGAGTGAAAAGGCAACCTAGGGAATGGGAGAAAATGTTTTCAAGTCATGTATCTGATAAGTGGTTGATATCTAGAATTTTTAAAAAATTCCAACAGCTCAACAACAAAAAATCAAATAATTCAATTTAAAATGGGCAAGGAACTTGAATAGATATTTCTACAAAGATTATACAAAATGGCCAACAAGTATATAAAAAGTATACAAAAAGCTCAACATCACTAATCATTAAAGGAATGCAAATCAAAAGAACAATGAAATACCATTTCACACCATTAGGATGGCTACAATAAAAACAAGCAAACAGAAGATGACAGGTGGTCATGGGGATGTAGGGAAATTGGAATCCCTGTGCACTACAGGTGGCACTGTAACATAATGCAATTGCTGTGGAATAACAGTATAGCGGTTCCTCAAAAAATTAAAAGTAGAACTACTATCTGATCTAGCAATGCCACTTCTGGGTATACATCCAAAATAACTGAAGGCAGGGTCTCAAAGAGATATTTGTACATCTGTTCATAGCACTATTCACAATAGCCAAGAGGTGGAGGCAACCTAAATGTTCACTGGCAGGTGAATGAATGAACAAAATGTGGCATATGCATACAATGGAATATTATCAGCCTTCAAATGGAAGGAAGCCCTGTCACATGCTAATACATAGATGAACCTTGAAGACATCATGCTAAGTGAAATAAGCCCGTCGCAGAAAGGCAAATACTGTATGATTCTGCATCTCTCAAGTAGTCAAATACATAAAAACAGAAAGTAGAACAGGGGTTACCAGGGATCTAGGGGAGGAGGGCAAAAGGGAGTTGTTATTTAATGGGCATAGTTTCAGATTTGCAAAACGAGAATGTTCTGGAGAACCGTCTCACAACAGTGTGAACATACCTAACACTACTGAACTGTACACTTAAAAATGGCTAAGATTTTTTTGAAATGTCATGTTATATTCTGTGCTTTTTACCACAATTTAAAAAAAAGACCACATATTGTATGATTCTATCTACACGGAATGTCCGAGAATAGGCAAATCTATAGAAACAGAAAATAGATTAATTGTTGCCTAGGGTTGGGAGACTGAGGTAAGTGGAGAATGACTGCTAGTGGGTATAGGGTTTCTTCTGAGGGTCATGAAAATGCACTGGAATTAAATATTGGTGATGGTTGCACAACTCTGAATATATTAAAAACTGTTGAAATGTACAATTAAAAACAGGCTTCGGATGTCTAGTGATTGACACACTTGTCTCCCTCTATACAGCCTCTTTTACCTGCCAAACAAAGGCTATTAAGCAATTTCAAACCATTCAGCAACCCCTTCAAACACTAAGAAATATTATAAAGTAGTTCTTTCAGATATCTCAATAATTATTTTCTTTGAGTCACTGCATTCAACTCCCTAGGAACCCTAAGGCAACAAACGAGAATGCAGCATTAATAATGCTGTGCTAAAAACAATGCCATAACGCCAGAGAGTTTCAAGGATAAAAACATGAAATCCCCTTGCCTGAGATTGAGTGTGCATTTCAAAACACAACTGTATGGATCTGTCAGCTTGAATAACAGGTTTTGACATCTTCTCTCAGCATCTAAAATTAAAACTACATCTTCAATTTGCACTAAAAGCCTTGTGTTTCATCTAGGTTAAACTCAGATAAGGATTTAGTACGAAGAAGATTAGTTACAAGAATACTTATTTGTCTTCTTTCCCCCCCTCAAATTTGAAAAAATAAAAGAAAGTTCAATACTTTCTAAATCTCTCAGAGTAATATAACTGTTTTGAAGGTGTATTATGTTTACACTTTTAATAACATTTTGAACAGAAAAAATAAAGTAGGAATTTCACTAAGATGACAGCATTCACTTCATCTCAATAGACATTTCATAATGATGATAATCAATAGAACTTCAAATTCTATTTTCTAAATATATTTGCGTAACTGTAACTCTATTGCTGTTACTTATTTTCCAGTATTCTCAAAAGCCCAGGATAATGTAATACCTCTTGCTTTTAACAGAAATGATTATGTGGGTCGGCAGGAAGACCGACCCACATCCTTCATGGGATGAAGATCCATGTCATCCCAAAGACCATGGATCAGTGAGCAAAAAACAGGAGGCTTAAACAACCCGGTCCTGGTTACAGAGATTTTCCTAGATCCTCTTACTTTTACACTGTCCTTTCTTTTTACTCCGCATTCAGTTTACTTTCAACTAGCCTTTATGTTTGATACGATTCCTTCTTTACCAGTCCGACCATAGGTGGAGGCCTCTCTGGTTCTGACCTTTGATGCTGTACTCATATTCTCTCCCCCAAGAGACCCAACTCAGACCCCGGCACAAGTCCTCCACCCAGGGCTCAGGCAGCTTTAGACAAGCCCTCTAGAAGGTAGACAGACATAGCAGGAACCTCCAGGAGAATAGACCCTACAGAAACAATGCCAAAGAAAACACTCATTGAGCAGAAAGAAAGGTTCCTGACTTTACAAAAAGATGTCATTCTGAATTATACAAAGGCTTATTTCTCCAAGGCAAGAAACCCACTTAACAATATCTTCTGGACCAACTATTATCTTGTAAAATGAAAGAGATGGGTATCTTTAGTGCACTCAGATTCATATGGAATATCGATCACATGCAAGTTACAGCTATTCTTAAACTGCCTGCTTTTCTATTTTTCAAATCTAAGGCAGCATCATTATTCTACTATTATTTGAACTCACGTTATTTCTCAGAAGTAGGAAAAATCTAATAATTGTCTACAAGCACATTATTCTGAAAGGTAGCAAGACAATTTTCATTGATGCAGAGCCAGCTTGGGTGTTCATTAAAAGTACCAGGCAGAGCGTGAGACCCAGTATTAATGGGACACAGTGTTAGCAGGTCTTCAGAAACAAGCATTGAAGCTGAATGCAAATTGCGCATGATAACATATACTGGAATCTCTAGATCTTTCACTGATGAAGTGTGATATTGTGTGTAAGAGATAGGGCACTGAAACACAGGGCAGTTTCTAAAGAAAAGAAACATTTTCTCTTGTTCAAATGAGGAATTTAACTCCAGGCTGTTCCATGGTTAAGACCTTAAAAAGTAGACACACTCTCAACAGTGACTAACATTTGTATAGCACTTGGTATGCACCAGCCACTGTTCTAAGTACTTTGCATATACTCATTTAATCTTCAAACAATCACCCCAACAATCCCAAAAGGCAGGTAACATTATTGTTCCCAATTCACATTAGAAAACTGAGGCTCAGAGAGGTTCAGTGACTTGCCTGATACCACACAGCTAGCCAATGGAGAAACTAAAATTTGAATTGCATAGTTTGTCTTCAGAGTCCATGCTCTTAATCAGTAAAAAAAAAATCAGTGTTTTTTTAATAAATATCCATTTCACAGTGGCATTGATTTTTTAAAAAAATTACATAGGCTGCACTTACATATACATGGCTCAATCTTTCCAATAAACGTGCTTGGTTAATTAAGATCAACTGTGTTAGTGAACCCGCTCAGACTAGCAGGGGTGTAGACAAGTCAAATGATGGAGTCACTGTGATGACTAGTTATTTTGTATCTAGATACCACACTGATAATTCTCCTCTTTCAAAGAGGAGATTACTGTCTTTGTATTCTGAGCACCTAGTATCAACGCTCAATAAATGTGTTGAATGAGGATAAAAGGTAAATAAATCAACACTACATAAAAGAAATGTCTGGTAGCGCAAAGGGGCCAGCACATTGGCGCGGGGGGAGGAAGGGGAGACAAAGGTGATGGAGAGCTCCTCCTTGCTGCCTTGGCTTCCCTACTCTCTGCAGAGCTCCACAGCCTAGGCGCTGCATCCTTGCTGTACTGGGAGGGAATTCAGACCACAGGCCAAGGGGCCGGGGAAATGAGAGAGGGTCCCACAGCAGGGAGGCGGCGGTGGCTAGAGTCACACCCGCACCTGGGAGCATGGGCCGGGGAGGCATCCCGGAGGGGGAGTCAGGCAGCAATGGGCCCCCCCACCTCTTTTTCAAAGAACCAAGAAGTAACTGAAAGAAAAAAGATTTCGCCTCCTCTTACTCAGGGTCTTCTGTCTTCCTTTGAAAATGACGTTAGAAAAGAAAAGGCAGAGTTGAAACGGAACACAGAAGAAAGTCAGATTCATGCCTAGAGAGTTAAAACATTTTCAGAGCCAGTGTAAATCATCAGTTAATGTCTTTGGAAGGAACATGTTACCGCAGGGTACTAGAGACTGGCCTGCTGACACTGTTAATTATTTCCCCAAAAAAAATTATTGCAAGGAAGGGCATAAATAGAAACTCAATGACCTTCCTTCCCCCTGCTTTCCTGATTCATACCTTCACCTTTTTCTGAAACACTGCCACACATATCCATTTTGTTGCCACCAAAATGCCATCTTTTCCATGAAGCCCTTCCTGATCACTGGAATGACACTTGGTCTAGAAAGCTCTTAGCTGTCACTTGTGTATCCTATTCACTTATTCAACATACATTTATTGCATGCCTGTCACGTGCTGGGCATTCTTCTAGACACTGGAGATAAAGTGATGAATAAAACAGACACAAATTCCTGCATCCAGGGAGCTTACCTTCTATTTACTACAGTATATCTTAAATTATAGTTGTTATACTTTGCATGACATATTTTATAAGCCTCTTATTGGACAGTAAGCTTGTAATAAGCAACCTTTATACTGCTTACACTTTCGAATTCTCACCTTGCCTAGCAGACTGTCTTACACAGAGCAGGCATTACCTTAAAAAAAAGAATTGAGTTCAACCTTTTTAAATCAAAAGGAAATCTATATTTCCCCATACAGTATTAGAACATGCTACCTTTGATGGACTTTCAGGAGAGTATTTCACCTGTGAATTTGGTATAAATTCTCATATTTTACCACATATTCTAGACATAAAAAAGTGGATACGCATACGCTTGGTCAGAGGAAAAGAAAAACTTCATTTCTCTTTCCAGTGTACTAAAAATGATGTGACAAAAAAATTATAAAGGCAATATTATTAAAACTATTTCCGAAAGGGGTGTTTATTAAAATAAGTTAAAGGGAAGGGAAGGAGGAAGCAAGTTTAAAATCACTGACTGACATAATTCAAATTATTTTCAAAGGAATCTTAAAAAGTGTGTCACCAGGTGTTTCTTAAATTCCTGTTCATTTTGAGAAAGCATGACAATCTGTAATAACTAGAAGAGATGGAGTACTTCCTCATCTGACTTTAATCTCCAAAACAGTCAAGTGCATTGACGGGAACTGCAACATAATTAATACCTCTAATACATTTAACTCACTCATAAATCACTTAGTAAGTGATAACACTATTGAGAGAGATACTGTTTGATCAATAAAGATGGTGAGTCTACAACACACTATTATTTACACCAGGAAATCACCATCAAACACTTAAGTTAGGGGTCACCCAATTCCTCAGGGGAGATGAAGGTCTTTCCGTGACCCAACCCATCTTTCTTCCTTCTCTTCTCTCTCTTCTCATTTCCTTTTCTATTCTATTTAGCAAATATTTAATTTTTCATAAGCCTTAGGGAATTCTATCTGAAATCAAGTAGAAGTAAATAATAACCATTCTTCACAATTTGATTCCTCAGTCACCCTAATCCATCAATAGGATTTCTTAAGTAGAATGACTTGCTCTAAGCATTATGCTACCCTCCTTCCAAATGAACTAAAACTCATTCTGTTCACCCAACGAAACCCAGTCTGAAGATAAAGCCATCGTCTAAATCTCATTTCCCACCTCAGTACAGGTGAGACATGGCCTTAGCTTTAAAAATTTCTAAGGAGACTAGGGTGATAAGGATAAAGAAAGGTTGGCCACAGCAGAAACTGCAGCTCTCCGGCATCATAATTTCAGGATTTAAGTGGCATCCTTAGAATGAAGTCCCCCCACTGACCCAACAAAGGAAACAACACCTAAGCTTAAAGCTTGGTTTATGTCGCCATTCTTTTCTGACAGATTTAGTGTCACGAGTCAATCTCTACAAGCGTTTTTCCCATCTGGGGGTATGGAGATGAATAGGCTCTCCAGAGCATTGGGAGGGGGTGGGACTTTTAAAACTCTTTTCCATGCAGACATTCTGAGATGCCCTGTTCCCTTAATAATTTAGGCATTAGCTGTTGTTGATGGGAAGGTGTCATGCCCCTAGTGGGTGTTGGGGGGGAAAAAAGAGAAACACAGAACTACACTCACTAAAAACCTTGGCTCTCCTCAAGGATGATCTATATCCCATAGCTCCAGGACTAAAAACAGAAGCAGAGGGGTCACCAATTCGTACCATGACATCCAATTTCTGGGTCACCAAATCAGCTGACCCCTTCCCCAAACACCTGTGTAACAGACCTGAGATGGTCTTTAAAAACATCCTGGAACTCTGACCAAAAATAAATTTTATTCATTTCTAATGCTGAACTTCCTTTTTCTTTTTTGATGGGAAGATGTTACAAAGCTGAATGAAAAAGACAGCAAATACACAAGGCAGATCCAACTCATTTCTGAGCTCCCAACCAGACACAATACAAAATCACCCCTGCAGCTTTGTACCAACTGCTCATGTCCTCAGTAGAAGAGAGTCATACATAATGTAGCAGTGAAGCTGTTGACAGGGCTACATGGTCACAGAAGACCCTGCAAATTTGTTGCTGTGGACATGAGGATGTGATGTGGAAAGCCAGCCTGATGAGATTTCGCCTCTCTTTTAACAGTGTCCTAGAGGCAAGTTCTTGTTGTTTACTTAGCATCTGCAGTAATGTAAAAGCTTACTGAAAGTAAACTTTTGAGTTCACACATTTTCTGTATCAGCTAAACACATGTGCACACAAAATGACATCATTTCCTTGTTAAATTGATAAATATTCAAGTGTTTATGGCCTTGGTAAGTAATACATAGACAAATCATCTAGATTATTATATTTCAAAATGCTCTCTTTCAAACAAATATTAATTTGTAACTTCATTCAAGTCATGGGTTCTTAAAGTCCATGACCATTATGGGTGGGGTGGTTAGTGTATGGACTTTAGAGGCTTATGAAACCATCAGGAATCACATGCGCATGTCTATGGGCCAAGAGTCCATGACTCTGATCAAATTTCCAAGAGGGTAAATGACTCCAGAAAGGTCAAGAATCACTCATTTAGAGATATGGCTGAATAGTCAAGGGTATTTTCAATTGCAGAGAAATACTGACATTTTGGTTACCTATCAATAATCCTCATCAAATTATCAGATTCTCCAAATGGGAAGGAAGATAGTTCTGAAACCTCGTTATTGTCACTTCCAGATTCATCTACGGGATCCCTTCAGCTCCTTCCATCCCATCACCACTCCCACTCTCCCACCACACTCCATTTTGCATATCACTCTGAAATTTGTCAATTACACCACATGGGGCTTGTGTGATTTTGATCAAAACACTTGTCAAAAACTCATACGTCTACGGGCACCAGGCAAGTAGTGTAAATGATCCAGTTTCATTGTCTATAAGATGTAGTTAGTGATGCTTTTGATACGTGAGGATTAAACGACAAAAAGGTTTCCTTTGGTAAATCTCAAAGTTTTATGCCAATACTAGTTATTTTTACCCAATTAGGAGAGTCAAACCAGCTATTTTTCATGGCATAGCCTAGAGTATTAGTGTTGTACATAACGTTTGTAATCCACGAAATTCAGAGTGTTTTGCCACAAATACTAACAAATATGTTCTTTGATTTATATTGAATTGTTGTATTGCCATCCTTTTGACTTGATTTTCTGAACTGGTAAAAGTATGGTTAAAATAATGTTTCATCTGTTAGGAATAGGGCCAAGAATACAATTGACCCTTGAACAATACAGGTTTGAAATGTGCAGGTCCATTTATATGCAGATAAATATATCAGAAAAAGTGTGGATATGTGCGTCAATTTGAAAAAACTTGTAGATGAGCCACACAGCCTAGAAATACCCCCCAAATTAAGAAAAATATAGGTATGTCATGAATGCATAAAATATATGTAGATACTGATATATTCTTATGTAGGCTTAAGGTGAGTGATATTTAATATAAAATTAATAATGTTAGTTTTCTTACTGTTTTATAACTTTTCTTTCAAGAAATTATATTACTGTACAAATGCCTCTCTCATAATTAGAGAAACTGTGTATCAGCCTATCATCACAGGTAAGTGGTTTTAAAAAAAATGTAACGATGTTTCCACAACTGTATTATGAATACGACTGTAACTCTGTATGCCATAAGCATTTTATAATGATTCATTCATTAGTGTATAGGTTAGGCTACCATGAAGCAACCACATCAATTACACTAGCTACCATATAGCAATCATATTGCTCCTTCTTCATTATTAATGTATGAATTGTTACTCCTGTAAATAAATATAAATTTATTTTTTACATTATCTTTTCCTTTTTGATGTCTGGTGTTAATAATGCATATAACATCTACAGTGTTTTATTTTATATAAGACAATATTGATGTAGGTACTGACAGATGATTCATCTTGTAAACAGATGACATAAATTTACAGTATCAGTAAATAGAGAAGAGTATTGTAAATGTTTTTTCTCTTCCTTATGATTTTCTTCATAGCATTTTCTCTAGCTTTATTGTAAGAACACAGTATATAATACATATAGCATACAAAATATGTGTTAATCAACTGCTCCTGCTATTGGCAAAGTTTCTGGTCAACAGTAGGCTAGTAGTAGTTAAGTTTTGGGAGAATCGAAAGTTATACTGGGAATTTTGACTGTGCAGGGGTTGGTGCCCCTAACCCCTGCACTGTTTGAGGGTCAACAGTAAAATGAAAGACCTGTAGGCAACAAAAATAAATGTAGCAAAGAAGATGCATTTTATTTACAGGAGAAGCCATCTTACTTTATACAGTGTCTCTTATTTTGAAAATAATTGGAATAATTGTAGTAACCCTAGGGAACTTGTATCCATATCCATGAAGAATTAGAAAGAATAATGGGAGGAACGGGGGAAGCAGAGTTCTGCTACAGAAGCAGACACACTAACTAGCAAGAAGATAGTCTTGTAGTCAAAAATGAACTACAAATCAAAATCAAATATAATAATTCAGTAATCGGTAATTCTAATAATCTAGATTATTTAGGTATTGAATTCCAGGTCAGTATAATATCTAAAACCATGATCCTGAGAACATAAAGAAAGATTATATCCAATACTTTCCATTTAGGGGTCATACATTAGAAAGAGATCCAACTAAAACAGGTTGTGCTTAAATGGATAACTATTAACCATCTAGAAAAGGCAAATATTCAGAACCATGCAGTTCTTGAAAATGGGAAACACCTAAATTTTTAATGTAACTTTCATTCAACTATATACTTCGGTTTACAGTTCTAATTACAAGAAGGTGCTCTATATGAGGGCCATGTGAGTTTCCTGCTTGCTCTTGTACTCCCAGCATCCAGCCCACTGCTTAGGCCTAGTTGGGCACGATATTTACTGAAGGAATGGATGAACGGATAAATACCTGAATGGATGGCTATATGACTGCATTGAATAATAAATCTCATTTTAACTAATTTAGTAAAAAAACTTTTTTAAAAATATTGCTTGCTCCAGAATGCAATTTGGGATTCAGGTATTTTTTCTCTCAGGGCCTTTGAAGTTTAAACATTCCATGATTTATAATAGGAATATAACAAGTCCCCATGGTATTTAACATAGTTAAATGTCCTTGTCTACCTGATCGGTCTTTTTGCTAATACTTTCCCCAATAAACACAAATTAGGAAAAGTGCAAAACCAGAAAAATTGTTTCAGTACCATTGTCACCAAAGTCTCAAGTAGCACATATTCTTAAAAATAAAATAAAATTCAATAAAACAGTCTATCACAGCCAGAACAATTGTGCAATTTTACTTTCATTATACTACCTGAAACAAATAATTTGAATTCCTATTCCTAGTAGTTAGAAGTTAATGATATCTTTTTGCTCTCTATAAAACCTGGCAGCTCTGTCTAAGATAGTGTGTCATAGAAAAATTTCACCATTTAATCCTTAAAACAAAGTTTCCCTATTCTTTCCCTTATTGCAAAAGAGAATGATGTTGACATAAGGATCAAACTGTTTGCCCTCAAATGCCATTATGAATGTATAACAGAGAGGAAAAATACATGTGCAACTTAGATTAGATTACTGGGCTTCTAGCAGGCTCTCCCTGTGCCAATTACAGAAGACTTTCCATTTACATATAAATAGCTCAGAAATTCCAACACAAATGTACTTGAAAACACTGAATCAAGTAGTTCAGAAGAACATGGACTAGGTGCATGTCAATTTAATTTTAAGGTGTTACAGCAAGCATGTATTCAAGTAAATAAAAGAAATGGAATCAATGTTTATTACAGCAAGCAATGTCTTTTTAAATTATTGAAATTATTCCCACACTACTCTTAAGCCCTTCAGTCAAGGTTTCTTTTAGCATGCTGTTAGTTTTTTTTTTTTTTTTTGCTGGAAAAAGAAGAAGGATTGAATATCATACAGAGTTGTGGTGTCATGTTTGGGATTATATACTGCTGGTTTTTTGCTTATTGTTTTTCTCTTAGGTTTTTCCTGTCTACATCAGAGATGGTTCTTGAGCTGGCTAGCACCTTACAAAAGATATAAATGAAACAAGGTGCATTTGTCCAACTTTAGGTGCTTTTATCTTTCTGTATAACTTGGTTTAAATTTTCAATCCTTGTCTTGTTCTCTCCCACTGGAGGACATTTTTTAACGAGTATAACCTCATTAGCAGTCTCTAACCACTAACTCACCACAGATTAACCACTCCATTTACTGATCCGGTACTTATAAAGAGCCACTTCAACTTCTACTGCAGTTTCACAGCTGGATTTGATAGATGGTATAAACAAACAACTCAGCGTGGCAGAAAACAAACAACTCTGTATGTGACCAATATGTGCTGATTTCTCATTTTCTGAGTTTACTTGTGGATCTAGATAGATACATAGAGAAAAGGAGGCTACTTTTGCTAACTATTCATGCACTGAAATAACATTGGTGATGTTTTATATTTTACAAATGAGATTACAATGATTTGTTTTGTGTAAGTACCTGAAAATATTTAATTCACTGAATTTTGCAGATAAAATGACACAAGCTAAAATGGCTAAAATGTCTTCTCCTAGTAATGGGAGGTATGTGTGTGTGAGTGAAGACAGAAAGAGACAGAGAGAGAGAGAGAGAGAGACACGGATAGAGAGAGAGAACAAGAGCTGCTGAGCATTCTGTAATCGAGATGACTGAGGGTGTTTAGTGGGAAGCCCTTGGTCCAGGGAGAGCTTCTGGCCAGTGCACAAGGAGGAAACACTACTGATCTACAGACACAGTTGAAGGACTTGCAAAAATGACTACTCTGATAAGTTTCATCTTCAGCGGATAAACCACATACATTATTGAGTATCTACCATGTGCAGGGAAGGCTAATACTGTTCATCTATGAGGTCAACAGTATTCAGACACAAACACTTATACATATATAGGAAGGACCGAAAAAATCTAACTTTATATTTCATTGGACGGAAATTCAGAAAAGGAAGAAATCTAAATTCACAGACCAAAGCAGGATTACTGTTATTATTTTTTTACCACAAAAGCTTCTCGATGTAGAAAGACAGACTAGGAGAAATGATTTCTTAAAAATAAAAGGCAAAGGCAAAATTAAACACATATTTGGCTAACAGATTTGAATACATGGGGGCAAAAATAAGTCTTATGTATTTTATAGAATTTCTTTTTTTAAATTTTATTTATCTTTTTATACAGCAGGTTCTTATTAGTTATCTATTTCATACATATTGGTGCATATATGTCAATCCCAATTGCTCAATTCATTCCACCACCACCACCCCAGCCACTAGAATTAATTTCTTAAAGCTTATAGTTTAAAGGTCCATGTTCTTAAAAATTTAAGAAGCTCAAAAACACATAGCAGACATAAATTAAAACAAAATAAAAGTACAACAATTGTTAATCAACCTCTGTTGTTTCTTTCTTTTTACATACATCTGAAAAACCCTGAGGGGTTAAATTAATCTTTATTAATGTTTGCAAATAAGTCACCAAATTCAGCATGAAAAATGAGATTTTTTTGGTAACCTTAGCCAAACCTTGGTAAAATGAATGTGCACTGTCAAGTCCAGTAATCATAAACTCGGCAGCTCTGCCATTAGCTTCCACATCAAAGAAACTCATACTGAACACCAGGGTCAGTGACAAACTGAAAATACATTGCTTGGCATGTGTTTTTCTCTTGTACTCAACCACATTCTCTGCCTCTCTTGCTCTACAAATTATACAAATTAGATTTTTCCATCAGCATAGAGAAATCTTTTTGTCTGCCATTACTGCCGAATATACTTAATAATCACCTTCTTTCTAAACAAAGATAACAGCAAAAGGCTATGATGAGATTTTTTATACAAAGGAAAAACTATGTAATTTATTTGTAATGAATATGGTACAACTATCTATGAAACTGCTTATTAAATATACCATCAAAAAGAGATTCTCTGGGAAAAAAATAACTATGCTGTTTTTCAATATGGGCCTCATTATTTGAGAACTCATTTCTCTGATATGTACAAGATGCTGCTAACATACCAAACTTTTTGTTAGTATTCGATGGTTTTCCTTGCTCTCTCTCTCTTATTTTCTCTTAATATCACAATATGTTGCCGAGGAAAAACTATGTATTAAAAAAAGAAATGACATATATTTGTAAACTAAAATGATTGAGTTTAGAATAGGGAAAAATATCTTACATGTAGCGCTGTGGAAACTAAGTTATAAAATCAGATTTTCTTCAAATGTCCCTGGAATCTGAACCTTCCTCCTAAGAAAACCTGAGATAACCTAATGGATTAGGATACACTGTACATCAATTAAAATTATCTGATCTTGACATAAAGTAACTACTACTCTTTAATATTCAAGGGGAATGTTTAAATCAATTTTTAAAGTATTTCATATAAAATTCTAGTAAACAGTCTTCTGAAAAATCACTATTTAAAATACATTAGAGAAACTATACAGAATTACTTTAAAGTAAGCAAATATGATTCTTCTAAGTAGTTAGAGCCGATCAGATGTCATTGTAAAACGATCACTTATGACAAGAGTTTTCAACAGATTAAGAACTCATGGACACTGATCCAATTTTCATACAGCAGTGGCATAATGTAGGTGCAATAATAGAGTTTAACAACTTCCATGGGACATAGTTCAGGGAAGGTCGAGCAGAGAATTACATCAGGGAGAGCTCTGGTTTCAGCTCACTGCTTCCTCAAGGCCAGCTGAGAGCAGAGGAGACAATGTCTCCACACTTTCCGAAGTGCTCTTCTGAGCACTGGGGTCCTCTGGGAAGGTACTCTCTCCATTTTAGAGGTGAAAAATGAAATATAGAAAGGTCAAGGAATACAATTAGAACAAGCTACCAGTAAGCCGCCAAAGAGAAAGAGCTACTTGTCTCTCCACATCAGGTGGTTCTGGCCAGGCAGGAACGAACCTTCTAAGACTTGTTCCGTCCGAAGAACCAAAGGTTGTAATTAAGATCACTTAGCCTCAGCAGAGAACTAAATACCCCAAATTAACCTGTCATATCTGGAGTCCACTAGTAATGCTCAAACGCCTTAGGACTCTTTTGTGGTGAATCTAAAAGCATATATAAATCTAAGCCTACCAGGTTAGAAAAATAAAATGACTCTTATACTTGGAAAATAAGGTCTTTGGGCATTTCAATTTACTGCCCGCCACTTTCCACAGCAGCTATAACTTGAGCCACTTCAATACAGCAATATATTTCTGACACAGCTGAAAGAAAGAGTGAAACTGATAGTCCCGAGTTTTAAGAAAACCCTTGTTAGTCAGAAAGAAAAACAGCTTTAAATAAATACTGACAGCCTGAGAGTGGTTTCTGGCAAGATTCCAGATCATGTTTCACAAGCAATGTAAAAAGAGAACAAAATGGCAGTCACTCCAACGGGACAGTGACAGAATCACAGTCACAGAATTATAAAGCCTAATCTGCCAAAATTGATTCTTCTCCCAAATTCCCGATTCCTTCAAGGAGGCCACAATCTAGCTAATTCCAGCTCAGTACTAAGTTTAGATCTGGCCAGGTGAGATTATACCTCAAGAGCCAAATGGCAGTGAAAAAGAGGTTCAGAGTTTTGGATTGAGACTATTGCATCTAACCACTGTAAAGAAATTAGAGTTCAGGCAATTACTTAAAAAAAAAAAAATCAGCCATGTTCTACAATTTCATCACCTAAAATGAAGAAATATGTGAAAAAAAACCCATAACTGTGCTGAAAAATTTACCACTTAATTTAAAAAGATTTTTTGCTCCTTTCACTAGACAAACTCCTATTTCCCAATTTTCCCATTTACGTGTGAAAACACATAATGATATAATGAATGTCAGTAGATTATGAAATTCATTTTGTTACAAGGAAATATCTTTGCTTCTTTTCCTTTTCTTCACATGGGCTTTGTACAGTTGGAATGATCTACAGAACAAACACGGGGAAGTCAAAGACGATGCCAATTTTGACTTGGATTAAACGTTTAGTTTTGCAGCTCCTAAAGAAATCGCATTGAGTTGCTCTCGTTAAGACTCAAGCCCAGAAACTCCCTGGAAGTGGGGATGGGCTACTGAAGTTATAACTATGAGTAGCTGTTAAGAATAATATTAACACTATCTACATTAGTAAAAAATTATTAATTACATAGTTACCCATTGTATTTACTATATTATTAAGCAAAAATATATGATGAGAATAAAAGATGAAAGCTAAAGAAAGTCATCAGTGATACTATTCTGTATAAAATGAACTTCATGCTGAATTACTGATTTGATAAAATAACAACATAGAAATATTGATAGTATTAGTGACAACTGGATAACTACCTCATATTATCATAGAACTTCCCAAATGAAAATGCATTTTCTTGTACATTTTCTCATTTGCCCAAATAAATTTCTACTTCTCATTTGTATATTTTGTATAGCTGACCCTAGAGTAAGCTGATAAATGAAGTGCATCAACTTACAAAATGTCCAAGAACTTTGGAGACAAACCGCATCAAAATGAAGATAACAACAAAACTGAATATATACACACACATAAAGATACACACAAACTGAACAATTAATAAATGAAAGATGGTGGGAGCCAGATCTTTGTACTGTTGGAGTGGGAGGACAGAGACAAACAAGGGGGGTAGTGGTGATTAGAATGATACACATGGGAAAAGCAAGAAGAACTGTGGAACAAAAACCACATTCACAGAAAGATAGACAAGATGAAAAGGCAAAGGGCTATGTACCAGATGAAGGAACAAGATAAAACCCCAGAAAAACAACTAAAGTAAATGGAGATAGGCAATCTTCCAGAAAAAGAATTCAGAATAATGATAGTGAAGATGATCCAGGACCTCGGAAAAAGAATGGAGGCAACAATCAGCAAGATGCAAGAAATGTTTAACAAAGATCTAGAAGAATTAAAAAACAAACAAACAGAGATGAACAATACAATAACTGAACTGAAGAATACACTAGAAGAAATCAATAGCAGAATAACTGAGGCAGAAGAACGGATAAGTTACCTGGAAGACAGAATGGTGGAATTTGCTGCCATGGAACAGGACAAAGAAAAAATAATGAAAAGAAATGACGACAGCCTAAGAGACCTCTGGGACAACATTAAACGCAACAACATTCGCATTATAGGGGTCCCAGAAGAAGAAGAGAGAAAGGACTCAAGAAAATATTTGAAGAGATTATAGTCGAAAACTTCCCCAACATGGGAAAGGAAATAGCCACACAAGTCCAGTAAGCACAGAGTCCCATACAGGATAAACCCAAGGAGAAACACGCTGAGACACATAGTAATCAAATTGACAAATATTAAAGATGAAGAAAAATTATTGAAAGCAGCAAGGGAAAAATGACAAATAATATACAAGGGAACTCCCATAAGGTTAACAGCTGATTTTTCAGCAGAAACTCTGCAAGCCAGAAGGGAGTGGCACGATATACTTAAAGTGATGAAAGGGAAGAACCTACAACCAAGATTACTCTACCCAGCAAGTATCTCATTCAGATTCGATGGAGAAATCAAAAGCTTTACAGACAAGCAAAAGCTAAGAGAAATCAGCACCACCAAATCAGCTGTACAACAAATGGTAAAGGAACTTCTCTAAGTGGGAAACACAAGAGAAGAAAAGGAGCTACAAAACAAACCCAAAACAATTAAGAAAATGGTAATAGGAACATACATATAGATAATTACCTTAAACGTGAATGGATTAAATGCTCCAAGCAAAACACACAGGCTTGCTGAATGGATACCAAACCAAGACCCATATATATGCAGTCTACAAGAGACCCATGTCAGACCTAGGGACACATACAGACTGAAAGGGAGGGGATGGAAAAAGATATTCCATGCAAATGGAAGTCAAAAGAAAGCTGGAAGAGCAATACTCATATCAGATAAAATAGAATTTAAAATAAAGAATGTCACAAGAGACAAGGAAGGATACTACATAATGATCAAGGGATCAATCCAAGAAGAAAATATAACAATTATAACTATATATGCACCCAACATAGGAGGACCTCAATACATAAGGCAACTGCTAACAGCTATAAAAGAGGAAATCGAAGTAACACAGTAATAGTGGGGGGCTTGAACACCTCGTTTACACTAATGGAAAGATCATCCAAATAGAAAATTAATAAGGAAACACAAGCTTTAAATGACACAATAGTCCAGGGAGATTTAATCAATATTTATAGGACATTCCATCCAAAAACAGCAGATTACAACTTCTTCTGAAGTGCACACAGAACATTCTCCAGGATAGATCACATCTTGGGTCACTAATCAAGCCTCAGTAAATTTAAGAAAATTGAAATCATATGAAGCATCTTTTCTGACCACTACGCTATGAGATTAGAAATCAATTACAGGGGAAAAAAACTTAAAATACACAAACACATGGACAATTCAATTACTAACTAACCAAGAGATTGCTGAAGAAATCAAAGAGGAAATCAAAAAATACCTAGAGACTAATGACAATGAAAATACGACGATCCAAAACCTATGTGATGCAGCAAAAGCAGTTCTAAGAGGGAAGTTTATAGCTATACAACCCTACCTCAAGAAACAAGAAAAATCTCAAATAAACAATCTAAATTTACACCTAAAGGAACTAGAGAAAGAAGAACAAACACAACCCAAAGTTAGGAGGAGCTTCAAGATGGCGGAAGAGTAAGATGCAGAGATCATCTTCCTCCCCACAGATACATCAGAAATACATCTACACGTGGAACAACTCCTACAGAACACCTACTGAACGCTGGCAGAAGACCTGAGCCCTCCCCAAAGGTAAGAAACTCCCCACGTACCTGGGTAGGGCAAAAGATAAAAGAAAAAACAGAGACAAAAGAATAGTGACGAGACCCGCCCCAGTGGGAGGGAGCTGTGAAGGAGGAAATGTTTCCACACACTTGAAAGTCCCTTCGTGGGCGGAGACTGTGGGTGGTGGAGTGGGGAAGCTTCGGGGTCACAGAGGAGAGCACAGCAACAGGGGTGTAGAGGGCAAAGTGGAGAGATTCCCGCACAGAGCATTGGTTCCAACCAACGCTCACCAGCCCAAGAGGCTTGTCTGCTCACCCACTGGGATGGGTGGTGGCTGGGAGCTTGAGGCTCGGGCTTCAGAGGTCGGATCCCAGGGAGAGGACTGGGGTTGGCTGCATGAACACAGCCTGAAAGGTGCTAGTGCTCCACAGCTAGCCGGGACGGAGTCCAGGAAAAAGTCTGGAGCTGCCGAAGAGACAAAAGACTTTTTCTTGCCTCTTTGTTTCCTGGTGCGCGAGGAGAGGGGATTAAGAGTGCTGCTTAAAGGAGCTCCAGAGATGGGCATGAGCCGCAGCTATCAGCATAGACCCCAGAGACGGGCATGAGATAAGCCACCAAGAAGCCTGTGTGCAAGCACAGGTCAGTATCCACACCTCCACTCCTGAGAGCCTGTGCAGCCTGACACTGCCAGGGTCCCGTGATCCAGGGACAACTTCCCCCAGAGAATGCACGGCATGCCTCATGCTGTCCTCTGCCGCCACAGGCTCACCCTGCATCTGTACCCCTCCCTCCTCCTGGCCTGAGTGAGCCAGAGCCCCCGAATCAGCTGTTCCTTTAACCCCGTCCTGTCTGAGCAAAGAGCAGACACCCTCAGGCAACCTACATGCAGAGGCGGATCCAAATCCAAAGCTGAAACCTGGGAGCTGTGTGAACAAAGAAGAGAAAGGGAAATGTGTCCCAGCAGCCTCAGGAGCAGCGGATTAAATCTCCACAATCAACTTGATGTACCCTGCATCTGTGGAATACCTGAATAGAAAATGAATCATCCCAAATTGAGGAGGTGGACTTTGGGAGAAATGATATATATTTTTTTTTTTTCACTTTTTCTCTTTTTGTAAGTGTGTATATGTATGCTTCTGTGTGTGATTTTGTCTGTATAGCTTTGCTTTTACTATTTGTCCTACGGTTCTGTCTATTCTATTTTACTCAAAAATTTTTTTCTTAATAATTATTTTTTATTTTAATAACTTTATTTTATCTTCTTCTTTTTTTCTTTTCTCCTTTTTATTCTGAGCCGTATGGAGGACAGGCACTTGGTGCTCCAGCCAGGCATCAGGGCTGTGCAACTGAGGTGGGAGAGCCAAGTTCAGGACACTGGTCCACAAGAGACCTCCCAGATCCACGTAATACCAAATGGTGAAAATCTCCCAGAGATTTCCATCTCAATGCCAAGACCCAACTCCACTCAACGACCAGCAAGTTACAATGCTGGACACCCTATGCCAAACAACTAGCAAGACAGGAACAAAACCCCATCCATTAGCAGGGAGGCTGCCTACAATCATAAGGCCACAGGCACCCCAAAACACACCACCAGATGTGGACCTGCTCATCAGAAAGACAGGATCCAGCCTCATCAACCAGCACACAGGCAATGCTCCCCTCCAACAGGAAGCCTACACAACCCACTGAACCAACCTGGGCCCAACCAACTGGGGACAGACACCAAAAACAATGGGAACTACGAACCTGCAGCCTGCGAAAAGGAGACCCCAAACACAGTAAGTTAAGCAAAATGAGAAGACAGAGAAACACACAGCAGATGAAGGAGCAAGGCAGAAACCCACCAGACCTAACAAATGAAGAGGAAATAGGCAGTATACCTCAAAAAGAATTCAGAATAGTGATAGTAAACATGATCCAAAGTCTTGGAAATACAATGGAGAAAATACAAGAAACGTTTAACAAGGATCTACAGGAACTAAAGAGCAAACCAACAGTGATGAACAACACAATAAATGAGATTAAAAATTCTCTAGAAGGGATCAATAGCAGAATAACTGAGACAGAAGAACGGATAAGTGACCTGGAAGATAAAATAGTGGAAATAACTACCACAGAGCTGAATAAAAAAAAGAATGAAAAAAGAATTGAGGCACAGTCTCGGAGAAGCCTGGAACAACATTAAATGCACCAACATTCGAATTATAGGGGTCCCAGAGGAAGAAGAGAAAAAGAAAGGGATTGAGAAAATATTTGAAGAGATTATAGTTGAAAACTTCCCTAATATGGGAAAGAAAATAGTTAATCAAGTCCAGGAAGCACAGAGAGTCCCATACAGGAAAAAAAGAAGGTGAAACACTCCAAGACACATATTAATCAAACAATCAAAAATTAAATACAAAGAAAAAATATTAAAAGCAGCAAGGGAAAAACAACAAATAACACACAAGGGAATCCCCATAAGGTTAACAGCTGATCTATCAGCAGAAACTCTGCAAGCCAGAAGGGAGTAGCAGGACATATTTAAAGTGATGAAGGAGAAAAACCTACAACCAAGATTACTGTACCCAGCAAGGATATCATTCAGATTTGATGGAGAAATTAAAACCTTTAAAGATAAGCAAAAGCTAAGAGAATTCAGCACCACCAAACCAGCTTTGCAACAAATGCTAAAGGAACTTCTCTAGGCAGGAAACACAAGAGAAGGAAAAGACCTACAGTAACAAACCCAAAACAATTAAGAAAATGGTAATAGGAACATACATATTGATAATTACTTTAAATGCAAATGTAATAAATGCTCCAACCAAAAGAGAGAGATTGGCTGAATTGATACAAAAAGAAGACCCATATATATGCTGTCTACAGAAGACCCAGTTCAGACCTAGGGACACATACAGATTGAAAGGGAGGGGAAGGAAAAAGATATTCCATGCAAATGAAAATCAAAAGAAAGCTGGAGGAGCAACACTCATATCAAATAAAATAGACTTTAAAACAAAGACTATTACAAGAGACAAAGTAGGACACTACATAATGAACAAGGGATCAACCCAAGAAGACGTAACAATTGTAAATATTTATGCACCAACATAGGAGCACCTCAATACATAAGGCAAATACTAACAGCCATAAAAGGGGAAATTGACAGTAACACAATCATAGTAGGGGACTTTAACACCCCACTTTCAACAATGGGAAGATCATCCAAAATGAAAATAAATAAGGAAACAGAAGCTTTAAATGATACATTAAACAAGATGGACTTAATTGATATTTATAGGACATTCCATCCTAAAACAACAGAAGACACATATTCTCAAGCGCTCATGGAACATTCTCCAGGATAGATCATATCTTGGGTCACAAATCAAGCCTTGGTAAATTAAAAAAAATTGAAATCGTATCAAGTATCTTTTCTGACCACAACGCTATGAGACTAGATATCAATTACAGGAAAAAATCTGTAAGAGATACAAACACATGGAGGCTAAACAACACACTACTTAATAACCAAGAGATCACTGAAGAAATCAAAGAGGAAATCAAAAAATACCTAGAAACAAATGACAGTGAAAACACGACGACCCAAAACCTATGGAAGCAGCAAAAAAGGGAAGTTTACAGCAATACAATTCTACCTCAAAAAACAAGAAACATCTCAAATAAACAACCTAACGTTACACCTAATGCAATAAGAGAAAGAAGAACAAAAACAACCCAAAGCTAGCAGAAAAAAAAAATCATAAATATCCGATCAGAAATAAACGAAAAGGAAATGAAGGAAACGATAGCAAAGATCAATTAAACTAAAAGCTGGTTCTTTGAGAAGATAAACAAAAATGATAAACCATTAGCCAGACTCATCAAAAGAAAAGAAAAGCAGAAGACTCAAATGAAGAGAATTAAAAATGAAAATGGAGAAGTAACAACTGACACTGCAGAAATACAAAGGATCATGATACATTACTATAAGCAAGTATATGCCAAACAATGGACAACCTGGAAAAAATGGACAAATTCTTAGAAATGCACAACCTTCTGAGACTGAACCAGGAGGAAATGCAAAATATGAGACCAATCACAAGCACTGAAATTGAAACTGTGATTAAAAATCTTCCAATAGGGCTTCCCTGGTGGCGCAGTGGTTAAGAGTCCACCTGCCGATGCAGGGGACACGGGTTCATGCCCCGGTCCGGGAATATCCCACATGCCATGAAGTGGCTGGGCCCGTGAGCCATGGCCACTCAGCCTGCGCGTCCGGAGCCTGTGCTCCACAACGGGAGAGGCCACAAGAGTGAGAGGCCCACTTACCACAAAAAAAAAAAAAAAAAATCTTCCAACAAACAAAAGTTCAGGACCAGAAGGCTTCACAGGTGAATTCTACAAACATTTAGAAAAGAGCTATCACCTATCCTTCTCAAACTTTTCTAAAATATAGCAGAGTGAGGAACCCTCCAAAGTCATTCTACGAGGCCACCATACCTCTGATACGAAAATCAGACAAAGATGTCACGAAGAAAGAGAACTACAGGCCAATATGACTGATGAACACAGACGTAAAAATCCTTGACATAATACTAGCAAACAGCATCCAACAGCACATTAAAAGGATCATACACTACAATCAAGTGAGTGTATCTCAGGAATGCAAGGATTCTTCAATATATGCAAATCAAACAACATGATACACCATATTAACAAATTGAAGGAGAAAAACCATATGATCATCTCAATAGATGAAGAAAAACTTTTAACAAAATTCAACACCCATTTATGATAAAAACTCTCCAGAAAGTGGGCATAATAAATGCCATATATGACAAACCCACAGCAAACATCATTCACAATGGTGAAAAACTGAAAGCATTTACTTTAAGATCACAAACAAGACAAGGATGTCCACTCTCATCACTATTATTCAATATAATTTTGGAAGTCCTAGCAACGGCAATCAGAGAAGAAAAAAAATAAAAGGAATACAAATTGGAAAAGAAGAAGTAAAACTGTCACTGTTTGCAGATGACATGATGCTATACATAAAGAATCCTAAAGAAGCTACCAGAAAACTACTAGAGCTAATCAATGAAGTTGGTAAAGTTGCAGGATACAAAATTAATGTACAGAAATCTCTTGCATTCCTGTACACTAATGATGAAAAATCTGAAAGAGAAATTAAGGAAACACTCCCATTTACCAATGCAACAAAAAGAATAAAATACCTAGGAAGAAACCTACCTAGGGAGACAAAAGACCTGCATGAAGAAAACTATAAGACACTGATGAAAGAAATTAAAGGTGATACCAACAGATGGAGAGATGTGCCATGTTCTTGGATAGGAAGAATCAATGTTGTGAAAATGACTATACTACCCAATGCAATCCCTATCTAATTACCAATGGCATTTTTTACTGAACTGGAACAAAAAATCTTAAAATTTGTATGGAGACACAAAAGACCCCGAATAGCCAAAGCGGTCTTGAGGGAAAAAAACAGAGCTAAAGCAATGAGACTCCCTGACTTCAGACTATACTACAAAGCTACAGTAATCAAGACAGTATGGTACTGGCACAAAAACAGAAATATAGATCAATGGAACAGGATAGAAATCACAGAGATAAACCCACGCACTTATGGTCAACTAATCTATGACAAAGGATGCAAGGACATACAATTAGGAAAAGACTCTTCAGTAATTCGTGCTGGGAAAACTGCAAAGCTACATGTAAAAGAATGCAGTTAGAACACTGCCTAACACCATACACAAAAATAAAGTCAAAATGGAATAAAGACCTAAATGTAAGGCCAGGCACTATAAAACTCTTAGAGGAAAAAATAGAAAGAACACGCTTTGACATAAATCACAGCAAGATCTTTTTTTTTTTTTTTTTTTTTTGCGGTACGTGGGCCTCTCACTATTGTGGCCTCTCCCGTTGTGGAGCACAGGCTCTGGACGCACAGTCCCAGTGGCTATGGCTCACAGGCCCAGTCGCTCCGCAGCATGTGGGATCTTCCCGGACCGGGGCACAAACCCGCATCCCCTGCATCAGCAGGCGGACTCTCAACCACTGCACCACCAGGGAAGTCCCCAGCAAGATCTTTTTTGATCCACCTCCTACAGTAATGGAAATAAAAACAAAAATAAACAAATGGGACCTAATGTAACTTAAAAGCTTTTGCACAGCAAAGGAAACCATAAACAAGATGAAAAGACAACCCTCAAAATGGAAGAAAATATTTGCAAATGAATCGTCAGACAAAGAATTAATCTCCAAAATATATAAACAGCTCATGCAGCTCAATATTATAAAAACAAACAACCCAATCCAAAAATGGGCAGAAGACCTAAATAGACATTTCTCCAAACAAGACATACAGATGTCCAAGAAGCACATGAAAACTGGTCAACATCACTAATTATTAGAGAAATGCAAATCAAAACTACAATGAGGTATCACCTCACACCAGTTAGAATGGGCATTATCAGAAAATCTACAAACAACAAATGCTGAGAGTGTGTGGAGAAAAGGGAACCCTCTTGCACTGTTGGTGGGAATGTAAATTGATACAGCCACTATGGAGAACAGTACAGAGGTTCCTTAAAGAACTAAAAATAGAATTACTATATGACCCAGCAATCCTACTATACCCAGAGAGAACCATGATTCAAAAAGACACATGCACCCCAATGTTCATTGCAACAGTATTTACTATAGCCAGGTCATAGAAGCAACCTAAATGCCCATCAACAGACGAATGGATAAAGAAGATGTGGTACAAATATACAATGGAATATTACTCAGCCATAAAAAGGAAGCAAATTGGGTCATTCGTAGAGACGTGGATGCATCCAGAGCCTGTCATACACAGTGAAGTAAGTTAGAAAGAGAAAAACAAATATCGTATATTAACGCATATATGTGGAACCTAGAAAATGGTTCAGATGAACCAGTTTGCAGAGCAGAAATTGAGACACAGAAGTAGAGAAAAAACATATGGACACCAAGGGGGGAAAGCCATGGGGGTGGGGGCTAAGAATGATCCATATGGTAATGTATTAGAGTAAGAGACTTAACTATGAACTCATGTTTAGCTTAAAGTAGATCCAGATAGTTATGTATAAAAATGTCTATAGTCGTGTGTACATACACAGGTAAGTAATATATAGATATATTTCTTTGCTCTTTAAGGTGACAGGTCCTATAAGCAACCATCCCTGAATAGTAATGAACCTTGTGCACAGATCTTGTTTCTATTTCTCAGGAGAACCTTGACTAATATAAGCACCACTAGGTATCCCCACCCCCTGCCAAAAAAAAAATGCAAAGAAAGAAATACTGAGGTAGATATCTAACAAAAAATATATAAGATCCTATATGAGGAAAACTGTAAAACCTAGACGTAAGAAATCAAAGAAGATATAAATGATCTAAATGACAGTTATTCCATAAATGTAGATAGGAAGGCTCAATATTGTCAAGATGCCCCCAATGTTATATATAGATTGAGCACAATTCCAATCAAAATCACAGCAAGTTATTTTGAGGGTATCCACAAACTTACTCTAAAGTTTATATGAAAAGACAAAAGACCCAGAGTAGCCAACACAATATTGAAGGAGAAGAACAAAGTCAGAGGATTGACATTATTGGACTTCAAAACTTAGTATAAAACTATAATAATCAAGACTATGTGGTAAAGGCAAAAGAACAAACAGACCAATGAAACAGAAAAAAGAACCCAGAAATAGACCAGCACACATATAGTCAACTGATCTTTGACAAAGGCAATTCCATTGAGAAAGGGTGGCCTTTTCAACAAATGGTACTAGAACAACTGGACATTCATGTGCCAAAAAATGAATCTAGACACAGACCTTACACCCTTCACAAAAATTAACTCAAAATAGATCATAGACCTAAATGTAAAACACAAAAATATAAAACTCCTAGGAGATAACATAAGAAAAAAGATAGGTGACCTTGGGTTTGATGATGGCTTTTTAGATCTAATACCAAAAGTACAGTCCATGAAAAGAGCTGGTAACTTGGATTTCATTACAATTACAAACTTCTGCTGTATGAAAAACACTGTTACAAAAATGAAAAGGTAATTCATAAACTGGGAGAAAAAATTTACAAAACACATATCTGATAAATGATATAGCCAAAATATACCAAGAATTCTTAAAATTCATTAAGAATAAAATAATTCGATTAAAAAATGGGCAAAAATCTGAACAGATACCTCACCAAAGAAAATATACAGATGGCCAATAAGTACATGAAGAGATACTCAACATGATATGTCATTAAGGAACTGCAAGTTAAAACAATCAGATACACATCTAACAGAATAGCTAAAATCCAAAACATTGACAGCACTGAACACTAGCAAGGATGTGGATCATTAGGAACTCATTATTGTTGGTGGGAATGAAAAATGATACAGTCACTTTGGAAGATAACTCGGCAGTTCCTCACAAAACTAAGCATACTCTTACAGTACAACCCAGCAATCGCTCTATTTGGTATTTAGCCCCAAAAGTTGAAAAGTTACACCTATGCAAAAACTGTTAAGGGATGTTTATAGCAGCTTTGTTCATAATTGCCAAAGCTTGGAAGCAACCAAAATGCCCTTCAATAGACAAATGGATAAATAAACTGTGGTACGCCCAGAAAATGGAATATTGGCGCTAAAAAGAACTGAGCTATTGTGACCACCTAGAGGGGTGGGATAGGGAGGGTGGGAAATGCAAGAGGAAGGAGATATGGGGATATATGTATATGTATAGCTGATTAATTTTGTATAAAGCAGAAACTAACACACCATTGTAAAGCAATTATACTCCAATAAAGATGTAAAAAAAAAAAAGAACTGAGCTATCATCTTATGAAAACACATGGCAGAATCTTAAATACATATTACTAAATGAAAGAAGGCAATGTGAGAAGGCTATCTACTGTATGATTCCAACTATATAACATTCTGAAAAAAAGCAAAACAATGGAGGCAGTAAAAATATCAGTGGTCCCAGCGACTGGGAGCAAGGGGGAAGAAGGGAGGGATAAACAGGTGGAGCATAGAGCATTTTTAGGGCAGTGAAACTCTTCTGTATGATACTGTCATGGAAGATATAGGCCATTATATATCTGGCAAAACCCATAGAATGCACAACCCATAGAAAGAAATCTAATGTAAAGTATGAACTTTAATTAATAACAATACATCAGTATTGACTCATCAATTTTAACAAATGTACCATGTTAATAAGATGTTAATAATAGGGGAAATTGTGTGTGGGGGTGGAGGGTAATGGATATATAGGAACTCTGTACTTTCTGTTTAATTTTTATGTCAATTTAAAACTCTAAAAATTAAGTCTACCAAATTAAAATGATTATATATATGGTAATATAAGTTAAAAGACAATACAATGTAAACTCTAATATGTTGAGTGGTAAGGATTATAACTCATAAGAAAATTTAGAGGTAGAAATCATTTCCAATAAGGCTGATCAGGAAGAAATTCAAGTAGCAGAAATATGAGCTGTTCTCTGATATGTGGGTGGTATTTAGATAAGAAAAGAACTCACTAATAGTTAATTATTAACATGCAATCTGCCTGAAACAAAATTAAATTACATTTCTCTCAATATGGCTCCAATATGCTTTGAAGTCATTTATAAGATGTTGTTTTGATAGATGCGAATTATTTTATGTTGCCACACTACTACTATTTTTCATCAATAGGAAGTTGTTCAATCTTGATATAGCAATTTTTATTACATTAAAAAAATTAAGAGAGTAACATTTTTTCATGAGGTTATACAAAATTATATACATAGTCTTCAGTCTAGTTACATACTTCCTTTCTTGCAAAGAGCAGCCATGTCATCCACATAATCTAACTAGCCTATTATTTTACATATTAATTCCTATTCATTAGATTTAATGTGCATTATCAAGTAAGTATGTGTATTAGTAAGAAATGTTGACTGCCAAAGTTGATCTTCTCCAGGAGAAGACAGGGGAAAAGTATGGGTATTTACCAAGAGAGTGTAACCTTCCACAAAGCTTAGCAAAATTCTCAGTAAATATGTTTTCTCATGAAATATATTGAATAAAAGAGTGGAGTAAGACATCTTTACCCAGATTTCTAAATTTGGCCTTGACTAGGTGCTCCAGGGCAGTGCTGAACAATAGTTCAATAGAAGGTGGACAGTACAGTGTTGAACAGAAGAGTGTGAACATACTTTTACTAATCTTAAAAGGGACATGTTTATTCTTTTGCCACTAAGTATAATGTTACGTGTTCATTTTTTTCATAGACTCTCTTTGAAATCTAGGCAGTAGTATTTCCCTTCTGTTCACAGTTCGATGATAGTTTTCATTATGAATGGGTATTGAATTTTACCAAATACTTTACCTTCATCTATTGAGATGCTTACACATTTCTACTCTTTTAGTTTATAAACTTGGGAAATTACATTATGTTTGTTTACACCAACTTTGCATTCCTGGAATAAACCCTAGTCAGTCATAATATATTAATCTTTTTATATGTTATGGAGTTAATTCACTAAAATTTTGTTAAGGATTTTTACACTTGCGTTTATGAAGGATATTGGTCTTGTTTTTTATCTTACAACTTCCTTTTCATCTCCAGATGTGCACTAAAAGAAATGTTTAAAGAAATTCTTCAGGTAGAAGAAAAATAACACTAATTGAAAATGTGGATAAATACAGAAGAACGAAAAGTGCCAGAAATTAAAATCCTAGCAGAAATTGGCAAGCTGATTCTAACATTTACACAGATGTGCAAAGGATTTAGAACAGTCAAAACATTTTTTAAAAAGCCTAAGCTGACCAACTTACATTACTTGATATTAAGATTTCTTGCAAAATCATTTAAATAAAGGCAGTGTGCTAGTAGCATAAAGATTAATGGAAAAAATAGTGCAGAAATAGACCATCATTTATATGGTCAATTGTTTTCTTTTTTCAAAGGTACCAGGGTAATTAAATAGGGAAAAGATAATCTTTTTCAACAAATAGTACTAAAACAATTGGGTATATATATGGAAAAGAAAAAAATGACCTTTATTTTAACTATATGCAAAAAGTATCTCAAAATGAATCATAGACTTAAATGAAAAACCTAATACAATAACACTTTTAGAAGAAAACATAAGAGAAAATTTTTGTCACATTATGTTAGGTAAATATTTATTAGATAGAACACCAAATGTATGAACCATAAAAGAAACAACTGGCTAACTGTACTTTGTTAAAGTTAAAAATTTCACTCTTTGTCAATAAAAAATTAAATAAAATATTAAAACTGGTAGAAAATAATTTCAAGACATATAGCTGATAAAGGCTTGTATCCAGAAAATAAAAAGAGCTCTTACAATTCAGTAGCAAGGAGACAAAAAAAAAAATGAATTTTAAAAATGGTTAAAAGATTTGAATGGATGCTTCAGCAAAGAAGCTATGCAAATGAAAAATATATCAAAAGATGGTTAAAATCTTTAGTCATTAGGGAAATGCAAAATAAAACCACAGTGGGATAATACCAAACACATATTAGAATGATTAAAATTTCAAGTGTTGGCAAGGATACAGAGCAAGCTGAATTCTCATGCATTGCTGGTGGGAATGTAAAATGGTACAGCCACTTTGCACAACATTTAACAATTGCTTATAAACTTACATGTACACTTATTGTTAGTTTCAGCAATTGCAATCCTAGATATTTACCTGTAGGAAATTAAAACAGATGTCAATACAAAATGTGTATGCTAATATTTACAGCAGTGTTATTTATAATAGCCCCAAACTGGAAATAACTAAATGCCAATCAACAGGTTAATGGATAAACAAATTGTGGTATATCCATATAATGGAATACTACCCAGCAATAAAATGAAACAAATTCCTGATGGAAGCCACAATAGAGATAATTCTCAAAAAGTATTATGTTAAGTCAAAGGAGTCAAACATATGCAGTTTATATGAAAAACTAAAAAAAGGCAAAACTAGAGTCAGATAAAAGTACATCAGCAGTTGCCCGGGGCCAGGGTGACAGGGAGAGAGTAACTTCAAAGTGGCACAGGGGGCTTTTTGGGGTGATTGGAGTGTTTTTTATCTTGATCTTGTTACAACTTATTGAACTGTATATTTAAAACTGGTGAATTTTATTGTAGGTAAGTTACATTTCAATAAAGATTATTAAAATTGGAGGGAAAGTGAATGCTCAATTCAACAATACCATATTCAGCTTGTACTCGGCAGAAGGCAGTACACGGAAGCTGAAGGACAAAGACATATTAAGGCACAATTCTTGCTCTGCTAGGAATTCATAGTTCAGTGGCAAATACAGATATGCATACAACCAAATACAATACAACTATGGTAAGTCCAGTAATAAAGGCATAAACAGAATTTTGTAGGCACAGAGTAGAGTGATTAATCCTACAAGATTCAGAGAAATCTTGACAAAAAGATGAGAGCTATGTTGGGCCTTCAGAGGTGATTAGGATTTTAACAGATAATGTTTCCTAACCATTCAGAAGGTATTACACAGTCATTTTCCTATATCTTTACCTATATATCCATCCATCCATCCATCCATCCATCCATTCATCTATTCCCTCATCTTTCAATTATCTATCACTGTATTTTGATAAACATTAATATGTTAATATGTGCCCTTTAGCTAAAAAGGTTCACACACGGTATTTGTTCACTAACTATTTTATCCCTGAAATGGAGAAAATTAAATCTTCAGATTTAGATATAATTAGGGTGACCAACTATCCTGGTTTCTCAGGACTGAAGGCTTTCCTGGGATCTGGGACTTCGAGCACTAAAACTGGAAGAGTTCCAGACAAACAGGGAAGACTTGGTCATCCCAGATATATCAACAAGGTAATTAAAGTGACAGATACAAAATTTATGAGTAAAGTGACAGATACAAAATTTATGAGTACATCAATCTCCATATGACTGGTTACTGAACTCTCACTGGTATTACCTTATAAAACACTATTCCAAACTTTAAGTATACTTAGATTGTAGGGGATTTTTAGAGTTAACTAAACATGCTCTCTACATATTAGCAAATGTTCCAAATAATGGTCTGTTTTTCACTAGCTAGAACAAATAGAAAATGTGTTTAATTTATAGATCTCATTTAAATTTTTTTCTAATGATTCTGTAACAAAAAGGAGGAAAAGGAGAAAGGAGGGAGGGAGAAAAAACCCAGTTGTAGACAAAATCGTGTATTGCAGAATAGTAATACTCCAGACTTAGTCTGTATCATAAGAATTTATTACCTTGTGCTTTATGTCTAATAATTTCTGTGGAACAGCTAGAATAAATGTAGGCTCTATAACACTGTGTATTTGCTTTATCTTGGCTTCAGAATTATTTTTGCTAAATCTGATCCAAAGAGAAACTTATCTACTTCAATGTGTAACCTTGAGTAATAACAGGCTAATGAACACAGTGGCAGACTCACACTCCAGCACCCACATCAGAACCTAATGCCTAGTGGGAGCTGAGTAAATACTGTTGAATGAAAACAGAGCAGACAGATTGTTAACTAAAGTGTATCGAACGACACAGAGGAAAACTCCACGTATAACCAAACTGTACTTCCAGCACAGATCCTCAACAGTTATATGTATTTTTTACCATTTTATTAGTAAAGTCAATAATAAAATGTTAAAGGACACTAGAGAACATTAAGAAATCCAATATTCCTTTGAGAGGATCAAATAAAGTCCTTCATCAAAAAGGTATCAGCAGAGACCTTCAAGATGGCGGAGGAGTAAGATGTGGAGATCATCTTCCTCCCCACAAATACTTCAGAAATACATATACATGTGGAACAACTCCTACAGAACAACTACTGAATGCTGGCAGAAGACCTCAGACTTCCCAAAAGGCAAGAAACTCCCCACGTACCTGGGTAGGGCAAAAGAAAAAAGAAAAAATAGAGACAAAAGAATAGGGATGGGACTTGCACCTTGGGGAGGGAGCTGTGAAGGAGGAAAACTTTCCACACATTATGAAGCCCCTTCACTGGGGGAGATGGGGGTTGGAGGGGCGGAAGTATCAGAGCCACGGAGGAGAGTGCAGCAATAGGGGTGCAGAGGGCAAACCAAGAGATTCCCACACAGAGGATCGGTGCTGAACAGTGCTCACCAGCCTGAGAGGCTTGTCTACTCAGCTGCTGGGATGGGTGGGGCCTGGGAGCTGAGGCTGGGGCTTCAGAGGTCAGATCCCAGGGAGAGGACTGGGGTTGGCTGTGTGAACACAGCCTGAAGGGGACTAGAGTGAGCCAGAGCCCCCTAATGAGCTGCTAATTTTACCTCCTCCTGTCTGGGTGGGAACAGATGCCCACAGGCGACCTACACGCAGAGGCAGGGCCAAATCCAAAGCTGAACCCCAGGAGCTGTGCGAACAAAGAAGAGAAAGGGAAATTGTTCCCAGCAGCCCCAGGAGCAGCAGATTAAATCTCCACAATCAACTTGATGTACACTGCATCTCTGAAATACCTGAATAGACAATGAATCATCCCAAAATCGAGGTGGTGGACTGTGCAAGCAAGTGTAGACTTGGGGGTTGCTTTCTGCATCTAATTTGTTTCTGTTTTATGTTTATCTTACTTTAGTATTTAGAGTTTACTATCATTGGTAGATTTCTTTATTGATTTTGTTGCTCTCTTTTATTTTTTTATATATAGATATATATATATTTTTTTTCCTTTTTCTCTTTTTGTGAGTGTGTATGTGTATGGTTATTTGTGTGCTTCTATATGTATAGCTTTGCTTTCACCATGTGTCCTAGGGTTCTGTCTGTCTGTTTTTTGGGGGTTTTTTTTTAGTATAGTTTTTAGCTCTTGTTATCAATGGTGGCTTTCTTTTTTGGTTTGGTTGCTCTCTTCCTTCTTTCATTTCTTTTTTTAAAATTTTTAATAATTTAACAGCAAGCAACAGTGCTGGACACCCCACGCCAAACAACTAGCAAGACAGGAACACAATCCCACCCATTAGCAGAGAGGCTGCCTAAAATCACAGCTGGCTCACAGACACGCCAAAACACACCACCAGGCATGGTCCTGCCCACGAGAAAGACAAGATCCAGCCTCATCCACCACAACACAGGCACCAGTCCCCTCCACCAGGAAGCCTAAACAACCCACTGAACAAACCTTAGCCACTGGGGGCAGACAACAAAAACAACAGGAACTACAAACTTGCAGCCTGCGAAAAGGAGACTCCAAACACAGTAAGTTAAGCAAAATGAAAAGACAGAGAAACACACAGCAGATGAAGGAGCAAGGTAAAAACCCAAAAGACCAAACAAATGAAGAAGAAATAGGCAGTCTACCTGAAAAAGAATTCAGAGTAATGATAGTAAAGATGATCCAAAATCTTGGAAATAGAAAGGAGAAAATACAAGAAAAGTTTAACAAGGAACTTGAAGAACTAAAGGGCAAACAAACCATCATGAACAACACCGTAAATGAAATTAAAAATTCTCTAGAAGGAACTGATAGCAGGATAATTGAGGCAGAAGAATGGACAAGTGACCTGGAACATAAAATAGTGGAAATAACTACTGCAAAGCAGAAGAAAAAAGAATGAAAAGAACTGAGGACAGTATCAGAGACCTCTGGGACAACATTAAATGCACCAACACTCAAATTATATGGGTCCCAGAAGAAGAGGAAAAGAAAGGGTCTGAGGAAATATTTGAAGAGATTATAGTTGAAAACTTCCCTAATATGGGAAAGGAAATAGTCAATCAAGTCCAGGAAGTGCAGAGAGTCCCACACAGGATAAATCCAAGGAGAAACACACAAAGACACATACTAATCAAACTATCAAAAATTAAATACAAGGGAAAAATGTTAAAAGCAGCAAGGGAAAAAAAAAATAGCATACAAGGGAATCCCCATAAGGTTAACAGCTGACATCTCAGCAGAAACTCTGCAAGCCAGAAGGGAGTGGCAGGACATATTTAAAGTGATGAAAGGGAAAAACCTACAACCAAGATTACTCTACCCAGCAAGGATCTCATTCAGATTCGGCAGAGACATTAAAACCTTTAAAGAAAAGCAAAAGCTAAGAGAATTCAGCACCACAAAACCAGCTTTACATCAAATGCTAAAGGAACTTCTCTAGGCAGGAAATGCTAGAGATGGAAAAAGCCTACAATAACAAGCCCAAAACAATTAAGAAAATGGTAATAGGAACATACATATTGACAACTACCTTAAATGTAAATGGATTAAATGCTCCAACCAAAAGACACAGACTGGCTGACTGGATACAAAAAGAAAACCCATGTATATGCTGTCCACAAGAGACCCACTAAAGACCTAGAGACACATACAGACTGAAAGTAAGGGGATGGAAAAAGATATTCCATGCAAGTGGAAATCAAAAGAAAGCTGGAGTAGCAATTCTCATATCCTAAAAAGTAGACTTTAAAATAAAAACTATTACAAGAGACAAAGAAGGACACTACATAACGATCAAAGGATCAATCCACGAAGAAGATATAAAAATTGTAAATATTTATGCACCCAACATAGGAGTACCTCAGTACATAAGGCAAATGTTAACAGCCATAAAAGGGGAAATCGACAGTAACAAAATCATAATAGGGAACTTTAACACTCCACTTTCACCAATGGAGAGATCACCCAAAATGAAAATAAATAAGGAAACACAAGCTTTAAATGATACACTAAACAAAATGGACTTAACGGATATTTATAGGATATTCCATCCAAAAAGAACAGAATACACTTTCTTCTCAAGTGCTCATGGAACATCCTCCAGGAGAGATCATACCTTGGGTCACAAATCAAGCCTTGGTAAATTTAAGAAAATTAAAATCGTATCAAGTGTCTTTACCAACCACAATACTATAAGACTACATGTCAAATACAGGAAAAAATGTGTAAAAAATGCAAAGACATGGAGGCTAAATAATACAATACTAAATAACCAAGAGATCACTGAAGTAATCAAACAGGAAATTAAAAATACCTAGAGGGCTTCCCTGGTGGCGCAGTGGTTGATAGTCTGCCTGCCGATGCAGGGGACACAGGTTCGTGCCCCAGTACGGGAGGGTCCCACATGCCGCAGAGCAGCTGGGCCCGTGGGCCATGGCTGCTGAGTCTGTGCGTCCAGAGTCTGTGCTCCACAATGGGAGAGGCCACAACAGTGAGAGGCCCGCGTACCGCAAAAAAAAAAAAAAAAAAAAAACAAACAAACCTAGAAATAAATGTCAATGAAAACACGAAGACCATAGGGAGGGTTAGAGGGAGAGAGATGCAAGAGGGAAGAGATATAGGGATATATGTATATGTATAACTGATTCACTTTGTTATAAAGCAGAAGCTAACACACCATTGTAAAGCTATTATAGTCCAATAAAGATGTTAAAAAAAAAAAAAAACCATGAAGACCCAAGACCTATGGGATGCAGCAAAAGCAGTTCTAAGAGGGAAGTTTATAGCAATACAATCCTACCTCAGGAAACAAGAAACATCTCAAATAAACAAACTAACCTTACACCTAAAGCAATTAGAGAAAGAAGAACAAAAAACCCCCAAAGTTAGCAGAAGGAAAGAGATCATAAAAATCAAATTAGAAATAAATGAAAAAGAAATGAAGGAAACAATAGCAAAGATCAATAAAACTAAAAACTGGCTCTTTGAGAAGATAAACAAAATTGATAAACAATTAGCCAGACTCATCAAAAGAAAAGAAAAGGAGAAGACTCAAATGAAGAGAATTAAAAATGAAAAAGGAGAAGTAACAACTAGCACTGCAGAAATACAAAGGAACATGAGAGATTACTACAAGCAACTATATGCCAATAAAATGGACAACCTGGAAGAAATGGACAAATTCTTAGAAAGGCACAACCTTCTGAGACTGAACCAGGAAGAAATAGAAAATATAAACAGACCAATCATAAGCACTGAAATTGAGACTGTGATTAAAAATCTTCCAACAAGCAAAACCCAGTACCAGATGGCTTCACAAGCGAATTCTATCAAACATTCAGAGAAGAGCTAACACCTACCTTTCTCAAACTCTTCCAAAATATAGCAAAGGAAGGAACACCCCCAAACTCATTCTATGAGGCCACCATTACCCTGATACCAAAACCAGACCAAGATGTCACGAAGAAAGAAAACCACAGGCCAATATCACTGATGAACATAGATGCAAAAATCCTCAACAAAATACTAGCAAACAGAATCCAACAGCACATTGAAAAGATCATACAGCATGATCAAGTGGGGTGTATCCCAGGAATGCAAGGATTCTTCAATATATGCAAATCAGTCAATGTGATAAACCATATTAACAAATTGAAGGAGAAAAACCATATGATCATCTCAATAGATGCAGAAAAAGCTTTTGACAAAATTCAGCACCCATTTATGATAAAAACCCTCCAGAGAGTAGGCACAGAGGGAACTTACCTCAACATAATAAAGGCCTTATATGAGAAACCCATAGCCAACATCATTCTCAAGGGTGCAATACTGAAGCCATCTTCTCTAAGATCAGGAACAAGACATGGTTATCCAGTCTCACCACTATTATTCAACGTAGTTTTTGAAGTCAGATCCACAGCAATCAGAGAAGAAATAAAAAGGAATCCAAATTGGAAAAGAAGAAGTAAAACTGTCACTGTTTGCAGATGACATACTATACATAGAGAATCCTAAAGATGCTACCAGAATATTACTAGAGCTAATCAATGAATTTGGTAAAGTAGCAGGATACAAAATTAATGCACAGAAATCTCTTGCATTCTTATACATTAATGATGAAAAATCTGAAAGAGAAATTAAGGAAACACTCCCATTTACCATTGCAACAAAAAGAATTAAATACCTAGGAAGAAACCTACCTAGGAAGACAAAAGACCTGTATGCAGAAAATTATAAGACACTGATGAAAGAAATTAAAGATGATATCAACAGATGGAGAGATATATCATGTTCTTGGATTGGAAGAATCAACATTGTGAAAATTACTATACTACCAAAAGCAATCTACAGATTCAATGATATCCCTATCAACTACCACTGGCATTTTTCACAGAACTAGAACAAAAAAATTCACAATTTATATGGAAACACAAAGACCCCGAATAGCCAAAGCAATTTTGAGAAAGAAAAATGAAGCTGGAGAAATCGGGCTCCCGGACTTCAGACTATACTACAAAGCTACAGCAATCAAGACAGTCTGGTACTGGCACAAAAACAGGAGTATAGATCAATGGAACAGGATAGAAAGCCCAGAGATAAACCCACAGTCATATGGTCACCTTATTTTTGATAAAGGAGGTAAGAATATACAATGGAGAAAAGACAGCCTCTTCAATAAGTGGTGCTAGGAAAACTGGACAGCTACATGTAAAAGAATGAAATTAGAACACTCCATGACACCATACACAAAAATAATCTCAAAATGGATTAAAGACCTAAATGTAATTTCAGACACTAGAAAACTCTTAGAGGAAAACATAGGTAGAACACTCTATGACATAAATCACAGCAAGAACCTTTTTGATCCACTTCCTAGAGAAACAGAAATAAAAACAAAAGTAAACAAATGGGACCTAGTGAAACTTAAAAGCTTTTGCAGAGCAAAAGAAACCATAAACAAGAAGAAAAGACAACCCTTAGAACGGGAGAAAATACTTGCAAATGAAGCAACTGACAAAGAATTAATCTCCAAAATATATAAGCAGCTCATGCAGCTCAATATCAAAAAAACAAACAACCCATTCCAAAAATGGGCAGTAGACCTAAATAGATATTTCTCCAAACAAGATATACAGATTGCCAACAAACACATGAAAGAATGCTCAACATCACTAATCATTAGAGAAATGCAAATCAAAACTATAATGAGGTATTACCTCACACCAGTCAGAATGGCCATCATCAAGAAATCTACAAACAATAAATGCTGGAGAGGGTGTAGAGAAAAGGGTACCTTCCTGCACTGTTGTTGGGAATGTAAATTGATACAGCCACTATGGAGAACAGTATAGAGGTTGCTTAGAAAACTAAAAATAGAACTATCATTCGACCCAGCAATCCCATTACTGGGCATATACCCTGAGAAAACCATAATTCAAAATGAGTCATGTACCACAATGTTCACTGCAGCTCTATTTACAATAGCCAGGACATGGAAGCAACCTACGTGTCCTTAGACAGATGAATGGATAAAATAGATGTGGCACATATATACAATGGAATATTACTCAGCCATAAAAAGAAACGAAATTGAGTTATTTGTAGTGAGGTGGATGGACCTAGAGACTGTCATACAGAGTGAAGTAAGTCACAAAGAGAAAAACAAATACCGTATGCTAACACATATATATGGAATCTTAAAAAAAAAAAAAAACTTCAGAGGAACGTAGGGGCAGGACAGGAATAAAGATGCAGACGTAGAGAATGGACTTGAGGACACGCGGAAGGGGAAGGGGAAGTTGGGACGAAGTGAGAGAGTGGCATGGACATATATACACTACCAAATGTAAAATAGCTAGCTAGTGGGAAGTAGCCACATAGCACAGGGAGATCTGCTCGGTGCTTTGTGACCACTGTGAGGGGTGGGATAGGGAGGGTGGGAGGGAGATGCAAGAGGGAGGAGATATGTGGTATATGTATATGTATAGCTGATTCACTTTTTTATAAAGCAGAAACTAACACACCATTGTAAAGCAATTATACTCCAATAAAGATGTTAAGAAAAAAATAAAGGCATTAGCTTCTCCAAGTGTACAAAAGTGGGTATTTTACTACAACTACTACTACTTCTTTATTCTGTATCTTTTGCATCACTTAGACCTATTAGGCATGCTAGTTGATGCCTAAAATTGGAAAGACAAGGACAAGAATAAAAAGGTATCATCAGTTAACCCTGTTCACATCTTCTCACATAAACAGCTGGTATTGAGTAAACTGAAGGGAAAAAGCTAAATAACATTTTCTAAAGCAAGCAAGGAACAGAAGAGACACACACTGGAAACAAAAATATGGAGTATTGTATATTAGTAGTTAGCCATAAATGCTTTCGAAGATGGGGTTGCTTAGTTAAAATGAGACCTTGAACCCTGAACACTCAAATTACTAACTGTTTGCAGCTACAGAAATATTGGACACCACCATTTTATGTAACAATAAGGAATTACTAGGTTGCTTTTTTTTCCCCCCCTCAAAAATTTTTTTCCCTGGAGAAACCCTTAGGAGAAACCATAGTAGTTCTTCTCCTAAACATAGTCACCTGACATTGACTGGGCTGGTCATTCCACATATACATACTCTTATAACATTCCATGTTTGATATTGGGCAAGTTACTTCTCTGGGCCTCAGTTTGCTCATCTGTAAAATGGAAATGAAAACAGCACTTACCTCATAAGGTTATTGTAAGGATTAGATGAGCTAATGAGTGTAAAGTGCTTAAGGGAGAGCCTAGCACATAGGAAGTTCTGTAAATTTTAGTCCTATTGTTCTTACTACTTTTCATTGTTATTTACTCCTATTATTCCCTCTTTCATATCAATCTAAACCAAAGATATGGAATTTTAGAACTAGAAAAAGCTTAGAGAGGACACAAGAAACCCAGATCTCTAGATCTAGCTCCTGCTGTTTATAATGTTATTTCCTTTAAGCTCAAGATTTACATTTTCTAGAAAGCCTTCTCCTGCATAAACCAGCCCCCTTAAGGACAGTCAGAAAACACTGTGAATTAAATTCTGGGCCCATCTTTACCAAGGACAGCCAGTGAGCCCCAGGTAAATCACCTCCCGTTTGGTGGCTTCAGCTTACTCATCCCTAAAATAAAGTGTTTGCACTTGAGAATTGCTAAGGTCCCTTTCAGTGCTAATATTCTGATTCAGTAAATCCTTTAGTGTTCTTTAATGTATTTATTTGACACTTTGACACTTTAGAATTTATCTCTAGACACTTAAGTAGATTATAAGCATCAAGATCCTCTAGGGCAGGATCTTTATTCTTCTTTTCCTTTCTCTCCACAGCCCTTTGGTCATTCAGAAATTAGATGATTAGCCAAAACATGTCCAGGGAGTGAAAAATAAAGGATTGATACAGCCATCAGTAGTTCCAGAAGCAATCTAGAATTTTACTGATGTTACACTTATCTTTTACTAATACTACTAGTTATCAAAAAGCTGTTCAATTCTATCGTAGAAAAGGGTATTTTTAAGGGTAATACACCCAGTTATGGGGTATATTAAGGGTATTTTACACACCAGATAACTTTATTGTTTCTGTAGTTTTGTATAGGTAAGAGGCTTAATGTGTTCAAAATCAGTAGCCACATATTTTCCTAATGCATACATTAAGATTATAAGCTTCTCCCTAATATCATAAGAAATCACCATGTGGGAGTTTTGCCAATAAAAGGAAACATTTTTGTCTATTAATGTTTTCAAGTGATACAGTATTTTGCAACAGAATAAATATGCACAGGAACTAAATGTCAAGAACCAATAATAAGCAGTCTTAACTCCTGAGTAAATCCCTTGCTCTTAGTAACACTGTTGTGTAAGCTCACTCAGACTGAAAATGAATCTTTTTACAAGGAAAAACTTAATTAACATTTTGTCATCATTACACTGTTTTGTTGTAAGGTGATTTACCTCATCAAGCTGTTAGGTGCTCATATACTTAAAAGGCTAAGATAACCTTAAACTACCATATCTAGTATAGAACATTAATCTTAAGAATTAAGTGCTCAAATTTGTACAGGTCTAAAGGATTTCAAGGCAGCTGTAAACACACAGTCTTTCTGAAGTAGAGGTTTCTAAAAAATCTGGAATGCAACCAGTAAGATACATTGTAAAGTCAGAGAAAAAACAGAGGAAAAGTAAGCATAGTTCAAGAGAATAACAAGATGTAACTGAGGCCAAAAGCAAGAAGTCATTAATTTCACGACTATGCCTTGGATGGTTTTAAAGCCACTTCAGATACATTAGTAGGATATCATTTTCTATTTCAGGAGGAGGAATATCAAACCGAGGCAGCTTTGTAGTAAATTAATCCTACAGCTGTATTTTGTGAAAAGGGGTCATTTTAATTTCAGGGTCTTTATTATCCAGTAAGGTAACTGACTGAACTGTGAAATAATATTTACAATGTAAATAAACTCAGTTGTCTTCAAAGCAGGTAGTTATTATTCAAGTATTTACTTTTTGGGTTCTCTCATGTATCAAGATTCACATAATAGAATCTTGGCCTTTTCAATATTAGACAGAAAGTAAACTTTACAAAAGCAACTTAAAGTACTTAGTTGTGTATAATTTAAAATAATAAGCGGGGGCTTCCCTGGTGGCGCAGTGGTTGAGAGTCCGCCTGCCGATGCAGGGGACACGGGTTCGTGCCCCGGTCTGGGAGGATCCCACATGTCACGGAGGGGTTGGGCCTGTGAGCCATGGCCGCTGAGCCTGCGCGTCCGGAGCCTGTGCTCCACAACGGGAGAGGCCACAACAGTGAGACGCAAAAAAAAAAAAAAAAATCACAGAAAAACTCCCATAGGTCAGCATGAGATTATTAACAAACTGGTACATCAACCACACCATAGTTATCAAGTGTTGCAATGAAGAACCGTAATTTGAAGTTAAAATATTTTCTCATGATCATCAGTAGGTATTCGCACCATATTCTAAGTTAAGAGGCTAGCTCGTGTCCATCTAAAAGGACTTACAAAATTTTAAAGGCAAGGAAAGAGAGTAAGGATCCAAAGTTCCTTATTTTTATAAAATCCAAAATTCCGGGCTTCCCTGATGGCGCAGTGGTTGGGAGTCCGCCTGCCGATGAGGGGGACGCGGGTTCGTGCCCCAGTCCGGGAAGATCCCACATGCCGTGGAGAGGCTGGGCCCGTGAGCCATGGCCGCTGAGCATGCGCGTCCTGTGCTCCGCGACGGGAGTGGCTGCAGCAGTGAGAGGCCCGCGTACCGCCCAAAACAAACAAACAAAAACCCAAAATTCCTTGGTGGCAGAAATGGAAAGATAGCAGTAGATTAGTAGATAGTGATCTGGAAGAGCAATAGAAAGAGAGTTAATGCACAGCACTGTCTGGTTCAATTATTTTTGAGAATTTTATCTTCATCAGTAACTAAATGTAAAACGGAAGGAGGGGAAGGGAAGGAGTGAAAATCATTCTCTTTTTCACCCTGCTAAAGCCATCTGCTAGTTGGAAACAGACACGGTAGGTTCAAAGACCCTAACCTAGGTTAGCAAGCTTACCAAATACAACTGTGATCCTGAATGGTGTGCACCAAGCAGTCGCAATGACCTAGGCACCAGCATTTAACTAAAATGGTGAGGTAAAGAGTTCTAGCTCGTTCAGTAAAATGAGTGCTTGGGCATACAACTACACTGCTTCTAGCACTCAGTGGAAATACAATGAACAGTAAAAAGGGTATACTGGTTCTTCAGTATGTACAGAAGAGAGTACCATTTCTAATACTTTTCTGGAGCCAATGTTTTATCTGAAATAAGTTGAAATGAAGCACAGTTTAAAATCAAAGGGGATCATTCTCATAGATCATGCTATTAATAGAAAACAAGTTTAAAACTCTGGGGAACAGCATATTGGTAAATTTCTCATAGTATAGGTAATAGTTAAGGTCAACCTTGGGAATGATAACTCACTAAGTGAAATAAGGCTTCCACTCATGACCTAATATAAATAAGAAGGTAATAGAAATACATTTCTAAGCCTTGGAATTCAGGGAATTGTTTTCTTTTTCATCTCAGATTTAAAATATTTGGGAAACAGGTGTCATTTCCTTTTGAATGTAATTTCTATTCCGAATTCTGGTAACCACAATATACAGAATAGGAGAGTATGCAATTAGTAACATGAAGATAATTTTAATCTCATATCTTTCATCATTATTTTTTTTGTATATGAGGTCACTGCATCTGTTTCAACCATGAATTCAGTATTTCATTTTAAATTTGGAAAACATAAAATCTCAAATTAGAAAGCTCAAGTTTCAGAATTTATTTATTGACTCACTTTTTCATATGTCAACTGGGATGAAAAAATATAGTGGGGTGTTCCACTTCAGGAATCATAAAAATTTTCAAAACAGCTGATTTATTCTTTAATAAAAAGAGAATATACTTCTCTAAACATATTATAAGCAAATCTACTAACCGCTATGATTAACATAAATATTATACTTATGGCACTTTAAGGAAGGTATGTTTAGATCCTATGTTTGGCAATGCTCATTAGAAGGCAGGTGTTACCTGAACAGTAAAACATTATATTTAGCATCAAGTATAGTGAGCCCAATTCAAAGAAATTTATGTAAGTTCAGGTCAGTGAGCTCTCCTCTTTTTATCCCTACTTATTTAATGCCTATATAATCAAGTATAAACATGGTAATGATTTTTTAAAATAGCAACAAAAACTATCAAGTTTTACTGCAGTAATCCGAAGTTCACAAAACTGTGTTAGTCAGGAAATAATTCCAACTGCTCTGCTGCTCACTTAATCATGTGCAAATGTCACCTAAAGAATGTTTTTCCATTTCTCCATGTATTCTACCAGCTACCATTCCACACCAACAATCTATCAGCCCTGTTTTATATGCCGAGGCCCACCTATCAAAGGATATGGTCACCACACTAGATGGTTATTTCCAACAATGAGAATTTAAGCCAAATTCCCTAAAATGATTTATTTGAAGAGAATTTCATACTTCCATTAAGTAACTAAACTCCTTACATAGTTACGGGAGTTACCAAAATGACCAACATTTCACAAACTGGGAAATGTCAGTATACATAAAGTGATAACAACAGTGGCATTGAAAACTTAATTCAAACAACTTGAGTTTTCATTCTTAACTGAAGCCAACGACCAGTTTAGGGGACTTTCCTCCCAAGTTTAAAGAAATGTATCACATTAAACGATTATAGCAAAGAGTATTTTAATCAAATTGACCTAACATTGGATTATACATCCTGGCATATCTTTTAATCTGAAACTCTCTCTTCCTTATTTAAAAAAAATCTATTACTGCTCCCAGGTTTCAGGACACATTCTTCAAGAATGACACATAACAAAGATGTATAAGATTTTAACTACAGCAGTAAAGCACTGTATGATAAACCAAGTTTTACTTACATCAGAAAATATCATAAATTAATAATGTTGCCATTATTTGGCTCAAATACTGCACTGAAGGGAAATATTCAAATTGCTCACTTTAGCACGCATTCAATTACAAATGTATAATGTCATCATGTAATTCTGGTTGTTCTGAATTATGATTCACAACTAGTATTTTGGTATGATAAATATTCCAAAAGATAAGCCTGCTTAGGGATTAGTAGCTAATTCTGATGGCCATGTACCACCTAAGGAAACTTCAATTATCATTTTCCTGAGGCTCATAAATTTTTGATATTCCTTTATTGGAGAAATATCTAAGTGCCTACAAGGTAAAGTATACTAAGCTAAGCTGGGTTGTGGTAAAAAAAAAAAAAAAAAGCTTATTTTTTTAAAAAGCCTTGAAATCCACTGAATTTGTTTTGAAAATGAGTAATAAATGTGTTTAAATTAAAAGTGTAAGCATGTACTTATGTTTTCTTAAAATGTGTCTTTGTATCATTTCATTCCTATCTTCTTCGCTAGAAACATCCAACTCTAGCAAAAGGCATCAATGACCTCAACTGCCAGATACAGCATGTTTTTCAGCCTACATTCTTTTAACCTCTCAGGGGTATGTGGCAAAGTTAAACTCTCGTTGAAACTCTATCTTCCCTTGGCTTGCAAGATACCATTTTCCTGAAGTGCTTCATTCTCAGTCAACATTTCTGATTGTTCTTTCCTCTGTTTTTTTTTGTTGTTTCTTTTTTTGCGGTACGCGGGCCTCTCACTGTTGTGGCCTCTCCCATTGCGGAGCACAGGCTCCGGACGCACAGGCTCAGCGGCCATGGCTCACGGGCCCAGCCGCTCCGCGGCATGTGGGATCCTCCCGGACTGGGGCACGAACCCACGTCCCCTGCATCGGCAGGCGGACTCTCAACCACTGTGCCACCAGGGAAGCCCTGATTGTTCTTTTTTCACCAGTCACTTAAATGTTGCTAGATCCCAGCACCACATACTTGAGAATCTCCTTTCCTCATTCTATCTGTCCTCTCCTAATGGGATTTTATGTACTCCCATGGCTTCGACCACCATCTTTATATATGTGAATGCTGATCTGTTCTCAGCCCAGGTCTTTCATATGAAGTTCAGTCCATACATCCTACTGGAGCATGGACATGTGGATATCCCATGCATAATTATAGAGAGATAAGGCAACCTATTTTAGTTAATGTTAAAAGCAAAGATTCTGGGGCTTTCCCGGTGGCGCAGTGGTTGAGAGTCCGCCTGCCGATGCAGGGGACATGCGTTCGTGCCCCGGTCTGGGAAGATCCCACATGCCGCAGAGCGGCTAGGCCCGTGGGCAATGGCCACTGAGCCTGTGCGTCCGGAGCCTGTGCTCCGCAACGGGAGAGGCCACAACAGTGAGAGGCCCGTGTATCGCAAAAAAAAAAAAAAAAAAAGCATAGATTCTGGAGCCAGAATGCCTGAGTTGGAATCCCAGTTCCACTAGGTGTACGAACCTAAGCAAGCCATTAATCCCTCTGTGCCTCAGTTTCCTTATCAGTAAAAAAGAGATAATAATAATAATTTACCTTATAGGGCTGCTATAAGAGTAAATGAACTTAGAATGGAGCCTGTCATATAATAAGCGCTAAATAAAGCATTTGTTAAATAGAATAATTAATACTATAAGATTCTTAAATATTCCCTATAATTCTCTATGTACACTTGTATCTGTAAAACCACCTGTCTTGATTTTTAATATGGCCATCATATATAACACTTAGATATTTTATCTCCTGTAAAGGTCAACCTATTGATAATATCTAAGTTTGAGGCACTTGGGAAAACAATAAACTCAAGCAGGCAGATAGATGCTGGCAAGAGTCATGTGGTCCCTGGCTAGGCAAAAAGAAACAGGGAGGTAGGGCAGGCCAGGTAAGAGAATGATCTATTTAATACTCTGACAAGGATTCTAGTGATGACCAAGACACCCTGAACAGCATGGTTTGCCCTGCTACAACAGACAGCTAACATCTCAAGTGGGATTTCAGGGTCTGAAAGAAGCTTACAAATTTCAACCTTCCTCTATTCCCTCTAATCCATGACAACCTTATTTCTTCCCATTCACCGGTTTTCCAAGGCTAGGAAAAATAATAAAGAAATGAAAGATGGCTATAAGTTTCGAATGGGGTCCACATCTTGTTCACTATACCCCAGCACCTAGCAGAGTGCCTGGCATATAACTGGAGTTTAATGAATATATCTCGAATCAAAGAATAAAGGTCAAAAGTGAATGAGACAAAATAAGTTAAATTCCTAGTTCTATAGGTGATTCTACTGACTATACTTTCTTCCGAAACAATCACATGCCATAGTCCTATTCCACCTCACCCCATCCACACACATTCCTATAATTCTTTTTTTAAAGATTTATTTATTATTTATTTATTTATTTAATTTATTTTTGGCTGTGTTGGGTCTTAGTTGCAGCACGCAGTATCTTTTGTTGCAGCGCGCAGGCTTCTCTCTAGTTGTGGCACGCGGATTTTCTCTCTATGGTTGTGGTACGCGGGCTCCAGGGCACGTGGACTCTGTAGTTTGCGGAACGAAGCCTCTCTAGTTGAGGCATGAGAGCTCAGTTGTTGTGGCGTGCGGGCTTAGCTGCCCCGTGGCATGTGGTATCTTAGTTCCCTGCCCAGGGATCGAACCCATGTCCCCTGCCTTGTGAGGTGGATTCTTTACCACTGGACCACCAGGGAAGTCAAGTCCCTCCTATAATTCTTACTGGGAGCTGTGCTAAGTGCCAAGGGCATTCTATCATATCCTCCTTTAATTGTCAAAAGATGGTTTCTTAAAGGTCTCTCGAATTAAACATACACAGCAAGGTGATTTTTAAAAAGCTGTGAGAAACTGACAAAAAGTGTTAATATAGTACAGTAATGTGGAATTATAATTAACTCAACCAAGAAGCCTAGAATTTCATGGTTACTTAATGTCTCACCTTCTTGTTCCTCCTTCCCCTAACATTAACATCTTAACAGTTTATTTATACAGTACCCCAAAATGCCTGTAGGAAATACATGAACATTAAAGGACGTACAAATCCGATATCTGCCAGTTCAGTCTTGCAGAACTTTTTCTCCATCTTAGTTGAATTTGAGATTCTCCTTTAGGTAGAAAGTCATTCCTTTATAAATGTTATGGGTTAAAAATCAGGTTTTTAAAAAGAGAGAACAAACAGAACAGTAAAGAGCAGTGTTTCAATGCTAGAATATGCTAGTATTATTGTGTGATATAGTAGTTTTTAGTCTAAAACAAATAATTGTATCTGTGGCCTTCTTCATGCCATCTTTGCAGAGGCATAATGAAAAAGTCTAAGTTAATATGCACTAGACAAGGAAAAGTTGCATAGAAGGGAAATGTTTGAATTGCTAATATGAGACAAAAACAGTTGTGGACAGGAATATTAAATAGAGATCATTACTCTACCTTCAAATATGAGAATGACTATAATTTGTGAGCTGTTTTGTCAGTGAAGGGATATTTGATAGGGATGTGTAAGAAAGTTCATAGTTCAAGAGGTAGTGATCCTTTAACAAAACGAATAAAACACTGAGGCATTCACCAAGTTGATTCTTGTCATTTCAGTATCAATCAAAAGATGTTATGTCAAGCAATTGTGTTCTCTGAACTATTTTTAGTAGAAGTGAACCTACTGTTCCCTAGATGCCTTCTGATCTATTTGGAAGTTTCCTCACCATCATCATTAAAAGCAACATTACCATCTCATCTTTACACAGCATAGGATTGAAAGAATGGATAAAATTAAATCAACAATGCCTTTGACTTCTACAGACTTAGAATCTAATATTGTAGTCTTGGATATTATGAACAAACTAGATCAACCCTATGTCAGTCTATTAATGTCTTATTTCTTTTTTTTTTTTTTTTTTGCGGTAAGTGGGCCTCTCACTGTTGTGGCCTCTCCCATCGCGGAGCACAGGCTCCAGATGCGCAGGCTCAGCGGCCATGGCTCAAGGGCCCAGCCACTCCGTGGCATGTGGGATCATCCCAGACCGGGGCATGAACCTGTGTCCCCTGCATCGGCAGGTGGGCTCTCAACCACTACGCCACCAGGGAAGCCCAATGTCTTATTTCTTAACTATTCAAAATTGATTGATGAGTGACAGAACAATAATAAATTTAGATAGACAACACAGATGCAAGAAGGAAGGACTAACAAACAAAAACTTAACAACTGATCAAATCTGATACTTTTTTGTACCATCAGCAAGTTAAGGGGTGTGTGTGTGTGTGTGTGTGTGTGTGTGTGTGTGTGTGTGTGTGTTACATAAACTAATGAATGATGATCATTTTAAAGGTTACCTATGTGGACAGTTGATTATTGAAAACTCAGGCTGCTATTTGATTATGATTTATTTATATTTACTTATAATTTATTTATGATCTACCCTGATTCAAGGCAGCTTACAGAGATGTGAATAATATAATGAGAAAAATAATTTTAAAATGAGAAAAATAAAGTAGAATATAAACAGAAAAGTAGTTAGGAGATAATAGTGTGATGAACATACAAATTTCTGTAATGAAACCCTGCTAGAAGAAATTGCTAAAAGCAACTCACAAACTTCATTCTTTGCTTCCAGACACAAAGATCACAATGGCTATAGTAAAGCAAAACCTGCTTCTCTATAGAAGCACGACTACTTGGACGAGGAGAGAGACAAGATGGCAGAGTAGAAGGACCTTGAGCTCACCTCCTCTCATGAGCACACCAAAATCACAACTAGCTGCTGGACAGCCATTGATAAAAAAAAGACTGGAACCTAGAAGCGCAAGTATTTGGCTTGCTCGTTAACCTACTCAGCCAAATCAACAAGAGTCAGCCTTGATCTTTCTTTTCCCCTCTCTTTCCTGATTTTTCCATTAGTAAACCCTGTAGGCTTTATTGCCAAAATATATCTTCAACATATGATCACTCTTCTCCATTTCCAATGCTGCCACTCTACTCCAACATACTACCCTCTCTTATCTAGATTATTCAAAAGACCTACTGTCTGGTCTCCTTACAACTTAATCTCCACATAGGAGCCAGGAGGGTCATTTATAAAACACAGATCAAGTCTTGTCACTCCTCTGTATACAACTATCCATGGCTTCCTAATGTACTTTCAAGAAATTCCAGCCCTTTCCCATGACCTTTATGATCTGTACCTCGACTTCCTCTTAGAACACTTCTCCTGTGACTCTCCCCCTGGCCTACCATGCTCCAGCAAATTCTTTCTATTTTTCAGTATATGCCACACTCATTTCTGCTTCAGAACCGTTGCACTTACCCATAACACTCAGTCTTTTAACCTCAGGGTGACTAACATTTTGCCAGAAACTCACTTGAATATCACCTCCTTAATGAAACCTTGACTAGAAACCCAAATAAATGTGTGTATGTACACACTCACACCCATACAGTCATATAACCCAATTTTATTTTCCTTATAACATTTCCTGATGAAATCATCTTATTAAATTCCTTGGCTATTGTCTGTCTCTCCGCCCCCAAATAAAATGTATGCTTCATGTCAGGAGAGAACCTGTCAGCCCCATAACATGGAATCGTGCTCAATACAATGACAATTCCAGATACTGGGATCAAAAACTTCTCTACAATAAATAGAATTTCCCTAAAATAGAGGCCAACATTTATACAACAGCATATAATTCAGTAAGGTAGCTGTATAGGAGGTGAACACCAGTGCATTTAATCCCTGCATTCAGCTCCCTGTGGTCTGATGTAATCAATGAGTAGGTCTTAAGAATATCTAGAAGGAGCTGTGAACTGTATACCCCCCCGCCATAAACTTCTGTTTCTCTCAGCCAAGACTCTGAAAGGAGCAGCAATGAGTTTCAGAGGCTGCTTGCTTACCAGACATGAAAAGTAGCTCCTCTAATCAGCCAGGTAATGGCAGAGATGGTGCAGTAATAATTAGTCACACTAGTGGAAATTCAGAAAAAAATCTAATTTAACTTCCATTCCTAGTTGAACCAAAGGACTGACAAATATATTTCTTAGAAGGTAATTTTGGGAAAATTTCCAGCCAAGATGACACTGTGATTTACTCTTTAAGGCCGTGCCTGTGTGACAAACACAAAGCCACAAAAGGTAAATATGTGAAGAAAAACTTAGAAATTTCTGCATTTAAAAAATAATCTCGGGCTTCCCTGGTGGCGCAGTGGTTGGGAGTCCGCCTGCCGATGCAGGGGACATGGGTTCGTGCCCCCGTCTGGGAGGATCCCACGTGCCGCGGAGCGGCGGGGCCCGTGGGCCATGGCTGCTGGGCCTGCGCGGCCGGAGCCTGTGCTCCGCGACGGAAGAGGCCACAGCAGTGAGAGGCCTGCATACTGCAAAAAAAAAAAAATAATAATAATCTCAGCACAAGTCAACCCTCTTAACCCTTCCACCTATACATTTTTACCACCAAAAATAATAAGCTACACAGCTTAAATGTAAACGGTGCCCCTTTTGAATTGTCTAACACAGCTTCCACGAACAGAAACATCAAGTAGTCAGAGAGCCTGAGGCTCTACACTACTGGCCTCCAAACTCAGAAGCATGTAAAGGCAGCTGGGACTTACAGACTGCAAGACCCAGGAGACTGGCTAGAGGCAAATGCAAATTATTTGCAAAATAATTTGCAAAAATAGTGGTGGTTGTATAGCAGACAGGATAATGCCCCCCACCCCCCAAAGATATCCATGTCCTAATCCCTGGAACCTGTGAAAATGTGACATTTCTGGGCAAACACTTACTACGTTTCACATAGAATTAATTGCTAATTAGATGACCTTAAAACAGGGAGACCATTCTGGATTACCAGTCAGCCCAATATAACCATCTAGGGTCCTTAAAAGTAAAAGCAGAAGGCAGAAGAAGAGTCAGGGTCAGAGTGATGTGATGTAAGACTCATCAGGCTTTGAAGATGAAAGGAGGCCACGAGCCAAAAATGCAGGCAGCCTCCTGAGACTAGAAAAGGTGAGGAAACAAATTCTACTCTAGAGCCTCCAGAGGAATGTAGCCTTACAGACATCTGGTTTTTAGCCCAATGAAACACATGTCAGACTTCTGACCTACAGAACTGTAAAATAATAAATCTGTGTTGTTTTAAGTTACTAAGTTTGTGGTAATTTGTTATAGCAGCAATAGGAAAATAATACAGATTGTAATTAAAACCTCCCACATGAGATAAGAACACAGTCAAAAATTCCAAAATACATTTAAAAAAATAAAGGAAAGCAAATAAAATAAAATGTGGGATATTCATCAGAAAAAATAATGTAATCTAAAATGATTTGAACATAAGAATAGCTTTAAAACTCAAAAAGATACAGGGAGTAAGTCCATAAAATAGAACATAAAAAGTTTAAAACAGGTAGAAATTAATCAACACCAAGTATGTATGAAAGAACCAATTAGAAATTTGGGGATGAAAATATATAGTTACTGAAATAAAAAATAGATTGAATAATCTGTAAATTTACTGTAGTCAAAGAGAGATTTAGTAATTACTAATTCCAAAGAGTATTGAGCAGAGACTCAAAATGCATTCCAGGAAGATAATGCAATAAGAAATATAACAGAGTACTTAAGGGACACAGAGGAGAGATTGGGAAGCTCCAACATACATCCAGTAGAAGTTATAGAAGAAGACAAAGTGAGAAACATAGAGAAAACTAGGAAAGAAGGTGGATAAGAAGTTTCCAGAACTGAAAAAAGTTGTGTGGTAAACTATACACTGAAGACCAAACAAGAAAACAAAAAATAAATCAACCTGTAAAACCACCACAGGGAAACTGTAGTACACCAAGATAAAGAGAAAAGCTTAAATACTACCAGAAAGAAATGACTGTCTATAGAAGAGAACAATTAGACTGGTAGCAGATTTCTCATTAGCAACATTACAGACTACTAAGTATTATCTTAAACATGTTGAAGGAAATAGAACTCAATACTGCCTAAACTATTAATCAAGAATGAGTCAACCTATCCCCATAAACATGTACTGTAATTCTTTGTATATAAAAAAAAATTACTGTAAAGTTTAACTTTACTCTTAAAAAAAAAAAAGAATGAGCCAGACTTAATATAAACTAATGAAACTTAAGCTGTAAACCTTCACATTTGCACAGGCCCCTACCCTATTATGCTGGGAGTTGTTGGAAGCTGAAGAGTGTTCCAGACAGAGAGGGAAAATATATCAGTCAGGCATTTCTGGAAAACTGTCTACAGAGATTTCAAAAGGAGTCTTCAAGTATTGGGTCTTCTTTCCCTGTTTTTAAAAAAAAAGACACTGCCATTCCTAGCTTTGTATTTTATAGGTTTGGCCAAAAAGTTCATTCAGGTTTTCCTGTAGGATGTTACTTTTTGGCCAACGCAACATTAAAAGAAGGTCTCAGAGTATATTAGCTGCATACTCCACAAAATCAGATCTGCCCTGGACTTCAGCAATAAGAAAAGTGAACCCAGAAACAGGAGTTGAAGTAATAGTAAACATAGAAATTGGTAAAATGTTTTCAGAAGCTGAACTGATTTTAAAAATAAGTAAATTTTATGGGCTTCCCTGGTGGCGCAGTGGTTGAGAGTCCGCCTGCCGATGCAGGGGACACGGGTTCGTGCCCCGGTCCGCGAAGATCCCACATGCCGTGGAGTGGCTAGGCCCGTGAGCCATGGCCACTGAGCCTGCGCGTCCGGAGCCTGTGCTCCGCAACGGGAGAGGCCACAACAGTGAGAGGCCCGCGTACCGCAGAAAAAAAAAAAAAAAAGTAAATTTTATAATAAACAGACTAATCAAAAATTCTAATTGAGATTAACAAGGCTAGTTATTATACTAAAGTCCTTTGTTAAGGGAAATAGTGTAAATGTATAAAATCATTGGCCTCAAAAGTCTAGGCTTACAGTTTATATAGCAGAAAATTTGACACATCGTTAGATGTGATAGCTATTAATTGAGCCTTTTTATAATCTGGGGTAATGAAAAATTGCTCCCTTTCCAAATGAGATTCTTGGCTCTGCACCCAAGAATGCTGGGCCACACTCTTAGCGTTGGCAATGGGAAAGTAGTTAGCAAGGCTCAGCATCCACTTTTAGAAGGGATCCTCAAACCCTCAAGAGGGCAAAACAGCTTCCCTTGGTGCTTGTTCTGCTTAAGATGGTAATAGCTGTATAGTATAAAGGACCCACTCAGAATGGTCTGGAAGCCCTTCATATATTATATGAAGGAAGCTCTACACAGAACAAAGTCTTACATTAACGACTTTTCAAAGTTTACGTCATTAAATAGAAAAGACACTGGACTGTAAAAAAGGAAGCTGAGTTTTACCCCACATTCTTTAACATGTGCTACATTTTTTTTATGTAGATTCCTGCTATTCCTATCTAGAAAATGAAATGAAGATAACCGCCTCAGAGGAAATATTATAAAATAAATTAAATGAGAATCATAAACTAAAGTGAGCCTAGCCTTTCAGAGAATATACTCCATTTGCCATTTAAGAGGTACACAGAAAATGTGTGTGAACCAACATATTAATAGATAACAATGTTACCAGTGTTGGGATTATTTTTAAGTCTCTCTCTTCAGGGGACTTCTGATCGGTTTAAGGAGGAAAAGGGATACAGGAGGGTTACGCATATCTCTGCCTGAGGACAGTGAAGTAACCTGCTGAATCCAATTTCAAAAAAGGAACAAGAGAACAAGTGTTCATGGCCTGCTGAGCCACTTTCCTAGTGGTCACGTCAAAAAAAAATAGGTAATTGGCATCTGTATTTACCACTTTCTTAGCATTCATCATAATGAATTAGAATAGCCTGTGAGTCCATTGAGGCCAAGGACTATGTTTTATTCATAAATTATATTCCCAGTACCTATCACAATACATGGTACACAGAAAGTGCTAACAGACACTTGCAGAATTAATGAACAAAGGGAACTGAATCTCTAGGTAGCTGGGAAAATCCTTGGTAAGGAAGGGTGGTTGCTGACTACAATACATTTGGTCACAGGTGATTCTTGAGCTAATTCAAGGTGGGGGAGGATCAATAAACCTCTAGCAACATCTATAGCCACAAGTCAGTGGCACTTCAAGAGATGACAGGGAGCCCAGCAAGAGAGACAGTTGTTATAATGACTACAAGCAAGATAGCCAGCAGCCAGGAAACCCAGCTCTCATGACTTGTTGTCAATTGTTTTTATCAGGAAGTATTAGTGAGCCAACCCATACTCATTTTCTCTAGGTTACTTAGAGATAGGATGGATGACACACATTCTTAATTAATTGCATGCTTATTTAGAATGCTTAGTAAATTAAGTCATAGACCTAACTATTTAGAAACTACTCAATAATTGACTGAAGGACTAGTAAAGAAATTACTGGTTTTATTGAAAGCCTCTGTTTTCAAGAAAGATATCAACTTCTGAGTTTCCCTGAAGCAGTGGTTGGCAATCTTGGCTATACTCTAAACTTAGCCCCAATCCCAAATGTTCCAGTTTGATTGGTGTGAGCTGGGGTTTAAACATTTAGTATTCTTCAAAGCTCCCTAGATGATTCTAAGGCAATGATCCCCCAAATTGTCTGCATATTGGAATTACTTGGGTTCTTTTTTAAAATTCCAAACCCAAGCCATACTCCCAGATAATTAAATCACCCTCTGGAAATGGGGCCCAGGCATCAGGATTTCTTGAAGCTTCCCAGGGGATTCCAATGTGGAGACAAGTTTGGGAGCCATTTATACAAAGAGCTTAAATACTGGTGAAACTTTCCAACCATTTAATCACTAAACTGGTAACTCACCAGAGACCCACTATCCCCAGAAATAGTAATGCTAAAGATAAGGACACAGAGCAACCGAAGGAAATAAGATACATAAGAAACATTTCAGTGTCATGGAGAAATATTTTTACGAGATTTTAGTAGAGGAGATGGAAAACAACCTCAGTATAAAGAGTTATTCTAAATGTTTCTGAGAGTTGGTATCATTAGGTAGTACAGACCTGTTCAGCATTTTATTGTTATATACTATATATAAGCAACTGTGCTTCATTTAAGTCTGAAAATCAGGACACACATCTGATGAATATTTTGCCAGTTCCTACATGGCATTTCCTTAGAAATTTGCAAGTGGGATTCAAATGTCAATGTCCATCCAAGGAAAAGGAGAGGAGAGAGGAGAAGATGGTCAATATCACAGAAGTTGACAAAAGGAACAGGAAAATGATATGCAGGCATATTTCACTTTGCAAGTTATCTGGTTATTTCCTGTAGGACAACAATGAGCTGGTATTGACAGTGATCTCATGGCGGTAGCTAAGTGACTAGTCCCTTATTAAAAGATCATAAATGATTCCTTTCTTAATTGAGGAAACCATGAGGCACAAAGTGAGTTGGGATAATGCTGACCAGAATTCCCTCCCCAGCTCTTGAGAGTGGGTTTGCAAATCAGCAGGATACCCAACCTCCAAACTCTGTAATCAGGTGAGGACTTCCCTGACGTCTGTTTAAGCTGACAGTCAGCTGCCCCACAGAATAGAATCCCAATAACTTCACCTTCTTAGTCTCACTCAGATTTAAATCTTCCACCTTTTCTATTCTATGTTGGAAAAAGAACATAGATTCTTTTTTAAAATGACTATAGTAATCTTAGAAAAAGGGTAATTGGGGCAGAGCTATGTAATGAAGTCTGTCAGTTTTTTATTAAAAATATACTTCTCTAGGCTCATGGATTTAATCAATTATAAGCTGTATAAGCTAAAAATGCTGCTACAGGCACTGAACTGATATAACAGACTGATCCCAAGACCCATTCTTGGGCAGTGAGACTCTGTAAGCTGTACCCCTCTTAGACAAGCTGGTAAATGCCACTAAAGGGGATCAGAATATTCCAATATTATATACATCAGTTTGAAATCTAAGAAAAATCGTCTACTAAGTGGACCAAGAATTGTTACATTGGCATGTTCACAACCACTAGCAGAAACCAACTTAAATATATACCGTTATATCTGATAGCCAAATACCTCCAGGGCATCTTATAAAATTACACTACTAAAGAAACTGCCCTGTTTAAAACTAACGGTATATTGATCTTTATGATACTTTTAAAAAGTGTTATAGGATATCGTGACTTCAGCCCACAGTTAACTGACTTTTTCATCCCTTTAAAATTCTGATAACCAATCACTCTTAGTAAGAAGCTGGAACAGTTCTTCCCTTTGATCCACCTAAATTCTGTATTACTTAGTAAATTTTCTTTCTTTGTAAAATGGTATATAACAACAAGATGGCTCTCTTTGTCCCAGTTGATCTGAAGCCCCAAAAGGTTGAGAACAAAAGTTCTCAAAGTACTTCCAAGGTAAAGTCAATACTTTGAAAACAAACTCTAAAGTACAAGCAAAATGCTAGCTCACGTTTGCAGAACTTGCAAAGAAAAGTAGTCAAAAAATGCTTTTGCAGTTCAACACCCACCTTGAGGGTATAAAGGTTTCAACCTTTTGGAAGGACTAGATCCTTAGGGAAAGTTTACTGAAGGACTGGGAATCAAGGAACCACTGCAATATGCCATTGGGAGCACAGTGGACATAGTGGTCTGTCCCCCACCTAGAAACCTAAGGGACATAACTCATCTCTCCCTGGTCAAAGGTTTGAGTGTTGAGTTTTCCTTGGACCAGGTATGAGGAAGATTGATTAGGTGGAGGTGGGGGGGATCCCCAAAACCTAAGATTTATTTTCATTCCAACCATGCTAGTAAAGTAAAATGACTGTGTCCCAACAGTTCCATTTCTACGAATAAAGTATATAATAAGCATTCAATAAGCACTTGCTGGATAATCCTGAATTACTCGTTCACAGAAAACTTTTTCTAATTCCCCCAAAGCTTTTACTATGGAAATTTATGCTGCTGGGGGCAATAAAAAACCTCACCTATTTTGAAGCCAAATTCACCACATTTCAAGTAGTTACTGTCATCTCTCCTTTCTAAAACTTTGGGGGAAATTAAATTAGCCTCTGTGAGCTCAGTTCCCTCATCTGTAAAACAGGGATAATAAAACCTAATTGAAGGCGAGTTGTGTCAAACAAAGAAAACAACCAATGTGAGGCATCCTCATAAAACGTTAGCCCACCCGCTCTTACCTCCTTGCTATTGATACATTCATTCTTTAGGCGTGTTAATATTATATAATCTGGATTAAAGGGAAAATCTCTGTTTTCTGCTTTTTGCCTGGCAGATTGCCAGTGTTTTTTAAGTGATTTTGCCAGATGTGTGAATTATCTACTGTGTGTGGATTTAAGTAGTTTAAGTCTACTTTGAGTTTATAGATGACTCAATGTTGGGCATAATTACTGCTTAACTGCTGATGCAAGCCTAGAAAATACACCCTTTTGGGTTCAACCACATTTTTGTCTACTATGTACCATATCCTTTCAAAAGTTTTTTCTCCCCTCTCATAAAAACATGCATCTGTGGTATCCATGGGATATGTCTAACAGATCTAAGAAGTAGGTTAGGTGAGTTGAAAAGCACAGGATATACTCAATCTGTTTTAGTCATCAGGCCTCTTGCCTGAAAAACCTCAGTGAAAGCAGAGTGAGCTGATGGCAGGAAAGGAAATTAACAAGTGAGAAAGCTGACTTAAGAGTTGTAGGGAAACAATGGATAAAAGAAAACTATTCAGCATTCTATAAAGGCAGGCCATGGGGTAGTGTTTTTTTGTTTCTGTTTTTGTTGTTGTTTTTAAATGGTCTAAGTGCTTTTATGCATCTCCTCTACTCCCAAAACAAAGGCAAAGAACAGCTAGCATGTCACTGCTTATTTCTATTTTGTCAGCATTTTTACTAAAAGATGCTTTGGTTTTTCTCCTATGTCGCTAAGTTATTTTGTTTCTGAGACCACTGAATATTTCCCCTGAGGAGCCTGAGAAAGCCTCCAGGAACTTTCCTGACTAAATGCTTCCAGTGAATGGAACACAGGACAAAGAAACCTGAGATTGGTCTTGGATCTGTGCATTCTGACGAGTCACATCTATTTTCATTATCATCAGGAAACATTTCTAAAGTGTTTTAGAAAGGCTTAAATACAATTTTTGCTACAAATATAAGGCTACTGAGGTCAATATAAAAATTCTCAGAGATTCACAAGAACTCAAGCTTTCATACTTTAAAATCTCCTAGGAAAAAATATTTGAGATAGGTCTACGTTTTGAGATATAAGTTGGCTATGATAAAAAAAGTGGATTCATTCTAATTGTGACTAATCACATAAGGCACCATAAAAAAATCTTCAAAGCAGTTATATATTGAAACACCTTTTTTTAAAACCATCGTTTGTACCATTTTAAGAATAATCATGATTGATTATACCACAAGCAGCCTCTTTTTCAGAACAGGTAACAAAGAGTATTGGTAACTATCAATAGCCTCCATAGAAAGGAGAAAGTTTTTATGGTCTGGTTCCCCCTTCTAAATAGGTGCTTCTCCAGCTCTAGGGTCTAAATAAATAACCAGCTTCTAAGTTTGGTCATTACCCTGCTTTTTCCCTCTCCTCCTACGGGGTTTCTGTTTTCTCCCACCAAAATTCAGCATCATAGAAGCTTAGCTCAGTATCAGAGAACAGACAATAAAATGTAGTCAAGAAAGAATCCCAAGAAATACAGCTTGCAGAGAAAATTCCATTCAGTGCCAGTACACCAAATGATCTTCTGATAAATAAGTGTATCACTGTTGAATCAATTCCACAAGACTTAGCAAGAGGGAACTATATCAGACTACAGAATATTAAAACCTTTAATTGCTAAACAAGTCAATAATTTTGTATTTAGTGTTTTAATTCAAATTAATCAAGGTTTTTATGGTAGTGAGGTAAGGTAATCCAGGAAAAAAACAAACCTTTTTAAAGAGAAGTTAGATTTATGTGAATTGTTACTAAGAGAGGAATCAGTGAAGTGGTAATTTGTACTAAAAAGAAAAAAATGGGTCACTAGGGAAAGAAGCAAATCAGTGCACTAAAATCTTGAAAACCATCATCGTCTTGGTGAAAACACATCTTTAAGACTGCACTTAAAAAGAATTCTATTTGATGTATTTTAATGTATAGGCATTTAGAAATTCGACTATACATAGATACCTCGGTTTTAAAAAAAAATCTATGCCCTGGAGACAAGATTTTTTAATCACTCTGTTGTTTTGACTTTTTAAATGTCCTTTTCTCTCTTTCAGCTGTTTTTTTTTAACCATAAGAGCTTCCCTATCTTGAAGATATTTAAAAATACTTCATTTTGAAGAAACTATCAAAGGGACATCAGTTGGCACGTATGCTTGGCATCAGGGCACACCAAATGGCCCAATTAAACCATTTGCAGTTTTTGCAATATGCAATTTAAATGTACCCAAGAAATGTCAAATGGTTTCTCATGCAGAATTATCTTTACCAATGAGCTACGCCTCAGGAACTGAGCACATAAATCCCTGCAGATGTTTGCCTCAGACACACACTGGGGGATGTTAGTTACCACAAGAGAAGAGACTTTTCAAGCTGTACAGGATGGCAAGAAATGTCTTCTTCAGGAGAAGCAGTGTGGCTAGGGGAAATGGCCAACACCTGTCTCTATTATAAAGAGTATTCCCTGTATCAGGCCTTAAAAAACAACAGCAGGAAGAAAGCCTCTGTACATTTTCCTTTCTCCACCAATTCTTCAAAGACTTCTCAATGTGATAAATTTGAAGGAGAACATTGTAAAGGATAAAAGAGAATGATTAGTAAAATTACAGTCTCAATGTACAGGTTCTCTATCTGAACAAAGAAAAATGGCAATAAATTAACAGAAAACAAAATAGTTGGGCTGGCTCAAAAGGGGCCACCGAGAATAGCAGAAGAGCACTGACTCCACGCTCTCTCCTTTCTCCAGTCTAGGGGTTGGCCTATCTCCGAATGTGGTTCTAAGCCAGGAAGCCCCTACCTCAGAAGGCAGGAGCTCTAATTAATACCTCACTGCCCTTACTTCCTCTTTGGAAGCTTCTTTCCATTGCTAAGATACCTGTCAGAAACCCTACATAACTTGTTCCCAAGCTGTGCCTGGATCTATGCTCTCAGCTGTACTATCTGTCTTTCTGCTGGGGGCTGGCTCCAGTTCTGTTCAGACCCCTGCCTGCCTCAGTGAAGCTCAACCACTTTATTGGGTTGGATCCTGGGAACACAGTTCTATGCCCCTCTGTCCAAGCTTAATTATTGTCCATGGTTTGGAATGTATAATAACGTCTGATGGAAAATGATCCATTAGGCTTCAAAGGACACAGTGGGCAGAGGAATGAGGGAATTCAGGGGAGGGAGAGGATGACTTGCAAGGCTCTAAGCACCAGCCTAACCCGCAGATACTGGTATTTAAACATGCCTTCTTATAACCTTGGGATATGATGGATAAATTCTAGGGGCTTATACATACTAATATCAGACATTTATTAGATTGATTTTTGTGTAGGAGTAACATGCTTAGGCTGGTACTTTGGGAATTGGCACGTTTAATAACTACTGAAACAACTGTTTTTTAATATTTATACGATTTATATTTTATCAATTATTAATCTAATTGATCAATAGCTGTTATTTTTCATTCATCTCTAATTTTATGTTTAAAGATGCATTTCAGAGTGAGCTGTTTATTTTAAAAAGTAATGTATCTTTAGAGCCTATTAAGATGGCAGAGTAGAAAGACATGTGCTCACTCCCTCTTGCAAGAGCACCAGAATCACAACGAACTGCTGAACCATCATCGACAGGAAGATACTGGAACTCACCAAAAAAGAGACCCCACATCCAAAGACAAAGGAGAGGCCACAATGAGACGGTAGGAGGGGTGCAATCAAAATAAAATCAAATCCCATATCCACTGAGTGGGTGAGTCACAAACTAGAGATCAATTATACTACAGAAATCCACCAACTGGAGTGAAGGTTCTGTGCCCCATGTCAGGCTTCCCAACCTAGGGGTCCTGCAATGGGAGGAGGAATTCACAGAGAATCAGACTTTGAAGGCTAGCAGGATTTGATTGCAGGACTTCAACAGGACTGGGGGAAACAGAGACTCTACGCTTGGAGGGCACACACAAAAGTGTGTGTAAATCAAGACCCAGGGGGAAGGAGCAGAGACCCCACTGGAGACTGAACCAGACCTACATGCTAGTGTTGGAGGGTATCCTGCAGAGGTGGGAGGTGGCTGTGGTTCACTGCGGGGACAAGGACACTGGCAGCAGAAGTTCTGGGAAGTATTCCTTGGCGAGAGCCCTCCCAGAGTCTGTCATTAGCCCCAACAAAGAGCCCAGGTAGGCTCCAGTGTTGGGTTGCCTCAGGCCAAACAACCAACAGGGAGGGAACCCAGCCCCACCCATCAACAGTCAAGTGGATTAAAGTTTTACTGAGCTCTGTCCACCAGAGCAACAGTCAGCTCTAACCACCACCAGTCCCTCCCATCAAGCCTCTTAGATAGCCTCATCCACCAGAGGGCAGAAAGCAGAAGCAAGAAGAACTACAATTCTGCAACCTGTGGAACAAAAACCACATTCACAGAATGATAGACAAGATGAAAAGGCAGAGGGCTATATATCAGATGAAGGAACAAGATAAAACCCAGAAAAACAACTAAATGAAGTGGAGATAGGCAACCTTCCAGAAAAAGAATTCAGAATAATGATAGTAAAGATGATGCAGGACCTTGGAAACAGAATGGAGGCAAAGACTGAGAAGATGGAAGAAATGTTTAACAAAGACCTAGTAGAATTAAAGAACAAATAAACAGAGATGAACAATACAATAACTGAAATGAAAATTACACTAGAAGGAATCAATAGCAGAATAACTAAGGCAGGACAACAGATAAGTGACCTGGAAGACAGAATGGTGGAATTCACTGCTGCAGAACAGGCTAAAGAAAAAAGAATTAAAAGAAAGGAAGACAGCCTAAGAGACGTCTGGGACAAGATTAAATGCAACAACATTTGCATTACAGGGGTCCCACAAGGAGAAGAAAGAGAGAAAGGACCAGAGAAAATATTTGAAGAGATTATAGCCAAAAACTTCCCCCAAATGGAAAGGAAATAGCCACCCAAGTCCAGGAAGCACAGCGAGTCCCATACAGGATACACCCATGGAGGAACACGCTGAGACACATAGGAATCAAATCAGCAAAAATTAAAGACAAAGAAAAATTATTAACAGCAGCAAGGGAAAACGGCAAATAACCTACAAGGGAACTCCCATGAGGTTAACAGCTGATTTCTCAGCAGAAACTCTACAAGTCAGAAGGGAGTGGCACGATATATTAAAGTGATGAAAGGGAAGAACCTACAACCATGATTACTCTACCCAGCAAGGATCTCATTCAGATTCAATGGAGAAATCAAAAGCTTTACAGACAAGCAAAAGCTAAGAGAATTCAGCACCACCAAACCAGCTCTACAACAAATGCTAAAGGAACTTCTCTAAGTGGGAAACACAAGAGAAGAAAAGAATCTACAAAAGCAAACCCCCCAAAATTAAGAAAATGGTCATAGGAACATACATATCAATAATTACCTTAAATGTGAATGGATTAAGTGTTCCAACCAAGAGACACAGACTTCCTGAATGGATACAAAAACAAGACCCATCTATATGCTGTCTAAAAGAGACCCACTTCAGACCTAGGGACACATTCAGACTGAAAGTGAGGGGATGGAAAAAGATATTCCATGCAAATGGAAATCAAAAGAAAGCTGGAGTAGCAATACTCATATCAGATAAAATAGACTTTAAAATAAAGAATGTTACAAGAGACAAGGAAGGACACTACATAATGATCAAGGGATCAATCCAAGAAGATATAACAATTGTAACTATATATGCACCCAACATAGGAGGATCTCTATATATTAGGCATCTGCTAACAGCTATAAAAGAGGAAATCAACAGTAACAAAATAATAGTGGGGGACTTTAACACCTCACTTACATCAATGAACAGATCATCCAAAATGAAAATAAATAAGGAAACAGAAGCTTTAAATGATACAATAGAGCAGATAGATTTAATTGATATTTATAGGACATTCCATCTAAAAACATCAGATTACATCTTCTTCTCAAGTGCCCATGGAACATCCTCCAGGATATATCACATCTTGGGTCACAAATCAAGCCTCAGTAAATTTAAGAGAATTGAAATCCTCTCAAGCATCTTTTCTGACCGCAACACTATGAGATTAGAAATGAATTACAGGGAAAAAAACCTAAAAAACACAAATACACAGAGGCTAAACAATACGTTACTAAATAACCAAGAGATCACTGAAGAAATCAAAGAGGAAATCAAAAAATACCTAGAGACAACTGAGGAGGAAAACACGACGATCCAAAACCCATGGGATGCAGCAAAAGCAGTTCTAAGAGGGAAGTTTATAGCTATACAAGCCTACCACAAGAAACAAGAAACACCTCAAGTAAACAATCCAACTAAACAATCACCTAAAGGAACTAAAGAAGAAAAAAACCCCTCAAAGTTAGCAGAAGGAAAGAAATCATAAAGATCAGAGCAGAAATAAATGAAATAGAAACAAAGAAAACAATAGCAAAGATCAATAAAACTAAAAGCTAGTTCTTTGAGAAGATAAACAAAATTTATAAACCATTAGCCAGACTCATCAAGAAAAAGAGGGAGAGGACTCAAATCAATAAAATTAGAAATGAAAAAGGAGAAGTGACAACAGACACCGCAGAAATACAAAGCATGCTAAGAGACTACTACAAGCAACTCCTTGCCAATAAAATGGACAACCTGGAAGAAATGGACAAATTCTTAAAAAGGCATAACCTTCCAAGACTGAACCAGGAAGAAAAAGAAAATATAAACAGACCAATCAAAGTAATGAAATTGAAACTGTGATTAAAAATTTTCCAGCAAACAAAAGTCCACGACCAGGTGGCTTCACAGGTGAATTCTATCAAACATTTAGAGAAGAGTTAACACCCATCTTTCTCAGACTCGTACAAAAAACTGGAGAGGAAGGACCACCCCCAAACTCATTCTATGAGGCCACCATCACCCTGATACCAAAACCAGACAATGATACTACAAGAAAAGAAAATTAGAGACCAATATCACTCATGAATATAGATGCAAAATTCCTCAACAAAATACTAGTGAACAGGATCTAACAACACATTAAAACAAACATACACCATGATCAAGTGGAATTTATCCCAGGGATGCAAGTATTCTTCAATATACACAAATTAATCAACGTGATACACCACAGTAACAAACTGAAGAATAAAAACCATATGACCATATCAATAGATGCAGAAAAGCTTTTGACAAAATTCAACACCCACTTATGATAAAAACTCTCCAGAAAGTGGGCATACAGGGAAACTACCTCAGCATAATAAAGGCCATATACGACAAACCCACAGCAAACATCACTCTCAATGGTGAAAAACTGAAAGCATTTCCTCTAAGATCACGAACGAGACAAGGATGTCCACTCTCACCACTATTATTCAACATAGTTTTGGAGTCAGAGCCACAGTAATCAGAGAAGAAAAAGAAATAAAAGGAATACAAATTTGAAAAGAAGAATTAAAACTGTCACTCTTTGTAGATGACATGATACTGTATATAGAGAATGCTAAAAATGCCACCAGAAAACTACTAGAGCTAATCAATGAATCTGGTAAAGTTGCAGGATACAAAATTAATGCACAGAAACCTCTTGCATTCCTATACACTAATGATGAAAAATCTGAAAGAGAAATTATGGAAACACTCCCATTTACCACTGCAACAAAAATAATAAAATATCTAGGCATAAACCTACCTAGGGAGACAAAAGACCTGTATGCAGAAAACTGTAAGACACTGATGAAAGAAATTAAATATGATACCAACAGATGGAGAGATATACCATGTTCCTGGATTGGAAGAATCAATATTGTGAAAATGACTATACTACCCAAAGCAATCTACAGATTCAATGCAATCCCTATCAAATTACCAATGGCATTTTTTATGGAACTAGAAGAAATCATGTTAAAATTTGTATGGAGACACAAAAGACCCTGAATAGCCAAAGCAGTCTTGAGGGGAAAAAACCGAGCTGGAGGAATCAGACTCCCTGACTTCAGACTATACTACAAAGCTACAGTAATCAAGACAATATGGTACTGGCACAAAAACAGAAACACAGATCAATGGAACAAGATAGAAAGCCCAGAGATAAACCCACGCACCTATGGTCAACTAATCTATGACAAAGGAGGCAAACATATACAATGGAGTAAATACAGTCTCTTCAATAAGTGCTGCTGGGAAAACTAGACAGCTACATGTAAAAGAATGAAATTAGAACACTCCCTAACACCATACACAAAAATAAACTCAAAATGGATTCAAGACCTAAATGTAAGACCGGACACTAGAAAACTCTTAAAGGAAAACATAGGAAGAACATGCTTTGATACAAATCACAGCAAGATCTTTTCGGATCCACCTCCTTGAGTAATGGAAATAAAACCAAAACTAAACAAACGGGATCTAATGAAAGTTCAAAGCTTTTGCACAGCAAAGGAAACCATAAACAAGACAAAAGGACAACCCTCAAAATGGGAGAAAATATTTGCAAACGAATCAATGGACAAAGGATTAATCTCCAAAATATATAAACAGCTCATGCACCTCAATATACAAACAACCCAATCCAAAAATGGGCAGAAGAGCTAAATAGACATTTCTCCACAGAAGACATACAGATGGCCAAAAAGCACGTGAAAAGCTTCTCAACGTCACTAATTGTTAGAGAAATGCAAATCAAAACTACAATGAGGTATCACTTCACACTAGTTAGAATGGGCCTCATCAGAAAATGTACAAACACCAAAGGCTGGAGAGGGTATGGAGAAAAGGGAACCCTCTTGCACTGTTGGTGGGAATGTAAATTGATACAGCCACTACCGAGAACAGTATGGAGGTTCCTTAAAAAACTAAAAATAGAATTATCATATGATCCAGTAATCCCACTACTGGGCATATACCCAGAGAAAACCATAATTCAAAAAGACACATGCACCCCAATGTTCACTGCAGCAGTATTTACAATAGTCAGGTCATGGAAGCAACCTAAATGCCCATCGACAGACGAATAGAGAAAGAAGTTGTGGTACATATATACAATGGAATATTACTCAGCCATAAAAAGTAACGAAATTGGGTCATCTGTTGAGACATGGATGGATCTAGAGACTGTCATACAGAGTGAAGTAAGTCTGAAAGAGAAAAACAAATATCGTATATTAACGCTGTATGTGTAACCTAGAAAAATGGTACAGGTGAACCGGTTTGCAGGGCAGAATTTGAGACACAGATGTAGAGAACAAACGTATGGACACTAAGGGGGAAAACCGTGGTGGGATGGGGATGGTGGTGTGCTGAATTGAGCGATTGGGATTGTCATGTATACAGTGATGTGTATAAGATTGATGACTAATAAGAACCTGCAGTATAAACAAAGAAACAAACAAAACAACAACTAATACTAAAACTTTCTTTGGGTTATTTATATGGAAATATGTTAATATAAATGTTTCAGGCATTACATGAAAGTTCTAAAAATCTTGTATGTTCTGGTATAATGTTATAAGTCATAATTCTAGTTATTACTTTAAAATGTATATCTCAGAAATAACTAAATTCCCTTGTCAACTGCATTATTATGAACTTTCATCAAATCTTTAACCATGGTCATTTTTAAGTCTTTTCTCATTTACAGACTGTTCTGAGTGTACTCTGATGCTTTTGCAAAAATGTTCCTATAAAAGGGTTGCATCTTCAAGGAATTCATAGAAAAGACTCTGACAAGTACAGGATTATGGTAACTGACTATACTGTTGAACTGAATGAATAAGCATTTTCAGAACTCTATTGGAAAACTGATGAATTCATAAAAGTGCTAACAAAAGATCAAGATGAAAAAAAATTAATTACATGGGACTGAGTGAACTGATGAGGATGATTATAATTTTTGTAACTTTCTGTTTGAATAAAAAAAAAACATATCCCACAAGGAGTCAGAGGCAAAAGATATACAAATCAATTTTCACTACAAAGTAAAGGAGCTGTTACAGTGGATGATTACTGGACTGAATGTCAATATTATGACATAGTATGAGTGTGTTTCGTGTTTGGTAATTGCAATCATTGTTGCTTTTGTTGTGGTCATCCATTTACAATGCTTGGTGTCAGTTTATTTATCTCTTGTAAAAATAAAATACAGTGTGTGTGTGGAAAAAATAAAGAATGAAATTAGAACATTCTCTAAGACCATAAACAAAAATAAATTCAAAATGGATTAAAGACCTAAATGTAAGGTCAGACACTATAAAACTCTTAGAGGAAAACATAGGAAGCACACTCTTTGACATAAATCACAGCAAGATCTTTTCTGACCCACCTTCTAGAGTAATGGAGATAAAAACAAAAATAAACAAATGGGACCTAGTGAAACTTAAAAGATTTTGCAGAGCAAAGGAAACTATAAACAAGATGAAAAGACAACCCTCAGAATGGGAGAAAATAATTGCAACTGAATCATCAGACAAAGGATTAATCTCCAAAATATATAAACAGCTCATGCAGCTCAATATTTAAAAAACAAACATCCCAATCCAAAAATGGGCAGAAGCCCTAAATGGACATTTCTCCAAAGAAGACATACAGATGGCCAAGAGGCAGGTGAAAAACTGCTCAACATCACTAATTATTAGAGGAATACAAGTCAAAACTACAATGAGGTATCACCTCACACCTGTTAGAATGGGCATCATCAGAAAATCTACAAACTATAAATGCTGGAGAGGGTGTGGAGAAAAGGGAACCCTATTACACTGTTGGTGGGAATGTAAATTGATACAGCCACTATGGAGAACAGTATGGAGGTTCCTTAAAAAACTAAAAATAGAACTACCATATGACCCAGCAATCCCACTACTGGGCATATACCCAGAGAAAACCATAATTCAAAAAGAGACATGCACCCCAATATTCATTGCAGCACTATTTACAATAGCCAGTTCATGGAAGCAACCTAAATGCCCATCGACAGACGAATGGATAAAGAAGAGGTGGTACATATATATAATGGAATATTACTCAGCTATAAAAAGGAACGAAATTTGTTCATTTATAGAGACATGGATGGACCTAGAGACTGTCATACAGAATGAAGTAAGTCAGGAAAACAAATATCGTATATTATCATATATATGTGGAATCTAGAAAACTGGTACAGATGAAATGGTTTGCAAGGCAGAAATAGAGACGCAGATGTGGAGAACATACGTATGGACACCAAGGGGGGGAAAGCAGGGGAGGGGTGGTGGCGGTGGGATGAATTGGGAGATTGGGAATGACATATATACACTATTATGTATAAAACAGATAAGTAATAAGCTCCTGTATAAAAATAAAATAAAATTCAAAAAAATAAAAATAAATAGAAAGTAATGTGTTTTTGAGTATATTCATATCAATTTAGCATGCATAGCATTTAACAGAGTTAATGTTATTAATAAGAGTCTTCTCGTAAAAATAAAGTGAATAACATTAATGCAGGCTTTATCATGTATAGCATACTCAATTATATAAAACACTACAGTAATGTCATTCTGCCAACCACATAAGTCTGGGCCACGGCACTAATGATTTTGCTCAGTGATATCTTCTTCCTGCCTCTTAGACCTGGAGTCAAGAGGAAGCCTGAGCTAAAAAAGTAGAATGAAAGGAAGCTCTTATATTTGTATACTATTTTAACTATTTACTTGGAAAGACATTTGTAGGGTTAAATATCTCTAAATATGTTGATATTATCAACGTTGTTCCAAACAGCTATAAATTTTAGTTATTTAAAATGTTTAATATGAAACTTTTTTATAATCATTACAACAGAACCCCATATTTATCAATACTTAGTAGAGTTTATTGTATTCAGCTGGATTTCACTGCCAGGTGTAAGTACCTTGAATTCTATCATTTTTGCTCACTCACAGATATAATTTTCCCAAATTGTAAGTAACATTCTTTTTTTTTTTTTTTTTTTAAACATCTTTATTGGGGTATAATTGCTTTACAATGGTGTGTTAGTTTCTGCTTTACAACAAAGTGAATCAGCTATACATATACATATGTTCCCATATGTCTTCCCTCTTGCGTCTCCCTCCCTCACACTCTCCCCATCCCACCCTTCCAGGCTGTCACAAAGCACCGAGCTAATATCCCTGTGCCTTGCGGCTGCTTCCCCCCAGCTATCTACCTTACTACGTTTGTTAGTGTGTATATGTCCATGACTCTCTCTCGCCCTGTCAAAACTCACCCTTCCCCCTCCCCATATCCTTAAGTCCGTTCTCCAGTAGGTCTGCGTCTTTATTCCTATCTTACCCCTAGGTTCTTCATGACATTTTTTTCCCTTAAATTCCATATATATGTGTTAGCATACGGTATTTGTCTTTTTCTTTCTGACTTACTTCACTCTGTATGACAGATTCTAGGTCTATCCATCTCCTTACAAATAGCTCAATTTCATTTCTTTTTAAGGCTGAGTAATATTCCATTGTGTATATGTGCCACATCTTCTTTATCCATTCATCCGATGATGGGCGCTTAGGTTGTTTCCATGTCCTGGCTATTGTAAATAGAGCTGCAATGAACATTTTGGTACATGACTCTCTTTGAATTTTGGTTTTCTCAGGGTATATGCCAAGTAGTGGGATTGCTGGGTCATATGGTAATTCTATTTGTAGTTTTTTAAGGAACCTCCATACTGTTCTCCACAGTGGCTGAACCAATTCACATTCCCACCAGCAGTGCAAGAGTGTCCCCTTTTCTCCACACCCTCTCCAGCATTTATTGTTTCTTGATTTTTTGATGATGGCCATTCTGACTGGTGTGAGATGATATCTCATTGTAGTTTTGATTTGCATTTCTCTAATGATTAATGATGTTGAGCATTCTTTCATGTGTTTGTTGGCATTCTGTATATCTTCTTTGGAGAAATGTCTATTTAGGTCTTCTGCCCATTTTTGGATGGGGTTGTTTGTATTTTTGTTATTGAGCTGCATGAGCTGCTTGTAAATTTTGGAGATTAATCCTTTGTCAGTTGCTTCATTTGCAAATGTTTTCTCCCATTCTGAGGGTTGTCTTTTGGTCTTGGTTATGGTTTCCTTTGCTGTGCAAAAGCTTTGAAGTTTCATTAGGTCCCATTTGTTTATTTTTGTTTTTATTTCCATTACTCTAGGAGGTGGGTCAGAAAGGATCTTGCTGTGATTTATGTCATAGAGTGTTCTCCCTATGTTTTCTTCTAAGAGTTTGATAGTTTCTGGCCTTACATTTAGGTCTTTAATCCATTTTGAGCCTATTTTTGTGTATGGTGTTAGGGAGTGATCTAATCTCATACTTTTACATGTACCTGTCCAGTTTTCCCAGCACCATTTATTGAAGAGGCTGTCCTTTCTCCACTGTACATTCCTGCCTCCTTTATCAAAGATAAGGTGTCCATATGTGCGTGGGTTTAGCTCTGGGCTTTCTATCCTGTTCCACTGATCTATCTTTCTGTTTTTGTGCCAGTACCATACTGTCTTGATTACTGTTGCTTTGTAATATAGTCTGAAGTCAGGGAGCCTTATTCCTCCAGCTCCTTTTTTCGTTCTCAAGATTGCTTTGGCTATTCGGGGTCTTTTGTGTTTCCATACAAATTGCGAAATTTTTTGTTCTAGTTCTGTGAAAAATGCCAGTGGTAGTTTGATAGGGATTGCATTGAATCTGTAGATTGCTTTGGGTAGTAGAGTCATTTTCACAATGTTGATTCTTCCCATCCAAGAACATGGTATATCTCTCCATCTATTTGTATCATCTTTAATTTCTTTCATCAGTGTCTTATAATTTTCTGCATACAGGTCTTTCGTATCCTTAGGTAGGTTTATTCCTAGATATTTTATTCTTTTTGTTGCAATGGTAAATGGGAGTGTTTTCTTGATTTCACTTTCAGATTTTTCATCATTAGTATATAGGAATGCCAGAGATTTCTGTGCATTAATTTTGTATCCTGCTACTTTACCAAATTCATTGATTAGCTCTAGTAGTTTTCTGGTAGCATCTTTAGGATTCTCTATGTATAGTATCATGTCATCTGCAAACAGTGACAGCTTTACTTCTTCTTTTCCGATTTGGATTCCTTTTATTTCCTTTTCTTCTCTGATTGCTGTGGCTAAAACTTCCAAAACTATGTTGAATAAGAGTGGTGAGAGTGGGCAACCTTGTCTTGTTCCTGATCTTAGTGGAAATGCTTTCAGTTTTTCACCATTGAGGATGATGTTTGCTGTGGGCTTGTCATATATGGCTTTTATTATGTTTAGGAAAGTTCCCTCTATGCCTACTTTCTGGAGGGTTTTTATCATAAATGGGTGTTGAATTTTGTCGAAAGCTTTCTCTGCATCTATTGAGATGATCATATGGTTTTTCTCCTTCAATTTGTTAATATAGTTTATCACATTGATAGATTTGCGTATATTGAAGAATCCTTGCATTCCTGGAATAAACCCCACTTGATCATGGTGTATGATCCTTTTAATGTGCTGTTGGATTCTGTTTGCTAGTATTTTGTTGAGGATTTTTGCATCTATGTTCATCAGTGATATTGGCCTGTAGTTTTCTTTCTTTGTGACATCCTTGTCTGGTTTTGGTATCAAGGTGATGGTGGCTTCGTAGAAGGAATTTGGGAGTGTTCCTCCCTCTGCTATATTTTGGAAGAGTTTGAGAAGGATAGGTGTTAGCTCTTCTCTAAACGTTTGATAGAATTCACCTGTGAAGCCATCTGGTCCTGGGCTTTTGTTTGTTGGAAGGTTTTTAATCACAGTTTCAATTTCAGTGCTTGTGATTGGTCTGTTCATATTTTCTATTTCTTCCTGATTCAGTCTTGGCAGGTTGTGCATTTCTAAGAATTTGTCCATTTCTTCCAGATTGTCCATTTTATTGGCATAGAGTTGCTTGTAGTAATCTCTCATGATTTTTTTTATTTCTGCAGTGTCAGTTGTTACTTCTCCTTTTTCATTTCTAATTCTATTGATTTGAGTCTTCTCCCTTTTTTTCTTGATGAGTCTGGCTAGTGGTTTATCTATTTTGTTTATCTTCTCAAAGAACCAGCTTTTAGTTTTATTGATCTTTGCTATTGTTTCCTTCATTTCTTTTTCATTTATTTCTGATCTGATTTTTATGATTTCTTTCCTTCTGCTAGCTTTGGGGTTTTTTTGTTCTTCTTTCTCTAATTGCTTGAGGTGCAAGGTTAGGTTGTTTATTCGAGATGTTTCCTGCTTCTTAAGGTGGGCTTGTATTGCTATAAACTTCCCCCTTAGAACTGCTTTTGCTGCATCCCATAGGTTTTGGGTCGTTGTGTCTCCATTGTCATTTGTTTCTAGGTATTTTTTTATTTCCTCTTTGATTTCTTCAGTGATCACTTCATTATTAAGTAGTGTATTGTTTAGCCTCCATGTGTTTGTATTTTTTACAGATCTTTTCCTGTAATTGATATCTAGTCTCATGGCGTTGTGGTCGGAAAAGATACTTGATACAATTTCAGTTTTCTTAAATTTACCAAGGCTTGATTTGTGACCCAAGATATGATCTATCCTGGAGAATGTTCCATGAGCACTTGAGAAAAATGTGTATTCTGTTGTTTTTGGATGGAGTGTCCTATAAATATCAATTAAGTCCATCTTGTTTAATGTATCATTTAAAGCTTGTGTTTCCTTATTTATTTTCATTTTGGATGATCTGTCCATGGGTGAAAGTGGGGTGTTAAAGTCCCCTACTATGAATGTGTTACTGTTGATCTCCCCTTTTATGGTTGTTAGTATTTGCCTTATGTATTGAGGTGCTCCTATGTTGGGTGCATAAATATTTACAATTGTTATATCTTCTTCTTGGATCGATCCCTTGATCATTATGTAGTGTCCTTCTTTGTCCCTTTTAATAGTCCTTATTTTAAAGTCTATTTTGTCTGATATGAGAATTGCTACTCCAGCTTTCTTTTGGTTTCCATTTGCATGGAATATCTTTTTCCATCCCCTTACTTTCAGTCTGTATGTGTCTCTAGTTCTGAAGTGGGTCTCTTGTAGACAGCATATATAAGGGTCTTGTTTTTGTATCCATTCAGCCAATCTGTGTCTTTTGGTGGGAGCATTTAGTCCATTTACATTTAAGGTAATTATTGATATGTATGTTCCTATTTCCATTTTATATATTGTTTTGGGTTCGCTACTATAGGTCATTTCCTTCTCTTGTGTTTCGTGTCTAGAGAAGTTCCTTTAGCATTTGTTGTAAAGCTGGTTTGGTGGTGCTGAACTCTCTCAGCTTTTGCTTGTCTGTAAAGGTTTTAATTTCTCCATCAAATGTGAATGAGATCCTTGCTGGGTAGAGTAGTCTTGGTTTCAGGCTATTCTCCTTCATCACTTTCAGTATGTCCTGCCACTCCCTTCTGGCTTGTAGGGTTTCTGCTGAGAGATCAGCTGTTAACCTTATGGGGATTCCCTTGTGTGTTATTTGTTGTTTTTCCCTTGCTGCTTTTAATATGCTTTCTTTGTATTTAATTTTTGACAGTTTGATTAATATGTGTCTTGGCGTGTTTCTCCTTGTATTTATCCTGTATGGGACCCTCTGTGCTTCCTGGACTTGATTAACTATTTCCTTTCCCATATTAGGGAAGTTTTCAACTATAATCTCTTCAAATATTTTCTCAGTCCCTTTCTTTCTTTCTTCTTCTTCTGGAACCCCTATAATTCGAATGTTGGTGCGTTTCATGTTGTCCCAGAGGTCTCTGAGACTGTCCTCAGTTCTTTTCATTCTTTTTTCTTTATTCTGCTCTGCAGTAGTTATTTCCACTACTTTATCTTCCAGGTCACTTATCTGTTCTTCTGCCTCAGTTATTCTGCTATTGATCCTATCTAGAGTGATCTTAATTTCATTTATTGCATTGTTCATCGTTGCTTGTTTCGTCTTTAGTTCTTGTAGGTCCTTGTTAACTGTTTCTTGCATTTTGTCCATTCTACTTCCAAGATTTCGGATCATCCTTACTATCATTATTCTGAATTCTTTTTCAGGTAGATTGCCTATTTCCTCTTCATTTGTTAGGTCTGGTGGGTTTTTATCTTGCTCCTTCATCTGCTGTGTGTTTTTCTGTCTTCTCATTTTGCTTATCTTACTGTGTTTGGGGTCTCCTTTTTGCAGGCTGCACTTTCGTAGTTCCCGTTGTTTTTGATGTCTGTCTCCAGTGGCTAAGGTTGTTTCAGTGGGTTGTGTAGGCTTCCTGGTGGAGGGGACTAGTGCCTGTGTTGTGCTGGATGAGGCTGGATCTTGTCTCTCTAGTGGGCAGGTTCACGTCTGGTGGTGTGTTTTGGGGTGTCTGTGGCCTTATTATGATTTTAGGCAGCCTCTCTGCTAATGGGTGGGGTTGTGTTCCTGTTTTGCTAGTTGTTTGGCATAGGTTGTCCAGCACTGTGGCTTGCTGGTCGTTGAGTGAAGCTGGGTGCTGGTGTTAAGATGGAGGTCTCTGGGAGATTTCCGCTGTTTAATATTATGTGGAGCTGGGAGGTCTCTTGTTGACCAGTGACCTGAAGTTGGCTCTCCTACCTCAGAGGCAGAGCCCTGACTCCTGGCTGGAGCACCAAGAGCCTTTCATCCACACGGCTCAGAATAAAAGGGAGAAAAAGTAGAGAGAATTAGTAGAAGTATGAGGAAAGAAAGAAGGAAAGGAGGAAAGGAAGGAAGGAAGAAAGAAGCAAAGAAGGAAAGAAAGGAGGGAGGGAGGGAGGGAGGGAGGAAGGAAGGAAGGAGGGAAAGAAGGAAAAAAAGACAGAAAGAAAGATGATACAGTAAAAATAAAATAAAGTATAATATAGTTATTGAATTAAAAAATATTTAGAAAAAAAAAAGGGACGGATAGAACCTTAGGACAAATGTTGGAAGCAAAGCTATACAGAGAAAATCTTACACAGAAGCATACATATACACCTTCACAAAAAGAGGTAAAGGGGGAAAAATCATAAATCCTGCTCCCTGAGACCACCTCCTCAATTTGGGGTGATTCGTTGTCTAAAGGAGGGAGGGAAGGAAGGAAAGAAAGAAAGAACGAAGGTAAAGTATAATAAAGTTATTACAATTAAACTTAATTATTAAGAAAAAGAATTTTTAAAAAAAAGTCATGGACGGATAGAGCCCTAGGACAAATGGTGGAAGCTAGAGTATACAGACTAGATGTCACACAGGAGTATACACGTACACCTTCACAAAAAGAGGAAAAGGGAAAAAAATCATAGATCTCGCTCCTAAATTCCACCTGTTCAATTTGGGATCATTCCTTGTCTATTCAGGTATTCCACAGATGCAGGGTATATCAAGTTGATTGTGGAGCTTTAATCCGCTGCTTCTGTGGCTGCTGGGAGAGATTTCCCTTTCTCTTCTTTGTTTTCACAGCTCACAGGAGCTCAGCTTTGGATTTGGCCCTGCCTCTGCGTGTAGGTCGCTGGAGGGCGTCTGTTTTTTCGCTCAGACAGGACGGGGTTAAAGGAGCCGCTGATTCGGGGCCTCCGGCTCACTCAGGCCGGGGGTTGGGGGATGGGGGAAGGAGGGGCACTGCGTGCTGGGCCGGCCTGCGGCGGCAGAGGCAGCGTGACGTTGCGGCAGAGGCCGGCGTGACGTTGCACCAGCCTGAGGCCCGCCGTGCGCTGTCCCGGGGAAGTTGTCCCTGGATCCCGGGAACCTGGCAGTGGCGGGCTGCACAGGCTCCGCGGAAGAGGGGTGTGGAGAGTGACCTGTGCTCGCACACAGGCCCCTTGGTGGCGGCAGCAGCAGCCTTAGCGTCTCCCGCCCGTCTCTGGGATCCGCGGTTTTAGCCGCGGCTCGCGCCCGTCTCTGGGGTTTCGCTTTCAGCCGCGGCTCGCGCCCGTCTCGGCGGCTCGCGCCCTCAGCCGCGGCTCGCGCCCGTCTCTGGGGTTCGCGCTTTTAGCCGCGGCTCGCGCCCGTCTCTGGAGTTCCTTTAAGCAGCGCTCTTAAACCCCTCTCCTCGCGCACCAGGAGACAAAGAGGGAAGAAAAAGTCTCTTGCCTCTTCGGCCGGTGCAGGCTTTTCCCCGAACTCCCTCCCGGCTAGTCAGTCGTGGTGCACTAACCCCTTCAGGCTATGTTCAAGCCGCCAACCCCAGTCCTCTCCCTGAGCTCCGTCCAAAACCAAAACCGAGCCTCAGCTCGCAGCCCCGCCCGCCCCGGCGGGTGAGCAGACAAGCCACTCGGGCTGGTGAGTGCCGGTCAGCACCGATCGTCTGTGCAGGAATCTCCCCGCTTTGCCCTCCGCACCCGTCGCTGTGCACTACTCCGCGGTCCCGAAACTCCCCCCTCTGCCTCCCGCAGTCTCCGCCCGCGGAGGGGCTTCCTAGTGTGTGGAAACTTTTCCTCCTTCACAGCTCCCTCCCACTGGTGCAGGTGCCGTCCTTATTCTTTTGTCTCTGTTTTTTCTTTTGCCCTACCCAGTTACGTGGGGAGTTTCTTGCCTTTTGGGAGGTCTGAGGTCTTCTGCCAGCCTTCAGTAGGAGTTCTGTAGGAGTTGTTCCACGTGTGGATGTATTTCTGGTGTATCCGTGGGGAGGAAGGCGATCTCCGCGTCTTACTCTTCCGCCATCTTCAAGGTCCCCCCAACATTCTTTTTTGACTTCATAAAGGACATGATGTTTTGACTTCCAGGGATAGTAACTAATTTAAGAATGTTCGCTCAAAAAAAAAAAAAAAAGAATGTTCGCTCCTGAATCATATTTCCCTTTCTCTGCATTTTCCTGAGCCCACTTCCTAGATTTGATTCATTGATGTAGTACTTTCACCTAGTACAGACCGATGCCTTCCATGAGGTAGGCATTAGCCATCTGCCTCTTTCATCTCTCCAGAAGGTTGGAGGGCCTTATATTGCTTTGAGTCAATCATCCTCAGAGCAGAAAAGGTGATACAAAGTAGACTTCAAAATAATAAACTTTTTCCATTGTAATTCTTATTAATTCTAGCTAAACACTAAAACAAGTCTCACTGAAGAAAAATTTAAATTTTAAAAATAATATGACAAATAAAAGTGATCTCTTGGTTAATATCCTATAGGCAGTTATTTTAAAGAGGGTTTAATAATATTTACCACTCATAGGAATCTGCATACATATTAAATGTATGCAGATTCCTATGAATAACTGAATAAATGGTAACCTATAAGTCAAGACTTTTCAGTGAAATAATACTTGTCAGTGGCGCCAGTACCTTTAAATCTAATAAATGTATCTTTTGGGATCATAAATCCCTCAGGATAAAACTCTCAACAACTGGATGCTCATTAAGCATTATTTGGTCCTTTCAAGACAGATGAAATGCCACATTTACTCAACAACAGAAGGAAACTAATCACAGTAAAAACTTCCTTCTTTAATATAAAACATGTGTAACTGTAAAACATTCTTATCCATGAGAAATGTCCTCAGTTCTGTACAGCATATGTGTGTATATTATATGTATTCTAAATGAAAGATTATTCAAACTACACATTCTTCAGCAGATTCTCTCACCATCACAATATACAAGCCCAAAGTAACTAACATCTCCATTTCTGCAAAAGGCAGAATTTGGTCAACTAAAAATTATAATGCCTTGAATTTCTGCAAAGGAATGTAACTCCTTTCTTCTACAAAGTCAGATAAAAGTATACACAGGCACCCGAAAGGGAGAGTAAAGCCACATTCTTTCTAACTCAGGCTGTCACTTCAATCAAAGGTAACTTCCAGTTATTATGAGTTTGAATAAAAGACAATAAAAATGTATCTATAAAAATTTATACCGGGACCTCCCTGGTGGTGCAGTGGTTAAGAATCCGCCTGCCAATGCAGGGAACACAGGTTCGAGTCCTGGTCCAGGAAGATTCCACATGCCGCAGAGCAACTAATCCCGTTTGCCACAACTACTGAGCCTGTGCTCTAAAGCCCACGAGCCACAACTACTGAGCCTGCATGACACAACTATTGAAGCCCGCAAGCTTGGAGCCCATGCTCCGCAACAAAAGAAGCCACCACAATGAGAAGGCTGTGCAAGCAATGAAGCGTAGCCCCTCTCGCCACAACTAGAGAAAGCCTGTGTGCATCAAGGAAGACCCAACGCAGTCAAAAATAAATACATAAACTTATTTTTAAAAAAATTTATACCATGACTATATAAAATTATGTGTATCTTAGACTTCTTTCTTTTTTAAAAACTTTTAACCTGTTTTTAAAATTGAAGTATAGTTAAGTTACAATGTTGTGTTAGTTTCAGATGTACAGTGAAGTGATTCAGTTATTATATATATATTTCAGATTCTTTTCCATTATAGGTTATTACGAGATTTTGAATATAGTTCCCTGTGCTATACAGTAGGTCCGTGTTGTTTATCTATTTCATATATAGTATGTATATGTTAATACCAAACTTCTAATTTATCTCCTCTTGCCACCACTATCCCCTTTCATAACTGTTAAGTTTTTTATCTGTGAGTCGATTTCTGTTTTGTAAATAAGTTCATTTGTATTATTTTTTTTTAGATTATACATGTAAGTGATATCATATGATATTTGTCTTTCTCTGTCTGACTTACTTCACTTAATATGACAATCTCTGGGTCCATCCATGTAGACTTATTTCTGAAATGTGCTGGCTAGCCTATTTGAAATAATTCAAACTTCAGATATGAAAGAACAAACAGTTCTTGTAAAGAATAATCTTAGGTTAAGAAGAGTTCTTTGTGTTTGTAGGACAGTCTGTACCCAGTAAATATGAACTCAGAAAGGAATCATAAATAGTATTACAATTTGTTATATACTTTTTTAAAATTAATTTTTTAATATATATGAAAATAGATAAACAAAAGATAGACAACTAAGGGCAGAAGAGTAAATCTACTTAGTTCAGCATGCCACACTACCTTCTAACCCATTTTTCTTAAGTGTGAAGCTTTAAGAACCCCTAAAATACATCAGCATATAGAAACCCAAGAACTATCAAAATTATTGTCATCTGGGGCTTCCCTGGTGGCGCAGTGGTTGAGAGTCCGCCTGCCGATGAAGGGGACACGGGTTTGTGCCCCGGTCCGGGAAGATCCCACATGCCGCGGAGCGGCTGGGCCCGTGAGCCATGGTCACTGAGCCTGCACGTCCGGAGCCTGTGCTCCACAATGGGAGAGGCTACAACAGTGAGAGGCCCGGGTACCGCAAAAAAATATATATATATATATTGTCATCTTCTGTACCCATCAGAGAAATTAGCCAAAGTCTTAGGGAGGAACGCATCTTCAACAAATGACCCAGAATATACTGACTTGAGCCCTACTACCAAATTTCTGCTTTAAAAAATCTAAACCCTTGAAAACTGAAAAATCGAAATCATTACCTTGATTTTTCTTTTAAAGAATTATTTCTATTTTCTCACCTTGATGCTTTCTCACCATGTTTCTTGTCCCCTTTCTCACAGCTTATCAGTGGTCGTTAAACAGGCAGTACCTTAGCTTTATAAAATAGGACCATAAACTGAAATGAAATTAACTATGCTGTTTAAAGTATTTGAATTTATATATTTAAACATACAATTATGGAAAACTTAAGCCTTCTAATTGTTCCAGGGAAAATTTAAGCATTTCTCCTCTACAGCCCACTATAACAGTCCATAGTACCCAGCTTCTAGTTCCCTAAAATATTTATTTACAGACCTATCTCCCCTGTTAGACTAGACATTTCATGAGGGGAAGACTCTACCTTATCATCACCTCTCTGTTCCCAGGGTCTAAAATAGTGGCTAGAACACACAGGGCACTCAATAAATGTTCAATGAATTGATTTTATATACTTTGGCCCAGATACTTGTCATTCACATATTCTGCTGACCATGTGGGATAGGCATTGAGCTATACTGCTCAAAATTTTAGCAGGAAATCACAGAACAAATTCTCCCCAAGTGTAATCAATATCCTTGCCTTTTTCATGTTGGTGATTTCAAGTATGTAAAGTTACAGTCATCTATATCCCATAAGAAGGTAGAGCCTCTTAATTCAGAATATGTACACAAATATATTTTTGACTCTGTAGCATACAGTAATAACTTTAAGATTAAATACCTAATTGTGAAAAAAAGAGCTGTTCTTGCCAGAATCCAAGTCCTCTGAAAGTAGCCAATGCTGTCTTATTAATTAGTAAGCTAATGGAAATGTTGCCAGAATTTCTTTCAGCGTCTAGAAAACGGAGTCTGCAGTGTGCCAGGTCTTCAGTGATTTGTTTTTGTAAATAGTGGTGTAATAAACCCAAGGAGGCCAAAAAAAGCAAATTTTAAAAAAATAAATATTAATTTGCTATCAAGATGGATATGACCTTTTTACCCAAGCCTACTACTGACAATCCAGAAAGACTATGTGAAGTAGTCATTCATTTATCTTAACTGCATTTGCAGGTACTTCCACAACTCGAGGTTTAAAATGCCCTCAATTTTGCATCCCTGTGGCTATTCTATAAGGAATCACATTATTTTACCCATGTACTTTATTATTTTTCTGACCTTCCAAGAAAATTCAATAATATAAATCTACAAAATGAAATAATACTCAAGAATTCTACTTTCCTCCCTCAGCATGCCTGAACAAAACCTTCAGATTTACATTCATTGTATTGCGTGGGGATTGTATGAAGAGGCACCATTGTGGGGTTCAGAGCTGTGCATGCTCTGAAGTCAAACTGAGTCCTGGGCTGGAGCACTGATGACTGGTTTTAAGACACTGGGTCAAGTTATCTCAATTTTCTTAGCCTCAGTCTTAAATCTACAACATGGAGATCATTTAGCAACCATCACATTGTTTTCTTCAAGAGACTAAATGAATTAATTCGTGTAAAGTGCTAGGACAATGCTTGTGACACATTAAGAACTCAATGAAAGTTTATTATTATTATATATCAATATGGATCACTGATTTAAAATTAAGCTGCTTGGGAAAATGAATATTGTATATATGTTCAAAGCCTGCTTTCTCTGTTTTGATTCAGATACTGTCTTAAGATTTTAGGTATTTCACTTAGATGAATTTCACTCTCACAAAGTATAAGAAATCTATGGCATTAGGTTTCCAGGATTCAGACTAAGTCAGGACCCAATGCCCTTTTTTAAAAATCTGGAAATTTCTGTAATCTCTTATGCATGATACAAGATTAAAAAACTTGAAATAGAATGGTGCTTGTTTCCATGTATCTGGTTACACTCCTGCAGTTCATGCCTACTAGTCTTTATATAAATATTTTTAGTCTAGTTCTTTAATTACACAGGGAGGGTTGGGAATGGGGGAAGAGTTTCATGCAGGACATAGCATATCACTTAGTTTTCAAAAACAAATAAGATTTCAATGGTAAACATGGCACATAGTTTGAGCTAAGTCAGGTTCACAGACTGGAGAGAAGTGGGCAAGCCATTCAGAGCGTAACAACTAATCAGACTGCCTAGTGAAGCATATACACTAGTGAAGAGGTGGTCAATAAAGCGGGAAAGGCCAGGACCAAACCCCAGAGGGCCTTGACTAACTGGCTGAGTCTGGAATTCATTATCCAGGTGACGATGATCGTTGGTCTTGGATAGTTGGAATTCCAGGTAGGATTGTCTATAGACACTGGAAATGATGAAGCTCTGATTCTATGAGGAATTCCCTTCTAGCACAGGGACTGGTACCAACTTCTCAAAGAGAGATGGGGTGAGTAATATGGGTGGCTGGGAGTCATGATCCATTTCTACCCCTCCTCCATGTTCCTCATCTGCAAGTCCTATCAAACTATCTCCAAATATATCTCAAGTCCACAGGCTTAGGACTCACCATATTCACTACCACCTCAATGTCCAAGCTACTAGCATCTCTTTTACTGCCCAAATAGACTTCTAAGGGGTCTTTTGGATTCCAATTTGCCCTATTCCCTTCCACTTTCTACGACTTATTGATTCTTCACAGTGCAACCAACATAATATTTTAAAGTGGTAAATGAAGGCCTTTTAACAATTTGCCTGTGACACTTCCATTAAAATCTATGTTCTTCTTCATAGCTCTTCACTCACAATACATTCTACCCACATATATATTTTTTCACTTACTCTTCATACCGAGCTCTTTTCTGTCTCAGGAAATACTATTCCTTCTTTATGGAGTGTTCCTCGACTGCCACCAAATCATTTCAGAGCTGGCTCCTTTCCAGCCATAGCATCTCAACTTTAAGATTTTCTCCTTCCCCATTCAGAGGGGTTCCACTGTTATTCTCTGACATGGCACCTTTTCTCTTCTTTAAAGTACTTTCTGCAATTTAGAGCTATTCTATTTTTGGTTTACCAGTGTGTATGTTAAAGTGTATATATGTCTACGTGTGTGTGTGCGTGTGCGTTTTATGTGTGTGATTGATTGATTGGGGATTTTTGTTGTTTGTTTCCCACACTAAGCTATAAATTCTATGAGGGCAGAAACCACATCTGTACCAGAATAAAGTAGGCACTTAATAAATACTTAATGAATAAAATAGATGAACAAAGACTAAAAAAATGAATGAGATTTTAAAATAGGAGAATCATTAACCAAACAAAGGAGAAGTCATAGGAACATATGCTATTTTCAAAGTAAAAGGAGAAAAGGATCAAAGAAACTGCTTAGGAAGATAACACTTTAAATAGATAAAGAGTCATGTTCCAGGTACCACACGAGGTGATTTACATTGGTTATTTCCTTTAATCTTTGAAGTAATTCTTAAAGGCAATGGGCCTGATAGCTCACTTTCGCCCCTCTAGATCCATTCTCCATTATTTTCACTGTGTAGTAAAAATCTAACCTTGGCCTTTGTCCCTGGCTTATGGGAAGTAATCTCTGTGCCCTGGAAAAGTTAGGAGTATCTACAATTGCATGGGAGCCTTGAGTCATGCTGGATAGTCTAACTATGATTTAGGGTAGGGGTTGACCATGACAGAGAAAAACAACAATGGGATTTAGGGTGGGTGCTTTGGGTCACATAGTGTCAGTCAACCCAGAGACTGAGACCAACCAGATGGGCAATCAATCAATCTTGCCTATGTAATAGAGACTCAATAGGAATTCAGAATGCCAAGGCTCCGGTGAGCTTCCCTGGTTGGCAATACTATGTGCATACTGTCACAACTGGTGCCAGGAAAATAATGTGTCATAATGTGACTCCATAAGGACAAGATAATAGAAGCATTGCATTTGTACTTTCTCAGACGCTGCTCTATGTGCTTCATCCACGGGCCGATTTTAATCAGTATCTTTTCCCTATAATAAACCATAACTGTGAGTATAAGAGCTTCCAGTAGGTTTGTGAGTCCTCCTAGCAGACTATCAAAGTTGAAGGTAGTTTTGAGAACCCCCTCCCCAAAATGCAGTTGGAGGCAGAGGTGCGGGCGGTTCCCTCTGACTCTGTAGTTGGCTTACACTCTTGCATCCACCATGATCTCTGACTTGGGAGCTGAACCGTATGGATTACACAGATGAGCTCAATCTTTAACTGAAGGTTGAGTACAGCCAATGAGGAGCCCAGATGAAGGCTAGAGAGAGGGAGGAGAGAGAAGCTGGTATTTATTCATGTGGTTCCCTCTCAGCAGGACTGCCTCAGATTGGCTGTGCCCCTCTTTGATAGAAAGTCACTGCTTCTCTTAAGGCAAAATGTTCTACATGATTCCATTAACTCTTCCCTCCCTTTCTCCCTTTGGCTGGAAAAGGAAGATGCAGAAGTGAAGGTGAGTGACAGCAGTTTCAATGGATTCCTGCACATCCTCCCCTTGTTACTCCTCAATATCCCACATACTTTCATAATTAGTCCTTCTATAAAAAAATCCTTCTCAATTTTTCCTAAACTGAGGAGGTCTTTTTTTTCTTACCCTGTCAGGAGCCTCACTCATACAGGAAAGCACTATAACATTTTACAGATGAAAAAAACAGAGCCTCAAAGAGGTAAAAAGAACTTGTTTAAAGTCACACACTAAGGGTAAAAGTGAGACTGGAACCTGTACTTGTCTAACAGCAGAGCATATGCTCTTTCCATGACAATAGGCAGAAGAAAAATTGACAAAGGGGATAATGAAGGAAAAGCAAGGGAATAAGCAGAGAACCAGGAAGATGCATGGTCACAGTTTCTAACAGAATTTCAGCAAGAGATTGAGGATGGGGTGAGGAGCAGTGTGAAGATATAAAATCCTTCAAAGAAGACTGAGTGCTTAGTAAACTCTGGATTAAACCAATGTGACACCAGGACATTTGAAGAGTAAAAATATAAATACATAAAAAATAAATAAATAAATAAAATTATGTAAACATTATGCTGGTCAGTTAATCGTGAAGAATAGAGTGTGTGAGTGTGTGTGTATGTGAATCAGTAAATGCATACATACTTACATACATACATACAAATGCACATACATAAAAAGACCATAGGGAATATAGAATATGAGAAGGAAAGTGTGTGAGAAGGCAGATGGCAAAATTTGTTTCATGTATCACTAATAATTTTGCAGAAATGTCTGTGACTGATGGGCAGCATTTTTCATTGTGGAAAAGGAACATTTCATGATAAACTCTGGCAGAGAAAAATGTATTCTGTATGAAAGAATTTCTCACATTTCCAAGCTGGTTTAAATTAATATGCAAAAAGCAGCAAGAAGAAAAAAGATTGATTTTCATGAAATCAATATGCAGCTTAAATTTGTCACTTTATTCATATTTTGTAAAACAGTACTACTTTCCAGTTCCAGGGGGTAAAGTGACAGAAAGCACAAGGTATAGGCTCTAAAACTGAGCAAAGATTCTTAAATGAAACAAAAAAAAATTTTAAGAAAAAAATCAAACAATAAATTATGATCTCTCCAAGTTATTATTGTTTTTATATTTTTAATAGCATATATATCAACTTCAGGCAACTGAAAGATAAATCTCAGTGTTATCAAAAGCAATTAAAAAGATCCCTTTAATTTCCAACTAAAATTTAATATAGACATTAGCAATGTTGAAAGACACCCTATTCTCCAAACTTTAAACTTCCCAGAACAAACAGTGAGGTCATTCTAATTTTAGAAAAGACATCTCAGAAGTCTAACTCAAATCCCTTTTGTTCTTTTGTTCATTGAATTAATGGGCTAATCAGGCGGTGAAGCCAGCTATCTCTCTGCTGATAACAATAAAAGAGGAATTCCTTGAGAGAGTAGTTTTTTACTCAGCTTTCAGTCTGGTACTCAGCCATGACAGAGGCTGGGTGCATGGATACTCTCTGGCAAAGTAGAATGGATGCTATACCAGGAGGCAAGAGGTCTGCTCAGCAAATGATTTCTTTTGCAACCTAAGCAAAGAACCTCACTATTGTTTTTCTTTAATCTCTTCTTTAAATTGAAGGGACTGGACTAGATCTGGTAAGGCAAATAGATTCCTTACCTTTTACCAACGCCATTTTACTGGTAATGACGGCTGAGCATGTAAGAAAGAGGCTTTGTGCTCAGTACGAAGGAGCACTTTGATCTATTAGCAATGTCTGCGGATGGGTAAGCTGCAATAGGCAACTTGTTTAGTTCCTAGACGATTGTTAGATGTCCTTTGAACACAAACATTTGGTACAATTAGGATTAATAACGAACTAGTCTATAACAATAGGCCATAAAGAACACTGGACTTGAGTTTTTTTGTCTATAAAATTAGAAAATTATAGTGAATAACATAACATCTAAGGTCTCTTATAACTAGAACATTCTGTGCTTCTAGGTAGAAAAGATTCTGAAATGTGTCTTAATTGCTATTTGGAGATTAATAATTATAATGAACACTGATGATTATATTGACCAATGTTAAGTAGCATTTAGATCCTAAACATATAGATATACAAAGCAGTGATTCTCCTGGGACCCTAGCTGTACTTCTCACTAATCCCCTCCCAGTTACCATTTAGGGCCCAGATGTCCAGGGAAAATGGGGCCATCTGGAACTGGTCTCCTTCCTGGAGAGATAGCTAAGATGGAAAGACAGCCGCACCAATTTCAAAGAAACAACCTTCAAATCTGTCTAGAATGTACTATTGAACGAGTTTCCAGGGGCAAAGACAGGACGATGTCCCCCTAAAAGTTATTTTCTATTTGCAAATATATGATGAAACAAGTCACATTTCTGTCTCTAGTACAGTCGTCCTGGAAGTTTCACATCTAGCATCTCTGCCATCCCTACCCTTCTCCAAAGATAGTCCATCTGTAACAGAAGAGAGGTGATAAATATTACCCAGAAGCTCACAACACAGATTTGTAGGTTGAAAGGAAAACAGTTTTTAGCAAAAGTGGTTCACATTTTTGTCTGAAATATAAAACTAGATGTAAAACTATAGTGAAAAAAACACCTGCCAATGGGTAAAGTCCAAAGAAACTTTGAATAATGAAAAGAAAGCTATAAATTCCATTGGAAAAAATAGTGAGCAACACAAAACTGTAAAGGGTTGCAGGCTCCACCTCAAAAGGCAGCCTCTGCATCTGAAAATGACAGCATTGATATGCTACAAAACATTCCACCAAAGTTTGAAGCAGCATATCCCATGGTGGCACTGCTGATAACTGTCATGGCAAATAGTGATCAGCATTCAGTTGATGAATAATAGTTTAGGGAAGTAATTATATATAGAGGTGATGGTTAGAAAAATCTGTTTTTTGTTGTTAAATAAAAACATTATCTGACTAGAAAGGAACTGGTGATTGGAGAATTTTTATCAAGAAAATAAGAAAATTTGGTCAAAACTTAGCCAGAGCAAATTGTTTTTGCAAACTAGACTTTAACATGTCTGCCACATTGAGCCTCACTGGGGAAATACTGAGTGTAAAGTGATTTTCCCCAATGAGTGTGGACTTCTGATTCACTGGGGATTCTAAAAGTCTCTGCTGCACCATCATAGCCACACTGAAGGAGCCTTGAACAGGCATATCATATAATATTTTAACTAAACCCCAGATAGAACAAACCTACATTTCTTGGTTGTATATATAAATAGACTTATCTTCAAATTTCAGTTAAGTAATTAAAAATGATTACCTATTTGATATTTTTCTTGACACTATTGTTAATTCAAGTCCCACAACTTAAATCTCAGATCAGAAAAAATCATGAGTTTAAAAACATTTGTACTTTTTAGTTTTTAAGTAAATGATGCTATGTATTACTAAAAGTTTATAACACATAAAGAACTCTTACAACTCAACAACAAAAAACCAAACAACTCATTTCAAAATGGGCAAAGAACTTCAATAGACATTTCTGCAAAGAAGATATACAAATGGCCAAAAAACATACGAAAAGATGCTTAAAATAATTGGGCATTAAAGAAATACAAATCAAAACTATAAGATACTACTTCATACCTGCTAGAATGTTGAAAATCAAAAAAATGAAAATAACAAGTGTTTGCAAGGATGTAGAGAAACTGTAACCCTTACATACAGCTAGTGGGAATGTAAACTAGTACAGACACTGTGGAAAACAGTTTGGTGGTTCATTAAAAAGTTAAACATAGAATCACCATGTAACCCAGCAATTCCACTCCTAGGTATATACCCTCCAAAACTGAAAATAGGTACTCAAACAAATACTTGTACATGAATGTTCATAGCAGCACTATTCACAACAGCCAAAGGGTAGAAACAATCCAAATGCCCATAAGTGAAGAATGAATAAAAAAAATGTAGATATGCATACACTGGAATATTATTCAGCCATAAAATGGAATGAAGTACTGATACATGCTACAGTGTGGATGAGCCTATAAAAAACTACGCTAAGTGAAAGAACCCAGACACAAAAGGTCACATACTGTATGATTCCGTTTATATGAAATATGCAGAGTAGGTAAATTCATAGAGATAGAAAGCAGATTGGTGGCTGTCAAGAGCTAGAGCAAAGGGAAGAACAAGAAGCGATTACTTAATGGGTTTAGGGTTTTCTTTTGGAATAGTGAAAATGTTTTGGGACTTGATGTAGGTGGTAGTTGCACAACACCGTGAAGGCACTAAATTCTACTTACACTGGACACTACAAAATGGTTAATTTTATGTTATATGACTTTCACTTCATTTTTTTAAGTTTATAGCAGACTTCCCAAGACTTTGTCGATGATAAGTACCCATAAAAAATGATGGGGTCATTACAAATGAGTGAACAAATTTTAAAAGGAAATATTGCCCACTCCCAAACCTGGGACAATGTGAGAATCACAATGAATAATGATGGTTATGACTCACTGTGGGGAAGATGAATCTACTAGTCCCTTACTGGTACTAAACAAAAAGGGAGAAGAGAAGACTATTCCTTATAAGAGCTAAGGGCCAGCTAATAAACATACTGTTGGCCCTCTGTATCCACGGGTTCCACATTTTAGAATCCATGGTTGGTTGAATTCCTGGATTATGGAACCTCCAGCAGCTTGAGGGCCAACAGTGCTATGCCATCTTATATAAAAGACTTGAGCATCCACGGACTTTGGTATTTGTGGGGTGGGGGAGGGAGGTCCTGGGACCAGTCCCTCATGGATACTGAAGGACAACTGTAAAAGGAATGATAGAAATGACCATTGTGCAACATCATAATAGTACTTGATTCAGGCAAGAATCGTCAATGAATGCTAGACCTACTGCATAAGAGTTTATAAGGAATAGGATATTTAGACAAAACGTATTACTTAATGTTACAGTGGATAAACACGGCAGATACTACGTTTGCTAAGGGATCAATCTTGACATCACTAAAACTGAGGCAAACTGACATTGTGTGCCTCCTGATATGAGGTACTAAAGTTGTATTACTCTCAAAATGCAAAACCTCAATCCAACCATGAGGAAACATTAGAAAAACCGAAAATAAGGGAAATGATACAAAATTCAAAACATGTCAGTGTCATGAAAAACAGTAGAAAGACACCTGACAACTAAAGGCAATGTGTGATGCTCAATTGGATTCTTAGTTAGGACAGAGAAATGGCTAACACAAACACTATTAGAACAATTGATAAAACTTGAATATGGACTATACATTAGATAATAGCATTGTGCTGTTGTCAAAAATCCTGAATCTGATAGTTGTACTGTGATTATATAAGAGAAACGCTTCTTAGAAAGGACTTAGTGCTAAAGGGTCATCATATCTACAATTTACAATCATGTTGGTCAGCAATAATGATAGCAATAAAAATGACAACAATGTGTGTGTGTGTGTATGTGTGTGTGATGTGTGTGCACATATAGAGAGAGAGGGAGCAAGCCAAAATGCTATCAATTGTTGTGCGTATTTGGGAATTCATTGTACTATCCTTGCAGCTTTTCTGTAAGTTTGGAATTTTTTACTTAAGAACTAAATTTTTAAAAATTGCGTTTCTGAAATAAGTTTAATTTCGTTCAAGCCTATATGGTTACACAGATCAGAGACTATGTTCATAGCCATACTATCTCTTTTTTTTTTTTTTTTTTTTTTTTTTTTATGCAGTACGCGGGCCTCTCACTGTTGTGGCCTCTCCTGTTGCGGAGCACAGGCTCCGGACGCGCAGGCTCAGTGGCCATGGTTCATGGGCCTAGCCGCTCCGCGGCGTGTGGGATCTTCCCGGACCGGGGCACGAACTCCTGTCCCCTGCATCGGCAGGCGGACTCTCAACCACTGCGCCACCAGGGAAGCCCCATACTATCTCTTAATTGCCATTTTCCTCTTAGAAGCATGGCAAACGGAAATGAGAAATCCCATTTGCTTATCAAGTCTATCTGCTTGCCAGTGCCAGATTATTCCCCATGGCATCACTTTTACTGCTATTTTGGGTCCACTTTTAGGAGGCTCAAATGTGTGGGAGTCCACCATTCCCTTGAGAGGTATCTTCTCTTAACTGTCGCTTGCTGAAATAGAGGTCTTCCTTAAATGCTTCCTTAGTTGTGCCACCAATTACGTAGCAGAACTTGCCGCTCAGGAAGATAATTCTTATTTCCAATGGTCTGTACATGAACCTCCTTTAATTATTAACCTCTGGCTTCTTTGTGATTTTGACTATTGAACTATAGTCTCACAAAACATCAGAGCTGAAAGGGACCTCAGAGACAACCAGGTTTAATCCCTTCGTTTTTTAGGTAAAGCACAGGGTCCAGAAAGTTTAAATGACTTACCCAAACTAAGACATTAAGTTTAGGTCAGAGTGAGAGTAAGAAACCTGGTCTATTCATTCCCTGACCTGTAATCTCTCCACCTACACGATGCCTCATCAAAGGGTTCAGGATCTTTCTTTTAACTGATTTCTGCCTTAAATGTCTGAGAAAAATTAGAGAATACTAATTTGCTTTTCATAAACACTACACGTACAATAATCTTTCAAAGCAACGTTTATTTCTAACAAAGCTGAAAGAGCTTTATTTCTTAAGGTTCAGAGCAAAACCCAGTTAATCCTGGTCCCATGTAAAATACATGGACCCATGAAGCATATCTTTAGTTCTCTCATTTTTGAACATAGTTCTGCCTAAATGTTTGTTCCTCTGCCAGCTATCTAGAATTCTAGAACAGCATTTATCACACTCTGGAAAGGGAAGTTGGCTCATGGAGATTTCATCTACACAGGCACTGCTGGAAACCAATATTCTAATATTCTTGCTAATGAGGCTTGATTACAAAAGAAGAGGGTAACAGAGTCCCAATTTTTCTTAAAATACAACGTTTTTTTACTTCCAGAAACATTTGAATGTTTGTTTTTCCTTCCACTTCTGATTCTGACCAAGACTGTAATCCCATATCAAATTTCAGCAATAAGGGTAGTTTTGTAGTCCTTTTTGCTACAACCAAAAAACAGAAATGCTAAAAATCTCAAGAAACCCTATTCATATAGAATCTGTAAGAAAAAAGAAATCTGGGGGAATTCTGGGGCAACATACAGGTGACTGATAAGAAGGATTCAATGGAAGGACAAAAATCAAAGGCCAATTAGAGTGAAATGGAAAGATCAGGGGAAGTCAGGAAGTAAAGACAATGGTTCTAAGGCAATGTTCTCAAGAATTTTGATTCTAATGGCAGCAGAAAATTCTAGCAGTTATATTTTTAAATAGCTTGCTTCCAAACTCTTACAAGTTTTCTTGATATACATCATAAATCTCTATTAGTAGTGGCCAAATCTGATGGTCAATATTTTGTTTTCCTAATACTCAAAATCGCATAAGCATTACAACAGCTAGCCACTCCATTCTTCTTTGGGTTTCCCTAACACTGAGGTCTTCTGGCTGCCTTCTTGCTGGTTGTTCATTCTCCTCCTCCCTTGGCAGCTGTTCCACTTTCAGTTCACATTAAATGATAGACGGCCTCAGGTCAGATCTCCGGACCTCTTTGTCTCTGTCCACTCCTTCCCCAGGAAGTTTCATCTAAGGACAAGTGGATTACTTCCAAATTTGTATCTTCAACTCTGACTTCTCCTCTGGGAGCTATGCTCATACATCCAAAATGGGATGTGGCCATTATCTAGCTAAAAGGCAACCCAAGCTTAACTGGCTGCTCTGGAACGCACAGAGAAAAAAAAATGAATGCTATACTTTTATTTACAGCCAGTGAAATTGTTCTCCCCAGCCTTCTACCTGCTAGCTGTAAGAAAATCACATGAACAAAACATCTTACCTAGTTTAAACTTGGCCTAGTCTGATAGTTGGAGAGATCCTTCAGATAATATTTAATTTCTCTCAAGGAGAAAAAAGAACACTTGGTTCTTCAAATATCTGCCCTCGTGACATTGGTGGGAGGGGTCCACTGGCTTTCATGATGATCCTTTTATGTACTAGTTCTTTGCTACTCAAATTGTGGTCTGTGACCATCGGCATTGATATCACCTGGGAGCTTGTTGGAGATGCACAGCCCCAGTCTACACTCCAGCCCTACTGGATCAGGATCTGCATTTTAACCAGATCCTTAAGTGATTCACAAGTCTGAGAAGCACAGCAGAGCTGGCATCCACTCTGGATGCCCCTGGATGCCTCTTACCCTGCTGATGTTCTGAGCTGCAACCTATGATTGCTACAATTTTTGTGGGATTTTGGTTGTTTGGCTTGGCTTTTTTTTTTTTTTTTTTTTTGCGGTACGCGGGCCTCTCACTGCTGTGGCCTCTCCTGTTGCGGAGCACAGGCTCCGGACGCGCAGGCTCAGTGGCCATGGCTCATGGGGCCAGCCACTCCGCGGCATGTGGGATCTTCCCCGACCGGGGCACGAACCCGTGTCCCCTGCGTTGGCAGGCGGACTCTCAACCACTGCGCCACCAGGGAAGCCCTGGGCTTGGCATTTTTGTGTTTGGTTTTTTTTGTTTGTTTCCGTCTGTTTGCTCAGAGCCTGGCACTTCTGAGTAGCCCAATCATCCTCACCCCAGCTCCCACTAGTAGCAAACTCTGGAATGACTGACTTGTCCTTCATTCAGTGTGTAGCTCAGGCACCAGCCCAGCCTCTGCTGTAGGGACTCTAGCCATTAGACCACTGTCGCTCAACCCAGCTCCTGTGGCTCAGGAAAGCTAATTCTTTTGGATGACTGTGTGGTGTGGTGAAATTGTTGCGGCATGGTGTAAGAGAGATGGGAGAGTAAAGAGGTGATATGTTACCAGAGACATAAACAATGATTTTATTTACCTAATTCATTCACCCATCTCCAAGAGGGCACTTTAGAAGACACCTCTCCAACCACCTAACTGTCATCTCTCTCCCCTGTTTTCTTCTTATAAATCCTCAGACTAGACCAAATAAAAAGCTTTTCTTTTCCTTCCATGACATCTTATTTTTCTTCCTTCTGATTTACCAAACAGCAGATAGTCTCTTCCCAACTTGGGAAAACTTATGTGAGCTGAGACAGTTGAGCTCAGACGGAATCAAGGAAATCTTATCTCAAGATGAAAGCCTAGCTTGCCATATTTGGTCTAGAAATCCACACCTTAGGGCCTCCGTACTAATTGTTTCTTCTGATCATTGCATAGTTATATATTTATCTCCCTTCAGGGAAGTGAATGAGTAGAACTGATGAGGGTAACATTTTTTTGGTTTTTGCTTTATGCAGTTGAGCAAATGTGAAAGCATTTTGCAACATTATGCCTCCATTATATAGGCCAAGCAACTCTGGGGGTGGGGCAACTCATTCTTCCTGCACAATCCCACATCTCCCTTATTATCATCACCATCCATCCACCAAGATAGTTGTACCACAATGTAGGAGTCATGCTTAAATCATCTTTTTCTAAATCCTTTACATACAATCAGTTAGCGGTCCTTTTATGTCTAAATTTAAAATATCTCTAGAATCCTACCATCTCTCACCATCTATTCAGCTCCCATGGAAGTCTTGCCATTAGCTTGTTTCTCCCCTTAACTCCTATCTTTCTCTCACTAATTGTGAACGCAGCACCCTTGTGATTTTCGAAACAGTGAATAAAAATGATATATCCAATAATATCTCTCCCTTAATAAAACCATTTAATGGCCACACATTACAATGAAAATCCAACTCCTTCACATGGTTTGTAAGATCATAGATGATCTCAGCTCAGGGCACCATTTGGGTCTCATGTCCTACCATTTCCTCTTTGTTTATTACACTTAGGCGCACTGGCCTTTTTCTATCCCTAGGACACGTTAACCTCATTCTTGTCTAGGACCTTTGCATGCTCTGTTCTGCCTGGAACACCACAGCCTAACTGACATTCTTTTCAACACTGATGTCCGAGCTCAAATGGCACCTTCTCAGGAGGAACCACTTTAATATTGCATGTTAGACTCTTTGTTATTCACCATGCTATTATTGTTTTAACTTTAAAAAAATTTATACCAATCTCTGGAATCAACTTATTACATACTTGCATGTTTATCATTGCCTATTTATCATCCATCTCCTAAATCTCCCCAACAAGTAAAATTTCTAAAATCAGTGACTTTGCTTTTCACCTTTATATTCTCAGCACAATACTTTGGTATTCAAATATATTTCTTAAATAAATGAACGAATGGATGAATGAATGAATGAATGAATGAACAAATGCTGGCATGGGCATGGTAGGAAGGAGATTTACACATTGTTGTGTGTGGTTTCAGGAAAGTTAGCTCTAATACATATCAGGAGTCTTAAAATGCCCAAATCCTTCAGTCAAAAAGTCTCTAACGGTAATCCTATCCTATGATGTTTACCATAGCATTATTTACAACATAAAACAATGAAAAAAAATTTAACAAATATCCAGTATTTGGGGAATGGGTCATCTATATGGTATTAATATATGCACTTGAAATAATAAAGATTCGGGCTTCCCTGGTGGTGCAGTAGTTGGGAGTCCGCCTGCCGATGCAGGGGACGCGGGTTCGTGACCCGGTCCGGGAAGATCCCACGTGCCGCGGAGCAGCTGGGCCCGTGAGCCATGGCCACTGAGCCTGCGCGTCCGGAGCCTGTGCTCCGCAACGGGAGAGGCCACAACAGTGAGAGGCCCGCGTACCGCAAAAAAAAATAATAATAAAGATTCTCTTATTTTTATGATATAACTTTTTAAAATGGAATATTTTCTGATATGTAATAACAAAAATGCATACCAGGGCTTCCCTGGTGGCGCAGTGGTTGAGAGTCCACCTGCCGATGCAGGGGACACAGGTTCATGCCCCGGTCCGGGAAGATCCCACATGCCGCGGAGCGGCTAGGCCCGTGGGCCATGGCCGCTGAGCCTGTGCGTCCGGAGCCTGTGCTCTGCAACGGGAGAGGCCACAACAGTGAGAGGCCCGCGTACCGGGAAAAAAAAAAAAAAAAAAAGCATACCAAAGTATACACCTCCTTTGATGGCAAAGGTTTTTTCTCCCTTCTTGATCCTTTTTAAATTTTCCAAATTTTCTAAAATATAACTGAGCTATTTTGTTATAAACAATCTTAAACAGACATATATTTAGCTAAACAATGTAAAAGGAATAAAGAATCAATACAAGTCTCATTGAGTTAAAAATGGCATTAATTTTTTCTCAACTCACTCTTTCTAAGTACGATACTGCATGGGTGGGTGTTTACTTATATTTAAATTCACTATATTTTAATCACCCTCACAATGTTATCTGTCCTGGGAAGTTAAGTTTTGACTTGAGTATTAACACAATGTCCTAAATCATATATGAGATAGTTCATGATTCAAAATGTATGTATGTTTGAAGATGCATGGTAAAGACTATAACTTCTCTAAAAAATTACTAAATGAGCTTCTAACTTTACCAAATCATAAATATGTACTAGTAATTTTAATAATTGTAAATTCTCCATTCCTGTTCAAATTAAAATCTCTTTGGTCTACTAACAAATTTAAGTCTTCTAAACAGGGCTTTCTTCTCCAAATAAAATGATTCTTGGTGTTAATGGAAATGTATGATTGTTACAACAGACTGCAAATATATGGCTGCAGGCAGAAACAGAATTATAATGAATATCTGATGATTTGTGGTAACTGGAGACGTTCTGAGAACTCTCCCATTAAGAGAATGAAATACAAATATAACCATGCACGCTTGAAACAAAGCAAAGGGTGTATGACAGATTTGGTTCAATACTTTCAGTGAAATTTTATCACTTTTATATACACACAAAAAATATTTCAAAAAGGGCTATAGGTGACTGAAGGGCCATGGAAAAATCAGACTTTATTAGCTAAATGTTAAAGCAGGTTAAACATTTGATGTTTCCATCATTTCACACTCAGTTACGCCAGGCTAAGAGTCATTAAAAATGCTGAGCTTGCTGTATTTTTCTCATATCAAATAATTCAGTTCAATCTCCTCCGCTGAACGCTTGCTTTATGTCAGGCCTCATGCTGAGTACTGAGAACAGGAAGATGCATACATCCTGATCTCTGCCAAACCTTGAGGGGATAAACTATAAGGAACCGAATGTATATTCATTTTGAAAACGAACTTCATAGTAAGTCTAAGTATTAGAATTCTCTTGTCAGCAGCCACAATAGCTAAAGTGCTAAACATACACTCTGAGTAAATACTCCATAGGCACCTCAGACTAGAAACAGCTGGCACGCTTCAGGCTGTTCGTTTCAAAATGAATTGAAGACTCGTAATCTGAACTAGTGAGGAGGTTACTGATAGGGTAAGTACTTACGTACTTTCATAAGAATAAGCTTTCTTTCAAATCTAGGGCCGTTTAAGTGGTGTTGGTATGCAACTGAATTCTAGAAAACAGTTGTTGGTATTTCTTAAACTTGGTCAGGCAGGAAATCTGTAAAAGACATCTACTTGAAATACATGTTTATTAAACATGCATGACTGGTGAAAAAGGAAAAGTTCTATAAAAACAAGACCTGACAATGCTGTTGGCTTTGTATGATTATTAAGGAAACAAAACTGTACTCGCTTTCTATGCTTGTTTCTAGGTCTTAGACTTGACAGCAGCTCTTTGTAACACTGGTATTCCGAGGAGTCCTCAGTATCCTGTCCACAATGCAGAGCTAAAGTGTGAGGCTACAAGTCCAATACCTCATTCAGCCACTGACTCTTTTTCAGACAAGTTATCTTACTGCTACAAGCATCAGCAAAACAGTAAAACGGCAAGGAATCTATAAGTGTGTATTAATTTCTGCATTTGTGGATTAGTTGATGTATTGATATACCTCTTGTTTGCTGAAAGGATTAAAGTAGCTCAAAATGAAGATAACAATGCCTTCCTTCCTTGCAGTGGTGGCTCCTGACTTTCTTTATGGGTTTAGAGGTGGCAGCCTCTGCTTAGGGTGTCTGTACAGCGCTTTACGTACATTTAAGAAAATGTCAATAGCCCTTATCAAAGAATGGGGAATGGGATGATAAAGATTATATTGTAATCGAAGTCCCATAAACCCTACTTTCCAGGGTGAGGAAGAAAGAAAGGTCATCTGATTGTCCAGCAGGAGCTACTTTCTTTGCTGTGGGTTGCCAGAAGCTAGAGAAGGGGGCAGGAGGCTTCTAGAAGCAGGGTTTTGTCACTCAGAATCTGAACTGGAGGCTCAGTAAAGAACAACAAGCACCACCTCGCAGTAGCCATTCTGAATTTAACAGTGATAATTTGGAGGCTGCAAATTCTGAGGTCTGACTTTGAACATGCGTTTGTTTATTGGCACAGAGATAGCACTATACATTTAGTTACAAAGCACAACAGAGCAAATCCAGATTAATATAAGAATCCATATTTTGTCCTTCCTATGCTGTACGTCACACGTCTGAGTGAGACCCTAACAAGAGCAAGAATTAAGAATAGGTCAGAAGAACATCTGCTTTGCTTATTTTGATTACGTGGGCAGGCAAAGGAATTTGCTTTTAAAACACCAAAATAACTTGGAATGCGGTAAAAATAAATGCACCTTCTGTCTCGGGGAATGTTAATACAGTACGACGCTTTGTGAATGCTTGGTGGCATTTTCAAACAGTTTTTGTTCCCCTCATTTCTTTCTCAGCTCCATAATTCAATCCTCATGGTTTGAGCACTAGACTTCAAATGAGACATCTATTCAGAGCATGTTCAGACAAAACGAGTGGTTTCCCTAGTAATGGGAACTATGTGAAAGCGCTCAGCACAGCCCCTCCGTCCAGGCTTCTCCCAGCCCCGCAGTCCACACATAGGCTCTCAGTGAGCATTATACAGCTGGGGAGCACCCCCAAAGTCTAAACTGGCTAAAACACTGACTATTCATTGCATTTCTAATAAAACATACCCTTTATAGAAGGTTAAGGATGTAAGAAGTACTCTTACTATGCGGGTTAATGTACTCATTTTTTTGCAGCATGTCTACGGAATGGAAAGAAAGATAAGGGATTTCACAAAAGAGACACATTTTGTTCTTTCATTTGAATGTATTTTAAAACATTTTCTTACCTTAAAGCCTAAGCTTGCCTTATTCTTTTTCTGTCTATGCCTAAAGTCTGCTGCTTCTGATTTTCCAGTTTTATGCATAGCAGTCATCTTTGATAAAGATTTGAAATCCTGTTGTTAGGAAAAGGTGAAAATTTTGCCTTTTGAAAGTCTCCAATATATTTTTAAAAATAAAATAGTAAATTAGTTTTATGTATAGCAATGTTGAAGTTTTATGGAGCTGTTTCTATTTATCCATTTACTTATCCATTTTCAGGCCAACAAAACAATTAGAAAAAGAGCTGGCTTCTCTAATACAACTGTCATTAATCTTAAATATTGACTCTAAAAGGCAGCCAAATACAGACACTATCCTAGAGTAATAAAAGCCAACATGAAAACTTTTAAAAAACTATCTGAGTTGATATAATGCTTGCCTTTGAGGATACTTGTTTATAGGTATCGCCACAATACGATGAAATCATCCAGTTAGGAAGACAGGAATGCACTCAAAGATTCTGAAGTGAGAAAAGTGAGATACAGCTAAATTACTGTTAGCATTCTGCTATGAATGTGCTGTGTCAATCTGGTTACAAATAAGCAAATACAAGAAGCAAAAGCTGTTCTGTAGAGCATGCAAAGAAGAAGAGAATGAGAGCCTCAGAAGATACCTAGAGGCAAGAAGATAGTTTTAAGAGCGTTGGCTTTGGAGTTCAACCTGTATTCCAGCCCTAGTTCCTCACTGCCTCTATGACTGCAAAAATTTACCAACCTCAGTTTCGTCTTCTGTGAAAAAGGGCAGGTGCCTGAATGTCTCACAGCATTGTAACAATAAAACTGAACATATGCAGAGTTAACCACACTTCAGTGTCTTGCACATAGTTAACTCTCAGTGAATATTATTAATTATTATTCTAGGTACTTTTATTATCTCAGCACACATAATTTCCACATGTGTAGAGTGATGTATTGCAAATTCTGATCTATTCCCTTGTGTTTTGTGGATAGCTCAAGGAAAATCATTTGTATTTCCTTAACCAACAACAATAATAGATATAACAACAGGCTTCCTTGGCGGCACAGTGGTAAACAATCTGCCTGCCAATGCAGGGGACACAGGTTTGAGCCTTGGTCCAGGAAGATCCCACATGCCACAGAGCAACTAAGCCTGTGTGCCACAACTACTGAGCCCACATGCCACAACTACTGAAGGCCACGTGCCTAGAGCCCGTGCTCCGCAACAAGAGAAGCCAATGCAATGAGAAGTCCGTGCACCACAGCCAAGAGTAGCCCCCGCTCACTGCAACTAGAGAAAGCCTGCGTGTGCAGCAACAAAGACCCAATGCAGCCAAAAATAAATAAATTAAATAATAGATATAACAACAATATTAAATTTGCTATCAAAGAGAATATTGCCTCCCTATCATTGATAGGTGTGAACTCTTCTTTTTCCCCCCTCCCAAGAAATTGTGATGGATTCCTCTTCTTGGTTCATATTCGCACATCGGTTCTCTATGTAATCAAGAGTAGATAACTCTGACCCATTAGCAGTGGATTATGGCTTAACCGTCTCACACAAGAACCAAAGAATAACTCTGCTCTCATTTATACATGGCTACACATCCACAATTATAGAGTTAAAGACTTAACGCTGCTGTGCTTAAACACTGCAATTTTACTTTCTTATCCATTGAACCTCTACTCAAATTTCACTCATTCATTTATTCAATAATACATTCTGATCAATTATTTTGTACTATGGGCCCAGCGGCAGAGCACTGAACCCAGCCTCTTTTGGCAGGGGACAGATTTGTCACAAGAAGGAATATTTAAAGTGAGCGTTAAAGGTGAACAGTGGGAGGCAGTCTTGTTAAAGGAAGTTATGTGCCTGACTGTGCGTTACAGGTGGCAAGCACTCCAAGTGTCCTGGATGGAATCAGCAAAGACACAGAGGAGAGAAAAGCCAGCATGGTGCTTGAAGAACAACGAACACTGTGCATGACTGGAGTACAATGTGACCAGTAAGGAGTATCTGGATCCGAGAGGCAGGTTATAGAAGGACCTCAACGCTAAGGAGCTTGGAATACTATTCTGTTTGTGATGAGAAACAAATGGGTCTTTTTGCAGAATGGACTACAGGAAATGAGACTGGAAGCAGGCAAGTTTGGAATGACTGCAGTGACCAGGGCAAGAGAGGATTGAAGGCCTAGCTGATAGAGAATGTGATTTAAGAAAATTTGAGAGTAAAATTGGCAGAATTTAGCGAACTGTTGAATGAAGGGTATAGACAGAAGGAGGCTCAAAGACCCTGGACTCCTCCAGGTAACTGGGTACTGCTACTACAACTAAAATAAATTTTTTTTAAAAAGGGGGGGACTTCCCTGGTGGTGCAGTGGTTAGGAATCCACCTGCCAGTGCGGGAGGCGTGGGTTTGAGCCCTGGTCCGGGAAGATCCCACATGCCACAGAGCAACTAAGCCCGTGTGCCACAACTACTGAGCCTGCGCTCTAAGAGCCTGTGAGCCACAACTACTGAGCCTGTACACCATAACTACTGAAGCCTGCATGCCTAGAGCCCATGCTTCACAACAAGAGAAGCCAGCATGATGAGATGCCTGCGCACTGCAACGAAGAGTAGCCACAACTAGAGAAAGCCCATGCGCAGCAATGAAGACCCAACGCAGCCATAAATAAATAAATAAGCAAGCAAGCAAGTAAAGTTGTTAAAAAAAAAAAAAAGGAAGAAAAACCACTTTAGAGACAAGCTTAAGACGTCAGTTTTAGACGTGGAGAGTATGAAGAGCCCGTGCTCATGCAAGTAGAGACATTTATCAGACAGCCTGAGGAGCATATCTAAATGGATATGGAGGAAGAATTTTATTTGCAAGAGCAGGGATATACATTGGAGAGTAATGAATATATAAGTAGAAGAGATTATATTATCTAAGAGAATCTGAAGAGCAGAGGTAAAAGACAAAACCTAGGATAAACATTTAAAAGGTAGATGACCATTGTAAAGCAATTATACCCCAATAAAGATGTTTAAAAAATAATAATAAAATAAAAGGTAGATGAGCCCACAGTGACAGCAGCACGAATGTGTAGGCAAGCAAGAGCATGACTGGGAGGCTTTGATATACAAGAACCAAGTTGGGAGGGCACTGATGAGATTCCAAAGGGACATTTTGGTAGCGTGGCTAGAGCAGAGGCCAGAAAAACATGAGCTGGAAAAGTAAGTAGAAAGTGATGATGAAGTAAGATCAAATGCTGATAGCTCTCTTGAGAAATTTCTATGAGGAGGACAGATATAGAGTGACAGAGTAGGATTAAAGGTGAAGAGAATGTTGTTATTATTTTAGTACGAGTAAGAATTAAGCGTGTCGGGCTTCCCTGGTGGCACAGTGGTTGAGAGTCCGCCTGCCGACGCAGGGTACACGGGTTCGTGCCCTGGTCCGGGAAGATCCCACATGCTGCGGAGCGTCTGGGCCTATGCGCCATGGCCGCTGAGCCTGCGCGTCCAGAGCCTGTGCTCCGCAACAGGAGAGGCCACAACAGTGAGAGGCCCACGTACTGGAAAAAAAAAAAAGAATTAAGTGTGTCTATGAATTTCATGGCAATTTGTCAATTACAGGGTGGAATGGGGATAAAGGCTTCTAGAAACGAATTCCTGTGAACACAGAAGTAGATGAATTTGAGGGAAAAAAGGGAGGGCTGTAGAGAGAAAAAGTCTCATCCTTTAAGACTACAAAAGAACGATAATGATGAGTGTGGATAAAGAGTCATCAGTATGTTGCAAGGTTGTGAAATAAAGGGAGTTCACACCTCCAGGCCTGAGTTCAATGAAACTAAAATCAATGGCATGTTCCTAAGAATATCCAGAGAGAGACAATGGATGCTGAAGAGGCTGCAAAATTTGGAGTCCTCTCTGAAGATAACTGGATAAAGAGCTGGCTTAGGACAAATACAAGAATGGGAGGCCACTGCTGAAGACCCAGCTGAAACAGGACACTCTGCACTTACTATGATTTCCTCCACGACCAATTTACCTCTTGGAGACAAGAGCAGAGAACAGTCATGGTGTTGTTCAGAGGTTCTGACTGGGCAGGTATGGTGGGAGACCAGAGCAAGAGACCCAAGGTGACTGAATGGTGAGTAGTTTAGATGATCAACGTTGGTGGGTAGGAAAGGAAGAGAGTTAAGAATGACTAGGAGAGGGCTTCCCTGGTGGCTCAGTGGTTGAGAGTCCGCCTGCCGATGCAGGGGACGCGGGTTCGTGCCCCGGTCTGGGAAGATCCCACATGCTGTGGAGCAGCTGGGCCCATGGGCCGTGGCCGCTGGGCCTGTGCGTCCAGAGCCTGTGCTCCGCAACGGGAGGGGCCACAGCAGTGAAAGGCCCGCGTACCGCAAAAAAAAAAAAAAAAAAAAAAAAAAAAGAATGACTAGGAGAGAAATGGCCTCAGAAGATCGGAGGTCTCTATGGTGTTAAAAAGCAGACATAGGAGGAACACAGTTCTAAAAGAGCCAGATAGACAGAACGTTAATGGTAGAAAGCAGGACACTCAAGTTCAAGAGTTCCAGGGTAGAATAATTCCAGTTACCAACATCATCAACGGAGCATACCTGGCAGTGGGTTTTTGAAATGCAGTGAAAGTTATTTTCATTTAAGGAGACTTAAAAATTTTGTGCTGGTTTTATGCTTAAAAGTTGAAATCTCCCAGTATTTTAGCAGCAGCCTGGGTGGAAAAGCATATCATTTTCCAGATATCAAGACAGGACTCTAGGGCTTCACTGGTGGCACAGTGGTTAAGAATCCACCTGCCAATACAGAGTACACGGGTTCGAGCCCTGGTCCGGGGCTGATGGTTCGAGCCCTGGCTCGAGCCCTGATCCCACATGCCATGGAGCAACTAAGCCCGCGAGCCACAACTACTGAAGCCGACACGCCTAGAGCCCGTGCTCTGCAACAAGAGAAGCCACCGCAATAAGATGCCCATGCACCACAACGAAGAGTAGCCCCCGCTCACCGCAACTAGAGAAAGCCCGTGTGCAGCAATGAAGACACAATGCAGACAAAAAATAAATAAATAAATTTATTTTTTTAAAAAAAAGGCCTCTACTGAGAAGTAGTAAGTGATAGCCAACTGGGCAGGTAAGGGATGGTATGCACCTTACAGAAGAGTTAATAATTAGTGGCTTGAAATTGGTACTGGGAAGCCACAGGAGGTGCAGAAACATGATCCGCCATCAATATGCACACAAACGCATGTGCACACATACATACACACACACAGCCCTAAGGGGTGGGAAAATGAGTGGTCTCCAAGCAGAGATGGCCATAAAAATAATCAAGTCCTGAAAGGAGATTAGATTTCAGCTGAAGCAGGAAATAGAAGAAGAGGTCTGGGATATCATTGAAAGGATGGGAAATCCGCTTACAAAAGAAAAATAGAAAAAGCGGAAAGGATTGGGGGGATTTGTGTAGAATGAAGCATACAGCAGCTGGATGATGGTATGCGAGAGGGTGCGGGAGCCGTGTTATCTGTGACAAGAAAAGCATGTGGAATGGGAGGCAGGGTGAGGAGAGGCCTACCTCATATAAGGATGAGTCTCAGAGAGTGACTCGCTGAGAATCCAACAGATGGCGAAGGTTACAAAACTTTGATCTCAGTTAAAGGCTATTCACAGTTCAGAGAACAGGAGGGAGGACATGGTTCAGGCCAGGCAGGGGCTCCAGTGCCCACTCCGTCTGACTCTTAACACTTCCAGGGAGGATACAAGGTGGTCAGCAGGTCCTCAACCACTGGCACTGTGGCTACTGATGGCAGGAAGCATAGCCTGACTGGCTGTCCAACACTGCTGTGCTGAGGAAAAGCGTAAACTGTGTGCTCCGTCCACACTGCTCTAAGTTTCATTTGACAACCACGTGACACTTGGCACAGTGAGTGGTTCCAGACTCAAGCTTGGGAGTCAGATTGATGTGGATCCCACCCCTGGCTGAGCCATTCACAAGTCATGTTATCGTAGGGAGTGAAGAAACCTGCTTCCTCTTTATCTGTAAAAGGAGAAAACAGTATCTGCTTACAAACTAACTCTAAGACATTAAAGAGATGCTGTAAGCAAAGCGCTTATTTAGCTCAGCGTCTGGTAGACAGCACTCCATAAATAGTATCTACTATTATTAAGTCCTTATTGCTTGCCTAGTGGACACCTTCCTTTTCCTGGGGAACTTCTCCTAGTCCCCTACCCTTTAATTTGGGCAGGGACGACAGAATAGTGCTTTATCCAGGAATAAGCATGTGGCCCAAGTAGGAATTCCCTCCAAATTTTTCACATTGGAACTAAGAGAAAGGGATAGTCTCCCTGGTGGTAAAATTGCGAGATGAAGAACATGAGAGCTGTTGGTGGCCATGCTGTCAGACATGTAAAGAAAGCTGACCAGCAGTAGAAGTGAATAAACCCAATACTCCAAGAAAAGCAGACACAGGAGAACAGAAAAAGAATCTCCTGGCATCATGTGAGTTCACGGCCAATTTGTCTCTGAGGTCCACTTTCTCTCCCGCCCATATTATTGTTGCATGTAAGACTACACTACCCTGCCCATAACCCCACCTTGTAACTTGAGCTGGTTTAAACCTAAGCTAATTTTAACCTAAGCTAGTTAAAATAGCATTTGTCTCCCTGGCAGCCAAAAGTATCCTGATTAACACACACACTTAGTATGAACAGCTACTAACAGTTTTAAAATAGAAGACACTGGCAGGGACGGTGTCCTAATTCTTTGAAGAATTCTCTATACACACTCAGAGGTCAACAAATGCCACTGACAGACAAAACTCGAATTCTGTCAGGCAAAGTCTGCACATTTATCCACCTGCATTTGACTAGATTTCACTACTTCTTATATTACTCAGAACTTATTTTACCCTCCCCAGCTCCTGAATCAGAAACCAGCTGATGAACAGGCCAAATCCAAAGAGAGCCAGGCCTGACTTAAGTATACAGAGTGATAATAAATGAAGCAGTAACTGTCAAAATTAAATAAGTATGGAGTGTCCAGTGTCTGCTCAGAACTACCTTTTCCTGCTCATCTTATCAACTCATTTCTGAAAATATTCTAAAGACCAAAGGTTGGAGTAGAACCTGCCACCCCAAATAGTTCTAGTAGAATAGAGTAGGATTATAAGATAGAGTTGAAGAAAATTTTAAGATTTAAAGCTGAAAATTCAGCAGTGGCATCAGTATAGGTAGTAACTACAAGAATCTCCCATCTCTTCTGCCATCGTTGCTAGTTGTAGTAAATGGCTTTCATTCCTGAAAGCACCTTCCCTACCCTAAAAGGAATAACTCTGCGAACAATCACTAAAAGATCAGACAGAGAACTTTGGCTCTGGGCCTCCTGTATGTTCCATCAATGAAGAAAGAGAACCAGATGAGAATGATAAGAGTCACCTTTGTTTTCCCATTTAGTAGAAGTCAAGCAAAAGTGACATGAAATATTCATGAAAATTCAAACAACTCTTTAACCTCTATGGTGCAATATAACAAGATGCCTAAATATTTTACTGACACAAAAAGCTTTTCTCTGGCTCAGAAATCATTGCCTTGATCTCCTGCTTAGACACGAAAAACTGATAACTTTCATTAGCCCACCTTACAAAATAACTCATGTAAAAGCGAGAACATACCAGCAGACTTTGCCTAAGAATATTGCACAAAGTGTTATCTCATGCTATGTTCGTTCTTAATTTTTGCCTAGAATTCTTATGAAACTACCTGCCATTTGGTTCTTGGAGTTTAATTTTTGCCTAGAACTTACATGAATCTTAGTAGTTATATGAACACAACTGCATTTAACATGTACTAATCAAAGAATAGCAAAAGAGGAAGAAGCCAAGTCAAGAGACACTCTATTCTCCCATAAATAACAGCTCTCTTATGAATAGCCTCATGTGTAACTGATCCGACAAAATCTACCACCTTGAGAGGCAGGTTTTTTATTAACTAAACAATTCTCTGATTTTACTCAAATGCTTGGAAGAAAACCAGCACACACGTGAGAGTAGTAAATTATTCCTTCAGTCACATGATGGGGTTTAATTAATCAAACATTGACCTTTTAATATGTAAAATGCACTACTGAATATACTAAGCAAATAGGACATATTTTCTGCCTTCAAGTTGCTTACTATTTAGGCACAAATAAACCATAAAAGATAATATGTATTGGAGTGAGAGAAATACAATAATAAAAGGTAAATTTAAATTATGATAAAATAAGGAAATACTTATCTCATTGAGATGGAGGGGGCCTTCTTAAAAGATGGGATTTTTGAGCAGAAGCCTTGTAGACCTGATACACTTAAGAAGAAATAAACCGTGAAGAATCCAACAGACAAGATTTGTTCAGGAAATGATAAGGCATTTGATGTAGCTGAGGGATGGGATGTGAAATAGGAATAGAGAATGATATGGGAAACATATCAGAGTCAGTGTAGCACAGTGGTTACAAGTGTTAGCCTTAGACTCAGACAGACTTTGGTTTGACTGCTGACTCCGCTAATAAGCAACTAAGTGAGTTTTTGCATACTCGGCCCTCAGTTTTCTGATCTGTAAAATGAGACTAATGGTTACCTGGTATTCTAATAAGGAGGACTGAATGATACAGTTCATGAAAAACTCTTAACAGACTACTTGGCACAAGACAAGAACTTAATAAATGGTGTCTACTATTATTACTGTTGTGTTGCAATTTAAATTATTATATCATAGATAGAATTGAATATTAAGTTAAGAAAGTTAAGAAAGTTAGATGTTTTACTAAACAAAACAGCTCCAGGCATAGAAGTAAAATTTTACCCCAAAAGAAATTCGTATCTTTTTTTCAAAAATAGCTATTATTGCTGATTATAAAAATAATACATATTGACTGCAGAAAGTCTGAGAAGCATAGAAAGAAAATTTAAAACCACCCATTATCATGTGGAGAAAAGGGAACCCTCCTACACTATTGGTGGGAATGTAAATTGGTGCAGCCACTATCGAGAACAATATGGAGGTTCCTTAAAAAACTAAAAATAGAACTCCCATGTGACCCAGCAAGCCCACTCCTGGGCATATAGCCAGAAAAGATGAAAACTCTAATATGAAAAGATACATGCACTCAATGTTCATAGAAGTACTGTTAACAATAGCCAAGACATGGAAGCAAACTAAATGTCCATCAACAGATGAATGGATAAAGAAGATGTGGTGTGTGTATATATACATATATATATATATATATACACGCACAATGGAATATTACTCAGCTGTAAAAGAATGAAATAATGCCATTTGCAGCAACGTGGGTGGACCAAGAAATCCTCATACTTAGTGAAGCAGAGAAAGACAAATATCATATGATATCATTTAAATGTGGAATCTAAAAGAATGATATAAATGAATTTATTTACAAAACAGAAATAGACCCACAGACATAGAAAACAAACTTATGGTTCCCGAAGGGAAAAGGGTTGAGGAGGGATAAATTAGGAATTTGGGATCAACAGATATACACTACTATATATAAAATAAACTACAAGGTCCTACTGTATAGCACAGGGAACTATAGTCAATATCTTATAATAATCTACAATGGAAAATAATCTTAAAAAGAATACACACACACATAACTGAATCACTTCACTTTGCTGTACACCTGAAACTAACAGCATTTCAACTATGCTTCAATTTTAAAAAATGATGTCATATACAGGTCAGCACTTTATCAAAAACAAAACGAAAAACAACCATTATCCCAGCAAAGATAACTACTACCAATAATTTAGAATATTTTCTTTCTTTCTTTCTTTCTTTTTTTTGCGGTACGTGGGCCTCTCACTGTTGTGACCTCTCCCGTTGCGGAGCACAGGCTCCGGACGCGCAGGTGCAGCGGCCATGGCTCACGGGCCCAGCCGCTCCGCGGCATGTGGGATCTTCCTAGACCGGGGCACGAGCCCGCGTCCCCTGCTTCGGCAGGCGGACTCTCAACCACTGCACCACCAGGGAAGCCCCATATTTTCTTTTTTGATAGATTTCTTTCCAGTTATTTCTGTGCAACCTATGAACTACCTATCTGGCTACTTACCTATCTATTTACCTGTATATATTTTCTAAAAATGTACTTTACTATTTCACTGTTTTTTACATGGCTAGAGAAGAAGTTAAAGTCAATCCTCTGAAAGGGAAGACAAAAGGGATGAGCAGAGAGAAGCCAAGATGAGAGACAGTTTTAGACTTAGAGAAAGACAAGGAGGACGAGAGGGAAGAAGAGAGGAATCTGAGGAAGAGACAGAAAGACAGAGATTTATCTCCTTGACTTCTGACATCTTTCTCATTTTTGGTTGTGAATTTCCTTAAGAGGTTAAATTACTTTTCTCCTTCAACTGGAGTCATATCCCGTATTAAAAAACAAGACCTAGGGCTTCCCCGGTGGCACAGTGGTTGAGAATCAGCCTGCCGATGCAGGGGACGCGGGTTCGTGCCCTGGTCCGGGAAGATCCCACATGCCGCGGAGAGGCTGGGCCCGTGAGCCATGGCTGCTGGGCCTGCACGTCCGGAGCCTGTGCTCCGTGGCGGGAGAGGCCACAGCAGTGAGAGGCCCGCGTACTGCAAAAAAAAACAAAACAAGACCTATAGTTAAATAAGGATCTCATTTTTTTTTCCAATTCTACTTTTCAAAACTCCCTTGAAAAAGAAAACGAGAACACTACTCCAACTTGCTTTAGTTCAACATTCTAACAAACAGCCAAGTTTCCTCACTTTACATCCTGTTTCTAACTTAAGAGCAAATCTGCTATCAGAATCAGACGAGGATGGACAGTGCCACTGAAGATCTTCTCAGCTCAGTGTCAGCCCCTCTTCATCAGTGGCCATTCACATGTATTTAACTTGTCAGTTCATCTTTCCAACCAGGCACTGCATCTCTTCAGAGCTCTATTTCCCAAATGGTGCCAGCAATAAAAATTCTGTCATTAACACTGAACCAACAGTAACTATATAAAAACATCCACTGTCGAGTGCATAAAATTTATTCCTTTTTTAAAATAGTATTTTTATTTTTAGCATCCCTTGGTGCTGACTGCATTTAATTGGTTGACTCAGTCATCAATCAAGCATTCGCTTATTTTACAAATGAATACTGAGTGCCCTGTGCAGTAAAAAGAGCCTTGGCTCTGTAGGCAGACCAAACTGAGTTCAAATTTTAGCTCCATTATTTAATAGTTTTGGGACACTGGGCAAGTAACTTAACTTCTCTGAGCCAATGTTTCTACACTGTCAAATGGGGATAAAAATATCTATCTTATTAAGATGTTGTGAAGATCAAATAATTTTTAAAACAAACAGTATGCAACAAACATTTTTTTCTCCATGTTGTTACATGCTATAGATGTTAAAGATGATTAAGACACAGACACCCCTCCCCCATCCAGGAGAATCTTAGAGACTAAAAAGGGTCAAACTACAGAAACAGTTGTAATATATTAAAAAAAGTGATAAGTGCTAGCAGGGATAAAGAAAGCTAGCGTGGGTCAAATGAGAGCTCCTATCTTGTTAGAGGATCAGAGAAGATTCCACAGGGGAAGCCGCATGTGAACTGAACTTATTTCAGAGTAGGTAGACAAAGTGAGAGGCAGGGACTTAGAATGGAAGGTAGAAAGAGCACCCCAAACAAAGGTGATAGTTGGAACAAATGATGATATGATGACAATGACAGTGATAATAATGAAAATAATGGTGATGTCAAACATTCATTCAAGCTTACTATATTCCAGGTACTTTTCTAAGCTTTTAAATATATGAACTACTTTAATCCTCAGAACAATCCTAGGAGGAAACTGAGATGCAGAGATGTTAAGTTCTTGCTGAGGGTCACAAAGGTAGAAAACGGCAAGGTAAGCGTTTAAACCCAGGTTGTCTGTCCCCAGAACCTGCACTCTGACCCACTACCCAGACTACTTCTCTAACAAAAGCACACAGGCAAACACTGCCTAGGATTCCACGAAACAGCAATAAACCTTCACAAATGAGTAGCTTAACTTCAACCATTAAATCAACAAATACATATTTATTGCACCCCTATATTTTCTTATTTGATGATCCAGGCAGAACTCTTTCAACATAATTTAAGGGCTGTAATTACTCACTTATGTTTAAAAATCATTTCAATACATTTTCATTAGAACTGAGTACTCATTCAGGAAGCCCTGCATATATTTATTACGAGGCAGCTGACATGCACATCCATGTAATACACTGTATTTGCAATGGATTCTAAAGGAAAAAAAAAAAAACTTGGAAAGAAGAAAAAAAGGGAAGGAGGAAAAGAAGAAAAAGCAGAGACCTATCAATCATAAGAGGGTGATACAGCGGAAAAATCTTGGAAGACCTGTGGGGCTCTAGTCTTGCTCTCTCTGACCAGTTGTGTGCACATATCACGGTTCTTGAACTTTTAGGACTCACGGCATTAGAGTTTTAAGACTTTGTTTCTCATTTGATGACCATTCACAATTGTACTAATTCAAAAGCCCCCAAATCCTCATCCTGTCACAATTTAATGTCTTCACATGGTACTTTATTATATAGATATGATAATTAAATAAGTTTTTAACATATCTTTTTGGAGGGCTACCTTTCATTACTAACAAATGATGGACCTGATGCAAAAGTAAAAAATCACCTGAAACATATACTGCTTCTACTCAGCTGCTGGTGCTCTTGTATCAAAAGGAAACTACAGCCAAAGAACAAAACCCTCACTCTTTTTATCCAAAGCCAGAGTTATTTTCTCTCTCACACTGAAATCTCATTTCTAATGTTCCATGATATTAAATTTATAAAAATGAGTATGAAATCTTTTGAATTTATCACGTGCCTACACCAAAAGGACAATTGCAAGAAAAGCTATCTCATCTCCCATATGCCAGAAAAAGGTAATCACAGGAAGTTAAAACAACTTCCTATGATAGAGCATAAGGTAGCATTTAAAATATTCCACTCTCACTGAATTAAAACTTAGATTTTTATCTGAATTCTGAAACAGACTGAAATTTATAATATTAGTTATGACTGTTGTTTCATTTATAAACCAAGAAAGTAGTTTAATCATCTATCTGTTTGATTATCACCACTTCCTTTCATTATGGGAGTCCATTATAATTGGTTTGATAACTGGATTTGTCAATTATACAGTCAACACCAACCACAATGAAATGCTTAAGGAACCAATGGTATAAAACTAAAATTCCTTTTTCACGTAGTTATCACAATTTTAATATAATTCTTCTATATGTGGAAATAAAAATCTGCCAGTGGTGAGATTATTTGGAATAGGCAAGAAATTGGCGCTGGAGAGAGTAAGATTGGGGGAGTTACTATTATCACAAGTACATTAAAGTAAATGTAGACACAGTGCATCACAACGTCCCCGATATTGGACCGCAGGTGCCTAACATTTACGGCGTAAGCGCTAGAGTGTCTGGTAAAGAAGAAACTCTTACGGTAGCATTCTGAAACAAGTGTTACTAGGTTAAACAAGAAACTACTTATGTCTTGAACTTATTTTTATTCAAAAGGTTAAGAACCATTTGAATAAAGTTTTATAAAAGAAAAAGAAAGCATTTGGGAACATTTTAAAGAAAACCACAGAGAGAAAACATTTAGTATTTAGAAACAAAACTGGTATTATGAGTATAATAAATGTAAACTCTTGGTCTATATCATTTCAATAAATACTTAAGGAGTAATTAGATGTGAATGTTTTTTTCCCCTCCCCAAGTAAATCCAGTAACATGAAAACGCCATTTCTTTTTACTCCACTAGAGGGTAGTCTCTCAAAACCAGGGCTGGAGTCATGAATCCAACCTGTTTTGGACCTGTTGATAAATTAATCCTCATGTTCCGTCCTTTTCAACAAGATGTTTCTCTAGGATGCTAATTAAGGTTGTAAAACATGCATTTTTAAAAATTGCTGCCTATTTACTTACAGGTGTCCTTGCAGAAACATACATCGCTATGCTTTTCTGTGTTTCTTTTCAAATTTCTGATAATTCAGTGGGTGTTTTACATGTGGTGTATATAGTACATTTTCCTGGTAAATATAAATCCTGAGTTAATAGGTCTAAGAACAAAGAGAAATCATTTTCTTGAAGGTTTAATTTTATTGCAGGTGAAATTCTTCCCCAGAGTTAGTAAAGCATGCACCCTAACACACACACACAGATACCCACTAACACCCTGACACACGTACCCATTCATATGTGGCTGGCAAATTAATTTCATCACATAAGGAGAAGTGAGTGAATGTTAACTGGAAAAATGTATTTTTAAAAATACCCTCTTAATATGCCAATGTTGTGAATTATAGAGAAGCAAATATATGCTTAATTTTAAAAAACTGGTCAGTCCAGGTAAGAAATGTCATTGCTTTGAAAACAAACGAAAAAAGTGTTATTGAACAACAAGCACATATGTTAAATTAAGTAGGACCTACAGAAAACCAAATGCCACTCAAACAGTTTTAAGCCGCTCTTCTTAAATAATACAGCCCTTGGTGAACTTCACAGAAAAGGAGTCGGAAGCTCTGCATCCCTCCCTGGTGCTTTTAATATTTGGGAAATCCTTATTAGTAATGTGCCCTGCTATTTTCAGAGAGAAAACACAGTTTCTCTGAATGACTGAGAATCCAAAAATGGGAAAACTTGTCAAAAATTCCTCCCCCTCAAAAAAAGGAAGGAAGAAGGGAGGGGGAAAGGAGGGAGGGAGGGAGGGAGGTAGGGAAGGAGGGAAGGAAGGGAGGAAAAAAGGGAGGAAAGAAGGAGGGAAGGAAGGGAATGATACCTAGGAAAATAAGCAAGGCTGTTCCACTTATTTGTATCCTAAGTAGCAGTGTCATAGAACAGACAGGTTGTTTCAGCCAACCAGACGGAAGCAGCTGCGAGCGCTACATCTTGGCAGTCCGAAGCGATTGGCCCCTCTCTGGGGAGTGGAGGGTGTTCAGTTATTAATGACCGCTGAGCAGGCAGCACCATGTCAGTGTGACAACTGATCGGGTGAACGATGCACCACTAACCACCATGGAAACAAGGAGAAATAAAGCCAGCTCCCAGGATCTCTCTTCACTGGATTGAGGGCTTCAGCCTGCCGACTGAGAGAAAGAGTTCCAGGAAAAAGAAGGAATCCTAGCTGTAGCCTCCCGCCTTCGTTTACATTTTAGAATACAGAGATAAGATTGCTTGCATGTGTGCATATCTATAGTACACGTTTGTGTATACTTTAGTACACACACGTATGCACCTATTTACACCCGGGCAAGAACACAACCATGTGATTATAGCAACTAAGGAACTGAGGAATCCAGCACGCAGGGACACAGAAGGTGGTGTAGCACAGAAACCGCTTTTACAGGGTAAGTTTGAAATATGCATTTCTATATAAATACGCTCTATTTCTTGTTTAGTTAATGCTGTTTTTTTTTTTTTTTACACCTAAATTCTCCTCTGATGTTCTCTTCTTGTCTGAATTCTGAAAGCAGTTTTCTTTCCATTTCATTTTTGAGAGGAAATTCAAATGCAAAAGCCCTCCGGCTCTGTGTATGCCTAGCTGTGTTTGTGGGATTCTCCAACATGAATTTTACTAGCTTGAACGCCCATCAGAGGATGTGAGTGGGAGAGAAAAAGCAGTGCTGGGGTGGGGGGGAGGAGGAGAGAAAGGAGCGACAGAGAAGATAAGGGGACAGTGGGAGAGAAGACCAGAGGAGGAAAGGAGAGGGAGAGGGGGCGAGGGAATTTTGCTTTTTCTTCACAGTACTTGTAATGAAAAGCAGATCACACATCATTCTGTGTTTTGAAAACAACCTCCCAAATGGGGCATTTTTCTCCCTTTCACCTAGTGGTTGGAGATTTAACACAAATGCTGCTGTATGTCAAGAGCCAAAACCACTAAGCAGAGTGGCAGAATAAGCATATCACAAACAGTTATTGAATTTCTGCCAGGCTACATCTTACGGACTGGGGTAAATGACTTCCCTTTAATAACATCCCCTCGCTGGTCTGAAGGGACAGTGCAAATGTCTGATTGCTTATGCAGCTGCAACTCTAGGTAAAAGGATCCCATGAACCAGAAGACTTCTAATCTTTTTTTGGTAATTAACAGGATCACAGCAGGATGGCTTTAAAGTACATTTCCTATTTAAGAAGATTGTTTGTTCAAACCAAGGGCTATATTCCCTTTGCTGCTACTGAGCTAGAAGGCTTAATTCTCCTCTAATTTATTCATTTTTAACAATATGTCCTTGTTTCCGTGCGTCTAATTTTTGTGAAAGCAAGCTATGAGAATGAGTCGAACCTTCCTCATTTAGTGAAAAGGGGACAATGTGAAAAAAAAAAAAAAGGATTCAAAATATCTATCTAGAAAACAGTGTGCCCTGGCACTATAAATACTGCTTATACCCTATATTTCTCCTCTTTAGCTTCAGAAGCAATGCCTTTGAGACAGAATTACTCTCAGTAAACTATGAGCATCTATGCAGTGATGATTCATGGTATACAGTGTGGGTTAATTTATACTTCCAGTCGTGTGAAAGGAAGCTAGCTACTTAGAATATGCTTTCAAACAGACAACATCAATTGAGGATGTTCATGGCAACATTCACTACCCCCTTTAATGGATCCTGTAAAAACATTAAAACAAACCAAGTATTTACATTTCATCTTCTGCAGCTCCCTCCTCCTTTCCTTTAAGTCAACTAACCAAATAGTTAATTGAGACTGCTTCTTTCGAACTGCACGTTATTTTTCTCTACAACTGTAATTTCAGAGTTTTTATTGGTTTTCTAGTTTATAATATGAGCCCAAACCAAGAGACAGTAACCAGCCACTTAGACCCTGCCACTTTCCCATAAATGTGTCAATAAATGAGTCACTTTACAATATGTAATGTAAGAAGTCAATTCCAGGGACCTTTGTAAATGATGACAATAAAGCAGCTCTGACAATATGCCATGGGCTTCAATCTTCCCTCTGTAAAACGAACAAGTTTAAGAAGAGGTTTCCTGCTCAGAGTAGAAAATGAAAGGTGTTGAAGCATTAGCTCAAAATATTGGCAAGTTTGCTCGCTCTGCCTCAAACGCCACATGTAATCTATAGGAAAACAAAATGATTCACTACAAGGAGGAAAAGGTATATTTGCTTTTCTGCTATTCATTAGAAGTGTGCCTTCTGTCACAGAACAGATGTGATATTTTTGAGGTACCTCCTAAGTTCCTAGCCAAGAGAAAATGCTTGAAGCAGATATTCAGCCTCCGGATTTCAAACTCCTGTACAATGTAGCATTGCAGTATTGATTTCAGTTTTTCCTAGTCCTTTTCTGGGGAAACTTTCCATACCAAACACACATTCTTAAATCCTACCCAAGCTATTTTAAAATTGCAATCAACGACAGTGGATTCATTCTTTAACCTTGGTAAAGCTCACATACATATTTTGTGGATTACAGAGATCAATAGTGTGCCCACTTGAGTCTGAGAAATACAATCACTCCAGAACCCCGGGGTTGTCACTCAGTGTGTGCCAGGGAGTTTGGTGATCTGATCAGCATCTACCAATGCCAGATGATGGACATATGAGCGTGCCTGCAAGACTTAACCACAGTCTTCCCCAATCACATAGCTATACCAGAAATAATAGCTTTCTGGCAAGACAAGCTTCAAAGAACCATGTTTTCAGAGTGTTGCTTTTCACAGGCAACATGCTGAGTTAGAACGCTGATTAGTAGGTGGAATTTTTTTCTTTGGTTATTGTTGCTGCTGTTAATAGCTTAAAAACAGTGATATCAGCTTTCTAGCCCAGCAATCAACTTATAATTCACTAACTGTATTTTACTATTTTTCATCTTTTTTACATCTACTCCTTTTTTTTTTTTTTTTGGCCACAAGATGGGTTCGATGTTTTACTTTCTTCCCCCAACTCTGAATTTTTTCTGGTGCGAAATGCCTGTGTAAAATGCCACTGCGATATTTACTACAAAATAATTATGTTGATGAGAAAGGTTTGTAATCTGAGTTAAAAAATAACACTTATGTAAGTTCAATAGTATTACTTAATTAGCAGCCCCTGAAGATGGTCATAGATGAGATATCTGTTGGGGAATCTGAAGGAGATCATTTAAAAGGAAGCTAATAGCATGCTAAAAAATGAGTCCCTACTTCTAGCCTCAGTGAGGATGCCCCCAAAGAATGATTTAAAATAATGTAGCTCCAGCCAATCTGGAGAAACACTGGACACATCTGCAGCCACTTAAGATGTTCCATGGAGACCTGGTTCTGAGGGTGTGATCACTTAGGTATCACTCCTCGGCCCCATGCAACTACATAAAGCAGGTAAACATAAGGCAACAGATCAGTATATCTCATCAGGGCTGCCAAAGGTAAAGCTCTTTTATGCTGGCTGCGAGAGCAGCGCTTCGGAAAGCTTCCCAGCGTAGCAACTGAACACAGGTCCCGCACACTGTGCGGTGCATGCCTCCCTGGCTCTCTTCTGATGAAGTGATGTCTGGTTGGACACTTAGCAAGTAGTACATGACAGCAATCACTCCCTCGGCCACAAAGTAAAAGGAAATCAAACTTCATAGAAAGAAAGTAGGTGGTGCCAGAGGATAGAAAAAGTAACAGGGAGAGATATAAATGTTTCTTTAACCTGATGGGAGGGGTAGAAATAGATCTCAGTTGGCGCTATTTAGAAGTCATTAAGTCAAGGGGAGCAGAGATGACAAAATGTTTCTCTCAAATTTTGTGAAGAAATGCAGTGCCCACTGGGCCATCTACTGTATTTGCATAATTGTCATATTTGTATATAACTGTTTGCTACTATGTTAATTTATCTTTAGGTTGTGATGAGGGAGGGCTAGTTTTTAAGGTGCCATTCATAAAAGCACATTACACAACCTCAGCATGGGGAAATGAAGAAGGGGAAGAGATTTTCGTATAATAGTAGAATTTTAGGATTGAATGGGACCTTTGGTAAATGATGGTCTAATATGCTCATTTTACTGGGGAAGAAACTGAGGCCCAAAGGGTTTAACATCTTTACCCCAAATCACTCAGTTCTTTATTGGAGGCCTAGGGTAGAACCCCTCAGGGTGCTCCCTCCAGCAGTCTGTTAAAGGTCTGCCTGCTCACTCTTCCAAAGATAATATTCTTTAAAAAGTAAAATAAGGGCTTCCCTGGTGGCGCAGTGGTTGTGAGTCCGCCTGCCGATGCAGGGGACAGGGGTTCGTGCCCCGGTCTGGGAAGATCCCACATGCCACGGAGTGGCTGGGTCCATGAGCCATGGCCGCTGAGCCTGCGCGTCCGGAGCCTGTGCTCCGCAACGGGAGAGGCCACAGAAGTGAGAGGCCCACGTAAGGCAAAAAAAAAAAAAAAAAAAAAGGAAAAGAAAAGACTCATAGATATATGCAAAAGAAAAAAAACTTAAGGAGGTGTTTATCCAGATAATCAAGCACTCTAAAAGTAAAAGCAGACATTCAACAATAGAAGCAATATGATTTGTTAAGTACCTCACAACCAAATATTTGTCTTTGGGATGTAGTCTACTATATTCTGTAATAAGTCATAAAAATTAGAGATTTGCCCTGTTTTTAAAACATTTTAATAATAATACTGCTCTGTTTCACCTATAGAAATTCAGCCATTGATCAGCCACTGTAAGTTTTCCCAGGAATTCTGAAGAGACTCTCCAATCCTTTTTAACTGGGTTTACCAGTAATATTTTAAGGCACTTACATGTGTCCTCTTTATATGCAGTGTCCATTCTCATGCTTTGCTTCTACACCTCACAGAGGAAATTCTTAGAATAGCAATCCCTACTTTCCTCTCTCCATCTCCCCCATTCTGCCTTACCTTTTCATTTCCAAAGTTAAAAGTAAGAGCCTTTGTAGACAGTGACATACCTCCTTAATTTCACAGCCCTATTTTTTTCTTTTTGGCAAATTTCTTTGGCAAATTTTTCTTTTTGGCAAATTTGCTCTCCACATTTCGCTAAGATAATAGTAATGAATTGACCCAAAAACTTTGGGGAAGTAAAGGAGGATACAAAAAAATAACACAGTAATTGTGACTATTTGTTTAAGAGCTATACTGTGTACAGAGTAAATGACATTTGCTCCTCCCAACAACCTGCTGAGGGAGTAATGATGATCACCTCTCTTTTAAGATTGGAGAATTAAGTTCTGTGAGGTTAGAGAATTGTGACAGTCAGGGAGCTAACGTGTGGAGGAGTTGGGTAGCCTCACTCCAAAGATGGTACAGCAATGATCATAGTACCTGGCACTTTGTAAGGCCATTAGTAAATATTCGTTCCCTTTTCCCTGAAATCCCACTCTAGCCTAACCCTTTCAAGTTTTATGCCCTTTGTACCATACCACACTATATGAGGATAGATTTCTGCAATTAAAAATCTGTACTTCTTAATTTACGTCACAGCTAATAATATGCCCAAGTTAAATTTGAAAAACAACAACAACAACAACACACAACCAACATCTACTCTTGGATAAAAAGATTCACGTCTTCTACCTACTCATCCATATGTTTGTCTGACAGCAAACAGACACTTGGCAAAGGTCTCAAAAATTGGATAAAATGGGATGAGTAAATTATTCAGGCATGTTCCAGGTTGTTGGAACATTAAGAGCAAAGTCCTCAAAGTCATCTGAAGCACCACCAATGGATAAAGTTTACTAGTAAAGCAGCTTCTGTGGCATCTCCTTTCTAGTTAATCTTGGAGAGAAAATGGCACACAAAGACCTCAAAATGCCAGTAAATTTATTCAGATTATTCTGAGGGCCCTTTCTAAGGGAGATTTTATCTTTCAAAAGTAACATCATCGATGGAATAAATGAAAACCCCTGAAACGCATGTTCTAAAGGTTATCATGTAAAGCTTTACTTGCAGAAGGTGAAGCATTCTACAGATAATCAGCTACTCTGTTTAAGAACGGGTGTAAACATCACCACTTTTTTCCATGTCTGCATTGAAAAGGCCCATGGACTCCCCAGTGACCCACTTGAAAGGCTTAGCATCAACAAGCAATATTTTCTATTTCCATAAACCTGAAACCCCTGGGATTTAATTCCCTGAGGAGTGAGAAAGGAGGCAGTGTTTCCTGACTTGTACAAAGCACTGACTCCAGGAAGGGGAGAATGTATGCCCCTGAGCCTGCTAACGGGCCATGGCTAAGCAATGGCCTTCAGCAAGTCTCAGGACTTGCAACATTTGCCAATGACATGAGTAATACTGAATATTTTGATTACAGAAAATACTTAAAGAGGCCTCATTTGCATTGTGATAGAGAGGACTGAATGCGCTTTATTACAAACGCTCTCTAAAATTAGGAAATTAAATTAATAAAATGACTCTAAAGGAACAAGGGCAAATATTCTAGTAGATTCATTCCACTGGTAAAATTTGCTCCATAATATCTTACAGTCTCATAACACTGAAAGGTCAGGGCATTTAAATTACATTGTCAGAAATTTACTTTTGTTACGAAAAACTAAAAACTCAAAAAAATGCTAACAGCAGACATGTATTTTCAGAGGTACAATTCATATTGGCCTTTATGTCATTAGAATAGTTTTCTCACCGCTATATTCATATTCCCAAGACATAATGGTCTTATCATTGTTTGCTAACAATGTCTCTGGGCTCCATGTTTAATTCTATTGTCATCAAAAAATCAGTCACTCAGAAACACCAGATACTGAATATATTCTACAGAGTATATGGGACCACAATGGACTTTTCTGAAATTTCAATAGTTGCAGGAGGTAATTTCAGTATACATCTAGACTGATCGTATTTTGATTTCTACAAAGACCAAGGGGTTAATGGCCTTACACTGCACATGTTTAAGGCATTTACAGTAAAACAACGGAGTGGGTGAAAATGGGCCTGAGTGTAAGTTGCAATGCTGTATCACTGAAGAGAAAGTGCAGTAGAATGGAATCATATATGAAAAAGAAATACATTCTAAGCATTTAGAAAACTTGGAAGCTCTTTTCCTAATAGTTCTGGAATGAAAAACATGTAAAATGCCATTATAAGATAGAGCTTAGATTGTATTCATCCAACAAGTCAATTCTTTGTGTGAATAGCTGAACTGATTCACTCACCAAACATACAATTTATATTTGTTCCTCTTACTGTAGTCTATCACCCACGCATTTTTTACACAAACACTAAAGCGGCTCAAAGAGTGTCATAAGGTGATGTTCAGCTAACTTTTTAAAATCAATGAGGCATTTGCCAAAGTACCATTTCCTTAATCAGTTACTTTACTTTTAACAAGCAAGCAAATTCCATGTAAATATCAAAGTCTCATTTTTCATTTACACTATAAACTGTGTCACACTCTGCTGCTGTTGGACAAAATGATCAAAGAAATGAAGAATTACATGTTTTATGACATAAAATACTGTTAGCACAGACCTTATGAGTTCAAATCGCATTATGTCTCTTTGACAATCCCTTATTGGCTAAGGGAATGATCACAGTTAGCAGATCTCATTTACTACATACAGGCATTTTCCGTGCCCAACACTGCTGAACACTTCACGTGAATTTTCTCATTTAACCCTCATAATAATCATATGAAGCAAGTTTTTTATTATTATTTTAATAGTAATTATTATTAATCCCATTTTACAAATGAGAGAAATAAGGCTTAGTGAAGAAAAGCAACTTGCCTCACCTAATTAAAGGCAGAACTAAATAAAGGAACCAGGTCAGTTTGGCTCTAAATATCATGCCTTTGTACACCAGGCAGCACTGCTTCCCTGTTGGTATTACCTAAATATAACTAGTCTGTACTGCCTTCCAGGAGTCAGATTCCCTATCCAAATACAATCAACCCACTTAGCATTTCATAGCATGCGTTCTTCTCATACTAGGATATTATCTCTTGGCAGGATTCATTCATCTTTTCTTCTTTTCTTGGTTTCTGAGAAAAAAGTGATCATTTACTTAGTTGTACTTGAGTATCACTATCCATTTGATTAACTAAAATGATTTCTGCAGTTCACAGGCCAACCTTTCACTGGTGGCTTGTAAGCTTACAGACTTCTTCCTTCACCATTTTTCTGTCAAGTAGAATTCAACATGTTTCTTTAACCGAGGTCGCTCGGCGCAATAACTGACACAAAGGAGAAATGCAAAACTTAGCCCACAGGTCTCAATTTTCATTATTTATAACAATCCTTCCTGGGTCCAACTCCAATCTGTGGATCCTTCCTTTCCTCATGCAATCTCCTTTAAACAAGGAAGGTGAAAACAATCTGAATACTATTTCACTGCTAGTATGATTATCAATTGTCAATGAAATGCATCAATCCTCCTCATTATCAGTAAGCTTCCAGCCCTGTAAAGATAATTGATGAAAGCCATAATCTGTTTTACAAAAGGAGCACGCTGAACCAAACCTAAAACTTCAGCAGAACTGTTCTATCCCAGCTGCTTGCAAAACTTCAGCATTTCTCCCTGAGTGACCTCCTCAGAGAGCTGATTATCAGGGGAGTCCTTCAATCTGACTGTCCTACATAGAAAAAGCTGAATGTGAAATTAAGGCCAAAATGTTACTGAGGATTCTTCCAATGTTAAGGAATAGGGTTTAGAGAGCTCATGCTCAGATGTCTTTTCTTATCAGAATGAAGGTTTTTTTTTTAAACCATTATAATTAGGCAACTGAAAAATGAATTCAAGCTGAAGGTGATAAAAGGTTAAAATATCTGTGCATCATGAATAACCTAACTCAAAGCAGGTACGAAATAAAGAAAGACTTTCAGAATTTTAAATTAAACTTTTTGATTGTTTTATTCCTGCTATTTCTTACATTCATACATAACAGTGAGACGGAGAAAGAGAAAAGGGGGATGCTGGGCAACACTTATTCCACATGTACCACAACCTGGACCCTGGTTAAGCTTTTTACACGGCTCATCTCACCTGACGTCACAGCTCTGTGAGGGAGCAGAGGCTCAGGATGGGGAAGCATTTGCCCAACTTCCCATTGTATCAGGGTCCTGATTTGAACCCTGAATGTCTGACTCCAAAGCCCATGCTATTAAAATCATGCTATTTGCCTCCCATGTCATATATATATATTAGAATAAGCATAATATATTTCTCCTTTGAGAAGCATTTTACTTTTCATACAGAAGCATCCAACAACAGCCTCTTTCTATAGTTGTAAGTTTCTCAGCAAAGTTCAGAAAGCTTATATAATAATTAATCAAACTTCAGTTTTACCACATGGGGCAACCTGATTAGCATTTCATGAATAATATAATGAACACTTAATATAATATAACTAATCTAAAAGAAAAGTATTATTTGTGGATTTTCTACTTGAATATTGCCATTATTCTGTGTAATTTCAGAAGTGTAATGGAATAAAAAATGATCATAGTTGAATTCCAAAAGCACTTGTGAATATCTAAGATATTTACCATTTCTTAGGGAATGGATATCAGGAATAAAATGAGGAACGTTTTCCAGGCCATAAATACCTTGCAAACTGAACATGTAGAACAATGTTTTAACCCTATCCTTCCCCGCTGAATGTAGCTCACCAGATTTAGGAAATATTTGAAACTTCTTTATATTTTTCTATATTGTGTACACCTAGGAAAGATGACAAGCACCTATAAGCTCAAATCTGCTTCATAAAGAATTTTTTCATATCTAGAACAGTAACTCCTCCTCGACCACCACATCCTGACCCCATCCTTCCCACACAACACTGAAAGTCATAATATATTCAGTTCTTAATTTCATTTAAGCATGAGGTTTTCCTTTTGAGATAACTATGTTTAATTATAAATCAATGTGCTACTCTGTACTTTACTTGATAGAGACTTCTATGAATCTTTGAAAGGAAAGATATTCAAAAATAATTTATCTTTTAGTCATTCATTTAGACATGCCCCATCATGGTTATTTAATCAATGACCATGGATACATCCAAAGTCAATGAGAAGAACCTTGAGGTATTGATAAGAAATGATGTATAACATCTATTTGCTGATGTATAATACAACAAATAGAACCAAAGCTATTTATCTATCTATCTATCTAAATTTTCTCATCTTAACACATGCCATTCTATCAAGATTTTCCAAGCCATCATATTCCAAAAGTATTGCGAAACACATTGTCTAGAGGTAATATATCGATATATATATGTTTGTACATTTTGATTCATTTTCAACATTAAACAAAGTTTATTAACCTGTAAGTACGATGACCATCGAATTCACAGTGCTTATTTTTAACACAGAATCTCAATCTGTAAGAGTGACACCTAATTATTTTTCAAAGTTTCAGAACTCGTGGTTAAAGATTCAAGTCTTTTTTCATTGTCCATTGTCTGCCATTTTTGTTTTAGGTTTAGAAAAACTGCTTATTAGCGATGAACAATTACTTGCTTTATACAGAATATGCATACAGTAGGAACACTGTGTTGTATTTTTCCCAAGAGAAGACCGGGAATAGGGTAGGGCTAAATGAGATAGGGGTTTGACTGTTAGGGATATGACTGAGATATTTAAGTGGATGTTCTTAGTTAATATACCTGTGAGACTATGGTAAGAATTGTCCCTAGTCTAAAGAGGACCACCACCTATAGTCATTCCTGGCTCTCAGATGATGTCTATATGGTGGTAGATCAGGTATCCTTAGGAAGAGTGTCTACCAGAAACGGACAAAACCCTTTTTCCCACATGTTCATGAACTCCTGTTTTCAAATGCTATATCACATTCTATGTGGAACTCAACTGACGGTTACCCAGAAACCACCACTGGCATCATTAATGAATGAATTCTACACTGCCTATTGATTTGCCTTCAAATGCCACTGAATAATACAAGTCAGACCCGGTATGACAGAATTGTGAAGCTGAGAGAGATTTTACAGATATTAAGTCACTTGCTCAAAGTGACCTCACTACTTACTGCAATCCTTGCCCAGCAGTTATTGCACAGCACATTGACTGTGATGGCAGAGCTTCAAAAAGATTGGACCACATACTCCTATCAAGTCATTCCTTTTCTTAAGCACCATTATGACCAAAAGTTCCCAAACTCAACCTTGTAGAGAAATTCAGCAGTGCCTTCCCTGTGAAGGGCCCATATATGTACAAGTGTTAGCTGCTGGAGTCTGGCAGAAGCCCAACCCTCTATCATCCAGTCACTCTTCAAGATGCCTCTTTAGATTGACATTTTACTAACATTAATGTGTTGCTGCTGCTCTGCATCAAGCATGTTAATTACTTGAGACCTGGGTTTTGAATTTGTGCCCTAAAATGGTTTTAGCTGAAGAGTTGTTTTGTTTCATTTTTAAATCAGTCACATAAGAGAGAGAGAGACAGAGAGAGAAATTATTAAATGGAAAACTCACAAATTAAAAAATGGCAACCATACAAAAAGCAAGTTTCATAATTATCCAAAATAGAAATAGAATGATACAGTTCTTTGTGCTATTCTATTGGAAATTTCTACGCCTCTTGGATATTCCATTCCAAATTTAAAAGCCTCTGAGATCATTCTGCCCTAATCCTCTTTGCTGGGAACATAAGAAGCCTTATAACATACAAAATAATTATAATTTTTGAAATTATAAATCTCATTGCAAACTTATTTTTTTAACTTTTTATAAAAACCCTGTCATAAGTTTTCTCCCAAAAGAATGCATAATATAGAATAATGAGCACTAGAAGCTCTGAGTTGCTAAATTAAAACGTTTAAATTGCTGATGATAACATGATCTTCTTTTAGAGTGTAGAGTTTCCATTTATCAAAATAGCTTCAGAGATAGTTTTATTTTCTCTCATTTGAAAATCCTTCTTGCAAGTTCTAATGAAAGACGTTTAAATAACATTTTAACTATCTCTTTAAGATTTATTTCCCCCTAAATGTAACCATATCTCAAGAAATAACAACTGTCCTATCCCATCATCTCAAAAAAGTTATGCTATCACTTTTGTAGATTTATATAGTTAACCATTGTACCTCTATAGCTCTATCTATTTCAAGGCCACCTTAATACAAGCATGTAGGCATACATGTATACACTTGCACACACACAAATACTGGATTTTTCTTAACACCTGTCAACTGTTAATAGCTCTTACCAGTGTATAAATATTTCAAATAAGTCTAGTCACACTGACCTGTACCTGGTTTCCAATAATTTTTCATCTCCTAAGACATGCCATAGAACTGAGATGACAAATACTGTGGTGCATTTTAAGAGTTATTCTCACAGAAATAAGCAAAAAAAGAAAAAATCTACAAGGCAAGTAAAATTCTACAATCTTTTATGCAAATCAGTCAAATGCCATTCAAGTAGCTCTATTTTGCTCTTCCACTTCTGTTCTCACATCACCACCTCCAAACTAAGTTACAACAAATTCTAATAAATTTGACCATTATTATGACTATTATTAATTTGATAGTGATTAATATTTAGTAATTACTTTGTTTCCTGTTCAGTTAACATTAAGAACTCTTTTTTTTTATACTAAGAGCTTTTAATGCATTATTTAATTTTCATGCCATCCCTCTGAGGTAGGTACTGTTATCACCCACCATTTAATAGATGAGAAATCAGTGACAGAGGAGGAAGAAGAACTAGAGTCTGTGTCTGATCCCTTAATCACTAGGCTGCCTCAAAGGAAAACCACTGAGAGTACTGGAGGGCAAGAGAATACAACAAAGCATTCGCATTGGCTACTTAAGAAGTATTGGGGTTAAATGTGGGGCAAAGTGGGAACAGTAAAAAGTGATATGTCTGTAATACAGGTTTGGTGGAAAGGCTACAACTTCACTTTCACTTCCCAAGCATAACACCACTCATATCTCTGGGTTTGGGCCTATATTCAGGCAACCATTCTGAAAACCAAATTTGCTGGAGAAATGTCTCCTGCTGTTGAAGAGTTCCATCTTTCCTTCCCTTCATGCATGCACATACACACCTCCATTTTTCACAGCTTGAGCTAGTTTTGTAGAGGGGAAATGATGAAACCCCAGGTAGAGAAGAGACAGTAGCCATACAATTGTCTTTCTCCCACTCCCTCTTTCCCATAAATATATAGTTCTATAAGCCTCAATTCAATATTATTCTAGAGAGTGAAACAATTTCTTCTGTCATCTGCTTTAGATTTATCAAATGCCATCTTTTGTTCTAGAAATGTTTTCACATCTGTTGATAAAGCTCCAAGTTTATATATTTCATGTATCCTTATGTTGTCAGTGTAGCAACAAACACCATCACTTTGATTGCTGCTGATAGCAGTTTTAAAAGGAAGGAGGGGATATTATACATGAAACTACTCAGTATGGTTGTCAACAATAGTTGAAAATAGTTCTAAATACTAGAAATGCCTCATCATGAATTCCCCTACCTAGTCTTTTCAGGCTTTGGCTTTTTGGAACAAATGCTAAAGAAAGATTCTTAAATGTAGGGGAAAGGAGGGTTGTTATTAGGAATAGAAAAGGTGGAGGACTTGCCAATGGGCAGCAGGGGAAGAGATATTAGTGTATCCTAATCAGCTGTAAGCTGCACTACTCATCAAATGTAAAAACACGCACACATCCAGGCTCTCACTCCATTGGAAGCAGGGGCAAAATCTCTTCAGGAGGAGAGGATCGTGACTTCCGGAATAATGGGGAAGAAAGTAAAGGCAAGCAGAGGGAAGGGGAGAGTCTTATACACAAGAACAGAGAAAAGATAAGAGGAAGGAAGAGAAGGTGCAAGTACAATAGCTGTTAGAAGTGAGTTGGGCCCAAAATGTGGGTCCACTTCCCAGGACACGGAGAGCAAAAGCATGGCCAGAGACTTCCAAAAGTTCACAGCAGAGAGCAATTTCAATTTCCACAGCAAAGGAATCATGGAGACAATAGTACACTCATCTCTGTAGACTGAAACTATGTATTTACAAATAAAATAATCACAATACCTTTTAAGGTGCCCTTTAAAAATTAATTTGACTCTTTTCCATGAGATAAACCAAGGAATCCATGTGTCAATATGCTAAAAAAATTGATGTCAAATAACCTTAATTTTGCAACAAAACCTTCTGTGACTCTGACATCTAGTTAGTCCAGTTGACATCATGTATGAAACTCAGAAATTATGCAGCCAAAGAACAGAATACTAATTCCTGACAGCATGTGGAAAGGAACAGATGAGAACAAAACACCACAAAAGTATATAAATTGACCAAATAAGACTGCATACGTTACCATCTTCTATGATAACAGAAATGTATTGACTGATAATTTACATTTGGTTTGCTCCCTTATTCTGCAAATCACAAAAATGGGTTGCTGTGGCAACTGCTATTTAGTTTACTGGGAGGAAAACCATAACAACAACAAGCCTCAAAGTACCTTCTAAAACACAAATACAGCATGTATTTTTATTGTTCCTCCCACCCCAAGAGAACAAATCTCATGACAGAAACTATTTTTTCATAGTTTTAAAACTGGGCTTGCTTTCTGTCATTTGCATTTTTAAAATTATGTATACTACCAATTTATGCAAATGGTAAAGAAAAAATCCATAGAAATATAAAAGAGATGGATACAGATTGCCTGAGTCACATGAATGTGATTGGGCCATTGTCTTTTATAGCATCCCCACTTTTATCATCGACAGCTCCTTTAACCAATTTAAGTCCGTTGATGTACCAAATCTGTGCAAGATACTCCCAGGAATACACTGAGAGCTCAATGCTTAAAGCATCAGCAAGAGCAGTCTTATTTTTCTGGACCAAAACCAAAAGCAAGGTGCAAATAGGAGGTCATTAATTTTCTGGGAAGCATATTCTTAACCTCACAATAATGCACATCAGAGTCTGTTCACAAGGAGACTGTGCAGGACCCTAGAACACATCACGTTACCAACTTCTGTGCACAGTGGAGAAAGCAAATAAACATCTCTACTCTAAATAAAATGGGAAGAAGAATACTCATCCTTTACCTACTTACTTCTCCAATGGGACCTAAAAGAATGGACATAAACTAGTAGACCCTTTAAGGCCTTGAAAATAAAAACTCGAGTTATTGTTGTCCTTATTCAGCGGCGAGTTTGATAAATTTTTAAACTTTCCTGATGCTGTTCTGACTGGGAAGGTCAACTTTTCTTCAAAGAGCTCAATTACCAGCCCTTGAAACAACACAAGTCTCTTCTTTCTGGAAGTTCACTGATTCTGAGAAAGCTCGTTTAGAAAAATGGCCTACTTAAAAAGCAAAGAAATAAAACAAAGCAGATATGTCCTCTTCTACCACCACTACTGCCATATGAAAACCCTCTCTAGGGTTTCTCACCATCCAAGGCTTGAATTAAGGGCTGACTATTTTGAGGCAGGGACTCAAAGAGGGTAAAGATTGGTGAGGTATGGCAGCTAAAAGATACTAGGGATTTATAATATAAATAACAAGATAACAGGAACTAAAGTCTCAGTGTGTGAAAACACTATGTATCCAAGATGCAGATAAAAGTGTTCCTTACAGATCTTGGAGGCAAAAGTTCCTGACTGCATATATTAGTCTTCTGTCGCTCCAGTTAATCACATGAAAGATTCAAATAGATTCTTTTTTCACTTTTCCTTTGGCAACAATAGAGAACAATCATTTTAAAAATAATTGGAGAAATCTGTGTTTTGCTCATAAGAGAAAAGGAAAACATTCATTCAACAGTACCACATAGAATCATTTGCTTAATAGCATTTCTAATATGTTATGCATTTATTCAATCTACTTCTTACTACATTAAAATGCAAAAACAATTACTCTGGATGTAAATCCTAGAAAAACAATCAAAGTTTCTATTAAATCAGAGAAGAGAAGAGACAGTTAAGCTGCAATGTGATTTGCAGAAGCTCATGAATAGACAATACTTAGAGTTTCTCACTAGAAAGTGAAAGAGTGGTACAGACCCAGATTCCTTCCCATTTTCCCTTCCCTCTTCTCTCCCTCTTTTTTCCTTCTCTCCTTCTCTTCCTTCCTTTCTTCTTGGACTCAGACCAAGGAGAGTCTTTATTTAAAGCCTAAAAATTCAAATTATGTAGGCATGTAAAATCATCTTATATTATAATACCAGCCTTAGCAGATAGAAACTTCCTTTCACATTCGGTTATAAATAGTTTACATTCAACTGAACAGTCACAGGGGAATATGGGCAGCTTCAACCTTCTAGGTCCATTGTTACACACAAAAAAATTCTTGGTTTGCTCTTTGTATACTTATATTAAAGCCATTTCTGTTCATTAAAAACTCAAAATAAGCATGTTAAAGAAAAGGCAACTGAACATGAAGCAAAGAATAAAAAGAATCTGCATGTATAACAAGCATTGTGCATTTTACTTTGTCTGAAAGGAATTTTTAAAATCCACATGCTTTAATTGGAGCGCTTCTGGAGTAATAATCTCAAATATGAGATTCAATAAATGTGTTCATGCTCTGATTAAATGTCAAAGCCATAGATTTGTTATTTCAGATACAGTGAGCAATAATTTTGTTGGATAATAATGAACTTCCAAAGATTTATTTGTAACACTCACTGTCCATTTCAAAGCTCTGAGTTGTACTGTAGAGTACTTCCAATTCTGTTGATAATATTACAGAATCTGGTATACAGAGCTGACATTTAAGTAAATTTTACTCATTTTTACATGTGCTGCATGGATTCTAAGTACTTCTGCCAAAACTTGGTACCAACAATCTTTGCACATCTTGACTAACAACAGATATTGTTTTGGCTTGCATCAACTTTTTTCCTTAACAGGGTATATATGAATTTCTTTACAACAAGGGTGTTTTTATGCTCCAAGGTATTTAGGGAAACACTATTTTCTGTAAGTATCATTTTCCAGCACAGATTCTTTACTCCAATCTAGGCTTCCCTAAAGATGCAAACTTCACAGATTGTTGATGTAATGACCACTTCCCATTCGATCACTATCAGCTGGCCATGAGCAAGGCCTGCCAGCCACTCCAAACCAGTTTTCTAGAGAACTTTTCTCAACACTTACATTCAATTATCTTAATGTTTATTATTATTCTTTTTTATTGTTGTTATAGCATTTTAATCTTTTTAAGTCTGTGACAAGTCGAGATATTAAGAACATACTATGACCAAATTTACATGGTTTTCTCCGTTCTCCAAGTAGAAATGCCACAAAATTTAAGAAATTAATCCATATCCCTTACACCCTCATTACACTATACTACTACTACAGACATAATCTATAAAAATCAAATGAAAAAAACCTATCTCATTTTCACAAAACATTATCTTCATTAGTTCTCTCCAGACATATTTATTCAAGATACAATTATGAGGGTGACGATTGGATTAGAGGTATTCTCATGATTAGATCTAACTATACTTTTATACATGCTACTATTTATAAGTGGCTTTTGCTACAGTTTCCTTAGTCGCTCAAATTATAAACACATACATATTTATTTCTCAGTTTGCCAAGTTTATGTTATTCAGTATTCCACTCATAGAAGCTATTGTCGGGAACTCAGCATTCATCAGCAAAACCGAGGTCACAAATGAGTGTCTTACACATTACTTATTTCTTATAATGCTATTTCGGGAATTTACAATTAAAGTCAACTGATATTCACTCATTCATTCAATACTTTCTTAACTAGCCAGGCACTATTCTAGCTAGACATTGGAGACATAGCCGTGAACAAAACAGGAACTCTTTAATAAAGCTAACTTTCTAGTTGGAGGTGGTGGGAAACAGGCAATAAACAAAAAGTAAATAAATAAATAGGTTCTAGTGGTCTTGAATGCTATATAAGGAAAACCAAACAGGGACTCGAAGCAGTACTTTTGGTAAGGTGGTCTATAAACATCACCAAATAGGAAAATTAAAAGCCAAATTAAAGAACAAATGTCTAAAATGCCTAAAATAATTTCAGTACAATGTAACATGTTCATTGCCAACTATGTGATGAACCATTATCTTTTCCTTCCTAAGTTTTAAAAAGAACTATCATCTAATTTTATCATACAAAAAAAGGAATATTCAGCCTTGTGTATGCTGATGAAGTAAATAAGACACTGGTGTAGACCTGGAAGTACTTTATTAACAACTAATAAAGGGGCTAATCAAGCACCTATGCATCTATAACACAAAGCTTTATGCAGTACAGCCTAACAGAATGATGACCGATAATGGAATCGGGAATCTGGGATCAAGCTCAGGAGCCATCACTTACCAGCCCTTAGACTTTGACCAACTCGTTAAATTTTTCTGAGCCTCACTTCATCACTGTTAAGCAGGTATAACAGCACAAGCTGACAGGATTATTCTGGGATATATATGAAAAATGAATTTAGCTTTTTTTTGCAATGTAGCATATTATGACTGCTATTGCTTTCATTGTTTCATTATTTGTTGCTATTATATGATAGCAAAAAATTCATGGAAATGACAAAGACCTTTAAGAAATGTTAGGATCAGAACTACAGTAAAATGTGAAACTAAAGCATCAAAGACCTTATGTGGGGCTTCCCTGGTGGCGCAGTGGTTGGCAGTCCGCCTGCCGATGCAGGGGACACAGGTTCGCGCCCGAGTCCGGGAAGATCCCACATGCCGCGGAGCGGCTGGTCCCGTGAGCCATGGCCGCTGAACCTGCGCGTCCGGAGCCTGTGCTCCGCAACGGGAGAGGCCACAACAGTGAGAGGCCCGCGTCCGCAAAAAAAAAAAAAAAAAAAAAAAAGACCTTATCTGTCCATGGATGTTGGAATTAAGTCTACATTAGACAAAATTATATTCTTTAATCTATGTTTCTCCATATAATTGCTGGGGATCAGTCATTAAAGAAAAATCACAAAACTAGAATTTTCAACTCTGGATCTTTCATCATTCTGACACAGTTTAATTATTCTTCTCATACACTGAGGATAGCTTTCATTCACTGAAACAAAACTATACCTTCCAAGAAAACCTACACAACACCAGGAGTAATGACAAAGATATATCTTACTAACGAGGGTCATGTATTACAATTTTAAAACACCATGAAAAAAAAAATTAGTCTACTTGAAATTTAGATCTTAAACTCCAACTCCCTAGTGGTTTAATCTAAACTTTACTACATGGCTATCTTTGAAGAAGACATCTAAAATGTAAATATGATATAAAAAATACAAGTATTAAATATAAAAATTCTTAAGCTTCAAAGAAAGTTTCTTCATAATATGAAATTAATGTTGAATAATTCTTGGCTGAACAATGTGAAATATTCCTGCAATACAAATTAATGGTAAATCAACTTTACTTCGCAAAATAATTTTGTTTGGGCACATGGGAATAGTAAATTTTGGTGAATGTCCCAGATCAAATTTAAAGGATTCTAGGTTTTGAATCATGCAACTGTGTGAAGGAAAAGTTTTTTCTCCTAACTCAAATTCAGTAATCAAGAATAAAAACATATTAAATCTGACTCTGTGAAGCTGTTATAACATAATGTAAAACTATTTGCTTCTCTTACCTTAAAATGATAGTTTTAAATGGATTCCTAAATTTTCTGTAGAGAGTTTATCACGAAGAAATTCTTCCAAACAGGTGATTTGTCACCTAGTTTTTCACCTAATCCATATATTAGATGAATACCAGGCTTTTAAGTGTAAAGTGGAGGCAAATTTACAACCTTGTTTTGAAAGAATCCTTTCTCCAATTAAGATTTAGAATCCTTTCCATGACTGGTCCTCTAGCCAAAGTGGAACCTCAAAAAAAAAAAAAGCTTCAGTTGGCATATTGCCCAAGCTCCTCATGAGGTAGCTGTTGTAAAAGAAGTAATGTTAGCAAGGGCCTCCAAGTAAAGAGCAATTGGGAGGCTACTGGAAAGTTAAGTGGCTATAAGTTGTTAAGTGACAGGAAGAAGGAAACTCAAAGCTTTAAGGTGCATATAGTACCTTTTACTTCCACACATGAGATAAATAATAAAGCTTCACTGACTTAGGGCGCATCAAGAACTAACTCTGTCTGCCCCTTCAGACTTCCTCCAAGTACCACCAGATCATTTCACAATGATCATTTGTCAACACAAGTGTTAAAGAGCACGCGGCGTGTCCAGTAGTGAGCTTCTTCTTACTGAGAGATGCACAGACATGCACACAGGCATGAAAACTCCCCCTATACCGTGTTTAGATGATTACTTTTGAAACTTAAAACCGTAATTTGGAAAGGTTTTCTCAAGCTTTCAAATGAGTTTTTATTATTGTTCTATTTTAAAATCTTTCTTGTAGCCCCTGGACTCAAAGATAGCACTTGTCTTAAGCAGTTTGACAAGAGTATAAGGGGGAAATCACAGAGCATGAGGGAAATCTGACATGCTTTTCAAATGAAAATATACAAGCAATTCCATGCTCACTATAAGGAACTAATAATACAGACCCTATCTGTATTATCAGCTCCCTCAGTTACAGTAACAGAAAAGCATCATCCATCACTGAACTCATTGGCAGACAAGCGCTGATCCATGGCACACCTGAAATGTGATGCTATGATTCATCCCCTTGTTCACTGCATTTGAAGAAATTATTTGACCATAGGAGCTCATTTTATTTCAATTCCTTTCAAAATGTGTTTTATTTTCACAATTCTTAGTAAAAATATCAAACTCTGGTATTCATGCTGTTTTAAGAACAATGAAAACCAATTTTTTTATTATATGCAGAACAGAAGCTGAAGTACCCAGAGACCCTGAACTCTGAGTTCCTGTCAGAGGAATATTCCTTTCTAAAATGTAACTTTCAGTTTTCTGTAATAATACTGCAACTAAAATATTCTTCACTCTCTATCTACAGTACATCATTGGACTCTTGTTCAGAGGCGTCCTTATCTTCTTTACAAAACAAAGACTTTCTGTTCTGCCAAACTGAGCTAATGAAAGAACACAAACATGATGAAAATCTCTCTCCTGTCATCCTTTTATGGCATGTCTCTGCTTCAAAAACCAACCCTCCTGAGATCAGGATGAAAGCATTTACTTGTACTTGTGACGATCAGTATAGAACACACTTTTTTTCTTTTCTTTTTTTTTTGGTGGGGGTGGTATATATGCCTACCATGTCCTCCCATGTATAAGATGCCAGGGAGAGCAGTGCTTGTGATCAGAAAGCACTGGGCAGCATACATGTACCTGGTCAACTCAGGCTGGAATCACTCTATGTTTCTTTTAACTACACCAGGGAGATGGACAGTCTTCAGATGACTCAAAGAATGGAGACTTCAAAGACAGGTTAGGGTATCTGGCTGCCTTATAATGAAGAAGAAGATATTTAAAAATTGTTTGAATTGTCTGGAAAATTACCCCAAATGTTTTCATCAGAAATGGAGGGTAACTGAAAGTAGGTCTACATTGAGACATGCATTTCCAAACCATCATACTGCAAGGTACCATATAAGTATTTCTCCTGTCACACAATCAGGGGAATTTGCTAGAGAGACTGTCTCTAAATGCAACTGGAAATGCCTCTTAAGACAGAAGGATGGCATCATTTACAAATCGTCCCACTGCACTACCCAAATGAACTGGAACTGGACAACAAGAACAGGCTTTCAGAAAACAAAAGTATCAAGGGAAAAAGGAAAGTTTATTTAGGCAGACCTGTCCTCTTTATCCATGTGAAAGTTTTCAAATACAAATCGATGCCTAATTAAGTCAATTACCCAAAACTCTACTGATAGGAATAAAAGTTGGAACAAAATGGGAAACCTTAGTACATAAGTTTAGTCAATCACATTGGGAATTTTCTGAACTAATGGATCTTACACATGTGCATGTACATGAACATTTTGCAAAGAGAATAATTATTTTTTACACATATAAAAATTGTTCCCGACATACGAGTAAAAAAAAAGTCTCCAAATTTCCTACGAATTGTCCAGGTCCTAAGAATCCTTTTATAGACTACTTCTGATCCTAGTAAAATTCCCACCCTATCTATATGCCACAGTTTGACACACGTGTAAAACATGTGAATAAACATCATGAAAATCTGAAAATATCATGAAATATCCATGTAAATTCTGTCACTATCTGTCAGTAATATGTTATATTTGCTCAGGAAATATATTTAAACAGTTTTGAACTTATTTAAGATTATTACAAAAATTATTTAATTATAGAGCATGGAGGGATCTCTCATTTTAGAAATCAAGTCACTAAAGGTCATGAGGTCTTCTCCTAATTTGGGGGTCTGCATGCTTTCACAATACCCTGCTGCTAAATTACTATTAATCACCCAAATAGAGATCTATAGTTTAATTATAACCTGAAGCAAATTTTCCATTATTCTGTTTTCTAATTTGGAAAATAAGATAATTATACTTCAATCTAAGATGAGTTAATGTTAAGGATAATGCATAAATGAGTGCTTTTCCCCACAGACACCTACACTTGGGACTATACAAATGCTAAATAACAAGAAAATGAAAAAAAGGAAGTTAAAAAGCAAATCAGACAGTCAAATTCCATTGGCTCTCACACAATACTGAATGAAGTACTGTTATGCTATGTTATAAATTAGAGCTCCCCAATACATGGAATGATTCTCACAGAAGAAATACAAGCATAAATAAACAGAACAAGTTCCGGCTTAGAAATATCACTTGTTTGGCTAATTACATACAAAAATCAACTTCACAAGTAACACTATTAATGAAGTGCTCAGTTGAACAAAAACTGTAATTAAAAATAAATACAAATCAGAATTTTTTTCATGATAAGAAATGACAGTATCACGACAATCTTTTTTTTAGAATTTTATTTATTTTTTTATACAGCAGGTTCTTATTAGTCATCCATTTTATACACATCAGTGTATACATGTCAACCCCAATCTCCCAATTCATCCCACCACCCGCCCCCGCCACTTTCCCCCCTTGGTGTCCATATGCTTGTTCTCTACATCTGTGTTTCTATTTCTGCCCTGCAAACCGGTTCATCTGTACCATTTTTCTAGGTTCCACATATATGCGTTAATATACGATATTTGTTCTTCTCTTTCTGACCTACTTCACTCCGTATGACAGTCTCTAGATCCATCCACATGTCTACAAATGACCCAATTTCGTTCCTTTTTACGGCTGAGTAATATTCCATTGTATATATGTACCACATCTTCTTTATCCATTCGTCTGTCGATGGGCATTTAGGTTGCTTCCATGACCTGGCTATTGTAAACAGTGCTGCAATGAACATCGGGGTGCATGTGTCTTTTTGAATTATGACAACCTGTTATTTTTAAGTATACAGAAATCACTACACCAATATGAAACACTCCTGAGACTCAGATGGCATTCCCCACTCTCTAAAAGAATATTATAAATGAGGAATTTCTGCACTGCAAATTATCCTTCCTGATTGTAGCTATGCTATAACTAGCTGCCACAAATCTGCTGCTTTGGGGTGCCATGTTTAGCATTATTTTTTAAAGAAAACTATCTTGATCCTTTTTTATTTTATCCCTATGGATCTCCTCACATAGCACAAGCCCCAAATTTTGAAAACAGCAGAAGAAAAAAGATAAAAAATCTAAAGACTACCTCACAATCTGCCCAAAGCATATTTTAAGAATCGGGAGAAAAAAAGAATTGTGCTGTTTAAGTTACTCCTGGTTTCTCTAAAAGAAATTCATTGCAAGGCCTACATTTTAATCTAAGGGAGTCAGCTGAGCCTAGTTTCATGGGGGATGAAAATAGTACATGACTTGTTTAAGATCTGCACTAATATTCTCTGTTCAAGTAGAATGTCCGGAATATGACAAGGACACAAAATAATATCAAATCTCCTCTCCTTTTTTTTTTCTTTTTAGCTACAGCTATTCCTATCATAATGACAAAAGAGCATGTTATCCAGTTTGAGAATCTCAAAATATCTGATTTGAGATTCTCAAAATATCAGAATCTAAGGAAATCATCCTCAAAAATAGTATCCACTAAATATATGGGTAATAACATACATTTTAGTGCATAAATTCTGTACAATAACAAAAATAATTTTGTTCTAAAAAGGAGATTTCTGTATAATGGTAACTCTATAAAAAATCTTTATGGAATTTCCCAGAACATTAACAATCAATTTGGAAATAATAGTGAAAATTTTGTCCAAACCCCACATTTTGTGGGAAACTAAGACTCAGAGAGCGATATGATTTATCTGAATCACACAGCAAATCTAGGCCTAGAAAAAAGGTTTTCTTATTCTAGTTCCCCTTCTGCAACACTCAACTGCCTTCTAAATTTCATCTGAGTAAAACTTTTCTATCAGAGAAGGAGAAACAAACAACAACAAAAGCCAGTGTACTCATCCAGTTATAGGAAATACATTTCTGAATAGTTACTAAGATGAGTGGTACTATGTTAATAAACATTTGAGAGGAAGTAGAGCTTAGTGGTAGTGAAAGATAAACTGAGGAATATTAAGATGTTAAGAGTTTGAGCAAAAATCGATTCAAATAGGGTAGAGCCAAACTGGAAGTGGTTAGGAAGCTCCTTTGGCCAGAGCTCAGAGAGAGGCTTTGAGAGAGAAAATGTGTTAGCAGAAAAAGGGAGTTATTGATTGGCTATAGCTTAAAGCCTAGTAAGCTATTTGCCTGCTTGTCCTTAGCATTTTGATTTTGTAACCTTGAGGCATTTGCAGGCTTAGATTTTGGTTTGCTTACATAGGTCACCATAGAATTAGAGTCCTGTCAGTTAATGGCCTCCTTGTTTAATTAATTCAACAGTGGTTCAGAGGCAAAATAAAGGGATTTGAATCTGAGGGGGTGTAAACTGGCAAGTCATTTAACCTCTTTGGCCTCATGTGAAAATTAAGGATGATATTAGCGTCTACAGAAAGAGATGACATGAGGAGTACCTGTGGGAATTTACATGAGGCATGAGACCAGTGATACATGGGACATGCCTGCTATTGATGTATTGTTACTAACTGCTCTTACCATACCCACCCTCCTCCAGAGCACTTCCTTCTTCCTTGCTCCATCCCTTACTCGGCAAATACTTACCATGGAAGCTGAGTGCTATCATAACACACTTAGGGATTTTCACTTGAAAGGAGAAAGACCAATTAGGATTCAGTCAAGGTCAAGGGGAAGAGACCTCACTGTGGCAGGTCTATAGATTGAGATGACAGTGGGGGAATTTGTGTTAGAAAGAATGCCTAACGTCTCTCCAAATTTTCAACATCGTTTTAGAATGAACCACTTTGTATGAGTCATTTCACTCTGAGGGCCTCCTTTACCTCATTTTAAGAGAGGATGGGAATAAATGGATGGTTCAGAAAACTGAGGCCTTTGGAGCGTCTTCAGGATCAGATGCTATGGGCAGAAAGGCTAAGCTGGGTACCATCTAAATCTTTCCAGAAACCACACTCTCCTCCACCATCCCACGTCCCATGCTAACCAGAATAGATCTTCCTTCCTATGTTTGACTTATTCTGAATCTAGGTGAGACTTTATTTGAACAAAGGTTTTCACACTGAGATGAAGTTGAGAATCAACAGATCTGTACGCCCAATTCCAGCTAAAAAATTTTATGACATCAAAAATATGCTAATTTTATATGATACGAAATTTACTCAGGTGGCTGGAACTTGATATTATTAAAAATCCATGTCTTTCAAATTAGCAAAGATATCATATTGAATATATTGTTCATATGTCAATATTAATAGTTACTGGCAACTCATTTTTGCCTCAGCTATTCCATCAAGGGACCTAATCCAGGCAATTTACTTATCCAGTGTAGTGTGCCTCAATATGATGACTAAAGTAACTCTCTTCCTCATTTACTACCAGCTAGATGTAAATGTAAAATGAAATAGGAATGACAGGTAATTAATCTGATAGCGTTTAAAAGCCCCACAATGACTAAAATTCAAGGATCCTAATGTGTCTATGACATAGGGTTACAGCACTAAACAAATTAGTGATCAATTAAATACAAAGGTTAAAACTGAATAAGTCAGCTTACCCACAGCTATTTTTTGGTCATCTTTTAAAATATGTTTCATGTTCAGAGTAGTGTCAATTTAGAATATGAAGAAACCTTAATGATCATATAACCAATTTCTAAATTTTAATGATCAATAACTTGAGGCACAGGAAAGCAAAATGTCCTGTCTACAATCACACAATCACCAAGTAAACCTCATCCATATTTCAAAATGCAAAGCAAAGTTTCTTCCCCTATATCAATTTTTTATTAACAGATAAATATTCTAAGATAATATCCATTAAACTACTCTAGTCATCATTATCCACTCCCTGAAAGTTGACACAGATATTTAAACAGTTAATTCTGAAAAACTGGAAAATAAATATTTCTCAAGGAAAAAAGAATAGCCTTTTACAGGGATGCATTTAGAATAATGTAACAATACCTTTGGGATATGGAACCTTCAATTAGAATTGAAGAAAGACTGAGTCTTACAACAAAGGAATATAAAGTCAGATAATGGGAGAATAGAATTTAAGTACTTTATACAAATGAACTTAGCTAGCAATTTGCTATAGAAGAAAAGGAAAAACTGGGCTTTAATGTAGCCATAGCAACCTCCTATCTTGAACAATTTTTTATCTTAAGCATCCAAATGTTTCTCTTCTTCAGACTCTGTAGTCTTTATAATACACATAATGAGATACGGAGAAGAAGCCACACTTTGTTCTTAAGCTTTAGGACTGTAAAAATTCACCTGAAAGGTGAATTTCAGGATTTTACATTTTCTTACCCATGTGTTTCCCCACTACTTCAGTTGATTTTTTATAAGCATCATAAGAGAACACAGAACATTCAGGTTACTTCCGTTGGATGGCTAGAACTAAGCCTCTTCCTTTGTGCATCCATAGAGTAGTACACATACTACTATTACAACAAGTCAACTCTACTGGGCATCGTCCTCTGCTATTTTCTCCTTCAGTAACTCAGAACTTGGTGAGCAGATAGTTCACCTTATTTACTCTTGACTTTGCAGTAGCTACAACAGTGCCTGCCAAAAAGGAGGTGTCTGGTCAATGTTTCATAAATGTAGAAAAACAGAATAAGCTAAAGAATTAAGATCATTTTACCAAGAAAAAAGTAGCTTTTGCTCTCAAAAGTTGCATACATAATTATATCTAGAAATAATTTCTATTTTTATTTAAAGAAATCTAAAGTTACGAGTGTCCACAAGTATTAAAAAATATCATAAGATATGAGAACTCTTAAAATTGTTTTCGTTTAATGGCCTAAACTGGGAGGTTTCATGCTACTAGTCAGAGTCTAATTATACATATATTACTTGTTTAATTTAAAACACAGAAAACACTTTAGATCTTTGACTCTCCCTTAGGCAAAATCTATGTGGGGAAGCCAACAAAAAAATTAAAGACACCGTGAGAAAAATTCAGAAAGCACAAAAGGACATATGTATTAGGAAAATTCCACATCTTAAAATGCTTTCTAAATTTAAAAATAAAAGGTCTTTGAATTTACCACCCACACCCCCAGAAAAAGGGCCTTAAGTTCACTGCCAATTATTCTTTGTCAAAGAAAAATCATTTTTAATCTTTCAATTCTTAAAAATCTTATAAACTGTAAAGATTAGAAATGCAAGTACAGTGACTGATGCAGTAGGCCCTCAGCAAATATTTATTGACAGATCAAAGGGAAGAATAAATGAAAAACCAGATAGATGATAAGCTCTACATAAGGGTTGATTTTGGACTATATGAGTCATTCATGCAAGTCATTTAAAAGAACCTTTATATAATACATTTCATTGATATGTCAGTTTTCATTCCTGGTGACATTTCATTAACATTGTCTTTTGAACTTGCATAATATTCAATTATAACTTACTTTGCTTTAATATATGATTCTGTTGCCTTTAAAAACTAAAAGAAAGGGGAATTCCCTGGTAGTGCAGTGGTTAAGAATCCACCTGCCAAGGCAGGGGACACAGGTTCGAGTCCTGGTCTGGGAAGACCCCACATGCCGCGGAGCAACTAAGCTCGTGCGCCACAGCTACTGAGTCTGTGCTCTAGAGCCCACGAGCCATAGCTACTGAGCCCGCATGCCACAACTACTGAAGCCCACACGCCTAGAGCCTGTGCTCTGCAATGAGAAGCCATTGCAATGAGAAGCCTGCACGCTATAATGAAGAGTAGCTCCGCTCAAGGCAGCTAGAGAAAGCCCACACATGGCAACGAAGACCCAATGCAGCCAAAAATAAATAAATAAATAAAATAAAATAAAAAAAACTAAAAGAAGGTACAAAAAATAACCTTATAAACTAGTGTTAGATGAAAAACCAACTGAAAAGAACAATAGTTAATTATGAGTTGGTCCTTAGCTCCTACATATGACTACATATATGAATGTGTACCCTAACAACAAGAAATCATTTAACGAAAATTCATCCACTATTAAGATTTACTTGCACATGGCTTAATTTATTTTAAAGAAGAGAAGCAAAATATTTTATCTACATGTTATCTATTTTACATCCATCCATAATATAATATTTATTTGAAGACTTATTATGTCCCAGTCCCAATGCTAGGCTCCAGATCATCTATCAAGGCAACAGTCCTAAAACCTTCAAAACCTAAGTTGAAATACTGACTTTTTGAAGTATAATTTTCCTACTCTTTAGAAGAAAAAATAATCCCAGCAAATTGATGGAGTATGGGAAATTAGGTAAGTATATCAATAATTACATAATACAAATTTTCTAAGTTTGAAAACATTTTTCAGAGAGTTTCTTTTTTTCATTATATTCAAAAAGTAAAAGTAGAAGAGGGAAAAATGAGGGAGGATAGAAGTGAGAGAATTTAGGGCACACGCATTATAATTCTCAAAAAGTGAAAATGGGATTCAGCTGGCCCATCTATTTTTTAATGACATAATTAGTTTATTTTAAAAAATTTTACACCAATGCACATAAAAAAAAAAATGACAATATCTCCTTCTAAAATCAACATCACCATTATCACTGTTATCTAGCCCAAATCTCAAAATAGCCACCAGCAGAAACCATTTTCTCACTGATAAAGCTAAAGTGTACCTAAATAACAGCTATGTTTTTAAATCGGTGCTGGTAAAGTGAACCACTTTCTGTTTTGCCAGTGGAAAGTTGGCAGTATACCTGTGTTATTTCTACTTTCTTTTTTTTTATATAAATTTTTATTTTATTTATTTATTTATTTTTGGCTGTGTTGGGTCTTTGTTGCTGCACACAGGCTTTCCCTAGTTGAGGCGAGCAGGGGCTACTCTTTGTTGCAGCGCACAGGCTTCTGATTGCAGTGGCTTCTCTTGTTGTGGAGCACAGGCTCCAGGCACGTGGGCTTCAGTAGCTGTGGCTCACAGTCACTAGAGCGCAGGCTCAGCAGTTGTGGCACATGGGCTTAGTGACTCCGCGTCATGTGGGATCTTCCCAAACCAGGGCTTGAACCCGTGTCCCCTGCATTGGCAGGCGGATTCTTAACCACTGAGCCACCAGGGAAGTCCCCTATTTCTACTCTCTAACCACCAAACAATAAGAAAAATATTCTGTAAAATACTGGGAGCATATCTTTTTCTCTTTATTTTTTTTCTATGTTGTTTAAGTTACTTAAGAAGGGAAGCAGTCATTTTAATCATTATTCCATATTCTATCATCCAACACAAATTATAGAAAGACACAATTGTGAGTTAGCATGTAGCAAACATTTGTTTACTGACCAATATACTGGCCTAGGTACTAATCAACCGATCAAATGTACTAATATAATCAAAAGTAAGCTGAACACAGTTCCTAATAATAATAATAATAATCTCAAAATCTAGTAGGAAAATAATAATCTAATAATCTTATATCTAGTAAGGAAATAGTCTAATAATCTAATGTCTAGTAATAATCTACTAATAATTTTATGGCCAGTAAGGGAAAAAGGAAGTGTAAACAAATGATTATCATGACGCAGATGAGAGGTGACCAAGAATGAATCCAGGAAAAGCTTCCCAGCATAGATGTTTGGGGGCTGAGGTCATGCTAAGGGCCATGAGACTCAAGAGGTCCAGTTTCTGGCAATGATATGCTCTTTACTAAAGTAGGTATGTCAGGCTATCATTTCTGATGATGATGATAATTAAGAAGTCTAACCTAACTTCCCTGTACCTGACTCTATAATTACAAACAAATTGCATATTCATAGTTTGTATTTCCAAGTAGGTTTTTTAAATGGAGCAAAAGCACTGACCAGCAGATTCAAGTATTTGTACTCTCTTGACAGTCATATTTCTCATTGTAATGTATTGGCATTTGGGTTTTGTTCCTTGTGAGTTTGGTTAGTGTGAATCATACCCTAGTCACTATTAGTAGATTGATAAAATTAATTTTCTAAATTTGAAAAGCTGAAGTCAAAGGTAATGCCAGCCCTTCCTAAGAAAAACATCACTACATTACCTTCTGTTAAAATAATTTCATAGCAACTCTACATATGGATGCAAGCCTAAGGATAAAGCCTGGGTTCTAATCCCACCTCATCAATTATTAGCTGTGTGATTTCAGGCAGATAGGTGTCAATACCCTTACAAACAAACAAACAAATAAATAAATAAATAATAGTGGTTAAAATCCCTCTCCAATCTGTTTCAAGGCCATTATTAACATAAAATAATGAATAACAAAGGGCTTGGAAAACCACAAAGCTCTAAGATGTAAGATATTATTACTGCCTTACTATCCTGCAAACAATCCATGCCAAATAATCCAATAGTGAAAGCATCATAATCATTTTCAAAAACATGAGAAAAAAATCAATATTACAATAAAGGCAAATTTTACATATCCTCTGTTGTACTTCCCATACTGATAATTTCTTCCTACAGACCTGGAGAAATAAAATTTGAATTTGTTCACCACTTTAAGAACTCTCTTTACTTTCAAAAGCTTGCAGAATAAATATAGTTCAAATAGGGTTGTTTCTGGCATATGGCTATGCCAAAATGATGAAATGAGGTCAGAATAGAGTTTCTAATTAAACATAAATATAAATTTAAGAAAATATAAAAATTTTAAAACAAAAAGTGGTATTATTAGGTTAACATCCTCCCAAAAAGAATGTTTCACCTTGAACATTTCTAATCCTCTAGTTAACATAAAGGAGAATATAGGAGTCTTTTTGCTCTGCCAGAGAAAGTGGATATAACTGGTTATTTGGCAGAAATTATGATTGCTCAGTTCTCAACCGAGTGATTTATGGCAACATGCAGAAATTTATACTTTGTACCTAGGTTTTTTTCTTCATTTTGAGAATAAAGAGGCAATAGATTTCTATTTTAAGTTTTATCCAGATGCCTCTCCTATGTGCTCCCATTTCATCACTGACACTGAATTGTAACCATCTGTTTACCTGTGTCTCCCCAGAAAGACTGAAAACTTATGAAGGGAAGAGACCATATTTAAGTCATCTTTTTATCCTCCAACTATTAACCCAATAACTGGCACATAAAAGGTGTTCATTAAATGTTGACTGGATAAATTGAGGAATAAACTAAGATATAATATTAGATTGACTTTAAAGTCTAGTTCCTTTGTATTACACTCAAATTTAATCTTTGGATTTTAGTAATAAAGGTAACACACATTCTGTGTAAATAATAGATTTACCCAAGTTAAACCAGTTGAATACTGAAATTAGCAAATCAAACAAACCGAATTGCTTAAATTGTATGTAGCAAACATGAATATGTCCATTTATTAAGTAATATAATTCAGTTATCAGTTCACTGAAAACATTTCTTGAGCATCTACTATGTTCTAATTACCATGCCCAGGAGCTGGCAGGCCTCAGGCTCTCAAGGAAGTGAGTGTCTGGTGGGGCAGAGAACCAACTAAATATTCTGACAGAGGTGTGTGCTGGGGCCACTGAACGACCTCAGAGGGCAGCTAAAGTACAACTGCAGGGAGGGGTTATATGGAAGGCTTCACAGAGAGGTGATGCTTGAACTGAGGGTTGATAAAACAGCAATAATTAATGTAAAACAAAGAAACAGGCAATCCAGGCAGAGAGAAAAGGGTGAGGCACCCACAGTTCTACTGGCAGAGAGAAGGCTGCATATAGAAGAACGGCAGAAAATGACAAGAAACACAGAGAAAAACAGGAGGGACCCCAGATCGTGTAGGGTTAAGGATTTATAAAACATCTTCAGGGAAGAAGCAGTTGTATTAAATTCTTTCCTCAAGGGGCTTAGAGCTTACTTAGATTAAGAGTAATAGGTGAACAGTATTTAAAAAAGGAATTTTGATCAGCAAATAGGTGAAGTAACAAAACAAAACCAACAAACATAAAAAGCAAAGACACTTAATTCAAGATAACTTAGGAGTTATCTGAACTTCATGATCCAGTTTTATCACATCTCTTAAAGGATAAGAGGAGAATTAGGTGTGACTTTGAACTATAAATATTCCAACAATTTTGAAAACCAAAGAATGTTTTAAATTAAAAAGAAACTGTTTTATCCCTCTGTAGAGACCATATCTCCAAATACATTGATCTCTGTCACTGAAGTACCTACCTTAGAGTCACTCAACAATGCCATTATGAATGTCAATATTGGGCAGAGATGAAAGAAAAGAACAGTATTCACACACTGATTATTCAGCAGACCACTACTGCTGGTAGGCAAGAAGCCTCAGAATGAACAGTCCAGCCGTGATCCAGCTGTCCTGCACACTTGCGGGGAGAGCTCACGGGCAGTCCAACGGATGGAGTGTACATGTAAAAGTAATGTGGTATTTTACAATACGGCACATATCAGAATTGCAACTTGGTTTCAGATTGCTTATTGTTATGATAAAGACATCAGTAACCATTTAAAAGAAGGTACATCTAAGTGTCTGTATTAGCGATGTAATCAAAGTTACTTTTTCATTGTTAGTAACTAATGGAATGTAAGTTATTTTCAGGGAAAAATAAAACAGTCTAACATTAATCTGAATTTCAGTTAAGTATGACAATATACAGGTACATCTACAGCAAGTTAGACTACCTTTTCCAAATGCTGCAAAATTCAAGTCACTTTATACAAAGGAGACTATGGAGAGAAGTACGAATTAAAATGAAAAATTCAGCGAAATTCCACAATTTCTAGTTCATTTTATAATTTTATTTCTAAATGTCATCTCCTGGGAACCTGAGGAACCACAGGCTAACTCATTTGATTGTAACTGAACAGTATTATTTATTTATAAACTTTTAATTTTGCCTCTATAAGAGAAAATAAAAAAGTCATCACTGAAAGATTTTCTTTTTTTTCCCATATAACTAACTGTCAAAGAGAACGACAAATAATAAATTACAGGTTATAAACAAGCAAATATCTGAAAACAAAGACAAATTCTGGCAGAATAATTTTTACGTTTAATGCAACTTCAGTCTTCTAAAGATCCACTTTCACAGCCATAAAAAAGAATGAAATAATGCCATTTGCAGCAATATGGATGGACCTAGAGATTGTCATACTGAGTAAAGTAAATGAGACAGAGAAAGACAAGTATATTGCTTATATGTGGATATAAAAACATGGTGCAAATGAACTTATTTACAAAACAGAAATAGAGTCACAGATGTAGAAAACAAACTTATGGTTACCAGAGGGGAAAGGAGGGGAGGGATAAGTTGGGAGATTGGGATTGACATATACTATATATAAAATAGATAACTAATAAAGACCTACTATAAAACACAGGCTAGTCTACTCAATACTCTGTAATGGCCTATATGGGAAAGGAATCTAAAAAAGAGTGTGTATATGTATATGTATAACTGATTCACTTTGATGTACACACCTGAAACTAATACAACATTGTAAATCAATTATACTCCAATAAAAAAAAAAAAAATCCGGCCTATCCAATGTCTGGGTCAATAACTATTAAGGACAGTCATAACAAGGATAAAGTCATCAAAACATACTGAATTAACTGTAAACTAAGAATATTATATATAAGATAATCATAATCAGTTAATGGAGATTGTGTTTTTTTCCCTTTGGACTAATTATTTTTCTCTTTTTTTTTTTACATTTTATTTTATTATAGTTAGCATCATGCTGCTATTTCTGCAAGTACTGAACAAGCGTGGGATTTGAGTATTACACTCTTAAATAAATGAATTGCTTAATTTCCTCTGACCATCTATACATACTCCATCTTCAAAAAGTATATCAATATTCTATCATAAAGGAGATAGGAACCTTTTCTTCAATATGCATGACATTTCTGGACAATGCAATTGTGGCACTGGCACGTTTTTCCATGAAGAAAATATTTGCAGTTCTATGGCATTCATCATTTGACAAAAGCAACTATTTTCCTTATCTATCAGCTCTTACTGATCTTACTAGCAGTGACCGTGGAATCCTTAAGGACCCATTAAATCTCTGAAGAAGAAAGCTAAGATGAAGGACCTGCCACTCCAAATTCATGTGCTACTTGGCCTAGCTATCACTACACTAGTACAAGCTGTAGATAAAAAAGCAGATTGCCCACGATTGTGTACATGTGAAATCCGGCCCTGGTTTACACCTAGATCCATTTATATGGAAGCATCTACAGTGGATTGTAATGATTTAGGTCTTTCAAATTTCCCAGCCAGATTGCCTGCTGACACACAGATCCTGCTCCTACAGACTAACAATATTGCAAAAATTGAATACTCCATAGACTTTCCAGTAAATCTTACTGGCCTGGACTTATCTCAAAACAATTTATCTTCAGTTACCAATATTAATGTAAAAAAGATGCCTCAGCTTCTTTCTGTGTACCTAGAGGAAAACAAACTTACTGAGCTGCCTGAAAAATGTCTGTCTGGACTTAGTAACTTACAAGAACTCTATATTAATCACAACTTGCTTTCTACAATTTCACCCGGAGCCTTTATTGGCCTACATAATCTTCTTCGACTTCATCTCAATTCTAATAGATTGCAGATGATCAACAGTAAGTGGTTTGAGGCTCTTCCCAATCTGGAGATTCTGATGATTGGGGAAAATCCAATCATCAGAATCAAAGACATGAACTTTAAGCCTCTTATCAATCTTCGCAGCCTGGTTATAGCTGGTATAAACCTCACGGAAATACCAGATAATGCCTTGGTTGGACTTGAAAACTTAGAAAGCATCTCTTTTTATGACAACAGGCTTATTAAAGTGCCCCATGTTGCTCTTCAAAAAGTGGTAAACCTCAAATTTTTGGATCTAAATAAAAATCCCATTAATAGAATACGGAGGGGTGATTTTAGCAATATGCTACATTTAAAAGAATTGGGGATAAACAATATGCCTGAGCTGATTTCCATCGACAGTCTTGCTGTGGATAATCTGCCAGATTTAAGAAAAATAGAAGCTACTAACAACCCCAGGTTGTCTTACATTCACCCAAATGCATTTTTCAGACTACCCAAGCTGGAATCACTCATGCTTAACAGCAATGCCCTTAGTGCCCTGTACCGCAGTACCATTGAGTCTCTGCCAAACCTCAAGGAAATCAGCATACACAGCAATCCCATCAGGTGTGATTGTGTCATCCGTTGGATTAATATGAACAAAACCAACATTCGATTTATGGAGCCAGATTCACTGTTTTGCGTGGACCCACCTGAATTCCAAGGCCAGAATGTTCGGCAGGTGCATTTCAGGGAAATGATGGAAATCTGTCTCCCTCTTATAGCTCCAGAGAGTTTTCCTTCTAATCTGGATTTAGAAACTGGGAGCTATGTATCCTTACACTGCAGAGCTACTGCAGAGCCACAGCCTGAAATCTCCTGGATCATACCTTCTGGTAAAAAACTCCTGCCTAATACTCTGACAGACAAGTTCTATGTCCATTCTGAAGGCACACTAGATATAAGTGGCATCTCCCCAACAGAAGGGGGTTTATATACCTGTATAGCAACTAACCTGGTTGGTGCTGACTTGAAGTCTATTATGATCAAAGTGGATGGCTCTTTTCCCCAGGATAACAATGGATCCTTGAATATTAAAATAAAAGATGTTCAGGCCAACTCAGTTCTGGTGTCTTGGAAAGCAAGTTCTAAAATTCTCAAATCCAGTGTTAAGTGGACAGCCTTTGTCAAGACTCAAAATTCCCATGCTGCCCAAAGTGCTCGAATACCATCTGATGTCAAGGTATATAATCTTACTCATCTGAACCCATCAACTGAGTATAAGATTTGTATTGATATCCCCACCATCTATCAAAAAAGCAGAAAACAATGTGTAAATGTCACCACAAAAGGTTTGCACCCTGATGGAAAAGAGTATGATAAGAGTAACATCACAACATTTATGGCCTACCTTGGAGGTTTTCTGGGGATTATTGGTATGATATGTCTTTTCAGCTGCCTCTCTCAAGAAATGAACTGTGATGGTCGACATAACTATGTGAGAAATTACTTACAGAAACCAACCTTTGCATTCAGTGAGCTTTATCCTCCTCTGATCAAACTCTGGGAAGCAGGCAAAGAAAAAGGTACAGCATTGGAAGTAAAAGCAACTGTTATAGGTGTGCCAACAAACATGTCCTAAAAACAACTAACTAAATCTACTTCAAAGAAAACTCAAAACTGTGGTTGTACTTAAATAAAAAAGGCAGAGAAATATTACTTCGTAGAAGGAAGTTTAAGCTTCACCAATGCTGCTCCTGACCAATGGACATATGTACAAGTTCAGCATTTTAATTAACTGGCTTCGAAGGGTACTGTGGCAACCAAATAAAACAATTCCATTTTCTAGAACTTTCATGTAACTTTTATGTCTGGACTACAGTTAAAGTGGACAAAAACATTTCTGTATTTTTTTTAAGTATATAAGAGTAGTTGAACTGAGCAATACCTCCTCCTGTGTTGTATTACACATGTTAGCCACGAGTTTTTGCAGTGACCAGATAAACTTGAATTGACACGTGGTGTAATAAAATGGACAAATTCTGTAGAGTAGACACAGTGAATATGTGGACCTCTTTTATAAGGAAAAATACATTTTGGATTAAAATCAATTGCTTTTGTCTTGTTTTTGTTTCTAAATAAAGAATAACTTCTGGGAAATATCATTTGACCAGATATCATTTAAATGACAATGTTTTCAAAAAGTGTTTTTCTATAATGAAATTTGGAATGCTAAGAGTAAGACACTTTTACTGGGTGATGTAACTACATTTTTATAATGCACAAAAATGGATTTTAGAAGGCACTTTATCAATATTGAAAGAAAATAATAACATTGTACTTAACCCTTTATTGACAGAAACAAATCCTCTTGGAAATTATGTATTCACTTATAGATTTTCTTTTCTTAACAAGCAGCTTTTGGAGTGGATTTAATTATTAAGTTCATACAATATAAATCCAGTATCTAAGGAAATGAAAGCCTTATTTTAATAATTGGTAGTAGCTCAACATTAGGCTGCTTGCTTTGCAGAAAATATTGCCAAATTTCAGTAGGACTTATGATCTAGGTGTAATTTTCAAATCTTGCTGTGATTGTAAACACTTAATGAGCTCCACTGCAATAACAAGCAAACAATCTAATAATCTTCTATGTTGCAAATACAGCAAGGAAACATGTTCTACATGACCCCCAAAGAAGGAGGTTTATATACTTGTATAGCAACTAACCTAGTCGGTACTGAGTTAAAGACAGTTATGATCAAAGGGGATGGTTCTTTTCCCCAAGATAACAATGGATTTTAGAACTTTAGGAGACTAGGATTTTTAAATTTTATTGTAAGATATACTGAATTCATAGTGGAAGAAGTTCCAGAGTTCAATAGAAATTTAAGAAGACAGTTTTGCTCATGAAAAGCTTCTGAGACTAAAAAATTAAGTGCAGTTTTCCATGACTATAAGGCACCTAAGTAACACAGCTTAGAGAAATTGAGAATCACTGAATTGAAGTACTAATAACACTACTAATTATTTTAGAGTCTTATACAGAAAATACAAGAAGTTTACCTGGAAAAAACAACCAAGATTTTTAGGGCTTTAGTCATATTTACAAACAAAAACCCATAGTCCTACAAAACCAATGTATTTGTGTACAAAGAAAACATCCTGAAACACTAAAAAAAAAATTTACAGAAGGTAATAAGCCTTACTTTTTATAGGCAAATTGCTTATCTCTACAAAGCTACAAGTCTTCCATTATAACTGCTACTTAATCTGTTCATAATCAAGTGTTTAAGTTTTCTTACCATAGCTTTCTGCATATCATCAACATGTCACTGGCCTGTAAACATTTCTACCACTGAAATCATATCAGTTTATTTGTTAATACTAGACATTTGCTTTTGTGATAGCACTGACAGTTTCTAATTAAGTATTAGCTGTTTTTGACAATGTTGGAAAGTAATTGTTATGAACTCTTTAAAACGAAAGGACAACTGTGTTAATTTTAACACAACCAAAATATGAAAGTTGCTAATTAAATGTTTCCCTAACACAAATTTTACAACCTGATGAATCACTATCACAGAGAGGCTGACATTAGAACTTATCAGTAAGACATGCTCATACATCACAAGAGGTTTCAGCACCACGGACAGAGCTTTTTAAAAGAGCTGGGCTATTTATCAAAAATATAGGAGCTGAAATATGACCTATTAGGATGCAGGTATTGTATAGGTCAGCAAGAACTTGCTCAGATTTCTTGTATGTTTCTATTTTCATGAAGAACTATATCAAACATATGGTAAAGCTGAGAATCCATTTCAAGCTAAATTCTTCTTAGAGAAATTGTAGTAAATAAGTACTCGGAATAGATACCTAACAGTGAACACTAAAATGAAGTATTTTTGTTACAGCTGAATAAATACAGATGCTCAAAGCAAATCATGATCCTATTTACTTGCTCAAATTTTAATCTAAATTGCCACTGAGAAAAAGAAAAAAAGACATTTGCTTCAACAACAGAATGTCATTTGATACTCCTTATATTACCTCCTAAACCCCACACAAAATTAACTAAGCACTGGTTAAAGTACTCAAAGCATGTAACTTACAATTTGGTGATACCAAATGGATACAAAGGCAAACTTTGCCTATAATAAATAAAATTCTAAAGTTTATATCTCTATGAATGCCACATGATCCCCTCACATTGCATGAAAGAAAACATTTTTTTAGAAAAAAATAATTTTACAAGAATTATATATGTTATAATTTACACTACAAAATATATCCAAATTTTCTATAAATAAGCATGTCTAGTTGAATACAAAAACGCATACAATGTGAAGCAAAATGTGCAATTGTCAGCAAAGCCAAGTAACAATATGCTGCCAGTCATATGTAACCATTTTACTTAGAAAGAAATAAAATAGATTTATGGTACATATGTCAGTCTGTTGATACTTACTGCAGTTCTTAAATTTATTCTAATTAGGTAAAAATTTCTTAAGCAACACTATATAACAGCAAGCATAATTTTAACATTATAATTCCTTAGTCTATTCATTTAACTATATTTTCTTTTGTTTATATTCAATATATATGTACTGTATGGCTATTAGTCACTGGAAAAATAGAAGTGAACAGGACAAATTCCCCACCATTAAGGGGCTTATATTCAACTGGTTTGCATTCTGGTTATGTATCACTGATTTCACAAATATGTGTTAACTATGTTACCTAGTGGAGACCCAGCTTCAATCCATACTTTCACAGAATGGTAATGTTCAGAAAATCAGATTTTTTTCTTTGGTCTAAAATATTTTGTCTATCACAACATGTTGATATAGGAACTTAATTCAAATTTATTATTGATTTTATTCACAATAGATAGATAGAAAGATAGACAGATAGATAGATATATACTAGCCTTCATTTAACCATCCTCAGACTGGTTAAATAAACAGGCATGTCTACTTACCATAAATTATTCCTAGGCACAAAAACATGGATAACTAATATGTTTCCCCTATTTTCAACACAGAATGATCACCCAATAAATATAAGTTAAATTCAAGAAGGTAATCTAGCACTGCTAAAATGTTTATGTATTTTATGAGGAAGACCAACTTACTCTATCCACTCTTACAAAATCTTCCAACAACTATGAAGAAAAATTCCATAGATTAGCCTTTTACATGAAAAATTAGAAGTGATAGGTCAGTAACCAATAAAGCAAACAAAACAACTAAAAGTTTAAGAGCATATATTTGCTAAAGAAAGAGAAAATTCCAATAACATGTTCTCACAGCTGTCATAAATAGCAGGAAAAAATTCTCATTGTATATGTAAACATAAAGCAACATCTTTAGCTTCATCACAATGCTGACTTTCTAGGAGACAGGGAATTATAAATAGTAATTATATTGTGGCTACATTTTCTTTGATTCAATCTCTGTCTCTCTTGTCTCTCTTTCTCTAACTTGCCAAAACAAATGATAACAAATAAGTAAAAGTTGTTTCAAAGAATATGGTTGTTACAGGTATGTTTAGTATATCAAGCATCCCAAATGGTCATTTGGGGATAAATCTAAACAGAAAGACTAAAATCATCTTTTCTTTCAAATGGTAGTATTTTCACCCTGAGTTCTATAGCCCCCACCTTTATAATATCATTTTACCCTGATTAATGCATTGCTAACTAGGCTGTTGCTGGAATGGAGAAGCCATGCCTGTCATGGAGTTCTGGAAAATGAAAGAAACTGACTCCAGTTTCAACACAATAGTGGCTACTTTCATGTGTTAATTTGAAAAGTGAGGACTTTATTGTTAGGGGTGACCACCAATTTTGTTTATATTATTTCTCTGAAGCAAGGGAAAAATAAAAACACTATTTGTACACAGGAATAAAATGGCAAAATGTGAGTTAATTGTAATAGCCACATATATCCAAGTAAAATTATTAAAATACAAGCTTTAAAGAAGAATATTCTAGTAAAATATAAATTTTTTCCAAAATCTGGCCTAAACTTTCCATTAATGATATAACAAAGGTGCTTTTGAATTGACTAGTAAGCATTCAGTATTCTCAAGTGAGAAAATACATGAAATAGAACACAATTCCTTTTTATTCCTACTGAAAATAGACAAGCCCATAGAGATTTGAATCTACCTATTCTAGTTCACTTTACATATATATCAGAGGGCTCTTAGCTTACCTTTGAATAAAGCCATATAGTCAATACCAAATAAGGGGTCATGTATATAACAGATACATCGATACAGTTTTCTCTTAAAAGCAAAGTGAGGTATTTAAATAAGTAATAAATTCAGAGCAAATTTATCACATATGATTTCAAAATCATTGTAGTGTGGTCCAGAGTAACAAAGCATAGCAAAAAGAACTGTGGTTAACCTTGGCAAGTCTTTCAAAAGAGTGAACTATAATGGCATTTGAAGACCTCACAGTGCTTTGTGTCTTTATCTTTTCTAACTCTAATACATCTTCAAGAAACTAACACCATTATGTGACCATTGTAAGGAAAATCCAGCTTCTCATTAAAATATATGGTTTGGTGTCAAGTCATTGATTCAAAATCCAATTGTGATATCCATTTATAATGTTTATCAGCCTCTACAACAAACAATGGAGTAAACTTAGGACATAAATTGACCTTCCTAATCCTAGCACTGAAAGAATCAGAGTGTAATAAAATAACTTCCCTGTCAGTTGAGGTACCAGATTCAAGGTTGGTAAAGACAAACAGTTCTTAAACCATCAGAGGTGTTATAACTACAGGAATATGATCAAACACACTGAAAGAGTTCTTCAAAAGAATACTACATAAAATTGAAATTTACTATCGAAACTGGGATTAAAGACAGATACCTCTGGTAAACATCCCTTTAATAATGATTGCAGAGAGGAGTCATGTAGTCAATAAAGAACAAAAAAATCATGTCCCCAAAATAACTTTAAGGCTTCCAGGATTCCCATCCCTGTTTCCTAGTCAATCAACAAACCAACATTCCAATATATGGTTTTTACATTAAATTGTTTATTTTATTAGAGTTTAAAAACACATTTACATACAAAATGCATGAATTTATATAACTATGTGATTCCAACTACCCAATTCAAACCCTTGAGTGTAAAAATAAGAATCCTTCAATAGAGAAAAGGTATAAAAATAGAAGAAAATAAAACATTTATTTCTTTTTTCTATCAAAATGCTTATCTACATATATTCATATAGATTTAATAGACTGCATTGAAAAAACGAGCTACATCAAAAACACCCATGTTAGATAAGGGGAGTTAGGTTCTTCCAACCAATGGGTTACGTGCATCTCAGTCCAGGCTCAGGCCTGAAGTCACAATATGATGCTTGAGAGATTTTCTTGGCACATATAATGCATAGCAATTAATAAATATATTATCAACATTATTATATTTGAATAAATATACATTCATATTTCCTTGAGTAACAAGATAAAAACTAGAAAGGAAGGAAACAAACACTTACTGAATGCTGAATATGTGCCAGACTAAAAATTTGCTATGGTTGTAAGAAATCCACTATAGATCTAAAGGAGAAGGGGTGTGGGGAAAATGAATATTTACCATCTTTTTTTTTTTTTTTCTTGCGGTACATGGACCTCTCACTGTTGTGGCCTCTCCCGTTGCGGAGCACAGGCTCCGGATGCTCAGGCTCAGCGGCCATGGCTCACGGGCCCAGCCGCTCCGCGGCATGTGGGATCCTCCCGGACTGGGGCACGAACCCACGTCCCCTGCATCGGCAGGCGGACTCTCAACCACTGCACCACCAGGGAAGCCCCCAATATTTACCATCTTACTATGTGTCAGGCATACTGAGGAATGTGCTTGCTCACCCTCCTGGTCTCTGTTTCTCTATATGCACGCCTCTCTCTCACATGCGTGTGACACACACACACATATTAATTCAATTTTCATGAAATCCTCGTGGGTTCAGTGTTAACACTCTCATTTTATACATCAGTCTCAGAGAAGTAATTTTCTTTCCCAAGATAATAATATCATAGAGCAGAGAAACCAAAAGGTACAACATCATGAAAAATAATAATACCCAGGTACTTTTCTGGCATGCCATACAAAAAATAACTAATAGGTGGTATTTTGAGGAGGGAACACTCCATCAATAATATACCAGATTCATTAATTGTGCTATTGTCTTCTAACTATCTCCATCAACATGTTCACTTAAAATATTCCTATGTTGGTTCTGCATGAGGTATTGGGGTAAAGGGCTCCAGTTTGCCAACTTTCAGTTATTACTCGCCAAAGGCACAACTGTGAGCACTGGTTTAGTAAAAACAAAACAAAACAAAACAAACAAAAACACACACACAAAACAACCTCCAAAAACCTGCATATATTGTAAATTGAACTTTTAAAAAAAGCATATTCACTAAGTACTCACTGGCTGCAAGGTACTTCTAGAGACTTATAAAAGACTTCTGTAATTATTTCCACGCATCCATTTCACAGTCCCCATGCATAATGCTCTCCTGTTTTTCTATCCCATTACATAACAGTAAAGGATAGTCAATTACCTGTTTTACTTGTTTTCTGACTCTAGCTTATATTTGTCATACATGATAATTCTGACCTTAGAAAGAGGTGCATAAAGAGTAAGGACTGGGCTTCCCTGGTGGCGCAGTGGTTGAGAGTCCTCCTGCCGATGCAGGGGACACGGGTTCGTGCCCCGGTCCGGGAAGATCCCACATGCCGCGGAGGGGCTAGGCCCATGAGCCATGGCCGCTGAGCCTGCGCGTCTGGAGCCTGTGCTCCGCAACGGGAGAGGCCACAACAGTGAGGGGCCCGCGTACCGCAAAAAAAACCCCCAAAAAACAAACAAAAAAAACACCAGGCTAGCTCTTGAATAAAGGATTAAAGCAAAAGATTACTTTCACACTTGGGTGGTGTATGTCAAAAAAAGAGTAAGGACTGAGGGGAAAAAGTTTTCCCTTCAACTTTCTGCCAACATCCCCATCCTTGCATGTATTGGTGCCATAAACACTAACAGCTTAGAGGGTCATATGTCAGTGCACTCTGATAGAGTTTAGTCTGTTGGACGACTTGTAGTCTATTACAAATGGGTTCTGAAAAGTTCTAAGTTATGAATTAGAGTTTATGAATTGATTCTGAGGAGTTCTAATAAATGAATTTGTTCTAGAAGAACAAAACTAATTAATATAGGATAGATAACATGGATTATATGTTCATAAATGGGGCAGCAAAAAATATTAAATAAAAACTTGACACCATCAAACTTATCCCTGAGATTAAAACCTCCAATGTCCATATAGGAAGTTGACTGTCTCTATGTCCCAGTAGAAGAAACAAGGTGATTCATTAAAACAAGCAAACATCTCCACAGTTTAGTAAGCTTCTACGAAATTAAATTGGCATGCAGATTTTATGTGTAGAGAAGTATCTCAGTATTTAATGAGTACTAATTTTTGCTTGCTAATATTTCATAGTCACTATGCTGAACCCTGTTCTCATTCCAAAGATACCACCCCACCTTGATTTTTTTTTTAATGAATCATTGATATGGCAGAACTCCTTTGCTAGTATTATTTGGAAAATAATAGTAGTAAACTTCCTAAACAGAGAAGCAAGTAGTGGCCCATGTTTTCATTCATACATGATTTTTTCCCATGTGCTCTTCATTTATTGAGGACCTACTATGTGCCAGACATGGTATTAGCTGTTAGAGATGCAACATTGCCTGTGATAGACAAATTCCCTGACATCATAAAGCTTAGCCTACAGGTAGATACCAACAAATGAATCTGGTAATTGCAATATAAGTTAATAGAAATATGATAGGAATGGGGATAGCTTACACATATGCTGGGGTACAGGTTATTATAAAGGAGCCCAGAAAGGGCTCTAAGACTGCCTTTACACAATCTCCCAATTAAAAAGCTGAGAAATGTTGGGAGCAGGCTAGGGATAGTGTGAAGATGACAACAAGCTGAAGAATTTGAATAGCAACAGCATGCTGAGTAACTGGGAGAAAGTTCTGAAGAAGGAAAAAGCCAGAGCTGGCTTCAAAAGATAAATGAAGATATGGGTAAAAAAATCAAACTTTACTTGGTGCTAAACATGGTGGAAACTAATGTCCCAGGGAGAATGACTAGGCCAAATTTAAAACACCAGGACTAATTTATAAGGCTACAAATATTAGTTTTCCAGATTTCACGCCTGTCTCCCTCTATAACCAAGCCCCAGTTTCTCATCCAATCCCTAGTCCTCCATAGTTGGGAATATGAGAAGAAGTGGAAAAGAAAAGAGAAAAGGAAATAGATACAGGCACACTCTATACACTACTGCTCAGGTGTCCCCTCATCTGAAACCACATCCAACACACACACAGACTCTCAAGACCCTTAGAAGCATACACTCAGACACAAACTATTCATGTTCAGAGTAAGTATGGTCCATTATATGTAAGATATCCTATTTTCAGATATTAAAAAAATACACCTCCCATGAAATTAACAGAGGGTCAAAATGTTACTCCAAATGTTACATTATTTCCCCAAAGGGAAAATCAATGAAAGAGACCTTAGGTATTCTGACCAGTTTTGTACATTAAAACCCATGTAATGTAAAATTAGGGTCTATGTGTTTGAATTTAAGATCGATCTAGTTCTATTTCCACTGTTAATTGTATTTCTCTTTCAGAAATTTCACACATATGTTACATAGAGTTTAATAAATATGTAAGTATAAAAACAGATTTAGGAACACCAGGAACAAATAGTGTGTCTCATTTCCTTGGATTATGTTTTCTACCATATCAGACATAGTTCTAACTGGATGTCATAGATATCACTTTCCTCAGATAATAGAAAAAAAATTGCTCTCTTATGTTTCCAGTTGAGACCCTGAATTAAAAATAACTTAAAATAAGAAAGAGTAGAATACGTAGAAGTACTCACCCATGAATAGGACACTCATTCCACATTTTTTATGGTTTCTCAACACTGAGCTCTCTTAAGAAGAAAATTTTATTAAGATTGTCTAACACAAGTCTAATATAGATTACTAAGGAAGTAAATTATGTCAATAATTTAAAGTTTAATTCTGAAGATGTACTTAAAAATTAATAGAGGAGCTAAGCATTAATAGACATAGACATAATAAACTTAACAGAAAAGATAAGCATTAGCATAAAAAATCAGAAATACTTTTGCTATTAAATTTTCTCAAAAAGGTTTTGGGGAACTGTGATACAAAGACTATTAAATTAGTTACTTTTCAATCCTTCAAAATCTTTTGTTTGAAAGGTCTGTTTGAGGTTTTTACCTGAAACCAAGGGGGGGGGTGAAAGCACATCCACCTTCTCATCACATTTTAAATGCCGGGGTCTTAGTATGCCCAGAAAGACTCCTACAACACTCTGAAGTGAGCTCCTAATTGTGTAGAGGACTACAATTCACTATGGCAAGTGTGTCTGTTCCATTTCACTCTGGTATGAATAACAGAAAAGGCTTCAGACAAAATGATACCAAGCAAATGTAAAAACAGAGTGATTTTTGTTTTATTGATATGAGTAACTCTGCCCCAGCACTAGGCTGTAGTACTTAGGTTTTTCAGTGTGACTACTCACACCAGGTAAGAACATGTATGTGGCTTAGCACAAACTCTCATCTCAGATGAGAATATATGAAATACTAGAAGGTCTATGAGATCAGTAGTTCTAGACGTCGAACTAAAGTTACAATCTTAAATGTCATAAACCTCTGATTACACATTTGTCAAGTACTTTCTAAGATATAAGACATTTTTACATATGTCTGACATTTGAATATATCCTCCGTAGCTACTCTGTGATTTCAGAAAAATCATGCTAACCTACTTTGATGAATTATTGGTCCTAGCAATGGAAATATCAAATAAAATTATCATCAAATTTGCAAACCCACTGAATCTTTCCCCTGCTCCAAAGTGAACACTGTCAAACACCTGTGCATGCTTTCACAGGGGCAATGGGCTTACCAATAAAGATTTTTGCTATAGTGGGAAAAGCCAACCCTATGATCTTTAAATAATCTGGTTTCAGAAATGAGTTTTTATATTAAACTTCTCCTCAAGATCTCCTTGACTTGAAATTCCAAGCTTAAAATAATGTCATATTATTCCTTTAAAATATATTATTTTAAAGTACATAATTTTATATTATTTTGCCTTAATATATTTTACTACTAGAGTAACATGTGATTATTATACAAAATCAAGAAAATACAGAAAAGAGAGCCCTACATTCTTCCTGTCCCCCTCTTACAAAGCCTGTCATTCTGTCTTCCACAAAGTTTCTATTACCTGACTCTACTACCTTCACTCTTAGTACAGACTAGAGGTGCCCAGACTGTAAAATTGGCATGAAAGACTTCCAATCTCAGGATGAAAGAAGACTTCACTGCTCACCCCATCATTTCCTCACCCAGCCCCAAAGCTCCCAATGACATGATTGACAGAGATTACCATCCTCTAGTATTATACATCAGTCCCTTATGTATCAGCCTATTACATTTTTGCAAAGCTTTAGGAGTAAGAAGGTTTCACATGACTGACAGAGATTACCATCCTCTAGTATTATACATCAGTCCCTTATGTATCAGCCTATTACATTTTTGCAAAGCTTTAGGAGTAAGAAGGTTTCACTCTCATGTTCAGCTGAGAATTTGCTTCTTTCTATTTTTCACTAGTTTTATTTTAGGGAGCAAAAAATGAATGAATTTAATGTATGTACTACAGGGCAGCCCTGCAAGTGGATCATGCTATCATGTCCCTATATGTTCTTTTTTTTTTTTTTTTAATTTATTTATTTTTTATTTTTGGCTGTTGGGTCTTTGTTTCTGTGCAAGGGCTTTCTCTAGTTGTGGCAAGCGGGGGCCACTCTTCATCGCGGTGCGCAGGCCTCTCACTATTGTGGCCTCTCTTGTTGTGGAACACAGGCTCCAGACACGCAGGCTCAATAGTTGTGGCTCACAGGCCTAGTTGCTCCGTGGCATGTGGGATCCTCCCAGACCAGGGCTCGAACCCGTGTCCCCTGCATTGGGAGGCAGATTCTCAACCACTGCGTCACCAGGGAAGCCCTGTTCTTTGCTCCACACTGAAGAAGTCCATGTCCTTAAAGCTATTCAGGTCACTCTTCTCTGAAGATGATCCAAGTCATCAAAATCTCTCTTAAAATACAGTACTGGAAACAGAATGCCACCCTGTAGGTGTGCTAAGCTCTCTATTTGGTTGCGGAGCAATGTTAACAAAATTTCTGCACTATTTTCAATCGAAAGCAGAGCCAACTCTAAGCAAACAAGGGTCTTCATACTTGACGCCAAATCTTGTGGTTAGCAACATCACGAAGACCAGCATCACCAGCACTTAGTAAATGCTAAGCCCTAGCAGACATATAACCTAATTTAACCCCTATGAGGAAGGTCTATCAGTAGCCATATTTTATATGACAGGTGAGAAAATTTAGGTTTAGAAAGCTTAAGTGACTTACCAAGATTTCGCTAGTAAGTTTTTATGGGTAAGAGGGATTTGGTCTCCGTGTAAAAGCAAATTGACAGGTTGTTAGTTTGCTAACACCTACTATAAACCTTGGAATTTCTCATATGAACTGATATGACCTCTTAAGTAAAAGTCACTCAGCAGGTAGTAGGGGTGGGTATTATGATAACTCAATTAGCATCAGCAATTATCACAAGAGCAGAAAATTAAGAATCTCTATAGTTAGAAATAGTATTTCATCGATAGCATACTTTTGGAAATAAAGCCTGACACCAGCTAAGAACTGGAAAACAGAAACATGAGCAATTACACCTCCATGATGCTATGGTCATTAGAGAAATTGATAGAACTACAAGGCTTTCAGTCAACAAAAGAAAGACAATCCAAAAGGGAAACTAATGAAAGGTATTTCCATACATCAAGGTTATTCCATTGCTTAACTTACTAACAGTAGTCTAACCCCATCATGAGTTAACAGGATGCTGAGGAGAAAAGTATAGATGAGAATAACTAAAGCTTGTTTTTGTTTAGCTATTGGCTTCTAAACTTGTTTTTAACTGTGCTCCACATTAAAGTAAATATAATACATTGTGACACACACATAAACAAAATTTAAGTTTCACAAAAAAAATTCTAACTGTGCAATTCCAAATCACTATATTTTCTATTCTATTCTAATTCTTTTTTTTAAAAAAATGCTGATATGATCTATTAATTGATTTTATTAACTACCAATTAGTCATAACCTGCAATTTGAAAAACATTAAACACCTACCAGTACCCATGGTCAGAAATAAACCACAAGTCAAGAAGTATCTGTAGAATTGCCATTTAGCTCCTCTTTTTGTAGTTACTAGTTCAAAGCTTAATATTATTTTTTTATTCCAACATAATAAGGGAAAGTAGAAGAGAGGAAAAGATGGTAACAGCAGCTATTGAAGAGGTGCTTTGTGAAGGGGAAAAGGAAGGAAGAGCATGTTACATACATACTGAGGCTTAGAAGAGTTGAATAACTTGCCCAAAGAAGGGCTGGGATTAAAACCCAAATCTACATGACTCCAAAGTTTGTAATTTTTACATAGGTTAGAGAATAGTCTACAGGAATATAGTTAATATTTCTAAATTGCATCTGTCTGATGATACTACACTAAAAACCTCTCAAAGGGTAGAAAAAAATCTTAAAATAATTAAATCAGGAGACTATTAGATAAACTTTTTATAGATTTCTAAATAAGAACATACACTGAATGGTAGATTCCCAGGCTGTCAGCTGGGAATGTTTTCTTGAGTTCGCTTTAAGGAAAGGAGGAGTCATTTCCTAGGGCTGCCATAAGAAAGTACCATACAGCCTTCTCCCCTGTGTCTATACCCAAATCTCCCACTTTCTCTTATAAAGGAACTAGTCATTGGACTAATTTGATTATGTCTGCAGAGACCTTATTTCAAAATAAGGTCATATTCATAGGTACTGGGGTTACGACTTGAATATGTCTTTTCTAGGGACACAACTCAACCCACTACAAGCAGATAGAAATGGATAAATCTAGGATGTCAACTATACAGTTCTCAAAAATTGGAAAGTTACAAAGATAGACAGCAGCTCAGTTCAACTTCAAATGGCAACAGGGAATGGATGGAACAGTGTTAAACTTCCTCCATCTCAGTTCTTTGATAGCATTTACAACAGTATAACAAAAATGCAAACCAAAATAAAGTAAAATTAATTGTCAAGAAGGATTCATTCTGTGTTCAATTTATACTATGATGCTGAAAGAGCCATTTAGATGCCTTATAAAATTTTTTTTTTCTGTTTGAAGGAATTTTTAAAATCAGTGTTTATTTAAGTTGCTGATGATCCATTTCACCATTCCCTAATCACAGCAAAAAAAGATGTTAAGCCAGAATTACAGTTTTCCATCATGTAAAACAAAACTTATACAAAACACTGGCATATTCCTTTATATAGTTAGGAAGATCAATTTTTTTCTGTTTCACACTTTCAGACCACATTGCTCAAAGTAAGAAAAGGCAAATGTAATCAAGCTTGATAAGCCAAGAAGCAGACAAATGACACGAAAAAAAATAATTTGAGGAGTAAAGATATTAAATTACCACCACGATGCTCTGAATAATAAAAGCACGGAGTCAAAAGCAGTTCAGTTTCTTAAGACCAAGAGGCATTTCAACAGCTTTACTAAAGACCAGAAGTCAGTGTTTATTTTTTGTAAGAACTTTAATGTGAATAAATTAAGAAATTATACTTTTAAAAATCTCACTTCGAAATACAGTAGGAATACAGATGGATTCTCTGATACTTCGTGCCCTACATTAACTTGTGGGGCCACAGTATCAAAGTAAGAGGGAAATAGTGTGCCTCTCTGTTTAGTTGTGGTAGCTACTTTTTATTACATGGGCAATATAATTCATTGTTTCTTATGTAACTGCTAACCTATCTTAAATTTTAATAGCCATCCATAAACAAACAAATGATATCACTTGTTCCAAGTTAGGTGTAACTTACAGATGGAAAACCCTGCAAAATGACTTGCAATAAATTAAAATAATCCTTAAGGAAAAGTGGAATATAGCTAGAAAAATATTAGAGATAAGAGATAACTTAATTGTAAAACCCTTTACGGCAAAAGAGAACTGTCTGCATCTATATTCTAGGAAGGAAAAACCTTGAAAATTAGGATGCATTCAAATGCCACAAGTACATCAGAACATACCATACTGCTAAAAATGTTTCAGTTAACGTGATTTTAAAAATTTATCTCCATTGAAACCTTTATTTAAAATTGTTTGGCTTTGTGGAAAAAAACTGTAAACAAATGAATATGGTGTCCATTTGATGTCAAGTATTTCATGAACAGAGGGATAAATCTGGAATTTTTATCTTTGCCCTATATACATTGTACATTGAAGAAAATCTTTTGGAACTGAGCTAATAAAAGGCTAAATTAAGACACAATTTTAGTGCTCTGGGAACCTCAGCAGCACTACTGCCCAGAGGCAAAAAGCCTAAATGATTCCACGAACAGGTAATAAACGGTAACGATGGCCAGAGACTGGACTCGGTTGATATTTCTTTATTCATTGGTATTTACTATGAAATTAAAACGTTAGAAGCTGCAGGATATACAAGGATGAACCAGATATGTACTTGCCCTGCAAGAGTTTAGAGAATTATCTATGATGGGAAAAACTACACAGGAGGAAAGAGAGTAAGAAATGCTACAGCAATTAAGTAGCTTCCAGATATATTTTGTGAAAATTCCAGATAACAGTAATTAAACTGGCCCTGATATGCAAGATAACCATCTCCCCTATCTAAAAAGTTGTTTTTGTAACAGAAGACACATAAAATAGTGCTTGTTCTCTTTATAAAAATAGGAATAAATCTTCATTTTCTAAAAGAGAAAAAGGTACATTTTCCTCTGAATTAAAAAATCCTATTTTAAGCTAGGAAAAGAGAACACCTATTAAGATATATTTCACCTGCTACAAATGTGGTTCACCTCACAATTCCCCAGCAAAAGGAAAAACTAGGATATTCTTTCTCTGACAAGATTGCCTTACGCTGTTGGCATTGCTACTTTGAAAACTGAAACTCTAATTTTATTTCTACAGCTACCTTCCAGCTTTCTATTGTCTCGTCTACTAAACCCCAGTTACCATTACAGTTCAATTTCCTAGTTTGTTATTTTCTCCGAGAAAAATGAACAGGAGCAAAAAAAAAAAAAAAGAGCAGAAAAGAAAGGAGGAGAGACAAGAACAGAACACATCAATCCTGAAAAAGTGAGACTCAAGAAACTAAAAAGCAAGGGAAGAAAAAAGGAACAGACAACGGGCAGAGTTGGGGTGAGAGAGGCAGACAGTCAGGAGGCGTTGAGAGGTCAAAGCCCTCTATCCACTTGAAGTGTTAATTTATTTGCCCTCATTAAATATTGCCTTGTCTCTGTTATCACCTGCTCAATACTGCCCTTTAGAAAATTGGTTGGCAAAGGCAGATATGACACGAAGTGGCAATGACCTGGCTAATATGAGCCTTTTGGAAAGGAACACATATTCTTGAGCCCAGATGAGTCAATACTAGATGTTTTCTGCTTGCACATTCAATCTACAGGGTTCTAAAATCTAAACAAAATTCAAAGTCATAGCTGTGTGCCTTTCAAAAATACTAGACTTCACTTAATATTATAGATTTGCTGTTGAATAAACAAAAGCTTGGAACACAAATGATGAGAAAGCTAAAAAATATAATTGGGCAGGGGTGAAATAAGTTAACAGGGCCAAGGCATTTTGGCCAGATTGCATTTTGCAATTTGGGAAATATCTGAACTCTCACAAAGGTCATAGGGTGTGAGAACTGAAAATATTTCCATCTGCCTAAACTAAAGGAACTATTGCTCCTCATTCATGCTAATTCCACGCTGTTCTCCAAGTTATTAAGACTATTCGGCTGCTTGAGAAGAAAACTTGTCTATTCTTCCCCTGAAAGGGTAATTTTATAGCCACTTGGGTAAATGGCTGAGTGACAAAGCAAAGCAAAATCTAATATCACTGAGGGAGCTACTAGAAATTGTCTCTTCTTATCTACTCTACTTACAACAGAGGAAAATATCTATGACACATAGTATAGAACTTGGATGATAAAATGGTATAAGAATCATGGAACATTATGCCTTTTTCATGGAAAAATACATGGTTCATTGGCGGCAGAGTAGGACTAGCACACAGATCTTCTGACTGTTAATCCAACAGTCTCTATACACTGTGCATCAGTATCCATAAATTCTGGCATATTTGGGACTGAGAGAAAGCAAAAGAGAGAACATTAACTCAACTATTGTTTCTGGTAGTACTACCTACCGCATTCCAAACCTATACCACTAATACTAAATGTTAAAGTCTTAGATACAATTTACTGACTAGAAATAATATTCTGAAGAATGAGAATTTAGTTCCCTTATATACTTCCACATTTTCCCTCTCAATCTTCGCTCAAAATATAATTTTACCACAAACTTTTTGTTAAATCAACACTCATATACACATATTATAAATTCTTAATGCTAAACCACATAGTATACTATGACTATGATTACACTGTTTCCTGTACAGTTTTGGATTCCCTACAGATGATCATTGCCATTTTTTTTTTCACTTGCTTAATTTTCAATGTACCTAGAACATTTCATTCTCAAATTCTGTAAAGAACAGAATCTGTTAACATCTCTTGCTTAATACAGTATCCTTCCCATTCTCTTTATCATTGTGGGTTGATGTTTTCTTTTTATTCCTTATTGCTATTTTAGAGACATTTCAAGAAGAGAAGATAAATGCATGTGTTCAATCACCATATTTAACAAGGAGCTAGAGATTGATTTTTAACGCCTGTATGCAATATTGAAACATTAACGATGTTAACAAATGCCCAAAGTCATGAAAGACAGTATCATGACAGTTAAGTAGGTATGGAAGAATTTACAAATTGATTTTGATTATTGAGGAAAATAACAGGTCAAAAATGTAAGTCAGAATTTTCATCTTCATTTTTTTAAGAGAAGGGTTTGGATTTTAGTTTAATATAAATCTTTCTCATTATCTCCAAATTTTAGATTAACATTTCTCAAACTTTACTGTGCTTATGACTCATCCTGGGAGCCTGTTACACTACAGATTATGTTTAAGTCTTCATTTCTAACAAGCCCCCAGATGACACCAATGATTTTGTCTAAGAATTACACTCTGACTAGCAAGGCTTTAGAAAGTATCATTTAACTGTGTTACAAGATGGGTAGAAACTGGAAGAGACCTACTCAAACATGGAAAATATTCTTAGCACATACCTTAAGTTTTCCAATTCATGTTTCTAAGCACAAGTTCCCTACCAGAGAAAGCACAATGTCACCCAAAGGAAGAGGAGCAGACATTCCATGTCAATGCTCACAATCCATGGTCAACTTGACTCTCACTTGACCAGTTTTTCTGCACCAAATCAGCTGTGAACAAAAAGATCACGTGGAGTACTGGGGAACTGCATAGTATGTATGTTTCAAGGCTTCTATTCTGACACCAACCCCAACTGGCATTTTGCAATACATTTCAAGTCTGACGCTAACCACTCAAAATTAGTACAGACCCCACAAGTTAAGGACTTCAGGGCTCCACAAGACTGCTGTCACTTCAGAAGCCAGCCACAAGTGGCCTCCCAGGTCACCGGCATATCTGACTAAATAGCTAAATATGGGGGCTTCTAATGACCACCCTCAGGATTGATAACTCTATAGAACGATTCACAGAACTCAGAAAAGTGCTATACTTACAATTATAGTTGTATTATAAAGAATACAAACCAGACCATCCAAATGAAAGGAAGCATGGGGCAAGGTCCCAAAGGGTCCCAAACAGTTTCTGTGTTCTTTCCCCGTGAAATCCGGGCATGTTACCCTTCCAGCACATCAATGTGTTCACCAACCAGGAAGCTCCACTGAGCTCAGTGCCCAGTTGCTATTGGGATTTTGGTCATGTGATTGAACTCAGTCTCCAGGGAAGTTGGGCTGATAGCATGGGCTCAGAGGCCTAACATTCTAATCACATTGGTCTTTTCAGCTGACCAGCCCCCTCCTGATGCTATCTAGGGGTCCATCATCAGTCACTTTATTAACATAAACTTAGATGTTGTCCAAAGGGCTCATAAATAACAAAGACATTCCTATATATCCATAGCCCAGGACAAAGACCAGTCAAATTACTATACAACAGCTTCCATTCATTATATTTGGTAAATTTCACTGCATTCCCTTTTACCTTAATTAAGATATAAATACATTCTTATTAGAAATGAGTTAAGCGTGAAAGTGAGGTGATAAAGACAAACAATTTTAAAAACTGAATTCTAGTTTGTCTCCTCACTAACCTGGCAAAATGTACATGACAAATCACTGTACCTCACTGAGTCTTAGTTTCCTCCCAATATCAGTAAGGGACTGAATTGAATAACCTCCCTAGCAATTTCTGACTTTAATATTCTATAATCCCATGAGTTTACAAAATCTGCTTTATTCATTTGCCCAGTTATGGAGTGATTTTGCTAGCTGCCAACAATATCGCCTCCTAGGCTGGTCAAAATGAGGGCTATTAGAAATATCTTTGTGGTAATTATAGTAAAATGATATTCCAACAGTCAAGTCAAATGATGGGGGGCGGAAAAAAGGTTATAGTATAAGCTTGCCCTGAGCTGCATAATTTTCTAAGCCCTATTCTCTAAATAATCTTCTTCCCTAACTTTAAAAACTAAAAATTGGGCTTCCCTGGTGGCGCAGTGGTTGAGAGTCCGCCTGCCGATGCAGGGGACACGGGTTCGTGCACCAGTCTGGTAAGATCTCACATGCCACGGAGCGACTAGGCCCGTGAGCCATGGCCACTGAGCCTGCGCATCCGGAGCCTGTGCTCCGCAACGGGAGAGGCCACAACAGTGAGAGGCCCGCGTACCGCAAAAAAAAAAAAGCAAAAACAAAAAACAAACAAACAAAAAAACAAATAAAAACTAAGTCTAGCAATTAATTATGCAGATTTAGGAATGCATTTATTATCATTTTCTAGGACTTTACTGCAGACATTATGGATTTGGAGTTAAAGCCAAATTCCATACCTACCTGTGTCAAGGAAGGCAAAACAATATTAAACTATTTAATCCACCATAAATTAAGAAGAACATAAAATTAGACAGAGCCCTCTAAACTTAATTATCAGTTATCCTTCATCTGTCTTTCTCATTCCAACTCTATTGTTATTTGAACAGCAAATATCTTATTGTATGAAATAAGAAACTCATGTGTTATCTCTAGTATCAGAAGTATGACAAAGCTGTCTGCATAATTCCAATAAATGGAATAATTTTATACACATATTGAAGAAATCAGAAAAGGTACAACAATCAGGGTTCATTCTGCTATTTCTCTTTCCTGAACAGGACAAGCAGAATACTACAATGAATATCTATGGTGAATTTACAGGGATTCAGCTGGAAAATAATTCATGTTAAACAGAGGTTCTCAACATCATTAACAGAGACTGAGAAACTGGGCCAGCGTGCATGAGAGCATACATCATAGAGGTCATGTGTGTTAATGAGAAAAAGAACATTTATTAGCTCGCAATTTAAAATATAAAGCATTTCTCCCTCAATGGCTTAAAATGGAACAATATCCTGTACCTGAGGACAGGAGAAGGCAGTGCCCTCAATTAGAAGAACAACTCTCCTGGTCCCCAAACTTTTATTGTTGTAACTGAAATTTATCATTCTGATTTTATTTTTAGATTGTGACATCTTTGTTGTTGTGGACAGAGAGCAGAACATAACCCATCCTATATCACTGCCTACACAGGAGAGTTGTGTACCTTTTTTTCTTTAAGTTTAAAAATGTACACATTTTCTAAGTTCTAATTACTCAGTAGCTGAAGCACCCTATTTCCTAACTGTTGTGTGAGCTCTGATCAATGTTTTATGTTTGCATGTTTGTTCTGAGATCAAAAAAGATAGAAAAATGTTTTCAAATATAATTTTAAAAAATCAGTGTCTTAAGAAAGATGTCCATTAGAAACTGCTCTTTTATTATACAAATGAGAAATAAGCAAAAGCACTGATTTTAAAAAGAGGTGACATATTACATAATTATGGTACTATATAATAAGTTCGTAAGTTACCAAGAAGTAGCTTACTTTTCTGATACATCCCCCACCTATTCCCCCAACCCCCTCCCAGGCTAAATAAGTGGAGTAGATAGCCATGACTCCAGACCACACAGCAGTGACTCTTAGGTCAAAAACTCCAGGAATAACTCTGTGACACCATGAACCCATGAAAATACCTTTAAAATACTGAGAAGCTATTCCCTGTAAAAGGGCAACAATTGTTGGATTATATTTTTTAAAAGAAAAATACAAATGCTCTATCCTGTCTACATTTTAAAAATCTCACCTTGGATCATTTTACAAATATTTATTTCTTAGAAATTTATTTCCTTTTCTTCCAAGTTTCTTGTTCCACTGATTTCAAATGAAAGTATTCTTTACAGACACTTCTTACTGAGGCTAAGAGAAGGAATAATACCTTTAATGAAAATGGCTCTCACAATTGAAGGACACCAAAGTAAACTGAAACCACACCCAATAACTTTCAGCAGGGCCATTAGGAGACTCAGGATATCTATCTTGCTCTCCACTGTGGGAAAATACACTCTTGTTTTAAATGATAGCAGTAGTAATCATGTCGTGCCTTAAGAGAAACCAACTCAGATACTGTATATTCAAAACTACTCTTATGCACAAACTAATGATGTAATCAAATCTTTAAAACAGTTTTATTTTATTCATTCTTTACCCTGACTTGTTTTGTAAAACTTTATAGAAATTATAATTTCTGTTTTAGTGTCATAACATATACTACAACCTTGTCAAATGAGGAGATTTAATTGCTGGACTAACAAAACCTCCACACTGTAAGACAATTTTGCTTGCAAGGCAAACCCACCACGTTATGATGAAGTCCACAACATTTACGAGGCAAAAGGAGCCAAAACTATGAGCGCAAATAACACTTCTTTATGCATCTCCACTATTTGCCTTTAGTGACAATGTGCCAGTCTCCCTGAATAACTATTTATTCCTTTTCCTACAGTACTTCTAAGTCAATACACAATGCCTCCACAATCAATTTAAATTTCAAGTTAGCAATATTTATTTAGTGCCTATTGGCCAGGCACAATAGTAAGTGTAGTCTGACCTCCATATCCACGGGTTCCACATCTGCAGATTCAACCAACCACAGATCATGTAATATGTTTACGATCCATGGTTGAATCCCATGGATAAGGAGGCCAACTAAAGGACTTGGGCATCCATGAATGTTGGTATCCGGGGGTAGGGGAGGAACAGGAACCAATACCGCCCCCCTGATACCAAGGAATGACTGTACTGGGGATAGAAGCATTGAGCAAGACAGATGACAATTCTGCCCTCGTGGATCTTAGAGTTGAAAAGCCATGTAAGCCAGAAGTAGGATATATTTGGAGTTTGCAAAGGAAGAAATCATGCCTTCCATAGAGAAGTAGATCATAACGCTGACTGGTAGAGTAGCTTAAATACAACTTGTCCACCCCCAGAATCATCCTTTCCCTTGTGCTCCCATAGTTTTCACTTCTTTTCCCCCTTTCTTACTATTCAAAATACTTACCACTGCTTATTTCAGGGTTGCTCAGGGAAATACATTAAACCCACAGAGGGTGGAAGTTCTGGAGGACTGGCTGTGTGTAAAGTAACAGCAGACAAGAAAGAAACTGAATGGGTTACTGGGAGAGGGTGCTTCCGAAAGGCAAACTATCCACTATAGTTTATCCACTATTCATGGGCTAATACTGAATAACAACACTGAGCAAAATACAGCCCTAAAGGTACCTGTAGTCTTGCAAAGGCGAAAGAAATTAACCAATCACTGCATATATAAACACAAACAGTGATAAATGCTATGAAGGCTAAATATGAGATCCTGTTTCAGAGGGGCCAGATCTGGACTGTGGGGTCATGAGGATTCCCCTGGCAAAGTACGGTTTAACTTGGAATATTAGAGCTGAGCGGGTACACTATTGCTAAATGAAGAGAAAGAAGAAGAACCTTCTGGTGAGATGTGCACAGTGTGTGTAAAGAGTTTGGAGAAAGCCAGGCAGGGTCAACAACTAAAAGAAAGGATGAAGGTACAGCGTGGTTGGAGGCAAGGGGACTAAAGAAAGTGCTGAGAAACACAGCTAAGGAAATACACTCTGGCAAGTACTTCAAGCAAGGCCTGAAAAGCCAATTTACAGATTTAGGGCTTACTCAGTAAGAAGCTGTTTTGCCAAAATATACACATGGTATGTCTGAAGGGAATACAAGTAGTGCCTCCGAAGAGAGGAACTGAGGGGCTCTGGAGGACAGAGGTCGGAAGGAGATTTACTTTTCACTGTACAGCCTGTTGTGCCTTTTGAAATTTATCTTTGCACTTTTATTACCTGTTTAAAGAAAAACAATGTGAAATATATTGAAATCACTGGCTCTATTAGGAAGAATTGATGAGTGGGAGGGTGAAGGCTAAGAGAACAAACAGAAGGCTACTGGCAGTGGCGTGTGTAGGGTTGGGTGGCAGTGGAGATACTAAGATCAGAATGATGACAGCTTTACAAGAAGAGGTCAGCAATTCTTTCTCACGGATAGCATAATGGAGGTCAGAGAGAGAATCTGTCAAAAATGAATCCTACATCTCTGACCTGAACCTGTATGGATGGCAGTATCACATTCACTCTGAGGAAACACTAAAAGACAGATCTGAACTGAAAGTCAGCTGGCACATGCTTCCATTTGAGAGGACTTTAAGGAATCCAAATAGAGAAGTCAAGTATGGATACTGGGAGTGCAAAGGAGAAAGCTGGGCTAAAGCCACACCTCTGAACCATTAACATATAAACGATAACTAAGCCACGGGTATAAATGATATCACCTAGAGCCATCCCCTATTGCAATTTCTTTTAACATATTACCATTAAATTAAGATCTATTTCTTTTTCCAAATAACTACATTTTAATAATATATACTGATCTTGGTTAAGTCTTATCAAAAGTAAAGCAAAAACAGATCTAGGATCTCTTGAGCAACACAAAATGGAACATGAGTCAGCATGGGACTGACTTTTTGGACATCTGGATCTAACTATAAACAAGTCACGGATGGCAAATATCCACTGTAAGTATGAACATGAAAGGAATCGCCTTTCCAGGATGGATATATATGAATCAGCTGGACCACCTAAACCAGGAACTGACAAATAAGAAGATATCATAGGAATGGCGTGTCTCCTAGATGAGTCATTAGGTGAACTCACCCACTCAGTCTGACGGTGTCAAATGAGCATCAGGGCAAATGCTTAGTCTGGTCAGCACAGACATTAAAACAATACTAATGGACTATATGGATTATGAGCCACTTCTAATTAAGGAGCATAATTCTGTGAAGCAAAGTCTGGGGTAGTGGGAGAAACAATGTTAAAAGCTCACAGGCAATTAAAAATAAATTAGTAAATAAAAACATAATCCCAAAGGATGGCTCTGGAACATGCTATTAGAGCAAATGCCAACGGGCAGCTGCTCTCTGGACTTGCTGACTCTACTGTCATTTGAAGTCAAGTCAGAGTAGTTACTGAATAGTATGAAAGACAGGACAGTTGAGTTGCTAGGGGAGATTAAAGGAATACCAGCCCAAAACAATTTTTTCTAAAGAATAAAAAAAAATCAGACGAATAGAAAAAAAAAAATGAAGAGAGGCTACAAGGTGATATACCCACAAATGAGTTTAATAGCTAAAAATAGCTTTCAGGTAGCTAAAAATTTTAACCACAACTTTTAACTAAAAACATAAAAGCCTATTAATTCAAAATGAGTGGATCTGGACCATCCTTGTTACTATAACAAACCCTTTTATGAGAACTGGGAAGCATAACATCAATGTGTATAGGAAAAATCAGAAAATGCATCGGTAACATTTATGAATGTCCCAACAAAAAAAGATCTATCCTATGGGTCACTGCAATGTGTGCTTTCCTTAGGCACAGCTCCTACCTCCTCTCTTTTCTCTCCTATTATGAGGTTCAGAGACACCTCAGTCTTAATCCTGCCTTACTCTCAAGTACTGAAATCACATTAGAGGCCTTACCCCTCCCCCAGGCCCATTTTTTCCAGGAAACATTTATAGAACAACAAAGTAAGCACCTCTGAAAACCTGCCCTTCTATAAAAGCAACCAAAACGTGATTGTTAAACTTTTTCACAATTCTACAAATTAACCAAAGGTTTGAAATAATCTGAGAGGCACCTACTGAACAAAAAATGGATGAATCTTGCTAAGAACTGTGAACTTAGTGGCATTTTAAATTGTCATTTTGTTAAACAATCTGGCAGTTCTTGAAAATGTTAAACACAGAGTTATCCTATGACCCAGCAATCCCACTCCTAGGTATACACCTAGAGAGTTGAAAACATAATGTCCACACAAAAACCTCGACACCAATGTTCATAGCAGCATATTCATAATAGGCAAAAGGAGAAATAACCCAAATCTCCAGCAACTGATGAATGATTAAATAAAATATGGTATATCTATAGAATAGAATTTTATTTGACAATAAAAAGGAATGAAGTTCTGACACATGCTACAATCTCAGGAACCTTGAAAACATGCTGAGTGAAAGAAGCCAGTCATAATAGGCCAAATATTGTATGACTACATCTATATGAAGTGCCCAGAATAGGCAAATCCATAGAAACAAAGTAAAAGTAGATTAGCGCTTGCTAGAGCTGCAGGAGAAGAGAATAGGAAACGAATGCTAAAGAGCATGGGCTTCTCCTTGGGATGGTGAAAATGTTCTGAAATTGCAGAGTGGTGATAACTGACCAACTTTGTGAATATACAAAAACCCACCGAATTATACACCTTAAAACACTGACATTTATAGTACAAGAATTGTATCTCAATAAAGTTACTTTTGAAAACATTTCAGTAGATGACAGTTTTCACCTGAGGCAAAAATACCATTTAAAGAAGACATTTTAACATGAAAATATGAAGACAATTATGTATTTTGAGTTTAGCAGAAGTCACCTGACAGATTTATTGGCTTCCAACTTTATTCATTCTACAAATTCCATCTGGGAAGATAACCTCACAATAGCAAGCATTGTGGGTGGGGGAGAGAGAGTGTAGAGTGGTATTATTACCAAATGCTTATATTAGGTTATTATCAAATGCTTACACTTAGTCATCAAACACATATAGTTTTTTTAAGTGTTTCACATGGAATAACTCAATGAATTCTCAAACTAACTCTAGCCAGTTGTTCCCATTATTAACTCCACAGGGAAACAAAAACAGGGTTAACTAGGCCAAGGTCACAAACGTAGTAACTGATGGGGCTGAAATCTGAATCTAGGCTGACTGGCTCCAGAGCCTGTGCTTTTAACCACATGCCATGCTGCTTTTGTAATAAGAACTTTTGAGGAACATGTTAAAAGCAATACAATAAGCAATTATGTTGAAGACATCACAAATATATAACACAGGAAAAATTAAAAAAAAAAAGAGAACCAAAAACAATTTCCTAATGTTTTCTAAATAGGTTCTCATAGCTGGGGATATAATTTCCAGTTAGAACATCATGTGTAATTCAACTTAGACAGAAAGGAAGATCATGTGCTCTGAAACTCTGTTAAATGACTCGGAGAGTGGCTCTAATGATAAAAACACTAATGATGAAGATACATGTAAAAAACTTGAAACTTTCTTCATGCCAGGTAACAGCAGAAAAAAGAAATAAATTTAAAATAATAAATTATATATGTGATTTTAAATAACTATTGTGACAAAATTAATAAACTGTTAAACAGACATTTGAGTCACCTACAATCGTGTCTATGAAAAAACAGGAGATCATTTTATGTTCAAGGTTACTTTTCTTTGAGAGACTATATGGTATAAATAGCTAGTCACTTTTCTATTCAAACCATCCAAACAACTCCTGGCTATTCTCATACTCCATGAAGTAATACACTGTTAGTTCACCAGTAAATTTGGATAATGTCAGGAAGCCAAACCTTAGCAGTACTTTATTTCACTTTTTATTTTCATTACTACTTTGTTTTATTAATTTTATCACACCTGCCCTTATCAAGTGGTAACTTTCAAGAAATCTTAAAATCTCATCCATGACATGGAAACAGCACAATACAATAATCCCTTTTCAGGGTTAGATATTGCATTCAAGTTTGACAAAGGCACTGATATAAACCATCATAGATACATGCTCTCTATTTTGAAATTTTAAAAAAGGCTTCTCCTCATGTCTTCAAGTAATTCCTTAAATTCTCAGTCATCTCCAAGACACACAGTGTGTTCTCATCCCTAGGCAGTCAGTCCACAGGCCCTTGTTGTGACAGGCTGACAAACCTCCCTCTGTAGCTATATGCTTTCACCACAGGCAAATGAACTTCCTGGCATTAAAGAGTACATTACCGAGCCTCCCTAGTGGCGCAGTGGTTGAGAGTCCGCCTGCCGATGCAGGGGATACGGGTTCATGCCCCGGTCCAGGAAGATCCCACGTGCCGCGGAGCGGCTGGGCCCCTGAGCCATGGCCACTGAGCCTGCGCGTCCGGAGCCTGTGCTCCGCAACGGGAGAGGCCACAGCAGTGAGAGGCCCGCGTACCACCAACAAAAAAAAAAAGAGTACATTACCTGCCATTACCTTTAAGATCATGTAACAAACCACGCATCTTGACAGTACCATCTTGGACTATACCTCTGACTGAGCCCTTAGGACTAAGTCTGACAGACTTTTGCTTTCATTGGCTCTGCCGCTGGGCTGGCTTTGCATGTTGCAAACAGGAAACAGAGCCAATTAAGGAGAAGCAAGGTTTGGATATTTTCTGTGCTTTGTTTTACTGCCAAATACTCAAAACAGTTTTCATAACTTTGCATTTGAAGTAAAAACAATACCTATATAAATATTTATGTATGTGTGTCTACAGACATACCTATGTATATATTCATTTTATGGAATAAAAGCAAGCCTTATTGCTAATCCCGTCTCAGAAAAATGATTCTATTTATTTCAATCACTCTACTAATCTTTCTGCAGTTCAGTTTTCTCCTTGTGGATGACTTGAGGTTACCTGTTCTTCTGCTTGGCTTCCATAGGACCAACTGTGCCATTTCATTAGTCACACTCCATTCCTGATGCCTGAAGAGATTATAAACACTGATGGCTTTCATGCCTTAGGAAAAGCTGTTTCCCACCAGAGAGCTGCTCTGTCTGCCTATGTTAGGGTCAGGATGTTACAGAGAAAATAGTCCCAGGGAATCTTGAGCAATCTGGCCAGCATTGCTCCTGTATAACAGGGAATGATTATAAGCACTTGAAAACAGAACTTGAGTTTTACTGATGTGCACAATGCCTAGGCCATGTGTCAGAGGACCTCAGCATAGAAAAGATTCGATCAGCATTTGTTAGACTTAAATAATAATTGCGAGAGGGAAGGCCTCAGTTCTACTGACACTTAGCTGGGATAATCCAGTTGATTTTTCATTCATTTCTCCAGATCTTTAAAATGTCTAGAAAGATCTAACTACTAGCTTGTATGAAATATAGGGCACTGAGAATTAGGTTCAATGACCATATAGGGATTTAATCAGCAAAATCCAACATGTGAGAAACTTTTCATAGGACAACTAACTTGGTTTCTTCAACAAATTAATTGTAATGAGAGAGAGAGAAAAAAAAAATGAGAGAGAAAGAGAGAAAGAAAGAAAGAAACTGACCAATCTATGGATTTTACAATCTATGTAAAGAACATAAACAAAATTCAAAATGTAGATCTTTTTTAGGATCCTGATTTGAACAAACCAAACGTAAAAAACCAAGCTAAACAAATATTTACAAGGCAATCATGGAAACTTGAACACAATATTTGATATTAAGAAATTACGACCAACATTTTAGAAGTGCCAATGGTATGATGGCTATGTTTTGGAGACCTTATCTTTTATGGATACAGACAGAAATATTTACAAATAAAATAATGTTATGTCTAGGATTTGCTTTAAAATAATCTTGGAAGGGAGGAAGCAAGTGGAGTGATTGAAGCTGGAGTATTAAGTATGCTCTGAGTACTTAATGTTACCACCACAGTGTCTTTATTTACACCACCTGGCCTCTTATGTGTAACTTTTCTATAGGTTCCTCCTTAATTCAGCAAAGTATGGTGCTTGTTCCTCCCACTGCATCCTGCACACATTTTTACTGCATGCATCGTACTTTAGTGTGGTTTGTTTCTCACACTGGCAACTTCTTCTGCAGGAAATATTTTGGGAAAGTCAATCTTAATTTACCCTGGAATAGTAAAAACCAATAGCTACCCAGAATCATTCCATCATCCTCACTAACAAAAAGAATTACCACTTCCTTAACATTATTAGCTCTGCCCATAAAACTTTCTACGAGAACACAGCAGACACTAGCAGGATGTTCTGCATTTTTTATCCATAACTCAGCTCCTCCTCAGTAATAGGCCATTATTTCATCCTCTCTGGGGTTTAATTACAAAAATCATCTATCCTTATTTTACTTTCTTCTAATCCTACCTCTTCAATTTCTCTTTTTAAATTATTATCTCTACTGGACTGTGAGCTAACAAGTTAGGAACCAATTGTTAGTGTCCCATGACAAGAACAAAAAATATTTTTAAAAAAATTTGGATGGATGGATATCAAGCTCCAAAGTAATATTCTGTGTGTAACTTAGCTATATATAAATGCATTTAAAACCTGCAGTTTTACTGTAAAGAATTCTGAAGGTCCTTACATAAGCCAAAAGAGAATATCTTATAATGAGAGAAAATAATCATATCTCTTTAAAATAACATTTTATGTGTTTGGGAGTACTACCTTATGACAAATAGCTAGTTTTTCAACTTTTTTTAAAAAGCTCTTATCAAAGCACTATCTAAAAGTCATGATGAATCTGGGAATTTTAAAGCAGATTAATTCACAAGTACTCAGATTTCTCTGTCATTAAAATGTCAACGTGAGGCATTATACCTATTAAAGGTAAATTATTTGTTTTACAGACTGTGACATCCTTAACGATAAACACTATGCTACTATGTAGAATTAGTGCTGCAGTTTTATTTCCAACAACACACAATCAATAGTCTTATGTTCTGACGAGTAATCTGCACTTTGTAACCTTTTCAACTGCTAAAGGATGTCTTGATTTGAAATATAAACTAAACTATAACTAGCTTCTCTTGCTAAGGATGGAAATCAGCAGTTTATTTATAAATCCACTCATGACTAGGAGAAAAGAGTAGACTCTGGAGCCATGTTATTTCTCTTTACCTACACTCTTCTTAGAAATATAGTAAGAATATCTAAAATTGCAAAAGAAAAATGTTCGAACTTTTAACAAATATCTATCAAATACAGGAAAAAAATGTATTCACCTTTTAATGAGAACTATATATTTTCTTTATGGTACTTGTACAATAAGCACACAAATCTCCAAAAGTTACAAAGTCTAGAACACTATAAAAATCAATTTTTCATTGAATGACTGCTCATAACCATTCAGCATGAATTATTGCCTTATTAAATACCAGAGACTTTTTCTCCCTAACTGCACACCCCATTGTACCAAATCTAGTTAGATGAAGCAGAAACAAATTCATATTTCATAACACTTATTCAAATTCTTTGGACTAGAAACTACACTGCAGATAGTCTTCACATTTCATCAAATTATTCTCTCAGTCAGATCCATAGTAACAAGGCTCTGATGTATCACTGCTTTTTGCTTTTTATGAAAAAGAAAAGAATCCCCACTAATTTCACAGTACAGATTCATTCATTACTTAATCTTGTTTCTTAGTCTATTAAAATTAAAGATGCATATGCCCTTTTGTGCCACAGTGTTATACTCAATAGTTGGCTAAAAAATATGAAAAATGAAATTAAAACTATTCTACAATATTTTTAATGGATATTTCTAAAACCCTTCTGCCTTATCTTTCCTGATTTATCCTGGACTGACTGGCTGGCTGGCTTTTTTCTCACTGAGATTTTTAAAGTTATGTTAGAAAGATAAATCACAGTAGATAGATAGGCATTAGCATTATTATCTACCATGTATATATATATATATATATATATATATATGTATATATGTATATATATAGGATTTGCCCAGTGAGGATTATAAGTACTACATTAACAAATACAATAGAATTTTGTTTTTAAAGTACAGTAAGAAAAACAACACCAAGAAAGTCCACACCTCAACATGGGGGGGGAAAAATCCCTTTTTATCATTCAGGTTGTTGGATCTGACCTAAAAATTAATTTCACAAAGGACAAAAATGGTGATGCTGGGCCAATAAAGGTAATATTTACAAAAAGGAATTTTAACCGGAATACAGACCCTCATTCTCTGAATTCTAATTGTTGTGAACTAGGGATAATCAATAAACCCCTTAGTAGCAGCTTTAGTTTACAGTTCACTCAGGATGTAAAAATCACTGTAAATTAGTCATCATTAAAACTGTGCTGGGGGAAGAGATATATTCAGAAGTGTATGGGCAACAATTCTGCCTTCTTCTCCAGGGTCAGGATGAATATGGTCTTCTGAATTTGTTTCAAGAAACAGAAGACTCCAAAGTTTGTGAGAGTTTCTTGTGCAGAAGCAGATATCAGTATATGCCCTTTCTTTGGGGTTGGTGACACAAGCCCTGAAGATAAAAGGGCAGTTGCAAAGCTGGATCATAACCTTCAACTCTGGCTAGCTCTGCCTAATGGTACAATGTCATTGGCAACTGTGTGTCCACTAAGAAACTAAGGGGCTAAGGAATATCCACTCTAAAAGAAACAGTGTTTAGACCTGTTCTAGGTAGGCATTATCTTTCTGTGAAGTCCTATAACTTCGGCTAAATAAATTGGGACTTTCTCACGATAGTGAGAAACTATCGTCTCTTCCAACCAATCACTAATTGACCTGAAGGGACAAAGTGTTCAATAAAAATTGTTTCACTAGAAAGCCTTGTGCTTATATCCTGTCTCTTGGTCTGTATGTATATAATTGTATATTATTTTCCATCACAATGCATGTTTTCCACTGAACTAAAATAATATATACTTTTTAAAGCCTTTCATTGTTGCATAACATAAATACTATAAAATGCACAAATTTTAACACAGCTTGGATGGATTTTCATGAAGGGGACACATTTGCAGACACCAGGAGGTGTATGCCCCATCTCAGCCATTACCCCACTTCAAAGGTAACAAAAATTTCTACTTCTAACATCCCAAATTAACTTTGTCTTTGAACTCATGTAAATGGAAATATGTGATATATACTCTTTTTGTTTCTGACGTCTTTTGCTCTGTGAAATTTATACATGTTGCTTGGGTTGTAATAGTTTATTCCTTTTCATTGATCTATAAAGTTTAAATTTATATCCCCAATTCATTTATCAATTATATTCTTTTTTTTTTTTTTTTTTTTGCAGTACACGGGCCTCTCACTGTTGTGGCCTCTCCCATTGTGGAGCACAGGCTCCAGACGCGCAGGCTCCGTGGCCATGGCTCACGGACCCAGCTGCCCTGCGGCATGTGGGATCTTCCCGGACCGGGGCACGAACCCGTGTCCCCTGCATCGGCAGGCAGACTCTCAACCACTGCGCCACCAGGGAAGCCCTATCAATTCTATTCTTAACAGAAGAATAATGTTGTTTATGAACACTCTCATACAGACTTTTTGGTGTGCTTACATACATTTTTCCGTTGGGCATATATCTAAGAGTGGAATAGCTTGGTCATAGGGAATGTTTTAAAACACAATACCAACAGTTTTCCAAAGCAGTTATACCAACCTACATTGCTGTCAGCAGCTTAAAAGTTCTAGTTGTTCCATAGCTTCCATTTCTAACACTTGATAACTTTCAGTTACTTTATTTTTTAATATTAGGCCATTCAGGTGGGAATTAGGGGTCTCTCTTAGCTTTAAGTTACATTTTCCTGAGAACTAAATTGCTGATTACCTTTTCATATGTTAACTGACCATTAGATTAGCTTCTTTGTAGAATGTCTACTTATTTCTCCCATTTTCATTATATTATGTTTTTCTTATGGATTAGTAGGAGTTCTTTATTCTAGATTTGAGTTCGTTTCAGATATACATAATTCTGTGGCACACATTTCCATTATTTTTCCCCACACTGTATTTCAGTGATACTTTGTCAATAAATCAGATAATCACTAATGAATGGGTCTATTTCTGGATGTTTTATTCTGCTCCACTGATCGCTTTTTTCATACTTAAACCACTATTACATTCTATTACTGCAACATTATAATAAGTTTTGGTATCTGGTAATATTAATCCACCCACTTTGTTATCTTCTTCAAGCCTAACCTAGTTATTCTTGACACTTGCATTTCCGTTTGCATTGTAGAATCAGTGTGTCAGCTTCCCCATAAATCCCTACTAGATTTTTAATTGGGATTGCAGTGAATCTATAGTCAGTTTGCAGCACTGACATTGACACAATCCATAAACACATGGTATATCATTCCATTTATGTAAGTTTCCTTTCAAGCCTTTTGTTAGATTTTTTATCTTAATTCTTATAATTAAGATAATGAGAATTATCTTAATTCTCATTCAATTAAAAATATTTCATAATTTGTATTATAGCTTATTCTTTGACTGAGGGATATTGAGATTTGTATTGTTACATTTCCAAAAAGTAAGACATATTTTAGTTACCTTTTTGTTCTAGAATTTTAGCATGATTCCACTATAGTCAGTGTACATATTCTGTATAATTTCAGTTCTTTTATATTTATTGAAATTTGGTTTCTGACCCAGTATATGGTCTATGTTACTAAAAGTTCCATGTGAACTTTATAAGATATACATTCTACAGTTACCAGTTGCTGACTGTAATGTGTGTATTGATTTAATCTTGTTAATTGTATTGTTCAAATCTTCTCTATTATTGTTTGTTAACTGTCTTACTGTGAAAGCTGTGTTTAAATCTCCCATGATTGTAGGGGTTTTTTTTAGATTTCTCATTTCAGCTCTGTAAAATTATGCTTTATCTCATTTGAGATTTTATAATTAGGTACATACAAATTTAGAATTTTTGTATCTTCTTGAATTGATCTTTATTATTATGAAATATCCAGTAATACTTCCCTTAAGGGCTACATTTTTAATATTGCAGCTACATCAGATATCATTTTCCATCCTTTTACTTTCAAACTCTGTGTCTTTATTAAGTAATATCTCTGAGTTAGCAGCAAATAATTCTTTTAATTTTAATCTAGACAATCTCTGTCTCTGTTAGATTACTTTTAACAAATTTAATTATGAATTAAGTCAACCATTTTACTATTTCTTTCCATTTATCACTCTTTCCTTTCTCCTTCCTTATTTTCTTTGGACTATGTATTTTTAATTATATTATTTCCTACATCTACTTGCTTGTTATTAATACATTTTTTTAATCCTTTCAATATTACTTTAGGGATTACAACATACATTAGTGACACTATTAGAGTTTAATCCAAATTAGTGATTTCACCATTTCCTAGAATATTAAAAAAAAAAATTCACAACATTTTAATACTGTTAATTTTCTTTTGCCTTTAGTTGTTACAATATATTTTAAAACCCAGGACACATAATTATTGTTTTATAAACATTAATTTTGTTAATATTTTTTATGCTGTCCTTTCTTCCATATTACTGTGTTTCTTTCAGGAATGATTTCCCTTCTGCTCGCAAACTGCCTTAATATTTCTTTAAGCACTGGTCTACTAGAAAAAATTTCTCACGGGTTTTATTTGCAACTATATTTTACCTTACCCTTTCACCACTATTTTCCATGGGTACAAAATATTGCATTGGCAAATATTTCCTATCAGCACATTAAAGATGTCATTCCATTGTCATGGCATGGCCTCCATTTTTCTGTTGAAGTGCCAACTAACAGTCTCATTATTGCTCTACTGAAGGTAAAATACTGCTTTTTCACTATGGCTGCTTTTAAGGTGTTTTGTTTTATTTTGTTGGACTTCGAATTTCAGCAGTTTTACTAGGATGTGTCTAGGAATTAATTATTCTGTTGGCTATTCAGAAACCTTTCCTGATCTCTAGCTTGGTATCTTTCATTAGTTTGAAAAAAAGGACAGCCAGTACCTTTTCAAATATTTCTTCTGTCACATTCTCTCTTTCCTCCCCATTTGGAACTCTAAATATACAATTATTCAATCTTTTTACCATGTCCTTTATATCTTATTTGTATTTCTTATTTGTATTATCTAAACTTGTTTCCCTTTGCACTCAACGTAAAGATTTCTTACTTATATTTTTTAGTTGTAAAATTTGCATTTTATGGCTTTTATAGAGTCCAGCTTTCTGGTGCCATAGTCAATGTTTTCATCTATTTTCTTATCACATTAACAAGAGTTATTTTAAAGTCTGTGTTTGACTGTTCTAACATCAGGATCATCCTTTGCTATTGCATTATCCTTTTTCACCATATTTCCTTGGCATTACTGGTAATTTCTCAAAGAATGCTAGACAGTAAACATGAAAACTATAAAGACTCTGTGTGATATTATCTCCCTAAAAAGAAGATATGATATTTTTTCTGGCAAGTAGATAGAAGACTGAAAATTACCTTGGAGGGGCATGATTTCAAGATGACGGAGGAGTAAGACATGGAGATCACCTTCCTCCCCACAAATATATCAAAACTACATCTACATGTGGAAAGACTCCTACAGAACACCTACTGAACGCTGGCAGAAGACCTCAGACTTCCCAAAAGGCAAGAAACTCCAGACGTACCTGGATGCCCTAACTGGAGGCCCACAGGTGACCTACACACAGAGGTGGGGCGAAATCCAAAGCTGAACCCCAGGAGCTGTGCGAACAAAGAAGAGAAAGGGAAATTTCCCCTAATAGCCTCAGGAGCAACGTATTAAACCTCCATAATCAACCTGATGTACCCTGCACCTGTGGAATACCTGAATAGATAACAAATCATCCCAAAATTGAGGCGATGGACTTTGGTATTAACTGTAGACGTGGGGTTTGCTTTCTGCATCTAATTTGTTTCCGGTTTTACGTTTATCTCAGTTTACTATTTAGAGCTTATTATCATTGGTAGGTTTGTTTATTGATTTGGTTGCTCTCTTCCATTTTTTATTTTATATATATTTTTTCTTTCTTTTTCTCTTTTTGTGAGTGTGTATGTGTATGCTTCTTTGTGATGTTGTCTGTATAGCTTTGCTCTTGCCATTAGTCCTAGAGTTCTGACTGTCCGTTTTTTGGGGTATTTTTAGTATAGTTTTTAATGCTTGTTATAATTGGTGGATTTGTTTTTTGGTTTCACTGCTCTCTTCTTTCTCTTTTTTTTATTACTTTTTTATTTTTAATAACTTTCTCTATTTTAATTATTTTATCTTATTTAATTTATTTTCTTTCTTTCTTTTTCTTGCTTTTCTTCTAGGTGTGTGGCTGACAGGGACTTGGTGCTCTGGCCAGGTGTCAGGCCTAAGCCTCTGAGGTGGGAGAGCTGAGTTCAGGACACTGGTCCACCAGAGACCTCCCGGCCCCACATAATATCAAACAGTGAAAGCTCTCCCATAGATCTCCATCTCAATGCTAAGCCCAGTTCCATTAAACGACCAGCAAGCTACAGCGCTGGACACTCTATGCCAAACAACCAGCAAGACAGAAACACAAACCCACCGATTAGCAGAGAGGCTGCCTAAAAATCATAACAAGGTCAGAGACACCCCAAAACACACCACTGGATGTGGTCCTGCACACCAGAAAGGCAAGATCCAGCCTCATCCACAAGAACAAAGGCACTAGTCCCCTCGACCAGGAAGCCTACACAACCCACTGAACCAACCTTAGCCACTGGGATCAGACACCAAAAACTGGAACTACGAACCTGCAGCCTGTGAAATGGAGACCTCAAACACAGTAAGTTAAGCATAATGAAAAGACACAGAAACACAAAGCAGATGAAGGAACAAGGTAAAAACCCACCAGACCAAGCAAACAAAGAGGAAATAGGTGGTCTACCTGAAAAAGAATTCAGAGTAAAGATAGCAAAGATGATCCAAAATCTTGGAAACAGAATGGAGAAAATTCAAGAAACATTTAACAAGGACCTAGAAGACCTAAAGAGTAAACAAACAATGATGAACAACACAATAAATAAAATTAAAATCTTCTAGAAGGAATCAACAGCAGAATAACTGAGGCAGAAGAACGGATAAGTAACCTGGAAGATAAAATAGTGGAAATAACCAGCACAGAGCAGAATAAAGAAAAAAGAATGAAGAGAACAGGACAGACTCAGAGTCCTCTGGGACAACATTAAACACACCAAAATTCAAATTATAGGGGTCCCAGAAGAAGAGGAGAAAAATAAAGGGACTGAGAAAATATTTGAAGAGATTATAGTTGACAACTTCCCTAATATGGGGAAGGAAATAGTCAATCAGGTACAGGAAGCGCAGAGAGTTCCATACAGGATAAATCCAAGGAGAAAAATGCCAAGACACATCTTAATTAAACTACCAAAAATTAAATACAAAGAAAAAATATTAAAAGGAGCAAGTGAAAAGCAACAGTTAACATACAAGAGAATCCCCATAAGGTTAACAGCTGATCATTCAGCATAAACTCTGAAAGTCAGAAGGGACTGGCAGGACATATTTAAAGTGATGAAAGGGAAAAACCTACAACCAATATCACTTTACCCAGCAAGGATATCATTCAGATTTGACCGAGAAATTAAAACCTTTACAGTCAAGCAAAAGCTAAGAGAATTCAGCACCACCAAGCAAGCTCTACAACAAATGCTAAAAGAACTTCTCTAGGCAGGAAACACAAGAGAAGGAAATTATTTGCTTTACAATAACAAACACAAAACAATTAAGAAAATGGTAATAGGAACATACATATAAATAACTACCTTAAATGTAAATGAATTAAATGGTCCAACCAAAAGACAGAGACGGGCTGAATGGATATAAAAACAAGACCCGTATATATGCTGTCTCCAAGAGACCCATTTCACACCTAGGGACATATACAGACTGAAAGTGAGGGGATGGAAAAAGATATTCCATGCAAATGTAAATCAAAAGAAAGCTGGAGTAGCAATTCTCATATCAGACAAAATACACTTTGAAATAAAAACTATTACAAGAGACAAAAAAGGGCACTACATAATGATCAACGGATCAATCCAAAGAGAAGATATAACAATTGTAAATACTTATGCACCCAACATATGAGCACCTTAATACAAAGATAAAGGCTAACAATCATAAAAGAGGAAATCGACAGTAATACAACCATAGTAAGGGACTTTAACACCCCACTTTCACCAATGGACAGATCATCCAAAGTGAAAATAAATAAGGAAATAGAAGCTTAAAATGATACATTAAACATGATGGACTTAATTGATATTTACAGGACATTCCATCCAAAAACAGCAGATTACACTTTCTTCTCAAATGCTCATGGAACATTGCCCAGGATAGATCATATCTTGGGTCACAAATCAAGCCTTGGTAAAGTTAAGAATATTGAAATCGTTATCAAGTATCTTTTCCAACCACAACGCTATGAGATTAGAAATCAATTACAGGGAAAAAAACGTAAAAAACACAAAGAAATGGAGGCTAAAGAATACACTACTGAATAACCAAGAGATCACTGAAGAAATCAAAGAGGAAGTCAAAAAATACCTAGAAACAAATGACAATGAAAACACAATGACCCAAATCCTATGACATACAGCAAAAGCAGTTCTAAGAGGGGGAGTTTATAGCAATACAATTCTACCTCAAGAAACAAGAAACATCTCAAATAAACCTAACCTTACACCTAAAGCAACTAGAGAAAGAAGAACAAAAAATCCCCAAAGGTAGCAGAAGGAAAGAAATCATAAAGATCAGAACAGAAATAAATGAAAAAGAAATGAAGGGAGCAATAGCAAAGATCAATAATACTAAAAGCTGGTTCTTTGAGAAGATAAACAAACTTGATAAACCATTAGCCAGACTCATCAAGAAGAAAAGGGAGTAGACTCAAATCAATAGAATTAGAAATGAAAAAGGAGAATGAACAACTGACACTGCAGATATACAAAGGATCATGAGAGATTACTACAAGCAACTATATGCCAATAAAATGGACAACCTGGAAGAAATGGACAAACTCTTAGAAAAGTACAACCTTCTGAGACTGAACCACGAAGAAACAGAAAATATAAACAGACCAATCACAGCAGTGAAAAAGAGACTGTGATTAAAAATCTTCCAACAAAGAAAAGCCCAAGACAGATGGTTTCACAGGCGAATTCTATCAAACATTTAGAGAAGAGCTAACACCTATCCTTCTCAAACTCTTCCAAAATATAGCAGAGGGAGGAACACTCCCAAACTCATTCTATGAGGCCACCATCACTATGATACCAATACCAGACAAAAATGTCACAAAAAAAGTAAACTACAGGCCAATATCACTGATGAACATAGATGCAAAAATCCTCAACAAAATACTAGCAAACAGAATCCAACAGCACATTGAAAGGATCATACACCATGATCAAGTGGGGTTTATCACAGGAATGCAAGGATCCTTCAATATACGCAAATCAATCAATGTGATAAACCATACTAACAAGTTGAAGGAGAAAAAAAATATGATCATCTCAATAGATGCAGAAAAAGCTTTTGACAAAATTCAACACCCATTTTTGATAAAAACCCTCCAGAAAGTACGCATAGAGGGAACTTACCTCAACATAATAAAGGCCATATATGACACAGCCAACATCGTTCTCAATGGTGAAAAACTGAAACCATTTCCACTAAGATCAGGAACTAGACAAAGTTGCCCCCTCTCACCACTATGATTCAACATAATTTTGGAAGTTTTAGCCACAGCAACCAAAGAAAAAGAAATAAAAGGAATCCAAATTGGAAAAGAAGTAAAACTGTCATTGTTTTCAGATGACAGATACTATACATAGAGAATCCTAAAGACACTACCAGAGAATTACTAGAGTTGATCAATGAATTTGGTAAAGTAGCAGGACATAAAATTAATGCACAGAAATATCTTGCATTCCTATACACTAATGAGGAAAATATCTGAAAGAGAAATTAAGGATACACTCACATTTACCACTGCAACAAAAAAAATAAAATACCTAGGAATAAACCTACCTAAGGAGACAAAAGACCTCTATGAAGAAAATTATAAGACACTGATGAAAGAAGATACAAACAGGTGGAGAGATATACCATGTTCTTGGATTGGAAAAACCAACATTGTGAAAACGACTATACTACCCAAAGCAATCTACAGATTCAATGCAATCCCTAACAAATTACCAATGGCATTTTTCACAGAACTTGAACAAAAAATTTCACAATTTGTATGGAAACAGAAAAGACCCTGACTAGCCAAAACAATCTTGAGAACAAAAAAACGGAGCTGGAGGAATCAGGCTCCTGGGCTTCTGACTATACTACAAAGCTACAGTAATTAAGACAGTATGGTACTGACACAGAAACAGAAATATAGATCAATGGAACAGGATCGAAAGCCCAGAGATAAACCCACACACACATGGTCACCTTATTTTTTATAAAGGAGGCAAGAATATAGAATGGAGAAAAGACAGCCTCTTCAATAAGTGGTGCTGGGAAAAATTGACAGCTACATGTAAAAGAATGAAATTAGAACACTCCCTAAAGCCATACACAAAAATATACTCAAAATGGAATAAAGACCTAAATGTAAGGCCAGACACTATCAAACTTTTAGAGGAAAACATAGGCAGAACACTCTTTGACATAACTCACAGCAAGATCCTCTTTGACCCACCTCCTAGAGTAATGGAAATAAAAACCAAAATAAACAAATGGGACCTAATGAAACTTCAAACCTTTTGCACAGCAAAGGAAACCATAAACAAGACAAAAAGACAACCCTCAGAATGGGAGAACATATTTTGTGAACGAAGAAACTGACAAAGGATTAATCTCCAAAATTTACAAGAAGCTCATGCAGCTCAATATCAAAAAACAAACAACCCAATCCAAAAATGGGCAGAAGAGCTAAACAGACATTTCTCCAAAAAAGATACACAGGTTGCCAACAAACACATGAAAGGATGCTCAACATCACTAACCATTAGAGAAATGCAAATCAAAACTACAATGAGGTATCACCTCACACCAGTCACAATGGCCATCATCAAAAAATCTACAAACAATAAATGCTGGAGAGGGTTGTGGAGAAAAGGGAACGCTCTTGCACTCTTAGTGGGAATGTAAATTGATACCAACAGTATGGAGGTTCCTTAGAAAACTAAAAACAGAACCACCATATGACCCAGCAATCCCACTACTGGGCATATACCCTGAGAAAACCATAGTTCGAAAAGAGTCATGTACCACAATGTTCATTGCAGCTCTGTTTACAATAGCCAGGACATGGAAGCAACCTAAGTGTCTACTGACAGATGAATGGATAAAGAAGATGTAGCACATATATACAATGGAATATTACTCAGCCATAAAAAGAAACAAAATTGAGTTATTTGTAGTGTGGTGGGTGGACGTAGAATCTGTCATACAGAGTGAAGTACGTCAGAAAGGGAAAAACAAATATCATGTGCTAACACATATATATGGAATCTAAAAAAAAAAAGCTTCTGTAGACGCTAGGGGAAGGACAGGAATAAAGACGCAGAAGCAGAGAATGAACTTGAGAACACAGGGAGGGGGAAGGGTAAGCTGGGACGAAGTGAGAGAGTGGCCTGGACATATACACTACCAAATGTAAAATGGTTAGCTAGTAGGAAGCAGCCGCATAGCACAGGGAGATCAGCATGGTGTTTTGTGCTTTGTGTCTACCTAGAGGGGTGGGATAAGGAGGGTGGGAGGGAGACACAAGAGGGAGGAGATATGGGGATATATGTATATGTATAGCTGATTCACTTTGTTATACAGCAGAAACTAACACACCATTGTAAAGCAATTATACTCCAATAAAGATGTTAAAAAGAAAAAAAAGAAAATTACCTTGGATCCATTTGAAGTTACTATATTTCTGATTTGCCTTTATTCCCAAGGAAAAGTCTTTTCAGAGGATTCCATGAAAAGTCTGAGGTATTAATCAGGACTCCTCCTTGCTCGTCCTAAAATCTACTTTTTATGTCCTATGAAGCAACATGAGCTTTACTTAGTTTCTGGGAGTCTCACTCTCCATATACGCACTAAGTAAGTAAATACTTCAAAAAGATATTGTAAACTAAACACTGGGTTGCTTTCCCCTATCTTTGCTTTTTCTCTAGAACCAGTAGGTTCTGGCTGTTTCAGAACCCTCTACTTCAATTTTTGATCTCTAAAACCAGTGCCTTTCCTGCTACAAGCAACTGTTTTCTATTCCTCCATGCTGCCCTATGATGAGAATTTCCAAATGTCCTTGGGCAAAAAGCTGCTGAGAAGGCAGGGCTCACACATCTACCCTGCTCTTTTCTCCACAACTTTGGATGTCCTAGTTTTGCTCTAGTGCCTTTAAACAGGTTCTTCTTGTTATTTATCCTGTTATATTTTCGTTCCTTTAGGCAGGAAGGAGAAACTAGTACCAGCTCCTCCATCACAGCTGATTCTTTCACAGTTGTATTTAATGAGAATAAAATCTAAACCAGAAGGACTATTAAAACTTTAAGTCTACATGAGCACTAATTGGAGTAAATTTAGGAAAAAAGTCAGATAATTCTTTGCTCAAAGCCCAGTGTAATCACTATTTACTGTGTGATTTTAGGCAAGAGACTTAACACCTTTGGAGTTGAATTCACTTACATGCAAATAAGGAATCCTCATATTTCTTCACATATTTCATGGAATTAAGTCAGCACGTACCTTGCCTAGGTCCTGTACCCTGATGGCTCGTCATTAATAATTAACCTTAGAAATATAGTTTCACATCAAAAACTTTTACCTATGTGTGTCACTATTTTCTTTTGTATTATCTACGAGAAAAAGAGATGGTAACAATTCTCTGTGGTGTAGCTATAATAAATTTATCTGGAAAAGAAATATATATAGGCTGGCTATCCACTTTTAAACTTTTTTGCTGTTGTTGCTTTTATATAAGAAAAGAAAAGTCTTTGGCTCAAGGGTTCTATCTTATTTTTATTTGTATCCTCCCAGGACATGACATATAGTAGGAAAATAATTAATAACTCCTAAAGAGAATAGGGCATAAATGTGTTTTATGAAATATAAAGAGGAAGCAGAAATTTACAATTCAAGATCCTAACCTTTAAGAAATTCACAGTAATATGAACTAGAATCTTGCTTTCACCATCAAGGGCTAAGGCCGCCCAGTTGCCTGGTGACTGAAAATGAAATGCAGAAGCAGCACAACCTATAAGAGCTTTTGGTTTTAGAAATAATACTTATGGTGACTGACTCTGATTATAGAAGTAACTCATAATCAATCTAAACAAAATTTCAAAAACAATCAGTCAAAACATGAAAATATTAAGCATGCTCCTATTGTCTCAAGATAACAAATCCCATATCAAGGTTGAATAATTAGGATATATTTGGTGCAATTTTTCTCATATAAAATTGACACCATACAGGATATATTTATGGTTAACATTTTATTTCACTTAGCATTATGTACCATTTTTAAAATTATCAGGCAATCTTTAAAAGGACAGTATTAAATAACCACACAGTAATCCATTACCTTAGAAGTCCTTTATGTTTTTTAAATCAATCATGACTTTTTTTCTGTAAGTTATGTTGTTTCCAAGTGCTTACCATTTATAAATAAATGAAATATAAACACTATTGTATACGAAATCTTTGTATACATCTTTGATTATTTCCATAAGATAAATTTCTAGAAGTTAATATTAATCTTAATGATATTGCTAAACTCCTGTCTAGAAAAATTTTACAATACCAATTTAGTCTGGAGAACATTTCGGGTTAAAAAGAGCAGACTTGCAGTGAAATATTACAGTTTTAAGTTTAAAATACCAAATTATGACAAATATTTTGCACATATAGGATGTTCTAATCACAAAAATGTTTTCTTGCCTTGAAAGGGTTTGATCTCATGGGTCACAGATACACTATGGAACAAAATATCAAATCATTGTCTTATACTAATTCAGCCCCATAGCACTAAAAATATAAAAAGACTCACACATACAAGTAGTTTAATATTTTATAATTATTTATATAACAGATCATAGAAGCATGTAAACCACTTATTTTTCATTATAAATAATGCAACAGGTATTTTCTTCCTCTCATGCATCACTAAATACTATGCATATGATAAGACTTTTATCCTCTGACAGATTTACCCTTCTATAATCAAAATAATCCTGCAGGATATTTCAATGTCCATAGAACTTTGAATGTCAAAACTTCTTATTGATAAGAAGCACAAATTGCTATCCTTAGAAATAAATAAGAATGGTCAGAATGCAATCTGTCTTATATGTGGATTCTCTGCTCTGGCTGGAGGAGTGGGCTTTGGCAGAATGCTGTGATTCTGAACAATTACTCAGAAGCATCTGTGTTGCTGAATTCTACCCAATAAATCTGTATCTCCTGGAGAAAACTGTTTTAAATTTCTCTCTATTATGAATAATCTTAAGCACTCATTACTGAAAATTGATCTTTCCCACACGGCAGAACACACTTCACAAAGAGGGGGAAAAGGTAAAAGTTTATAAAGTGACAGAACTCTACCTCTATTTTTGAAACAGCATTCAATTATAGAATTTTAAGTTCCAATAAAAGAAGAAAAACATAATTTAATAGAAAGCACATCTTCTAGAAACTACTGGTTATTAAACACATATTAATTTATTCTGCTACACAGTAGGACAAGTAGGGGAAAAATCTGGCCTCAATGATGACAACATTAAAAGGCATTACTGTCAGCGCTGCTTGTCAGAATTTATATTACACTTTTCTAGCCTGTAAGTGTTCTCTGGTCCCCTATTCTATTTACAAAATGAACATTTTATTTTAGCTTTTTACTATTCAAGAAGCAAACATGAATTATGGCACATAATTAGACAATTATAAAATAAGATTGCTGCATTTTTTCATGTCAAAGAAAACACATTCCAGTTTCTACAGCTCTGCAAAGTATTCTGATGATAGATAGATAGATAGATAGAGGTATACAGAGATACACACACACACTCTCCAAACAGTGTTGCATTCAAAATAAACCCAATACCAATGACAGACAGTCAACACACAATTCATAAGGGTGAGATTTTTTAATTATGTAATATAATCCATTATAGCACTTAACAACTAAACACTGTTCGCTTCATACAGAAAGTAGTGGCAATTAAGCTTAGAGGTAATTATATGCTTTTACAATTGCTAAGTGTAATTTTAGAATGAAAAACTGCTATGAAATGCAAATTTAACTTCTATCCAAAAATGCTAATTTTTCAAATCACACTGCTTTCAGTTATTTCAGGGCATTGCCACATTCACAGATTCTATACAACACTCTGTGATATCTTTTCTAAACAGGTAAGAAACCACCCAGTGTACACATTTTCTCAAAGATCCACACATAGCTATGTTTCTCTTGGTTAATGTAGATACTAAATAGAATTGTTTATTCCAGATTTCTTGAATTATCAAACAAAAAAAAACAATGAAATTGTTCTGTAGAGTAGAATCTAAGCCTCCACTTCAAACTATTCAGTCCATGGATAACACAAAATCTTATTTGAAATCAGAAGCTAGTTTAACCTTTCTTCAAAAGATAGTTTGTGGATCCACCTAAATGTATAATGTCAATGAAATAAGCATAACCAAAATTAAATTGAGACTCTTTTATCATATGTGCTTAATATCTAGACACTTAATCCGCTCTGTGTCATAATGTAACTTTACAAATTCTAAACTTGGTTGCTTAAAATTAAAACTATTTTGAAATTTAAAATATTTCTGGAAGCATTCTACTAAGAAAGACTATTTTCTGTTCATACTGTTGCTTACAATGTTTATGATTTAAAACTTTTATCTGGTTCATGTGCTTTATTTGATGAAACAATAGCCTTTATTGTGATGTTTTATAACTTCTTCAAATTAAGCCAGCAAAAATAAACTCACTAAACAAAAAGGAAGAGAAGAAAATAAGTTACTTTTTGAAATCATTGAAATGTTTTAGGGAATCAGTAGGTTTGTGTTTTGTTTCTAAATTCCTCACTAGTTTGCGTTGAGGTTTACATAGAGAAATAAAGTCTTAGACGAGCACTGCCCAATAGAAATTAAGATGAGCCATATATTAAGTTTTTTAATAGCCGCATTAAAAAAGTAAAAAGAAACAATTAATTTTGATAATATATTTCATTTGATCCAATATAAACAAAATATTGTCACTTCAACATGTAATCAATATAAAATTTATTAATGAGATATTTTAAATTTTGTTCATACTAAGTTTTCAAAACTCAACATGTATTTTAAACATAAAACATCTCAATTTGGACTAGCTGTATTTCAAGTACTCCACAGCTAGTAATACCATATTGCAAAATGCAGCTTTAGGCTTTTGGTTTTCACTTACTGAATAATATGATTTGAAAAGGGTATTTAAGCACTCAGTTTTCAAAATTCTAATTCTAATGATGATATGCAAAGTTCTTCCTCATCTCATAAATATGCACAAACAAAATAAATCATTATTAAATATCACCAAATATTACTTACATTCATGAAGTTATATAATTATGGTTATATTATTACAGAGTTATTCAAAAATTTTAAAAAGTTAAAAACAAAATGCTCAACAGAATTATCATATATAGGAAAAATGATAAACCTCACTAATAAATCTCTGATCAGTATTTCTGTTTAGGTTTATATATATCAGACTAGTCCATTGAAATTTCCATATTCTACCCCTGAACTTTACAAAAAGAAGTTTTTACTAATACTCAAACTTAAATCATAAGACTTTTAAGACTCCTATGGTAAGTCACTTTGCTTATAAATAAGCCAAGAAAACCAATGAAAATCCATAAACCAACTGGCTCATTATCACATATATTAAAAGCGTGAAGACATTTAATTTGTTTATTAAGACAGAATAAAGGCTATAAATTCATGGGCTAAGTATGGGACTTAGGAATTTGGATGATGAAAAATACAATAAAAATAAAGTTAGTGGAAGAAAAGTAATGATAAAGATAAGAACAAAAATTAAATAGAAAAAAAGGTTAAACAGGCAATCAATAAGCCTGAAGTTAATTCTTTGAAGAAACGAAATAGCTCAGATAAATTTCTGGTGAGTGTGAAAAATTAAAATGATAATGAGAAAGAGGGCAAATAAATATTAGGAATAAAAAAAGAACATAATCAGAGATACAACAGAACTAAAATATATTAAAAGAATTCCATGAATAATTTTTCTTTTAATTTTTTTGGCTGTGCTGTGCGGCTTACAGGATTTTAATTCCCAGGCCAGGGATTGAACCTGGACCATGGGAGTGAAAGCGCGGAGTCCTAACCGCTGGACCACCAGGGAATCCCCTCCATGAATTTTATGCCAGTAAATTGGAAAAATTGCATGAAATGGAAATATCTTTATAAAAATATAATCAATCTCAAAAAGGTATAAAAATGAAAATCCAGATATATTTAGAACTAAGAAATGGAATTACTAGCTTAAAAAATCTTTCCACAATAAGTATACTAGAATCAGAGATCTTTAGATGCAAGTCTTTTCAGACTTTCAATAAACAAAGCATTTCAATCATATACTTACCAGAGAATGGGAAAAAAAGGGAGGGGAGAAAGAATGGAGTGATTTATTTCCCAACTCTATGAAGCCAACATAATCTTGACAACAAAACCAGAAAATGGCTAGAGAACAGAAAATAGTACGTCCATCTCACTCACGTATGAAGTTATAGATATACTGAACAAAATACTAAAAAGCAAATCCACTGACACATACAAACATATCTACTGTTCGACTTAAGTTCAACTTTCAGGAATCTTAAGAAAATTATCACTGAAAGATCTATAAATGTCATTCATTCACCACATTAACAGGTTTAAAAGAGAAAATCATAATCATCTCAGATGCAGAAAAAGCATTTGATAAAATCCAACTCCTAGTTATGGTAAGAACTCTTAGCAAACCAGAAAAGGGAAAAGATACCTACCAAGAAACCTTCAGGAATAATTGTTAATGATGAATTGTTAAATACCCTATCATGGCATATTCAAATTTCGCAAACATTTCAGGACATATTCCTCAAGAATTCAACAATCTAAGCAATTAGTATTCTAAACAAGTGAATAGTATGGATGAACTTTAATAAATACCAATTTGCTTAACATATGGTAGACAGACTTCAGGATATCCATTAGCTAAAAAGTTTTGGGTTTTTACTTCTTTGTAAGAAGAAACTGGAACAAAGGGAGCAGTACACATAATGGGATTGTGAATTTTGATGAGAAAATGTAAGGGGAAGGAACCAGGGCTTTATTTTCTTTGCATGGTTTTGAATTTGATTTAACATTCTGTCACAGTTGTTGTGCTTTAGAAGAATGTCTTTCAGGAACTTGCTTGTGTTTCCTTTGCTTTAATGGAGGCATCATCCCGAGGTTGTATGGCACACTGGTGTGGAGTCGGGGAGTCAGATCTATGGGTACCCTGCCTGCCTCTGCCACTCACTAGCTATGTGACTCCTGGTAAGTTACTTCCATCTCTGGAACCCACTTTCTTCATCCATTAAATGGGGATAATAAAAGTACTCATCTCATGCAGTTATTGAGACGATCCAGTGAGGTGATGCAGAAAAGTCGTGGCACACAGTAGAAGCTTAATAAACATTAGATGTCAAAAAAAAAAAGTTTTGGGTTTTTAATTCTATCAAATTAATTGTTTATTGTCTTTTGGTAGCAAAGAAGCAGTTCATGCATTTTACTTGTAAATACTTTCACCGACCCATCTATATTTGAGACACTTTGACAAAATAAAATGCTTCTACTTCAAGTAAAGGACACAAGCTTTTTTTCAGTTTTACATTAGGATATTGCCTTAAATAGAATTCTGAGGCTGACTCTCCACAATATATGAGTATGTGTTCAACAACTGGTAGATATCTAACTTTCACCCAAAGGACTGTCTGAGGCTCTGGATCAGCATACTCAAACTGTTTGTATCAGTATCCTAAAATCAGTGATCACAAACCAAAAGAAATCAGTGATCACACACTAGTATTTTTACACTTGTTGATTACAAACAGCAAATTGTTGACTGCTAACTTTTTGTTAACAGTTATGTCTTGTACATCTCTCTAAATGCACATATGCACCTGGTTCCAAGGGGTTTTACAAATGTCCAAGACCTGAAGAACATCTGAAGAAATCTAATGAATTTTGATTTAATTATACTTGTATTGGAATTTTTCCCTAAAATCATCTCGAGAAGCAATGACCTCAAGTAACCACACACTCTTCAGAGTCATACGGGATAAGTAAGTTTGGCATGATGAAAAAGAGAAAATGTGGCATTTTAAAATATTGGTGAGTACAGCACAAACAGATAAAACTTTGAAAAAATATAAGAGTCACCAAATGTGCTCAGCTAAAGGAGGACACAATTTCCAAGGGGATTAATTTATCATCTGATTTTAAGTTGCTTTTCCCTTTATAGTAGCCATGTCTGTGAAGCTCAGAAGATTCTAGATGTTGCGTTATCATACTCTTTCTTACCCATTGTGGGTGCTCTCCAAGCTCCAATGCTGGCATGCTCTTGCCCAAGACTCCTTCCTTTACCAAACTATAGTCAGGATTCTCTAAGCCCTCTTGTCCACTAGGCCTCAACCTTGGCCTATAAAAACAGCACTTTGGGCATAAATGCTTTTTTCTACCCCATGCACCCTGCCACCTGCCCCCCCCCCCCACATACACACACTGAGAGACTTGAACAAATATTAACATCACTTCTAATAGCTCAAGGGCACACTCCAGAATGACCTAGCCCCCCTCCCTTAAAATGCCTGCCTGAAAAAGTTCAACACTGCCAGGAAAATTTACTATTATTGAAAAATAAAGTTTTCTTCTTTGTAAATTCATTTAGGCATATTTAAGGAATACCTTTACGGTGAAATCTAAAACCTGATTTTCTGTTGAATATGCTTTCTGTAAAAATAGACTTAATTCTGAGTGTTAGAGAATTATTTATGAATATAGATTTACCAAAAAAAAAGAACCTTGAAAAAAACTATTTGCATATGATATATGATCTAATTATCTGTGATTGGTTTTCACTTGTGGGTTTAAGTTCTTCCTCTTCTTCTTTTTTTTTTTTTCCATCTGAATTTGGCTTTTATTTGAACAATCCAAACTCATTTAGCTGGAAAACCAAATTCCCTGTGGTCCCATTAAGTATGTTGCTAAGCAAACTACCTAGCAGCATCTATAAACAGAAGGTCTGGAATGTGAGCCAGTCTTGTAAGTTGAGAGTGGGTCAGTGCATTTTAAACCAGCACAGCATTAAAGAAGAAAGGAGTTTGGATGCTTAGCCAGCTTACATTTCTTCCTGGGCCAATATACACACTTATCAACCTATGCTAAATTTACTTTGGTTTTGTACTCCTGCCTTTGAAGCATCTTCCATGTTGCTGTATAGATCTGACTTAACAAATACGTCCTTATTTTGAAAAACAGATCTAAAGATAATCTTCAAGATCTACTTGTATACCTTTCAAGCAAGGTTGTAAATAATAGTCGAGACTTCCCCTGCATTCTTTCTACAGGAAATAAATTGTCATGAGAAAATAACCTAGATTCTATACCTGACACTAAAAGTAAAGTAGGTTTTTAAATGGATATTAGATCATCTGTTACTGAATTAAATCTAATTAGCCTGCTAGGGCTACTGTAACAAAGTACAACAAACTGCCTGGCTTAAACAACAGAAATTTTTTGTTTCTTTATGCATACATTCAGGATTTGTTTCAAAAAGCAGCCCAGGGTTTAACAGCGAAACTGCTGAGATGGAGTCATTGTATTTTGGCACTTACTAAGAACCAGCATTAGGAAGAAATAACTAATTCTAGGAATGTTTTCCTAAAAAAGAAACTAAGGTCTCTTTCTTTGTTCACTTGGGTCCCCCAACCCCAAAGAAGATCCAACAACTAAACTAAGAAGAAATCAAGGACCTTCCACGCTGGGGAATTTGGATATGCAGCAAACAGATGGATTGGCAAGGAGATCAAGGCCAATTTAAGAACAGAGTTGTTTGTTTCTGTAGTTTCTCCAGACGATCCTGGCAGGGGCAAAAGTCCACAACAACTGTCAGGAACATAAAGGCCAGAAACAGTTGTTTGAAAGAAGGCTAAGGCCTGAAGAGGGGCCCATGATAAAAGAGTTTAGGCGAGTACATTTTAAGAACTACAGCCTAGGGCACCCATTTCCAGAAGAAATTGATAGCACTGGAAATAGACATAAAAGTAGAGAATGTAGACAGGATAGCTCCAGGAAGGACAATCCTACAAACCTAGCCACTAACTGGCACGTCTAAATAACAAGTTCTGAACTATAGAAAACAGTATGGAGGTTCCTCAAAAGACTGAAAATAGAACTACCACTTGATCCAGCAATTCCACTCCTGGGTATATATCCAAAGAAAATGAAAACACTTAATTGGAAAAGATACATGCACCCCAATGTTCCTAGCAGCAAGACTTACAGCAGCCAAGATACAGAAGCAACCTAGGTGTCTGTCAACAGACAGATGGATAAAGGAGTTATAAGATACATATACAGTGGAATACTATTCAGCCCTATGAAGAATGAAATCTTGCATTCTGAAACAACATGGATGGACCCGGAGGGTATTATGCTTAGTGAAATAAGTTAAACAAAGAAAGACAAGTACTGTATGCCATCACTTATATGTGAAATCTAAAAAATGTAACAAACTAGTGAATATAACAAAACAGAAACAGACTCGCAGAAATAGAGAACAAACTAGTGGTTACCAGTGCAAAGAGGTGTAGTGGGGAGGGGCAGGATAAGGTTAGGGCATTAAGAGGTACAAGCTACTATGTATAAAAAAATAAGCTACAAGTATAGCCTTGTAAAGCATAGGGAATATAGCCAATATTTTATAATAACTTTAAATAGAATATAATCTATAAAAGTATTGAATCACTATGTCATACACCTGAAACTAATATTGTAAATCAACTATACTTCAATCAATAAATCAACAAATAACAGGGTCTGAGGTTTCCCATCACTGCCTTCCTAGCTCCTGTTCACCAATGGTATCATTTCACCTTCATTTGTTTTCTTGTACTTGGAAAGATTCTTAAAACAGAAAAACAAAGCTTCAGACACATGATCATAATGTACTAAAAGACAGTGATTTTATCTTATAATCAGGCTATTCAGAAAAGTTCTGGTTGCTCAGAGAGCAAGAGAAAAGTTCTGAGCATTTGTTTGATATGCATCTGTATTTCATAGGTCCATTTTTACTTCCAGGAATCAGTATAAAAATCCAAAACTTTTCTAAGTATCCAGCAGTGAATGAAATCAACTTTTTTCACAAGCACTGCAACAATCCTTTTCTGAACAGAAAAATATGCCTACAAGACAGATAGACAGACTGATGGACAGACAGAAACATACACATACACTGAGGGAGAGAGGAAGGAGCAGAGTGGGAGAGAGGGAGAGAGTGAGGGTACCATACGACATACATATTTATTTAAAATTACCATGTATTAAATTTTCCCACCAGACATTTTCAATACTGTACCACCTCACAATTATTAGAAACTCATAAGGTAACATAAAATCAATGTTGGGAATCACTGATCGCAAGTGAAATACTCAACTCTCGTAATTTTATACATATCACAACAACTATTTAAATATTTGCCTTTAATGTCCAGAGAGGCAGAGAGAACCATAAAGAGACAACCTGTAGAGAATAAATAATTTCAGCTTTTCTTGCTTCCATTCCCAAGGTTCAAGATTCTTCTGCCTCGAAAGAACATGATCAGTCAAACATTTATGATAAATACACTGCATAACATTGAATGTTTAAAGACTACAGTCATATAGTTTATAATAAAGGAATCTGAGGGGAAAAGTGCCTAAAATCCTGAAGGAAACTTACCAATTTCCTGATCAAGCTGGGATTTGCTTAGCATATGTCTTAAGATGCTCTTTAGACAAAAAGCAACATGAACATTTTTCCTTTTACATTATAATCCTGCTGCTCCCCAAAACAACAGCAACAACAACAAACACTTCGGGTAGCTTACACTAAAGGCTGATAGAAATGTAACTAACAAATATATTAAATCAAGAATTAAAAGATAAGGGCCAATGAATAAAGTAAGGTTAGGGGTGGGAAACAGAACAAGGAATCAGTAACTTGAAGGAAAGAATGAGTAAATATTGTGGGCTTGATGAAAAAGGGCACAGGTATTCAGTAATTTCTTTTCTGGTTTAATAGAAACCAGTATTAATCTCAATCAAGAAAGTAATGTATGCCCAGAAGAATTTCTTCAATATTCTGAACACAAGCATTGCTGAGACTGTTTTGAAGATAAAGAAATCATGTATGTCACTTGCTAAATCTGCTTGCTAAACGGTATAAAATGTAAGGGACTTTTGTAATACAAGTAGTATCATGGTGCTGGTTCCTAAGCAGAATCCGCTCAACTTCAAGCTCTCTGGAAAAAGAAGAAATGAAACTTCACAGCTTTATTTAGTACAGATATCAGATCTGTATTAAATTTAATCTACAAATTGAAACACTCTAGGAGGCAATTTCTTATCTCTATCAACATTTCTTCAATGTGGAGTTGTATGTGGAGTGTTTTTTAAAGGTAACATACCATTAAATTAATAAAAATCAACTTGAAGTTGACAAAATGGCAGAGAATGCATGGTAAAATGTTGGAAAAACCACTGTGCGATAATCTGTGTAAACAACAGAACTACTCTTCTTTATATGGCTAAGAGGGAAATGTAACCTGCTTAGGGACTGTTACTGCACCATATGCTACAGACAAATGAACAATACATGAAGTCAGTAAGAATTCCAGCAGAGAATAACTGAAGAGTTTCAGTCATAAAAGCCCCAGGAGATCCTAATCTCCTGGAAGTAAAGCTTTCTCTCAGAGCCTTAACATCACTACCAAATTGCTGTAGTCAGAGAATGGGGATTTTTAATAACTGAAGTTTCTTTTTCAGAATTTAACATAATTAGATAATGGCAGCTGAAACCTTCTTCTCCCTTTAGATAAAATACAAGTCTATTTGTCAGACGTACATTTTTCTGATAAATTTTTTACAAAATGACTTTTTGAAAGACATTTCTAAACCAGCTTTTCTATGTGAATAAAAATTTACATATTAACACACAAAATTAGTAACTGATTCGAGGAAAGACAAAACAAAAAACAATCTAGTATCTAACTGAGACGCATTAGTGTTACATCAGGTAGGAATATGCTCACTTAATTTTTATTGTATTTAGTCATGTTATATTTAACTGACAATTAAGAAGTATTATACATTACAAAATATGAGCAAAATAATCCCTTCATTTTATAGACCTAGAGTCTTACATCCACACAACAAATTAACTTGCCAAAGGCCACAGCGCTCACCACTAGGCTGTAAACTGCTCTGACATTGTATTAATCTCCATTATGTGTCCTATGTTCAGAACAGTGCCTGGTATCTAGTCGAATCAAGGCAGGATTCAGCCAACTCTCTCACTCCTCAAGCTACTTAATCAGAGAAAGAATGGCAAGACTAACATATCCACCCCCCACAAGAAATATTCCAAACAAAATTTAAACTGAGAAACTGGAAAGGTGCCATCATCTCTCTCTCCCACATGGGCAGACACTCTACTGGCTACAAACACTCACAATTGTTGACTGGTACGCCCCATGGTCTAATTTCCCCATTGGTGACATGTAGGATAACTCATATTTTCTAAGTATCATTTAACTTAATGAATGATTTGATGAATTGACCAGAAAGGAACATAGAATAGTAGTTAAGAGCTTGGACTTTAGAGAGTTTACCATGTAGCTCTGCTACCTGTATGAAAAGTTAATACAACACCTCTTTGCCTTAGTTTCCTCATCTGTAAAATAATAATAAACACATCATATGGTTATTATGAGCTAATATTTGTACAATACATGGGACATACCTGCCATGGAAGCACTGTGGATCAAGTGCTACAACATACATACTATCAGGGGCACACTGTCATGCCTATTATTAACAATTTCTACAGAAGAGTTTGAATAATATCCTATAATAATCTACAAAGGATTGAGTACAAATGCTCACAAGGGAGAAAACATTGCTGTTGCAAGAAGTAAATTGAGGTCACCTAAAGCACTGAATTACTCATCCAGACTTTGGCCTCTTACACTCATTCTCTTACACATTGATTATGACTTACTTAGTAAACTTTCTAAAGATGCTGCAAATGGTAAGTCTGTGTCTGCACGACAGAAAAAAAGCACCACAGATAAAGTCTGTGATTTTTATACATGGCTTGAACCATCGGTGACCACAATGGTTTGGGTATACACACAGTAATTCTTTTTCTCAGGGTTGGTAAATAGTGAACTATACTCTGTATGTGCCCTATCAGAGGGCAAGAATGAATGAATTTCAGGTGTAACAATGTAACTTTCAATCCCTAGCAGAACAGCAGATACAGTGTGCCTCCTGGGATGTTTATCGAACTATCAGAAGAACAAGCCAGGAGTGAAATGTAATCTTTATATTAAATGGGAGTAAGAAGAATTTAAGGTTTATCGATTGCAGAGAATATCTATCAAGAAAATGGAGACGAACTATGACAAAAAGAGCTTCTAAGATTGTTTTAGCTTTTAAGAGAACCACAAGCAGCAATCAGCCTTTCTCTACTTTAGTATTTCATGATCTTCTCATCTCCAAAAATAAACAAACCTAAAATTTCAAACTTTTCTAAAAACATCTAACTTACACTGAAGTTAAATATATTAATGTAACAAAGCTTACTTGTAACTTTAAACATCTCTTAACATGAATTCTAAACATCAACACTTCTCACAAAATGAACCTCCCCTGGGCATCCATCCGTGTGGAATATCTTCCTTCAATTTTTTCTACCTGCCTCATATCATAAAGAAAACTTATAGACACATACACACATTCATGTAAGATTTTTTTTAAATCTTGGGACCCTGACCTCAGTCTCATTAAAATGATACTACAATCAACAGTGAACTGGCTATAAACACACGGACTTATAACAATACTATTTAACAACTCTACAGTTTCCACCCCTTTCACATAGTAAATCTCATTGCACAGTTAAAAATGAGGTGAGGCAGGTATCAGGAATTAGAAAACTGAAGCAAACAGGGATTAATGGCTTCCTATAGCTGACGAGTGACAAAACCTAGTCTTCTGAGTCCTGATTCAAGGCGTATTACCATGCACACACACAGGTACACACACACTACCTAGAGCCATAATCTATATTTTTATTGTACGTAATATTTTTGAAGCTATTACCTCACCCAACGCAAAAACATATTGCTGGTTTCAAAGTTCACAGTGCTTACAGAAAATACACAGCCTAAATCTTCCGGCCCTTGTTTGCGTATTTTTAAATTTCACAATTACATTCTCTCTGCTTCAGAAAATTCTATTACCGTATGAAAAACTATTAACCAGCCTCATATTGACTCTGGTAAAAGAATTATTGAAAAAAGGAACATAGCCCCATAAAGCATGTGCATGGCAACAAACATAATCCCTTCTTGGCACAGATGCACAAATTTAAATTGCTGGGAAAGAATCTGAAAGATGTTTTGGAATCAATGCAATAAATGTTCAGAGAGAAAGATGAAAAGCAGGAGAGGTATACATATATAAAGTTTAACATTAAAAGAATTCCTCTAAGTGGGCTGGACTTTCCAATAGATAATAAAAAGCCAACAAATACTAAGCATACAGTAGGCACTTAATAGCTTCTCATTGCCTTAAGGAGCCTTTACATTTTATAAAAGCAAATAATGAGCGCTATTAAACTGAAAAGTGGTGTTTTTTTTTTTTTTAATCTACCAGAAATAAAGTCAGAAGAAACTACTGCCTTAATTTCGGAGTCCTCCTGATACTATGTTTTCCAACTCTGTGCAGGCCAGTTAGGATTAACTAGCACACTAGTAACTTCTTGCTTCCACATACAACTCATTCACTGTGAGGGCCCTAGAAGGTCAAGGAAAAGGTTTTACTGAAGCAGCCAACACTTCCCCCATCCTGACTTAGTCACATTCAAGAGAAAACCCTGAAGTGTGTACCTATCCGCCTCCCATGCTAATTACAAACTTCCCTCACCTACTCAAAGAGAGGAGTCAGAATAGCCCAAGAAGTGGCTGTAGGTCAGCTCCCAGGAAGCTGAGTTAACACTAATATGCCTGGCTTATGGCACAAAAAAACTGTGTTTGAAGCCATCACTCATATTTAAGAGCCTGAAATTTTTACCTAAGCAATAGGAATTAAAAGCTTTCACACTTTTGAATTTAAAAAGTTAAACTTAAAATCCAATTTTCATCCAGAAGAGATAAAGATTAAACAAAACTCAGATCCTGCCTTTCCCCTAGCAATCAGGGTGGGCCCTTAAGTTTTTCCACATTTTGATTTCTTCCTTTCTGAAATGAAGAAAATAAGATTATCTATCCTAAAGTGCTGATATGGTCTTTGTCCCCGGCTCCTAGTCAGAGCTCCTAAAATCTTTGTAATTTCCTAGATGATAAAATGTGTCAGGAGCATCTTTCATTCTACCATTTGGCCTTTGATCCCAGTTCCTGATACAGAGCTCCCAATCCATTGGGATTTCTTGGGTAACAGGAGCGTCTTTGTTCTAAAGAGGTGACTCTTGGTGGACTCAGCGATAGCTTCAGGATGGAGGCTGGGCACTGGAAAGATCAAGCCATGGTTAGAAGCTTAGAACTCTGGAGAGGGGAGAGGTCTGGAAACTGAGTTAAAAATCAGCCATGTCTATATGATGAAGCCTCCATAAAAAGCCCTGAACTATAGGGTCCAGAGAGCTTCTGAGTCAGTGAACAAAGCTACATGCCAGGAGGTGGGTGGGTGGTTAGGAGGCACACCCAACTCCACAGGGACAGAAGCTCCAGCACTCAGGAACCTTCCAGACCTGGCCGTATGTAACTCTTTAATCTGGCTATTCATTTGTATCCTTTATTATATAATAAACTGGTAAACATAAGTACGTGTTTCCCTGAGTTCTGTGAGTCGTTCTAGCAAATTATCAGACCTGAGGAGAGAGTAGAGGGAAGCCCAATGTATAGCTGGTTGGTCAGAAGCACAGGTGACAACCTGGGACTTGTGATTGGCTTCTGAAGTGAGGGCAGTCTTGTGGAGCTTTTAACTTGTAGGATCTGACACTAACTCCAGGTAGATAGTGTCAGAATGGAATTGAATTGTAGGACACCCAGCTGGCATCAGAGAATTGGACAGTATGAGATTAAACCCACACATCTTGTGTCAGAAGTGTTGTGAGTGTAGTGATAGTAGAGAGCAGCAGACAAAATAAGAGTTTTTCTTTACAAGATTAAATGAAAAAAAAATAGGTCAAGCAATAGTTTTTGTTTTTACTTTATGAAGGCATAGTTTACAGAGCAAAATTTACCCTTTTCAAAGAAAAAGAGAGAGAAGATTCAAATTACTAGAATCAGAAATGAAAGAGGCGACATTACTACTGACCCTACAGAAATAAAGAAGATTATAAAGAAAAACTATGAATAATTGTATGGCAACATATTAGATAACTTAGATGAAATGGAAAAATTCCTAGAAAGACAAAAACTACTAAAATTGTCTCAATAAGTAATATGCAATATAAATTGTATAACAAATGAAGAAATTAAAATAGTTTTTAAAAAAAACCTGTCCACAAAGAAAAGCACAGGTCTAGAGGGCTTTTCCATTAAATTTTACAAACATATAAACAATTAATACTATGTATTCAAAAACTCTTCCAAAGTATTAAAGGAGAGAATACATCCTAACTCATTCTATGAGGCCAGTATTTCCCTGATGCCATAACCAGACAAAAATATCACAAGAAAAATACAAATGTCTCTTATGAATATAGATGCAAATATAGCAACAAAATGCCAGCAAACTAAATGCAGCAACATATAGAAATATTTATACACCATAACCAAAGGGAATTTATCTCAAGGATACTAGATTGGCTCAACATCTTGAAAATCAGTTAATAACTCAAACCAAAATAAGAAAAAACAAAAATCATGATTATCTCATTATATACAGACAAAGCCTTTGAAAAACTCAATACCCTTTTCACGGTAAAACAACCACCACCACCACCACCAAACCAAAAAGCACTAGGAAGAGATGTGAACTTCCTCAACCTGATAAAGGGCATCTATGAAAACCTACAGTTAAAAATCATACCTAATGGTGAAAACTGAATGCTTTCCCTCTAAAAAGATCCCTCTAAGATCAGGAACAAGACACTGATATATGCTCTTGCTACTTCTATTCAACATTGTACTAGAGGTTCTAGCAGGACAATTAGGCATGAAAAAGAAATAAAATGCATTCAGATTAGAAAGGAAGAAGTAAAAGTAACTATTCACAGATGACATAATCTTGTATATAGAAAATCTTAAAGAATCCACTGAAAAACTTTTAGGATAAAGAAGTTCTGTAAGGTTGCAGGATACAAGATCAATATACAAAAGTCAATTGTATTTCTACACACTTGCAATGAACCATCCAAAAAGAAATTAAGAAAACAATTCCATCTACAGTAGTACCAAAAAGAACAAAATACAGAGGAATAAATTTAACAAAAGTGCAAAACATGTACTCTAAAAACTACAAAACATTGTTGAAAGCAATCAAAGATCAAAATAAGTGGAAATATACCTATATATTGTTCAGAAGCCTTAACATTGTTAAGATGGAAATACTATCCAAAATGATACACAGATGCAATGCAATTCCCAACAGAAAACAAACATTTCTTTGTAGAAAATGAGAAGCTGATTCTAAAATTCATATGGAATCACAAGGGACCCAGAATAATCAAAACAGTATTGAAAACTAAAAACAATGTAGGAGGACTCCTACTTCTTGATTTCAAACTTACTATAAAGCAGTGGTAGTCAAGACAGTGTGGTACTTGCACAAGGACAGACATATTAATGGAATTGAGAGTACAGAAATAAACCCACATATCTGCCCATGGTCAATTGATTTTTGACAAAGGTGCCAAGACGATCCAATGGGAAAAGAACAGTCTTTTTAACAAATGGTACTAGGATAACTGGATAGTTAAAAGCAAAAGAATGAAATTGGCCCATAATATATAAATAACTTTTACAACTCTTCATTCAGAATATATAATGAATTCTTACAATTCAATAATAAAAAGACAAATAACCCAATTAAAAATTGGTTTAAGTGTTAATTGGTTTAAGACTTCTCCAAGGAAGGTATACAAATGACCAATCAATACACACACAAAAAAATGCTCAGCACCAGTTAGTCATTAGGGAAATGTAAATCAAAACCACAATGTGGTACCACTTTATACCTACTAGGATTGCTATAATCAAGAAGATAATAACAACTGTTGACCAGAATATGGAGTGTATTAGTTAGTTTGGGTTGCCATAACAGAACACCATAGACTAAGAGGCTTAAATGAGAGAAATTTATTTCTCACAGTTCTGGAGCATGTTCTTGGAAATCCAAGAACAAGGTGAGGGCCAATTAGGCTTCCCGTGAAAGCTCTCTTCTTGCTGTGCGTTCACATGGCCTTTTCTTGGTGCATGGATCCAGAGAGAGGTAGAGCAAGCTCTCTGGCATATCTTCTTATAAGGGCACTAATCATTCTTTACCTGGTTTTCTTCTTATAAGAGTATTGGTCACTTCTTATAAGGGCACTTATGAAAATTCCACCCTCATGACCTCATCTAACCCTAATTACCTCCCAAAGGCCCCATTTCTAAATACCATCACATGGGAAGTTAAGTCTTCATCATATGAATTTTGGGGGCATATAAACATTCAGTCCATAATATGGAGACATTGGAAGACTCATACAACGCTGGTGGGAATGTAAAATGGTGCGGCTGCTTTGGAAAACAGTTCATCGAATAATTAAATAGAGAGTTACCATGGACCCAGGAATCCCACTGCTAGGTATATACACAAGAGAGTAGAAAACATATGTCCACACAAAAACTTACATACCAACATAGCAGCATTATTCATAACAGTCAAAATGTGAGAACAACCCAAATGTATGTCAATGGCTGAATGAATAAGCAAAATGTGTAAAATCCATATAATGAAATATTATTCGGTCATATAAAGGAAGGAAATTTTGACATATACTACAACATGAATGAACCTAAAGGACATTATGCTAAGTGAAATAAGCCAATCACAAAATACCACATTTATATGATTCCATACATATAAAATGTCTGAAACAGAGTATTCTACATAGAACAAAAAGATATGTGGTTGTTTAGGGCTGGGGTGGTAGGGATGAGGGAAAGAGGGTGGAGGTAAAAGCAAACAGGTCCTGGGTTTCTTTTCTGAAGTGATGAAAATATTCTAATACAAACTCTAGTGATGGTTGCACATACTGTGAATATACTAAAAACCACTGAATTGTACACAGTAAATAGACTGTATGATATGTAAATTATATCTCGATTAAATCTCTTTAAAAATCATTAACAACTTAGAAAGGGAAATTTTTGTCTTAAAAATTATTGGCCATAAAAAGCTTTCTTCAAGTAAAAAATTTTTTTAAAAACTGTAAAATTGTATACCAAAGAAAAATTTAGTTGAGAAATAAGCCCCCAAAAAGTGTAATGCAAAGCCCCAAAAAAGTGTAATGCAAAGGGTGGGGAATAAATAGCAAAATCAAGCACTTTCTGGTAACCTTTCCCTCACATAATGATCATCACTGCATTATTCTCAGAATTTATGCATTTGAGTTTTATTTTTTGACGTATCTGAACTGTAGTTTTTAACGGTTACTTCAAATCATTTCACATAAGTTTCTTTCCCTGATGCACAGATTGTAAACTCACTGAAATTTAACTAGACTGTCTACTCTTTTAATTCCTAAGTTGTACTATATATACACTTTTGAGTAATAATATAACATAGGGGTGGGTAGGAAAGAAATATGTATATACCATCCTAGGTTCATTGTGAAGAGGAATCTATAATTTGTTTATGCATAAGTACATACTCCATTAGGGATCACATGATTCATAATATCAGAAATTATCTGAAGAAATGCAATACAGATCTGCAACATGGAACTTTAACAACAAAAATGCACAAAATAATTTAAATAAGAGGTGGAATATTTTTCACTGTAAGAAATATATTTTTTTCTTTTATGAAAAGCAGAGTATTTTACTTTATATTGGGAAATACATTTTTACACAAGTCAACAGAAGAAATGTATTTGCCTCATTACAATCAAAAAGTATCTTTCACTGTTGAAGTGTCATATATGCGTTATATATGAAAAGAAGGATCAGATTATTGAGTTTTGTCATATGGATGTCATTTGTTGGGTCTACAGCATATTGTAAATCTACTTACAAATGTTGATGGACAAAAAAGCATCATACTCCCACCTTTTGCTAATTCATGAAAATTAAAATATGCTGCTTAAAAATAATATAAAATCACTTAAATCATAAAGAAAAATAAATGATCCATTGTGTGGACAATCTTATTGCCTATGGTTTCTCAGTGATTCTCTTCTAGTTATGGAATATTGTTTAATATAGTTTATGTTCTACACATAGTGAAAATTAGAGAGCAAGTAAGAATGTGTCCCCTTAATATCCTTTCCTTTATTCATACAATTCTTTTCATCCAGAATATGCACTTCATTTGATGAATATCCATCCTCAAGTTCACTGATGAATGTGGATGAAAACAATAATAGGAAAAATGTTGAATCTTCAAAGTACCCCATGAAAAGTTCATAAGAAAATGGTCAGGGAAAGTTTGTTACTACAACAAAAACCTGGTTTAATTACTGAATTTCAAACTGCCCTACTTTTTAAAACTTTATCCTCTTTTCTTCACCCTTCTGTTAATTATTACTTTCTGTCTTTCCACATCTCCAAATTTTAAAGGTGTAGATGTCAAATAGAGTAATAGAATACAAAACTGAAGATCAGTTAATGTTGCTATGTACTAATTGTAGATTCTTTAGTCCGTGAAGTAACTAAAATCATTGTTACAAGGACCTTTGGAGATGACCCATAAATTTAATTTACCTAGATTAGTTTTTGCCATAAAATATTCACTGAAAGTTAAGTACCTGTGAGATTTCTTTTATTTACATGTGGGTACATCAAATATGACAGGAAGATGGGGTTTCCTGTTACAAAGAGTGGAAAGGGCCTACAAGGTACTTGGAATCAGAGGGCAGGAAGTTGAATCCTAGCTTCCCCATTCCCTACGTGTATTTGCCTGGATCTTCACTTTCTTTTATTGTAAAAATGGGGTCCTACTGATGATCAAATGAAACAAGAAAGCACCTAATACCATGAGAGGGACATAGTATGTGACTGAGTATGCTAAGTGCTCTTCATATTACTATTTCCAACTAGCTAGCAGACATCTACATACTCCCAAGAACCAGCAAGCATCTTTCCCATGAATCACAGAACCAAATAATAAAATTGTGCTGAAATGAATGTACTAATTACTTTCAATTCAATTATGCACACATATTGACAAAACCTCTACTTTTTCATTCTGGCTGCTCCATTTAAGACACGTGCTTCATTTTATAAATTAGGAAGAATTTTGATATACTGTTTATTAATTAGGTTCTTACGATGTTTACAGGATAGAAAAAATGCTATTCTTTAAATTTAAATCCAGCACACCAAAAAAACATATTATAGTGCTTAGTTGATGCTACTGAAAAAATAAAAATGATACTTAGATTTTACAACCACCAAATATTATACCATTATTTCTATACTATTTTTCTATCATACAATTATGACTATATTAGCTTACCATTATTATCACTACATGTAGACCTATTTAACTATAATTAGGAGTATACATTACCTGATTTCCTTATTACCATACTATTTTCATTGCCAGTAAACAATCTGCACAGATGTTTGAGATCCACATAATAAGAATGTCTTAAAATCACTGAGCCCAATTTCCCCTGCTGTGATTTGCTGGACAATAAGTAAAGCAATATCTTCATGTGATTTTCCAAAGCAGGGATGGAAAACAGTTCTCCTAACCATGTACTATAAACATGCTTCTAACAAATAGTCTTGTACCTTTGTCACCCTATCACTATGCTGATACTTTCTTATTTATGTTTGGATAACAGAATGTAACCTCTGTGAATTGGGATCTTGCCTGTCCTGTTCATTGTTATATACATACAGTCCTCTACATACTCCCTGACATATCATGTGATCAATAAATAGATTAGAGAAAGGAGTGAATCATGTATTTGAGCCCCTTGAATTGCTGAAATAGGTAATGGTTTGGAAAAGAGATATGGAGGAACTAATACACACATCCTATGGGTGCCCCCAGCTTGATTCATAGGCTGTGGTCCAACATACACAGCTAATATTTGGCAGCACGACAATGAAACCAAACCCAGATGATCAGTAAGAGGCACAAAGGAAGGCTGTGTTGCCCTAAAACACACTGTTGCACTTTCCAATTTTGAAAGTGGATACTGGGATAAATGCAAAGGTTTTATATAATCCTAAACAAATGACCAGCATTATTTAATCTAGTTGCATGCCACAAACAATAACAAAGAATTGCCCTTAACGCTTTTCAATAGCATGATAAAAGCTAACAGAAGAATAAAGTACACTGAGGGCTTCTTATCGTTGCTTCCATGCTGTTGATTACCTCTTACAGCTAAAACCTATAGCTATAAATTTTGTAACTAGCTAATCGTTCACTTTAGATATGCTCAAACCTTACTTACATATAGAACAAGTATTGAACACAATTCTTTGGATTCAAAAGCTTTAAGAACAAACATTTCAATACACACAGTCATTTCTTACTTCAAGAAAAGAAATAAGCATAAAAAAAGGAGATTTTTAAACTTCTTTCCCCTAAGTGGCAGAAGAGGGAATGAGTGTAGAACTGAAATATATAATACAGAATCTTATTTATTTCCTTCCGAGTCCCATTCTCAGTATAGTCAGTTCTGTTTAGGTGCCCATCACCTTTATGTTTTCAGGACTCAGAGTGTGGAACTCCGGGACAGAATTCCCATTTACCAAGCTAATAGCACTAATGGAACTAAATCCATTGTTTGTTTTCTAGTTCTACTACCACCAGGTGTTTACACATCTTTGATCCTATTAGATCTAAGGAAGCCAAGGCCTCAACATGATTCAGTCACAGAGGAGGCAGGCTGTAACTGAGTCCAGTCCCCCCACCCTCTGTGATAGATTCCACTGAAAGGAATCCTCACATTCTTTGAAAACTCAAAAAAGCAGTCATCTTGGATTCAAGATAGAGTTTGTCAGTCGATTTATCAATTGAAAAGGAAAATAATAAGTTTGAGAAATTATAATTAGGAAAGAGAGCATAAAGTATCCCCAGTGATGAAGTAGTTCAGAAAATGACTTTAAGGGGATAAGAAAACTTAAAACAAAAATCAATCGTGCTCCTCAGAGAAAATAGCTGGGAGTGGAGGGTAGATGTGAGAGTGTGTTGTGAGTTGAGGACAGTCATCATTTTAAGAATGGATTTAGGCACAAATAAGAAAGGAAAAAAAAAACCTGATCCAATAGATATACTCAATGCACCTAGAAGCAGAGACAAGTACAAGAAAAATAAGATAACTCAGTATAGTTTCCAAATAGTTTGCATTCTCTGAAGTGCTTATGTAAATTTAAATTTGGAAGTCAGCAATTCATTAATCAAATCAACCCTAATTTGTACCATGATTTGAATGCTAAATCTTACAGACATAGATTGGCAGCTCTCTCTTAAACTGGTGCCTTGCTAGATTACATAAATTTTTATATTCACTATTATTTTATAACAGAAATTTAAATGATCATTTATATTAAATGCTGACATTAATAAATGCACCTTAAATGTTTATTTTGTGGCTGCATCTAAACTAAAAAATGAAGAAAAGCCATTATGTTCTGCTTAACCCCATGCTGCCTGCAGATGATGTGATACTCCAAATAAGTAATAATGTATAAACACTGTGTTTTTGTGAAATGCATGTGAAAATTATGCCAATAAAATATCTCCAACCTGGAATGGAAGTAAACCATTTTGATGCATGTTAACATAAGACTTTATAAGGGATATTAGTCATATACTCAAATTTAGTTCTGATTGCAAAACAAAAATATGCTGGAAATTCCATAAAGATCAAACTAATTAAAGTACTTAATTGCCTCTGACTAATTATGGAGATTGGCAAGCTCAGTAAGGAAACAAGTTTTTTTAAAAAGACTTTATATTTTAGGCCATAGCTTCCTAGGCTTCACTTTACTGGGAGCCACTTCTATCATCTCACATCTGATACTGCAAACTCTGTCCACAGAGAGTTATAAAGGGAAATGACTACATATGCATTCAAAGCTTAACTGGGACAAGCAGAAGCTATATTCTCAGACTTAGCCAGAAGTTGTGTTGGCACTCTCCTCAACAGCTATATTGTGTCTTGTTTCTCATTAGCATGACCTCTCATTTCTAAGTTTTGGCTGTTGTTAAAAGAGCACTTCCTTCTATGGGGCATATTTGGAGATCACTGTGGGTCTTTTAACTCAAAAGAGCAAAGTGCCTGAATCAGGAAACTGCAAATCCCTATGAAATATTTGCCATGAAACAAAAGACAGAATTTTAGACATAAAGGAAAGAAGATGGACTCTGGAGTTCAAGTGATAATGGTTTTTTTAAAAGCCAGTTCTGCCTCTTAATAGCTATGCCTATGAGAATTTGAGGAGGTTACTTGATTTCTCTTGGTCTCATTTTCTGCATTTATAAAATGGAAATAATAGCACCCAGTTTGCATTGTTGTCACAATAATAGGGAAACCATAAGGGGTGTAGCTTATTTATGAAAATAGTAAGTGCCCATGAATGGAAGTTCTTATATTTTGTGTCCAATGAAACAATTTTTCTTCATATGTTTGGTTCACTCCTTATTATAGGTATATGAGCAGCCATGAAGAATCAAAGAGTATTCTGGGGTATTCCTGAGAGAAATTATAATTCTGCCTTAGGAATCAAAGAGAAATGGGGGGAAAAAATAGTGAAAAAGGAGTCAATAAGTAAATGTTCTTCTATGTTTAATATTTACTTAAAATTATTTGCAGTGTCAATTTCCACATAAAATGACAGCCTCCATTTATAAAAAACTATATTACATAATGTGAATTATGTACAGTATTCTATAGTACATATGTATTGATAATTTGAAGTCAGTGACATAGTAACAAATATTCAATTTCTCCAAATTCTGTTAAACAAGGATATAATCCATTCACTCTCTCAAGCACTGAAAAAGCCTCCCCGCCCTCTCCTTCTCTAGAGCTTCTGGTCTCACTACAGAGACCACGAGACGCACTTGTCGCAAGCAGTACTGCAAAGGCAATTCTTTCCACCCTGCCTCAAGGAAGGCATAAACACACTGTGGTGAGGAAGGTTGCTGTGCTAATGGTAGAACTCAAAGAGCAGTGTGACTTTTGGTGTTACCCCAGCAGGCCCCAGACACTGCCTCTTAATGGCTATGCCACCATTCAGGACTATCCATAGATGTGTGTGTGTGTGTGTGTGTGTGTGTGTGTGTGTGTGTGACATAAAATCTGAATTTAGGAGTATTCAGTTAGTATATAGGAAACCAGTACATCTGTATCTCCCACCACCACCCTGATTACCCCACAATAGTATCTGTATAAAAATTTTTAAATGTGTCAATATGTGAAAAAAAAGGTTTGAATCCAATAAAGACAGTGTTAACAAAGATGCTCTTTTTCAGGCACTATCAATAAGTATATATTAAAACGAGAAGTCTCTTTCTAGAAGGTTGCTGGTTTGTTCTCTTTTAAGTAGCTTTATGGCTGATCTGTACATGAATGTCATCACTGAATGGAAACAGTCCAAGGGCTCATATCACTCCCACTAGAAGGAGAAGCTTCAATAAATCTCTACAGCTATGGCGGTGGTCCAGTCCCTGTGCCATATGGCATTCCACCTGCCCCAAGAAGTTCGTTAACATCCTTTAAAGCTCCAAATAAAAATACTGAGGCATAAACAATCAAGTCTGCTTTGCAGTTGGGTTTTTTGAGCTGTGTGTGGTAGCTACAAAAATTCCCCATGCTGTGTGTGTTAATGAGACCCTCCATAGGCACTGTTAATACAAAAAAGCAATCACCCATAACTCACAGGCCTTTGCCTTCTGACTATGTCTGACTGTGTTCATTGTATTTAGCAACTGGAAATAAAATAAACTGGGAGAAGTCAGTCTGGATGTCAGGAGGCAGGAGGAATGAAGATCTAAAAGTGACAACAAAATTTCAAAAATCTAGAGCTTCTTGGCACATTACTTCCAAGGATTTATTTCTAAAAGAACTTAGCAATTAAACACAAAAATATATTAAAATCAACATATAAGCAAAGAGCAACTAGTGAAACTGAAAACTCACTTTATGTGTATTCTTGGGGGTCAGAACAAGAATAGAAAATTTCAGTTTCTATAACCTAATGAAAAGAATAGCAAGGAAATTAGAGCCAACTGATTGCCACATCCCTTTGGATCATTGTCCAATGACTTTGCTCATTCAAATATTTATTTCAGTAGTTCTAAACATCTTAGATTAAATAGCATAAGTACAAACAGAAATGAGTGATTAGCCTGCCTAGTTTTTTGAAATGTAGGGGAATACACTTTAATCTAAAAACTATAATGAGAACTACATATATATATATATATATATATATATATACACACACATATATGCGTGTGTCAGAATAGAAAAATACAGTCCTAAAAAAAAGAAAAATACAATCCTAAATGATCTCTTATTACAATATTACATATTCAATGTTTAAGTTAAAAAGATCATAAGGTTCTATAAATTTTACAGGTAAGTCAAGGTACTAATACAGAAAATGAAAAGGCCCTGAAGTTTGAAGAAAATCTTATTAAAAAATCATACACTTTTGATTTAAAAAAAAAAAAATCCAAAATGGAGGACAAATTTCCTTTATCATAAAGCCTATCAACAAACAGAATTTTCCACTGTCTTCATAGTATCTAACGTAATACCCCTCACTCTGGCAGTACTGCCTTCGTGCTGCTTCTAAACAGGAGTTCTCAACCTGGGGCTCATGGACCCAGGGGTCCACACATAGAATTCAGGGATATTTGTAAACCTGGCCAGAAAAATATACATCTTTATTTTTGCTAACCTCACCCTCCAAGTTAGCATTTCATCCAATTGTGAATGTATGCAAAAACAAACAAAAAAAAAACACCACTACAGTCATATTAGCAATTCCTGTGACTTGGTTACCTACACATCTTGAAGTAATTTTTTCCTTTCAACACCACCTTGAAATTATAATCATTTTTACACTAAATGTTAGATCACATGATTTAATACATTTATGAAAAAGCACATATATAGTACATACAAATTTAAAAAATTTTTGATAAATGTATTCTATACATATAACTGGTTTCCCTTGTAATCCTGTATATTTTATTCATTTAAAAATTTATTCTGAGAAGGGGTCTATAGGCTATAGAAGATTCCCACCAAAGAAATCCATGATGCAAAGAAAGGGTACAAGTATCTTTTTTAAAGAAAACATCACACAGTGATGCCAGTGTATATGCTTCTGACACACAACTGTCACCACAGCGGAAGTCACAGCCATGGGACTGCTCATTCCCTCATGCCTACTTAGGCCTTCATTGTTCCTCTCTTCTGCCTACTATATAACCTAGTATCATTCCACTATGTTGTTTTAAGCACCCAGGACCGTACCTCATCTTTTATCAGGCAGGTTGATGAGGAAATCAATTTCAATATATAACCTAAGAACGGTTCTTACTGCCCAGTTCTTCGAGAACCCCTGGGATTCATGTATCAAGGACAGGGTCAGACCGAGGCAACACTGGGAAGAGGCCACATATGTGTTTTGGAAATCTCCCCTTACAATTTTCTGTAATTCTACCCTTTTTTTTCAGTTTTAGTATCTTCTTGTCTCCCCAATAGAGTATAAATTAGTCCACTTATCTCTGGGAGTAGAATTAGTAGTAGGCTCTATTTTCCCCCTAAATGTGTACACTTTTATATAGGAAAAAAAAAAAGACTCAAAAAGTATGGGAAAAATACAAGTAAACAATAATGTTGGAGACCACTGCACACCTGTGATGTGTGACATAAAATGATGTAGGAGAAGGGGAGTAAGGTGGGGCTGTTCCAACAGCCTGTGGGTCCCAAGGAAACTAGGTCCTTTCTTTGCTGGTTAAAGGGAGTCTTAGCCCTTAACTCATCTGCGAGTCTCTGGCAGCAGAGTAACTACGCAGACAAGGGGGAAGTTTTGCTGCCTGAGGCTACAGGGCCATCAGGCTCTCCCTATTAGGACCAGCTGAATATGATCCTGTCACTTAGCAAGAGCTCCCAGACATTCAGGCCAATACTACCCAAGCCCAAATTATGCACTTTACCTTTAAGAGTGTGAATAAGAACCATCTGCACTCTTAGATTTCAAATGCAGTATTGGGACAGAAATTCAGACTGCTATAAAATAATTGGGTTCGGGTCATACTCATAGTATGAAGCCTACTGGGAATGAGACAGACTAACATGCCTAGCACGTAGTATGCTCTTAATAAATATTTGTTGAATGAGTGATTGAATGGTGTATTCAATAGGACAGAAGAGAGTGCCTTAGACTTCTTTCAGGATTATATTTAAATCATCAATGATAATAGCAAACACTTAAAAAGAGCTTATCATATGGCAGACATTGTTTTAAAGAGCTTTACAAATACTAACTCACCCAACTCTCTTTATAAGGCTCACGAGGGTTATTTACAGAAGAAGCAGCTGAAGCACAGAGATCTTAAATAATCTGTCCAAAATCACTTCACCAGTAACTACAGATCCGGGAAGCAAATGCAGGCAGAGTCTGGGGTCTTAACGACTTCACCATACTGCCAAGTCAGAATATGGTTTACCTCTATGTTGATGATATTGCATTGAAAAGGAAAAATTAAAATGTTTTTTAATATTTTAGACCAGGTTGATGTACACCTGTCAGAGAAGGAGAAGCTACATTAGGAAGGGCTGGGGCCTGCTGGGCAGGGTCCCTCTGGAGAACACAAGTCGCAGCCTGTGCTTGTCCTCCCCTGCCAGCTTCTACTACTCTTTCTCCCTCTGCTGCTCTAGTCAGCCTCGGTTAGGGGTGTGACTTAAATTCTCTGTTGCTGTTTTAATAAAGGCTTCAAATAAAGGTGGTATTCCGCATTTCAGGTCAGTTCATGGTACTCACCAGCAGGATCTGCCTTAAGTGGCTGGTTCCTGTAGCTCAAGGGAAAAAACTATTTGGTCCTGGGAGGAGCTAGGGGTCAACCTGATGTATTGGAGACTCAGGCACGTGTGAGTGATGGGAAAGGGCGCAGAGAGTGGTCACTTGACAAACTTGGCATTTCTGGCATCCCCTAAAAGAGGGAGACTTAGGGCATTACTCACACTAGCTTGTACTTTAGTTATTAATCTGTAGAATAATTGCTACTCATTTAATAGGAAGATTTCTGATTTTTAAACCTATTTTTAAGCCAAGAACCTCATTCCAACTGGTTAACTTCAAGTAAGACCAGACCTATGAAAACAGCTTACAAAACAGTTTCTCGTGTTCAAGCACCATTCTGACTTTATATTTATATAGTACTATGCTATTGACAAAGCACTTTGACACACTGACTGGGGGAGGGGTGGGCAGGTATGCACAAGATGGAAAAGAGAGATCAACAGTTCCACTGAAGAGAATCCAGTACAAACCAGTGAGAAGTCCTTCACCAGAAAACTTAAGAGTAGTGCTTCCTACAAACATCAGCCAGCTATCCTAGTCACACTAAGAGTACCGTGGAGAGAAAATTGCCCTCAAGTAGCAAAGGGGAGAGAGCTCTAGTAAGTAGTCTATATGCACCATAAACTCAAGTGTGCTACTTGAAAAAACATGAGAAAATTCACATTTTATTGTGGCCATTTCTCTAATCAAAGCTCTAGAGGCTTATCTCAAAATCAAGGCTTATCTCAAGGGGGATAAAAAGAGAAGAGAAACCTGTCTCAAAAGCAGAAACTTTGCCTCTGTGGTCCCAGAGACCTGAGAGTCCTCTGCTTCAATTTTGACTATTGTAAGACATCAATGCTTTCACAGAGCCCACCTTTTTAATGAAAAAGATGAAATACTGCAAGAGCCTGCCAGAAAGGAAATTAGCTCAACATTAATGACCAGGAAAACCACGCTATTGCTTAATAAATATGGCAGAAATATTTTCTTAACAGCTTTCCTTTAATGTTGCTACACTCTATTCATGGACTCTCTAACTTTCCTATCGCTGAGAACCCACGTATAGAAAGTAATCAGAAGAAGAAAGATGTATTGGTCCACATTCTCCTAAACCCTACAAATATCAAAGAAATGATGGCATTCATCAGCAAAGAACTAGGGCAAAGATAAGGTAAGAGAATAAGGATGATATTTTTAATACAGTGAAGTTTCAGAGAATTGCCATTCTTCATACCTTTTATGAGCTTGCACTGACTTGGCTTAGGGTGATTTCTCCACCTCCAACCCAGCCCAGTGATGGAGAAGAGACGGGCTTGAGGGTGGGAAGCGAAGACTCACTATACATTTTAAGATGAAAGGATGCCTTTCCCAGTCTAAATGCTTATTCAAGCAAACTGCTATCATAGATTAGCCTTAATATATCTGTTCAAGTATAATAAGGTTTTGTTTACAGGACAACCCAGTGTGGGGCGAGGGGTGCTGATATATATGTTCATGAGATAATTTCAGTTGTATTACAAGTGCAAATTGAAGTGGCCAGTTGTCAGTATATCAAAATAAATGATGACACAAAAACTGTCTGCAGATACACGTTTTAAAGCATCATCTCACACCATTTTTTACGTAAATTAAATGTCTGGCCAATAGCTAAAATCACTGATCACTGAGCTTGTAGGTATATGCTTTATCATTTCCTTTTACTTCCAGGGCAGCATGATGGTTATTATTTTTTATTCCTCTAAGCTTTCTAACAACTTGCTCTATTTTTCATGCTCAAGGTAAACAATGACATCGAAGAAAAAACAAGGTTTTCTCTGATTCTACTAGACCTTCAGGCTCCAGTGTAAAGTTAAATCTAGCATCACCATATTACCAAATTCTAACTACAGAGCTTCTTTATTTATCATCAAATGTACTTTTAGACTCACCAAAAGTGAAAATAATTTTTGTTTTGCATAAAATGTGACATACATAACAGAAATATAGGATTTTAGGAAATATTTCACTCTTTCATGTACTAATAGAATAAACAGAAAAGAAGGGTAGAGAGCAGTGATTGAAAGGAGTTGTAAGAATGGGTATTGGAGTCAATCACATGCAGGTCTGAATCCTTTTAGTAGATATGTCACTAATGATATGTGACCTTGGGCAGGTAACAATCTCTGGAGCCCTGGTTTCCTCAAGTAGTCTGGCTTCAAAAGCTAAACTCTTTACCACTGAGGGAACACTACTTCTTTACACAAAACAGGATTATTAATCTACCTAGGTAGGTAGGTACATATGTATTTGTGTGTATCCTCATGTGATGTAAATAAATTTCATAACAAACTTGACTAGGCAGTTTGACTAACTAGAATTTGAAGCTGGGGAAGGAGGGCTGGTGTCACAAGTTTGACTGTCACCTTAGCAACTAAATGAAAATACATGTAAAACTTCTAATAAAAAGGCTGACACAAAGTGAACATCAATCATGCTATTCCCTTTTCCTTACAGCAGGCTTTGAAGAATAGAAATGGACTGACCACAGCATACCCTGAAATGAGAGATAAGAGAACCTTGTAGAGATGGTAAGGGTGAGAAGCAACAAAGGCATATTGCCTTGCTCACAACTTTTTCCAGGGCTAGCCTGGCTTACAAGTTTTCAGTTTAACGTTGTTAAATGACTTAATATAATTTACAGTGTATTATTTTGCATTCTCAATGATATTCCTTTTTTAAAAAAATATTCTTTGCCATATTCCTCCCCAAAACTGCAGGTAAGAAGACTAAGGCTGGGCTTCCCTGGTGGCACTGTGGTTGAGAGGCTGCCTGCCGATGCAGGGGACACGGGTTCGTGCCCCGGTCCAGGAAGATCCCACATGCCACGGAGCGGCTGGGTCTGTGAGCCATGGCCGCTGAGTCTGCGCGTCCGGAGACTGTGCTCCGCAACGGGAGAGATCACAACAGTGAGAGGCCCCAACAGTGAGAAGCCGCGTACCGCAAAAAAAAAAAAAGCCTAAATAAATAAATAAATAATAAAGATGAAGGTAGAAAGAAAAAGGAAAAGTGCGAGGGGAAATATGTATAAGGAATTTCCTCCTTTTTTTTTCTTTTCCTTTTTGAAGAATTTAGCCTGTTTCGAGACTAAAGGGAAGAAATTAAAATACAAAAGGAAGTTGGTAAGAATCAGAGAGTGACAGATGAAGAACATAGGAGGAACCTTTGCTTTTCAATCTGAGTTTGAGTGCCTTTCTCCCACTCCAGGAATGAGGGAGGAAAGAATGAGTAAACAGATCAACAAATTTAAAGGCCTAGTAAAAATAAAATTGAGCAAAATTATGTCCAATGGTGGAAAAGTGTGATAAAGATTTGCAATGAAAGACCTAGAAATGTTCTTAAAAACAGAATAAAACCTTGAGCACACATCTGCAACCCTTTTTAAAGAAAAAAATAGTTTTTATTTCACCCAGGTTTTAGAATTCTCAAGAGTGATTATTTGAGATGAAAAAGAGGGGTGTTAAATACAGTTCTTTGCACGGGAAGTCCTCAACAACCAGAGATCTTGACTAGAGAGATGGGGCCAGATTAGGAACAGAACTCATTTACATGGGCAATGACTTAGAGATCAGTAGAGAATCTCTTTAGTAAATATGTTGACTGGTAAACCTAGTTAAGAGATTCTAGATGAGATAAGCAATAGTATCTGTAGACAGCATAATTTTGATCCCTTTTGATAGCATGGTTTGTACCTATTACTTTGACACTTACTTTGGCCTTACTATGGGTCAGCTTCCCATTATTTAAACCATACCCTATCCATTAACTGACTTTAAGCCTTCAAGACTATGTCACATATATTTTTAAAATACTATTAATTTCTTAAAATTTCTCTCCTCTCTCATGTCAGTCCATTTTTAACTCAGTACTCAAGAGGCCGAATTACTTACAAACTCACAGCTGCTCTTTGGGATTCAGCAGTTACACCCTGGCCTGGTCAGACAGCAGGAAGCACAGCACTGTCACTCCACCCCTGCCCTGGGGCACAGCTCCTACACACACATGCCAGACTGTGAGCTCCTTTAGAGTAGGCACCAGACCTTGGCAGCTTTGTAGCCCCTCGGTGGCTAACACAGGGACTTATCCCTCATAGCTATTCAGTAAACATCTAATGAACTGACTATTGTTCTCCTTCTACCTTTAGTATTTATTCAACGCTGAAGTAAATATTTACCGAATTTCAGTCTACTTATGATCACCATTATCCCATTTTGCTGTTAACACTCTTATTTACCATGCTTCAAGCACAGCCGCTGGGAAGAATTCCTGAGATCCCCAACAGAATCAATTCCTCCTTTGTCCCACTACATCTGTTAACCACATTTGTTACTGTATATCATAATTATTTGCTTTTAATGCTCCACTCCCTTTTAAGCTATCAATGTCAAAACCTCATCTTATCACTATACCCACTGCCGGCACAATGTGTAGTAAATACCAAACACAATGTGTAGCAAAATACCAAGTACTGAATAAATGTTTGGGAATGAATAGTTCTTATCTCACAATCCAATAAAACCATATGCAGTTGATAAAAATATTACTCGGTATTTGTTTCTAAATAAAAGAGTAACATCAAAAACGCAGTATTTCCTTTATGAAATTTCATTTACAAATTATTCTCACCAACTCTGTGAGGCAGGAGATTTACCATTATTTCCAACCTTAAATCACAAAATCACTGATACAGAACATAACTGTCTAGCTCCAGTCAGTATCAACTTATAATTAGATTTAAGCATGCAGACACCAAACTTCCAGTTTATTTTGCTATACACTTAAACTGCCTCCCTGCAATAAAACAATTTTTTACTTACTATTTTCAGAGGTAATATTTCAAGTGCAGAAATAGATTTTTGTAGGTATAAGCTTCAAATAATGCATTTTAGTGAATTGTTAAAAAAGAATAAATTATTTTAATAAAAAACTGCTGATGTTTGGTATGTTATTTACTATGTCAGCTTTTAAACATTAATTGGCACTACATAAAACTTACATTGTAAAGTGTATGAAAGATTTACCAAGTAATAGATTTTTGGCTTCCATTTATACTTATATAGAATTACAAAGATTTTTATTAAATCTGCTGAATTAACAGCATTTCTCTAATTTAAAGTAATAAGGACAGTAGAAACCTAAATCCCATTAATATCTTTGGAAGATGGAATGAGAGGCTAGAAACATTTTTTTTTAACTTATCAGTTCTGTTTCAAGTGATGCCAGTTTCTGTGATCTCATTACAAACTGAGTTGACTTTATCAATTGCTTTTGAAGACTAATTTCATCAAAGCATAAAGTTACAAGGAATAAAAGTGACACAGGCTGGAAGAACATAAGAGGCAACACTAGCCAGAGGAGTCAATGCGTTCAAAGTAAAGAGTCAAAAATCAGTGTAAAATTTTAATTGCATCACTTTACCAATTGCCACACTAACTTTTTACTGTATATGATTTTTATCATGAATGAACTTTTGTTTCTAAAAGTAGATGCATACAACTATTATTACTGAAGGTCTGTTATGTGGCCAAGTCTTTCCTCAGGGTACTTTACATATGTTATCTCACTTATTTTAATTTTAACCATCCTATGAGTACTTTTTACAAATATGTATGATTTCAAAATTCATGTTTCTTCCAGAACATTACGAACTTAAGGTTTAGAAATTATCAGAAAAATATGAAATAAATTGAAATTAACACACTCAAAAAAGTTTGTCTGAGTTGTCTCCAAATCTATAAATTTAGTTTGGCAATGTGAATAGAATGCTGCAGTGTTCAATCAAATTTAAGTTTTTAAACCAAGCTTAATTCTGGCCTTACAAGAACTAATCAAGATAACTAATATTTTAGAATGAAGTAAAAGATTAGATTGTTCATTCTGAAGAACAAATTGCTTTAGGGTAGTGACCTTTCACGGGCTACCTTACAAGCAGAGGCAGAGCTCTGCTCTTCATTTTCAGAATCAAACTGTAAAAGCAAACTAAGAAAAAAAAAAAAAGAGTTCAATAAAGTGACCTACTCAACACTAGAAGTTTTAAATGAAAATCAACGTGGCATTTTTCTTAAAGCTTTCGTGACAATCATCGGAAATTAGAAGATAATCAATTTTCATTCAAAAAAGGTTATGGAAGACACCAAAAGAATAGTCTCCTATTCATTGTTTCCTAAGTAAATGGGTACATTTTAAAAAAAGTTTTCCTGTTTTAAAAATAAAACATGCTCATTAAAAAAAAAAAAAGGCATAGAAACAGAGGCTAAAGAAAAAAAAAGAAAAATCAAAGCAGTGAAGAAAAACAGGAAATTAATATGAAAATGCAAATTATTCTCATTTTTCCTAGTTTCTTTCCCCAGAAGTACCCATTGATAATGGTTCTCAGAAATCACTTAAAATTTTTCTCTGTATATATGTTTGTTCTTTACATATCTGTACAGCTTTAGCTTTACATAAATGCAAACTATTTGCATTCTACATTTTACTCATTTTCACTTAATATATACCTTAGACATCTCTCTTTAACAGTACATACAAACTAGCTCATTAATTTTCATAGCTGTGTAGTATTTTATTGAACGGGTATTTCACAATTTATTTTGCCCCTATTGAGGCTGACTTCAGCTGCTTCCACTTTTTCACTATTACAAACAAAGCTACCCTAAATTTCCATGCATTCTCTAGAATTCATAAAGACTACTTAAAATAATGAGTTGGTTTTTTTTTAACATGACCTGAAGAATACTGAAAAGGTTGAGGAAATATAGCAGCCATCAATAAGTTCCAATAAGTCTATCAATTACTTTGTAAATTAAGCATTTATAGGAAAATAAATCTCAGAGCAATATAGTTAATTATCTGATGAAAAAAATCTCCATACATCTTTAAAAAGATAAAAATAATTATGGAATTGGGGTTCAACAAACCAAAGTGAAATATGTCATCAGTTAAAAATGAAAATGGTGCTTCTCAAATATAAACCCCAATTCCAAGAAATTTTAAAGGAGATGTCAGCTGGAAGGATAAGAAAAATAATCATATTAAAAATTCACCAGAACTAGTACACCATATGATAGCATTCAATGTGCTTACTTAGGACTGTTACATTCTATCAAATGATATCAAATTGACCTAATGCTGAAATTGAAGTTTCAAAAGTTTAAAGTGATTTTGCTCCCCTGGAAAATTCTCTTGCTGCCAAATCATTACTTTCAAATTAGAAGATTTCTCATATTTTGGAATTTTCACACATTAGAAGAGATTTGGAGACAAATATCTGCCTTACAGTAATAACAGCAACCAACAAGAAGGAAAAAACACTGAATATAATTTAGAAATTCAGACAGATGACATTAAACAGAGTAATGAAGATTTTATAGATGAGCTAAGGTTAAGGATATTTAGAATTAAAAACTTTCTCCAAGGATTCTAATATATTTTGGGGCAAGTACTCTTCTCTTGTTCTCCAGGACACCAGAACACAATTACTAATGGGAGAATAAACAAGGCTTTCCTTCTACTCATTTTTTAAAAAAGATGAAAATGGGTACTTCCCTGGTGGGCCAGTGGTAAAGAATCTGCCTTACAATGCAGGGGATGCAGGTTCGATCCCTGGTCAGGGAACTAACATCTCACGTGCTGCAGGGCAACTAAGCCTGTGTGCCACAACTACTGAGCTCGCGCACCTCAACTAAAAAGAGAAAACCCACAGGCTACAACTAGAGAGAAACCCGGGCGCTACAACCAAAGATCCCACATTCCTCAAGGAAGATCCCATGTGCTGCGACTAAGACCCAACGCAGCCAAAAATAAATAAAAATAAATAAATCTTTTAAAAAAAGAAGAAGAGGAAGAAAATGTTCTCTCTACTCTGCATAAACTGGCTGACGGTTTGGCCTGACATGACAATTCCTCTAAATATGGCTCCAGATCTGCCCTTAGAATCAATCATATAATTAATTTATTTCTTTGTGGGATGTGTTTCAAGAAAGGAATTGGAATGAACACACTTAAAATGTTTGCCACCATTTACCAGAAACCTTGCCTTATTTTTTGAATAAACCAATACGACCTATGCATATTAACTTAAATACTTCAATTCTCTCATTTAAACATGCAAGTATCTCTGTTTAAAGTTAGTTGATTCTAAAGCTAAGAGTAACTGGATAAGCTGGCTGTCACTTCATCATTTTTCCTTTTGAGCTTTAAAAACACCTCCATCAATATAACCATAATCAATTTAAAAATATGGAAATATGTGTATGGAATATGCAAAATAGAACCAAATATGAAATACGCAGAAGTGAAAAACAATGAAAAGCAGCCCAAGACTAAAAGAGAATGATTCTCCTGTAACACATTAAAAACAATACTGTACCTGAAGGGAAAAAAGAAAGGTCAATGGTAATCACTAGAAAGTTAATATCCTGTGACAGTGTTAATCTATATAATTTGACTTGACTAAGAATTTTACAGGATGATAGGATGATGTAACACACCAACTAGCAGAAGCATAAGCTTTATCTTTCACTATTGTTCTGTTTCTTCAAGGAACTTAGAGTAGTAAGTAATTTACTACTGTCATTAACCTGGTCTGGGTGTATTATTATCAGAAGCTGCAAACTCTGCTAAAGTAAAAATTCCAGTCTTTTAACATGAATGGATATCCATTAGGGATCCAGTTAAAACCACCAACCTCATTTCAGTAGATACCTTATCTCACAGAATGTATGTTGCTAGACATATAGTGTCACTGGTTTACCTCTAAAGATCCAGCACCTTCAGGAAAGTGGGTGTAGTTTTAATAAAATGGGACTCATAAGTTTTTATTACATTTATAATGAACGCTTTTCAGTTTTATAGGCTCTTTGAAGGAGCAATTTAGTTTATTAAAAGATGACTTTACATCCTTCACAACTCTCAGGTTTTCAATTTTATGTTGCTACCCCTCTAAATATAAATGAAGATATTGAAGTTTTAATAAATGTACAGAGTTATTTTTACTGACGTGTATGGAATGCAAGTTTACAAATTACAGAGAAAAGTACAGAAGATTAAAATCTCTTTCTAGTCTGATTCTTTCAATATCCTTCCCATCATACAAAACCTCTCAAAACCAACCAATGGCTATACAAGGTATATAACATTTAGGTAGTAATAAAGCAGGATTCATGATATGCCTTTTCAGAATCAAGTATAATAAAATCTTTTTAAATTGACTTATTGATGCAGTGGAGAGTATAACTGTTTAACTTGGCGGATCTTTAATCAGTCTCTTTATTATATCAAACACATCCATATGAAATTTTCAGACATACTGGCTTTATTTACACCATCATAATCTAATTCAAGCCCCAAAGTAGGGATTATTACAAGTGAACTAAAGGTAGACACAGGAAATTTTGTCTGTTTACTTTCCCAGTGAAAGAACTTACTATATATGGGATCCTAATCAAGGAGCTGATTTAAATAGTGACTAAGGCATCATCTCTGCCCAAAAAAACTCACTATCTGCTGGAAAAACGAGACATAAAAATAATTATAATACATTACGATATGGCTGTAATAGATATAATAGATATCTATATTTATAATAGACAATTCCAAGCAATAAAGGGATCACTGAGAAAGAGCTACCAACTCTGCTTTGCAGAGAGATGAAGACCTCATGGAGGTGATGTGCCACCTGGAACTTGAAAGATAACTAGGAGTTCACCGAACAGATAAAAGACACAAAGACATGGCAAACAACAGGAAGAACCCTATGTTTGCATGATTGCTAATCAAATGTAGTACCCTTGCACCAATTAATATTTTAATTCATATTTACTTTAGTCAACGACAATCTCAACATAAATATAGTATTACAGCGGAAAAAAAACCTTCCTATATATTTTCTTCCACAAGGGCAAAATCAGATCTTAATCATGCAATCTTGATTCCCATCTTAGCTTGTTCGGATATTCAGGAACAATTCTTATCTATTCTTTTAAGAAATTCATATGAAAAATCTAGCATCACGCACATTTGCTTGGAGGGCCCAAAGACATCATTTAAACACAAACAGTTCATTAAATGAATATGCAGAGCATGCCTACGTCCTACAGCTACATAATGAAAATCAATGTGTTGTCCCCAACCAACATTTATCATGTCAAATCCACAGGCACTTGCCTCAATTTTAGGAATTCAATCTTCATGCAAGTTTTGGAGATTTACACTACCCAATCTACATGAAAAACTAGATACTAATCTCAAAGCACAACTTTAGAGAAGTAGCTTCTTTAACTTGACAAAACATGTTTCAAATGTGATAAATGTATCACTCCTAGGATAAAGCAGAATTGTCACTGAGAAACAATCCGAAGCCAAATGAAGGATTTCTACTGACGTTTAACACCAGGTTATTAACTTCCATGATCCCCACTCTTAGCAGAAAAAGTCAGTGCAATTAAAATCCATTAATGGAATTTAAATTTGTCTGGAAAAGGGACCTATCAACTGAAGTGCTGGCCCCAAAGTCCACCTGGCTGATAATTCTCTGATGACAAGTTTCAAGAATTAAAAATAACCTCATTTGTCACACACTCAGAGTTTCCCATCATGTAGAATTCATTGTTAGAGAAGTGCCTTCCTTTATCCCATGGAGACCCATCATTTAAATTGATCTACTCCAAATATACTCAACGGGGCAAAGATGAGTGTCCTCACAGTTAGTTTCACTTGCTGAGCCCAGCCAGCAATTCAATTGCCGCTGCTTTGTTCTAGGTGTCTGCCCTCTAATGATCGACAGTAAAGAGGATATGTAGAATTGACTCTTCACAGACGCTATGTGAAACGCGGCCAAAAAAATAGCATCAAAGGAAAACATTACACGAGCAAGAAGGGAGTTTGGGGAAATGGACTACTTCTCTATAGGAACGGGATAAAGAGATAATAAGCGATTTTACTCTTGAACTCTAGTTGACCCAACACGGATCAATTAGTAGAGTAGAAACAGAGATGAGTGTGTATGGAACTTTGTGGATGCATAGACAGCTGGCCTCCTGAAATTCATTTTGGAAAATGGTGGGTAGAAACAAGCAAACAAGTAAGCAAACAAATAAAGAAATCCATAAGTGCCCACCATTTTGGGAGACCAAGTATAGTACAGACGACTTGAGAGCTGGTCTCCTGCCCTAAACTGCAAACACTGATAATCGTGGGGAAGCAACCTAACTTTCTGCAAAAAGGCCATTTGCTATCTGGAAAATGAGAAGTAAAAATTAAAACCTCCCTAACTAGAACTACATATTCAGACAGATACCAGGAAAAGGAAATGGCTAATGTTTAAAGGTATATTTAAGGTGAATTGTTCTTGAAACAAATGCTTTCATAAAAAGAACTACTCAATCATACAAAAAAGCAAGGCATAGATTTTCTTTTGTTTGTTTGTTTTGACTTCATTCATGCACTAAATATTTATTGCCAGCATCCTATGTGTCAGGTGCTATTCTTGGGACTGGAATATAACAGTAAACAAAACAGATATATGGTTCCACTCTTGCCCAGTTCTTATAATAAAGGAGACAGATAATAACAAGAAAAATATATAGTATGTCAGATGGCAATAGTGCTATGTAGAAAAATAAAAAGGCCCAGAAGGATAGGGAACATTGGGGACGGTGTTATTCTAAATAAGGTGGTCAGGGAAGGGAAGGCATATGTTTTTAAAGAAAAGAAGAAAAGTAATAATGTTTGGGGAAAAATAGGCTAGGATTACATTACTTTTTAAAAAACTATTGGTTCTTTTAAAATTAAAATTGAAAAACCAAAGAAACCCAAGAAATTAGATTTGGAGTGCTACTTGTTCTGCCTCTGTCACTGTCAAACATGAGGTAACATATTTTATCTCTGGCTTCTTCTCCATTTTTTAGAAGGAGCGACATGGGTTTGACACAAAGAACCATAAAAACTAAACGAATCCTCAGGATATCACACAGTACAATCAGTAGCATAGCAATGAAATGCCCGAAAGATAGCTCCCAATTGTTTGAAAAATCACTAAAATCTAAAGCTTCTCTTGGAAATGATTTCCATGTCTTTGGAACCACATTACATGTACTACCCTTGTAAGAACTTTGTTAGAAATAAATTGTAAATGGTTGCTTTAATAATGTCAAGGATCTATACACTATAGAACTGCTGAATAGATGAGATTCACTGATCAGTCATGCTCTCAAAGTCTAACCACTCCAGTCTACACTCAGAAAGGAAATAAATCTCACTTTAGAATGGTCATCTATCATCTTTTACAGGATCTGCATTTTAAAATATTATTCTAAAATAATATCATTTCTCTAGTGGATGAGAAATTATTATGTCCTGTCCAAGAATTCTTCAATGACTGAGACAAATCCTCCTGTGAGGAGTTTTGAAAATGCTTTCACAAGTCCACAGTGCTCAGTGAAGCAAATGTCTCATGAGAGATATCTGCTTTAAAATGCAATTTCTAGCCCCCTTCTGTTTAAATAAATTACAATATGAACTGCAAGGCATAAAACAAAAATCTCATTTTAGTCTCTAATTAACCCCAGAGCATATAGTCACCTCTGCATTACAACACATATTTTTTAAAAATCTGATTAAAATATAATATTCAGTACAACTTTCCATGCATACTAAGTATTCAATAGTGCTGATATACATTATGATTATTAGCACACAAAGTAGCTATATCTAATAATACTGTAATGATTGATAAGCTCTTTTTTCCCATGAAAATTCTATAATACTATACTTTGCTATTTAGGTTAAAAAATGACAAGTAATTAAAACACATACACACATACACACAACTTCTTGGTCACCACCAACATTCAGGTAACGTGCTGAATACTTTCATAAAGTAAGTCATTTAGTCTTCACAACAGCCTGTGAGGTATGTTTTGCTACCCCTGTTTTAAACATAAAGAAACTGAGGCTCAGAGAAGTTAACTGACCTACCCAAGACCACAGAGTAAGAACCTAGTATTCCAACCCCAGTCTTTCACAGAGTCAACTGCTAGAATCCCTCTAGGAAAACAAACAAACAACCTTAGATCAGAATTATATAAATTGATGCTATTTTCTCATAGAAATAAAATTATAATATGCAATTATAATCCTTACCAAAGGCCTGATGCTAAAGGAATCTGGAAACATAGAAGAACATGTTTAATTACCTACTGCATACACTATAGTTCAGAGACATCTATAAATTAACCTAAAAATAATAATCTCTGTGTTACGTGTCTTTTACCACAATAAAAAACTAAAATTTAAAGTACGTAAAAAGAAAAAAATAATAATAATCTAGATTTAATTCTATTTACTTTTCCATTCCAAGTTTCCACCAAGCTACTACTGCCTTCTAAAAGTCCACCTGACCTATTTTTATAGAAACAAATAGAGGAAAAAGGTAAAACAAACAGACAAAAAAACTGCAAGACCACAGAATTTAGAAAGGTTTTTGCAGAGATATTTTGGGAGTCAGATATTTACTGAACAGAAGTATTCTGAGCACCTCTCTGTACCAGGTATAACGCAAGGCAGGAAAAGCAAAAAAAAAGAAGAAAGCAAGGCTCTTACCTTTGAAGAAGTCCTTTTTGACATTAAAAAAAAGGCAATAAAAACAAATAATCACAACATAAAATTTTAAGTGCTGTCTATAAGTGTAAGGACAGAACGCTTTAGAGGAGATTCTGGGTGAAACAGTGATCCCTGATGATTTTTCTTTTTTCTTTCTTTTTTTTTTTTTGAGAAAACCTCCTTAATAGTTTGTTGTAGCACTCTCATTTTCCCAATTAAGTTTCTCTGGACGAATAGCTAATGTCCTGCAGTGTCCAAGCTACCAGGTCAGCAGCACTCAACTTGCCCTTTGCTGACATGCAAGAGCTTTATGTGTGAATCAATCCTCACTGGCACCAAACTGTCCTTGCTCTGAGCTCTCTCATTATTTCTTCACAATGTAAAAACAAACAAACAAACAAAAAACCTTTAAAGCTGTGACTTGAATAACAGCAAATACCAAAGGTACAAAACTGACACAATCAAATCTTTCTATCCTAGCTAAAAAAATCCTTTTATTAGTATAGTCATTATTGCTGGGAGATCTGTTTATATTTTTATTTGGAGGGTAGATTGGGATGTGAGGTGTGACTATATAGTGCTGAGACTGAATTCTTTTCATGAATACATCAAATATAATACATACATGTAAGACATCAAGACCTCACACATCAAATGAGTGCAGCCTTTCAAAGTATTTTACTGGACAGCCTATATATTTGCTTCAAGGGCATTGTCGTTGCCACTTTTAGAACTTCTCTATGGGAATTGTCACAGAGCCAATTTACCAACTCCTCTGGGAAATCAGTCCCACTGAATGTCACAGGACATTATAGGTCAAAGAGGTCTCTTCTGCTAGCCAAACACATTTTTTTCTCCTTCTATCTTTACCTCTTTGATTTGATTTCACGAGCGAAATTTATAAACTAAACATTTTAGTACAAAACAATAAAGAACATTAAGTTACAGAAAACAGCAACAACAACAAAAACACAAAGAGGTTTTATACTAGAAAAAGATCACCTCAGGAGCCGTGTGGGGACCCTGCGATTTTGCTCCTGCTCTGCGCTCTCTTGACTGCTGCAGCTCTGGAGCTGGGGCTAATCCTGTCCAGAGTTTCACAGAGCAGCCCATGGGAACAAACTGAGGCTGCCGATGAGGGGGCCTTATTTGATTCGCATCAGGAATCAGACTAGCTGGGGCAAGTTCATTTGTGCCCTGCTTGCATTAAGGGCCATTGCACAATAACACCGGTAAAACTGGCTGGAAGCCTTTCTGCATCGTCTAGAAGCACAACCACTCTAAGTAGAGAACTGCTTAGACAGCTCCCAACTCAAGCACGTACAATTAAAACAAGCTACAATACATAGGGTTAAATCTCCAAAGGAGCTCCAGGACACTAAATCTGTTTTCCTAATGGTACACTAAACTGCTTTAAAACTACCCCATACACTCGCTTATTCTTACACAATTGTGATTTTTAAAAGATCAATAAACTCCTTCAGATCTCACTATTAGTAAAATCCTAAGTTTTTCATTACCTCTACCCTAGAACAGTAGATCCTGCTTGCTTTAACTTAAGCCTATTTCTTCTCTATTCATCCTGAGGAAACAAACAAGAACATGTTTCTTTTAATATCCCTTCATGCAAGTTAAGTCCCCCTTAGCTTTCCAGCTGTAAACTACATAAGCCCAGACTTGCTAGGCAGTTTTCCAGTCTCTCCGTTTGTTCCCGCAAATCAGCTTCTCAAACTGCAGTAAAGGTAGGGTCTACGTTTATGTTCTTTCTGGTGTGTAGTAACACAATCAGTGACTCCGATCTTCAGATTGTTTCAAGTGAGAACACAGCCTTAGAAGCTTATTCTCATCTCACAAGCAAGAGAACAAGAAAACAAAATAGAACAAAACAAATAAGCAGACTAAGCCTCATCGGGGGAGACATCTTTGCTGAGGTGTTACTCTTAGGGGCCAGATGGGTACATCAAGTAAACATTTCAAGTAAGTACATAAAAGAAGACCAGCACTTGCCATCTACCATTCTTTAATTGTTTCTGGAAAAAAATAACTTTTACAAAAAAAAAAAATTATATATATATATATAATTTTTTTTTTTTTTTTTGCAGTACGCAGGCCTCTCACTGCTGTGGCCTCTCCCGTTGCGGAGCACAGGCTCCGGACGCGCAGGTTCAGCAGCCATGGCCCACGGGCCTAGCCGCTCCGTGGCATGTGGGATCCTCCTGGACCAGGGCACGAACCCATGTCCGCTGCATCAGCAGGCGGACTCTCAACCACTACGCCACCAGGGAAGCCCTACAAAAAATATTTTTAAGGGACTTCCCTACTGGTCCAGTGGTTAAGAATCCACCTTTCAATGCAGGGGACACGGGTTTGATCCCTGGTCGGGGAGATCCCACATGCCACAGAGCAACTAAGCCCGTGCACCACAACTACTGAGCCCATGTGGCCTAGAGCCCATGCGCCATAACTAGAGAGCCTGAGTGCTGCAACTACTGAGCCCGTGCGCTCTGGAGCCCGTATGCCACAACTAGAGAGCCTGCGAGGGCCACAACTAGAGAGAAGCCCACATGCCACAACGAAGAGCCTGCATGCCACAATGAAAGATCCCGCATGCTACACAAAGATCCCGCATGCCGCAACTAAGACCCAACGCAGCCAAGTAAATAAATAAATAAATATAAAAAAATATTTTTAAGATTGTCAAGAAAAATCTATTGTATGAGTTAACCTTGGCAGAGGGGGGTTGTCTCTCCCTGTTATGGGATATCTAATGTCAAACTTTCTACAAATCCCTATCTCTCCATTTAGTAATAGCCATTTAAAAACTATCATTAGGATACAGCACTGGGTTGAAATGTACTTAAGGCATCACTATCAATTAAATTTCCCTTGGAAGGGACATACAGTGGTAGCCAAACACTCGGGCTTTGGAATTGGGCTGCCTGAGTTAAACACCTCAGCTCAGCCACTAATAAAGTAACCTTTGTGCCTCAGTTTCCTCATGGGAGTCTGACTTATTTCACAGGGGTGTAAGAATTGAGTTGATAGACTAAAGCACTTACTGTAGCCCCTAGAGCAAAATAAAAGCTCAATTAATGTTAGTGATAATTATGTTGAGTTCTAAGTCATTGCTCACCCTTACCATTCCCAGACTTCAAATGTAGCTTTAAAACTATACAACCAACCAATTAATTCCTAGCAAAAGACAAAGCTTTTTGTTTTGTTTGTTTGTTTTCTTTGTTTTAGGGAGTCATTTGTGGTTTTTTGGGTTTTCTTTTTTTTTTTTTTTTTTTTTCAGCCAGGCTGCACAGCTTGCAGGATCTCAGTTCCTCAACCAGAGATTGAACCCGGGCCACAACAATGGAAGTGCCAAATCCTAACCACCAGAGCACCAGGGAACTCTGGAGCTTTTCTGTTTTAGAAGACTGATTTTACTACATCACCCTTCAGTTTGCTCTGAAAACTAACCCTTTCCCAGAATGACCACTAGTTAATCCACACCTCATCATTACAGTACCCATCACTTTACACGCTTGTCTTCCTCCTGCTGCTCTCAGCTCAAAGGACTCCCTACCAAACAAACTATGATTAGCCTCCAAAATTCAATTTTGCACTTTTTTTCAGTCTTCGATCAGGAAGTAATGGCTTCCAGCAGAGTCCATTACAAAGTTTTATACATTGCTTGTATCATTCAGCTTTGCTTTTAAAGACTCACAGCTAAACATTTTGTCCCTATCTAATTTGTTGATATTTTAACAAGATTCTCTCAGAAGATTAATCATTCAGAAAAATAAAGTAAAAATTTTATTGACACAGTTTCATTTAATATTTTTAAATCCAAGTAATGGAAATGGTGAAAGCAAGAAAGATTTTGTCCATAACACAGCTTGTTACTGATTAGAATTCCAAAATCAAAGCAAGTACTCAATTAATAATCCCTTTAAAATTACTTTATTTTGCGGCTGAATTACCACACTGATACTTATTTAATTATGCCCGGGCCCAGAGAACTGACATTTTTACTGGCAGGTTATGAAATGTTTCTTAAAGCTGTGAAGTCCAATTACAAAAGCCTTCTTTCAGAGGTTCAACAAAAGGCAGAAAAGAGGGAGAAAATTATCTCCCTGGTGCCAAAGGAAGCGTTATAAAATAAATGAAAACAAGTAGAGTGAAATCAGATGAATGAAGCATAGTGTAGGTGGTTTAGTGTCCACACATATGAGAGGCTGGGCACAGAATACAGAGTAGAAAATGGAAAGACTGGTCTGGTGCCATCCTCTAGGTCTTTATATAAAATACTGTCAACATATTTACTTTTTTGTTTTTCTTCAATGAGCTTGGCTGTAACTTAACTTTCATAGTTGCTACTATGTGATCATTACTCAAAAAAATTAGACTTGGGAGCAATAGATATTTTTAATTAGCTATCTCAAAGCAAGTACCATTATAACCATCTAATTATCCTTTGAGGCACTTTATGCACAGGGGTGCTGGCTCCATGTTTATAGTTTAAAAATAAGAGCATTTATGAAAATACAGTGATGAGAAGGAAAAGAGCACAAATTTCTTAATCAATTTAAAAGTTAGTTTCAGAAAGTAAGCAACCACTAACTACATTTAAACTCAAAAATTAGTATGTAACTTCAGCTGTTAAAACTGGTACAACTAATACTCATGTTCCATTTACTCGTATACCAATAAAGCCTAAAGGTATTTCTTAGCTTAAAAGCCAAAGGTTTAGCTATATTCAATCAACAAGATTGCTTATCTAGATAAATAATTACCACCTTTATCACGGTAAGATGCCCTCCAATAATAACACAAAGTATGGTTCAATCATCCTTTAAGAGCAAATGACTTTTTGGAAGACATAATTGTATTAAACAAGTCTTTAAAGATCACACCTCCTTATTACTCTAGCAATAATACAGAATGGTATTTGAGCTATAAAATAGCCTTTCTTCACTTAGCTTTATTTTTTATTTTTTATTTTTTTTGCGGTACGCAGGCCTCTCACTGTTGTGGCCTCTCCCGTTGTGGAGCACAGGCTCCGGACGCACAGGCCCAGCGGCCATGGCTCACGAGCCCAGCCGCTCCGCGGCATGTGGGATCTTCCCGGACCAGGGCACGAACCCACATCCCCTGCATTGGCAGGCGGACTCTCAACCATTGCACCACCAGGGAAGCCCCACTTATCTTTATTGTAAGCACAAGTATCTCATCCAGAACCTGCCCAGAAATAGGTAAGGAGGACACTTACATGTGGGCCTAAGGGTTTGGGTCAGGTAGAGAAAAACGACCCAGAGTTCCTGGTCTCTAGGCCCCATAATACCTGCCTATCAGCCCTGCTGCAACCTGCAGAGAGAGGCCTCATGTTCTCCCTGTCCGTTCAGATTCTAAGAGCTAACAATCAATCCCGTCTCCTTTTCCTCCCTTCCAAGTAACGTCTTTTGGCTGAGACTTTGTTTTTTACGTTCTTGACTCCCTGTCTCATCTTAATTAAAACTACCTCAGCTTCAGCAGTTCCACAGGAAGGGACCCCTGATGTGAAGATTACTAGAGATTTCAGTGGCATGTTTGTCTTAAAAATTAAAAAGTTCTTCTTTACAGATAGAGCATATTTCCAACATAATTATGTGGCTCTCTCTACTTTGTCAGTTTGAAGTTTTCAAGGTGGGTGTGTTTGTTTCACACATAAACTGCAAGCTGTAAAAACTTATAAAATTCATCTAATCTACTCTGCTGTTTCTAGATAGAAATCTCCTCAACCAGGCAGACTCTAAGGACTATCTGCAAACCTACTTGTAACCCCATTAAGGTGTCTTTTTACTGCCATAGGCAAGAAATATTTGCCTTTCTCTATGCCTAATATAGTTAAGTATCACCCATTTTAATGTGTGTTTCCTTTTCTAGGCTCACCAACTGGTAAAATGTAAGAAATATTGCATCCACTTATACTCTTAATCATAGTACTGCCATTAAGGAAAAGTCTAAAAGAAAATAAAAAATTGCCGTTGTACTATTATAGTATTGTGAGTATTGAAGGGAGAATCTCAGTTAAGAAATCTTCAAATTTACAAAGAAGAATGTTTTCTTAGAGTGAGAATTGGAACACTAGTCAAAATAGGAAATACCAAAACTTAAGAATCTTGTGATTTGTCCTCTAACTGTATAGATATGGATAGGGACTCTGGACTTCCCTACACTATCTTGAATGAAAGGAAAAAGACAGAATAAGAAATTTAACTTAGGCAGAAATTATAACCTTTTTTATAGGAGGAAACAAATATTCAGTTCAGTTACTCTCTCTAACAATTAATTTAACACATATTTACTAAGTGTACTCTTTATACAAGACCTTATGTAATACATGAAGGGTATAAAGAAATATAAGAAAACTACAAATACTTCAAAGCAATGACAGAGAGAATGAGCGCTTCAGAGACCGTGTATGATTGGTCTGCATAAATATGAAAGCATTTCAGATAGGCCCTACAGCATGAATTGGATTTTAACCAAAGGAGATAAGACAGAGAACATTCCAGGGACTGCTTCAATGTGGAATTACAGGAGCAAAGGTGTGCAAAGAAAATAGCAGTGGCTTGTTCATGAAAAGAAAGGAAGAAATGAAAGAAGGAAGGAAGACACTTTGAGTTTGAAGCATGGAGTGATTCAATGGGAATAGTAGAAAATGGAGCTGAATCACAGGTTGGGCCAGATCAACAAGGTGTTGAGAACTAGGCACAGTCTATTTTACTCTGAAAGTAATGGGGAACCTGAGGCTTTTGATCAAGAGCACATCATCAGAAGCTTGGCAGAGAAATATAGTTTTAAAGCATATTATGTAACAAGGGGACAATTGGAGGGTTATTAAAATACAAATCTTAAATTGAAATTAGAAAAGAAAAATTTGGAATATTCAATGATCTGGCTCTTGGACTGGATAATGGGTTCATGAATTTTTACTGTGTTACTATGCCTCATATACACAAACACATGAAATTTATACTGTGTATACCATGTATTATTTTGTGTGTTTAAAATAATATATATAGTGCTATTTAATTTTAGCTTAAAGTTATTTGGAACACATTTCAGAATTGACATAACTGGGAAAATAAATAAATATTAAGGGATATAGAAAAATATGACAGTGACTCCAAGGTATTGCCCTTGTGCCTGGGAGGTCATATACATTAGCTGAAATGAAATAGAAGATGTTTCGTGAGGCATCAATGAGGTAGAATAAGCACAGTTTAAGAAGCTGAGAGATATCTAAAAATAAGGAAGGTATATTAGATATAGGCAGCTAAAAATAAGGAAGAGAACTCATAATAAAGATTAAGTATGGAAAAATATAGATTTAGCAAAGTTCAGCAGACTACCAGCAACTCCCACAGCTGCCTCCCCCCTTCCCTTGCAGAAATCTGATAGTGAATGGTAAAGTTGAGATATGGGGGCTTCCCTGGTGGCGCAGTGGTTGAGAATCTGCCTGCTAATGCAGGGGACACGGGTTCGAGCCCTGGTCTGGGAGGATCCCACATGCCGCGGAGCGACTAGGCCCGTGAGCCACAACTACTGAGCCTGCGCGTCTGGAGCCTGTGCTCCGCAACAAGAGAGGCCGCGATAGTGAGAGGCCCGCGCACCGCGATGAAGAGTGGCCCCCGCTTGCCACAACTAGAGAAAGCCCTCGCACAGAAACGAAGACCCAACACAGCAAAAATAAATTAATTAATAAACTCCTACCCCCAACATCTAAAAAAAAAAAAAAAATGATTAAAAAAAAAAAAAAAAAAAAGTTGAGATATGAAGACATATTGAGATAAAGGGGAGGAATTCTATGTATTGACTTAGAGAAAAGGAAGCAATGGAAGATATAGGAGTGAGGGGAAAATCATTTCTTAAACAAGATCAGAGAAAAAGGTGAAAGGAATAGGTTAAAAGGTCCAGGGAAATTTCTTAGGAAGAAGAGGGATGGTGAAGGATGTTAAACCAAAATGCTTCGCTGCTTTTTAGATAATTGAAGAGGCAAGATGGTCCACTAAGGAAGAGTAGAGTATTGGAGCTTAGAGAGAGTGGAAAGTGTTGGAAGTAGCCTTTGTGAGATACGGAGAATAATTTCTCAAGAGGACACATTCTAAAGAGCAAGAATTAACTAGATACATCACAGCATCCCTGGACTAATTTTTCTGTCATCCAATTTTTCTCTAAATGGGCGACCATTGTCATGTAAAAGTAGTCATTAGCCAATATGGTAAATGCAATGGGACTTAACATTCTACATTTTAGAAACTCATGCTCTTGGAGAAAGTTTTTTTGATCTTCAGGGATATTGACAGAATTTGCTTCAATCAAGTTATTGAGAGGGACAAGAACACCAGACAGATAAGTCTGGAAACAGGAAAGGAAAAGCCCAGAGTACAAACAGGTAGGTAGTCTTACAATAAAAGAGCAGTGGGAAAGCCCTGCTCACCTTCCAGGAGACATGAAAACAAAGGAGACTGAGCAAAGAGAGGTTCAAAGTTTCAAAAATCCAGACCAGAAGACTGAAATCCTGCTTAATGTTGTCCTTGTTTTTTCTTATCATCAACAGAACTGGGATAATCACTAAATTATAACCATTCATACCCCCAGTCTTCATCATGCTGTATTGAACCATATTATCTCTCTCTCTTAAATTTCCAGGGAATTGTAACGATGAGTCAGGTCTGGGAACCCTTATCTAGAAGGTTAATTTAACTTTATAAAAGAATACATCACAGATTTTCCTTTAAAAAGCAAGCAACTTTTGTTCCCTAATTATGTATTACTCCTGCTGTCACAACAATATAGATGCTTTAATACACTCAATGGATAAATAAAATGATGGTCAAACCCAATTATAAAAGAATATGACTACTACACATATGAAGGTTCAGGTAAAAAAGCAGAGCAATGGTGCTGAAAGTAAAAGACAATTCAATGTCAGATTTGTGAATACCAAGGGACATCTGCTGTTTGTGTCTGCCTGGTGCCATCCCCATTTTCTGCTCTCTCCTTGGGTGGACTTCCCATTCTCAATTCACATGTTCTGGTAGGGTTCTCAATTCCTATACTTGAATTCTGCCAAGGGCTTAGCCAATTACAGATCTTTGAACCTTTATCCACAGAGTCTAAGCTAACAGTTAACCAGAAGAGCAAAGCAAAGTCAATTAGAGCTGTTCCCTGGGATTTTATAAACGTTCAATGAGAGAAAAAGACTGTCTTCTTTCTGGGGAACTGAGCTAAGGCAAAGTATGTCTGAAAATAATTGCCACCATGTGTCCCTCTAAACCTTGCCTCATGTAGGAAAAAATAAATACAGAGAAGCATAGCTGAGAAAGTTGGGACAAAGAGGAAGAAGAATGTGACAACAGCATTTGAGTACCTCAACTTCTGAGGTCAGTTTCACCCCTGGACCTCCCCGTTTCATGCATCAATACACCATCCTCCAAATCCCTTAATCCGTCCCTTTTCACTGTTAATGTAAGCTAGACTGATTTAGATTTCTGTCATCTGCCATCCAAAAACCCCTGAGAGACAAATATGTTATGATGGCCAACCCAGAATAAATTGGTCTGTGCCATCTAAATATCATCTCAGCTTCTAAGAACCTTGGTAGAGGGGCTGTGGTCAAGAGGGTGAGGTGAGGGGGACGAACGACATTAGATTCACCAGAGAAGATGAAAGAAATGTGGTATCTGCTAGGGTATCCGAAGTCCCTGTTTCAGGCCACTCTCATTTTTCCAAATTCATCGAGAAATTGCATATTATTAGACTTTGCCTGTATTATCTCACCGAAGGCATACCTTCAATACTTAACTACACAGACTAAAACTGACCAGTGCTTCTGTCTAGGCAAACACATTATGCACAGCACACTTCTCAAGGGTCAACTGGAAGTCACATTTTGAAACTGAATTCTTCAACTTGTCCTCATCTTTGCTTTTAATCTAGTCATTCAGGCAATTATTAAAAAACAGCCTGTTATTCCTGAGAAATACAATTAAGTAGACAGGCTAAACCATGATTTGGAAGGCATTCTCATTAATGGAAGTGATATAAGAGAGAAAAGACATCAAAAGCTCAAATGGAAAAAAATAAGCACAGATCTTACCTTTACTCTAAGGAGCTTGAAAATTCAGTGTTAAGAAAAAGTAGCCATCCTTACATTCATTGAGATTTCTTTAATGAAACTCTTAAAACTCCAAAGGAAACTGTTCAAAATTAGATTAAAATGGTTCTATGGTTATTGCCTTAATACCCAAGCCCAAAATGAAGCAGAGAATGCCTTAATTTACCAACCCACTAAATCTTTACTCAATTAAATAATTTATAATGCTGGTGATGAGTCTCTCTGTTACTTTTCTTTTTGTATACTTGCTGACTTACGAAAAAAATCCCTCCCATTACAATAAAATGTTTCTGACTTTGACAATCTATAACAATAACAATATTTATTAAGCACTTACTATGTGCCAGATACTATCCTATGTATTTTCCATGTATTCATTCATTCAGTCTGGTCAACGACCCTATAAGGTAGGCACTAATTATTTCCTTTTTACAGATGAGAACACTAAGGCAAAGAGAGGTTGCATAACATCTCTGAAGCCTCAGAATAAGAAGTAGAGACAGAACTGTTGGAACTCAAGCAGTTTGGCTCCAGGACCAGTGCTCTTAATCACTGTGCTTAAGAGCAGTGTAAGATGAAGCTCTATTCTATTTCCTTTTGTATGTGAGACTGTATGTGTTATGAAAAACAAAACACAATCAAATCATGGCAGAATGGAAGAAGCAGCACCCTAAAAGACAGCTAAAAACAATTTATGGGGGTAGGGGGAGGAGGAAAGCCAGAAGATGGGCATGAAATGAAGAGCGGTACTGGGAAGGAAAACAGTTGGAAGCAGCCAGTGGTTTAATTTGGTGCCCTCAGAATCCTCACGGGTGAGTATTGGTTAGAAAAGGTACAGGAGACTAGATCCTCACTTTGGAAAGTCTGCAATATTAGGCTTAATTAAATTAGAGTTAATTAAATATCAATTAGAGATTTAGTGATAATTTTTGAGCAGGGTGATATGATTTTCTCCTTTACTTTATGAAAAAGGATCTGAAATTCTGGATAGGGAAAACTGCAGTTAGAAAGTTACTTGGAGGCTAAATCCCATGATCCAAATGAGATAATGGGGACCGAACACTGGGTCAGATGGGATGGAAAAAAGGGAAGGCTTGGAGGCTGTAAACATGTCTGACAGGGTAGAAAGAGGGGAAAACTGAGAGATCATAAGAAAGGGAGGGGCAAAAAACAGAGATGGAATCAATTCCAGGAAGGTTTAAAAACATCCATGGTTTTGGAAAAAAAAAAAAAAGGAGGAGGGAGTCAACAAAGGTTTCTAGAAGGAAAAGAAATCTTGAGTGAGACTTGCTGAATGAGTAAGAAACTCGGCATAAAGGGAGTGGGAGACAGTAAAGGGGGTGAGGGGGAAGGAGGAAAATTGGATTAATTGAAGAAGGACCAGTGTGAGCACCTAGGGACAAGAGAAAACTGCGATGGAAGAACCAAGAAAGGAGCCTTGACACAAGAATGGATCAGATAGTGAAAGGATATAATGGAGTCTTAGAGACTTCAGCCTTGAGGGTTCATGGATCTTTGTCCTGGTTCATTGCATTAATATTGTCCAGCTATTCCTCATCTGCCTGCTCCCTGGAGTAGAAAGTTTATTTTGACTTGGATTCTTCTAGAACACTCCTGCCCCTCACATTCTGCATGTTTTCATTTCTCTCATATAATGTCTTCACCCTCATCTTATCCACAGTTTGTTTCATCATAAAGTTTATGCTTTCCATGATCCCTCATGGCCATCTGATACTCCATGGCATTCTTTCAGCTTCCTCTCAAATGTTAACTCTTTCTCTTGATCTGTCTAATCCACTACTATCTTTTAACCAGGCTGTGTCACAGGACCAGTGACCTATAGCTTGATGATCTTTGTAACAGGTGCCCACTCCAAAAACAATCACCTGCAAGGGTAATTTGATTCAAATCATCGCAGCTTCCTCTATTTCTAGAGTTTTCCCTAAAACCAAAAAGTTATCAAATGACCAAAATAAGTTATTATTCTTAATTTGCAATTCTATGGCCAAAAAATAGTGGGAAAAATAGAAGGATCTGAATCACACAAATAATGAAGAGTTGTAAGTATACATATTTTTCCAACATAAAATGTATCATCAATAGTTAACTTTGGTCAGCCTGAGAATAGAGACATATTTTTAAAAATACATAAGTCAATTTAATAATGAGATAATGATTTTATTTTGAAGAGACTTTTTAAAAAATAAATATTCACCATTTTTTACCTTTGAGTGTCCGTAGGACCTTCAAAACATATCTTTTCTTGCTTATTTAGAAAATTCTGTAAGAAACACTGATGACAAAGTTTATGGTAACAACTCAACAAAATTAAAGATATGAAATCAGTCATCCTTTCCTTTATAGTCCTTCCCATGTTTCAATAAAATGTGTACTATTAGGAACCTTACTTTCAATCCCATAATTTCTTTTCCAAATTTATGTAAAGGTTTAAACATCACCTAAATAAAATATAGGTTATTAGGAATTTCTTGGAATATAATTCAACATTTTAAGAGAGTCTAGTACAAAGCCATGCAACCTATCAGGAACTCAATAAACATCTATGAAAAAAGAGATTAAAGAAGAAGATCTAAACTGTAGCCATAGGGCACATCTGGCTCAAAGACTTGTTTTGTTTGACCCACACCAGTGTGGCAAAATTGTTTTTTAATTAATTGCATATGCGTGTGTGTGTGTGTGTGTGTGTGTGTGTGTGTGAAATTTCACTGAAGAAATGCAAATTTCAGGGTTCTAAAAAACAAAACAAAAACTGGAAGTTCTGGCAAAACTAGGCCTGCATTCTCACATGTCAACAATCAATTTAAGTTAAAAACTACACTCTTTAATCTGGCGTTCGGATCAGTTTGTCATGGTCCCCACCACTCTTCATAGTTTACCATTGGTTAAGAGTCTGTGGTTGCCTCCTCACAGAGACATTGTAAGTGTAACAGAAAAAAGAAGTACTATTTCCTCTGCACTGTAGGTACTTTCCAGATCGCCTACAAGAGCCATTCCATTCCTTCGAGAGCCTCCCATCCATACTTCTGAACATACCCTTCTATTTAAAGTCATTACGTATCTCCCTCAGACTCAAAAAGCTGCTAAATAACAGACTTACCCTTTACTCTGCATGTTCAGACCCCAAATCCAGTGCTTATCTGGCCTTGGCACAGCTAATATGGCTAGCAATGAGTAAGACTCATTTTTTCAAACAGGAATTAGGAAGATGCTCTTATCTATATGAGTATAGCCATTTTTACATCTAAGATTAAGTTAACTACACACAATAGGCAAAATAAGAAGACATCCATTTAGTTTAACTTCAAAAACCATATATATTCTCTCCTCTCTGAATTCTCATCTTATTTCCCTCAATAGTGAAAGAAAAGTCACATACAGAAAGCATCAGACTACCCACAAATAGGCAACTATGAAAGAGAAGTATGTCAATCTTCAGAGAAGCCCCAGAAGCAAACTTTGGCAAAATATTACTTTTCTCCTCCTTTCAGAAACTTCTCTGTTCAAATTCTACTTTTATTCTTTCTAATACAAACCTAACATTGGCTCTCACACAAGTCATCCTTTTGTTCCTTCCACATTTCTCATCTGTAGATGTGCTCATCAGCTTGTCAGCCAAGGCTTTGAGAATTTATACCTAATCTTCACATTCCCTCTTGGCTGAAATTATCTCCCAAACCCTTAATAATTTCCTATCTTGATTACTATAATTTCTTTTTTATTGTCCTCTTGAAATTCATACTCTTTAAATTATGTACAACCAGAATATGTGGCTAAAATAACATTTCCTCCCAACTGTCTCTTTTTCACTAATGTAACTTCACTCTCTCTTGGAAAATTCCAGTTTACCTCTAAATTACTCTGGAGACCTTGCTGCAATTATCTTCTCTGTCACTGGAGTGCGGAGTCACACATCACTAGTTTTGTTATCTCACCTTCCTTCCAGGAAGCCCCAAGCACATATTCTTTGAGGTATTCTCTTTTTAAGAGCATTGTTTTAAAAAGTTGCCTACCAAGATGAAGAGCAGGAAAACATGTGAAGGACGACCTATATCTGTATTTTCTTTCTTCCCTAAGAAAAAAAGGAGTGGTTCAAAGTGTATCCCACATTTGCATTGAAATTTAATTTTAAGGATATAATTTCTAATAAATCAAAATTTGCAAGTAAATGGTTTCTCAGATTCAAACATCTTTTGGGCAAAAGATGAGAAGTCCAATTCTACCAGATGAGGCACCAAAAAATGTAAATATTAGAAAACTGACTATATCATCAAAAGAACATCATTTTAGGCAATAAGCCTTTCAACTTCAGAAGGCTTGGCTTTATGACTTTATACCCAGTCAACCACATTAGCATTCTGAAATTTTTCAGTGAGAAAAATAAGCATCTTTGAGGGGGAGCAGAACAGAAAAAAGACATTTTATCAAAAGCATGCAGATGATTTGGTTCATACAGGCCTTTAAAGTAAAACCCCAAATGGCCTATTTTAATTTTCCCTTTGTAAATTTCTGGGAAAAAATGCAAATGTACGTTCTTACCAAGATGTTCCTCATCTACTGATACCTGTCTCTGTCATTCTCTCTTTTTCACACACACACACACACACACACACACTCACACACACATACACACAAACACAGTGGAGTTACAATGTTCCTGGCTGGGAATGTTTTTCTCTGCTCTTTAATCCACAATGAATGTTTATCACAAAGCTAGTTTTCCCTCTGATATTGGGATGCAGCCAGTAGCCCAGCAGGAGAGAAAGGGAATCAGTTCTGGAAGGTATCCAGGTGAAGATTAGGATGACTTCCAAAAAGGCGCCAGGAGCACTGCACTTAGCATCAGTAGGCTTAAGTGTTCACCTGACCTTTCTCAGACGAAACTTTTAGAGGTACAAAAGATGGTGTTGGCTTTAGACAAATCAATCCCACTCCTGGAGCTGGGATAGGGCTCAGCTTCTCCTGAAGCATTTGGCCTACAAGAGAGCAGAATAGCTGCATGAAGAAAATAGGAGTACTGTAGGGAAAGAAGCAAAGTGAAATGGATGCTAAGTAGACATCTAACCAAGGTCCAATGATCAGAATCAAAGTTGTAACTAAATTGTTTTACTTCCTTTACTTTTTCCATTTAAAAACAACAACAAAGCCAGCTATATCTAATTAGAATCAAACTATAATAATTTCAGGAAACCCTTCACCTCAAAATCATGAAGCTGAAAAATAACCACTATGAATGAAATTGTAATACAAGGCAGAAAAAGTATTAGAGGTGTGATTATCGACCTTCTCCATATACTCTGGAAATCATATATTTAATATAAAATTAAATGTAATATTTTTGACATGCTTAGATCTCTACTATGAATTGAAGGTCTTCAGTACTTCTCTTGGGGCCGGGATCTTAGAATGCTGAGACGCAACAGTATTTTTCATTTCTCACTTTCCTTTTCAAAATAATGAGCTACAGAAATGCTACTGCCTCTTTGAACTTTTTTTTTTTTTTTTTTCTTTTTTTTGCAGTACGCAGGCCTCTCACTGCTGTGGCCTCTCCCGCCGCAGGGCACAGGCTCCGGAAGCGCAGGCTCAGCGGCCATGGCTCACAGGCCCAGCCGCTCCACGGCACGTGGGATCCTCCCGGACCGGGGCATGAACCCATGTCCCCTGCATCGGCAGGTGGACTCTCAACCACTGCGCCACCAGGGGAGCCCCTTTTTGTACTTTCATAAGCAGTAAAATTCAAAGGACTACGGTGGACAGAAAATTTGAATCATAAGCACAATAATAAGAATTTTCTCTTAGTCATCCTTTCCCTATGTGAAAATAGTTTAGCCTAGCATCTATGATCTTATAAACACCAAAATATAAACAAATGTTCCAAGCTGGGAACTAAGTCACTGCTCCTGTTCTAAAGTTGTCTTGAACAGGTCATCAACCAGGCGTGGTAAACCAATGTTTTACAAGTCTTAACAATTTCTGTGCACACCTTTTAAGCTGTACAATCCTTATAAATGTCACGTTTCTTATGAAAATAAATGTCTTCCTCCTGAAAGAGCTGCAAATGAAGAATGCATGTACCAGTGCTATTATTACATGCTACATTTGCTACATTTAATAAAACAAAGGGGTAAACTTTCAGCATATTTTCAGAAGTTTTATCAGTTGTTTCCATTACAGTGTTCAAGAGAACTGCAGCAATAAATCCCAGGCAACAAATAAAATGTCTCCCATACAGTCTTAAGAGAAATCACAGAACAGTCCAAGGCTTATACATTCAGTTATACCTAAAATATTTTCATTAACCCAAAAGCCATTGTGAAAGTCTCTGCTGACGGAAGATCTCCAATAAACCTACTTTATAAACTGTAAGGTTGGTATTCAGTGTTACTAAAATAGTTGTTGTTTCTGATTATTTCAGGCTGACCAGTTGTAGGCCAGAACTATGTATGTCAAAGTCACTCACTTAGTTAGCAATGTCACCAGTGGAAATTACTTTCCTATGAACAGTTCTGAAATCTTGGCCCCTGGCTAAAGCCAGTTATCGCAAAAGAGTAATAAATCTTGGAAATTGGTGGCCTGTCTCTTCTAATACAAAATATTGAATATTAAAAAACAAACAAACAAACAAACACCTAAGGTTCTGCTTAAAAGGTGAAATAACAGGGCTTCCCTGGTGGCGCAGTGGTTGAGAGTCCGCCTGCCGATGTAGGGGACACGGGTCTGTGCCCCGGTCCGGGAGGATCCCACATGCCGCGGAGCGGCTGGGCCTGTGAGCCATGGCCGCTGAGCCCGTGCGCGTCCGGAGCCTGTGCTCCGCAACGGGAGAGGCCACAACGGTGAGAGGCCCACGTACTGCAAAAAAAAAAAAAGGTGAAATAACAAACACTTCTACAACTTGGAAAATGTACACAAGTTAAAAAGTCATGTATGTTGAGCCACTAAAACTAACGAAATTAATAAACAAATGAAAAAATAAGGAGGTTATGAAAATACTAAGGAAGTATGGGTATTAGGCTGGAGTGGTAAAAGACTATACTACTGACTTACTAAATCGACTACTGGTGTATGCTCTAAAGGTTCAGTTTAGCTATTTAGCTGTTTATTTACTACCCCAAATTATTCATTAGTAGGAATTTCTAAAAGTTATTATACTATAAATATGAAACTACTTTAAGAATTTTACAAGCCTCTTTATAAAGTCTGCAATACTGACTTGATCACAATAAAATCACAACTTTTGCATTTTTCTTTGAGGTACTGTTTCTCATAGTGTGATCTTAGGATCACCTGTGATGTTCCCAGGCCCTTCTCAAGACCTAATGAACCAGAATCTCTGGAATTGAGAACCAGGACCCTAAGTGTGAAACAAAAGTTCTGAGTAAGTCTGCACTGGTTGGAGCTATTGTTTTCACCAGTGCATAAATTTTCAATAAATAAATAGAGCTAGCACAACACAAAAATTAGCCCTCCTGGTGACATGAAATTAAGTTATATGTTATTCAAATTAAGTGAGCTTCTATTCTTGCTTATATATTTTATTAAGCTCTTATAAGATGCTTTGTCTTATGAAACAGTGAAATCACATCTAATTTTATATGGTTGTCTCTTTGGCTTAGCTGCCTATTTTCTATGATCTGAACTCAATGTTCAACTATAATGATTAAACAGTACCATTAAGTTAATCATGATTTTTACCTTTTTTGTCCTGTTTTATTGTGTTTAATTTGAAAAGTTTTCTTTAATCCTTAATAGAAGTGAGGTATAAATTAGTCAATAAGTGATCTCAGAGTAGTTCGAGATTGATTTGGACAATGGGAATACCATTTTAACTTCTATTCTCAGAAGTCAACAAATGGCTAATAGGAAAAGAAAGTTCACAAAATAAATCCTGAATCTAATATTTAGACTAAGAATTCATGCTCACAAGTATCTATTCAAGTTCAACTAAAGAACTACATTACTATGTATAGAAAGAACAAAGGAATAATTCAGTTAGAAAATCACAATTTTCCAACTATAGTAGTAAAACATGATTCAGGCAAGCATGATCAATAGATGCTAAATCTAAGGGGAAAAGCTTTAATTACAAACAGGATATTTAAAACATCTCAAAGTACTTCCCTATAAGTTACTTATTAATTTCCAAAGGAAAAAAGTAAATATGGTAGAGAAACTGAATGACTCTTGAAACAAATAATCAAAATAATGCCAACAATAATACTTTTAATTTTTATTAAAAATGAAAGAAGTCCAGAAGAACAACTTATATGCAACTAAACAATGGTTTAAGTGGCTTTCCTATTCCTATTAAAGCTTTATATTTAAAATGTCTACATGATATGTGCTTCACAGGCTTGAGACTATCAAACTTTACCACCCATGTGACTTTAGCAGTTTTATTGCATAATGATCCACATAACACTGCATATTTGTCTAGTTTAGCCTATGTCATAAAGTGCTATTCACAGGGGGGAAAGTAACAAAGCTTACTAAACACTGAAATTCTCCAAGGTATTTGCTACTTGGGTCAGGGAAAAAAAGCTAATTTAGCACTACCAGCCTGAATAACAGATTTCCATTTATATACACATGGATATATATATATAAGATATATATATAATATATATGAATCTGAATTCCATTTATATATATTTATATATATATCAAAAAAAAGAGCTAAGAGTTTTAGTTAGTCAATTAAAATATGTCAAAAGCATCCCAAAATAGTTAATTCTATTAATACTAATGATTAATCCTTGAGAAGGATACATCATCACTAAAACATTAGTTTTATTCCAGCCAAAACTGCATAATCTGAATCTAATCATGAGAAAACACTAGATAAACACAAACTGAGAAACTTTTAACTTCCTCTTTTCTTTAGAAACATCAATGTCACAGAAGATCAAGAAAAGCTAAAGAATCGTCCAGATTAAAAAAGCCTAAAGAGATGTGAAAGGTAAACGCAATGTCATCCTTGACTGAGGGGTGCGGGGGAGGACTGCTATAAGGACATTATTGGGACAACTGACAACGTTGCAGTACGGACTGCAGATTAGATACAAGTATTTTCAGTGTTAAACTAGACTTGCTAACTGTATTGTGGTTATGTAAGAGAAGGTTCCCAGTTCTAAGAAAGACACACTGAAAGATTAAAGGGTGAAGAAACATTGTCAAAGCAACCCACTCTCAAATGGTTCTGGTGGAGAAAAAAATACTTTATACACACACACAATATAAAGACAAAATGTTAAGATCTGGACAAAATGTTAACATTTTTTAATCTGTGTAAATGGTTTGTGAGCATGTTTTTGTACTATAGTTACAACTTTTCTATAAGTAAAAATTGTTTCAGACTTCCCTGGTGGCACAGTGGTTAAGAATCTGCCTGCCAATGCAGGGGACATGGGTTCAAGCCCTGGTCCAGGAAGATCCTACATGCCGCAGAGCAACTAAGCCCATGCGCCACAACTACTGAGCCTGCACTCTAGAGCCCACGAGCCACAACTACTGAAGCCTGCGCATCTAGAGCCCGTGCTCTGCAACAAGAGAAGCCACCACGATGAGAAGCCTGCGCACCACAACAAGCAGTAGCCCCCGCTCGACACAACTAGAGAAAGCCCACACGCAGCAATGAAGACCCAACGCAGCCAAAAATAAAATAATTAAAAAAAATTGTTTCAAAGTAAAATCTGATTTTTTTCAAATTAAAAAGAAAAAGAAAGAAAACAATTTGGCAGTAGTACTCAGTAAAGCTGAAGAAGCATACTGTCCAGACTGGGCAGTTCTACTTGTAGGTATATACCTTAAAGAAACTCTTGACCATATACACAAGGAAGTATATATAAGAATGTTTCTTGTAACTCTGTTTCATATAGGAAGAATTGGAAGCAACCTAAATTGCCATCAATCATAGAATGTATACCTGAATTACAGCATAGTCATTAATGACCACTATGCATTGAATACCTCAATCAGAGCTACACATGTTAAAATGAATAATCCCAAAAGCAATGTTGAGGGGCAAAACTATTGCCAAATGTACATAATGATACCACATTTTTAAAGTACTAAAACATGAAAAATCTTAGATATTTATCAATGCAAATACATGTGTCAAAATATAAAAAGCATTATGAAAACTGAATAGCAATTTCAAAATAATAATTAACTCTGGGGAGTGACCAGTGTAACCTAGGAGGGGTACAGACAGAGCTTCAGTTGTCTCATAACACTATTTCTGTAAGAAAAGAAGCAAACAGCAAAATGCTAAAATATGAGAAAACTGGACGGTGGCTATATGGATATGTATTATTATTCTCTATCATTTGCAGTGTTTCAAAAATATTACCTATCAAATTCTTTTTTAAGACTTTAAAAGTTCTAATTAAACAAAATGAATGCTGAGAAGCTCAGTTCAACCCTCTTGGCCAAAAAGGAGGACCACAATGAAATATAATAAACCAATGTTTAATTAATTTTTACAATATGCAAACACTCTTTGCTATTGTAAACTCGTCAAAACCCATTTTCATTAACTCACACCATGTACTTCAGCCTTTTGTATTACGAATCCCAGCATATGATTATAGATGAGTCAGTCAAGTTTATTTTGTAATATACTTAATTACCCAGCAAATCTCCATTCTCTGTACTGTTTTGCCTCACATTGACTGACTGTGTTCTGCGGTTACCCTTGCAGGTGAAAATTTCATACCTGGGTTGGCTGCTATTTATTAAGGTTAAAGAGGCATTGACCTTCATGGTCACAGCAGAATTCTGAGCAGCATCAGGCCTCCACTGAGACCACAGTGCCTATGGCAGTCACCATTTCTTCAGCTGCACAGTATTTTTATCAAAGTCAGCCTGTGCAGGCATCGTATGACATAAATGATAACAGAAATGTGCTGCATAGACCAGGGAGAAAAGTATGAAATGCCTTTTAAATTGTTACAAGAAAAGAAACAGTGCTCTACAGTGGAGGAAACTGGAGATCGAAAACAGAGCATCTCAGTTTTGTTCTGCCACTCATTCCTTGTGGCCTTAAGCAACCCACATCCCCTCTCTCAACCTGGGATTACTCATGCGGAGATAATGACAATGTCCTGCCAACCTCCCAGGATTGGTGTTAGGCCTGAAAGAGATGACACATGCAGAAGTGCTTTGTGAAAGATAAAGCATTCAAAAACCACAAAGTGTGATTGTCATTATTCTGATCCTTTCAGAACCAAAAAATATCCTTGTAAAATGAATACAATAAAATTCTCAGAAACAGATAAGGAAAATTAATTTGGTAGTTTCAGCAAGCTATGGTTTGTATGTGAGTGAGTAGACTGCTACAAGAAAATCTCCAAGAGAAAATAAACAACTGCTAATGATATTTTAGTATGGAACTTTGTTCAAAGTTGGAGTACACAAGGAAGTTGAAGGAAGGTATCTGAAGTATTCTCTTCCAAAATTACTTAAGGACTAATTGGTGATTGCAATTTGTGTGTAAAAATTAAAATGGACACTAGCTGAAAGGGGGTGGCAAGATGAAGAATGCCAAGAGTTGTTGCTTTCCTTAAAGCAGTGGTTCATTAAGTTTGCTCAATGGACTCCTAGGGTCCCTGAGAACCTTCCAGGAATTCATGATGGCAAAATTATTTTCATAATAACATTAAGATGTTATTTGCCTTTTTGCCATGTTGTGCAAAAGCACTGATGGGAGAATTGCTGGTGCCTTAGCACAAGTCAACGCCATGGCAGCAAACTGTATTAGTTGTCATTATACTCTTCACTGCCACATACTTGCATGCCTTAAAAGAAACAAACAAAGCTTGTCTCATTTAAGAATGCCCTTGATGAAGCAGTAAAAAAATCTTAATTCTGTTATATCTCAACCCTTGATTCAATTTTTTTTATTGTGTGATAAAATGGTAAATAAAAACAAAGCAATTGCTACATACTAAACTATAAGAGGTGTTTCAAGGAGCAGCACACCTGTGTGGTTTTTTTTTTAGTTGCCAGCTGAACTAGCCACTTTTTTCATGCAACACCATTTTTACTTGAAGGAACAACTGACAGACAACCTACAACTTTTCAGACTTGGGTACTGGGCAGGTATTTTGCAAAAATGAGGGAGGTAAATCTTCTAGAAATTTGAAAAACTTCTAATGGCCTCTGGGAGCATAAAAGCTTCCCAGTGCAATTTTTTCTGATTAGATCTGTGGTAATATTAACAAATGGGATTTGTTTATGCTGTATAATGAAATGCATCAATATTTGGAATATCTACGAAACTCAGTGAATTAACATTTTCTAAATGACCAACAGTTGATGTTACAGTATTATGCCTGGGTAAAGTATTTGTTCAAAGTGCACAGTAGATCAATGGATTTTAAAATAACAAAATACAAAAAATTCATTAATATGTTTATAACTAACTAATCTTTAAGAAATTACCACTTGTTGAATTTCGGTATATTACTAAACAAGAATGTCCACAGTTATCCAATAGCGCTATGAAAATACTCCTCCCTTCTCTAATCAATCAATGAAATGGGTTGCAACCAAAGAAAAGACAAGAAAAGAAAATGATGTAGAAAGGAGTAGAGTTATGGAGTGGAAAGGAAAAGAAATTATCTAATTCTATCACAATTCTTCAACAAGACCTGTGCACATTATAATACATATTGTGCCTCATACACTTCAGTGTAATTTTGCTTCAAAAAATAGCACTCATAAATGTTGTTCTGTCCTAAGGCTAACTACAGTCCTTTTGTCCAACTGTGGCAAGCATCCACCTTCCCTTACCCTGTAGTCCTGTGGTCCTTAGTCAGTGGTTGACAGGTATAGAAGGATAAATGTCCAGTTCATTTAATCTGGGTTGGAACAGTGGCATAATTCATACTACAGAACTTCCATGAAATTTTAAGCTTCAGCTGCACTTGGACAGACTTTGCCTGAAATTACACCCCTTCTTTCCCTTCCCAGTCCTGCCTTTCCCATTTATTACTCCCTAACTCGTTTCTCACTTTATTATTTGCAAATAAATCCTCATCTTAGCATCAGCTTCTAGGGAATCCAACATCAAACAGCTAGTTAAGAGCCATTCAGTTATTTGATCAATGCTGCTCTTTGAATTCCTGGTATATGATGATCAACTTGATTATCACAGTAACAGGAAGGTTAGGGTACAATTTCATTTTATATCAACATAATTCTAGCTAAATATAAAGTAAATGAAATGTGAAGGAAGAAATTTTAACTCTGCCAACAAAAAAAAGCAGGCAAATTTTGGTTATTATCTTTGGTTCATTTTCCAGAAAGGGCATGATCACATGTGATATTTGAGTCCACAGCATTGTAACATTCTTTTAGAAAATAGGCTACAAGGAAAAGGAAATAATAGAGCAATACTGTGATGGGACAGAAGGAACAGGACTACATAGAACCACATAAGCAAGATATGGGTCAGGATATGTGTGAAGATAATAATCAGTGGAGAGGAAATGACTGGAAAATGCCAACTTCCAAGGGTTAGTTGACTGGTGAATTGATATCCCTGATGAAATGGGAGGGGTCAGGATAAAAAAGGAATGTAATAAATGAGAGGGCAGATGAGCACACAGAAAATGTTGACATGGAAAAAAGGGAGGGGAAGGAGAGATGAGGTGAGCAAGCAGCATTCAAAGGTTCCAGACATCTTTTCTCTGGCATTGGTAGCACAGAAAGCAGCACTCACCAGACACTACTGCCAGTTTCAAGGTACAAACAGCCACACCACTATTTCCTTCTCAGCAGTACTCCATTTAGACCAGTGTGCATTTTCTCACACTATTCTGCATTATTCCATTAACATTGCTTCTTTATCTTCTTCCCTTTTTTCTACATTTCAGTTGCTCCCCAAACCATTATGTTAAGAGACCACAAACTTTCTGCCTCTGTTCAACATATGTTCCCAAAAATCAATAAGCAAAGAAGGAAGTAGGATATATCATACACTTTCTACCTGTTTTCTTTTAGGCTTACTGTAAGAGCCAGGTTTTTTTTTTGTTGTTTGTTTGTTTTTTTTAGCACCCAAGAGGAAAAAATGCATATTAGAAACCTGTTCTGAACAAAACCATATCTACCTACAACTTCTTTTGCCAGTCTCTAAGGACAGTGGTAAAAAGGAATCCCAAAGCATATATGTGTCTATAAAGTCACTGCCCAAAAAGACAAAAACTGAACAGAAACCTTCAATAAGGCTGCTCTCATAATTCTGCATAAGTCAGGAATGAATCGCTTTTAATACTGCAAGCATGTAACAGACATCTGATGATGAGTATGCATGTTTGTCAATACATATCTCTTTACATTTAAATATGTTAACAATAAAGCATTCTTATAAGCGGAATTCTAGCACATACAAGAAAAAAACATATCACATCATAGCGCATTTTAAAGTTAATCCAGATTAGTATTTATAACATTTCAAGTGAATCAATACTTTGAAAATTTCTTTCTACTATTAATCTGTTTTCTTATTAGTTGTATTTATTAGAGAGCCTAACATGACCAATTTTGGTTTCAACAGCATGTAGAGATTCCTAAACCACTTCTATTAAAATATAACCCTAGGCCACAGAAATCTATCAGAAATAATGTGAGGATTGGCTTCTTTGGGTTAACCAGGAATCCTCTCATTAAGAGATTATCTGCTGTTGAAATAGTTTCATCTTTGTACTTTATTAAAAAAACTTTATTGAAAACAAAATAATTCTCTTCTCCTGAATTTAAGAGTAAGTACTAGCCACATGATGCCAGCATATAGTAAGTAAAAGCCACAGACCTAAAATGCTGTCAAGGTGGGAACAGGAGCATTTGGGACGTGTGCCAGGATATAACGTGTGTCTGGCATCAGAGTTACTTAATACAACTAAGTCTGTTTCAATCAATTTGTATCAGGAGAACATTAGGTTATCATTTAAAAAGAAAAATCAGACTCCACAAGAAGAACTTTCCTTTTATGGGGGCAGGGGGGTGGGGGGAGGCAAAAAGCAAAAAGGTCTCTATCTGGAAATATCTTCCAAAAGCCAGGCAGCATGGAGCTTCAAGCACAAGAACCAAAGTAGCTTCCTAATGATCCTGGGGACTAAATGACCAAGACCAGCACATCCCACAGGTCAGCTCTCAAGTATGTGTTGGATGTACAGAGGACTGGGGAACAAGTTGAAGTTCACAACTGTATCCATTCCCAGAAACTGACCATATATTGAGCGAGTCCAGTGAATTTTGTATGAGACTTCTTAACTTGAGCAAGGGCAGCTTTTCTGCCCCTGAAGCTTTGTCCAAAATGCATAAACATTCTATAGTTATTTGCAAAAGAAAGACTATGATTAAATATAGCCTCTGCTCTTACACTTAGCTATCAATTTTTAAAAAGAAATTTAACAAAGGGCTTCAGCCATTTTAGGAAAGAGGCAATTTATTACATTGTAAAAAAATATGCATATATGTAAAAACAAAAGGTAAAATAATTTATACCTTTCAAAAATGACCAAGACATAACAGTAAACATTAAAGTACAAAACAGGTAAGTCAACAAGCACTAGCAATGCCAGTTTTTCTTTTAATTACCTACTATTAATGTCACATTAAGCCCTTATTTGTCATATATCTGAAATACTAACAACTTGCCAACACACCAACAGCACACAAACCTTCAGTTCTTCTACTCAAGTCACCTTTATTATAAATAATTTCTCTCGGGCTTCCCTGGTGGCGCAGTGGTTGAGAGTCCACCTGCTGATGCAGGGGACACGGGTTCGTGCCCCGGTCCAGGAAGATCCCACATGCCGCAGAGCGGCTGGGCCCGTGAGCCATGGCCGCTGAGCCTGCGCATCCGGAGCCTGTGCTCCGCAACAGGAGAGGCCACAGCAGTGAGAGGCCCGCGTACCACAAATAAATAAATAAATAAATAAATAATAAAATAATTTCTCTCCAAATTGATGGCATATATTCCAATGGAAACAAAATCAATTCTTAATAATTACATGTTTCATTCTTTAAAAAAACTACTGATTTAAGCAATGCTTAATTTCTGTTTCAAAGAAAATACTGAACATTATTTTTTAAGAATCCTTTCCCTTTTTATATTGAAGAATATAGTTGACTTACAATATTATTCATTTTATACCTAGTAGTTTGTACTTCAAATACTGCAATTATTAAAAGCATCTAAACTATGGGTTAGGATAGTGATACATATGTACCAGCTATGATTTTATCAGCTCTGGCTATGAACATTACAGTCAGGCAATCAAGGAAACCACTTTTTCTAAGAGTTGAAATCCTCCCTGGTTTCTGATAGGAAAGGTCCTGCTGAATGTGCTACACATGTTCCAAATGCTCCCGTATCACCCCACCCCAGGCCCCTCCCAGCCATCTTCCATCTTTCTAGGATAACATGTGTCATTTAAGTGCTTAATTTATCATGGGGAATGACCTCAATAAGGGATAAAATCGGATTTAATGAGGAATTTCCAGGGTGTTTGACTAAAACAGAAAAGGAATTATTGCATATATTAAAATACTCCATGCCATTAGGGTGCACTAAGCTTTTGCATTTCAAAGGCAAATGTTTGATAAGGTTCAATTAGAAGCATTTTTTTCATTTACTATGTCTAAATATATAGGAAATGTTACATTGGAGAAATGCTCAGAAAAAGCCCAAATGTAAAGAACTGAAGATTATGTAAGCTTTGGTAAAAATCTCTGTGTTACATTTTCTCAGCTCTTAGATGTAATTCCAAAAAGAACCCTGGATAGTGTAGGATGGCTAGCGTATGGTTTATTTTGAGTTTTATGAAACAGGGATTTGCATGTTTTAATAAATTTCTAACCATAACCACAGAAGATCTCTTTAGATTTCACCAAATAGAAACCAAACGATAATGAGCTGATGAAGTAACAAGGTCTTTATTTGTTATGATGGCATAGAAAAGAGAAAGGTGTGCTGAGGGCATTGTTTTAATGATGAAAGTGGGGTACCTGGTGCTCAGTATTCTTCAACACTGGATCATTCTACAACCAATTTAATATACGTGAAGGATAGTTTCTTGTAAATAATTCACTTCTTCACTTCACAAGTACCTACTGAGGTCTGATATCAACTCAAACATTAGCAAGGGCCTCCATACTCTAGATCACATAGGGATCTGAGGAATAAAGAGACTGAAAAGCAAAGAAATGCAGAAGAAAGATCAACGAGATCAAATACTTATTTTACCCTTATTTTTAAAATAGTTTTGATGACACTATTATTATATTATAAAAGTGTTGTATAATTTCAAGAAACCTTAAACTTCATAGCTTATCTTGAAAGAAAATGAATGTGGGACAATGCTAGCTCTGTTTTACAGGAAACTTCAGGCTGAGGTAGAGTTACGTTTACTCATTCATTTCTTCATTCTTTTCTTTTTTCAGTAAGTAATTGCTGTGCACCACTCAGATGCCAAGCTCTGTGTCAAGCCCTAAAGATATTATAATGCTATGATACCCTTTCCTCAGTTTAGTGAGTGGGTGCGGGGGAGAGAAAGAGAGAGAGAGAGGCAGTAATCAAACACATTACCAACTATGCAATTACAAAATAAGGTACAATCTAAAGAAAGGAAATGCAGACCTAGGAATATCTGGAACAAAGGAAACTCACTTGGGCTTGGGGTTACTGAGGAAGGGGGACAAAGAAAGTTTTATTTGGAAAAGAAATGCTTGAGTTGGGAGTAAAGAATGGGCAGATGTTGGGCTTCCCTGGTGGCGCAGTGGTTGAGAGTCCGCCTGTCGATGCAGGGGACACGGGTCCGTGCCCCGGTCCAGGAAGATCCCACATGCCACGGAGCGGCTGGGCCCGTGAGCCATGGCCACTGAGCCTGCGAGTCCGGAGACTGTGCTCCGCAACGGGAGAAGCCACAACAGTGAGAGGCCCGCGTACCGCAAGAAACAAACAAACAAAAAAAAACAACAAAAAAAGAATGGGCAGATGTTAACAGGGAGCAGGCGAGATCTGACAAAAGCAACAGAATCCCTATGATGGGCAGGGATTGGAGGAAGGGAAAAACGAGCGATCACCAAGGAACAAAAATTAACAGTCAACGAAGCTGGAATATAGACAGCTAAGTAAGCAAAGGAATCTGAAAAAGACTTTCACCTCAGGTGACATAGGGACTAACTCTTGGGGAGACCTTCAATGGTCATACAAGTAGACTCAGTAACAAAACAGTTTTAATGCACTGCTGGTAAGGGAAATCTCCAAGTAAGGAAAATCAATCTCTCTCTCACTCTCTCTCAGATCATGCTATTTGTTTTTGTAAAGCAAAGGTTTATAAAAATACAAATATCAGGATAGTGTTTACATCTCAGCAGGAAGACATAATGATAATAAAGATAATGAAGAGGCACCCACAGGGAGATGCAGTGAGTTTTAAGTTGGGGGGCAGATTCGTGGTTGTTCAGTTTTTTGTTTGGTTTGGTTTTTTGGTGTTTTTGTTTGTTTGTTTTACAACTTATAGGTTTTTTTGCATACATTATTTTATTTCAAATGTTACATGAAAATGGGGAGGGTGAGGCTAGAGAGGCAGGCAGATAACAGACTTTATGGGGACATTGAGGCTACCTTAATAACTATGGTCTTCATCTTAAAATAAGTGAAGATAATGAAGGCTATTCACATGATAGCAAACTTGAATTTTCAAAAGATCACTTTGGATCAAGTGGGACAAAAGGTTATATGAAGCTGAGTAGATGAAGAGACACAGGTTAATCAATGCCTGTAGTCGTCCTGGACTCAGCGTCACTGGAGATGGACGGCAGCGGATGAATGTAAGATCAATAGGTCTTTGTGGTGGAAGCAATGCGAGGAATGAGGTAGCAAGAGGTTCCAAGGATAGATCTGAGACGTGGCTCTCACACGACCGGATGTGCTGTGGTTGTTCTTCACTAAGACAGAAAACACTGGCAGAGAACCTGGTCCAGTCTGCAGTGACGCTGAGTTTGAGGGGGCCTTTGAGATACACAGGTGGAGATGTCAGGCAGATAATTAGATGCAGATGTCTGGAGCTCAGACGAGGAATTCGGCACAGCAATCAGATAGGATAGCAGAATGGCAAAAATGCCATTTTTTAAGATAATATATCTAGCCTAAAACAGTACTTAAGAAACGTAAATTAAGAGAAAGTTATGAAATATATACAGATTTTAGATCGCTTATGTTCAACTCACAGTAATATTCTATTGCATTTGTTATTCCTTTGGTTTTAAAATAGTGAAAGAATTAATTAAGGTACAAGACATTAGCGTTAACCAATAAACATATTCTCCTTAACCAGTTTATCAGATTAGCCAACTAGTAATATATTGGAGTTTGGAAGGAATAAAGAGAGAATATATTTAAATTTTGCACCCAAGCAACAAAGAATTTCAAGTCACCTTAAGGGACAAAAACATTCTCAAGACAACACTTGGGACCACAAGGCAGAACTTAAGAGGAGTTAGTTTAACAAAGAATGCAACTGGAATCTTCTATAATAATAAATATCATAATAAAGGAGTTAATAGTTTTGGACGGTGACATACAAAAGGAATTATACTAGTCACAAACAAAACATATGCTCACTTCCAGCAGCTCTTTAATAAAATATTTAGGTTACATTGCTATTTCAAGGATCACACTGTCCCTGAAAGAATCACATTCGTACACATCCAAAAACCCGTAGGTTAGTATGTCTTATGTTTTACTTTAGTTTACAACAGTAATCTGGAAAAAGACTTTGGGTTTTCATTTTGCAAGAAGATAACACACAAAGCAAATGAGGAAATTAACTCCACCCTGCCTTTTTAAAGATAATATGGTAGGTAAATAAAATTTTGATAGAGATTTTCTTAAACACTTTAATAAACAATACAAGATTTCCTTAAAAGAAAAACAGCTAAATAAGTGGTGTATGGGTGTACATGCAAAACCCAAGGAAAAATATTTATAAAACTAAAACCAAGAATTGTTCACAAGTCCTACAGCAATCAAATTACTTGGTCTGTCTACCTTTCCAAGTATTTAAAAACTGACATCTAACATAACACAAAGCTGTCTCCATTTTTCAAATGGTTAAGGTCAATTATTCTGATATTTACACCATCACATATTTCCTACTACTATAAACAATGCATGAAAGCTTAGCAAACTTCACTTCATGCCTGGAAATGAAAATCGTCAAATGGCAAACCCCATCTTGCATAACTTTAGCCTTTACTCTAACTACCACACAGGTTTTCTTCGGTTCTTCCAAAAAGGCCAGTTCGTTCCCTCCTTAGGGTACAGTCCTCCTTCAGTATCTGTGGGGGGATTGGTTCCAGGACCACTCATGGACACCGAAATCCGCAAATCTCCGGTCCGTTATATAAAATGACACGGTACAGTCGGCCTTCCTTATCCCCAGATACAAAATCTGTGGATACAGAGGGCTAACTACATGTACATAGCCTTTCTCCCAAATCTTGATGGAGCTAAATAACTCTTCAGCATCCATCAGATCTCTGCTCAATTTTACCTCCCCAATGAAGCCCTCCCTGTTTGCGCATTCTCAGGTGGGTTGCTGCCTCTCTCATAACACACTGTTCTTTTCCTCACACCAGTTGTCAACTTAGTGTGTTTCTTTGTTTAATCTGTCTTCCTCAACACAGGATAAGTGTCATAAGGGAAATATATCCATTTCATCTGCCAAGAGCAACACATATGTTAGGGGCTTAGTAAATATTTATTAACTGAAAATGAATGAATCAACGATGACTGAGTAAATGAGCAAAATAAAGTAAGTCAGAGAATCATGAATAAATACTACTATAACGCTCATTAAAAAAATTTTTAAGGGCTTCCCTGGTGGTGCAGTGGTTGAGAGTCCGCCTGCCAACGCAGGGGACGCGGGTTCGTGCCCCGGTCCGGGAAGATCCCACATGCCGCAGAGCGGCTGGGCCCGTGAGCCATGGCCGCTGAGCCTGCGCGTCCGGAGGCTGTGCTCCGCAATGGGAGAGGCCACAACAGTGAGAGGCCCACATACCGCAAAAAAAAAAAAAAAAAAAAAAAAGTTTTTAAAGTGGAGACACTTTGAAAATAACTGAGATACTCCTCTGAGAATTTCTCACAGAATATCATATAATACAACTGTCAAGTATAGTAATTACTTCTATAAGGAATACTGTCAAATTTCAGAGTGCCTTCTAGAAAGTCAAGTTGAATCATAAGACAATCCAAAATGGAAAACAGGGAAAAAACTCCTCAAAAATAAAAACCCCGACTAAACAAAATCATTTTCACACACAAAAAGATTCAATATCACACATGATACAAAAGAAATAATAAATGTGGAATGAATGAATACATGCCTAATATTCCTACAGCTATTTTCTTCACAGTTTTTAGTGTAGACCAAAAAAATGTGAATTTACATAACGACACTTCAATTATCCTTCTTATGAAATTTAGATAGAAGTTAGGATGTAGAATTTTTGCCAGTGTGTTTGTTTCTGTGAACCTAGAAGCAGTTTAGAATATCAGGAGCAGAGAATCTTCAATTTAAAGCATTCACAAGCACCAATAAAAATAGCTTACAAATCTCATAGAAATGCATACTTTTTTCCTAATTAATTCACCGTACTGACTCATTTGGGGGGCTTTTTTCATAAAAAAAAAAGAAAAGAAAAATCGAAAGGTGTAGAGTTGGTGGGGTGGGATGAACTGTGCTCCCGGTGGAAGCAGAGGAGCCCAGGGGGAACCATGGTAGTTCCCATGGTAGTGGGAACCAGTACAGTGGTAGCAGCTGGACTGACCATTGCTGCTGCAGGATTTGCAGGCTGTTATGCTTTGCAAGCCGTGAAGCATGTGGAGCCTCAAGTAAAACAAGTTTTTCAAAGTCTACCAAAATCTGCCTTCAGTGGTGTCTATTACAGAGATGGGTTTGAACCCAAAATGACAAAATGGGAAGCAGCATTAATACTAGGTGTAAGCCCTACTGCCAATAAGGGAAAAATAAGAGCTGCTCATCAATGAATTATGCTTTTAAATCACCCAGACAAGGGAGGATCTCCTTATATAGCAGCCAAAATCAATGAAGCTAAAGATTTACTAGAAGGTCAAGCTAAAAAATGAAGTAAATGTATGATGAATTTTAAGTTCTTACTCATTTATGTATATGAGTACCAGCTTTTTATAATAAAATGCTTCAAAGCTTAAAAAAAAAAAGAAAAAAAAATCACTTAGTAGTATATGAACTCAGGAGCCATCACTTGGGAGACCTCAGCTCAGTGGGAAAGTAACACAGACAGCACACCAGAGATGGACTGGTAAGGTGGCTTCTGAAGTAAACCCAATCTGTCTCTGAAATGTTCAATTTCCCAAACTAACAAATTTCTTTCTTCTTTCCTCTTCCTTTTTCTCCTTCTTCCATGATTTACTGATTTAATACTATATATGAGAGTCTTATATATGGTACACACTCAATAACTTAATATTATAAAAGCCTGAAAGATTGGAGATGCAGAAAAGCATCACTTGCAAGCTGGCAGAGACAGATAAAACAGGGCAGGGGTGATTCCAGGGTCAGTCTAGGAACAGAATCCAGCAGCTGCCTGCCTTTTAAGCCCCCACTCCAAATGACCTAAAAGAAGAATGAGTGATAAAAGATCTGTTAGAAGGTAAAATAGTCATGTGGGAAAATAGCTTTTATGATGTAAGCTGAACTGAAAGCTGACCCAATATAGACATGTTACAGAGAAAAATTATTTTAATTTTTTTTATAATTTGTAATAGTGGTGGTGGATGGAAAAGTCAAGGTTTTGCAATCAGACAGACCTAGTTTGAGTCTAAATTTTGCCACTTATTAGCTGAATGACCTTGATTAAGTTCTTTAAATTCTCTGAATCTTAATTTTCACATCTGTAAAAATAAGAATAACAACTGGGCTTCCCTGGTGGCACAGTGGTTGAGCGTCCGCCTGCCAATGCAGGGGACACAGGTTCGTGCCCTGGTCCGGGAACATCCCGCATGCCGCGGAGTGGCTAGGCCCGTGAGCCATGGCCGCTGAGCCTGCGTGTCCGGAGCCTGTGCTCCGCAACAGGAGAGGCCACAACAGTGAGAGGCCCGCGTACCACAAAAAAAAAAAAGAATAACTACCTTTCAGAATTATTCTGAAAATTAAGTGGGAATGCGTGTAATACTTGCCATAATTGCAATAATTGTAGCTTTCATCATCAGAGTGGAGGAGGAGTAGAGAAGATCAAGATGTACCCCCCAACCTAGCTGAAGAAGATGAATCAGGCTTGTTGTCATTACGTCCAAAGCAGCAGCAACCCTTCCAGGGCCTCTGCCTCAGAACATCTTCCTCATACGCAAATTTGGACTCATTCCAGGTCTCTGCCAATTGGAACGAGAATGACTGGCTCAAATCCCCATTAAATTCAACACTATCCGGTAGCCAGTTTGCTATTCAAGCTACAGCTGTGACTAAATATTACCTACTGTCCCTGAAACCACCCCCTTCGTTTATTTGCCTTACACAAATAGACTTTATTATGTACAGCATTCAGTATGATCAGACCCTGAAGCCAATATTCAATATCCTAGACACTAATTTCAACAAGGCCTAATTTATGCAAATTAAACACTGTACCACTTTCCACTGTTAATTTTCACAGACTTAATACAATTAGAATCTAAGGTTCTGACACTTAATGACAAGACAAATCATGCAAGAATTATGAACACCTTCTTTGTTAAATCTACCGTATTTATCAAAATATGGAAAACAAAAATAACATTCTCTTAAGGCAAGGGTTCTAAAATTAGGTCTAGGTGATTGTAACTGAAAACAGACAATTCATAATGCAACCTATCAACCCGTTAAGACCAACTCTTGTAATTTTTCCCTCTATGAAATTCAGAAAACTTAATCTCCCATATTTTCAACTGCTTATTTTTTACTGCCAACTCCCATCAATTTGGCAAGTAGATGAGAGCAGTAATCACTGGAGAAAATGTAGGAGGAAAAAAATGAGCCAAATCAACTGATTTTGTTTCGATAGTCTATTTAATCCGCACAATGAGTCAGCCCACGTGTTCCTACTAAATGTAATTAAGTGTATTTTGTAATTTTTGCTTTAAAAAAGAGGTCTTGTGTATAATAAAACACCTTGTGTCCTTAAATAACAGTGGTAGAAATAGTTGCTACGGTGATAGTTTGGGATTAGCATCTTATTTTCACAATAATGAATGTTTTGACTTCGACTATGAATAGATTTCCTTATCAGTACAATCAAAATTCAATTTGAATAAAGTTTTGGTAGTGGCTTTTAAGGAGACAAAGTACATCAATAATATATAATGTTTCCTTAAGGATACACAGTTACTGCTATGTTTCCATTTCTTCTAGTCAAAAATCAATGTCACACTAGGCCATAATGAATGGCTGCTTGCCAGCTGCACTTAACTGACTGAAACTCATCATTCCTTTAAAATCTATTCTTCTAGCAAGAGTAATTTAATAACTTGACTTAAGTTTGTGATTTGATTCAGACATATAATCTAACCATGGTATGGAAAGTAAGGGGAAAAGGCTGTCTTGATTAGTATTACAGATGTTTACAACATAGCCAATTTTTAAAGGAAGGACAGAAACTACAGTCACTTATTAGATACAGATTCACACCTGTTGTCTGTCATGTTTCAAACCCCTAGGTGTGAGATTTAGTCAAGGCAAATGAAAATGAAGAAGGACCAGCTGCAAAACATGATTTTATTCTCATACAGTAATTAAAAGGAAAAACTGCACAACGTGGTGTATCTATGACAATCCCATTTTTTCATGTCAAGGACAGTTCCATTTTCTTTTAACAGATTTGTGTTGCTGTCAAGTCTGTTATAAAGGCTAGTACTCACAAGTCTAAGCTATGGACCTACTTTATAGTTTTGGTAGTCTCTCCAATTAGCTTTGTCAAATTTCTTTCTGAAGCATGCTAGTGGCGTGTCAGAAAAAGTAAACGTCATCATTCCATTCCAACCCCCACTCCTAAGTTTCTGCCACAATGAACTGTTTATCAACGGCACATTAGACATCAGACCTTATACCTTATGAACACTAAATGCTTTTAAAAGGTAAACCATAGAGCACCTAAAACACATGTGGTACAACAGTAACAGCACATCAGCACAGGTCAACCCTACAGTGTTATGTGCACATTCTTGCTCGAAACACCTTAAAGTAACAATACCTTATGTTTTTATGTTTGAATTAGACAAACATTTAATTCACATTTGCATCTTACTTTTTTTTTGTGTGTGTGGTACGCGGGCCTCTCACTGTCGTGGCATCTCTCGTTGCGGAGCACAGGCTCCGGACGCACAGGTCCAGCGGCCACGGCCCATGGGCCCAGACACTCCGTGGCATTCGGGAACCCCCCGGACCAGGGCACAAACCCGCGACCCCTGCATCGGCAGGCGGACTCTCAACTACTGCGCCACCAGGGAAGCCCTGCATCTTATTTTCTAAAACTATTAATTTAATATGCTTTTGAATATTATGAATAAGAGTGTATTCATCTAAAACATGTTAATATACTCCAAGTCACCATGCGTGTGCCTCATTTGAGGAAAATAACAATTCTAATTTATAAACAGATCTTTCCAAAAAAAAAAAGGTCACTTTAAACACATTCACCACTGTTTTCTATCATGTATCAAATTGAAAATATGATCTGCTTTGTCAAAACTTTATCTCTATAGGAGACAGTGAGTAGAAAGGAAGGGTGAAATACATAAGCTTTGGAGCTAGATCGACAGAGATGTAAATACTCGCTCTACAACTTACTAGCTGTGTGATTTGAGGGTAAGTCACTTAACAGTTCTAAATGTTAATTTTTTCACCTGTAAAAAAGGAGATACTATTTACTTCAAGTTAAATAACACACGTAAAGTGTCTAGCAAGAAAAAAACAATGTATAAGAAAATTAATGCCAACTTAGCCTACTTACATGAAATGATTGTTACTGACAGTATAACTGACCACAGTAGCATTTATGAATCAAGGAAGCAAAGTGCTACTTATTATGGCATTTATAGTTAAGGACCAAGGTCTAAGCAAATGTATGCTCAGTTTTCACTTTTATCTTTATATGTAAGTACAAAGTACATGCCATATGCACACACATACATACATACACACATATCTTTTCCACCAAGGAGGAAACTACCAGATTTTCTATGTCTCCAGATGATTTATGCACCAAATAACTTGAAGCACTTTAATGGACACTTTAATAAATACACCTTAATGGACAAAAAAAAAAATTTTTTTTTTTTTTACAGTCAATGAAAGGAGGTGCTTACAGGTATTGCTTAGGTATTTGAAGCCTGTAGCAAAAAACATATTGTTAAATTTCAAAATGTCCTAACATTGTATATGGAAAATATGATTCACCTAACCCTTAACCAATCTATGAAACAGGTTTTCTTTCCAGATCATGAAGAAGTATTCACTAAAAGGGCTGTGCATTGTAGAACTATTTTGGTGTTTTTTTGTTTGTTTGTTTGTTTTTTAAGTGGAGGCTAAAATGAAAAGAATAATTCAGAAAATAGAATATTTATTTCCCTTACCATAAACTTTTGCTGAATACACTAGGGAATTAGAGACAGCAAAAGAGAGCAGGATGAGGACAGGTGTATGTTGCTCAGCTATCACTCAGATCATCAATAAATCAATCCCTTTGAGATTTTGATTTTAACATACAGCTGAAGTATATCAGCTAGGAAAGAATCCAATCTCTTCCAAGATTATTTATAACAAAGCACTCCTAACTGAAGTCCAATTTGTTTGTGGAATTGCAGTCATTCTGATTCAACTAAACAATAAATGAAGCTGCCTTTAATAGCTCCAACTCTCGAGCATAAAAGAAAACAAAAGGGAACTGCATGACAACAATACTTCACAACCCAGGGGCCCAGATGATTTTCATTTCCAAGCAGTTACTGAAGTGGAGAAAAAAATCTAACAGGCCACAGAGAACAATTCATTCACCTGAACTGCCCGTGCATCAGCTGTATTTCACATAGTGAGCCATTCATGTTATGCAAATGAGCTAGCTGGGGCTTTTTTTTTTTTTTTAACCATTTCTCTTAGTTCTGAAGGCCTCGTGCATCACCAAATTTCCAGACATGTCAGATGACCACTCTAAATGCTCCTCCAACTCAACCAAAGCCAAAAGCACAGCTAGACCATGACTACTGATTGAAGGAGAGCAAATTTGGGAGGCTAGGAACAGGAACATGCTAGAATTTTTCCAAAAAGCAAAGAGAAGTAAACGTATAAATATTCCTCAATGAAGTAAGTTTGGGTTCTGACATACTATTATCTTCCATAATGATTCAATTATTTAGAAACAACTTATCATCCTGTCTTCCATAACCATTTCTTATTTTGTTATATTTAGTAAGCTGTATTTTACTAGGGAAGAAAAGAGGACTGTATGATATTTTTTTGTCCTATAACAAATCTTTTTGTGCACTTTTCTTCTGACTCAAGTATCTAAAGGTCAAAAATACTGTTACCGAAAAACCTGCCTTATTCTTTTTATGCCAAGTAAACAGCAGTTCACTTCAGAAGAAACAGCATTTTTTAAGCTTGATGTTGCCTTGTTCACTTGCCATTCAATCATTCCAGAAATATTTATTATGCTGAATATGAAATATATATTTATTAATATGTTGAATTATGAAATACTTATGCTGAAAGTGTTCACCATCACTAGTAATTCTCCATCTAAATCTCTTATAGAATTAAAAGCTGCAATATAACTGAAGCAAACTGTCAGGAACAAACACTGCACTAGCAAATTCTCAAGTTGTTAAGGTTGATATTCTTGCATGGAGAGTAGTCATTTCAACAACAGATCTTAAAGTCCTTCCTGTATTGGGCTATAATCCTATATGACAGGGAGCTTATATCCATTACAGAAGTAAAATTTTCAACTTTAGAGAAGTAAAAGACTTAACTCCGTACATCTGCTTCTTGTTACTAAAAATTTACAAACTGCTTCTAAAGATAAAAGCTGTCCATTTGGGGGAACAATACTATTTCTATTGAACTTCCATCTTACATCTAAAAACATAATGCCACTCTGTCACTGCTTTCTTCATGTGTCTTATTCCCTAATACAAGATCTGCTCTGAAGGCCCACCTAGTATACTCTCTTCTAACAAAACACCTCATATCTGTGAAAGCTATGACAAGAACAGAAAAGAGAAACAGAATTTGCTTTAACAAAAGAAGAGAACATATCTCAGAATCTTACCAATAATCACTGTTTTTTTAAAATTTATTATTTTATTTTATTTTTGGCTGCATTGAGTCTTCGTTGCTGCACACGGGCTTTCTCTAGTTGCAGCAAGTGGGGCTACTCTTTGTTGTGGTGTGTGGGCTTCTCATAGCAGTGGCTTCTCTCATTGCAGAGCATGGGCTGTAGGCACGCAAGCTTCAGTAGTTGTGGCACACAGGCTCAGTAGTTGTGGCTCATGGGCTCTAGGGCACAGACTCAGTAGTTGTGGTGCACAGGCTTAGTTGCTCCGTGGCATGTGGGGTCTTCCTGGACCAGAGCTCGAACCCGTGTCCCCTGCATTGGCAGGCGGACTCTTAACCACTGTGCCACCAGGGAAGCCCTCATCGCTTCTTAAAGTAGGTCATTCAAGAGTATGAAGAATGATCTTCCTCTCTATCTCAAACTCACATGAAGGATTCTCTCCCTCAGGAATGGGTTCAAATGAAGCAATGGTTTATTCATCTGGTGGTAGGGATGATCATATATCACGTAAAAGGTAAGCATCATCAACCAACAAGAGAAAGTCAAAGAGTGTGCGTGTGTGCGTGCATGCACACGCACACGCCCGCATTGATGAATGGGTATGGGGCCGTCAGAAATATGCCAATGAAAAAATTCTGAACTGAGCAGTGTCAACTCAGACTTGGCAAACAGATTACAGAGATACGAAAGTATTATGACAGATGAGCAAGCACCCTAAATACTGTCACAAGGGTATTTTAAATAGCTGTTACAAGATTTGAGAAGATAAAGGTTAGTGGACATTGCCATTGGAAAAGGGATAAAGGACAGGGAATAACTTGTGATGGAGGGCAGGAAAGGAAATGAATACCAGCCTCTAAAGAATAATACATGGCTCCAACACTGCATTAGGCTTGAGCCAACACTAAATTGGGCATTTTGAACATCTGAAATAAAATTATATTTTTGAGAACCCGTGAAGAGCCTATTTAAAATTAGTAATACTGGCACAATATGAAGATAATTATTCAGAGATATCTTTTGATATTGTTTCAGATTTATGAACTTGTTTTTTCCAAGTCCCAATCGTTAGAAAATTGTGTTTTCTATTATTACTCTAAAACCTTAGAGTCTCGCTGGAAATATATTTAAAGAGTTACTAGTTTCTAAGATCGACAGTGTCATTATTTACAAGAACGAAGATTTAGTTTGAGTCTATATAAAATGTTTTCTAAAGTAAAAATGATATGATGAGCATTAAAAATTTTCACAAATTTTACTAATGTTGCCTAGGCTTCCTCTAATTTCTACAAATGTTTCCAACTTTATTGTAAGTGGAAAATATGGTAAGAAAGAGAATATGGAAGATAAAAGACATTGTAATCCAATAAAATTCTTTGTGATAAAAGGTCTCGCCTAGAGTATTTACAGGAAGCAAGAAGAGGAGGGGTAGGGGAGGAGGTGGGGGGATGCGGTGGGACATGGTTGGGGGAGGTCTATCATTCCTCCACTAAAATGAAACCCTTCCCCAAATGTAAACTACCTAAAGGTCAATGCCAAGAGGGAACTATGACTCATAAATGACACGAGAAAAACTTAAGAATCATTTACTAAATGAATATTTACCTGCAGTGAGTGGGTATAGAGTGCAACAAAGATGGCGCCTGTCAGGTCTCAACGCGCCCTCAGCCAGGCATGGTGGGCAAGCTAAGAAGAGCGAGTGTGAGGAAGGCTGTCCAGGGAGGAGGAGGACAATGTGAAGCCAGATGAACGAGGGTGGGCGAGTGCTCCAGACATCAGAACACGCAAGGCTCAGAGGTAAGAAGCTAGATGTGATTCTGCTTGGCTGTGGGGACTGCCAGAAAATAAAGCCCTTTACAGAAAGGCAAAGCCAAGGTCATGAAAAGCAACATCAATGATATATGGAAGGAACCCCTCCAAGAGCTTTTGTCAGGGGAATCTAAAGATTGTGTTTCAGCCAAATCATACAAACTAATTGGGGTCAAAGTTAGTAACCAAAGAATCACAAAATATGTATCAACTTGTATTAAGGCTCTCAAAACCTGCTACAAACAACTTTATCTAAAGTCAGACAAGTATTTAGGCCAAAGCTCATGAAGTCAAATGCTTTCAAAAGCCAGGCAAGTCATATAAGCAAGTGAACAGGCCCAGTGGTGCCCTTAGTGAACTCAGGAGGACTTGCGATGATAACTCAGCCCCCAAAACCACTGCCAGGCAGAGTTTTAGGTGCAGCATGCCCTCATATAACGTTTAAAGAAAACCAGAAATCAAGACTCTTAGGTGAAATACATTAATTTTTAAACACCACCAACTAAATCAATGTTTCTCAAAATGCTAAAGTACCACATGAAAATATTTGCAGAAATTATGTAACTCCACAGATAGCAAGATCATTTAGAACAAATTCATTAAGTCACAGAGTACAGGTATCAAGTTATCCCAGATTTGAGCTAAACATTTTTTCCCCAAATACCTTCATTGGAAGAGATTTCTGAGTGAAAAATTTTGCTTTGGTGGCTATTAATGGCAGAGAAAAGTAAGTTAACCTGTTCTCATTTGGGCAGAAATCTGTTTGCCTTTGTTTGGTTTGAATTTTCTCATCTCAAAGTAAAGTGGATGGTCCTAAGCATTCCGGAATGATCCTAAAAGCCTTTGAATATATGCAAATCTGCAAAGAGGAAAGCTTAAAAATATAGACCATAGCCATTATGGAACATTTTTTAATTCACCTATCAATCTCTGATCTGGTAAACAGAAATGAACAAAAGGATGCTATTTCATGGATGACACTCTGAAATGGGCCATTTCACTGCCCAGTACTGTACTCACAGTACTACTTCAACCCTCATGGTGGAATGTCAGTATACCTAATACTAGTTTATTGGATAACTGATGAGCCCAATGTGTTAACATTTTATAGACAAAAAAAGAAAGAAAAGAAAAAAAAAATCAAGCTACATACAAATGCTTATCTAGTCTGTAATATTTTGTTTCTGGAAAATAATCTTCAGCTCTTATCAATGCTAATTTACATAGTAAACATATGCAACTCTCAAATGAAATTCAAGTAATATGATATAAAAATTTTAATTATCCACAATCCCATACCCAGATATAAACACTTCCTATTTTTAATCTATGTTCCAAACTAATACATCAAGTAATTCTAGACTGATGAAAACTTCTACTTATGTAAGCAATTCCACCTGCACTCCAGCAACTCCTACTATTATAATCACTAACATCAGTGCATTTTTTTCCATTTCCTCACATTTTTATTTTTAAAAACCCCCACAATAATAACTGGATAGATTTATTTTGTAATATATGTCTATTAATGGGAACAATGGGATTCTTCACTGGGAATTAATATTTTGCCTAACTGGGAATCAAAGATTGTTTTCCTTATAATCATAGTTGACTGCAAATGTAGCAATCAAGTACCCCAGTATTTACCCAAAATAATAAAAACTTATGTCCACACGAAAGCCTGCATGCAGATGTTTACAAGAGCTTTATGCATAATTGCCAAAACTTGGAAGCAACTAAGATATCCTTCAGTAGGTGAATGAATAAACATACTGTGGTACATTCAAACAATGGAATATTATTCAGCACCAAACGACGTGAAGAAAACTTCAAAGCTTATTACCAATACATTTTTAAAGCATTTCTTCCCATAGTGATCAACATGGTTGCCAATACTGAGAGACTATTTTCTCTTCCAAAAGTACTGCAAATATCATAATTAAAGAAAATAATTCAACCACAAATTGAATACCATATTTTCCATGAGGCTAGAATGTGTTCTGACATATTACAAGTGCAATGTTGTCAGATACAATTTTAAACACAGTGTTTGAAAATTTCAGAGTATAAAATTAGTAGAACAGAGGAATGGTGGAAAGGAAGGTGTAGATCATTCATTTTACAAAAAAATTCTCCACTTAAAATGACTCATTATGAGATATCTTTATAGAGCACCTTCTAATAATAATAATAAATAATAACATTATTTATTTTTGGCTACATTGGGTCTTCATTGCTGCACGTGGGCTTTCTCTAGTTGTGGAGAGCGGGGGCTACTCTTCATTGCAATGCACAGGCTTCTCATTGCAGTGGCTTCTCTTGATGCGGAACAAAGGTTCTAGGTGCACAGGCTTCAGTAGTTGTGGCATACGGGCTCAGTAGTTGTGGTGCACGGGCTTAGCTGCTCCATGGCTTGTGGGATCTTCCCGGACCAGGGATCAAACCTGTGACCCCTGCATTGGCAGGCAGATTCTTAACCACTGTGCTGACAGGGAAGTCCAATAATATTATTATAGTGTATAATTAACAAAAAATTTCACATGTATGTCAACTTTACCCTAATAAAACCCTGGGGATTACGAATTATGAATACAAGTTTACAAGTGAAGAAAAAATCAGCCTCAAGAAAGGTAAGCACTATGCCCAGGATCTAAAAAATAAAGGAGCCACAGATAGATGAGCCAGGATTTGAAATGAAGTCTACTAATTCCAAAGCTCACGCTCTGGTTAACATGAGCATTTCTAGAACAATCAGAGTACAGAGAGCATCTGTAGTAATCATTGCCCAAACCAAAAGTTTTAACTAAACATTAAAATTCTTTTCAAGAAAAGGTTATCTATCTATATGCTGTTTCTAACCAGAAAATAACTCCCACATACTAGCTTTATCTGCTTTCTATCATTCAAAGCCACTATTACCAAGGAATGTTTCTGGAAACAATAAATGCTTTTGACGTTTTTCTTGCATTTTTTAGAGATATTCAATAGCTGTAACAGTCTAAATCCTCGTCACTGAAAAGAATAAACCATGAAAAATTTTCTCTCTGAAAGGAAACTAAAGCATGCAGAGATTAAACAACACTGCATGTTGTTTCTTTGGAAAAGTGAGATTGTTTTTACTTAAAAGAGTTAGTTGCTTGATTTAGATAATATTCTAGCAAGCACATAAAAAAATACCTTCTGCTCTTCCTGTTTTAAAGTATTATGCTAATTAAGTTTTTGAATACAAAAACATCTATTTACCAAAGTTACAGAATAACAAAATGGCATTTATCAAACTTCATTTTGCCTTTAAACCAAACATCTCCAACTGATGCACAAATAAACTATAGTAATTTTTGAATTTGTAAAATAATGTTTGAATCTAATCAATATTCTCTAAAAATACCATACTTTCACAATTGTGCAGAATTCAGATGTAGAAATAAGATAACATTCCTAACACTAAAGTGGTTACAAGTGTGATGTTAGGGACACATTTTGGTTCATTGTATAAGATGCTACATGTTATTTCTTCTTCTAATTCAGTTTGGAAGCCAACTCCAAATGAATAAGATGTATCAAGGAAACCTCCCATTGAAGGAGGATTAAGACAAAATGCACTTCACTTTTACAAATAAGCAGTTTCACTTTTAAAAGATACTTGCAGCTTCTCATTATCACACAGATGTTCAGTTTATGTCCATTGTTCACAGAGGACCAGGCTGCCTAGAGTGAAAAGTTTTTTAATTTGAGTAAAAGTGTAAAGTGTTTTTCCGTATCTGTCACGGGAAACTCATAAAACTGAGCGCCCCTCAAGTGGTGCAAAATGGCCCTTCAATAATTCAGCTCTCTGCCCTGAATTGCCCAAATTATCATACACTGAATTCACACCCTCTGAGAAAGAAGTTTTCAAAATACCTGAATTGTAATGCCTCTAAAAGACGGAAAACACAAGGGCAAGAAGCAGTTTCAGGTACTTAACTAAAAAATATCTGGGTAGATCAACAACTCCAGAGATCTTTCTAAATATGACACGAGTCCATCATTTTAACTTAATCATCTTAAACTACCTGTAATTTATAAAAGTAGACTAGACTCACACAATTATATTCCAGACAAATACCAAAACAAGTTTTTCCTTCAAGGGATTTATTAGATCTTAATATAATCCAACTAGAAAGAAACAAATCATTCTCAGATTCTCTGATGAAAAAAACCAACCAAGACTTAATTTGGCTGGCAGTGTTTCATATGGAACTTAGAATATTTCCCCCAAAAGATGCCATATCTCTTACTAAAAAAGAGTAATATAAAATAGTCCATATTATATATTAATAAGGGTGGTTGTTCAGTTACCTTGTTTTAACTGAAAATTAATCTGAAGCCTGACATTCTGTAGGACAGATTGATTCAGGTCACCCGTTACAAAATTAAACATTTTCTGCTTTCACTGCATCTCATTAAACATGCTACTTCAAGTATAAATAACTCAGTGCTTTCATTTGCAGTTACCCATTTTGCTATTGTTTACAGCAACCTAATTTGGCACATAATAATTCAGGCAGCATTGGTTTCACATTACACTGAAGTATTAATTTTTAATATAATTGCATTCTTTCGTCCAACAAAAGCTAGTTCAGTGGGGATTTTACTCAAGTGATTCTTCAATTATTATACAAGGCAAATTCTTCTAAGACTTTGCACCTTTCATTGTCCTACTGATTCATTTCTCTATAAATTGAAAACTTGTTATGAGCTTATTTAAACTAACTTATTTGCTTAAACAACACAGTGAATGATTACACTGGTACAAAGTATACGCCCTATACATCTCTAAAACACCTTTTTCCAAAGGACATTTGAATCAATAACTAAACAAAGCATGTTTTCTTTTCCAGCACTATAATGTATTATTACTAAACCCCACAACTTTGCATGAAGGCTAATAAATAAATTGCTGGAACATCAATAAAATAATGATAAGAAGCATATAAGATGTGTTCCTATATGCTTCTTTCTATCACAAATTTGAATGAAGCAGATATTTGGAGAAATGAATTGAAGATCAGTTAACCTGTCATTCCTCAAATGTGGGGTGATCACAAAGAACTACAATGTACATACTTGAGAAGAAAAAAGGTGAATCGATTGAAAACAAGAAGGTCAAGGGTAAAATACAAATATTTGTTAACAAATGTTCACAAAACAGCATGAAGGCCTTCAATTAATCACTTGAAGGTGAAACATTACAGGAAAGAGCCTTAGGCTAAGTCATCAAGGAACCAGTTATTCAGATGATTCAGACAGGCATTTCAGGCACAAAACTTCAGGAACAAAATGAGGGGAAAAGCACATGAGTGAAAGAAAGACTGCAATGAGGATGGAGAGTTAAGCAGGGCCTTGGGTGTCATGCTAAGAAATATGGAATTTATCCTGAAGTCTATGGGGAGCCACTGAAGGATTTTAAACAGGAATACGATATGACCACAGAGCAGCTTTGCGTTTTAGAAAGATCATGTTGGAAACAATATGCCAGAATCCTTTTAGGAGATGACGGCAGCAATCGATGTGAGAAATGATGAGGTCCTCAACCATACTACCACTAGTAGAGAAGGAGAAACGGTAATCCATTCAACAAGCACAGAATGAGAACCCACTGTTGTCAGGTCCTGTTCTAGGAACTAGGGATACAGCAATAAGCACAAACCTCAACCCTCATGGAACTTATTTTCTAATGGCACAAACGATCTATAAACGAGATGAATAAGTGAAATAATACTATTTTATACAGGAAGAAGTACAGAAGGGGAAAGGCTGGGAAAACAATGTATCTGGGAGTGGGGTTGAAATCTCACCAAGAAGGTCAGTACAGAGCTGAAGGAAGGTAAGGGGCAGGCTATGAGAATATCTGGGTCCAGAGCACTTCAGTAAGAGAGAAGATCAAGTGCAATGACCTATAGCAGGACTGTGCTTGCATGAGTAGGAGGAAAGAGTTGGGGGGTGGGATGGGAAGGGCTGGATGAAGGTAACAGAGAAGGCAGTTAGCTCTCTAAACCCTTTGCTACCTAGACTTCTGAATAAGCAGATGAATGATATTCACCCAGGAGGAAGAGACAATCTTTGAAATGCCTGTAGCCAGAGGTCCCTAGTTCAGGATTATCTATAGTAAAGAGAACCTAAGATTTGTGAGATATGTCTCCTTGTATAGTGTTTTATCAGATATATATCATATCTGTATCATATACAGATACAACTCTCTAGAGGTTAAAATGGAGATGTTTCATAATTTCAATATTCCTTCTCTCTGGGGTAATCTCATGAACCCCACTTGGATATCTCATCTATTCTAAGCCAGAGGATCAGGTCGAACGTGGGAAGGACCTTGAGAGTTTCCCTTGATATCCTGGACCTCTCTCTAGTTTGCCTAAGCTCTTTGATTGCCTGTATCCTTGACATCACTTAATAGAGTAACGCTGGGTAAGATTTCTGATTCACGTTTGTCTGATTTGACAGTCTAGTCCTATTTGTTTGCTCAGAGGGGAATAGCAGGGAAGCCAGTGTGCTGAACATTATGATTGGAAAGAGAGTCATAAAAAGGTGAGTTCAGAGTGGTAAATGTGGGGCTGAAATTATAGTGCCTAATAAGCCATTGTAAGGCCTTTCCCACTTACTGAGAGATAGGAAACCATTGAAGAATTTGGAGTGAAAACAATGACACAGTAATTGTGACTTGTGTTTTGAGAAAAGAATGGGGTGCCAAGGGCAAAAACAGGGACACCTGTTATTATAATAAGTAGGTGAAAGATGATGGTGGCTTGGAGAGGTAGAGGTAGTGGAAATATTTATATTCTGGGTATATTTTGAAGATACAACCAACAAGATTTTCTGACAGATTAGGTGAGGAGTATAAGAAAAAGAGGAATTAAGCATAAACCCAAGTATTCTAGCCTAAGAACCTGGAAGGATAAAATAGCCATTTACTGAGATGAGGAAGACTATGGAAGAAGCAGGTTTCACAGGAATGATCAGGAGTTCTGCCTTGGATTTTTTTTTTTTCCCCCAGTATGCAGGCCTCTCACTGTTGTGGCCTCTCCCGTTGCGGAGCACAGGCTCCGGACACGCAGGCTCAAAAGCCATGGCTCATGGGCCCAGCCGCTCCGCGGTATGTGGGATCCTCCCGGACCGGGGCACGAACCCATGTCCCCTGCACCGGCAGGCGGACTCTCAACCACTGCGCCACCAGGAAAGCCCTGCCTTGGATATTTTGGACTTGGAATCTAATCAGACATCTAAATGGAGATGAAAGTGGACCACTGGATATATGAATCTGCAGTTCAGGCGAGAAGTCTAGAATAGACATACAAGTTTGGGCTTCATCAGCATTAGATGGTATTTAAAACCATGAGCCTGGATGAAGTCACCAAGAGACAGTGTTGTTAGAGAAGAGGTCCAAGCACTGAGCACCGGGGGACTCCAGTAATTAGAGATCAGAAAGAGGAAGATGAACAGGAAAGAACAACTGAGGAGTGACTAGGGAAATAGGGGGGGACACCAGGAGAGTGTGGCGGCTTCGCTGGAAGCCATGTGAAGAAAGTTATTCCGAGGAAGAAGGAATGCTCATCTGTGTCACCTCACCTTATAGTCAAGAAAAATGAGAATTAAGATTTGTCCATTGGATTTTAGCAACATGGAAATCACTAGTGACCTTAATAAGAAGAGATGTTTAAAAGGTAGAACACACAGGTTTTTATCTAAAAATGATTCCTTAGGTTCTGGCTAGGGTGATTGGGTCGGTAATAGTATATTAACAGACGGACATAGTAAATACAGTCATGATTCTCCACACTCAGCTTCGAAGTTTAATAAAAATCCCCAACTGCATCTCTTACTAATAAAGTATTAACACTTAAAGTGAAATATCCACATATTAACACAGAAAACTTGAAAAAAGGAGTTGCAAAGGCTAATAATTCATTGCTTTTTACCTGTCTCTTCTTAAAATGAGACTTCTTAAACAGATCTCATTTTAAGAAGAATGGTGCTTATCAAAGAAGGGCACTGAGTTAAGTCTATCATTAAAATTATGCAGGATTAAAAGGCCTCATTCACCTAAGAGAAGAGATCCAGATTTGGGTCTATTAGCTTGCCCAACAGTCTAATCCTTGAGGTAGGAAAGATGCTTCCAAATCATTTCTGCTGGAAACAGCAGATGGAGATTTTGTTTGTTTTGTTTTGTTTTATATGTTCCCTCTTGGCAAGTACACTTCTGGAAAACTTGCCCAGAAGAAACTAATCCTCGAAGCAGGAATTTTTTTTTTAGGTTTCTGCCCAAGAGGAATTTAGTTATGGATGGGAAATTTAGGGCTGGATACCAGCTGTAGCCATGAATTAATTACAAACCAGAAACCGAAACTGACAGACCAGAAGTTGACCAAGTAGTTACAGAGAAGGTTAGCTAGTAAGGTTAGCATCCAGGGAAAATTCATGTGGCCAACAGGGAGGCTACCCCTCCACCCTACTGCCAGGACACTGTGTATAGAAGCAAGCGTCCACCCACCCCCAGACTCCATCCACTAGTGAAGCAGCAGCTCCTAAGTCGTGGTAAATGTAGATCAGGTGGAGAAAATAATAAATCTCCCAGGGGCAAGTCTTTGGTACCCATAGCTGTGCAGCATGATACTCAAGGCAGGAACCAATGGGCGAGGACACAGATATCCCGAACTGACCCCATCAACTTCCAATCTTTTGTTATCTAAGTCTTTTATACAAATAAGTAAAAGGGTTAATTGTTTAAAGCAAGCTTGTTTACAGATCATTGGAAACAATTATTAACTTGATGAGCTTCAGAGAGCTGTGAGATAATCTAGCACTAACCTAAAGATATAGACAACATTTCTCAAATCCTGCTTATTTTAGCAGAAAACCATTTAAGGCAGAGTCATTTCCACATGGCTTAGCTGACAGCCTGCTTCCCACGTTAAGTTCACAGGAATTCATTCTCTCCAACTGTCCCTGAACATAGAACAGGCTATATTTCTGAAAGCCTCTTTCTGTTTAAAATATATTCTATTAAACATTTTTTTTCTCCTATGTCTTGGCTACATTTTCATGAGCAGTGTATTTTCATGGCAGCAGTGAATCCAGACTGCAATCTCAACTTTTTGTTGAGATTTCTGATTCTCAGTGGAAACTGATAAATATCATTCAACTTGATTCAACAAACCCTCATGGAGCAGTTACTATGTACCAAGAGCTGTGCTAATGAAAAGCTGATTAAGAGACCAATTCTTACCCTAAAGGAAGGAACTGGAACTCTTTTTTTTTTTTTTTTTGTGGGGGCGGGGTGGGGGGAAGATCCGAAGAAAACTGTATGGAAAGGGACATCGTTTGAGGTGGACTGTGAAAGATGGTCAGAGTTTCAACTGGCAGAAGAGCATTCAATGAACAAAAACAGAAAAGTGGCCTGTCCAAGCAGGAGGGAAGGTGGGCGGGAAGAGGAGATGGGGCCATGTCACAAAGGGCTTGAATCTCCTGGTGGCGAGGCTGTGCTTAATGAGGAATCACGGAAGACTTAAGAGGTGGGTGGGGGTGAGAGGACTCAGGTTTGATTTCTTCAGACTCAAGGCAGGATAATGGATGTCTTAGAATATGAGACAGAGAGAATGTGTGGTCAAGAAAAGATGCAATGGGAGCTTTCTGTTTCTATTCAGGGAAATGGGAAGAGAAATACAGACGTTGTACGCATTAAGGAGTAGACACTACATGATGACTGAGGAAACGACTGGATACCCAGTCAGCGAGGTCTTCCCTGACCACCCTATTCAAAATTACAGCAGTCCACTCACATACACACAACCCCACTCCTCTTTTCCATTTTATCTTTTTTCGTGGCACTTACCACCATTTAACATACACAAATTTAAACATACTTTAAATCACATCTTACTCATTTAGTTTATTGTCCGTCTTCCTCAACCATAAAGTAAGGTTCATGAGGGCAAGGACTTTGATCTGTTTTGTTCACTCTACCACTGCAGGGATTTACTAAGTATTTGTTAAATTAATGAATACATGAATAAAGACCAAAATGACTGAAATCTGATGGTGTCATGAACAGAAAATTAATGGTTTTAATGGGGTCAGGGTTTTCTTTTCCAAGTCATGAGGCTATAGATGATTATGGCAGGATCAACAGACCTGGGTTCTATCTCCAGCTCTGGCACTAAGGTGATGTGTCAGTTTAGACGAGTCATTTTTCCTCCATAAACTGTATTTCCCTCATCTGTAAAACCAAGGTTTAATTAAACTTACATATGCCTACTGTAGGAGTAAACGAAGTCCCAATTTAATTAGCTAAGGATATGGGACCTTCCTGCCAGATCTGTGAAACAGCCAAATTCTTGTCATGTCACTACCCTTTTATACATTTGGTTAAAATAATTTACCCAGAAAGAACTTATGCTGCTATAGACATGTTTCCATTTAAAGGAATGTTTACAAACAGTAGCTTTCCTAGTTCTTGAATCATACTCAGTGTGGGGAAGGTCACAGCCTCTTCCAGATGGAGAAAGCAGAGCAGGGCCCAGGTGTCCTTGATCAACCTCTCCGCCCTAGCTTTCCAGTGTTCCAGAAAGCTTGTTTCTCCAAAGGCCACCCTTAACTGATTTAATACTCTGTTATCTGAGTGGTTTTGATAATGAGTTTGGTCCAAGGATCCCAATTACAAATTAATTTCCTCCCAACCTCCAAGATCCCTTTTAGTGTTAATATGCTATATTTCTATAAACTTTAATAGGACCTCACCCAGTGGGTAGAGCTGATAAACGTTCTTCTTATAAATACAAATTCACCATCAGAATACATATGTCCCACCAGATAGCAATTTCTTTAAGCATTGAAAAGAAGTGTAGTGATTTGGAATGAGAGGAATTTTAAGTAGTTTGAATGGGTTATAAATATAACTGTAAAGTCCTTTGGAAACAAAGTTATTGAGATATATTCAATGCCATGATTTCAACACAGCCTAATGTGTTATTATTTAACATTCCTATCCCACTTGGTTAGCATTATGGTTCATGAGCTGTAGGGTAATGGGGGAAGTGTGCCATCTGCTTCACTGCTAGGAGCACTGGTCTCCTGAGGTCACTAACTGTGATTATAAATGTGGCCTTAAAGTAAACAGTGACTCCATGCCCTAAGAGGGCCAGAAGCTCAGATGTTCTTCTTGCAATTCTCTCACTGATTTACCAGGGCAACTTCTCAGCAGGAGACTTAACCTTGAGCTATCTCTTTAAACCCAATCTTTAACAGACTTGATAAGGGCAATATTCTTTTTCCCTCTCAAAGCTTTCAGATTAGACTACGTTTTTTCTATATACCATTCTCCAGGGATAGATATTACTTATCACCCACAAAGGTGTTGGCTGGGTTAATTAAAAATATGATTCCAAGATAGACCACAAATTGAAATGCTAAAACAAGGATCATTCCCTCATGTCTATGAGTTCATGAGCCATTGCATAAAAACAGTCTCAATTCATTCTTTCTATCATTACAGAGTATCTGCTTCAAAGAAGAATAAGGAAATGCCAGCCCATTCATGCCTGTATATTATCATATTTAAGTATGATAATTCAAGGAATTTTTAATTAGCACTAATTATTAATAATCCCAGCTTTACAAAAAGAGCAGAGGAAGCAGTCACTTATACACTAGCTTTAGAATTATAAGATCTCTGCCCCCAATTTTCTCAATCATCAACCCACCCCCAAAGACGTTTTAAAATTTTGCCCTTAGAGATTTATTCCTTTGTGTTATATATTATTCCCCCCAGGTAGTCTCTTAAAAGCTGATATCCTTGGAAGATGTAGATATTAGGATGCAATCAATCACTAACCACTGTGTAAAGCCTCCCAGGCAGGAGGAACTCAAAAGTATTAGGTGTTTGGGAGCTGGCAGAGTTAGAAAAGGGAGGAAGCAGATCTAAGACAAACTTCACCTATTTCACGGTTTTGCCCAGGGCAGGCTTCCACTAATAGGTTTTAGCTTTGTGGTAGTAGCAATGGGAAAATACAGTGGTAACTTGCTGGTTTCAAAATTCAACCTCACCAAAAAAAAAGAAAAAACAAACAAAAAAACAGAAAATGGTAACTATAACCCTAGGGTAGAGATATCAATAAAAACTTCAAATTTCTGTACAAACTGCTATCTTTGCTGGTCCTTGGTAACTTGGAAAGCATCTGCAAATCTTGCCCATTCTTTATTGCTTCTAAAGTAGGTGCAGCAAGGCCCAGTGACCACATAAGGCACAAAAGCCAGGACCACAGAGGAAGAGAGGACTCCAGACTCAGGACCCCAGCATCAGGAGTGTGCTCCATCTATCTGCAAAGCTGCCAGTGTCTGCGATCATGCACCAGGCATGATTTGATTACATGACAGGGCAGAGTTTGTGGAGATGAAGGAGGCTTTCAGGTAAAATTTATATCAAAAGCAGCATTTGTCCATATAAGAAACACCTTTACATGATTCATTTCCTTGTCAAAACAAATATCAACCTTTAAGCTTTTGTATTTTTACATTGTCTCATCATCCTAAAAAAAATACATAAACATTAAGAAATGCAATCTGGGGCTTCCCTGGTGGCGCAGTGGTTGAGAGTCTGCCTGCCGATGCAGGGGACACAGGTTCGTGCCCCGGTCCGGGAGGATCCCACATGCCACCGAGCAGCTGGGCCCGTGAGCCATGACCACTGGGCCTGCACGTCTGGAGCCTGTGCTCCCCAACGGGAGAGGCCACAACGGTGAGAGGCGCGCGTACCGCAAAAAAAAAAAAAAGAAATGCAATCTGTGTGCAAAAAAATCGTTCCTAGGAGAAGACGGAACAAATGATGAGTTTTTTAAGCCAAATCAAGTACATATTATCTTGAAAAACATGCAGTTACACAAATAATCGTAAAATCAAGTAGCAAATACAACAACTATATGTGTTTGATATATACTTTGGCCTCTCTCTTCTGAGAATCCCTTATATCATCTTATAGTTGAAGAATAAAAAGACATATTTACTTAAAATGGTTGTTGTAAATAATTATCCTAAGTATCTTACAGTGAATTCTGTATTTTCTCCTCTATGTGTATGATGATGTTAGATACAAATTTTAAATTTCTCACAGTGTGTATTACAGTTTAAAAAAACGAACCAATGTTGACATCATGAAAGAAGAGGTAAATTATGGAATTCTATTATCAAAATATGAAATTATGTGTTTAAATCCAGTTAAGCGCCACTACCTCATCTGAAAGAAGACTTATAGAACACAAACCCACCCCATAGAAATGCTTTCCTAAAGAGTATAATCAAAGTCCCCTTAGAAGCTTACCTGGCGCTACACCATCCTTGGATACCTTAGCTACTTGCACCTTCTCTGAGAGCAAGCTCATCTATTTTTTTTCTATCACTGACCCACCACCTTGGTGCTGGATGCCATCCAATCTACTTCCCTCAATGACTGTCATCCATCAATGCTTCCCTCTCTCCTGTGCATCTTTAATCTCTCTCCCTACTGCACTTTTACCTAACCACATAAATAAGCTCAAGCCTCCTGCAATTGAAAACCACTCCTCTCACATAACATCGCTTCCTACCTATGTCCCTTCTTCCTTTTCTGCTCAACTTCCTAAAGAAACAACTATACACCTCAACTCTAATTCTTCAGCATTTAAGTTGTGTTCAGCTCTCAACAATTCCACATCTGCCTAACCCGGAGAACCCTCTCAAAAGTGCACTCTTCAAACAGACTGGTGACACTCCCTTTAGAGAATCCTTAGCCCTTATTCCATCTCTAACATTTGAGGCTGTGGGCCACTAGTTCCTATTTGAAACTCTCCCTTCTCTTCACTTCTGAGTCACGCCTACATCTACAAACATGTTCTTTTTTTCCTCCTGTGTGATCAGCACTTCTCTGTGATTTTTCCTGGGTCTTTTCCCAAGCCTGTAACCTGTACAAGCCCCAAACTTTGCTTGAAAAAGAAAAAAGTGGGCAAAGAGATAGTCAAACCTACTGCTTGAAGCCAAAACCTAGGAGCCATCCATGCCTATCTCAGGCTAGTCCCTTCTAATATACTAACAAAATATGCAGGGATCTTTCTAAAACACAAATCTGAGTGTATGACTTCCTATTTTGAAATCCTTATATGGAAACCCAAAACTTCAAGATCAAAGTCAGGATTCTTAGTGTTGCACAGAAAGGTATTTGCCATCAAGTATCGAGCTATTTCTCTAGCATCACCGCTGCAGCTCCTAAAGCACCCAATATTCTGATCATGCTATCTTGGACAGCCACACGTCCCTGAATATGGCATGGTCTTTAACACCTCCATCCATCCGCCATTTCCACACACTGTATTCTGATTCTAGAATACCTTTCTCTACACTGGCTAACTCTTCTTGTCCTTCAAGATTCAGCTCAGGCATCATTCATTGGTATTTGCATTTGAATCTGTACAATTCCTATTCCTACCATCTGTGTTTGTATGTGTATGTATCTTCCCCACTGATCTCAAAACCACCAGTTTGCTTTTTCTAGTGCCTACCATGTAGCTGTCCATTAAATGGGGGCAGGAGGAAGCCAGCTTGCCTTTTACATTAAAAAAAAAAAAAAAAAAAAACTTCATTCAAAGAAAATGTGTCAAAAGTGAATGTACTATAGCATAGCTTCCATTACTTGAAAGTTATCATTACCTGCCTCCCACTATGATAAATAAACTTCAGTGCTGTCTTAAGGAAACCTCTTCTACTGATCTGATTTTCACTTTTTCATAATGTCCCACATTATCCTTGAGCATAGTGACAGAGTGCAATCCCAGGACTGAAGAGTCTAAATTCGTTCCATTTGTCATGAGTATTGTATTTAGCAAGTTGAATTCTTTTTATGCAGATGTAGTCCATCAATTAACTCATCTATTTATCAGAGTTCATTATAAAGGAAAAAAAATTCTCTTTTAAAAAATACGAAGCATAAGAGGAGAAACCTTTCTCTATTATGTGAGCAAATTAGCTGTCAAAAGCAATTTTAAAAGGCTTACCAAGTAGCATCCTACCTTTTGGAAAGCATTTTCCAAGGTCAAGAGTTTAATCTAAGTAACTTCTACACAATACCTGTATTTCAACAAGTTAAGGACTGTAATTTTGACCTGACGAGATCTCCATCTAATGAAAACACAAGTATTTATCTGCTTATTTTCTTACTCAGAGCAGTTTTTCCTCAGTCCTCCAAAAAGGTACAACAATTGAATTTCACTTATGTTATACATACAAAAAGGGCATCTCTGAAAAGAGCAGGGGGGGACCTTGAAGATGGCGGAAGAGTAAGACGCGGAGATCGCCTTCCTCCCCACGGATACACCAGAAATACATCCACACGTGGAACAACTCCTACAGAACTCCTACTGAAGGCTGGCAGAAGACCTCAGACCTCCCAAAAGGCAAGAAACTCCCCACGTAACTGGGTAGGGCAAAAGAAAAAACAGAGACAAAAGAATAAGGACGGCACCTGCACCAGTGGGAGGGAGCTGTGAAGGAGGAAAAGTTTCCACACACTAGGAAGCCCCTCCGCGGGCGGAGACTGCGGGAGGCAGAGGGGGGAGTTTCGGGACCGCGGAGTAGTGCACAGCGACGGGTGCGGAGGGCAAAGCGGGGAGATTCCTGCACAGACGATCGGTGCTGACCGGCACTCACCAGCCCGAGTGGCTTGTCTGCTCACCCGCCGGGGCGGGCGGGGCTGCGAGCTGAGGCTCGGTTTTGGTTTTGGACGGAGCTCAGGGAGAGGACTGGGGTTGGCGGCTTGAACATAGCCTGAAGGGGTTAGTGCACCACGACTAGCCGGGAGGGAGTTCGGGGAAAAGCCTGCACCGGCCGAACAGGCAAGAGACTTTTTCTTCCCTCTTTGTTTCCTGGTGCGCGAGGAGAGGGGTTTAAGAGCGCTGCTTAAAGGAACTCCAGAGACGGGCGCGAGCCGCGGCTAAAAGCGCGAACCCCAGAGACGGGCGCGAGCCGCGGCTGAGAGCGCGAGCCCCCGAGACGGGCGCGAGCCACGGCTGAAAGCGCAAACCCCAGAGACGGGCGCGAGCCGCGGCTAAAACCGCGGACCCCAGAGACGGGCGGGAGACGCTAAGGCTGCTGCTGCCGCCACCAAGGGGCCTGTGTGCGAGCACAGGTCACTCTCCACACCCCTCTTCCGCGGAGCCTGTGCAGCCCGCCACTGCCAGGTTCCCGGGATCCAGGGACAACTTCCCTGGGAGTACGCACGGCGGGTCTCAGGCTGGTGCAACATCACGCCGGCCTCTGCCGCAACATCACGCTGCCTCTGCCGCCGCAGGCCCGCCCCGCACGCAGTGCCCCTCCTTCCCCCATCCCCCAACCCCCGGCCTGAGTGAGCCGGAGGCCCCGAATCAGCGGCTCCTTTAACCCCGTCCTGTCTGAGCGAAAAAACAGACGCCCTCCAGCGACCTACACGCAGAGGCAGGGCCAAATCCAAAGCTGAGCTCCTGTGAGCTGTGAGAACAAAGAAGAGAAAGGGAAATCTCTCCCAGCAGCCACAGAAGCAGCGGATTAAAGCTCCACAATCAACTTGATATACCCTGCATCTGTGGAATACCTGAATAGACAAGGAATGATCCCAAATTGAAGAGGTGGAATTTAGGAGCGAGATCTATGATTTTTTTCCCTTTTCCTCTTTTTGTGAATGTGTACGTGTATGCTTCTGTGTGAGATCCTGTCTGTATACTCTTGCTTCCACCATTTATCCTAGGGCTCTATCCGTCCATGACTTTTTTTTAAAAATTCTTTTCTTAATAATTAAGTTTAATTGTAATAACTTTATTATACTTTACCTTCGTTCTTTCTTTCTTTCCTTCCTTCCTTCCCTCCTTTAGACAACGAATCACCCCAAATTGAGGAGGTGGTCTCAGGGAGCAGGATTATGATTTTTCCCCCTTTACCTCTTTTTGTGAAGGTGTATGTGTATGCTTCTGTGTAAGATTTTCTCTGTATAGCTTTGCTTCCAACATTTGTCCTAAGGTTCTATCCGTCCCTTTTTTTTTTTTTTTCTAAATATTTTTTAATTCAATAACTATATTATACTTTATTTTATTTTTACTGTATCATCTTTCTTTCTGTCTTTTTTCCTTCTTTCCCTCCTTCCTTCCTTCCTCCCTCCCTCCCTCCCTCCCTCCTTTCTTTCCTTCTTTGCTTCTTTCTTCCTTCCTTCCTTTCCTCCTTTCCTTCTTTCTTTACTCATACTTCTACTAATTCTCCCTACTTTTTCTCCCTTTTATTCTGAGCTGTGTGGATGAAAGGCTCTTGGTGCTCCAGCCAGGAGTCAGGGCTCTGCCTCTGAGGTAGGAGAGCCAACTTCAGGACACTGGTCAACAAGAGACCTCCCAGCTCCACATAATATTAAACGGTGGAAATATCCCAGAGACCTCCATCTTAACACCAGCACCCAGCTTCACTCAATGACCAGCAAGCCACAGTGCTGGACAACCTATGCCAAACAACTAGCAAAACAGGAACACAACCCCACCCATTAGCAGAGAGGCTGCCTAAAATCATAATAAGGCCACAGACACCCCAAAACACACCACCAGACGTGAACCTGCCCACTAGAGAGACAAGATCCAGCCTCATCCAGCACAACACAGGCACTAGTCCCCTCCACCAGGAAGCCTACACAACCCACTGAAACAACCTTAGCCACTGGAGACAGACATCAAAAACAACGGGAACTACGAAAGTGCAGCCTGCAAAAAGGAGACCCCAAACACAGTAAGATAAGCAAAATGAGAAGACAGAAAAACACACAGCAGATGAAGGAGCAAGATAAAAACCCACCAGACCTAACAAATGAAGAGGAAATAGGCAATCTACCTGAAAAAGAATTCAGAATAATGATAGTAAGGATGATCCGAAATCTTGGAAGTAGAATGGACAAAATGCAAGAAACAGTTAACAAGGACCTACAAGAACTAAAGACGAAACAAGCAACGATGAACAATGCAATAAATGAAATTAAAATCACTCTAGATAGGATCAATAGCAGAATAACTGAGGCAGAAGAACGGATAAGTGACCTGGAAGATAAAGTAGTGGAAATAACTACTGCAGAGCAGAATAAAGAAAAAAGAATGAAAAGAACTGAGGACAGTCTCAGAGACCTCTGGGACAACATGAAACGCACCAACATTCGAATTATAGGGGTTCCAGAAGAAGAAGAAAGAAGAAAGGGACTGAGAAAATATTTGAAGAGATTATAGTTGAAAACTTCCCTAATATGGGAAAGGAAATAGTTAATCAAGTCCAGGAAGCACAGAGGGTCCCATACAGGATAAATACAAGGAGAAACACGCCAAGACACATATTAATCAAACTGTCAAAAATTAAATACAAAGAAAGCATATTAAAAGCAGCAAGGGAAAAACAACAAATAACACACAAGGGAATCCCCATAAGGTTAACAGCGGATCTCTCAGCAGAAACCCTACAAGCCAGAAGGGAGTGGCAGGACATACTGAAAGTGATGAAGGAGAATAGCCTGCAACCAAGACTACTCTACCCAGCAAGGATCTCATTCACATTTGATGGAGAAATTAAAACCTTTACAGACAAGCAAAAGCTGAGAGAGTTCAGCACCACCAAACCAGCTTTACAACAAATGCTAAAGGAAACTTCTCTAGACACGAAACACAAGAGAAGGAAATGACCTATAGTAGCGAACCCAAAACAATATATAAAATGGAAATAGGAACATACATATCGATAATTACCTTAAATGTAAATGGACTAAATGCTCCCACCAAAAGACACAGATTGGCTGAATGGATACAAAACAAGACCCTTATATATGCTGTCTACAAGAGACCCACTTCAGAACTAGAGACACATACAGACTGAAAGTAAGGGGATGGAAAAAGATATTCCATGCAAATGGAAACCAAAAGAAAGCTGGAGTAGCAATTCTCATATCAGACAAAATAGACTTTAAAATAAGGACTATTAAAAGGGACAAAGAAGGACACTACATAATGATCAAGGGATCGATCCAAGAAGAAGATATAACAATTGTAAATATTTATGCACCCAACATAGGAGCACCTCAATACATAAGGCAAATACTAACAACCATAAAAGGGAGATCAACAGTAACACATTCATAGTAGGGGACTTTAACACCCCACTTTCACCCATGGACAGATCATCCAAAATGAAAATAAATAAGGAAACACAAGCTTTAAATGATACACTAAACAAGATGGACTTAATTGATGTTTATAGGACACTCCATCCAAAAACAACAGAATACACATTTTTTCTCAAGTGCTCATGGAACATTCTCCAGGATAGATCATATCTTGGGTCACAAATCAAGCCTTGGTAAATTTAAGAAAACTGAAATTGTATCAAGTATCTTTTCCGACCACAACGCCATGAGACTAGATATCAATTACAGGAAAAGATCTGTAAAAAATACAAACACATGGAGGCTAAACAATACACTACTTAATAATGAAGTGATCACTGAAGAAATCAAAGAGGAAATAAAAAAATACCTAGAAACAAATGACAATGGAGACACAACAACCCAAAACCTATGGGATGCAGCAAAAGCAGTTCTAAGGGGGAAGTTTATAGCAATACAAGCCCACCTTAAGAAGCAGGAAACATCTCGAATAAACAACCTAACCTTGCACCTCAAGCAATTAGAGAAAAGAAGAACAAAAAAAACCCCAAAGCTAGCAGAAGGAAAGAAATCATAAAAATCAGATCAGAAATAAATGAAAAAGAAATGAAGGAAACAATAGCAAAGATCAATAAAACTAAAAGCTGGTTCTTTGAGAAGATAAACAAAATAGATAAACCACTAGCCAGACTCATCAAGAAAAAAAGGGAGAAGACTCAAATCAATAGAATTAGAAATGAGAAAGGAGAAATAACAACTGACACTGCAGAAATAAAAAAATCATGAGAGATTACTACAAGCAACTCTATGCCAATAAAATGGACAATCTGGAAGAAATGGACAAATTCTTAGAAATGCACAACCTGCCAAGACTGAATCAGGAAGAAATAGAAAATATGAACAGACCAATCACAAGCACTGAAATTGAAACTGTGATTAAAAACCTTCCAACAAACAAAAGCCCAGGACCAGATGGCTTCACAGGTGAATTCTATCAAACGTTTAGAGAAGAGCTAACACCTATCCTTCTCAAACTCTTCCAAAATATAGCAGAGGGAGGAACACTCCCAAATTCCTTCTACGAAGCCACCATCACCTTGATACCAAAACCAGACAAGGATGTCACAAAGAAAGAAAACTACAGGCCAATATCACTGATGAACATAGATGCAAAAATCCTCAACAAAATACTAGCAAACAGAATCCAACAGCACATTAAAAGGATCATACACCATGATCAAGTGGGGTTTATTCCAGGAATGCAAGGATTCTTCAATATACACAAATCTATCAATGTGATAAACCATATTAACAAATTGAAGGAGAAAAAACCATATGATCATCCCAATAGATGCAGAGAAAGCTTTCGACAAAATTCAACACCCATTTATGATAAAAACCCTCCAGAAAGTAGGCATAGAGGGAACTTTCCTAAACATAGTAAAAGCCATATATGACAAGCCCACAGCAAACATCATCCTCAATGGTGAAAAACTGAAAGCATTTCCACTAAGATCAGGAACAAGAACAAGGTTGCCCACTCTCACCACTCTTATTCAACATAGTTTTGGAAGTTTTAGCCACAGCAATCAGAGAAGAAAAGGAAATAAAAGGAATCCAAATCGGAAAAGAAGAAGTAAAGCTGTCACTGTTTGCAGATGACATGATACTATACATAGAGAATCCTAAAGATGCTACCAGAAAACTACTAGAGCTAATCAATGAATTTGGTAAAGTAGCAGGATACAAAATTAATGCACAGAAATCTCTGGCATTCCTATATACTAATGATGAAAAATCTGAAAGTGAAATCAAGAAAACACTCCCATTTACCATTGCAACAAAAAGAATAAAATATCTAGGAATAAACCTACCTAAGGATACGAAAGACCTGTATGCAGAAAATTATAAGACACTGATGAAAGAAATTAAAGATGATACAAATAGATGGAGAGATATACCATGTTCTTGGATGGGAAGAATCAACATTGTGAAAATGACTCTACTACCCAAAGCAATCTACAGATTCAATGCAATCCCTATCAAACTACCACTGGCATTTTTCACAGAACTAGAACAAAAAATTTCACAATTTGTATGGAAACACAAAAGACCCCGAATAGCCAAAGCAATCTTTAGAACGAAAAAAAGGAGCTGGAGGAATAAGGCTCCCTGACTTCAGACTATATTACAAAGCAACAGTAATCAAGACAGTATGGTACTGGCACAAAAACAGAAAGATAGATCAGTGGAACAGGATAGAAAGCCACGAGATAAACCCATGCACATATGGACACCTTATCTTTGATAAAGGAGGCAGGAATGTACAGTGGAGAAAGGACAGCCTCTTCAATAAATGGTGCTGGGAAAACTGGACAGGTACATGTAAAAGTATGAGATTAGATCACTCCCTAACACCATACACAAAAATAAGCTCAAAATGGATTAAAGACCTAAATGTAAGGCCAGAAACTATCAAACTCTTAGAATGAAAACATAGGAAGAACACTCTATGACATAAATCACAGCAAGATCCTTTCTGACCCACCTCCTAGAGTAATGGAAATAAAAACAAAAATAAACAAATGGGACCTAATGAAACTTCAAAGCTTTTGCACAGCAAAGGAAACCATAACCAAGACCAAAAGACAACCCTCAGAATGGGAGAAAACATTTGCAAATGAAGCAACTGACAAAGGATTAATCTCCAAAATTTACAAGCAGCTCATGCAGCTCAATAACAAAAAAACAAACAACCCCATCCAAAAATGGGCAGAAGACCTAAATAGACATTTCTCCAAAGAAGATATACAGAATGCCCAACAAACACATGAAAGAATGCTCAACATCATTAATCATTAGAGAAATGCAAATCAAAACTACAATGAGATATATCTCACACCAGTCAGAATGGCCATCATCAAAAAATCAAGAAACAATAATGCTGGAGAGGGTGTGGAGAAAAGGGGACACTCTTGCACTGCTGGTGGGAATGTGAATTGGTTCAGCCACTGTGGAGAACAGTATGGAGGTTCCTTAAAAAACTACAAATAGAATTACCATAGTGACCCAGCAATCCCACTACTTGGCATATACCCTGAGAAAACCAAAATTCAAAGAGAGTCATGTACCAAAATGTTCATTGCAGCTCTATTTACAATAGCCAGGACATGGAAACACCTAAGCGCCCATCATCGGATGAATGGATAAAGAAGATGTGGCACATATACACAATGGAATATTACTCAGCTTAAAAAGAAATGAAATTGAGCTATTTGTAAGGAGATGGATAGACCTAGAGTCTGTCATACAGAGTGAAGTAAGTCAGAAAGAAAAAGACAAATACCGTATGCTAACACATATATATGGAATTTAAGGGAAAAAAAATGTCATGAAGAACCTAGGGGTAAGATAGGAATAAAGACGCAGACCTACTGGAGAACGGACTTGAGGGTATGGGGAGGGGGAGGGGTGAGTTTTGGACAGGGCGAGAGAGAGTCATGGACATATACACACTAACAAACGTAGTAAGGTAGATAGCTGGGGGGAAGCAGCCGCAAGGCACAGGGATATTAGCTCGGTGCTTTGTGACAGCCTGGAAGGGTGGGATGGGGAGAAGTGGGAGGGGGAGACGCAAGAGGGAAGACATATGGAACATATGTATATGTATAGCTGATTCACTTTGTTATAAAGCAGAAACTAACACACCATTGTAAAGCAATTATACCCCAATAAAGATGTTTAAAAAAAAAAAAAAGAGCAGTTATCTCTTACCTTACATGAACAAGTTCAAAACTCTTAATGTAAAGTACAGGTTCAGGACCACATAGCTCCTGTTAAAACTGTGCATTCTCCACTAACACGGCCAGCTGATGGAATGGTCAAATGTAGAGTAACAAAGTTCATCACAAACTAAACTACTGTTGGAGTAAAATAACAAATATATTGAATACATAAGCCCTACACCTGCTTTTTTTCCCCCCCTCAGTCTACCTTTCATTACCTTAGCTAGTGGTTGTTAAGCTTCCACATACATCAGAATCATGTGAAAAGCTTATTAATACAGATTGTTGGGCCCTACACTCAGACTTTCTGACACAGTAGGTCGGTGTTGGGGCCTGAGAATTTGCATGTCTAAGTTCCCAGGTGATATAATGTTGCTGGTCTGGAGATCACACTTGAAAACCACTGGCCAGGTAACTGCATCCACCCAGATGCCTTCCATGAGTCATCCGATCTTATTATCAGGCCATTTAACAACTGCCCATTTGGATGTCTTGAGGTGTCCTGAGTGCACAATATCCTGCACTGAATCTCTATCCAAAACCTACATCAGAAAAAAATGGTACCACCATCTACCAAGTTGTTCAAGTGCAAAGCTTAGCAGTCATTCTTAATTATTCTCTCTCTGGCCACATCTAATCAATGGGCCAAAATATCTGTTCCTACACATCTTTCCAATCTATACACTTTACTTCATTCCCACTGCCACCCTGATCAGGGCCAGCATCACCTTACGCTTGGAACAAAGTAATAGACTCCCTAATCAGACACTCCATTTCTTTTGCCCCCTTACAATCTTTTTTCCATAGTGTAGACAGAGCAATCATCTTAAAACATAAGCATGGTGATGTTAAAACACTCCAGGGACTTCTAGGCCTTTTAAAACAAGGTCTAAAGTCCTTCCTGTGGTTTCTCATAGCCTCTAAATAAGCCCCACTGTATCCCTTCAGGCTCATCCAGTGTAAACTCTCCCACTTATTATGCTGGCCTTCCGCCGCATGTCTCTTTATCCTACCTCAGGGCTTTTGCTTATGATGACACCTCTATACATCATCCACTTTACTTTTCTAGCTAACTCCCCATTCCTTGAATCTCAGCTTAAGCGTCATGTCTAATAATCTTCCTTGATTCACGAGAATAAATTAAATCACAACCACGTCCTCCCAAGTCACTGTGCACAGTCCCTTTGGTATGATTAATCACATTTGAAATTGCTTGTTCCTTGTACATTTACCTCACTGGTTAAGCTCCACAGGAACCATTATGTCTTGTTCACCATTTTAATCCCAAGCATTGTTTACTGCTTATTAACAAGTAGTAAAAGTCCCAAACTAAGCACTGATAGGCTGATATGTATGCAATTGCAAAAATTCTGGTATGTTAATAGAGATGGGGAATGAGCAAAAGTAGAAAGTGGCTGGCCAAGCTCGCTGTAATGTCTGGCCTCGGCTTGCTCTCACAGAATAGCTCCAACCTTTTCAACAGGTCTCACTTAGCCCTCCTTTTTGTCCACACACGCCAGAATCCAAACCAAGCCTGGCCATTGGCAGCAAGAATATAAAGACTCCAAGAAAGCATCTCATTTGCTCAGTAATCCTCTTGCACTGCCTAAACGTTCTAGCCCAGCTTTGCAATAGCCAAGCTTCCATACAGTTGTGACTACTTCCCTTATTCTGCAACTCTTTACCAATCCTCCAAGACTGTGTTCCAGACTGATTCCCCAGGAAGTACTTTCCTGTCTCAAAATCCAGCATACTTCTGAGTCCCAACTAAAACTAAAATCTAGGCTATCCCTTTAAGATCATCCCCAACAGCAGGCGCCTGTCTCAATCTGAAAGGTCACCTTCTCATCACTAAGTATATACCTGCCCCAAATGGACACCTATGCAGAATCAGTACAGGCCTTCCACAAGAGCTACACTACCAGTCCTTACCCCCACAGAGGCATCTCTTAAGTTGGATGCTATCAACAGAGGTTTTGCCATAAAACTCATGTCTTGACTTTGCCAAGGTTTGTACTCCTGTCTTTCATACGGCCCATGGGGTATTTTTAATCTCTGCTCTTCCATCCATTCATTCAAACACTTACTGGGAACCTACTGTGTGCCAAATACAATGCTAGACATGGAGGATACGATAATAAATAAGAAATAACCTTTGCCCTGTAAAGAGACCACTAAGATTATAATACAGAAGTATGTACTGAGATGCCATAAGAGCCCAGAGATCAGCTAACTGATCTAGATATCTTCCTGGAGGAGGTGATAACGGAGTCTTGATGGATAAACAGAAATTAACTATGTTTCAAAGAACATTACAAGCAGAAGGAGCACCTTGAGAAAAGTTCAGAATTATAAGATATCAAAGGCCTTATCATGAAATAAAAACAGCTCAGCACTGCTGGAACATAAGGTGTGAAGCCCCAAGTAGTGGGAACTTGGGCTGGAAGAGATGGACGGAGTCAAGTCATGGGTGGCCTTATTTGACTTGACATACTAAGGAGGTTAGACTTTGTTCTCACGGCAAATGACACCACTGTAAAGTCTCACGGAGGAGACTGGCACAGTCAGATTTTCCCTGTGATGGATACTTCTAGAGGGCCGAGTGGAGAAGAGATTCAAGGGCACAAGACCAGGGACAGGCACAAAGGGGTCACTGTAGCCATCTATGACAGACGAGGAGGAGCTCAACTAGCAAAGCAACCATAGGAATGAAGAAGAAATGCATGGGAGGAGATGGAACTCATAGCCTAATGGGGAAGATGTGGAAAACTAAATGTACTACAGAGTAATAAGCTCAAAATTAAAGGATATGCTAGGGGACAGAAAAACAGCTATCTTACCATGGGAGTGGAGTCCTCATGAATTGAGCTTATGAGCTTCTGTCTTGAGGATACAGGAGGTGCAGGTACATTGTTGTGGGACTTCAGAGATAGAGGACATTCATTCTGTCTGATTAGGGGGCACTTCTTGAAGGAGCTGGGTCTGAAGGGGTCCCAAGCTTTGGTCATTTGGAAGTTAAAGTTAGGAGCATGCAAAGCTGGGGGAAAAATCACACCCAAAACCTCTAAGGTGCACTAAAGAGTGTGAGAACTAATAGTTATGCTTGGCTGGAGCACGAATGGCATAAAGAGAAGAAGTGATAGGGTGGAACTAAAAGTAGGTTTGAACCTAATGCTGGAAGGATGCATATAGCTGAGCCATCAGTTTGATAACAAACTCCATTTTGCTTTAAGTACTATATGTATTTCTTGAAATTGTTAAACATTAGTAACTTGCCTAGAGCTTCCTCAGCCAAAACCTAATTTTGAAAGTCTTTTCAAGGGAAGAAAATGTGCTTCTCTAGCTTTTCCTTTATATACTCTGCCGATACCACCCAAAAAGTATTACTTGTGCCTGGTTTTTACCTACACTTATTTTCCCCAACGAAGAAAAAATTAATGAAAGTCAAAATATGACATGGTAGGTAGCTCTAAGATGTAAAATTAGTGAGACTAGCCAAGCAATTCCTACAGGAAAAATTTACAAGTCTCTGATCGGGTAGGACAGCCTTTTAAAAAAGCAAAATCCATCATTACGTAATATGAAACCTTGACACTTCCATTAAAAGGAAGGTTAGAATGATCCTTAAGTAAGATGCACTCATACTAAGAATTTTTTACAGTAACTGAAAAGAATCTTAATTATTTTCCTTTCTTTACTTGAACCTCTCTAGAAACCTTATTGCCAGTAATTTAGGCTGATGAATGTCGTCAATAAAGAAGAGCCTTGATTTTAACACTCCTCCCTCAAAGCCTGTCCCTCTTGTGGTTTTCCAATAGGCTATTGTTAGATTCATTTACAGTAAAATAATTACCAGCTCCCAACGCCAGACACACTGCGGGTTATCTATCGTCCCTTAGAGGACTGTTGGACTGTTCTTAACAAGCATTCTAAATTACAATAGCAGCTTTATTGCAATTAACAAACACACAAATCACCAATCCAGTTATATCTCAAAAGAGAGAAGGGTTTTCTGAAGTAGACTGCCATGATTGTTTTCTCAACAACTGTTTTGCAACCCGAATTTCAAAGACCAGTCTTTAAGCAAATAGGCACATGTCCCAGCAGCAGAGAATACAGAGAGATTGGCTTTTCTTGCTATTCCCAACAGAAAGAGTAACACTACAACGGTTTAGAGAATTAACAGAGTGCAGACATGAACAGACACCAACATTCCCCATCAGTATGTAAAGCACACACGCATCAGCATTTACAGCTCTGTCCCCGGTCACCCTCAGTCTCGGATCCAAAGTGGTAGCACCAAGACACAACTCTGCCTCTCCATTTACAACATTCTAATCTTCACGTGTCAGAATCAAACTTGGCAAGTTTCCAGCCCATGCGAATTCCTTCGTGTTGGGGAAAAATGCAATTGCTCTGTGCATATTTATAAGAATACCATGGAGGCTCTCAGAGGATCTGCTCAGAAGGACTTGGGGACCACAGGTCAGTGCCTGCAAGTCAGTAAGCCCACATCGCCCACTAATGGAGCAGCGCCCTCCAGTGAGACATGGATACAGCCCGAATGCCTCTTCCTCTGCAAATAACAGGAAAGCACTCTCACATAAACAGTTCTATCAACAAACTCTAATATTTCTGAGGGGCATCAGCTTGTTAAAAAGGACGGTTATATTCTGGAATGAATTCTAACCGGCTTTGGAACAGAATTCTTGTCCCTCCACCCCTAGCATTTCTAACTTGAACTATTTCCCATAACTACCCCATACTTCAAAAACACGTGTGGGAGACTGCTGAGGGAAGCAAGTAATTACACTGAAATTTTAATAATAAAGAGTCCACTTTTAACCAATCAGATAGACCTTAATTAGACTGGTGTGTGTGTGTCTGTTTATGTGTGTGTGTGTGTGTGTGTGTGTGTGTGTGTCCATGAGTGAGTCACAAGGCAATATAATTAAGTCTTAACATATATATTATGCACTGCTTCCCAACCTTTTCTACCCTGGGACATATGGAAAAAAATTGTGTTCTTTGTATGGAACATGGGTAAACATACAAACATGCTTGTGCAGATAGAGGTTAGTGGCTTGGGGGCTCCAGCCACTCTCTAACTCTTTGGGTCTCTCATCACAAGCACTGTGTTTGTAAAATGACACCTTTATGCTGTAAAAAAAATTCTATCAGAACTGATGATTTTAAAAATCAAAAATCACCTGAAATCCCACCAACTCAGAGATAAGCACTGTGAATACTTCAGTAAACATTATTCCACTTATCTCTTTAGGCATATACAGAAACACATGACTCACGCACATTGGGTGTGAAGCTCTGTAATAGTGCATGATTTATATGTATTTGTATTAAATCTCTAACTGAATGCTTTCTCATCTTTAGGCTATGAATTTGAACGTGAAGAAGGAAAACATAATGAAGCATATGGTCTCTTACCCGTAACACTTTTATCATTTTCTAGCTCATGTGCGTTGGGCTTACTCTTTCTCACATATACCAACAATGTAGTTTTTTTGTGACCAAAACTATTTCCTTGGAATCTATGCCTAACTTGCCCCCAGCAATTAGACTTAAAACCCTACCTCCAGTCCAACTTTCAAGATGTCTCATTCTTCTTAATAGAATTAGAAACATTCATTTCTAACAGTTTCTGGGTCACTGAAACAACTTTCCCTGAGAATAAAATATTTGTCCTAAACATTAAGAAATAGAACGTGGAGAAGGGGACTTGAACTCCCTGAATAATCAATAAAAGGCAAGGCACGTAAGTAGTCTGTTGGGAGCAAGTCACCTGTGCTGTTTTTATATTGAGTCAAAAATATTTTTGTATTTGATTTTACTTGAGGAAGAGAGCAAATCGCATAGAGTAGGAACTATTTTACAGAGGTGATTTAACCAACACAAAAAGACTTAAACCAGACTTTTACAAGTGGCTAGGTTTTACTAAACATTAGAATAGGCACAAAGCTGGTCCTATGAGTGGTCTCAGGCAACTGCAGTGAGCTGAATGGTGACCCCCTCCCAAGATGATACGTCCATGTCCCAACCCCAAGAAACTAAGTGTGACCTTATTCGCAAAAGGGGTCTTTGTGATTAAGCTAACGATGCCGAGATAAGAGCATCTTGAATTAAGATTGGCCCTAAATTCAAAGACAAATCCTCAGAAGAAAAGGGGAAACAAGCAGGGACACAGAGGGGAAGACCACGTGAAGATGGAGGCAGAGATCAGAGCTCCTTCTACAAGCCAAAGAACGCCAATGATCGCCAACAACCACCAGAAGCTAGGAGACGGGCATGGAACAAATTCTCCCTCATGGCCTCTGGCAAGAACTAATCCTGATGACACCTTGATTTCAGACTTCTGGCCTCCAGCATTACGGGAGAAAGAAGTTCTATTATTTTAATCCACCCCATTTGCTGTAATGTCTTACAACAGCCCAAGGAAATGAATACACTAATCATCTACTGAACACTTACCGTGGCCAAGCGTTTTCCAAACACTTTACATAAACTTGTTTAATCCTAGTAACAACCCTATAAGTTAGAAATATTACTGTCTCTATTTTACAGATGAAGAAACTAAGGTACAAAGAGTGTCCGATCTAGGATCACATAGGAAGGGAAAAAGCCAGGATTTGAATCCAGAAAGTCTGATACCACAGAACGTGCTTTAAACTACTATATTATATTCACTTTTACTTGAAGAATAGGTGTACCTTTGGGTATAAAGGGAAATAAACAGACATATGAAGAGGCCAGGTTACAGAGACCATGAAAAACACAAAGGATTTTGTCCATGATACACCATATAAACAACAAACAGGTCAGGCTTTCAGTGCATTGCCATGTCTATTGGCTCAACCTCCAACATGTACCCTGCACCTATATACTTTTCTCCACTTTTATAAGCCACTCCTCTAGAATAAGCTGCCAGTATCACTCGCCTAGAACAGATACCAACCTCCTAAGTAGTCTCCCAGTTCTACTCTTCCCTATTTAAAGCATTCTCCACATAGAAGCCATATTTACCTTTTATAAACAAGTCATCTCACGCATCTTAAAATCATCAGTGACTTCCCAGAGCTCTCAGAATAAAAACTCCTTGCCATAACTTAGCAAGGCCCTACGTAATCTGCCTCCCTCTTCAACATCATCTCATATTGTCATTCTTAACACTTGATTACACTGTAGTTACTGTGCCCTGCTTTCTCTTTCATAAATGTGTCAAGCCCTCCTCTGTCTTTGGGCTTTTGCACTTGGTGTCCCCTGGAAGCCCTCTTTCTACTTCCTGTGTGGCTACCTCATCCTGATCCTTCAGGTCTCAGCTCATATGACATCTCCTCAGAGAGGTCTTCACTCACCACCTACCTCAGGTGTTCCCCGTAAGTTACCCCCTCATGATGCTCTTTACTAGCATAGCACTTATCACAATGTGAGAATCTCCTTTATTTACTCGTTTACTACACATTGCAACACAGAACAGAATGCCTAAGAGGGAAGGGACCTAGTCTAGCTTGTTTACTACTAAAAACCACAGCACCCAGAGCAGTGAATGACTCATAACAAATATCAGAAAACATCTGTGGTGAGCATTAAGAAAATGGTGTGATGGACTGGTACTTAAAGAAAATTGGTCTGGGTAGGAGAGTATAGGAGGGATTCCAAAAAAGACACAAACTACAGAAAGAGACAAATTAGAAGGCTATTACTACAAACCACTGAGGAGTGTTCAAAGGTCTGGATAAGAACTGAACCTAAGGTCTTACAGACCTCTAGAAGATAAAGGCAATAAAATTTAGTTATTGGTTAAATACACAGGATATGAGGAATAGGAATATTGAAAGTCAAGAAACTGTCCCAAGCCTTATAGCTTAGGTTACATGGAAGACTTCTATAACATTCAGAGTCTACACTTCACAATTTAGTTTTTGATTTATCCAACAGTAACCAAATGTGGACTAAGAATCCAGCAGAGATACTCAGTAGGCTTAATAAACTTCAGAGGTTTCATCCAATATGACTAATGTGGGAAAAGTTATTTTTGCCAAAACTAAGTGGACGTATTATTATACCCATGTTCAGCATAAAGAACTATGGGCTGAACAGTGTTAAAATACGCTGGCTTTCAGTATTACATAAGCAGAGATACTAAGCTACAAGTCAGGGATAGCAGTTGATGTCAAGTGGCGCTAAAAACAAACAAAACAAACAAATGAACTTGATTTCATAAGGTTATAAGGTAGGTAAGTCAAGGCAGTAAGCAACTTGTCTCTGAAAGTGACAGGTTACTAGAAGGAGACCATAAAAATGGTAGTACAACTGTGGTTCTTTTTATGGGCACTACGGGATGCTGTTAAACAACCAATACATGCTTCATAATTGCTAAGTTATTTAATGTTATTTTGATCCTTTTAATACCTTCAAATGCACCACCAAAAATTTCAGCATTCAAAACTGTGTCCAAAATAGAAAATGTCTGAGAATCACTGACCTGCAGTATTTCAAGCATCGTGGTAGGTACTGGGCAAATAAATATGAATAAATCATTGTCTCATGCGGCTTGTAAAACTCATCAGCTATTAAGGAAAAGAAACACACACACACACACACACACACACACACACACACACACATTACAGAAAGAGGCATATGAATCAACTTCTGGCATAGCAGCATGAAAAGCTCTGCTGAGCTGGTCTCCAGTGAAAGTGGTAAAACGTATTTTTTAAAGAAAAAAACATATAAAGTTTCAGGAAATGGTCCTAAGGGCAAGCAGCAAATGAAAAGAGTATCTGTTCCAGAAAATCTATGAGAATTCAAGAAAGGCAAGAGTCTGTGGTATTTGAACCAAGACTTTTTCCCTCTGTACTCACTCCTAGTTCAGAGATAAAGGGGACACTTTTATAATGACAAAAGGATCAATCTATCTGGGGAGCTATAGCACTTCTAAGCACATATGCAGCTAACAACAAGAGAAAGAGGAGCTGCCACTGAGGAAAGAGGAAAAATGCCCAGAAAGAGAGCAAACAGCAGGGGTGAGACTGGGGAAAATGAGAATGGAAAAAGAAATGCAAACGAAGCAGTGTTATCATAAGAGAAATCATTAACTCATTTTGCGTAACAATGCTCTGGAGATCATAATGGGTAGGGGAAAATATGACATACTCCTATGTTCATGAGGATAGGTGGGAGTAGGAAAGTCATCCACTGAAGAGTTTAGAGAGAAGTAGTCAAGGACAAATGTCAGAAGGTATAAGTCAATTATTAAGGAAGCACAGGAGAGTCCTCCTTTGTGTATTCAGAGACAATAGGCATACTTACTGAACTGGCCATGTTCCAGCGAAGACTACTAAAGAAGCATTTTGAAAAAAGAATACCGCGTATTATGCTAAAACTAGAATTCAAGTTAAGCTAGCTTCAGGAAAATGATGCAATCTAAATCAATTTCCAGATTTTAATGTTCATAGCAATCACCAGGGGATCTTGTTAAAATGTAAATTCTGATTCAATAGGTCAGAGATTGCACCTGAATGTCTGGATAGGAATACAAAATAAGCTCCCAGATGATACTGATGTGATGGTATGTAGACAGCTAGGAGTAACAAGAACCTAGATTTCAGTACCTTCGAAATATGTGTGACGTGTATGTGCACTAGAGGAACTTTTCTCAAACTCTCATGTGCACAGAAACCACTTTGGAATTTTGTGAAAATGCAGATTATGGCTAATAAGTCTAAAGTGGGACCAAACAGTCCACATTTCTGAATGTCCTAGGTATACAGATGCTGCTGGTTCACTGACTACACTATGAGCAGCAAGGAATTACAGAGCACACAGTAAAACCACAGTAGTGCTTAACATAATTCATACTGGCTGGACATATTTCCTATCATCCAAAATCAACTGGATAAAGCAATACAGACGCAGATTTTCCGGATATTTTTCCAAAACTCAAAATGTTTGCAAGAAAATAATAATAATGTAATCACAAAAGTAAAATTATATTTGCCTAATTATACACTGCATAGGGAAAACATCATAAAATAATCTCACCATAGGGCTCTGAGTCATTGCCTACCTTTGTAAAAATATCAGGAGAGTACTAGATGTCTAACTATCAGTGAGAATTAAAGCCAAAGAACCATTTGTGGAAACCAGATGTAGGAATTAAAGAATTTGCAAATAGTCCTGCTTTCTAGCTTGCTGTAAATTCCCACAGCTTTACTAAGAATTTCTTCTGATCTGCAAAATAACTGAAGGCAAAAGACAGAACCAGATATTAGATAAATTTGCACCCAGTTTATGGTGAACACATTCATAAGCAAAATACAAAAATAATTAGAATACATTTTTCCTATCAGTATGTGAATCTCAACCACAAATACCTACATACACATAAACCATGGAGGGAAAAACCTAACTTCCATAAGGAAACATGATATCTGACCAACCTACTCAAATTTCCCAAGGGGGTATCCATAGACAGAGAAATATCACATCAATTTTCACACTAAAAAGATTTTTTTTAATCCGGTTAACATGAGATTGGAAGTCTTTGGCAGCATACAAATAGGTGAGGGCTTTGCCTAACATTATTGACGGTGGCCAGGATATAGTTGTTGTCACCCAAAATCAATACGATAAAACAGGTTCAGAGTTTTTTTGGAAAACCTAAAAACTAAATTTAAACCCACAACATTTAACAATATTTTCCTAATTCTCTATTAGTCACATATAATTAATTTAGGGAGAAGAAAAAAAAGGCAGTAATGAACAGGAACTTTTCTGACAAAAGTAGTTTAAACAAGTGCTCCTTAGAGACGCTTTCTAGTACAGTGATTATTTAACATGTTTACAGATAAGTACAGAGGGGAATCTCCAGCTCAACCATGATGATAAGCTCTGTGAAACAATGAAAGGTCAAGAGGTTCTTCATATACCGCAAGACTGTGCATCTTTACGGTTAGACAGGAAACTGCAAATACAGAGAAACTCACTCTACCAACCACTGAAGTCAAATAAAATGCAGCCCTGGCCTTCTAGGAGCTCAAGTCTAACAGAGAGGGAGAAATGTAAATCACTACCTGCAATCTGAGGATTGACAGAGTTGTGTGTCTAGAGTCATGCGGCGCAGGGATGAAGCGACTGTGCTGAGGGATCAGGAAAGGCTTCACAGGTGAATGAGCATCAGGAAGGATGGGGAGGAATTTGCATAGACAGCATGAGGCAAAAAGGGCCTCCCAGGGAGAGGCAGCAGCTGAGCCTACGACATGAAACAGTATGGCTTATGAGAAGCCAGTGAAGGCACACAGGCTGAAAAGGTCATCAGGATGGAGACCACCAATGGCCTGTAATACAGTGCCATGACCTGAAGATCAACCCCTCAAATCCTAGGATCTTCTAAATAAGATGCACTGTGAGAAAAATAAAAATAGAAACAAAAATTATAAAAGAAGCAGAAATCACCATGTATACAATCATGGCTTAGACAATGTTTCCTTGGCAAAGACCTAATAAACTTGAGAAGGTCCAGAGAAGAGCTTTTAAAATGATGAGAAAATGAAGGGAAGAGGTTAATATATCAAGACAAACTGCAAAGATTAAGGTTCTACAGTTTGGAACTAGAGAGGACTGAAGTCTGTACAATCATGGTATCAAGGGCTTATTCTCTAAATTTCAGAACACAAGCTTAAAGGAGAATCCTTGAAGCTTGAGGGAAAACGAAAGTGATTTTGGATCATATAAGAATTATATAAATTTCCCATACAATTCAATTTTCAATGCTAAGAATCCACTTGTCCAAGGTAGTCTCGCCTGGTAAAATCTCACTCACCCTTCCAGAACCACTTAATGTCAACTCTAGACCCACACTATTGGAACTCATTTTTTCTTCCCCAGGACTTCTACAGCATATGACAACTTTTAACACAATCTTCCTTTTTTCTCTCTGTATTGTACATAAGGTTCCTAAGGCTATGGACCATAGTTAATTCATATTTGTATACTCAATAGCATCTAGATTCAATAAATGCATATTTATTTAATGCAAAAAATATTCATGCAGAGCCGGTTAATTCAAAGCACTGTTCTTAATATTTCTACACAATCAAGAAGTGAGAGACACAATATCTACCCTGAAAGACCTCACATTTGGTAGGGAGATTAGGTAAGGAAGTAAGTCACTATGATACAAAATCAAGGAAGAAGGTACAATCAAAGCATACATTTGTGTAATTGTTTTAATTCATTCCCAAGCTCATTCCAAAAGCATTTTTGACCACTTACAGAAAGACACCATAACATTTAAAACGATTAGTTACTGGCATAAAGGAAAAGTAATAATAATTTTTAAAAAATGAGGTCAGTGTAGTTGACGAAAAGTTTAACAGAAGTTTAGTTAGAGCTGGGCAACAAAAACACTAGTCAAAGGATTCTTAGCAACAGTTGCTCCCGAGAAGTTCAGCCTCTCCTGACACTGAGAACTCCGAGAACTTTCTTCTATGAATGTTTATAAAGCAAACACTGTGTGTTGTATGGACCCTCTCCTTACTCACTCCACTGTGATGAATCCAAAAATGACTTTCCTGAGGATGCTTATTAATAATGACCCTCAATCTGGCCAATAACATAACACCACATTACAACTCAGTAAAAGCAATTCTCAAGGGAGGCAAAATGTAGCTCTGTGATGGTCTGGCTTGAATTAAGGAAAAAGATCTAGTCTCTAGCAGAATGGATGGATTACATATTCTTCAGTAATATTTCACAAATACTATCGCTATTTATCACGACTGAGTTCGGATAAGAACAAAACAGCACAGAGTTTGAAATTGTGATCTCTGAGAAGAAATGACAATCAGTTAATGGCATACTGAACTTCCTCATCAGCTGACCAACAGCGAAGGCTGCAATCATCTCATGAAAACTTCACAGCTGTATGTGGATATTATCCCAATGGTAAGCAGAGGAAGACTATCACTCTCAGAAAATGGTCACAGGTCCTCATTAACACATTCATCAATGGGTGCTTGAGGTCCCAGAGACTTGGAGCCTGGCCCCAGTGATTTTAGGACACCCAATTTTCAAAGTAGGCATTCCCAATCACTTTCGAAGACTTGATAAGATACCATCTTTAAAATAATACGTTAGGGAGTGTTTAAAGTTATCTTTCAAAATAAACTGGCTGCAAAACATATTCTTGCGAGATGAGTGAGATAACTTGCTCTACAGGATTGTCAGCTACAAACTAATAGAACGTTAAAGGACATCTGACATTGATTTTAGAGAAACTTCAATGACACCATTCTTAAACTTAATGCCGATAATTAGATATTAGAAACAGTTTTCTTTAAAGACCACCACCACGCACCTGCCTCCCAGTTTGTGGTAATAAATTCAGAATACCAGCATAAGAAAATACCTTATTTTTCTCATCTCTAGGTAGGAAGAAAACTGAGAAGGTATATATATCCTGCTCATGTAGAAATCTACCAAGCTATTAAGATATAAAATGGAATTCCAAACGTATTTCCTGTTTTACCTACTCAAAAGTATGTACAAAGCTGTCAAAAGAATATTTACAAACCCTGGATTTGACGCTATTAAGCACCATAAGCATTATGTACAGGCACCCTAACTGCATGGAAGAGATGGGGGCACTCATATCACAGATACAAACGTACCTTAAGAGTCTTCTGTTCCCCAAAATCAAGCCTTCCCCACTAAAAATAATTAATAAACAAAGGCTGTACTGAGAGAGTCCCAGGCAGGATAAACCCAAGGAGAAACACACTGAGACACACAGTAATCAAATTGAAAAAAATTAAAGACAAAGAAAAATTACTGAAAGCAAAAAGGGAAAAATGACAAATAACACACAAGCGAACTCCCATAAGGTTAACACCTGATTTCTCAGCAGAAACTCTACAAGCCAGAAGGGAGTGGCAATGACATGTTTAAAGTGATGAAAGAGAACCTACAACCAAGATTACTCTACCCAGCAACGATCCCATTCAGATTCAAAAGAGAAATCAAAAGCTGTACAGATAAGCAAAAGCTAAGAGAATTCAGCACCACCACACCAGCTCTACAACAAAGGCTAAAGAAACTTCTCTAAGTGGGAAACAAAAGAGAAGAAAAGGACCTACAAAAACAAGCCCAAAACAATTAAGAAAATGGTAATAGGAACATACATATCGATAACTACCTTAAATGTGAATGGATTAAATGCTCCAACCAGAAGACACAGTCTTGCTAAATGGATACAAAAACAAGACCCATCTATATGCTGTCTACAAGAGACCCACTTCAGACCCAGGGACACATACATACTGAAAGGGAAGGGATGGAAAAGATATTCCATGCAAATGGAAATCAAAAGAAAGCTGGAGTAGCAGTACTCATATCAGATAAAATAGACATTAAAATAAACAATGTTACAAGAGACAAGAAAGGACACTGCATAATGATCAAGGGATCAATACAAGACGAAGATATAACAATTATAAATATATATGAACCCAACGTAGGAACACCTCAATACATAAGGCAACTGCTAACAGCTATAAAAGAGAAAATTAACAGTAACAATAATAGTGGGGGACTTTAACACCTCACTTACACCAATAGACAGATCATCCAAAAAGAAAATTAATAAGGAAACACAAGCTTTAAATGACACAATAGGTCAGATAGATTTAATTGATATTTATAGGACATTCCATCCAAACACAGCAGAATACACTTTCTTCTCAAGTGCGCACAGAACATTCTCCAAGATAGATCACATCTTGGGTCACAAATCAAGCCTCAGTAAATTTAAGAAGATTGAAATCATGTCAAGCATCTTTTCTGACCACAATGCTATGAGATTAGAACTCAATTACAGGGAAAAAAAACATTAAAAACACAAACACATGGAGGCTAAACAATAAGTTATTAAATAACCAAGAGATCACTGAAGAAATCAAAGAGGAAATCAAAAAATACCTAGAGACAAATGACAATGAAAACACGATATCCAAAACCTATGGGATGCAGCAAAAGCAGTTCTAAGAGGGAAATTTATAGCAATACAATCCTACCTCAAGAAACAACAAACATCTCAAATTAACAATCTAATCTTACACCTAAAGGAACTAGAGAAAGAAGAACAAACAAACCCCACAGTTAGTAGAAGGAAAGAAATCATAAAGATAAGAGCAGAAATAAATGAAATAAAAACAAAGAACACAATTGCAAAGATCAATAAAACTAAAAGCTAGTTCTTTAAGAAGATAAACAAAATTGATAAAACAGACTCATCAAGAAAAAGAGGGAGAGGACTCAAATCAATAAAATTAGAAATGAAAAAGGAGTACTTACAACAGGCACCACAGAAATACAAAGCAGCCTAAGAGACTACTAAAAACAACTCTATGCCAATAAAATGGAAAACCTGGAAGAAATGGACAAATTCTTAGAAAGGTGTAACCTTCCAAGACTGAATCAGGAAGAAATAGAAAATATGAACAGACCAATCACAAGGAATGAAATTGAAACTCTGATTAAAAATCTTCCAACAAACCAAAGTCCAGGACCAGATGGCTTCACAGGTGAATTCTATCAAACATTTAGAGAAGAGCTAACACCCATCCTTCTCAAACTCTTCCAAAAATTGCGGAGGAAGGAACACTCCCAAACTCATTCTATGAGGCCACCATCACTCTGATACCAAAACCAGACAAAGATACGACAAAAAAAGAAACCTACACAATATCACTGATGAATAGAGATGCAAAAATCCTCAACAAAATACTAGCAAACAGAATCCAACAACACATTAAAAGGATCATACACCATGGCCAAGTGGAATTTATCCCAAGAATGCAAGGATTCTTCAATATATGCAAATCAATCAATGTGATACACCACATTAACAAATTGAAGAAGAAAAACCATATGATCATCTCAATAGTGGCAGAAAAAGCTTTTGACAAAATTCAACACCCATTTATGATAAAAACTTTCCAGAAAGTGGGCATAGAGGGAACCTACCTCAACATAATAAAGGCTATATACAACAAACCCACAGCAAACATCATTCTCAATGGTGAAAAACTGAAAGCATTTCCTCTAAGATCAGGAAGAAGACAAGGATGTAAACTCTCACCACTATTATTCAACATAGTTTTGGAGTCAGAGCCACAGCAATCAGAGAAGAAAAAGAAATAAAAGGAATACAAATTGGAAAAGAAGAAATAAAACTGTCACTGTTTGCTGATGACATGATACTATACATAGAGAATCCTAAAAATGCCACCAGAAAACTACTAGACCTAATCAATGAATTTGGTAAAGTAGCAGGATACAAATTAATGCACAGAAATCTCTTGCATTCCTATACACTAATGATGAAAAATCTGAAAGTGAAATTAAGGAAACACTCCCATTTACCACTGCAACAAAAAGAATAAAATACCTAGGAATAAACCTCCTCAAGGAGACAAAAGACCTGTATGAGGAAAACTGTAAGACACTGATGAAAGAAATTAAAACAAACAGATGGAGAGATATACCATGTTCTTGGATTGAAAGAATCAATATTGTGAGAATGACTATACTACGCAAAGCAATTTTCAGATTCAAGAAATCCCTTTCAAATTACCAATGGCATTTTTTACAGAGCTAGAGCAAAAAAATCTTAAAATGTGTATGGAGACACAAAACACCCTGAATAGCCAAAGTGGTCTTGAAGCAAAAAAAAGAAGCTGGAAGAATCAGACTCCCTGACTTCAGAATATACTACAAAGCTACAGTAATCAAGACAATATGGTACTGGCACAAAAACAGAAATATAGATCAATGGAACAGGATCGAAAGCCCAGAGATAAACCACTCACCTATGGTCAACTAATCTATGACAAAAGGAGGCAAGGATATACAATGGAGAAAAGACAGTCTCTTCAATAAGTGGTGCTGGGAAAACTGGACAGCTACATGTAAAAGAATGAAATTAGAACACTGCCTAACACCATACTCAAAAATAAACTCAAAATGGGTTAGAGACCTAAATGTAAGATCGGAAACTATAAAACTCTTAGAAGAAAACATAGGAAAAACACTCTTTGACATAAATCACAGCAAGATCTTTTTTGATCCACCTTCTAGAGTAATGGAAATAGAAACAAAAAAATAACAAATGGGACCTAAAGAAACTTAAAAGTTTTTGCACACAAAGGAAACTACAAACAAGACAAATAGACAACCCTCAGAATGGGAGAAAATATTTGCAAACAAATCAATGGACAAAGGACTAATCTCCAAAATATATAAACAGCTCATGTAGCTCAATATTTAAAAAACAAACACCCCAAACCAAATATGGGCAGAAGACCCAAATAGACATTTCTCCAAAGAAGACATACAGATGGCCAAGAAGCACGTGAAAAGCTGCTCAACACCCCTAATTATTAGAGAAATGCAAATCAAAACTACAATGTGATATCACCTCACACCAGTTAGAATAGGCATCAATAGAAAATCTACAAACAACAAATGCTGGAGAGGGTGTGGAGAAAAGGAAACCCTCCTGCACTGTTGGTGGAAATGTAAATTGATACAGCCACTATGGAGAACACTATGGAGGTTCCTTAAAAAACTAAAAATAGAATTACCATATGACCCAGCAATCCCACCACTGGGCATATACCCAGAGAAAACCATAATTCAAAAAGACACATGCACCCCAATGTTCATTTCAGCACTATTTACATAAGCCAGGACATGGAAGCTACCTAAATGCCCTTCGACAGCCAAATGGATAAAGAAGATGTGGTACATATATACAATGGAATATTACTCAGTCATAAAAAGCAACGGAATTGGGTCATTTTTAGAGACGTGGATGGATCTAGAAACTGTCATACAGAGTGAAGTAAGTCAGAAAGAGAAAAACAAATATCGTATATTAATGCATATATGTGGAACCTAGAAAAATGGTACAGATGAACCAGTTTGCAGGGCAGAAATTGAGACACAATTGAGAACAAACGTATGGACACCAAGGGGGGAAAGTGGCAGGGAGGGTGGTGGTGTGATGAATTGGGAGATTGGGATTGACATATTTACACTGATACGTATAAAGTGGATAACTAATAAGAACCTGCTGTATAAAAAAAATAAAATTCAAAAAAAAAAGAAAAACGAAAAGACCAAAATTAATTAATTAATTAAGAAATCAATTACAGGGAAAAAAAAACATAAAAAAACACAAACACCATTGAAGTCTAAACAATACATTACTAAATAACCAAGAGATCACTGAGGAAATCAAAAAATATCTAGAAACAAATTACAACAAAACCACGACGATCAAAAACCTAAGCAATGCAGCAAAAGCAGTTCTAAGAGGGAAGTTTATAGCAATACAACACTACCTCAAGAAAAAAGACAAATCTCCAATAAAGAATCTAAACTTAGACCTAAAGGAACTAGAGAAAGAAGAACAAACAAAACCCACAGTTAGTAGAAGGAAAGAAATCATAAATATCAGAGCAGAAATAAATGAAACAGACACAAAAAAAAAACAATAGCAAAGATCAATAAAACTAAAAAGCTGGTTCTTTGAGAAGATAAACAAAATTGATAAACCTTTAGCCAGACTCATCAGAAAAAGAGGGAGAGGACTCAAATCAATAAAATTAGAATGAAAAAGGAGAAGTTACAATGGACACCGCAGAAATACAAAGCATCGTAAGAGACTACTACAAGCAACTCTATGCCAATAAAATGGACAACCTGGAAGAAATGGACAAATTCTTAGAAAGCTATAAGCTTCCAAGACTGAACCAGGAAGAAATAGAAAATATGAACAGAGCAATCACAAGTAATGAAATTGAAAGTGTAATTAAAAATCTTCCAACAAACAAAAGTCCAGGACCAGATGGCTTCACAGGTGAAATCTATCAAACATTTAGAAAAGAGCTAACACCCATCCTTCTCAAACTCTTCCAAAATACACTAATATGTATAAAATAGATAACTAATCAGAGCCTGCTGTATAAATAAATTCAAAAATTCAAAAAAATAAGACAAGTGATAATGTTGGAAATAAACTGAAAAGTGAAGTGACAAAAGAAAAAAGGCTGCAATGTTCAGAAGGGATTTCCCTCAAGGTATTGAATATTAAAAACTGGCAAAAGCAGCTTGCCAGCTTTGTTCAAAGTTGGCATGCATTTAAAAGCTGCCATACATTCTTTTGGGTGCAGAGTTAGGAGGAAAGATGATCATTCTTTTAAAAAGTGTATAAACTCTGTGTCCAATCACAGAGAACCAGAAATGTAGAGCCAACCAGTGTGAGCAAAGGAAGCCAGCCCTTTGAAATGGTCCTCAAGCAATTTCACAGACAGGGCAAATTCACTGGGCCACCTCCTACATGAGGGATAGTTACAAGAAAGCAAGAGAAAGAACACTTGGCATCCATCAAGTCTGAAACATTTGATTGTGGTCCATGAAGCTGAGAAATGTAAACTATCCAAATTTCAACAAAATAGAATCTAGGTTTCCATAAGCACAATAATCAAATTCATTCCATAGGTAAACATATTGAAAACTGCTCACATTACATTTCAAAGAGTCACTTGAAGATTTCCCTGCAATTTATTTTGGATTTTTTTTTTATTGCTTTTGTTGTTACTGTTGTTTCTGAGGCACTGAGATATGTATGTTAAGAAAGAGCTACAGGAGTTTGAAAGAAAGAGGATATCACTTCCAACTGCAGACAAGTAGCCATAAGTAGGAATAAAGATGTGTAGTGGGGGACACTAAATTTTGTCCAAAGTTCCTTTCAGAAAGTATTCTGAAAGAGGCAATTCCTGTTTGCCCAGACTTAGGCAATTTGTTTAGAAGTAAGGAAAAGCCTGGAAATACAAGTTAGTGACAAATTAAATAGCCTTAAATGTTGAGGGACAGTTTAAGCAATGGTGACAGTGTTGAACTGAACCTGGACATTAAATTACAACACTATGTAAGTATCCATTATTCTTTCAGTGATTTCAAAGGGATATACAATTCAGAAGACCAATTCTGGAAATTTTAGGAAAGAGATCAAACTATATATTTCAGAGCTCGGGAAAGAAATAGAAAATACACCCACCACCCTTATCCTTGATTGTTGTGTCTCTGAATTTAAGTGTTCTGTACCCACAGAATTCTGGTGTTGACACAGCTCCGCTTTTACATCACTTTAAAGGCCAATTGAACTGGAATTATATTAATGAACATAGTAACTATTAGCACAGTTAAATATCTCCTAATATCCACCACTTCAAAAGTAAAGCTTTGAATTGGGTCACATCCTATTCAAACACACCTACTGCAAATTACTAATTTATACTAGAATAGCGATTACTGCAAAGCCCTAACCTATACCCTGTCTCTTATTGTCTTCCCTTCCCCAACTCACCACCATACAAAAAAGTCAAGGATATATATAGTTCAGTCATGTCCTATGCTTACAGCAGTAATTCCATACCATTCTTAACTTTGTCTTACAAGGCTTCTTTTTTACTATAAAGGTTATGCTATTGACCCACCATCAGTGGATCATGTGCACTAAGTGGGCTTTCTGGGACTGGGGCTGTTGAATCCTTTCACACTCCACTGCCGAGTGACCTTTGCAAAGCTCACAATTGTAAAACACAACATGAGATGAAATATAAAGTGAGGAGACACATTTCTCCCATATACTGAAAGAGATAAAAGGACTGCTTTATGACTGTTATATTCTGGCCGTATTTACAGCCATTGGGACGTTTTCAATGTCTTCAGAGGTAATTTTTAAACATAATAAGTGTTTATTAAAACACGATGGACTTCTTTTGGGAAAAAACAATAAATGACTTCAATCCTTCAGGCTCTACTTGTATCAGAGGTCCGCAGTCCTGCAGAAGTGATGTGTCAAGGTTCTGATTCCTGTTTCTGGCAAGCAAGTGCAGAAAGAAGCTGACCCAGAACAGGCAGCTCAAACATATCCGTGCTACCTAGATATGTGGGGCCTTCCTGACACACCTATTTCAAATTGAACTTTGGGTCCTGTATAATCCCCTTTTTGTGCTCCTTTGTTCCCCCCAATGGCATGTATCACCATTTATCACACCGTATATGTTATTTTTTATCCACCTCTCCAGGGCAGATAGTTTTGTCTGTCTTGTATCCCCAGTGCCTAGAACAGTACCTGGCACCTAGCAGGATTTCATGGGAGGGAGGAAGAAAGGAAGGAAATCCAAATTAAGATCCCATAGGAGCTACTTACCTACGTTTCATACATTATGATGTCCCTTTAATTTGAAACCAACCCTCCCTTAAAACCTAGGTGAGACTAGCCACTAAGGAAAAGAATGTTTTTCCAGATATAAAGAGGCAATGAAGAGGCACAGATAATATTTTTCAATCTGGGGAGATTCAGTCAGAAAAGAGCTTTTAAGGAACAACAACAAAAACAAGGCAGAGAAAGAAAATGAGGAGATCTTTGCAGGTGACCAGTGTCACAGCAGCTTACACCATCTGAAAGCCCTCTTTCTCAAAGATCAGGGTCTTCCTGGGCCTTAGCTCACAATCAGAAGATGCCTAAGTGGTTCTACCAAACTGAACTAAAGCTTAAAATTATAACATGAACATGTCTATCATCCAGGCTTATTTTCGACAGGTGTCTCACACTTTTACAGAGCTCAGAGAGAAGGGATCTAAAAAATGTGTATTTACCTTTAAACCAGGAAAAAGGGGCAATGCAACTTTTTTCTTCCTTTCAGTCTAAAATCCATTCCCTAAATTCCAGCAGCATACACAAAAAATTAAAACTCTTTAGAGAAAAAAAAAAGTCTTTACTGAAGGAATCTCCACCAGCTTCCAAGGATAGTTGAAAAGGTCTCCCTAAATCACTCCTGTGGTGATTTAAGCTCTTTCTTACCTGTCTCCCTGCAGTTAAGAAAGAACAGCTGCTCATCATCACTCATACGATATCCTTTTATGCACAGTGAAAACCAAGAAAACAACCACATTTGGAAGTTCCTGTCAAAAGAGAATTCTTCTGGGAACAACTCATGGCTTCTGTGTCTATGATTTCACTGAACTTAAAGAGTGTAATTAAGTCCCTATGCAGACCTCACTTCTCTAGGCTAAATAAACCCAGTTCTTGAGACTTACAGATTTCTCAAACCTTTTAACAATTTCTGTTGGATTCCTCTAGATTCTCTCCAAATTCTATATAATAAAGAATATCATTATATTCTTTATTCATGACCAGAGCTGCAGAAGAAAAAGAGAATTGCCTGGCAGCCTCTTAATTTTTCACTCCTGCACTTGTACACTTTGTTTCCCTCCCTATGGGAATTACATTGCATGCATCTCTACTGAGCTATAGTCTGTTTACAGTTACTAGTTCTTGCCAATTCGGCATTTTTTTTGCATTGTAATCCTTTTCTTGTTTTTCAGAGTACTGGAATCTTAGCCTGGTTTGGTGATATTGACATATAACATGTCATTAATGAAAGTGAAAAACACCAGGGTTAAATTAACTACTGTGATCTGGAGAGTATTATTAAGAAACCACTTCCACAAACTTCACAGGAGGAGCCTAAAATAATGTGAAACAGACACTACTGAGTTTAAATTTCAACGTTGTCATCTTCTAGAACTATTCTGAGGATAGCAATGCCTATCATGAGAAATGACTTAATAATGGACAGACTACAGCAGAGTAGGACTTCCCTGGCAGTCCAGTGGTTAAGACTCCACGTTTCCAGTGCGGGGTGCGCAGGTCCAATCCCTGGTCTGAGAACTAAGATCCCACATGCCATGCAGCCAAAAAAAAAAAAAAAAAAACGGAATATGGCACAGTAATAAGTACTCTGCCATAATACTGATATGTATTTATTATTTTACCTTCATGGAACAACCATCCAAACCATTATGAGCTACTTTCACAGCACAATGGCCAAATTCAAGAGGACTCATTCCTCCTCAGAATGAAACGCAATGTGGAGGATGCAAGGCTTGTCAAACTAACAAGTCAAAGGACTTAACTCTCCACATATACCTCACCATGCCCTGCTTTTCAGGTAAGACAGCAGTAATGACATGTAGAATGGGATACAGACAATGATGCACAGGTAAGAAACACAGGGAAATTCAGAAAACAGTAACCTGATACAGGCAAAATAAACTTAGAAGCCAAATATCTGAATTAGACTATTTACCTCAGTTATTATTGAATATTAGACCAAAGGCTGCTCAGATATAAATTTAACACCTCATTTTAGACATGAAGTCAACAGCTTATTGTTTCAGTGATAATCAAAATATTAATGCTTTTTGCTTTACAAAAATAATTTTTGATTCTAATATTTCAAAAAGGCATCTATGTTTCAATGTCAAGAGGCTATAGATTATTTTAAATGCAAAACAAGATGAAAATTTTCTAATTATTTTAAAGATTCAAATGAATCCTAACTAAAACAGGGCAAGAAATACCAAAATAATGTATTTTCTCTAATGACATCCCTTACATTTGACCACTTAGTGAGGAACTCAACTCAGCTGGAAAACCAAAGATTTCCCTCCCTCACAGCAGTAGTATAAAAACTTTACTATTTGACAAAGCATTTATGGATATGCTTTAAAACTACTGATTGACAAGAATATAATTTTATCCATAATTTTAAAAGGTTTCTCAATAATGTGGCAAAAACTTTTAATCAATTATATTCTGTGTAACAGAATTTTAGAAGAGGAAAATCATGCTTGTAGTATAAATAAATAATGAGAATAACTAACACGCGGTATGTTCTTCCATTCACCAGATACTATATGAAGTGCTTTATACAGATGATCTCATTTAATCCTCACAGCATCCTTACCAGAGCTGGATGAGGAAATGGAAGTTTATGGAAGGTAAGCCACTGTTCAGGGTCACACAGCTAAGACTGACACCCAGGAATATCTGAATCAAGATATGAATCTCAACCAAACTCAGTTCTCGTCATGAAATCAAGTTAGTAGGTCATGACCAGCATTTCGTTTAACAGGATGTGATAGAACATGCTATCAATAATTACACCCAAAACATAGGCATAAACCTGAACTGTCCTGAGCAAAGCAGAAAGTACAATATATGGCTTTAGAAACAAAAATTTGTCTATCAAACACGGTGGGGAAAAAGTTATGTTCAGTGAAAGTCATTTTTTTAAACAAGGCAGAACAGTTTGAACTTACAGATAAATCAAGTAATAGCCTTTATATCTATGCTGTGATTTTTTCCCCTGTTTTTCAATATTTGAAATAGGAGAAACACAATATACACATTACGCATAGCAAAGAAACTAACAGGACTCTGTCAAAGGTGCACAAAGATTTCTCAGTGTTTTCCAGTTTTGACACCAAAACTAGCAAGGACAGATTCAAACTAAATTGCTGATACTGTGAAATAATGCTCACCAGATGGAAGCAACATTTAATGCAGGTGATAGTTTCTATAATTCAAAGCTAATATTAGTATTCAAAGAACTTAGCAAAGAAAACTTAAAAAAGGAATCTTTCATTTTCACATGTAATTTTTTCAGTCGTTATTTCAGAGTGGAGATTAGTCCAGGTGTTTCTGTTATGTAGCAGTGAATGAACTTTTCAATCAGAGAGAAGACAACTAATATTTTAGCCTATAAAATCATCATGTAAATTTAACTGGTTTATACTACAGCCCTTAAGACTTGAAACATCTGTTCAACACAAGTTTTTCTTAAAATCATAAAGTTTCAAACTGAATACTACAGCATTTTCCAGTATATGTTTAACATGGTGGTTTTGTCCTTAACTAGGTAAAAGACTTTTAAGTTGTGACCCATGTTGAGGTACTGAAGTTATTGCTCACATCACCAACTGCTCATAGATATTTTCACCTAACACTATATAGCCTTCCTAACTATATTACAAATTATCTTCACACAATTTGGCACTTCATTATATGTATTAATACCAAACTTGAGAGAGGAAGAAGATGGCGGAAGAGTAAGATGCAGAGATCACCTTCCTCCCCACAGATACACCAGAAATACATCTACATGTGGAACAATTCCTATAGAACACCAACTGAACGCTGGCAGAAGATCTCAGACCTCCCAAAAGGCAAGCAAGTCCCCACGTACCTGGGTAGGGCAGGAGAAAAAAGAATAAACAGAGACAAAAGGATAGGGACGGGACCTGCACCAGCAGGAGGGAGCTGTGAAGGAGGAAAGGTTTCCACACGCTAGGAAGCCCCTTCACGGGCGGAGACTGCGGGTGGCGGAGGGGGAAAGCTTCGGAGCCGTGGAGGAGAGCACAGCAACAGGGGTGTGGAGGGCAAAGCGGACAGATTCCCGCACAGAGGATCAATGCCGACTGGCACTCACCAGCCCGAGAGCTAAGGCTCGGGCTTCAGTCAGAGCGCAGGGAGAGGACTCGCGGCGTAAACACAGCCTACAGGGGGTTAGTGCACCACGGCTAGAAGGGAGGGAGTCCGGGGAAAAGTCTGGACCTGCCAAAGAGGCAAGAGACTTCTTCTTCCCTCTTTGTTTCCTGGTGCGCAAGGAGAGGGTAAGAGAGCTGCTTAAAGGAGCTCCAGAGACGGGCGCGAGCCGCGACTAACAACGTGGACCCCAGAAACAGGCATAAGACGCTGAGGCTGCTACTGCCGCCACCAAGAAGCCTGTGTGCGAGCACAAGTCACTCTCCACACCTCCCTTCCAGGGAGCCTGTGCAGCCCGCCACTGCCAGGGTCCTACAATCCAGGGACAGCTTACCCGGGAGAATGCATGGCACGCCTCAGGCTGGTGCAACGTCATGTTGGCCTCTGCCGCCGCAGGCTCGCCCAGAACTCTGTACCCCTCCCTCCCCCTGGCCTGAGTGAGCCGGAGCCCCCAAATCAGCAGCTTCTTTAACCCCGTCCTGTCTGAGCGAAGAACAGACGCCCTCCGGTGACCTACACGCAGAGGCAGGGCCAAATCCAAAGCTGAACCCCGGGAGCTGCGAGAATAAAGTAGAGAAAGGGAAATCTCTCCCAGCAGCCTCAGGAGCAGCGGATTAAATCTTCACAATCAACTTGATGTACCCTGCATCTGTGGAATACATGAATAGACAACGAATCATCCCAAATTGAGGAGGTGGACTTTGAGAGCAAGATTTATTATTTTTTCCCCTTTCCCTCTTTTTGTGAGTGTGTATGTGTATGCTTGTGCGTGAGATTTTCTCTGTATAGCTTTGCTTTCACCATTTGTCCTAGGGTTCTATCTGTCCGTTTTGTTTTTTACTTTTTAAAAAAATTTTCTTAATAATTATTTTTTTATTTTAATAACTTTATTTTACCTTACTTTATTTTCTTTTATCCTCTTTCTTTCTTTCTTTCTTTCTTTCTACTTTTTCTCCCTTTTATTTTGAGTCGTGTGCATAAAGGCTCTTGGTGCTGCAGCCAGGAATCAGTGCTGTGCCTCTGAGATGGGAGAGCCAACTTCAGGACCCTGGTCCACAAGAGACCTCCCAGCTCCACGTAATATCAAATGGCAAAAATCTCCCATAGATCTCCATCTCAACACCAAAACCCAGCTTCACTCAACGACCACCAAGCTACAGTGCTGGACATCCTATGCTAAACAACTAGCAAGACAGGAACACAACCCCACCCATTAGCAGAGAGGCTGCCCCAAATCATAATAAGTCCACATAATAAGCCCAAAACACACCACCAGACGTGGACCTGCCCACCAGAAAGACAAGATCCAGCCTCATCCACCAGAACAGAGGCACTAGCCCCCTCCACCAGGAAGCCTACACAACCCACTGAACCAACTTTAACCACTGGAGACACACACTAAAAAAAATGGAGACTACAAACCTGCAGCCTGCAAAAAGGAGACCCCAAACACAGTAAGATAAGCAAAATGAGAAGACAGAAAAACACACAGCAGATGAAGAAGCTAGATAAAAACCCACCAGACCTAACAAATGAAGAGGAAATAGGCAGTCTACCTGAAAAAGAATTCAGAATAATGATAGTAAAGATGATCCAAAATCTTGGAAATAGAATAGAGAAAACGCAAGAAACATTTAACAAGGACCTAGAAGAACTAAAGATGAAACAAGCAATGATGACCAACACAATAAATGAAATTAAAAATACTCTAGAAGGGATCAATAGCAGAATAACTGAGGCAGAAGAACAGATAAGTGACCTGGAAGATAAAAGAGTGGAAATCACTACTGCAGAGCAGAATAAAGAAAAAAGAATGAAAAGAACTGAGGACAGTCTCAGAGACCTCTGGGACAACATTAAACATACCAACATTAGAAGTACAGGGGTTCCAGAAGAAGAGAAAAAGAAAGGGACTGAGAAAATATTTGAAGAGATTATAGTTGAAAACTTCCCTAATATGGGAAAGGAAATAGTTAATCAAGTCCAGGAAGCAGAGGGTCCCATAAAGAATAAATCCAAGGAGAAACACGCCAAGACACATATTAATCAAACTGTCAAAAATTAAATACAAAGAAAACATATTAAAAGCAGCAATGGAAAAACAACAAATAACACACAAGGGAATCCCCATAAGGTTAACAGCTGATTTTTCAGCAGAAACTCTGCAAGCCAGAAGGGACTGGCAGGACATATTGAAAGTGATGAAGGAGAAAAACCTACAACCAAGTTTACTCTAACCAGCAAGGATCTCATTCAGATTTGATGGAGAAATTAAAACCTTTACAGACAAGCAAAAGCTGAGAGAGTTCAGCACCACCAAACCAGCTTTACAACAAATGCTAACGGTTCTTCTTTAGGCAAGAAACACAAGAGAAGGAAAAGACCTACAATTAACAAACCAAAACAATTAAGAAAATGGGAATAGGAACATACATATCGATAATTACCTTAAACGTAAATGGGTTAAATGCTCCCACCGAAAGAAACAGACCGGCTGACTGACTACAAAAACAAGACCCATATATATGCTGTCTACAATAGACCCACTTCAGACCTAGAGACACATACAGACTGAAAGTGAGGGGATGGAAAAAGATATTCCATGCAAATGGAAACCAAAAGAAAGCTGGAGTAGCAATTCTCATATCAGACAAAACAGACTTTAAAATAAAGACTACTACAAGAGACAAAGAAGGACACTACATAATGATCAAGGGATCGATCCAAGAAGAAGATATAACAATTGTAAATATTTATGCACCCAACATAGGAGCACCTCAGTACATAAGGCAAATACTAACAGCCATAAAAGGGGAAATCGACAGTAACACATTCATAGTAGGGGACTTTAACACCCCACTTTCACCCATGGACAGATCATCCAAAATGAAAATGAATAAGGAAACACAAGCTTTAAATGATACATTAAACAAGATGGGCTTAATTGATATTTATAGGACACTCCATCCAAAAATAACAGAATATACATTTTTCTCAAGTGCTCATGGAACATTCTCTAGGATAGATCATATCTTGGGTCACAAATCAAGCCTTGGTAAATTTAAGAAAATTGAAATTATATCAAGTATCTTTTCCAACCACAATGCTATGAGACTAGATATCAATTACAGGAAAATATCTATAAAAAATACAAACACATGGAGGCTAAACAATACACTACTTAATAACGAAGTGATCACTGAAGAAATCAAAGAGGAAATCAAAAAATACCTACACACAAATGACAATGCAGACACGACGACCCAAAACCTATGTGATGCAGCAAAAGCACTTCTAACAGGGAAGTTTACAGCAATACAATCCTATCTTAAGAAACAGGAAACATCTCAACTAAACAACCTAAACTTGCACCTAAAGCAATTAGAGAACGAAGAACAAAAAAACCCCAAAGTTAGCAGAAGGAAAGATATCATAAAGATCAGATCAGAAATTAATGAAAATGAAATGAAGGAAACGAAAGCAAAGATCAATAAAACTAAAAGCTGGTTCTTTGAGAAGATAAACAAAATTGATAAACCCCTAGCCAGACTCATCAAGAAAAAAAGGGACAAGACTCAAATAAACAGAATTAGAAATGAAAAAGGAGAAGTAACAACTGACACTGGAGAAATACAAAAGATCATGAGAGATTACTACAAGCAACTATATGCCAATAAAATGGACAACCTGGAAGAAATGGACAAATTCTTAGAAATGCACAACCTGCCAAGACTGATCAGGAATAAATAGAAAATCACAAATAGAACAATCACAAGCACTGAAATTGAAATGGTGATTGAAAATCTTCCAACAAACAAAAGCCCAGTACCAGATGGCTTCACGGGCGAATTCTATCAAACATTTAGAGAAGAGCTAACACCTATCCTTCTCAAACTCTTCCAAAATATAGCAGAGGAAGGAACACTCCCAAACTCATTCTACGAGGCCACCATCACCCTGATACCAAAAACCAGACAAGGATGTCACAAAGAAAGAAAACTACAGGCCAATATCACTGATGAACACAGATGCAAAAATTCTCAACAAAATACTAGCAAACAGAATCCAACAGCACATTAAAAGAATCATACACCATGGTCAAGTGGCGTGTATCCCAGGAATGCAAGGATTCTTCAATATACGCAAATCAATCAATGTGATACACCATATTAACAAATTGAAGGAGAAAAACCATACGGTCATCTCAATAGTTGCAGAGAAAGCTTTCGACAAAATTCAACACCCATTTATGATAAAAACCCTCCAGAAAGTAGGCATAGAGGGAACTTTCCTCAACATAATAAAGGCCATATATGACAAACCCACAGACAACACTGTCCTCAATGGTGAAAAACTGAAAGCATTTCCACTAATTTCAGGAACAAGACAAGGTTGCCCACTCTCACCACTCTTATTCAACACAGTTTTGGAAGTTTTAGCCACAGCAATCAGAGAAGAAAAGGAAATAAAAGGAATCCAAATAGGAAAAGAAGAAGTAAAGCTGTCACCGTTTGCAGATGACATGATACTATACATAGAGAATCCTTAAAATGCCATCAGAAAACTATAAGAGCTAATCAATATATTTGGTAAAGTAGCAGGATACAAAATTAATGCACAGAAATCTCTGGCATTCCTATACACTAATGATGAAAAATCTGAAAGTGAAATCAAGAAAACACTCCCATTTACCATTGCAACAAAAAGAATAAAATATCTAGGAATAAACCTACCTAAGGAAACAAAAGACCTGTATGCAGAAAATTATAAGACACTGATGAAAGAAATTAAAGATGATACAAATAGATGGAGAGATATACCATATTCTTGGATTGGAAGAATCAACACTGAAAATGACTCTACTACCCAAAGCAATCTACAGATTCAATGTAATCCCTATCAAACTACCACTGGTATTTTTCACAGAACCAGAACAAAAAATTTCACAATTTGTATGGAAACACAAAAGAACCCGAATAGCCAAAGCAATCTTGAGAAAGAAAAATGGAGCTGGAGGAATCAGGCTCCCTGTCTTCAGACTCTACTACAAAGATACAGTAATCAAGACAGTATGGTACTGGCACAAAAACAGAAATATAGATCAATGGAACAGGATAGAAAGCCACGAGATAAACCCACGCACATATGGTCACCTTATCTTTGATAAAGGAGGCAGGAATGTACAGTGGAGAAAGGACAGCCTCTTCAATAAATGGTGCTGGGAAAACTGGACAGGTATGTGTAAAAGTATGAGATTAGATCACTCCCTATCACCATACACAAAAATAAGCTCAAAATGGATTAAAGACCTAAATGTAAGGCCAGAAACTATCAAACTCTTAGAGGAAAACATAGGCAGAACACTCTATGACATAAATCACAGCAAGATCCTTTTTGACCCACCTCCTAGAGAAATGGAAATAAAAACAAATATATACAAATGGGACCTAATGAAACTTCAAAGCTTTTGCACAGCAAAGGAAACCATAAACAAGATCAAAAGACAACCCTCAGAATGGGAGAACATATTTGCAAATGAAGCAACTGATGAAGGATTAATCTCCAAAATTTACAAGCAGGTCATGCAGCTCAATAACAAAAAAACAAACAACCCAATCCAAAAATGGGCCGAAGACCTAAATAGACATTTCTCCAAAGAAGATATACAGACTGCCAACAAACACATGAAAGAATGCTCAACATCACTAATCATTAGAGAAATGCAAATCAAAACTACAATGAGATATCATCTCACACCAGTCAGAATGGCCATCATCAAAAAATCTAGAAACAGTAAATGCTGGAGAGGGTGTGGAGAAAAGGGAACACTCTTGCACTGCTGGTGGGAATGTGAATTGGTACAGCCACTATGGAGAGCAGTATTGAGGTGCCTTAAAAAACTACAAATAGAACTACCATATGACCCAGCAATCCCACTACTGGGCATATACCCTGAGTAAACCATAATTCAAAAAGAGTCATGTACCAAAATGTTCATTGCAGCTCTATTTACAATAGCCAGGACATGGAAACAACCTAAGTGTCCATCATCGGATGACTGGATAAAGAAGATGTGGCACATATATACAATGGAATATTACTCAGCCATAAAAAGAAACGAAATTGACCTATTTGTAATGAGGTGGATGGACCCAGAGTCTGTCATACAGAGTGAAGTTAGTCAGAATGAGAAAGACAAATACCGTATGCTAACACATATATATGGAATTTAAGGGGAGAAAAATGTCATGAAGAACCTAGGGGTAAGACAGGAATAAAGACACAGACCTACTAAAGAACTGACTTGAGGATATGGGGAGGGGGAAGGGTAAACTGTGACAAAGTGAGAGAGTGGCATGGACATATATACACTACCAAACGTAAAATAGATAGCTAGTGGGAAGCAGCCCCATAGCACAGGGAGATCAGCTCAGTGCTTTGTGACCACCTATAAGGGTGGGATAGGGAGGGTGGGAGGGAGATGCAAGAGGGAAGAGATATGGGAATATATGTATATGTATAACTGATTCACTTTGTTATAAAGCAGAAACTAACACACCATTGTAAAGCAATTATACTCCAATAAAGATGTAAAAAAAAAAAAAGAAATACCTAACTTATCTGAGGTCACTAGTTCAACATCATGAAAAATAAGAACCAAAGATGAGAATGAAAATGGAGATAAAAGAGTGGTCAAGTTGACAAAACACCTATCACAACACCTATGCACTGAACTAATGGTACTGAACCTTGAACTAATGCTACAGAACCTAAGGCCTTCCCTCCTAGCCTATGTACTCATAATTCAGACACAATTTGAACTGGGTAAGAGTACTGGTTTCCCCTTCCCTCCACAAAAGATCAGAGTAAGTGAATTAGAAAAGAGTCACAGATTGTCATAAGGAAGCACGCTGAGAACAACATAATATAAAATCTGAGTTTAGAAGTGAAGGAAAAAATAATTATTCATAAGAAGTAAAAAAAGGAAACAAGAACTCTCCCACCGTGCTGATGGGAGTATAAACTTGTGTAACCATTGTAGATAGCAATTTGCATACACTTAGTGAATTGAATATATGCCTTACCAGCCAGAGATACTTTTCCATATAGCCACAAGGAGCCATATGTGACAGTGTGTCATCAGTGTTATTTATGCTAGTAAACCTAAGTAACAATCAATAGGGGATTGGATAACACAAATGTGCACATGAACAAAAATTAACTTCGAAATAGACCTAAATGTAAAACGTACAACTATAAAATTTCTAGGAGAAAATGTTCATGACCTTTGAGTAAGCAAAGATTCGTTAGAAAGGATGTTAAAAAGCACTGATGATGAAAGAAAAAAATGGGGGCTTCCCTGGTGGCGCAGTGGTTGAGAGTCCACCTGCCTATGCAGGGGATGCGGTTTCGTGCTCCAGTCTGGGAAGATCCTACATGTCGCGGAGCGGCTAGGCCCACGAGCCATGGCCGCTGAGCCTGCGCGTCCGGAGTCTGTGCTCCACAACGGGAGAGGCCACAACAGTGAGAGGCCCGCGTACCGCAAAAAAAAAAAAAAAAAAAAAAAAAAGAGTCACCTAAAGAAATTACCATTCATGGAGCATAGATGATGTACAGAGTGCTTTACAACTGCCTTGAGTTTTTACAGTAGCTTTATGAAGTAAGAATTATCGCAGTGTTACAGGTAAGACACTGAGATTCATTAACTATTCAAGGTCACATCATAAGTAAATGGTAGAGCCATGTATAACAAGTCTTGAATCATTCTCATTATTTATATATCTCGTCACCAAATCGAAAGCTACATGAAGACAGAACTGTCCACAGGGCTGATACACAGCAGTAACACTTAAACAATTGTTAATCTTATTCAATAACAATCACTGAACACCTACTATGTGTTAAGCATTCTGCTGAACTCTGCATCAAATAATCTTCAAAATGCAACACAGAATTAAGTGGTCAATATATAATTAAACAAGAGATTAGAATTTCCAGGAGCAAATACAAACCTATTACCAGTGGGGTTTTGCCAGAGTATTCTTTAAAAGTGTAGCTGAAGCAAAGGGGAAAAAATGCATGCTTCTCTACTGTAAAAAGACAAAAGAAAGAAGTTCTCATGGAAAATAAAGTATAAAACTTATGAAGTAACAGTTTACTATGGTTTCTGATCATAAGCAGCAGGCACTTAAAAGAGGAACCTCATATGTGAATTAAATACTGCTGTTGTTGTTTTTAAATAGATTCCTGCAACTGCCATGCAAAAAGACTTGCACGTGTTGTGTTTACACACAGGATTTTATTGCCCAGCCAGGGCCCATATGCAAGAGAAGGGGGGACAAAAGGCCAAACAGTAACATGCAAGCATGAATAAGCAGTTCCTGCATCCTTGCTGACAAAATTACAGTAACTACAAGTTATGAAATTATTTCAACAGGTGTCTGAAATAAAAGCTGAATGGACCTTGGAAAGAAACAGAGTAAAATGTACTTTGAAGAGGAAAATATTAAGATATGTATAGATATATAGATCTCAAACGTTCTCAGTTGGTGGTCTCAGCTGAGAAAGTGACACTGGTCCCCCAGGATCAGGTCACAGACATGCAGAGTCGAATGCCTGCAACAAGTATCACAGCCTAAAGAAGGCATGAGTAACATCCTGCATGTAAAGCCCAGAGGGATCTGTGTGCAGCTTTGCAGAGCTCCTCAATCTTGTCTGCACAACAGAACCACCTGAACGTCTTCCTAAAAGTACAAGACACAGATACCACTCCTGACCAGTTAAATCAGAAAAACTAGGGCTGGAGGCCATATATTCTCTACTGATCTGCTAAAATAATTGGGCTTTTCTGTAATTAAACTTGTTATTTTGAGTTAATTGTAGATTCATATGCAGTTGTAAGAAATAATACAAACAGATGCCACATACCCTCTTATCCAGTTTCTCTCAGTGATAACGTCTTGCAAAACTACAGCACAAATTCACAACCAGGATGCTACATTGATAACAGTCAAGATATAGGGGGATTCCATCACCACAAGGATCCCTCCTGTCTTCCTTTCATAGACACAATCACCTCCGTCCTCTTCCCACACCCAACCCCTGGTCCTGAACCCTGGCAACCATTAATGTTCTCTATTTCATAACTGTGTCATTTCAAGAATGTTATATAAATGGAGTCATTCATATGTGACCTTTGGGGATTGGTTTCTTTCACTTAGAATAACTGCCTAGAGATTCAGCCAAGTTGTTCCATGTATCATTCCTTTTTGTTGCTGAGTAGGATTCCACAGGACGTATGTGTCACAGTGTAACAAATCAACTTCGAAGAACATCTGGAATATTTCCACTTTGGGCTAGAACATTCATATACAGGTTTTCGTGTGAATATAAGTTGAACATTCAAGTACAGGTTCAACTATGAATATTCATGTACAGGTTTTTGTGTAGGTTGCCATTTTCCCTAGGATAAATGCCTAAGAGTGCTTTTGCTGGGTCATACAGTAACTGATGTTTAGACTTAAAAGAAACCACCACACTGTTTTCCAGTGTGGCTGCACCATTTTACATTTCCCCCCCACAGCAATGTATGAGTGATGCATTTTCCTCACATCCTCAGCAGCATTTGGTGTTGCACTTTCTTATTTTAGTCATTCTGGTAGGTGTGCAGTATTAACTTACCACGGCTTTAATTTACTTTTCTCTAGTGGCTAATAATGCCATTAGAGAAAGGCAGCTCTTTTCGTGTATTTATTTGCCATGTGTACATCCTCTCTGATGAAGTGTTTCTTCATGTCTTTTGCCCATTTTCTAATTGGACTGTTTATACAGCTAAATTTTGAGAGTTATTTACATATTTTAGACACTAGTTTTTTTGTCGGATATGTGGCTTGCAAATATTTTCTCCCAGTCTGTAGCTTATCTTTTCATTCTCTTAACACAGGTCTTTCACAGAACAAATTAGGTCAAGTTTATTGACTTCTCCTTCTATGGATTGTTTTTTGGTAATGAAGTCTAGGAACTCTTTGCATAGCCCTAGATCCTGAGGATCTCATCCTGTTATTTTTTTGTTTGTAAAATTCTTATACTTTTGCAGTTAAGTGCAAATGATCCTTTTGGAGTTAATTGTTTTAATAAGGTGTGAGTTTTAGGTCAATTTCATTATTTTACCTGTGAATGCCCAATGGCTCTAGCACCATTTGTTGAAATGGTTATCCTTTCCCCCATTGAATTGCTTTTTGCCCCTTTGTCAAATTCAGTGTGTCAAAATTCTGTGCAGGTATACTTTTTGGGACAATATTCAGTGCTATTTTACTTATGTGTCTATCCCTCCACCATTAAACCTCACTGTCTTGATTATTGTAGGCCTTAATCAAAATAGTTATAAAAATGTGCCAGTCTTCTACTTAAAAACCTTCCAAGAGTTCCCTGCTGCATGGAAAATGATATCCTAATTCTTTATCCAGGCTCGCAGAGCCTTACAACACCAGATCCATCCAGCTTCCCATTCGTACCTCATACTGCTCATGCCAGGCTGCCACCCATTTGCATCACGAGTCTTCTTTTTGTTTCTGAACACATTAGAAACTCTTCACGCGAATGCTCTTGCCTCCATATCTCCACGAACATTGTTTCTGGGCTTTTTTGTTTTGTTTTGTTTTGTTCTGTTTGTCGTCAGCTCTCAATTTATTAAATATCACCTCCTTAAAAAGCCATACGTATATATGCTCATTCAGTCCTGACGATACCCTAAGAGGTCTTATACTGTCCTCATTTATAAAATGAGGAAACTGAGGCACAGCCATGTTCAATATCTAACCAAGGTTACACATGTTTATGTGCTTAGTCATCACACTAAAAAGAAGCAGTGAAATAAAGACTGTTTTCTTTTTTTCTCTTTGGCTTCTCTGATGGAGATTATGACAACTGCCCAAATCTTTACTGCTTAGCACCTTTTATTTGATTACTTCTAGTTCCAGTCATAACGAAAAATATTGCTATATCAGGAAAGGGCACGACATAGAAGAGATTTTAAAGAGAACTTCCTCAGTGTGACTCACTTACGAGATAATTATTGGGCTGCAACACCCCTAGCTTTTCACTTGACTTCAGTGACCTAAACCCCAAAGAGAGTATTCACTAAATTCACTCCTCAAACCCAATCATATCATACGAGCCTTAAGAGAGCTGATTATACTGCCTTCTTTGCCCCCCACCCTTGGTTCTAGAAAGCAAAAAATGGCCTTATATAAATATCTTTTGGAAATTTGAAACAATTCAACCTTTCAAACAATTTTCAAAATATGAAACCAGATACAAACTTTTAAAACCCAAGTGCATTTCTAAGTAACATCTTCTGCCTTTGATTGCCCTGCTCTGCTCCTCACTAAGCATCCTCAAAGTACTGCCTTTTTCCCCACTAAGCAAAGTACAGGAATCTGAAAAATTAAAACATTTACTATTTACAAATTAGTTCAGTAAACATTAGCAACTCTTGAAGTATAAATATGTTCTCAGTCCTTCCTTCAACAGAAAATTACTTAAAAATCAGAGCAATGGATCTTTGGCTGAATAAATTAAAAAGCTCAGCCTCATAAAGCAAATTTTTTTAATGTACTTATATACACTCGCTGTTTGGAAGCAGCCAGTATCTATTTATTTCTGCAATGCCTCTCCTTATCGCTAGAAAGTGCTTGGGGATTTCAATTCTATGATCATGACTATGCAAAGTTAGAATATCCTGTATTTTATTCTGTGAGACTCCCTTCTAATCTGGGGAAGAAGTAACTTATATTTGATTCTCCTGTTCTTTGGAACCGTACCTGATCTATTTGTCAGAAATAATAATGGCATAACAGGCAGTTCCTCAGAACTGAATGACAGTTTTTGAATATTAAGCTTCCTGAAGATATGAACTTCTCAAATTTGAGTATTTATTTTTTTTAAAAGAAACAGAAAAATCAATCTCAGCGCCTTCACAAGGATTCTTCAGGGATTTCATAAATGCTTTTTGGAGAGACCTCATCCTTTCCTGCACAATAAAAGAAAAAGTTGTGATAGAAGAAACAGAGTTACAGGAACAACTATCAAAACCACAATCCTACCCCCACAAAAAAAAAAGAGCTTTAGTTGGAGAGAACAAAATATTCTATTGGATACTCTAACCATCAGCTATATAAGAGAAGAAAAAACTTAGAAGTTAACCTCACACATTTATGGAAAGTTTATTGCATCAGAAAGGAAATGAATTCCCATATAGTATTAACTTCATACACTAAAATGAGTTGAAGAAACTTATTATTCAAAAACAAAGAATGACCTTTGGGAAACTGTGCTGCCTAAAAGGATTTAATGGCCAAAGTTTGTCTCGGTTAGTACCATGAATTAAACTAATGAGAGGATGAAGATATTGTTAACAGAAGGGAAGCTCTCCTGAAATGCTAACCTTGCCATTTCTGTCATGTGATGAGAAAGCAATGTTCAAGTAAAATGTGCAGATAAAGCTATTACAGAAAATAAATGCCATAGTATTTATGAAGATAGCTTTTTCCAAAGCAAAAACATACTAGTGGTGGTAGGGTGGAGAAAGAGAAAAACAGTAAATGTTGTGCCACAAACGAAAATGAAATTAATGCTCTGAGAATTAATTGTAAAGAATCAAAATGTAATGTTCAGCCATTTGTATAAATATTGTGAGTCAAAATGTATATACATTTATATACATACACACATATACATATATACACATATGTGTACATAAATATATATTTATGTATAAATTTTAAATACACATCTTATTCAATATATTACAATTATATATATAATATATATGTATATTTTCTGAAAAAGTCAAGAAACAGGAGGTTAAACTATCTGGACATCAAGATCCAAAATCAAAATAACGCACACATAAAGCATGATAGAAGGAACATATAAATAAGAAAGCTTAAACATGACCCTTCCTGTTCTCCTTAAATAAAAAATTTTTTAAAACGTGTGCTCCAAGAACAATGATCTACATGACATCTATAAAAGGAAAGCCCCAGAAATTAGAATTTGAAAGTATGACTGTCTAAGAAAGAAAGAGTCTTCTGATGAGGAAGGTGGCTCCAGATTGTAGATGTTAATTGTGAAAGGAAGTAGAACAGGAGAACTCCATGACAATTATAAGAATGTAGAAAAAAAAAATTGTTCTGCTTTGGGAGGTTGTTTTCTTCTGTTTTGCTATGAAATGGGGTCTCTGGAGGGTGGCGAGGTGGTGGGGGGAGAGTGGGAAGTTGGCTATGGAAAAATCAGAGTATGAATTAAGCAAGGGAGAGGGCCAGATTATTGGAAAAGAACTGGCATTTTGGCAACAACTTAGAACAGCATCAATAGGTTTCAGGGCTTCAAAAAAATCCACTTCCTTAGGGCTAAACTAGAATGGCAAATTAATAAAAAATTAATTAATAAATACAGGTTTATTCATTTCTTTGGTGGGTCTAGCCCAGAAAGACTGATGAACCTCTAGACACTGAAGAATCAACCTTCAGCACCTGCAAAGCTGAGAAATGAATCCCAGAACTTGGTCCTTGAAACAACAGTCTCCTTCTGAGACTGTCACTACACTAGATGAGGTCTCCATTCCATTGGTCTCTCTCTGCAATGTTTTACACAAAAAGTAGTTGAGAATTAAAGAAGCAGTTTCCTAGGAAAAGTGGTGAAAGAAAGAGTAGGGCAGGAAAGATTTAGATACCTTCTAAAAAGTATCAAAAATTTCAGGCATATATAGATCTCTAAATATCATGAAATGTACAATAAAATAGTATGCCAAATTTTCAAGGATTACTTTGCTGTCCTTATTTATTTATTTATTTGTTTTTATTTATTTATTCATTTTTTTTGCAGTACGCGGGCCTCTCACTGTTGTGGCCTCTCCCGTTGCGGAGCACAGGCTCTGGACGCGCAGGCTCAGCGGCCATGGCTCACGGGCCCAGCCGCTCTGCGGCATGTGGGATCTTCCCGGACCGGGGCACGAACCCATGTCCCCTGCATCTGCAGGCGGACTCTCAACAACTGCGCCACCAGGGAAGCCCATGCTGTCCTTATTCAAATAAAACTGACTTAGATCAAAATGTGTGTAATGACTACTTTTTCTTTTTCTTCTTCATTCTATTTTATATTTCTAAGTTTTCCAAAGTGAACACCTATAAGTTTAATAAGAAAAAATTATTTAAAAATCTAGCACAGATCTCACTTTATCTGGTATCAGCATCAATCCATTTTCAGAAACACTTAAAAGCTTTTCATTTTTGTATAGGGAATCATATTGATGATACTGGGATGGACACTGTTTTTTTTCCTTTAATTCAGAAAAGAGGTTACTGACTGAGGTGCTGTAATGATGGGCTCTTCTGATAAAATAATGTGGCCAAGCCAATCTTCAGAATGTAATAACTCAGTTATTGGGGTCTCATACATAAAGAGGTATATAATGGACAAATAATACATCTAATCTTCAGCCTAACTGATTAACTGGAGAAACCTAAAAGTGTTTTATTGTTGATTCCCTTGATACTCTTAGAACTAATGTCTTTTCATAATTGATATCTTTTAAAAGTATTCTTCCCTTCACTGTTTTAAAACTAGCATAAAAATTAGAGCTTTTTCTTTTATCCCTCCCAGTCAAAACTACAGAGATTGCTATTCTTGCTAAAAACTGTCCCTCAGTTTGATGCCCCCAAACTACCTTCTAAGCAAAAGGCCTGTTTCTGAAATATAGGCCTACTTTCACTGTGATAAAAATCTAAACACAGGAAGCCAAATTTGGGCCTTAACAAATTCGAATCTTTTCCTTACAAAGAATAAGATTACATCATCCATTCTTCACCAGGAAAAATGTCCCTACATATTTTTCACCTCTTTTTTAAAAGGGTATGTTGTATTTTATATAATTTTACCTCAACAAAGTTGATTTTCAAAGATGAGAACACATTAAAAATATCCATTAAGAGAAGCAAATTTATAAAAAGAAAAAGTTAATCACCTAGAACTTTTTCCTTAGCACTTTGTTTCTAACATTACTGCAGCACTTACCACATTGAACTGTGGTTCGTTTTGCATTATCTGTCTCCCCCAATTCAACAGTGAGTTGGGAGAAGGCAAGAAATGTACTTCATTCATCTTTGTAGACACACTGTCAAAGGGACTGGAACATGGTTATATCAATTTATCTAGAATTTTCAGAGGTAATTTCAGTTTCAAATATATTACTCGATCTTCACAGAATGTATCAGCTCACAAATTAGTATTACTCTTCTACTTAAAATTCTTTAATATTTCTTCCACCTGTTCACATGATGGCACATAGGTCCCCTTCCCCTCTCTTCCACATGCTGACCTACACAGGCTTCAAAACCCAGCACTGTACCCTGTACAGAGTACATGTGTGTGCCTGTATGTGTGCGTGCATGCAAGCATGCGTGTGTTTTCCCCATTATCTGCTTACTCCTTGAGGGCAAAATTCAAGGGTTATTCATCTCTGTATTCCTATCAGAGTACCTAGCACATAATAGGCTACCAACATATGTTTATTGAATGAAATGACAACTGTTATCTAGCACTTTTGCCGTTTGTTGAGCTTGATAAAAATAGAGCCAATTATTCTCAGTTGTGTAAAGGGATTTTGATGTGAATTTTGGGGAACTGGACAAAGCACAATAAACTGCCAAAGTTTATTACTAGTTTCAAGGTGGCTTGTTAAGATCAGAATCTACAATCTCATGACAGCATCTAGAAAGAAAAAGCCAAATGAGATACGGCCTATCACCCTTTTGCTACGTGTCTTTTATCTTAAGTGGAACTCACAAACAGCTGGCTATTTCTTTGAACTATGCTCTAAACAACAGTCACATTTGGATGTTGAATGCTACCTGTCTTTTATTTCAGGGAGTAATGATCAAGCTCTTGACCAAGTTACTCTATCAATTTGCTGATGTCTCCTAACTTTTAACCCTCAGGCTGAATCAGTGAAAATGAAGAAGTTAATAGGATTAACAGCCTGCTACCCTCAGCAAAATGGAGGGGAAAACTGTATGAATTATCAGTATATATTAGCATTATACTTTTAAAATGTATGCTTATGGAATTGATTGCTCATTATTAAAAGAGCTTTTCTGATATTTAAAAATCTGATTAACTGTAAGAGCATTTTTTAAATTTCATTTAGTTCTTAGTTTATCATTTCAGCCCATTTTTCATATGTGAATAAGATGGAAAACTCAAAAAAGGAAAAGAAATAGCATATACCATCATATTAAATTATGTTACAAAAACTTAATACCTTATTCTAATTTTTTTTTTTTTTTTGCGGTACGCGGGCCTCTCACTGTTGTGGCCTCTCCTGTTGCGGAGCACAGGCTCCGGACACGCAGGCTCAGTGGCCATGGCTCACGGGACCAGCCGCTCCGCGGCATGTGGGATCTTCCTGGACCGGGTCATGAACCCGTGTCCCCTGCATCGGCAGGCAGACTCTCAACCACTGCGCCACCAGGGAAGCCCCCACCTTATTCTAATTTTTAACCCTAAATAGTCTTTTATCAATGTAGCTCACAATTTAGAGATTTTAATTTTTTTAAACATTTGCTTATTTGGCTGAGAGCTGTATCATAAATGTTACCATTTGGTTTTTTATTCTTATTTTATTAGCATTTACCATTACGTTCAAGTCACTGAGTTTTGATTTTTGGTTCCATTCTTTCTAATTTCACTTCAGTATTTTAGTCCTGAATTTTGTCCAAAACATGATCATATACGCTATATTCAATTATAAAAAAACACTTACGAAAAGCTTTGATTATCTACCTCACAGCAGGTCAAAATATAGATGGTCCCAGAGTAATACTCAGTTTCCCAAATTCTACGTGCTATATACAGTACATAAAGTTTAATTCTGTATGAAAATTTAATGTATTACTATAAAATGTAACTATACCTATAATATTGTTTATTAATTCAAAAAAATAACTATCAAGTCACAAGTTTTTCTTAAGTTTTACCCGTAGTCATAATTTACACAGCATATATTTACTCTTTGACAGATTTATTTTTCTTACTTATAGCTGTTTCCTATATGTTCTCATTGCATTTCTAACTTCCTTTAAAAACCCATAGCAGTACGACTTTTCTTGGTATAACAGTTCCTAGGACAGTGCTCCTAACTGTTAGATGTAAATCTAGTAATAAGACAAAAACATAACAATTCTACCTAATAAAAAAGAGTACAATCAGCCAAAATCAGGTCTGATATCCAGAGAATCCAGAATAAATTTACAGAATATACTTGAGCATTTTAAGCAACACCACACATTCCAGGAAGTAGAGAGGCAGACTGAGTTGTTTTACTAAGTAGAACAATTACACTGGTGTACTTCAACATAGTCTTTGAAGTTATAAGTATGTTCCTGCATCTCTATTCCTTACCTTTCCAATCTCAATTGTGATCATTGTCTACAAGATCATATGCTTGTTAGTAAATAGACAGCAAAGAGTTCCACAAAAAAAAGGAGATATAAGATCTACACATGGCACAATGTCCTACTTCACAAAGGTATTGTGATAAAATGGTACCATCTGATAATATTTACAGTACATTTCATGAAAAAATGGAACTTACGTAAATATAAGGGTGAATAAAATCATGAAATCGTACGAGAAAGTTTTATTTGGTACACCTGATAACAAATGTAAAAGGAAAGGAACTGATTGTTATTGGTGGTGTAGTAGCTGGGGGCTGGATCAGACAGGCAGTGAAGATGAGGAAGCAGTGAAAAAAAAGTCATAGAAAATTATTTTAAATTTCCATCTATTGGTTATATTTTAAGTCAGCATTTCCATCTGTATACAAAGAGCCACAATCTTTTCTAGGTAGAAAAATATTATAATATTGATAACACAGAAAGGAACTACTACAGTTTTAAAACATCTGACTTTTCCAGGCCAATCTTACTTTAATGGTATCATTATACAGAAGAAAGAAAATTATATGGAACAAATGAAATAATGTACCTCTGTCATAAACTTTGAAACATAACATTATAATGAAAAAAAGTCTCAGGAAAAATTTGGGGGAGAAAAGATGTATTCTTCAATAATAATTTAACTTGGCCTGAATTCATAAGAATATCCCTTAGTTTTGCAAATTGCCTCCGGTTTGCTGAGAGCCATTCTTTTATGCCGGCTTAAAATAAGCAAAGATTACACAAGTACCATGTGCCATCCTAAATAAGGAAAGAGGCAAAAAACAAGTACAATATGGTATTTAAACAGCTGTGTGAAGATCACTGGTTAAAACAAGAATCATTTTTTCAGCTGAGCTTGTTATGCTTCATTTTGCTAAATATAAACTAGTGCATCATTAAATTAACCACTGATTTGTAGACCAAAGCCCAGAGCCCCACCTGCAAATAATCCAATAAACATAATAATTTTTCAAGTGCTAGTGAAATTGTCATAATTTGGGACTGAAAATGTGGAGAAGGAAGAAGAAAATACAGAAATTATTTTGTAGATATAGTGGTCAAAGATGCAATTGTTTTCATTATGTGCAGTTTTATTTGAGTGAGCTGACAAATGTATAAAAAGTAATACTTTTGTAAATACTCTAGTAAGAATTTCACACCAATCAATTAGTGCAGGTTATTGCAGAAACTCAATCTTTCAGAAATAAACAAAAATTTTAGATATTATGCAGTCTAGTTGAGCATTAAGTAAATGGGCTTGAACCAGTTGACAAAAATGGAGGAAAACAGCGTAATCTTGAAATAGTTTTACTTCAAAAGGTCCATGAGGCACCATCTAGTATATTAGAGGAGTTAATTTACTATGTGGTAACTCACTGACCAAAGAATTACTACTTATTCACATTGACTCATTCTGGTCTCCACTTTCCATTATGTTAGAGTATTTTATTTCTCCATACAGTAAATACAGCATTGTGGTAAAATATATGATTAAGCAAATACATTCAAAAGATAATAAATATTCCTTTTTTCAGGGCCATTGTGTTACATAAACAGCTTCTGCTCTAAACAGATTTAAGTGAGATTCATGTACCCCTCCCTCATCCACCAAAAAGTTCAATAGAAGGACTTGGGGAGCGGAGGGTGAAGGGATGGTGCATGTATTTGGATGGAAAAGAGACCATACATTTATTTTCACTCACATCTGACTAAAGGTTTAAACTGCCCTCTATTAAGAATGCAGACAATAAATGACAGTAATATTAGAGTACCTGTGACCAGTAATCACAGGTAATTTGACAGATAATTTGACATATTGTTTTACTCATCAGTAACTCCAACATTAAAATACTTATTAGAAGTAATACTAATTTTTACTTATTATTACTATACATGTGTTACTGTACTGGAGATTTTAAAATATTTTGTTGACTATATTTCAACTAAGTGACTTGCTTTATAATCCTATGCAAGCTATTTTGTGCATTTGAAAACATTCTGTGACATCCAGACTTCACCAGATTGCAAAGGAGTCCACTGAACAAAAACAAACAAACAAAAAAAACTGTTAACCACCTCTGATTTTTAGTCTAAAAAGGTAAGGTGAGGGAAAGGGTAAGAAGACAAGAGATTCTGGAGCTTAAAATTACACTTCGTGTTAACATTTTGCTTTTGTTTAGTTTTGCTCTACTTTTTAATTCTGGAAGAAAAATCATCCTAGCTGAAGTCAATCCAATAAATACTGCTTTAAGCACTAATTCATACCTTCCTCTTCCACCCTTTATTGGTTCTAAGAAACGCTCTTTGGTTTAAAATTTTACAGTAATAATGGGAAAAGTATGAATTTTTTTTTTTTTACCCTTACTTGGCCATTTAAAAAATAACTTCAAGGTATACTAGATCACAATAGCAGATTTTACATAACCCTGACAGTAAAGTATACTGCTTTCTATGCCAGGTGAGTGTAAACAGCTTCTTGTAATCCTGGCTGATTGATGTGGGTGGGGGAAAGGATTTGCAAGATCAATAGCTGTACTATACCGAAGACCAGAGACCAGGATGACTGGCTCTAGTAAAAACATCACACCTGGAAGAGCAGTTGCAATTGGAACCACAGCCTGATTCAGCTTATAATAAAACAGCTTCCAAGGTCTGCTCTCCTTTGGCACAAGCCAAGGTGAGTAAAATGAGCATGTGATAAAAATCTCTACTTTTGCATTTCTTGAGTATTTCACGGTGGCTCTAATCTCTGCAATTCCTGTGATACAGTTATTATTTTTTGATTACTCTCCTGGATGAGACAACACTTCCAGGGCTTTTCGCTTGGCCCCCTTCCATAATATCCCTCATTCCATGACTCAGAGACAATGTGGATGTTCCTCAGGGTAAACACTGAAGAACTAGGTCAATGATCCTAAGGTAGATACACAGTCTCCCTGGAACTACAGTGAGATAAACTCAATCTAGAGAAGGAGGGAGGGAGGAAGCGAAATAAATCCATCATTTGCTCACCATAAGGTCTCATTTTTCCAAGAACGATGGTAGTGTTTTGGTTCCCTCAAAAGATTAGTATCAAGTAAGGGCCAGGTCTAGTAATCCTTAAAAGAGCTGAGAGGTTCCCTTTCCATAATGTTCAGTCACTCTGGTAAATAACTGAGACCCCCCCTAGGGAGAACCTAAAGGAAGATTTTCAGTATATATAGCAATAGCAACAGTTTATCCTCAAAGGGATCTAGCTCTCCCACTTTATTTAAGGGCTGTGGACTTGTGAACTGGCTCAGGTCTGGAAACGTAGTGAGAGGCCAGGATGGTGAATGAAATCAGGTTTCTGCTCGCGTGACCCAAAAGTTTCTGTACCCTAAAGGCTGTACTTTAATGGTTTAGCCACCACCAATGATAACAACATTGGGGTCACAAAATTCTGACTGTCACCCTGGCTCTTCTGCCCATTAGAGTAACTGTACGCCTCTGGCAGTTACACCTAGATGCCCAGCCTCTGTCACTCCAGGATGCCATGATTCCATTTAAATGAGAGAGCACATTTCAGTAGTGGCACATAACATATTCCAAGGCAATCAGAGCATAGGCATCCCACAATTCTTCCAGGATATGAATGCTCCCTTCACCAATGTCTCAACAAAGGGATTATTTGTGAGTCACACAAGATACATCCACTCTTCTCCCTAGATTTTTTCCTAGCAAGGTTGAGGCCATTATACGGTCTTCAAGCTGGGAAAAATTAACCCCCTCAGGGAAATAAGGAGGGGCTGGTTCCACAATAAAGCATAGGTGAAATTGCAAATGAAGCACAGAGAGAACTGAGGTTTAAAATTCTCAGATTCATCTAAGTTTACCTAAGTATATTCATTTCAATTCTCATGATCCCACGTCTCCCTGATCAATTCTTATCTTTTACATCAAAAAGCTTGGGAGGCTATGAATTCAACTTAATGTGTGATTCTACAACTTTCAGGGTCAAATTTGGGGTCTTATTTTCAGCTTCATCAGAACTGCAACAGTAAAAGACAGGACAATCCATCATGGAGCTCTCTGTTTCTCTCACTACACCTGAATTGAGAGTTTAAAGCCCTAAACGCATCATTTCCTTGCTAAAATTTTTCTGTGCAGTCAAAAGCAGCTAACCCACCCAAGAGTCCTAGAAGCCATTATTCCCACCATAATAGTCAATTACAACTTCCATTTGATTTCGCAAAGCTTTGACTTTAGAGAACACTTCACTTTCAGTAAGAAAGCTGATAATTTAAGTAACTAAAAGTGCATGTCAGGGCACTTCTCCACTGGCAATAAGACCCTACTGTGTTCAATCCCAGTCAGTTCAGATAAGTAAATTCTCATCCTTGAAATCTGTTTTCTGAGACCACTCCTGGTTATTATCCACTAGAATGGAAGTATTCTAGGTAGTTCAAGCATAGGGCAGTTAATACAGGAAATCTATTATGCAGATGTTGAAGGGATTAGAAGAACAGAAAGGAGAAGGGGGCATAACCAGAGGCATACAACAAAAACAGGGCTGCAAAGCAAAGCCAGGGTTCTACTATGCTGGGCTGGGGCCCACAAGCCTACGATCATTGTTCAACTTCTGGAAACACTGCCACAGCGGCCACTGGGACTGCTCTGTTTTTGTTCAGTGGAGTCCGTACTACTCTACAGCAGTACAGACAGAGATGCTCATGAAACCAACCCCAGCGCTAGTGAAACGTCCAGCCACCTGTGGCCACCATCAGCCATCATCTACTCCTGCTGCATGCTGAAGTACGGTGGTCCAATAAAAGGAAATAAACAACTGCTCTTTCCCCCCGCCCTCCCATCTTTCACCATTAGCTTCCTTTGGCTGTACCTGACAGAAAACTTGCTGCAGTGGAGTGTAATAGGGCAGGCGTGGAGCTGAGAGATAATTGCCCCAGCTGGCATGAAACCAAACACTAATGGTTAAATAAAGTATGACCATTTTATCCTTCTTCAACCATATACAAAGTTAAATGGCAAATTAAGAAATGTAAAGAAAACCAAGTAGCACAGAAATACTCAAAATGCTGTTTTCATTCTATCTTAGCTTTCTCAATATTCAACAAGTATTTACTGTGTTTATTGAACCTGATTTTGCATCCAATGCTGGAGTTAAATATGCAAAATCAACTACAGGAGTTTTTCCTCTACTTTGAGGAAAGAAACAAAATACAGTGTAACAGGAACTAGGCTATGTATGTGTACCAGGCACAGAGAAGAGAGAACCACGACCAACAGATAAGTCAATGAAGGCTTCAGGAAAGAAGTGACACTTGGAAGAAAATTAGAGCTTGGTCAGAATACAGGAAGAAAAGGGTATTCCATGTCAGAAATACAGCACGTGAAGAGGCATACAGACACGACAAAGCATGCCTGGAAAGTGGCAGAATTTTATGTGGTTGGAATATCAACTGACGAGTTGGGGGCGGGGAGAGGGGTAAACTGGAAAAAAAGGCTGGACTGGTTACAGTGAGCAGAGTATGATTCTGCATCTCCTACAGCTTATCAGATGGTGTTTTAGGGCCTTATATAGCACTGTCAGATCTGATTTGCATTCTAGAAAGATAACTGCCAGAGGAGTGGAGGATTGATTAGAGAAGATGACACTCAGGGAATGGAAGAGTAGTTCTCTATTCTAGTGAGAGAAACTAGAACTAAAGGTACAATAAAGTGAAATAATCCCCACTTGTCCTATATTCATAGTCTAAGAAAAGCCTGGCTCTCCTCCTCCTTCCTTTTGTAAGTTCCCCAGCTTCTAATCAATCTGTCAGTTAAGCTCATTTCAAAACTATTTATGTATTTTCAATGACCACTTTAATAACCCTATTTCTCTATAGAGATTAATAAAATTATCCTGTAGATTCTTCTAAACAAAAGATGGAAACCTGTGGAATGTAACTGAAAAGAGTAGCTAGTAAAAAGTAATCTGAAGTAAGTGTAGCATATATTCTATTTTTTATTTACCTATTTTGTTTTAATTATTTTACAGCAAATCTACCTCTTAATATTATATTATTTAGGTTATCATTTAAATTCTGCCATATTCCCTCATATATAATCACTAGAAGAACTAGAAGTTGCCCAAAGCAAACCAAGAGGAAAATATTTTTAAAGTACAGTGGCAAAACCCACCCATAGAAAAATTAAAAATCGATTCTTATTGTTTTTATGGTCACTCTCCCTCAGAACAGCATTGACTTTTTTATATCATAATAAAAGGCAATCATTTGTGATGCTATCACAGCCTATTTTATATTGCCAACCAGAAGAGTGGCCATCTTCAATTGTAATCAACAGTTTTGCACAAAACTTCTTTTATTAAATTCTTGCTATGGAGGAGGTCCGAACAACAGAGCAAGAAATAGAGAACTAGCCTTGACAGGTGAGAGGAAAATAGAACATGGGTGTTTCTTTAGCATCCTGCTTATACTTGTATCATAGTACTAAACGATACTTGACCACAAAATTATCTAACTGGAGAGTAGCCTATGAAAGCCATTGATAGCAGGAACAATTATTATTCATTCTTGTCTTCATTGCACAAAGCACAAGACTGACACACAATAAACACGCAAAAAATGTTTAAAGAAGGGAAGTGGAAAGAAGTGGTAAAAAGGGACAGATACTGAAAGACGAAGTGGGAAAAGGTCAAAGACAAAATATGCCTACTACTCTGTATTGCCCAGGGCAATCCAATCTCTAACAATACTTTTTTTTTTTAAATAAGCTAGCCCGTTCACAGTTATCATCACTCATATATAAATATTGTATTTCCTTTCAAGATTAAATTAAAATTTCTTCAGTGGGATTCTGGACATAATGCATTCGTAAAAAGAAATGACTTTGATTTTTAAACTATTTCTGAGAGTCTTAGGTTTCTTAAAAACTTACATGGACATTTTCTGGGGCGGGGGGGTGGAGGGTGGAATGTTGTCAGATTATTTGCATATACAATGTAGTATACTCCCCCAAATTCATCCCAACCCAGCTTTAGAGTTAAGCTCTGTTTAATCTAAACCAATCATGGAACTACCTCTTTACCACCAACTAGTGCTTCAGAGAATGACACTAAGTCAGTTTAGGCAAACAATATACAAGAAAAGGTATCTTACAGTCTTTTAGAAAAAAAGGGGGGAAAAAAGGCTTTCTTACTACTCAGCTAATGCAAAAATGAGTGTCAGAGCTAATCATTCTGTAGGAATGTAAGAAACAGAATAACCACTCTGGCTACAGTAGTCTGGAAAGACGTGGAGGAGGTAAGACTCACAACATGCCCCATGCCTTACTGATAGGAAAGTACCTTGAGTGGAAAGGAATTGCAAGAGGGTGGATAGTATAAGCAAAGGCATACGAGACATGAAGTCTGGAAGGTGTCGGATGTGTTCAAAGCACAGGCCAGCCACCCTAACTGAAAGATTTATAGACAAAGAGAAGACAGGGCAAAAAGTTAGTAGGAACAAGAATCTAAAGACCAGTATACACGTTTCATTGTTGTAAGAGCCAACAAAGTAAAATTCTTTGTTGTGATCTAAATGTATCATTTAGGGATGAACACATCAATAGAGATAAAAGACAAAAACTCTTCAAAATTTTTAGCAATGAATAAAATTATACCACTATAGTGGTTCTTATTATTCTTTTAAGACTCCATTCTGAAGGGCTACAGCTTAAAAGACTCCAGCTACCAGGGACTTCAACTTAACAAATTCCTTTATGAAGGAGTAGAAAAAATAAGCCAATTTTTTTAAAAAGATGGAAGAAAGGGAAATGAAGAAATGAATGAGTATATCTGATAGTATGTATTATCTCATATATTTATATGCTCAAGTAAGAAAATTATATCCTCATATTTATAAGCAATTATAAAGGAGCATTTGTAATGGACCTCATATATATTATCTCTGAATTCTCACAACTTTGAAACGGAAGTATTGTTGGAAAAGAATCTAAAAAAAAGAGTGGATATACGTATATATATAACTGATTCACTTTGTTGTACACCTGAAATGAATACAACATTGTAAATCAACTATACGCCAATAAAAATTAAAAAAAAAAAGTATTGTTGGCTCTTTATACAGGTGTGAAAAGTGGCTCAAGAGGTTAAATGGACATGGAAGACCCAGATTCTTACTCAGGCCTCAGACCCTCAATCCTTTACCCACTCCAGGATTTCATCTAAGAGATACATACGATACAAAATTCAACAATATCTAAAGCCATTCTGATTTAGAGATAAATGAAGACTCCAATTGTCAGTGCATCATTATTCACACCTAATGTAGAAACAAAGATTTAGCCAAGCTCAATGTGATTTAGCTGAATGCAAGATTTGTATGTTAAGATCCAACATTAAATATGCAAAGAATATTCCATGACTCCCTGTAAACTGAGGTTTATCACTCAAAGAGACCCTAGATATTCAGTATTTTGAAGAACTAAGTAGTAATGAATCAGAGGAATAAACTAGTAATAAAATATTCAAAGGTCTAAAAATTAAAAGCAAACATTCTTAGCAAAGCGTGTATGGGATTTTATTTAACTCTTAAATTTGGAACTTTTAAAAAAAATCACAAAAATCAACAATTCATCTTCAATCTCTCAAGTCTAATTATCATGGCCCAAAAAGAGACCATTATAATGCTGCTTGGAACAGCCTGTCAGTCATTGATTTCATGAGGTTAGTAAAGGCTGTTTATTTTGTTGTCATATTAAGGAAAATTTAAGACCCTCACACAGTTCCTTAAACCTATTAAAAATAAGATTTTTTTAAGTTTGTGAACTTAACATTTCATTACTTCCTAATCCTCTCAGAGTTAAATCAAAGTTTAAAAATGTCAGGAAAGGCTGAATAAAATTTGTTATAGGTTCTATATGTTCCTTTTTGTGTTGTTGTTAAAGAATATCAAGTAGGCAGTACATTTTAAAATCTTCATTTTTTCCAACCTACCCTTTGAGCACCAAGTATGTTAAATAAGCATTTACAGAATATAAACAGTACTTATAATACTATACTTGACCAAACTACGGAGGATTAGAGAAATAGAAACCATGTTGGCTTTGATTTTGCAGTTATGCTTTCCAATATAGGCCAGAATCTAGTAAGTTAAAGTGTGAAAGAGGGCCACAGGTGGCAGGAGAGGGCCTTTAAGGGGCCTGAATATCAGTGTACAGATTGATTCTGTCCAGAAAGCAGACGGCAGCCTTTCCCCAAGCTGCCTGGTTAATACAGATGGGAGAGCTAAGAGGGTACTTGGGTTCCTTACAAAGACCAGCAAAGGGTTTGAGCACACAAACAATATTCCAGGTTGAGTACAAGGGAAGGGGGTTGAAGTCTGGTGGTAACAGATAGCAGGTACATACAGATGTCTGAAGGAAGCAGAGAAAGGAAGGTCTGGGAACCCACTCCCCATGAAAAGATTTTACCCCAAAAGCTATCACAAGAAGCCTCAGATCAGATGCAAAACTACATCAGGCCTCAACATGACTAAACTTCAACAAAAATATTTATTGTGAAACACTGGTATGGCTCAGATCAAACCACAAAATAGTTTTCTAGTTCTGACAGAAAAGAAACTAGAAAAGTGGCAAACTTGGAAGACAGCACTTTTTGAAGGCAATACCTTACCAAGCCACTTTAAGACTAAATACAGTCATCCCTCAGTATCCACAGGAATTGGTTCCAGGAGCCCCTGTGGATACCAAAATCCACAGATACTCAAGTCCTTTACATAACACAATGAAGTACAATTAGTTCTCTGTATTCACAGATGTGGAACCCATGGATATGGAGGACTGACTACAACTAACTACTATCAACTAACATAATTAAGAAAGATTTCTCTTAGTTAATAGACTCTTTTAAAAATATTTCATTACTAAAGCAGGACTATTAAATATCTGGTGTTATTTACATTTCAAGTATGGAAATAATTCTTTCAAACTAATTACAGAGCAAATATATTGTCTGTTCTTCACACAATTCAGGGTTACCCAGACTGTACTGAATAACTCAAAGATTAGTCTGCTAATTAGTCAGAGGTTAGCCATCTACAACAATTATTTCTCTGTATCATTATCTTAAATTTTGTTCACACATTGTGGTAACAAATATATCCCTCCATACCATCATAGTATTCAGAAAATCACCATATGCCTTAAGGTAAGACTCCATTAGACTGAGAATCTGAGTGGAAGCTACCAAATATGTCTGTGGGAGGGCAAGGCTGACGGCATGCTTACACTTTCAGGAATTTGTGCAGAATCATTTGTAATCATGTAACACTCAACGATGAAGTGCTGAGAGCATTCTTTTTTTCACCCTCACAGAATCCAGAGAACTGTTCAGCAGTATCAAGTCGTGACCCTGATGTTTTATGGCATAAAGACCATAGTTTAAGTCCTCACAAGCACTAAAAGCCACCTCTACACAAGAAGTAGAATATCCTTCTATACTAATGTGCTACATATTATAGCCTTCTCCAATATGTTCCAAACGTGATACGGTGCTATTTTCAAAAGAGTAAAAAATTCACAGAAAAGCAGATCCAAGCAGGACTCATTTTGCCGGTGAGATGGTGGGAATGGATCAGGGAAGGAGGTAAGGAAGCAAAGGCAGAAGAGTATGTTACCAGTAAACTACCGAAATTCTCATTATCTATCAATGTTATATATTTGATTGTCCCAATGACCAGCCCTCAAGAATAATCCCATAATCTGTTTCAAGGGAGACTATATTCTATAGGGATAGGTACTATTTTAAGAAAGAGACAGTTTTAGTTCCAGTGTAGATCATTTAAAACCTAAGTTTTCCTAGAAAGTTAAAATAGCATAAAGTGTAAAAAAAAGGAAACAAACAGATTAAAGGAAGGCCAGAACGTTGGCTGAAAACATACCTTCAGGGCACACTTCCAGACAATGCCCAAGGCTTATTAGGGAATAACTAATGGGTAATATTTCAGATGCAACATTTTATAGGTGATAACAATGACTTTATATGAAAATTGCTTCTATTTTTCTCTTTCATCTATATTTTTAATTAAGTACTATTAAATGAAACTCTTTCCTCCCTCGTAAGCTATTCATTACTGTTTATTTCTGTATATAAAGGCCTCTTTTAAAAAGTACCCTCACCACCACAGCATCCTCCATCCTGGGAAGGCATCTACTCAGAAAGAGAGGACGAGTCATTGATCCTCAGGCATAAGTCATGTGAAGCTTTGAAAACAGCAGATCACACCTGGCCTGCACACTGCTGCCAAGTGGAGAACATCTGCTCAGGTAGTCATTTCAGGACAGCCGTTAATTCTATAGTATGAATCTGAACAACTCCAGGCCCCCAAACTGCCTTCCACTCATTCACCTCAGTCAATGTCATCACCATACATCCACCTTCTCACCCAAATCAGAAGCTTGGGAGTCATGCCTGCCTCTTCCCTTTCATCCCACAGTCAATCAGTCCAAATTCTTGTTAGCTCTTTAATCTCTTCATTTCTCTCCAACTGACTGCCTCAGTGTTTGCTTAAGCATTTCCAACTCAGGTTGTTTAATCAGTTTCTTAACTCGTTTCTCTGCCTCTGGTTTTATGACCCCAAAATTCATGCCTCAAAACACAGCCAGAGTAATCTTCCTAAAACCTTTAAGCGGTTCCCCACCATCCTCAGATCAAGTTCAAACTCTTTACCACAGCTTACAAGGTCCTTTATGATCTGACTGTTTACTCTCAAGCCTCCTCTCTTACCACTGCTACTTTTCATACCCAACAATACTAAAAGTTTGGAGTGCTTAAATTGGTAGTATATTGAGAGTAATCCATACTCTCTCAGCACCAAGTCCCACCATTCCTTATTCCTCAGGGCTTAATTCAGTTTGTAGTCCTCCAGGAAACATTCTTAGACCTCTCATATTTGGCCCATCTATGTGCTGCAAAAGCACCCCGAGCTTACAATTATCACACTATATTGTACTGTTCACATTTTTTTCTCCCTCTCTCCATCCCTGACTATAAGATACTAAAAAGTAGAAATAACATCATTCATATGTGTATCATGATGCCTAGCCCAGTACCTGGAACCCATGATACTCTCAATAGATATTAACTGAATAAAAGAATGCATAAATAAATATGGGGATGGGAGGGTACACAAATCTGTGCTTCCTTCAAGAAAAAATGGCTACCAAAATGTACATGAACTATGCTAAGCTACTCTCTAGGTCTGCCCAAAGAAAAAAATAACAACTAAGAGTTTGTCTGAAATTCCAGGACACTCCTAATAAATCCAGGAAAGTTCACTGATGGAGAATCTATCAAGTGATGCTGGCCTTTAGCTCTGACTTACCCTTGTTTGTCTCCCCATCATACCAAATAAGCACCTGTCCATACTATGAGAGTTTAAGTCAGCACCCAAGTGGCTCTGTGTCAGCAGATTATAACCTCTACTGAAAGAAAAGGATTTTAATCAAAATCCTGCTTCCTTACATGATTTAATCACTGCACACTGATTAAATAAATGACAGTAATTATAAAGGATGTTTTCCATCCATTCTAAGTGCTCTTTGGAAGCTCACAACTGCTCAGATCTCTGATCTGAGATAATGTACTCAATGTCTTAAGTTAAATGCAAATATTCTCGACTGGGGGAAAAAAACTTACAAAAATCTTTTTTTCCTAAATTATTTATCTTTGAAATTGAGCTTTTCAGGTATTTGCAACGTATCCTGGGGGTGATACAAAATAAGTCCTTAAAAAATCTGTGAATCAAAATTGTAGTCCTAAATCCAAACCCTAGTGTTACTATGCCCTAAATCTTTAAATTCAGAAATCCTTGAATTAATTCAGTATCCTCTTAAACTCAAAAACTTCAAAGTCCAAGAATAATGGGAAAACAATAGCAGTTTATTTAATTAAGAGATGTAGAACTGTACAGTAATTAGTATAGAAAGGCTTTTCAAAGGCTGTGTAAAACACTTCTAAAACTTTACTTTCATCTTTGCCTTTGTGACTAAGTAACTTACCTTAAAATACCTTCAGTTATGATCCTTAAGCCTAAAATGCCTATGTTAAAACCCAAAGTATGTTAAAACCGAAAGCACAATAAGCAGCATTCTTCATTCACAGTACTTAAAAGTACATTCCTTCATTTTTGAACCTTTATCATTTTTTTAAAGTTTTATTTTTATTTATTTATTTAATTTATTTTATTTGTTTATTATTTTTGCCTGCGTTGGGTCTTCGTTGCTGTGTGCAGGCTTTCTCTAGTTGCAGCAAGCGGGGGCTACTCTTCATTGCAGTACACAGGCTTCTCATTGCAGTGGCTTCTCTTGTGGTGGAGCACAGGCTCTAGGCTTCAGTAGTTGTGGCACATGAGCTCAGTAGTTGTGGCTCACAGGCTCTAGAGCGCAGGCTCAGTAGTTGTGGCGCACAGGTTTAGTTGCTCCACGGCATGTGGGATCTTCCCGGATAAGGGCTCAAACCCGTATCCCCTGCACTGGTAGGTGGATTCTTAACCACTGCACCACCAGGGAAACCTGAACTTTTATAATTTCTGCAAGAGAAAACAATGCCAAGAAATATCCCTGTAGGAATTTAAGATAAAGGCTTCCAATTTATAGTTTTGCCTGAATAATTGACCTGAACATGGATGCCATGACTCTAGGACTTGATATCTACTGAGCAATTACTAATAAATAAGAAGCTGTTGCGGAAATTCCTTTATGCTTGACCCACTGGAATAGTACGTGACAAGATAACAGATTCTCGATAAATATTCACTGAAGTCGAACTGATGGGTTAGATGCAGAATTTTAGTTTACATTGTAAAGATACCCTGAAGCTGAAGAAAATACAAGCATAACTTCAGCACAATTTTACAGTGGATTATGCAGACAGAATCATCAATTTCTCCTCCAAATCAATGAAATGCTAAGGCAGAGGGGATAACAAAAGAATTTTGGGATATAGACAAATTTGAAATCAAGGGAGAGAAATCTCTGGGTGCCAAATTTGAAGAAGGAACTCAAAGTCTGGTTGGTAACAAGAACTGAATCCAAAAATTTAGAAATATACCAATAGGCCTTCCCTGGTGGCACAGTGGTTAAGAATCCGCCTGCCAATGCAAGGGACATGGGTTTGAGCCCTGGTCCAGGAAGATCCCACATGCCACAGAGCAACTAAGCCTGTGAGCCACAACTACTGAGCCTGCACTCTAGAGCCCACGTGCCACAACTGCTGAGCCCAAGTGCCACAACTACTGAGGCCCGCGTGCCTAGAGCCCGTGCTCTGCAACAGGAGAGGCCACCACAATGAGAAGTCTGCAGGGGGGAGTGGCCCCCACTCACCGCAACTAGAGAAAGCCCACACGCAGCAACGAAGACCCAACACAGCCAAAAATAAATTAATTAAATAAATAAATTTATATAAAAAAAAGAAATATACCAGTAGAGGCATACCTTGTTTTATCATGCTTTGCTTTATTGTACTTCCCAGATATTACATTTTTAACAAACTAAAGGTTTGTGGAAACTCTGTATCAAGAAAGTCTATCTGTGCCATTTTTTCAATGCAGTATTTTTTAATTAAAGTATGTACATTGGCTTTTTAGTTATAATGCTATTGCACAGTTTATAGACTACAGTATAATGTAAATATAACCTTTCTATGCACTGGGAAACCAAAAAAGTTTGTGTGACTTACTTTATTGCAATAGTCACTTTATTGCAGTAGTCTGAAACCGACTCACAATACCTCCGAGGTACACCTGTACTAATATTAGTAAAATAATACTGATACTATATTTTAGTGTATTAATACTGATACACAAATACACCAATAGTGTTCTCTGATCACCACATAATAACCAAAAAAACCCCTAATTAATAATAATGTAAATCCTTTCCACCTGGAAATTAACAAACAAGCTATTAAACAACTAATATTTATAGATCATAGCAAAAGCACTTCTCTGAAGAAAATCCATAGCATTAAATGTTTACGTACATAAATTTTGAAAAAAAAAGTGATTTAAACACTCCACTCCAAAGCTAGAAATAGATCAACAAAGTAAAACAAAGTCAGAAGGAAGAAATTAATGAAAATAAAAACGAAAAAGCTGTAAAACTTATAAAGAAGCTGGTTCTTGTTAACAGACACAAAGATCAAAGAAAAAAAAAAAAAAGAAAAAGAAAAAACAATAGAGAGCCCAGAAATAAACACAAACATGTAAGATCAAGTAATTTATAACAAAGGAGGAAAGAATATACAATGGGGAAAGGACAGTATCCTAGTAAATGGTGTTGGGTAAACTGGACAGTCCCATGCAAAAGAAATGAAAGGAGACCACCGTCTTATACCATATACAAAAATCAACTCAACATGGCTTAATGACTTGGATGTAAGACCGGAAACCATAAAACTTCTAGAAGAAAGTACAGGTCATAAGCTTCATATGACATCAGTCTTGATGATTTTTTGAATCTGACTCCAAAAGCAAAATCAAAAAAAGCAAAAAATAGACAAGTGGGATGACAACTAAACGTCTTCTGAACAGCAAAGGAAACCATTAACAAAATGAAAGCAACATACCAAATGGGAGAAAATATTTGCAAATCATATATTCAATAAGGTGTTAATATGCAGAATACATAAAGAAGTCAAACAACCCAATAGCAAAAAAAAAAAAAAAAATTCAATTAAAGAAATGGGCAGAGGATCTCAATAAACATTTTTTTTCCAAAAAAGACATACAGATAGCCAATAGGTTCATGAAAAGGTGCTCAACATCACTAATCATCAGGGAAATGCAAATCAAAACCACCATAAGATATCAACTCATCACCATCATAGAATGGCTATTATCAGAGGGACAAGAAATAATGTGTTGGTGAAGATGTGAATTAAAGGGAACCCTGTGCACTGTTGGCAGGAACATAACTTACTGCAGCCACTGTGGAAAACAGTATGAAAATTCCTCAAAATATTAAAAGTAGAATTGCCACATGACCCAGCAATTTACTTCTGGGGATTTATCCAAAGAAAATGAAAACACTAATTCAAAAAGATATATGTACCCCCATGTTTACTGCAGCATCATTTACAGTAGCCAAGATAGGGAAACAACCTAAGTGTCCATCAATGGATAAATGGATAAAGAAGATGTGATATATATACACATAGAATACTCTTCAGCCATAAAAAAAGAATGAAATCTTGCCAATTGTGACAAACATGGATGGACCTTGATAGGATTTTGCCAAGTGAAATAAGACAGAGAAAGACAAATACTTTACGATATTACTTATATGTAGAATCTAAAAAACAAAACAAAGAAAGAAAACAAGCTCAAAGATACAGAGTACAGATTGGTGGTTGCCAGGGTGTTATGTGTGTTGGGGGCAGGGGGGATTATTATTAAAAAATAAATACTCAGCATCAGCAACTACCTATTTATTGACAAAATGTATTTGCACTTAAAAAAAAAGCTATAAAAGGTAAATAAACCAAAGTCAAAGTGCCAAAAAATAACATATTAAAGCTGCTTTTTGGAATACTGTGAATCTACTGGAACAATTGTTCAACATTTGGTTGCTTCACAATCTGTGTTTTTTTTAATCAAATATGACTAGAATAAGCCTGTCACATCCATAAAAACATTAACTGAAATTAATATGCAAATTATGGTGCCTGTGTGGGATGCCATTTCATTAATTTCATTTCACTGACATAATTGTGTTCTCTAAATATATGAGTTTTGCCAATGCTATCCCATAGAGAATGCAGTATTTGGTGAATATTAATTTACTAGCATAAAATCCAACAATAGTTTAGTCAACAGGAAAAAATGGTAATCTGAGATTTTAGTCACAAAATAATTTACATGCATTTTTAAAGATGTATATTCTTTGAGCTAATTGTGATAGCTTTTTCAAGCAAATACATTTTTTACTTTTAAAATAACACCTGTTAATGGTAGAAACTTTCAAAGACTCAAGAAAGTACGTAAAATGGGACCATTAAAAAAAATCTGTTATCTTTAAATAAGTAATAATTGTTAACATTTTGCTAAATTTTACTTCAATAGTCTTGTATGGAGATAGATATATATTTTTAAACAATACAAATGTGAAAGCAAGCAAAATAAATACAATTTTCTATTCTATTTTTTTCATTTAATATTATAGGTATTTTACTGTATCAGTAAATAAATTCCAAAATGTCATTTTAAATAAATGCATATTGTGATAATCATTTGGACCTACCAAAATAATTTTAATCATTCCATTATTTTTCAGTGTTTATGTTTTTGTTTTAATGCTTTAGTACTATGAAACCTTCTGTAATAAAACACTTCATGTAATTATTTGTGTAGCTCTCTGATTACTTCTTTAAGAAAAATTCCTTGAGGTGGAATTACTAGATCAAAGGATGTAAATCTTAATGCATATCATCTAATTCCTTCCAAAAAGATTTAAGAATTTTATATTTCCACTACAAGGATATAACTTCTATTCCCTTGAACCCCTGCCCATACTACATATTATTGTTCAGCATTGTCAATGTGGTAGGTGAAAATAGCATCTCACAGTTGATTCATTTGTATTTCTTTATTAGAAAGGTTGAACTCCTTGTGAAATTTTACCGTAGTAATAATCTACTAGAATTTGAATTTAAACTATAATGTAGTTCTGCCTGTACCTGAACTGTGAGCAACACTGCTATTTTTAATTTATTATTGCTTGAAGTCACATACAGTAAAACACGGTGTCCTTAAATTATGTACTTTTTTTTTAAGTTACATTTCATAAAATCTCCCAAAGCAAGTAAGAGTAAATATCTTATCTCCTCACTTCTAATTTCTTTCAAGTTTATACAGATACAAAGAAAATTTTACTTAAGAGTTTTTCATGTATTAGTTATTTTAAAAGCAATTCGTCCATCATCACAGCTCAATTAACATGAATTATCCATATTTAACAATGAGACTGCAAAAAAGAGTGCTTAGCCAATAACTGTTAAATTTAATGAAGTTTTCAAAACCACAGTAAACAGTTTTTAATGAAGACCAAAGGTAATAAATAAAATATCTCTTCATTTTAGACAAACTTATAATAATTCCAAAATTGTAATACATAATCTCCCTCCAGAAGTAAAAGTTACAAGATGGCTCGGTTTTCAGTTGTCTCCTATACTGCCTGATTCAAAAATTCTCATAGCCACATTTAGTCTCCAGTAACATTCCTGCTTCATGAATATGGAATAGCAGAAGTCAAAGGGCAAAGTGAAAAGAGAAGGATAGGAAAGTTGGAGAGGGGAGAAAAAACAAAGGAGGCCAATGATACTGCTTCCTCCAAGGTTAATTCCATTTCCATCAACAAAGGAGACTAGTCAAGGGCTTCAGCACTACATGACACAGTGATTTTTTGGCAAACACTCCAAACCTATTTTTTTTCTTTTTCCAGAGAAAGAATATTCGCTGCAAGAGAGCCACTTCTCTTTGTCACAGTCACAGCTATCAAACAGAAAGCACTGGATTTGATTCAAGAAGATGCATAAGACTTAACAACCTTATAAACTTTCACTGGTCTCAGTACCAGAAAAAAAAAAAACTACCAAAAACATTTTTGGGGAAAATTGTGGACTGGATATCAGACGATATTACAGAGTTACTGTTAATTTTCTTAGGTGTGAAGAGGTAATCCTAGTTTTATGTAGAAGAACGGCTTTATTCTTTTCTGTAAGTATGAACACGTTAAGTATTGGTCTTCAAATGTCTAATCCCAAATTGCTCTACTGAAAACCAAAATTAGTTAGAAAGAGTAATAATATTCACAGAGTGGTGAAAATGAAGATTACTATTATCTTGCATATGAGGGGAGAGGATCAGTATAAATGTTCAAATTAGTTAATATTAACACTAAAAGCCATAGTCTAAATAATATTAAATTATACATAGACAACTACAGATTATCGTCTTATCAAGTAAACTGACTTAGAAAAATTTAGAAAGGTGATCCCTATACCTGAATTGTTAATTTGCAATTCTTTAATCCTCCTAAATTAGCTGACAAATGGTAAACATTCTGGGTTCACAATGACATTACAGTTTAAACTTTACCTTTTTGCAATATATTTCTTATCCCATTTTAAAAGAAGGTACTGGTACTTATTACGGACATGATCTAAAATAATCTATTCCAAATTCCATATTCCAGTATGTGAATAAACAAAAGCTAAAGAAATATGGAAAAACTTAGCTCATCAATGCACTCTTTCTGAATACAAGAGTAAAATGTTTAACTATTTTCAGAGATAAGTTAGAAGCTAGAAAGCAACCTTACATTATCTTGATAACTTAAATGCTATCATGAAGTCCTCTGGTTTACCCAAGGTAAGTGCAGAGGTAGAAGGAGAGAGCCACAAATTGCTTGAGGTCAGAAATGGAAGCAGAAAAACATGGAGCATATAATATGAAAAATTCTGAACTCTCCAGATGTCTATGTATGAAAAAGCTCCTGATCTCAATGTGAAAATGGGGTTTAACTACACACATTATCACCTGTTTGGAGAGGAGAGGTAAATATAGCCATATATGATATATGGAGATAAATACAGGAATAAAGCACTATTAAGCACAGGAACCACTCATATTTTTCCATCTTCTCATTGCTAGGCTGGAGAATATAAAAGCAAACTGTGGTAGCCACTTGATGATCTCTCAGCCATAGTAGAACTAATGAAAGTACAATGATCCAATCTTAGAGAACTTGTATTAGTTTTAAAAAGAGTACCACTGGAACAGCTCTCTCAGAATACTTTCCTATAACCTCTTAAAAGTTATTTTGAAAATTGTCAATATGGCTGGGTTCTTTTCAATTCAGCTGCAGGTTACAAAGGAATATTAAAGATGCTTTAAAAATTGATATAATGCAAGAAAATTTTAACTATATTACACCAATTATGATATGTTACAATGAAATCCATGGCAGCTAGAAATGAATAGGAGCTCACAGAATGATAATTAGAAATGCATTTACAAGATTACTCAGTTTTCCCAAGTAGGAAAATTACTGTTCCTTCTTGCTCCTTATTGGTACAAAATTTATTTCAGGGGCCACAGATTCTTAAAGCATTACAAAGTCTGAGGAATACAAAAAAACTGGCCATCAAAAAAATTAAGGCTTCAGATTTAAAAGACCCAGTGAAGCAAGATTTAGCTATACAAATTAGAGGTGTGTTATGTCTTAGAGTAGGTAACAGCTGGATACTGTGAAGAATAAATGTGTGTACCAATGGGTGGGATGTTCATAATGCTAAAGAGCAAGAGAGAGATGTATAGCTTGGGAAGTGATGTGGATAATTACTTAGGAAATAGCAGAGTAATTGCTTCAGCAAATTCCCATGTAACTATTCCACATGAAACTTCAACGTGCCCTTGGACTTACTAAACACAGACAGTTGTTTCAGATAACCTTAGCAAAAAGAATCAGCAGTAAATCACAGTTAAAAAGAAGATCGCTGTTTTATTATTTAGTCCCACAAAACACGTTAGGGACTCTGAACATTAATAACACAGAGACAAAAAGCCATTGATTTTTACATTAGTAAGACCTTGGTAAGACCTCAGAATCCATTTTTTTCTAACCTGCTCAAACTATGTGTCTGATAAAGCCTATGATGTATAGATTTAATTATTTAAAATATCTTCTCATCTTCTGGAAAGTTTTCATATATATTCAATATTTGAATTTCATACAAAGGAAAATTTTAAAACATTTAAGTTGCTACAGGATACTGAGTGATAGCAATGTATACAGAAGATTCTGGTTTGCCGAAGCAGTGGGAGTGGTGTAAATCTCAAAGTTGCAACATATCCGAAAAAACAAAAATAAAACAAAACAAAAACACAGGGAGGACAAATAAAACTACACAAACTCGTGACTCAACATAAATGGAAGACAGAAACCTCTCAAATTCCAATTACTTGTAAGTATAAACGTAAACATTAAATTCCAGCATGCTCTCATTGGTGCTCCTGCCACCAGGCTTCATGGAAACCAACAGCAATTCAGGAGGAATACAAGGAAATAAGAGGGGAGCTAATGACAGACCTGAATGTGATTTAAAACCACTGCCAGAAAGTCGATCCTATAGGTGAAAATACTGAAAGTCAACAGTTAGATACGAGCACTGACACAGAGAAGGGACTTGAAAAGGTATATTAGAGATGACAAGGCAAGCTCAGAAAGCTTTCGTGTTGGAGGGAGAAGAGAGCTAGCACAAAAGGAGAGGTTTCTTTGGGAACTATACATAGAGAAGAAAAGAAGCAAGGGGAAATATTTAGAATCCCCTACAACAAAACAAAATTTTAAAATCCAGTGACACATAACTATTCGAAAGCCATGCCATCCAGTAAAGAAGCAATACTTTGTCTGCAATGACAGAAGAGAGTGCTCTTGAACTAGGAATGTCATAACCATTCCAACACACTGGAAAAACAAACAAACAAAAACAAAAAAACTGCTATAAAAAGAAAATTGAGAATGATAAGCCAAACAATTCATCTGATAGAAATTCCATCCCCTCCCTACAAATTGCCAAAACAGAAGGAAACTATAACATAACACTCAAACCTTAATTAAATATACTCAAACAAGCATTTAGGTAGATGAAACAGAAATTTAAAACTAAGAGAAAATGCATGATCAGAAAAACAAATGAGTTGATTGAACTCAAAAAAAAGAGAAATACAAAACTATACCACAAATAGAAACTACACTACAAAATTCTAAACAAAAAATAGATTTCAATGAAAATATAACAAGGGATAGTAGAAAAACAACAGAAACAACTAAGGGAATAAAATGAAACTGAGAAAAAAAATTAAAGGGTCACAGAGAAAGTGCTTGAAATGGAGGACAGGCAAAAGAAAATCCAATTTACATATCAATTGAATTCCTAAAGAAGATTTTTTTAATGGAATAGAACTAATATTTGAAACTCTACTTCAATAAAGTATTAAAAAGTGAAAGAGCTGAATCTATACACTGAAAGGGGACACTGGGTATCAAGGGAAAAGGACCTCCAATGATCAACTCGTAGTAAGACTAGTAGACATTAAAGGAAAAATTCTCAGGGTATCAAGGCAAAAAAATTCAAATAATGTACAAAGGAAAGAGAATTAGATTGGCAACAGGTTTATCAAATACAAGACTCAGTGCAAAGTACTGATGGGGAGCATTTTCTTTTTTTTTTTAATGTATTTTTAAATTTTATTTATTTATTTATTTTGGGCTGCACTGGGTCTTCGTTGCTGTGTGCAGGTTTTCTCTAGTTGTGGTGAGCGGGGGCTATTCTTCATTGCGGTGTGCAGGTTTCTCACTGTGGTGGCTGGCTTCTCTTATTGCGGAGCACAGGCTCTAAGTGCGCAGGCATCAGTAGTTGTGGCATGCGGACTCAGCAGTTGTGGCTCACAGGCTCTAGAGTGCAGGCTCAGTAGTTGTGGCCCACAGTCCTAGCTGCTCCGCAGCATGTAGGATCGTCCCGGACCAGGGCTCGAACCTGTGTCCCCTGAATTGGCAAGTGGATTCTCAACCACTGTGCCACAAGGAATGTCCCAATGGGCAACATTTTCATAAAATTCCAGGAAATACAGTGGAATCTAAAGATTTATATCCAGCCAAGCTACCTTTGAGTATCAAGCCTATAGAAAAACTGCTTTAAACGTGTAATAGCTCAAGGAATTCTGTGTCCACAAGTCCTTGAGAAATCTATTAGAAGATGAATTTAATTCAACTAAGCAATTATTGGGAAAGTTAAGCCAAAAATTAACAGTGTGCATTTATATATTTATTTGTATATATAAGACAAAGACAGGGTAAACACAGGAAAATAACATGCTATATGATATACAGAATATATTATGTACTAAATGTTCTCACAAAGTAGAAACAATGCTGATAAAACAATGGAATAAGAAGGAAAGGGAAAGAATAAAGTAGAATAAACTTGTATAGGCAATAGGTAGGTATACTATTAAAAGCTGACAAACCAGACATTAAAGAGTTAAAATTTTAAGTTGAGAATAAAGCCATAATTACAATGTGACTACTAAAACAAAAATAAAACACTGCTAGAAAAGAAGTTCAAGTAGAGAGACATAAGAGAGAGATAAAAACTCATGTAGTAAAAGAAACCCAGCAAATATACCATAAATGCAGAATAATTATAATATGAAATAATATGATAGAATTAAGACCAAACATAACATTCTTTCCAATACCTTTAGAGGCATTAACGTACCTATTAAAAGGAAAAGACTTCTATTCTGGTTCATAAAGCAGAACCTCACTTTATACAATATATAAGATATATACCTAAAAGAAAATGAGTCAAAAGCCTAAATATAAAGAGTTAAACAAAAATATACCACGAAAATTTTTAAACAGATGAGCAGGGATAGTAACACTGATAAACAAAGTAAAACACAAAACAACAACTATTAAATGTAAAAAAGGAAGACACTGTTTAATATTAAAAACCAAAAGTCTCAATGAAGATATAATAAGTATGAATATCTATGTAACAAATAACACAGCATTTCTCTTTGTAAGGCAAAATCTCAGAGATGACAGGAGACACAGACAGAGCAAAACCAATAGGAGACTTTAACATACTACTGACAGATCAGGTGGACTAAAAATGTGAAAACACTTTTTAACACTACAAAAAGAATTATAAAGACTCTATGAATATATATTAAACTTTACACCCTGGAAACAGAAAATAAACCTTACTCTATATGGAACATCACAAAAATTAATCATGTATTAGGTCACAAGGAAAATGTCAGAAAGTTCTATAAAAGAGATATATTATAAGCAACACTCTCTGGTTTCAATGAAATAAAACTAGAAATTATTTAAGCGGATTTGTAAAAGCCCCTTCCTACTTGGAAATTTAAAAAAACATTTTTTTAAAGCAATTCTTGGGTAAAAGAGTTGGGTAATTCTTGGGTAAAAAAAAAAATTCTTGGGTAAAACAAAAAATGTCTTCTAAAAATAATAATGAAAACCCTACACATCAGATACTTTTAAAGCACTGATCAGAGGAAAACGGATAGTCTTAAACACTCATTTTAATGAAATTGAAGGAGTAAAAACTTATAAATTATCTGCAGAGCCAGAAATGTCTCATACTTTATATCTCAAGTCTCTCATACTTTATATCTCTCTCTTCTTCTATAGCAGCTCTGATCCACTCTGAAAAGGCTCTCTACTTTTAAGGACTCATGTTATATAGACCTCTAACAAGCAGCTTTCCTTGTCCTTGCACCCTGTGGCAGGAGCAGGTTACGAGCCAACTCCCATAAGCTCAGCAGAGATTCACACTTACTAATACACTTCTGGAATCTAAGCTTTTAACACATGTATTGTACAAGAAGCAAGGGAGACAAGAATGGCCTTCTAATAGAAAAGGTAGAAAACTAGAGCAGTAGTTTAGCCTCCCTTACCTTCTCTTTTTAATGGATATCTCAAATATTTAAAACCATATTTGATAAAATGATGCATATCTTTATATAAGAACAATTTTAAGGAGAAATAAACTAAGTACATATACTATGATATAACCCTGGAGAGTTGTAAAAACTCAATGGACATCATGAAAAGGCCAAGTGTCTACAGAAGAGAAAAACCCCAAGCTAAATGGCAAATGGACAGGAAGAAAATATTTAGAGCACATGTAACAGATAAAGGTTACTATTTAATAAATAGAACTCAAATAGGTAAAAATTATCAATATCAATTAACATAGAAAACAAAAATTTTAAAGATTTCCAACATCATGAATAATTTAAGAAATGTAAGTAAAATCAGGATATCCTTGCCATGAAATTACAATTTTAAGAATTTCATAATATCCAGTATTAGTGAGAATATGAGAAAATAGTCATTCTCTTAAAATGTTGGTGAGAATGTAAAATTACACAACTTTACTGGAGGGCAACATTGCCAATATCTATCAAAATTAATAATCTACATACCATTTTATTTCCATATCTAACCATCTATTATTCTAAACACTCACACTTAACTACAAAGACCCTTTTAATAGTGATTTTTTTTTTTTTTTTGGTTACGCGGGCCTCTCACTGTTGTGGCCTCTCCTGTTGTGGAGCACAGGCTCCAGATGCGCAGGCTCAGTGGCCATGGCTCACGGGCCCAGCCACTCTGCGGCATGTGGAACCTACCTGGACCGGGGCACGAACCCAGGTCCCCTGCATCGGCAGGCGGACTCTCAACCACTGCGCCACCAGGGAAGCCCTTAATAGTGATTTTTTAAAAGGTGTGTAATAATATGAACAATTTCATGTCTCTTACAAAAAAAAATCAGATTATATATTTCTACATGTGTATATATTTTCATGTAAATAAAGGAATAAAGGTCTGGAATGATATACACCAAATGGATAGTGGTTACTATGGGGTGGGAACTGTGCATGGCTAAAAGGAGCAAAGAGGTACTTTTACTTTTTACTTCAATATATTCTTACCTGACGCTTGAATTTTTATGTCAAGAATGTTTTCACACATAGTTGTATAATTTCCTCTTGTTATTTTTAAAGAAAATAGTAGATTAAAAAACTGAAGATAGTGTGTGTTTAGAATGTTTCAAATACTTTTAGTTATAATGGCACTTCTCAACCTATTCTTTGGTCTCAATATTTTTATACTTTCCTATTTTTTTAACCTATCTTTGATTTTGATATGGATTCCACAATAATATCTTCCAGTTCAAAAATTCTAACAATGAATTAATTGTCTAAAAAGTTTATCTTGTCTATAATGGTATTTTACTTTTAGTGGCAACATTTTTCAATTCTTCAATTTCTAATTAGATCTTTTTTCATATACATCTTCATATTTGGTTCTGCCTGTTTGGTTACATAATTTCTTGCTCTAGTCCAATGGAAGTCATTTTTTCACTTAATCCCATGAAAAAAAATCAAGCATACTTATTTTAAAGTTTTTAGTAGATCCATCCATTACACTAGTTTTATATAAAGCAAATTCCTGTTTGTGCTATTTATCAAGTTGTCTTTCTCAAAAGTAGATTTCTTCATGTTTTTTATGTCATTTATAATGGATACGGTAAAGTGGCCCAACAGAAATTAGATCTGATGAGGTTATCACTTCACTTAATACTTACTGTACACTGTTGTGAGGTATTATTACTCTTGTTTTATGGATAAAGAAACCCAAGTTTGTAATATTGCTTACTCATCAATGAAAGAACTAGCAATAGGTCTGATTCCACAGCCTCATTCCTTTGCCATAGCATTGTGTGTGTTTGTGATTTAAAAAAATTTGTAGTTGGCAACAAGCTTTCACCAAAATAAATTCAGTCAATGTGACTATTCATCCAGAGTGTCAAGAATGTTGTCCCAGGGCTTCCCTGGTGGCGCAGTGGTTGAGAGTCTGCCTGCCTGCCGATGCAGGGAACACGGGTTGGTGCCCCGGTCCGGGAGGAGGCCCGTGAGCCATGGCCGCTGAGCCTGCGCGTCCAGAGCCTGTGCTCCGCAACGAGAGAGGCCACAGCAATGAGAGGCCCGCGAACCGCAAAAAAAAAAAGAATATTGTCCCAGAAATTAATGACCACCTTTTTTCTTGATCACAGTACACTACAGGTGAGTTCCTCTATATTTTACTTGTACAAACAATCCTTCCTTCAAACTGAATTACAGTAAAAACACTTACCACAAAGGAAATTGCTAACAAAATCATTACCTACCTCAGCACAAACTAATGTTATTACCTCCAGGAAACAGAAGCAACTGAGTTACATAATAGAAATATTAATTTAAAGGTCACTGGACGTCAGAATGTATCATTTTAAAGAAGTCTCCTGAGTCGCCATTCATTAGAAATTATAATGGTTAGGACTCCAAGTTCAATGCCATGAATCAGCAGATCTCTCTCCTCCCTGGTTCATTTAGCACCAGCTATGAAGATCTGGAAGGGGGAGGATAGTTATTCTCTCTCTGAAATATTTCCTTTCACTTGTAAGGAAGAAGAAAGAAAACCAGAGAGCCCTTCCTAAGCAACACTTTATTAAATATACATCTAATACCCTGCATTAATATATACAGCACACACAGAGAGAAATTAGCTCTAGAAGGAGCCAGCTTAGTCCCATGCCCTCATTTAACAGATAATTAAACTAAGACTCAGTAAAGGGTTTATCCAATCAAAGCTGCAGAAATACTGATTGAAAGAACCACAAATAAAGAGAGGTAAAAATAGTATACCACTTCTCTCAGCTAGATAAAAGCCATTCGGTACAACTGAACATAAAACAAAGATATGAAAGTTACTGATATTTTCATTCTTCTATGTCATTTAAAAAATTCAACTCAACTTTTTCTTCTGGACCTACACTTGCATTGTAAAGGAATTTGGTGAAAACTGAGTAATTAGCCTCTGCAATACATCAAAATACTTTCCAAACACTATAATGTAACTGAGGCTGAAGTAGCATTCAATAATCATATTAAGAAAAGGATGCCTATGTTTTAAAATGCATGGTAAGACCTGCATATACCCTCCAAAGTGCTAATTTGGGATTAAAAAGCAATTATAATTGCCCAAGAGCATAGGTTGATCACTGATACTACCATTCTGTATACAGAGTACTGTAGACACAGCTTATTGTCTGTAACATGTTAAACATAACCAAGAAACTCTGGTAGAGGGAAACAAACAGAAAAATTTATTGCATATCAAATGAACTGAAATCTTCATATTTTTCTTTTCCTGATTTCAAGTCCAAGAGTCACTTTTTATAGTATACATAGGACAAGAAAAACCATTAGTACTGGGCATCAAGTACATCTTTGGTAATTTAATATGTTCCCTGAACATTCTTTTTTTTTTTAAGTTCCATTACAGATCTCTTTGTACATCAAGATTACTATTGCAAGACAATATACTTATCCACTCAAGTTTTCTCTATACCAAATTGAAAAGTTGGTACAAAGTATAAAAGACATTATTCTAGTTGTTTTTTAAAAATTATATACTATTTAGATTTCTTAAAATTTAAAACTGAATATTTTCTGCCAATATGATTCCTATTTCATCACAACACATCTCTGACATTCACCATATTCTAATACATAATACAACCACTTTAGAATAATCTTTAGCTATATCTCCTAGAGCTAGACATACATATACTCTATGTCCCCAGCAATTCCACTCCAAGGTCGATAGACAAGAGAAATTCATACATATACAGGAAAATGTAAGCAGTTATCTGTAGTATCCAAAAGGTAACAACCTAAATGTCTATTAACAGTACAACTGAAAAATAAATTGTGGAGTAACCTTACAAACGAACACTTGACAGCAATAAAACTGAACTTCCACTACACACAGTGTGGATGAGCATCATCTACATAATGGTGAGTGAAAGAAGGTAGACACAAAGGAGTACATACTATATAATTCAACTTATATACACCTTTAAAAACAGGCAAAACTAAGCTATGGAGATAATAATTATCTGAGTGAGATAATGACAGGAAGGGAGCATGAGAAAGATAATGTTCTTTATCTTCATCTGTGTGGTGGTTTCATGTGCAACCACCTTGGAAAAGTTCACCAAGCTGTACTCTTAGGATGTGTACTCATTTCTGCTTGAATGTTATAATTCAAGTTAAGATCATCACTTCATGGGCTTCCCTGGTGGTGCAGTGGTTGAGAGTCCGCCTGCCAATGCAGGGGACACGGGTTCGTGCCCCAGTCTGGGAAGATCCCACATGCCGCAGAGCAGCTGGGCCCGTGAGCCATGGCTGCTGAGCCTGTGCTCCGCAACGGGAGAGGCCACAGCAGTGAGAGGCCCGCGTATCACAAAAAAAAAAAAAAAAAAAAAAAGAATTTTTCTAAGATTATATCTTGGAGTAGTGAATTCATCCTAGCAGTATTAATCAGAATAATAATATTCTAGTAATGACTTTCTACTAACTAACTATGTGATCTTTAACATAACTTCCCAGTGATAATTCTAATAGCCAATAAATCTCAGAGATCTTCTGGAGATTTTACTGAAAGACTTTAAATCATTTTTATTCATGTAACAAATATTCATGTGAGCTTACTATATGTAGGACAGTGTTGTAGGCACTTATTGCTCTTACTCTAGTGGAAAGAAATAGAAAACACACAGAGGAAGGAAGGAAGGATGGAAGGAAGGGAGGGAGGGAGGGAGGGAGGAAGATGTAAACTGTAATCGGTAATTAGAAAGTATAGCTATATTAATACTAATTAATCAGGTATATGTGTAATATATACACACCAAATGAAACTCCATCCAGTGTGAACCCATCTGAACACACAAACACAAAAGGGAACCTAGCTTTAAATAACTATTTCATTATGCTGTGAAGTAAATCCTCTCCCAGGGTTAATATTCCAGCATAAATCTTCATGAATAAGTCTTTATAACACATGAAATATTTAAGCATTTCCTTAAAACCACAGAGGACAGAGCTGGAACCAAAGAGGCAGATTTTTCAAAGAAAGAGATTAGGTCAGTAATTAAAAAGGAACTTTAAACAACCAAAATATTTTAAAAGGCAGTGTTAAAGGAGAAACTTGATACTGGATTGTAGACAAGAAATAATTTGTATTTGGGAAGGAGGTTAGATTTGACCTATAAGACCCTTCTAGGAAGGATTTAATTCTAAGAACAGGAATTATCAATTAGGAGTTTTGAAAGTACATTAAAATATGGCATACTTTTAAATGCTTACTGTTTATATACAATAGTAAAAAGAATAAGTCATACACAATCTTACATTCATAATAAATTGACATTTAAAGTACTCTATTATCTTATAGATCTAAAAATGTTATTATAATTATACATATATGGTATAATTATAACAAAAATAAAATTTTATATTCCTTTTTTAGTGAGCATTATATCTCCAAGTATTTTTAATACGTTAATTTTTACTGTAATTCTAGCTAGGTTACCAAGAATGTTTATATCAGTAAATACACACTTTTTAAGTAGAAAAAGATATGTACATTTCTAAAAAGCAACATAATTCTTTTAATCTGTTTTAACATCCTTCTAGGACAAAAATGCAAAAAACAAGCAAACTGAAAAAAATACTTATGTATGTATACACTAAAATCAAATTGCCTGAAAATTCAAATAACAGAATAAAATAGCAATGAAACTTACTGAGGCTCTGTTTATGCCACTCCCTAGTGGCTTCAAATTATCTTTCATCAGTTAAATGCAACCAAGCTGAAAATCCCTGCAACTGACTATTATACACACTAGACATTTGTAGAATATTACCAACAAACATTTATTGCGTGGTTGTAGCCTTTTCTAATCCATTCTCCACACTACAGTTACAACAGTCTTTCTAAAATGATAATTTTATAAACTCATGCCCCCTCTAAAAGACATAAATGCTTTCCCTGCTACCACAGAATCACATCTAAGTTCCTTAAAAGGACTTTTGAGGTGGCATGTCCTGGTTACTTGTGCAGCCTTACCTCTCCCCACTCTATGTGAACTTAGTTTTTCAACCACATGGCTTTAATTTCAGGTTCTCTGAACTTTTTGGAGTCCCAGTTCTAAACATGAGCTGTCACTTCCACCTAGAACATTATTTCCTGATCTCTCACCCTAACTTCTACTGAGTCTTCAATATTCACCTGCAAGAAGGAATGATCCTCATGGAGAAGACTTTCCTGGTTCCCCACATACCAGTGCTTCACCCCTACAACAATCTCAAGCTGGGTTATACCACTTAATGGCCTACCTTCCCCCAAAACAGCAAGACAGAGATCATTTCTGTGTCACCACTCTGTACCCAATGATACCTAGAAAATTCATTATCTGTTGGATTGAGTGAATAATATAAATGCCAGTCCTTGATATAGGTAATATGAGTTCTAGGTTCTTAGAACACTACACACAATAAAATATTTCCCACACAAATAGTTTCCTAGTCTGGGCATTTGCTTAATTTGAAAAAGCAGAGTAGAAGAGTAGGTGAACTTGGGCAAATTACTTAACCTCTTCAAGCTTTATCTTCCACTACTTTAAAGAGGGGGACCTTCACCATTTCATCATATGGTGCAACCATCCACTCATTGATCAAACCAGAAAACCTGTCATCATCCTTGTTTCCTCTCTCTCCCTCTACTATCATACCCAAATCCAAACCAAGTCTGTGTATCCACATCCAAAGAGATATTTCAGTTTGTCTGCTTCTCTCCATTTTTTTCTATCCCCACAGTAATCCAGCTTCTCTATTATATTTTCAAGTACATTTTCCCATTCTTGCCCCATCCAACTTATTTATCACAGAGCAGTCAGAGAACCTTTATCAAACTATAAGGTGAATTATCACTCTACTTAAAATCTCCCTCCGGCTTCCCTGGTGGCGCAGTGGTTGAGAGTCTGACTGCCAATGCAGGGGACACAGGTTCGTGCCCCACTCCGGGAAGATCCCACATGCCACGGAGCGGCTGGGCCCGTGAGCCATGGCCGCTGAGCCTGCACGTCCGGAGCCTGTGCTCCGCAACGGGAGAGGCCACAACAGTGAGATGCCTGTGTACTGCAAAAAAAAAAAAATCTCCCTCAGTGACATCCTACTACCATATTAAATGATGTGGCCCCTAACAACATCTCCAAACTCATCTCATCCAACTTTGCCCAAAGTTCCCAACACACGACGCACTGGCCTCCTTCCAGATCTTGCAACTTATCAAGCTTTTTCCTGCCTCAGAGTCTTTGCATATGCTGTTCTCTCTGCCTAGCACACTTTTCCCTTTGGTTTTCGTAGGGTTGGTTCCTTTACCTCCTTCAGCTTCAATGTTATTTCTCTTCAGAGAGATTTTCCCTGAACACTGTATCCAAATTGTTCCCTAAGCCTGCAATCCTGTTATTCTCCACACTTTCCTTCTTCCCTTTTCAGCAAATTCCCAACGTGTAGAGCCATGGCTCAGCACACAGCAACAGACTAAAAATGTTTCGGGAAGGAAGAAAAGAAGGGAAGCTGTACATGGGCAGAACATGTGCAGTCTATTCTGATGTGAGCATGGCTTCTGTTTTCTCTAAATTTCACCTTCAACAGTCTGACATCCATCAGTAGAGTTGGATAAATGCCTTCTGTTATGAAGACAACTGTTTCTTTTGTTTATTTAATTTTTTTTGGGGGGGGTCATGTGTGTGCTTTTCTAAATTTATTAATTATTTATTTTTGGCTGAGTTGGGTCTTCGTCGCTGTGCACGGGCTTTCTCTAATTGCGGTGAGCAGGGGCTACTCTTTATTAATTAATTTATTTTTTAAATTTTCTTATGACAACAATTTATTACTTTTGTAAATGAAAAATTACTGATCAATTTTACAGATTTAAAACAATATGAGCATTTATATATAAATGTTCACATTCTAGAAATTTTTATGAAAATATAGACAAAGAAAAAAAGACAAGTCTTATCACTCAGAGATTCTATACTTTCCAGCATTTCAAGCATATATATTTACAGAAATTGGAATTTTTTAGTGTACGCGTTGGGGGGCTACTCTTCGTTAGGGTGTGCGGGCTTCTCACTGTGGTGGCTTCTCACTGCGGAGCAGGGTCTCTTGGCACACAGGCTTCAGTAGTTGTGGTTCGCGGGCTCTAGAGCGCAGGCTCAGTAGTTGTGGCTCACGGGCTTAGTTGCTCCGCGGCATATGGGATCTTCCCCGACCAGGGCTCGAACCCATGTCCCCTGCACTGGCAGGCGGATTCTTAACCACTGCACCACCAGGGAAGCCCAAGACTACTGTTAATGCATAAGTTACCTGAGATAAGGCAAGGGTTGATATAATTGGGTCAATAAAAGTAGATAGCTATTACTTCAGAAAGGATGAAATATGATCATGAGAAACAGAAAATAAAATACTTGACAGTTTTGATAAGAGAAATAAATCCAGAAAGTTCTGAAAGTGAAGTGCCACCTAAGGGTGGTGGCATCAGGAAGCCGCCACATGATAAGGTTTTGGAGGAAAAAATGAGGCAAAACAACAGTCGAGTCCCAGATATACATGATTTTAAATAGGAATAATACTGATGGGAACAGACAGAGTAACAAACATAAACCCTCATTATCTCACATTTCACGTATGGTTTTGTTTTGTTTTTTGCGGTACGCGGGCCTCTCACTGTTGTGGCCTCTCTCATGGTGGAGTACAGGCTCCGGACGCGCAGGCTCAGCGGCCATGGCTCACGGGCCCAGCCACTCCGCGGCATGTGGGATCTTCCCGGACCGGGGCACTAACCCGTGTCCCCTGCATCGGCAGGCGGACTCTCAACCACTGCACCACCAGGGAAGCCCTCACATATGGTTTTTTCCTAGAATTTTCCCTGCACAGAAATATTAACCATGAAAATTGGAAATTTCATATAGGATCACCTAGAATGTAATCCCAATTTTATGAGTCAATCAATTCCTTTATAACTCCTAGGCCAGTCTAATATTACTGAATGTGTAATATTACTAACTTGAGGTCGGGTAAAAATGCTAAGTAGATCTACTCACAGCAAATTGTTTCAGTTGTGCTCCATGAGAGCTGGATGCACTCACGTTTATTTTACGTTGGTCACCAGAGGTACAATTTGCTCCCCACCACTCTGCAATAAGCAGCTGTTTGCAATAAGCCCCATGTTGCAGACAACATTAGACCATCTCGTGGGGCTTACAGAATGTTGATTCCTAAAGGCCAGATTTAACACTTTGGGGAAATATAAAAGCCAGCAAGCAACTACAGAATGAGAAATAATGCATGTTGCTTGATTATTTGAGGACTGCAACTTATTACAGGGATTTGTTACCACAAAACTATGATCTGTAAATTGCCCAAGTGGGATATGCTGAACAATAGTATGTTGTGCAAAAACTGAGTTGACTCACAGAACAGCAGAGATGAGGGGCACCAGGCGGATTAGCTGGTGGTCGTTCTGACTAATGGTTAATGGGTCTGAATCGCTAGTCAAAGGGCTAATGTCCCATTTGACAACCCTGGCCTCCACCAGAACACCTGCTATACTGGGCAGATTGTTTTAAGGCAGCTCTTTTATAGAATTCTTTATATTAAGTGAAAATCTATCTCTCAACTATTTAGTTTATTCCCATTCAGTAGGTTATACTCCCTAGAACCAAGAGAATAAATCAAATTCACCTTAAACATTCCTACAAAAATTTGGAAGAAGCTATTACATACCCTCATGCCTCATTTTCCTTGTCTTCAGATTAAACTGCTGGAGCTTATTCAATTGTAACCTTGATTGTAGGGCACGGTGTTGAGTCACTTTCTTCTAAATATGTTGCTATCGCTATATTTCAACAATCAAAGCCAAATGCACTAACCTAACATTAAGAACCAACATAAGGGGCTTCCCTCGTGGCACAGTGGTTAAGAATCTGCCTGCCACTGCAGGGGACACGAGTTCGAGCCCTGGTCTGGGAAGGCCCCACATGCCGTGGAGCAACTAAGCCCGTGCACCACAACTACTGAACCTGCACTCTAGAGCCCATGAGCCACAACTACTGAGGCTGCATGCCACAACTACTGAAGCCTGCGCACCTAGAGCCCATGCTCCGCAACAAGAGAAGCCACCACAATGAGAAGCCCACGCACCACAACAAAGGGTAGCCCCCGCTTGCCGCAACTAGAGAAAGCCCACGTGCAGCAATGAAGACCCAACACAGCCAAAAATAAATTAATTAATTTTTTAAAAAAAGAACCAACATGCCTTGTTCCACCAAATCCTAATAAGGATGGAATTATAATCATCATCGTAAAAAGAAGATATGGAGGATTACAGAAATAGAAATTCCTGCTAGAGGCTATATAGTTAAAGACAAGTATGGGAATTGAACACATGTCTGACTGCAAATCCTAACCCCTGTCCTGGACTACTTACTTCAAATGAGACCTGAGCAGAGTGGAGGGGGGATGGAGGTAAGAGAAGCTTCTGAACATCTGTTAACTCCTAAGTATGTTATTTAATACACAAACTGACTTGAACCATCTATGTGTTCAACATAACAACCATTTTCCTCCAAGTAATTGAAGAAAAAGGCAAGGTTGAGGATGAAGTTATCCAAATGCTACAGGAAGATGTCTGAACTTACCTTAGGGTTATGAGGCCATTGAGTATTTTAAGTGACAGAATTATACATTTACTGAAGTGACTTTAAAAATTAACTCTAAGAGGTGATATTATGGATGGATGGAAAGAAAGCTACACTGGAGGCTGAGAGCAGTAAGATAACTCTCCCAATATTCCAAGTGAACCCTGCACAAGAGTCTGAACTAGATAAGTCACAGGGAGATGGAACAAAGTATATGGTTTCAAGAGATTTTTAAAAAGCAGAATTGACAGTACTCAATGATGGTTCAGATTATAAGCTGTAGTATACTACGGGCTTAGAATGTGGGCTCTGGTCTGACTGGGATATGAATTACAGCTCCACAATTTAATTTGTGTGATTGACGCTGTACTTCAGTGTCTACAACTGTAAAAGAGGTATCAGAGTACCTATCTCATGGAGATGATGGTAACATTAACTGTGATAATAGATGTAGAAGGTTTATAAAAGTCCCTGTCACATAATAAATGCTCACTAAATGTTAGCAATGACAAGGAGGGAGAGGAGAGAGGCAGAGAAGGTAGTCTACGATGGCTCCATGTCTTTGCTTAGGTAACTGGATGAACTCAGAGATGGAACACAGGCAGAAAGTCAGGCATGAGAAGGAAGGTCAGGAGTTTACTTTCAAAGATGATGAGCCTGAGATGTCTGAGCGTTATCCAGGTAACAATGTGTTGAAGAGTAAGAAATTAAATGCCTGGATGTAGTCTAGCCTTTTAAAGAAATTTGGCTATGAGGGCAAATAGAAAGGATGTAAAAGCCAGGGGAGGAAAGTAACTTATTTTGATGGATGACACAAGAATTAAGAGTTTGAAAGAGAAGAGCCTGGAGACAGGGAGGGACTAAAGGTACAAAGGATTAAGGGTTAACCTGGTGAAACCAGTTTCCGAGCAGTTGGAGAGAAATGGGTCCAGAGCACAAGGACAAGCCTCAAACAGAAACAAGAGTTCCTCTTTCTCCTAGAAAAGCAGGAAACAGGCAAAGTAGAGATTCAGATTAAGACTGGAAACTATAAAACTCCTAGAAGGAACAATAGGCAGAACACCCTTTGACATAAACAATAGCAGTATTTTTTTGGAAACTGTCTCCTCAGGCAAAGGATACAAAAACAAAAATTTTTAAATGGGACCTAATTAAATGTAAAAGCTTTTTTTACACATCAAGGGAAACGCACCACCAACAAAACCACCAACAAAATGCAAAGACAACCTACAGGATGGGACAAAATATTTGCAAATGATATAACCAGTAACAGGTTAATATTCCAAAAATATTAACAGCATATACAACTCAACTCAACATAAAAAAACAAACAGTCTTATTTTAAAAAGGCCAGAAGAACTGAACAGACATTTTTCCAAAGAGGAAATGCAGATGGCTAACAGGCACATGAATAAATGTTCAACATCACTAATCATCAGGAAAATGCAAATCAAAATCATAATAAGATATCACCTCACATCTCTCAGAATGGCTATCATTAAAAGAACACAAATAACAAATGTTGGTGAGGGTGTGGAGAAAAGGGATTCCTCATACACTATCTGTGGGAATGTAAACTGGTTCAGCCACAATGGAAAGCAGTATGGAGGTTCCTCGAAAAACTAAAAATAGAAATACCATGTGGTGACCTAAATGGGAAGGAAATCCAAAAAAGAGGGAATATATGTATTCGTATATCTGATTCACTTTGCTGTACAGTAGAAACTAACACACCATTGTAAAGCAACTATACTCCAAAAAAATTACTTAAAAAAATACCATATTACCCAGCAATTCCATTTCTGGGTACATATCCAAAGAAAATGAAAACACTAATTCGAAAAGATACATGTGCTACAATGTTCACAGCAGCATTATTTACATTAGCTAAGATATGGAAGCAACTTAAGTGTCCATCAACACATGAATGAATAAAAGGGTAAAGAAGATGTGATATATATACATATATATACATACACACACAACAGAATATCACTTAGCCATTAAAAGAAATGAAATTCTGCCATTTCCAACACCATGGATGGACCTGAAGGGTATTATGCTTTGTGAAATAAGACAAATACTCCTGTTATCACTTGTATGTGGAATCTAAAAAATAAAACAAGTGAATGAATAACAAAACAGAATCAGACTCACAAATATAGAGAACAAATAAGTGGTTACAGTGGGGAGAGGAAAGGTGGGAGTGGCGAGATAATATTATAGTTTGTACCTCTTAATCCCCTACCCCTAAAATTAAAAAGCTACAAGGATATAGTGTATAGCACAAGGAATATAGCCAATATTTTATAACAAATTATAAATGGAGTATAAACTATAAAAATATTCAATCACTATGTTGTACACCTGAAACTAATATTGTAAATCAACTATACTTCAATTTTTAAAACTTTATAGATGCAGAGGTAGATATGTCCTATAGCAAGAAATTGAGGAAGTTTCTCTCCAATTTCACATCTTGTAATAACCTGAGGTCAATTCCATGGGAGTAGAGGGAGGTGGGGGGAGTAGGGAGTTGAACTTGAGTATGGCGGCAAAGCTTTAGGATATTATTAGAAGGGAATGGAGTGAGAATGACAAGGGAAAGGCGTTCCTACGATGAACTTCAACTTAACTTTCAGAGCCCAATTCATTTGTTGCCTGTGAAATTTCCCCCTACTTTCCTCTCATAAATGGAACTTTTATCTGTCATACAATATTTGGTTCTAAATTTTTATTAAAGCACTTATTATGATAAAAGTTATGTTTATTTTGCCACTAGATCATGTTTTGTTCAATGCTAAAATTCCCAGTCATTCTCTAAAACACAGTAGGTGCTCTTTTTTTCTTAAAAGAAGCAAGCCAGTTATAGATCCATCTAATTATACTGTAATTCCACATACTTTTCCATGTTAGAATGTTAGAAACCAAACAATGCAGTTTTTTAATCAGTAAACTAGAGAAAATTTGTATTTTTCTAATAGTAAATAGTTCACATGAATCTGCCCTACAAATAAGGTCACTGGGTCCATAGATTTTTTTCCAATATGCCCAAATGGTATTATTAGTATCATTAACAGAACTAGAATTGTGGGATAGTCTTTGGAAACTATTAAGATAGCATTAAACTATGTCTCACTGGCCCTAGATGTTCTCCTTGTAGAAACTAAACCTCTGCCATTTACTAACTAGCTGACTTGCCATCTAAAGGTTCTGATATCTGAAAGCAAGGAATATTTTTTTCTTTCCTTCTTATGTATACATACTATAAATTCCTAAGGACCTGCCTAGAATGAATTTAAACTAGCAAAGAAATCTTTTCTTCATCAAAAATCCTTTCGACTATTTATTTTCTTCCCAAGTAGACTGATTTCGGTGTGTACCAGTTAATACTTTATTAGCTTGGTCTTGCATGCTGAACACATCAGAGGCTTTTCCCCCCAGATACAGTTTTCTTGCATTCTTAGTAGTATGCCATAAGGAAAAGAATGATTTTTGAGCTACAACCACATTATCAAAGTAGAAGAGCCTCCTAGAACCCTAATTTCCAGAATCAGACATAGAATTACTATCTCAAGTCTATTTTTCTCTAAAATTTAAGGAAAAACACAACCAAAAAAGATTAATTGCTGATATTAAGAATAATAAATTATGTGACATACATGAATGAGCACCTATGTTGGGCAGCTGCTATGTTAGGTACTGGGATGGTAACCAAACTGCAGGAAATGTTATTCCTACTCTCCAGGAATTGTACAGGCAAGTGGGATGGAAAGTACATGAGAGAACAAAATAGTTGAAAGACTTGATCAAGAAGTCAACAAATGCAGCCAGTTAATTTACAACAAGGTGCCTTTACAAACGTTAAATATCAGCGTTCCCCCCTAAACTTTAGTAAAGCAAATAAATTTGCCTTGGCTTTCATAGAGCTATGTGAGCCTTACCTACATAGGTGTTAAAACATTAACAGATAATCCTCTGTGATAGGTTTTAACTAACAATGTCTCTAGAAGAAGGGTGGTCATCTGGTGCCAGGGAGGGGAGTAGAGGGCGGTCCCTGACTTAAGGAGAGAGAAGCACTGCTAAGGGAAACAGAAGGAGAGGCAGGCCAGGGAAATCCACGGGTGTTTTCCAGGTAGGGTCAGACTCACCACCCTCCCAAATCCATTCCTGGGCCTCTCCCTCTTCTCTCCTTAGGTCACACAGAACCCTCCCCCGCCCCCCCCCAGTCCAAATCAAAATGAAGTTTCTGCACCCAACCCCCCTCAAATATCATCTACTCCATGTGAATTGATGATGTTATTTATTCAAAGATATTTCCTTCTTAAGGGGAACTCCTGATACCAATTGTTAAAGTAATAAAATATATTCCATATCATTAAATTTGCATATATAGATATATTGCTGGACTTATTATTTTGTACTTATTAATACACTGTATTATTATAAATTATTAGGCAATGAACTCCTTGAGGGCAGGGTCATCTTAGATTCCCAGAGTCTAGAAGTACATAGATGTTCAATACATTACAATGAGACAATATTCCTCCCACAACTAGGAGGGTCTAGATTATTAATTATCTGAATCTTACACGATTATTCTCCATAAGTAATCATACAACAGAAAAATATTTTTATGATGTGGCTAATTGATTAGGAGAGGAGATTTCAGCTTCACTTTACCATGGAACATTCACTCTTTCACTTCCTCTCTGCAGAATATTTTATAGTAAATTGAAACAGAATTTAACACTTTTTCAAAAATAATCCAAAACATCTAACAGTTTATTCACAGTCACTATGAAGATTTTCACCTTTTACACCTTTGATCTATTTTTAATTTAATTTCAGTCCACACTACACTACACTACACTACCTCACAGAGCTTCTGTTTACTTAGAACAGAACGATGAACACTGTCATTGTCCAGGATGATGAAACAGGTGAAAAATTGGTTGTATATGTTCAATCATGACGTTAAATATTATTAGGTTAGGTGGCCAACTATTATATTCTAAGAGATTAAAGTACAACACAAATTGATGAGGAAATCATAATCTTAAAATTTTCAACAACCGTCTGGTATTGATTTTGATATAAGACTAAAAAGCTTACTTAATACATTTTTTACTCAATTCACTATTGCATATGCGCTGGGGGGAAAAAATTGTATCTTGTATTCTATACCAACCCATTAAATCAAAATGAATGAGGGTGGCATCTATTTTTCTTCCACTGCACTGTAGATAACTACCAATTCAGGAAGATAACTAACAATGGGAGCAATTCATCACCAATATCACTTTGACATCAAGTTTTGCTTCCATTCCTGACCAACCAAAAATATATATATATTCCTTTTGACATATGTAAGTTTCAAACAGGTGTCATAGATAAAAATTGCTAAATGAGTAGCTGGAGTAACATGAGACTGCAAAAACAGAGGCATCCTCTATTCTTTATCATTTCATCTAATTATTTCATTATGATGTTAAACTTTAAGCCATCCTTTTGAGATGAGTAAATGCAGACACACTGTCCCATCTCAATTTCATCCATGTTGTACCACGTATCCAATGAACCTCCCTCCAGGGAGGTTCTGACCTGTGTATTTCAAGACGGCTGCTACAGAGTACGTCAATATATTTTATTTGATTTATTAATATAAAACTCAATCTGATTAGGCTTCAGCTTTTCAGTGAAATGACATTCACTTAAACATGGCATTTGACCGGGAATAGTTCCTTTTTCTGTGTCATATTTTTTAAGTAGCATTTTTTTATCTGTCATTAAGACAACAAATGTATCCATATCACCAAGACTTATGAGTAAAACGTGTAAGTGCAATCAATCAGCTAGATGTTTGCAATCATGAGCATAAACACCTTAGGCATGACAAAGCCTACATGAATTGTAATGCTTGGCAGGATATGGAAGAAGAGTTCAAAAAATAGACAAAAAGTATATGCATACTATAGAGGTGACAAAAATCTGGACATGCAGTTAGAGGAGAAAATGTAGAATAAAGAATTAACAATATATGGCATAGGGAAACGTAACACTTGATGAATGACTGGTTCAAAAATGCTAGGGTAAGATAGACTCATCTGTACCTATAAATTTGGTTATTTCTCTTAGGAAAGAAAATTAATAATCTTCTCAACCTTTGAAACCCATTCAAGAGTAAGAAAAAGACAGTAAGTAGAAAAGAAAATTATAGGCTATCTCTACACAGAAGTCCCCAAAGTCATCTGGAATATAACTATCCATCTAATCATCCACCTATCCAAAAAGTGTTGAGCACTTAATATGGGCAGGATATTAGAGTGGACAATGTACATATCTCTAATTTTCACAAGTTCTTATGAGTTAAACGTTATTATCCCAATTTTATAAATGAGGATAGTAAGACTCAAAATTTGAGAAACAGAAGGGACTTCCCTGGTGGGACAGTGGTTAGGAATCTGCCTGCCAGTGCAGGGGACACGGGTTGGATCCCTGGTCCAGGAAGATCCCACAGAGATTGCCGCAGAGCAACTCAGTCTGTGCGCCACAATTACTGAAGCCTGTGCACCTAGAGCCCGTGCTCCGCAACAAGAGAAGCCACCGCAATAAGAAGCCTGCACACAGCAACAGAGTAGACCCCTCTCGCCGCAACTAGAGAAAGCCTGCGCCCAGCAACTAAGACCCAACACAGCCAAAAATAAAATAAAAATAAATTTATTAAAAAAAAAAAAATTTGAGAAACATACCCAATGTTATACAGGTGCCAGATTCCAGCCTCCAATCCAGGTGCTGGCTGTAGTCTAAGCCAATGATTGTCAAACATTTTGGATTTAGAACCCCTTAACATTTTAAAAAGTTACTAAAGATCCCTCAAAGCCTTTCTTTTATATGGACTGTATCTATGAGTTATAACATATTAGAAACTAAATTTGACAATCTAAAACTTTTGTTATTTTTAAACGAATTAACAATAGCAAACCCATTACATGTCAACACAAATAACACTTTTTTGTTTAAAACTAACTGTATTTTCCCCAAAAGAGTTTAGAGTGGCATTGTTTTACATTTTTGCGAATCTTAATAGAGACAACTGGATTCTCATATCTGCTTTTGAATTAATCTGTTGTGATGTCACATGTCTTTTAGTCTCAGCAAAATTGCACTGTACATTCATGAGAGAATGAGTAAAAAAAGGCAAATAAATTCTTAGTATTATTATGCAAATTATTTTGACCTCATAGACGCCCCCCCCCCCCCCCCGCAGAGTGTTTCAGGGATCCATCAGCATACCCTCAACCACATCTCTCACATTTTGAGAACACTACTTTCTGAAGTATATTACTGATACTGCATATGCATTACTATATAAAATACAAATTCATGCAAATATAGAATTTTTGTTTTCTGCAATGGAACTTAATACTTATTGCTCAAGACCCTGTTCCACCTAAAGTCAGAAGACATAATCTAGTCTTTTCTAGATAAACTTAATCACTTCTGGGTTTCCTCAGTAATTTCTGTATAAGGTCAATTCAGGATTTCAGGCCTCCTCATCTTTCTTGTCCTTGAGGTGAGGGTTACAGGCTGAGGGGTAAATTCACCCTGTGCCATCAGTGGGAGGCATCAGATCTGCAATGCCCTGCTCAACATTTGTGCAGTCTGTTTTTCAGATTTATCTGCAGTCCCGCTGGCCTCCAAGCATGTGCCCTACACTGCCATTCTTGGCTGTATCCCCCTCATCATAACGGAGAGCACTGGTTCTCTGAGCGAACTTCCCTATCCTGGAATTTAAGAAGTTCTAGCTGCCTCCCTTGATCCACAGATAACCGGGGATTAATATTACATCTTCTTTGCCTCCAGGCTCCTCTCATAAGCATCTCTACCCTACTGACCCCATGCCACTTTAATGTGGGACACATCCATGAGATTGTTGCTTCATAAAGTTCCAGAAGGGGCAGGGATTCAGCCATTCCAATGTTACTGCTACCACACCCATGGTCATACAGAACCATATACGCTTTTATGTAAGTCTTGCCATCTCCCTGGCTTTCACCTAGAGAGTGAAGCTCAAATATCCCCTGCTCAAATATCCCCTACTCAAATCTTCACCTAAAGGAGTTTCTATCACATCCCTCCCACACCTCAGCCTGAAGAGGAAAGGAAAGTAAGGTACAGGGCCACTGTGTCTACTGAATCTCACTTCTAACACAAATCCCTTTCTAGCCAAGACAATGTTTATTTAACATTATAATGAGATCATCTCATTTTTTAGCTAAATTCATTCCAATCTATTGTTTAAATTTTTTTAAATAAATAAATTTATGCACTGGTATCTTCAGAGCTTTGCTTTAAAAACACGACCTTTTCTATCAAATACAGTCCAGCTCCTGCAACTCAAACAGCTTGGATTTCAAGACTACTGCATCAACTGTAAATTTCAGCAGTCTACCTACAACACAGAAAATAAGAATTTAACTCTTCTTTAAAAGTTTAACTCTCCTCTCCAACATAAAACTGTAGTAATGGTAATAAGCTTCAACCTGATTTAATGGGAAAAGGGCTGTGGATATTAAAAACAAACATGTATATTGATATACATATGTAAACCAAAAATAATTTACTAAAAAGAAATTGCACAAATCAATATATCAAAAGACAATCTTGGGCTTCCCTGGTGGCGCAGTGGGTGAGAGTCCGCCTGTCGATGCAGGGGACATGGGTTCGTGCCCCGGTCCGGGAGGATCCCACATGCCGCGGAGCGGCTGGGCCTGTGAGCCATGGCCGCTGAGCCTGCGCGTCCGGAGCCTGTGCTCCGCAATGGGAGAGGCCGCAACAGTGAGAGGCCCACATACCGCAAAAAAAAAAAAAAAAAAAAAAAGACAATCTTATGATCATTTGTATAATGATAGGTTCCATAAACACAAATATATTCAGTTATATGTATTACATTAATTATGGAAAAAAATTGGTTTTATCCACAAATTTTGATAATATTCCTTCTCCTCCTCCACCTTCTCCCCCTTCCCCTCTTTCTTTTTCTGAAAACATTTGGAATATCAAATATTGTTTCCTACAGAGAGTCTTCTGGTAGGATCCTAGGTGGTAAGATGGTACAGGTAGACATGTAACTGGAGTGGTGAGAAGGGGTACTATTTACGGAGAATATAAAGTTAAGGATAGAGCGTAGAGCTTTAGATTTATGAGTAATAGAGATATAAAACTAGTCTATCTCTGATATCAAAAATGAATAAACAGGGCTTCCCTGGTGGTGCAGTGGTTGAGAGTCCGCCTGCCGATGCAGGGGACACGGGTTCGTGCCCTGGCCCAGGAGGACATAAGGTAGGTGATAATACTAATGCATAAATTAAGTTTGGCAAAATGTTTTCTTTTCATAAATTATAAAAATAAGTAATTCATACACTTTGAGTCTTTAACCAGAGGCAATGTGCAAATGCAAAGTGCTCTGAGTCTTCAAAACTTTTCAATGTAAACTGCAGTGCTGCGTAATATTACTTAATTTACACAACCCATGAACATCCTCTTAATTATTAGTTCAATATTTTTCCAAACTTTCTTCCTTTTCTTCAGTTTCCTACACAAATTTCCTACAGCATTTTAAAAACCATTTTTGAAAACCTACTCAAAACAGAAAAATAGTTTTTAAATAGGAAAAAAAAATTAAAACCTCTACTCATAAAACGTACAAAAATGTTGACAGTAACCTTTTAAACTTTCACCTATAGAACAAGTATAGTCTACATCTTGTAATACAACAAATCACCCTCCTTCTGAAGAAGGATTGAAACATACCCAAAACAAATTTTTTTAATTAAGGAGAACATACATACAGTGTAATCTTTTTTTTTTTTTTTTTTTTTTTGCGGTACACAGGCCTCTCACTGCTGTGGCCTCTCCCGTTGTGGAGCACAGGCTCCAAACACACAGGCTTAGCGGCCATGGCTCACAGGCCCAGCCACTCCGCGGCATGTGGGATCTTCCCAGACCAGGGCACGAACCCGCGTCCCCTGCATCAGCAGGCGGATTCTCAACCACTGCGCCACCAGGGAAGCCCCTATTTTAATTTTGCTTTATATTTGAAAGATTTGTGTTTAAGCTTTATTAATAGTACTTTTCAAGTTATTTTTCTATCAGTAGGTCTTTAATCATCTGAAAATATTTAATTCTGTTCGAAAATCTTACAACTCTTAAAATACTTGTTTCCATGAGTATTTTTAACAATGATTACCTGAAAAACAAACTCCAAAGGACAATAATTAAGCCACATGGGATTTAACACAGAATTCAGAAAATCAGACACACACACTACATGCACACACAAAGCCATATTTTAAATAAAATATAATCAGTTATAGAATAAATAGACCCAGATTCCTTTTTACACTAATTAATTGATTCATTCAACATCTTTAAATAATGCCTTATTTGATATCAAATCCAGAATGTTTGCTTTCTAACACAGAATTGAAAATTTGCAGACTTCTCTCATATAAGTAATACTGAAACTGAGTGGGGCTCTGTGGGGCTCCGAGGCAGTGAAACTGAATGGGGGCCTGGGCACTGAGTCCTCCTTTTGTCCACCATTTCTTATAGGCAAGACTCCAGCCTCCATGACCTTCCCCAAGTTCCAAAGGGCAGATTTGAACAGTTGCTAATCATGGGAGGAGCAGCCAAAAAAATCACCTGAGGCAAGATTAAAGGCACCAGAGAAATTCATCAAGATTAAGAGATGATCATCTGAGGGTTTCCCTGGTGGCGCAGTGGTTAAGAGTCCACCTGCCAATGCAGGGGACGCGGGTTCGAGCCCTGGCCCGGGAGGATCCCACATGCTGCGGAGGAACTAAGCCCGTACGCCACAACTACTGAGCCTGCACTCTAGAGCCCACAAGCCACAATTACTGAAGACCTCACGCCCAGAGCCTATGCTCTGCAACAAGAGAAGCCACGACAATGAGAAGCCCGCGCACCGCAAGGAAGAGTAGCCCCCGCTCGCCATAACTAGAGAAAGCCTGTGCACAGCAAGGAAGACCCAACACAGCCAAAAATAAATTAATTAATTAATTTAAAAAAAAAACAGGGACTTCCCTGGTAGCACAGTGGTTGAGAGTCCACCTGCCGATGCAGGGAACGCGGGTTTGTGTCCCAGTCCAGGAAGATCCCACCTGCCAAGGAGCGGCTGGGCCCGTGAGCCATGGCCGCTGAGCCTGCGTGTCCGGAGCCTGTGCTCCGCAACCAGAGAGGCCCCAACAGTGAGAGGCCCCAGTACCGCAAACAAAAAAAATAAAATTAAATTAAAAAAAAACAGAGATGACCACCTGAGGTGAGATTAAAGGACCGCAAGCCCTGCTCACACCCTAATCTTGTCAGGACTCCCACTTTGAACCACTGCTATAAACCCCTCACCAAATCCTCTGGGGTGGAGATACATAGTTTTTCAAGGCAGAAGCCCAGTGTGTCTCCCTTGCCTAGCAAAGCAATAAAGCTATCTTTTTCTACTTCACCCAGAACTCTGTCTCTGGGGTTTGATTCAGCACCGGTATACAGAGAGGCCAAGCTTTTGGTAATGACGCTATTTATGAGTAAATTAATTAACATTCTGTATTAGCTGGGATTAAAAGAATCTTGACTTTAAAAGATAAAATATCTGTTAAAATGTGAAATCTTTTTTAAAGCATGTATGTACAAACCATAAGATTATTATTAAATGGTACAGTACTTCATAAACTGCAAACTCATCTGTGCCATGGGATTAATCACCAACACCTGAGAAAGATGTGGACACAGACTGGCCCCAAAGTGGTATTTAAGTTTTTTGCTAAACACACACCTCTGTGTTTTTCTGTTCAAAAACTGACAAGATATAAAACACATTTAAAATCTTTTGTTAAATACCACGCAGCAACAATCCCTTAGAGGCAGCAATGTTAGATGGTACTTAAAAAAAGAATTTTTAAATTTTCTTTAGATTCATTTACAAAGCCTCACCACACAGCATGAGACATTATCCTGGTAAGCAACTATAAAGCAGAATTAACTATCCTCAAATGACTATGAAATTAAGTCAGCCATATCAGATTAAGATGACCATAACTGCAGTTAAAAACATGCTAATTTACACAGCCCCCTAACCATGTTTAATTGCCACATTAAAAATCCTAAATGCATCCTAAAATCCTAAAATCCCTTCAGATGCTGGTCCGTGCTTTTACTACTCGGAATCGTGTCAACTAAATTAACTTGTTTTGTCTGAATGTTGCACTTGGTTTTTTAATTTATAATACTGGTAATATTCACCAGCTCTAGCTATTATGTCGAAATACTTTTATTAAAGGAATTAATGTAATTAAATCCAGCAAACTGACTGTCATGAGGTAAGCCATGTGTTAAAAAAAAAAAAAAGTCTCTTACCCTCCTACAGCATGAGTCATCATGAAGAATGTATAGAAAAGATATACATAAATGCTGTTGTCCATTTCTATCTGTACATTTAACCATCTGGGACATACTCATCTTCTCATGAACTAGGAAACTGAAGATAAGCAAAGGCACTAGCCAGTGTTAGAATTACTGCTGTACCACTCCTACACACGCCCACCCCTCCCCACACTCACTGATCTCTGCGGTCCATAAAATCCCTAAGCTTTTTACCGTAAGGCAATCCAGACCCTTTGGACACCCTACCTCAGCTCTGGATAACCTTTCTCTACTGGCCTGTCAACCACTTACTTTTTTATTCAGAGTACAAAACCATTTGGCCTGTTTCTGCTACACCCCCTGGGTGCCTCACTCTCTAGAACCATTTGATTTGAACACCCAGCATGTCTGGATTTGGCTTCCTTCCTGAACAACTGTTTCACCTTTCCTCATCTACACAATAAGGACATTATCTTATTACCCTCTATTCCCTTGTCACTCAAAGACCAGGATGCCACCCAGAGTTGAGGACAAATTATTTACTCCACCAGTTACTTAGGGCAACTCCCAAGCATTAATGAAAGTATCTTTTCCCATTATATGCCATACAGAGTCTTCAACAGGTAGCAGAACATAAGAGATAAAAGAAATTGTGACCTGCTCAAGAAAAAAGCATAAAATCATCTTGATTTCCTCCATGACACGATATACCATAATGCCCAAGCTCAGTTAGGCGTTAGAAAGCCAAAGCATCCACAGCTGGCAGCACAATGAGAATGATCTAGACTCATTTCAACATGTACAGTAGTTGCACTGAAAGGCTCCTTTAGCCACTTCACTGTGTGACCCCCATCCCCATGAGAACTATGAAAAGTTCTCAGACTAGAAGTAGTCTTCCTGCAGCTGCTGGAAATGACCAATTCTGTTAGTCTTATGGTCTTACAGTAAGTCAAACCAGGGGAGGAAGGTGAAAGTTCTTTTAAAGTGAAGAAGACTGACATGGATGGGGACAGAAATCAAGACAGTAAAGGAAGGAGTAGGTGCTCTGATTTAATAAGCCAGAAATATTCGCTGTCAACATTTTAAAACATTTCATTTTAGGGTTTTTTTTCTATGTATACAGACTGGTTCCCTCAACTCCATTCCAGTTGCATTCTTTAATGTATGCCAAACTAGAAAGCTAAGCTAGAAGGCTAGAGTTCACTTCCTGAACTCCCTGACAGCTAGACTTTGGCACATAATGCAGCTCTTGCCCAGCAGACGCACCGACAGGACTTTAAGTCAGAGTTAAAACACAGTGAGGCAGAGGCCAGGCTGGCTGCTGTGGCTTCTGCTGTTTTTACTTGCAGAATCAGTCAGAGAAGTTTGATTTTTCTGCAGTATAGATCTTAGTCCAATTCCCACCTTCAGGAGTGTCGAGAGCCAGGGCCAGCCGTCCACTTAAGCAGTGTGAATCATGGCAGAGATGATGTGGTCCTAGAGCCAGCAGTCGTTAGACAGTTCCTCAACTGTGCAAACTGCAGTTCCCCAGCTGACTGGCCACCTCTCTCAATGAGCAGCCCCTCCCCAAACAGAAACACGCTCATTAAATGAAGCAACAAATAAACTTCTGAACCATTGCCCATTTTCCTTTCTTTGTTATACAAGCTAGTGCTTACCCTAACCTCTAAAGATTCCAACAAATATTTATTGAATGAATTTTGCAGAGGAAGATGGAAATGAAAGAGAGAAGAGGGAGGGAAAGCTGGAAAGAACTGAAAAAGATGGACAGATGGATAGAGATCTAGATTAAAGGATTTATGGGATAAACACTTTCCTGAAGTTTAGAATTCTTTGGTATTATTACAACTGTGTTAGTTAATAATAATATATTTAATTTCTTTTCTATTGATTTTTCTGATTGAGATAAACACTTGTTCAAAATTCCCATCTTATAGAAACTTATATTCTAATATACCCCATAATTTTAGTTAAATGTTTTCAGGTTAGGATTACAATTTTGTCATAAACTTAATTACACATCTACAAGTTAAAAGTCTTCCATAATACATGAAGCTAAAATCGAATGCAGACATCAAAATAACGCATATGCAAAAACTGTACTATTTTATCATGCGCATACAAACTATGAAGGTATAATATAATGTTTATGACAATATTTTAAAGCAACACTTCTCATAGTGTGGTCCAAAGAACTCTGGTGATCCACAGGAACCTTTCAGGGGTTTCACAAGGTCTCCGTTTTCAAAGTACGTATCTATGTAAGGGTAGATTTTCTTCATGTACTTCAAACAAAACAACATATGTCGGATTGAATGCAAGAGCAGATACGGGAACCCAGCTGTGTCTATTAAGCTACACATTAAAGAGATTTACAAAAATGTAAAAACGTCCCACTCTTCTCACTAAGTGTTTTTGTTGTAGGAAAGAGTTATTTATATTAATATATAATAGGTTTACTATTTTTATGAGTTTTTAATTTTCCCAATTTTAAATTCTAATATGCTAAATACTGAAAAATCTAATCCATGTAAACAAAAGCTCTTTGGGGCCCTCAATTTTTAAGATTTTTTTTAAAACTATAAACTAATTAGCAAAATCCTGTAACACTGCCAGAATTTCTTCTAGTAAACAAACTATTAAATTTAACCAGCTTGCTGTATGTATAAAATACTAGGAAGCCTTTCTAATTGCTGTAGTAGAAAAAACATGGTATTGTATACATGGGTTTAAATACCAGTTTCACAACTTATTAGCTATGTGGACATCTGGTCCCTATCATTCTCACTTATACCAATATGACAAACTCAACAGTAAGCATATCAAAACTAAAAGTATTGCATTTTGCAAGCATTCTTGAACACTGGATAAGGATTATATAGTGATTTCTATATAATTATATACATTAATTCAATTATCTGAGAGTGTATTTCACAGCTAACTCACTGTTAAGAGTTATACATTCTGTAGTAGCAGTTGCAGCATCATGAAGTATAGCTGAAGCCATCACAAAATTTTTCCTAAAATACCTGTCCTGTTTTATGGAGTCTCAACAAAATGCTTAGTTGTTCAAACGTCTGCCTTGATCCAAAGATTTCTTTCTCAGGAAAATGTGGTGTTGCCTAGGGATACTCCTACCTTTCAGTGAAGAAGTGTTCATCTGAGAGAGTTGTCTAGGACACTCACCTTTGACAGCAGAAGATCAACTTTATCATAACTTGTTCATCAGGCATCCAAAGCCTAGAAATCTGCTCTCTATTACTAACAATTTAATATGCTCTCAATGAGTATGATCAATTCTTTTATCATCTAAATTTTATGAAAAGCCTTATTAAGGAAAGTTAGGGTCTGAGAAAAAGCTCCAAAGGGGTAGCGGTAGACGCCATTTTCCCCCCATGTTCCCAAAAGAATTCTCTAAAATTTTGCAGTACGCTTTCTCAGTTGACATTCAAAATTTTTCACAAGTTTGAACAGCTGCAAAGAATGTAACTTCCAGTATGTTGCAAATATTCTCATTTTTAAACACAACCATCACATCACTCTTTTAAGAGTACCAAAGGAATCTAAATGTCACAGACGTTTGATACACACCATCACCCATTATTAAAATACAATATTTAATAGTAAGAAATTTTACAGGGTCCACATTTTTGCTTGAACTCATTTATACTTACGTCCCCACTGAATTTTACCCTTATGTAATACATTTTTTTATTTCTGAAAGTTTTTATTGATCACTCTATCATACTTTTCTACAATAAAAAGATTCCTTAAAATCTTACATCTAAACTTTTAATTTTATTTCCTAAAACTGTAAAGTTCAAACTAGAAATATATATTGGAAATGCATTTCTTGATGAGATGGATGGGGCTAGTTTTTTTTTTAATTGTTCATAGGCCTCTGAATGAACATTACCTATTACTAGTATGAGACAAGGTTACGCATCAATTTTTGTTCTATTCTTTTCTCTTTTTATGAAAGGACTGAAAAAATCCTGTTTATTTAAATAATAGATGAAAAGGGACAGCATTTGGTTATAGCAATGTTAATTCCTCAAAATCACATAATGAATCATACATATATTTTTAATAATCAGCTTATAACTCAATTACATCTTCCTACAAGTTGAGAAAGAAATTGGAAACCACATGAGTTGCAAAAGAATTTGTTGCCTAGTGTTTTTAAGTCATTCACTTTCTCAATACCAATACCAATATTTCTAACTGATCCTCTACTTGATGCGAGGGGCATTTTCCACCCTGGAAAAATGCACCGTAGTAAGAAAAGGAATGGGTGAGAGGCCTGTCTGCATTTCTTCTTACAACATGAAAGAGCAACTGTGAGAAGGCAGTTAAAGGAGAACCTGCTAGAGAGATGCTTTCTCAGGTGAACCAGTTTTAGGCAAGACTATGGAAATTTAGGACTTAGAAAGGGATTTCTTCAAAATCAACTGTGTGTCCCTTGCAAAGTAATCATGTACCAGTTTGAAGACCTCAGGTCCAAGGGGCACACTACCTTTTCACTCATCTTAGTATCTTAAACTAATCCCCCTTTCCCAGCTTCTCCCTCACCTCTCTCCCCTTCCTCCCCACCTCTCTCTCACACACAGAATTCAAAGCCATTCATAGAAAGTAATCATATGAAGATCACCTCTGTATTTATCATAAAACTACTGCTGGTGGCACAATCATCTGAACACTAAATATGATCTAAATCCCTGCTACTCAAAGTATGGTCCTCAGAACACAGCACAAGTATCATCTGTGATCTTGTTAGAAATGCAAATTTGGGGGCCCCATCTGACAACTACTAAATCAGAATCTGATTTAACAAAATCCCCACATGATTTACATGCAGATAAGCATATAAACACTGATGTAAGAAGGGGAGAAATACTTTTTGAAAGTTTAATATGTAGAAAACTATTTTTCTTTTGAAGAGATAATGATTCTCCCTTTCTGATCTTAAGAACTAGATAACCCTTGTGTCTCTTATGTAAACTAAACAGTTTATAAGACCATAAACCTCAAACTAAATATACTGGAAACACATTTCTTCCTCATTTTCCTGGACTTCAGAAGTGTCCTTCCTCCCTTCAACCTATCCCCTCCACAGCTGCAAGAGTAGAATCTATTTAACAAATCTGACCATGGCACTCCCCCGCTTAAAAACCCTTCAAGTGTCTCCAACCCAAAATGAAATATTACAAGTACATGCGGACCTGATTATCTGGTTCCTATCTACCTCTCCAGCCTCATCATGCAACCACCTTCCATTGCCTACTGTAATTATTTTAGCTCCCTGCACACACCACGTGGTAACTGTCCATCATGCTAGCCCTTGCAAGAATACCCTTGCCCTATTTATTCTCTGGCTAATTCCTACCTGTTCTTCAAGGCCCCACTCAGCCGTCTTCTCCTCCAAGAAGCTTTCCTGTGTGCTGAAACACACACACACACACACACACACACACACACACACACACACAATGGGTAAAGTTTATTTGCTTTGTACTCCCACATCACTTATTTTATATTCAAATAATCTGTCTCCCTAAATAGACAATAACCTCCTCCAGGGACTAACAAAATTAACGGCATGAAACAGGTGACGAAGACTGAGTCAAAATGAATAAATTGAAATTTAATTCTTAATCATAGCACTATAATAGCTCTTGCAATTGGTATATTTGCTTCTTCCCTGCTCTTACACTTTAGTGTTTTTATGTCATATCATACAGTAAAACCAAGATATAAAAACTATTTTTTAAAATAATCTACCTCAATTCCTTTTTTTCAACTCGGCAGGGTCTGACTACATATACAGAACTTTGGCAAAATTACATAATCTGTCTCAGTTTCTTTTTTTTTTTTTTTTTTTTTTTTTTGTGGCCATGCTGCATGGCTTACAGGATCCTAGCTCCCCAACAAGGGATTGAATCCGGCCCTGGCAGTGAAAATGCTGAGTCCTAACCACTAGACCGCCAGGGAATTCCCGACAGTTTCTTTATATTGATTAAATAGCAACTGCAAGATCATATTAGGTAGGAAGTATCAATCAGGGCTGCAAATTAGGATGAAATGTTTTATATAAACTATAAACATTATATACAGAGTATTTTTATTTAAATCATATTCAATTTCATAAATTCTATGGGTTACAATGTTAAATCAACAGGAAATTCCTTAAGAAATAAATAAATAAAACTTTTTTAAAAAGTTTATTATTTGTTTTATTAGCTGTGTCAGGTCTTAGTTGTGGCATGGGGAAATCTTCATTGTGGCGCAGGATCTTTTGTTGTGGTGCGCAGGCTTCTTTCTAGTTGTGGCACGCGGACTCTAGTCACACGAGCTCAGTAGTTGTGACGTGCGGGCTTAGCTGCCCCACAGCATGTGGGATCTTAGTTCCCTGGCAGGGATCGAACCTGCGTCCCCTGCATTGTAAGGCGGATTCTTTACCTCTGGACCACCAGGGAAGTTCCAAGATAAACTTTAAATGAAAAGGTCCTAACCTTTGTACTACTGAACTTTAAAAATTTAATTCAGTATAGTATTAATATCCTGGAGTGGCCTTTGCACAATTCTTTGTTTCCTTAGTTTCCTGTACTTCAAGAAGGATATAGAGAAATAAGTGATTACGTGAAACTATTCAGCTTCCGAAACACAATCTGCTATCATGAACATTTCATTTGTTGAAAACACTTTCATCCTTTTTAAGAACCCCACATCATTAATGCTTATTTCACCTGCCTGAGACAGGTATCATTACTAACCCCACACAGCTGTTCATTTCACGCCACACTAGGGCAGCTATTGGATGTCCTACAACATGGTGGCTAATCCTGACACTCATGAGGAATACTATCACAAATACATAAAGGACTATCAAAAAGGCAAGGAGAATTAAAATGTCATAGGTTTTGAAGGATGTATCTTAAGTCAGAGAAACTCAATAAATAACCAGTTGGCTTAAGGCTGAAAAGAAGAATTGCCAACTGGTTTAAAACCACAGTTTAATCAACTTACAAAGACAGTAAACCTAGCACCCAGATGTTGCTTTTAATGCCACTCCTCACTAAAGAACCGTAGCTCCTTGGAGAAAGGGCTGATTCCAGCGCTGAGCTGAGCTGAACATGATGAGCCTGGAGCATCTTGTTACACCAGAAAGTAAGGAATCTCAAAGAATGAGAAGACATGTCACAGGACTCAAAATTATAAATTGCTGGGGGGGAAAATAGGAAAATAATAAATAAAGATAGAAATGGGGAAGAAAGAAAGGTTGATAGAATAGAATGCTGAGAGCTGACGGGTAAAAGTGGACTTGCTGCTGGCATCATTTTCCAACCACAACAATAACACTGGGTTCAGGCAAGAATTATCAACAGATGCTAAATCAAGAGGAAAAATTTTTACTAGGAACAGTATATATAATACACACACACACACACACACACACACACACACACACACACACACACACATATATATACATGGTCTCAGAATGTCTCCTCACTGCCTGCTCACCAGCAACAAGGGGAAAATTTGTAACTATAAAAGGGAGAAATTGGACAACACTTTGACCAGGTGCACACTGAGTGCTTCCAGATATAATATCTGGAAAGGAAACATCACTTTTATAGTATTCTGTCTGGCAATGTGAAATCTGAAACTAAATTGTGACGAAACATCAGACTTAAATGAGGATCATTCTATTAAAAAAAAAACAGAGGGAGAACCCTGTATTCTTCAAACATGTCAATGTTATAAAAAGACAAAAAAAAAGCTTAAGAATTGTTTCAGATTATAAAGAGACATGACAAACAAATGCAGTATGCAGCCCTCTACTGGATCCTGTACAAGAGAGAAAAACAAAGATGTATAAAGTACATTATCAGGTTCACTGACAAATTCTAATATGGATCATAAGTTAGATAAAATTAATCAAGTTACTAGGGTCATAAAAACGTACCTTATTCTTAGGAAATCACATTGAAATATTTAACAGTAAAGGAAGGCAATGATATCATCAACTTACTCTCAAAAGATTCTGAGAAAAGGATGAATGTAAATGATCACTCTATATATGTGTGTGTGCAGTGTATACATAAGTGTAATTACATACATACATACAGGTATTCTCTGTACTACCCTTGCAACTTTTGTGTAATTTAAAATTATTTCCAAATAAAAATTTTTTTTAAAAAAGCAGGAAGAATGATAAACACAAACTCCAACTAATGTGAGAGAGGCAGAGGAATCAGACAGGGGAATCAGGCAGATGGATGTGAGGTGTAATATTTTCTATGAGAGATGCTTGACTGTTCCTCTTTTTACTATGCTTTATAACTACATATATGTTACTTAAGCTCACGTGTGTAAAGTAGCATATTATGAAGGAGAATAAAGATAAAATAATGCTCTGTAATTTTAATAATTCATTCAAAACTACTCTAAGAATATGAAGAACAAACAAAGCCCAAAGTCAGTAGAAGGAAGTAACTGAAATATTTGGAGGCTACAAAGACAAGAGAAAAGATCAATGAAACTGAGTTGGTTCTTTGAAAAGATAAACAAAATTGACAAACCTTTAACTAGACTCTCCAAGAAAAAAAGAGAGGGGGCTCAAATAAATAGAATCAGAAATGAAAGAGAAGTTACAACTGATATCCCCAAAATACAAAGGAGCTTAAGAAACTACTATAAATTATATGCCCAAAAAGTTGAACAACCTAGAAAAAGTGGATAAATTCCTAGGAACATACCATCTTCCCAGACTGAATCATGAAGAAACAGCAAATCTGAATAGACCAATTACTAGCATGGAGGTAAAAAAAAGTAATCAAAAGCCTCTCCCCTTCCCACTGTAAGAAAAAAAAAAAAACAGGACCAGACAGCTTCATTGATGATTTCCACCAAATATTCAAAGAAGAGTTAATAACTATCCTTCTCAAATTGGTCCAAAAAATTTAAGAGGAGGGAACATTTCCAAACTCATTTTAGGAGGCCAGCATTACAAAAACTAGACAAGGACACCAGTAAAAAAGAAAACTAAGGGCCAATATCACAGATTAACATAGATACAAAAATCATCAACAAAATATTAGCAAACTGAATTCAACAACATTGAAAGAGTTGTACATTATGATCAAGTGAGATTTATTCCAGGGATACAAGGATGGTTCAACATAAGCAAATCCATCAACGTGATAAACCACATTAAGAAAATGAAGAATAAAAATCATATGGTCTTCTCAGGAGATGCAGAAAAAGCATTTCACAAAATTCAACATACATTTATGACAAAAACTCTCAACAAAGTGGGCAAAAAGGGAACGTACATCAATGTAATAAAGGCCATATATGACAAGCCCATAGCTAACAACAAACTCAACAGTGAAAAACTGAAAGTTTTTCCTCTAAAATCAGGAAGAAGAAAATGATGTCCACTCTCATCACTTTTATTCCACATAGTATTGGAAGTCCTAGCCAGAGCAATTAGGCAAGAAAAAGAAACAGGCAACCAAACTGGAAAGAAAGAGGTAAGACTATCACTACTTGCAGATGACACTATTTCAAATATACAAAATCCTAAAGACACCACAAAAAAACCATGAGAATTAACAAATTAAAGTTTCAGGGTACAAAATCAATATACATAGATCTGCTGTGTTTCTATACACTAATAATAAGCTATCAGAAAGAGAAATTCAGAAAACAGTCACATTTAGAACTACATCAAAAAGAATAAAATACCTAGGAATAAATTTAACCAAGGAAGTTAAAGACCTGTACAGTGAAAACTATTAAGACATTAATGAAAGAAACTGAAGACACAAATAAAAAGATATTTTGTGTTCACAGATTATAAGAATTAACATTTTTTAAATGACCATACTATGCAAAGTAATCAACAGATTCAATGCAATCCCTGTCAAAGTTCCAATGGCATGTTTCACATAAATAGAACAAACAATCCTATATTTTGTATAAAATCACAAAAGACCCCAAATAGCCAAAGCAACATTGGGAAAGAAAAAGCTGGAGGCATCACACTCCCTGATTTCAAACTACATTACAAAGCTACAGTAATCAAAACAGTACGGCATAAGCATAAAACATACACATAGATCAATGGAACAGAGAGCCCAGAAATAAACCCATGCATATATAGCTAACTAATTTATGACAAAGGAGGCAAGAATATACAATGAGGAAAGAATCTCTTCAATAAATGGTGTTGAGGAAACTGAACAGCCATATGCAAAAGAACAAAACTCGATTATATCTTAAACCATTCACAAAAATTGACTCAAATGGATTAAAGTTCTAATCACAAGGGGAAAAAATGTAACTCTGCATGGTGATGGATATTAACTAGATTTATTGTGGTGATCATTCTGTACTGTATACAAATACTGAATTATTATGTTGTACACCTAAGACTAATACTGTTATATGTCAGTTACGCCTCGATTTTTTAAAAATTTAAAGAATATGAAAAGCCCTCACAATGCAGCACAGCACAGACTAATAAGTATTTTGGGGGTAATAATGATCAATTTGTTTTAAGTCCACTAAGAGCACAGTACTGTTTTTAAGCCCAGTTCTTTAGTTTCTTCCTTCTTCCTCAATTTGGATGGTCTTTTTCCCTTCAACAAAAACTGTGTGTGTGTGTGTGTGTGTGTGTGTGTGTGTGTGTACTGTAACAAACAGTACAGTTAACAAGGTTTAATTGCAAATCATTATAGCTAACATTATTGCTTACTAAGTGCCAGACTATTAATGCTACTATGCCCGTAAGTGCTTATTACAGATCGTATCTTTTAACTATCACAGTCATTCTTATGACATAGGTCCTATTATTTCCACCCCTCTTCACACAGATAGAAGCCAGCAACAGAAAGGTTAGGTAACTTGTGCAAGGTCACACAGCTAGTAAGTTTCAGAGTCAGAATTTGAACCCAGGGAATCTCATTCTAGACTTCATACTTTAACACCATGCTCCACTGTGTTTTTATTACCTTCCTGAACCTAAGTTTCTGATCTCAAATTCTTCTTGTGCTGAATATACAGGTAAAATGACCATCAAGTACTTTAAATCCAGTACTTTATAAACCAGAAGGTAAAAAATAAATTATAACTATTATTTCTGTTCACTGTGGGCAGCAAATGCTCTATATAAAATTCAAAAACCAATACTATCTTAGATCTGAATTCCCATTTCTTCCTTCCTCTGACCACTCATGGGGGGAAAAAAATGTATTGTTGAGTAATTAAAATGCTACCAGAGACAAAGCAATAGAGAAAAAGGTTTAAAATAGTCTCAATCTGTATACACTAGATAACCACATTTTAAAAATACTTAGTATGCTATTCAGAAAAGGCAGATCTTATTGGACACAGAACAAGCTTTCCAGCATAATGTGATCACTGACAGATGGATGAAGTGAACATATGTCATTTTGTGGCAACCCAGCATCCAGCCCCTTTCCTGACATCATTTCAACTCCCTTTTGGGGAATTTTCTCCTCCACTATATCGTCCTGATGGAAACATAAATCTAAGTACATGCTCTCCAACTATGGAAACCAAAGGTGTCCCTTGGAGGCTGCTTCGGGAAGATTTCTGCACAATTCCTGGTACAGGTTGGTTAGCACAAAACCCAGGGTTAGTCAATAAAACACAATCTCTTGGGACTTGGTTTACTAAACAGAGTCTATGCACATACCAAAGATGTGATTAGAGTTGATTCATGTCAGCAACAGAGCCTAGGTATTTTTGTTGAGTGTTCCTTCTACCAAGACCTTTGGATCTGCCTGATTCCTCCCTGTTCCAAGCCTAATTATGCAGTCTCTCTTCAATTCTGAGAGAACTTCCCTCATTCTAAGAATTTCTAGTAAATTCCTTTTTTAACTTTAAATCTGAGTATTTCTTTAGATGACTTTTACTATTTTCCATTAGTTTGGTATGTTGGAAAATATGCTGGCCAAAGAATATGAAGATTTAGAAGCTAGTCCAGGCTTTCACTTTAGCAGGCTATAACATTTCAAGTGTGAATGCACTCATTCTTAATTTTTTTTTCTCATCTGTGAATGCAGGTGGTTTGAACTGCAAGTTTTCTTACATTCATAAAATACCATGTTTTGTGAAGAAGATCAGATTCTTAATGACAACACCAAAAATACAGACCTTCTTTAAAGAAGTTAGCACATGGTTAATTGTTGACTTTAGTATTACCCATTCTTTTTTAAATATTTTTTTATATAACTAAGATTTATAGTGGTTTCTAACATAAAGACTAGGAATCAAATACTTTCAGACTATTTCCCTAAGGGAATAACATGGCATGTCTCAGAAGATATAGCTATAAAAAATAAATGTTTGAAATATTATTACACAGTAAATACTATTATATTTTTAATATCCACAGGCAAAACAATGCAACTTTTACAGATTTTTACATTTTCTAATATCAAAATATTCTCCTGAAATGTGCTTTCCTTCATGTTTTCAAATGTTGTATCAACACCAACCTTACCTAAAAGTTTCAAGTTCAAAAGAATAAATAATTCCTTTCAAAATTCATTAAGGATTTGGTAGACATGTTTTGTTAAATGTGTATAAAATTGATTGGTGCACTTACTAAGGAAGATATCCATAACAATACTAGAGATTCAATTTTTCAAAGAGGTCTAAAATTACTAGTGTCACTGTCAGCTGAAATGGTTTAAACTGCATTAATCACAGATTGATGAGAATCTGAAACAATGGGAGGACACACCATCAGGTCACAAGTGTTAGTACTGAAACCAAGACATCCATAGCAAAGTACTATTATGAATTCTTTAAAAATTACAAAGTCTTCCTCAAAAAGCCATTCAAACCAAGGAAACTATCATTATGCCTACAGAACCATGATTATTTAATATTATCATTTATCAAGCATTCACTGCATTTGAAAGGCTATGAGATTCTATTCCTCTCATCAAAGTTTTATCTCTCTAAACCTAACCTTGGGGATACTATTTGTTACTAACTCTCAACACAATTCAACACACAGGGAACTCCATCTTTCATGTAAGTCATTACACTAAATTCTAGGGTAACAAAGAGGAATAAGAATCGGTTGCTGGCTTTAAGGCACACATAGCCATGAAAACTGACTCAGTATAATGTCATACATACTAGAAAAGAGATGGTGTTTAGTGCTATCTGTCAAGGAAGCAATTAATTCTACTTGGGGACACAGAAAGAGCTACAGAGAAGGTGACATATTAAGCCTTTAGAAAAATATCAGAAATGTGAACAGTAACCTCTTATGTAGATACTGGACTTCACAGTCATTGACACCTGAGTTTAAACCCCAGCTCCACCCTCCTGTTGGCCACGAGAAACTGATCAAGTTGTCTGGAAACATAGAAAGTAGCCTTCATTCTGCCACTAGTTGTGATCTTAGGCAATTCACTTCACCTCTCTAGGCTTCAATTTCCTAATCTATGAAGGGAGTCATGGAGTCATGCTTTAAGATCTTTAATTTCCCCTCAGATTCTAACATGAATCTATATTTTACATTATAGAAATTCCTATCTCTGTTGGATATCTTCATTTAGCAACTATTTATCAAGTACTACCCACAATATATCAGGCACTGTTCTAGGCACATGGGAGACGTCAGTGAACATAATAGCCCAAAATCACATGGAAATTACACAGAAAATATCTACTGAAAAACTTATAAATGCTTGGTTGTCTCCTTGTTCATACATCATTTCCCTGTAAGGTTGACACGTGTATTTGAAATAGTTACCACTGGGAAACAAATAACCAAACATTAACACACAAAGAGAAATTTAAATGAAGATGAAGTATAGTTGGTAACACTGCCATCAAGATGATAGTTTCTCTAAATTCACAATCAGTGAGCCTTAGCAACCTGACAAAAAAGGCAGTATGTCAATGAGATCTCTTAAACCAATTTAGTATATAGCCATCTTTTCTTCCTCATTTAAACTATTACCTGGTTATATCACCTCTCTCAAGAAACTATGTCATTTTTACTTACAGATAAATAAAATCTGTACATGGTAAGAAATAATCACAAAAACCTATAATATCACTTCTTTTTCAGATGTTCCACTTCTGTATCTGGTATTCTGGGCCTTGTTTTAGACCATCTATGTCATTACGCAAGGTCTTTATTTGCGAATCATATTATCACTTTTCAAAAATTGATTTATTCTTAAGTAAGCAATTTTAAGACATCAGGGATTTCAGGCAGCTCCAGAAACTCAGAAGACAGGGAATTTAGGGGGTGGCTTGCGGGGGAGGATGTGGATTGTTGAAAGGATACAAGATGCGGTGAGAGCAGAATCGACCTGCCCTCGGAATACACAGTGACTTGAGGAGTCACATGTCAAGTCAATTTGGACTCCTCCTCTGGGTTTGCTTCTCTCTTTCACTAATCTACTAATTTCTCAGTATGCCTCGTCCCATTATCTCATGGCAATGTCTTCTTTATGGCTGCTATAGCCTCCTGGATTCTGCTGCCTACCTTCTCTCAGAAAATCTGCACACTTCTACATCATTCTATTAACTGCATCCCTCTCCTTAGGGGAAACGATCTTACAGGGGTTGTGCTCACTTTCCTGTAGAGAGCACCCCGTGGAACAGAGTTCTTATGTCCAGCCCCTTCCATGATTATGTGCCTTTGCCTGTCTTCCTATAGTCAGTGGTCAGGATAATGGGGTGACATGGTACACAGACAACTTGGTACTATATGAATAAGGCACCCTTCAAATGAAGATTATGGCACAGTAGGTAAGAAAGATACACCATAACTGCCAGTCACCTGCAATGGACTGTTCATTACGTAAAGACAGTCTCACCACAGAGACTATATGTACAGAGACTGAATTCACAAGTCATGTCCACGAAGTAAGGCCACTTCTTTAAAGACACAGGAAGCAAATATATATGGCATATACTCGGAATTTAAAATTCAAAAAAAAGGTGTAAAGAGGTGGGTATGTGTTTCAGAATAAAAAAGCTCAGCCTGGGAAACTCTTCTTTAAAGCAAAACAAAACAAATATACATACATACACTCAAAACAAACTAAAATCACTAATTTTAAAGATGAGCCTGTCAGCATCAAATTTGCACTGCAGAGTGGCATGTCTTAGATTTCGACTACTCAACCATAACTGACAGTCTCCAAGGTGTGCAGCTCAGAGTACATTAACAAATGGCCACCACTCTGGGTGAGAGAGCCGTCAGCCTGTCTTTTCCCCAGCTTCAGCACTCCACTTTTACCAGCAAGGGGCAGCCAGCATTGCAAGACCGCTAGCCTGAGGGTCCTGTCCTGGCCTCGTGTTTAAAATCTGCAAGCAACTACAAAACAAAACAATGAAAAAAACTATGGGTTACAACTTGTTTATAAAGATTACTTCAATAAAATAATGGAGGCTTAGAAAAGACAAGGACACCCATCTCTGGTTCTCTTTCTGATGGTGGGCAGGAAAAAGCCCACCTGTAAGGTGATATCCATTGCCTCAGAAGAAAGCAGATACCGAGGAAGGTAGTGAAGAGATATGGAAAAGGGACTTTGGTGACCCGATCAAGGCACTGATCAAGCCTCACAACACTTGCCCCAGCTCCCGTCTTCTCACTTAACGTTTGTCAAAAAAGATCCTTGGGGCTTTCGTACTTTGGATAAGACATCACCTCCCTTGACTCCTTGGCCTCCATCAGCACAAATCAACGGGAGAGCCCAGCAGCTACAGACAGGACTAGTCCTCCCCAGGGTCTACATAGCCATTGACAGGAATGAAAACTGAGAACCCACCCCCTCCCAAAGCAACACTCACAATCCTACCATGTTTATCACCCTTGGGATCATCAAAACTAATCTTATTAGGTCCTTTATTCCCCCTTCTCATCAGCTCCCAGAGAAGCCCCAGACTTCCAGGTCATCTCGATCCCTACCAGGCTCTGGGGGCAGTGCGGCAACCCCAGGACCACCAGCGACTCCTCATCCCTCATACCTGCTTTAATCTTCCCATGACCACTTGCAAATATCTGCTGCACTATGAATTTTACTTGTTTGTTTCTTCCATTAAAATTTCATCTGTTAACTGCTGTATCCCCAGCATATAGAGTACTCAGTATTTGTTCATGAAGGAATATCCAAAAAAAGTTATTCAAGGAAAAAAAAAAGTAAGGGGGAGAGAAAAGTAAGTTTGTTTGTTCTTTTTCTGGACTTGACAGGTTTTAGTCTTTGAGGAATGACAAAGGGCTTAGACTCATAATACATGAAATTAATACATTCAATACATACAAAGACTACCAAAACTATACCTATGAACCCTGGAACACTGTTTTCAAAAGAGTTATTCTGACTTCTTTTTACTTCTTTAATAACTTTTCATACATAATATAAATATACACTCTCATCAGTAATTTTCAAAATTAATTACTTTCTTTTCACAATGTATTTTCAGAATCAAACACATAATCATTTTAATAGCATGTTTTCCTTTATATGGATTATTTTAAAGCTCTAAAATATTCATAGGCATTCTAATTTTCTGAAGTGTCAGAAGAGTATACACTCCTTGCATTTACCTAAAGGAGCTGAAAACATATGCCCATAAAAAAACCCCACACACAAATATTTATTTACACCAGTTTTATTCATAATTGCCAAAACTTGGAAGCGACCAGACGTTCTCTGACAGATGAACGGATAAACTGAGGTACATCTATACAATGGATTATTATTTAGTGATAAAAATAAATGAACTATCAAGCCCTGAAAAGCCACGGAGGAGACTTAAATGCATATTACTAAGTGAAAGAAGCCAGTCTGAAAAGGCTATATACTATATGATCCCAGCTATACGACATTCTGCAAAAGGCTAAACTATACAGAGAGCAAACAGATCAGTGGTTGCCAGGGGTTCCAGAGGTTGAGGAGTGGGCTGGAAGGGCAAGAGGGAGATGGAACACTGAGTATTTTTAGGGCAATGAGGTATGATAATGATGGATACATGACTTTATGCATCTGTTAACGTTCATAGAGCAAAGTATAACACAACAAGTGAACCCTAATGGAAACTATGGATTTTAGTTGATAGTAATGTATCAGTATTTTCTCACCAATTATAACAAACGTTCCACGAAAATTCAAGTTGTTAGTAACAGGAGAAACTGTGCAGTCGGGGCACTGGGGGCAGGTATATGGTAATTCTGTTCTTCCTGCTCAATTTTCTATAAACCTAAAACTGCTCTAAAAAATAAAGTCTATTATTTTAAAAACTTAATAAAGGTGTAAACAGACTGCCTACAAGCTTTCAAATGATCACTGACATTGTCATCTCTTCTGATGAGGTGTTTTTTTTTGGCGGTATGTGGGCCTCTCACTGTTGTGGCCTCTCCCGTTGCGGAGCACAGGCTCCGGACACGCAGGCTCAGCGGCCAAGGCTCACAGGTCCAGCCGCTCTGCCGCATGTGGGATCTTCCTGGACCGGGGCACGAACCCGTGTCCCCTGCATAGGCAGGCGGACTCTCAACCACTGCGCTACCATGGAAGCCCCCTGATAAGTTTCTTAATATAAGCAAAACCTGTTTCATAAAGAAACCGGTGAGAGTGGGGGCAGGGTAGCAGACAGATAAGGAAGTTTGAGCTGTGATAGCCATCCCCTTCCCCATGAGTCCCCCCAAGAGGTCATGAACACAGTTACTAGTGAGGATGGTAAAAAACACGAGTTTTACACGACTACAGCCAAATAAACAATAGTATGAGCAGTCAGAATTCCTAATCATTTTCATTTTCCTGTTTCAAGTGTTGTGAGATCATGGAACATATTTTCACAAAAAGCCCATAAATCTACATACTCAAGGTTAACAATTAGTCAAGATAAAAGTGAAAAATCAAGTGTGGATTCTATCTGTTTTGTTACTTGATGAGGGAAGGGGCCTACAAAATTATACAGTTTTCTCATTATAGAGGATTAAGTGACTTACCCCAAAACACTTAAAAGTGGTACAAATGCCCCAAAAAACAAAAACAACAACAAAAAAAACCCACTAACCACAGAGGAAAAGAGATCAAAAGCCTCTCACAGAGCAGCTGTTAAATAAACATTTCTTAAATCTAACTGAAATTATATATCAGGGAAAGGAAAACAAGAGATTTTCTATGAAAAGGAAAAAAAACCAGAGATGATCAGAAAAGTTATTACATTGGAGGACAGGGGTGTGGCATGCTGGAATAAAGGCTTGCACCACCTACCCAGCAGCAGTGCTTAGATAACTGGATGAGACTATGTTTGTAAATATATTTGGAAAATGTCAGGCAGTAAAAATATTAAAACTGAGAAAAAAATAAATTAATAAAAATAATGTCACTTTCTTTGGGCTTCCCTGGTGGCGCAGTGGTTAAGAGTCTGCCTGCCAATGCAGGGGACACGGGTTCGTGTCCCGGTCCGGGAGGATCGCACATGCCGCGGAGCGGCTGAGCCTGTGAGCCATGGCCGCTAAGCCTGCGCGTCGGGAGCCTGTGCTCCACAACGGGAGAGGCCACAATAGTGAGAGGCCCGCGTACCGCAAAAAAAAAAAAAACACTGAGTAAAGGAGAGGAAACTGCCTTTTGATGCTGTAAAGTAAGGCAAGGCAGTGCATTTAGGATCCCTTTCCTGGTTCCTTGGTGCTCCACGTGCTGCCACTTGTAAAGCTCTACTGAGACAGAGATCTTCACTTGTCCATTTTTCTTGACAACTTTGGTTATAAGCTTTGCTGATGCTTATAAGTTCCTACAGGAGACAAATTGGTTAGTGAAGATTATGAACTAAAGGAAAACGCCTTCAAGGATGAGGTGGTGAGGGTAGAATGAATTCTTACACCAAGAAAAAAAAAAAGGCTAAGATTTGGTTCTACATATTTTGTGTCAAATTAATTTCTCCTCTGCTGAGTACAGTACCTCATAAATCACCCACCTCCTAAGCATGAATGGAGAACCTGGGGAAATACATCAGATTTAAATGAACCCACTTTTAAGGTAAGGAACTCACAAGAATGGCTTACACTTCGGAAAACACTGTTTTGAATCAATTCAAAGTTACAAAATGCTTTTTTATCCCCTGCTTTTTTAACTATGAAGGAAAAAATGCAAATACTTCTTTCTTATTCTAGGTTTGCTCTGACTCTTCCTACTTTAGTCATCAGTAAAGACCTCATTCCTAAAAAAAACCAAACCTTCATCATCGTTACTTCAAATTATTTAATGGGAGCTGCTTTGTATTAAGCACAAAGCAGGTCTTTAAAAATTGCTCACAGGCTAGAGTTTGACATCATCATAAGTGCCTATAAACGAATATCAAATAATGTAAATTGGTCACCTGTTGACAATTCATCTGCATAAATCAAGTGAATACTCATGTAATAAATTCACATCTGACCTTTTTAACCTTTCCCAGTATTGATCATTCTGTAGCTGATAAGATCCTAAACTTGGCTAATGACAATAAAAAAAAAAAAAAAAAAACTGCAAAGGAAAGAAATGCATCCTAGGGGAATGACTAAGAAAAAGCTTTAGAACTTGGTAATAAGAAGCCAGTTCCCAGGAGGAAAAAAAAAAAAAAAAACCCAACATTAGAAAAAAGTGACAGGACTTAACAATTGTACAAGATGAGCTTTACCAAGTCCATGCTATCCCCACATTATTATTGTCCTTTATCTGACAATCACAACTTATCAGGCTCCTTGCATTTTTCACAGTGTTAAAGGCAAGAATGACATCCATACAGTTCTTATCAAGTTAAAACCAAAGGACAGTCAACTCCTGAGAGTCAAACAAGTAAGGATGTAAGTGAAATGGCTTTGGTCATAAATCAAAAGCTAATAGGGCCCAAACACATGAGTCTGACCCTTTAATAATATTCTCTCCTAGCTTGACAACTCAAGTGAGAAAACAAAGTATAGGGGATATCACTTGTGCAAAGACACTGGATGCTGCACCTGATATTAGCTGTAGCTATCACACTGTTCAGAAAATTTCTTACACGAAATCAGGTAGAACTGTTATCACTAAGACTAGACTTTTGTTATCGAAGAAATCAAGAAACTTTCACATCAGATATATTCAAACATGATCTCATGATCTATTGAGAAGATTTTAGTATTTTTGGTTAAAGTTTAAAATTCCTACCAGAGTTTTGCCTCTTTCACAGCAGAGGTCATGCATAGCAGAGGTGGTGCTGTCACCCATCTATTCAGAAGGTGCTGAGCAAGAGATTCTTAACTCAATAATTAACTCAGCAGAACTTCCTGGATCAAACTGCAGAATAAATGTCCTGTCTTTCTGCATGCCAGAGCCATGCTTACCAAGCATCAAAGGGGAATAGGCTTGTTGAGTGTTGCTACAAAGAGTAGAGACAGATCAAAGGATAAAAGCTACCAGCAAACGGGTGAAAAGGCATCCAACAAAATACTGACCTTGTGAGATAGATGTCTACCACCAAAGTAGTAGTTCTCAATCTACTTGCTTAAAATTTTGTTTCCTAGACCTGGTACTCAACTGGCTTGTTCATGAATTGGTGGGGGAAGGGGGGGGCCTGGAAATATGCAATTCTAACAAACAACCTAGTTGATTCTGATGTAGGTAGAAGACATACAATGCTAGCTAAACAACCAGGCCTTAGCAAACCTGTGGACAGATTTATGCATTTGGTCAAAAACAGCATTTGATGAACTACGAGGTCCCTTTGATATTTGTCTTTGTTTCTATGAGATTATGAAGGCAAGTAAAACAAAATAACAATACAGTAAACTTGAGAGTATATATAACTTGAGATGCACTATCATGTCATGTTTAAGACACCAAACTTTGGATTTAAAATAAGCCTGCTTTCAAATCCTATACCACTTACTAGCTTTGTGGCCTTGGGCAAATTACATACTTTTTCTAAGTCTCAATTTTTTTATGGGTATAATACTCAGCTCAGAGAAATTATGAGGACTAACTAACTTTGTGTTAAACACTCACAAAAAACGATAAAGGATGAAAAGTAAAGGTAAGAAAAAATGGACAAATCTGATACATTTTTAGTTAAAAATTATGAAAGTAAAAAAATTTATTATCTCATTACTTAAAAAAAAATATATAGCCAATAAGCATATAAAAAGATAGTAAACACTGCTAGTCATCAGGTAAATGCAAATCAAAATCACAGTGAGATGTCACTTCACACCCACTAAGGTTAACATCAAAAAGACATTTAACATGTTGATGAGAATTTGGAGAAATTTAAACCTTCCTACCCTGCTGGTGAGAATGTAAAATGGTACAACAACTTTTGAAAAACAGCTTGGCAGTTCCTCAAATGCTTAAATATGAGTTACCATATGATCCAGAAATTTCACTCCTAGCTATATACCTAAGAGAATTGAAAACAAGTATTCAAACAAAAACTTGTACACAAATGTTTATAGCAGTATTTTTCATAAGAATCAAAAAGTGGAAACAATCCAAACGTCTATCAACTGATGAGTGTATAAATAAAATGGGGTATTATCCATATCAGGGCATATTATTCAGCCATAAATAGAAATCGAGTACTGACACATGCTGCAACATGATAAACCTTGAAAATATTGTGATAAGTGAAAGAAGTCAGTCACAAAGGACCACATATTGTTTAATTCCATTGATATAAAATGTTCAGAATAGGAAAATCTATAGAGATAGACAGCATATTAGTGGTTTCCAGGGGCAGAGGTGGGGTGGTGTGGAGATGATGGCTAAGGGGGTAGTAGGGTTTCTTTTGTGGGTAATACAAATATTCTAAAATTGATTGTGCTGGTGAATGCAAAACTCTGAATATACTAAGCCACTCAATTATAAACTTCAAATGGGTGAATAATATGGTATATGAATTAAATCTCAAGCTATTTTTAAAAAAGATTTATCTAAAATAAGAAGGAAAACATCCTTTTATGCCCAGCACCCTTTCCTTTGATGAACTGCCACTACCCCCATTCTCTGTAATTCTAGTGGGCTGTCAATTACAAGAAGTCCTCAAACCCCACTCTTGCCACAGTAACTGCTCACAATTTTCTGCCACTTAACTCTGGAGTGGTTTCTATTTCTCTACTTCCTGAGGCCTACTTATTCAACTCTGCTTTCCATTCTGAGATGTACCCACACTTTATCAAATAAATCCCCACCTCTTTCTTTGCTTAATCTCTCATTTTAGGTTGCTTGTATTCATAACACCCTGTTTAGTATATACTTTACACTTCTCCAATCTCTTCTCTAGAAGTAATTACATAAACAATGGGCTATAAATCCTATAAATGTGTAGAAACAATTTTTTCTACACATATACAGTTACTTGTCCACATATATATGTCTTAACAGCATGATACTATGATAGTATGATTACACTGTAATCAATTTTGTCATTCTTCCATGAATAATTAATCGTCTTATTTACCCATTTTCTTTTACTATCAAGGGGAGTAGGGAGCATCCATTAAAAATGTATCAGGGGCTTCCCTGGTGGCGCAGTGGTTGGGAGTCTGCCTGCCAATGCAGGGGACACGGGTTCGAGCCCTGGTCCGGGAGGGTCCCACATGCTGCGGAGCGGCTGAGCCCGTGCGCCACAACTACTGAGCCGCGAGCCACAACTGAGGCCGGCGCACCTAGGGCCTCTGCAACAAGAGAAAGCCTGCTGTGAGAGGTCCGTGCACCACAGCGAAGAGTAGCCCCTGCTCAGCGCAACTAGAGAAAGCCTGCGTGCAGCGACGAAGACCAAACGCAGCCAAAAATAAAAATAAATTAAAAAAAAAAAAAAAAAAATGTATCAGCTTAAAATCCAACAAACATTTACTGAATATACTTGGTGGTTGGAAAAAAATTTTTTTACATACTTTTAGATGAGAGGAAGCTGAAAAATAATTTCTAATCCATTTTTGTTTACAACTTAGTTTGACAGAGAATATGTAACAATTACAAAACAATTACATATCAGGAAATAAGCAAAATTGTAAGACAATCATCTTATACCAGCTAAAGCCATGCAAATTCAATTCAATTTTATTAAATGTCAACTATGTAATATTTTTCAATGTGCTGATTATATTGTCCTTCAGGGCATCCAAAAAATAGTTTACAGCTTGGTATACTCATCCACTAGTCAACATTTTGTAACTGTCACATATACAAAGGTTGATAAAATTTCCAGCAAAATTAAATATTATTTAAGACAAAAGTTTAGGGTTTTGATTATTGTGATTATAATAATCATCTACATCTTTTAGTACTTACTAAGTCTTATTATCTCATTTATGTCTGCAATCAATCCTAGGAGGCAGGTATTGTTATTATAATCACCCAAAGGCATTATAGTTTTAACTGGCAAATCTCAGATTCAAAGTCAGGTCTTTCTATCTCAAAAGTTCCTTTCTTAACCAATACCTTTGTAATATCTTAACAATGATTTTAATGACTAGCTGAAGAATTAAACTGAAGGTTTTATAATATTACATTAAAACATCTTTATTTACAAAAATCCTGCAAGCAACAAATTACTTTTCTGAATCAGCACAGTTATTAAACCTGAATTCTTTACTTCTTGGCACATGAAAAGTTACAGTATCAATTTCTTCAGCATTCTGATAAAGGTGAAATCATATTAATTCAAGCTACCTACTTGATAGACTTGTGATCTTTTACAAACACAGAAAACAGGTTAGTCTAGACTCTTAATGAAATAATTATTCTGCATGAGAAATAGGTACACAATTCCATGAGAATACAATATAGAATGCATCGTAATTACTGCATTGTTACACAGTAGATCTTTCCATATTTATGCATATTTAATTAAAATGATATTTATCATAAGGCTAATGAGACCATTTTGAAACCCATTTACTGAAAGGCTAATGAGACAGTAGAACACAAGCTGTTTATTAACTGAAGAACAAGATATGTGACATCTGTACAAAGTCAGAGAAAACTGAAACTGAAAATAAAGTATCACTGAAAGTTTCTCATAAACCTTCCAGTAAAGAAGTCATATCACAGATAAGAAAGACCATGTACAATGTCAGCTTCCCACTTAAACTGATAGGTAAAGGCAAATTTATATCCTAGTCAAAGAACTTACATAATGAGCATATATAAATTAGATATAATGAGAATATGTAAATTATATATACATTTTTCAGGATTACAGTTATTATAAGTATTTAAATACACGTCATTTTTTAAATTGCAAGATAGGCCATAATGGGGACTTCCCTGGTGGCACAGTGGTTAAGAATCCACCTGCCAATGCAGGGGACATGGGTTCAATCCCTGGTCCAGGAAGATCCCACATGCCCCGGAGCCACTAAGCCCTGTGCGCCACAACTACTGAAGCCCGCGCACCTAGGGCCTGTGCTCTGCAACAAGAGAAGCCACTGCCGTGAGAAGCCCGCGCACTGCAACCAAAAGTAGCCCCCGCTCGCCGCGACTAGAGAAAGCCCACGCGCAGCAACAAAGACCCAACACAGCCAAAAATAAATAAATTAATTAATTTTTTTAAAAAAAAAGGCCATAATGCTTAAATGGTGAAATAAAATTTCATAATGTTGCGCTTTAAGACAATCTCACGTTGGATTACTGCATCTCACAAAAACACTGTTGATATTTCACTGAGCCAAAAAGTAGTTCCCTAATCATGTGAATATAGTGGAAAGACACCATGCTGAAAGGCAAGTAAAATGCCAGTCACTTTCTTGAATAATAATGGTAATAGTCATAACAACAATATGTATCTGAAGGCTTTCAGCTTCAAGAAGAGAAAACTCCAGAGATATCAAAATGGCACATATCAAACTCTAAATAACAAAATTACTTAACATTTAATTGCAAACTCTCTGCTCATCAAATAAACAGGAACTCATTTTAAGATTAAGAAAAGTAGCAAGTCAGTTCAAGTCGAATTTTTAGATGAAAGAGCATTCATGAGCAACTTTCCAAGCCAGGATCTTGGTTACATTTTTTCCTAACATTAATAACAAGATTCACAAATACACGGTAAGTTTAAGCAAAAAATAAAATCCATAAATATTGCCAGTGGCAACTGTTCTCTTCAAGAGAATTTAGCATTATAAATTACCTGAATAAAAATCAAAAGTGAATTACCAGAAGATAGTAAAAATAACCCCAGCAAAAACTTCTGTATTTCTCAACATAAATTAACATGAAAGAAGTCACTCACCGCTAATTTATTTATCAAGAAAAAAATGATACTTTATTATTGCACGTAGATAATTTGCAGGTACTTCACCGTAACACGTTTTTCTGTTATTTATCCAATGATATATTTATTAGTTGTCATATTAAGGCCCTGCTAAGAAAGTTTTTAAACATTTACTAAGAAACACCATCTACAGTCAAAATGAGATTATGCTTAATATATTCAAAGAATCTCAAATAGCCTGTTATTTATTCATTGGCTCCTAGGACATGTTCCAGCCAGATAATGATCTTTTGTCAAAATAAGAGCAACCCAGTCATGTGGTCCTCTTCACACAGACTGACAGCAATGCTCAGAATGTAATCAAAGCAAAACTATCCACCTAAATGGTAGTGACAGGACTACTTCGAATTGCTTAGATTTTTATTCTTCTTTAAAATTTTAGTCCCTTGAAATTTAACTGAAGTTAATACACAGCTATTAAATACTAGCAGACTTATAATCAATACCTTTACTAACAGCTATTCCCCAGGCTCTCTTAGATAGAAGCACCAGAGTTATGCAAGATGGAAAATACCCAATTAGGTTTTCCTAGACCAATTAGCTTGTCCAGCTATTGAATATTTTGACATAAATACATTCACACTCTTGAGTATGTGAGAGAAAAGTTAGCCCCTTAATTAGCAGTAAAACTAGTCAAGAAACGAGTCATCTGGCGTATCTCTGATATACTCTGGGATTGTATCATGTCGCCAGAAATTTTTTAGAATACCAGGCATAAATTGCTAACCTCAGAGTACAAACTTAAGTTCAGCTCCCTTCACAAAAAGTAAAAAACAAAACAAAAAAACCCCAACTGTTTCTTTTAAGTATCTGAGTTGATTCTAAGTGAAAAACATCAATTGTTCTCACTGCTATCCACTTTCCATAGTGCTAGAATGAGAGAACAGATCTGAGCTCCTTGTTCAGATACAAGTGGATCTGGGAATAAAGGGAACCATGTTTTCACCCAGGTGCTTGTGTTTCAGTCAGCCAGTGCTGAGACAACACTGTACAAACTGTTGTAGCTAGTTAACTTGGATGGTTAAAATATTGCCTTTGGGGCTTCCCTGGTGGCGCAGTGGTTGAGAGTCCGCCTGCCGATGCAGGGGACACGGGTTCGTGCCCCGGTCCGGGAAGATCCCACATGCTGCGGAGCGGCTGGGCCCGTGAGCCATGGCCGCTGAGCCTGCGCGTCCGGAGCCTGTGCTCCGCAACGGGAAAGGCCACAACAGTGAGAGGCCCGCCTATCGCAAAAAAAAAAAAAAAAAAAAAAAAATTGCCTTTGAATGCATGTGAACAACACTTCTGGACTTGAGTCATTATATTGAGCAGGCATGTTGCACCAGGCATTGGATTTGTCAACAGAAACCTAAAGGCTTTAAATTTTTTTTAATTAAAAAAATATTTTTTTAAGATTTAGAGTCTGGTGAGGAGATATATGCAAAAAATTAAATAAAATTTAGTGTAGCCTGGTAAATGCAGTAATAAACTTATGTATAAGTTTGAAAAACATGGGTCTACACTAGCAGCAAACCATGGATTCTGACTTATTTTGTGAGCCATGGAATCAACATAGTCACAATCATTTTTTTTAATATAATAGCATAGGATACAAAACACTAAAATGTACCTCGTGAAAGAAAACACTGTTTTAAACTTTTGTTCCAGTTTTACATTGATACAGATTTAGATGTAAACATAGAGACAGATTTCAGTATAGCTATAGACAAAAATACAGAAGTATATATTTATCTCTATATGTGTGTGTACATACATTTATCTGGGTCACCATGTAAAACACTCTTCCTAGGTATGGTCAAAAATCTTTGAAAGTCACAAGTAGATGAAATTTGCCTGAATAAGTCAAGGTAGGCTTCATCAAGGAAACAGCATTCAGGTTAATACTATATGAAAAAGTTTGTTCAGTAGAAGGATAGGAGGCTTCCAGACAAGAAGAATAGAGTCTGTACAGATTGAGCACACTGAAATATGACTAGGGCCACATGCTGAAATATTATTTTGGATATACCGGGTCAAATACAATATATTAGCAAAATCAACATCACTTCTTCCTGATTTTTTAATGTGGCTACTAGAATATGTAAAACTATATATATGGCTTGCATAACAAATTTTAATGGACAGTAATGTGGTAGATGATGAACTGGAGAAAGGAAAACACATTAACAGTGATTAGGTCAAAGTTAGGCTATTGAAATAGTCAAGGTGAGAGAAGACGACAGCCTGATCCACAACAGTAGGAATGCAAAGGAATAGGAGAGAAAAGTTAAGAGGATAAAAGAAAGAAGAGACAGGACTTGGTGACTGACTGGTTATAAGAGATGAGCTGCTGCAACTAAGGCCCAGTGCAACCAAATAAATAATAAAAATAAATATTAAAAAAAAGAGAGATGAGAGAGATGAAGTCATGCATGCATTCATTCATTCATCCAAACATACCACTGCATGCCTAAGATATGCTGGGTCCCATGCTGGTTGTGCTACAGGGAGCTAAATAAAAGTCAAAAATGCTTATCAACATTCTGGAGTGGGGAATGGAGTGGAGGCTGTTACCATCCACTGAAATAGCAAATGAAGGAGGAGGAAATTTTCTGTTACCAAATACATCAAGAATGAGATGCCTAAAGGATATTTAATGTAAGTATCTGGGAAAGCATTTGGATTTCAGGGTCTGAAGTGAAGAGAAAGGTCTAAGCTGAAGCTACAGAGTTTTGCAGCAGATTCTTAGGAGGGGTTGAGATTGCTCAGAGAGAGGCTGTAGAGGGATAAGGGCCACAAGGTCCAAGGGAAAACAACACTACTAAGGACGCAGAAAAAGAGAGCAAGTCCACTAACAGGGAGTAGCCAGACATGAAGGAGAAAAAGCCATAAAGGGTAGAGTCACAGATGCCAAAAGAGAAGAATGTTTTTAAGTAAGTAACATTCCATAAAATCAAACTGGAAGAATAATTTCAGAGAAGCACTGAGTACAAAATCTGCTAAGTCAGAGATCACTGATGACCTTCATGAAGGTGATTCCAGCAGAGTGTGGGAAACAGCAAGACTACAGAAGGCTGAAGAGCACAGGGGAGGCCAGGAAGTAGAGAGGCCAAGCAGAGACAGCTGTTTCTAAAACCCTAAAAGAACAATAAAGTAGTGAGCACAGATTTGAGGGAGGGTTTGAGGTGCTTTCATCTTTGTGTTTTGTTTTTGTTTTGTTTTGTTTTGTTTTTTGCGGAACACGGGCCTCTCACTGTTGTGGCCTCTCCCGCTGCAGAGCACAGGCTCTGGACGCGCAGACTCAGCGGCCATGGCTCACAGGCCTAGCCACTCCGCAGCATGTGGGATCTTCCTGGACCGGGTCACGAACCCATGTCCCCTGCATCGGCAGGTGGACTCTCAACCAGTGCGCCACCTGGGAAGCCCTATCTTTGTGTTTTGATATGAGAGAGACTTGAACATGTTCAAAAGCTCAGAAAAGCAGTTAGGGCAGAGAGGGTGGTTAAAAAGGCAAGAAATGGAGTAACTAATGGATCAAAGGCCTGAGGAGCTGGGCGAGGAGAAAACCTAGAACACAGATGGACAGGTAACTTTGACCAGGAGAGAGAACATCTCTTCCCCTAAAGATGGAAGAGAAGGTGGCGTAAGAGACAACGATCAATTCTGATGCAAATAAGGACTCTAGTTTCTATATTAAAATATTACTCATGGTATAGAGGAAACACTGGGCTCCTCTCATTAATGGTAACTGCAAATGTGGCTCCACAGTTCCAAATATCTGAGTAATACTTATGCATAGCAAACGTTCTAAAGCCAAGGACACAGAGTTATCACAGGGCAAGTCAACTTCAGTCTACTCCATGACCACTGACTTAATAGGTTCTAGTACCTATTAGGTAACCTCTCAGAAATGACTGTCAGTCTCAAAGAGGATTGGAAGGACAGAAAACCTTTCTATCCCTCTAGGGTTTCCACCTATGTACATGTGGAGTGGAAGGTATGGGAGAGTTTCCATCCTCTCTGCCTAACCCCTCACTAGCTCCTTCCCAAGGAAGAGTCACATCTGTCACACTGAGCCACAGTTTAAACCTTGTGGGTGGAGTTATTGTGCCTTCAAGGCAGGAACCCAGATTCCCTCTACCTCTACTCTTCCCATTTCTGGCACTGGAAAGGTGAGCATGCATGCCCAGGAAGAATCTGGACCTCCAGGCAGAACGGTCATGATCATTTTGTGTGGTTTTAAAAAATCAGATCTGGCCTTCCTCATCTCCCCTCTGCTCCAATTTGCAACCTACAACTGGGGAGATAAGTGGGACTGAGGCTCCTCGGAGTAGGAAACACAGTTTAGCCTCCAAATCCCTCACTGGAAAAGCCAGACATGGAGGGTTACCAAGCATCCATCCAGCTATGAAGCAGCACTTTATTTCCCTGCTGGTGGGGGAAAAAATCATTCTTCAGTCCAGAACCCCAGAACACAGGAAGGGTAAAAGTGGAAGATTAAAACATCAAAATACCACCCTGAAACTCCCTCATCCAAAAGCCCTCAGCAACAGACAGAAGAAAATTTGCACTAAGTTTTTCTGCCTATTTTTCATTTTTCTTTTCCTCAGTCTGACCCTCCTGAAGTCCTCTCCCCTTCTACTACCACACGTTCAAATCCATGAATTTCCTATGTCATCTTCTCAAGGAAGTCTTCCCGACCTGTCCAGTTAGATTTAAGTATCACCACCTCGTTTATCCTCTCATAGGCCTTATTTACATATCTATTAAGTACTTTGTTATATTAAGTTATTTAAATATATCTTTCCTAGTGAATCAGATAGAGATCGCTAAATTGATCTGTGTATCTCCAACCTTGAGCACATTGTCAAGGTTGGTCTCTGCTCTAAGTCACACCTCATCTCTCCTTCCTCTGAACTTCCACAACAATTTTGGGGGCTGCTACTAGGCCCAGTAGCATACAATCACCACTATCCCTCTTTTTTTGCAAGAAAGAAAGATCCAGAAGGATTCTGTATCACAGATAAACAATCTGAATTAATCTGACTGCCCAGACAGGAAGAACTAAAGGAGCAATCTTTTGACTCATCAGCCAGTCAGTGCTCCGTCTGGCCTGGAGCTATGGAAATTCTTAAATCATCAGGCTCAAAGGAGGGTCCACAGACAGTAGAAATCAGTCATGAGCCAATGGGGACTGAGGCCAAAAAGACAGCCAGCAGTTGAGGTTGTCCCTTTGCATTTCACAAAGAGTGTTCTACATGCATTTTCAACCTGGCTAAGTAAGTTAGGAAGTATACAGATTGTGCTTACTAAATACTGAGTTTCTAACTTGATTATTAATAATGGCAAAGCACCTTATAAAGTACACCTTATAAAGCACACCTTATAAAGCACATGAAGTACTTCTAAATACTTCCATTTTACACCTGAGGAAGTGAAGTCTTAGATAAATTGGGTGAGTTCTGTAAGGCCTCATTCATCAACAAATATTCAGTAAATTCCTCCCACATGCAATGCACTGGGACTGAAGCAGACCTGCCCTTGTGTAGCTTTTTCTTATGGGGGAGACATAATAAAAGAAGTAAAATATAAAATATGTCAAATGGTGCTAACGGGAAAATAAGGCAGGCTAGGCAGAAGGTAGGGGTTTTGATGGCCCAGGAAGTCCTCAATGACAAGATGTATTAGAGCAGAGACCAGAATGGGGAGGAAAAGAACTTAAGTGGGTGGTGTCCCAGTCTGAACTGTAACCCAAATCTTGGATTCCCGCTGCTTATGCTCTTTCAAAATACAGCAATTTGCCTCCATGAGAGGAAGATGTTGACATTTATGCAAGTAGCAGGAGAAACAGAGCCCTGTTCTTAGCATTTAGGGTACATTAGGAAAGTAGATCAGAAAAAAAAAAAAAAAAATCCTGAACAAGGCACAGAGAACACTATCCCATGGCCACAAGGGTCCCCAACCACAGAGTTGGATACTCCAAAAAGATGCCAAGGGGTAACTGTCACTGACAGGAGTAGCAGCACCACTGCAAATAGCAAAATGTTAAAGTTGTAACTAGAGAATGTCTGATCTTTTTATTGCTGTTTTTAAAGGCGAATGTCCTAAGTGCTTTGTTATGGTTCCTATCATACAAAAGTCATTTGACTCTATTCTGAGTTACTTGGCTGTCACAAGACAGAAAATGAGCTGCAATAAGAAGAGCTTATTCAGAGGAGGGAAAAGTACAAATTCTGGTCCCATATCATGTCTTCACCCAAGGCATGATTTACCTTTCCCAGTGAAATTTTTGTCCAGCTCAGTTAATCACCCCCTACCAATCAAAAGTAAAGTACCATTCAGAAAGGTGAGGTAAAGGAAAGGACAACCTAACAATTTTTGCATACAATTACTAAGTGACCTGAAGTAACCACCTCTACAACAAATAAATAAATATTCACTGCATGAATGATGTCTCCCTGAGACTTTGCCCTTTTCCTTTGCCCAATCTGCACCTGTTCTTAAAATCACTTCTGGTTTGGAGCTCATATTTATTCACTTAATGAACTGAGCTGAATACCTACAAAAAGCCAAGTACTTTGAGCGGTTAACTACTTGAAAACAGTATGTGCATGTGTACACACACACATACACAAAAGCACACACCAATTATATACATAGGTCCTGTGTGAGCTCCATTTGGGAATATTTCTATACATGTCAACTATGTAGATTCAAGTGCGAATGTATGTGTATATACGTGTGAGTGAGTCTGTATCAGAGAGAGAGGCAGAAACAAAGAGAAGGGGAATGGGATAAGCAACAACTAAAGTTACATTAGACGAGGACAGGAGAAATCCTAAGGCTCATGAGAAAACGCAAATGTATTTAAAGAAAAAGAATGAGGGCTTCCCTGGTGGCGCAGTGGTTAAGAATCCGCCTGCCAATGCAGGGGACACGGGTTTGAGCCCTGGTCCAGGAAGATCCCACATGCCACGGAGCAACTACGCCTGGGCGCCACAACTACTGAGCCTGTGCTCTAGAGCCAGTGTGCCACAACTACTGAGCCTGTGCTCTAGAGCCCACATGCCACAACTACTGAGCCTGTGCTCTAGAGCCCGCATGCCACAACTACTGAGCCCTAGAGCCCGTGCTCCGCAGCAAGAGAAGCCACTGCAATGAGAAGCCCGCGCACGGCAACAAACAGTAGCCCCCCTTTGCTGCAACTAGAGAAAGCCCGCGTGCAGCAACGAAGACCCAACGCAGCCAAAAATAAAATAAATAAATAAATGTAAAAAGAAAAAGAATGAAGTGAGCCTTTAATCACTTGTCTTCCCTGTACAATCATACTCACTGTACATCAACTGCTTTGCCCATATCCTGTACGCTCCCTGTGTTCCTTACAGGTTAAATATAATCAAGATCTACTTTAAAGCTACTTGTAAAAACATCTCTCCCATTAACTTTTAGCTGACAGGTAATTATATTTTATCCTTCAAAAGAAAATTAGGTATAAAACAATCCCAAGAAAAATAAGAACTAATAACCTTGCTCCACAAAAGAGGCCAAAAAAAAAAAAAAGATTTAACCAAGATAACACCTTCAGTTTCTGTCCTGCCATCCATTAATTTTAAATTTGATTTTTCTTTACATCACAAGGCACTTATTCAAAAAAAGGAGAAGAATCCCTATATCCATATGTTGTCCTGCAAAAATAAAACACTATTAGTTGTATTTCTTGTTCAAACACTGTAAGAATAAAGGAACTGTTTTTAGAAATGATGAGGTTCCTGCAGATAACATTTACACACAGGATTTGAGGCTGTTTTGTGACATAAAGTGCAGAGTACTTTGAGGATGGTTACAGATGCAATGGCACAGAAAAGCCTTTTAACTTTGGCTCATTTCCTCTGACCACCATGCCTCCATTCTACATTATAACCTCTCAAAGCTACAGATCCTTTCAAACTAGCTTTTAAACTACCTTTCCTTGGTATCATCACAAAACAAGAACACTTTGTTATTTGAAAATAAAAGCACAAAATTATTGTGACTCAATAACTGTGCTCATTATGGCAAACCAATAAACAAGGCTCAACAGAAACTGTTCTTGCCAATAGCTGTTGCTTACTGAGCTGCCAAGAAATAAATCCAAAAGAAACCAAAGAAAGATCTGCCTTTACGATATAGACGGTTTCTTATTCAGAAGCTATCTGTAATATCAGAAACCGCTAGCACATATCCCACCGCTATCATTATCACCCACAATAGAATCGTAAACTAAGCACTAAAGCCTTGTCATTCATACCTTAGAATAATGATTAAAAAAAAACTAACAACAAGGACATACTGTATAGCACAGGGAACTATACTCAGTATCTTGTAATAACCTATAATGTAAAAGAATCTGAAAAAGTATATATATGTATAGGTGTAACTGTATCACTTTGCTGTACATTTGAAACAAAATATTGTAAATTATACTTCAATTTTTTAAAAATTAAAATACTAGAGAATTCCATTTTTAACTTAGTAATTTCTCTTTTGATATAACCCATAACAAATGCTACCCTGAGTAGAATCACTTTTAGAGACCGTATAGCACTTTATATCCAAAGGAAAGTTAATAACAGGGCAGGGAAACATAAGAAGCATCAGGGCCTCTTCCTCTTGTTTGAGGCAGAAGAATTAGCTGGCAGGGTCACCAAAGCCAAGACCAAATATTCAACAATGCTGGTTGGAGATGGTAGGGCCAAGCCAAAAGAGGTGACCAATCAATAAGAGATTGGTTACATACAGGGGGAATTGAGCAAGTAGGTAAACATATTTAGGATAATGGGAGCCAAGGTTTTCAACACTGCAGAAGGAATCTGCAAGTATAAAAATGGGAAAGGAAGAATAAATCCTGCTGTTTGGGGTTGGAGTTGGAGATATCAGTGTGAACCTATTTTTTTACATAGATCTATAGATATATACATACATAGAGATATATACGTGTATATGGTGTATATATACATACACACATACATGCATACATATATACATACACACACATACATACAAACCTCTATTTCCTAAGTTTATTTAGTAAGAAGATCTAGAAGCAAAGATATCCTAACAGCAATGACACCTCTAGAACTCTCTAGAAACCCCTTGGTTTCTAAATGTCATTTCCACCCAAAGGAACCAGAAAGCCTAAAATTCCAAGGCTGAGGCAGAAAAAAATATAAGATACGCCTGGACCACCTTTTAATATAATGAATTGAGAACATAGCACCAGTTCTGTGGTAATTCTGTCTGAAAACATCATCTGAAGCTATTCATGAGTAAACATCAGATAAACCCAAATAGAGAAGCATAATTTGGTTGTATTCTTCAAAAACGTTCAGATCATGAAAGACAAGGCAAGACTAAGGAACAGTCCAGTTGAAGGAGACCAAAGGGCAGGATAATAGATACAAGGCATGATACTGGATGCTGGACCTATAAATAACATCGCTGGGGTGACTAGTGAATTATGAATGGGATCTGTGGGTTAGATGGTAATATTATATCAATATGCATTTCCTATTTTGATGGTTATATTATGGTTATGTGGGAGAATGTCCTTGTTTTTAGGAAACACTGAATTACTAAGAGATTACTAGAGCACCATGGCTGCAACTTTTACTCTCAAGCCAAAAAAAAGAAAAACAAAATCTTCAAAATCTGTGAGAGTTCAGGGATAGAGAGAGAGAAGAGAGGGAATATGATAAGACAATCGTAATAAAATGTTAATACTAGGGGAATACGAGTAAAGAACATATGAGAGTTCTTTGTCCTAGTCTTAGAATGTTTCTGTAAGTTTGAAATCATTGTAAAATTAAAAGTTTAAAAGAGAAAGAAATGTTTGGTCATAAATGTTCATATACTATTAAGAAAAACCTTAACTTTCTATGAAGGGCCACAATCTGCTGTAAATTTTAAAAGTAAAATAAAAAAAGGTATGCTGTGGCTACAGACAAAAGATGGCCTACATAATTCTAAAAGCACTCAAACAAAATAAGGACATTAAAAGGGCTTTTATCATCAATAAGTCTGAAAAATGTGAACTGTATGGGACTTCCCTGGCGGTCCAGTGGTTAAGACTCTGCACTCTCAATGCAGGGGGAACAGGTTTGATCCCTGGTCGGGGAGCTAAGATCCCACATGCTGCACAGCATGGCCAAAAAAAAAAAAAAAAAAAAAAAATTTAATTCTTATGCAACACTTGGCTGATTAAAGGTGACATAGTTTATGGGCATTACAAATATTTTAAGGATAAAACTGCAGAAAATCTCTGCTATTCATGAAATAAGATGACCCACATAGACAAAGAAATGTGTCACCCAGATCCTGCTTCAAGGATGAACTCGGGGGGATTGTGGTCAGTAGAGGGTCTTCAGGTCAGCCGACTTGAACATGTGCCTCAGCTGCAGACAGCCCTGCCCTGGGCATTCCACGTCCTTCCACAGAGCAGGGGTGACCTGAGACAATGCTGAGGGCAATACCACCTCAAACCCCTCCCCTGCCAGTGGCCTGGCTGGGGATTTGTCAGGCTTGCGTGGAAGTTTGGCTTCTTTCTCTTCCCAATCCCGTAGCTTCCCCTTCCTTTCACAGCAGTTGATTCCTGACATACATCTTGCACCCCTATTCCATCTCAGTGATTACTTCTGGCGAACCCAACCTACAACCAGGCCCTCCTTCACTATTTGTTAAAACATAGCTTGATATGGACACATTTTATAATTTTGTCTTGTGAGGGAGTAACATTATTTCTGACTCATAAGACAGGTGTGAATTTTCTTAAGGTGAATTCTGCCTCTAAGTCCCATCCATTTACCTTCTCATGCTGTGTGACAGAAAAATTGTACTTTCCCTTTTTCATGTTAGCCAAATATAAAAGATAATGGTTGTTTAAACAGCAAATTTCCCTCTTACGGTCCATTAGCTCCTACGGCTTGCTCTTGTAGTGAAATTGAAATATAACAAAATGATTTCCATGGCAATAGAGAATAATCGAGTAAATGTGAATTCTGACTTACCAACAGAAGAATATAAGAGGAGATTACGGGACTGTAGTGGGACTAAATTTTTAATTTCCATGTGTGTATTTTTAGTATCACATTTTGAAACAAAGAAAACAGACACATTCATACACACAGAACTAGGAAGAGTGAAACTCTAATTATAGTAAAAGTTTAAAAACTATACCTCAATCATCAGTTTGTATTATCACTCCCTACCATTACTACCAAAACACATTCAACTATCACAAAAAATTTTTTACTTAGAAATTTGAGACCTTTTTAGAACTTTTACTTGCAACTCTATTATCTACTATAATTTCAGTTCCAGTTACTAATGTCTCCCATTACGTTCATTTTTACTAATAAAAACAAGTATGGGGCTTTCCTGGTGGCACAGTGGTTGAGAGTCCGCCTGCCGATGCAGGGGACACAGGTTCATGCCCCGGTCCAGGAAGATCCCACATGCCGCGGAGCGGCTGGTCCCGTGAGCCATGGCCGCTGAGCCTGCGCGTCCGGAGCCTGTGCTCCGCAACGGGAGAGACCACAACAGTGAGAGGCCCGCGTACCGCAAAAAAAAACAAAAAAAACAAGTATGGTTTATGGCTAATATGTAAGTGAAAGATTCTCAAAAGACTACAGAATCTTTAGAAAGCACAGGAATAGAGGAACTGCAGGGTTTGCGAGCATCACAAATACGATAGCAGATCTCTTGCCTCATACCCAGTGAGCTGGACCTTTCTGTTCAGAAGCCCTGTGAAACATGCAGCTGACGCCCTTGGGCAGCCACTCTCTCTACCATACAGTGCTTTTCTCCCCACCCCCCAACCCCCTGAGTTGTACACTCAAAGGTAGTTGTTTTGGTCCCACACTTATTATCAGTTCTTCCTGTTGCTGTGTAATTTAAATTGTTCACAAGCTGATGAAATCAAAGAGCAAAAAGGCAAGAATGATTGCATCTAAGAAAAAAGTACTATGCATCACAAAGATTTAATAAAGATGAATTACTAAAAATATAAACATACTGGGTATGAACAAGGCTAGACTGGACAATTAGAAAAAAAATATTCAAATCTAAAAGGATTCTATACTCAGAATGCTTTGTGTCTTAAATTTTTCTTCTTGTTAATCAACCAAACTAATGTACTGTAGATAACCCATTGTGTCTGTGCCTTATACAAGAACGATTATGCAAACCTCCAGACTTTTTAAAGGAAAGAACTTTAGCCTTACAAAAGAAACTCGCAAACACATAAATAGTGAGATAAGAGTAGGAGTTCAAGGAAGCCTGGATAGGATTCTTTAATATTAAGCAATCAACCACACCTCTCTTTCATTTGCCTCCACTCTCTAGGTGGGATTCCCACCCTCTGTTCTTAAGGATGACATGCAGCACTGCTCCCTCATCCCCGACTGCAACAGGCATTGCTTCCATCTCAGGCTAATTCTTCCTGGTTTGCGGTGAAGCTCAGCAAGTGTTCTTTGCCTGCTTGCTTCACAGTCCTTGCCTTGCTTCGTATATATGGATTCTTCACTACCAACTAGATTTCACTTGTGTCCAGCATATCCCATCTGCAAACTGCATTTTCCCTTTGGACATCTGCTCCCCAAGATGAAATTCAGACAAGAATTTATTCTTGACTCCACAGCCACGTGGGCAATTACTTGATTAGACACATTTCCAGTGCTTTAAGCACCCTTGCCAATGCATATATTGGCTAACTAGGAAAAAGGGTACCCGGGCCACTGAAGCCTCTTTTTCTTCTAGCCACGTTTTAATGGTCAATGTTCCCTGCACACTGGAAATGTACAAGAGCTACCATAAACTGAATTTTCTGCTATGGGCCCAGCATTTGTAGCTTTAGCTCCTAAAGCATCTAACCTATTTTTTCCTTATTCGAGCCTATTGTCTTACATTCCTTAGCCACCACTCACCTCATTTCCTACCTATTATATCCTTACCTCCCTCCTTGGACTTTTTGGCCTGTAACTTGGTGCTTCCCTTATTACGCTTGAACAGGTTTTGCTCACACTGCTTGTGACATCAAATGAGAAGTATTTTTCCTCCTGACACCAACCAATTGTAACACCTACTAAGTGTCCTACAATTCTAGTCAATTCTGACACTAAGTTCCTGGGGTTAATGTCAGGTTCCCCACAAAATGTTTTCACTTCAAATGCCAGTCACAAGTATCAAGTCCCCGGGTTACCCACATTTCTGCCCAACTTGGCTACAAAGTCAGGGGGTTCCCACAATTGACTCTTACTGCAAGAGTCAACAATTCACCAGAACAGCTCATTAAACTCTGGAAAACGCTTTACATACTATTGCCAGCTTATTATAATGGATACAAACGGAGAGCCAGATGAAGAGGTACATACGGTGAGGTCCGAAAGGGTCCCAAGCACGAGGATTTACATCCCCTTGGAGAAGGGGTGTGCCACCCTCCTAGCATGTGGGTGTGTTCACCAAGTGCAAAGCTCTCTGAACCCTGTCATTTATGGGATTTTAGGGAGGTTTCATTACACAAGCAAGATTGATTAAATCACCGGCCATTGGTGATCTACTCAATCTCCAGTCCCTTTCTCTCCACTAGCCAGAGGTTGTTGGGTGGGGCTCAGAGTTCTAAGTTTCCAGTCAAGGGTTGCTGTCCTTTGACCAGCCCTATGCAAAAGCTAGATAGGGCCCATCAAGAGTTATTATTAGAACAAAAGATGTTCTTATCACTCTTACCACTCAGAAAATTCCAAGTGTTTTAGCAGCTCTGCCAGAAAGTGGAGACAAAGACCAAATCTCTCTCTCTAGTACCATAATACATTAACTCTTTCTTCCTTTTTCCATTTTTCCACAAACTACCTTGTAAGTAATAGCTCTCTACTGTGACCTAGTCCCTTTAACGGCTCCTCTCACACTACCTCTTATAAGAAACTTCTCCCATTTCTCCTTCCCTTTCCTCTACCTTTCCCAAGTTTGTACCAGGTAACAGGCAAGATTTAGATCATTACACATTTTCAATTAGACTTACTTTGTTGTCTGCTCTGCTCAGACTATCTGCTGTGTGTAAACTCTGCATGCTAGAAGTAGCTATTTAATTTTGCTCCTGACATTTTATGTAGGAAAGAATTGCTTACAGGTTCAGTGTGTCTAGAAAGATCATTCCTCTGGGAAGAACATATCTGTTGCTCAATGTTCATTGACTGTTTTATTTTTAAAATCCTCCCATCACCATTCCTGACTGCCAAGGGTACAACTTCACAGTCTAATGTCTACAAGTAGTGAAAATTAAAGCTTAGCCTCTGCCTACATAAAAAAGTATCCCTACCTGAAGATACACAGTCCCCTCAGAATCTTTTTGCTCTGATTCTCTGTTCACATAAATGGGTTCTATATATGTAACCTTTTCCCAAAAAGAAGACACCCAAAGATAGCCAAGAGATGCAGGATAGACAATTAAACTTCATTCTGAATTGAATCACCAATGTCTTTTATTGCCTTGTTCTCACATTTTCAAAATATTCTCCTTTCTGTGATAATAACCTTGTTAAAAACTGACCTTCAAGATAGGGATCAGCAATTGATCAGTTTGCTAGCCCACTCTCCCATCCACCAACCAACGTATTTCATTTATTAGGATATAATTTTTAAAATATTCTGTTATCTCTGGAATCAGGATTTATTTTAGTCAATCACAGCATAGTTTAAGTAACAGTACCTTTTTCTTTCTTAGTGGTATATAAAAATAAGGATTCATCTTAGATTTGATAATAAGTTCCTCTCCCAGCAGCCTCTGGCTGACCACCAGAGATAACCCATGTAAAGCACTTAGCACTGGATATGGCATACAGGAAGTATTCAATAAATTTGCTGTGTTCATCATCATGTTTCTAAACAAATAACAGAAAATTTTAAAATAAACATAGATTAAGTTAGAGTTCTGATGCATTCTCCTTATTCAACTTTTTCTAAGTGCCTTTTGTTTATTTGTTTCTGTCCTAATTTTCTATACTTTGCATTTGTCTCCATGTGCGAGACGACTGAAAAAAAAAATCTGATGCAATTGCTAAAGGTTGTGCTAAATGATCTGGCTCAGAGTATCCAAGCCTGACAGATTAGGATCTTTTCATATCAAAGGACTTTAATATCCTTTGAGATCCTGTAAGATCCTTTCACTAGCTACCAAATCAAAAGACTATTTGGATAACAGACTATAAAAATATCTCACTAGATAACAGACTATAAGACAATTCCACAGTTAGGAGTCTTTGAAAATGGCTCAAACTTTTTTTTAAACTAAAAGTACCAAGTCATAATTTCAAATGATATAAGTTATTTTTCTTCCATACTCTCCTACACTTTGACATTTTTTTCTCTCTGTCTCCATACACAGTAACCTGAAATGTATTTCTACTTAAATCAGAAAGCAGTCAATTAAATTTAAAAATTGTAGCCCAATTTTGTTTGCCTGATCACACATTACTGGTACTCATTTTTACTTTATACTGTATCATACAGTCATTTCAGCAAAATCATTTTACTTCTTGTTAATGAATGTGCTAGTATAAGAAATATCCACATTTTAAAAGACGCTCAGCATTGGTAATTATTAGAGAAATGCAAATGAAAACCACGAGGTATCACCTCACACCAGTCAGAATGGCTATCATCAAAAAGTCTACAAATGATAAATGCTGGAGAGGGTGTGGAGAAAAGGGAACCCTCTTGCACTGTTGGTGGGAATGTAAATTGGTGAAGCCACTATAGAAAACAGTGTGGAAATTCCTTAGAAACCTAAAAATAGAGCTACCATATGACCCAGCAATCCCACTCCTGGGCATATACCTCAAAAAGATGAAAACTCTAACTCCAAAAGTTACATGCACCCCAATGTTCATAGCAGCACTATTTGCAATAGCCAAGACACAGAAACATCCCAAATGTCCATCAATAGATGATTGGCTTAAGATGTGATATATATATACAATGGAATATTATTCAGCCATAAAAAAGGAATGAAATAATGCCATTTGCAGCAACATGGATGGACCTAGAGAATATTACAGTAAGTGAAGTCAAAGACAAATATTATATGATATCACTTACATATGGAATCTAAAAAATAATGCAAATTAATCTATATACAGAACAGAAACAGGGTCACAGATACAGGAAAAAAACGTATGGTTACCATGGAGGAAAAGGAGGTGGAAAGGGATAAAGAAGGAGTATGGGATTAAGAGATACAAACTACTATACATAAAATAGGTAAGCAACAAGAATTTGCTGTAGAGCACAGGGAACTATATTCAATATCTTGTAATAACCTATAATGGAAAAATAATCTACAAATATATATTATATATATATATATATAACTGAATCACTTTGCTGTATACCTGAAACTAACAAAATACTGTAAATCAACTATACTTCAATAAAAATGTTTAATAAGAAATATCCACATTTTAATGAAAAATACATTACAGCTACAGTATTTCTAAAAGAAAATAATACAGACAGTACAGTTTTATGGTATTTTATAGATGAAATTGTACCTTTATTTTGCTGTTCATTTTAACCTTTCCCCTATTTAAAATAACTTAATTGAAAGCATGATATAATTTCACCTCTGGTATATCAAAAATACACAACCAACTGTGGTAACATTATTCTGTAACATTCCTGAGTAAAACCTATTAAATATTGATTCAATCTGGACCCAAGCCTGAACAATGTTATTCAACAAATTTACATAAACCATAATTCTAACTATTTAATGTTGATGTATCATGTAGCCCTAAGAATAGAGAAATATTGGTTAGCAAATTATTTGTATAAATACAATATAACTCAATATATAATGCCAGTCGTTATGTTTAAGGCTACAGAAAAAAAGATTTTTTTCAAATTACAAATCACATTTAATAGGCATATCCACAATGTCTACATATTATATATTCCTGCAGTCTTTTTCTACACATATATACCTTATTTTTCAATTATTGGGATTATGGCAACATCATGTAGCTTGCTTTTTTTATTTCCCAATTTAACAGCAGCAAATTTCCCTGAAGAGTATTCAAAAACATAGGAGTGCGTAGTACTGTAGTATTGTTGAAAAAAATCCGCATGTAAGTGGGCCCACCGGTTCAAACCTGTGTTGTTCAAAGGTCAACTGTAATTACAACAGTAAACAAGTCATTTAACCTTTATAGGCCATGGTGTCCAATTCAGAAGTGGGTAATTTCTTAACAAGATTATCTATTAAGCCTGTTCAACTTAAAGATTCAATGATGACATGACCTCTATTTCCAGAATACAGTTTTACACTCCCTGCTGCTGCACCTCCACCTTGGTGGTATTCCCTTGCTCCCACCTTCCACCCTTGACCTTCTCCACCTTACCCCACTGTCCATTTAAAATGTTCCTATCCTGTTCTCTTTCAGGCTCTTCTATGTGATCAACCATCTATATATGTAGTCTGAATGACAGTAACTTTTAATGTACCTTCTTTGTGCTAAATTTACATTCAGGTACCTTGCATGGCTCAACGGAGAGGTATTAGTGATGTAGAACATTCAGGCACGGAGGCTTGGGGAAGAGCTCTCAGCCTATCTGCTTACATCTTTGGAAAGCATATGGCATGAGGCATGACTGCATTTCTACTCTGAAATAATATGTCTGTAGTAAAGATTATTAATATCATTTTATAATTTCACAACTCTCATTTCCATAATGATCACCAGTAGAAATAACACAGACATTTTAGAGTCACACCAAAAAAAAAAAAGTTATACTGTTAAGTCCTTCTCAAATATATTCTGATGAGGAAAGGTTTATGTTGTTTGGGGGTGGGGTTTATTTTTTTAAATTGTGATATAATTGACACACATTTTATTAGTTTCAGGTATACAATATGATAATTCAATATTTGTATCTATTGTGAAATAATTACCATAATATTTCTAGTTAACATTCATCACCACCCGTAGTTAAAATATTTTTTCATGGGATGAGAACTTTTAAGATCTCTCCTAGCAACTTTCAAAATACAATACAGTACTATTAACTATAGTCACCATGGTACGTTACATCCCCAGGACTTACTCATTTTATAAGTCTAAGTTTGTACCTTTTGACTACCTTCACCCACTTCACCAACACCCTACCCCCAGCCTCTGGCAACCACCTGTTCTCTGTATTTATGAGTTCAGTATTTTTTGTGTTTTGTTTTTTGGAGATTTCACATATAAGTGAGATCATACACTATTTGTCTTCCTCTGTCCAATTTATTTCACTTAGCATAATGCCCTCAAGGGCCATCCACATTGTCCAAAATGTCAAAAAAAAAAAAAAAAAGGTTCTGTTTTTATTTTTGTATTTTCTGCTTTCCTTGCGCTAGTCTAGTTTTTCTTAAATATTTACATAAATTTATGTAATAACTTCACTTTGGACTGAACAGATTTGCTTTTATTTTCTAAGGATTTGATGACATGTGTTGAGATTATCTCACTGAGATGCAATAAAATTTAGCTTATGTTCCAAATGTAATCCACCAAGTTATAACATGATTTAAAATGAAGTCAGTAAAATAAAATTCCAATTTTCTAGTGAATATGTATAATTATTAAGGATAGGATCTTAAATATTTTCTGATTGCCTACCTGTGCTGAGAGTTATGGGGGAGCAAAAGCAGTTAAAACCAGTTTTCTGTCCCAACGAGTGTACATGCTGGTAAAATAGAGAGACCTGTGCTCACCTAACAATTACACAAGGTAGAATAAAATGGTTCTTTAAAGAAAAGTAAATGAATTCTGTAGCGGCACAAAAGTTTTAGCATTAAAGGATATACAGATAAATAGAGAGGATTAAAACTGTAGCTCCAATACCCTTCCAAATTTTAAGGTACTTCTTTGAGCAATAAATAAGGGAAAAATTACCCAACCATGTCCTTTCAAAGGTACACTGGAGATTATACTTCCTGTAGCACTTCTGTACAAATGAGCCCTGACTAGCAGTGGACCACTGCTTGCTGTTGAGGAGATTCCTCAAGTAACTGTGAAGACTAAAATGGAAAAACACCAGGCGAGGCATGGTCATACAGAGCAATTCAATTGGTAAAACATGGACTAGATAGCTACATACAAGGTCAGGTGGAAGGAACAACTTGGAATGCTATTAAGCAATAGAATTAGGAAAACTACAGTTTCGTTATTAAACCAACTTTTATTTAGAGCCTTTGTGCAAAACACTAGATCAGTGAATAAAATCCAGGAAACATGTACTCTGGGAGACTGTCTCCCATGTTATATATTCATGGTCTAAAAATAATAATAATAAATTCAGAGAGCAATCCTTCACTCATTCATCCTGTAAATGTCCCATGTATTCAAAACAAAACAAAGCAAAAGCCTTCTGCTCTGAAACAACCTTTATAAAACACCTCAGCTGGTATTCCTGGTCCCTAATATCAAGTGCTTTTCCATATCTATAGATTATTCACATAATGAAATGCAATCACCCTTTTCCTTAATATGTTTCTTTTATCACTTTTTTGGTCAAAAGCTTTAAAACTTCCGTATACTATAAAATCAAACTGAAACTTCACAAGGTGGCATTCGAAACCCTCCATCTCTCTAAACATCCAATTTGCTTCCTATTACCTTCCCAATAGGAATTTTCTGTTCCAACCTCAATGCCCTCCTGGTACTAAGCACATTATCTTCATTTACATCTATTGACATCTGTTTTTCTATGGTCATCTTAACACAACAAATCCTTTCCCTCCTATCTAAACTTTTTCCAGCTCAACTCGAGCACCATTCCTTCCAGAAAGTCGTCCTCGATCATCCAAATCCATACTACTTTCTTCCTTATTATGTATCATTCATTTTGGTAATGAATCTTATGTTTTAAATTACTATCTGCTGTTTTCATACCAACTAGGTTAGAATTTTTAAAGTCAGATGGTTTATCATTTATTTATTTTGTACTTCCTAGGATATTTAGTATGCCAGTTGTTGGATAGTAAGTATTCAAAATGTATGTGCTGTTTTAAATTCATCAATAAAATCATCTGGTCTAACAAATTTCTTTACACATGAAAAACAGGACAAAACAAAAACAGAAACAAAAACAGGACAAAAAGTTAAATAGCTATTGCAAATCACAAAGAGTTTGAGAGCCAAGTCTGACAGCTAGAATTCTGTATTCAGGTTACCAAGAATCCTGCAGAGGGTCCCTAAAAGGGTACAAGGAAAGATCCCTTATTTTTCATGTACTACTGTTAAAAGTTTGGATCCTATGATTTAAAAAGTAGCTTGAATTCAAAATGTGAAATGACCATAGTTAAATGTAAGGTAATATTTGGGCAAAATTAGCTGTTTTGAAGCCTTCTGAACGGTTTATGTTTTGTTTTTTTAACCAGCATATTATTGTAAAGGCCATACCTGCAACAACTCCAAACACATATACTAATAAATATCAAATGACAGTGTAACATAGAAGGAGTTTTACCATGGAGGCATGACCTACCCATCATGTTTTGCTCTATCTCACAGTACTTTATCTACTTGACTAGAAAATAAAAGCCCACATAAATTCACACTAGTCAATCTGTTTTCTAAAATATTTTGGAATAAAGGACATAAATTCATCTGTGAAGATAACCAGTACACAAAAAATCAGGTTCATGTGATACAATTAAAATTGGTTACCACAAAGAGCTGAAACATTAGGAGTGTTAGAAATTACAGAGAGCCTTAGGAGTATTAGGAGTTACTGAGAGCCTTTTAGCAAAAGAGGGCTTGCCCAACTGCTATTGTAATGACAATGAAAAATTTTATTTCTTAATGATCTCATCTGGAACACATTATATTTGACAGCATATAGATGCTGTCAAATATAATAGGCACATAAGGAATACCAATTATGACCGCCCTCGCCCACAAATAAAAAATGACTTTTGAGCACAACTCCACTTTTACTGCTCTTTGGAACTTTTTCCATTTAGGAATAATCTAGTACATACAACAGAGTTCATGGAAAACTCAAACACCTAACTATCTCAGTGAAGAGAGGTAGAAAGAAAGTCTATAAACTTCACTTCTGATCCATTTGAAAAAATTTAAATTTGGAGAGAAAAAAATCAATTCATTCTTAAAGTCCCTACACACTAGAAATAAAATTCATTCCACACTTTCGTATTTGACAAAGATAATAATATCAAATAGCAGCCCACGATTCCCGGAAGGATTCATGTCAATTGCTATTTCTTAAATTAATTCAGTAACCTATAATAATGTGAGTTCTTTATACATAATGTCTATCAGTAGGCAATGCAAAAATTTCAGAATCACTTCTGGTGCCAAAACTCCAAAAAGATATGTCTAAGCAGTTCCTTAATTCCTACTTCACCTGTATCTGCTGCTTACTGCAGTATCAGAAAAATTAAAATTATACCAATGGGCTTCTCTGGTGGCGCAGTGGTTGAGAGTCCGCCTGCCGATGCAGGGGACACAGGTTCGTGCCCCGGTCCAGGAAGATCCCATATGCCGCGGAGTGGCTGGGCCCGTAAGCCATGGCCGCTGAGCCTGCGCATCCGGAGCCTGTTCTCCACAACGGGAGAGGCCACAACAGTGAGAGGCCCGCGTAACGTAAAAAAAAAAAATTATACCAGGTATAGCTTGCAAGAACTCCAATTCTACAAATTAAATGCAAGTTTAACCAAGATTTCTTGTAATATCTTATCAGTCATGTTTCTAAGCTAAGACACTACAAGTCAGTGAAATTCCTTATACTAACTACAGTTTAGTGAATTCGCATGTGCTTACACAGTTCGTTCTTTAGTTACTTAATAGGAAGTGTGCAACAATATTCTTTAAGACTCCAAAGGTCCTTAAAAATGGAAAATGCTCAAATTTAAAGGATTTATCTGTTATTTTCAAACTCTCTTCCTCTACTTTCACTATTTCTGAATATGTAGGTGCCCCAAACAAAAAGACTGGCTGAAAATTCAGGAACAGGAAACTCCAACCATATCATCTTAACAAATAACACCACATATCAGAGTATACCACACAAAAAAAAATGTATTTGGAACAAGGCACTAAAAATTTTGATTAGAGCTTCACACTCAAATGTCTAAAGAATTCTGAGCATTTTACATGATACTACCCCATACATTCTAGAGAATGATTAATAAAGTATAACATTAAAGAAATAGTATGTCTAAGACCAAGAGATTAAAATAATTCATATTTATATTTTTACATTGGTTATTTATCCAATTACAAATGTAAGTTAAATTAAGGTAAACATAAATTGTAACCTAAACACATTCTTTGAATTTTCCTTCTACATCAGTGTCTTCCTTCCAATCTCCCTGGCTCTACGTGTTATACTACCCCAGGGCCCCGCTAAGTGAAAAGCTAAGATCTCTTCTCTTTCTCTATTCACTATCTGACTCAGAGGTCAGCAGACTACTTCCTGCAGGCCAAATCCAACCTACCACCAATTTTTATAAATAACGATTTATTAGAACACAGCCACACCCATTTGTTTAACTATTGTCACAGTATTTACCAATACCAGGGCAGAGTTTAATGATTGCAACAAAGACAACATGGTGCATCTGAACACCTGTCAAGAAGAACTCACTCAGATCCACGACTTTGTATGTGTACCCTGAGAGCTCCTCAAACTCTATCTTCAGTCTGGACCCAGACTTGCATTCCAACTTTTCAGACCAATCTACTCTCATATTTCTAATAGGCATGCAAATTTAATATGTCTAAAGCTGGAAATTTGATTTCTACCCACCCCCGCCTGCTCCTATGCCTTTCAGGTCTCAACACACTCATCAGCATTCATCCAATTGCTCGGGCCAAAGTCTTCAGAATCATCTTTGATTCCTCTCTTTCTCTCACATTTCTCTCACATCCTTATCCCAACCACCAAAAAAATTATATTCTCAAAATATACTCAGAATCCGGCCACTTCTTGCCCACTCCAATGCTACCACTCTAACTCAAGCCACAACCATTTCTCACCTGGACCATTACAATAGCTCCTGACCGGCTCCTTATTGCTGCTCTCAGCCCCTTACATTCTATTTCCACAAAGCATCTGGAGTGATCATGGAATACCACTGCTGAAAATACTTCAAAGGCCACACAGGGTATAACCATCAAAGCCCTTCAGGATCTGGCTCCTTTGGTTTCTCCACATGGGCCTCCTTACTGTCAAGCATGGTCCTGCCCAGTTTCTTTGCACTTACTGTTCTCTCTGAAAAATTCTTCCCTCCAGATACCAAGTTGGCATGCTTCTGCATGCATTTTATTCAGGTCTCTGCTCAAATATTACTTTAAGCTAGAGACTACCTTCCTCAATCACTCTCTCTGAATTAGTGACTCCTGTCAACTGTATATCCCTGTAGTTAGATGCCTTGGGAAACAGACTCCAAGACTGTGAGATTTGCATGCATTTAGAGGAACACTTTCAGGAACAACATCTGGAAGGGAGTGAAGAAAGTAGGACAGGTAGACAGAGAAGTTGAACTGCAATGCAGTTGTAACAGAGGCTTCGGTCAAAGCCACTAGAACCTTGAATGGGAACGGCACTTCAGAATTTCCCAACTGAGGCAAGAACCTGAGAGGTCTTTGAGTCCACATACTGGTGCATTATGAGATGCAGGGTACTTCCAGACAGAGGGAATAATTTTGTGTAAGACACATGAGAACATGCTTTAGGGAAATTAGGGGAATGTAATACTACATTACACAGTGACAAAACACCTATAATTAAAAATACAGAAAATAACAAGTGTTGACAAGGATGTGGAGAAACTAGAACCCTCATAAATTCCTGGTAGAAATGTAAAATGGTAGTACAGCTGCATTGGAAAACATTTTAATAGTTTCTTTAAAAGTTCAACATAAACTTATCACACAATCCAGCAATCACACATCTAGGAATCTACCAAAACAAACAAAAATATACGTTTATGAAAAGACTGGTAAAGAATATTTATAGCAGCATTTTATAATACCTAAAAACTGCAAATAAACCAAAGGTCCATCAAATGGCGAATAAATTTTAAACATGGACTACATCCATACAAGGAATACTATTCAGCAATAAAAAGGAATGAAATACTGGTATCTGCTACAATATGGATGAGCCCCAAGAACTTTATGTTCAGTAAAAGAAGCCAGACACAAAAGACAATTTATGATTCCATTTAAATGAAATGTCCATTAAGGGCAGAAAGCAGATTGTTGGTTGCCTGGAGCTGGGGGTAGGAAAGAGGAGTGACTGCAAATAGGCATGAGGAATATTTTGGCGTTCATGGAAATGTTCTAAAACTGGATTGTGGTGATGGCTACACAACTCTCAGAATTCATGAAATATCATTGTTTTCCACACTAAGCATGCGTGAATTTTATGGGATGTAAAGGAAAAGGACAAAAAAGATTGTTGGCTAAGTAATTCTTAAATTAACTAAAGTAATAGTGTAAGGATGGTAATAGCTAATACTCACTGAGTTTGCTAGGGGTCAAAAATTGTTCTACGAACTTCACTTGTGTTAACTCATTTAACTTTTACTACAATCCCATTAAACAGGACCTATTTCACCCTCATTTCAGAGATGAGGTAACTGAGGCTCAGGGAAATTTAAGTAACATGCTCATACCACAGAAGAAAATATATTAATTGACTCATACTCATAAAAATAAATCATTCTACCTTACAATGCTAAGTAACAGCCTTTAGCTAACTTACCAGCAAAACCAGAAAATAGCACAATATGTACAAAATGTGTATAAACATGGTAAGTTTACCATAAACAGCACATTTAAGATGGTCCAATAAGTGACCATGTTGCAACACTTCTAATTATCTCCACTAGCCATTGAAACCAGTAACGAATATGTCATTATAGGACTGTTTGGTCAGTAACTGGCGCATATTCAGTGAGAGAATTATTGTAAACAAATACAAAGAACACCTATGATCTTGTCTACTGAATCGATATGTTCATATAGATACAGAAATATCACTATAGTTCATGTAAATACAACTGTATTCTCTAAGAGTCAGGCATAAACATACACAAACACACACTGAGTCACATACACTCTATAATAAAAATTCTAGTGCAACGTGTCACAAAACTGAAGGCATATCATTGCTCCTTTAACTGAAAAGTACGAGACAAGATGAGATGACAGTGTGTTTTATCTTTTTCATATGGAAGTTTAGTTATAAATTTCACAATGCAGTAAACGTGAATGGAAAACTTGGGGACAATAACTTCTTGTGCATCTTCCAGTAAAACATTCTCAAATTTAGAGACAGCTCTAGATAAGAAAGCTGATAAATGAACTACCTTGTATGTAGTTAGTATTTTTTTAAATTAAAGCACCTCGTATAAATGATCACCAAGCCCATATATTTGACAATTTAATTTTCCAGCCACACAATCCTCAGAATGTGGAAGAAATAGGATGTGCAACTAAAACCAAATTCGCCTTCAATACCTTTCCAAGCCAAGACAAAAATCCACGTCAGCTTTCTGTCTAAATGATATATTGATGAAAGCTAGAATAAAAATGGTGCTTAAAAATGTGCCATTTATAACTGAGAATAAATGTTTCTAAGGGCTGACAAGCTTCAGTCAGTTAAATTGCTTTTACGTGGAAATATTTTTCCCAAAATGTTTTCTCTAGTATTTTTAATAGAAAAATTTGTAATTAATGTTCCTAATAATTAAACAACTCTTTCTGTGTATTGGCTATACAAATTAGTAATGTGAATATATAAAGCATTCATTTAAAGTTGAAGAAACCATCCCATAAGAGAAATGTAATTCCTATCTTTAATTCTCTTAGAGTGTAACATCTCTGCCTAGAAAGCTATGCATCAATAATAAATTTATCATTCAATATGGATATCAGTCCATAGCTAAAAATTTGCAGATCTATATAACCAAGCACATTAAGTAGTCCTCCTGGGTAACATATAACCATGAGTAACTCTCATAATTCAACACACACTATGGTAAGAAACATTACAACAGCATGTGTTCATTTTGAGTCCCAATCCAATTTTATAAGAACCTGTAGATACTGTCAATGTAATGAATTAAACAACCAATGTGCACTAAAAGGGTTGGGGGTGGGGGCAGGAATGACCTAAAGTGTATCTTAACCTCTATAAAACCTCTGTTGGTATTATTTTAAGATATTGGTATAACTTTCATTAAATAATCTTTTGGTATCTATAAAAATTCTTCAAAATCTCTGAAAATAATATACCACAAAAGCTTGCTTCTGAAAGTAACCAGATTCAATAATCAGGTTTGGAGCAACTACATTTACCACAATGAATTTAAGTGGGAAAAGTAACTATGCTGGACTGCTACAAGATTGCTCTCCAATTCTGTATATAACTAGAAAAGTGAGGAAAATATATAAAGCTATTTCAAATATTGAACAAAAGGCAATACAGGCCTGCGAAATAACAGAAAGGAAACAAATGAGGTGCTAAGACTGCCCATATTTTATCCTAAAGGCAAAGTCCAATCTGTGGTATAAGGATGGGGAACCCAAAAAGAACTCAGAGACTGCCTAAGTTAAGAAACAAAAGTTACTCTTTTGGGAGGCTGAAATAGCCAGTATTTGTGGGTCTGGTTAAAAAAAAAAAGGTGTGGGGAGCTTTGCAAAAAAAAAAAAAGCTGCAGTAATTGGCATTAATCCTGACAGGCTTTGAGTACCCATCTGTGCTGAATAGGGTGAAACTCCAAGAGGCCAAGTGAAGAAAAACAAGAAAGGAAAGAGCAATTTCAGGGGAGCTGTAAACTTAACAATTTCCAGAATGTAGAGACCTTGTTTATAACCAGGGCATTCTGTAAAGACTCTAGAAAGGTCTATTACTCCTAGTAGTGAGGCTGAACTAGCTCTAGAGTAAATAGTACCATAGATCATGGAAATATAAAAAGCATGAAAATGAGCCTCAAAATGATTAAACTGATCTGTAAATAAAGGTTAAACCTTATTTAAAGGAAACCATAAAATTCAGCTCAAAAGTATAAATCCTAATGCTCATTACCTATCTAAAAAAAAAAAAAGAAACAGGCAAAAGGCAGGAAAACATTACCTATAACCAGGAGAAACATCGGTCAATAAAGATAGATCCAGAATTAACAGATAAAGTTAACATAAAAGGAATTTAAAATAGCTACTAAAATAGGCTTGATAAGATTAAAGACTCAAAGGAAAATAATAAGAGAAAGGGAAGATACCAACACAAACCAGATTAAATGTCTAAAGGTAAAAAAGATAGTATTTGACATAAACATTTCACAGAATGGGATTATCAGCAATTAAGCACTGAAGAAAAAAAATTATCAGGGAACTGAAGACATAGCAATATAAATTGTCTTAATCAAATATGAAGGGAAAAAAAGGCAAAGAAGTGAATACAGCCTCCGTAAAATGTGAGACAGTATCAATTAGCTAACGTTTGTGTAATTAGAGTCCTAAAAGGGGAAGGAAAAGAGGGTTAAAAAAATTTTAAAGAAACCATGCCCAAAAATGTTCTAAATTTAATAAAAACCATCTACCTACAAATCCAAGAAGTTCAAAGCCCAGGCAGAATAATTATAAAGGGAAAAAAAAAAAAACCCCACAAGGTATGTTATAACCAAATTGCTAAAAGCCAGTAATAGAAAACCTTAAAAACAGCCAGGAAAATATAAAGATACATTATGTACATAGGAACAAAGATAAAAATACCACAGACATGATGTCAGGAACTATGCAAGCCAGAGGAAATGGAATGCCATTTTTAAAATGCTAAAAAAAAAAAAATTAATGAAACTAAAATTCTATATCCAGCCCAAACGTCTCTCAAAAATAAACAAAAAATAAAGGCAGATATGTTGTTGTCAGCATACCTATATTTTTAGGAAACACTGAAAGAAGTTCTTCAAGTAAAAGAAAAATAATACCAAGATAGAAACTTGCATCTACATAAAGGCATAAAGAACAGTGGAAAGAATACAAGTGTAATAAACCTAAGACTTTTTCCTAATTTTTAATCTCTTTAAAAGATAATTGACTGTGTGTAGCAAAAATAATGTATTGTGGAGTTTATACACGTGTAGAAGTAAAATGTATGACCATAATAGCACAAAAGATGGAAGGGACTACTGGAAGTATACTAATGTAAGATAATTATAAGTGAAAAGGCATAAAATTATTTGAAAGTATACTATGAAGTGTTACTAATATATACCATACATAAGGTATTGATGTACTAATATATATTAATCCATGATGTAAACTTCAAAGTAACCACTAAAAAAGTAACAATATATATAGCAGTAGTGTAGATAAAATGGCACATAAAATGTACTCTATTGTCTCAAAAGACTGCAAGAAAAGACAAAATTACAAACACCAAAAACATAGACAAAGAGAAAAAAACAAACAGCAATATGGCAGATTTAAGTAGTTACCTTATACAGAAACCTAAACCAGCCTCTCTAGCAGGGCTCCCCAAAAGAATTAAGCCCTAATGTCCTAAATCATTTATTGTATGCAGTAAATTAACTTCTCCTCTCTGCACCTACAGTGGGACTTACTTTGTCCCACACTCAGGAAAATTGGGAAAATATCCATTCAAACCATTTTCTGTAGGTATTCCTCCCACAGAAGTCTAGCTGAGTGAGGCTAGTATGTATTCAATTTAAAGGCACAGATTGTCAGATTGTAAATAAAACAAAACCAAATATATGCTAAGTTAAATAAAATGAGCCCAAATACAGGCTAAGTAAACCCAAATTAATTATAAAAACAGACGTTAAAAAATGATTTTTTTAAGATTTATCATGCAAACACTAACCATAAAAAAGCTTAAGTAGCTACATAAAGATGGAAGTAGATTTGAGAGCAAGTGATATTACCAAGGATAAAGATGGGTGTTTTATTATGACAAAATAGTTAATTCATCAATCCTTAATGTATATGCAGCTAATAACAGAGTATCAGGACACATGAAGCAACAACTAACAGAACTAAATGCGAAATAAACAAACTTACAGTAATACCTGGAGATTAACACACTTCTCACAGTAATTCACAGAACAAAAAGACCAAAAAAATCAGTAGGATTTTTTTAATCAAGGATACTTGATTAGCACCATCAACACACTTGACCTAATTTACATTTGTAGAATACTCCATCCAGTGATGGCAGAGTACACATAATTTTCCAGTGCATGTGAAAAGTTAACCAGGAGATACCACATGACAGGCCTGAATAGAAAAGGTCCAGTAAATTTTAAAATGTTGAAATCACTCAATACTTTCTTTGATCACAGTGGAATTAAACTAGAAATCAAGAAAAAATAAAGAAAAAGAGAAGCCCTGAAATATTTGGAAACCAAACAGTATGCTTCTAAATAACCAATGGAGAAAAGAAGACAATCACAAGGGAAATTTTTAAATATCTTGAAGTGAATGAAAATGAAAACACAACCTATCAAAATTTGTGGGAAAAGCTAAAGTAGTGCTCAGAGCAGTGCTTCACAGAATGTGCTACACATTAGAATCAACTAGGGAGTTTTTAAATATCCCATTGTACACCATATATATTTCAACAATTAAATCATAGTGTCTGGGGTTGGGAAAAAGCCATTAGTATACTTTAAAGACTCTTAGATCATTTCCATTTACAACAAAACTTCAGAGACACTAGTTTAGAGGAAAATTTGTAGCTTTAAAAGACAAATTTCTACCTTAAGAAATTAGAGAAAGCAAAGCAACTTAAAAACAAAGTACATAGAAAAAAGGAAATTGTTTTTACAAGAGTAAATAATCAAAGACATTGAAAACAGACAAACCAAAGATGCTTTTTAAAAGAAAAAAAATTTAAGTGATAAACTACTAGCTAGAATAACTCAGGGAATAAAAGAAGGAAGACACAAATTATGAATACCAGAAATAAAAAAGGATTCATTCTATAGATGCTTCAGACATTAAAACAATAAGGGAATATTAAGAATAATTTTAATCCAATATCCTTGATAACAGATTAAATGGATAAATTGCTTGACAGATGCAAAGTACAAAACTAACTCAAAAAGAAGCCCATCATCAATCTCAAAAATTGAATTTATAACTAAATGTCTTCTCAGAAAGAAGATTCCAGGACCAGATAGCTTCACTGGCAAATTCTATCAAAAATTTAAGGAAGAATTGAGACAAATCCCATACAAACTTGTTCAAAAAGAGGAAGAAGGAATACTTCCCTACTTTATGAAGCCACCAAACCTCCAAAACCAAATGGACATTACAGAAGAAGAAAATGATAGACCAATATATCTTATGGATACAAAGATCTTTAACAAAATATTACCAAATCAAATCTAGCAATATAGTTGATTCTTGAACAACATAGGTTTGAACTGCCCAGGTCCACTTAAACGCAGACTTCTTTTTCAAGAGTAAATATTACACTACTGTAAGATCCGAGTTATTGAATCTAAGGATGCAGAACTGGGGATACAGAGGAACCAGGGAGACAGAGGGCCAACTATAAATTATATTTGGATTTTCAATTACTCAGAGGATCAGTGTCCTTAACTCCTGCATTGTTTAAGGGTCAACTATATATAAAAAGGAATATTAACACATACACATGGAATCTGAAAAAATTGGTATAGACGATCTCATTTACAAAGCAGAAATAGAGACTGACGTAGAGAACAAAAGTATGGATATCAAGGGGGAAAGGGAGGGTGGGATGAATTGGGAGATTGGGATTGATATATATACACTATTGATACTGTGTATAAAATAGATAACTAACGAGAACCTACCACATAGCACAGGGAACTCTACTCAATGCTCTGTGGTGACCTAAATGAGAAGGAAATCCAAAAAAGAGGGAATATATGTATACATATAGCTGATTCACTTTGCTGTACAGTAGAAACTAACACAGTATTGTAAAGCAACTATACCCAATAAAAAAAATTTTTTTAATGATATTACATCAAGTATGGCTTATGCAGGAATGCAAGATTCCTTTAACATTTAAAAATCTAATTAATGTAACACCATATTAACAGATTAAAAGACAAAACCTTATGACTATCTTGATATTGTAGAAAAGCATGTGACAACATTCAATACTCACTCCTGATTTAAACAAACAAACAAACAAAAAACTCTCAGCAAAGTAGAAACAGAAAGTGTGTCGGTTATCAACTTCTTGCTTGTCAGCTCCAAACTGTCCTTCTACCCTTCACTGTCCTGCTTTGTGATGCTGAAGCTGGACCCTGTATCTTTTCATCTTTGCCAGTAGCCATAACATTAAGCTTTATTGGTAGACGGTGCTAGAGGAACACTGCTCGAGTAAAGGACTTCTCTTGCTGGTTCCAGTATGCTTTATTTTCTTCTTGCTCACGTGGCGGACACTAGCACAGGGGCACCCAGTGGCACTCACTCCCCAGCAGCTTTCAGCCACACCCCCATAAGCCCACTGCAGCAAGTTCCACCAGCACCCCAGGTAGTTTCCCCAGCAAGTCTCACAGATGTCCCCAAACAGCAGTCTCCCAGAGAGTTTCAGTAGCACCCCATGAGCATCTTCCCAGTGGATACTGTCCACTCCTCAGGGATTGGCTCACCTCCACACACATCACAGGAGCAAGAGAATAAAGCACACTGAAACCAGAAAGAGAGGCCCCTTCCTCCTTACCCAAAGGAGGCCTCCCAGGGAGTTTCAGTGACACCTCTATAGGCTAATTCCAAGCAAGTCTCAATAGGACCTAGAGGGCAGCTTACTGGATTAAGCAAATGGTGGTACGTCCATACAATGGAGTATTATTCAATAATAAAAAGATATAAGCTATCAAGCCACAGAAAGACATGGAGGGACATTAAAAGCCTATTAAGTGAAAGAAGCCAGTCTGAAAAGGCTATTTATTTTGTGATCCCACCTATATGACATTCTGGAAAAGCAATACTATTAGAGATAGCAAAAAGACCAGAGATTGCCAGAGCTTCAGGGGAGGGAGAAGGGAATGATGAACAGGTAGAGCAGAGGGGATTCTTAGGGAAGTGAAACTATTCTGTTTGATACTGTAATGGTAGATACATGATATTATGCATCTGTCAAAACCCGTAGGACAATACAAGGAGTAAACCCTAATGTAAACTATGGACTTGAGTATTGGTTCAATTTTAATAAATATACTACACTAATGCAAAATAAGAATAATAAGGGAAACTGTGTAGAGGGAGAGGGGGTATATGGGAACTCTGTACTTTATGGTCCATTCTCCTGTAAACCTAAAGCTGCTCTTAAAAATATAGTCTATTTGGCTTCCCTGGTGGCACAGTGGTTGAGAGTCTGCCTGCCGATGCAGGGGACACGGGTTTGTGCCCCGGGAAGAGCCTGCGCATCTGGAGCCTGTGCTCCACAACGGGAGAGGCCACAACAGTGAGAGGCCCGCGTACTGCAAAAAATATATATATATATATGTAGTCTACTAATTTTTTTTGATGTGTTATCTTTATTTTGTATTTCATGGTAATTTTTAAAACATATACAGATACACTTTAAAATTGTCACCTAACTTCTGTGTGGTCAGCAGTATTCTAAGATGGCCTCCATCTCAGAGGATTCCTACTCCCTGGTGTACACAGTCTTTCCCCTGAGTATGGGCAGGACTGTAAATATGGTCAATTCCCTGTATTAGATGACATTTTATGACAGAGGTAGAAGGATTTTACAGATGTAATTAAAGTTACAAAGTAGTTGACTTTAAGTCTGTCAAAAGGAGATTATTCTGGGCTAATCAAGTGAGCTCTCAGAAGGGACTAGGCTTTTCCTGAAGTAAGAGCCTCAAAGAGGCTCTCCTGTTGGCCTGAAAGGAAAGGGCCTCATGAGGGGGTCATGTAGCAAGGCCCTAAGAGGGCCTCTAAAGACTGAGAACAGTCTCCAGTCAACAGCTAGCAAAAAAATTAGGACCTCAGACAACCCCAAGAAATTGAATTATGCCAACAACAACACGAATATGCAAGAAGACCCCATGAGACCTCAGCCCAGGTAAGATCTTGATCTCACCTTGTGAGACCCTGAGCACAGAATCCAGCTATACTGGACCCACACTCTTGACCCATGGAAACTGACATCCCTCATTTATGTTTTTTAAGCCACCAAGTTTGTGGGGACTTGTTATTTAGGGATGGAAAACTGATACAGCCTGTTACTCACACACTGACAAAACACCAAAGTCAACAAATTAGACTAAAAAAAGTCTTTGAGGCTTTTGTTTACTCTGAAAAATGAACTTAATTTTACAGTCATAAAAATGTAAATTACTTTATTTTGCATATAGCTGGCATTTGACATTTTGAAAAGCCAAATTATAACTAGCATATATGACACAACCACAGCCTCTTAAAAAAAAAATCCACAACCAAGAAAATATGCAACAACAAATCCAACAGGAAGCAATTTTTTAAGATGCTACTGAGAATTTTGTAAATGGTAACCAAGTGATAATTGTTTAAAAACAAACAGACAGGTTCTGACCCAAAAAAAATGCCAAGAGAAAAGTTTTAAAACTCTGCAAATAAAACATGTCATGAGTCCTGGGTTTCTGAATAGAAATTTACCATAAGCAGAGTCAATGTTCATGTCTTTCTATGTACCAATCTCTAGAACAGAAAACTGAGGCCCAGCATAGTGGAACAAAAGATTAAAAACAATGAGCCCTTACAAGATGATGCAACACATCTTATATCACAGAATTTAAAATTCTGGTGAAGCTCACCATTTTTTTAAAAAAACTCTATATTCACTGATATGAAAGAGAATATAAAAAATTTAATATCTGGAGATTTTTATGACTTTCCTTTTATGATTGGTGGATAAGAAGGATGTTTGATTTAATCGTTTACTTTCTTACCAAATTATAGTTTAAAAGATTATCAGTCTCATAGATCAAGTTTTATCTTTCTTCCAGCTTTATCATTCTATGATTCATCAGACTAAATTCAGAGCATTTGCAGTAGACTATCTTATTAACATTAAAAAATAATTTTAAAGGAGGTTTGTTTAGCACAAAACAGTGTGTAAAAAATTAATCAATGGGAATGGGACTGAGGGTAAAAATTGAAATACTGGTCATATTTCATTTCAACCTGAAGAGTATTGAATAACTAACTATAAACAAGAGTTTTTATGGTCAAGGTTTAGAACTGATTAAGAAAAATTACTTAAGGACTTAGTTTCAATTGTATTTAAAAGTTATTCTACATATCACTGTTAATCAATTATACTTCAATTTGAAATTTATTTTAATTTATTTAAAGTTATTATAATGGATGAATGGAAAAACAAAATGTGGAATATCTACAAAATAGAATATTATTCAACCTTAAAAAGAATTAAAACACTAATACATGCTACAATATGGATGAGCCTTGAAAACATCATGCTAAAATGTGAAAGAAGCCAAGAAACAAAGGTCCATGCGTTGTATTATTTCATTTATATGAAATATTTGCAATGGTTATATCCATTCTGGATATGGGAGACTCCTTTGGTGATGATGAAAATGTTTTGGAACTTAACAGAGGTGACACAACATTGTGAATGCCAATGAATTTTATACTTTAAAAGAGTTAACTTTATATTACGTGAATTTTACCTCAACTAAAAAAAGTCAATCTACTAAATCTAAATATTAATTACAATTATAACATATAAATGTACAGAAAATATCTAAACCCAATTTCTATCAACCCTCAGCTGTTCAAATAAGTCACTAGCACATGAAGAGAAAATCATTAAATATCCCACTTCAGTACACATTGAAACTTTATACACAAATTTTGAAAGGTCACCTGTACCACTGCAGCAACAATTACAAAAATGCTAGATCCTGTGGTAGGCATATAATAAATAAAATTTGCAAAATCTCAGAAACGTATAGGTAATGATACACCATAGAGGTAGTTCACATAATTCTACTGAACAATATTCATGCTTTCTCTTTTTTCTACCAATTTAAATATTCATAAATTACTGTCAAATGCCAAGTCATAGCAAGACAAGATCTAGCCCAAATCTTGGAATCTGGTTTGGAGCACCTGGATTAGCAAACTAATCAGTCAAATGTAATATTAAGCATGTCAACCAAACATTCCACTTTCCCTTTGTCTTTGGAAATGCTCCATTAGATTTCCAAAGAGAAAAATAAAAGACAATACTTCATACGAAAGGTTTTAACCCCTGTTTGGAAAACACACATTTTAACACATAATTTAATATTTTAATAAGACTGGTTCAAGATAATTTTCCAGCAAGACTCAAAATATCCCCACCATAAGAAACACTTTAAAGTTGTTTTTCAGTTTAATTTAAATAGATCTTCAAATATAAATCTTCTCTATAAATATGAGAATTGCCTGCTTTGCTCAGTAGGCAATATCATATGTAATAAAGAATTTAGGTTACAATGGAGGCTTATACCTAAATAAACTAAGTAAAGCAGAATATGATATAATACATAGTATCTTCAAGGGAATTACATAAGCACTAATTTTACATAAAACAATAAAAAAGATGCTAGACCTATACTGTCCAATATAGTAGCCATTAATCACAAATACCTCTTCAACTTTAAAGTAATTAAAATTACATAAAATTAAACATTCAAAATTGGTTCAAGATGGTGGAGTAGAAGAAAGTGCACTCACTCCCTCTTGTGAGACCACCGAAACCACAAATAACTGCTGAACAATCACTGACAGGAAGACACTGGAAGTCACCAAAAAAGATACCCCACATCCAAAGACAAAGAAAATGGCAGAGTGAGATGGTAGGAGGGGCGCGATCACAATAAAATCAAATCCCATAACTGCTGGGTGGGTGACTCACAAACTGGAGAACACTTATACCACAGAAGGCCACCCACTGCAGTGAAGGTTCTGAGTCCCATGTCAGGTTTCCCAACCTGGTGGTCCGGCAACAGGAGGAGGAACTCGCAGAGAATCAGACTTTGAAGGCTAGAGGGATTTGACTGCAGGATGTCGACAGGACTGGGGCAAACAGAGACTCCACTCTTGGAGGGCACACACAAAGTAGTGTGCACATCAGAACCCAGGGGAAGGAGCAGTGACCCTACAGGAGACTGAACCAGACCTACCTGCTAGCTAGTGTTGCAGGGTCTCCTGCAGAGGCGAGGGGAGGCTGGGGCTCACCACAGGAACACAGACACTGGCAACAGAAGTTCTGGGAAGTACTCCTTGGCATGAGCCCCACCAAAGAGTGATATAGGCTCCAGTGCTGGGTCGCCTCAGGCCAGACAACCAACAGGGAGCAAACCCAGGCCCACCTATAAGCAGACAAGCAGCTTAAAGATTTACGGAGCTCTGACCACTAGAGCAACACCCAGCTCTACCCACCACCAGTCCCTACCATCAGGAAGCTTGCACAAGCTACTTAGATAGCCTCATCCACCGGAGGGCAGACAGTAGAAGCAAGAACTACAATCCTGCAGCCTGTGGGAAAAAACACATTCACAGAAGGAGTGACAAAATGAAAAGGCAGAGGACTATGTACCAGATGAAGGAAAAAGATAAAACCCCAGAAAAACAACTAAATGAAGTGGAGATAGGCAACTTTCCAGAAAAAGAATTCAGAATAATTATAGTGAAGATGATCCAGGACCTCGGAAAAAGAACGGAGACAAATACTGAGAAGACGCAAGAAATGTTTAACAAAGACCTAAAAGAATTAAAGACCAAACAAACAGAGATGAACAATACAATAACTGAAAAGAAAACTACATTAGAAGGAATCAATAGCAGAATAACTGAGGCAGAGGAACGGATAAGTGACCTAGAAGACAGAATGGTGGAATTCACTGCTGCGGGACAGAATAAAGAAAAAAGAATGAAATGAAATGAAGACAGCCTAAGAGACCTCTGGGACAACATTAAATGCAACAACATTCACATTATAGGGGTCCCAGAAAGAAAGAGAGAAAGGACCCAAGAAAATGTCTGAAGATATTATAGTCGAAAATTTCCCTAACAAGGGAAACAGCAACCCAAGTCCTAGAAGCACAGACAGTCCCATACAGGATAAACCCAAGGGGAAACACACCAAGAAACACGGTAATCAAATTGACAAAAATTAAAGACAAAGAAAAATTATTGAAAGCAACAAGGGAAAAACGACTAATAACATACAAGGCAAATCCAATAAGGTTAAAAGCTGATTGCTCAGCAGAAACTCTACAAGCCAGAAGGGAGTAGAACGATACACTTAAAGTGATGAAATGGAAGAAGCTACAACCAAGATTACTCTACCCGGCAAGGATCTCATTCAGATTCAACAGAAAATCAAAAGATTTACAGACAAGCAAAAGCTAAGACAACTCAGCACCACCAAACCAACTATACAACAAATGCTAAAGGAACTTCTCTAAGTGGAAAACACAAGAGAAGAAAAACACGTACAAAAACAAACCCATAACAAGTAAGAAAATGGTAATAGGAACACATATATCAATAATTACCATAAACATGAATGGATTAAATGCTCCAACCAAAAGACACAGGCTCACTGAATGGACACAAAAACAAGACCCATATATATGCTATCTACAAGAGACCAACTTCAGACCTAGGGACACACACAGAATGAAAGTGAGGGGATGGAAAAAGATATTCCATGCAAATGGAAATCAAAAGAAAGCTGCAGTAGCAATACTCATATCACATAAAATAGACTTTAAAATAAAGATTGTTACAAGAGACAAGGAAGGACACTAAACAATGGTCAGGGGATCAATCCAAGAAGAAGATACAACAATTGTAAATACATATGCACCCAACATAGGAGCACCTCAATACATAAGGCAAATGCTAACACCTATAAAAGAGAAAATCAACAGTAACACAATAATAGTGGGGGACTTTAACACCTCACTTACACCACTGGACAGATCATCCAGACAGAAAATTAATGAGGAAACACAAGCTTTAAATGACACAATAGACCAGATAAATGTAATTGATATTTATAGGACATTCCATCCAAAAACAGATTACACTTTCTTCTCAAATGCAAATGGAACATTCTCCAAGATAGATCACATCTTGGATCACAAATCAAGCCTCAGTAAATTTAAGAAAACTAAAATCATATCAAGCATCATTTCTGAACACAACATTATGAGATTACAAATCAACTGCAGGGGAAAAAATGCAAAAAACACACACACATGGAGGCCAAACAACACGTTACTCACTAACCAAGAGATCGCTGAAGAAATCAAAGGGGAAATCAAACATACCTAGAGACAAATGAAAACAAAAACACAATGATCCAAAACATATGGGATGCAGCAAAAGCAGTTCCAAGAGGGAAGCAGCAAAAGCAGTTCTAAGCAATCCTACCTCAAGAAACAAAAATCTCAAACAATCTAACCTTACACCTAAAGGAACTAGAGAAAGAAGAACAAACAAAACCCAAAGTTAGTAGATGGAAAGAAATCATAAAGATCAGAGCAGAAATAAATGAAACAGAAACAACAAAACCAATAGCAAAGATCAATAAAACTAAAAGCTGGTTCTTTGAGAAGATAAAAAAAATGATAAACCTTTAGCTAGACTCATCAAGAAAAAGAGGGAGAGGACTCAAATCAATAAAATTAGAAAGGAAAAAGGAGAAGACACCACAGACACCGCAGAAATACAAAGCATCCTAAGAGACTACTACAAGTAACTCTATGCCAATAAAATGGACAACCTGGAAGAAATGGACAAATTCTTAGAAACGTATAACCTTCCAAGACTGAACCAGAAAGAAACAGGAAATATGAACAGACCAATCACAAGTAATGAAATTGAAACTGTAATTAAAAATCTTCCAGGATCAGATGGCTTCACAGGTGAATTCTATCAAACATTTAGAGAAGAGCTAACACCCAACCTTCTCAAACTCTTCCAAAAACTTGCAGAGAAAGGAACACTCCCAAACTCATTCTACAAGGCCACCATCATGCTGCTACCAAAACCAGACAGAGATACTACAAAAAAAGAAATTTACAGACCAATATCACTGATGAATATAGGTGCAAAAATCCTCAACAAACTACTAGCAAACAAAATCCAACAGCACATTAAAAGGATCATACACCATGATCAACTGGGATTTATCCCACAGATGCAAGGATTCTTCAATATATGCAAATCAATGTGATACACCATATTAGCAAATTGAAGAATAAAAACCATATGATCATCTCAATAGATGCAGAAAATGCTTCTGACAAGATTCAACTCACATTTATGATAAAAACTCTCCAGAAAGTGGGCATAGAGGGAACCTACCTCAACATAATAAAGGCCATATACAACAAACTCACAGCAAACATCATTCTCAATGGTGAAAAACTGAAAACATTTCCTCTAAGATCAGGAACAAGACCAGGATGTGCACTTTTACCACTATCATTCAACATAGTGTTGGAAGTCCTAGCCGCGGCAATAAGAGGAGAAAAAGAAATAAAAGGAATACAGATTTGAAAAGAAGTAAAACTTCCACTATTTGCAGATGACATGATACTATACATAGAGAATCCTACAGATGCCACCAGAAAACTACTAGAGCTAATCAATGAATTAAATAAACTTGCAGGATACAAAATTAATGCACAGAAGTCTCTTGCATTCCTATAAACTAATGATGAAAAATCTGAAAGAGAAATTAAGGAAACACGCCCATTTACCATTGCAACAAAAAGAATAAAATACCTAGGAATAAACCTACCTAGGGAGACAAAAGACCTGTATGCAGAAAACTATAAGACACTGATGAAAGAAATTAAAGATGATACCAACAGATGGAGAGATATACCATGTTCTTGGATTGGAAGAATCAATATTGTGAAAATGACTATACTACACAAAGCAATCTACAGATTCAATGCAATCTCTATCAAATTACCAATGGCATTTTTTACAGAACTATAACAAAAAATCTTAAAATTTGTGTGGAGACACAAAAGATCCCGAATAGCCAAAGCAGTCTTGAGGGAACAAAACGGAGCTGGAGGAATCAGACTCCCTGACTTCAGACTATACTACAAAGCTACAGTCATCAAGACAATATGGTACTGGCACAAAAACAGAAATACAGATCAATGGAACAAGATAGCCCAGAAACAAACTCACACACCTATGGTCAACTAATTTATGACAAAGGAGGCAAGGATATACAATGGAGAAAAGACAGTCTCTTCAATAAGTGGTGCTGGGAAAACTGGACAGCTACATGTAAAAGAATGAAATTAGAACACTCCCTAACACCATACACAAAAATAAACTCAAAATGGATTAGAGACCTAAATGTAAGACCAGACACTATAAAACTCTTAGAGGAAAACATAGGAAGAACATTCTTTGACATAAGTCACAGCAAGATCTTTTTTGATCCACCTCCCAGAGTTATGGAAATAAAAACAAAAATAAAAAAATGGGACCTAATGAAACTTCAAAGCTTTTGCACAGCAAAGGAAACCATAAACAAAACGAAAAGACAACCCTCAGAATGGGAGAAAATATTTGCAAATGAATCAACAAAGGATTAATCTCCAAAATATACAAACAGCTCATGCAGCTCAATATTAAAAAAACAAACACCCCAATGCAAAAATGGGCAGAAGACCTAAATAGACATTTCTCCAAAGAAGACATACAGATGGCCGAGAAGCACATGAAAAGCTGCTCAACATCACTAATTATTAGAGAAATGCAAATCAAAACTACAATGAGGTATCATCACCTCACACGGGTCAGAATCGCCAACATCAGAAAATCTACAAACAACAAGTGCTGGGTGCGTGTGGAGAAAAGGGAACCCTCTCGCACTGTTGGCGGGAATGTAAATTGATACAGCCACTATGGACAACAGTATGGAGGTTCCTTAAAAAACTAAAAATAGAATTACCATATGACCCGACAATCCCACTCCTGGCATATACCCAGAGAAAACCATAATTCAAAAAAACATATGTACCCCAATGTTCATTGCAGCACTATTTACAATAGCCAGGTCATGGAAGCAACCAAAATGCTTCCAGATTTTGGAATGGATGACGACAGATGAATGGATAAAGAAGATGTGGTACATATATGCAATGGAATAATACTCAGCTATAAAACGGAAAGAAACTGGGTCATTTGTAGAGACGTGGATGGAACTAGAGTCTGTCATACAGAGTGAAGTAAGTCAGAAAGAGAAAAACAAGTATTGTATATTAACGCATATACATGGAATCTAGAAAAATGGTGCAGATGAACCAGTTTGCAGGGCAGAAATAGAAACACAGATGTAGAGAACAAACGTATGGACACCAATGGGGAAACTGGGGGGGGGGGGGCACAGGGGGACGAATTGAGAGATTTGGATTGACAATATATACACTAATATGTATGAAATAGATAACCTGCTGTATAAAAATAAATAAATAAAAAATAGAAGGCACAAGGGAAGGCTTCAGAAATTTTTTAAAAATTAAAGATTCATTTCCTCAGTGGCACGAATCACATTTCAAGTGTGCAATAGCCACATGTGTCTCGTGGCTACCATATTGGACAACAGATTTCCATCACTGTAGAAATAGCACTACAGAATCCACAGAGGTGGATTTACCATAAATTTGCTGCATGAAGCTTAGGCTTCAGGGTTCTTTTCTCTTGTGTCAAATGGTATGAGTCACAGTATGCAACTTGGGGGTCCAGCAAAGAGGAAGGTAAATTGGTGGTACATTCAATTTGGGTTTAGTGAAATATATGTACGTGGTTCTCACTTATTTCCATGTGTACTTAATTATTGCCATCTGATCCATTGTGGGAATGGCTTCAAGGAATACACCTTTTTACCCACTGCTCCAATTCACCTGGAGTCATTAAATGGAAGTACAGAGCCTGAGGTCTATGGAGACATATATGTGTCCCATGGAAAATAGAACTATAGGTATGTGATAAGTGGAGGAGAAAAAGTCTGAAATGTACACAGCTAGAAGCTAGTAAATTCTTCCATTCATGATACATGAAATAGTATAAGCAGAGAATTCAGTTTTTAGTCAGTGCCTAGTCAAATCAGAAGTTCTCTCTTATTGTAGTATAGTTGATAAGGCTTATATAATTATAAATGCATCATACAGTTTTTTCTTTTTATGGGACTCCTATGAAATAGAACTTCTCAAACTCTCTTAGTAGAGCACAAACCTGTAGCAGTTCTACAAGCAACTGAGTATTTTTTTGAGTGAAGCTGCATGTTTTATACACTTCAACTATCAGTAATAAAAAAAAATTTTGTTAGCCAGGCTACAGCAAAGACTAACTCATCTTTCTAATCTCTTTCCAGGTAATCATATTGTAATAGCCTTGTCATAGGGAGAGGCAATCAAAGAGTATACATCCTACAGATGTAAATTTTTAAGAAGTATTTTAAAAGTGTTATTAGTTCTAAAATGTCCACTTTTCTAAGTATTATGATTATGTCATTGGCCATCTTTTCTTTTTTTTTTTTTGCGTACGCGGGCCTCTCACTGTTGTGGTCTCTCCCGTTGTGGAGCACAGGCTCCTGACGCGCAGGCGCAGCGGCCATGGCTCACGGGCCCAGCCACTCCGCGGCATGTGGGATCTTCCCGGACCGGGGCACTAACCCATGTCCCATGCATCGGCAGGCAGACTCTCAACCACTGTGCCACCAGGGAAGCCCCACTGGCCACATTTTTAAAAGTCTGTCATCTGTTTTATTTTTTCATTCTAAGTTTTAACTTCTGTACATCAATTCGTAATTTTGTATTTTCTTTCTTAAAGAGGACTTGCCCTCATAAAAAGTCTAAATTTCAGGTCCCCAACAAAACCTTAATGCCCCTGATGCTAGGAAATTATGTCTTGATCAAAATAAGTATTTACCAATTAGCAACCTCTACATTTTTGTTTCTTCATTCCACGAGTTACATTTTATAACCCAGATACATCACTGTCATTGAATCCCAGGATTTACAAAGGTTAATTTGGAACACGTGTTCCCCACTATGGACTTCACCTGATATCTCTTCAACCTTCAGTTCCAGAAAAAAAAAAAACCACCACAAAAAACTCACATCTCACTAGCACTAAACAAATGTCATTCCTGGTAATTAGGTTACAATGAGTGCCTTTGAGCTTTGTACTGCTAATACCAGTGAAATTCTTAATATAATTACAGTTATGAGTATTCAAATGACTAAGACTTTTCTTTTAGTACACGATATATTGAACCAAATGCTGGCCTGAAAATACCAATTCATTTAAGAAAATAAAAAACAAAAATTTCAGTCATCTAATTACCTTGACAAAATGTTCTAAATGATACCAACATTAGTAAAACTACCTTTATGTATTACGAAAATGCACTTACAGTATAAATACAAAAATGCCCAATAGCTAAAGACCTTTTATACAAATATTCCCTAGGTTACATTTTATTTATGTTTCATTTCATACCCTTTACACTTCATTAAGCCATACTTCAAATAACCTAATTTCTAGTTATTGTATTGCAAAGATATTCTCAGCCTGAAATTATACCAAAAAAAATTGTAAAGCAAACTTCTCAAAGCCATATCACAGGTGGAAATCAAATGAAATGCCTAATATCATATAAATGGCTAAAGTTTTAAATGGATTGCATTTATACAATTGCCTAGGCACACTTATTTCAAAGTGTTTTTGTTATGCCTGCCACAGTTGTAAAATAAAAATTATAGGTTATGTTAAAAATTTAAAGAACTGAATTTAGACCTGGAATGTAGATATTCTAGTAGTTAACCCTGATAGATACAGTTACTAAAAAGAAAAACATTTCTTAACCAAGACGAATGGAAAGAGAAAACTTAGCATTCTTAATCAAAACATTTGTTCTATATTCCTAAAGACAAAAGATGGAATAGTGGTTTCCAGAAGCTGCAGGGAGGGAGGAATGAGAAGTCACTGAGTTACTGTTTAATGGGTACAGACTATCAGTTTGGAAGGATGAAAAATTCTGGAGATGGATGGGGGTTACAGTTGTGCAACAAGGAGAATATGTTTAATAGCACTGAAAATGGTTAACATAATTCATTTTATGTATATTTTACCACAATAAAAAAAGTTTTAATCATGCTAAAGTAATTATACTTTTATTTTTATATACACATTTTTTTTCTTTTCTGCAATTCAGCCTGAATTGGAAAGTACTTCATTATTAATAACAGCAACTAAGCTCTTAAGTTGTCCCAAGTCATAGCTAATAAGATGGAGGAAATCGATTTCCTGACTTCTGGCTCCATGAACTTTGTTCTCTAACACTATGCAAATTGAGAGATCACATAAGAAATTCCTAACTCTGACGAAGAATAGTTCTTTTAAAACATATAAAAAACTATTTGTACAAGTAAAGGCATATGTGAATCTTTTTTAAAGTAAAAGATAGCTAAATGTACTGATGACTACATTGAGCATAAAGAGTTGATGGGGCAGGGCAGGTATCATAATAAATCAAGTCGAGCGTTTCAGTTGTGAAAAGAAAACAATTACGTCAACAGTACAAATATTCAATCAACTTCGAAGAATCTATCTTTATCCTGTATACCACAATGTCCTGTATAATACAAAACCTACTGACAAATTCTAAGATGCATGATTATTTTTAAAGGGAGTTCTGATTCATTAGAATTTAATATTTACAAATCTAAGTACCATCTGTAGAATCTGATTTACATTAAGATACTTTCCACTCATCACAGTATCTCCAGTATCTTATACAGTGTTACACAGTTGGCACACAATAAATACCTTTTTAATTAGCAGGCAAGGAAGGAGAAAGAGAAGGAGAGAATTAAGGAAAAAAAGGAAGAGAGGGAAGGTGGGAGGGTGGGGGGTGTATGGGGTTTGTTAGAATTTACATACCATCATTTTCTAATACATCATCAGCTAGTATTCAGCCTTTATGTAAAAAGTCAGAGAGGCTAGAGACTAGAAGTAATGATAAACTGAGGATCAGTTCCCAGACTAGGCTGTGCTATTTTACAGATTTTATTGGTGATTTCTTTCTCTATTGCCTGGAGTTCAGAATTTAAATATATTAGTGATAGATACAAAGTACCTGATTAATGCCTTTGATCCATTACACCTGTATAATTTGTGTATGATGTATAACTACACTATTAAAATTATATTTTAAATGCAGACTCTTAATACAAAGTGGTTTTACATATTCCAAAATATTTTTCTCCATTGTACAATTAAAATTTTATATTTTCACCATTTTATAATAGATCATTTTAAAAGCCAAATATTAACCAACTCTATTACAAAAGCAAAACAACTGCCATATTTCAACTTTATAACCTTTGTAAAAATATGTGCTTATTTGGGTCATAGAATTATGTCACTTTTGCTGACTAACAGGCAAAAATCTCTGTCAAGGGACTTTCGTTCATATGGTCTGATGCCATTATAAGGAATTACAAGGCTCAATGGCCGCTGGTTGCGTGTACTTCTGGCATTGCCCTAAATTTGTGTCATTAGTCATTTCATGAAGTCCTTCTAGCTTTCCTTCATCAACTGCCCTCTCAGGTTTCCCAGTTGTCATTCTTAAGATTATTTCACACAATAATTTGTCACCTTCCTATGTTTTTCAGTTAAACATTTACATACTTTGATTCCTTAAAGATTTCATGTTTTGGCAAAACTAATCAGGAGAGGAAAAAAATCACGTTGTTGCCTATGGCATGTGAGGGTAAAGGCTGACTGGTAATGGACAAGAGGGAACTTTCTGGGGAGATGGTAACATTATCTTGATAGAGGTTTGGGTTAACAGGTATACGTATCTGTCAAAACTCAGCAAACGTTCACTTAAGATTTATGCATGTCCACTGTATTTCAATTTACCTCAAGAAGAAAAAATAATGGAGACTATTACTGAATTCTAGATGATATGCATGCTGAAGTATTTAGGAGGAAATGTCTGCAATGTACTTTGAAATGCATCATAAGATTGATTGATGGATGAATAGAGAGATGAACAGATGAACAGATACATAATTGAAAAATGTTCGCTAAAATAAGTGGTAGGTAAACTGGTATTCACTGTAAAATTTTTCCAACTTCTCTATGTTTGAAAATTTCCACAATAAAATGTTTTAAAATTTAGAAGATTATTCATAATCCTTTTTACTTTAAAATTTACCCAGTAAAGAAAGAGGAATCAGCAAATGTTCCCAAAGACTCTGAACTATGATCTTAGCTGCTTGTTTGCTTGAACATTTCAGGTATTTATATAAATTGATCCAAACAGTTAAAACTGGTTAAAAATCTTTTTAAATTAATTAAATGTATCTGAAAGGGCATCTTCTGGACCATGAAGGATAAGTGAATTTTTTCCAGATGGAGGAAGCTCATTCTAGACTGTAGAAAATTGTGTACATAAGCATATAATACAAAAAATTTACTTTACAGCAAAAAGCAACATATTTACGGTAGTTGCTTCTTGAATATATCAAGATATTTTAAATAAATGTATATATATTAGATCCTCCTTTTACAATCTAATATACTGCTTTTGAAAGATTCTGCAATCTTTTCAGTTACCAATATAATCTAGGTGTCTCTTGTTTACCATTCAAACCAAGCTGCAAGCATTTTAAGTAATTGAAAGTATGACGACAGCTGATTTTATTACTTCTTCGGGATTTTTTTCCATAACAAATTTTACCTCAAACTCACTACATGAAACACTGCTCTAAAGTGTTAAAATCCCAAGAGTGAATACCCTGGGATTAGAAAGGTTTCCTAGACCAGACAGCAAATAAAAATGCAAGTGTCTCACATAGCAACTTAGCCCACTATAAAATGCACAAAGGACAAAGATCCAAAGTACTGTCTAAATTGTCTATAATCTACTTAGATATTTTAAATATTTTGTATGTTCCTTTTTAAGGCATGTGGATGGTCCCATTTCCTTTAATGAGCAGTCTGCCTCTCTAACCAACTCCAGCAAAATTCTAGCACATGTGGGTTTACTTCAATGTACCTTATCTACAAAATGTAGGTATCACTAAATACTCACATGCTTAGTATGAGGATTAAATGAGATTTCATTTAAAAATAAAAGCAGTTAGGGCTTACTGTTCAATAAATAATAGTAATTAATAATAAAAATGTTTATCCACATGCATATTCACACAATTGCACAGACATGGTTTTTTAATCTGGGCCATGAGCCCAGGTGAGCCAGAATTCATTTTATCATCTCAGTTTAGTTACAAAGTCCCAGCTCTTAGTCTCACTGCATTACTGATCACTTCAATGTCATGACAGTTTTTCATTTGCTCCCTTTCAGATTCAAACTCCTTACTTCACTGCTCACCCAAGACTGGAACTCTTTACAGAGTTCACTAGCAAAGACCTTAAAATTCTTTTATCATTTATCCGTTAGTGGCTGAGAATAGAAATATCACTGGACCTTCACCTCAAATAATCCTCTAAAAAAATTCTGAGTGACTGAGTTGGGCCAGAGGTTCAGACTCAAGATGCTCTGTAATTTGTTTCAAACCATTTTCTATCGGTACTGTCAAATGATCCCCAGGTTGAATGAGATGTTTTTTGTTCTTAGGGAAAAAGTCAGGTCAGAAAGATAATATTAGGAGAGTTCGTAAGATTGAACACTGCATTATTAAAGGAGATGCTAAATATTCTGAAATTCTAGGGAAAAGAAATTTCTAGGACAAAGAAAAATGAAATAGAAAGGCTGGTTTTGTCCATTAGTACATATAATAATGACTGTTACTATTTAATAGAAAACTACATTATCACTTGGAGATAGAAAATGATCTTTACTATTGATCAGCTTATTAATCTCCATGCTTTATTTCCACTAGAGAAAAAAGTATTTTTCATATTTACAATTATTAACCTAGCTCAATATACCATAAAGATTTCAAAACAGTTAAATCTTCCTTAATGCCCTAAGAGAAAAGACAGAGCCTAAGGCTTGCTTCTATTAGGCAAGTCCATAACACTGACATATTCTTCTCAAGAAACATGTTTAATTTAAGATATAGGTATGGGGCTTTCCTGGTGGCGCAGTGGTTGAGAGTCTGCCTGCCGATGCAGGGGACACAGGTTCGTGCCCCGGTCCAGGAAGATCCCACATGCCGTGGAGCGGCTGGGCCCGTGAGCCATGGCCGCTGAGCTTGCGCGTCCGGAGCCTGTGCTCCGCAACGGGAGAGGCCACAACAGTGAGAGGCCCACGGACCGCAAAAACAAACAAACAAAAATAAAAACTTAGGTGAATCCCTACAATCCTAAAAAGCTCTTTACAAAATGATTTATATGTGAACTAAACAAAACTACCATTTCAAAAAGAAAAACTTTTGGTAAAAGTAAAATCTTCATTAAAAACTTTTTTTAAAATACTGTGATAAAGTACCTTTCTAAAGAAATGGCCAGGTGCCTTGTGATTTTATTTTTACCCAAGAAAAACTTATTCTGCTTTACTGACAATGTGCTTTATTTTAAAACTAGAGCAGAAGAAAAAGTTCAAAGGAATACTTTCCGAAGTACAAAAAAGTTGATGATAAACCAAGCCACAGCTAAAAGACTATCTGTATAACCTTCCCAAATCTGTAACTGCTTAAAAGTATAGTATTATACAATCACAAACAAATATGTATATATTCTCTACTTGAACAGCTTTATAGTTGCCATGAATCATTCTTTCATTTTCTACAAGTATTTAGAAAGCAGTCTAGTTCCTGATTTAAGAGGAAAGAAAAGAAAGGAAAAGCGGAAAAATAAAACACAAAGTGTTTGACAAAAAGAAAGTATCCGATAAGACATGGATAGATGGGTGGGTGCATACATAGGTAGATGGATGAACAGATGCTCAAGAAGGACAGGTAAATGAATAAATAAGCTGCTTTCCATGCACGGGGGTGGGGCAAAGAATACCACACACCGTCTTTCTTTCCTCCTTTTACTTAAGTAATACCTGTGGAAGTCCTTAATCTGGAGGTTGTCAATGCACTTCAGGAGAGGATTTATGAATCTCCAGGAACTATGAAGGATGGGGATGCATGGTGATAAGAGTACACACATGAATGGGGTGGGGGTGGGGGTGAGTGTGTGTAGACATCCACTCATGCATGTATCTCTGAAGTAAATTAAGAGCTTCTTAAAGGTATCATGACGTAGAAGAAGGTTAAGACCCACTACTGCAAAGTGTTCTGCTTGGTTAATTAAATGGTATGGCAATACTAGGTAGTCTTCTCAAAGCTGGGGAGCCATGCTAAGAATTTCAAGCAAACCTAAAGACAAACTCAAACTCAGGGCTCTCATTAACCAGAGCTCTTAGCTACCCTAAAGAGGTGAGAAATTGTATTGTTTTAACATAAAAAGCATTTTTTTTAATGGAATTAAAATCCTAAATGGGCAAAAACTTACTTTTAATGTTCTCAAAACTTACTTTTAATGAGACTGAAGTTAGGACACAGAAGTTCTCAAGTGTCAGCATTCAGTACTTTGTGCAGGGAAAACTTCATAGCATGGCCTGAGTTCCCACAATGTGCCTGAAGATAACATGCAGGCACACAGAACGATCTCTCTAATAACTGGAGGACACACACAAAAAGGGCCCCTTCTTCTGATCTCTAGAAACAAATTAACCTACTCTTTTTTAAAAGTCTACTTCATCAGAGGTAGCAAGGCCTGAGTGAAGAGGCTGACTAGGCAGCTTGAACAAGCAAAGTTCCCATGCACAGACTAGGGAAGCTTTGGCACTCACAGATGGTGCTAGGCATGAAACCTGAATCAAGAGCAGCAGGATACTATCTACCTAGTAGATAACAAAAGCACTGAAAGTCAGCTTAAAAAAAAATAACACAATTAACACAACATCCCTGATTTCATACTTATTAAGCATCATCCTTTCACAATAGCCCAGAAGAATTAAGAATTTAAGATTCACATCTAATTTAACTTCAACCCAGATGAAACAGTTTTTTTTAAATTGAGACTTCAACAGCTGAATCTTGCCTTTCAATGGCAACAGAACTTTAGAGAAATGATACCTTCCCAGGGATCTTTTCAAGCTTTTCACAAACATTTATAATAATGGCATATAATTTCATAAGTTTCTTTAATGGACAGGTCAGCTCACACTTTGAGAAATGCAGACTCAAGAATCAAATTCACAGAGGAGAAGGGAAACATGGAAAGCATGCTGGACCAGAATCACATCAGAAGGCTTAGGGTCTTAGCTCTAAAACTAGGTGGATGGACATGAGTTCCTGGACAAGAACCACATGTAGACAAAGCAAACATAAGGTAACACATTATACTCAAGTCACTCTACTTCCTGTCTCTCTGGCTTTATCTCATAAATAACAAAGCCCTGTTTGAGGTCCTGATTAGAACATTCTAATTGGAAAAAAAAAAAGTGAAATTGGAAAATACATAATAAGGTCAGGATATTGGAAATTAATAATCAGATGAGGAAAATGTATTTGATATTTTCACAATTTCTGCAATATGCCTCCTAAATAAACTAAATGACATATGTCTGAAAACTACTGCTATTTTACCTAAAAATAGTGCACACTAAAATATTATTCTTCCTTTCTTTTCTGGTAGGAAAAAAAAGTTTTTAAAGCATGTAAATATAAATTTTTATGGAAAGCTAGATATCGAGTATGCCTTTTAACCTGGTCCAATTTTTTTTAAATCTGGGTTTATAACAGACCTATAACTCTGAGAGTATCTGTTGCTGCTAGCCTATGGAAGAGATAAGTAATTGAAGATAAAATTTTTGTACTTTACACCAAAACTTGCTAAAATACCAGATACTCCATCCTCAAGCCAAAATCCTTACTTAAGCAAGCCAAATAATATTAGTCACTTAGTTATCCCACTACTTTCTATTTTAAACTCTTCATTAAAAACAATTATGTATATACATACACACATATGTGTATGTGTATATATATATATATTTTTTTTTTTTTTTTTTTGCTACGCCTCTGCGGCATGGCATGTGAGATCTTAGTTCCTGGACCAGGGATCAAACCCATGCCCCCTACAATGGAAGCACAGAGTCTGAACCACTGGACCAGCAGAGAAGTCCCTGAACTTTGTTTGAAAGAATCTAAGCAGGGTAACCAAGTATTTTCTGGACGCTGGATGCACAAAATAAGAACCTTTACCAGCTCATGAATATTTTTATTGTTTTCTCTTTTACTCCAGGAAGTAAACAAACAATAGACACTATTAAATTTAATTACACTGTGCCCTATTTTATGTTGAGGACAAAAAATGCTCCATCTCAGTAACAGCTACTACACATGCAGCACTCCCATAGTGTAAGGCCAGGATTTATAGTGCTTTTGTTAGATAATAAAATACAGATAAACACGAGAAGAAACGCAATTTGTTGCTTGGTAACATCCACCACTAATGCACTTTAGGCCTTTTCATGATATCACTGGTCAACGGAAAAGGAGAATGTTGTATCCTCATGAGGAAGTCACTTTGCCTACTGGATCTCAGGTTCTCATATAAAGTATTTTACTTATTAATTTTATTAACCTATAAACTCTTTATAAGCAAAAGACCATAGTATCCTAATACCCATCCATGCACAATAGGTGACAGAAGAAGAAAGAAAGAAATGTGACAGATTCAGTATCCTCAGCAATAAGAAGTATAAAAATGACAATCTCGAAAGATGTATATAAAACAATTTTAATTGTGCCACTTATTAAAGGTTTTTAAATTGTTTCTTTTCATTTTATTATTTCTTTCTGACCACCTAACCTAAACTAGTTATCAGGCCACTACCACATCACACTTTTTATTATTTGTATAGCACTTATTTTTATCTGATATATTTGACAGAAATATCTATTTATCTAATTGTTTATTATCTATCTGGCCCACTAGGACGTAGACTTTAGAAGTGAGGGAGTATATTCTGTCTTATTCACCCCCAGAGCTGCCTCATACAAACTTGTAAGCTCTACATACATCACTATAGTTATGCAATACACAACCTGCACAACTGAATATGACCTGCTTATGAGTGATTAACTATAAACACGTCATAAAGCACCAGGATCTTAACAATGTCAGTATCTCTAATGATGCAACACCACTCTCAGCATGTATGCCAGAAAAAGCTGTTCCTCAAAGTTTTCAACTCCTAAGTTTTCTTTAACATTATTTCACATGAGCATGTATGAATTTGTTCCTTGTTATTCCATGGAATTTATAAAAGCAAAATATTCCTGAGGCAGAAACCAATCCACAAGATTGGTAAACCAATCCTTTACCTATTAAAGGCCAATCATAATGAGTTATGATAGTATTAAATGTTTTAAAGTATCTCTCAAACAAAAAAACACTCAGTTTCTTAGTACTGGGTAAGTCTCATTATTTTTAAAGTGACTTCCTAGTCGTTTCAAAGAATACTGTTTATATATAAATACACACACACACACAGTCTAATCCATTAGAATTTTAAGCATAGAAAGGGATTTTAAACAATAAAGTTATACAACTACTTATAAAACGAATTAGAATAAGACATTTTAGTTTAGTATTTTATTCAGGAGTCCCATACTCACTCTTTCCAAACATGGTTCTTTTTATAATAATGTCTGGAAAACAAAAACTCAAATTTTAATCAACAGTAAAAGCTAGAACTATCTCCTGGGAAGTCTAATTCAAGGTAAACAACCTCTCCTTTACTAGACTGTCCTATTTACATAAAACTGTGTGGCTGGAAGAAATGATAATGGAATATAAAACCTTTGTCTTCTGGGTTGTTGTTTATAATCTGGATGAAGCTGACAGCCAACAAAAAGCATACAAAGGCCAATGTGAAAAGAATGTGTAGGCTTGGTCATTCATCTTCCTAGAAGACAGATGCTCACCAGTAAGGCGATCAGCTACTGAATAATAACTTTCTCATCCACACACACACACACACATAAAATAGAAATTACAACCCATATTCCCCGCTTGGAAAATATGAACTACATTCAACAATTTTTTAATTTGTCCACTATGTGCTAGGCAACAATAGGATAAAATATGACTAGGAAACACTATTTGCCCCCAGAGGAGCTTCGCACTCTTATGAGGACATTATTTGGCAACAAAGAAGCAATGGACACATTATCAAATCAAGGTGGGGTCCAGCAGTTAGAAACAGCCTTGCTATGCCTAGACCCAGGGCTGACTCATCTCAAACCATGCTGTCCTGCACCCCCGTATCTACTCTTCTTCTGGAACTGCTTCCCCCTGGAGCTTATCTCCTTGCCCAGCTATTGCATCTGCATACTCCACAGCTAATCCTCTCATCTCTAGTTTTCAAAAGTGATTCTTCCCAATCACCCCTTCCAGTCTCCATTCTATCACCCTAGGGTCCCCATCTCAGGCACTCTTTCTGACTCAACTATTCTCACACCTCCTCAAAACTGCACTCCCAGACTTGACCACCTGTGGAGGGCAAACCTGTGTCTACATATTACGTCAGAGAAAGACAAGTACACAGCTACCTAGAACACAAGGCAGGGTGAAAATGCATAAGAGCTCTGTAGGTACTGTCGTCTGAGCTAGTTATCTTAGGAACATCTAACGATATATAGTTAAGTGTTCACTGCAGAGTAGAGATTCCCTTCTGGGAGCCACCTACCATGTTCCACAAATCAGTCCCAAGATAGTCTTATTGCATTTTTTCTACCAGAAGTTTTATCAGAAACTATTTCAAGTTTTTGCCTTTTCAAAATTGGTTTCAATCACTGGAAGTTGCTTTTGAGACATACATTTGAGAACTTCATCACTTACAGTTGACTGATTTTCTAGACCTTCCAAATACTGGATTTTACCCCTTTAATGGCCCTCTGCTCCCAATATAAATTTTCATCAATGCCAGGATATTAGACGAAATAACCCTGAAACCAGCCGTCAGATTAAGGATGGCTACAAGGTACATCTCTAATCTTCAGTAGTGGCCTGTGCTAAGTAGAAGGCCCAGATGTTCCTTGCAATGTATGTGTAGCTACCTCAAAAAATTGCCAGCTACCAACCAAAAAACTCTGGTACAAATAAAGTAGGACTGGATGCATCTAATGAAGCACATAACACTGTAATGCTGAATGTAAATACTAACAAAATTTTCTAAAGTTATACGCAAGCAGGTCCTTTGTAAATCATAGGAGGAAAAGTGTTTTTAACCTTAAGTTTTCCCATATAATTAACCGCTGCTACCCAAGCAAATCCTGTGAACTGAAAAGCCAAACTGAGCTGGCATGGTCCTAGTTATAATTACCATTTAAATACAACAGAACAAAAGCCTCTATGTTGACAAGAACATCAAAGCGGAACACAACCATCTAGAATATCTCAATTACACATATGGCTTTGGAAGTACTGAGGGTTTTTCACTTCACTTTTCTTTCCAGAACATCCAACAAAACTTTTAAATCAGTTAGTGAAAATATATACATGTAATAGCATAGATTTTTTTTAAGATGGAGATCTGAACATTACCTCATTCAATCCCCTTTTAAAAGTGAGAAGATGAAACCTAGAAAGTGCGAGTCACACAAGAGCACACACTATATTAAACAAAAATTTTCCTCTGTTAACTATTTATACCTATGCCCCATAACATAGCTCATTTTTCAAATACAACAGAATAAGTTATTTTGTGAGTCTATCCAAGTACCAGGCTACCTTCAAAACAGTATTATGACCACAGTCACCAGAGGAGGAAACCTGAGTGGGCTGGCAAAGGACGCAGAGGACACAATCATGGAGAGCTTAACGGTGTGAACTTAATTCCCAGGAAACCTGGTAAAACTTACTTCCCAGGAAACCTGAGCACGTAGAGCTCAAACATGTATCAAGTCTCCTCTGAACAGTTCTCAGTATGAGGACATCTTAGTGTACTGTTTTACATTCCTTCCCAGTCCAAGCTTCACACAACAGAATTCTCAAAATATCTAAGTGGGACTTCACAATCTACTTTTTCAAATGTTCTGACACAATACTGAAAAGGCTGAAATTATTAAGGTCTCAAAAGCTATTGGGCTAGCCAAAAAGTGCCTCTGGGTTTTAAGTAAAAATGAAAGACACATTTTTCATTTTCACCAAGAACTTTACTGAACAATGCAGTCACCCTTTTGTTCCACTACCTTCTGCCATTTTTCAGGCAACTTCAGAATTCCATCTTCCCAAAACTTTTTACCTTTTCGAGCAAAGAACTGTTCCAGGTGCCTTTTACAGTCTTCCAGGGAATTGAAATTTTTTCCATTAAGAGAATTTTGTAAAGACCGAAATAAATGGAAATCCAAAGGTGCAATGTCTGGTGAATACGGCAGATGAATCAGAACTTCCCAGCCAAGCTGTAACAGCTTTTGCCTGGCCAGTAAAGAAACATGCGGTCTTGCGTTATCCTGATGGAAGATCATGCGTTTTCTGTTGATTAATTCTGGTCGTTTTTCATCAAGTGCTGCTTTCAGTTGGTCTAACTGGGAGCAGTACTTGTTTGGTTTTCCAGAAGGAGCTCATAATAGAGGACTCCCTTCCAATCCCACCATATACACAACATCACCTTCTTTGGATGAAGATTGGCCTTTGGTGTGGTTGTTGGTGGTTAATTTCCCTTGCCCCACAATCTCTTCCATTCCACAATATTGTACAGTATCCACTTTTCATCGCACGTCACAGTTAGTTTTAAAAACAAAACACTTTCGTTACGTTTCAGTAGAGAATCCCATGCAGAAATATGGTCAAGAAGTTTTTGTCGCTTAACTTATGTGGAACGCAAACATCAAAGTGATTCACAAAACCAAGCTGGTGCAAATGATTTTCAATGCTTGATTTGGGTACTTTGAGTATGTCGCCTATCTCCAGCGTGGTAAACGTTGATTGTTCTCAATTAATGTCTCAATTTGATCGCTATCAACTTCAACTGGTCTACCCGACCACGGAGCATCATCCAGTGAGAAATCTCTAGCACGAAACTTCACAAACCACTTTTGACACATTCGATCAGTCACAGCACCTCCTCCATACACTGTGCAAATCTTTTTCTGCATTTTGGTTGCACTTTTACCTTTCTTGAAATAATAAAGCATATGCCAAGAATGTTGTTTTCCTTCCATCTTCAATATTAAAATGGTTACACAAAAATTCACCAATTTTGATGTCTTTTTTAAATGCACAGCTGTCACAATAGAATCTAACAAAATTGTTTTGAAAGAGTTAAAAGACAACTAAGTGCTACTAGAACCATCTTATGGAAAAACCCGAATGAACCTTTTGGCCAGCCCAATATTATATTTAATTCAAATGTGTTCAGCTACTACCTATTTTCCCTCTATTTTTAAATGTGTGAATCACTGTAAACATTCTAAAACTTATTTTCAATTTTTTCTACACAGGCACAATGGAAAGAAGTGGGGGAATTAGAAGGTGAGTTATTTGATTTTCTAATTATAAAGGGAGGAAATTTTTAAATGCATTATAGATGTGAAAATTTAAGTGTAAAGAAAATTGTGTGTGCATCTTGACAGTATCCAACTTTGAAAGATAAAAAAATGTTTAAATAAGCTTTTAAATTACTTCTTTGTAAATATTAAAGGTATAGCCTTAATTTCTATGAAAGTAATTCTTAAATGCAGCCGTTTAATAAAAAAAAAACAGTTCCCTCATCACTTGGGAGAAGTTTAAGTTTGTTATTTAATTTTGTTTCCCTACTATCTGACTCGAATTTGTTTTTTTCCATTAATTATAAGGTCCTTTCTCTTATGTTTTAAAATAATCTGCATATTCATATATCTGTTAATACACACACACATTTCTATTGCAGCTCAGCTAATGTGCTGGCAAACATGTGTATGTATGTACACACACACACACACACACACACACACACACACACACACACACACTAGTTTAAAGCACTTTAGGCTTCAGAGGAGCAATACCATACAAGGTCATGGCAAATAAAAAGCACAAATTTGAAGACTAAGAATAATGAAACTTTAAAGTACAAACAGAGAACAGGAGTTCAAGCACGCTCAAGATATTATTAACATTTTCAAATGTTAATAATAAAACTCAATAATTTGAGTTTTAGAGCTCAAATTAGATGATCCTTTTTGTGGAGTGCTGAAAGAGTAGAGGTTGGAAAACAGAATTAATTGAAGAAAAAGGAACAACAAGAAAACAAAGTAGGAAAGAAAGGAGGAGGAAATGCAAACTGATTTAGTATTAAAGGAAGAAATGCTATTAAACAGACCAATTGCATAAAGGCCACAAATTAATAGAGCTTAATTAGAGATTGAAACACCATATTGCCAAAACAAAATGCCTGAATGCTACTTAATCAAGAAAGAAATCCTACATTTTCTCTGGATATATCACTAGTAGCATAAGAAATCAGTAAATACTTTTTTTAAAAGGAAGGCTTAAGCAGAAGAGAAAATATATAGGTCACAGGAAATATAAAACTAATAGTGTCTTTCCATACAGACTTAAAACAATTCTAGTCACTAATGGGCAGTGGGTCTGAGGAAGGAAGATACTTCTAGGAGATACTACATTCTTATATTATTCACAGGGCAGGGATCCATATTATTTTGTTCACTGACCTATCCCAAGTACCTAGAGCAGTGCCTGACACATAGCAGGTACTCAAAAATAATGAAGAAAGGGACTATTACTTTGCCTGAGGCTCTATCTGTAACAAATCCCCCATCTGGGGAAACACTTACTAAACCACATGCTGCTCCAATTCTGATTACTTAATTTGCATTTGACTTTTCTCACCCTCTTGTCATTATCATGGGTAACAGTCTGTTGCTACAACAATTGGAAGTGATATCTGTACAGTACGGATGAGCACAATACTTCTGTTCTTGGCTGATTTCATTTTATGGCTATAAAAACTCAAAGCATCTAATCCTTTAGCTTGTTTCCTTTATGCCTTCTCCCCACCTTTACAATAGATCTACTCCTCTGAATTTTCCCCGATCAAAACAGTCCCTCAATGATCTCCATAAAAGCCCATTAGTAAAAAAAAAAAAAAAAAAAGGTAATTAGGATGAAATTAAATCATTAGGGTGGACCCGAATCCAACTTGACTGGTCTCCTTATAAGAAGAGTAAATTTGGAAGGATTCTTGTGCGCAGAGGAGACACCAGGTGAAGACACAAGGAGAAGTCAGCCATCTACAAGGCAAGGAGAGAGGCCTCAAAAGAAACCAACATTGCCAACACTTGGATCTCAACTTCTAGCCTCTAGAACTGTGAGAAAATAATTTCTGTTGTTTAAGATCAAAAAGTTCAGGGGCTTCCCTCATGGCGCAGTGGTTGAGAGTCCGCCTGCCGACGCAGGGGACACGGGTTCATGCCCTGGTCCGGGAAGATCCCACATGCCGCGGAGCGGCTGGATCTGTAAGCCATGGCCGCTGAGTCTGCGCTCCCCAATGGGAGAGGCCACAACAGTGAGAGGCCCGCGTACGGCAAAAAAAAAAAAAAAAAGTTCATTAGTAATAGATTCATAGACACATTTGTGAATCTATTTAACATATATAAATAGATGTTATGACGTATTACTGTAAATGTATTCAAATTAAGTTGTAGCTTTATTTGATGTCAAATCCTGCCTTAAACTGATAAAGTACATATAGAGGTGAAGGCTACCTACAGGACATGATGAAACAAAGATGACTCTTACTATTAATACAGACTCAACTATCTGCCCTTGAGTCAGTAAGGGACAAGAAAAAAAGACTGGAGGGGAGCTGCCACTAGTGCACAGGATAATTTTGAGCAGTGCAGGTATTAACTGATTGGCTACCTCCTACCAACGTCTCAAGCTAACCCCAAATCACTCTCACACCGTAAAGCCCAATCATTCCTGTTCTTTTAAGTTGTGGAAAGAAAAAGCTCTCTAAAATAACATTCATTTGTAAGTGATTAATATACAGTAGGCACTCAAATATTTGCTAAATAATGAATCAATGAGTACTTCCTTGTGGTTTGGGAAGTTCAGCCCAAATTAAATGCCAAATTTTTAAATGTAAAGTGTTATGTCTCAAAAATGTATATTACCAATTGATAAATAAATGTGTCTGGATACTCAATAAGAACTTTATGCATTCATATATTCAACACAAAGACAATTTTATAACAATAAATTGAAACACTTTGGCTTTGAAGTAATTCTCAAGTGACAATTTATGCTCAGTCATATACCTACCAGAAAATGAAATACCTGTTTCCAGAACTAATGAGTCAAAAACAGTAAGAAGGGCTTCCCTGGTGGCGCAGTGGTTGAGAGTTCACCTGCCGATGCAGAGGACACGGGTTCATGCCCCGGTCCAGGAAGATTCCACATGCCACGGAGTGGCTAGGCCCGTGAGCCATGGCCACTGAGCCTGCGCATCTGGAGCCCGTGCTCCGTAACGGGAGAGGCCACAACAGTGAGAGGCCTGCGTACCGCAAAAAAAAAAAAAAAAAAAAAAAAGAATCTGTTGTTTATATCTTTTCTAAGAAACATTTCTAGAAACTATTGCTAGAATTTTTTAATTTGTACAGTTTCATTATTAAGAATTAATTCTTGGGACAAAATATGATTTTAATTAGCTGGGCTTTAACAAGGTATGTGATCAGTAAGTATGTGTCAATTCTTAATTTACAAGATTTTTGTTGTTGCTGTTTTTTGCGGTACGCAGGCCTCTCACTGTTGTGGCCTCTCCTGTTGCGGAGCACAGGCTCCGGACGCGCAGGCTCAGCGGCCATGGCTCACGGGCCCAGCTGCTCCGCGGCATGTGGGATCTTCCCGGACCGGCTCACGAACCTGTGTCCCCTGCATCAGCAGGCGGACTCTCAACCACTGCGCCACCAGGGAAGCCCTATGTGTGCTCTTTTAATTCTCCTGTGAACAAACTGTATTATCTTACTGGTTCCCTCATTATTTATGAGCTAGACAAAGTCTTTGACACATTCATTTTATATTTGAATAGGACTCATGATTCTTTTTAAAAGTAAACTTTAACAGAGTCTGTAAGTAAACATACAACTTTTGAAATGACATTCACTTTCCATGAACACACCTTCTTAAAATTTCCTCTAGATCATTAGTCATCTCATTTAAATTACTCAAGCTAAAATAACATAGTATGCTTAGTGAACCCAAAACACCAGCATTATATGATGTACCTTTATTATGTACCACCAAGAAAGAAAAAAAGCGACCAAATATGACACAACACTTTCTTATCATTTACTACTTGTTTGTTTTTTAAAACTTTGTCATATATTCCACTGCTCTGCTTCCATGCCTTTATATATGTACAATTTATCTTTCCAAGGCCAAATCTTAGGATTTGGAAATTATGGTGGTACCTAAAATACACTAAACTCAATTAAACCATTGACACTATAACCACATTCACACATGCACAATGAGAAGTTCATCAAAACCACCAGACAGCCAACAAGGAACTTAAAGAAGCTATCAATTTAAAGATGTGTCTTAATTTCAGATATATTGAAATATGAACAAAAATGTACATTTCAGAAACCAGAAAAAAACTTATAAATGTAAAAATATTTAACACAATTATAAATGACAAATAGCTTAGAATCAGAAACCCTAACATTAGATGGTCATCATTTGCTTAAATATTAGCGCCAGTATAGTCCATAAAGATTGCCAGCAATGTATGAACCTTAAAATTGAGACCCAAAATCTCAGTGAAGCCAAATAATCCTTTAGAGGTAAAAATAAAAGATGAGGTCCTTGATTGAAGCACAATTATTCAATCTCTTGCTGACTCAAAGAGTAGTAATAGTGCTTTGGTCTCTAGTAGAAGAACAAGAAAGATGTTACAGCATAAAAGGTATGGTTTAAAAAAAAACACTGAAAAAAAAAAAAGAATTACCCCCATCCTTCCTAAGCAAATAATCTTCCTCCTCCTTTTTGATATACTGCTGACATTCATTTCCCATCTTCAATCTAATATTAACAGTTTGTAAAACTGCATTATAACAACAATCTCCATCAACACACAGCTACAGCTAGTTGTAATCTCCTTGAGCATAAAAGGAGACAAAGTCCTGTCTTGAATAGTCAGGTTTGTAACTTGGAAAAAGTACCTATTATTCTAAATACTTATCAAAGATATCGATCAGACTTCCTGGTAAATTTTACTTAATTTTTGGCCTTTCATAATATGTTACAAAAGTTTTGTCTCCTTTATTACTGGGGTCTGCAGTACTGCCTGGAACGTAGCAGTAGTCGTGAATATTGGTAAACTTAAACTTGATTCTTTCTCACAATAGCTTGATTTTCACAATTAATCTATGAAGTAAGTATGGCAACAATCATGACTCCCATCCCATACATGAAGAAACTTTACAGAGTTTAGGATTTTGCCCAAAGTCACACCATTAGTAAGTGGCACCATCAAAACTGAATCCCAGGCCCTCTGACTCTGAGTCCTGAACGTTTCTTACTATCACAGACTCCATGTCCCCTACCTAGGAGCTGTCCTTCCTTCTCTTCCCTTCCTTTAGATAACAAATGGTACTTGCCCTATGGACATGGCTTGCTCAGTTACTGACTGAAACCACATCAGTGAGTTCATCATTACTCATGAGGAAATTCTCGACCTAGTTACACCAGCATTTTAGCACTGATACTGTAAAATTAGGTACAGCCGAGTCTATTGGAAATACCTAATACTGACAGATAAGGCCAGGTTCTAGTAGGACTAGAACACTTAATTTTCCTGTGCCTCAAATTCTTCATTTGCAAAAGTGAGGTAAAATGTAGAGGATCCAAGTCTTTCCCTAATCAAAAACCTAATATTCTAAAACCTTACCAGTGATACCAAGCATATCTTGCTAATTTTTACTTCTTAATATTTAGCCTTTCGTAATGTGTTCAAAGAAAAGGAGGAAACTATAGAAACCTAGCCATTAGATTCTATAGTGGGAGAAGAACATAGAATCCATCAACAAAAATTTAAATACATTCCAGCCATACTACCTGACTAAGAAACCTGTACTCATTTAAAACCATGAAGTTTTGAGGATAAAAGAGATCTACATAGATACAAGTGTTACAGCAGCCCTTCTGGGTATACAGTATGCCGTTACATTTTACTAGCTTATAGCATTTTTTGTACATGGCAAAACTACATTTTTCTCATTGCAAATGCCCTAGTTCTTCCCACAAAGTTATTGTAAAGTCTTCAAATGTCACTCATTTGTCCTTTAAAGCAAACAAAGAAAATACTCTGTGTCATGAAAAATGGTCACCATGTCCTCTAGTTGCTTCAAGATATAGCATATAAATCACTGAGTTGCTGAATAGAACCGTACTACCCAGATATTTTTGCCTAAAAGATTTTTAAGATTTCTCACCTTTTGCTTTTCTCTTTTACATCTTACAGACCACTTAATCTGCTCTGATCTCAGAGATACCAATTATTTTTTCAATATGTGAATAAGGTTGGTATTTTTGACCACTTGGTTAGCATAAAGCTTGGAATGAATTTTCCTTGTATGAGTACTTTTTCTTTGCATGAGTAAATGTCTATTAAGATGTAAATTATTTCTGCTTAATCACTTGGGCCTTTTACTAAAAGTAGTTTTAAAATGGACAAAAAACTTTGGTCAATTTTTATGGAATGGCATTATTACCATCAATAATATGATATGCTTCTATTTTAATAAGTAACCTACCACGTACCGCCCTGTTACCAAAAAAAAACCTGCTTGAAATGACCAATAAAATTACCCCCCCAATCTCTTTCTCCTTTGCCTCTCAGCTCTATTTCCCTCCAAAAAATTCTTTCCTTAAAAATTTCCCAAAACTCCATGTTTTTCTGGTTCTCCAGTCTCTCTGATCTTTTCATCACTTTCTTCAGGATCCGTTTCATCCTTTCTCCCTCCACCACTTACCTTTGATTCTCTGCCTGCATTCCTCTTCCTCTTAGTTCACTTCTTGGTAGCTCATCTACTTCCCCAAGATCAATTAACATTTCTATACTGATGAATCCCCAAAGAACATTTTTAGTCCTAATCTCCAACCAATCTCTGATCCCAGATTTCCAGTTGCCTTCAGGATATGTCTACATGAATGACTCAATATCCTATTAGAATTTAAAACGTCTAGCTTCTCTCCATAATCCTCACCCCCCTGTCCATAAACTCATACTTGGGGACATCTAATCCTTCTATGTAATCCTAATAATTTAAAGTCCTCACCGTCTTGCCAGTCCAAGCCCAGAATCAATTATGTTACCTGCTTTATTTAATCACAGGAGGCTAAAATGGTCACCAAGTTGCCACTTAAAATGTAACAACTGTTTTCAATACTAACTGATGAGCTCAGAATAATCTATGAGTAAATTTTTTATAGTTCACTATTTCCCTACTGGACATTTGTTTCTAATTTTTCAGTATATATAAATCAAGTTACAATATTTATCATTACACATAATTTTGTATTTAAGAATATCACTTTACCATAGCAATCCAGAAGTGGAATTATGGGGCCAAAAGACAGAAGCATGGTTAAGATTCTTGATTAATACTGACAAGCTGATTTCCAGAATAGTGCTGTCACAAGAATGTTGGTTCCAGGACAGCTGAGATATTGTTTGTTTTGTACGTATTACAGGCATGGTAATACAACAATGAAGAGCAAAAAGGACTCAGTTTAGTTAAATAAATTAATCAACCAATCATACCTATGAAAGTACTCACAAATACTTAACATTCTTTTATATACTCACTATACTTTTCCACTTACCCTTAAAAGTGACCATGTCATTTGCTTTGACCAATAAAATATGAGCAAAAGTGACTTGTGATATTTCTAGACAAAAGTTTTAAGAGCCATTTGCATTTTCATATTTTTCCCTCTGTCACAGCAACCAAAATGACAGGCAAAAGTTTCTACTACTTTTATTATTATTATTAATCATCATTATTATATTTTATATGGTAAAATGTAGTTTTCTTCCTTAAAACATATCCCCTTTATTGAGCAGAAAGTCACAGGGAACTCCCTTACAAAGAGCTCAATGCAAAGAGGCCCTTTGATAGGAGGATTTGCAGGTGTACAGTCCCCCCTAAGATAAAATGTGGTGCAATAAAGGAAATTGCTAAAACCTAGAAGGCATCGTCGAAATCAAGCTGACTTGGAACATCAGAGAATTCTAATCAAGTTTTGATAGATTTCAGTGAAATAAAAATGCTTCATAGCATGGCTCTAAGATAGCTTTACTGCAGCTCTACAGGCTCCAAAAAGGCAGCTAGAAACCAGGCAAAATGCTTCATGTTACAATTCAGCTGTATGGGCTGAAATGTCACCCCAGCATAAGGGTAGAGGGGGTAAAGGAGAGAAGGCAGCCAGAAACTCAGATGTAAAATGTAACTCAATATATTTCAATTGCAATGAATAAAGCAAACAGAATAAACATATAAAGATGTGGGCATGTAAACTGAGTTTCTAAAGACATTTTAACTGCTACTATCTAAATCCTATTAGATAAGGAATATTTCTTCTACAAATACAGCTAAACACATTGGAGATTACAAGTCTTAGTGGCAATTTCAAGAGCTACAAGGAATTAGAGGAAGCCCAATCAGAAATGAGAACCAAGTTTAAGGCCAATCAACATTTCAGAAGTTAGAAGAATGGGTATTTTATCATTTTTTTGTTTGAATTTCGTAAATAAAGGTGTTTGTGGGAGATTTAATAAATGTTTGCCTTCTCTCCTTTTTTTTAAGTGGTAAAGGTAGAAAAGTTAACTAAGAAAAGGAAGGAATGAGAGCAGTCAATTGCAAATTTTGCAATCCAGAAAAATCCTATTAATATCCTTTTGTGACGGTATCTGTTCTTATAATTAGGTCCCACAATTACCATAAATGCTTAGAGCCAGGTAGTATGATTATCAAAAGCCAAATATGATGTTCCTTATTTTTAAATCACAATTCAAGTTTATTGTATTTTTCCCATCATAAAACTAATTAAATCAATATAGAAGATATGGAACATACTGAAGAGCAGACAAAAGGGAAAATAACCCACAACACTGTGATCCAAGTAAATCATTATTTCATATTTGGTCTATTTCCTTCTCATGATTTCTCCAAGCCAAGTTTTTCCTTGCTTATTTTATTCTATCCACTTTTTCAATTCTCATCATTCAAATGTAAGCTTTTACTCATGTTACCTACAACTGTTCACAGGCTTCACTTTAATACAGCATTCCATCAAATGGACATCTTACAATTTATACTTTGCCTTAGTGCCAGATAGTTGCTCTCAATTTCTTCCACCATTACAAATAATTCTGTAAGGAACACAATGGGTATAAATTTTTTCAATAATTTCAAATTCCTGTATTAGAATATATTCCTCAAAACTGAACTACTTATCAAAAACAATAATCAAAGGGCAATATGATGTCTGGGATTTGTAACAAAATTATACAGGGTAACAAAGTAGATGGGAGTTACAGATGAAACAAGATTGTATATATTTAACATTTTCCAGAACAGTGTTCAAACAAAAAGCAGATAGCATCCTGAGGGAGAAAAAAGTATATTTTATATATATATATATGTATATATATATACACAAAATTATGTAATATAGCAAAGTGAAAGTTTAAGGCTCTTTCTGCACATTGCCAAACTGCTTCCCTAAAGGGCTGTAATCATTTTTACTCCCAACATATAGCTTAAGGTTTTATTGTGAAGTCTTTTTAACTTTGAAGTCTTTGTTTATACATTGACTTCGGTACATCTCTCCAACCCACAGAAATTTTTTTCTATTGAGATATGCTACTGAGTTTTCACTTATTCTGGACACAGGCAATTGCTTTTTTGATGCTCTGTTGTTTATCATGCAAACATGGTCTTATGCAGAACAAGAATTGGTAACAATGATTTACCTACAGGGATGTTTATCATATTGTTTGTTGTTTACCTCATATTAACAAGAAAATGTTGGTTCAAAAATGAATTAGGAATATACCAACAAGGCATAATTAATTAATGCCCCAAAATTAATTATTAGGATATTGAAACCTGTAAATTTATAGTGACAAGGCTTTTCTTACCTAAAAATTCAGTGATACAATGTCTAGATACACACTTTACCTGTATGGCCCTAGCTCGGACCTTGCTAATAAAGTTTCGTGACCTTGGTCAAGGCTCTCATCTCCAAAATCAGTTTTACACTAGCTCATTTCTAAAGTCTTTGAACTCTATGATTCTATATAAACTTAAAAGAAATGAAAAACAAAGTTGGTCAATAAGAAACTTTATCATGATATACAGTATATTAGTTTCCTGGCGGAGTTGTAACAAAGTACTAAGAACTGGGTGCCTTAGAGCAACAGAAATGTATTGTGTCACAGTTTTGGAGGTCAGAAGTGTGAATAAAGGTGTCAGCACAGCAATATTCCCTCTGAAGAGGCTAGGGAAGGATCCTTTCCAGGAGTCTCACATAGTTTCTAGTAGCTGCAGTTATTCCTTGGCTTATAGATGGCCATCTTCTCCCTGTGTCAACAACTTCTTCTGTGTATGTCTGTGTCCAAATTTCCCCATTTTATAAAGACACCAGTCATACTGGATTAGGGCTCAGCCTTACAAGCTCAGTTTAATTTGATTACCTCTGTAAAGACCCTATTTCCAAATAAGTTCCACATTCTGAGAAACTGAGGTTTAGAACTTTAACATATGTTTAGTTGGTTTTCTTTTTTTGGTTTTTTTTGGGGGTGAGGGGGAGGTTGACACAATTCAACTTATAACAAATAGCACACTGGTTAATCTGCTGCCCTCCAGATCCACTTCCTGATCGTTTCTGACTTCTACCCCAGAGGCTGACGTCTGTGAACTACATTACCCAAGCTTCCTTGACTTCTAGCTTCCAGCTGGGTTCAGCCAATGGGAGGCACCTGCAGGAGATCACAAGCTAATAGAAAAGAGAAGGTGGGGAATTTGTCACCCCCGACCTCCCACCAGGACGCTGTTTTGGGAGTCACTACATTCAGTCACTCAAGGTCCCAATTCCTGTCCACTGGCCCCTCTCCCATGCTTCCAGCTCTCACCAGTACAGGTAATTCCATTTCCTCTCCTTGACCCTCTGGCATAAGGCTGTCATGACTTCCCACTGTTACTAGTCCTTGAGTGCTTCAGTATTTCTTCCCAGTTGAATCCTGCCCACCCCTTTGTCAACAGCCCCTTCATTAACCTCTCTTCATCACCCTCATTCATGTACCATCTGTTTCTCACCAAGACCCCATCTGATATATTGGGATAAGCCACTTCTTTACTTCAGATGATCTACATGATTTGTTTTTCAAAACTCTAAACAGAAGTGTAACCTCAGGCATGGAGGCCTCCAATCGATACTTAAAATAATTGGTAGTAAAGGTACCACTCTGTATCATATACACATTTGTGACTCTTTGGCACTCGCTCATTTCTATCTTCCTCTAGAGAAGCAGTATGACAGAGGTTAAGAGCATGGATTGTGGAGGCAGACTACTCCACTTTGACTCTTGCCTCCACCACTTACTAGACTGTGTAAACTGAGCAAATTACTTAACCTTGCTGTATGTTAATAAAATGGACATAAAAACAAAAGTATACAGGTCATAGGGTTGCCACGTGAGATAGACATCAAATTATTGATACTTACATTAATTTTATGGTAACTAAATCAATTAATATAGATCAAGTGCTTAGAACAATGCCTGGCTTATACAAGTGTTTTGTATTAGCTGCTATTACTATTATTAACTTTTCCTTTGATGTTTTGTGCTTGATCTATGCTTTAAGTCAATCTAGCCTCATCATTTTATGTGGACCCCACCTGCCCAGTCAAAGGTATGTAAGGAATATATAAAAGCACAGCCAAGCATGTAACTTTTACTACCAACCTACCTGTCCTTCAAAAGGGCAATAAGACCTGTCCCTCCTGCTATACCTGGCTCTCTGACCCCTGTGGCAGAACATTTTAAATCGTCAGGATTTTTATTGCCTTAAAATTCATTTTTGATGACTTCACGTGCTGTCAGACAAGTCTGTGACGTTCATCAATCCCCCACCTGGGCTACTCCAGGCTACAGGTGAGACACCACACTCCACCCCCTACCCCAAGCTCTACTCAGCCTTTTAAACAGTTATCAAACCCCTCCTTCAGCCAGAGACAGCCCTTAATAGTGATTTTCATCCCAAGATGTATATGCTTGGTTTTGTTTAATTGTGGAGAAGATGTCACTCCAAAAGGACATGAAAAATCATCAAATTCAGTAGCATTTTAAGAAAGGGTTAAGTAATTGGGGAGGGAACCTGGGAAAAGAAACCCTCATTGATCTTTGCCAACTATAAGCCTTCTTTTTAAGTTAAAAATAAACAAAAAACTTTAGAAAATATTCCATTACTTGACTTAGCCAAACACACCTCAACTGCAATAACTAATTTGCAAAAAGTGTTTACTGTTACTGTATAAAATGGCTTTGAGATACATTTAAATGTACTGTATTTGTGTTTATATAAGCACTTATTTACCAATACATCAAAATATCTTATCTACATCCCAAGAAAGCTTCAACTTAGAAATGAGGGTACTAGCTATGAGTCGAGTGGTAGCTATAGAGTTCATTGTTATAGAAGCAGATGGACTGGCTGGCTGACTACGTGACTACGAATTTGGCAGAAGAGCCAAGCGACCAAGAGCACAGCCCTGAGGTGAGAAGGCTCTGGTCCAAATCCTCACTCCCACATTTACTAAATGACCTTGGGCAAGTTAAAACCTCCGTGGGCCACAAGTTCCTTATTGTAAAATAACTGTTCTTACCTCACACGTCATTGGGAAGATTAAATGACATAATATATACAAAGCATTTAGAACTCCTGACACAAAGCCAGCCCTCAACCACTTCTAATTCTACAACTTCCAACTGTATATAAATAGTCCAGAACTATGTAGTTCCATAAAAGATCATTTTTATAATATTCCAGACAGCTCTTCCAATTATTAGCTGAGAATCTGGGCCGGTTCCTAGACTTCCCTTAGCCTCAACGCCCTCATGAGTAAAACAGGAATTAGTTTCAAGGGCTTCTTGTGATGTTCAAATGAAACAATGACTATATAAAGCCCAGGATGAGTACAATGTATCATTCTCATTGTTACACCCTAGTCTCTAGAGGAGGAAGAGCACGTGGTGGTGATAAGGAAATCATGAGGGATCTACATTTCCCAGTAATAGATCCGTAAGTAACAGGAGAGGGACTACCCGAACGTCAACCATTTTATTCATTTAACATCCTCATGCTTAATCCTCCACAGGAAAGCTGGCACACAGTCTGGGGGGAAAAACACATTTTTTTCCTTAAAAATTAACAGCAAAATGGCACAAAGAGCTTAAACTTTGGAGTCACATTTGAGATAAACCCAGCTCTGTCACTTACTGGGTAAATGGAACCAAGCAAATTATTTCTCCAGGCCTCAACCTCTAAACTGAAAATAACAATAGCTGCTTCATGATATTATTTGAGAACTAAGAGGGATAATGTTTATGAAGTATTTAGCAGAGTGTGTAACAGATTGTATGTGCCAAATAAATGGTAGTGACTTTTTTTTTTTTTAAAAAAAGAGATCATTTTTACTTTAAAGGAAATATTTTGTTGCAGTTACAGTTTGGGGCTTTTTTCTCCTACTTATGAGTCACAGTGCTCATACTTTAGCACAATATTAGTGATTTTAGAAAATAAGTTTTCACTGATGACCCATGTTTACATTAAAACAATATGCTGAATCCTGAGTTCATGTCTAGACTTGCTTGAAATTACAGAGATGAGAAGGTTAATTACCATTTTAAATATAATGATTGGCTATTACCTTGTTTTCCTTTTGAGAAAAGGGCAAAACAGTTTTACTATATGCAAAAATTTTCCTGTTGACAATTTATTCATTGCTGTTTGACCTCTAGTTTTCTTTCAAATCAAGCAATTAGATTTTAAACCAACTCCCATGAAATAGCAGCAAAAATGACTTCCTCAGCATATTTAGTACTTCTTTAAGGTCTCCCAGAAGTAACACCTTCCAATTAATATTTATCCATTTCCTCCCACAGCATCAATGACTATGCTGCCTAAGGGAAGCCCATTGCCAGCTAAGGCACGTGAGGTTAATAATAATAGGATTGGGCTGGATGAAATAACACATTGCATTATAAAGAACTAACATTTCATTCAAATGAAATATGCTAGGAGAATAAAGAGTCCAGAAGACAACCAATTGTAAAAATATTAGAAAATAGGTAACAATTAAAGTCATTCTTTCTCAACCCAACCAGATGTACTAACTGTCTGAGTTACTTTCTACTTACATTAGTATTACCTCAGGGGATCTATTGTTTTCCTGTAAAACTCAGCCAAGCTGTGAACCTTAACTAGGATATTTCTCTACATTAGTTTCCAAGTACAGAAAGTACATCTGCAAGTAAGACATACATCATTCATTGTTTCCAGGATGCTATTAATTCTTGCTGCTCGGAAACTGAAATATCTATACAGGGCTTCTTTTACAGGGAAATACAGAAATCTGCTTGTTAACCTAGCTATGAGTATCACATAAGCATACCATATATTTCCCCATTTCTTATGAGTATATGAATGCTGTCAGGCCATACTATCCACACTTGATGACTAGTTTCTTCCACTAATCGTCAAGAAGACTAAAATTTCATCTTTAAATTTAGGCCTTAAAGGTTTTCAGAGGGGAGGAAAATACTGAAGAGAATGTCTAGAGTTAAAGATAGAACAGTAGCCTAGGATTTACATGCCACGTAAGAAGAGGACAAATGGAATCGCTGTAAGTTTCAAACAGGAAAACAGTATTATCCAACTGTGTTGGTAAGAACTCTGGTAGCAATGTCGAAAATGTATTAGAGGAAACAGAGTCAAAGTAAGAGGCACCAGGTGGGATCTTAGCAAGGGTGAGGGGGACATGAAGTGAAACACTGCAAAAAAAGTGGAAAGAAAAATGTTCATAATGTATTTCACAGGTAGACCCAAAAAGATTGTGTATCTAATTGCATATAGATGGTAAAAAAAAATTGGCAGAAGTTAAAGATTATGGTGAAGTCTCTAACTTTGACTTCTGACCAAATATGGCAAAAATGTCAAGAACCAAAATAGTAACACGGAGGAAGAAAACAAGTTTGGTATGGAGCAAAGGCTAGGTTGGGAGAATCCACAGAATATCATCATATAGATATGTCCAATAAATAGCTAAAAGTACAGGCACGATTCTCTGGCAAGAAGTCAAGGACAGAGGGCAAACGGAAAGAAAAGAGATCCAAGAAAAGAATCAGCAAAACAGAGAACTCAAGGAAGAACCAAGAAAGGAATGTAATATGATGAGAGACAAGGAAATTTCCAGGAGGAAGTATTTACAGCACCTGAGTTCGCTATGGCATCACGAAGCATTCATATTGTGGCCATTGTATTTAGCACTGAGAAGGTTTGGGAATTTTTTCAAGGAGTTTCTGTCAATTACTGAACACAGAAGTCTGATTTCATAAGTTAAGGAACTGAAGAGAACTCAGGTTACTCTTTCTGGATGTTTGAAAATAAAGAGAAAATGTGCCCATTCAGCTCTAAATCCTGACAGATTCTAGGAAGGGCAAGTCTGTCACTACTGAATAGAAAAGGGGAGAAAACAAAAGGAATTAAAGGTGACTCCAAAGTTCCTAAATTTGATTGATGGGTAGTGATTATGAGGATCCAGCCACCTCAGATGCACAGTCCAATACAGCAGCCATGAGCCTCCGTGAGGCTACTGAGCGCTGGAAGTAGCGAGTCCAAGCTGAGATGTGTTCTCTGAAACCCACACCAGATGTTCAAGACTTAGCACTTCAAACACGGTAAAATGTCTCATTAATAGTTTAATATTAATTACATATGGAAATAATATTGGGGATATACTATGTTGAGCTGAAATATATTAAAATTAACTTCACCTATTTCTTTTTACTTGTTAATGTGCCAAGCAGACAATTTAAAATTACACAGAGCTCACATTATATTGCTATTGGACAGCCCTGATCTAGAGAATGAACACTGGAATTGGAATAAGGGCAGGATTCAGAAAGGTTCTGTCGAAACCAGCCTTCTGAATCACATTAGGGTAAAGTTTATGAAGAGGTCACCCAGGACAACTTCATGATGGTATAACTTAAGAAACTAAGGTCCTAACTGATTAGGTTGCTTACTCAGGTCCTCTGGCTAGTTAGAAGCAAAACCCAAACTATAACTCACCATGGGTATTACCTCTATTATTCCACCTCTTGAAACATCAGTGAAAATTTAAAAGTTTGAATTAAAAAAAGTTAACAGTAGCTGGGCTGTTATATACATCCATCTCGTTCTATGCCATGTCCAATAAAATCACTTGCTTGTAGCAAAAAACACAACCTCCAAACATATTAAAATCATGACCTCAATAAACAGTGTCCTATGTTCACCGCTCAACCCATATTGTAACTAATCTTTTAAGGTATCCATGCTAGGTTTTGCTTTTGTTTTGGACATATACTCTGAACAACACAACTCCACATTAAAGACAGTATCATCCATTCAAGCATATGTCTCTTAAAAAATAGTTTTAAGAAAACATTTGAAAAAGCTCAAAGAATTCACTTCTCAACTCTTGCGTTGTTGTCTGCCATTCAAGATTGGTAACTCACTAAAATATCAGGGCTTTTTATACTCATGAGAAGTTAAAAATTACTAAGTTCAAGGACTTCCCTGGTGGCGCAGTGGTTAAGAATCCACCTGACGATGCAGGGGACATGGGTTCAAGCCCTTGTCCTGGAAGATCCCACATGCCGTGGAGAAACTAAGCCCGTGCGCCACAACTACTGAGCCTGCACTCTAGAGCCCACGAGCCACAACTACTGAGCCCGCATGCCACAACTACTGAAGCCCATGTGCCTAGAGCCCATGCTCCACAAGAGAAGCCACCACAATGAGAAGCCCATGCACCGCAACGAAGAGTAGCCCTCACTAGCCACAACTAGAGAAAGCCTGTGTGCAGCAAGGAAGACCCAACACGGCCAAAATCAATCAATCAATAAATAAATTTATTTTAAGAAAGAGGTCTATTTTTAAAAAATTACTAAGTTCAAAGTATAACTACAGTATATATTAATATATATTTCAAATTCTTGCAGAATTTAAAGTCTGACTTTGCCCAATGAAATCTTCAAAGCTCACTCAACCTCTATGTTACAGGTCAGCCACAGTTTCAGGATCTCCAATAATTATAACCAACCAAAACTCTCTGGTTGTAATTTCTTCAATATTCCAAGCGCTATAAATCTGTTTAAATTTCACATGTAAAAAAGGGCACAATTAGGTTTTTAATGACATTTTCTTTTCAAGCTAATTTTCCATGAGAAATTGAAAAATAAACTTATTGCTTTAAACTGTACATAGTACTTAATTCTGTGAGATAGTTTCTTAAGCTATTAACTACCAAAATTATGATAGTTATTTTCATTGTACAGTTATTGCTCCAAACTACAGTGCTGAAAAATGAAAAGATTAGGGAGCATGTTTATTTCATTCTATATATATACACCCTGCATTTATTTTAATAAAACTACTATTGGTATTCCAAAATGACATTATTGAGAGAAACAAAGAATACCAGCTTCCATTTCTTGACTATGTGCTATCTCATTGTACCACACTGATAAAAGGCTGATAGAAATCTAGCTAATGGAGTCAGGCATGCACAGAGCAACTGTGTTTTCCAAAGAGGTGTTTTCAATTCTGAACCACATGTTTTCGTTTCTTTGCTTGCTGTTTGTGACCGCTCTTCACATAACTGGAGTTAGTGTATTCATCTATTTTAAAGGTATTCTATTCCAGATTCCTATATGGCAGCCTGTCCACTGGCTGCTGTTAGTTCCCAGAAGTACACATCCAGGTATCTCATTTAAAGCAGAGCTTCAGCACATTTTTAAAAGACTTTTCCAGTTTTCCCTGCTTGTACTGGCCTCCTTCAGCTTACTACACATACTAGGTGTTAGGTGTCCCACTGTCATCTACCATAATGCAGCATGGTGTTACAGACAGACACTGCTCCTTCAGTGCTTGCAGACCCAGTCACAGTGCTGTTTAAGTCAACCTGCTCCATAAAAAGAGTAACTTGCAGTTCACGGTGAGGAAATCACATAAATATCTGTGGTACATTCAGTATCAATACTCAAAATTTTTTACCACAGGCAACGTTTTATATGCCTTCAGTTGGTATAGAGCCTATAATCTACTATAAAGGATTTTCTTTATTTCCTTAACTCTCAAAGGATCACTAAGAGATAAGGTCACAAAATTCAAGAACGGTCTTCCATTTTTCACTGCTAGCGAAAACGTGGCCACGTTTAAGACTTGGCTGGTACAGACTAACACATGATTCAGACGTTGTTACGCTCCCATGAAGTGAAGCTTTGACACCTTGTTCAAGATCAACAAACCTACTTAACCACTTCTCCCACACAACTATTAACTCTGGCCTCAGAACTGTTACACATGCCATCTCTGAAACTCTCGCTTCTTCTCTGGTCAACCATGGACCACCCCATCTTTAAAATCGGATTACAAATTCACACCTATTTTTCTTTCAGCTCCTCTCCCTTCACTAACTCATTACTTTCAGTATCATATCAGTGGTTGTTCATGTGGCTCAACAAACTCACACACCAGGTGTGCGGATAGAAACTATGGAGAGAAATTATGTCTGCTATTTCTGCTGTGCCACCTGACAACATTTACCACCAAACCATTTTCATAGCATAATTTTAAAAATTTTAACTGTAAGCCTGGATGTGAAGTGTTTGCCAGTTTTCATGATATAAACACTCCCACCATGACTGACTTCAAGCGACAAAAATGAAGTTGCTGAATGCGGGAATGGGAACATGTAGGCAAACTGACTTTTGGGAACCAGTGCAAAGCACTGTACCATGCTTGGCACAATTGCTGATTTATTGAATATCAAGCTTCCCTTCTAATATGCCCACCTGTTACATTTTTGACAAGTTTCAAAAATGTCTCTTTTCAATTTGGCTCATTCTAGACACACCTATCCAGTGGAATAGTAAGTTCCATGAGGAAAAGTGCTTTTCCTGTCTATTTTCTTTACTGCTGTATCACAGTAGATAGTTCTGTACCCAGAGTAAACACCTGGAAAATATTTGCCAAATGAACAAACTCTCAATAATTTAAATATAAGAAAATACTATAAATATCCAATAGAAGCTGTGATATGCCTCCCATCATAAAATAAATTTAACTTACACATGTGGGAAATAAAATCATAGAGAAAAGAACTGTAAAATTAAAAGTTACCTTAAAATTATCAGGTGCAATCCCTTCATTTTATTAAAAAGGAAAACCTATCCACAGAAGTTAATTGACAAATTAATTGACATAAAGTCTCACAGTGCCAGAGTGAGCCTAGAACCCAGGTCTCTTGGTATCTGGTCCAAATCTTTTTTGGCTAGATAATCATTAACTGCCCCTTGGGTTATTACCTATATGAGCTATTAACCTGTTGGGAAGCTGCTAACATTATGAAAAGCAGATTTTTTTCATTGGTTTTCAACATTAATATACAGTGCAGAACTGCATTTGATATACTATCTAATAAAAGAAAAGCCAAGCTAATCATAAGATATCAGTGACAAAGAGAGACTAATTATAAAGTATAGTTCTCTATATATCAAATGACCTTTTTCTCAGCAAAGCATCATAGGAGCTGAGATTAGCTCAATTTCTATATTCACAACATCTTTAAATTTGGAATCATCTATGAACTTAATTATCTTAGTTATTATTCCCTCTAGCTGATCATTAGTACAGAGGTCATATAAAATTAGTCCTTATATTGATTCTAGAAAGATTCCAAGATCTTCTCTTAATTCAGAGGCATAAGAAGCTTCAAAAATGGCCAAGAATCTACCAACATTTTAATAAGATTTCATTTATATATGTTATACATACAATTATACATATGTTATATATATATCTTATTGGGCTAACTAGAAGTGTATCTCAATTAAGGTCTTATTAAAAACACATAAGTAAAAATCCCAAATATTGTCTAAAGAAATATTTTTTCTTCTAAAAATCATAATATCCTGTACTGAATTTCTATAAATGATTCAAGTAGGTTGACAGTCTCTCAAGCTGTTTCTATTATGAAACAGATAAGTAGAACCCAAATGTAAACAACTAACCAATAACATATACACATAGTGAAAATTACAGTATTTTAATAAATTACATGTTAGATATTTTTCTCATGAGAAAGTCTCTATTTCATTATTTGCTACCATTTTTAAAATCCACAAAAAAATAAATGTGCAAAAGAATCATAACTCCTTGAAAATGACTAAGAACAACACTCCCTCCATTTCTAGAGCACAGTGAATATTAGAAGATAATTTCAGGAGGTTACGTTCATTAGCCAATATTCCCCTAACACCTAAGGCAGTTCTCTGATATTTTTCAGTATGATCTTATTACTGTCTAATTATCCATATTGCTTTTCATCCTTTTTGTTAAACGGAAATTCACAGCAGTTTAACCTTTCATTCAGAATCATTAAATACACCCCCCTTCACTGATAATTGGCCTCTCTTTTTTATTTTTATACTATCTTTATTGGAGTATAATTGCTTCACAATGGTGTGTTAGTTTCTGCTTTATAACAAAGTGAATCAGCTATACATATACATATATCCCCGAATCTCCACCCTCTTGTGTCTCCCTCCCACCCTCGCTATCCCACCCCTCTAGATGGTCAAAAAGCACCGAGCTGATCTCCCTGTGCTATGCGGCTGCTTCCCTCTAGCTATCTATTTTACATTTGGTAGTGTATATATATCCATGCCACTCTCTAACTTCATCCCAGCTTACCCTTCCCTCTCCCTGTGTCCTCAAGTCCATTCTCTAAATCCTACAGCCAGTTTCTTAAAAGGACTTTATTTGAATGTAGTGTCTCTGAGACTGTCCTCAATTCTTTTCATTCTTTTTTTTTAATCTGCTCTGCTGTAGTTATTTCCACTATTTTATCTTCCAGGTCACTTATCTGTTCTTCTGTCTCAGTTATTCTGCTATGGATCCCTTCTAGAGAATTTTTAATTTCATTTATTGTGTTGTACATCATTGTTTGTTTGCTCTTTAGTTCTTCTAGGTCCTTGTTGAACATCTCTTGTATTTTCTCCATTCTATTTCCAAGATTTTGGATCATCTTTACTATCATTACTCTGAATTCTTTTTCAGGTAGACTGCCTATTTCCTCTTCACTTGTTAGGTCTGGTGGGTTTTTACCTTGCTCCTTCATCTCCTGTGTGTTTTTCTGTCTTCTCATTTTGCTTAACTTACTGTGTTTAGGGTCTCCTTTTCACAGGCTGCAGGTTCATAGTTCCCATTGTTTTTGGTGTCTGTCTCCAGTGGCTAAGGTTGGTTCAGTGGGTTGTGTAGGCTTCCTGGTGGAGGGGGCTGGGGCCTGTGTTCTGGTGGATGAGGCTGGATCTTGTCTTTCTGGTGGGCAGGTCCACGTCTGGTGGTGTGTGTTGGGGTGTCTGTGGTCTTATTATGATTTTAGGCAGCCTCTCTGCTAATGGATGGGGCTGTGTTCCAGTCTTGCTAGTTGTTTGCCATAGGGTGTCCAGCACTGTAGCTTGCTGGCCGTTGCGGGGAGCTGGGTCTTGGCGTTGAGATGGAGATCTGTGGGAGATTTTTGCTGTTTGATACTATGTGGAGCTGGGAGGTATCTGGTGGACCAATGTCCTGAACTTGGCTCTCCCACCTCAGAGGCACAGGCCTGATGCCTGGCCAGAGCACCAAGACCCTGTCAGCCACACAGCTCAGAAGAACAGTGAGAAAAAAACAAAGAAAGAAAAAAATAAAATAAAGTTATTAAAATTAAAAATATTAAAAATTTAAAAATGTTAAGTAATTTAAAAAAAAGAAAGAAGAGAGCAACCAAACCAAAAAACAAATCCACCAATTATAACAAGCGTTAAAAACTATACAAAAAAAGGAAAAAAAGACAGAACCCTAGGACAAATTGTAAAATCAAAGCTATACAGACAAAATCACACAAAGCAGCATACACATACACACTAAAAGAAAAAATGGAAATATATATATATATACATATATATATATATACATATATATATATATCTTTGCTCCCAAAGTCCACCACCTCAATTTCGCATGATTCATTGTCTCTTCAGGTATTCCACAGATGCAGGGTACATCAAGTTGACTGTGGGGATTTAATCCGCTGCTTCTGAGGCTGCTGGGAGAGATTTCCCTTTCTCTTCTTTGTTCGCACAGCTCCTGGGGTTCAGCTTTGGATTTGGACCCGCCTCTGCGTGTAGGTCACCTGAGGGCGTCTGTTCTTCGCTCAGACAGGACGGGGTTAAAGAAGCTGCTGATTCGGGGCTCTGGCTCACTCAGGCCGGGGGGGAAGGAGGGGCATGGATGCGGCGTGAGCCTGCAGCGGCAGAGGCCAACATGATGTGGCACCAGCCTGAGGCGCGCTGTGCCTTCTCCCGGGGAAGTTGTGCCTGGATCGTGGGACCCTGGCAGTGGCGGGCTGCACAGGCTCCCAGGAGGGGAGGTGTGGATAGTGACCTGTGCTCGCACACAGGCTTCTTGGTGGTAGCAGCAGCAGCCTTAGCGTCTCATGCCTGCCTCTGGGGTCCACGCTGACAGCCGCAGCTCGCACCCGTTTCTGGAGCTCGTTTAGGTGGTGCTCTGAATACCCTCTCCTCGTGCACCCAGAAACAATGGTCTCTTGCCTCTCAGGTCCAGACTTTTCCCAGACTCCCTCCCGGCTAGCTGTGGCGCACTAGCCCCTTCAGGCTGTGTTCACGCCGCCCACCCCAGTCCTCTCCCTGGGATCCGACCTCTTAAGTCGGAGCCTCAGCTCCCAGCCCCGCCCGCCCCGGCGGGTGAGCAAACAAGCCTCTCGGGCTGGTGAGTGCCGGTCGGCACCTATCTTCTGTGCGGGAATCTCTCCGCTTTTACCTCCGTACCCCTGTTGCTGCACTCTCCTCCACGGCTCCGAAGCTTCCCCCTCTGCCACCCACAGTCTCTGCCCGCGAAGGGGCTTCCTAGTGTGTGGAAACCTTTCCTCCTTCACAGCTCCCTCCCAGAGGTGCAGGTCCCGTCCCTATTCTTTTGTCTGTTTTTTCTTTTTCCCTACCCAGGTACGTGGGGAGTTTCTTGCCTTTTGGGAGGTCTGAGGTCTTCTGCCACCGTTCAGTAGGTGTTCTGTAGAAGCTGTTCCACATGTAGATGTATTTCTGATTTATTTGTGGGGAGGAAGGTGATCTCCACGTCTTACTCTCCACCATCTTGAAGGTCTCCCTGGCCTCTTTATTAACTGATTTCCCCCCTTGATTTACTACAAATCTTTTTGTACGCATTTTGTTAATAAATTATTTACCTTCTTTCAACTCAACACACTGTCCTGTTAGCAAAGCTTTCCTATTATTTCTTCAAGTTCTTACTGCTCTTTAAAGATGCTTTAGAATAATAAATTTTTATATAACCTGGAATATTTTAATGATTCATATTTAATTCTATGGTACAATTTATGTGAGACATACTACTCACACTTAAGTATTTCCTATTGTATTGTCTTAGTACTCCACGGTAACTTTCCCACAATCCAAATACACAAATCTTTGCAATGTAACTTATGACCTCTAAAAACCACAGTGAGCCGTATTACAATTATCACATCCGTAGCCAAATCAAACTGAGTCAGCCTCTCTGTCAGCAATTTCAAGAGCTATACAATTTTTAATAAAGTGCATCCTATACTTATTGTGCCTTCAGTAAATATCAATGTGACCTCTGAATGTGAGTAAACCTGTCACTAGATTATGCAGAGTTATCTTTCATAATAATGGGACATTGAGGTGTCTCGTTAATGTAAATAAACAATTACCAAAAAAAGAAAAAAAAGTATTCCTGTTCTTCTTGGAAAGAATGTTTTCCTTAACTCCAAAACACTGATAAACTTTGGTGGCTATTGCTTTAAGCCCTTTCCTTTTCTTATCAGCAACAGACACATTTCCCAAGAACTGCCACCCCCTCTCCAAAACAGTGCCTTTTTTTTTTTGTAAAAGGGGGAAAAAAAAAAGTGGGAAGGTAGCTACTGACCTTAGATCAAATAAGGTGATATTTAAGTTTCATTTTGAGATTTCTTCCACATTTCCAGGACCTAAGCTATGAAACAGAATATGGGATCTAGGATCATTTCTTTTCTAAGAACAAGTGCATAGTGTTGACTGGTGGGAAATGCATCTGAAGTTGACAAAAGAGACAGAGATAACCAGAACAAGATTAACCATTAGAGCCAAAAACTCAACTCCCAGAATAAACAACAAGAGATAAAGAAATAAGATTTCTATAGCTTTCTTATTTTGAATAATTTTAAACAGAAAGGAAAGGATTTTGTGCTCATCCTCTTGTAAAATACCTGCCAACTTTTAATTTTTTGATTTTCAATAATTTCAACCTTAATAAGCACTATTCATCTGATCCCTTTGACTAAAACAGCTCTGGTGTTCAAAGTCTCCCTACCTATTTTAAAATTTCTGTTTAATGTACCAACATGGCTTCTCTTCTTTACAAAAATCAATTTTGACTCCAGCTTCAGAAGTATGGAACAATATTTTTTCAATATTCTGAGGGATTGATTCTTATGTCTAGCTCTCTAACAATTCCATCTGGATTCTAAAACTATTTTCATGCAATTTTTTAAATGGAAGAGATCTTAGAAATCAACTAGTCTATACCTCTTACTTTGCAGGTGCTAAGACTTGACCCTAAGCATAGTTAAGAAAACCTCTCCCAGGTCACTCAGCCAGTTAATAAGTGATAACAGCTGAAAGTAGTAAGATTTCCTGAAGCCTACTCCTATATTCTTGCACCAACGAACTGGCAGGTAGAGGCTTACAAATTTGTTTTATGTAAAAGAAAATAATAACTTTTAATTAGTTAGGCAAGTAACTTAATAGAAGTGTTTTTCAAATGCTTAATAAGAATCTTCTGTAAAAGTTCATCTCCTTATACATTCTAAGAGCAGTATTATAACTGTTCGTATCTTTTCATTGCTTAACACAATTTTCTATTGCCACGCTAACAAATGAAAACAAACAAAGGGGTTTAAAATTAAAACAACAGCCATTTATAATCTCACCGTTCTCCAGGACTGAAGTCTGGCAGGTTCGGCTGGGTACTCTGCTTAGCGTCTCAGAAGGCCAAAATCAAGCTGCCAGCTGGTCTAGGCCCTTATCTAGAGACTAGGGGAGAGTTCATTTCCAGGATCATTAGGTTGTTGGCAAAATTCAATTCTGTGTGGGACTGAGGTCCTCATTTCTTTGCTGGCCTTTGGCTAAAGGTCATTCTTAGTTTCTAGAGGCAGCTTGCTTTCCTCTGCTCACGGCCCCTGAATCTCCAAAGCCAGCAAAAGCACATCACATCTTTCTCCTGCTTTGGATCATTCTGGCTTGTTCCACGGCATCTTCCTAACTTCCTCCTCTGCCTCTGCTTTTAAGGACTCCTGAGATTACATTGGGCCCACCTGGATAACCCAGGCTAGCCTCCTCACTGACAACTGAAGGTCAACCTTAATTACAACCACAAAGTCCCTTTGCCAGTACAAGGTAACATATTCATGGGCACAATATCTCATCATATTCACTGTCCTGGGCATTACGGCATGGAATCTTGAGGACCAAAATTCTGCCTACTACACTTAGCACCTGTTTTACTAACATAACCTTAAAGATTTACATTTTTTTTAACAGATCCTATTGTTCAAACTTAACAACTCTAACAAAAATGTAAATTTTCACCCCTAACATTTATGCGTCCATTTCCAGGAATGGCTCAGCTTGGCCCTGCTTAGGTCCAATCACAGGGCCAGCTTCGTAGGGACATAACCAGTGCAATCACCCATGGGCCTGGACTCAGAAAAGCCCCACACTTGGGGCTTAATTAATGCTCTTCAGGTGCTATCTTGAAATTCTTAATACGTTGTTTTGTAAGTAAAGTCCTACAGACAATGGAGCATGTACTGAGGGTTTGTTGGAAAAAGAGTATATTTCTCTTTCATTTTTGCAGAATAGTTCCAATAGGTACAAAATTCTAGGTTGGGATTTTTTTTTTTCCTTTAGCACTTTAAAGATGTCATTCAGTTCTCTCCCGTATCCCCCCAATTGAAAAGTCAGTTATTATTTTTGCTTCTTTGAAGGTTAATATCTTTTTTTTCCTTTTAAAAGGTTTCTCTTTTTTTTGGTTTTCAGTGGTTTGACTACCTACCCTGTGCCCTAATTGTGGTTTTTCACTGTATTTATCCTGATAGGATTTGTAGTACTTCTTGATTCTTTAGGTTGATATCTTTCATGAGTTCTACAAAATTCTTAGCCTTTATTTATTCAGGCTATTCCCCTCACCCATAGCCTAAATATTTTCTAACTGACCTATCAACCAGTTCAGGATCCTCCCCACAGCTGTGTCTAATTTGCTGTTAAACTCATCTACTGAGTCCTTCACTTCAGTTATACTAGTTTTCATTTCTAGAATTCCTTTCAATTCTTTTTCTAGATTCTGATTCTCTAATGAAATCCATCTTTTCATCAATTTTTTTAATATATTGATTATAATTATTTTATAGCCCATGTCTGATAATTCCAAAAGCTAGAACACTATGAGAATGTTTCTAATGATTGTTGTTTTATATTTTTTTAATCTTGGTCCTGGCTTGCGATAGGCATGGTTTATTTTTATAGAATGTCAGGTACTGTGTTTAAAACTTATACAGATTCTGCATGATGTCTCTTGTTTCTGGCAATGACAGAGAGTTAAAGTAAAGGCAGATCACCATAAAATCAATTGAGTTTATCAGAGGCTGCATTTCAATTTTTGTAACTTAATAGTCTATTTCTAGTTCTCTGTAACTCCTAGGATGTAGCCCTTCAGGGGTCCCAATTAAAAGTTTAGAGTGTTTTACCAGGGTCCTGCATCTTCCTCCCTGAATTCTAGTTTGTGACCTCTTAGCAATGTGAAACTGCCAAAAATTACACCCAGCATCTCCCATCTTAGCTGCCGCTGCTTGGCTTCTCAGCCTCACAGCCCATACTGTCATTAAGTGACAAATAACCCAAGGTGAAAAGTGGCGCTGAATACAGGGCTCACCTCAGTGTGTTTCTCTTCACTCTGGGATCTTTGCCCTTTGGTAGTACTACAATGCCTGTAGATACTCTTTTTAATATAGCTTTCTCATTTTTTCAGTATGGGCCTTAGCTTGAAATAAACTAATCTATCATACCTGAAAGTGGAGATCAGATGTTGGTGATCTTAATGGCCTCGCTTTATGTATGCATCCATATCTTACTGGTTCCAAAAGTATTAAAGACGGGTTGACATACCTATGGGATAGTTTACTTTTCTGTGTTTTATCTTCTGCTTGAAAGCTAAACCATTTACTTCTTAAATTTTTCAATTACTTCTCTGTTAGAATTATTATTTCAACTTATATTCAAATGTTTCTCCTTAATAGTTCAAGCTGACTCCTTATGTATAACACAAAAGGTGTATTTGGGAGCATTTGGGAGCACCTTCATTGTAAATGCTGTCTTGCACTTTTTTTTTAAATAGGGTAATAGTGTTCACAGAGACTGGATTTTTTTCACAATAAGTTACGTTAAGTACCCACTATTTCAAAGAATGCTGCATGTATAACTTTGTTCTTTGACAACTTCTAGTCATCTCTCAAAGCATATAAGATTTATGAAATGGGTTGAGCAGAAGCTATGGATATCTCCTATAGTTACACTGCCATAAAATCTCAATAATTCAAAATTGAAATTTATGATCACTGAAACATTTCTATGCTATAATTTGAGCCTGAACTAAGAAAAGGTTTTATTGTATAATTAGATGTATAAAAATTGTGAAGGCAGTTTATCCTACTCAAGAAAGGAAATTGCTTTTAAAGGACTACCTTAAGGGCACCAACTTTCTGTATGCCTCTGAAGAGTATTTATAAAATCAGTTTAATCTATATCAGACAATAGCAACAATACTTACATTGCCTCATTTTTTAAGTATTATTTGTAAATATACTTTGTAACGAATGCAAATTATTATGTGTAATTGAAAGTGCCAAAAACTAAATCTCTCATCAAAACAAACTGCAGCCCAGGATTTCACTCTCCAGCATTTTTACTATCAATTAAAGACAAAAAACAAAAACCTAGGCACTTCTTCCTACCTATAGAACCTTTCTTTGAAAGTCATGTTATTTCTAAATTTGTGCTCCTGAAATGCATGATATTAACTACAAACTCAAAAAAAAAAAAAAAATTTGGCTCTAAACCAAAAAAAAACTAGGAATAAGTATAGATAGACTAGTATCACACTAGTAATCACAATTATGTTCTCCCAGCTCAACAGATTAACTGGCTTTTAATACAATTATAGGTCATTATTCATTATTATCATTGCCCTGGGCATTTGTTTCAAAACATGAATTTCGTATTTTAACAGACTGCAATTAATTTCCCTTGGTAGGTCAAGGGACCTTTAAAGATTTATAAGCGCTCAAGACACAAAGGAACTAGCACCTTTCCCCCGCCCCCAAGGCTTCTATTCTATTTCATCTATTTCCCTGGCTCAATTCTTCATAACTCTTTGCTCATATTTACTGCTACAGACGTAGCCATCACAGTCAGAAAATGGCAATTAGTTTAGCATGTTGCAAACCAGCTGTCAAAACTGTATGCAGACTGTGTGTTCGTAATAAAGTATTATTGCTATTAATAAAGAGACATTTCAGGAACCACTGTATCAGAAATTTCATTACAGAAATGGGGATAATCTGATAGATGCAGAGATACATGACTTCTTTGCTAAGAATGTCATGTATGACTTTGCATGACTTCTTTGCTAAGAATGAGTAAGTATCCTCAACCAAACCATCACCACAGTATACAGAAGCTTTATAGTTTGACAGTAAAGCACACTGGATTTGATGGGAAGCCCTTCAAACCTTCGCTCTTCCATTTACCAGCCAGCTGTACGTTCACAAGCAAGTTAGTTAACCTTTCTGTACCTCAGTGTTCTCATCTATAAAATAGGAATAACAACAGTCCCTACTTTACTGGGGTTTATTTTAATGAGGATTAAATAAAAATGAATGTAGAACTAAGCCCAGTGACTGGAAAATGATAAAGTCAGTAAATATTAAAAATGTTGTGAGGCACATGAAAAGATGCTCAACATCACTAATTATTAGAGAAATGCAAATCAAAACTACAATGAGGTATCACCTCATACCAATCAAAATGACTATCAACAAAAAGTCTACAAACAATAAATGCTGGAGAGAGTGTGGAGAAAAGGGAACCCTCCTACACTGTGGGTGGGAATGTAAATTGGTGTACTCACTATGGAAAACAACATGGAGGCTCCTTAAAAAACTAAAAATAGAGCTACCATATGATTCAGCAATCCCACTCCCGGGCATATATCGGAAAAGACAAAAACTCTAATTCAAAAAGATACATGCACCCCAATGTTCATAGCAGCACTATTTACAACAGCCAAGACATGGAAACAATCCAAATGCCCATCAAGAGACAACTGGTGAGATATATGTAAGATGCGAGTAAAGAGATACACACACACACACACACACATACACATACACACAATGGAATATTACTCAGCCATAAAAAAGAATGAAATATTGCCATTTGCAGCAACATGGATGGACCTAGAAAATATCATACTGAGTGAAGTTGTCAGAGAAAGACAAATATTATATGATATCACTTACATGTGGAATCTAAAAAATAATACAAATGAATATATGCAAAACAGAAACAGATTCACAGACATAGAAAACAAACTTATGGTTACTAAAGGGGAAAAGGAGGTGGAAAGGAATGTATTAGGAGTATGGGATTAATAGATACAAACTGTATACATAAAATAGGTAAGCAACAAGGATTTACTATAGGACAGGGAACAATATTCAGTATCTTGTAATAACCTGTAGTGGAAAATAATCTGAATCACTGTGCTGTGCACCTGAAACTAACACAATATTGTAAATCAACTATACTTCAGTAAAGAATAAATAAATAAATGATTTTTTTAAAATAAAGGGATTTCAGTGCTACAAGAAAAAAAATATTGTGGTTACTTTTTTTTCTCTTTGTAGATTGCATGTCTTTTTCCCTTTCCCTTTGGACTTGATCATCCCAACACTCTCACCAACACAGTGTTTTCCTGTCTTTGGGAGTCTGCTTTGCTTCATAGGAGATACATTAGTATTTTTCCACCTCAGACTTTAGGATCTCATCTTAGTTCACCTTAGACACACTCCAGGAAAGCAGCAGTGTACAATGGAAAAAGGTTTAGACACAGAATTTGTCCAACTGAAACGTAATGTGTGTCACATAGGTAATTTCAAATTTTCTACGAGCCACATTAGAAAAGGAAAAAGAAACAGGTGAAATTAATTATAATAATATATTTTATTTGACTGAATATATCCAAAATATTAACATTTTAACAAGCGGCAGTAGCCACGCTTCAAGTGCTCAATAGCCACATATGCCTACTATATCAGGCAATAGAGATTTAGAGTCAAATGGACCTGGATTCAAATTCTAGCTCTGCCAATCACTTGCCATTTACCTGCCAAATCTCAGTTTCTTCACAGTAAAAATAACTATGTCCACAAGATTAAGTGCATACAGAAGTAGCAATATAATGTTGTACCTATGAAACATATAATGTTATAAACCAGTTACCTTAATAAACAATAAATTAAAAAGTAAATATGTCTACTACCCACAAAAATAAAATAATAACTATCTCCAGATACTGTTATGAGAATTAAAATGGCATACACAAAGCACTTAATGCAAGGCCTGACATACAGGGGTGCTCATTAAATGAGAATTCCCTCACCCTAACCTTCTACTCTAAAACTGAATGCTGGCTCAATATAGAATATTCTGTGCCCTAGCCTTATTTCCTTCCCTTCTACCCCTACTACAAACTATAGCCTTTTCCCCCACCTTCACAGCTCTACCTCCTGGCTTCCTATCATCTATAAACTTCACTGTGTGGACTTTTAGAAGCCATGGAACCTCTTAGTCATGACCTAAGTATGTGGTCCTAAGAAATGAAGAGAGCTGTGCCTGAAAACTTCCTTCTCCTCTGACCCTGTCTCATCCATCTCCCCAGCAGTTGCCACTGCTGCAGCTTCTCCGGCAACTGCCATCAACAGCAATGCTTCCTCACCAGAGACAGACTGACCCTCCAACACTGAAAAGGATCATTCTACAAAATAACTGGCCAGACCCTCCAAAAGTGTCAAGGTCAAAAAAGATAAAGAGTGACCAAGGAACTGTCACAGATTAAAAGAGACTAGAGAGACACGAAAAATAAAAATGAAATATAGGATTCTGGGTAGGATCTTGGTATAGAAAGAGGACATTAGTGGGAAAACCAGTGAAATTCAAACAAGGTCTGTAGAGTAGTTAATAGTATTATATCAATGTCAATTTCCTGGTCTCCATAATTGTCCTGTGGTTGTGCATAATGTTAAAATTGGGGGGATATAAGACGAGTAAGGTCTGAGGAGCTAATGTATAACATGGTGATGATAGTTAATAACAGTGTATTATACAATGAACTTGGCTAAGAGAGTAAATGTTCTCACCGTAAATAGGTGATGGACGTGTTAATTAACTTGATGGGGGGAATTCTTTCACAATGTATACATATATCAATTCATCCCAGTGTACACTTTAAATATATTACAATTTTGTCAATTTTACCTTAATAAAACAGAAAAAAAAATTAGGGGTATATGGGAACTCTCTATACTATTTTTACAACCTTTCTTTAAGTCATTTCAAAGTGAAAAGTTAAAACATTTTTAAATGTGATTATTTGAAACTTTATTATGAAGGAACCTCTGTCCCAATGGATGGTAATTGATATATCATTATAAAATAGTGCTACTTATGCTAAGTCTATGGCAGTAAGGCCATCACACAGGTTAATGAAAAGTCGATTCCAAGGTATAGAAAATCCACCTTAATCACCACTATTAGTTTGCAAATCCACTAAGAGAGTATGATGTCACCTACTCACACTCTAACACTGAGGACTTGATGACAGCAAATAATGTTTTGTGCGACCAGTAACGTTACCAAACAAATACACCGTTTGATTTAACATTACTGAATAATGTGCTTAAACAGTAGCCCCACTGCTACCAACAGAAAGAAAGTGACAGGAAAAGGAAGAGATGCAAAGAAGCGTATTCCAATATGCACACTTCCCCCACCCAGACCTTCCTTGGTTTAGGAAACGGGCCTTGGTCAATAAGCTCTGAATGAAATTTCTTACAATAAAAGTCTGCTCTGCTACATCCTGTGTTCCTGTAACATGAATCAGCTCATAGGCAACTGGTGAGAAAGAATGGAGAAAGAATTTTCAGTATAAAGCAGAAGCTGCACTGGTTCACATCTGATTTTCTTCCCGGATCATTAATGTTTTGCCTCATTAATAATAACAGCTGAAGGCTAAGTACACTAAAGGCAGCAAAGTAAGAAGGAATCAGTATTATACATTCAACCTTTCTCCTAGAAGTGCTTAAAGCAAGGTTAACTGGGATCTTTGTTTTCATTAAAAAATAAAGTTATAAATAAATAAATAAAACAAAGTAACACAAAACAATGAGCTGAGCATACATCTCTGGGATCAGTACATTTTGTACAAAGCTTGCAATCTTTCCTCTACTTGCACCTTCTGGTAATAATGCCCCTGGCCCTTGTAAATATAGATAGCCTCAACCCTTCCTTATATAGTCTTCCATCAAGCTACCTTCACCTTTTTTAAGTAAAATCCGACATTTACTGCAGTGTTTATTTATTAGAAGGTTCATATGTCTTTTAAATGGTGCTATTGGAATTGTTGTTATTTTTATTAGTGCTCTGGTTACAAACATGCATAAGTCCTAGTAACTTAAGTATGAATTTACGAACTACGTTTTCCAGAAATGCATATATAATATTATCATAGAAATGCTGCATTTCCACATACTCTGAATACATAAAATGCTGTCCGAGGATAATTTAAAATATAAACTGTCAAACTACCTTGTTTCCAAAGATTACTTATATATCAATAAAATGTGTTATTAATACCAATATTATATTTATCATATTTTATATTTAGCCATAAATGCAAAATTTAGTCATGCATTTCCGTATTAGTCACACATTTCTTACATAGATAGGATATTCTAATGTAAGGACGTGTCTAGAAAGCATTTTTGTTCTAAAACTAAAAAGATACTTAAAACAGTGTCTTTTACTATATTACATCATGCTAAAGAAGATTTTAGTATAAGACTTCTGGTTCATAAAAAGAAAGCAACAATTACTGCTTAATGATTATTTGTTATTAAATAACATGATACCAATCACTAAGCATTCTTATATGTAAATAGTTCCTGCTAGCAACAAGCAATTATGAAAGGAAATTTGTGTTATTTGTACATGACAGAGATATAGCACAATTAACTCATTAAAAACACAGTTCAACCGAAGTAGCTACAATTCAGTATATCAACCTTAATTTGAATACACTATTTCTGAAATTAATTTATATAATAAATATCAATTACTTTAATATTTACGTAAATGAATAGTGTTCTCTTTTTTACATAGTCTATAATATGCTAGGGTACTGTTATGGACCCATGCAACCCTGAATTTTAAGGAGCCTTTTTTTTTTCCCAACTACCTATTCAAATTCACTTGGTTAGAGATAGTCAGTATGTTTCTCATAGAAAAAAGTTACTGCACGATTGTCTGCTTATAGTGTGACCTCTTTCACTTGGGTGGGTATCCTCTCCACCACTAAGCGAGGATGTAACCTTGTCAAACCAAAGGCAAAGGAATAATGAGCGCACGACAGGCTAACCCAGCATGGAAAGGTTGTTAAGGAGGTTGCAGAAACAGTTCCCTAAATGACAAAATAAAAGTATACTCCAAAGAGTAGTTTAATATTAAAGAAAGCACTCAAGAACATGAGAAGCATTTAATTCCCATCCTCGGATGGTTGCCATACAAAACTTCACTCAAATTTATTTCATTAGTTACTTACCAGATTTACTTAATATGTTTTCAAATCTTGGTAGAACAGGTTTGACTGAGACACATTTAGAAAATATCTACTTCCACAAAGTACTAGCCAAAGGTAAGTATGAACCAGTAGATAACGTTTTGCTTTTACCAATTATAAATTATCACCCAACAAAAAACAATCATTCCAATTCAAGAATCAGAACTATAAGTTGGAAGTCTTCACCAAACAGGAGGATTTTTACTATCACTAAACAAGTAACAGTAATTGCTACATTAATTGCCACCCCAAAGCACTAACTGGCATAACAGGGAATCATATTAAAACATTTTTATAAGTAGCTGAAACCAGCAGAAATTAGGCAAGTTCTGTTGCAGTCTTCTCAATGTAAATTTACTTTTAAAATAAACAAACAAATCTCAAGCATGTACTAGGACTATCATTGTGTCAGTTATGTACATTTTGACATTCCTTTTCTACACTATGAAATTTTTGTTCTGGACCAGTCTTAATACTTTAACAGAGAAACAGTGCCACCTTTTGGTCCCATACAAAAGCCTCCAGTCTACTAGTCTTCCAAACTTCCTTTTTTCAGTTAAATTACCGATATATATAAATGCCACTGAATTTCATGTCACAATTATCATCGTCTAGAAATATTTTGTAGCTACACAAGCTAATAAACCATAAGAGTAACTTAACAGTTGCTTCCAAAATGTGGAATTTCAAAATACCAAGTTCATGTACTCTAGATCATCAATATAATAATTTCTAATCAACATTTCATTAAACACGTTCTACCAAATCCAGGTATGTCAGTCAACTGATATATTTTAAGTATAAAAGAAAAATCCTTTCTTATAGCATTGTTACATTTCAAAATTGATTTTGAAAAATGCATTATATCAATATTTTAAATGGACCTATTAATTTAATAATTGACAATATGGTATAAACAGTGAATTACTAGTTAAATCAGATAATTATAAATAATCTTATATATGAATATAGTATGTTTCTGATGTACTTACACCAATGACACAATGTCACCACGTTGTACTTCAAAATTCCTCACTTTCCAGTGGTTCAAAAGCACCACATCAGATGACTGGCTCCCCCCAGGATTCAAAGAAGGCTAAAAAATAAGATGAAAGAGACATATCTATCATTTGTATTTTTCATTCCTCATGGTTCCTTGCACTTCATAGCTGTAGTGCAGTGCAATAAAACATTTCTAATATGGTAGCTTTCAACAAATTGCTGTTCTAAAATAACTGCAAATAATGAGTTTTCAAAAAGGCTCGTTGGGATTCTTCACAGAGAACCAGAAAAAAAATATATATTACCAATACTTATTTGAAAGGAAAACGTGCTAGATATTCAAATCTTTACTAAACTCCAACAAAGAGCATGGAAACCTGTAAGAAGAATTAAAAGGAAAAAGTGAATCAAACCTCCCAACAAAATATTCGGATAGGATCTAATTCCACAGTTAAGTACACATTATCGTTCCATCTGGAGAAAAGAAGAAATAATCTCAAATCAACCAGGAAAACACCCATATGAAGAAGTAAAGGGACCAGAAGAAACGAGTGATGGGATAATCTTGGAAAATATGGGAATTTGCCAATTTGACCTCTCTTTTCTCCAGAGAGCATGCAACAAGGGTCCTGGCTCCAGTTTAAGCCTAATAAGTAACCTTCACCTTAGGATTCAGACAAGTTTAGATGTGCCTAAGGATTGATGGGGCAAAAACTGAGAAACATTTCGTGTAAGAATTCATCTGAAGGTCAGGAATCATCTAGGCATAAAAAACTGACTGAGGAGCCATAAAGCCAACATACCTGTCACCTGGACAGGGGTACAGAAAAAGCCAATGGATATTAAGTCTGAAACTTGAGGGTGGACAAAAGAATGAGAAAAAGTAGGAAAGCTTTATCACCATTGACCCTCCAGGGTCTCTGAGAACGTCATAGGGGAAACAGCAATTTCTGCGGTGGTGGGAAAGGTACCAAACCACAGCTGAGGCGCTCCACCTTCATAGATGGTGGCCGCAAGAGGAGACACAGCCACAGCAACCAGGACAGGAACGAGGAAAACAGTGCATGCCAGACAACAGCCCATCCCTGGAGCAGTAGTGACATACTCTTTTTTAAAGATTCCTGGTATTACTTGTAGGTTCTACAAAGCAGATGTGGGCAAAGCTGTGGAAATTTTGCATGGGGGCTATTATCATGATCTTATTTTTGACTCCCCAGATTTTTTGTGGCCAAAAAGTATTGGTTATCCTTGGGGGTCTCAAACCCTTCTACAGCTTCTGCAACTCCTTTATGTGATAATGCCTAAATATCTCTAACTTTAGTTTTGAATTCCCTGCTGATCATCACTTGACTATCTGACATAAAATTCAACATGATTAAATGGAATTTGTCATCATTTCCTACCAAAACAATTTTCTTCCTTATTTTCTTACATCCTTATTTACCATTTTCCCAGTCAACCAACTTAAAATCTTAATTATCTTTTTACTTCATATCCAACCAGTCACCAGGCTAAAGGGATTTTCTTTTCATAATATCTTTCACTTATGGCCCATCTTGTCTCCTCTCTACCATCATATTTCAAGCACCAGTCATCATATAACTTCATGCACCTATACAAGTCAGTCTCTCACCTCCAACTCAAAAGTGCATGATTCTATTTCTTTATAACTATAAAATCTTAAGTTACTTAACTTTATTATATTCCAATTTCCTTACTAGTAAAATGGTGATATTTAGTAACTATTCTCTAATTAATAATTAAATAATCATAATAGCCAATATTTGCTGAGTACTTACCACGTGCAAGACATTGTTCTAAGGGCTTTACAAATATTAACTTATTTGGTGAGATCATGCATTTAAAGTGCTTAGAACAGTTCTTAGCCCATAGTTAAGCTCTCAATAACTTCTATTATTGATATTACTAAATCACAACTTTAATTAGAGGTAGTTTTGTACCCTTTCCCCAGGTTCCTCCTCTGGCTCTATTCCTAATAAGGAACAGAGCTGATATGGCAGGATAAATCCAAGGGGCTTTGTTGGGCCATGGTGCTAGGGTATGGAGCTTTTGCCATCACACAGTAGGGTTAAGCTGAAAGTCACGCTTCCATAGGGGTTTATTCCTTCTCACCCATATTTCCCATTCATATTCCCTATTTCTTCCTCTCCCTCTCTGCCTTTGAGTTCTGTATCTTGCAAGTCCTTTCCCCTTATTTCTTTGTATTTCTCTTCCTACATAATTGCTGTGGCAAAGGCGGCCTGGGGGAGACCACCTGCACATAAAGAGAAAATCTCCTTTCTACTGCACTTGCTCTGGGTCCATTTCTTTTCCTTGCCATCAGAGTAGTGAAGAACAAAAGTTATTTAATTATTTCCAACTGCTCTTCCTTAGTGTCTTTTATTGTTTTTCAAAAGTTTGTGATTACAACTCTTAATAAGAAAGACATTTTACACTTTACCCAATACACACATGCACGAATACACACATCTGAACAAAATGCCACAAAATAATAATTACCTTTACTTCATACACCCTGATATTTTCTTTGTCTCTTAATCCATATTTTTAAAATTCTGTCTAGAGCCAACCATATTAATTTCCCATCCACTATTATTGATTTGCAACCTACAAATCAGTTGTAGCCCACAGTGCTAACATCATAGCTTTAGATGATTCTTCTTTAACCATTATCCTATGAAGGCTGCTTTCTTCTGGAATTCTACCATCAGTTCTTTCATCTCTGCTTTATATTATTTCCTTAGAAAAGATCATCAATATTCTCAGTTGCAAATACCACCCATATACCTATGACTGTTAAAAGTGAAGTCCCAAATCACTTCCTCCTCTATACTCAATACATAGCACTGCATACTACAACACTTCGCATACTGTGATGTCAGTTTTATTAACCTGTCTCCACATCTAAACAGGAAGCACTTTATCCATTATTGTGACCCCTAGTTAAATTTATACCCTACCCCCCAACTGCATTTCTGAAATTCTAGAACATAATTCTAACTGGTTGCTGGGCATCAAATTTGATCAAGCTATTCCCCTACTTAAAATCCTTCACTAGCTTCCTGACACTACCAACATGACTGTCTTCAACATAAAAATCAAGAGACATATGATCTGCAGGACCCTACCAATCCCCATTTACATAGTTCCTACAAGTTAACACTAAACCACAAGCAGTGCTCCCTATACACAGGTTAGCTCCTCACACTCCCAAGGCATCATCTAAGCAAAATTCCTGCCTGAAGTGTTACCCCTCTTTCCCTCTTCCCACAATCTGTTTAACTCATACTTCAAAACAACACTTAAGGGCCCCGCCCCGTCGCCACGTTGTTCCCTCGGTGCTGGACAGGAGCAACTGCAGTCGGACCCGGGCAGTGCCGCCGACGCCTCCTGCGCGCCGGGTCCTCGACCTTCTCTCTTTCCTCACTGCACTCGGGCGGGCGGGCCCGGAGCTCCCGGGCTTCCTCCGTGTGGCCGCGAGAAACTCCCTGCACTCCTATAATGAGCCTGGCACAGTGGTGAACGGCTTTTCCTGCGGTCCGTGCCCAAGTGGATCTTCCCGACAGCCCTAGAGATAATGATGATATCTGAACTGAACAATTAAGGGTTCTGAAATCAGAGATGTTGAGATTAAAAATGGCAGGAAAATCACTGTTTTTTAAAGTAATTCTCCTTGAAGATGGTGGAGTTGGGAAGAGTTCTCTAATGAACAGATATGTGTCTAATAAGTTGGATACCCAGCTCTTCTATACAATAGGTGTACAATTTTTAAATAAAGATTTGGAGGTGGATGGACATTTTGTTACCATACAGATTTGGGACACGGCCGGTCAAGAGTGATTCAGAAGCCTGAGGACGCCATTTTACAGAAGTTCTGACTGTTGCCTGCTTACTTTTAGCGTCGATAATTCTCAAAGCTTCCAGAACTTGAGTAACTGGAAGAAAAAATTCATATATTATGCGGATGTGACAAAGCCCGAAAGCTTTCCTTTTGTGATTTTGGGTAACAAGGTTGACATCAGTGAGCGGCAGGTGTCTGCAGAAGCAGCTCAAGCCTGGTGCAGGGACAACAGCGACCATCCTTACTTTGAAACAAGTGCAAAAGATGCCACGAATGTCACAGCGGCCTTTGAGGAAGCAGTTCGAAGAGTGCTTGCTACCGAGTATAGGTCAGATCACTTGATTCAGACAGACACAATTAGTCTGCACCGAAAGCCCAAGCCCAGCTCATCTTGCTGTTGAAGTTAGAGAGGTTGCCCGTGCGATCTAACCAGCTCATACACTTGCACAGATAAACACAGGGTGGAGATGAGAATTAGTGTTTGCAGTGATGGATCATGTACTCATAAAATTAAACTAACCATATTACTGCCTTGTTAGTGGGCAGGAGAAGGGACACATCCACTCACAGGAGACTCTATTTACTCAGTAATGGCACCTTACATTTATAAGTTTTAACGGTTGTCTAATAATGTTTAATTTAAATATGTATGTTACAGAGCTAATAAATGAGATGACCAAGACTTTATAATTAAAACAAAACACTTGAGTGTTCTAGAAGTTACTGTTTTTTCCCTGGGAAAATGGAGAACTACTTTTTCTATGTGTATATTTTTATATAATTAGCATTCTGTTCCTGGTTCAGGGAAAATATGTCCTAAAGCAAAAATGTTAGATATTAAAGATTAAAATCCAGGAAAAAAAAAAACTTGAATTCCATGAGGCAATCTCATAGGAATTCTTTCCTATCACTCCTTATCTCTCCTCCCCATTCCCATCTTCAGTCTCCATTAGGTGATCAAAACTCCCAAGTTCCCCATCAAAACCTGTGACTGCTGCTATCATAGCAGTTTTAAGCACATATTATAATTATTGGATTCTCTCTCTCTCCAAGAGTCCATAAGCATTTTGAGAATAGATTATTTCTTATGTCTGTGTTCTTGATACGTGGGCAAGTAAGGATGTTAATAAATTTTAGTGGAAATAATTTTTTAAAAATCAATTAATGAAATTTCCAAAGACTCCCCAAATCAACATGCCCAAAACAGAGACCATATTCCATCCTAGCCCCAAAATATACTTCTATACTCTCCTCCTTAGTTAACAGTATCACCACTCACCTTATCCCCCATACTAGAAAACCCTTGAGTCCTTCTCAACTTCTCTCTCCGAGTCACCTATCACCAGACTTTCCCTCTTCCCAGAATGCCTTTTCCCTACTTGGAAAAATTCTGTTTATCTTTCAAAGCCCAGCTCAGATGATGGTGACTTCTCTGTGAAGCCTTAAAACAAAACACAACAAAACTTGAAGTTCCCTTGCAGAAATTAGGAAATTACATCCTGGTGCTCCATGGTTAGGGACCGAATAATCCCTATAGACTCAAATCTTGACACTTGCATTCATCTTTCCCTTACAGAATCAATCATCTACCAACTTTTCTAATGTTAATTGTTAGAACCAAAAGGTAATGCATTGTAAACAAAAGAGTTATGTAGGGAAAAAAAACGCAGAAGGAAGCACGTCTAATTTCAAGAAGTAAAATATTAGAATCATTAGTCAACACCTGGAAGACCTTGTTTGATTTTTACAAAGGAAACAATAGTTTTCTTTTACCTTTCCTCTCCTCCACAAGGCTAAATTAATCATTCCCCACCTGTGCTCCCTTAGCAATTTAGGTAAACTTCAGGGATAGCTCTTAAAACCTTATTAGAGGTATCGGCCTATACACATGACTCTTTCACTGTAAGTTTCTCAGTTGCAGGAACCAAACTTTATTCATTTTTGTATGCCCAATCCCAGAACAGTGGCTGGAAAATAGTATTTCTATGCTTTGAAGTTTAAAAGATTAAAGGTGTTTGAAAGCATATTTAACTAAGATGTTTCCCAAGCAATGTACGTTATCTAAACAATGTATACATCTCTTGGACTTCCCTAGTGGCACAGTGGTTAAGAATCTGCCTGCCAATGCAGAGAACACGGGTTCGAGCCCTGGTCTGAGAAGATCCCACATGCCTCAGAGCAACTAAGCCCGTGCGCCACAACTACTGAGCCTGCGCTCTGGAGTCCGTGCTCTGCAACAAAGAAGCCACTGCAATGAGAAGCCCGCACACCACAATGAAGAGTAGCCCCTGCTCCCCGCAACTAGAGAAAGCCCACGTGCAGCAACAAAGACCCAACGCAGCCAAAAATTAATTAATTAATTATTTTTTAAAAAATAAACAATGTATACATCTTCCAAGAAAATATACTCTGGATGAGTAAGTTCATTAAGAAATTTTTTTGTGTTGCATCATGTAGGCAATTTAAGCATTAGGAATAAAGTTGGACAGTGCTTTATTAGTAGCCATAATAAGATAATGCTAATCAAAACAGAATAAAATTTTCTTTACAATTCATTTGTAAATGTAAATAACACTTATGAATATGAATAACACTTTTCATAAAGAGAAACTTTCTGTAATTGGGAAACTGTTCCTATAGCACTATAAAAACCATAGTTGTTTGTACTTCAATTAAAATTTTTTAAAAAAATAAGTACACTTTACTTCCTGAGTTTTCTAAAACAACTTTTCAGAAGAAAAATAATGCACTAACTTCAAAATGAAAATTTTATATAAGAAATGAAGAAAACTTCATTTGGATGATGCAATTTTAGAAAAATTAGTAAACCATGTTATTTCTTGGAAATTTTACAACTCGTTTTTCCCTGTGGAAGGGCAGTTTGCTTCAGACAGAGAAAGCAATCTTTTCAAACCAAAGGTATACACATGAAATCTAAATTAAAAGTCATAAACTTTGGGAACGCAATGTAACCAAAGAGTCCATATTTTCTTGTCATGTTGTTAATATTTTAAATCCTAGATTCCCAGAGATTACGTCAAAATTATAACAATGTTTTCTGAAGTAACAAACCTCAGAGAATATTTAATCTAGGAGTTTCTTTTTTTGTTTTAATTGAAGTATAGTTGATTTACAATGTTGTGTTAGTTTCTGGTATATGGCAAATTGAGTCAGTTATATATTTTTTTCAGATTATTTTCCATATATATAAAACTGAATGTATTCTTACTGAATATAGTTCCCTGTGCTATACAGTAGGACCTTATTGTTTATCTATTTTGCATGTAGTAGTTTGTATCTGCTAATCCCAACTCCTAATTTATCCCTCCTCGCCCCTTCCCCTTTGGTAACCATAAGTTTGTTTTCTACGTCTGTGAGTCTGTTTCTGTTTTGTATATAAGTTCATTTGTATATTTTAAAGTCCACATATGTGATATTATATGATATTTGTCTTTCTCTTTCTGACTTACTTCACTTAGTATGATAATCTCTAGGTCCATCCATGTTGCTGCAAATGACATTATTTCATTCTTTTTTTATGGCTGAGTAATATACCTTTGTGTGTATGTGTGCACGCACGCACATGCACGCCTGTGTGTGTGTGTGTATATATATATATATATATATATATATATATATCTCACATCTTCTTTATCCATTCATCTGTTGATGGACATTTAGGTTGCTTCCATGTCTTGGCTATTGTAAATAGTGCTACTATAAACATTGGGGTGCACGTATCTTTTCGAATTAGAGTTTTCTCCAAATATTTGCCCAGCAGTGGGAGTGCTGGATCATACAGCAACTCTATTTTTAATTTTTTAAGGAACCTCCATACTGTTTTCCATGGTGGCTGCACCAATTTACGTTCCCACCAACAAGGTAGGAGGGTTCCCTTTCCTCCACAACCTGTCCAATCTAGGAGTTTCTACCTGTATCTCAAAATGTGTGACTGTGTCAGATGTTCCTGCTTGCAGTCAAGGAGATTTCCAGCAGCAAGGGGGAAAACACTGCTAGTCATTGGGATTACCAATAAAGAAGAATAAACCCAAAAGCAGCTCTGCCCTTCTTTACTTCAGTGATTTACATTCTCACACAATCAATTCCTTAGCTTCTACTGTGGAGCACTAGGATTAAAAATCAAACAACTTAGATAAGTCTTTTGGACTTGTACACACAGTTGTATTTAAAATAGATAACCAATAAGGACCTACTATATAGCACAGGGAACGCTGCTCAATGTTCTGTAATAACATAAATGGGAAAAGAATTTGAAAAAGAATAGACACATGTATATGTATAACTGAAAAAAAGAAAGAAAAGAAAAAAAAAATCAAACAACTTAGATAAATCTTTTGGATAGCCCTTGCTCTAAAGACAGAAAACTATGTTCAAAACTGGGCTCCACTTGCTTACTAGCCAGATTACCTGAAACAAGCTATTTAACGTTTCTAAACCTGATTTCCACATCTATAAAGTGGGGATTGCAGTACCACCCACCTCATAGGGTTCTCATATGAGAATTAAATCAGAGGATCCAGGAAACATTCTTAATAGTGCATGATACCAGTCAACAAATACGATGATAATGATGACTACAGCAACAACAGGACAAAGGGAAACAAAATCAAGTACAACATCCTTTCCATAAGATTCAAGATAAGATTAAGCCTTTGCTTATTGCCCTGAATGTTTTTCCTTTTAAAAACTGGCATACCTTTTTTTATTGCTCTTCACTTATTGTGCTTCACAGATATTTTGTTTTTACAAATTGAAGGCTTGTTTCAACCCTGCATCAAGGGTCTATCAGCTCTATTTTTCCAACAATATATGCTCACTTCATGTCTCTGTGTCACATTTTGGTAATCCTAGCAATATTTCAAATTTTTCATTTATGATACTTGTTATGGTGACCTGTGGTCAGTAATCTTCAATGTTGTTATAATTGTTTGGGGGCACCACAAACTGTGTCCATATAAAACAGCAAATTTAATCGATAAATGTTGTGTGTGTTCTAACTGCTCCACTGACTGGTCATTCCCCCCACTCCGGCCTTCCCATTCCCTGAGACACAACAATATTGAAATTAGGCCAGTCAATACCCCTACAATAAGTGTTCAAGTGAAAGGAAGAGTTATAGGTATCTCACTTTAAATCAGAAGCTAGAAATTAAAACCATGAAACTCAGATTGGGACTTGAACCCATGCACCAGGACTTGAACCCATGCACCAGGACTTGAACCCACATTCTTTTAACTGAGATCACATACCTGGTCTCAGGACTTACTGAAGCTCAGGTTCTTGATGTCTCATGGCAGAAACAATTCAGTGAGAGACAAAGTGATAGGCAGTGGATTTATTTAGAGAGAAACACACTCCATAGACAGAGTGTGGGCCATCACAGAAGGCGAGAGAGGCACCAGGGTATGGGGTGAAAGAGCCTTATACTAGAAGATGCCATCCAGAACCTTCATAGCTAGAGAGAAGTCCATGCCTGGCTTCAAAACTTCAAAGAACAGGTTGAGTCTCTTGTTAGGGGCTAATGCAGCTGGTAACTTTAAGCTGAAGCCAGTGCTCAATTACCATTCTGAAAATCACAGGGCCTTTAAGAATTATGCTAAATCTACTCTGCCTGTGCTCTGTAAATGGAACAACAAAGTTTGAATTACAGCACATCTCTTTACAACATGGTTTGCTGAATTTTTTTTTTTTTTTTTTTGCGGTATGTGGGCCTCTCACTGTTGTGGCCTCTCCCGTCGTGGAGCACAGGCTCTGGACGCGCAGGCTCAGTGGCCATGGCTCACGGGCCCAGCCACTCCGTGGCATGTGGGATCTTCCCAGACCAGGGCACAAACCCATGTCCCCTGCATCGGCAGGCAGACTCTCAACCACTGCGCCACCAGGGAAGCCTGGTTTACTGAATATTTTAAGGTCTGTGGAGACCTACTGCTCAGAAAAAATATTCCTTTCAAAATATTACTACTTATTGACAATGCATTTGGTCATCGAAGAACTCTGATGGATGTATAAGACTAATGTTGTTTTCACGCCTGCTAACACAACATCCATTCTGTAGCCCATGGATCAAGGAGGAATTTCAACTTTTTTTTTTTGTCTACTATTTCTACTATTGATGAAGAAACATACATGCTGTGGAAAAAAAAAATTGCTAGAGCCACCCCAACTTTCAGCAACCACAACCCTGATAAATCAGCAGCAACAACAATGAGGCACAACCCTACACCAGCAAAAAGATTATGACTCACTAAAAGCTCAAAAGCTGGTTAGCAATTTTTAGCAATAAAGTATTGTTTAATTAAGATATGTTCATTGTTATTTTTAGACATAATGCTATTGCACTTAATAGACTACAGAATAATGTAAACATAACTTTTATATGCACTGGGAAACGAACAGCAACAACAAAAATCATGTGACTTGCTTTATTGTGCTATTCACTTTATTGCGGTGGTCTGGAACCAAACTTGCAATACTACTGAGGTACGCCTGAACTAAACTGGAAGTCCTCAGGCTAAAATTTTTACCACCATCACCCCCCGACTACTAAATTCTTGGTGTATGGTATCATTTCAGCTAAGCAAATAAAGTAAGCATACTTCTATTTTGGATCTCAATTGTTCTGCCTCTAGGAAGTAATCCAGATGAAATTTCAATGTGCATAACTATTGAAAAATATCTTCTAGAAAAACATGATGTCTGGTCTTCCCTGGTGGCGCAGTGGTAAAGAATATGCCTGCCAATGCAGGGGACACGGGTTCGAGCCCTGGTCTGGGAAGATCCCACAGGCCGCGGAGAAACTAAGCCCGTGCGCCACAACTACTGAGTCTACACTCTGGAGCCCACAAGCCACAACTACTGAAGCCCGTGTGCCTACAGCCCATGCTCCACATCAAGAGAAGCCACTGCAACGAGAAGCCCGTGCACCACAACGAAGAGTAGCCCTTGCTCGTCGCAACTAGAGAAAGCCTGTGTGCAGCAACGAATACCCAACGCAGCGAAAAATAAATAAAAATTTAAAAAATAAAAAACATTATACTCATGTTTTTAAGTTTCATTTTTAAAACATACATACATATATAAATAAAGGTATACAGTAAAAAAAAATCTTAAATTAGCTCTGGTTGATGAGATTATAATTTTCTTTTTCTTCTTCTTTTTTTTAGGAAAAACTTTAAGTTACATTAAAAAGAGGTTATATGCTTTGCTCTGACCTAAGTACTATATCATTCACTCTAAGAAAGACAATATAAGTCAGCAGATTTCAACAGATGTTAATAAATTATGTTAAACCTTGAAATGGCAGATATCAAACATGCTTTTGAAACAAATATAACACAGGAGTTGAGCTTTAACATTCTCTCTGATCAATCTGATGGATTTTTATTTCTCCTACAAACAAATATTATTGTCAAGGTATCCTAAATTCTCAGCTTGTGTCTAAGTTCAAATCATATGACAGTCTGGGGGAAATACACGTCTTGATTTAGGAAAATATAACTCCCCTAGACAATTAAACAGAGACATGATAGATTTCTCACCTTGTAAGATTTAGCCACAGCCAAATAATAAATGGTATTATTATGGTTTCGATTTTTTCTATAAATTTCTTATTCATTTATTCTCTCATTCACTTTTTAATTAAAACAAAAGAAGTCTACAGCCACAATTCATTACCTATAGCCTACCAATAAAGCCCGGTTTCAACCTCACATCTTTGGGAGCAATACTGTCAATCTTTTCAGACCTATAACAAGCACTACCCGCCTTGACTATATACAATCTAAAATGTTTAAATAGTATTTTGTGCTTTTCAATAAGATAGTCCCCAGTGGCAGCCACAGAAACCAACAGCAGCCCCCAGACGTCTTTTGAAGAACCATTATTTTAGTGAATTGATTGGTGGGGTGAGGTGTGGCAGAGTGGGACTGTTAAAGTAAGAGAAGAAACTGAAATAATACTTCATTGTAAACTTTCTAACACTGTAGCACCAGCCAGCAAGCAATGAGGTACATGTAAAATGAGTATATTCTGATTACAGAACAATTATTATTATTAGATGCCATACTTTTGAAAAAACATGCATAAAATTGTGTAAAATGTCATCTTCCTTCTCTTGCCATTCAGGTGTCTTATTGTTTGCATGGCTTCTAGAGTTCTCAGACTTGTCTTACAAGGTATGCATAATAAAATGGACTATACTGTACCCAAGTCTGCATGAAGCTTTAAGTTGGAAGTGGAGCATTCTTTCCAGGTCAAGGGTACTTATTACCCATAGCCCTGAATACTTGACCCCCTACAATGACCATCCATCTAATTCAAAAATTATTCAAACTTTTGACCTCAGGGCCCTTAACCTGGCAAGGTGATTAAAACCTAGACTCACATATACATACTCAGTTACACTTGAGTGCTAAAGGGAAGAAATTCATATCATAAAGCATCTCAGGAAATGTATACTTATTCAGTCCTAGTTACATGACACTTTATTAGTAAGTTTAGAATAATGGGCTCCTCACACTTGCTCCAGCTTCCAGAGGCCCCCACAGGAGCATGTGGCAATACCAGGAAGTCCCCATTAGAAACCTCCCCGCTTCACAGAGTCACTTTAGAGCTCTGGCCTAGACCAGTCACTCCACCTTGACCAGATAATCCTGGCAGCCTCTCTCTGCTCACACGTGTAGACTTTGGACAGGTTTCACATGAGCTGGAACAGAGATATACTTTTATATGCCCAACTTAAAAGACAACAAAGGATGCCTTTGTTAAGGAAGTGAAGTTATAAAAATTAATTCACGCTTTCTTTTACTCATTCATTCCTTCATCGCTGAAAAACTCCTGAATTCCAATTCTGCTAGGCATTGTGCTAGGCAATGGGATTCCTCACCCTTGAAAATCCAAATATGATTCGAATCACATTTTAGTCAGAGATTTAAGAGCCTTTTAAAAAATATTCACTTTAAATTGAGGTGAATATTTTCTCATCCTTTTGATATTTCTGCATGAAATTTTATTCACTGGAAAATAATTTGTATTTCTGTAGATACTAAATTTCTTAACTTTTTTTTAAAAAGCCTTTAAAGCTATATTAATAAAAAATTTTAAATGGACATATACCATTTTAATTTAACTTGGAAGAATAGTGAGTTGCTAATTTTTCATTCTTTAGATTATATTTTCTATGTATATATAGGGACACATCAAAGTTTTACAGGCACTCTCATATATTGCTTGTACAAATAAAAATCTTTACAAACTATCTGAAAGGTAATTTGCCAAAATGTATCTAAAGTAGTCTTATCCTTAGGCCTGGAAATGTCATATTTAGAAACTTATCCTAAGGAAATAATCAAAAATATGTACAAGGATGCTCATATTATTTATGATAGGTGAATAACTGAGCCAACCTAAATACCAATAATAGAAAATTGATTAAAATAGTAATGGTTAAACCATATTATATATGGATACCAGAAGCCATTAAAAATCACATTGCAGAGAAATATTTAAGGATATTTGGATATGTCTGGCAAAATAAATTAGGTGAAAATGTGATAAATGGAAAAAAACAAATTGGTGTGATCCAGCTTAGAAAGGGAAGGGAGGAAGGGAGAGAATGAGGGAGGGAAGGAGGAAGGAAAACTGCAGAAAGGTATGAGAAGAACTTATAATGGTTTAGAAATGCAAACTTTTAGTCAAAAGTCTGGGCTTAAATCTGTGTAATCTTCAACAGATTAATCTCTCTGCTCCTGTTTCTTCACCTGTAAAATGGATTAGTAATAGTACCTTCATCATAGGATTTCCGGGGATATTAAACAAACTATTATATTTAAACTGAATACCATACTATAATGCCTGGAACACATTGATCACTCAGTACTTTTTAACTATTAGTATTATACAATAACATCTTAAAGTAATTAATTCTGGAAGGTGATGTAAATTATTTTTATTAACTTTTTAAAGGAAAAAAGCATCTGATTCTTTTTTTTTAAATAGAGGAGTATCTAATTTTATTTATATTTTTTCACAATTTTATTTATTTATTTATTTATTTTATTTATTTTTGGCCGCATTGGGTCTCCGTTGCTGCACACGGGCTTTCTCTAGTTGCAGCAAGCGGGGGCTACTCTTCGTTGTGGTGCACGGGCTTCTCATTGCGGTGGCTTCTCTTGTTGTGGAGCATGGGCTCTAGGTGCACAGGCTTCAGTATTTGTAGTATGCGGGCTCAGTAGTTGTGGCTCATGGATAGAGCGCAGGCTCAGTAGTTGTGGTGCACGGGCTTAGTTGCTCCGCAGCATGTGGGATCTTCCTGGACCAGGGCTGAACCCGTGTCCTCTGCATTGGCAGGCAGATTCTTAACCACTGCGCCACCAGGGAAGCCCCAAGCATCTGATTCTTATATCTTTTTATTACAAATATTTTTGAAGTTTGCTTTCTTCTTAAGTTCCTTAGTGTTTAAGCATCCCCTTTATTCACATCACTGTAACTAGACTGCAAGGTTACAATCTGCAAACTTTCTGGTTCAATGCAATAATGCAATTACTACAAAACACTACCATTAAATATGTGTATGGTGTTTCCCTGCTAATAAAACATATTGAGACAGCTATTCAAATTAATAGTTCTAATTAATCACAAAATGAAATAGGTGATGTATAATTAATGAAATATTAAATTGATACAAACATTTCTACATAGTAACAAGAAGACAGATTACTATATGTCATCTAAGCCAGCGACATAGACACATCTATGTACTAACACCAAGATACATCTATATACTGATGAATCTTTAACGTCCTCATAAAACTGAATAAGGCCTTCTTATTCACTAGTACGTCCTTCTCCATTGCCCAGAAGAAACCATATTTCCCTGTGATGTGCCCTCCTGACCCAAAAAGAAGTTCATAGTAAGATGTGTAGCAACAGAAAGAATTTGGTTCAACAAATAAAAAAACGTTTTTAGGAGGCTGCTGGGATGATTTCCCCAGGTGTACATAACTCCAAAGAGGCCAAACTCCCAAGTAGGTGCAGTGCACAGCAATCTATTCACTTCACGTGTACAATATCTATAAACAAATCTGTGAAAATGAGACCATGGATTTTAAATCCTTCAGCTCTTCATTGCTGAACCTGATACTGCATCATATGAAAAAAAAAAGCCCCCATTCTAGCAGTACAAGCGGGTATAAAGAGAAATTTTGGTCCATGGGACCTCTGAATTACATAAATCAAAGCTATTAGAATTCAAGGGATCGACTGTGAAGAAAACAATCTATTGAAAGGAATCAAGAAGCACTGTGGCAGATAAAAGGGACAAAAGCATACAATCCTTATATTAATCATCTACTGCTATAAAACAAACTACTCCAAAACTTAAAACAGTAATCAGCTGTTTGCTCTTGATTCTCTGCATTTAGGCTATGCTAAATGACTAACCAGGTGGTTAGTAAGCTAGCGTGACCTGAGATCATTCAGGCAACTGCAATCATAGAGATAGCAGTGTGATCCCAGAGGACAAGCTCCACTGTGTAAGCATCTAACAAACCTCTGTAGACATGTTCGCTATAATTCTACTGGCCAAAGGAAGTCATATGGCCAAGCCAAGAGTCAGGGTAGGAGTCTACAAAAGAGCTTGAGAACCAAGAGGCATGGCTTATAGGAGCTGGGGGGAGGGGAGGGGATGCTAATGTAACAATCTATCAAAGTTCTGCCATCTGGACCCAACGAATCATATCCCTCCCACATGCAAACACATGCAACCCTTCCCAGGATTTCCAACATCTCCTCTGACTTTTGCAAAAGGATCAAATTTTATTACCTCATAATATGCATCAGCTCCAAGTATGGATGAGGGTACAACTTGAATGCAGCTCATCTTGAATCAGAAGTTTACGAAGCAAAAAGAAAAAATTGTCTGTCCCCCAAATATCCAACATACAATGGAAAGACAGGGGACAGGATAACTACAATAGATTTTAAAAGGGAATAGGAGAAACAAAGAAGTCATTTATCCATACAGGTCTAAAATCCAGCAGCAGATGTTGTCAGAGCCTCCTAACACAGGGACAGGAATATTCTTTTAATTAGGGCCCATTTCTGTTATCTGGAATGGTTTCCTAATCTATTCTTCTCCATGGCTCTTTGCTCTGCCCTCTGGGCTTTGGGGTTCTTTTTAAACAGAAATGCTCCTATTCATAGTAAATTGAGGCCAAGAGGCCTCTTTTTAAACTGACCGTTCCTTTTAGTATAAGCCAATTCTAATCTCTTAAAACTTTGTAGACTTCCTATGCATCTAACTGAGGTTCATTCTATTCCCCCTAAAACTATATCCATAAATCTTTCAAACTAGATCTTGCTCTAATTTGGAAGTGTTAGGTTGTTAGGGCACAAAAACCCTTAATATTCTTATCATCTCTTTCATCTAGATAAAAGGAACTACCTTAAATCTTTCTAAGATCTTAATAAAGAGTACTTGATATTTACTCCAGGCCACTTTTTACTTTAAGAATCTTTTGCCTGCCAGAGACTACTAAAGAAACGGTTTTATTTTCCAATACAGAAATTCCTGGACACCCTGTATTTCCTCTAATTTCTGCTTTAAGTTCATTTCTCTCTTCCCATACGTTATACAAAGCTATCAGAAGCCAGTTGACAATTTCAACATTCTGCCTGGATCCTTAAGCCAGATCTGCAAATTCAGTACATACATCTTCTGTATTCTAAGTTCCTGTAAGTAACAGTTTTTAAAATTGTTTCAGAACCATAAAAATGCATCATCATCATTCCAATCTCCAATAACAGTTTCCTCACCACCTCTCCAGATTCCATTAACAGTTGTTTGTCATTTTTCCAGCCTCTGCCAACAATTCCTTTACCATTTTTCTAGACCTCAACTGCGGCCCAGTCCAAAAACCAATGCAACATATTTTAGGATTTTGTTATGGCATCACCTCACTAATAATACCAATTTTAGTTTCAGTCACCTATTGCTGCATGACAAACCATTCCAAAACTGTGCCTTAAAAGAATAACCATTTATTTGATCATCATGCTGCAATTTGGGCTCCACTCAGTGGGAGCAGATCCTCTGCTGCTTTCTCCTGTGGTCACTCATGTGGTTGTAACCATATGGGGCTCAAATGGGGCTGGAAGTCCTAGATGGCCCTAGTCATATGTCAGGTATTTACCTGGGGATTGTTGGCCAGAATGTCTCATTTGTCCTTCAATGTGCCCTCTAGCAGGACAGGCTGAGTTTCTTGCATGTTCCCAGTTCACAAGTGCTCACCATGTTTCCACCTGAATAACATCTGCTGATGCCCCATGGTTAAAGCAAGTCACATGGCCAGAGTCAATGTGGGGGGAACTACACAAATCAATGAGGGACTTATGATTCATTGAGAAGCTATTACTGTAAAAATCTACAAGTCTCCCACCCTAAGTGAATGTGCCATTCTCTCAGCTGACACTCTGTGCTTCCTATCGGTCATTTAAAAAACTACAGAAATAAAAGATGGTTTATATTGTAAAAAAGAAAGAGAGGAAGGAAGGAAGGAAGGAAGGAAAGGAGGGAGGGAGGAAGAAAATTAGCTGGTAAAACAAGTAAACTAAATGAAGCAAAAAAAATTAACATTCTTAAAATGTCTTAAAAAATTAAAAAACATTCTTAAAGCTACAAAGTGCAGAACACACATTTTAAAGTTTTAATAAAGTAGAAAGATAATATAAAAGTAAAATTAGGAAGAGGAAATAAAAACAAAGTTTATAAACTAGCAAGAAAATCTACAATGAAAATAATATAAATTGATAAAACAACTGGTATGAGATTAAAAACAAGAAAATAAGCTAAAACTAGCACAGATATATGGTAAATAATTCAATAGACAAAAGGATGGGGAATAAAAAATATATTTTTAAAAAATACTAAGAGTTAGAATTCAAAAGCTTAACAAACCAAGGCAATCAGGATTTTTCAAGCAAAAGTTGTTCGCATTTTGGCAAATCCCCCAACAATCTGTCATACCCAAGAGCTGGGGCTCTCTGTAAAAAACCAGTTCTCAAACTTGAGCATTTACAGGCTTGTCACAATGCAGATTCCAAGATCCTAGCAGTGATTCTAATTTCATAGATCTGAAATAGGGCTCGGGTACACAGGTAATGTTAATAAAAAAGGCCCAAGAACCACACTAACTGCAAAAGGGCTTTCTCAGACCATGCACCTCCTTATCCTTTGTGTTGCATTTACTGCTTGAAGCCGTTATGACAGGCCCACATTTAAAATTTCAGAATCAAGAGCTAACATGCTCCACTCCCTTAGTTATAGCTCAATTTGAGCAGCTTCACCCTTTCAATCTTCCCTCCAGCAATAAAGCAGCATTTTTCATATTACAGGTCATGACCAGTGAGTGAGTCGTAGAATCAATTTAATGGGTTGTGACCAGAATAGAAAATATCAGAGGGCATTGCACATAATGATGGTAATTACAGTTTAAGCACTGTTACATGAAACTTTTGTTTCAGTCATGTGTCTGTGTGTACAATGAAAACCTATAATATGAGTCATGGGCAAAAAGGTTTGAAAATTTCTGCTATAAAGAATATGATGGATTCATCAGGGAGCTAAAAAGTTTTTCAGGTGCAAAGTGCAGAAACACCCTCAAATTTAAAGGAAAAAAATTTTAATGATGATAATTTCATTTTATCATATTGCTATAGGGTTTAATTATTCAGGCACTTTAATGCTTCAAAGAACAAATTTAATATGCAGTTATTCACCATCCCCTTGAACAGGTAGGTAAAAGAAATATGGTCCCTTTCTTTTAGAAGCTTACAAAGTAATTAGTATTAACCCATAGTTAAGATGACTAGAGGACAATAAAAAAGAATTTATAATCATAAGTTAAATTTACAGGGCTGTAGGATTTCAAATAAGTGAATGATGGAATTAGGGAAAGTTGTGTAAAGAAGATAGGACTTGAGTTTAGCCTTAAAGAAGTGTAAGATAAAGAAAAAGCAGACAGGAAAAGGTACAGTATTGAGTCTTGTTGTATAGTCAAACTAGGCTAACTGCCTATAAAAAGAATCTCCAAAGCTCAGTCTATAATACAATAGTGAGTGGATTTACTACACCCACTATTGGGTGTAGTACAATACACCCAGTACTACACCCAGTCATTGGGAAACCCAGGTTCTTTCTATCCTGTAGATCCACCATCTCCTGTGGCCTCCAAGTCCTCAACTGGATCCTCTGCATTCAGCCAGCAGACAGAAGAGAGAGCATGGATTACAAAGAAGGATTTTATGGGTCAGGCCTGGAAATGGCACCTCATTTTTCTGGTCTTTTTTCACTGGCCAGAACTCAGTCACATTTGACTACTAGGAAAGGAAAAAATACAGCCTAGGACCAAAATGGTGTACCTCCATTCATCACTAGCTCTCTCTCACAACTAAAACATCCTAGAAGTAATTAACAAATACAGGAAGACTCTGAAAGATGTAAAGAAGATATACTGGAGGCTAGGGACCTTAGGACTTGAGGAGTGACACGGTGGTGAGTTCCCTGGGTTTTCCTTTTGCTTCCCATGCATCCTAGATGAGGTGCTAGAGAAGCCTGCAACCAGGAACCACCAATAGTCAGGACAAAAAAGCCTGAAGAAGAGCCTATTTTTTATCCAAAAGACTGGAAAAGGATGGCCAAGTGCAACAAAAAAAAAACATTTTTTATAATACCTGTCCTAATCCAGCCAAACACCAAAGGAAAAACTGGCCCAACACCGTCGTGTCGGTGGGCTGAGCAGGGACCTAGACTTCCAGCCTCACCCAGCAGCAGTGAGACTGGGCAGGGTCCCTTCACTTCCCCTGACTCAGCAACAAAGAGGTAGAATGAGAGTGCAGGCAGTGCTAATCAGCACACTTTCTCCTACCCCAGTGTTAGTTTGGCAATTTCTTTAAAAATTAAACATAAATGTGCCATACAACTTAGCAATTCCACTCCTAGGTATCTGCCCAAGAGAAATGAAAACATGTTTATACAGAGACCTGTACACAAATGTCCACAGCAGCATTATTCACAATAATGAAACTGTAGAAACAACCTAAATGTTCATCGACTGGTGAACAGATAAACAGAATGTGATATATCCATACAATGGAATACTATTCAGCAATAAAATTATACCAACTATTGATATATGGTACAACATAGATAAACCTCAAAACACATTATGGTAAGTAAAAGAAGCCGGACAAAAAGACCACATATAGTTTGGTTCTATTCACAGGAAATGTCCAGAAAAGGCAAATCTATAAAGCAGATCAGTGGCTGCCTAAGGCAAGGTGGAAGCAAGAATTAATTAACTTCAAACAGGCATGAGGGATCTTGGAAACTTTCTAAAAGGTGATGACTGTACAGTGCTACAAATTCAATAAAAATCATTAAGTCACTCAGAATGGGTATAAACCTGTTTTTTAAAAACTAGATGGAATAAAATAATGAACTACCATGTTATCCATCATCTAGATTCAACATTATGAACTCATGGCCAATCTTGTTTCATCTGTAACCCCACTCCACTTTTCCTCCTCTAATATTAAAATAAATTTCAGCTATTTTATATATATGTATGTATAGGTATGTATGTATATTTCATTGCAAATTTTATTAGATTCATAGTATAGAAGATAAGGATTTTTAACCTAATCACAATATCATTTTTACATCTTAAAAAATATATTAAAGCACACTTTCCTTGACCATTTTAAATAATATTTTGTTGCTTTCTCATATTTTCAGTTTCCTTTTTTACTTCTTTAAACAAACTACATTTAACAGCTGATAGTTCTAATATCTAAAGTCTTTAAGGTCTGATTCTACCAAGGGTTGTTATTGACTCTCGTTTAAAGCACTCACTTCCTTGTATGATATTTTTTACTGTGATATCATGTTCATCAAACTTTGCATGTGCCCAGGAGGACTGCTGATAGCTTCTGCCAGGTGCCTGAGGCTACCCTAAACCCCTGTCCACTATAAATTACTATCTCTGTTTAGGGTTTTTCAGTTACAGTGAAAGAGAATTCAAATCTCAATTCCACATTAGGGCTTTTACTCTGTACTCAGAGACTTGACAATTTTTCTCTCATAACAAATTCTGGTTTTAGTTTATCAGTTCCCCAAAGATGTGTCTCTTCCATGATCCTGAATTTATTCAGAATTTCTGTCCCAACTCTGTACCTTGTATCAGTCCAGGGCTGATCCCCATGTGGCCATTAAAACCAAAACTCTAAGTTACCAGGAAATGACAAATGTCCAGAAGACAGCTGATTATTTTAATGTGTACTTACTACTCTAGAAATGTATTCCCCCTTATGTGTGGTCTCTGGTCATTTCCCTTACCTTCCTGCAAGGTCACTATGCATTTTTAAAGATTTTTAATGTTTTATTTTTACTTTTTAATGAGTTCTGCATGGGAAATATTTTCAAGATGTCTATTCTGCCATCTTTCCAGAAACTGAATTCTAATTCCTTCTTAGAAAATCTATAATCTTCAGTTTAACATAGGGTGTCTTCCATCAAACTGAGTTTCAAACTTTAAAATCTTTCATCTCCCACTTATAATATAAGCTTGACTGAGCTCTGCCCACCAGAGCTACAACCAGCTCTACCCACCACCAGTCCCTCCCATCAGGAAACTTGCACAAGCCTCATAGATAGCCTCATCCACCAGAGGGCAGACAGCAGAAGCAAGAAGAACTACAATCCTGCAGCCTGTGGAACAAAAACCACATTCACAGAAAGACAGACAAGATGAAAGGCAGAGGGCTATATACCACATGAAGGAACAAGATAAAACCCCAGAAAAACAACTAAATGAAGTGGAAATAGGCAACTCTCCAGAAAAAGAATTCAGAATAATGGTAGGGAAGATGATCCAGGACCTCAGATAAAGTATAGAGGCAAAGATCGAGAAGATGCAAGAAATGTTTAACAAAGACTTAGAAGAATTAAAGAAAAAACAAACAGAGATGAACAATACAATAACTGAAATGAAAAATACACTAGAAGGAATTAATACCAGAATAACTGAGGCAGAAGAATGGATAAGTGACGTGGGAGACAGAATGGTGGAATTCACGGCAATGGAACAGAATAAAGAAAAAAGGAATGAAAAGAAATGCAGACAGCATAAGAGACATCTAGGACAACATTACATGCAACAACATTCGCATAATAGGGGTCCCAGAAGGAGAAGAGAGACAGAAAGGACCATAGAAAATATTTGAAGAGATTATAGTCTCTTCCCTAACTTCCCTAACATGTGAAAGGAAGTAGCCACCCAAGTCCAGGAAGCACAAAGAGTCCCATACAGGATAAACCCAAGGAGAAACATACCAAAACACACAGTAATCAAATTGGCAAAAATTAAGGACAAAGAAAAATTATTGAGAGCAGGAAGGAAAAATCGACAAATAACATACAAGGGAATTCCCATAAGGTTAACAGCTGACTTCTCAGTAGAAACTCTACAAGCCAGAAGGACTGGCATGATATACTTAAAGTGATGAAAGGGAAGAACCTACAACCAAGATCACTCTACCCGGCAAGGATCTCACTCAGATTCGATGGAGAAATCAAAAGCTTTACAGGCAAGCAAAAGTTAAGACAACTCAACACCACCAAACCAGCTATACAATAAATGCTAAAGGAACTTCTTCAAGGGGGAAACACAAGAGAAGAAAACGACATACAAAAACAAACCCAAAACAATTAAGAAAATGGTAGTAGGAACATACATATCAATAATTACTTTAAACGTGAAGGGATTAAACGTTCCAACAAAAAGACACAGGCTTGCTGAATGGATACAAAAACAAGACCCATATATATGCTGTCTACAAGACACCCACTTCAGATCTAGGGACACATACATACAGAAAGTGAGGGGATGGAAAAAGATATTCCATGCAAATGAAAATCAAAAGAAAGCTGGAGTAGCAATACTCATATCAGATAACAGAGATGTAAAAATAAAGAATGTTACAAGAGACAAGGAAGGACACTACATAATGATCAAGGGATCAACCCAAGAAGAAGATATAACAATTATAAACATATATGCACCCAACATAGGAGCACCTCAATATTAAGGCAACTGCTAACAGCTATAAAAGAGGAAATCGACAGTAACACAATAATAGTGGGGGACTTTTAACACCTCACTTACACCAATAAACAGATCAACCAAACAGAAAATTAATAAGGAAACACAAGCTTTAAGTAACACAATAGACCAGAGAGATTTAATTGATATTTATAGGATATTCCACCAAAAACAGCAGATTAAACTTTCTTCTCAAGTTCGCACAGAACCTTGTCCAGGATAGATCACATCTTGGGTCACAAATCAAGCCTCAGTAAATTTAAGAAAACTGAAATCATATCAAGCATCTTTTCTGACCACAACACTATGAGATTAGAAATCAATTACAGGGAAAAAAACACAAACACATGGAGGCTAAACAATATGTTACTAAATAACCAAGAGATCACTAAAATATAAAAGAGGAAATCAAAAAAATACCTAGACAAATGACAATGAAAAAACAACGATCCAAAACCTATGGGATGCAACTAAAGCAGTTCTAAGAGGGAAGTTTATAGCAATACAAGCCTACCTCAAGAAACAACAAAAATCTCAAACAATCTTACACCTAAAGGAACTAGAGAAAGAAGAAGAAACAAAACCCAAAGTTAGCAGAAGGAAATAAAGCATAAAGATCTGAGCAAAAATAAATGAAATAGAAACAAAGAAAACAGTAGCAAAGATCCATAAAACTAAAAGCTGGTTCTTTGAGAAGATAAACAAACTTGATAAACCATTAGCCAGACTCATCAAGAAAAAGAGGGAGAGGACTCAAATCAATAAAATCAGAAATGAAAAAAGAGAAGTTACAACAGACACCACAGAAATAAAAAGCAGCCTAAGACACTACTACAAGCAACTCTATGCCAATAAAATGGAAAACCTAGAAGAAATGGACAAATTCTTAGAAAGGTATAACCTTCCAAGACTGAACCAAGAAGAAATGGAAAATATAAACAGACCAATCACAAGTAATGAAATTGAAACTGTAATTAAAAATCTTGCAACAGGGCTTCCCTGCTGGTGCAGTGGTTGAGAGTCCGCCTGCTGATGCAGGGGACACGGGTTCATGCCCCGGTCTGGGAAGATCCCACATGCCGCAGAGTGGCTAGGCCCGTGAGCCGTGGCCGCCGAGCCTGCGCATCTGGAGCCTGTGCTCCGCAACGGGACAGGCCACAACAGTGAAAGGCCCACATACCACAAAAAAAAAAAAAATCTTGCAACAAACAAAAGTCCAGGACCAGATGGCTCCACAGGTGAATTCTATCAAACATTTAGAGAAGAGCTAATCCCATCCTTCTCAAAGTCTTCCAAAAAACTGCAGAAGAAGGAGCACTCCCAAACTCATTCTATGAGGCCACCATCACCCTGATACCAAAACCAGATAACCATACTACAGAAAAAGAAAATTACAGACCAATATCACTAATGAACTGTAATTTTCTGCAAATATTATATGTGATATAATATCACTTCAAAAATCCTCAACAAAAAACTAGCAAACAGAATCCAACAACATATTAAAAACAAATGCTGGAGAGGGTGTGGAGAAAAGGGAACCCTCTTGCACTGTTGGTGGGAATGTAAATTGATACAGCCACTATGGAGAACAGTATGGAAGTTCCTTAAAAAACTAAAAATAGAACTACCATACGATCTAGCAATCCCACTACTGGGCATATACCCAGAGAAAACCGTAATTCAAGAAGACACATGCACCCCAATATTCATTGCAGCACTATTTACAATAGCCAGGTCATGGAAACAACCTAAATGCCCATCAACAGATGGTACATATATACAATGGAATATTACTCAGCCGTAAAAAAGAACGAAATTGGGTCATTTGTAGAGCTGTGGATGGATCTAGAGACTGTCATACAGAGTGAAGAAAGTCAGAAAGACAAAACAAATATCATATATTAATGTATATATGTGCAACCTAGAAAAATGGTACAGTAGAACTGGTTTGCAGGGCAGAAATTGAGACAAAGATGTAGAGAACAAAAGTATGGCCACCAAGGGGGGAAGCAGGGGTAGTGGTGGTGGTGGGATGAATTGGGTGATTGTGATTGACATGTATACACTGTTGTGTATAAAATGGATGAGTAATAAGAACCTGCTCTATAAAAAAATAAATAAAATAAAATTCAAAAAAAATAACATAAGCTTAATTTCTATCTTTGTTTAAATGCCAAATGTACTATGAAACCATCCCCAAATTAAATAACTTACTAATTACATCATTCAATAAACCAAAACAAAATGGAACGAAATATCTCTGTGAACAGGAATATTATCAGGAGGCATTATAGCACAGTGATAAAGCACAACTTTTATTGGTTATTATTTAGTAAAATGGAAAGCATTATCAGAGTTGGTTCAAATCACTTCTAAAACCTAATGGCTATGTAAGTTAATGTAAATCATATCAAATGTCTGGCCTCAGTTTTCTCAAATGTAAAGTTTAGAACCTGAATCAATATCTCTTAATGTATCAAAAATTCTAGGCATATGAATCTGAATAAAATGTTAAATTTTTAATTAAAATTTTTTTTTTAAATCTGTAAAAATCATTACTATACCAATCAGCAAGCATCATGCGTATACCCAGCAGAGCATACAGAAGTACTGTTAAAGGGGCATGATGTATACAGCCTACTCTCAACTGGTTCAATAACATACATATGTGTGAGTATATACACATAGAAACATAGATGCATATATTATATGTTATCTATTATATGTTATATATGGGGGGAGGAGAGGAAAGAAAGAGAAAGGAAGATAATAAAATCAACCCGGCAAAATACTGAAAACTGGTGAATCGGAGTAGAGAGCACATGGGAGTTATCTGTACTACTCTTAAAACTTTTCTGTAAATCTAAAATTACTTCAACGTTAAAAAAAGAGAGAGTGCTGTGAAGTCAGTGTTTAAACAACAGACCTAACCCTGGCTATATAGAACAGAAGCTCACTGCTATTCTATCACGGGACGTGAAGAAAATCCATGAAGGGACATTATAAAGTTATCATTCACTCACTGTTTCAGTATCACATATGTTTGTTGCTATAAATACAAACTGATCTATTTAAACTCTCTATTAATGACTGGTTGCAGAACTACATAAAAATGCATAACATCCTAAGGGGTAAAAACCTCAGGTGAGATTTTTGAGCAAAAAGTAATTTGGGAAGAAAGCACACGTGTAAGCTAATAAAGCCTTCCAACATTAACACCTGGCTTCCCTCAAAGTCAGCCTCAGTCAACCAAGGGGACTAAGAGCACAGAGCAGTCAGCATCACAGGAAATGTGTGCCCAGCGGTTCCCAGCATCTTAGAAGCGAAAATTCAGCAGGTAACATAAAACTCCCTAACTCCACCTTAAATTCTGGCATATAAATCACAGTACATCTCTTTTCTTGAGAGTCTATTTGTATCTAGCTTCTCAGAATGTCAAAATAATAGTTACAACCACTATAACCATTGTATATTAAGCCCACTATAGGTTTTAAATTTTTTTAATAAAATAAAATAATGTGACAGAAAGAGAGAAAGAGCATCAGCCTCTTTGCTTGCTTTTTTGATAGAACTTTTAATTTTAAACTCAGCAGGGAACAAGATAATGACTGCAAAGAGCCAGGTAGAAGTCGAAGAGGTTTATTACAAACCAGTTTCTTCAAGATCATTTGCAGGTAGCTGACAGTCAAGGCAATTTTGAACCAATGAATGTGTGGTATTGATGAATAAAGACCTAAATGCTGATTATACTCTATTTTCCCTCACATTCTCTAATTTTCTAATCTATTCTGCATAAATCCTTCCCTGAAGTCTGAGCTAGAGAGATAGTATTGTGTAATGTTTTCAAGTATTTTCCCTTCTGGCTATGCAAAATGGTAAAAGGAAAAGGGCATACTACCTAAAAATTGTGTGGCAACTGCAACAAAAACAGGACAATGTCACTCACAATTATTCCTTTCACTTATTTTTTTATGTCTTAAATCTTAATTTTACACGTAGAAGGCATACACCTTTTATAAGAACCAGTGACGCTGCTGCAGGCATTCTCACTCAAATAAAATCTAAAACTTTGGTGTGAGGTCATTAAACGTTTCCTAGGGTAACTTTTTACTCTAAAAGTCTCTGTAAGCGATTGAACTCCTAATCTGAGTAATTTCATCTCACCAATATAAATTCCCTCTGTAGTTTCAACTGTATGCAATATCAGTGTTCGTTTCCTGAGTTAAATTAATGTTGAGTAACACGGCATTTCTTTAAAAAAAAAAAAAGTGCATCTACTTTCATGGTAACCTTTCAAGCAACCAGTAGAAGTGATTCATGTGCATGAGAAGGGAATAGGTCAGTATGAATAATCATTAACCAACAATATCTGCTAGTGTTCCTTGTGTGCAGAGCATTGCTAAAGTTACATCTCATCCAATAAAAGGGATATGCCTATACAACTTGATAAAAAAAATCAAATATTTCATAAACTGAATCCTATTTTCCACTGAATTATATCATTAACTTTATTTGCATTTATGACTTACCTTCAACTAGCTGTGGCTCTCCATGTTTGATCACCTCTATCCTTCTAGTCAGATACCTAATGAATTTGTAAATTAATACTGGAAAACCTAACCTCAAAAAAGAACCACTGAGTATTGTTTAAAAAGTAAAGAATTATTTCTTATAAGAGGGAATCCTGAAAATGAGCTTGTCCTATTAAATCTCAAGCCAACAGAATTTTTTTAAAGACATAAAAAGAGTTCTAATGCAAAATTTGTCACTCAAAGTGAATTTCGTGTTGTTATAACAGTATTTATTCAATAAACTCCAAAGGTTTGGTATTATATGTCCTTTAAATAAAATTCTAACTTTCATTTCTTGGATTTCCTTAAATAACATGTCTACAAGTTGCAGTGACCTTTTAAAAAAGCCACACTAAAGTGATGAACCAATTGGCCCTGGGCTATTTCCAACCTAACGGCATCTAAACTGGATCAATCCATTCCATAATTCAGTGACTCAGAATTTCAATCTATTCCAATTTTGTCGGACTTGGACTACAAAGACTAGGGTCATTCTAGGTAGACTCAAAGGTAAATACAACTTTTTAGATTACCTCTGAAATCAATCATTTGTCTTTGGCATCTTAGTGGCTGTGGTAGATGTACTTACCTATTCACAATTCCTCCTTCCCTCCCCACCTTCGTCATGATTTCCCTGTGGGTGGAATATACTTCCAACTAATTGCTTTGGGGTTTGCCATGTGACTTGTTTTTACCAATGGAATGTGGACAGAAGGGTAGAAGTTCTGAACTGAGGCTTTAAGACATTCTGAGTGTTTCCACTCACCCACCTGTGTCCTGCTATCACCCATAAGAGCACGCCCCAAGCTGTCACTATTCCTTCAGCAGAGGCTCCAGTGAGAGATACAGGAAGCAGACTGATCGAAACCCTTAGTCTAGAGTGACTACAATCAATCTACAGACCCATGAGTAAGAAATAAAGACCTGTTAAGTAAACCACTGAAATCTTGGGGTTGTTTGTTGCCACAGTAACAAACAAACTTAATACAGTGTCCAACCATAAAAGGTATTATTTTTCTGGTACCACTCTGTCTCAAATTAAAATTTCCAAGTCCATTCTCTAAAATAGTATGCTAAACCAATCAAGTTATTTCATTTCTGGATGTACCAGGCACTGACCAAACATTTGTCTGACAGCTTGATATCTTCTATATTCAACCTCATCTGAAGATTTATCTGTCAACTAGGATTAGTAATCCTTGAACCTCCCCTGCTAAAGCAAGAGTACCTTGAAGACAGAATCTGTAACTGATTCACCCACCCCTATAGCACCTAAAATAGTTTTGCACATACTAGCCATTTGATAAATGACTCCCTATTCCAACTCTCAGTTACCAGTGCTTATTATTATTATCCATATTCCAAAGTGACCCCGAGTCACAAAATTACTCACATATTTGAAATGACAGAAATGACTAGATATGAACTTTCTACCTGAATACACAGGGGAACTAAAGTACTATGCAATGAATGATGCTCAAGACTGATAACCTACACCAGTAGGAATTCCCTCAAAATGGCACACAGATTCCTTTAATGAATACTGAGACTTAGAATGGATAGCTGGATGATGAATCTCACGGTGCTACACACAAACATGTAGCAGAGATGGGTCAGCATTCGAGGGTACAATTCCAAGGGAGTTTCCAGAAAGGGGTCCGTGAGCCCCTTCACTGGATCACTTTTCGGTCTTGAGTCTGTTCATCACTGGTCCTCTGTGCCACTCTGTCTCCTGCTCAGTGTCCCAGTTATCTAATTTTCTCCATCACCCAACTGATCTTTTATTTTCTTTCCTCTTCTTCACATTTTTCTTCTTTCTTACCTATTGATTTTTCTGCCTTGAGTCTGTTCATCACTGGTCCTCTGGGCCACTCTGTCTCCTGCTCAGTGTCCCAGTTATCTAATTTTCTCCATCACCCAACTGATCTTTTATTTTCTTTCCTCTTCTTCACATTTTTCTTCTTTCTTGCCTATTGCTTTTTCTGCCTTCCTTTCATACTTTTAAGCCCTGGTACAAGAAGACATCACCATGGATCCAGAATACTCCTTCTGTTCCACAACAAATCAACCAACTGCAATAACCTGGATATAATTTTCAGGCCTCAGAGTCAATAAAAGCAGATGTGCTCCTTGAAGGAAGCTCAGGGACGTCCAGAGAGCTCCACACACCCTGCCAACTATTTAGTACTTGAATCATTAAAGAAATTTGAAGACAAGAATTTTTTCGAATTTTTTGCCAAAAATTCTGCTGAACCTCATGGTCTAAACATGTTCAGTTATCAAAGCTGTATAGTAGCAAAGATCTCTTCAACTATGCTGAATTAATTAATCACCATATTTCTTACTGCACTTTCAGCTCCTAAATAATTTTAAGTATGATTTAGTGATATCTAATGAAAGTATAAACAAGTTATCTATTATACTTAAAAGTGGTCTAAAATTCCTAAAATATAGGTCAAACCATAATAAACATACATTTTTTTCCTTTCTTCCCAGAATATTCTTTCCCCTTTTATTCCAAAAATAGCACCCCCTCTTCTTCTGGGAAGTGTCACCCTTACCTCACCATGAAAGCCCACAATGTGATTCAAATATACACTATCATTTTCTCACTCCAGCTAGCCACAGGCTAAGGGTGTGCACCTGTCCAAAGCTGGGCCAGTCATGGCACCCTAATCTTCTGGCCAAAGTTGATCTGTATTTGTATGGGTAAGGGCATATGGCCCAAGATGAATCAATCACAGTCCTTCCTCAAGATTTTTCAAAGTGAAATTAAGGCATAAGGAGAAGTCTCTCTCAGGCGGTGATGAAATTGGCATCTAAAGGCATGAGACCTTCCAGCTGCCATGTGCCCTGCATTGAGAAGAAAGCTGGTCTGAGAGAACTAAGCCAAGATGCAGACAGAAGCAGACGTTGAAATAGAAAAGACTGAGCACCCTGGCAGCATTCAAATCCCTGGTTCCAGTTGTCTCTGACAATTGCCACACTCCTTCCTTTCTCCTAGGTACATCATAAGCCTTCCAATCAATTCCCCTGTAGATCTAAGTCAATTCAAGCTGTTTTTCTGTAACGAGTAGCCAAGGATATTCTACATAATCTACCAAACAAACTACAAGTTAACAAATTTGACTTATTGGGGGTAGTGGTTCAGGAATACTGTAAGAAACTCTAATGTATGTTCAACAAACTTACTATTTAGTTAACAGACGTGGCATTTAAGGATGACACTATTTAACACGTTCTTCACTGGGGATAAGCCTTCTCTTTTCATAAAATGGTTGGTTCCTTGTGTTTTTTTCCTCTGAGCACAAGCCATGAACATAGATGTTCAGTGGGTATATACTGGGCTACAAACATGAAGATTGGGATACTATGATTGCCATATGATCCTCTGGAATGTCATGAGATCCCAGGTTAGGAGGCTTTGTGTTCTGGAAAAATCCATCTAAGGACAGTGAGGGTTGTGTAGCAAGACAGCACTAACTCAACTGGAGAATAATCATTATTCACATGATTATTTGTTACCAAAGGATAATACCTGTGGATGGGTTCAAAGGGATGAAAGGGACCAAAAAGGAATTTCGATGGCTATGGAGAAGGCAGTTTTAATCTCAAATGAAGGATCTGACTCAAAAGCTCAACAAAGAAAGTTTAGCTTTCCCTAAGAATTGGGTCTAAGATGAGGCTGCTAGGAATTCACAACTGAAGAAGTAGGAAATGTAAAATCCCATCTGTGTTCAAAGTATTAAACTCCATTTAGAAATAAAGCCATACACCTGTAAATCCCTCCTCCTATGCCTGCTGTACCCCATGCAATACAATATTTTTGCATTCAACGCAAGTGAACAGTTTGCTTGGGGCTGGTGACCCACCCTAGAGGGAGGGAACCTAAGAGACAGGGTTGAGCTTAGAATCCATTGCCCAAGAGAAGGCCCTAAATCACCCTCAAATGATGAAAGCAGAAGTAAATATTCAGACAACCCTGCTTTAGAACTTTAGCTTCACCCAAAGAGCACACACTCTAAGGATCTCACTGACCCCCTGAACTCAGGAAGAGACCTGATTCTCAGTACAATAATTACGATTTTAAAAAAGCAAATTCAGCAGAAGCCGGAGAAACAGAGAGATGGCAGCGAGATAAGGACCTGGCCTGCCAATTCCCACTCTGCAGATGAAGGGGCCACAGGCCAAGAAGTGCAGGTGCCTCTAGATGCTGGAAAAATAAATGAGTCCCGAGGGGAACAGCCAGCTCCACTCACCACCAGTCTCTCCCATCAGGAAACTTGCACAAGCCTCATAGATAGCCTCATCCACCAGAGGGCAGACAGCAGAAGCAAGAACTACAATCCTGCAGCCTGTGGAACAAAAACCACATTCACAGAAAGACAGACAAGATGAAAAGGCAGAGGACTATGTACCAGATGAAGGAACAAGATAAAAACCCAGAAAAACAACTAAATGGAGATAGGCAATCATCCAGAAAAAGAATTCGGAATAATGATAGGGAAGATGATCCAGGACCTAGGAAAAAGAATGAAGGCAAAGATCGAGAAGATGCAAGAAATGTTTAACAAAGACTTAGAAGAATTAAAGAAAAAACAAACAAAGATGAACAATACAATAACTGAAATGAAAACTACACTAGAAGGAATCAATAACAGAATAACTGAGGCAGAAGAACGGATAAGTGACCTGGAAGAAACACTGGTGGAATTCACCGCTACAGAACAGAATAAAGAAAAAGAATGAAAAGAAATGAAGACAGCCTAAGAGATCTATGGAACAACATTAAATGCAACAACATTCACGTTATAGGGGTCCCAGAAGGAGAAGAGAGAGAGAAAGGACCCGAAAAAATATTTGAAGAGATTATAGTCAAAAACTTCCCTAACATGGGAAAGGAAATAGCCACCCAAGTCCAGAAAGTGCAGAGAGTCCCGTACAGGATAAACCCAAGGAGAAACATGCCAAGACACACAGTAATCAAATTGGCAAAAATTAAAGACAAAGAAAAATTATTGAGAGCAGGAAGGAAAAAACGACAAATGACATACAAGGGAACTCCCATAAGGTTAACAGCTAATTTCTCAGAAGAAACTCTATAAGCCAGAGAGAGTAGCATGATATACTTAAAGTGATGAAAGGGGAGAAACTACAACCAAGATCACTCTACCTGGCAAGGATCTCACTCAGATTAAATGGAGAAATCAAAAGCTTTACAGACAATAAAAAGCTAAGACAATTCAGCACCACCAAGCCAGCTATACAACAAATGCTAAAGGAACTTCTCTAAGTGGGAAACACAAGAGAAGAAAAGCACTTACACAAACAAACCCAAAACAATTAAGAAAATGGTAGTAGAAACATACATATCGATAATTACCTTAAATGTGAAGGGATTAAATGCTCCAACAAAAAGACACAGGCTTGCTGAATGGATACAAAAACAAGACCCATATATATGATATCTACAAGGGACCCACTTCAGACCTAAGGACACATACAAACTGAAAGTGAGGGGATGGAAAAAGATATTCCATGCAAATGGAAATCAAAAGAAAGCTGGAGTAGCAATACTCATATCTGATAAAATAGACTTTCAAATAAAGAATGTTACAAGAGACAAGGAAGGACACTACATAATGATCAAGGGATCAATCCAAGAAGATATAACAATTATAAACATATATGCACCCAACATAGGAGCACCTCAATATTAAGGCAACTGCTAACAGCTATAAAAGAGGAAATCAACAGTAACACAATAATATTAGGGGACTTTAACACCGCACTTACACCAATAAACAGATCAACCAAACAGAAAATTAATACGGAAACACAAGCTTTAAACGACACAGTAGACCAGATAGATTTAATTGATACTTACAGGACATTCCATCCCAAAAACAGCAGATTACACTTTCTTCTCAAGTGCGAACAGAACATTTTCCAGGATAGATCACATCTTGGATCACAAATCAAGCCTCAGTAAATTTAAGAAAACTGAAATCATATCAAGCATCTTTTCAGACCACAACACTATGAGATTAGAAATCAATTACAGGGAAAAAAACACAAACACATGGAGGCGAAACAATACGTCACTAAAAAACCAAGAGATCACTGAAGAAATCAAACAGGAAATCAAAAAATGCCTAGAAACAATAGACAATGAAAACATGACGAGCCAAAACCTAAGGGATGGAGCTAAAGCAGTTCTAAGAGGGAAGTTTATAGCAATACAAGCCTACCTCAAGAAACAACAAAAATCTCATATAAACAATCTAACCTTACACCTAAAGGAACTAGAGAAAGAAGAACAAACAAAACCCAAAGTTAGCAGGAAGGAAAGAAAACATAAATATCAGAGTGGAAATAAATGAAATAGAAACAAAGAAAACATAGCAGAGATCCATAAAACTAAAAGCTGGTTCTTTGAGAAGATAAACAAAATTGATAAACCATTAGCCAGACTCATCAAGAAAAAGAGGGAGAGGACTCAAATCAATAAAATTAGAAAGGAAAAAGAAGACACCTCAGACACCGCAGAAATACAAAGCATCCTAAGAGACTACTACAAGCAACTCTATGCCAATAAAATGGACAACCTGGAAGAAATGGACAAATTCTTAGAAAGGTATAACCTTCCAAACTGAACCAGGAAGAAACAGAAAATATGAACTGACCAATCACAAGTAAAGAAATTGAAACTGTGATTAAAAATCTTCCAACAAACAAAAGCCCAGGACCGGATGGCTTCACAGGTGAATTCTATCAAATATTTAGAGAAGAGCTAACACCCATCCTTCTCAAAGTCTTCTAAAAAACTGCAGAGGAAGGAACACTCCTAAACTCATTCTATGAGGTCACCATCACCCTGATACCAAAACTAGACAAAGATACTACAAAAAAAGAATATTACAGACCAATATCACTGATGAATATAGATGCAAAAATCCTCAACAAAATACTAGCAAACAGAATCCAACAACACATTAAAAGGATCATACACCATGATCAAGTGGGATTTATCCCAGGGATGCAAGGATTCTTCAATATATGCCAATCAATCAGTGTGAAACACCATATTAACAAATTGAAGAATAAAATCCATATGATCATGTCAAAAGATGCAGAAAAAGCTTCTGACAAAATTCTACACCCATTTATGATAAAAAATCTCCAGAAAGTGGGCACAGAGGGAACCTACCTCCACATAATAAAGGCCATATACAACAAACCCACAGCAAACATCATTCTCAATGGTGAAAATCTGAAAGCATTTCCTCTAAGATCAGGAACAAGACAAGGATGTCCACTCTCTCCACTATTATTCAACATAGTGTTGGAAGTCTTAGCCACGGCTATCAGAGAAGAAAAAGAAATAAAAGGAATACAAATTGGAAAAGAAGAAGTAAAACTGTCACTGTTTGCAGATGACATGATACTATACATAGAGAATCCTAAAAATGCCACCAGAAAACTACTAGAGCTAATCAATGAATTTGGTAAACTTGCAAGATACAAATTAATGCACAGAAATCTCTTGCATTCCTATACACTAATGATGAATAATCTGAAAGAGAAATTAAGGAAACACTCCCATTTACCATTGCAACAGAAAGAATAAAATACCTAGGAATAAACCTACCTAGGGAGACAAAAGACCTGTATGCAGAAAACTATAAGACACTGATGAAAGAAATTAAAGATGATACCAACAGATGGAGAGATGTGCCATGTTCTTGGATTGGAAGAATCAATATTGTGAAAATGACTATACTACCCAAAGCAATCTACAGATTCAATGCAATCTCTATCAAATTACCAATGGCATTTTTTACAGAACTAGAACAAAAAATCTTAAAATTTGTATGGAGACACAAAAGACCCTGAATAGCCAATGCAGTCTTGAGGAAAAAAAGCAGAGCTGGAGGAATCAGGGTCCCTAACTTCAGACTATACTACAAAGCTACAGTCATCAAGACAATATGGTACTGGCACAAAAACAGAAATATGGATCAATGGAACAAGATATAAAGCCCAGAGATAAACCCACGCACCTATGGTCAACTAATCTATGACAAAAGAGGCAAGGATATACACTGGAGAAAAGACAGTCTCTTCAATAAGTGGTGCTGGGAAAACTGGACAGCTACATGTAAAAGAATGAAATTAGAACACTCCCTAACACCATACACAAAAATAAACTCAAAATGGATTAGAGACCTAAATGTAAGACCAGACACTCTAAAACTCTTAGAGGAAAACATAGGAAGAACACTCTTTGATATAAATCACAGCAGGATCTTTTTTGATCTACCTCCTAGAGTAATGGAAATAAAAACAAAAATAAACAAAGGGACCTAATGAAACTTCAAAGCTTTTGCACAGCAAAGGAAACCATAAACAAGATGAAAAGTCAACCCTCAGAATGGGAGAAAATATTTGCAAACAAATCAAAGGACAAAGGATTAATCTCCAAAATATATAAACAGCTCATGCAGCTCAATATATATATATATATATATATATATATATATATATATATATATTTTTTTTTTTTTTTTTTTTTTTTTTTTTTTTGCGGTACACGGGCCTCTCACTCTTGTGGCCTCTCCCGTTGCAGAGCACAGGCTCTGGACGCACAGGCTCAGCAGCCATGGCTCATGGGCCCAGCTGCTTCGCGGCATGTGGGATCTTCCCAGACTGGAGCACGAACCCGTGTCCCCTGCATCGCAGGCAGACTCCCCCTGCGCCACCAGGGAAGTCCGCAGCTCAATATTAAAAAAACAAACCAATCCAAAAATGGGCAGGAAACCTAAATAGACATTTCTCCAAAGAGGACATACAGATGGCCAAGAAGCACATGAAAAGCTGCTCAACATCACTAATTATTAGAGAAATGCAAATCAAAAAGACAATGAGATATCACCTCACATCAGTTAGAATGGGCATCATCAGAAAATCTACAAACAACAAATGCTGGAGAGGGTGCGGAGTAAAGGGAAACCTCTTGCATTGTTGGTGGTCTTGTAAATTGATATAGCCACTATGGAGAACAGTATGGAGGTTCCTTAAAAAACTAGAAATAGAACTACCATACGACCCAGCAATCCCACTACTGGGCATATACCTAGAGAAAACCATAATTCAAAAAGACACATGCACCCCAATATTCATTGCAGCACTATTTACAATAGCCAGGTCATGGAAGCAACCTAAATGCCCATCGACAGATGAATGGATAAAGAAAATATGGTACATATCTACAATCGAATATTACTCAGCCATAAAAAGGAACGAAATTGTGTCATTTGTAGAGATGTGGATGGATCTAGAGGCTGTTATACAGAGCGAAGTAAGTCAGAAACAGAAAAACAAATATTGTATATTAACACATATATGTGGAACCTAGAAAAATGGTACAGATGAACCGGTTTGTAGGGCAGAAATTGAGACACAGATGTAGAGAAGAAATGTATGGACACCAAAGGGGGAAAGTGGCGGGGGGTGGGGATGGTGGTGGGATGAATTGAGCGATTGGGATTGACATGTATACACTGATGTGTATAAAATTGATGACTAATAAGAACCTTCTGGGGCTTCCCTGGTGGCGCAGTGGTTGAGAGTCCGCCTGCCGATGCAGGCGACACGGGTTCGTGCCCCGGTCCGGGAGGATCCCACATGCCGCGGAGCGGCTGGGCCCGTGAGCCATGGCCCCTGAGCCTGCGCGTTCGGAGCCTGTGCTCCGCAACGGGAGAGGCCACAGCAGTGAGAGGCACACGTACCGCAAAAAAAAAAAAAAAAAAAAAAAAAAAAGAACCTTCTGTATAAAAAAATAAATTAAATAAAATTCAAAAAATTTTTTAAAAAGCAAATTCATTCTAACTCCTCAGAGCTGATGTCTATGCCCTCACCCAGTTCTAAGACAAAAAGAAAAAAAGTAAGCTGTTTACTCTCTGTATAATTTTAAGCTTTTAGAAGCTTATACATTCATTTTATTTGTTTTATACACATGTTGAGCACAACGTGTGAACTTAATACATGCTAATAACAGAAGAAAACAAATTATATTACAAAATGCAAATTCTTCTTAGCTGCGTAAACGTACTTAAACAGCTAGGTTCCAGACATCAATTTTAGAATAATCGAGTTTTCTCTAAGTTACTCCAGAAGACTATTTGCATACAACTTTTGGAAATCTCCACTCCAAATTTCTTTCAATGTAAATAGCACTTAATGTTTTCAATCAGCAACAGGATTAAAGAATACACTAGAATATCTGAGATCAATGCTCTAGACTTTTCTACCTATCAGAAGTGTGTGTGTGTATGTATGTGTGTGTGTGTGTGTGTGTGTGTGTGTGTAACAATAGAGTAACTGAATTTGAGCCAAATCCATCTTGCAGCTGTACTAATAATTTAATCCTAAAAGGATATTTAAGTATGTATTCAAATATGGATAACTTAAAAATCTTAAAATCTCAAGCCACAGCCACAAAAAATGGTATCATGTAGTAAAATTTCTTTAGAATCTCCATTTACAATTCCAAAAAAAAAAAAAGCCACAGATACAGAGAACTATCTGATAGCTAATTTTATTCACCTCTGCTCTGATTTTAATATGACTACAGTAAAAGACCTTGTAAAGAAATTTAGCAATGTTAAATTTCAGTTCAAGGCCTTTTTAAAACCTTTCAGTTCCAGCATAGAGATAATACACAGAAATATCATTTCCAATGCCTGAGAAACAGTGAAGCATGTGCTTTAAAGAACGAAGTCATATTAGTCTCACTTGCATTGATGCTCCTTCCACTCTTGCCACACAGGCAACCCGATCCAGGAAAGTCACTGCCACAGGCACCGCCACAAAGAAGCCTTTACAAAATGCCTTGAAGTATCTCTTCACCCAGCCTTGAGACAGTGCCATACCTAAAAGCACAAAGAAAACAAATATGAAATTAGCCTCAATAAGGTGAAAAAGAAAAACATAAAAACAGCCCAAGAAAAATAAGAGTTAAGAAAAAGCAACCTCATCTCAATATGTTTCACACTCATCCCTATAACCACTGGAATAAATTTGACTTAAAATCCCAAAGGCAAATACATTAACTTAGGTTAACTCTTTTCAGTAGCTCAAGTAGCTTACTCATTTCAATAGAAAACTTCTCCTCACAAAGCAATGAGTTAGAAAAAAAATAAGCATTCCAAAAGTAAATCCTTTCCTGTTGCTGACTATGGTGGAGATGCTCTTTAAAGCCCTGATATCTGTTCTCTTCTGTAATAATAGAAGTTCTAGTGGGACACATGGCTGCCCAGCCCCCCTTGCAGCTAAGTGTGACCATGTGACTATGTTTGATGAATGGCATATGAGCAGCAATTACATACTTCCACACTGTGCCCTTAAAAGAAGTATGCCCTCCACTTTCTGTTCCCATTTTGTGATACCTGTGATAAGGACGTGGTTGTAGGAACAGGAGTAGCCATCTCAAGTTAAAGATGGCAAAGCAATAAAATAGAAGGGTCCTAGGTCCCCAGCACCATGCAGACACTGTCATTGCCCTGCATCGCTTACACGCGAGCTGTTAATTAAGAGGTAAATCATTTTCCATCATATTTAAGCCAATGCTATAGGGCCTATGTTATAGCATCCAGACTGATCCTAACTAATACAACAATGAAATCTATGAAAAATCAAGAAAAAAAATCACTGAATATGAATTCAATACAGAAAATTATCAACCCTCACTTAGCCCTGTAACTTGATTAATTTTCAGATTTCAGATTGCCTAGCTAAGGCAATCCTTAAACTGTCTCAAGCAATGAAAAACAAAATAGTAAGAGATCAAAATATGCTATCCTAGAAGATCCAATGGACCCAAACTCAGTCCAACAGATGAAGAATCTTCCTGGCTGGAAAAGACAAATGACCAGTTTGTTCACCAGTTTCTCAAAACAATACTTATTCATACTGTGTAACAGACTATAATTTTTGTCTGTTTTATTTCTTGAACAGGACTAGATAGATACAGGGAAACAGGATTATTCTAGCAGTCCAGGGCAAGAGATGATGGTAGGATGGATTATGGTGGTGGTGGTGGTGGTAGAGAGGGACCAACATGGGCAAACTTATACCTATTTTGGAAGTTAAACTGACAGGATTGAAAATGGATGGGCAAGGGCTGGGGAGAGGAGAGGAGACAAGAAAACTGTCAAGGGGTAGTTGTGACCTATCCAAGCACTGTTATTTTGTCATTCCCTTGGATTGCATTCCTAAGTACTAAAAACATGCTCATAATTCAATTCCTCAAACTTCTAATAAGTACAAGGTCATAAGGTGGGTGCTAGGGATACAGGAGTGAAAAGTAGATACAGTCCTTGCACTCAAGGAGTTACAAAGTGCCAGGGAAGACTGTCCTTAAACAATTATTTCCAATGGAAATGAGCATTAAAATGGGCCAATGTCTCTGGAGCACAGGAACATGGAGCAAGAAAGTCTATCCATCAGAAAATGATTCAGGAAGGTCTCTCAAAGGAAATGTCGTTTGAGGTGAGACCTGGGCTCTTCAGCAAAAGGAGCAGCATGTATGAAGTCTTCAGAGCAAAATAAAATATGGTTATTATTTTATTTTTTATCTTTTAGAAACTAAAAGAAGTTCAGTTTGGATGGAGTATACACAAACTTTACTATGTTAATTCTCAATTTTTAATTCAGTAAACATTTATTTATTGCCTGCTAAACACCAATGCTAAGTGCAGAGGATATAAAGACAGCTACATATACAGTACAATATCATTTTAAAACTCTCACTAAATATATTTTCTATATAAATGTATGCATATAAAAGCATTTTGAATAGTTATCTGCAGTACTGTTTTAATCATTTAATAAACACCCATATGTCACTTGAATAATTATTAAAATATAGAGAGACATAAAAAAGCAGGTTTACCAAAATGCTAAAAATGGTTCATTCTAGATGTTGAGAAAGTAGATGATGAACTATTTTCTTCTTTGAACTTCAGTTGGTTTCTAATATTTAAAAAAGAAAGATGGTCCTCAGAAGTCACTTTAATGTATAGATACCATGGGGTAAAACTAGTCTTGCTCTCTTTCCCATCACAATAAACAAACCACACTTTTGCAGTCTAGTCCCTGCTGCTCCAAGTAGAACAAGTAAGATTCTTCTCTGTTTGTGCACCGATCGATATAACTGACTGCAATTCTTTTATGTAGCCGATTCAGACTATGACAGAATATTACATGCTTTTGAAAACATCTTGAAAGTCTGAAGAGCCTTGGAAATTCTTACTTTCTACTCACCCATAGTAAGTACTTTAGTTCAAACAGGAAAAAAATACTGACAATTCATATAACAACTAACCTGACCACTTGACTATTTAAGTAATTAATAAACTGGCTTTAAACACACAAACCTATGCTTGCTTAAATATATTTTAATAATCAGGTCAAAGAGACTTAGATAACCAGAGGATTTAGACTCAAAAAAAAAATGGATAGAATACAAATAGAAAAACATGCTTCTATATATCTGTGGCTCTTAGAATAAAAGTAGCAAATATACTGACAGAATGAAAATATAATGTGTTCTCTTGGCTGTTCCCTGTGCCCTGCATGCATGGACCTTCACCTTCACTAAATAACTAGGGATAGCAGCAGGATAGAAACTAGGAAAGCTTCAAATACGATGATGCCACAGCTATCCCAGTTGTAAGGTAGCATGCATGATTACAATGTAAATTAAAGGGGAAAAATACATTAACATAAGTTGCATTAAATTCAGGTTCCCATAATTTTACACCTCCAATTCTTTTCCAATATAAACTCCCCCCTATACTGCTACTCCATTCAGTCACTGTGGCACCCAGGAAGAAGCATGGTAATGAGAGTCAGGGGCCCTGAGGTGGTGTCCTCTCTATGTCTACAACTAGCTGCATGACTTTCATCAACTCACTTCTGGTCCTCAGTTTCCTCATCTATAAAAAGAAAGGAGTTAGATTCAATTTCTAAGATCCTTTCTAGGGCTAACATTCTATATTTCTATACATTTTTTGATTGTTTCTCCAGGACGTTGAAAAGGTACTAAAATTAAGAAAAGCACTTAGATTATTATTGACTAAGAAGAAATGTTATGTTGCCTTTTAGATTTGAGATTTTTTTTAATGTTGAAACGAAAAAATAACTTTGCTTTTATTAAACAAATAGTTAAAAAGGGAAGCAAAGAGGAAGTTGGAACTAGTGCAATTTCTGTGAAAGGACATTTTAAATACAGGTAAAGACCTGAAAGCCACTGCCCTTTCCCTTCTCACACTCACAACTCCACTGCTCATCAGGGCACTGCTGCCATCTCCTGAACAACGGTAAGGACAAATATTTTTCTACTGAGAGATTCTCAAAGAGCATGTGGGAGGTGTGCCAATCTGAAGGTGTGCAGATTCTGCCCCAAGCCAAGGGGGAAAATAAAAGCTGCCTTGCAGATAAGGGGTCACTATTTTCAGAGGCTTAAAAGCAAAGTCTCAGTACAGTCCTGTCCCACCCGAATTGTGAACCACACCTCTACCTCATAATAAAACGCTTTTAGAAGCTTCTCACTATCATTAGAATACTAAAGCTATACATAAATGAAGAAATGAATATTATACTTCTATGTCAAGTCATATCAATAAAATGTTTAAAGTTCTATGGCATTCACACTTCATTAAAGTTAATGTATTTCTTTTTCTATAAAGAACCATTGGGATGACCTGGTGTTTTGTTCACACCTTAAATGTTTAAAACTACCATACTAATAAGCACCTAGCATCCACTTCCTCTGCCAAAATTTCCTTTAAGCAATAATAATGTGACCATCCCTGGCAAAAAAGGAGTAATTTTTATTCCTAGTGAACTAGTGAACTCAATTCTTCTAGTAACCATGCAAGTCATTTAGGTTCAAAACACTGCTCCTGAGAAAATTATTGCTTAAGTAGCAGGCAAATCTGGTTCATTGCTCAAGTACATAAACTGAGAATATTTTTAAATAAGCTTTCAGAGTTCACTGAAATCATATTTGCCACCTGGTATAAAACACCTGCAAGTAAAAGGTTTTTTGGTGCTACTGACCTCAACCACATAATGACCTATACTCTAAATACCTCTCTTTCCTCTCACAACTTGTTATGATTTGATCATACATGAATTCATCTAAAATCATTCTTAAATTTGCATATATTTTAGCTTATACAAAGTCACTAATCACTCATCCATAGCAACCAGGTGAATAAATACAACTCAAGTCATCCTAATTATAAAAACTATTTTAAAATTGTGCGGCAGGTTTGAAGGTAAGAGGAGGAAAACAATAAATTACAAAGCAGTATCTTACATAAAATGTAACCTTTCCATCATAGAAATCAGCCTGCACATTTGGATAGCCAAATCAAGATTTTATTTGTAAATTCAAACTATGAATATCAGAGAATAAAAGAGCAGGGACCCAAACAAATCTGACACCCAATTCCTGACTCAGTCAATATATATTTATTGATCACCTACTATGTAACTGTACTAAGGGGTGAGCACATAATGCAGAACAAGGCAGGCTTGGTCCTTGGCCACGTGGAGCTTACATTTTCATTCTCTCTACATTAAGTGCCTACTTTGTGCTACTCACTATGCTAAGATACCAAAAGTAAAAAGGTACACTGAGTCATAGTTCCTTCCCAAAGGACCTGTGATAAGATCACAAGAAATGAGTAGATGACCACACACGATCAGGCTACCCTCCTCCATGTATCTCTCCAGGAGCTCCTGGTACCAATAACCTCACTCTGCAAACAAAGCATAAGCATGTGCAATAGGATGCAGGAGGCATTAGGATACGTTTACACTGAATCAAGGGAAAAATAAAAACTGATGAACTAGAACAATTTTGATTCCACTGGAAGCAGATCTGGGAAAGTAACTGATGGATACCAATTTGAAATAAATTACAGGGCCACCTTCCTCCTTTCAGATTATAAATAAATACTATAAAAATAGATAATTGGTAATCTTTAGAATGTGAACTCCAGCATGAAATTATTTATCTTTTAACTTGTGTGACTTAATAGTTCTCACTCAAAAATGTGCAGAAAGGACAAAACAGCAAGAAAAAATAAACTATGAAGAAAAAGTAGTCAAAAATAATAAAGGAAAGAAAGCTGGGCTTCCCTGGTGGCACAGGGGTTAAGACTCCGCCTGCCAATGCAGGGGACACGGGTTCAAGCCCTGGGCCAGGAAGGTCACACATGCCGCAGAGCAATTAAGCCCGTGCACCACAGCTACTGAGCCTGCGCTCTAGAGCCCACAAGCCACAACTACTGAAGCCCATGAGGCACAATTACCAAAGCCCGCACACCTAGAGCCCATGCTCCGCAATAAGAGAAGCCACCGCAATGAGAAGCTTGAGCACCACAACAAAGAGTAGCCCCTGCTCACTGCAACTAGAGACAGCCTGTGCACAGCAACGAAGACCCAACATAGCCATAAATAAATTTATTTAAAAAAATAAAAGAAAGAAAGAAATGTAATGGGGTTACACATAAAGTGAAACATGTTCTGGAAAAGAAACCCAATTTTAAAAGTCCACACTGGGAGAGGACTGGGGTTGGCTGCGTGAACACAGCCTGAAGGGGGCTAGTGTGCCACAGCTAGCCTGGAGGGAGTCCGGGAAAAAGTCTGGACCTCCCTAAGAGACAAGAGATTATTGTTTCGGGGTGCGCAAGGTGAGGGGATTCACAGCAGTGCCTAAATGAGCTCCAGATATGGGCGGGGGCCACGGCTATCGGCACAGACCCCAGAGATGGGCATGAGACGCTAAGGCTGCTACCGCCGCCACCAAGAAGCCTGTGTGTGCGCACGGGTCACTATCCACACCTCCCCTCCGAGGAGCCTGTGCAGCCCACCACTGCCAGGGTCCTGTGATCCAGGGACAACTTTCCCGGGAGAACACACGGCATGCCTCAGGCTGGTGCCACACCATGCTGGCTTCTGTCGATGCAGGCTCGTCCCAAATTCCGTACCCCTCCCTCCCACCGGCCTAAGTAACCCAGAGTCCCCTAATCAGCTGCTACTTTAACACCGTCCTGTCTGCGCAGGGAACAGACCACCTCAGGTGACCTACATGCAGAGGCGGGGCCAAATCCAAAGCTGAACCCCAGGAGCTGCATGAACAAAGAAGAGAAAGGGAAATCTCTCCCAGCAGCCTCAGGAGCAGTGGATTAAATCTCCACAATCAACTTGATGTACCCTGCATCTCTGAAATACCTAAATCAACAACAAATCATCCCAAAATTGAGGCGGTGGACTTTAGGAGCAACTGTAGACTTGGACTTTGCTTTCTGCATCTAATTTGTTTCTGGTTTTATGTTCATCTTCATTTAGTATTTAGAGCTTACTATCACTGGTAGATTTGTTAACTGATTTGGTTGCTCTCTTCCTTTTATATATATATTTTTTTGCTTTTTCTCTTTTTGTGAGTGTGTATGTGTATGCTTCTTTTAGTGATTTTGTCTATATAGCTTTGTTTTCACCATTTGTCCTAGGGTTCTGTCTGTTTGGGGTTTTTTTGTTTTTTTTGTATAGTTTTTAGTGCTTGTTATCATTGGTGGATTTCTTTATTGGTTTGGTTGCTCTCTTCTTTCTTCCTTATTTTTTAATTTTTTACAATATTTTTTAATTTCTATTTTAATAACTTTATTTTATTTTACTTTTTATTTCATATTTTTTCTCCCTTTTCCTCTGAGCCACGTGGCTGACAAGGTCTTGGTGCTCTGGCTGGGTGTCAGGACAGAGCCTCTTAGATGGGAGAGCCAAGTTCAGGACATTGGTCCAACAGAGACCTCCCAGCTCCACGTAATATAAAATGGCGAAAGCTCTCCCAGAGATCTCCATCTCAATGCTAAGAACCAGCTACACTCAACAACCAGTAAGCTACAGTGCTGGACACCCCGTGCCAAACAACAACCAAGACAGGAACACAAACCCAACCATTAGCAGAGAGGCTGCCTAAAATCATAATAAGGCCACAGACACCCCAAAACACACCTTGGGATGCAGTCCTGCCTACCAGAAAGACAAGATCCAGACTCATCCACCAGAACACAGGCACCAGTTCCCTCCAGCAGGAAGCCTACACAACCCACTAAACCAACCTTACCCACTAGGAGCAGACAGCAAAAACATTGGGAATTATGAACCTGCAGCCTGTGAAATGGAGACCCCAAACACAGTAAATTAAGCAAAATGAGAAGACAGAGAAATACACAGCAGATGAAAGAGCAAGGTAAAAACCCACTAGACCAAAAAAAAGAAGAGGAAATAGGCAGTCTACCTGAAACAGAATTCAGAGTAATGATAGTAAAGATGATCCAAAATCTTGGAAACAGAATGGAGAAAACAGAAGAAACAATTAACAAGGACCTAGAAGAACTAAAGAGCAAACAAACAATGATGAACACAAAAAATGAAATTAAAAATTCTCTAGAAGGGATCCACAGCAGAATAACTGAGACAGAAGAACAGATAAGTAACCTGGAAGATAAAATAATGGAAATAACTACCACAAAGAAGTATAAAGACAAAATAATGAACAGAACTGAGGACAGTCTCAGAGACCTGTGGGACAACATTAAACACACCAACATTCAAATTATAACAGTCCCAGAAGAAGAAGAGAAAAAGAAAGGGACTGAGAAAATATTTGAAGACATTATAACTGAAAACTTCCCAAATATGGGAAAGGAAATTGTCAGTCAAGTCCAGAAAGTGCAGAGTCCCATACAGGATAAATGCAAGAAGAAACACGCCAAGACACATATTAATCAAACTATCAAAAATTAAATACAGGGCTTCACTGGTGGCACAGTGGTTAAGAATCCACCTGCAAGTGCAGGACACAGGGGTTTGAGCCCTGGCCCAGGAAGATCCCACATGCCATGGAACAACTAAGCCTGTGTGCCACAACTACTGAGCCTGCACTATAGAGCCCATGATCCACAACTACTGAAGCCCATGTGCCTAGAGACAGTGCTCCGCAACAAAAGAAGCCACCGCAATGAGAAGCCAGTGCACCAAAATGAAGAGTAACCCCCGCTCATCGCAACTAGAGAAAACCCCACGCACAGCAACGAAGACCCAATGCAGCCAAAAAAATTTTTTAATGTTTTTAATTAAGAAAAAATATTAAAAGCAGCAAGGGAAAAACAACAAATAACATATAAGGGAATCGCCATAAGGTTAACAGCTGATTTCTCAGCAGAAACTCTGTAAGCCAGAAGGGTATGGCAGGACATATTTAAAGCGATGAAAGGGAAAATCCTACAACCAAGATTACTCTAACCAGCAAGGATCTCTTCAGATTCAACGGAGAAATTAAAACCTTTACAGACAAGCAAAAGCTAAGAGAACTCAGCACCACCAAACCAGCTTTACAAATGCTGAAGGAACTTCTCTAGGCAGGAAACACAAGAGAAGGAAAAGACCTACCATAATAAACCCAAAACAATTAAGAAAATGGTAATAGGAACATACATATCGATAACTGCCTTAATGTAAATGGATTAAATGCTCCAACCAAAAGACAGAGATGGGCTGAATGGATACAAAAACAAGACCCGTCTATAGGCTGTCTACAAGGGACCCACGTCAGACCTAGGGACACATACAGACTGAAAGTGACGGGATGGAAAAAGATATTCCATACAAATGGAAATCAAAATAAAGCTAGAGTAGCGATTCTCATATCAGACAAAATAGACTTTAAAATAAAGAATGTTATAAGACACAAAGAAGGACACTACATAACGATCAGGGGATCAATCCAGAAGATATAACAATTATAAATATTTATGCACCCAACATAGGAGCACCTCAAAACATAAGGCAAATACTAACAGCCATAAAAGGGGAAATCGACAGTAACACAATCATAGTAGGGGACTTTAACACCCCACTTTCACCAATGGACAGATCATCTGAAATGAAAATAAATAAGGAAAAACAAGCTTTAAATGACACATTAAAAAAGATGGACTTAATTGATATTAATACAGGACATTCCATCCAAAAACAACAGAAAACACTTTCTTCTCAGGTGCTCATGAAATATTCTCCAAGATAGATCATATCTTGGGTCACAAATCAAGCCTTGGTAAACTTAAGAAAATGAAATCGTATCAAGTTTCTTTTCTGACCACAACAGTATGAGACTAGGTACCAATTACAGGAAAAAATCTGTAAAAAATAAAAACACATGGAGGCTAAACAATACACAAGTAAATAACCAAGAGATCACTGAAGAAATCAAAGAGGAAATCAAAAAATACCTAGAAACAAATGACAATGAAAACACGACGACCCAAAAACTATGGGATGCAGGAAAAACAGTTCTAAGAGGAAAGTTTATAGCAATAAAATCCTCCTCAAGAAACAAGAAACATCTCAAATAAACACCCTATCCTTACACATAAAGCAATTAGAGAAACAAGAAAAAAAAAAAAACCCGAAGTTAGCAGAAGCAAAGAAATCATAAAGATCAGATCAGAAATAAATGAAAAACAAATGAAGGAAACAACAGCAAAGATCAATAAAACTAAAAGCTGGTTCTTTGAGAAGATAAACAAAATTGATAAACCATTAGCCAGACTCATCAAGGAAAAAAGGGAGAACACTCGAATCAATAGGATTAGAAATGAAAAAGGAGAAGTAACAACTGACACTGCAGAAATACAAAAGATCGTGAGAGATTACTACAAGCAACTATATGCCAATAAAATGGACAACCTGAAAGAAATGGACAAATTCTTAGAAAAGCACAACCTTCTGAGACTGAACCAGGAAAAAATAGAAAATATAAACAGACCAATCACAAGCACTGAAATTGAAACTGTGATTAAAAATCTTCCAACAAACAAAAGCCCAGGACCAGATGGCTTCACAGGCAAATTCTATCAAACATTTAGAGAAGAGCTAACACCTATCCTTCTCAAACTCTTCCAAAATATAGCAGAGGGAGGAACACTCCCAAACTCGTTCTATGAGGGCACCATCACCCTGACACCAAAACCAAACAAAGATGTCACAAAGAAACTACAGGCCAATATCACTGATGAACACAGATGCAAAAATCCTCAACAAAATACTAGCAAACAGAATCCAACAGCACATTAAAAGGATCATACACCATGATCAAGTGGGGTTTATCCCAGAAATGCAAGGATTCTTCAGTATACACAAATCAATCGACGTGATAAACCATATTAACAAACTGAAGAATAAAAACCATATGATCATCTCAATAGATGCAGAAAAAGCTTTTGACAAAATTTAACACCCATTTATGATAAAAACCCTCCAGAAAGGAGGCATAGAGGGAACTTAGCTCAACATAATAAAGGTCATACATGACACAACCACAGCCAACATTGTTCTCAATGGTGAAAAACTGAAACCATTTCCTCTAAGATCAGGAACAAGACAAGGTTGCCCACTCTCACTACTATTATTCAACATAGTTTTGGAAGTTTCAGCCACAGAAATCAGAGAAGAAAAAGAAATAAAAGGAATCCAAACTGGAAAAGAAGAAGTAAAACTGTCACTGTTTGCAGATGACATGATACTATACATAGAGAATCCTAAGGATGCTACCAAAAAACTACTAGAGCTAATCAATGAATTTGGTAAAGTAGCAGGATACAAAATTAATGCACAGAAATCTCTTGCATTCCTATACACTAATGATGCAAAATTTGAAAGAGAAATTAAGGAAACACTCCCATTTACCACTGCAACAAAAAGAATAAAATACCTAGGAATAAACCTACATAAGGAGAAAAAAGACCCGTATGCAGAAAACTACAAGACACTGATGCAAGAAATTAAAGATAATACAAACAGATGATACAAACATATACTTGGATTGGAAGAATCAACATTGTGAAAATGACTACACTACCCAAAGCAATCTACAGATTCAATGCAATCCCTATCAAACTACCAATGGCATTTTTCACAGAACTAGCACAAAACTTTCACCATGTGTATGGAAACACAAAAGACCCCGAATAGCCAAAGCAATCTTGAGAAAGAAAAACAGAGCTGGAGGAATTAGGCTCCCAGACATCAGACTATACTACAAAGCTACAGTAATCAAGACAGTATGGGATTGTCACAAAAACAGAAATACAGATTAATGGAAGAGGATAGAAAGCCCAGAGATAAACCCATGCACATATGGTCACCTTATCTTTGATAAAGGAGGCAAGAATATACAATGGAGAAAAGACAGCCTCTTCAATAAGTGGCTCTGGGAAAAATGGACAGCTACATGTAGAAGAATGAAATGAGAACACTCCCTAACACCATATACAAAAATAAACTCAAAATGGATTAAAGACCTAAATATAAGGCCAGACACTATAAAACTCTTAGAGGAAAACATAGGCAGGACACTCTATGACATAATCACAGCAAGATCCTTTTCAACCCAGCTCCTAGAGTAATGGAAATAAAAAGAAACAAATGGGATCTAATGCAACCTAAAAGCTTTTGCACAGCAAAGGAAACCATAAATAAGACGAAAAGACAACCCTCAGAATGGGAGAAAATATTTGCAAACGAAGCAACTGACAAAGGATTAATCTCCAAAATTTACAAGCAGCTCATGCAGCTCAATATCAAAAACACAAACAACCCAATCCAAAAATGGGCAGAAGACCTAAATAAACATTTCTCCAAAGAAGATAGACAGATTGCCAATAAACACATGAAAGGATGCTCAACATCACTAATCATTAGAGAAATGCAAATCAAAACTACAATGAGATATCACCTCACACAGGTCAGAATGCCAATCATCAAAATATCTACACGCAATAAATGCTGGAGAGGGTGTGGAGAAAAGGGAATCCTCTTGCACTGTTGGTGGGAATGTAAATTGGTGCAACCACTATGGAGAACAGTATGGAGGCTCCTTAAAAAGCTGAAAATAGAACTACCATATGACCCAGCAATCCCACTACTGGGCATATACCCTGAGGAAACCATAATTCAAAAAGAGTCATGTACCACAATGTTCATTGCAGCACCATTTACAATAGCCAGGATATGGAACTAACGTAAATGTCCATTGATAGATGAATGGATAAAGAAGACGTGGCACATATATATAATGGAATATTACTCAGCCATGAAAGGAAACGAAATTGAGTTATTTGTTGTGAGGTGGGTGGACCTAGAGTCTGTCATACAGAGTGAAGTAAGTCAGGAAGAGAAAAACAAATACCATATGCTAACACATATATATGTAATCTTAAAAAAAAATGGTTCTGAAGAACCTAGGGGCAGGACTGGAATAAAGACGCAGACGTAGAGAATGGACTTGAGGACGTGGGGAGAGGCAAGGGTATGCTGGGACGAAGTGAGAGAGTGGCATGGACATATATACACTACCAAATGTAAAACAGATAGCTAGTGAGAAGCAGCCGCATAGCAGAGGGAGATCAGCTCAGTGCTTTGTGTCTAACTAGAAGGGTGGGATAGGGCGTGTGGGAGGGAGATGCAAGAGGGAGGAGATATGGGGATATGTGTATAGGTATGGCTGATTCACTTTGTTATACAGCAGAAATTAACACACCATTGTAATGCACCAATTATACTCCAATAAAGATGTTAAAATAAATAAAAAAATAAAAGTCCACATTGGTGGGACTTCCCTGGATTCCCTGAGAATCCAAAAGACCTCAGTACAAATCATGATTCAATCATGTGACTTTGGACAAATTCCTTCATCTTCCTGAGCCACAATTTTTCCACATGAGAAACCTTGCGGGGTGTTTTGGAAGTTCAGAATGTTCAGATGTGTGGCATTTTTTTTTAAAATAAGCATTAATATGAAGGGAAATAAAAAACCCATAAAACTAGCATCTGAACATATTATGTGTAATGTATTAGAGAACAATGGCTAGATCATCAAATAAAAGGTGTTTCTTGGGCTTCCCTGGTGGCGCAGTGGTTGAAAGTCCGCCTGCCGATGCAAAGGACACGAGTTCATGCCCCGGTCTGGGAGGATCCCACATGCCACAGAGTGGCTGGTCCCGTAAGCCATGGCCGCTGAGCCTGCGCGTCCGGAGCCTGTGCTCCGCAACGGGAGAGGCCACAACAGTGAGAGGGAGAGGCCACAACAGTGAGAGGCCCGCGTACAGCAAAAAAAAAAAAAAAAAAAAAGGTGTTTTTCAGATAAAAGCATTAGCCATGTCCAAAGAAAAGGACTAGCAATAACAAATCAAAAAAGGGCAAGAGACTTAAGGATGTCCATTACATACAATAAAACCTATAAAGCCTATCTTCTAAATAATGGGACACCTAATATCCAGAGTGATAGCTTTGTTCTACTTTAATCTAATCTTGTTCTAAGATTTGATGGGTTAGGGATGATCATCTTTCCTGATGTTTGCCAAATAACAAGAATTATGGAGTCCCAACACCAGCACTGTCCTAGGTGTTTTGAGAATTATTTTTAAGCAGAATATAAGAAATATATGACTTAGCAACAAAATTGGACCAGAGGAATAATTTATATAATAGACATTGGGAAAAAAGAAAAGAAAAATAAGAGCTGAATTGCAAGAAAAAAAATGCATGCAAAACGCTGAAAAGAAAAAAATGAATTAGAATGTAGGTGGTAAGTTTAAGAATGTTCACTCTAAAATTCTTACAATTTTTCTGTACGTTTAAAATTTTTCATTAAAATGTTGAAAGTAAAAGAAGGATAAATTACATTTGGTAAATTTCTCAGACAAGAGGAAAATGTGATTATGAGAGTAAAGGTACATAATGGCCTATTTCAGATAGTGAGAATACGGGCCAGACCAGGGAACAGGAGATATATTAAGAGCAGTGAGGAATAAGACTGGATTTAATGCTTATTTTTTATTTTGCTTTGTTTTGTTCCTTAGCAATATGGAAATCATCATCCCAATGTTTTTGGAAACCATATAAAACAAAATCCACATCACAACAGTTGCCCTCTCTAAGAGCTGGCTCAGGCCACCCTAATCCTATATCCTTATTCTTTAAGTCCATGTAGACACCATTTGACTGCATTTACAAGTAAGGCCCAATCTCAAATTTCAGTTATTAAGATGCCATAGATTCTACAAAAGTAGTTTACCATAAAAATTAACAGGACAGAAAATAGCTTTCCATGAAATGAGGAAAACCGTATTAAATGATGACCATTAGCAGGGAGAAGCTTGGCAAGATTTAAACTCTAATAACCACAAAATTTAGATTTCAACACTGTACTCTATTTTTTTCCAATGTAATAGAAAAGCATAACTGTTGTCATTAAGTAGAAGCTAAAGGCAATGTGGATATTAAGCTAACAATGTAGCAACTTAAATATATGTGTAAATGAAACAGACCAGGTACTTATCTATACCCCAAAGAAAGTAATTAGAGGACTTTGGACTATTTCACCATAAACCTATTTATTCCTGAAGCAATAATACTTTGAATTAGCTACAGAACGTATTTCCAACATCAGAATACTTGCTGAACAGCATTATTTAGCATTTAGACTGTGAGTGAAATTGGCTTTTAAAAAACTGAGAGCCTGTAAATGGAAAAAGTATGCTTTCCAAAAACAAAATCTCAAAACCCTTCAAAAATCAAAACTAAGCAATAGAAGTCAGAGGAAATAAGGAAAAGATGATAACACTGAGAACCTATAAAAAGAAGGGCACAAGATCAACAAGAATAATAATAGGAAGTAAGCGCCAGGCGATAATATGAGTTTCTGGGGAAATGTCCCCTAAAACTCCATGTGACACACAGTTCCCGGAGCACAGCTGTCCCTGACCTATCTTGCTACCTCCGATCCTGGCCTACTGTCTAATACTACTTCATACTCGTTTCTAATTACTTTTCACAACATCTCTGCTTCTGCCCTATTTTTAAATAGTACAAGGGTCTCCAATGGGTTGAGCAGTAAAGTGGAATAGTCAATATTTTTAAATACATGATTTTAGGGTCTCATGAAAATCCTATCCTGACCCCTATCCCTCATGCCTCAAATGTGTTGCTTTCTTTAACCAGACACTAACTCAAATTCATATCAAGAGATAAGGAACAAAAACATGGCTTTTCCTTTGATCAGGATTGAGAAGAGGAAATAGGAAGGTTTCTCAAAATAGCCAAGCCCACCAGCCCGCCAACGGGCAAAGATGGGAAGGTAAGGTCACAAAAAAGTAAGACTGGGAAATACAATGTAACCAGCAAAACTTACAGCCAGCCCAGGGACTGATACTACTCTCACAGAATGATAAATTTAAAAATTAGAAACACAGGCTCCCCCAGCAGGGGAAACACTTTAAGGCTCTGATTAGTCTGTCAAAAATAAAGCCTGTCCAAACTATGGTTGGAAGTTTTGGAAGGCTGCCCATGGCCCATCTATGGCAGCTGCATGTCCACAGGACGCTCAAACAGTGGCAGTGCAGGCTCAGTACTGGATAAAGACTCAGCCAGATGAGAATATTTACGCAATTTAAAGTGAAAGCAACAGTGACCAAGGTCTTTGGAATGACTGGTTGTGGTCCTTTAAACTTATAAGTGTAAGCCCACACTCAGGCACATGCACTTGTTGAAATGGCAACAAAGGCCAGGCTGGCAACATGTTTTTAACAACAAAAGAAAGGCAGCCAAGAGGTCAGAGTACAAAGAGGCTCCTTCTGTACAGCCTGGGAACTAAGGCAGATGGAGCACAGCACTCTCTGGACTCAAGAGACTGCTGCACAGAAAGTCCAGGGATCACAATGAGCCCCTGGTGAACATTACAGCAAATGGAGCTGAGATGTTTATTTAGATTGCTCCCCACACATAAATGACCTATTTTGATTTTGCCTACTTGCTGGTATATTAGAAGATTCTGTTTAAGATACCTGTGAAATTTCATTAACATGCAATGCCCTGAAGTTACAATGTATCTGCCTATCAAAGTATTTAAAATTACTCATAGAAATATGAAATAGTGTAAGAAGCAAAAAACTGTTTAATACTATAAGCAGGTATCTGCAATGAAATACAATGATCCCTACTGTATAATTCCAAAGAAGTATCAGAAGTTGGGGAAATAAAGCAACTTAAATGTCACCACATTATTATCAATATTATTTTGTGAATCTGTTATTAGATATTTGACCAATAAGAGTCAATGGCTCTCACATACAGTCGAGCATAGTATTATGGAACATTCCATCAGTTCAATATTAGACTCTTTAAATGAATTAATGTGATATTAGTGCAGAAGTAGTCAAATACATGAATGGAACAGTCAAGGGAGCTGTGGTGGTTTAAAAATATTCCTGCAAACCCCTGACAGCCCTCCCTTCAAAACGAGGAGCCTAACTCCCATCTTCTTAAGAGTGGGCTGGACTTAGTGACTTGCTTCTAGCAAACACAATGTGGCAGAAGTGATGCTATATGACTGAAGCTAGTCAAAAAAAAGATGGCTTCCTCCTGCCTCTCTCTCCTGGATGACTACTTCTAGGCAAGCCAGCACCATGTCCTGAGGACAGCCAACCCTGGCAAAAGCCCAATTAGAGAGCAATTAAGGCCTCCCTCCCCACAAGAGCCAGCACCCCCTGACCAGCCATGAGTGAGCCACCTGCAAGGTGCAAGACCCTCCCACCTCAGTTAAGCACTCAGATGACTGTGGCTCCGGTTGAAATCTTTCCTTCAACCCTAAGAGAGACCATGAACTAGAATTGTGGAGCTGAGCTGCTCCCAAATTTCTGACCCGTGGAAACTGTGAGAGAGAATAAACGTTTCAAGCCACTGAGTTTGGGGGTAATTTGTTTTGCAGAAATAACTAATCCAATAGTAAACCCAGAAATAAATCCAAAGACACAAAGAAATCTGGTATATGACAGAGATGTTCACATTGATAGGGAGGAGCCTGAATTAACACATGATGTGAAATAACCACAGTTTGGAGGGAGAAAAAAAAAAAAACCAAAGGTGGATATTTTACTCATTATAGAAAGATAAATTCCGGATAATTCAAAGGTTAAATGTAAAAAATAAAAACATAAAAGCAACAAAAGAAAATAAAGGCAGACAGTATTTTAAGAGGGGAAAGAGGCATTTTTGAACATTTTATAAAACCCAGGAAACATAAAAGAAAAAAGATTGATGGATTTAACTTCATAAAAATCAAAACATCCCATAAATAAGGTTATAAGATAATCAGCATGATATTAAAAATTGCAATATATATTAATCCCAAAGGTTTAATATCGCTAAAATTATACAATTCTTAGAAGAAAAAAGGTAAATGTTCTGAGAGAAAAGTGAGTAAAATACATGAAAGGCATTTCACCAAAAGCAAAATATGGATAGTATATAAAGATATAAAAAGATGTTCAACCACATTAATAATAAAACAGATACAAATAAAAAAAATATATCACCTTTTTAACCTATCAGACTGGCAAAGATTCAGAAAACTAAAACTACCCAGTGTAGGAGCATAGAATTTATCATGCTCTCCTGGGAGTGTAAATGGGTACAACCTTTCTTGAAAGTAATATTATAATATGTACTAAAGTGTTACATGAACACACACCTCTGATGCAGAGACACCACTTCTAGGGCACAAAGATATGATCAAGAATTTTCAGTACGCCACTGTTTACAACAGTGAAAAACTGAAAACAGCCTAAATGTCCATGAAAAAATAAAGAAATAAACTACGACAGGCATACAGTGAAATAATTTTCAATCATTAAAAAGGACATTGTATAGCTATACTGTTTGACATTCTGTCTTGAAAAAAAGTTGGAAGACTATAAGTATAATACGAACTAATTTATGTGAAATTTTATACACACACATCATCATCATCATCAAAAGAGGTGGGGTGAGGAACAACAGGCACACAAATGATGACAGTAGTATTTACTGGCAGTCAAGAGATTTTTACTTTCTTCTTTATTCTTTTCCATATTATTTAAATTCTCAATAATGGGTATATATTATCTTTACATACTAAAGCAAATTAACATTAGCCTTTTCTGCTACAACAGATGTTTCTTTAAAGTAAATTAGTTCACATGCAGCAAAGTCGTATTTCCTGTCTTCAAGACCCTCCCCTAAGGTAAGCTATCCAAGGAAGTCGAGAGTGCAGATGAAGAAATGCAAAATATTTCCCCTTGTGTTTAAAATAAAACTGAGTCAACACCCTGGATCAGATTTTTAACTTTGATGAAATTGGTCTCTGTTAGAAGTGGGTGACTTTAAGGACCAACAATTCAAAGGAGGAAAACCAGGATTTAAGGCCAAGGACTGATTGTGATGCTGGGTATAAATGTCAGTTGAGATATAACCACGTTGTTGTTTTTATTACAATTGTCACTTTTTGGTGCTGGGTCTGTTTACAAAATTCTACTGGTTTCCAACCATCTGTTCCTCACCCCATTTCCTCTAGAAGCCCTATCACTTTTAGCACATGATTTTGCAGAATTAAAGGTTTTTCAGAAATGCAAACATGGCAGGAAGAGAAAAATGCCTCTGCTGTTCTGAGGAAAACTCAAAGATGTAGAGAAACATTCCATAAGTAAAAAAGGAAAACAAAAAGAAACATTAAACTTTATTTTGCTTCAGCAATAGTTTCTAATGAAAGATGTGAAACACAGGACAAAACAATCCCAATAATCTTGATTTACACCACAAATTTATATATATATATATATATATATATATAAAAATACATACGTACACACACACACACACACAGAGGGAGGGAAGGAGAGAGAGAAAAGAGATGGTCCTTGCCCCCACTAGACACTTAAAATCTAAGCAAGACAGAGAATTAAACAGGCATCAATTGTGGTAGATGAAGGAGGGATTAATCAAATTAAATTTTTTTTAAGTGGCACAAACAGTAAAGAGATTTATTTCTTTCTCATATAAAAAAATTCTGCAGGCAGGCAATTCAAACTGACCCTGTATTGTCCACCATGGCAATTCACCCATCATCTTTCTTTCTTTTTTTTTTTTTTAACTATTTTATTAAGGTATGACTGACATACCAAATGCTGCACATATTTAATGTATCCAACTTGATGAGTTTGGAGATAAGTATACACTCATGGAACCATCACCACAATATATTCCATAAACATACCAGACACCTCCAAAAGTTTCCTCCCACCCTCTTTTAATCCCATTAATTTTTGAACATCGTATTTAATTATATATCCTCAATTTAGGTAAGTGGAGGAGAAATGCAAACAATGAGGGAAGCAGGTCTGAAACTATTTTAGATACATTGTAGCATTGATCAAATGGGAAACCCGTGTTAGCTGGGAGCCAGGGTGCTCTCTATGGAAAAAGGGAGATATAAATACACAGCAGGGAGCCAAGGAAGAACCCTCTGGAGACATAAAAGCAAAGATACCCTGGTAGCAACGACTATATCTAGTACCTGGATCTTAGGTTCTAATACCGTTCCTCACAATAGGGAACTAGGGCTCTTCAAGAAAGGGTTGATTCCAGGGCTGGGCAAGCAAGGTACAGAATGAGCCTGGAACATCTTGTTCGCGAAGTGCTCAGAAAAACAATGGAAGCACATCAAAAGGACACAGGGGCCTGCTTGAAGGTGTTCCTACTGGTTAAATATGAAAAAATGTGACCATCTAAATAAATAAGGTCAGTAATGATTATAAACCACTGAAAAATACCTGTGGATCTGCTTATCTTCTAAAATTGGGCAATATTAAAAGAACTGAGTATTTAGCCTCAAAAAGTAAACTGGGTAATGCTAATTTAATTTCATATAAGTAATTAATACCGTGAAAGTATTCTATAAACTGTTGTTTAATAAAATGCAAAATAGTGTTTTCCTTTGTGATCATTCTCAGATATACGTTTAGAAATGCAGTTTCCTGGCAGGGAATTTTTTTTCAATTCATAGTATCCTTCTACATAATTTCCAAAGTATAATTGTTGACCTGACTAAATTAAGTTTTCCACTGCTCTTTGATTACTATATCAGCACATCCAACTGTCAAGTGAATTTGGGATCTAGCGTAAGATGGAGATTTTGTGAATCTGAACCATTTAAAATGTACAGTTTTAGTAATTATCATTAGTACCAGTAGTATACAATGATTGGACCTTTGCAGGTTTAAGAAACAGCTGATGTTAAAATTATCTAAACCTAAAGAACATGGGGCCAGGGCAGGGTACCAGAGTGATGATTACCAAAAAAAGAGAACTGAGTTGGCATCTCTTCCTTCAGTATTTACTCCTTTCATGTCAATAAACAGTTATTGAGTACCTGTTGTGTGCTGGGCATCATACCAGTTTCTATACTGAAAGAGTGAAGACGTATCTGTGCATCTATATAGATACTGAACATTAACCATTGTTCTTTTGAATTACTCTAGCCTTGTGAGGGCCATAAAAATAAAATAAAGATGGATTTCATAAGAGACAGAAGCAATTGGGGATGTTATGGAAAGACAAACTACACAGTATTCTATATTCGGCCCATCTACTCTCAGAGAATGACTCCATCATCCAAACAGCTGCCCCAAGGTCAACATGGTAGTTAACCAAAGGGCCCTCTCCTGAAAAAATACAAATCATATCTTCTCTGGCTTGAAATCCTTCAATAACTTTCCACTTCCTATAGCATAATATCAAGCTCTTTATATTTAGCATACACAGCTAATTATGATTAGGTCCCTAGTTTCATTACCTCTACTCTTTCGTTAGCACGTCACGTTCTAGCCAAACCCAGCAACACACAATTTCTAGATTGTGTCATGCTTTTACTTGTCTCTGGGCCCTTATACATGTTCTCCCTTTTGTCTTCATCACTCTCCCTACCTTCCTTGTCTTGGCCACCTCTTATGCATCTTTCAGGTCTGCTTAGATGTCACTCCACTGGAAGTCCACCCTGACTCTTCAAAGCTGAATTAGATGCCCCTCCTATGTGTTCTCACAAAAAGCCTATCCTCCCCCTAGTGTAGTATTTATCACACCTGGTTTTCCCATCCTCACCTCCAATTGGCTGTGAGTTCTGTGAGGGGAGGGACTCTTGTTCACTGCCATACCTCGGTGCCTTGCACTGAAGTGTTCAATATTCAATACAGTGTTATTAATGAAATTAACAAAACATTTCCAATAACATTACTAAAAATAATTCTTTAACGATTTTGGTAAGCTAACCTCAAAATTTCCTGTCCATGTAAACTATCTAAACATTAGATTCAGAATGTGATGGATGTTGGGGATGCATGGGTTGAGAAAAAGGCATTACCCAATCACATGCAACAAACTGTGTGTGTGTGTGTGCGCACACGTGAGCATGTGCATATGTTTATCTGATTATCCCCATCTCTCACCTGATAGTTCTACTTGGTAGCTGAAGATATTTATGGAGAAAGTGGTTTTCTAAAAAAAAATTTGTGTGCGTGTGTGTGTAACTTCAAGAGGTTTTGGGGGGGTGCTTTTTTTTCTTCAATAAATCATAGCACAGCACTCATGTCTAAAGGCAGTAAAGATGGGTAACAAGAATCAAATAACTTTTCACAACCCATTCAACTATAAGGCATTATGAATTTTCTTTTCAATTAACAGCTTACTTTTAGAAAGTATTTAGCTTGTTTTTCCTTTAAAAGCAGTGTTTTTCAATCCATGCTCCATGGTGTCCTGAGGATTCCCTAGAGGGTTAGGGGCCAAAAGGAGCAGGCACTAAGTGAGCAGAGCTTTGAGCAGAGCTTTGAGCCGACTCCCTGCTTCAATCTGAGCCACTCTGCTTTTATCTGTTTTTTTTAACAATAGAATTCCAGAAAAGATTTTCCTTGAAGAGTTCACTACACTAAAAGAAGAAGAAAAGAAAAAAGAAAAAGGTTAAAAATCACCACCTTAAAGAATCAGTGGTGGATTGAGGCTCACACTCTATAATTCAAGTCCTTAATGTCTCATATTTCTTGTTTATTTCTTGTACATTCATCTCTGTCAGGTTTATTGGCTGGTTTATTTCTAAAATGAGAAATACCATTTGAATACAGAAATATCCAGGTAGAGAGAAAACAACAAGTTTTGAGAAGTATATTTATTCTCTGATGCAGCTGTTTCTAAATTAATTTCTCTTATAACGTTTAATGGCATTATTTATGTACCAATCTTCAAGCTAACGATTCATAACACAGAATACCAAAATAATCTAATTGAAAAACAGAAAAGCCCACTGTAAATGCCAGCTGCTGCTATATTTTCATGTACTATCAACAAATATCTCATCTTGCTTTAATATTGTCTTAGGAAAAAGATCGTCTTAAATGGAAAACCCCACCAAACTCACATTTAACTAGCAACTTTAGCTATTTTACCAAGAAACAAAAGGGGAACAAGGTAACTGAAACCAGGGGGTCCTCCATCATGCAACATTCAGAAGACCAGTAGGGAGAATTTGATCTGCTGATGAATACACTCATGGATGAGAAGGAGAAATGGGATTCTCTCAGACAGAAACCTTCTGCTGTCCTATGCACACCAGCATGGGGATTGTGGAATGGTACTCACTGGAAAACACCTGATAAACACCTGCAATCAAGTCCCAGCTCTGTAACAGTTAGTTGGGTGAATCCGAAAACTTTAGAGGTGAACACATATAATTATTCATAAGATCTACTGAGCTGAGAAGGATTAAAAGATAAACTGAGGCATATTAAAATATTAAGCATTTATCTGAGCAAAAATCAATTCAAATAGGGCAGTGCCGAACTGGAAGTGGTTAGAAGTGCTCCACCAAGAGGAGTTCAGGGGAAAGGAGGAAGCAAAGAAAGGAAATAATTGATTGGCTATAGGTGAAAGCCTAGTTGGCCATTGGTGATTGGTGGTCCTTAGGTTTCAACTTTGTAACCTTGAGGCATCTACAGGCTTAGATTTCGGCTTAAGTAGGTCACCCCACAGCATTAGAGCTACCTCAGTCTAATGGCCTCCTTGTTTAATTTAACAGAACAACCAACCTAATTTTCACCTCTTCCAGGAAACATTACATGAGTACTCTGACCTACAGAGCCATCTTTCACCCCCAAACTCCTCTGGCATGTACTAGCCATGCCCACATTTGCCAGCCAGTATTGTTAGTTAACTTTTTGTAGAAGGTCCATTCTCTCCAACTAGATTGTAAACCACAAAAGGGTAAGCACCATGTCTCATTCCTCCCTATGCACTCTGAAGATATGAGAATTTTACTGAGCATCTGCAGGTGCTAAATAAATACTTTTTGACTGCTTGTTTCATTTTAGATGTGGTTTATATTAATACCCACTTACAATGTTGATGGAAAGACAGCTTGGTATGGCTGTGTCAGACGCTCCATTCCTTTAAATGACAGGAGCATAAGGGAAAAATTGGGTGACCAGAGCAGGCTGTTTTGAGAGCCACCCAATCCATCTGAAAGTACCTCCATGCATGTGTCACCCCCAAAGAACAAAGCACCCATCCTCTTCTAGAGCTAAACCTTTCCTCCTCTTCCCATGCTAGGTACCAAATTAGAAATCAGAAAACTTGGATTCAAGTCTTAGTTATGCCAGGGACTGGGCAATTCATTTCATCTACTTGAGTAGACTACCTCTAAGGTTCTTTGCTCTAACTATCTATGATTCTATGAGACTAACTTCAAGCCTTTTCCTTCCATATCCGAAATCCATGGAATGGCCCGTTTCTCCCAGTACTAAAATTACCTGTCTTTCGTGATACCGCCCATCATCATCATTGTTGCACCTGTGCTCCAAGACCTTTCTGACTTCGGCTGCAAGGTTAACATATTCATGAAAGTATGTTCACTTCTAATGATGACACTTAAATTTCTCATCTGATCTTTACTTCATACCTGTGCTCATTTAACAAATACACATCACGTGGCTAATTGGATAGTACAGGACGACACACACACTTGGGGAAATTTCTAATACATTCCTGCTTTCAGCAGCAAAGACAAGTACGACCCTATTTACAAAGAAGCACCAATAATAATAAATAGAATTAAACTATTTTCATGTTGGTCATGAGATAGGTTATTTTCAACTTAATCAACAGCTCAGTGGCCCTGAGAATAATTCCCTGACCTTTCCAATTTTGTAAGAAACTTATTTTTATTGGCTAATCAACATCAAATGATATTAGGGAATGTCACAATGGTTGTTACAGTAAATGGCTTAGAAAGAAAAGCCAGTAACAATTTTGATAGATTTGGGGGAATATATGAGCTAGATAAGAATATATGAGCCATATAGAAATTCAAAGCAATTTAAATTAATATCTATCAGTTTTGAATAATGAAGAAGTTTTTCAGAACCTAATGTAGTTTTGTTCTGCAAAAAGACTAGGCATATAACACACAGACCTTTCCCTAGCCAAGTAACTTGTTATCCAATTAATTAAAAAGGAAGGTGGCAATTTCACTTCTTCTTGTCCAGCAAAAACAGCCATGATAAAATCACAGATGAAAAGGTCAGTTTTAGAAGTGAGATGTAGGTAACTGAATCCTCCAGGAAATATTTAAATGTTATTTTTCCTTGGCCAAAATTAGACCAACATTTTGCTACATCTTGGGTGTTAACTCTAGTACCAATATTAAACAGTTGCATAAAAATTTTTGACTAACAGAACAATGAGGTTTTGCTTCATTTTTAACAGAGATAGAGTGATTGGCCACTCATACAAAATCAGCCAAAAGTACTCTTCCACAAATTATTATCAAATCTATAAACTCTGAAAGAAGCATTAACTGGAAAGAAAGAAAAACTGTAAAAAAACAATTTTGTGAAACCAATGAAATAAAAATTTTAGTCTAGTGGAGAAAATTCATTTTGTATTGTCTAAAATAGTATATCCCTATATCAATGATATTACAATAAACATTTTTGTTATTTTAATTACATCAAATAATCCCTACACTAACTCTATTTTTACCCCTAAATGCAGATGTAAACTTATGCTCAGCGTATCTGAGTAATCTTCCTAAGGTCACACAGATATTAAGCAGCAGAGCTGAGTCCAGATTTTCTGGCCGGTGGCCTGCACACTTAAGCACTATTCTCCACTGCCTCCCAGTTAGTCACCACTCCCAGTAAATATTCACTACTCCCAGTAAACACAGAGCAGGATGAGTTATTGATTCCATAACTGCCATTATAGCATTGAGATGCAATTTATATGAAGTGTCTGAATACACAATTAGTTCAATCCACTATATAAAAAGTAAATGCTTAAGTCTCATTCATTTCTAATAAATTTTCAAATTGGGAAAGGATACAAAAGGAAGAAAAGTACAAATCTATATATCATATCAATTAACAGAAAAATATAATTAGAGCTGTCTTTGGACTTAGCAAGTATTGAAAACCCTTATTGTCCTGCTGTCCTTTCAGCCCTTTGAGTTGTCTGTTAGAATTTGACATTTCACTGCTGAAACAAAAGAAAGGTGGAAAATATGTGCATTCCAAAGCATTGTACCCTTTTGCAATTTCCCTTCCATATTTATTACCCAGATCTTTAAAACACTCAACTAGAAGCTAAACCAATTCAAAGATATGTGTAAAATGTAAAATTGGAAATGCTGCAAAATCAACGTGACCTTTAAAGTGTAACATTTCCCACAATTGTTTAGTTAATACTAGAAGAACATTCTACAGTGTTTAAAGCATAATCTTCATGTGTAATATCTGAAGCAAATATAAAAGCAAATACAGAACAAAGTACTTAAAAATCAACCACACTTTTTTTTTTTTTTTTTTTTTTGTGGTACGCAGGCCTCTCACTGTTGTGGCCTCTCCTGTGGCGGAGCACAGGCTCCGGACGCGCAGGCTCAGCGGCCATGGCTCATGGGCCCAGCCGCTCCGCGGCATGTGCGATCTTCCCAGACCGGGGCAGGAACCCGTGTCCCCTGCATCGGCAGGCGGACTCTCAACCACTGCGCCACCAGGGAAGCCCTCAACCACATTTTTTAAACAAAAACTGCAATTAATTTTAAACTACCACTTTTTCCGTAGTAGTTACATCATATATATTTTAAACATTCATAACCTATAAGGGTACTCTGCTTTTCAAATACAAAACTGATGAAACCACTGTCACCCTACCCCAGTCACCTCCTGCAACTGGTAGGGCCTAGTTGTATGACTAATTCTCCACCAATTTACCCATATTAGTTTGCTTGAGAACAAAACTATGTATCGGGCAAAAGGCCAAGATGGGCCCTCTCTGTGAGCCAACAAGACCACGCTTGATTAATCCCCAAGGCACTGGTATCAACAGCACATTTTTCAAACCAACCAGACTCCTCAGTCAAAGATACTTTAAGCAAAGATAATAATTAGGTAGTCGATATTATCATAAAATTAAATTTTGATTGAGAGCAAATGTAGTCTTCCATCTTCAGATACAATCATACATTTGTTAAAAGTAAAGATATGCAAATCAATGCTAATGGGTTGGCAAAATTTCCCCAAGAGAGAATCACACTTCAGATAAATTGCCATTCATAATTTTTTTATTTCATAATCAAGTAGCAATCCTTGAGAACCTCTCTTTCCCTTTTGAATACTTTGATTAAGTGTTTTCAATAGAAGCTGATCAGAAAATACTTTTTCTCAGACTATTTTTTTTTCCCTGCACCTCTCCTAGCAGTAGAGAAAAATTAGCAAGAGGGCTTCCCTGGTGGCGCAGTGGTTGGGAGTCCGCCTGCCGATGCAGGGGACAAGGGTTCGTGCCCCGGTTTGGGAGGATCCCACGTGCCGCGGAGCGGCTGCGCCCGTGAGCCATGGCCGCTGAGCCTGCTGCTCCGCAACGGGAGAGGCCACAACAGCAGGAGGCCCGCGTACAGCAAAAAAAAAAAAAAAAAAAAAAAAAAAATTAGCAAGAAAAATGAATTCAGAATCCACTCCATTCCCACTTACTAAATGGTGTAGATGTGTATATCCCATTGCCTTTAACACCTGAAAATTAGGAAGAAAAAGAGTTCAAGGAAACAAACTGAGCAATCTAATATCTGGCTAAAGGACAAATTCTATCTTTAAAATTGAATACAGGGCTTCCCTGGTGGCGCAGTGGTTTAGAGTCCGCCTGCCGATGCAGGGGACACGGGTTCGTGCCCCGATCCGGGAAGATCCCACATGCCGCGGAGCAGCTGGGCCCGTGAGTCATGGCCACTGAGCCTGCACGTCTGGAGCCTGTGCTCCACAACAGGAGAGGCCACAACAGTGAGAGGCCCGCGTACCTCAAAAAAAAAAAAAAAATTGAATACAGTTTCTATCAACTCTAGGAATTCAGTTCATATTTCTTTAATTCAAAGAGTGAAAGAAAAAGGTTACAGCATGAAGAGACAAAACAGAGAAACATCAACAAAGCAACTAAATTAGATACCTCACCTATCACAGAGAAAATCAATAAGGCTCAATGAATTTATATTGTACACAGACTTACTTAAGGAAAAACTTTGAAATATCATGTCTTTAGCTTTTTGTGTACTAAACATATTCTGCTCCACTGGCTGGAAAAAAACTTTAAGAAGATGGCCTCTGGGTAGAGGGCAAACAGGACTCAAGCTATACTTTAACAGAGAAGCAAAACAAGACAGGAGAAAAGCAGCTGGGGAGGGAAGGTTTATATGCCACTTATGTAAAAAACATACATGTTGGCTTTTTACTGGGAAAGGAATGTAACCGGCAACACTAAGAATGAAATAGGCAGAATCACCTTGGCAAGAAACAAAACAGCAACAGGATTAAGTAGGCCTGAGAGTGGTTTACACCCCCAAACAAGAAAAGAGTGAGACAAACTCAGGTAGGAAAAAGACAAAACTCCAACCGCCTCTCTTACTCTGAGAGAGAGACAGAATAAGACACACCACCACCAACAAAGACGTCTCAACCTAGAATTCAGGTGCTCTGGTTCTCTCCCTCCCTCCCTCCCTCCCTCCCTCCCTCCCTCCCTCTCCTCTCTCTCTCATACTCTCAGAGCAAAGGGACAACATCTTTTACAACATTAACAGAAAACCAAGAAGAAAATAGCTATGCCTGGTTGGTCAGCTCTGCCCACAGAGGCTTCCTACAAACTCCATGGAACCTCTTTTTTTTTTTTTTTTTTTTTTTTTTTTTGCGGTACACGGGCCCCTCACTGCTGTGGTCCCCCCCCCCGTCGCGGAGCACAGGCTCCGGACACACAGGACCAGTGGCCACGGCCCACGGGCCCAGCCGCTCCACGGCATGTGGGATCCTCCCGGACAGGGGCACGAACCCGCGTCCCCTGCATCGGCAGGCAGACTCCCAACCACTGCGCCACCAGGGAAGCCCCCATGGAACCTCTTTTGACCACATCTTCATTTCCCAGAGTCAACCACAGAATTTGTCCCATTTTGTCTGACAAGAGAGGGATTCATGGCCACTGTGGTAAAGCAAAGGCACAATCCTGCAAAATGGCTACATTTAAGGAGTCCACAGAATCTCAACAGGCTCCTAAGTAATCTCCTTACCTCCCACATGACCCTCTATCCTTTCTAAAAATATACCTTTCTAAAATGTAGACCATGATACTACTCAATTCAAAATCTTTCATGACTAGACATCGAAAAAGCCCAAATTCTGTGACCCACCATTCAAAGACATTGAGAATCTATCCTGATTCTTTTCCAGCATCATCTTGTTCTGTTCTATGATAGTATCCTTCACCTTCCCTTTTTTTGCCTTTACTTGTGCTACTCCTTCAGCCTAGAATTTCTTTCCATCCTCTCTACAGCATAAGTACTGCATTCTAACACCAGCTCAAGATATCACCTCCTATTGTGCGATGTCATAGGCAATCTCCCTTAGCTACATCTCATTCTGTGCTACACCAGAGCTTTGTTTAAACCCATTTTGGACACAGATTATATTCTGAATCACAGACATTTATTTACATATTCATTTTCCCTACCTCCATATCACAGGGTTGGGGGGGGTGGAGTTATATTATCTTTTTTTTAATTGTGGTAAAGGATACATGGTATAAAATTTACTGTCTTAACCTTTTTTTTTTTTTTTTTTTTTTCCGGTACACGGGCCTCTCACTGTTGTGGCCTCTCTCGTTGCAGAGCACAGGCTCCGGACGCGCAGGCTCAGCGGTCATGGCTCACGGACCCAGCCGCTCCGCAGCATGTGGGATCTTCCCGGACCAGGGCACGAACCCGTGTCCCCTGCATCGGCAGGCAGACTCTCAACCACTGCGCCACCAGGGAAGCCCCAGTCTTAACCATTTTTAAGTATACAGTTCAAGTGATAAGTATATTCACATTGTTCTGTAACCAATCTCCACAACTCTTCATCTTGCAAAGCTGAAACTCTTTACCCAGTAAGCAACACCTCCTCCAATTCCCTCCTATCCCCAGCCCCTGGCACCCAACTTTCTACTTTCTCTGTCTATAAATTTGACTATTCTAGGTACCTCATATAAATGGAATCATATAGTATTTGTCTTCTCATGACTGACTTATTTTGGTTACCATAATGTCCTCAAGGTTCATCCATCTGCAGCATGTGTCAGAATTTCCTGCCTCTTTAAGGCTGAATAAAATTCCACTGTGTGCATATACCACATTTTGCTTATCCATTCATCCGCCCATGGACACTTGGGTTGCTCCCACCTTCTGGCTATTTTGAATAGTGCTGCTACGAACATGGGTCTTCGAGATCTTGCTTTAAATTCTTTAGGGCATATACCCAGAAGTGGAACTGTTGGATCATATGGAAACATTATTTTCATTTTTTTTGAGGAACTGCCTTCCAAAGCACCTGTAGCATTTTACATTCTCACTAAGACTGCACAAATTTTCCAATTTCTCCACATCCTCACCAACACTTGTTAATTTCTATGTTTTTTAATAATAGCCATCCTAACAAGCGTGCATTTCCCTAATGATTAGTGATTTTGAGCTTCTCATGTGCTTATCAGCCATTTATATATCTTCTTTGAAGAAATGTTTCTTCAGGTCCTTTGCTCAATTTTTAATTGGACTGTTTGTGCTTCTTGTTGTGTTGTAAGAATTTTTACATACTCTGGATATTAACCCCTCATCAGATATATGAACCAGAGCTCTTTTTTTTTTTTTTGCGGTACACGGGACTCTCACTGTTGTGGCCTCTTCCGTTGCGGAGCACAGGCTCCGGACGCACAGGCTCAGCGGCCATGGCTCACGGACCCAGCCGCTCCGCGGCATGTGGGATCTTCCCGGACCAGGGCACGAACCCGTGTTCCCTGCATCGGCAGGTGGACTCTCAACCACTGCGCCACCAGGGAAGCCCCAGAGCTCTTTTTTAATTCACTTTTCTATTCCCTAATTTTTCAGAGTTGGCTATAAGTATTACAGAAATATATTTTGAGTTGAAGATGTTTCTTCCTTTTTTAGGTTTTTTTTTGGAGGGGGTCGGGGGGTATAATACAAAATTCAGGATATCCAAAAAGGGGTATACAGTGGAAAATGAAAGTCCTTCCCATCCCTGTTATCCAGCCACCAAGTTTCAACCCCCAGAGGCATTTTCCATTTTCTTATAATTCCCTCCAGAGATACTCTGTGCATATACAAGAAAATACATATTTTAATTTAGTCTCCTCCAAAATAACCTACTAATACCCACTGTTCTGTACCTTGCCTTTTTGACTTAATAATTATTCCATTTCAGTGTACATAAACTGCTTTATTCTTTTTAACAACTACTAAATATTTCACTACATGTACCATAATTTATTTATCCAGTCCCCTAAAGATGAGCACTTGTTTCCAATTGCTGCCAAGAATATCCTTAAATATACATTATTTCACGTAAGTACAAGATTTGTGGGTTAAATTCTGGTAGGGGGATCAAATGATATGTGTATTTTAAGTTTTGATAACTATTTCTAAACTGGTCTCAACAAAAACTACAAAAATTCCTACATCCATTAGCAATAATGACATTGCCTATTTTCCCATACCCTTAGTAACACCTCATGTGTTCAAAATTTGTTTCTTTACCAATTTGATAGGTTGAAAAACGAGTATTCACTGAAGTTTTATTTTGCATTTCTCTTTTATGAACTGCCTTTCATATCCTTTCATCTTTGTCCATTTTTCTGATTGTTGGTCTTTTTCCCAGAGTTGTTATTTTCAATATATTTATGAATTAGCCCTTTTCCTACAGTATGAATTTTCCAATTATATGAATTAATATATTTATGAAATTAGCCCTTTTCCTATGATATGAATTGCAAATCATCCTAGTTTGCCTTTGCTTTTTTTTTTTTTTTTAGTAAATTTATTTATTTATTTTTGGCTGTGTCAGGTCTTCATTGCTGTGCAAGGGCTTTCTCTAGTTGCGGCGAGTGGGGGCCACTCTTCATCGCAGTGTGCGGGCGTCTCACTGTCGCGGCCTCTTGTTGCGGAGCACAGGCTCCAGAAGCACAGGCTCAGTAGCTGTTGCTCACGGGCCTAGTTGCTCCGTGGCATGTGGGACCTTCCCAGACCAGGGCTCGAACCTGTGCCCCCTGCATTGGCAGGCAGACTCTCAACCACTGCGCCACCAGGGAAGCCCTGCCTTTGCTTTTTTTTTTTTTTTTTTTTTTTTGCGGTAAGCGGGCCTCTCACTGTTGTGGCCTCTCCCGTTGCGGAGCACAGGCTCCGGACGCGCAGGCTCAGCGGCCATGGCTCACGGGCCCAGCCGCTCCGCGGCATGTGGGATCTTCCCGGACCAGGGCACGAACCCGTGTCCCCTGCATCAGCAGGTGGACTCTCAACCACTGCGCCACTAGAGAAGCCCTGCCTTTGCTTTTTGATATAGTTTTTTTAATCCGTTTTTGGCAGTGCAGAATTTTAATATAGTCAAGTTTCACTATTCTCTTTTATGGTTTCTGTGCATTTCTTACTTTCTATTCCCACAATTATCATAGTGAAAATCCTCACTACATTATAAGTAAATTACAGCTTCCCAACTGGTCTACTTTTCATTACTCCCTCTACCTTCCAACTGATCCTATACACTTGTCAGATTAATCCTCTTAAAATACTGTACATTAGTAGAGACACAAAAAGTTGAGATTACAATATAATAAAGATTTCAACTGTCCTGACAGGAAATGACTATTACAGTTTTGTCTTGTATTAATTAAGCTCTCTTGAGCATTCTCAAACTCAGAAGTGTAAAGTTTTCTATAATTTTAATTCATTAGAATGTCACTGACCACAGGTCTACGTATTATAAAAGAGGGGGACATTCTGATTGAAAACTAGGATTATATTCAATACACCAACTGCCTCAGGATTTCAACTTCACAGGACTATTTTTATGCTCTCCCCCCAGAATCTCTCTACCAAACTCTACCCTGCCCTAGTGGCTTCAACCACACAGAGTCTGGTCATAAGAGCTTTAGAATCCAGGTTTTTCTCACCATAAACAGGAAATAATGTGTCTCTGACTCTATACAGAATGTGACACTATAATTCATGCTTTTGGAAGGAGGACTAACATTTCAAGCTGACAGCTAGGTAATAAATATGATTAGGAGCCAAGCACGCAAGCAGAATATCCCAAAATGTACACCTTTCATAAGAAGACACAAGCAGGCTTAATCAGTAAGACAAATTCAGATTAAAAAAATGCAGTTCCCCACCCCGCCCCCAGGCACAGATAAATAAGCATCTTTTCAGAAGTACTACCTTCTTAACCTTCAGATTAAAAAAATACAGTCCCCCCCCCACCCCGGGCACAGATAAATAAGCATCTTTTCAGAAGTACTACCTTCTTAACCCCAAATCATTATTTCCCTTGAGGACTCTTCTACAAAACTAAAAAAAAAGAAAAAAAAATTTAAGTTGGAGACAGTAACCAAGTATGACTCATTAACCAAATAATTCTTCACATTTCTTTGTAATAAAATTTACATAGGTTTCAAATAAACAGCTTACATACACAGTCCTCAAAATTAACCAATGAAGTATACTTTAATCCCCATTTTCCCAAAAGGAAAATGAAACTCAGAAACCAAAAGTTCATGTTCACATAGCTGATAGTAGAGCTAGCACTTGTATAAAAAGTCTTTATAACCCCATTCCATATTTTTGTCACTATACATCACCACTTTAATGTCTAGAAATTTACATTTAATGCCTAATTTCAAAATAATAGTTTTAATAAAATGTTTAGAGTATTAACGTCATGCACCCATATACACCAGATATGCCTCAAACTATGAACCTTCTAATGTGTTTTCATAACCCATTTGTTCAGATTATAGTACTTCTCTTACCCATAAAAAATAGACTCATTAAAAACACAAGCTAGGTGTTGACCTTGAAGATGGCGGAAGAGTAAGACGCGGAGATCGCCTTCCTCCCCACGGATACACCAGAAATACATCCACACGTGGAACAACTCCTACAGAACTCCTACTGAAGGCTGGCAGAAGACCTCAGACCTCCCAAAAGGCAAGAAACTCCCCACGTAACTGGGTAGGGCAAAAGAAAAAACAGAGACAAAAGAATAAGGACGGCACCTGCACCAGTGGGAGGGAGCTGTGAAGGAGGAAAAGTTTCCACACACTAGGAAGCCCCTCCGCGGGCGGAGACTGCGGGAGGCAGAGGGGGGAGTTTCGGGACCGCGGAGTAGTGCACAGCGACGGGTGCGGAGGGCAAAGCGGGGAGATTCCTGCACAGACGATCGGTGCCGACCAGCACTCACCAACCCGAGAGGCTTGCTGCTCACCCACCGGGGCGGGCGGGGCTGCGAGCTGAGGCTAAGGTTTTGGTTTTGGACGGAGCTCAGGGAGAGGACTGGGGTTGGCGGCTTGAACATAGCCTGAAGGGGTTAGTGCACCACGACTAGCCGGGAGGGAGTTCGGGGAAAAGCCTGCACCGGCCGAAGAGGCAAGAGACTTTTTCTTCCCTCTTTGTCTCCTGGTGCGCGAGGAGAGGGGTCTAAGAGCGCTGCTTAAAGGAACTCCAGAGACGGGCGCGAGCCGCGGCTAAAAGCGCGAACCCCAGAGACGGGCGCGAGCCGCGGCTGAGGGCGCGAGCCCCCGAGACGGGCGCGAGCCGCGGCTGAAAGCGCAAACCCCAGAGACGGGCGCGAGCCGCGGCTGAGGGCGCGAGCCCCCGAGACGGGCGCGAGCCGCGGCTAAAACCGCGGACCCCAGAGACGGGCGGGAGACGCTAAGGCTGCTGCTGCCGCCACCAAGGGGCCTGTGTGCGAGCACAGGTCACTCTCCACACCCCTCTTCCGCGGAGCCTGTGCAGCCCGCCACTGCCAGGTTCCCGGGATCCAGGGACAACTTCCCCGGGACAGCGCACGGCGGGCCTCAGGCTGGTGCAACGTCACGCCGGCCTCTGCCGCAACGTCACGCTGCCTCTGCCGCCGCAGGCCGGCCCCGCACGCAGTGCCCCTCCTTCCCCCATCCCCCAACCCCCGGCCTGAGTGAGCCGGAGGCCCCGAATCAGCGGCTCCTTTAACCCCGTCCTGTCTGAGCGAAAAAACAGACGCCCTCCAGCGACCTACACGCAGAGGCAGGGCCAAATCCAAAGCTGAGCTCCTGTGAGCTGTGAAAACAAAGAAGAGAAAGGGAAATCTCTCCCAGCAGCCACAGAAGCAGCGGATTAAAGCTCCACAATCAACTTGATATACCCTGCATCTGTGGAATACCTGAATAGACAAGGAATGATCCCAAATTGAAGAGGTGGAATTTAGGAGCGAAATCTATGATTTTTTTCCCTTTTCCTCTTTTTGTGAAGGTGTACGTGTATGCTCCTGTGTGACATCTAGTCTGTATACTCTAGCTTCCACCATTTGTCCTAGGGCTCTATCCGTCCATGACTTTTTTTTAAAAATTCTTTTTCTTAATAATTAAGTTTAATTGTAATAACTTTATTATACTTTACCTTCGTTCTTTCTTTCCTTCCTTCCCTCCCTCCTTTAGACAACGAATCACCCCAAATTGAGGAGGTGGTCTCAGGGAGCAGGATTTATGATTTTTCCCCCTTTACCTCTTTTTGTGAAGGTGTATGTGTATGCTTCTGTGTAAGATTTTCTCTGTATAGCTTTGCTTCCAACATTTGTCCTAAGGTTCTATCCGTCCCTTTTTTTTTTCTAAATATTTTTTAATTCAATAACTATATTATACTTTATTTTATTTTTACTGTATCATCTTTCTTTCTGTCTTTTTTTCCTTCTTTCCCTCCTTCCTTCCTTCCTTCCTCCCTCCCTCCTTTCTTTCCTTCTTTGCTTCTTTCTTCCTTCCTTCCTTTCCTCCTTTCCTTCTTTCTTTCCTCATACTTCTACTAATTCTCTCTACTTTTTCTCCCTTTTATTCTGAGCCGTGTGGATGAAAGGCTCTTGGTGCTCCAGCCAGGAGTCAGGGCTCTGCCTCTGAGGTAGGAGAGCCAACTTCAGGTCACTGGTCAACAAGAGACCTCCCAGCTCCACATAATATTAAACAGCGGAAATCTCCCAGAGACCTCCATCTTAACACCAGCACCCAGCTTCACTCAACGACCAGCAAGCCACAGTGCTGGACAACCTATGCCAAACAACTAGCAAAACAGGAACACAACCCCACCCATTAGCAGAGAGGCTGCCTAAAATCATAATAAGGCCACAGACACCCCAAAACACACCACCAGACGTGAACCTGCCCACTAGAGAGACAAGATCCAGCCTCATCCAGCACAACACAGGCACTAGTCCCCTCCACCAGGAAGCCTACACAACCCACTGAAACAACCTTAGCCACTGGAGACAGACATCAAAAACAACGGGAACTACGAACCTGCAGCCTGCAAAAAGGAGACCCCAAACACAGTAAGATAAGCAAAATGAGAAGACAGAAAAACACACAGCAGATGAAGGAGCAAGATAAAAACCCACCAGACCTAACAAATGAAGAGGAAATAGGCAATCTACCTGAAAAAGAATTCAGAATAATGATAGTAAGGATGATCCGAAATCTTGGAAGTAGAATGGACAAAATGCAAGAAACAGTTAACAAGGACCTACAAGAACTAAAGATGAAACAAGCAACGATGAACAATGCAATAAATGAAATTAAAATCACTCTAGATAGGATCAATAGCAGAATAACTGAGACAGAAGAACGGATAAGTGACCTGGAAGATAAAGTAGTGGAAATAACTACTGCAGAGCAGAATAAAGAAAAAAGAATGAAAAGAACTGAGGACAGTCTCAGAGACCTCTGGGACAACATGAAACGCACCAACATTCGAATTATAGGGGTTCCAGAAGAAGAAGAAAGAAAGAAAGGGACTGAGAAAATATTTGAAGAGATTATAGTTGAAAACTTCCCTAATATGGGAAAGGAAATAGTTAATCAAGTCCAGGAAGCACAGAGGGTCCCATACAGGATAAATACAAGGAGAAACACGCCAAGACACATATTAATCAAACTGTCAAAAATTAAATACAAAGAAAGCATATTAAAAGCAGCAAGGGAAAAACAACAAATAACACACAAGGGAATCCCCATAAGGTTAACAGCTGATCTCTCAGCAGAAACCCTACAAGCCAGAAGGGAGTGGCAGGACATACTGAAAGTGATGAAGGAGAATAGCCTGAAACCAAGACTACTCTACCCAGCAAGGATCTCATTCACATTTGATGGAGAAATTAAAACCTTTACAGACAAGCAAAAGCTGAGAGAGTTCAGCACCACCAAACCAGCTTTACAACAAATGCTAAAGGAACTTCTCTAGACACGAAACACAAGAGAAGGAAATGACCTATAGTAGCGAACCCAAAACAATATATAAAATGGAAATAGGAACATACATATCGATAATTACCTTAAATGTAAATGGACTAAATGCTCCCACCAAAAGACACAGATTGGCTGAATGGATACAAAAACAAGACCCTTATATATGCTGTCTACAAGAGACCCACTTCAGAACTAGAGACACATACAGACTGAAAGTAAGGGGATGGAAAAAGATATTCCATGCAAATGGAAACCAAAAGAAAGCTGGAGTAGCAATTCTCATATCAGACAAAATAGACTTTAAAATAAGGACTATTAAAAGGGACAAAGAAGGACACTACATAATGATCAAGGGATCGATCCAAGAAGAAGATATAACAATTGTAAATATTTATGCACGCAACATAGGAGCACCTCAATACATAAGGCAAATACTAACAACCATAAAAGGGGAGATCAACAGTAACACATTCATAGTAGGGGACTTTAACACCCCACTTTCACCCATGGACAGATCATCCAAAATGAAAATAAATAAGGAAACACAAGCTTTAAATGATACATTAAACAAGATGGACTTAATTGATGTTTATAGGACACTCCATCCAAAAACAACAGAATACACATTTTTCTCAAGTGCTCATGGAACATTCTCCAGGATAGATCATATCTTGGGTCACAAATCAAGCCTTGGTAAATTTAAGAAAACTGAAATTGTATCAAGTATCTTTTCCGACCACAACGCCATGAGACTAGATATCAATTACAGGAAAAGATCTGTAAAAAATACAAACACATGGAGGCTAAACAATACACTACTTAATAATGAAGTGATCACTGAAGAAATCAAAGAGGAAATAAAAAAATACCTAGAAACAAATGACAATGGAGACACAACGACCCAAAACCTATGGGATGCAGCAAAAGCAGTTCTAAGGGGGAAGTTTATAGCAATACAAGCCCACCTTAAGAAGCAGGAAACATCTCGAATAAACAACCTAACCTTGCACCTCAAGCAATTAGAGAAAGAAGAACAAAAAAACCCCAAAGCTAGCAGAAGGAAAGAAATCATAAAAATCAGATCAGAAATAAATGAAAAAGAAATGAAGGAAACAATAGCAAAGATCAATAAAACTAAAAGCTGGTTCTTTGAGAAGATAAACAAAATAGATAAACCACTAGCCAGACTCATCAAGAAAAAAAGGGAGAAGACTCAAATCAATAGAATTAGAAATGAAAAAGGAGAAGTAACAACTGACACTGCAGAAATAAAAAAAATCATGAGAGATTACTACAAGCAACTCTATGCCAATAAAATGGACAATCTGGAAGAAATGGACAAATTCTTAGAAATGCACAACCTGCCAAGACTGAATCAGGAAGAAATAGAAAATATGAACAGACCAATCACAAGCACTGAAATTGAAACTGTGATTAAAAACCTTCCAACAAACAAAAGCCCAGGACCAGATGGCTTCACAGGTGAATTCTATCAAACGTTTAGAGAAGAGCTAACACCTATCCTTCTCAAACTCTTCCAAAATATAGCAGAGGGAGGAACACTCCCAAATTCCTTCTACGAAGCCACCATCACCTTGATACCAAAACCAGACAAGGATGTCACAAAGAAAGAAAACTACAGGCCAATATCACTGATGAACATAGATGCAAAAATCCTCAACAAAATACTAGCAAACAGAATCCAACAGCACATTAAAAGGATCATACACCATGATCAAGTGGGGTTTATTCCAGGAATGCAAGGATTCTTCAATATACGCAAATCTATCAATGTGATAAACCATATTAACAAATTGAAGGAGAAAAACCATATGATCATCTCAATAGATGCAGAGAAAGCTTTCGACAAAATTCAACACCCATTTATGATAAAAACCCTCCAGAAAGTAGGCATAGAGGGAACTTTCCTAAACATAATAAAAGCCATATATGACAAGCCCACAGCAAACATCATCCTCAATGGTGAAAAACTGAAAGCATTTCCACTAAGATCAGGAACAAGACAAGGTTGCCCACTCTCACCACTCTTATTCAACATAGTTTTGGAAGTTTTAGCCACAGCAATCAGAGAAGAAAAGGAAATAAAAGGAATCCAAATCGGAAAAGAAGAAGTAAAGCTGTCACTGTTTGCAGATGACATGATACTATACATAGAGAATCCTAAAGAGGCTACCAGAAAACTACTAGAGCTAATCAATGAATTTGGTAAAGTAGCAGGATACAAAATTAATGCACAGAAATCTCTGGCATTCCTATATACTAATGATGAAAAATCTGAAAGTGAAATCAAGAAAACACTCCCATTTACCATTGCAACAAAAAGAATAAAATATCTAGGAATAAACCTACCTAAGGATACGAAAGACCTGTATGCAGAAAATTATAAGACACTGATGAAAGAAATTAAAGATGATACAAATAGATGGAGAGATATACCATGTTCTTGGATGGGAAGAATCAACATTGTGAAAATGACTCTGCTACCCAAAGCAATCTACAGATTCAATGCAATCCCTATCAAACTACCACTGGCATTTTTCACAGAACTAGAACAAAAAATTTCGCAATTTGTATGGAAACACAAAAGACCCCGAATAGCCAAAGCAATCTTTAGAACGAAAAAAGGAGCTGGAGGAATAAGGCTCCCTGACTTCAGACTATATTACAAAGCAACAGTAATCAAGACAGTATGGTACTGGCACAAAAACAGAAAGACAGATCAGTGGAACAGGATAGAAAGCCCAGAGATAAACCCACGCACATATGGACACCTTATCTTTGATAAAGGAGGCAGGAATGTACAGTGGAGAAAGGACAGCCTCTTCAATAAATGGTGCTGGGAAAACTGGACAGGTACATGTAAAAGTATGAGATTAGATCACTCCCTAACACCATACACAAAAATAAGCTCAAAATGGATTAAAGACCTAAATGTAAGGCCAGAAACTATCAAACTCTTAGAAGAAAACATAGGAAGAACACTCTATGACATAAATCACAGCAAGATCCTTTCTGACCCACCTCCTAGAGTAATGGAAATAAAAACAAAAATAAACAAATGGGACCTAATGAAACTTCAAAGCTTTTGCACAGCAAAGGAAACCATAACCAAGACCAAAAGACAACCCTCAGAATGGGAGAAAACATTTGCAAATGAAGCAACTGACAAAGGATTAATCTCCAAAATTTACAAGCAGCTCATGCAGCTCAATAACAAAAAAACAAACAACCCCATCCAAAAATGGGCAGAAGACCTAAATAGACATTTCTCCAAAGAAGATATACAGAATGCCAACAAACACATGAAAGAATGCTCAACATCATTAATCATTAGAGAAATGCAAATCAAAACTACAATGAGATATCATCTCACACCAGTCAGAATGGCCATCATCAAAAAATCAAGAAACAATAAATGCTGGAGAGGGTGTGGAGAAAAGGGGACACTCTTGCACTGCTGGTGGGAATGTGAATTGGTTCAGCCACTCTGGAGAACAGTATGGAGGTTCCTTAAAAAACTACAAATAGAATTACCATATGACCCAGCAATCCCACTACTTGGCATATACCCTGAGAAAACCAAAATTCAAAGAGAGTCATGTACCAAAATGTTCATTGCAGCTCTATTTACAATAGCCAGGACATGGAAACAACCTAAGCGCCCATCATCGGATGAATGGATAAAGAAGATGTGGCACATATACACAATGGAATATTACTCAGCCTTAAAAAGAAATGAAATTGAGCTATTTGTAATGAGATGGATAGACCTAGAATCTGTCATACAGAGTGAAGTAAGTCAGAAAGAAAAAGACAAATACCGTATGCTAACACATATATATGGAATTTAAGGGGAAAAAATGTCATGAAGAACCTAGGGGTAAGATAGGAATAAAGACGCAGACCTACTGGAGAACGGACTTAAGGATATGGGGAGGGGGAAGGGTGAGTTTTGACAGGGCGAGAGAGAGTCATGGACATATACACACTAACAAACGTAGTAAGGTAGATAGCTGGGGGGAAGCAGCCGCAAGGCACAGGGATATTAGCTCGGTGCTTTGTGACAGCCTGGAAGGGTGGGATGGGGAGAGTGGGAGGGAGGGAGACGCAAGAGGGAAGACATATGGGAACATATGTATATGTATAGCTGATTCACTTTGTTGTAAAGCAGAAACTAACACACCATTGTAAAGCAATTATACCCCAATAAAGATGTTTAAAAAAAAAAAAAAAAAAAAAGAAACGAAGACCCAACACAGCCAAAAATTAAATAAATAAATAAATAAATTTAAATTATAAAAAAAAAGTGAACCCTAATGTAAACTATGAGCATGAGGCATAATGATGTGTCAATGTAGGTTTATCAATTGTAATAAATGTACCATTCTGGGAAGTAATGTTGATAATGGGAGAGGCTCTGCATGTGTAGGGGTAGAGAGCATGTGGGAAATCTCTGTACCTTCCACTCAATTTTGCTGTAAACCTAAAACTAATCCAAAAAATAAAGTATATTTTAAAAATTAAGGTAAATTATCTGTGGCAACTCTAATCTGTTCAATCATTGCTTCAGAGGTGCACTTTCACCTGTTTAGGAAAGAACACCCTTGGCCATCAACCTTCAGAGACATTCTGCCTCACACACCCACCACTACTCCCAATCCTGCTCTGCCCCTCGTAGCCTGCTCAGCATCTAACATGACATTGGTAGACTAAGTCCAAAGACACGGAGAAAATTAAGTATAGACAACAGATGCAGAAGGCAGGTAGTGGCTAAGAAGGTAAACAATTACGAAAGAGGGAAATCTGCAGAAAAATCCACAAGAGAGCACAGAAAGGAGAAAACAATCCTGAGATGCTCTGAACTTACTGGTCTACATAATGCGAAAATCATATGAAATTAAATTGTCCTAAAATACAAAACATGATATTACAAGCATTTCCCTTTTCTTTAAAAAATGTCTTTGCTGAACATGATTCCAAAACTAGAACTTGATAATGTGTTTACAATGTGTCCTCCGGCCACAAGCAAGATGACTTTTCAAAAGTTGACCGTAAATGCTATAAACATTTTTCAACAGAAAGATATATAAAAGTGTGTGTGTCAAAGTGTCATTACAAAGACCTGGCTCTCAGAATAAAGTTTTGGATAAAATTGCAAATTTTTAATTTTTATGATATATTACATGGAAGAAAGACGTACATTTTTATCTTCTAGGTATTCTTAATCTCAGACGTCAGAAACACGCTATGAGTTACCAAACTGAGCAGGAGTTCACTGAGATCTTGAAACAGTCACACGGAACCACTGCGGGGGGTGTGTGTGCTTGTTTGCTCTGTTCATCAGCGACGAGGCAGGGCTAAGCACTGGCAGACCCAAACACCTGAGTCATTTGGGAGAGGCTAAGGACTCCAGTGGCAAAACAGGGACCCATAAGACAGGCTTAAGAATGGTTCTGGCAGGAGTTACCACCATCACCACCACCACCACCTGAGCAAAAATCAACCTTCTGTATCTAAAGTTTCAGGGGAGGCACAAAGGCTGGAGTTTCACCAGGGATCCAACTCAGTTCAGCAAATACCAAGTAAGCACCAACAAAGTACCCAGCGCTAGGGCAAAGGTGCTGGGGGACACTGAAGAGAACTTGGTCTCTTGGTATGGGACTCTGGGGAAGCCTGAGTGGGGACAGCTCATGGAGAGGAACCAACTTGCCGGCACCGACTTGCCAGCCACTATGGAAGTGAATCTTTTAGCCCCAGGCACACCTTCCACTAACTGCACCTCCACCTGGTATCTGTTGACAACCTCACGGGACCCTGAGCCAGAACCACCTGAATTGCGGACCCATAGCAACCATGAGATAATAAACGATTACTGTTGTTTTCTGCCACAAAGTTTTCGATATGGTACAAAGCAACAGAGAACAAATGCATCCAGATTTTACATAAAAGGCTCAGAGAGGCTAACTTACCTACTACCACATAGGAGTGAGCACTTAAACCACGTCGGGAATAGTCTCTAGGCTTTAGATTCAGTTTCCTTGTCATTAAGTGACACCACTTCTCAAGTAAAATAAGTTATAATACTATAAGAATGATCATTTCTATATGATTACACAACCGGCACTAACACACCAGGCTTTCCACAGCACAGAGATACAGCACATGTCGCCGCATACTTAACAGACATGATGAGACCTGCAATATAATTGAATTTGTGACTCTTCATGGTACTTTTTGGGGTTTTTACTATCTTCTGAAAGAATTCTGGTTTTTTTTTAAGTGTACAGATTTTGAAAATAAAAACCTAACATTTATAGCATGTTAATACTAAACAATTACATTATTGACATTGAGGATATTTATACACTTTACAACCTTAATCACAATAAACATTTGTGTAATTTTAAACAGAATATGTCACACTAAGAAAAGTTCCACTGTTCATTGTTTCTTTAAGGATTTGCTTTTTTGCTTTAAGTCTTCAACTTTTAGCATTACACATAGTAAAATATAGTATCAAAATGCTCATGATGGTGAAATCTTAAGTCCCACCCATAAAATGGTTACTATCTTGCAGGACAAGGTGGCTGGCTCTTAGCCTGTCTACTCCTAGAGAAAGTCAATGGAACATTTCACTGTTACAACCACATCTGCATGTAAATGTAACTTAACTAAGGACACATTGTTATTAAAAGGAATTGCAAGAATTCAACCTACAATTTTTTAGCTCCAAACCTGACACTTTTCTTCTGTACCATGTTTTAGCCAGTGGTTCTCTACTCTGAATGCTTAGGGCACTTTGAAAATTACCCATACCTGGACATCATCCCCCAGAAATTCTGATTTAATTGCTTTGGTCTGTTTTAGCCATCTAATATATAATAAACCAGTGGTGATAAATTCACAGAAAGTTTATGCCACAAAGGGAGAAACTGTGGATATCCCTACATGTTAGCTAAAACATCCTTATCCCCTACGACAAAGATACCTTGCAATAAACGAAGCAGAACAAGAAGGAAGAAGAGATGGGAAACTCAAACCCATTCTGCTGCTTTCATGGAGCCACCAAGGAATATTTTATTCCCCTGATTCCTCTCCCTGAACCCCATCACCCCACACCTTAACTCCACTGCAAGCTTTAACTCAAGCATCACCTCCTCCATGAAGCCTTCAGGATCACACAAAATAAAGAAGCCCATTTTTCGGCATCCATCTTACCCTGAACTCTACCTCTAAATAGCACATACTGCACAAGGCATTTATTTACACATCCATTTCTCTTACTGGCCTGAGGGCTCCTTAACGGTAGGGTCCCTATATTATTCATCCTTCCCATCTTATATATCTTTGTATCCAGAGCCTTGAAGATAGATAGTAGATATTAAAAAGTATTTGCTGAATTATATGGTTTTTGTTTTTGGTTTTTTATGTTTGGTATGGTTATTTCCACCTTGGCCTCCTAGTAGACACTCTTCTGAAATTTTTCAATTTCTCATAATGTATGCAAAAAGGCCCGACATGTTGAGAGCAAGACAGTAGTGGAACCCTAGGCCAAGAAAGAATAGGATAAATGGGGTAAAATGAGATACCCGAAGGTAAGATCAGGTATGAATTTTTTTAAAGCGAGAGATTAGGCAAACAAAGGGACAACTTGATTTTCATTCACAAGAAGGTGTGACAAAGAACACTGATTACAGGCAACCTTCTGAACTGAAGACCAATGAAGCCAGAAGCTCTGAGAAAGTACCCAGGCCTATCTACTCTAGCCCCACTCCCTCCCCTCCTGTTTACCCCTTCACCCAGGGCAGTTCACTCTGCCCAGAACCTGAAACGTTTTGCTTTCTCTTTTCTCCCAGCCTCTCTGGTCACTCTCCTTCAGCATCCTTACATCTTTCTTTTTCTTGGTTTGTCCCTAAAATGTCAATATCCTCTAGGACTTACTTTCAGCCTTTTTCTCTTCTCTTTCTATGCAGTTCCTCTGAGCACTTTTATCCTTACCCATGCCTTCAACCACTCTCCATGTGGCAAGCACTCAGAAATCTGTATCTCCAGCCTCCCCAGCTCTTGTGATGCTCCAAGACCATATCAACTGCCCCCTAGATGCCTCCAACTCACCAATGACATGCCCCACAAGCACGTTAAACACAACGTGTCCAAATCTGAACTATCACCTTCCCCCTCAGAACTGCTTCCTCTTCTCTTTTCCCTCCCACTACCCAGAAACCTGGCAGGCATTCTAGTCAGCCTCACTCTCCCATTCCCTTCACATTCAAACAGTCGCAAAGACCAGCCAGCTCTCCCTCCTGCTAGATATTCTCCTACACATTCTCACTTCTGAGCACCCCTACTACTTCTGCCTTTGTCTGGGCTCTCAACCTCCTATCATCCATGCTAACTGCACTGTCCACTCCGGCCCCCAATCATACCCCATCCCCACCCCACTGGACCCCAATCTACCCAGCACACTGCTTTCAGGGTGATCTTTCAGGCCATTCACATTTCTTCAGTGGCTCACTACAACACATGGGATGGGAAATGCGCCCCGAATTAGCTTTCTACTTTCATCTCCTTTCACACCTCACTTTGCCCTTCACACTCTAATATAATGACTTGCCTACAGTTCCAAGAACACACTATGCTCTCATAATACCACACAACTATTCATGTTATTAGCTCCACCTGGAAATGCTCTGTGCTGCTTGTCACCCTGCCCAATCCTACTCAGCTGTCAAGACTCGGCTCAAACACAACCACGGCTAAAGCCCTTCTCTGGCATTCCTGTCAGGGATCAAGAGCTTCTGCTAGGCTTGTTTTGCATGTGTAGGTATCTCCATTAGAGCAAATAGCACACAATATTTGAACTGTTGGTCAAGATGTCCACTGTCCTATAGACTGTAAGCTCCTTGGTCAAGGAAAGTGACTTTTCAACTTTCTATCCTCAGCACTAGTTCAATGCACACAGCATACAGAAAATTTTAAAAAGGAATTAATGTTGCCCTAATGAAGACGACTTCAGAAAATCCATTACCCAGTCGTGAGAATGTACTGTGCTAACTTTCTTTTCCATAGTGGAAACACTTATTTATAGTCATCAAAATAGCAAATAAACAACATGTTTGAAACTTGCAAAAAAAAAAAAAAAAAAGGAATTAATGTATGAACTGTAGGCCAATTAAAGGAAAAAAGATCAACAGGACTTTAAGTATAGAAAAAGAATCCAGATCTTAAGGAAGTACAGACATCTATTATTAAGCCCCACCCATTAAAAAAAATAGAAACATATGGTTATTAACATAGTACAAAGGTGACAAAGAGAAAATCTGTCATTGGACTAAGCAGGCAATAAGGAACTAAGAGTCTCCAAGGGAGCAGCTGACAAAAGATTAGCAGAAAGGTCAGAGATAAAGGTGGTTCTTTCTCTGAGTCAAGTAATTCAACAACCTGTGTCCATGGACTGAGCAAAACACTGGCACCTTCCTCTCTCAGTTCACCACTCCTCCCCTTTGTCATGATTCTCCATACCCCTTTCCCAGTCCCACTACCAAGTCCCAGCTTCAGTGGGTAATTCCCTTCAGCTGGAGCCACAAGCCTGGACTCACTGGGACTTCCCTGCAGTCCAGTGGTTAAGACTCCATGCTTCCACAGCAGGGGGTGCGGGTTCCATCCCTGGTCAGGGAACTAAGATCCTGCATTTCCGAGGTGAGGGCAAAAAAAAAAAAACAAAAAAACTCCCTAAATCTCACAGTAATCATTTATAATTAGTACCCCATTTTACAGATGGGAAATTTGTGTCCAAGGTCACACAGCAATGACAGAGCTGGCCCAAGAACCCAGGAATATTTCTCCAGAGTATTTCTACACCCCTGACCACCTCAAAATGGAGAGATGTGGTCCAGCCATTCTAGGTTGCAACTCAGAATACATTATTCTCCAAAACACTATTGTAAGTGTTGGTTACAGTCTATAGTATCACTAATACACAAAGGCACACAATGAGTTAGCAAAGCTTTGGGGTCCTGGCCTGGAAATCTAAATGCTATTTGTTATTTTATTTGCTCAACATGACAAACAAAAGTGGTCTTGAAAATCTGAGGAATACAAGGAGTTCTTAAGTGAGGCTTTTCCTTAAGAATATTTTCTTCCACAAAAAATCACCAAGGATAGAAACTATTTCACCTTGTTAACTTGTAAGAACCATGACACTAGAAGACAGCTGTGGGAAATATGCTTATCTGACCAGGTGCTCATTTATAGTGTGCTGTCATTTGAATAAAACATCATACTAAATCCTACAGACCGCAGCTTATGATAGAAATGCCACAAACTACAGCAGTACAGCTGATATGCCTGTAATCTACTGACAAAATGTAGTCTTTAGCAAAGTGAAACCAGATGTCTGGTGTGAAATCAGATGTCTGTGGACTTGTCTTTCTTGGCTTCCAGAACAGTATTAGCTACACTAAATACACAGCTTAGCTGTATATTAAACCCACGACTTGGCAAAATCATGACAGTTTGGACATGAAGCATCAGAATTTTTATTGTAATTCTTATAAACCAAAGACATTTCTGAAATAAAAATCCTAACTTTAAACACTCAGCTAAATGTGGTAGTATGTCTTTCTCACTGTGGGAACAGCGTCAGAGCTTTTTAAACACATTATGGAAACCCTTCCCCTTCACTTTTCAAGCTGACACTCTTTCCGATGTGGAATGATCTGATAGAGGGAATCAGGTGTCAGTCCTTGTCCCAGAAATTCTAGGATCAGACAGAAAAGGTGATCACCTGTGAAAATGCAAATACCCAGGAAGCTTAGCACCTTTAGGAAAGTAAGTACTAGAATGCTTTCCACAATCACAAGCAAGATCAAAAGAAAGTGGGTGACCCGATAGAGAAACAGGAAGGGAAGTTAACAGTATCTGTGTACCAGGCACTGTTTTTACACTTTCTTTTTAATATACTCATTGTTCTGTCTTGATAGATGAGAAGTTAGGGGCAAAGAAGTTTTAACTGGCCTACAGTCGCAGAGCTAATATAATAAGAGTCAGGATTCACATCCATGTCTGAAAGACTATAAAAGGCATGCTACTTCCACACAGGATTTGGAGTAGAACAAAGAGCAGAGGTAAATAGCCAAGAATATGAAGGTAAAAGGCAGAAACCTACCATTTTTACCCAGCAGTGGTCGTCTGAGACTGATTTCAGATGAGACTCACATTCTACCTTTTATAACCTTGCAAGATTTAATTTTAAGTAACTTTTTTTTTACCTTATATAACTTTTGTAACCAAAAAAAGACAACTTGTTTCACTTCAATTAAAAAAAAAAAAAAAAAAGAGGTTATGGGAATTCCCTGGCAGTCCAGTGGTTAGGACTCAGCACTTCTGCTGCCCGGGGCCTGGGGTTCAATCCCTGGTCAGCGAACTAAGACCCCGCAAGCCACTCAGCACGGTCAAAAAAAAAGATTGGGATTGACATATACACACTACTATATATAAAACAGATAACTAATAAGGACCTACTGTATAGCACACGGAACTCTTAATACTCTGTAACGACCTATATGGGAAAAGAATCTAAAAAAAAAGTGGATATATGTATATGTATAACTGATTCACTTTGCTGTACAGCAAAAATTAACACATTTTAAATCAACTATACTCCAATAAAAATTAAATTACAAAAATAAATTTAAAAATTAAAAGAAACAAAAAAAAGCGAGGCTAAATGTAAAGAAACCCACATAAGTGCACAGCCTACTTTAGCATTTATTTTCCTAAGTGCATCATCCTTAACATTGTCCATGCTTTCTAATCTTAGGTCATTTTTCTGGAACAATTCAAAAAATTATCCTCATCTAATTATAATGCTGGTTCAATACATTTATTACACTGGAAAATGACTATAACTTTACTACAGGACACAAATCACCATGGTCAGTCATCCTTTAACGTTCATTTCTGAAAGTATCAGTAAGGCAGGAAATAACGCTGTTCTCCCACACCACTGCAACCACCATCAGCAGTACAGTGAACGTCTTCTACATTAACACTTAACTATTCAGAAAAAACACAGAAAACCGGTAAAAGGCCTGCCCCCAAATGGTCATCTCCAACAGTCTCCTCATTCTCACCACCTTACTCACATCAAAGTGCTCAGCACTCTGGTAAAAAAAAAATATCTATTGAATCAATAAATGAACCTATCACCAATAAACAACTATTTCCTATTTTTTTCAGAAGGTAAGTTATGTGGCCATCTGCCAGCTGAGCACACACAAATAATAAAGATTCAGGACACAGGCAGCCAATGTCAAGATGCCATGGAGGGCAATTCCAGTTTTCCTGTGTAAGTATCCAAGAATGTGATTTACAAAATCCTTGCCTGTGGCTTACCCGAGTTTTAACTAATTCAAAACATTTCTTTATATGGGACACAGAGGATACATAAGGTGTTTCCAAACTTCTGAGAGCAGTTGTGTCTCATTTCACTAATACTAGGGGTGGGAGGGATCATGGAAAATTTCCAGAGAAGAACCGTTAAAAGAGCCCACACTGAAAAATCACAGCAAACCTTCAAAGACTTCAATATGCTGTTTGGCAACGTTTCAGAAGTGAAGCGAATGCTGGTGAGGAGGTATCAAAGGGAAAGTCAAGAAGAAAAGGCCCAGTCTGGTCATTTCTCCCTCCCAAAATACCTTTCTCTATGAGCTTAAGAGAAGATTCCAAAAGAACTTCAACACTTGTAACACTGTTATTAACTTTATGCTTTGGAGTCCTAAAGGATTTTTACAGGAGTCCCCTTTTAAAAATGTAAAGATCCTTGGAAGGGTTCCTGTTCATTATCAAGGAGAGCCATGATGCTTTAATTTCACAGTCTCAGAGATTATTCCAAGTTAGCTAAGAGATGGGGGCCTGAGACAGACAACTACCGAGAGGTGAAGGGTAATGACAGTTTTCTGCCAGGTCAAGTGGCTAAAAGGGACCTATGCCAGCTGTCAAAGTCCCAGCCAACTTATGGACTCCAAAACACCTGAAAATAAAAACCTCTTCGACTTGGAGCCTGTGACCCTCGAAGGTGGGCCTTAGGTTCCTGCTGAAAACGTACAATTTGGCCCCAAGATCCAAGTGCAGTTCTGGATCTAGTCCTTCTCTCTGGCTCAGTCTCTTTCAGGATAAAGTCCTAGCTCCTTCCACCCCTAACCATTCCTTACTTACCCTTTCTCCCGTTCCTCCTCGGTGAGAAGGGGTAAGTGGTTACTTTGTGCCCTCGCCCAATTTGGCCAAAACCCTAAAAGTAAAAATGACAGAGACAAACACGTGTTTTAAAACCCTGACATTCAAGCCTCTGGAACTCCCACCACTCGCCCAACGTGTCCAGACAGAAGGCAGCGCGTCTCCACAGCGCTCCCTCTCGGCCAGGACTTGGGCCGGAGTTGTCCCCTCTGGTGGGGGGCACGAAGAGAGGGCGCGACCTGGGGTCGCCTGGCCAGCGGGGAGGAACGCGTCGCCTCCAGGCCTGGCGTCCCGGTCTCTGAGCTCCGATTTCCTACCCGCGTTGGCGGAAGGAGGAGGGGTCCGGGGTTGGCCGCCCCGCGGGGCCTCAGATAAACACGCGCCCGCACACATGCTCGCGATCACCACAGGACTCGCGGCCAAGCAGCCCTCCGCCTCCCAGCAACACTCGTCCCCTCTGGGGCTAACTCCGGGCTAAGGGGCCCAAGCCCTGGGGGCCACCAAGGGTCGGCAGCGGCACCCCACCTGCCCACCCCAGCCAACCTCACAGCGCCCTACCTGCCCCCAAACCCCCGCCCTCCGCACCCGCTGCGCAGCTCTGCCCAAGAGAAGTCCCCGCGTGGGTTCCGCCCTCCGCCGGCGGCAAGCTCCGCCCCCGCCCCCGGAGCGCGGGAGCTTCGCGAAGCTCCGCCCCCAGCGGTAAAGCTGTACTTCCGAACGCCTGCGCGGGATAGGCCCAAAACCCGGCCTGGATTTGAAACGGATCAAAAACAACCCTTGCCTAGCAGGCAATTATTGAGCATTTGCCCTGAGCTCAGCGCTGTACTAACGGCTGAGAGAGGGCAACAAAGAGTTGAAAATCTGTGAGACTGTGACTTCATCCTCTCCCCTTGTATTACAGATGAGGAAACCGAGACCCCAGCAGTTGTTTTGAGTGCACAGCTACAGTGGCAAGCTGCCTTATTGGGGCTCTCCCCTCTGGACTCGTCCTTTCGGCGTTTTTTCTACTAATGTGGGTACGGGAAAACTTCGATGTTGCCGCTTCTAAACGAGCCAGAAGGAATAACCCAGAACAAGTGGTTTACTTTGGAGAAACTGGAATTTCATACCTAAGCTTTTGCATTCAAATGACACAAACTCTTAACTGGGTTATTAAAACCTTCGAAGAAAGTGAAACCTACTACTTTTTTTTTTTAACCCTTCGCCAATTATATCCTTGATTGTGTCTGTCTTTATCGTCCTTCTGGATACTGACAAACTATTCTGTGCAAATCATTCAATACAAATCTAAGCACCAGGCATTCTGGTACTTTGGGTTCAAAACTAATTCTAAAGTTTTAAAAACCTAGTCAGAGACTTAAACGGTCCTGATAACTAGAACCATTAGTCTCCTGAGGAGAATAAAATTGCTCTCCTGTGAAGGGGTTGTGTAGCAGTTTTGTAGTTTTTCTTATTTGTCACTGAAATAATTACTGTAAGGTAAGCTCTTCTCTGCTAGTGCTTAAGGACTTAATTCCAAGAACACTTAGCTTGGAAGACCACCCTCATGGAATAGCAGTGGGGACCGATTTGCAAATTGGACTGGGATCTATTGGCACTAATAATTAATATTAATAATTAATTAAGTGGTCCCAAATTAAATAGATGGAGCTCCTGGCCACCAGAAGCTGACTGTGTGGAATGGAATGTATGTGGAAAAACAACAAAGGTATGTGTGATTTTTATTATAAAGGAATGTAAATAAACATACAAAAAGAGTTGCTAAGTCTGATCAGACTTTGTCACTAAGATTCATGAAATGTACTTAGGAAGCTGAGGTAATCTGAAAAGGGTACAGTACACTATATGACTCCAACTATCTGACACTCTGGAAAAGACAAAACAATGGAGACAGTAAAAAGAGCTGTGGTTGACAAGGGTTATGCTGGAAGAAGGGAAGAATAGGCAGAGCACAAAGAATATTTAGGGCAGTGAAAATATTCTGTATGATACTGTCAGGGTGATGCATGTCCTCATACATTTGTCAAACCCCATGGAATAGATAACACCAAAAGTGAAACTTGATGTAAACTATAGACTCTGGGTGATAATGATGTGTCTGTGTGGGTTCATCAGTTGTAACAAATGTACCACTTTGATGCTGGGACGTTGATAGTTGGGGAGGCTCTGCAAGTGTCGGGTCTCTGTACTTTCTCCTCAGTTTTGCAGTGAACCTAAAACTGCTCTTTAAAAGAAAAAAAAGACTTCTAAAGAAAAAGAAGCTGGCTAAAACTTCAGAACATCCCATATTCTTCAAATTCATCAGTTAAATTATAAACTGAATATTTGGCTTTATGTGCGGAGTTGAAACATAATGAGTTGTTTCCTTAGATGAGAGCAGCATTCTGTTTGGCATTTATGTCATCAGGAAGAAAATGAATCATCTACTCCTAAGGTATAAAATTGAACGGTGGTTAGAGATCATGTCTAATGCTCAAGGAGATATTTAAACAAAGTTAACTTGAAATAAAGTTTATAAATTCTATGAATACATTTATATTTTGAATCTATTCCTATTCATACATACTTACAATTAGTAAGCAAACAGTGCAAGATATCATAGAATAAAGGTTTTCAAAATTCTTGGTCTCAAGATCTCTTAACATTCTTAAAAGTGATTGAGGACTTTAAAGAGCTTTTGTTTGTGTGGGTTATATATGTCGATATTTACTGTATTAAAAATTAAAACAAAAAATTTAGATGTATGTTTATTAACTAATTTTTAAATAATAAACCCATTTCATGTTTACTATAAAGAACATTTTTTTGAATAATGAATACATTTTTTAAAAAATTGGTGAGAAAAATGGCCTTTTTCACATTTTTTGCAAATCTCTTTACTCTCTGGCTTAAGAGAGAGTGTTGGAAGCTCACATTCTGCTTCTGCATTCAATCTTTTGTGATATGTTGTTATAGCTAAGATATTATGAGGAAAACTGGCCCTCATTCAAATCATGGCTGAAAAAAGGAGGACCTTGCAAATCCCCTAAAAGGGTCTCAGAAACCCCCAGAGGTCCTCAGACCTCACTTTGAGAATTGCTGCCAAATAGCATTTTGCATTTTATTTGTTTGAATATCATGCATTCCCACATCAGAGTTTGCTAACACCTGAAATTATAGCCCTTCACTTATTCCAAGCTAAAACTCAAACTTGACAGCTCATGTCAAACCCATCACACATCTGAAAGTTTTTTCAAGGCTTTTACTATAGCAACTCTGATTAAATTGATATTCTTTTTGAATACGTGTAAAAACATTTAAGATTTCATTTATATCCCTCATTTCAAATGTTTTTGGGAAATTTTGAATGTAAATTGTGCCATCTGGAAAAATGAAACATTGCTATATGGTTATTAACCAATTTTAGGTATACTTATAATAAATGATGTACATCTCCTTTTACATAAATAATTTAAAAGTCAGCTTAAAATAAAAATAAAACAGGCAATTACAGTTTTGTTTATTACCTAAATAAATACTAGGTTCTAAAGTTATTGCCTTGGAATAAAACTTTATATGTATAAACTTTCATTTTTACTACAAATGAAATAATTTAAGTCATGCATTTTGGATTTTTTAATACAATTTCCAACTAAAAGAAACCAGGGGAAACTCAGAGGAATGTCTGATTTCAGGTCTCGGGCAAGATATATATAAGACAAGTGTGGGATATCTTGTGACACAAAACAAGGAATCCATTCACAATAAATAAGTGTGTCAAAAGGTAACAGAGGGCTTCCCTGGTGGCGCAGTGGTTGAGAGTCCACCTGCCGATGCAGGGGACATGGGTTCATGCCCCGATCCGGGAAGATCCCACACGCTGCGGAGCGGGTAGGCCCGTGAGCCATGGCCGCTGAGCCTGCGCATCAGGAGCCTGTGCTCCACAACGGGAGAGGCCACAACAGTGAGAGGTCCGTGTACCGCAAAAAAAAAAAAAAGGTGACAGAAACCAAAATCAAAGGATCTCTTTGGTCAAAGATGGGACAATCAAAAAAAGTAATAAATACAGTTGTTTGCAACATACTGAATATATAAAAATCCATGAATTCTTAATGATGCTCCAAAGGAGGGAGACAAAAATCAACAAAAACAAAACAATTCACTGGACACTACTGCAAGTAACTAGGGCACACACCCCTTATTCTAAAATTGTCAATTGTGGGGCTTCCCTGGTGACACAGTGGTTAAGAATCCACCTGCCAATGCAGGGGACACAGGTTCGAGCCCTGGTCCAGGAAGATCCCACATGCCGCGGAGCAGCTAAGCCCGTGTGCCACAACTACTGAGCCTGCACTCCAGAGCCCGTGAGCCACAACTACTGAGCCTGTGTGCCACAACTACTGAAGCCCGTGCACCTAGAGCTCGTGCTCCACAAGAGAAGCCACTGCAATGAGAAGCCCACGCACCACAACGAAGAGTAGCCCCTGCTCGCCTCAACTAGAGAAAACCTGCATGCAGCAACAAAGACCCAACGCAGACAAAAATAAACAAATAAAAAATAAATTAATTTAAAAATTAAAATAAAATTGTCAATTGAAAGAAAAGAATTAGAACTTACACTACCTTTCCTGATTTAACTGTATTTCAGAAAGCCAAATCGTTGTTGAGGGTAAGTTAATTTTTATAATATAGAAAGAAATACCAGAATTGGAAAATTGCCATTTAGCAATCCTTTGTGAAATAAATGATTCAGGCAACAATCATCAATGGATTAAACCATTAAATGGAAGGTCAATAAGGTACTTTACAATGGAGATCAGGGTGTCACTACCTCAGCCTAATACTCTTAAGTATCACTACAAAAGGGACTCCATTGTGTGCTGCCTGATCTAATGCCATCTGAAGTACTCAGCACACCTATGAAGTGTTCTTCCCTAAACAAAACAAAGCTAACCAAAACCAAAACAGTTTCATCAAGCCTTAGAACTGACTTCCCACTTAAAGGCTTACAGGAAATATGAGGATTAGAGGAACAAGTTAAATGACACCACAAAGAAGGTAACAGATAAAGTCTAGAATGTGACACACTATAAAACAACTGACACTGTTTCTGCAGCAAGTTAATAACAGGGCAAAAAGGAGACAGAAGAGGTGAGGAAGAGCTCTGGATTAAAGAGATATAGCAGCAAAATGAAAGGTGTGACCTTGTTTAGTTTCAACTGTTGTGATTCAAACATCACAACAGTTAAAAAACTTTAAGACACGCATAGACATTTGAGTATGGACTGGTATTAGACAATGCCAAAGAAATACTGATATTTTATTGGGTGTAATAATGGCATTGTGTTTATGTTGGAAAATGTCCATTTTCTTTGGGGAAACATTCTGAAGTGTGTTGAAGTTAAATGACATACTATCTGGGATTTGCTTTAAGATATTTGAACCAGTAGGATTCATCCCTGGGATGGTTCAACATATGCAAATCAATCAGTATGATACATCACATTAATAGAATGAAAGAAAAGAATCATCATCATCTCAATAAAAACAGAAAAAGCATTTGATAGACTTCAACATCTATTCATGATAAAAAATAATCTTAACAGATTAGGCATAGAAGGAATATAGTTCAACATAATAAAGGCCGTATGTGACAAGCCCACAGCTAACATCATACTCAATGGTGAAGGGTTGGAAGCTTTTCCTCTAAGATCAGGAATGACAAGAGTGCCCACTCTCAGCATAGTACTGGAAGTCCTAGCTAGGGAAATCAGGAAGAAAAAGAAACAATAGGCATCAGAATTGGAAAGGAAGAAGTAAAATTTTCTCTATTTGCAGATGACATGATTTTATATATGGAAAATCCTAAAGATTCAATCAAAAAACTGTTAAAACTAGTCAACGAATTCAGTAAAGCTGTAGGGCACAAAATTAACATGCAAAAATCAGTAGTGTTCCTATACACTATAAATTTTGAAATCCTGAGAAAGAACACCAAAGCAGGAGACATCACACTTCCTGATTCCAAGCTATATTATAGTCATTAAAACAATATGGAACAGACAAATAGATCCAGGGGACAGAATCAAGAGCCCAGAAATAAACCCAAGCACACACGATCAACTAGTATTTGACAAAGGGGCCAAGAGTACTCAATGGAGAAAAGACAGTCTCTTCAATAAATGATGCTGGGAAAATTGGATAGTCACATGTAAAAGAATAAAATTTGACCACTGTCTTACACCATTCACAAAAATTAACTTGAAACAGATTAAAGAGTTAAATGTTAAGACCTGAAACCGTGAAACTCGTAGAAGAAAACATAGGACAGATGCTCTTTGACATAGGCCTTGGTAATGATATTTTGGAAATCGCTCCTAAAGTACAAGAAACAAAATCAAAAATAGACAAATAGGACTACAATAAACTAAAAAGCTTCTTCACTGCAAAAGAAATCACCAACAACCAAGTACTTAGATCCACGAAGGAAGGAAAGAGTTACCTGGAGGACCCTGGCCTGCCTCACATTTTGCTGTTTTTTAATTTGCTTTTGACTGACAATTCTGACATATCTGAAGGAATTGCTTAAATTTTCTCATGAATTAGCCATATAATAATTACAAACCACAAATCCATAGTAACTACTTATGGGGGGAAAAATTCAAAATAAAACTGCACACAGTAAAAATTTGTTAAAAGGGAAAATAAACAAGATCCATATCTTGTTGGTAACTCTGAAAACTAAAAACACTGAACAGTTGGGGCTTTCCTGGTGGTGCAGTGGTTGAGAGTCCGCCTGCCGATGCAGGGGACACAGGTTCGTGCCCCGGTCCAGGAAGATCCCACATGCCGCGGAGCGGCTGGGCCCGTGAACCATGGCCACTGATTCTGCACGTCCAGAGCCTGTGCTCCGCAACGGGAGAGGCCACAACAGTGAGAAGCCTGCGTACCGCAAAAAAAAAAAAAAAAAAAAAAAAAAAAAAAAAAAAAGCACTGAACTGTAGATTTAGTAGGCATAATCAGTACAAAATGATGAAGCAATGGCTAAAACTGCACATGATTAAAATGCATAATTGACAAATTCTGTTTTCCTTCATCTGAGCATATCTTTATTTCCCCCACATTCCTGAAGGATTATTTTCACCAGATACAGAATTGACAATTCTTATCTCTCAGTATTTTAAAAACGTGGTGCCACTTCCTTCTGGCCTCCATTGTTGCCAGATGAGAAATCTGCTCTCATTCAAATTGTTGTTCTTCTAGAAACAGTGTGTTGTTTCTGGCTGCTCTCCAGACATTTTTTATTTGTCTTTAGTTTTCAGAAGCATTGGGATATTCTGGCATGGATTTCTTTTCTTTTCTTTTTCTTTTTTTTTTTTTTTTCTACTTAGGGTTTTTTCAACCTCTTAAATTAGTAGGGTTATGCCTTTTGCCAAATTTTGGAAGTTATTAGCTATTATTTCTTCAAATATTCTCTAAGTCTCACATTCTTTCTCCTCTCCTTCTGGAACTTCACTGACACAAATGTTAGCTCTTTTGTCATTGCCCATAGGTTCCTGAGACTCTGTCCATTTTTTTTCGCCCCAGTTGATTTTCTCTCTGTTGTTCAGGTTGGGTAAATTCTATTGATCTGTCCTCAAGTTCACCGATTCATTCCATAGTCATCTCCAATCTATAGTTGAACCCATCTAACAAGTTTTTATTTTTTTAGTTCTATAATTTTCATTTGGTTCTTTTCTTATATAACATTTATTTCTTTGCTGAGATTTTTTTCATTTGTATCAAGATAATTTATAGTTGTTAATTGAAACATTTTTATAATGGCTGCTTTAAAATCTGTGTCAGATCACTCCAACATCTAATTCATCTTGGGTTTGACATCTGTTGATTTTCTTTTCTCATTCAAGTGCTGATTTTCCTAGTTTTTGATATGATGGGTAATGTTCAATTATATCTTGGATATTGTGGCTATTATAGGACTCTGAATCCCACTTAATTTTCTTTTTTAAACAGACAGTCCCCCCTGTTGACATATAACAGGAAGCCAGGGGATTTTGTATGTTTAGTCCCCCACTGGACTCCACCAACATCACCCAGGCAAAAGTGGAGCACTCATTCACACTGCCCTAATGTCATGGTTGAGTCTGACACCTTCACCGTAGAAGTAAGGCACTCACGCCATCTAGATACCTCTTAATGGGGGTGCCACCAGGGAGCTGGGAAGCAGACACCCTATTGACACCATTGTGTTGATGCAGAATTGAGTGGAATCTCAGCTCTCAATTCCTCCTTGAGCCTCATTGACACCAGGGAAGGAAAGGGCCGTAAACAGAGGGCCAACTAGCCCTACCTCTGAGAGTGGAGGCTCAGAACCCATTGGGCTAAGGCACAGCTTCCATGGGGGAATGGGGGGCTGGAGGAGAAAGTGGAATGTGACTAGACTTGAGTCACACCTTCTTGTTCAGTCTTGTTGATGCTGGCACTGGGGGTGGCATGTGAATTGAGACATAGTTGTGACAAACCCGCATCCTACTGCCTCATTAAGTCTGGCTGCTGCCAAGAGTGGATATAAGCTCAGCTCATTGCTGGACCCTGCTGACACTATCCTGGCAGGGAACTGAGGAAGACCTGCTTCTGCCAGACTGAGAACAGCTGTCCCCTCAACCAGTCAACACCACCCTGTGGGAGAAGCAGAATGCTGCTGCCTGCTTCCAGTGAGTGCGGTGGAAAATCAGCTTTCTGCTTGGACTCCATGAAACCTCCAGAGAGGGAGGGGTGTGGTTTTTCCATTGTTGTTTGACTGGAGTAGGGTGGGTATTATGGAAAATTTTGGCTAAACAGGCTTTTCTTGCAGCTTTTTCAGTATATGTCTGTTGCTGCTTCCAGGTTGGAAGCTTCTGCAAGGCCTTGTCTGGGATCTAAGGGAGGCAGCAAGGAAACTCAGGGAACCCACTGCCATCTCAGTCCTCAGGTCCCAAGGTGTCTAAATTGTCCACCTTCTTTTCAGACTTCAGAGACTTCCTATGCTTGTTTGTTGAGTTAGGCCCAGGCTTTTTCATTCTAAGAAGGAGGACCTGGGTGAAATGAGGCTATTTCAGTTTCACCAGAACCAGAAGTCATCTTTGTAAATACTTTAATAGAAGAAATGCAAAAATATGAATTGTTATGAAATATTCCAGCATGAAATTCAAAACTGATCTAATATCTCAATTATCGAAAGCAATATCAATTTCCAAAAGCAAGGCAAGCAGACAAAATAAAAATAAATAAGGGTGCTAATATGACGTTATATGTGCAATAATACTCAACTTCAAGATGCTTTTAGACACTCTTAACAATTCAACAAGTGTCAATGCAAAATAAAATTTTCTACATCTAGAATATTTGTTACAAAACAAAGATCAAGATTATCAGGGCAATTTATGTTTTCTGTATTTTAATTTTTTTATTTTAAGAATGATAACTTTTAAATAAATTTCAATTTTTAGTCAGCTTCATTTGGTGTTTATTATTGGTGTTAATTTTCTTGTCTCAATTTTTTCTGTTATCAGGGAGAGATAATTTTTATATGTTATTCAAATATATACTCTTGTAATATGCATTTGTTCTCTTTATTTTTACAGAAAACCTCTAAAACTTTTAGAATAACCCTATTATCAAAAAATGATACCCTCCTTATTATTATGGTCAACCATCATTATCTAAAAACACATAAGTACATTAAAAAATACATATTAACTTATGATTCCCGGAATTCCTATTTATTTCCTTAATAATGAAAGTATCTGTTGGGAATTTGAAATCACTGTAAAAATGTGAATACACAGACTCATTGCCTTATTAACAAAGTCTTTTTTTTTTTTTCAATGATGCAGACCTTAATCAAAATGTTTTCTCTCTCTAACTCATATATCCAAACTTACTTGGTCATTGTAGGCACTCTGATGCAGGGAAATCATGACATATTCTTAAAGAACATGAGAATATTCAGCCTTTAGAAGAAAAGGCTTAGGTGAGAATTTGATAGCTATCTTCATAAACTTCAAGGGCTGCCCTGAACAAGAGAAACTGCGTTTATTCTTTAAGACCCAAGAGGATAGAATTAGGATAAATGAGATGGAGTTACAGGGAAGAAAATTTTGATTTTATATGTATACCCATTTTCTAGCAACCAGAGAACTCTGAAAAGAGTACCTCCAGAAATAGTGATTTCCTGTCAAGGAAAAAGATTGGATAACCACTTATTGGGGATTGTATCAAAGGGACTCTTAAGAGTTTATGATTCTTTCCATCTCTATTATCTCATGCTATTCTCCTAGTGAGATACATAGGACAAGTATTAAAATTGCCATTTATGGATAAGAATAATGAAACTCAGAGAGTATATTGGGTAGGACCCTTGTTAAATTATAAAAGCAACTTGAGCTAGCCTAAGCAAAAATGAAAGACAGTATAAGATTGAATGCAATTTCATAGAAACCAAGGTTAGTATAATGCAGCTGAAAACAGAAGCCAGCAGAACTCTCTCTCTGTCTTGACTCTGCATCTCTCGATAAACTGCTTTGTTCTCTGTTTCTACAGATGTATTTTCTGTGCTTCCCAGCCACATGATAGGTAGAAGATATTTATTCCACAGCCCCCTAGTCTACATCTCTATCATTCAAGAGACCAGCCCAGAACGACTGACTGCCTCAATTATTTTGGACTTTATGGTACCAATTCATCACATCGTTCTCCCTTCTGATTCCTATGCCAAGTGATAAATAACCACAGTAAAACTGAGTTGGATAATGTGACTTGAACTTGGGGCAGAAATGGAGTTTTCTACAACTTTCCCTTGAATTGAACTCACTCGATCAAAGGCAGATCCTCTTGTCTGGAACTTTGAATCTGGAGCAAGTGATACACACAATTTGGAATTTTTTTTCAATAACCTTAGAATCTAGTTCTCTGTGGCAGTAGTGACAGTAGCAGCTTCCAGTATCTGGTGATATACTGATGACTACAGGGCAATGACAGCAGTCACATTCTACCCAGGTTCTTTCTGCAGCATGACTTTGTCCTATGTTATGGTCTCCTTTAGTTGTTGCTCATTTTTTCCCAAGCCCAGCTCTTCAGGTCTTCTCAGGGATTCTGTGAGCATTCTTAAATTCTTGAAATAATTATTTCTTCTTTTTAAATATGCCAGAATCATTTTGTGTTGTTTACAACTGAGAGCTTGCCTGTCTTGCAATCAGCTATACCAGTTGGTCAGGCCCTGGTAGAGGAAACCTGATTGTCAGAGATCCACCCCATGAATGTCAAGAGCAATTCCCAGGAAAAAAAAGGATGGGAAAATACCCCCCCAAAAGCATCTTTTTGCACAGATATTCAGTGAGTTGTCCAAGATCAGAGAGGAGTTTAATATCAGAACCCTAAAAAAAAGTCTTAGCAATCAACGTTGAGTTTATTCTTTTATCCTTAGGATTAATTTTAACTTGTAAATTAATAATTAGTGGTGAAAACTAGGGTTTTTTAATAGAAAAACCAATATAAGCATTTCAGAATCTCAATAATCTACTCTTCCACCAAACTTAGAAAACAATTTAGAAGAAAAGGCTGAATTCAATTCAACAACTCAGTTCTTTCAAAATAACTTGTTACTTAATTAAACTTTACTATTTCTTTCAACTATATAAGCGTATCCTAAACACTACTATGCTAACACAGGACAAAGTAATGAATTACTGATTAACCACATAGTTAATTGAAAATTATGTTTAAAATATTCTAATACTTTCCACCATGTAATATAAAATAAAACTGTGTGGTCTAAGTGTATCTCTTTTTAGTGACCTATTTGATTTCTGTGAGGGAGATAAATTTTGAAATTGAGCAAAATTAAAAAGAAAGGGAAATAATGACTTGAATAATCAGTTCCAAATAAACAAGGGTTACTATTTGTATTTTACTGTACAAGACTAAGATTAGATTAAAAATTCAAAGTAAACCAGATATGAAGCACAGAGATTATCGTTGAGCACAAATAACTAAAATTAACTAGAATCTTAAATAAACTGAGAATTCCTAGACTCCTGAGGATGTGAAGGAGGCTATTAGAAGTCTGTAAAGATTTCTCCTACTCAAAGATCTTTGGAACCCAAAGATCTAGGAGGAGCTTCAAGCTGTGACTAGACTCCCAGTGGACTCATCAAAGCTTAACCCAAACTGGACCCTGGAGTCTCCTCCAATGTTCATCGATGAAAATTCCCAGGAAGTTCCAGCTGCCTCTAGACCTATCTCTGAAGTATTAATAAAAAAACCTTAGCAAGTTGACTCTCATTCCTAGTACCAAATTGCCTTCCGTACTACCAGAATATCCACTTCAACAGAGTGGACAGAGACTTGGTAAAGGCATACTCTATAGGAGGAAAGGTGTGAGGACATTGTTAACTGCTTGGAAAGAAAGGGGAAAAAAAGACCCACTATGAAGTAGGTACTATTATTTTTTAATTTTACAGATTAGGGAACTAAAAAGAAGCTTTCCTAAGGTCATGAAATTAGTGTATGATGGACCTGGAACACACAAACACAGGTCTGCCTAACATCAAACTTTATGTTCTTAGCCACTCTGCTATCTTCTGCCTCATGAAATATATTGTTCTGTTTTCAGAGAGCTCTAATTACTAAAAAGTTGCTCTTTTATATTCAGTGAAATTATTTTCCCTGTAATTTTCAGTTACAGATCTTAATTTGGCCCTTGAACACAAGATAAATATAATATTTCATAAATTAGATGGTACAGTAAAAGTGCCTTAAAAACAGCATGTGTTCAATAAGAATTAATTTAAATCATCCCGGCAATGGGCATAACAGTCATTGATAAAATATTAATTAAGGCAGGGCCAGCTCTAATTGTAGTCTTCACCCAGTTGGAATTTCTCTAATTTATACAGAAACTATAAGAAAAGAATAAACATAATATTTAACTCCAGCTATACAGATAAACTGTTTTACAACATTTCCTTAATCTGCTAGCTGAGTGACCTTGTAGACAAGGTCAAAAAGGGAAATGACTCCTAGATTGGATAAACAACAGACAATTAGAATGTTTTGGCGGGGCAGGGAGGGAGAGAAGATGAGAGGACATTAAATAAAGCTTCTTAAAATTAATAAGCATTTATCTTATTAATAGGCAATATTGACTTTATAAACGTTGACAAGTGGAAAAGACTGAACTTGTTCAAAGGTAAAGTGTTGCTTACATTAAAAATTTACTTAAAGTGACAAGAGAACTAAGTACATAATCACTATTGATAATAAGAAGGTTGTTAAAGGATGATTTTCAAAATGGTAAAATACTAAGTGAACATATGTTAAAGAGTTTATTTAACTTATTCATTAATGAGGGTAATCTCGGGTGGCCTCTGCCTGAAGTGGCTTGAAGCAGGATTTCAGATCCCTGGCCAGAGATTCAAGTCAGGCCATGTCAGTGAGAGGGCTAAATCCTAGCCACTAGACCAGTGACCAGTGACAAGGCCCCCGCCTGTCAGTTTTGTAGAAATAAATTCCTACAAAGAGACGGAAAGTAGTAAAATAAGTAAAGTGTTTATCAGGAGGAAAAAGAGTACATGTGGATAGACAAACGGGTGGGCTCAGAGAGAGAGTTGCGCCCTCCTGGTAGTCTGAATCACTTATGTGGGGCATTTCTTCCAGGTTTCCTTTGACCAATCATCTTGCTTTGCCTGGTTCTAAGTTCATATTTGGTTTATCTCAGGGTGTGTGTGTGCATGCATCTCTTAGCCAAGAAGGATTCTAGCTAAGAGGCCTATGAATAGGTTGACATCACTCCCTTTTTGACCTCCAAGGAGCCTCTCTGTGCATGTATAGCAAGGAAGATCTCCTTGACCTTGAGAATGAAAAACATGTGGTCTCTATCTTTTATCTGGGCAGGGCGCAGCTTCTCTCTGCTCCTGCTATTTTGGAGTATCTGTCCACAGGGGACAAAGCGCAACAGCTCAGCCTAAGGCCCAACTATCTCCTGCCTCAAGGGAACCAGTAAGAAATTGCAACCTGTTCGAAAAAGAATCAGAACAGACATATGTAAGGCAATCAGGAATCCTGAAGTAAATTTGCTAATAGATGGAAAAAAATAGATCCTATAGGCACTAAATTATAATGCTAGAATCATCTTTACTACAGAGAGGAAATCAGTTGTGTTTCTATGACAAAATTTATTTACATGTCTACGAACAAGAATTATTTGCATTTTACTATCAGTCGGTTTTCTATAATGTTCTGAGTTACAAAATAGCTAAATCAAGGACAGTTCAAAGCACAGGCCCCAAGAGAATCAGAAAACCTGAAGGGAGAGCCAGCCAACGTCAGAGAGTCCATTGAAAGGACACCCAGTAATGGCGCCCATTTCAAAATCTTTCACAATTCGTCCTGATGGGGTTTCCTAACAGGATATGAAGGAGAAAAACTGACAAAGTCTTGGGTTAAATGAAAATTTACAAAGCTTGAAATATTTTATAATTTTTTTAAAAAACATGTGAAAATCTATAAGAAACTGAATAATCCAGAAAAATCATAAAATTATTTTCTTAGATTCTTCTTTGTCACATTCTTCAAATAAACCTGGTTACTCACTATACACAAGGTAAGATGGGAACTGGAGAAAAGAGAAAGAAAAGTAATAAATTCTATTCATATACCTTCTCAATCATCTGCCAAAAATTATATTTTAAAAAGTAGTGTTAGATAACTTATTTTATATGTCCATATGATCAACGACAAGCTGAAGCTTTCCCTGATCTTGTGTTAAAAGATGATTGGTTGGGAGACCTTCAAGATGGCAGAGGAGTGAGACGTGGAAATCACCTTCCTCCCTACAAATACATCCGAAATACATCTACATGAGGAACAACTCCTACAGAACACCTACTGAACGCTGGCAGAAGACCTCAGACCTCCCAAACGGCAAGAAACTCCCCACGTACGTGGGTAGGGCAAAAGAAAAAAGAATAAACAGAGACAAAAGAATAGGGACGGGACCTGCACCAGTGGGAGGGAGCTGTTAAGGAGGAAAGCTCTCCACACACTAGGAAGCCCCTTCACTGGCGGAGACGGGGGGTGGTAGAGGGAAGCTTCAGAGCCGCGGAGGAGAGCGCAGCAACAGGGGTGCGGAGGGCAAAGCGGAGAGATTCCCGCACAGAGGATCGGTACTGACCAGCACTCACCATCCTGAGAGGCTTGTCTGCTCACCCGCCGGGCCGGGCGGGGCTGGGAGCTGAGGCTCGGGCTTCAGAGGTCGGATCCCAGGGAGAGGACTGGGGTTGGCGGCGTGAACACAGCCTGAAGGGGGCTAGTGCTCCACAGCTAGCCGGGAGGGAGTCCAGGAAAAAGTCTGGAGCTGCCGAAGAGGCAGGAGACTTTTTCTTGCCTCTTTGTTGGGATTAACAGCGCTGCTTAAAAGAGCTCCAGAGACGGGTGCGAGCCGCAGTTACCAGCGCGTACCCCAGAGACAGGCACGAGATGCTAAGGCTGCTGCTGCCGCCACCAAGAAGCCTGTGTGCAAGCACAGGTCACTATCCACATCTCCCCTCCTGGGAACCTGTGCAGCCCGCCACTACCAGGGTCCCTCAATCCAGGGACAACTTCCCCGGGAGAACACACGGCGCGCCTCAGGCTGGAGTAACGTCACGCCGACCTCTGCCGCCGCAGCCTCGCCCCGCATGCGTACGCCTCCCTCCCCGCGGCCTGAGTGAGCCAGAGCCCCCAGTCAGCCACGCCTTTAACCCTGTCCTGTCTGAGCGAAGAACAGACGCCCTCAGGCAACCTACACGCAGAGGCGGGTCCAAATCCAAAGCTGAACCCCGGCAGCTGTGCGAACGAAGAAGAGAAAGGGAAATCTCTCCCAGCAGCCTCAGGAGCAGCGGATTAAATCTCCACAATCAACTTGATGTACCCTGCAACGAATCATCCCAACATTGAGGCAGTGGACTTTGGGAGTAACGATATATATATTTTTTTCCTTTTTCTCTTTTTGTGAGTGTGTATGTGTATGCTTCTTTGTCTGATTTTGTCTGTATAGCTTTGCTTTAACCATTTGTACTAGGGTTCTCTCCGTTTGTTTGGGGGTGGGGGGGTGTTCTTTTTTTTTAGTATGGTTTTTAACGCTTGTTATCATTGCTGGATTTTTTTTTTCACTTTGGTTGCTCTCTTTTTTTTTTAATTTTTAATAACTTGTTTATTTTAATAACATTATTTAATTTTATGTTTTTCTTTCTTTCTTTCTCTTTTTCTCCCTTTTCTTCTGAGCTGTGTGGCCAACAGGGTCTTGTTGCTTGGGTCGGGTGTCAGGCCTGTGGCTCTGAGGTGGCAGAGCCAAGTTCAGGACATTGGTCCACCAGAGTTCTCCCAGCTCCACGTAATATCAAATGGCTAAAGCTCTCCCAGAGATTTCCATCTCAACACTAAGACCCAGCTCCACTCAACAACCAGCAAGCTACAGTGCTGGACACCCCATGCCAAACAACTAGCAAGACAAGAACACAGCCTGACTCACTAGCAGAGAGGCTGCCTAAAATAATAATAAGGCCACAGACAGAGCAAAACACACCACTGGATGCGGTCCTGCCCACCAGAAAGACAAGATCCGGCCTCATCCTCCAGAACACAGGCACAAGTCCCCTCCACCAGGAAGCCTACACAACCCACTGAACCAACCTTAGCCACAGGGGGCAGACACCAAAAGCAATGGGAACTACAAACCTGCAGCCTGCAAAAAGGAGACCCCAAACACAGTAAGTTAAGCAAAATGAGAAGACAGAGAAACACACAGCAGATGAAGGAGCAAGGTAAAAACCCACCAGACAAAACAAATGAAGAGGAAATAGGCAGTCTACCTGACAAAAAATTCAAAGTAATGATAGTAAAGATGATCCAAAATATTGGAAATAGAATGGAGAAAATATAAGAAATGTTCAACAAGGAACTAGAAGAACTAAAGAGCAAACAAACAATAATGAACAACACAATTAATGAACTTAAAAATTATCTAGAAGGGATCAATAGCAGAATAACTGAGGCAGAAGAACGGAGAACTGACCTGGAAGATAAAATAGTGGAAATAACTACTGCAGAGCAGACTAAAGAAAAAAAAAATGAAAAGAATTGAGGACAGTCTCAGAGACCTCTGGGACAATAATAAACGCACCAACATTCAAATTACAGGGGTCCCAGAAGAAGAAGAGAAAAAGAAAGGGACTGAGAAAATATTTGAAGAGATTATAGTTGAAAACTTCCCTAGTATGGGAAAGGAAATTGTTAACCAAGTCCAGGAAGCACAGAGAGTCCAATACAGGATAAATCCCAGGAGAAACAAGCCAAGAAACATATTAATCAAACTATCAAATATTAAATACAAAAAAAAATATTAAAAGCAACAAGGGAAAAATAACACACAAGGGAATCCCCATAAGGTTAACAGCTGATCTTTCAGCAGAAACTCTGCAAGCCAGAAGGGAGTGGCAGGACATATTTAAAGTAATGAAATGGAAAAACCTACAAACAAGATTACTCTACCCAGCAAGGATCTCATTCAGATTCAAAGGAGAAATTTAAAACTTTACAGACAAACATAAGCTATGAGAAGTCAGCACCACCAAACCAGCTTTACAACAAATGCTAAAGGAACTTCTCTAGGCAGGAAACACAAGAGCAGGAAAAGACCTTCAATAACAAACCCAAAACAATTAAGAAAATGGTAATAGGAACATACATATCGAAAATTACCTTAAATGTGAATGGATTAAATGCTCCAACCAAAAGGCACCAGTTTGCTGAATGGATACAAAAACAAGAACAATCTACATGCTGTCTACAAGAGACCCACTTCAGACGTAGGGACACATGGAGACTGAAAGTGAGGAGATGGAAAAAGATATTCCATACAAATGGAAATTAAAAGAAATCTGAAATAGCAATACTCATATTAGATAAAATAGACTTTAAATAAAGAATGTTACGAGAGACAAGGAGGGACACTACATAAGGATCAACGGATCAATCCAATAAGAAGATATAACAATTATAAATATATATTCATCCAACATAGGAGCATCACAGTACATTAGGTAACTGCTAACAGTTATAAAAGAGGAAATAGACAGTACAACAATCATAGTAAGGGACTTATCACTCCACTTTCACCAATGGACAGATCATCTGAAATGAAAAAAAATAAGGAAACACAAGCTTTAAGTGACACATTAAACAAAGTGGACTCAATTAATATTTATAGGACATTCCATCCAAAAACAACAGAATACACTTTCTTCTCAAGTGTTCATAGAACATTCTCCAGAATAGATCATACCTTGGGTCACAAATCAGGCCTTGGTAAATTTAAGAAATCTGAAATCATACCAAGTATTTTTTCCAACCACAACGCTATGAGACTAGATATCAATAACAGGAAAAAAAATCTGTAATAAATACAAACACATGGAGGCTAAACAATACACTACTAAATAACCAAGAGATCACTGAAGAAATCAAAGAGGAAATCAAAAAAATATGTAGTAACAAATGACAATGAACACACGATGACCCAAAAGCAGTTCTAAGAGGGAAGTTTATAGCAATACAAGCCTGCCTCAAGAAACAAGAAACATCTTAAATAAACAATCTAACCTTACACCTAAAGCAATTAGAGAAACAAAAACAAAAACAAAAAACCAAAATTAGCAGAAGGAAAGAAACCATAAAGATATCAGATCAGAAATAAATGAAGAAGAAATGAAGGAAATAATAGCAAAGATCAACAAAACTATAAGCTGATTCTTTGAGACGAGAAACAAAATTGATAAACCATTAGCCAGACTCATCAAGAATAAAAGGGTGAAGACTCAAATCAATAGAATTAGAAATGAAAAAGAAGTAACAACTAACACTGCAGAAATACAGAAGATCATGTGGGATTACTACAAGCAACTATATGCCAATAAAATGGACAACCTAAAAGAAATGGACAAATTCTTAGAAGCACACCACCTTCCAAGGCTGAACCAGGAAGAAACAGAAAATATAAAAAGACAAATCACAGCACTAAAATTGAGACTGTGATTAAAAATCTTCCAAAAAACGAAAGCCCAGGACCAGATGGCTTCACAGGTGAATTCTATCAAACATTTAGAGAAGAGCTAACACCTATCCTTCTCAAACTCTTCCAAAATATAGCAGAGGGAGGATCACTCCCAAACTCATTCTACAAGGCCACCATCACCCTGATACCAAAACCAGACAAAGATGTCACAAAGAAAGAAAACTACAGGCCAATATCACTGATTAACATAGATGTAAAAATACTCAACAAAACACTAGCAAACAGAATCCAACAGCACATTAGAAGGATCATACACCATGATCAAGTTGATGCAAGGATTCTTCAGGATATGCAAATCAATCAATGTGATACACCATATTAACAAACTGAAGGATAAAAACTATATGATCACCTCAATAGATGCAGAAAAAGCTTTTGACAAAATTTCACACCTATTTATGATAAACACCCTCAAGAAAGTAGGCATAGAGGGAACTTACCTCAACATAATAAAGGCCATATATGACAAACCCACAGCCAACATCGTTCTCAGTGGTGAAAAACTGAAACCATTTCCACTAAGATCAGGAACAAGACAAGGATGCCCACTCTCACCACTATTATTCAACGTAGTTTTGAAAGTTTTAGCCACAGCAAGAGAAGAAAAAGAAATAAAAGGAATCCAAATTGGAAAAGAAGAAGTAAAACTGTCACTGTTTGCAGATGACATGATACTATACATAGAGAATCCTAAAGATGCTACCAGAAAACTACTAAAGCTAATCAATGAATTTGGTAAAGTAGCAGGACACAAAATTAATGCACAGAATTCTCTTGCATTTGTATACACCAATGATGAAAAATCTGTAAGGGAAATTAAGGAAACACTCCCATTTACCATTGCAACAAAAAGAATAAAATACCTAGGAATAAACCTACCTAAGGAGACAAAAGACCTGTATGCAGAAAACTATAAGACACTGATGAAAGGAATTAAAGATGATACAAGCATATGGAGAGATATACCACGTTCTTGGATTGGAAGATTCAACATTGTGAAAATGACTATACTACCCAAGGCAATCTACAGATTCACTGCAATCCCTATTAAACTACCAATGGCATGTTTCACAGACCTAGAACAAAAAATTTCACAATTTTTATGGAAACACAAAAGACCCCGAATAGCTAAAGCAATCTTAAGAAAGAAAAACAGAGCTGGAGGAATCAGGCTCCCTGACTTCAGACTATACTGCAAAGCTACAGTAATCAAGACAGTATGGTACTGGCACAAAAATAGAAATATAAATCAATGGAACAGGATAGAAAGCCCAGAGATAAACCCATGCACATATGGTCACCTTATTTTTGATAAAGGAGGCAAGAATATAGAATGGAGAAAAGACAGCCTCTTCAATAAGTGGTGCTGGGAAAAATGGACAGCTACATGTAAAAGAATGAAATTAGAACACTCCCTTATACCATACACATAAATAAACTCAAAATGGATTACAGACCTAAATGTATGGCCAGAGAGTATAAAACTCTTAGAGGAAAACATAGGAAGTACACTCTATGACATAAATCACAGCAGATCCTTTTTTACCCACATCCTAGAGAAATGGAAAAAAAAGAAAAATAAACAAATGGGACCTAATGAAACTTCAAAGCTTTTGCACAGCAAAGGAAACCTTAAAAACAGACGAAAAGACAACCCTCAGAATGGGAGAAAATATTTGCAAATGAAGCAACAGACAAAGGACTAATCTCCAAAATTTACAAGCAGCTCATGCAGCTCAATATCAAAAAAACAAACAACCCAATCCAAAAATGGGCAGAAGACCTAAATAGACATTTCTCCAAAGAAGAAATACAAATAGTCAATAAACACATGGAAGAATGCTCAACATCACTAATCATTAGAGAAATACAAATCAAAACTACAATGAGGTGTCACCTCAAACCAGTCAGAATGGCCATCATCATAAAGTCTAGGGCTTCCCTCGTGGCGCAGTGGTTGAGAGACCGCCTGCCAATGCAGGGGACACTGGTTCGTGCCCCGGTCTGGGAAGATCCCACATGCCGCAGAGCAGCTGGACCCGTGAGCCATGGCCGCTGAGCCTGCACATCTGGAATCTGTGCTCCGCAACGGGGGAGGCCACAACAGTGAGAGGCCCGCATACCGCAAAAAAACAACAACAACAAAAAAAACTGGAGAGGGTGTGGAGAAAAGCGAACCCTCCTGCACTGTTGGTGTGAATGTAAATTGATGCAGCCACTACGGAGAACAGTATGGAGGTTCCTTAAAAAACTAAAAATACAGCTACCATACAACCCAACAATCTCACTACTGAGCATATACCCTGAGAAAACCATAATTCAAAAAGAGTCATGTACCACAATGTTCATTGCAGCTCTATTTACAATAGCCAGGAGATGGAAGCAACCTAAGTGTCCATCGACAGATGAATGGATAAAGAAGATGTGGCACATATATACAATGGGATACTACTCAGCCATTAAAAGAAATGAAATTGAGTTATTTGTAGTGAGGTGTATGGACCTAGAGTCTGTCATATAGAGTGAAGTAAGTCAGAAAGAGAAAAACAAATACCATGTGCTAACACATATATATGGAATATATATTAAAAAAAAAAGAAAGAAAAAGGTTATGAAGAACTTAGGGGCAGGACATGAATAATGACGCAGATGTAGAGAATGGATTTCAGGTCACGGGGAGGGAGAAAGGTTAGCTGGGACAAAGTGAGAGAGTGGCATGGACTAATATGTACTACCAAATGTAAAATAGATAGCTAGTGGGAAGCAGCTGCATAGCACAGGGAGATCAGCTCAGTGCTTTGTGACCACCTAGAGAGGTTCAATAGGGAGGGTGGGAGGGAGACACAAGACGGACGAGATACAGGGATATATGTATATGTATAGCTGATTCACTTTGTTATAAAGCAGAAACTAACACACCATTGTAGAGCAATTATACTCCAATAAAGATGTCTTAAAGAAAAAGATGATTAGTTGGAATTCAAAACTGGACAAAGAAAATATTAAAATGGCCAATAGGCACATGAAAAGATGTTCAGCATCCCTAGTTATTAGGGAAATACAAATCAAAACCACAGTGAGATACCATTTCACACCCATTAGAAGGCTTTTATCAAAAAGGAGAAAATAACAAGTGTTTGTGAGGAGGATGACAAAAATTGGACTCCTTGTGCTTTGCCGAAGGGAATGGTGAGCCACTGTGGAGAACAGTATAGTGACTCCTCATAAAGTTAAAGATATGATCCAGCCATTCCACTTGCAGGAATATACCCAAAAGAATGGAAAGCAGTTCAAACAGATACTTGCACACCAATGTTCATAAAAATTGTCTACAAAGAAAAAGGCACAATGCCAGAGTTGTGGGTTTCTGTTTTATTCAGGGACCTTTCTGAGGACCATAGCCTGGGAAATAGCCTCTCAGCTCTGAGGTTATGCTCCTACGAGGTAGGAGGAGAGACATATATATTATGATTTTGGTTAGGGAGTGCTTGCAGTCAAGCATACATCTCAGCAAAATGTTATTGCTAGTCACAAGGATCAGATATCTCAGATAATGATTTTAGTGCTTTTCTATGTATGGGAAGATTCAAGAATCTGGGTTCATTAAAAATTTTTCCAGAGATATCGCTAACAATCTAAGGGGTCTGTTTTTCCAAAACACAGACTGCCTTATCCGGTTTTTCATCCTGAATTTCCTTCAGGGTGCACTGTCAGTCAGCTACTGCAGTGGCTAATGACTTGAACCTTTTATCCTTATAGAACTGGATGGTGGGCAACATCTTTGCTCTACACAGCATTATTCACAACAGCCAAAAAGTAGAAATAACCCAAGTGTACATCAACAGATGAATGGATAACAAAATGTGGTATTATAGGAAAACTTCCTTTTACCTTTGTAGGCTCTGTGGCTGGGCCTAAGAATTAAACTGACAAAACAGATCAACTGGAGAAAAACATACAAATTTTATTTCATATTTTTTCATGTACACAGGAAATCTTCAAAAGGAAAATGAAGACTGGAATAAACCATTAGGCTCCAAAACTTAAGTACCTTTTTAAACAAAGAATGAGAAATTGTGCAGATGTGACAAGACAAAGGGTTTGGGGTAGGGGCAGTAAATTGTGGAACAGTGACTTGAAAATATATGAGGGAAACTAATGGAAGTTATTTTAATAGGTTTGTTTTATTTTAGTAGATTTGTTTGTATAGATCCATTTTGGTGTAGGTTCCCAGTCTCCAGTGATAAGAATGTTCTTCTCTTCCTGGTACAGAGAGGGTACCTCTCTCACGGGAAATTTTATTAACCACTTTTAAGTAGAAAGAGGGAGATCAGAGATCCCTTCGTGGGACTTCCCTGTTGGTCCAGTGGTGGTGTGTGCTTCCATTGCAGGGGACACAGTTTCAATCGTTGATCAGGGAATTAAGATACCGGATGCCAAGCAGCACAGCCAAAAAAAAAAAAAGAGAGAGAGAGAGAGAGAGAGAGATCCCTTCCTGCATCAGTTGCTTCTCAAGTGCTTTCAGCTCAAAATAATTAATATGCCAAAGTGGCATACGTTGGGATGGCACATTCTGCTCCCCTTCATTATATAGATACTGTAGGGGAGAAACACTTTTCCTTCTACCCTTCTAGGGTTTTTTAGCTGGTCTAATAATCAAGTTGGCATAAGACAGATTAACAGGAGAAAACCAATTTAATTCTGTACATACGGGAGTCCATAAAAATATGAGACCCCAAAAGCAAGTCAAGCAGTAGAGACTTGTATGCCATCCTGAGCTAAGGAATGGGATAGGACCCTGGGGCCTCAAAGAGGAGGAAGGTGATTCATAGGACAATAAGAAGAGCTGATGTCTGATGATTAGATGTTTGCCCTGCCATATAGGTAGGTCATTCAGTTAAAAAGTTATCTCTGAAACCATAATTCAAAAAGAGTCACGTACCACAATGTTCATTGCAGCACTATTTACAATAGCCAGGACATGGAAGCAACCTAAGTGTCTATCGACAGATGAATGGATAAAGAAGATGTGGCACATATAAACAATGGAATATTACTCAGCCATAAAAAGAAACAAAATTAGTTATTTGTAGTGAGGTGGGTGGACCTAGAGTCTGTCATACAGAGTGAAGTAAGTCAGAAAGAGAAAAACAAATACCGTATGCTAACACATATACATATGGAATCTAAAAAAAAAAAAAATGGTCATGAAGAACATAGGAGCAAGATGGGAATAAAGATGCAGAACTACTAGAGAATGGTCTTAAGGATACGGGGAGGGGGAAGGGTAAGCTCGGATGAAGTGAGAGAGTGGCATGGACATATATACATTACTAAATGTAAAATAGATAGCTAGTGGGAATCAGCCGCACAGCACAGGGAGATCAGCTTGGTGTTTTGTGACCACCTAGAGGGGTGGGATAGGGAGGGTGGAGGGAGACGTAAGAGGGAGGGGATATGGGGATATATGTATACATAGAGCTGATTCACTTTGTTATACAGCAGAAACTAACACAACATTGTAAAGCAATTATACTCCAATAAAGATGTTTAAAAAAAATTAAATAAATAAAAAATTAAAATCACCCTAAAACTTAGTGCTTAAAAAAAAAAAGTTGTCTCTGGTGATAGCTCTCTCTCTGAGCTAGGCCCCCTATCTAAATTCTTTTAGGTAGTTAAGGGGGGGGAAGGTTAAAAAAAAATGCTCCCTGAGTTTTAGGGGCTTTGATTATTCTCAGCTCAAAACTTTTAAAAATGTGGCCAGTGGGGCTTCCCTGGTGGCACAGTGGTTGAGAGTCCCCCTGCATCTGCAGGGGACACAAGTTCGTGCCCTGGTCCAGGAAGATCCCACATGCCGCGGAGCGGCTGGGCCCGTGAGCCATGGCCGTGGAGCCTGTGCATCCGGAGCCTGTGCTCCACAATGGGAGAGGCCACAACAGTGAGAGGCCCGTATACCGCAAAAAAAATAATAATCCACATGCTAAAGTGGTACATTTTAGGTAGACTTGTTCCTAACCCCTTCAATACAATGCAATATGATTCAGCCTTAAAAAGGAATGAAATTCTGATTCATAGTATAATGTGGATGAACCTTGAAAACATTATGCTAAGTCAAGTATTGTAAGATTCCACTTATACGAGGTACCTACAATTGGCAAATGCATAGAAACAGAAAGAATAGAGGTTTCCAGAGACTGAGAAGAGTGGAGAATGTGGTTATTGTTTAATAGTGATGGGGTTCAGGACACACTACTCCAAAATAGGACAACTTGGCATATTGAATATTTCAAGCTGAAGGAATCTTAGAATGATGTGTGCAAAAAGGGCTTTCTGACCTACCCCTGACAAAGTTTATATAGGAACAATACCTGGAGAAAAGGAGCAGTATCCTTATCTCTAAGAAGGAAGGACACTGAGAAGAATCTGAACTAACTGGCCTTGCTAGGTTTCCCCCAGTTCACCACACTTGGCTCACCTTTGTCCTATCACATCTTCCCACAACTTTTCCTTCTTCATCACTTCTGGCATGAAAACGCTGAGGTTTAACCATTTCTTTGAGACTTCATTTCCTTATGAAGGCTCCCATGTCATGTGCTTACATTACATTAAATTAGTTACATTAAATCAGTTTGTATGCTCTTCTCCTGTTAATCTATCTTTGTCAGTTTAATTTTCAGACCCAGCCAGGGACCCTAAGAGGGTAGGGAAAACTTTTCTTCCTCCCATACTATATAGGCACAAAGTTCTAGAAAGAAACAATGGTGGTGGTTGCACAATGATGTGAATATACTTAAGACCACTGAATTGTACACTTTTAAAAAGTTAAAAGGGTAAATTTTATGTTGTATATATTTTACTGAACACACACCAAAGAAGCTCATTGGGTGGAAGTCAAGTAGGTTTTAAAGCTTTTTCATAGCTCCAAACACTCCAAACTGTCTTCCTTTTTTTCCTCTCAAGTTAATTGTTAAGCATTTGTTGAGAGGCTTTTGTGCTAAACACTGTGCTAGGCACAGCAGAAAATTCAAAATGAGGCATCTTTCTTTCCCTGAAATCCATCATTTAGTTTTCCTAAATTAAGATTAAAGGAAAGCTGTTCAGTTTTTAATATGGTTTTGTGTTCTTTTGTTGGGAAAGTGTTGTTAACAGGGGTGCTGAGGGGGAAAGAAAATTAAATGGAGTTTTTAAAACGTGGGACTTCTTTAATATGCTATTATGTATTTTGAATCTCCAAGACAGGGACTTAGTAAAGGGCATTCCTAAACTTATTTGATCAGGAATTCTTTGTCCTCTTGGAGCCCAATTAATTAATATCTCCCTTGTACTGTGCGTACAGAAGCTGAGCTACAGATGTACCAGCTATGGGGGGGGCGGGGATTGTCTTTCTGCCGGGCTAGATATGTTATGCAAGGTGTAAGTATGATACGAATGTGCACTTTATTTTATCCCTAAGTGTTCTAGCATGTATACATGATTATTTTTAACATTTTTTTTAAAAATTAAAAATATAGATTAAATGTTAGAGACAATAAAAGTAATTTTCTAAAGTAATTTCTTACCTCAATTTAGAGTTCACTGTCTCCTTTAGATGGCTTTTAATGTTCTTTTTAAAAAGTTATTTCCATTTTGGGGAGAGGGCTTGCTAATGGAGATTTTGCAGAAAATGTGATGCTGACTTTGTGGTCTGTAACTTCTAAACCTTTTTAATTAACAAAAAATAAAGCACAAATTCTCATTTTTTCATGATAAAAGTACAATATTTCTACTAAGTTGTATTCCAATTAACAGCTGTAAGGACCTGTGATATTATCTGTGCCTTTGGATAATTGCACTGTATTTTGCAGCTTGTTCTTAATCCATCATTTAAAATACGTCTCCATTTCTCCCATTACTAGACCTGGACTTCAAGTCATAACCTTCAACAATATACTCCCGCATTTTCTACATATTCTCTAATTTTGTACCATTTCTTCACAATTAAACATGGTGGACCAATTTAAGTGAAATGGGTATCTGATTAAAGCCAAAGATACAGCAAATCTGAGCCCATTTCATGATTTTACTGTTGGTCCCAATTATATTTTCATTAGTAGTATCACTTTCATGCTTATAAAATATTGACTAAATGCATTAGGATATTCAAATAATTACACGCGCATTACAAAGGGACGGGATGATGAAGCTGCCAAGATTAAACATTTGGCTGTCAGGTAGAAGGCCCTTGTGATGGTGTGAAACGTTTATCAGTGAAGGATGAAAGTGTACACTCAGCATAGGAAATGGTATTTAGCTGTGTAAATGCACAGAGTTTTCTGAAAGTAAAGCATTCCAAAGCTGGCAACTGCCTGAAACAGAGGAACAACGTCTTACATGAGTTCAGGGATTATTTCCTACTGGATGACTACAGAGGCCTTCATGGAGGAGGACATATTTGGGCTGGATTCTGAGGGATAAATAAGATTCCCACAAATTATTCCAGATGGACGAGAGAGGCTGAGATGTGAAAATACATAATACGTCTGGGAAAGCCATTTGGTGGCGCAAAAGGTAGAGCGAGTGAGGATACGGAAGTGAAATGAGACTAGAAAACAATAGATTGAGGCCAGATCATTAATGCTGACAATTTTAGACTTTATTCTCTAAGTAATTGGGAGCTGAGGAACATTTTTGAGCAGAGGGCATGATCTGTGTTTCAGAACAATTACTCTAGTGGACCCACAGGGAATAGATGAGTCTGGAATAAAGCAGGGAGGCTGGGAGCCTAATTAGGATGTTATAATTGTCTAGTGAGAAATGATGAAGATTTGATTGAATGGAAAGGAAGCAATAAATAGGAGAGATATTTCAAAAAGAAAACTAACTGAGCTTGGTGAGCAAATCAATTAGAAACGAATTTGGATGCAATAAACAGAATTTCTGTTGACTAGGGCTTAACACATAGGGACTTATTTTACTCAAGTAAATGCAGGCGGCTGCTGGTTTTGGTGCAGAAAATCGCCAATTGTTGGGCTGCACCCCACAGGCCTCAGGAGGCCTGTGCTTGCCCAGCTTCAAGACCAAAGAAAGAGCCTGGAGTCAGCAACAGAGACATTGGTAGTTTAATGGATGGGGGAGAACTTACACGTCTGGAGCAAGGTCCTTGAGCGACACCCACATCCTGCGCCATGAAAGGTGGGCAGGACATGGTGGCAGGCTTCCCTCCTCGGGGGAAGGGAAGATCTCCAGTTATAGGGGAATTGGGTCAGGTAAGCTCATTAGTTACCAGGGAAACCAGTAGAGAGGCACGCCCCTCATTGCCCCTTTGATAAGAACAATCACAAACTGGAACCTGGGGCAAGTATGTAGGAAGATCAGTCACGTGTGTAAGGTGTAGGTGAAGCAGACATTGAGTGGGCAGGGGATGTAGAGAGCAAGAGAACAGCCATCTTGAGTGGCCTGACCATACACCAATATCAGGGACATTTCTCAGTTCTCTCGGTTTTTGCCTCATGCTATTGAACAACCCTCTCTTTCACAGCAAACTCTAGGTGTCATTGGCCAGAGCTGGCTCACATGGCAGCCTCTACCTGCATTGGAGGCTGGGGAAGTAGGGGACAGGATGGCCTTGATTGCCTAAGACTGCCCATGGTCCATAACTAGGGGCTGATCACAATGTCTTTTTGGAAAAAGAAAATATTAGCATGGAATAAATAGGCATTGGATAGTAGGTGGACAATTAATAGAGTTTGCCACAGTGACTAATTGGATATAGTGGGTGCAGTGGATTGAATAGTGTCCCCCTAAAATTTCTGTTCACCCAGAGCCTGAGAATAAGGCTTTATTTAGAAAAAGGGTCTTTGCAGAAGTAAATAAGGTAAGGATTGTGATGAGAACATTACTGGATTAGGATGTGCCCTGTATACAATGAGAGTGTCCTTGTAAATATCAAAGATAAAGCCAGACAGTAGTTAAAGTTGTAAGGACAGACTTTAATCGGTAATAAACTATCACAAAAGGGAAGAGGCTCCTTCATGAATTCAATTTGTGCAGAGGTGACTGGGTGTTCTAAAGGCAGAATGAAGGAGTAGGGAAAGAGAAAGGTAGGGGTTTGAGAAGAGTCAAGGAAGCAGAAATTTATAAAAAGTGTGAAGTGGGAGGGAGATTTGGTCCATGTGAAATTCATCTGGGTTTGTTAACTGGCACTTATCAGAGTTAGGCTCCTACTCTCACACAGAGCCTGGGAGAGAAGGTCCTATCTTCAGGAGTTGGCTGGAACAAACAGTAAATTCTTTTGGTAGCCTTGAGTTTTCTGAGGCAGGAATTTAAGAGGGCTGGACTGGTCATCCTAAGAATTCAACCTTGAACTGTTAGAAATTACACTAGTGTTTATTCAAGTCTTTGTGTGTAGGTGGGAAGGGAGGATGGAAAAATCATTTGTGCCGAGCCCGCAGTTTGTTTTTTTTTGTGGTACGCGGGCCTCTCACTGTCGCGGCCTCTCCCATTGTGGAGCACAGGCTCCGGACGCGCAGGCTCAGCGGCCATGGCTCACGGGCCCAGCCGCTCCGCGGCATGTGGGATCTTCCCGGACCAGGGCATGAACCCGTGTCCCCTGCATCGGCAGGCGGACTCTCAACCACTGCGCCACCAGGGAAGCCCAAGCCTGCAGTTTTAATAGACCAAGGTAGAGGCCTGGTCAAGAAGACGGCTTAAAGGAGCCTGACTAGAGTTTGGTAAAAGAGAGAATCTTTGTCGTAAGAGACAGACACAGTGAAGAGGGCCATGTGAAGATGGAGACAGAGATCAGAGTTATGCTGCCTAAACCAAGGAACACCAGGAGCCATCAGAAGAGGCAAGAGGCAAGGTAAGATCCTCCCACAAAACGTTTGGAAGGAGCATGGCTCTGCCTCTTGAACTCTGAGAAAGTCAATTTCTGCTGGGTTTTTTAAAATAAATATATTTATTTTTGGCTGCATTGGGTCTTCATTGCTGCGCATGGACTTTCTCTAGTTGGGGTGAGTGGGGGGGCCACTCTTCGTTGCAGTGCGGGGGCTTCTCATTGCGGTGACTTCTCTTGTTGCAGAGCACGGGCTCCAGGCGCGCGTGGGCCTCAGCATTTGTGGTGTGTGGGCTCCAGGGCACGTGGGCTTCAGTAGTTGTGGCTCACGGTCTCTAGAGCGCAGACTCAGTAGTTGTGGCGCATGGGCTTAGTTGCTCCACGTCATGTGGGATCTTCCCGGACCAGGGCTCAAACCCGTGTCCCCTGCATTGGCAGGCGGATTCTTAACCACTGCGCCACCAGGGAAGCCCAATTGCTGGTGTTTTAAGCCACCTAGTTTGTGGCAATTTGTTCCAGCAGCTCTAGGAAACTAATATACAGGGTGAAGGAGAGAAGCTTCAAAGCATAGGAGCCTGGGAAGACATCAATACCGTGGGTTGAACATGGTGACTAACAGACATCTGGGAAATATTCATGAGGGGATGTTAGGCAGGGATTGGGGTTATGGATTAAGGCTTGAAGAGTGAAGAATAAAGAGACTGCTGCTGAAAGAAAAGTAAATTTCATCAAACAATAGTTTATAACTTAGAACATAAGTGTAGTATTGAATTGCCCACTTCAACACAGTTGTTTCTCTCCTGTTTCCAAAGTCTATTTCTGTATGTCAGGGGTAGAGAGAAAGCTAGCATCATTGAGGGTTAGTGAATTTGGTTTATAAGGACCAACAGATTTCCACAAGTTTGGAAAGAGTCACTAGCAGTGCTTTAACTTCCCATTTGCCCTAGTAACAAATTTAGCAGCCCTTCCTAAACTTCACCATGGAGTACTGTCTCTATTAGTTTTTTGTTTTAATAAGAAAACAATAAACACTAACCATAGCATTGCTATATCCTCAGTGCTTGTAATGTAATTTGTTCATATTTCTAGTATTATATTTGTCCCAATGCATTGTAGTTCTCATTCTGTCTCCCACTCTAAATTGTGAGTTTCTTGAGAGCAATGCACCATTTTAATACATATTTGTATCTCAATTACCTAGTGCAATATTCAATACTTTAAGTAATTTATGTAATAATTGTTGCATGAATTGCAATAACAATAGTAGTTAAGGGCCAGGCTCTGGAGCTAGACCACCTAGGATAAATCTTGCCCCTTACACATTATCTTGGTGACCTTGGGCACATTACTAAACCTCTCGGTGCCTCAGTTTCCTCATCGTAATCTGGAATAACAAGGCAATCCTCATAAAATTGTTGTGACGATTAAATAAATTAGCATATTTAAATCACTTAGAATAGTACTAAGTATATGGTAGATGCTCAATACATGATCAATATCTGTAAATATGCTATTGAATTATTAAGTAGAATAAAGCCTTCTGACATTCCATACTGCTATCCAAAGTAGGCCTTCTGTATTTTCTTTTACATCTTCCTATTTCCTTCATGACAATATTATAATCTGTAGATTCACTTATTTGTCTACTGACAAATCCCATGAGGGCAAAAACCTTGTCTGTTTAGTTTTCCACGCATGCCATGCTTAACCCCTCATCTGCATACAGTAGAGATTAGCAACAGTTTGTTAAAGGAATAAATTGATGAATGGTCCATTTCATTCAATGATCATTGAATGACTCATCTGTAAAGTCTAATTGAACTCTTTCTCACATAGCTAACATTTGTCGACTGAAAAAAAAAAAGCACAACCTAAAAGTTGAGGGTTATGTGGGTTTTTTTGTTTGTTTTTTGTTTTTTGCGGTATGCGGGCCTCTCACTATTGTGGCCTCTCCCGTTGTGGAGCACAGGCTCTGGCTGCACAGGCTCAGTGGCCATGGCTCACGGGCCCAGCCACTCCGTGGCATGTGGGATCTTCCCGGACCGGGGCATGAACCCGTGTCCCCTGCATCGGCAGGTGGACTCAACCACTGCGCCACCAGGGAAGCCTGAGGGTTATGTTTTATTCAGCAGACAAAACTGAGGACTTAAGCCCGGAACACAGTATCTCAGATAACTCTGAGGGACTGCTCTGAAGAGGCAAGGGGAGAAGCCAGGAAATATAGGAGTTTTTGCAACAAAAACCAGGTAGTTGAAACATTGGAAGATTATTGTTAATTAAAGAAAACCAGATATCTTGAGTTAAGGAATTTAGTGGTTTTCTATGCACGGGAAGATGCAAAAGTCTGGGCTCACTGAAATCAACCCTTTGATATGCACCTCAGCTATCTGGGGCCAGTATCCCGTGCTTCTCATCCTGTGTCTCCTCAGGGTATACCATCAGGGATGGCTGCAGTGGCTGACTGCTAGATGGGGGTACAAATCCTGCGTCCATCCTGAGTTCCCTCAGGGCTCACCATCAGGGCGACTGTAATGTGATGGCTTGATGGCTGCAACATCCTTTAGTGATATGGCAGGTGGCATTTTTAGTTCACACACTGAAACTCCTAGTTTGAAGTTCAAAGAAAGGCAATGTGCCATAACAACAGACCTTCAGGCAGATCTGAGAAAGAAGGACTTCCTCTCATTTCTAGGACTAACTACCTGAAAATAAGATAATATCTTATATCACTATAGGAACATACTCATTTTATCTCCTGTTTCTGTTCTTCAGGGCAGTTTTGACATTGGAACAACTAATAATAATATTATGTTCTTAGAGAAAGACTGATGACTCACGTGTGAGAGGGTTCAGGATAGGTTCAGGGAGCAAAATTTGCTGCCCTGAAGTGCCTTATTGGCTTGCAGATTATTTCGAGCTGAAAACAATCAATGCTCAAAAGCATCAGGAATAAACTTTGACCTTCCCCCTAGATACCTAAAAGAATAAAGATAGAGGACCTGTTCCAGGAAGGCAGCTATCACCATAGAAAACTATAGTATGAACTAGGTGTGGTAGACAGGGAAGAACCGAGCAAAGACTGTAAAATTCTTTTTATGTTCCATTGTCTCTGCATATGGCCCAGCAAATATTTGTTTACCAAAGATTTGCTTTTTCATCTTCATGGGAATTGCCTTCCTCCCCTTTGAAGTCCCGAACCACTACCCCCAACATTCTCTTTTGTCTTTATCTGAAGATGGTATGTAAAGTGAGCATTTTGGCCATTTTGGTGAGTTACTCAGTTTTCCTGGGTCTCTTCCATGCATCCATGTTACTAAACTTTTGTTTGATTTTCTCCTTTTAATCTGTCTCATGTCAATTTAATTCTTAGATCAGCCAGAAGAATCTAGAAGGATAGAGGAAAATTTCTTCCTCCCCATGTGAACAAAGAACCAATGACTGTTGCTTACCACCCAGTTCTACAATGGTTAAGTCATAACCCACAGCAGTCATGACCAACAGTGCAATCAGAGACGAATTCAGGATGAAAAACAGCAGGAGGTACTCTGTACTTTGGATAAACAAGTCCCTTAGGTAGTTAGATGCATACCTCAGAAGAATTTCAATGACCTCAGATTCTTGCACCTTCCATATATAGAAAAGCACTAAAATCATTAACTTGAGATATTTGTTCTTTGTGATTAGCAGTAATCTTTTACCAAGATGTATGTTTTCCTGCATGTATTTCTTAACCAAAAAAAGTCATATATAAACTGGCTCCTCTCCTACTTCTTCAAAGCTATTTCCTCAGAGCTGAGAGTCTGTCTCCCAGGCTATAGTCTTCAGTAAGACCCTGAATAAAACTTAACTCACAACTGTTATGTTGTGCATTTTTCTATGAGTTGACACCCTACACAGGGTACCCCCAATATACAGCAGCTTAGCATATTAGATATTTTTAGCTGATGAAATTTGAAAAAAGGCATGTATAGGAAGGACTTTCTTACCTTCCCCTGAAGCAAGTCACAAAACGCTCATGTGAGAAGGGCGCTCCCTATACCTGGAGGAAAGGAGTATCCTTATCTCCAAAGATAAAAGGCCAAGGAGAGGAATCTGAATGCATAGCCCTTTCTAAGTCCCACTCCCACCCCTACCCGCTGCCACCTCTTTTACTGCCCATACTCTTTATCCTGTTGTATCTTTCCAGGATTTTCCACTCTTCATCAAACCCAGCATAAAAACATTCAGGTTTAATCATTTCTTTGAGTCTTCATTTCCTTATGAAGGCTCCTGTGACACATAAACCTTACATTATATAGATTGCTATGCATTTTCCTTGTTAATCTTTCTTTTGTTATAGGCGTCCCAACAGAGAACTTAGAAAGGTAGAGGAAACAGATATTCTTCCTCCCCTCCACTGGAATAAAGTTTATTTTATGTGAATTTTCTTTTTTTTGCAACGTGATTCATATAGAGGGGAATTCAATGATGAAGAATTGGCTGTTTTTAAAATCAATCCCTCTTTTGGGACTTGAAAAGGATTTGGGAAATAAAAACTAATAGAATCTTTACAGTATTAAAAGTTTCCAAACCAAAATGCAAGCTAGTCTTATTTACCAGAAAGCCTTTCCCATTGCTTTGTTCTGACGTCCATACATTTGTCCAGAGAGGACAGCAACGAAGGAAGAATATGTAAACATTTTAATCATTTCTAACTTGCCATCTGTGACAATTCACAGTGATGAAATCAGAAATGATGGGATCATTTTTCCATTTCTTTAAGGTCACCAAGGACAGACAAGCTCAGGACATACTGTATTTGTCAGAAGCAAAAGAGATGACTGGGGAGGTGGCAGTGACAGATCTGTTCTAGGCTTAGCTCATTTTACTGAAGAATGTGTGTCCCTTTCTGACATTTATCAAAAGAAATTCAGTTTTATAAAAAGAAGGATGTCAAATAATAGTACATAGCTAACACTCATTCTGTGGCTGTCAGAAGGCCAGATGGGGCAAAAAGGAAAAGGGTAGATGGAAGAGAAAGTCATGCTGGCAAGAAACAGAAAACCAAATATGGTGGAAGGTCAGTTCTAATATACTTACATGCTTGAATACATTTCTAATTAAATCAGCTCATTTTGAGATCCATATTAATGTCTGGTTCACACTTTGGATTACTGTTTTTCACTTTCTTCAAATACAAGGAATGACACAAAGTAAAGGTTTTGTGTCTGTGTGTGTAGTTTTGGGTTTTTTTGTTGCTTTATTTTATTTTATTTTATTTCTGCTACATCAGGGAAGAAAGCTAATGAAACCTGGTAAAAATCCCACAGCACCCGGTACAATGAAATGCACCCCGTGGGCAAGCAATCAATACTTCTTTACAGTGATGATGATGATTTTTCTCTGGCAGGAAAGGATATTCTGGGTCAAAGAACAAAACCAAAAGTTGTGACAGAGGTAATAGAAAAAGAGAAGTCAGATTAAGATCAGAGGAAGGGATTCTATTAGGAGACTAATGATGAGGCTGACAAAACACTGTAACAAGTGATAGTGTTTTCCCATACGGCATAAAAATATTAGCTTCAGCTACAAATTAAATCTCTTTCTCAGTGAGGGGTTTCTGCAGGACATAAACAATTAGGCTGCTGTCTAGAGAAGGCAGGAAACTTGATTAACGGATCCACAAAGACAGCATAGGCAAGATGGGTTTAACACCAGGAGGTAAAACACCAACTGTTATGCAAATTGACTTTTCCCAAAATGTTGGATAATTTCAATCAAGGACTGAAATACACTTTTATTTTTTTTTAACATCACTGTTCTCTGGCCTTAAACTCGTCAAAGGAGTTTCTTATTAAGTAAATGCTACTGATGCATGTGTCACAGTCTCCCAAGATGAGTACTGAGGCACTACAGAAGATTTAACAATGAGACAGGTTTTTGCTTCTTTTCTGAATTTTCAAATATTCAAGGTGTTCTAGCTAAGGATGGCTGAGCAGGCAGCTTGTGGGACACTAGCTGTGAAGTGTTTGTGTCTGACCTCTTTGCGTCCCGTACTCTCTGTAAGTTGCCTATTCAGTGCAGTCCAAGGTAGTCTCATTTAGAATGGGGACTCTAAGAGGTGACTAAAATTTGTCAATGACAGAATACTTCTGTGTATTTCTCCCACAAATAAGGCATTGTGCTAAGGCCAGAGACATCACACCAGGAATCCAGGAAAAATTGTAACATTATATTCAATCCTCAAACTTGAGATTTTCAAATTCAAGGTCCTAAAAGTTATGCAGAATATTTTTAAATGTATCTGTAATCAAGTATCTTTCCTTGAACAAAAATAAATCAAGCTCAATAGCATATAAACCAGATCTTTCTGCTCCTTCTTCTTGGAAGATGTCGAGAAGAATTAATGTCATGCAGATGCTCTTCTACATGGCGTTAATATAGTCATCTTGATAAGTATTATTACCAGCACAGCTTTCAAGGTTTAAAATTTTTCATGGGACTGGCCACACACATTTGCATAAATCCTTTTGAATCAGGGAATAAATAATAAATGATCAAATAAACTAAATAAGTTAACATACAAATTTTTAACTCTTCGTGTCAGGGATTGGCAAACTTTTTCTCTGAAGGGCCAGATAGTAAATATGTTAGCCTTTGCATTCCAGACACACTTTCACAACTACTCAACTTTGCTGTTGGGACTCAAAAGCAGCCATAGGCTCTATGGAAGTGAACGGGCATGGCTGTGTTCCAATAAAGCGTTATTTACAATAACAGGCAACGAACTTTTGCCGACAAGCCTTAGTTCGCTGACTCATGCCTCATAGCATCATTTTTTCCCCCTTCATTTCTTTTCATTCATCCTCTACCACAAAGTCACATCCTTGCACTCAAAATGCAGAAAAACTGGCTACAGACCAAACATTGTAAACAAAGATTGCAGGGGGGGAACCTGAAAATCAGTTTGAAAAAATCTGTGCTAGGGCTTCCCTGGTGGCACAGTGGTTGAGAGTTCGCTTGCCGATGCAGGAGACACGGGTTCGTGCCCCGGTCCGGGAAGATCCCACATGCCGCGGAGCGGCTGGGCCCGTGAGCCATGGCCGCTGAGCCTGCGCGTCCGGAGCCTGTGCTCCGCAACGGGAGAGGCCACAACAGTGGGAGGCCCGCGTACCGCTAAAAAAAAAAAAATTGTGCTAAAGTATTAATAGAATATACACTGGAAAACATTAGCGTTAACAATCCTTTCCCCATCCTGCTGCTTAAGACCTCTTTCTAAAATGCAGATTTGCTCTTGGAGCTCTCTAGCTTAAAATGCTTTACCTGCAGCCGACAGCCAGCTCTTTAGCTTGTCACAATTGGCTCATCCCACAGCTGACCCTGCTTCCCTCCCAGCCTCATCTCTTGCCATCCCTTCCTCTCAAATTCTATGCTCTAGCTACACGGAGGGAATCATAATTTTCACAATGCTACCTGCTTTCTTGCCTTCCAACCCATGCACTTGTTTACTCACTTTGCCTGAAACCTTCTATAAGCAACCCTGACCTTGCTAAATAACTCCTAGAGGACTGAGCTTAGGTGTCTTAGGTGACCTTGATTCCCAGGCTGTGCTCTCAAAACACCCTTTATATACCTGCATTATAATATTCTCACCAATATCTAGAAATGATTATTTCCTTGTCTATTGCCCCTGATAAATATTAAATTCTTGAAAGCTTAAAGCATGGTGCCTAGCACGTGAAGAACAATCCATAAGTGATTATTAAATCAATCAATCAATTAAATGAGCTTTGGGTCCTTCCACTTTGGCCTATAAATTCAACTATTCCCAACTATGAGCAATCTCTTTTCTTTTGCATATTATCTATAAAGGATGCCCAAATAACTAATAGAGAAATTTTTTAAAAATCAGTTAAACCAGTACCTCAATATCATATAAAGGAGAAAACTATTAATAAAATTGCTTTACATTTACCACATAAGTAGGAATCTTTTCTCAACTGCTAGTCATATGAGAACAAGGTTTTATTTGAAGAGCAATTAAACATTTATGGGGTCTGCAGGAGACATGAACAGATGCTATATAAAGACATCCAGAAGAACAGACTGTAGAAAAAAATAAATTTGTGTTTCAGTGGAAAACTATACATTATCTACACACAGCATATCCTTCTGGGTTATTAGGTTTTAGTCCTTCATAATCTTTGCACTATTTTACAACTCTTTATAAGTTGATACACATGCACATTCTGTCTGGTCTGGAAGAATTTCAACTGACTTCCCTCCATTCCTTTACTCCATAGAAATTAGTGCCTTTTGACTTTTCCTTTAAATCAGTTATACCGTCTACCTGGTTCCCTCATTGAATAAGTAAAATAAAATCTTCAACACATGCTCATTTTAAAATCCATATGAGAGTCATGATTTTACCTTTTCCAGAAAATTAGCTTTTAACAGTTTTGGAGGTTCCACTGAGATGCTCAGTGGATTCATGTACCAGAACCAGGAAAACTTCATAAGGAGGGAAGTACACTCCATGGGCAGCTACACCCACAGCAGCCTTCTCTTGGCTCCCAAATGTGAATCCAAAATGGAAATAAAACTTTGCTTCCTCTCTGCTTTTCTAGTTTTAATTTTCCTCTCTACGAATTTTATGTTTTGTGTTTGGATTGTTTGGGGCCAATAAGTTATTTCCCAGTAATTGTTGAAAATTTGGTTTTATGACCTGATCATTTGACCATCTCTATAAATGGATTAATAGTTAATAGAGAACTCAGCTGGCTGCGAAACAGCAGAGAATCTGGTGTGTTAGTCTTTTCTGTTTGCCTATTTTGAGATCAAATCAATTAAGAATTTCTTGCCCACTGGTGAGTTTTTTTTTTGTTTTTTTTGTTTTTTTTTGCAGTATGCGGGCCTCTCACTGTTGTGGCCTCTCCCATTGCGGAGCACGGGCTCCGGGCGCGCAGGCTCAGCGGCCATGGCTCACGGGCCGAGCCACCCCGCGGCATATGGGATCTTCCCGGACCGGGGCACGAACCTGTGTCCCCTGCATCGGCAGGCGGACTCTCAACCACTGCGCCACCAGGGAAGCCCCACTGGTGAGTTTTTTATTTCTATGTTTACTCTTGATCCATGGCTAAAATTTTAGAATGAAAGCTATAAGCTTTCTCCCTCTCGCTATGTATATTTGTATGTGACTATAATTTAGAAAGGCTTTTACCTCTCATCATGTGAGTGTATAGAATTTTATTACTCCAAATAGTACTAATAAATTAAATTATAAAATATATCTTAAAGGGAGCTTCCCTGGTGGCGCAGTGGTTGAGAGTCCGCCTGCCGATGCAGGGGACACGGGTTCGTGCCCCGGTCCGGGAGGATCCCACATGCCGCAGAGCGGCTGGGCCCGTAAGCCATGGCCGCTGGGGCTGCACGTCCAGAGCCTGTGCTCTGCAATGGGAGAGGCCACAACAGTGAGAGACCCGCGTACCGCAAAAAAAAAAAAAAAAAAAAAAAATATATATATATATCTTAAAGAAATAAGTACTTATATAATTAGAATATTCCTAAAATAAGGGAATTGAACTTCTCATACTTTCAATGTGCCAGATTTTAAAAGTTTTCAGCCCAGAAATATTTTAAGAATTCACTTTCACATAATTTAGTTAATGAGACAAGTTTAATATTACTGGTTTTATAAAAAAAAAAGTTATGTCATCTATGATTTGTCAGTGTTAAAAAGCATAATACATAAGTATAGATTTCTACTTTACTTGGATGTGTACTTCATAATCTTAAATAGATTTGCTGATTGAATAAACTTAACATTACTTCTACTTAATGTTTAAGATTATGAAAAATGTAAATTTGTGTTTACCCAGATTAAATTATTATTCTGATAAACTTATGTCAACAATAATTGTTTTGTCATATGTCAGTTTCAAGACAAGTTCTAAGATCTCTAGGTAACTTAAAACCTTGGGCTGACACTAAGTTGAGTTAATTAATGGACTTTCATATGATAGTAAGTATCTTAAGACAGTAAGGTAGAGTACTGAAATACTGATTACTAATCATAATTTTAAGTTAATATACATCTACTTCTCATTGTTATGACTCTATCTCTTGAGTCCGTAATGGATGTGCTCATTTTCGCCACTTTGAGAGGCAGATATAAATGATGTGTGTGGCTTAGAAAACTGTTAGGTGTGTTCGTGGCCTCTGCAAATGTGCTACAGAATGCTGGTGCGTGGCAGACAATTATCCACTCCCCAGCCCCCTCTGTGAAATAGAAGTTAGCAACTTGGGGTAAAAGTTATAAATAATATATGGTTTAGACTATACTTAGGAGTCATTGCTTCAGAGAAATACAGCTGCACATGTACTTCCATTTTTTGAGAAAAAGAGTAATTTTGTCCTAAAGGAGTCAGGTATATGTGGTCTCCAAACCCCTCTGGGATCATCAAGCTTCTTGAGGACCTCAGAGAACTAAAACTGTCTTTGAGATTTTCCAGAGGGCTCCTTGAAAATCAAAAAGATTTGTTCTTTCACCTTATAAAAAGAGAGGTGCTAGAAAAAAAATTAGGTTTATTTGATATGTTATTATTGATGAGTCACGTAGAAAGAGTTGTCAAGTCAGAAGAGATGGCTAGCCTACTGTAGGTTAAATTTATATGAGTAAAAGCTTGTTAATACAACCACTTCAGAAATTAAAACCTAAATGAAACATTTCTAGAGATCTGTCAATGCCCTCACTGTCCGTGATGTATTTCCATTTATCAGAGTCCTGCTACAGTTTTGCTTAATATCAGACAACAGTATAATGTTATAGGTCATAATTCTAGTTATTATTTTTTATCCAGCTTTAGGTATAATTCATATAACATACAATTTAAAGTATATACTTCAATGGTCCTTGGTATATTATGCAACAATCACCATATACATTTTAGAAAAATTTTATCACCTTTAAACACTGTACCCATGAGCAATAATTCCCCATTTCCCTGCAAACCCACCAACCCAGATTTGCCTGTTCTGGACATTTCATATAAATAGAATCATACAATATGTGATCTTTTGTAATCGACTTCTTCCCCTTAGCATAACATTTCAAAATTCATCCATGTTGTAGTATGTACCAGGATTTCATTCCTTATAATTGTCAAATATTATTCCATTGTATGGATATAACACACTTTATCCATTCATCAGTTGATGGACATTTGGTGTCATTTTCAATTTTTTTGAATGCTGCTATAAACATTCATGTACAAATTTTTGTGTGGACATATGTTTTCACTTCTTTTGAGTGCATACCTAGAAGTAGATTTGCTAGGTCATATGGTAACTCTGTGTTTAACTGCTTTTATGGTGACTGTATAAACACACAGTCACCTGACAGACTGTTTTCCAAAATGGTGGCCGTACCATTTTACATTATGTACAGGAGTGTATGAGGATTCCAATTTCTCTACGTCTTTGTCAATACTTGTTATTTTCTGTCTTTTTGATTATAGCCATCCTAATAAATGTGAATTAGTATCACCCTGTGATTTTGATTTACATTTCCCCAATGGGTAATGATATTGTTCATCTTTTCATGTGTTTATTGGCCATTCTTATATCTTTTTTTGAGAAATCTTTATACAAATCCTCTGCCTATTTAAAAATTGAAATACTTGTCTTTTTATTATTGAGTTGTAAGACTTCTTTACATAGTTTAAATACAAGTTCTTTATCAGATATATGTTTTGCTAATGTTTTCTCCCATTCTGTGGGTTGTCTTTTCATTTTCTTAATGGTGTCCATTGAAGCACAATTGTGATGAAGTCCAACTCATCTTATTTTATTTTATTTTATTTTATTGGTCACTTGTGTTTTTGGTGTTATATCTAAGAAGCCTTTGCTTAACCCAAGGTCACAAAGATTTACCTCTTATATTTTGTTCCAAGAATTTTATTTTTTTAGCTCTTATATTTAGGTCTATGTTCTATTTTGAATTAATCTTGTGAATAATGTAAGAAAAGCATCCAACTTTATTTTTTTTTTATTGTTTTTTTTTTTTTTTGCAGTACATGGGTCTCTCACTGTTGTGGCCTCTCCTGTTGCAGAGCACAGGCTCCGGATGTGCAGGCTCAGCGGCCATGGCTCACGGGCCCAGCCGCTCCACGGCATGTGGGACCTTCCCAGACCGGGGCACGAACCCATGTTCCCTGCATTGGCAGGCGGACTCTCAACCACTGTGCCACCAGGGAAGCCCCCAACTTTATTATTTTGTATGTGGATATTCAGTTGTTATATTTGAGAATGATGCTAATTTAGTCAAATATGATCATGTATTTTAAGCAAGGAACATTTTAGATTTTATAAACAAATGTTAACAAAGCTCTCTTGGGTAAACTGGACTGGTACTTGGCTTACAGGGCTCCCAACCTTCCAGGTGAATGTGGAAGTTTACTTCCTAGTAGGCCCAAGAATCTTAGAATATTTGGGAGAACTTGGAAAAGAAAAGAATTTGCCCACATTTATAGGTAGTGCATGTGAAATCTGCTGGTGAGTTCTTACTTTGGACTCTTAACCTCAGAATAGCACATAACAAGAGGCTTTTAAAAGTTCATTCTGAGATTCCTTATGAAAACCTCCAGCAAAGCCAATTTAAGAAGGCCTATGTGGTATAGTATTCTTGCTGCATCTATATAAACAACCAGACCAAATCCACTAACAACAATCTTATTTTGTTTCTGTTTTTGTTAATTTTTTAAAGTTTTAAAAAATATATTTATTGGAGTATAATTGCTTTAAAATGTTATGTTAGTTTCTGCTGTATAACAAAGTGAATCAGCTATATGTATACATATATCCCCATATCCCCTCCCTCTTGCGTCTCACTCCCACCCTCCCTATCCCACCTCTCTAGGTGGTCACAAAGCACCGAGTTGATCTCCCCATGTGATGCAGCTGCTTCCAACTAGCTATCTATTTTACATTTGGTAGTGTATATATGTCCATGCCACTCTCTCACTTCATCCCAGCTTACCCTTCCCCCTCTCTATGTCTGCGTCTTTATTCCTGTCCTGCCCTTAGGTTCTTCAGAACCTTTCTTTTTAGATTCCATATATATGTGTTTGCATACGGTATTTGTTTTTCTCTTTCTGACTTACTTCACTCTGTATGACAGACTCTAGGTCCATACACCTCACTACAAATAACTCAATTTCGTTTCTTTTTATGGCTGAGTGATATTCCATTGTATATATGTGCTACATCTTCTTTATCCATTCATCTGTCGATGGACACTTAGGTTGCTTCCATGTCCTTGCTATTTTAAATAGTGCTGCAATGAATATTGTGGTACATGACTCTTTTTAAATTATGGTTTATCAGGGTATATGCCCAGTATTGGGGTTGCTGGGTCATATGGTAGTTCTATTTTTAGTTTTTTAAGGAACCGCCATACTGTTCTCCATAGTGGTTGCACCAATTTACATTCCTACCAACAGTGCAAGAGGGTTTCCTTTTCTCCACACCCTCTCCAGCATTTATTGTGTGTAGATTTTTTGATGATGGCCATTCTGACCTGTGTGAGGTGATACCTCATTGTAGTTTTGATTTGCATTTCTCTAATGATAGTGATGTTGAGCATCCTTTCATATGTTGGCAATCTGTATATCTTCTTCGGAGAAATGTCTATTTAGGTCTTCTGCCCATTTATGGATCGGGTTGTTTCTTTTTTTGATATTGAGCTGCATGAGCTGCTTGTATATTTTGGAGATTAATCCTTTGTCAGTTGCTTCGTTTGCAAATATTTCCTCCCATTCTGAGGGTTGTCTTTTCATCTGTTTTTAAGGTTTCCTTTGCTGTGTGAAAGCTTTTAAGTTTCATTAGGTCCCATTTGTTTATTTTTGTTTTTATTTCCATTTCTCTAGGAGGTGGGTCAAAAAGGATATTGCTGTGATTTATGTTATAGAGTGTTATGCCTATGTTTTCCTCTAAGAGTTTTATAGTGTCTGGCCTTACATTTAGGTGTTTAATCCATTTTGAGTTTATTTTTGTATATGGTGTTAGGGAGTGTTCTAATTTCATTCTTTTACATGTAGCTGTCCAGTTTTCCCAGCACCACTTATTGAAGAGACCGTTTTTTCTCCATTGTATATTCTTGCCTCCTTTATCAAAGATAAGGTGACCATATGTGTGTGGGTTTACCTCTGGGCTTTCTGTCCTATTCCATTGATCTATATTACTATTTTTGTGTCAGTATCATACTGTATTGATTACTGTAGCTTTGTAGTATAGTCTGTAGTCAGAGAGTCTGATTCCTCTGGCTCCGTTTTTCTTTCTTAAGATAGCTTTGCCTATTCAGGGTCTTTTGTGTTTCCATACGAATTGTGAAATTTTTTGTTCTAGTTCTGTGAAAAATGCCATTGGTTGTTGTATAGGGATTGCATTGAATCTGTAGATTGCTTTGGGTAGTATAGTCATTTTCACAATGTTGATTCTTCCAATCCAAGAACATGGTATATCTCTCCATCTGTTTGTATCATCTTTAAGTTCTTTCATCAGTGTCTTATAGTTTTCTGCATACAGGTCTTTCATCTCCTTAGGTAGGTTTATTCCTCGGTATTTTATTCTTTTTGTTGCAGTGGTAAATGGGAGTGTTTCCTTAATTTCTCTTTCAGATTTTTCATCATTAGTGTATAGGAATGCAAGAGATTTCTTTTTTATTTTTTTAAAATAAATGTATTTATTTATTTTTGTCTGCATTGGGTCTTCATTGCTGCACGCGGGTTTTCTCTAGTTGCAGTGAGCAGCGGCTACTCTTCGTTGCAGTGTGTGGGCTTCTCATTGAGGTGGCTTGTCTTGTTGCGGAGCATGGGCTCTAGGCATGTGGGCTTCAGTAGTTATGGCTCACAGGCTCTAGAGTGCAGGCTCAGTAGTTGTGGCACATGGGCTTAGTTGTTCCGCGGCATGTGGGATCCTCCTGACCAGGGTTCGAACCCATGTCCCCTGCATTGGCAAGCAGATTCTTAACCAGTGTGCCACCAGGGGAGCCCAGGAATGCAAGAGATGTCTGTGCATTAATTTTGTATCCTGCTACTTTACCAAATTAATTGATTAGCTCTAGTAGTTTTCTGGTAGCATCTTTAGGATTCTCTATGAATAGTATGTCATTGCAAACAGTGATAGTTTTACTTCTTCTTTTCTGATTTGGAATCTTCTTATTTCTTTTCTTCTCTGATTACTGTGGCTTAAACCTGCAAAACTATGTTGAATAATAATGGTGAGAGTGGACAACCTTGTCTTGTTCCTGATCTTAGAGGAAATGGTTTGTTTTTCACCATTGAGAACAATGTTGGCTGTGGATTTGTCATATATGACCTTTATTATGTTGAGGTAATTTCTCTCCATGCCTACTTTCTGGAGCGTTTTTATCATAAATGGGTGTTGAATTTTGTCAAAAGCTTTTTCTGCACATATTAAGATGATCATATGGTTTTTCTCCTTCAGTTGTTGATATGGTTTATCACATTGATTGATTTGTATATATTGAAGAATCCTTGCATTCCTGGGATAAACCCCACTTGATCATGGTGTATGATCCTTTTAATATGCTATTGGGAAATCTTATTTTGTAATCAAGAATAAACTTTTGAGATTAATTTTGATCGAAAGGGGAAAGATTGTAGAAAAAAATTTGTGTTTCAATGGAAACTGTGCATTGTATGCATACAGCATACCTTTCTGTATTAACAGATGCTAGCCTTTCATAGTCTTTGAGCTATTTTAAAACTTTTAAAAAGTTGATAGACTGCCATATTCTGATAGAGTTTCAACTGACTTCCCTCTTTCCTCAGGAAAAAAACACTTTTTCTTCCATTTGCTATTCCATTCCTTTACTCCATATAGATTTGTGCCTTTTGACCTTTCTTCAAACTGGTATAACATCTGCCAGTGTCCCTGAACAAATGAGTAAAGTAAAATCTTTAACACATGTTCATTTTTGTAACTGCATGAAAGTCATTATTCTTACTTTTATTTTTGTTTTGAAAATTATCGTTTAACAATACATTTCAGAATGGGATGGAGACAAAATCAAGTAAGAGAGAAAGGGACAAGCAAAATGCCCAGGTTTTGAATGTGTCTCATTTGGACAATGTATAGACAGTGAACAAAGCCTCAGGGAGATTGACTTGCCCAAAGTGATAGAAGAAGAAAATGGGGCTGCCATCTTGGATTGGGGTGTTGTGAGCAGCGCTTCTGCGCATAGCCCACGGAGCTGAGGCGTCAGTGCAGCCACTTCACGCCAGGAACTCTGGTTTGAAGGGCCTGGTGCGAGGCCACTGCTTGCAGTTCCCTGTGAGCGAGTGAAACCGGACTCAGCACAGAGAAAAAGAAAACAAAAAGGTCGTATATCCAGTCACCTGCTCTCCACATCCAGATGAGATGTCCTGAAGGAAATTCAAGCTGAGCAAGTCCGAAGTCCCTCCTTTCTTTCCTTCTTTGCTTCTTTCTTCCTTCCTTCCTTTCCTCCTTTCCTTCTTTCTTTCCTCATACTTCTAATAATTCTCTCTACTTTTCCTCCCTTTTATTCTGAGACGTGTGGATGAAAGGCTCTTGGTGCTCCAGCCCAGGAGGCAGGGCTCTGCCTCTGAGGTAGGAGAGCCAACTTCAGGACACTGATCAACAAGAGACCTCCCAGCTCCACATAATATTAAACGGTGGAAATCTCCCAGAGACCTCCATCTTAACACCAGCACCCAGCTTCACTCAACGACCAGCAAGCCACAGTGCTGGACAACCTATGCCAAACAACTAGCAAAACAGGAACACAACCCCACCCATTAGCAGAGAGGCTGCCTAAAATCATAACAAGGCCACAGACACCACAAAACACACCACCAGACGTGAACCTGCCCACTAGAGAGACAAGATCCAGCCTCATCCAGCACAACACAGGCACTAGTCCCCTCCACCAGGAAGCCTACACAACCCGCTGAAACAACCTTAGCCACTGGAGACAGACATCAAAAACAACGGGAACTACGAACGTGCAGCCTGAAAAAGGAGACCCCAAACACAGTAAGATAAGCAAAATGAGAAGACAGAAAAACACACAGCAGATGAAGGAGCAAGATAAAAACCCACCAGACCTAACAAATGAAGAGGAAATAGGCAATCTACCTGAAAAAGAATTCAGAATAATGATAGTAAGGATGATCCGAAATCTTGGAAGTAGAATGGACAAAATGCAAGAAACAGTTAACAAGGACCTACAAGAACTAAAGATGAAACAAGCAAAGATGAACAACGCAATAAATGAAATTAAAAGTACTCTAGATAGGATCAATAGCAGAATAACTGAGGCAGAAGAACGGATAAGTGACCTGGAAGATAAAGTAGTGGAAATAACTACTGCAGAGCAGAATAAAGAAAAAAGAATGAAAAGAACTGAGGACAGTCTCAGAGACCTCTGGGACAACATGAAACGCACCAACATTCGAATTATAGGGGTTCCAGAAGAAGAAGAAAAAAAGAAAGGGACTGAGAAAATATTTGAGGAGATTATAGTTGAAAACTTCCCTAATATGGGAAAGGAAATAGTTAATCAAGTCCAGGAAGCACAGAGAGTCCCATACAGGATAAATACAAGGAGAAATACGCCAAGACACATATTAATCAAACTATCAAAAATTAAATACAAAGAAAGCATATTAAAAGCAGCAAGGGAAAAACAACAAATAACACACAAGGGAATCCCCATAAGGTTAACAGCTGATCTCTCAGCAGAAACCCTACAAGCCAGAAGGGAGTGGCAGGACATACTGAAAGTGATGAAGGAGAAAAACCTGCAACCAAGACTCCTCTACCCAGCAAGGATCTCATTCAGATTTGATGGAGAAATTAAAACCTTTACAGACAAGCAAAAGCTGAGAGAGTTCAGCACCACCAAACCAGCTTTACAACAAATGCTAAAGGAACTTCTCTAGATAAGAAATGCAAAAGAAGGAAACGACCTATAATAACGAACCCAAAACAATATAGAAAATGGGAATAGGAACATACATATCGATAATTACCTTAAATGTAAATGGACTAAATGCTCCCACCAAAAGACACAGATTGGCTGAATGGATACAAAAACAAGACCCTTATATATGCTGTCTACAAGAGACCCACCTCAGACCTAGAGACACATACAGACTGAAAGTAAGGGGATGGAAAAAGATATTCCATGCAAATGGAAACCAAAAGAAAGCTGGAGTAGCAATTCTCATATCAGACAAAATAGACTTTAAAATAAGGACTATTAAAAGGGATAAAGAAGGACACTACATAATGATCAAGGGATCGATCCAAGAAGAAGATATAACAATTGTAAATATTTATGCACCCAACATAGGAGCACCTCAATACGTAAGGCAAATACTAACAGCCATAAAAGGGGAAATTGACAGTAACACATTCATAGTAGGGGACTTTAACACCCCACTTTCACCCATGGACAGATCATCCAAAATGAAAATAAATAAGGAAACACAAGCTTTAAATGATACATTAAACAAGATGGACTTAATTGATATTTATAGGACACTCCATCCAAAAACAACAGAATACACATTTTTCTCAAGTGCTCATGGAACATTCTCCAGGATAGATCATATCTTGGGTCACAAATCAAGCCTTGGTAAATTTAAGAAAATTGAAATTGTATCAAGTATCTTTTCTGACCACAACGCCACGAGACTAGATATCAATTACAGGAAAAGATCTGTAAAATATACAAACACATGGAGGCTAAACAATACACTACTTAATAATGAAGTGATCACTGAAGAAATCAAAGAGGAAATAAAAAAATACCTAGAAACAAATGACAATGGAGACACAACGACCCAAAACCTATGGGATGCAGCAAAAGCAGTTCTAAGGGGGAAGTTTATAGCAATACAAGCCCACCTTAAGAAGCAGGAAACATCTCGAATAAACAACCTAACCTTGCACCTCAAGCAATTAGAGAAAGAAGAACAAAAAAGCCCCAAAGCTAGCAGAAGGAAAGAAATCATAAAAATCAGATCAGAAATAAATGAAAAAGAAATGAAGGAAACGATAGCAAAGATCAATAAAACTAAAAGCTGGTTCTTTGAGAAGATAAACAAAATAGATAAACCACTAGCCAGACTCATCAAGAAAAAAAGGGAGAAGACTCAAATCAATAGAATTAGAAATGAGAAAGGAGAAATAACAACTGACACTGCAGAAATAAAAAAAATCATGAGAGATTACTACAAGCAACTCTATGCCAATAAAATGGACAATCTGGAAGAAATGGACAAATTCTTAGAAATGCACAACCTGCCAAGACTGAATCAGGAAGAAATAGAAAATATGAACAGACCAATCACAAGCACTGAAATTGAAACTGTGATTAAAAACCTTCCAACAAACAAAAGCCCAGGACCAGATGGCTTCACAGGTGAATTCTATCAAACGTTTAGAGAAGAGCTAACACCTATCCTTCTCAAACTCTTCCAAAATATAGCAGAGGGAGGAACACTCCCAAATTCCTTCTACGAAGCCACCATCACCTTGATACCAAAACCAGACAAGGATGTCACAAAGAAAGAAAACTACAGGCCAATATCACTGATGAACATAGATGCAAAAATCCTCAACAAAATACTAGCAAACAGAATCCAACAGCACATTAAAAGGGTCATACACCATGATCAAGTGGGGTTTATTCCAGGAATGCAAGGATTCTTCAATATACGCAAATCTATCAATGTGATAAACTATATTAACAAATTGAAGGAGAAAAACCATATGATCATCTCAATAGATGCAGAGAAAGCTTTCGACAAAATTCAACACCCATTTATGATAAAAACCCTCCAGAAAGTAGGCATAGAGGGAACTTTCCTAAACATAATAAAAGCCATATATGACAAGCCCACAGCAAACATCATCCTCAATGGTGAAAAACTGAAAGCATTTCCACTAAAATCAGGAACAAGACAAGGTTGCCCACTCTCACCACTCTTATTCAACATAGTTTTGGAAGTTTTAGCCACAGCAATCAGAGAAGAAAAGGAAATAAAAGGAATCCAAATTGGAAAAGAAGAAGTAAAGCTGTCACTGTTTGCAGATGACATGATACTATACATAGAGAATCCTAAAGATGCTACCAGAAAACTACTAGAGCTAATCAATGAATTTGGTAAAGTAGCAGGATACAAAATTAATGCACAGAAATCTCTGGCATTCCTATATACTAATGATGAAAAATCTGAAAGTGAAATCAAGAAAACACTCCCATTTACCATTGCAACAAAAAGAATAAAATATCTAGGAATAAACCTACCTAAGGATACGAAAGACCTGTATGCAGAAAATTATAAGACACTGATGAAAGAAATTAAAGATGATACAAATAGATGGAGAGATATACCATGTTCTTGGATGGGAAGAATCAACATTGTGAAAATGACTCTACTACCCAAAGCAATCTACAGATTCAATGCAATCCCTATCAAACTACCACTGGCATTTTTCACAGAACTAGAACAAAAAATTTTGCAATTTGTATGGAAACACAAAAGACCCCGAATAGCCAAAGCAATCTTTAGAACGAAAAAAGGAGCTGGAGGAATAAGGCTCCCTGACTTCAGACTATATTACAAAGCAACAGTAATCAAGACAGTATGGTACTGGCACAAAAACAGAAAGATAGATCAGTGGAACAGGATAGAAAGCCCAGAGATAAACCCACGCACATATGGACACCTTATCTTTGATAAAGGAGGCAGGAATGTACAGTGGAGAAAGGACAGCCTCTTCAATAAATGGTGCTGGGAAAACTGGACAGGTACATGTAAAAGTATGAGATTAGATCACTCCCTAACACCATACACAAAAATAAGCTCAAAATGGATTAAAGACCTAAATGTAAGGCCAGAAACTATCAAACTCTTAGAAGAAAACATAGGAAGAACACTCTATGACATAAATCACAGCAAGATCCTTTCTGACCCACCTCCTAGAGTAATGGAAATAAAAACAAAAATAAACAAATGGGACCTAATGAAACTTCAAAGCTTTTGCACAGCAAAGGAAACCATAACCAAGACCAAAAGACAACCCTCAGAATGGGAGAAAACATTTGCAAATGAAGCAACTGACAAAGGATTAATCTCCAAAATTTACAAGCAGCTCATGCAGCTCAATAACAAAAATACAAACAACCCCATCCAAAAATGGGCAGAAGACCTAAATAGACATTTCTCCAAAGAAGATATACAGAATGCCAACAAACACATGAAAGAATGCTCAACATCATTAATCATTAGAGAAATGCAAATCAAAACTACAATGAGATATCATCTCACACCAGTCAGAATGGCCATCATCAAAAAATCAAGAAACAATAAATGCTGGAGAGGGTGTGGAGAAAAGGGGACACTCTTGCACTGCTGGTGGGAATGTGAATTGGTTCAGCCACTGTGGAGAACAGTATGGAGGTTCCTTAAAAAACTACAAATAGAATTACCATATGACCCAGCAATCCCACTACTTGGCATATACCCTGAGAAAACCAAAATTCAAAGAGAGTCATGTACCAAAATGTTCATTGCAGCTCTATTTACAATAGCCAGGACATGGAAACAACCTAAGCGCCCATCATCGGATGAATGGATAAAGAAGATGTGGCACATATACACAATGGAATATTACTCAGCCTTAAAAAGAAATGAAATTGAGCTATTTGTAATGAGATGGATAGACCTAGAATCTGTCATACAGAGTGAAGTAAGTCAGAAAGAAAAAGACAAATACCGTATGCTAACACATATATATGGAATTTAAGGGAAAAAAATGTCATGAAGAACCTAGGGGTAAGATAGGAATAAAGACGCAGACCTACTGGAGAACGGACTTAAGGATATGGGGAGGGGGAAGGGTGAGTTTTGACAGGGCGAGAGAGAGTCATGGACATATACACACTAACAAACGTAGTAAGGTAGATAGCTGGGGGGAAGCAGCCGCAAGGCACAGGGATATTAGCTCGGTGCTTTGTGACAGCCTGGAAGGGTGGGAAGGGGAGAGTGGGAGGGAGGGAGACGCAAGAGGGAAGACATATGGGAACATATGTATATGTATAGCTGATTCACTTTGTTGTGAATCAGAAACTAACACACCATTGTAAAGCAATTATACCCCAATAAAGATGTTTAAAAAAAAAAAAAAAAAAAAAAAAAAAAAAAAAAAAAAAAGACCAAAAGACAACCCTCAGAATGGGAGAAAATATTTGCAAATGAAGCAACTGACAAAGGATTAATCTCCAAAATATACAAGCAGCTCATGCAGCTCAATAACAAAAAAACAAACAACCCCATCCAAAAATGGGCAGAAGACCTAAACAGACATTTCTCCAAAGAAGATATACAGAATGCCAACAAACACATGAAAGAATGCTCAACATCATTAATCATTAGAGAAATGCAAATCAAAACTACAATGAGATATCATCTCACACCAGTCAGAATGGCCATCATCAAAAAATCTAGAAACAATAAATGCTGGAGAGGGTGTGGAGAAAAGGGGACACTCTTGCACTGCTGGTGGGAATGTGAATTGGTTCAGCCACTCTGGAGAACAGTATGGAGGTTCCTTAAAAAACTACAAATAGAATTACCATATGACCCAGCAATCCCACTACTGGGCATATACCCTGAGAAAACCAAAATTCAAAAAGAGTCATGTACCAAAATGTTCATTGCAGCTCTATTTACAATAGCCCGGAGATGGAAAGAACCTAAGCGCCCATCATCGGACGAATGGATAAAGAAGATGTGGCACATATACACAATGGAATATTACTCAGCCTTAAAAAGAAATGAAATTGAGATATTTGTAATGAGATGGATAGACCTAGAGTCTGTCATACAGAGTGAAGTAAGTCAGAAAGACAAAGACAAATACCGTATGCTAACACATATATATGGAATTTAAGGGGAAAAAATGTCATGAAGAACCTAGGGATAAGACAGGAATAGAGGCGCAGACCTACTGGAGAATGGACTTGAGGATATGGGGAGGGGGAAGGGTGAGTTTTGACAGGGCGAGAGAGAGTCATGGACATATACACACTAACAAACGTAGTAAGGTAGATAGTTAGGGGGAAGCAGCCGCAAGGCACAGGGATATAAGCTCGGGGCTTTGGGACAGCCTGGAGGGGTGGGAGGGGGAGAGTGGGAGGGAGGGAGACGCAAGAGGGAAGACACATGGGAGCACATGTATATGTATAGCTGATTCACTTTGTTATAAATCAGAAACTAACACACCATTGTAAAGCAATTATACCCCAATAAAGATGTTAAAAAAAAAAAAAAAAAAAAAAAAATGGGGGTGAGCTAAAGGTAAAGGGGTAAACAACAATTAATGGAAAAGATAGTAAAATCACCAAAAACATGTGAATAAATGTTCAATCCCATAATGGCCTCAAATCTCCTTATCGAAGAGAGTGGCAAGAACTTAAAAGAGGGATACTACCCAGAGCAAGTAAGGTGTTGCTGGAGTAGGTACACTCCTGCTTTGTGAGTGAGTGTGTAAGTTATAGACTCTTTAGGTGGCTATTTAGTAATATTTATTAAAATTTAAATGCAGCTACTCTTTAACCCAGTGACTCTACTTTTAGATATTTAATCAGTGAAAGACTGGCAACAGTATTTGATGATATATGTTCAAGGACACTTATTTCTAGTATTGTTAGAAAAACTTGGGAATACCCTACATTTTCATAAATAAGGGGTTGCTTCAGAATAGAGTTCATATAATGCATTTTTTAAAAAATTATATATATATAGTAGTTATCTTAGAGGGCTGCAGTTATGGAAGACCACCAGTAGACATATTTTGTTTTATATGTTTGTATTACTTTTGTAACATGCAAAAATAATCCAGTGAAGATGTAACTATAAGAGAATCCAATCTTTTAAACTTGATGCAGCATCTTGTCCACTATTATGTGATGGACCGTATCATACAAATTAACTCATCTTTTCAATGCTTCAGTGGAAGTTTATCAGCAGGAATGGGGAAGGTTGTAGAATAGCATTCTTAAATTGACCTACATGGGATGGAAAGAGGTCATTACTCTCTGAGATTTTTCTATGGATGTGCACAATATTCAGACCAGGATCTAATAAAGATCCATACACCCTGCCCAAACTAATCATACCCTTTACCTAATTATTCGTCTTCGGGCAAATAAGCATGAGAATTTTACCAAAATGATTTTGAATAACTTATGGACTATGGAATATACATGTATGAGTGTGTGCATGTGTATGTGCGTGTACGTATGTGTGTATATATATTTTTTAAATTGAAAATGACTAATTGTCTTTTTTTTTTTTTTTTTTTTTATGCGTTACGCGGGCCTCTCACTGTTGTGGCCTCTCCCGTTGCGGAGGACAGGCTCCGGACGCGCAGGCTCAGCGGCCATGGCTCACGGGCCCAGCCGCTCCGCGGCATGTGGGATCTTCCCAGACCGGGGCACGAACCCGTGTCCCCTGCATCGGCAGGCGGACTCTCAACCACTGCGCCACCAGGGAAGCCCCGACTAATTGTCTTTTGACTGTAATACCCAGGGAAGAATTAAGTTGCCGGAAGATGAATTAATGTTAAAAGATCTGAATATTCATCATGTAAATAATCACTTCCAAGTGAATATAATACAGATAGAATCAATATATTTTTAAAAGTTATTTGTGGAATTAATTGATTTCAAACTGCATATACTTCCAATTTCAAAACAGGCTAATTTGCAACTGACCCTTATTAGATGAATAACATATTATCACTTTAAGAATTTAGATCATAAGTTACACTAAACTGCTATAGGAAATAGATTTGATCAGCCAACCAAACCAATGTCATGGTTCACTATCCATAAATACCATGGCAAATAATAATTAACATTTACCACAAGGTTAGTGCATTGAAATTACTTCTGTCAGTTGTGCATCCAAGCAACCCAGTGAAGTAGATTATGATTATCCTGGTTTAACAGGGGGTAACTAGCGGCACAGGACAAGAAAATGATTGATTCCAGATAAAGTGTGCAGACCAATCTCCTGTAGGACAGCTCCATAATTTTGTTAGTATTTATGAAGCCATATTTTGGAGTCTTTTACTTATTGAAAACAATTTTAGAGAAATAAATCAAACACAGACACATATAAGTCCCTCAACAAGGCTGTGTATATAGACGAGATAACATAATCGTCCCCAACAGTTTCCATCCCAAATTTATTTTTTGTTCAATGTACATGGTTTCCAATTGCTTTCTATTTACACTAATGCTACAACAAGAGGCAACAGGGATATTGTGCAGTAAAAATCATGCAACCAGACTGTTCAAACTTTTTGGCAATGGTGATGTTTAGCTTTGTCATCTGTGGTCTAATTCTCAAATTGCTCAGGACTGGGCTCTGAACATAGTAAACAACCAGTGGGTGCTACTGATAGAGCAAGAATATTACAGTGGGTCCCAAAGGGATACTGGAGACTCTATTTCCCAGGAGGTGCTCAACAAATATTTATCTGTCCAGAGTGAATTGTTGGTGTGGAAGCCACAGAAGCTAACCCACTGATAGATGGCACTTTCAGGACTATAATCCTTGAGGAAAAAAAAAATTTTTCCCCATTCATGGTTGGTTATCTAAATAGTTAAATATACCCTCTTCTGATATGGTACTTGTCTGCCATCCTCCCCTTTAGAGAAACTGATTTCTGAATAATTTCTCTTGTACGTGCATTTTAAAGGTGTGTAATTAACTGGTAACAGGTTGTTAGGTAGCTGATGAGGTGTGAGCCAGCCACTAATTTGTTTTCTTTATTTACAACTTTCTTTGCACTTGAAGATAACAGCGTGGTGTTTTTCATTCCCTGCTTACTTCACCAGATTAAAAAGTGATTTGTGAAGCCATTTTTAATTCCTCAAATTCCATTAAAAAGGAGTATCCAGGGGAGTCTTAATCATTAAGACATAATAGGCACGAAAATGTGATCACACAACAGCACTTCTAATGTGGCCCTATCAGCTAAAATGTTAAGGGATTGCCTCCCGTTAACTGAATTCAGCCCTAACACTGACCTACAACTTTTGGAACAACCTCCATTCACTTGGCACTGGCTTTATTGCAAGCCTTTGCAGCTAACATACCTTATTGCTTTAGAATTTATCACAGAACCCACAGGGATAATTTGTTACAAAAGTAAAATTATTGTATCATCACTAAAATAGTTTGCTTTCCCTTTCAAATTGCCTTGCCTCCTATATAATAATACATTTTAAAAAAAAATTACGTTGAGAAGAAATTAAAATAGAAACATAATGGAATGAGAACTGCTAAAAATACAAGACTGGAATATTGAAAATGCAGCTAAAACAGAAATGGCTAAGTGTAGAATCAGCAGGTAACCAAAAGGGGTAATTTGGAACCAGGGAGAATATTGAGTTATTAGATGAGTTTGAAAAGACAAGTAAGAATAAAAACTCTGTCTTGGCCTTTAAAAAATATATAATCAATAGTTAAGGTATAGAATATGTGAAAACATATGTCCAGCACTGTCCATAAGTCTTGGATAGACAGTTAACCAACATGCAGCAAAGCACAGATGTTGGATAAGTGGCAACATTCTCCGTTCTACCTGTCAAATCCCCATCAGTACTTATATCTAGAACACCGTGGCCTCCAGGATCTATTTCTAATGCAGGTATGTCTTGGAGCATCAACTCCAGAAGCTGCTATAGTGATTACTTTTGTATGATATTAACAGCCAACGTGTTTTGAGTACTTGATTTATAGCAGGCATTTGTGTGGGTTTTTTTTGAAATTGTAAAAACATATTTTATTTAACCAAATATATCAAAAATATTATTAGTTTAACATATGATTAATATAAAATTATTAATAATGTATTTTACATTTTTTTCCAACTAAATCTTCGAAATCCAATGTGAGTGTGACATCACATCTCAGTGTTGACCAGCCTCATTTCAAGTGGACAACAGCACAGTGTTGAACAGTGTCTTAGTGGTTACCAGCAGGAGATAGTACCCTGCCCAACTACCTAAAACAGCCCAGCTGCTCATCTACCACATTATCTATTTTGTCTTCTTTGCAGCCCTCACCAATACCTCAAATTTTATTATTTGCTTGCGTGGTTTTGTCCCTTTAAGACAAGGACTCACCTTGAACAGCGCCCAGCACAGGGTAGGCGCTCAATATACACTGTCTCTGTCTGAATCCGTGTCTAGGGATGGAGGTCGGGCCCCCGGGCCCCCTTCACCCTCGCCTGGAGCTGCTCCTCTGCCCACCTGGGCCACCCCTCACCCTTCCTTCTCCAGGGCCATCCCCAGAGTGTGGGTGTGCCTGGGAGAACTCTGCCCTGCCTGGGATTTCCATGTGCCCTGCAGGGACCACAGCTACAGACCACGGAAGGCCCCACGTGAGCTCCTCCCTCGGAGCTGCAGCTCCAGGACCTGCGCTGGCACGTGGAACTCTCGGTGGCCGAGCTCTGCACTTGCGGCAGGGAGCCCTCCACTGCTTCCCCACAGGTTCTGCCTGAAGTTCTTTATGGTATTAATTCATTGAATCTCCCCAGTGACTCCAGGGATAGTACTATTAGGATGCTTATTCTATAGTCAAAGGAGCTGAGGCATGGTTTACAGTTAAAAGTAACTTGCCTAAGGTTACAGACTGTTGGGGAAACATAGTTAAAATGAAATCTGCCAATCCAGAAAACCTCTCCATAGAGAGAAGAGAAAGAAAACAGTTTTATTATCAAATAAGCATCAAACCAGAATGTGATGCACATCACAGACAATCCACTAAGAGACTGATTGCAAAGACAGAAGGAAGACTTACTTTTTTTTCTGGAGCCAAACAGATACAACCCTTGACATATATGTTCTCAAGATAAACAGTAAATAGTTCTCAACTCAGAGGACTGGACGGCACCTTTTGTGACAGATAATCCATCTTAGCTATACCTGGTAATTGGGATGACCATCCATGTTAGCTAACTGGTTTTATTCAGAGGAAACACAAACCTCTTGTGGCTTTATGACAGGAGGAGTTCTGCAACTTGGAGCAAGGTGACTAAATAAGTGAGGCTTGCACTTTCCACAGAAATTAGGAGATAGTGGCGCTATCTCTTAATGTTTGCATTTCAAAGAGATGGCTCCCATGTCCTTCAGAAAGGATTACTGTGTCATAAAGCAGACAAAAAGCCTATCCACTATTCAAAAGGATTTTATACATTTCAAAGAGAGGAGAAAGTACTTCTGATTAAAAGTTTTCCAAAGTAAATGTTTTAAGAAGATGGGGATGGAAATTTCTTATTTTTAACACAGGCTCCGGACGCGCAGGCTCAGCAGCCGTGGCTCACGGGCCCAGCCCCTCCGCGGCATGTGGGATCCTCCCGGATTGGGGCACGAACCCCCGTCCCCTGCATCGGCAGGCGGACCCCCAACCACTGCACCACCAGGGAAGCCCCCAAAACATTTTTGAACTGTTTTTAACATCTTTCTAGTTCATTTACCAATTAATGAGTTAAAGAAAATATTTGACATGTATTCATTCTTTATTTGTCTAAGAGTCATAATTCTACCTTTTTGAAACTTATAATTTAGCAAGTGTGGTGCAAGGTTGAAACCGTGCACCTCAGATTGGGACTTGAACCCACTCGGTTGGGACTCGAACCCGGCCAAAACCCACAGTCTTCCAACTGAGATCACACACCTGGTTTTATGACCTAATGAAGTCCAGGTTCTTGATGTCTCATTGCAGAAACACTTCAGTGAGAAACAAAGTGATAGGTAAGAAGTGGATTTATTTAGAGAGAAACACCCTCCACAGACAGAGTGTGGACCATCTCAGAAGGTGAGAAAAGGCACAGGGGTGTGGGGTTGTCAGTTTTTATAGTGGTGGGTAATTTCATAGGCTAATGAGTGGGAGTATTCCAGCTATTTCAGGAAGGGGCAGGGATTTCCAAGAATTGGACCACCACCCACTTTTTGATCTTTATGGTCACCTTAGAACTGTCATGGCGCCTGTGGGTGTGTCATTTAGCTTGCTGATGTGTTATAGTGAGTGTATACTGAGGCTCAAGGTCTAGCGGAAGTCGCCTTGTCCGCCATCTTGGACCCTTTTGATTCTAATTAGTTTATGTCATGTCCTCGGGCTATGTCATTCTTTTAAGTGTTGTGCCCTGCCCCCTTCCTTCCTGCTTCAAGGTCTGATATCCTGTATTCAGGCAAGGGCTCTTCCTGGTTTGACAATAAAAACAAATCTGTTGAAACCGCACAACTCAGATGGGTCTTGAACCCAGCAAAAACTCAAATTGGGGCTTGAACCCACTGTCTTTTAATTAAAATCGCACACCTGGTCTCAGTACTTAAGCTTAGGTTATGTCTCCGCGCAGAAGGAATTCAGTGAGAGGCAAAGTGACAGGTGTGAAATGGATTTATTTAAAGATACACATTCCATAGACAGATTGTGGTTTGTCTCAAAAGGCAAGAGTGGCCCTGAGGGAAACACTCCACAGAGTGTGGACCATCTCAGAAGGCAAGAGGCCCCAAAATATGGGATGGTTAGTTTTTATGGGCTGGGTAATTTCATAGGCTAATGAGTGGGAGGATTATTCCAACTATTTTGGAGAAGGGGTGGAGATTTCCAGGAATTGGGCCACTGCCCACATTTTGGCCTTGTATGGTAGGCCTCAGAACTGTCCTGGTGGTGGTGGGGGTGTCATTTAGCTTATGCTAAAGTGTTACAATGAGCTTATAATGAGGCTCATGGTCTACTGGAAGTCAAATCTTTTGCCATCTTGGGCCTAATCGGTTCTAACCAGTTCTGTCGTGTCCTCAACAGCTATGTCATTCTTTTAAATGTTGTGCCCTACCCACTACTCTCCTGTTTCACTGTGACCATATTCCCATTATACCACTTGTAAGGTCGGATCTTAACAAATGGCACCGCGAAACAGAGGAACGCTTCAAGTGAGCTTTATTAGGGAGCGCTCCCGGGCGAGGTTCACTAGTCCGAGAGAAAGGGGCCAGAGAAGTCGCACCCGGGCGAGGGTTGGGCAAGATTTTATAGGGGAAGAAGGGAAAGGGGTGTGGTGAATCTGGGACGGCGCAGGGTATTCCTTATTTGGTGGTCTTTTCGGGTATCCTGGGGGACCGTTAGTCCCGCCCCTCGAAAGGCGGGAAGGCTGGGCTGGGTTCAAAGTCCCCAGGTCAGTTCCTGGAACTGGGTGGTCCGGAGTGTCTCCAGGGCAGTTTCTGGAACTGGGTGGTCCGGAGAATTTCGGTCTGATGCCACCTGTGAATCTGATTGTGTTCCCCTGCTTCGGGCCACTTGGACTTACACTACTCTGTATGGATGTCACATGAAATGCTCATCAATCCTTTAAACTCTCACCCCAAAAATCCTACTCCAAGAACTTTTATTTGGCTTACTAATCCTAAAGAAACTCTAAAGTTAACAAGATTCAAAGGGGGAAAAAAAAATAAACCAGAAAGAAAAAATAGGCCATACAAAAAATGTGGATCAGGCATAGAGAAAGCGCTTTAAACCTCCATAAATCCCAGTCAAATTTTAGCCAGCTCTGAGAAAAATTAGTATGAGGCTCACATCCCTTATTTCTCTTACTCTCCAGTCAACCTCTCTTTCAAATTTTTAATACAAATCAGCACACTCCCTGCCCTCCCCATCTCCTCTTAGGTAATTCTTCTGAAACAGGAGGGAAGGATGCAAGGCACAACCTTTGAAAGAATGACATAGCCCGAGGACATGACATAAACTAATTAGAATCAAAAGGGTCCAAGATGGCGGACAAGTCGACTTCCGCTAGACCTTGAGCCTCAGTATATGCTCACGTCATCAACCTAAATGACACACCCACAGGCTCCATGACAGTTCCATAAGGATCAAAAAGTGGGTGGTGGCCCAATTCCTGGAAATCCCTGCCCCTCCCTAAAATAGCTGGAATACTCCTCCCACTCTTTAGCCTATGACATTACCCACCACTATAAAAACTGACAACCCCACACCCTTGTGCCTTTTCTCACCTTCTGAGATGGTGCACACCCTGTCTGTGGAGGGTGTTTCTCTCTAAATAAATCCACTTCTTACCTATCACTTTGTCTCTCACTGAATTCTGTCTGTGATGAGACATCAAGAACCTGAGCTTCATTAAGTCCTAAAACCAGATGTGTGATCTCAGTTGGAAGACTGTGGGTTTTGGCCAGGCTCGAGTCCCAGCCACATGGATTCAAGTCCCAATGTGGGTTTTGGCTGCGTTCGAGTCCTGGGACGTGGGTTCAAGTCCCAATCTGAGGTGCACGGTTTCAGCTGGCAACCATGAAGGGACAGTAAAAGGTAAGAAAATGTTGAGAGCTACGTCTTGGTCCTAAAGAGGCCTGTGGGATGCCATGAGCCAGGCATACTGGGGAAGACGCTCTGCCGATGTCTGCTAATTTTTGACCAGCGGGTCAACCCCGTATACTTATGCACATCCAACAGTAAGTCCAGGACAGAATTACTACTCTCTATACTCTTCTCTTTGACTCTGAGGTTTTTCTCCTACATTCTTGTATCTTTGTTCATTCCTGCTCTATTTCTTTCTTCTATTAACCCCAGAAGACCTGTGTGACTACCAAGGTGTACTTTTTATTGCTTTTACTCCCCTTCCTCTGACCCTTAAAGTGCTGACCCTTTATTCCCAACTTATAGCTAGACCAACTCCAGCTCATCATCAACACCATTGGGGATGTCTTCTGTGCCATTTCTTTGCAACTTTTGGGGCACTAAAACCTGGTTGGGAGACTACCTTGGAAGGGATAGCATCTAAAATTGTAAGTGCAAATCTTTTTTTTTTTTTGCGGTACGCGGGCCTCTCACTGTTGTGGCCTCTCCCGTTGCAGAGCACGGGCTCCGGACGCGCGGGCTCAGCGGCCATGGCTCACGGGCCCAGCCGCTCCACGGCATGTGGGATCTTCCGAGACCGGGGCACGAACCCGTGTCCCCTGCATTGGCAGGCGGACTCTCAACCACTGCGCCACCAGGGAAGCCCGTAAGTGCAAATCTTAACTAAATTGCACGGTGGATTTTGATTGAAGAGTAGAACTTTTGATAGCCCGGGAGTCAGAGATGTCACCTCAGGCTTGTCTGAAATGGGTCAGGCTGCATCAATCCCAACCAATACCCTGCTGGGCCATATACACCAGGGTTGGGAAAGATTTGGACAACAAGAATTAAAAGGAAAGAACTTAGTAGGTTATGTAATCAGGTTTGGCCACAATATGAGTTAGGAAATTTAAAATGGAGTTAAGTACCTTATGTTCAAATTTTCATGGCCTTCTATCTAGACAATGGAACCCAAAAGGAATTTAAGGCATGTGTAGTTCGCTAGAGATAACTCTGAAAAGGACACAGCAGACATTAACTGACCCACCCTACAGGGCCATGGATCCCAAACGAATGTGGCTTCCTCCTCCCCCAAGGTACAGGCCCTTTTGGCTTTGCATTTCATAGCCCGGTCTGCCCCAGATTTCAGGTGCAAAATTCGGAAAGCAACTGCTAGTCCTCAGAGACCAATGAATGATTTGTTCCAACTGGCTTATTTGGTTTGCAGTAATAGGGATATGATGAAAAAGGCTGAACACACCCAGAGAAATATGCAGAATGGCCAAATGATTGCAGTGTCTGTGTCCGCTCAGAGACGACCCAAATGGCAGCCAGCTTTTCTGGGCCAATCTGGCCCTGGCAGACCACAAGGCCCATGGTTACCCATACAAGGCTAGTGTACCCTGTGTGGACAAAAGGGGCACTGGTGGGAGGATTGTGATCCATGTGTCCTTTGCAAACAGCCAGGTCACTGGAAGAGGGAATAACCCCAGATGCCAGAGAGCAATGCCGGCCCCTCGGCCATTGATGGTTTTGCAATCAGAAGACTGAAGGGACCCAAGGCCGAAAGTGGCTCTGCGTAGAGATACCATCTACATAACTAATGTTGAGCCTCGGGTGGTCATTGATGTGGCAAATCAATGTGATAGAATTTCTTATAGACACTGGTGCAACCTTCTCGGTCTTCACCCAAAGGACTGGAAACCTTAGCAATCATAAGGAATATGTAATGGGGTTGTCAGGGAAGAGACATGGGCAAACATTCCTGGAACCCCTTTTGTGCAAGATCAACGGCCAGCTGTTTTTACATTCCTTCCTGTTTGTGCCTGACTGTCCCATCCCTTTAGTGGGAAGAGATTTATTAACTAAGTTAGGGGCCACTCTGTTTCTCGAGGGGCAGGGGAACCACTCTCATCACCAAATGGTTCTAACAAAAAGCAAAAAGGAACAGATAAAATCTGAAGCTAAAATAGAAGCCTTAGTAGACCCTGGAATGTGGAATATCGAGGTTCCGGGCTTGGCCAAAGATATCCAGCAGGTGATTATTAAATAAAAAGGATTATATAGTGTCTAAATGTAAGGTACAAATTTCTTAAACCTAGGGAAGATCCTTAAAAATGTTTGTAAGTAGATTATCAAAATAGGAGATCACTGGTCTGCCTAAACTGACCATAGCTGATATTCAGAGCCTGATAGGAAGTTTGGAAGAGGCCTTCTCCCCTAAGCTAAATGAGGAAAAGTAAAACTTTCCAACATAGGTGAATGAGTATGTCAGTCCTTCAATATCATTGAGGTAACCACCCAATTCTTGGAAAAAGAAAACAAAACTGTCCTTGTTTTACAAATGTAGTCTATATAGGACCAGAGGTGTGGCTCCAAAAATAATCCAGAACCCACCCATCCTTTTACTACTCCCCAAACCTTCCCTATTTAAGAGGCTTGTAAATATTAAACAAAGGGGAAACAAAGTCATCCTAGGAGGAACTTGCCTGTAACTTTGAGATGCAAATGTCCTATCTGGTCTTCTCAGGAACGCATATCTCTGCCATCTTTTTAAATGCAAATTTTAAAGTAAATTTAGAACTTGGATAAATAGAAATCTTAAGTATCTTTACTGTAAAAACTAGTAAAAAGGGTTTAGCCATCTAGGTAGGTGACCTTGATTTGTTCCATCTCCTAGAAGCCCAATTTGAATCCAACCCCTTGTAAATGATAGCCTTTATGTTGTACCTGACTCAGGGCTGAATTTTGGAATGGGAACTGTGTGGCCTCTGTGTTTGTTTGTGTGTTCATATGTATCTATATGTGCATTGTAGTTGTATGGTATTGCCAAAAATTATTTTGTAAAAGAGTTCTACTTAATTGGCTTTTAAAAATTTAAGCACTTATATAAATACTCAGAAATAAAAAGCAATCTGGCCAGAATGAATTTCAGGTTCATGTCATCTGGAAAATATTCAGTACCAAACTGATATCTGGTATTGAACGTGGCTTAAGCTTGTTGGTTTGATTAATATGGACATGTTAGAGTCATCCATGTTAAGTATAATACTTCTGTTGTACCTAGGTTTATCAGAGGTCAAATAAGACCTTATTCTGTTACACATTTGTCGACAAGAAAAGTAACTCTGTGATAAAAACTTTATTTTTTTTTTTTGGTGTTAGGGAATTCCTTTTTTTTTTACATCTTTATTGGAGTATAATTGCTTTACAATGGTGTGTTAGTTTCTGCTCTATAACAAAGTGAATCAGTTATACGTATACATAGGTTCCCATATCTCTTCCCTCTTGCCTCTCCCTCCCTCCCACCCTCCCTATCCCACCCCTCCAGGCGGTCACAAAGCACCACGCTGATCTCCCTGTGCTATGTGGCTGCTTCCCACTAGCTATCTACCTTATGTTTGGTGGTGTATATATGAAAAAAACTTTCAAGAGAAGTACGATATGTGTTCTTAGTTAAAAAAAAAAGGTGTGAAGAATGAAAAATACTGAAAAGAGTTATGCATGATCAGGATTTTCTAAGACTGGATTGAATTTAGTTGGGTAAATGGATTTTGTTTGGAATGGGCTAGAACAAGACTGGATTTGGTTTCTCCCTCCAGAGTATTATTGAAATGCTGCTTTTGACAATAGATGAGTTTCTTTGCCTTTAAGTGACTTGTATTTGCTTTTGAGATCTTTTGTAACTTTGGTTAAGGAATAAGTATTGTCTCACAGTAACCTATGATCTTATTTGACCAAGTGTTTCAAACTTTTTTGACAAACTTCCCAAATATCAAATTTCAATTAAGTTTCTTTTGATTTCCGGCTAACTTTGGGGTACTTTAGAGGTCCCCTGAGGTACCTTAAAGAGAAATATTTAACTAGGATTATTTGGTATGTTCAATGTAATCATTCGTAATTGTGGTTATTGTAACCAAGTTTCTTTATCGATTACACTGTAATCAGATGTTTAACCATGCCTTTTATCATTTATGGATATTTTTGTACTCTGATGCTGTTATAAAAAGTGCTTCATCATCAGGGAGATTCATAGAAAGGCAATGGAAACAATTACAACAGTTCTATAACAAGATGATGGCTATGCGAGGATTCCAGCCCATACTGACTTAAAACAGGGATCTGCCCTGCCCCTGGGGTCCCTAGATCTGGCATCCAGAGATTTTTACTCCCTGACAGGCAGGGTCGACTCCCCTACTCAGCCTTGAAGCAGTTACAGAAGACAGACCATCACCCTTCAGCTTCCCATAACAATATGGGAGTAAAATCTCTGAGGGGTAATGAAACAGGAGGGAGGGAGGCAGGGCACAACCTCTGAAAGAATGACATAGTCCAAGGACATGACATAAACTAATTAGAATCAAATGGGTCCAAGATGGTGGACAAGTCGACTTCTGGTGGACAAGTCGACTTCCGCTAGACCTTGAGCCTCAGTATAAGCTCACGTCAGCAACCTAAATGACACACCTACAGGCTCCATGACAGTTCCATAAGGATCAAAAAGTGGGTGGTGGCCCAATTCCTGGAAATCCCCGCCCCTTCCTAAAATAGCTGGAATACTCCTCCCACTCTTTAGCCTATGAAATTACCCACCACTATAAAAACTGACAACCCCACACTCTCGTGCCTTTTCTCACCTTCTGAGATGGCCCAAACTGTCTGTGGAGGGTGTTTCTCTCTAAATAAATCCACTTGTTACCTATCACTATGTCTCTCACTGAATTCTGTCTGTGATGAGACATCAAGAACCTGAGTTTCATTAAGTCTTGAAACCAGGTGTGTGATCTCAGTTGGAAGACTGTGGATTTGGGCTGGGTTTAAGTCCCGGCTGTGTGGATTCAAGTCCCCAGTCTGGGTTTTGGCCGGGTTCAAGTCCCAGCCTTGTGGGTTCAAGTTCCAATCTGAGGTGCACGGTTTCACTTCCGCTCCTCTCCCTCACACTTTGCTTTTTCTCTGGTCATACTCCATTCCTAGGTTTCCTCCCACCAACATTTAAACAAAAGGAAGCAAAACAAAACTAAACAGAGCACTGGAATTCCAACCCATCTCCTCCAGTTCAAATTCACTGCTCATTGGAAGAGAAGTAGTCTCAGTTTGTTGGTTTGCACTGCTCAGCCAGCAGTGATCATTTTCTGATTAACAGCTGTATTAAAGACATAAATAAAGCCATATGAATATTTTGACATTTGGAATCACAGTGAAGTTCTAGAATGAGGTAGACAAAAAGTAAGATTAAAATCTGTCACTGTGAACTACTGGTATAGATAAGAAATGAATGAAATATTAAAGAATAAAATAGAAAATTAATAAGAATGAGTTAGAATTTAAAATATTAATTGGCAGTGCCCAACTTTAATAGTATTTTAATGGAATAGTTAGTACAGAATGTTAAATACCCTAAGTGATTTTTTCTAAAATTTGAATTCGATATTATCTGTGTCATTTAAAGTCCTTCAGATAGCTTCCCATCATATTACAGATAAATAATAAAGAATTTTAAGAAACTCAGACTATTTTTCTACTTTCATCTTGCACCCATCGCCCTTGCTCAGGATTTGAGGAGTGCATCAATAGCAAATTGCATCACTTTACTGCCCCGTCCCACGATTGCCCAGTATAGCATTCAGAACAGGTACATATCGGTACCTGTTCACTTCAACTCCTCTCCCTCACACTTTGCTTTTCTCTGGTCATACTCCATTCCTAGGTACATATCAGTGTATTGGCTGGAACTCTCCAAATTGTACCTCTACTCTCTCTAGGAAGAGCTATTCTTAGGGCTATAATCTGGAGCTCATTGTTGTGTGGGTTGTGGCAGGGGTTTTGTTTGTTGTTTTTGGCTTTTTTCTCTTGTTAGGAAATACTAGTCTATTATTGTGAGTCCATATTTGATGGCTAACTCCACCTATTCAGGTTGATGTGAGGGAGTAGGCATTTGCCTCTTACTAAATGGAAAAGTGTCTCGAAATGTTGGCCTCCCCGTGCTATCCTAATTCCTAGCATTGAAATCAATTCTATTTTTTTTTTTTTTTTTTTGCGGTACGCGGGCCCCTCACTGCTGTGGCCCCTCCCGCCACGGAGCACAGGCTCCGGAAGCGCAGGTTCAGCGGCCATGGCTCACGGGCCCAGCCGCTCCGCGGCATGCGGGATCTTCCTGGACCGGGGCACGAACCCGTGTACCCTGCATCGGCAGGCGGACTCTCAACCACTGCGCCACCAGGGAAGCCCAAATCAATTCTATTTTTAAAACGTAATCCTGTTTTAAATAAAATGGATTCCACTTTGGACACACTTTAGTATAAATTCATTGATTAATAACAAGCCCCAGTTACTTTCTTGAGGTCACAGGGCCTTGTTTCTGCCTCTACACAAGTCCTCCACACAAGGCAATCATCATGACTCTTGTTCCCTTCACTAATTTTCAGTGGGGACCAGCAGTAGAAGCCAGGGATACCCCTCCCCCAGCATGCGCATGGAAACACATCTTTTGGGGGGGGGTGTGTGTGATGGATGTGATTCAAAAAACTGCTGTCTCCCCAGTCTGATATGCCTTGCCAGAAAGTGAATCCCACTCTTAAGAATTTCTAATCTATGAGAATAAAACCTGAGAGAGGAGCATATAAAATTGAGGAGGTGGGAGAGACTTCCCTGGTGGTCCAGTGGTAAAGAATCCACCTTACAATGCAGGGGATGCGGGTTCAACCTCTGGTCAGGGAACTAAGATCCCACATGCTGTGGGGCAACTAAGCCCATGCACAACAACTAGAGAGAGAAAACCCACATGCCACGACTAGAGAGAAGCCCACGCGTCGCAACAAAAAATCCCACATGCCACACCTAAGACCCAACGCAGCCAAAAATAAATTAAATGAATAAATAATAAATAAATCTTTTTTAAAAAAAGAATTGAGGGGGTGGGAAAGGTGAGAAGAGAGGGAAAGGGTATAAAGATGGAGTGTTGCTCAGAGAGGTTAAGCCTGGACAGGACATCAAAACAAGAGGCCTCGGTGGACACCGGAACCTGGGAGTGGGAGGTGCATGTGGAAGGAGAAGGCCTGCCGAGCACCCGAAACATATTTAGCCCACTTTACACTTTTAGCCAGGGCCAAGTTCATCCACTCTCAGGAGAGTCTCAGCCTGGGGAAGAGCAGTTCTGTGAATTTACATGGGAAAATAATCGGTATCTCCCTGCATCTGAAAGTTTTCCCGAAAAGGAGAGTCTATAGCCTTCACAGCATGCCAAAGGGATCAGTGGCTCAAAAAATAGTTTAAGAACCTGAGTCTCAGCCATTTTCTCATTACCGTGTTCCTTCTCATTACTATGTTCTTGCAATGCCATTTTCTTTTCTTATCAACCTCCTCTCTAAAAACGTTTCCAATTTATTCTTTTGAGAAAACTTTATATCTTTGTGGATGTCTGATACTGTCCTTAGATGAACTTCTTATGAAATCTGTCCTGGTTTGTGGGGACTTGGAAAGAATGGGCTACCTGGTGAAAAATATTCACAGACTAAGGTGCAGCTAAGGACAAGAGCCCTACTTCAGTTTAGAACACGGTGGAGGACTTGTTGACAGTATCGGTGGTACATTTAAAATCTGCAAAATATTTTACTAACACATCCACCAGGTTTTGCCCAAATGCCAAAGAAGAAAGGAAAAGAGCAGACAAAATACCTTTAACAGGAAGACATTACAAACACGATGGTGTTCAGCTCTGCTGCCATGTATCTCAGGCTGTTCAATGCTAACCTCAATTCATCTTCTCCCAGGAAGGAGTGTTTGTAAATTGCATCAAAATGATTCCAGACTATCAGGCAGGCTGGTTGGCCTGGACTCCTGGAAGCAGATAAAGAAGCTCTCATTTGTAATGTCATGTTGGTTTCTTATTATTTACTATGTCAGCCAAGGGGGGAAAATGCCCAGATATTTCTGCTCACAGCAGTATGTGTTCACATCTCTTCTTGTAGGAAGGATTTTAAGGGCTTCCCTGGTGGCACAGTGATTGAGAGTCCGCTTGCCGACGCAGGGGACACGGGTTCGTGCCCCGGTCCAGGAAGATTCCTCATGCCGCGGAGCGGCTGGTCCCGTGAGCCATGGCCGCTGAGCCTGGGCGTCCGGAGCCTGTGCTCCGCAACGGGAGAGGCCACAACAGTGAGAGGCCCGCGTACCGCAAAAAAAAAAAAAAAAAAAAAAAAAAGGATTTTAAGAGGGAGATGATTACCTTGAAGTGCTTGATTGTAAGAACTAGGTGCATATCTGTCATTGGTAGCTCATAACAGTTTTTGGTTAACTTTCTGCTGCAGATGTTTTTAAGCATTCTGCTCCACATTATTCCAGCTGTGTAGTTTCAGATTTTAATGGAAACAACACAGTTCAAAACACATTCAAAGTATTTTAGTGATTAGAGAGCAACTTTAAATTCTGTTTACCTAAGCATTTTAGAAATGCTAGAAAAAAAGTAATTATTCTCTGAAAGACTGTTTCACACTCTGTCAAGAATATTCAAGAGGAAAGAACAGTTTCTTTCCGTTTCTAAACAAATAATAACTGTTCACTTATTTTGTTATCTAATATATATATGTGTATAATATATATAGTATTATACAAAAGTATTCATAAGGCTAAAAAATGTCAATGCAAAATGCTTTTAGATATATCTACCATTTTTCATATTTTCTTAAAACTTTTCATATTTAATTAACAATGTATATCATCAGACATAAATCTTGCTTGTGAATATAACAAATCTCCATTATTTAGGTTCTTTAGCCTGTTGATATCTTTGCTTTATTTATTGACAGGTTGCTACAATTTGAAGAACATTTAAGAATCTAAGACACCTGTAGATGAGAGGCAATTAAGTTTTTGCTCTCTAGTATTACACTAACTCTTTCAGACTATAAGAATCCCATTTTCTAGATTACCTTTTCTAATAGACTGCCCAGTATCCTAGAACCAAGGTTAGTGACATTTCAGGGAGTGATTGGGAACACCAAAGAGCATTGTTAGAAGCCTAAAAATCAATCAAGAAATCACTCACTTATGAGTTGTCAGGTTCAAAAGACATTTGAGTTCAGCCCGAGCTTGCTGGTAAGAAGCCAGTAAATTGCTCTCTTTCGAGAAGGGTATGATTTTTTTTCCAGGACAATTTGAACTGGTATAGTAAATTACTTTATTTAAAAAAGTAGAACTCCTCAACTAGAGTTCCTTTGAGTAACATTCTAACAGTGAAGTTAATGATGTTCTAGACAACCCCTATCTACCTTCAAAGGGGACCCCTGTATGGACCCTGCCCAGAGTTGATGAGACTGAAGAATTTTCTAATAAACTGCCACATTATTCCCTTAAACAGCCAAGGGACTCTTAAATCAAAATTAATGAAAAACCAGAGCCTGCAGAAGGCTCCGGGAAAACTGGCAGAAGCCAGCAAAAGTACGAATTCTTACCAGAGCAAGTTCTCCCAAATCTCTGTCTGTAATGCCCAGTTGTGAGAGGGAAATAAAATTTCACACTGTCCCTCCCTTTCCAAATCCAAACCCATCGTTTATTGATCCTTTCTCTCCTAGGGATAGTTATTGCCTTCTTGCTTGTCTTGTTTTACATCCTAAGTACCTGGACTTGGCTTTCTGCCTGCCTGGGCCATGCAAGTTGTCAGTTCTTTCTTTTGGCTACCTTTGGGAGTGACTCTAGATCTTGCAAAGACAATATGTTTTGCACCCTTTTGGGAGACACCTCTTGAGTCCAAGAGGTTGTTTAATATTGCCAGAAATAACCATTGCTTGTCCCAGCTGAGACCTGACAAGATATTTAAAAGGATTTCATAACTTTATAACCAGAATTCTGGCCAAATTGAAAACTGATATTCAGAGGCTGAAAGAAAAAAATTTTGTGACCATCTCCTCTTAGCTAAATGTAACCAGAGAGAAATATTCCAACATAGGTGGGTGTGTGTGTCAGCCCTTTAGCACCCAGGATACAACCCAGTTCTCTGAGGAACTGAGATCAATTGTCCTTATCTTATAAAACTTTACATAACTAAAAATATAGCTCTAGGAAAGAAAAAGGGAAAAGGGGACTATTATGAAATATGAACTGCTATAGAAGCACCCTCGCACAAAAACCTAATTCAAGGAAAATATTAAAACAAAAACTATAAGATCTCTGTTTACCTTTGTCTGTATGTTCATTTGTGTCTATAAACGTGTTGTAGATGTGTGGTATTTTTCTACCTTCAGATGACACTGATAAAATAAATTTGTAAGGAGCTCTATTTAATTGGTTGAACAAATTAAGAGCTTTTATAAATTTAGTATTAAAACTAACTCAAATGCTTTTCAAGTTTACGTGATCTGGGATAAACTTTAGTCAAAAAAAAAAGCTAGTTTAACTTAGTTGGTTTAATTAAAGGGGGTATGTTTTTAGAGCTGCCAACATTGAATATAATGCAGGCATACAACTTTTTATTCTACCTGATTTGGTAGTCAAATAAGTTCATGTTATCTCTTACAAAATTTTCTGCCAGAAAAATAACCTAGAATGATAACTGACTTTGTCTAATGTCTCATGAAGTTTTGTGTGTGGTCTAAACATAATTTTTGAGAATAATTAAATGGGTGTAAGGGAGACAAAAGTTTCTAGGTGAACTTTCGAAAATAGTTTTCCTAAATCCTTTTGGTACACTGAAACCTTAAAGTTTTGCTAAATTAACTTAAATGATGGATAGTCGTTGAATATCCAGATCACTTGCAAATAAGATAAAATACTGAAACATCAGTTACTGAACATAGGTTTATTCATGTTTTACTTCCTTTTACAGAGGAATTGAAGATATTTTGGTCTATTAGCAAACATGTTTAATGTCATGCCGAGAAGCATGTTTCTAGAAACTATAAAAGTATAAGTCTGCCAATCCACAGAATGCTAATGTAAAAGTTCATAATTGATTACTTCTTAGTTTTCACTAGAAACTAAAGGTTTCTAAGGATTAGTAATTCTAATATATGTCATTAAAATTACTAGAAATAATAAGGAAAAGAAATTTTATGTGTGGTGAGGACTGGATAAGATTGGAATAAATTTAATTAAGTAAATGAGTTTTAATATCAAAAGTTATCTGATGGGGACTTCCCTGGTGGCTCAGTGGTTAAGAATTCGCCTGCCAATGCAGGGGACATGGGTTTGATCCCTGGTCCGGGAAGATCCCACATGCCATGGAGGATCTAAGCCCGTGTGCCACAATTACTGAGCCTGTGCGCCACAACTACTGAAGCGCGCACGCTCTGGGGCCTGCGTGCTGTGAATAGTGAGCCCGTGTGCTGCAACTACTGAAGCCCACACACCTAGAGCCGGTGCAACAAGAGACGCCACCGCAATGAGAAGCCTGCGCACCGCAACAAAGAGTAGCCCCCACTTGCCACAACTAGAGAAATCTCACGTGCAGCAACGAAGACCCAACACAGCCAAAAAATAAATTAAAAAAAAAAGTCATCTGATGCAAAATTGGAATTTGTTTTTCTCTCTGTTAAAAGGACAAAGTTTCTTTTTTTTTTCTTTGTTAAACTCTTCTCTTGATAATAGGATCTTATGGAAGATTTTTCTTTACCTTTAAGTAATCTGCCTAGAAAAAAAAAGGATCTTGTGTCTAATCAAAATAATCACCTATGTTTTATGTTGTTTTTATTAGATCTTGTATTACTTGAATTAACCCAATCCTCTCAATATTAAAAGAGCTAGGTTTTGCTCGGTACTGTGTAAGCTTTTATATTTGCTATGAAGTCTTTAACTGTTATTTTAGTTGAAGAGATAACTAAGTATTGTTTCACAGTAACCTATGATCCTATTTGATCAAGTGTTATAAAACTTTTTTGACATTTTTGACACCCTTCCCACAAATCAAATTCTAAATGAAATCTTTTTGACCTTAAATTAACTTTGAAAATTTCCAGAAGACCCCTGGAAGATTTTAAAAGATTTGTTCTCCCTCTTTATAAAAAAGAGAGATATTAAACTAATTAGGCTTATTTGATATGTTAAATTACATGGGAAGCATTGCCTAATGAGAAGTACTACAAATCCTTCTTCATGTTGTATTTATATAGGTATATGTTACAAGTATTTCAGAAACTATGAAATTCCTAGAAATCTGATATGTCCTGGTATAATGTTGCCAGATGTAATTCCAGTTATTATCTAAAAACATTGTGTGTCACAGAAATAAATAAATTTCCTTGTCAATTCCATCAGATCTTTAATAATGGGTATTTTAGGTATTTTGTCATTTACAGAGAGTTATTATTCTACTCTGATTCTTTGGAAAAATGTTCCTACAAAGGTGTTTCATCTTCAGAGAAATGCAAGAAATAGACTTTTTGACAGGTACAAGTCTGATAATTTTAAGGTCGTAAAACTGAACTGGCAAGAGCAAACACTGCCCTTGAATGTCCTTGGAAAGGACTACACCATATTCTCCTCACCACCCAGATGGCAGTCAAACTTCTGGGATTTGAGCTTTGGGTGCACAGTTCACAGCTAAAGAAGAGTCCTCTTGAAACCTGGTCACATATAAATGCTGGAGACCTCTAAATCAAATTGACTAGGAAGAGAAGAATCTGACATCAAGGTAGACTGCTTCCTCCCAAGACATCAGATCAAGACTTGATACTTTAACCACACATGAAACATTCTCTTCTCTTTCTTTTCTTTACTCTGGCATTGGCCTGGAAAGATAATGCCATTGTTCATATCTCCCAGGCCATTGCTAAGGGGAGTAACCTTCCATACTGCTAGACTTGTCATTAGAAACTATGATCTGTTCATGATGCTAGAGACCCCCTGTTCTGTTTCCCTGTCTCTGCTTAACACCCCAAACTTGGGGAACTTGGTGTCCAGGCAAAGAAAGGAACACAAGGCAAAAGTAACCCAAATAAAACTACCTCCATGGCTGTCATCTTTCCAGTCCTGAGCCACAGATTCAAACAGAAATTATCAGGAGGTATTCATGACGCAAAATTAGCTTCCTTTGACAGATCCCTAATTCCTTGGTTAGGAGTAAATGTAAATAAGGCTATGATCAGGAATCTATTGTTAACTCTTGAAAACATTTCAGAATCTGCTGCTAAAGCAATAACTGTCCTCCCAAAATCCTTAGACTCTCTGGCGAAAGCTGTTATTAATAATAGGATAGCACTCGATTATCTTCTAGTGGATAAGGAGGTATCTGTGCTGTGGCCAACACCACCTACTGCACCTGGATTAACGCTCCTTGGAAAGTGAAATGCAATTACATAAGGTCACTAAGTAAGCCAATTGGCTTAAAAAAGTGACTCCTTCAATGAGGTCTTTCTTTGACTTATTTGATTTTTTTGATTGGTTTCATTCTTGGGGACCGTGGCTCCAAAGTGCACTGCAAACATTGGGAATTATCCTGCTTATTATAATCATAATAATCTCCCTGGTGCATTGTATTCTCTCAACAGCTTTAAATGTGTGTTCACAGCCACTAACTACCAAGCAATGATCTCTTCAAAACTGGAATGTCAGAAAAGGAATGAAGAAATTGACCAGCTTAAAGGCTGAACCTGAAGCCATGACCTGTGAATATCACAGGGATTAAGCAAAAACATCATGACCTGTGAATACCACACAAGGGAAAACAAAGCTGAACTTCAGAGCAGTAGCTGAGAGTGGCGTGAAAGCCTTAAGTTATGATTACATCTCTCAGTTAAGCTGAGAGTCTGATCAAAGGGGGGAAATTGTTAACAAAGAAACAACAGACCCCAAATGGATTCACTTGTGCTGAAATCAAGACTGAATACCTAACTTAACTGCAGTTACAACCTTCCTCAGGAATGTAATCCTAATTGGTCAGTTGGTGTGGAAATTTCTGGTCAGCTCTAATGAAGAAATCTGTCACATGGACCCTCTCCATTCCCCAAAGGATGATGAGGTAATCTGCCACATCACCCTTTCTATCCCCCGTAGGTAGGTTACCTAAGCCTGAAATAAACATTTTTGTTTATGGCTTCCTTGTCTTGCCTTTAAAAATCTCTCCCTTTCCGTAGCCCTTTGGAGAGTCCCTCTGTTCACTAGATGGGGTGCTGCCCAATACATGAGTCATTCAATAAATCCAGTTAGATCTTTAAAATTTGCTCAGTTTAATTTTTGCTTTTTAACACTACCAACTGACTTTAGGGCTTGAAATTTCCAACTTAGTTCAATCTTTGGATTAAGGAAACAAAGGGTTCCTGTTACAATGCAATTCAGCTACTGGTACTTTTATACATATAGTTTATCAGATTGGTCCAAATCTCTAGTACAGTTAACATTTGATGAGGAAACCAAGATTCTTCCCAGGCAGAGCTCTTTGTTGAGGGCAGCCTCGGGTAAGGCACCACTAAAAGGGAGCCCAGGCAGCTGTGGAAAAAAAAAAGGTTGGAATGCCCTGAAAAAGGGGTGCCTTGTGCCCCTTTTTTGTTTATAGCTATGACATTTGAGCAATGTCTTGAAGGATCAACTGGGTTATATGTGGCAGACTTTTCCGCTTGTCCCCAGGGCTCCAAAATATGTCATCAGAGATGGAATTAAGTGGAACTAGCTGATCAGGATTTACAACTCGCTCTAAATCTGCCTGGCTCTTTTTTGTGCTGTCCGCTGTGTTTTGCTAAGTCAGTTTTCTGGCAGACGTGAAGCATGAGAGGCTGACTTCTATGTTTGTCAGCATATATCCTGTCTTCCTTTTGACCACAGGACTTACAAACATTCTCCAGGCCAGAGAAGTGGCAAACACAGTATGAATCATAATGCAGAGAATCGACTCAGGCCCTCCCCGGAGTCTTGTGTATCCCACTTCACATAGTAACACATTTTGAAAAGTTTGAAGAAAACCACACTCTTATAAATCAAATTATATTCTGCCATTGATTTTTCATTTTCTAAGGTATATATTCCCTCACAGCATAAATCTTAACTTCAAAAACATTGTGAAAGATTCATATTTTAAACTGAAAAATAAAACTTTATAATAAAATAATAGCATTAAATAAACATGATTTTAAATATAACTGCTGTCCTAATGAAAAAGTGGTTGTTGTCAGTGAAGAATAGGAAAGAACACTAAACCTTTTTTAAAGGTTCTCAAAGAACAGTTTTTCTCAGAGTACGCTTTCTCGTCTCAGTTTTTAAAAATAGGTTGGTTTCCTTCCAGTAATCTTTAAACTAAAATTAATAACGGCCGACAAAAATAACAACAAAACCCCCACACCAAACCAAACGACAGATAGCTCCCAACCCCAATTAGCATTTGCTGTGTACTAAGAGAGCTACATGGATTCTCTAATTTTATCCTCACAGCAACGTACTATTATCATTACCGCTGGTGAAGATATCCAAGACCTGCAGAGGTATGAATGTGAAGCATCAATTAGTTGCTCTGCAGTATTTCTCAAAGTATATGGCTCAGACTGCCTGTACCAGAATCACCTGAGACCCCATTAAAAATTCATTTTTTTAGGCTCCCAGCATGCAGAGGTTTTAACTCAGAGGTTTGAGGTAGTAATCTGGAATTTGCTTTGTCATAAGCACTTCAGGTGGTTCTGGTGCACAATAAAGTTTATCACTTGAGAATATTCATTTTTAATGTAATGTTCATACATACTTTAATAGAGGCACAAAAGCAAGGAAAAATGGCCCATAATTCTACTCTTGTTATAAAAATTAAAATGTGCGTTAAATAATTCCAGTAAAATAGAAAGTTAGAGGTAAAATCCCCCTCCGTACCACACCCTTCATCACCAACATCCCCCCGACACACATGTAAACACTCCTGCTCCTCCAAATAACCACTCTCAAGCTTCTTGTTACCCCCAGAAAAATGTTACCATATATATGCATATACCTTGTATTATGCCCAGAAAGTGAATCATACTATGTTTACTGTTCTCCATCTTTTTAATGTATCACTCAAACTCTCTATACTGTATATAGGGCTCTACCTCATTCTTTTAAACTGCCGCACCGTATCATTAAATATATGCACTAAAGTTTAATACATTTTTATCTATCCAGTTATTATTATTATAAACAATATTGCCCTGAATATTATATATGATATATATTTTTATTTATATAATATGTTGACTGTGCTGTCTCTTTCAAACTGTAAATCTGGTCTTAAAACTACCCAGGTAGAGACTTCTATGTTTTCTAGAAGATTTAGATCCCTCTGTTAATCTCTTTTCTGTTAGAATGAAAAGAAAGATTCTCAGTAAGCATGGTTCATATTAAAGAAGTGAGCATTTTATTTGAGTTAAACTTAATTACACATAATTGTAGAAGCACATAATCCTATCATTTATTAAATTAACAGGACCACAAATGCAAAAGAAAGAATCAACTAAATTGGAATATGGCAAAATGGAAGAAAACAGAGCAAACTTAGCAAAACTGTAAGAAGGCAGGATTAAAAGAGACCCAGAAAGGAAAACTTAACTCAGTAACAGAGTTATTAAAAGGAAGACTATTCAAGCAGTGGTGATCGTGTCAAACATACATAATAACTTATTTCAGTGAAAGTTAAATTATTCATTTGTTCATTCATTCATTTATTCAATAAACATTTATTGTTAGGCACTGTGCTGAGTTTGAGGCTGTATGGAGGGAAAGATATAGATAGGTCTTACCCTCAATGAGTTTACTGTCTATGGCAATACAGATACAAAATACATACACAGATCAATACAGGGCAATTGCTTTTAAAAAACAATTTAAAAAAATTGCTTTTAGAAAAAGTCAGGGATTTTTTTAGAGAAGGGGTTTCCAGGTGGCATAGAGGAAGTAACATGTGAAGTCACTGACGATTATAAGAGCAAGCAGGTTAGAAATCAAAGTGTAATTCATGTTGCTGGAGTGGAAACTGCAAGGTGAGAACTGGAGGAACAAGAGATGAGACTAGACAGATGACACTAGATAGGGAGATGGGGTTATATCATGAAATGTCTTACTTGTCACGCTCACAAGCTGAGTATTTATACTATGTGCAATAGGGAATGGCCAAGAATTTTCAATGGGAATATCACATAATCAGATCCTCAGGAAATTGGATGGAGTTGAAATAATCTAGTTCACAGATAACAAGACCCTGGTGAGCTACAGCAATTGTGGTAGGGCTGGAGATGACAGGACTCTTCATGGGTAGAACCAACAAGTCTTAGCAATTAATCATCTGAAGAGAGGAGGCAGAAGGAAGAATTTATGATGTTGCCAAAATTTCTGGCTTGGGCAAATAGGTGTCGGGTATTCTTTGAAATGGAAATTAATGAAAGGGGAACAGATCTTTCCAGAATCTCTTTCAGATGTTCTCAGTTTATCAAGACCCAACACACTTGTTTTACAGTAAAAAAAATTTGTAATATCCCCTGCATACACTGAAAATTTATGGATAATATAACCTACTTATATAGAGAATTCTTAAACTTTTAACATAATGGCCCAACAGTAAGATAAAGTATAAACTAAAGGAAAGTAATTGAGGACAAAATATCTATATCAATATGCAAATGTTCAGGCATGGCTACGAAAAACCATTAAGAAGTAGTCAGAGGTTTAGACCTATTTGTGAAGTCACTGTCAGTGACACAGCCACACACATAGATCAACACACTCCACTATACTTCCCACTACACCACCATGTTCCAGAATGTTAGAGGAGAGTTCATCTTGGCTGCAGTATTGGAGAGGGCTTCATAATGCTGGTGGCATTTCAGTTTGGCTTTAAAAAGAAGAATAGAATTTTGAAATGGAGAACTAGAAGAAGAAGAAAAAGGCATTCCCAATACATAGAACAGTACAAAGTGGGCATAAAAAAGGAAAATACAGGACGATCTTTGGCTTTGGCTGTGGCAGAAGCTACATGGAGTTGGCTTATGAAGCTGAAGTATGTTCTGGTTAATTGAGAGAGAGCCTTGAGAGTCTACCAAAGAGTTTAAACCTTAATAATCTCAGTTGAACTTTTAGCTTGCTTTGGTAAGTTATTTGCATTAATCAGCAGCTGGAATAATTTTATTTTCCCATAAATATTGAACAGATCATCTTTAAGCTAACCCTGCCCAAATTATCTCAGATTCCAAGGTGATGACGTACAAATGAATGAGATTTTATTGTCCAAATTGATAAAGCTACATTAAAGAGAGTTTGAAGGTAATGAGTGGATATAAAAATAGATTTCTTTTCTTTTAATGTCAGACTTGGAAGGATCAAATGAGGTATTTTGTACTTTTTCTTCTGGATAATAATCTGGGAAGCGGACATTTATGACCTCTGCTGGCAGTGATGTCAAGAGTAAAAATCACATAGGGGATAAGCGCCAGCTTGAGAGAAGAGAATGAATTCTGTTAAATAACTTCCTAAGAGAGGGCCCATGTTAACATTCTATCATTGAAATCACAGTTTTCTTTTTAAAATATAAAGATGTTCTACATAATAATATCTAACAGTTCTAAGAGGTTTGTTAATTATCCTTGCTAGAAGACAATAAAAGATAAGTTCTATTCAAGCAATATTCTTCTGAGAAAAATTAATCTCTCTCTTTTTATTATTTTTAAATTTTATTTTATTTTTTGCCTGAAATGTCCCATTAGGTTTTCAAAGCCTTATCTACCTACCTTCTCTTCAAACATCCATTTGGCTAAGGAGTCAGCCCACAGAAATCAGGAATAGGACCGTTAAACTACTTCCACACATTTTAAATCTCACAAATAATTGAGATAAAATGGATGGTTGCTAGGCTGCAGTTGATTTCATCCTATCCCATTATAATGTAATTTATGTTTATTGGGTTTTTTTTTCTTGTTTGTAAACCTACGGGGAAAAGCTTTTGGTGATTGAACTGCTATATATGTAATAGTACCTATTCTAAGGCAATGACTTTGAGCTATTCATGTCATTTCTTCTCATATCTTTGAAAAAAGAATGTAAAGAAATCCAATGCTAGCCCCAGCAATGTCAAAGTTAGAGAATGAGTAAAGCCTGAAACTTGCTCTCCTTGGTCCCAAAGTGACTTTTAACTTCAAGACACTCGGAGCAGAGGGCCCCAAATTAAGTTAAATCAGCTCCTCAGGTGGAAATCAACACGTGAAAGGAGTCAACACTTAAATGTTGTAGCATCATGTACTTCAGCCCAGGAACACCAGGTAGGTCCCATCTTCAGACGGCAACTCTGATTGGTGGTAGGTATTTAGAGCAGGCACCTGCAAACTACAGCCAGTAAACCACAGGACTAAAACCCATAGGCCAAATCCAGCCAGCCTGTTGTTTGTAAATAACGCTTTGTTGGAACACAGCCAGGCTCATTCATTCCTTATTGTCCGTGACTGCTTTCACCCTACAGGGGCGGAGTTGAGTAGCTGCAACAAAAAACTGTATGGTCCGCAAACCCTAAAATATTTACTGCCTAGTTTGTTATAGAAAATGTTTGCTGATTCCTGGTCTAGAGTATTATGTTGGGAAGACTGCTGCGGCCTCCGCTAGTCTTAGAAGGAAAGAATGCTAACATTGATTTTTTTTTTTATGTCTGCTATGTTCACAGAGGAAGAGTGTCGTATATTTATCAGCCCTGCTCTGTGCCCTGCCCAGAAGTCAGAACAGCGTGACGGGAGGTATGAGATGGAAAAGAGTAGCTTCAGTGTCAAATCCAGCACCTAATGATCTCCACCAGAAATGCGAGGATGTTGAATAGGAAGTCAAAAAAGTTGGTAACAAGGAGGGGGGAAGTGATGTCACAGAAAAGAGATGACTTGTCAGTGGGGATGATAGAAAACATAAAACCAAGTCTATCATTCCAAATATAAGTGCATTAAGTTTAGTTTTCTATTCTGTGGATTGAATTATACTCATTGGCGATATAGAAAATTTGGAGGAAAAATCTTTCTGAGTTTATTTAAGGGAAGAAAGCAAGGCATCGTGGTAAGAAAGAATTCACCTTTCCTTGAAAAAGGGTGGCTCTTTTTCCTCCGTACCATCCTTCACGTGCACACACATACACTCCCATGCTCAGTCCTCCTCATCTCACAAAACTGACAGATTTCATACAAATAAGAACTCTTCTTGGTCCTGAGATATTGCAGTCAGAACTGGACAACCCTTCTCTAGTGGCCAGTACTTATTTTTTTGAAATGACCTTAAATACAGGACTTGTGAATGGACAGGGGGAATATTTTCACTACTCCCTGGATCCTAAGGGCTTTTTCCTATACCTCATAGAATCAGAATAGAAATTTAATGAAAGACAGTCTAAAAGTGTCCAGAGATTTTTAGAACATCGTGTTAGGGATGCTTGCAGTTGTCATGCAAAAACCTCAACTTGTGGCAAGATACAAACAATCCATTGACTGGCAAATTAACAAAATAAGAGGTGTTGAGTAGTCACCTACATATCTTTAGGAAGGAACCAGCCAAGGAAGTTTAATTTCTTTCTTTGACACACTGACAAAGGAGAAGTAAGAGACATAATATATCCAGACTTCAGTAAGGCTTTTGGTACCATTTCACATGACATTTCTTTTCAACAAGCTGGTAATACATAGCTTAGATCACTGTGCTGTCAAGTGGCTGAAGAGTTGCAATCAAAGAGGAGCTATCAGTGACTTCTTGTCATCCTGAGGACATTTATCAAGTGGTGTCCATCCATAATGGCTGGTTGAGGGCCAGAGTCATCCACAGGGTGATGGAAGTGAGCATAAGTTCAATAAATTTGCTGATAACACCAATCTGGAGCAGCCTCTTACACCTGGCAAGATGGGAATAGTTTTCAATGACCTTGATGAAGCTGAGCTGGTAGAGTAGAACAATCTCAAAGCCAGGATGCCGGGCCAAGACACAGTGGGCAGATTTCCTATTCAGGAGGGCTTATGGCATGTTGCAGTGTACTGCGGCAGTGCTTTATTTCGAAAATTTTCGGAGGCACTGTAATTAACAACTCTCCGTGATGCCAGTGGTTTAGAGCTACTTTTATTGTACCAGTTTTCTGATTTGCAAAATAGAAACTCAAAGACATGTCTCACCATATTCTTTTAAAATTTAAATAACTCCTGGAAAATGCCTGACAGATATTGGATGCTAAATGTTAGTTTCCTTCTTCCTCCCTGTTTTCCCACACTTGTTATAGTGGAACCAGCCCCAGGAAGGGAAAGCCCTGAATTCAATATAGAAATTCAAAAGGAAAAAAGGATCTTCCAAGAAACAAAAATGCTGGCATGAACCTTAAAGCACCCTCTGGCACATCAAAATGTTACCCCTTAATAATATTTTAACGATCAAGTAGAATACTTTTTCAAGGATGAGCAGTTATATGAGTAGTTACAAGAATTTTAAGAAATTTACCTTCAGCAATTGAGTCAGAGAATTATTGCTTCTTTTTCTTCACGGGTCTCATGAACAATCAGTCCCATGCATACAGTGAGTACTCAACAGGTACTTGTTTTATTTTCTTTGTAAGTTGTCAGGAGAAATGAGTTTTTTAAAATGAGTGCTTAATAATAACTCCAAAGCAGGTGTTCTTAACTCCTTTGGGGATTAGACTTTCCTTTGAGAACACGGAACAAGTGACAAGAGCCAGTGCAGCACCTATAACAAGTTTTACTCATAATTTCTTTTTTTTTCCATTTTAAAATTTATTTAATTCAAGTATCGTTGATTTACAGTGTTGTGTTAATTTCTACTGTGCAGCACAGTGAGTCAGTTACACATACATATACACTCTTTTTCATATTCTTCTCCATTATGGTTTATCCCAGGATATTGAATCTAGTTCCCTGTGCTATACAGTAGGACCTTGTTGTTTATATATTCTATATATAATAGTTTTCATCTGCTAATCCCAAACTCCCAATCCATCCCTCCCCCAACCCTCCTCCACCTTGGCAACCACAAGTCTGTTCTCTACGTTTGTGAGTCTGTTTCATAGAGAAGTTCATTTGTGTCATATTTTAGATTCCACACATAAGTGATATCATATGGTGTTTGTCTCTTTTTGACTTAATTCACTTAGTATGATAATCTCTAGGTCCATCCATGTTGCTGCAAATGGAATTATTTCATTCTTTTTTATGGCTGAGTAGTATTCCATTGTATATATATATACCATATCTTCTTTATCCATTCATCTGTCAATGGACATTTAGGTTGTTTCCATGTCTTGGCTATTGTGAATAGTGCTGCTATATTTCCATCTTTATTGCTAGAAAATGATAGCCTGCTGGAATTTCATAAAGACATATCAGTGACACACTGTGTATGTTTCCGGGGCAGAGTGGGCACATCTCTGATCAACACGTATACTAAATGACAGTCGTGCTCAAAGGCTCAGACCTTACTTGAGCAAAAAAGTTATTATTCATCAGAAAGGTACTGCTAACAGGACCACTCATAAATTCTTATCTAGGTTGAGATAGAAAAAGTCAAGTTTGTATTCCCATTAGTAATGACACCGGACAGACCCTGGGGCTTGGAACAGTGAAAGGTGGGTTAGGCAATGAGAAAGCTGGCAGGTGTTCTTGGTCAATCTCTTTCCAAAGTAAACTCAAAGATGTTCTCAACTGTAAACACCTTCTGCTTGTAAAGGATGAGATAAAAGTCTCCTGCTCCCAATTCCTTAAATTCAACTACGGAAAATAGAGAACCACTGCCAGAAAAGAAAGTTTCTGGCATTTAACATCTCTCCACTTATCTTCTTTCTCGGCTTACTACTTTTATTTCACTGAAATAAATTGGCCAGTTAAAAGAGAGCTTCCCCACACTTCCACCACCAAATCTACCAACCTCTCTGCATCTTTGCCTCTTTCCCTATCTAATCCAACCTTGTGCACTGATTCTATTCCTTTTCACCCCTGCCTTATGAGTTGCCCCCTGCCCCCCCACCCTGATCATCCCCATTAGGTTATATGCTTGTTGTTAAGTCTCTAACCTGAAAAATTAAAAATCGAAAAAACATTTTTAAAAAAACCCTCCCTAGATCCCTCTCCAGTTAACATTTCCAGAACTCCATTCTCTGTTCCCTTTTAACTCTTTGTTGGAAAGAGTTGTCTATATTTTTGTCTATACTCTTCTCCTCTAAGTCACTCTTGAATTAGACTCTGTTTAGGCTTTTGTTTCCTCTACTGTACTCAAGTTCCTGTTAACAAGATTCTGATAAACCTCCACATTGATAAATCTCTGTCCTCATTATACTTGACCTGTCGATCACTTTGCTTTATTTGAAACGCTTCCTTCACTTGTCCTCCAAGACCTCACTTTCTCTGAGGTTTTCTTCTACATCATTGGCCACTCCTCCTCAGTCTCCTTGCCTTGACGGAGCTCTTCTTCTGACCTCTAAACACTGGAGTGTCCCAAGACTTTGTCCTCAGACTTTTCAATTTCTGTATTTATCCTAAGGGGCATTTCATCCAATCTCATGGCCTTTATAAACCACCTAAACACTGACAATTCCCAAATATATATCTTGGGCTGAGACCTCACCCCTGAACTCCACACTCACGTACCTATCTTCTTGACACTTGTACTTCATTGCCTAATTGACGTCTCAAATGCAACATGTCCAAAACCAGATCCTTAATGCATTCTCCTGTGCCTCCACTCACACCCCTCCCCCCCATTGCTCCTCTCCCAGATGTTTCGATCTCAATAAAGTCAACTCCATTCTTCTAGTTGTTCAAGTCAAAAAACATGAAGTCATCCTTGACTCCTCTCTTTCTTTTTCAGTTCTGTCAGCTCTACCTTTGAAATATATCCAACTCTACTGTTCCATTATCATCATTTCCTGGTAGGATTATTGCCATCGTCTCCAACTAGTCCCCTTCATCCACCATTTCTCTCTCTAACCTTTGCAAATGCTCTACATACACACATACTCTGTTCTCCAGAGTAGCTTAAGGGAGCCTGCTAAAGCTTAAGTTCAATTATGTAAAGCGTCTGCTCAAAACATTCCCTTTGTTTTCCATCTAATTCCAAACAAAATCCTAAGTCGTCTCCATGACCCACAAGGCCCTACATGATCAAGTCCTGGGAACGTCTCTGGCTTCATCTCCCATCACGCTCCCTTGCTCACTCCTCTCCAGACACACTGCCCTCCTTGTGTTTCTCTAATATCCTGGACACATTTCTGCCCACAGTGCTTGCCCTTGATGCGCTCTGTGCTGGGATCTCTTCCCACTCATCAATCTGCACGACTCTCTTTCACTTCATTTAGATCTCTGCTAAAATGTCACTTACTGGGCTTCCCTGGTGGCGCAGTGGTTGAGGGTCCACCTGCCGATGCAGGGGACACAGGTTTGTGCCCCAGTCCAGGAAGATCCCACATGCCACAGAGTGGCTGGGCCCGTGGGCCATGGCCGCTGAGCCTGTGCATCCGGAGCCTGTGCTCTGCAACAGGAGAGGCCACAGCAGTGAGAAGCCTGCATACTGCAAAAAAAAAAGTCACTTATTCCAAACACTCCATATAAAATCCTACAAACACACCTTATCTCATCACTCTCCAGCCTAAAGCAGGGTAACTATTTTAGTTCAATTCTCTGTACTTATCACCACCTGACTAATATAAATTTGTTTCCTTTCTATCTCCTTCCATTAGGATATGAACTCCATGAAAGCAGGGATTTTGTTCTCTTTATCCTCTGCTTTATCCTCAACATTTAGAACAGTGCTTTGCATGAAATAGGTATTCCAAAAATATTTGTCGCATAAGCACTGCCAATGAAATGGCTCATAGCTGCAACCTTTGCTTCAGGAGATTGAGCTGAAGCTAGGATTAGTTAGAATACTTTAAAAACCAATATATAACACCCAAATTTTTCTCTAGAATAATTCTTCAAAATAAGTGTGAATTCTTGGCCAAGACTTTTGTTGTGGGTGTTACTTCTACTAAAATATAAAAATGGCTTTGGTAGCGTATTCATTAGGGTTATCCAAAGAAACAGAACCAACAGTGTGTGTGTGTGTGTGTGTGTGTGTGTGTGTGTGTGTGTGTGTGTGTGTGTGTATGGAGAGAGGGAGAGAGAGAGAGATTGATTTCAAGGAATTGGCTCATGTGATTGTGGAGGTTTGGCAAGTCTGATGGGGGAGGCCAGTAGGCTGGAGACTCAGGGAAGAGTGTAGTTTGAGTCCCAAGGCAGTCTGCTGACAGAATTCCTTCTTGCTCAGGAGAGGTCAGTCTTTGTTCTATTAAGACTCAACTTTTTGGATGAGGCCCTCCCACACTATGGAGGGTAATGTTCTTTACTTAAAGTCTACCAGTTTAAACGTTAATCTCACCCCCCAAAAAAAAACACCTTCACGGAAGCATTTGGAATAACCTTTGACCAAAATCTAGTCACTGTGGCTCAGAAAAGTTGACACATAAAATTAGACATCACGGATAGGTTATTCTGACTTTGCCTGCTTTGTCTCTTCACTTATTTATAAGCTCCCTGGACACATTGGTTTTCAGGAGAACAGGTGATTGATAGATGTGAGGTGACTGTCATATAATGAGGTCAAGGAAACATGGTGAATGGCAATCAAAGATTTACTTGCACCGTGAGGGGTCTCCATCATGGTGGGGAAGCTCTTGCTAAACTAGTCAGTTGTTTTTCCAAACAAGGTCATATTTGACCATTTATATCCTTTCACAAGCTAAGAGGTGAGTATGGAAAATCTTCCAACGTCAACACTTCTACTGGAGGTGGCCCAACAGAGTCTGGGTTCTTTAATTGACAATGGCCTAGAACATCAATGTCACATACAGCTCTTCTTCGCTTGGACGAAACTGTGAGGCCATAAGCCCAGGGCGAAAGTCTTAAGCCACACAAAATGTCCACAAAGAGGCTATGATCGTTGCAAACTGCAAAAGCTTAGCAACCGTTATGATCAATGCCAACTACATGGCTTTGGAGATCATTGTAAAACATGTTGATTCAGAAAATAAGAGGACGTGTGTGTGGGTGTGTGTATGTTTGCGTGTATGGTGGGCATGTGTCTTTTTACTTTATTGAAAAGAGTGTTCTTGAAGAGTGAACACTGATGCCATGTGGTATTTTGTAGTTAACCCCTAAAAGGTGATCTGTCACAGAATAAGGCAATGGTTTGTATTCATTCAATGTGCCAGCATAGATTTGGAAGTCAATAGATGCTTCACAGTAAACAACTAATTAAACAAACCATTTTGAAAGCCTTCATGTGTGTAAATCTAATGCCATGAACTGCATTTTCCCAGCTGTAGGTACAGTGTTTCAGCAATGGCTGTCTCTTATCAAAGAAAAAATTTGAGGGATCTTTTAAGCAGACTTGAAGCTCTTACTCTCTGTTTAGTATGGATTCAGCAAGAACTACCAAAATATGGGCTCCAGAAAATACTAACAATAAGAATACAGCTCTCTCAACATAGACACCGGTAGCTCTAATTTCATATTTCTATTTTTTTCACTTGGATCCCTGATAAATTGTAATTCAGATATCAGCTGAGGTCATCCTGCCCTTTCAGATTTAAATAAAATTGGTCTAAGTCTTTTTGTTCTGCCCTGTGGGAAGTCTAATGCTTTCCCTGATATTTTCACAAAGATCTTAGAGGTCACATTTCTATGGACGTATCTGCTCTGAGTTCCCACTTCTGCTGAACTCTTAGTGTCACTTTTGTCTGGTCCCCACCCTCACTCCTACTCCACTTTTTTCTGCTGAGTGCTGACCCAGATGTGGACCATTGCCCCATTTCCTTCTTGAGAAAATCTCACAGGTGGGGAATTTGGGTGTGTAGAAGTCTTTATCGATGATTTGGGGAATTGGTGGTTAAACCACAGCAGCAAGGCATGCAACTTTAACTTTTTCCAGCTCTAGCCATCTAACATGGCTTTTTCCTCTTGTATCCCCTAACCCCACCTTTGCTTCCTTCCCTTCTCTGCTTTCCCTCACCACCAAATTTCTGTTATTTCTTATTCAGAGCAGTTCAGTCTTCTTATAGATCACACCCTCAGGGCCTTATCTTCCTCTGAGGGTGATCTTTCAGTGTGTAGTCTTAAACCAACAATAACAACACTGCCTAAATGGTCTGGTGCCAGCTGTTAAATTAGTTTTTCCATCTATATCTGAAAAGGTGACATGAGAAGCTCCAATTCCAAATCTACCTGTCTCTGAACTTGTTTCTTTTTTTTAAAATTTATTTTTACTTTTGGCTGTGTTGGGTCTCCGTTGCTGCGCACGGGCTTTCTCTAGTTGCGGGGAGCAGGGGTTACTCTTCGTTGCCGTGTGTGGGCTTCTCACTGCGGTGGCTTCTCTTGTTGTGGAGCACAGGCTCTAGGTGCACAGGCTTTGATAGATGTGGCATGCGGGCTCAGTTGTTGTGGCTCACGGGCTCTAGAGCACAGGCTCAGTAGTTGTGGTGCATGGGCTTAGTTGCTCCGCGGCATGTGGGATCTTCCCGGACCAGGGCTTGAACCCCTGTCCCTTGCATTGGCAGGCGGATTCTTAACCACTGTGCCACCAGGGAAGCCCTGAACTTGTTTCTTCATGCACCAAAAAACTAAAGACTTGCTGTAGTTTTTTGCAATTTCGTCCTTCTCCTGATTCCATGATAAGCATCGCCTTGTAAATGTTGAATGTGCTTTTAAAAATTCTACATTTGTATTCCTATACTTATAAGCAGATCATGATGTAAACTCTTTGTAAGCTGAGAAGCAGCTAATGCATCTGAACTGACTTATAGACGGACTTTCATTAGAAATATTACCTATTCTACCATCACAGTTCTCTGCTTACATTATTTAAATCATTCTATATCCAGAAAACTAGAAAGCAGAATCTCAGTGTCATACTAGAAAATTTCAGAAGCATCAAGTTATAAAGTAAAGATGCTTGAATTTGAACGTCCCTCAGTTAGTAGGTGGGGACTGTTTGGGTACCTCCAGCAACATCACTAGCAATTGTTTATTGGTAAATCCAAAGACCTTAGTTTAATAGTTGCTCAAAATAACTTTTTCATTGGAGCAAAAAGTGCATTTTAAGAAATAACTTGGCGGAATATTTGGATCCAAATGGAACTTGCAGTTCCTCAGAGGATCCATTTCCTTTGTTTTGGCAAAAAAATACATTTAAGTGTTTACTATGTGCCAAAGACTGTGTTAAGATGTATATGAATTAAATAATTCAGTCATCATCACTGCCCCATGAGGTAGCTATTTTTATCTCCATTTCAGATATGAAAATACTGAGGTTTGAGAAGGTTAAGTAACGTGTCCAAGATCATGAGATGCTGGCACCCCAGGTGTATCAGACAGGGCTCTGGCCAGACAAGGTTGGCACACCTAAACAAGATAAAGGAGGAGAGTTTAATGAAGGAAGTGCTTGTCGAGGTGTGGGCAGGGACAGGCAGGATCAGCAATGGGAGCCATGACAACTCCTAGGCCTCCAAGGCCAAGGGCAGGGAGCAGGAGAGGGGATTCCCAATAGACCCTGACATCTTAGGGAGAGGAAAGCAGACACCGCCCAACTGAGCCCTAAAGGGATGGAGACTGACAGAATATGTTCCTCGAGCTCTCATAAAACCCTTTGATCTGCTAGTGCATCCCATCGTCCAAACTCAACCCTAAGGCAGAAGATAGAGGCACCTGTGAGATACAGTCCATAAAGGTGAGACTTTTTTAAGAGTAGAAACTTAATGAATGTAAACTCCTCTTCCTCTTGAATTGTGCATCGTGTGTTTCCCAACACATGATCTAAAAATCCCCCAATTTTACTGTTGAGAGAAGGGTCACAGCTTTGTCACCAAGGCAACAGGGCTTTCATCAGGCTGTGCATGATTTGGAATGTAAATCTCCAACAGTAACAGCTGATGAGAGTAGACTGCAGTCATCCTGTAAGCTCTCAATTACCTGGGTTTTGGTAAAACAGGAGCACTAGGAGGTCGTTATGGTGCTATGAACTGAATGTTTGTGTTCCCACACATTTATGCTTTGAGATCCTAACCCCCCACCATGTGATGAGATTAAGAGGGGAGCCTTTGGGAGGTAATTAGTTCATGAGGGTGAAGTCCTCATGAATGGGATTAGTACGCTTATGAAAAGACAGGAGAGAGCTTTGCTTCCTCTCTCTCTCTGCTCTTCACCATGAAAGGATATAAGAAATTGGCAGTCTGCAACCCAGGAGAGGGCTCTCACTAGACTCTGACCAGGCTGGCACTGCTATCTCAGACTTCCAGCCTCCAGAACAGTGAGAAATATGTTTCTGCTGTTTACAAGCTACTCAGTCTATGACACTTTGTTATAGCAGTCCGGGCAAACTAAGACACATGGTGTATGCAATGAGCCTGGCATGCTTCTGTATAAAGGCCTGTCTGTGGTAGGCAGCATAAGTGCCCCCTAAAGATGCCCACATCTTACTCCCTGGAACCTTTGAATTTTTCTTACAGGGCAACAGTGACTTTGCAGGAATTAACGTCAAGGATCTGGAGAAGGTGGGAGTAGTCTGGATTTGCAGGTGGAACCAATCTACTCGCATGAGTCTTTAAAAGCAGAGAACCACTCTCAGCTGCTGAGAACCGGAGAGCGTGAGTTGAACCCATCTTGCTGGTTTTGAAAATGGAGGAAGGAGGCCGTGAGCTGAGGAATGTGGGAAGTCTCGGGAAGCTGGAAAAGTAAGGTAACCAATTCTACTCGGGAGCCTCCAGAAAGGAATGCAGTCCTCCCAACACCTTGATTTTAGCCCAGTGACAATTATATCGGATTTCTGACCTACAGAACTATAAGACAGTAAGTTTGTATTGTTTTACGCTGCTGCAGTTGTTTGTTAGGGCAGAAATAGAAAAGCAATACAAGGCCCTTCATCTTTTTGTTTCGGGTTAGAAAGCAAGCCTCTCGGTATATACATTTCTGGATGTGTGATGACTGACATCAAGGTGTTCAATAAGCGCCAAGCATCAGTCTTTAAGCATGGGATCTCTGCAGATTCTAGGGTAGAAGCTGTTTTCAATTGCATACCAGTGTCCCTTGAGAGTAGACTGATGCTTCACACTGTTGTTTTCTTAAATATCTACCTCATCATTAGAAAAAGTTTTGTTTTGGGTGTCAGTAAAACAATCAGGGGAGAGTAGCCTTTGAAAAATAGTCCCAGAACTACTGGCCTAACTCCTGGCCGTGTGTAAGTAGAAGAACCAAAACTCTTTAAAAAAACACCAAGTGGGGCTTCCCTGGTGGCGCAGTGGTTGAGAGTCCGCCTGCCGACGCAGGGGACACGGGTTCGTGCCCTGGTCAGGGAAGATCCCACATGCCGTGGAGCGGCTGGGCCCGTGAGCCATGGCCACTGAGCCTGCGCGTCCGGAGCCTGTGCTCCGCAACGGGAGAGGCCACAACAGTGAGAGGCCCGCGTACCGCAAAAAAACCCCCCAAAAACACCAAGTGGATCACAAGGCCGTCAGTATACAGCACACCATTTCTGCACCAAAGTCATTGCTGGTTTGCATACACTCATGCCTGTGGGGTTCCTGATCAATCTGTGTTCACCATGGAGGAAATAAAATGCCAATGCTCCTCAGGTACCAGGGACTCTAATGGTTTTATGGAGCCACATAGGAAGTGTAAACTGAGTTAAGCCCAAGCCACCTGTGCCTGAGGGGTAATAAGGGTGAGAAGGGTTTGCGAAGACCTGAGTTATCCAGGTATGAACTTTAATTCTTCTCCTCTTGATGTATATGTGAATATAGACCTCAGATCTTCCAGTGTACTGAGAGGTAACTGCCACACGAAGCACGTTCTGGTGTTTTAGCAACTGCAGAACACTCAAAGCACAATTCACTCCACAAAACGAAGCTCATTTCCAGATTCTTCCCTCTGTTTTGCAAGTGGAACCACCTGAAAGGATGAGAATCTGTCTTGATATTAAGCTCCCTTTGTTATTTTTGCTTCAGACACAATTTCTGAGTTTGAAGTCCCAGGATTTTAGATGAAAAGAATTCTTGAATTAGTTAAGGGGTGGGGGGAGAGTCACTACATGAGAACGCCTGTTTCCAATCTCACAGAGTGACCACACGCTGAGGGCCTGATTAGACAAAGGCCACAGAAAGAAAACAAGAAAAACCATCGGGAAGGAGGATCAGAGTTTCACTGTGGTTGAAGCCTATTTATTTTGTGTTTGTAATCAGTTTCTCAAGGGAGAAAGGGGAAATGTGTCACTCTTATCCCAACATTGTTGCAGACCGGTCAGGGCAAAATGTAGGAGTATCCTGCAGAGAAATGGGGCAGGGACACAAAATGTCACCCTCTGTACCTGTGTATCTGGCTGTTCATCTGTATCCTTTATCATATCCTTTATAATAAGCCAGTAATTGTAAGTCAGTGTTTCCTTTGAGTTCTGTGAATCATTATAGCAAATTATTGAACCTGAGGAGGGGGTCATGGGAAACACCAATTTGTAGGCAACCTGGGAACTGAGTACTTGGCATTGGCATCTGAAGGAGGGAGCAGTTTTAGGAGACTGAACCCTTAACCTGTGGGGTCGTGTAATTCCCTGTGCATAATTGAATTGTAGGACACCTAATTGGTACTCAGACAGTTGGAGAATTGGTTGGGGTCGGGAAGACCCCCAAGCACTGGGTGTCAGAAGTGTTGTTGAGAAGAGAGGAAAAGCGAGTTTTCCCTCACTTTCTTTTAACTTGAAATCATGCGTGTGTGTGCGTGTGCATGCAGTTCTCTGCAGTTTTATCCCCTGTATAGGTTTGTGTAATCATTACCAGCATTAAGGTAGAGAAATTTTCATCACCACAAAAGAACTCCCTCTTGCTATCGCTATATATTTTCACCCAATCCCTCTCCCCATCCCCTGACAAGCATTAACCTATTCTCCATATCTATGGTTTTGTTATTTCAAGACTGTTACATAAATGGAATCACACTGAGTAAACCTATTAAGATTGGTTTTTTTTTTCACTCAGCATAATGACCTTGAGGTCCATCCAGGTTTTTGCAGTAGCTCATTCCTTTTTATTACTGAGTAGTATTCCATTGTATGGATATAAACCTTGTTTGACTGTTTATCTGTTGAAGGTCATCTGAGTTGTTTCCAGCTTGGGGCTATTAAAAATAATGCTGTTGTGAACACTGATGTACAGACTTTTGCAGGACATAAATTTTCATTACTCTGGGATAAATTCCAAGAGTGATCTTGCTATGAAGTATACTCTTTGATTCAATTCAATGTCTAATATCACAAAAATGCAAAACTTAAAAAAAACTTCATTTTCTGCAAAAAGATATGATTATTTAGTTTGTTTTTACACAGAAGTTTTTCTCCATGTTTACTGAGGTATATTTCACAAATAAAATAGTAGGGTTTTTAAAGTATACAATGTGATGATTTGATATATTTGATAAATGTATATACATTGTGAAAGAATTCCCGTCAAGTTAATTAATACATCCATCAAGTCATATATTCACTTTTTATTTGTTATGATTTTTGTTTTTTTGAATTTTATTTTTTCTTTATACAGCAGGTTCTTATTACTTATCTATTTTATACATATTAGTGTATATATGTCAATCTGAATTTCCCAATTCATCCCACCCCCACCCATGCTTTCCCTCCTTGGTGTCCATACATTTCTTATCTACGTCTGTGTCTCTATTTCTGCCTTGCAAACAGGTTCATCTGTACCATTTTCCTACATTCCACATATATGCATCAATATACGATATTTTTCTCTGACTTAACTTGACTCTGTACGACCGTCTCTAGGTCCAGCCACATCTCTACAAATGACCCAGTTTCATTCCTTTTTATGGCTGAGTAATATTCCATTGTGTATATGTACCACATCTTCTATATCCATTCGTCTGTCGATGGGCATTTAGATTGCTTCCATGACCTGGCTATTGTAAATAGTGCTGCAATGAACATTGGGGTGCATGTGTCTTTTTGAATTATGGTTTTCTCTGGGTATATGCCCAGAAGTGGGATTGCTGGGTAATATGGTAATTCTATTTTTAGATTTTTAAGGAACCTCCATACTGTTCTCCATAGTGGCTGTATCAATTTACATTCCCACCAACAGTGCAAGAGGGTTCCCTTTTCTCCACACTGTCTCCAGCATTTGTTGTTCGTAGATTTTCTGATCATGTCCATTCTAACTGGTGTGAGGTGATACCTCATTGTAGTTTTGATTTGCATTTTCCTAATAATTAGAGATGTTGAGCACATGTTCATGTGCCTTTGGCCATCTGTATGTCAGCTTTGGAGAAATGTCTCTTTAGGTCGTCTGCTGATTTTTTGATTGGGTGGTTTGTTTTTTTAATATTGAACTGCATGAGCTGTTTATACATTTTGGAGATTAATCCTTTGTCTATTGATTTGGTTGCAAATATTTTCTCCCATTCTGAGGGTTGTCTTTTTTTTTTTTTTCGGTACGCGGGCCTCTCACTGTTGTGGTCTCTCCTGTTGTGGAGCACAGGCTCCGGACGCGCAGGCTCAGTGGCCACGGCTCACGAGCCTAGCCGCTTCACGGCATGTGGGATCTTCCCAGACTCGGGCACAAACCCGTGTCCCCTGCATCGGCAGGCCAACTCTCAACCACTGAGCCACCAGGGAAGCCCGAAGGTTGTCTTTTTGTCTTGTTTATGGTTTCCTTTGCTGTGCAAAAGCTTTGAAGTTTCATTAAGTCCCATTTGTTAATTTTTGTTTTTATTTCCATTAATCTAGGAGGTGAGTCAAAAAAGATCTTGCTGTGATTAATGTCAAAGAGTGTTCTTCCTATGTTTTCCCCTAAGAGTTTTATAGTGTCCGGTCTTACATTTAGGTCTCTAATCCATTATGAGTTTACTTTTGTGTATGGTGTTAGGGAGTGTTCTAATTTCATTCTTTTACATGTAGCTGTCCAGTTTTACCAGCACCACTTACTGAAGAGACTGTCTTTTCTCCATTGTATATCCTTGCCTCGTTTGTCATAGATTAGTTGATCATAGGTGCATGGGTTTATCTCTGGGCTTTCTATCTTGTTCCATTGATCCATATTTCTGTTTTTGTGCCAGTACCATATTGTCTTGATTACTGTAGCTTTGTAGTGTGAGGTCAGGGAGTCTTATTCCTCCGCTCCGTTTTTTTCCCTCAAGACTGCTTTGGCTGTTCGGGGTCTTTGTTGTCACCATACAAATTTTAAGATTTTTTTGTTCTAGTTCTGTAAAAAAAAAAAAAATGCCATTCGTAATTTGATAGGGATTGCATTGAATCTGTAGATTGCTTTGTGTAGTATAGTCATTTTCACAATATTGATTCTTCCAATCCAAGAACATGGTATATCTCTCCATCTGTTGGTATCATCTTTAATTTCTTTCATCAGTATCTTATAGTTTTCTGCATACAGGTGTTTTGTCTCCCTAGGTAGGTTTATTCCTAGGTATTTTATTCTTTTTGTTGCAATGGTAAATGGGAATGTTTCCTTAATTTCTCTTTCAGATTTTTCATCATTAGTGTATAGGAATGCAAGGGATTTCTGTGCCTAAATTTTGTAACCTGCAACTTTACCAAATGCATTGATTAGCTCTAGTAGTTTTCTGGTGGCATTTTTAGCATTCTTTATGTATAGTATCATGGCATCTGCAAACAGTGACAGTTTTACTTCTTTTCCAATCTGTATTCCTTTTATTTTTCTTCTCTGATTGTTGTGGCTAGGACTTTCAAAACTATGTTGAATAATAGTGGCAAGTGTGGACATCCTTGTCTTGTTCCTGATCTTAGAGGAAACGCTTTCAGTTTTTCACCATTGAGAATGATGTTTGTTGTGGGTTTGTCATATATGGCCTTTATTATGTTGAGGTAGGTTCCCTCTATGCCCACTTTCTAGAGAGTTTTTATCATAAATGGGTGTTGAATTTTGTCAAAAGCTTTTTCTGCATCTATTGAGATGATCATATGGTTTTTCTTCTTCAATTTATCAATATGGTGTATCACACTGATTGATTGGCATATATTGAAGAATCCTTGCATCCCTGGGATAAATCCCACTTGATCATGGTGTATGATTCTTTGTTTGCTAGTATTTTGTTGAGGATTTTTGCATCTAAATTCATCAGTGATATTGGTCTGTAATTTTCTCTTTTTGTAGTATCTTTGTTTGGTTTTGGTATCAGGGTGATGGTGCCCTTGTAGAATGAGTTTAGGAGTGTTCCTTCCTCTGAAAATTTTTGGAAGAGTTTGAGAAGGATGGGTGTTAGCTCTTCTCTAAATGTTTGATAGAATTCAGCTGTGAAGCCATCTGGTGCTGGACTTTTGTTTGTTGGAAGAGTTTTAATCTCAGTTTCAATTTCATTACTTGTGATTGGCCTGTTCATATTTTCTGTTTCTTCCTGGTTCCGTCTTGGAAGGTTATACCTTTCTAAGAATTTGTCCATTTCTTCCAGGTTATCCATTTTATTGGCATAGAGTTGCTTGTAGTAGTCTCTTAGGATGCTTTGTATTTCTGCAGTGGCTGTTGTAACTTCTCCTTTTTGATTTCTAATTTTATTGATTTGAGTCTTCTCCCTCTTTTTTTGATGAGTCTGGCTAGTGGCTTATCAATTTAGTTTATCTTCTCAAAGAACCAGCTTTTGGTTTTATTGATCTTTGCAGTTGTTTTCTTTGTTTCTATTTCATTTATTTCTGCTCTGATCTTTATGATTTCTTTCCTTCTACTAACTTTGGGTTTTGTTTGTTCTTCTTTCTCTAGTTCCTTTAGGTGTAAGGTTACATTGTTCGAGTTGTTTTTTGAGGTAGGCTTGTATAGCTATGAACTTCTCTCTTAGAACTGCTTTTGCTGCATCCCATAAGTTTTGGATCATCGTGTCTTTGTTGTCATTTATCTCTAGGTATTTTCTGATTTCCTGTTTGATTTTGTCAGTGAACTCTTGGTTATTTAGTGACATTGTTTAATCTCCATGTGTTTGTGTTTTTTACAGTTTTTTTCCCTGTAACTGCTTTCTAATCTCATAGTATTGTGGTCAGAAAAGATGCCTGATATAATTTAACTTTTCTTAAATTTACTGAGGCTTGATTTCTGACCCAAGTTGTGATGTATCCTGGAGAATGTTCCGTGTGCACTTGAAAAGAAAGTGTAATCTGCTATTTTTGGATGGAATGTCCTATAAATATCAATTAAATCGACCTGGTCTATTGTGTCACTTAAAGCTTGTGTATCGTTATTAATTTTCTGTCTGGCTAATCTGTCCATTGGTGTAACTGAGCTGTTAAAGTCCCCCACTATTACTGTGTTCCTGTCAATTTCCTCTTTCATAGCTGTTAGCAGTTGCCTATGTATTGAGGTGCTCCTATGTTGGGTGCATATCTATTTATAATTGTTATATCTTCTTCTTGGATTGATTCCCTAGATCATTATGTAGTGTCCTTCCTTGTCTCTTGAAGCATTCTTTATTTAAAGCCTATTTTATCTGATATGAGTATTGCTACTCCAGCTTTCTTTTAATTTCCATTTGCGTGGAATATCTTTTTTCATCCCCTCACTTTCAGTCTCTATGTGACCCTAGGTCTGAAGTGGATCTCTAGTAGACAGCATATAGATGAGTCTTGTTTCTGTATCCATTCAGCCAGTTTATGTCTTTTGGTTGGAGCATTTAATCCATTCACATTTAAGGTAATTATTGATATGTACATTCCTATTACCATTTTCTTTATTGTTTTGGGTTTGTTTTTGTAAGTCCTCTACTTCTCTTGTGTTTCCCACTTAGAGAAGTTCCTTTAGCATTTGTTATACAGCTCATTTGGTGGTGCTGAATTCTCTTAGCTTTTGCTTGTCTGTAAAGCTTTTGATTTCTCCATCAAATCTGAATGATATCCTTGCCAAGTAGAATAATCTTGGTTGTAGATTCTTCCCTTTCATCACTTTAAATATATCATCCCTCTCCCTTCTGGAATGTAGAGTTTCTGCCGAGAAATCAGCTGTTAACCGTATGGGAGTTTCCTTGTATGTTATTTGTCATTTTTCCCTTGTTGCTTTTAATAATTTTTTTTGTCTTTAATTTTTGTCAGCTTGATTACTATGTGTCTCAGCATGTTTCTCCTTGGGTTTATCCTGCCTGACACTCTCTGTGCATCCTGGACTTGGGTGGCTATCTCCTTTCCCACGTTAGGGAAGTTTTTGACTATAATCTCTTCAAATATTTTCTCAGGTCCTTTCTCTTTCTCTTCTCCCTCTGGGACCTCTGTAATGCAAATGCTGTTGCATTTAACGTTGTCCCAGAGGTCTCTTAGGCTTTCTTCATTTCTTTTCATTCTTTTTTCTTTATTCTCTTCCACAGCAGTGAATCTCATCATTCTGTCTTCCAGGTCACTTACCCATTCTTCTGTCTCAGTTATTCTCCTATTGGTTCCTTCTCGTGTATTTTACATTTCAGTTATTGTATTGTTCATCTCTGTTTGTTCTTTAATTCTTTCTAGGTGTTTGATCTTTAATTCTTTTATGTCTTTGTTAAACATTTCTTGCATCTTCTCGATCTTTGCCTCTATACTTTATCCGAGGTCCTGGATCATCTTCATTATCATTATTCTGAATTCTTTTTCTGGAAGGTTGCCTATCTCCACTTCATTTAGTTGTTTTTCTGGAGTTTTATCTTGTTCCTTCATCTGGTACATAGCCATCTGCCTTTTCATCTTGTCTGTCTTTCTGTGAGTGTGGCTTTTGTTCCACAGGCTGCAGGATTGTAGTTCTTCTTGCTTCTTGGTCTCTGCCCTCTGGTGGATGAGGCTATCTAAGGGCTTGTGCAAGCTTCCTGATGGGAGGGACTGGTGGTGGGTAGAGCTGGGTGTTGCTGTGGTGGTGAGAGCTCAGTAAAACTTTAGTCAACTTGTCTGCTGGTGGGTGGGGCTGTGTTCCCTCCCTGTTGGTTGTTTGTCCTTAGGAGACTCAGCACTGGAGCCTAGAGGCTCTTTGGTGGGGCTAATGGCCGACTCTGGGAGGGCTCAGCCAAGCAGTCCTTCCCAGAACTTCTGTTACCAGTGTCCTTGTCCCCATGGTGAGCCACAGCCAACCCCCCGCCTCTGCAGGAAACCCTCCAACACTAGCAGGTAGGTCTGGTTCAGTCTCCTATGGGGTCACTGCTCCTTCCCCCTGGGTCCTCACGTGCACACTACTTTGTGTGTGCCCTCCAAGAGTGGAGTCTCTGTTTCCCCCAGTCCTGTTGAAGTCCTGCAATCAAATCCTGCTAGCTTTCAAAGTCTGATTCTCTGGCAGTTCCTCTTCCCGTTGCCTGATCCCCAGGTTGGGAAGCCTGACATGAGGCTCAGAACCTTCACTCCAGTGGGTGGACTTCTGTGGTATAATTGTTCTCCATTTGGTGATTCACCCACCCAACAGTAATGGGATTTGATTTTAATGTAATTTCACCCCTCCTACCATCTCATTGCGGCTTCTCCTTTGTCTTTGGATGTGGGGTATCTTTTTTGGTGAGTTCCAGTGTCTTCCTGTGGATGATTGTTCAGCAGTTAGTTGTGATTCTGGTGGTCTCGCAAGAGGGAGTGAGTGCATGTCCTTCTACTCTGCCATCTTGAACCAATTTCCACATGTTTACTTTTTCTCTAGTGAGAATATTTAAGTTCTACTCACTTAGAAAAGTTCAGTTATATAATAGTGTTATCAGCTATAGTCACCGTGTGATATATTAGATCCTCAGACCTTATTTGTTTTATAACTGTATAACTGAAAATTTGTACCTTTTCACAAACATCTCCCTATTTCTCCCATCCACCAGCCCCTGGCAACCACTTTTCCACCATTTCCATGAGTTTGACCACTTTTTTTTTCATATATCATATTTTCTTTATCCATGCCAGACACTTAGGTTGTTTTCATACCTTGCCTATTGTGAATAATGCTGCTATGAATATGAAGGTGCAGATAGTTTTCCGAGATGATTTCATTTCTTTGGGATATAAACCCAGAAGTGAACTTGTTGGATCATATGGTACTTCTAGATAAAATTTCTTCAGGAAACTCCATACTCTTTTCCATAGTGACTGTACCAGTTTACATTCCTACCAACAGCATACAAGTGTTCCCCTTTCTCCACATCCTTGCCTTGTTAACTTTTTTAAAATAATAGACATCCTAACAAGTATAAGGTGGTAGCTCATTGTGGTTTTATTCTGCATTTCCCTGATGATTAGTGATGTCAAGCACCTTTCCATGTACCTATTGACTATTTGTATGTTTTCTCTAGAAAAATGTCTAGTCAGATCCTTTGTCCATTTTTAAATTGATTTATTTGCTTTTTTTTTTTTTTTGCTATTGAGTTGTATTCCTTGTATATTGTGGATGTTAACTGCTTATCAGATGTGGTTTGGAAGTATTTTCTTCCATTTCTTGGTTGCCTTTTAATTTTGTTAATTGTTTCCTTTGCTGGGCAGAAGCTTTTAAGTTTGATAGAGTCCTACTTGGTTATTTTGCTTCTGTTGCCTTTGCTTTTGGTGTCAAATCCAAAAAATCATTGCCAAGGCTGATGTCAAGGAGCTTACTCTGTTTTCTTATCTCTCTGTGTGATACCTCCAGCTTTAGTTCCTCATTCTCATGATCCCTTAGGCAATTCAGGTTCTTTTGTGGTTCCATACAAATTTTAGGATTGTTTTGTCTATTTCTGTGAAAAATACTACTGAAATTTTGATAGGGATTCCACTGAATCTGTAGATGGTTTTGAATAGTATGGACATTTTTGCAGTATTAATTATTCCAATCTATCAGCACAGAATATCTTTCCATTTATTTGTGTTATTCAATTTCTTTTATGAATGTTTTATAGTTTTAGGAACACAGATATTTTACCTCCTTACTTAAATTTATTTGTAGGTATTGCTTTTGATGATATTGTAAATGGAATTATTTGCTTCTCTTTCTGTTAGTTTGGTGGTGGTATATAGAAATGTGAATAATGTTATATTGATTTGGTAGCCTGCAGCTTTATTAAATTCATTTATTAGTTCTGACAGTTTTTTAGGGGGGGGATAGAGACATTTTACTTTTTCCTTTGCCATTTGAATGCCTTTTACTTTCTTTTCTTGCCTAATTGCTCTGGCTAGGACTGCCAGTACTGTGTCGAATAAAAGTTGTGAGAGTGGTTACCCTGATTTTGTTCCTTATCTTAGAGGAAAAACTTTCAGCACTTTAGCATTGAGTATGATGTTAGCCGTGGGCTTAACTATATATGGCCTTTACTGTGTTGTGGTAAGTTTCCTCAATACCCAGTTTGTTGAGAGTTTTTTATCATCAATGGATGTTGAATTTTGTCAAATGCTTTTTCTGCCTCTATTGAGAGGATCATGTTACTTTTATCCTTCATTGTACAGTATTAACATGATATATCATATTTATTGATTCGTGGATGTTGAATCACCCTTGCAACTTTGGAATCCCACTTGATCATGGTATATGATCCTTTTAATCTGTTGTTGAATTCAGTTTGCCAGTATTTGTTGGAGTTTTGCATGGTCAAATATGACACTATTAAGGGCTTCTACTTGAAAACAAAGTTAGGGATAGGTGTGCATGATACATCTAAGGTGCATTTAAATTTAAAGTATTAATTGCTTTTTAAAAGTTAGGCCTGATGCTTTTTACATTTGTCCTAGGATCAAGCTGGCAATGATATTTGTTTTAAAGACATGATCCCCTCTAAAAAAAGGTGGTGGTGAGATACTTTTCAGCTAAAGTTATATATCCCCTTCACAATTTTTGCTATGTATGTGTGCTAACTCTATTATTATCTCTTTAAATCAACTCACATTTGCTTAAATGTAATTTATGAAGCTCTAAATCACTACTGTAAACTGGATAACATTATTGCTTGTCATGAGGAAAAGACAAATACACACAAAAACTGTTCTTAAATTCCAGCTGGCTACCATTGCTTCCTAAATTTTTTGTTAGAAAGAGATATTATCAGTACCAGAAAGATGTTACAGACTTAGTAACACCAAACTGAGTCTTCCACCTTGGGAAATCAGAAGGTAGAATTAAAAGAATTTTGAATATTAAGAAAACTGAAAAAGAATAGAAAAAATTATTATAATTCAACATATACATAATGCCATTTCAGTGGAACCACCTAAAACCAAAAGGAGTATCAAACAGCTGTGAAGCAAAATGTCCCCTCTTTTTCACAACTAATATTGTACATCTTCCTCCATTAAAATTCATGTAGAAAATCTGACTTATCAAAAGATTTATGTAAGGGATAGGAGTAAAAAATGTCTTACTTCACTAAAAGCTAATCTAGGTAACATTTTTGGGATCATCCCAGCTGAACCTGTTTTGCAATATTTCTGCAAACTGTATTTATAGTGTGTATCCCTTGACCCATTGACCTATATATTAGCACAGTATCTGCCTTCTGCTCTTCAAAGCTAAGTTCATTCCCCTCTGCAATACTCCTTTGGCTCAACAAGGGCTCTAGGCACCCAAGCCTGGAATATCATCATGGGGGTGGCCGACAAAGCCTGAGATGGGCACTAGGCAATGCCCCAAGGATTACACATCAGCAGGAACATACCTTGACCTCAAAGGTGAGAACAGATTCAGCCCAGGCAGTCCTTCCCTACCACTGGCCAATGTTTCAAGCCAACAGCCAGGTACTTACAACATGAGAAAGATGGAAATTGTAAAAGGCAGCATGACAAGCACAAAGACTTTAAAAGGTTTTAACAGCAGACCTTTCTGAGAATTGGTCACATAGTCATTATCCTGCAGGGGAAGCTTAGCAGCTTCACCTGATTCCTGGGAAGCTCCACAGTTGCCCCCCAAGGGGCATTAACCAGGGCTGCAGGTATCAATCACCTGGGGGCATTTAAAATGCCCACAGCCAGCCTCATTCTTAGAGACCTGTGTTTTAATTGGTGGGGAGTAGCTACAGAAGTATTTTCAGAGCTCCCCAAGAGGTTATGAGGTACAGTCAAGGTTGAGAGCCAAGAAGTCATCATACTTAACAGACTGTGTCCACTGCTGGGGCTTTAACAGCAGTCAAGGACCCCAGCCTGGATTGGGGATGAGAAGGTGAAGCAGGCTCTTCCAGGGTTAGATGCCAAGACTGTGCTGGTAGCTTGATTAGACCAGCTGTGTTGTCTGTCTCCTGAGAAACAGGCAGCCTAGATTCCTGGGCCAGGGGTGACCACCGTAATAATTGGTAAAATAACATTGGAAAGAAAGCTAAAAAAGAATTCCCATGTAAATTTTAACTTAGCTAAACAAATTAAGGATCTAGTTGTTTAAGCATCTTGATCTCTCCAGTTCACATCTCATGGCTAGAGAAGGGTCGTTGACGTATCCAGTTAGTACCTTCTTTTCTTCATTTCTCCATGTGCCTGGTTTTTTTTGGTGTTTGTTTGTTTGTTGTTTTTTTGCTTTGCTTTGCTTATTCTTTTTTATATTTAATTTTTAATTGAAGTATAGAATCTTTTTCAGATTCTTTCCCCATATAGGTTATTAAAAATATTGAGTATAGTTCCCTGTGCTATACAGTTGATCCTTATTGTTTAAGTGCCTGTTGTTCTTAAGCTAAGGTTATATATGTACCTTCAAAGGTGGGATGAGATCCATGTGTATCTAGACGCAGATACTTCTCTATCTATGCTCTCTGTAATTTCTCATTATCAAATGGTTGGTTGCATAAAATTTAAAGTGGTGCTACTGAAACAATATCTATGAATAGAACGGTATAGGTAGAACATTGAATTTCAGCTGATTTCAAAACATTAATGAAAAATCAGATCAGTTATAATCCTAGATAAAAAATCTTTATAAAAGTGAAATGATTTAATAGGAAAAGTCACCCCATCTTCCCGTTGGAGCCAGCATCATAGTGTCATTTGTAATTCTGGCAGAATCAGCACATCCTCTCCTCCCACAGGTTAGAGCTCCATGTGCTGATTCTGAGTGACAGGAACAAATGTCATTCCAACCACCCTCTCTGCAGGAGGAGGACTCCTGGGTATGATGCTGGTCTTCTTCCTTGCTGGGGTACTGCAAAGCTTGATTAATGTTTGCAAAACACTTGGAGGACCTTATATAGAAATTACTATGTAATTGCAAAAGATTACTGTGAGGGAAAATGTTAGTAAATCTTACTAGGAGAGGAAGAGGGTTTAATTGGTAAACCTTATGCTTTACTTTGAAAATTATATCAGACAGAAGTGCATGGATGTTATAAGCACCCAGGAATAAAGGGAGTTATCTTAAGAATAATGGTCTATAAATCCAAAGTATTGTCTCATGGCTCAGTTTAATTTTGTTTAAATTCAAGTATTAGTACAAACCTAACCACCTACATTAAAACCATTTGTTACAGAGATTAAGATCTGCTGTTTATATGATATCTGTCTCCTAAAAGCGTGCTTGTGCATAAGGATCTTTAGTTTTCTATGAATTTGAACCAGAAAACCTACCCCAGCCACCAAGATCGTAACTGGATTTACTTTGAGGTCTTTCTTTCTCCACGTATCTTTTGGATGTCTGTCAGAGCTGCATATTGTGTTTGTTGGATTATTTCTTGGGAAACTTCAGCAACATCAGAAGTGACTTGCATTTTATTAGTTTTGGGTTTTTTTGAAGCAGAACATCTAAGCTGAACTTGTTTGTCTGGTAACACAATTTCATAACCGTGTAACTTGTGGTCTCCCCACCCCCCAGACCATTTTATGGTTCAATGTTAATCTTATCTGTTGATTCTCATTTCAGGGCTAATGGATTAAGTAGACTCATTATTCAAGCCAATTCATAGAAACCAAGGTTTGCAAATCCCAGTTACTGTGTGGCTCAGGGCTTGAATGGCTGGGAGTTGAGCAACCCAATTCAAATGGTGCTTTCTCTTGGGTCCAAAGCCACTTCTGCTTACACCCCAACCTACAGGAGCTGGAGTCTAGATCCCAAGAACCAGCCCTTGCCCAGGCTGTGGGACAATGCCCCCAACTGTTGGGAGAGCAGCTGGGTTGCTGCAGCAATGCAGGATTTGCCAATAACTTTCTTTATCCAGGAAGGGCTATTGATCCAAGACATTCCTGGAATGGATTAGAAGCTATGGCCAGGTGTGAGATGGAGGGGAGTGAAAAGATAACGTTCTCTAAGAGAACAGGCCAAAATATGGTGGTGATTTTGTTAGGCACTGAGGTTTCAGGTGTGTGCAAGTCTCAGGGAAAGATGTGGGAACTAGAGACACTTGGTCATCAAACTAAGACATGTTGCTTGGAGTGGGATCCAGAGAACCCAGAGATGATGTCAAAGACAAAAGTGTTGCTGAATTGAACTTGGTTCTGCTCTCCTGCCTCGCTGTGAAGCCAATTTATTGACACCTGTCTGTAGTGAAGGAAAATACAGCGTTATTGCAGGCACCAAACAAGGAGAACAGGCAGCTTATGTTCAAAAGACCTGAGATCCATTATGGCTTTCTGGGAAGGATTTTTAAAGGCAAACTTAGGGGTGAGGGCTGCCAGGTCCATGGCTTTCTTCTGATCTGTTGGTGGTGAGGTAACAGAGTGATGTTTCAGGAATCTTAATAATCAACCTTCTTGTTCCAACCAGTCTGGGATCAGCATGTAGTCACCATCTTCCACCTGGACCAGCATCTTAGTTTCTCAGAACAACTCAAAGATATGAGTCAGATTGTTAGCTGTATTCCTTGAGGAGGAACTAGGATTGTTTTATTGCTGAACTATTTTCATTACTTCTCTTGATAGAGAGGTTAATCTTAAACTTTGCAGGGGAGCTCAGTTTTAGGGGGACTCAGTTTCAAAAGTAAGGAACAGCGGCCAAAGGCAAGTTTTTCTGAGGGGGCAAGTAATGGCAGCTGGGTTGCTTGTACTATTGCTCTATAGCACTCACCTGATTAGGTCTCACTCCTGCTTACAAACCTTGAGTACCTTGAATATCCTCTGTAGTACAACCAGGCTCAAATCTGACAGTCCTGAACTCTGGGTTCCATGCTACCCAAGGCAGCAGTGGTAGAGAAACCACCCTCCTATCCTTGTGATCCTTCTGTGTTCTGAGAAAAGACTCACTGAAGGACTAACATGGCCTTGTATGGTCCCAGATAAGACCCACCTCCACTTTTCCTCAGGGACTTGCCTATTTTATAAAACCTTGTTTTCTCCCTCTCTGAGACCGTCCTCATTAATGAATATTCTCTCTATTGAAATTGCCTGAATAAAATCATTTCCTTAACTGTTGGATGCATTTTCTTTCACAAGTCCAAACTCTTTAGCATTTCACAGAAGGCCCTTCATGGTCCAAGTCTAGGCTCCTCTTCTGCTGCTCTTCCAACAAACCCTGTGCTCAGCCCCATGGTCTATTCACATCTTACAATTAGCACCACGTTCTCCTGGGTCTCTCTGCATTTACACAAGCTACACCAACTGGGCAGAACCCCTTGCCCACTTCATCTTTCCAGCTAGTCCCAAATCATCCCTCAAGACTAAACAGAGCTATCCCCTCCTTTCTGGAAGCCTTCCTCAATCCCCTCCACAGCTCATAGCATGTTGTTTACCTACATCAGAGTACTTACCACACTAGTTTGGGCATATTGTGTTATAAGTCTCCCATTTACTTACCTTAAAACAGATAAAACCCTATTAGACTCCAAGGTAATGTGGTATGTGGTGAGAAAGTACTTCATAAATGTTTGCTGGAAAAAAATCTGCCTGATTAATGATCATAGGGTTAAAGTGGACGGGCTATGGCAATAACCACCTTTGTGCTGTTTATGTGGGAATGAGCATTGCTGCTGTTCTGATTTGATTGATAGCTCTCACCCTTTACAGATGAGAAGCCCTAATTAAATGTCAAAAGAGACTAAATTGCAAAGCATGAATTGTCTCTTAATTAAAGAGAGAAAGCAATTGAATTATATGATCTGGTAATCGTTTAAAGTGACCATGCTGAATTCTTAGACTCATCCTCAGTTTCTTTCCGGCCTCAGCTCCAGGTTAGAGCTGAGGGGCAGGCATTGCAATGTCAAAAACAGGGCCCCGAGAAGGAAACCTTGGGCTACCTAAATGAGAGTCTCCCTCTCTACATTCTTTTCTCTTTTGCCTTCCTCTTTTTTCTCTTTCACATTTTAGTTCACTCTTGGCCAAATTTTAGTCATTACCGCAGAGGATACTTCTAAAATTTCTGCCAATTTTACGTCCCATTTATATTTTTATGTGGCTCGTGTCTTATTTTCTCATTTTCTCAGTGCACACAAAAGGCAAACTTGATGTGACTACCTTAAACAGTAATCAGTATTGCTTGTCATGACCCAAAAGTCACCCCCAAACTATATAACATATCCTAGGTTTCTAGCCTGCCAGGAAATCTCCATCCTGATGGAGCAGAAAAATTCCAAAGGGGCCCCTCCCTAGGATCCTGGTTACCTCTAGAGGATTCTCTGCTTTGCATGAGCTAAAAGGCTGTGTTTAAAATTACCTTCCAGATCCTACCTAAAGCCAGGTAGCTTACAAGTCACCATTTTAAGGCAAGGCAAGAAAAATTTAAACAAAGTTTTCCCCTGCCTGTTCTCTCCCTCCCCTCTTAACCAGACCTCCTCAATGGCAGAAATACCTGCTCAACCATGAAGATCAGTTTTTCTCCTTCTGGTGCCAGCCATGTAACTCCTTAGATGATAATATTCCTTTCTAAATTCTGTAAGGGGTTACAATGACCCAGCACTCACCTTAAATATGCAGACATCTTTGGTAAACTTTATGTAAAATGCCGATATATCATTGCCCTTAAAGACAGCAACTGGTGCGGAACAGACTGGTCAGATGACCTGAGGAGGTGCTGGGCCTCGCCTAATGGAAGTTCTTAGCTTAAATACTTAATTATGACCTATTCAGTTTAGTACCTATATTACTGGCATTCTGCCTACTTTACAAGATTGTTTCTTGCATTACCAAATGTGTGGCTGAGCCTCAGATAAAATTAATGATTAGGTGACTTGAAACAATTGACCAAATATATAGTTCTATAAGATCAATGATTGTAATAGTGTAACTTTAGAAATAGGAAGAAGCAACTAGAGGGAAACCATTTCCTGGACCATAAAAGTCTAGTAAGACAGGTGATTGAGAGGCTTTTGGCTACTGTTAACAGGACCTAGTCCAGTAATAGCACATTGAGTGGCCCATCAATGAAATCCTTGCCTGACCTGGGAATGAGCATTCCCAGCACCATGGGACAAATTGGTCACGAGATGCTTCCCAAATTTGGTTGAAATTAAGATAGAAAGGGAAGGGATTGTGGAATAATGTTGCCCACCATTCAGTTCTACAAGAATCGAGCCATTAGCCACTACAATCGTTGACTTACAATACACACTGAAAGGAATTCAGGGCAAAGATCAGGATGAAGCACTCTGTGCTCTAGGAAAACTCGCAGAACAGGGCTTCGGATAGTTAGATATTTTCAGGAGCTACTTGTTATGAACCTGGATTCTTGAATCTTAGAAAGCACTAAACCTTTAAGCTACCTGTTCCTAGTGGCAGCTTCAATCTTCTCCTGAGATTGCATGTACGCCTTTGCGAAAATCGCATAGATACTGACCTCCCCCTTTACCTTTTTTGTACCAGTTCTCAGAACTCTCTGAGAGACTCTCTCCCAGGTTATAATCCTCAGTTTGGTTCGAATAAAAATTCCCATTTTTTCTTTAGATCGACCATTGATTAATTTTTTCATTGCCATCAGTGGTGGACCACTGCTGATACATGTACCATACTTTGGATGACATTGCTGGAGCTTTCAGTATCAAAATAGTTAAAAACCTTGTTACTATCTGTGTCAAGTAGTACAGATATTTTTCACTTATGTGCCACAAACAATTCTGATTACTTTAACATCTTCCTTATTTTACTTTCCATCCCTTTTAACCACTTGAGATGTGTTGCTCTGGGCCCCTCTCCATGTCCCTTTAAAAATCGTGTGGTTAGAATTTGGAACTGACATTTAGCAAGCACCTATTTTAAGGTAATTTACATGGTCTATCTCTATTAATCCCCATAACAAACTTGAGAAATAGGTATCATGATCCCTACTTCACAGATGATGTGAAAATTCAGCTGATCAATACAGAGCTAGGATTTAACTGGCCCATTTGTTCACCCCTACTCAGTGCTGCCTCTGAGAATGAGCTGGAGTTTTTTCAGTAGTCAAATCATGGCTGAGGATCACGGTAGCCCTGCCTCGAGGTTCCTACTTGCTATATTCCAAGTGATAAAATCAAATCAGTATGCCCATGACTCATTTTCAGTTTGGGATCACTATGACCATTTCATTCAGAGATGACAGATAGGTTTCATCTGAATGTCAATGCCAAACAACAGGCAGAAACTACCTAGGGCTCTGCATTGGGAGACTGTTTCAGGGTTTCTCAGGAAAGGATGATTAATTAGAGATGTCTCCCACAGGCTCTGGAGCAGGGAGTGGCAGCATGAGTACTATGCATTTGCTATGCTTACTGTAATCTTTTCTGGAAATACATATGTGCTTGGTCATTTCCCAGTTAGCACTTACATGCTTTCAATTTTCTCCCCTTATTTATAATGTAGCAGTTGTCTTTTTGGTTTCATATTACTTCTTGGGCTACCCAAGTATGAAATTTAAATTCAGTTTTGTGAAGGTGCTAGCAAACCTCATTACTTCTCTTCACGTAACCCAATAGTATCTACCTACCTAAGGTGATATAGCATAAACTAATACAGGTACCTGAGAGGGAGCAGCATACCCCACTCCAAAATGTACCACTTTGGCACATGGACTCCTTTGAGCTAAAGGCAATTAAGACCAAGCAGACTCAGGAAACGCCTCTTTGCCTCTCTCTTAACTGCCTAAAAGAATTTAGACAGAGGGCCTGTACCAGGAGAGAGCTAGTACCAAAGATAACTTTTTATATCAGAAAGACTCATCGGCATGGCTGGGCATACATTTGTTTCCCAAACATGTGCTCTTGTCATCTGCCTCTGATTTGTCTTCTTTCCCTTTGAAGCCCCAGAGCCCTCTTCCACTTTTTAGCTCAGGATAGCACATAAGCATCAACTGCCTGACTGCCTTTGAGTCTGATATTTTTATGGGACTTCAGCATTTACAAAGATTTTTTTTTCTCCTTCAATCTGTATTATGTCAAATTAATTATTAGGCCAGCCAAATAAACTAGAACGTGTCAGAAAGGGAGAAATTATCCTCTACACTTCTAGGTTCTTCTGGCTGGTCTATGAATTAAATTGACATGAGACAGATTAACAGGAGAAAACCAAACTGAAGTTTAATGACATGTATACATGGGAGAGACTCAGGAAAACTGAGTAACTCACTAAAATGGCTGAAACCCTCACATTAAATACCATCCTCAGCTACAGACAAAAGAGCATGTTGAGAATGGGGAGTCAGTTAGGGAGGTTACCAGGAAAAGCACAGTAAATGAGGGTAAGTTTGTTATTCAGGTGTAAGTCCTGGCCTTCTCCATTGTTAAGTTCCTGGAGGTTCAGTTATCCTCCTCTTCCAGGAACAGGGAGGGAGATACCCTTACAAATGGAGATTTCTCTTATAAGTGTTTCTTACAAAATGGTAACTCCTACCTGGTTATCAGTTTTTCCCATGTCTGTTGTTTCTTAGAAAATAACCAGCTTAAAAAAATTAATATGTCAAAGAAACATATTTTGGGGTGGCAAATTTTGCTCCCCTACAAAGGGAAGAAGGGAAAGTTTTCCTGCCTTACATATTTCACAGAAACAGCCACTAGAACTGTATGCCTCCATGAGATTTTATAATCTGTTAAAAATAAATTTCACAAAATACACGGTAAGGTTTTGCCAATTTTTGTGCTTGTGATTCCTTAATCCAAAATTGTTTGCCTCTGACTGAACAAGTCCAAAATAAAATGGATTACATAATTCATTTCCAATTTCATATATCATATTTTTCTAAGTTTGGAGACCAGTTTAAAGGTTCAAAAACAGCTTTGGTCATTTAAGAATTTTACCATTGAATTTGTTAACTGGAATTCAGTAAAAGTGATTTTGAAAATTTATCTATGGTTTTTAAAGCACCAAATCACCATTTTTCTTCCCTTTTAAATGTAAGTAGTCCCCAGATAACCAGTTTGGAAATAGATTTCCAATGAGTATCTAAGAACGTCTTATTTTCTAATATTCATACAGAGAAACTAAAATTCTTTTCCCTGATATAATTTTTTGATATAAGTATGGAATATATATGAAAGGGAGTGAAAACATACACATATTATGGTTGAATTTAAAATTCTTGTAGGGAATTTTAGGGAGTAGGGAAAACATAGTAACTTTTTCCCTACAAAAACCATCTTACTCATAATTTAAGAGGATGAAGTTCTAAGAACTATTTCATCTTTGTGAGTTATTCATAATTAGAATATTCTAAGCTTTGTATTTGCATACTGATTCTTAGTAAAAAAAATAAAATAAAATAAAAAATGTTGGTCCTGGCAACGAAAATTACCTGCTCCAAATTATAGTATTTTCTCTGAGAGTTTTGTTTTTCTGTTACCCCAACCAAAGGCAAATGAAATAAGAGACAGCACAGTCATATGGCAGTCTAAAGAGAAAATTCATTTTAATTGCATTGATCTTACTTCATAAGGTTAAATACAATTGTTCCCCAAGTTGTATATCATTTTTATTGAGGTTAATATTGAGTCAAGATCTAATTTCAGCAGCTCCTTAAAGTTATTTGAACTGTTTCCTCCAGCTACATGATGATACTTATTGTTCATCTGAAATTCCAATTCACGACTTCTTATTCCATTCATAAGTAGTTGGATATGATTTTAGTAAATTGTGTTGAAAAATAAGAGTATGTGCTAGTCAAGTAAAGAAACTTAAGAAGACTTCAATTTCTGAACTATGGTAAACATGATAACATAAAATAAGCTTGTGGTTGTTTAGAAAGCTTTTACAATATGGGCCTCACATTCTTTGAATCTCCTCCCATTAAGAGGTGAAGTATATACCCCTCCCATTGAATTTGTGTAGGTTTTGAAGATTTCAACGATATAGTTCAGCAGCGACATTAAATGATCTATGAAAACCTGAAACTTGTTTGCTGGCAAACTTGCTCTTGGAGCCCTAAGCCACATGTAAGAAGTTCAGCTACCTGAAGGGCATCATGCTTCAGAAGCTCCCTGTAAGTTTTCTAGCTGACACTTCTGGTTGAGTCCAGCCTTCCTGCCACCTGCAGAAAGCCTCCAGACACGAGTAAAGATGTCTCCATAGAACTCTGGTCCCCAGTCCTTTGAATCAGCTCCAGCTATTTACATCTCCGCAGCCTGAGGTCCCAGACATCATGAAACAGAGACAATCCATCCTCACCATGCTCTATATGAATTCATCACTTACAGAATCCATGAGCACAATAAAATGCCGCTAAGTTCTAGGGTTTTTTGTTATTCAGTAATAGTAACTGGCAGGTAGCTTGGTACCTGAAAAGGGGGGACTATCATAATAAAACCTAAAAATGTTATATTGGTTTTGGGGCCAGGGAGCAGATGGAAGCTTGATGGACATTGAGGGACTGAGGGGAAATATTGAAGGAAATTGAGAGAGATGTTTTGGGAAGTTGAAGGAAAGAGGATCCTTGTTACTCTTAGTGGAAAGTTTGGTAACACTGTCACCTGTGGTAATGTGGAAAATGGAAAATACACCTAATGAACTCAGTGATCTAGCTGAAGAGCGTTCTGTGCAGAATATCAAAGGTATCTCCTGGCTTCATCTATCTGCCTGTTTAAAAATGTGATAAAAGAAGGATACACTAAAGAGTAGAGTTTGGAAAAAAATGAAAAAGACAGAAGTGAGTTTTCCCAGCTAGTAAGTAGAGTGTTCTCAAAGTAAGAAAGGACCTCAGGAGAAAGATCAGATCCTAGCTGCTGTCAGGAAAATGGGAACATGGGGAAAAGACAGTACTCAGGGTGTGATTTATAAACCTGTGTTTAAAACTCACAAAAATTTAAGGTGGGGCCTCACAGACTCTTTCCCAAAAAAACCCCAAATATTCTAGGGATCTTAAAGGTGTGCCTTATAGACATGCTCCGTTAAACATAGGCTTTCTAAGAAGAACAGCTGAATGTAATGATAGACAAACCTAAGAACCTTAAAGGCATTGTTCCACAGCAGGCTCAGAGGAGGCCCAAAGTAGAGAAAGGCTTCCTAGCAGAGATTTCTAGGTATGTCTAATGAAATATAAATGGATAAACAGGAAACATAATTTTTAAAGAAATTATATGTGCTTGGAATAAAAGGGACAGAAATAATATAAAATGAAAGGAGGGCTTCGAACCCATGAACTTCTATGGGCAGGAAGCAAATTGAGAATACTTAACAGATGCAAAATTGGGTGATTTATTTTGGGAAAAGAAGGATGACACAGAAAGTGAAACCATGAACCCAGAGTGTGGAAGCTAGAATCATGATGATCCACTTCCAAGAGGACCCTGATCAAGGAACTGGCAACATGGGCTTGACTGGTTTCAGAATTGCTATGGGCCAGTGACTGCTGTGTGCCTCTGGTTCTCCCCACCACCTCCCTTTTTTTAATTGACATGTGGTTGACTTATAACATCATATTAGTTTCAGGCGTACAACATAGTGATTCAATATTTTTAAAGATTATACTCCATTTAAAGTTATTACAAAATAATGGCTATGTTTCCCTGTGCTGTATATTGATACACTTGTCTATTTATTGGTTCCCCTCTTTTTCTTTTTTTTTTGGTTCCCCTCTTTTTGATCAAGAGTATCACAGTAATTCTAGACGTGTCCTGCCTTTGTATGTTTGCTGTATAGGGGGCAGATAACTTGTTCCTTTAGTTCACAGGTTTTTTTTTTTTTAATTAATTAATTTATTTTTGGCTGCATTGGGTCTTCATTGCTGTGCACGGACTTTCTCTAGTTGCAGCAAGTGGGGGTTACTGTTCGTTGCGATGCACAGGCTTCTCATTGTGGTGGCTTCTCTTTGTTGCGGAGCACAGGCTCTAGGCTCACAGGCTTCAGTAGTTGTGGCTCTCAGGCTCTAGAGCACAGACCCAGTAGTTGTGGCACACAGGCTTAGTTGCTCCGCGGCATGTGGGATCTTCCTGGACCGGGGCTTGAATCCATGTCCCCTGCGTTGGCAGGCAGATCCTTAACCACTGCGCCACCAGGGAAGCCCCAGTTCACAGGTTTCTAAACCAGGAAAAATCATATCTGAGGACCCCAGGGGTCTCATCCACATCTGGACCTGATTTAGATAACAAGATCCTAGACCTCAATCCTGAACTTAATATTGTAGAATCTTGGGACTTTTGTGAGTTCTTGACAGAGAGTATGTTTTGTATGTGGGAGGAATGTAAATACTAATGGCCACTGGGCCAATTGTGGCAGTTTAATAACGTGGCCACAAATTCTTTGACACTTTTCTTTCTTTTTTTTTTTTGTTTTACATCTTTACTGGAGTATAATTGCTTTACAATGGTGTGTTAGTTTCTGCTTTATAACAAAGTGAATCAGTTATACATATACATAGGTTCCCATATCTCTTCCCTCTTGCGTCTCCCTCCCTCCCACCTTCCCTATCCCATCCCTCCAGGCGGTCACAAAGCACCAAGCTGATCTCCCTCTGCTATGCGGCTGCTTCCCACTAGCTATCTACCTTACGTTTGGTAGTGTATATATGTCCATGCCTCTCTCTCGCTTGACACTTTTCTCTTTAAAAGGTGAGGTGCCATAGACTTCCAATCCATGAACACAAATATCTTTTCATTTACTTGTGTCTTCTTCAGTTTCTTTCATTAATGTCTTATAATTCTCAGTATAGATCTTTCACCTCATTGGATAAATTTATCCCTAAGTATTTTATTATTTTGATGCTATTGTAAGTGGAATTGCTTTTTTATTTCTTCTTTGGATAATTTATTGCTAATGTATAGAAACACAACTGATTTTTATATATCGATTTTGAAACCTGCAACTTTGCTAAATTGGTTTATTAGTTCTCACAGGTTTTTGGTGGAGGCTTTAGGATTTTCTGTATAAGATTATTTCATATGTAAATAGAGAAAATTTTACTTCTTCCTGATTGTTTGGATGCCTTTTATTTATTTATTTTTTCCTTGCTTGATTGCTCTGGCTGGAACTTCCAGCACTATTCTTAATAGGAGTGGTGAGAGTGGGCACCCTTGCTTTGTTCCTGATCTTCAGGGAAAAGCTTTTAATCTTTCACTATTGAGTATAATGTTCTAGACATAGATCATAGAACATCTGGTGTAATGTAGGCTTGTCATATATAGACTTTATTATGTTGAAGTATGATCTTTGTATACCCAGTTTGAGAGTTTTTATCATAAATGGATATTTAATTTTGTTAAATGTTTTTTTCTGCATCTGTTGAGATGATTGTGATTTTTATCTTTCATTTTATTAAGTGATGCATCACACTGATTGAGCTGCACATGTTGAACCCTCCTTGTATCCCGGGGTGAATCCCACTTGATCACAGTGTATGATAATTTTAATGTGCTGTTGAGTTGGGTTTGCTAGTATCCTGTTGAGAATTTTTGCATCTAATTGATCAGAAATATTGGCCTATAGTTTTCTTTTCTTGCAGTGTCGTTATCTGGCTTTGGTATCAAGGTAATGTCAGCCTCATAAAATGAGTTTGAGAGTGTTTCCTCCTCTTTGATTTTTTTTTGAGGAGTTTGAGAAAGATTATATTTATTTCTTCTATAATTGTTGGATAGGATTCACCAATGAAACAATTTTGTCCTGGTGTCCTTCTATGATTGGCTCATTTCACTTAGCGTAATATCCTCAAGCTTCATCCATGTCGTAGCACATGACAGAATTTCCTTTCTTGTGTAATTACATATAATTTCCATTAATATAAATACCACATGATTCCACTTATATAAGGTATCTAAAATAGTTGAACTCGAGAAACAGAAAATAGAATGGTGGTTGTAAGGGCTGGGAGAAGGAAGAAATGGGAAGTTGCTGTTCAATGGGTTTAGAGTTTCAGTCATAAGATGAAAAAGTTCTAGACGTCTGCTGTACAACACTGAGCTTATAGTTAATATACTGTACTGTACACTGAAATTTTTGTTAAGAGTAGATCTCATGTCACTTATTTTACCACAATAAAAATAAACACATAACTAAAATAAAATCAGTACATCAAAAAAAAAATGGTTAAGGCACTCAAAAGCTGCAGATATGTCTGGAATTCAGGTTATTGTAAATAATGGTCTCTCTTAAAATATGCCTAACTGTATATGATATTCCAGATCCTCTCAGAGCACACCAGAACCTCACTTCGGTTCTGAGCACACTGTGGAGGAGATGACGTTAGAGCTTGTCTCAGAGTACTAAGGGGTCTTGGATCCATGGCACACAGAATGTTTGAAGGAATATATAGTCTGGCACCCAGACGACTAAGTTGTATTCACACACATGAAGAGTTGTCCTTGGGCAGAGAGAGACTGGTTTGCCAAAGAGTTAGACTTTAGTGGGCTAATGTTGCAGCAAGTAAGCCTTTTGTTCTGTCAAAGTGCCCCAAAGCTCCTCAGGGAGAGAATGCAATGTCTCATGAGGGGGTGAGCTGAGTCAAGTAGTGGCTGGGTGGCCATCTGCTAGGGAAATCATAGGAAAGTCCCTTCAGGCTCTGAAACTCATTGACTAAATGACAACACTTATCAATTAAATTAACAAATTATTCTGTGTTAAGCACTGAAGGTTCAACAAGGACTCCCTCTACTCATTCTCTGCTCTGTGATGAATATTAGTTGTGACTCAGAACTTGAAAAAAAATGTTGAAACCTTCTTTACAGACATCTGTGTGCATTGACATAGTGTCCTGACACTCAGGCTTTCTGGCCGCTGCAGTTGGGGCGATGTAACCTCCTGCTTGGAGAATCGGGCTCTTGTGTCTGTGAATCAAAGAAATTTACTTCAAACCAGCATACGAAAAATGTGGAATGTGCAATGAACATTGGGGTGCATGTGTCTTTTTGAACTATGGTTTTCTCTGGGTATATGCCCAGTAGTGGGATTGCTGGGTCATATGGTAATTCTATTTTTAGTTTTTTAAGGAACCTCCATACTGTTCTCCATAGTGGCTGCATCAATTTACATTCCCACCAACAGTGCAAGAGGGTTCCCTTTTCTCCACACCCTCTCCAGCATTTGTTGTTTGTAGATTTTCTGATGATGCTCATTCTAACTGGTGTGAGATGATACCTCATTGTAGTTTTGATTTGCATTTCTCTAATAATTAGTGATGTTGAGCAGCTTTTCATGTGCCTCTTGGCCATTTGTATGTCTTCTTTGGAGAAATATCTATTTAGGTCTTCTGCCCATTTTTGGATTGGGCTGTTTGTTTCTTTGATATTGAGCTGCATGAGCTGTTTATATATTTTGGAGATTAATCCTTTGTCGATTGATTTGTTTGCAAATATTTTCTCCCATTCTGAGGGTTGTCTTTTCGTCTTGTTTATGGTTTCCTTTGCTGTGCAAAAGCTTTGAAGTTTCATTAGGTCCCATTTGTTTATTTTTATTTCCATTACTCTAGGAGGTGGATCAAAAAACATCTTGCTGTGATTTATGTCAAAGAGTGTTCTTCCTGTGCTTTCTCCTAAGAGTTTTATAGTGTCTGGTCTTACATTTAGGTCTCTAATCCATTTTGAGTTTATTTTTGTGTATGGTGTTAGGGAGTGTTCTAATTTCATTCTTTTACATGTAGTTGTCCAGTTTTCCCAGCACCACTTATCGAAGAGACTGTCTTTTCTCCATTGTATATCTTTGCCTCCTTTGTCATAGATTAGTTGACAATAGGTGCATGGGTTTATCTCTGGGCTTTCTATCTTGTTCCATTGATCTATGTTTCTGTTTTAGTGCCAGTACCATATTGTCTTGATTACTGTAGCTTTGTTGTATAGTGTGAAGTCAGGGAGTCTGATTCCTCCAGCTCCGTATTTTTCCCCTCAAGACTGCTTTGGCTATTTGGGGTCTTTTTTATCTCCATACAAATTTTAAAATGATTTGTTCTAGTTCCGTTAAAAAATGCCATTGGTAATTTGATAGGGATTACATTGAATCTGTAGATTGCTTTGTGTAGTATAGGCTTTTTCACAATATTGATTCTTCTAATCCAAGAACATGGTATATCTCTCCATCTGTTGGTATCATCTTTAATTTCTTTCATCAGTGTCTTATAGTTTTCTGCATACAGGTCTTTTGTCTCCCTAGGTAGGTTTATTCCTAGGTATTTTTTTCTTTTTGTTGCAATGGTAAATGGGAATGTTTCCATAATTTCTCTTTCAGATTTTTCATCATTAGTGTATAGGAATGCAAGAGATTTCTGTGCATTAATTTTGTATCCTGCAACTTTACCAAATTCATTGATTAGCTCTAGTAGTTTTCTGGTGGCATTTTTAGGATTCTCTATGTATAGTATCATGTCATCTGCAAACAGTGACAGTTATACTTCTTCTTTTCCAATTCGTATTCCTTTTATTTCTTTTTCTTCTCTGAATGCCGTGGCTAGGACTTCCAAAACTATGTAGAATAATAGTGGTGAGAGTGGACATCCTTGTCTTGTTCCTTATCTTAGAGGAAATGCTTTCAGTTTTTCACCATTGAGAATGATGTTTGCTGTGGGTTTGTCATATATGGCCTTTATTATGTTGAGGTAAGTTCCCTCTATGCCTGCTTTCTGGAGAGTTTTTATCATAAATGGGTGTTGAATTTTGTCAAAAGCCTTTTCTGCATCTATTGAGATGATCATATGGTTTTTCTTCTTCAATTTGTTAATGTGATGTATCACATTGATTGATTTGCATATATTGAAGAATCCTTGCATCCCTGGGATAAATCCCACTTGATCATGGTGTATGATCCTTTTAATGTGTTGTTGGATTCTGTTTGCTAGTATTTTGTTGAGGATTTTTACATCTATATTCATCAGTGATATTGGTCTGTAATTATCTTTTTTTGTAGTATCTTTGTTTGGTTTTGGTATCAGGGTGATGGTGACCTCATAGAATGAGTTTGGGAGTGTTCCTTCCTCTGCAGTTTTTTGGAAGAGTTTGAGAAGGATGGGTGTTAGCTCTTCTCTAAATGTTTGATAGAATTCACCTGTGAAGCCATCTGGTCCTGGACTTTGTTTGTTGGAAGATTTTTAATTGCAGTTTCAATTTCATTATTTGTGATTGTTCTGTCCATATTTTCTGTTTCTTCCTGGTTCAGTCTTGGAAGGTTATACCTTTCTAAGAATTTGTCCACGTCTTCCAGGTTGTCCATTTTATTGGCATAGAGTTGCTTGTAGTAGTCTCTTAGGATGCTTTGTATTTCTGCAGTGCCTGTTGTAAGTTCTCCTTTTTCATTTCTAATGTTACTGATTTGAGTCCTTTCCCTCTTTTTCTTGATGAGTCTGGCTAATTGTTATGAATTTGTTTATCTTCTCAAAGAACCTGCTTTTAGTTTTATTGATCTTTGCAGTTGTTTTCTTTGTTTCTATTTCATTTATTTCTGCTCTGATCTTTATGAATTCTTTCTTTCTGCTAACTTTGGGTTTTTTTGTTCTTCTTTCTCTAGTTCCTTTAGGTGTAACATTAGATTGTTTACTTGAGATTTTTCTTGTTTCTTGAGGTAGGCTTGTATAGCTCTAAACTTCACTCTTAGAACTGCTTTTGCTGTATCCCATGGGCTTTGGATCATCGTGTTTTCATTGTCATTTGTCTCTAGGTATTTTCTGATTTCTTCAGTGAACTCTTGGTTACTTAGTAACATATTATTTAGCTTTCATGTGTTTGTGTTTTTTACGTATTTTTCCCTGTAATTCATATCTAATCTCATAGCGTTGTGGTCAGAAAAGATGCTTGATATGATTTCAATTTTCTTAAATTTACTGAGGCTTGATTTGTTACCCAAGATGTGATGTATCCTGGAGAATGTTCCATGTGCACTTGAGAAGAAAGTGTAATCTGCTGTCTTTGGATGGAATGTCCTATAAATATCAGTTAAATCTATCTGGTCTATTGTGTCATTTAAAGCTTCTGTTTTCTTATTTATTTTCATTTTGGGTGATCTGTCCATTGGTGTAAGTGAGGTGTTAAAATCCCCCACTGTTATTGTGTTACTGTCGATTTCCTCTTTTACAGCTGTTAGCAGTTGCCTTATGTATTGAGGTGCTCCTATGTTGGGTGCATAAATATCATGGTGCCCTGACACTCAGGCTTTCTGGCCTCTGCAGTTGGGGCCATGTAAACTCCTGCTAGGGGAATCGGGCTCTTGTGTCTGTGAATCAAAGACATTTACTTCAAACCAGCATAGGAAAAATGTGAAACTTTTTTTAAGTTTTAACAGAGGTATTTCACAAAATACAAGTCAGGAAGTACAGTCATGTGTGATGGAATCCAGACTGCGAGAGCCATCAGGCAGCCACTCTGTTTCTCTCCATGTCTGTCTCTCTGTATATCTTGAACTCTGTGGCCACGTGGTCTTTTTATACCTGTAATCAGCCCATTAGCTTCATTCTTCTGTCGGCAGATGAGCTATCTTGGCTTTTCCACACACAGTGCTGCCTCACAGTTCTACATACAAGATTAAAGCCATTTCCAAATTTCTAAATTTCTTGCAAAGATTTTTGATTGGCTGAGTTTGGATAAGGTATGCATACCTGCTCTGGATGGTCAGTGGTTTGTGGTATAAATGTGGTCTTGGGGTTTGTCTCTATAGGTAGAAGTTAGATCTCAGAGAAAGAGAGCAGTTAATGAACAGAGAAGATATCTAGGTGATAGGAAGTTTTATCACAGTACTTGATACATAGTAATTGCTAAATAAATGTTAGATTTAGATTAATTACAATTAATTAGTTATAATTGTATAATTACAATTATATAGAACATAATAACAATTACAGAGGACAAAAATGTTGACCTGAGATAGGGATTCTGCATGGGGTGAACTAGGCTCGTATATTAGCTAGGTGACTGGAAGTTCATGGAATTCAAATTTGTGTCTTAGCCATAGAGAACAGACTTGGTTGCTGAGGCGGGAGGGAGAGGGATGGATTAAGAGTTTGGGCTTAGCCGATGCAAATTAGTATATATAGGATGGATAAACATCAAGGTCCTACTGTATAGTACAGGGAACTATATTCAATATCCTGTGACAAACCATAATGGAAAAGAATATAAAAAAGAATGTATCGGGCTTCCCTGGTGACTCATTGGTTAAGAATCCACCTGCCAATGCAGGGGACATGGGTTCGAGCCCTGGTCCGGGAAGATCCCACATGCCGCGGAGTAACTAAGCCTGTGCACCACAACTACTGAGCCTGCACGCCACAACTCCTGAAGCCCACATGCCTAGAGCCCGTGCTCCACAACAAGAAAAGCCACCACAACAAAGAGTAGCCCCCACTCAACATAACTAGAGAAAAGCCCACGCACAGCAACAAAGCCCCAACACAGCCAAAAATAAAATAAAATTTAAAAAAATGAAAAAATAAGAACATATGTGTGTGTGTGTATATATATATATATATATATAACTGAATCACTTTGCTGTACAGCAGAAATTAACACAACATTCTTAATCATCTATACTTCAATAAAAAAAATTGTCTTAGCAAAGTTCCAATTTATAATATCACAAACTTCCAAGATCACTATTAATAAGTCAAGTTGGATTTTTAAATTCAGTTATGTCAGAGATATAATTCTCTCCTAACCACATCCAACTTATAAAAAAGAAAAAGAGCCAAGAGTTCAATAGGCAGTTTCTAATATGTAACATTGATTTTTGGTCAAATAAGATAGAGCTAAGCTACTTCCTTGAACATTTCAAGTTTGTTCCCACATAATGACCAAAAAAATAATTTAAAAGCAACAAGAAGAATTTTGAGTATGTTCCATCTTTGAAGTCATTTTTGGAAAGTATTAGGTAAACTTCAATATTTTACTTACAATCATCCATCACTTCTCAGTAAAACTTTCACTGGGAATATTGAAACCATCCCAATGGGGTTAAAGCAGGCCCAGAGGCTCAGAAATTTGCTTTACAGGAAAATATAATCTACAGAGCTCTAAGGTCTGAGTTGGTGTGATTTTTTTATATGACAAAGCCAATTATAGACATATTTACTTTCTACTTACTGAGAGTTAATTTAAGCTAACATCATTTCATATAATATTCCTTAGGAACTAAGTCCTTTGTTTTGTAGGTAAGTAAAATTGTTTTTGACTTCAAAAGGAGTTTTGCCCATCTTAGAAACAAGATCATGTTTCTAGGCATATTACCCTTTCGTGATCTCCCATTTCTCTTTACTTCTTTTTAGTTCCTTGATGTTTGAAAATTCTGGTGGACTGTGTATTAATGGATAGGTACAGCTCCCATGATAGTTTGCATTAATGTCTCTCCTCTTTGCCTCAACTGCATAGATTTTAAGAAAAATTCTGTTGGCATACTCCTGACAAATTGCACATTGTAATACATATAATAACTTAAAAATATACCAACATGTATTTAAAATACTAGGGTATGTGTTTTATATACAGTCCACAGCATTGGCAGAATGCACAGATAAGATACATGTGTTCTGTTTTTGCTCTGTTGCACTAGTAAATTACTTTTGAAATGCAGGTATGGGCCATGTAAGAGGGTAGAGAAGCTATACCAAAGGGTTGAATTTTACCAATTATTTGTTAGCTCTAAGAATTGATGGGGCTTCCCTGGTGGCACAGTGGTTAAGAATCCTCCTGCCAATGCAGGGAACACGGGTTCGATGCCTCGTTATGGAATATATTCCACATACCGCGGAGCAACTAAGCCTGTGTGCCACAACTACTGAGCCTGCTCTCTACAGCCCGTGAGCCACAGCTACTGAGCCCACATGCTGCAACTACTGAAGCCTGTGCGCCTAGAGCCTGTGCTCAGCCACAAGAGAAGCCACCATGATGAGAAGCCCACGCACCGCAAGAAGGGTAGCCTCCGCTCGCCACAACGAAAGAAAGCTGGCGTGCAGCAACGAATACCCAACACAGCCGAAATTAATTAATTAATTAAAAAAATTAACTGATTAAAAAAAAAGAATTGATGAGGGACTTCTCTGGTGACACAGTGGTTACAAATCCACCTGACAGCTCAATATCAAAAAAACAACGCAATCCAAAAATGGGCAGAAGACCTAAATAGACATTTCTCCAAAGAAGATATACAGATGGCCAACAAACACATGAGAAAGGATGCTCAATGTCACTAATCATTAGAGAAATGCAAATCAAAACTACAATGAGGTATCACCTCATACCCGTCAGAATGTCCATCATGAAAAAATCTACGAACAGTAAATTTTCTCCACCCTGGAGAGGGGTGGAGAAACAGTAAATTTTCAGTAAAAAATCTACAAACAGTAAATTTTCTCCACCCTGGAGAGGGTGTGGAGAAAAGGGAACTCTCTTGCACTATTGGTGGGAATGTAAATTGAAACAGCCACTGTGGAAAACAGTATGGAGGTTCCTTTAAAAACTACAAATACAACTACCATATGACCCAGCAATCCCACTACTGGGCATATACCCTGAGAAAACCATAATTCAAAAAGAGTCATGTACCACAATGTTCATTGCAGCACTATTTACAATAGCCAGGACATGGAGGCAACCTAAGTGTCCATTGACAGAAGAATAGATAAAGAAGATGTGGCACATATATACAATGGAATATTACTCAGCCATAAAAAGAAACTAAACTGAGTTATTTGTAGTGAGGTGGATGGATCTAGAGACTGTCATACAGAGTGAAGTAAGTCAGAAAGAGAAAAACAAATACTGTATGCTAACACATATATATGGAATCTAAAAAAAAAAAAAGATATGAAGAACCTAGGGGCAGTACAGGAATAAAGACACAGGCATAGAGAATGGACTTGAGGACACGGGGAGGGGGAAATGTAACATGGGATGAAGTGAGAGAGTGGCATGGACATATATACACTACCAAATGTAAAACAGATAGCTAGTGGGAAGCAGCTGCATAGCACAGGGAGATCAGCTCTGTGCTTTGTGACCACCTAGAGGGGTGGGATAGGGAGGGTGGTAGTGAGATGCAAGAGGGAGGGGATATGGGGATATATGTATACATATAGCTGATTCACTTTGTTATACAGCAGAAACTAACACACCATTGTAAAGCAATTATATTCCAATAAAGATGTTAAAAAAAAAAAAAAAAGAATCCACCTGCCAATGCAGGGGACACGGGTTTGATCCCTGGTCCAGGAAGATCCCACGGGCTGCAGAGCAACTAAGCCCATGTGCCACAACTACTGAGCCTGTTCTCTAGAGCCTGTGAGCCACAACTACTGAGCCCACACACCACGACTACTGAAGCCCACGCACCTAGAGCCTGCACTCTGCAACAAGAGAAACCACCTCAATGAGAAGCCCATGCGCCACAACAAAGAGTAGCCCCTGCTCACCGCACTAGAGAAAGCGTGTGTGCAGCAATGAAGACCCAATGCAGGCCAAAAATAAATCAATTAATTAAAAAAAAGAAAAAGAATTGATGAAATACATTCCATTGATGCTTGGAATTCCTTTCAAATGAAAATGCATAATCAGTCTTCCTTGCTTCTCTAAAGAGAGCAGGTATCAAGGTTTCTCTCTTGACAAGTCAAGGCAAAATTTCACTAGATGGATTTATGCAAATTGATATTTAGATGAAGATATCTAAAGTCAAGGTCAAGACCACACCCTGAACTGCATTTGGTTTTCAGAGGGCAAATGGGAACTCCAGAATCATTTGTTTTCATCATTATTTTGCTGCCCCCACAATACACGTCATAATCAAATTCAGTCTCAGCAGAGAAGGTTGACCATAGCTCCCTGATTTGTAATGGTACCTGGCTATAGAATCAAGATATATCCATATGACAAACATGCTTCGTCCCGTCCCGTCCCCCTCCTTGCTGTCAGTCATTACTTCATTCCTGTTTGGGAAAGTAATGTTAAGCTCAGTTATTTGAGTTGTTTTCTTAATTAATTGAGGTTATGTGATCATAACAAAGATTTTGGCAGCAGTGGCTAGAACAGACTTAGTAATGATGATCTATTATGACCAGGTGGACTTTTTGACGGCTGATTTTTACCTGACAAGTGTTGTAAAGCCTTTAATTAGATAAATATAGCTAACAAGCTGACCTCACCATCTGCTGTCATTTCTCTTCCTGGGTAGAGCATATTATGCTCTATGAAATGTTAACGCTGTTTAGTGCAGGCCCCTTCAAGCAGCCCTGCACAGAACTTACAGTTCATCTATCAGTATAATCCAAGGTTGCCTACGTCTCAACTTATTTATGGCCTCCTAACCAGAAAACAATTTTCCAAAATCAGTTGGTGGGGATCTAAACAATTCCATTCTTGCTCCAAACCCAAGGAAGTAAATTAAGCCCCTTTCTCTTTTATCCAGTCAATGAATCGCTGCACATCCAAGAATTCAGAAGCTTGAAGTGCTTGCTTTGCTGTGATAACTGGCGCCAGCTATGGTGACATGGTATAATAATGGCTGTGAGGCAGTGAGACAACGGGCAGCGTAGTGGAGCTGCTGTACCTGACTCGAGTCCTTTTCAGGACTAAGCTGTTCATTTCCCCAGCTGCTGGGAGTCTGGGCAGGGATGGCTCACAGATGTGCTCTCCCACCTCCCCCAGGAACTGCCCTTAGTCAAAGGCAAATGCCTGGCTCTGTTACATGACCTCTGCTACAGAGCTCCCCATGGGATCAGTTCAGGCTCTTTGGCAAGATTATCTCAGCTCAACTTCTCCCTCTGCCTAATCTTGCTTCCCTTACCCCTTACGACATTGTTCCTGAGTTCCCCAATAAAATCCTGCACCCAAATCTCTTTCCCAGAGGCTGTTTCCTGGACACCCAAGCTGTAACATACAGTTAGGTCACAAGGCCTTGCTTGCAGAAAAATGTTGGACTTGTACCAGGCTGATTTTGTTTGTTTGCCGTAAGACTTTCTCCACGTTTTTCTGTCTCCTCCCTGTGGGTAAGAGAGATTGTGGCTTTATTATGTGCTTCATTATGGATAGAGTATGGTGAGGGCTATATCTTATCTGGATTCACACACACTCTCCCAATGCATAAGTCGTATCAGATACAACTAAAGCACTCGTGCATTCAGTCAAGGATTTCAAGGGCACAAGTTGACCTTGGAATGTCTCCTGTCTACATCTTGTGCGTTTTTATGGTGCATCCCTCTATTTCCTCCCTCCCCAATGATCACCTACTCAAACTCCTAGCAGCTCTCCTAAGCTATAGTTTTGCTGCCAGCAGAGTTTGTGTATTTTGTATGCTTCAAGAGTTCGGTTTTTGGCAAACTAAACCTAAGATGCTTCTAAGATATTCAAGAAGAGATTTCAAGTAGGCTATTTGATCAAGCAATCGTGAACTTGGAAAAGAAATGCTGATGTTAGTATAAAAGTGCTATATGAAACCATGGGAACGGGTTGAGGCTATTCTAGGGAGAGAGGAAAGACAGAGAAGAGAAATTAGGATGAGATTGAAATCTCCTTTTAGAGACCTGGCAGAGAATGTAGGGCATGCAAAGGAGACTGAGGAAGAACAGCCACATAGAGAAAATTAGGAGGTGGTGGTATGCTGGGAGCCAGAGTGCTTCAGGAGGGCTGGGGTGGTCAACTGAGGGTTCTTTTTAATAACAGCTTTATTGAGAAATAATTCACATACCATAAAGTTTACCATTTTAAAGTACACAATTCAGACACTTGAGCATCCATTATCACTATCTAATTCCAGAATATTTTTATCCCACCAAAATATGAATTGGCCTATTCTGGACATTTCATGTCAATGGAATCTTACAATATGCAGTCCTTTATGATTAACTTCTTTCATGTACGTTTTCAAGATTCATCATGTTTTAGCATTATCAATACCTTATTCCTGTTTATTGTCAAATAATATTTTATCACATAAGTATACCACACTTTGTTTATCTGTTATTAATCCGTTGATGAACATTTGAGTTGTTTGACTTTATGGCTATTATGAATAATGCTGCTAGGAACATTAATATATAAGTTTTTGTGTGGATATGTGTTTTCAGATCTCTCGGGTATATTTGGAAGTAGAATTGTTGGGTCATACAGTAGCTCTAGTTTAACTGTTTGAGGAACGGGTAGACTGTTTTCCAAAATGGCTTCACTATTTACACTATTTTACTCTCCCCAGCAGCAGTGAACGAGGGCCCCAATTTCTCCACAACCTCATCAACATTTGTTATTGTCTGTCTTTTTGATTATGGCTATCCTAGTCTATGTGAAGTGGCTTTGATTTGCATTTCTCTGAGGATTACTGATGTCGGGTATATTTTCATGAGTTAATCGGCCATTTGTCAATCTTCTTTGGAGAAATCCTTTGGCAGATTTTTAATTGGAGTATTTGTCTTTTATTATTGTAAGAATTCTTACAGTCTCTTACCAGATATATAATTTGCAAATATTTTATCTCATTCTGTGGGTTGTCTTTTCATGTCCTTAGTGATGCACTTTGAAGCATAAAAGTTTTTAATTTTGACGAAGTCCAACTTAACTGGTTTTAATTTGGTTGCTCGTGCTTTTGGTGTCATGGTCAACTGTGCTTTGCCTGTTGGGAGAGATCAGGTAAAGCAAAGACAGAGAAATAGCCACAGGTTTGGCAACAGGAAGTCATTTGTGACCTTGGAAGAAGGTTTATAAAATGCTGAGGTTGGACTCCTGCTGCAGTAAATTGTGAAGGACTAAGGAGAACACCTAAGCCAAGTCCTGGTCCAGAAGTCCATGGGGTATAAGAGAAAACAGCCTCCACTTGACAGGGCTGCAACTTGCAAGGGAGATGTCCTGAGGTGTCAACTTTTTACTTAAGAGAGAGAGTCAAGGGAATGTTCAGGAAAGAGGTTGAAACATAAGACAGTCCTGTTGATCAGTGTTGGAAAGTTAGAGAAGGCACAGGAAAGGGTTATGGGGCTGTGGTATGACTGGTAGATTGGGCCACTTTGAAAGGAAGCCTGAATGAATTCTAAATGTATCCTTTGTCTTTGCATCACAAGACCAAGACTCAAAATTCTGAGACGATCCATCCAGTTAAAGAGACCTCTTTCTTCCAGGGAGCAGAGAGAAATAAGGTCTAGCACTCTTGGCTTATATAGTGGGAAACTGAGTACTACCTCCTACCAATACTACCCACAATGGAGGCATCCACAATTGGGAATGGAAATTGGATTCTGGGTTGCTATTCCTCCCCAAACAAAAAATACATAGACTATTTGTTAAATTTTTGTGTCTACTTTAAAAGAATGTTTTAGATAAAATTCTCTTGGCTAAGTGACAGAGATTCAATATCAAGTCAAATTCACATATAAATATCTGATTTGCTGTCACTTGTAACTATAGGCTTAGTCTAGATGGTTTGAGGTATGAATTAGATCAGCCTAGATTGTGGGGGGAGAGTGTAATCTTCAAAAGTATTTTTAAGGCATCAGATGTTCCTGGAGTTAAAGTATTTTCAACCCATGCATCCACATATAAAGAAGATTCATTGAAAATAATCTTTCCTGTATATGTAAAAATATGCTAAGCATCTGCTTTGATTTTTCCCATTCTACCTATGGCTGCTTGCCGCAGTATAAAAATCCAACAAGAAGCCCTTGGCAAACATGATTTAATTTTACTGACATACTTGCATCAATTCTCTAATTTAAATTCTACATGTGCTGGCTAGGGTTTAACCTAAGCTGCTTAAGTTCTGTGGATTAAATTGGATAGATTTTTTTCCCTTCTCCCCACATAAAAATCCAAATATTCAAGGATGGGTAAATGGCTCTGCTCCATACTAGTAATCTTTGCTCTCAATGTGTGGTTTCCATCTCCAGACCCAAGGCCACTGCTATAGCTCATCCCATTTCCAACTGGCAGTAAGGAGGAAAGGCTGTGGTCCAGGGCAAGCAACTTGTCTTTACATTAGAGTTGCCCCAGAATTTGCATTTGCCCCAGAATTTACATCGCTTATGATCACATCCCATTGTCCTGAATTTAGTCATATGGCTACTCCTAGCTGAAAAGGAGGCTGAGAAATGTCTTTGCCATGAGCCCAGCTAAAATAAACAAGTTCTAGTCCTCAAGGAAGAAGGAAAAAATGGATACTAGTTTAGCAACCTTCACCAAATCAGGGGACAGCTAATGTGTGAAAGTTTACCAGTTTTTCCACAGTTAACTCAATTCTTGTTACAATAAAGTGCAGAGAAGAATGTCCTATTGAACAAGGAAACTCTTCCTGTCTGCTCTTTAGAGGGAAGAAACGATTAAACATTAGAGTCAAGAGCATGGGAAATCTCTGGGTTGATAATTCAAGTTTTGTTATGTACTGGCTCTGAGACTTTGAGTAAATGACTTCACGTTTCTGTGCTTTATTTCCTCATAAGGATGATAGAAATGAAAAATGCTTGGAACGGTGCCTGGGTTATTGCAAGCATTCAGTTGATACTAGTTAATATTCTAGCAGCCACTGGGGGTAATTAATTACTTTTTAGCTAACATTTTTAATTATTAAAATATCCTGAAACTGCTGTTTGTATTAATATGAACATATACTGGGCTCCTAATAATTGTGAATGAATGGATAATAAGTCACTAAGACCAGGGAAACCCAGAGGTCAAAGTAAAAACAGGGCTTTATTTTCAGAGTCTGTCTTCTGAACAGCTTCAGGGAGTGTGGTCTGGTTGTAATTGATAAGGAAAATAGGGGTCTTTAATTGTTTCCAGTGCTGTCTTGTCTGATTAACACCATGATTTATGGCTGTAGTTCCATGGGGGAAAAATGATCTCAGCATTTCAGCTAGTAATTCCAAATGTGACACAGATGACCTGGACACCTCATGGTAGAAAGTAGAAAAGAAGCTTAATGTAAAATCCAATCTTTGAGGCCTTTTGTGGTCACCTCTGCTACTCAGAATCCACTCAGGCCTTATGGGCACCACATCCTGGGTTTAATGCATGTACCTGGTTGATCAGATGTTTCTGGGATCATTATATCTCGTGGGGTTCCCAAGGCTCTGAAACTAAGCCGCTTTGGGCTTTTTTTTTTTTTTTTTTTTTAATAGGGAGAGGAAACAAACATTTTCATCTTCCTATTTCTGTTTTTAGTGGAATATCAACATTTTGGGGGGGTCATATTTGAAGTGATGACTAGTCAGTGAGAAAGCACTGGAGCATGAAGAAATGCATAAGAAAAGATGGTACAAAGAAATGGCAAGTTGTCATCTAGAGACTAAAAATATAGGTGGAGGGGCTCACTTAGGACCAGTTCATGAAGAGAGATACCTCTGAGATTGTACCTCCATAGGCTTGAGTCAATAAAAGTTCATTTGATTCACTGTCAGTTCTTTGGAGATAGAAATGTTTGAAAACTTGGCTCATTTCCACTGAAGAAGAGTTTTTCAGCAATTCCAGACAAGGGTCCCAGAGTCCAAAACTTCCTGTGATGAATCTATCAAGGTGTTATAAAGAAACTTCCCAAATGTAGGTTAAGGTCTGAAGAAGTCTACTTTACAGTGTGTATCAGTGAGTGAGCCAGGAAACTCCACCCCATTTCCCCCGCCACTCCCGCCTCCCAGAAATTCTGACTCTACAGAATAGGAGGAATAATTGAGTATTCTGACCAATGGAAAATAAAAGCTCTCTAAAGACATGAGCGATAGTATATTTGGGGTAGGAAATTGTATTAGTCTTCAAATAATAAAACATCAAAAGTAAAGTATTCCAAGAAAGACTGCATCAAGGGCCATTACAGCAATCTACATTAGAACAAACATTAGTGTTATATATTGTGCTGTGTTTTGATTTCTGACTTTCACTTCCCCTTAACATCAACCACTCCCTTCCACTGCATCCTATGGACTGCTGATACCCCAGAACTGCTCTGAAATAATCCCCAATACTCTACCCTTGGCCCACCACTTCCTCTCCTTCCAGTTCTCACTCCTTCCACATCCTCTCTTTGGCTTTATCTAAACCTCCAGTCACATTCCTCCAAGTCTGTTAGACCTCCACAAGTTTTTACTTCCTTCCCTGCCTGGCCTAGCCCAATGACCCTTTGCTTTACATGTGTCTTTAGGCTTTGGTCTTTCATGCCCTACTAATCCTCAACTATGATAAACCAGGATAAAGGCAACTTTCATCTGCCTTCCTGGGAGCTAGACCTTGGCCACTGAATGCCCTTGGAGAAAGTTACAAAATTGCACCAACTGGTGCCATCACAAAATCAGGATCTCTAATCTCAGTGGGCCCTCCACTGCCTGGTGATTCTTACAGGTATTTAAGCATCACTGACTCTAACAAATTTGGCCAAAACTTCACAACTCTCCTCAGGCCTACTTTACCAACTCACTGTCCTTACTCTCAGTAAATAAGTCTCTTCCTGCTGCATGGATAAAAGAGGGCCACTAGTAGTAAACTGTATAAACTCCTGCTACATCTCTACTGTTCTTTATTCAGCATCAAGAGTTCGAGATGAATAGGCATCCCTGCTTTTCATCCACCCTCTGGATTCCTTCTCATCCTCAGGAACATCTTCACCTACCCTATAGGCCAAAGATTTCTCTCTCAGATGTATTCTGTTGCAGACAGAACTGTTCTGTTTGTCCTTCCTGCTTCTCCACAACTCTGCCTTAGGTCAGACTGACCTTCCTGCAAACCCCCAAAGGAGCCCCTAGCTGGTCTTCCAGCCTCCTCCATTCTTTGCTTCTTCCAGTCTCTCCTCCTCACCACTGTGAGTAATCTTGCACAGCAATCTTTCTAAAACATAAGTCTGAGCATGCTTTCCTCCTGCTTGAAATCATTTAGAGGCTCCTCATCACCACTAGAAAAAATGTCCCAAGATCCCTGGCATGACAAACCATGCTTTTCATAATCTGTCCCTGCCCACCTCTTTAGCTCCATCTCTCTACTCTTGGTTTGCTACCAGGTGCTCCTGCAGTCAGAGTCCACTTAGCATCCCCTAAACACTACATGCTTGCTCCCAGGTCTCTGTTGTGCAGGTTTCTCTTCCTGGAATGTCTTTTGCCTGTCATGTCATTCCTGGTGGCTCTTCAAGTCTTTGATCAAGAGCTACCACCTCTGTGATGTCTGCTCTGTCCCACTTTACCCCAGTACCCCTCACTCTAGGTTAAATGCCTCAAAACTACCATAGCATCTTCCTCATGATCCTTTTATAGGCCTTATCATGCCTTATCATTTATTCATCATTTTAGCTAGTTATTTTTTACAGAAGTAAATCAATCATAGAAAAATGGAAAATACATATAAGCAAAAAGAGAAAAACCCAAACCTAAAATTCCTCTACCCAGATTTAATCAATACTAACTTTTGGGCATATACTCTAGAATATATTTCCAAGTATGTATGTGTAAATAATTATTTGACAATGGGCTTATATTGTATATATTATACTACACATTTTTTTTTAAAAGTATTTATTATTTATTTATGGCTGTGTTGGGTCTTCATTGCTGCTCGGGCTTTCTCTAGTTGTGGCGAGCAGGGCTACTCTTTGTTGTGGTGCATGGGCTTCTCATTGCAGTGGCTTCTCTTGTTGTGGAGCACAGGCTCTAGGCACGCAGGCTTCCGTAATTGTGGCACGCAGGCTCAGTAGTTGTGGCTCGCGGGCTCTAGAGTGCAGGCTCAGTAGTTGTGGCACACGGGCTTAGTTGCTCCGTGGCATGTGGGATCTTCCCTGACCAGGTATCAAACCTGCGTCCCCTGCATTGGCAGGTGGATTCTTAACCACTACGCCACCAGAGAAGTACCTGTACTACACTTTAAAAATAAAAATTTTATATCATAGTTTTTGAGTTAGCAGTGTTATATTACCATGTCAAAAAAAATACATACACATCATAATTTTTAATAACTGCTGAGAATTAGTGTATACATATTTTATTAAAGCTATTCCCTACAGTTAGCCATTTAGAATATTTCAAGTTTTTACTATAATCAGTGTTGCAATGATTATGCATAACTATTTGTGTACATTTCTGATAAGGGTATTTTCTTAGAATAAATTTTTAGAAGTTCAATTCCTGGATCAAGGAGAATTTTAGAGAGTGTTGGTAGTTATTTGCCCAATAGGAAAATCATCTTTTGTTTAAAGATTGGTCTATTTCTCTTCCTTCCCATCAGGGTAGAGACTCCTACAAGCTGGACACATTGTCTTGTTATTTTCTGTGTCCCCAGGACCACACTTGGGAGTATCACTGCCTCACATCAAGCATGTCAGATTCATGCCATCTGGCTGATCGCCCTTTTCTAGGAATAAGAAAACACAAAACAGGTCAAGATCATTAGCCCTAGACAAACTTAGTTCCAGTATTTTCATGAAAATACATCAACCCCACAGTATGATAAACAGGGTATTTGAACCTATGCTTTGAATGGGATATATATCATGTAAATTCTGCATCTATGGGCCTTGCCACTCATTTGGTGATTAATCACTTGTTCATGCTCTCCATGGCACTTCTTGTGATTTTTTTTTTTACTAGTTAACATACATACCTCCATTTTTTTCTCAATTAAGAATAAATTCCTGGAAAATGGGGATGATTATACTTCTTTGTATGCCTGTAAGTTTGTGCCCTCAGTAGGCCCTCAATAAATATTTTTTAATTACCCCAATACATCTAATCTTGATCATGAAACTGCTAGGGGGAGGGACATGGGCCTCATTCTGCTAATGTTTTCACCCCTCATAAAGGGCCAAATAAGAGAATTAACTGCCTTTCACAGTGAGCCCTCAGCACACTCATTAAATATAGTTGGAGGTGACTCTCTGCTCAGTGTCACTCAGGGGTGGTAATGAGTGGATGGTCTTGCCTGAGGCAGCTGTTGGGCATTGCTAGGAGTCACATAGGAGGTCAAGGACAATTTCAGCACCTCAAAATAAATGCATAATTACTGTTGTCACCCAGCCCCCACCCTTCAGCCCACTAGTTTCTTCACTATGTTTCTAATATATATATATATATATATATATATATATATATAATTTTTTTATTTATGGCTGGGTTGGGTCTTTGTTGCTACGCACGCGCTTTCTCCAGTTGTGCTGAGTGGGGACCCTCTTCACTGCGGTTCATGGGCTTCTCACTGTGGTGGCTTCTCTTGTTGCAGAGCACGGGCTCTAGGCACATGGGCTTCATTAGTTGTGGCACGTGGGCTCAGTAGTTGTGGCTCGCGGACTCTAGAGCACAGGCTCAGTAGTTGTGGCGCGTGGGCTTAGTTGCTCCACAGCATGTGGGATCTTCCCGGACCAGGGCTCAAACCCGTGTCTCTTGCATTGGCAGGCATATTCTTAACCACTGTGCTACCAGTGTTCCTAATATTTTATGCATCTGACTTGAACAAATTTTCTGAATAACACACAGCCTTCCACCAATTTAAAGAATATGGGAATGTTCTTTTAAAGCCAGTAGCAGGAATATGGGAGCCATTACCCCCTCAACAGGTTGCTCAAGTGCTTTTGACTTGAAATCTGCAGCAATCAAGCACTCAAGGTTCAAAATGAACCCCACGATCTTAGTCTAGAAAGTCTTTGAAATCACAGCTGAGCATGATGAGGTAGAGAGAAAGAAGTAAAACAGGTTGAAACTTACTAAATAACATAAAATTACTATTAAGAGGCTACATCTCACTAAATACATGAGGTCAAGGTGATAACTAATCAGCTCATTTCTGTAAATTTTGACTTTTATTTTTTTAATTTTTAATTGAAGTATATAGTTGATTTATGATGTTGTGTTAATTTCTGCTGTACAGCAAAGTGATTCAGTTACACACGTATATATCTACATATATAGATAGATAGATACATTCTTTTTTAATATTCTTTTCCATTATGGTTTATCATAGGATGTTGAATATAGTTCTCTGCTGTACAGTACAACATTGTTTATGCATTCTATATATAAAAGCTCACATGTGCTAACCCCAACCTCCCACTCTATCTCTCCCCCAACCCCCTCCCACTTGGCAACCACCAGTCTGTTCTCTTTGTCCACGATTCTGTTTCTGTTTTATAGATAAGTTCATTTGAGTCATATTTTAGATTCCACATATAAGTGATATCATATGGTAATTTTAGATTCCACATATAAGTGATATCATATGGTATTTGTCTTTCTCTTTCTGACTTACTTCACTTAGTATGGTAATTTCTAGTTGTGTCCTTTTGACTCTTGGATTAGGAGTATTAAAAGTAGTTTCTGGGGAATTCTCTGGCAGTCCAGTGGTTAAGACTCTGAGCTTCCAATGCAGGGGGGATGCAGGTTTGATCCCTGCTCGGGGAACTAAGATCCCACATGCTATGCATCCAAGAAGAAAATAAAAAAAGGTATTTTCTGCATCTGTCCCATCTTATTTCATCAAGAGTAATGGAAGCCCCAGCCCCTAGTCACCTACCTACACCCAAACAATGCTCCACTCAGAGAACTGGGCCTCCACCTCCACTCCTCTTACCCTACTTCTCAGCCTTTGAGGTTTCATGAAGCAGTACAATAACAACAAAAAAATGGGGGGACGGTGATAAGGTTGTTACCTTTTAATTGTGCAAGTAAAGATATTGCGGGGAAAAAACCTCATCTACTACCACTAAAAGTTCAAAAACAGAATACTGTAATACCCTGGATAAAGAAGATCCCACAAAGAAAAGTTCTTCTCAAGTTAAGACAATTGGAAATTTAAGCCAATATATAAGCCAAATATATTTTTCTCATTTTACAAAAAATGTGTGAAAACTTCACAGTGGAGCAATATTGGCGTTTGAGAAGCTCCATTAGTCCGCGCTGGCATGCTTGCCACTTTTCCCAACCACACTCCTTTCTTTCTGTTTCCAGTCTATTGTTCTGGGCCACCACTCTCCTGCTCCCCTCACCTAGTACTTCTCCTCCTCTGCTTACACATCTTTTTTCTTGAAGCCCATGGAGCACTGATTCTATTGTGGGCCAGTACCCCTTTTTCTTGCCTTTTAACTCTATTTCTCCCCAGTTCTCTCCTTTAAGTTGCATCCCAGATATCCTGATTACACCCCATTGCCAGGGGACCCCAGCATTACTGAGTAGGAGGAATCAGTCTATCCCACTCACTTCTGGGAGATTGATGAACTTGACCAGATCCAGGCTTGAGGCTGCTCCTGCTTCTCCTGATCCAGAATTTACCCATTTCTAGATGATACTCTAAGTTGGTTGTTCCTTGGCCTTCTCGTCTAATTCCACTGAAACTTAAAAATATATATAAACAACTATTTGGTCATAAATTTAGAAAATTCAAAATAAAGACGTATTGTCACCCATAATTTCACTCCTTAAAACAACTATTACTGGTATCACTTTGGTGTATTTTTTAAGTATGCATCTTTGAAAACACTGCTGTAATCATAGTTTGCATATACATTTATTTATTTATTTATATCTTTGTTAATCAATTATACTCCAATATAAATGATGTTGTGTTAATCTCCTGTGTACAGCAGAGTGGTTCAGTTATACATATATATGTATCTATTCTTTTTCAAATTCTTTTCCCATTTAGATTATTACAGAGTATTTAGCAGAGTACCCTGTGCTATACACACACACCTTTCACTCCTGTGGGACAACTTCTGTAGTATAATTGTTTTCCAGTTTGTGGGTTGCCCACCTGGCATATATGATATTTGATTTTATCGCAATTGTGACTCTCCTACTGTCTTGTTGTGGCTTCTCCTTTGTCTTTGGATGTAGGGTGTCTTTTCTGGTAGGTTCCAGCACTTTTTTGTCACTGGTTGTTCAGCAGTTGTGATTTTGGTGTTTCTGTAAGAAGGGGTGAACTCACATCCTTCTACTCTGCCATCTTGTCTCCTTCTCCTGTACAACCAGTGTGTATACTTTAAATCTTGCTTTTTTTCATTTCAAACACTATTGGTTTTTCCTTGTTGTTCCTAGTCCTCAAATACATTTTTCAAATTAGCATATACCATTCCTTTTTTTTTAAAACATCTTTATTGGAGTATAATTGCCTTACAGTGTTGTGTTAATTTCTGCTGTATAACAAAGTGAATCGGCTATATGCATACCTATACCCCATATCTCTTCCTTCTTGCATTTCCCTCCGACCCTCCTTATCCCACCCCTTTAGATGGTCGAAAAGCACTGAGCTGATCTCCCTGTGCCATGCAGCTGCTTCCCACTAGCTATCTATTTTACATTTAGTAGTCTATAAACATAAGTGCTACTCCCTTACTTCGTCCCAGCTTACCCTTCCCCATCCCTGTGTCCTCAAGTCCATTCCCTATGTCTGTGTCTTTATTCCTGTCCTGCCCTTAGGTTTATCAGAACCTTTTTTTTTTTTTTTTTTTTTGAGATTCCATATACTGTGTTAGCATACAGTGTTTGTTTTTCTCTTTCTGACTTACTTCACTCTGTACGACAGACTCTAGGTCCATCCACCTCATTACAAATAACTCAGTCGTTTCTTTTTATGGCTGAGTAATATTCTATTGTATATATGTGCCACATCTTCTTTATCCATTCACCTGTCGATGGACACTTAGGCTGCTTCCATGTCCTGGCTATTGTAAGTAGTGCTGCAATGAACATTGTGGTACATGACTCTTTTTGAATTATGGTTTTCTCAGGGTATATGCCCAGTAGTGGGATTGCTGGGTCATATGTTAATTCTATTTTTAGTTTATTAAGGAATTTCCATACTGTTCTTCATAGTGGCTGTACCAATTTACTTTCCCATCAACAGTGCAAGGTTCCCTTTTCTCTACACCCTCTCCAGAATTTATTGTTTGTACATTTTTTGATGATGGCCATTCTGACTGGTGTGAGGTGATATCACATCGTAGTTTTGATTTGCATTTTTCTGATGATTAGTGATGTTGAGCATCTTTTCATGTGTTTGTTGGCAATCTGTATATCTTCTTTGGAGAAATGTCTATGTCTTCTGTCAATTTTTGGATTGGGTTGTTTGTTTTTTTGATATTGAGCTGCTTGTATATTTTGGAGAGTAATCTTTTGTCAGTTGCTTCATTTGCAAATATTTTCTCCCATTCTGAGGGTTGTCTTTCGGTCTTGTTTATGTTTTCCTTTGCTGTGCAAAAGCTTTTAAGTTTCATTAGATTCCATTTGTTTATTTGTGTTTTTATTTCCATTTCTCTAGGAGGTGGGTCAAAAAGGATGTTGCTGTGATTTATGTCATAGAGTGTTCTGCCTATGTTTTCCTCTAAGAGTTTTATAGTGTCTGGCCTTACATTTAGGTGTTTAATCCATTTTGAGTTTATTTTTGTGTATGGTGTTAGGGAGTGTTCTAATTTCATTCTTTTACATGTAGCTGTACAGTTTTCCCAGAACCACTTATTGGAAAGGCTCTCTTTTCTCCATTGTATATTCTTCCCTCCTTTATAAAAGATAAGGTGACCATATGTGTGTGGGTTTATCACTGGGCTTTCTATCCTGTTCCATTGATCTATATTTCTGTGTTTGTGCCAGTACCATACTCTCTTGATTACTGTATCTTTGTAGTATAGTCTGAAGTCAGGGAGGCTGATTCCTCCAGCTCCAATTTTCTTTCTCAAGATTGCTTTGGCTATTTGGGGTCTTTTGTGTTTCCATACAAAGTGTGCAATATTTTGTTTTAGTTCTGTGAAAAATGCCATCGGTAGTTTAATAGGGATTGCATTGAATCTGTAGATTGCTTTGGGTAGCATAGTTATTTTCACAATGTTGATTCTTCCAATCCAGGAACATGGTATATCTCTCCATCTGTTTGTATCACCTTTAATTTCTTTCATCAGTGTTCTAAAGTTTTCTGCATACAGGTCTTTTGTCTCCTTAGGTAGGTTTATTCCTAGGTAGTTTTATTCTTTATGTTGCAATGGTAAATGGGAGTGTTTCCTTAATTTCTCTTTCAGATTTTGATCATTAGTATATAGGTTTGCAAGAGAATTATGTGCATTAATTTTGTATCCTGCTACTTTACCAAATTCATTGATTAGCTCTAGTAGTTTTCTGGTAGCATCTTTAGGATTCTCTATGTATAGTATCATGTCATCTGCAAACAGTGACAGTTTTACGTCTTCTTTTCTGATTTGGATTCCTTTTATTTCTTTTCTTCTCTGACTGCTATGGCTAAAACTGCCAAAACTACGTTGAATAACAGTGGTGAGAGTGAGCAACCTTGTCTTGTTCCTGATCTTAGAGGAAATGGTTTCAGTTTTTCACCATTGAGAATGATGTTGGCTGTGGGTTTGTCATATATGGCCTTTATTATGTTGCGGTAGGGTCTCTCTATGCCTACTTTCTGGAGAGTTTTTATCATAAATGGCTGTTGAATTTTGTCAAAAGCTTTTCTTCATCTATTGGGATGATCATATGATTTTTATCCTTCCATTTGTTAATATGGTGTATCACATTGATTGATTTGTGTATATTGAAGAATCCTTGCATTCTGAGGATAAACCCCACTTGATCATGGTGTATGATCCTTTTAATGTGCTGTTGGATTCTGTTTGCTAGTATTTTGTTGAGGATTTTTGCACTGATGTTCATCAGAGATATTGGCCTGTATTTTTCTTTTTTTGTGACATCTTTGTCTGGTTTTGGTATCAGGGTTATGATGGCCTCGTACAATGAGTTTGGGAGTGTTCCTCCCTCTGCTATGTTTTGGAAGAGTTTGAGAAAGATAGGTGTTAGCTCTTCTCTAAATGTTTGATAGAATTCATCTGTGAAGACATCTGGTCCTGGGCTTTTGTTTGTAGGAAGATTTTTAATTACAGTTTCAATGTCAGTGCTTGTGATTTGTCTGTTTATATTTCCTGTTTCTTCCTGGTTCAGTTTCAGAAGGTTCTGCATTTTTAAGAATTTGTCCATTTCTTCCAGGTTGTCCATTTTATTGGCGTATAGTTGCTTGTAGTATTCTCTCATGATCCTTTGTATTTCTGCAGTGTCAGTTGTTACTTCTCCTTTTTAATTTCTAATCCTGTTGAGTCTTCTCCTTTTTTTTCTTGATGAGTCTGGCTAATGGTTTATCAATTTTGTTTATCTTCTCAAAGAACCAACTTTTAGAGTTACTGATCTTTGCTATTGTTTCTTTCATTTCTTTTCATTTGTTTCTGATCTGATATTTATGATTTCTTTCCTTCTGCTAACTTTGGGGTTTATTTGTTCTTCTTTCTCTAATTGCTTTAGGTTTAAGGTTAGGTTGTTTATTTGAGATGTTTCTTGTTTCTTGAGGAGGATTGTATTGCTATAAACTTCCCTCTTAGAACTGCTTTAGCTGCAACCCATAGGTTTTAGGTTATTGTGTTTTCATTTTTATTTGTTTCTAGGTATTTTTTGATTTCCTCTTTGATTTCCTCTGTGATCTCTTGGTTATTTAGTAGCATATTGTTTAGCCTCCATGTGTTTGTATTTTTTACAGTTTTTTCCTGTAATTGATATCTAGTCTCATAGGGTTGTGTTTGGAAAAGATACCTGATAGGACTTCAGTTTTCTTAAATTTACCAGGGCTTGATATGGGACCCAAGATATGGTCTATTCTGGAGAATGTTCCATGAGCACTTGCGAAGAAAGTGTATTCTGTTGTTTTTGGATGGAGTGTCCTGTAAATATCAATTAGGTCCATCTTGTTTAATGTGTCATTCAAAGATTGTGTTTCCTTATTTATTTTCATTTTGGATCATCTGTCCATTGGTGAAAGTGGGGTGTTAAAGTCCCCTAGTATTATAGTGTTACTGTTGATTTCCCCTCTTATGGCTGTTAGCAGTTGCCTTATGTATTGAGGTGTTCCTATGTTGGGTTCATAAATATTTACAATTGTTATATCTTCTTCCTGGATTGATCCCTTGATCATTGTGTAGTGTCCTTCTTTGTCTCTTGTAATAGTCCTAATTTTCAAGTCTACATGAGAATTGCTATATCTGATATGAGAATTGCTACACCAGCTTTCTTTTGATTTCCATTTGCATGAAATATCTTTTTCCATCCCCTCACTTTCAGTCTGTGTGTGTTCCTAGGTCTGAAGTGGGTCTCTTATAGACAGCCTACAAAAACGGTCTTGTTTTTGTATCCATCAGCCAGTCTATGTCTTTTGGTTGGAGAATTTAATCCATTTACGTTTAAGGTAATTATTCATACAGCAGGCTCTTTTTTTTTTGCGGTACGTGGGCCTCTCACTGTTGTGGCCTCTCCCACTGCAGAGCACAGGCTCCAGATGCGCAGGCTCAGCAGCCATGGCTCACGGGCCCAGCCGCTCCATGGCATGTGGGATCATCCCGGACTGGGGCACGAACCAGCGTCCCCTGCATCGGCAGGCGGACTCTCAACCACTGTGGCACCAGGGAAGCCCTAAGGTAATTATTCATATGTGTGTTCCTACTACCTTTTTCTTAATTGTTTTGGGTTTGTTATTGTAGGTCTTTTCCTTCTCTTGTGTTTCCTGCATAGAGAAGTTCCTTTAGCATTTGTTGTAAAGCTGGTTTCGTGGTGCTGAATTCTCTTAGCTTTTGCTCGTCTGTAATAGTTTTAATTTCTCCATCAAATCTGAATGAGATCCTTGCTGGGTAGAGTAAACTTTGTTGTAGGTTTTTCCCTTTCATCACTTTAAATATGTCCTGCCACTCCCTTCTGGCTTGCAGAGTTTCTGCTGAAAGATCAGCTGTTAACCTTATGGGGATTCCCTTGTATGTTATTTGTTGCTTTTCCCTTGCTGCTTTCAATATTTTTTTCTTTGTTTAATAATTTTTGATAGTTTGATTAATATGTCTTGACATGTTTCTCTTTGGGTTTATCCTTTATGGTACTCTCTGTGCTCCCTGGACTTGATTGACTATTTCCTTTCACATGTTAGGGAAGTTTTCAACTATAATCTCTTCAAATACTTTCTCAGTCCCTTCCTTTTTCTCTTCTTCTGGAACCCCTATAATTCGAATGTTGATGCGTTTAATGTTGTCCCAGAGGTCTCTGAGACTATCCTCAATTCTTTTCATTCTTTTTTCTTTTTTCTGCTCCCTGGCAGTTATTTCCACCATTTTATCTTCCAGCTCACTTATCCATTCTTCTAACTCAGTTATTCTGTTACTGATTCCTTCTAGAGTATTTTTAATTTCAGTAATTGTGTTGTTCATCACTGTCTGTTTGCTCTTTAATTCTTCTATATCCTTGTTAAATGTTTCTTGTATTTTCTCCATTTTGTTTTTGAGATTTTGGATCATCTTTGCTATCATTACTCTGAATTCTTTTTCAGGTAGGTTGCTCATTTCATCTTCATTTATTTGGTCTTGTAGGTATTTACCTTGCTCCTTTTTCTGTAGCAAACTTTTTGTTGTTTCATTTTTTTTTTTTTTTTTTTGATGGATGATGCTGTATTCCTGTCTTACTGGTTGTTTGGCCTGAGACATCCAGCATTGGAGTTTGCAGGCAGTTGGATAGAGCTGGGTTCTGGTGCTGAGATAAGGACCTCTGGTAGGCCTTACTCCTACTGATATTCCCTGGGTTCTCTGTTAGTCCAGCGGTTTGGACTCAGAGCTCCCACCACAGGAGCTCAGGCCCAACCTCTGGCTTGGGAGCCAAGATCCCATAAGCTTTGTGGCACAGTTAAAAAAAAAAAAAAAAAAAGGAAGAAAGGGAAAAAGGAGCAGTACAATATCAAAGGATAAAAAACAAAATAAAATTAGAAAGATAAAAAAATACATTAGGAAAAATAAAAATATAATTGAAACAATTGCAACAAGTTAAAATAAAACCACAACAGAAAAAAGAAAAAAAGAAAAAGGCGGGGGGAGAACAAGCCAAAAGGAGAGATCACTAACAAAGTATAAAGAATAAAATAAAATTAGAAAAATAAGATTATTAGGAAAAAGAAAAATATAAAAGAATCAAGAACAATGAATCAACAAGGTAAAACATAACCCCAATCTAAAAGAGGAATAAAGAGAAGAAAAAAAAGAAGAAAAGCCTTGGCTATGGGGGTGGAGTTTAGGTGGGGGGTGGAACTTAGGCAAGGCCAGTGTTTTGGGTAGGGTGGAACCTAGGTGGGTTGGAGGGTGATGTTTGAGCATGGGGTGGGGCCTCTGCTTAGGACCTGCACAGAATGGGAGAGGCAGCACCTTCAAAGGAGTGCCTCTGGACTGTGGGTTTCCGGAGTTTGGAGGTAGGGCTCTGAGTGAGGGTGTGTAGGTGGGGTTTAGGCCCAGCTTGTTGGAGGGTGTCACTGAGTGTAGAAGTAGGGTCCTGGGAGGGATTATAAGAGCGGGGCTTGGGCTCTGTGCGGCAGGAGGGAGGCTCCGAGGGCAGAGGATTAGGCCCAGGAGCCCAACAGGCTTCCTGGTGCCTAAGTGGACAGGTAAATCGCTGGCCCCATTCCCTTCCATTCCTTCATTCCCTCTCCCACTGTCTCCCCCAGGGTCTCCCCCATCGCCACTGGACCCCTAACCATGGGTGGTAGGTGTAGGAACTCCTTCCCTCCCCCAACCACCCCTCAGGGGTCCTGGTCTGGAGGTCTGGCCTTTACTTTTGCTCCCCCTTCCTTCCCTCCCACTCCCTCAGGACCCACATGGATGGAGGGGGCCTCGGTGGGCAGAGGATCAGGCCCGGGATCTCAACAGGTTCCTGGGTGTCCAAATGGACAGGGGAAACATGGCCATGGTGCCTTTTGATCCTCTGCCCTCCCAATGGTTCCCCAATTTCCCCCTTTGGGCATGGGATCCCTTCCCCTCCCCAACCCGCCCCTCAGGGGCACCAGTCCCATCCCTCCTCTACTTTTCCTCCCTCTTCACTCTCCCCACGCCCCATGTCCTACCCAGTCGCTGGGGGCTCCTCCCGTCCCCTTAGGTGTCCGTGGTCCCCCACCAGTTCCTGGTAGGTGCCCTAGTTGTGAGGAGATGTGAATTCTGCATCCTCCTAGTATGCCATCTTGACTCCACCCCCCATTCTTTTGATTGGATGTTATATTTTATGTAGCTATCGCCATACTAACATTTCTATGACTTTAAATTTTTGCCTGTTGTTTCCCCATATACCCATGTTGCATTTTGAATTATTTTCTTCTTGTAGATTTCCAGTCATGAGTTACAGCTCAAAGGACATGACCATTTTTTAGATTCTGGATCCATACTGCCTAATTGCATTTCAAAAAGGTTATCCTAATTTAGTGCCACCAGCTATATCAATGAGGACAACTTATCACCATACTCTTCCCAGAATTGGGTGCTGTCATTTTATACATATAGCTAATTTTATAAGTAACAAATGTTACTTTATTGTTGTTTTCATTTGTTTTTCTTTGATTAGTAGTTCAGTTAGTTATTTTACTATGTTTGTTTATGGTTCATTTTTTGTAAATTATTTATTTGCCTATTAGCATATTTTCTCCCTTCCTTTCCAATACTTATGTCTCTTAACAGTCTTAATTATTATTTTAAAAAATCAATTTAGGTGAATTCTTCATAAGGATATTAACATTGTCATATATGGTGCAAACGTTTTTTTAGTCTGTTTGCTCTTTCATCTTGGCTATATTTTTCTCTGACTTATGTAAGTTTTGAAATTTCATGCCAACTTGTAAATTCTTAGGCTCAGACAGTTGCCTTACCAAGAGGAATAAAAAAGGGAGAAAAGAAAAGTTAACTGAAGTTGGTAAATGTTTAGTTATATTTGTTCTTGTCTTCAGGCCCAGCCATCAGATCAGTTGCATTAATTAGATCAAAGGTCACAGCCAGATTCCCCCTCACTTCCTCATAGATATGGAAGGATTCAGAGGGAGGTGAGGTGGGGTCAACTCATGGGTAGAGAGCATAATCCTGATGAGGGAAGCCCCTTTTTCTGGGTTTGGAACAAGGACTTGGGTAAGTTGTAGGTGGTGTGGCAAGAGGTTGAGGTACAGTGAGGGGAGGGATGATGGATGTACCAGGAGACCCTCTGCCAAGTTTCATTACAGGCTTGAAGTTCTTTTAATGCTGTGTATTTACCTTTTTAAAAAGAATTAATTATTTTCTAATAAGCTAATTTTCTCCCGCTTGGAGGGAAATAATGTGGGACGGTTGCCTCTTGTTCCCAAGTCAGTCACACTAAGACCTGTGTGTGCTTTTTTCAGGATGAGAAAATTCACATTATTGACACAAACGGAACTTGTAAACTGGGGATATGTGCAGAATTCTTTCCAGACCTGTCTAAAAGTTGTTTCTATTGGCTGCTTAGTGCCGCTACTAAAGAACAAAGAGGAGCCAGCCCCTTAAACCTCTTGCAAATGACTTAACAGATGGGCTTTACTCATGAATGGAATTAAAAGTTGCTTGTATTACTGCCAACCACTTCTCCCAGAGGAGTTTCATATAGGACCAGAAACTCCTCCCCTTCACTTCCTACTATCTGCCACATCCATGCCTTTGAAGTAGAAATCTCCTGGCAAACTTTGTATGTGCTTCGCAAAGAGCTCCAAATCCACATCTGTTTTGGATTTGGAGGGGAAAAAAAATAAAGTGAAACCAGTGTGGTCGTATCTGAATGAATGTTGCAGAAATCATTTTTAAAAATCTCTTAAAATATATCACAGTCAAATACGCATACAGTTGTTTAAACCATTGTGAAAAACAGGAGTTTCCTGCAACATTCCTGTCCTGCAGCCATTTTCACTCCAGAGGGGCCATCATTTTCAAGTTATTTCTTAACTTTTGCTCTTATATCTAAATTAAAGCATATTAAATTGCTACTTTTTGCTTGTCTTTAAATTTTAGGCATTACTGATTGACATCCTTATATGGAAGATGAGAATTTGTTATTCTCCACATACACAGATTCCTTCCTTACCCTCATCCTTCCAATATAATTTGGAGTTAGACCAATATATATTTTGCATTTCCATGACTATGTAAATATTATGTATAGCTGACCCCCATGGTATACTATAATTACGTTACTTATCTAAACATTTTTTTTGTTTTTTCTGGAGTACATTTTTTCCCCCCTGACTTGCATAGCTTTCCAGGTACCTCTCTTATCCATCCCTCAACTATCTTACTAAAGTATAATCTCCTCTCGGTAAATTGAAACACATCAAGCATTTCATTAGCCTCATCTTTGGGACACTGCACTCTGGCATTTATTATGGTTGTTCAGGTCAGTGCCCTCACTTCTAGGTTTTTGGCTTCTTCACTGATTGTGAATGACAGGGGTAAACTGGATAAGTGAGATGGTACTTGTGTTCAGAATGTTGGGGATTTTCTAGTATTCTATACAAATAGAGAATCTAAAATGCCTTCCTAGCAAGCTCTTCTCTGAGATGAAGTATTTTCAGTAGGCGCTATACTGTTAGTGCCTGTTACTTTAATGTTGTCTCATTTCTCCTTTTCATTTTCTTTGTAGGGTATCAACTTCCTTACACACAATTCTGTAAAATACTTACCTGGTTTAGTAACATTTTTCTCAAAGTTTAGGTAAGGCAGCAATATTTTCTTCCCACACAGCAAAAAATCACTCCATCAATATCCAATCTTGGAAAAATATTGCTGGTGGCACTAAAATTGGTACAACTCTTTTGGGAAATAATTTGCCAGTATGCAAGGTAACTACAGAAATCATCCTTCCCTTGCCTTTGCAATTTTAGTCTAGGACTCCATGCTAAAGAAGTAACCCAAAACATGGAAAAAGCTGTATGTCAGAAGAGTCCCAGTGGTATTATTTGTGGTAGTGAAGAAGTGGAAACGATATCATGTCCATTAATAGGGGAATGGCTAAGTAAATGGTGGGAATATATACTTCCCTTTTTATGTACATGTAATAACATGAAAATACTTACTGTAACGTTAAACAAAAAATCAGAGTAGTCCATCCAGGTACACCGTCATTAGCACTACGTAAAATACACATGTGGAAAACTGAAACCATCTACTCTATACAGCTTATGTCTACATGAACATGACCTCACTATTCCAATGTTTGCTGGCATAACTTTACTCTTCCAGGAGTCTCTTTGCCAGGTAAATAAGTTTATTTTTCATAACGTAATTTCTCAACAGACCCATCAAATTGTCAATAGAAAGTATCAGTTAACAGAACCCCTCAAACCTGCTGTTTCTAACCAACCCTCAACAATTATATCATGCATGATCTTTACCCAATCTTAAGGTCTGCTCATTGAAAGATCTACCTTAAACAAAACTCCAGAATTTCAATAAAATCTGATTTTGCCCTTGCCTCTCTAAGACACTGCCAAAGCTCTGTTGAGGTGGTGCTCCCCCTTATGGCAGTGGGAAGTGATCTCAGCCCTGTATTATCAGTAGATTGTGTTGGGATACGTGGGAAACCAGCACTCAGCAAAGAAGGAAAACTATGCCACATATGCATAAAGAAAAAGACAAAAGGAATATGTAAAAATAATAGTTATGTTGGGAGATTGGTGTTCTGTCAAATTTTCAAGTCTTTTGAACGGTATCCTTATGTAATGAGGACAAGGTTTATTTCATTCAGTAACTAAGAATTTATTTATTCTGATGATAAAGCCATCTTTTAATGTGTAAAGATCAAATAAAGGCAAAGCTGTGTAACTTGTTATTTTCTTTGTTGTGTTTTGTAGAGAAAATATCAATCTGAAGAGAAGACTACTAAGGTAGGAAAAGAAGCTATTCATATTGTAATGAGGCTTGTAGAATCGAAAGACTCATGGGTTCAGTGGTAATGAAAATGATCCCCAAATGCTCTAAAAATCACTTAATGTTGAGAAATAATCAGGAAGACATGGACAGTGACCTTTAAATGGGTTTTGGTATTTAGTGGAACAGAGGCTTTAGACAGGGGTTTGCTTAGCACTGAGTGACACAAATGTAAATCTAACACAGCATCGACGCATCTCACAAAATTAAAAGCCAGGGTTTATTAACAGACTTGGTAGTCAGTGGATTTTGCAGCGTTAAATGTATTTCCTATCAATCAACATTTTATGAAAATCAGGAGGAAAGCAGGCAGGCAGATAGTTTGCCCAACTGGCAAAAGCTGCACTCAACTAACTATTCCTTTTGTACACTTGGCAGTTATTTACACAGCTTCTGTTCCAGGTAAAGATATGCTGATGACAGGAATAAACACAAATATCAAGATTAATCAGGTAATTTTATTTAATATTTACCATTCAGCAGCAACCAACATGAACATCTGGGCTAACAGAATCTCTTGAAATGTTCTGCTATATAGCTGCTTCAGAAATACACACACATGATCAACTGTTCATTGCCAAAAAAAAAATTTTTTTTAAATGGCTTCAAGAGCAAATAACACTGATTTATACTGTGCCCAAGCACTAGTCAAGGAATCTATTAAATTACAGAGGAAAAGGAAATCAAAGAAGCTTTGTTATCTTATGCATGTCACCTTATTTAAATGGAAGGAAGTCTTTACTTCTTTAAAGCAACAGAAATACGGATCTATATATATATATATTTAAGGATGTGATTACAAACACAAAGTGTTATCATCAAAAGCAAAAGCTAGTTCAAGAAATTTTCAACCGAAAAACTTGCAAGATACAAAGCTAAAATTCATGTTCCTTTTCTCTATTATGAATAATTTCACTAAACATAAATATTTTAACATATATTAATTTTCTGACATTCAAAATTGTGAAGTCAATATGGCAGAATTATTGTTAGAAGCACATATGTACAAATATTTTTTTCCGTACATAAAGTATTTGGCATAATTATAACAATCATACTGCATCCACAACAGTTTGCTTTTATTTTTACTTTTTTTTTTTACACATAATGGTATCTCTTATTAAAATTAACCAGTTATGTACAAAAATACTTGAACATTTATTATAGAAAACCTCTATAACCAGCCTCAACAGCGTATACCTGCTGAATGGTTTCATTTAGGGAATATAAAAAAGTTGTCACTGCCTTCCAGGTAAGCTATCAACAAAAACATACACAGTTAAACTAAATTGAGCTTCCCAACAAAAGAGGGAAAATATTCAACAGTATGATTTAAAATACAGTTCATATCTATTGTCAGTTGAGTGTTATAAACAGTCAGTAAAGAAAACAAAGATACAAAATACGTTCCCACATACAAGGTGCTTTTTCCACACTCCCATGACTGTGGCATGAGCGTCCCTATCTAGATCTAAGATGCTGTGTTGCAGTATTCAAGCTAGAGTGGTCTACGGCCATCCTCCTTCAACAAAAGGACAACAGGATTAGCTAAGAAGACAAGCTCCATCAGTAATAATGGAGAGTTGTGAGGAATTCCTTATTTTGTTCAGGATTGAAAGTTAATGCCCTTGCCTTTTGAAAGTCCTTTTGCCATTTAATCATGCTAATATATTTTCTCTCTGTTTCTTCATTTACTCTATTAATTTACTGCTGTCCTGTATTGATTCCTGAATTCTTGTTAATGGGACACATTAATTTGTGCCTACTTAACACATGAACATCTGTTCTTCTTTAGTGACAAATTTGGTAGAGGAAACTATCAAGTGAGGAAGCACAAAATTCAAGTAAACATTTCTCCTACGGTCTTTTGCTTCATCTACCCGATTGGAACTCTGGAAGTAAATTGCACCTTGAAAAGAAATACAGTAGATACCATGGTGCCAGGGTACTAAAGGGTTTACCAACCAATTGGTAAAGTAGCGTTTTAAGAATGTAGACATCAGCCAAGGTCAAAAGCAACCTTAAAGAAGTATTTTGCTTCAAGAACAAAACCACTTCCAGTCCCAATCCTTGCAACCCCTTAAGTTTACTGTCTCACTAGCTTGCTTTAACTTTTAATTCTGAAGATGTGCACTCATCATTCTGTTCATAGAAAGAGTCAGAAATCTCACCTTATTTACAGAAGTCTTCTAAAATAAGGACTGTTGTGTTTGTTAGGATGTACATCGACTTAATAAGCTTTCTTGAAGTATCAAGTATTCAGTAAAAAGTATACATTATCACGCTTCATATTGTTCGACAATATTCTATTGGTTTTAAGATTAAACTATGTAAAAAAAGTGAACATAAAAAGATACAAAAGAAGGCTTTATTACTATTTATCACTTCCAAATGAGAAACGCTGTAGTGAAAATTCAGCCATACTTGGAACACCTGGCGTTTGAGATCAGTAACTTTTAATATTGTGCAACATTCTATTAACTAGTGAGTTTTAATTCCATTCATCTAAAGACAAATCTGAGTAAGTTATTAAAGTGCCTACACTAAATGTCTTCTCACCATACCTCTTATTTCTTGTAAACGGCAGAGAATTCATGGCAGGGAAATAGAGAAGGGACTTCTTATAACTGGGAGACTTTCCGGGGCAGGGGTCTGGGCCGCGGGCCGGGGTCCATCCTCCTGGTCCCATTCTCCAGGTGTCCCGATCGCGCCGCCAGAGGCTTGGGGGGCAAGGCGGGCGGTTCCGCCGTGATGGGGATGGACAGGCTGTGAGGTAGCGGGACCGGGCGCCGCAGAGTCCGCTCGTACACGCTGTACGGCGGCGGCGTCTTGCTCTCCTTGCGCACCAGCTCTTCAGACCCACTGTGGCCCGACCCCGGCGCCACCGACTGTTCGTTCACCTGATTTTCAAAGCCTGAGGTTTCCGACGTGCTACACCGGCTGAGGGACGAAATCCCACTGCTGTAGCTGCCGGACAGGATGGGTGAGTTGGAGATGAGTCCTGGGGAGTGATACTCCACCGGAGAGGGGGTGAAAGACTGCAGGGATCCCTGTGCGGAGTGGAAAGGGAGGGGTGGGGGAGACACAGCAGAGAGTCACCGACAGACACTGTGATGAGCTCAACTGTGTCCCCCACCCATCCTTAGGTTGAAGCCCTATCCCCTGACCCCCCACCCCCACCCCCACCCCATGTCCCTACATTTGGAGATACAGCCTTTAAAGAACGAGTAAGTGAAATTGAGGCCCTCAGGATGGACCCCAACCCAATCTGGTATCCTTTTAGGAAAAAAAATTGGACACAAAGAGACACCTAAGATGCATGCACACGGAGAAAAGACCCTGAGGACATAGGGAGAAGGTGGCCGTCTGCAAGTCAAGGAGAGAGGCTGCAGGAGAAACCGAGAATGGTGGCACCTTGATCTTGGACCTGTAGGCTCCAGAACCGTGAGAAAATACATTTCTGTTGTTGAAGCCCTCCCAGTCCGTGGGGTTTTGCTCTGCCGGCCCTGGAAGACTCATGCAGACACCCAGACTCAAATCTGAGTGCTGGCGTGCCTCAGAACCGCACATATACATCAGGCATTTATCTGCCAGGGCCGCCAGTCCATTCAGTTCACCTCACTGACCACTTTACTCTTTATCATGGTCAGGACAGAAAGAGGATAAAGGTACTCAGGGAGAAAATGCAGAGGCATATCATTAGTCCCATGGTTTGAAGGATAGGAAACTGGCAAAAACCAAAACAAAACCAAACCCGTTGGAGGTACCACTTCCCTTTCTAGCTCAACAGAACCACTGGAAGTTCTAGCAACAACTGCTCACTTTCTCTTACTGGAGATATTATTTTGAAGCTGAGCAGGGCTGTCCCGTTTGGATGGGGCATGAATTCTTCACTTTCCCACCATTCCCACCCCAACACATTGAGGCCTCCTGGCCTCCTTCACTCATTTGTTAGCTGTCTAGCCCCGCTGGCATTGGAATGTGCTACTTCCCTAAGGGTTCCACCGGGAAATACTGCCCCCTACGTACTCCTTGAGTCCATTCAAAGCATATTAGCTTCTTAAGGTCTTATAATAAAGCAACCTAAATGATTTTGTTCAGCCCAGTGTTTCCTAAACTTATTTGACCATAGACCATTTTTTTCATGTATCACATAAACGGCCTATAAAACCAAGAAACGTTACGCTAGACTAACTTTACCTTGGTTTCTCCTTTGAAACGAAAACAATGCTAGTAGACACAAATCCTTTCATTTAGCAGGAGCCTAAAGTTGAGCATGGCTAGTTAAGAGATCCAAATTTACTGCAATTTTTTGTTAAAAATTAGACACTAAGTTCAAAATAAGGCAGGTAAGCTGAGTCTTCACAGGGTTAATTCCATCATTTATTTGCTGATAAAACTATCAGTCAAGGAGCTTTCTGCATTCTAAGCACAGCAAAGCTAGTAACTTGGTAGCACTACGCCCTCTAATGTAACCCAGGAGTTACAACACAAATGTTCCACCCATTTTCTCTTCAAACCTATTTTGTAAAAATACGGCTACGAAGCTACCTATGGCCGGTAAGAACATAGGCAGGTCTGTGGAGAGACAGTATACACCACTTTGCTAACTATTTGGTGACTACTTGAACATTTTCAGCCCTTCGATTCTTTCTATTTTTTAAGAATCAATTCCTAGTCTTATTACTACTCTACACAATCAAGTTAAAAAATGCATGTGTGAATTCCATAGCAACACGAGGGGCTCTTTGCAAGCAAGGGGAAGTGCAACGATGCGGAAACACCATGTTGCTTTTGTTCCCATCACATCAAGATGACAGTCAATGGCTCAGGGTGAATGCAGTCCCATGTACTTTACAATTAATAGCTGCTCTACAGAATGCCAACCAAACTAGCAAATAATTTGCACCCACCAGCAAATTTTGACATCAGCAATGTTGGCAATGCAAACAAAATCACACTTCTTTGCAGTTTTCTCCATTGGGGGGGGGTTTCCTTCCCGATTCTCAATTTCTACCAGCAACAATCCTTAGCACCACAGATGTATGGGATCACAATGTGATCCCATGTGTTTGTAGAAGCTAATTTGTCCTTTTATTTTACATTAGTTAGAAATGTCTCATCAACAAAGGACATGGAATGTGTAAATCCTAAGTCATTCAGGTACAAAATCATTCTTTCAACACTCTCTTCAACCTCATATTAGCCTCTGGCATAGCAGCTCTGAACACCTGCCTCTGAATGTACTGACAATCCTTGCAGCCAGTCTGATTCAATTTGGATAGAGACTAAATATTATTCTTTTTTTAAAATTAATTTTTAAAAGTTTTGGCTGCATTGGGTCTTCGTTGCTGTGTGCGGGCTTTCTCTAGTTGCGGCGAGTGGGGGCTACTCTTCGTTGCGGTATGTGGGCTTCTCATTGTAGTGGCTTCTCTTGTTGTGGAGCATGGGCTCTAGGCGCATGGGCTTCAGCAGTTGTGGCACGCGGGCTCAGTAGTTGTGGCTCGTGGTCTCCAGAGCACAGGCTCAGCAGTTGTGGCACAGGGGCTTAGTTGCTCCGCGGCATGTGGGATCTTCCCAGACCAGGGATCAAACCCGTGTCCCCTGCATTGGCAGGCGGATTCTTAACCACTGCGCCACCAGGGAAATCCCTAAATATTATTCTTTACCTTCGTGAGGGATTCTGTATGTTTAGAGATGTTAAGAAGCCTATGTCTACATATCAAATCAAATGTCTGACCTTTAAAGCTTTCCAGTTTGTTTCCCAGAAATTTAAAAATTCATTTTACTGCCTTGTTTTTCATGATCAAGTATGTATCTCTAATGTAAATGGAAACCTTGGTGTAAAATATTACAAGAGGAAAAGTTGGCTTTGGCGTTTTCAAAATGGGTGAGGCTGATGAAAAAGGCACTGGACAATATTTAGTAGATCTTGATGATTGTTTTTCAGTATACGTGTTTGTTTTTGATGTCCCTTAAACCAAAAGACCAGGCTGAAAATGCCCTAGGAGATACATGGGGACCATTTCTTTCTGAATTCAGTGTACATTCTCACTCTAGTTTGTACATTCTCTTGCCACCATTTGGAGAAAAAGCCTAATAATCTGAAAACAAACGGCAGGCTCCCCAAAGGGAAAGCCTAGTGCTGTTTTCTTACCCATCTTCCTCTCCCCCTTCTTTATATGTTCTTTGCCTGGTCTGTGCAGATGAGAGCACCTCATTGATGTACCAGGGAAAAAAAGTAACGTGGGGCCAATCTCTAGCCTCAATCTAAACAAGAGCCTGTACCTTCAATGGAGATCGCCCAGCAGGCGATGGGGATACCGACGTCGTGTGTCTTGCTGGTGAAGCTGTAAAGACAGAGAGATCATTTCAATTCAGAAAACCAGACAGCTGACTACCTGCCAAAGCCCTCTGTGTGTACATACCCATATAGATGATCTAGTGCACAAGGGTCTAGGCAAGGGGGTGGGGAGCGACTAAATGGTGCCCACCCAAAACGGATTCTTCACAAAGGATGGCAGCTCCAAGACATGGGGTAATTAGTGAAAAGTCACCAGTGTATACATGATGCTTCAACCACAGTGACAGGACGCCAAGCTGGTCCAAAGTCCTTCCCACTTCCTCAAAGTCCATATGCTTCTCTGCTGCTTGGTCTATTTCAAAAGGTGCTTTTAGGTGTGAGGTGCCAGGGAGCAGACTTCGGGAGATAACTGCTGACTTTGGCCCTGAGCAGGAACTGGAAGACCCAAGTCATCCAGACAGCTTAGAACAGGTCCCAGAAATCTACTGACATCAGCCTCCCCTTCCATCCCCCAATATCCCTGAAATTGACAGGAAAGCCTTGGCCATATCATACAAGAGGTAAGAAGTTTTCCATTTTTCTCCCTAATGTTTGTCCTCGGGTCTTCCCTTTATCTCTGGGAGGTGGTATCCTATGGATTTTATCATCAAGGCCAAGAAGAACCCTCTCTTTGTTTCTCCCACCAGATTTTCAAGCCCTACACCCGGGACACAGCTTGTTTGATGGCACTGCTCTGTGTGTGCGCTTGTGGGTCAGATCCAGCTCTCTAAAGCATAACCACACATACTAAAAGCCTGCCGTGACACCGTCAACATGGTGTGTATAAGCCAGATTTCCCAATTCTGCCTACAGAGGTTTCAATGAGCTCAGAGTTTGCTGCTCTGTGATGAGCTGCCATTCTCCCAGATGTCACAGTGAGGGCTGTAACTCATAAGAAAACTGCAGAAAGGCTGAAGGGAAGAGAGACAGTTACCGATCCCCCCAACAGTGACCACACATGATGACATGAGGACAGACCATGACAGCAATCAGCGCAGAAGGGAAGGCAGCCCTGCCAAGTTAACCGGGAAGAGGTACGGTCGTCCGTGTACTCTGAGCCTAAGGAACCAGGAAGAGTGGCCGGTCCCCACACTGTGGGGTTGTGTGGCCTCCATCTTACACGCTAGGGCATGCTGTCAGCGTGTGCCATGTTCCATCACCACTGTTAGTTCTCCCGTGGCATCAGTTGTGGGTGTTGAGTATGGAAGAAAATCATGCACGTATAGAGAAGCAGATCTTGATTGGGAATGGTATGTCTGGCAGAAATCAAGGTTTACTATTACCTGGGACCCTCTTCCTCTCAACTTAGGCGTTCCCCGGTACCGTCACTGTGGGATGTGTAGCAGCCCCTGTGCGTACTGCATGTTTACAGTGATGTTTCTCTGGAAAGACCTATAGTAGTTCTATCGGTGTCCTTGTCTACAAGTCTGAATGAGCAGGAACCTAGATACCATGAATATTACTGTTCCTTAGAAAATGCTTTTTGAGTTCCCAACTTTAGGTACAGGCCAGGTTTAAATTGGAGGTTGCCTGAAAATATGGACATCATGAATAAAATACCAATTACTGGTTGATGAGTTTTAAACTCTCATGGTCACACTGACCTACTTATGCAGAGTATCAATTAAGGCTAAAGTTATTTCTTTTTCTGTTTAGAGATCTCACATGTCTGTCTTTCCAAATCTATTGGTGACTTTTTGCTTTGGCGAGTATAAAACAAACTGGGTAGCACATAGTTTATTTTAAAAAGAGAGAGGGGCTTCCCTGGTGGCGCAGTGGTTGAGAGTCCGCCTGCCGATGCAGGGGACACGGGTTCGTGCCCCGGTCTGGGAGGATCCCGCGTGCCGCGGAGCGGCTGGGCCCGTGAGCCATGGCCGCTGAGCCTGCGCGTCCGGGGCCTGTCCTCCGCAACGGGAGAGGCCACAACAGTGAGAGGCCCGCGTAACGCATAAAAAAAAAAAAAAAAAAAAAAAAAAAAAAAAAGAGAGAGAGTCATTTTTCTTAGTGAAAAAAGAAACTAGAAAGATGAGATGCTAAAATACAGCAAATGAAACATGGACGATCAATCCCGAAAAATCCATGAAAAACACAGTGTCATATTTTCTCTTGCCTTTAGGCTGTTGTATTTGTAAAGCTTCAAAACTACTCTAAATATACGTTAAGTGTTGAAAAGGCTCTCCCCATCACCAGGATGGGATAAGTAAAGCAGGGTAGCCCCTCTTAAAAACCGCCCCCATATGCAGGTCACCAAGCAACGGCTTGTTCAGGAGGAAAGGGGAACTATTATTGTTATAAACTCACGAAGGAAGTTTCTGAAGCATAATTTTCAGTGGTTCTCAAGTCTAGAAAGGTGTGGTAAAATACAGATTCTAAGGTCTTGGCCCAGAAACAGTAAAATTCTGATTCAGTAGGTCTGAGGTTAAGCCCAAGAATTTTGCTTCTTAAACCAACACCCTAGGGGATTCAGTGCCTTGAATGAACCCTTTGAGAAATATGACCCTTGAATACAGACCTGTCTAAGCAGCAGATAACTACGGATTCACTGTTAGTTGTTTTCCATAAGCCTATCCAAATCACGGTTAGTCAATCCTATTTAGGGGCTACCGGAAACTGGGGCATCAGTCCTGAAGAAAGTGGCTAGACTTAGTAAAGGTTGATGAGAATGAGGTGATTCAGGATAGCATAGAAAAGATGCTAGAGTCTCAGCAAGGTGAGGGTACCCCCTAAATTCTGAGGATGGCATGTAGGAAAGAACATTCTACAAAATCTGTCTGTGGGGTTTATTAGGAATGGTGCACTGCTTGACTTAGTGTAACAGGAGTTCAGGAAAGAGGGGGAACACTACAAAGAAATTATATAGCTACTACTAAGAACACCAAATGCCTACCTTTTTGAGGAATTCAGGACAAGCTGGAGTAGTCAATAAAAGTTATTTTATGAAAGTGATTGTTAAGTGCTTCAAATACCCACCAGTCTGTGTGGGTCTTGGAGGGACAGGGGGAGAGATAAGTTTCCCACCGTCCGACATGTTCTTGGCTTCCTTCCCACTGTCCAGGCTCCAGCTGCTAGGGGTGGGATTCACAGCTGGAAGGGAAAAACACAGCTAAAAACACACGGTCTACTTGGCCCTGTAAACACTCTAAATCTTAGAAGAAAGTCAGAATTATCCAGAATGAAAAAATCAACTGGATTAAAAAAAAAAAACAAACTTCCTAAATACCGAACTTTTACTTACTTGCCTACCTCACAGTTATAGTTGATATTTAATTGGGTGATAGCATGTCTCTTTCTTTCCCTCAAGCAGTCAAACAGAACTATACATCTCTACATGAGAGTGTGGAAACTTGTTGAGAATTATAGATCTGTTTAGATGCTGGATAACAGATGGAAGATGTAGTCACTAGACTATTGTAAAGCTTGATTTTTAGTAGAAATTTCTGGACTAGTGGCACCCTGAAAGGGGGAAGGCAGTGGCACGCTAATATCTCCACTGTCTGGCAGAATTAGTGGCAAGAAACAGCCACGCCACACCGTCCTGTTGGCCCTTGTTTCTAAAGTCAATGGGCTATAGTGAAGAATGTCCTAAAAAAATAATTTGGAGTACTGACGGTATCATTCCTTTTTTGTAATCTGCCTGCTCCATGCTTCAGCAAGATGCAGAAATATGGAACAACCCCGTTAGGAACAAGGGCAAGACACACAAGGTTATAAATAGCCGCTCTGTGATGAGGTTTACATCAAGCCTTTAGAGATTTCCAGTAGCTTGCTGCCTGAACAGACACTGCCACCTGATGGACATATCTAGAATTTCAACATTTTACTATTCTTTATATTCCCACTTTCATTGGATGGAACTACCACTCGTAAAATACTTTTCCTCCGGTCCTTTTAAATGTGCTTTGTGGTTTTCTTTGGTATAAAAGGTGAGAAAAAGACCACGTTCCTAAATTCTCCCGACAAAGATCAATATCTGACTTGTAACTTTAAAGCAAAATGTGTGTTTTAAAATAACTGGCTACAGTTCCGCTGATTTCTATTTTGCAAGGAAAGTTTTAACGTATCGGTGTACTCAAATGACGATGCGGTCGAGCTCTTAATAAAGACAGTTACAATGCACTTTACACGGATATTTCGTTAGTGATTCTTAATTCACTGGCCTGGGGACTGCTGATTTTTTGAGGGCTGACCCTGGGAGGTGAGCGGGTGCCTTGCTGCCAGCCCTGCCCCTCTGGCTGAGGAAGTCGCATTTAATCTGCTCTTCCTCTGCTGTGTTGCACAGACAGATGCTAACTGGCTATATGAGCTGCTAGGCATATGTTTGTTTCTCATTTTTTCAGGTGACCTTGAGGCAGGGCACACTCCATCATGCACGGGATTGCAATTCTTAAAGAACATCTGAGTCCCCGCAAACGACAGATGAGCTGGCAGAATGAACTCTGTAAGGCAGACACAAAGTGGGACCAGGGAATCGATCTGAGAAGGTGCTTTCTTTCATTGCGCTGAACAAGTAGCCTAATTGGCCACTTTGTTTCAGGTAGCGCAGGCCTTGCCTCGGTGACTCACTGAATGACACCGAAAGTCATTAAACAGAGGAGCCCCTACCTTGCTCAGATTCTGCTGTTAAATCCTACAAGAACACAGTTTGTGAAGAACGCATCAGAAATAACTGTCTTTCATTCATCTCCTAAAGAGCAAATTAGTCCAGATCATTAAAGGTCTGGAGATCTGCCTTCCGCACAGACACACGGGAGACTGGAGGAAATGAGGACAAAACAAACCATTACACATTCCAGGACTGATGAAGGGGCTGGCTTTATACCCACCTTTCTCAGGTGCAGAAAGATTTGGGTCACTGCGTGGCAAGGCCCCGTCTCCAATATGATTAAACAGCAGCCTCTGGAAAGGCACAAGAATCTATTTTTATGATGCAATATGCTAATATGTGAGACCTTCTAGAAAATGAGATGATTATCTTATTACTGAACCTTTTCGTTGAAAAAAATGTTTTTATATGCTGTGATGAGGCTAGGAAAAAGAATTCAATTCTATTTAAGGGAAAAAGGGCAGAGACCCTTAGGGTTCAAACAGTGTTCTAAAAGTCTGTATTAGGGCTTTCCTGGTGGCGCAGTGGTTGAGAGTCCGCCTGCCGATGCAGGGGACACGGGTTTGTGCCCCGGTCTGGGAAGATCCCACATGCCGCGGAGCGGCTGGGCCCGTGAGCCATGGCCGCTGGGCCTGCGTGTCCGGAGCCTGTGCTCCGCAACGGGAGAGGCCACAGCAGTGACAGGCCCGCGTACCACACACACACACAAAAAAGTCTATACTAGATTTCAAATATAAATGGCAAATAGGTTTTGTAATAAAATGCAAGGAAAAAATAAACAGTAAGCAGTTAAGTTATGGCGCTCTTTGTAAATACAAATGCTAGACTGGCAATACGAAATGCAAGTAAGAATTAAAGGAGGAATATTAGCTCAAAAAATCTCTAGTGAATGGACTTTACATTTTAAATCCTAGATTAGGTTAAAACATATGAAATGGTCAATATGTTACAATTTTTAACCCACAAAAATGCCAGTTTTGCATGTTTCTACCTAACATATTAAACAAAAAGGCGCAAAGTCCTTAAAAGTAGACGCACCAGAGCGATGTGTATTATTGAAATTTTGGCAACATGCACACTGTTTCAGATTTGACCAAAAGCAGAAAACTCGAGAGGCTAACCAGCACGTCTTTCATGCTAACCAGCATGCTGGTGACATGCTCTCCAGGAGCAGATGGAACAAACGCAACATCAAGTGACAAAGGGAAATTAAACCAGTTGGCTGGTCCAGCCAAATGCACGCAGATATAATTTCTGCGAGACATCAGTGTCGTGTGGATGAGGTATGCTGGAACTTTGGGGAAGATCACACAATCAGCAAAGATAAACCCATCAAGCCAAACCCCACTCACTCTCATCCCTTTCCAGATGTAGCTACAGACTTCTGCCAGGATGGTGTAGAAAAACAGAGAAATGAGCTGGAGGATAAATAACTATTCTCTGCTCCCAAGTTTTCCCCAAATAATCGGTAAAACTCAGGGCTCCACATGAATCTTATCTTTGAAACCCTCCTTCAAAGCGCTTGAAGGGCCCAGAGGGTCAAAACCTTGGCCCTGCTCTCACTCGGACTAACAGAGATGATTGCAAAACCAAGTCTGGGGTGGGTGGTGAGGGCCACGTGCCTTATTCCTGAGGGCTGCAGGGGAGGCCCTAGGATTCAGCTTCCTCCTCAGTGCATCAAAGAAGAATGGCAAAGGTAAAAAGACATGTTCCTCACTCTTAGGTACCTCAGCAAGGAATCCGTGGCAGCTCTCTCGAGTTAGGTAGAGGCAAAAAGAAACGCTACTGGGCAGCCATGCGTCTCCTCAAGGGTCTTTGGCTAATGTAAGAAGTTCCTCCAAATTTCTGTTACAGACACATGCAGACAGACACCCCCCAACTCATTCACCCAATCACCCCTCCTAATGTTCAAGTAGCAGCAACGAAATTAGTCTGATCAAGGTGGGTAAAATCATTTCCCATTTCCCTATCAGCTTTCCTGCTCAGGCAATTACCCACGTATCCACATCAGACACACGGCTCACACAGAAATTCCTAACAACAGGCGCAGGGCAGAGGTGTGCTCTTTACCCAGCTGGACCCGTCAACACAGCCTATCTGGTGGCCTCTGGCAGCTACCGTGAGGTTCTGCAGAGAGACGTAAGCAACAACCAGACGTTGCCTCGTTTTCTAGAATTTCCATCCCACAAGAACTACCTGAGAAGGTTCCACAGGTGTCGGGTAGATGGCACTGCATGGCCGCTCTCTCGGGGACAGGCAAGAGTTTTCTCTGGAATGTTTGTGTTTGTCAGACAACAAAGGAGAAGCTGGCAAGAGAAGGAAAGAAAGGCTCATCAGGGTGGTGGGCTGGGCCCGTTTGGAGGAAAGAAAGGCTCATCAGGGTGGTGGGCTGGGCCCGTTTGGAGGAGAGAGCCTGAGCCTACGGGGGCCACCACAGCTCCTGGGGGCTGGAAGGTTCTCTGGGCACCCTTAGTCCACCCCACACCCTGGCGCTGACCTCTGGCACTCGACGGAGCAGAACTTGTCACATTAGGCGAGGCAGAGTGAGTAGAACTCAAGCTTGAGGTAGATGGACTTGGCTGGAAAACATGGGAGCTGTTATCAAACACGGCTTAGAGGCTGCAGACAACGCTGACACATTTGAAACAAAATCATCAGTTCTTTTTTCAAGTTAGAAAAATAAGTCCAGTAAGAAATATGGAAAAATCTCCCTAACTCAGACTGATAAGGATGCCTGTCTGAATTCATCAAGAATCTGAGATTTTGACTCCTGCCAAAGGAATGCATTTGTGTTCATTTCACCTACATACATCCTATGACTTAGGAGCAGCTAGCAGCAGCTCCCTGACTAAAGCACAAGCACAAAGACTCCCAGCCTCGGGCAGGTCGATAGGTGAGTGCTTCTAAAAGGCAGAGAACACACCTTTGCATTTTCTCCAATGTAATGTGTTCAAAGCATGAATTTGGCAAGATGTATTATGCCCCTTTTCCAAAGACAGTGGTGAGGAAAATTTCCGCTGAATCTTACCGAGTTACTATCAACACCCTATCAGCCGAATCTAAATATAAATTTTGGTTGCAAGAGTTACACTGACGCTAAAATCCCTAAAACCTATGTTTTTTCTTTTGTAAAAAATGTTTTACTATGGGAACTTTCCAACACGTACCTAAGTGGAGAGATCTTACAATGGGCCCCTAAACCATATCTTCTTAAAGGAAAAAAACAAAACACTTAGAAATGCTAAGAGATCAGTGGTTGACAAGCTCCAGGAGTCCCAACTGAAGACCCGACTCAGAGGCAGAGCTCAAAGTGCCCCCCTGCATGGCCTGCCCGGGCTTTCCCATGGCTCGCTCAGGTCTTCTTACAGTGGATGGGGGAGCTTTGAGAGAATCATCTTTGTAGACTCCAGAGACCAATAAGGCAACAGGAGTGTTTAAAGGTTTGTCCTTAAGTCAAGTGCTCGCTCATAGGTCTGTTCCTAAGCACAGCAGAGTGAACGGAAACACTCATGATTGAGACAGAAAGGGAATAAACAGGACCAGACAAAAAAGCTAATCAAGTACCTGCATGTTAAAGACTTCATCAGAGCTTTCTGATTGCCCTGTAATATTGCTTACTTCAGCAGAAGCTTGTGAGGACAGTGAGGAAGAAGAGTACCGGTTGACAGCTGGGTAACTTAATGGGCTGTTTTGGGGGGGAAAAAAAATGGTTGTTAACTCAGTCTCTGAATTGTACTTTATCACACGCTGGCACGGTATAAAACCAAAGGGGGAAAATATATGCACATCCCATTTTGTTGTCTCCTGTCTGCCTCAATATGATCAAATGTCTGAGTTTATTTCTCAGGCTGTTGCTGTTTTACCAGTGGCAGATGTCTGCAGCTGCCTCGAGGGTTAATTATTTCATTAAGAAATTGCGTATTTGACAAATTGTGCCGCAAAGAACGAGAGAATCGTCCCAGATCATCTTGTGGGGACGCCAAAGTGTCAGATAATTCAGAATATGACTTACCTGCGTCTAGGAATTACCCTGGTACCATCTGGGCTCATAGAAGCAGGTGCTGAGTTTCTACACACGCGAGGGCTTCCATTAGGAAAATGGACTGGACTGGCTTGTATACATGCAGAGAATTCCTAAAGAGGTAGTAAAGAAAATATTTCAGAATAGTAATTACAAGGGCAAAATCACTCGTGAGGTATTTTGCTGCACTAGATGTGCATTGTAATTGTCAGAAGTCTTTCTATAGGGACCTTATAAAGGTAAGTTTCATAATTATTAAGCTTTCTCTCATTTACTTTTTTGTTTTCATAAAGGTTGAGAGTGACAAACAGAAGTTAATGCAATTTTAGTATTTGAGGGCTCTCTGGTAAAATGGTGCAGTTTGGTAGAAAAACCAAAAGATGTCACTATTGGATATCTCACCGTCCCTCTACCAAAAAGCAAATGGCAGAGGTCAGACTGCCCCCCCATGGACACTTTGTGTACTTACCTGTATTCCTAAACTGGACTTCATCACAAAGAACTGGTCGACCAGCTTTTTGTGAAGCGGTCTCATATCTTGAGGTACAAACTTCTCATGCACGGCCAAGCCAAATTCCAAAATCTGTGCCTTGATAGTAACATAAGGAGAAAATCCACATCAGTGGGTACCTCCTCTAAGTGCCTGCTAGGGGATTCAAGCACGGTACCATGCATTTTGCATGCAATATTGCTAATCTCTCAATCTGACAAGATAGCAACAATCCTTAGTTTACCAGGGAGGACACTGAGGATAAGAAAATTCTGCATGTACTAAAATTCTGCATGTACTACAGGACAAATGAGGATTTGAACTTAGGTCTCTCTGATTCCAAAGACTTGATTTTCCTACTACCTCAAGTTTCTTTCCCATGATTTTCGACCTATAACAACAACCATTTTAAAACAGTTAAGTGTTTCTTTGGCCCCTTCCTGCACTTCTCAGGATGGGGCAGGGAATGGGGGTTCCCTGTTAGGAGGGTCAGGTGGTTCTCCCCTAGGGACCTCTTTTCTGGATGGCACCCTCTCTGCCATGTTTCCCTTCTCTCTCCCATCAGGTTCTTCTCCCTCCCTCTCTCAGATTTTCAAAATCTGTCAGGGAGGAAGGGACAAGTGAACGGAAATTCTGTAACAGTTGCAATGCTTCTTGTTTTTGTTAAAAAAATATTATTCTTGTTCACTTATTCTAATGCAAAAAGGAACAGCTCCTATTTTTAAAAAAGTTTTCCTGCTGTGAGAACCTAAACCAAGATGAATATAAACATTCAAGTTTTCTCTGTACAGGTATCAAAAGTGCTTAATTCCTTTGATTTGAGTAGCAGCTGTCTTTTACATTTTCAAAAATTCCCCATGCTATAGTGGTCAAAAGAACAAATTCCAGAGGCTGAGAGGAAAACCAATCACACATCACTACGATGGCGCTTTATCTTTACAGCCCGTGAAGGTTCAAGTTTGAAAGCCAGGGCAAACAGTACTGACTCTGGGGGGTGAGAGCATCCAGCACCTTCCAAAGGGGTCAGAACTGCGGCAACTTCTGCTCTGGATGCCCATCTACCACCAGCACATTTGCATAAAGATAAAAATACCTTGAAATAAACATCAAGGACACCTTAAAAGGAACAGCTTGAGTGGAGTGTATGTCTGAGGCATAAAGGGCGAGCTTGGTCTCTGTGGCGAGGGTAGGAGGGATGGAGGAGCTGAGCCTAAGTGTAGATGCCTCGGTCCTTTGCATCTTAGACACTAGCTGGGAGGGGCCCTCCCTTTTGTGCAGATAACATCACAGGTTGGGTTCTCCCAGAAGTAGGCTCCAGCATGGAGATTAGGCTGTTTACTGGGGTGTATCCTTGAGATCACTGCCTGTGGGAGGGAGGGAGGGAGGGAGGGGCAGAAGTGGGACTTGACCAAAAAAGAAACTGAACTGGATGGCAGCCTGGCAGCCTTCTGCCAACCCCAGGGGAGCTCTGGACCTTTAACGGTCTGTCACAGTTGTGTTATGTTGGGCCCAAATGGCCAGGCTCTGTCTCTCCTCCCCAGTCACTGGACGCAGGTCATCTAGGGAGGTGGAGATCTTAGGCTACGTGGCTCTCTGCAGCAGAGGCAACGCCGGAGGACCTGAGAGCCTAAGGTGTCTTCTAGCAGGTAGGGGCCACAACTCCCTTCTGGAAGGGGCACTGGGGCAGTGCATCTCCATGTCTACTAGACAGTTCTCTGAACTACCTCACAGAGGTCCAGAGGATGGTGCCCAACCCCCTTCCTGTGGTCCCACAAAGACATGTGACTCGCCCAAGCTCACATGGCAGTCACTTGCACTACATGGCCTATGATAGGATCTAATGCTTCCTAGGCCATAGCTCTTTCCACAAGGCCCCATGAACATAATCAGGCAGAATGTGGAGGAAACCAAGGTCCCTCAATTTTTATTTTTCTTGAGAGACTTCTTAACCCTTTTGATTTTAACTCGAGGGAAAGAATTCAGTCAGACTGAATACAGCAGGTAATTATCCTGGGGTGAGGCAAATCACTCATAAGAGACTGTACTGGTAAAATACAGACTTTTAAAAATCAAAAAAGGCTAAAGTCACTCCATAATCCTCAGTACTGGATAACCTAAGCTGCTCACTTCATTTCGAGAATCTACATCACCCCCAGGGCCACAATGAGAATTTAACTTATTCTATATTTCCTTGCAGGTCAACTTTAAGTAATTCCTCTCTCTTTTTCAGAATCTGTACAACTGACCCTCTTCCAGCCATGGCCCTTGTCCATGGCCACTTCTTTCCCTTCAGTATTAAGTTTTGTGGACTAGGCCTTCAGAGCATAAAATATGGACTAAAACAAGATACAACCTCATCATTTCTTAATCCAAAACAGCATGCTTTGTTTTTTAATTTGGTATTATCAAGTGGAAAGAGACGCTTTTGTCACATTTTATCGTACATATTCCATTTTTCATGGGTATAAAATTTCCTATTGAACCCAGCCTCCCAACCATAATGTCTCCCACCTCAGAGGTTTTCAAACCATTTTCAGGCCAAGAGCTATCAAAAGGGGCACAGCAGGCAACAGATTTTTCACTCTGGTTCTTTGTACTTGATGGAACCAAAGAAATAAAAACCAACTATGCTTCTGTAACGTTGAAAATGTTGAGATTGTATCTAGTTTTGTCCACAGCATATAATCTATAGGCTTAGTCTGCACAACAGAATACTTCTAAAGCAAAGGGTATTGACTGCCCACATCCTTATTCTAACATTTAAGTAAGAATCTCATTCATTCATTTACTTATTTATTCATTTTGAGTTAGCCTGAACTTATTTGATCCCAAAATCTTGAGTGAAGAGTTGGCATCAAGTCTTTGGGGAGACAGTATTCAAAGAACCTTCCAAGAGATTACATGAGGTTGTTTGTTGTAAGGGGCTGCCATAGTCTACTCATTGGTTTTAGTTTTTGTTTTGCATTAAAGTGGGAAGAAAACGTAGAAATTAGCAAGTTGGGATATATTACAAGTGAATCTGTAACCCCTGACTGCTAGCTTCAGTTAGATCACTGATGTTGAAAACCATGTAGATGGGTCTCCAGTTAAGCAAGTATGTATCTACGCAGAAGAGGGGGAAGGTGATGGGCTTCTGCTCCCCTTACCTGCTCAAGCATCAGCTCTCTTAACCGTGCAATTTTCTCTCCATCTTCAGGGTGACTTAAGATATATTCTTTGACAAAGAATGCCTAGTAAGACAAGGGATAGTCAGTTTACTTCAGGAGAGTTACAAAGGAAGTGAAAGACACCGTTGTTGTTTTTTAAAGCCATCTTTAAAGAAATGATACCATTATACACCACTTTTGGGGGGCAGACATAGTGATTCTGAGTACGGTCAGCTGGTCAGATGGGAATATAAGGAAATGATTGTTAACAGGAGATCAGAGATTGTATAAACTTTGTACCTTTGGTAAAACAAATAGCAAATCCAAATCAATAAGCTTTATGACATTACATCCTAAAATAAATTGCCTTAAGACTCAGAATGATCAAGATGGTGGCCTCACCTTCCAAGCTACTGTACCTTTCTGTTTAAAACTAAGACAGCAGATGAAAAGTCCACTTAAAATATCTTCTAAACAAGATCAAATTTTTTTATGTCCAAGAACCACTCTTTGCTCAGGGAAATGGGTTTAGGTAGACATTCATTAAACAATCCCGATACCCTCACTTCTTTTATTCATCCAAGAAAACACACACACACACACACTTTTATCCTCAAAATATCACATTTTGGGAAACAGAGTAAGTGTGCATCACAAATTACTGTATGTTTGCTCTATCTAACAAAGCAATCTGGTTGTGTTAATGGTAGCCCTATGATAGCAGGCTGATGTGATGTGTGCATATTTTGAAAAAAGATTTCTGAAACCTTAAGAAATCACATATGAAAACTTTCAAACGACACTATCTAATCCTCACCTCTTGATACCTGGAAACTCCACCATTAACCGCAGCATCTATGACTCCATTCAGGCACATGGTCAGGGGATTAATATTCTGCATCTGTCTTGTCTGACACTGACTAATCAGGGTCTTCAGCTGCTGATTCTTATTTTCCAATACTTCAGTTGCATTTTCAAGAGGACTCATTTCTACCTGAGAACAAATGAGCGTAAATATATATTGGATTTTGTGACATTCAGGAAGAAAGACAAGGGACTTCCCTGGAGGTCCAGTGGTTAAGACTTCATGCTTCCAGTGCAGGGGGCACAGGTTCGATCCCTTGTCAGGGAACTAAGATCCTGCATCCCGCATGCCGTGAAGTATGGCTAAAAAAAAAAAAAAAAAGAAAAAAGAAAGAAAGAAGGAAAAGAAAAAAAAAAAGAAAGACAAAGTAGATGATCCATGTTCTGAATTATCTGTGCTCCCCCTTGGCTCCCATCAATATCTCCACCAGGGGCCATAGTAGAATAGACAAGGATGTGGAAGACAAATTAGCTGTTTGTAAGGTCTGGGAAGAGAAGGTGATTCTATTCATTGGTTGAAATGTGGTTTGGATAATCAGCACTAATCAACTACATATGAGCAATGTAACAATCAATTTAAACCTTAAAAGAAAATTCAAGCATGTCTTTTAAAACTCTTTTAAAAGGCTAAGTGTTCAAGGGCCCTGCATATTATAACGTCTTTCTAGATACTAAATGCAAAGTACCACAGGAGATACAAAGATGCATTTACAGATCCTCTGATGTCAAGGAGATTTCAGCCTGGTTGGGAAGAGGGAACATATGCCCATATGAACCCCATATGCATATATAACAGCACCATAAGGTGGCACAGGATGCCACACAGTTGGGAGTTATAGAAAATAAGATACTCATATATGCCGCAGGATTTATTTGTTGAAGGAGAGCCAAATAGAATCATAATGACTTAACAATTCTCGGTTATGGGAGGCCTAATTGTGAAAATGATGAAAGTGCTCTTCAAATGTATAGCACTGTGACTGTTATTGTCACTGACGTTCTCTTTGAAGAGAAGGCCTGCTAAGCTCTCAGCTGTACAATAATTCAAGCTTACTGTAAGCACATTTCAATACTGGTTCTTTCAGTTAAGGAAAGTTTTTAAAGGTCACTTAGATCATCTTAAACCAACACTGAAAAGTACTAGAATAATTTGACTATGTCAAAATTAAGGATATACATTCATCAAAAGACACAATAAAGGAGAAGGAAAGATAAACCAGAAAGTAGAAGATATTTGTAACATGTAAAACCGTCAAAGAGCCTACGTCCAGAATATATAAAGAACCCTTATAAACCATTTAAGAGAAAGGCAAACAGCTGAATTAAAAATGGGCAAAGAAGTAGCCACTTTACAAAGGAAGAAACCCAAATGACCAGTAAACATATGAAAAGTGTTGAACCTCATCTGTGATCAAAGAAGTGAAAAATAATACCACAGTGACATACTATTGAGCACTCACCAGTATGGAAAAATAAATATGACACTAGCAAATGAGAGTGAGAATGTGAGCCTCTGAATCTCTCAGTTTCTGCTGCTGGACGTTCAAATTGGTTCAATCACTTTGGAAAACAGTTTGGGATTATGTATTAAAGATGAAGATATCTATATATTATATTTTATGATCCAGCAATTCTACTCCTAGACATATATCTGAGGAAAAGTATCTGTGTACATGTGTACCAGGAAACATGTACAAAAGTGTTCATAATCATCTCCAAGATCTGTATGTCCATCAAGAATAGAATGCATAAGCATATTGTAGGATACAATGGAATACTTTACAGCAATGAAAACAAACAAGTCACATATAATAACATGGACTAATGTTACAAATAATACTGAGTGACAGATGCAAGTTACAGTAGAATATATATAGTATGACACTGTTATACAGGCATACCTCATTTTATTGTACTTTGCTTTACTGTGCTTCACAGATGCTGTGTTGTTTTACAGATTGAGGGTTCACAGAACCCTCTGTTGAATAAGGCTACTGGCCTCGTTTTTTTCAACAGCATTTGCTCACTTCATGTCTCTGTGTCACATTTTGATAATTCTCACAATATTTCAAACTTTTTCATTATTATATTTGTTATGGTGATCTGTGATCAGTAGTCTTTGATGTTGCTATTGTAATTGCTTTGGCATTCTTTTAGCAATAAAGTATTTTTAAACTAAGGTATGTACATTTTTTCTTAGACATAATGCTATTACACACAAAACACTGCAGTATAGTATAAACATCACTTTTATATGCACTGGGACACCAACAAATCTGTGTGACTTGCTTTATTGTGGTGGTCTAGAACTGAACCCGCACCATCTCCAAGGTATGCCTGTTCAAAACCAGGCAAAACTAAACTGACTTGTTTAAAGAGGCATATATAGGTAATAAACGAAGCAAGAGAATGGATACCATAAAAGTTATGATAAGGGAGGGAGTAGCAATTGGGAAAGGATACACGGGAGGCCTATAGGGTGCTACTGGCAATGTTCTGTTTCTTTACCTGAGTGGTGGTAAACAGGATTTTATTTTCCAATTATTTAGGACATTAAACTTTTGTTTTATGATCACAAAAGCTAAATCATAAAGAAGAAGTCTGAGAGCTCTGATGAACTGAAAGTTAAAAAGTGAACAAAACATCTTAGAAACAGAAAGTAGAACAGTGGTTGCCAGGTGCTGGGGGGAGGGGGAAAGGGAAATGGTTGTTCAATGGATGGTGCACAACAAAGTGCTATAGTTAATACCACTGTACTATACATTTAAACATGATTATGATGGTGACTTTTATGTATTTTTGACCATAGCTAAAAAAATTCATGCTCAACATTATAGATTCAAATGTTATTAATATGAAGAAATTTAAAAAATAAACAAGATATAACACAGACAAAAAACAAATAATAACTTGGGAAAATATTTCCAACATATATTTCAGCTGAATTATTAATATATCTCAAATACTGAAGAAAACTACATAAAGAATATAATCTGTAAATTCACGAAAAAAGAGTCAATAAATATATGAAAACATATCATCTCCACTAGCACTCAACAAATGCCAAAAAAAAAAATCAACCCTACTGTGATCATTTTTGATCTATTATTTGGAACTTTTAAAATAATATTCAACAGGGCTTCCCTGGTGGCGCAGTGATTGAGAGTCCGCCTGCCGATGCAGGGGACACGGGTTCGTGCCCCGGTCCTGGAAGATCCCACGTGCCGCGGAGCGGCTGGGCCCGTGAGCCATGGCCGCTGAGCCTGCGCGTCCGGAGCCTGTGCTCCGCAGCGGGAGAGGCCACAGCGCTGAGAGGCCCGCGTACCGCAAAAAATAAAAATAAAAATAAAATAAAATAAAAAAATAATAATATTCAACAGCCAGTGCTGAAGAGAATGCTGGGAAAATGGTTATTCCCAAGAACAGCTATATACTCCAGACAGGGCATAAATTGATACATGCCATTGCTGATCGATGAATCACAGGTTATACTGTGGACCCTTTGATAGCTCAATTCACTTCTAGGGAAATTATTCTAAGGAGATGATTAAAGAAGTGTGCAAAGAATAATGTGTAAAAATGTTCATCAAGGAATTATTTTTCTTTATTCCCAGTTTGTGATCCTTAATTCCCATTTACCACTAAAAAGAATCAGGAGTCATTGGAGAAATGGTTGCTTTTGGGTCTGGGGCAGGATTGTACAAGTGAGCCTGGACTACCCAGCCATACCAGTAAGCAAGGAAGGCAGCTGGAGGAAGGCATTAGAGCAGCTGGCCTGTGGTCCATTCACTCTCTTTACTGGAGTGATGTCCTTTGGGAACAGAAAAGAAAGCAGGTGACCTGGTCTTATCTCCTTGTCAATTGAACCTTCAAATAAAAAGACTTAACTGCTAGGAGGAAGAGATGGTATCCATGGAATGCCCTTAGCGGGAAGTCCCCAGCTAAAGGATTGCTCACAGTAAATAAACCCAGAGTCCGTAAGGCACACGTCCCTAGAGAATGTCCCAGCGAAGCTTGACAACTCTCTGGAGTATAAAATGGAATGTTTCACAATTTAAGTTTCATAACTGAAACGTGCCCTTTGTATGAGGAACTCTGTGAACTTCACTTGGACACTGTGTCTCTTAATCAGGATTATTACTGACGTGGAGAAGAAGGACGTGGAGGACAAGACTTGAGGTCTCAGATGTCTCTCTGCTTCATCTGAGCCTCCTGATTGCCTAAAAGTTATTAGTAAAGCTTGATGCTGATTCCTACGCTTGATTTGACAAACCGGTCCTGTGTGTTAGCTCAGTAACAAAGACAACTTGGATACTGTCAAAAAGACTGAGGAAACCAATTTGAAGAGGCTCCCAATGGGCAAAGTGGAACAATTTGAAAAATAATGAGTCATAATTGCAATGGATTGAAACAAAACAAACACGTTTAAATCCATGAGTTACTACTGATACTAAAACCCAAGCTAACCAAACAAAACCCTCTTTGGTCACTTTTATAGGGTGTTAGGGAACCAAATTATTATTTTGAAAACTGGCAGGGCAATTCCATGGTGGTCCAGTGGTTAGGATTCTGCACTTTCACTGCTGAGGGTACCCTCTGTATGAGGAACCAGGGTTCAATCCCTGGTCGGGGAACTAAGATCCCACAAGCTTCGTGGTGTGGAAAAAAAAAAAAAAGAAACCATGAAAACTGGTAAATAAAAGGAAAGAATAGAGCATTATCCTTCCTTTCCTATACCTTAGGGTAATCAAATCGGTGATGAGGGCATGTTTCTCTTTACAGAAGTATTCCAATCAACAAACAAAGAAAGAACGATAAAATACCACTGTTTTGTAACCCTTAAGAGATGACTGGATGGGGGCAACGAGCGTCACTGGCTGCCAACCAGAGCATATAACACAACCCATGAAGTAGTCTTGCAAAAAATGAAAAGATAAAAAATAAAAACAAAATAACATCTTATCAAGCTTCTAGATCTAACTGCTAATTTACAAAAAAACAATAGGAAGAAACATGTTAAATGATCCCACTGATTCACAGTCTGCAAAATCCATACTTAAGGAAACACTTCAGGATAAACAACCTGGATTCTTCAACAAAAAAACTTCAAGGAAAATAAATTAATTCGGGGGAACCTACAGATCAAATAGGATCTAGGAGGTATTTCAACCAATTTCAATGTGTGGCCCTTATTTGGGTCCAGATTCAAACAACAGATGACAAAAACAAACAAAAACCTATAAAATAAAGACTTGGAGAACTGTGAATAAACTGGATATTTTATGATAAGGAATTATTGTTAAAATTTTTAGATGGAATAATGGTATTATGGTTATGTTTTTGGTTAATATACAGACTAAAATATTCTTACATAGCTGAAATGATGTCTGAGATTTACTTCAAAATAATCCAGTGTGAAAGGGAATGGAGGGAGGTGTAGATGGAACAAAATTGGCCTTTTTGATCGCTGGTGAAATAAAATGATGGGTAAACCAGGTTCATTATATATTGTCTCTATTTTTATTTGATATAACTTTAGTTTAAAAAGGACACTGGGGCTGTGTACAGAAGTGATTGCAGCAGGGGGAGGGCAGGAGGGCACAAGGTGACCTCTTATACTACTGCAGAAATCAGGCACTAGATGGCACTATCAGTAGGGAGGTGAGGGGTGGTCAGATTCTGGGTAATTTTGAAAGTACCATAGAGCCACACGATTTTCTGACGGATATGATGTGAACTGTGATGATGATTGTCATTATCTTTAGAGTTTAAAAAATCATTATTTGTACATTCTATTTTATAGCTTTTTCATCTTGTTTAAAATTTTTTAAATAAGCTTACTTTTTAATCAAAAAAATAAAGATCCTGTTTGTTTTGAAAACAATAAAAACAATTACTGAGGAAACAATTGTTCAAAGGCATTATCATCTTTGAAAGAATGGGAGAATATGTTCAATAATATGTTCTGGGGTTACGATTTAGAGAATAAAGGCCCACAGTCTCATCTGAAATCTTTGCTGCTACATGTTTTCAGAACTCAGAATATTTCTGATTTTAGAAAGGTAACATAGGGTGCATATAGTATATTATGTAATCCTCAAGATGTGAAAACATCTTTTGGTGTTCAGAATCTTTTAGATTCTGGCATGGCACATAAGGAATTTCAATTCAGTGTGGCATATATGTATTGAGTACCTACTCTGTGCCCAGATCTTTAGGACCTTCCACACTAGGAATTAAAGCAGTAAACCAGCTTTAATAGAAGGTGGGGACATGCCAGGCAGTGGGAATAAGCGAAAGACATGAGGTTGTCAGAAGTGGGCTGTGTTCAGGGAACAAAATGGCCCAGTTGGGTTTGTTCTGTTTGACAGAATATAAGATTGCATATTCTAATAAAGTAGGCAGCTGATATTTGAAAGGTTGTGTTTTGTAATGCTCCTTTAATCATTATCCCCATGCTGCTTTTTATTAGCGGGGTGTATGTGTGTGTGTATATAATATTTCCAAGGTTAGGAACATTGGTGAGTGTCACAGAATTTAATGCTCTCGGTAGCAAGTAGCTGACAAAGCTCTCTGAATCATTAATGCAGCATGGGTGACTAAGAACATCTCTGTGGGTTGGGCCCATGCCATTCAGCAGGAAGCATAACAATAAGACTTTCTGAGCACTGATGTCAGCAGCCTCTCCTCTTCCGCGAAGGCTGCAGGGTCCACCATGTAAGCAACCAGCTTTGTGGACCCTTGACTCAGACCTGACAAGAACACAACCACACTGATGTAATCTGCTGGACTGAGTTCAATTTGTTAAGGGAGCTGTATGAATTTTTCCACCCAGCAAAATGAAGATGCCATTAAATCCTTAGTGTGATTGAGTAGGATAAGCTGAGGGTGGCTTCAATGCTTAGAGAGATTTCAGGTAGGATAAGCCATTCTTGGAAGAGAATTTGGGCAAGAACTGCTCTTTCTTATTGATTGACAGAGGGGGCTTGTTACTTAAAAAAAGGAAGGGGTTAAATGGTATTTTCACAATTGGCACATTTTCTATCAGCCAGAGGACAGTGGCTTGGCCCGAGACATAATGGATATACCAAGGGTGGGAGAAGGGATGCTTGAGATTGCAGGGCTGTGGCTGACAGCAAGGTGCTGGCAGCTTGAAGAGCAGCCCAGGCACGGGGCGGGGTCTCAGTCCGGATGTGGCTACCTTCAGCAACTGCTCTCTCTGTTTCCACAACTGGGGACTGGAGCTGGGAGGTGTGCTTTACAACCCGAAGGCTTCTTGGGTGCTGTGGTTTCCAGGTTCTATAATGACACCTACTGATTTCTCCACTGGTGCCCAGGGAGACTAACACAGCAGCATCCCTTCTACTGTGAACTGTGACAGCATGGACGTACTGTGTGTCAGATACTGTGCTGGGGCTTGACACTGGCTTCATGTTGCCTTATAAGGCTAGAAGTGATAAACATAACTGGCTTTGGAGTCAGAAAAATCTGGGTTCGAGTTTATCTTTTTTTCAATATCTTGCTATGGAACCTCTGGCAAAGGCTTTTAACCTCTTGTCAAAACTTGTGAAAATGGGGATAAGAATACATACCTCAGATATGGAGAAATGAGAACTCTAGTCCACTGCTGGTGGGAATGTAAATTGGTTCAATCACCTTGGAAAATAGTATGGAGGTTCCTCAAAAAACTAAAAGCAGAACCACCATATGATCCAGCAATGCCACTCCTAGCTATATAGCCAAAGAAAATGAAAATACGAATTCAAAAAGATACATGCACCTCAATGTTCATAGCAGCATTGTGTACAATAGCCAAGATATACAAGCAATCTGAGTGTCCAGCCACAGATGAATGGATAGAGAAGATTTGAGATATATATATATATATCTACACACACACACACACACACAACGGAATATTACTGAGCCATAGAAAAGAATGAAATTCTGCCATTTGCAACAATGTGGATGGACCTAGAGGGTATTATACTTAGTGAAATAAGTCAGACAGAGAAAGACAAATACTCTGTTACCACTTATATGTGGAATTCGAAAGTAAAATAAATGTGTATAACAAAACAAACAAAAAAGAATACATACCTTGTAGCTTTGGTGTGGTGATTAAATAAGTTAATGTAGATAACTTTCTTCCAGTGGCCTGGCACTGAAGGTAAGCAGTGAAGGTCACACAGCTAGAGTAGTTAGCAGAGCTGGAATTCCAGTTCTTCTAACTCAAGGGCCCGAGGTGTTGACATGCTGCAGTCATAGCTATTTTTGAGGAATCCCTCTGACTGGCTGGGCTAGGTCAATGGTAATGTTTCCCTTCCTGCTTTGGTCATAGCGGTCAATAAATATCACAAACATTCACTAACTTACTATGAGTGTTTCCAGGGACTTCGAGTCCCAAGCAGAAGCAATAAATATACAGACTGACACCAGGTGATGAGAAAGTCCTTGAGAATAAGCTCTGATCCTTACCACTTCACGCTTCTCCACTTCAAACCAGCGGGAAATTCCGGGTAAACTCTGCACCAAGTATAATGATGTTCTCTCCACCCAGAGACTCTACGAAATACAAAACAAATTAAGTCCCCGAGTTACCTTTCTTTCTAGTTACTGAGCTATGACTGTTTTGCCGTTTCAGTTTTATCAAGTTTTCGGTTTTGTCAGCTTTTCTTTAGTATTCATTCCAGTACTTTAGCAACCCCTTTGCACTCAGGAAGCTATCACAGTAAGACACACTGAAGCTTATGTAAATTTCATTGTATATCACCTGAAACTTTTTTCTATGTAGAATAGATCATCTACTCCAGACAGCATGCTTAAAAATATAAAAACAGGTCATCACATTATTTTCTTTACTACTTCCCCTAAGTTTCTAATTTAAACTCTCTCCACTCTGCAAGGGGTCTAGCCATTTTTATTTGGAAGAGGTAAGTAGTAGTATCAGCTATTCGACACGGATTAGAATAACAGAATCCTCAAGGAGGAAAGGGCTTTAGGAATCACATAGCCTGATCTTTCTGTTTTAAAGATGACAACACTAAGTCTCCAAGGGGCATGTGACCTGCTCAAAGCTACATTCCCATCACCTGTAGAGCTGCCCCTAGGACCCCTGCACTAGAACTTCCGACTTCTCCATTGCTACAGGCACTGTGCCACGTTTTCTCGTGCCGATATTCACTGCTGTGATACAGGAGGATCTGTATGTAAGAGCCAGGGCTCCCCTGGCCAGGATGAGCACCCTCGTGACACGTGAAACCATGGCTGCCTTTGGTAAGAGCTGCTGTTGATGACGACTTTCTCTTTTGTCAACCAGGCTTCTGGAGGCTTCTGCATCTCTGCCTCATGTTTCTTACTTAAACAAAGCGTATTCCTGCATGGATAATAAACTTGACAAAATTCCTGAAATAGAGCCATTTATTCAACAGCAACGACAAATGGAAGGATTTCTTTGTGCAGCCAAGACCTACTGCAATGAATAGGGCAGAGGCCTGGTGACAGGGGCCCCGCGTGCTCTGCTGGTGACAGGGGGGTAAGCAGATCCAGAAGGGTTCAGGGAGAGGAGAAAGGAATGCTCCAGGTGCTGGGGGGGGAAAACAGAGGAGAAAGCAGGCGTGCCCAGCAACCTGTGGGAGGAGGACAGCGCTTCTCAGAGGAGGTGACACGTGAGTGGAATTTTGAAGAGTGAGTAGGAGTTTGCCAGGCAGAGAGCGGGGAGACGGTGCAGGCAGCAGGAAGCAGCAGGCGCAGAGATGCGAGCGGCTTGTGAAAGGGCGCTTGTGAAAGGGCATGGCAGGAGAGGGAGGGAGAAGCTCGGTGCTGCCGGAGCTGACAGGGAGGGTGGGTGCGTGCAAGGGCAGTTCGGAGCCAGATGCTGAGGGCTGTGAGCACAGGAGTAAGGAGCCAGATTCATTTATTTATTTTAGGAGGGTTGCTACAACACTGATAAATGTTTCACGTGATGGCCAAGAGGAAATGTGGTGCAGCGGAAAAAGCAATGGAGACGGCATCAGAAGGTGCGGGTTCTAGTGCAGCGTCTGGGGTGATTAGAACGCCACTCTGAGCAAGTCATCTGTCCAGCTCTGGTGGATCCTTGGACTTTTTACCTACCGGAAACTTGCAATGAAAAGTATATTACACATTAATGATCTTTAATTGGTTTGGAAGGCCAAAAGAAAAATTAAGGTATCCAAAAGGATTAGAAAATGGTCATGGATCTTTTCAATAACATCCTAGTGCTATTTTCCAGTGGTTTCCTGGCCTTGATATTTAACCCATCAACCTCCTTGCCCAAAGGACTATGCTTTGCTCAGTCCTATCAAAACACTGCAAAACTATCCAGATTTCCCTCTGATCACTTGGCTGTGAGTAACTCCTGAAGTTACTGCTGGGAGCACTGGGGACTGACACTTAGGCAGGGGTGACCAAGGCAAGTTCCACATCAGACAATCACAGCTGATAGGAGAACATCTCCCAGCTTAAGTAGAGATGTTGTGATGAAAGAAATTAAGCCAGGTCACCCACAATCCTACATTCATTTTACATTCTCTGTTTAGGGGGAAATACTGACTTACTGGGGATCTGTGAGGTCTCACTCTGTCACTGTTAACAAGGAAAGAGCAGATTATAGTTTATCGGTGGAACAATCTTGCCCCTTTCCCCCAGGGTGGCTGTGAAGAAACCTTTGCCCAGGCATATCGGAACTGCTGAGGATGGAGAACTCAACCCATGCAACAGTCTATGGTTTGTTTTCATTCTGGGTCCTCTCAGAAGTCCTAGTTACACACCGTTCTAATAAGAAAATGCAGCAAAAGATAGCACAGGACTCTCCCACTGCACCAGCAGGCTCCCCAGTGGTTCTGTCTCAGAATCCCCTGTTCCTTCAGTATCCTTTGCTCATGGCAGTCTCTTGTAACTGAGAATAAATATCCTGAGGTTCCCACAGTTGGTTAAACGTGGAATGAATGAGAGGACCGAGATGAATCATGAGAGCTCAAAACTGGACCGAGGACCACTGCCATTAGAATCGTCATAAACTTCAGGGCTTCCTCTATGACCCAATGAGTCAGAATTCCTGGGCTAAGAAATCTGCTTGATGAGAAAGCACCCCATGTCACCCTGATACATGGTAGAGTTTGAGAACTAGACCACATGATTTCTGGTCCCTTCTAGCTTTATCACTTGACTCTATCCTGAGTAATATTTATCAAGCATTTTGCCCCCAGGAGTTCACAGTCTATCTGAGGAAACCGCGTCTCACAAGACCGGCCCTAGTACCTTGAATTCATTCTCTTTATCTTTAGTGCCTTTGTGAACGGTCTGTCGTAGCGGAATTTCCAGATGTGATTCACTTTATAGAAACTTTTGATGTTGTCCGGGACCACCCTCTCTCTGCAGGACCTCCTGGCTGTCCGGGATGGGGAGTCACGGCATATATCTGCAAATCTAGGATTCAAGAGTCAGGAGGGAACCTGACTTGGCAAACTCCGTGGAAGTCTGGCTGAGCTGAGCTGTGGCAGAGAGGAAGAGGCTGGGGAACAATCTGGTGTTTCTATTTGAAGCCAAGTCAAAACTGCCAAGAAGGCACCAAGAACTCGGTTCATAGCAAATCACCTCTCAAACTACAAAGCCTTAAAGTAGTTTTACATAGGTGATTCTGACAAAGTATCAGTTTGAAATTTCTGTGTCCTGTGAATTTATTTTATCATTGATTTTTTTTTTCTTTTTGGTTGGGGGTGGGTGGGAATGGCTTGGATCTCACATACTCAGGATTGTTTTAATTTTAATCCTTGGTCGTGAGACACTCTGATCTTTAGTGCACATATGGTTCTTTTTAAAATCTGTTTGTAAAACAATGTACAAATACCCATGCAACCGAAGATAGTAACCAGTACTGATAGTAACTCATATGCTCCTGTCTCCAGCCTTCCCACGTTTGTGGTATCCACTCTCTCAATCTTGTATTGACAAGCAGAGTGTTTAGTTATAGTTGATACTTTTAAAAACTACTTTAAAGGCTATCATATTTACTTGTATGTTTACCTTCTTCTCTTCTCATTCAAAGAAGGATAGTAAAATTTTTTCCTTACATAACTTCTTGCTTCTGGTGCATTTAAGTTTCTACTTTGAAATGGCATCTGTAATTTTCAGGGGGGAGTTTTCTGGTCTTCTTTAAGATCATCAGTTTCAGAAAAAGACAGAGGAATTCAAAAAAGAGTGCTGAGGTGAATTCCCTTTGCCTCTAATGCCTGTGTAATTTCAGTTGAGTTGTTCATGTTTAGACAATGGGAGTGTCAATTATACGGCAATTATTAAATGATGAAGTGCTGTCCAGGATGCCATGGCTAAGAGTCCCTGGAAGATACGGGGTGGGGGGGTGGGGGACCCTCTCCCCTTCCATCCAGAATAAAAATAGCAAGGGGAAAAGGGGTAATGATATGTCCCAATAAACATAGTGCTATCATTTCCTTGAACTTGAATCAAGTAGTTTCTACAGGGGATGCCAGGGGAAAATTATTCTAAGGGAAATCCCTAAAAGAAGCTTTAAAAGCAGGGCTGAGATAAGAAAAGTTGTAACTAAAAGGAGGAAAATTCTTTAACAGAATCCTTAAGGGATTTCTTTTCAACTAAATCATGAGAATAACTATCATAATTCTGTCTGGAAGGAGCTAACCTAAAATTAAGACGATGAGAAAGACGGGAGCATAAGAACAGAGCTACTGAAAAGGGATCGGTAGTTGAACCACCTGCATGAAAATGCTCTGCAGCTAAAGGCCAGTGTGATCTAACTGGAATCCAGCCCTTCTAGGTGTGGGATACACTGAGCTTCTGCCTGGAAGATGGTCTCGTCGGGCTGGTTGGCATGCTGCATGGCGATGGCGTGGGGGAACTCGTTCAGCATTCTCTGCTGGAAGGCCTCCAGCCTTTCGTAGTCATGCCCTCGACACACAAACTCTTTATTCTGGAGGTGAAATCAGAAAAAAAAAAAAAAAATTAGGACCATAAAATTGGGTGCTTTAATTACAGAGAGAAGCCAAAATAAATGACAGTGGCGGTAACTAAGCATAGGCCCAACATCAATAGACTATAACCAAAAAATACACTGGAACAGTCTAAAGAATTTACCCAAACATTAAAAATGCAGAGCAAAGGTCATGAGCATAACTCTCTATTGCTTTTAATAAGTTCCAGTAGCATGCCTCACTCTTCTGGGTTCACCTGCATGAGGTGCAAAGGGGCGTCTGATTCTCAGAGCACCAAAGCGCAAAACAAAGCAATCCTGTTCCCTCCAATGTTAGCGAAACACATGCGTTACAGATTATTTTCATAAACTGGATATCAAGTTAAGTGGATAAATTTTCAATTTGGAAGAAAGCAAAGTGAGTGCAATCTCTAAAAATACATTTACTGCACTCTTTCTACAAAGGTCACTGAGATCACCCTTAACACGTTCATTCCTAGATCCTTCCGTATAAAGGAAGACTAGCCTGTCTGCATTCCAGTTCTCAACAGGGCTGGTACAGGATGCTTCCAACTCAGCTCAGCCTTCTGTAGCCAGGAATCCTGTTAACTGGCTGAAGCTAAGATTTGGGACTTTTAAGGTCTTGCTAAATTTTTGTCTGTTTTTGGTTTTGTTCTTACAATATGTATAAACATTCTGTGGTTAGGACTCTCTCTCACTGAGGAAAGAATGGTGAAGGTCATCCTTGATGGAGGCCACAGAGCTGGAGAGATGGGCACTTTTCTAACAAGTGCCTTTATGATTCGGTTATCGATAAGGAGGAACTCTTTCTGACAGTTTTAATAATAATGAAATTATAATTGTTGAGCACACAATCATTGACTAGGCTCTCTGCACATACCTTATTTAACGCAAATAAACTTGAGAGGTTGTTACCATCCGCCCCCCCATTTTATAATTGAGACCGAGGATCAAAATGGTTACATACTTTGTATGAGATTTAAGCTCAGGTCTGAGTCCAAGGCCTGAGCTCTCTCTGTTCTGAACGTGGCCTGGTACGTCCAGGAAAAACTCCTAGGAGCTACTGAGACCAAGAAAGATTGTGGGATAATGTGCCTTGCAGATCTTTAAGAAATACAGTGATTTGTGGTCTGGGGAGTTAAGGCCCAAGGGTCTCAGTGTTTCTCAGCTCTGTGAGGTTTCTGTGATTGCGTCAAAATGCCCCGAGGAAGAAGTCTGGGCCAAAGTGAGGAAGTTAAAAACCACCCGTGGGCAGAGGGCTCGGGGTTGCAGCTGAGAAAAAAAGCAGCTGCAGGCACGCAGAGGAAACAACAGCAGGACTGGGTGCTGAGAACCTGCCACAATTCCCACAAGCCTCTCAGTAAATCACGATCCTTTGAAAAACACAAGCTAAGACAGACTCCATAGAAATTAAGACCACTCCCCAAACAATCCTATATTTAAAAACTTTCTTGATAGAAGTCATACATTCTGATGCTGTATTATTTGCTTTTTTTCTACTCGAAAGATAATCAACAAGGACCTACTGTATAGCACAGGGAACTCAACTCAATACTCTTTAATAACCTGTATGGGAAAAGAATCTGAAAAAGAATAGATGTATGTATATGTATAACTGAATCACTTTGCTGTACACCTGAAACTAATACAACATTGTAAATCAACTATACTCCAATATAAAATAAACTTTTTAAAAAAGATAATAAATTGCTTAATAAGATAATACATACCTTCCTGCATCTTACAGAAGTCCCCAGATAAATATCTGAATACTCAAAAAAACTGAAACAGTTCTAAAAAAATGCTTATACATCACAACAATTTGTAAAATCAGGGGTGTTCCTCTAAGTGTAAAGTCATTCAGTGGTATTAAGAAATCATTTTGGAATAAACATAAATTTTGCGTCATATTTGAGTTTCTGAGAAATAAAGAGGAATTAAGCATTCCTCCATCAATGCTTCTTTTTTTTAAACCACAGCTTTACTGAGATGCAGTTCACATACCAGAAAATTCACCCTTTTGAAGTATGCGATTCAGTTGCTTTTAGTATATTCACAGAGTTGTGCAACAATCAGCATTACCTAATTTCAGATTATTTTCATTACCTCAAAAAGGAACTCATGCCCATTAGCAGTCACTCCCTAGTTCCCCTCCCCTCAGTCCTTGGCAACCACTAATCTATTTTCTGTTTCCATAGATTTGCCTATTCTGGACATTTCATGTAAGTGGAATTACATAACACGTGGCCTTTTGTGACTGGCTTCTTTCACTTATAATTTTCTCAAGGTTCAACCGTTTTGTAGCATATCTCATTACCTCGTTCCTTTCTTATTGCTGAATATTCCATTGTATAGCTGTACCTTATTTTGTTTATCCATTCATCAGTGGATGGACATTTGGACAATTTCCTTGTTTTGACAATTATGAATAATGCTGCTTTGAATACTCGTGTACATGTCTTTATGTGGCTCTATGTTTTCAATTCTCCTGATTATACACACTAGGAGTGGAATTGCTGGGTCATATTTATTAATACTTACTTTTTTTTAATCGTCTTTTTTTTTTTTTTTTAAAGGAAATACATACCTGTGGTATAAAGAATTCCCAAAGAGCACAGGGCATACAATAAAAGTAAATCTTTTTTCCCATCCTTGACCTCAGTCATTCTCCTTAGACAAATCATTATTCAAACATATTCTATGCATATAAAACATTGTCAGTAAAGAACCCATTTTCCATGAGGGTAAAAAAACCCTACTTTGATCATACAATCATATAAATATATTAATTTATGTGAGCTTTAAACATTTTCTGGAAGTTGATCAAACAATGAAAGGAAATTTTTAATGTTGATATTTGTTTTTAAATCAAAGAACAGACTAGAGTCTGATTTCCTAAAAAAAAGGTCTAGCTTCATGATTCCAAAGGGTACAGTGCTCTCTAGAAACCAATAGAGGGTGACCCTTCTCTTTCATTTTGAAGGAAATGCCATTTATTTCTAGAAAAAAACTGTTTTCAAAAGAACAGTGATACAGAGATTGATTTATTCCAATTGACTTTTTAACAAAATTCATTTTATTAGCTGATGCAGTCCCTCTAATTTGCTAAATTCCCTTTAAAATTATGGCTCCTAAACTGCTTCTGATTTTTACACTTTTAATTAACACTAATTGCACATACTAGATAGACATCTAGGATACTTCCTAATATACTTGCTAGCTGAATTCAGAATTTGATCAGGGCTACAACACTTTTGTGGGCTGCTTTCTCTATAAAAAATATTAAAAATCATATTGTATGACTCATTTGGTATAAAGACAAATAGATGAATAATAATCTAATGTATAATATACATTATAATATATACTATAACATTTTCTTTAACCTAAAAGTTCACTTTTTTTCTGGGACTTTCCTGGCAGTCCAGTGGTTAGGATTTCACCTTCCAATGCAGCGGGTGTGGGCTCCATCCCTGGTCGGGGAGCTGAGATCCCACATGCCTCATGGCCAAAAAACCAAAACATTAAAAAAAAAAAAAAGAAGCAATATTTTAATAAATTCAATAAAGACTTTAAAAAATGGTCTACATCAAAAAAAAAAAATCAAAAAAAAAGTTCACTTTTTTTCTTCTGATTTTTAAAAAGAAATTAAAACAGTTTTATGGGCCATCTAAGAATAATATGGTCTCTAAACACTGTATCTACTGTGCATAATGGATCAGGTAGCCCTGAGTACGATAAGAAAACATCATCTTTGCATGATTTTGAGCCAAGAGAGGAAGGGGATCTGCAGTAGCAGAGTCATGTCTGGACCCTCCTGTGGGGTCTCGGCCCTTTGTGCAGCTCACAGCTCTAGAACGTCCTTCCTTCCCCTCAGAACTTGGACCCAGGCCCTGTGTACTCTGTGGGGGGTGGCTGATGACAGCCTAGGACCAGCATGTCCATTTTCAAGATGTAGTCTTTCAAATTCAGCATGTGTTCTGAGTTTGCCACTATTTTTTATCTGGAATCAAGTTTTCCTTTGTCTTCAGGCAGGTCCATCTGCAGAGCCAACAATGTGACCGGGTACGTCACGTGGCTCCTCTTTAATCCAACAAAGAGATTTTACTTATGTCTGCGTGGCACCCAAATACACGGTCATTTCAATCAGCTAAAGATGATTGATTTGTTATTTGAGCATTTGTTCTATGTAATACTAAATCAATCTTTGCCTATGGTGTTTGGGTATTTTATATATATGTATGAATAAAGGTTTTATATATATTAAACCTTTATTCTGAAAGGCAGGTAAGTTAATGATTATTAAAGAAGAAATGAAGTCAAATCTTTCTTCTCTCTGTTCGCTTTCAAGTACCCCCATCCTGTATCTATCCATAGGTACTAACAGTTAAAGCAAGGTATTTAGGGCAACATAAATACCAAAATATTTGTATATTGAGATTTAAAGTTTGTAATGAATTCACTCAGTGTTACAAAATTATCCTCGATACTTCTCCTTAGTTGCCTGGGGAGGTGAATTCCCTCTCCCAACCAATGCTTTTAGGCAAGCAAGTGTAAGTGGGATGTTACTTATCGAAATGTTATATAAGTATTCAAGCACATAAGAGGACTACTCGGTACAGTGTGAACAATGGTGAGAATGGAATCAAGTATTTTACTATCCAGTAGGTACCTTAGAGAGTCTGGAAAATTTTCCTTTGTAGAAATAGTTTTCTACTAGCAATAAATTGCATCTCTTTGCTGGGTGCCATTTAGCTTTTCACAGAATCGACTAGGCCAAAAAATGCTCTTCACGTGATTCTGGAGGAAGAGTTTGCATATAATGTGAAACTGCTGTTTTCTGCAACTCCAGCCACTTCTATTCAATGTTAACTCTACGGAAACCGCATTCTGAAGAGAGACTCTCTATCATACAGGGGAAGCAACTGTAATTTCCAGAGACTGCTCATGAGATATAGTAAGCTTAGAAACTTAAGAAGAAAAATCAAATGATTATTTGGAATCTTGGGAAATTACTAGACGAGTGTGTTTGCAAACTACAAAGTTAAAAGAAAATCTCACGACGTTATTTTACCCTGTCTTAAAAGGATAAATGTCATTCAGATCTTAGTTTGCTTGATTGGGATATCTATATTGGAAGTATAAAGGCCAATTAAAGAGTATATTACTTACTCTTAGAAAATGGAAATTTCTTCCCATAAAATCCAACTCTGAAGAACTCTGGTTCAAGACGTTGCTGGTCCATAATTTTGTCATACAAAGAGGCTTCCATCATCTGGCAAAGAACAGGGGAAATTTTAATCATTTTATCTCATCTTTTAGCTCTACCACTTTATAGAAGAGGATATTTCTTCTATAAAAAGGAGAACATCACTTTAGTTCAGTTTGCAGAAAAGAAGGTTTGACTCCCTTTCTGTGCTTTAAGGCAGGGATCAGCAAACTTACTCTGTAAATGACCAGGCAATAAATATTTTAGACTTTGCAGGCCACATGGTCCCTGTCACAATCACTCAATTCTGCGAGGCACACAGGCTGCAGTTTCCCGACCCCTGCTTTAAATGATCGAGTATGTTATTATATGTTCTTACCAGAGAGAATGATTTCTATGCACCTGGTCTATCGAGGAAATATTTTCTTCACAGTAAGATAAAAATTAACATGAACTGTTAGAGGCAAATTCTGGAGAATTCTCGTACTCACCTGTGGATTTGGTTTTCCTGGGTCATGGTAATTTGGGACATTTGGAAGGTGCAACCTTGTACAGGTTGGACAGGGATAAACCAATAAACCAAACCAAAGGAAGGCCCATAGTGCAAAGTGCTGTCTGGGCTGAAAGCTCTTAAATGTGTCTTTGACAAGGTTGGAACTACGAAGTACATAAAGCTTATGGTTCCCCATTCATGGTATTATCATCCCCAGGGTTTTCCACAGAAAGACTAATATTTCACTTGAAAACATTCCCCCTTCCCCCACCCCCAGTAACAGCCCCCCAAAGAGCAGTTGGCAATGAAGTGCAATGCTTTGGGTTTATAAAAATCTTAGTGACTATGGCACCCAAGGGTTCTAATGGGTAAACACTGTAACCTCGATTCTATTCCAGGGACAGGATGCCAAGAGAAGCACAACACATTTTTATATAAAACTGCAGTGCCTGCCAGCGCCCGCATGATGGACTGAAGTTAAAACAAGGTTTTTCCTCCTTGGTTTTGATGTTAGGAGAAATATCGATGAACTGCTGACATGAAATACTACGCCCAAAGTACAGGGCCAGCTCCCGCCAGCTGAAAAAGTTACTTGTGGTGTAAGGGATTTTGAGCTGTTAAAGGTTTATGAGATCATCTCTTAAATTGCTACCTCAGAATTAAAAGGAAACATCATCGTCTTTTTTTAAAATGTATATATAAAAGCTGATGATCCTGTTTTAGAAACCCTGAAGAGCTTAAGTGTTACAAGATGACACCAAATGTTCATGACTTTAAAGAATAGGACTTGGAGTACCAGAGGGACTTGCATGAATTTGAAATAAAAGAAGTTATAAAAACATTTGTTCAGGGACACAAAATATTAGACTCCTTGGGCTCTTGGGTACTAAGACCTTGGTTTCAGTTTAGCAAATAAAAACATATTTCTGAAGTGAAAAAGATTTGACACCTATAGAAGTTAACCCCCAAATAGTTAAAAACGTGTCAGCTAGTCATTTTTACTCTTTTGCTGGTGCAGATTATGGGACTAAGAATGGTACATTGTTACAGAGATTTGTGTTCAAGTGGCAAGCTCTTCTAATAGTGTAGAGAGTTTCCTCAACAAACTGAAAGTACTTATCTTGGGTTAAATTTTATATTCATACGTCAGATGCGTTTAGAATAGATCAAGGGCTCCCTTTCTGTATATTAATCAGAAAAATCACACAGATCAACATGCTATTTCTCTGTATAAAATAGAGGAGTATGCTTCAGAGGAAAGGCATCTTTAAAAAGCTTTCTGCAAGACATATCAAGACTATCACAAAGCTAATCTCATTGCGCCATATTGGAAAGCTAAGCAGAAAAGGATTCCGTAACACGATTAGGATGCATCCAGGTACCTTACCCTCATCTTGCTCAGGTTTTCTATAATCATAATAACTTTCGTACTGCTCTGCAATCTTCCGGCACAAGAGGATGCCATTCTCCCAACACTGTGGACAAATGAATGACATAAATGTTCGTGATCTCACAACATTTACTAACTCCCACCCAGAGGTCAGGAGGTGACTGCTTTCAGATGATCAAGCCTTACTTCTTAATCTTTATAACCTACCCTTAAGGTACCACTGCAATTTTATGCATGAAAAACAGCATGTAATTAATGTGGCTAGCTATTAAAAATCTTTAGAGAATGGGAAATGATAACCCACCACAAGTCATTAACATATGGCACAAAAACAACACTTCCTGGCATCATTTCAAAATTATCAATGTTGAAGATGTGGTGTGTATATATATATATACATACATACATACATATAATGGAAGATTACTCAGCCATCAAAATAATGAAAATAATGTCATTTGTAGCAACACAGATGAACCTAGAGATTATCACTAAAGCAAAGTAAGTCAGACAGAGAAAGACAAATACCATATGATATCACTTGTATGTGGGATCTAAAATACAACACAAATCAACATGTCTATGAAACAAAGAGAGACTCACAGACACAGAAAACAGACCTGGTTGCCAAGGGTGTGGAGGTGGGAGAGGGATGGAGTGGGAGTTTGGGTTTAGCAGATGCAAACTAGTATATATAGGATGGATACATAACAAGGTCCCTACTGCATAGCACAGGGAACTATATCCAATAGCCTGTGACAAACCATAATGGAAAAGAATATGAAAAAAAAATATATGTACAACTGAGTCACTTTGCTGTACCAAAGAAATTAACACAACATTGTAAATCAACTCTACTTCAATAAAAAATTTTTTAAAAAGTAATAATTTATAGGTAAAAAACAAAGAAACAAAATTATCATCTTGAAATAACTGCTGTTCCACAATGGTCAAGGAGATGAATAAACAGGCCCTCAATGCTGGGGTGGGGGGAACTGCCACCGACCCCTAAGGCCCAATTATCCACAACTGGCACAGCGGATTCCTTGTTTGGCCCAATTTCACTTGGAAAATTATGAGGGTTTAACCCAGCTAGTTACTCTAAGGAGAAATGCAGAAATCCTTTGATCTAGCTCAGGTATCGGCAAATTTCTTTCACCAAACAGTAAATACTTTAGGTTTCGTGGACCATACAGCCTTTGTCACAAACCACTCAACTGCTGTTAAATCATGAAAACACATCCGTATAGACACACATGAGCTTGTCTGGGTTCCAATAAAACTTTATGGACAATGAAAAGGGAACTTCATGTAATTTTCTCATGTCAAATCATTCTTCTTTTGATTTTGTTCAACCAATTAAACATGTAAAAGTGATTCTTAGATTGTGGGTCAAACAGAAAACAGTCAGTGAACCATTTGACCCATGGGCCGTAGTCTCCAAGCCCTGATCCAGCACAAGCTCCTGAGAATGGGCCAAGAGATGCAGCCAGAGGTTTTGTAACAGCTCATCTTAAGGGGGGAAACTTTACTGCAGGAGGGCACAGAGGCATTTCTTTGCTATTAATCGTAATGAACGATATGTCAGTGTAGTTTGATAAATAATAGAAGAGGAGAGGAAAGAAGCAATTCCCTTTCATCAAATTTTTAGGTGTACCCAATTATGTCTTATAAGAGAACGACAGCCACTGGTTGTATTTTAATTTCCTGTTTAACCTTGGCACTTTGGAAGATATACGTAAATCTAAGACACATATCACCAAAGCATCCAAGTGTTCAAATCAACTGGGGTCAGATTCACAATTATTTTTCTTCAAGAGCACTGCAAACCCTTGAAGAGGGAGCAGGGGGCAGGGAGGTGATGTGCTGAATTGCCTTATTAGCTCAGGGAGGTTTTCAGCACCCCATGGCAACTCTCAGTATATGACGGGATGCCATAAAATGCTGTGAACAAATTTAATTTCATTTACTTTACCTTAAAAAGAAAGTGGAAGGAGGCAGATTACTACATGCCAATCTGGGGAGCTGAGTGAGGTGTGATAATGGTTTTTCAGAAAATAAAATGCCTGGGTGTCAAAACCTCTAGATCAGTGTTTCTCAAGGTGGGGTCCCATGTTCATACACATTGGAATTTCCTGGAGTCCTTGTTAAAATTGCAGAATCCCTTGCCTCAAGCCAGACTTACTTAATCAGAATGTCCAGGAATAGGGCCTGGGAATCTTAATTTCAATAAACTCTTTGGAGTCTTTAATGCACATTGAAATTCGAGGGCCCCTGCTTGAAGAGGTGGCCATCAACGAACTAAAGGAAATGTGACAATCACCTTGCGAGATGCCACGGGTGGGCGGGGCCACCTACCTTGCCTCTGTCAAAGTTCTGGATGATGGCGAGGTGCAGGTGCTCCTTGCGCTGCCATTCTGTCTGCATGGGGTAGGTCAGGAACTCCCGGAGGGGCCGATCAGACCATTCCAGCAGCTCATCATATAACAGGAGAGTATACGCGGCCTCTGAAATTCAAGTGGGAAGGTGATGATCGAGACAGGACCCCAAAGAACCTCCCTTCAAACGGGGCTGGTTTGGGACAAATTGGAGAAAATACTATTTTCTGAATGTCATGATACTAAAGAAAAAAATGTCCAGAATATATGCAACAGAAGGTTAATGAATGATGAGTTCCCCTGGGAGATGGAATTATCAGAGATTTGTGTTTGAATCTTTTGGTTCTCTTTATTCTCTCTTTCTCTCCTTCCCTCCTTTTTTTTTCCCCCATAACGTTCATATGCTACCAGCATATGATAATAAAAATAAAATGTTTAAGGGTATCTCTGTAGCTGGTTCAAAGATGTAGGTAGGGGAGACATGCCTTTGTTTGCTCGGAAGTTCACGGGTAAAATCCCTTGGAGTGGGACTATGGGCATCTTTCAAAAGGCATGCTTAGGAAGCAAAAATGGTAGCTAAATTCTCCTGGATAATAAAAGGCTGAAAAATCTGAGAGTGGTGTGTGTGTGTGTTGTGTGTGTGTGTGTGTGTGTGTGTGTGTGTGTGTGAGACAGAGAGGGAAAACAAACTGCGGGGGGCTGTGTGCTATGACCCCCATGGTTAGTCCCAACAAATCTTCAGTAATGGCTACTGAAGTCATGACATGTTTGGTGTGGTTGGAATTTCTTGGGGAAACGTGAAAAGAGATGACATTCTATACACACGTGTGAAAATGGTGACCCACAGGCTTAAGCATAGTTGACAGGTAGTGTATTTAACAGAATAATTGCTATTCTGCAGGTCTCTTCTTTTCCTGAACCATAGATATGGCCAAATACATCAAGATAGGAACCAGAATTCACTGTCACCCGATGAAGGACTATAATAAGAATAATCTAACACTATAACAGCCAACTCATTTACTGCATTGAATAAAATGAACAAACCCTTATGTTATTTATCTATTTAACTACCACCCTCCACACACGTCTCAAAAGACACAGTAGGAGCTTTTACCACAATATCCATAAATGGTAATTCTTTTTTTCACTTATTTGCTGGAAGGGTAACTACACATAAAGCTCTTAAGTAACATGTTAAGTTTTAGTACTATGATTTGGCTATCTCAATGTATAACATATAGTTGCGATAAAGAGCTAGATTCCTATCATTTTTCTCTTTTCTCTCAAGTGTAGAAGTCCTGTAAGGCACAGGCTCTGGCGGTTCTTCCTCTTTAATTACCTTTGGTGAGCTCAGTCCTGTAGCTTCAACGACTGTAGCAAAAGCTTTCATCACCCACCAGCAGTCTCCTATCCCCCAGCATTCAGTTTGTGCACTGTTACCAATATGACTTTCCTTCACTGCAAATGATCACATTGCTCCCTGATTAAAACTAGCCAATGACTCTAAGTAACTAACAGAACAAATTTATATTTCCTAAAGTGACAGAGAAGGCTGCCCATGATATGGTCCCTCCAGCTCACATATTCCCACTGTTCCTCCACTTATTGCAGGTAAGAAGGAGCCCACCACTGTCTCTCCTAGAGGCCTCCAGCCCCCTCGACCCCATTATCAGCTTTTGCTGAATGAAACAAGATGCATCCTGACCCAGAGACAGCTGCCCACCAGGGGACAGAGGTGGCTTCTCTTGCTTGGGCACTGGACCAAACCCTTTCTTGTGGTGAGATGGAGAGAGGGAATATCCGCTAAAGGGTGTTGGTTAATAAGTGGATGCAGAAACAGCTGAATTGCCACAACGTAGGTTGCCATGGAAGACTGCTTTACAGAGGACAAGAATGGTGATGATAATAACCAGATCATCAGAGCTGTGCTGTATTTGAATAGCCTTCTACTTTTCTCTGAGGCCTTCCTGAGATAATTTCCTAATCTTTAATTACCCACATATTCTTATCCTGCCAAGCACCTAAGAAAACCCCACGTGTGTCTTTGTTTTTCCATCCACACTCTTTGCTTGTGTTATCCGAACAAACTAAGGTTCCCCTCACTTATCCCACCAACTGACACCTATGGTCCTTCACAGCCTGTTCCTTCAAGCCTTTCCGCTTTAACTACTAAATAACTTCTATTTTCTCTTAGCGACGCAGCTCAGGAATTATCATCTTTGTCTCTCAAATTTCTTGTGTGTCTCCCCTGAGCACTCAAAAAATATACCCTTAGACTAACCATGTCACAGTGAAAAGGGGGAGGGGTGAGGACTGAGGGTCCTCACTCCCCACAGTTGAAGCCTGCAGCTGACCACAGGGTGGTACCTAAAAGGCAATGAAGGTCAAATTCACAGAGACAGAAAGTAGAATGGTGGTTCCCAGGGGCTGGGGGAGGGGAAAATGAGAAGTTATTGTTTAATGGGTACAGGGTTTCAGATTGGACAGGTGAAAAAGTTCTGGAGACGGATGGTGGTGATGGTTGCACAGCTATGTGAATGTACTTAATGCCACCGAACTGTCCACTGAAAAATAGGTAAGATGGTAAATTTTATGTTATGTATATTTTACCACAATAAAAAAGCGAAAAAAAGGGGGAGCAATGAAGAGTTTCTAATCCCTAAACTGCTTTCCAAATCATGTTTGCCCTGGGAAGGTCCAGGGGATGGCTGGAAGGTCACGTGTGGGTGACTTGCCCCTGGGAAGTGTGGAAAAACAAGTAAGCATTGGTGGGCCAGCGGAGGAAGCTGAAAAATGATGGAGTGGTGACATGGGAAAGGTGTGAAAACAAATTACACCTGTTTCAGAATTTGATTCGGGAAAATCATGATGAATACCTGAGGTAAACAGTGTGTGTAAAGGAAGCATTAAAGGAAACATGTATGCCTTTGAGGTGTTAACAACAGACTACTAAGGTTGTTTGAACACATTAACAAATTGTAAATGTTTTATTATATGTTGTATACTTATTCCTCTACATCTTTAGAAGACAATACTACATATTGAAAAGAGAAGGATGAATCACATCCAGAATTTCCAATAGACAATGTTTTTTAAAAGTGTTTATAATTCTGAACAAAAGGCATCATCACATAATTAAATATGGGCTATCTCATTCCATCGTTCTGAGATGTGTACAATGAGGGACACCAATATGCAAAAAGAAATGAACACAGGAGAAGAGTGGAGATGAATCAAGTAATGGAGGGCACTGTCACAGAGGGCTGGAAAGGGTTAAGCCATTTAAACTGAATCCTATAGAGAAGTTTTTCCAATCAATTTCCCTTTCTCCAAGGACACACAAAAATGAGGACAGAAGAGAAATAAGAAAAATGTTATATAGGAAAGAAGTTAATTCTTATGACTTTGGGGAACATAAAAACTGCAAGCTGAGTAAACAAATTAAAGAAAAAAATTTATTCGTTTCCAAATAGATTCGGATTTTCAGAAAATGAAAATGTATCTGTTACATATCTGTAAGAGTTTGTTCTCACTTCCCTCTCTCATTTCTTTTTTTTTTTATGGACTTTAAAATAAAACAAGTCTACTAGGTTGTTTTCACAGATAGAAAAACTAGGTTCACCATTTCTCTCAAAAATTGGCTACAAACTACTTTAAAATGACCACTTAAACTCCCAGACGACAGAGTCAGCTCAAAAATCTTAGCTTTATTCATCAAAACTATCAGCACATCTGTGTGAAGAGATACTGGGGGCTTCCTCAGTGATTAAGGAATTACCAATATTGAAGGAGAGAAGTCTGCTCAGGGTACTAAAATCTCATTGAGTGCATTCATTAGTAATGCATTTATTTAAATCTCACACTGCTAGGCACTAGTCAAAGAACTGGGAAGTCTAAGAAGAAAACATCATTTCTGTCCTCAAGGAACTTATCCTTCAACTAAAGATCTCTCTACTACCTACCTATGTACCTATTAACACACACACACACACACACACACACAATACACCTCATATAACGATGAATAAAAACAATATGATAAATGTTTTAATGGAAATCTGAAAAAATTGCAAGGGGAAAAGAGTTGTAAATATCAACTCAGCCCATGGCAGGGGAGTGCTGGGTCATGGAGTTGATGAGGGAAGTGAAGGAAGGTAAAACTTCATGGAAAGATGATATAGGAGCTGGCTCTTAAGGATAAAAATTAGGAATGTAGTGTAGTGCGAGAGGTAAGGTGAGGCTGAGCAGACAGGTGTTTGTTCAATTATGATGGGCTCCAAATAAAGAGTTTGAGCTTTATTTTGTAGAAGACATGAATTGATAGAGTTATATCTAGAGAAGGGGGTTGGCAAAATTTTCTCAAAGGGCCAGAAAGTAAATAATTTAGGCTTGCCGGCCACACTACAACTTTGTTGCAACTATTTAACTCTGCCAGGGGAGCACAACAGCAACCTCAGACAATATGTGATTAAGTGGGTGGTGGCTCAGTTATAATAAAACTTTCTTTACAAAATCAGCTGGCCGCCTGCAGGTTAAAGTTTGCTGAGGTAAACTCTGGGGATGGTTAGGAAGCAGTCCAGGTGAGAGATGATGAAGGCCTATTTTGAGGCAGTGAAACTGGAAATAATAAAAAGGAAATGGTTTTTGATGTTTAGGAGCAGAACCAATAGCACTTCATGAATAAGAGGCATCAAAGATATCATGAAGTCTCCAGTTTAAGAGTAAACAGTGGGGCTTCCCTGGTGGCGCAGTGGTTGAGAGTCCGCCTGCCGATGCAGGGGACACGGGTTCGTGCCCCGGTCTGGGAGGATCCCACATGCTGCAGAGCGGCTGGGCCCGTGACTCATGGGCCGCTGAGCCTGCGCGTCCGGAGCCTGTGCCCCGCAATGGGAGAGGCCACAACAGTGAGAGGCCAGCGTACCGCAAAAAAAAAAAAGTAAACAGTGATGCTCTTAAGTGATACAGTGGAACTGTAGCTAGAGGCATATTTAAATTCTGGAACAAGAGCACTACTTCAGAAAGGTTCCTTTACCCTTTTAAAGCTGAGGGAGGAACCATGATTCAGGAGTTCTTTGGAAGAACAGTGTGGCAAAAGACTAAGATTTGTAGTTCCTAAATCCAATTAAAGGGTTCTCATTCTTGTTAAGATGTAGTAAGCACATTCTAGTGTATCTTTCCCACTGATTCAACTAAAAACCCCAGACAAAATATGTAAAGCAACTATTGGAGAATTCTGAACAGTAAATGAGAAGGTAGACAGAACAGTAAAATCAATACTCAAAAGAAGGACCACAGAGTGGTGAGTTACTTGTTTTTATTTTTTGCCTTTTCTATCTCCTGGCTTAGCCTTCCCTGCCTCCTGGAACTGCAAATGGAAACAGACAGAAAAAGCTCCAAGAAAAGCTCCTCTCATCAGAGGACTGGGAAGAGGACCTTCTGTGGGATGGAGTACTTTTTTTTTTGCGGTACGCGGGCCTCTCACTGTTGTGGCCTCTCCCGTTGCGGAGCACAGGCTCCAGACGTGCAGGCTCAGCGGCCATGGCTCACGGGCCTAGCTGCTCCGCGGCATGTGGGATCTTCCCGGACCGGGGCACGAACCCATGTCCCCTGCATCAGCAAGCAGACTTTCAACCACTGCGCCACCAGGGAAGCCCGGATGGAGTACTTTTGACTCTTCTGGTCCACTCTGAGTCCCAGGGACAAAGCTGTAAACCTGAAGTGTGACAATAGGGGCAATCACAGTGGCAGCAGCAACAGCTTCCATTTTTCTCTTTTCTTTCACTGCTTTGTCCCCAGGGAGACCAACTGTACATAGTACATCATAGTGTGGAGGATCAAGCCTTGGCTCTGAGTACTTTGGCTTGGATCAAGTGAGAGTACTAGGAAAAGGAGCCCCTGGGAGATGGGAAGAGTGAGAAATATCAGAGAGAGGAAGGAGATGGAGGAAGGAATTTTTAAATTCTGTGTATGACTTCCTTGGGCTCACCCCCAAGCTGCACATGTGTAGAATGAACTAGAATCAACATAACAAAGATTCTGATAAATGAATTATGGTATAGATAAATGTCCATGTCCCAGACTCTCCCTGGGTGACATACATGCAGGAAAGACCAGGAAAGTGCTGCAAAGGCTTTGATAACTAAACTGACCTTCAAAAGGTGGCTCAGGACTTGAGGTCCGAAACTAACTGATTTTCTGCTAAAATAAAAATAGTCAATATTCTCCAGAAGATGAACTCTCATAATATTCAAAATGCCCAGGATATAATCCAAAATTACTTGACATTCAAAGAACCAGGAAACCTAAACAAATCTCAAAGGGGAAAGGCAATAACAGATGCCAATTCCAAGACGATTCAGTTGTTGAAATTATAGGCAAATACTAAGAAATAGCTATTACAACCATGCTACTTGAAGTAAAAGTGAACACTCGTGAAATAAATAGAAAGATACATGTTCTTTGCAAAGAAATTGAAGCTATTAAAAAAACAGCCAAATAAGAATTTTAGAATTATATAATAAAAATAAAATTTCACTGGAAGGGCTCAATAGTTGAATGGAAATGATAGAGGGGAAGCAAAGGACTTGAAAATGGATGAAGCGAAATGATCCAATCTGAAAAACAGAAAGAACAAAAATTGAAAAAAAAAAAAAAAACCCCAAAAAACAAACCAGGGTCTGAGAAACTTATAAAATGATACCAAAAGGTCATAAAACTGGCCATCCATAAAACTGGAGTCCCAAAAGAGAGAATCAGTGCAGAAAATATATTTGAAGAAATAATGCCTGAAAACTTCCCAAATTTGGTGAAGGAAATAAGTTTATAGATCCAAGAAACTCAGCAAACCCAACCAGGATAAACTTAAAGAAAACCATGCCCATATATATCATAACTGAACTGCTGAAAACCGAAGATAAAATCTTGAAAGCAACCAGAGACAATTACACATTACACACAGGGGAACAATTTAAATGACTACAGATCTCTCATCAGAAACAATGGAGGCCAGAAGAAAGTAAAACAACATTTTTAAAGTACTGAAACAAAGATACTGTCCAAACAAAGACACTATCCAGCAAACATTTCCTTCAGGGATGAAGGTAAAATAAAGATGAAGGAAAACTAAGAATTCTTCATTATTAGATCTGCTCTAAAAGAAATACTAAAACAAGTTCTTTAGGTTGAATGAAAATGTTAACAGGAAAATTGAGAATTTCAGGAATGAAGAAAGACCAACAGAAATGGTAAATATCTGAGTAAATATAATAGATTATTTTTAACCTCTTAAATTCTTTAAAATAGATATGACTTAAAAATTATGACATTATCCGATGGAGTTTTTCAATGTACCTAGATGTAATACCTATGACACTATAATGTAAAGTGGAGAGGTCGTAAAGTTCCTATATTTAACTTGAAGTGGTGAAATACTCACTTTAAGTAGACCATGAAAAGTTGCTTTTTGTAATCCCAAAAGCAACCTCTAAAAAACTACACAAAGAGATATAGTAAAAAAAAAAAAAAAAAAAAAAGCCAATATATTAAAAACATAGAGTACTTAGAAACATAAATCTAATTAAAAATAAATTCCACTTTTAAAGGAGAAATGCTCGAGTCCTCAGCTCTAATTCAAAAAACAGAGGAGTTATTATTTTTAATATACCAGTGACCTGCCCACTTCCCCCAACCTGAGCCAAAAGACACAATTACCTGTGAAGTTCTGTGCTTTGAGGTGCAGATCGTAGAGTTTGTGGATATAGCGTATATACATCTCTTCCTTGTTCAGTTCAGTCTTATAGAAGTTCTATAAAAAAGAGTACAAGCATGGATAATTCCTCAACAATTAGGTTGTCAAGTATCTGCCTTTTACTCTGCTTGAAGTTTTGATATCTTGAACCAAGAGAACAGATGAATTTTTCTGTATAAATGTCTTTAAAAAATTAAGTAAGGAGACCCAGTGACATATTTTTTAACTCAGCACTGTCTGTATTAAACATTATTTATCATTTATTGAATAGGCTGGTAATTCCTGGGGGGATGTTATTACCACTGATTCACATTTCATTTGTTACTTTCTGTTGTTTTTTGTTAGTTTAACTGCCAGTGGACAATCAGCCTATTCAACTAAAAATATTAAAATATGTAAGAGATTAACCTGTTTATTAATTTGATCATGGATAGTCAAAGGATAATTTCTTTAATTTTAAACTTAATTTAAAGGTTTCCAGTTTATGACTACAACATAAAGGGATTAATAAGAGATTTTATTTCAAATTACTGTTACAGGGCCATGCTTATTGAAAATATTTGGTTTATTAAAAAAAGGTATCCGGATCTTATTAAACTTCTCTAAACTGTTTTAACATTTGTCACCAAAAACTCAACTCTGACCTACCTGGACATATTACATTGCCATTTTAAAGGTACACTTTATAGGCATCCACATACACTCCTTTACCACATCAGACAGTACATTAGTCCTCACTGAACTTAGTAAACATACGAGCAAAAGTGTAAGAAGCTGGAGTCCAGCAAAAGCATGATGCTGTGAGACTCTACATAAGGCAATTTTAGAAAGCAGATCATTGTTCATTTTGAAATCCCTGCTAAAGCCATCTGAACTGCTATCATTACTACTGCTGTTGTTTTATTTTATTTTATTTTTTTGCTGTTGTTATTTTGACAGATGCTACTTGGTGTGTAGAAGAAGGGAACATGAATAGTGATGGGGGGATAAATCTGCTGACTTGAAGCAGTGACAGGCTTTTCTAGGGGGGGGAAAGTCCAGGAATTCTAAACGTTTTTGAATTTGATTAGCTAGAGAGGTGCTTTGGTAATGGACCAAACTAGCCAATGTGGCTGCTTAAATTGTACTTGGGCTCAAAGCCTGAGGAACTTCTGTCAATGTACTTTCTGGCCACTACCTAACAGGCGTCCATTCTTCAGTATGAGGACTCTTCTAACCTTGAGACACTGACATTTAGTTGAACACATCATAAAAAAATATTTTTTCCAATTTATACCATTATCCTTCCCCTTTTCGTCTTGTGCCTTGTAGATCTTGGCATTCTTTAAAAAGCTAAGTAAACAATGCTCTTCATATCTCTACTATAACCAAAATCATTTTAATTAGCAAGAATTGTTGTACCATAAACATAAATTTAACAACCTCATAGCAGGCTTTTATGTTATTAAAGGATAATTTGTTCTAATAACTCTCTGGTAAGAAGCGTATTTCTTTGGGAACCAAATAAGTGATCACTCTGTAAATGAACAGTTCTTGAAAAAAAAGAAAAGCTCTCTCCAGTCAGCAGATGAGAATCTTTCACATGTGTCTGGCAAAATTAGTGACACAAAGAACAAAACAATAATTACATTTCCTTGTATTAGTCATGTCAAAGATCACCCATTTTTACCAGCCTAATACTACAGTTTAACTCTGATCTTGTAAAGAAAGCCAGAGCTCTCCTGAAGACAATCTGGAATTGATCTTTCCAAAAAGTTAAGAAAAATCTCTAGGAGGGAGGGAGTGGTTAAAAAGAACCATATTGCAGCTAGAAATCAAAAACTTTCCATATGGAGTAGAAGCTAAAAAGATTAGCTTCAAAGTTATATATTTTGTCCTTTAATAATAAGTAGTCGGGTGCTGGCTGAAATTAGAACAGCTTTCAAAGCGTTAGCATTTTCTATACGGATATTCTTTTTTAAAAAAATATTTATTTATTTTTGGCTGCGTTGGTTCTTTGTTGCTGCGCGTGGGCTTTCTCCAGTTGCGGCGAGCGGGGGCTACTCTTTGTTGCGGTGCTCAGGCTTCTCATTGCGGTGGCTTCTCTTGTTGCGGAGCACAGGCTCTAGGGCGCATGGGCTTCAGTAGTTGTGGCACATGGGCTCAGTAGTTGTGGCTCGCGGGCTCTAGAGCACAGGCTCAGTAGTTGTGGTGCATGGACTTGTGGTGCATGCTCCATGGCATGTGGGATCTTCCAGGACCAGGGCTCAAACCCATGTCCCCTGCATTGGCTGATGGACTCTTAACCCCTGCGCCACCAGGGAAGTCTGATAAGGACTATTCTTGGTCAGTGCAAAACTAGCAAGATAAATTCATTGTCTCAGGTGGATACTGACGGGGCCACTGATTTTATTTATTAAGTCTCTGGCTTATTCCTACTGGGAAACTAGAATAAACACATTTAGGTGGAAGTATTCATTCTTTCATCCGAGGAAATGACCTCTCCTGTTATACCGGTTGAGGAAATGAACCTAGGGTCTACATTTATTTGTGTACCTCTAAACAGAGGACGCTGTGAAAGGAGATGGAGACAATGGAAGACGATTCCTTTGGAAAAAGGTAAAGGCTTTCCTTTGAGGCTATTTATGAGACTTTGTGTTTGGAGTTGGGGTAGAGTCAAGATTAAGGAGATAAACTGAGAAAACCTGAAGCTGACAGAGCACTTGGCTTTTCTCCCCAGATACTGATGTACAAGCAGGGACGTGGAAGGAGATCAGGCTGAGGACCTTGACCCTGGTGAAAGGCCCGCAAAAAGCTGGGAAAGCACAGAAAGGAAATTTAAAAGTGGAAATGACTGTGCTCAAGGTTAGAAATAAGTGCTAAGAGGAGAGATAATGGGTTGACCCAGTGAGCTTGGCCTGATGGCCTGCAGGTTACTATTGGGTCTGACGATAAGAATTACGGAAGAAACTGCATAACAAGAAGTAGCCTGATAGAGGATGATCAGGTCTTACTATTTTTAGCAACTGATATTGGAGGTGGAGGTGTAACAATTAAATGCAAAAATGAAGAGGAAGTGGTAGGCGTGGTAAAAAAGGATAAAGTCATATACTCAGAGATGTAGTACAGTGAGAAAACAAATTAGTGAAACAGATTAAAAAGACAGCCATAAGAAAGCAAAAAATCCTGAGCTCTGAAGAAGGGCTGTGAGGGGAATAAACAAAACAAAACAAAAAAACCTGAAATCGATGAGCTAAGACAGGACAGAATCAGAATGGGGGACAAAACAAATTTTAAGGTGCAGACAAATAGAGAAAAAAGGGCATGTGAGAGACTCATGGATCAGACTAAGAGTTAGAATTCTGTCTGTGCAAGTACTTAGAATAGATGGTGAGGTTTCATCTATTCTGCAAAACAAGAAAAACAAACCATGATATTCACTAATTTAGAACCAAAGCAGTCACAACGCATTCCTGTATTTTAAATCTGATTAAGGTAAATTATCAAAAGCATCAATTTATACTATGTTAAAATTTGAAAAAGGAATGTGAATGTATAATCCTTCTTTTGCTCTGTAGTGAGAATACCATTCTATTTGATAATTAGTTATGAGACATTTCAGTACAAATTTTGTGTTCCTAGAACTGTTCTGTTGTAGCCTATTATCCTTACCCAATATTTATTTTTATTCTCAAAAACGTCTTGTTTGGGTGAGAAATTATGTGGTCATCCTAGTTATAATCCACAACTTAACAACAGCGGTATTATGGATTTAATTTGCAAAGAAGCTAGAGAGTGAAAATTCATGTGCTAAATAGGAAACTGTCATTTGTTCAGAAAAGAACATTAATATTTATTAAAACCTAGAATACATATAAGAAGGGCAGAAAGAAACTGTCTACACAAAAGTGAAAAGACTTTTCTCCAGGGACATCATGCTTTTCCCTAGGAGAGCAACAAAAGACTCCAGGGCAGAGGAGCGATGCAACAGGAGAAGCCTGGCGTCACTCTGGGATTTTACAGTGGGACCATTCTGCAGTGTTCGAAGCTCAGAATTTTCTGGCATTTAATTCAACCTGAAGCAAAAACATATCGAAACTCTTTTAAGAAACACCCAGATAAAGACACATGGTGGCTGATAAACAAAACAGTATTTCTGTGAAAAAGCAAACGTTAGGATATAAGGAGGAAAAGGGAAATTGTTTACGAACCAGGAGGCTCACGGTGCAGCCAATCTTTTTGCCATCTACCTCGCCCATTTTCATGCAGTCCCTAAAAACAAAAAGCAAGAGTCAGAACACAGAACTTCCTTCCTAGGGGTGAACACAGTTTGTTCTTTTAGGAAGAAAAAATAAAAAAGGATCTGTCAGAGACTAGAGGCAATTTGCAAGTTGCTGTTCAGATGAGGCTCGTGAGGCTCGGCAGAATAGAGGCAGTGCCCCAGGAAGCGTGAGCTTGGGAGAGGCTGGGGAGGGGGGCGGTCAGACCCTGCTGAGCACCAGCGTCGCTGAGAATTTCACTGCCAGGTGGACTGTGCTCCCTCTCAATAGACGGGGGCTCCAGGAAGGGGAGGAGTGAAGGTGTGTTATTACACACCTCTTACTTGGGGTGAGAAGGATCTGCTAAGCCTGGCCATCAGCAGTGAGAATGAAGCGTTTATTCTTAAAACACCATGCGTTTAAGTGGGATGAACTGCTTCAACAGTTTAGATCATTTCCAAATCAAAAAATGACTCTGAAAGCTAACGGTGTGAGTTTCATCCCCCCTCTCCTTTTCTAAGAAAGCAGCATGGTTGTACAATTGTTGGTTTCACTGTCATCACCCTAAGATGAACGGATCTACTGGTTCTAACGGGTGAGTCTAAACACCAAGAAAAAAGATTTCTTTAATAACAGGACTGTCTCAATTCACTGAGACTTTAAAAGAACTGTCAAAACCCATACAACAAAACATAAAAAAGGAAAAGCAAAGAAAAAACTCTGAACCAGCTAGTTAGAGGTCTGTTATTTTACTGCTCAAGGTTCCACGGTCTGATTATCAATTCTTTGAGTGATTAACCCAAGGGCAATGTCGACTGTATTCTAACTCTCAGACTTTCTCAGGGGAGCGCGGCATATCTGGAAAACCGGGAGGGCGGGGGGTGGGCTCGGCTTACCTGTAATCTAACAACCTCTCCATTAGACGAGTTACAGTGGCGATTAATGAAACACCACTCTCCCTCCATGTTTCCCGCTCAATTTTCTTTAGTAGACTGGAAAAGAAAGAACCCAGGGCATTTTCAACATTTATTTTTATCAGTCACCATGACAACCATTTTACTTTCATCAATACCTTAAATGCCTTAGCAACCACTGCAACATCTCACAAGTAGCACAATTTGCAAACAATGTCTTACCTAGGATAGGGACCAAATAGTGGAATTCTAATCCAGGAAGCATTGACAAAGCAAATTGATTTTCATTATCCAAGTCATCAAATACGAACACATGCATATAAAACATATTTTCAAAATATGCAAGCACCTCACAGCTCAAAGACATTGTTTCCTAGCTTCTCTCTTCCACTAACAGAGGCTTGCACCTCACCACACCAAACCACACTGCGAAAAGCGAAAACAGGAGTGCCTCTAAGTTTACTTTTAAGTAAGATCTTGCTTTATTCACATAAAAATGTTTTCCTACCTCTCAGTGGAATGCATCTTCATCCAAGCAATTTTACTGCAATGCAACTGCTACAGGAAAATCCTTGTACAGACGGTATGACGTTTTGCGTTTTTTTCCTTTCACTTAACATTTGCCCACTCAATACATATTGTACTATCTGTGCACTCACTCAACAGTTTCATTCATTTTGTCATTAATCACAGAGGATTTTCTATGTGGTTGTTACAGCAGATTGATGACAAGTACCGAACCACATCTCTCCTCCTACATTTTCCCTAATCTTAAGCACCTTGGAGCAGAGGCACTGCTATGTAAACACAAAACAATAACAATCATAATAATTAGGCTCTGTTTTACTTTGACTCCCACCTCTCGGCAAATTAACCATATACTTGGCAAAAACCTTTACGACTGAACTTTCCCCAAAAGAAAAAAGTAAGAACATAGGCATGACAATATGAGGATACTTTGCCCTCCTAAATTTAATGATCATTATTTCTAAAATGTTGTTCCCCTTTCATCTTGGTTTCAGGAATAACATAGAGAGAAACCATTTCGTACAAGTACCATCTCAGCCTATCCTATACTGTGCTTTGTAGAAAAAAAGCTATTTTGTCAAAGCTGTTTTTTTTTTGCTCTGTGGCTACGTTCTCTCTCAATCTTCCTTCCCACTCCCCACTGCTTCTTCTTGCTATTACCATTCCAGTGCCCAGCCCTCTGTCTTATCTCCTCATCTGGTGTCTATGCATCCCTGATCATTTGTTTTTCTGGTTTATTCTGAACTGTTTCCTAGATTAAGGAGGGGAAGAGGGGAAGAAATAGCACATGAGGGATGGAACTCACCCTGACTAATCCCCCAGGGAAAGGTCCCCTAGTTTGTTCTAAATGTATTTTCTTTTAAAAAGCCTCTGAGAAGCACCTGTTTCAAGCTTAAACGCCAAACTGGTATTGAACCAAGTACTCAAATGAAAATCTGCCTGCCAAAGCAATGCAGGATGATGGAGAAATCTTCCCAAGTGACAGCCCACACCTCATATACTTTAGAGGCTGAAAAACAAAGAACTCAAGTTAGGTAATAATTCTAAAAATATATAGAGACTTCTTTTACAGGCATGAGTTTCATTAATTTGCACAGCCTCTGGCTGCAGGAAGAAATCTGAGCTACAGAATCCTCTTGTAAAAAGAGGCACAGCTCTGCACAGCCTGTTCCCTTGACTAACACAAGACCCAAATATCAGGACCAAGCCTAGAACCCAGTTCATCTGCTTTCTCGGCCAGGCTAGTTCTTTCTGTGGGGAAGCTTGCCCTCCCAGTTTACCTGATACACACTGATAAGGAGAAGCTATCAGACAAGAAGAGAAGAGTCTCTCTAGATAACCTGGGTGACACTGATCTACAATTTGGTATATTTCTATTTGGTCTATAATCATGCTGATGTGCCCATGGTGAGTACACAGGGAACTCATCTAATCACAGTGCAAGGTGATTTCTTCTTTTCTTTTTTTGAGGCACTAAAATGATGAATGGTTGCTACATGAACTAATGCACTAGACTTTACATACATGTCAAAAGATCATTAACTATGCATCATTCTTTTCTAATGTTTTTAAACCATTTTTAAAAACGGCAGTATAGTTGATTTACAATATTGTGTTAGTCTTAGGTGTACAGCAAAGTGATTCAGTTATATATATACATATATATGTATTCATTCTCAGATTATTTTTCATTATTGGTTATTACAAGACATTGAATATAGTTCCCTGTGCTATATAATAGGTCCTTGTTTCTATTTCATATACAGAAGTATGTGTATTAGGATAAATTAGGATAAACTCCTAATTTATCTCCCCCCCCTACTCCAAGGTGATTTCTTATTGCTAATTGATAGGCAATGGGACTCCATAACATTGAAGAGCAGGATAAGCCACGGTCCTGCAGGATGACACACTGCCCAACAGGCTTTTACTCTGTGAAGGAATATGAAGGGTGTAGAATTTGACCCTCAGTCTACCTCTCTCTGTATCCTAACAGGATTGTGTGGAGGCCAACACTTATATGAAACACCTGTGTCTGTGCACACTTCTTAATCCAAAGAGTTAGATACCTAAGTATGTGCTACATGGCTAATCCTCTGTCTGCAAACTATAATTAAATGTGTGATCACTAAACAAAGATCTATGAAATGATTTGGAGTCTTACTGAATTATTTAGAGCAACACACGATAGAGCACAGTAAAGGACTGAGGTGGAGGTTACCTCTTCCGGAAAGCCCCTTTAGAACCCCCGAGGCTACTGGTACCCCACTGTGTTCTCCTACAGCACAGTCACTGCTGCATCTCCAGCCTTAGAAGAGCACCTAGCACAGGAAGATGCTCAACAAATGAAGCTGAATGAGTGAATGAAGTGGATCCAGGGAAGCAGAATTTCATTCTGATACCTTATTCTGAATATCACATGGATGACAATGATCCACAATTTCAGCATTATCAAATCCTGACCCCTATTTATTCCAAAAAGATGTAGCGTGGGTAAATGCAGATAATGTGAGGGTCAGCGAAAGATGAGTTCTTAGGAAGGAAGTTACTATATAAATTTACAGTCTCATTCTAAGGAGGTTACTTTGGCAAGTACATACTACATTTTCAGTACATACTACATACATAGTACATACTACATACATAGTACATACTACATTTTCAGGAAGCAGTGAGCTCCTTTCAGCTTCTGAACAAATTTTAAGAAGTTTTAGACATGAAATACAGAGAGCAAACGAGAATCTGTACCATAGTGGCATGTGTTCCTAATTCATAATGTGTGCAGTGACTCACTGTGATTATACTAATTCATTGTGATTTCTATTGCCAGAAAAGCATTTTATTGTTTCCTGAAATATAGTTGGATTTTCACTTTCTTTTCTGAGCCCAGGTAGTAATGAAAGAAAAATATTTATAGTAATATTTCTAGTAATATGTTAAAAATCAACAAAAGAATAAAAATCTCCATGGAATGAATCAGGCACCTTAAAATAGTCCTAATTATAGAGGCTTAATATTGTAATTATTGGTTTGATTTTAACGTCAAGGTACATCTTCTATTTCAAAGCCATATTTACACACAAGCAATCCAAACTGCATGCTATCAGGCCTTTATTAAAGTTGATAAGAGGCACTATGGAGCTATGTGAGTGTTTATTAATCTTGTGAATTTATCATACATAATTAATCACAAATCTCAAGAGATTCATTTTACTGAGTGTTTTCTCATTTTAGTTCTTTGTTCAAACCAAGGACTAGTAACTGAACTGAGAGTGGTTTTCAAAAGCAATTTATTATATTGGATGAGGTTTTAATCAGAATTCTTGCTAAACTCCAGCTGTCACGAAAGACAGATGCTTTGTACACTAGAATGAACGAGGGCTTGGTGAATGATTATTAAAAGTTCCAGTTTAATTACAGTATCAGAGGAAAATGGCGTTGTTCAGGACTCAGTACAAAGAATGTATTTTATCATCCACCACTACCACAAGAAATCTGTGTACCCCTTCTTGGCTTTTCCTTTCAATATAATTTTCTTAAAAGCTTCAAGAATGATTTTGAATCAGGCAAGTTGAAATCTATCAGTCACTAGTAATACTTTTCAAACCTATATATTAATGTATCCACTGCCCTAAACTTACGATCATAAAACGAATTACAGAATTTTGTGTTTGGCTATCAGTACTAAAGCATTAATATTTAGTTTTAGGTGATACTTGGGTGTAAATATAAGTAAAAGCGTATTTTGTGATAGAAAAATGTATTGCTAAATTGTTTTTGCACTTATGAAAGAACCGCAAACATTTCCCAAGCACAAAGAACTGGTTCTTCCTTCAAAAAGAAACACTTCATAAGTATAAGAGGTTTGAAAATGACTAAGATCCATAGAAAGCGGTAGAGGAAACGAGTGCTAGAATTAAAATCCTAAAGCACTAGAACCTTCTATGTATCCTCTCTGGCCATTTCACACAGTGGATGAATACTTGGTATAAGCACTTCATCTCATGATAGTGATCACATTCTTTCCTTAGTAAGATAACCTCAAAGTCTCCTTACAATATCATTTCTCTATCCTCCATACAAATCCTAATCACAGAATTTACTAAAAACGACTTGCTTCTGTGATATTCTAATAAGAAACATTTAGGAAGAAATTAATAATGCTGAATGAGCAGTAAGTATCGATGAATTAAATGAATTGTTGAAGAACAGATGCAAACTGGGTTAATTTTCCCAACAGCAAAGCAACCAAGGATATCTCGTTTCGGAAAGCGCTGTGCACAAATACTACAATCACACCACTATCGTGTCTTTTCCTCTCCCACTCGTGACCCTATTTAAAATCATTATCTTGCAGCCCCAGTGTAAAAATTACTAGGCATGAGAAGAGTGGAATTTGTTATATGACGCTTGCAACCTGCCCTAATCAGAGATTAATACAAGGAGGTATGTCTAATTCTCAACATAACAAGATCCATTCGCCAGTTAAGCAATTCTCCTTTATTTCACACTCCACAAAGACAAAGCACTCCTGTGAGACCCGAGCTGTCTTTGTAGCTCTCAGCTGCTTAGCACTGACACCAAATCCCCGGAACAGAATCCACTTGAGATAAACATGTTACTCACATACTGTTGAAGAGCTCACGGTATGTTTCATCACCTTTGCCTTCTGACATCAGGCTGTCCAGTTTGTCAATGAGCTTGGCTTCCACCTGAAACAGACCCAAATGTTACTCTCCTTCCTCCCTTTCACAAGTAGGATTTTCTAGGTATATCGAAACATATTTATTTCTGCACAGGAAAAAGCCATAGTAAATTTTGTGAAAGCGACATTATCAGCTGTGGTTAACAGGAGACGACACCCCCTTGGAATTCTAGGGGGCCAATTTAGATGCAGGCACATACTTCAAACTCCCGGTAGGGTAGCATGTGCTGTCGCCAAAGACTTCTATTTGTTGATTCAAACACAAATGCCTGCAGCCCAGCTTAAATGTTTGAATTCTTTATTTAGGAGCTGTAAAAGCTGGCAAGTCTCATTTTTTTTAAAAAATCATGATATATATAAGAACATCAGCAAACTACCATATCCACAAACATTCATTTAAATCTTTGATGTGTTTTGTATCTATTTTCTTTCTCAAAACAGCTCGAGGTTGCACTAAATCTTTGCTAAAGTTGAGAATCTGTCCTAACCATGTACAGATGGTAGATCCATAGACATATTCTAAGTCAGCAATAGGCAGCGTGAGAGAGAAAGGACATATTTCCTGAAAACTGTAGTCAAAACATTTATATTTTCAAGAACATAAATCCTTTAGGACTTCAGTATCAGGAAGGCAGAAATAAATATCCCTCATCTGTCGGAGGCAACAGAGGAGACAGAAAATGAAGAATCTCTGCCTGGCCAGAGAGAGTTAAACAACTAGGGGTAGGGAGGGATATTTGACTTTGGCAAGGGACTAAACACAATTTCCCTTTGAATCAAATTTCAATAAGGGGATAAAGAGAAAAGGAAAGAAAAGTGGGTCTTCCCCAATACAATTTTTAAACAGCCTTTCATTCATGTACTAGCTTTCTTGAAAGTAAATGTAGAGATTGATACAGATGAAATGCCATGCTTTTGGCAACAGGAGGGTCCTATGTATGCATTCAGCTTGCTTGTACAGTTGACAATCATTTCTAAGACTTGAGAAGGCCTTCATCTGGAGAAGCAAGAAAGATCCTTCACACAGGAGAGTGCAATGACTGTGTGAAGAGATAGTAGGTCTGCTGTCTCCAATAGGAGTGACTTGGCATGGCAAAAGCAGTTGATTTCTGCTATGAGAACTGGTTTTGGAATAAGAACGTCTGTCTTTCCAAAACTGGAGCAGAGCTATTAGATCTTATGTCAAAGAGAAATGTTAGGCTCATCTCCTCAGAATTTCCTTTACAACAATTTCTACTGCTTTTCCCTTTAAATTAATTCTCAATGCTTCAAGCAAAGAGCAATAAAACATACTGTGCATCAAATGTTCAAAGCTAAGCCATTCACCAAATACAATGGGCAGACAACTGAGAGGTCAATGATTTTAAGAATCATTAACCTTCTGATTCCTCCGTGTTGTGTCTAGCTGGGAGCAAATAAAGTCTCTGCCAGTTCTTAAACACAGACCTAGGAAATCACAGGATTTTTTAGCTGAAAGGGAATGAAATTTTTTTTAGGGCTTCTCGGAGACCCAGTGAAACACACTACCAGAGAGGTGTCCGAGGCTACGCAGCTTGGGAGTAGGCAGCCCAGGCTGAAATCTGGTTCGGTGCTCATTCCGCAACTCAGAGTTGAATGCAGTGGCTCAGAGATGCTCAAAGAGAACTGAAACTCTTCCAGCTGCTCCGAGGAGCACATCCGCCTACCTGTTTAAAATTGCCACTTCGCCTCTGCTCCCAGTCCATCATATCGTGAAAAATAGGAATCATGACATTCCGGAGATCTGGCTGGGGTATCAAGGTCACTTCCAGGAAGGGGCCAATCAGGGCAGGGATGAAATGAAGCTTGTGTTCTCCTAAATTGAATACAATATTTATGTTTCAGTATATTTAGTTTGAATAAGATTTCAGAAAATTAGTATTATAGTTTGTTTAAAACTGTCGTCACGAGAATACATTCAATTACAGTTGTCTCCTCAAGCAAGAAAATATTCCCCTAAAGAGATATATAAACAGTAAATTTCCATATGTTAATATTTCTTCATTATTTTTAATTAAAAAACTAGGGATTTACCCTTTTCACAGTTTAAAAAAGCCATAAGATACAATTAAACATTACATAAATCATTGGGAATTGGTTATGTATACTATTGTACATTCACACATTAAAATTCTTATGCAATCATTAAAAATGAGGTTGAAGAATAACACAAGTGAAGTTTTTCAATATAATTAACTGAAAAAGCAAGGTACTATACAGTATACACAGGTACATCTTTCATTTAAAATGAAAATATATATAAGAGTCTAGAAGATTATATCCCCTAATACTAACCACAGTGGTTATCTCTGGGTGATGATATTACTGGTGATTTTTATATATGAAAAAGGTGGTTCCTATCTGTATTATATAATTTTCTTGCTTTTTTATATAATAAACATACAGCCTAAATAAACATTTAAACGTTGGTGCAAACAAAAAATAAACAATTTTCTGAAAAGACTACAACGTGGTAACAGTGAGCTCAAAATGGTGTTTAGCAAGTGCTCCAAGGTATGGTATCGATAATTCAGAGGAAAGGAAGGTGGAGGGTGGGCTGGACGTAGATGATTTTGTCTAGCATATGAGTGTTGAGTTCAGTCCATTATCCTAGTCATCCATGTTAAATCTCAGAGTTTCTATTTTTTTTTTTTGCGGTACGCGGGCCTCTCCCGTTGCAGAGCACAGGCCCCGGACACGCAGGCTCAGTGGCCATGGCTCACGGGCCTAGCTCTCCGCGGCATGTGGGATCTTCCCAGACCAGGGCAGGAACCCGTGTTCCCTGCATTGGCAGGCGGACTCTCAACCACTGCACCACCAGGGAAGCCCCGGATCTTTGTTTTTAATCTTTCCTGAGTCTGGCATTCCTTGACCTCTCTAACAAAGAACATCATTAGCATGCACTTATTTTATTTACCACTATTTCACTGAGTATTGTTGAATCTCCTTTTAAAAAGTGTTTTCCATTTATAGACATTTTACAATGTGATTTTCTTCTTTTAAAAATTTTTTACTATGAAAAATCTCAAATGTACACAAAATTACAAAGATTAGTAAAATCAATCCCCACATAACCATCATCTAGCTTCAATAATTAACAAATTTTTTTTGCTAATCTTGTTTCACCTATCAACCCAACTATTTTTTTCCCTGGGAAATTTTAAACCAAGTCAGAGACATCATAACATTCTACTTGTACAAACATCAGTAAGCATCTTTAACAGGTATGTCATTTTATAAATATAGAATCCCAGTGCCTTTATCACTTCTTCAAAAAAGGCAAACAGTAATTCCTCAAATTAATCTAAAACCAGCCTATATTAAAATTTTCCTGATTGTCTTAAAACATGTCATTTACAGTTGGCTTGTTTCAATCATAATGCAAACAAAATTCATATGCTCTATTTTGTGGCCTGATTTTCTAGGACAGTAGAGAAGCCATACCCACATTTAAATCATTGTGCAGGAATGTATGAGGCTAGCCTTCTTTACTGAAAACAGTTTGGGAACAAAGAATCTGTGCAACCCGTACAAGCCTTCCATCATAGAAAATTTTACTCTTATCCAATCCGCAAAGCAAAGTCTTGAGCTATGTATAGCAATGGTAAAATAAACTTCATTTAGATTATTTCTTTTTAAATCACAGATTTAGTATACTTTTCCCATCTCTAATTGTCAGCCACATGGTCTTGTTTTGAAGTATTTAGGGCACCTGCTACTTGGGCTGTTGTATATTTATTCACACAGAGCAGCCTGTTAGGGAAGTATTGATTTTTCTACAGCAGTTACAAGACACTGTGTTTGCAAATGTGGAAGAGAAGCCCACTTTATATTTAGTAAGAATGTTAGTTCAACTAAAAATAGAAAGAAAAAACTTAACCTTGCAGCATGATGAATGGCAAAGGTGGGACACAGCAGTAAAGAATAACCTCTTTCTTTGTAGACTATCCTTGCAAGTATAGGTACAAACATATAAATTTGGGGGAGAAAATTCATGCCTTCCCCCGTCTTGTTTTTTATTGAGGTAACAGTGGTTTATAACATTATATGAATTTTGGGCGTACAACATTATATTTTGACTTCTGTATATGCTACAGCATGCTCACCACCAGAAGTTTAGTTTGCATCCATCACCATACAGTTGACTCCCTTTACCCATTTCACCCTCCCCCACCTCTCTTCCCCTCTGGTAACCATTAATCCATTCTCTGTATCTATGTGTTTGTTTCATTTTGTTTGTTCATTTATTTACTTTTAATATTCTGCATTAATGAAATCATATGGTCTGACTTATTTCACTTAGCATAATACCCTCAAGGTTGTCACAAATGGCAAGATTTCACATTTCTTATGACTGAGTAGTATTCCATTGTATGTACACACAGCATCTTCTTGATCTATTCATCTGTTGATGGACACTTAGGTTGTTTCCATCTCTTGGCTATTGTAAATAATGCTGTAATGAACATAGGGGTGCATATATCTTCTCAAATTAGTGTTTTGTTTTGTTTTTTTTTTTGGCATTCTTTGGATAAATATCCAGAAGTAGCATTACTAGGTTATATGGTAGATCTAATCTTAATTTTTTGAGCAATCTCCATACTATTTTCCATAGTGGCTGCACCAATTTACATTCCCATCAACAGTATAAGAGCGTTCCCTTTCCTTCGCATCCTGTCCAGCACTGCTATTTCTTGTCTTTTTGATAACAGCCATTCTAATGGGCGTAAGGTGATAGCGCATTGTGGTTTTGATAGGAATTTCCCTAATAATTAGTGATGCTGAACATCTTTTCATGTGCCTGTCGGCCATCTACATATCTTCCTTGAAAAAGATGTCTATTCAGATCCTCTGTCCATTTTTTAATTGTTTTTTGTTGTTGTTGGGTTGTATGAGTTATTTATATATTTGGACATTAACCCTTTATTGGATGTATGACTTGCAAATATCTTCTCCCATTTGGTAGGTTGTCTTTTTGTTCTGTTGATTGTTTCTTTTGCTGTGCAGATACTTTTTAGTTTTATGTAGTCCCATTTGTTTATTTTTGCTTTTGTTTCCCTTGCCTAAGTAGACATATCCAGGAAGATATTGCTAAGACTGATGTCAAAGAGTATACTGTCTATATTTTTCTCAGAATTCTATTGTTTCAGGTCTTACATTCAAGTCTTTAATCCATTTTTAGTTAATTTTTGTGTAGGTGTAAGATGGTGGTCTAGTTTCATTCTTTTGCTGTCCAGTTTACCCAGCACCATTTATTAGAGACTGTAGTTTCTCCATTTATGTTCTTTGCTCTCTTATAGTAAATTAATTGTCCATATATGTGTGGGTTTATGTCTGGGTTCTCGGTCCTGTTCCATTGATCTGTGTTTCTGTTTTTATGCCAATACCTTGCTGTTTTGATTACTACAGCTTTCTAGTTTAATTTGAAATCAGGGAGTGTGCTACCTCCAGCTTTGTTCTTTTTCTTAGGATTATTTTGGCTATTCAGGGTCTTTTGTGGTTCTATACAAATTCTAGGATTGTTTGTTCTATTTCTGTGAAAAATGTCATTGGGATTTTGATAGAGATTGCATTGAATTTGTAGATTGCTTTAAGTAATATGGACATCTTAACAATGTTAATTCTTCCATGAGCATGGGATAATTTTCCATTTCTTCGTGCCACCTTCAATTTCTTTCAACAATGTCTTACTGTTTTCAGTGTACACATCTTTCACCTCTGGTTAAATTTATTCCTAGGTATTTTATCCTCTACTCCCCTCCCACTGCAACAGAATATTTTTTAGTCCTTCAACTAATAAATTGAAAATACTGAGGAATAACACACCTAAGAAAAGGTGTTCACTTATCACTATTTGTTTTACTCTTCAAAAATAAATCGTTTTATCAAAACCACAATGAGATACCACCTCATAGCCATTAGGGAGGCTACTGTAAAAAAACAAAACAAAACAACAAGACGAGAACAAACAAAAAAAACAGGACATAAGTGCTGACAAGGACATGGAGAAACTGGAACCCTGTGCCCTGTTAGTAGGAATGGAAAATGGTGCAGTTGTTATGGAAAACAGTATGGTGATTCCTCAAAACTTAAAAACAGAATTACCACATGAACCACTGCTCACAGGTAAATCTAGGAGCTATAATGATCAGATTTGAAAATCCTAAAGCTTTATGTTTTGTCTATACATTTCTGTATGAAACTTGTATGTATAGTGCAATATTTATATTATGTATCAATGATATATGAACTCTTGATATACATGTTGTATCAAAAAAAAAGCTTTATGTTTAAAAGTAGACTAGTCCCTAAATTATATATGCCCCTTTTTTCCTTGTCCTCAGCAGAACGCAAAAACTAACTTATTTCTAGGATATGGAAGAGTTTCCACACTTCTGAGGTAAACACCAATGACCAAAACCTGATTTTCATATATTGTCCAGTAAAATTTGTGTTTCTAAATTAGGCCAACTGGAAAGTTTCAAGTAATTGTGTATTTAGTGACTCCGGGCATTTCCTCTACTCAATTTATTTTCCAAAACTTAGTGCTTTTTGTATCTACTAAAAACTATTGAGGATTTTAAATTATGAAATCATAACAGCTTACTTGCTTTATGAAAACATGGTGAATATGTCTTTATCAAGCTTTTTACTGCTCCACACAAACTGGACAAAAAGTTTAAAATATCAGATTTAAAAACTAAGCTTTTAATAGGCATGGACCATTTTTTCTTATATCCCTCAAAATAACTTGCACATGGCCAGTGCTTTATGGATTATGTTAAATTGAATCTATTGGCCTGTTCCATTAAAAATGAAAATCTATAATTATCTGAATAAATTTTCCTTTAGCATTCAAAATACTCAATATGACATATTTATAGGTAAACCAAATTATAACTAATGTATTTTGATATTCTTACGTAACAAGCTGACTTAAGCTCTACAAAGGTGTCAAAATACCCTGAATACTTAATTTTTATTATCATATCATATTTATAAAAATATATGTTGGAAAAGAGGTTTTAACATTTCTAAACATTCTCCAATTCCAGTTGTTGTATAGTAGCAATGACCTTTAAAATTCACCTGATGTTTTGGAAGTCTCAGACTGCAACTCTAGGGAAATAATGCAGAAAGGAATGAAGTGAAGATGTACACTCACCCTATCCTTGAACTATGTCATGCTGGGAATCTGTACTTGAGTATAATAAGTCTTTTCTAACACAGTGCTAGAGCTAGCCTTTAGGGCTGGAAAAACAAAGAAAGGGGAGAGCGTTGTCTAAAGCTGTGCCTTTTAATCTTTAGCCAAGTGCAAAAGAATCACCTGGAGAACTTGTAAAAACTCAGACTGCTCTGCCCGTCTCAGAGATTCTCAGAGATTCTATTCCAGTGGGTCTGGGGAGGAGTTAGAGAGTTTGCATTTCTTACAAGCTTCCAGGTGATGCTGTCTACTGAGTATCACTGTTCTAAGAGCACTGACCTCATAACGTGTTATGGGGACCATATGCTCCAGAGATTTATCACATTCTATAGATTTCTGATGAAAACTAAGACATAACATAAAACCCAGAGGGGTAGAAATATTTTTGTTAAAGACAAAATAGAGGAGAAGAGCTCATGAAGTACACAATGACTTCTTTAGTGAGACAAAAGGTGCCAGCTTTATTCAGCAAGCCATGGGTCATGGGCCTAAGGGAACAGGTATGACGGCTTGAAGAAAGATTTATGTGGAAATAACCATACACGGCAATACTGAGATTTATCTAGAAGAGGCTAACCTGCCCTGTTTTCTAACATTCTGTCAATTTAAACGAATCTGTCCTGGTCTTATCATTCTGTTTTTTTGTTTTTTGTGCGGTACGCGGGCCTTTCACCGTCGCAGGCTCTCCCATTGCGGAGCACAGGCTCCGGACGCGCAGGCTCAGCGGCCATGGCTCACCAGCCCAGCCGCTCCGCGGCATGTGGGATCTTCCCGGACCGGGGCATGAACCTGTGTCCCCTGCATTGGCAGGTGGACTCTCAACCACTGCACCACCAGGGAAGCCTGTCCTGGTCTTATCATTTGAGCTCCAACAAGAGCCTAAACCACAACAGCATTTCAATGCAGCATTCTTTGGAAAACACTTTGCTAAATTAATGCCAAATGCAATAGGGACATTCCAAGGGTCTTGATCTGTTTTTGAAAAACAAACACACAAAGAATCAATGAAACATGAAGACTGAGAGAAGTGTTCTTCAAATAAGACAAACTGATTTTTTTTTTTTTTTTTGCGGTATGCGGGCCTCTCACCGCTGTGGCCTCTCCTGTTGAGGAGCACAGGCTCCAGACGCGCAGGCCCAGCGGCCATAGCTCACGGGCCCAGCTGCTCCGCGGCACGTGGGATCCTCCTGGACCGGGGCACGAACCCACGTCCCCTCCATTGGCAGGCGGACTCCCAACCACTGTGCCACCAGGGAAGCCCTGATGTTATTTTTGAGCTGAATCTAAAGACACCTCCTAGGCTTCTTCTGGCTGGTTTTAGACAGTCAGAGGTTACTTTCAAAGATGCTAACTCGCTTTATTTTTCCCTGAAATTATCAGCAAGCATTGAACACTGGGCTCAGTTATATATAACAAAGCTTCCTCAAATTGCCTTGTATATATTGTACATTTGAGGGATATCCTGGTCAAAAATCACTCTGTAACATGAATTGAAGTAAAATGATAATGGTTCTATTTTCACTTACAGAAAACAAATCCTGCCATTTCCAAGTTGTGCTTGGATGAGCCCAAGAGGAAAGATATAATACTTTCAGGTCATTATATATTCAATTCAAACACATCCATCACTTTAATAAATCACAAGGAGGAACTACAATGCAGTAACAGCAAATGAATACTATAAACTTGCATAGTTAACATACCAAAGTAAATACGTTATGACTTTCAATAAAGCAACCCTATGTCAATGAGATTTTAAAACAGCTTATCTTCTAAATATTGTTGTTTTCTACGCAACCAATTTGCTAGATAACATGCTCTATCTGCTGTGGTAGATTAACACAATTGGATCTAATTGTTTCTTAGCAACTGCAGATGCTTTAAAATCCTTTGGCTATACTCTTCATGATATAGGTCATTGGTTTTTAAGTTTCTAAGAGTACAGATGCTCAAGTCAATGTTTCATAAAGTTTATTCTAAATTTATTGTCATTCAGAGCCTCAATTCAGAGTTCTAGAAATTTTGAGCTGCTACAATTCCAAACTCTGAAAGGTTAGCTCATTGCTAGAATAGCATGTATTATTGGAACAATGTTAGATTATAAAATTTGTCATTCAGTAATAATGAAACACACAAAAGAAAGATGATTTTTCAGACAGACACCAATTTACAGAATTAGTTGTAACCTTATTCAATGCCAAAGTGTCAATTACTCTCTATAGATTTCTCTATTGATTTAGACATTTGGTTTCAAATGTTGTCATTGGTAAATTGGCCTTCTTCATTCGTTCACTTAAAAGGACAGTGATAAGCTAAAAATCAAGGTGCTTCTTTTTTCATCACTCACCTAGGTTCTGCCACATGCTGAAAATTTCACAACCCATCGTTACCCGCATGTCACCATACCTGAAATAGAACAAAAATCAAACCTGTTCAAAAGATTCCAGAACAAAGAAGTTATCTGTGTCTCTTTAGGACATAATCTATCATTCTGAATTAAAAGGCAATATGTTTGTAATTGAAGATGTTTAATGCAGGTGACTTTTCATTGAGGTATAACTGATATAACATCATATTGGTTTTAGGTGTCTAATGTAACAATTTGAATATCTGTATATATTGCAAAATGGTCACCACAATAAGTCCAGTTAATATGCATCACCATAACTAGTTACAAATTTTTTTCTTTTGATGAAAACTTTCAAGATTCACTCTCCTAGCTACTTTCAAATATGCAATACAGTATTATTAACTATAGTCACCATGCTGTATCCATGCTGTACCCACCATCCCCATGACTTATTTTTATAACTGGAACTTTGTACAATGTACATGTCTTGATGCCTCTAATTCAAATCCTCATGTAAATCCTTTTGTAAAACAGATTTGTCTCATAATTTTTCGCTTCTATGGTAATTTTGAATCCTGAAAGATTGAGGACAAAAATGTTTAAATAAGTTCAAAATAGTGAAATTTCCAGAAAGGACTGCTTGTTGTCCTCTTGGTCAATGTCTCTCCACTATGATTTCTAGTTATGGAGATCCGATTTATGAATCACTTGAACTAAAATACTCTTTAAAAGGCACCACATTTTATTTGCCTCATATTCTTACCCGATTATACACTGGTACTTACTTTTCTAACACCTTTTTCTTTTTGGAAGGTGTAAACATCTCTAACTGCAGACACAACTGGTTTATAAAAATGACTGCAAGGTAAAAGTAGGAATCCCAGATCTAAAACGAGAATGAGATATTTAAATACTATGGGGTTACAAAAATATTTACAGGTGAAGTGACATGATACCTTGGATTTGCTTCAAAAGTGGTAAGTGAATGGGGGGTATAGTTGCAATAAGATTGGCCATGAGTTGGTAATAGTTGAAGCTGGGTATGGGTACACGAGGGATTCATCATACTATACTCTTTACTTTTATATATGTGTGAAATTTTCTATAACAAAGAAGTAAACTAACTAAATAAATACTATCTATTTTTGTATTGCTTCAATGTTGTATCCCAAGTTTCATGAGCTCTCTGGTACATGCTAAATGGCAGATGTTTTGTTTCTCTTATAACATGTCTGCGTGTCTCCAAGGAGGCTGAGGTATAAGTTGGATTACTTTACTCCTGTGTGATTTCATTTCTGGAACCCCTTTTCATGTAGAACTGAAAAAAAAGATACGTACACTCTTTTGGATATGCTAATTGCTTTAAATTCAGAGAGTATATAAAAATTCCGTACCAAGACAAATCTTCTAAGTTCTCTTATACTAAAAACAGCATCAGAAAGAGATCAGAATAAAATTCCCAAAAATAAACCTAACCAAAAACATGGAGGACATCATGGAAGGAAACTACTTTTCTACTGACACCATGTAAAATTAAAGATAAATAGGAGAAATATTATAAAGAGTTAATATCTTTTATACATAAAGAGTTCTCACAAATAAAAAAGAATATAACACTCCAAGCAAAATAATGAACAAAAATCAAGAACATATTCTTTACAAAATATGAATTTTAGTCAATAATTATTCAATACTACTAGTTAATAACTAATGAATAATTAATAACATAACTAGTAAGAAATGTAAATTAAAGCAAAAAAAATTGTTCCCTTTATCAAATTGCCCCCCTAAATTGTCTCTTCTAGTGTTGGCGTACATATAGGCAATCAAATATAATTGGTACAGTCTTTAACAATATTTTCACTTACAAATATTTATCCAAAGAAATAGCTAGGAATATATGCCAACTTTTATTTTGTAAGAATACACATAAAAAGAGTAATTTATAAGAATAAAACAGTAGAAACAACTTGAATATTACAAAGTAGCACTGTGATTATGAAATTTTGATACTTTATTGTAAAGTATAAAGACATATTATGGAACCATTAAAATTTCATTGGTTTCTATTGTACTTTTTGTATTTCCTAGTTACCTGATAAGGACATTTTATTAAATGTTTAATATAAAAGAGGTTATTTTTAAAAGAATAAGAAACAAAGATGTAAAAAACATCAAACACCACTAAGAAGGGAAACCAGGATAGGCACTGCCCATTTTTATTTATCATTTCCCATTTTAAAAATGGTGTATCGAGAATTCTTAGAGACCCAGGCATATCACATTACACTGCAGACTTACACAGAGATCTGTCTTAAAGAATCTTACTAATCTTTCATTTTTTATTTCTTTTCACTAATTCATTCTAAAAAATGGGAAGAAGTAAAGGAACTAAAGGGTTTACTTTGTAAATACATTCTTCACATAAACTCTATTTTAAAAGATGTCTTAAAAACATTATGCTCTAAGTTCTTTTTGTCATGCATGCATAGGGATCAAAAAGAATAAGAATTAAAATTTACAGTAACAATAAAGAAATTTCTCTCCTCTTAAGCACTATGATTTCCACCAGGTTGATAAACATATTTATAGACCTAACTTGTTCAAAAATATAATGAAAAACTCTTCTAACATTATTCATAAACTAATAGGGCCCAAGATTAACCTGAGGTAGACAGAATAACTTTCTCTACTACTAAGAGAAAGAAAATACGTGAGGTAATTTCCTGAGGGACAATGTGAAACCTTTTAGCCCAGGTAGGATAGTCATCTAAATGGATACTCACCTTATAATCAAAGTTTTCATTTAAGAAGTTCTTACGAAGTGCATCTGACAGGTACAGAACCGTTGTAATAATAACGCTAGTGATAAAAGAGAATACATTTTAAGTTGGAAACATCACGTTAGTGAAAATCATTTATCAGGCAAGAATAAAGTAACTAAGAAGAAAACCTTCAGTAAGCCTGTGGAACTATACTAGATAATTCATATTTGAAATAAAAAAGAGAACAGATGCCCAGGAAAAAACAAGAAGGAAAAGAAATCCATCACTGATATGCAGAAAAATCTATGAATTCATATGACTTAGAATTATATTAATATCTTCATGTTTTGTAATTTGTAAATTTCCAAAGCAAAAATGATTTAATAAACCTATAATATTCTATATTTTATTAACATGGAAGAAAGTCAGACTTTTAAAAAATACAGAAAAAGAGATGGAGCCCAAAGATGAAATGGATAAAATGACAGACCATATTGAGTATTTATTAGACATCTTCTCCTGCTCTCTCCCGTTTAAGGTGTTAGGGGGCATGTAAGAGCTTTGGAAGTCAGATTCCTTCTCTCATGGTGACAAGATTGCCACTAAAGAAACCATTACAGACTGTGAAATTGTCTATAACCCAGTACTTAGCTATGTGAAACTGACAGTGAGTGTTACAGCAATATAGAGAATGGGGCATCTCTGAACTGGAGAAATTAGGGAAAGCCTGTCAGAGGGGGCATATATAGTCATATGTATTTTGTTAGGGAGATTAAAAAAGGAAGATTTGGTGAGTATTCTTGGTTAACTCTTGAGTTATCCATTTTGTTCAAAATCTGCTCCTTTTTACAGCTAAAAGAGTATATATTCAAAATTGAATGTATTTCCAATTGGTTCATTTAATGTTAGATATAGCATTATATTGAAACAAGATAGGTCACTCCCCAAACCACCCAAAACCAAGCACCAACGTATAAATGATTGATATTTAAAACCTCTTTGGCCTTTTTTAAGATGCACGCATAAGTAAGTGCTTGTGATGTGATGAGACCCCAGCTCTCATTACAGGATTTGTAACTGAAGGATATAGCTGTCTGACCCTATAGGTAAAACAACATGAAACAAAACAAAACACCCCCACCAACCTCACACCTCGGTTGTCCTACTGGTAAAATATAGATTAGAAGAGTATTTACTAATTACAAGAATATTTATAGTCTTTGAAGAACTTAAATGTTCATTATTGTAATCTGCTGGAAAACTCACTATTATAGTCTCCTTGTGGGGCAGGAGAGTAAGATTAGCGAGGTTAAGGAGTTGGATGGTTGAATGTGGAAGCTCAAGGTAAGAAGAGGAAAGAGAAGAAAATCACCATTTTCATGGGCATTTGCTCTACCATGAGCAAGCACTGTGTTACATACATGTGCCTTTTATATGTCATCTACATCTTTCAGTGAATTATCCTACGAAAATTAACTATAAGTAAAGCCTATGAGATTGAGAAGTCCTGTGGTTTCTCCTCCCCTCTCGAATGGCAGATATCAACAGCGAATTTCCTATCAGAGACAAATCACCTGCAAGTAACAGGTGTGTAAAGTGGCAATTGTCCAGACACTGGTGAAATCAATAATGGTAACTGATTAAGTCTCCCAAGTAGTTAATTCAAATCTTACTATATGAAACTAAAGCTTACTTGTCAGAAAATGAAATGCTATCAGGCAAGGAAGGGACTCTTTGCCCAGCATGTAGTAGATTGTGGGGCTTCTAAGTTTATTTATTTATTTTTTTAAATTAAAAAAAAATTATTTTATATTGGAGCCTAGTTGATTAAAAATGTTGTGTTAGCTTCTAAGTTTAAAAAAGAAAAATTTGCATCCTTAACAAATGTTCTTTGACATCCAATGGAGAAACACACACAGTCCCACTACACCTGAGTTTTACATCAAAAACCACCTTCTGGCCCACAACTCTAGCTTGGATTGTTGTTCAGAAACAATAACCTCTAGTGTTAGTGAAACATGACATATCTGGGACTTGGGTTATTGGGCCCAATGCTCCGGAAAGGAGCCACCAAACTCAATCTTCCAAGTGAGACAGATTATTCCATGGCAAAGATTACTCACTTGTTATTTATATGCTGGGTCCCAAACACATATACAAAATCCATGGCTTCGGGCTTCCCTGGTGGCGCAGTGGTTGAGAGTCCGCCTGCCGATGCAGGGGACGCGGGTTTGTGCCCCGGTCCGGGAAGATCCCACATGCCGCAGAGCAGCTGGGCCCGTGAGCCATGGCCGCTGAGCCTGCGCGTCCGGAGCCTGTGCTCCGCAACGGGAGAGGCCACAGCAGTGAGAGGCCCGCGTACCGCAAAAAGAAAAAAAAAAAAAAAAAAATCCACGGCTTCTTGAACTGTGCTTTCTGGTAAACAATATGGAGCCTCTCTGGCTTTATGAAGAACCCATGAGTCTCATCACTTGGGAGCTTTAAAAACACAGATGTCAGGATCACACCCCCAGAGATTTAATAACTGGGCTGGGGTGCGACCTGGACATCAGGATTGGTAAAGCTCCCCGAAGAGTCTATGTACACCCAAAACTGAGAAACACTGCTCTAGACTTTTAAAAGTTAGACAAACTTTCCCGGGTACCTGGTAATCTAGTTACGATGCAGATTATGATCCAGCAGGCCTGGGAGAGCGCCTGAGGTTCTGCATTCCTAACAAGCTCCAGGAGATGTTAATGCTGTTGATTCACAATCCACCCTTTGAAAAGCAAGGCTCTAGAGAGGTAGGTCTGAGTCAGAAGCACATTCCAAACAACACTGCTTCACATTCTCCTGCCTTCTAGAATTTTAGGCTGATGACTACTGTGGTTCTTTAAAGGGTCTTGCATCCTTGCTCTGGATTGAACACCTCACCCTCTTATCTTATCAAGGCTACTTTATCATCAGGCACAAGAGGTACAGGGTACAGGGCCTTTGGAAAATATTGAGCCCTGAAAAAGTGTTATGGAATCAAAAACTAAAACTGCAAAATAAAAACTAAAAAAAACGTTCATAACATGTCCACAGAATGCAACATTATCATTTTCATTAATTGTCTAATTTAATATTCATACAACTTCTTTTATATTGAAAAAACTAGAGGTTACTTTTTATAACTTAACAAGAATTCCTAAGTAAACAGAAGTGCTGAGAAATCACAGGTAATTGGAATTAAATGATTTACTCCATAGGCCAATAATTTAAAAAGCAAACTGTAGAGATTGCTTTTCATTCTGGCATGTGGCATGTGGGTCTATTTAATGTTTGATATGATGAAGGGTAAGACCTCCAAAAATAAGACTCCTCAGGGCTAGAAAGATCTTAAAATGACTCTACTTCAATTGCTTTTCATTTATGCTCATAACATTCAGCCCAAGTCACAGAGGCAGCTCCCAAAGCTTTTTATGTCTCAGCACTAAGACAGTTTCCTGGCACACAGGTCTCCAAGCCAGCTAAAGGCATATATACATTATTACTCCTTCACTGTAGTGGATACCTGTAGCGTTTAAGGATTTTTCTTTACTTGTTCTAATTTATCCAAAACCGTGTGGCTCCTTGGGTTTTATTCTTTTACTCATGACTCAGTTTCTGAATATAGGAACATTTTAAATCTCAGCGCTCCAACTCAACAGCTAAGAAAGGCTTTGCAATCTTTTACTACAAACGGTCAAAATACTGATGTCTGCTACAGAAATGCAGGCATAAGGATCACTTTTGACAGCCCTAATCTATGGAACAGCATGATAAATGTATACATAAAAGAGAAAGTGGTGCACAAGAAATCAAAGCTTTCTTCAAGTTTTCCAGTTGCCACTTCATTCCTGGCATTTAGAAAGTATTTTTTAAGCAACGCTATCCCTCCTATAGAAACCTCATCTCCTATAAATTGTCCTTTTGAAAACTACTCCAACCTGATAATTTGCTGAAGCAAAAGCCCATCTCCATAAATTATAAATGGATTGAGAGGAGCACCTTTTGGATAAACTGGGCATCAACAAGGCTGATGTTTGTGCACTGAAAAGCTATGGAGATCTAAATTTGGAGTACGACAATTTCCCTACAACCTGACAGGTTAAGAGGGCAGAAGAAATCACCACAAAGACATTTAGGGCAGATAAAAATCCTGGACAGCCATCAGGGAAACTGAGCTGAGCTAGTGGTCCTCAAATGTCAGTACATGAGCAACACCTGAAGGTTACATAAGACTTTAGGGCCTCACCAGTGCCTATGGCTTGGTGAGATCACACCGGGGCCCAGCCAGGTGATTCTGATGCACGTGACAGTTCATTCTGAGGTCTGGTGTTACAGATGGAAGAGAAGACAAACAAGGGTTGGAACTTGGAAAGCAATGACATTTGGGGAATTTGTCCTTGTTAAACACTGCATCATCAAGGGCCTAGCCCAGTGTTTGTTGAATGACTATAGCCTCAAACCTGTATTTAAATGTATGCTTTGTGATAATTACTTGCTGTACTAGATAATTCTAAAATGTAAAGCTTGTAGAACTTTTTATACTTTTCTATAGATATTTTGAAGAAGAGACTGAAATTAAGACAGGCAAAGCTGATGGAGAAAGGCACTCCAAGTGGAGAGCACAGAATCCGCCAAAATGGGGAAGAAGGAAAAGGATCAGTAATTTTGCTTTCGGTGAAGGAAGCATGCAGTGCGGGTGAGGTAAAAAGAAAGAACAAGAATTGAAATGGAAGAATTTTTTAAAATTCCTTGACCTCCTCCTCTGGGCAGTATTGGCAAAAAATCACTCATGTCACAAAAGCCTCAGTTTTTCTGACCTATTAGGCTTAAACCTTAATGTATTCTTGCCTTTCCTCATGTATTCATTCTCTCTACCAGCTCCTCACAACTCACCTGGAGATGCAGTGTGCAGGCAATTCTTGTGTAAATATTTGCTATAACTATCAAAGTTTTTGGTACATTCATCTCAGTAATATATAGTTTTGATAAAAATCACTATCTTTCCTCCTGGACAGTAAAAGTGTTTAAAGATAATTACCCTAATAGAAAAACACCACCATCAACAAAAAACAATAGTACAATGGGTGTTCAACAGATCAGCTACTCTAACATAAAACTTTTCATGGTCAGTGTCACATACTCTGTCTTCCTTCCTGTTACTATGGAAAAAGTATCAATGCTCCTAGCTAAGGCCAAGCTTCCTTGTGTGCACTAGATCAGTGCTACTCTGAGTGTGGTGAGCTTCCTTCACTGAGAAGTCTCACCACAAAAAACAACGTCAGATGAACTAAACTGCATGCTTACACAGTTGATTTAGTTTCCAGTGCAAGTCGATGGTGGACAGGTGCCACCCTTTAGGAAAGCTGACAGACAGGCACAATGAGAAATACTTGCTCTCATCCCTACTTGCCTATCCAAGGACACCGTTCCTTCACTTGGGCCTGATTTCTTTAGCACCATCAATATTTCTCTTTTCTGTGCCCTTCCTATCAGTAAACCAACATGCATAATATTCCATATTTAGAAATGAATCCTAGTACTCATATCTCCTTCCAGATATAGCCCCATTTCTCTGCTCCCTTTTACAGCAAAATCTTCTAAAGAGCTGATAATTATTGCTTTCACTTTCTCAATTCCCATCTGTTCGCAAATTCACTCTAATAAGACTTTCATCTCCAACACTCCATGAAACAGCACTTGTCAAGGTCACCAATATCTACACCGCACTGCCAAATCCCAGGGATAATTGTCAGTCTTCATCCTCCAACCTCCCAGCAGCTCTTGATACTCCTTCCTTCATGAAATATTTTCCTCATACGGTACTATACCCTTCTGGTTCGCATCTTTCATCACAGGCTACTCCTTTTCAGTCTCTGTTGCTGGTTGCCTCTCAACATTCTGGCCTTTGAATGGTTGGCATGTTCCAGGGCCCAGGCTTAAGTAGTCTTCTCTTTTCAATCTATACTTTCTTCTAGGGTGCTCTCATTCAGTTTGATGGCTTCAAATACTACCCAACGCTAATGACCCTCAAATGTATGTCTCTAGCCTTGACTTCTTCTCTGAGCTCCATACAAGCATGTCCAGCTTCTTCTCCTACATCTCCACTTGGGTATCTAGGAGCATCTCAAACTTCTGTTCAATACAGGATTCCTCACCTCTCCCACCCCTAACGCTACTCCTCTCTCAGCATCTTCCATCTAAGTGAAAGGCACCATCATTTGTCCTTCTGTTCAGGCCAAAATTCTAAGAGCTATCTTCAAATTTTTTTCTCTCTTGCCCACAGCCAGTCATCTGCAAGTCTTATCATCTCTGTCTTCAGAATTGATCTTCTCACTACCTTCACTGCAATCCACCTATTGAAGCCATCATCATCTCTTACCTGGACTGCTGTATTAAGCTCCTAACTGGTCCTTCCTGGTTTCTCCCTTGTCTCTCTACCCCCTAATATCTGGACCCTGTCTTCTTCCAACCTCATTTGTACTTGTTCCTTCCCTCCTGACATTTCTGCCCCACAGTCTTTCAGCTCCTTGAATGTGCCATCTTCACTCTGACCACAGGGCCTTTGTATATGCTATTCCTGCTGATAAGAACAGTCTTCCTTTGCTATCTGCCTGTTAACTCCTGCTTTAGATTTCAGCTCAAGTTTCACTCCTTCAAAAAAACTCCTCCTATCCTAGTCCAGAACAAAGTTCCTTTCATAACCCCTCTCATAGAACTGTGCTTTTTATCTCTATGACATTTATTTTTACACGTTAGACACTGGAAAATATGTACTGAATGAATAGGTCAGTGAATGAATAGATGACCTTCCCTAAGAATCTCTGATTCAATAAATCACTTATTTGCTACACAGATCTCATTTGAAAGCTAAACTGGTGAAGGCAGTAATCAGCTAAACAATTCAGTGTTTGGTGGGAAAAAAACACACACAAAAAAGTATATGTTTGAAGCCAAATGCACACAAGATAAACAAAATAAGGGCCTGAAATTTCAGCTGCAGGGCCAGGGAGTTTTTACTCTTCTCTGTAAGTAAGTCTGTTACAAGATTTATCTCCTTGAAAATATGTATAAAGCTGTAACTTTATTTTTGTACTGTATTTTGCAATGTGTATGGAAGGGGGTGGAGAGAAGCTTGTCTCAAAGTGTCCTGTATTTTTGGTACTTAATTTTCATCTCCCTTATGTTCTCTTTCTCAGGTTGAGCAGTTGTCCTCATCCTACCAAGAAATTACAGTGGATAGGCACAATAGAGCTTTGCAAGCAGGCAGAAGTCAAGTTTCTTATCCTTGTGAAATTTAGCCTGGACGCACTTACTACGTTACACAATGTGAGACATTCAGGTAGAAATAAACAAAAGACCATACTAATCGCCAGGTGTCTGTAGTCACAGCTTTCGGCAGGACTTCACATAAAGCCGAGAAGCTACAGGATTTGGGACAGCACAGTTGATGGAAGAAAGTTAAGGGCATTTAACTGACTTGAAAACACAGGAAGAAAGGACCAGCACATAAAATAACATATTTTGCGGGATGAGCTATTCAGTTGAGTTCAAGTGTAGGGCAATGGTGACTTCTCGGCCAGTTACTATAAATTTGACACGTATTAAGCAAACAAGTGGGTTGTAAAAGTGGGAGTCCAGGTTGAAATGCCTCTTTGAGGGGCCCTTATCAAATATTTGTCTAAGAGAGTTAGTATCATGGAAGAAAAGGTGGTCAACTTCAGGGACCTAGATCTAGCTTCTGCAACTTGCTTCTATATAGTTTAACAAAGTAAAAACTTTTTCCTTCTGGTGTGTGCTCTTTAACATATTTAAAATATCTTTAACATCTTTCAGAAATTTATTTTTCTACCAATATTATTGAGGTTAATTGTTTTTTACAGATAAGGCACAAATAGCTAAAGGCTTATCTCTGAACTACATTGCATTTATAGCACAAGAAAGATCCCACAGGCTTTCATAATTTGAATGGGAAATGGCTATGGCAGTTAAATGAGGAGAGGAGAGGGAAACTGAACAGCAAAGAGCAGGTGGTCTGTTCCAACTTGGCAGGTGCTTTACCAGGCCCTGGGGTCCTGTCTGTGAATCAGGTTGGATCTGCCACAGCCCGTCATCGCCAGTGGAAAAGTAGTGCCAGATTCCTATCGGCACTGACTTGGGTGGCAATGGAATGATGTTATTGCATTCAGCAAACGCTTATGGCCTTTTTTCTTGGGTTTGCTATGGGACTAATCTTCTGGTTAAATGCATTACACAGAGCTCATCTCTAACAAAATCATGTTCCTATTTGGTTAACATTATAGATGAAAATCTTGAACACCATATGTTTACTTGAAAACAGAATCTAGACTTCCAAGTCTTCTACCCACTCATGTGACAATAAAGTCTTCCTAAAGGGAGTAGAGATTTTTAGGTGGGGCAGAGCGTGATGGCATCTCATATCAAAAGCCACATGGTTGCCATGGTTTTCAGAAGCTCAAGCACCGCCTTTGTACAAAAGGAACAAAATGTTAAATTTACTTTCAGTTTGAATTTCTGCCACTGAAAATTCTTTTTTTCTTTTTAATAACAGCTGCTGGTTTTCTTTCAATTTAATTAATTAATTAACTTATTGGCTATGTTGGGTCTCGGATGCTGCACGTGGGCTTTCTCTAGTTGCAGCGAGAGGGGGTACTCTTCATTGCGGTGCGCGGGCTTCTCATTGCGGTGGATTCTGTTGTTGTGGAGCACAGGCTCTAGGTGTGCGGGCTTCAGTAGTTGTGGCTCGCGGGCTCTAGAGCACAGGCTCAGCAGTTGTGGCTTGCGGGCTCTAGAGCGCAGGCTCGGTAGTTGTGGAGCACAGGCTTAGTTGCTCCGCAGCATGTGGGATCTTCCCGGAACAGGGCTCGAACCCTTGTCCCCTGCATTGGCAGGCGGATTCTTAACCACTGCACCACCAGGGAAGTCCCCCACTGAAAATTCTAATTCAACTCAAAATATCCCTCTGCACACAGGGCAGGCAGAATGGCCAAATGATGATGCTGTATGATGATGATGTCAGCAGCCTGGACCCCTTCCCATGTGGCTCCCTGGAGCACTCCATAGCCCTTGCCAGGTACCCGGAATATTTGCTCTTTGGTAATAAGGCCAGATACATGACCAATGGCTCCCACTTAAATCTGTAGCATCTGGACATCCAGATGAAGAGATATTTGATTCTACTCACAGATATCAAGCTAAATATGCTAAACTCTAAAGAGAGCTATTTCAGGAGTCTCAATTAGTCTTCAAAATGGAAAAGCTGTTTCTGTACTTATGTAAAATATAATATGCCATATTATACTGTTTGTTACTTCACCAAGTTTTTAACACAGCATTTTAACACCTCCCCATTTATAAATGTATACTGCAGCAGAAGCCATATTAGGCATATCTAATCAAAATCAAACCCGATTTTCCTGAGGCTGTTACCACCATCATATCTGGGCATCTGGGGAGGACATACAGCGTCCTTGGCCTATGAATAGATACCTGGAGAATCTAACCTTCACCCTAAGCATGGGAGTGCTGGGGATGGGAGAAAAGGAAGAAGGAGAGGCAGGCATATGTGGGCTTGAAGGAAAGAATGCTTATGAAATAGGATAAACTACAAGTGTGGAGATCAGGCCACTTTCCTAAAAAAACTTCATCTTCATTTTGTATCCTGAGATACTAGAGGCAAGAAGGGTGACAGCAGATAAATCCATGACACTGTGCCCTCCAGGAACAGCTCCTGCCATTCTGACCATCCCCTACTCTCCTTTCCTGACTCCTATTCATCCAAGTATTGACCTCAGATCATTCTACCTCCCCCGCCCCCCGATATGCTTAATACAAGCTAATCTAATCAACTCTCAGAGATTCACTTTTACATCAATAACTTCCCATATGTCTGTATCTAGTTCTGAACTTCCTTCAGAGCACTATTTCAGCCTTCTGCTGGTCACATTTCTCAGGTGTGTAACAGGATCTTCAGTCTTCATGTGTCCCACTGAAGGGTCATATCTTATTCCCAGTGCTCAGTACATGGGAGATGCTTAATGGATTCTGCTGAGTTAAAATGAATTAAGAAAGATCAGAAACGACTCAAGTGTCCAGCAACAGGGCTGGTTAAATAAACTATGATACGTCTAGTTAATAGAATATTATACAGCTACAAAAGAAAAAGAAACCATAAATGAATGAGGAGCTTTCTATGTGTTGATTTGGAAAGACTGCCAGGATTTAAGTGAAAGAGAGATGTGCAAGGGAGTTTATCTATTGTGCTACCTGCTAGGCCCTGCATAAAGGAACAATGGAAGGACATGTAAGAAACTAATAAAAGTAGTTACTTCAGGCTGGGGGTAGGTGATAAATAAGGTAATGGGAGGGGGACTTCTCAAGGCATACTCTGTTATACTGTTTGATTTTGAACTATGTTAATATATTGCCTATTTAAAACAAATAGTAATCATCAAAAAAAAAAAACAAAAAATAAACAAGCAAAAAACCAAAAAATGAGTGAGAAATTAATTCAGAGGCAAAGAAAAAGAACTCCAGGATTTGGAGGTTTCAAACTTGAGATCAAAGTGAAAAGACTGTTTTGCAGTCTCCTCTCCCCCTAAGCAATGAGCTGCAATTATTATCAGTGTAAATGTCTTACTTGTTAGCCACCAAGCGCATGACAGTCCAGTCCTTTGGGAACATCTCTGGGCGTATCAATATTCGGAACACAGTAAAGATCTGCAGCAGGAAATCCTTGGATAAGGAGGAAAGAGACAATTTTACTGAGTTATTATAACTGTCAACACACACACACACACACACACACACACAGTGCTGTTGTTACCATTTCCAAAGCAATTACAGAGAAGGGAGCCCTATTTCAATAGTTTACCCAGGAGAGGGAATCATTGCCCTTCCCATTCTTAGCACCCAGCTGGTTTGCTACCCTTCCCAAATGTTCCTTCTTCCTTCTCTTTCTCATGCACAGTGGAAATGACTTTTGGTTTTTCTTCACAAGCTCCAAAAATGTAGATTTTAGAAATAAAATGGAAAACTAGTTAACAGAAGATTAGCAGGGAAATGTATTTTCTTTCTTCTATTACAGTGTCCTAAACTTCAGAACTTTTCAACTCAAGAGAACTGTAAATGGTCCTGGTTCGATTTTGTTTTCCTTTAAGTGGGTGTCAAAATTTAGAAATGTTTTGCTTAAGATGATTTCATGTTCATTAAAAAGCATCTTAAGCAAAAATCCCATATTTCTTAGAGGGCATTCTGAAGATGCAGTATTAATGGGATGCATGCAGGTTTATAGAATCTGAGGGTCCTATGCAGAATAAATAGAAATAATGGATGTGCGCTAAGCTGAGCCCAGTGACAAGTCCTTAGAAGCTAAGAGAGTGTCAAGGTATTCTTCACAGAGATGCCATACCAGGGGGAGTGGTATTTACGGAGATGTTATCTTTAAAGAGATCACCTGGAAACACTCTTGACAAGAAGCTGTTGTCAGGCATGGAAATATTTCTTAAAACGTTACAAGAGATAGGTTCAAAGTGCTGGAGCACATTATATTTAACAAGGAATCAAGAAGATAACACACCGCAGGTAATGAATGAAATGGAGCTTGCCCTACTCAAAAAGAGATTGGCTCAATCTAGCTATCATTTAGATTTATTAACTAGAAAACTTAATAATTTTTTTTGTAACTTAAGTACTGCTAGGAAAATATATTTAACAATCTGATTGAAGGCAACAGTATGGTTTTGCTTAGAAAAAACACCCCAAACACATGAGTTTTATTTACCAAACCCAACAATACATAACAATACATAATGTCAAGCACGTAAGCTGCTTGAACGTAAGATTACAATTGTCACTCATACCATTAGAAGACAGAAAGATAGAATCTAGAAAACTAAGAAACAGGTGGGAGCTGTGTGTGTGCGTTTACATATTCTAACAGCTTTGATCAAACCCATAAATATTTTGACAAGAATTTATTTTAGCTTCTTTGGCTTCAGCACACATACGTTGATGTGTGGTATGTGCCATGTGGAAACATGCCCAATAGGTCATCTTTCTTTAAATGGCCAGACAGATCCTCCCTGTGTTGTCAGAATCACCAGTTTCCCAAACGTATTCTACTACGGGTCAGATAATTTTGGAAAACACCTCCCACTCTAGCCCTCCTTTGGGATAGGACGTCATTAGCTCACTAAAACTGTGAGAAGCCCTTTTTAATGCATTTCTAAAACTTATTCCAAACGGTTTTCCGGTTTATTCTTTTGAGTTTCCCAGACATGAATACATATAATCCCTGAGAAAAATGATGTTTGCATTGTACCTTTCTTTTTTTTTTTTTTTCTTTGCAGTATGCGGGCCTCTCACCGTTGTGGCCTCTCCCGTTGCAGAGCACACGCTCCAGATGCACAGGCTCAGGGGCCATGGCTCACGGGCCTAGCCACTCCGCGGCATGTGGGATCTTCCCAGACCGGGGCACGAACCCGTGTCCCCTGCATCGGCAGGCGGACTCTCAACCACTGCGCCACCAGGGAAGCCCTGCATTGTACCTTTCTAAGTGTTACAGCTCACTTTAGTTTCCTGTCTTGTTGCATTTGCTTAGATAGATATTAAAGAAAAAATCATGAAGGTGGTGAGTTGCTTGTTTTTTCACAGTCTACAAGTACTTAGGAATAGTTTAAATAAATTCTAAAATACTGATGTTTCATCTTTTCTCCTCCAATCTTTTAACGGAATTGGAAATTGTAGGCAGCACCCTTTGCGGGGGGAAATAGGAGAGTGTGATGTCCATTGCACTGAGAAAAAAATTGGCTGAAAAATTGGCGGCAGGAAGCAAGATATCTATCTTCTGGGCTAGCAACTTGGCTCATTCTTTTGTAGTGCAGGGGACAAAGGTGACGTTATTCCAGGTATAGGAGCAGAGACAGACAACCTGTTTCTGTACCGTCTCATTTTTTTATTCCCACTTATCTCACAAAATATAATAAAAGGCGTGCCAGCATGGGACCTTGTGCCAATGCTTATGTATTGACATCAACCTTTATTTCCCTGAAGAAAACTTTTCAGTGTCTCAAGTAGGTTTCTAAACTTTATCTACCTTTACAGAACCAAGGACATTCATTTGTAGAAACCTTACAATGAAAATAAAAGAACATTATACTGAGAATCAGGAAATCTAGATTGTAATCCTGCCTCGGTCATTAACTGGCTCAGTGACCTTGTTAATTTATTTAACCTCTCTGGAACTCAGCTCTGAGGCTTTATAATGCAGGGGCTTTAAGGTCCCTTGTAGTTAGAGAAGATTAAAAATAATTAATATGATCACGTATCTATTCATACAGTATGCAAACATGTTTCTTATTTCTCAACTGTAGGCTAATGTTTTAGCAGATGGTAACACAAACACCTTCCACTGTGGTACTTACATGTAATTTAGTTCAGCAAGTATTTCTTGTCAGCTGCCATGCGACAGGTTACATTTCAAACTCAGTTCCAATGTTTTAAAGCACTAAGACCTGAACGCTAGATTCAGCATCCCCTCCCCCAATACAATGGTATTTCCTTGTCTGTTCTGAGTGCTTTTCAGCTCTGATTATTTCACTAAACAAGAGCTTCTGCATAGATACGTGAAATTATTTTGCACACATAACGATAACTAAATAACAGATTTTTTTATAATCTAGAAAAAGAACACTGCTGTAATAATACTCCTGTTTGGACAGCACACAGAAATAAGTGTTTCTCATATGCCATCATTTCAAAATTGGCTGCCTGGGAGCAGTTTCTTTTCTGTTTGTTTACTTCAAATAGTACAACATGGTTACTTCACTGTATTCCCGGTAATTATTCAAATAAGGGTTCAAAATAAAAAAAGACAAACAGGGAGGTGTTACTTTACAGAAACACTTTTTCTGCAGTGTAAAAGGTTCAAGTAAGAACGTTCATATGAAAACCTTCAAAAACAATAAAAAGTCTCACATTCAAATAGAAAAGAAAGCCGGAGCAGTTGTTATGATGTTACATTATCATTAACACTTACTCATTTATAAATATCGGGTCCTTTAATATGTGCCGGGCACTGTGTAAGATGCTGGGGACACCTAGTGGGGTAAAATATACTCTTTCATTTATTCATGCAATAATATTTACGGAGTGCCTGCAACATGCCACACCAGAGTTAAGTTAGTTGAATGTGACTTTTGCCTTCCTGGAGCTCAGAGTTTTGTGAGAGAGACGAATGCTAATCTATTTACGCACATGGTACAAACTAGGATACATCTGAGGGCCAGGTATTCCACACAGAGGGAAGGGCACCTCCAAGCCTCAGACTCAAGACAGAGGTTGCCCAGGCTGCAAAGGGGAGTGGCAAAAAATGGGGCTGGTAGGTAAGTAGGGATAAATAAAAGATGGATAGGGACTTCCCTGGCCGTCCAGTGGTTAAGACTCACGCATTCCAATGCAGGGGGCGGGGGTTCGATACCTGGGTGGGGAACTAAGATCCCATATGCCTTGCGGCACGGCCAAAAATTAAAAAAAAAAATTAAAAAAAAAAGATGGATAGATAAATAGAAAGATAATGATAAATAGGGACCAATCAAAGGTAAATAAATAAATACAAGGTAAATAAATCTCATACCTTTTCCCTGGTAAGCAGTTTGGAAATTTATCCTGAGGGCGATGTGGAGACACTGAGGGGCTTTATGCAGACATGTAAGAGGATCAAATTCTGGTTTTACAAAGATTTTCTGACTACAATATATAACACATTGTTTTGTGTTTACATGTACTATAGTATCAGAATAGCACAGATAGAAATCAGGTGTATGAAACAGAACTGGGGAGGCACAGAAGGAGGCCTTTTGAGATCATGAAACTTGAGTTAAGAGATTTGGGAAAAAAGCATCATGAAGTACGTAGACAGCCTGGGACACTGTCTCCTTATGTCAAGAGCAATGAATGGGACAGAGCCTTCTAGATACACATTTCCTTTACTTATGATTTAGACTATAGTCAATCTTATTTTAAAATTTTGCCACAAATTTCAAATGTGTAACACCCTTGATGCAAGGTCTGAATTCAATTAAAGACTGTTAATCATCATTATCACATTGAAACTAATATCCTTAAAATTGACTATTTAAGTACATCATGCAAAAATAACTCTCAAATCATCCTCAATCCTCAAGAACTATAGAACTATTTTTCTGTAATAAAATAAAGACCATAAGTTGAAATAACTGTATGGAAAAAGATGGCTTCTGAAGCAGGCAGACATTTATTATGACGGTTGATTCATTCAACAAAGATTTAATGTTCCAGGCTCTGTGCTTAGGACACAAAGACAGAGCCCCTACTCTCAGAGAGCCCATAGTCATCAAGAACACAAGGAAACAACAAATAATAACATGCATTGTTGCACATGCTGTCACAGAGGGGGACTGTAGTCTACGAAGGCTTCATTTAAAAAAAGTGATATCTGGGCCGGATTTTACTGCAGGAGCTGAAATCAGGGAAGGGATTAACGGGGTACAAATTAGGCAATGGAAGTGAGGTGTGGTGGAATAGGCATTTCAGGTAGACAAAAAAAAAAAAAAGATCCAGAGGAATTAAAAATTATCTATATGGTTTGTTAGGAATATACAAGTAATCGTAGTAATCTTAAGTGACTGGAATGAAAGGTATTTGGAAAGGGATGGAGGACAATGAGGATGGAAGGTAGACTGAAGATAAGGAAGACTTGATGAAAAGACTGGACTTTGTCCTGCAGTTAATGTAAAGTCCTCAGAGTTTTAATGTTGGCTTGAGACTTGATCAGATATGATTGTTGAAAGCTAGTGGGCCAGTATAAGGGAGACAATGAAAGGTAATAATAATGCTGTACATAACTTCCAGAACATGTACACTGTCAGGCTTAGAGCAAGATCACCACAGTTCTATATGAAAAGTCACAATCAACAAAAAACAGGAGTCTTACTGCTCTCTATATACATAAAATGCCAGGGATATGGCCCCAGTAGAAGGTAGGTGTATAATAAAACATTACTGACTACAGAAGAAGGAAAAAAAAACCCTAGTCACTGCTTAGTTTTTGCTTTTGTTCACTTCTAAAATAATGGCATGTTCTAGAGAAGGAAGGAAACAATGCAGAGGACCAGCGCTCAGGTCCGCGCTCCTACACACTTCAGGTGACGCTGTGACTCACAAGTACTTGAGGACCAAGGAGGAGAAATGGCCTACTGTTCACAATGCTGAAAGCCACTCCAACGGTAACCCTGGAGACACCCAGGTTCTCCAAGCAAGAATGAAGTTTAAAACTGCACTAGGCTTAGCAGATACTTGAGAATTACAGACTTTCAACTTTCATTTTGATTTAGAGACCCATGGGGAAATGCTAGGCCAAATCTCTCTTTGAATTGATAAGAAGAGAAAAAAAGCAGTGATGCTAGGAATAAAGAACCAAAATAAGATTAATTTGAAAATCTCAATATATAATTTGTCAGTATCAATTAAGAGTAAAATGTATATATCCCATGATCCAACAGTTCTACTTCCAGAAATTCATGCTACAGCAATAAGGGCACAAATCCATAGAGATATATGTATCAAGATGTACACCACAGGATCCTTTCTAATGGCAAAAATCAGAAACATCCTGAATGCCCACTAAAAGGGAAATAATTATGGATCATCATATAATGAGATTCAGAAGAATGAATAATGTACTGGGCTATATAATGTCCATGGTATATTACTGTGTGAAAAGACGTGCAACCAGTATGATTCCATTAAAAAATGCGCGTGAGCATACAGCATAGAAAATAGTCTATGAGGATACACCCCTATGTGTTAACAGCAACTATCTCTGGGGAACAGAATCATGTGCGTGGAGGAAAAGAGGACATACGCTTTATTACTTTAAACCAATAGGGTTATGTGGGATTTTTAGTGTCTAATCCCAATAACAGTTATCATTTTTCATTAATATCACTCTATTAAGTTGTACCTTTCCTTACTGATCATTCCCTTATTTACTCAGTTTCTAACCTAAATGTAGATACAAAAAATCCCCCCCCCAATCCCAAACTCTCCCTCTGCCAATTTAGCCTTTTTAGACGTCCTCACTTCATGAACAGAACTACCTCATTACTTTTAAAGAGCTGACGAAGGAAATGTTATACAATTTGATAGCAAAGATCTTCGTTTAGGGAAGTTTACTGAAGTGTAGGCAAAAGCTGAGTTTAGCTGCCTGAGCAAAGAACTGAGACGTTAATAGAATTCCTAGCCCTCGCAATTACTTGGGAATGATGATAGTATCAGTCTTCATCGCAGGGGGTAGTGAAATGAGACGCTGCAAGAAAAGAGTTTAGCGCTGCATCTGCCTCATGGCTGAGGGAGTGGGGCTGGGGAGGTACTACGTAACCGTTAGCCATTATCACTCTTGTTGCTTATACATATCACACTCATTTACAACTTATGATTTAGATGCCCCGATAACACTAAGGCATTAACAGAGATCGTTTTATTAGTCTTGATATTCCCAACATCTAGCCAAGGTGCTCAACAAATGTTTACTGAGTCAAGCAACTGACATAATAAAATAATAATAGTGCTTACCTCATGGGGTTCTTTTCAGGATTAAATGAGTTAATATTAATCAGCCTCTTAGAACAGTACCTTACGTGTACTAAGTTCTATATAAATGTTTGCTGTTTGAGGTCGTCAGTTCCTTTACCACAATACCCAAATCCCACAGTCCTCTAAGATTTTTGGTTTTATAATACATTTGGCAGCAAAACCTTACCCAAACTACTCATAGTCTTTATTTATCCCAACTAGAGCGAATATTTTATTTGGCTGCAGAAATACTGAGATGTTTGATTATACAGTTGACCCTTGAGCAACATGGGTTTGGACTGTGCAGGTTCACTTATACAAAGATGTTTTTCAATAGTAAATGCTATAGTACTACACAATCTGCAGTTGGTTGAATCCGTGGATGCAGAGCCATGGATGTGGAGGAAACATGGATAGAGAGGAACCACGTGTACAGAGGGCTGACGCTAGGCTATGTGTGGATTTTCAACTACACATAGTTCAAGGCTCAGCTGTAGTTGCTACCCCCAATTCTACTGGAGGTGCTATATGATACTATACAGTATATGTGCCATATTATCTTTCTGAAATCTCAAAAATTCTGATTTCTGAAATACATTTGGTAGAAGGACTTCAGACAAGGGACTAGAGATCAGTGCTATCATCTTTAGAAAATCTTGTAACATAGATTTCAGTAGCATAAATACGGATACTTGACTTTGAAGAAAATTGAGAACAGGAAAACTTTACTTGTTAAAAGGTGGTATCTGAACTTTTAAAATACAGATTAAAACCAGCTGACTAATTAGCCTTTAGTAAAATAAATGCCCTCCAGTCTGCCTTCACTCCAGTTATCCCCCCTTCCATTCTTACACTGGGGAAGGTGTCCTTCCTCCCAGTCAGTCCTTCCTCCCAGTCAAGGCTAATTAGGTCCCTCCTGCTGCTTTCTTAGAGACCTCCCCCTGTGAGTTAGGACCTCTTTTATCTTCAATATCTCCCTCTCCACCAGCTCTGATCATTTTTATTTAAATATGTTTAAGTCTCCTCCATGATAAATATTCCTCTGACATCCCAAGTTCTCCTTCAGTAGACACCTTATACTCCTCTTCTTGAAACACTGTCTACATCCACTATATCTTTTTCTTTTTTTTTTTTAATCCCTCAGTCCATGACATCTTGGCTTCTACCCTCACCAATGCATTGAAAATGCTCAAGTTCACCAAACATTTGATAATTCAATAGCGCAACCAGATAGGTCTTTCTTAACACAAATGTGATCATGTCTGTCCCTTCTTAAAACCCTCCATAGTTTTCCAATGTCCTCAAAATAAAGTCTATGCACATTCACAGAGCCTTATGTCTTACATCTCTCTTCCTCACACTGTATAGTCGGTCTATCAATCTACGAATGTTGCCTGAATGCCTACAGCATGCTAGGCAAGTTCTGGAATCTGAGGATACAGCAGTGAACCAGCCATCGTTTCAGACATCAAGAAGTTTATAACCTAGTAGCTAGGAGTTGGGGATACACGTAAACAAATAAACAAAAATATTCCAGATTCTAATAACCGTTATAAAGGTGGAATGGCAGCTGTGGTATGTCAGTTAGGATATTCAGGTGATGTTTTAGTTGAGAGATCTGAATGTCTCAGCCAAAGATGGACAGCACACTCCCACCCAGCTCTCAGCTGAGACCTCCCTTGGGGAGTTTTCCTCTAGCCTTGAGTTGGGGCTGGCAGAAATTCCTAGATGCTCCAAAGCACTGTGTGCTTACTCTGTGTCTTCACCACTCTCATTTGCCTATGTTACTGCCCATTACCAGTTTGACTCTTCCCCCTATAGGAACTGGCCTTTTTGTTTCTGGTTACATAATAATGCTGGTAGAACTTGGTACGTCGGAATTGCTCAATCTGAAGGACAGATAGAGTAATTAATATTGGTAAAAAAATTTCCTTGGCCTGAAGGTGCAGGTTTTTTTCTTATTTTTTTTTAGGCCCGGCTACTTTGAAGTGGGAAACATGTGTCCCTTGAAAAGGTGTGTGGCTGACTGAAATGAGGGAAAGCCACATAAAACACTTTATTCATTACTTTATTATTGTTAATATGACTATTAAAGCATAAAACTCAATACCTAGGTTAAACAAATCATGTTTTTCAACTTATGCTTTTCTACTATTTTTTTCTCATTCTCAGGACCTGTGAAAATATGTAGTTTTTCCTATGTGAAATTTTGAAATATGAAGTCATAGACTTCTTGAGTAAAACCTAATGGTTCCTCAGCTGTGTTAAATATTCAACTTGTGATGAAAATTAATAACTGCACGATTATTTTCCTTTTTAACCATATGGGTTTCTGTATGTAAGTGGGTAAGTTCTAAGATCTTTATCCATTTTTAATTCTAAACTCAAGATTAAATATAAACATGAAAAACACGATATTTTCAGGCTTGGGCACATGCCAATCAACTGTCAGATAGATTACATCTGCCCAAACCTATTCTTTGTTTCATATGACTCAGCTTGTCAACCGATCCAAGGTAACTGAAAGATTCTTCTGAGATGATACAACAGTTAAAAGTCAAAGATAAGTGATCCCTATGCGTTATCTATATTGAAAAAAATCTAGAAATCTTCCTCTAAGGCACTATGAAGGCTTGTAATCATGCAAACGTTACACGGTGCCTATAACCACTGTCTTATAATTCTCCATCCCCAAGTGATAGGGATAGAGTAGGATAATTAGTTTGTTTAGCAATCCCACTAGGGAAGGGAATTTTAAGGAAGTCTGGGAGACTGCTGTAAGTTAATGACCACTCAACAAAATAATCCAGTAACCTAGCAACAATCTATACTACCTTTTAGGAAGAGCAGGTGCATTCAAGGGCCAGGCACACTCAAGCCACAAATCCTGATAGTTAAAACACAAGACAGTAGGTATGGGATCTGAATCATGTTACACGAAGTCAGGGAATTAATGGTCCTTGATGAGTAGCATTCTGCATGTAGCCAAGACAGGAATATAGGTGAAAGGGGAAAGAAACCAGGTGAAGGGGGACATTATACCAAGATCTGAGATGAACTACCATGTTTAAGTATATGTTAATACCCTTTTGCTAATACACATATGATTTAAATACCGCCAAGACAGTCCCGGTTAGACCATTGAGGGTCAAAGGAGGAACTAATGATGTAAGCCTTGACATCTACCCAAAAATGAGGAAGAAGGTCATCTTCTCCCCTCCCCACTTTTTCTTTGATTATAAAAGTGTAGCCCTCTTTGTTCTTGGGGCCATGCTCCCTTGCTGGCCAGCTTCTATCTCTCACAAGCATCCTATGCTAATAAACTCACTCTTGGCCTATAGCTTTGCCTCATGCTGACTTCTTTCTCTTCTGAGACAAAAGAACCTGAGCTTCAGTAAGTCTTGATACCAGGTGAGTAGTTTCAATTAAAAGACAGTGGGTTCAAATGTAAAATAGATAGCTAGTGGGAAGCAGCCGCATAGCACAGGGAGATCAGCTGGGTGCTTTGTGACCACCTAGAGGGGTGGGATAGGGAGGGTGGGAGGGAGATGGAAGAGGAGGAGATATGGGGATGTATGTATATGTATAAGTAATTCACTTTGTTATATAGCAGAAACTAACACACCATTGTAAGGCAATTATACTCCAATAAAGTTGTTAAAAAAAAAAAAAGACAGTGGGTTCAAGTCCCCTCCTAGGTCAGAGACGGTGCGTTTAAGTCCCAATCTGCGGGTGACTTGGGTTCAAGTCCCAGACCGTGGGTTCAAGTCCCAATCTGAGTTTTGGCTGGGTTCAAGTCCTATCCGAGAAAGCGTACTTAAGTGACCCTTCCATTTTGATGTTTATGTATGAAGCTGTCTAGAAACTGAAGCGATGGAAGAGAAATAAAAGTAAATACGGACAGAAGATAGGTCATTCCTGTGACTGAGGACGATCAGCTTCTAAGGTTTTAGTGAACACCATGAAGGAAGTGTTAAAGTCACCTAAATCTTAGCAAGGATTGGATTTTTACAAACCCAGCATCAATATCTTCCATTTAATGTCACTGTCAGAGTAGCACAGCATATTGATTAGACCAAAGCCCACAGAGAATGGCAAATACAGCTCTGCCTCCCTAGTCAGAATATTGTAGCCAGAACTTCTCACTGTGTTTTTAGAGGGATGAAATCAGCTAATATTGTAATACATACTCCCTTATCTGCTATTAAGGCAATATTTCTAAGTCCACGTAACTAGACTCAGTCTGTTTGCTTTTGTCTCATTAGTTCTGTTATTCTGTTTCTAGGTTACTGGACTTTGATGGCAGGCATTTCAAATCCTATATGCTTCTCCAAAATAAGAATTAATTGCTTGGCTTGAGTACAGAAATTTTAAAGAATCAAGACAGAAGAGCAAATCTGTGTAGAAATCTGATAAAAAACAGAATTTAATGGAATCAGGTAAAGCAAGTGTCAAAAACCCATCTGAATGATGATGAATAAGAACAAGAGAAACTAAAAAGATATATTAGACACTTTAAAAAATGCCACTTACCCTTAGTTCTTCTTTCGTATTGAAACTATCAAGAAGCTGTTGATAATGTCTATCTGTCATTTGCCGTAACAGGGACAAGAGACAAGCAACAAACTCCCCCTAAGAGAAAAAAAAGGAAGCGTGTTTTTTAGTAAGTACATAAAAAAAATCAGTAACTTACCTTCAACTGATCTCAAATAGAACACTTGAAAAGAAAACCCACTATGATCCAAATTTACCCTATGATGTTGTCTTAATCTAAATTAACCATAATATTACAGTAAAATTTCTCCCTGTAATGATTACCATTTACTTGGTACACATGCATTTTAAAATTTAGAGTGGGGACTTCCCTGGTGGCACAGTGGTTAAGAATCCGCCTGCCAATGCAGGGGACACGGGTTCAATCCCTGGTCCAGGAAGAGCCCACATGCCGTGGAGCAACTAAGCCCGTGTGCCACAACTACTGAGCCTGCACTCTAGAGCCTGCAAGCCACAACTACTGAGCCCATGTGCCACAACTACTGAAGCCCGCGTGCCAAAACTACTGAGCCCGTGCGCCTAGAGCCCATGCTCTGCAACAAGAGAAGCCACCGCAATGAGAAGCCTGCGCACCACAATGAAGAGTAGCCCCCGCTCACCACAACTAGAGAAAGCCCGCACGCAGCAACAAAGACCCAACGCAGCCAAAAATAAATAAATAATGAAAAAATAAAATTTAGAGTGGATTTTTTTTTAACTTGGGTGGAAGCTTTTCAGTAGGGAAGTAACTCCACACACTTAAAGAAGATAAGGTACTGAGGCTCCTGACCATTTATTAAGCATTTACTATGTCTTCGTTCATTATACTGTTTGAGCCTCATATCAGTGTTATAAGGTAGGGGGTATAATATTAATTTTTTTTTATTGAAGTATAGCTGATTTACAACATAGTGTTAATTTCTGCTGTACAACACAGGGAATGCTAATTTAAAGAAAGTAAAATGTAGGTTTGGTGGGCTAAAAGACTTGCCCAAAGTCACACAGCTGGACACTGGCAGAGCTGCAGTTATTCCTGGGGTTTTCTACTCCAAAGCTCTTCCTGTACCTTCATGCTCCATTTTTTAATTCACATGACCTTCTCCAGCTCATCAGTGTTCATCTGCTGACTTGTTGGGTGTCAAAAAAGCCATACATTGCATAATGTTTGTTTCAATCTCCTTTTAAGAACAGGTTATTTTTTAAAATTTATTTTATTAAAGTCTAGTTGATTTACAATGTTGTGTTAATTTCTGCTGTACAGTAAAATGATTCTGTAATACAGAACATATATATACACACTTTTTCTTATTCTTTTCCATTATGGTTTATCATAGGATATTGAATATAGTTCTCTGTGCTATACGGTAGGACCTTGTTTATCCATCCTGTATAAACTAGTTTGCATCTGCTAACCCCAAACTCCCAACCCACCCCTCCCCCATCTCCCCTCCCCCTTGGCAATCACAAGTCTAAGAACAGTTTAAGTTAACTGTGATCCTTTTGTGCTTGGGTGCTATGTGATTGACTCCTACAAAGTCCAAATCTTAAAAATTAATAATGAAAAACAAAAAATATATATAGCATCCATAGATTTGAAGACTTATAAAATTGTTATCACTTGCATTTCCTGATGCATTTCTAACTTAAAATATATGTTTTCAATGCAAACTTTTTTGCTCAGCAAAGAATTTATCTACTTTTAGTTACATTTAAAACAATACAAGCACAACAGGAGAAGTAATCAGTGGTAATTGACTGTGGATTTAGAGAAATTCAGTTTAATTTGGAATTGGTTTCTTTGAGTTTACACGGAAAAAGATTATAGGCTCACATGTAAAATCTGAGACTAAAAGCCCTGAGTAATCGGATTTACCAAGAGAGGCAGCTAAGTCAGGACAGTCAAACGTATCCCTACCAAGGCCATGGGAGGCCTGAGGATGCTACTTAATGGCCATGTCAGGGTAACCAGAGATGCAAGCTGGCTCCTTGCATGTGGATAATCATCTGCAACACACAGATATGACAAGTAATTATCCCTACATACCTTTTAGGGCAAATATTTAAGAACTAATCAGTATGGGCTGGCAGAAATACCCTCTAAGCTCTACATATTACTTTGTTACTGCACAAAGGAACCCTTGATACTTAACACAAGAAATAGAAAATTTAAGGGCACAATCATGAATATTTTAGTGTATGTGTATGAAGAAACAACCCAAGGCTAGGAAGAAACTACTTGAAAGGACTGGGAGCTCATACACGACTGGTGCTCATATATGACTGAGAATAGTGTTTATTCTCACCAGTCAGACTGAAAAATCCTCACTATTAATAGGGCATCAGGGCATCAGTTAGAGTACTAAAAGTACTCGTTTCCTCAGTAGTGGGGAAAAATTACTCCTAGAATAAATGCTGCTCTGATCCTACCTAAAAAAGTTCAAAAGCAAGACCTGAAACAATCTAACAGTCCCCAAGAAACTGCCATCCTCATTCCACAGGAAAGGTCAAAGATATTTTTTGGAATTAAAAAAAAATTCACCTCCCAACAAGGTAAAATTTACAATGTCTGGCGTTCAATAAAAAATTACTAGGCTTACACAGAAATAGGAAAAAACATGATGAAACAAATGAGAAGAGAAAATAACCAATCAATAGAAACAGACCAGAAACGACACACATAATAGAATTAGCAGTCAAGGACATTAAAATCGTTTTTATTACTGTATTCTATATATTCAGGAAGCTTGAGGAAAGACTGAACATGTTAATTAGAGACATTTAAGATTTCAAAAGGAACCAAATTAAACTTCTAGAGATGAAGATTGTCATGTATGAGATGAAAATTCACTGAATGGGACTAATGGCAGATTAGACTGTGGACCAGGAATGTCACCTGCTGTTTCAGTATACAAAGGCTGTTGAGTCATCATCTACTACAGCCACCCCTGATGGTGCACCCTGAGGGGAATTCAGGATGGAGAAAACAGGATACTGGTCCTAGATAGTTAAGATGCACATCAAAGGAATAATTTCAATAAGCCCAGACTCTTGAATCTTCTCATACATAAAAAAGCACTAAAATCATTTACTTGAGATGTCTATTTTTTGTATTTAGAAATAATCTTTTGATGTTCGACTACATTTTTTTTTTTTTTCCAGTAAAAACTCCTATATATCCTGGTTCCTCCCTTACCTCTTTGGGACAGTCCGTCAGAACTATCTGAGAGGCTGCCCATCTGGGGCTATACTCCTCAGTAAGTCCGCTGAATAAAACATAATTCTCAACTTTTAGGTTGTGCATTTTTTTTCAGTCAACAGACAATATAGAAGAAGACAGCGTAGTAGATATCCTCCAAAATGAAACAGAGGGAAAAAAAACAACTAAAAGAGAAGAAAAAAGCACAGTGAACTCTAGGACAACTTCAAGTAGCAAAATATATACGTAATTGCAGACCTCAAGGAGAAGGGGTCAGAAAAAGTAGTTGAAGAAATAAGGGGGAAAAATTTCAGATTCTTTGAAAAGCATAAACCTATGTATCAAAGAATTTCAACAACCCTAAGCATACAAAGCATGAAAAAAATTACACCAAAGCACAACATAGTAAAATTGCTGATAGCCAGTGATAAAGAGAAAATCTTAACACCAGTGAGAGGAAAAAAAGACACATTATATCCAGAGGAAGAAAGATAAGGATGAGAGATTTCTCACTGGAAACAATACAAACTAAAGATAAAGATGAGAGATTTCTCACTGGAAACAATACAAGCTAGAAAACAGTGGAGCAACATCTTTAGAGTACTGAAAGAAAACAACTATCAACCAAGAATTTGTTACCCAGTAAAATTCTTTCAAAAACAAAGACAAAATAAAGACTTTTCAGACATCCCCAAACTCAAACAGTTCACCACTTCTACTCAACATTACAGTGAAGGTTCTAGTAAGTGCAATAAAGCAAGAACAAGAAATAAAGAAATACAGATTGGAAAGGGATTTTAAAAAAGCTGTCTTTATTCACAGACAACATATTTGTGTACAAAGAAAATGCTACAGAATCTACAATGAGCTACTAGAACTACTTAAGTGAGTTAATCAATGTTTAAGAATACAAGTTCAGTGTACAAAAATCAATTTTCTGCATAATGAAAATGAACAATTAGAAATTGAAATTTAAAATAATATAATTTATAATACCATTAAAATATGAACTACTTAGTGATATATATGACAGAATATATGTAAGATCTGCTGAAAGCTACAAAACCTTGATGAGAGCAATTAAAGATGACCTAAATAAATAGAGAGATATACTATGTTCATAGACTGGGCAATTCAATATTGTTAAGATGTTAACTCACTCCAAATTGATATATAAATTCAATGCAATCCCACTCCATATCATAGCAGGTAATTTGGGGGGCAGAAAGTGACAAGCTGATTTTAAAATTCATATGGAAGTGCAAAGGACCTGGAATAGTGAAAACAACTATGAAAAAGAACAAAGTTAAAGGTCTTAGACTACCTGACTTTGAAACTAAACTATAACGCTAAGGTAATCAGGATACTGTGTTACTGATGTCCAAACAGAAAAATAGATAAATAGAACAGAAAGCCCAAACCAGAAACAATCCAAACGCCCACGAACAGGTGAATGAATAAACAAATTATAGCATAACCATATAATAAAATATTCAGCATTAAAAAGAAATGAACTACTGATAAACAAAGTAACATTGATGAAACTCAAATAATTATACTGAAGAAGTCAAAATGCCCTCCTCCTGCCCCATTCCCCCAAAAAACCAATGACAATAACCACATACTGTATGATTCCATTCATATAAAAATCTAGAAAATGCAAACTTATCTATGGTAACAGAAAGTAGGTCAGTGGTTGCCTGGGGATGAGGTAATGAAGAGGGGCAAGAGGGAGGGAATACAAACAAGCACAAAGAAACTTGCGAGAGTAATAGACATGTTCATTATCTGGATAGTGATGAAGGTTCACAGGTATATATATTATGTCAAAATTTTATCAAACTGTAGACTTTAAACACATGCAATATTTTGCATGTCAATTATATCTCTAAACTTTAAAAAAGAAGACATTATGACAATATTATCATTTATGGAACTATGTGTATGTTGCTGTATTTTGATTATATTATTAAGTTTATCCCTCACTAGAGCCTTGTTGGGTGGACACTATTAACTTAACGTTACAGTGAGATCTGTTAAAGTTAATAAATATTTATCCCACGTTCCACAGTCAGAAAATGGTGAAGCTGGGGTGTTAACCTAGGTACCTCTGGCTCTTCTTCCTGCTGCTCAGAGACTGATTTATTTTATTGAGGAAATATAACTGAGCTTGGGGGTTATATTTCAAATACAAATAGATATATAAGAATCTGTCTGTTAATAACCAATGTCTGTACCTTTTAGCCTCTCTTATGTCTTGACGTGAAAATGTAAATCTAGTTGGTCGAAATGCATTCAATGTTTCATCTCTTAGTTTTTCTACATCCTATCTACACTGTCTCCAATGCAGCTACTAGATCAATATTCTTATTTATTTCAACATACATTCTGTGAAATATCTTAAATAACATTATTTTTAATAATTTTAGCAATAATAAAAATTATTCAAAAGTGAATAGACTTTCATTAAATCTTTACAGTCACCATACCTAGGAGAATACCTCTTTGAATCCATATCATTACCTATTTATATCTGTCACATCTGGTTTAGGCCCAATGCAAACAACTTGTCATCCCGATATCTAATCTTGGCACAATTAAGACATGTTGTCAATCCCAATATTTACTGTACAATGTCATTTTATTTATTCACTTCATCAATTTAGGAACTCCAAGCACATTTAACCCTGTTAAGAGGCCTGGACGTCCAGTATTTTTTACCCGTAATGTAACTTTGTTTCTAAGAGATTTTTAAGTGTCTACATGACAACCCTAGACTCACAATTTATTAAAAAGAATAAATAAAAAAACACTGTTGGCCAAGATTCACTTCATTTTAGTGTTGGAACTTTTTTATGTACAAATCACCGTCAGAAAGAACTCTATGCTATAGTGGCTTGCATCCATTTAACAACTAGATTGAGCATACTGGGCATTTCCACCAATAACTGTGAATAAAATTATTAGACGGCTACAACAGTCTTCAAGAAACCTTCTATTATACATACCCACAATTTAGAAACATCTCACAGAATTCTCCTGCCTTCTTCTCCTTCCCCCAACCACAGCCCATGGTGCGCAAAAACTTTCAACAAATGCGGAGTATATCTTAGACGTGGCTCCTGCTGAACTGAGTTACCTGCACTATAAATGGTGCTGAACAGAATTATGTGCAAAGAAAAGAAGCATTTATCACTTGTAAGGAACTCTGGAGTCCAATTAGTTTGAGGGTGTGAACAAACAGCCATGTATGCCTCTTTATAAAATCTGCTTCCACATACAATTAGACGTTTGAAAGGAACCGATTACAATGGTGCTGCCTTTTTTTTTTTTTTCCAGCCAGAGAGAGTATTTTAAACCTAAAAGAGCAGTTGGTAGAAGAACAAAAAGTACAATCCTTTTAGATAGTAAAACTAAGGCTACTATTACCTGGAATTATGACAATAGTGGAAGCCGATCGTCCTGTTAGTGTTACTGGGAGGCAGGCTGACAGCCGTGGTACTCAGAGAGAGCTGAAACACTTCACCATGACACACTGTGGGACCAACTTTTACCTACATTATGTCTGCTTATTGTGGGCACCTTTTCTGTAAAGACTGAAGGGTGCTCAGTGTAGGACTGCCATGTAAAGACTCCCTATTCAGAAAGCCTGTTCTCTAAATAAGAGAAAATGATGAAGAAATTAGACAGGTCTTCAGTGCACAGAGAAATGACCTTGTCAATGACCAGAACATATTTCTCACCATAGAATTCATTATAATGTAAGCGCTTTTTACAGGAAACTGCCCTGTTTGCTATAAGAGCAGGAAGCCCCTTTTCTTGTCACTTTAGCAAAGCTATATTGTAACTAACTTTTAAACCAGGGACCTCCATGCTCTACTCATCTCCAGCCCAAGCACACATTTCAAATCTTTTAATCACACAATACCTTGCCTAACTTGTCAGTTCTTTCCGTACATCAAAGAAGTAGAAATGAAGAATAAGTAATTAACAGATGACCAGATCTCTTCCCTAGCTTTCCCTTCAGTAATCTCCCGAACAGAATGTGTGACCAAACTGTATGAACAAGATAACATCCAGAGGAAGATCACAAGGGAGTTGACAAGCCTGCACACATTGGGGATGGCAATGACTGTGACCCGCATCTCAATGATGAACTGAGATTACTACCCTGTTTCCCTTTAAACCCTTTCATGGCTGAGCAGAATCTTCAGAGGTGGTTTTTGAGGGATGCTGAGTCCACCATCTCCCCAGATTGCCGGTATTCTGATTAAAGCCACCTTTCTTTTCTATACCTGTAAGTATGTAACTGATTTTGGTTAATTCGGTAACAATAACAACAACAACACTTATTACTTCTGTAATAATAATAATAATATTATTATTATTACAGAAGTAATAAGTGTTGTTGTTATTGTATACCTGTATACCTGTAATACAGGTATTACTTCTGTAATAATAATAATAATATTACGGACCACTGTTGCTACCACAATTACTAACGGTTAAAATGTACTGATATATTGTTTAAACACTTTTACAGATTTGATGAAACCCTCACACTAACTTTGAGATAAGTACAATTTTTTTCTCTATTTTAAAGGCAAAGAAACAGAGGCTAAAGATACTAGGTAACTTGCCCAAGAGCATGCGTAGTTAATCAAAGGGAAGAGTAGGATTCAAACCAGGTCTGCCTGAGGACTCAAAAAAAAAAAAAAAAAAAAAGAGCCTTAAAGCATAAAACTAAGGTGCCAAATAATTTAAGTGCATGTTTTCTTGCAAACTTCATCCCACATACCTAGAGTGAGCTTGGTTTTTCACACAGCAAGGGGCACAACATAGCTACGTGGGGGAAGGTTTCACTTTACGTGATTTTCCTAAAATTGTAGCACACCGGACGATGAAACTGCCTGCCCAAATCCATCCACGAGCTTCATGCATCGCCTTCTCAAATCTCTTAATTTGCACTGATTATTACACTGTGAAGCCCTACAGGCCATGCATGTCCCAGAGAAATTTGGTAGTTTCAACCCTGCCTATGGATACAAAGCAGTTTGAAAAAGTTTTTGACCTCGGGCAGTCTCTGACCACATGGAGCATTTCCTATGATTTTGTTTGCTCTGCCATTATAATTTTAGAATTGTGTTCGAGCTGTATTGCCAGGAAGCAGTTGAAATGTTACCATCAAAACCAAAATGAAGGAACCTTTCTTCTGCTTTTGGGAAGGTGGAGTATATATGTTTTTCCCAATTCCTCCTGCCAAGTACAACTAAAACCCCTCCATTATATATAAAACAAACAGAAGACGACTCTGGAAGGTGGAAAGAAAAGACTGGCTAGAGACCCTGGACCCAAGGAAGGACATAGTGCTGAGTTCTCTCGGTTTTCTTTTTGCCTTATATATCCCACCCCTGGAGCCGAAGAAGCTGGCCGTCTTGAAACACCAACTACTGCAAAGAAAATCCCCCCCAAAAGCCTATTCTCTTGGGCCAAAGGATCAGGAAATGGGCAGTTTAAGAAGAAAAAACTTTTAGCAGTCATTGCTCTACTGCAGATGAATTCTGCAAAACACTTTGGCCTTTCTCACACCTGCAAAAGCCAAATGGGGAGCCAGGACTTCCATCCTCACAACACTGTGATGAGGCACCCAACATCTCTCTCCAGAGCGGACAGCAAGATAGGGAGCAGGGACTTTCATGACAACTGGTCTGTGTCAGTGAAGACAATGCGAGGAACCTGGACTTCTACCTCTATCTGGCCATAATGAATTGGCACCCAACCCCTTACCCTGCCAAGTCACATGACATAAAGCCACCTGAGACAGGTATAAATAAGATCTAGAGTCTTATAATACAAAAATGTCCAGATTTCAATTGAAAATCACTCATCACACCCAAAATCAAGATATAAAATTGAATGAAAAAAGACAAGAGATGTCAACACTGAGGTGATAGAGATGTTAAAATTATCTGACATAATACAAAAATCAACTTAAAATGGTTCATGGACTTAAATGTAATATAGAAAACTCTAACACTTTTTAGGAAAAAAGAACTAGGAGACAGCCTTCACGATACAGGGCTAGACAAAAAGAGTTCTTCAGCTTGACATCAAAAGCATGATCTGTAAAAGGAAAAATTGATAAATTGGGCTTCATTGAAATGAAAAATTTTTGCTCTACAAAAGACCTGTTAAAAGGATGAAAAAAACAAGCTACAGAGTGGGAGAAAATATTTGTAAACCACATATTCAATGAAGGACAAGGATCTAGAATATATAAAGAACTCTCAAAACTCAAGAGTAAAAAGCAATCCAATTAGAAAATGGGAAAATGACATAAAAAGACATCCCACTGAAGGGGATATATAGATGGCAAATATGTGAAAGATGTTCAGCATCATCAGCCATTAGGGAAATGCAAATCAAAATCATGATAAGATGTCACTACCTACCTATCAGAACGCCCCCATCCCCTCTCCACTCTTCAAAGTGAAAACACCAAGTGCTGACTATGGTGTTGAGAAATGGATCATTCATCATACACTGTGTATATGAGAATGTAAAGTGATACACCCACTAGGGAAAACAGGCCATTTATTACAAAACTAAATATGCAACAACCATACAATTCAGCAGTCATACTCTTGGGAGTATTTAACCTGGAGAAATGAAGATTTATGGTTAGATAAAAACTTGCACACAAATGTTTATAGTAGCTTTGTTAGTAAGAGCCAAATTCTGGAAACAACCAAGATGGCCTTCAATGGGGATAGTTAAACACACTGTGGTACAACCATACCATGAAAACTACTGACTAAGGAAAAGGAACAAATTATATATAGATACACACACACAATGACCTGGATGAATCTCTAGAGGATTACACTGACTTAAGAAAAAAAAAAAAAAAAAAAAAAAGCCAATCACAAAAGGTTATATACTGTATGATTCTATTTGTACAACATTTTTTTTTTTTTAAAGAAGATGTTGGGGGTAGGAGTTTTATTAATTAATTAATTAATTTTTGCTGTGCTGGGTCTTCGTTTCTGTGCGAGGGCTTTCTCTAGTTGTGGCAAACGGGGGCCACTCTTCATCGCGGTGCACGGGCCTCTCACTATCGTGGCCTCTCTTGTTGCAGAGCACAGGCTCCAGTACGCGCAGGCTCAGTAGTTGTGGCTCACAGGCCTAGTCGCTCTGCGGCATGCGGGATCCTCCCAGACCAGGGCTCGAACCCGTGTCCCCTGCATTAGCAGGCAGATTCTCAACCACTGCGCCACCAGGGAAGCCCACGTACAATATTTTTTTAAATTTTTTTAATCGAAGTAGAGTTGATTTACATTGTTGTGCCAATCTCTGCCGTACAGTGAAGTGACTCAAATACAACATTCTTAAAATGACAAAATTATAGAAATGGAGAATAGATTTTGTGGTTGTCAGGCTTAAGAAGGAGGTGAAGATGGGAGGGAAGTGAGTTTGGCTGTAAAAGGGCAAGATGGGGGATTCCTGGGGTGATGGAAATATTCTGCATCTTGATTACATTAATATCAATAGCCTAGTTGTGATACTGTTCTATAGTTCAATAAGAGGTTACCATTGGGGAGACTGGAGAAAAGGCACATGGAATATCTATGTTATTTTTCACAACTGCACGTGACTCTACAATTATTGCAAAATAAAAAGTTCAGAAAAACATGAAAAGACAGAACAAAAAAATTCAAAACAAAACCCCCCAAACTTTCAAACCCATAATGAACTCCAGTGGTTTTCAGGAAAAAACGACGTTTTGAGCATTTACTATGAACCAAATAATAGCTAAATACACAAAGCCAACCCTATGAGGTAGGCAGCATTTTACACATGAAATTCCATCTGACCATGAGAAATTAACTGCTTGCTCTTCTTTTCTTTTAATGAGGCAGTACAGCTATTACACATTTTAGAAAGTTTTTTCATACTCTCTTTAACCTTAGTTTGTTAAAAGAAAGAATTTAACTTTACTTCCAAACCCAGGGCTTGGCAGGAGGAATCAGGTAAATCTTAGCTCTGAAAGCAGAGAAAATAAAGTTCAATGCAAGATGGCCATCCTTAAGCATTCAACTCTGGCAGGAGAGCCAGGGTGGACTTTTTATTTTTTTAAGTAAAAACAAAAATTATTTTCATCAGGGGCTAGGCAAACATTCTTAAGACAGGGGTTCTCTAATGCACAATTTGTAAAAATAATGGGAAAAGGCTGACATTTTTGTAAATAATCTATATGTGAAAACTATAGCATCTACTGCCATTTTTGCAAATGGTATTTGGAAGAATGTTCTTAATCAGACCTAAAAAAAACAAATGTTTGATCAATTGAATGTGAGTTTTAAATAGAAATCAATTTATGTACCAATCCATCCATCTACGTATCTCTCTCTCTCACTCTCCACACACACGTATAAATATATACACAAATGAACTATCACACAAATTATGTCTTAATATTTCTTATAAATCATGTTATATTAGATTCATAATAGTGGAGCTTGAAGACATCTTAGAAGTTACCAAGTCAAACTTTCTCAATTCATAGCTGAGGAAACTGAGCCCCCCTCACCCCACCCCAAATTAAGATTCTTACTAGTCATAGTGAAAAATTCAGGATCAGAACTCAGGACCCCCAGCTGCTATTGCTCTATTTCACTATTCTCACTTCCCCAAGCAATTCGATGGATGAAAAAAAAGAATGAAAAGTTATCAAGAAGACTGGGGATTTAGAACCAGGTTAACTTAAATTGGGCAAAGTGAAAATAAACTGTGCCAATTTGGCCTTTCTGTAATTAAAAGTATCTTATATTAAAAATATCTTATATGCTGCTTATAAACAGCAACCCACCCTCAAAGCAACTGAGGCTTTAACAAGCACAACTATGCTGTTTGGTGTGCCATTTGCTTTACGGCCTTACCGTGACATCCTGGAACTGGAGACGCATGGTGGAGCCGGATGGCTGTGGTCGACTGGTGATCTCCAATATGGTCCTCAGCAGGATGTCCAGCAGGCTGGCCACTATCACATCTATTTCCTCCAGCACAGATTTTTCCTTAAGAAAAGAAATAATGTGTTCAGGAAATTGTGGCTTAAAGTATATATTAATCTCTCTTTACTGGAAAAGGGGAAAAAGCACATTTCCAAATATAGAATCAAAGAGTCAGAGAACTCGAGAGCTTGACAGACCTGGACCTCCCCTAACTCACCTAAGTGAATGACCTTTGTTTATAGATAACAAAGGGCATGGAGATGTACACAGCTTATCCAAGAGCATGCAACTCCACTGTGAAGTGGGTAAAGTAAAATGATGGGGTGGTGTTCTGGAAAGCACCCCAGACTAATTCAGAACAGCAGCTATGTCACTAACATGGTGTGTGTCCCTGTGCAAGTCAGTTTACCTTTCTGGGCCAGATTCTTCACGAAACGTCCCTCTTGGTTTTAAGAAAAATTATAATTTTTTGATTTCAGTTTGTGCTTACATTTACTCTTCTCATCACTGGAGTTGCACAGGTCATTTTCCAAAACTCTATTTTAAGTGCAAATGACTATTTCTATAAAAATGATTTTTTTAAAATCCCTACATGTAAAGGTTAGCAAACAGCATTCAGTCTGGGTGAATAGTTAGTTACAGACTGGACTTAATGTCATTGGTCATGGTGGGACTGCTTCCCCAAAGCAAAATTAGTACTATCTAAGCCCCCAGGACTTGAGCGAGAAATGCAAATTGCTCTGCACTGACTGTATGTAGTGGATTTGAGTTATTATACCAGCACCAGACGAAGCACTATGATTACAAATACTTTGTACCAAGGAGATTGCCTTTGCAAAGAAAACTTTTAGAAAGTATGAGTTTAAAAGAGCTTTTTGGCTAGGATTTTATGATAAACTTTCTTACACTTGTAAGAAAACTACTAAGGATTTTCCCCCAGAGTTTCTGCTCTGAATTCCTTATCAGATAAGTACAAAAATTGACTGTAACTTTAACAATGAAATGGGAGGAAAAAAAAAAAATCACCTCTACTCTCACCTGATGTTTTCAGTTTTCTGCAGTGAACTTTTGAACTTACTTTTAACTCTTAGCAATTACAGTTAGCAAAAACATTCTAACTAGGCCCAGCGTAGCTATGCTTTATTCAATTGGGTGTGTAAAAAGCAACGGTCCTTCCCATGCAGGTGTCTTATACCATAGTTTTATATATTTTTTTCAATTAATTTTTACTGGAGTATAGTTGCTTTACAATGTTGTGTTAGTTTCTACTGTATAGCAAAACGAATCAGTTATACATATACATATATCCCCTCTTTTTTAGATTTCCTTCCCATTTAGTTCACCACAGTGTATTAAGTAGAGTTCCCTGTGCTATTGTACTACACTTTTAGACACAGAGCTTCTGGCCTTTTTCTCTCAAGGGCCAACTCTGTTCCCACAGCACTGGGGCCCTATCTCCACCACTTCCACTGGAAGTCCATGTCAGCTGACTGCTGAGCTCTTCAGAAGGTCATAAGTCAGAGGAACAAAAATGGGGAAACTGTAGCATAGCAGTAAAAGGGAGACAGAGAAATGAATCTTAGCACTCACTGCCAAACCCTGCTTTGTAAAGGTTGTTACAGATGAGGCTGCTTAGTGAACAGATGCAGACTGACAGAACTGAATAGGGCATACTTCATATGTTGACTTCACATCAGACCCCTGAGCCATGAACATGCATACTCCGAGTTGTCCCCGTTTATAAGCAAGCATGTGGTTTTTCTCTATTGACATTGCATTGTCTAATGCAACTGTATTGCCTCCAGAGTCAGGAACGCGACAGGAATTCCTAAAGCCATAACAATTGAATGATTACTGTCATAACAATTGAGTGATTACTGTCGGGTGAGTAACAGTTGTGGTGCAAGATACCCCCAGGCTCCTGAGGCTCTCCTTTGCTTTCTCTATCTCCACGGGGCTGGGCCCAAGGCTCACGGCCAAGCTTGGACCATCATCATGCAATCTTTCACATAATGGGCCCAAACAGGCTGTCTTTGCAAGCAATAATTTATTCTCGCCACAGAGCATTCATCAAGATTAAAGACACATGTGGGAGGCTTTGAGATTTCTAATTTTTCTCATTGGGTATTCAGTTCTTTCTTGAAATACAAGTTTAGGAAACCCAGGTTATTTGGGGTTACAGCGATCCCACAAGGTTAAAAAAACATTCCTTTAGAAGAAAAGTAAAAAGTCCAACGCAGCTGGAAATAAAAGTGAGAGTCTCAAAGGATGACTCTTTGGTGTGGTTTATCTGAAGACTTTTAAAATTTTATTTCCAGAAGCCATTTGATGGGAACTACATCTTATAACCTGTATTTACTTACTGAGCTATTTTTCTTGATGAGACAAAATACGTTGCTAAGGATCCGAGCGCACATGATCAGGTCCTTCTGTTCTTGCAAGTGCATGTGGAGGTGATGTAACACGACAGGTAAGAGAATATACCGGGAATCTGGAGGGAGAAGAAGCATTAGTGTCACATGGAAGAGTCCTGTGCAAACCTCGTGCAAATCCTTATCTACTCTTTCATCTAATTTTAATTGCTAAATTATTAATACATGTAGTTAGAAAGGTACTAGCTCTACAAGGTTGATATTGAAAAACAGTAGTCTCTTCCCCAACCCATGATTCCTGCACTTGCGAGACCTTTGACTCTTTTATTGAAATAGGTGTTTTTCTGGTTTTTTTGGTTTTTTTTACTTCCCAATACCTAAATGGCACACTTCTCTTGCTATTTCCAGATTTTTCATTGAGACGGATCATCTACTGACTTCCTAATATGGTAGATGAGAATTTAGTTTTTTCACCCCCTTTTCTTCTCCCCAGCCTCTCAAAAGAGCTGTATACAATTTCTGGCTAAATGAACACTTTGCGTTTGCTGTTATCCTGACTTCCAACCCTTTGTCCAAGATCAGATTTTTGTTGTATTTTTGTTTTTCTCTCTCTGAAAGCTTTCAGGAAATTATTCTTGGTAATTCAAACTTTCATGACTATTTGACTTGCCTTGACTCTTTAACTCTATAAACCCATGTCCTTCAGTGCTGGGAACTTGCCTTGAATTATTTCTAGGATTATTTCTTTCCCACTATTTCTTCTGTCCTCTGTCTGGAACTCTAACTACATTCACGTCATGAATCTCTTCAGCTTTCTTCTACTTTTCTTGAATATTTCTTTCATCTTCTGTCTAAAATTCTGGGCAATTTCCTTACTTTACCTTCCAACTCCTCTATTCAATTTTCTTATTTACACTATCATATAGCTAACCTCCAAGTGTCCTTCTCATTTTCAAGTCCAGTGTTGTGGCCGTACAACCTGTGCAGTCACACAGATCCCTGTGCCCACAAAGGCCCCGCGCTTGTGTGGACAAAAAATTGTTTCTCGCCATCTGCCTCTACAAGGATGAAGTCACTAGCCACTGCAGTCGCTGACCCTCAACATGCCCTGAAAGGAGTTCAGGGTGGAGATAAGGAATGAAGCATTCTGTGCTCTGGGAAAAACTGGCAGAACAGGTCTTCAGATAGTTAGATATTTTTCACAAGATTTTATGAGCCCAATTTCTTACATCTTCTCATGTCTAGAAAGGCACTAAAATCACTAACAGAGACATGTGTTTAGCAGCCACCTCCTACCAAAACGTGTGCTTGACTGCACATATCCCCCTTCGCCCGCCAAAATCACATATATACCGACCTCCCCTGCTACCTTCAGAGCAGTTCCTCAGAGCTATCTGGGAGGCTGTCTCCTGGGCTATGGTCCTCATTTTGCTCCAAATAAAACTTAACTCACAGCTCTGGGGTTGTGCGTTTTTTTTTTGTTTGTTTTGTTTTGTTTTTCAGGCGACACTTGGTGTAATGATCTGCTGTAGCCATCATGAAATTCTTAATAACTTTCAAACAAGAGGTGTTGCATTTTCATTATGCAGCCATTCGTCTTTATTTCTCTGAATGATCTCTTTATAGCTTCCCATTCTTGTTTCATGGATACACTATCTTCTCTCTCTGGGGAAATCAGAGACAACTTTTTGATTTTTCTTCTCCCTTAATTATCTTTGTCTTTCAAGTTCTTTTTGTTTGTTTGTTTCTTCCTTTGGGCCTCTGCCTTTCACATTAGAGGTTTTTCTCCAGTATTTGGTGATCTTTTATTGTCCCTTCATCTTTTCAAGTGAGGTACTGAAATGCTAACTGGGAAAAAAAAAAAACACCTGTGTGCCTAGGTAAGCTTGTGGACTGGTGAGGCTTCACCACAGGGAGGAGAGACATGCAGATGTTCCATCAGGGGACCCCCAAATTTCAGAATCTGAGATGTCTGCTCTTGGGCTGGTCAGTTTCTCCAGAGAGAAATCTGCTAATCTCCTCTCTGGGGAGCATGAACCAATCATTTTCTGGGTAATGTGGAATCAAGATGGTAAGTGGCTGGTGGGGAAGTGGCTGGTAGGGGTCCCTCTGTTTAATCTGCTTACAGTGTGGAGCCTCACCCCCCAAATTTAGCATTGTCTGATTCTTCTGAATCCAGGCATGTCTCATTGACTTACTCTAGAGAGTAAACTTTCCATTTTTGCTAAAATAGAGGAGGGATTGAGGTAGGGTGGAGTGGGATACTAAATATTCCTTCTAAAGATTTAAAAATTTTCTAGCACCCTTAATCTTCAGAGATACTTCATATTTTCAATTCCTGATCCTTTCTGATACCATCCTGGGTTTTCTGCAATTCTGTGGTATAAACTAGTTTGTTTCTTGGCTCTGCTCCAACTCCATAAACCTGTCTGTGTTTCAGCCTTCTCTTGTCTGCTGTCAGACTTTGTAAAACTGTTGATATCTTATGTGTTGCCATCTCCTCTCCCACTCTCCTGAACTTGTGAGATTCCATATTTTTTAAAAATTCCTTTACTGACCATAGATACGAAACCACAATTCAAAAGTTTAGCAAATCAATGCCAGCAATATATAAAATAAGTATTACTTCAGGACCAGATGAGGTTTATCTTAAAAGCAAGGTTTGTTTAACATCCAAAGCTCATATTCATATTCACTTTCATCAGGGAAGAAAGATACATAGAGTTGATTTCCTCTTATGCATGGTAGTTCATTCCTAAAAAGTCACCGGGAACAGTGAAATGGCGAAAAGGGAATCATTTCTCCTAGGAGAAATATATAGGTACTTGTGTATACCTCACAGAGATTACAATCTGAAATCCTAAAATCAACTCATCAAGGTAGATTCTATTTTCTTTATTTTACAAAAGAGAAAACGAGGTTCAGAAGTGTGAAGTGACCTGCCTGAGGGAGTCCCACTAACAGGGATAAGAGTTGGGAATTAAACTGGCCCCAGAGCTGGAGCTTCCTGCCCTCTGCTGCCTCTGCTCTCTGTTCATCCCCACGTGAGTGGAAACGGAAGCAGAGCATCGCCTTACTCGACCTCAGCTGGGAATGTGTGCATCCCGGAACTCAAAGTGCTCACTACTCTGCGCATGCCCGTGAATGAACATAAAAGTGCCACAGTACTGATTCGGGGGCTACAAATAAGTTTCAGTGAGTCAGTCTGTGAATAATAAACACATGTCTCAATCCTCCCTTAAATGGAAGTCTTATCTCGATCTCTAACTTGGCATTAGTATTTGAAATAGTAAGGTAACAGTAATCTAAAAATTGACTTATGCAGTATATATTTCAATCTTTTGAAAAAGTAACAGTGAATACGCTTATTGTCCTGAAGGTTTATTTTTCAGCATGATGTCATGAGCACAAAATTAGTGCCTACCGGGGGCCAATAATGGGCATATTATTTACGAGATGTGTACTTACAAATGCCCTAGCCCCTGTCCTGCTCTGCTTGATTTTCTAAAAGATGTCATCTGTGCAACAATTCAAATGGATTAATTTTGGTTTATAAAAAACCATGTGTCTTATAAAGAGTTTGCAATAAATTATAATTCTACTTCACTCATTCAAGGAAAAGTGGATAATCTAAATAACTCTATACCTATTAAAGAAACTGAACTTGCTGTTAAGAGCCTACAAGGAGAATTCTAGACTCAGGTGGCTTCTATGAATTCTATGAAGCACTTATTGGAAGAAAGAGTATCAAGTCTGCACAAATCCTCCCAGAAAATAGAATAAACAGGGGATACAACTAACTCATTTTATGAGGCCAGCACTATCTATGCCGAAATTAGCCAAAGACATTACAAGACAAAACTACAGATTTGACATTTCTCATCAATACAGATGCAAAAATCCTTATAAAATTTTAACATAACACACACACACACACACACATACACACACACACACACACACACAATGATTAAATAGGATTTATCCTGGGAATGCAAATTGATTTAACATTTGAAAGTCAATCAATCAATATAATTCACCATATTAGCAGTAGATGTAGGAAAAATGCAAAATTCAGCATCCATTAATGATAAAAACTGTCAGGAAGATAAGAATAGAAGGTAATTTTCTCAAATTGATAAAGGGCATTAATGAAATGCCTGCCATTAGCTAACATAATAATAGTAGAAGATTGGATGAATGCTTTCTCCTTAAGATCAAAAATAAGACAAGGATGGCCAATTTCACCCACTCAGTTTAACCATGCACTGGATTCCTAGACAATAAAATAAGGTATATCCATAGGTGAAAAAGTATATGACCCTGTATCCTAATAAAAATCGTAAGAAATGCAAACAAAGTGTTCACGATTCGGAAAGGGCCTTCAGCAGCGTTTGCCTGACTTCTCTTACTGTCTTCTTTATTTCTTTTAGGAGTGAGGTTAGAAGTCTCATATTTCTTTTAACACCTGCCACCAGGCTACCAGCACAAGGAGGTATGGCCTTAGGTTCACCATCAAAACAAACCACATAAGGCACAGGCACACTTCACTTTAAGAAAACGAACACGGAGTATTAAAACCCAAACTTGTAAAATAATTCATTGCAGGCTTCCTTTCAACAGGAAGCGTGACCGGGGAACTTAAATACTTATTTACAAATCAATTACTTGAGAAAAAGAACCAAGAAAAGGAAACTGAAAGCTTAAATGACAGGAGTCACTGTCTAGTGATGCTTAATTAGAAAGGAAGATAAAGCTTATCTGATATGTTCTTGCAGCCAGTGGGATTTGATTTCTAAAAATTCAATTTGCAGCCAACTGTTAAGAAAATCTCTACTGCCAAAAAAGTAAGTAAGGTAGACAAATAATTCATGTGTGGTGTGTAGATTTGCTGCTTCTCCATTAGTAGGGCAGTATCAGCCAATGCACAGGATAGAATGGGTGGGTAAATGCCAAACCAGCTGACCAGTTAAGAAGATGCTAACACTTACCTTTAAAAGAAAATACCTGGATTCATCAAGAAGGCTCAAAGGAAATAGAAGGGAATTCCCTGGTGGAGCAGTGGTTAAGAATCCGCCTGCCAATGCAGGGGACATGGGTTTGAGCCCTGGTCTGGGAAGATCCCACATGCCACAGAGTGCCTAAGCCCGTGCGCCACAACTACTGAGCCTGTGCTCTACAGCCCGCGAGCCACAACTACTGAGCCCATGTTCCTAGAGCCCGTGCTCCACAACAAGAGAAGCCACCGCAGTGAGAAGCCAGCACACTACATTGAAGAGTAGCCCCGGCTCGCTGCAACTAGAGAAAGCCCGAGTGCAGCAACGAAGACCCAATGCAGCCCCCCAAAATTAATTAATTAATTAAAAAAAGAAAAAAGGAAACCCATAGTTGAACAAACACTAACTTCCTAAACATTTAACAACAGTATCCGTTATACAGCTTCTATCCTTGAAAGGGTCAAAACGCTCATTATGTATCTCATATAAAGCTCACTGTATCGTGTCTCACTTTCTGTTTTGCCTGTACACACTTGAGTGGATAAAGCCAGCTCCTGATAGCAATTTCCAGTGGGCGTGGGGCTGGGAAGGAGGAGAAGCAGCTAAAAAATGCTGATGAATTTCCTCCTTGTGGTTGATTTCGAGGAAAGTCGTCATCTTTGCCTCCTCTATCAACAAAGCTTTAGACAACAATCCCTGTAGCCATCTGTCCCCACGGGAGTGAGGTCTGTGAGTCCTGTGGTGGCATGCAGGGTTGCTGGCCACTCTCCACAAACTGCCCCAGCGTGGGCTGGACATCAGCAAGGACACCTAAGCAGCTGCTCTGTGGCAGCCTCAGGACGGGGAGATGGTAAACCAGGTGGGCAAGAGGTCCAGCTGTGGCACAGCTTTGCATGTAGCAGAGCTGCTGGCTGCAGGGAAGCACCAGCCGCACAGGAAGCCCTGAAATCAGAGCTGGGTTAGGTCTTTGTCATCAAAGCCACCAGGAATTGAACTGCCAATGTTACAGATAGCAACAGAACCTGCAAACAAGCCCTTCAGACATTAGAGGACAGACAACATTCAGAATGGAAAGGATCACAGATGACTTAGGGGCTACATGCCAGGCAGACAAAGTCAGGATCACAGAAGAAAACAAAATACAGGGCTAAGGATGATCTCTCTGTGTGATTCTTACCCAGTGGATTCAATCCCCTCCCACACCCCGCACCTAAAGCAAAATCTGAAGGAATGCAAAGTATCCATCAGTGGGAAAGTGCCTTTATCTGTGTTCGCCTGTCTTCTCTTAGTGATTTCTTGATCTCTTTTGGGAGTGAGGTTAGAAGTCTCGTATTTTTTTTAATGCCTGCCACAGGGCTACCAGCACAAGGAGGTCTGGCCTTAGGTGTACTTTTTACTTTTGTCAACTGTGCTCTGCTCCTGGTCTGGGACTCCAGCACTGAACACTGTTCTGTTGTCATGTTCATGCTCAACCTTAGCTCAAAAGTTGCTTTTGTAATAAAACTTTCCTTCTTTAATTCAATAGCTATCACTGCTCCATCCTGATCCCTAGCCATGACCCAGTACCTAGTATTCACGAAACGTTTATCAAGCAACTATTATGTACTAGGTACTGTTACAGAAGCTAAGATAGAACTGTCATCAAGATAAATATAGCCCCTGCTCTCTGAGGCTTTCCTTCTGGGATAAGGGTAGGAGATGGACATTAAACAACTAAATCACCAATTCTTTAGTTATTACAGATGTGTTAGGTTATCCAAGAAGTAAAAAGCCAAAGAATGAGAGTAATAATGAGGTGGGCGAGGCAGATAGAAGATTTCTGGAGAAATGAGAGTTCAACTGAGCCCTGAAGGGTGCATGGGGGTCAACTAGGTTCAGAAAGGAAGAGGAGAAAGTGGGTTCCAAGCAGAGTGAAGAAATATGGAGATGGGACCAGGCAGGTGGGCCGGGCCAGGTCACAAGGCCTAGAGTGTATGAGTTTCTGAAAGGGAACTATGGCTACACAGATGGACAGGAGAAAGGAGATATGGGGAAAAAGTATAGAAACCACTGAGGCAGGTCAGAGCAGGCGGCAGTCTGTATGGAGAGGTGGGAGCTGGGGAGGGGAGAAATGGCTGGGCATGCGAGACGCTGTGGAGGCCCAAGAGCAGTGGTGGTGGTAGGTGGAGACGAAGGGCAAAGGGAGAAGAGGGCTTCAGGAACGACTCTGAGGTCTCTAGGTGGAGAGTGTTGCCACATAGACTGTATTGTAATTTGCTACATTACTTGTAACCTAATACCTGGAATGGGGTCTGCTCACAATAAACATTTGTTGAATGAATGAATGAGCTACACCATGAGTTCTACTGGATCTGACAGGCAACTGAAATGGACCTGACATTTCTGTGTTCGTGTTTTAACCCAGCTTAAATGGGAAGTAAGTAGGTTGCACATCACATTATCACAGTCCAGTTTGCAGCAACTCCACGGGCTGGCACTCGCCCTGGGCGCCCAGGAGAAAGCAGCTATTCCTAACACCATACTTCAACGCAAACCACAGCAGCTGCTTGTGGCATTGGAAACAAGACACACATCCCAGCTCTACTCCCCCACCCCCCGGAAGTCTGTGCATATGTGATTGAGTGACAGATAAGAAATGAAAAGATAGGGGTTCCCCCTTTCTCCAGAAACGTGCTTGCTCAATCAGTATTGAAGAGATCAGAAACAAGGTCAGAGAACAAAGTTGAAATTGGATGGTGAGTAGCCCAAAATATGTACATTTACCTTTATTTTCAAACGCCACAGATAAAACTTAGGGTTGGCTACGATTTGGGTGATGCATATTTTTCACCTTAAGTTCTATGTTCAGAGTGGCGCATTACCTAAAACTCCTAATTTTATCTTTTTCTCTTCTAGGGAAAGATATGGAAATTCTTTTCCAAAGAAGCCCCTTTCTAAGTACTTCTTTAAGAACCTACACTTTAACATGGTTTTAACTAATATATACACCTTAAAAATTTTATGTGTGCAAATCTTTAATAAAAGCCAAGTATAGAGATTGAACAACTATGAAAACTATGAAACTCTCAGCAAGCGCTTTCAGAGCTCCCTGATGGTGGAGGCCACCCAGAAAGGCCTTTGCTCCTAAGTTTTTCCACTTTGAGCAAGGGGACCTGGGGGAAAACACAGATAAGGGCAGCGAGCAGGGAGTGGATGAAGGAATTGAGACTAGAGGGGGCAAAACACTAAGGATATTTTAACAAAGACTTTCTTGAGGTCTCAGGGGATTTTTAAAGGAAAAAACAAAAAAAACCCTATTTTTATATTGGCTAACCAACATGAAATCTACATTAAAAAAACTAAGGTCTTTACACTTCTTCCAGTGGTCCTGCATTATCATTCCACTTCTAGGGAAAAAGAGCAGCCCTTATTCATGCAACTCTGCTCATCTTTATAAGGCGCATCTACTACAGTGCAAGCTCTGGCTAATAGAAAAGCTTTAAGCAAATGGCATTTTCAAAAGTGAAAGAAATTTAATCACTTGCAGTGCCAGAGAAGTCAATACTCAATTATGCTTTAACTATAGTTCTAAGAAATAAAAGCTACCAGGCACCCGTCAACTGTAGTAATATTTCCCTCTTAAAGTTGTCAAATTAATAGATAAACCATCACACATCCTTCCTTTATATTATGGCTTAAAATGGGAGGTGGAATGGGGAGGTGGAGGCATTCATTCCCAGAATAAACTGTAAAAATAGTCTAATAGTCCACCTTCCTCCCTCTCTCCTTTACTTTCATTGCAGCCTTGTATCAAATCCACAAAAGAGCTAACAGGGACCGAGGAGTTTCTGGTGAAAAGGAAAAAAAAAAAAAAAGACTTTTGGATGCTTTCTTAAGAAAGCTTTCTTTTCTTTGTAGGAAAAGAAAGTAGCACTGTCATGTTTCTCGTCATTACACACTCAGTGCACTTATGCTCACCTCTATTATCTGCACTGAGGTTTGCCTGATAAACTGCTCAATTATCCCAAAGCAGAAATGTATATGACTTTTTCTTAGCAAGCAAATAGCTCAGCAATGACTACAGACCTCTGCTGAACAATTCAAGTGACAAGCAATGGAGCCCAGTGCAAATCTGATGCAAAACCACAGTCCCCCAGAGCCTGACCTTGCTGTCTGAGAAGACTTAGCACCTGCCCTCTCACCCCCATTGCTTAAACCATCCCTCTGCTCCCGCTCTCCACACTTCCCTGCCCCAACCTCTATACTTCAAATCTACTCTTTTTGCCATTGCTAAAGCTGTCTTCTCCAACATCATTGAGACCTTTTCCTGGTCTTCAAAAAACAGGAAGAATAGAATTGTGGGGAAAAAGGGAAAAGTCAGTTGTTCAACTTTTATACCTTAAGTACGTCTGACTGGACCCCACATGATTTAGACATCAAATAACAACCTGCTTAAATTCTAAATCTGAGCTAAGTCTTTCAGGTCTGGCCAGATGCCCTAGACTCTCACCTTGAGGGTGCAGCTCAAAGGGGTTGACTCAGTCCTGCCTGGCTGTGGAATGCCTCCAGCCCTGAGGCTGCCCCTTGGCCCTTAACTCAAGATGGCTTGAACCTTCCTATCGCTTTTTTCATTCCCTTTTGTGGTGCTGACCTTGTATTCTGTATGTATTAATTTCTAATCTAAGCTCAACTAGAGGTATTCTGCAACCATGCTGCTTCCTTTGTGTGTCTCCTCCACTTTTTTTCTCCTTGGGATTTGTAATGGTTACTTTTATATGTCAATTTGACTGTGCCATGAGAGCCCAGATATTTGGTTAAACATTATCTTGGGTGTGTCTGTGTGAGTGTTTCTGGATGAGAATAACATGTGATTTGGTAGACAAAGTAAAGCAGATTGTCCTCCCCAATGTGGGTGGGCCTCATCTAATCCGTTGAAGCCCTGCATACAAGAAAAGGTGGAGTAATGGAGGGTTTACTCTCCCTGCCTGTCATTCAGCTAAGAAGTCCATCCTCTCCTGCTTTCAGATTTAGACTGGAATTTATACAATCACCTCTCCTGGTTTTCAGGCCTTGGGACTCAGACTGGAATGACACCATCTGCTTTCTTGAGTCTCCAGCTTGCCAACTGCAGACCTTGGAACTTCTCAGCCTCCATAAGCACATGGGGCAATGCCTTATAATAAATCTCCTTACATACACATACACACACGCACACAAACATACACTATTGGGTCTGCTTCTCTGCAGAACCCTAATATAGGATTCTAGTACTAAGCCAACTTTCAGAACTTTCTCTCTTTCCTAGGGGCTTGTAACATCTACAGTTTTGTTCTCCAAAATGTTTTGAAATTTATTTTCTTAAAGTGTGGGTCAATTGTGCTCCACATTCCTTTCTAGCTAATATGAACCCCCAGAAAATGAGGTCACTTTCTCAGATTCTTCTCACTTCTCTATCACTAACCAGTTCATCTTTGCTAATCAGAATTCAGCTCAGAGTAGCAATTATCTTTGCCATACACCATGTCCTGAGAAATGGAACTGTCATTACGGCAGTCAAGAATTAAGTACTTTGTCTTCAGCTGAATACATAGCCAGTTGATACCCTGTAACATACTTATCCCTACTTTATTTTGCCCTGTTCAGATTTATAATTTTAATCAGAAAAGTGTCATTTGTAACTTGCATCTGGCCAAGATGTGTATACTTACATGAATGCAGCACTTTGTGTTCCATTTATTTTACTTTCAATAAGTAAATAAAATTCATAGACTTCTGAGTGTTTTTGACCTTCTACGCCATCACACTGCTTCTGAACTGTTTGTTTTACCCATATGTAGTAGGCAGAATAAACAGTTGCCCCCAAAGATACCTACATCTTAATTCTCAGAACCTGTGAATATGTTATGTGAAAAGAATATGTTAGATGAAAGAGATTTTGCAGAAATGATTAAATTAAGGATGTAGAGATAGGGAGATTATCCAGGTGGGCACCATGTAAACATAGGGGTCCTTACAAGTGAAAGCAGCTAGACAGAGTCAGAGGGAGATGTGAAGACGCTACACTGCTGGCTTTAAAGATGAAGGAGGTGGCCACAAACCAAGGAATGCAGGTGGCCTCTAGAAGCTGTAAAAGGCAAGAAGACGAATTGTCCTCTAGACACTATACAAAGGAACGTCACTCTGTTGACACGCTGATTTTAGCCCAGTGAGAAGCATTTTGGACTTCTGCCCTACAGACATGTAACATAAGAAATTTGAGTTACATTAATCCACTAAGTTTGTGGTAGTTGTTGTAGCATCAATAGGAAACTAAGAGGCCAAAACTATATGTAAAACACGAGTCTCATTTCACCATATTTTGGTGATGCTATTCTTTTTTTGGTTATGCTTCTTAGGCAATATTTACCCATTCTCTGTCATTTGGTTATAGGTATTTTGGGGGAAATAAGACAAAACTGGGGCAACCAAATTCCAAACTCCCTTTATAAAAACTCCTTTTCTCATTTTAAGAAGTGTGTGTACTTTTTTTTTTTTTAATTTAAGTAGAGGTCAAATGTATTAGACTTAATCCCTTTACCTGTTGTTCTCTACCAGAGCCTCTCTTACTATGGTTCTCTGCACCCACACAATGCCCTTAGTTACAGTTTTATATTGTCCCTCTTCTTCTTCCAATTAGACAGAATCTGCTTATTTTTGTGAGATTTGCCATGGCCCTTGTAGGGTTCACACTCTTCTCTTAACCACCAGCCAAGACCTCCTACCTGGTTCTCTGACACGGTCTAAGGAGCCAATGATTTGCACTGCACATCTTTGCCTCCAGTATCTCATCTTTCAATCGGACTACACAGATGTGCTCTATCTATCCCCCAAGTCCACAGTTTCTGACTTAGAATTTCAGAGTCACTAGAAGTACTTTCTAGGTTTGCTAACACTATTGCTGGGTCCCATGTGATTTAAATAGAGGGTAGTTTGAGCCTTGGAAGGCTCTCAGAAATGCCTGCTGTTTTTCTCCATGAAGATGGCCTCCTTCCAGATGCGCTCTGCCATTTATACATGACGACAGTCTATTTTCCTCAGTAGTGAGTCACTAAACAGCAAGCTAATTCTATCTTCCTGGGGCACTGACAGAAGTCGACCCTCTTACTAACATCTGCACATGCTTCTAAGTGTTCCATTGATCGGGAGCTGCTTTGCTTCCCAAAAGTTTATGCTTCCCCATAATTATCCTCCATGGTGACTGTCCCACATATCATTAGAGGCAGGTTCCCCCACCTCCCCCTCCTCCTCCACACCAGTGTCACCATCACTAAATCCCAGCACTGGCTCTGAGCCTCTCCTCCAGATCACAAGCACAGACCCTCCAGGGTCCACACATCCTTGGTCTCTTGAGTCCCTCTATCCTGGCCACCTAAATAATCTCATCACCTCCCACAGAGAGCTGGTATCTTTTCTTCTGGCTTGTAGCAGCTACTTTTTGTTTCTCCTAAGTTCTGATTTCTCTACCACCTCCTGAGCATCAGTAATCAATAAGAAACTGAGCCCACAGACAAAACACATCTCCTAGGGGCAATTAATGAACACAACCCCCCCAAATAATTTCCTTATATTTGAAAACAGTTTTCATTACCTGTGTTGCTCTTTTGGTGTCAAATTTTAACCTAACAAAGAATTATCTGGCCTGTGAGGGAGAAATATGGTAAAAATCATCTATTCTTCTGAGAGAGGAATGAACTCTTCTCAGTTTGGTAAAAAAAAATTGAAAGTCTAGTCAAATTGGGATGCCTGGTCTGGACCTTAACCCCTTCCACTTCACACCACCTTTTCTTAACCCTGGAGGAAGCCCCAACCACTGAAGCAGAACCTCTAGGGCTCTCAGGGATAGAGTTTGAAAACTACCATGAGAAACATCTCTTTTCCAGGATGAGATGTGTTTTTATGTGGAAAAATCAGAAGGTTGAACTTTCTTTCATGTTGATTCAAGCATTGTTTACTTCAGAAAAAAAAATCAGAAACATACTAACAGTCTATCAACGGGACAAAAAATAAATTAACCATTATATATATACACACACACACACACACACACACACACACACACACACACACACTCAGTGGAATACTATACAAGAGTAAAAAAGAACTACAGCTATATCTAATAGCATGGATAAATATAAAAGTGTAATATTAGTCAAAAAGAAGCACTCTACTTAATGACATTCAACATAATGTCATCATATAAAGACTAAAAGATGAAAATATTTTCAAGAGGTTAAAAAAATATGTTTTTATAGCTACAGAATAAAGGCATAGAAAATAGAAATGGAATCTCTGATAGTGGAAACTTCTATGAAGGGAGCGAATATATACAAGAGGGCCTGAATATTTCTATAATGACAAATCTCTTAAAAGACCTAGAGCAAATATCTGATATTGCTGAGATTTACTCATATTATGCTTTATTCTTCTTTGTATGTTTAAAATGTTTTACAATAAAATAATGTAAGAAAGCTTTATTAAATATATTTTAAACACCATTTCAAAAATACTGCACTACACACACATATCCGCATTCATGTGAAAACATAATTCTCAGAAGAATTTCTAAAAGTTTTTGATTCAGTGATAATGACAGAAACTTCTTAAATTTTAAAATGAGACTGGTATTTTATTATTTTTTTCAGAAAAAAAATCAGAAGAAACAAGAGGCAATGGGATTTAATAATAGATATTATGACAAAATCAATTTAGTAATTACTCACTTGCTATTAGGATAAAATAAAAAATGACAATACACTGAAACTTTCACCCAGTTTCAGAACACAAATTGATGGAAAACTTTTAAGGACAAAAGAGACAAATAAACAAAGATAATAGCAGGTCCCTGTAAGCATCTCTGAAAGAAAAATGTTAAATTTTGTTGAATGTTAAAAAAAAAATCTAGAGCAAGGAAAAAAAGCATGCCCTACACTACAACTTGTTATGAATAGAATTAATAATTTAATCATTAGAGTTTTCATTCTTTCTAGAAATAAAGTTTGAAGAGCCATACTTTTGTATCTGACTATTTAATAAACTTATTCTACCATCCAAATAAATAATGCTTTTGAGAAAGTTTTTAGTTTCTCTTTTTAATTGCTTCTGCTGACCTATAAGGACAAAATGTAAATAATGGCTTTCTAGAGACACTGTTTCATCCAAGAGACCCAGCACCTTACCTGGGTTTGTATACAGCTGGCTTTCCACGGTTTTGCCGATGCACTGCAGTTTAACAGCTTGCAGGGCGTCATCCACGTGCACGATGGTCGGCAGACTGCCCAGGGTGTCCTGTACTAAGTTGGCCACTTCCCGGACATCAAAGAGCTTCAACAGCTCTGAGTACACAGCTGGGAAGGAGCTCAGAAACACAGCCTTAAAGAGATGAAATTTAAATCAATTCCCAGATATGACCTGAGAAATCAGCTATAAAACGTCAGTGAGTTTAAGATCGTGACAAATATTTTTGAATGCTAGAAAAATGAATGTAAAATGTTTCTGGTACTGAAACTAGAAAGACTAAAAAGGTTAAAAGGCAAAATTTAGAAAAGAAAAAAAGTGTACCAAAATAGAGCAACTTTTCAAAATATGCAAAGGTACAACATAGTAAAAACTGGGAAATTCTGTAAAACTACTGACATTAGCAAGATGATGGACAATATGCCCAGAGAATCAGCAGAATGCAGCATGATCAAATGGAAAGAATGCTCAGCTAAGACCTGGATTGTAATTTTATGTTTCATTCTTTTTGGAGAAGCTTTCTGAAGTGCTCAGTTAAATCTCATTTACTTTTAAGAAGCCAAACACATTAATTCTCTAAAGCACTCAATTTATGATTAAAGAAAAAAACATAGGACATCAGAAGACCTATATTATATGCAGGACTAGTTTGGCTTCTAATAAACTCTGTGACCTTGGACAAATCTTTTTAACCCTGTAGGTTTCAGTCTCATCACCTGCAAAACAACAAGATCATTAGAACAACTCCTTAGGTTTCTTCAAGATATACTGAAAACCCAGAACTGTCTGTATTCTTTATATAAGAAACCTGATAATTATATTCTAAGGGGAAAAGAAAAGATGCTAACATAAAACCCTGAGGAGCATACTTTAAAAACTGGGCTAGGAGAGGACCTTCCACATGGAAGAGGAGTAAGACAAGGAGATCACTTTCCTCCCCACAAACACATGAAAAATACATTTACATGTGGAACAACTCCTAAAGAACACCTACTGAATGCTGGCAGAAGACCTCAGGCTCCCCAAAAGGCAAGAAACTCCCCATGAACCTGGTTGTGTGGCTGACAGGGTCTTGGTGCTCCAGCTGGGTGTCAGGCCTGAGCCTCTGAGGTGGAAGAGCTGAGTTCAGGACATTGGACCACCAGAGATCTCCCAGCCCCACATAATATCAATCAGCAAAAGCACTCCCAGAGATGTCTGTCTCAATGCTAAGACCCAGCTCCACTCAACGACCAGCAAGCTCCACTGCTGGACAGCCCACGCCAAACAACTAGCAAGACAGGAACGCAACACCACCCATTAGCAGAGAGGCTGCCTAAAATCATAAGTTCACAGACACCCCAAAACACATCACCGAATGCGGTCCTGCCCACCAGAAAGACAAGACCCAGCCTCATCCACCAGAACAAAGGCACCAGTCCCTTCTACCAGGAAGCCTACACAACCCATTGAACCAACCTTATCCACTGAGGGCAGACACCAAAAACAATGGGAACTATGAACCTGAAGCCTGCGAAAAGGAGACCCCAAACACAGTAAGTTAAGCAAAATGAGAAGACAGAGAAAACCACAGCAGATGAAGGAGGAAGGTAAAAACCCACCAGACCAAACAAATGAAGAGGAAATAGGCAGTCTACCTAAAAAAGAATTCAGAGTAATGAAAGTAAAGATAATCCAGAATCTTGGAAATAGAATGGAGAAAATACAAGAAATGTTTAACAAGGACCTGGAAGAATTAAACAGCAAACAAACAATGATAACAAAGGAAATGAAATTAAAAATTCTCTAGAAGGAATCAATAGCAGAAAAACTGAGGAAGAAGAATGGATAAGTGACCTGGAAGATTAAATACTGGGAATAACTACCACAGAGCAGAATAAAGAAAAAAGAATGAAAAGAATTGAGGACAGTCTCAGAGACCTCTGGGACAACATTAAACATACCGACATTCGAATTATAGGGGTCCCAGAAGAAGAAGAGAAAAAGAAAGGGGCTGAGAAAATATTTCAAGAGATTATAGTTGAAAACTTCCCTAATATGGGAAAGGAAATAGTCAATCAAGTCCAGGAAGTACAGAGTCCCATACAGGATAAATCCAAGGAGAAACACACCAAGACACATACTAATCAAACTATCAAAAATTAAATACAAAGAAAAATATTGAAAGCAGCAAGGGAAAAACAACAAATAACACACAAGGGAATCCCCATAATGTTAACAGCTGATCTTTCAGCAGAAACTCTGCATGCCAGAAGGGAGTGGCAGGGCATATTTAAAGTGATGAAAGGGAAAAACCTACAAACAAGATTACTCTACCCAGCAAGGATCTCACTCAGATTCGACAGAGAAATTAAAATCTTTACAGACAGGCAAAAGCTAAGAGAATTCAGCACCACCAAACCAGCTTTACAACAAATGTTAAAGCAACTTCTCTAGGCAGGAAACACAAGAGAAGGAAAAGACCTATAATAACAAACCCAAAACAATTACGAAAATGGTAATAGGAACATACATATCGATAACTACATTAAATGTAAATGGATTAAATGCTCCAACAAAAAGGCATCTACTGGCTGAATGGATACAAAAACAAGACCTGTACATACGCAGTCTATAAGATACCCACTTCAGTCCTAGGGATACATACAGACTGAAAGTGAGGGGATGGAAAAAGATATTCCGTGCAAATGGAAATCAAAAGAAACCTGGAGTAGCAATTCTCATATCAGACAAAATCGACTTTAAAATAGAATCAATCCAAGAAGAAGATATAACAATTGTAAATATTTATGTACCCAACATAGGAGCACCTCAATACATATAAGGCAAATGCTAACAGTCATAAAAGGGGAAATCAAAAGTAACACAATAATAGTACAGGACTTTAACACCTCACTTCCACCAATGGACAGATCAACCAAAATGAAAATAAACAAGGAAACACAAGCTTTAAATGATACATTAAACAAGATGGATTTAATTGATATATATAGGACATTCCATCCAAAAACAACAGAATACACTTTCTTCTCAAGTGTTCATGGAACATTCTCCAGGATAGATCATAGCTTGGGTCACAAATCAAGCCTTGGTAAATTTAAGAAAATTGAAATCATATCAAGTATCTTTTCTGATCACAGTGCTATGAGACCAGATATCAATTACAGGAAAAAAAACTGTAGAGGATACAAACAGATGAAGGCTAAACAATACACTACTAAATAACCAAGAGATCACTGAAGAAACAAAAGAAGAAATTTAAAAATACCTAGAAACAAATGACAATGAAAACACAACAGCCCAAAACATATGGGATGCAGCAAAAGCAGTTCTAACAGGGAAGTGTATAGTGATACAATCCTACCTCAAGAAACATCTCAAACAAATAACCTAACCTTACACCTAAAGCAATTAGAAAAAGAAGAACAAAAAAACCCAAAGTTAGCAGAAGGAAAGACATCATAAAGATGAGATCAGAAATAAATGGAAAAGAAATGAAGGAAACATGAGCAAAGATCAATAAAATTAAAGCTGGTTCTTTGAGAAGATAAACGACATTGCTAAACCATTAGTCAGACCCATGAAGAAAAAAGGGAGAAGATTCAAATCAACAAAATTAGAAATGAAAAAGCAGAAGTAACAACTGACACTGCAGAAATACAAAGGATCATGAAAGATTACTACAAGCAACTATATGCCAATAAAATGGACAACCTGGAAGAAATGGACAAATTCTTAGAAAAGCACAACCTTCGGAGACTGAACCAGGAAGAAGTAGAAAATATAAACAGACCAATCACAAGCACTGAAACTGAAACTGTGATTAAAAATCTTCCAACAGGGCTTCCCTGGTGGCGCAGTGGTTGAGAGTCCACCTGCCGATGCAGGAGACACAGGTTCGTGCCCCGGTCCGGGAAGATCCCACATGCTGCAGAGCAGCTGGGTCCGTGAGCCATGGCCACTGGGCCTGCGCGTCCGGAGCCTGTGCTCCGCAACAGGAGAGGCCACAACAGTGAGAGGCCCGTGTACCACACAAAAAAATCTTCCAACAAACAAAAGCCCCGGACCTGATGGATTCACAGGAGAATTCTAATAAACATTTAGAGAAGAGATAAAACCTACCCTTCTCAGACTCTTCCAAAATATAGCAGAGGGAGGAATACTCCCAAACTCATTCCATGAGGCCACCATCACCCTGATACCAAAACCAGACAAAGATGTCACAAAAAAAGAAAACTACAGGCCAATATCATTGATGAACAGAGATGCAAAAATCCTCAACAAAATACTAGCAAACAGAATCCAGCAGCACATTAAAAGAATCATACACCACGATCAAGTGGGGTTTATCCCAGGAATGCAAGGATTCTTCAATATACACAAATCAACCAACATTAAACACCCTCTTAAAATGAAGGATAAAAACCATATGATCATCTCAATAGATGCAGAAAAAGCTTTCCACAAAATTCAATACCCATGTATGATAAAAACTCTCCAGAAAGTAGGCATAGAAGGAACTTATCTCAACAAAATAAAGGTCATATATGACAAACCCACAGCCAACATCATTCTCAATGGTGAAAAACTGAAAGCATTTCCACTATCAGGAACAACACAAGGTTGCTGACTCTCACCACTATTATTCAACATAGTTTTGGAAGTTTTAACCACAGCAATCAGAGAAGAAAAGAAATAAAAGGAATCCAAATCGGAAAAGAAGATGTAAAACTGTCACTGTTTGCAGATGACATGATACTATACATAGAGAATCCCAAAGATGCTATCAGAAAACTACTAGAGCTAATCAATGAATTTGGTAAAGTAGGAGGATACAAAATAAATGCACAGCAATCTCTTGCACTCCTATACACTAATGATGAAAAATCTGAAAGAGAAATTAAGGAAACACTCCCATTTACCACTGCAACAAATGAATAAAATACCTAGGATTAAACCTACCTAAGGAGACAAAAGACCTGTATGCAGAAAACTATAAGACACTGATCAAAGAAATTAAAGATGATACAAACAGATGGAGAGATATACCATATTCTTGGATAGGGAGAATAAACACTGTGAAAATGACTATACTACCCAAAGCAATCTACAGATTCAATGTAAGCCTGTCAAACTACCAATGACATTTTTCACAGAACTAGAACAAAAAACTTCACAATTTGTATGGAAACACAAAAGACCCCAAATAGCCAAAGTGATCTTGAGAAAGAAAAATGGAGCTGGAGGAATCAGGATCCCTGACTTCAGACTATACTCCAAAGCTACAGTAATCAAGACATATAGTAGTTGCACAAAAACAGCAATATAGATCAATGGAACAAGATAGAAAGACCAGAGATAAACCCACGCACATATAGTCACCTTATCTTTGATAAAGGAAGCAAGAATATACAATGGAGAAAAGATAGCCTCTTCAATAAGTGGTGCTGGGAAAACTGGACAGCTACATGTAAAAGAATGACATTAGAACACTCCCTAACACCATACACAATAATAAACTCAAAATGGATTAAAGACCTAAATGTAAGGTCAGACACTATATATAAAATTCTTAGAGGAAAATATAGGCAGAACACTCTATGACATATATCACAGCAAGATCCTTTTTGGCCCACCTCCTAGAGAAATGGAAATAAAAACAAAAATAAACAAATGGGACCTACTGAAAGTTAAAAGCTTTTGCACAGCAATGGAAATCATAAACAAGACGAAAAGACCACCCTTAGAATGGGAGAAAATATTTGCAAACGAGGCAGCTGACAAAGGATTAATGTCCAAAATATACAAGCAGCTCATGCAGCTCAATAACAAAAAAACAAACAACCCAATCCAAAAATGGGCAGACGATCTAAATAGACATTTCTCCAAAGAAGATATACAGATCGCCAACAAACACGTGAAGGTATGCTCAACATTACTAATCATTAGAGAAATGCAAATCAAAATTACAATGAGTTATCACCTTACACCAGTCAGAATGGCCATCATCAAAAAGCTACAAACAATAAATGCTGGAGAGGGTGTGGAGAAAAGGGAACCCTCTTGCTCTCTTGGTGGGAATGTAAATTGATACAAGCACTATGGAGAACAGTATGGAGGTTCCTTAAAAAACTAAAAATAGAGCTACCATATGACCCAGCAATTTCACTACTGGGCATATACCCTGAGAAAACCATAATTCAAAAAGAGTCATGTACCCCAATGTTCATTTCAGCATTATTTACAATAGCCAGGACATGGAAGCAACCTAAGTGTCCATCGACAGATGAATGGATAAAGAAGATGTGGCACATATATACAATGGAATATTACTCAGCCATAAAAAGAAATGAAATTGAGTTATTTGTAGTGAGGTGGATGGACCTAGAGTCTGTCAAAGAGTGAAGTAAGTCAGGAAGAGAAAAACAAATACTGTATGCTAACATATATATATGGAATCTAAAAGAAAAAAAATGGTTCTGAAGAACCTAGGGGCAGGACAGGAATAAAGATGCAGATGTAGAGAATGGACTTGTGGACACGGGGAGAGGGAAGGGTAAGCTGGGATGAAGTGAGAGAGTGGCATGGACATATATACACTACCAAATGTAAAATAGATAGCTAATGGGAAGCAGCCACATAGCACAGGGAGATCAGCCTGGTGCTTTGTGACCACCTAGAGGGGTGGGATAGGGAGGGTGGGAGGGAGATGAAAGAGGGAGGGGATACGGGGATATATGTATACATATAGCTGATTTACTTTGTTATACAGCAGCAACTCACACAACAATGTAAAGCAATTATACTCCAGTAAAGATGTTAAAAAGATAAAGAATACAAAATAAAATACACTTAGCCCCACTTTATATCACAAATATTTAAAAAATATTGAATAATCAATTTTTAAACAAATTCATTGCATTTGTGATGTACCAGGAATTCAGAATAGTCGAATAAAGCAATGATTAAGTCTCTGAAAAAAAAAATTAAAAAAAAAAAACAAAACTGGGCTAGGATTGTACATCGAAACAAACTCAGCCTTTTAAAATTCCACAAAAGGAGGGCAGTGGAAGGAAAAGTCGATCAGCCTCAAACACCTGGTGAAGGAAGAGGCACTTTTTGTAATATGAGATTCAAGGGCTGGTGGGTTTACCATTGAGATCTGACACCAGGAGAAGGTAGCTCAAGTCTACAAGTACTGATGATTCAAACACAGAATTAAATTCAAAGTCATGGAGTTTGGTATTTACCTGTATAGCAGCAGCAGAAATTGTAGAAGAGCCAAGACCTGTTTTTGATGCCAGAACCATCAGAATGCTTAAGGTGCTGGGGTCAAGAGCTATGTTTTCCCCTTGACTCTTAAAATTTATAGATTTTCTTGAATGTACTTAAAATTAATAACCTGATATTCCCTGGTAAAGACTATATTTATATAGCCTTCATTTCACTCTGCAAAGAGCTGAGTCATACAGATGAAATGTAAAAAAAATTAAAATAAAATGAGCCCAGTTTTCTGGTCACTAAAGTCACCTAAGTTGACTTTCCTCAGGAATCCCTTAATTTATCCATCAATTCTTTATTTATACCTCTTTATTTCAAAAAGGTATTTGAATGTGCTTGCAGTGTAAGATACAATTATTAAAAAGGATAAAGGAACAAGGGACGTTGTGATGAGGCAGAAAGACAGCTGTAATAGCTATCTAAGCTAAAGATTTTTACTGAAAATAAAAATAAAAACATGATTTTGTTTTGACCTTCTTGGTAGCCAAGGCAAATAGAGAAAGATAATTAATAGGAACTTGGGGCAGGGTCTTGGGCCTCAACTCCTTCTGCCATTCCTCTTTTCTTGGGGTTTCCAAGGTAGAGACCTGTCCTTGGAATGGGAAAACAAGATCCACTGTATATAGCTGACTAAGCCTTCAGTCCTGCCCAGGGCAGGGCTCCTAAGGACAGAGTCATTAACAGGCTGGGCTTAGGCCAGGAGTACTAAATGAAAGTCCTAGTACCAGGATGGCCAGATATACAGAGCAGCCATCCATTGATCCAACCTGAAGGATTGCTGGGACGGCTATTCTACCTCCAGGAGACGGAATTTGCTCTGAGTTGTAGCTCACATGGAAAAAATGCAAAATGGAGCAAGGATACTGGGTTTTTGTCTTTCAGGCAAGAATCTTTAAGGACCAGTGGGTAACCCTGGCTCTGGACACGGTAGGCAGAGTTCTAAGATGATCTCCATGAACTTTGTCCTCTGATGCTGTTCCCATGCAGAAGTTTTCTCTGGCTCATGGTGGGGGAACTCAGAGATTTGAAGCATGAGAAGGATGTGACAAACTGTGCCTGGCTTCGAGGATGGAGGGGCCACACACCAAGGAATGCAAGTGGCCTCTAGGAACTGAGAGCACCCAGATCCTCCTCCCACCCCTGGGTGACAGCCAGCATAGAAATGGGAATCTCACTCACAAGGAAACTAATGCCTGTCAAAAGCCTGAAAGATCTAGAAAGTGAATTCCTCCCCAGAGCCTCCAGATAAGCCATCAAAGCCAATACCTTGATTTTGGCTGTAGGACCAAGACCTGACCAAGCCTTCCAACCTACAGAACTTGAGCTAATAAAGGGTGTTATCTAAAGCCACGGTGGTCATTTGTTATGCAGCAACAGAAACCTAACTGTTGGATCAATCAGATTAGTGACCTTTCCTTCTTGGAAGAGAGAGCTAAGAAAGTGTGGGGTCAAAGGGGGACTTGGAATGGGAAGAAGTGTTTAGCATTCTCCCAAAACATAAAGGAACAAAGTCCTCATTGCTTAATGAAGAAAACTAACTGCTTCATTATTTTGTATAAATTTTCTCTTAGCATTAAACTAAATAAAATTATCATTTCAAAATTTTCAAGTATAGGATACTGCATAAAATAATAGGGAACGACTTCAGTAGAGTTTATGAAGATATTTAGAAACTATTATACATTTTATATATCATCTCTTGATAAAAAGCTAAGGGCCAAAAAAGAAGAATCAAATATGATTCTTTGAAGGTGCATAAAGTTGTTTTACTATCTTGATGGAGGGATAGAACTTAGAGAATCAAGAGCAGTTGGAGTTCAGTATGTTAAACAAAGAAAAGGAGGCTGCTCTATATTGTGGTTGTACCTCAGCAGCCGAAATCATCTCAGGGTGACTGCTAGGGTTCGGTGGAAACACAACTAAGGTAAAAGAATATTTCTCCAACTTTAAAGAAGAGAAAAATCTCTTGAGTCCCTACAAAGGCATCTCATTAAGAAACCATGACTTAAAGTTACTCTTAAGAGTAAGAGAATATTTTTCAGTTATGGATTAAGTAAGTTTTATCCCTGTAACTGATAAAGGCTTGTTTTGTTTTGTTTTGTTTCAGAAAAATCTCAAAATGAAAACTCAACTTTTCAATAGCTTTTGTAAAAGTAGTGAACTTCTGAGAACTTTCATCTAAAGGGATATATGTTAACCTGTTACAGTATCCTTTTCAAATATCAATGGCTGATAGGTAGGGTCTGGTTAGTGGGCCAACTTGACACTGAGGCTTCTGGCAAGTTTCCTAATGTGCAGTGATTGTACCGTTGACAAGAGAAGCCAAAATTGACATTAAAAGAGCCCGTATCCTTAACCAGATGGAAGATGAGTCCACCTCTGCAAAGAAGAAAGTAACAGAATAGCCCCAAACAGTCAGAAAAACATGGCTCTATTATTGGGGGGGGTGGTACATTTCTAGTGTTTTGCCATTACATATAACGCCTTCCAAATGTCAAATGACACCAAATTACAACAATACTCTTAGGGATCTAGTTTTGTCTCCTAATCTCCCATTTTATTTCCCAACTCTCAGTGATTATAAGTCTCAAGTCTCCAGGGGATGGTAGTAAAGAGGTTGCTTCTCCATCTGACAAGTTATTAAACCAAGTTATTAGAATTAAACATGTACAATAAGGATTAAGAAAGTGTAGAGAAAGATATTCAGAATTATATCTCGGCACATGTTCAAGGCCACGCTATTTGGAAAGTGTATAGATCCTGTTCTTAAACAAAACATGGGCAGCTACTCCTGGTCATAGAATTTGGCAGCAACCGCTCAGCACTGGTCATAGCAGATCAGTTCCAGGACGATTAGCGTCAAGTTAAATAAGACAAAACAACACGCAATCTAGCTGACACCAATATAATGAGTCCCAAGCCCACAGATTAAAATGCGGCACAAGGGAGTTCTCTGGTGGTCCAGTGGTTAGGACTTGGCGCTCTCACTGCGGGGGCTCGGGTTCCACCCCGGTCGGGGAACTAAAAAAAGAAGCAGCACAAGGCCTGGGGAAAACAACTGCAGCAGATTGGCTAGAGCGAAATTCCTTCTCCTTGGCTGACGCTGACAGGGTATCTCTATCAGTATATGTGTTCTAGAAACTGGAATGGAGGCTGGTGCAAACCAACAGGCTCTCCATTCAGAGCGAGAACAGTCCGAGGAAAGACAACCTAACTTCTGTTCTGCTGGCGTTCGGAAGCTGAGGGACTTTTTAAAAGTCTCAGTTAAGCTACAAATATAAGTTGGAGCTACAGGTTGCTGATGGAGAAAATATTCACTTATGCGGTTGTGTAAAAATAAATAAATTGGACTCATTTTTCCTCTATTCAGCAGAGATGAAAAAAAAAATTACCTGTGATTGAGATAATGCTCCAGACCCTTTGCTTTCTTGTGAAAGAAAAAAACGGACTGACATGAGGAGCTCCTGAATGCAGCGGCGAAATTCTTCCTCATTCTGTCCGCCGGTGGCGAGGGAAAACAGCCTTCGAGACTGAACGATATACTTAAAAATATATTCTTGGGCCTTAAAACAAAAGCTTTAAAACATTAGTTTCAAAGGAAACCAAAGGTATTTATTTGACAATAACACAGCACAAAAACCATAGCACAACATTAGACTTTTAAAATATTGACTTAAATACTAAGGCCCTGTGATATTTTTGAACAGTATTTATTTGTAGGGAAAGAGCCATTTTTCTCTGATGCCTAATGAGAGAAAACGTATAGATAATTTTTAAATTCTATGTAATTCTTGAGAGGTATGAACATTAAATGTTTCTGATCCTCAGATGATTTTTTAAATTTAATCAACAAATCTGTTTTTCAAAAATTATTTTGCTTTGCTGGTAGGTACTCTTGCCACTTGCATTTTACCTTCAATTGGTCCAAAATGACAAATTTATAATGAGTAAAGTGCTTGTTTTTTAAAATGTACACCTGTTTACTTTTATCTACTGACATCAAATAGGGTATACTCAATTACAGAAATCAAAAGACTGCCAGAGCTGTTATGGACAATCCTTTTAAGAATCTATATTCTTTACAAACATGTTTGCAGGTAAGGTATCAACATCTCCATATATACTGAGCACATAGGGCCCAGAGATATGGGCAGTGTTAAACCATGATAGTCAGTAAAACCTCAGGTTTCCTCACTGTGATCCCTGCTAAGCCATCCTATTATCCTCTCTTAAGACGAATGGCCCTCAGATGGTCTCTGTCAGGGTGGTGGAAGCAAGAGCCAGGAACTTCTAAGCTTAACTGCCCATCTGCAGTCTTCTTTTCAACCCTTCCTCCTGCCAATCCTAGACTTCAAGTGTTCAGAGCCCAGAGGAGTAAGGATTCAATGCCAGGCAGGTTCTAGTGGGCAAGCTTGGCAAAGTCCCTTTCAAATTTCATCAGCTCTGGAGTAGCCATAAACTGATTAAGATCCTTGAATTGGAATGTCAGTAATACATCATCACCAGTTACTGTCTGTGTAGAGGAAACCAATTCGTTTAGGCATCACCACACAACAGCACTGTTAGACGGTGATCTGTTTTTGACAGCGTGTCATTACCTTCAACACCTCCTGGATGTGCTCTTGTCTCTCCGCTTCTGTGATCCTGTCCACATACCACTTGAGCACTTTGATGAGATCTCTAAAATACAAGGAGACGTGCAGAAGGTAGAATTGCTCTCATTCTCAATTAAATGCCAACAAATCAAATGCTTATGTTTATCATGAGGAGGCTTCATTTCCCAACAGTTCTCACATTTTTCTGTCAAACTGCCATAACATAATAATTTTACAAAGTCTGCCTATCAACATCACTACCCCTTTTTTGAAGCTGAAGAGAGAAACAACACTTCCTCCCAGCGAGATTCCTTTCAATCTGGACATATTCCATCGGCCCTGCTGTTTCTGGCAGTGCTTCCAATGGGTGAACACAAATATCTGAGAAAAGGACTCTGGCCAAGGGAGTGCCTGAATATGACTGTCATGGTCAATCTTGGACAACTGCTAATTGGGATTTCCTCCCCAGCGACTACATAAACAGTTGGATGAAATATTCGGCTGGAGGCAAAAGGGGGTGTGGGGAGGGATGAAGGTAATACCTCCCCATTTCAAAGCACACCCCCATGGAGTTATCAAGCCAATTCTCTGACCTGTGGGAAGAATGAGGCTTACTGTCAAAGTATGCCTTAGTAATTTCCAGAAAACCCAAGTCTCATTGTTTTAAGAAACAAAAATTGAATTAACCTCCACCCCCCCAAATTCTCAAGACTGCAGTTGTGTGACCGTTAACACTGGTCAGTTCTTGGTTTCTAGGAAACAGAGCAGTTTTTAAAAATGCTCCTCTTTTCTGTCAGGAGAGAATCCATGGATGTGCCAGTAGGTAGATGCTGCTGGGAGCGCTATTTTGAAGATGATCTGTCGGTGAGTTTCTGGCCACCCACAGCTCAAGACAACTCCACAGGCCTTATTAGGACTTATTAGCTGCCTTCCTGGCCAACCTGAAATTTAGAAATTACACCCTCTTTCTCTACCTTCCAATGATAGTCTCAGTTGGAGGTGGTGACCACCTCACACCAGAGCCCAAATTGTTAGGCCAAGGGGCAAAGTCGGGCCAACATTTCAAAACTATCCCTGTTGTTACATTTCACCCTCTCATGCTGGCAGAGGGTCAAGTCTTGCAAAAATGATTCCATTCATTTAAACGCCAGAGGCGTAAATCTTACCAGGCTATGGTGGGGAATACCCAAAGGAACGGGATCAAACGCTTAACTGATTACCTACTATCTTTTATACAATACATAGATGGGGAACCCTGATTCCATGCTCTTTAAAACACACCTCTGGGAATAGATGATTGTGCATGTACATACCTATAGGTGCTTAAAGTATAAGGTAAAAACTTTGGCAGAATAGCAATGACAAGAGTGTAATGGGGAGATAGAACTTTGGGGTACATTTCAGGGCTGTATTTAAGCAAGGGCCCCAAACCAGGAAGATGTCATGATAGGACAGAAAGAGGGACGTTGTCACCTTCTGGCAACTATCACCTGGGCTACGTGGAGGCAGGAACCAGCTAAAGCATGTCATTATTCATTCACTTTTAGCCTTGCTTGCATTATCTGAGCTGACAGGAACGGACCAGCAGTTAAAATGGCAGCTGGTAACAAAGGGTAGAGTCCAATGACTGAACTGCTTGCAGCCAGGGACCAGGTCTTCATATGATCAGCACAAAGCATAGTGCCTGGTATGCAGTAGGCACTCAGTAAATATTAACAGATGAATGAACAAATGACTTTAAAATGGTATGATGGCAAAGATTCTTTTCCCATCATATTTCTTTCTTAAAGACATCTAGAATCATCAAGGAGTGTGGTGATTAAATGGGGCTCTTGACAGCCAAAGTGAAATGACCAGATATTTTAGGCTAAAGAATATCAAGTGAAACAGAGACAAGAAGAAAATACCTTATATTTTAGGTTTCAGGGACAGAATTCAGGAAGTTCCTTTTTTCCCCCTTTTAATCAAAATTAGTTCCAGCCATTAAAAGAAGGTGTGTGAGAAAGGAGGAATTGTCGCAAGAGACACTTCAGTGGCTGTGCTTCACTTCTTCCTACACTCCCTTCAAAATTTTCCTGTATAGTTGGTTCTGCTTTAAAAAGCTCAAAAGAAACTGCTTCTACACCAATTACAAGATAAAGGGCCTTACCTGTATGCAAGTGCCCCAGCAAAATGACTCTCAATATAAGTGTCCATTACAGGTTTAAAATGATGAAATTTGCTATCTTGCAGCAAATTTATTATGTGAACCTAAAAAAAAAAAAAAAAAAAAAAAAAAAAAGGAGCTTTATAAAACTGAACACAAACCAAGATTTTTTTTTGGTAGAGGGGAGGGGGAAGGTTTCTTTTCAAGTAAGCTCATGCTATTATGTGCACGATTTATAACAGCTTTAGGAAAGTCAAAATTAAGATATAATTAAAGTGAATTTAAACTCACCAAAGAATCAAACACTTTAGACCCATATTTTTGGGAATTTTCATCTAAAATTCCAAACAAGGTATCCAGTGTATCTTGCAGAAACTGTTGGATAAAGAAGTAAAAGCATAAATAAAATATCCGCTTTCCTTCCCCTCTAAATATTCTTTATCCCACGAATTTCCAAGAGAGGGATAACAAAATAGCATATATACCTTTACTATCTCTGAGCCATCTATTTCCTTTAATTTAGAAAGACAGCCTGTGATCTTGTCTGGGTGGGTTCTCCATTTCAAAAGATCAAGCATATCACCTTTCCAAACAGAAAAGGAAAATTAGTTGCCTTGATAGAGAACACGAAAGTGTTCTACTGTAAACACTGAATTCTTACACACATTGCCTCTTGGTCACCCAAGTTGCAGGCTCCCAGGTCCTCCCACTAGGCCTCTGAATGGCATTTATTACAGTGTATTCTAATTATTTCTCCCTTCCCAATGCCCTTGACTTACAAACTCCTACTTATCCTTCAGTTCTCAGGCTAGCTATCTGTCTTTGCCCCCACTAGACTGTAAATTCCAGCAGAACAAGAGAGTGTGCGAGTTTGGCCCTAACACAGTGCCAGCATCTGGAACAGGGCAGGCACATAGCAGGCACTTGGTAAATACTGGCTGAATGATTTTCTGCCTCCTCCCATTAAAGTGGGAGATTCTTGAGGGCTGGGAACCCACTTTATTCATATTTGTGCCCCCAGCATATAGCACTCTGCCTAGCAACAAATTCCACTCGGCAATGAAGGTCTTCTTGACAATGTGGCCCAAACCTGGCATGACTAGAAGGTCCCTGCACCGTGATGACAAAGCCAGTCAATTGTCAGACCATCTAGTGAGCCTTTGGACCTGAGAGGGCCAGTTCCTGGACTCCATGATCATCTTCCATCCTAGACTCTGGCCCAGCTCTTCAATTTCCTCCTTTCCCTGAACTGATAACATGTGGGTCCTGAGTCTAGCAGGGCCCTCAGGGAACCTCTTCACCTCGTGAGGGAATAAATCCTTCCCTCATCCTTCCTGGGCAGAAGGTCCTGAACACGGTGTCCAGCTTCACTGGTCTCCAAAGGGATCAGGGAGACGGTGGTGTCTGGAGGCCAATGAAAGCAGTGAGAACTGACAAGGCACGTGCGAGCAGGATGTGCCGCGGGCAGGGGAACCTGGCAGGGCTGGTCTCCTGGTGCTCAGTGGGGCTGAGAGACTAGAACGGCCAAGAGAGAAGCCAGGAGGGGTTTTCTACTTCAAAGCACTTGTTTCAAGAAAAACCCAAATGGGACTTGCTGAGAGACAGAAAGACCGATGTGGAAACAAGAAACAAACCAAACAAACACAATCCAAGAGATCAAGGAAGAGTAGTTATGATGAGAAAGAAAATATGATGTAGTGAATAAAGATGCGAAAAAAGCATAAGAATCTCAAGAGGAAATAGAAGCAACCTCTACCAAAGTCAGATTCAAAAGAAAAACTTTACAAACAACTTAAAAGAAAGAAATATGGTACTAAATGAGAATATTTGCCCATAACAAATAGGGGTAAGAGGAGGAGGAGGATTCAGAACTAGAAAAATGAGGGAATTTTTTTCAATACTGACAGTGAAAAAGAGATTTATGACTATTTTCATAACAGAAAATCCTAAAAATGTTAAATACTCATGTCTAACTCAGACACCCTGGAGATATGATTGAAACCTTTTAAAAAATGATTGGTCAGAGCTTCCCTGGTGGCGCAGTGGTTGAGAGTCCGCCTGCCGATGCAGGGCACACGGGTTCGTTCCCCGGTCCGGGAAGACCCCACATGCCGCGGAGTGGCTAGGTCTGTGAGCCATGGCCGCTGAGCCTGCGCGTCCGGAGCCTGTGCTCCGCAACGGGAGAGGCCACAGCAGTGAAAGGCCCGCGTACCGCAAAAACAAAAACAAAACAAAGATCTGTTGTGTGAGGAAACATTTTTTTTTTCCCTTAGCAAAATGTCATTGTTACAGAATTAAAATAAAAAATTTAAATACTTAAAAAAAAATTCATGTATGCCAAGAACTCAGAACCAAGTCAAAATTGTCATCTCTTGGGCCTCTATTTTAGCCATTTGAAGATACATTAGTTGCAAATTTGGAGCTAGGACCTACTTCTGAAAAATGTGAATTTTATAAATTCCATTCAATTATCATTTACGTGTATACTGACTGTATGACTAATCTACCAAGAGCTATAAAATAGGTAGATGGCATGATCCCTACTTTTGTTTTTTTTTAATCACAATCTCAGGAAGAGACTGACTAAACCACCCATCACTGGGGGTAGGAAAGGGACGTAGGGAGTCAGTACCTGCACAAATGTTAGACTTAATTTAAGCACTGTTTTTATTTTCTCATAACTTTTTAAACAGTTGTGTTTAACAGTCCAAGGAAGCTGACAAACAAGTAAAGTAATTCCTTTTCTGATCCCCACTTTTAAGAAGCTTAAAATATCTACTTGATTTGGCAATCACAGACGTCTAGCTGAGCGCTCTGGCCTCGGTATGCGCTATCTAAGAATGACATTGGAACACAGTGTGCAGACACACTTTAGAAACCCTGAAACGCAAATCTGCTCTAGGAAACTGTTCCTAGAGACCACATCACTTACTAAATGCCCAATTGTAATGGTAATGGGATCTGTAAACTTTCCAAGTCAAGTAAAATGAATACAAAGCAATTTAATTCCAATTTGGAACTGGATTACTTCTACACAGAGACATGTGTCTAGCATGTAAATTTCAGAAAGCTCAACTAACTTCCTTCCTCCTTCCCATGTCTGAAAAACACTATTCATTTCCTGCTTCATTTTGAGCTGTCTTACACTGACAAGGTTAATCAATGTCAAAATGATAATTAAGCACTTAGCAGTCTTCAACAATGAGTCAAGCATTGCCTTCCATATAGTGAGATGTTTAATATAATGGTTTCATGAATAGTTTATTTACCTGAAAATGTTCTCTGCTTTTACAAAGTAGCAGCTTCTAATTATCAGGATTTTGTTCCCTCTGTCTTATGTTCACAATTCTAATATCCTAAACCCTAGAACTAGAAAAAGTGAAGGATGCAGGGCCTAATATTTTGACGGCGGATAATCTATTGTTAGATTTGTGTCATTGGCAGAATAATGGTCCCCAAAGGTGTCCGTATTCTAATCCCTGGAACCTGTGAATATGTTTATCTTGGCATGGCAAAAGAGATTTTACAGGTGTGATTAAGTTAAAGATCTTTTTTTTTTTTCCCGGTACGTGGGCCTCTCACTGTTGCGGCCTCTCCCGTTGTGGAGCACAGGCTCCGGCTGTGCAGGCTCAGTGGCCATGGCTCACGAACCTAGCTGCTCTGCAGCATGTGGGATCTTCCCAGACCGGGGCACAAACCTGTGTCCCCTGCATTGGCAGGCGGACTCTCAACCACTGCGCCACCAGGGAAGCCCAAAGATCTTTAGGAATCACAGGGGTTCCTTAAAGATGGAAGACGGTTAGAGTCAGAGAGATTTGAAGATGCTATGCTGCTGGTTTTGAAGATGGAGAAAGGGGCCAGGAGCCAAGGAATACAGGTGGTTCCTAGAAACTAGAAAAGGTAAGTAAAAGGATTCTCTCCAAGAGATTTCAGAGGGAATGTGGCCCTGCCGACACCTTGATTTAGGCCCCATGAAACTGACTGCAGACTTTTGACCTCCAAAATTGTAAGATAATAAATTATTGTTGCTTTAAGCCAATAAGTTTACAGTAATCACTACAGCAGCAACAGATAACTAATACAAGCTGAAATAGTCTAATGGAGACAATCAATTAAATGTGAACTTAGACTCTATAACAGACACACAACTAATCCACATGGGATGAATAAAAATTCCACCGAAGGGAGTCACTAACATGTTGATTTTATTATCTTCATAACCTCCATGGGGTTAGACTGTTCCCACAAAAAATGCCTGAGGTAAATGCTTTATAGTCATTATAGAGATCTGTCAATGAAGGTTTTATTTAAGTAAAATCATTAACCACTGAATACTGATAAAGTCTGGTATAATGACATAACTTGGCAACAGCTACTTTCAATCAGATTTACTAAAAATGAATTACGTAGTTGATTTTTAAAAATATTTCCCAAAAATAATTTTGGAAGGGGAGAAACAAAAGCCAAGATAAACGTGAAAGAATCATTTGCCATTTGCCAACTTCTACATAAATACTGTAGCAATGCATGGCAAATAGAGCGGTATCTTAAAAGTGGTCATTGTAACAATGCCACAGTTTGCTTCTTTTCTCTTTCCATGTTCTAAGAAAAGAAATATATTTCTTACTATGTGACACAGAAGAAAGAATTAATAACACTTACAAAAGCATAGGAGCATTTTCTGACTCACAACACAGGGCCCTGACTTAGGATGGTTTGACTTAAGATTTTTTGACTTTACATGGGTGTGAAAGTGATATGAAATCATTTAGAAACCATACTTCGAATTCTGAGTTTTGCTCTTTTCCTGGGTTAGCCACATGCTAACACAGGTACAATACCCTCTTGCGATGCTGGGCACTGAGCCCCAGCTCCCAGACAGCCATGTGATCTCGAAGGTAAACAACCAACACCAGTTACAACCATTCTGTACCTATACAACCATTCTGTTTCTCACTTTCAGTACAGTATCCAATAAATTACATGAGATATCCAACACTATTATAAACTAGGCTTTGTGTTAGATAATTTTGCCCAGTTGTAAGCTAATGTAAGTGTTCTGGGCATGTTTAATGTAGGCTAGGCTAAGCTATGATGTTTTGTAGGTTAGGTGTAATAAATGCGTATTCTACTTACCTTATTCAAGTTACCATGGGTTTATCGGGATGTAACCCAATCCTAAGTCAAGGAAGAGCTGTGCCTTATTATGAAGTGATTCTCTTCAACATAATGAATCTGATTTTATTAATATGGCATTCAGGATGCTTTCCAGAAGGCTTACATGGCAACCATGAAGAACTCAAAAATGTTTAATTTGCTTCCTTCATTATAGACAATTTTTTCACGACAGTTTGCCAAGGAGAAGAGCTTGCTTTATTAATCATAACTTGCTAAACAATCACTGACATAAAAAGTAATGCTAGAACAGAAAAGCAATATCCATCTAATTAAACAAAAAACAGCCTTCACTCTAAAGTCTGCAATTAGCACTGTCTATGGAGCTATAAAGCAAGAGAAATTAAGGTGGTGGTAATCCTGGTCTTTTTTTTTTTTTTTTTTTTTAAAGCAGCTGGGTTTGACGGTTTATTTTGAAGAGTTGTGTACTTGGGTTCCAATACTGGGATAATTCTATAGTCCTTAAACTACATGCATTTAAGAGATCATTGGGTCACAATTGTTTTCATATTATTGGAAATCACAAACAGAAAGATCAACATTTTTTTCTAGTGCAAAGTTATTATACATAACATTGATGTTTATTGAATATCCTATCAAAATTCACATGACTACTTAAATACAAGGGCTTTCAAATAAAACAGTATTATACATTACCGTTTTGTGTGAGTTTTGTGGAACAGAGAAAAGATGTTATCCAAAAAGACTCCTTCGTGGCCTTCATGGCTTGATTATTATTCCCAAGGAGAATGCCCTTGGAAAAAGGAAGTTTGAGGTAGCGGGTAGTATCCTGAAGATTTGTGTTTTCTTCACACTGCAAAAAATATTTTTTAAAATGGGATAGGGGAGAGAAGAGACCTCATGAGAATTATTAAGCATGATATCCATCTCTAGTGTTTATGAACTGGGAAATATTCCAAATATTATTACAAATAGAATTTGGCTTTTAAGTAAAATGCAACAAAAATGTCTAAGAGGAATTACGCATGGATTTTGGACTCAGACCCGTTTGGGTTTGAATCCTATCTCTGTTACTTCCCACACAAGTAACTGTATCAAGTTGTTTAACCTCTTGTGATTTCCATTTTCTCTCTCTATAACCTCATTGTGCCGTCATGAGAATTAGATTACATAAGGCCTTTATCATAGAGCCTGAAACATTGGAAGTGCTCAAGAAATCATACTGCAGTGACCATCGCATTTAAAAGAAGTGCTTACATTCTTCCCACATCTCCTCTGAGGCGGATATTAAACAACTCCTCACTTTGAAAACTGGCAATTAAAGGACTCTGTATTTCAGGATAATCTAATAGCTCCACTATGTTGAGAAGTCTCTACAGAAAATGCCAGCCAACAAATGTAAAAGGAATTACAGGTTTTAAGAAATACAGTTTCATATTCCTAGTGTAATTCTTATTTTAGTCAATGATTGTCGCTAAGTGCTAAAACCAGCAGGAAAACTGTTGATGAGGAAATGAACATTCATATGATGCCACACAGGTTACCTCCTACTGGCCAGACGACAGACAGATGTCTGTCACGACAGATGCCTGTCACGACAGATGCCCGTGGGGGGACTGGGTTGTCAGCCCTCAAATGCAGGGCAATGCAAAGAAACACATCATCATCTGCAATGTGTTCTTACAAAGCTGTGGAACCTGAATCTGTTACACCTACAGGTTCAACTTCTACTTCACAGGAAATACGAGGGACAGAGCAACATGCTGAATGTTAGGGGGAAGCAACCAGACAAAGCCAGAGGCAGCACTTTCTGTAGGATGCTTGGCTTTGTACCTTCAAGTCAAGTTTTGTGAAAAAAAGGATTGTTCTAGACTTAAGAGATAGATAGCCAGATACAATGTAATGGTCCTGGATTTGGACAAACTTGCCAAGAAGGATTTTTTTTTTTTGAAATGTATACATTGACTAAGTTCTAGATGAGATTAAAGAAAAATTAATGATTGGAAAAGTCATTAACTGAGAAAAGGAAATTAGAAATATATATATAATGAAGCAATCTAGATATCCTTCAGTACATGAACAGATAAACTGTAGTACAACCAGAAAATGGAATACCATTCAGTGCTAAAAAGAAGTGAGCTACGAAGCCATGAAAAGACGTGGAGGAACCTTGATGCATATCACTAAGTGAAAGAAGCCAATCTGAAAAGGCTACATACTGTATGATTCCAACTACGTGACATTCTAGAAAGGGCAAAACTATGGACACAGTAAAAAAGATCAGTGGTTGCCAGGGGTTTTGGGAGTAGGAGAAAGGATGAACAGGCAGAGCACAGATTTTTCTAAGGCAGTATGATATTATCATGATGGATACATGTCCCTATACATTTGTCCAAACCCACAGAATATACAAAACCAAGAGTGAACCCTACGGTAAACTATGGACTTTGGGTGATGATGATGTGTCAATGTAGGTTCACCCTTGGTAAAAAATGTACCATTCTGGCGAGTGCTGTTGCTAATGGGGGAGGCTCCGTATGTGTGGAGGCAATGGGTGGAAGGGAAATCTCTGTACTTTACTCTCAACTTTACTGTACACTAAAACTGCTCTTTTAAAAAGTCTATTAAAAATATGTATCATTTGGGTAAACGAAGTCCATACAGAAAAACATTCAGAAAGATATACACTAAGGGATGAACAGTTAACATTGTTTGGGTAATAACAGTCTGGTGTTTTTATTTTATTTATCTATATACTGCTTTCATAATGAAGGTGATTTTATATTAAAATTCTGAGAAAAAATATTATAACAGATACAGAGATGGTATAGCTTAGCTTATTTTGAGTATAAACTTAGGAACCTTATTTCTTTAAATATTTTCAAGGCTAGTGTCTTGGGAACAGGTAGGAAATTAAGCACAGAATCCCTCTGGTTTTCTAGACTACTCTGTGTGAGTTACAAAAAATTTTTAATAATAAATCTTTAAGAAAGACCTCTCTAACAAGTTGAGAGAAACAGAATCAGAATATTACAAGATGTTCTTCCCAGCACACCTGTCCAGTAACGGGAGGACCAATGAACACAATAAACAGCCTCCATAACTCTCTTCTCATGTTATGACTCCAAATGCTTTCTTTTATTACTGCAAGATATTTCATTTAGACAGAAGAATGCATATATAGTTTAAAGAATAATTATAAAGTGAACACTTCAGATGCTTTCCTGAGAAAAAGTGCTTAGGTAAAGTAATGTTCTGGAACTTGGGGTCACCGTCCCCTCTCCTCAATCCTGTTCTTGGTATCAGGGCTTGGAGCACAGCAAGCTATAACTTGAGTCACAGCAACCCATACTGGACCTATTTCCTACCTGGGTCTGGTCTATGGGGTCAGAAACATGCTCTGGTCTGCCATCCCCAGCCTGACTTATGCTCCATTTGTCGAACCATACATCCTATTGGGACTGAAGTCTCATGCAAACCCAGTCTAGACACTGTCTAGCTATTTCCAGACCTCCTCCCCAGAAGCTGGAGTATGCCCTGGCCTGGTATGTTCCATCTGTTCACAGAAATCCTGCCCCTATAGATAGATCTCTTAACCCCCTTCCCCCCCAGCTAACTAGCTGCCTGCTCTTGAGCACTTCTGGAAACCTCTTAGAATTCCTGCTTGCTGAGCTCATGTAGTTCAAATGGCAGTCAGGGACCAGTCACTGCTGTGTCGTGTCCATAGTGGGCACCGTGAATAGAAGCCTTGGCTGCCTTCACCGGGGCCAGTCACTGTGGCCAGGTCAGCGTCACCTTTTCTAGTTCACTGCACTTCTCTCCCAGCCTGGGGGACCAAGACCTCAGCATCAGAGTCTCTCTGATTCCGAGATGTGACACCTTGAGAGCTTCTTACAGCTAAACTCTATCACCCTTACTCAATGCAAAACACAGTAACTAATACAAATATTACTCTGGACAGAAAAGTTATCTGAAGACCTTGCACCAACAATACTGGTGTGCATATGTGTGTGCTGTGTGTGTTGCTGTTGGTGTGGGGAGCAAGTGGGGGGTGGGCGGGTAGGAATTCTACCCTTAAATTCAGTAAAGAAAGGTACATAATTACCCTTTGGTCTCTGTGAACCCTTTACTATATTTACCAGGAGTTCAGAGCTGTTTTTTTTGTCCAGTAGGAGTCAAGGCCATACGCTAGGTATGGGGTTAGAGTTTTAATCTATTTCCAAAGAACTTAAGTGACCTGCAGAGGAAATCTCATGGCCTATCTTTTCTTGTCCTCTGAGGTTTTCAGCATGCACCCATAACACATCACACAACACTGGAGCTTTTAAAGGCAATCCAAGCAACCACCATTTAGGCTAAGCACTCTGTGTGTATTTCCTTATTCTGATAATAATCCTATGAGGCAGGACATTGTAACCTGGGGAGCTTATGTGATTTGCTCAATATCACAGTATTAGTAACTATCAGAGGCAGGACCTGAACCAAAGTTTGTGCTTACAACTACTATACGACACAGTAGTTATGACTACAATGACTCTTCCATTGACTCTTCCAATGACTCTTGTTTTAACCAGGTTTTGAGTTTTGCTATAACAAATTTAAAATGTATCAATTTATAGATAACTTGGTGGGTATGTCTAAGAAAGACCCCCCAAAAGTTCATTTTTCAAAAAAAAGGTATGTTTGTGGAAGACACCCTGGGAGAGAGCTTAGAGCGGTCTGTGGATCTGGAATAGTTTCATACATGAAGTGGCTATGAGTCCTACAGTGAAATGGCTAGTTGACGTTCTGAAACCACTCAGGGAGCAAAAGGGACCACGTGATCTGGATGCAGTGGGGAAGAGGGGCAGGTAGGAGCAGAGAAGGCATGACATGGGAGACTGGAAACACAACAGGTGAGATAGAGATCATTCGTTCAGTCACTTGATGAGAGAGAATTTATGGAAGAGAAATGAGGTTGAAGAGCAGTGAAGAGTAGAAATGGGTTCCAGAAGATGGGCCTGTAAGGCAGGGGCAGTGGTCAGCAAGGGTTTAAGCCAAAAAGGTTGTCCAGACTCTTAAGAGGAAATACACAGCTCGCCAACAGAAGCCAGGGAGTGAGCAAGAGTCAGCAGTGAATTCCTCGATTCTTCCGCCAGGTGGGAGAAGGGTCTGCACTGTGAGAACCACAGCATGGACGGGAGAAAACACACAGGAATGAGCAATCTCCTTCCAGGTGAAGGGCTAAGAGTTAATGAAATCAAGGAAATGGAGCTGGTAAAGGACAGCATGGCACTGCCTGTGTTTTAATTGGAAAAACAGTACAAAGGAGTTATGGCTGGGCGTCTGAAGGCCTGCGAATCTGAGCAATGTAGGCTCGACACCAAGAAACTGCAGTTTTGCACAAAATTACACTGCATGTAGTTGATAGATGGTTTTGTCACTGCAGTGCAATCCAGTCACACCCCTAAACTACACAGAGGGTTAAATGTGGATCACTTGCATTCCGGGGAACACTTGGAACACAACTGATTCGGTGTTGGCATAGGGACGATTTTTTTCATCAAATCCAGTGCAGGCATGGACCTAGGCAATATGGATATGAGAATAAAAAGGACTGTCCTCCCTGTCCTCTTGCGACAGACACAGACACAGCTAAAGTCTTCCTGGCGTTACAGTAGATGTATGATGACAGAGAGATGAGGGAATGATTCACTGAGCCATTCTTTCTAGGAGAGACAAGGCGACATGACCACAGCCTCTTGAGGCTGCTACTGGATTGTGGGAACAAAACAATATCATTGTCGTAGGAAAGGACAATTCTCTGTGTTTGCTTTGATAGGCTGGGATCTGTGCAAGTCATTTTAAAATGGCATGAAGTTAATTTATTACAAATTAGAGAAGAGGGAGAATAAAGCCAGCCCTTTGCTTTACTCGACATGAATCAGATCTGACAGGAGGGATGTGTTCCCTCAGATTCTTACAGAAGAGTTAAAATGCAGGCTATGTGGCAGCAGGAGTGGCCTCTGTCTTCTGTGAGCTTATATAGCATGGTCACAGTCTAGTTCTTTGTCCAGAATTAAAATCAGTTGGTACAGCATTAAATGTTGCATCACACCCCAGGCTACTTTTTGACCACTGTCCTAGGCACAAGAAAGAGATGCAATGGTCAGTCATAGACACTCTTCCAGAAATGTGGTATCTGCAATAATGCAAGCTATGTGATTGAGAGAAATAAATTAAAAATTTCTTCAGAGATACACTGGTACAGAGATTCATAGTATATTAATCAAATTAAGGGGCCTGTAATTTGCAGGAAGTAGAGAATTAAATTAAAAACTATAGTAATTTAGACAATCCAGTTGAAACGATATATTGCCAGTTAATTGAACCAATTGTGGCAGCAAAATACCTTCTTCTGGGGATACTTTCAACATGATTCGTCATCCTTAATGTCATTACTAAACATTTATTAAAGTCCTACTATTTGACAGTCCTTTAATTCGGTATAAGGAATGTAACAAGGAAATAAACACAGTCCCTGTCTGTGAGGGCATTACATGCCTGACCTCTGCATTCATCTGTTAATACTGATTACAAAGCTGTGATAAAGATCCCTGGATTCCAGCTCTGCCAGGGAAGGGAGAGGAAACCTTATGGGAAAGAGGCTATCTGACCTCAGTCGCAAAGAGTAAGGCTCGCCAGGCAGGTAAGGGAGAGAAAGGCAGGTTATGTGGAAGAAACGATACATAGAAAGACACTGGAGGAAAAACGTACATGTATAAGACTATGGAGATACGGCAACTCAATGCAATGTGGGATCCTGGATTAGATCCTAGACAAGAAAAATGACATTACTGGAAAAACTTGTGAAATCTAAATAAGTTTTGTGTTAACAGTATTATACCAAGGTTAATTTAGTTTCAATAAATGTGCTATGGTTATGTAAGATATTAACATAAGGAGAAGTTGGGTGAAGGGTATACGGGAATTTTCTGTACTATTTTTGCAACTCTTCTGTGAGTCTAAAATAACTTAAAAAACAACTGTTTTAAAAAGTACAGGTGTAGTCAGACAGCTATATGTAGTTTAGTGTGGCTAAAGGCCGTGATTCTTTTCAGTAGCAAAAAAGCCTTGGGACTACCGTAAACATCTTAAATAAAAACTCAAGGTGATTCTGACACCTGGTTTAAATTCCCTAGATTAAAGTACTACCAAGGAGGGCTTCCCTGGTGGTGCAGTGGTAGAGAGTCTGCCTGCCAATGCAGGGGACACGGGTTTGTGCCCCGGTCCGGGTAGATCCCACATGCCGCGGAGCCATGGCCACTGAGCCTGTGCATCTGGAGCCTGTGTTCCGCAACGGGAGAGGCCACAACAGTGAGAGGCCCGTGTACCGCAAAAAAAAAAAAAAAAAAAGTACTACCAAGGAGGGGAGGTGGCACTGACTGGTCGTGAAACCAAGCATTTAGATACGGGGATGAGTGTGAGAAGTCAAGAAAAACCGCAGGGTTCTGTTCACCGCAGGAGACGATGGAGATGGCATAAAGAACTTAGTTTTGGACAAGCTGAGTTTGAGGCATCTCTGCTGAACCGAACTGAAGATGTTCAGTAGGCTGGTAAAAGTTCTGGGCTACAAGCCCATAGCTGGCTGTCAGCAGCAGAGATTTGGCACGTTAATCCACAGAAGTGCATGAGATGGTGTTCAAGGATTAAATCCACGATAGCACCAACATTTAAGATGCAGATAAGATATAAACTAATATAGATATAGGATGGATACACAACAAGGTCCTACTGTATAGCACAGGGAACTATATTCAATATCCTGTGATAAATCATAATAGAAAAGAACATGAAAAAGAATAACTGCGTGTATAGCTGGGTCACTATGCTGTACAGCAGAAATTAATACAACATTGTGAATCAATTATACTTCAGTAAAATTTAAAAAAAAGATGCAGATAAGAGAGAAGAGTACTCAAAGGAGAAGAAGGATGAAACTAAGGTGAACACTGTCAGACAGACCATGGAATATGGGATTTTCAAGAAGGGTAACAAATAGTGTTTCATGCTACAGGGAAGTCAAATAAGGAAAGATTTAGAAAGGGTCCAGTAGTGTTGGCCCCCGCGTTAATGTTAGTGACCTCAAGGGAGAAACTTCATTTGAGCTGCGGGGACACAAATAGCCTGAGGAACAAATGGAAGAGAGTGGCGGGAAGTAGAGACAGTGAGTGAAGACTGGCCTTTCCTGCAGGTGGCTGAGATGGGAAGGGAAGAGGCAGTGTGGTAGCTATTACAATTTTGTTTGTCTTTAAAGAAAGAGGCTTGAGCATGTTAAAAAATCTGAGAATACTGCCAGAAGAGAAGAAACATAGCTGCAGGAGCAAAAGCAGACATTGAGAGGAGCAAGGTCCCAGGGGACTCGGGAGGGAGGAAGATCCTGAGGGAAGCAGGAGGAAGAATCAGCCTTGGAGGGAAGGAGTCTTGCCCCATCCCCTGAGACAGGAAGCAGGAAGGAAGGGAAGGATGCAGATCAGTTTGCAGATGGCAGAGGAGAGAACACAGGAAGTTAAGGAAGTTCCTGTCTGATGGCTTCTGTTTTCTCTGTTAAGGACACGGGAAGTGGTGAGGTAGGCAGAATGGCACAGTCTTGTCGGTAGCTCTTGTGGGGACTGAGACGGGGAGCTGATTAGTTGGCCTGCAGTGTGGATGGTCCTGCTTCTATACCCATCAGGCTGATGCTAACCTACAGGAACTGTATAATTCCCTCCACTAATTAATGTCTAACCACCTAAGGAGGAGTAGAGGAGGGGGCAATGTTGACAGACTGATCTAGGGCTGGTTTTTACTTCCCATGCAGGTACAGCAGAACTAAAGATTAAGGGATAGTCTGAATAATAAAAAGAAGAAAGTGAAGTCAGGTGGGGGGGTTTATTGGAGCAGAATAAGACTGAAAAATAGGTAGAGTATTAATAGAAAATTGGAAGGTTGAAAGGCTGCGGTCAGGATATCAAGAATTTACGATTTTTGATTAGAAGTGGCTCTGATGATCTCATTCATCCACGCATGCATCCATCTGTGCACCCATGCATGCATGCATCCAGTATTTATTTAGCACACATGGGAGGTCCTGCTGGCTGGGGATGAAGGATGGCCAAGAGAGACCACAGTGAAGCAGAACACAAATGAAGGTTGCTGGAGTTGAAGTGACCAAGAAATAAGAGGAGAGGGCACCGGACAGGTCAACCAAAAGGAGGAGACAACTTTGAACTAGGGGCTAGGCTGACTGTAGGAAAGGAAACAGCCACCCACCACCCCATCCTCCCCTCTTCTTTGCTGGCCAGGAATATCTATTATACAGGTAGAAGGCAGTAACTAGGACGGGTAGAAAGTTGCAGCTCTGTATGGAATGAGCCTTATGGAGGGCAGGGAAGCTCTTTACAAGAGGGTGGAAAACCAGTATCTTTAAAGGCACCGGGGCATTTAGAGACGTCCAGACACTAGACACAAGGCTTCAGAAGATGAGCCCTCTCTACTCCAGAGGCCACACAGGAAGCTCTCTCGGCAGGAGAGCCAAGGGTTCAGTTGAGACAGAATGAAAGGGCTTCCTGCACGTCACATTAATAGCCTTCAGTGTTAAGACCAAGTCCACTTATGAAATTATCTTAGACTTTTTTTTTTTTTGGCTTTGCTGGGTGGCATGTGGGATCTCAGTTCCCTGGCCAGGGATCAAACCTATGCCCCCTGCAGTGGAAGTGCAGAGTCCTAACCACTGGACCACCAGGGAATTCCCCCATCTTAGCCTTTTTTAGCCTTTTTTTTTTTTTCCTGTTCAGCTTCTGTGTTCAGTTTGGCATGCTTTCATGCTAAACTTACCAGGTTATCTACTTTTTAATTTAATGTTGCAGGTGTTTACTATTTAATTTCTCTCACAGTGTATAATAAAACAAGGGTTATATGACTGATTCTCCTATGCCCAAGTCCACGGTGGACAGATGTGTTTCAGGCTTGTCTGAGATCTACTGATCATGGTTACAGGGGCGTCTCTTTCAGAATAGTTGCAGCAGCATGCAGAGTTCTCTGGAGAGCAAGATGGGTGACAAACCTATCAGTCTATCTGAGTTTTTCAGATTCCTCTCATGTTTTTCATTATACTTATAAATATAAACATACTCTAGGAAAGGGTAAGTGGAGAGCAACTCAATCTGAGAAATCTACCTCAAAGACGGTAACAAGTGCAGAGAGGCTGTGCTGGACTTCCATGGACTAGGTGAGGAACTGCGATGTAGCATAAGAAACTGAAAAGTTGCAGGGAAAAAATAAGAGCCACAAAGTGTTTATGAACAAACTTAGGGAGCAAAAGTGAAATAAACAAACTCATGAAGAAAAAATAAGAGCCACAAAGTGTTTATGAACAAACTTTTAGGGAGCAAAAGTGAAATAAACAAACTCATAAAAAGACTCTTGTGATCTAGGCCATACATTAACTTAATCCCTTTCCAACCAGGAAACATGATCATCCTCCATTCAGCTGACTTCTCATCTGGCCCTTCTCTTGCTCAGAAGCAATAGATCCCACTCTAAGGCATCAGATTCTCTACCGAGCAAAACCCCAGGCTGGCTGAGTTGGGTCACTTCAGCCATAGTGGTGTTAATCAACAGTAATGAATTTGCAAAACTCCAATTTCTTTAAAGGTAAATTGTATTATTATTATTACTTGTTTATGCATACATCCTAGACCTGACGGTATTTTATTTTATTTTTAATTAATTAATGAATTTATCTATTTTTGGCCGCACTGGGTCTTCGTTGATGCGCAAGGGCTTTCTCTCCTTGCGCCAATTGGGGGCTACTCTTGGTTGTGGTGCACGGGCTTCTCATTGCAGTGGCTTCTCTTGCTGCGGAGCACAGGCTCTAGAGCGCAGGCTCAGTAGTTGTGGTGCATGGGCTTAGTTGCTCCATGGCATCTGGGATCTTCCTGGACCAAGGCTCGAACCCGTGTCCCCTGCATTGGTAGGCAGATGCTTAACCACTGTGCCACCAGGGAAGCCCCTGACGGTATTTTAGAACGTACTTCTAAGAACTAAAAATCCTTCACTGGAATAAGTCAGAATGGAGACTTGAGTGCACAGCTATTAACTTTCTATCCTCCTTCTTTGGATTCTCACACTATTCTCCTTAACAGACTTGACTTCCAGAAAATGAATTATCTTAAGCTCATTATTTCAATGAGCTTAACTTGCTTTTCTTAACTTTAACTTTTCTTAACGTGCTTTCCAGCAGGTAGCTGGCGGGGGGGTAGCCAAAAATATCCCTACAAAGTTAAGAAAGACAACAATCCTACCGGAATGCAGCAAAATAACAGAACTTAGTAAGATTAGATACTGTTACCAGCAAGTTAGCAATTCCAAAGACAGGTTTTGGGTTTAGCCATCAAACACTTGGAGATATTACTGATGTTCTGAGAGCTGAAAAGGGACTCTGGAAGCACAAAATCTTTAATGCTGACTAATCAAGTTCTTTCACTTACCTTCCTAAAGCTGTAGCATTCAGATTTTTGTAGATTTCAGAGTTTATCTCCATCGAACACCCCTCCAAACTTATTATCAATCATGCAAAGGTGAAAACGACCTTGAAAGGGAGCTTTGCCCTTAGAATTCTTTAGCTCCTGCCATAAAGGATGAGTCCAGGTCCTTGCCACACTACTGACTGTTAACTCTGTGAGAACCGTTTCCTTAAAACACACTCAGAAGAGGAGTCCAGCCATTGTCACAGAGGGAGACTATCTCTTTCACAAATTTTAGGCCCAAATTAAGCTATTAAACAGTCTTCAACACAGCAGCTTTTTTTCTTGGCTCACCACAGGATTGAGTCTTTCAAACTAATACCTTACACAAGGAGCAAGTAGATTTTAAATCTAAATAGCCTACTATGAGCCACAGTTATTCTCTGTGTCATATCTACAAGGAGTTAACGACACTTTATTTAAAAGCATTTTTTTCCATCTTTCATCAACCTTAGATTTCATAGACAGTATCTGTCAATGAATGACATGGAATATGGTTTATAAAGATCTGAGGCAATTAATGTTTCTTCAAAACCTTACCATTAACAATACTGTCAAGATTTTATGACAGAAGAATGGCCTTTAGTTAGATCAATCTCCATAATTAAATGGTATAAAACAAAGCTAAGTACAACTTTCTGTCTCTTCTCATTTTTACTTTATCAAAATGAAGATTTTAATGTTTTTAAATGACATGTGCCCACTAATAAAACCTTTAAGAAATGTAAAAATACTTTTGTGTCCAGGAGTCCCACTGGGTCCTGCTTGGTTTCAGTAAGGGCTCGGAGCCAGGCATTTTACATGCACTTATTCTCCCAGCAAAACTGAGTGCTAACCCTGACTCTGTTCTGAAGACAGGGAACAGGTTCAGAGAGGTCACTGGGGCTGAAGCCAGGCAGGATTTGGGGGGCACTCAGGATCCTTCTGATGGAGCTCTGCATTTGAAGCCTGGATGCAGGAATTTTCAGAAGAGGATGGTGCTGTGCATGACGGCTCTTTGGCTTGACAGACAGACCCCTGAGTCACAAAGGACACTTTGATGTCACCCATGGATTTCCCTGTATGCTGCACCGACACATGGCACGGTGTCCTACTTTTCAGAGAGGAGATCTCAGAGGATTCTTCTCTTGCTGCCATTGCTGAGATTTTAGAGGCCACGGCTTTCAAGTACACTGAAACTGGGGGCGCCTTCAAGATGGTGAAGGAGTAAGACATGGAGATCACCTTCCTCCCCACAAATACATCAAAACTACATCTACACATGGAATAACTCCTACAGAACACCTCTTGAATGCCGGCAGAAGACCTCAGACCTCCCAAAAGATGCCCTCAGGTGACCTACACACAGAGGCGGCGCCAAATTCAAAGCTGAACCCCAGGAGCTGTGCGAACAAAGAAGAGAAAGGGAAATCTCTCCCAGCAGCCTCAGGAGCAGCGGATTAAATCTCCACAGTCAACTTGATGTACTCTGTAATTCTGGAGTACCTGAATAGACAACGAATCATCTCAAAATTGAGGCGGTGGCCTTTGGGAGCAACTGTAGACTTGGAGTTTGCTTTCTGCATCTAATTTGTTTCTGGTTTTATGTTTATCTTAGTTTAGTATTTAGAGCTTATTATCACTGGTAGATTTGTTTACTGATTTGGCTGCTCTCATCCTTTTTTAATTTTATATATATATATATAATTGTTTATTTCCTTTTTATCTTTTTGTGAATGTGTATGTGTATGCTTCTTTCTGTGATTTGTCTCTATAGTACTGATTTTGCCATTTGTCCTAGGGTTCTGACTGTCTGTTTTTTGTTTTTGTTTTAGTATAGTTTTTAGCACTTGTTATCATTGGAGGATTTGTTTTCTGGTTTCGCTGCTTTTTTCGTTCTTTCTCCTTTTTTTTATTACCTTTTTATTTTTAATAACTTTTTCTATTTTAATAACTTTATTTTATTTATTTATTTATTTATTTATTTATTTCCCTCCCTCCCTCCCTCCCTTTTCTTCTGAGCTCTGTGGCTGATAGGGTCTCGGTGCTCTGGCTGGGTGTCAGGCCTCAGCCTCTGAGATGGAAGAGCCAAGTTGAGGACATTGGACCACCAGAGACCTCCCGGCCCCACATTATATCAATCGGCGAGAGCTCTCCCAGAGATCTCTGTCTCAACACTAAGACCCAGTTCCAGTCAACGACCACCAAGCTACAGGGCTGGACACCCTATGCCAAACAACTAGCAAGACAGGAACACAAAACCACCCATTAGTAGAGAGGCTGCCTAAAATTATAATGAGTTCAGAGACACCCCAAAACACACCACCGGGTATGGTCCTGCCCACCAAAAAGACAAGACCGAGCCTTATACACCTGAACACAGGCACCACTCCCCTCCACCAAGAAGCCTACACAACCCACTGAACCAACCTTAACCACTGGGAGCAGACACCAAAAAAAACGGGAACTATGAACCTGCAGCCTGTGAAACGAAGACCCCAAACACAGTATGTTAAACAAAATGAGAAGACAGAGAAATACACAGCAGATGAAGAAGCAAGGTAAAAATCCACCAGACCAAACAAATGAAGAGGAAATAGGCAGTCTACCTAACAAAGAATTCAGAGTAATGATAGTAAAGATGATACAAAGTCTTGGACAGAGAATGGAGAAAATACAAGAAACGTTTAACAAGGACCTAGAAGAACTAAAGGGCAAACAAACAATGATGAACAACACAATAAATGAAATTAAAATTCTCTAGAAGGAATCAACAGCAGAATAATGGAGGCAGAAGAACGGATAAGTGACCTGGAAGACAAAATAGTGGAAATAACTACTGCAGAGCAGAATAAACAAAAGAGAATGAAAAGAATTGGGGACAATCTCAGAGACCTCTGACACAACATTAAATGCACCAACATTTGAATTATAGGGGTACCAGAAGAAGGAGAGGGATAAAAAGGGACTGAGAAAATACTTGAAGAGATTATAGTTGAAAACTTCCCTAATATGGGTAAGGAAATATTCAATCAAGTCCAGGAAGAGCAGAGAGTCCCATATAGGATAAATCCAAGGAGAAACACCCCAAGACACATATTAATCAAACTATCAAAAATTAAATACAAAGAAAAAATATTAAAAGGAGCAAGTGAAAAGCAACAGTTAACATACAAGGGAATCCCCAGAAGGTTAACAGCTGATCTTTCAGAGAAAGTCTGCAAGCCTGAAGGGAGTGGCAGGACATATTTAAAGTGATGAAAGGAAAAAACCTACAACCAAGATTACTCTACCCAGTAAGGATCTCATTCAGACTTGATGGAGAAATTAAAACCTTTAGAGATAAGCAAAAGCTAAGAGAATTCAGCACAACCAAACAAGCTTTACAACAAAAGCTAAAGGAATTTCTCTAGTCAGGAAACACAAGAGAAGGGAAAGACTTACAATAACAAACCCCAAACAATTAAGAAAATGGTAATAGGAACATACATATCAATAACTACCCTAAATGTACATGGATTAAATGCTCCAACCAAAAGACAAAGACTGGCTGAATGGATACAAAAACAAGACCCATACATATGCTGTCTGCAAGTGACCCACTTCAGACCTAGGGACACATACAGACTGAATGTAAGGGGATGGAAAATGATATTCCATGCAAATGCAAATCAAAAGAAAGCTGGAGTAGCAGGTCTCATATGAGAAAACAAAATTTTTAAATAAAGACTATTACAAGAGACAAAGAAGAACACTACATAATGACCAAGGGATCAATCAAAGAAGAAGATATAAAAATTGTAAATATTTATGCACCCAATACAGGAGCATCTCAATACACAAGGCAAATGCTAACAATGATAAAAGGGAAAATAAACAGTAACACAATAATAGTAGGGAACTTTAATACCCCACTTTCACCAATGGACAGATCAACCAAAATGAAAATAAATAAGGAAACACAGCTTTAAATGATACATTAAAAAACATGGACTTAATTGATAGTTATAGGACATTCCATCCAAAACAACAGAATGCACTTTTTTCTCAAGTACTCATGGAACATTCTTGATTTGTGACCCAAGCTATGATCCAGCTTGGGTCACAAATCAAGCCTTGGTAAATTTAAGAAAATTGAAGTCATATCAAGTATCTTTTCTGACCACAATGCTATGAGGCTAGATATCAATTACAGGAAAAGTGCTGTAAAAAATACAAACACATGGCGGAAATAATACAGTACTAAATAACCAAGAGATCACTGAAGAAATCAAAGAGGAAATCAAAAAATACCTAGAAACAAATGACAATGAAAACACGATGACCCAAAACCTATGGGATGCAGTAAAAGCAGTTCAAAGAGGGCCGTTTATAGCAATACAGTCCTACCTCAAGAAACAAGAAACATCTCAAATAAACAACCTAACCTTACAACTAAAGCAATAGGAGAAAGAAGAACAAAAAACGCCCAAAGTTAGCAGAAGGAAAGAAATCATAAAGATCACAACAGAAATAAATGAAAAAGAAATGAAGGAAACAATAGCAAAGATCAGTAAAACCAAAAGCTGGTTCTTTGAGAAGATAAACAAAATTGATAAACCATTAGCCAGACTCATCAAGAAAAAAGGGAGAAGACTCAAACCAATAGAATTAGAAAGGAAAAAGGAGAAGTAACAACTGACACCACAGAAATACAAAGGATCAAGAGAGATTACTACAAGCAACTATATGCCAATAAAATGGACAACCTGGAAGAAATGGACAAATTCTTAGAAAGGCAAAAGCTTCTGAGACTGAACCAGGAAGAAATAGAAAATATAAACAGACCAATCACAGGCACTGAAATTGAAACTGTGATTAAAAATCTTCCAACAAACAAAAGCCCAGGACCAGATGGCTTCACAGTTGAATCCTATCAAACATTTAGAGAAGAGCTAACACCTATCCTTCTCAAACTCTTCCAAAATATAGCAGAGGGAGGAAAACTTCCAAACTCATTCTACGAGGCCATCATCACCCTGATACCAAAACCAGACAAGAATGTCACAAAGAAAAAAACTACAGGCCAATATCGCTGATGAACATAGATGCAAAAATCCTCAACAAAATACTAGCAAACAGAATCCAACAGCACATTAAAAGGATCATACACTATGATCAAGTGGGGTTTATTCCAGGAATGCAAGGATTCTTCAATATACGCAAATCAATCAATGTGATACACCATATTAACAAACTGAAGGATAAAAACCATATGATCATCTCAATTGATGCAGAAAATGCTTTTGACAAAATTCAATACCCATTTATGATAAAAACCCTCCAGAAAGTAGTCATAGAGGGAACTTACCTCAACATAATAAAGGCCATATATGACAAACCCACAGCCAATATCATTCTCAATGGTGAAAAGTTGAAAGCATTTCCACTAAGATCAGGAACAAGACAAGGTTGCCCACTCTCACCACTATTATTCAACATAGTTTTGGAAGTTTTAACCACAGCAGTCAGAGAAGAAAAAGAAATAAAAGGAATCAAAATCTGAAAAGAAGTAAAACTGTCACTGTTTGCAGATGACATGATACTATACATAGAGAATCCTAAAGATGCTACCAGAAAACTACTAAAGCTAATCAATGAATTTGGTAAAGTAGCAGAATACAAAATAAATGCACAGCAATCTCTTGCACTCCTATACACTAATGATGAAAAATCTGAAAGAGAAATTAAGGAAATACTCCCATTTACCATTGTAACAAAAAGAATAAAATACCTAGGAATAAACCTTCCTAAAGAGATAAAAGACCTCTATGCAGAAAACTATAAGGCACTGATGAAAGAAATTAAAGATGATATAAACAGATGGAGACATATACCATGTTCTTGGATTGGAAGAATCAACACTGTGAAAATGACTATACTACCCAAAGCAATCTACAGATTCAATGCAACCCCTATCAAACTACCACTGGCATTTTTCACAGAACTAGAACAAAAAAATTGCACAATTTGTATGGAAACACAAAAGACCCCGAATAGCCAAAGCGATCTTGAGAAAGAAAAACGGAGATGGAGGAGTCAGGATCCCTGACTTCAGACTATACTATAAAGCTACAGTAAACAAGACAGTATGGTACCAGCACAGAAACAGAAATATAGATCAGTGGAACAGGATAGAAAGCCCAGAGATAAACTCATGCACATATAGTCACCTTATCTTTGATAAAGGAGGCAAGAATATACAGTGGAGAAAAGACAGCCTCTTCAATAAGTGGTGCTGGGAAAACTGGACAGCTACATGTAAAAGTATGAGATTAGATCACTCCCTAACACCATACACATAAATAAACTCAAAATGGATTAAAGACCTAAATGTAAGGCTAGACACTATCAAACTCTTAGAGGAAAACATAGGCAGAACACTGTATGACATCAATCACAGCAAGATCCTTTTTGACCCACCTCCTAGAGAAATGGAAATAAAAACAAAAATAAACAAATGGGACCTAATGAAACTGCAAAGCTTTTGCAGAGCAAAGGAAACCATAAACAAGATGAAAAGACAACCCTCAGAATGGAAGAAAATATTTGCAAATGAAGCAACTGACAAAAGAATTAATCTCCAAAATATACTAGCAGCTCATGCAGATCAATATCAAAAAAACAAACAACCCAGTCCAAAAATGGGCAGAGAACCTAAATAGACATTTCTCCAAAGAAGATATACAGATTGCCAAGAAACACATTATTTCTTAATTATTAGAGAAATGCAAATCAAAATTACAATGAGGTATCACCTCACACCAGTCAGAATGGCCATCATCAAAAAATCTATAAACAATAAATGCTGGAGAGAGTGTGGAGAAAAGGGAACCCTCTTGCTCTGTTGGTGGGAATGTAAACTGATACATCCACTATGGAGAACAGTATGGAGGTTCCTTAAAAAACTAAAAACAGAGCTACCATATGACCCAGCAATCCCCTACTGGGCATATACTCTGAGAAAACCATAATTCAAAAAGAGTCATGTACCACAACCTTCATTGCAGCTCTATTTACAATAGTCAGGACATGGAAGCAACCTAAGTGTCCATCAACAGATGAATGGATAAAGAAGATGTGGCACATGTATAGAATGGGATATTACTCAGCCATAAAAAGGAATGAAATTGAGTTATTTGCAAAGAGGTGGATGGACCTAAAGACTGTCATACAGAGTGGAGTAAGTCAGAAAGAGAAAAAACAAATACTGTATGCTACACATATATATGGAATCTAAAAAAAAAAGAAAAATGGTTCTGAAGAACCTAGGGGCAGGACAGGAATAAAGACACAGACATAGAATTGGACTTGAGGACATGTGGAGGGGGAAGGGTAAGCTGGGATGAGGTGAGAGAGTGGTATGGACATATATACACTACCAAACGTAAAAATAGATAGCTAGTGGGAAGCAGCCGCATAGCACAGGGAGATCAGCTCGGTGCTTTGTGTCCACCTAGAGGGGTGGGATAGGGAGGCTGGGAGGGAGATGCAAGAGGAGGAGGTATGGGGATGTATGTATACGTACAGCTGATTCACTTTGTTATACAGCAGAAACTAACACACCATTGTAAAGCAATTATACTCCAATAAAGATGTAAAAAAAAAAAAAAAAACAGAGAAAACTTTCATGTGAACCACTGAAAAGGAAGAAAAAACAGAAAGAATGTAAAAATAAAGTCGTTGTTAATATTTTAGGACATCTTTCCAAGCATTGCTATGCACATATATACATGTGGACATGCAGTTAAATAATTTTATAAAAATGGTCTTACACTAAATGTATGCATATATAAAATGCTGTTTATCAATATATTATAAACATTTTTCTATGCACATAAAATTTTCACTAGACATTATTTCAATAACTATGTAGTATTTTCATTCATTATATGGATATAACTAACTCATGTATCTAACCAGACCTATGTTATTGGTAATTTAGATTACTTTCAAGTTTTTCCATATTTTAAGGAATCTGTATTGATCATCATTGAATCATGTTTGCTTACCTTATCTGATTATCTTCTCCCAATAAATACCAAGATGTGGAATGGCTGAGCCAAAGGATATACACATTTAAAATATTGTATTGCCAAACTGTCCTCCAGAAAGACAATACTATTCACATTTCCCTCTATGAATGCAAGAGAGTGTTTGTTTCCCTTTAATCTTCTTTGCCAATTCTCAGTTTTAAAAGTCTTTACCAACCTAATAGGCCAAAAGATTTCTCATTCTTTATTTAACTTACATTTCTTTGACTATTCATATATTTATTTTATATTCTTGCATTTATTATTTTTGAATAGCTTGTTTGCAGCATTTAGTGAACTTTTTCTTTTTTTTTTACTTATTTGTGATAACTTTTGGTAAACTGGGAATAGTCCCCCTTTGTAAGCTGTGTTGCAACCATGTTTCAGTTTATCATGTGTCTTTTAGCCTTGATTATGATGATTTTATCAATAAATAGGTTTTAAACTTTATTTAGCAAAAGTCACACATTTTTTTGTACTGATTTGTAACATTTGAGAGGCATCACTAGAAAGGCCCTCTTTACCTAAACTTTCTAAAAATGTTCACTCATAGTATGTAGGCTCTTACAGTTTTATTTTTTACATATAATCTGGAAATTGCTTTGGTATAAGAAGCAAGGTAGTGATCCAGCTCTTTATTTTTCCCTCTAACACCCACTGTGGTCATCTCAACACCACTTATTAAATGGGCTTTTTTTTTTACCCAGTAATTTGAAATCCACTCGTCTCCCTAACTTTCTTTGTTTTTTTCGTTCAATTTTTCTTTAATTAATAAACTCCAGGCTGCAATCGTCAGGAGGCTGTGCTCCTTCCTGCCATGGCAGAGGAAGGATAAGCATTATGCTCATAATATGGTTTTATAATCATAACCTGCAAGTGGCCTTAAGCTGAAACTGAACTTCTTGGCTCAGTGCTATGAAAAAGAAAACCATGGCATCAACTAGACGAAAAACATAAGATGTTATGCTTGGCAGGTATTCCATACCTCTTTAAGCAACAATAACCCTAATCATAAGACAACTCAGCTACTTAGGGTTTTTCTGTGGAGCTAATGCTTCCTGATGGATCTACACAATGTAGGTCTGCCTCAAATTAGATGATCTACAGATACCATCCTCAGCCTCCTTTGTGATGGAGAAAGATCATTGGGAACACCTGCCGTTTAAATTGTCGATGCTCAAATAAATTTTCATAATGCTTTATGGATTGTAATTCTAGGTATTCAGTGAAAATTTGTGGAAGGGCTTGAGATGATTCAAAGCTCTACTTCTGAGAAAAATGGTTCTGCCAAAGGCACCAGGACAGGCCCCTGGTAATGGAGTAAAATTGTCTGGGAATCAATACCAGTTGGACACCTAAATGCTCACATGGAGAAGGAAGCTCTGCTACTTTTCCTCCTGGCATTTTAAGTACATGGGTATCTCTAATTAGCAAGTAAGAATCTTGGTGTTATTCATACTAGTTTAGAGGAAGTCAACCTGAACTTGACTGGAAACTTAGCACCTGCCCAAAAAACACCCTCTGACCCACAGGTGAGAGAGCCCACATGGTGAAATGCCATAAAGAAGTGATTTATTCTTCTAAATATTATTAGGAAGGTAATGATAACCTTAGCTCTTGCCTTTTCTGTGTGAAGATTTAATGGTATGCAGAGGCAAGATCACAAACATTCATATCAGGTACCATTAATGTCTTTTGGAAAACTGTAGCTGAAGACATTGGCTGTCATGTTACCCATATCACATAAAGGGGCCTCAGACCTAAAGGTGATATAAATAGATTCTCAGGTGTCTACTGCATTTAGCTCCTCTGTTTGCTTTAGTGGTTACTCTGTTTTAAAATATTTTTTCTTTGTATTTTAACACTGTGAGCTCCTTTAAGTCACTTTTGAAGTCTAGAGCATGTACGTGTCAGAAATGGAGGGACTTTAACTGTTTTGTTTGCCACTATATTCCCAGTCACTAGAAGAGGGCCTGCCCTGCAGTTTATAGTCAATGTGTTGAACAGTTAGAAAATAAACGATTCAAGAAATATACACATACATATACATACACAAACAAAAATTGCCAGGTGTGTTGTGCAGGGACACTGATTTTACTAGCGATAATCCAAAGGTAAAGAAAGTTTTTGTTTGTAATCTCCTTCATTCATTCAGTATATCTTCACCACGCATCTGCCGCATGCCAGAACCCCTCTGACACAGCTGTTGCTCCTGAAGGGCTCATATATCTACCAGAGTTAAGTCAAGGGATCACCAGACAATCATGGGACAACGTAATGAGGACAATGGTAAGAGGTGTGTGCAGATATCCAGGGAAATCGTGGGAGCGCACTTAGCCAGCTGGAAATCCAGGGAGTAGGGGGCTGGGGCACGGGGATCGTTCTCCTGAATAAAGGTTCTGGCCAAGGTGTGCCTCTGTGGATGAGGAGGTGTCAGCTGCGGGGAGACAGGGGGAGGCAGGTGTGCCAGGAGTGCCAGGTGGAGCAGGGGGAACCAGCAGGCAGGAGGTGAGGAACCAGAAAGAGCTGGATGTGGCTATGGCATCAGGCAGACGACCGGAAGTGGTGAGAGGTGAAGCAATAGGGAAGAGGCAGCCTGACACATGCTAAGAGCCTGCAATTTTCCCTCTTGGTAATGGGGAGCTTTTCAGTGGGTTTATATCAGAAAGGGGCCTGGTGAGATCTGCACCTTAGATGGGTTGCCCTGGCTGGCTGGAAAATGGACTAGAGGGAGATAAGGTGCAGGTCGGCAGGACTAGTTAGCCCAGGTGAGAGTTCACAAGAGCTTGGAATAGCCTGTGCTTACAGAAATGGAGAAACGCAAAGGAGAAATATTTTGGAGAAGATCATGTACTTCCATTCTCTCTTTCATAGTTGCTAGTGTTTTTATTCTATACTTCATTATTACTGGTATTCTCCGATAACTTCTAAGGATCTCTTGTTTTGTGAGTTTTCTTTTTGTTGCCTCCTATAGTATCCTTTATTCCAAATGTTTTTAATGACAATTCTTGATGCAAAAAATAGAAACTAACAACCACTAAAGTTGTCATGACAAAGAACAGCCATTTCTCTGCTTGCTTAGTGAGAGCAGCAGACAAGAAAAATGAAAGCTGACCTTGCTAAATTTGCTTCTGGGGGTGTACAGATCTTCAGATAAGAAAGCAGGTATTGGGAATATTTAAAAATTTATTTGTAAGGTTTATCTAATCCTATTACAGCAAGGGAAAGGACTTTAACGTCACCCTATAGACTTACCCAAATACCTACACTTCAATTAAGATGAAAAAATAAATCATCTTTAAAATAGGTGTTAGAATATGACAGAATATAGAGACAATATTCTCAAAAGACACTCTCCCTGTCAGCAATCTTCCAGAAGAGTATCTTTGCAGTCATTCTTTTCTCTTTTCCACAGTGAGGATAAGACAGTGAGCTAATAATTCAGCCCTGTTTTTCACAGCTGCCCCCAGCATCTGACTGACGTTACCTTATGCACAATGAGCTCGTGAGTGCCATCTGGAAGAGTCCTACCATCTTCCTGCATCAGGGGGACAAAGGAGAAGCCAAACAACTTCTTCTCTCCTTTCTCCTTTGCTGTAGGGGAAAAAAAATTAGTCAATTTTTTTGAATTAATTGAAGTATAGTTGATTTACAATGTTGTGTTAGTTTCAGGTGTACGGCAAAGTGATTGTCATATATATATATTTTTTCAGATTCTTTTCCCTTATAGGTTATTACAAGATACTGAGTATAATTCCCTGTAAAAATCAGTCAATTATTTAAGTGTATGCTTATACAACCGTGTTCAGATACATAGACTGTGACGATGCGTCATCATCAAGAAATATACCACCCGACACACACACACACGCCAGCTCCTTTTACACAATGAAGAGCAGCTTTTATGATGGGACCTCTATGTACAGTAGCCACCCTCTAACCCCATATTCCTGCCTTATAATCTGCAAGTTACACTCCTTGACTAATTTGCTTCATGGGATTCACTATCTGAAATTATGGTGTTTTTTTTTTTTTTTTAATTTGTGGATTTCCTGTTTCTTCTCCTCACAACCTACCCTCCACTCCTGAACATAAGCACCATGGAGAGCAGGATTCTTGTCTAATTAAGTTAATCTACGCTTGGTCTCTCAAAGAATGCCAAGAACATAGTAGGTTCTCAGTAAATGTACAGTAAACAAATGAACGAGTGAATGAATGAATGTGAAATGCAGTATTTTGCTTACTCCCCCTGGAAAGGGAGGTTCTCAGCTCTGCTTTGGTCCATGACAGAACTCTCCCTACAGCCACATGAGCAAACACAGAGCCCTACAGAAGCCACCTCCTTGGAATAAGACGTGCTGAAAGACATAAACAGCATTCTATAGTTTGATAAGAGCTTACTGCAGTAGTATTCTGGAAGTCAGAAATGAGGCAATGAGGTTTTCAGATGCCTAATTGTGAATTACAACAGCTAGAAATGTCAAGGGTCATTGGCAATTGTTTATAGAGAAGGAAATTGAGATCTTACAATGTCAGGTAACCTGTTCTAGATCTCTTCAGTACCACTGCAGTTCTTTCCACACACCTTCCTTTTCTCCAAAAATGGAGAAAGCATGGAAAGAACCTGGTTTGTTCAACTGGACCCTCTCCTTGTATTTAGACGTGGAGGGAAGAGTTGCAGGGCTGGCAGCCATTATGGGCTGGACGGTTATTCTCTCCCACACAAGTGCGTAAGTAGAGGTTATACTTGATAGAGAAGTCCAGCTTTGGGATGCAGTAAGACCCTCACTAGAGGTGTCAGATATGGTGATCCTGAGGATTAGACAAGAGGCTCTAGCAACAAACACACTGCTTCTGGCATTTAACCACAGGGACATGGAACCCTGCACAGAGAGTAGTAATTCTGGCTGGCTAGCTTAGGCCCCTAGCACGAGGACATCCCTGAAAATGTGATTATAGCAACGGTTCTTCTTTTTAAATCATTGATTTCAACCCCAGAGGTAAATTGGGGAAATAGCAGTACTCTTTAAAGTTAAACAAAAGTCACAGCAAAGATCTCTGGGAAGAGATTTCTATGTCAATGAGCATGCTGGGTATGGAACTTATGATTTAGGGAAGACTTATTTACAAATAATTTTCTAAGTTGATTTGACTGTCATTTTGGTGTGGTTTTTGGTATTCAATTCAGAAAGATAAAAAGAATCCAAGATGCATAAAATTAGCAAAGATAAGGAACAAAGCAACAGTTTCCCCAAATTTGCCTTCTGCTATAAAATAAAAATAAATACCAAACAAAGTTTGAAGTGCATGGCCTTTTGTCCTGAGCTATTAGATCAGGATTAATAAACTGAATGGACTGTTATGTATAACATGCATAACACGGCCCCCTTTTACTAATAAAAACCCTGAGTTCATGGATTCTATCTCCTAACTTTTCAATTCATTCTTTCTTGTACCTCAACTCCAACAATTCTGCCCCCTGGGACCCCCAGCTTATTGACCCATCCCTCCATCCCCTCCACTCCAACTTCCCATTTCTGTGGTCCATCATTTCTAATCACTTCCTTGAAAATACCCTCAACCCCTCCCCCCTCCACACTTCCACTAATAACACTGCACCCTTGTAAAATCCAATTTGTGGGTCATTCCATGCCTACACTAATCTAAGTTTATTTAATGTGCACTAACCACAAAAGCGCCCCGGGACAGGCAAACTTCCTACATTTACCTAATAAACCCACTCTTCTACTTTTCCAGAAAATAATTTCATCCAGTCTCCTCTCCTCTCAACCCTCCAATACCTTGACACTTCCCTCACTTTCAGCTCATGTAGAGAGAATGCCCACATGCCCTAGCATCCACCTATTACCCACCTGCATCTGTCTTCCTGTACTAGGTCTAAACTGCTCTTACCCAAGGCGAATTCTTAACCTTGCGCACCGGGTCCCCTGCTCCTTCCCCAACTCAAGGACACTGCTCCTACAGCTGTCCCCACTCTACTACATCAGTTTCTCCTCTCTACTGAATGATTTCTCTCTAACAAACATGCTTTAAATGCTCCATCTTAAAAAAGAACACCACCAAAAAACCAACTTCTGGTGACCCACTTATTTTTATAGCTACTAACCCATTTCTCTGCTCACCTGTAGTCTTCATAGCAAAGTTTCTCAAAAGATTTGTCTATACTCACTGCCTGCCCTTCCTTTTCTCCAGCTTATTCTTTGACTCACTCCAGCCAGGCTTTCAACACCACAAATCCACTAGAACAACTTGTCAGGTTCAGTGACCTCCATGATGCCAAATCAGGTGATAATTTCTCTGTCCTTATCTTATTTATCACTGGCACCTGACACATCTGATCAATTCCCTCTTGAAAAACTTTCTTCATTTAGTCTCCTGGATTCTATTCTTCCTCGATTCTCCTTCAACCTCACTGGCTATTCCTTCTTAATCCACATAATGGCTACTTTATATTCTCCCCAAATCTAAAGGTGTCAGTGCCCCAGGGATCCATCCTTGGACTTCCCTTGCTATCTAAACTTACTTAGACATCTCACCAGTCTCATGGCTTTGAAAATCTTCGACACCTGTGATGTGCTGGAGCTGGCCTGTACTGGCTCACAAGAGCTGTCAGTGTACATCTTTCCCCAACTCCAAGATCAGTGACGTCATGTTGGCTTGAAATTGACCATGGTGGGAGTATTTACCCCATGGAATCAGCAAATGCTATAATTTAGGGCTTCCCCTCCCCTCTCCATCACCCTGAATGCTGGTTAAATATTTACAGCACACCACTGAACTATATGTTCTCATTGTCAAGTGTAAGTCTTCAGCTTGGATCTCATTCAACTGCCTACTTGATACGTTGAATGTCTAATAGACATCTCAGCCTTAACATATTTAAAATGGAATGTTTGATTTTTGCTCTCCAAACAGATTCTTCCTGTTGTCTTCCCCACTTCATTAAATGACCACTTCATAATGAGGCCAAAATCTTGGGGTCAACCTTGAATTTTCTCCTTCTTTCACATCCAATCTGTCAATAAACCTGTAGACAAGAATCAAACCATTTAAATCTCTTACTTTGAGGACTGCGTAAGCCTCCTAAATGGCCTGTTCCCATCTGGCCCACCTACAATCTATCATCCATATAGCAGCCAGACTTATCTTCAAACTAAAGCCTCTAATGCCTCTTCTCACTCCAAATAAAGTCCAAAGTCCTTCCCATGACCTAAAAGACAATAGGGGATCTGGCTCCCCTGCTACCTCTCTGGTTCTCACCTCCAAACTCTCTCACTTGCTCATTCTGGCCTCCTTGTTATTCCTTGACAGTGCCAACCATGTTTCATGCCAACCATGTTTCAACCTCAAGTGTTTTATACTTACTGTTCTATATGCCTGAAATAATTTTTCCCCAGATTCCCCAGATATCCAGATGCCTGAAATATTTTTTCCCCAGATACTTCACTTCTTTTATGTTGTTGTTGACACACCTCTTTATCAGAGATGTCTATCCTGACTGCCCTATGTAAAACAGCAACATAGCACCACTGCGTTCTAGCACCTAACTCCAGTTTAGTCTTCTTCACTGTATTTAACACTACTTGATATATTATAGATTTATTTGCTCAAGTGTTGTCTGTCTTCCCTCTCTAGAGTGAAAGATCTGAGAGGAGGTATTTTGTTGTGTTCACTGATGTATTTTCAATGCCCAGTAAAATGGTTGACATACAGCAGGTATTTAATAAATATTTGTTTCATGAACAAATATTTTAAAATAAATACATGTACACACAAAGAACACTTGGAAGTTCATGTGATAAAATGACTACACTGATTATTTGTAGGGATTTTCTTTCTTCTTTACGGGTTGCTGTTTCTTCTGAATTTTAACAATGAACATTAAAAACAAAACAAAACAAAACCCTGTGGACAATGTTTGAAGTACAAGGACAAGATGGCAGAGATCTAACAGGTTCTACTGAAAATCACCTTTAGTCCAGTTTCCATGTTCTGAGTTATAGTAACTTTCTCCAAATGTTCTTTTTCTCCCATTTCACTTTTATTTTCCTCTTTTTCTTCCTTAAAGCTCAAAGCTCATATTAGGCCTAAGTGAGAATTTATAACGAAGATTGGTGGAAGGAATGGTATGGCACCATGGAAAGTCCTTTTTTTATTCTCACTTTAAATCCTACCCATGAAACTCTTCTAGGAATTTGGAAGAATGGTAAGACCCTGCTAGCCATCTCCCTATATTCTGAAACATCCACAAAAGCATAACTTGTGGAGCTTCTGAGCTAATTCCAAAACATTCCAAAGTCCCAACAACAAGACAAAGTTCTTCTCCTCTCCCTGAATCTTGGGCGAGTTACATAGCACTCAGGCGAGGTCACCGCATATCTACTGGCAATGCCTCCATTCCTTTCAGACTGGAGAGGAGCCTGCTGGCTGCTTCCCCAATAATGTGATTCTTCTCTACCTCTTGATTTTATTTATTTATCTATCTATCTATCTATCTATTTATTTATTTATGGCTGTGTTGGGTCTTTGTTGCCGCACACGGGCTTTCTCTAGTTGCAGCAAGAGGGGGCTACTCTTTGTTGTGGTGCGTGGGTTTCTCATTGCAGTGGCTTCTCTTGTTGCGGAGCATGGGCTCTAGGCGTACAGGTTTCAGTAGTTGTGGCGCACAGGCTTAGTTGCTCCACGGCATGTGGGATCTTTCCGGACCAGGGTTTGAACCCACGTCCCCTGCATTGGCCGGTGGATTCTTAACCACTGTGCCACCAGGGAAGTCCCTCTCTTGATTATTATACTGCTCTTGAAGCAAGATTCACCAGAACCTTCTCTGGTCACAATGTACACTACCAGAAGTGCACACTTCTGGGGCACAGGGAAAACCAGAAGATCCCTGGACTGGGGGCTGGTGGAGGCAGGGAGTGGGGGCTTCAGAGGGTGGTAATGAATGCAAAAGAATTAAAATAGAGACAACAGGAAATGATAACTTTATGGATAAGTAATGTCCACATGAATACATCCTGTAACGTCTGTGTCTTGCGTTTTTTAGATCTATAAAATGGGGAAATTACTTCACATCATCTCTAAGACCTGTTTGAGTTGACATTACTTGATCCTCATTTGAATACTGTTTGAGAATGCACGGTGATGTAGATATATGCAAATCAATATGAATTGGAGCCAATCAGAGGCTTTTCTAGTGACTTCACTTGCCTAGGAAAGTCCCCGAGGGTACCCCTGAGCTGTCTGAGAGCTGGATCAGCTCTTGGCTGGAGAGACAGCAGATGGGTTAGGACTGCCTAAAACCACCTGAGCCAGTCAGGTCTTTACTGCTGCATCTTCTCTTTCTATCGAGTCTTTCCAGACTGTGAGAGTGATGAACTGGGTTTTATGAAAGTGACCAACTTAAGAAGAACCCTGTAGATTTCCATAGGTATTCTGTTTCTTTCCCCTCTTGCATCTATGTTTCCACAGAGGTCATTGGTTCTTCGAGAAGTGAGCCCATTCACCTCCCAGGACTTCATTCACCTTCGTTTCTCTCTTGTGGAGGTCTCTGGTTTGTCACACACTTTCTACAGATTAGCCCACACTGTTGTTTCAGCTCAGTTAGCAGACTACCCAGCACAACAAAGCCACGGAGACAATCCTGCCAAACACTTACTGGAACAATGCCGGAACTCGAAGCGGATGTGCGCTCCCCTGAATTTATCCACAGGGATAGGAAGTTTCAGTAGCTCAGACCACCTGGGACTGTTGTTATGATAAAGCACAAAGGAGTGGTACTCGCTAGCTGGTGGCTCTCCAGAGCCAAAGGAGATAAAATCCTAATAAAGGAAAAATGCAGGTTAAAGACAGCTTCATTTCAAGATGATGTGGGGAGGAGCAGAACAATTGCTCTGCTGTATCTACCTGCTCCCCAAATAGCACTTCAGGTGAAATTACCTCCCCAGTTCTTTACAGGCCTGTTTCTACACTTGCTTCTGCTGACAGGCTGTGTCTGTTTCATCCTGAGGCTGGTCTCCCAGGGTCTACTCGGCTAAGGGTGGACCTCAGTGACTTGAGTGAGATGGGCAACTGTGTGCCCAATTTGGAGTCAACTACATGACAAAATTCTCAACCTGCTACAGCCAAAAGCCTGTTCTGTGCCTCCCTGTAAAACTCACTAAGCCCCGGGCTCACATGAAACACTTCTTCCATAAAGGAACCTGATATTATAACCCCAATTAGTAAGAGCTTAATCCTCATGCCCTATTTTGGTTAAAATGAAAATACATAGGATGACCTATGATTTTTGTTTTGTTTTACCAATTGCCAAAAGCAAAAGTATGCATCTTCAAAACTATGAAAGATGAAAGGGGAAAAATGAAATGGCATAAAAATGCTGCATTTAAGGAGTAGCTGTTAGGAGGACATTGCTGACACAAACAAACTGTAAAAGCCTTTTTTTTCCTACTTTCTTTTCTGAAAGGCATTTTCATAATTAAAAAAAAAAACTACACAGGGGTGGAAAAGAAAAATAAGATTGGAAATACTGCAAATCAGAAATTAACTGATCTCATTAAAGATGAACCCAAAGCAAGGATGTGGAATTGTTTTACCACAAAGAATCCAGCATTAACGTACCTTCAAGGTCTGGCCGCTACTCTCTACAATGAACATCGTAACTTCCACATTTCTGGCCACACTCTTTCCTCCTTTCTCAAATTCTCCCCTTTCTATAGTGATGTATAAATCATTCCGCATTTCACCTAGTAGGAGAGGAAAATGGAAACCATGTTATATATAGTAAAAAGTGTGATAAAGTTCTCTAACAAGAAAAACTTTAGTTCATAAAAAATAGTGTTATAGCATACATATAAAAGTAAAATATACAATATTTATACTTTTATAGAAAGGTCCCCACCCTTACTACCAACATCCAAGGAAAGCAAAGGCCAGCTTCTGCTAGTCTGAGTTAGCAATACTGAAGATGCACATTTAGGAGGACAGTACTGGGCCTGGGTAGGAAGGTGTTGTCAAATTTCACCATTTTTCAATATTTCCCTCATTTCATTTATGAGGTGCGATTACAAAATGACAGCCTAGCAGGGGTGGCTCAAAGAAACTAGTCTTAATACTTTATAGTCACAGCATTTAGAGAAGAAGAAATACCTAAATGGAAGAAAATGATCGGACTGCAAAGGGTACAGTTACAATTTAAATCTTTTCCAAAATTCATGGATGAAATGACCTCACTACTGGAAGAATCCAGATTAGTGTTTATGAACACAGATGTAGAATAAGTCAGTCATACAGACACACTTGGCTTAATATTTCTTGCCATCAAGCTATAAAACAAATGAGAAAGGCCCTGGATTCAAACTGACATAGTCTATGTACATATATATCATCTTTTTTGTTTCTCCATTAGCTATTTATAAACTTGAATGCTTTTTCATCTTGCCCCCCTTTCTTAGTCCTGCAAGAAAAAAACAGAATATAATGCCAACTAGCAAAGCGAGGCAAACACGCTTGGCAGCATGCTTTGATCTCTCCTGTAAGAATTAAATTAGGGGTAAGCAGTGAATGGATACGGACATGAGAAGTAAGTAAACCAAGTGTGGCTAGAAAGTTTTTGAAGGTAAATGTTGGTGAGGTTGGCAAGGTTGAATTTACTTAACATAGCTTTCAAACAGTTGAAGGCCCAAACGCAATATATTTTTTTGCTAATAAAAAATCTCTCCTTAAGAAAGTAAATCACCAGAAGGAACAATAACCATACAGATATGCCCACACCTGGGAAATTTCTCAAACTTCCTGACCAAAGTGTTCATAAGAAAGTACCCTAGCTTTCAAAAACATGGAGGAATACAGGTGTGCCTGGTCACCTTCCTTCATGAAGACCAACTTTTAATGAGAACATCATTTGCAAATGACTTTGGCTGAACAGGAAACAGATGGGCCATAAAAGAGAGAAACTGAATAAGTTCTAAAAGGGATGACGTCTCACCCACCCTTTACAAAGAGTATATAAGGAATACATTAGTGGAAACAACTAATACAGTGGTCTCTGTCTTATGAATTTCTCAGTACTCTCACACAACTCATACATACTCTCATACAAATCAACCTGGAAAGGCAATGAACTTGGAATTCCAGGAGAAAAGCAACGTATTTCAACACATGTAAAATTATATGCTTTGAAGGTTTTTTGTTTTAACCATATCCATTAAAAAAATTTTTTAAGAGAAAATGGTCCAGTAAATTTTACAAGTTTTCTAGTTTTTTTATAACCCAGTTCATCTAATTACTATAAAGTTATCATTTTATATATATGTATTCATACATACATAACACACATTCTCAATGCTATTTAAACAATTACATTATAGAATAAATAAGCTCACAAACTTTGTCCTCTGAAGCCATCAATTTCAACTCAAACCAGGTCTGCAATGCTAATGGTCTGCACACGTGCTATTTCAACAATCCGAGAGGAAATTCTTTTTTTTTTTTTTTAATTTAATTTAATTTATTTTATTTTTGGCTGCGTTGGGTCTTTGCTGCTGCATGCAGGCTTTCTCTAGTTGCGGCGAGCGGGGGCTACTCTTTGTTGTGGTGTGCGGGCTTCTCATTGTGGTGGCTTCTCTTGTTGTGGAGCATGGACTCTAGGTGTGTGGGCTTCAGTAGTTGCAGCACACAGGCTCAGTAGCTGTGGCTCGCGGGCTCTAGAGTGCAGGCTCAGTAGTCGTGGCACACGGGCATAGTCGCTCCGCGGCATGTGGGATCCTCCCAGACCAAGGCTCAAACCCGTGTCCCCTGCATTGGCAGGCAGACTCCCAACCTCTGCGCCACCAGGGAAGCCCCGAGAGGAAATTCTTGACAATAGTTTTCCCGCGAACAGACTTGGCAGGTAAAAACACAACACAAAAATCAAGGTACTTCAGAGCAAAAGATGTTAGTTAACAGTAGTAAAATTCCTTTGCTTCTTGGAGTAGGTGACACATGATGAGTGGCCGTGCTTACACACAGACTATGAAACACACACTGATTAATGGGAAGTACAGCTACAGGAGTTTTTACCTTAGAAATTTCTCATAATGAGTGATTAGCTTGTCCAAACCACATGGGGATTAACTGTCACGCAAAATGGAGAGTAAGTGTTTCTTGGGAGGGGGACTTCCAACTCTCAACTGTTGGAAGGACCGGCAACTCTGACTTAAGCAAAGCGGGGGGTGGGGAGCGGGGGTGGTGAGGGAGGTTTGCAAGGCAACCTGTCTCCCCGCCGCTGTGTGCAGGCTGGTCCTGCAGAAGAACAGGGGTTGGGGGACAGTAACATACTGCCAGTGCCAGGAAATTCTTTCTTTGTGTATTCATTCAGCAAATATACCGTGAGCACCTACTATGTGCCAGATATTATTCTAGGCCCAGTAGATTCAGCAGTGAACAAAGCAAAAATGCCTTCCCTGTGAAGGGATTCTAGTAGGAGTAGGTCTTGGACAAAGAAGTAAAACACAGAGCACACTGAATAATGCTAAGTGCCATGGATAAAAGTAAGAGGGGATGGGGTGATGAATGGAGGAGAGGGGGTGTCACATGAGAGAGGCCCTCACTAAGAGAATGAGACATCTGTGGAAGCTATGGTGTGTTCCAAAGGGAACAAAGTTAAAAATGGCCTTTGCTTCCCAAATGGACCCCTAGAGCTGGTTTAGCTTATAATTTTGCTGGATTCTTCTCTCTCTTCTGAATTCAAATAAGCCTAAAAAAAGGTAGAGTCACAGGAAGACTGGAATAAGGAGATCTGGATTCAAGTCTTTCTCTGCTACTGTCTATTCTCTGTGACATTAGTCTAGACAGGGTAAGATAAACCTTGGGGCCTCAAGTTTCTGTGTTATGAAAGTGGGGAAGGGGTAAAGGCAGAGGTAGGGATGGGAGAGGCAGTAGGAGGGCCGAGACTATTATGTCATGCTTGCTGTTTCTGTGACTTACAAAAGAACTTCTGGACTGTAACACACTCATAAATTAAAACACCTTACACATATGTTTTAGTTTTCTGTTCTTTAACTATCACTGTCCCTGTCGCTGTAACCCTCTTTATCTTTTGCAAAACTTTTAGACTAAAATAAGATTTCTTTGAAAAGAGAATACATGACAAGAACATTTCTCCTGGATGTCATTCTGCATGTGTCCCCCCAGGAATCTGCAGCTTGCTGTGTTCTAATACTGCAAGGTGCCACGTTTTGCCAAAATACGCAGAAGGATAAAGTTGAAACAAGTGCTAATTAAAGTCAATACACCTGAGGTTGGCTCTGGAGAAAACTAATAAGCCCAAATGGTGTTAAGAAAGCACCTTGGGTAATTAAGAGAGAAATCATAAACTAAGTATGAAATGGAGTCATAGCACCAATCGTGAAAAGCTACTTGCCTGACAATGTTTATTAATACTTTGCACATCTTAAGTTTACTGCTCTTTAAATTTGATGTGCTGACACTTCTCTCTGTTTCACAGGCCCACTGACTGGGAAGCCTTCACACATGTGAAGGCTTCTCAAAACATCACTGTAGACGAGATAGGGATAAGGCCACAGCAATAGGAACAAACTCAAAAATAATTCAGTGACTACAATCAAATGGGGTTGATTTATGGCTTGACCTCAACAGGCAAGAGGTTTTTATCAGTAGCTGAAAACCTGATCCTCGATTCTGTCCTATGAATGAACTGGATAAAGGCATAGAGGACATGCTCATCACGTCAAGTAAACCACTGTCCCCAGCCACAGGGGCTAGTCCAGTGCCTTTTCTGTCCTAGATATTTGCTGTTATTTTTGGAACTGGAAAAGAAAAGTTCCTGTCCTTCTTAAAAACAAAAGAACATACACAGAAGACTCCGGGTTTTTGTGAACTTAGATGATGATGATGATGATGATGCTTAGTAGTAGATAGTAGCATGATAGACAGTAGTCAGGTACTTTGCCAAGTGCTATAAGTAGAATATCTCATTAAATCCTCACATTAACCATATAGAAAGGCCCTATTATTTCCATTTTACAGATGAGGAAACTAAAGTATAGAGATTAAGACACATGTCCAATGTACTATCCGTATCTCTGCTTTACCCATGAAAATGTAATTCAATAGGATGAGAACATCCATCAACTAAGCTAGTGCAATTCAGCCTTTGTCTCCAAAAGACTAGTGCCTTGAGCAAGGAAGGTAACAGGCCCACGCTGATTGGTCAGACCCATTATGAAGCACTGATTTCATTTCTAGGACAGAGACAGACAGAAACGGTATCATCCAGACCATAAAAGATATGGAGAAGGGACACATCAGAGGAGAGATGAGGCAGACAAGAGTTAACTGAATTTTAAAATGTTGAGGTTACAAGCAGAGAAAATCAACCCAATGGATAGGAGGTAGAGGGAGACGAGTTCAACATGAAAGAGGTCATTTTGAGAGAAGATGTAAGATGTGATGGTGTGATCTTGGCCATTATTAATACTCAAGTACAAGCCGGCAAACCATCCTCAGGGACCTCAGGAGGACATTCATGCACTAGACACATGGTTGAGCTGGATGGCCCTTCATGTGTGTAGCAGGCACCCCGTTACCTCCCCAAAGATGTCCAGGTCCTAATCCTGGGAACCTGTGAATAGATTACTTTACACGGCAAAAGGGACTTCGCAGATGTGATTAAGCTGACAATCTTGAGATGGGGAGATTTTCTTTGATTATCAGGGTGGGCTCAATATAATTACAAAGGTCCTTATAAGAGGGAGGCAGAAGGTCAGGGTCAGAGAAGGGGATATGATGAGAGAAGCAGAGGTTGAATGATGTTGGGCCATGAGCCAAGGAGTACAGGGAGTCTCCAGAAGCTGGCAAAGACAAGAAAATGCATTCTCCTTTAGAGAATGCATCAGAAGAAATGCAGCCCTGCTGACACCCTGATATTAGCCCAGTGAGACTCATGCAAACTTCTGATCTCCGGAACTGTAAAATAGTACATTTCTACATTGTTTTAAGCCACCCCATTTGTGACGATTTGTTACAGTAGCCATGGGAAACTAATATAATATGCCATCCACACCTAGGCTTCTACTACTTCAGGATACCTTCAGGGCAGCGGTGGAGGGGGGAGGGGCAGGGTAAGGGATAGGGGCAAGATTCACAAGTAACAGGAAATCAAGGCAGATCACACACAGGGAAAACTTATGCATGGGATGAAAAATTAACGTTGGATTTCTCACATAGAGTACACTTCAGTAAAACATATCTGTTCTCATTTTTGTTTTGCTTTATTTTAAAAGAATACTCTGAGATGTTAAACTTTTGAGGGGGTAGCTTTTTAATTTGTTTATGACTATCAAGCAAGCAATGGCAAATGATACAACAGCAGCCATGAAGGACTTTCCAGACAGTGGTGCACAAAGACAGGAGCAGGGATGGGCTGCCCTTCATAATCTAGGACAACGCATGCATTTCTGGTAGCGCCTGTTAGGGAAATCCTACACCCTTGGGCAAGTGGGGCATGTAAGCTTCATCATTTAGGGGCAGCAGCCTCTTCCCCAATGTGATCTGGGGCTGGGATCCAACCTCAGGGTGACATGCCTCCCCCTCTCTTTGGTCACTGTGGCATTCCTTGGGTGAAAGACCACCACTCCTTGGTGGCATGATCAGGGGTTCAGATCTAAGCAGAGTAGTTGCACCTATATGATATGGAGGTCCAGTGACTTGGACTGGGGCGTGGTGAGCTTTGGTTAGATTTAGGATATATTTTTAGGGAATATCAAATAAAGCAGGGTCCCACTTGCTTTCTCCAAAAGAAGGATTATTTGAGGCAATTCCATCTGGTGATGTACATGTCTCTATCAGTAAGTGGTAAATAATAATATATATATTTAAAAGAATAAAATTATATATCTTCTTAGATGGGAGGCAAACATCTCTACAACATTCTTCTTACCCCAGTCTTATAAATCACTATCTAGTCAAATTTGACCAAATAGAAATTTGACTTATTTGGACTATTGCCTAAAGACCAAAGGAAAAGGAGGCTTACTCTGGAAAATACTTGTAAAATAAACTTAAACAAATCTGGAAATCACTATCACAGCTACTACTGCTGGCAACCATGTGAAACATAGGCTCTGTTCATCGTTTTCAGTGCGAGCCTCTAGCCTCCAAATCTCAACCCTTCCCTCCCCTATCAGTCCACCACTTTTCCTTAATTCTTTTTAGGATTAGGAACTGCCAAGATGTATTAAAAGTGAATGCACTGGAAGGTATTAATTAGGTGTTCCTTAACAAAGAGGGATAGTTTTACCGGTTGATATGTGACAACAAGTCTCCAGGAGAGAGGGTACAGGTAGGGAAGATAAAGTAGGGAGACCATGATGATTGCCTAGAAAGAAGCATTAACTCAGAATACGAATGGACCCTTAGGGTGGGAGGAGGACACCGCCTCACCTCCCATGACATTCTTGACACATCAGCCAGCTTTGTTCCAAAGCGTCTGGTGGATGGAAACTTAGTCCTTCCTGATATTCAGCAACGGCTCGAGCTCTGCTTTGTACAGTCTGTTAAGACATTTAGAGCTTGGCTGTCCAATCCCATAACGACTGCCACATGTGGCAACTGAGTCCTTGAAATGTGACTTGGCTGGAAAGAGATGTGCTGTAACGTATAGTAGTTACCAGCCTTCAAAGACTTAGGTTGAAATAGTGTAAAATAACTCATTATGAGTTTTTTATATGGATTACCTATTAAAACGATATTTTGGATGCACTGGGTTAAATAAAATATATTGTTAAAATTAATTTCATCTTTCTTCCTACTTTTTTTAAATGGTTACTAGAAAAGTTAAAATTACATTTGTGGCTCGCACTGTATTTCAGCTGGAGAGCACTGACTGAAACATTTTCACTGCCCTCCCTCTCATGGGCTCAGAGGCCAGACCATGGAACTTTCTGTAGAGTTATTTGGTTCGTAGGTGGCAGTGATGGAGCTTCACAGAGGGTAACTTTCCTTCTTTGGAAACTGGGTACTCTAAGAAATAAAGTGCTGAATGACTGAGCCTTAGCAACAGGAAGGGTTCAGAGGACTTCGTGACAGGCCGAAAGCACATGGGCAGGTAGTCTCCTTATACCAGGTGACATTCCCGAGACCAGCCCATGCAAAAGCCAGACCAAGGGGAGAATCTCTGTCTACACGGTTTTCCCATCCCAAATAGAGTTTAGCATTGATGACATTCTGTGATCCTCAAGAAGAGTTTTGTGTACGTTCCTGTTAGTGTCAGGACCACAGATAATTCATTCTGCAGAAAGGCAGTAACTAAGTTAATGAAGGTCCTGTAGGTATAAACACGTGCTTCACCCATCCTGACCCCTATTCACAATACTAACTCTGAAGGACAAGTCTAGAAAAACAAAAGGAAAACAAACCAAAAAACCCATCATCCTAGCAGACTGTCAATATAACACTGGGATCAGAAATGCTGTTCACATATATTCTCTTATTGAAAATTCAGCTCAAGTTTTCATCAGAGCCACCAGTGAGAATTAACTGACAAGTCAAAATTCTAAAAAATAACAAAGGAAAACAAAACAATGGCTGTTATGTTTTCCAATGTAAAACATTCCATTGAGTTGTAAAGGTGCTTTCAGCTGTTTAAGCTAATACACACATCCTTCCCTTCTCCATCTAATTTGAAAGACTCAGAAGCCAAAGAAGAAAAAATGAGAGAAGAAAAAGAAGAAAGTGCTTTAAAAAAAATCTCTTGCAGTCTTGGGCACTGCAGACATGTGTCTGGGAGGACCGATTCCCTGGTCAGCATGAACCTCGCCATAACGTGGTGTGGGAAAGGGACAGAAGTGAGACTTATTCCACAGAAAGCTCATTTTCATCATTAAAGCCAGACAAGAGCTGCATGAGCACAGCACACCCCAGACAATTATTCAGCCAGTGAAGTGTCATGTTGCTTAATATTTTTCCATTTCTCAATGATGCTGCTCAAAGACCAAGCTGAGGAATTCTTTTAGCAGCTGGCTGCATTCTGTTCTAAAATATGCTTTTTATATTAGATTTACCCATCAATTTGCTTCCCAGTGGGATGAAATCTTTTTCTTTTTTGTTAAAGAGGAAATACCAGCTATTTATAGCAACTGAACGAAATAATGAATGGTTGCAAGAGCCACTGAATAACATGCCACCAAGTAAACCGTGCTGTAAACAGTCATTTTCGACGATAGTTAACAGAAGATGCTCAGGCAGACTGGGTCCCTAAGCTAGGTCAGGCCATCTCAGGAAACTTTCCAGGCTGTTCTCTTAGGCTTTCCTGCATGAATGCATTTCCGTCAGGAGATCACAAAATGCCGCGACAGTCAATGCCAGTCAGTTTCTGCATCATGTTAGGTCTTTATGGACAACAGTCCTACCATCAGTCTCATAACTGGGCCAGAGGCCTGTCAGATGCAACTTCCATTGCTTGCTTTTTACACATGGGATTTAAACAGTGATTTAAAGGACCTCATTTCTAAAAATACTGTTGACAACTTGAGACTATTTGGTCTTTCTATTTTTTTTTTTCTTGGTTGTGGAAAGTAGGATGTAGAGCCCTGAGAAAGACTTACTTGGCATTTACTTCGTTGGTGTGAATCTCCTTAACTTCTACCATTTCCACTCAGAAACGAACACTTTTTTGGAGTCTCTTTTGGTTGCTAATATAGATCTGATTTATATATACAAATAGAACTAGGAGATGCATACAAATACATATGGCGTTTGCATATGGCTGCTTATTTATATACACACATACATACATATCTCTGGTGGAAAAATCCTCCAAAAAAGGCTAACCATTGCTTAATAACTGTTCTTGCCAAAACCTGTAAGGATTTCCCCTAAGTGACTTCAATAACACTTCCCACCAGAGGTAAAATATTTTCTGGATTCAACTTCAGTTTTCCTATTATGGCCATAATGAAATGCAACCATGACCTCCACAAGTTATCCACCCTAATATAATAAAAATGTAAAGATTTTTTTAAAAAGGAATTAAATATCTAATTTTATTCTTAAGCATGGCCCATTTGAACTCTTTGAAGCTGACAATCTGAAAAACTTCTCAAGCGTCAAAAGCAGACAAAGTAGCCATATTTCATCATGTAGTGCATCCCAAGTCACTTACCAGGCATAATAATATTAGAAAAACCCAACTTCCGGGTAATGGAGACTCCATGAGAAAATACTGATGAGTATTCCCTTCTGATTTGTTCAATGTCTCCATGCAAGAGTTGTAGGGAAACCGCTAAACCTAAAACAAAGGAGACCAGAGTTAAAAAAAGGACAGAAACAGCATGAACAGAAACTGAAATTGTTTCAACAAGCCCAAATCTATGGTATCATTGTTTTAAACTGACAATTAATATTCAGACAAAATTAATGGAATCTATAAGACAAATATCTAGAGAACACTTTTCCAACTTGACTACCTGAGTTTTTCCACTTACAAAGAAGGTTCCAAGAAGCTAGAAAAAACCTGAACAGAACACTAAGAAGAAGGGGAAGTCTGGCTTCCAGTCCCATCACCACTTCTCCAGCACCCTGCCAGACAGAAACACCCCTGCACCAACCTCATCCTAGCAAATGGCAGGGGCTGTCCAGCCCTGGAAGATATTGATCTTAAAAAGGGAGTTCTAATTTCTTTAAAACTCTATAAGGCCTGTGAATAATTACTAATCAAATGTCATAAACATGGACACAAAGCTAAACACATAAAAATTCAAGGATCTTAAGGATATTCAGAGATTTTTAAAAAAAATTTAAGAAAGGTGATTGTAATAAAACCAACATTATATTCTTAATATTATATACAGTAGAAACTCATAATCACATTATTTTCTACTGAGCAGAATTGAGCAGGATGCAGGCCACTTTGATAAACAAGAGGGAATTTAGTCAGTAAAAGAGTAAAATTAAATTTTTTTGTTACCCCAATTATACTGACATTACCACAGCGGGATATACTGAGGACATTGAATGATACGCTTTTCATACCTTATTCTCCCAACTCTAGCTATAGGAAAAAATTAATGTCCTATCTTTTTGAATACTTATGTTTGCCTATTTCCAACATGCTGTTTCTCTTTCAGTCTTTTAATTTCCTGTTTCTTTTTTCCTCTATTATTTTAAAACGAAAAAGATAAAAAAAAAAAAAGTCCCTCACTTACATTAGTGATAGAAAATGATACCAGTCAAAGGTGACTTATCTTTTTAAAAACTTTCAATCATCATTAACCTGAATTCAATTTTAAAATGAATTTGGATGGTGGATCAAGGGAATGATAAATCTGTACTCCAAAGATCCTCCATCTACATCATTACTTATTACCCTTTTCACTCAGTTACATACATACTATGGTGCAAGTAGTCACTCCCAATTCCTAATGCACAGCACTACAATGTTATCTGCAAACATACACCATAAGCGTGGCAACAATCATGCTGGGATGCAACAGAAATGCAAGACATTTGCCATGCACGTAGATTGGAATCTTCCTTTCACTTGTCTTCAGTAAAATGAAGAAACAAACAACAACAAAAGTAGTGTTTTGTTGGTTTGTTTGCTTCCTTTTCAATAGAGTAGGTAAATCATCAGGAAAATTTGTTTTTTTAAAAAAGTACTAGGCTCGGAAAGAAGACGGAGCCTTTCCTGGGGTTAGAATCTGACCTAGATGAGGCATACCCAAAAAGGCAATGACATAAGAAAAGAAGGGCAGGATGTGGCTGCATCACTGTGTCCTCTGGTGTATGGATCTAATAGAATGCCGGTGTCAGAAAGTCGTGAGCATTAGATTAAATCTGGCAGGCACTCAGGAACTTTAATTAAATCTTCATCCTATTTTCACCTAACTATCCTTTAGCTCCCTCCCCGCCCCCAGCCCACACGAGATGGATGACTGAGGGTGATAGAGTGGAGGAGCGTCAGTCCTCCGATAGCCACATGGAATGAAGCAGGGGAGAATGAGTCATCTGGATGGTTGGATGCGGACAACTTGGATGTGGTACTACTGGTTCCTTTTAAAACCCAGAGGCTGGTGAATGAAGATAAACTAACACATGTTATAATCCATCTGTCCCAGCAGCTATTTCTTCCTGACTCACGCTCTCCCGGTACCCCCACCTCATTACTGGTGTCTCTGTTCTCCTCCTACTTCTGTCCTTTTGCCTTCAAAACACTCACCCACACTGTCATCATCAATATGAACATCAGCAGAAGCTGATGTTTGTAGAATAGCAGTGTGTGCCAGACACAGTACGTAACAACCATCCCTCTGCTGGGTAGAACACTGTTCTAGTACCCCAGGACACTATAAGCAATGCTTTCACATAGAGAATCACAAGCACTAAACAAAATTCTTGAGGTCCTGTGATGTTTTGCAAGGACAGATCATTTTACTAGAACTTCTCATCAAAGGACCTGATCAGAGATACTAGCAACCTTATGTGGTACGTACAATGTAAGAAAAGAACTAAACAGTAATGAAAAAACAAAGAGATCATGCTATTCAGGGTAGAGACTGGAGGAAGAAAATTGACCAGAATTCTTGTTTTGCTCTATTGGAGCCAGAATTCATTTAACCATCAGTGATTTATTTTATTTTATTTTTTACATAAGTTGAATACAGAGGATAAGACAATGAGAAAAGAAAGGCATTCAATCAATGTGGATTCTAAAGACAATTAAACATAGGAAATAGAGAATAAATATGTTTTGTGGAAAGACAGATAGATGTAAGCATGAACAAAGAAATGCATCAATGTTCTCGAGGATAGAGAGGACCCAAGGAGAAGACAACAGACAGAAAGGAGCCAGCTAATGGATAAGGGAAGGCAATGAGGAAGTGACAGGGGGAAAACAGACAAAACAGTAGAGGGGAAAAAGGAAAATTAGGCATTCAACAGTTGAATGAATTCTAAAATTTAGTTAGAAGATATGGTAGTTTTCAATCTGAAGGTTTAGAAAGATATAGATGAAAGCCCCAGGCATAATGATTTCATTTGTCTGGACTACTGATATCAATTTGGAGGGGAAGGTATTGTTGAGGTGACCCAATTTCTTCAGAATGAAGAACTCACCGAGAATCAAGAACTGGAAAGGTCAAGTGGGCCAAGGGCTTGACCACAATGTACTTGGCTCTTCCCAAATCATCAATTCAATTTCCATTAAAAAACCACAACACTTAACAAAGAAACATCAAAGAGGGGGTGTACTTTCAGTAAGACAAAGAAACATGACATAGTAGTGAATCTACAGGGACCAGCCCACCAAGAGCCACTGCAATACTATTTATTTTTCAATCAGGGAAACTCCTGTTTTTACAGTGGTTCTTAAATATCTCGACTAAAATGAACAGGTTGGCTAAATGACTCACTAGACAATAACAAATAATGTATGAAGACAAAGAAACTATTCTTCACTACAAAGGGGAGACTTATCAAATATTCGCCCATTCCAATGACCTGAGAATTACTCCTATCCTTTCAGGAGTGTAGCTTATGATACAGGGTATGTTCACAGTGCAGTATTTTCCTTCCTATTCTCTTTCTTGTCATACAACTTCACTGTCCTCGCCTTAGCTGTTACATCTGGGGCTGGAACAACTTCTAAAATTTTATCTGGACACTTTAACTTACTCCTTCCGCAATTCAAACTGTCCACTTTGGGCCAGGCAGCAACTTCCAGCTTGAGTGGAAGGTGGAGGGTGAGAAATAAGGGTGTACACAATAGGCTCTCTGCTCCAAACAAGCTGATCATCCAATAATGAAAGTAAGACACACATACGTAAGTAGAATATGAAGCAGCAAGGGTTAAGTTCATGATAGGAATATTAAAATAAGGAAAAATTATGACTGATTGAGGGAATTTGAAAGTGCAGGGAAGATTTTTTTTTTTAAACTGGGAGTTACGACAACCAATAAGCTAAAAAATTAGGTTAAATTTTTAATTTCACAAAATAGATCAATAATGTTCCACAATCAATTTTTTTTCTGGCTGTTAATATAAATCCCCAAAATGAAATGGCTAAGGGGGAAATGTTCCTCTTATTAGAAGAAACAATCATGAAACAAAACTTTTAAAAATCAGTCTAGATGTTTAAGACCCAATTACAAAGATTTGATATCTAATTTTAAACAGAGGCGTAGTCATTAATTAATCTAGAGTCACAAAACAACAGTTTTTCATGATTAAACTCAGCTTACGGAGCAGAACTACAGGAAAGAAAGGCTTGGTATCTGTTAAACCAAATGTGGTTGATTTTTTGGTAACTCTAACTTCTTAGGAATCGGAGCTAACTCACTCTATGATTCTTTTTAAATTCATGAAATTCTGCACTTTTACATAAAAAAAGGCAAGCACAGCATGATTTATTAAGTAGCAGGCAAAATTAAGTTTAGACTAGATCAGCCATTTTGCCACCAATGAACCAACTAACACCTAACTGCAAATGTATAGCAACACAAAAATGGAAAATAGTGACAAATATATTTGATAAATACATGTTGTGATTAAGTGTGCAGTTTAAGAAGTCTATCATACAGCATCATGACCCTGTCTCAGTGTTAACTCCTCTGTGCTTTGGTTTCCACATCTGTAAAATAAAGATGATAATGACACCAACTCCATAAAATACTTTAGGCAATACCTGGTATAAAGGAAGTGCTCAAAAATGTTAGCAGCTGCTACTACAACTACCACTGCCACTGTTGTTATATCACATTATCCTTTCTCTTTTCAGTTGTGCTCATTTGGTATTTAAGCAGTACACTAATTTTCCTTACATGACTTCTTCTTTAAAACAATTTTAGAAATTCTATTTAGTTCTTTCTAACCACTAGAAGCTAAGCACCAAGAGGACAAAGATTTGTATTTGCTTTCTTAAATGCTATATTACTAGTGCCTTGAATAATGCAGACATACAGATGTTCAATATTTTTTTGATGCATGAATTTGAAACTCTCCTTGTTCATTTTTTCATGGTTTCTTTTTCATTATGAACCTATTTTTCTACCTTTTATTTAGTCTTTTCCTGATAGTTTATTATCTGAACTTCTAGGAGATATAGCTTAGAGAATATACAAGTAATGCTTAGAAGTAAGTCCTCTAATACTGGGCTTGAAAGAACTGTTCTCTGTTTTAAAAAGGTGATGAGGGTACATGATTCTCTGGTGAGATAGAAACTCCAAGCTTAAGCCACTGAATTTAAATTAACTCAGTAGTTTGGAAAAATCCATAGCTATGAAATCCAAGGTAAGTAACTGGTCCCAGTTGAGTAGCCTGAAAACAGTAAATGTATAATCATTCCATACTGCCACTTTCACACCCACGGTGCATAGGATTCCTATGAAAAAAAGCAACACCCACTGAAGTTGAGTCACAATAAAATGATAGTAAAAACACAATCAATCGTGAAATAATCAGCAATGAGGGAGAGGGAGCAGATATAACAAATCATGTCTTGACTTCCATGAGACATTTAAAACTTAAGCCCCCAGTCATCAGGGCCTATATTCACACCCCCCTTCCCTGTTGGAGTGCTTACTTGAGTGTTTACACTTCTGGTATGGAGCTCCCTCTTAATGTCAGCAAGATGTCCCTTCCTTTCTTTGAAGCTTCATTTGCTATTTCTTACCATGTCTTAGTTGTAATTTACCCAGCAGTTTTACATGTTTGAAGGGGAGATTACAAGAGTCAGTCTACCATGTTTCAAAAGCCAATTTATTTTAAAATCCTTGAAATCCCTATTGTTTTACAATAACACAAGCAGTCTTTGAAGAATATATACTAGTGTGTCTTCAGTGCACAATTAAAATGTAATTGTAAATGGGTAAATTAATTAACTGAGCAAAAATTTACTCTACTTATATAGTATTTAAGAACTATCAATCTCATCAATATTTAATTCAAAAACTGTCCTTTGCTTCAAAAAATTTGCAAATGTTCCAAATTAAAGTATAAAATAAAGTCACAATATTGATTAAATAACTGACTTAAATGTAAAAAGTACTTAACATTACACAATTACATTTTTCTTTTTAATTCTCCTGAGTTTCTATACAAGTATAGAAGAAAAATGGTAGAATATTAAAGTATATGTTCTAAAAATACATGTGCTAAAAACATCTGAGCTAAGAATAGATGCACTAATAGTGCAAAAATATTTTCACAAGTGGGATATCCAAAGGTCACATTATAAACCCAAACTAATAACGAACAAATCCCTGAAGTGACGTATGGGGGAGGAAACAAAGAATACATTTGGCATATATCTATTAATCCTTACTCATTTAATTTTCTCAATCAGAATTTTCATGAAGTTTGATGATCAAACTGAAATGGTCTTTTCTTTCCATTTTCAGCATTTAAAAATATCCACATGCTAAGAAAAGACCAAAAAAATTGCTTCATTTACTTTTTCTCAAAATAAAGTGTCAAATAGAGAACGCTGAATTAGGCTCTTTATCTCAACTCAGCCAGAATATTCTAAAGTTTAAGAAAACTCATTTTAGAAAATGGGAGTATTTGAACAAGACTAAAAAGATTTGAAAAAAAATCATTATATATAACATGCAAAATCTAAATGAAAAAAGGCAGGGAATAATTTATCAAAGAAGGTCATTTTTTTAAAGAACAGAGTAGGGAGAGGACACACAAAATACAGCATGGAGTTGTGAGCAAAGACAGAAACACATAGAATGGGTAAAAGAAATGTCTTTGCCCTGTTTTGTTTTGAAATCACTGAGATCTTCTGATTCCTAGTAAAATTATTGAAGGCTGTATCACTAGTTCGATTTCTAATAAAACTATCATAAAGGCATTCACTTCTGGGGTATGAACATTTACAGTATCACAACTCTGTGTGGCTACTAATACCACAATCCAAAGAGGGTTATGTTGGGCTGAAGGCAGAATGTAGGGAGAGGCAATGAAACGGAGACTGGGCCAGATTTTGGAAGCTTGCCTTGCAACACCACAGGAAGGGGCCAAGCTGGCATCACAAGTTGATGAATCAATAAAACTTCAAATGGGGCGTGAGATGAAGAACAGATTTTTATTTGGGAAAGAGGATTCTGGCAGTACAACAGAGGAAGATTTGGCAGGATACATATTACGGATAAATTTAACAGTCTAGGTGAGAATTAGAGAGGGATTAAACTTAATATCATAGGTAATTATAGAGCATGAGAACTTCAGCAATTATCGTGAGCACACAGAGACTGTGAAAGTAAACCTACATTCTAAAACCAGTCTCTTCCATTCAATCCCCAAACAATTTCTTCATCTTTTTTCCACTTTTATTAATTAATACTGCAATTCTGAATCTATAGGTTCCAAACCTTTGAAAAATCTTTGATATCTTTCTTTGATGTCCTCAATAAACTGTCCCAAGTTTTATTCCAAAATGACAATCTCAGCTGCTTTTTATTTTGTTAATGTGGCAAAATTCATTAAAAAGCTCACACTCTCCCTTAATAATCCCATTTCTAAGGTTTTTAAAAAAATTTTTATTGTAGTTGATTTACAATGTTGTGTTAGTTTCAGGTGTACAGCAAAGTGAATCAGTTATACATATACATATATCCACACACTTTTTAGACTCTTTTCCCATATAGGCCATTAAGAGTATTGAGTAGAATTCCCTGTGCTATATAGTAGGTTCTTATTAGTCCTATTTTATATACAGTAGTGTGTATATGCCAATCCCAATCTCCCAATTTATCCCTTCCCCACTCTAAGGTTTTATTTTAAAGACATATTCCAAAATACAGCAGACGTTCCACACATTATTACTTATAAATGTGAAAAACTCCAAAGCCTTTAAGAGTACAACAGTGAGGGTTGGACACATAAATTAGGGCCTTAAATCTCAAAGCTAGGAAAATAATGCAACCTCCTTAGGACACAGTAAATTGTTTTACCTTCTAATTTTTTTTTTTCCTATTTGGTACTAGGAAACCAAAGAAACAAACTTGAGGCAAACAACTGATAATTGTGTTTTCTATTCATTTGTGAAACAGATACTGAGTGCCTGATAAACACTGGGCAACTTTAAATTTAACTAAACGTAAAAAAAATTTTTAAAGTAGTACATGCATACATACAAAAGGTTCTATTATGGAGGAAAATGTACTTCCCTACCTCAGTTACTGAGTTCTGTTTACTAGAATTAATCAATGTTTACAACTTCTTGAGTATCCTACCACAGTTTTCCTCTTTTAATTGTGATAACTGTTATAAAGAAGATAAACAAGAGACTGAGATAAAAATAATAAAGGCAAAGTGGTTATAGAAGGCATTTCTGAGAGAGTAACATTCAAGCTTGGAAACAGAAAAAAACGGCAATGCAAAAGATGGGGAGACGGGAGAGGGGAAAGACAGCAGAAGAGTTAGACGTGGCGATCACCTTCCTCCCCACAGATACATCAGAAATACATCTACATGTGGAACAACGCCTACAGAACACCTACTGAACGCTGGAAGAAGACCTCAGACCTCCCAAAAGGCAAGACACTCCCCACGTACCAGGGTAGGGCAAAAAAAGAAAAACGGAGACAAAAGAATAGGGACGGGACCTGAACCAGTGGGAAGAAGCCGTGAAGGAGGAAAGGTTTCCACACACCAGAAGCCCCTTCGCGGGCGGAGGCTGCGGGTGGCAGAGGCGGGAAGCTTAAGAGCCGCGGACGAGAGCACAGTCACAGGGGAGCGGAGGGCAAAGAGGAGAGATTCCCGCACAGAGGATCGGTGCTGACCAGCACTCACCAGCCCGAGAGGCTTGTCTGCTCACCGGCCGGGGTGGGTGGGGTTGGGAGCTGAGGCTCCGGCTTCGGTCAGAGCGCAGGGAGAGGACTGGCGGCGTGAACACAGCCTACAGGGGGTTAGTGTACCACGGCTAGCCAGGAGGGAGTCCGGGGAAAAGTCTGGACCTGCCGAAGAGGCAAGAGACTTTTTCTTCCCCCTTTGTTTCCTGGTGTGAGAGGAGGGGATTAAGAGCGCTGCTTAAAGGAGCTCCAGAAATGGGCACGAGCCGCGGCTAACAGCGCGAACCCCAGAGACGGGCATGAGATGCTAAGGCTGCTGCTGCCACCACCAAGAAGCCTGTGTGCGAGCACAGGTCACTCTCCACACCTCCCTTCCGGAGAGCCTGTACAGCCCGCCACTGCCAGGGTCCCGGGATGCAGGGACAACTCCTCCGGGAGAACGCACGGAGCACCTCAGGTTGGTGCAACGTCATGCCGGCCTCTGCCGCTGCAGGCTCGCCCCGCACTCTGTGGCCCTCCCTCCCCGTGGCTTGAGTGAGCCAGAGCCCCTGAAGCGGCTGCTCCTTTAACCACGTCCTGTCTGAGCAAAGAACAAACTCCCTCTGACGACCTACACGCAGAGGCGATGCCAAATCCAAAGCTGAACCCCGGGAGCTGTGCGAACAAAGAAGAGAAAGGGAAATCTCTCCCAGTAGCCTCAGGAGCAGTGGATTAAATCTCCACAATCAACTTGATGTACCCTGTATCTGTGGAATACCTGAATAGACAACGAATCATCCCAAATTGAGGAGGTGGACTCTGAGAGCAAGATTTATTATTTTTTCCCCTTTTCCTCTTTTTGTGAGTGTGTATGTGTATGCTTCTGTGTGAGATTTTGTCTGTATAGCTGTGCTTTCACCATTTGTTGTAGGGTTCTATCCGTCTGCTTATTTTTGTTGTTGTAGTTGTTTTTTTTACTTAAAAATTTTTTTTCTTAATATTTTTTAATTTTAATAACTTGATTTTACCTTATTTATTTTCTTTTATCCTCTTTCTTTCTTTCCTTCTTCCTTCCTTCCTTCCTTTCTTTCCTTCTTTCTTTCTACTTTTTCTCCCTTTTATTCTGGGCCGTGTGGATGAAAGGCTCTTGGTGCTGCAGCCAGGAGTCAGTGCTGTGCCTCTGAGGTGGGAGAGCCAACTTCAGGACACTGGTCCACAAGAGACCTCCCAGCTCCACATAATAACAAATGGCAAAAATCTCCCAGAGATTTCCATCTCAACACAAGCACCTAGCTTTACTCAACGACCAGCAAGCTACAGTGCTGGACACCCTATGCCAAACAACTAGCAAGACAGGAACACAACGCCACCCATCAGCAGAGAGGGTGCCTAAAATCATAATAAGGCCACAGACACCCCAAAACACACCACCAGACGTGGACCTGCCCACCAGAAAGACAAAATCCAGCCTCATGCACCAGAACACAGGCATTAGTCCCCTCCACCAAGAACCCTACACAACCCACTGAACCAACTTTAGCCACTGGGGACAGACACCAAAAACAACAGGAACAACGAAACTGCAGCCTGCAAAAAGGAGACCCCAAACACAGTAAGATAAGCAAAATGAGAAGACAGAAAAACACACAGCAGATGAAAGAGCAAGATAAAAACCCACCAGACCTAACAAATGTAGAGGAAATAGGCAGTCTACCTGAAAAATAATTCAGAACAATGATAGTAAATATGATCCAAAATCTTGGAAATACAATAGAGAAAATGCAAGGAACATGTAACAAGGACCTAGAAGAACTAAAGATGAAACAAGCACGATGAACAACACAATAAATGAAATTAAAAATACTCTAGAAGGGATCAACAGCAGAATAACTGAGGCAGAAGAACGGATAAGTGACCTGGAAGATAAAACAGTGGAAATAACTACTGCAGAGCAGAATAAAGAAAAAAGAATGAAAAGAACTGAGGACAGTCTCGGAGACCTCTGGGACAACATTAAACACACCAACATTCGAATTATAGGGGTCCCAGAAGAAGAGAAAAAGAAAGGGACTGAGAAAATCTTTGAAGAGATTATAGTTGAAAACTTCCCTAATATGGGAAATAGTTAATCAAGTCCAGGAAACACAGAGAGTCCCATACAGGATAAATCCAAGGAGAAATAGGCCAAGACACATATTAATCAAACTGTCAAAAATTAAATACAAAGAAAGCATATTAAAAGCAGCAAGGGAAAAACAACAAATAACACACAAGGGAATCCCCATAAGGTTAACAGCTGATCTCTCAGCAGAAACTCTGCAAGCCAGAAGGGACTCGCAGGACATATTTAAAGTGATGAAGGAGAAAAACTTACAACCAAGATTACTCTACCCAGCAAGGATATCATTCAGATTTGATGGAGAAATTAAAACCTTTACAGACAAGCAAAAGCTGAGAGAGTTCAGCACTACCAAACCAGCTTTACAACAAATGCTAAAGGATATTCCCTAGGCAAGAAACACAAGAGAAGGAAAGGGCCTATAATATCAAACACAAAACAATTAAGAAAATGGGAATAGGAACATACATATCAATAATAACCTTAAATGTAAATGGATTAAATGCCCCCACAAAAAGACAGAGACTGGCTGAATGGATACAAAAACAATACCCATATATATGCTGTCTACAAGAGACCCACTTCAGACCTAGAGACACATACAGACTGAAAGTGAGGGGATGGAAAAAGATATTCCATGCAAAGGGAAACCAAAAGAAAGCTGGAGTAGCAATTCTCATATCAGACAAAATAGACTTTAAAATAAAGACTCTTAGAAGAGACAAAGAAGGACACTACATAATGATCAAGGGATCGATCCAAGAAGAAGATATAACAATTGAAAATATTTATGCACCTAACATAGGAGCACCTCAATACATAAGGCAAATACTAACAGCCATAAAAGGGGAAATCGACAGTAACACATTCATAGTAGGAGACTTTAACACCCCACTTTCACCAATGGACAGATCACCCAAAATGAAAATAAATAAGGAAACATGAGCTATAAATGATACATTAAACAAGATGGACTTAATTGATATTTATAGGGCATTCCATCCAAAAACAAGAGAATACACATTTTTCTCAAGTGCTCATGGAACATTCCCCAGGACAGATCATATCTTGGGTCACAAATAAAGCCTTGGTAAATTTAAGAAAACTGAAATTATATCAAGTATCTTTTCCAACAACAATGCTATGAGACTAGATATCAATTACAGGAAAAGATCTGTAAAAAATACAAACACATGGAGGCTAAACAATACACTACTTAATAACGAAGTGATCACTGAAGAAGTCAAACAGGAAATGAAAAAATACCTAGAAACAAATGACAATGAAGACATGATGACCCAAAACCTATGGGATGCAGCAAAAACAGTTCTAAGAGGGAAGTTTATAGTAATACAATCCTACCTTAAGTAATAGGAAACAGCTCGAATAAATAACCTAACCTTGCACCTAAAGCAATTAGAGAAAGAAGAAGAAAAAAACCCCAAAGTTAGCAGAAGGAAAGAAATCATAAAGATCAGATCAGAAATAAATGAAAAAGAAATGAAGGAAACGATAGCAAAGATCAATAAAACTAAAAGCTGGTTCTTTGAGAGGATAAACAAAATTGATAAACCATTAGCCAGACTCATCAAGAAAAAAAGGGAGAAGACCCAAATCAATAGAATTAGAAACGAAAAAGGAGAAGTAACAACTGACACAGTAGAAATACAAAAGATCATGAGAGATTACTACAAGCAACTCTATGCCAAGAAAATGGACAACCTGGAAGAAATGGACAAATTCTTAGAAATGCACAACCTGCCAAGACTGAATCAGGAAGAAATAGAAAATATGAACAGACCAATCACAAGCACTGAAATTGAAACTGTGATTAAAAATCTTCCAACAAACAAAAGCCCAGGACCAGATGGCTTCACAGGCGAATTCTATCACACATTTAGAGAAGAGCTAACACCTATCCTTCTCAAATTCTTCCAAAATATAGCAGAGGGAGGAACAGTTCCAAACTCATTCTACGAGGCCACCATCACCCTGATACCAAAACCAGACAAGGATGTCACAAAGAAAGAAAACTACAGGCCAATATCACTGATGAACATAGATGCAAAAATCCTCAACAAAATACTAGCAAACAGAATCCAACAGCACATTAAAAGGATCATACACCATGATCAAATGGGGTTTATTCCAGGAATGCAAGGATTCTTCAATATACGCAAATCAATCAATGTGATACACCATATTAACAAATTGAAGGAGAAAAACCATATGATCATCTCAATAGATGCAGAGAAAGCTTTCGACAAAATTCAACACCCATTTATGATAAAAACCCTCCAGAAAGTAGGCACAGAGGGAACTTTCCTCAACATAATAAAGGCCATATATGACAAACCCACAGCCAACATGGTCCTCAATGGTGAAAAACTGAAAGCATTTCCACTAAGATCAGGAACAAAACAAGGCTGCCCACTCTCACCACTCTTATTCAATATAGTTTAGGAAGTTAAGCCACAGCAATCAGAGAAGAAAAGGAAATAAAAGGAATCCAAATCAGAAGAGAAGAAGTAAAGCTGTCACCGTTTGCAGATGACATGATACTATACATAGAGAATCCTAAAGATCCTAGCAGAAAACTACTAGAGCTAATCAATGAATTCGGTAAAGTAGCAGGATACAAAATTAATGCACAGAAATCTCTGGCATTCCTACACACTAATGATGAAAAATCTGAAAGCGAAATCAAGAAATCACTCCCATTTACCATTGCAACAAAAAGAATATAAAATATCTAGGAAGAAACCTACCTAAGGAGACAAATGACCTATATGCAGAAAATTGTAAGACACTGATGAAAGAAATTAAAGATGATACAAACAGATGGAGAGATATACCATGTTCTTGCATTGGAAGAATCAACATTGTGAAAATGACTCTGCTACCCAAAGCAATCTACAGATTCAATGCAATCCCTATCAAACCACCACTGGCATTTTTCACAGAATTTGAACAAAACATTTCACAATTTGTATGGAAACACAAAAGACCCCGAATAGCCAAAGCAGTCTTGAGAACGAAAAACGGAGCTGGGGGAATCAGGCTCCCTGACTGCAGACTATACTACAAAGCTACAGTAATCAAGACAGTATGGTACTGGCACAAAAACAGAAAGATAGATGAATGGAACAGGATAGAAAGACCAGACATAAACCCACGCACATATGGTCACCTTATTTTTGATAAAGGAGGCAGGAATGTATAGTGGAGAAAGGACATTCTCTTCAGTAAGTGGTGCTGGGAAAACTGGACAGCTACATGTAAAAGTATGAGGGTAGATCACTCCCTAACACCATACACAAAAATAAGCTCAAAATGGATTAAAGACCTAAAGGTAAGGCCAGAAACTATCAAACTCTTAGAGGAAAACATAGGCAGAACACTCTATGACATAAATCACAGCAAGATCCTTTTTGACCCACCTCCTAGTGAAATGGAAATAAAAACAAAAATAAACAAATAGGACCTAATGAAACTGCAAAGGTTTTGCACAGCAAAGGAAACCATAAACAAGACAAAAAGACAACCCTCAGAATGGGAGAAAATATTTGCAAATGAAGCAACTGACAAAGGATTAATCTCCAAAATTTACAAGCAGCTCATGCAGCTCAATAACAAAAACACAAACAACCCAATCCAAAAATGGGCAGAAGACCTAAATACACATTTCTCCAAAGAAGATATACAGACTGCCAACAAACACATGAAAGAATGCTCAGCATCATTAATCATTAGAGAAATGTAAATCAAAACTACAATGAGATATCTCACACCAGTCAGAATGGCCATCATCAAAAAATCTAGAAACAATAAATGCTGGAGAGGGTGTGGAGAAAAGGGAACACTCTTGCACTGCTGGTGGGAATGTGAATTGGTACAGCCACTATGGAGAACAGTATGGAGGTTCCTCAAAAAACTACAAATAGAACTACCATATGACCCAGCAATCCCACTACTGGGCATATACCCTGAGAAAACCATAATTCAAAAAGAGTCATGTACCAAAATGTTCATTGCAGCTCTATTTACAATAGCCCGGAGATGGAAACAACCTAAGTGCCCATCATCAGATGAATAGATAAAGAAGATGTGGCACATATATACAATGGAATATTACTCAGCCATAAAAAGAAACGAAATTGAACTATTTGTAATGAGGTGGGTGGACCCAGAGTCTGTCATACAGAGTGAAGTAAGTCAGAAAAAAAAGACAAATACCGTATGCTAACACATATGTATGGAATTTAAGAAAATAAAATGTCATGAAGAACCTAAGGGTAAGACAGGAGTAAAGACAGAGACCTACTAGAGAACAGACTTGAGGATACGGGGAGGGGGAAGGGTAAGCTGTGATAAAGTGAGAGAGTGGCATGGACATATATACACTACCAAACGTAAAATAGGTAGCTAGTGGGAAGCAGCTGCATAGCACAGGGAGATCAGCTCGGTGCTTTGTGACCACCTAGAGGGGTGGGATAGGGAGCGTGGGAGGGAGGGAGACACAAGAGGGAAGAGATATGGGAACATATGTATATGTATAACTGATTCACTTTGTTATAAAGCAGAAACTAACACACCATTGTAAAGCATTTATACTCCAATAAAGATATAAAAAATAGGGCTTCCCTGGTGGTGCAGTGGTTGAGAGTCTGCCTGCCGATGCAGGGGACACGGGTTCGTGCCCCGTTCCGGGAAGATCCCACATGCCACGGAGCGGCTGGGCCCATGAGCCATGGCCACTGAGCCTGCGTGTTAGGAGCCTCTGCTCCGCAGCGGGAGAGGCCACAACAGTGAGAGGCCGGTGTACCGAAAAAAAAAAAAAAAAAGATGTAAATAAATAAATAAATAAATGAAAACAGTTTAGTAAGGGATAAAAAAAAAGATGGGGAGACGATGCACCAGGAAGAGAAAAGAGCCCGTGCAAAGGTCCCACAACAGGAAAGAGCTTGGGGTGACGGAGAAAGTGGAGGAAGGCCACTGTGTCTGAAGCAAGAGGAGTCAAATGAGGCTGGAGGGGAGGCAGGAAATAAAAGCAGCAGTCACAGGAGCCATAATTAATTACTCTTATTCTAAATGCAACCAGAAGCCATTGGAGAATTTTAAGTAAAGGAAACATGATCCAATTTGTGTTTTAAGAAAGTATTCTTAGGGTTGCCTGGAAAACGGGATTGGAAAGAGGAAGAGTGACACTGATGAGTCATTGAGCTTCTTGGATGTGTAGATTAACGTTTTCATCAAATTTGGAAAGTTTTTTGTCAATATTTAAAAAAATATGTTTCCTGCTCCTTTCTCTCTCTCCTTTCCTTCTGGTAGTCTAATTTTATACATGTTGGTGTGCCTGGTGGGATTTTTCTGAGGTTCTGTTCATTTTTGTTTTCTTTCTTTTCTGAGAAAAAACACTTTGCCCCCCAAAATCTCCACTGTTTTCAAGAGTTCCTGTAGGCTTAAATTTCTGCAGACTCTGTTTCAAATAAAATCATTTTCGTTCAGCAGAGCTTGTGAGTTTTCTCTCTTTATACATGGCCTCTTCCCTGGGCCAAGTCTCTGACCCACTGCTCCAGAGCTGGATGTGGGTCCATTCTTTAGAGTGACACCTCTGATTTATGAGCCAGTGCTAGGCTGGGCCAGTAACCTCTGGTCTCTTCCTGTGGAACCTCTACCCAGTATGTGAGCTGGGGCAAGGTCAATTGATGCCCCCATATTCTTGGCTTGCTATGTCTACAATGGAGCCCCTGCCGTATGAGTGGGGTGGGGTGGTAGAAGGGAGCCCCCAACCTCTTAGCCACTTTTGCCAGGAATTCAGCCTCTGCAACTCAGACCTAATGGAGATGAGAAACACTGGAGGCCTTCAGCTTTTGGTCAGATACAGTAGCCCTTGATTGAGAGCTGAGGGGAGAAGCAGCCCCATCTTCTTGGCCACAAGTGCCTAGAGGAGAACTTCCATCACACTGAGCAGGGGCAGGTGGGAGGGAGGAAGTGGACTGTGACACAAGTGTCACCCACTCTCTCTGTTCTTATCAAGATTTGGTATTATTCTTTTTTGTTGTTTTTAACATTTTTATTGGAGTAAAATTGCTTTACAGTGGTGTGTTAGTTTCTGCTTTATAACACAGTGAATCAGCTATACATGTACATATATCCCAAAAATATGGAACGCTTCACGAATTTGCGTGTCATCCTTGTGCAGGGGCCATGCTAATCTCCTCTGTATCGTTCCAATTTTTAGTATATGTGCTGCCGAAACGAGCATAAGATTTAGTATTATTCTTGAATAAGTATTTCTTCATTTGCTGTATGTGCTTAACATTTTTTTCAGACTTTAATGCTTTTTAAAAATATGATCTTTGGGCTTCCCTGGTGGCGCAGTGGTTGAGAGTCCGCCTGCTGATGCAGGGGACACAGGTTCGTGCCCCAGTCCGGGAAGATCCCACATGCCGCGGAGCGTCTGGGCCCGTGAGCCATGGCCACTGAGCCTGCGCGTCCGGAGCTTGTTTTCCGCAACGGGAGAGGCCACAACGGTGAGAGGCCCGCGTACCGCAAAAAAAAAAAAAAAAAAAAAAAAAAGATCTTCACTAGTTACAGTTCTAATTTTGAGCGGTTTCATGCAGCTCCTTGTGCTGCTGTTCCGGGGCAAAACTCTAAAAACACTATTTCTTGACAGTACTTGCATACTTTGTGTTTGGAAGGTAGGGGGCTAAGGGTAAAACGTAACTGCTAGGACTTCTAAACCTGAACCACAAAATTACTAACATCGTGAGGCATCAGCAAAACGTCCTAAAGATGGTATTATTAGAGTCTATCATAAATTCATCTTCAGTAAAATTTGTTCTTTTCTTACATCCTAAGACCTCATTATTATCAGAGCAAGAATTTTTACTTCTATTGCCTTCTATGTGCTTGATTTACAAAATCTGTCATCTGATTTTTTGCTTTGGGTACTAGAATATTCTATATTGTGTCTATAAGGCAAGGTAATTGACTTCTAAAATAAAACACCAGAAGCATATATAACTTTCAGGGGTACATCCTGGCTGCATCAAACAGTAAAATCCTGAAGGGATGAGGCGAGGTGTTTATACAGGGAGGTCAGAGACAGGGTCTGAGGGTCTCTGGAACAGAGGGAAGAAAGGAAGCCAAATGTCTGTTAGGAGTGGTTCAAGTGAGACAAGACAGTTGGAAAATGAGTCAACTGAGGAAAACCCAGAAGCATTAGGAAGAGATGAGAGTGTAGAAATGGGCCAGGTTAGATGAAGAAATAAAGTGTGAGCTGTGACAGCACTCTAGGCCTACTGAAATGTGTGTTCATTATATGAAGGAGGGCACCAAGCTGCTCAAAGCCTCTCTCCAGCAGGACCAGATTACCCAAAGGACAAGTGTTCTTTAACATTTCTTTCTTTCTTTCTTTCTTTTTGGTTAAACAAAGGCATTTAAAATAATTCTTAAGGATCTGATCTAACAAACTAAGAACTGGGATATAAGAATGCATTTTATAGAGAATTACACAACTTTATGGATATGTTCCATGTCTCAATATATGTAAATGCAGCATCAGTTTACAAAGAACGAAGTTTTCCATCGCCAGAGGTTTTCCAACTATAAGCGTTCAAATGCATGGAACATATTTGCTTTTTTTTAAAAAAAGTACAGTTTGGCAGATAGCCTCAGAAGTGTTTTAGTCTAAAAAAGATGTTTGGTGACTTACATGGTGTGACTAAGGCCATCCTCCCAGCATTGGCTTCCTCCTCCTTTTGTACAAAATCTCTATGATCTATGAACTCTGCAGCAAAGTCAAAAATTATAAACACTACCAGCATCATCACCTTCCCCATGATCATTTTAATAATGGAGTTAATCTTATTCGAACTTCTTTAAACTCCACTACCATTAAACTGTTTTCCACTAAATCTATGGCATAATTCTATATTATATATTAACACATATATGTGGAACCTAAAAAAATGGTATAGATGAACTGGTCTGCAAGGCAGAAATAGAAACACAGATGTAGAGAACAGACATATGGACACCAAAGGGGGAAAGCCGGGGCAGGGAGTGGGATGAATTGGGAGATAGGGATTGACATATATACAATAATATGTATAAAAGAGATAACTAATAAGAACCTGCTGTATAGCACAGGGAACTCTACTTCACTTTGTTGTACAGTAGAAACACAACATTGTAAAACAACTATACCCCAATAAAAGAAAAATTTTTTAAAAAGACCTTTAACATTTTCATATTGAAAACCTAGACACTTATGTAATTAATGTTGTTACTGCTCAAATTTGGAGATGGATCTCCTCTTACTGATGCACTTTAAAAGCCAATTTAAGTTAAAAAAAATTACTCTCCTTTCTAAAGAATCACACCTTGATTTCTGATTTTCAGCCAGTATTATTCAATTTGTGAATACGCCTATTGCTGACCATTTTAACTGTTTGGTGAAATAAAAATTCATACTTTAAGGCAAGACAAGAAAACTTTATATATAAAATTTTTCTCTGCCCTTTTGGGCTTCTGCCCTCCCCTCTATCTTGCACTTTGCATCTGCATTATGTGTTAACAAGACCTCCCCAATGGCAGAAATACCTGTTCAACCATGAAGATCAATTTTTCTTCTTCTGGTGCCAGCCATGTAACTCCTTAGAAGATACCATTCCCTTCTCAATCCTGTAAGGTACCCAACACTCGCCTTGTGTGTGTAGATATCTTTGGTGAATTTTATGTATAGTGCCAATATATTATTTCTTTTAAAGAGAGCAATTGGTGAAGAACAAACTGGTCAGACAACCTGGGCTGAACCTAATTGAAATTCTTAGCTTAAATACTTACTAACGATCTTATTAATGTTACTAGCTATCCTACTTCTGTTTTGTCTATTTCACAAGATTATTGCTTCTTGCATTACCAAATGCATGATTGAGCCTCAGATAAAATTAATGATGATTAGGAGACCTGAAACAATTGACTAAACATATAGTCCCATAAGATGAAGGAATGAAATAGTGTAACAATAGACATGGGAAGACGCAACAAGAGGGAACCATGTCTTGGACCACAACAGACTAGTAAGACAGGCGGTCAAGAGGATTTTTGCTACTGTTAACAGGACCTAGACCAGTAATAATACACAGAGTGGCCCATCAACAAAATCTTCGCCTTTCCTGGGAATGAGCATTCCTAGCACTGTGGGACAAACTGGTCACAAAATGCTCCCCAAACCTTGGTTGAAATTAAGACTGAAAGGGAAAGAATTATAAAATAAAGAATGTTGCCCACCATCCTGTTCTACAATAATCAAGTCATTAGCCACTGCAGTTGCTGACCTACAGCACAGGGTGAAGATAAAGATGAGGTACTCTGTGCTCTGGGAAAACAAGCAGAACTGGCCTTCACAGAGTTAGATATTTTCAGGAGAAAATTTTATGAACCCAATTTCTTGCATCTTCCCATACTTAGAAAAGTACCATTGACTAAGATATCATTACCTCAAGAGCAGCAGTAACCTTCTACCAAGATACTTAATTGCATATATCCATTTGTCAAGGGGTATATGTAATATGTATAGTGCATATATATGTGTGTATATATATATAGATAGATAAATATGTAATATATCACTACATACTGGCCTCTCCCTTTACCTCTTCAGAACAGTACTCAGAACTCTCTGAGAGACTGTCTCCTGGGTTATAATCCTCAGGTTGGCCCAAATAAAATTTTCCATTTCTTTTTTATTTTTTTATGATTAGTATTTTTTAACATCTTTATTGGAGTATAATTGCTTTACATTGTTGTGTTAGTTGCGGCTGTATAATAAAGTGAATCAGCTATACGCATACATATCCCCTCCCTCTTGCGTCTCCCTCCCACCCTCCCTATCCCACCCCTCTAGGTGGCCACAAGGCACCGAGCTGAACTCCCTGTGCTATGTGGCTACTTCCCATTAGCTATCTGTTTTACATTTGGTAATGTATATATGTCAATGCCACTCTCTGACTTCGTCCCAGCTTACCCTTCCCCCTCCCCATGTCCTCAAGTCCATTCTCTACATCTGTGTCTTTATTCCTGTCCTGCCCCTATATTCTTCAGAAACACTTTTTTTTTTTGATTCTATATATACGTGTTAGCATACAGTATTTTTCTCTTTCTGACTTACTTCACTCTGTATGACAGACTCTAGGTCCATCCACCTCACTACAAATAATTCAATTTTGTTTCTTTTTATGGCTGAGTAATATTCCATTGTATATATGTGCCACATCTTTTTTATTCATTCATTGGTCGATGGACATTTAAGTGCTGCAGTGAACATTGTGGTACATGATTCTTTTTGAATTATGGTTTTCTCAGGGTATATGCCCTGTAGTGGGATTGCTGGATCATATGGTAGTTCTATTTTTAGTTTTTTAAGGAACCTCCATACTGTTCTCCATAGTGGCTGTATCAATTTACATTCCCACCAACAGTGCAAGAGGGTTCCCTTTCCTCCACACCCTCTCCAGCATTTATTGTTTGTAGATTTTTTGATGATGGCCATTCTGACTGGTGTGAGGTGATTCCTCATTGTAGTTTCGATTTGCATTTCTCTAATGATTAGTGATGTTGAGCATCCTTTCTCATGTGTTTGTTGGCAATCTGTATATCTTCTTTGGAGAAATGTCTATTTAGGTCTTCTACCCATTTTTGGATTGGGTTGTTTGTTTTTTTCGATATTGAGCTTCATGAGCTGCTAGTATATTTTGGAGATTAATTCTTTGTCGGTTGCTTCATTTGAAAATATTTCCTCCCATTCTGAGGGCTGTCTTTTCATCTTGTTTATGGTTTCCTTCACCATAAAGGTGCAAAACCTTTTAAGTTTCATTAGGTCCCATTTGTTTATTTTTGTTTTTATTTCCATTACTCTAGGAGGTTGGTCAAAAAGGATCCTGCTGTGATTTATGTCAAACAGTGTTCTGCCTATGTTTTCCTCTAAGAGTTTTATAGAGACTGGCCTTATATTTAAGTCCTTAATCTTATTTCTGTGTATGGTGTTAGGCAGTGTTCTAATTGCATTCTTTTACATGTAGCTGTCCAGTTTGCTCAGCACCACTTATTGAAGAGACTGTATTTTCTCCATTGTATATCCTTGTCTCCTTTGTCATAGATTAGTTGACCACAGATGCGTGGGTTTATCTCTGGGCTTGCTATCCTGTTCCATTGATTGATATTTCTGTTTTCTGCCAGTACCATATTGTCTTGATTACTGTAACTTTGTAGTATAGTCTGAAGTCAGGGAGCTTGATTCTTCCAGCTCCGTTTTTCTTTCTCAAGATTGCTTTGGCTATTTCTTTTGTTTCCACACAAATTGTGAAATTTTTTGCTCTAGTTCTGTGAAAAATGCCAGTGGTAGTTTGATAGGGATTGCATTGAATCTGTAGATTGCTTTGGGTAGTAGAGTCATTTTCACAGTGCTGATTCTTCCAATCCAAGAACATGGTATATCTCTCCATCTGTTTGTATCATCTTTAATTTCTTTCATCAGTGTCTTATAGTTTTCTGCATAGACGTCTTTTGTCTCCTTAGGTAGGTTTATTCCTAGGTATTTTATTCTTTTTGTTGCAATGGTAAATGGGAGTATTTCCTTAATTTCTCTTTCAGATTTTTCATCATTAGTGTATAGGAATGCAAGATATTTCTGTGCATTAATTTTGTGTCCTGCTACTTTACCAAATTCACTGATTAGCTCTAATAGTTTTCTGGTAGCATCATTAGGATTCTCTATGTACAGTATCATGTCATCTGCAAACAGTAACAGTTTTACTTCTTCTTTTCTGATTTGGATTTCTTTTATTTCTTGTTCTTCTCTGATTGCTGTGGTTAAAACTTCCAAAACTATGTTGAATAATAGTGGTGAGAGTGGGCAGCCTTGTCCTGTTCCTGATGTTAGTGGAAATGGTTTCACTTTTTCACCATTAAGAACGATGTTGGCTGTGGGTTTGTCATATATGGCCTTTATTATGTTGAGGAAAGTTCCCTCTATGCCTACTTTCTGGAGGGTTTTTATTATAAATAAGTGTTGTATTTTGTCAAAAGCTTTTTCTGCATGTAATGAGATGATCATATGGTTTTTCTCCTTCAATTTGTTTAATATGGTGTATCACACTGACTGATTTGCATATGCTGAAGAATCCTTGTATTCCTGGGATAAACCCCACTTGATCATGGTGTATGATCCTTTTAATGTGCTGTTGGATTCTGTTTGCTTATATTTTGTTGAGGATTTTTGAATTTATGTTCAACAGTGATATTGGTCTGTAGTATTCTTTTTGTGGCATCTTTGTCTGGTTTTGGTATCAGGGTGATGGTGGCCTCATAGAATGAGTTTGGGAGTGTTCCTCCCTCTGCTATATTTTGGAAGAGTTTGAGAAGGATAGGTGTTAGCTCTTCTCTAAATGTTTGATAGAATTCGCCTGTGAAGCCATCTGGTCCTGGGCTTTTGTTTGTTGGAAGATTTTTAATCAGTCTCAATTTCAGTGCTTGTGATTGGTCTGTTTATATTTTCTGTTTCTTCCTGGTTCAGTCTCGGAATGCTGTGGTTTTCTAAGAATTTGTCTATTTCTTCGAGGTTGTCCATTTTCTTGGCATAGAGTTGCTTGCAGTAATCTCTCACGATCCTTTGTATTTCTGCAGTTTTGTTACTTCTCCCTTTTCCTTTCTAATTCTATTGATTTGAGTCTTCTCCCTTTTTTTCTTGATGAGTCTGGCTAATGGTTTATCAATTTTGTTTATCTTCTCAGAAAGAATTAGCTTTTAGTTTCATTGACCTTGCCTGTCATTTCCTTCATTTCGGTTTCATTTATTTCTGACCTGATCTTTATGATTTCTTTCCTTCTGCTAACATTGGGATTTTTTTGTTGTTGTTCTTCTTCTTTCTCTAATTACCTTAGGTGTAAGTTTAGGTTTTTTTTTTGAGATGTTTCTCGTTTCTTGAGGCAGGACTGTATTGCTATAAACTTCTCTCTTTGAACTGCTTTTGTTGCATGCCATAGGTTTTGGGCCATCGTGTTTTCATTGTCCATTGTTTCTAGGTATTTTTTAATTTCCTCTTTGAGTTGTTCAGTGACCTCTTGGTTATGTAGGAGCGTATTGTTTAGCGTCCATGTGTTTGTATTTTTTACAGCTCTTTTCCCGTAATTGATATCTAGTTTCATAGCGTTGTGGTTGGAAAAGATACTTGATACAATTTCAATTTTCTTGAATTTACCATGGCTTGATTTGTGGCCATTACCAAGGCTTGATTTTTGGCCCAATATATGACCTATCCTGGAGAATGTTCCATGAGCACGTGAGAATAAACTGTATTCGGTGGTTTTTGGATGGAATGTCCTATAAATATTAATTAAGTCCATCTTGTTTAATGTATCATTTAAAGCTTGTGTCTCCTTATTTTTCATCTTGGTTAATCTGTCCATTGGTTAAAGTGGGGGCTTAAAGTCCCCTACTCTGATTGTGTTACTGTCGATTTCCCTTTTATGGCTCTTAGTATTTGCATGTACTGAGGTGCACCTATGTTGGGTGCACAAATATTTACAATTGTTATATCTTCTTGGATTGATCACTTGATCATTATGTAGTGTCCTTCTTTGTCTCTTGTAATAGTCTTTTAAAGTCTATATTGTCTGATATGAGAATTGCTACCGTAGCTTTCTTTTGATTTCCATTTGCATGGAATATCTTCTTCCATCCCCTCACTTTCAGTCTGTATATGTCCCTAGGTCTAAAGTGGGTCTCTTGTAGACAGCATATGTGTGGGTCTTGTTTTTGTATCCATTCAGCCAGTCTGTGTCTTTTGGTTGGAGCATTTAATCAATTTACATTTAAGGTAATTATTGATATGTATGTTCCTATTACCATTTTCTTAATTGTTTTGGGTTTGTTATTGTAGGTCTTTTCCTCTTCTTGTGTTTCCTGCATAGAGAAGTTCCTTTAGCATTTGTTGTAAAGCTGGTTTTGTGGTGCTGAATTCTCTTAGCTTTTGCCTGTCTGTAAAGGTTCTAATTTCTCCATCGAATCTGAATGAGATCTTTGCTGGGTAGAGTAATCTTGGTTGTAGGTTTTTACCTTTCATCACTTTAAATATGTCCTGCCACTCCGTTCTGGCTTGCAGAGTTTCTGCTGAAAGATCAGCTGTTAACCTTATGGGGAACCCCTTGTATATTATTTGTTGCTTTTTCCTCGCTGCTTTTAGTACTTTTTCTTTGTATTTAATTTTTGATAGTTTGAGTAATATGTGTCTTGGAGTGTTTCTCCTTGGATTTATGCTGTATGGGACTCTCTACACTTCCTGGACTTGATTGACTATTTCCTTTCCCCTATTAGGGGAGTTTTCAACTATAATCTCTTCAAATATTCTCTCAGTCCCTTCCTTTTTCTCTTCTTCTTCTGGGACCCCTATAACTTGAATGTTGGTGCGTTTAATGTTGTCCCAGAGTTCTCTGAGACTGTCCTCAATTCTTTTCATTCTTTTTTCTGTATTCTGCTCTGTGGTAATTATTTCCACTATTTTATCTTCTAGGTCACTTATCTGTTCTTCTGCCTCAGTTATTCTGCTATTGATTCCTTCTAGAGAATTTTTAATTTCATTTACGGTGCTGTTCATCATTGTTTGCTTGCGCTTCAGTTCTCCTAGGTCCTTGTTAAACATTTCTTGTATTGTCTCCATTCTATTTCTGAGATTCTGGATCATCTTTACTATCATTACTCTGAATTCTTTTTCAGGTAGACTGCCTATTTTCTCTTCATTTGTTTGGTCTGGTGGGTTTTTACCTTGCTCCTTCATCTGCTGCATATTTCTCTGTCTTCTCATTTTGCTTAACTTACTGTGTTTGGGGTCTCCTTTTCACAGGCTGCAGGTTCGTAGTTCCTGTTGTTTTTGGTGTCTGCCCTCAGTGGGTAAGGTCGGTTCAGTGGGTTGTGTAGGCTTCCTGGTGGAGGAGACTGGTGCCTGTGTTCTGGTGGATGAGGCTGGATCTTGTCTTTCTGGTGGGCAGGACCACATCTAGTGGTGTGTTTTGGGGTGTCTATGAACTTAGTATGATTTTAGGCAGCCTTTCTGCTAATGGGTGGGGTTGTGTTCCTGTCTTGCTAGTTGTTCAGCCTGGGGTGTCCAGCACTGGAGCTTGCTGATTGTTGAGTGGAGCTGGGTCTTTGCATTGAGACTGAGATTTCTGGGAGAGCTCTCACCGATTGATATTACATGTGGCCGGGAGGTCTCTTGTGTCCTATGTCCTGAACTCGGCTCTCCCACCTCAGAGGCCCAATCCCGACACTCAGCTGGAGCACCAAGACCGTGTCAACCACACAGCCATGTTTGTGGGGAGTTTCTTGCCTTTTGGGAAGTCTGAGGTCTTCTGCCAGCATTCAGTAGGTGTTCTGTAGGAGCTGTTCCACATGTAGATGTATTTTTGATGTATTTGTGTGGAGGAAGGTGATCTCCATGTCTTACTCCTCTGCCATCTTGAAGGTCCTCTCCATTCCTTTTTTAGATTGATATTTTTTCGTTGACATACTTAACTCTTAAAGGATGCAATTTTGACAACATGGAGGATTAATCAAAGGGTCTAACTACAGGCTTAACCTTCTGAAGATCATGTCCTCGAGACCTTTGAACAGGTAACCCTATCTACTGGGATGCCTACTTTCTAACATGTAAAAGGTATGGTAAGTATGAGCAAATAATCTTGTGATTTTAACTGCTGGTCCACAATCTGCTATTTCAAAGTTTTGGGAAGGCTTTTATGTTTTCTTTAAAGAAGTGGTTTGCCTAATGGCTAACAGTTATTGAGAAAATATGACTGAAGTAATACATAGTAAGTCATGGAATGTCAAACTAAGGAACATAAGTGACATCTGAAGTTGTTTACTTTCATTGAGTCTCAACCAGAAAAGAAATTTATTGGCCAGAAATGAGAGATGAAGAGGGACCATTGGCACATAGTGGAAGCTGGATGAGACCACTCAGAGAGAATTACCATTTCTTTTTTAACAAAGGAGATTTTTCCCCTTAAAGTTTCCATCTTTATTTCGGATTTGGGATATCAACGTTTCAGTGGCATACACTGAGGATTATGTCAAGGTCAAAACGGTTGTTTGTTTGTTTGCTTTCTACTGTAGCTATTATTACTTACTTGCAATTTTTTCAAGACATGAAACATATAGTAAACCACTGCCTAAAAATGACTTTTAAAAATATATAGAGAGCACAGCATATATGAATGTAATGTAATATCTGATTCTTTTAATTTACAGAAATACTTGTTATAAACTGCAAATTTTTTCTACACAGCAAATCTTCCAAACAGTATTGCTAGTGATTATATCTAAATTAGCAAAATATAAGTAATTTAGAGAATAAAATTAGGCTCTAATCACTACTTCCATTAGCTTATAATTTGGGTTTGAATTTGCGTGTTGTTTTTTTTTAAAGTACTGCATGCAGCTTTGCAAATATCTTAAAGCATATTTTAATATCATATTTTGAACTATATCTTTTTTGTTCACTGTCATTAAAACAGAATGGTTTAAAGGAAACTAAAAAGGTGTGACAACTGCATGCAACACAGCTTGAGTTTGTTTTGTTATAAAGGACATTGAGAAAATTGCCAAAACTGAATGAGATCTACAGATTAGATAAGAGTATTATATCACTGTTACCTTCCTGATTTTGATCACTGTACTGTGGTTATATTGCCATGCTACGGAGTAAGCAGGGGTAGGAGGAATAATTCCTGCAATTTGTTCTCAAATAGTTCAGGTGGGGAAAAAATGTATATAAGTGTGATATATATGTATGTACAAGTATATATATGTATATGTGTCTGTATGTGTATGTATATACATATATATATAAACATCAGGGGCATTAATGCAACCCTTAAGAATTATACCAATTAAGTAATATTAAATTACTATATAAAGAGTCTATATAATATACACAGATATATAATTATACACACATATATACATATATATATAAAGCATATGTGTGTGTGTGCGCGCGCGCACACAGAAAGAGAGAGAGAAGGATAAGCAACTATAGTAAAATGTTAACCTTTGAGAAATTAGGAATTCTTTGTACTATTATTGCAACTTTTCTGAAAGTAAAATTAATTGAAAATTAAAAACTCTAAGAGAATAAAAAAGAGAGCATGGTTTAATAATTACAAAATTCCAAAAGTGAGCAAAAAGACCACACACTATATGTCTAGCCAATAGGTGGTGCCAATAAGTACCAGTTTTCTTTAAACAATATTAGAAAACAAAGTTTCTAAAGGCGGTGCTCAAAAATCAGGAGTATTGGACTTCCCTGGTCGCGCAGTGGTTAAGAATCCACCTGTCAGTGCAGAGGACACGGGTTCGAGCCCTGGTCTGGGAAGATCCCACATGCCGCAGAGCAACTAAGCCCGTGTGCAACTACTGAGCCGGTGCTCTAGAGCCCGCCTGCCACAACTACTGAGCCCACACGCCACAACTACTGAAGGCCGTGAGCCTAGAGCCTGTGCTCCACAACAAGAGAAGCCACCACAATGAGAAGCCTGCGCACCACAACCAAGAGTAGCCCGCACTCACCGCAACTAGAGAAAGTCTGTGCTCAGCAACAAAGACCCAACGCAGCCAAAAATAAATAAATAAATAAATTTATTTTAAAAAATCAGGAGCATTGACACAATCTTTAAGAATTACAGGGGGGACCTTGAAGATGGCGGAAGAGTAAGACGCGGAGATCGCCTTCCTCCCCACGGATACACCAGAAATACATCCACACGTGGAACAACTCCTACAGAACTCCTACTGAAGGCTGGCAGAAGACCTCAGACCTCCCAAAAGGCAAGAAACTCCCCACGTAACTGGGTAGGGCAAAAGAAAAAACAGAGACAAAAGAATAAGGACGGCACCTGCACCAGTGGGAGGGAGCTGTGAAGGAGGAAAAGTTTCCACACACTAGGAAGCCCCTCCGCGGGCGGAGACTGCGGGAGGCAGAGGGGGGAGTTTCGGGACCGCGGAGTAGTGCACAGCGACGGGTGCGGAGGGCAAAGCGGGGAGATTCCTGCACAGACGATCGATGCTGACCGGCACTCACCAGCCCGAGTGGCTTGTCTGCTCACCCGCCGGGGCGGGCGGGGCTGCGAGCTGAGGCTCGGGTTTTGGTTTTGGACGGAGCTCAGGGAGAGGACTGGGGTTGGCGGCTTGAACATAGCCTGAAGGGGTTAGTGCACCACGACTAGCCGGGAGGGAGTTCGGGGAAAAGCCTGCACCGGCCGAAGAGGCAAGAGACTTTTTCTTCCCTCTTTGTTTCCTGGTGCGCGAGGAGAGGGGTTTAAGAGCGCTGCTTAAAGGAACTCCAGAGACGGGCGCGAGCCGCGGCTAAAAGCGCGAACCCCAGAGACGGGCGCGAGCCGCGGCTGAAGGCGCGAGCCCCCGAGACGGGCGCGAGCCGCGGCTGAAAGCGCAAACCCCAGAGACGGGCGCGAGCCGCAGCTAAAACCGCGGACCCCAGAGACGGGCGGGAGACGCTAAGGCTGCTGCTGCCGCCACCAAGGGGCCTGTGTGCGAGCACAGGTCACTCTCCACACCCCTCTTCCGCGGAGCCTGTGCAGCCCGCCACTGCCAGGTTCCCGGGATCCAGGGACAACTTCCCCGGGAGTACGCACGGCGGGTCTCAGGCTGGTGCAACATCACGCCGGCCTCTGCCGCAACGTCACGCTGCCTCTGCAGCCGCAGGCCCGCCCCGCACGCAGTGCCCCTCCTTCCCCCATCCCCCAACCCCCGGCCTGAGTGAGCCGGAGGCCCCGAATCAGCGGCTCCTTTAACCCCGTCCTGTCTGAGCGAAAAAACAGACGCCCTCCAGCGACCTACACGCAGAGGCAGGGCCAAATCCAAAGCTGAGCTCCTGTGAGCTGTGAGAACAAAGAAGAGAAAGGGAAATCTCTCCCAGCAGCCACAGAAGCAGCGGAGTAAAGCTCCACAATCAACTTGATATACCCTGCATCTGTGGAATACCTGAATAGACAAGGAATGATCCCAAATTGAAGAGGTGGAATTTAGGAGCGAGATCTATGATTTTTTTCCCTTTTCCTCTTTTTGTGAATGTGTACGTGTATGCTTCTGTGTGAGATCCTGTCTGTATACTCTTGCTTCCACCATTTGTCCTAGGGCTCTATCCGTCCATGACTTTTTTTTAAAAATTCTTTTTCTTAATAATTAAGTTTAATTGTAATAACTTTATTATACTTTACCTTCGTTCTTTCTTTCTTTCCTTCCTTCCTTCCCTCCTTTAGACAACGAATCACCCCAAATTGAGGAGGTGGTCTCAGGGAGCAGGATTTATGATTTATCCCCCTTTACCTCTTTTTGTGAAGGTGTATGTGTATGCTTCTGTGTAAGATTTTCTCTGTATAGCTTTGCTTCCAACATTTGTCCTAAGGTTCTATCCGTCCCTTTTTTTTTTTTTTTCTAAATATTTTTTAATTCAATAACTATATTATACTTTATTTTATTTTTACTGTATCATCTTTCTTTCTGTCTTTTTTCCTTCTTTCCCTCCTTCCTTCCTTCCTCCCTCCCTCCCTCCCTCCCTCCTTTCTTTCCTTCTTTGCTTCTTTCTTCCTTCCTTCCTTTCCTCCTTTCCTTCTTTCTTTACTCATACTTCTACTAATTCTCCCTACTTTTTCTCCCTTTTATTCTGAGCTGTGTGGATGAAAGGCTCTTGGTGCTCCAGCCAGGAGTCAGGGCTCTGCCTCTGAGGTAGGAGAGCCAACTTCAGGGCACTGGTCAACAAGAGACCTCCCAGCTCCACATAATATTAAACGGTGGAAATCTCCCAGAGACCTCCATCTTAACACCAGCACCCAGCTTCACTCAACGACCAGCAAGCCACAGTGCTGGACAACCTATGCCAAACAACTAGCAAAACAGGAACACAACCCCACCCATTAGCAGAGAGGCTGCCTAAAATCATAATAAGGCCACAGACACCCCAAAACACACCACCAGACGTGAACCTGCCCACTAGAGAGACAAGATCCAGCCTCATCCAGCACAACACAGGCACTAGTCCCCTCCACCAGGAAGCCTACACAACCCACTGAAACAACCTTAGCCACTGGAGACAGACATCAAAAACAACGGGAACTACGAAAGTGCAGCCTGCAAAAAGGAGACCCCAAACACAGTAAGATAAGCAAAATGAGAAGACAGAAAAACACACAGCAGATGAAGGAGCAAGATAAAAACCCACCAGACCTAACAAATGAAGAGGAAATAGGCAATCTACCTGAAAAAGAATTCAGAATAATGATAGTAAGGATGATCCGAAATCTTGGAAGTAGAATGGACAAAATGCAAGAAACAGTTAACAAGGACCTACAAGAACTAAAGATGAAACAAGCAACGATGAACAATGCAATAAATGAAATTAAAATCACTCTAGATAGGATCAATAGCAGAATAACTGAGGCAGAAGAACGGATAAGTGACCTGGAAGATAAAGTAGTGGAAATAACTACTGCAGAGCAGAATAAAGAAAAAAGAATGAAAAGAACTGAGGACAGTCTCAGAGACCTCTGGGACAACATGAAACGCACCAACATTCGAATTATAGGGGTTCCAGAAGAAGAAGAAAGAAAGAAAGGGACTGAGAAAATATTTGAAGAGATTATAGTTGAAAACTTCCCTAATATGGGAAAGGAAATAGTTAATCAAGTCCAGGAAGCACAGAGGGTCCCATACAGGATAAATACAAGGAGAAACACGCCAAGACACATATTAATCAAACTGTCAAAAATTAAATACAAAGAAAGCATATTAAAAGCAGCAAGGGAAAAACAACAAATAACACACAAGGGAATCCCCATAAGGTTAACAGCTGATCTCTCAGCAGAAACCCTACAAGCCAGAAGGGAGTGGCAGGACATACTGAAAGTGCTGAAGGAGAATAGCCTGCAACCAAGACTCCTCTACCCAGCAAGGATCTCATTCAGATTTGATGGAGAAATTAAAACCTTTACAGACAAGCAAAAGCTGAGAGAGTTCAGCACCACCAAACCAGCTTTACAACAAATGCTAAAGGAACTTCTCTAGACACGAAACACAAGAGAAGGAAAAGACCTATAGTAGCGAACCCAAAACAATATATAAAATGGAAATAGGAACATACATATCGATAATTACCTTAAATGTAAATGGACTAAATGCTCCCACCAAAAGACACAGATTGGCTGAATGGATACAAAAACAAGACCCTTATATATGCTGTCTACAAGAGACCCACTTCAGAACTAGAGACACATACAGACTGAAAGTAAGGGGATGGAAAAAGATATTCCATGCAAATGGAAACCAAAAGAAAGCTGGAGTAGCAATTCTCATATCAGACAAAATAGACTTTAAAATAAGGACTATTAAAAGGGACAAAGAAGGACACTACATAATGATCAAGGGATCGATCCAAGAAGAAGATATAACAATTGTAAATATTTATGCACCCAACATAGGAGCACCTCAATACATAAGGCAAATACTAACAACCATAAAAGGGGAGATCAACAGTAACACATTCATAGTAGGGGACTTTAACACCCCACTTTCACCCATGGACAGATCATCCAAAATGAAAATAAATAAGGAAACACAAGCTTTAAATGATACATTAAACAAGATGGACTTAATTGATATTTATAGGACACTCCATCCAAAAACAACAGAATACACATTTTTCTCAAGTGCTCATGGAACATTCTCCAGGATAGATCATATCTTGGGTCACAAATCAAGCCTTGGTAAATTTAAGAAAACTGAAATTGTATCAAGTATCTTTTCCGACCACAACGCCATGAGACTAGATATCAATTACAGGAAAAGATCTGTAAAAAATACAAACACATGGAGGCTAAACAATACACTACTTAATAATGAAGTGATCACTGAAGAAATCAAAGAGGAAATAAAAAAATACCTAGAAACAAATGACAATGGAGACACAACGACCCAAAACCTATGGGATGCAGCAAAAGCAGTTCTAAGGGGGAAGTTTATAACAATACAAACCCACCTTAAGAAGCAGGAAACATCTCGAATAAACAACCTAACCTTGCACCTCAAGCAATTAGAGAAAGAAGAACAAAAAAACCCCAAAGCTAGCAGAAGGAAAGAAATCATAAAAATCAGATCAGAAATAAATGAAAAAGAAATGAAGGAAACAATAGCAAAGATCAATAAAACTAAAAGCTGGTTCTTTGAGAAGATAAACAAAATAGATAAACCACTAGCCAGACTCATCAAGAAAAAAAGGGAGAAGACTCAAATCAATAGAATTAGAAATGAAAAAGGAGAAGTAACAACTGACACTGCAGAAATAAAAAAAATCATGAGAGATTACTACAAGCAACTCTATGCCAATAAAATGGACAATCTGGAAGAAATGGACAAATTCTTAGAAATGCACAACCTGCCAAGACTGAATCAGGAAGAAATAGAAAATATGAACAGATCAATCACAAGCACTGAAATTGAAACTGTGATTAAAAACCTTCCAACAAACAAAAGCCCAGGACCAGATGGCTTCACAGGTGAATTCTATCAAACGTTTAGAGAAGAGCTAACACCTATCCTTCTCAAACTCTTCCAAAATATAGCAGAGGGAGGAACACTCCCAAATTCCTTCTACGAAGCCACCATCACCTTGATACCAAAACCAGACAAGGATGTCACAAAGAAAGAAAACTACAGGCCAATATCACTGATGAACATAGATGCAAAAATCCTCAACAAAATACTAGCAAACAGAATCCAACAGCACATTAAAAGGATCATACACCATGATCAAGTGGGGTTTATTCCAGGAATGCAAGGATTCTTCAATATACGCAAATCTATCAATGTGATAAACCATATTAACAAATTGAAGAAGAAAAACCATATGATCATCTCAATAGATGCAGAGAAAGCTTTCGACAAAATTCAACACCCATTTATGATAAAAACGCTCCAGAAAGTAGGCATAGAGGGAACTTTCCTAAACATAATAAAAGCCATATATGACAAGCCCACAGCAAACATCATCCTCAATGGTGAAAAACTGAAAGCATTTCCACTAAGATCAGGAACAAGACAAGGTTGCCCACTCTCACCACTCTTATTCAACATAGTTTTGGAAGTTTTAGCCACAGCAATCAGAGAAGAAAAGGAAATAAAAGGAATCCAAATCGGAAAAGAAGAAGTAAAGCTGTCACTGTTTGCAGATGACATGATACTATACATAGAGAATCCTAAAGATGCTACCAGAAAACTACTAGAGCTAATCAATGAATTTGGTAAAGTAGCAGGATACAAAATTAATGCACAGAAATCTCTGGCATTCCTATATACTAATGATGAAAAATCTGAAAGTGAAATCAAGAAAACACTCCCATTTACCATTGCAACAAAAAGAATAAAATATCTAGGAATAAACCTACCTAAGGATACGAAAGACCTGTATGCAGAAAATTATAAGACACTAATGAAAGAAATTAAAGATGATACAAATAGATGGAGAGATATACCATGTTCTTGGATGGGAAGAATCAACATTGTGAAAATGACTCTACTACCCAAAGCAATCTACAGATTCAATGCAATCCCTATCAAACTACCACTGGCATTTTTCACAGAACTAGAACAAAAAATTTCGCAATTTGTATGGAAACACAAAAGACCCCGAATAGCCAAAGCAATCTTGAGAACGAAAAAAGGAGCTGGAGGAATCAGGCTCCCTGACTTCAGACTATATTACAAAGCAACAGTAATCAAGACAGTATGGTACTGGCACAAAAACAGAAAGATAGATCAGTGGAACAGGATAGAAAGCCCAGAGATAAACCCACGCACATATGGACACCTTATCTTTGATAAAGGAGGCAGGAATGTACAGTGGAGAAAGGACAGCCTCTTCAATAAATGGTGCTGGGAAAACTGGACAGGTACATGTAAAAGTATGAGATTAGATCACTCCCTAACACCATACACAAAAATAAGCTCAAAATGGATTAAAGACCTAAATGTAAGGCCAGAAACTATCAAACTCTTAGAAGAAAACATAGGAAGAACACTCTATGACATAAATCACAGCAAGATCCTTTCTGACCCACCTCCTAGAGTAATGGAAATAAAAACAAAAATAAACAAATGGGACCTAATGAAACTTCAAAGCTTTTGCACAGCAAAGGAAACCATAACCAAGACCAAAAGACAACCCTCAGAATGGGAGAAAACATTTGCAAATGAAGCAACTGACAAAGGATTAATCTCCAAAATTTACAAGCAGCTCATGCAGCTCAATAACAAAAAAACAAACAACCCCATCCAAAAATGGGCAGAAGACCTAAATAGACATTTCTCCAAAGAAGATATACAGAATGCCAACAAACACATGAAAGAATGTTCAACATCATTAATCATTAGAGAAATGCAAATCAAAACTACAATGAGATATCATCTCACACCAGTCAGAATGGCCATCATCAAAAAATCTAGAAACAATAAATGCTGGAGAGGGTGTGGAGAAAAGGGGACACTCTTGCACTGCTGGTGGGAATGTGAATTGGTTCAGCCACTGTGGAGAACAGTATGGAGGTTCCTTAAAAAACTACAGATAGAATTACCATATGACCCAGAAATCCCACTACTTGGCATATACCCTGAGAAAACCAAAATTCAAAAAGAGTCATGTACCAAAATGTTCATTGCAGCTCTATTTACAATAGCCAGGACATGGAAACAACCTAAGCGCCCATCATCGGATGAGTGGATAAAGAAGATGTGGCACATATACACAATGGAATATTACTCAGCCTTAAAAAGAAATGAAATTGAGCTATTTGTAATGAGATGGATAGACCTAGAGTCTGTCATACAGAGTGAAGTAAGTCAGAAAGAAAAAGACAAATACCGTATGCTAACACATATATATGGAATTTAAGGGAAAAAAATGTCATGAAGAACCTAGGGGTAAGATAGGAATAAAGACGCAGACCTACTGGAGAACGGACTTGAGGGTATGGGGAGGGGGAGGGGTGAGTTTTGATAGGGCGAGAGAGAGTCATGGACATATACACACTAACAAACGTAGTAAGGTAGATAGCTGGGGGGAAGCAGCCGCAAGGCACAGGGATATTAGCTCGGTGCTTTGTGACAGCCTGGAAGGGTGGGATGGGGAGAGTGGGAGGGAGGGAGACGCAAGAGGGAAGACATATGGGAACATATGTATATGTATAGCTGATTCACTTTGTTATAAAGCAGAAACTAACACACCATTGTAAAGCAATTATACCCCAATAAAGATGTTTAAAAAAAAAAAAAAAAAAAAAAAAAAAAAGAATTACATCAAAAAAAAAAAAAAAAAAAAGAATTACATCAGTTCAATACTATTGAATTAAACGACCACCTGACTATGTGATGCTCAATCCCCCAAATGCAGTCTAACTCTCTCAAAAGCCTCCTTTCACCTCAGCTAAATAAAGAACACTGTTCACTTCCTCCACAGAGTTAAACTGCCCTCCTTGTATGTGTGGGCTCCTTATCTAGGTAACTCCTTTTAACCTTCCGTGGGGGTTAAAATGTACAGTCTCGGCAGGAATGAAACCACAACATTCATGTTGCTAAGGCAAAAAGCAGATTGTAGAAATTGACCTCATTAGCAAATATGATTTCTGCTAGTTTTAAGTTACACGTGCAAACTATAGGAAATAGGATTTCATAAACACACAGATAATATGAAAAGATCCTGAATTTTCTCTTAGTACATACTGAACAGGAGCCAAGGATTTTTACACAATTTATTTCAAGTCGCAGAACCAAATGTGTCTCAGTAAATCACACTGGCTCAGTCTTATTTCACATTCCTAGAATTCGATTGCTAACGTCTATCAGAGGTGATGTTTACAATAACAATTTGCTGGACAAACCTAAACCAGGCTCATTTTAATGACTATTTTTAGAATTTCAAACTCTCACAATATGATTTTTGGATTTTAAAATTCCCACAGAGTACAACTTTGGAAATTTCGAATTACCGAACGTAACTAAATCTAACCATACAGATATGTTAATTCAATTATATTTTTATATTTAAAAATTAAATGAATCACGTGAAATTTTCTCCCAGTTTCTAATCTCAATAAAGATAGTGGTTAATGTACCTTCACTACGTAAGTTTTAGGTTAGAGGGAAAAAACCCAGTTATCTAGACAAATCCTTTTATCTATTAAAAAGACAAGATTACAACTTCAAGAGATAGGAGGACATCAATGAAGCATAAAAGGCCTGGAAAGTAGGTGGTAGAATTTGATTCTAAAACTAATTTCAAGGTTGTTATTTTTTTCTTTTTTTAGTACAATGACCAAGGAACAGTAGGAGGAAAGCAGGGAAAAAACAATACTTTGTTGAGTGAACTCAATTCTCTTGAAAATTCTCTTTGACTGCACTGTTTCCATTTAATCGACTACTCCATGGTCCAAGGAGAAAATGTCAACGTATCTTACCACTGTGATAGTTTAAACATCAGGCACCCCAATTTCCAACTTTAATTTTGTATACCCTTGCTTCCCCCTTAAGTAAGCTATCAGATGCCTCCCTTTCAATAATAAAGCCGAGCAGCTCCTAAAACCCTATCTACTGTTTTTATAACTGCCTTCCCTCAAGACAGGTGACAACAGAACAATGACCCACCAAGACTGAAGAGTGGAAACTTAAATGGAAAGAGTAAAGGGCTAATTTATTAATCTTTAAAAGTTTCTTTCTGAGCTTTCTCTCTCTGGAGCAGTTGTTTGGAGTGATGAAGCTTACGGCTGGGTTTGCCTTGCCTTGAGAGAGCTAGAAGATACCAGGAGGAGACCAAAGGAATACAATGCAGGTAGATGCTGGCTGCATGCTGCTGGCTGGAACTCAGGCTTGAGAGGAGGAGGATGGAGAGGGGTGGGTCTTAAGGACAGGAGAGCAGACGGGGGTTTGCAGTAAAAGCCAAGGATAAAGAGTATACATTCGGCTGATGAGAAATCTAAGCATTAAACGGTAGGCAGCAAAATGGAGGATTGATTCTGCCAAAAGGAGAGGAAACCTGGTAGACAGGGCTCTACAGTCTAACGGTTTCTTTTACGCTTTCCAAAGATGCACAAGTAGTTTTTCATTTCAGCACAATGGCTGCAAACACAACAGGTAACACCCAGGGAATAATATGGCTTGGATCTCACTTTCTGGTAGCCTCACACAGGATTCCAGGAAGAATAAGTGGTCAGGTCGTTGGTCAATAAAAGTGACAAAGCACATGGAAAATGTGGAGCATGTCTAAGCACTCGGAGGACTTCCCAAGGAAATAGAATGTGCTGCCCTTCCTCCCTGGAGTTAATCTATGTAATCAGAAGGAAGACCTGGGAAGAGATGTTAGCAGTCAACTGGGCACCGATGAGATGTTAGAAACACAGAGTATGAAGGGTCAGTTCAATGATTCAACCTGTCAATAATCCTGCTGCATTATTCTCAAAGTCTCCATTTAGAAGATCAAATCAGGATCCAATCTGAGAAAATGAAACAAGGAGACTTGACTAAAGAGGAAGGGGTAGAATATTCTAGATGATTACTCCAAAGTGAGTAAAAAATAATAATAGTTAACATTGAATAGACACTTATTATGTATCAAGTGCTGTGCTACATGCTTTGCATATGTTTTCTCTTTTAATCCTTCCAATAACCCTTAGAGGAAGACACTACTATTATCCCAGTAAAACTTGATTGATTCAAGCTTAGGACATCCCACTTCCAGAGGCAAAGCTCTTGGGGCTATATTCTCTGAGATGACTCCCATATGTAAGTAGAGAGAAATTTATGCTTTGGCTTGACTGGTATCCTGATCTCATGGGATACAGGGTCAGTTATGTTAAAGGAATCTATATGTACGTATAAGTCAAAGCCCATCATTGAGTACTTCACCATGATTCAAGAGGCAACTGGGTATCACCTCAGTCTGGACAATGATATATTCAAATGACCCAATAACAGAAGGATTTTAAGGCATATAGGAAAGAGGAAAGGCTTAGGAGTTGACAAGGAGTTTGGAAAGAAGTATATTGGAGGAGGCCAACACACCCTGCTTAGTCAAGACTGAATCAATGATGGTAAGGAGGGAAGGGAATATATGGGAAAAGTCAGAAGGTCAGGGTTAGTTTTATATTTATTTATTCACATAGGAGGCAAATGCAAGCAAATTAAGAGTAATGGGACTCTTGAGGAGAAAGAAAAAGATATACAATGGTTACAGACTTCTCCACCCAAAGTTAGTGGGCAGAAGGAAAGGAGCAAGGCATAATGAATGTTTATGAGGCATCAAAAGAACTCAAAAAGAAAATTCTTTAAATCAAGTCTAGAGCAGCACTGCATAACTGAACTATGATATGAGCCACCTATGAAATTAAACATTTTCTAGTAGCCATATTAAAAAGTAGAAAGAAACAAAATTAACTTCAGTAATATATTTTATTTAAATCAATATATCCACAATGTTATCTCTGAACATATAACGAACATAAAAATTATTAAAGGGATGTTTTATATTCATTTTATATGTATCAAGTCTTCAAAATCGAGTATGTAATTTACAATTACTGCACGCCTCAGTCCCAGTGCTGTACTAGCCTGTCTAACGCTCAGTAGCCACAGGTGGCTGGTGCCTATCAAAGTGGACAGCACAGGTACAGAATACAGTTCATGATATAGTTCACGGTATCAAGAAACACCAAAAGGTTTGAACAAAACTAATGGATTTGGCTAGAAGTTTGCCAATGAATTTGGCAAGGTAAGTTTTTAAAAAGCAGCAGCCCTACCATCTTATTGAAGGCACATTTAAGACAAATCATTTGGTCCCTACACAGTAAGCACTATTTTAATTCTTTCACAGAAAAAGTGAAGACAAGTGTACACAGCAGTTTCTGAAGTATTCGTATTATTTCATGTTATAGTCACTACTAAAATCTCCTGGTCCTTCAGAGACTCCTCTGCCTTCAACAGTAAGTGCAAGTCTTTTGTTTATTTAGTGGTAGATGTAGGACTTCGTGTGAATCAAAGAAAAGCCAAGTTACCTCCCCAGCTCTTGGGAGAGGGAAGAAAAAACTGACCTCACCATTCACTGCGGCCTGAAGCGCTGCCATGTGTGAGCTGTGGATACTTATGGCTCTCGTGGGAGCAAACCGCAAAGTTTCTGTCTGCAGTTACTTTTTCTTTGTGGGTTGTTTTGGCCTGGCAAGATGTGCACAGGTCTGAAAAAAAGGTGGTCTAAATTTAAATTCAGGTTCTTCTAATTGCCAGGCAAGTGGGACTGTCTCACAAATATCTGTATTCAGGGGACTTTAAAAATCAGCCACAAAAAGCAATGCATTCAGTTCAAATACCAGCTAATTTGATTTGAGGATTCTTTATGTAATTAAAGCACACAACTGCATAGTTTATTTTGCTTCAACATGGGTTTGAAGGTGGGATAGGGAGCAAACAATATTCACCAAGTTTTTGTCTACTGATCAAACTTTAAGACATCACTCTATATACTATATAATCTAGATATGCTATATAATATAATACAATCTATAGTATATTACTAGTATAAGACTACGTGACACATAATGTATTATATATAACTTATAATGCTATAGTACATTTCAGTTCCTGCTGGACAGGCATGCACACATTTTTCTATACATAAAACCGCAGCTGTAGGCAGTGAAGCATGTTTGCCCTGGACCTTACTGACAAAAATTCCTGTTTATCAAACCCATTCCACACAGCAGTCATGAAATCAGGCATATTTGTCCTTTGGTTTTTAGCAATCAGTAACAACTTGGAGGTCCCAAGACATGGTACTATAGAACAAATGCAGATACTCTACCTTGATTCAAACCAGAACAGAATATATTTTTTAGAGTCACAGCTACAAGCCTATCGTAGAAAAAGGAGACATACCAGAATGCGGACTGAGCATTTTTAGGGAGTAGAGAAAAAAACAAAGTGCTGATCGTTTTCTTCTTCACAGACAAATAAAAGAAAGCACCTGAAATGAAAAGTGTAGGGACTCAGCCAGATCTATTTACTCACCTGCGTTGGAGCCAGTCAAATTATAACGCGCATTCAACTTCTTGATGATGTTCTCGTGGATTTGGTACCACTCACTCTCTGTATTACACCTATGAAAACATGACCACTCTGTTAAGTTTTGATGATGCATGAGATGACCTTACTAGCACACCTGCCCTTTTTGTTATAACCACTATGATATACTTCCTTAAACCTCCTTGTAGACCTCAACAAGCCACTGCAAGTGACTGTCAGTTTTGGCATAGTTGCCTCAAGATGAGCAGGAATGACCATTTCCGGTAATGCATGACCAACTACTTCATGCCAGAAGTGGCTGGGATGAACAATTCAGGTTATGAGAGCTCCCCATTCCCTGTCTCAGAGAACAATGCATACACTGGAAGGAAGTACTGACTAAGAGTCTGACTCCCTGGATTCGAATCCTCACTATTAACTGAGTTATGTTCTTTGGGGAGTTATTTACTCTCTCTGTGCCTTGATTTGTTCATCTGTGAAATGGGGGTAAAATACTAGAACAATAAACAAGCCTGGGCTTGGGATAATGCCTGGCATATAGTAAATGCTCAAAAAATGTTAATTCTCATTAGCGAGTCTCCACCTATTATATCATGACCAAGTTGGCTAGCATCAAAATGCAACTAATCAAGCAAAATACAACTGAGGTTAACACAACTGGCACTGGCAAAAGGTTGGCAGGATTTACCGAAGGGTAATTAAGGTAACCCTTCCAGATTTTCCACTTGTAGGCCAAAAGGCATCTCTCCATCTTCTCACTCTGACAACCATCTGTACCTTGGTCTTTCAGCTCTTGTCAGCCACTGACTCATACTATCTTTGTATCCATGGTACATTCACCTAGGAGACACTGAAGGTTCTTGAGGATTGAATCTAGGACTGGTAGATATCTGTGTTCCCCTGAGTACTTTGAACACTGTGGGTACTTAAAAAATACCAGCTGCATGAATGACTGGATGGATCTCCCTCTGACTGGTAACTCCTGATGGTTCGTAAACATCTGGGTCTGCTATCTCCTTACTGCTGGGCCTCCCCCAGTTAGGCTAGGGAAAGCCTCCCTCATCTGGACGTGTTTGCGAATTCACTACTATCTTTTATTAGCCACAAAGGCTCCCTCCCAAGAATTCTGAATACCAAAGATTCTATACACTATCAATCAAAATGTTCCAGAGTATAGAGTCCTTTTCCTCACAACCTTGTCTATAGCCAATAATTGACAATTTGTTTACATATTTATTTATTTCATCACTATCAGCTTTTCCAGGAGGAACAGGATGGAGGCTGTTTTTGAACCAGTTAACAGTAGGATACCAAACAGACCACTGACTCTTAGAAGCCTGGAAAATCAAGATGAAATGAAACCATTCCACCTGTCCAGCTGTAAGATACAAAATTGCCATTTACTACATTCTGTCCCCAGTTTTCTTAGTTCAACTCAGTTGGGAAGGGAGAAAGATGGTTTGCTTCTTATTAGATAGATAAGTCATAATTTCAGAAGTCATGCTTTTAACCTACAAAACTCCTAATAAAATAAAAGCTCCTAAAGTATGTGACTGAAATATCTTCCAGGCTCCAATGAGGTATTTGTTATTGTTCTCTGTTTTGAGTCCTAGATGGGCTAGGGATTCGGTCACCCTAACAAATAGAAATTTCTTCCAATTTGTTTCTAACAGGTACTTCCCTAAAATGTTTTACTATATTCATAGTTTCTTCTTAATCTACAATGACTGTTTTGACTGCCTAGCATCCTTCCTGGAACAGATTTGTAATTTGCTGAACTGGAATTTTTAAGGGATCTCTCTTGCAGCAAGAACAACCCCAAACCTTATTTGATACTTGCGAAAAAACAGACAATAACAACCACAAAGAGCAGTACAATTTATTTTTATGGGCGTGAGTGTCTATCACAGAACTGGAATTTATGTGTCTTCCTTTGCTGGCTGCATAATCAAAGGGGATGCATGGAACTTCGGGTCCCTCAGTTTTCCCAGTAGCGAGATAAATCTAACACTTGCTACCCACACCTGGAAAGATCACTCTAAGAAACACTGAGACTGTGCTTGTAAGCAATTTTAGTTTTCTTGAAAAGCAACGCCACCTAACAGCATCACTGTCACATCACTAGACAGTGGTGTGAAATAACACCAGGAAACATAGAACCTTGTAACATGAGAGCTCAGGTTCTGAGTCAGACAGTCCTGACTTCACATCTGGTTCCTGTTCTGATTAGCCGGGTGACTTTGGGCGTTATTTAGCCTCTCTCTTCCCTTACGTGGAAACGGAGCCAACAGCAAATGCTTCATGGGTTTGTCATGAGGATAAAGTGACATGACACATGCAAAGTGCTTAACACGGTTCCTTGCATGTAGTTAGCACAAAGTAAATGGTGGCTATTATAATTAGTATTATTGCAATTAAATTATGTTTTATGAACATCAGTAGAGTTTAGAAAGGGGATTATCATGGATTTAAGCCCGACCATATGATAAAAAGAATAGTGTGCTTTACTACCCACTAGTTTCACTAGAAGTTTTCAAGTTTAAAATCAAGGTCACAGATTTTATTGCTCTTAAAAGAGATAAAGAGAGTTTCCAGTCCTAAACCACAGGCTGTAAGCAAATCTTTGTCAACTAATTAGCAAATGTGTGGCACGGGTCTCAGGGGCACTGGGTAGAGGATGGATAAATCCATGAGACCCTGCAGCTGTGGTCAAAAAGCAATTTGAAGTATATGACCCACAGGCAGTGCGCCACGTGCGTTCCCTCCACATATGGAAAAACTATTGGCACACATTGGATACATCGACTCAACAGCCAGAACAGAAAGCTAAAGCAAGCTCACTCACAGAGGAGGTCAGCCGTGTGGTCCTCAAATCGGGAATGTGGAAAGCAGATCCCCCATCCTTCAACCCCCCATGGGTCTGCTCTGAGGATGTCACTGTGTGTCAACTCTCAATTTTCAGTCCTGTGGGGAGGTGCTCAGGGTGGGGTGATCCAAAACCATGTGCATTTTTAAAAACTTAGGATTTGGAATACATTAAGTGATTTTCTTAGTGGAGTGTTTGAGCTGAACTGTGTCTGTTCCCACTGACCCTCAAAAGATGATGTAAGTCCAAACCCACAGTCTGAGGACCTTATTTGGAAATAGGGTCTTCACATAGTTAATAAAGTTAAAATTAGGTCGTTAGGGTGGGCCCTAACCCCATATAACTGCGTCCTTATAAGAAGGGGAAATTTGGACACCGAAACAGACGCACAAGCACAGAGACAGCCATGTGATGATGAAGCCAGAGATCAGGTGATGCATCTACAAGTCACCGGAAACTAGGAGAGAGAGGCAGGGGACAGATTTTCCCCTCACAGCCCTCAGAAGGAATCAATGTAGTCAACACCTTGATCCAGGATCTGTGGCTTCCATTACTGTGAGACAATAAATTCCTGTGGTCTAAGCCTCACTGTTTATGGTGCTTTGTTAGGGCAGCCCTAGTAAACTAATAATACACGAAGTAAGAGGGAAATCACCTGACCTGAACTTCCTTTTCCTAATTCTAATTAATTTATATTAAAAACTATTTCCGTTTTCCAAGGACAAATGAACTCTCTGAGGGTAAAGACATGTTAGGCTTTAAATTCACGGGAGGTACTCTATTCAGTAGATGGTCCACCCAACCGATAAACTGTCTGTATTTTCTGGTTCTTGATTTCATAATTCCTCTGACAGGCAAATGTTGATTTGTGGGCTCACTTGTAGTGAACCTACAGATTATTTAGTTTTTGAGGAATGAACGCAACCCATCCCTGGCTCTTCCATTACCCACGAAAAGCAGGATTCGCCACGTAGGGTCCCCATGTACCTCTGCGCCCACCCCAGCCCCCAGCCCGTGCAAGCTTCTTACATGTACACTTTCAGGATGAGGTCATCTTTTGTCTCTCCTGTCAGCAGGTCAGCAATGCTAAGAACCGCACAGCCAAAGGGTCGCCGGTACTGAACACTACAGGCATTCTTTTTTTCTCCTGCCCCCATCCGACCTGTTCAATTAAAAAGCACATATGGCCCAAGGAGCCATTTGATTAATCCACCTTAAATAGAGATACATATAGCTATAAAGTAGGCCATATAAAACGTAACTGGGTGATGGAAAAGACACAGCTTTGGGGCAACTGAAGATGTTGCTTCAGCTCTGGACTCTCCGCCCCAACCACCTAGCATGCCCAAGGTCACGCAGCGTAAACTCTGGCCATCAGCTGTTATCTATAAAACATGAAGATGGGAGCTGAGCCTACGTCTGGGTACCTTCCCCCAAGCATTCATGAAGGCATCCCAGGAGGCTCACATCAAAAAAGGCAGTAGTGGTGCCTATCTCATTTTCTACTTTTTAAAATTGCCATATTTAAAAACCTTTTCAAATATTTCACCTTTGAAAGGAAGCAGTTTGAGATTCCCTGAAGGTATAGCAAGTAAGCATAGGTGATCAAATGAGCACGCTCTTTCCTGACTCCGTACCCAGGCTGAAATCTCCAGGGATGTTTTCTACTCTGACACAGTTTCAACTTGTTTAAATTGTTAGACATTTTTAAGCGTGTGGTTGAGATACTGTTTTAATTTATCATTGCATTTAATTACCAATGGGTTATTTTGAAGACTGAAAGCAAAAAGCACACTGGAGCTGTAATATAGCAAGTTAATGTGAGGAAAAATAATGAAAAAAGTCTGTAAGTCTGTTTCCAGATGCTTGGTAACGGATCCGTAAGTTGTTTCCATCTGAGTGAAATTCTCCTACAGCACATCTGCCTGACTCTAGCACTCCCCAAATCCAGTGTTAAATAGGAAAAAAAAAAAAAAAGGAATGGCAACATCCAATTTAGCTTTCATTCTTCAGTAATAAAGGAGAATTGCCTCTGCAATATATCATCTTTAGAGAAATGCTTATAAATAAAAGCCGGAATACCACTTAAGGTGATAAAAAGCACAGAAGATACCAGTAAAAAGAGGACCTCTGAAATAATGGATTTTTCCCTATCGAAGTCCCTTTTGGACGATTGATGTGTGATAGCCTTGAAACATACTTTCTTGGATGATGTCTTGTCATCATTGATATATTATTAATATATTGGTTAACAGGCCTAAGGATAATACGAATGTTGAGCTAAAATGGATTCATATGCTAGATCGGATACTATAAGAGCCGAGAGGCTCCTCTGGGGTCAGGAGCTGGCGTTTACTACGTGACATGCATGGTTTTGGTGGGTCGTTAGGTATTACCATGTAGGTAAAGGCTTACTAATAGGGTTAATACGTAAACTTGACTACTGTGAACTCAAGAATAGTAAGCAAAATAAGAATAATAAATGTAATGAAGATTGTAGTAGAACTAACGATTATTAGGGCTAGCGTTGCTCCTCCGATTAAATGAGTTAGTAGTGCCCGGCTGTAATATTAGCTGTTGGTCATACAGCTAGGGCTACTGGTTGGATGAATATGCTGATAGCTCCAATAATTACTAATATACTGATAAAGAGGGATGGGTGTTCCTGGCGGTAGAAAATAGGTTAGAGATGCTTTTTTTTTTTTAATCGCAGTACGCCGGCCTCTCACTGTTGTGGCTCGTCCCGTTGTGGAGCACAGGCTCCGGACGCGCAGGCTCAGCGACCATGGCTCACGGACCCAGCCGCTCCGCGGCATGTGGGATTTTCCCGGACCGGGGCATGAACCTGTGTCCCCTGCATCAGCAGGCGGACTCTCAACCACTGCGCCACCGGGGGAGCCCCGAGATGCTTTTGTTTTACGGTGAAAGCCAGGAATGACTATTCGTGTTCAGAAAGGAATAGCCATCCCTAAATTTATTGAAAGGCATGGTGGGTACAAATGAATGGTGGTGAAAGACCTCCTGAGTTTGTTGAGCCGATAAGTAAATGATGTAAATATTAATGTTCAAGTCTGTCCTTCAGAGTTATGAATGGCCATTGGTTCGATGTAAGTTGAACTAATCACTGCTGAATAGAAATCATACAGTTATTCACGAACCTGGCGTGGGGAAACTATTTACTTCTCTTTGTTTCCTCCCCTTCTTTCCAATCAAAGATGAGGGCTTAAATTCTGAGGCAGGCGCTATTACTTCCTGCTCTCTGCAGCCAGTGAGGGTCAGCATGCCCTTTTCCCATTAAACAGTATGAGGAAAATTAAGAAGTATCTGTCCCTGATGGACAAGAATCTTCCACTCCTTCATTTCACTGCAGCAGACTAAGTCTTAATCTTTCTTAGAGTTTCTTACCTTCAGTCTTACGGAGTAATCATCAGACAAGTCTTTGTAGTAATGTCAATAAAGAATTAATTTGACCAAAGCTCAGGGAAGGAGGGTAGATAATTTCTAATTCAACATTCATTCTGATGACTTAATGATCATAAAAATCTTAGTAAAAAATACAAAATCAAATGCCAGGTATTTGAAAGGCAGCCCTGTGATGGGTAATACTGTGAAGTGGTTTCCTCAGCTCTATCCTGGGAGTGAAGGACAGAGTTGCCCAGGCCATGGGCAAGCAGGGCATGTGGTCACTCTACCGTGTGTGTTTCTACCACCGAAAACCTATAGATACCTTTTTAAAAGTTCTGAAAGCTAAAGTGGTTTATTTTTTTTCTCAATGCTGTAGAAGATTATATTCAAATTTTAGCAATGTTTACATGAAGATATCCAGAACCACATTTTACATTAACAATTGCTATTATAAATTTGAATAAATTTTTAAAAAACACAAAGAATTACATAAACTGCACCCCTGCCATCCTGGGAACAGAGGCTTTATCTCATAAATACACAGCAACACGCATTACAACTTTTCCAACGTTTTGAAAGATTCTTTCCAATTTCCACCCCACCCCATAGTCATCTATAAAAAGGAAATTAAAACCAAAAACCGTTTACTTTTTTATTTATTTCTATTGTCCCTCAAATATAAAAACAGGATAAAATGAAATGGGTTTTCAGAACAGATTTTTATGAGAAAAAATACTTAGAAAATCTATGTTGAAACGACATGTTTTATAGTCTCTCTCAATGCACAATGTGGTTATCATGTGCATAAAATTAAAAACTATAAAAATAATGATCACTGTGCAGGACCGCATGGTGAGATATCACGATCCTGCAGAAGTATCCCCAGCAAGTCATGTAGCACAATTCATGAGGAAGCGGGAACCAATTTCCAGTATCGGCTGGTTAGCTGCAATGGAAAAATGATGTAGGCTACACCATATAGTTCCTCTGCCATAAAATGCTTGCTTTTAGATGCCTTATATGTGTAAAAACTAGTGACCACATTTTGGCTCTGATGTGCAAGTTCACTGTAGAACACTCAAAGTGTGCTCTGAAAGATGTTAATAAATGTTACATCATATAAATGTTTCCACAGTCAAATCAAATTTGGAGAAAGCTAGGGTCAACAAAATTAGAGAAGCATTTTTATATTTCCCTGTAGGACTTCTCAGACCCTTTAATAAGCTGATGAAATTATACAAGTGAAAAATATATGCAAAGTTTTCAGTATTTCATAACCCTTTTCTTATAGCACTTTCTGTAATAATGCTCTGCAGCCTTCTGTACTTTGGAAAATGCCAATTGGTTTCATAAACCTGTAGGAAATCCAGCTCCTAGAAGTGTAATTTATGCTGTTAACAGAAATTAGAATTAAAAAAAACCAAATACCAAGTGCTTGAATCAAATATGTTTAGAGAGTCCAATAAAACAAAATGAAACACAAGAAACTAACTAATGACTTATACGGAAAGAGAACAAAATCTATTTATGGTGATATGAAAGTCTGGGGAGACCAGGGAACAATTCCCAAATTCTGTAATTACTGGATTCAAATGTGGCCTTGACTTCTTTCTGATCTAGACATCACATAAATCACAACTACATAGAGACCTCTCAGCAATTCTCCCTGTCGTGCTCCTGTCACACCAAGTATCATACCTACCAATTCGGATGATGTGCACGGTGATGTAGATGTCCCTTCTTAGCTCACTGCTACCCAAATCCTGCCAAAAACGAAGTCTGGTCATTTTAGAACTCATAATTTATGCAGAAGCATTTAAAAGGCATATGTAGCACACAATCTTCACAAATAACAGAAGAAAGACAAAGATAAACATAGACATTCTTAATGGAATTTCTGTAGCAGAAGCATAAAGTTCAAATCCTGTTCTAAAATATCACTACAATCAACTTTACTGTAAGCCTATGATGTCAAATAAGACTTAAAAGGAAAGCCCATTCTTATTTCAGCCTCTCACTTACTCATTCTTTAAACACTTATTAAGTACATACTAAATACCACCTGCCATACTGAGCCCTATCACCATTGGGATTTGGCCATAGTGTGACAGGCTCTAATACACACTAGGGACAAAGGTATGACTGTGAATGCTGGTATTCAGATTTTGGGGCACTACTGTAATTTATGTGTTATTTACAAAGTTGAAGCAAATCTACTATGTTCTCTCACAGTAACTTATTTCTCTTAAATAAGATAAAGTACTTAAGGAAGAATCTGCCTCCTGGATAAAACAAGATCCACTTACCACAAAGAGAGAGCACTGTCGTTCTGGTTTATCTGGGGCTTTGGGAAGCCCATTTCTATTCAGCCTCAAGAAAAATCTCTCACTACAAGAGAAAAGAAGTTTAATATTTTGAAAATTATTTAATATGTAAGGACTCATTACTTTTCTAGCTGCTCTTCACCCTAAGAGTTAAACTCAAAACTTATTAGGTCTTTCATTTGACATCAAAACTGCGGATATAATTTAGGAGAGAACCCAAGACAATAAACATTTGCTTCACTTCTGACAAAACTGGCAAAGAGCCAAGTGCAAAAGCAGAAAACATAAGTATATATGCAAGCAAAAAATTAACTTTGAAAAGAATAAGCTTCTATATCAGTGATATCATTATTTTAAAAAGTAGAAAAAAGTACACTAAAAGAAAACATGTGACAATGTGTTTTGTGTATTTGTACCTAAGATTTTTTTTTCATGTTTTGTGTCATAGTATTTAATAAACATTATACAAGGACACCATTCTGAGTGGTAACCATTTATTAGAAGGCTTAATATTTTATGCTCTTATAAACCTATAATCCAAAACACAAAAAGAGAGACCAAGAAATGAAACTTGAATTTTCTTTGGTCCACAAAGGAACAGAAGACCTCGCACTGTCTATAGAACTTGCACTGAAAATACAGTGACACCTAGATTTAATGCAAACACAAATAATGCTGTTGATCAGACACTAATTCAAGTCAATAAATACTTGTGGACACCATTTATACCCAAGATAATGTGTTACACTATTTATGTTCAAAAAAATAAAATGAATATCACCCTCGCTCCCAAATTAATCTACCAGCTACCACAAGCTTCTGAATTTTAATACCCTGGTGCCCACAATAGAATCAAATGGCTGGCTGCCTCAGGAAGAGAACACACAGCCAACATCCCCAAAACGTGAAATTAACACAGGGTATAGACTTGGTCAGTGTAGCTTCAGCCTAGGAATCAAGCAGGGAAAGGGAAGGTAGGGCATTAGTAAGGTTCAGACCCTTCCAAGTCTCCAAGCTTATTTATCACTTGGTCCTTGCCGTAAATAATGGCTCTGTCATCCAAAATCAGCCTTCTCCCCTACAGGGGGAGAAATGAGGACCATAATCAGATCTCTAAGGAAGCATATGGATTTGAATTTATGGTTGTTTTGGAACATTTTTATTCTCTTTTGCCATTTAAATCTAGATAGATATATTTAACAGATTCAACTACCTGGCTCACCCTGTCCTTTTCTTATATTATGCCTATCCCTGATCTCTCACATGAGAAAGGGCGACCAATACACATTTCTAGGGGTCATTTCCACACTTATTACCTATGTCTTGTTCCACAGAGCAGTGGCTGATGAGATGTGAATGAAGAGAATGTAAATTGCTGCAAGGATTCTCAAACGAAGACTATAAAGTTCCCATAGGAAATAATTCTGAAGCGGAGGCTGGAAATGACAGATCCAACCTCGGATGCAGAGTTAAATCAATCTTATCCAATTGTCATTTACTATAATTCACGGCAAAGGACTGCAAACTCTTCAGAAGGGAAGAATATTTACTATTATTTCAAATTTAATAGGTACTAAAAGGAAATGTGCAAAAATTCACCTTGGGATAAATGAATTACACTTTAAAATAGTCATTATTAGGTAATACTATTTTTTTGAGAAAACAGTATTTTTTAGAGAATGGGCACTCTGCTGAGGACTTTACATGGATTAATTCCTTTTATCCTCACTACGCCTTTAGGAAGTCAGTACTATTATTATGCCATTTTATATTTGGGAAAACTGAGAAATAGTAAATAGTTTTGCCCAAGATTACAGAGCTGTTGGAGAAAAGACAGTCTCTTCAATAAGTGGTGTTGGGAAAACTGGACAGCTACATGTAAAAGAATGAAATTAGAACACTCCCTAACACCATATACAAAAATAGAACTCAAAATGGATTAAAGACCTAAATGTAAGACCGGACACTATAAAACTCTTAGAGGCAAATATTAGGAAGAACACTCTTTGACATAAATCACAGCAAGATCTTTTTTTGATCCACCTCCTAGAGTTCTGGAAATAAAAACAAAAATAAACAAGTGGGACCTAATGAAACTTCAAAGCTTTTGCACAGCAAAGGAAACCATAAACCAGACGAAAAGACAACCCTCAGAATGGGAGAAAATATTTGCAAATGAATCAACGGACAAAGGATTAATCTCCAAAATATATAAACAGCTCATGAAGCTCAATATTAAAAAAACAAACAACCCAATCCAAAAATGGGCAGAAGACCTAAATAGACATTTCTCAACATCACTAATTATTAAGAAATGCAAATCAAAACTACAATGGGGTATCACCTCACACCAGTCAGAATGGCCATCATCAGAAAATCTAGAAACAATAAATGCTGGAGAGGGTGTGGAGAAAAGGGAACCCTCTTGCACTGTTGGTGGGAATGTAAATTGATAGAGCCACTATGGAGAACAGTATGGAGGTTCCTCAAAAAACTAAAAATTGAATTACCATATGATCCAGCAATCCCACTACTGGGCATATACCCAGAGAAAACCATAATTCAAAAAGACACATGCACCCCAATGTTCATTGCAGCACTGTTTACAACAGCCAGGTCATGGAAGCAACCTAAATGCCCGTCAACAGACGAATGGATAAAGAAGATGTGGTACATATATGTGATGGAATATTACTCAGCCATAAAAAGGAATGAAATTGGGTCATTTGTTGAGACGTGGATGGATCTAGAGACTGTCATACAGAGTGAAGTAAGTCAGAAAGAGAAAAACAAATATTGTATATTAACGCACATATGTGGAACCTAGAAAAACGGTACAGATGAACCAGTTTGCAGGGCAGAAATTGAGACACAGATGTAGAGAACATACATATGGACACCAAGGGGGAGAAGTGGCAGGGTGTGTGTGTGTGTGTGTGTGTGTGGTGTGCTGAACTGAGTGATTGGGATTGACATGTATACACTAATATGTATGAAACTTATGACAAATAAGAACCTGCTGTATAAAAAAAAAAAAAAAATAATAATAAAAAAAGATTGCAGAGCTGGTGTGTGGCTGAGTAGGAATTCTATGCCACATATAATTCAAAACGCTCGTCCTTCATTTGAATGCTATAGAATAAATTCTTTCTCTGCTTCATAGAATAATTGAGCAAATATTTACAGAATACTGAGATAAGGGAGAAGTCATTCATCCTCCGCGACTCCACTGACTCAGTCAAACTTGGTCCCAAGAGGGACCCCACGTCCTTCCTGGGGTAAGAGGAAAGGAAGAAGTAGAAACCCTGATTTAGCAGGTTTTCAAAGCCATCCCTGGTTTGAAATTGTTCCTTGGTAGTTTTTTCAATGAAACATACTTAGAAAAATGACTTGAGAAATAAATTATTTTACTAAACAAATGCAAACCTCCAGAAAGATTTAAGTATTTGGCTTTAGTTGGTCAAAACTCCGGAGGTTTAAGACCAGTGTTTGGTTTTGCTTCTTAGTCATCAGTCACCTACTAACATATAATGTTTATTGACTGTATTTTAGCCCCAAACGCAAGCAGTGTGGCTATTTTCCCCTCTCCTGATTATGGACTGCGTGCTCTTTTTTTATGTTTGAGGCTTCTCTTTATCCCTACTGAAACATTTGAAACAAATGTCACTATATCTTCTGACAGGTCAGTCAAAAATGATAAATAACAATAATATTAATATATAAAAATCGACATGGCGTTCTACATATGGAGACCTTAACTTTAATACTGATATAAAATACTATTCCATATTCACAAATTCCATCAATCTGCTGGTAAAATAATGTTTCCTAAAGCATTCTATTTCAGACACTCCTTTTGCTCTGTCACTATTTTAATTTCACTAGTCTAGACAGAATCCTGATTATGCAAGTATTATTATCATATCCTATTACAGAAAGAATACCAATATGTACTAAGCCATATCCCTTAGCTTAAGCATGCCTTAAAGGGGAGATAAAAATAGACTGAATATGGGTACTATGGAGAAATAAGTCATGCGCAATGTTTTAAAAACCAGACTTCTTTTAAAAGGAAAAAAAAACCTTTTATGGCCAATCAAATAAAACCTTTTTTATTCATTTGGTGAAAGTTGTTGGTATACAAACTCAATCAATTTCTCTTCAGCTTTGGTGATACAGCAACCACTTAATCAGCAAATGGTTTCAGAGCAAAAAAAAAGAACTACAGCAACACATTTCAGAATCTTCAGATTACAATAAATGCCACCCACACGCTCACACACGTCTGTAAAATGCCAAACTGTTGCCTTCAAGGCGGGGGGACTAAACGAGTGTATGACATTTCACTCCGGCATATCTTCCAAAGTTCTCTCACAGGCTTTTGTGGCCACACACAAAGGTATTTTCAACTCTCTACTGTAAGTCAAAGAGTGGCACCTCATCAGAAAACAGAACTAGCTTTTGTGAATTTAAGAAGTGTCCTATTATAAGATGTGCATACCTACATTACATCATTTGCACTTTTTTCCCCCTAATCGTAAAAGGTATGTGTGTTTCTTTCCATTACACTGTGACTAACTAGAATACAGGCCCATGACAATTAACCTTTACATTCCCAGCTGCTAGCCAACGATTTGGTACCTCCTTAGTGTTTAAAGACTGAACAAATACAATCTTTTAGGAAAAAATACAGCAAAATATAAATTATTGGGAAGCAACTTTTGCTCTCTTCCCTATAATATCTTTTACTTCACAGTAGTGAAAGGTATGAAATTCTCCAGAGACATTTCGATCAATGGCACCTTACCACCAGATGTGAGAGTCACAAAATTAACTTCACAGCCCCTCCAGATTCTAGATCATGCCATTTAACTCTGCCACGCATATCCTATGTCTTTATTATAGTAAACATATAGTAATGGAAATATCTATGGTGACATAATATGTTTTCAAATGAGAATACTGCCTCCTTCATCAGCAAAGAGTGAGTAAGCACATAGAACACTTCTAGACACATTAAGAAATGAGAGTTGGCATTATTACCAGCAGAGAAAAATCATCATTTGACTTCCTGTTATAGTGTCATGTCCTCCCAGAGGAAATATCACTGCCAGAGAAATTTAGTGTCCACCTGAATTCCTTGTGTGAGCCACTATAAATCACCAGATTATAAATCAACAATCTCAAATTCTTTCTTTGGAAATAAAGAACAAAAAATCACAATTATTTATAACCTGCCTTCTTCTACAAAGGATTTGAGAGAACCAAGATAATGAAATAAGAGTGTGCAAGAGTATCCCCAGATATCCCTGGGGAAAAATAGTAAAAGTCAAGATATACCCTGTCCTGGTGCATTTATATATGCTTTACATGGATTTTCTTATTTAATTCTCCCAACCACCCTATAAGGTAGGAGCCCCTCGCATCCCCATTTTACAAATGAGAAAGCTGGAGCTTGGGGATATTGGGTAAGTTGGCCAAAGTTGCACGGTCAGTCAAGGTGGGAACCAGGAAGTTAATTTCCAGGGTCTGATTCCAAAGTTTCAGCTCTTAACCACAATGTTATGCTGTTTTCAAAATAACAGAACACCTCAAAACAGACAAAAAGAACAAGCCTACCCGTGTCACGTGAACCAAGGATTTTATTATGAATATTTTCAGTAAAATACAAAAATAATAACTAAAAATGCATGAGGCCAGACCAAAAAAAATAAAGCCACGAACATATCTGTGTTTAGGGAGTTTATGTCTGTGAACCTGCTCAGCTGCACTACTGACCTTCTGATGTACTCAAAACAACCTCTGATAATAAAGGGTGTACTTCAACAGCATAGTTTGGTAGAAAACTTTTTACCAGTGATGCAAATAATATGGGAGGCACTGTAGGGTTCTGAAGACCCTAACGGCTTCTCCTTCCCCTTCTCAGCAGGATAGGATGCTCCTATCCTCCCACCCCCTCCTCCTATCACCATAACACTCAGAAGCAGCTGTCCTGTAGGAAAGGCCCTACCTAGGGTCTTGGAGGCCTCCAGGCCAGATGTGGGAGGGTCCTCCCAGCCTTCTGACGAATCACATAAAGTGGCTCTCCCATATGGCACTCCTAGGACAATCATTTGCCTTCAAAGAGCAATGCACCTAAAGTTAGGAATGACCAACGCCAAGGAGATTTTTGTATTTCTCCATATGGATTCATGTTTATCACTCTATAGCTCCCCTCTCACAAGAAACAAAACTGCCTAGTGCTTTAATGTTTGTGGAAGTTACACAGTGTACACTTTATCCAAAAATATGTGATTGGATAATATCTTGGGTTGAAGTCTGATTAATCTACAAAAAATTACAAAGAGTATTTCCAAAATCGTTTTGAACAGTTAAGTCACTGAAATAAATTTATGTTCTCCAAAACTGACAGAAACAGGGCTTCCCTGGTGGCACAGTGGTTGAGAGTCCACCTGCCGATGCAGGGGACACGGGTTCGTGCCCCGGTCCGGGAAGACCCCATATGCCGCGAAGCGGCTAGGCCCGTGAGCCATGGCCACTGAGCCTGCGCGTCCGGAGCCTGTGCTCCGCAAGGGGAGAGGCCACAACAGTGAGAGGCCCGCATAACACACACACACACACAAAGTGACAGTAACAAAAGAGAGCAAACACTTCAGTGGTCGTATTCTGGTACACTAATTGGAAAAAGAACTGTCTGGTTCTTTTATGCTTACACTTTTTTTTTTTTTAATTTATTTATTTATTTTTGGCTGTGCTGGGTCTTCGTTGCCGTGTGTGGGCTTTCTCTAGTTGCAGCAAGTGGGGCTACTCTTCGTTGCAGTGTGCAGGCTTCTCATTGTGGTGGCTTCTCTTGCTGCGGAGCACAGGCTCTAGGCGCATGGGCCTCAGGAGTTGCAGCACTTGGGCTCAGTAGTTGCAGCACACAGCCTCAGTAGTTGTGGCTCGCGGGCTCTAGAGCACAGGCTCAATAGTTGTGGCACACGGGCTTAGTTGCTCCACGGCATGTAGGATCTTCCCAGACCAGAGCCCAAACCCGTGTGCCCTGCATTGGCAGGAGGATTCTTAACCAACGTGCCACCAGGGAAGTCCTACGCTTACACTTTATAAAACAATTGTAAATACCAAAAAATAGTAGTGTCTTTGAAAAAGCCAAGTTCCTTGTCTTAAATTTAACTATGCTGTGTGTGAGGACAATTAATGTCTACTCTACACTGAATAGTAGTGCAGGGAGATGCACCCAGTCAGGGAGGAAACAGTGGGAGCGAGAAGACGGAAGGAGAATAGTGAGAAGAGGTAGGAGAATGTTTCAGCTGCGCTGACTCTAGGCCCTCTACCCAAAAGGCAATAGTACACAAATAGAAGATGATCTCAATGCTTCTATTTCACTGCTCCTCCTGCATTTTCTCAAATGCTTTCTGATTGACTAACAGTGTAAGACACTTCCAACCATCTGTGCAGGGAACTGTTACTGTGTTCTTTCCTAGAACGAGTGGCAAAGGACAACTCAAGGAGCATTCTAAATTGTCATAGTAACGCCCCCAGGAGCCAGCTGCCCTGGGGTGGCCACTAGACCAAGAGTTTTGGTGCTCACCATGGCACAGAAAAAGGGGCTCTCATCCAGGCCATCTCTGAACATGGGTGGGTACAACATTCTCCTGGGAGCTGTATAAAGCCCAGGCCCTAGCCTGGGGATCCTGACTTACTATGGACCTAAAAGCTCCCTGTGTGTTTAAAAACACAGTCATATTTAACAACCACTGTTTTGACCCAAATGCCTAGGCACTAATGAGTCAGAATTGTTGACTGTCCTTTATGATCATCATATACAACCAGAAAACAGGCAACAAATGCCTGATACCTTCAGGTCAACGATTTCTCGCCTTTCTTCTCCCAACCACATGACTGATACAAATGAAGTTTTTCCTTGGCAATAAATGAAAGCAACTCCTCAAGCAAGTCTTCCTAGATAAAGTTATTAATGTGCTTTCTAATTTTAAAACGAAAGCAACACAAGGGTCATGAGCTCTTCTGATTCAAGGGAAATGAAACAAGAAGGATCCTTGATACCAGGGTTGCCACAGTAGTTTACCTAAAGAGCAGAAAGACTCTGAGTTTTCTTTTTTAATATTAATACCCAAGTCCAGACTCGCTTTACAAATACTTGAGGTTGAAGGACTAAGCAACCAACTAATGGGATGGCTTTGTCAGGACAATAAAGGATTTTGCTTTAGTTGAATGATGAAAGGGGAGATAATTTTTTAAACTACAGTGAACTCTACTGCCAATGTTGAACATCAAGCTGATTCTTTCTTACTACTTAGAATGACTTAAAACCACTTCATGTTATTTTTCTTTTCAGAGAATAAAGCTAACTGAATCAGAATTCTTTTTGGGAAGGTAAAGCTCAAAGAAAAAGGAGTGCAATGCTTTCTAAAGTTATAAATAAGTGATGTACAGATGACCTGCTGATAGACAGATGAATTAAAGAAAAGATTTGGATCAACTGTTGATTTGAGAAAAACAATAATGACTCTAAGTTCTAAAGACTTGAGACCCTAAAAATCTCATTGTTGAATTCAAGTAAAATCCTTAGAAATAGCTAAACTGTTTAACTGAGCTACTCAGGAAAAAACTTGCTTATGTCTATCTCTAGAGAACCCATTAAGAATTTCACTAGAAAACAAGTTTCTCACAGAAGTAACTAAAAGTAGGTGATGATAGGATCTGGTCAACAGAAACAAGGACTGTGAAATAAGAAGACCTGTTTACAGGCAGAATGTCTTATTGTTCTTGGAATTTACATAATTTGATTATGGTAAACACTATGCCTTTGACATTTCATGAGGGAGGAATCGCTCTGATTTATATACAGTAATTATTCTGACCTTTTTAACAATGCCTCTTTTGTTAGAAAGTATCTGTAGTAAGCAACCTTGCAAGTAAAGCAAACCTGAGCTCTTTATAACTACGCTGGGTTGAAGCATGCAGTTCTTTGCAAAGGCAAAGAAACCTTAATGAAAACAGACTAAATGAAAAAAATCTAAGTAATTCAAGCCTTGCAAAAACAGTAAGTATAATGTCTTTCATACATTTATTATCTCAAAAAAAGTTCTAATTTTTAAAATGAAAGAAGCCAAAATCAAATATCCCTTTCAACAGCTTACTGATAGATTCTTTATATTAATTATAACTTAAAAAAATGAAAACTTATGATTACCAAAGGGGAAAGGAGTAGGGTAGGGATAAATTAGGAGTATGGGATTAACAGATACAAACCACTAGATATAAAAATAGATAAACAATAAGGATTTTCTGTATAGCACAGGGAACTATAATAACCTATAATGGAAAAGAATCTGAAAAAAAAATATGTACATGTACAACTGAATCATTTTGCTGTACACCTGAAACTAACACATTATTATAAATCAACTATACCTCCATCTAAAAAAAAGAAAAGTATCTAAATCATCATTAAATACTATTTATTAACAAGATGACTCATGCAATTGGACTTTCTAAAGGTCAAATGCTTTTTCTTTTTAATCAGGGAGCTACGAAGCCTCTACACTGATATGCAAGTGTTCATGTGTATGAGGATAGGTACATTAGTTTCTGTAGAGCTCCATAGTTTTCATAAGTTTGAAAATGAACTTTAGGCACTGAAAAGTTTAGGAAGCATTGCTTTAGACACCACAAGTATTTTTGGTGAAACAAAAACAGCAATACTGGTTACCATACAAAGAGAAACTCTAGCCTTTAAAAATATTTCTTGACTTAAAGCTTAATAGTATTTTGAACATCAGTAGAATGTAAGTTCTGGGAGGGCAAGAATTTTTTTTTTTTTTAATTCATTTATGTGTCCCCAATGCCCAGATCAGTGCCTTTCCCCGAGGAGAGCAGTACTTGTTTGCTGAATGAATGAAGATCAGTGATTCAACAGCGATAGTGTGAAACCTCTGTTGCCCAATGGAAATAAAAAGATGCAGTCTCTGTTCCATTTTCTAAATGGAAATACTTAGGAGAAGACGCTACACAGATACTCTTCAACTTACAGGGTTACGTCCTGATAAAACCATTCAGCTTTACAAGAGCATTGTACCGAACGTGGCTAGCCCAGGGAAAGATCAAAATTCAAAGAACAGTTTCCAGTCAATGTGTATTGCTTTCACACCACTGTGAAGTCAAAAAATCCCAAGTCGAACCATTGTAAGTCGGGGACTGTCCATAAATTTATCTGCTAATTTTTATTTACTTTTTTTTTTTTTAGCAGGACAGATTTTGCAAATGATGCTCCCATAGAGACATGTCTGACAGCAGAGTTCTGATTAACACAAGAGAACCTGAAACAAATCCATTACCATTGCTGATGCACTCAACTTTGAGTTCTCTCTCTTATCAATAAGCACATCCCCACTGGAGTGGAAGGAAGACAGAAAAAATTAAGACAATAATGACACAATCTTTTAATACTTTGCCTCAACAACAGTGAGAGACTTGTAAACTTCCTTTAACTGCATCGACGCCCAGTCTGTGTAGGGCATTCTGCAAGGTGCTGGAAACAGAAAGATAAGGAGAGGGTAAAGTCTTATCTTCAGAAAAGGAACTAACGAGGACTGTATCATGAGTAATTCCTTTGTCAACGGTGAATCACCTTACAGCACAAATGGCAATGAAGAGCAAAGAAGTCCTTGTAAGGTGGGTCGCTATGTGTGAGCATGATTTGATTGGTAGTGAATTTAGGAAAACTAAATTAATCTGAATTCTCTATAGGCAGAAGACACAGGGCAGAGGAGAACAGACAGAGACGACCAGAATCCTGGTGAAAAGAACACTCATCTGCTCATCTTTTAAAACACAGGAATAGGGGTGGAAAGCCCTTCTGATCAATTTCTAAAACTCTGCACTGTTTAAGTACAATGAGACAAATTGGCTGAGTAAGCGTTTAGAGCTAAAGGGGATGAGAAAGCCAGTTCTGAATACATTTACTCTATGAGTTTTTGGTTTTCTGCCACTTTAAAGTTCCAGCCACTTATTCTTATAATGTAGTAATTTAAAATTTCAAAAGTAATTGGAATTGTGTGGCTCTTAAAATGCTACAGAGAAAAACTGTGGATCACTTCTACGCTGGGTGTTCTCGGCATGAATAAAGTTATTTGTTTGCTTGTTTTTGTTTTAATTTAGATCCTCCTCCTGGCCCACTTCTTAAAATCTCTCCTATTAACATCACTACATCTCAATTTTTTTTTTTGTATGCAACAGAAGTGTGACCAAAGGGGGAGCAAACCACAGAATCTGATTAACTTCGAAGTGACAACAATCCCCATTTTCATGTACCTGCTAGAAGAATCAAATGATGGCAAAGAAGGGGGAGAGTGGAAAGCACTCATGACTTTAAAGAGGAAGCCTGAGGGAAGGTCACTGTGGGTCAGTGATGTACAGACACCCACAGGGAACTCTGTGCCAGCATGTATACACACAGCAGGAAGCACTCTGGGCCACATGGAATTGTTGATATTGCCACAGTCCAAGGAGGACCTCTGAATGCCTTCTATTTCTGTTCTCAAATAGAGTTGTGCTCCCTGCATGCATGGCCAGTCAGACATTTTCCCCTCCAATATTGCTGTACTTTGGAGAGATTATAATTTTGAGTTAATTTTATAACATAAAACTATAAAGAGAGATCTATGCCAACTATCTTTCTACGTTCAAAACAACAAATGCTCTTAATTTATGTAAAAATATAGAGACTGAATTTGTGTGATCACACTATAATAAGTTGTAAATGAGGTATGAAACGAGAAATTCTAGCACAGTGCTCAGAGAATTAAAGAATCATATGTGCTCCCTTAACTGTGTTATGTACTATAATATAGACACAAAAATATTAGCATTTTTTCCAAGAGTGGGCTAAATAACTACTCTCACTAACAGCTCCCTTCTGTAAGGTCTTTAAAAAATTTCCCAGTAACTAAGTCTTTTCAAAAGAAGCCCTAATTCTTTAATTTCCTCTTAAAAATGAAAGGCAGTTAGATCACATCAGCCTCTGAAGAGACCAAATGGAAGCTATTGTTGTAATGTCTTTAATTCTCCTCCTCCTGCTAGATTCCCAGTCTCAGTTTTTTCCAACTGTGATGTGTCAGACTCCAACTCTACCACCTGATACCTCTTTTCTGAGCACACCTGGCAAAAGCTGTCTAACTGGGGAGCCAGGATTCACCACCAATTTCAGATGTCTCTCTTTGGAGGTCCCGTCCTGCACTCAGCAGTCCCATTTTTCATCACTAACTCACTTCCTATCACATTTTTGCTCAAAGGCTGCTGACCTTGTTCCTGCAACTCACTTTCAGCCCTGAACTCCCTTTCATTCTCTCTTTTGCTCTCCAGCAGCAGCTCATCTTGTTTCCCCACTTTCCTTATAAAAGATCAAGGCCACAGACCTAGTCCCTGTTTTCCATTTCAATATCTTACACCCATTTCAGCGCTCTCCCTCCCTCCCTCCCTCCCACATTAGTAGAAGAAGGGACCTTCCTCCTTCTCGAAATAGCTGCCTTCACATGTGTCCTGGATCCCTTCTGCCATCTGCTCCAGGAGTCACCTTTGGGTCTCCAGCAGGGCCTCACGCTGCTCGCACACAACTGTTACTCTTGTGCACTGTGTGATGTGTGAATGAATGAACAAGGGAGTGGTGAGTGGTTTCCTCACCTTTGGGAGAACAAATCTCTACGTTTTTTTAAATTATTTTTTAAAAAATTTATTTAAGTATAGTTGGGTTGAGTTATAATGTGTTAATTTCTGCTGTACATCAAAGTGACTCAGTTATACATATATACATTCTTTTTCATTAGGGTTTATCACAGGATATTGAATACAGTTCCCTGTGTTATACAGTAGGATCTTGTTTTTTAGGACAAACCTTTATTAATTCAGAGTGGGGAAGCTGGTCCTTATACAGACACAGGATTTTGCTTAAGCGTATAAGGTATTCCCTCTCACAGAACATTGATCTTCTAAAAGTTGCCTATTTTGTTTTATATATGAGTCAAAGCTTATGGTTTAAAGATAATACTATTGTAATATATGTGTTATTATAATACTGAATGCCCTAGACCTTCAGAAAACATTCCTGTTAAGTTCTGCCAAAAACATTATCAAAAATATCATTGTCAGTTCAAAGGAACCCAGGATTATTATTCAAGGCAGAATGGAATCCAAACCATGTATGGGGCTAGTGACTAGACCAGATTAATAAACCCGTCTTCTTTCGAAGAGATTGAAAAAAATGCCTGCCCTCGTGGCTTTCCTGCCCACACGCATAAAATATTGATAATTTTAAGGAGGTAATTCATTAACCATACATACTATATGCTAAAAGGTAAAGCAAGCACCCATAGACCTGTCACAAGGAATTCACAACCATTCAATTCTGTCACACCGCTCCGCCTATCCCTTTGCTCTTTCTTTGTTTTTCTCTTTTTTTTTTCCTGTTGCTAAAGTGTTTTAAAGCAAATCATATCCCTGATGCCATTCGACCTGTTTACTAGTCTCTCTAAATCTTATATAACTATAATAACACATACCTTAAAAATTAATAATAATTCCTTAGACTGTATGATTTCTTTAAGAATTCAAGACCAAACACCACATATCATTTCTGGTTATGTTAAAGTACAGTTCCCGTTTTTAATCATCATCATCATAGCTTATAATTACTGACCAATGACCCGGTGTCAAGCATTAGACTAAAAAGTATATGCATTATCTCATGTAATCCTCAAATAATCCCATGAGAGAAGTACTATTATTATCCTCTTTTAGCAGCTAAATTACAGACATAAGAGACATGAATTAATTTGCCCAGGCTGATGTAGCTACTGAATGGCAATGGCAGATCCTCTGACTCTAGAGCCTGGCCACTTATATACTATAGAGTGGTATCTGCACAAGATACAAGATCTGAGTCTTGAGGATGGAGAGAAATTCAGATATAGTCCAGAAAGAGTTCATATAAAAAAAAAATCTGTGCCTCACCAATAATATTCACTACTTTTTCTTAAATGACAGAACTGAAATATACTAAAAAAGAAGGTAATTTTAGGCAATATAAAATGTATATGGAAATGAAGCATTTAATGAAAATGGAGAGTTTAACTGTGTGATGATAGAAAAAGCACATAACTTCAGTCAAGTATGTGAATAAGGTACCAGCAAGAAAGTCAACTTTATCTGAACTTAATTACTATGAAAAGCCTTTTTGTATTTAATCACCAGGATAAGACTTTTTAGAGAAGTACTACTCTGTGCTATTTTCTCAAATAGAAGCCCATGCCAACAGCTTACACGTATATAAGCAACCCTATACTAGGCTGAGGGCTCACTGGTGGAACTTAGGTCCTATTAAATATATCCTCTGATGAGAATGAAATACGGTAACAGATTAGTCCTGAAACTTAGAATATAGCACTAACCAAAGTACTGAAAGTTAAAAGGGAAATAGTCAACAAGTGGACTATGTCATTTTCATTGGCCCATGTAACTTATACTCTATTGTAGATTAACTAACATATTAATATGTCAACACAGGAAAGATAAGAATACACACATCCACAGCTGCACAGACTATGAAAAACATAAACGCTACGACTATTTCTATCACCAAATAGTACAACATCCAATTTTAAATGCAAGCTGAAAGAAACATTTGTAGCATAAGATGCTAAGTACAAGCAGACCTCATTTGATTGTGCTTCGCTTTACTGCACTTCACAGATATTGCATTTTTTACAAATTGAAGGTCTGTGACAAACCTGTGAAGAGCAAGTCTATCGGCGCCCGTTTTCCAACATTTGCTCATTTCAGGTCTCTGTGTCAGGTTTTCGTAATTCTAGCAATATTTCAGACGTTTTCCTTATTATTATATTTGTCATAGTGACCCATGATCGGTGATCTCTGTTGTTACCACTGCAATTCTTTCGGGGCATCTCGAACTGCGCCCATATAAGTTGGGTGTATGATCTGACTGCTCCACCATCATGAGATGTTCCTCATCTCTCTCCCTCTCCTGAGGCCTCCCTGTTCTCTGAGATACGATAATACTGAAATAAGGACAATTAATAACCCTACAATGGCCTCCAAGCATTCAAATGAAAGGAAGAGCCGCATGTTTCTCACTTTAACTCAAAAGCTAGAAACGATTAAGCTTCATGAGGAAGGTATGTGGAAAGCTGAGACAGGCTGAAAGCTAGGCCTCTCACACCAGCTAGCCAAGTTGTGACTGCACAAAGGGAAAGTTCTTGAAGGAAATGAAAAGTGCTACTCCAGTGAACACATGAAAGGTAAAGAGCAAAAGAGCTTTATTGATGATATGGAGAAAATTTTAGTGTTCTGGACAGAGATCAAACCAGCCACAACATTCCCTTCAGCCAAAGTCAGATTCAGAGAAAGGCCCTAACTCTCATCAATTCTCTGAAGGCTGAGAGAGGTGAGAAAGTTGCAGAAGAAATGTTTGAAGCTAGCGGAGGTTGGTTCATGGGGTTTAAGGCAAGAAGCCGTCTCCATAACATCAAAGTGCCAGGTGAAGCAGCAAGTGCTGATGTAGAAGCTGCAACAAGTTATCCGGAAGATCTAGTTAAGGTAATCCATGAAGGTGGCCACACCAAACAACAGATTTTCAAGGTAGACACAACAGCCTTATATCATAAGAAGACGCCATCTAGGACTTTCATAGCTGGAGAGGAGAAGTCAGTGCCTGGCTTCAAAACTTCAAAGGACAGGCTGACTCTCCTATTTGAGGCTAATGCAGCTGGTGACTTTAAGTTGAAGCCAATGCTTGTCTACCATTCTGAAAATTGTAGAGCCTTTAAGAACGATGCTAAATCTACTATGCCTATGCTCTATAAATGATACAACAAAGCCTGGATGACATCATATCTGTTTACAATATGGTTTACTGAATATTTTAAGGCCACTGTTGAGACCTAGTATCCTGGAAAAAGAGATTCCTTTTAAAATATTACTGTTCATTGACAATGTACCTGGTCACCTAAGATCTCCGATGGAGAGGTACAACAAGACTCATGCTGTTTTCATGCCTGCTAACACAACATCCATTCTGCAGCTCATGGATCAAGGAGTCATTTCGACTTTCAAGTCTTACTATTTAAGAAATACAATTTGTAAGGCTATAGCTGCCATAGATAGTGATTCCTCTTGTGGATCTGGGCAAACTCAATTGAAAGCCTCTGAAAGGATTCATCGTTCAAGATGCCATTAAGAAAATACTTGTGCTTCATGGGAAGATGTCTAAATAACATTAACAGGAGCTTGGAAGAAGCTGATTCCAACCCTCATGGATGAGTTTGAGGAGCTCAAGACTTCAGTGGAGGAAGTAACTGTAGATGTGGTAGACACAGCAAGAGAACTGGAATTAGAAGTGGAGACTGAAGATGTGACTGAATGGCTGCAATCTCATATTTAACCTCGAAAGGATGAGAAGTGGCTTCTTAAGGATGAACAATGAAAGTGGTTTCTTGAGATGAAATCAACTCCTGGTGAAGATGCTGTGAAGATGGTTGAAATGACAACAAAGGATCTATAATATTATATGAACTTAGTTGATAAGGCAGGGTTTAAGAGGACTGACTCCCATTTTTGAAAGAAGTTCTGCTGTGGGTAAAATGCTATCAAACAGCATTGCATGCTACAGAGAGATCGTTCATGGAAAAAAGGAGTCAACTGATGCAGCAAATTTCACTGATGTCTTAGTTGAAGAAACTGTCACAACCACCCCAGCCTTCAGTGACGACCACCCTCATCAGTCCGCACCATCAATATGTCTTGCTGGTGGCAAGACACTCCACCAGCAAAAAAGATGAGGGCTCAGATGACGGTTAGCATTTTTTAGCAATAAAGTTTTGTTTTGTTTTGTTTTGTTTTTTTGCGGTACGCGGGCCTCTCACTGCTGTGGCCTCTCCCATTGTGGAGCACAGGCTCTGGACGCGCAGGCTCAATGGCCATGGCTCACAGACCCAGCCGCTCCGCGGCATGTGGGATCTTCCCGGACCGGGGCACGAACCCGTGTCCCCTGCATTGGCAGGTGGACTCTCAACCACTGCGCCACCAGGGAAGCCCAACAATAAAGTATTTTTTGATTAAGATATGCATTTTTTTTCAGACACAAAGACTATAGTATAGTGTAAACATAACTTTTGTATGCACCAGGAAACCAAAAAATTCCTGTGACTTGCTTTATTGTGATACTCACTTTATTTCAGTTGTCTGGAACCAAACCTGTGGTTTGACTTCTTTATACAAATCCCCTCTCCCCTGATATTCCCAGTCCTATACCCCAGTTTATGCACATCCACTCTCTGCCCTTTCGCCCTTTCTCCAGTCCTTGGCTGATCTTCCCACCTGCAATTTCAAGCTTGTTTCCTGATGTCTTCTAAGGAACCTTGATCCAGCAATGACCTCCCCTCTCCCATGAGTGTAACCTCTCCCAGGTTACTGGATCCTTCCTGTCAATTCTTAATAAGCTCAAGCCTCTTCCACTTCAGTTTCTTAAAAAAACAAAACAAAAGGAAAATCCCTCAACAGACCCCTTGCTATACACTGGTGAGTAAAACATTGGTTGTGGAAGAAAACAGATTACTATTAATATCGAAGTTTATGAGAATGGGTATAGGAAAGTGATTAAGAACAGTGATGCCTGCTCAGATTGCATGTTAAAATACAGCTCCACTATATACCAGCTGTGTGGCCTTGGGCAAGTTATTAATCGCTATGTGCCTCACTTTCCCCATCGATAAAAAATGGGGATATAGTCAGCCTTCCGTATCTGTAGGTACTGCATCCGCAGATTCAATCAACTGCAGATAGAAAATATTCAGGAAAAAATATTCCAGAAAGTTTCAAAGAGCAACTATTTAAATAGTATTTATTAGGTATTATAAGTAATTTAGAGATGATTAAAAGTATATGGGAGGATGTGTGCATGTTATATGCAAATACTATGCCATTTTATGTAAGGAACTTGAGTATCTGTGGATTTTGGTACCTGAGGGAGGTCCTGAACCAATTCCCCACGGATACCAAGCGAAGACTGTATTAATATTACCTACCTCGTAAGGTTGTTACAAGGGATAAATAAGTTAATATTTATTAAACAGCTTAGAACAGTGTCTGGCACATGGTTGTGTTATATGGCATATGTGTTAGTTAAATAAACTGAATAGAACTGAATAAAATGAAATTACAGATGCTATCTAGGGAAATGATTCCCTGACTCTTCTAGCTATACCCTTACAGCTTGGAGAAATTATAAACTTTCAACCAGATAGATGCTCTCTAAAAATATTTTACTCATATAAAACTTAATAAAACTTAATTTGGCAAACATTTTTTTTAACTAAGAAATTATCTTTTATGGTGAGAAATCATGTCAAAGACTGTGCAAAACTCACTCAAATAATGTTATTTCTGATGATTTCTGATGATAATTGAGTCCAAAGTAGCTGTACCTGCCAGGGGCTCTGTCTGGGCAGATGCTGTTACATGAACAAATGAGGAAGGAGAAAAGGAAAAGAAGTACAGGTAGGTGTATGTTAGCAAGATGCTGTCAGAATATGCCTGCATCTTTCTGGTACAGTAACAGGTGTCTGCAACATGCGTCAGAGGCTTAATATTCTAGGTCACCTTCAGGCAGAAGCTGTTTCGAATAATATTAATGGGCTTTCTAAACACAGCTCAACATCGATGACTAATTGTTTTAAGTCTCTGTCAGGAAACGTACCCTTCCTGGTACTGAGGAAATACCATGTGCTTCATTTCTCCACACAGTGAACTAGAGGGGGTAATTTTCACGTGTTGACTCCTTTTGCATTTGACATCTCCAAGTACTGAATCTAAGATTCTGATCACTGGCACACAGTAAGAGTTGATGCTTTTTTGCTATTCTTAAAAGTATCTTGAGAAGGACTCAATTTGAAAAACCAATTTCTATAGCATAGGATATTTCTGAGGCCCTATATTAGTTTCAGTGTTATCACTATCAATAATTTATAACAACTTATTATTAGGGCTATCAGTCTCTGAAGATCTCTCTCTGGGCAATAAAATCCTGCTCAATGATGGAAATGTTCAGACAAATATTGAAGCCCTTGAGGAGGAACGTGGCTGAGGCCAACGCAGGAAGGGGGTGTTCACAGGGCAAACTCTGGGGCCAGATCACTGGCTTGAAGCTCTGTGCTTTGCCTCTTGCCTGTCTATAAACTTAGGCAAGTCCCCTAACCTTTCTGTGCCTTGCTTCCTCACCTAAACAATCAGTGCTGATAATATATTTAAAGCATTTAGAACAAAGTCTGGCAGGTGATTAGTGCTCAGTAAAATCCTGGCGGTTTGCTACTTAGAGGAGGTAAGTTAAATGAAAAAGTCCTAGCCAGTTGTCTGCCTTGTGAGAGGAATAAACATCTATCTTTCCTAATCAAACTTCTACAGGGTTTGTACATGTTGTGCCTCCACCTGTACCTGGACAAGGTAATTTCCTGTGATTAATGGTCAGGGCAACACCATAAAGATTACACTTAGATTGTATTTTATTTTCTGTAAATTACAGCACTAATGATTCTATTTAACAACAAACGCATTCCCTGAACTATACCATCTTTTGCCTAGTAAATTTTATGGTTTGGATTGGACTTCGAATGCTGAAAAAGAAATAAAAAATCAAATTATCCATTCTCTTCAACAAATAAATTATAAGGAATTTAAGAAGGAGAGAGAAAAGGAAACTACAGCTGCAAAGTGACTGGCAAACTTATCAGCCATGCAATGGATGGACTTTATTTGGATCACGTAAATTCCAAATTCCAAATTTGGAATCTGTAAAACAATATACATCAGTCAACAGCAGAACTCTGAATAGACTGGAAATGGATAGCTGATGATGTTAAGGGAATATTTATTTTGTGGGTGACAATTTCTTTATAGTACCTCTTTTTTTTTTTTTTTTTTTTTTTTTTTGCGGTAGGTAGGCCTCTCACTGTCGTGGCCTCTTCCATTGCGGAGCACAGGCTCCGGACGCGCAGGCTCAGCGGCCATGGCTCACAGGCCCAGCCGCTCCGCGGCATGTGAGATCTTCCTGAACTGGGGCACAAACCCGTGTCCCCTGCATCGGCAGGCGGACTCTCAACCACTGCGCCACCAGGGAAGCCCTTTTGTTTTTTTTTTTTAAACAGAGAGGTACACCCTGTAATATTTACATATGAAAATTTGATGTCTGGGATTTGCCTCCAATAAGCTGGGGGCAAAGAGGAGGACTAGAAAGGGATGTGGTTAAAACAAGATCAGCCCTGAGTCAATCACTCTTGCCACTGGTAGCAGGTCCGTGAAGCTTCACGATACTATTTTACTTTTTTATACATCTGAAATTTTCTAAAATAGAAGTTTAAAAAAGTAATACGAGTTGATTTTAAAATACCCCCATATGGGCTTCCCTGGTGGCGCAATGGTTGAGAGTCCACCTGCCGATGCAGGGGACACAGGTTCGTGCCCCGGTCCGGGAAGATCCCACATGCCGCGGAGCGGCTGGGCCCGTGAGCCATGGCCAATGAGCCTGCACCTCCGGAGCCTGTGCTCCGCAATAGGAGAGGCCACAACAGTGAGAGGCCCGCGTACCACTAAAAAAAAAAAAAAAAAAAAAAAAAAAAACCCCCATATCCCACACTGCATTCATTGTTGCACATAAGAAGAAACACAAAAATGCCTCAAAAATCATATCTTGCATTTATAATACCTTTTTCTGTGAAGATCCAAATACTTTACACTCATCAGCTATGCCAGAAGCAGTGAGGGAAGCAAGACTTGTCACCAGTTTCAAGATGAAGGAAAAGACAGAGGTAGGTGAAAGGATCAGGGCAGCAGCAGTCAACTGCAGAGACAAGAATCAAGCCCAGTCCTCAGATCTGTGCATCCTAAGGCCTCTTCAAAAGGTAATGGTGACACCACCCTGTGCAGTGTGAATCCGAGCTACTCATAGCAAGGTTTTGAACACTCCCTAAAAGAATAATCGCTGCACTATCTGAGGCCTCAGAGAGTCAAGAAAAGAAATCTGAGATGGTTCCAAACACCTAGTAAGTGGGTGTTTTCACGCTTACTCATTCTTTTGTCAATCACCTTTATAGCGATTATGAGTTTGGGAGGTGAAAGCCGATGGCCAAACTCAGTGAGTAGAAGCAGGGGAGAGAAATTCAGGCTTGATTTCTCCTAGGGTCATTCTGTATCAGGTGTGTGCGACAGAGGGAAAGGGAGATGGGAGGGAAAAGGGAAGCAAGAGGGGAGGGGGAGAGGGTGGAGGGGAAAAAACCGGGAGGGGGAAGGAGGGCAGAGGAGGGAGGCAGGCATATAAGGCAGCCCAACCACATCCAGAGCAGGTAAAAGGCCCAGCTCCCGGCCTGAACCTAGGGACCACAAAAACAGTATTTTAGGGTTTCTGTAGCCAGGTTATTTTCCTACTTTCACCAAGTAAGTAGGAATAAAAGAAAGGGAATTCTGTCGATCAAAACCTAAAAGAGGGCTTCCCTGGTGGCGCAGTGGTTAAGAATCCGCCTGCCAATGCAGGGGACACGGGTTCGATCCCTGGTCCGGGAAGATCCCACATGCCGTGGAGCAACTAAGCCCGTGCACCACAACTACTGAGCCCGCGTGCCGCAACTACTGAAGCCCGTGCACCTAGAGCCTGTGCTCCACAATGAGAAGCCACCGCAATGAGAAGCCCACGCACTGCAATGAAGAGTAGCCCCCGCTCACCGCAACTAGAGAAAGCCCGCATGCAACAATGAAGACCCAACACAGCCAAAAATAAATTAATAAATAAATTTATATATATAAAAAAAAAAAAAAAAAAAAAAACCTAAAAGAACATGTTAGAAAATCTGAAAATGTTTGTAACAAGACAAAACTGAAAGACCAGCTAATATTAATCCTACATAAATGCAATTTGAGTGGCAAAGGGGAATGTATATTCCTCAAAAACTTTAGCTGAAAAGGAATGAGCAAAAGAGTGACCTCATTTCTCCCTGTTACAATCCATAACAAACAATAGCTTGTTAAATATTTTAGAGACCATACATTATACAGACAATGTTATGAAGACTTTGGTTAAACTACACTACCTGGAAACCAAGCTTTCTAACACACACTTCAATATGTAAGCAGGCATTATCTCTAAATAAGCTTTCACATGTCTAAAGCCAGTGCTAAGCTGTAATTTGAATCCTTTTCTCAGGCCTTTATCTTCCCTTTTTAGTGGTGTTGATTTGGGAAGCGTTTTTTAACTCACTGATTCATTTTCTCCAACAGTATATAAAGTCGATTTTGAAACTGAATTACCATTGTTATTTCCACACCTCATAAACCCTGTCCTTGCTGCACAAAACCACCACCTTTAAATTCTATGAACACAGGACTTCCCTGGTGGTGCAGTAGTTAAGAATCCGCCGGCCAATGCAGGGGACACGGGTTCGAGCCCTGGTCCGGGATGGTCCCACATGCCGCGGAGCAACTAAGCCCGTGCTCCACAACTACTAAGCCTGCGCTCTAGAGCCCACGAACCACAACTACTGAGCCCACGTGCCACAACTACTGAAGCCCGAGCGCCTAGAGCTTGTGCTCTGCAACAAGAGAAGCCCATGCACTGCAACGAAGAGTAGCCCCCGCTCGCTGCAACCAGAGAAAGCCCGCACGCAGCAACAAAGACCCAATGCAGCCAAAAATAAATAAAATTTTAAAAATTAAAAAAATTCTATGGACACAGGCCACTGTCAAGAAATAGAAAGTACACTTTCTAGTAGGTAATGAATAACATATAAGTTAATTCACCAAAGATTTTATGGCTACAAATGCACTAAAAATGAACTTCACACATATTTCCTAGAAAAAGATTTTTTTTTACCAGAAAATACTCCAAGATTATTTTATATTTACAAAACAATATACGTGGCTCATTGTTGCTTAAAATTGTCAACGTTCATTTCAGTAAGTATTATTTCTTTAAAGTGTGGTACAATTATGTGTAATTTGTGGTACAATTTTAATTCTAAATTCAAATTTAAACATTTTAGTGTAAAAGAGGGTGTGGATTGTGCTCAACTTTAAGACTTAAAAAATTTTAAACATAAAAGAAGTCTCAAAAAAAGTTGAGACCTTTGGATAACAACCAAAACGTCCATTGTAAGTTTCTCCTAAAGTTTGAAAACTTGCCATAAGAGAACCACAACAGGTAAGACAGAGAAAGAAGAAAAATGTAGGTGAAAATTGTTTATTTCCCAGCTCTGAAACTCTCATGGGAAGGTTTCCAAGTCCTTAGTTGTTCTCAATATCATTTGATGCAGACAGGGTAAGAATCATATAATTGCTTACTGAAAATTTGAAAAATACAATGTATTGAACTTGATAAACAAACTTCAGATTTTAGAGATATTATGTCCTCCTTGCTTTATTAATACAAAATAACTCCAATAACAGACCTGATATCAATGACATACTTTCATTTAACAATAATTATGGTTCCACAGCCCTTTTGAGTTTTTCAAAAAACGTTTGCATGCATCATTTCATCTAATTTTCGGGGAAACTCCCAGAAGTTAGGCAGCTTAGAAATTCAGAGTTCTACAGATGAGAAAACAGGCTGATAGAGGAAAAATGTACAAGGTCATATATCCTGAAGCCTGCCAGTTGCAAACATCCACAATTCCAACATTAAGAAGTTCAAGTCATATCTCCACATGCAGTTACCTGATTGGTCGATTCTCTTTACTGTCAAAGAGTGAAAAGATGACCTCAAGCTCCTCTCCCAGGTTGGAACACATGAGGCTTTTCATCTGCACAAAGAGGTGATGACTGCTGGCCTGCGCTGGGGTATCTTTCTTCCGATGTCGATGCTCCATCTGAATGACACCCCCCCAAAAAACATGATCAGCATGGACCGAATTAGATAATGGAACCCAACAAGCTAGTTAGCTATGGTGTGATTATGCTGCCCTGTGCTTTCTGTTGTTGTTATTGTTGTGTATTTGGTATCTAGTTGGATGTTAAATTCCAAATTTTCTCCCAACTACTAAAATAAAAAACTGAAGTTTGCAGACCATCAAGGAATCCTGCTTTAAGGTTTGTTTCTTAATCATTAATGTTAAAATGATATCAACTCACTGAGTAGATTCAGGCAGCGTGAAGTTCAAAGGGTGCTATCGGTCCCTCATCAACTCCCAGGGTGAGAACAAATTATTAGCCATCTTTTAAAAATCAGACTAAATTGTATCTAGCTGATCATTTTGCTGAATAACGTAGCTATGACTTCACATTTCTCATAATTAAAAATTCTTTTAAAGCATACTAAATTTCAAACTTGTGGTAGTTTTCTGAGGCTGGCAGTATCAAATGATATTCAATCACTAGAGCAAGAAAATGTTTCTAACTTGCTGCAGAGCTACAGGGAAGCAGACCTAAGAAAGCCAGTGAGGGGTCTAAAGGCAGGAACAGAGTCTGTGTCCATCTCTTATTTCCGTCCTTAATACAGCTAGCCTAGGCTATACTTGGGAGGCGGGACCGGAAGTAAGAGTTCCCACAAGTTGAGGAAGGAAAGGCATCACCCATGCTTCCAGGGATGAGGAGAACATGAGAATGCTCATTTAGTCAACATATACTTGTTACGTATCTATTATGAGCCCAGCACTGGGAATGCAATGATGCGTAAACATAGAAACAGCCTGCCTTCATAGAGCTTTCCTACTCGGGGGAGCAGACATCAACAAAATTGTCCCACAAACGGATAGAAAACTACAACTGTGATGAATGGAGAATTTGACTTGTGTCTGGGCAGTCAGAGAAGGTTTCTTGAGAAAATGACACTTTAGCTGAGAGCGAAAGAGTGAGCAGGAATTATGAACCATCTAGGACAGTACTTCTCAAACTACCTGCAGTGAAGGACCAGGTTGGTTTTTCTGCCTAACCTACCGCAGATTGATATTTTCATAAAATATCAAAAATGCCATGGCAATGTCAAAATGTTATAAAGGTTTCTAAACGTTTACTCGCCATTTTTGTACTTGGGCCAGTTACAAGCAGTACACGGCCCAGCTAGTTCTTGGACCACAGTGTGAGCAGAACTGACTCAGGGTAAGAGCACAGGGAAAACATACAGAAAGGCTGTGAATTAACAGAACAGGTGCTAAGAATGTGTAAGCGTATTGCTTTCATAACACAGACTACTAAAGAGGCTACTTCTTGTGGATCACTTGACAATTAAAAAAATATATTAATAGCTCAGGGATTAACTCCAAAGGAGTCATAGCCTTTGTTGAGGCTAAGGTACAGAACTCTATGTCTACATTAGCCATCTTTTTATGTTTCTAAGTATAGTTCAATAACTAATGACTAAGATTTGAATGCAAAAAAATGCCATGTACAATTATAGATGCAACAGCATAAAATCACCAGAATTTTTTCATGCTTTTATTTTTTAAATTGAACCACTTGAAAAGTAGACAGCTAAAAAAATGCAATTAACCAAGTGCATCTATAATTATTGTATACTCAGCAGGTACACTGGACACGCCTCTGTGAAAATGAAGAGTAAGTGCATTTTCTTTTAAAGTTGACCTCAGCATTGCGGTATGTGTTGGCCATAATGACTAGAAAAGGCTTTCTGCAGAGAAATATTCTAACTAGAAAAAAAGCATAATTCTGTCTTTTTTTTCTATGAGGGTTGCTCTATTTTGGGCTTTAAAAATCCTTTATAACAGGGCAAAGGAAACATAATGCATTCATAAAACTACATCTCTTTAACTTCTCAAGCTTTTTATTTTCTGAAGTTGCTAACTTATTTACTGACTTACTTAAAAGTTCAGGGTAACAATGCGCAAACTGCTAGGAAGAAACGAATAACTACTAAAGGCTAGAGCTGGAAAAAAAGATATAAAAACATTATGAATAGAACAGACCTCAAAGAGATGTCTGGTCTTTACTTCAAACAGTGCAAAGTTCCCAGCATCATTCATGACATTCACGAAAAACTGAGGAGAAAAATTAGCTCCCTTATTCCTGCAAAGAATCCAATCTATCTAGATCAGTGGTTCTCAACCTTGGCTGCACTTTAGAATCACCAAGAGAGCTTTTAAAAAATACTTATGCCCAGGTCCCATCCCAGAACAATTAAATTAGAATTTCTAGGGGATGGGGGTCTGGACAGTGGTAGTTTTAAAAGCTCCCCAGGCGATTCTAATGTGCAATGAGGGCTGAGAATCACTGATTGAAATCATGTGCAGAGAGATGCAAATCCTAGAAGAGTGAAAAACGTATTGTTGCATCTCTTGTATAATTACTGCCTTGGTCTTTGCACACATGCTAGTAATAAGCCTACTTAATTCTACCCTTTGTACGTGTGACAGGGGCCGTCACAAATGGCACTGAAATCTCCTCTCTTCCTCACCCACCATCCTGCCATGCCTGAGACAGATTTGAACTTACATAGGTTAGGATGTCTTCTTTATCTTTTGGTAATTCACTACTTTTGGGAACTGCTAAAAAATCTCTCTGTGAATATATTATTGCAGTAGCAAAATTTAAAAGGTGTGTCCACACTTCAAGAACTATGATTTGGTAGTTTTAACACATAGACAAAAATCCATCTCTGAAATAATTTATGGTTACAAAGGCACCTAGCAGTGACTCTAAATGTGCTTACAGTTTAACTAGGCTTTTGATTAGGAAAAGAAACAGATGCATTCCGAAGATTTATTAAAGTGATACAAATTATTAACCCTCACTAATGCATTAATTACTGGGTGAATGGTCCACACCAGGGTTCGCACCTTCAGCACTCCTGACAATTTGGGCTGGTAATTTCTCTGTCGTGGGGCTGTCCTGGGCTTGGTAGGATGTTTAACGTCTTTTTCTGGCATCTACTCTCCAGATACCAGTAGTACCTCTCCCCACTCCCCACCATCCCCAATTGTGACAACCAAAAATGTCTGCGGACATTGCCAAATGTTCCCTGTTCTCTGTTGGAGAACCACTGGCCTACCCACTAAGTATCACAAAGCAAGCAGCTAACCTGATCTTATTAAAACCAAGAAAGGTTCCTAAAAAGATACTCCTCATGCCCAAACAACCAGAGAACCCAGCCAATAAAGTCCTCTTTACTACAGAAGGATTGAGCTCTGGTTGTTGGCAGTAAACCATATCTTCCAACGGGACATATGTCAACACAGTGAGGTTTAGCGCATTTTACTGCTTAGATGAACAAAATCGGGTGAGAAAGATCTGCTAACAGAACTATCAAAAACCCAAAACAAGACATTTTTTTCCTAATGATGCAGTAGGGAGTTTGTAAGATGCAAACACCTGTGTTTCAAATATTACGGGGAGAAGACATAGTAAAGAAAGAGAAGTGGCAACAATTAATCCAGCATCCTGTGTTGGGGCATTTTACCTCCATGCCACGATCCTTGATCTAGGAGTGACAATAAGTCACCACCCCACTCCCACCTTCACCATAAGGGATTGGTGGTGGTGCCTGCCAACTCCCCCTGGCAAAGTCAATACAATCAGTCACGTTTAGGTTGCATAGAGAAAAGGGCCAGTGCTACAGAGAACCTGATTACTGCTGGGCCAGGACATAAATAGGAACTTGAAGCTGCCTTAAAGAAAAAACATGTCCTTCTGAAGCTTATAATCATTTGGGGTTCTCTTGGGCTATTGTCTTTGCTTTAGAAGCAGTAAAATGCAATCACTATGGAGGAGAAATTACCATTTCATGTAAAATTACAATGTTTTATTTTCCTCATCTGTCAAATGAAGACTGTGGACTAGGTTCTGAGCTATAAAATATGAAAAACCCCCTCCAATGGCAGTCATTGCTAATCAATCACAGCCTGGAAGAGACCCCAGAATCTTATCAATATAACACTCCTAACAACCACAACTAACAAATCGGAATGTTCAAAGAGATGAAATAAATTTCCCATCCTATATATGACATTAAGTAAAAAGGAGATAAAATCACATGCATACAAAATCAAACTTGGGAAAATAAAACATATTTGTGACAGACACTGTTAGTTGCTTCTCAAATATTTGACATCCCTAGCTAAATATGGGGATGTGACTGTGTTCTGGCCAACGAAATGTAAGTGCAAGTATTGTGTGGTAGTTCCAGGAAGGCTCATTAAAATAGTTGAGTCAACTGAGAGAAATCTTTCTCCTTCTTAAAGCAGGAGAGCAAGGTCATGGCTAGAGTTCTTGCAGCTATGTTGTACTTTGAAGTATCCTTGATGATGGAGACTTTTTTGCTTCTGACACCATGAAACCACAAACAAGCCCAGGACTTCTGCCTCTGGGCTTGCATACTGTAAAGGAGAAATAATTTCCATCATGTCTAAGCTTCTATTATTTACTTATTTCATTGAACACAGCCAAATCTAATCTTAAGATTTAGCACATAAGGCTGCCATTATTCTTGCCATCTTACCTCCTTAATAAGGATGAAATAAAGATGACAAAGGAATGAAAACTGACTGAATGCTTAGGTGCTTTGCAAACATTGTCAAAGAAAGGCATTTTACATGCATTTCTTATTTAACCTTCCTAACAAACATGGTTAGAATTATTTTTCCATTTAATAGACTAAGAAACTGAAGCTCTGAAAGATTTAGCAGTAAGTCCAAGATCAGAGAGCTGGTGGAAGGAAGAGATGAAATTTAAACCTAGTTTTTTGGATCTATGCCCATAGTCTTCTCATAATACCGTAGTAACATCAAAATCATTAAGTGATTGCTTATTAAGTGCAAATCACTGAACGAGATTATGTTGGACATAACAGAGGAAGTATCAATATAGGACATGGTGCCCACTCTGAAGAAACTTAAAATTGAGTGAGAGATTAAAACAAAAGTGAGAGACAAAATCTGATGCCCAACAGTTAAATAAACTATAATAAAAATGTCCCATTAGAGGATGTCGCTGACAAATCAATTCTAGAGATTTTGTTTGTTACATAAGCTAAGAGTTAGTGGTGACTTTTACTGCGAATATTCTCCTTGTGTGCCCTTCCTCCATCTCTGCCCTCCTCCCTCCAACCAACCTTCAACTGTGTTTTTGCTCTGGGCCTGATACCCTGCTTAGCACTGATGCCACAGAGGGGTGCGGCATGAAACATCACCCTCAAGAAGCTCAACGTAAAGCAAAGGAAATTCTCCACAGAAACGGAATGTATTCCAATGGAAATAATGAGCTGTAGATAATCTGAACAGATTGATGATGAAGGGGAAAACTGAAAGCGGTATTAAGAACTGCTTTCTCAAATCAGACATATGCCTGATGGATTTACTGATGATTTTTTCCACCACGTTTTTCAGATAATTTCAGGTCAAGAATAATCTGCAATGCTATGAAGAATACTCTAAGCTTGGGAAGCTATCCCCAGAGAGGTAGGATCTTCCAAAAAGGAGTCAGCTATTTTCCACAGTCACTCCTCCTTGGAACGTGGGGTAAGATGCAGTGGTAACTAGAGCAAAGCAAAGAAACGCCTGGGATACTGGCTTCTTTGATTTGAGGTTTTAAAATAGCTCAGTGAGTATCTAGAGATTAGGTAAAACTTTATACAAATATTAAGAATACGAGGCTAGGGGGGCTTCCCTGGTGGCACAGTGGTTGAGAGTCCGCCTGCTGATGCAGGGGACACGGGTTTGTGCTCCGGTCTGGGAAGATCCCACATGCCGCAGAGTGGCTGGGTCCGTGAGCCATGGCCGCTGAGCCTGTGCGTCCGGAGCCTGTGCTCCGCAACGGGAGAGGCCATAAGAAGAGGCCCGTGTACCGCAAAGAAAAAAAAAAGAATACGAGGCTAGGGACTTCCCTGGTGGGGCAGTGGTTAAGAATCCCCCTGCCAATGCAGGGCACACAGGTTCGAGCCCTGGTTCGGGAAGATCCCACATGCTGCGGAGCTACTAAGCCTGTGTGCCACAACTACCGAGCCTGCATTCTAGAGTCTGCAAGTCACAACTACTGAGCGTGTTGCAACTACTGAAGCCCATGTGCCTAGAGCCCGTGCTCTGCAACAAGAGCACCGCAACGAGAAGCTCACACACTGCAATGAAGAGTAGCCCCCACTCACCGCAACTAGAGAAAGCCCACGCACAGCAACCAAAACCCAACGCAGCCAAAAAAAAAAACAAGGCAGATGGGACCAGACTTGGGGAACCTAGATGCCAAGTAAATAACTGGACTTCAACCTACCATGTAACTAGACAAAAACCTCAAGTCATGGGTGATGCCACAATGGGCAAGATGACCAAATATCTCAGGATTATTAACAAGCTTCAGCACTTAGGGATGGCCTGGGGTTTGGGAGAGGTGGGGGATAAGTCTAGCATTTGGAGAGCAAGGAAGGGATACTTTCAGGAGTCTGTGCATACAGTGATAGCAGGGCAGGGAGGGGAGCTAACATATTGGTGAGCACTAACTGGAAACCATTAGTCACAACAATATCCTGAAACAGAACAGATAAATATGTATGACTTGTAACCATTCCACTAGACTAGGCAAAATACAAAGATTTCACTAGACTAGGCAAAGTACAAAGATTTGCAAAATAAAACTTCAAACTTCTTTACTTCCTAGTGCCTGGGCATTGAGGGCTCAGTAGGAACGTCAGGGCATTCTGAGGTGGGTAAATTATCTCAGTTTTGTACTTGGGGCATGGTCACCTCAGCTCTCAATTCTCTTTACTTGCTCCAAATTAAACCGGGAACATCCTGTTCTTACAAAATCAAGCAAGTATGAAGAGTGTCATGGAAACCACAAAATTAGCAGTGAGGCTATGAGCCAAGGATTCCTATACCTACCAATCGGTAGAGCTCAGTAATGCTGATGTCCTCTGGATCCACCATCGCGTACTCTTTCCTAGGCACCAGGTCCAGTCCCAGTTGTCTAGAAAACAGATTGCAAACATTTGGTGGAAGAGTTACCTTGATAGGATATATTAAAAATAATTATCTTTGGGCTTCCCTGGTGGCGCAGTGGTTGAGAGTCCGCCTGCCAATGCAGGGGACACGGGTTCGTGCCCCGGTCCAGGAAGATCCCACATGCCACGGAGCGGCTGGGCCTGTGAGCCATGGCCGCTGAGCCTGCGCGTCCAGAACAGGAGAGGCCACGACAGTGAGAGGCCCGCATACACCCCCCAAAAAATAAAATAAATTAAAAAAAATAATTATCTTTACTGTATCACCCTAACATTTGATATATCACCCACCATGCTTCTCTCACCCATATTTTTTACCTTATATTAACCTCTCACTGTGATTGGAGTAAGTGACTAGGCTGAATACCGGTCATAACTTGAGAAACAGAAGATGACAAAGGCAATTAAATGGGGTCGGGTGGGAATGGGCTGGCACTCTTGGTGGAGCACTCCTGTCACTGGGGGCCTCGGTAATCTATGATGGGGAACCTTTAGCACCCTACAAGCTATTACCACAGAAACCCTTCCTCCTTGTACTGGGGTGGAAACTAGAGATAGACATAATTTTGTTCTAGAAACAGAGTTGAGGAGAAGGAAATGTAGCCTTTAGGATTTGACCTGGCACCAAAATTCCTAGTTATATCCAGAGCTAACACATTAATAATAGGAATCTCTGGCAACACATGCATGGTCCTTATTCATAGCAAGTTCTGGGGTCAGTCATTAGGAGAAACTCAGTAAAGGCAGGGGAAAGAAATTAGGACAGCATAGGTCTACGCCTGGGGTAGCAAAAATGGCTTAATCTCTTACATCAGGTTTCACTGTGACTGATATGTGAATTACTATGCTAAGAAATATTCTAACGTTATATCCAGCCTCAGTGGGACCAAGTATGGTATCGGATTTGTGATGTCTTACCATGGACAGAGGAAAATGAGTATAATCTTGCCAGTTTCCCTCTAGTGACCTTGATAACATACTCCTCTCCAGGCATCCACCTTACTACACTGATGTCAAGGCTGTATAATTCTACTCATCTCCGTAACCATCACAACTATCCCAAAGGCTTCATGATGTCTCTCTACCAGACTCCCCTCAATTATCCCACTCCGGGTCTCACACTTAATTCTCTGAGGATATTTTGCTCTACATCCCTTCCACATCATTACTCTCTCTAATACGGAAGCCTTCCTGCATGGCATTTCCAATTATACAACCAAAGCCTTCTTACTTTTGTATTTTAAAAACATCCTAAAATAGATGGAGAGATATACCATGTTCTTGGATTGGAAGAATCAACGTTGTGAAAATGACTCTACTACCCAAAGCAATCTATAGATTCAATGCAATCCCTATCAAACTACCCCTGGCATTTTTCACAGAACTAGAACAAAAAATTTCACAGTTTGTATTGAAAAACAAAAGACCCCGAATAGCCAAAGCAGTCTTGAGAACAAAAAAAGGAGCTGGGGGAATCAGGCTCCCTGACTTCAGATTATACTACAAAGCTACAGTAATCAAGACAGTATGGTACTGGCACAAAAACAGAAAGATAGATCAATGGAACAGGATAGAAAGCCCAGAGATAAACCCACGCACATATGGACACCTTATCTTTGATAAAGGTGGCAGGAATGTACAGTGGAGAAAGGACAGCCTCTTCAATAAGTGGTGCTGGGAAAACTGGACAGGTACATGTAAAAGTATGAGATTAGATCACTCTCTAACACCATACACAAAAATAAGCTCAAAATGGATTAAAGACCTAAATGTAAGGCCAGAAACTATCAAACTCTTAGAGGAAAACATAGGCAGAACACTCTATGACATAAATCACAGCAAGATCCTTTCTGACCCACCTCTTAGAGTAATGGAAATAAAAACAAAAATAAACAAATGGGACCTAATGAAACTGCAAAGCTTTTGCACAGCAAAGAAAACCATAAACAAGACCAAAAGACAACCCTCAGAATGGGAGAAAATATTTGCAAATGAAGCAACTGACAAAGGATTAATCTCCAAAATTTACAAGCAGCTCATGCAGCTCAATAACAAAAAAACAAACAACCCAATCCAAAAATGGGCAGAAGACCTAAATAGACATTTCTCCAAAGAAGATATACAGAATGCCAACAAACACATGAAAGAATGCTCAACATCATTAATCATTAGAGAAATGCAAATCAAAACTACAATGAGATATCATCTCACACCAGTCAGAATGGCCATCATCAAAAAATCTACAAACAATAAATGCTGGAGAGGGTGTGGAGAAAAGGGAACACTCTTGCACTGTTGGTGGGAATGTGAATTGGTTCAGCCACTATGGAGAACAGTATGGAGGTTCCTTAAAAAACTACAAATAGAACTACCATATGATGCAGCAATCCCACTACTGGGCATATACCCTGAGAAAACCATAATTCAAAAAGAGTCATGTACCAAAATGTTCACTGCAGCTCTATTTACAATAGCCCAGAGATGGAAACAACCTAAGTGCCCATCACCAGATGAATGGATAAAGAAGATGTGGCACATATATACAATGGAATATTACTCAGCCATAAAAAGAAACGAAATTGAGCTATTTGTAATGAGGTGGATAGACCTAGAGTCTGTCATACAGAGTGAAGTAAGTCAGAAAGAAAAAGACAAATACCATATGCTAACACATATATATGGAATTTAAGGGGGGAAAATGTCATGAAGAACCTAGGGGTAAGACAGGAATAAAGACGCAGACCTACTGGAGAACGGACTTGAGGATATGGGGAGGGGGAAGGGTGAGCTTTGACAGGGCGAGAGAGAGTCATGGACATATACACACTAACAAACGTAGTAGGGTAGATAGCTAGGGGGAAGCAGCCGCAAGGCACAGGGATATTAGCTCTGTGCTTTGTGACAGCCTGGAGGGGTGGGATAGGGAGGGTGGGAGGGAGGGAGACGCAAGAGGGAAGAGATATGGGAACATATGTATATGTATAACTGATTCACTTTGTTATAAAGCAGAAACTAACATACCATTGTAAAGCAATTATACCCCAATAAAGATGTTAAAAAAAAAATCCTAAAATTCTGTGACCTCCCCAAAACCTCATTAGAGGTTTCATAAGTAAAAACCTCTTATTAATTCAGCACATACTTCAAGCCAGGTACTTCCCCAGCCACCCTGAGGGATTGTTGGTTTTAAGATTACAAGACTGTGGCCCTCTTGACGGTAGGACTTGGCTTTTAGATACTAAAACAGTTTCTCACTTTTCTTCACTTATGTTTCTCTTTAACAAACTTAAAAATCACACTCCCATTCTCTAATTTTTGTTGAACTTTCAAAGCACAAACTCGGTAATTCATTTTCAAAATGCCCATGTCTCCCTGTTAGTTTCTGAACTGTGTCCTCCCAAAATTTGTATGTTGAAGCCTTAACCCCAATATGACTATATTTGAAAAGAGGTACTATAAGGAGATAATATAGGTTAAGTGAGGTCATTTGAGTGAGGCCCTAATCCAACAGGACCGGTGTCCTTAGAAGAAGAAGAGACTCCAGAGATTGTCCTTGTATGGACACAGTAAGAAGGCAGCCATCTGCAAGCCAGCAACAGAGTACTCACCAGAAACTGAATTTGCTGGTACCTTGCTCACGGACTAGTAGCCTCCAGAATTATGAGAAAATAAATATCTGTTGTTTAAGCCACCCAGTCTGTGGTATTTTGTTATGGCAGCCTGAGCAGACTAATAAATCCCCCTTGCTATACCTCATCAGGGGATTCTGATAGGGTCTGTTCCCCATTCTCCATCCCATCCCAAGAGAGGACCACTGCACTACAACATAAGATATCAGAAGACACCAGGTGAGTATTGCTGAGGAAAGATTATCTAGCAAAGGAAAGAGGATATAGGCATACCTTGTTTTTACTGCACTTTGTAGATATTACGTTTTTTTACAAGTTGAAGGTTTGTGGCAACCCTGTGTCAAGCACGCCTGTTTGTGCCATTTTTCTAATAGCATCTGTTCACTTCATGTCTCTGTGTCACATTTTGGTAACTCTCAAAATATTTTAAACTTTTTCATTATTACATTTGTTATGGGGATCTCTGATCAATGATCTTTGATGTCACTATCTTAATTGTTTTGACATTTTTTAGCAATAGAGTATTTTTAAATTAAGATATATATATTTTTAATACATATTGCCATTGCACATTAATAGACTATAGTACAGTGTAAACATGACTTTTACATGCACTGGGGAGTCAACAAATTTTGTGACTTGCTTTATTGCAATATCCGCTTTACTGCGGTGGTCTGGAACCGAACCTGCTTTATTGTGGTGGTCTGGAACTGAACCTATCTCTGCAGTGTGCCTGCATACAACACACGTGAATCATGGCACTTACCTCCTTCCCTGTGTCATGTTCCATGAGAAGCTGCCCTACCATACTTTCTTCTGGGAGGGGCAGGGGGCAGCTGAAGTAGTTTAGTCATCTGACCATCTCCCCTTCCCGAGCCATACCTGACTGGCCCACAGGTAGGCACCTGACCAAAGGACAAATAATCCCTGGACTGGCCAGCAGCTCATGAACAGCTGGTATAAAATGCTCAGTTTGAACATGAATAACGGATACTGGCTGTCAATGAGAACCTAGAAATTCACATAGCATCAACCATCTGAGAAACATGAAGGACAAGTGATCTACATCACTGCAGAATGACTGAGTTAAGACCAACTCCAGCAGCAGAGGTCTGGAGTAGGTGTGGGATCCAGAACCTTCCTCAGCTTTGGGGCCCCAGGAGCTGGTGATCTGCAAGTCTCTTCCTCTCATAAGGCTTGGATTATTCAACTTCTGCTGGCTTCCTGGAGTCCTAGCTGTGTGAAGAGACTTTGATATGTTTCTATTTTGTTCTGTTAATTCCTAGGTATATCCTTAGGATAACCCTCCCACTGTGTGAGGCTTCTAAGCTCACAGAAGAGGATCAGGACAGTGCTCTAAAAAACAAGAAGAAATGAGGCAAAGAGGGAAGGAACAGGATGGAAGGAGAGGACCTAGGACATGGGAAGCCAGCAAGGGAAATGGGTGGGTGGGGGGTTAGTTTTTATATTAACTCAGTCACTGAACTGCTTTGGGACATCAGGAAGGAAGAATGAATGGGTACTCTCTCCTGTATCATTATCACAGGAAAATCAAAGGACAGCACAGGACTCTACGGAGAACCGAGACAGGTGCTATTATTTTAAGTCTGTTCGAGGCTTCCAGGCGAGAACACTTCTTCTGATGGCCCCTTTAGGGAACAAGATGGGTTATCTCCTCCCCCTCCCCCTCCCCTCCCCCCTCCCCTGAAGCTTCCTCCATCTAGAGGGCTTCTCTTCACCACTCTTCAACAGTTTGACATACAACTTGAGATTGAACACATCTTTCACTTATGTTCATCCTGAGATCTACATGCTGATAAACAATTTTGCAGAACAATTTAGTTTAATATGCAAGAGAATTATCTGAATTTGCTTTCCACTTTTGCTTTTCCATTCAGTAAGAAAACTATATTTAAAGGAATACAGTAAATGTACAATCTGTAAACTGTAAGTCATTTTAAATAAGCTGTCAAAGAAATTCAAAGGAAACAGAATGAGACCTCAGAAAATTCATGAATTTGAGGATGATCTAAATAAATTATATTGCTCACTTTCATGCATCAATGTTTTACCAACTTACCATAAATTAGCCAAAGAACTGCCCAAAGTACAAGCTAGAACTTACATGAGTCCAAACTGAGCCATGATTCAGTCATAACCAATGTTTTTCCCTCCTTTCCCTTCTTTATGTCATCATCTTCCTTCCTAAAACTGAAAAAGTATCATCTTCTTGCCTGCTCTATATTTCTAAGCTATTTTTGATAAGCTAACTTCATCCAACTTTCTTCCTATTTACAAACTAGTCTTTTAAAGGAGGATCAGCACAATGACTAAGAGCCAATATAATTCAGAGAAAGCTCAAAGTTTTCTCAAAACAAACAAACAAAAAACACATGAAAGATGGGCAGCCTAAGTCATGGTCAAACAGTCTTCAGGGGCTCCCCTTGGTGGCGCAGTGGTTGAGAGTCCGCCTGCCGATGCAGGGGACACGGGTTCGTGCCCCGGTCCAGGAAGATCCCACATGCCGCGGAGCAGCTGGGCCCGTGAGCCATGGCCGCTAAGCCTGCGCATCTGGAGCCTGTGCTCCGCAACGGGAGAGACCACAACAGTGAGAGGCCCGCATACCGCAAAAAAAAAAAAAAAAAAGTCTCCAGATCCACCCCTCAAAGTGCTACCCCATCTCACACAGCGAGACCGGAGGCTCCATGCATGTGGCTGGCAAATCATCTCTCTCAGGAAGTGCTATGTGCTTTGAATCATGTTGCCCTGGAGCGGAAAGGGGCCTTGGACCTCTTCTAGCTCAACTTACTCCTTCGACAAGTGAGGAAACTGAAGTCAAGGAGGGCTCTGGAATTTGCCTCCCATCATAAAAAAGCAGAGTTCCGAGTACAATATCTTGCTGCATTCCAAACCTGCTCTTGTTTTTGACTCCCCAGAAGGAATAAATCTCCCTGAGATAAATGAATTAGGGCTGCTCTCCCGACTGTGGGTAAAAGGATGAATGGCACAGCTCACTCAACGAAATACCAGAAGGACTCTGGATGAGACAGAGGTTTAAAATGTGTTAGTGGGTCCACGTCTTCATACCTGTAGTATGTGACGTCTTGGCAGGAAACAAAACTGGCTTCTGATAAAGCGACTTTCTATGGTTAGAGGAAGCACACTCTCGTTTCAGATCAGTTTTTCCAGATTCAGCAAGAGGCAAATTTATCTGTGGTGCACATTTTACTGCCTTTTCCTTTTTCTGTCTGCTTTTCTTTTATTCTGTTGCCCTAAGATCCTTTGAAGGTCCAAATAGCAAATGGGGATTTGGGGAGAGGAAACGGAGGGAGGCTATGACCTTGTAGGATACCGAGGGACCATTTACCTTCCTTAAACTTAAGCCCATACAAGTCTAACATCATAGTCAAAGCCGGTTTATTCTAATTTCTCCCCCATATATTAACATTCATACTTAGCACAATATCAGCCTTCATCAGAGCTTTAAGTGATTAGAGATACTATTTAAAGTGCTTGGCTGTTATTTTAGTTAGTCACTCACAGTTTTATTTAAAAGTAAATCTTGGTCAAGAACAGCTTTTTTACTGAGCTCTCCCAAGTAGCTCCTCAAAGAGACTAATATGTATACACAGGCAGAATCAGGGCAATAAGGAGAGCGCGCCCCCCTCCCACCCAGGGTACCTGCCCGAAGACTTTTAACAGAAGCTATTAGCATTAGGGTATCCCTCCAGATTACACCAACGACCTACTGCCACAATAAAGAAGAGGAATATATCTAGAAGGAAATTCACATGCCAAACCTAAAGCCTTGAAACAAGATGAATTTTTAGCAGACGCCCTGTCTGATTGACCCCAGTGAACACTTTGTATTTCATGAGCATTTGCATACTGTCAGAGCACACAGGGCAGTAGAGAACTGACAATGTCCTGGGACCCCCACCAGCCCTAGAGGATGCAGTTCCTGACTCTACTAGTGAGAGTTTGCACTAAGCCCCCCAAAGGGGAAAGATGGAAAAGCCTCCTCTGGTGTCTTCCAGAGATATGACTGCATAGTGGCTCACACCTGTGTTGCAGTCACATCTGTTGTGTTCAGCCACCAGAGACCACCCCCTCAGTGGCCAGTACTCACTCGTTGCCCCAGTCCAGGCGGGCGGTGATGTGGCGCTTCACGTCCTTCATCCGATCATGGGTGAGATGCCCCACAAGCACCTGCCGCCGCAGATCCAGGATTTCATTCATGATGTGCCACAGCCGGTGGAAGAGATCGCCTTCATTTCTCTGGGAAATACACAAATGCGGAAATTCAATGGTCAGTCACTGACACACGGGGTAACCACAAAGGAAATGGGGGGCAGTCCTGCTTACCCTCTGTGTGCTGGCCACTCTGTGGACAGATTCTCCATTAACAGACAAACTCTCCCCTCGGGTCCTCAAATGCACTCATTGCTCTACATGCTTTCATCCCATTTCACAATGCTGTTCTCCTGCCCAAGAATCCAACTTCACTTCTCAGACTCCCCAACACAGACATTGTGTCCCAGGGTCCTCACTAAGTCTCCACACCCAAGCTTGGTCTCTGGCTTTACTTACTCTGCTTCCGTTTCCACCTCAAATCCTCTTTCTTTAGCTCCATCCAATTCTACTACCCTTCAAGGCTCCATCCGACTTCCACCTCCCTCAGGAAATCTTCCCCTTACAACTCTTGCTCACATTCTTTTTTCCCCTTCTCTGAAGTATGCCTGCATGTAATTAAAGCCAATTCAACAGAAAACACGGTTTTCCAATTATTTCTTACATGTTGGTCTTAATGCTTTACTGTGTTCCCATCAGAAGCTGGGTACACAGAGGGCTCTCACACTCGTTCATTGATGAATTTTCACTGCTATTATCTGGTCAGTATTTAGACTTAAAAAGAAATGTTTTCTTTCTTACTTGTTGAACATTCACGTAAATTCAGGCTATTCTCCTGTGAAATTCATCAAGCGAGGAGGCTTAGGTGGAAAAAAGACAGGTTAAACTCCTGGCTTCAAATCTTGGTTTTGCCACTCACTAGTTTTATAGGCTTTGAGTATGGCTTTTGCCATCTGTGAAACAGGCACAGCACTAACTTCCTGTAAGGTTATTTTATGGATTAGAGATAACATTTGTGAAGAGACCCCAATAGTACACTGATTAAGAGCACAGACTTGAAAGACAAACTACCTCAATCTGCATTCAAATTTTGCCCTTCACTGACTGAAAAACCTTTGGCAGTGTATTAACCTCTTTGTGCTTCTTTTCTTATCTGTAGAATGGCTGTCATAGTACCTATCTCATAGGCTTGCTATAAGGATTGATGACTTCATATATTAAAACTCTGAGAACAATGCTTGGCCCAGAATAAATATCATGTAAGTAACAGCTGCTACTAATGCTGTTATCATTAATGTTCTGATTCAGAATAAACCCTCTTATAAATATTGTGTCTTTATCAAAATCTAAATGTATGTCTCTTCCCCAGAGATATTTAGGGTAAACCTTTTATAAGCATTTCATCTTGCATCAACCCTTCATCTTTCTTAAGAAGAAGCCATGCTTTTACTTTCTACAAAAATTATTAGTAGGCTATATGAATAGTGGTATGAAAGTATTGAGATGATCGTTCATCTAAAGTCCTCTACAGAGATAAGCTGCCAGAAATACCAAGTTCTGGGTGATGGGTAAAGATGGTCTTTTTCTTTTTTTCTTTTTTTGGTAAAAAGTAGTGATGGATCTTCTGCTTTATCAATGCTTGGTGACTGGAAAAGCATTTTCATGTACTGTGCAGGTTAGGCAATGTGCCAGCTGACCAAGAAGGATTCTCCATGACACCATCCCTGATCCCCTGAGATATCAATAATCTTGCTCTCAACTCCTAGAGCACTCTCTTGAGCCTGTTCTTCTATAACCTCTCACTCTTTACTCACGTTATACACTCCCATACAAGTCATTACAAAGGTGCTATAATGTTTTAAGTCACTGGTCAGTGTCTGTGTTCTTCACCTGGTGTAAGCTCCCAACCACAATGGCTGAGACTGCACTACGTATTCCCAGCAGCTGAAGAATGAAATACCTTGATTTAGAGCTGTTAGTTTTGGTGGATCTTGAGAGGTGGGTTCTGTTTAGATCATATAAAAGAACAAGCAGGGAAGATCAGGAAAAACTTGAGGAGGATGGACCTAGAGATCATCCTACTAAGTGAAGTAAGCCAAACACAGAAAAACAAACATCATATGATTTCACTTATGTGTGGAATCTAAAAAAAATGTTGCAAATGAACTTATTTACAAAACAGAAGGAGACTCACAGACACAGAACAAACTTACAATTATCAAAGGGGGAAAGTGGGGGGGACAAATTAGGAGTTTGGGGTCAACAGACACATACTACTATATATAAAACAGATAAACAAGGACCTACTGTATAGCACAGGGAACTATATATTCAGTATCTTGCAATAACCTATAATGGAAAAGAATCTGAAAAAGGATATATATATATATATATGTATGTGTGTGTATATATATATATATATATATATATATATATATATATACACATATATATAACTGAATCACTATGCTGTTCACCTGAAACTAACAACATTGTAAATCAACTATACTTCAATTAAAAAATTAATTAAAAAAAAAAAAAAACTTGAGGAACTCTGTGGTCAGAAAGAAAAGTTCACTTGAGTCAAAGAAATTACATAAGGAAAATATAAGTCAAATCTCATGCAGCCGGGGAGAGAGTCAGCTCTGCTTAAAATGACTGTCACAGTGTGAAAGTCACTTGTCCTGCTCTTGGGGAAGGCGTTCTGCAGTTGTCCAGAAGAATGGGCTTGATTTCCTAATAATGTCACCTCTAGTTCTTAAGTCTAAGAGAACATTGAGCTGAGAAGAAGTCAGATCCTTTATAAAAGGAAAACAAGTTGGTCCGCTTTCCCTTTCAGGAAGAGGTGGCAGGAACAGTGACATACTGCAGTCCTGACCAGCAAACCCTCCCTACTAGTGCATGAAAACAGTACATATCTGTTTTGACAGCTAGTCAGAAAATGATGTTTCTTTAAAAACTGGATTTTAAAAATTGGATAGTTATGAAGACTGTTCAGGAAACGTGAAGAATGCTTTTGATTTAATGTCAAATGAAAAAGGTAGGGTACAATATTAAACACTTAAAATAGAAAAATATCTAAACATTTTTACAATGTATCAGAAAATTTCTGCAATATTTTTTGCAAAAAGTGAACTGTAAATATTTTAGTGTTGTAGAGAATGGGTAAGTTTTGGTTTGCCTCAAGATGAAAATAATATCATTTTTTGAGCAGCAGACCTCAGTTTACAGCCAGGCTTTCCCACTTAGCATGGGACCCTGGATAGATTATCTTTGATGAGCTTCGAGAATAAAAACTACCTGGCAGAGTCCCACAGAAGAGAGAGGTGAAATACCCACCCAAAGGCCCGCACAAAAGTACTTGGTAGAAGATGGCTGCTGTATTTCTCCTAAAAGTTTTGTGGTTAGATTACTGATACTTTACTAAGTGATATTTTAAAGGACATTAATTAGGCCATTACCAATGTTATTAAAAAGAGCAAGTAGCATTTCTCAAGCATCTGCCATGTGCTTTTTTATGCTAAATGCCCTACATATATTAAGTATATCTCATATACTACTTACAATTGACAAGATATTAGTGGCTCATCAAGCACCTTCCAGTGGAGAAGCTTGCAGTGGAGAAGCTAGCCTTAAAACTGTTAGGAAAGACCACAGACAGTACCCCAATACACTCAAGCATGATGAACTTGAACTAAAACATTTAGCAAAAACGTTTACATCAGGAAAAGAGAAACCAAAAGGTCTGACAGAGTCAAGTCAGCCTCCTTCTCAAGGTCAAAAACCTGGTACTTCCAGGATAAACTTCATATTTTTTCCTAATAGAACTGACTACCATTCCAGTATCCAAGGAAACTTAGAAAAAATTCTCTCTGTTTCCGTCACTTAGGACGGTAGGAGGTGAGAAGGTTACTCCTAGAGCTTACAACACATAGGTTTTCAAGCCAATCAAGTATGTCCCCAAAATAGATGCTCGCAGCCTCAAAAGCAGGCAAAAATAGCTAGATAAGGAAGAATCAAGTGGAAATTCAACTCTGTTCCTCACCAGCAGCTACATAAAAGGAAAAGTGCTGGTGCCTTAGCTCAGCTAATGGTTGACAATTACACTGTCATTATTTTTATAGTGGGTACTTAGGATGCAGTGATTTGAAAATTTCACATAGTTTCATTTTCCATGTTAGTGTCAGGTACAATATTAAATGAAATAATACTTGGGTTTTATATTCTTTCCAACACAAATTTTTTTAAGTCTAAAAAGGAGATCTGCATTTCCTTTGTAGTCTCCCAGCACAGAGCCCTTGAGTTCAGTTATCTTGACAGTGCATTTACCTCACCCCAGCAAAGCCTAGACACTGTGTTTCATCTAAGATCATCTTGTGGATTTGAGTAGTGAGCTCTAACGCCACCAGCTCCAGGAGGGCATGGTCAGAGAAATCCAACATCAAAAGGGTTTTTATTAGTGACTTTTAAAGATTTTCTTGCCTCAATGAACTATCCTATTACATTTCCTTTTTCTAATTAATTAATTTATTTATTTATGGCTGCACTGGGTCTTCATTGCTGCACGCAGGTTTTCTCTAGCTGTGGCGAGCAGGGGCTGCTCTGCGTTGCGGTGCGTGGCCTTCTCATTGCGGTGGCTTCTCGTTGCAGAGAACAGACTCTAGGCGTGCGGGCCTCAGTAGTTGTGGCTCGCGGGCTCAGTACTTGTGGCTCACAGACTCTAGAGTGCAGGCTCAGTAGTTGTGGCACATGGGTTTAGTTGCTCCTCGGCACGTGGGATCTTCCCAGACTAGGGCTCAAACCCATGTTCCCCTGCATTGGCAGGTGGAATCTTAACCACTGCGCCACCAGGGAAGTGCCCCTATTGCATTTTCTATGTAGCAGAAAATAAAAATGGTCATTTTGTGCCCATATCCCTCACTAATTTGGATTTTCTCTTTGACAGGCTATTTCAAATCATTTTGTCAGGATAAGTACACCTTTGTATTTTGAGCACATCCCTTCAAATGATTAAGCTGTTCTATAAATTCCTTTGAAAATCAGAGAAGAAATAAATTCATCTTCCCCAAAATGTCACCCCCAATTCCCCATATACAGTGGTTCAGAGTGAGGGGAGGATACTAGATTTACATCTGAATCCCAGCTCAGCCATTTTCCAACTACTTGGCCTCCAGCAAGTTCTTCACTCTCGGCCTCATTTTCCTCATTTGTAAACTCAGGATGATCATAGTCTTTTATTTCCTTGAGTGGTAGTAAGGATTAAATGAGATACTACATATAGAGTACTTCCCACAGGGTTTGCACCACAGAAGACTCTCAGTAAGTATAACATGTAAATAGGTATATATATATATATATATATATATATATATATATATATATATATACCCAAAACACTGACCCCTTTTTTCCCCAAGAAACATTTCTTTCTCTTGTATATTTAGAACATTCTCATTGATTCTGGCTAAGCAGCCTATCATTTTTATTATACTTGAATAATTTATAGAGAATTAGAACATAAAAAATACCACCAATATGAAAATTGTATTGAAAATAAGTTTAGTTCCCCCTGAAAATTAAATGTATTCAGAAAGCCTAACCCTGGTTCCATGTAAACCATCCTATTTGATTAGATGCCAGGAAAGTGATCTTTTACCTTCGTGCGGCTTGAAAAAGAACTTGCAAAATCCATTCTAGATGGACACAGGGATTAAAACAACACTGAGTCTTATTAAGCTCTCTATCCCTAATTCCTGGAGGAGTACTAGTGACTTACAGCATGTGCTCAAATATTTCTTAAAACAATTCTTTATCGGAAACATGATGCCATTAAAAAGTTACATACCACATAGAGTTGTTTCCACATGGTTCCCCAGTCTCTTAATGTTGATGTCATTTCCGTGATAACAGAGTCTTCAGTGGGAATAACCATTTCAAATTGTCTGTGAAATTGAACAACAACAACAAAGTGTATATGCAAATAACATAGGCAATAATCTTCTTTTAAACACTCTAAAAGACCAACCAGGAAAGGAAGCTGCAGAGTTATTTTTGGTTCTGCAGACAGTAACCAGGATCCGATCATGAACTTGTGTGAGGAATGCAAAGTGGGTTATGGCAGTACCATAACAGAACGACCAGCCACTTTATCCAGATCAAGTCTGAGCAGTGTGGTGGTGAAGCAACAATAGCAGAAGAGTTCTGCTCCAGCCACAGTTTGACCTCTAAAGAGCAACTCGTTTAACTTCTCCAAGTCCCAAAGTCCTTGTGTGTAACATGAGGTCACCAGGCTACATAAACTGTGAGACGGCTTTTGCCTTCCAAGCTCTATGACTATAGGACTCAAAGGGAGGGACAGGCTCATTCAACGATCAGGCTTTGATGGCTGCAAACATCTAAACTAACTCACCGTTCTAAACAACTAGACACTGATATACTGACTGAACACTCACTTGTTCTCATTAACACTTCATTTTCATGACTTGCCAACAAGACCATGAAAAATGATTACTACTATCAGTAATGTTGTCATGCATCACAGAACTTATTAAGGGTTTGACATCACAGATATTTGAATATCCATTGCAGAACGCTCCGCTCATGATTAAGGTAATATATTTCTCCTATTTCTTTTCTAAACGTCAGAAACTATACTTGGAAAATATTCATACCAACATCTAGCAGGGTATGTATAGTGGTCCTTATATTAAGGAGATATAGAAGGAGATGGAGGGAAAAAACAGAAGATTGAATTGGTCTTCTGTACTCTATCTTTGACATACAATAACCTTTTTTTCTTGCCTCTAGTTTCTTTTTTCAAATTCTTCCAGTTTTTGCGCAGCTTAAAATGGGTAAGTGCCTATTAATACTACAGCTTCTCAAAAGAATGCTAACTGACTGTACTGATGGGGATTATCTCTTCATTTGAGTATTTTTTTCCAAGGACAATATCTAATATGTAGACACTGAACCAGGTTACATGGACGATCAAGGAAAAATTACTTCATAGCATGAGGCCAATAACTGCTCTGCATTCCTTTTTGACGTTGTGTCCAAAGTGCATATAATTTTCTTTGTAAAGTTTTCTTGACAGCAAGTGTGGGAAATAAAATCTTGCCTTGATTTCTTCACCAACAGAGCCTCTTCTCATTTCATACTGCTGCTAAAGTACTGACCCTGTGAATGTTTTACTCCTTTCTAGAGATTAAACACTACTGAAAATGTAAAGCTGGGTTATAAAACTAGAAATAAAAGTAAACAGTAATATATGAACTGTGACATATATAGAACCTTTTATCAAGTCTACGTAATATGACATTTTTAAATGGTAGTGCATTTATTTTGCTTTTGAAGCAGCTGTTGCAATTTAAAGGATGAATATCTGGACACAGAGACTATAAAATGATAGAATGCAAGGTCAGGAGGGAACAGTGAATTTCCAGGAAAACTCAACAACCTACTTAACATTTAAAAACTGAAATGACCTCAGCAGGAATTAAACAATAGAGAAGTGACCTCACAAACTATAATTTAAGGACCCCGTCAGTCCTGCATTGCTCTGAAGACCCAGGAAAGAACATAAAGGCAATTCTGTCTGTGGGAAGTTGATTTGGGGTTTGTTCAACCAAAATGTAAATTTTTAAGAAGCACAGAATTGCCATTTTAGGTGAGGCAGCTGTTTCCTTTTAATTATACCAAAATCAACATTCAAACAGTCTGTCATAAGTAGTTGCCCCTGAAATTATATTTTGTTCAGTTATTCTGAGATGAACTTTGCAGCTATTTCATCCTGGTGGGCAATCAGGGTGCTAATCCTCTGAAAATAAGGCAGGTAACATCAAAATCCCAAAGAGGTTCCTCTCTGGGAAAGCAATCACCTGGCAACACGTGTTTTTGAATGTTTTCAGGCTAAAGTTTTTCTTCCAGTTAATAGTCCTAGAACCTAAAGTCTCAATGAATTCCAACATTTTTTTTTTAAGAAAATAAATTTTGGTTCTCCCCTGAAGTTCTCTTGCTGTATAATGTTTATCATGCCCTCTTTCAGGTGGAGAACCCACAACCAAGTCTTAAACTTACACGACCAAATTCTGAGACACCTTTACCCATATATAAACTTCCTCGGACTCAAGGGAGCCAGATACTCACCACTTACTGGCTGGGACAAAAATAAAAATAAAAAAATAAAAGAAGATACTTGTTTCAATTAAAATTATGTCCCACCCCAATACAGTTTGAGAGAGAGGACTTTCACTGGGTGAAGTGATGCTTGACGTTTTTGCTAGCATCTTCTCTTTTCTCTTCCTCGGTCAGAAGGTAAGATGGGGGCTGGGTGGCCCTCTGCTCTGGAGAGTTGAGGGGATCAGGGTGGGGCTTGGGGCAAAGGCAGCAAAGAACTCTGGCTGCAGGGGGTCTGCTCAAGTGGACTCTTTAAGGGACAGGGTAGAAACCCTGGGTTTCAACATTGCCTAGACCAGATCACTAGGGCAGAAAGGTCAGAACAAAGAGTAAGCATGTGTTTTCTGGAGTGTCCCTTGGCTTACTTGAAGGGAGCTGGATAGAGCCTGGTGGAAGAATTCCAAAAGGATTAATAACTCTGCTTGACTCACTTCTGGTGGATTATAACTGCACAACATTTCTGACGGACACATATTTTTTAAAAGAGTAATAGTAGTGGTAATTATTAGAATTATGTTTTTAATCTACTGTTTTAAATAATTACTACTACTATCAAAATAATAATAATAATACTGCTTAAAGTAACTGACATATAGAAGACATATAACATAAGGATCTCCTAGACTCTTTAAGTTTTATCCACATACTCAAAGTAGTTATACCATATACTCTCAGCCACCTGAAGAAATTATTTCACTGAGCTAAGATTTAATACTCTACCTTTATAGAGAGTGGATATAAGAATCACCCATTTGAATAGCCTCCATGGAACTTTTCTGGTAAAAATAAAGTTTGAAGATATAATTTAATATGCTTTAAAATGTGCTTTAATAAATTCCTATTTTTTGCCATTTGATGAATAATGAAATTTTTATGGTACAACCTGCATTGTTTCTTTTGTCATAAAATGAAAATTATTCAGTGATCCAATGCATATTCCTTGTGACATTGGCAGCAAATATTTGGATTCACTTAAAATGAATAATCTGCTTATGTTAACCACTTAAATAAGCAAGTGCTACTCTTTCATTCTGTGATATTGTATTTGAATAATCTTTTATCATAACAGCTGCTTTAAGTCCTTTTGGACACAGACTGGGAAAACCTTTTCAAATATATCAGAAATCCTAAGTGATCAATGAGCTCAATCAAACAAACAGCACAGAAATGATGTTCTCTGAAGCAGAATAGTGGCTTTGTGAAATGGTCACACAAGGATATGGTATTAACCCCAAATAGGAAAATAATGGCAGACTTGGCTGCTTATAATTCAGTAGTGAATCTAGGAAATTCCTGGGGTTGAGACATGACTCAGCATTTGATGGGTGTGACTGCCATGCGTCCCTACACAGCAGGAAACCAAGAAAAACCAACTCCTTTTGCTTAAAGTAGAAACTAACACACCATTGTAAAGCAATTATACTCCAATAAAGATGTTAAAAAAAAAAAAAAAAGATTAGGCCGATTCCATGATTTCTGGACAATGAGAGACCTCCAGAGCCCTAGATCCTACTGTTGTCCAACACACAGATGTGGTTCTTTAATTTTCTCCACCAACTGCCTTAGTGTAATCTGTCTTTATCAAACAACACAGACAACGGCATGATTTTCTATAGTTCATTTTTCAAGACAATTACTAAGTCTTCAAATTCCAAAATAAGTAATGGTTCTATGAAAAATCCTTCAACTACTAATAAAATTCATTTCTTACCCTTTGTTCTTTACACAGGCATTTTTCAAGTGAACGTAGCTGGAAGGAAATATACCCTGGAAGAGAAAACATGCAGGTTATGGTTCTAGCTGTCTATTACAGCAGAGTTAGTTTTGTAAGTCATATGTATAAAATATAGCCACACAACCATAACAATACTAGGAAGAAGGAATCTCTAACATATTCTTTAGGCTAAATCTATTGTAGCTTAGACCCATTCATTTTATTTTCTACTACTTACCAGTTTACAAATTTAGAGATACTTTAAAATAAATATAATCAAAAAATTAAATCCCACTCAAAAGTATATTCTTTATAAAACAGAAAATTTTTATATTTTCAAGAATTCTATATAGAAAGGATGTTGAATAAGAATTTTTTTTTAATACTCCAGTATTGAAAGAAGGGGGTTTTTGTTTGTTTGTTTTCATTGTAGTTCTTTTTCTTCTCTCCAAAAATACTCATGTGTCTATTTAAAAATATATACTAAAAAATACCACTATGAATCTGGAAACAATCTGTGTATTACATGTTAGGGAAGATCTTTGATGAAAACATAGCAGCAATTAATCACCAGGCTGCCATTTTGACGGGATAAAAATTAAACAAAAGAAGCCACGCTAGCTTAAAGCCTTTTATTGTAGGGAAAAGCTAGGGCAAGGAAATTATTCCTTTGTTCTAAATGAGAAATTGAAAAAAACAACATTAAAAAGAAGAGCATCAATTTTATTATCCATTAAACAACAATATTCTCTGAATGATTTTTTAGGTACAATTAAATGACAAATTCAATTAAATATTTAGGAAAACAAATGTCATTTGAATACATTATCACCACTGTGGATCCAAGGATAATATAAAATTTAACTAGCAAGTTCTCTAATATACAACAGTAGTAAATAGGTATATAGGTTAAAAAAATAACTTTTTTTTCCCTTTGGAATTTAAATTTACCTTAATATGGTAGGAATAACAAATAGAGTAATTATAGTAATTAACAAGAAAAAGTCAGAACTTGAGGTTCAAAGAGTAACAGAAGTAACAAACCATAACACATTTTTTCTCAAGCATGTACTAAATGAAAAATTAAATACTGAAGCTACATTTGCATGTGCCTGCAGATGTCCAAAAATAACTTTAAATGAGGGTTAAAGTATCAGGCTCTCCTTTAGAATGGCCTAAAATAAATGAAATAAAGTAATAAACACAGTTGGATGATCCGGAAAAAAGGTATATTTAAGCAGAAAGGCAGACAAAAGAGTTTAGATTACTTATATTAGACTTTGGTAATGAGAAATGATACAATTTCTTATCTACAATCCTAGTAAAACCAGAATTAAACTGAAAAATGAACATGACATGTAAAAAAATATTAGAGAAATGTGGGTAGCATGGGTAGATTAGAACAAAGTATTAGAAAAAGTATAGATATTAGCGAGGATTAGTGTCAAAACCATAAACTACATAAATGAAAGGTAAAAGAAAAATCATATTACTTCCTACTATAATTCTTTAGGATGTATATAGCTATATAAAGGATAATGAGTCTTAGTTTTTGTCTGTAATGGTAAGAAAGATGGACTCTTTATATGATTTTCCCACATTTCAGCTCCTCAAATCCAAAGGGACTCTTAACATACCCTACAATAAACCTGTTTCTCCACACCAACTTTTTACAAATGATGCCACAAACAACTTAAAGATTAAATACCTCTATTCAGTGTTTCTTTTGGAATATATATATTTCCCCTGCCTGAATTTTACTTTCACTCTCTGTGAAACTAACACTTCAAAAAGATTTTTTTATATATATATAGTAAGCCTATTAAGGTCTTCTCAGTATAAATTTCAAGAGCTACATAGGATTATCATTTGAATAGCATGTCTTAACTATAATCCAAGTTCAAAAGAATTTCCAAAATTATGAAAATCTGTATTGCCATTTAGTATTTCAACTAAGAGTCCCAACTGTAATTTCAATTGTATAATGAAATAAAGAAAAATAACTGTCTTTCTTAAAAATCCCATAATTATGGTTAAAAGCAATAATTTTTACCTTGATATTTGGGTTTTTTAAGGCAAATCCTCTGTACCAGCCTGTGGAGAAATAATCATGGTCATATTTCAATAAATCATTACAATACTTTGAAGAAATGATTAGAAATCAATCTGTCCTTTACTGATGGAATTTTACCCTACATATAAATATTCTAGGTATAAACATAATGGGGGTTGGGATTAGGCTCGACTAACAGTCAAGTGACTACTAGTTTAAGTCTTCTATTAATAAAATCATTTACAAATTGTATTGGAAACGTACATGAAAAATAGAAGCATGCATAACGGAAATAAAGGCTTTGGAATCAGAGTATTGCGCTTAAATTCTGGCTTTGCTACTTATTAGCTGTTGAATCTTGGGCAAATTAATTGACCTCTCTGAGCTTAGTTTCACTTCATTTTATAAAACGCTACACTACAGCCCAGGGAAATTCAAAAATCTACACAAGATTTAACATAGTTCCAAATTCTCTTTGCCTGACTACAAAGCCCAGACTATACCATCAAAGCATAGTGCTCAGCCAGCAGTTCTGTAGTGAATTCACACATTTCTTCAGCTTACTGTCTTGGGTTAGGATCAGTCTGATAGCCTAAGAAGAGTGAAGCCAAGTCTCATCTATTAAGAGAACTAATGGCACTCTTTCATCCACACATAGTTTTTATTCTGTAGAACGCCTGTTACTTAATCTCCAAGGAACTCTGAATCAATTTTACGGCACTATCCTTAATGGGGAACATATCTTTTTATAGTTTAAAACAATTACAGGGTGTGTATATATATATACATATATAGATAGATAGATAGATACATATACATATTTATATGGTTAATATATAGCCCCCTATTAATGTATTATTTTCAATTTATTTTTTCTTCAAGAACAAAAACCATTTTGCTTATTGGTAAGAAATTATTTTTATCATGTAACAAATGTTCTATGGAATTGAATCTTCTTTTGATTAATTGAACTTTTAGAAAGAAGTATTTGAGATTTGCATTTAAATATTTTTGCTCCTCATAAGTTTTCTCAAAAGAATATATTGTAAAACATCACTCTGAAATCAATCTGGAGAGAACAGAATGAATTGAGAAATGGAATCTCTATAATGTCAGGGTTTACTATATCCCTTAAAGACATCCATCCAAGAAATATAGCCATTCTTAAACAACTATTTTAACAGAAACCAAAACTTTTTGAGAATTGCAGATATGTCACAGAGAGGTCTCTGTCCAACTACATCATACAGAAAGGTTTTCAGGTTATAAAACAGCTCCCAGGGGCTTCCCTGGTGGCGCAGTGGTTGAGAATCTGCCTGCCAATGCAGGGGACACGGGTTCAAGCCCTGCTCTGGGAAGGTCCCACATGCCGCGGAGCAACTAGGCCCGTGAGCCACAACTACTGAGCCTGCGCGTCTGGAGCCTGTGCTCCGCAACAAGAGAGGATGCGATAGTGAGAGGCCTGCGCACCGCAATGAAGAGTGGCCCCCTCTTGCCGCAACTAGAGAAAGCCCTCGCACAGAAGCGAAGACCCAACAGAGCCAAAAATTAATTAATTAAAAAACCAAAAATACAGCCCCTATAGTTGTGAAGCCCATTTTCACCAATTCAAAACAGACTTTATATTTATCTGTAAAGAAAATAGAAACAAAATATATCTGGCAATGACAGAGAAAACCTTTATTTTTATTAGTTACATTGGACAAAATAAATGTCCATGTATCACCACAATTTAATAACAGGCTCTAACTAAAAGTAATAGTTCTATTTGGGAGAACACAATTTTGCCAATAATGAACCTTGATATGATAGAATCTTACCATATTATAAATTCCTAATAAGGACAATATATTAAGAGGAAAAACAGTTATCTTTGGATATACTGATAGAACTTTACAATGTGGCCATTTTGATAAGAAAAAAAGAGTAGTCATTTCATCTGGGATCTTTTTAAGGACTAGAGTTTAAGGATGTTTTGTTGACGAGGAACAGAAGCATTTGAGAACATACATATTAGGTCGATTGAATGAGATACATAAATTAATCATACAAGTTCATTTAACTTTTCAAATGCAGTGAATAACTTCAGCCCAGATTTGAGGGAGGTGAGGAGATGGCTGCAGGACTAGAGCAGAGTTGGCCTGGGCAGGAGTCCCACCTGGAGGCATCTGGTTACCCAACCTGGGGTAAGGCATTTCTGCTCTAGACCTCTTTCTTTCTGTCCTGGGGAACCCACCAGACTCCTGACATTCTAAGAAAGGCCTTCTTGTTTGGCCCCAAGTCATGAACTTTCACAAATTCAATAGTCTCAATTGCTTTCTATGTTGGCATCTAGTGAATATAAGTAAATAATATTAGGAAAAAATACAATCAGCTTAAAAATACCGAATAATGCTTTCCCATAAGCCAAACATTCAATATGCAAGAAAAAAGTTTTGTTAAAAATGGTTCACTGTGGGCTTCCCTGGTGGCGCAGTGGTTGAGAGTCCGCCTGCCGATGCAGGGGACACGGGTTCGTGCCCCGGTCTGGGAGGATCCCACATGCCGCGGAGCGGCTGGGCCCGTGAGCCATGGCCGCTGAGCCTGCGCGTCCGGAGCCTGTCCTCCGCAACGGGAGAGGCCACAACAGTGAGAGGCCCGCGTAACGCATAAAAAAAAAAAAAAAAAAATGGTTCACTGTGACTACTGGGGAAATTCCAGGGATTGATAGAAGTATGGAAACAATCTGTAAACTTTATGAACTGTCCAGTGTTGCAGGAGATTGTTTATACAACCTCAAACAATCAACACTAGTCTACTTACCATCACACTTCTCCAGGATCTGAACTGTATCTCCAATTTCCAATGACAGGCCATAGGGGACAGTTCCTCGAAAACTGGCAATAACTGTAAGAAATGACATAGATTATATGGAGATGATCATCATATCAGTTACAGCCAGTTAATACTGCTTACTATTAAATGTTATTGACTAGGAAAAATGAATGTGAGTAGGAAATATACATTGATAGCTAGAGCCAGCTGTCATATCCTAATTTGACAGATTCTTGAAGAAAGTCAATCTTTAAGTTTACATAATTCGCCAACTTCTTGGTTGAATAAGTGTTATTAATACAAATTTCAAAGATGTGGAATTGGGCTTCCCTGGTGGCGCAGTGGTTGAGAGTCCGCCTGCCGATGAAGGGGACACAGGTTCGTGCCCCGGTCCGGGAAGTTCCCACATGCCGCGGAGCGGCTGGGCCCATGAGCCATGGCCCCTGAGCCTGCACGTCCAGAGCCTGTGCTCCACAACAGGACAGGCCACGACAGTGAGAGGCCTGCGTACCGCAAAAAAATAAATAAATAAAAAATAAGTAAGGAATATATTTCTTACTTATTAATAAGCTTGGTTTACCTTTCTGCTATGCTGTTTGCAGGATATTTCTTTTCCAGAAAGTCCTCAAGAGAAGGGACTGCACCTATTTGCTCATTAATATGTCCCCAGGGCCTAGCCCAGTATGTGGCATTAAAGCAGTCTTCTGGTTCTGTAGTAAGCAATGGTGATGCCTGGACCTCTCCCCTGGGTCTAAACACACGGCCACTGTGACAGTTCCCACATGCCTCAGCTCTCAGACCATTTGGAATTGAGGGGAGTCACCATTTAGCCTTAACCTAATGGTTACAGACTGATTGGTTTCTGAAACATTTCACAGGGCTGGGCAGGACTAGGATACCAGAGAGAAAGAGTGCACAGATTAACCATCCCTACATGATTTGAGTGGTTAAGGGAGAATAAAAGCACAGTGATTCTCCCCGGGAAAGTAACACTTGAGTCATAAAGGATACAAGGATAGAAAATTTTAAAAATGTACCTCAACACACGAAAAGAGAAAGAGACATCTCCTGTTAAATACTATACACGCTGAAACCACCTTGCAATTCACATCCAAAAAAACAATAGTAAATGCTTTGACTGCATGATTTTTAAAAGCCCAAAATTTTGGAAGTGAATTTTATAATTCTCTTTCAGATGGTGAGACTTAGATACAACTCCAATCCCCAAAATAAATTATTGTTATTGCTATGAATGTGTTTTAAAAGCCTGAAGGAATACATGAACCTGTCAATAAATGAAAACATGCCAATAAGTAATGGGCTTTCAGAGAAGTCTAAAGCTGTTTTACGATCTCAAAACAAAATTAGCGGTAGCAGTCAAAACACAGGACAGAAAACATAACCTAAAGTACATGAGATAGATAAAAAATAACTACATGGTAACCAAGTTAGAACATTTTAGATAAGCACTAGTTCATGATGTCATTTTCTAACTATAACCATAAATACCCTATGACCTCATGTTGATGTCCTAGAAGACATGTCTGCTTGAAAAATAATCAAAGGTCTGTATATCTTGACAGATTACTTCAAATAATAATTCAGAGACCTCTTCTTATAAGGGATCAACAACTGAATAGACAGCAGATTGAGTACAATTTAAAAGACTCCAAAGCAAGCTTGTACCCAGAATTGCCTGTCTACACTCATGAAGTTACCTTAATCTCTCACAACCCTAGTGTCTCAACCCTGCACTACTGATGCTTCTATGAGAGGTCTATGTGTACGGGCACCCAACCCAGCTCTGTACAGCTCTTACCACTCACAAACGCTCTTGTAACTCCCAAGGCTGCCATGACTATGTCCCCTACTGCTGGTCGCTCTGTCCTACCCCTCATCGCCTTCTCGAACATGGCAGTACCATTCACGAATTCCATTTCTTCACCATCCCTTCATGCCTCGGCCCTTCACTTCACTGTGTTCTGAAACTGCCCTGTTCCCTAACTGTGACCACATTCATATTGCCTTTCAGGAGTCTATCTTCTTTTGAATTTTCTACTGCTTCTCTCATACCCTCCAGCCTTCTTCTGTAGACCTTCTTTCCCTAACCCTCTTCTTAAATGTTGCTGTCAAAAAGGCTGGGTGTAGGAAAATAACATCAAACTTGGCATCATGAGACGTGGGTTTGAACCCAGATCGGACCATTTATTAGCTGTGTGACTCTGGTCAATATACCAACCTCTCAGAATCTCCATTACCTCATGAGGAAAATGCGGGTAACAATGAAGAAACTGCAAAAGGTAGTAGAGGATTAAATAAGGCAACTATCAGAAATAATTTACCACACTGTCTGGTATACTCTAGCTATTTAATAAATATCTCAGTTGTAAAACTATACTTTTTTTCCTTCGATCCATATACATTCTCCCTATTTGGAGAACGTGCTAAGACTTCCAGAATCACCTGTCACCATATGACTTGCCAAGTCTCTCTCCAGTCCTGATCTGTGGCCTCAGCAGCTGACACAAACTTCCAACTTGTATATCTCTATTTAGAGGTCTAAGCACCTAAAACTTAGCATGGCTTCAACTGAATTCATTATCTCCCCTCCGCCTCCAGCCAAATCTAAGCAATTTTCTCTCTCCCAATCACCCACTCTAAAATGTTAGTCTTCTGCTGTAAGTCCTGCTTTCTCTCGCTATTCCTAGGTGGATTTCTCTGCATCACTCCAAAGGGCCGCTGGAAAGCCTTCCCGGAAGGCTCCCTGTCTCCACGGTTGTCCTTCCTCAATACAGCATCTATAAGACCACCAGAGGTCCCTTTGATTCTGTCACACTTGTACTTAAATGCTTTTTGGATATGTGGCATCAAGAAAATTTTATTAGGTTCAATTTCTTTTCTTTAAAGGAAAAGGTAATAAGACATATCATGCCATATCAGACAACAGTTTGATGGGGTTGTTTTCCTTTTATTTCATGCCACCATTTAGCTGATACAATCCTTACATGTCTCCAAGCCAGATCCTCGTCCATTGCCCCCAATTCTGTCGAATGGTAGCACTGTGTCCAACGACTCTACAAGCCAGAAACCCAGGAGTCATTCACATGCCCCCGACCCACATATCCAGTCCAAGACCCACATCACAATGGCCTTATCTCTTTGATATCTCCCAAAGCCATCTTCTTCTCAACTTCTCCACTCCCACCACTGCCCTAGCTTCGCTATCACCTCTTGCCTGGCCTTCTCTAGCAGTCTCCTTATAGGGCTGTGCCCATATACTCAGGTTCCTCTCCAATCCATTTCTCACACAGCAGTTACAGAGGTCTTTTCAAAATTCACATTTGATGATGTCATCATCCTCATAAATATATCAAAGCTCTGAGAATAATAGAAAAAATCAGTACTACAGCCTGTAAGGTCCTGCCCTTTTCTGGTTTCATCCTGTACTTCTCAACCCTGACTTTCTATACTCTGGTCACAAAGACCTTCCTTGTTATACTCCCTCCCACACAGGACTTTGCCCATGATCGACCCCTTGCAAGGAATACTCTTCCTTTCCCTCCCCACCAAGTTAAGCTGTATTCACCCTACAGATGTGGATTCAGTGGCCACTTCTCAGAGCAGCTTTCCTCGACACACATCCCCTCACCCCAACTGCACACTCTCATAGCACCATATACTACTCAACCATCCCCTCTTATTTGTGCAAGTTTTTGAATGATGTCTCCTGCAACAGACTAAGTTCCATGGATATAAGGACGAGGTTAGTTCTAGCTCCCAATTGTCTACCTAATTCAGTTCAGAGCCTGGCACACAAACTGAACTCGGTAAATAATCGCTGAGGGGATGAATGAGGGCAGAGCCATTACTGTTACGTGTTCTAGTCTTAGGCAGTCAGGTTCCTTTATTATGGGCAATTCTATTTTAAGAGGGTGCTCAAAATTCTAAGAACCAAACTATATTACCTGTGAAAACTCATTCTTTCATAGGAGCTGTTTAAAACTGGGATGACAGGTTGTCTGGGTCATAACAGTGTATCACCTCATTTCTTACCCAAGAAGTCTGCGTGGGTGAATTCTGACTTCACTCTTCAGCTATATCATATTTGATAACTATTAAAGGCAAGCTATTAAGTTCTTCAGTCTCACTGGGCTTCAGATGGCTCCTCTATAAAACAAAGGAGCTAGACAAGGTGAACTGAAAGGTCCCTGCCAGCCTGCAATTCTCAGAGTCTGGAAGAGGCCCTTCAGCTCAGCACTGCAGAGCATGATATATAACTGAAGCACTCGGTCCCCAGACCAGCCTTGCTTTGGTTTTAGTCACTGCCTGAGTTCTGAAAGAATGGACATCTGTCCCCACCTGCAACAGCCATCTGATGAAGCAGAGGGAAAGCCTGTTCTCAGTATCTCCTACAAAGTCCTTTACCACTGCTCTCCTGCTACCTTTCCAGGCTCCCATCCCAGCTACCTCTCCACACACTGCCCTCCACACTGTCATACCTAAATTCTCATCAAGTTCTTTCATGCAGGCCTCAGTGCCTTTAAACATATTATCCCCTTTGCAGGAGTTGCATTCCCCAGCCCTCCTACACCGGATACTGCAAAGTAGCCTTAGTTTTAGGTCTAGCTCCAAGGTTAGCCCTTTCAATTTCCTACTTCCTTTTCCCCATCCTTGGGCCCAAATGGAATCATTTACTCTTTCATCTGTGCTCCAAGGGCGCTCTGACCACACCTTAAATAGGGCAAGGTATCACATACTATTTAGCACTTTATTTATCTGTGTCTTTCTACTTGAGAACTTGAACTACTTTTTCTTTCTTTTTTTATTGACATATAGTACTAAGTTTAAGCTGTACAGCAATAATGATTTGACTTACATGCATCATGAAATGAGTATCACAGTAAGTTTAGTGAACATCCATCATCTCATATAGATACAAAATTAAAGAAATAGAAAAAAGATTTTTTTTCTTGTGATGAGAACTCTTAGGATTTAGTCTTAACAACTTTCATATATAACATATAGCCGTGTTAATTATATTTATCATGTTGTACATTACATCTCTAATATTTATCTTATAAATAAGTTTGTACCTTTCACTGTCTTCATCCAGTTCCCCCTTCCACCTAGGGTAACCACAAATCTCATCTCTTTTTCTATAAGTTTGTTTTTTTGTTTTTGAAGTATAATTGACCTACAGCACTATGTTAGTTCTTGGTGTACAATACAGTGATTCAATATTTCTATGCATTTCAAAATGATCACCACAGTAAGTCTAGTTATGATGTCACCATATATAGATACCCATAGTTATTTTTTTTCTTTTCTATTATGGTTTATTATAGGACCTTGCTGTTTATCCATCCTATGTATAATAGTTTGCATCTGCTAGTCCCAAACTCCCAAGAGAACTTGAACTATTTTTAATTCATCTTCCATAAACCAGCATACAAATGTGTCAGTGCATGAATGGATAATGAACACACACATGGAATGAATGAATGAAGCCACTGATAAATGGTAGTCAGGTTTTAATGGATTCAGAGAATGTCAGGGGCACCTCTCATAACTTAAAACATCTAAAATAAATATTAAACTGCAGATCATATTGGAGAGTAACACTTTTTTAGGCTACAGTTTAAGGCATGACTTTGATCTTTACCTTCTAAAATGGCAAGTCATTTCCAACCTTTGAATTACACAAGTAACTCTACCTTGCAATGTATGAAAGTCATGAATGGATGGATGAATGCTACCCTCTTTATGTTTCAGGTTATGAAAGAGAATGTTGAAAGGGGAAGGCAGTTCTAGGTAAAAGAGCAAAAGATCTGAATACATGACTGGCTCAAATTTACTAGTGGTAGTACATAATGTATCATAAAGTAAGGAAAACTGGTTTATTAAAGCAAAGATTCAAAGAAAACACAGGCATTCATGAAACCTCAATTTGCATTTCCATCAAGTGCACTTGAAGAATATGTTATGTTTAGATTCCATTCTGGATACAACTTTCCAACTAAATTCCCAAATCCTCCAAGCATTTTTGCATGAAACAAGTCCACAGTTGAAAATTCATCTTGTCCCCAGTTGTTGTAAAGTAGCTCTGTCTTTATCCAAAGGTCTTCTCATCCTACACTTTCCAGGGGCATTTCCCCACCAGTAATATTTGGGTTTACTGAACATGACCACACATTGTCTTGATCCCTCGATTTTTTTTTTGTTTGTTTTCTTATAAATTGAACAACTTTAGTAGCTACAGAAAAGATCATAGAGAATGAATCATTCATAGAGCTGGAAACATAAAGGTTCAATACTATTGTTTCAGTCCTAAGGATCCTGGGAGTACAGTTTTAAAACAGCACATAAAAACTACTATATGGTATTGTTTTCATCTCTGCCCCTTTGCTACTATATAAAAATTTATTTGGATTAACAAACATGCATGTAAACATAGTTTATACTCAAATCCTTTAAAATTGTGTGTGGGGAATTCCCTGGAGGTCCAGTGGTTAGGACTCCACGCCTCTACTGCATGGGGCACGGGTTAGATCCTTGGTCAGGGAACTAAGATCCTGCAAACCACGTGACACGGCCAAAACAAAAACAAAAACAAAAACACTGGCTAACATTATATGTGTAAGAAAAGTGTTAAATGTATAGGGTAACCATCTTGCAAATCATATCATGAACAGCTTCCTCTTACCACTTATTGTGTTATTCGTTTATATAATATCAGTTTAGTACCTAGTGACCGTTTATTAAAAATTAAATGTCTGTGAGAAACATCCTCATATAACTCACGAGTGTTTTCTATGAAGACGGTGAAAATAAAAGCAAAATTGTGCTGTGAAACAGGGACTCATTCCTCAGTTTCAGAGACACAGCTTGCTCATTCAAAGAACAAATTCATACTTTTAAACTTAGTACAGAGAAGCTTAATCACAGAGTTCTATGACCTTTAAAAGCAAAAAAAGAAACAAATTATAAAAAAACTACTAGATGACAATCATGTAGCTCTACATCACAGATGATAACATATTCATCATCATGGTCAAGATAATATTTACCACGATGCTACACACCACGATTCACGTCGAGCCTGGCAAATGCTGCCCTTGCCCTTTATGGGCTGACAATTTAAGACGAATGGAACATAATACAGGAAAAAAAAAGTAATGAAATACTCTGTCCCTTGTGACACGAAGGAAGGAAACTCATCCCTCAAAGTCGGAGTTCTGGCTTCATCTTTCTGATAAAAGGATCTCCAACTCAGGAACAGGCTGTGGTCTGAAAGGTCACTTGTGAGCTATTTACAACACAGAACACGATGCTATTATTCTCAAGCTCTGAGATTATCCCATGGAATCCCATTTAATACAAAAAATGAAACTCCTGTTTTTCACAACAGAAATGAGCTATGACTGCATGAGAATTTAAATAAACATTTCTATGTGAGTAGTTGTAAAATTCTGAAAGCTGGTACTTGAAACATGGCAGCGACAATGAGAAGGCAGTGAGAAAGCAGCGCATTGTAAAGGAACACCGTCTCTCAGAGGACATTTAAAAGTGGTCCTTCCTATGCCCACGTGCATTTCACACTGTTCTTGGCTTTGGTTTGTCATGGATGTATCTACATTTAGGTTTATCAGTTTTTATGAGTATCATTGCAGTAGGGGGGACACAAATGGAAAAAAGGGGAGAAAAAGGTAGAATTTCTGAAGGATAAGATTTTTTTCTGGATAAGAGCTGGAGGAAACAGTGAAAAGGGGAAGTGGATTAAGGAGAACTAAATTCTTTTCAGGGATTTTATTTCATAAAATAGTGAACTGTGGAAAAAGAGGACAAGGGGTCACCTCCTCTGCACACGCATAAAATTCTCTTGTAGGGAAAGATGAAATAAGGTGGGGGAAAAACAAGTTAACAGTCTTATCAAAGACACTATCTGTTTTCTAGCTGTCTGGATAGAGCTTGAGGGAGGCTGCAATAGAAGTCATCTGGAGATTTCTCTTGGTACGATCACTAGCACAGGATGGAACTGTCTTTCTCCCGTATCCCCCTCCATCTTGCCCCTCATGAGATGAAGTTAAGAGCAAAGTGTCATTTCTAACTTGAAGGGACTCCCAGCTGGTCATCAGTATGACAGTAGGGCCATGGCAGCAGGCTGTCCAGAAAGACTGAAAAAAAGAAATTCAAAGGAAACGTGTGAGGGGGAGATGGGGTGCTAGCTCCTGAACACTGCTTTGATGCTGAAAATGAACTCAGTAGGAAAATCAAAGAAACGCTTGCTAGGCTCCATCTTCTCTGTCCCTTGGACTTGCCACGCATTTGAGATCAGCCTCCATTCTGGTAACCGTCTATGCAGGTCTCACACAACTTGCATGCACGCCTGAGAGGCAGACATATACACATTTACAAACAGGACCCCATTCTTATGCCACAGGTACGGTCAGGCCTTGAGACAGGTCACAGGACTCTCTCCGGCCCTAAGTGACTTTGAAAAATCAGAAGCACACTGAATAAAATGTATTCATCTTCTGACATTTTACAAGTACCTCCTTGAAAATACACTGCTGTCCTTGACTGTTAAGAGGACATTTCTACCAGCTGCAGAACTTCACTCTGCTTGAACCACTGCCCTTTGGACTCGAGGTAAACGTAAAGGACAGTGGTGGGTGCTCCCACAGCAACACCCCTCTTCAGAAATGGATGACTTATTTTCCCAGCTGCCGAGAGCATTAGGGCTTGCGGCCAAGGGGCAGCCTTCTGGGGTTGCCTCAGCTGAAGAGAGCTGTTTTGCCCAAGGCCATGTCCTCTTCCCAGGGTGGCCTGCACCCAGTGACTAGGAGGGCCAGGCCCTCCTGCCACAACTTGGTACAATTCTGAAGGGCCACTCCAGCTGAAGTGATGACGGCCGTCACAGGGCTGGCATCACAGGTCATCTATTCCCTCTCTCCAGTTCTGCTTCTCCTCCCTCCCTGCCATCGGTGTGACAGCCAAGAACATTCCCTGATAAACATCCTGCAAGCTAATCTCCATCTCAGAGTCTGCTTTCTGGAGAGCCAAACCTGCTCCAAGCTTACAACATCAGCCATTCAGAATCGACTTCTTGCCAGATGCATTTTCAAGGGAGGACAGTAGCATGACTATAGTACTATCTTGTGGTTTTAGTAAGTTCTTTATGTATTATTTCTAATCTTCTATGATGTAGGTGTTTCTATTCCCATTTTAGAGATAGAGAAAAAGAAGAGAAGAGGAAAGAGGCAAACAAGGGAACGAATGAACATCAAGAGAGAATTGTTCCCCATTAAGATTTATTTGAAGACATTGTCACCGCGGCAGTAAATGAACACGTTTTATTCCCCAAAGAGTCATAAACATACTCTTCCCCTTGGTTTTAATGTTACAAATGCAAAGGCACTTTCCTAAGTGGCTAAAGGTCAAACAGTAAAACTCTGAACTGATGACTGCATCCACCCATCAGTACTTTTAAAAACAACTTAATATGATCGAAAAGGTTACGGTTTTGGCCAACTGCCAGTCAGGAGGAGCATCTTGGAAAAGACAAGAGTTTAAACAATTATCTCAGAAGTATCCCAGCACTTAGGAAAGGGAGATAATATTAAGAGTTCACAGCCCACCCCCACTTTTTTAAAAAAAATTTTTTTGGCTGTGCAGCATGTGGGATCTTAGTTCCCAACCAGGGACTGCACGTGCACCCCCTTCACTGGAAGCACAGACCGCCAGGGAGGTCTTAACCACTGGACGGCCAGGGAGGTCCTCTAGGGAGACAAATACTGAACAGGGAGATGGAGGCTAAGGGCTTAGCTCCACCACTTACGAACCATATAGTCTTTGGGCCTCTACCGTTTGCAGGCAGGATGACATGACCTGCCCGGCCTACCTCACAGAAATGTCATGAGGATCAAATAAATGTATGAGGAATGGATTTGTAAGCCTATAAATGTAAGTAAATATAGGATATTATTTTTCCATCATCACTGCTAACTGGAAGCTTGGAGACTAGATCTGAATCTGTCATGTGTGAAAATAAGGTTTCTGTGTACAATTGTGTAAATCAAAAACCGTTGCTCTGTTCTGTTATTACAGATTCTTGGAAATCATTATTAACAAGTTAAACTTAGAAAGATTCAGGTTCAACCGCTCCAGAGGGGTAAAAGGCTGACACTATTGTTTTTTCTAACAAAACAGGAAAAAAATCTTTGGCAAATGAGACAGATAAAAAAAAAAACCAGTAACAGAGTTAAGAGAGATTTTCCTAAAATGCTAAGGCAGAGATAGGAAGGGAAGGAGATTCAGCTTTTAATAGTCCCTCTGCCAAACAGCGCAATATTTGTCCAAGGGATACTAGACAGCATCGGGAGGAAAAATTACAACACAGACTTCATGTCACAAAGTGGAATGAAGTTACAGAAAATAATAATTGCTTCCCCCACACTCCAAGGGAAATTTTTTCACTAAGAAGTGAAATACCATTCTCCAAGCAAGCATAATAAATCTACCACCAAGTATTTGGTTTACAAAATTTATATATACATTTTATATACATATATAAATCTACTTAAATAAAATACATATCCTTTTTCCAGTGTGAGATGGCTAATGTTAAAATTATATTATTTAAGAGAATTTTTGAAACACAGGATTAAGTTTCCCAACCCTTTTTTTTCCCTTAATGTCTTGCTATAAGGGAAGAGAGAGAAAAAAACGGCTACATCCTTCTGTGCTTTGTTCTGATTTATCTCTCCAAGTACTAAATACTCAAAGTCAAAAAACAGCACAGGAGAACTGAAGTGGTACACCTGCACCCAGCCCTTTCCCCCTGCCCCAGAGGGACTCACAGTTTGCCCCCAAATGGGGAGAGGTCAGCTTGTTCTCACAGCCTCTTCTAACACCCTCTCCAAGCTAATATTCAGCCCTGCCTCATCTGGTCATTCATCTGCCCCACACAATAAAGCACTCGTATGTCTAACTTTCCCTCCATAGGCTTTTCTTTTTCAAACTTGAATTTGACTTCCATTCCCAAAGCTCACTTCTCAAGAAGTCTGCTAGGATACTACCTACAAACCATGGAACTTCCACCTAAAGAGAATCAAATCCTACATTCTTACTATTCATCACTCCCTCTTCTGCTCTAATGACTAAGCCAGTTTCCAGTTTTGAACAAACACTAGTTTTGACCACTGAAAACCAGTCAAAAGCAATTTCTCTAGAAAAAGGGGAACCAGTGAACAGGTCAATGGAGAAAAGGAACAAAGTTCAAAGTTCTCTAAAAATCTGGTTCCTGCACACTTTTCTAATCTCAGCCTTTACAAACCACGTTCAACAGTCACACTGAACCTCTCATCTGGGCCTTAGCAAGTGCTGCAAATGCTTTACGCTCTAGTTGGAATTCCCTTTTGCCCTTCCCCACAGGGTGTTCTTCATATCAACTCCACCTTCCCTGACTCCACAGTACCCGCCTCCCATTTACATCTAACACTGACTACACCCAGGGTCTCTAGGTCTGAGGCCCCTCTATGCTCCCAACACCACCTAGTGGCTACTCAATAAATAATGAACGAACGCACAATGTAGTTTACTCATTCATTCACTTCTATGTGCCAGCACTGTGGCAGGCACTGGAAAGACAACAGTGAAGGTCACACTTTGCATCTGTTTCATATAGTTCATTAGTCACGAGAAAGAACGTTTCCTATATATTTTTGTTCCTACAAAATACAATGCTGAATTTTGTATCCCCAGTGATTTTTAAATGTATGCACAAAACTGACACACTTATAATTCTATCATTCTTGTGGGGGGGGAAAAATTAAGATTATTGTCCATTTTTTTTTAACTTTTAATTTTGAAATAATTGAAGATTTATAAAAAACTTACAAAAATAGTATAAAAATTGATTCAGCCTTAAGTTAGCTTCAGCAAATGTTAAGATATTAAATAAATAAAGCACACTTACCAAAACAAGGAAATTAACGTTGATACAATATTCTTAACTATCCTACTGATCGTATACAATTTTCACCAACTGTCCAACCAATGTCCTTTGTCTGGCTAAGGATCCAACCCAGGATTCCACATTACATTCAGTTGTTATATTTCTTTAGTCTCCTCTCATTTGACAGGTTCTTTGCCATTCATGACCTTGATGCTTTCAAGAATACTGTCCAGTTATTTTGCAGAATGTCTCTAAATTTAGTTTTGTCTGATGTTTCCTCATGATCAAGCATAGGATGTGCAATTTGGGCAAGCATACCACAGAAGTGATGATGTGTACCTGCTCAGTGTACCTTAACAGAAGACATATGATGGTAATGTGTCTCATTGCTGGTGATGTTAACCTTGATCGCTTGGTTAAGATGATTTCTCCACTGTAGAATTACTACTTCCTTTGTAATTAACAAGTATCTCATGGGGACATAGTTTGAGACTATGCAAATATACCTTTTTTTTAATCATACTTTATAGCAACCATTAATGACTCTTGCCTACAACCTTAGCAAATTTAACTCTGACATTTCTTCATAGGGTTATCCAGACACGGTTTATTTTAATTGCAGTTAAAACCTATAATGGGTCCTTTTTGAAGGTGGCACATTACCCTGACTTTAGCCTTGATTTACTAAGCATGAAGCATAAAATTAACACCACTACTACCATAGGTATTCTTGAGATGACCTACTCATCATATCAAATAAAACCTCAATCTCAACATTTCATTCATTTCAGAAAATCAACAGAATTAATATTTTCGCTTAATTTCCAGTACACTACATGGTCTCCTTAAATACTACTTTCTTAACCAAAGAATGGATATATGTGTGTTTGGTGAAAGATAACTTTTGAACTGTTTCAGCTGACATTTTCAGAAAAGACTGAATGGATCTTGTCATTAACTATAACCATCCACAGATGTGAATTAAGCCTTTCTGTCTTTACCGTACTTATGGGTCACTGATAAGGGAACTGTGGTAAAATTTTCAATTTCTTCTATTTCAGGGAAGGAATCTAGCCTTCTGTGATGGCTAATTTTATGTGTCAACTTGACTGAGACACAGAGTCCCCAGATGAAACATTATCTCTGGGTGTGCCTGTGAGGGTGTTTCTGGAAGAAATGAGCATTTGAATCAGTGGACTGAGTAAAGCACACTGCCCTTCCCAATACGGGTAAGCATCATCCAATCTGCTGAAGGGCCTGAATACAACAAAAAGGTGGGAGGAGGAATTTGATGTCTCTGCCTGTTTGACCTGGGACATCAATCTTCTCTTACCCTGACTAGGACTTAAATCATCAGCCCTCTGGTTCTCACAACTATATCACTGGCTTTCCTGGGTCTCCAACCTCCATCGTGGGACTTCTCTGCTGCTATAATCATATGAGCCAATTCCTTATAGTAAATCATATACATACACATATATACATGTGTGTATGTAATACACATACATACGTACTCATGTACATACATATATTTATATGTATGCATGTATATGAACATATATATGTATGTATATGTATGTGTGTGTGTGTATATATATATATATATATATATATATATATATATATATCCATATCCATCCTGTTGGTTCTGTCTCTCTGGAGAACCCTAATACACCCTCCTAATAATTTTGTACGATAACACTGATTTTTAACTAAAGTCTTGGGTTTTACTGATGTTCCCAACAGTTCTTAAGTTATTAATTCTGTTGCATACTGTATTTGAACTGGTTATAAAAATCTTACTTAAAATAAGACGTTGACTACAAACTAGAGTAAGTCTTTAACTTACAAGTGATTTGCATTTTGGAAATTTTATAAAGTTGGTTACTTAGAACAAATGGATTCTCAAGCTACCACATAATAGTATACTTGATTGATGAAGCAGCTGAAACAATCATTTCACATGCAATGAAAACTAGGGGATGGAGGCACTTATAGTAGGGGAGGTATACTATGGCAGAGGTGGAGAGGTACTGGAAAAGGTGGAGAGACAGTAGGCATAAGCTAACTCCTTCCCAACACCAAGCTTCTCATCCTGGTCTCCTAGAAAACCCCAAGCCCAGAGAGGGCCACTGTACCTCAACTTTGCCACGACCTGGTGATCCATCCACACCAGTCAGTGCCCCCAATACAGACTGTATAATTATGAATACATGTTGGCCTTCCTTCATCATTTCCTTTTCCCCAAGGAAACGTAGTTGTTATCAGAACACCTCTCTCAACTTCACTCCCACCCCTATCCACAGAGCAAACCCAGCAGCTATCTGACCAGTGGGATGGGAGTGACTGAACATCCATGTCCTCTGGAAGCTGGTGGAAGCCCAGCCCAGCCATTCTTGAGATTTACAAAGTATTAGGACTGGAAGGACTTTATAGGAATGATCACATCATTATATACGCGGTATTTGTAAACCTGGTATTCATGTGGCTCATATTATCCAGGAAATTCATCTAAGCCTGATATTTCCACTTTATAAATTCTCCATGAAACCTTTCTGCTTCTCCTCAATGACTATTTTTAAAATTAAAAGATAGTAAAAAAAGAATGCTGCTAGTTTATCATTGAGATTTTAATGACAATTTAAGGCAAAACTCATGAAACTGTAATAGCCAAATCAGGGAACCAGGATAAAAATGAACATTACTGACTCAGCACTTATCAATTATAAATGAACTTTTAAATCCTTCCTCAGGGTTTCTAGAGGGCACCAAGTTCCCCTGGGGATCATGCCCTCTGTTCTTTGCCTCTTCCAATTTTATAAACTAATGAAGCAGTTGCTTCCCGTGCCTTTCTTCTCACTAAATTTCAGCTAACTATTGCTCCCAGATGTTGTCTACAGTAATTGAAATCTGCATTCTTTGTTAGCAAATTGATGCACTACTGAAAAGAGACTTTTAAAAACTATTCCCCCCCCAAATATACTCCTTTTTTCCCTTTTTTTTTCATAGAGATTAAAAATCACTGTGCTTGGCTAGGGTTAAAAATCTTTGTAAATATTTGTCCTTTACCCCCTCTACAATGAAACTTGCCAAACAAATTCGGTAAGTTTTCCAAAATATCTTCAAAAACAGACAACAGGCCTGGTGTTAGGGCCAAACCCCGTCATTTGTTTCATAATATGTTAATAAGGAAGAATCCATCTATTGCAATTCTTTGGTTTGAAGGATAATTTTGCACTTGTTTCTATTTTTCTGAGCATTACTGGAGGTGACTCAGTCTGTTCATGAACTAAATCTGACAATGTGAATGCCCTTGGGGGTTATGTACAAAGTGAGTGTCTTTAATATTCCAGCCAACACAGAGTGAAATAACAAGTGCCCGAAGATGATAAGATTAAAAAGAGAAAAACATTTCAAACAACAGAGAAATTTTTATTTTTTGGAACATAACTCAAATTCCCAAAAAACAACCTCAATGTAAAAAATGAAACTGAAAATGGAATGGATTCTTCCACAGGTGTGTGGGAATTTAAAGATAATTCCATTTAACAGAAAGAAAAATGAGTATGTCAACTTCCTAAGCATCGCTAGAAGAAGTTACATCTACATGAAAAGTACATATAAGAAAATATGGTTATTTCTTCTTTTATTCATGTCTATAATTAAAAGTATCTTATTTTAGAACCTCTGATAACAACCATGTGTTAGCTATGCTTTATAAAGTATTGACAATTTACTAAAAGTTTCACTATTAATAATAATAATAAATGTACGTAAGTGTAGTGAATTCTTGAAGTTAAGAACCTATATATTCATCTATATAAATGAAAAATTAGGTATTTCTAAATATAAATAAATGGATCAAAAAACTGATCGTAGGCTATCCAGATCCCATATGCTTTAAAATCCTGAATTTATGAACTTCTTGTAAACTTCAAATACAAAAATTTAAACAAATAAGTAAACAAATGTTCCTGCCATCTCTCCTAGCTCTAGCTCTGACATTTGAGCAAAATATTAGCAAAATATTAAGATACTTCTTCAAAGAGTTTTCAATCATTGTGTTTTAAGGTCATTTTGTATACTAAATATTTGTGCTTTTTTTTTTTTAACATTTTCAATGAATCCAGAGTAGCAAATCTGGCTAAAAGAGAACGCAGTTTTAAAAAATCCTGCATTTTTCTATGAGTTCTTCTGAAAAACATTCACAGCTAGCAAGGTCAACTTTCTATTTGTTTGTTTATATAGGAGATATTTGTAGGACTAAGTTATTTCATGCCAGGAAATTCCAATTTACAATTAGAGCTACACAGTTAAAAATACCAAACATTGGGCTTCCCTGGTGGCTCAGTGGTTGAGAGTCCGCCTGCCGATGCAGGGGACGTGGGTTCGTGCCCTGGTCCGGGAAGATCCCACATGCCGCGGAGCGGCTGGGCCCGTGAGCCATGTCCGCTGACCCTGTGCGTCCGGAGCCTGTGCTCCGCAACAGGAGAGGCCACAGCAGTGAGAGGCCTGCGTACCGCCAAAAAAAAAAAAAAAAAAAAAACATTATAGGGAAAAACTTTCCTACACTGTATTTGAAGCTGTGCGACAGATATATGTCTTAACTGTTTCTCAATCATCTCCTCCCCACCACCTGCCCCAATTCTGACAAACAGTTAAGCAAATAGGACACATTAACCAAAATCTCATCAAAATAGATAAGATGTACCTATTCTTCCCTCCATCAAGCTAATATTTTTCTTTCTTTGCCGTAAGACTGAACCTTTTTTAGTTCTTAAGACATGTAAAAGTAATAAATCATTCTGTCAGCTTCCCAAAGACTAGTGGGGTTCCACTTGAAGTAACATATGTCAAACTACTTAATGTGCACGAATCTCAAAGCCCCGAGGTGAAAAAGTTCAGCTTCATGCAATTCCTTAGCCGTGGCAGGTCCTTCTGTTTGTTAAAAAACAAAAAAACAAAACAAAAATATCTCAGTTTGAATCTCTGAGGCCCTTCATTTAGTCTGCAGCTTGCACCTGCTGGCCTTACGAAAAACAAATGTCTGACTTACATTTGTTTTTGGAAAATTAGAATAGACGTCAATCATTTCCTGAAAACTAGTCTTAGGCTTAAATGATCAAAACTTCAGTATCCCAAACCCGAGGGCCTTATAAGATCATGTGGCAAAGAAAATAGGCTGAAATTGGTTTTGTTTTTTATGCTAAAGACCCACTCATAGCCTACACGTAAAATTTTTTAAAGAAATTTAATGGATGAGCAAAAAGCTGGGCAAGAGAAGGAGCTAGAAATAATGAGAGGGTGTGGTAGCCACTCATCACAACGGCCTGGCTCTACGTGAACATTATGTCTAGAGATTAGGTCCTAAAGACGTTACGGTCTATACAATAGTGTAGTTTTAAAAAACTGCGATCGACTCATATAATCAAAAAAGAACATCCCTCACTTTGTATTTCTGCTCTCTCCACTCTCCACTCCCCCTACTCAACAGGATACTGTCATCAGTAAATTTTAACATCAGGAAATTTGGGAGGATGGTTCTTGGATTTACCCACCCACATCTGATTCTCAGGCTGGACAATATGTTCACATATCACTGGGCTGGCCAAAGTGACAGAGAAACCGAACGAACTTTTTGGCCAGCCCAATATCATCTGTGTTTTTCATTCTCAGTAATTTCCTGTGCTCCTTAGCCCTCCTCCCACTGAGGCAGCTGCATTGCTTCACGGGGACAACAAAACAAAGGAGACGATGCTCAGCCTTCCACTTCCCAAACAGATGTGGCTCATTTCCCAGGCAACAGTAGGGAAGGTCAAGGCTTCCATTTGCCAAGGCTTTCATTAACAAGAGCCTGGCTTTACTGGGAGAAGGGTCTTCTAAATTCCAAAGGCTGTCCTTTAAATACCCAGATTAGAATCTGGAGAACTCAGACTTTTGGTATAAACCACAGAGCATGAAAGATGCAGAAGGGTTTCCCAACATTGGAAGGAGAAAATCTCTACAAATCTAGAAAAGGAGAGAAGGGGACGGGGAAAAGAAAGATGTGACCCAGGGGGGTGTATACAATCATAGCGCCTGCCTGGTATCCTATTGGGGCCAAGACCCAGGAATGGGGAGAAAGGTTGAATAGATTCCCTAATGGAGTTTGGAAATTCCAAAGCAAAGCGGTCTGAGCTTCCTGTTCCGTGGTACTTTGCAAAGGACCTCAATAAGAACAGTAGCCAAAGTACAGTAGAAATGAATTGGGTCTCAGTAAGGTAACCTTCCTCCCTCCCCTCTCCAGGGGACAGTAGAAGGCAGCTGAGAACACAAAAATCACATTTCTGCCAGGTCTGCAGAGTCAACAGCCCAGAGCCTGCGCTGGATGGAGTCTGCAAGCTGAGTCTTGAAGGGTCAACAGCACCTGCTAGACCTAAGGTGGAGGCCAAGTGAGGATGGGAAAGGGCCCATCACCATGTCCCACCCATGCTGGGAGACAAACACGGAGGGTACACAGAGGGCAAGGGGTAATACCCAAAGCCATTGTAATTTTTCTCCTCTAAATTATTTTGGTCCAGAAATTATCCCTTTAGATTTAGACATGACAGAGAATCAATAAACTGCTAGAATGAGTGTCATGAGCTTTAGAGCACGGACTTCAGCAAATCTATCCTGTTAGTTCGGAAAATTACATGTTAGTTCTTGCCCATGTGGTATAAAGCGAGGTGAGTCTCACAGACATGGGATGTTACAGATACATAAGACTAGGTACCTGTCCTCAAAAGGCCTCTACCGGGCTTCCCTGGTGGCGCAGTGGTTGGGAGTCCGCCTGCCGATGCAGGGGACGCGGGTTCGTGCCCCGGTCCAGGAGGATCCCACGTGCCGCGGAGCGGTTGGGCCCGTGAGCCATGGCTGATGAGCCTGCGCTTCCGGAGCCTGTGCTCCGCAACGGGAGAGGCCACAACAGTGAGAGGCCCGCATACCACAAAAAAAAAAAAAAAAAAAGGCCTCTACCTAGGTGAAGAAAAGGGCAGGTACAAAAGAAAAATAAGTAAAAACTCAATCCTGTCAATCCTTTGACTAGCTTATTAGAAAAGGAAAGAAGTAGTACATGAAGTTCATACGTAGTTCTGCAGTATAAACTGAATGAAAACTTCCTAGGTTACTTGCAATTCAGGAGGAAGTATAACATCTTCCATCAGGCAAGTTAGACTAATCCAACTCCGTGAATCTGAGTGTTAACTTAAGCATTTTTTATCATCCACGAAGGTTCTCATCATCATTTTCATAAATTCACCAAATCTGCTCAGTAAGCTACTTTTCCTGCATCTTTTAACAGCTTCCTTAAAATCTATGTCTTTTCGTTCACCTACTGCACAGAGAGTTCTGGTCTAGTACTTCCTTAGACGATCCCCAAACCATTCCTATGTGTCAAACACGGCTCTACACAAATGGACCACGGCTCTTTCTTACAGGTGTCCTGCCCAGCACCTTCTCCCTAATTTCCCAGTTTAAATAAGCCAGTTGGTCCCCACCACCCACAGACTACCGGGCAGGCAGCTGGAACAATCTCCAAAAAGCCCAACATGTTCAGGGCATACAAAATGCTATTTTTATCAAATATGTATTTGATTATTTATGCTAATTAATGTCAAAATTGTAAGTAGAGAAAGACCACTAGCTAATTGCAGGGACGTGCGTTACTTAGTGCTAGTCTGTATCGTGATGGTGTGAGAGACACTTCGAATGGAAAGTTTACCTTTCCCTCTTCACATGCAATCTCCTCTGTCCCCACCTGAGTTTCCCCACAGAGGATGCTACGGTATGTGCTTAGCCCATTAGAATCACCCACTCAGTAAATGTTTATTAAAGATCTACCACAAAACAAAACAAAAAAAGAGATCTACCATAGACTGGGCACTGCTCTCAGTACTGAGCCAGGAGCATCCACAAATGTATTATAACGACTCCTCTCAGCAACTCGGCACTTTTATCTGTATCTCACAGAGGAGAAAAGCTGGGCTTAGACAAGTGAAGTCATTTGCTTAAGGTCACAAATCTTGAAAGTGGTACCCAGGAGGGTTCAAACCTCAGTTGGTTAATGTATGTTCCAGCTGTGATTACTGCTGCTTGAGAGGAGAACAGGTACCACAGCCATGGGGAAGAGCATTGTTCGGACTTTTGCATAGGTGAGCTCAAATCCCAGTTCTGTTACGTATTCACCAAGTGCCCTCAAACAAGCTATTAATCTTGTTGCGCCTGAGTTTCCTCAAACTGTAAAAGTGAGGTGATAACAGTTATCTGCCTCACAGCATTATGTGTCCATGGAGAACAGGGAAGGCATTCAGCACAGTGACCGGCACACCTGCACAGTCAGTATCTGTGAGCTGTCGCCATGCTATCTCTCCTACCACCACTACTACAATCACAGGCCAAGTCACTAATGTCAAGGAATGTTTCCCTGACAAAATGCTCATTTCCTAACTTTCCAACCTCTGTGATTTACTGGCTATAATTTTCTACTAATAAGCACTCAAAACTAAAGGTCCACAAGTCGCTCCAGAAATAAAGTACAACTTCTATCAAAAAGAAGCGTTTTCTAAGGAGCCTTCCTGACAGGACTTCCGGAGTCCCTACCAGAAGCCGAGGGAGGCATGTAGAAGTAGAAGCCCGGAAGTTGTGACATGTACTATGACATGGTGCCGGGTTCCTGCAGGGCACATTGCAAAGGCCTCTGTTTCCCTGCTAAAGATTTGGTGTTTACGCCCACTCAAATTGTAAAGAGCATCTAAGAAAACCAGCATCTTAGAAAACCATCTAAGATACGGGGCAAAGTTGCACTTCTCACTCACCAAGACACATCATCTGCTTCTCATGGGTCGAAATCTCAGTAAGAAAGTAAACTATTAGATAACATTATGCCTTCTCAATTTGAGGACAAAGATTTTAGGTTATTGTGCTTACTATTTTTTTTTTTTTTGCTGTACGCGGGCCTCTAATTGTTATGGCCTCTCCCATTGCGTTGCACAGGCTCCGGACGCGCAGGCTCAGCGGCCATGGCTCACGGGCCCAGCCGCTCCGCGGCATGTGGGATCTTCCCGGACCAGGGCACGAACCCATGTCCCCTGCATCGGCAGGCGGACTCTCAACCAGTGTGCCACCAGGGAAGCCTATGTTTACTATTTTTAAAATCAGTAAGGTGAAGGCTTTTTCCCCCCTAAACTTTGTCATTGGAATCTAACTAGAATTTCACTAGAATACTAATGAAAGAGAGACGGGCATTTTGTACTCCATCCCCTGAATGATGGTAGTATGTAACTTGTGCAGCATTATTTCTGCAACTTGAAAATCCACAGAGAAAATCCCCAACATGGCAATTCATGATATGTCTTTGAGAATTATTTTTGTTAATTCCTCAAAGACAGACTTGTTCTTTAATTCACATTCTAGCTCTTTTCATGCCATTACAAAATAAAACTTTGATATTTATTGTTGCTAACTGCTAGCCAGGAGACCAAGTGATACCAGCACATAAAAGTATTTCTTTCCCTTGATTTGTCAGTCATATGCTGGTCAATAGCTTTCCTTCCTAAACTGCTTTGTTTATGCCTTTCATAGGCAAGAAAATGTTCATCATGTACATGTTGGTTTGTCTTCAAGAAAGATTACTTATGTGCACATCTTTTAAAAGACATGATCAAGGATATAACGCTTTCAATTTCCTAATAAAATGACTTCATAAAAATAATCAACTTGCCCTAAAAACTTAATAAGTATATTATCCAAATGTTTCAAGAGACCTTTCTCAGCCTCCTGACTTTATATATCATCTAAATGCTAATGATTCCCAAACTGATCTACCTACTTGGGACCTCTCCCTTGAATCCCAGATTAGTATATTCAACTTTCTGCTTGATTTCTCCATTAAACTGAACTCTTAATCTCTCTTTCCCACACTACCTGACTCCACAGTCCAAAACCTGTTCTACTCTCAGCTGTCCATCTCAGGAAATGGACTGCATCCTTCCAGCTGCTCAAACCCAAACCTAAGAGTCATCCTTGCCCCTCTTCTCTTACATCCTTTAACCAACCCATCAACAAATCCTGTCCTCTACTTGTAGCATATCTCAAGTCTGATCACTTCTTACTTACCTTCTCCACCAATACCTACCTGATCCAACCACCATCATCTCTAACCTGGATTATCGCATTCACCTCCTAAAGCTCTCCCTGCTTCCCAAACCTTGATTTTCAAGCAGTCAATTCTCCTCATAGCAGCCAGAGTGATTCTTCTAAAACTGAAGACAGATCATGCCATGCCTCTGCTCAAAATAACACAACCTCTTCCTTGACTGTCCACTGACATTGGTTATTTTCATACATTTTGTTCTTGTAGTGCCCGCCATCAAGACTTGTGTTCTTAGCCATGTAAAATTAGCAAAGTGATACAAAATCTTTCACAAAATTAGCAAAGTGATACAACTTCTTCCTTGGTATTTCATGCTACTAAATACATTTACAAAACAACCAAATTTCCAAGTTTAGAAACTTGGTTTGCATAACACACACAGCTGGTCACTGAGAAAGCACTAATCAACAGAAATGTTGAAGACCAACCTAAAGTCTTCAGTGACACTGATGACAGTACAGATGTCTTCCAAATGCTGACACAAGCCAAATCGTCAACGTTCACTCAGTACCACCGATATGGCAGCACCATGCTGGGGGCTAGGAATCCAGTGATGGATTAAAAAATGCTGCTGCTTCTACCTGATCCTCACTGAGTTTCCTCAGCTCTCACAGAACTCCCAGTTCAACTCTATATTATGCGTGTGAAACCACCACCAGCTCAGAGACACCCTGGATGAAGACAAGGATTAAAAACAGACCCAGCTTCTGATCTAAATTGTGGGTGGTAGCGACACATTGTTCATTTGAGCTGTTTTGGATATTTCTTGACCTTTCTGTCTCAGTTCAAAGTGCTTAGTTATCAGACCAGCCAAGGAGAGGATAACCTACTTTACCAGGATGATAAACTCCTTTTTCAGCGACCCTCAGGCTGTCTCCTGCCTCAGTACCTCTGACGCTGTCTCCTGCCTCAGTACCTCTGACGCTGTCTCCTGCCTCAGTACCTCTGACGCTGTCTCCTGCCTCAGTACCTCTGACGCTGTCTCCTGCCTCAGTACCTCTGATGCTGTCTCCTGCCTCAGTACCTCTGATGCTGTCTCCTGCCTCAGTACCTCTGATGCTGTCTCCTGCCTCAGTACCTCTGATGCTGTCTCCTGTCTCAGTACCTCTGATGCTGTCTCCTGCCTCAGTACCTCTGATGCTATCTCCATTAAGGTGCCAGCATAATCTACCCCAAGCTGAGCTGATCAGGTTTCTGCCACACAAAACCCTTCAATGGCCCTCCACAACTGTTATAACGTTCTTATCCTCTGTGGCCTGGCCCCACTGCCTGCCTTACTTGGGACCTCCTCTCTCACCATCCTTTATTTTCCATCAGCAACATCAGTTCCTTGTATTGATAGTTCTGCTCACACATGATGCTGTCTCTTAACTCCTACTGGCTCATGTGGGTCCTTCTGCGGGGAAGAGCCTTCAGCCCATTCACTGCTTGGTTTATTCTAAATCATTTTAAATTCAGCTAAGAGGGTGTCACCTCCACCCAGGCAGCCTTCCCTGCCCATCTGTACAGACATAGAGCTCTCTCTTTATTCCCTTAGGCTGACAACCTAACAGGTGACAGCAAAGGTAAGAAATGGATCCCAATCTTCCTAGAACGCTATGAAAACATACTACTTTTCCAAGAGCAGAAGCATTTTGTTGGCAGAGTGGAGGCCAGAGCGTGCACCAAAAGGACCAATCAGTATATGTTTGAAAACTGCTGCCCCACTGCTCCTAACACAGGACTATCTCATCTCACTAGCATTAGCTCAGCATAAGTAAATGGCCACATTGCAATTGCCTAGTAATGCCTTAAAAAGATGTAGCTAACCTCTTCTCTTAATCATCACATGGCTGAAATCAAGCGGGAAAAAATTTAACCCAGAAGGAGAGCTTTCTGAAAGGACCTGGATCAAGTGAAATGAAAACTTCGAGAAGAATGAACATCTCCAATCATCCTCTACACAGCAAGTCACAGCGGTACTCTGAGTCTAATTGCCTCCCTGGGCTTCCTTCATCCATTTCTCACTCAGCATGGACAACACACATTTCACACTGAATCATACCACAACTCTAATCATTTAAAAATAATAATGCTAGAGCTAGCATTTTCCAACTGACTACCCAAAACGTAAGTCAGATACCCAGCCAGGCTGGTCCTGCAATATTATGATGCAAGCAAGGTACATTCTGAGTTTTTTCCCCCTTTCTCTCAGCACCCAGCTCCTTCTAGCTGCCCTCGAAGGATCTACCACTGAGCTGGTGGCCCCCAGCTCAGAAATATGCCTTCTCATTCCTTGGTTCTGTGTCACATCACTGGACCCACAGGATCCAAAGCAAATCTGATAACTTAATCGTTGTGAATGTGCAAGTACAGAAAGGCTAACCAGCCACTCTCAGGGAGCACAGTCACCTCAACGATAGCCTTCTGGGTGAAGAACACACACCCACGCTCCCACTCCAGCGCATCTGACACCCTGGGCACCCAAAGGAGGAGGAAGAGCCTTTTGGACCTCTCAAACTATGCAGTATAGAACCCCTTCTTTCATAGGTACGTCCTGGATCTAACTCTGCTTCGTCAAAATGAAAATCCTAAGCAGCTTCAAGGGATGAAAATAAATGGGGAAATACAATTCATAAAATGTCACCATCCATTTTCTGCACAGGACCAACGGCTGGTGTCAGCAACATCTTCTGCAAACTCAAGCTGACATTGGATGAGAACTCTTACTAATCCCTGAACCTCCACGCTAATGTGAAGGACAGAACTTGTCACTTGAGTTTGGATAATCTAAAATGTCAGCCAACAGTTGCTCTTGAACTTACATGGAAATTCATTAGTTCCAACAGACAGCAGTGTTAATAAACGCGATAACTGTACTCACTGGGTGGTTTGTTTGCTTGTGTCGACAGGAGATACTATTATGAATGACTCTGATCCCACTTAATCCTTGGAAGTACAAGGGTAAACTACTGATGCATTACAGAAAGAAATTATTTGTAATATGGCTGAACCTAAACAGGATCACGAATAATTGTTTCTCTAAACATTCATGACAATTAAATAGCTGCAATATTTCAGAAAAGATCCAGATGTCTAAATCACTGCAAATGTAACTTTCTGGTTCAAAACGTCTTTAGGAATTCACTTTCTTAGTATAAGCAAAGCAGTTAAGTGCACAAACCACTACATGTACAGGAAAAATTGATGTCAAGAACTGTGATACTGGTATATCGTGTCTCTAATTTAAATGTTGGCTTCAGAGTCATACTGACCAACCCAAAGAACCAGGACCTTGGTTTTGCAGAAAGCAATAAAGATGCACTTTTAAGGCTAAACTAGCATGTGGGCATGGAACAGCAAATCCTACAGGTATCTGTTTCCTAATGAGAACACACATCAAGACGGAGAAGAGGGCCGGCCTGGGAGCTCAGGCTGGGTCTGAACAGTGAATGCTCACATCTGTGGCACACACATCCCACTGTACAAATACAGTCACTGTCCAAAGCCACGCACAGAGAACCTTTGGTTATGTTAATACTGCCTCAACTAATGCAGTTAAATAATGGATTCACGTTTCCCAAGTGTTTCTAAACCACAATGAAACTACAAAAATCATGAAACTCTAACAAGATGGCTGGAGTGAACACACTTGTACAGTGTGCCTCTCATCTTTTCTACTCACTCTACACGGTCCATGTAGTTTAAGGGGGAATGCCCCACACATTTGACAGCCCAGCAATGAACAAGGTCTAACAGATCCTTCCCCTTTAGCCAGAGCTGATGAGAAAGAAGATCTTTCATTCTTTTGGGACTTGGAGGTCTAAGAGACGTGAAAGGCGAGAGCCACAGAGACAGACCTTACTAGAAAAAGAAGTCTTCCTAGAGGGATAAAGAGAGCTCTGATGGTACACTGAACTCCTGGATCCAGTAGTTGCTGTAATGAGAGTTAGCACTTCAAATTTCACAGTTCTAATGAACATTTTTTAAGCTCGTGTGAATTTGGGGGTATTGACACTTGTAACTAAGAGTACTGGCCATATACCATGGCAAATACACAGAAAGGGATGCAATGGAAGACAAGGGATGGAGCTTTATGAGGCAGAATACATTGTATCCTCTTTCGACTTGTATTCTCTTATGACTTAAGAGTTCTTCATGCCGAACACATGCATGTTGGTGGTCTTCATTTAGTGCCACCAAGCCAGAATAGAGCAGAGGGGAAAATAGCAGGAATATTATGTAAGTAGCAGAGGCATTATACAACCATGGTCATTACCTAATAACAACTAGGCAACAAAATCAGGCATACCAGCAAACATAAAAAAGCATGTAGCAATGACACTGGATCCACAGATGCTGAAAGAGGAGCTGGTTCAGATCCTGCCTTAGTCAGTTTAGGCTGCTATACCAAAGGACTTGGTGGCTTATAAACAAGAGAAATTTACTTCTCACAGTTCTGGATGCTGGAAGTCTGAGATCAGAGTGCCAGCAACATCTTCCTCATTTGCAGATGGCCAACATCTCATTGAATCTTTACATGGTGAAAAGAGAGTGAGTTAGCGCTGTGGCCTCTTCATATAAGGACACTAAGCTCATTCATGATGGCTCCACCCTCATGACCTAATTACCTCCCAAAGGCCCCTACCTCTAAATAATATCAGATTGGGGTTAGATTTCAACATATGAATTTGGAGGGAACACAAACATTCAGCAAGTAAGATACCCAGCAAGTACGGTTGGCCTTCACCTCAATTCACTGCTGACCCAACTAAGATATCTTCCATGCAGTCAATGGATTCCCTTTCTTCTCTGCTGATCTTCACTAGAGCTTCAGTATCACTCTCCCACCTATTAAGGTTAGATGCCAGAGAGTTTTTTCTTTAGAGAACCTTAATTCCATTCTCTTATTCTTCACAGTACTCTTCCTTCCTTCCTTCCTTCCTTCCTCCCTTTCTTCCCTCCCTTCTTTCCTTCCCTCTAAACTGTCCTTCATATGAGCTTTCTTTTCTTAAAGATTAAATCTTCTAGAACACCAGAATCACAACTAGCTGCTGGACAATCATCAACAGGAAGACACTAGAACTCACCAAAAAAGATACCCCACATCCAAAGACAAAGGAGAAGCCACAATGAGATGGTAGGAGGGGCACAATCACAGTAAAATCAAATCCCATAACTGCTGGGTGGGTGACGCACAGACTGGAGAACACTTATACCACAGAAGTCCACCCACTGGAGTGAAGGTTCTGAGCTCCACATCGGGTTTCCGACCTGGGGGTCTGGCAACGGGAGGAGGAATTCCTAGAGAATCAGACTTTGAAGCCTAGTGGGATTTCACTGCAGGACTTTGACAGAACTGGGGGAAACAGAGACTCCACTCTTGGAGGGCACACACAAAGTAGTGTGTGCATCAGGACCCAGGGGAAGGAGCAGTGACCCTGGGGGAGACTGAACCAGACCTACCTGCTAGTGTTGGAGGGTCTCCTGCAGAGGTGGGTGGTGGCTATGGCTCACTGTGGGGACAAGGACACTGGCAGCAGAAGTTCTGGGAAATACTCCTCGGCATGAGCCCTCCCAGAGTCCGCAATTAGCCCCACCAAAGAGCCCAGGTAGGCTCCAGTGTTGGGTTGCCTCAGGCTAAACAACCAACAAGGAGGGAACCCAGCCCCACCCATCAGCAGTCTACCAGATTAAAGTTTTCTTGATCTCTGCCCACCAGAGCAAAAGTCAGCTCTACCCACCACCAGTTCCTCCCATCAGGGAACCTGCACAAGCCTCTTAGATAGCCTCATCCACCAGAGGGCAGACAGCAGAAGCAAAAAGAACTACAATCCTGTAGCCTATGGAACAAAAACCACATTCACAGAATGACAGACAAGATGAAAAGGCAGAGGGCTATGTACCAGATGAAGGAACAAGATAAAACCCCAGAAACACAACTAAATGAAGTGGAGATAGGCAACCTTCCAGAAAAAGAATTCAGAATAATGATAGTGAAGATGATCCAGGACCTCAGAAAAGAATGGAGGCAAAGATCGAGAAGATGCAAGAAATGTTTATCAAAGACCTAGAAGAATTAACGAACAAACAAACAGAGATGAACAATACAATAACAGAAATGAAAACTACACTAGAAGGAATCAATAGCAGAATAACTGAGGCAGAAGAATGGATAAGAGATCTGGAAGACAGAATGGTGTAATTCACTGCTGTGGAACAGAATAAAGAAAAAAGAATGAAAAGGAATGAAGAAAGCCTAAGAGACCTCTGGGACAACATTAAAGGCAACAACATTTGCATTATAGGGATCCCAGAAGGAGAAGAGAGAGAGAAAGGGCCCAAGAAAATATGTGAAGAGGTTGTAGATGAAAACTTCCCTAAGAAGGGAAAGGAAATAGCGACCCAAGTCCAGGAAGCACAGAGAGTCCCATAAAGGATAAACTCAAGAAGAAACACACCAAGACACATAGTAATCAAACTGGAAAAAATTAAAGACAAAGAAAAATTATTGAAAGCAGCAAGGGAAAAATGACAAATAACATAAAAGTGAACTCCCATAAGGTTAATAGATGATTTCTCAGCAGAAACTCTACAAGCCAGAAGGGAGTGGCATGATATACTTAAAAGCCATGAAAGGGAAGAACCTACAATCAACATTACTCTACCCGGCAAGGATCTCATTCAGATTCGATGAAGAAATCAAAAGCTTTACAGACAAGCAAAAGCTAAGAGAATTCAGCACCACCAAACCAGGTCTACAAAAAATTTTAAAGGAACTTCTCTAAGTGGGAAACACAAGAGAAGAAAAGGACCTACAAAAAAAACCCCAAAACAAATAACAAAATGGTCATAGGAACCTATATACCGATAATTACCTTAAACGTGAATGGACTCAATGCTCCAATCAAAAGACAGAGGCTTGCTGAATGGATACAAAAACAAGACCCATATATACGCTGTCTACAAGAAACCCACTTCAGACCTAGGGACACATTCAGACTGAAAGGGAAATGGAAAAAGATATTCCATGCAAATGGAAATCAAAAGAAAGCTGGAGTAGCAATATTCATATGAGATAAAACAGACTTTAAAATAAAGAATGTTAAAAGAGACAAGAAAGGACACTACATAATGATCAACGGATCAATCCAAGAAGAAGATATAACAATTATAAATATACATGCACCCAACATAGGAGCACGTCAATACATAAGGTAACTGCTAACAGGTATAAAAGAGGAAATCGACAGTAACACAATAATACTTGCACCAATGGACAGATCATGCAAAATGAAAATAAATAAGGAAACAGAAACTTTAAATGACACAACAGACCAGATACAATTAATTGATGTTTATAGGACATTCCATCCAGAAACAGCAGGTTACACTTTCTTCTCAAGTGCATATGGAACATTCTCCAGGATAGATCACATATTGGGTCACAAATCAAGCCTCAGTATATTTAAGAAAATTGAAATCATATCAAGCATCTTTTCTGACCACAATGCTATGAGATTAGAAATGAACTAGAGGGAAAAAAATGTAAAAAACACAAACACATGGAGGCTAAACAATACGTTACTAAATAACCAAGAGATCACTGAAGAAATCAAAGAGGAAATGAAAAAAAACCTAGAGACAAACGACAATGAAAACACGATGATCCAAAATATCTGGGATATAGCAAAAGCAGTTCTAAGAGGGAAGTTTATAGCTATATAAGCCTACCTCAAGAAACAAGAAAAATCTCAAATAAACAATCTAATTGTACACCTAAAGGATCTAGAGAAAGAAGAACAAACAAAACCCAAAGTTAGCAGAAGGAAAGAAATCATAAAGATCAGAGCAGAAATAAATGAAATAGAAATAAAGAAAACAATAGCAAGGATCAATAAAACTAAAAGCTGGTTCTTTGAGAAGATAAACAAAATTGATAAGCCACTAGCCAGACTCATCAAGAGGAAGAGGACTCAAATCAATAAAATTAGAAATGAAAAAGGAAAGGTTTCAACAGACACTGAAGAAATACAAAGCATCCTAAGAGACTACTACAAACAGCTCTATGCCAATAAAATGGACAACCTGGAAGAAATGGACAAATTCTTAGAAAGGTATAAGCTTCCAAGCCTGAAACAGGAAGAAACAGAAAATATGAACAGACCAATCACAAATAATGAAATTGAAACTGTGATTAAAAATCTTCCAAAAAACAAAAGTCCAGGACCAGAAGGCTTCACAGGTGAATTCTATCAAACATTTAGAGACGAGCTAATACCCATCCTTCTCAAACTCTTCCCAAAAATTGTGGAGGAATGAACACTCCTAAACTCATTCTATGAGGCCACCATCACCCTGATACCAAAACCAGACAAAGATACTACAAAAAAAGAAAATTGCAGCCCAACATCTCTGATGAATACAGCTGCAAAAATCCTCAACAAAATACTACCAAACAATTATGACATAGTATGAGTGTGTTTCATGTTTGGTAACTGCAATCATTGTTGCTTTTGTTGTGGTCATCCATTTACAAAAAAAAAAAAAAAAATACTAGCAAACAGAATCCAACAACACATTAAAAGGATCACACACCATGATCAAGTGGGATTTATCCCAGGGATGCAAGGATTCTTCAGTATACGTAAATCAATCAACGTGATAAACCATATTAACAAATTGAAGAATAAAAACCATATGATCATCTCAATAGTTGCAGAAAAAGGTTTTGACAAAATTTAACACCCATTTATGATAAAAACTCTTCAGAAAGTGGGCATAAAGGGAACCTACCTCAACATATTACAAGGCCATATTCGACAAGCCCACAGCAAACATCATTCTCAATCGTGAAAAACTGAAAGCATTTCCTCTAAGATCAGGAACAAGACAAGGATGTCCACTCTCACCACTACTATTCAACAGAGTTTTGGAAGTCCTAGCCATGGCAATCAGAGAAGAAAAACAAATAAAATGAATACAAATTGGAAAAGAAGAAGTAAAACTGTCACTGTTTGCAGATGACATGATACTATACATGGAGAATCCTAAAGATGCCACCAGACAACTACTAGAGTGAATCAATGAACTTGGTAAAGTTGCAGGATACAAAATTAATGCAAAGAAATCTCTTGCATTCCTGTACACTAATGATGAAAAATCTGAAAGAGAAATTAAGGAAACACTCCCATTTACCACTGCAACAAAAAGAATAAAATACCTAGGATTAAACCTACCTAGGGAGACAAAAGACCTGTATGCAGAAAATTATAAGACACTGATGAAAGAAATTAAAGATGATACCAACAAATGGAGAGATATACCATGTTCTTGGATTGGAAGAATCAATATTGTGAAAAAGACTATACTACCCAAAGCAACGTACAGATTCAATGCAATCCCTATCAAATTACCAATGGCATTTTTTACAGAACTAGAACAAAAAATCTTAAAATTTGTTTGTATACACAAAAGACCCCGAATAGCCAAAGCAGTCCTAATAGAAAAAAACGGAGCTGGAGGAATCAGACTCCCTCACTTCAGACTATACTGCAAAGCTACAGTAATGAAGACAATATGGTAATGGCACAAAAACAGAAACATAGATCAATGGAACAAGCTAGAAAGCCCAGAGATAAATCCACACACCTATGGTCAACTAATCTATGACAAAGGAGGCAAGGATATACAATGAAGAAAAGACAGTCTCTTCAATAAGTGGTGCTGGGAAAACTGGACAACTACATGTAAAAGAATGAAATTAGAACACTGCCTAACACCACAGACAAAAGTAAACTCAGGGCTTCCCTGGTGGCGCAGTGGTTGAGAGTCCGCCTGCCGATGCAGGGGACACGGGTTCGTGCCCCAGTCCGGGAAGATCCCACATGCCGCAGAGCAGCTGGGCCCGTGAGCCATGGCCGCTGAGCCTGAACGTCCGGAGCCTCTGCTCCTCAACGGAAGAGGCCACAACAGTGAGAGGCCCGTGCACCGTAAAAAAAAAAGTAAACTCAAAATGGATTAGAGACGTACATGTAAGACCGGAAACTATAAAACTCTTAGAAGAAAACATAGGGAGAACAGTCTTTTACATAAATCACAGCAAGATCTTTTTTGATCTACCTCCTAGAGTAATGGAAATAAAGACAAAAATAAACAAATGGGACCTAATTAAACTTCAAAGCTTTTGCACAACAAAGGAAACCATAAACAAGATGAAAAGACAACCCTCAGAATGGGAGAAAATATTTGCAAACGAATCAAAGGACAAAGGATTAATCTCCAAAATATATAAACAGCTCATGCAGCTCAATATTAAAAAAACAAACAACCCAATCCAAAAATGGGCAGAAGACCTAAACAGACATTTCTCCAAAGAAGACATACAGATGGCCAAGAAGTATATGAAAAGCTGCTCAACATCACTAATTATTAGAGAAATGCAAATCAAAGCTACAATGAGGTATCACCTCACACCAGTTAGAATGGGCATCATCAGAAAATCTACAAACAACAAATGCTGGAGAGGGTGTGGAGAAAAGGGAACCCTCTTGCACTGTTGGTGGGAATGTAAATTGATACAGCCACTATGGAGAACAGTATGGAGGTTCCTTAAAAAACTAAAAATTGAATTACCATATGATCCAGCAATCCCACTACTGGGCATATACCCAGAGAAAACTGCAATTCAAAAAGACACATGCACCCCAATGTTCATTGCAGCACTATTTACAATAGCCAGGTCATGGAAGCAACCTAAATGCCCATCGACAGACAAATGGATAAAGAAGAGGTGGTACATATATACAATGGAAAATTACTCAGCCATAAAAAGGAACTAAATTGGGTCATTTGTAGAGACGTGGATGGATCTAGAGACTGTCATGCAGAGTGAAGTAAGTCAGAAAGAGAAAAGTAAATATCATATGTTAGCGCATATATGTGGAACCTAGAAAAATGGTACAGATGAACCGGTTTGCAGGACAGAAATTGAGACACAGATGTAGAGAACAAACATATGGACACCAAGGGGGGAAAGTGGCGGGGTGGTGGTGGTGGTGGTGGTGGGATGAATTGGGCTATTGGGATTGACATGTATACACTGATGTGTATAAAATTGATAACAAATAAGGACCTGCTGTATAAAAAAATAAATGAAATAAAATTTAAAAATTAAAAAAAAAGAAAAAGAGATTAAATCTTCTTACAAACTTCTCAAGAAGAAAACCAGCCCTGGTTTTTACAAACTTTCAGAGTGTGCTCTGCTTTCTAACCTTTAATCAAGTCGGAGCCTCTTCCCTCACTCCTCAACCTCCTCCTTTTCCTCTCTTGAGCTGTAACTCATGGACTGCCTTCTTTTCAAAGAGAATTCATTATGTGTAGCTCATCATTTCAAGCCTCTTCAAATTAATCTACAGGGTGATTTCTTGCTTTACTCCACGAACGTTTTTGGAACTATTAGATTAACCCTTGAAAAATACAGCCTTATAAGTAAAAGTGCTGACAAACCAGAATTAAAGTGAGGTGAACATATCATTAAAACGTTACCAGTCAAAATACCAAAAGATACATGCAGGGTACCTTAGAAACTCAAATCAACCAAATCAAATGATATTGCTTCCTGAGAGTCACAACACAAAGCATGTCTACCAAAAAAAGAAGGCAGTGGGTTTGCATGACAAGCCTGGCCATTATCTCCATAGGAACAAGACTGGAAAACACAAAGTGCAATTGCTGAATCCACTGCAGTCTGCCGCATGCAACTCACCAGAATTTTTAATCTTGTTATAAGACCCTTAAGTAGGTCATAGCAAGCTTTAAAAGTTTTGACAGCAAGAAAGTGTGATGGGTGACAATGTGTACATCATCTTGGAGGGAAAGTCAGTATTTTGTTATTCTGACCAAACCTCAGCTGCATTAAAATTATTAAATATTTAGGAAAAGCATGTACAAAAATATCTACTCTAACAGAGAAACTAAAAGACGTATTATACCACCTTCAACTAAAATATCTGATAACTAATTAGGTTTAAGGTGCTGCTTATCTAAAATTGGAAATCCTAAGTGAATGACTATAAACACCAAATACAATTAAGAAGTTATTTATACAAATGAACTGATTAAATAAAACTAAATCTTTAATGTCTTATTAGAGTGACATGTCACATAAATGCTGTCCTTGGCTTCCACATCTAGGGCTGCTTGCTTTGTTCTTAATAAGGGCCTTTTGGTGTTTTGGTATTCCTTGCAACGCACCAAAGCATTCAGGAAAGATTTGTCTTAATCTGAATTCCTCCCTACATGATAGTGTGTTACAGTAGATTCCTCTGTGTTATATGAACACCATATAAAACAGCAAGTAAGGAAGTGGCTGAAAGGTAGACTAGGTTTTATTCCATTCCACTGTGACCCAACCTTAGTTACTTTTCTCTCATTTTACCCCAATGTCCCTCACTAACCTAAAAAGGGAGGATGGGTAAGGAAGGGGTGAAAACAAATGTCCAGTTGTCCCTCAGTATCTGTTGAGGATTGGTTCCAGGACCTCCTGCAGATACCAAAATCTGAGGATGCTCAAGTCCCTTCTATAAAATGGAGTCGTATAGCTGGCCCTCTGTATCCATGGTGGGTTGAATCCACAGATGCGGAATCCACAGATATAGAGGATATAGACGGCCTACTACATTGCCTTTTATTTGTAGCTTCAAATTAACATTAATTGAATAATTTTGTCTAATATATTATAAGAAGAATACATTCTAACCTCTGAGGAAAAAAAAATCTTTATTACAATATCCCCAAAGGGAAGGGTAAGGGCCTTTATTTATTTAGCTAACAAATGTAAACAAAATAAAACTCACTGGAAGCACCTCTGATTACATTCTAAATGTATCTGTTTTTTTTTAGCTGTAATAAATCTGAACAAACAATCCAATGAGACATAAAGGTACATTTTAATTTTTTATTTTAATTAAAATAATTGTACGTATTTCTGAAAAGCTCAATATAAAGTAAATAATGCCAAAAGAAATACAATATACAAAGACAGATAAAACAGAATTTAAAAATAGGCCAAACTCCCATACCTTTCTAGACTAGAAAAAACAGGCTAACAAAAGCAAATATAAAAATGATTATTTCCTTTGTTAGCTATTGTTTGAAACTCGAAGAGAAAGATGAAAAAGCATAAAACTTCAAATTTATAAGTGAAGTTTCAATCCTCCCAGCCCCTTCCCTTAAAACAAAAGAAAGCCAAACACAAAACCCTCTTCCGGAGGGTAGAGGTAAATGTCTTTTACTCTGATGGCACACGCTATGTGCTACTAACAAATTCAGCAATACTTTTCAAAGTGTGCCTTCAACTTCTTCCTGAAATTTACTTGCAATGCTTTCTCACCTTCATTCAATACTTCAAACCTTCCCCTCTTTCAGGCTGTTATCACTGTAGAATTGTTTTCCTGACCATAACATTTAAGACCGGGCTTCTTTTTCGACTTCACCACTTATGACTGCTTGATCAACTTTAGAGGACACAAAATTCTTCAAGCAGTTGTGCAAAGGACATGGACAGAGAGCCAGCACTAGTTTCCAAAGTTCATACTCACTGCCCTGAGTAGCACAGTCCTCGGAAATTTGAGCCACTACTTCACTATTGGGGGATCATAATCTTCTTTATACTTAAAAAAAAAGACAAAAAAAAAAAAAACTTAAGAGAATAAGTAAGCTCAACATAAAACCCACATTGGCATTAATGTTTCAGTGTTAAATATAGTGCTCAGTCTGGAAAAATCCCTAGAAATAGAAGTCTTAAATGATAGCATCTCAATTGACAAACCTCGCAATAAAGGAGCTCATTTTCAATTCATGGGCTAATCTATTATGCTTTTGATTGGGTTTTGGTTACAAGCCTACTCTCAAACCTCTATTTTTATTTAAGGGGCCTAATATTTTCACTTGCATACATGTATGAGAAAGAGAAAATGAGAGAGATGTGTGTTTTGGGAGGGGGGAGAACAGAAGAAGATGAAAGAGAGAATATACAAGGATGAATCATTTGACCAACCTTATCAAACTTTTATAATGGACTGGGTAACAGCAGAGGAATCAAACAGGATTACTGAATCTATTTCCTCAAATGGTTAAATGGAAATTTTAAAATATCCTTTTAAAGTAACTAAACAAAGAAAGGAAACTAACCATGTACCATCTTTTGAAAAGTGCAACTGGAGGGATGGAGCGAGACTCTGAGCTCCATCCAGCACAGCTCTGAGTCCTATTCATATACTCTGCCTCAGAAGTGGTAATGAGGAAAAGGATGAGCTGATGAAACTCTCAACATTCTCACTTAAATGGTCGCAACTGGAGAGAAGCTGACTTGGAATTAGAAGTCCTAAAGAAAAAAAAAAAAAAAATCCATGAGACTAGAAGAGTCCTGTACTTGACCTCAAGTGCCCCAGGCTTGCCATATTCCAGGATACTAAGGAGAATTGGGCTCAAGCTGAACCAGCTGCAGCTAGATGGAGTGGATGAGGCCTAGAATATTTAAAAATTAGTAGAAAATAAAGTCAATTCAGATAGGTTGACTAACCATCCTGGTGTGCCTGACACTGAGAGGGTTTTCTGGGATGTGGGACTTCCGGTGTGAAATTTGGGCAAGTCCTGGACATACTGGAATGATTAGTCACCCTAGATCCAGGTCCTCCAGCAAAGACAGTACTCAGCTCCAGCTGAGATCTTACCACTCTTGCGTCCTTGGATTATGAGTCCTGCAGTGAAGCTGACAGCCAGCCCTCAAATTGTAGATAGGAATTTAGAAGACAATTTAGTCCCAGATAAAGGAGAAACAGGATCAAGTGAATTCACTTCTACTTGATCAGAATAAATAGATGATGTGGAGAGTGGCCTCTATCGTGCATGAGTGAGAAGAAATAAGAACAATTATAAAACTCTGCTAAAACAAAAAAATGTAAGAAAAGGATCCAGCATGTGAATGACAGATGTGGAACTAAGACTGTAAGGGGGACATCCCTGGTGGCGCAGTGGTTAAGAATCCACCTGCCAATGCGGGGGACACGGGTTCGAGCCCTGGTCCGGGAAGATCCCACATGCCATGGAGCAACTAAGCCTGTGCGCCACACTACTGAACTTGTACTCCTAGCCCGCTAGCCACAACTACCGAGCCCACATGCCACAACTACTGAAGCCCACGCTCCTAGAGCCCACGCTCCACAACAAGAGAAGCCACCGCAATGAGAAACCCACGCACCGCAACAAAGAGTAGCCTCCGCTTGCCGCAACTAGAGAAAGCCCATGTGCAGCAACAAAGACCCAACACAGCCAAAAATAAGTAAATTTATATATATTAAAAGAAAGACTGTAAGGAACATAACCCTAGAAACAGAAGACTCTCAGTGAGTGTTTCACATTCTATTAAAACCTTCATAAGACTATGGATTCTATAAAAGAAGGACTCAAAGACTAGATGATGAAAGAACAAAAGTTCAAAATGAAAGGAAGATTATGCTTCATAAACAAATTAGAAATAGCAAGGGTCAGAAGAGAAGAAAACCTAATTAATGGCCCAGAGTAAAGGTTAGAGATAATCACACTGAATGTGGCAAGAAAAGACAAAGGAATTAAGGGAACTAGAGAGAAGGTGACACATGGAGAATCAAGATAAGCAAATGTAAGGATGATTGTTGTTCTTGAAGCAACACACACATATACACACACAGGAAAGAGAAAAGAAGGGTTCATATTTAAAAAGTGGAGACTTACAACACACTCCTCCAAAGCTCTCTAAAATAAAGAACTGAAACTACAGATCAAAAGGACATTTTTTAAAAAATAAATTTATTTATTTATTTTTGGCTGCATTGGGTCTTCATCGATGCACGTGGGCTTTCTCTAGTTGCAGTAAGTGGGGGCTGCTCTTCATTGCAGTCTTCTCATTGCAGTGGCTTCTCTTGTTGCAGAGCACAGGCTCTAGGTGCACGGGCTTCAGTACTTGTGGCATGCAGGCTCAGTAGTTGTGGTTCGCGGGCTCCAGAGCGCAGGCTCAGTAGTTGTGGCACACAGGCTTAGTTGCTCCGTGGCATGTGGGATCTTCCTGGACCAGGGCTCGAACCCGTGTCCCCTGCGTTGGCAGGTGGATTCCTAACCACTATGCCACCAGGGAAGCCCCAAAAGGACATTCTTATGCCAGGGGAAATTTATACACAGTTAAAAAAAAAAAGAAAAAAAAAATCAAGCAATAGCTTAAGTTATTGAACATAAGAATTAAAAATTTTTCAGGCCTTCCCTGGTGGCGCAGTGGTTGAGAGTCCGCCTGATGATGCAGGGAACACGGGTTCGTGCCCCGGTCCGGGAGGATCCCACATGCCGCGGAGCGGCTGGGCCCATGAGCCATGGCCGCTGAGCCTGCATGTCAGGAGCCTGTGCTCCGCAGTGGGAGAGGCCACAGCAGTGAGAGGTCCGCGTACCGCAAAAAAAAAAAAAAAAAAAAAAAAAAAATTTTCAGACATCAAGTATAAAAAAGCAAGTCATCTACTAGAGGGAGAAAGACAACAAAACTAGGCTGACTACAGACATTGTCACAATAGTATTCAGTGTCAGAAGTCAGTGGGGCCATGTCTTTAAACGACAAAACGTATGACTGAAGAATATTAAATCCAGCTAACCTACAGTTCAAGTGTAAAAGCAAAAGGCAGACATTTGCAAACATTTGAAAACTCAGGAAATAGGATATCCAGGAGTCTTCCTTTAGAATAAACAAACCAAAAAAAAAAAACCTGCTTGACCATGAAATCTGCATAAACAAGAGATGAATCCAAATAAAGAACTCAGAAATGGAAAAACGGTGGCCAAAGGACCCATGGTTCTATTTAAATATAGAACTAAAACTAAACAACTAGGGCATTATGATTGCAAATCAGAGTATGAATGTTGTGAAGCCTGAAAAAAGAAAATCTGATATAAGCAACGTAAGGGGAGGTGGGAGGAAGCACAAGTTTGTTAATTCCTCTCGTTTCCTAACAGGGAGACAATCCATATAATATCTAAGATGTTTAAATTTAGTTTGTTTTTAAAATGTTTAAGTTGAGATTTAATTATATATAATAAAATACACAGATCTCAAGTGTACGTTTGATGGGTTTTGACATATATATACACTCATTTAACCAATATCCCAATTAAGATATAGAACATTGACATCATCCTAGAAAGTTCCTTTCCAGTCTATACTCCATTCACCTCATAGGCAACCCCTCTTCTATCACCAGAGAAAAGTTCTGCACATTCTAGAACATAATATAAATGGAGTTATGGAATATATACTCTTTTGCGTCTGTCTTCTTTGCTCAACAATGTCTATGAGAGTCATCCGTGTTGTTGCATGTCTTAACAGTCCCTTCTTATTTTATGATGTATGCTATTCCACTGTATGAATGTACCACAGTTTAGTTATGTACATTGTTTCTAAGTGCTTCTGAATGAATCTGAAATGAACATGCTTACACAGATCTTTTTGTGGACATGGGTTTTCATTTTGGGGAGGAAATTAACAGCGGAATTACTAGATCCTAAGATAGGAGTACATTTAATTTTATAAGAAACACTTTCTCATAGGGTCTGAATCATTTTACATTCCCACTAAGAGTGTACAAGGATTCCAGCTGTTCCACATCCCCATGTAAACTTTGTATTTTTAATTTCAGCCATTCTAATGGGTGCACAGTATTCAGTGGTAATACTGTGACGGCTCCAACCTCTTAATGCTTCTTAACTCTTCCTTACCTTGCAGGCATTATTTTAGATATTATTGTTTTTACAACACAGAAACTTAATCACAAGTTCAAAAATTCCTCCAGTTGCATTTCATTAAATATAATGCTTTAAATTTTAAAATAACATGTATACACACTGTTATAAAATTATTGGTGCCCATCTACCTATGTGCATTCATTCATCCTTCTATCCATAAATTTTCAGATGCTCATATTCCCCAAATGATAACATTTAACTTCTGGCAGGTAAGATTTGGAGGTGATTTTAATTGTCTTCGTACTTTTCTATATTCTTTGAATTTTAGAAAAATGAGCATGTCTCATATTTTAGAAAAATTGTAAAGCTATTTTTTATTTAGTGGGGATTGGACACCATACAAAGGCACAGAGAGAAAAATATGGAGGTGAAATCTAAGTACTTTTGAAAAATTAATTAACAGACATATCAGCAGGTCATCTGTACTTTGGGGACTTGTGATTCTTCAAAGACTTTGTAGGAGGAGCAACAGAAGAGGTTTAGTGGTGATGAGTACTAATGTCATTCTGCCACACAAATGGATGAGGACACAGATCAATATGCCAAGTGAGGTCAAGAACAAACAGCTTGGATGTGGCAGAATTGTCACGCCAGTGCCACCGCTGGCTGGGGAGCTTCATGTACACTCAGGACAGGCTACACCCTACTCTGTCATTGAGTTTGTCTCCTGAAAACCAACACCAGCAGGAACATGTTTCTCCTCCAGGTGACAAAGTGACAAAAATATAAAATCCAAGTAGAAGGTGAATAATCTTCGATCAGAGATGTAAATCAAACCCTATTTAGTTCTATGGAAAGGACATAACTTTTGGCACCAGCCAGAGCCCATTTCAACCCTTGCTCTTAGTTACCAACTCTAATGTTTTGTGACTATAAAGAGGATCATGTCTATTTCACTCAGTAGGAACTTTTCAGAAAAGCAGCATACTGGACCAATGTCACTACCTTCTGGGCCTAAGAAATGGTGCATATCAACAAGTTCACTCACACGGAGGTCCTCACGTCCACTTTAGTCAGGTCCTTGGCTTCTGAGAAGTGGTTTAGTCTCTTCACAACACAGAGTAAATAACAGGAAAGGGATATAAACAGGGGAGCCAGAACAGAGAGGCTGAGTGTTAACATTCATACATCATGATATATTGTATCGTTTTAGGCTCAGTGAATTTCCAAGACCTCCCAGAATCATCATCCATATTTAAACACAAACTTCAAATGCACTCCACTCAAGTATAAGGATGTCAAAATTGTCTCCAACTCTTACATTATTATTTCAATGGAAAGATATTTACTGATTACCCACAGTGGAAGGACCCCTGCCATAATTTCTGCTGATAAGGCTGAATTATCAAGCATTTACTGTGCTTCATAGAAAACTGAAGATTATATACCTATCCTTTTTTTTTTAAGGTATGATTGTCAACATTAAATAAAAATCTAGATGGCATCACAAAGAGATGTTTGGACTTCCTGGATTTCACATCTCCGGGTGAAATGGGGATTCACACCTCGGTCTTCATACTCTCAATCGTGAGCTCTTTCCATTAACCATTGCCAATAATAGTTTTCACAAACATCTTACTTTGGTTACATGTCATTCATGTTTTCCAGAAAACTGCACAGGCCAGGGGAACCAGAAACCTGGATGTGAAGGTGCCCCAGGTGGCAGGATGTTAAAGACAACTGGTTTCCACAGCCCCTTTTTGTCTGATGCTTGTTGGCTGCAGGAACATTCCCCACTGCAAAGGTCACATCTCAGGGTAATTGGTAAGTTTCTGGAAGGTGGTACCTGGGGAGGTTTCATCATCTGAATATTATACCTATCCTTAAAGTAACTCTGGAAAGATGGATGTAGGAAGCAAAGCCTTCTCTTTTTGAAGGATTTCCTGATCTCCAAAGAACTGAAGACTTGCCAGTGGGGCTACCTCTACATAGACCTGTGGGGTAGATTAGATCCACAGATGTCTCTTGTTTCACCTGCACTGTGTTTTAAAACAATTTAATTATTACCAACGTTTGAGAATTAGGAATTTTTCATAAATAAATTTAATTTTCAGCTTTTCTTGAAAAATGAGAAAATCCAGTTAATCGAGTCCTTATTGCCCATGCTAACAACTTATTTTGATTTAAATAACAGCTGACCTCTTCAGATGAAAAAGATCCCTCCAGCTACCCCTGTTGCTTACCCCTGGCCCTTTGCACTCAGGCCTGGCACCAATAAGCATTTGAATTTCCAGCCCCTCACCACACGTCAGGTGTATTCTACTGGTAACTACTTTGTTCATACTGCATACATGTTCATTAATAAAATGTGAGTGACTTAGACACGGCCTCAAGCCATCTTGTATGTAGCCCACTAGCTGGAAAAGTAGACTCTCCACATATGTATGCTGACCCAATCTAAAGTGAGGTCAAAATGTTTTACAGAGAAAATTTAATGAAGTCAATATGAAAACCAATAAGTGATTAAATGGGGGCTTCCCTGGTGGCGCAGTGGTTGGGAGTCCACCTGCCGATGCAGGGGGCATGGGTTCGTGTCCCAGTCCGGGAGGATCCCATGTGCCGCAGAGCGGCTGGGCCCGTGAGCCATGGCCGCTGGGCCTGCACGTCTGGAGCCTGTGCTCCGCGGTGGGAGAGGCCACAGCAGTGAGAGGCCCGCGTACCGCAAAAAAAAAAAAAAAAAAGTGATTAAATGGAAATCCTCCAACAGGATTCTCAAATGATTGAGATTAAATCTCTAGTTTCTATGCTACCAAATCTTATCTTCTAATTGATCAGAATTCTAAATAGAAAGGCCCTCATATTTAAGTGACACAAATATGGGAAGTTATGTCACAGGTAGACTGCACTTTTATTTTAAAATGTCCAATAATAGAGGTTTAATTAAATAAGTCATCACGTTCCATACAGAAGGATACTAGCATTAAGAATGTTATAGAAGGAAATTTAACTACATGAAACACTGGTATCATTCAGTGAAAGGATCACATTCTAAAATAGTATATTCAATGTAAATCCTTTTAAAAAATGTATAAACTATACATACATGCATTAAGAATGGACAGTTGTATATATCAGACTCTATAAACATGCATTTAAAAAGAGAGAAAGTACATACAATGTCTAAAGTAGTTATCTCTGGGTGGTGGATTTAGAAGTACTTATTATTTTTCTTTTTTTTTTTTTTTTTAACATTTTAACAGTAACTAAATATTATTGTTTAGTAAGACAATAACATACCAGCTCAGGCTGAGATGAAGCCCTAAGTTGAAACCATTAGGTGAAACATCTTATGAACTATTTTCCTTGGGTTTAACAGGAAAACATTGATGAACACTGCTGATAAAAATCCTTCCAGAGTCTCAAGTACCCATCTATTGTGACAGGAAGGTCATAGAATGCCCAATTATTATAATTCTTTTCAGGAGAGGTGAGACCCTGAGGTGTCGCTGTCAGAGTAGATAAGAATACACAATTATAGGAGTTAAAAAATGTATTTCCTCTGACCTCAAGGAAATGGGGAAGAGAAGAAAATGAGGTCAAAGTATATTTCCATATTAGTCAACATTTTTCATCCAGTCACAGCCTGAACAAATTTTAAACATCAAAATATGATATAACTCAATGAACAGACAACAGACAAACTTTAGAGGAAGGCAGGGTCATTGACAGATCTACCATTCAATGGATAACGAACAATTTCAAAAATGATTCATTTGGGACTTCCCTGGTGGCTCAGTGGTTGAGAGTCCGCCTGCCGATGCAGGGGACACGGGTTGGTGCCCCGGTCCGGGTGGATCCCACGTGCCGCGGAGCGGCTGGGCCCATGAGCCATGGCCGCTGAGCCTGCGCGTCCGGAGCCTGTGCTCCGCAGCGGGAGAGGCCACAGCAGTGAGAGGCCCGCGTACCACAAAAAAAAAAAAAAAAGATTCAGTTAATTACTTCAAGTCATACAACTACTATGTAACAACAGACCTGGGCATAAAACCCCCAGTAAACCTGATACTATTCCTACTCTATCACTCTATCTCTTGCTCCATTTCACCAGCAGGGTAACACAGGACTGAAAAACTTTTTAGTTATGGTCCCTGTACTGCTATTAACTCTCATTTTGCCAAAGACACTTCCCATTTATGAGTTTCCTTTCCTCATCAGTAAAATGAAGAAGCAAACCTACATGATATCCATGACCCTCCCAGTCCTAGAATTCTATGATTCGATGGCAAACAGAAGACATTTGCTTGGGCCCCAGACTGCCCCCTTTTGCACTGCATAACCTATTTCTGGAGTGCCAAGCTGTACCCCCACTGGTTTAAGAATGCCAGCATATGGGCTCATAGGGGAGCAGCTGCCAAAATAAATATTCTCCAGTTCATGACAGAATGAAAGTAACAACCAGCTGCAAGGTGATCAAGAGTAATAATCCCTGAGGATGTTAACCTATCATTTTAGTGACTCCCCAACTCTACTCACTGGAACAGACATCACTGTAGTCCAGAGGGGTCAATGATGGGGAGATGAAGACATTATTTTCATGCCTTTTTTGCCTTGGGACAGGAAGATCAGGTCAAAAATATGAAAGAGGATAGTGGACCACGGACAACAAGAAAGGATCAAGAAGTTACCAAACACCACTGGTAAAACTCACATCCAAGACAGCAAAGATTAATAAAACTTGTAGTTATATGGGGAAAAGCTAGGTCAGTATGTGCTGAGTGAAAATTCCATGAATGCCACATGACAAAAATTAGAGCTAATACAATGGGGGGAGGGGAAGGTATTTAGTTGATAATGTACACACTATACAAAATTATATCTTTGCTGTCCAATTGCTTGCTACAGGAATGACCAATTATCCATGGACAATAATGGCTCTATTCACTCACCTTACTTGTCAATTAGCATGTCAGGCAAAAGTGGAAAATAAACAGACATCATCACCTAGCCAATGAAATTGAGAGACGTTCACTTGTCTTGACCAAAACAGTGTCATTAAATCTCTTTTATAATCAGAAAGAACCTAATCAATAATCTCATTATTCCCTCTGAAATACTTAACAGCTTCACTAACAATCATATTCAATTCTTCTACACTCAAGAGACTGCCACAAATCAATTCTTAACCACAAAAGTGGGGCCTTAAAAACAGGAGCTTACTTGTTCTGATCCAAATACAATGATTCATTGATAACATAAAAACACACAAACATCCCAATCCAAAAATGGGCAGAAGACCTAAATAGACATTTCTCCAAAGAAGATATACAGATTGCCAACAAACACATGAAAGGATGCTCAACATCCCTAATCATTAGAGAAATGCAAATCAAAACTACAATGAGGGGCTTCCCTGGTGGCACAGTGGTTGAGAGTCCGCCGCCGATGCAGGGGACACGGGTTCGTGCCCCGGTCCGGGAAGATCCCACATGCCGCGGAGCGGCTGGGCCTGTGAACCATGGCCGCTGAGCCTGCGCGTCCGGAGCCTGTGCTCCGCAACAAGAGAGGCCACAACAGTGAGAGGCCCGCATACGGCAAAAAAAAAAAAAACCCAAAAAACTACAATGAGGTATCACCTCACACCCGTCAGAATGGCCATCAACAAAACATCTACAAACAATAAATGCTGGAGAGGGTATGGAGAAAAGGGAACCCTCTTGCACTGTTGGTGGGAATGTAAATTGATACAGCCACTATGGAGAACAGTATGGAGGTTCCTTAAAAAACTAAAAATAGAACTACCATACGACCCAGCAATCCCACTACTGGGCATATACCCTGAGAAAACCATAATTCAAAAAGAGTCATGTACCACAATGTTCATTGCAGCTCTATTTACAATAGCCAGGATATGGAAGCAACCTAAGTGTCCATCGACAGATGAATGGATAAAGAAGATGTGGCACATATATACAATAGAATATTACTCAGTCATAAAAAGAAATGAAATTGAGTTATTTGTAGTGAGGTGGATGGGCCTAGAGACTGTCATACAGACTGAAGTAAGTCAGAAAGAGAAAAACCAATACCATATGCTAACACATATATATGGAATCTAAAGGGAAAAAAATGGTTCTGAAGAACCTAGGGACAAGACAGGAATAAAGACACGGACACAGAGAATGGAATTGAGGACACGGGGAGGGGGAAGGGTAAGCTGGGACGAAGTAAGAGAGTGGCATGGACATATATACACCACCAAATGTAAAATAGCTAGTAGGAAGCAGCCGCATAGCACAAGGAGATCAGCTCCCTGCTTTATGTCCACATAGAGGGGTGGGATAGGGAGGGTGGGAGGGAGATGATGCAAGAGGGAGGAGATATGGGGATATATGTAAATGTATAGCTGATTCACTTTGTTATACATACAGCAGAAACTAACAAAACAAAACAAAAACCGCACCAGTGAGAGGTTATGGTGTAGATAACCAAGACATTGTTTAAAATGTTAAAGGCAAGATTAAGATCTCTGTTAAAAAGGCATCCATAAAGGCCATCAGTGGAAAGAATGAGGTGTCACAGAATCATGAATGTTTAATGAAGAGGCAGATAAGCCATTCTCACAGAACACAATCAATTTAAAGAACAAAATGATGCAAAAGAGCAGAGTTTGTTACCAACTAATTATGAGCACCAGTATATCCAAATGTCACGAAGAGCACAGGAAAGCCCGGATAGAAGGGATACGAGAATATCTGACTTCAATATGGTTTCTATGTAGTATTTGAATATCCCCAGATACTAGCCAATTCTGGGTCTCCCAGAAGTTGTAATAAAACTCTTAGCTTCAGAGTATTTCTTACTCTGAAATAAGAATCTTAAAGACAACATTTAGCAGGATACATTATTTTGCATGTGAGTCATGTACACTCAGGTTAAGAAACAGGCTTGCTGAAGATCCCCCAACTAGTTAATTAGAATAATAATAAAATTAATGATAATTGTTGTTATGGTTATTATTATTTTGCTGCAGCTTCACTTGGCTAGCACTAAGGTATTGTTTGAAGTGCTTTATATCTACCCTGTCAATTAATATTCCCATTTACTCTATGAGTTAAGTATTATTATCAATCCCACTTACAGATATGGAAACTAAAGCACAGAGAACCTAGGTTATTTATTCAACGTCACACATAAGGTGAGTGAGAGAACCAGGATTAGAACCCTAGGAAATCTGCTCCAGAATTTACGCCCTTCACCACTGCCCACTATCCTTGGCTTTTATGTTAGTGGGGTTCCACCTATTCTATTACTATAGCAACATGGATGGTAGGCTGTGCACTAAGATGGAGATAGTATTAGCTGATGAGTTGAGTGACATGGGTTCCACCAACATCCTGTGTGTCCTCGGGCAACTCACTCTACTTTCCTGGCTTTAGAGTCTTCATTTGCAGAAAGTGTGTTCTGTGTTAGATAATGCCAAATATTGTTTTTATCTAGTGCTCATCAATGTGCATGAATTTGTTTCTTCCACTTTCATGATAATATGCCATAACACATTTTTCTCTCTAGCCCAGACTTCTCCTCTCACTTTACACTCATGTATCCAAGTATCTACTTGATATCTCCATTTATGTCTAACCTATATCTCAAACATACCAGGTTGAAAATCACAGTCTTTCTTCCTACCCACCCTCTCCAAATCCCCTGATCCCACCCCAGTCTTAAACTCCCTACTAAACAATTCTCTTCTACCAGTTGTGAGGTCCAAAAACATTACAGCCATCCTTGATTTCTTTCCTTTTCCACACTCTACATCCAGTCCTTCAGCAAACCCAAGAATGGGTTCTTCAAAATATATCATGAATTCCTGAATTGACCACTTTCACCATACAACTAGCCCTACCCGAGATAGAGTTCTCCATATTCTCTAACCTGGACTATTTCCATAGCTTCTCACTGCCCCTGACCACCTGCAAAGCTTCCTCCCTTGCTTCACAGGACAGCGACCAGCAGGATTCCTCCTAACACTTAAGTTCCTCAGACCTCTTCTCTACGCAGGATCCTCCAAGTGCCTTCCCATCTCACTCACAATGAAAGCTCACATCCTTCCCACCAGGGTAATAAAGCCCAGGTGACCTGGTTCCTCTCTCTACCCCTTCTTTTTGTGGTGCTCACTTTCTGCCATTCTCCTCTTGCTCATTACACTGGCCACTCCACTCTCTCTGTGATTCTACAATCAGCCTCAAGCATGCTCTTCCATTTCTAGTTTTTATACCTACCTCTGTCTAGAACACTCTTTCCCCAGATGGCTGTGTGATTTGTCCTCTCACTTTTTTTAAGGTTCCTGCTCAAATGCCACCTTACAAAGAAAGGCTTTCCTAACTAGAGGAAAATATATAGAAACTTCGCACTGTGAAGATCTATCCCTTTACCCTAATTTAACTTTACAGCATTTACTATTTCTCCTTCCCATCATCCCCTCATTGAAATGTTACTCCATGAGACTAGGGAACTGTTTCCTGCTATGAACACACAGACTGTAATAGTATCTGACACATAGCAGATTCTCAATACATACTTTTTAAACAAATAAACCAGTAAATAATTATCACAATGTGTTATAACGATCATTTGACACTAAACGCTCCTTGGCTGAGGACAAGGATCAAGTCTTTTCATCCATATGTGCCCAAAATGTAGCACTTACCTGAAAGATAATAATTGCTCAATAATATTTATCAAACACTTCAGGGCATTTTCCTCCTGAAACATACTAACTCTTTTCTATGACATGTTAGTAACTAGTAGATTCAAAAGTCATGCCTCTAAATCTGATAGGGGTGAAAGTTTGCCTTTTTATTCAAGAGAGCACTGTTACTGCCCCGCACCCCCCCCCCCCCAAAAAAAAGCCCTAACAGATATCAAAGGCACTGCAATAGAAAATACCATTTAAAAGATGAGGGAATACATGTCAATTGCCATTTGGCAAAAAAAAAAAAAAAAGTACATTAAAATGTACGCCTCGTGATATGAAGTTAAGAAAAATAACAGTACTTTTTCCATGGAACAAAAAGCAAGCAGTTTCCTCTTAGCTATCATTTATCATTCATACGTTTATATTCATGGTATATTGAACTACTGCCTAGGGAAATCATTGTTCAGTACGCTATCTCTTGAATAACAACTGTACTTTAAAAAGACAGAAAAACTTGTCAGCTGAAAACCTACATCTGATTAATCACATCCATGCAAGCAATCATCATCCATACAACCTTGGAATTAACAAAAAGAGCATCCATAGGGGAGCACTGGGTACCAGTTGGCCTATGTTCAAGTCTGGTGCTGGTGCCAAGAACCAAAAGTCTGTCTCATTTGTCCCACCTTGAAATATTTAAGAAAGTTCAGACAGTGGAAAAAGTAGATTTAGGGAAATTGTATTCTTGTAATAAAAGGTAAAGGCCAGTAACAAAAAGGTAAAAACCAAGCTAAAGGTAAATAGTCTCCCAGGAAGCTGCCAAAGTGGAAAAGAAAAGAAAAATCCTTCAGTGAAAATTTACACCTGATACTTCTGTTTCCAACTGAGATGGAATAATAGGAAACAGATATAACCTGCTACCTGAAACAACCAAAAAACTGAATAAAATATATGTAACGATTTCAAGACAATGGACATGACACATCAAAGGACAGTAACCCTTGAGAGAGGAGATACACATGGGGTGAGCCTTATGATTTTTCCAGTTTTCTGCCTTAAAAGATGGTCCAGGCCATGGCACCCTGAGGAGAAGCCTGAATGGAGCCCAGCAGACTCTCTGAGTTGAGGAAATAGAGTTGGGAGTCTGGGGAGATCAAGGAAGCTTACAGGAGCAGAGAGGACAGAGATACACAGAAAGAACTGCAAAGCTCTGCAGAAGGTTTACCTCAAGTACTCAGAATACTAATCAGTACATGCATGTGAGGAAACTAGGTAAATCTGGGGAAATAAAACACCCTGAAGGATTAGGAAGGAATAGTGTCTGGGACTCACACAAGACCTGTTCCCAACAGTCAGACTGGAAATCCTCATAATCCATAGGGTATTAGGTAGAGAAGGGTTTTCCCTCAGTACAGAGGCAAAAGTAGTGCTAGACTAACCACTTCTCTATTCTGATAAACAAATCTTAAAAGCAAGACCCAAAAGGATCAAATTAACTTAAATGCATCCCATAATGAAGGTTAAGAATATGTATACAAAATCAAAATGTCCATCACCCAAAAAGGTAAAATCTACTGATACGCAATTTAAAAATTATCAGGAATGCAAATAAGCAGGAAAATACAGCCCTTCATGTTAAGAAAAGTTAACCAATGTAAAATGACTCAGAAATAATACAGATGTTAGAATTAACAAAGATATTGGAATAGTATTATAACTGCACTCCATATGTTCAAAAGTTAAGTAGAAACATTAAAAAGAAGATATTAGAAAGACTTAAATTTCTAGAGTTGAAAACTACCATGTGCAAGGTGGGGGGACAGAGGGAGAAGAGCCAATAATGGGATTAACAGTGAACACTGCAGAACAAAGCTTAAAGAATTTGAAGATATAAAAATAGCAACGATCCAAAATGAAATAAAAAGGAAACTTTTTTTTTAATAAACACAGTATCAGTGATCTATGTGACAACATCAAGTGGCCTATTACATGTGTAACTGGAGTCACCAAAGGAGGGGCAAGAAAAAAACATGTATTGAATAAATAATAGCTAAAATTTTTCCAATTTTGATAAGAACACAAACCCACATATCCATTAAGCTTAAATAAACCCAAGCATGAGAAACATGAAGAGAACTACACCACCCACATTATAATGGGATTGCTTAAAACCAGTGGTAGAGAGAACATCTTAAAAGCAGAAAGATAAAAAACATGTACAGAGAAATAAGGATAAGGATGACAGCAGACTTTTCTCAAAAAACAAAGGCTAAAGATTTTCCAGACATACAAAAGCTGAAAGAATTCATCACCAGCACTACAAGAAATATTAAAGGAAGTCCTTCGGGCAGATCAGTATGTAAATGTACTCAAAGGAATAAAGAGCACCAGAAATGGAAATTACATGGGTAGATATATTTTTAAATTTTTCTATTATTTAAGTCACTTTAAAAGTTAATTAACTGTTTTAACAAAATAATTATAATGTATTCTAGAGTTTAAAACATATGTTTAAATAAAATATATGACAATAGTGCAAAGGTCTGGAGAGGAGACATAGAAGTATATTACTGTAAGGTTCTTATACTATATATGAAGTGGTACATCACTTGAAGGTAAACACTGATAAGTTAACGATATATGCTAAAACCTTAGAGCAACCAGTAAGTAACCAAAACAAAGAGTTATAGTTGATAAGCCAACAGAAGAGATAAAATACAATCATAAAAAGAAGACAGAAAAAGAGCGAAAGGGACAAAAAAATGGATGGGACTAACAGAATACAACATAGCAAGATGATAGATTAAAATCTAAACATATCAACAATCACATTAAATGCAGATGGTCAAAACACCACAATTAAAAGGCAGGACTGTCAGATTTAAAAAAAAAAAATCAAGACCCAACTATATGCTGTCTATAAGAAAATCACTTCACTATAAAGGCAACAGTAACCAAAAGAATGCCGGAGTAGCTATCAGGCAAAGTAGATTTCAGAGAACAAAATATTAGCATGAATAAAGAAAGTCATTTCATAATGATAAAAGAGTCCATTCATTAAGAGGATATAACAATCCTAAACATTTACATACCTAACAACAGTTCTTCAAAATACATCTAATTACAGTTCTATCAAGTCATATGAGCTGGAAAGAGTATGGTGCTTAGAGGCCTAGAGACTTAAATCTGAATATTAGCCTTACACTGCTTTTGTGAACCAGGGCAAATGATTAAACCCCTCAGAGCATCATTTCTTTGTCTATATTACAGACATCCTCAAACTTACCTATTTTACGGATTTAGGAGGATTTGCCTCAGCACTTAGCATGTCTGATACAGAGCAGGAACTCAAAATTGGTTATTCTCCCCTCCTTTTGGAATGTCTGTTGCAGCATTCCTTCTAAAATAAGAGATTCACCATCAGAAATAAAATCTGGCATTTCCCCCCAGAACTTAAAGAGACTTCCCTCTCCTAAAAGTCTCTGAAGTATTGGTCACGTTTGGACCAGCTTCGTTTTTCTTTAAATTTTATGGGCAGCCTCCAACTGAGATAGAAGGAAAGTGGACTAGGGTGGTAGCTCTGTTGCCATCCAATGCTAAAGTCACTGGGCTTATTCCCTGACTTTAACCGTACACAAATCAGAACAATCTTCAGCTTGATGTTTACTTGCTCAAACACCCTCTTCGTATTCTGCTTCATCTGCATAGGTTATAGAACATTACACTGATCCAGAAAGAAATACTTTTGGATATTGAATTCAAATTGTTCTTCCACATTGTCAAACAACTATTTATGTAGAAAATTAAAGGTAGCCATTGATACAAATGACTTATAAAAGTAGTCATGATAATACTTTTCTAAACAAAAGCCAAATGAAATTCACTGAGGAGTCATTTAAAAAAACAAAACAAAACAAAAAACAAAACGGAGAGCTCTAACTCCCAGTGCAAATTTCCTTTCACCATTAACTATCACAGTAAGGAAACTGCTGGTCTCAATTCTGATTTTTCACTGATTTAAAAGTCTACATAAGATTTCATCTCATCAAGACAAACTAAGATTGCCAAATATTACTAAAATGCAAATTTTGAAGCTAGAATATCTATGGTCTGTTTTTTGTTTAGCTCAGTATTTCACAATTAATAATTTCTGATTATGGCAATATACAGATGAATCAATGATTTGCATAAGTTCTTTGTGGGTTTGCAATATGGCCTATCAGGTATTTAATTCTAAGTGTAAAATATGGTCATTACCCAACGTTTAAAAAAAAGAAAAAAAAAGACACTATTAGGTACACGTATATATTGGTGCTATGTAATACTACTGTACTATACCGTACTATACTCATACCTGCATCAATTAGTGGAACAACGAAAAATAAGGTTATTGTTAAGGTTTAGAAAGGTAGGGCAATGAAATAGCAACATGAGGGTGGATGGGCATCGTAATGAAAAGTTTCATGAACATGTTGGGAATTCCTCAAGGCTTTGCGGGAGGAAGGTTAAAAACTCTCAGAGAAGATGAGGTAGGACATTCCAGCAGCAGGATTTAGTCATTTGATGGCGGGTAAATTCAGTGGCATCAGATTACAAAACACCTTGAAGCTTCTTCATACACATTAGTTATACATTTTAGATGGGGAAGTATCAATGACACTAAATTACAGATTCTTTTTAAAGGACCTCTTTTATTGAGGAGAAGAGGAGCCAGGAAGAGTGAAGAAGGAGTTAGGAGAAGAATAAGCAGGCTCAATACATTTTGATGTTAAGTTCTGAAATAATATCTAAAAATGATTGCAATCATTTTCAGAGAAGCCATTAATAGGTCAGAAAAAGATCAGAGAAAAGAATGACATTTTGTAATAATAAAAAAGTTTAATTTGCACCTGGCTGCAAATATTTTTTCAATAAGAACTTGAGGGTATGAAGGAAAGAACCTTGGGAGCTGTTCAAATGATTATGAGATGATTTGATATTGCTATGAAAATTATTCTGGCATTTTTCAAAAAGGCAAAACCAAAATACTCTTACAGTTTCCCCAGTCTATTCCAATTTATTTTTCAGAAGACTTACTTTTAATTAAAACCTAAAAAAAGGTCTATCTAGATAGATCTGTATATATTGATATGTATAGATCTATACCCATAATATTTATATTTATGTAAATATAGAGACAGGTCTTTATAAAATTTTATTCAAGTATAGTTGATATACAATGTTGTGTTAATTTCTGCTGTATAGCAAAGTGATTCAGTTATACATATATATATAAGACAGGTAGTTTTATACATATATATATATATAAAACACACATGCACATGTATATTTAGTCTATCTTTTAACATCCAAATCCCAATACTCTTAAAGAAAGCTCTATAAATATGTTTTGTATTCAGGAGAATTTTAAACTTTCATTCAACAGTCTTTCCTATTTCCCCTTTCTTCCCCTTTTCGGGGCATACGATGTATTATAGATTTCCAAGCTTTATGTCTTTGAAATCCACTACAAGGTTATGTTATTTCTGTGCTGGATCACCAGACTTATGTTGGGTCAGACCTGATTCCAAACGTATCAATTTACCATCTGTATCTCCACATTATGTCATAATGACCCAGCCCCAAACTATTGTATAAAAAGCTGGGCTTCCCTGGTGACACAGTGGTTAAGAATCCGCCTGCCAATGCAGGCGACACGGGTTCGAGCCCTGGTCTGGGAAGATCCCACATGCCACGGAGCAACTAAGCCCATGTGCCACAAGTACTGAGCCTGTGCTCTAGAGCCCGTGTTCTGCAACAAGAGAAGTCACCGCAATGAGAAGCCCGTGCACCACAATGAAGAGTAGCCCCCGCTCGTGGCAACTAGAGAAAGCCTAGGCGTAGCAACAAAGACCCAACACAGCCAAAAAAAAAAAAAACAAAAAACAAAAGCTTTGCTGCTTCCTACTCACCCACTAGCAATAATGGTTACAGCTTCCTCACAACAGCAGCTGGACTTGTACACCCACCCCCTCCCACCACCACTCCCCTTTGATATGTCCCTACACTGTTTTCACACTCATCTCCAATATTATTATTAAGATCTTCATTCTTCCTCTCAACACTCTCATGTTACTGTTTTACAAACTAAAGCCCAATGAAATTTGCCTAAGTCACACGATGTATAAGGTCAGTCTGTTTTAGAATCAATTGACAGAACACACCCATATGATTCCAGTTTCTTGCTCTGCTTTCTATATCACCGAACTGACAGGAGTTAAAAGGCCAATAGAAAAGCCAGTTAAATACTACAGTTTCTCCTACCCAGTGTTTATTCATTTCAATTATTGTTATTTCAAAGGACTCATATAAAGAGACTCAATTCTCTTAACCATTCAAAGCCTGGAGCTAACAAAAGCACTGATTCTTACTGACCGGCGGTCATTCTGGAGAGGCAACAGCAGGCTATGAACCTTACTAATTATAGTATAATATTTGGCCACATGCAAGACCCTAAGGTGCTATTTATATCCTACTCCTCAGATCAAGTTCAAGGGTTTGAAGTTCAAGGGAAGAACGAGTGAGGTGGCACAATCAGACTTCACCACTGCAGACCATACCACAAAGCAAGTAAAAACACCCTTGTTCATCTCATTTTTATGACTTAATCCACGTGCATCTTTAAAAGTGTTTTCTGTAAGGAAAAAAAAAAACTATTCCACTCATTTCCTCCCTTCTCTAATACCTATTTCTCAAAAGTTCAAGAAGTAACTCTGCCCTCTCTCATGAAAGAAAGCACCACTAACAACTACAACCCAACAAGGCCTTATCCAGCTTAATTACAAAGTGTCACAAACATCACAATAACAACAACAACAAAGGCTCTTTCTAAACAATTGACAATACTCAACTTAGGCTATAAAATAGGAGGGTTTGTTTCCATAGCTTATTTACAATTTTGCTTGCTTTCCCACTCAATGATATGCATGCAATATCTTGGTCTTGCAAGATATCTGGTCTTGCAAAACCAGTTATGTGTCAGAACCTGTAGGAGAAAGGTCCCAGGGAAAGGCAGCGTCAAGCAATGTCATCATCATCACACCATGAGTCAACCCCTCGGGCTGCAATCTGACCCAAACACCTGGGTAAGTAAGGAGTAAAGGAGGACAAATCGCAAATGAAGAGGGGAGCTGGTCCCAGGAGAGGGGGCAATGGTTGCTGGAGGGGCCAACAACAAACGTCCAGGACCTCAGCCTCCGAGCTTCTCCAGCTCCCTCTGCGGGTGAAGTCTCAAGGCTTCTTAGGAAGCACGCCTCTGATGGGACCAATGAACAAATTAATGTATTCAGAAGGGAGGTTCAGAATACAAGTTCCTCCACTTCTGAGCTGGGTCACAAAATAATGACTCGCTCAGCATCAGGTTTGGGACTACAAAACCTTTAATTCCTCGGATAAAAGTTATTTAATATTGCTTTCCTATTCCAAAATAACGAGATCCATCATTACATATACTTTGGTAAATCTCCATTTGTACCCACCAGAACTGATCCCAGTTTTCAGAGAACACAACCTCTGTTCTCCAAGTAATCCCAGCATTAAACCCCTGACCCAAAACTACACAGAAGTCATGACTATATTAGCTGCTAACATAGAATGAGAGAGCTTGGGTGTTCCTCTTTTCTAAACTAACCTCTGAACTCGAGAATTTCTGACCTAAAAAAAAAAGAACTACAAAATAAAGAAATAAAAATGATGTATTTTCCATTTCTTACAGGGAGAAAAAACAATTTTCATGTAACATCAAATTTACCTGACTTTGCTCTCAAAGTAAGCCTAAGTCATTCACTACATTTTGAATTTGCTTATTTTACATTTATTTAGAACTTTCCTTCCAAATGTCATAAGGTTGATTTTTGAATAACAATAAAAAGTGCTATTTTCAGAGCCCTTGTACTTATTTCAAAAGAGATTAAAGTAATTTAAGCTATATATATATATTATGGGAAATTAAAATAAATTTAACTTGTTTAATACAAAAAGAAAATGTAAATTAAATATGAAGCAAAGGAAAATAAAGGTATGAAAGCAAGATAAAGCCAGGAGCAGGGCTGGTATCAAAAATGTATCCCATGCATCTCCATATACTGCAAAAGATACAACAGATGGAACTGAACACCGAACTGCTCGGAACCAAAGATGGAGCTGGCACTAACCTCTTCCTAAAGGAAGGCAAAGAGGAAAATGTGATCACTGACAAGAATCTCAAGATCCGGGGGAGAAAAACAAAGAGACAGCAAAGGAGAAGCACAGTGAGATCTGATACTAACATCAGAGAAGACTTTTTCCTTCCTATCTTGGTCAAACTGTGCTCTGCTACCTTTGCCTGGGATGGGGGAGGGAGGAGGGGGGAGGGGGAGGCAGGTGGGAAAGGGATGAAGCATGTGAGATCAGATGAGACCACAGCCCTTCAACGCTGCTGCCCCAAGAATAGCAGCTCTGGGTAATCTTACATAATTGGCCTCTGCATAAGAAGTTATTGGGGTGGGGGGAAGGTTAGGTGGCTTTAGTTTAAACAATAAATTGACAACCGTTAATAGAGTTGGGTCTACAAGATGAGTCATTGAGGCATAGGAGAACAGATTAGAATCTCCATGTATCTGTGTGTATGGTATGATATATATATATATATATATATATATATATATATATATATATTTTTTTTTTTTTTTTTTTTTTTTACCTTAAAAATAAAGTAAGCTCTCCTAAAGTCTCTTGTTTGAATTTTCCCTGGTGCATTCCCTAAATCACATGATACTGGAACTGTGAGGCATGGAGAGAGAAAAGGGGATTCTGCCTGGAGGGACAAATCCATGCAGTTCTTCACTCCCAGCATATGGTGAAAGACTGCAACACACCTGGGCCTGGCTAAGAGGATGTACAAATCAGTTTAACTGAACTCTTTTACAAATGTACAAATGGCTTAAAAAGATGCCTACGAAGGAAACATGGATTAAGGATAGCACTAATAACATAAGCACGTGCAAACAAACAGAAAACGGACACTTCTATGGATTTACCTTAATCAGCCATATGTTATAGGTAAAAATTGAAGATCTAATCAGATCTGAAAATAAGAGGGCAAAAACAAATCATGCAACACAGGCTGAATCATCAGGAAAACGACTTGAAAAACGGATTATATACCCACTAGCATTAATTATGAATTGTGTCCTATCACTTGTGTTTTAGACATCAGCTATTAAAACCAGATATCAAAATAAACTACTTGGTCCAAAACTCATCAAACTACATACTTTAAAACAGGTGCACTTTTCTGTACATAAATTATAAAGAAAAAATAATGAGGCAAAAGATATAACCTTCAAATGCCTGTATCACAAAGAAGCAAGCTTAGGTTAAAAATAATGAAGCATATTTAATCACATTGCTCTCTCTAAAATCATATAATTTTGTTACATGATTAAAAGGGCTTTATAGTATTAAAAAAATTAAATAATAAAGTTTATTTTACCTTTATCTCCTCTTATAAAATCTGGTTTTGGAAGTGCTTTATATTATGCTTAATAAGAGTATATAGTATATACACATAACTTGTAAATAAAAATACATGTTTTATGAGTGCAGACGCCAATGTTCTACCAATGGAATTTCACTAATACAGGAGATATTGTATGAATTATGTGAAATGGAAATGTTTGGAAAGTGTTTGGATAGGTCCTTGGAGAGAAAGAAGTTCGGTAGCAGTGACAGCACCTTATCTTTGCATCCCCCCCCTCTTTATTCCTCTATCTTCATCCCTACCATGGCAAATTTTTTTTATAATATATGGTCTAGCTAATTATTTTTTTTAATAAATCATTAAAACCTCTGTTATAAGGAATAGTAAGCATAGCCTCCACTACTCCTGGAAGGTTCCAAAAGCAAAATGCAGTGCTAACATAATGTCATGTGCCTAAATTATTTTCGTAATACGAATTACCCTAGCATAATTCACATTAAATTTCATTTGTGACCTTTCATCTAAGCCACACTGCTTGATTAGGATCTCTGGTATGTCTTTTCAGCCCTTTTAAATGCTTGCTGTCCTGAATGGGCCTTCCATAAACTAAATTTGTCACCTGCTCCGTTTCATTAACCCAATCATGAACACATTAAAAATTGAGTCCCTTGGGAAAAGGCCTCATGTAACCAATTCTCAGAGCTTTAGTAAGGCAAGTGCCTTCATTACAGGCTCGTTTGCTGTCTCAGAGGAAACATGGCCAGATAATGAGTAAGAAGGCAATAAAGTAAGCAGGAGAGAAGAACAATGGGAGAGAGGAGGAAAGGAAAAAAACCAACTCTGGAAGTGGGCTCTACAGGAATACACTGACAAAGGTCAAAGACTGCTTCCTCTTCCTCTTTCCACATCTCCAAGGATCACACTGTAAAGCTGGCAAGCTATGGTTCAGAGCGGAGAGAAAAGCTCTTTCTAAGTCATAGGTCAAAACTCTGAAGGAAAAGCTGATTTGGGTGAAAGATTAAGCTCCACTCTGAGGACATCAGGGGTTTCCTCGTCCAGCATGGCCTGAATTTCAGAGGATTCAGGAGTTCAATCTTCTTTTGAACCACTCCTGATATTTTTAGGCAAATGAAATCACAATAATGTTCTTAAATACATGTAACAATTTCACATTCATAAAGTTACACTACATTTCAGAATTTTTTCACTTCAGTGAATATAAAACCATCACGGCCAAACTTAGGAACCTATTCTCTATCATGTATCAGGTCAAGATGTAATGATAACAATCATCCTATATTTACCTTCAATTTCATTTAACAGCAAAAGTGATATACAATTATTTCACCAAGTCATGATATAATCGATCAAAGAGAATTCTAGATATGCAGCCCTAACCAACCCTGTCTCCTCAAAGAAGTCTCACCATTGGATTTAACAGGGATAGTTGACTAAAGGAATATTTTTTGATTAATATAAAACTTAATTTAAGATAAACATGGACACATAAAAAGAAAAAAGATAAAAGCCATGGGACATGGACACAGTTATAAAGATGAGGATATGAACACTTTCCCATGGCTGTGTCTAAAACTTTGAGAAATCCTCCTTTTCAGACACTAGCATTTTCTAAACTCCCTCACAGTGCACTGAACAGGTAAAACCACTCACAGGTACTACTGTCAAAGTCTATACCAACTCAAGAAGAAGAAGAAAGAGAATACATTTAAGAGCCAATAAAATTTTTTCTTTAAAATTAAGAATTTCTTTAACTTTTAAGAGCAAACTTTAGAAAAATTCTTAGTTGTAGCAGAAAGAATTAAGATCATTTCCAAGTGGGCTTCCCTGGTGGCGCAGTGGTTGAGAGTCTGCCTGCCGATGCAGTGGACGCAGGTTCGTGCCCCGGTCCGGGAGGATCCCACATGCCGCGGAGAGGCTGGGTCCGTGAGCCATGGCCGCTGAGCCTGCGCGTCCGGAGCCTGTGCTCCGCAATGGGAGAGGGCACAGCAGTGAGCGGCCCGCGTACCGCAAAAACAAAACAAAACAAACAAACAAACAAAAAAAAGATCATTTCCAAGGTGGTGGCTAAAAGGAGCACCACATTCAATTCAGGAACTTCAAAAGCTTGACCTCAAGCCCAGGTAGCACATTTCACAGGTAAGCAGAGAGAAGACACATCTGCAAAGCACTGCCAACTCCAATAGAAAGACGATTTCATCTCCAACTCCTTCAAGGAGACTTACAGAGAAAAAGAATGGATGAGCTTCCCTCTTTGATTTTAAGCCATTTAAAGGTTAAACGTACAATCTAACAGGAAAAGAATGGCCTGAGTTCATAAGGTTACAAGGTATTTGAGATAACTGTTAATAATCCCTCATGTCCTACTTTACCACTTGTTCTCTTTTTTTGCATTCCTTCATTGCACACAAATGGACACTTTCCAGTATAAAAGGGAACAGATGGAGTTAAAAACTACTCATCTCCCCCGACCCATCTGCGTGTCTTTCCTACAAAGTGATGGTCACACACGTGTACATCATCATTTCCATTAGTCACCACTATGGATGGATTCGAAGCTGCAGCCCATGGATAGAAGGGGCTGCTGTGCACCCTTTGGAGGACAGCTGCATCCTGCCCCAGCTGGCCTGCCCAGCGCCCAGAGGACTGCAGAAGTGGGCCAGACGAGCAGGCAGTGGCAGAATTAAACCACAGAAACATTCACAGTCACAAAGAGAATGAGGGCCACACTGGAAAAGACTGTCCCAAAGTGACAGGCTTTGGTTTATGGGGTAGCTCAAGACAGATGCCCAGGAGTTCGGATGCAGACAAGACTTCCTTCAAGGGAGGTGAGCCCTGGGCCTGCTACACACCAGCCTTCCTGTCACCTGATTTCCACTATCCCATCCTTCCATGTGATACCGAACAAGGGTCAGCACACACAGCAAAGTCTTTTTAAGCTCTCTCTGGCCACTTAAAACGTCTTCAAAATAAATACACCAAAGTTTTCCTTTAAAAAGAATTATGAATGTAACTTTGGCTCATAGTAGCCTTTCCCAAATTTTATTTTGTGGAACAATACTCTAGGAAGATGTTAGTAATATTCCACACACACCCACACAAACAGGTGTATAAGATTTTTTAAGATGTTAAGTGATTCTTTTGCTGGAGAACTTCCCAGTGTCTTTGTTATGTTAATCTTCACTGGGAATTTCCCAGGGAAGAATAAAGTGGTGATGGTGGTGGTGATAGAAATGTTTACTGAGTGGTTCAACAGAAACCAGATCAACATCATCTCATTTTTTTTTTACATGAATTCGCTTATTTAATCCTCAAAACAGATCTATTTAGTAAGCAAAATTGTACAGTATAAAGAGGAGGAAACTGAGACTCAGAGAGATCATCATAATGCAGCTAATAAGGAGGAAAGCAGGAACTTGAACCCGGATCTGGCTGAAGAGTTCTGTTATTCATTCATTCATTCATTCGTTCATGCATGCAGTGAGCTGGTAAATATTTACTGTGTGTAGGACACTCCTAAGATGTATTTTTCTCTAATAATAATGTTGCTAATTATGACCAACATCTTTCCTCCTACCAACTTCATATTTTTAAAAATATCAAACTTACATGAAAAAGCTTAAAAGAAAACCCCAATGAATATCCATCCTTCCTGCCTGTGAAATTCACTTTGTATAAAGTAAGTTTCAAAGAGGAAAAAAACATAAGGGAAGTCACGGAAGTGGGAAAAAGCACTAAACATTCAGAAGACATTTTGAAGGGTCAGTTCTGCCTCCAATAAAAGCAAGGCTAATTTCTTAAATCTTATATTTTATACCAGTTGTCAATACGTGTATATTTAGCTCATGCCTTAGACAGCACCTCTTGATGAATATACTGGAAGGATCATTAAGATGTGCTAATATATCTTTATCGCTGCTCTATCTCCAGCGCCAAAAACAGTGATACCTTGAGTGATAGCTGAGGGTCAACATTAAACAATTGAATTTGCAAACGTGTGCATAAATAGGAGTGTATATTCTGTGAGTTTTACTGTGTCCTTCCTGATAGGACAATAGCACTCATTGCCTTGACCTCACCTGTATACTCAGGTGCGGCTGAGCATCTGCACACAGGTGGTCCCCCCTCCTCCCCTCCCCACCAAAAGATAGAGAAGTTATAAGCAGAAAACTCATTAACAGAGTCCACTTAAAAGTCACAAAGCATGAAAAATTCCCCAGTTTAAAATAAGCCACAAAAGGCAAAGACATCTACAACACCTTCCACTCCGACCAAACTGGAAAAGACTATCTTGAAGATAAAGCTAAGGTTCTAGAGAAGCCTCAAGACAGAAGCCCGGGGGGCTCCAGAATGCTGAGTCTGCACTTCCTACCTGCCAGCCTTTCTCTCACAGCCTTCTACCTTCCTTCTCTCCTGCATAATACAATCATAAAAATGAAAGACATTTACTGATGGGACGCTTACGATCTCTGTCTCATCTCCTACTTGATGCCCTTTGTATCTCATTTGCACCCTCGTAAAGATGAATAGATAATGAATATAGACTCTGCTCGTGCCCTACAACCTTGCCAGTGTACGGTTGGGAGACTTACACTGTGAGCAAATCTTGGAAGGGGGGATAAGAGAGGAGGACACCGATTACAGGACATTTGGGGCATTCAAAATCTTCTTTCTTGTCTAGTTTGAAGAGGAAGGGGCTATCTTTGACAGCTCCCTATACTGTGAATCCTCCCTTCTGTCACTCAGATGTGAGGTTTGATTAGGAAGTAAACTGTGTGAGGAAAGAGCTAGGCCCTGGACACCCTTTGTGCTGGCACAGGTGATGGCAGAGGTGTGAGTACTGAAGTCAGACGTGCAGCAGCTTCATGGGTCACGGCAGAGGCAATGTGGCTCAGGGGTTGGCAACAACGGCAGCTCTCTTGTCCTTTCAGAGTCTGTAAGCCAGCTAATATCCCCTAACAAATCCCATTTAAACCAGCCAGGGTGGATTCTATTATCTTCATCAAAGAACTCTAGCAGATACAGAACTCTCTGGTAATGAAAGGTTTTGAAATTGCAAAAGATCCCAGTCAGTGGAGCAAAAATTTCATAAACCAGTTCCATACCACTCACCACCCCTCTATCTACATTAGAGGTTGTAAGGACACTAAGCCAGTCTTTTGCTTAGGGTTCTTTTAATCCAAAAAAGTAATACAGATTTCTCTCTTGGGGCTACTAGCAGAAGAGAAACAGGTGCTTTGTCTTGTTAGACAAGCTCCTATGATGATGGGGGATTGTCAGCTACAAGAAGGCAGCTCTTACTGGCTGAATTGTGTGTTCCTCCCACCTCAAAATTCATATGTTGCAGCACTAATCCCTAGTACTACAGAACGTGATTATATTTGGAGATCGAACTTTTAAGCAGGTGACTAAAATGAGGAGGCCAGGGTGGGCCCTAATCCAATCTGACTGGTGTCCTCCTAAGAAGAGGAAATCTGGACACACGAAGAGACACCAAGGAGGAAAGACCATGTGAGGACACAGCGAGAAGGTGGCCATCTGCAAGCCAAGGAGAGAGGCCTCAGGAGAAAGCAACCCTGATGACACCCTGATCTTGGACTTCCAACTTTCAGAAATGTGCGAAAATAAATGTTATTTAAGCCACCCAGCCTGTGGTCTTTCATTATGGCAGCCAGAACTGCCTAATACAGCAACATAAAGGGCATTGATTGGACATGCAATCAACAAAGTAGGTTCTGGCCTTTATTCTGCCAGTAACCAGTGCTGGTTCCTGGGTAACTAGTTAAAACAACTTTGAGCTCGTCTCTGCACTCTTCTTCTCTCACTACACTTCAGACGCACTGCCCTCTCAGTTCCTGAAACATGCCAAGCTTTTGCTCCTACCAGGGCATCTGTGTATGCCATTCCTCAGCTGAAGCCTCTTTCCCACGCTCTTCATACAGCTGGGTCTTTCTCAGCCTCAAGTTCTGAGACTTCGTGTCTTTTTCTGAGAGGCTATGCCCAACCACAGTAGCTAAAGTCACTCTCTCTTGCTGCTTTATCTTCAAACTACATACCATGATTCTAATTATTATTTTTGTTTATTTGGTATTTTGCTGTTTTCCCTGGTAAGACATAAACTCCAAGAGGGAGGATACCATGTCTACCCTGGCCATTATATTCCTAAAGGCTAGCAGAGTGCCTGGCTCCCCATTAAGCTGTCAATAGATATCTGGTGAATAAATCAGTGAACTGGCTCTCAAACTCTAGTCCACTGAATGGTGCTCAGCTGAGCTGCTGGTAGAAACTGCCTGGGCACCTTACTCTTCTCAGGCTCCATCACTAAGATTCTGAATCAACTGGCCCAGGATGGTAGCAATTTAACAAGTTCCCCAGATGTTCTCCTGCACAGCTGGATTTGGAGCCACTGGATGAGACAGCTTCCAAGATCCACTTTAAAACTTATTTGTCTCCATGGTACTTTCATGTCATGGTACTTTTCCCCCCTCATGTCATCATATAAGCTATTCTAAGATAAAACAAACACTGTTGGCAGAATTATGAAGGGAGAATCACTGTCATCACCATGTATTGACACCAAGCGTGCAAAATGGGGCTTCCATCCAAGGATCAAAAAAACTAAAAGAAATCCATGGCATTCCCACATGATAAAACTTCAGGTGTTCAGCTTCTGTCCAAAGACAGAACAAACATAAAGAGTGACATTCACACCTGACGCTAAAAGCAAAAGGCCCAAAATGTTAACTCTGGTTATCTCCAGATGGTGAGTTCATGGGTGATTTCATATCCTCTCTTTTTATCTCTTTAAAAAATGTTGGGCTTCCCTGGTGGCGCAGTGGTTGAGAGTCCGCCTGCCGATGCAGGGGATACCGGTTCGTGCCCCGGTCCGGGAGGATCCCACATGCCGCGGAGTGGCTGGGCCCGTGAGCCATGGCCGCTGGGCCTGCGCGTCCGGAGCCTGTGCTCCGCAATGGGAGAGGCCACAGCAGTGAGAGGCCCGCATACCGCAAAAAAAAAAAAAAAAAAAAAATGTTACACAATGAACATTATTACATTTATAATCAGGAAAAATAATCACGTTGCTTAAAAATAATCCTATTCCTAGAATCAAACTGGAAAGTGCCATGACACCAAGCAAACAAAACACACCGGCATCCGAATGTCAAGGGCCTGGCCAGAAAGGCCATGGAGGCAGTGCATCCGACCCCCTGAATGGTTGGCCAGAGCAATGTGAGGCATTCAGAGATGGGCAAGAGACAGGACTATGGGTATGAGTCAGCCGGGGAGGTACTCCCAGAGGAGGAGGTTCAACTTCAGCTAAGTTGTAAAGGAATGGAAAATGTACTGAGCAAAAAAATTAAGTCTTTTACATGCTCATTGGGTGATAACTGGAAGGCTAAAAAACAAAACAAAAAACGTGTAAATGACAGTGGTAAAGTACTGGGACTGCTGACTGCAGCTGAGAGGCATTCATTTCTTGCAGGAAACAGGCAGGGATAGGTTTCCTGCCAGCCCTTCTAGAGCTGATAGCTTTGACTCGCCTCCAGCACCTATGGGGAAAAGGAAAACTCCCCAGAGCAGCAGAGGTGTACAAAACATGCCTTCAAAGGCCACCATTCGAAATCCCCGGGAATTCTTACACCCTTGCCTTGTGATTGCCATAGAAATCTACAACATACACCTATCAGATGAACTCTGGCTGTCTGCTGCCACTAGCAGTTTAATGTCTGCTGCATTATTAGCATTTTTGGTGAAAGATATTGAAGGACTTTGACTGCCTGGTGACTACATCCCAACTCAGCCCATTACTCACTGCACTTAGAGTGTTCATCTCAAAGCAGGTATGTAATTATATACAGAGCCAAGAAAATTATGCATGGCCCACACAATAAGGGGAAGGAAAAAATGAATTGAAGGAAAATATAATAAACTCTAGATTGCTTTGCTCCTGCATAATAAGTCGTTCCTGTTTGTTTCATTGCTACTGGGAGTTGTATTAAAGACTGGACTGCTGTGTTCACAACCCAGTATCACCAGTTAGTAACAGGAGTATAACTTCACTGCAGAAAATCCCTCTGGGTCAGTTTCTTCAACTGTAAAATGGAAAGAGTGTCTTGTATCCCTCATTGAAATGATCATTAAAACGATCAAATGATGCTAAAGCATCCTGTAATGATCCTGAAAGTTCTATTTTCCTAGATTGCTTTGGGCCAAATAAGGAGGCAGACTAATACAGGGATTAGAGCACTGGCTTTGAGTGTGATTCCAGCTCCATCCCTTCTAGGTATGTGGATGTGGACAAGTTATTAACCTCTCTCTAAACCTCAGTTTCCTCTTCTGTAAGACAGAGATAATAATATCTATCCCATAGGTTTATTATGAACTTAAAAAAAATAATTCACATAAAGTGCTCGGCACAGTTTCAGGCATATTACAAATACATACAAATTATTATACTAATGATAACTTCTGTCTAAAGCAAGGATCAGCTATAAGGCAAACTAAAGCAAAACACGCCATACCAGATAGATACTTTCAGGAATCCCCCCTCTGGCTGGAGGGAGACTCACCTTTCTAGAGATAGAGGAGGTGTCCTATTCATCCCTGTATCCCCGAGCATCTCCTACAGGGCCCTGCACTTGGTGGGTGTTCATACTCTGGTCCAATTAATGGTCCCAAGATCCTTCTTGTTGATTCAGAGACCCTCTGATAGGAAGCAGGGTCTCTGTCTCCTTGGATTACCCCCAAGTGGTTCACCAGGAAATCACTTCTTTAATGAGTTAAAATGAAAGTACCCGCGTGAAACAGTTAAAAACAACAAAAAAGAGCGATATTAATGAATGATCTCATTAGGATGATTTCCCAACTTTCATCTCTAATTCCTCCGCGCTATACAAAACTGTGTCTCCTTCAGAGCAGTAAATGTGCCTGCCATTTAAAATGCACTCTGAGAGCCTTGAATAACACTGACTGGCTATTCTGAGCGCCCAAATGATTACCTGTTGCCTGACATGAGTACTGCCAGACAATGAATAAACCAATAAAACAAATCACCAGGTGGATGCAGGCTCAATGCTTTTCTCCTGAGAAGAATGAGTTCTCTTTGGCTCTGTAGGCTAAATACGTTTATAACACTCACACCTTTGCTAGTCTCATTCAAGCAGTCATTTGACCAGCTATTAATGAAAGACAGAATTCTTGCTTTCAAGGGGCTCTCAGCCCAATGAGGGAAGCAGCATGGGGTCACTGTTACAAGGCAAGGCTCAACAGTAAGAATAACTTCTTGAAATCTCAATTCTGCCTCTTGTTGGAAGACTTAGAGAAAATGGCTTAACTTCTCCAATTCTCAGTTTCCTTATATATAATATGGGGAAAATAAGACCTACCACTCTCATAAGAAGAGATCAGAGAGCTACCTAGCTCTCGTTCTGTCTCGTAAAGACAGAGCGAGAAGAGCTCTCTGTAAACCAGGAAGACGGCCCTCACTAAAGACCCCGACCATGCCGGCACCCTGACCTCAGACTGCCAGCCTCCAGAACTGTGAGAAATAAATGCTTGTTGTTTAGGCCATCCAGTCTCTGTTAATTTGTTAGAGCAGCCCGAACTAACTAAGACATGATTATCATTAGCAGTCGTGGTGGTGGTAGAGGAAGATGTTCCACTGACAGACGTGGGCTGGGGTCAGAGCACAGATCAAGGGTACCCAATTCAGTGGGAACTCACAAAAAAGACTTCCTGGAAAAGGAACTACTTACCTCAAAATAGTCAAACAGGCAAAGAAGAGGGAACAGGAAAGATGGCAAACCAAAGATGGCATTTGCCCACAGGCGTTTTTTACTTTGAAGGTAGGAAGAGGATGTAGCTGGGGGGTCCACACTTGCTTGGGTTTTCCTTTGAGAAGCTGCCACTGCTCACCTCGGGCAGGCAGGTGTTTAGAGTAAAGCACTGGGGCAGAAGATGCTTCTTTCTATAGAATTTCTCGCAAACAAGTCAGTGTTTTGGGTTACATGACAGATGGAAAAACATTTTGTTCTACAAAGCCATTCTGTTTTTTAAAATAACGGCATTGGTTATAAAATGATTTTACCACAGCCCACAATGAGGCTCTCCTTCTAAAATAGCTGGCATTTTTATTGATATCTGATACTGGCATCTTACACCACTTTTTTCTGCTCTTCTTAACCATTATTATTTAGTTCTCCTTCATTTTATCTTCCTCCCAACTAGCAGTTTTAAGTATTTTCGGATCAGGAACTTCTTCTACCTTTAGTATTTTCCAAAGCCCCTGCCTGGCAGGGTGTACTAAACATGTGAGAAGCATCAATAAATGTTGTCTAAAGAAAAAAAAAAATTTTTTTAGCATCATTAAGGATAGTTTGAAATTTACATGACTCTACCAGATTTAAGTTATAAATCTTTATGGTTCCACCACCTGAAGGCAAAAACTTTTTTTTTAAATTATAGTTCTATTACTTCTCTAATTGGAATGAACTCAAGAATGATCCTTAGGGCTTCCCTGGTGGCGCAGTGGTTGAGAGTCCGCCTGCTGATGAAGGGGACACGGGTTCGTGCCCCGGTCCGTCAAGATCCCACATGCCGCAGAGCGGCTGGGCCCGTGAGCCATGGCCACTGGGCCTGCATGTCCGGAGCCTGTGCTCCGCAACGGGAGAGGCCACAATAGTGAGAGGCCCACGTACCGCAAAAAAAAAAAAAAAAAAAAAAAAAAAAGAATGATCCTTATATAAAGCAGAAACTAACACACCGTTGCAAAGCAATTATACTCCAATAAAGATGTTAAAAAAAAAAAAAAGAATGATCCTTATTTCAATAGGAAGGCTATACAAACTGTCAAAGTGTTACATTCCCAGAGCAGTCTTCTATCTTCTCAAAGGAATGCAAGTATAATCTTCTTAAATATTTTCTAACTTTTGAATTGATTTTTATTCACAATTCCCAGCTAAATACTTACCTTCTTACTTGAATGGCCTTGCCCTTAACATAGAAAACTAAAAGTACACTAGCTTTAGAGAAATGTACCAGGAGCAATATTCAAAACCATCAGAAATAAAGCTAGAAGGAAATTACCACCTGACCCTTGTCAAAGTAAGGGGAGCCTTACTTGATACTTTCAGTTAAAAAGATTAGACTGATGAAACCCCAAATTACTCCTCTTCCTACATGTTTAAAATTTTAGTGGCATTTTCTTGACTCTCTTAGGTTCAAGTGAAATACATACCCCTTCACCCTGCTGAAATCACTTTACTATAAACTGTTAGGAAAATTCATTCCTGAGTCATAATCTGCCAAACGTCATACAGATTGGGATTCCAAAATACCTTCAGGTTTTTTCTCAAGGGCTCTAACTAAAGAGCTTCCACTTCCAGTAGGAAAGCTCTAATAAACCTTAATAGTTCTGTGTACTCAGGAAGTACAAATGCTCATAAATTATCTCTTCAGAAGTTCTCCTATTTAAAAAAAACTATCCATGACCAGATTATCAGCTTGCAAAATAACATGACAATAGCAAGTCAGTCAACAATTTATTTGCATTTCACTGAATCTTTACTGAATACCTCCACAAGATGATAGGGATGCTAGGCCCTTGAGATCCAAGATCACTTATCAGAAACCTCGGGATCAGATGTACTGTGTAATTCAGTACGTTTCCAGGTTTTGCCAAGTAAGCTGGATTAAATATCATGTTTTACTAACTCTCCCAAGCAGATGTGGGTCAATGTTAATATCTCTGCACCAACATGTATGAATATCATATCAACAAGTTAGATTAGGTTTTACTGTCAAATGAGTTATGGAAAGATGTAGATTTTAGAGGGATCTAGGGATGACAAATAATATACTACTCCTATATCAAGGAGCTCACAGATAAGAGGAAGATATTTATTTATCCCTCTGAGTCAGTTAATAAGCCAGTACCAATCAGCCCCAAGTTCAGCCTTCTACACTCTGTTCTGGGATGCTTGGCTCAGCAAACCCCATTTCTGCTTTGCCAGCTGCTGGCTCTTCTGTCTGCCAACAAACGATGTCGTGGGAGACTGGAAGACCAGAGAGGGAGAAGGGACACATTCCTTCCGGTGGATGGATGTTCCCATGTTGCCTCCTGTCTGTTGGCAGTTCCTATGAGTATCATCCAGGCAATGCTTCTCCCCTAGGCAGTGGCAGGTCCCTCCAGGAGCACTGGAATCCAGTTGGCCGGTTTCTCCACAACAGGAGAACCCGCCACACCCAGAGACCTCAGCAGGAGCTGGACCCCAGCCCACTGGGACTCTCTTCTAAACTCAGCCAGGGCAGCACCCTCTCCTCAGGTCTGCTTCAGTTCTGTAAGGTCCCCCCTCTAAGTTTCTAAGTTTTAGTAACCAAACCTCTTCCTCCAGTTGCTACATCCCTGACACTCTTAGTATTCTCTTCTTGCCTTGTCAGTTTCCCACGTCACACCTTTATACCTAGTTAACAATTCTTTATATTAAAGTATCGCTGTTCAGATAACTAGTGTGGTTACTATTCCTGATTGGACTCCTGCTGATATGCAATTCCCAACTTGTTATAATAAGCCTGGAAACACAGATTATGAAAGAAAATATTACAACAGCAGGACCAGGGAAAGATTCTGAGGGGCTAATATCGATAGTTGAACTAGAACCTTACAAGACAAGAAAACAGGGGAAAGGGAAATTCTGACAGAACATACTAAAGAAGCAAACATACAGTAAAGGCAAAGCCCTGCTCACAGAAAGAGTTTTTGTGAGGGAGGGAAAAGAGGCAAGGCTGCAGGACAGACTTTTTGCTAGTGCTAAGAAATGTTTTCTGGAGACAAGAGAGAGTTGTTGGAGGTTCACATGCAGTTCCCTGTTTTGTATGGCACAGCACTGAGGGGAGTGTAGAGGACAGCTAACAGGGGAGTATAGCATAGAGGAGAGCTTGGAAATCAGGTAGAAAGTTATGTGCTAAGACAAAGTCTCTCCTCTAAAAATTTATATAATAGCAGGAAATTCAGACACAACTCACTAAATACTGTATAATTAAATATAAATAGATCCCAAATGTTGAGCCATACTCATTGGCAGCAAACAATGGAATTTTAGTCCACTTCAAAAAGTGGTATGACAACTTTAATTTCTAAACTAAAAGTTTTCATTAAAAAGTAGTTTCACATAGGGCTTCCCTGGTGGCGCAGTGGTTGAGAGTCCGCCTGCCGATGCAGGGGACGCTGGTTCATGCCCCAGTCCGGGAAGATCCCACATGCTGCGGAGCGGCTGGGCCCGTGAGCCATGGCCGCTGAGCCTGCGCGTCCGGAGCCTGTGCTCCGCAACGGGAGAGGCCACAGCGGTGAGAGGCCAACGTACCGCAAAAAAAAAAAAAAAAAAAAAAGTAGTTTCACATAGATCCAACCACCCTCCCACATACACACATAACCATGATGAAACTTGTGATTATGCAAATGTCAGTAGGGCTAAAATCTGCATTTATTAAAAAAGAAAGAAAGAAAGAAAGAAAGAAAAATCCTCTAGAGAAATAAATATGTAATATAACAGGAATAAACTCTTCCAGTCCAAAAGAAGTACCCAAATAAATTCAGTGACTACTGATTTCCTAACTTGATTTTCTTTGGACTCATGTAGCACTTCTAATTTTAATACAATTATCATTGACTCATGTCCTTGTATTACCTGTTATTTTATCTTCTCTTTTAAGCTAGATCACAAAATTACTCTGTCAAGGGGAAGAATCACACATGACACTTTTGCTATATTCTCCTAGAATCTGTCACAGTGAGTAGAAACTCCTAAAATATTTGTTGATTTGTATGCTAAAATATATAGTATTTTCAGATATCCACTTAAAGAACTCTATAACAAATATTGTGAAATTATTTTGTCAGAATAGTTCTCAGTAATTTGAATAGTGTGATTTATTTACTTTTATATTCCCTGAAAACAAGCATAACCTCTTGCTCAAAGCAGCAATGCAATAAATATTTGCTGATTTGAGTTGACTGAGGAAGAGAATCAAGGGTCATTTAAATATTTTGAAATCAAATTCTTCATTAATTTAGGATCTGGACAACCAGAGTTAATAAAGACAAACTGGACTTGAGAAAAATAGTTAAAACTTTTGGAACTCATTTTCATATTAAATAGCTTATTTTAAAAAAAAAGATGAGGAAAGCTTAGGACACACTGGCACACTTCCACAGATTATTTGATGATCAAAGACATCTGGCTTCTTTGATGATTTATGGAATTCCACCCTTAAGGCCCACTTGATAGTTCCAAAATATGTTTTGCAATATTTGGACATCGTCCAGGTGGCTGGTTTAATTCACATTTCCCCAAACACTCATCTTATTGGGAAGTTTATTATTTCTTTATGGTTACAATTAAGTCCTAAATTCTAGGTAAAGTTTGTTCAGGGTTTTATGAAACAAAATGAGATTTTTTAAAAATTCATTTTTAATTTAAAATTGAAATTAAGCTTAGATCTGCTTAATTTTTCCTAAGTCTCAGTTTCCTGTGTATGATGTAGGGAAGAACTAAACATTACACAGAATTTCACTTTTCAGGAAAAAATACATTTAATCAAGAGATAATTAAATACACTACTTCTTAAAGGTCGACAAGTACAAGTATTATTTCCAATAGTATACAGCAACATAGTATAGTTTGGAGATTCTTTTCTCCAAGAGATCTGTTCAACGTAAATGTCAAGGTGTATATAGTAAGTAAAGTAGTTACACGTTTGATTTTATTCAATGTGATGCCAAATGAGAAAAAGGAAGAGAAAAGTCGATAGGACAGGGAAAGAGCCATTGAATGCCAACCTCTATGCAACAAGTAAGGTTAATCTCTGTCAGTAGCCAGAAGTTCGAAATCCAAAAGCAGTACAGTTTTCTGACAAAATTAACCTTTGGGATAAATCTTCCCCTCAAACCCAAAGTGGATGATTACAGAATAAATTAAGTTATCCAAAAAGGAAAGATGCTATAAGACTTAGCCAAACACCCTACTAGCCATAAAATGCAACGTATTTGGGCTTCTTGGAACATTAAGAACAAAAATGCAATGGTATTCACATCTACACAATGGGAAAAATAAACCATATAAAAGGAAACCAAATTAGAACATTCTTTACTTTATAGTATAAAAACATTTTAGGAATTCACTAGTGGTCCAGTGGTTAGGACTCTGTGCTTCCACTGCCAGGGAACTGGGTTCAATCCCTGGTCAGGGAACTAAGATCCCGCAAGTCATGCAGTGCAGCTAAAAAAAAAAAGGAAAAAAATTTTTAAAAAATATTTGTAGAAGTTAGCACATCTTTTAAAAAATATATTGTTTACAAAACAGAAAATTATAAATTTGTAGTGCCATGTACTTAAGAATGATGGAATAGGATTTTGGTGGGACCTTCAAGATGGCAGAGGAGTAAGAAATGGAGATCACCTTCCTCCCCACAAATACAACAAAAATACAATTACATGTGGCACAACTCCTACAGAACACCTACTGAATGCTGGCAGAAGACCTCAGACTTCCCAAAAGACAAGAAAATCCCCACGTACCTGGGTAGGGCAAAAGAAAAAAGGAAAAACAGAGACAAAAGAATGGGGACGGGACCTGCACCTCTGGGAGGGAGCTGTGAAAGAGGAAAAGTTTCCACACACTAGGAAGCCCCTTCACTGGCAGAGATGGGGGCTGGTGGCGGGGTGGGGGGGGGGGCGGGGGGAGGAGTTTTGCAGCCACAGAGGAGAGCTCAGCAACCAGTGCAGAGGGCAAAGTGGAGAGATTCCCGCACAGAGGATGGGTGCCGACCAGCACTTACCAGCCCAAGAGGCTTCTCTGCTCACCCACCAGGGCAGATGGGGGCTGGGAGCTGAGGCTTGGGCATGAGAGGTCAGATCCCAGGGAGAGGACTGGGGTTGGCTGCGTGAACACAGCCAGAAGGGGGTTAGTGCGCCACAGCTAGCCGGGAGGGAGTCTGGGGAAAAGTCTGGACCTGCCTAAGAGGCAAGAGACCATTGTTTTGGGGTATGCGAGGAGAGGGGATTCTTTCCCTGTCTGCTCAGAGAAGGCAGAGCGCTCCCTAAACAAGCTCCAGAGATGGGCAGGAGCCACAGCTATCAGCTGGGACCCCAGAGACAGGCATGAAATGCTAACGCTGCTGCTGCAACAACCAACAATCCTGTGTGCAAGCACAGGTCACTGTCCACAATTCCCCTCCGAAGAGCCTCTGCAGCCAGCCACTGCCAGGGTCCCTGGATCCAGGGACAACTTCCCTGGGAGAACATATGGCGCGCATCAGGCTGTTGCAATGTCACACCAGGCCTCTGCCACTGCAGGCTCGCCGGCATTCCTTACCACTCCCTGCCCTGGGCCTGAGTAAGCCACAGCCCCCAGTCAGCCTTGCTTTAACCCTGTCCTGACTGGGTGGGAACAGATGCCTGAGGGCAACCCACATGCAGAGGCAGGGCCAAAACCAAAGAGGAACCCCAGGAGCTGTGCGAACAAAGAAGAGAAAGGGAAATCTCTCCCAGCAGCTTCAGGAGCAACGGATTAAATCCCCACAAACAACTGGATGTACCCTGCGTCTGTAGAACACCCGAATAGACAAATAATCAACCCAAAATTGAGGCAGTGGACTTTGGAAGCAACGGTACACTTGGGGATTGCTGTCTGCAACTGACTTGTTCCTGATTTTTCATGCTTATCGTAGTATAGTTTTTAGTCATCGTTATCATTGGTGGAATTGTTTATTGGTTTGGTTGAGCTTTTTCTTTATAACTTTTTAAAAATTTTAATAACTGAAAATTTTTTTATTTCTATAATTTTATTATATTTTTAAATTATTTTTTTCCCTTTCTTTTTTTTTTCCCTTTTCTTCTGAACCATGTGGCTGACAGGGTCTTGGGGCTCTGGCCTTGTGTCAGGCCTGAGCCTATGAGGTGGAAGAGTCGAGTTCAGGGCACTGGACCACCAGAGACCTCCCAGCCCCATGTGATATCTATCAGCGAGAGCCTTCCCAGAGATCTCACTCTCAAAGCTAAGATCCACTTCCATCCAATGGCCAGCAAACTCCACTGCTGAATGCCCCATGCCAAACAACTAGCAACACAGGAACACAACCCCATCCATTAGCAGAGAGACTGCCTAAAATCATAAGTTCATAGACCCCAAAACACCACCGGACACAGCCCTGCCCACCAGAAAAACAAGATCCATATACATCCACCACAACACAGGCACAAGTCCCCTCAACCTGGAGCCTACACAAGCCACTGAAGCAACCTTACCCACTGGGAGCAGACACCAAAAACAATGAGAATTACAAACCTGCAGCCTGTGAAAACAAGACCTCAAACACAGTAAGTTAAGCAAAATGAGAAGACAGAGAAATATGCAGCAGATGAAGGAGCAAGGTAAAAACCCACCAGACCAAAGAAATGAAAAGGAAATAGGCAGTCTACCTGAAAAAGAATTCAGAGTAATGACAGTAAAGATGAACCAAAATCTCGGAAATAGAATGGAGAAAATACAAGAAACATTTAACAAGGACCTAGAAGAACTAAAGAACAAACAAACAATGATGGACAACACAATAAATGAAATTAAAAATTCTCTAGAAGGAATCAACAGCAGAATAACTGAGACAGAAGAATGGATAAGTGACCTGGAAGATAAAACAGTGGAAATAACTACCACAGAGCAGAATAAAGAAAAAAGAATGAAAAGAATTGAGGACAGTCTCAAAGAACTCTGGGACAACATTAAACGCACCAACATCCGAATTATACGGGGTCCCAGAAGAAGAAGAGAAAAAGAAAGGGACTGAGAAAATCTTTGAAGAGATTATAGTAGAAAACTTCCTTAACATGAGAAAGGAAATAGTCAGTCAAGTGCAGAGAGCGCAGAGTGTCCCATACAGGATAAATCCAAAGAGAAACACGCCAAGACACATATTAATCAAACTATCAAAAATTAAATACAAAGAACAAATATTAAAAGCGGCAAGGGAAAAGCAACAAATAACATACAAGGGAATCACCATAAGGTTAACAGCTGATGTTTCAGCAGAAACTCTGCAAGCCAGAAGGGAGTGGCAGGACATATTTAAAGTGATGAAAGGGAAAAACCTACAACTAAGATTACTCTACCCAACAAGGATCTCATTCAGATTCAATGGAGAAATTAAAACCTTTACAGACAAACAAAAGTTAAGAGAATTCAGCACCACCAAACCTGCTTTACAACAAATGCTAAAGGAACTTCTCTAGGCAGGAAACACAAGAGAAAGAAAAGACCTACAAACAAACCCAAACAATTAAGAAAATGGTAATAGGAACATGCATATCAATAATTACTTTAAATGTAAATGGATTAAATGCTCCAAACAAAAGACACAGACTGGCTGAACGGATACAAACATAAGACCCATATATATGCTGTCTACAAGAGACCCATTTCAGACCTAGGGACACATACAGATTGAAAGTGAGGGGATGGAAAAATATATTCCATGCAAATAGAAATCAAAAGAAAGCTGGATAGCAATACTCATATCAGGCAAAATAGACTTGAAAATAAAGACTATTAGAAGAGACAAAGAAGACATAAAGATCAAGGGATCAATCCAAGAAGAGGATACAACAATTGTAAATATTTATGCACCCAACATAGGAACACCTCAATACATAAGGCAAATGCTAACAGCCATAAATAGGGAAATTGACAGTAACACAATCATAGTAGGGGACTTTAACCCCCCACTTTCACCAATGGACAGATCAACCAAAATGAAAATAATTAAGGAAAAACAAGCTTTAAATATGATGGACTTGATTGATATTTATAGGACATTCCATCCAAAAACCACAGAATACACTTTCTTCTCAAGTGCTCATGGAACATTCTCCAGGATAGATCATATCTTGGGTCACAAATCAAGCTTTGGTAAATTTAAGAAATCTGAAATCATATCAAGTATCTTTTCCAATCACAATGCTGTGAGACTAGATATCAATTACAGGAAAAAAAAAACTGAAAAATATACAAACACATGGAGGTTAAACAATATGCTACTAAATAACCAAGAGATCACTGAAGAAGTCAAAGAGGAAATCAAAAAATACCTAGAAACAAATGACAATGAAAACATGATGACCCAAAACCAATGGGATGGAGCAAAAGCAGTTCTAAAAGGGAAGTTTATAGCAATACAATACTACCTCAAGAAACAAGAAAAATCTCAAATAAACAACCTACCTTACACCTAAAGCAATTAGAAAAAGAAGAACAAACATCCCCCAAAATTAGCAGAAAAAGAAATCATAATGATCTGATCAGAAATAAATGAAAAAGAAATGAAGGAAACAATAGCAAAGATAAATAAAATTAAAAGCTGGTTCTTGGAGAAGATAAACAAAATTGATAAACTATTAGCCAGACTCATCAAGAAAAAAAGGGAGAAGACTCAAATCAATAGAATTAAAAATGAAAAAGGAGAAGTAACAACTGACACTGCAGAAATACAAAGAATCATGAGGGATTACTACAAGCAACTATATGCCAATAAAATGGACAGCCTGAAAGAAATAGACAAATTCTTAGAAAAGCACAACCTTCTGACACTGAACCAGGAAGAAATAGAAAAAATAAACAGACCAATCACAAGCACTGAAATTGAGACTGTGATTAAAACTCTTCCAACAAACAAGAGCCCAGACTGGATGGCTTCACAGGCGAATTCTATCAAAAATTTAGCAAAGAGCTAACACGTATCCTTCTCAAACTCTTCCAAAATATAGTGGAGGGAGGAACACTCCCAAACTCATTCTACGAGGCCACCATCACCCTGATATCAAAACCAGACAAAGATGTCACAAAAAAAGAAAACTACAGGCCAATATCTCTGATGAACACAGATGCAAAAATCCTCAACAAAATACTAGCAAACAGAATTCAGCAGCACATTAAAAGGATCATACACCATGATCATCCCAGGAATGCAAGGATTCTTTAATAAGTGCAAATCAATCAATGTGATACACCATATTAAAAAACGTAATAAAAACCATATGACCATCTCAATAAATGCAGAAAAAGCTTTTGACAAAATTCAACACCAATTTATGATAAAAACTCTCCAGAAAGTAGGCATCGGGGGAACTTACCTCAACATAATACAGGCCATATATGACAAACCCACAGCCAACATCATTCTCAGTGATAAAAAACTGAAACCATTTCCTCTAAAATCAGGAACAAGAAAAGGATGCCCACTCTCACCACTATTATTCAACATAGTTTTGGAAGTTTTAGCCATAGCAATCAGAGAAGAAAAAGAAATAAAAGGAATCCAGATAGGAAAAGAAGAAGTAAAACTGTCACTGTTTGCAGATGACATGATACTATACACAGAGAATCCTAAAGATACTACTAGAAAACTACTAGAGTTAATCAATGCATTTGGTAAAGTAGCAGGATACAAAATTAATGCACAGAAGTCTCTTGCACTCCTATACACTAATGATGAAAAATCCAAAAGAGAAATTAAGGAAACATTCCCATTTACCACTGCAACAAAAGGAATAAAATACCTAGGAATAAACCTACCTAAGGAGACAAAAGACCTGTATGCAGAAACTTTAAGACACTGATGAAAGAAATTAAAGATGATTCAAACAGATGGAGAGATATACCATGTTCTTGCATTGGAAGAATCAACACTGTGAAAATGACTATACTACCCGAAGCAATCTACAGATTCATTGCAATCCCTATCAAACTACCAATGGCATTTTTCACAGAACTAGAACAAAACATTTCACAATGTGTATGGAAACAAAAGACCCCGAATAGCCAAAGCATTCTTGAGAAAGAAAAACGGAGCTGGAGGAATCAGGCTCCCTGACTTCAGAGTATACTACAAAACTACAGTAATCAAGACAGTATGGTACCGGCACAAAAACAGAAATGTCGATCAATGGAACAGGATAGAAAGCCCAGAGAAAAACCCACACACATATGGTCACCTTATGCTTGATAAAGGAGGCAAGAATATACAATGGAGAGAAATAGCCTCTTCCGTAAGCGGTGCTGGGAAAACTGGACAGCTACATGTAAAGGAATGAAATTGGAACACTCCCTAACACCATACACAAAAATAAACTCAAAATGGATTAAAGACCTAAATGTAAGGCCAGACACTATAAACATTTAGAGGAAAACATAGGCACAACACTCTGTAACATAAATTACAGCAGGATCCTTTTTGACCCACCTCCAAGAGAAATGGAAATGAAAACAAAAATAAACAAACGGGACCTAATGAAACTTAAAAGCTTTTGCACAGCAAAGGAAATCATAAAAAAGATGAAAAGACAAACCTCAGAATGGGCGAACATATTTGCAAACGAAGCAACTGACAAAGGATTAATCTCCAAAATATACAAGCAGGACATGCAGCTCAATATCAAAAAAACAAACAACCCAATCCAAAAATGGGCGGAAGACCTAAACAGACATTTCTCAACATCACTAATTATTAGAGAAGTGCAAATCAAACTACAATGAGGTATCACCTCACACCAGTCAGAATGGCCATCATCAGAAAATCTACAAACAACAAATGCTGGAGAGGGTGTGGAGAAAAGGGAAGACTCTTGCACTGCTGGTGGGAATGTGAATTGATACAGCCACTATGGAGAACAGTATGGACGTCCTTAAAAAACTACAAACAGAACTACCATACAACCCAGCAATCCCACTACTGGGCATATACCCTGAGAAAACCATAATTCAAAAGGAGTCATGTACCAAAATGTTCATTGCAGCTCTATTTACAATAGCCAGGACATGGAAGCAACCTAAGTGTCCATCGACAGATGAATGGACAAAGAAGATGTGGCACATATATACAATGGAATATTACTCACCCATAAAAAGAAATGAAATTGAATGATTTGTAGTGAGGTGGATGGACCTAGAGTCTTTCATACAGAATTAAGTAATTCAGAAAGAGAAAAGCAAATACCATATGCTAACACCTATATATGGAATAAAAAAAAAAAAAAAGGTTTTGAAGAACCTAAGGGCAGGACAGGAATGAAGACACAGACGTCCTAGAGAATGGACTTGAGGACACGGGGTGGGGGAAGGGTAAGCTGGGACGAATTGAGAGAGTAGCATTGACATATATACACTACCAAATGCGAAACAGACAGTGGGAAGCAGGTAAATTGCACGGGGGGATGGATCAGCCTGGTGTTTTGTGTCCACCTAGAGGGATGCGATAGGAGGGTGGTATGGTGACGCAAGAGGGAGGGGATGTGGGGATATACGTATACATAATGCTGATTCACTTTGTTATACAGCAGAAACTAACACAACATTGTAAAGCAATTATACTCCAATATAGTTGTTTAAAAAAAAAAAAGAATGATGGAATAAGTATTTAGAAAAAGTCTTTCTCTAATTTCTAAGCATTCTGTTATGAGTTGTGGTACCATGTGTTATAAAATCTTATTTTAAACCATGGTTTGTTAACAGATTATCTTCAAAGAGTACCTATCATTTATTTGTATACGTGTATGTGTATGCATTTTTTAATATGTCAGTTATTTGTCTGCAATATTATGGCAACATTTTAAGCTCAATGATACTAGAAAGCACTGAGTAATACTTATAATTTTCTCCATAATCCTCTCAAATTTTCATAAAATATTATTCATTTTAATACTTTTGGGAAGTAAAAACTATAATCAGTAAACTTAATGGATAAAATATAGCTAAGAAATATCAAAGCAGTACCAGAAAGAGAATAAACATCAATTACGCTGTGGTAGGTATGAATTAAAAGTACAAGCCAAAGTGAGTGAAATTCTGACTACTATATTTATTGAACACATTTTCATAGATGCTATACTATTTATGGATAACGCTGACAAATATATAAAATTGTTTTCTACTAAATAGGATACTGATAGATGGATTTTATCAAATTCTTCTTAGAATTTTAGGCTTATCAGTGTATGAATATAATTTTCTCTCTCCTCCATATTTTAAATTAAGAGATGTTAAAAGATGCTCAATTAATTGACACCTAAATTGGAGCTTTTCTTAAAACAAACAAGAAGTGCCCTTCCTCTCACATTCTACCCCATTTCTCTTAATATATTCTGCCCCCAGCTGTATTTAGTATCACTAAAGCTGTTATATTTCCTTACATGAAATAGAAATAGTCTACACTTGCCCAGGAAAATACATTTTCCTATTATTAACTCTCCCACTTTGATTATTGTGAGCAAAGTATTATGAGCAACTGTTTTATTATTTTGGGAGAAACTTTACAGCTGCAAGCAGGGCACCGAATGACATGGTGATTTAGGAATAGTGTATCTGAATAGGCAAGATTGCTGTGGATTATGAAAGGAAGGTTATTTGAGAGTTTGTCAGATTATAAGAGAGAAAAATGCTATAACATAGATCCAACCTTCTTACCCAAAGACGATATGGTCAAAGAGTACATACACACTGATGTCACTCTAGAGGATGTCTACGTAAACCAACTGCGAAGACAGGCAGAGGCTATAGATGGTACAGGGGCTCACACATCATACACATGCTTTCCCTCGGAGTCTGGGTCTCTGTTCTCAACACATATTACTACTACCATTACGATATCTTATAAAGCATTATACAAGATGATATCAGGCAGGAAGAGTGAGGTACAACAAACACTTCCTAAAAATTATACAAATAAACAAAACAAAACAAAACTGTGTACAAACTGAGGGAGACTTAACTTACTTGCATTTTGTGTAGATAGACACCCTAGAAGTTTTATCTGACTAAAAGTTCAGTCTGAGGCAATGGTGTTATATGGAAGTATATTCGCCACAAAAACAAACAAACAAACAAAATCTCATGTAAGCCTTGGGCCACTATTAGAACCACAGCATCCAGTACAAAGGCCATTAAAAATCCTGCTGTTCCCTGCTTATAAATTATACTACATGTGAAGCCAACTTTTAAATTTTGACCGTAACATATTCAAGGGCACTGGCAAACTACAGCAAGCCCAGAGTTGAGCGAAGACGGAAGGGGGTCTAGAGACCTTGTCCTGTAAGGTATAAAAGAAGGAGTTGAAAACTTAGAAGACTACAAAAAAGAAAATACTTCAAGAGTTGACAGAGAGATGTGGCCTTGGTTAAGCTAATTAATGTCTTCGTGCTTCAGTTCCCTAATTTGTAAGACAGAAACCATAAAAGCACCTATTTTATAAGGCTGTTGTAAAGATTAAATTAATTAAAGCAAACACTAGAACAGTACCTAGCATGTAATTGATCTCAGCAAGTGCTATCATTAATAACATCATCTTCATTGTTTTCTTCTATAGCCTCCAGATGACAGAATTAGGAGCAATGGGGAAACGTTAAAGGAAAACAAATATTGATTGAATATTAACTATAAATCCTACTTTCCTATATCAGGGATTCTGTCCAGTCTCTTCATTTTAATCTAATCAAGTTGCAGTCACGTCAGCTTTTAAATGCCTATGCTTCCTTGGTTATCTAAGTTAAATTTCTATCACAAGAACTAAATTTAGAGCAATTGCTTCTGTAAACATTATTTACATTTAAAAAAGAATAAATACTCTAACTTACCTAGTAGGTAAATATAGATCATTAAACTTTTTTAAAAGTAGGATTTCCAGATAAAAATACAGGATGCCCAGCTAATTATAAATTTCAAAAAAATTACAAATAAGTTTTTAGTATAAGAGGGTCCCCAAAATTGCACAGGACATACTTTTACGGAAAAAGTTTTCATTATTTACCTGAAATTAAAATTTAACTGGGTGCCCTGTACTTTTATTTGCTAAATCTGGCAAGGGTTTAAAAGGGTAAATGTTAACAAAACGCAAAGTAACTGAAAACATTTTTTTAAACAAATTTTTGGAAGATCCTTTTATATTTAGAATGTTTTCTAACATGGATAGGGTAATGTCATGTACCTACCACTTTTTGTTTAAACATCATTTAAGAAATTTTTCCTCCCTGACACATGCTTTAGTCATATCTCAGATTTCCAGTGCCAGCTGAAACGGATCCAGAGGAGGTTATCATCAGCCAGGTACTTATGGCAACTTGTAGGAACATCACTTCCCACTCGGCTAAAGGAAGACAGACCTTGTGGTCGATTTCTGTTTTCACCTCTGTTAGGCACAGATAGCACAGTTCCTCTGCTCTTAGGAATATTTACACGACCAATGTGTCCAAATATTTGAAATGACCATTGTCAAAGAACACATCTTCTGTCATTTTCCTCAGGCTCTACAAATAGATCCACCGTTACCTGAACACTATAAACTAGTAACTAGTAAATGGAGACAGTAAGATAGTTTGATGTTTCAACAACATTTATATTTATGCCATTAAAAAGTTATACTGTGGAAAGTGAGAAATGAAAAAGTAGATTTAGGTAACTTCTAGCTATTGTTCAACAACATAAAAAAATTTTAAAGATACAAGTGACCAGGGCTTCCCTGGTGGCGCAGTGGTTAAGAATCCGCCTGCGCATGCAGGGGCCACGGGTTCGATCCATGGTCTGGGAAGATCTCACATGCCACGGAGCAAATAAGCCCATGCGCCACAACTACTGAGCCTGCGCTCTAGAGCCCATGCTCTGCAACAAGAGAAGCCACCACAATGAGAAACCCGTGCACCACAATGAAAAGTAGCCCCTGCTCGCCACAACTAGAGTAAGCCCGCGAGCAGCAACAAAGACCCAACGCAGCCAAAAATAAATACAATTAATTAAAAAAAAAAAGATACAAGTGACCATCGAGGGGTAATTTTGGAGGGTCTGCCAGGTGGCCCCTAGGCCATGGAAGAGAAGCTGCCACCTGAGGAGACAAGGGTGAAACCAGTAACAAATGTGCTGAGATGTGAAGGGGAGTGGGGCTGCTGCAAAAAGCCCACGAAAGAAGAAGTGAAACAGGAGGAAGGAACCCCAAGTCAGAAGAATGCAAGTCCAGTGGATAATTCAAGGAAGCAGTGAGGTTTGGAGGAGCCTGGCAGAATGTGGGCAAGCTGTATTTACATGACTCAGTTTCGGTATGACTGCTGCTTCTCAAAGTTGTAGGGAACAAACAAGACAATCCATGTGAAAATATCCTGCACACTACAAAATCTACAGGAGATGCTGCTCGTCATGATCATGAATCAGGAGGGCTTGAACCCAGGGCTCAAGGTGAGGGTAGAGACCTCTAAGTAAAGTCTGAGGTGGAAAGTGCCCACAGAAGTATTCTCTATGTTCTGCAGAACAGACCAGATAGACAAAGAACATGAAAAAATGACCTGCAAGTGGGACTCTTCTAGATAGTTCCCTTTGAAGGAAGCCATCACATCTTCATGGTCTTTGAGATTTATTTTTATCTTTCTTATTTTATCAGCTACCTCAAATGTTTTATAGACTGTAATAGGAAAACAAAAAAAACCCAAATTTCTGTAGCTCCAGTTCCTAACACAGTACTCCTCACGCAGCTGATGTTTAATACGTCTATTAAATTAAATGATTAACTAATGGTTGTGCCCTTTAGCAGACCAAAAAGAAAGATGGTAACTAAACTTGGGACTCAAGAATGAAAAGAGGGAAAACTGCCTGAAGTACCATAATTCAAAATGTGAAGACCAAAGGAAGCGGATCACAGAGTAATGGGGCACATGGCATAGTGCTCACAGGTACAGCCTCGACAGAGACACACACTTAAAATTGGAGCTCTCCTCTGCTTCTCACCAGCCATGTGACAAACTGGGCAAACTGCTGATCCTCTCTGTGCCTCCAAATCCTCGTGCATCCAATGGGTTGGAGGAACACTTACCGAAGAGAGCTGTGGGAATTAAATGAGATTTCTATACATGCACAGTCTAGGAATCCTTAGCACAGTGCCCAGAATGGAATAACCCCTCAATAAATGATAAGACGAATAGTAATAAAATACTGAAAAACAAAAAACATCTTTTAAAAAACCTATGTCATGACTGGGATGAGAGAAAATCTATGCCAATTGAACCATGCTTTGTGGGATCTCGAACACATATTTTACCCTGAAACTCTCATAAATCATAATGTCAGCAGTGGTAACAACCGTCACCACGCCCTCATCTGTGGGTCTGGAAGACTGAGAACACACCAGGTAGGGATTGGTAATTCCACAGGAAAGTCATGGACAGAAGAATGGCTAAAAATAGGGGTAGTGGTTTCTGTGGTATAAAATCTTCCTTTTTTAAAATCTCTACTGGGGGATGACAAGATTGGAAATCCCTCATCAGGCTGGGATTTCCCATCAAATCAAACATCATAGTAGTTTATTACAAAATTCTTTTTTCTTCCTGTACGAAACTGAAAGGCCTAAGGAGAATTTATTGTGTTTTTTCTTTGTTATCGTTGTTGTTTTTATTGATTTTTTAAATTTAATTTTATTTATTTTTTTATACAGCAGGTTCTTATTAGTTATCCATTTTATACATTAGTGTACAGATGTCAGTCTCAATCTCCCAATTCATCCCACCACCACCAACAACCCCCCCCACCCCCCCACCCCCCCGGCTACTTTCCCCTCCTTGGTGTCCATACGTTTGTATGAGAATATACTGTTAAATTAAACCCCTAGCTAATGGAGATAGGGAGGCACTTATGGAGGTGACAGCTCCTCCTCTCTCCCACTTAGATTACATCACATTCGCTACGTTTAAGGCTTTATATACACACACAAAAAAAAAAAAGAGAGAGAGAGAGAGAGAACTCGAAGGGAGAGAAAAATACTAGCCACCAACCATATCACTTGCTGAGCCATTTCATATCAAAAGTAACTATATGAGATTGGCAGTGCTTTCCCTGTGTATGAAAAATACATACTTTTGTAAACATGGTAAAATCCTACCCATGTGATTTAGTTAAAAATAAATTTTGAATGAAGAAAATATGATTTATTGTGAAACATATTTAAAATCAAAAACACTCTATTACTTTTATTTATTTATTTTTGGCTGAATTGGGTCTTTGTTGCTGCACACGGGTGTTCTCTAGTTGTGGCGAGCAGGGACTACTCTTCATTGTGGTGGCTTCTCGTTGGGGAGCATGGGCTCTTGGCGCATAGGCTCACTAGTTGTGGCTTGTGAGCTCTAGAGTGCAGGCTCACTAGTTGTGGCGCATGGGATTAGTTGCTCCAGGCATGTGGGATCTTCCTGGACCAGGGCTCGAACCCATGTCTCCTGCACTGGCAGGTAGATTCTTAACCCCTGCGCCACCAGGGAAGTCTCTCTATTACTTTTAATTCATTGTGGAGATTGTGAATTTAAAGTTCATTGGGTCTGCTTTGTGAACAGATTAAGCACACTTGAAATTAGCGCTAATTATAATTAGCAATGATTATACCCCCAAATAAATGTTCTAATTTTTATAATGTACGTTTTTTCAGTAGGTTCATAACGCTAATTTTTTTAAATAATGCCTTTCTCCATTGACCGCACTAAGGTAAAGTAAATTTCAGCGCATCTCAGGCAAAATAATTAGGAATTCGAATTTTATATTAATATGATTTTAAAATAGTTGAAAATAATTTTATTTGATATTTGATTGCTACCACAACTCCTCAAGCTTTCATACTGATCATCTCTACTGGTTACATTTACAAGCACCCCCCAGGCAATTTGCCCCTGTTGTTCTGTAAGTTGGCTGAAGATAAAAGATTAGAATCTGAAAATCTAGAGTTACTGGTAGATTGCATGACCCAGTTACTGTAACAAAATGAATTAACCTCTGTTTCCTAGAGGTTTACCTTTACAGACTGAGTTAACCTCTTACTCCCAGAAGTCAAATTTCTGGCAACATCAGGGATTCTTTTTAGAACAAATTAAATACAGAAAAGTAAAGGAAAAGTTTACCAAGTATCCAAAATAGCCATGAAAATGCTTCACTTCCCAGGAGAAGGCCTTAAATCCTCATATAGAATTTATTTATCCTTACCTAAAAATGATTCTTAAAAGACTTAGTTATCTGTGGTACAGAATGAACAAGGTGAAAGGTAGGACTGATGGCTACTAAAGGTATAAAAAATAATTGTACATATAAGGTAAAACCATGTTAGATAATCATATCAATGACCTTGGTTAGTATGATCTACTGTTTAGCAAACTCTTTCCTTCCCCACATTTAGGAACGAAATATACTTCCCTGTGCCACTGATGTTAGGCTCAGTAAGGGACCTACTTTGACCAATGGAATGGAATCAGATGTGATACAAGGAGAGACTTGAAACATGCTTGAGCCGTTGGGCTAGCCCTCTTTTATCTCTGCCATCGCCATAAGAAAAGTTTTCCTTGGTTTGCTGCCCCTTCAGATTGGGCCCCAGACCCAAGCCCAATCCACAGTGAGAACACAAGCTCAGATAGGACTGTAACATAACCTAGAATGACCCCCAGCCAATCAGCATCTGGGGAAAACAGAATGAATGAAAATTATCTTAAGCCACTGAGTTGTGGGATTTGTCACGTAGCAATAACTGTCTGATGCAGTCATAAAGAAAAGGTTAAGAGATGTTTCAATTGTCTTTGCTTACATTTTTAGTAAAACTTTTATCAAAAGCTATCAAAATATCTTTAAAGTTTATCATTTGAAGAGTATAACTTTTAACTGACTGGAAAATTCATTTATATGAAAAGCATCCCCAAGCCACTACTTAACAATGTAATGCATAGTTCTTAAGAGTTGTGTGTCCAGAAAAAGAGAACAAGCACTTTCTTTAAATAAAGTCTGCTTAGCTTTGCTGAACAGTTGTACTGAACCCTGACTTAACATACTTCCATCTGAGGTTTCACACTGTTAGTCAGAAATAAGCAACAGTCGCATGATGCTGTGGACTGAGAAAATGTTTTCTTCTATTCCCACAAATCAACCAACACAGGAAACTTCAAGACCTGCATAATGAAAATGAAAGAAAATCCTTGTTTTCTCAGAAAATCCTCCTTCATGTCTGCACAAAGGGAAGTAACAGATTCAGACTTAATGCCAAATCCCATGGATATGACTTGCTGCCATTTTTAAGCTACCACTTACTGAACATTTCCCTTGTGTGGCAGGCTTTGTGCTGGGTGTTTTACTACTTCAAGTAAATCATGCAGCCACTCTAAGAGGTACGTATTATTACCATCTGCACTTTAGAGAATGAAAAAATGGAAATGTGAAGAATATGAATAACTTGCCAAAGCTGCAGAGCTAGGAAGTGGTCAGGCAGGGATTTGGAGCCAGTATGTCTTACTCCAGACCAGTGCCCTTACTCATACCCTATTCTATGAGAAAACAGTTCCATCATCTTCATTTTAACATCAGAACCTGCCATGGAGATCTTACCACAAAGCTACCTTCTAATCTTTTCTCCTCAAAATGAAGAAGATCTAACATGGTAACATCTGGAGAAATACTTCATTGCTCCCTCTCAATCCCCAAATGCCTACTTGCCATCAGATAGTCAAGATGCCCACAGAGTTATTTCAACCACCCTTTAGAAATCAGTAAACGAGATTAGAGATTAAAAATCCATACCTGATCAAAGATTGATAAGATTGTGTCAAAAAGACACAGGGGTCAAAGTGGCCTAAGACAGGGCAACTTGAGCAAAAAGAATAATGACTGCAATGGATTGAAAGATACTCAATGTCTAAAAATTCATGAGTTCATGATAATACTTATGGGGAAAAGTTAATTACTCCTTACTGGAGGTTCCAAGGACACAAATTTATTATTCCCTAAATTTATAAAAATGATAAAAGAATCAAGTATTTATCTTGCCTTTTCTGTGCAAACTATATGCCAAGGTAATCAAACTGTAGATGAGAGGGAATTCTTCTTTATAGAATTCCAGTCAATAAATGTTGAAGAAATGACAGAATTAGAAAAATCACCATTTTCTAATTCTGAAGAGAAAGAATGGGCAGTGATTATCAACGGATACCAAGTCCATCAGGTGAGAGAATGATGGGGAACTTTATAATGGAATCAGGCTGGCAGCTTCTGCACTTCCTTGAGTAGTGCCAGTGAAGGAGGGACAGCCAAACATCTTGTCCTTGTTGAAGGAAGGTAAACATACACAGTACCACCTATGAGATATTTTTCCCAAAGTAAATAAGTAAACAAAAAGGCTGAATCTAATCACATCTCTAGACCTAAGATCCAACTTACAGAAAATACAGGCTATAGAGGAACCAGTGAAAGGTTAACACACCATGAGAAAGCCATCAGCCAACTCCACAATATGGCACATCTGAACCTATCAACGAGCTTTTCTGCCAACAAGTCAAAGGCATAAGGTGAAAAAACCAGAATACCAGGGGACAGAAGGAAATAATAAAATAAAAGACTTAAGAGACCCAATAAGCACTGCAAAATGTAGACTCTGTTTAGATCCTGAGTTGGGACAGGGACAGGGAACAACGATAAAAACACATCCTTGAGATCACCGGAAATATGGACTGCTATATTAACACTTGAAATTAACGTTCATTATATTAGGTGTGATGAGGAAATAATAATTCACTGTTAAAAAACGGTCCTTCTCAGTTAGAAATGCATACTGAAGACTTCTGAGGTAAAATGACATACTATCAAGGATTTGCCTTAAAATACTCCAGAAACAGGAAAAAAAAAAAAAGGACGTGATGTGATGTTAGATAAGTAAGATTAGCAAACTGTAGCTAATTCTTGAAGTTCAGAAAGTACATGAAGATATATTATACTACCTTTGTATAAATATGTGTTCAAATTGCCACAATAAAACTAAGGCAGAGGGCTTCCCTGGTGGCGCAGTGGTTGAGAGTCTGCCTGCCGATGCAGGGGACACGGGTTCGTGCCCCGGTCTGGGAGGATCCCACATGCCGCGGAGCGGCTGGGCCCGTGAGCCATGGCCGCTGGGCCTGCGCGTCCGGAGCCTGTCCTCCGCAACGGGAGGGGCCACAGCAGTGAGAGGCCCGCGTAACGCATAAAAAAAAAAAAAAAAAAAAACTAAGGCAGAAAGGGAAATAAAAAACAAAAAAATTAACCCACGACAACTAATGCTCTTTAAATCTGGGGACTGTTAAGTAACATTTCAGTTAGTGTTTACCTGATCGTCTCTCTTTGTTTTTTTCTTTATTTTCAAAATTATAGTTTTGTATTAAAATAACTAAATTTGGGAGAAGTTGTGTTTTCTATAACAAGAGTTTCAATGAAACAGAAATTTAAAAAAAAATAGAACTGAGAGCACCAAAATTCATTCATTTAATAAATATTCACTGAGTCCCTACTTTCTCCTCACCAGTCCAGGGCTGTGAGGAAACCTCAGTGGAAAAGACAAAGGTCCCTCTCGTTAAAATCGTGGTTGCTAAAAATGTGGCAAATATCAGCTTCCCCATTAGGGTCAGGAATAAGGATGTGGTAACAGGTGCAATTTCCCAAATCAACTTTGGCATGTAAAATGTCAATAAAACCTAACTCCAAAGTCACATCAAACTGATCCTGACAGGGTTCATGCTGAGCCCAGGCCATTCTGCCCCAGCTCATTAAATGTTAACTGTGAATGAAGCCCACACAGGGGAATTAAATAATATTCAAAGATCAGAATGTCACAGTTTACATGGTCAGGAACACCAGGGATAGGAAAGCAAAAGCACTCAGGAGGACTGGAACATTCTACCATCACCACCGCCACCACCACTTACACCCCACCCCCAGAGGAAAAAAAGATCCATAAAAGACAGGATTTCAATGAGGAACACTGCATGCTAAAGCCAGCGCAAGAAGGAAGAAAAGTCAGAAAAACAAAGAGGAAACTCTTAGGACTATCGGTTCTACATTTTGTGGTGCAGACAAAACAGCTCACTACAGTGGGGCTGTGGTAAAGGATTCCGTTTTTTACATTCCCAGATGCCAGTTTAGATGATGTCAGTCTCCAGCATTGATCTCTCTTCTCAACGGCAAAGTTCCACTCATTCAGTATCCTACCCCGAAGGATGGTGTTAACTGAGGCAGGATAACCTGCTATTAACATCACACATTCTGGAGTTGGATTGCCTGAGGCTGTATCCTAGCTTTGCCACCTAGTTGCTCTATGACCTGAGGAAACTTCCTTAACCTCTCTGAGTCTGTTTTCTCATCTATAAAACGGGAATAATACTAGTACATGAGGTCTGACATTTAAGGTCTGATTAAATAACTTAACGCATTTAAAGAGCTTACAATGATGCTTGGTAAGTACTAAGTGTTCAACAGCACTTGTTATCATATGTTGTCAATGTAAAAAGGCACACTGGATTTTGAAGATTTGATTCTAAGAAAACAAAAGAATATAGAATATCTAAATTTTTTATGTTGTTACATATAGAAATGATAATATTTTGAATACAGTGGGTTAAATAAAATAGTGTCAGAATTATTTGCACCTTTTCTACTTCTATTACTTTTTAGTGTGGCTACTAAAAAATTTAAAATAATATGTGTGACTTGCATTTTATTTCTGTTGGTCAGGGCTGCTCTAGAAGGTTGATCTTTGAAACTAGAGATTCATCATCTCTCCTCCTATCCAGAGCTGTAAATTAGGTTTACCTGAATTTAAGAATACCTGTGTATATATCATCAATAAGGTAATCTCCACCACACCCACCCATTCCACAGCGCTGAAAAGAACAGAAGATATTCACAATCATCTTTCCCAGGTCTTTCTTCACCTAAAGAAGGCTCTTACCCATCTAAGCCCCCAGTTAACGATGTACATGCTCTTGAGATTTGAAATGAATGGCGGTCCATAACTGACACCCAGAATCTTTCCTGCACCTTCTGAAGGCATCAAACCTATGAAGTCCATTTCATAAGCTTGTTATCTCTTTCTGAGTATCATCAGAGCAACCTAACCAGCCTCCCCCGCCCACCATTTGATCACATCAGCAAGTCATTCTGTCCTAGGTGGGATGCTCTCAGTGACTCACAGAAAAACCAAACCTGAGCACTCCACAAGCAAACTGCTAGAGACTTTTGTGTGTGTCCTTAATAGAGTCAGGCCTACTTTCAGCTCTGCTCTCTAACAACCCACGTCCTTACCAAGGCTGCTTGTGCAGTAACTTTGTTCAATCAGTGAAGATGTCAGAGACTGCCATGAATTATTTCTTGCCTGAATAACACACTAAATATTCTCATTCTGCCTCACGCTCATCCACCATGGAAGATGCTTGCTACACTGGTCTGTCACATGCAAGGAAATAAATGAGTATTTATTGAGGGCTTATCATGTATGAAGAACTATTTTGGGTTATCACATTTTATTTTTTAATCCCCTCAGCAACCCTGTGAGATATTTTTACCTACACTTTACCACAGATGAAGGTGTTAAAATTCAATTATATGTCCACAAAACAGGTCCCTGTAGACCTGACTTGTGCATACTTTTGGTGTCAAGGATCAGAGAACTCTAGCCAAGGGAGCGGCAGCCTGTCTCCACCTGAACAGGAAGAATCTGGGCTCTGGCTTGTCCTTGGGCCTACACGAGAACTTTCAGCTCCAAGCTTCCAGTTTCTTCAAAGCGACATCTGAAAGCACCCAAGTGAAAAACAGTTTCTCCAAACGGTACTGCAGTGTGAAACAGCTAAAGATGACCTGGCCTCAAAGAGACGGTGATTTGCACTAAACTTCCCTTCCTTTTCTTGTTTAACATGCCGGACAGGCAGCAGTAGATCAGAAAGCCATAATCACCATTCCAGTTTTGAAACTGCACTGTCCTCCTTCCCCAGGAAGACGGAATAAAAAGCACAGCCAGCAGGCTCTGGGTACTGGTAAATTATATCCCCACACACCTCAGGATGTCAAAGAGGTGTTGCTCTCAGGTGGGAATTTGGGAGGAGTAGAAACAGAATACTGAAATCCCTACCAGCCTAGAAACTCAAGGTGTCCTGAGGAATCAAACCCCACTTTAACAACAAAGGATTTACTTTTTCTATCTTTTCCATATTGGTATCATTATGGAAGATTTGAGCACAGGTGGAGATAATTATACCAGAAGGCAGGAAAGAAAGTAGCCCAAACACAGTGAAGGTGTGTTGATGAATTCTTAAATAGGCAGATAGTTAACCCTGCTGCTTGAAAGGATACAAGTGGGTATATTATTACCCAGAAATTGCTTAATGGTCACCTGATCACAAATAAACATTAAGGGGTTCTTGTCATATGTGCTCTTTCTCAATGCCCCTTCCACCTGCTACTCCTCCACAAATCATTATTCTCATTAACACGGTAATTAATTCTCTCTGGGCAACTAACTTGTTAAAAGTATCATTTAAGCTGTTAGGCAAACCATCATTAGTACCCTCTTCACAAAAATAACCTATCACTTAATACTACAGATAAAAAGTCATCACATGTTTCAAAAAGGGAAAAAAACAATTATATTAATACTACCACTTTGAAGTTAGTTATGACTATGCCCCTGATTGATTCATGTGGGCCAAGAAGTCTAAGCAGGACTGTATTCTCTGTGTTAAAACATTCCTGCAGTACAGTAGAGCTGGCAGTCAGCAAAGACATTGTTTCTTTTCAATGAGAAATGCTGTATAAGCAAAATTACCTTTCCATAAGGAAACTCTCATTAGTGTAATATAATGATTATTATAGATAATAATGGCAATCCAATGTGAAAGAACGGCAATTGTATTACCTCAAAGAAAGGCAATACAATGAGTTGAGAGGATAATGCTGAATTATGGAGGAACGGATAAAGACACTCAGTTGCTAAAAGAAAATAAAAGGCTAATCTCAAAGACTAGTACAAAAAATCCAGTGATTTTGCTCCTCATTTGTAAGAAACAGAATGTCCCATACTCATCTAATATGAAGTTAGCTTTATAAACCTTGCCTTTAAAAAAAAAAATTCTAGGGCTTCCCTGGTGGCGCAGTAGTTGAGAGTCCGCCTGCCGATGCAGGGGACGCGGGTTCGTGCCCGGGTCTGGGAAGATCCCACATGCCACGGAGCGGCTGGGCCCGTGAGCCATGGCCGCTGAGCCTGTGCGTCCGGAGGCTGTGTTCCACAATGGGACAGGCCACAACAGTGAGAGGCCTGCGTACCGCGAAAAAAAAAAAAAAATTCTATTGAAAATTTGAGATTAAAAATTGATCCATCATATATATATATATATATATACATATATATATATATATATATATATATACATAGAGCTGATTCACTTTGCTATACAGCAGCAACTAACACAACATTGTAAAGCAATTATATTCCAATAAAGATGTTAAAAAAAAAAATGGTCCATACCAAAAAAATCTAAAAAAAAAAAAAGAAAAAGGAAAACAAAAATGACCATCAGGATTTTGGGTCCTTATTAAAAAAAAAAAAAATTAATGACTCTGTAATATAGGAAAAATAAAAGAAAAAACTGTCTAAATAGTTATTTTTGAACTCTAAAAACTGTAAATTTAGTTTCTATCTTAGAAAAACATACTGAGCCTAGATATTATAAGACCATTTGACTTACCTGAAGCAGGCAGAAAAACGTACTTAAATATTGGCAACTGATTAGAAAATATTTACATTAAAATATACATTAACAGAACCCTTCAAAAGCACGTTCATGCTCCACGACGAGAAGCCTGTGCACCACAGCGAAGAGTAGCCCCTGCTCGCCGCAGCTAGAGAAAGCCCACGCGCAGCAACCAAGACCCAATGCAGCCACAAAATAAATAAATAAGATAAATAAATTAAAAAAAACCTAAAAACAAAAGCACATTCATGCCATTGTTCTCTCAAAAAAAATACTGTAATTTATTTAATCCTACTAAAATAATACACTTCTTTCTTCAAAAACATTGGTCCATCATAGGTTAAATTAATAGTCATCACAAGAGGAAAAATGCAATAATATCAGATCAGGGCTCAGGGATGAGCCACAGGGAATTTTCTCTTGTGACACAGTGACAAGCTATACAGATGAAATGGGAATATGAGAAATAGAGCTGAAATGCAGTTTTGTAAATTACACCAGCTTAGTTGTAGCTAACTTGAAAGACAGAAACATGACAACTGTCTATTAAAATAAAACGTATATGTAGGGATTAAAAAATATATATTTAGGGCTTCCCTGGTGGCACAGTGGTTGAGAGTCCACCTGCCAATGCAGGAGACACGGGTTCGTGCCCCAGTCCAGGAAGATCCCACATTGCCGCGGAGTGGCTGGGCCCGTGAGCCATGGCCGCTGAGCCTGTGCGTCCAGAGCCTCTGCTCCTCAACGGGAGAGCCCACAACAGTGAGAGGCCTGCGTACCACAAAAAAAAAAAAAAAAAAAAAATATATATATATATATATATATATATATTTTTTTTTTAACAGAAAATGACAGAATCAGCAACAAAGAAAATTTGAAAACTGACCAACTCTTAAGGCTATATTTCAATGATTATAATAGGGGCTTTATTGTTAACTTTTGTACAGCAATAGAATAATTTGTAATCCTGAAAAAAAAAATCCCTCTATTTTACTTACTATTCATTGATCAGCCTTTCAAAAGCTTCTTTATTTTATACAGAACATGGACAAGATGGAGTCAAAGAAAGACAATACAATGAGTTGAGAGGATAATGCTGAATTATGGAGGAATGGATAAAGACATTCAGTTGCTAAAAGAAAATAAAAGGCTTAAAAGGGAAGAAATAGGAGACAGTAAGGGATTTCAAATGCTGTAAGAAATATTTAGTTTAGATTTACTTAAAATCAAAGGAGAATGGTGAATAGGACACAAAAGAGAGTTAAACCCCAAAATTTTAATCTATTGAGCGACAGAATATGTAATTAAGTGGACCATGACATTTCTTGAAGTTATTGAGCTCTATGAATCCTACGGATAGAGAATTCAGCAAACATTTCACAGAAGTCTTCTTTCTCCTATTGTTACAGGGATAAACCCATCAAAAAATGGCTTCATTCTTTCTAAAACATGGATGCTAATTTGAAATACTTTAATAAAGCTCATTGATGTAAAGAGGGACAAAAATAAAAGCAAGAAATTTTAAGAAATCATGAAACATTTCACCAAATTCCCTTAAGACTGAATGAGCAAGTTTCATGAATTCAGGTATATCCAGAACTGATAAAGCATGGGTATAATTAGGTCTTTCTGAAGCAAGTTCTACAATTATGTAAAATTATGTGTGTGTATGTGTGTGTGCTTCATTTTTTTAGGCCATTCCTTTACTCATCATGTATCATGTACCAATTTTATTTTGTCCTCTCAACTGATTATGTGGCTCTAGAAACTGGGATCAGGTCTCACTCAACTCTGTCACAATACAAAGCATTGCCTTATACCCAGCTGGTGTTCAATAAATGTTTATTCAGCCAAAATGAATTCTAATACCTTTGAATTCCACCCAGGAGCCAAGGCAATATTAATTGTCAGTGAGGTACTCCACAGTGACTGAGATTTGGTGCTGGCCAAACCCAAAGACCAAGATGTAGCTGATTGGTAAAGATCCCAGTGAGAAGATCAGAAAGACACAAGCCAAGCCAGCATGGAGATGGGCAACAGGACGTTCCAGCAATGGACCACAGGGCACAGCATTGGGAAATTCAGGAACAGAAAGTCAACTGGTGTTGCAACAGAGAAGTAAACAGTCCATGTAAGAGAGGCACAGTGGCAGGGGTTTAGGGGCAAGATTCAGTCACTGAGGGGGTCTGTCTATAGAAAGGAGGGTACCAATACAGAATAAATGGAATGCATATCAGATAGAACACACCAAGGCAGGGCAGAGGAATGAATACAGGACCTGGTAACTACAACTAGAGCCAACTCGCACTGAAAGGAAAAAAAAAGGCCACTCAATAGAACCCAAGTAACCAATCAGAAGAAAACAAGTGGTGAAGAATACTGGTCCTAAGTCATAAAAATGAGGATTCTTAGACTTCTTTGGCTAGGAAAAGGATTACTTTCAGATCTGAGGGAAGGTCCAAACTGCTGAAATGTTTAAAAAGCTCTAGGGGGCAGTGGTTAAGAATCCACCTGCCAATACAGAGGACACAGGTTTGATCCCTGGTCCAGGAAGATCCCACATGCCGTGGAACAACTAAGCCCGTGCGTCACAACTACTGATCCTGCACTCTAGAGCCCGCGAACCACAGCTACTGAAGCCTGCATGCCTAGAGCCCATGCTCCGCAACAAGAGAAGCCACTGCAATGAGAAGCCCGTGCACCACAACGAAGAATAGCCCCCGCTCGCCACAACTAGAGAAAGCCCATGCACAGCAACAAAAGACCCAATGCAGCCAAAAATAAAATAATTTTTAAAAATAAATAAAATTTTAAAAATAAAAATAAATTAAAAGTTGTAGGTAAAAGGATGAGGATTCAGGTTGTTCTATAAGCCTTCTGTAGACTAAACTTATGTTTTGAACATTTTTTTAATAGCAATGCGGTATGCTTAGCCATGCACACTTCTGGAGACTGCAGAGGTGAACATGTGAACAGAACTCTTAGGAAGCTGTGCGTCTATAAATTTAAGGCCAATTGGTACCCCCTAAGCTGAGAACAGCTTATTAATAATTTTCCTGTCATTAGGCCAAGATGCAGGAGGGAATGCTGAATGTCAGAATGCCACACTAACTCCGAATTCTAACAGAGTTTAGGACACCAGAGGTTTGCCCATAGGAAGCTGAAAAGTTTTGGTAGAACTCAAAGGATTCCACTGTGTATTTCAGCATGGAAATTTTGTTATATAACCAGGGCTTTAAATATGCCATGAAAATAGTATGCTCTTTTAGGAAATGCTTTCTTTCTCTTCCGCCTGTGTCCCAAATGTCTCCATCCTGCACAATTATTAGAAACTGCTTACATGTGAGCAAATGCCAAAATTAAAAGTCCTAAGTGCTAAAAAGAACAAAAAACAAAGATAATCCATATTCCTCTACTCAAATTCTCGAAAAAGTAAACTATTTACCACTAAAGGAAATTTTATTTTTTATTCTATAAATTATATATATTTTATAATCAAATTATATCACTTCCTTTAGCAGTGAATAGTTTAATATACACATCACACAATTTGAGATAAGATAAATACTAGACCCAAATTAACATACACTGAACTTTAAATAATCCAAGAAATACTTTCACAACACCTCAAAAGAAGAAGTGCAGAAGAAATTTAAATTCCTAAATCTGACTACTACCATTTAGAGTCTAGAAAGGCAAATAAATAAAAGTCCACAGAAATAGCAGCAGACATTAGCCCTGATGACCACGTCTACAGTATGATCCTCCAGACACATGCCTCTCTTTAATAACAGCCCCTTTTACTCTTCAACAGGAAAAAATAGTTTACTGTATTCCTAAGCACAATTGATAATTTGTATTTACTTGTTTGTTAACTTATTCGATGCCTGTCTCCAGGACCTCATTGTAAGTTCCATGAGGTAAGGGAAGGTGACAGTTCTGTTCACCACTAAGCAACTATCCTAACACATGGTGGGCATTCATTAACATTGATAGAATGACTGCCTGAATCCATGAAAAAACACTATTTTCTTTTAGGTTGACAGACCTTATACAGACACGTCAGTCAGAAAAACTTGTCTTTAAATCAACGAAGTACGAAGAAACCCCATAATATGTACACATAAGAAAAGTAACAGGGCTTCCCTGGTGATGCAGTGGTTAGGAATCCGCCTGCCAATGCAGGGGACACAGGTTCGAGGCCTGGTCTGGGAAGATGCCCCATGCCGCGGAGCAACTAAGCCTGTGTGCCACAACTACTGAGCCTGCGCTCTAGAGCCCACGAGCCACAACTACTGAAGCCCACGCGCCTAGAGCCCATGTTCTGCAACAAAAGAAGCCACCGCAATGAGAAGCCCACGCACCGCAACGAAGAGTAGCCTCCACTCACCGCAACTAGAGAAAGCCCGCGCGCAGCAACGAAGACCCAACGCAGCCAAAAATAAATAATAAATTAAAAAAATAATAATAAAAGATGCAATTAAATAGACAAGTAGCTAGATGGACACAATAGCAGATAAAACTACCCCCTCTCTCACATTTATAAATATATTTGGAGGTATTTGAGCCCATTAATATATTACTACTGACATAACTGTTGGAAAGATATAAAAATTAAAAATCAACAAAAAATAATAAACAGGTTTTGTTTTTGTGGATTTTTTTGTACAAATTAAACACTGTTAAATATTTGCAAAACAAGGACTCACAAATAGTATTTTATCCTCTTAGTTCTAGGTTATTATAATTTTACAATCATATCTTTATTTTTAGACTCCATGGAATAGTATAACAAAAATAAATTCTGGCAATGAAAATGAGCTGTGTTTCAAACCTACATATGCCAACTATCATACCTCCTTCCAACTTTGAATAAGGAATATTATATTATGCATGAAGCATTTCATAGAATGTTTTGATATAGCTACAATTCAGGTATTGGTAACTATGTAAAGCACTTGTTAAAAGTGTGAGGGTCTCCCAGGAACTGAATGTGTGTGTGTGTTATGGAACACACACAGTGAGAAGATTTCACTTTTGGCATCACTTCTAAAGATAAGAATTATTACAGTCAGCAACCCACCAAAAGACAAACAAAAAAATCACCTACTAAGAATTAACAAGTAATTTTATCACAGGCAGAGAGGGCCCAGGTATAAATTCAGCACCATTATCCCAGTATAAGGTCATGCTGACTTACTATATATCTCACATGCTAGTTAAGAAATTCGTCTATAATACATACCTCGAAATGTTTTTTGACTCAAGATGATGGTGACCCTGCCTACATCATAGCTCTGGTCCCCAGGGAGTTGAAGTATGTGCTATGAAGAAGAAAGGCTTGATTTTTACATGCAGTTGCTTAGCACCAAGTACTTTTATGTCAAAAGACAAATGGCACCAATAAAACAGCTTATTGCAAAGGCTACCAATCAGCCCTAGAAAAGTCATGACCCAGTGCCAACTTCCTGAAGCAATTCTCAGTTGAATTTGATATTTATTGTTGTTATGATTCTCTACACAATGAAATCCCTCAGAACCCCTCTCCTTGGTATTTTCAACTCCAATATTTCACTTCCCAACCATAATTTTTTTGCCTTTCCCCTATTGGCAAATACACTCACTTTTCCTTTTGCCTTCAAATAGAACTGTAGTTCATTCCTGAACTTTCTACATTTTATGCCCACTGACTAATATTTCCTAAGGTCTTTTTTTGCCCAGCCCTTATCCTTTGCCTTCCTTTAAATGCTGGTGCTCTGAGGTCTTTCCTGAGATTCACATGCTCCCCCTCTTTCCCCAACAGAGTGGGTCTGTCTTTCTCCTCTCAACCCCTCCAACAGTTCTTGCTCTACTTCCTGAATTCAAATGCTCCTTGCTCTACAGCTATTTATGTATCTGTCTCCCACTGCTAATCTGAGGTTTTTGAGGACAGGACATATACTCAACCACACCACCTAATTAATAGCAGGTCTCAGTAAATGTAAGATTAGTGAGCAGGTGGCGGAGACACTGAGAAGTGGGTGAGGAAGAAAGAGAAAGCTAGAGACAATGTGAGTTCTAAAAGTAAGCACAGCGCGGTGATAAAGAAGAAAAACTCCAGAGCAAACTGCCAAGGTTCAAATCCCAGCCCTGCCATCCTCTAGTCCTTAGGAAAGGTACCTAGCTGGTGCATGTCATGAGGAATAACTGAGTTAATACACGTTAGACACTTAGAAAGTTATCTTTAAGCATTATGAACATGCTGCGTGTTGGAAATTAACATTTACACAGTGGATTGGCCCTTTAAGAATTCTGGTTACTCTATACTAATAAAATCTTTTAAAGTATTAATAAAATCACAAGTTCAATTTTTTTAAAAGGCTTTTCTTATTGAAAGGAAGCAAACCCACAGATGCCTAGCCTTCTGCCTCTGGTAATGCTGACTTGTGCACACGCATGAGTTCACCTATGACAGCAAAGAAGTCACTTAAAATCGCTACAAAATTAACTCAAGTTACATGAAACACTGCCATTTTTTAAACTTATCAATTATATCCATTTTCCCCACAATACTACAGGACAATAGCACATGATTAGGTTTTCTAATTCTCAGGTTAAAACCCCCAAAGTTCAGAGAGCCAATGTAAAGTAAGAACAAGGTGGAATTTTCCTATGACTACGGATGCAAAAGGACTGAAAAATGAATGGGAACTTGAGTCCAGAGAAGTCATAATCACAAATTCAGATCATCTCCTTCCTCCCTTTCTAATCCCAGCCCCAGGCCCCTGAGAGCCAGTGGGAAAGCCCAATGGGCCACCTCTTAGCCTGGGCAGGAGGCCTATTTACTCAGGGGAATCAGAGCTGCAGAATATTTGTTCATGGCCCTTAAAACCAAGGGCTCAGTCTTGGGATAGGGTAGATTGGTGAAAGATGGTCCATTTATAGGATTTTTTTAAAAAGATAAACTCATGAGTGCTCCTGCCCTAAGAACAGCCCTAAACAATCGCCCTTTTTCTGAAACCAGGGGCCCAGTCCTGCCTATCCCTTCGGGACATGACACAGGGCCAACTTCTCAGAGGTGGACCCACCTTACCAGCCTGAGGACAAGGAGAGTAAACCCAAGCTCCTGCACCCCATCCACAACACACTTCTCCCTGCTGAGGCCAGTGCCTGCAGGGCAGGCTCTTAGAAAGACGACAGTATTGAATTTTTTCCTGAAATTGTGGTCATTAGAGAAGACACGGTTGGTAGGTTAATGCCCTCTCGATTTTATAATGGTACTTTCACAACAGATGTGTTATTGCTACTGTGTGTTCTGGAATACGAATCGTAACACGCAGCAATTATTACTGAATTACTTTTAAGTACACCACTGAAATAGAATGCCTCATTAACCAGCCCTGCTCTCTCCATTAGCAAATGAATCATAGAGTAGGGAGGGCCCTTTAAGAGGAAGCGGGGTGAAACTCCCAACTCACAACCTTTACAGCTTCTTTGCACATAATTGTAGGCCATGGCTTATGAAACTTGGCTCTCTGACTGCTGGGGAAGCGCCAAAACTCACGATTAACCTTGGCTGCTAACAACCCCAGAGAATCAGTCATCAGAAGGAATCTGCTCCGCCCGCTCCCACATATTGTACAGCACGACTTAGAATGGGCAAGTATAAAACACCACTTTTTAGGAGAAAAATATCCAAATGACCTCCTGTATTTTAAATCTGTGCTAAGGAATATAGAAAGAATATAAAAAGTCTAAGGCAGAAGTTTCAAAATGCTTATAATCTGGGGTAGGGGATAGGGGAGAAAAGACAAAAAAGTAACTTTGGAAAAATATAAGATAGTATATAATTACCCTAATGCCAAATTGTGTGATCTATCAATACTAAACAGTAAATGGGTTCCAACAAGGGTGAGATCAGTAATGTTTGGGGGATGACAGTTTCAAGAATATTATGACTCAAGAAAGGGATTAAAGCATCATTTTCAATTATTACCTTGAGACTATTAGTTTAATAATCTACTGGATCATTAAAAAACAGGAAAGACTGGCCATTAACAGAAACACGTCAGAGACCAATATTGAGAACATTATTCTATGCTTGTATCTGAGGAGAAAAACTCCTAATCCCTTTCACCTTGGAAGGTGATCTGAAACATGCTTAAATTAACTCATACATGACAGATTCTATTATTTTTCCTTATTTATCAGCTTTTTTCAACCTTTCTCTAAATAAATTATGGAAAATTACAATCAAGAACCGAGCAATAAGTTTATGCAAACAAATTTAAAATTCAGTGTGAAAATCTAAAATTTCCTAAAATAAAACATGAAATTTTTTTTTTTTTAAAGTAGACACAGGGCTTCCCTGGTGGCTCAGTGGATCCGCCTGCCAATGCAGGGGACACGGGTTCAAGCCCTGGTCCGGGAAGATCCCACATGCCACGGAGCAACTAAGCCTGTGCACAACAGCTACTGAGCCTGCGCTCTAGAGCCCACGAGCCGCAACTACTGAGCCCACACACAGCTACTGAAGCCCGTGCGCCCATGCTCCACAACAAGAGAAGCCACCGCAATGGGAAGCCCACGCACCACAACGAAGAGTAGCCCCCACTCGCTGCAACCGGAGAAAGCCCATGCGCAGCAACGAAGACCCAACGCAGCCAAAAATAAATAAATAAATTTTAAAAAAAAGAAAGAAATGAAAAAAGTAGACCCAAAGCATGAGAAAAGCTGAGTAATGGGTACACAGGACTTCTCTGTATTATTTTCACAACTTTTTACTAGTGTATAATTATCTGAAAATAATCTTTTTAAATCATCAGGAGAACAAAATTAAAATGCAAACATTATAACTACATGAGTTGAATAACCATGATGAAGTTTCAAATTTGGTGCTAAGCTTCCTTGAAGCAAAGACATAAAGCCTCCAAACATTACGAGAAATATAAGAATCTTTACGGTTCTATGAAGGATGGGTAGGCATGTAATGGGCAGTGGACTCTACAGCAGATTCTAATGGGCAGTTCCTAATTGCTATGGTCTGAATAATTATGTCCCCCCAAAATTCATATGCTGAATCCTAACCCCCAACATGATGGTATTAGGAGGTGACTAGGTCATGAGTGCAAAGCCCTAATGACTGGGATTAGTGCCCTTATAAAAGACAACCGAGAAAGCACCCTACACCTCCTTCCACCACGTGAGGATACAGTGAGAAGACAGTCTTCTATTAACCAGAAAGTGGGCCTTCACCTGACACCAAGCCTGCCAGTGCCTTGACCTTGGACCTCCCAGCCTCCGGAACTGTGAGAAATAAATGTCTGTTGTTTATAAGCCACTCCGTTTGTGGTATTTTGTTACAGCAGTCTGATCAGACTAAGACACGTATGCAGCCTTTAGCAAGAGAAGAGAGCAAAATCTTCAGGATCAGCTCAGGGGGGCAGCCATGGAATCTAAAGGGACCTGATAATTTGAGGCGTGAACGGATACAAGTCTTTAGGCACACTAAAATGCCCCTTTCTCCTAAGGCAGGTTTCTGATAAAAGCTGGTTGTCAGAAAGGCTGAGGGTACACTCTAATCTGTGCCCACAAACTGATATTCCTCTGATGAGGACAACTCTATAAACACACAGAGGATCAGACTAGCAGACGGCAGAGCAGGACCTTGCAAATCAAGTTGAGAAATTGAACCAGACCCTTGCAAACAAAGCATCCACACAGACATGGGGCTCTGAGGAGACTGTGGGCTGAACAATACATCTTCTTGGGCAGCAGCAAAAATTCTCCTCTGACACACAGACATGTATTTGACAGTGCATCCAGGAATCCACACATTGGAGGTTGGCAGAAATGCTCGGAACCCTACAGGTTTTTAAAATGGGAATAATGACTTTCTTAACCTAACCAATGATAACTTCAAAAATATTCCCAAGGAACATCTAATTCTGAGTAGCATGGCTTGCTGATGAGGTCTTTGATGTCACTAGCTACAGAGAGCTGAGTGTATTGGCTTGTTACACCCAAGCGTTATTTAACATTTGCCAGTCGAAAGCAGAGAACGACTGCCAAAGGCAGCGAAGATTCCTGTATGGATTTAAAAGGTACATGTATTAAGTTCTGTCTTGACTTCTAATTTCACCTTGAGTTTAGAAGACCGAGAGAGGATATGTGTGCAAAAGAACAATGAGCATTACTTAAGTCTGAAGAAAAAAGCAAGAGAAGAGTAACATAGTATTCTGGCAGTGTTTTGTTTTATAAATTACTTGGCAGCATTTGGCTAAATCCATAAAGAAATTTTAAGTACCCTGTTTTGGCCACAGATCACTTCCTTAAAAGCATAATAACTACACTAAATTTTTGAAGAGTTGATTTAATTAACATTAAATCCAGCAGATATTTATAGACTATTACGTATAAGGCATTATACTAAGATCCTATGAGCCCATTTGTACAAGGCCTTACCTTCAAATACCTCACAATCTAATAAGAGAAATGAAAGAGGAAAAGACATGTAATGTATACAAAGAGCCACTGTTTTGGACTGAACTGTGTTTCCCCAAAATGCATATGTTGAAGTTCTAACCCCCAGGACCTTAGAATATGGCTGTATTTGGAGACAAGGCCTTCACAGAGGTAATTAAAGTTAAATGAGGTCATATGGCGGGGGGCGGGGGGGGGGGGAGCCCTACCCAATCTGGCTGATGTCCTTCTAAGAGGAAGAGATCCCAGGATACAAGGGAGATGTATGCACAGAAAAAAAAGACCATGTAAGGACACAAAGGGAACTCTGAAAGTCAAAAAGAGAGGCCTCAGGAGAAACCAACCCTGCTGACACCTTGATCTTGGACTTCCAGCCTCCAGAACTGTGAGAAAATTAATTTCTGTAGGTTAAGTCACCCAGTCTGTGGTATTTTGTTATGGTCACCATGGAAGACTAATAATAAAGCCACTCTGTAGGGGGAGTAATGATACATACCATAAGAGGAAAGTGATATTTTATTTAATTAAAGGAATCAGGAGAGATTTCATGGAAGAAGCTCATGGGATGGATGGGTGGAATTCTGAAACATAAAGGTGCAGGAAGAGTGGGGAAAGAAATCATTCCAGGAATAAGCCACAATTCCAGGGTAGCAAAGAGTAGGCCATTCGGAAAGCAGCCAGTAGCCCAGTTTGGTGACACTCTGTTTTCCTGTGGGCAAGGAAGTGAGATCCTATTAAAGTCATACAGCAAAGGTCTTTGAATGTCAGCATGAGGAATTTATCCCGAATTTCGCAGAGGCAGGGCCGCACATAAAAGAAATAAATTGTCAATTATACAGCCTTTGAGTGCAACACGAATGATTATTTCTCAATATGGAGAAGAGTCTTGTATAGGGCAATGAAGTTAATAAAGTTTCTCAGTTTTTCTTTTTCAAAACACACACACTAAAGTTCTAAGTATACATTTATTATAAAGAGTCTAAGATTAGCATAATACAAACACTTCTCGGATTACATCCTTAGATAGACAGTGATACTATTTCACTGCAAGCTCATCTGAATTCTGAAGAGCTTGCAAAAACAAATGCCACTCTCTAAAAAAGGATACTAACCCGAATTCTAAATGCATATTCGTTACATAATCCGTTAGGTGTCACACACTACACTGGAGTGATACATATCCTTCTAGGAAACTGAATAGAAAACGACTGAACTAAACAATCCCTCATTAGAAGCGTGCTACTCAATAAATGACAAGGTGTAATATTTTAGACCATTAACTACACTACTTATTATGAGAGCATTGAGGATACTGTTAGAACACTGTCCTGGCAACAAGTCATTTATTTATACTCCCTTAATTTGCAGACCCCAGTGAAACTTAGATAATTAAAAGGGTATTTAAAACTTAGGTCACTAGAAGAACATTGGCCAAACACAGTTAAGTTTCCACTGATATCAAAACAAACTAAAAACCTACTTCAGGAGCTAACCGTTCATCACATCCTTTCTATTTATTGAAGACAAATATCAAAATACCCATATTATTGCATTCCAATGTGAGGAGAAGCTTAACAACTGCTAAATCGCATCCATGATAATGGATGCTGTAATCCTGCTTCTTAGGGATATAATCTAGTAGAATGTAGGGAATTTTAATGTACAGTAAATAAAGTCAGACACCTTATTTCTGCATGCTGCTAGGAACCAGGGATGTAAAGGTGACCAATCACTTCCAGTACTTGGTCTAGATTTATTGGAGGAGGAGAAAAGGAGAGAGAAAAAAACCCTAATCATAACCCCATTTCAAATGACTGATGTGAGAAGAAAGTGCTTTGTCGTTCTTGAAGGATTTCTCTCAGAAAGAGAAGTTTCCTTCATTGAAGAGAAAAAACCCACCTCTCTGGCCGCTTGACAACATCCCAGTGGTGTGGCCAGGAGGCCGAGGTTTCCCCAAGTGGAGCAAACGGGCAGGCAGGGTGCCCACGAGCACTGTAGCACTGGCTCCCAAAAGTCCTCTTCCCGCCTTCCGCTGCCATTTCCCCAAGCAAAACAAACACACACCCAAAGGTGAACAACAGGGGAACTCTTTCCCGATTGCCAAACAGACAAGATGAAAGATCTTTGCTGATCAGGTTTCTTCCCTCCAGTTAGGATTAAGGAGGAGACAACACTGAGGGCTAAGCCACTGGCCAACTCAATTCCTCCGCAGCCCCAAATGAGACACAGAGAAGGAAAAAAAATATATGGTAAGCCTAAAATATAAAAAGCAGGACTGTTCTCTATAAAGTCAGGCAATCCAGCTCTCACATAAATGCAACAAGCTCTCAGGATAGACTCCTGGGCCACCTGCTCTCTCAAGGTAAAACTACTGAACTAAAAATAAGAAGGTATTGATTTTTAGGGATATTGCATCTCAGCAGAAAAGGAAGGTCCTCAGGTTTTAAGAAAGTTTGGACAGGCTGGTTATTGAACAAAAGCCACATATTTGTGAGCAACCAGGGTGCATTTCTATATATAGCAATATTTTTCTGTTAAGCTGCATTAAAAATCATCTTTGGATGCAATATTGTATCCAGAAGGAAAGTCATTTGTGGATGGCCTCCCAGAAAAGCCAAAGGACCGCCAAACATGAATATGAGCCTCCAATCTCCTGATACTGGGTTTTGTTTTGGTTTTTTTTCTTCATTAAAATGTAATAAATTAACAGATATCTTTCCAATAAAGGTTTAAAAAAAATTGAAATACCAGGAAATCTTGTCTTAAAACACTGTTAACACTTGCAGAACTCCATTATGATTAGAATAAAATTCCAAGGCAAAGAATATTTCATAAAAATATGTACAGGGACATTCATCTCTCCACTCACATGCCTCACTCTGTGGACTGAGTCTGGGGTGATGCAGGTCTACCATGCACCCATCCATCTCAGAGCCTTAGGCTTCAAAGACATGACTAGATTATTATATGTCAAGAAACTAAACTAAATAGAATAGGAAACATTTATGCATTATTACTCCAGTATCAGGCCCTGGACACTGGGCCTGTCTAGGGAAGGGCCACATGGCAGACAGATCTCCAGGTCACCTTCATCAGCAGACGAGGCAGGTTAAAGGCTGAATCTGTCAAGCATCATGCACAGTGGGGGTCATCCACAAATCTCTGAGCCAAGAAGACAGTGGTCCTGTTTTCAGAGGCAATGTTGTTCCTGGTTGGGGTAACTTGCTGACTGCAGCCTTTTCAGATCAGACACTCCCCACTCCCATCCTTTAGACACTCTCACAATAGACCCAGGGTCCGTGCTCAGGGAAATCAGACAGGTATTCAGCTGGAGCGTGGGTGCAGTTCACATGCTACAGGAGAAGCCTGTCCCATGGGCTCCATGCAACTCACCTCCCACAGTGAGATGCACATGCAGCTGCCTGCATCTTCCCCATCCGGAACACGCCTGGACCTCAGCAAGAAGTCCCACCTATGTCCCATCTAGCTCTCCCCTCCAAGCTCCCCTCACCCTTCCGACATCCACCCTCGGGTCTTCACATAGCAGAGTGCAGGATGTGCAGGTGACCCACATGAGGAAAAGGGTGCAGTCATTTCTGAAAAGCACCCACAACACGTGATGTCACCTGGGCACAGGAAGAGTTGGCCCTTTCAGCTCTTCACATCTGGGGCACCTGGTCCTGCCTCAATAGCTGGTTCTTTTTTTTTTTTTTTTTTGCGCTACGCGGGCCTCTCACTGTGGAGCACAGGCTCCGGACGCGCAGGCTCAGTGGCCATGGCTCACGGGCCCAGCCGCTCCGCAGCATGTGGGATCCTCCTGGACCAGGGCACGAACCCGTGTCCCCTGCACCGGCAGGCGGACTCTCAACCACTGTGCCACCAGGGAAGCCCAATAGCTGGTTCTTGACAGCATTCACGTAGACCAGATGACACTAAGGAGGGGATGCAAGCTCCCTAGGGAAGAATGGAGCCACCTCAAGGGTCCCAGACTGGCTAGGAATGTCTTGAGGTGTGAGGAGTAGACATGAAGACACTCCCTTATGTGGGGAGGGGATAAGGGACTGCCTTAGTTCCAGTTATTTCTGCCTGCTTGTCCTCAGGACATAGGTGGGAGTCCTGGTCTCAATGCTGTTTCCATCAGGCTGAGAAAAACACTGCCATTTTACAAACTGGTGGAAATCATTAGTTCACATTGACATCAGTTACCATACATAGAGCTTCTGCCTACGTGGGGCATTTTTGCTAGTCATTTGTTATCTCTTTATTTAATTCCAACCAGTAATTTCTATTTTACATAGTTAGACATCTTTTGCAATTTTTCATTGAATAGTTTTAATATTTATGAAGTGTTTATTCAGAAAACCTATCACTCCATGATACTTCAGTTACCATCCTTGGCTTTTGCTCTCAGAACTCCAGTGATAGGACCCTGGAGAGGCCCTGGTTCTACATGTAAGGGTCAGGGCTGAAGTTCCTCTTCTGGACAGAGCATGACCTGCCTGTCTAACCTCAGATCACTAGCTATTTTCATTAAGCACAGACTTCTTCATTCATAAAGAAGAGGAATGAGTAGTCTACACAATCCACCGAATACTCTCCAAGGGCCTCCACGTTGCTCCTCAGCCCCAACCTGGAAGAAGAGTTTTCCACATTCATCAAGAAGATTCCTGGGACTCCCCTGGTGGCGCAGTGGTTGAGAATCCGCCTGCCAATGCAGGGAACACGGGTTCGAGCCCTGGTCCAGGAAGATCCCACATGCCGTGGAGCAACTAAGCCCGTGCGCCACAACTACTGAGCCTGCGCTCTAGAGCCCACAAGTCACAACAACTGAGCCCACGTGCTGCAGCTACTGAAGCCCGTGTGCCTAGAGCCCGTGCTCCGCAACAAGAGACGCCACCACAATGAGAAGCCCACGCACCGCAACGGAGAGTCCCCCCGCTCACCGCAATTAGAGAAAGCCCTTGAACAGCAATGAAGACCCAACGCAGCCAAAAATAATTAATTAATTAAAAAATCATGAGGTACTTTCAAAAAAAAAAAAAGAAGATTCCTCCAAGTAAACTGTGAGGAAGTGAATTTTACTAAAGATTTCACAGAGAGAAGTGAGAGAAGTGCCAGTGTGTTTACACCCGCACGGTCACAGCAAGCCCTGTAGGCAGAGCTCTTCTCAATTCTTTCTTTTCAGCCTCCCGCCACCAGTCTCCTCTCTCTTCACCTTTCCATAAGAGGTCTCTGAATCTCCTTGGCTTTTGTCCCCCCTCAGGGACCTTTTCAGGGACCCCTCAATCTCCCCCACTTTCTTATACAGAAAAACTTAGTTCTATCCCAGTTTCTACCTCTTATCTTGTACCCTTCACCTGGCACTTAACACTGTCTTCAAGGACATGACAGGCTATCACTGTGAGAGAGCTAATTCTACACTCAGCAAACCACAGATTTTCCACAACTAGGATCCTTGGAAGGCAGTGGTGGGTTACCAGTAGGAAAATAAAAAATTACACTACCACATATTCAATGAAAACAAGCTTGCAAATTAAAAACAACAACAACAAAAACAAAAAAACGCAACAAATTAGGTCAGAGGCTATGGTGAAAGACTCCATTATTAGGGAATTCCTGAGGCAAAGTGGGGCATAGGCCAGTTCTAGCAATTTAAAAACCAGGGAGATCTGCTCCGGAGTTCTCAAATACAATGACCAGTGTCTGAGACCAGGAAGAAAAGTCCCAAGTGAGCAGAAGCAATAGAAGAACTGGGACCCTGGTGAACCAGCAGGGCTGCGAAGGCAGCTATGCAAAATTCAGGGGTTCAGACAATGAGGTCAGTAGCCCAAAGTGGGCTGATTTTTGGCGCCATAAAAGATTTTAAAAGGCAACGAAAAGGAAAATTATGACTATTAACGTAAGGAAAAGAAAAAATCTTTGAAAATTGATTTCTCTGCATCTAACTCCATAAAGTCATCCCCAAACAGAAAAGCTTCAGTAAGTTTAGCTTCTTTTCAGAAGATGTGATGAAGGATTAAGAAAATTTCATATCAGGATCCAGCCAAAAGCAGAACATAATTTTCCTTTACCCTCCCTCCTCCCCCACCAGCTCCCCTGGTTGACTTCCATTTTTCATTAAAAGGGCTACTGCTTTCTAAGTCCATGAGGTCAAAACATCTGTGTAGTTTTGGGCTTTCTGACTGACCATCCCTCATGCAGGGGCCAAATCCTGCAAATTTGACCTACCTCATTGTGTTCCCTGAATTAAGGCATGAATACACAAGCCATCCCGGTCAAGCCCTCGTGACACGGTCACTCCCAATGACCAATATTAGAAAACACTGGTTCACTTAGTAATACAGCACTTGCAAATGCTGATGCATCATCTCATTATACAATAACAAAATATCATAAATCTCATCCGAAAAGTTTTAAAGTATTGGTATGCAATAGGATCACAGAGGCAGATACAAAACTTTTTTAACTCTAATTTTTCTCAAGAGGGCAAATTTTATCATCGGTAATAACTGCTGTCAAATGTCTTGAAGTGACAGGCTCGTGATGTTCATTTCCAAGAAAATGTCTGCCAAATACCCAAGACTGAGGGACTATAGTATGTCGGTTTGTCTTCCATGTAAAAAGGATGTTCCTTGGAATAAAGCACCTAGTTCAGCTCGCAACTCAAACATTTGCAGAAGCGCTTTTCCTCAAGACAACCAATGTTGTTTAGCATGCAGCAGAAGGGCTTTAGGAGGGAATTCCCTCGTGGTCCAATGGTTAGGACTCCACATTTTCAATGCAGGGGGCACTGGTTCACTCCCTGGTCAGGGAACTAAGATCCCGCATGCCACACGTGGCACAACCAAAAAAAGAAAAAAAAAAAAAAGGTGCTTTAGAAGAGTGTTTTCCATTTCATCACACAGAATATTAAAAAGATGTGAACCTGAGATTTGAGATTTTTACTGGTCCATCAAGGATATTCTTAAGTGAAACTAGTATTTTTTTCTGTAGGTGCATGGAAGTGAAAAATACAAGGACTACAGCTCCATGCCACGGCCCTGATTTGTACTAAGGCACCAAAAGTTTTCCCAGCATTGCTTTGGCACCATCAATACAAATGCCAAACCCAGTGGAAAAGGCAAATAACATCTTAGTATTATGAAAATAGCTTTGTCTTTGCAGACCCTCCCCAAAAAGGGTCTAGGGGGACCCCTAGGAGCCTGCAGATTTTACTTTGAGAAACTCGGGTCTAGACCCTTAAAATTCATCCCTTACGGGCCCTCCTTTCTCCAGTGATCTATACAGCAGATCATTTTTATCTCAAAATGCTGCCAGATTCACCTATCTAAAGCACAAATATCTATTCCTCCTTCCCCCATCAAAATCATTTGAGTCCTTCCCACTGACAACAAAATTAACTGCAGATTCCCACACTGACATGAAAGATGCCCAGTGAGGTTGCTTAAGCTGCTTTTCTTGCCTAGCTCCCCCATCTTTTGCATTCATATCCTTCTCTCTAGTCAAACAGAACGTAGGTTCTTCCCAGCTGGGCATTTGCTTCTTTAATTTCCTCTGCCCGGAATGCACCTGTCAATATCCCACTGTTCCTTAAACCTGTGGTCTTCACTCTGGCTGCATATGAGAATCCCATAGGGGTCTATTACTAAGCCCCTCCTTCCAGAGATTTTGATTTTATTTGAATGGGGGCCAGGCTCAGGGATAGGTAGTTTTTAGAGCTTCCTAGGTGATACTCAGTTGAGAGCCAGTGATTCCATCTTATGTGCTACTGTCTAAAGGAAAGACTTTTAGATTCCTCCAGAAGAAACAGTGCACTTTTTTTTTTTTTGCGGTACACGGGCCTCTCACTGTTGTGGCCTCTCCCGTTGCGGAGCACAGGCTCCGGACGCACAGGCTCAGCAGCCATGGCTCACGGGCCCAGCCGCTCGGCAGCATGTGGGATCTTCCTGGACCGGGGCACGAACCCGTGTCCCCTGCATCGGCAGGCGGACTCTCAACCACTGCGCCACCAGGGAAGCCCCAGATGCACTTTTTTTTTGCATACCTGCAGCTGACTATTCTCACCCCCTCTGTGGCATATTTCATTTCTGCCTTGTAATCTAGCTCTTGTTTCGTTTATCTCATCTCCCAACTAAGCCAAACAATCCTTTGAGACAGCACCTCACCACACTCCTCACTGTGTCCCCTGTAGTGACAAGGACAGAGCCCTGCCCAGGACACAGATTAAAGATACGCTGTTGCCTTTTTTTTTTTTTTTGTGGTAAAGTACATATCACATAAAGTTTACCATTTTAACCATTTTAAAGTATACAATTCAGTAGCACAAAGTACAATCACGATGCTGTTGCAACCATCACAACTCTCTAGCTCCAGAACATTCTCATTACCCCAAATGGACACCCCATATCCATTAGCAGTCATTCCCCATACCTTACCTCCCCCATCCCCTGGCAACCACTAATTTGTTGTCTCTGTGGATTATACAGAGATATGGTATATATGCCAACATGTGTATATCTATATACAGTTGACCCTTGAACAACATGAGTTTGAACTGCAAGGGTTCACTTATATGTAGATTTTTTTCAATGGTAAATACAAGAGTACTACACAATCCACTGGCAGTTGAATCCAAGGATGAGGAACCTCAGATACGGAGGAACCCAGCTACAGAGGGCCAACTATAAATTATATGTGGATTCTCAACTATGTGGAAGGTAGGTGCCCTGACCCCCACGATTCAGGGGTCAACTGTATATTTTATATATCTCCATATTCTATATGATATATATAAGCCACACACATCGATGACTTCCCTCAGAGTTCTCATATCTTTCCTTCCACAATAACTCCCATCCTGTAGCCCTCTGACGCTGACATTCACAAGCAAACTTCAGGTCTTTGTCAAGTGAAAGTGCCATATTTTTTGTATTTAGGTATGTCTTAACCATTTAACATGTGTAAAACCATGCCCCATTTTTAGTTGGTTCCTGTCTTTTTTTAAAATGTGCCATTGATTACGTTTTTGAATGTTGGGTCCCAACTTTTCCCATAAGTGCTGTGGTTTGGATTGTGCAACTTTGTGCGGCATGGTGATTTGGGGGAAGGCAGAAGTTGCATTATAGCAGAACTGACTGGATGGCTTTTACTTCAAAGTAGAAGCTTGGATCCACAAGACCAAGTTTTCATGACCTGCTTCTTCCTTTGACTCAGTCCTGGACATCCAAAGAAAGATGTCACTGCACTTATTAGAAGTGCATTCAACTCACTTTAAAACTTATTTTCACATCACCATAAGTAGGAACGGCCCCCTCCTCCACACTCAGAAAAATCCGTGCAAGATTTCTCCTGCACAAGATGCAGTGCTGTTGTGTGAAGAAACTCTTCACGCTTATCAAATCATCCCCGTTTTCCACAAAATCTGTGATCTGCTTGCAGATCTCTTGTTTACAAAGGAATGACAGCAGAACCACAGACACAAAATTTAAAAAATCGTTTCTCTGAAAATCCCTGGGGCTTACTTATGCCGTACTCCATTTTCTCCTTCTTAAATTTTAGAGAATTTATTGAGTAATTTATTGCCACACTTAACAAGACTTAATTGGACTACTTCAAATGAAAATCATCCAGAGAGAGGCAAGGTGACAATTAGAAATTTCAGATTAATTTGGGAAGAACATATCAGCCTCGCACTGTACCCAAATATTCCAGTAAAATGAAATTCATACTTCACATAAAAGTAGAGTGAAAAATACTCAATGGCTCTGCACCATACTCAGTAATAACTGCCCCAAAAGCCTTCCTCCAGACCTCATAGTCGGGTGGCCACTAGGACTTCTCTGCTTACTGCGAATTCCCCTCCTGCCTTCCCGCTCTCTGCAGCCCAAGAGGTTAAGACTATCATCTTTTCTAACTCCTAGAACCCCAGACCAGGGTCTGTCTTCAACCTATGTATGAATCAAACAGGCCTATCTGTCAAACACAGGCAGCGGCAAGGAGGGGAGAAAGCTCTGGTAATTGTCAGTCCTCTACTCCACCCCTCCTGCTGCTTCCCAAACTTTACATCTGCTGTGTACATGGAGTTGCAGCCCAACTGCTTCAACGACTACCCAGAAGATTGCACAAAATCTTCATTTTCCCCACAATGTAGACGTGTCTTTCCCCAGAAATTGAAATGTTAAGTGCCCACAGATGGCTCTCGTATGTCTTCATCTTTTCCTAATGACCTTGTGCATCTAAAAAGAGACGGGATGGGGCCAGAGATAGTCACTCCTGTTAGCTGCCTGTTTCCAACAATTGTTGGCAGTAGAAACATCCTTAGACAACAGACAAGGAGTTATGTCAGTTCATCAAGGCCCCGGGACAGGAGATAGGAATTCCACTCAAGAGAAGGAGTGGAAACCATAGCAGAAAACGCAGGGGAGAATAAAAGGCAGAGGAAGATAGGGCATTGACTGAACTGCAGAATCCCAGAGGTTTTGTCAGAAGCCTATATCCCACTCCCACCAAAGCCCAGAGCCCTTAGCCTCTGTCCCCACTGCTCTGCTGCAGTAGACCACCACCAGCCCAGGCAGTAGGTGGAGGAGTGCAGGAGAAGGTAGAAATGCCTGAGAACAGGACAGCACTGTAGAGGGAGTAGCTCCTGGCCCTCCAAAGTGAAAAAGGAAACACTGTCTCAGGATATCAGAATGGCTTTGAGATCTACGGTGCTGTTGACACTTGGATGCCTCAGAAATGTTAAGGCTGGCCCAAGAACCTAACACTGATCAGAACACAGTGTTTACGGCAACCTGTGTGCCAAATCCATTCAACTGCATCCTAAATGAATTTTGGAAATGCGGTCCTTTCATATAAAAGCAGTCAGGGCGGTGATGAAGTGTGGGCTCTGATGTCAGACAGCATGGGTTCAGTTCCTAGCTCCACCTTCTGCGGCCTTGGCTTCAGGCAGTCAACTTACAAAGGATGGATTAGTGAACCAGCAGCACTCGCATACTGAGCACCTACTGTATACCAGACGCCACGCTAGATGTGTTATATATGTTCTATCCTCATAATCAAACCGCAAGATTAAGTAACTTGTCCAACATCACATATGTAGAAAATGGCAAAGCTGGGATTTGAACCTGGTCAACCTGACTCCAAATCTCATGCCTCCTTCCTGTCTCAAAGAGCATTTCTACATTATATATGATAGCTTCTGTATCTCTCAGGAAAGAGCCTCTAAGCTCCAAGCAGTCTTCTTCCTTCTGGGGACAGGAGCAGGGCTTCATCCTGCGATTAGATTCAAAGAGTCCTCCTCTGTGCTCTGCTGAGCACAGGGTCCAAGCACTGATGAAGGAGGTCCACACGCACTCTCAGACATTTTGTCAACCCTCAGAAAATGTTTCGCACAGTTTCCTACAAATCCATGGGGGGCAACACTGCTTCTCCTTTTGTCCACTTCATGTTCTCACAGTCACAAACCTGTTGCCATTAGGTTCAATTCCCTTGAACTTTCAGAAGCTTCTCACTTCTATTATTTCATCCTCCTTGTCTAGGAACCCTCACCTACTCCTACATGAGAGAGAACAGAAACACACTGTTTGAAGACCTTTGTTGTTCACAAATTACATTGCATTTGCACAGATCAGTAGAGAATACTTCTAGGCAGGAAGACTCACAGACCGATATGTAGATATTTTAGTTTGTGGGTCCCTTCTTTATGGCTCCCCTTCATTCCTCTATGTGAGGCATGTGGTTTTTTTTTAACATCTTTATTGGAGTATAATTGCTTTACCATGGTGCTGGTTTCTGCTGTATAACAAAGTGAATCAGCTATACATATACATACATCCCCATATCCCCTCCCTCTTGTGTCTCCCTCCCACCCTCCCTATCCCACCCCTCAAGGTGGTCACAAAGCACCCAGCTGATCTCCCTGTGCTATGTGGCTGATTCCCACTAGCTATGTATTTTACATTTGGTAGTGTATATACGTCCATGCCACTCTCTCACTTCGTCCCAGCTTACCCTTCCCCTTCCCTGTGTCCTCAAGTCCATCCTCTATGTCTGCATCTTTATTCCTGTCCTGTCCCTAGGTTCTTCAGAACCATTTTTTTTTCTTTTAGATTCCATATATATGTGTTAGCATATGGTATTTGTTTTTCTCTTTCTGACTTACTTCACTCTGTATGACAGACTCTAGGTCCATCCACCTCACTACAAATAACTCAATTTCATTTCTTTTTATGGCTGAGTAATATTCCATTGTATATATGCGCCACATTTTCTTTATCCATTCATCTGTCGATGGACACTTAGGTTGCTTCCATGTCCTGGCTATTGTAAATAGAGCTGCAATGAACACTGTGGTACATGATTCTTCTTGAATTATGATTTACTGAGGGTATAAGGCATGTGGTTTTGACCCCACCCATCCACCAAAACTGCTCTCACCAAAGTTGCTAATGATGTTCTGGTGCAGAATGAAAACTGAACTCTTATTTAACATAGATGGAGTTACCCTGTATTTGAATACAGAGTATAAAAGTTCTCCAGCACTACTATACTTTGATCAATTTCTCCATCTACTTCTATTAGTATTTGATCTACACTTATTCCTAAGTAAAAAAAAAATGCTGCAAGCAATATTAATTAAATTCTGCTTTGTCTGATATTAATACTGTCACATTTGATTCTCACTGGTCACTGCTAATAAAGCTTAACTGGTCTTTTTATTTTTAATTTTGACATGTCATTATATTTGTCTACTTGTGGCAAAAAATACAACATAAAATTTTCCATCTGTACCAATTTTAAGTGTCAGTGCAGTGTGTAAAGTATATGCATATTGTTGTGAAACAGATCTCCAGGACTTGTTCATCCTGCAAATCTGAAACTCTATACTCATTAGACAGCAACTCCCCATTCCTTCCTTCCTTCCCCCCACCCCCTGGAAACCACCATTCTACTTTCTAGTTCTATGAATTTGATTACTTAAGAGTTGAGTCATTATGTTTTAAGACTGTGTCTTATAAACAGTATTTAGTTGGATTTTTTAAAACCCAATCTAAGTCTGAACCTTCTAGTGTTTAGTCCAAATACATTTATTAAGATGACAGATATGTTTGCATTTATTTTTGATATTGTATTGAATCCTTTTTGTGTGTTTATACATTATGGACTTTATCTTCCACTTCATTATAAAGACTAGGTTTTTGTCTGCTTTTATTGACTTTAGTCTTTTGGAAGTTGAAATCTTGTTTTTATTTTACTGGTGGCTATTGTTAAGTTCTCAAATAGACACTAAACCCTCTAATGATGCAGTCAAGAGCAAGATCACTTGCAGTTGTCTCACAGTCGGGATAAGAAAGTTAGGATCACAGGGGGACCTTGAAGATGGTGGAAGAGTAAGACGCGGAGATCGCCTTCCTCCCCACGGATACACCAGAAATACATCTACACGTGGAACAACTCCTACAGAACACCTACTGAAGTCTGGCAGAAGACCTCAGACCTCCCAAAAGGCAAGAAACTCCCCACGTACCTGGGTAGGGCAAAAGAAAAAAAGAAAAAACAGAGACAAAAGAATAAGGACGGCACCTGCACCAGTGGGAGGGAGCTGTGAAGAAGGAAAAGTTTCCACACACTAGGAAGCCCCTCCGCGGGCGGAGACTGCGGGAGGCGGAGGGGGCAGCTTCGGGACCGCGGAGTGGTGCACAGCGACGGGTGCGGAGGGCAAAGCGAGGAGATTCCCGCACAGAGGATCGGTGCCGACCGGCACTCACCAGCCCGAGAGGCTTGTCTGCTCACCCGCCGGGGCAGAGGACTGGGGCTGGCGGCTTGAACATAGCCTGAAGGTGTTAGTGCACCACAGCTAGCCGGGAGGGAGTCCGGGGAAAAGTCTGCACCTGCCGAAGAGGCAAGAGACGTTTTCTTCCCTCTTTGTCTCCTGGTGCGCGAGGAGAGCGGTTTAAGAGTGCTGCTTAAAGGAACTCCAGAGACGGGCGCGAGCCGCGGCTAAAAGCACGGACCCCAGAGACGGGCGGGAGACGCTAAGGCTGCTGCTACCGCCACCAAGGGGCCTGTGTGCGAGCACAGGTCACTCTCCACACCCCTCTTCTGCGGAGCCTGTGCAGCCCGCCACTGCCAGGTTCCCGGGATCCAGGGACAACTTCCCCGGGAGAACGCACAGCGGGCCTCAGGCTGGTGCAACGTCACGCCGCCTCTGACGCCGCAGGCCCGCCCCGCACGCAGTGCCCCTCCTTCCCCCCACCCCCGGCCTGAGTGACCGGAGCCCCCGAATCAGCGGCTCCTTTAACCCCGTCCTGTCTGAGCAAAAAACAGACGCCCTCCAGCGACCTACACGCAGAGGCAGGGCCAAATCCAAAGCTGAGCTCCTGTGAGCTGTGAGAACAAAGAATAGAAAGGGAAATCTCTCCCAGCAGCCTCAGAAGCAGCGGATTAAAGCTCCACAATCAACTTGATATACCCTGCATCTGTGGAATACCTGAATAGACAAGGAATGATCCCAAATTGAAGACGTGGAATTTAAGAGCGAGATCTATGATTTTTTTCCCTTTTCCTCTTTTTGTGAATGTGTACGTGTATGCTTCTGTGTGAGATCTTGTCTGTATACTCTTGCTTCCACCATTTGTCCTAGGGCTCTATCCGTCCATGGTTTTTTTTTTAAAATTTTTTTTCTTAATAATTAATTTTAATTGTAGTAACTTTATTATACTTGACCTTCGTTCTTTCTTTCTTTCTTTCCTTCCTTCCTTCCCTCCTTTAGACAACGAATCAGCCCAAATTGAGGAGCTGGTCTCTGAGAGCAAGATTTATGATTTTTTCCCCCTTTACCTATTTTTGTGAAGGTGTATGTGTATGCTTCTGTGTAAGATTTTCTCTGTATAGCTTTGCTTCCAACATTTGTCCTAGGGTTCTATCCGTCCCTTTTTTTTTCTAAATATTTTTTAATTCAATAACTATATTATACTTTATTTTATTTTTACTGTATCTTCTTTCGTTCTGTCTTTTTTCCTTCTTTCCCTCCTTCCTTCCTTCCTTCCTCCCTCCCTCCCTCCCTTTCTTTCCTTCTTTGCTTCTTTCTTCCTTCCTTCCTTTCCTCCTTTCCTTCTTTCTTTCCTCATACTTCTACTAATTCTCTCTACTTTTTCTCCCTTTTATTCTGAGCCGTGTGGATGAAAGGCTCTTGGTGCTCCAGCCAGGAGTCAGGGCTCTGCCTCTGAGGTAGGAGAGCCAACTTCGGGACACTGGTCAACAAGAGACCTCCCAGCTCCACATAATATTAAACGGCGGAAATCTCCCAGAGACCTCCATCTTAACACCAGCACCCAGCTTCACTCAACGACCAGCAAGCCACAGTGCTGGACAACCTATGCCGAACAACTAGCAAGACAAGAACACAAACCCACCCATTAGCACAGAGGCTGCTTAAAATCATAATAAGGCCACAGACACCCCAAAACACACCACCAGACGTGAACCTGCCCACTAGAGAGACAAGATCCAGCCTCATCCACCACAACACAGGCACTAGTCCCCTCCACCAGGAAGCCTACACAACCCACTGAAACAACCTTAGCCACTGGAGACAGACATCAAAAACAACGGGAACTACGACCATGCACCCTGCAAAAAGGAGACCCCAAACACAGTAAGATAAGCAAAATGAGAAGACAGAAAAACACACAGCAGATGAAGGAGCAAGATAAAAATGCACCAGACCTAACAAATGAAGAGGAAATAGGCAGTCTACCTGAAAAAGAATTCAGAATAATGATAGTAAGGATGATCCAAAATCTTGGAAGTAGAATGGACAAAACGCAAGAAACATTTAACAAGGACCTAGAAGAAATAAAGATGAAACAAGCAACGATGAACAATGCAATAAATGAAATTAAAAGTACCCTAGATGGGATCAATAGCAGAATAACTGAGGCAGAAGAACGGATAAGTGACCTGGAAGATAAAATAGTGGAAATAACTACTGCAGAGCAGAATAAAGAAAAAAGAGTGAAAAGAACTGAGGACAGTCTCAGAGACCTCTGGGAAAACATTAAATGCACCAACATTCGAATTATAGGGGTTCCAGAAGAAGAAGAGAAAAAGAAAGGGACTGAGAAAATATTTGAAGAGATTATAGTTGAAAACTTCCCTAATATGGGCAAGGAAATAGTTAATCAAGTCCAGGAAGCACAGAGAGTCCCATACAGGATAAATACAAGGAGAAATACGCCAAGACACATATTAATCAAACTGTCAAAAATTAAAAAAAGAAAGCATATTAAAAGCAACAAGGGAAAAACAACAAATAACACACAAGGGAATCCCCATAAGGTTAACAGCTGATATCTCAGCAGAAACCCTACAAGCCAGAAGGGAGTGGCAGGACATACTGAAAGTGATGAAAGAGAAAAACCTGCAACCAAGACTACTCTACCCAGCAAGGATCTCATTCACATTTGATGGAGAAATTAAAACCTTTACAGACAAGCAAAAGCTGAGAGAGTTCAGCACCACCAAACCAGCTTTACAACAAATGCTAAAGGAACTTCTCTAGACAAGAAACACAAGAGAAGGAAAAGACCTATAATAACGAACCCAAAACAATATAGAAAATGGGAATAGGAACATACATATCAATAATTACCTTAAATGTAAATGGACTAAATGCTCCCACCAAAAGACACAGACTGGCTGAATGGATACAAAAACAAGACCCTTATATATGCTGTCTACAAGAGACCCACTTCAAACCCAGAGACACATACAGACTGAAAGTAAGGGGATGGAAAAAGATATTCCATGCAAATGGAAACCAAAAGAAAGCTGGAGTAGCAATTCTCATATCAGACAAAATAGACTTTAAAATAAGGACTATTAAAAGAGACAAAGAAGGACACTACATAATGATCAAGGGATCGATCCAAGAAGAAGATATAACAATTGTAAATATTTATGCACCCAACATAGGAGCACCTCAATACATAAGGCAAATACTAACAGCCATAAAAGGGGAGATCGACAGTAACACATTCATAGTAGGGGACTTTAACACCCCACTTTCACCCATGGACAGATCATCCAAAATGAAAATAAATAAGGAAACACAAGCTTTAAATGATACATTAAACAAGATGGACTTAATTGATATTTATAGGACACTCCATTCAAAAACAACAGAATACACATTTTCCTCAAGTGCTCATGGAACATTCTCCAGGATAGATCATATCTTGGGTCACAAATCAAGCCCTGGTAAATTTAAGAAAATTGAAATTGTATCAAGTATCTTTTCTGACCACAAGCCATGAGACTAGATATCAATTACAGGAAAAGATCTGTAAAAAATACAAACACATGGAGGCTAAACAATACACTACTTAATAATGAAGTGATCACTGAAGAAATCAAAGAGGAAATAAAAAAATACCTAGAAACAAATGACAATGGAGACACAACGACCCAAAACCTATGGGACGCAGCAAAAGCAGTTCTAAGGGGGAAGTTTATAGAAATACAAGCCCACCTTAAGAAGCAGGAAACATCTCGAATAAACAACCTAACCTTGCACCTCAAGCAATTAGAGAAAGAAGAACAAAAAAACCCCAAAGCTAGCAGAAGGAAAGAAATCATAAAAATCAGATCAGAAATAAATGAAAAAGAAACGAAGGAAACGATAGCAAAGATCAATAAAACTAAAAGCTGGTTCTTTGAGAAGATAAACAAAATAGATAAACCACTAGCCAGACTCATCAAGAAAAAAAGGGAGAAGACTCAAATCAAAAGAATTAGAAATGAAAAAGGAGAAGTAACAACTGACATTGCAGAAATAAAAAAAATCATGAGAGATTACTACAAGCAACTCTATGCCAATAAAATGGACAATCTGGAAGAAATGGACAAATTCTTAGAAATGCACAACCTGCCAAGACTGAATCAGGAAGAAATAGAAAATATGAACAGACCAATCACAAGCACTGAAATTGAAACTGTGATTTAAAATCTTCCAACAAACAAAAGCCCAGGACCAGATGGCTTCACAGGTAAATTCTATCAAACGTTTAGAGAAGAGCTAACACCTATCCTTCTCGAACTCTTCCAAAATATAGCAGAGGGAGGAACACTCCCAAATTCCTTCTACGAGGCCACCATCACCTTGATACCAAAACCAGACAAGGATGTCACAAAGAAAGAAAACTACAGGCCAATATCACTGATGAACATAGATGCAAAAATCCTCAACAAAATACTAGCAAACAGAATCCAACAGCACATTAAAAGGATCATACACCATGATCAAGTGGGGTTTATTCCAGGAATGCAAGGATTCTTCAATGTACGCAAATCTATCAATGTGATAAACCATATTAACAAATTGAAGGAGAAAAACCATATGATCATCTCAATAGATGCAGAGAAAGCTTTCGACAAAATCCAACACCCATTTATGATTAAAACCCTGCAGAAAGTAGGCATAGAGGGAACTTTCCTCAACATAATAAAGGCCATATATGACAAGCCCACAGCAAACATCATCCTCAATGGTGAAAAACTGAAAGCATTTCCACTAAGATCAGGAACAAGACAAGGTTGCCACTCTCACCACTCTTATTCAACATAGTTTTGGAAGTTTTAGCCACAGCAATCAGAGAAGAAAAGGAAATAAAAGGAATCCAAATTGGAAAAGAAGAAGTAAAGCTGTCACTGTTTGCAGATGACATGATACTATACATAGAGAATCCTAAAGATGCTACCAGAAAACTACTAGAGCTAATCAATGCATTTGGTAAATTAGCAGGATACAAAATTAATGCACAGAAATCTCTGGCATTCCTATATACTAATGATGAAAAATCTGAAAGTGAAATCAAGAAAACACTCCCATTTACCATTGCAACAAAAAGAATAAAATATCTAGGAATAAACCTACCTAAGGAGACGAAAGACCTGTATGCAGAAAATTATAAGACACTGATGAAAGAAATTAAAGATGATACAAATAGATGGAGAGATATACCATGTTCTTGGATGGGAAGAATCAACATTGTGAAAATGACTCTACTACCCAAAGCAATCTACAGATTCAATGCAATCCCTATCAAACTACCACTGGCATTTTTCACAGAACTAGAACAAAAAATTTCGCAATTTGTATGGAAACACAAAAGACCCCGAATAGCCAAAGCAATCTTGAGAACGAAAAAAGGAGCTGGAGGAATCAGGCTCCCTGACTTCAGACTATACTACAAAGCTACAGTAATCAAGACAGTATGGTACTGGCACAAAAACAGAAAGATAGATCAATGGAACAGGATATAAAGCCCAGAGATAAACCCACGCACATATGGACACCTTATCTTTGATAAAGGTAGCAGGAATGTACAGTGGAGAAAGGACAGCCTCTTCAATAAATGGTGCTGGGAAAACTGGACAGGTACATGTAAAAGTATGAGATTAGATCACTCCCTAACACCATACACAAAAATAAGCTCAAAATGGATTAAAGACCTAAAGGTAAGGCCAGAAACTATCAAACTCTTAGAGGAAAACATAGGCAGAACACTCTATGACATAAATCACAGCAAGATCCTTTCTGACCCACCTCCTAGAGTAATGGAAATAAAAACAAAAACAAACAAATGGGACCTAATGAAACTTCAAAGCTTTTGCACAGCAAAGGAAACCATAATCAAGACCAAAATACAACCCTCAGAATGGGAGAAAATATTTGCAAATGAAGCAACTGACAAAGGATTAATCTCCAAAATTTACAAGCAGCTCATGCAGCTCAATAACAAAAAAACAAACAACCCAATCCAAAAATGGGCAGAAGACCTAAGTACACATTTCTCCAAAGAAGATATACAGAATGCCAACAAACACATGAAAGAATGCTCAACATCATTAATCATTAGAGAAATGCAAATCAAAACTACAATGAGATATCATCTCACACCAGTCAGAATGGCCATCATCAAAAAATCTACAAACAATAAATGCTGGAGAGGGTGCAGAGAAAAGGGAACACTCTTGCACTGCTGGTGGGAATGTGAATTGGTTCAGCCACTATGGAGAACAGTATGGAGGTTCCTTAAAAAACTACAAATAGAATTACCATATGACCCAGCAATCCCTCTACTGGGCATATACCCTGAGAAAACCAAAATTCAAAAGGAGTCATGTACCAAAATGTTCATTGCAGCTCTATTTACAATAGCCCAGAGATGGAAACAACCTAAGCGCCCATCATCGGATGAATGGATAAAGAAGATGTGGCACATATATACAATGGAATATTACTCAGCCTTAAAAAGAAATGAAATTGAGCTATTTGTAATGAGATGGATAGACCTAAAGTCTGTCATACAGAGTGAAGTAAGTCAGAAAGAAAAAGACAAATACCGTATGCTAACACATATATATGGAATTTAAGGGGAAAAAATGTCATGAAGAACCTAGGGGTAAGACAGGAATAAAGACGCAGACCTACTGGAGAACGGACTTGAGGATATGGGGAGGGGGAAGGGTGAGCTTTGACAGGGCGAGAGAGAGTCATGGACATATACACACTAACAAACGTAGTAGGGTAGATAGCTAGGGGGAAGCAGCCACAAGGCATAGGGATATTAGCTCCGTGCTTTGTGACAGCCTGGAGGGGTGGGATAGGGAGAGTGGGAGGGAGGGAGACGCAAGAGGGAAGAGATATGGGAACATATGTATATGTATAACTGATTCACTTTGTTATAAAGCAGAAACTAACACACCATTGTAAAGCAATTATACCCCAATAAAGATGTTTAAAAAAAAAAAAAAAGAAAGTTAGGATCATAAAAGAGTGACCTGAAGGGATGGTCTTTGTAAAAAGTACCATGAACAAACTTTTGACCCCAAATCAAAATAAAAGTCTAGTTAACTAAATTTAGTTTCCATCAATCATTTCTATAATTCAAGCAAATAGCATCTGGAGTTTTACCTATCAAGATAGGAAACCTCTTATCCCTGTATAGAAGAGGAAATAATTTTCTAAATGACTCTACCCACTGTATCAATTATCTACTTAATAAAGTGTCCACCATTTACCCATGGAATATTCATGGTAAATTGTACTTTCTGGATCCAGTATGCCCTTGAACTATCTTCTTACTATGTCCTCCTCTTAGAATTCAAGGCAGTCAAACTAATTTTCATTCTCCCCTAAATCAGCTGTAACAGGGAAGGAAAATCTGCTTTAAAAACTAAAGAATATATTCTAAATCCTAATAGAAGGATTCTGTCTAGATAGAAGGAATTTGTCCGTAAGTAATAGAAAGGACATCCACAGTTAGGTGGCACCCCTACTGCTCTGTCCTGGTACTAATTATAATCAAGAGTTTATCATGAGAATAGGGTATCCATTTTTCTGATCATGGAGAAGACATTTTAGGTGACATCATAAACCAACATTCTCTACAACTTATTTTTATGTGTAACACATTGGATAAGTGAGAAGTGGTAACGTGGACACATTTCATCACTATCATTTAGATAAGAAATGAATTGGTTAGAGTATTCCACCTGTGACCTCGCGACCACATTAAAGGATACTCCACCAGCCTCTTTTGGCCAAGGACCAAATCCCAGCTCTATTTCTGCTTCCTCCAGTGTAACAGAGGGAAGATCATGGCCTGGAAACAGACAAACAATAAATGAAGAAAGGTTTAGCCACACACTGGCCACGTGACTTGGGAAACCTCGTTTTCTGATTTATAAAATGAGGATATAATATTACCAACTACTTCATAAGATCGTTTTAAGGATAAAATAAAATAATGTATTATTGACTACCTAGTATGGTGCCTGGCCCATAGCAGGTATTCATTAAATACTGTTTCTTAAAAAATAAACAACACTTGGTCAATTTCCTTGTTTTTAATATAAAGAACAAACCCACATTCATTAAGGTAATACCTTCATTGACACATTTCATGTATAACTTAGATTCTTTTTTTTTCCGTCACTTTCCTAACTACAACCTGCTCAATCTTTTAAAAGATAGGTTGTGTTTGCAAATGAACTTATTTACAAAACAGAAACAGACTCACGGACTTAGAGAACGAACTAGGGTTATGGGGTGGGGGGAAGGGATAGTTAGGGAGTTTGGGATTGACATGTACACACTGCTATATTTAAAATGGATGATAACCAACAAGGACCTACTGCGTAGCACAGGAAACTCTACTCGGTATTATGTAACAATCTAAATGGGAAAAGAATTTGAAAAAGAATAGATACATGTACACGTATAACTGAATCACTTAAAAAAAAAGGCTGTATTTTAATCTATTAGCGTGCTGATAAATGATAAGAAATGAACAGACTTAGATGAGACATTCATACCAAAAATGAGTTTGGCTTACCAAGTATCAAAACCTCTTTTCTTAAGGAAGCTTCCTGTGTGAGCACAGCCCTAAAACACTGAGTTAAACCGGGCCTCCCTGTGAAAAGAATAAACCTGAAAGCCCACAGCTCCACCAAGTTTGAAATTATAAACAAGAGTGAATTATACATTTTAAAAGTTCTGTGCCTGATAAAAAGATGGGTGAGTTGACTCTCAGGTAATTGTAATATCTAGTACTTTCTATAATATCTTTATGATTTAAATTACAGTGTGTGGGGAAAAATCATATGTTTTAGAGACAATGCCTCCCTGCCCCCCCCAACAGGGTGACCCAAAGCCTTGTCTATCACGTCATTTAGAGCAATTATCTTGCCTCTCAAAAATCCAAACCAGCTATTTAAAAAATACTAAGGTTAGTTGGTTTTTTCTCTCTGAAATGTGAGCTGATTTTGTATGTGTGGTTGCTTCCACCGACCAGTAGACAAAGCTTAAAAGCACTTCTTAGTGGAGTTGGCTCCTAATGAATGCAGTGAGTGTACCTGGCACCTCAGTTATCACTACACTGTGCAGAGAACTGCATTTGAAAAAGCAACTGACGCTAAGGAAGAGGTACAGGTTAATGATGAGAGAACTAGACTCAGACTGTCTAGGTTCAAATTCCAGCTTCCCAAGATATGTGACCTTTGTCAAGTTAATTAACCTCTCTATGCCTCAGTTTCCCTCATCTGAAAAATGGGTATTATAAGAATACCTAGCCATGGATCTGCTGTGAAGCTTAAATGAGACAGGTAATTCCCACTCATCAAGCATGGCATCACACTCAATATGTTACCAATAATGGAAGGCTCATCATCACTATTCTTTTCATTTTTTCTTTTTTTAAAATTTATTTTTGGCTGCGTTGGGTCTTCATTGCTGTGCGCAGGCTTTCTCTAGTTGCGGCGACCACTTCTCATTGCAGTGGCTTCTCTTGTTGCGGAGCATGGGCTCTAGGCATGCAGGCTTCAGTAGTTAATGGTGCGCGGGCTCTAGACTGCAGGCTCAGTAGTTGTAGCGCATGGGCTTAGTTGCTCCACAGCATGTGGGATCTTCCCAGACCAGGGCTTGAACTTGTATCCCCTGCATTGGCAGGTGGATTTCTAACCACTGCGCCACCAGGGAAGTCCATCATCATCACTATTCTGAAGAATTATCAGTGAATTTTTCTCTCTTCTGGAAAACTAGAGCTAATCAAAATATTAGCTATTTCTAATCATCATAAAAATTAATCAAAAAGGCGTAACACTGAAATCCTCAAAGACAGAGAATCTCTGAGTACCTACCATAATCCAGGAAAACAGGCTATTATCCTGTTTAATCCTCCCAAGAGCCCAGTGAATTAGGTATTATCATCTCCAAATTAAAGATGAAGCTAAAACTCAGATAAATAACCACAGCTAAAATGGGGAAGAGCTGTGAGTTAAACACCAACTCTTTCACTGCCAAATCTATATCCGCACATGAAATCAGGTTGCCCCCTTGGTGTCTGATACTAGCATATTAGACTAAATGTTTGCCAATGAAAACACTGAACAATATGAACAAAATAAATCAATATTATATAACCAATAAGTATGTGCACATGTGTCTTTGTAAAGAAAGCCTAAGCTATGGCTCACTTACTTAAAGCAACATTCAATTAGACAAACAGCACCATAAACACATAATTTAGACAGTTCCTTAATATCTCTTGGCAAGGGAAGATTCCAGTACTATCCTTCTCTAATCCTAGACGATTCTGAATCCTGTACCCAGATGACTTTCTTAGTGTACAAATTACTACCACCTTGAAAACTGAGCCCTCTCATGCATTGCTGGTGAAAATTAAAATGGTAGAGTCACTCTGGAAAGCAGCTTGGCAGTTTCTTAGACAACTAAACATGCACTTACAATATTACCTAGTAACTGTACTTCTGAGCACTTACCCCAGAGAAATAAAAGCTTACGTGCACACAAGAACTTGTACATGGGGACTTTGCTGGTGGCGCAGTGGTTAAGAATCCACCTGCCAATGCAGGGGACATAGGTTCCAGTCCTGGTCTGAGAAGATCCCACATGCCATGGAGCAACTAAGCCCATGCGCCACAACTACTGAGCCTGCGCTCTAGAGCCCAGGAGCCACAACTACTGAAGCCCGTGTGCCTAGAGCCTGTGCTCTGCAACAAGAGAAGCCACCGCAATAAGAAGGCCGCGCACCACAACGAAGTGTAGCCCCGCTCGCCGCAACTAGAGAAAGCCCGCTCACAGCAACGGAGACCCAATGCAGCCAAAAAAACCCAATCAATCGATCAATCAATCAATTAAAAAAAAAAGAAGAACTTGTATATGAACACTCATTTCAGCTTTATTCCTTATAGCCCCAAACTAGAAACAACCCAAATGTCCCTCAAGGGATGAATGCTTAAACAAATTCTGGTACAACCATACTATGGATCAGTACTCTGCAATAAATAGGGATGAACTATTGATCTGTGCAACAACTTGGATGGATCTCAAGGCATTATGCTTAGTTTAAAAAAAAAAAAAAGCCAATCTCAAAAGGTTATATACAGTATGATTCCAATTAGATACCATCTTCAAAATGACAGAATTATACAGATGGAGAACAGACAAGTAGTTACCAGAGGCCAGGGCCAGGGCCAGTGGAGAGATGGGTGAATCTATAAAGGCGAAGCTTAAGGGAGGTCCTTTGTGGTGATGAAACGGTCCATATCCTGATTATGGTGGTGGTTACATGAATCTACACATGGGATTGGATTGCACAGAACTATACACTAGCACATGTACAAACTGAACAAGGCACATGCCAATGTCAATGTTCTGGTTTCAAGCCTGGAGACTAGAACCCATGCCACCTAACTCACCATCCAGTTCTCCATCACACCTTTTATAACGGAAGACAGTGAAAACACAAACGTATTAACATAGCCATAGTCTCTGGCTTTCAGTAATGCCATTCCCTTGGTGTCAAGTCCTTGGGAATCCGTACCAGTAATGCCATTCCCTTGGTGTCAAGTCCTTGGGAATCTGTCCCCAAATGAACAAGCCCTTGAATACATCTAGACTTGGAAGCAATTGACTCTGCCTGAAAAGGTCAGGGGAGGCTTGTTCCAAGAAGAGAAATTTGAGCCTAGTTTGAAGGTTAAGTAGGACGTCACCTGGCAGAACTGGAAGGAACGAGCATTCCAGGAAGCAACAGGCCTGGGACAGCACCCCAGGTTTAGAGGGCTGCAAGGAAGCGGGAAGAGGGTATGACAAAAGTGCAACGTAGCCGTGGGAAAGAAGCAGGCACCAGGTCTTAAACGTCCGTAGTGCTGTGTTACAGGCAGAAAGTTTTAAAGTTCAAGGTCACACACCGACCACACTCCACTGATGACAGGAAGTCTCTTAACACTTCTTCTCTTTATATTTGTTTACAATACCCGTATGATATTTCTTTTCCTCACATGCATCCCTTCTGCTAGTTAAGATAAACAAGATATCATAGTTCTAACAATTCTCCCAATAATTATGATAATGTGATGCTTTGTCAGTTTGTCTTCTAAGCAAAGCAAGTAGATTCTTCTGGGGAAGTAAAATTAAGCCAAGGAGGACTGATATCAAAATCACTACCCCAAATTATACACAAAAGCTAAAGGAATCTCATGTAACATATTCCAAGCATATTTATTTTTATTCAGTCTTGCCCTTTCTCAAAGCTTGTCTATACTCGCAAAATAAACATAAACCATGATTTAAGTTAGTAAATTGGAAAAAAAAATGTACAGGGGGTGAGTAAAAATACAGAGAACATCCTACCAAAAGGAACCAATAATTCTTGATTTAAATTTAACAGCTTTGTTCACTGTGGCAGTAAAATATTAATGGCATTGCAAAGTTGAATTCACATGGGCAGTAATTCACAATTTCTGGAAGAGTCTTTATTTTATATCAAGTCACTACATCAGTAAAAGTTACCAAAAATAAATCCATTTGACTTCCAGTATTTTAGACAATAAATAGAGCCATTTCTCCCAATGTCAAGTTAGCTTTGAAATACACAGGCTTATAATAGTGAAAACCTCCATGATATCAAAGAAATGGCATGCCATATGTCATAAATATGTCTCAAAACTAACAAATGTGATTCTGCTTCTTGTAGTTTTTGAGGTGTCTTCTGCTCTTTGAATTAGCCTAAAACTCCGAGTATGAAATATATGCTGTGTGCTGAATGAGATCAGCTCTATGTTCAGCACTTTAGATCGTTTTCAAATGTGCTTTGGCCCGTGATTGATCAATCACTTTGCAATGACTAGAGAGCATCAGGTACATGCAGTCATGTGATCCCCTGTCTACCTGGGGAGGGCAGAAGGAGGCAAGCAATTCCAACAGGATACAGGGATGCCAACTTAAGGGTCAAACAACAGAGTAGGTCATTCACCTACGTGAGGTACTAAATGGCCCCCAGCTTTATAAGAAAGGAAGGAACCAACTACCTTCACATCTAATAAACCATGGGCTTCATTAGGAATAAGTCTTATCCCTCTTCATATTATCAGTCCCTAATATGATGCCGCTCAATACATGTGTGTGGACTAAATGAGAGACTGATAGAATGAATGCATGCATGGTGCAATGCAAAAAAAACCAGTTAAAAGGTGGTACATACATTATTAATTCACTTATTTTTGTTATAAACATTTATCAGGTGCTTGTAATGGGCCAAGTGCCATCCTAGCTAATGAGGAAGAGACAATAGGAAAGAGCAGATAGGTGACAGCAGAGAAAGATAGGACCCAAGAGAGGAGAAAGGGAAAAGGGCTAAGTATGGTTTGAAAAAATGTCATGATTTCAAACTGATATACTGCTACAGGGGCAAAAGGAGATGCTTTAATTCTGTCCCTGGAAAGAGGCTGATGTCCTGTGGGGAGGAGAACATGCAGGGTCTAGGGGCAGAAGACTAGCTCACACACAAAGGGCCTTCATCATCACCGTGGGTCTGAAAGCTTTAAAAATCTCATTTCAGAAGTATTTATTAATACTGCATAAGGGCTAAGATAAAAGGGATGTGGGGAGGGGTGCCGGCAGCTCCTCAGACCACTAGGAAAACAGTGGTCTGTCGTGGTGTCTGGTTTAGGAGACATGTAACCCCATGTAAATTGGCCCCCTACTTCAGAACCAGAGGTCATTTTCTCTGTGGTCAGTTTGTCTTAACTACAGGGATTCTTAAAGAGGTTTCAGCCACACAATTTCAAAGGCACAGTTTTGCTTGAAATTCGGTTCAACACAGTCAAAAAACAGACTGCCATCCCAAAAGGACTTCGAGCTATCATGAACAAAAGAATGGAACTTAACCAGGAAAAACCTGGGGGGAAAAACAGGACATTTGGTCATCCCAGACTGGTGGCAGCTCGCACAAAGGATGCAATGTTAAAAATAGAATCAACAAACATTCACATGGAGATGGTATCTAGAAACAGCACAAAGATTGATGGCATCCCTCCCCTGAAAGGACCTTGAAGGAGGAAGCTACAGACCACAGGCATGCATGCAAACAGCAAGACATTTGGAGAAATGCTTTAAAGAAAGAAAAAAAAAAGGCCTTTGGTTTTGCTATTTCACCTACATTCAATATGCTTGGTTACAAAGTAGGAGGGAGCATGGGACAGACAGAGGAAGATTATTGAAGGATGAGCAGAACACGCTCTGACCTTAGGGACATTTATTCCTGGTTTATACTGCTCCGTGGGCACTTGGTCCCACGGCCTGACAGACTCGGTCTCCTTGCAGGATTCATTAAGCAGAGAGGCCCACACAAACCCACCCTTATTCTTCGTCAGAAGTTCCAAGTTTTACTCCCAAGTTTCAACTGACAGTGGATGGAAGTGAAATGGATGAATCCAGACGTTTAGTATTCAGGTTCCCCAGAATTTAGAAACCCAAATTCCAGAATCACCACATACCCTTAAATTCCAGAAGAATTATTGACATCTGTAATACTAAAGTACCCCTGAGACTTCTATTTCTTCATTCCAACCTAATTCCCAGAATACGGACACAGGTCATATCTCTGTCTCTCAAGTGTTAGAGGATGAGGAAGATGTGGCTACCTGTGAGAGCCACCAAGCCTCCAACATGCAGAAACATGTATAGAAAGAAACCAGAGTAGAATCCAGGACTGACGGAGGCAGAATGTATCTTGCCAGTCCATAAATGTTTCTGTCATGAGTCTTCTCAAACTTCCTCAAATACATAAGCCATGCTTTCTTGTTTAATCTTATAATGAGGATTTGGGTCTTACATCTCCTTGCCTGAATGAAAAAAGAATATGGTATAAAAAGGCTGCTTGGATGTACACTTATAAAGGACAAAGATTGCTTTTCGGAAAAGCATCTTACAGGCAGGTGTTTATTACTCTGAATCGATGGTTCTCAAACTGTGAGTTGTATCTCATTGCTGGTTCCTAAAATGGTTCGTGAAATCAACTTTTTGAACGGCATAAAGTGCAATGGAATGGAACAGGATGGAAAGGAATATATTAGAATGTATCACATATTGTCAGGTTAACTATTATTTGGTGAAACTTTTACCATAGTGCTGAACAAGATTTGGTTTTTAAAATAAAAAGCCACTACTTTGGATCATGTCAACTTGATATTTTGAAAAATATAAATGCACTATTCATACTATTCACATTACTTTGAATTCTTCACTCCATTACGATGTTTCAGAATCATTTCAGCTGTAATTAGATGAAGCCCCAAACCCTTTACACTTAGTCTCAAGATAAAGAAAATTAATAAAATGGGCTGAGCCTTTACAATAACAACATTCCTCGTCCTTGAGGCGTGGAAAGCCTGCATAACAGCAACAAATTGAAGAAGGGGTAAATCCACCATCCAAAACCATCAAGATCCTATATCTCTTAAAGCGATCTGTTCTAGAGACATCAGACTTGAACATGGCGTCCTGACCCCATGAACTGCGGGACTGACCCAATGAACCGTAGAAGGGTTTTTACTAATATTTCAAATGACTTTAAAAAATTAAAATAGATAAAATATCTAAGACCAGAAAAGTAAAGAAGTGGATACTAAAATGGTTAAGTATATCAAGGTATGTTTCAAAAATCCTCACGTGGGGCTTCCCTGGTGGCGCAGTGGTTGAGAGTCTGCCTGCCGATGCAGGGGACACGGGTTCGTGCCCCGGTCCGGGAAGATCCCACATGCTGCGGAGTGGCTGGGCCCGTGAGCCACAGCCGCTAAGCCTGAGCATCCGGAGCCTGTGCTCCACAACGGGAGAGGCCACAACAGTGAGAGGCCTGCATACCGCAAAAAAAAAAAAAAAAAAAAAAAAAAAAAAACCACATGTGTGTTATCTTTTTAGTAAGAAAAATGCCTGACCTATGATTCAATCAGGCATATCTCAGAGTAGCAGTAATGTATCATGATAAGAAAACATTTACTTCCATAATTTTCTTAATCATTTATCCTTGATTGCTATTAAAACTTGTTTCACCCTTAGAACATATATACACAAATAAACTTCAAATAAAAATACAATCTTTATTGAATAAAGTCCTTTCTGTATAATTCACTATTTCTAAATCCTTAGTCAATCAATTTTGCCTTAACTAGGACATAATCTGCTTTAACTACGACATAATTATTCTGATCGGGGCTCTTTAAATTGATTCTTTTACATTGCTAAATTAAAAGTCAGTGTATTTTTCAAGTAAATATGATTCAAGCTTATTGATAAAGCTCATTGATTCAGATGGACTGAACTTTAAGTCATTTAAAGATAGCTAAAACCATGGAAGTAAATGGCTTATTATTATCCATTTAAGCTTTTCCTTTCTCTCCTTCTTTATGCTTTTGTCAAAACTAGGGCATTAAAATATCCCTATCTATCTATCTATCATCTATCTCTTTCTTTACACTTCCCTGACATACAACCATATATATAGTAGGTATTTGAGAAAAAAATTACTTTCTGAATGGAAAGATTACATCAGACACATTAAATTTATTCTAATATCCAATTAGCCTAACTTATTTATTAAATTTTATTCCCTAAAGCAAGTTCTTATTCCTTCTACATCCTATTTCCCTTAATCAACAGAAAGCCATCAATCCAAGCATTGACTATTATATCCACTCAGTTGACAGCCTGCTGTCTTAAGCTGCATGCAGACTATTATGCAAGGAATTAAAGAGCATATAGAATAGAAATCCAACCACCAGAAATGTTTAAAGAGCAAAAAAAAAACCTTTTTCTAACTCTCTTTTCCAAGGGTTATAAAATTCTAATCATTCCTCTCATCAAAAAATTAAACCACTCTAAATTACCCCAAATATATAATGATGAAAAACAATTTTGTTGCTTGCCCAGGAATATCTGAAAGGCCAACTGAAAAGGCCAATCGGTATAGAAAATAATATAAAACATCAACTATCCCTGTCAGTTCTCTTCCACATTCATCCTAATCACAGGCCACCTGCCCCCAAATAATCATCGAAATCTGCAGCCCAAAGGAGAAAACCAAGCATTAGGCAACAGTCAAGAATTAATCAGATTTTTCTCTCGTGTCATACACCACTGCCATAGGTTTGAAGGAGAATTATTTGGGCCCATTTCCAAAGATGTCACTGTAAATTAAACATACTCTCAGAAGTTTTTAGCTCACTGTAGTTTATAACCCAAATCAATAGCTTGCATAATTTCAAAGCTCTGAAGAAATTGAGAACAAAATAAATGAAACTTGTTTTATGTCTAATAGAAGTGTTTTCACTTTTTTTTTTTTTTTTATAGAAACTATGAAGGACTAGCAACACACAAAAAGCCATTATCTGCTTGTGGATTTTTCTCTCTGTGGTTTATTTCATGTCTGCAATCCCAGGTTGGCTTGTAAATCACTCAGCCTAAAATCATGCCACAATTCCCACTCCCACAGACAAGTACAATGCGCTCAGGGAACACAAAATAATTTTTGTTAGCTTAATCCAGACATTTATGAAAAGAGAAGTCTGTCATGAAATGCCATAACTCATTCACTTATCCACATATTTCTGTGACACCTGCTACGTGTCAAGGTCTCTGCTGGAGGATGACGTTGGGGAACACGATTCGCCTCCGCCCCTCCGAGTTTATAATCAGGTGGTGGACAAAAGACCGGAAACGAGAGTTCAAGGTCAAATGTTGTAAACGCCATCAGGATGAAATAAACAGAGTACTCTAGGAGTCAAGAAGGGGCAGATTATCACCGGTTTATGAGATCAGGCAGGGTTTTCTGGAGGAGATCACATTTAAATTGGGTCCTGAAGGATGAATAGGATTTTGAAAAGCAGAGATGGATGGATAATTTGAAAAATGAGAAGAGACCACTGACATTTCCCAGAGGTCTAGTATGTATGCTGACACTGGGCTATGAGCTTTTATTTATGATATCTCATAATTCCTTTTCAATGGGGAAGCACAACGGGATTCAGCTGTAGGATCTGGGAAAGAAGCAAAAAGGCAAACAAGATGAGGTGAGTGCAAGTGTAGAATATCCCCAGCGCTGGGCCAAAAAGTCTGAACTTTACCAGAAAGAAAAATGGAACTCAGTACTTCAGTTCCCTCATCTGCATAATGGGGCTAACAGCCATACCTGCCTCACAGGCTTTTTGTATGATAAGTACATGGGATAACACATGTAAAATCCTTTGTACACTGCTTGACACGCAATCAACATTCAGTAAAGTGTTAGCCATTATCATCATCTACCTCTAGACTAAAAAATCCCCTCCCTACAATCATCCTCCACATGACATGGTTTCTAATAAAACACCTGCCCACTTCTGGGTCACTCCAACCTGTCAACATCCTCCTAAGATATGTTTTATCCAAAAAGGAACCAATATACCCTCAGTGGTTTGGCTGGAATATTAAACCGAAGGACAATTATTGCCCTTACTCTTGACACTGAATAGAGAGCACGGGCTTTATTCTCTTTGGTAGAGCTAATGTAGAAAGACCAAGAGAGAATCTGCAGAAGAAATGTTACAATTTATATATTCAGGTAACACACGTAGAGCTCAAGGATGAATACCAGAATGGCAGAACACCCTACAGGAAGAGGCCATGAGTGGTTGCTGACTCCAAACAGATTGGAAAAGCTCATTACACAACCCGATTGTGAGAGGAGCCGCTCGCAGCATCCCTGGCCATACCCAACTCCACCACAACTGCCTGCCCTGCAAGAAGCTGGCAGCACCACCAGCAGGAGCAACTCCTGCAACCAATTTATACACATTCAAAACCTCGGCTTCCAGCTGGTAGCAGCTCTGAAGTCAGACAAGCAGCGACTCCTGGGCCGTTGCAAGAGGATGGTAAGTCCAGAGCCTACATGCCAGACTGGCTTCCAACACCCACCTAGATAATCAGCTAAGTCCAAACAGGACTTCATAAAGGTGCCCGGGTCTCAGGCCAGATGGTATATCTAGACTAGAAAAAACAGAACGTGTGAAGCTTGCTCAGCCCTGGCTGAAGCAGACAGAACAACAGATCAATAAGCAGTTTTCATTCCATATGTCATTTCACCTGCCTAACAACCCCGAGAAGGGTTCTGCTGACTCTGACCGTCGCTATGCCACGAAGCCCCTCCATGCCTCAGTAACCGTCTTTGTAAAGTGGGGACAATAAAAGCACCTATGTCACTTTCTAAAAACAAAAAAAAACCCGGTTCTCAGGGATTCAGGAAACAAACTGCAAATGGCATGGAGTCTAGCTACCTCTAAACTGACAAAGAAGCTACCTCCTGGGTGTAAAGTAGGAAGCACGAAAATACCCCCCAAGAGGGGTGATTCCTTTGAATAAAACCATTATGAGTCCCCAAAGCCAGGCAGTCTGCCACAAGAAAAAAGAATTTCTAGTTCCAGTAACCATTAATCACAATAGCAGGCACTCCCATTGTTTCTTTATGCAGTAGTGTCCTCAAAAGTATTTTGAGTATTTGTGAAATATTAAGGACAACATGTGGACAAGACACAGCTTAGGAAAAGGGCAATAGCTAAGTCTAACCTTAGAATACGTAAGAATGCAATTTCATTTTATCTAATCTAAAATGAGAGGGAATGGGAAAAGTATCACATTAACAAATTCAGCAGCAGGCTGATAATTCTGTAGCTTGGTGTGACAAAACAGTAAGTGCTTTACAGGTTAACAGTGATAATTACAAGTTTTCCTGGGGGGGGAGGGGGTGGTGGCGGGGAGTCAAAGCCATACAACTAAGGGAACCGACAAAGATATTCTGAAAGGACAGTAAAGTCCTTGAGGAGGAGAAACGGAGATAGCTGAGTCTGGGGCTTGAAGAGAGCAAGAGAATGGAAATACTGACAAGACAGCAGGTGATGCGCTAGACCACAGGTCACCACTAAATAAAGAGAGGATGTTAGCTGAAGGAAAAGTAGAGGAATCAGGGACTGTGAGAGACTCCAACCAATTTACAAGTTTTTGCCAAGGCGCAGTTTATAGAGCAAGGAAAATATAGTACCTCCAGAATTTTAGTTACCATCCCATTCAACCCCCTTGTGGTTAAGAGAAGGAAGGAAAGGCCCAAGCGACCTGCCTAAGGCTGTGAAGTTAAGGTACCACTCAAGCCAAGATAGGACACCCAGCTCCCAAGTCCAAATTCACTGCCCTTCCTTCCTACTGACCTAGTCCAAGAATAAAAATTAATGCAGCTGGGAATTCTCCCAAGAAAAATCAAGGCTAACCCTTCGTGGTTCTAATGAAGGATACAAGTAGAAGATCAGTTACAATACAAGGCTCTATGCTCTCCCCTCGAACAGGCAGCTCTGAAATGTAGAAACATTGGTGCCTCTACCTGCCATCCGTAGGACACTGTCCCTCACGCCAAGCAGCCGATGTCCAGACTACACCCAGAGCCCACGAACATAGCTCCTACATGCTTGCTCCTCGGTGGCTTAGTATGTCCTACACAGAACATACTTTTTGAGATTAAAACTCTGAGGCTGAGCTGCTGGGGTTTTTGTGTCATTCCTTAAGATTAACTTTGGATCTCCTAGCCAGTCTATTTTTTCATAGAAATAAAACACAAATATTCAGGATTTTAAGTTGTTGTGAATTAGCACAAGACATGTAGAAATGGAGTCTTGAGGCTTTATTCAAACTCCCTATTCACCTACTCTCTGCAAATAAAAAGCTAAGCTCAAAATCATCTTACCTGATGCATTACAAAAAATAATAATGCAGAGACAAACACACATGGAAGATTGTTTCTGCCTTGCCTTTCAGCTTCTCTTTAGCAGTTTTGCAAAAAGCTCTGAGAAACAAAGAAGGCTTTGGGAGAATTCCCTTTGAGCTTTGTTGGCAGCCTTCCAATGCACGAAGCCGGATGAGGCTAACAGTGGGTACAGGTACTCAGAACCGGCATTAGTACCTGACCTGAAGCAGGAACAGCACACACCTGTACACCTGGTTTGTAGGAGGCTCTACAACTGGTATAGAAATCTAGTTCTTCCTAAACACCCTGTTTTCCTTCAAAACTCCCCTGAGAGTTTATGCATGATTATTTCCAACCCTGAGTGGCATAGGCAGTGCTGCCAAACCCAGGATCTCCTGTCACACCCCACCTGGAGGAAGCATTCTGCATCATCAGTCACCAACATGCAGCCTCTGAGATCCCAACCCAGACATAACAGCTTTATTTGCAAAGCTCAGAGGTTCTCAGAGTTTTTTACACTCAACTCCTTCAAAATATCCTAAATGCCACCACCATCCTCTACTATAAAGGACAGAAAAAAGTCTACAGGTGCCACATATATAGACTGCTCTAAAAAATGTAATCTGTGATGGTTAGTTTCATGTGTCAACTTGGCTAGGCTATAGTACCCAGTTATCCAATCAAACACTGATCTAATCAAAACTAACTGCTCTGAAGGTATTTTGTAGATATGGTAATATCTGTAATGAGCTGACTTTGGTAAGACAATTATTCTTGATAATGTGGATGGGGCCTCATCTGACCATTTGAAAGGCCTTAAAAGAAAACACTGCGGTCCTGAAGAAATTCTGCCTCAAAACTGCAGCATCAATTCTTGTCCAAGGGTTTCCTTATATATAAAGTGATATAACATAAATATAAATATATATATATATATATATATATATATATATATATATAAATCTCACCAGTTCTATTTCTTTGGAAAGCCCCATTACATAATGGGGTTCCCTATTTGCATCACTACAGACCTTTTAAAATCAGGATTGTAAACACAAATGCCAGTGGGGGCCAAGTAGGTAATGTCACTGGGGAGAGTGGCTGTTAGACATCAGATAGCAATGAACAGGCTGTCTCAGTGCCCAGAAGACATGAGGGAGTTGCTGGGAATTACACTGAACAGTGGACACTTCTACCTACAGGGGACAGCAGTGTTGCCAGGCTGCAATGGGGAACCAGTGCCAGTAGATGTTCCATTTGTTCAAGAGAAACCAGAAATCCATACTTTTTAAAGGTAACCTCCCCCCAATCAAATTTAAAGCATCCTGTAATCCAGTCCTACGGAGATCAAATAAAACAAGTCTGTAAGCCAGATGGGAGAGAGGAGGAAAACAGGCTCTACAGATCCTACATGCAGTAATTCATTTAGTCTTGAAAACATCGCCATAGGCAGGTACTATTATTATGCCCTTTTTTGCAGATCAGGAAACTGCAGCATAGAAGGTAAGGTCACATGACTAGTAAGTGGGGCAGCCAGGACATCAATTCTGGCAGAATACAGGGCCACAGACAATTTTGCTTACCTTTTGTCTACAGTCCTCATCCTGAAGCGTTTGATGCTCTGATTTTTCATTTCTGGATGTTAGAATAGGCTCGTAAAGGCAGCCATGGAAACTTTACAGGTGGAGAAAATGTGACACAGAAAACTAAAGACATACTGAAGGGCTCACGCATGTAAATGAGCCAGTAATTCAACTGACGCCTCTCTCCTCTGCCTTTCAACTCAGAAGGTGCACGATACTCGTAAGTATTTACCACTTATAGAAGAAACCGGAATCCTGAATTTTGTGTGTATCATTCACATGTCTGTGGCACGGTTTACACTGTTACTTCACATGCGTGCATAGCATCTAATACCACTTTGCATGCTTTTAAGCCTGAAGTAAATGGTATCGTAAGGTGTATACACCCTTCTGCAACTTGCTTTTATTTTCTCGCTGTGATGCGTTTGACATTTATTTCTTTCCGTATTGCATAACATTCCATTGCATGAAAATAACGCAGGGTATTTATCCATTTGTTTGCTATTAGATATTTAGTTCACATTATGCACAATGCAAGAAAGCACATTCCTACACGTGTCTTCTTGTGGACAAGTATGAGGCTTCCTCTGGGGGTGGACAAGTGGAGGTGACAGTTATACTATGGTAATGCGTGAGAGATGTAAGGGGATTCTGTATAATTTTGCAATTCTGTACTTCTAAAATTAGTTCAAAATAAACGGTTTTTAAAAAAGAAAAAGAATACATTCTTTGGGGCCACTCAAAGCAATCTCCCCATACGACTACAAAGCTGTGGGCTAAATACCAGACACAGACTAGGCCTGTGAACAGGAAGAGGCTAGCTCCTCAGCACCCAAGCCCAGAAATGTCACAGCTCCGCCATGTGAACACAGCTGTTTAGAACGCCTCAAATAGTTGAGCTTACATATGGTCAAGCTTACATATGAACTTACATATGTTAAGTAAAAAAATCAAAGCAATTCTTTGAATATTTATGAACCAAGACAGGAAGAAGTTATTTAAATTGAAAAGACAGCAAAAGTTCATTAGAGTCAAAAAGCCTCTCAAGTTATAGCACTTCTCTGTCCAATATATGTAATGACTTGTCTTTTTCATAGGGTTAAACTGAACCTAAGATTTAACTCTATGCATGGAGGGGCACATCTAAAAGTTTGAGGTCCCCTAAAGTATGAGGGGGGAAAAAAACCCTCTGAGTTCAAACATCTTTTACTTCCTCTTCTTTCCAACCAGGCAGATTCCTTGTGCTATGAGAAAATTGTGTTTATGTAAAGGTCCAGAGAGAGGGACTGGGAAGAGCTAATGGGCCAAATCCAAGACCAGCCACCTCCCCTAGGAAGCCTGCCAGGACTAACCTCATCTGAACCACATCACTCAGCTCCTTCTCTCTCCCTTCGGACTTGCACATCGCCTTTGGCCTCAATCACTTAGCACTTGTAGATGTTCTGATTTGGATCATCTGTAAGTCCCTGTTATGTTTTCTCTTCCTACACAGACTGTAAACTTCTCAAGGCATTATGTCAATCCATCAGCAAGAAGCCGAACTGGAAACGAGGAGAAGGCGTGGTTTCCAGTAAGATCTCTGCAACCACAGCCTAAGTATGTTATCCTCTTTGTGGGGACTTAATTTCTTCAATAGTTTTTCTTCAAGATCTTTCTTCAGTAGTTTCTTCAATAGTTTTTCTTCAAGATCTTTCTTCGGTTTCTAATACGATTGTTTCCCATTCGATTCTATTTATAAATCATCCATTCATTTCACCTTCTGCTGCTGACAGTTTATTACATGCAAGATACACGAACCCTGGGAGATATAATCCTTGCCAATAAGAAACATCAGGTGATTTTATTTTTTGATACCTCCCACAATATGAGTAGCTCACTATCAAGCAAAGACTACTTAATAAGTGTTGGTTAAAGTAACCAAGTGATAAAGCCAGTGGCTGGGGAATAAACAATCTCAGCCGATCCTTTTATGCGAAGTGTGTTTTCTCTATCTAGCCTCCTCAATCGTGGCCCACACTCAGGAACAGTTTGACATTTTAGCACCATATGGCTCAGTGAAGCTCCAAAGGCCACACTAAAACTTGCCAGGCCTCTTGGCATTTCCCACACTTGCCAATGTGGATGGTAGCAGGCACCCAGCTCACAGCTGCAGCTTGAGTCAGGTCCAGGCGGACCAGGGGCTCTCCAGGATGCCAGGTCAGCAAGTAGCAAGAGCAGCGGCCACAGAGCTTTGTGGTTCAGTGCCACGATGCCAAAACTAATAATCTAATGCTCATTTACCCAGATTTCTGGCACAGCTGGGAAAATACCCTGGTGGTTTTGGAACCAAGTGTCTTTCCATCAGAGGTATCCCGGAATCGCGCCCTATGCCGAAATGCCATCCCTATGAAGCACTCTGCGGTATGCTCACTCTCCTTGGAATGCTTGCCAACATCAAGGAAGCTATCGGGGCTATCAGGACAGACAAAGCACCAAGGTGTGAAAAGCGGGATCCCACCCCCAAAGGACCTCCTTTTCCAAAAGCCTGGGTTTCATCATCAGAGATTTATTTCCTACTGGGTTATGAAACACTTTTGCTTGTTAAAATTTTAAAGAGTGCTATACTTTATAAGCTATAAACTCAGACCTCTTCTTGGGCCTCTGTAAGGGCAGCTCCCTCTGTGAGGAAACAATATTTATGTTGTGAGAAGGAGGGACACTGTAGGAGCTGAGGCGGGGACTGGGCACCTTGGGAAGCGATAAAGGTAGTAGGTGTCAAAGGGGAAGGGAACGAACAGCAAGAAAGCAGTGCAGAAAGGCAAGGCAAGTGTGAATGGAAGACAGCTCGTCTACTCAAGGTCTGTAATGAGGGTATTCCGTAAATATAAGTGTTCAAGATCAGGCTGTGATCATGAAACCACATCCCTAAGCAATGCTTTGCTCTAACTGGCCACGTCTCATTACTCCAGGCCTTAAAACCTCTCTTCAACAACATACACAGGCACATACACACAGACTAATAAACTCCCATCCTAGACCTGAGATTGGTTCAGCTCACGTATAACCGAGCTACACGCAAGCATACGTTGTTCAGGAAAAGGGCCTCAGGGTTTCCAATACTGCCGTGTTATATGTTCAGAGATACAACAGAAGTCCTCTCAGTTTATAGTGCCCAAACTGGCTATTCAGAGGATGAGAAATTCCAGACGGATTTACCATTCCTTACTTGATAACAGTTAATCTGTATAAAAGCCAAACAGGGTCATTAAACTGGATTTTTATACTTCCTTCAGGCTCACCTAATTTCATCCTTTTCTCTAGTATGCTTTGCATTCCACTAGACATACAGGCACTCCAGGGATGATTTTAGAAACATGATTTGCATGGAAATGCTTATTTTCATCTGACTTTGCCTTTCAAATTGGAAGCCCAGGTCACAGCATCCAAGTCAAAAAATTAAAACAAAGTGGGGGAAGGGTGGGAGAGCAAGTATGCAAAAATATATTTATGACAATCTATTATTTGATGTCATCTAGCTTCTCTTAAACTGCATACTTCATTAGAATGTGTTCAAATGTTTATTTCCAAAACAGAAAATGAAATAGACTGGAAAACATAAGAGTCTAACAGGATAAAATGTGCCTCCTACAGTGAGTGGCCGACGTAACAGATCCGAAGATCCGACATCTAAAATCACAGTGTGGCAGCATTTATCACACTTAACAACATCCATCAGTTTTTGCAGCAGGAATCCAAGGTGACTTTAAAGAGGGACTCAGCTTTGGGAAGCAGTTGGATGTTAAATGCTTTGCCAGAAAGATTTTGTAAAATCAGCCTTTTCTAAGGCTCGCATGGGGAGGAGTTTTGAAATCTCCATCACAAAGCTACAGAAGTCCCCAGAGCTTGGTCATCCTGCAAGGCGTTTACCAAGGCTTTCCTTAATAAACTGGCAAAACTTGATCCCCCTCCTTTCTGGTCACCCCAACTTCAGGAATGCCAAACAAAAGGCAGGAATTTCAAGGAGATCTGAACCTAGGCTCAGATCTATTACTAGAATAAACATTGTTATTACTGGAATAAACATTTTTTTTAATTCCTAGATTAATCCCTAAAATTAATTTTTAAGCACAGCCATTTATAGATATATCAGTACATGCGTGTCACTTCACATTCCAGCCTCACCCAATTGACCTGTAACTTTTCTCTTTTGGCTTCACAAAGACTCAACATTCTTATTGTTACTGGATAGTCTGCCTAAAAATATTTTCTTCTGGAATTATTTTTTACCCATTTCCATGCCCAATACCTCGAAATACCCTCAAAGGTAGACAATATTTCCTACAAGTCAAAAGTTGGCCTATTTTGCCCGGTTTGGTATAAAATCTGGTAATACCACATCAGAAGATTCTGGCAACAACGTGAGCTAAAATAAGGGAGTTATCTGGAAGGTAAGAAAGCCTTCACAGAAAGCCTTGAGTCACAAAAGCTCCATAGTGAAGTAATTATAGACACGGGTGAAGAATCCATCCTTAACTACACAGGAACAGTTCCCAGGAACAAATGTAGATTTTGATAAGGAGAAGTCTCCATCAGGAGTAGGCTGGAAAGCCTCAATTTAATTACCTCTCCATCTTCTTATTATTCCACTCGACTTCCTATTTCCCCATCTCATTTCACAGCCTCCACCAGCTCTCCCCTCGGGCCTCATATTATCCCTTTGTACAAGCACACACTCTCGTTCCCCTCCTCCACACTCCCATGGCTAAATGTTCTCTGCTTTCTGGGTCTTGCTTTCACAGCGTCCAGCTTTCCAATAAACTGTCATGAATCAGCACCTTTCACTAGAAGTTTCTGAAGACAGTACTGCCCTAGAGAGGCAGAAAAGCTAAAGTCTCCTCTTATTTAAGACATGTAAACCACAGGCAAAGCCAGACAAAGAATCCTTGTTGCCAGAGTCAAGAATATAGAACAGATTCTAGAGATGGGATTGATGCTGAACTTTTCAAAGTCCGTATCTCAGCTCTCCAGAGCGCAGGCAGAGAGACACGGTGCAGAAGAAAACATAAGCATGGCTAAGAATCAGGACCATCAGAGAAGCAAACTACCAGAAAACAGGGTTCTTAACTTTTTTACCCCAGAGCCCTTTGGCAATCTGGTGAAATCTAGGGCCCACTTCTCAGAGTAATGTTTTTACAAGCATAAAAAACACAGGATTAAAAAGGAACACAGGGCTTCCCTGGTGGCACAGTGGTTGAGAGTCCACCTGCAGATGCAGGGCACACGGGTTCATGCCCCGGTCCAGGAAGATCCCACATGCCGCGGAGTGGCTGGGCCCGTGAGCCATGACCGCTGAGCCTGCGCGTCCGGAGCCTGCGCTCCGCAACGGGAGAGGCCACAACAGTGAGAGGCCCGCGCATCAACAACAACAACAAAAAGAACAAATTCTAATATAGTTTTATTTGTGCTTCTTTATTGCCACAGTGAATAACAGGATGTAGTAGCATATTTCATAAGTACTATAATTTCAAAGGCTAAATGCTACTATGATTGTTGCCTACATTCATACTTAAAGTAAATTCTAAGTTTTATTTAGGAATTAGTGAAAAATGAAAATTTTTTTTCCCATCCAAGTTCAGAGACTCTAGAATTCTGTCCATGGGCTCCCTGATTATGAACCCCTACCTCAGTTATTCTTCCCAGATCCTAAAATGATTAAAGTTCTTAAAGGAATGACCTCTAGGTTCATGTCAATACAAATCCATTGCCACATCCAATTCAGTGATTATGGGTCTCACAACTACTGGACCAAAAGGTGTAACATTAACTCCAGGGTTTTGTGAATACAATGAAGCCTCTGGAGCTCTAAAGTCTGATGTCCTGGAACTAACGTGAAGGCTCTGGCCACTGAGTATGCTGCTCCTCCCTTCAACAGGTAGGTGTATCAACTCCCTTATTCCTAGACATTAATTTTGTATTTTCCAACTGAAGATACATAAGCACATTTGTGTGGACTCATGAATCACTATGTTTCCTATTCAAAGACAAGATCAATGTTTTAAAAAAATTGCAACATTAATTAAATAAGAGCTTTATGGGGGCAGGGGGAACACTACATTAAGTACATCTATGGATTTTAAGATACATACAATTTTCAGACATTAAAGATTGTGGGGGGACTTCCCTGGTGGTCGAGTGGTAAAGAATCCGCCTTCAAATGAAGGGGACGCAGGTTCAATCCCTGGTCGGGGAACTAAGATCCCACATGCCATGGGGCAACTAAGCCCGTGCCACAACTAATGAGCCCACAGGCCCCGACTAGAGAGAGAAAACCCAACCCACACGCCACAACTAGAGAGAAGCCCACATGCAATAAAAGATCCCACGTGCCGCAACAAAGATCCCACATGCCACAACTAAGTCCCAGTGCAGCCAAAAATAATAAAAAGATAAAAAGATTGTGGGAAGGAGCAGAATGCCTCAGACTTAGAATTGAAGAAAAAATATAAGTGATTTTATGTTATTCTGAGTATGTCAAATATTGTGCTTAGGCTGAAGATATTTGAGAAGTGAAATGTATGAAGTTTCAAAATATTAGCCAATAGATTTTATGAATCATGGAATCTATTTAACCAATGCTTAATTGTGTTTTAGTCTTACGCAGAAACATGCCAACCAACCAGCTCAGCAAATACCCATTATTATCATTTTCAGTATTTAATATTTAACAAATACTTATGTAGTGCCAGGTATCATTCTGAACACTTTATAAATGTTAACCCTGTTAATTTTCAAGATAAGACTATGAGATAATAGCTAACATCCTACTCTGTATGATGGGGCACACAAAGGCTGAATGACTAGCTCAGGGTCATGCAGCTACTAAGTTGCAGAACTTGATTCGAACCCAGGCAGTGTGGCTACAGGGTCCACATTCTCAATTATGCTCTATTGCTTTGTCTTGCTCGGTTCCTGGTTATTTGAACGACACTTTTTAATTTCTTTTTCTCACATTTTAAGAAGCGCTATTTGCTAACACTTCTCTTTCTGGCATGTGGATAGAGAGACTCTCCATGGAAATTTTTCATGCCAGTCAACAAGGATTTATGATTCTTTAACACCTGTGGAGTAAAAGATGGTGCAGCTGCAGGACCAGTCCCACGCTCTGCAAGAGAGTGTCACTGCCGTCCCTTTGTCATTATGAATTCTTGGCTTCCCACTTGAATATATCACTATTTCTATGCTCAAGGACTGAGCCCGTAGGCTGATATAACCCAGGCACTAAGGGGGGAAAATGCAAAACAATCGTATTTTCAGCAGTTGGGCCCTTCAGAGTACAGATTTAGAGCGCACATAATAACTTCTCTGTTATCACATGCCAACATGGGTCTGTCTCTCTGTGTATGAAAATATCGGGTCTTAAAGTTTCTATAGAAAAGAAAGAAACATCTTACTAGGAAAATTAAAAGAAAAGGAGAAGAAAACAACATTATAAAAAGTATACAGAGTATCCTTATTTTGCATATAATAAGACTACCAAAGAAGAGAACATTCTATCACCGACAGGGGAACAGAAGTTCACATAAGCTGGGAAAAGAAGATTAATCTCATATTAGAAGACATTGTTTCTAAGGTACCTATTCCCTGGATTCAGTACATCTGGAAGAAGGATGAAAAATACTGCTAGAGAAAATAGGAACAGAATAGAATAGAATCTGGCCAAGCCACCAGATCTGCTTGGCAAGTACGCAGAGGCTTCTGAAATATGCCCTAAGGGCAACCCCCAGAGGTGTCTGGGTCAGGTTCAACGGCATGTGCTTGGCACATCCTTGGGGAGGATGGGAAGAGGCAATAGCTGCTGACGTCCACTGAACATTTACTATGGGCCAGGCAAGGTACCAAGTGCTTCACATGCACTATCTAATCCTCACAAAAGCACTACTGTACACCATTTTAGAAAAGAAAATATTGACTTAATAGAAGTTACGTAATTTTCTGAAAATAACAATACTAGTAAGAGCCTAGGTGTGGATTTGAACCTAACTGGGACTCCAAAGCTTTGAAATACTTCCCTGCCTGAGGAATTTCTCCTCCTAGGACCCTAACACTACCTTTTTAACCAAGCATCTCCCAAAATGACGAATGCATATTGCAATTGCAGTGGTAAATGCATAAAAACATGCAAATGTTTTACTATAGTTGACAGAAATATCAGAGTACAAATTACCCAACAATTAGGTAGTTCATGGATAAATGGTTTCAATATTCTCAATTATCTTTACTTCAAGAATGAGTCTTTTTTCACAGACATAGAAAACAAACTTACGGTTACCTGAGGGGACAGTGTGGTGTGTGGGGCGGGGGTAGGGGGAGTTAGGGGATAAAATAGGAGACTGGGATTAACATATACACACTACTATGTATAAAATAGATAAATAACAAGGACCTACTGTATAGGGAACTATACTCAATGTCTTGTAATAAACTATAATGGAAAAGAATCTGAAAAAGAATATATATAACTGAATCATTTTCCTGTACACCTGAAGCTAACACAACATTGTAAGTTAACTATACTTCAATTTTTTAAAAAACTGTTTAAAAAAGAATGAGTCTTGGGGCATCCCTGGTGGCACAGTGGTTGAGAGTCCACCTGCCGATGCAGGGGACACAGGTTCGTGCCCCGGTCCGGGAAGATCCCATGTGCCATGGCCGCTGAGCCTGCGCGTCTGGAGCCTGTGCTCCGCAACGGGAGAGGCCACAACAGTGAGAGGCCCACATATCGCAAAAAAAAAAAAAAAAAAAAAAAATGAGTCTTTCTGAGAAATGCAAATCAAAACAACAATGAGATATCACCTCACACCTGTCAGAATGGCTATTATCAAAAAGTGTACAAATAACAAATGTTGGAGAGGATGTGGAGAAAAGGGAACCCTCATGCCACCGTGTAAAACAGTATAGTTTCCTCAGAAAAACTGAAAATAGAACTACCATATGACTATCTGGAAAAAACAAAAACCCTAATTTGAAGAGATATATGCACCCCAATATTCATACCAGCACTATTTACAACAGCCAAAATATGAAAGCAAACCAAGTACCCATCAACACAATTAGATTAAGAAGATGTGGTACAGCTATACAATGGAATATTACTTAGCCGTAAAAAAGAATGAAATACTGTCATTTGCAGCTACGTGGATGGACCTAGAGAATGTTATGCTTAGTGAAATAAGTCAGACAAATACTGTATGATATCCCTTCTATGTGGAATCTAAATATATATATATAAATGAATGTATATGCAAAACAGAAACAGACTCAAAGACTTTTACAGAAAACAAACTTGTGGGGAGAGGGAAGTGGGGAGGAACAAATTAGGGGTATGGGATTAACAGATACAAACTATAACGTATAAAATAGATAAGCAGCAAGGATATACTGTATATACAGCACAGAGAACTACAGCGATTATCTAGTAATAGCCTATAATGGAGTATAGGAAGAAGGGGAAGGAAGGGAGGGAGGGAGGGAGAAAGGAAAGAAGGAAGAATTTTTCCTGTCAACACTGGTTCCAGGGACTTCCCACATGGTCCAGTAGGTGGGACTCCCCACTCCCAATGCAGGGGGCCCGGTTCCATCCCTAGTTGGGGAACTAGATCCCACACGCATGGTGCAACTAAGAGTTCACATGCTGCAACTAAGACCCGGCACACCAAAATAAATAAATAAATAATAAAAAATAAATAAAAATTTAAAAAACCTCCACCCTCATCTTTAAAGATAACCTTGTCTAGTCTTTTTTTTTTTTTTTTTTTGGCTGCATTGGGTCTTCCTTGCTGCGCGCGGGCTTTCTCTAGCTGCGGCGAGCAGGGGCTACTCTTCGTTGTGGTGCACGGGCTTCTCATTGCGATGGCTTCTCTTTTTGCGGAGCACGAGTCTAGGCACGTGGACTTCAGTAGTTGTGGCTCGTGGGCTCAGTCGTTGTGGCTCGCAGGCTCTAGAGCACAGCCTCAGTAGTTGTGGCACACAGGCTTAGCTGCTCCACAGCATGTGGGATCTTCCCGGACCAGGGATTGAACCTGTGTCCCCTGCACTGGCAGGTGGATTCTTAGCCACTGTGCCATCAGGGAAGTCCCATCCCACCTTGTCTAGTCTTGCTTTACCCCTCACAGAGTCCTGTACTGAACTGTTTGCTTCAAAAACAGAAACAAAGTCCACCATTTCAACAGCAAGTCAATCTTGCTCTCGCTTGCAAACCTTCTGATGTGGGACTGCTCAGCGTCCTAGTTTCCACTCACAGACCTTCCCCACTTTCCCAGCATCTGGTCAGCTTACCCTATTGCTCAGCCCTTGAGCCTAGTTTCCGAATGGCTCTAAGTCCTCTGCTCCAGCATGCCTCACAGCCCGAAGCTCCAGGATGACTTAACAAACCCCATCCTTAACCTCCCCAGAACCTTCAAAGTCCCAATGTGAGACTAACAGTGCCTTTTCGGGGCTTCCATATGTTCAGATGCCAATTCCTAGCCACTTTCTTCTAAAACATTAACAAGACTAACATCGTCTTCACGACTTATTTACAAGGCACTGCTTGGCACCAGCCAGACTGAAAACCTTAGGAAGGAATATCTTCAAGATTAGCCTTCCAGAGTTATTAAGTAGAGGGTAGGAGAACCACTTCTATATGTAAAGCACAGCACAATATAAAGTAAGTGGCATTCAACTACATGCGGAATAACTTAATTCTAGATACTTTTACTATAACCTGGAGCCAGTTCCTAGGAGGGATGATGCAATAGCCATCTCTGAAGCAGTTTTACAACAGCAAAGATCTGCACTTACAGCTAGGTCAGTTTAGTGGCTGAAGCCTGAGGCTATGGCACCTGAACCTGAGCAGGTAGCCCATACTCAGCAACTACCTTAGTTTCTTGCAGCCTCAGTTTCCTCACGTGTACAATGACAATAATAATAATACCTACCTTATAGGACTGTAGAGAGCAAATAAAATAATGTATGTTAGGTACTTAACACTCAAAATATAGCAGATATTACTTACTAGCAGTAGTTAAAAAAAAAAAAAAAGGAGTAACTCAATACATATACACTGCCCCACAAGGGTCACACAGCCAGGGTAAGAAAGACACCTGCAAGATTCATTTAACTTTTAGTTCAGTGGGAAGGCAGGCACATTCGAGATGCAGATGGACACCCCTGTGTCTGGAGCTCACCACCAACACAAACCTCTGAGTCACGCACAGTAGTGGAGCATCTTTTCCCAAATCCCGCTTGCATGCTGAGGTTAAATCCAGCAAACATAAACTTCTGTTATTGTGGGCCTCTAAATGCTTTTCTCTCAGAGGGCTCTGCTGTTTTTGTTTTTATCAAATGGATACCTTTTTTCAATAATTAGGAAAGTTCAGCAAACTGCAGGCAAGTGGTTGAACATAAAGGTTTCTAAGAACCAACCACCTACACAAATCTGATCATGAAAAAAGGACCCATGTCTGGCTGCAAGCAGTCACACACAAATGCAGAATGTAGACTATATTTAACTACAGCACCAAACTGCTGCTGATTTGTTAGAAAACAAACTCCAACTGATTGACGCTATTATGCAATAAGTTGATGCTTAGTTGTATTTGAGACAGAGGGGAAAACTAAAATCCATTCAAAGACGTACAAATGAAAAATGAATGCTATTTCCCAAATACTCTATTTATATAAAGGCACATGCTCAACTTTAAGTTGAGAAGGCCTCAAGAAAAAAAATAACTCTTCCATTTACTATGAAAGTAACAATCTCAGAAAATGGACAATTAGACCACTCCATGACAGAGAATATTAGCATTTAACAAACTCTTCTATAAATATAAGCAATAAACAGTTTCAGCACAGCTGGCTTCTGAAGGCTTCAATATTAACAAACAGACTTAATATCCTTGATTTACTACAGATTTTTCCATCAAGTGAAATAGTCACGAGGATGATAATTGGGCCCACGTGCCTCCTAAGGACAAAGCTCGGTGGTGTGATGGGGGGCAAGCCACAGAGCCCCACAGGAAGACCATGTGTACAGCAATTCTTAGCTTGCAGTATTGAAAAGGCTCTGTCTTCTCAATTCAACTAAAAATAAACAAATGGGGGTATATGCAGTCCCAATGTCCCCATCACAGATTTTAAACCACAAACATTCATCTGTTACTCAAAACATGCCAAAGATTGACTCTTAAGAGTACTTTTGCAGTTTATATCCATCAAGCTGAAGGATATATTTTAAGTAGTATAAAATGAAACCATCAACATTTATTCAAACGAAGGTCCTGTGAGAGTAAATGTATAGACTCGATGATGTAATAAGAATTTAAACATATTTTCATGTTGAGCCATTTCAAAAACATGTCACAAATAGGATCAGTATTCACACAGGATACTGATGTCACTTTCAAGAGTAATTTAAGGACTACAGTTTGGAATGGCAGATGGGAAATATCTATATAAAGTAGTCTTTACAGATCAACATTATTTTACAATAAATTGTATTTACCTTTTCAGGATGTAGCACAATAAATTCTCAAATTTATGTCTTTGTTACCACTACTATGTATTGTCTTGTTGAATTTTTAAGGAATTCTCTTTACAACAAAGGAAAAACAGAAAAACAGTGTAAATCAATGAAATGAGACCATTTTTAAATTATATCTAATCAAAAGGCAGAAAAAAATTTAAAAACCACAGCACTAGTTTTTAGCAAAACTTTGACAAATAAACAGGCAACATTAAATTTAGCTCAGCATCCACCAGTTGCTAAATTTTGGGTTGTTTTAGATTGCAGGTTAAAGTTCCTATGAAGGAAGGTAATTCATACACTGAGAAGTCAGAAATAACTTAAAAGATAAGAGATATGATAGTTATTTGTAAATTATATTATAAAAATGAACAGGCAATTCCCAACTTACCAACATTAAGTTATCAGCTGTGTAAAATTTAGCTCTGAGTCAGTTTTTGAGAGCACCTCCAGATTCTAGCAAATATGTTTCTCCTTCAGCTAAACCATATTATGGGTTAATTTAGCTTGGTGGACCATTCTGGGAACCCATTATTTATAATATTATTCCAACTGGAAAATTAATTGCCAGTTCCAATATAGAATGCGGGGTGTGTGTGAAGGACACACTGCCTAGCAAAACAAAGAAATCACCCTCCAATGTCTACCAGCCGCAGTTACTGAATCAGCAAGCGATGTGTGCAAGCCATCATACGAGGTACCTTGGAGGACCCAAAGCAATAATATTTCGGCAGAGTCAGCCTTCAGTTTAAAGGCTGGAAATAAAAACGAACCACTGAGATAGAGATAACAAACTTCCTGTCAAAATAATGATGTAGCAAATTTTTAATATTGTTCTAGGTTAAAAGAATAAGTAATCTTTAAATGACACCATACCTGAAGAAAACCCAGGTTTGAGAGTTACAGTTGTCACTAATACTCTGCTGCCTTCCCAGCTAAGAGCAACATCTCCATTCTGCTTAGATTTTGTCTGAATGACTCCTTTTTCTTTGCACTTGCTTTCTGAAATACGAATCACTGGGAAATTCTACAATGTTGTTCTACATTTGTCACACAACCTTCTAGGCCCAACTAGTGAAAATATTAGATAACTCCCCCCTTTCATGAATAAAGATGGCAGCTAATACATAGAGCACTGTCTACTCTATATCAAGAAAACTGTTCTCTGCTACAGATGTGCTAAGATGGAGGCTGGTATTTATTCCTCCATGAGAGAAAGACTCTCTCATCTCCCAGGAACACTGGCTCAGGGTGAACGAGTTAATAAAGTGAAGACAGCTCATGTACTCCATGGCATCAAGACTCCTCCTCCCCAAAGCATTTTTCATCATGTCAATCGTATCACTACTGACCCTCTCTCAAGAACAAGATCTATCACTGCAAGCGCGTGCCAGAGACATGAAACAACAGAGTGCCCTGAAGGAGAGTTGGACCTCATGCAAAACCTTGCTGTTCTTCAGATTTTAAAAGGATTCAGAAAATAAAGGATCCATGACATGATGTCATATTGACATTTGCAAAGCACCAGTAATTTCCCAAGCACTACCACAAACATCACTTCATTTGAGTCTCCAATGACTCTGACAAGCAAGGCAGACATTATTGTTCCAAGTTATTGATGAAGAAATGGATAAGGAAATTGATAAACCTTAGAGGAGTTAAATGACTTCTTAGAGATCCATAGTAAAGCATTTTTTCTTTTATAGGACACTGTCTCACTTGTCAAAATGATCTCTTTTACTGTACTTTTGAAAGCGATAATAATAAAATACATAGACATTAGGTTAAAACTCCTTTTATGTAACCACCCTCCCAAAAAAAGTCCTTTAAAAACTCTATCCCAGGGGCTTCCCTGGTGGCGCAGTGGTTGAGAGTCCGCCTGCCGATGCAGGGGACACGGGTTCGTGCCCTGGTCCGGGAAGATCCCACATGCCACGGAGCGGCTGGGCCCGTGTGCCACAACTACTGAGCCTGCGCTCTAGAGCCCGCGGGCCAACTACTGAACGCGCGTGCCACAACTACTGAAGCCTGCGTGCCTAGAGCCCGTGCTTCACAACAAAAGAAGCCACTGCAATGAGAAGCCTGTGCACCGCAAGGAAGAGTAGCCCCCGCTCGCCACAACTAGAGAAAGCCCGCTCACAGCAACAAAAACCCAACAGAGCCAAAAATAAATAAATAAATTTTTAAAAAATAAAAAATAAAGTCTATTCCCTGTATCAGAAAACTTTCCTGAGGATTTCAGTATTCGCCACAGTACACTCTGAATTTCAGTTCTCACTAATTCTTCCCCATTTTGGTTTACCCTTCCCCAACTGAATTAAGACCCCATGTTGAGAAAGTACTAAGCAAATGTAAAAGAATAATTTGTACCTGGGAGATACACAGTTTATCATTTATTGGGCAAAGAAACAAATCATTACTCTTCTCACGGTCTGACCTACTCAGAATAAAAATGCTCTTTGGGTAATATTCCACATATACTAGTATTATGGTTATGCTGCAATCCCCAACCAGTGGGTTATGCAAGCCCTCTCCCTTCTTCAGTCAGGAGGCTCCAGACTATGGACAATGTAGATTCCAGAGTTCAAAGAGACATGAGAGTGCATGAGCAGCTAAGAGTGAGTAGAACTCAGAGTCCCAAATAGTATTTCTAGGTGTATTAGTAATTCTACCAATGAAGACAGTGGATGGTAGCGTATAAGGACTTTTCCAGAGGCAGCCTCCAGGCCAGCCTTGTCCAACAGAACTTTCTGTGACAAGGGAAATGCTCCATATCGGCAGTATCCAATATAGTACTCCCTAGTGACACGTGACTACTGAGAGCTTGAAATATGGTTAGTGCGGCAGAAAACTATTGGGTTGGCCAAAACATTCATTCATTTTTTTCCCTAAGATGGGTCTAGTAGAGCTTAGTTGTCTTTAGCTTCATTCGAAACAATTTTGCTAGACTGTATTGTGACAGCTGTCATATCAGCATGCATTTTTTAAAAAGGACATCAAAATTGGTGGATTTTTGTGTAGCCATTTTAATATTGAAGATGGAAGAAAAAAAGGAACTTTTTCAGCCTATTACACTTTATTATTTCAATAAAGGTAAAAACACAACTGTAAAAAAAGATTTGTGCAGTGTACAGAGAAGGTGCTGTGACTGATCAAACGTTTCAAAAGTGGTTTGCAAAGTTTCGTGCTGGAGATTTCTCGCTGGACGATCCTTCACGGCCAGGTAGACCAGCTGAAGTTGATAGCGATCAAATCGAGACGTTGATTGAGAACAATCAATGTTATATCACGCAGGAGATAGCCGACATACTCAAAATATCCAAATCAAGTATTGAAAATCACTTGCACCAGCTTGGTTATGTGAACCACTTTGATGTTTGGGTTCCACATAAGTTAAGGGAAAAAAACCTTCTTGACCATATTTCTGGATGTGATTCTCTATTTAAACTCAATGGAAACGTTCCATTTTTAAAACAAATTGTGACATGTGATGAAAAGTGGATACTGTACAATAATGTGGAATTGAAGAGATCGTGGAGCAAGTGAAATGAACCACCACCAACCACACCAAAGGCCGGTCTTCATCCAAAGAAGGTGATGTTGTGTATATGGTGGGATTGGAAGGGAGTCCTCTATTATGAGCTCCTTCCAGAAAACCAAACGATTAATTCCAACAAGTACTGCTCCCAATTAGATCAACTGAAAGTGGCACTTGATGAAAAACGTCTGGAATAAGGCGATGGAAAACGCATAATCTTCCAGCAGGATAATACAAGACCACAAGTTTTTTGATGACCAGGCAAAACCTGTTACAGCTTGGCTGGGAAGTTCTGATTCAACAGCTGTACTCACCAGACACTGCACCTTTGACCTCCATTTATTTCGGTCTTTACAAAATTCTCTTAATCGAAAAAATTTCAATTCCCTGGAAGACTGTAAAAGGCACCTGGAACAGTTCTTTGCTCAAAAAGATAAAAAGTTTGGGGAAGATGGAATTATGAATTTGCCTGAAAAATGGCAGAAGGTAGTGGAACAAAAGAGTGAATATACTGTTCAATAAAGTCCTTGGTGAAAATGATAAATGTGTCTCTTATTTTTTCTTAAAAACCGAAGGCACTTCTTGGCTAACCCAATAAATTTTCAATTTTATGTAAATTAACTTAAATGTAAATGTAAAGACCCACATATGAACAGCCCCTCTCAAGAGTAATGACATCACTCTACACAGGAAGCACAGCCCAGTTTGTTATCACAGGGCTGAGACCCATGTAACGAAACGAGCTTGGGCTTTGGAGGCTGGCAGACTAGGGTCTCTTACAAGCTGTATCACCTTGAAAGTACTTTATTGAGCCTCAGCTTCTCCATCTCTATGGTGGGGATCTCAACACCAATTTCTCAGGATGGTTGGGAGGAAAGGGCTTCCCTCCCACTATGTCTACCACACAAAACACTGTAAAACATTAGTCTCTCTCCCCTACCACGCCACCCCCCGATCCTCTCAATCCAAAAGAACTGTACACTTGGAACCTACCAGGCAATTATGAGATATAATGTCATGAACAATCAATAAAAACATCTGAGCTTCTTAGAAGTAAGCTAAGAAAGAAAAAAGAAAATCACATCTGGGCTTACATCTTAACTTGGCAAAAAGTTTTACGGCCTCAAAGCATTATAAACTGTACTCGTTTTTCAATATTTGGTTAATTACAACTGCGCTTTAGTAATGAGCCAGAAAGCTAAAGCATGCTCCTCTCTTATCTCATAAAGCATAACATTCTATAATAGAGACTATAAAAACCACATAATGTTGTTTAAACATTACTTTATATGATACAGTCTTCACAAGAAGCAGATTGAATATTCTCTACATTCCCGTGTGAGGGATGAACTATCCAGCATTGCTCTAGTGCTCAATAAATGTTTGATTGATTGTAAAGTAGATAGAGTTCATGAGTAATTACTGACATCCTTAATTGTATACCTGGCCTTAGCGATTATTAAAAGACTATTCACACACACATACATTATTCACGATATTCAGTGTAGCTTTATTTACAATGAATAAAGTGAACAACAACTTTAGCATTCCACTACAGTGGAATTATGTAAGTAAGCAAAGAGACCTTCATTCAGTGGATTTTGTTTGTTTGTTTTTTGCGGTACGCGGGCCTCTCACTGTTGTGGCCTCTCCCGTTGCAGAGCACAGGCTCTGGACACGCAGGCTCAGCGGCCATGGCTCACGGGCCCAGCCGCTCCGCGGCATGTGGGATCTTCCCGGACCGGGGCACGAACCCGTGTCCCCTGCATCGGCAGGTGGACTCTCAACCACTGCCCCACCAGGGAAGCCCTACAGCATAATTCTTTAAATTAAAAATATACATAGAAAAAAGGTGAAAACATTAATAATAACAGCTATTTTCATTAAGAGATGGAGCAACATATAATTTTTCCCTCACATGTCTATCTTCCTAGATTTCGGTAACGAGTACGTATGACTTTGAGAGTGGGTGGTGGGGCACAAATGCTTTTAAAGTTACTCATTTTGGTGGAGCCCCAGTCATCTTTGTTTCCCGTCATTTGAAAGCAGCTCACCATACTGCGGAAAGACAAGCACTCAAACCACAATACCTCAAATACGTTTTGGTCCCCTGCAGCCTGGCAACCAGGCAATGAGAGCGATTACAGAGCGCTCGGCCCATGCCCTCCCTGTGGCCACCACTGGCAACATCACCTTCTCCTCCCTGCCCTGAATGTTGGCACACCAGGTTCTGCACCAGCTCTTGGCTTGCTCCCCAGAGACAGGAACATATTAAGTGTGAAGAAGTACCCTCCTATAGCAACTACACACCTAAGTAACCTGTGTGAAAAGTCTTCATTGAGTCCCAAAGTTTTTTAAAATAGGAAGTCTATGGTCTAATAATTTTTGGAATGACTATTTGGAGGAAAACCACTTCAAGAGCTCAGAGAATGGAGCTTCTAACCCAGCTTGGGTTGCTGAGGAATACCTAGCTATAGAACTTCTGTGTGAATATAAGTTCACCAGGCAAGGAAGAAAGGGAGGAATGTTCCAGGTAGAGGAACAGTCAGTACAAAGGCGAGATGTCACAGGACAGTCAAAGAACTGTGGAGTAGCTTCGGCTGAAGCCAAGGTACAAGGTGAAAAGCCGAAAAGCCTAAGGGAACCTGGAAATGCAGACAACGTCTAGGCCATGAAAACTTCTTGCAAGCCATTCTAATGAATTTGGACTTGATCCCATCTGATCGGTGACTGATTTGAAGGAGTTAAATGGCCGCTAAGAACCATCCCTTTGGCTGCAGTGGGGAGGATGAATTGGGGGAGTAGAGAGCCTGCTGAGAGGCAGGGTACTTAGGTTGTGACTGCAATAGTTTAAGAAGGAAATGAGTCTTAAGCTAAACAAACAAGTGGGGATAAAGAAGAAAGGGCAGATTTGAGAGATACCTCAATAGCAGAATCCACAGGATGTGATGAACTGATAGATAAGAGAGAAAAGGAGGAGGGAGAACGGAAGGAATGTATGCCCACGGGATTCCTAACCAAGCTCTTCTGTGCCACGAACCGCTTTTGTAGTGGTGAGGCCAAGAATGTTTCTCAAAATGTTTTCAAGTGCATAAAGTAAAACACGTAGAATTAAGAGAAACTAGTAACACCGAAATACAGTTCTCCCCATGGAAGCCCTAAGAGCCTATGGCTTTCAACGTTTAGTCCATCTCAGAATCACTAGGAGCGCTTGTTAAAACAGACTGCTGGTTAAATAAGCTACAAGGGTATATTGCACAAAACAGGAAATATAGCCAATATTTTATACCTATAAATGGAATATATCCTTTAAAAATTGTGAATTACAAGGTTGTACACCTGAAACTTATAAAACATTGTACATCAACTACTTCAATTAAGAAATAAAACAGATTCCTGGCCCCCACCTCCAAGTTCCCATGATGCTGATGATGCTGGCCTGGGGAACACACTTAGGCACCATTTACTAGGGCGATGCCCAGGTTTCTGGCTAGAAAGCTAAGTGGACTTGGTACTGCTGATATGCTAGCTTACCTCTGTATCCCTAGAGCACATAGCTTGGTACACTGTATGAATTCAATAAATACTTTGTGAACAAATGAAGCAGCAATACAGATACAATAGTGAATTTAGTGCTTAATGTTTGGCTAAGTTATACCTTCACTTGGTTTTCGTTATGCTTCTTCTGTAATCCTTGGAAGTCCTAACGACAGCGGATTACACTGTTTTGATCTAATTTACAAGTCCTTGTTAGATTCAAAAAATGGCCTTCAAGTTGCCAGTTATATTCCTCTATAATAAGATAAACACTCAAGAGTACGCATTTACATTTCAAAATAATTCTTGGCCAATCTGTGAAAATGCTGAATCCTCTTTATTCATATATAGGGAATCTCTCTATTATTAAGGCTTACAGTATCAAACACTGAAAACTTCAAAGAAACTATCACTTTTAACAAACTCAGCACAGTTCAAAGAATTGCCCAGTAAAAAGTTTTTAGAGAATCTTTTGTAATAAATGGCCGAAAACTACTTTCAATTAGCATCTCAATAGTTTAGTAATAAATGGTTGTTTCTCTATCTCCTGACAGCACTTTAAAAAAGCATTTGTTTCCATAATATTTTAAGTATTCTGGTCCGTTCTCATTTACTATAACCACAGTGTAAAGTTGACACTTAGGTAAGATTTAGCCCAGCTTCATCTAAGTTACTACAAGTCAACTAAAAGAATCCCACTACTGGGCTTCCCTGGTGGCACAGTGTTTGAGAGTCCGCCTGCCAATGCAGGGGACACGGGTTCGTGCCCCGGTCTGGGAAGATCCCACATGCAGAGCGGCTGGGCTCATGAGCCACGGCCGCTGGGCCTGCGCGTCCGGAGCCTGTGCTCCGCAACAGGAGAGGCCACAACAGTGAGAGGCCCACGTACCGCCAAGAAAAAAAAAGAATCCCACTACTGAAGTCCACATGTATTTGTAAGGTGGCCTGCTCTGTGCTGGTTGCTATGGAGATTACAGAAACCAGAGAAAGTCAGAGACAATTCAGCTCTGTGAGCAGCGTTACCAGATCCCTTTGGTATTCTACCAAAAGGTGTATCTCCACAAACACGCCCTTCTCTGAAATATGTTATCTTCCCTTGGAATGAAGTTCCAGGACCTTTCCAAGTCCACACCACTCTACAAATTACACAACGCCCCCCCCACCCATCACTTGCCTGGGGCTGTCTTTTTTTCCTTCACATCTGCATTTCTGCCCCCCCCCACCCCCACCCACGCCAGCTCCCATCATCCCCATCATCAGTACCTATCAGGCAGGCCTCTGCGGCTGTCCCTTATCTTTCTCCTCCTCCCCAGAAGCTCCCTGCTGCACTCCCACTGCACAGCCTTTATCACATCACTCTCTCCCTCAGACACGTTCCTGGGCCAACCGAGAGCCTTGATCTGGCAACCAAGGTCCGTCATCATTTGATCCTAACCTGAGTTTCCGACCTAGTTCCTTCCTGCTTCTCCAAACACTTCACTCCAGCCAAACTGTCCTACTTCCTCTGATCAAAACATGCCTTTTGCTTCCATATTTCTTTTGCTCTGTTTCCTCCCTGACAATGATGCCCTGCATCTGTGAAAGTCTTATCCATCTATTAAGATCTAGCACATGAACGGCCCCCTTCTCCCCCAAGAGACTTCCTCATCCCAATAAACAATCTCCTCCCCACTTTCCGCGAAGTAAATTGTCACATATTTCAGATAACTGTGCACACGTCTCTTCTTGGCGTGACTGTAAGCTTCTACACAACAAGGATTGTGTGTCACACTTAACAACACTCATCCATCTGTTCAGCACAGCACACTTGCATTGAGAGTAATTCTCCATAAATACCTAACCCCAGGAACCACATCTCTGGGCCTCAGTACCTCTGCAAACTAGGCTCCTGTGGTACCTCTCTCAAAGGGCTTTGGTGAACTTCAAATGACATAACAAAATATTTCTTTTGAAAACACTCTACAAATTGAATTGGAAGGATAACGTAATTGGGGAGGCAAATGTGCATTCACACAATACCAAGGACCCAAACAAGACCGCATGCCCTCAAGCTCTAATGGTATCAGATGGCACAGGAATTCCAAGACGGCAAGGACCACTCCTGGCTCCACAGGATTCCTGGGAAACGTTTTCTCTGGAGAGAAGAATTTGAGGTAAACCCTGAGGGAGGTATAGGATCTCTATTAACAAACAGAAGAGGAGCAGCTAGGACAAAGGAAACCTACCAAGCCTTCCCAGCCTCTCTGAAACATCTTAATCCCCTAGTTAGTCATCGAGAATCTGAACACGGCAGTCAGAGGTTACTTAGAAATCTTTGGAACAGCACTGGGTGGTCTCCTTAGACAAGCACCACCACTTCCCCATCCAGAGGTCAGCGGCCACTGCAGGAAAGGAAACAGAATGTTCCTTCAGTGGGGAACAACAATAAATTTGTTAAACTTTAGCTTTCTATACACTTATCTTTCTAAATGACTTACTTGTACTTGGCTACGGCCTCTATTAAAGAACCTATCATTGCATTCATCAGCCTACATTTCACAACTTTTTCCTGAGAGTGCAGGCTTAGCAAATATTTTCACGGGCCAATATGGACTCTGGGTTCTGTAAAGCAGGACCCGAAGCCCACCACCAGGATCACCACCATGATCCTGCATTTCCTCCGATATAGACATTGAACTAATATTTGCAGGGAGACAGAATTAACAACTAAGGTGAGTCATAGGATTTTAATTACGAAAAAATAGCTTTGAAAGCAGACGTACAGAAAAGGCCAATCAGTGGCAAATTTCCTATTGTTTCCTTTCCTGTTATGTCTACATGGTGATATCTAGCTAGTCTCCAAAAATACCCCATACACAAATATTTTTAGAATATTTGTATAACATGCTTATCACTACCTATATACGTTTAATATAAAAGAAAAGTTTGAGAAAACACTTCTGTGGACTAGTAAGCTTGCTATACTTGCTTAGAAAACTGAATAGCACATATACCTGTTGCAGAATCCAAATAAGACAGTTTACTTCACTTTACCATGTAACCTAGTAGCTAACAGCAAGAAACAATCTGGCTAGGCACACAGTAACAAGAAGGAAAGCTAAATACATTTTTCATGCCTGGCATGGAAAATCTAATGGAAGGCTACATTTCCTATAAACTCTAATTAGATGAGAAAGGGAAATCAGAGGATTTTGCTTTGATCCTGGGATCTGTCTTTATCATAGTACCAACTTGTGTAACACAAAAGCAGCTTATTAATTCTGCATTCCAATTTCACACAGCAAAGCCTTTTAGGCTAAAACAAAATGCAGTCTATGCTGACTGTCTAGAGAGATTGGGCTAATTTACGTGATGTAAGGGATGCTTTATTCATAGAAGGAAGGTAGGTTAAGCTCTCCGGAGGTAACAACTTCAGCTCTGGAACAGCCGCTCTGGACCACTTAAGCAATATCAATAGTTCACTTACGACACTTACACATCTTGGTTAATGTGGCATAACAAAACTGGAGGATCTTTACGCCAAAGTAATTTTTTCCTCTGGGACGGTAAGAAAAGGATGACAAAAGCCTTCATCCTGAGCATGCTAACTAAAGAGTACAGTATACTGAAGTCATAGTTGCTACACCCACCCAGACTGGTTTCAACTTTTCTCTTAAGATTTGGAGGGTGGAAAGAGGGTACATCATTTCCAATGTAGTGGTTAAAAAGCTCGTGAAAAAAGGTTCACTTTCCATTATACTATATGTAATAAAGTTTGATTAAAAATGATAGTGTCTTTTTTTTTAATGCATCACAATTTTTATTTTGCATGTTCCCAAAGGGAGTAACTCCAAACAGTGTGAAACCTTATTTATCTGGCATCAAGAGAGTAGAGCTCTGGAGGAGTGGTTTCCTGAATAACAAACACTCTGCCATTCATTTGCCTGGAGTGGAAGTGTCTCTCCTGCCAGCACTCCTCCCTTCTGTGCCTCCCCTCCTCCACTCTGCCTGGCCAGGCTGGCTGTCACTCATGGCATCTCAGTCACCTGGCCTCAGAAGTAACATGTGACCCAAACTGGACCAATCTCAGCCAACACTCCCTGGATATCGTGGTATATCTAGAAGTAGGCATGTGACCCAAACAAGGTCTGTGCCCTTTCACTTAATTTTGTGTACAGACATTGAGAGGAAGAGAGTTTGTTTTCTTCTTTATCCAAAAGCCCCAACCTTGCAGATTTGGAGCAAAAACAACAGAACCCTAAGAAATTCCACTTAACCTCCTGAGTACTGCTTTGCCTCAAGCCAGCCCTGCGTTTGAACTAGTAGTTACACGATCAACATTTTCAAGATGGGTTTTTATCGCTTGCAACTAAAAGAATTGTGATTCAATGTCTAGACATCATCTGATTTAAAGTTACCTGATGTTACAGGAACACTTCCCCAAACAAACTGCATGCTTCTCTACCTTAGTTTAAAAAAAAAGCCATAGTCAACGTAAATTAACCTTTTCTTATTGATCTAGTCACTTACATCGTAACATATGATATTCTCGAGCCCTACTGTATTATCCAGGGATAACTGACTCTTCACTACATAGGTCAGTACTGCTTTGTAACAGATTCCTGTGTTTATGACATTGTAAGCAACATAACACTGCCTGAGTGTGTGGGAGCCAGATGTGAATTTGTCCTCCCTTGTAGCTGCCTCTATTGCCATATCCCACGACAACAGACCATTTACTGACCAGAAACCATTTACTAAAGGGGAATAAATTAAGACATGCCAAGCTAGTTGCTGTGAATGACTAATCACACCCTGCCCTTTGTTTACACAAGAAACAGAGCTTCACTCAAGTTAAACGATAAACAAACAAACAAAAAGATGGGGGGGGCAGGAAGTACAGGCTACCCAAAGGCAGCCACTGTAACAGAGCCCAGCCCCCCACTTTCTGCCCCCCATCTGCTTCTGTCTGCACAACACGTACCACCCTCACCACTGCCCGGGCCGGTGGCAACCCTTGTTGCCTCTAGTGACCACCTTTTTCTGGGCGGTGAATCACCTTTCTCACAGCTAATTGGCTTCATTTCTCAGCTTCCCAAGGGTAACTTCCTGGAAGAGGAATGTGGTTTAGCTCTTCTTTTTGAGCTAGACCAACATCCTGCCAGCATCACCCAAAATCAGCTTACGGACAGCTATCTCTGGCTTGTGTGTCCACCTGGACATAATCAGTGGTAGCCAAAGAGAGGTCCCTTTTATTTATTCATTATTTATTTAATAATTTATTTAACAAACATTTACACAGAACTTAGTAGAAGCAAGGCAAATACTTTTCTAAGTTCTCTTCAAATATTCATTAATTTAATACTCATAATAAACCAATGAGGTAGGTACAATTGTTTTCCCATTATACAGATGAGAAAACTGAGGCATACAGAAGTAAATAATTGCCCCGAGGTTCACAGTTAATAAGTGGATATGAGATGAGACCGTCTTGGGGGAAGAGTTTATACTGTTAAGCACTAAGCCACAGAAAATTTCACAATCAGTTAGGGCTGTATGAAGCTGGGCATGCACACATTCTGAAATGACTTTAGTATACATTCATTCACCCATTCATTCATTCATTCATTCAAATTTTTTGAGCAACTATTATGTGCCAGACACATTTTAGTCTCTGAGGAAATAGCAGTGAACAAAACACACAAAGACCTTGCCTTGAAGGAGTTTATATCTGATATTAAGATTACCCTGCTCATCTTTGTTGGTGATGTAGCACACTTAGTGTGCTTTAAATACATACTTTTATTCTTGTTCTATAGTCTATATATAGCCATATTATTATGGTATGCATTTGTTAGACTTCCGAAAAACTGAATAAATAGCAACAATCAGAGTTGTTGGCTCTAACCTATCTGGATTACTTATTCACTCTGTCAGGAACTATACGAAGTGTGCATTCTTTAATTTATACATATATACTCCAAGCCTATGTGCTCTATCTAAAGTTCAATAGATGGACATCTAATCTACCCAATCTTGCAACTGTCCTGAGAGCCTATCTCATTCTCATTATTTACAATTAATTTAAAAAACCTTTCCATAGCGTGCCCCACAATGTATTAAATGTGTTGCATGTCTTACTTCATTTAACATTCATGCCCATCCTGAGGTGGGTACTATTATTCCTTTATACAGATGAGGAAGCTAAGGCTCAAACACCTAGTAAGCGGCAAAGCCAGAATACAAACCAGGATCTGCTTGAGCTCCACTATAGACTATTGGGAAAATATCACCCACTGTGATAGACATGTTATTACAGCCTCATGGCACAAAGAACTATCTGCTAAGGTGTAAAATAATCTTTATCTTTCTAAATACTATCATCAGCATAAACTGCCTAATTAATATTAATTTTCATATTAGTTAATATGACTATTAATTAATTAATATTACGCAGAGTATAACCTTGGGCTTCAGTCTAAGAATACACACAATAATTGTCCACTACATGGTCTATAAAGTGGATTGCTTTCTTTGGGTGATAAACTCTGGTATGAGATTACTCATAATAATGAGTAATTATTAATGTAATGTAATGGAGAGGATATGGAGAAAAGGGAACCCTCCTACACTGTTGGTGGGAATGTAAATTGGTGCAACCACTATGGAAAACAGTGTGGAGGTTCCTCAAAAAACTAAAATTAGAACTACCATATGACCCAGCAATTCCACTCCTGTGTATATAGATGAAAAAAACAAAAACACTAATTTGAAAAGATAATGCACCCAATGTTCATAGCAGCATTATTTACAATTGTCAAGATATGGAAGCAACCCAAGTGTCCATCAACGAATGAATGGATAAAGAAGACGTATAGATATATACAATGGAATACTACTTAGCCATAAGAAAGAATGAAAATTTTCCATTTGCAGCAACATGGATGAACTTGGAGGGCATTATGCTCAGTGAAATAAGTCAGACGGAGAAAGACAAATACTGTATGATATTACTTATATGTGGGACCTAAAAAGTACAACAAAGTAGTGAATATATAACAAAAAGGAAGCAGACTCACAGATATAGAGAACAAACCAGTGGTTACCTGTGAGGAGAGGGAAGTGGGGAGGGGCAATACAGGGGTACAAGATTAAGAAGTACAAACTATTAAGTATAAAATAAGCTACAACGATATATTGTACAATACAGGAATACAGCCAATACTTTATAATAACTATAAATAGAGTATAACCTTTAAAAATTGTGAATGACTATATTGTACACCTATAACTTATACAATATTGTACAGCAACTATACTTCAATTTTTAAAAATTCTTCTGTTTTCAATAATGGCAGTAGCAATGAAAAACAGATTAAATATTTAAAGTAACTTCTCTTAGGTCACAATAGTTGCTTGGAAGAATAAATTCTGATAATTATAACTGTTTAAATTCTCATTACTTTAATGAAACCTATTGCATATTTATTGAGGCAGGTGTTGAAGAAAAACAGGTGAAATGGTTTATAATTTTCAAGGTTTCCATCAGACACATCTCCAATAGTTCACAGCTACAAAAGAAGTCCTTAGTGGACAAAATTTCATTCAGTCAAATGGCCTATAGCTGGACCAATGTCCCGGGGTCTCAATTAAGAGTTGTTATTCTTCAGGGAACAAAGCCAGGAACAACGATCAACCTTTTGGCTCCCCTTTCCAACTTCTTCTAAGGAATTTTTTGGAAACTGATGTTGATGCCGGAAGAACAACAAACAACCTCCATTTGCAAGTGGAGCAAAAAAACAGAAGCAGGTGGTCGAGTAGCTAAACTGGCAATGGTTCTAGCCAGTAGCTGGATGGCCTGACTTCAGTCTTGGCCAAGGTCACCAGTGACTCCCCAATGCACAGCTGTACAGTGGCCAGTCCTTCCTTTACAAGAAAATGCTTGTGCACCGCAGTGAGAAGCCCGTGCACCACAACAAAGAGTAGCCCCCGCTCGCCGCAACTAGAGAAAGCCCGCGCGCAGCAACGAAGACCCAACTCAGCCATAAATAAATAAATACATAAATAAATTTTAGAAAAATGCTTGTGAAAGACAAGAAAAGGCGTGGCTAAGAAAACACACACCTGAACATAGAATCTGCTAGTGTCATAATGGCCATTAGAAGATCAGCCCATTGATTTAAAATGCTCATGGCAAAAGAAGGAACAGCTAAGATGCACAGAAATTCTTGGTGGGGATGGGTAATTTATATTCAAGAAATTTATTTTAAGGTATCAATCATCAAAACTATCCCTCTGTCCATCCCTCACTCCTAGTGATCATCCTTTATACAGTTCATAGTTCCTTTTACGTGACTCTAGGACTTTGTACTGTTGCCTTGATCGCTGGTTCACACATACCTGAGCAAACTTAAGAAATTCCATTACCACACTCTGGGCCTTGATAGTTTCTTCAGGAAAAAAAAAAAAAAAAAATGAGGTACAATTGACCTTTGAACAACAGGGCTTTGAACTTCACTGGTCCACACATATGCAGGTTTTTTTCAAATACTGCAGTACCATAGGATCTGCAGTTGACTGAATCAGCAAATTCCGAATTGCGGATATGGAGGGCCAGTTATAAATTACACTTGGATTTTCGATTGCACAGAGAGTCGGCACCCCTAACTCCTGCATTGTTCAAGGGTCAGCTGTACTAGACTAAATAATCACTACGACTTGTTCAAGCCTTTCCATTTCAGCATTATAAAATTAAAACATCTTGACTTTCTCCTATGCTAGCAAATTCCACACCAGCCCCTCCTCACTCTCCATGACTGTACATTAACAACTGTCCTACACTTTAAAACCTATTGACTAGGATGCCTAATACAATCATGATCATGGTTCACTCAAATTAAAATTTGAAAACCATACCACAGGGTTTTCTTGGTTTATTGGGTTTTTTTTTTTTTGCGGTACGTGGGCCTCTCACTGCTGTGTCCTCTCCCGTTGTGGAGCACAGGCTCCGGACGCGCAGGCTCCGCGGCATGTGGGATCTTCCCGGACCGGGGCACGAACCCGTGTCCCCTGCGTCGGCAGGCAGACTCTCAACCACTGCGCCACCAGGGAAGCCCCATACCACAGTTTTGAATCATTGAATCCATCACACGTTACATTCTCAGGCAGAAAAATACTACTCTTCATGAGTATTTGAAGATAACCTCTCAGTTTGGAATAAAACCTATCTGGTACTTCCTAGTAAAAAAAAAAAACCCAAGTATTAACCAAGTTTTAAATGCAACATTTTAGACCCATCACACCCATTCTGGTGTCTGGATATACTGTTTGGAGCTGTATAAGTCAAAGTGTCCAGAGAAAGGGACTCGTCAATTTTGGCCGAACTGCCAGCACGTATACAAGATGTTCCTCTGTAAACACGGTTAAGCAATACAAGGAATTAGGCAAGGTAAGTGCTGCCCATGGCTGATGAAAAGAATAATTTTTAATTCTACTTACAGCTATATTTGTAAATCACTGAAGAAGAAAAATCAAGTACATCTGTTTTCCCCCATTTGGGTCAGAAGTCCATGAAAAACTGCAAGTTAACCATGGTGATCTGAAAAAAACCCAGTACCCTGGGTGGTCCTTTTTAGGAAGGTACACGCACATACATTTATGTTATCACTATCACTCCAAAGCTACAGTTTTCCAAGTAAAACGTCAGTAACACAGTTTGAAGGCTGAAATTTTATAAACCAAAATTAAGATGCCTCTTAGAACAAGCTCATTTAAGTCTTTAGAAGGATTAAAATGAGAATTTTACAGCCCAAATATTTGATCTTTTAAAGGAAGCACTTTCTATGGAGAAAGATTATAAACTATTCTGTGGCTTATTCCAGGAAGAAATTTTTGAAAAATATGCCAATAGCTAAGGGATGTGGAATTAGGCAGATAAGTCTAAATTATGCATTTGTGAACCATTTCAGGCCCTTCCCTTATAGCCTTGGATGAGACTTTTGGCCTCTACTCCAAAGTACAAATCAAGACTGAGAGAAGCAGAAACTTTTATTTTTCAACTGCATAAATGGTCATAGCTGATAAGAGAGCAGGGAGACAGATCACCTCTGTGCTTCACCAGCTCCAACTCAGGGAGCTGACCAGCACCAGCACTGGGTGGGGATCACTTATAATAGGCACCCAGTAGAAGTTATATTAATCTGAACAGGTGAGCGACTCAACTAGCTACCACAGAGTCCATTAGCACTTCTTCCTGAAGCAGAGTTTCTTAGGCTTCTCAGGTCACTGATTTATACACAACCACTGTAAGTTCAATTATTACAATCTCCATCCCCATAAGCAAAGCAGAAGCAGCAAACTACAAGGAGGGAAGCGGCTACAAAAAGCGGCAAAGAAAATTCCAAGTGATAATCTGATAACAAAATGGGAAAGGAAAAAAGTAAAAGGGCAAGGAAAACATTCAAAAATCATATATATTTAGGGTTATTTATTGTAGGAGCAAACCCTACTGATCTCAATACCTCCAAAGACATCACTATATTGCAGAATAAGAGATGCTTTCATAAATAATGATGATCTTGATTAATTACATGAAAGGTCAAGCTACATTCAGAATAGCTAAGAGGAAAAGGATAATTAACATGTTTTACAAAAATTTTCTTAAGACATTTTTAAATTAGGGTGCTAAAGAGAGAAACTTACGTATCCACAAAGCCTGATAAAATGCTTTAATCTAAGAAATGTTAGTAATCTAAGAACTGTTAAAGCCCAAAGCTCCCTATGAATAATTATACAGATATTGAGATACTCAGAAATGTCGTCAGCTACTGCCTCAGAGGATAGAATACTCAGAAGCAGTACCATATGTGCCAAAAGGGGTGTTTTCCCAGCACAATGCTCCAGTCAATTCTACCTTGAAACCACTGCCATGAATTTCAAATGTGATTTATCAATGTGCGAAATCTCTAGAGTCACAGTACCAAAAAAAGGCTAAACTGACATGAACGTGGATTGGACCCCCTTTCACTAAATACCCACACCCCGACACCTTACTCTGCAGGTTATGGGAAATAGCTTCAATTCTAAATGTTAGAAATACTTTCACAAACAGTCCTGACCCTCCTTCACAGCAGATATTTTAGGATCACGCGTCAACGGCATAAGCTTCTGCACTTTCATATCACATTGGCAAGGCTGAATGGCTCACTTCTGATATTAATTTTCTCCTTTAATGGAAAAGTAACTAATCTATTCCCCATAAAGAAATAACTAATGAATACCATTATGACTCGCTTGAGAGAACAGACTAGCTATTGAAAAACTATGTAAATGATAGCAATGAGAAAGTAGTCTGACCATGTCATATTCTATTTCACTAAATATAATCCATATAAATATGTTTTTTTCTTTTTTTATATTTAATGGTTTTTTCTTTATCTTTAATATAATGTTTGATCATGGAAAATAACATAATGTTAAAAAGATGTAAGTTATAAAGCATGATAATGCCATGGAAAACAATGAACAGACCACAGGATCCAAGAGGTAGAGCTTTACCAAAAACCTGCGTCATCCAGGTGCACCTCTCCCTGACCCCTGGCTCCTAAGGTGATTTGTTCACATCCACATAGAAATGTTCCCATATTATTTATTATATTTGGAAAATATATTACCAAATATTTCAAACGATTCTTCTACCTGCCTTATTAGTTTGCTTGGGTTGCCACAAAAAAAAAAAAAAAAAAAAAAAACCCACAGACTCTACGGCTTAAACAGAAATTTATTTTCTCACAGTTCTGAAGGCTGGAAGTCCAAGGTCAAGGCAGTTGGTAGGGTTGGTTTCCTCTGAGGTCTCTATCCTTGGCTTGCAGACGGCCACATTCTTACTGTGTCTTCACAGTAAGAAGACTGTCCTTCTGTGCACGCACACCACTGGAGTCTCTGCATGTATCCCAATTTCCTCTCCTTATAAGGACACCAGTCAGATCAGATTAGGGCCCACTCTAAGACCTCATTTAACTTAATTATCTCTTTCAAGGCTCTGTCTCCAAAGACAGTTATTGATACATATTCTGAGGTACTGGGAATGAGGGCTGCAGCATATAAATTTTGGGGGGACACAATTCATCCCATACCACTGCCCAAATGAAATTCAAAGCAAATATTCCAGTAAGTTTCTGGTGCTGTGCATCTCAGTACTCTTCAAAGCAAGTTAAGGAAATGTCCCACCTAGAAGGCTAACATTCATTCGGCCACAAGAAATGCCCACAAGGGGCTTTCCTGGTGGTGCAGTGGTTGGGAGTCCGCCTGCCAATGCAGGGGACACGGGTTCGTGCCCTGGTCCAGGAGGATTCCACATGCCGCGGAGCGGCTGGGCCCGTGAGCCATGGCCGCTGAGCCTGCGCGTCCGGAGCCTGTGCTCCGCAACGGGAGAGGCCACAGCGGTGAGAGGCCCACGTACCGAAAAAAAAAAAAAAAAGAAATGCCCACATAAACAAGAGAAGCACTTCCAGAATATGAAAAATGTATCTCTTCTTTATGGGCTTACTTTATGTGCCAGCCTCTCTCTTTGGGTCCTATAGTAGGTCCCTGTAAGAAGAGGGTTTTGACCAAATCTCTGAGATCTATCCTCTCTCTACCTCTGTTAGACAGCAAACCATTGGAAGCACGTGATCTCAAATAAAGGCCACGTAATGCCATTTCCAGTGTATGAAGAAAACAAGTGACTTTTAGTTCCTCACTGTCAGTGTTAGAAACAGAGGTAAAAATCAGGGCAGATTGCTCCCTCCAAAGCCAGGCTACGCTAATTAAAATTACAGTAATTCACATTTTCAAGTGTTTATCTTCTGCAATAGAGATAAACTCATTAGCTTACAACCTATCGTTAAGTGGAAGAACCATAATACCAAATGGTGAATATTATACAATACTGTTACTAGAGAGAATACATCAAATGTAGAAATAAAAAACACAAAGACAGAAGAAGAGACCTTAAAAAATAACAGTAGGTTATTTCTGGTGGTGGGATCACAGATAAATTTTGATCTCTGTTCTTTACACTTTTTGATAGTTCCACATTTTCATCCATGAAGTGTTAAATCTTATTTTCGGCTATATGGATGCACAGGTCAAAATGACAGCCTACTGTCCTGAAGGACCCTCATGGGGTAGACCTTAGCCCAGATGACACAGTCTCATATCCAAACAAAATCTGGGAACTAGCAAGAAGCTTAATCACCTCCTGTGAGCCTTTCATGACAACCAGTCTGATCACATGGACATTTATCATTTCACTGATACAAAGACATCTGGCATGTCAACAGCTCAAAGGCCAACCAATGATTACCCAGAATCCAATGTAATCCCTCTGACATTCTATACATTTGCCTGATTAATTTAGTGTCAGATTTTTACGGGGATTCTGTTCAAAAACCAGGGAGGAAACAAACCGCTAAAAAGCATGATCTCCCTTGTGCACTGTGCAAGAAAGAAACAGCAAAAGGGGTGACACCCCAATTTATAATTACTTTTCCATGTTTCAACACAACTGTTTCAACTCAAGGGAAGGAGGGAAATGTCACTTCTGGACAATAGCCCTTGCTGTACTAGATTATTTTCCATTGTCTCTTTCTAAAGACTTAGTGGCGAGGCAGCTGTCTTGTAGGCAGCAGGTCCTCTTAACCCGGATCCCTAAGGAATCACTTCCTAAAGAGATTAATAACAGAGCCAAACAGAAGTGGCTTTGAAGCTTACACGCTCTTTTAAAGGCAGGCAGCACTTAGTTCAAAAGGGTTCCACTGGGATCCAGTCTGGCTTTCCAAATAGTTATCAGTTGGGCAATATTTAGAAATCACCTGCTCCCAAAGGCTACCGAACACTCTGAATACACTACGAAGACCTGCCAGACACCCGAGTCATAGCTATACCGGCTGAGGGAAGGCTTGGAAACACCCAAGGGCAGGCGCTGGCCCAGCACAACCCCACAGCAAGACACTTTCCACTGGCAATTCCAAGTGGAAAATGGCCCCCAAGAAAGTTACCTAAGCAGCGTTACATCCAACAATACGGTGACCAAAATTAGTCAAGAGAGCAAGCAGGGTATCTGTACAACCTGACCATAGGGGGACTGGGCCTCCAGGAACAAACCCAACAGGTGACCCACAGGACACCTCAGAGAGGACAGCTCTGGCCCTCCTAATGCAGGCTTTCCCCTCCTCTTTGCCTTTCCCCACCTCCCCTCCTCTACACCAATTCCCTCCTGGTTCTTCACCTCTGTCCTGCTCTGCTCTGGCCGGCCAGGTATGGTTTGGACCACGGCCAGGACCATGCCATCTGCAGACTCCCAGTCTTGACCAGCTGAAGCCCTTCAACCTTTCAGCTGGCTGGGAGAGACTGTGGGATCCCATCAGACATTGGTACACAATCTGAGATGGCCCCTATCATCTAAAAACAGAAACTGTTCACAGATGCAAGCATCATCTGGAAAAGACCGCCATGATCCTTGAATCGCACTCCGTCTTTCCTACCTTGATCTGTTATCAAGGTAGGAAAGACCTTAATGACTGAGAAGCTCTTCCAACTCACTCCTAAAGGGTCAGCTGTGGACATTCCATCACAGAGAGGTACGTGGGTGCCGCGTTACACACAATCACAAACACACTGATTTTTACTTTTGCTAAAAGGACCCCAAAACCTTCTCTGTACCATCACACCAAACAATGACACACACACACACACACACACACACACACACACACATCCATATATATGAAAGAAAGCATGATTTTAGGGAATAAAGGCAGGTCTTAAATAACAGCAATAATAATAATTATTATTATTACTATTTTAATTAGAAGTTTTCACCACCTCCTTAGGACAGTAAAAGATGCTTCTCCCAGCACCTTTCTTCATGTGACCCTAAAGGGCTCCAGAGACTTATAACATCTCCTGATTTTAAGGCTCTGTCACTTCCGTATTATATTCCAGGATGACTGACACCTGGTTCTCACTAGATGATGCTTTAACTCAACGTTTTCCAAAAAGTTTTTGCTTGTATGTCTTCTAAAAGAACTATGACAACTATGTTTCCCCTTGCACATGTTTAAGTTGACACCTAAGTTTTTTCATCTCAAATTTCAATAGTTGAAAGAATCTAATTTCCAAGGAATCATATAATGACATTTGAAACTTAAAGTGTAACATGATTCTCTAAAATGTATCCAACTGAATCAAAACACCAGAGCTATTTGCTATCTACCACTATTCATTAAAAAAAAACTGAGAAGCTCTTGTATAACAAAAATTTTCATTGTTCCTTATTCCCTTTGAATTTATATGTCCATTCCAGCATTCCCACAGAAATTTATCTTAACGTAAATATTTTTGTTTGAAAATTTTATCAGTCATTCTAACATATATCTCTGCAAATTAAGTATGAACAATATATATGCATAATTTACAGAAAATTTTATATATACGTAAATATCTTATGGTCTCAAGAAACTTTAAAAATTTACATATAAATATAAATATTGTGTGGGACAGGATCTTTTTTAATTTACATACATAAAAATACAAATGTGAATATCTAAGTTTCCTGTAACCATAAGTCTCATTTTTTTATCTGAATTGATGTACGTTAGTTATTAGTTATATACAACTGATAAAACCATAAACATTATAATTTTATAAATGATTATTAAAATAAAAACTAGTTGTTAGAAATGCATTACTTAATGAGATGAATGAGCCACTTTTTCCAATTAAATTATGCATCTTTACATACATATTGCTAAAATGAGACAAAATTCAGCATTAGTTTTATTCCTATCTGGCTCTCCCCCTTTTTTAATCTAAAAGCTGAGAAATCTTCTTCACACAACTAACTACTTGGAAATTCAAATTTGTTGTAGTAATTTTCCTCACTAGTTTGAATTCCTTCTGGGACATATGCCAAAAACAATCTCAGGGTGATCTGTCATCAAAATTATTTTTAATGATCAACTGAAAACTCAATTAAGTCCTCTCTCAATTTGTGGAAAATAAAGGATTGGACGCCACCTGAACTGCAAAAGTATTTGTTATCCTGTCATTAGAGCCATTAATTTTCATCAACACCAACAACACTATTTCAATCATCCTTTTGTTTGGAACACAGGAGTTTTTCTACGTCGGGGTCTGAAGGGTCCCCTAGTAAGATTAGAGATGGGTAGGAGATTGGCCTTTCTCTTGTCCAGAGATAGATCTATCAGGGAAAGGAGTACGGTGCGAAAGGAGACTACAGGTAATAAAGAAAGAACACATATGAAAGTTGAGATCTAGAAATAGATTCCCTGAAATCCACTCATACCCCTCACCACGACCTCACACTCATCAGTAGCCTATGGGTCCGTGAACCCCTGTCTGAAGATCTCCCCTTGACGCTGCAATGTGCTATTTGGTCACAACTTTGAAAACAACACAGGGCTGGGAGCTTTGTTCTTCACTCCTACAGTAAGGCAATTCTGTCTGCATCACCTCTCATTTTACCTTCCCATTATTAATAATACAAAACTTTTAATGGCTTTCAGTTTATTAGGGAAAAAAACCTCATATAAACAATGCCCTTATTGGGCTTTTTCAGAATCAAAATAGAAAACCCTGTATTTTGTACAGACCAGCCAATTACTGTATTTGTTTTTTTAACATCTTTATTGTCCAAATTATTTTTTTTTTACATCTTTATTGGAGTATAATTGCTTTACAATTGGTGTGTTAGTTTCTGTTTTATAACAAAGTGAATCAGTTATACATACACATATGTTCCCATATCTCTTCCCTCTTGCGTCTCCATCCCTCCCACCCTCCCTATCCCACCCCTCTAGGTGGTCACAAAGCACTGAGCTGCTCTCCCTGTGCTATGCGGCTGTTTCCCACTAGCTATCTATTTTACGTTTGGTACTGTATATATGCCCATGCCACTCTCTCGCTTTGTCACAGCTTACCCTTCTCCCTCCCCATATCCGCAAGTCCATTCTCTAGTAGGTCTGTGTCTTTATTCCCTTCTTACTCCTAGGTTCTTCAGGAGATTATTTTTTCTTAGATTCCATATATATGTGTTAGCATACGGTATTTGTCTTTCCCTTTCTGACTTACTTCACTCTGTATGACAGACTCTAGGTCCATCCACCTCACTACAAATAACTCAATTTTGTTTCTTTTTATGGCTGAATAATATTCCATTGTGTATATGTGCCACATCATCTTTATCCATTCATCCGATGATGGACACTTAGGTTGCTTCCATCTCCTGGCTATTGTAAATAGAGCTGCAATGAATATTTTGGTACATGACTCTTTTTGAATTATGGTTTTCTCAGGGTATATGCCCAGTAGTGGGATTGCTGGGTTGTATGGTAGTTCTATTTGTAGTTTTTTAAGGATGTCCATACTGTTCTCCATAGTGGCTGTATCAATTCACATTCCCACCAGCAGTGCAAGAGTGTTCCCTTTTCTCCACACCCTCTCCAGCATTTATTGTTTCTAGATTTTTTGATGATGGCCATTCTGACCGGTGTGAGATGATACCTCATTGTAGTTTTGATTTGCATTTCTCTAATGATTAATGATGTTGAGCATTCTTTCATGTGTTTGTTGGCAATCTGTATATCTTCTTTGGAGAAATGTCTGTTTAGGTCTTCTGCCCATTTTTGGATTGGGTTGTTTGTTTTTTTCTTATTGAGCTGCATGAGCTGCTTGTAAATTTTGGAGATTAATCCTTTGTCAGTTGCTTCATTTGCAAATATTTTCCCCCATTCTGAGGGTTGTCTTTTGGTCTTGTTTATGGTTTCCTTTGCTGTGCAAAAGCTTTGGATTGCAAGAATCAACATTGTGAAAATGAATCTACTACCAAAAGCAATCTACAGATTCAATGCAATCCCTATCGAAATACCACTGGCATTTTTCACAGAACTAGATCCAAAAATTTCACAATTTGTATGGAAACACAAAAGACCACGAATAGCCAAAGCAATCTTGAGAACAACAAACAAAGCTGGAGGAATCAGGCTCCCTGACTTCAGACTATACTACAAAGCTACAGTAATCAAGACAGTATGGTACTGGCACAAAAACAGAAAGATAGATCAATGGAACAGGATAGAAAGCCCAGAGATAAACCCATGCACATATGGTCACCTTACCTTTGATAAAGGAGGCAAGAATATACAGTGGAGAAAAGACAACCTCTTCAATAAGTGGTGCTGGGAAAACTGGACAGCTACATGTAAAAGTATGAGGTTAGAACACTCCTTAACACCATACACAACAATAAGGTTAAAATGGATTAAAGATCTAAATGTAAGGCCAGAAACTGTCAAACTCTTAGAGGAAAACATAGGCAGAACACCCTATGACATAAATCGCAGCAAAATCCTTTTTGACCCAACTCCTAGAGTAATGGAAATAAAAACAAAAATAAACAAATGGGACTTAACATATTTATTGGAGTATAATTGCTTTACAATGGTATGTTAGTTTCTGCTGTATAACAAAGTGAATCAGCTATATGTATACATATATCCCCATATCCCCTCCCCTTTGTGTCTCCCTCCCTCCCTATCCCACCCCTCTAGGTGGTCACAAAACACCCAGCTGATCTCCCCTGCAATGCAGCTGCTTCCCACTATCTATTTTACATTTGTTGGCGTATATATGTCAATGCTACTCTCTAACTTCGACCCAGCTTACCCTTCCCCCTCCCCGTGTCCTCAAGTTCATTCTCTACGACTGCATGTTTATTCCTGTCCTGTCCCTACATTCATGAGAACTATTTCTTTTTTTTTTTTTTTTTTAGATTACATATATATGTGTAGGCATACAGTATTTACTTTTCTCTTTCTGACTTACTTCACTCTGTATGACAGACTCTAGGTCCATCCACCTCAGTACAAATAACTCAATTTCATTTCTTTTTATGGCTGAGTAATATTCCATTGTATTTAAGTGCCACATCTTCTTTATCCATTCATCTGTCGATGGACACTTAGGTTCCTTCCACATCCTGCCTATTGTAAATAGAGCTGCAGTGAACATTGTGGTACATGACTCTTTTTGAATTATGGTTTTCTCAGGGTATATGCCCAGTAGTGGGATTTCTGGGTCATATGGTAGTTCTATATTTACTTTCTTAAGGAACCTACATACTGTTTTCCAAAGTGGCTGTAACAATTTACATTCCCATCAACAGTGCAAGAGGGTTCCCTTTTCTCCATATCCTCTCCAGCATTTATTGTTTGTAGATATTTTGATGGTGGCCATTCTGACCAGTGTGAATTGATACCTCATTGTAGTTTTGATTTGGATTCCTCTAATAATTAGTGATGCTGACCATCCTTTCATGTGTTTGTTGGCAATCAGTATATCTTCTTTGGAGAAATGTCTATTTAGATCTTCTGCCCATTTTTGGATTGGGTTGTTTGTTTTCTTGATATAGAGCTGCATGAGCTGCTTGTATATTTTAGAGATTAATCTTTTGTCAGTTGCTTCGCTTGCAAATATTTTCTCCCAAGCTGAGGGTTGTCTTTTCGTCTTGTTTATGGTTTCCTTTGCTGTGCAAAAGCTTTTAAATTTCATTACGTCCCATTTGTTTATTTTTATTTCCATTTTTCTAGGAGATGGGTCAAAAAGGATTTTATTGTGATTTACGTCATAGAGTGTTCTGCCTATGTTTCCCTCTAAGAGTTTTATAGTGTCTGGCCTGACATTTAGTACTTTAATCCATTTCGAGTTTATTTTTGTGTACAGTGTTAGAAAGTGCTCTAATTTCAGTCTTTTACATGTAGCTGTCCACTTTCCCCAGCACTACTTATTGAAGACTGTCTTTTCTCCATTGTGTATTCTTGCCTCCTTTACCACAGATAAGGTGACCATATGTGTGTGGGTTTATCTCTGGGCTTTCTAACCTTTTCGATTGATCTATATTTCTGTTTTTGAGCCACTACCATACAGTATTGATTAATGTAGCTTTGTATTATAGTCTGAAGTCAGGGAGCCTGATTCTTCCAGCCCGTTTTTCTTTCTCAAGATTGCTTTGGCTATCCAGGGTCTTTTGTGTTTCCATACAAATTGTGAAATTTTTGGTTCTAGTTCTGTGAAAAATGCCAGTGGTAGTTTGATAAGGATTGCACTGAATCTGTAGATTGCTTTGGGTAGTAGAGTCATTTTCACAATGTTGATTCTTCCAATCCAAGAACATGGTATATCTCTCCATCTGTTTGTATCATCTTTAATTACTTTCATCAGTGTCTTATAGTTTCCTGCATACAGGTCTTTTGTCTCCTTTGGTAGGTTTATTCCTAGGTATTTTATTCTTTTTGTTGCAATGGTAAATGGGAGCATTTCCTTAATTTCTCTTTCAGATTTTTTATCATTAGTGTATAGGAATGCAAGAGATTTCTGTGCATTAATTTTGTATTCTGCTATTTTACCAAATTCATTGATTAGCTCTAGTAGTTTTCTGGTAGCATCTTTAGGATTCTCTATGTATAGTATCATGCTATCTTCAAACACTGACAGCTTTATTTCTTCTTTTCCGATGTGGATTCCTTTTTCTTCTCTGATTGCTGTGCCTAAAACTTCCAAAACTATGTTGAATAACAGTGGTGAGAGTGGGCATCCTTGTCCTGTTCCTGATTTTAGAGGAAATGGTTTCAGTTTTTCACCATCGAAAATGATGTTGGCTGTGGGAATATCACATATGGCCTTAATTATGTTGAGGTAAGTTCCCTCTATGCCTACTTTCTGGAGAGTTTTTGTCATAAATCTGAATTTTGTCGAAAACTTTTTCTGCATCTATTGAGATATGGTTTTTATCCTTCAGTTTGTTAATATGGTGTATCACATTGATTGATTTGCATATACAGAAGAATGCTTGCAGTCCTGGGATAAACCCCACTTGATCATGGTGTATGATCATTTTAATGTGCTGCTGGATTCTGTTTGATACTATTTTATTGAGCATTTTTGCATCTATGTTCATCAGTGATATTGGTCTGTAGTTTTCATTTTTTGTGACATCTTTCTCTGGTTTTGGTATCAGGGTGATGGTGGCGTTGTAGGGAGTGTCAGGGAGTGTTCCTCCCTCTACTGTATTTTGGAAGAGTTTGAGCATAGGTGTTAGCTCTTCCCTAAATGTTTGATAGAATTCGCCTGTGAAGCCATCTGGTCCTGGGCTTTTGTCTGTTGGAAGATTTTTAATAACAGTTTCAATTTCAGTGCTTGTGACTGGTCTGTTTATATTTTCTGTTTCTTCCTGGTTCAGTCTCAGAAGGTTGTGCTTTCCTAAGAATTTGTCCACTTCTTTCAGGCTGTCCATTTTATTGGCATATAGTTGCTTGTCGTAACCTCTCATGACCCTTTGTATTTCTGCAGTGTCAGTTGTTACTTCTCTTTTTTCATTTCTATCTCTGTTGATTTGAGTGTTCTCCATCAATTTTGTTTGTCTTCTCAAAGAACCACCTTTTAGTTTTATTGATCTTTGCTACTGTTTCCTTCGTTTCTTTTTATTTCTTATCTGATCTTTATGATTTCTTTCCTTCTGCTAACTTTGGGGGATTTTTGTTCTTCTTTCTCTAATTGCTTTAGGTGTAAGGTTAGGTTGTTTATTTGAGATTTTCTTGTTTCTTAAAGTAGGATTGTATTGCTATAAACTTCTCTCTTAGAATTGCTTTCCCTGCATCCCACGGGTTTTGCGTCTTCGTGTTTTCATTGTCCTTTGTTTCTACGTATTTTTTGGCTTCCTCTTTGATTTCTTCAGTGATCTCTTGGTTATTTAGTAGCGTATTGTTTAGCCTCCATGTGTTTGTATTTTTACAGGTTTTTTTCCTGTAATTGATATCTAGTCTGACAGTACTTTGGTCGAGAAAATACTTGATATGATTTCTGTTTTCTTAAATTTACCAAGGCTTGATTTGTGACCCAAGATATGATCTATCCTGGAGAATGTTCCATGAGCACTTGAGAAGAAAGTGTATTCTGTTATTTTTGGATGGAATGCCCTATAAATATCAATTAAGTCCCTCTGGTCTTATGTGTCATTTAAAGCTTGTGTTTCCTTATTTATTTTCATTTTGGATGATCTGTCCATTGGTGAAAGTGGGGTGTTGAAGTCTCCTACTATGATTGTGTTACTGTCAATTTCCCCTTTTATGGCTTTTAGTATTTGCCTTATGTATTGAGGTGCTCCTGTGTTGGGTGCACAAATATTTACAATTGTTATATCTTCTTTGATTGATCCCTTTATCATTATGTCTTCTTTGTCTCTTTTAATAGTCTTTATTTTAAAGTCTATTTTGTCTGATATGAGTATTGCTACTCCAGCTTTCTTTTGATTTCCATTTGCATGGAATATCTTCTACCATCCCCTCACTTTCAGTCTGTATGTTTCCCTAGGTCTGAAGTGGGTCTCTTGTAGACTACATATATAGGGGTCTTGTCTTTGTATCCTTTCAGCCAGTCTGTGTCTTTTGGGTGGAGCCGTTAATCCATTTACATTTAAGGTAATTATCGATTTGTATGTTCCTATTACTGTTTTCTTAATTGTTTTGGGTTTGTTTTCGTAGGTGTTTTCCTTCTCTTGTGTTTCCTGGCTAGAAACATTCCTTTAGCATTTGTTGTAAAGCTGGTTTGGTGGTGCTGAATTCTCTTAACTTTTACTTGTCTGTAAAGGTTTTAATTTCTGTGTCGAATCTGAATGAGATCCTTGCTGGGTAGAGTAATAGTGGTTGTAGGTTTTTCCCTTTCATCACTTTAAATATGTCCTGCCACTCCCTTCTGGCTTGCAGAGTTTCGCTGAAAGATCAGCTGTTAACCTTATGGGGATTCCCTTATATGTTATTTGTTGATTTTCCCTTGCTGCTTTTAATATCTGTTCTTTGCATTTAATTTTTGATAGTTTGATTAATAATTGTCTTGGCATGTTTCTCCTATTTATCTTGTATGGGACTCTCTGCCCTTCCTGGACTTGACTATTTCCTTTCCCATGTTAGGTAAGTTTTCTACTATAATCTCTTCAAATATTGTTTCAGACCCTTTCTTTTTCTCTTCTTCTTCTGGAACTCCCTATAATTCGAATGTTGGTATGTTTAATGTTGTTGCTAAGGTCTCTGAGACTGTCCTCAATTCTTTTCATTCTTTTTTCTTTATTCTGCTCTGCAGTAGTTATTTACACTATTTTATCTTCCAGATCACTTATCCATTCTTCTGCCTCAGTTATTCTGCTATTGATTCCTTGTAGAGAATTTTTAATTTCATTGATTGTGTTGTTCATCATTGTTTGTTTGCTCTTGAGTTCTTCTAGGTCCTTGTTAAACATTTCTTGTATTTTCTCCATTCTATTTCCAAGATTTTGGATCATCTTTACTGTCATTACTCTGAATTCTTTTTCAGGTAGACTGCCTATTTCCTCTTCATTTGTTGGGTCTGGTGGGTTTTTACCTTGCTCCTTCATCTGTTGCATATTTCTCTGTCTTCTCATTTTGCTTAGCTTACTGTGTTTGGTGTCTCCTTTTCGCAGGCTGTAGGTTCATAGTTCCCGTTGTTTTTGTTGTCTGCCCTCAGCTGGTAAAGTTGGTTCAGTGGCTTGTGTAGGCTTCCTGGTCGAGAGCACTGGTGCCTGTGTTGTGGTGGGTAGGGCTGTATCTTGTCTTTCTAGTGGGCAGGGCTGCATCCTTTGATGTATTTTGGGGTGTCTGTGAACTTAGTATGATTTTAGGCAGCCTCTCTGCTAATGGATGGGGTTGTGTTCCTGTGTTGCTAGGTGTTTGGCATGGGGCATTCAGCAGTGGAGTTTGCTGGCCATTGGATGGAAGTGGATCTTAGCTTTGAGAGTGAGATCTCTGGGAAGGCTCTTGCAGATTGATATCACATGGGGCCCAGAGGTCTCTGGTGGTCCAATGTCCTGAACTCAGCTCTCCCACCTCAGAGGCTCAGGCCTGACACAGGGACGGAGCACCAAGACCCTGTCAGCCTATGGAAGAAAGCATTTCCACTCAAACGAATCTTTTAAAATGAATATTCAATATTTACTGTATGATATATTCTCCATTGCAAGTGTGCACTCAGGTCAAGGGAGGTGTAAGCTTTCCAACCAAGAATTCAAGTGCACGACCAAGAATGCTGCTGGATCAAAATGCTGGTGTTACCTCCTACTATCTTTTAATTACAGCACTTTTTACCCCCTGGAGTCTTCTAACCACCAAGTCCTGCTCAGTAACAATGTTGGAACTGTCTCATTACAGTAAGCTGTCTCCTGAGTACCTACTTCTTTAACCAAGTTCATTTGCTCTGAGAGCACTGTACTCAGTGCTGAGACTGCACTTAAGACAAAAGTAAGTTTAGTGATTGTTGTTGGTTGTTTGTTTAACAAAATTGCTGCACAGATGCTGATCATCTAGGTGTAAGCAGCCTGCTATACCATTTTGCATCAAGACCTTAGGTACGGTCATCCTTTTGGGAACTAGGTTGCCCTAGATTATAGAGACAGTGAGGTGGGGTGAGGGTAGGAGGGAAGAGAGTTCTCCTGCCAACCAACTTCCAATTCTAGTCTTTACTGTCAGACAATTAAGCTCCTGGGCACATAATCACAGTCAGACCAAGTAGTTAGACAAAGACAGTGGGAATATGTGTTGTCCCTAAGAAGTGACGCCTGTCTTGCAGTTAAACACACCAGGCCACAATCAGGACAGGCTGAGGGATTTGTTACGAGTTTATGCTCAGTAATCAGACAACCCCGGGTGCAAAGATTGGTATCATCCCTTACTTTACCTGTGACTTTACCTTGGTCAAGCAACCTTTCCAAACCTTAGACAGCTCTCCTGAAATATAGGGGTGATATTAATAGCACCTACTGTGAGAAGTAGACAAGGTAATAATCCATTTAAAAGCACTTAACCCATTGACTGACAAATAGAATTACTCATTTAGCAGTAGCTATTGTTGTTAAGCAAAATATTCTTACATATTTGCAAACCAATTTTTCTTTTTTTTTTTTTAAACATCTTTATTGGGGTATAATTGCTTTACAATGGTGTGTTAGTTTCTGCTTTATAACAAAGTGAATCAGTTATACATATACATATGTTCCCATATGTCTTCCCTCCTGTGTCTCCCTCCCTCCCACTCTCCCAATCCCACCCCTCCAGGCTGTCACAAAGCACCGAGCTAATATCCCTATGCCTTGTGGCTGCTTCCCCCTAGCTATCTACCTTACTACGTTTGTTAGTGTGTATATGTCCATGACTCTCTCTCGCCCTGTCAAAACTCACCCTTCCCCCTCCCCATATCCTCAAGTCCATTCTCCAGTAGGTCTGCGTCTTTATTCCTGCCTTATCCCTAGGTTCTTCATGACATTTTTTTCCCTTAAATTCCATATATATGTGTTAGCATACGGTATTTGTCTTTTTCTTTCTGACTTACTTCACTCTGTATGACAGACTCTAGGTCTATCCATCTCATTACAAATAGCTCAATTTCATTTCTTTTTAAGGCTGAGTAATATTCCATTGTGTATATGTGCCACATCTTCTTTATCCATTCATCCGATGATGGGCGCTTAGGTTGTTTCCATCTCTGGGCTATTGTAAATAGAGCTGCAATGAACATTTTGGTACATGACTCTTTTTGAATTTTGGTTTTCTCAGGGTATATGCCCAGTAGTGGGATTGCTGGCTCATATGGTAATTCTATTTGTAGTTTTTTAAGGAACCTCCATACTGTTCTCCATAGTGGCTGAACCAATTCACATTCCCACCAGCAGTGCAAGAGTGTCCCCTTTTCTCCACACCCTCTCCAGCATTTATTGTTTCTAGATTTTTTGATGATGGCCATTCTGACCGGTGTGAGATGATATCTCATTGTAGTTTTGATTTGCATTTCTCTAATGATTAATGATGTTGAGCATTCTTTCATGTGTTTGTTGGCATTCTGCATATCTTCTTTGGAGAAATGTCTATTTAGGTCTTCTGCCTATTTTTGGATGGGGTTTTTTGTTTTTTTGGCAAACCAATTTTTCTTAAAATTAATTCATAAATGATATGCCAAATACAATAGGGGAGTATTGATTTTTTTTTCACAGAAATTTGAAATAAGCCCTTTCACAAGGTTAAAAAAAAAAAAAGAGTCACCCTTTTGGGGAAATCTAGATCTTTATCAACATGACATTAGGTTTGCTTAAAAGAAAGGATATCTGCTTTACAGAAATTCTGTTCTTCTTCATGCTCTGGGGACACCATGGGCAGCCTCTTGGCTGCCACCAGCCATCATCTGCTTAGCATAAGCTGTGTGTGTGTGTGTGTGTGTGTGTGTGTGTGTGTGTGCGCGCGCGCGCGCATGCTTGTACATTCAGGCATGCACACACATATCCTACGACACTCATCCCCTGGGACTTTCACAGTGATAGTAAAACAGCTGTGGAACCATGGTCAATCCAATAAACAAATTGTTTTAAGGAGAATCCCAAAATGCTTACTGATGCCAGAAGCGTTCTCTCATTCCCTAAGACCTTTCTGAAGACTGCTTCTGGTCTCATCTTCCTTCATCACATTTATAGATGAAATGCAACACAGTATTATAGTCATGGATGCATTAAAAGTTGCCGTGTTTCTGCTTCAAGATGTAAGGAGGAGCCTGGTCATATCACTCGCCTATGTACTTACAAAACGAAGCTTATGGTATGCCTTTCTGCTTATTTAATTGTGGATGGTCCTAAGTCATTCTATAACATAAATGAATAAAGAGCTTTCCCAGAAGAGATTCAAGGAGGGGAGAAGACAAGACATTAGCAAGGGAGTGAGGGAGATGTGAGAGAGAAAATCAGCAGCTATAGTACCTCTGTCTCCCAGCCATACCTATTCAAAAGACTCACTTAGTAAAACTTTTCAACTTCTCTGCTTCCAGCCTCTACAATTTAGCCAGGAACAGAAACACCTACCAGAAGGAAACTGCAGAGAAACACTGGCGAAAGAGCTGAACTGAGAATATACCATCTCCTCCTATCAATCTGCAAGTACCAGATACACACATCATACACTGAGTCCCAGCCTTACAAAGGAGCTGCCTGAACTACAATGACAAGGACATCATTTTGTTGCTGCTAGCAGCTGGTCATGTGGAAATGATTCACTTGCATGCTTTGAAAAAAAGTGATCCAAGAAATAAAAATAAATTTTCTATCCATCATGCATCACACTTCCCTTTAATCGTCCCTTTCATTCTCAGTTCAGAACCACAGAAGAGCTCACACATGGAATATACGTGCAAAGAGCAGCAGGCTGCTTAACTAGAGGCTTTTGTAAGATCTCAATACACTTACCGATCCACAAGAAATCAGGACAGTATTCATTATAAAGGTTACCTGAAAGATGCAGCAACTTCAGACATAAAATGAACCTATGATGGTAAAAAGAATAAATTTTTTTTTAAATTGTGTTTGCCTATAGCCAACTCCTCAAAAGTTATAAGTACCCAAAAAGTTAGAACCCTTATTTAGGAATAGAAATAGACACAGAGGTGACCACAGGAGAAAAGTTTCTATGTGAACTCTCTAGAAACCCTCCCTCACACATATTGAGAATACAGTGTTAATGTATCATTATTCATTAGAGAGTTTCAGCAAAACACCCAACACAAAAGAGTTTTCTTTTAAACTTAGACACACACATACAAAAACCTGAATTAAATATGCTTGGCACTCAAAGAAACCCTTCAAGAAAACAACTGCTCCTAAAGGAAGTTTTTCTAGAATCACTACATGATTTTTAACTGACACATAAGGGCACCTCAAAACCCTTCCACAACTTACAAAAACCTAGCTTAATTAGAAATATGGAAATAAAACTGGCAGATCTGTCAAGATTTAGGAGATTAGGATAGCTTTATTGAAAAGCCTCAAAATCAGGAATGTGCCAATGAAACAGGTACCTGAAATGTGTGATGAATATTAAACTTACACTCGTATCACTTTTGCATATGCATAAACACTTTTCACTTTAGACTCTTCCTATTATATGTACTTCTGGCATGTCGTTAGGAAACTGACAAGTTGTCAGTTCAGTTTTAAAGGTGGAGGGAAGGGGCACAGCATCAGTTCCTCATTCTGTAGCAAGTCCAAAAGTCTAAATTTAATAGAACATGACTAGCAAACAAAATTCCAAAGTAAAAACTAAAACTTGAGAACTTCAAAGTCAACCTGAACAGGATTCCCTGGTGGCACAGTGGTTAAGAATCCGCCTGCCAATGTAGGGGAGACAGGTTTGAGCCCTGGTCTGGGAAGATCCCACATGTCACGGAGCAAATAAGCCCGTGCACCACAATTACTGAGCCTGCGTTCTGGGCCTGTGAGCCACAACTACTGAAGCCCACGCACCTAGAGCCCGTGCTCCGCAACAAGAGAAGCCACCGCAATGAGAAGCCCGTACACCGCAAAGAAGAGTAGCCCCCGCTTGCCACAACTAGAGAAAGCCCACGCGCAGCAACGAAGGCCCAATGCAGCCAAAAATAAATAAATAAATTTAAAATAATAATAATAAAATAATTCGATCTGAGCAGTTGTCAGTACCACATACCTGGAGTTCATTAGGCAGAAAACTGACCAGACAAGAGAAACGGCATCCACTGAGCCCAAGGTTGGGCAGCAGCAGAACACAGCAAGGAAGGATCCAGCTCACCCCAACCCAGAACTCCCTGGTGGCTGCAAAACCTCTTCGCTCCCAAATCACCTAACAAGCGATCAAAGGACCGAAGACCTCAGAGGCACAGCACACCCTGATACACAAAATTCCCCTCTTCCTTCAGCAAACAACCTTGTACCCCACAGAACACAATCTGGGATCTGCCAGGCAGATCAGATGGAAATTCTGCTCTTCCAGGCATGAAAGTTACTGTGAGTTGATCCTCTGGAGCCAAAGAGTTCCGAAATGAATCTGTGGGCATGTAGTTAAAGGCACTGGCGTTTCCTTAGAAAACACTCAGAGAAGAAAGGCGCTGGTGATAAAAGCACAAGCTGGAGAGTCACTTAACGAAGCTTTCTCAATTCCACGATGACAGCACGAGCTTCCTGTCAGTTTGTGTGAGGCACTGTCCCAATGACGGCATCCTTCTTTTGAGTAGCTGGGGAGCCCACAGTGCCGCCCGGGACTTTGTGATTACACACTGCTTCTCTGCCTTCAAGGGAGGGGTTGGCAAAGTGGGCTGGTTGTATAAGTATAGACTCCCTCCCTAATCAATAATAACTGCCTGACCCTAGTTTAGGAAGCATTCCCTGGTTGTGATGCAGCAAAGGCAGTTTTCCTAAAGTAGGTGAAAACGACACATGATAGCTGCACTTTAAAGGAAAAAGAATGGAAGATAATTCTTAGTAACACAGAGTGTTTCTGCATAACTTACACATAACTCCTCTTGACCAAGTGAATCCTAGCATGACTGGATAAGCTAAAAGATCACCAACGCCAAATGTTACTGATTTTGCTCATTTGGGGTATCGACATCACTTTTATACACTAATAAAACACTAGCGATAATATCCAATGTTGGCACAGGAAGAGGAAACAAGTACATCAGTCAGAATATAAATGGTAGAGACTTGGGTGAATATAATTTGTCAAGACCTATAAAAAGTTTAAATGGGCATCCCTTTTGACCAAGCAATTGTACTCTCAAGAATATTTTCTACAGAGATATTCACACGTGTAATTACATGATTGCATATAGTTGCATATTAATATAAATGCAGACATCTTTGAGGCAATATTGTTTAGAAGAACATGATATTGGAAACCACAAAAAAGAGGTGTTTAAATAAATTATGACACTTCCTAGTGTGGAAGAGTATGCAACTATTAAAAAGAATAATTATTCACAATAACCAAGATGTGGAAACAACCTAAATATACATTGAGAGATGAATGGATAAAGAAAATGTAGTATATACATACTTCTTTTTTTCCTCCTTAAAAAAAGAAGGAGGCAGACTCCAGGACGGCTCACACCACGGAGTGCTTCCCAGGGCTTCTGCTGCCAGTGTCCTTGTCCTCACGGTGACATGCAGCCAGCCCCAACCCCTGCAGGAGACCCTCCAACACTAGCAGTTACATCGAGGAGGAACCAAGATGGCTGAGTAGAAGGACGTGCTCTCACTCCCTCTTGCGAGAACACCAGAATCACAACTAGCTGCTGGAGAATCATCGACAGGAAGACACTAGAGCTCACCAAAAAAGATACCCCACATCCAAAGACAAAGGAGAAGCCACAATGAGACGGTAGGAGGGGCGCAATCACAGTAAAATCAAATCCCATAACTGGTGGGTGGGTGAATCACAGACTAGCAAACATTTATACCACAGAAGTCCACCCACGGGAGCGAAGGTTCCGAGCCTCACGTCAGGCTTCCCAACCTGGGGGTCTGGCAACGGGAGGAGGAATTCCTAGAGAATCAGACTTTGAAGCCTATTGGGAATTGACTGCAGGACTTTGACAGGACTGGGGGAGACAGAGACTCCACTCTTGGAGGGCACACACAAAGTAGTGTGCACATCGGAACCCAGGGGAAGTAGCAGTGACCCCAGGGGAGACTGAACCAGACAAACCTGCTAGTGTTGGGGGGTCTCCTGCAGAGGCGGGGGGCGGGTGGGCTGTGGCTCACCGTGGGGACGAGGACACTGGCAACAGAGGTTCTGGGAAGTACTCCTTGGCATGGGCCCTCCCAGAGTCTGTTATTAGCCCCACCAAAGGGCCCAGATAGGCTCCAGTGTTGGGTTCCCTCAGGCCAAACAACCAATAGGGTGGGAACCCAGCCCCACCCATCAACAGTCAAGTGGATTAAAATTTTACTGAGCTCTGCCCACCAGAGCAACAGTCAGCTCTACCCACCACCAGTCCCTCCTATCAAGCCTCTTAGATAGCCTCATCCACCAGAGGGCAGACAGCAGAAGCAAGAAGAACTACAATCCTACAGCCTGTGGAACAAAAACATTCACAGAAAGATAGACAAGATGAAAAGGTAGAGGGCTATGTACCAGATGAAGGAAGAAGATAAAACCCAAGAAAAACAACTAAATGAAGTGGAGATAGGCAACCTTCCAGAAAAAGAATTCAGAATAATGATAGTGAAGATGATCCAGGACCTCAGAAAAAGAATGGAGGCAAAGATCGAGAAGATGCAAGAAATGTTTAACAAAGACCTAGAAGAATTAAAGAACAAACAAACAGAGATGAACAATACAATAACTGAAATGAAAACTATACTAGGAGGAATCAATAACAGAATAACTGAGACAGAAGAACGGATAAGTGACCTGGAAGATAGAATGGTGGAATTCACTGCTGTGGAACAGACTAAAGAAAAAAGAATGAAAAGAAAGGAAGACCGCCTAAGAGACTTCTGGGAAAACATTAAACACAACAACATTGCATTATAGGGGTCCCAGAAGGAGAAGAGAGAGAGAAAGGACCTGAGAAAATATATGAAGAGATTATAGTCAAAAACTTCCGTAACATGGGAAAGGAAATAGCCACCCAAGTCCAGGAAGCGCAGTGAGTCCCATACAGGATAAACCCAAGGAGACACACGCCAAGACACATAGTAATCAAACTGGCAAAAATTAAAGGCAAAGAAAAGTTTATTTATCTCTTGTAAAAATAAAATACAGTGTGTGTGTGAAACCAAAAAAAAAAAAAGAAGGAAATCCTGCCATTTGTAACAATATGGATGGACCTAGAAGACATTATGGTATGGTAAATGAAAGAAGCCAGACACAGAAAGAAAAATAGTGCATGATTTCATTTATATGTGGGATCTAAAATATTCAAACACATAGAGTACAGAATAGAATGGTGGTTTCCCAGGGCCAAAAAAAAAAAGTAACAGGAAGTAGGATTACATGACTGAAATGGATGGGAACCTCAATTGTCCCTACATCACTAACTTTTTGCACCTTTTGAATTTTATACCATATGTTGTCAAGTATATTTAAGAGTATGCATTCTGGATCCATGCCACCGGCTTCAAATACCAATTTTATACTGTTGTCCTACATGATCTTAGACAAATTACCTGATCTTTGTGCCTCAGTTTCTCGAGCTGAAAAATAGTACTAACAATACATATCCTGTAAGGTTGTTCTAATACATGTAAAGGTCTTAAAACAGTGCAGGCACACAGTAAGCCTCAAATTTAAGTATTATATTATGGTTATTATTATCATTATAAATAATTTTTCAAATAAATAAATTTTAAAATAAGTTTTTAAAAGAGCTAGATTTATAATGCACTTACATGGACACATATTTTTTTTAAGTTGCAGAACATAAAAAATGTGATCACATTTCTAAAAATATACACACCAACAGAACAGGAAAGGATCTAAGGCTCCACCCCAAAGCAATACAATGATAATTTCTAAAAAAGAGAGTGGGGGAAAGATGTAAAGGGAGACTTCAGCGTCATAATTTACATTCTTCTATACTGTTAAACTTTTAATCACAAGCATGTATAAACTGCATGTGTATGAGAGAGAAAAATTTCGAGCTCACAGAGCACCAACGCCTCATTTCACTAAGGAAACTAAAGATCATATAAAGTAAAAAGTAGCACCCCTTTCATCCACTGAAGAAATAGAGGAAGCAGGTCAAACCAATGGGGATCAAAATGTCAGCTTTTGACATTCAACACCAGATGGAAGGACAAAATTGGGTGTGTAGACCTTTGGCTCACTACCAAGGCAGGGCATGCAAGACCTAGAACATTTGACACGGAACACATGAGAACACAAAGGTGCCCTCTGGGGTTACGCAACAGGGTGGCCACTGGACTACACGATGTCTTCGTTCAAATGAGCAAAAGGAACTGCTTGGGTCCCAGCGCAGCTGGCTAGGCCCAGCAGAGCTCTGGCTGGCTTCCAAACGCCACTTTCTCCCTTTGTGCAGTACACAAACCACACCACTGTACAGAGGACCCAGCTGACACTCCTCGATATTGAATTTAGGTCATGAACATGCAGGTCTCCTGCACCATCACTAACCTCACAAATCAGAAGGCAGACTCTCTGCAGAGGACAGCTCCCAGTGGAAAGGAAAGACTGAGCCAGGCCAACCTGGTCCGCAGTCTCAAACTAGCCAGACAACTGCCAATCAAACCAGGCAGGGAGGAAAGGAGAGAAGGGGCAGAGAAAGGGCAGACAGTTTCATTAACGGAGTTCTCCACTTGGGAACAGGAGGAAAATTAAGTGTTTGCTCTTAACAAAGATACCAGCTACATAAGGTATTATCTAGAATTTTATAAGGCAGAATAGTAATGAAACATGGAAACTAGAAAGAGCAAAAGCAATTTCAAACATAAGAATAGTAATGCAAAAAGCATTCCAGACCCTACTGATGACCTACAAGCTGTGGACTTTGGCTTTTGTGTCTTAAAAAACAGTAGGCATAACTCACTGCCTTGTTACCTCATGACATGATATTATGTCTACCAGGGCTTTGCAAGGAGTACGTCATAGGCATTTGAGATGGGAGGGTTCTTCCTTCTGAAGGCATGTAAATAGCATTCCTGGCCCTGCCCAATGAAGGCCACCAGGACTTCCCAATTATTCGTCACAAACAACACATTTCCAAATACCCCTGTGAGTAGGGGTAGAGGGTGAGTGATTCAAGTTGAGAGACACTGATCTAAACTGGAATAAGATAATGTGTCAGCTACATGTAGCAGTATTAAGATGATGACAGTTTATATGAGAGTCACCTATGTGCAGCTCCCCAGCCATTCCACACACACCTTTAGCTTACTTGCTTTTACTTATACTATTCCTGTATCCAGGAAAGTCCTCTCTGATTTCTTCCACCTAGTTAACTCCTACAATTCCACTCAACTCTATTCAGATGCCACCTTCTCCAGGACACTTGCCTGCCCAGACAGAAGGGTCCCTTCCTCTGGGTATGCCTGTCTCTCCCAGGACCACAATCAGTGATCCCTTCTCTGCCTTCTCCATGCAGGTTTGAGGTCCTTGGAATTCACCATTCATCTCTGCACCCACAGCACACTGCATATGCCTAATGCATGCACCTAACACATATTTAATGAAGGAGTGAATTTTAAAGCTTCCTGAGGTCCAAAACGCCTTCCCAGACTGACGTTAACTCAGCACAGTGCCTGGCAAAAGAGGAACTCAAAAATCAGTGACTATCGCAGGGATGTAGCTGCATGGGTGACCATCACTTGCTAATACATCTGGGTAGGATCAGGTTATTCCAAACCTTCCTTCCCTCCCTCCCTCCCTCCCTCCCTTCCCCCTGAATGATCAGTGGGCACTTCCCGTGGGTACTGTTCTGGGCAATTTCTTCGCATTGCACCGTACTCTCTACCTCAGCTTCATACAGGAGCAGTACATAGGAAACATTAGCATTTGGATTAACTCCAACTGATTCAAGGTTTAATAAAGCATGTGCTCCAACTTGTCTTTCATTTCTCTTCTTTTTTCCTTTTAGAGCAAAAGGTACAAGCTACTATTTTTGTTTTGCCTCGTTCCAGGCAGCATGGCACTCACCCTCCTAACAACATGCAGTCGATCCCTGGAAATCAGCTACTGACTCCTTCCTAACAGTGAATCTCTGTCCCTACGGTCACATGCCTTGGACACTGGCTCCCAGAGTGTGAGCCAGGTCTTTCCCAAGGGGCTTTAGAAGTCTCTCTGCTCCTTCACAAACACCTGTGTGGCCCCCATACCTCCCCATGGGGCTTGGAGAAGGTCTTGAGAGAAGGAGATATGGATGGTATCATGACCAAGTATTCTGACTAGTGTGGACTTCCATCTTGAACTCAAGGTCATCCATAATAATTCCTTATGCTTGTAAAGTCCTTTATAATTTACATGGCTTCACAAGAATGATCTCACCTGATCATGATAATTACACTGTGAATAAACAAGGCAGGTATTACTATCCCTGTTTACAGAGCAAGGAACTAAAGCTTTCCTTGAGTTTCCCTTAAAAGGACCCTTCCCACACTTTACAAAAAAAAAAAACTGGGACTTCCCTGGTGGTCCAGTGGTAAGGAATCCACCTTGCAATGCAGGTGACGCCGGTTGATCCCTGGTCAGGATACTAAGATCCCATGTGCTGTGGGGAAACTAAGCCCTCGCATCACAACTAGAGAGCCCGCCTGCTACAAACTACAGAGCCCACGCACTCTGGAGCCCACATGCCACAACTAGAGAGAAAACCTGCATATCACAACTAGAGAGAAGCCCGTGCACCACAACAAAGAGCCCATGCACTGCAATGAGAGGTCCCGCATGCCACAACGAAGATCCCGCGTGCTGCAGCTAAGACCCAACCCAGCCAAAAATAAAAAGTAATAAAAACCTGACATGGGCTATAAAAACGATAAAGAATCCATAGGACACCAGTTATACTGAACTACAGAGCAGCCAGTATACACAGCACTGGCAGCGTGGTGCTGAGGTTGGTCTGGGGAACGCAGCAGCAAAGTACGGGCTACACACTGGTGTTTACATCTAAAGATGGTGACTACCCATCAGGATCTTATTGGATCCACTACCTAGACACACGTGCACAAAGCAAGTTCTGCAGGCATGGAAAATGAGTATACAGAGAAACAAACTGAGATAGCTCTTCAAATGAACAGCAGAGCTGGGCTGTCTTGACCGGTGACATTTGATTTACACTCCACTAGTCACTTCATTTGCTGTGCCTTCACCATCTCATCCTTAAAAAAGGAACAACTCCCTCCTAGTCATGTTCTAGGAGGCTGAAAGGATCTAAAAGGACAAGTGAGAAAGCACCACAAATAGTTAAAATCCCACATCAATGGAACGGGGTATTATTTATTCTACACACAGGAAAGTTATGATTTCAGCAGTCAAGTCATTTTCTATCAGGCCCAGTGACTTCACAGGAAAGTTGGAACGTGGGTTACACCCTCAGAGGGCTATCTGGGGCAAAAGTCACTTGAAATGAAAGAGACACTCAGTCTGACCACAATCCTTGCTTGATGGTTTATGGCTAGTTTTCCCTGGTACTGCCCAGATCCCCCCGACCCCACCCAAAGGCCCAGCAGGTCTCTACTGTCATGCATTCTATTTTCCTAACCTGCCTTTCCCACATCATGACAACATAGTCCTAAACTGCCTTTCCTAAGCGGCACCTAATCTTTTATACAGCACCTGACAAATGACGACTACCACAAGGTAGTATGACTACCCACCAGGGTACCTGCCACTGCTGGCTGCAGCTGAGGGAAAGGGTCACTTTGATGGAGGGGCCATCTCAGCTGCACACTTAGGGATGCTCCAACCCCAGGCTCCTGCAAGCACTCCCTGATTGGCTGAGTCTCAGCCCACACTTCTGATGAGCCCTGTAGCAGTGATGGGCTGGGCTGGGCTGGGCTGGACAACCTCTCTGGGACATCATGGGGGTTCTCAAAGGGAACAGATGGTCAAGGGCCCAACCCAATGCAAAGGTTTCAAAGTCACAGGCTGTCCAACCACTAGCCTTGGCTCTGTGTCAGAAGCCATCTTACATCTCTTTATCCCAGTGGACCTGCCTGTTTCCAAAAAAAAAAAAAAAATTAAGTGCTGCAGTAATAACTATGCCTTATGTTGACAGATTGCCTTGAGGGTAATTTACATGCTCCAGTCCTACACTACCACCAGCAAAACAAAAACAAATCAGCAACAAAGACCTGACCAGGGAGACACTGTGACATAGCGGTGAAGGCATGACAGGAAATCATAGTTCCACACCTCATTAGCCTTGAGATCTGGGGCAGGTGCTGTAACATTTCTGTGCCTCAGGTTCTCATTTGTAAAATTACGGGCAATAATAAGAACAGCACCCACATCATGCAGTTGTCATGAACATGAAATGAAATAACATGTACACAACCTTAGCATGATGCCTGACACACACTAAGAGCTCAGTAAATACTATTATTATAAAAGCAAGGTACTGCCTGTAATCAACTATATCATCACAAAATATGGTTGCATCAAGAATCTGACATCAAATTAACATTAGCACTAAGGTAAAAATATAAATGCAAGAAACTTCCCATTGTGCTTAATGAGACACTCAAAAAAAAGAAAAACAAAAACAGCAGTATCATGACAAATATGTCATAATAGTTTTCCTTCTTTGAGATATTAAAAACTCCAAAGAGGGCTTCCCTGGTGGCACAGTGGTTGAGGGTCTGCCTGCCGATGCAGGGGACGCGGGTTCATGCTCCGGTCCGGGAGGATCCCACGTGCCGTGGAGTGCCATGGCCACTGAGCCGGCGCGTCCGGAGCCTGTGCTCTGCAACGGGAGAGGCCACAGCAGTGAGAGGGCTGCGTACTGCAAAAAAAAAAAAAAAAAACCTCCAAAGAGGTCAGTACCCTCTTTAAAGTGCAGCAAGAGCTCTGTGTGAAGGGGGACAGAACTTCAGGGACATATAAAAGAAGTTGCTTACATTAGAGAAACAAAAATCTTACAGCAAAAATGCCATTACTATAAAAAAAAAAATGGTAAGGGGATGAAGAGGTGGTCTCTAATCACACATTTTTGTACACATGCTTATATTTGTTTCTCTTTTTTAAAAAAGCTACTATAAGTTAATATTGACGCCCAGAGAAAAATATATTTTTTTTAAAAGCTAACCACAAGATAGACTAGCACTTGTCAGTTACCTTTTTCTTTTAAATCCTGCTTAAAATGTGCAATTGCCCAAGTAAATTTTAAGTATGCCAAAACACTAAGAAATTACAAAACTCAACACCAAAATAATTCATGTGTTACAACCATAATTACTTCTATAGTTAGGAAATAATTATCCTCATAAGAAAATCCTGGCAAATTGCTTAAAACATTTCCCTTCTGAGTGGATCTAGGAGGAATAAAATGAAAATTCAGAGTTCAGTCACTTTGATGTCCCCATGCCTAAGAAGACTTTATCTCCGTCAATTAGCTACCTGCAATAATTTTAAATGTCTATGCAATAGCCACATTTCCTTGGTTTGTGAGATCTTCCTTCCCTTCCCCCATTTTCATTTTCACAGATGTTTCTGTGGAATACAAAACGAAGGAAAGCTTTCTTCTTCTGTTTCTGTGCCCTCTGCTTTTTTAAGTCTTTGTCTGATCTACTCCACAGAGCTACAGCCAGAAAGAAAATGGGAAGAGAAAGTGGAGAAAGGAGGGTTTGGTTTTGCCCTTAGAAGCCACCATTTCTCAGGTGGAAAATAAGATTGTCATGCCATGATGACATTTTGCCTTGTGTCACAATGATTAATAGTCCTAATTTTTTCCAATTAGGGAAGTAATCGCAAGCCGTCGATAGAATCTGACCAATCTTGCACAGTGTGGTCTGTGAGTGCTATAATTTCAGTGTGGAATAAGATCTGAGATGATTCTTTTCCTTTGACAGTTAAGTGTTATATTGTATTTCCATCCTTGAGTTTTTTCACATCTGAAAAAGGAAAGAAGCTTTTCAGAAATAAATTATTTCCAAATCTGACCCTTTTCACAAATTGGCTTTCTTTGAATTGGTACAATGTGACTCAGAAAGGGAGTATGGGGCTTAGTTTATTCATTTGAATATGTTAATAGCCTTGGCAATCCCTTAATAGGGACAGAAAGACTTAGGGGAATAGAGTGGTTTTATATGATATTTATAAACACTTACCAAAATTCACAGAACCAAATTCTATAGGGAATTTGCCCAAGAGCATCAAGAAACACACAAGGCTGCAAATGCAGTAAACTGGCAGAAGAGAACACTACAAAGGGTAAATATCTCATACACTTCACCTTCGGTTACCTAAACACAAACCAAAACATTTCAGATACAGAATAAGACAGTTCCACTGATATCTAGTCTGAGGAGTGCCCAAGGAAATCTCTAACTTTCAGTGAATTTTAGAATTTCAAGGAAACTTGGAAATCACCTCATCCATCTCTCATTTTACAGAGGCCCTAAGAAGGCCCTAAGAGAGAAATGCTTTCATACAGTTCAGACAGTTATTATGAAGGAACCAAAATTAGAACCCTAGCCTCTTACTTTCATAAGATAAACTTATGGTAATCCTTTCAAATAAGTAATTTATAGCATGATGGTATCAAATGGTTTTTTCAGACATGAATAGCTTTATTACATCAATATAAATGGTGCAAAATGTGCCACATGGCATATGTGCTCTGGAAAATACAATAATTCCATTACAACTCATAACCCCAAACCAGAAGATTTCTCTCCACCACCACTCAAAGCAGAAAGATATCAGCTGATCAGGAGAATTCCGACAGGAATTTCAAAGCTCGCTGTAACAGAAATTTACCTGTGATCCTCCAGTCTTATTTCAAGGCATTCTGCCATGTCAATGGTTTTCAAATTTTGGTTTTCGCAGTAAAGTTTTCCTGTTTTTTGTCTTTTAATGAACTCTTAGATAGAACCTCGACATCTAACATCAATAAAATCAGCATTTTATCCTAATCGATTTATATTTTCAAATGTTTATCTGCTCAGCATCAAATCAGTCAGTGAGAACACTGAGCAGGGTTCCTGTGAGCCCATATCACACCACTGTGCAAATCAGAAAGAGGACGTCTCTCCTTCCCAGCAGAGACTTTACCAAATCCAGCCACCTTGTGCAGAGCACATCCTGCAATACCATACGTGGGGTATGACAGATGGCTTCTAATAAAAAGTTCTAATGAATAAGGCTGTTCCCATGAACACAAAAATTTTAAATGGGAAGCTGTAAATGACAACTGTAGTCTATCTCTTCAGCAGGCCATACATCTCTATATTTTGTTTTGGTTGCTCAGTAGAGTGAAAAATGCTGTTTCTCGCCAACAGCTAATTGCGTATTTGGTAGCAGTTTTGTTTCTGTCTTTTGATAGCAGCTTGCCTTGCAATCTCAGGATACTCTTATTCTGAAAATGCAGGGGTAGGAAACTTTTGTTGCAAAGTTGAATCACTAAAAAGTTGGAAATGCACCCCAAACTTGCAGGAAGTTTGCTAAAAATGTCTAAGATACATTGTTCGCCAGAAGATTTTCTACAATTGACCAGTACATGGTGACCAGAGCATGTGAAAAACAGATGTGTCTGAACATCTGGTGTTTTAAGTGGAGTCCAAGAGCCATATGCTATTGTGAAGACTTCACTTATAAACACTCTTAAAAATTTAGACCTGCCCATGCTGACTCAAATAAATTTATTTTATTTTTATATTATAAATTACAATTTCTTACGTAGCAAATATTACCCAAAGAACAGAAAGTACAAAAGAAAAAAAAAATCCAGTCCTGTCTTCATGGAGTTTAGTGGTTAGCAGTAGGTTTCTTCATGAAATAGCACTCACAACTTTCTGGTTTTTATTCTCCATCTGGATTTTTGGATGCCAACTTTATACAGTCACAGAACAAATAGAACCATGCCACATGCTTCGGGATTTCTGTAGGTAATTTCATATACTTTTGACAAGTTCTGTCACTCTGACAAATATCTGTCTTCGTCTAGATCAGCCCTGTAGGATGTGGGGGGCAGGCCCTGGCTAGTCCGGTTGACCTCATGTCCTCAGAGCCTGGTTTATACAGTCTGGACAACCTGGTAGATAAACTTAACAAAAAACTACAACACACTGAGCTTAGAGCTTTCTCCCTCATCCAAGGAACCCACTGACTATGGTCTCAATGATCGTTTCCCCCTACATTTATATATTGAAATCCTAATGCCCAATGCGATGGTATTAGGAGGTGAGGCCTTTGGGAGGTGCTTAGGTCATGAGGGCACTGCCCTCATGAATGGGATTAATGCTCTTATAAAAGAGACCCCAGAGAGTTCCCTAATCCCTTCCACCATGTCAGGATACAGTAAGAAGTCTGCAACCTGGAAGAGGGCCTTCACCAGAAGCTGGCCAGGCTGGATCCCCAGCCTTCAGAACTGTGAAAAATAAATTTCTGTTTATAAGCTACCCAGTCTGTGGTATGTTGTTATAGCAGCCTGAATGGACTAGAATACCATTTATTCATTGATTCATTGATTTACTGAGCCTACTAAAAGCTAGCTCTGTATTACCCCCGCAGGAAGTCAAAGCTGGATAGCACAGCATCTAGGGCTTCACAAGCCTGTAGCAGAGGTAGACAGTTTCAAATGGTAGTAACAAGAGCCCTGAGAGAGGCAGCTGCGGGCACAAATGTGGAATAAAGAGCAGTTTTCATTTCTGCCAGGAGGAGTCAGATATGGAAACTCTTAGAGAATAGACACCACAGTTAGGTTTTCCAGGTAAAGATGGCAAAGGAGGATGGACCGGCCAGGCAGAGTTCTGGCAAGTGCAGAGACCGAGAGTTCAGAAGCAGCATGGCACCTCTGAAAAGCTCTACCTGGTTCCCTAGGATAGAGAGTACAGGGTGCAGGAGGAAGAACTGTCTGATACGGGACTGGATTGCAGTCAGGGGCCAATTTAGGAAGGGCCTGGTGTGCTTTGAAATGACTTTGGACTCTATCCTGACTGCAAAGGAAACATTACAGGTATTTTTGTGTTTTCAGATGAAGCACATCAACAAAGTTGCTCTATAAAAAAGATCACTTGTGGTTAAAATGCAAGGCATGAGCTAGAGAAAGAAGAGACTCTAGGTAGGAGACAAATGAGGAGGCTACCACAGTAATCAGACAAGAAGTACCAACCCAGCCCACCCAGGTTGCCATGGCATTGGATCCTTGGCCCTGCAGGTCGAGGCTTCCTTGAGCATGGATGGGGCCCAGGTCCATGCAGAGCAAGGACTTCCAACATCAGAACCACCAGCCTCAGAGTTTAGGGTTTCCAGGGCTGCTCCAATCAATGCTGCTCAGCCCACCCTTCTAGTCCCTCCATCACTGAGAACTTGCATTTTGCTCCAGGGTTCCTCCTTGGTCCTGGTCACACTTGGCCAAGGTCCATCCTCATTCACAGACGCACATTTTTACTCCCTTCCTGTCATGCAGCCCTGTTTGGTCCTTGGCTCTCATCCCCCCATTCCCCCCACCCCTTCTGGTACCCATCCATCTCCTGACCCACCTCATGACCCCTCCAGCACCACTGTGCTCCATATCCCTCACCCACATGCAGGCAGCACATGAGGGGCCTGACCATGACCACCAGAGGCTAAGGCTGAAGTAAAAGACAATGAAGGGGCTTCCCTGGTGGCGCAGTGGCTGAGAGTCCGCCTGCCGATGCAGGGGACACGGGATCGTGCCCCGGTCCGGGAGGATCCCACATGCCGCAGAGCGGCTGGGCCCGTGAGCCATGGCCGCTGAGCCTGCGCGTCCGGAGCCTGTGCTCCGCAACGGGAGAGACCACAGCAGTGAGAGGTCCACGTACCGCAAAAAAGTAAAAAATAAAAAAATAAATAAAAAATAAAAGACAATGAAGATACTTATTTCATATAATACTGGAATTAATACAAGCATCTTATTCAAAAAGTAAAGTATGGTGAGCAATTTCTTCACCACTGTCCACAGGCCCCAAAGCTGGGCCTCCAGATTTCAGCCATAGGCCTGTGTGTGCAGAAGAGTGTGGTACCATGACCGGACCACAGGCTTCAGACCTAGATAATGTGACCAAATCTCACCTTGAACAAATCACTCACTCTCTCTAGGTTTGCTAAGGCTTCAGTGCGTATATGTGGGGTCAATCACACAGGCCTAGCCCCTGGTAAACATTCATCTTAAGGCTGTTTTTTCCTCTGCCTAGCCACTCTTAGTTAATATTGAATCCATCTTTCTTCCTCTGCCCAGTCTTAGAAGGAAATCACAAAAAAAGACAATCCATTGTCCAAGATACTTAACATAGGTCAGGTGACAGGAATGAATCCAGGGTTGGTGGGGGGTGGGGTGGGGGAATGGGGGTGGAAATTACCCAGTAGGAAGAGGAAGAAGGTTTTCCAGCTATTTAAAGTACAACTCTACTCAGGTGTTTATACTGGACAATCTCAGTAGCTGGTGACTCACTCTATGCGAAGTATCTTAAAAATGAAACCTCTATTCTTCTGGACAAGTTCTGAGTTTTCCAGGATATGAGACACTCCCTCCTCAGGGCTATTTCCTCAGGCTCACAAGTGAATAGCATCACCATCCCAAGTCCTTATCTTCCTTTTAAAGCTTGAGGGAAAATATGTCTTAACCTTCACACTGATTTCTCTATGATACGTTTATATACTGCCTTACTAAGTGAAATTTAAAAAAAAAAGGGGGGGATAACACCTACTTTGAAAACAATGTTGTGTAAATTAAATAGAAAACTATGAAACACTTCTACCTTCTTCACCTGTCCAGGGACTCAGTTCTAAACCTCTTCGTGTGCCCCCAAAAAGCTAGCATGATTATAGACAGCAGGCATACCCAATAAATAATCACCCAACATAAGTTTTTCCATCAATGTGTCATTAGATATGCCTTTATACTTACCACTAAGGAAAACAATATGCAAGTAAACTCTTAGAGGGATGTACTACCTATCAGGATACGCATATTTAAGGACAGAAAATGGACAAAAAATTCCCCCAATATTGCTTTATTCTCCTCAGGGACTTGGCATTTACTCCCCAGGCAGGCCTTTCAAAAACAAAGTACACCTAAAGTGAGGTCTCCAACTAAATTTCCATATAATAAAACTTCAACTACCTATTCTAAATGCTAACCCACATGGTCAAAACTATTACCCCGAGTTTCTCATAAATAATTGTAGCAGGGAGAAACGACTCATTTCAAGACCCTACTTCTATTAGTTGCTTTGAAGGCACCCAAATTGATTTAATGACTTAAGACAATATGAGCAACTCTGCATAAATGCCATTATTCAAATAAACATATTCCTGGAGTTATCAGCAGACGACCAACATCAAACACTCGGACTCAATTAAGTCTGTGCCTCCGAGGGTGGACCAAGGGAGTTAGTTAGATCTCAGACCATAGACAGGGGCTACAGTGATTACATCTGTTAAACAGAGGCTCAAGATTCTGCTTCTATTTTCTTTGTTCCTCTTCCTACAGTGCCTAAAACTGCTCTAATCCATTGTATTAGTCAGCTCAGGCTGCCATAATAAAATACCATAGCCTGGGTAACTTAACAGCAGAAATTTATTTTCTCACAGTTTTTGAGGCTGGAAGTCCCAGATTAAGGTCCAGCAGGGTCAGTTTCTGGTGAGGGCTCTTTCCCTGGCTTATAGACAGCTGCCTTCTCACTCTGTCCTCACATGCCCTTTCTTAGGTACGTGCATGCTTGAGTTCCTGAAGAGAGCTAGTAAGCTCTCTAGGGTCTCTTCCTATAAGGACAGTAATCTAATTGGAACAGGGCTCCACCCTTATGCCCTCATTCAACCTTAATTACCTCCTTACTTCAAATACAGCCAGTCTGGGGGTCAGAGCTTCAACATAAGAATTCTGGAGGGACACAAACATTCCATCCATGACACCCATAAATAAGCAGTTATTCCCCATAATTGCTAAATAAAACCTCTTCAAGTTCTTGACTCTCTACATTGATCAATTTCTCCTGCATAAATTATCCCAGGACCCACAGTCTCACTGGACAGAGTTTACAGACAATTGAAAGTGAGCAGTGACACCAACATTCATCTTCTAAACAAACACTTCTTGGAGAGAACAGTATTTTTATCTTAGATGATTTGTTTGAAGCTCTTTCTCAAAGAGGGATTAGGGCTCTTTTCCAAAGATTTGTACCCCACAGCCATCTGAAAACACAGCTTTGTGACCACTGGGAAATAAAGCCGCAACATCACAAGTAATCAAGCAGGCATATAGCAAGGAAAGCCACTTTGAAACTTTGGAACACAGTACTTCCTGGGAATAAATGACAAACGAAATTCAGGCCTTCCAGATTCAACTTCCACCAGTCTAACCTCTAATCCTGAGAGGAAAACTCTATATAGGAAATAAAGCTCGGTTTATAAAAGAGTTTATATAATTATTTCTGATTACAAAAGCAATTCATGTTACTTTTTGGAAATTATTAAAAAGTAGAAAGTATAAAAAAATAATGCCACCTCTCAACTGTAACAACTGGTTGTAACAACACTGCAACATGTAATTTTGTATCCCAATTCTTCACTTCTCATAAGTATTTCCTCATTTTAAAACTCATTACCATAATTTTTACATAATTTATACATAATATTTCCTCTGCCAACTTAGTTGGTTTTCTGAATCAACTTACATAAACTATGGATGGGACTATTAAATGAAATGTAGGATGCAATTAATACAAATATAATTTTCCTGAAAAAAACAACTTTTACCTGTGTGTGGAGTTTTATAGGAATCCTCCTATCTTGTCGTTAGTGTTTATCATCCAGATTTCTGGAGAAAAATCTCAGATATTTCTCCTCTCTTGGGTCTTTACAGAACTGCCTATGCATGTTTGGATTTTCCTATTTCTTCCAGAGCCTGGCTAAACCCTAAGCCTGTTAACAAGGAAGCCCTACAGACTCTTCAACCAACTCTGGACACCCTCGGAGAAAGGCCAACAGGTTCTTTCCTCTCCCCGGGATAGTGAGTACTGTTTTCTCCGGAACCTGGGTTAGGGCTATTTTTAGTTGCCTCACAAACATGCATGCCCATGTTCCCAAACATGTTCACCTCCAGTCACCAAGGCAGACAGGATTCTTTCATTTTGGATGAAAAAAAAAAAGAACCAAACCTCTACATTTCTGCTTAAAGATTTCAAGGAGATCTTTATGTTTACATTAATGCCCAATTAACACTCTCAGAAAATCGAACAATAAATTGTTTGGTTAAGAAAACAGTTCACTAGAACTTCCCTGGCAGTACAGCGGTTAAGACTCCGAGCTTCTAATGCAAGGGGCGTGGGTTCGATCCCTGGTCGGAGAACTAAGATTCCACATGCCGTGCAGATCTGCCAAAAAACCAAAACGGTTCACAACTTGGGGGAGTAATGGTTATCAAATTCACCCAGAAAGATGTGTGACTTTCATAACCAGAAGGGTTCTCACCAGCCTCCATCCACCAACCTTCTCTTTCTGGCACACACACAGGGGACACGAATGGGGGTGGAAAAGAAATACACATGTGTAACTGGCAGCTTCCCAAAGCCTCCCATGCGATTGTCATGCTTTCCCTCTTCCTCCCCAGCTGAGAAGCAGCCATGTTTAGTTCATTACAGAGTGACAGACGCCTGTTTCTGGATTTAGCGGCTTTCCTTCTTCGATAGGGATACAAATGTGATCACTGACTGATGCAACCTGGGTCTTGAACCTCTCTGCAATACCAAGGATGGGGCTAAAAATAAAGGTGTGGGTTTGGTCCCACTTACAAGTCTTCCTTCCTGGTTGAAGTGAACAGCTCTAAGCCAAGTTCCCAGTGATAAGTCATCAGGTGCCATGGACCATGGTTTTCTGGCAATTCAGACAAGATTATCTCTTATCCTACCATGTCCTTCTCTGTCACCAATAGATTGCAAGCAAAACTATAAAATCCAGCATGCTTTGTTACTGCCATACTTCAAAGGTGCCTACAAAATCAGATTTTTTATGAAGACCGCAGTACACCTGTCGAAGACAAGATGGTGGGCTTCCCTGGTGGCGCAGTGGTTGAGAGTCCGCCTACCGATGCAGGGGACACGGGTTCGTGCCCCAGTCCGGGAAGATCCCACATGCCGCGGAGCGGCTGGGCCCATGAGCCATGGCCGCTGAGCCTGCGCGTCCGGACCCTGCGCGTCCGGAGCCTGTGCTCCGCAGCGGGAGAGGCCACAACAGTGAGAGGCCCGCGTACCGCAAAAAAAAAAAAAAAAAAAAGACAAGATGGTATTCTCCGTAGACTCCTTTCCACCCAACCAACCACCCACCTTCCTGTCCCAGTTGTTTCTCCAACTGGTCATCTCTCAAGAAAATACAAAGATGAGATGGAACAAGAAGGACCATAGAGGCCTCAGGCGGTAAAGGACACATACCAAGTTGAATGTATTGACCTGGCCTCGAAGGTGGTGACAGTGGGGAGGGGCAACGGGTCTTCCTGCCCAGCTCACTGAGGTCACTGAGGCTGCTCTGCTTAATGAGGGAAAGCAGAGGGAAGCTACCAAGTAGTTTTCATAATGCAGTTCCCCCTGCCTTGGAGAAATTCCTCCTGAATTTTGGCAACAGGTTTTCTGTCAGATTTCATTTCTAATATTATCAATGTTTGCCTCTTTGCATACGTTTATTGATCTTTCCGTGGGAAGTAATGCAGGCTATATTAGGGGAAGGGAGCCTAATGTTATCTTAAGCTGGAATTCCTTACTTAAAATCACATGGTTTTCAGGAGTACACTGGTATAAGTTTAAGAATTCTAAATTTGACCTTGGGGTTCCTAAGAGTTATTACACATTTACTACACACACACACACACACACACACACACACACACACACACAGTCTGTATGCACAAATATATTGCTTTGGATATCTGAGCATTTTCCCATTTGTGGATGTGTATATACACCTATATGCTGTTTGAGGGATGTATAAATCTTGCTTATTGAAATATCATTTGTGGTTTCTGTTTTTCAACGTTCTGTTGAGGAAATCTCACAAACATGCATAATCTGGCATGAGACATTTGCTTGGGAGAGAACTGTCACGGAAATAGAAATAACTTATGCCTTAACCAGGCAATGCACTAATGGGAAGCAAGAAAAGACCATAAAATCTAGTTTCCTACCAACTCCACATGGACAGCTAATATTTCTTATTTTACAGTCCCCATACCCATATTAATAAAGTGCTTCAAGATGACTGAGCTTTGAAAATTTAGGACCCGTCACTTTAAAACTTAGACAAGCTGACTACATAATCAGTCAATACAATTAATAAAGTGGATCACTTCAGTCATCACACACAAACCAAACGACTCTCTAATCATGCTCTTTAGTCTAGAACTTCTCTCCTTTGCCCCAGAGTGATATCCTATTCCTGTCTATGCAGATATCGCCACCTGAATGTTTGATGAGTATGGACAACTCTAGGCCATCACAAACTCTTAATCTTACACCATAAACCTTCCCCACCTACAAAAACGTCTCTGTCGTTGAACAGCACCTATGTTTACCCAGTTGTTCAAGCTGGAAACCAGGAAGACACTAAATTGCTTCCTTTCCCTAACTCCTCACATCCAGTTACTGTTGTTTCCATCTCCTAAACATCTTAGATTATCCACATTTCACCATGCAGGATGGCTCACCGGGTTCAGGTACTTATCTCTCACCTCATCTACCGCAATAATCTCTCTTAGACCATTTTTATGCCACCCCTGTCATCCAAAAGCAACAATATGTGTGAATATTGCTCATATCTCCAACCAAAAGGAATTCTTAAAAAAAGAATTTGCTGGTAATCATTATAGTCTAACAATTCTTATCTCTGCATTAATTACATCTTCTCTCTATGCTACACATTAACTACATCTTCTCTATAATGCTACACATTTTATGTAGTTTCAATCACTGTCTGTATTTCCTTTGATTTATTTTGTCACTTGACACTACATACCTGGAATGTATTTCAGAAATAGCATTATTTATGGAATTATTCCATTTCTTGACTATAAATACCCTGCTGTGCTGATAATCAGAAGTGATTAAAGTATTCCTGTATTGGAATTGATGTTGTTTCACAGACAACATGGCAAGGAATAACTCTGTGCATAAAGTGTTGTGTCCCTATTGATTTTTTTTTCATGTTAACTTTGAGGGGTGGGATTACTGACTCAAACGCCTCCTAATGACTGTCATGTTAGGCAAAACAGAATAGTGGCTAAGGGAGCAGGCTCAGTCTAAAACTTTTTGGGTTCCAATCCTAGTTCCACCATTTCTGTGTGACCTCAGACAAGTTACCTAACCTCTCTATGACTCAGTTTCCTGTAAAATATGAGTGATAACTGAACCTTTCCTCATGGAGCTGTCATGAGGATTAGACAGAGAACACATGACAAGCTCTCAGAACTATGCTTGGCAAATAGTGCTCCACAAAGGCTATTAAATACATACATTCATTTCCAAAAGTATCACATTAATATTCAATACAACCAGCAGGGTAACGCATATCAGTTTTACTGCAACTTTGTCACCAAAAGGCATTAACACTATTTTTGGTGATTCTTATTTACTTAGTAGATATCCAGTGTATCTTAGCACACATTTTTTTTAAATGCCAGAAAGTAAAACAGTTGTTCCTTAAGTACATTTAAATTGCTTAAATAAAAATAGGCTTGAGGAACTTTACTTTATTCTTTAATATTATATATACTCTGACCAAATAAGCTTACCAGTTTAGATTTTTAAGAAAACAAATTACATGAGCTGCCTTGTTTCTTCTATTAGTGGTCAACAATATGTAAAAGGGTAGAAAAGAATGGTGCTGGTAACCCTACAATTGGCAAACTCATTAGTGGCCAGAGATCACTGTCAAAGGAAATTATATAGAAAAATCCAAAATTGGTCTTGAGGCAGTTGATCCCAGCCCTTGTCAAAAAGATCCTAGTAGAAAGACACATGTAATGTTAAAGAGACAATTTATACAATGTATCTGATGGCTTTGTATACTTGTTCCACTGTAAATGAGAAATATTATATAAAAAGATTTTGACTTATATTGAAAGAAAAAAGTATGATTAAAGTTTAAGCTAAAATAAACACAAATATATATTTGTCAAAAAGCAACAACAACATCATGAATGAACTTAACTAGAAACCCAACAAGGTCTAAGTTCCAGTCCTTCCTGTTTCACAAATGTGGTATCTAGAGCAGTGCTTTTCAAACTGTGGGTCAGGACCCATTAAGGAGTCATTACGTTAATGACAACTTTTTTTTTTAAGTTTATAAATAAATTTATTTTATTGAGGTATAACTGACATACATTATATTAGCTTCAGGTATTACAACATAATGATTTGATATTTGTATATATATTTTTAAATGAAAAAGAATAGAACATCAAAGAAAGTATGAGCAAATATTGTTTCACTTATATGTGTGTGGGGTGGTGTTGGTTGTGTCAGGAAATAAAATGTATTTCCTATTATGGATGACAGTTAAACAAGATTAAAAGCCACTGATCTAGAGTACAGGCATATCTCATTTTATTGTGCTTCCCACTTACTGCATTTTTAAAATTTATTTTTTATTTATTTATTTTACAAATTGAAGGCTTGTAGCCACCCTGCAATGATGGTTTGCATTTTTTTTTAGCAATAAGGTATTTTTTAATTAAGGTATGTACATTGTTTTTTAAACATAACGCTATTGCATTCTCAATAGACTACAGTATAGTGTAAACATAACTTTTATATGCACTAGGAAACCAAAAAATTTGTGTGACTTGCTTTATGTGATAATTTGCTTTATTGTAATGGTCTGGAACCGAACGCACAATATCTCCAAGGTAAGCCTGTAAGTCACTTAACTTCTGTGAAGTTGTTTCCTCATGTCTTAAATGGAAGTTATCATTCTACTTCAAAGAGCAGACCCAAGTGAAATAATTTCACAACATTTTTTTACCTATAAAACATTGTATTAATATGGCAAGGTTATAGCATCTTGGTTGGGTTTCCTTAGAGTTTAACATTTCTCTGTTATATATGCTAACAGCATAAAGTCACTATGCTAGAAATTTGGACATACTGTAAGAAATTCTGAAAATGTAGTCTCCTAAGAAATGGAGCTAGAGACAGGAAAGCCTTAAGTTTCTTGAAATTTTTATTAACTCCTTTGTAGTACTTACCATACAGCCTCTGGGGAAAAAACAAGACTAAAGAAGAAAGGCAGCATCTTTGTGTTACTGTGGGGCCTCATGAAAGAATCATCACTTAGGAGAATGACCAAAAGGGGGAAACGTTTACAGGCTATTCCCACAGGAGGCCAGATCAAGAACGTCAGCTGCCATCCCACTGTCTGCACAGCCCTTCAATGGTACTTTACTTGTAGGTATAAATCACTCCTCTTTGCTTCTCGCTGAAAGTTTAGAATCCTGTGCCAGGCTCTAAATGCCACAAACAATTCCAGGCAGCACATCTTTATCTAGCTACACATGTTATCTGCACACATCACAGTACCACAAATAGGAAACATTTTAAGGCTGCTAGCTAACAAACTGAAAACAGCTAAGAGGAAAGGTACACTCCCTCATAACTCTCCCACACAGGCTACCATTAAAGCATGCTTCTGAAGGAAAAGACATTCTAAAGATCCTGTGTAAATAAGAGACGGTACCTCTCCCCCTAAAAATAGAAGGGGCTTTAAAACGGAACAGAATTCCTACTTGGATGAGTTCAAAAAGCACTTCAGGATAAATGGAGGACAGGAATGTTTGTGAGTACTCAGTGATACTGGTACTATAATAATTCATTTTTTAAATGACATCCATGACCTTCAGATCAGCTTGTTCTGAGTTTTGTTTCTTGTAAGCCTCATGGATTTTTTGCAGTGATCAATCCAGCCCATATTCCCCCTCTAAGCTTAACTGGATTCACACATGTAAAACATCTGGCTGGATATAGAGGAGCAGTTTGCAGCTCAGTAAGCCTACTGGCTCACCTGGGAATGCTGCATGAATGCCTGCTGAGCAAATGAATGTAGAAACAGATCTGCAATGGTCCTAACTTTCTCTGTGACTAATTCCCACCACTTTAAGGGAGGGGACAGGGAGTATGACAGATGAGAACAGGCAGAAGGCAGACAGTGGGCGTGAGGTAAGTTGTGAAGAGGTGATCAAGAATGCTTTAGTCATTGCCCACGGAGTTCCTGCTGGACAATCAAACAGACTGAAAAAGCAAGCAACCATCACCTTGGTTCTGGCAGCTTGCCAGGTAGTTTGCTTACCTGTGATCTTAGTTGAAAACCATGTGGGATGTGTCACAGCAAAAGTGTCTTTCTCATAACAATCTTGGCACAATAGAAATGTCTTTCTTACCAAAGGACACACTTGTTTGGAAGAGCTCTACAGAATCAGTACTGGGAAGGATCTTGGATATCATTTGACCATGATGTTGAGACCCTGAAAAGTTAAGCGACTTACCCAAGGTCACACAGCTGGCAGCATTGTCTAGACTAAGACCAAAAGCTAAACAGAATCTCCCAAGATAAAATATGCCTATCATTGTGCCTACTAACATGTTTTTAAAGAGACAAGGTTCCCTATCACTCAGGACTCTAGCTTTATCACTATACCTGTCTGATTCCTTAGAACACTTAGGTATATGACTATGTACACATTGTTTTAAGACTATTCATCAGTTAAATGGAGGAGATAGTGCCCACACATCAGGTTTGAAAAGGAATTTCTATCTCTGGTACACCTTACTACAGGTATGAAATTTAAGTCATTTTATCCATGTTTACAATGTGTTGCTTGAAACTGAAACACTAATATATAAAGACACATAATTATCTCATACATAATTGATGGTAGATAAGAAGTATATTAGAAATATACAATTTGCATGGAAACTTCAGGCACTCAGAGTCACAAAGACCAATTTATTTCAAAGAATGAGGAAAGTGAATTACTACTACACCTGATATCAACCAAACATTTGTGCCCATAAAACATCTTTTCCTTAGTATTTATAAAAAACTAGACAAGAAAAGCACATACACTAACCAAGTTTATAAAAATAAATAAATCAATAACAACTCACAGCATAGGCAGCTACAAACAGTGCTCTCCGTGGTGAGAAATAAAGTACACACATAAGAATCCTAGCAAAATTTTCACCACACACACACACACACACACACACACACACACACACCTAACAGATGGATTCTAAAAAACAGCTAAGCATTTCATAAGCCAAATACTCAAAAATTAATAATAAAAGATGGTTAACATTCCATGTTATGTGTGATATTGTATAAATGAGCACAACAGACAACCCCCGCCCCACCGCTTTCGCCGCTCATCTCACTCAACCTTTTTCCAAATGTGTGCTCATCCTTCCGCCTCCCCTACTCTGCAACCAAATCACAGCCACCCAAAGGCGAGGTGTCTGCTGCAGCCCAAAACACTTGAGTGATAACATCCAGTTTGCCATTCCAGGAAATCCCAGAGTATGTTTTAATCCTCTGCCCACAGCTTGCAAAGAAAGGTGAGAGAAGAACTAATCGATACCAACACCCCAGCTGTGACCTGGCGCATAAAGAAATCAAGAAAGTAAATCCCATCCATAATCTGTATAATTTAACACTTGGAAGAAAGCAACATCTGGGATCAACTCCAAGCGGGACTGTGTTGCTGGACGTGTCTGTGCTTCCTGCACTCAGTGATAACCCGGTGACAAGGGAACACTCCAGGTCCTCACCAGTTCAGCAAAGGCAATGTATTTTCCTAGCCAGGGGTAATCTACTCCAAAAAAGGGGTGAGTGAAGGGAAGGAAACATCTACTGCTTGCCAGTAGAGTGCCTGGCAAAGGCTCCCCTTACACTTCAAAGAGAGGGAAAGGTGGAACCCCTCCCCAAAGGTGGGTCCTGGACAAACTATTGTCTTGCTAGCCAGTCAAAATCCAGAATGAAAGCTAATGTAATATACAAGAATGACTTTGTTTAAACCTTTCAGGGGACTCCAAAGTCCTATCCCCAGGCGAAGTTGGAAAAAAAAAAAATTCCCTGTAACTATGACTCCCTGGAAAGGCTTTCCAGATTTTTTAAATTACAGGAAAATGAAAAAAAATTACAGGAAAATGAATTTAGAACATAAGCAGATACCTACACATCATCTAAATCACTAGATCTATACCCAATTTAAAAAAAAAAAAGTACACCAATCAGCAGGATGGGGCATTATAGGAAATAGAGATTGTTAGTAAAATCCATAATGCTTTCTCTCTGTTAAACCTTCTGAGAGGTTATAATTGCATTTGGCTGCTGCAGGCTTGTCAGAGAGCCTGGCTTAATAGTCGCAACCTAAAAGGAGTAACTGCCAAGGGGCGACTCAGCTGAAATCAAACAACAAAAACGGGAACTGTAATCGGCCTGAAATGGAAGGAGGGAAAGGAAGGGAGACTCCTGTATTCATCAGTCAACATTAATGTCCTTTGTTGTTCACCTTTGCACAGAAGAGCGAGCGCTACCCTGCTCCTTTTCCTCCGAACACCAGTGTCTGGGTAGTCTTTTCCTAAGAGCTGTCTCCTTGCCTCGAAGACCCAAGCTTTCCGATTCCCTCTCCCCATTAACACTCCACAGCTGTCCTCCACCACCCCACCCCCCAACCGGGCTCACCCCGGGCAGAGAGGGTGGTCAGAAGTAAAAACATTGCTGAAATACCCGTTCCCCTCCAAAGACCAAAGAGCAGAGCTGCGCAGATGTTGAAATTTACCAATTTCCCCCCGCCTCTCAACACACACTCGGTAACCCGGGATGGAAGGGAGGAGGGAGGCTCGGGCCGGACTCTGTCAGAGCGGCTCTTTTGAGGACGGTGCCACATTCCGCTCCCCGGGAATGTTGAAGGGAGGCAGAGGGAAGGTTTTGCGCCTCCCTTCTGTTTTGCGGATGTTCTCTCTACGCGACTGTTGTTGCCTCCCTTTCCACCCCGGGAAATCGTCACAGCCCTTGCAGTCTTTGGGGAAAAAGGAGAAGGAGGGAGCGGAATGCCGTTCGCCCTCCTCTTCCAACTTGACATACACACGCCCCGTCGCCACTCCGAACTCCGCAGGCAGAGCCCGCAGCAGGCGGACTGGCGGCGCGCTCCCCTCAGCCGTCCGAGCGCTCCCTCCGGGAGCCGGTGCCTGGAGCGCCCATCCGGCGTTAAAGCGCGAGACCCCGGCGCGCACCCCTCTGCCCGGAGCTGGCTGGGCAAAGCCCCGAACCCGCAGCGCGATGCTAGGATTAGGCATTTCCAGCCGGGTGGAGAGAGAGGGGCGCGGGGGCAAAGACGAGAAATACGCACACGCTCCGGCCAGAGCGGAATAAAAGTTCGCCCAGCTGAGACTCACCCACGCCGTATTTCTCGTGCTCCGTAGGTATCCACATGGCTAGAGAGGGGTCCAGGGTCTTCGGGCTTTGGAATCCCCGCGCCCCTTCTACAACTCACAACAATACACAGCTCCCGAGTAGCGGTTGCAGCGCTGGAGCCCGGCGGCTCCGCGCGGGCTGCAGGCGCCGGGCAAGGTCTGCGCTGGAGGCTCCCGAGCCCAGCGTTGACACCGCGCGGCCGAGGCTGCGCCACCCGCCGCTCTCCCGGCGGTAGCTATTCACAGTCCTCCGACGCGCTCCCGGGAACCCGGAGGCGCAGTCATTGTTCTGATTCACTGAACTAAGCGAACACGCCGGGGCACTCTCGGGCGCACCCCCTCCCGCCAGCGCCTCTTCCAGCCCTCCCTGCCTAGCGCCCCCGCAGCACCCTGGGAATTGTAGTTCTGGGCCACTCCATCCCGGAAGGAGGCGGGGAATTAGCGGCTGGGGGCGGGGATACGTTCCGCTCGCCACGTCCTATTGGCCCAGATAGTGACGGCGCGGCGTGGGAGTGGAGGAGACGCCGCGTCGATGGGGAGTTCATTTCCAATCGCGTTTCCATTGGTTCCGCGCCTGTCCGCAGCCCTCCCTTTTTTTTCCTCAGCCGCGTAATGGCTGCTCCCAAGACACAGGGGGCTGCTACCCAAGGAGAGGAGGACGGTGATGGCAACCGTGGCGGAACTGGGGGTGTCAGTTATGAGGGTGAGTACGGTGCCTCTGAGGTGTCTTCCTTTCGCTCCGACCTGGAGTGCCGCTGACTGCTGGGCGGACCCTAGCTCTAAGGCCACCTGAGCACGAGGGAACCTCGGGCAGGGCCCAGCGGGATGGCGTGGGGTCGGAGGCGGCTAGTTGTTGGGGGCTGTCTGGGAGGGAAGAGAAAATGGGATGCCATAGCCTTCGCAGCCAGGGAAGTTCCCTGGGCGTCTGTCCCACATTTGGAGCCCCCACCTTTGCGCTCGCTGCCGAGTGGGCGTGGGTCATGTCACGTTCGTGCGTGGGTTATTGTAACTCTGGGATTAGCCACTCTCTTTCCTCGCCAGTACCCTACCCCTGCCTCGGTTTGCTTGGTTTGGCCTCGGAAGATAGGTTTTATTTTGATTCGGGTGGATTTCCAGTTGCAGACTGGTTGGTCGCTGCTATCCACTCTACAGATTTTCTCAACTGCTGGCTGGAGTAGCCTCTGAAGGGAAAGTGTGTGTGGCTCTCACAGTTTACCCCCTCGCTCTTTGACTGCCCCGGGCGTTCTCCAGGATTGAATGTGGAGTCTGGGAGATCTTCCAGACTGGGTCCTTAGAACGAGAGGAAGGGAAGTGGTCATTTGCAGTCATGGTTCCAGAGAAAATCATCACAGCTACTTCGGCTTCACTTGACTTTCAAGTTGTCTTCTGATCCAATGTAGAGAGCAAAAATCACACTTTGAAAGCTGCAGGGCGTTTTCTTTAGAATTCCTAGTCCCATTCTTTTACCTTTAGTCTGTCTATCCCCATCTTACTCTCTTCTTTTTTGATTTGTTCATGTAACACAGCTAGTTGTCTTTTTCTAATGGACATGGTTTGGGGCTTAAATTTGGTTCTCCGTCCTTGTTGGGTTTTATAAAAATTTCTTTGTTTTTGCTTTCATGGTTAAATTGACATTTAGTCTTAAGTTTTTGTCTTAGCACAGAGATTTCTTCCCACTTCTTATCAATGGAACCCCTAGCTTTGAAATTATTTCAGTACCTCTACCAAAGAAATCTTTGGCTAAGCTCCATACTTAAATATTGTGTTATATTCACACCTTAAACAGTTCATTTTGGGGTTGGCCATATAGTCAACTCTTATCTTGTAGTAACATGCTAAAGGTTTTCCATATTCTCAAAGTACCAGAGGGCTAGCAGTTTAACATTTGAAGGTGAAATCTTTGGTGAATTTATCTCACAGATTAACTCATAAAAAAGAAAATTGGGTATGCCTTTCAAAAACATTGTATAACTTTTAAATATCATTAGTTACTTTAAAATTATAAAACTTTTCATCATAATCAGTTCAAACCATTCAGAGATGTGTAAGGTAAAAAACTGAAAGTTCCTGCACCACACTCAGTCCCACTCCCAAAGTAACAACTCTTGGGGGTTTGGTGTGTGCTTTTTCTAATAAAATTTTTATATGACACACATCTGTATGGTTTTGATTTTTTTTTAATGAAAAGTGATCATTCTATGTAAGCTTAAAGATCTGCCACCGTCTTTCTCCCAGTGTTCTACTATAGACAGCCTTCCCTATCAGTATATTTGTTAATTCTTTTTAAGGACTGTGCCCATAGTGTTCCATAATATGGACGTCCCATACTTTAACCATTCCTCTGTTAATGAACATGTAGTGTAGCTTTAGTTTTTCAGTGATGTAGTGAACAGCTTTATATACATATCCTTGTCCACCGGGTGTGTATTTCTTGAGGAATTTGGTCAAAGGTGACACGTTTAAAATTGTGATGTCAGATTTTCCTCTTAATGGGTGTGTGTAGACATTCCTACCAGTAATAATATGATTGTCCTTCTCTCCATATCATTACCAAGCTGTGGTGACCAGTATTAATTCAGGATCAGTGTTTAGATGACCATTAGATTGAATTGAGTAACTGATAGAAAGCATAATTTTAGGTTGCAGTTTGTTTTCAGCAGAAGTATTGAGCAGTGAATTTGCTGTGTCTGTAACAAAAATTTCCTCACTCTGGTTCAGAACTGCCCATCAGTGATTAGTGAGAATCAGTATTCTCAGTAATTAGTAGCAATCAATGGGAGAGCTTAATGGCTGATTTTTATGTCATTCTTACAAGGTAAAGTTGTCATTAAAAATTCCCTTAATACATATATACACTAATAAGTATAAAATGGATAACTAATAGGAACCTGCTATATTAAAAAATAAATTAAATTTAAAAATTAAAAAAAAATTCCCTTAATAACCTATGTATCATTCTGTGACTTTATCCACATTCTTTTTCAAAGCCTGCAAAGTGTGATACAAATTTTGGGTGGAAATAATGATGTTAAAAGTATGCGTATTCATATTTTTTGTTAAGCAGCCACTTCAGCTATCAAGTATGTCTTTCCCTGTAAAATCATTAATTTCTTGAAAACTGCCTCTTTTAAGAGGTTTCCCTCTAATTCTAATTAAAATGTCAATCTGTGTGTTTAATATTCTGGGACAGAAGGGACTAGGGAGTCTTTTTATAGAAATCTGTGCAATTCTATAAGATTGCTGCTAGAATGAGTCACTGGGCAGTATGCAGGCAGGTACACCTTCCCTGAGGTCTGTGTGCCAGACTTCCTGAGGCTCCATCTCTCAGGGAAGCCCTTGCTTTCCAAACATTTGAACGGTAACTAGGATTTCATATTGTCCCCTAAAATTAAGAACATGTAATAGACTCAACATTTCTCACATTTGGGGATGTTACTGGGGAATTTTTTCTGATGGCAGTGATTTCGTCTGACAGTGTTAACCTGTGCTTCCATATTGTAGTATTCCGACAGAGTCAACTCTTTTCCCTACAAATGCATGTCCACTAGATGATGATCATGGTAATGCCTCTTTGGATTTATAAAGCTTTTCGTCTGGAGACCTTATTAATTCATTTGTGATGTCTCTAGAAGAAATGGGGGTATCAGGTGGCATCATCTCCTCATTCTTGTATTTCCTATTTTAATAAATGGCGTCAAGCCTTTTCTAGAAAACGAGGAAGCACCCTTGATTCCTATCTTGCCCTCAGGTCCTGAATTTGATCAGTTACCACGCCTTATTTTCCTGTGCCTGAAAGAATCTTTTGAATCTGTTCTTTCTCTCCATCTCTTCAAGTAGCCACTATTCTGTTTCTAACCCTCACTGTTGCTGCTGAATTACCTGTGTCCCCACGCTCCAGACTGTACTCCTGGGGACCAAAACCGTGTCATTTGTTTTTGTCTGCTTGACCCTGTTCTTGGCACCTCGTCAGTGTTTAATAAATGTTTGACCAGAACTGAATTCTAGCCTGGATGATTGCAAAACCTTCCTATTGATCTCATTGACTTTTTTTTTTTTTGGCTGCACTGGGTCTTCTTTGCTGCGCGTGGGCTTTTCTCTAGTTGTGGTGACAGGGAGCCACTCTTCGTTGTGGTGCATGGGCCTCTCATTGCGGTGCCTTCTCACTGCGTAGCAGGGTCTCTAGGCACGCAGGCTTCAGTAATTGTGGAGCGCAGGCTCAGCAGCCGTGGCACAGGGCCTTAGTTGCTCTGCCGCATGTGGGATCCTCCCAGACCAGGGCTCCAACCCGTGTCCCCTGCATTGGCAGGCGAACTCTTAACCTCTGCGCCACCAGGGAAACCCTGATCTCAGTGACTCTTGATTTTCCCTTTCTTAATCCACCTTCCCAAACTCAAATGTATTCATGGATTTTCACTTCAAATCTTCAGTGTAACTCTAACGTGTTACATTTAGGTTCCAATCTACTTTTCCAGCCTCATGTTCAGTCACCCTGCTTTACTCCCAAATCTCCATTATCACACTTACACCATATCACACTGTAGTTATTTGTTGGCAGTTTTGTCTACACCAGTAGACTGAACTTCTTGAGGGCGAGAGTTGTCTTATTTTAGTTTTGTACATCCAGTGCCTATCAGAACTGTGTGTAGTAAACACTCTATAACAATTTAATGGTTACAATCTTTGAAATTTATCCAAAGTACTTAGAATGACTGCTATTTTTAAACAGAGGAATTGAAGTAGAATGAAAAACTGAGTAGATGTTGTGTGCTTGTGAAAGTTATGCATACCAACTGGAAAATTCAGAATGTCATCATGAAGTATCAACTTTGTCAGAGATAATCATAGTTAGCATTTAAGCATAGTTTTTCAGTCTTTTTTTAAGTGAAGTGTTAGTGTTTAGATAATGATTAAATATTTAAGAGAATACTTCAAATCTGTCCTTTATAACCTTGAACCCATAACTGAGTAAACTGCTACAGAGACCTTGAAATCTGTCTTCCATCATCTGTGTGGCTCTTATCTAGTTTTCCACAGGTTGTCATCTTACTTCCAGCATTAAGGCTTAAGTCCAGCCTTGTATATTTGGCATGACAGTGGAAAGAGGACTAGACCCTATCTTGGAAAAACTGTATTTAAATTTCAATTCCGATTTTTAGTAGCTATATAATGTAGTTTTATTACATATCTGCTACATTTATGAAAATATAGCTATAATATCTACCTTGCAGAGTTACTATGATTATTGCATTGAATTATACATTTAGGAAAGTCCAACATATTTCCTTTTATAAAGTTGGAACTCAGTAAATATCAGTTGCATTCAATATAAAGATATGCCTAATTGAACTGTAAAACTGCCTGCTCTGATTAACTTAGAAGCAATCTAAATTGCGGTGTAACCAAGGGGAAGCTTAAGAATGTGGTGGTGATAACTGCTTAGGCTGCCCTTGCATTCCTAGGGGTTGTCAGGGTGTCTGTTGGTGCTCTGTACTGGTATTGCAACTATGTGCTCTGAAGGCCTTTTATATTATCTTCTATACCCTTTCTCACCCCTGCCAAGAACTGCCCCCTCATACCCAGCTCCCAGCTCTTCACACATACACCCACATTCATAGTCAGCAAGAAGCTTAGATAATCTTACATACTCAGATGGCCTTGCAAGGTACAGGCCAGAGGGTGTCAAGGAAGAAAAAGAATTATAGATACTAGGTTTGGTGTAAGGTTCTGAAGGGGCCTACTTCAGAACACCCTTTTGTTTTCCTTTAAAACATACATGGGACCCAGCTTGCAGGATATTAAGAGAAGATATTATAAAAGAGGTATTATAACAATGATGATACTGATGGTAGCTAACATTTGTAGAGCAGTAACTGTGCCAAGTACTGTTTCAAATGCTTTCAGAGATCATTTTATCTTAACATCCCTGAGATAGATACTCATATTATTCCCTTTTTATTTAATACAAATGAGAAAACTGGTGCAAAGAGCAACTTGCACAAGGCCACACAGTAACTGAAAGAGAACTTTTAACCCAATTACGACTATAAAGATGTCACATAGTAACTAAATTCCATTGGATGAGGTCTGAAACATATTTTCCTTAAACATAACTTTGTTCTAAAGTTGATGTTACTATAGAAAGACAATACAGTATGAAAAAAGAGGTCAGGACAACTTAGGATCACATCCTGGTTACTCACCAGCCACAGGCAAGTTAAGCAACCTCTGAACCTTAGTTTCTCATCTGTGAAATGGGTAATAATCATACCTGTCTTGCTGGAATGTTGAATTGAGTAGTGGGATCATAATTATAGTACCTAGTCTTCAATAAATGGTGACTTTTACTTCAGTCATAGGTTTAGGGACATCTTTGGCATGTGTGCCAGAGGTGATACAGGTGATGGTTTTGAGTGCTACAATCTTAACGTGTCTTTTCCATTTTAAGACCAGGTTTCTGTTACGGGATTTGGTAGGTACTTGTAGTATCAGACACTGAGTTTACATACACTTCTAATTGTATTGACATAGATCTTGCGTTCATGCAGAAGAATAGCACTGTCCTCCACAGCACATTCTCATACACGTCCCATCTTGAAAAACTGAAGATGATATTCACCAGATTGATGTAATAAAAATCATACTTTCTTCTAAATGTAAATCCATGAGTATATAGAAATAAGAAGTACACCTGAACTGCCCTTCCAGTGATTGAATTTTTAAATACTTCTATTAGTTGTTCATGGAAAACTTTACCATAGAGTTAGGATTCCGTTTTGCTGTGATTTATTTAATAAACTTACGAGACTGAATGGATTGGCATTTCACGGACAGTTCCTTGAAGAACTGCCATCTCTTGCTGAAATAAATGTGTTCTACTGACTTGATTGACCCAAAGGTGAGCAGGACAGTGAGTGGTGATGGATTTGACTGATCAGTCTTCTGCCTTTCTTTACATCTCAACCAATGGTCTTTGTGACCAGTGTCGTTATTTGTAAGATAGCCAGCTGGGACTGGGTATTGTCTTTAGCTCTAGGCATCAAGTAGTTTCTGGAATTAAGTAGGACTTAAACCTTTGGGAAGGGTGTTCAACAATAACTGGTAGAATATTTTAAGTGACATAAGCTGATGTGGGATACTTTGGGGCTTTCTTTATGTGTAATATATTTAAATTCATCAATACATTGAGTAAAAATGTATGGAAGGAAAACCTGGATTAAGAGTCAGAAATCTGGGTTCTTAGGCTGCTGCTTTGTGGCAGTGTGAATTTCGGGAAAATCCTTTAACCCCGCTGAGCCTCAGTCTCATAAAAATGCTGCAGGTAAGTACCTTAGCGATATTACTGGGAGGTTGAGTGAGACACTGTATATGAAAGCACTCTGTAAACTTTGATACATTATGAAAATGTAGGGATGAATGATGCTGATGAAGGTCTGTCACAAGAGGCAGTGGTGAGTCTTTGGAATTGGACAAACTGGATTCCAAAGTAGCTATCGGTTAAAACCTGTGTAACCTTGAGCAAGTCGGGTGACCTCATTATTATTATCATCACAACTGCTGCTACTACTACAATAATCTGGAGATATGACTTTAAAATGATTGCAGACTAATTAACATTAGAGTTTGAATCAAGACATATCCCTGATTTTATAATATACCCTTTGAGGACAGGGACTGTCACATATAGCTTTGGATCACCTCATCTTCTGGGACAGTGCCATGCTGTGTTGGCATTTGGTGTTGGTTGAGTGGTGACTGTGGATGGGCTCCGTGTTGGGTGCTGTATGGGGCACAAATGAAGAAGAACCCCTGGCCTTATCCTTGGGGACTTTTCAGTGTAATTGGTGGGGCGCCACATTCATATTTTACCAGAGGTAATTGGAGAGTCCTTTCTGTTTCCATACTACACTCTGGGAAGAACTGGATACATTTGAATCTGCAATTTGTATTCATTGACTGAGGAGCTGAGCAGAGTAAAGCTTTTAAATGTGGTTATTTTTAAAAGAAAGGAAATGCATGCTCATCTCCTGGTTTCCCTAACACTGTCCTTATTTTGTGTTTTTTCTAAACTGAAAGATGATTACAGAGTAATTACAAGTAATTACAGAGGCCCTGCCTTTAACAATTTTTTTTTAGTGTTTTTATTCAAAAACTTAAGATTTGTTTCTTAAGAGAAAGACTTCGGAATTGTAATTGTGGTTATTGATTTAACACAATCTTTCTGTTATGTAACAGGCTGCTATTCACCAGTAATAGCCAATTAGAAAGGAAAATATCTTGTACCACAAATCGTAATTACCATTTTAAAGCAATTAATAGCAGGAACTGTTGCTGAACAGTAACATAACATCAATCAGTTTGTCTTTGCTAAAGCACCATACAACTAATTTCCACAAATGGAGGAGGGGAGAGGAAGTTCAGTGAAAAGGAGTCTGAAAGCTTATTGGACTTGCTTACAAACTAGTTGATGGATGGCTTTTGAAAGCTTTATAAATATGCACCCACATGAAGGAAAGTAATGCTGATAATCTACAGGGACTTTGAGTTATTTTTCCAACATCAATGATCATAGACTATATTGTTTAGTGGAAAGCCCACTGGACAAGGAGTTAAAAGACCTGGGTTTTAATCCCACTTCTGCTTCTGACTGGCTGTGTGATTTTAGAGAAGTTATTTGCACTTGTATTTAAAATTTCCTGGTTTGTAAATGAGAGAATTCTTTATATTAGCATCCTTTCAACTGATGTTCCAAACATCAATAAAAGAGAGAAAGTAGACTTACAGCTAGGGAGCCCAATTATACATATCCTAGAGTCTGTGTAGAAAGAAAGAATATATATCTGGATTTTTCCCTTAAGAATTAGTTACACATTAGTTGCACATGTGAATGTCACTAATCAGGTGTATCAAGTTAGAAAATTGGCGGAGAACCACTGGCAATAGATAACTTCTAGGGTCTCTTAATCCAAAAGATTATGGATAGATCATTATGATGCATCCCATCTTCCCCATCTCCTCTCCTTTCCATGTTTTAATAAACGATGCAAATCTGAAAGAGCTTTGATAGAACTGAGAATTAATTCATTCAGAAAATTTTATTAAGCATCTGCTGTGTGCAAGCTTCTATATTTTAGATGCTATAGAATACAAAGATGAAAATAAGATAGGTCTTGCCATCCAGGATCTTATGGCCTAATAGGAAGATAATACGTGCATAAATAACAGTATTACAAAGTAGAAAGTGTAAGGATCATCAGAGTGATCAAGATGGAGTTGAGCAAGAAAGAGATTGTGCGCAACAGGTGGTACTAGGTCTTGAAGTTGAATAGGATTTGGACATGCTGAAATAAGGAAAAGCGTTATAGACCTAGGCAAAGGGAGGGAACAATAGAAAAACTAAGGGCATCTACAGCAGGTAACAAGTCAAATTCATTTTGCCTGGAGAAAATGTTAGGTAAATGGAAGCAATGAAAAGTTTGGACAGTTTGAAGCTAGATCATATAGCCTCAGACATTAGACCCTGACTCTGCAGACTTGAGGAAAGGGAATGACAAGATCAATGTTTAATCAGATAACAATGTCCTGAAGAGGGAAAGTTGAGTCAGGAGGCAGGGGTATTTGCCAAAGAAAAAGATAATGAAGACTCATACTAGACTTTAATAATATGCCCTTGTTAATGAAGTCAGGTGATTAATCAGTCCTGTAAGGAAATTCCTGAGATTAGAGAAATATGCCAGGACAGAACAGGTTGTATATAAAGATTCTTTCTTTGATAGGTTGGGGTCTGCTTGGGCTCTGTCATAAGGAAGGCCCAGGGAGTACAGGCAGAGAACACCATATAGATGACAAAACAGGCAGCAGGGTACAGACAGGTGGAGAGATCTGAGAGCAGATAGTATTAAAGAAAACCAGAGCTGGACAGTAGTTAAAGTGGTAAAGAACAGAAGTTATTCATCAACAATTGCCGTAGAAGGGAAGAGACCTCTGTATAGAATTGGGCTCAATTCCAGATTCAAGGAAAGGTGGAGATTTTTAGACAAGGAGCAGGTTGGGGAGGTTGGGTGATGGAAGATTACTAATAGGAAACATCAGGGGGATTCTGGTGTAACGGAGCAAAGGGTTCATGTGCCTGTGGTACAGAAAGCCAAACTCTGACAGTGGGAGTTTGCAGCAAAGTCAGGATTTATTGCAGGATGCCAAGCAAGGGAGTGGGAGACAAGCCTCAATCCACTCCAATTTGGTCTTTGAGTTAGGGGGTTTTATTTAAAGGGAAAGAACAAAGAAGCTGGGGGTAATCATCATCTTGTGACATTTCTTTTTTTTTTTTTTTTTTTTTTGTGGTACGTGGGCCTCTCACTGTTGTGGCCTCTCCCGTTGGGGAGCACAGGCTCCGGACGCGCAGGCTCAGCGGCCATGGCTCACGGGCCCAGCCGCTCCGCAGCATGTGGGATTTTCCTGGACCGGGGCACGAACCCGCGTCCCCTGCATCGGCAGGCGGACTCTCAACCACTGCGCCACCAGGGAAGCCCTGTGACATTTCTTAATCGTCATTTTGGGAGTTAGGATGTCGCTGGTTTACAGTTCTCTGCCCATGTGGTCCATGGCTTGGGGGTCTATTAGCTCATGCCCTGGAGAAATAACCTGAGTTTGTACATTAATGATGATATCAGCGACAGCAGTTTTAGTCATCTGATTCTGGTTGATTAGTGTTCAGTTAGCACAGGATTGAGGTCAGAGGGGGACAAAAAAGGGAATAAAGTTTCAGATAGAGAGGTTAATTATAAGCTCAGCAGGGCAACTCCATTTTAGGGGGACACGGTTTCACTGTCTAAATAGACTCAACAAGGTTCTTGCTGCAGGCCGGCCCAAGTAATACCACCTGGAGGATAGTAGAAGCAGAAGAGCCCCATCAGAGATGGAGAGTGGGGGATTCTCTCCAAACTGATTTAGCAGGATTCTTGCTAAAACCTGGCTATGCAGGTCTAGCATGGCCTGATCCAGAAGAGCGTTCAGAGGATCCCGACTAAAGTTTGGTCAAGGAGAGCGCCTTTGTCATTAGCAGGAACACAACCACAGTAAACTGGCCTTTAGAGACAGGATTCAAGTCAGTTCAAAAGCCTTAGAGAAACAAGTTTAGAGGAACATAGATTCTGGGTGAGGCATGGATTCTGGTTTATGGTATCAGGGCAGCAGGTTGAAGACTCATTTACTGGAAAAGGTATACAAGTTGAGGCTTGGTTCCAATAAATTAGTCACATGCCCCGTGACTAGCATCCCAGACCCAGATGGAGATGAAGCCAAGAAGACTGGGTTGGTATAGAGCCACTGGCTTGAGGTGGTCCCCTGCTGGAGCAGAGCCAAACTGCTGGTGAGCTTAGAGATCCCTGCGGATGCTGATTGGCAGTGTTAGCAGGGGCCTAGCTGCAGGCAACTCATTACAGTTGCCCATATGGCCACTGAACTCCTAACCCTGTGCTCATTAATCCTGAATAATCAGCCAGTTGTAATATAATTCTCAAGTATAGGGTGATAACACCCTTTCTTTTTCATGACCCCTAGACTACATGGGTATTTGATACCACAGAGAAAGATTCCTGTTCTTGATCTTTTTCCTTTTGAAACATCTTAGAGTTTATTGACAAAAGAGATTAAAATATGTTAACTATTTCCCCCATTTGTAAGGTATGTTTAAGTATCAGTTGTTATAGTTGTTTCAATAAATAGAGCACAATTCTGTTTTCCTTTCATTACATGAGTCCCAGAGTACATCCAACCATATAGATTTACATGTTCTTAGAGTCTAAATGAATTTAAAATGAATAAAACCTTTAAGTAATGAACTGAAAAGAAATTCATTTCTTTGATATCATACTTTTGAGATACATTCATAGAAAATTGTGTTCTGTTTTTGTTCATCTGTGTGATGGAAGTAGGTAGGGCTAATGTAAATTTAATATCTATTTATGTTTTTAGGGACAATATTTCAGGACTCCATAGAATTCTACGACAGAAAAAGTATTAATACCGTTTTACACAAAGAAATTTTCATGTGCAAATACTGAGGTAAATAAAGCTACGTAGCATTCTTCAGGACTTTTTAGTATGCAAATTTTTGTGACCATCCAAGAGATAAATATTACATTGCAGTTTCCCAAATATTTAACTACACTACCTTTTTCTCAAATAACACCTATTAACATTTAATGGGATGCTAGTGTTCTGTGGAATTTGATTTGGCAAATGCTAATCAGGGTCATCTTCCCTTAAACAGATCGTATTTATTAAGAACTTAGACACACCCAACAGTTCCATCTGTAAACATCTTCAAGAAGAGATCATTCACCCTGTATCTATAATAATAACCATTGTCATTCATTTTATAGCTTTCCTGTTTTACTTCCAGCCCTTAGTGGGGAAAGAATGTAGGAGTATTAAGCCCAAGGTAAACACAGCAAACATAACTATTTGTTCTGTCTGAGAGAGATGTGACATCCATCCTCTAAGTAGCATTTTTCCCCCTTTCAAAAGCTAGAATTTTTTTGAAAATGTTCAGGATAGCCTTGAAATAAATATTTGTATAAATAAAACCTACCACTTTAGCACAGTATGAGGACTCTTCAAATTGTCTTTTGTTTATTTTAGTGTCTCTTCCTTAGTACATTAGAATTAAGATTTGAATATTGAACGATAAAAAAAGGAAATTGTTCCCAAGTAACCAATTTCTGACCTGCTGTTCCAGAGCGCTCAAGCCTGTGCTTCTTTTTAAAGCCAGGTAACCATAGCTATTTAATGCATTATTTAAGGTTATAAAATTTTAATTCACATTCTTCTATCAGCTTTCTTTGACTTCAAGAATGTAGGTTAGTTGCAATTTTTTTCTAATTGCCTGTGTTTGGCATCATTGTCAGAAATGTCAGTTTCTGAATTACTGTTTATTAATGAAATGATGAATCCAGGCATCTCTTTGATGTAAAATCCACAACTAGTGTGATATAGAGGAATTTTTTAGTGAAAGGTTTTTTAAACAGCTTAGAAATGATTCATGGGACCATTGTTATTCACGTCTAGTTAGCAGTATTCAGAGCCAACTGGCAAGTCTCCATTTCTTCAGGATTCTCACTGTTACATTAAATGTGGTTTCAAAGTAGACTGATTTAGGCAAGCAGTGTATAAGTGAAATAACTGGATTGCTCTCTTCATCTTCTCACGTTTTCTAAAAATTACGTTTGCTGATATCCTTTGTGACAATACATTAATGAATCAGATTCTGAATTCATCTTATAGATCGTTATCAAAAATTATGTTATTAATATTAGCTGACCGTTGGACCCTGCTGTGAAGTGCACACATACTTGTGGAAACTCATACACATTTTCATATACTTATGGGCAACATTTTTTAATGTTATATCCTTCATAAGTTATAGTTCATAAATATTATAATCCTCATAAATATATAACCTCCCTTTCTCTTTCTGGGTTAGTCATGTTCGTATTTCAAATCTTAGCTTAAATGTCACTTTTTATGTGAAGCTATTCTTGAAACAGTGTGAATTAGCTACACACTTCTTTGTAGCTTAATCATATTATACTATATAATTATCTAGGGGAATCCCATTACCTGCTTTGTAGAGAGAAAAATTTTATTTCTAATAGTTCCATTGATATATACTATGTTACTTTTCAAGGGCTGCCTGTAACAGATTACACAAACGGGGTGGCTTAAAGCAGCAGAAGTTTGTTCTCTCACAGTTCTTAAGGCCAGAAGATGGAAATCAAGGTGTCAGCAGGGCCACACTCCCTCTTGTCTAGAGTAGAATCCCTTTCCTTGCCTCTTCCAGCTTCTGGTGGCGCCAGGCATTCCTTGACTTGTGGCAGCATAACTCTACCTCCGTCTTCAACCTGTCTGAGAGGTTAGGTAGGCTTCACGAGGGAGGTGAGACCTAAGCAGTGGTCTTTGCCAGGTGGGGTAGGTCTTCTTGATAGAGGACGCTGCATGAGGAAGGGCTTGGAGAACCTCTACACCTGCATACTATCAAAGCCTGAAATGATGTGGTAGAGTAGGAGACAAGGCTAAAAAGGGCACACAGGCTGTATTAAAAAGGAGCTTGTGGGCCATGCAGAAGAACTTGGGTTATGGCCTACATAACGGGGAGTGTTTTAGGCGGGTGAGAAACATGAATCAGATTTGCTAGATAGGAACAGCCTTGTGGCAGTTATAATGTGAAGATGAATACAGACTTCAGAGGCTCTTGTGAGAAAAGCACATTCCTTATGTAGTCCAAACTGGGTGCCAAGCTAAATAAGTCTCTCTAAAGTGTGTAAACCATGATGTAACCTTCCAGCTCAGAAACCAGATATAATTTCTCTGTGCTTATAGGAAAAATCCCAAAATGAAAGGATATCTTTATTCAGGACTCCTCATTGCCTGACCCCACTAATTTAATCTGCTGCTTCTCAACCACAGAGATGGCTGTGAGTTTTCTTTTGCTGCCTTGTTTGTAACCACACCTCAGGTGTGAGTCCCACAGTAGAAGAATAATCTAAGGGGCACAGATGGGAGAGTAAAGCCTGTTCATTGCGTGCTCACTTGACTTTGTCATGTGGAAATCTGCACTTTTAAATTTTATTTTCTAGATGACAGTGAATTTTTAAAGTTATGTTTTTCTTATTTCCAAGAAATTTTTGTTCTCTAAGAAAAGTGGGTATTTTTTCCATAATTAAAAATGGCTATATACCCCTGCAATTCTGTATTTTGTTTTGATCCATGGCAAGTTTTACCAGATAACTCCTAATTAAGCTCCAGATTTTATACAAACTTCGAAGAATTTTCAAACAAGATCTTACATCATTTGGGAGAGGGGGTGATTGTGTATCTTTAAAATTGTGTGCATGCACATATGTGTATGTAAAAAAAAAGTTGATTTGTTGTAAACATTTTAAAATGTTGATGTGTTAATTGGAATGAAGTTTAGTCTGATTAACCAGAAAGGGGAAACGCTGCTTTATTGCTGTAATTTTTCTCTTATTGAAAACTTTTTATGTACATATCTACTGCAAATCCTTAATTCTGATTTAGCACAACTGATAAATCCAAGGTCATCCTTTCAGAGGCATTTAATCCTCCACTGTAGTACCTCTTTTTAATGATAAACTGCATTTTTATGAGTAGCCCAGTTACTTCTGAAGACTCTGATGAATGCCATCTGGTCCTAATGATGGATTGCAACTTCTCAGATTGCTTTTTTTGTGTGCTTCCATCTCCATGTTCCCCTATTTTTTCCATTTTGATAATTTATTGTTGTAACAGATTACTTCATCGCCAATAAGTGTTCTTTACTGTTTTTCTTTAAATTTTCTTTAACATGAATGACATCTCCTTTCATTTCTGAAAGTAATCAAACATCAGCATGGTTCTGTTTTATATCATGTATTAGGATCAAGTCACCCATAGGACTCACTAATTAAAGGAACCTTTCAGTTGATCATTATACAGCTTATCTTATATATTCCTTCCTAATATCAAGTGTATTTGCTGGAAATCAGTAATTTGGGGGAGGGGAGTCTAATCTACTATTTCAGAAACACAGACAAGATAGTAGTTTCCACTTCATTAGGAAAGAAGATTGGTATCAATTTAAAATAGTCTGCTGTTTTCTCCAGCTAGTTCCCTTGGTAAAAACGGAGCAGTATCCAGGGACTGCCACCCCCTTCTGCCGAAAAAAGGTTTTTTTTCCCCCTTAACTACAGTGATTTCAAAGCCTTTGTCCCATAAGTGTCATATATTAAAGACTGGACAGATGATTTTAAAAGTGAATAATGAGATCTGGGGAATTGAGATTGGGAGTCAATATAATTGGAATTAAAGTCTCAGGGGAAGACAACATGAATTGCAGGAAAAAGGAACAAGGTATCAACGAGACAATAGAAGAAACCTTGTGAAATCAAGATGTGTTCATTTGGAGAATTAGAACAACTAGTCTGGAATAGTTTGTAGATTAACACTTAAATTCATGTAGGATAATGCTCTGAATTTTCAAGTGTTCCTCTGTAGTACCTGTTTTGAGTTTATTTGCCTTCTTTGAATTAATTTGAAAACCAGATTACAAATGAAATACTGAGAATTGAGGCCACTTCTCTGAAGTTACTAGAAGTGTAGACATGTGTATGTGAACAAACAATAGCACAACTACTAGTTGATGATAATGTAAGTGATGCAAGCAATGGGCAAGAGTTGAAACTGCATGCTGTCTGGGATGTCCTCTCCTCAAGATCCCCTTAAGTCCTGAATCTGAGTAATAATTTAATAGCAGTTTTGTCGTTAGAGCGGTTCTGAATCAACTGTTGTATACAGTGTCCAAAGCAAGAATCTAGTGATGCAGTTCTTACCCTGTCAACCTCACTACACTGCACTTTTGTCTGTCACTGGAGTACCTTATAATCTTGAGAGTGATGGCTGGTGGTTCCAAAAGCCTACAGTTACTTGAATAGTCCACTTCCATTATCCCTGCATAGTTTGAGAAATTTTGTCATCTTCTGACCAGTCTAACCCTAACTCGTATTCTCCCTGGCTAGAGTATCTTTTCCCTGCCTTTCTACTTTACAACCCCTACTCATTCCTCAAGAGTCAGTTTAGATGACACCTTCACCTTTTCTGTGAAATGTTCTTGTTGACTCCTTGTCTCCACCTGAAAGTTAACCCAGCATTTTCTGTTTTTTTAAAAAATATTTATTTATTTTTTTGGCCGCGTCAGGTCTTAGTTGTGGCACACAGGATCTTCGTTGAGGTATGCAGGATCTTTCATTGCACCACGCAGTCTCTTCATTGCAGTGCTCAGGCTTCTCTCTAGTTGTGGCATGCAGGTTTTCTCTCTCTAGTTGTGGCGCATGGGCTTCAGGGCGCATAGGCTCTGTAGTTTGTGGCCCTCGGACTCTCTCGTTGATGTGCATGAGCTCAGTAGTTGTGGAGCACAGGCTTAGTTGCCCTGCAGCATGTGGGATCTTAGTTCCCTGACCAGGGATCAAACCCACATCCCCTGCATTGGAAGGCAGATTCTTTACCCCTGGACCACCAGGGAAGTCCCACATTTTCTCTTCTTAATGTTTTGTTTCCATCATCAGTTTCTCATTTCAGCTGCCATTTTGGGATTGTGACCTCAATACACTTTGCTCCTGTATTTTTTTTTTTTGGCTGTGTTGGGTCTTCGCTTCTGTGCGAGGGCTTTCTCTAGTTGCGGCAAGAGGGGGCCACTCTTCATCGCGGTGTGCAGGCCTCTCACTATCGCGGCCTCTCTTGTTGCGGAGCATAGGCTCCAGACACACAGGCTCAGTAGTTGTGGCTCACGGGCCTAGTTGCTCCGCGGCATGTGGGATCTTCCCAGACCAGGGCTCGAACCCGTGTCCCCTGCATTGGCAGGCAGATTCTCAACCACTGCGCCACCAGGGTGCTCCTGTATTTTATGTTCAGATGCTCAGTCAGTGATGCCAGCATTACTCCTCAGTTGACACTTGACACTTGGATGGGATTAGACATACGTCTGCTGTATATCCAGGGCTGAGGCACCCCTGGATTCATCATCTTTCTCCTGCCTTTCATCTGTTCGAAGCTACTGTCCTTGTAGAGCCGATACTACACTGACTGTCCTCCACAATCCTCCCTATATTTTCCAAGTCATATGGAAAGTCACAATCCTCCAAGTCATATTTTCTGGAGCATGATTCCATGCTTGATCTCATTCTATCACTTCAACTACATTTAGAAGATAAGCAAGTTACTGAGCAAAAAGCACAAGTTACACAACTAGTTTTTAGCAAGCAGTGCTATCATTGGAACCCCTGTATCTATTTACTCTTAGTGCATTATCATTATACCAAGCCACAAATTCTCTCATGTTATCGTTTTAAACATCTCTGCTTTGAATGAATTTTTAGGTGATTTTTGTGTATGGTATAAGGAAATGGTCCAGCGCTATCCTTTTGCATATGGACATCCAGGTGTTCCAGCACCATTTGTTGAAAAGAGTATTGTTTCCCCAACTGAGTTGTCTTGGCATCCTTGTCAAAAATCAATTGATCATAAATTGTGAGGATAAATTTCTGAACTCTCGGTTCTCTTCCATTAATCTATATTGATTTTTTCTTATGCCAGTACCACCCTGTCTTAATTACTGTAGCTTTTTAGAAAGTTTTGAAGTCAATTAAGTGTGAGATCCTCAACTTTGTTCTTCTTTTTTTTTTTACTTACCTGCTGATTTTTTAGCATTCAAGAACATCAAAAGAAAGACAAATACCAGCAGTAACCCTTTGTTTTACCATAAAAATTATCTCTTGAAATCTTTTCTTAATTGGCTATTTGCAGGTACTATTCTTTGATTACACTAGACCCAGGTAGTAATCTGGGGCAGGTGGTATCTGAACCTTTCTAGGCTTTAGTTTTTTCTGGTGGTTAGACATTGAGTCAGATACCCTTCCAGGCCCCTGGTAGCCTTTAAAAATCTGGGGCTCAGTAATTTCTATTTCCTTTCTTTAGTGAACAGGGAAGTAAAGTAGAGGCAAGAAAGAGGATTTCCTGGTGAGTCAGTATTAATGGAGCACCCATGTTGTACAATTCGCGGTATTAGAATGAAAAGCTTAAGTGGTTATGAGTGCTATGGTAAATAGCTTAAGTTTTGTTGACCCTAAAAATTCTACAAATTCTTTCACTAACAGTCATTCACCTTCCATGTTTATAATTAAGCACAATCTAATATTTTAAAGTAGAACCCAAATGACACTTAGAAACATTTACACTGTAAAAGGGGGTCTCTCTGTGCCAGTAAGATATAGTTCCTATGACAATGAATGCAGTATTAAACCTGATTATGTATGATATTTATATTTCTTTGTCACCCATATTTCTCCTAACAGGCATTCTTCTAGGTTCTCTATTTATGTAACCTATTGAGGTTTGAAATAGTGTTTTGTGTTGTAATTTTAGATCATTATATACTTCTCTTCATCAAGTTGGACCCTTTGACATTCTGGGTACCAGTGACTTCAACTTCCTTAGAATTAAAACAGAAAAATTACTAGCGTGAATTTTTATATACAGAAAAGATACACAGAGTTAAAAAAAAGAGTAGATACATTTTGTTTAACCAGATGGTTTTTAAATATATATATGTATATAGTTTTCTTTATTATATCTTTCGGATAAGATACCTGATGATATCTATCTTTATGAAGTCACTTAGTTGCCTAATTGTATTAATGTATCTAGATTAGAATTTATGGTCATGTGATTAGTTAATAAGCTTCTTAAAACATTAATGTACATTTTCTATTATCTTGATATATGCATTAAACATAATTTTTATAATTTAGTAGTTTAAAGCCTAATAATATGCAGTTATTTGTGTGACTAGAAAAAAATTTCAAAAGGCAATTATGAACAATTTTCAAAAATGTGATGTGTTGTACCCATTGCTAACCTAGGAAAAGAAGCACAAATCCTGTTATTTTATTTCACTTTGAATACCTGGTTACTGGCAAGGAAGAGGTCAAATTATATGTCTTTTGAACAATTATTTCTGTTTATAATGTCCAAAATATTTTTTTTTTCTCATACATGCTCTTCTTAACTAACTTTCTGTTCAGAAACTTACTCCTCTCCTGGCTTTCTGATGACTTAGTAACTACTCTTCTCCCAGTTATTTTGGCTCATGGTTCTTCAAGTCCTCATTTCCTGTCTTCAGTTGTTCCTTCGCCTCCACCCCAAGCCACTGACAGCAGTTAACCCATACATTGCTTTGGGATCCCTGGGCTCTGAGGGCCAGTACAGCTGGGTGAAGATGAGAGAGAATGCTAGCTGAAGCTCCAACCACCCTTCTCTCTTCCTGCAGTTCTCACACAGGTTGAAAGTGGAAGAAGGAAGAGCAGGCAGAGGGAAGAAAGTGAAGGAGAACTTGGGCTCTATGTGGTTGCAACCTCTTAGATCCTGTTCTGATGTCCTTTGCACGCCATTACAAGGGAGAAGCTCAGGTCCGCGATTGTGGGTTTATTAGTTTGCTATGGCTGCCATAACACAGTACCACAGACTGGGTAGCTTAAACAAGAGAAATTTACTGTCTCAAAAGTTCTGGAGGCTGATAGTATGAAATCAAGGTGTCAGCAGAGTTGGTTCCTTCTGAAGGTTATGAGGGAGAATCTGTTTCCTACCTCTCCTAGGTTGTGGTGGTTTGCTGGCAGTCTTTGGCATTTCTTGGCTTATAAGTGCATCATCCTGATCTATGCCATCAACCTCAGATTGTATCCTCCCTGTGTGTGTGTGGCTTTCTCTGTATCCAGATTTCCCCTTTTTATAAGGATACCAGTGATGTTGGATTATGACCTCAAATGAACTCGTTTTAACTTAATTCTGTAAAGACGCTGTTTCCAAATAAGGTCATATTTTGAGGTACAGTAGGGATTAGGACTTAAATGTATCTTTTTGGGAGGACACGATTCAACCCATAACTTTGGACATCTTATAATAGTTAGTGCTCATAACATCCAAAACTGAGACACTCACCTTCTTTCTTTGATAAGCAGTTACCACCATGGAAGGAGATTGAGGGCAAGTGTCATTAGAAAATTGGTGGCTCTGAGCTTCCCTGGTGGCGCAGTGGTTGAGAGTCCGCCTGCCGATGCAGGGGACGTGGGTTCATGCCCCAGTCCGGGAAGATCCCACATGCCGCAGAGCGGCTGGGCCCGTGAGCCATGGCTGCTGAGCCTGTGCGTCCGGAGCCTGTGCTCCGCAACGGGAGAGGCCACAACAGTGAGAGGCCCGCGTACCGCAAAAAAAAAAAAAAGAAAGAAAAGAAAAGAAAATTAGTGGCCCTTCTACTGCATAGCACCGGGAACTCTGTTCAGTGTTATGTGGCAGCCTAGATGGGAAGGGAGTCTGGGAGAGAATGGATACGTGTGTATGTGTGGCTGAGTCGCTTTGCTGTGCCCCTGAAACTATCACAACATTGTTAATCGGCTATACTCCAATATAAAATTAAAAGTAAAAAAAAAAGAAAAGAAAATTAGTGGACCTTGATTGTTTATGCATCATAGTTCGCCTATGGTTTAGAAGGATGTCTATAGTAGAATTTTAGACTTCACCCAATTTTAGCAAACAAAAATGCCAGTCTCCACGGAAGTTTCTCCACATTTTATGTTTCAAATTTTAGTTCTTTGATTTTAGAAGAAAATCAAACCGCTAAATTCTTAATTATATTTATACAACAAAGAACCAAGATTTATCATACCTCAAATATGATGTTGAATGCCTAGCAACGTAGACTTCAAATAAACCTCCTCTTGGAGGCTTCTCTGTGAAGACTTCAAAATCATATTCACCTCCTCCCTGAGTATTCCTTGTCAAAGATACCTGCCTGTCACCTCCCTTCACAAGACACCACTCATTAGACCATCTTGGGCTTTGCCTGGTTACAGGCCTGCTTTCTGCTCTGGAACTTTGTCAAGGACAAAATCAATGTTTCTTTCATTGTTCTATCCCCAGTAACTAGCCCAGTTCCTGAGACACTCTAGGTGCTTCGGAAATACTCTTTAGTTCATTTGTTTCTCTGTGCACTCACTCTCCGACTTTACAAAGCCTGAAATGCTGAATATCTTTAGTGTCTTACTGGATCTCATGGTCAGGATCTTATTCATATTGTCACTGCACTTGAATACAATGGCCTAAGCACATTTGAGGAGTGTGCTTCGTCACTACTTTTCAGGTAAGGAAACAGAAGCAGGGAAGGATCAAATGTTTTGTCTGAGGTCCAAGGCTATCACTGGCAGAGAACATTGAAGGTCCCCAGATTCTAGGTTTGCTATTCTACCTTGACAGACTTCAGGAATCAGGCAAAATTGGTTTTCTCCTGGAGACAGTATGGGCATATATGTATAACGTACCCTTTTGCCAGAAAAGAGTTTTGGTTTTGTTTTGTTTGTTTTGTTTTGTTTTGTTTTCTCTCAGTGACTCCAGAAAACCACAGCTCTACTCCTGTACTGGATACAGGAACAATATTACCGTGCTGTCCTGCTCAGTTCACTCACCCTTTTAAGGAAATGCTTAAAGAACAGCAGGGCCTTATGGTGACAAAGGCACTTTATTCTCTGTTCAGTATTCCACTTGGCAGCCTTGTCTTTCTTTTCCTTAATTGCAATAAGCTAACCTCTTGCATCTCAAATGTAGTTGTAATCCAAAGGAAATAACCAAAGTGAATGTTTTATTAGTTGTATATTTCTTAATGAGCTAAGAAAAACATAAATAACGGGTCTTGGCAATGCATGTAGTTTAGTAAAATGTAGCAGTTCATATTATATTTGTGCATCAATGTACAAAAAGTTATGTAAACCCAAAAGGCATGAATAGGATTGGTAAATTAACTATATGTCCCGAAACTGACCCAGTACCACAGACTGCTAATTTAGGTGGCCTGATTTGAGAGACATTGAAAAACCTCCATTCCTCAAAAATCTTTCTTGTTTGCTGCTATTAAAAAATCGTATCTTTATCAATCCATTGCTTTGCGTTACACACCACCCCCTGTGAAGCACTGTTTTTAAAAATGTGAAATATTCATCTCAGGGAGGCAATACATTGTGTCACTCACCTCAGTAGAGGTCACCTCAGTATGAATTTTACCAGATCATTTACAAGATGAATTTTTAAATGAGTCGGTCAACAAAACAGCATTTTGCTCATTGCTGAGCTGAGCACAATGGGGAAAAGAAAGATCAGCTTATTTTAAGGAGCTTCCAGTATAATTTATGAGACAAAACATATACACATAAAACAGAAATGCCAGTAACAATATTTTCTTGAGTGACAAATGGTTTGGTGCATTAGAGAGCAGTATTTCTCAAACTTTTTCTTTGAACAATGGACCTGCTTTCCAAATTATCTTACACAAAATCCCATTATATAAAACCTATGAAAATTGGGCTTCTTTGGTTCGAGAGGGTGAGGGGAAGCCAAGGGAGCCGTCTGCTCCAGTTGTCCCTTCATCCCTGATGAGACTCCTTGGGATCTAAGGCATCTGGGATCACAGTTAAGAATCATTAAATTTAGCACATAAACATGGGGTAAGTTGACAGAAGGGAAAATCCACTCTGGGTCTGAACAAGAGAGGAAAATCCCAAGTAGGAATTCGTCCTCGAGTTGGTATAAAAAAAGTCATAGGGATAGTGAGAAAAAAGTTGGGTAAAGAAGGTAGGTAGACATTAGCTCAAGCCGGAAAAGCAGGCAGAAAAGTTGAGATTTGTTGAGACAGAAAATAGAGAGACACTGGGAACTGATGTGGTGAAAGCAGACTTGAAGAAGGAAGACTGGTAGCAGGTGCAAGATGGTTTAGAAAGAGAATTTATTCTTATTCTCAAGTTATTCCTTCCTCTCTGGCTTTTCTCAGTTTCATTATCTGAGACACTGAGAGGAGGCCATCCACCTATCCTTCCCGCTTTCTCAATCCCCAGAGCTGTGTGTTGTACCTGCCTGAGCCTTCTATCTCTCATTCTGTGCAAAGCTGAACCCAGTTGAGCAAAATACGCATCCTTTCCACATAGCCCCTGGCTTCAGGGTCATCATGACTAACTGATGCCTAATAAACCCCATGATGCCACTTTCCTTTTCCTTTTTTTTAAAAAGATTTTGTTTTTATTTCCCTCCCTGAATTGCAAAGGGATTATGCATCTTCTGAATTTGGAAAGATTTATATGTGGATCTTTATAGATCTACTTATTAAAGGAGAATTTATACCTTAAGTTACATAAATGCCAGAAAATTAGCGATATGACTTGACTTTTATTTTCTCAGAAATGTTAAGTTCTTTTTTTTTTAATTCATCAATTCCCTCTTTTCATTTTCTTGTGTACTGATGATTCCTCTCCAGTTGGTCCCCATAGCAACACTGGATAATGCTAATGAAACTACAACATCTTAAGCTCTCCCACAGAGCATCTCTGTTAAAACTGCCATGAAACACAGTTGCTTTATTTTCTTTGCTTAAAAGAAATCGATATTTTGGGATCTTTCCCATGATGGAGGCTTAACTTCCCAAACTCTCTGGCTAGAATTGGAGCCTCTAATTTAGAGAAGATTTTTCGAAGATGATAAACCACGATTAGAATACCACTTCCTCCCCTTCATTCATGCCCCATGTTGGTGTACAGTATGAAAGTGGTTCTCAAAATGTGATTCCGCAGCAGCAGCAGCATCTGGGCATTGGTTAGAAATGCAGATTCATGTGCCACACCCCAGACCTTTTGAATCAGCTACTCAGGATGGAGCCCAGTGCTCTGTTTTAACAAGTCCTCCAGGTGATTTGGATGCACACTGAAATTTGAGTACCACTGGTATAGACGATAGAACTGTAGTAGGCAACAACATCACATCCAGTTTGATGGATTTTGCTAACACGATTAGAAATTATTTTACTGTTTGTTTTTTATACCACCTAGATTTATTTATACTATGAAACATTAGCTAAGAGTCAATTTGTGTTAAGATAAAATATGGCAGTGGAGAGTGTTAATTGATTTGAGCTACTGAAAATGTCTCCTGATCCCTTATTTATCCATTATTAACAAGCATTAGAAAGGCCAAGTAATTGCCAGTAAGTCTATGGTAATAGGTAATGGCTCAAACTATAAAAGCATGTGTTTTTTTCTGTTTCTTATGTTTAATGTATGGATGCTGACAAGTATTCGCCTTTTAGAAAGGAGTACAGTTGACCCTTGAACAACACCATGGTTGGGGCTCTGACCCTCCACACGCTGGAAATTCAAGTATAACCATATTCACAGTTCCACATCCGCAGATTCAGCCAACCTCAGATCGTGTAGTACTATAGTATTTACTATTGAAAAAAATCCGAGTGTAAGTGGACCTGCACAGGTCAAACCCATGTTGTTCCAGGGTCAACTGTATTTTAAATAGTGCCTCTTCTGCTTGTAGTAAGTAATTCATCCTTTACGTGCAGAAACACACCAAAAGCAGGAAGTAAAAGCAAGAATCTTTTTGAGGCCATGATTTAGAGAACAAAAAATAGGAATCAGATGTAGTAGAAAATAACAAAAAAAGGACAAGTTTATTTTGTTACCTAAGTTTTAAGTGGCAGGTAGGCCCCAAAACATGGATATCAAGGCAGAAATTTGAGCTGGAGAGAGGCACTCTGAAAGTTATTTTAAACTGCTGGTTATCACAAAGCTGAACCATCTGTATACCAGGATGTTGGAACAGAACCTAAGGAAGTTGTACTTGTTGGTGGTCAGGTCCCATCTGAAAGCCACGCTGTCAGGCATTACAAAAAAAGAATCACATGGGGTTCAGAAACCAGTATAAGTAAGATACACCTGGTCAGGAATCCAGAGAGTCCAAGCAAACAATACAAGCAGAGTGATTCTTATCAGCACCTGACATTTGCTCCTACCTCTTGATCACCACTGCCCTATTTCAGATCCTCTCTGTATCTCACCAAGACTGTTCTTATTGCTTCCATATTGCGGTCAGATTCCTGAATATTCATAGTTCCCTGAATATACTGTCTCTGCCTTTCTGCCATATTACTCCTTGAAGTGCCTGGGGGCACCCTGCTCTCTCCAGCTACGTTAGCTCCTTTCATTTACTCATTATTTGCCCTTAAGGTCTTAGTTCAAATAATGAACTTCTTCACCTTTGACTGGCAGACTTAGGTCCGCTGTATACCCTGGATTTCCCTTATACCTTGTACTTACCATTATTTATAACAAATGCCATGTATTGTAATTGTTTGTGTCTCTACCTGTGCTTTGGTAGCTGGATCCATATCTTCATCTCTAATCCTTTCTCTTCTCTTGGTGCCTAGCACACTGTAGATTTTCAATAAATATTTTTTAAATGAATGTTTAAGAGATTTTTATGTATTATAGGCATGGCAAACAAATTATGGATTTTCTGAAGTCTGATTTGAAATTTTTTTTTCCTTTTCTCTCAGCTACTGTAACTTCAGCTGTTTCACTGCCCCAAAATTTATCTCCTAAGTGTCTTATGTGCAGATATAACAAAAATCCTCTAAAGTTACTATATATCAGGGATCTGGAAAGATGGAAAAGTGTATCTCTGCCCTTGGGGAAGGGTATGTTAGCCATTTAAGAAAATCTCCAGGGAAGTCTGTTAGTAAAATCTGAAGGTTGGATGTTGGAATAGGGTGTTTCTGTGCTTGTTACAGGTATTTAATTAATATAATTCTTGGACCGAATTGTTCAAACCTTATAGAAAACCTCTTCTGTTCTTTCCTCTCTTTGCATTTCCATGCTATTCCAAAATTCAGAGTACTAGGGGAATGTGGTTGGAATTGAGAGATAAAAAGAAATTCTAGATTCTTTCCATGGGTAATGGTTTATAATGCCCTTTAATTTATCTGGCAGCATCTCAGAAAACAATATGTTTTGTTTAAGTAGCTTACCAGGTTTCTGAAGATTATTACATTGAGTAGTTTTTCAAAGGGCTGTACATAACTGACTGCAAACATCATGTCTTGATGACTATCAGCAGAATAAACACATTTTTACTTACTGATTCCACTCAAATATTCCTAAATAGCTTTACTTGTTTTGGTTTTTGTTGCCATAGTTATTCTTCTCCCTCTTTGATGATCATTCATTTATTAATCAAACAAATATTCACTTAGCATCTACTGTATGCTGCACACTGGGCTGGGGGGCTAGAACCAGAAGAATGTATAAAGCGGACAAACTTCCTGACTTCTTCAAATTTTAAAACTAGTGGGAGAGGGGCTTCCCTGGTGGCGCAGTAGTTAAGAATCCGCCTGCCAATGCAGGAGACACAGGTTCGAGCCCTGGTCCGGGAAGATCCCACATGCTGCGGAGCAACTAAGCCCGTGTGCCACAACTACTGAGCCTGCACTCTAGAGCCTGCGAGCCGCAACTACTCAGCCCACGTGCTGCAGCTACTGAAGCCCGCGGGCCGAGAGCCCATCCTCTGCAACAAGAGAAGCCACCGCAATGAGGAGGCCACACACTGCAACGAAGAGTAGCCCCCGCTTGCCGCAACTAGGGAAAGCCCACGTGCGCAGCAACAGAGACCCAATGCAGCCAAAAATTAAATAAATTAATAAATAAATAAATTTATTTTAAAAAAAACTAGTGGGAGAAATAGACTTTAGCAGAATTTCATCTTCTCTCCATATCATAATTTGTGGCTTCAGATCTTTGGTGGAGAGAACTGGGTATAAAATGAATATATATAGCAGAACCCAGGCCACAAACTCAGTGAAATTCAGGGAACTGCCAGGTAACAGAAGTGCTGGAAGTGGGGTGGAAAACAACCACTTTGAATTGCTGCTACTTTCAGCTTGATTTTGGAATAATAGGAGGTGGTGAGGATCATGGCAAATGGGAACATACCTACCCTGCCTGAGGAAGCAGCCATCCAGATCTGGATTATTGACATGTGGAAATGGACTCCCAGTGTTATCAGGGTCTGGAAATTTTTTTAATGTGTACTCTTTCAGTTTTAATGATGGTAGCTAATTGAAATTAAAATACTGTACATATCAAATAAAATATATCAGAGGGGTAGATTTGGCATGAGGGTTGCCAGTGTATAGACTCAGAGTCTGAGCTCCCTATGAGTAAACTGCATGAGTTTTAGCATCTAATTTGAATACAAAGAAGCCTTGTATTCTTCCTTCCTTGTTAGAATTACCAGATTAAGCAAATGAAAATAAAGATTGAGGACCAATTATATTTGCATTTCAGATAAGCAGCTAATAACGTTTTTAGTATATACCCCAAATATTGCACAGGATATGCTTATACTATGCAATACCATACAGTATTTGGGACATACTTATACTAAAACAGTATTCGTTGTATATCTAAAATTCAAATTTAACTGGGCATCCTATATCTGGCAATCCTGTTCCTAGTACTGTCTACTGTTTTGAATTTAAGTTTGCCAAATAAGTGGCCTATGGGTGAAATATTTACTTATGTTCCCAATTTATTAATAATTAATGTAAATAATTAAAATTTTAATTTTTATTAAGTGATGGCTGTGTGCCAAGCTGGGCATACCTTCAAATAGGAATAGGGTTTTTTTGTTTGTTTTTTAAATCTGGCTATCTATGGGGAAGCCTTCTTATTTAGCCTTTATATATAAACTTCTAAAAATGTTTTTACAGTGTATTATTATTTTGACACAAAAATAATAATTCTTTCTATAGTTCAAATGAACATTTTTATCTACGTATTTATCCCCATGCTACCAACTTACCTTTATGACCTTTAAAAAAAAAAAACATATCTTTGTAAATGTCCTTTCCACGTTAGCACATTGATTTTTATTTTAATCTTTGAAAAGCTAAGTTCTGAGCACTTTGCTTCAACTAGTATTCTCCCTGATGCCCACGTCACTGTGCAATTTTTTTTGTACTTTTTGAGATTCTCCTATTCTTCCCTTCGTGATACTAACCATCTGTATTAATGAGTTACTAAACCAGGCTTGTTGCTAATGAATCGATTCATTCAACTCTAGATTTAATTAGAAAGACATTTAACATGCCAGCAGATGTTCTGGTTTTGTTTAATTGTCCCCAAATATAATAAAATACAATTAATTTTTATATTTTTGCATAAATTAAACTAAATCAAGATTTGTTACTCTATCATGTATTATAAAAGGCTAACTGATGGAGTTTTGTTACCATTGTATTCCAAGTATCAGAAGGAAAATCAGTTTCCTTCTAAAAGCACTCACCTAACTCTTAACTGGCACAAGAGTAGGGTCTAGGAGTAAAGAGTATCCTGACCGTCAAATCTATATAAAGGAAACTAAGCCATAGATGCATCCCAAAGTGTTGGGGTATTTTTTTTCTGTCGTTACTTTGATAGGGGACGCATCTTCTAAATTAATTAACCAATAAAAAAGTTACTTAAGAACTGTAATTCTAGAGACACTATCTAGTGAGTTTTTTTAATTGTTTGCTTTTCATGGTTTTGCTTGCAGTATTCAGAGGGACTTTTACTTTAAAAAAGAGAAAAAGAAAAAAGTCAAAGTTTTAGGAGAGATTTTAATGTTCAGGGCTTTTATTAGAGAAATTGGCAGGGAAGCTTTTAAATGTGTTAGTGCATGCACAAAAGTAACAGCTCAGACAAACTGAGCAGTCCTCACTTTGGACCTTCAGCCTCTAGCATGCCCTTCCTAGAAAAGAAATGAAAGGATTCTATGCAGTATCCCAGATACCAAGTCAGTAGATGACATGAATTAAGCAATACTCAGATACAAAGGAAATTACAGATACATTAGGAAAAAACTGTCTTAAAAAAATTACCAAATGGATAAATTCATCCATCCTGGACACACTTCCTGAGGTAGGGGTATAAAGACTTGCAGAGTAGTTAAAGAGGAGGAAGAAGACAATAGTAATTCCTTTCACCCTTCCAGGTCAGCTTTTTTGTTTTTTTCTTTGGTAGTTCCTTTTGTTTAAAAATATGTATTTTTTTAAAAATAGGGATCATAGCATAAATATGGATTTATACAGTTTTTTCCTGAGTATTTCCCCATGCCACTAAATCTCTCAAAACACATTTTTAATGACTTGTTTAATGTCTATAATTCATTTAATCATTCTCTTATTGTTGGATATTAGGTCATTTTATTTTTTTCTATCATTAAATTAACATCAATAGGTATTCTTTAGTAAACCCCCCAATCTTGCTTTTATAGGGTAGTTATTTCTGGGAAGTGATCAGCCTTAGGTACCAGTTAAATTTTGATTTTCACATTACATTTCAGAGTGTAAGGAATGCAACAGTTTCTAAAACTAGGGCAAGAAGAGAATGAAATCAGGCAGGTAGGCCAGGCAGAGAGCAAAGGTGATGGAACAGAAAGTTGTACCTACTCTGGTTTATGTACCATCCCAACTTCTGCACTGAAGTTACAGCATAGAGTGATGGTTTTTTTTTCATCTGAGGTTCACTTCTTACAACTTTGCAATATTTTTCTTTTCGTTTTAACAATTCTTTCAAGGATTTGGTAGGATTGTTAATATCATTCATATACAACCACAGAAATGTGTGTGAGACATAGAGATTAGACCTTGTAATGATAGGCTACCATAATCCCTAATATTTAATAGTCTCTAAGTAGAACTTGTCTCAGTGGTTCTCCTACTTATAAGTTTGCTCAGGCAGCTTGGAGAAGATTCCAACCACCATAAAAACTTGAGGCAGTAAGTAGCTTCGTGAATTTCGAGTGTCTTTCTGGGCGCTACACTAGCATCTTTGAATTCCCTTCTGGGCTTCCCCTATATTCAATACTGTAGGCTGTCTGGTGTTGTTAGCTTCAACCAGGTGCTTGGGTGGTTGGAATGAAGGTTCAGCTTTGACATTTATTTGCCTTCAAAACTAGTAATAAATGTACCTGGAGACCAACTGTGTCTCATTTCACAATTTGTAAAGTCAGTTTTACCTAACAGCCAACAATTAGGTTTTCTGCCTATAAAAAAAAAAGTGAGAGGATGCAAAATACATTTGCTAAATCCCATAAAGAGCTAATGAATGACATTTTATATGCCTAGCTATGTCTACTTCCTGGCTGTGTTTTTGATTTTTCAGATTGAGAAAGGTGATTGTAGTTAACCCTTGAACAACAGCTGTCTGAGCAGTGAGAATCTACCTTTACCTGGATTTTTTTTTCTGTAAATACTGCAGTACTGCATGATGTGCAGTTGCTGAGGTTGCTGTGGAACCACAGGTAAGGAGGGCCTGCTGTAAAGTTCTAGGCTGATTTTCAGCTGCGAGGATGCCGCCCCAATTCCCGCCTTGTTCAGGGGTCAACTCTACTTCATTTGGGTCCTTATTTCTTGCTTTTTCTGGCAGAAAAGAATAACTCGTATCGAAGGTGGAAACAAAATCTCATTTTTTAGAGATTTTTAACCTCTCCCCTAATTTTTTTTTTTTTTTTTTTTTGTGTGGTACGTGGGCCTCTCACTGTTGTGGCCTCTCCCGTTGCGGAGAATCGGCTCTGGACGCGCAGGCTCAGCGGCCATGGCCCACGGGCCCAGCCGCTCCACGGCATGTGTGATCTTCCCGGACCAGGGCATGAACCCATGTCCCCTGAATCGGCAGGCGGACTCTCAACCACTGTGCCACCAGGGAAGCCCTCCCCTAATTTATTTTTGTGCTTCTTGTCTGAATTTTACCACATGTAACATTTTGCCCCAAATGCTTATATTCTTAAACCTTCATGGTCCCTTTAGAATTGTGTTTTTAGGAGTTTCTTCATGATCTGCTCTCTATCAAAAGACACCAAGTGCTCATTTGTTTAATCCTCTTGAATATCAAAGCCTCTAGTCAAAGCTATTGTGTCATTCTGCTTGCTTTTACTTGAATATTCTATAATAGAAGACTTTTTTAAAGCAAGGTGACCTGAACTACCCTTTGTTCCAAATAAAGTTGCTTCATTTTTAAGTAGCATCCTTTGATTTATACCAAGACAATAAACATTTTAAAAGTCTACTTAGTTTTTTAAGTGCCGTGCTAAAAGTTTAAAGTCTTATCCTCTACTAAACATTTATTCTTCTGTTCAGTGTCTTGTAGCATGTGAGTACCAAGGGTGTATTCATTTTCTGTAGAATTTGGTGTTCCCTAACTCATTACTTTATATTTCTCTACAGTGAGTTCTGTACACTGCTCTCAGCCTGCCTGCATAGCTCTCCTCCTTCCTACAATCTGCCCTTCTAGTCTTGTGGCCTCAATAGATTTCATCTCCCTTCATGTTCTGTCTTCCAAATTACTGACATTTTTAAAAGCAATTAAATTTAAAAAGATTATTATTGAGCCATGTGTATAGACTGCTTGCCCAAATTTATGGATCTTAAAATTGTCAAGCTGCTGGCCAGGAATTTTCAGCCTTATATTAAAGCTCAGAAAGAAAGCCAAGGGGAGAACAATGCAGGGAGTATTGTCTTACAAAGAGAACTTTGGACTTAAAGTTCCCATTGTAAATAATATTTTTAGTTTCAGTTTTTTTAAGAGTTTTTTTTTTTTGGTCTATTTGCCTTAAATACTTTTTATTTACGAAAAAATTACTGCATGTGATTTATTTTCTTAATATGTTAAAAGCCTAATAAGTGAATTATATTAATAAAGGTAATTTAATGACATAAAACATTTGTTCCATGGGATTATCTCTCAGAATGTTTTATAAATGATATAGAGGATTATATATTTTTTTAAATACATTTTGTCTTATTAGTGCAAAAGTATGCTGTTAATCATATTTAGATACTCTTCAAAGCTTAGTATTTAAGAGGCTATTTTGTTTTAGATTTGTTTCAATTAAAAATATGGATACTTTTGGTTGTAAATGTTGATGAATAATACTGCCTAACTTCATGGGGACTCTGCCGTTCACAGTGTCCATTAAATAGTAATAAAATTAGAAAGGAGCAATAATAAGTTACTATACACCGTATTTAAATAACAACATTTCTATGGTCATGAAAGGGTGGGGGCATCAAGGTCTCTCCATCATAATATAGGATATTTGCTCAGGGAGAGTATAATGACTCCAAGGTTAGGCTCTGGAATCAGACTGCCTGCATTCCAGTCCTCTGTGGAACCCTTTGGTCAAGGAGGTCATTGCTCAATCTCTGAATCAAAAAGCTGGATTTACTGTTGCTGGACAGTGGAGACCTGTACTGAAAAGGCATAGTCTTTCTGACAAAGCAGACTACTGATCTTGTTTTGGGTTTTGGGAATCATAGAGATCAGAGACCGTTGGACTCTCAGAAGCAGTATTGTGTGGGGATTGGTAGACCTTTAGCTATAGCAGTATAGTTGCTGAATGAAGCCTTTGCCAGTTAACTGACTTTCAGAAGTATCCTAATGGATTGAGTTGTCACTAACCCACTGGTATAAGTTTAAAACTGTGATTCTCTTACTACCTAACAATAACAAAACTGCCTTCCTCATAGAACTTTTTTTGATAATTAAATCAGAGATTGTGTATAAACATCCTAGCATAATGCCTAACAAAAACAAGCCATCATCGGGGCTTCCCTGGTGGTGCAGTGGTTGAGAATCCACCTGCCAGTGCAGGGAACACGGGTTCGATCCCTGGTCCAGGAAGATCCCACATACCACAGAGCAACTGAGCCCGTGCACCACAACTACTGAGCCTGTCCTCTAGAGCCTGTGAGCCACAACTGCTGAGCCCGCATGCTGCAACTACTGAAGGCTGCGCACCTAGAACCCGTGCTCTGCAGCAAGAGAAGCCACCTCAACGAGAAGCCCGCTCACTGCGATGAAGAGTAGCCCCCGCTCGCTGCAACTAGAGAAAGCCCACGCGCAGCAACGAAGACCCAACACAGCCAAAATAAATAAATTAAATAAATAAATAAATTTTTAAAAAAACAAAACACAAACCATCATCTTCATCAGTCTGGCCTTTAAGAAGGTAGACTGTAAAACCTTTAGAGCATTCAATCATCATATTGGGTCAGTATACCACCTCACATTGGCCTCATTGTTATATAATACATACTGTTCATTTTTACTTTTTTTTTTAATATTTATTTTTATTTATTTATTTGGTTGTGCTGGGTCTTAGTTGCAGCAGGCGGGCTCCTTAGTTGTGGCTTGCCAACTCCTTAGTTGCAGCACATGAGCTCCTTAGTTGTGGCATGCAAAGTCTTGGTTACGGCATGCATGTGGGATCTCATTACCCTGACCAGGGATCGAACCCAGGCCCCCTGTATTGGGAGCATGGGGTCATAACCACTGCGCCACCAGGGAAGTCCCCATTTTCACTTTTATGTGTGCTTAATACACGGCTCTACAGTGTCAACATTTTATGCAGTGTTTATTTCACTTTTAAATAGATATCATTTGCTTTCTAGACCAGTGGGCTTTTTGTGGCTTTGGTTTGGTTTTTAAGCTTTTGTGAGAATCACAGATCTCTTTGAGAACCTGGTAAAAGCTGTGAACTCTTCCCCTGAGTGATGTTTGTGTGCATATACTTATTTTTATATACAATTTCTTAAATTCTCAGATTCCATGAAAGCTCAGGCCCTGCTCTTCAAAACTACCTCTGTTCCAAAAGATATAGTTTTCTGTGAGAATCTTTACATCTAGAAGCATAGGTTTCAGTTGTAGGACACTGGGTAATACCAATAAAAATAGCCCTTTATGATAGAAAACATAAAATGTATCTTGGAGATTGAGGGTGAAGGTTGAAATGGATTAGACAAAAAGGTGCCAGTTCCTGGAGGCCACAGTGGCCCTTTCTAGGCAACAGTGCAGGCTGGGCAGTAGCTTTTGAACATTAGTATACAGAAGCACACCTGGGATCCTGCTCTGGGCCCAACGCCCCTAATTTGATTAATTAGATCTGGCACTGGATGATTCTGGTCCTAACTACTCTTAAAGGAAAACTGAAGTTATCAAATCCAAACATTGTTATGATGTAGCAAGTTCTCCCCACTTTCCTCTCCAGTCCAGTTTTTTTTGTAATATCTGTCTCTCTTGCACTGTAAGGAATCCTCTGAAACACAAGTGTTTCACTAGAAGATTTTGCGGTGTCAGGTCACTAGGCCTTTGGTTCTTAAATTGCATCACCTGTTAAAACAGGTTGCTTGTTAAAAAGCAAATTTCTGAGCCCCACCCCCAGAGTTTCTGATTTAGTAGGTCCTGGTCTGGAGCCCAGTGATTTGCATTTCTAACAAATTTTCAGGTGATGCTGATGCTGCTGGTCCAGGGGCCACACTTCAAGGACTACTGCTCAAGGCATTGATGTATCATTGGTCCTCTAGGCCCACTTACTACTGGTCACAAACACGAGATTGTTTATACCAGCTATTCAAACTCAATTTAACTTGTGTTGAGTATTTGTAATAATTCTAGGTCAGTTGATAGGGATAATTGCCCTTGGTTAGTGCCTAACAGTCAATAAAAGTGTTGCAGAAATGTCTTCAGGCTTGAGAGAATGGGGCAAGGGCAGAAAGAAACTTTTAAGTAAATTATTTAGTAAGATTTAAAAAAAAAAAGAGGAACCACAGCAACCCTGACTTTAAAATGCAGAGTGCTTCCTCTGGACCCTAGCCTGACTCTAGTTGAGAGAAACTTCTGAGCAAAGGCTGCATCCGTAACCAGGAATAGGTCACACTTATAATATGGCCCTACCTAGGTTATGCTTCCCTAGAAAGGAAATAAGGAGCTCCTATAGCTAGAGAGATTGTTGACCATCTTTTCTGACTCTCTTCATATCAGAATAAAAGAAAGAAATCAAGTTCATGTTCAAAGTCAAAAATTATGATATCTGGTTACCCCTGCTAATCTCACCTCCAAATTGCTAATGACCAGACTTTTCTTTTTTTAAAGAATCAATTTTATTTATTTATTTATTTTTGGCTGCATTGGGTCTTCATTGCTGCACACAGGTTTTCTCTAGTTGTGGTGAGCAGGGGCTACTCTTCATTGTGGTGTGCGAGCTTCTCATTGCCGTGGCCTCTCCTGTTGCGGAGCGCGGGCTCCAGGCGCACAGGCTTCAGTAGTTGTGGCACACAGGCTCAGTATTTGGGGCTCATGGGCTTAGTTGCTCCGTGGCATTGTGGGATCCTTCTGGACCAGGGATCGAACCCTTGTCCCCTGCATTGGCAGGCGGATTCTCAACCACTGCGCCACCAGGGAAGTCCCGTGACCAGACTTTCTTCAACCACTTCCATAACTAAAGATATATATGATCCACATTAAAATATTGGTACCCTTTGACCTAGAAATTCTACTTCTAATTAATCCTAAGAAAATTACTATTTTAAAAAGAGCAGAGATTTAGCTAAAGGTATATTCACTGCAATTTTGTTTATAATAGCAAGAAATGTGTACAGTTGGTTAAATTGTTATATTCCATAACAACCAGAATACTCTGGTTACTTTAAGTAATTTTATAGAAGGATATTTGGTGGTGTGGAAAGTTCCTTATGGCATATTAAGTGGAGGGAAAAAAACATGTATCAGGAAAGTATTTTTGGGATTTTTAATTAAAAATGTGTGGAGATATATATGAAGAAAAATCTTCATAATCTTAATTGTGCTTATTTCTGAATCATGGGATCATGGGTGCATTTCCCCTTTGTTTTGCTTAAAAGTCCTACAATGTACTCATTTTTGTTGTCTGAAAATTTTGCTTTAGAAATCTGTACGATTTAAACTATTTTAGTGAGAGTTTTAATCAAGTATTACACCAGTCAACCAAGAAGTACAGAAAATACCTGAGAGCACTTTCTTACATTTTGAATAAGAAGAAAAAGTGAAAGTCTCAGAACAGTACTGGATGCTTCTCCGTATTAAAGAAAGGTGGGAGAGGAAAGGGTGCAGAAGGAAACTGCTGGAGACTGCCCTATTAGCCTTTAAATGGTAAAGGCAGACAGAGCTAAGTGTAGTATTGCCATCAAACTACAGAGAGAACTCTGCCTGTTACCAACATTTCTACACTTATTAGTTTAATTCTTTTTTTTTTTTTTTTTTTTTTTTGGTGGTACGCGGGCCTCTCACTGTTGTGGCCTCTCCCGTTGCGGAGCACAGGCTCCGGATGCGCAGGCTCAGCGGCCATGGCTCACGGGTCCAGCCGCTCCGTGGCACGTGGGATCTTCCCAGACCGGGGCACGAACCCGCATCCCCTGCATGGCAGGTGGACTTTCAACCACTGCGCCACCAGCGAAGCCCTAGGTTAATTCTTAAGATGACTATAGTTGCTGTCTGGCCAGTGGATCACTAACAATGGTCCAGGGTTATCACTGGATATAAAATCACAGACCAAGAAATGAAGACTTTTTTTTTTGGACATTGGGTAAGAGTTGTAATAACTTCAGCAATTTCCAGTAAGATATTTGAAGACCTCACCAGCGTATCATAACAAACTTTTGAAAATAATTATAAAATTTAAGTTTGTTGAATACTGAAAACCTCACTGAAAGCTCTAAAGTTTTACTGTACTCCTAAAACAATTGCTTACCAGAAACTAGCAGTGCCAATAATTTGTTTTGTAAAATATCCCTTGGCTATTTGTAGTTGGAGGTCTTCTCTTATGGAGCTCTTGGTGTCACACATATATGTTAGATTTAAAGAGCTCATCCTTAAAGTTTCTTAATCCTTAATGCAACAAAAAAAGTATATTTATCTTTTAATGAATGTAGGACTCATCTCTTTAATATTAATAAACTTTCTACTCTTTATTCTTTTTTAAGTAAGAGTTTGTTCAACCCAGTGGCTTTCATCTGGATGAGTGGTTTATGAAGCTTCCCAAATTATTATAACAATATCCCTTTCCCCCACTGTAAATTACGTGTTTGGAGCACAGCAGAAATGACAGCTGGCAGTGAGATTCAGAGTGAAGCACCTTTCTGCTCTGTAATAGATTCCTTTGACCACTGCTATATCCTCTTATATTTAAGTATATTGGGTATGTTGAATAGAATTACTGTCCCATTAGCTTATTTTATACAGCCCAAATAACTTATTTTGTGGGGGGTTTTTGTTGTTGTTTTTTTGCGGTACGCGGGCCTCTCACTCTTGTGGCCTCTCCCGTTGTGGAGCACAGGCTCCAGACGCGCAGGCTCAGCAGCCATGGCTCACGGGCCCAGCCGCTCTGCGGCATGTGGGATCCTCCCGGACCAGGGCACCAACCCGTGTCCCCTGCATCGGCAGGCGGACCCTCAACCACTGCGCCACCAGGGAAGCCCTTATTTTGTGTTTTATATTTTATTTAGTAGCTATTGTGCATGATCAATAACCAACGTTGAGTGGAGTGCTAGGATTTGGGAAACCTAATGTCTTTTGGTGCTGATCTTATCTTTATCGATTTTATCAGTCAAATATTTCCCTATTGTGTTTTAACTTTAAATACATTCTGTTCAAAAAGTCTTATTTCTTAAGTGCTTTACAGCTTTATAGAGTCAGAGCTGAGAATGAGAAGAGGTTGGAGAATGGGCAGAAGAGAGCAAGGGTGATGAACAGCCCTTTTAAGAATTGCTAACATTTGACTAGCTTTGTTGGCTGTTTTGGGGGTTTTTTGTTTTTGTTTTTTTAATCTCTTGTCTGATTCCAAAAGTCCCCTTCATTTTTTTTTCCCTTTCCTGTTTTTCTGTTCTTTTTTGTTAGTGCACTTCTAATTGCTAGGGAATATCTGCTGACTGGAAGAGGACTAGGAGGTTTGAGTCATCAGACCTAGGAAGCATAGAGGAAGGCAGGATGTTCTCTACTGTTGACATCTCCTGATTCCACAAAGGGGATCTGAGCCCACTGCACTTTCAAAATAACAGTGGTGACAGCTTGCCCTATCAGAGACCTTCCCCAACATTTCCCTGGATGCTCCCTCAGATGATTGAAATTCTCAAGCAACTGGAACTCACCCTCTCCTTTCATGGGGAAAGCTATAGTTTTGTTAACTAGCCCAGTGTAAGACCCATCCAAATGATTCTGAATGGTTTTGAGTGTCATTTCTGGAAAGTCAAAAGTACCTTATGACAATTTGACTTGAAGGTGAATTTATCTATATGTTCCTTAAGGGTTTACAATGTGTTGCTTTTCTGTCTTTTCTGTTCTTTTTGTACAGAACTTTATCCCACATAGAATCATTTGGTGAACACTCGAAATTTGGAATGAATTTATAACACAAGAAGTACAAAAATAATTTATAGATCATTGCTTCTGAACTTTTTTTTTTTTGGCACGTCCAAAATTAAAATCCAAAGTGGATTTTGTGGAATTATTTATCTTCAGATCAAAGTAAAACATACCGAAACTATGGATGGGTTGCTGCTGTTTTGTCAGTACATACACCATATACTCTTTCCTTGGCTTGCTTATTTTGAATTGCTGTCAATTTTTTGAAGATAATTTTGTGTATCTATTTTAGGTGGTTTATGTAAACATCTGGTGAGGTTTCATTGATTGCCACTTAATAACTTCAAATACACAGTCATTTAAGCATTTTGTTTTAATCTAGATTTCTTGAGAGGTTTCTTCACTGTTAAGACTCTGCACCTCTTTGATATCAGTGTTTTTTTATTCCATGAGTCAATACACTGAATCTCACAGACTGGCACTCCTGAGTGATACTTATTATCTTCCTCTATTTAGTATTTTTCTCTCTCAGAATGGCAATTTTATATCTGGATTTTGGGGGATAAATCCATTCCAGTAAAATTGGTTATAAAGCATGTTTTGATAAAACAAGTGCTATTTTCTCATTGTTTTGCAGAATAAAACTGGAACTGCATTGGGGAAGGACAAAGCCTCCTTGTTGACTTGGCTGTAACGTGATGCAGAAACTGTTAAGATGGCCAGTTATTTGGCATAATGAACATTGGCCTATACAAGAAGACTTGTTGTAACACTTTACTAGGGAGGCAAGATACGAAGTAGAAAATAACTTCTAGGTTATAGTTTTCTCATGCCTGAAGTGGAGTTTTGATTCTAGGTCCTCACTCGCTGTAAGCTGTGATGTGCTATACCAGAAGCACTTTTTCAATATGTGGAGTACTGTGATTCCCTAGTCCCACATTCTTTTATTAAGGGTTTTTAAGTCTAAAAGCTGAGCTATGTTATCAGTAGATGCCCTCGTCTGTCCCGGTGTATTCAGCCCTAAAAATACTTTGTTATATACAAATAACAGAGGTGCTTCTACTCTAGTAACCTTATGCATTCCTGAAAAACTGCATTCTACAGAAGTACGTGACACAAATAACAGGTCTTAAGCGTGGCAGGGGGTCGGGGATTGGGTTAGGGATAGATCATTCAAAACCAATAGAACTTTGTAAACCACAGCAATCCTAATAAAAAGAGCAGCATGGTTAAGTCTCCACTGGATTTACAGTCCAGTTAATTCTTTGCATCATTGAACTCTGGAATTCATGCTGCCTCCTTCAAACTATAGTTCCTTGGAGACATTTACTCCTAATGAAGACCAGTTTTATCAAAATTAAATACCCAACTCACTGTGTAGACTTCTATCAATCAAGTGTTTTGTTTTGTTTTTAAGACTTTATTTTTTTAGAGCAGTTTTAGATTTACCACAAAATCGCAGAGGTATAGAGGTTTACCATATACTCCTTACCCCCATACATGAATAGCCTTTCCAATTATCAACGTTATTCACCAGAATGGTACATTTTTTACCAAGGATGAACGTATATTGACCTATCATAATCACCCAAAGTCCATTGTTTACTTTAGGGTTCCCCCTTGGTGTTGTACATTATAAGGGTTTGGACAAATGTATAATGGCATATATCCATTTTTATAATATCCTACAGAGTATTTTCACTGCTCTAAAAATCCTCTGTGCTCTGCATAATCATCTGTTCCCACCCCCATCCCAGCTACCACTGATCTTTTTATGGTCTCCATAGGTTTGCCTTTTCCAGAACGGTATATAGTTAGAATCATACAGTATGCAGCCTTTTTAGATTGGCTTCTTGTACTAAGTAATATGCATTTAAGATTGTTCCATGTGTTTTTATGTCTTGATAGCTCATTGCTTTTTAGTGCTGAATAATATTCCATTGTCTGGATGTACCAAAATTAATTTATCCATTTGCCTACTGCAGGACATCTTGGTTGCTTCCAAGTTTTGACAATTATGATTAAAGCTGCTGTAAACATCTGTGTGCAGGTTTTTGTGTGGACATCAGTTTTCAGCTCCTTTGGGTAAATACCAAGGAGTACGATTGCTGGATTGTATGGTAAGAGTATGTTTAGTTTTGTAAGAAGCTGCCACACAGTCTTCCAAAGTGACTATACCATTTTGTGTTCCCACCAGCAATGATGAGAGTTCCTGTTGCTCCACATCCTCACCAGCATTTGGTGTGTTCAGTGTTCTGGATTTTGGCCATTCTAATAGCTGTATAGTAGGATCTTGTTTTAATTTGCATTTCCCTGATACCATATGATGTGGAGCATCTTTTCATATGCTTATTTGCCTTCTGTATATCTTCTTTGATGATGTTAATATCTTCAGCCCCATATAATATTGTAAATCAACTATACTTCAATTAAAAAATAATAAAGATCTTCAGCCCATTTTTTAATCAGGTTGTTTGTTATCTTATTGTTGAGTTTTAAGTGTTTTTTGGTATATTGTGGATAACAGTCCTTTATCAGGTGTGTCTTTTTTTTTTTTTTTTTTGCGTTACGCGGGCCCCTCACCGTTGTGGCCTCTCCCGTTGCGGAGCACAGGCTCCGGATGTGCAGGCTCAGCAGCCATGGCTCATGGGCCCAGCCGCTCCGCGGCATGTGGGATCCTCCCAGACTGGGGCACGAACCCGTGTCCCCTGCATCGGCAGGCGGACTCTCAACCACTGTGCCACCAGGGAAGCCCTATCAGGTGTGTCTTTTGCAAATCTTTTCTCCCAGTCTGTGGCTTGGCTTCTCATTTTCTTGATACTGTCTTTTTCAGAGTGGAAGTTTTTAATTTTAATGAAGTTCACCTTATCAGTTATTTCTTTCAGGGATCCTGTCTTTGGTGTTGTATCTAAAAAGGCATCATTATGCTCAAGGTCATCAAGGTTTTCTCCTATGTTATTATTGACTTAAAAATGCACAACATAAAAGCTGTGAGTCTGGTTTATTCATTTTCTTACTAAGGACTGTAGCCCTGGAGACTGCCTCTCAGATAGCTCTGAGAAACTGTTCCAAAGAGGTAAGCAGGGAGGTCAGTATATTTGTGATTTTGGCAAAGGTGGTCTGTGCAACCAAGTACACCTCTTGGTAGAAGGTTGCTGGTAGTCACGAGGAGCAGATGTCTTAGTTCATTGTTTTAGTGCTTTTCTAAGTATGGGAAGATGCAAGAATCCAGGTTCATAAAAAAGTTTCTCCTGAAAATATCTCACTATCTGAAGGCCTGTTCTGCCAGTTTTCCCAGAGCTCAGAGAGCCTCATTCCTGATCTCCACCCTGAACACCTTTCAGGACGTGTTGAAGATCAGCAACTGCGGTGGCTAATGACTCAATCCTTGTGGAGCTGGGTGGCCAGTGGCATTTTTTAGTTGGCATTATTGTCTAAGAGTTTTACAGTTTTGTGTTTTACGATTAGGTCTGTGATCCATTTTGAGTTAATTTTTGTGAAGAGTGTAAGGTCTGTGCCTAGATTGATTTTTTTTTTTTTTTTTGTGGGGAGGGGCCTGTGAATGTCCATTTGTTCCAACCATTTGTTGAAAAGACACTCTGTCAGTCAGGTGTTATTTAAACATGGGAAGAAATGCCATTGCACCTTGTTCATCTGTATCATCAGCTTCCTTGAACAGCTTAACATAATGGAAAGAATAGCAGTTCTTGAAGTTCCTACTTGCTGTAAGGAAGAACTTAACTAGATTTTCAGGAGTTTTGTTAAAGATTGTTGTATATTGCTTAGGCTTTCTTTAAATAATGAGAAAGCATGCCATGATTGCTTCAAATCACTATTTTGCTGGAAAAAAATACACATGAACTAATACAACTTCTGTGTTATGCTGACGTTATTCTTCAGTTTATCAAATGTGTATGAGCAGATTCACAGTAAAGAAACATACTGCATCAATGACTTCAATTTGAATACCTTTCATAAATAAAGTGCAAAGGTGTTGTTTTTCCCAAAACCAGAAACCATTTTTTAACCTTCCCCCATAAAATGTCCATCTTTTTTACTCTTACATTAAATTATGAAGTCATAGAATTGATCATAAACAGGTTTTCCTTAGAACAGTAGTTTGTGGATTCACATAAAACATGTACCAGTCACCACAGAATGATTACATTAGAATCACTGTGTGGAAAACATAATGTTTCCAAAGCTCCCTAGTTGATTTATATGTACTATCAGGTTTGAGAATCACTGCCTGAAAATAAAAATAACAAAAGATATTCATCAAGTATCATTTTTAGTAAAGTTGCATTTGGACATCCAGTGAAGCCAGTGATAGTCAGATGAACTGCTGACAAAATTCTGTGTTTGCTGTTGCATGAGTAATTTGCAACATGTACTATCTTATGTTAACTAACTTCCACTCATTCTTTTAAGGATACAAGATATATATCACTTTTTGGATTAATTTTTGTAATTATGAGGTAAACCATGGGAAATTAGTACTACATCTGAAATTCTAGGATTAAAATCTGTTGTATGTTTTATTGTCCAGCAGCTTTTTATTTCCTCTTCCTCTGTATTGGAAGGCAAGTGATTTTTGTGATGTAGTCACATTTAGAGAAGGTTATTTTACATCATGGAGATGGGATTTATACTAAACTCACTGAAGATACGGGAGAGGTTGTCAGTAGACAAGTAAATTGAGAATTATATATTTTTTAATGTCCTGAAAAATGATTGGATCACAGGTGTTTTGCAGAAGCTTAAAAGACTACTCACAACTGTCTTTGTAAAAGCAGCAGCTCCAGATAACTTGAAGAAAAAGGATTTGTTAAATACCTCAAAGTAAGACCAAACAACTACCCAAGCAGTCTGGCATGTAACTGGAACTAAGGAAGTGCATCCAGTGCTTCAGTATTTCACTTGCTGGATATAGGCTACCTTACCATTGTGCTTTGTTCTTTTCTCTCCTCTGGTGCTTCTTACATTCTAGGTCGTGTGAGATGTATCTGTGAACTTGACCAGCCTCCCTGGTGGAAAAGATGTGGATTCCTTGAGAGCAGGGTCGTTCTTATTCTTCTTTATTTGCTCTCCAGTATCTAGCACAGCTCTTTTGCTTGAAAGTGGGCTGGAAGGAAAAATTACTTTCTAGGGAAATATTGTTATAAAACAGAGTGATACAATGAATATCAGCCAAGACTTCGCCTAACTTTCAGAACGTTTCTATTTCAATATCAGGGCTGAGAAGTAATCTGTTATTATTTTCATCCTCAAATCCTTTAGAGACTTGCTATTACAGAGCTGCTTTATTGCTGAGAAGGCTGTTATAAAGAGGTCTTTTACTATTTCAACAATTAAAATCCATCAGATGGAATCTCAGCTGACTTAACCAGTGCTGGATAATCTAGTAAATACTGTCATAGCCAAGGTTCACTGTATTAATAATAGATTTTCTTCTAAAGAAGTTAGAATAAATTAGTAATTATTAACTTTAACATATCACCCAAAGAATTAGCAAATTTTCTTAGTTTTATAATTTGCCATGATATTTAGTGCTTAAGATAGCAAAATTGCTTGTCAGAAGAGCAGAGAACGTATTCAGTGACTTTTCTCCACGTGAAAAATCCGTTCAGCATAGATACTGATTTGAAACTACTGCTTGATTTTATTCTAAATTATTATGTTTGGGACATAAGCCAAAGAGAGAAATGCGTTTGTAGAGTTGTTAACAAGACAGCATTTTCATTCAGTAAAAGACAAAAACTAATTTTTTTCAAGGAGCTAATTGATATCTGATATATACATACATATATATGTATATAAGTGTAAAGAATTAAACTGTTCTAAAACAAGAATTTAAATCAGTGATTATGTGGTACTTTTGAAAAGTTCCTATTTATTAATGTGCTTTTCTGTGCCTAAAAATAATTATTCTTAACAAAACTATTGTACTAACAAATTATTCATACTGATGAATTTAGACATCAAACATTAAAATTAAAAGATGACATAGCTATTTAATTTTTTAAATAGAGATATGTTAGTCCCACAACTCAAAATTTATGATTCTATCAAAAACACTAATTATACTTAATAGGGAAATATCAGATAGGTAATTTAAAATTTTCTAGTTGCCAGCCCATTTCATTAAAATATTGACTAGAATACTAATTCCAAAGTAATAGCCTGTCAAATCAAATCAATTAAATTAGGTTAAACCCAGCCTCTGTGGATGCACTGTGAAATCTCCACTGGGCGCTGCTTACTTAGAAAGCATAAGGTAGGCCAATAACCAATCAGGTGTTTATGAGTCAGAATTTACCCTTCCTTCCTTTCCATCTTTTCCCCCATAGATTTCAGTAAATAAGAGTATTCATCAGTTTGCTTTGTTTCTCCCTTCCTGCCAAAAACTCAGTTATTTGTCAGTATCTTTTGTTACATTGGTCTCCTGTCAGGATCACCAGGAGATGATCCTATGTTTCAAATAGGTTATCCTGGTTAATTAAATTTTCCATTAACTGAGGTGAAAATTTTATTACCTTTTTTGTTTATTTCCAGATTTATATTCCCAGATTCCTGATGTCTGCCTCCTGCCTACTACTGCCTTCTCCTGGTAGATGGGAGATAATGTTGAGGACTTAGTTCCAATTTGTTCTGTTACTTAGAATGAAATATATATATACCCAGCCTTGAATTCCAGTTGGAGTCCCAGCATTCCTATCAAATAAAAACTTGTGGTAGTTTTACATTTAAGTACTGTGAAGTATCTTTGATAGTGTAGAGTAGGAGCAGTAGAAGATGTGAAATATCAGTGATGTGAGAGAGAGAATAAAGTAATAACACAGTATGTATTTTTATCTTTCATTCCAACTCCTTTTGGATTCTAAATCTTTCATTGCCAATAAGCTTTAGAGTTAGAGAAAATATTTCTGAAGAAATGAATATACTTAACCATGTATGTTTTAAAGTGCTTTTTTTTTTTGATATGGTAACTCTTTTTATTTTTTTAAGGAACCTCCATACTGTTCTCCATAGTGACTGCACCAGGTTACATTCCCACCAACAGTGTTCCTTTTTCTCCACACCCTCTCCAGCATTTATTATTTGTAGACTTTTTAATGATGGCCATTCTGACCAGAGTGAGGTTATATCTCATTGTAGTTTTGATTTGCATTTCTCTAGTAATTAGCAATGTTGAGCATTTTTTCATGTGCCTGTTGGCCATCTGTATGTCTTCTTGGAGAAATGTCTCTTTAGGTCTTTTTTTTTTTTTTTTTTAAGAAGATGTTAGGGGTAGTAGGAGTTTATTAATTTATTTATTTTTGCTGTGTTGGGTCTTCATTTCTGTGCGAGGGCTTTCTTTAGTTGTGGCAAACGGGGGCCACTCTTCACCGTGGTGCGCGGGCCTCTCACTATCGTGGCCTCTCTTGTTGCGGAGCACAGGCTCCAGACGCGCAGGCTCAGTAGTTGTGGCTCACGGGCCTAGTTGCTCCGCGGCATGTGGGATCCTCCCAGACCAGGGCTCGAACCCATGTCCCCTGCATTAGCAGGCAGATTCTCAACCACTGCGCCACCAGGGAAGCCCCTAGGTCTTCTTAAAGTACCTTTTTAACAGTAGAAATCTTAATCTGATTTAAATTTACAAATAATCATTTATCATATTAATAAGGAAGGATTTATTTTTATACATTTACTTTCTCTTCCTAGGATTTATTTCCCTCTGAAATGTCATGAACTTATATTTCAAACAGCTATTGCTTTCACATTATTGTTACTACTGCATTATTAAAGTAGACACTACTAATTCCTCTTTGTGGAATGGATTAAGATAAGAAGGTATCATGTGTAAACCAGAAACAAGTAATCGATAGCCAAAAAAGCTGCCTGAGAAAGGAAACTTAATCACATTTCACTATTAAGTAGTTTTGAAAGTAGGAATTGTAGCATGAAAAGGGAGGCCCCAGCCAATATTTTAGATTCTGCAGTGCTTTCATATTACAGTAGGGAAAAGGAGCTTAATTAATATCATCTCAGTCATAATCTGAGCAGGAAATCAAGTCATTTCTGCATCGTCTAGTCTACTACATCATTTGTTCCTGAGTTCCATTTTTTTTTAGTAACTCCTAAACTAATTGAGAGTTTTCTAGACAAAAAGAGTAGATCTACAGGGGACTTCCCTGGTGGTCCAGTGGTTAAGAATCCACCTTCCAATGCAGGGGACGTGGGTTTGATCTCTGGTCGGGGAACTAAGATCCCACATGCTGCGGAGCAGCTAAGCCCACACGCCACAGCTAGAGAGCCTGCGTGCTGCAACTAAGACCCGACACAGCCAAATTAAAAAAATTAATATATTTTTTTTAAAAAGTAGATCTACAAGTAACCAACTTCCCAGCCCACCCTCAGGGAATTTAGTAGGATGGACAGTGGTTTGAGGATGTATGAGAAAGCAATTTCTGAGTATTTCTAGAAAGATTGGACCTGTTAATAGCTTTAATATAACAGTAGGATGGTTGCCACACGTTCTCAGTCTTTTCCTGACTTCTCTTTGCTATTGATTTTGCTTGCATACAAATTGAACAAACCTGCGTCACTAGAAATAATCAGGTGATAGCATATGCTATAGAACTTAACACTTACAACACTTACAGTTTTTCTTTATAGAATGGGAATGTAAAAAGGAAAATCTTTGAGGAACAAGAGAGTTAATTGTTAATCCTAATTCTATGTGAAAAACATTTTGCCTGTTCTCAAATAAATCTTCACTGTAGACAGGATGCAGTAATCTGGTCCTATTAGAAACTCTGGAATATATATCCCCACAGGTAAAGAATCCCTCCTATTACATCTGTTCTCAGTAAATTCCTGTATTTATATAAAAGATACCGTATATTTTACTTTCAAAAACAGTAGTCCAGGGGTTAATGTTAATGGTGGAGATTTCAGGCACTGTGATAACCAATTTAAAAAATTACTTTTGCCAGGGGATTTGTTTGTAGTTTCTATATTATACCCTGTATAAGTATTGCCTGTTCTGTCTTCAGGGTGTCTCCTTCTGCTCTGCCTGCAAAGTGAGGTCATCTAAATCCTGTTGCAAAATGGTGGTTAATTTAGTTATGTAATTGCTTGAAATCCCCAAATAAGGACACTATTCACATACACGTTGTAAATAAAAATGTTAGACTAAATGATAAAAAATATATTGTAAGTGACAGGATGCATGGTTTTAAAACTTTTTGGAGTCACCAGAACCCTTTAAGAATTAAATCAAAAGACCTTCCTAGAAAAATTCATACACACATAATTTTGAATACAATTTCACATTGAATTCTACAGATTGAGTTTGAATCGTGTAGGTGTTCATGGACCTAAGATTAAGGTCTTCTGCATTAATTAGATCTGCTCTGTCAAATGTGATAGCCAATAATCACATGTGGCTATTTAATTAAAATTAAACAAAATTGAAGTTCCTCAGTCTCACTGTCCACATTCTCAATGCTCAATAACCACATGTAGCTAATGGCCACCATGGACAATAGCCAATAGGACAAAGCAGATATAGAACATTTCCTTTCTCTCAGTAGGTTCTTTTGGACAGCACTGGGTTAGGTGTTTCTAAAATACTCTATTTAAAAATCTTATCATTATGTGTATTTATGTATACGTATTTGTGTAGAGCTGCATGATTTGACAACCCAGAACATATATGTTGTAAGAAAAGTCAAGCTCTTTTTGACACAATACAGATCTGTTCGCGAAATATAAATAGGACTCAAAGTAAGGCAGCTAGCTAACCTCAGCTGGACCTTCAGGACTATTCTACAATGATTTTTTTCTAAATTGCATTTTCCATTAGTAGTAGTTCTAAATCTTTTCCATTTTTTCCTTAAGTTCTTGTCTTCAGTGTAGTTGGAGACCTCACCTCCTATGTTCAGAAAATTGAGGCTGTCAGTATAAATTCCTTCAACTTCCCTTATCTCTGTATAAAAATCTCATCGTGTTTTCTTTTATTGTAATGTGCTACAGGAATAGCAAGGTGATCAAGAGAATGCAAAAGCCTTTGAATTCTAACGATATAATCAGGACTTAAGAGTAAGTAGACAGTTATGAAGTGAGCTTATTCTTTGTTAGAAGTCTGGGATCCACTCTTACATGACTTGGTGCTTTAGATCTACTTTAGGACCATGGAATGTGTATTTTGAATTAATGTACAGGAATTGCAGTACATCTCAGTGCATATGATGCCTGTCTCTCTCCATCCTCGAACTTACAGCCATACTCATTATTATCAGTAGTAATAATGGGAGCTAACCTTTATTGCACTAATGTGTCGACCACCCATGTGCTTTACATCAGTTTCCTCAATTAACCCTCATAACAACTCCATCAGGTAACTATTATAATTAATCCATTTTACGTTGTAGAAACAGACTTGACGTTAAGTAACTCACCCAGGATTGGTTAATGGGACCAAGTGTACAGTATTTTTAAGTATATGCACATTGTTGTGTAGTGGATCTCTAGGATCTTTTCATCTTGCATAACCAAAACTCTATACTCATTGAACAACTACTCCCCATTTTCCCCTCCTCCATCTCCTGACAACCACCTTTCTACTTATGCTTCTATGAGTATCACCACTTTAAATAACTCATATAAATGGAATCATGCAGTATTCATCCTTTTGTTATTGGCTTAGTTCACTTACATGTCTTTCAGGTTCATCCATGTTGTACTGTATGACAGAATGTCCTTTTATAAGGCTGAATAATGTTTCATTGTATATCTGTACCACAACTTCTTTATCCGTTCATATGTCGATGGACACGTAGGCTGTTTGCACCTCTTAGCTATTGTGAATAAGGCTTTGTTGAACATGGAAGTGCAAATTTCTTCAAGATCCTGTTTTCAGTTCTCCTTGATATATACTGCTGGATTATATGGTAGTTCTGTTTTTAATTTTTTTAGGACCCTCCATCCTGTTTTCTGCAATAGCTGTAGCAGTTTACATTCCAAGAACAGTGTACAGATTTTCTTTTTCTCCATACCCTTGTCAACACTTATCTCTTGTATTTTTTTTTTTTTTTTTTTTTTTTTGCGGTACGCGGGCCTCTCACTGCTGTGGCCTCACCCGCCGCAGAGCACAGGCTCCGGACGCGCAGGCTCAGCGGCCATAGCTCACGAGCCCAACCCCTCCGCGGCATGTGGGATCCTCCCGGACCGGGGCACGAACCCATGTCCCCTGCCTCGGCAGGCGGACTCTCAACCACTGCGCCACCAGGGAAGCCCCATTATCTCTTGTATTTTTGATGATAGTCGTTCTAACAGATGTGAGGTAGTGTCTCATTATACTTTGATTTGCATTTCCCTGTTGATTAGTGATGTTGAGCACCTTTTCATATACCTGTGGGCTATTTGTATGTCTTCTTTAGAGAAGTGTCTATTCGGGTCCTTTGCCCATTTTTTAATTGGGTTATTTGTTTTTGTTTTTGCTTTTGAGTTTTATGAGTTCCTTGGGTATTTTGGATATTAACCCTTTTGCCGTTATATGGTTTGCAAATATTGTCTCCCATTCCATAGATCGTTTTGTTGTCTTTTTTTTTTCCTTTGCTATGCAGAAACTTTGTAGTTTCATGTAGTCCTACTTATCTATTGTTTTCGTTGCCTACACTTTGGTGTCATATTCAAGAAATCATTGCCACCCTTAGAATGGGAGAAAATATTTGCAAATGAAGCAACTGACAAAGAATTAATCTCCAAAATATACAAGTAGCTCATGCAGTTCAATATCTAAAAAACAAACAGGGCTTCCCTGGTGGCGCAGTGGTTGAGAGTCCACCTGCCGATGCAGGGGACATGGTTTCGTGCCCCGATCCGGGAAGATCCCACGTGCTGCAGAGCAGCTAGGCCCGTGAGCCATGGCCGCTGAGCCTGCGCGTCTGGAGCCTGTGCTCCGCAACGGGAGAGGCAGCAATAGTGAGAGGCCCACGTCCCGCCAAAAAAAACAAAACAAAGAAAAAAACCAATCCAAAAATGGGCAGAAGATCTAAATAGACACTTCTCCAAAGAAGATACACAGATTGCCAACAAACACATGAAAGGGTGCTCAACATCACTAATCATTAGAGAAATGCAAATCAAAACTACAATGAAGTATCACCTCACACCAGTCAGAATGGCCATCATCAAAAAATCTACAAACAATAAATGCTGGAGAGGGTGTGGAGAAAAGGGAACCCTCTTACACTGTTGGTAGAAATGTAAATTGATACAGCCACTATGGAGAACAGTATGGAGGTTCCTTAAAAAACTAAAAATAGAACTACCATACGACCCAGCAATCCCACTACTGGGCATATACCCTGAGAAAACCATAATTCAAAAAGAGTCATGTACCACAATGTTCATTGCAGCCCTATTTACAATATCCAGGACATGGAAGCAACCTAAGTGCCCATGGACAGATGAATGGATAAAGAAGATGTGGCACATATATACAATGGAATATTACTCGGCCATAAAAAGAAACGAAATTGAGTTATTTGCAGTGAGGTGGATGGACCTAGAGACTGTCATACAGAGTGAAGTAAGTCAGAAAGAGAAAAACAAATACCATATGCTAACATGTATATAGAATCTAAAAAAAAATGATTCTGAAGAACTTAGGGGCAGGACAGGTATAAAGATGCAGACATAGAGAATGGACTTGAGGACATGGGGAGGGGGAAGGGTAAGCTGGGACAAAGTGAGAGAGTGACATGGACATATATGCACTACCATATGTAAAATGGATAGCTAGTGGGAAGCAGTTGCATAGCACAGGGAGATCAGCTCGGTGCTTTGTGGCCACCTAGAGGGGTGGGATAGAGAGGATGGGAGGGAGACACAAGAGGGAGGAGATATGGGGTTATAAGTATATGTATAGCTGATTCACTTTGTTATAAAGCAGAAACTAACACACCGTTGTAAAGCAATTATACTCCAATAAAGATGTTAAAATAAATAAATAAAATAAAAATTTAAAAAAACTCATTGCCAAGGCCAATATTAGGAAGTTTTTTTCCTATATTTTCTTCTAGGAGTTTTATAAGTTCAGGTTTTATATTTAAGTCTTTATTTTATTTTGAGTTGATTTTTTGTGTGTGGAATAAGGTAAGGGTCCAGTTTCATCTTTTACACGTGAATATCCAGTTTACCCAATAATAGTATTTTTTAATGAATGGTTGTTGAAAAAACGATATCCTTTATTGCACTGTAGTCTTGGCATCTTTGTCAAAGGTCATTTGACACTATGTGTTTGGGTTTATTTCTGGGCTCTCTATTCTGTTCCTTGATCTATATACATCTCTCATTAAGCAAGTACATACTGTTTTGACTGCTGTAGCTTTGTAGGATGTTTTGAAGTCAGGAAGTACCTCTAGCTTTGTTCTTCTTTCTCAAGGTTGTTTTGGCTATTCACAGTCCTTTGTGTTTCCATATGAATTTTAATGTTTTTTTTTTCTATTTCTGAAAAAAAAAAAAGCCAAAGGAATTTGATAGAAATTGCATTGAATCTGTAGATTGCTTTGGGTAGTTTGGACAATATAACATTTTACATCTTCCTATCCATGAACATACGCTGTCTTTCCAATTATATTTGTATCTTTCATCAGTGTTTTGTAGTTTTCGGTGTACAAGTCTTTTTGCCTCTTTGGTTAAGTTTATTCCTACATATTTTATTCTTTTTGATAGTATTGTAAATAGAATTGTTTTCATTTCCTTTTCAGAAAGTTCATTATTGGTGTATAGAAACACAACTGATTTTTGTATGTTATTTGTCCTACAACTTTACTGAATTTGTTTATTAGTTCTAAGCATTTTTTTCTGTGTGTGTATACTCTCTATAGTAATATAAGATCATGTAATCTGCAAACATAATTTTACTTCTTTTCTGATTTGGATGCCTTTTTTGTTTGTTTGTTTCTTGTTTGTTTGTTTCTTGCCTAATTTCTCTAGTTAGGACTTCCAGTATTATGGTGAATATAAATGGCAAGAGTGGGCATCCCTACCTTGTTCCTCATCTTAGAGGGAAAGTTTTCAGTTTTTAACAGTTGTAAATATTATGAGCTTTTAATATATATTGCCTTCATTATGTTGAGACAGTTTCCTTCTTTTTCTAGTTTGTTGAGTGTTTTTATCATGAAAAGATGTTGAATTCTGTCAAATGCTTTTTTCCATCTTTTGAGGTGATCCTGTGATTTATGTCTTTCATTCTGTTAATGTGGTATATCATATTGATTGATTTTCGTATGCTTAACCATTCTTGCATCCCAAGGATAAATTCCACTTGATTATGGTATATGATCCTTGTAATGTGCTGTTGAATTTGGTTTGCTGGTATTTTGTTGAAGACTCTTGCATCTTTATACATTAGGGATATTAGTCTGTAATTTTCTTGTAGTGTCTGTCTCGCTTTGGTATCATGGTAATGCTGGCCTCATAAAATGAGTTTGGAAGTGTTCCTTCCTCTTCAGTATTTTGGAGGAGTTTGAGAAGAATTGCCACTAATTCTTTAAGTGTTTGATAGAATTCTCCTGTGAAGCCATTTGTTCCTGGGCTTTTCTTTGTTGGGAGGTTTTTCATTACTGACTCAGTCTCCTTATAGTTACAGATTTTCTATTTCTTCAGTGATTCAGGTTTGGAATATTGTATGTTTCTAAGAATGTATCCATTTCTTCTAGGTTATCCAGTTTGTTGGAGTATAATTATTTATAGCAGCCCCTCATGATCCTTTGTATTTCTGTGTTATCAGTTATAATATCTCCCTCTTTCATTCCTGATTTTGAGTTTACCTTTTAAAAAAACACCCACTCTGGGCTTCCCTGGTGGCGCAGTGGTTGAGAGTCTGCCTGCCGATGCAGGGGACACGGGTTCGTGCCCCGGTTTGGGAAGATCCCACATGCCGCAGAGCAGCTGGGCCCGTGAGCCATGGCCGCTGAGCCTGTGCGTCCGGAGCCTGTGCTCCCCAGCGGGAGAGGCCACAACAGTGAGAGGCCCGCGCACTGCAAAAAAAAAAAAAAAACCAACTCTTATTTTTGTTGATTTTTTTTCTATATTTTTTCTATTCTCTATTTCATTTATTTCTGTCCCAATCTTGTTTGTTTCCTTCTGTTAAATTGGAGCTTGGTTTGCTCTTCTTTGACTAGTTCCTTGAGTTATAAAATTTGTTTATGGGAGATCTCTTTTCCTTTTAACATACTCATTTACCACTATAAACTTCCCTGGTTTTCCTGCATACCACAGGTTTTGGTATCTTGTGTTTTCCTTTTATTGAGACTTGTTTTGTGACTTAATATGTTGTGTTACTTCCTTGATTAAAGACCATCAGGATCTACTCACAACTTTCAAATTAAATATAAATCTTTGGCCTGGCATTAAGGCTCACCAACATGTGATACATCTACCTTTACAGCTTTTTCTTACTTAGACTCTAGCACTATTTGGACTATTTTGATTTTTTAACTACCCATATGTACTTGCTGGAATTCTTTACCATTTCAGGAATCCTCTGTGATGACTACCCTTTATTTCTCCAGTTTTAAGGGGTTTTTTTCCTCCCTATTCTAAGCCCTTGATTTATATGGTCAGCTTCACATATGTTAACCTGTATTATAATTGTTTGTACAGTTGTCTCATATTTTCTTCTAGACTAACAATTTCTTCAGGATAGGTATTTTTATTAATAATCTTTGTATTTCTTTTAGTATCTAGAATTTACGTGATGCATAATAGGCATTCAATTTTTAAATGGTAAATATAATCAAAATTTTTCATCTTAGATCTTAAGACTTAGAAAGTGACTGAATAAAATGGTGCTTGCTCTACTTCTTTCTCTTATCTGTCACAGTCACATTTAGGGACTCATCAGTTGGCATGCTTTTTATTTAAGAATTTTTCAGTGTTAAAAAAATTGGGGGTAAATAAATGCATTCATAATCTCATTGTTTTGTATATTCTCTTTCAAACCTTGTACTTGCATTTGAGTGTATGTACATGTATGTTTATAATTGCCAGTTAGCAAATGCATAATGTTATATAGGATATGCCAGATATTATAGAACAGTTTTCATTTGCATGACATTTAGGTTGTTTCCATTACTTTATAGGTGATGCTGTAATAAAGTTTTCATAGCTTTTTGCCTGTTAAATTAGCTCCTTTAATTTTCAAGCATGGGTTTATTAGGTTTAAGGGTTGACTATGTTTGTAACTGTTTTCATACCAGAGGAAGTGGCAAACTTTCCAGCTGTATAGATGAGTACTAATCCAGCACAGCCTCATCAGCAGTCTCAATGTGGTATTGAGACTATGTAACAATGCTGATCTAAGTCCATCCCCCAACCTTCCCACTTTTAGTAGGAGTATAGTAAATTAATCTTTTATATTTGGGGCCTCATTAATTTACAAGATGAATTATTAGCCCAGGGGTAATTAAATAAGGGTGTTATATTCTTACTCTGAATTTAAGAGATTGATAATGGTTAAAAAGACTAGACCTAGTCTTTGCAATTTTCCAAATGCATCTGCTGGGGAGCCACTCTTAGAAATCAAAGAACTGACTTGTTTAGGAAGTAGAAGGCCATTTTTTGGTGTAAGAGCAAAATACTCTCAAGAATTTAGAAATAGGGCTTCCCAGGTGGCGCAGTGGTTGAGAGTCCGCCTGCTGATGCAGGGGATGCGGGTTCATGCCCCAGTCCGGGAAGATCCCACATGCCGCAGAGCAGCTGGGCCCGTGAGCCATGGCCGCTGAGCCTGCGTGTCCGGAGCCTGTGCTCCTCAACGGGAGAGGCCACAGCAGTGAGAGGCCCGCGTACCGCAAAAAAAAAAAAAAAAAAAAAAAAGAATTTAGAAATAAAGTTACCTTCTTGGAGTTTAATTTTTAGAATAAAATCAACATATAATCAGTGAGATTGATTAGGCATTGAAATCCTATGGAAATATATGATATCTGTCAGATCAAAAGCTTAGCGAACAGGCCTGAAAATATTATCCAGACTTGTTAAAATACGGAAGTGAGCTATAATCAAATAAATTACACTAATATATATAAAGAACAAATGTAAAGGAAATGTTTACTTTGGAAACTAGAGTGTGTTTACAGTGTTTTCAGAATTAAAACAGTAAAAACAAACAAAAACACTCCACCTATCTCAATATTCCAGTTTTTATGATAGATATCAATTAGATGATCAGAGTGTGATGAGAGTAGCAACTAAATCAATTTTATCTGGGTTGAGTATATCACCAAATTACTGCTTCGTTTTCACAGTTTCAGTAGTGGTGTGATGATAATGTGCAAAGCAGGTTGCAGGGACTTCTTTAAAGGGGAAATGATGTGTGAGGTGTTCTACAATTCCTTACGATGGAATGCTGTAAAAGTTCTTATCAATTATTTGTTGATTTGGGCTTTTCTTCTCTCATTCAACTTAAGGGAGACAGAAACCTCAGTCTTCTTATTTTTTCTTCAAAGCACCAGCAGCCAGCTATTTGTTTGGCAGTAATGATATATTGCAAAGTCTAGAGCTGCCTATTTTAGCATATAGGTATATTATGAATTCATTACTGGTTTGTTCCCTAGATAGAACTTTGCTACTCAAAGTGTGGTTTGTGAATGAGTGGGCTGACAACATCTGGGAACTGAGACATGCAGAATTTCAATCCTGTCTACCTCTTAGGCCAACTTTGTTAGTTCATATACTCCAAGAAGCACACACTAAGATGGAATTTGACGTTTAAGAGATTTGTTAGGGAAGACGCCAGAGGGAAAAAGGAGAGATGGGTCTGACCTGTGTGAAGGAAAGAGGGAAAGGAGGGTTGTGTAGGAGCTCGGAGTACAGCACAGTTCTAAGCAAGTTTCTGGCAAGCCAGTGGGGAGTCCTCCAGCCAGTGTCCCATGTCAGTGAAGTTCCATCTCTCACAGGAATGAGTGTGCCTTGCTATTTCTGCTACCTCCAATCATTTAATGAAAGCAGTGTATGGAAAGCTTGGCTTCAGTGCAAGTGGGATTTCAGAGCACAGCACCCAAGGCCTTCTTTGCATTATGGTCACAACAGCAAGAGATTTGATTGGCACAGTTCCCTGGCCGCCACACCTACTGAATCAGGTGCATTTCAACAAAATCTCCAGGTGATTATATGCATATTAAGCTTTGAAAAGCACTACCCTAGAATAATAATTTGACACTTTGAGGATCTTACCCAGAGTCAGTAAAATTGTTTATAATCAGCATAGGATCTCCTCAAAAATTCAGCTCTTTCGGAGTGGTATTTTTTATAGTTCATTTGAACAGAGTTGCTGTTCAAAGTGAGAACTAGAGCAGATAATTTGTTGTTAATTTGTAACAAATGTGTGAAGCAGATTTTGAGCCAAAGCAGAATTTCCAAGATACTTTGCCTCTTTGCTGAAAGGAGCTAGATATAATTTACTTCCTTTGTCCTTTTAGAGTTCAAAGTTCTTGTAGCAAAGAATTACGTATTTCTGCGTCTGTTGTCTTTTTACCATGTGGTAAGATGTAGATATGATTCTTGTGGTGACAGCTAGAAATAAACTGTTAGATCTTACTGAGTTTCCTCTGCTGACACAGTGCTTAGCATTTGAGGGGCTCTCTCTAGGACAGACTACACTATAAAGTTAGATTTGCCACAAGGCATTGTCACCTAACTTATGGATTTTTCCATGAGTCCAAGGTATCCACACTCTGGTATATATATGATCAGGAGACCCACAGTCCCCATGTGATCATCCTCTGAACCACTGATTCCCGGGCTTCAGTGTAGAGACTACTGCTTGGTAAAAATTACAGTTCCTCTGTCTACAATAAGGTCTTGAAATCAGTACTTTTAAAAAGCCTCCCAGGTGATGAAACTTAATTTGGAAGTCACTGCTCTAAAGTAAAATATATACAGAGGATTGGCGTCTATCCCACAGAAACATCCTCAGATGGAGTGGTTATAACTGACTCAGCATTCCAAATGATGCTTGTTCCTTGTTTACTAGAGAGTATCTTTACATGAAAAATTAAAAATAATTTTGAAATCCCTAATTAAAGATGAAATACTTTTATTACACTCAGTAGTATTTATTGTTATCTCAGAATTCAATGTAATTTTTACATCATTATTTATTAATTAGCAGTGGGCCTGTTAACACCAAGGCTCACGGGACTGAATATCTGGCTATAATTATAGTTGGACTACTCTCAATCCTGGGCAGAGAAAGTTCTCCTAAAGACAGACAGCCACAGGTGTTCCCTAAAATAGAATTTACCTAGAAACTGAGTTAAAGGTATAACTCTAGTTGTAAGTACCTCTGGTCCATTATTCATTCTTTTATTTCTTTGTTCAGCAAACACTTGTGAAATACAATCTGTGTTTCAGGCACTGTATAATCGATACCAGAGACCTGAAAATAAGTAAGACTTAGTCCTTGACCTTGTGGAATTCACTAGACTACCCTAGTGGCAGAGATATACGTGAAAACAATTAATTACAACAGAGATATTTGTATTGTTGAGCATGGAGAGATGGAGTAGGTCAAGCCCACAAGCAGCCGTGGGGCGAAGGTGGGGGGACAGAGTGAGGGACAGCTGGCAAACACAAAGAATAGCACAGGAGCATCGCATGAGACACCAGTTACTACTGCCTTTGTCCACAAGCCCTGTCAGGAATATCTAAATTCTGAGCAGATCACCTGAGCTATCTAAAACTTAACTCATTATCCATCCCTCTCAGAAAACAAAAATCCTGCTTCTCTACATGTATTTCTAGATTTGTGACTGGTACCTCCATTCATACAGTCTTTCCAGCCAGAAACCTGGGAGTCTTCCTCATCTCCTTTTTCTTTACTCCCTGTGGCCAGCCATTAATCAGGAACTGTCAGTTTCATCTTTGTAGCCTCTTCTCTATTCCTCTCTTCTAAGCACTGCTAACATTGCTGCTTCAGACAAGCTCTCAAACTTGGACATCTGCAGTAGTCTCCTAACTGGTCGGTCTCCCCATCTTTAGACTTGTCCTCTTTTCAATCCATTCTCCCCATATCAGTTTAAAACAGGAGAGACCCTTCCTATAAGGAAAGGTCTGAACTCCTTAGAGTTAGATATAGGTTGAGAGTGCAAATGCTTGAGCCGAACTGCTTGGATTCAAATCCTGACTCGACCACTTACTAGCTATCTGAAGGGCAAGTCACTTAGCCTTCCAGTGACTAAGTTTCCTCAACTGTAAAATAAGAGTAGAAATTGACTCTCTGTCATAGGATTACCGTAAGAGTTAATTGAATTAATACTGTACCTGTAAAGTGCTTAACAATGCCTGGCACAAAGTAAACACAGTGATGGTGGGTACTCATGGTAGGATAATAATGCACAGTATTTGTGCCAAGTAAATAAAGATGACCAGGACTCACCTTGTCTTCCAGAGACTAACAGTCTGAAGGTGAACAGATTACTTCTTATGATCAATGCTGTTATAAATTTGAACACAGTGCTAAATGATTATGGAATCAGGAGAAAATTGTAGAACCTTGTGATCTAAAAATGTTTTTTTCTATTAATTTTTTTTATTTTATGGATGTATAGCAGCTTAAGTTCCCAAATACAACTTAGTACCTCTCAAACCACAAGTTCCTCATACATGAAATCTGTAGATTCATGATTTTGCTCCTGTATACCCTTACAGTGACAGTAAGCAATTTGGTTCTAGTATGTGTGAACATTTAGGTCCCTTTTCTGAGGAATAATTTGAAAAAAGAGAAACTGACATTGAACAAACAAAAGGGAAGAGACATGAGCCACAGAAGAATAGTAGAGAGTTTGCAGTAAAGTCTTGGAAAGAAGACGATGGTAGAGTACCCAGTGGTTTTGAAGGATGTGGGCTACTGAGGTTTAAGAGTTGCTGGTGGAGGTGGTATGGGGGAGGCTGCAGGACACGGCAGAATGCATATAAATTTAGTATGACTTACAAGTACATATGAATTCAAAACAGCACTGAACATAGTTTAAACAAGAAACACAGTTGAGGAATTGCCTTTTGGGGTTGGAGGCAAAAAATGTAGTGTTTGAATTTAGGCTCAAATTAGTAAGTTTAGGCCATTTACTAACACTGTGACTTGGGGAAATTATTTAACTTTTCTAAGTCTCAATTCTCATCTGGAAGATGGAGGTTGTAATACTACTAATCGAATGAGGTAGTTAGGGTTAATTGAGAAAGTGCCCTAAAACACTTTGCTGGTAATTTACAAATAGCAAACACCTAGTAAGGTTAGGTCTTGCTGTTGGTGGTGATTATTAATATAGTGTTTGCTTTCTTCAGTTAAGAAAAATGAATTTACAGATGCCTCAGTCAAATTTGGGAAGAAGAATATAGTACAGTACTTGTTATTTCCTAGATGGCAGGTAATGTTACTAACGTTTATTTAGAATATGCTGCCTTTTGTTTTCCTATTCTAGGGAACGTAAAATATTATTACAGAGTTTCATGAGTACATCACTTACCTTTTTCCCCATCCTATTTTTCACATGCAGGTTTAAGTTCCTGCAGAACTTAACCTATAACTGAAAAATATATCCTGCAACTAAAGAGCTATAGCATTCCAGAACTTGATTTCATTACCTAATTTAATGAATATAATAATGGGTAACACACCAGTCTTACTAATAGTGCTTCTAAAGTGCTTAAATATTTTTAATATTCTCCCTATTGTCATGTGTACCCTGTTTTCTTCTTTCCAGGTATTTAATAATTTTAGGTAACTAAGATAAACAGTTTGATTTAGCATACTTTATTATGAGTGATATATTAGAGGACATCCCTTATGGGACACGTTCCCTCTCCAGCTCACTAAGGTGACTGCTGTATCCCCATGCTCCCATAAATCTTATACATTCTCTCTCTCTCTTTATCCTTTTAACTTATCTTTACCTTCAAACAAATTTCAAGCACTTAGGCCTTGATGGTAAGAATAGTGTCATGCAAAGTCAAGCAGGAAAAAACTCAGTAGATACTCAGCTAATTTTTGTTAAGTGAGTGAATGAATGCTGCCCTCTTACATCATTTATCCAGTTCTTAGGCCATGGTCAGCAGTGTACCAGTAACTGATTCAATTAATTATTCAATTAAGAAGGCCTTTAAAAATAGGTAAAGTAAAATAAAAATAAGGAATAAAATTTAACAGTAGAATTAATAGTAACCTAATTCCAAAGGTTTCTGTCTGTGAAATAGCTGTCTTTCTTTCCAAAGAAGGTCTCCTGCCCTTCCTCAGATGCCAAATGCCTTACGCTAGTTACCTTGTTGCTGACTACTCAGTAGCCTGCATAAGGTGACAGGTCCAGCCTTCCACACTAGAAGACTGAAGAGGACTCCTGACACAACTGGCTATAGTTTGAGGCCCTGAATTCAGAGCTGTAGACCTTACATACTTCAACTCTTAAGGATACTATAGGTGATGTTAGGAAAAGGAATAGTGTAGACAAGAAAAATGTGTAGCATGTATGTCTAGTAATTGAGCATTCATCTCTTTGTTTGCAAGAACTTGAATTATGATACATAATTATATAATCAAATGATACATATAAATCAACATCAAAAATTGCCACCTGGACCACGCAGCACATGCTGTGTTAACCCAATATGAGACCTGTCTTCTTTGCACATGACAAATAATCAAAAACAGGAAAGAGTTTGCAGGTGTAACAGGAATCAGCTTAAAAGATCGTCCTGGCATCACCTCTAGCCTCAATATATACCATTTGCCTCCCAGCGTGATGACTTTCAGCCATAGGTCACAAATGGGCCTTAGAACCTTAACCCAGTGTGTTGCAGCCTTCCCCCTCCAGGTACCCCTAGATTTGCTGCCATTGGCCGGTATCCAAGAAGAAGGCTTGAACAGCTGTCCTGACAAGTGGGTTTTCCCAATTCAAGCTGGCAAATGGGGAGTTTGAGCTGCTTTGTTATACTCCCTGCCTCTGGGTTACAGAAGCTATTTAAAATGGTAATAAAGTATCCTGCTCTCTGGTACTGTGTATTTTCTTTTTTGGAATTATGTAAATATCTTTAGGATCCTTTTAATGCAGGAGGTGAGAAATCATCCTTCTAAAGAGAGTTGATTTCAGTTTTTTTTTTTTCTTTTTCTTTTTGTCTCTCCCAGACAGTAAGGATTGTATCCTGGAGCCGCTTTCCCTGCCAGAAAATCCAGGTGGCACCACCAGTTTAGAAGGTTCTCCATCTGTGCCTTGTATTTTCTGTGAAGAACATTTTCTTATAGATGAACAAGACAAACTTCTGAAGCACATGATCATTGAACATAAGACTGTCATAGCTGATGTTAAGTTGGTTGCTGATTTCCAAAGGTAAATTTTGTTTTTATCCATAAAAGAATTGTTTATTATTTCTTAAAGGAAAGGCATAGCATATATAAAATTATTCCTATAGAAATATGAAAATTCATATTATCAGGTTTCACCTTAGTCTTTTTTAAACTTTGTACTTATTTGCCTTCATGAGTGTGTAAGTTATGTTTGAAAATGTCACATACCTTTGCATGTCCTACAAATTCTGGAAGCAGACCAACTTTCCTTTACCACATTCCATGAAATTTTGGACATTGTTGATCTCTATCAGATTGATGTTCTTTCCATGTTTCAGGACATATGCATTCTCCAACTAAGTGAGTTCTTCCAGAAAGGTGAGAATAGACTTGGAAAAGGCCACCCAAAGGGCAGTTTTGGGGGAAAGAGATACTTGGAGCCTTTTAAGCCAAAAGCTTATCATCCAAACACCTGTCAGCTTAAATGCTGTTATATGGTTGAAAACCAGGAAAATATTGAGTCTTTCAACAAGCCAGAGGGCTATAAGAGTAGACAGCAATTAAGGTCAGTGACTGAGGTACTTAGAGGAAGAGGATGAAGAGTAGATGTGAGTAGTTGGGGAACTGCCAACATTGGGCATGTATGAAATGTAGGAACCTGACCTATACAACCAGGCCCCCAAAGTGAGCTAATTATAGTCACTAATTCTAGACTAATTCTTGGTAGTGATTGTCTAAGAGAAATGCCTTCTCTTAAGCAGATATAGTGGAGTAGTTATGTACAGGTCATTATTAGTTGAAATTTGGAATCATTTTCCATATAAACAGTATCAGTGTAGTTAACTGGCTTTGTATAGTTACTGAAAGCACATATTTTGGTATATCTGGTAGGGTCCCATTTTGAGATGTTCTGCATTGATTTCCCTACAAAACGTTAGAGTAGCCCAGATATTATAAAATCCCTGCATCTAAACTCTGTATCTCCCAGACCACATTATTCTTAGCAAGCAACTTGTTTCTTAGAATGGGTTTTGCAAGCAACAAGCTGTATTATTAAGAGTGGACTGTGAAACCTGGAAGGCCTAGGATTGAATGCAGACTCGGTGACTTTCTTTACCACATGGCTTCCAGCAAGCTACTTACCACTCTAAGCATCAGTTTTCTCATCTATAGAATGGGGGTAACACCAGCCCTCATAATATTATTGAGCATTACATAAAACAGGGCATGTATAGCACCAGTGTCTGAGATATCTTTTATACACAATAAATGGTAGCCAAATTTTTAATTATATTTTGATTACAAAAGATATATTTGAAGTCTTAGCTTCCTGCAACGGTAGCTTAAGATTTCAATAGGCATTTATGCTGGTCTGAAGACCTAATTATCATTTGTAAAATTTGTTTTGAGAAATTTTCATTTAAGTTTCTAAGTACTCTGAACTTCTAGAATGGCAGTTTGTTTTTAAGGACAAATAGCCACAGTGCTCAAAGGGGTAATATTAGCTATTCTCTAGCCCTTCTTGGCCTTCTCAGATGCACAGCACCAGTAATGAATGTCTGCTGTGTGCCGTCTCTGTTATGGCCCCTTATATCCATCCACTCAGCATTGCTACTTGTGAGTAGACTTTGGGGCTGTATGGTTAGGGGGCAGAGACAGAATAGGGAAGGAGAGTTATATGAACAATATATGCCACCAACTACTGGAATAAACTAATTTTTACATGCCTTCAGAGGAAACACTCTGTGCTTCTCATTCTCATTCATTATTCTTTATTTTCAATTAAATTTTGTATGTGTGTATATATGTATATACACATGTGTGTGTTTTGGGAGTATTCTGGGAGTTTTTTCTTATATGATACCTAGTTATAGGTGGTCAGATCTGTCGATTTTGTTTTAGACATTTCTTAGCCTAGAGAGCTTTGAATTCTTCAATTATTCAAATAACCATTGACAAGACTATCAAAAGAGTTATTCTTTTATAAATTTCCTATCATTTGGCCTTGCTTTGATGTAAAACTTTTTTTTTTTTACTCTTTTTTACCACATAAATGCAAATTCTCCCTCAGGAATTGCAGAAAAATATGATGATCAACCAGTGATAATTGAGTAATGTTAAGATTTTCTTTGTCTTCTTCTAAAATCTGTGAGAAATGTCTGAATCAGTTCGTATTTTATCCTTTGTACTTATGTATGATGGCTAAGTGGCTATATTTGTACTAATCAATCTCTTTTATCATTGTTGTCAATCTCATCTGTATGTGGGCAGGAAAATCAAATTATTTACTAGGTCTCAGGGCTTAGGAATTAATAATTAAATATTGAGATCAATCACACTATAAATGCAGTTATGTAATAAAATGGATGCTTTAATTAAAAAGAAAAAGATGCATGTCTGATATAAGTGCTTTCTAAATAAAGTGTGTAGTTAACATGTACTTTAAATTTGGAAACCTAGATTTTCCTTGTCAACTCTCCTCCTAATTAAATAAAAGTTTCACCCTCAGGAAGTAAAAATGTGATTAATTCACACTGACCAGGAATGGATATGGCTAAACTTTGTTATTTTTAAATACCATTTAATATATTAACAGTGTTGTGATTAACAATGTTGCGTTAGTTTCAGGTGTACAGCAGAGAGATTCAGTTATACATATACAAGTATCTATTCTTTTTCAAATTCTTTTCCCATTTAGGTTCCACAAGGACCTACTGTATATAGCACAGGGAAGTCTGCTCAATATTATGTAACAACCTATGTGACTTTTTCTTAGCAGTTATTGAGGGGAGGGAGGGATAGTGAGAGGTTCAATTGGCATGAGTTAATTCACTCAGAATTTCTTTATAGGTTGAATAATTCTTATATATATATAAAACTTCTCAGAGAGGAGTTGTTGCTTCTGAGTACAATAAGTAATAAAGACGATAAATAATAGATAAGAGATGGACTTACCTTGTCCTTTGTAAGAAATAAGCTCTAAAGTTTCCGTTTAAATATATTTAACATTTTCTTTATTGGAACAAAGTAACAGTAAAATTTTCTCAGAGCAAATAAAACAAAAGTAAAAGTCTCTCCTTTGAGCCGTTTATTAACATAGTTATTTATACTGAGCTTCTTGCTAGCTTTATTCAGTAGATAAAATTTTTCCAGAAGAAAAATGTTAACTCCTTAATTCTTGCCCCTTTCTATATTAGAGTCCACTCATTCAGTGCTACTTAATTAATGACTATCTCAAATCTTTATGCTTCTGTCAATAAGCACGCCAGTTACAATGGGGAGCTGGGCAGGCAAAATGATATTACTACAAGGATTTCTTGTGAGATGTGATTAAAGTTCTTTTAAAAGAAAGTATTTGCTGGTGACCTAATAATTACTTTTATGGCTTTTTAATAAAATATGAAATGCTGTGATAACTGTCCTCCAATTAAAGGGTTCATACCACATATTATTTCTTGGCTTCCTTTATATATTGAGTGGTTGCTTTAAACAAACTAAAGAAGTAGGAAAAAATGAAGAAGTACTAAGTGATACCTTAACATGGAACAATAAATTTTAGTGGGCGGGAAAAAATGCCACCAGTGCATGTATTGAACATCTGCTATCTTTAAAACATCTCTCAATTGAATACAATTTATCTGAATGCTTTTACCAACCACAGGGAAATGGACATATTGATACCTCTTAATTTTAATCATAAACTAAAAAAGTACTATTATGTGATAACTAGGATACATCTTAAATTTAGACTTAGGTCAAAAGTTTGTTGCAATTCAGATCTATTTATATAGTATACCACAATAAGATATGATACATAATTGTATATGTTTAAGTTATATGGTAGTTTATGGTTATATTTTGCTTTTGTAACATGATTCTTTTTCCCTTTGATGTTATTGTCACCCAGCCTTTGGTCAGGAGGAGACCACTCAGATGACACCTTTGTGCCTATTGGACTGGCCTACTACCTGCTTTATCCTCCTTCCCCCAGAAGCTACCTAACAACATCTCAGAGATGCTCTTAGAGATGGTGTCTGAAAAGCATCCTTTCCAGAATTCATGACCACTTGTTCATGGAGCAATAAAATAGCTTTTAACCAATGTAAAGACTACCAGACATGAGCATATAACAGTATCTTCTTTCTCTTCATCCCATTGGACGCCTTAACTATTTGAAGAGGGTAACTGAAGTTCTGTCAGACAGAATCTCCCCATGATTTTAAGTCAGCCGATATTAGTAATCACTTCCCTTGTGCCTACCACACTGAGGTAAACTGTGATACAAAACAAATACGTGATGTGAGCCTTCTCTTCAAAGATCAAGGAGAAAAGGACTCAACATGGAAGTCCTTAGAGACTAAGAGCCATTGACTTTTGGAATCAGGACATCAGAGGAATCAGTGCCTCTGTAGGTACTGTACCTTTTGCTTAGTCAAGCAGTTCCAATTCAACAGTCCCAAACAGCTGGTGTCAACTTTCAACACTTGGGCAGGAAGTTAGGAGCAGTTCAGACCAAGAGCTGCTTTTAGGTAATATGCTTTTCAGAAAGGGAAGACCTTCCCTCTCCCTTTAGACTTCATGTCTGTACTTCAGTTTTGCCATGTCAAAAAGCATTCTCCTTGGTCTCTAAGGAAGAAAATTCTTCAAGTATCCATTACAACTGTAATTCTGGAGGCTTTCTCCTGTTTCTGCCTTTTTCTGAAATTCTTGTGTAGATTGGTCCTCACGTGACATGAGAGGCATTGTGTTGTAGGAGACTTGAGTTTGGATTTGGAGACAACAGTTCCCAATTCTAACATTCTAATTGTGTGACCTTGGGCAGGTAGGGTCTCAGTAATGGTAGCTGCTAATAACTGATATCCTTCTGATCACCATCATCATCATCACTCTACTCTTCCCCGCCTCAGCCACTTGTGTGTGCCCTCTGACACTACTCATATAACTATTTTAATTTGCTCATTAAATGTTTGATGAAACGTTACCATTGTTGTTTTTGTTGTTGTTTTAGATACCAATATTTCTCTGGAATAACAAATTCTTTACCACTTTAATCTTATCTAAATATGTTACTTTTTCTTATAATAATAACTTTCATTTATTAAACAACCAGCATGGTGGACACTGCTTTACATGTGTTATCCTGTTTAATTATCAACAATCCATTTTGCAAATGAGTAAGCTTGAGTGTCAGAAAGGTTAAAAAATCTTTTAATTCAGGTTCATATCTCTGAATGCAAAGTCCCTGCTTCTTTCTTCCCTGTTGCCTGCAGGGCTGGTGGAGTCAGTTAATAAAACGTCAGCCACAAGGGTTGGACCATCCTCTTAATTTAAAAAGCACAACTACTTCTAGCTCAAGATCTGTTCAGATAAGAGACTCTTATTGTGTTGACTCTGTTAAAGAATTAGTCAGTGACAATTCAAAGGCCAGTCTGGTCACTAGTATCTGCTCTTACCAGGTCATCTGCTTCATGTAATTTTTTACATGTAGTTATCACTGCCTTTTAACGAACTGTAGGCTCATAGTGGAAATAATATAAAGGGCTGACAACAACTATTCTGTTTTCTCCAGAGGGTGGCACCCACAGAGCCTTCAGTGGAGTAGTAATCAAGAGTGATGAACCTCTCCTTGGTGTGTTCTAGTGGTAGCCATGAGGAAACTCCAGATAAAACTTGACTCCCTTTTCTTTCTGTTTCCCCTGGAGGGGAAGGAAAAGCAACTAGTGGGGAATGGAAAAGAGGAGAATAACAGTAACTGTGTAAGATAACTGGGGAGTGGAGGGTGCTGAAGCTGGCCAGCATGGCAAAGGGAATAACGTGTCAGCCTTTTGTAGGTGCTTTTCCTCTTTTTGTGTACTCTGATGGACCTGAAATGCCTTCGGCTCTGATACTTCTAATGTGGGAGCCAGGGAGCTAGACATAGGGTCATGGTTCATCATTTATAGTATTTATGGTTTGAGACTGAGCTGGAGCCTCAGATACATCATTTTCAGATCTCTTAAAATAAGGTCTAGCACTGTTTTATAAGGAAAGAGTTCTACCCCTTCTTACCCATCCAGGTTGCCAGCATGGTTATACATGAGAAGGAAGAGCTAAAGCATGTGGTTCTATTGTTATACATTATTCTTTTACTTCTTTTTTTTTTTTGGTAAATTTACTTATTTTTATTTATTTTTGGTTGCATTGGGTCTTTGCTGCTGTGCACAGGCTTTCTCTAGTTGCGGCGAGTGGGGGCTACTCTTGGCTGTGGTGTGCGGGCTTCTCATTGCGGTGGCTTCTCTTTTTGCGGAGCACGGGCTGTAGGCACACGGGCTTCAGTAGTTGTCGCACGCGGGCTCAGTAGTTATGGCGCACGGGCTTAGTTGCTCCGCAGCATGTGGGAATCTTCCCAGACCAGGGCTCGAAACCGTGTGCCCTGCATTGGCAGGCGGATTCTTTACCACTGCACCACCAGGGAAGCCCATCTTTTACTTCTTTTACTTATATATTCTATATTCAGTGTTGTCATCCATTTATATTTTATGTTAGCTCATGTCACGTTTCTCTCTTTCTCTCAGACCTCTCTCCCGGCACATTTTTTTTTCCTAATGTATAATGAATGCCCTTTCTATAGAGCACCATGGGTTGGGAAAATAAGAAAAAGAGAGATTAAAAAGGAGTCAAAACATTGGGAGCTGGAGAACTACTTAGAGAACCTTACAGGAATCTTCAAATGCTCTTCTACCTCTTTAAAACATTTAGTGTGGACCTACTATGTGCAGGACACAGGTGCTATATCAAGCCATTTAAATATACTCTTTCTGTGTGCTTTGTCTGTTTAACTAAGTTCCATCTCTTGTGCAGGTTTTGATCCTTTGTTGTAAGTTTCCTGTTTTATCCATCAACATGTAGCCTGATAAATTGTCAACTGCAGAGTCAACCTTTCCATTTCCTTTTTCCCCCTTGAAGCAGATCACATTCTCTTCTTCTTCTTCTTTGATAAATGAAATTGTAATTGTCAATATAAATCTTGTTAGATAAATGGAAAGATGAACAGCTTGAATCCTGTCATCTTACTCCCTCTTTCATCAAATAATGCAGGTCTGGGTGTTATGCTTTGCTTTTACATATAGCCAGTGTCCTTCCTCTAACTCAGCTCATTAGATATAGGAATTGCAAGCTTGGCTGTTTTTCTAAAAGCTAAATTTCAGACACAGTGTGGACGTATGGAATTGTTCTATCTTGTTATATAGATATTGAATTTAGACTGACTTCTCATTGCATTATCATGATCTGTTCTTTTGATGTATAAGATAACCACCTAACTTTCAATTTATTGGAAAATGTGTGATAAAGCCTATTTAATCATTGTTGCATTTTAAATTCATATAAACTTAGATGTGATTTCAAAAAAACTTCATTATCACATAAAAATAATTCATTTTAATTTTTCCATATGTCTCTTTATTGAATTTGGGGATGGTAAAATTTAATCATTTTCATGCCTTTACAGGGTAATGTCATTTCATTAAATATTTATTTCATATTTCTACAATGCTCTGCTGCCTTTCTATTTACAAATTTTCTAGCTAGAAGTTTTCAGTCAACATTTGATTTATTGCTTTAGGGTAATTAAATGTTCTTATAAAATCCTATCATTCTAAAGTAAGTAGGGTATTGAGTCTTCTCACCATTCTTTGTTTTTGATTGTTCTAAGGTACATTTCATATTGGAGGAAAAGGTTCACTGAACAGCCCATTACAGATTTTTGTAGTGTGATAAGAATCAATTCCACAGCTCCATTTGGTAAGTGTACATCTTGACTACCATCTTTTCCCTGCAATCCAAAAATTCAAAGGAATAATCTTTCTTAAATTATAATTCTCTAAAATAGTAGCTAAAATTAAATTGCTCTGTTCATGTTTTACAACTTCAGTAAAGCTAAAACAGAACTATATACCAGAAGAGAGATCGTCATAGACATAGATAGATATATTTCTCTTAAGAAAGATAAATTTTTTTTGAAAAAGTGATAAATATCATTTCTTATTTATTTTCCTGATCTCTCAACAGAAGAACAAGACAATTATTTTTTGCTGTGTGATGTTTTACCAGAAGATAGAATACTTAGAGAAGAACTTCAGAAGCAGAGACTGGTAAGAGTTATTTTAAAGAATGAGCAGTGTGTTGGAAACACATACAAAATCATTTTTGTTATTGCCCTTTTTTGTTTGTTTTTATTCTGGAAACTTTCAAACATACACAAAGAGGAGATAATACATAAAGATCTTAAAACAGGAAAGGTAGACACTTGATTGAAGATTAAAGCATTTCATGTTAAAAATGCAGAGAGAATTTTTGGCTTTGTTTTGCTTCCTGGATTATCTCTAAAATAACAACAGAGCTTACACATTTTAGTGTAATTTTAGCTGCCTGACACATGCTAGGGTTCAGCAATCGTGGAAGAATGCCCTCAGCTAAAATTGAGCTGAATTGATTAACTTTTTTTCTCCCCCTGGAATGTGATATGCACTAGCACTTCTTTTGTTCCCCTTTATGAATTAAGCAAATAGTTTGATCATAATAGTCTTTCTCATTTTCAGCCTTAACGATAAGGAAGCTGATTTGAAAATCTCAGCATCTTTAGTCTTTTAAAAAGATAACAGCATATACAGGTGTGAAAATTTTCATTTTCAGAAGTTGAACAGAAATTGGTTAATTTTTTGAAGTTAGTAATTTTATTTAAAAGTATCCAGTTTTCCATTATTTGTCACTAAATCTCAACTATTACTTGAAAATGACTTGCTCTTCCTTTAGTGGTTACTTATAAGTGTTCCCTGTATCTTTGGACTTGGCTAGATATGTTGTGAAAGAAAACTATGATTTCAGTGTTTCTGCTAAATCCTCAAGAGATCTAGGAGGAAAATAAATCCTGTCTACCAAAGTCGTAAGATTTGAGAAAATCCCCTGAAGCACATTATATTATGTAAACATGAGATGATGTTGTTGGATACTGATTTATGTAAGAAAAAGTATGCTTTTCCTATAGCAACAAACCCAGTGAAGAAACAGGACTTCCTGAGTTTCTCTTCTTTCCCTATTGTAATATCTAAGAAATCTGCAGAATAAGGATAAATTGACTGTAAAATTTTATGGATTTTGTTTGGTAGTACTTATTCATAATTTTTTATTTCCATGAGTTTTTTCACTCTTACTCACAGTGGTCTTAATCAAAAATGATCAAACTGACATAATCCTAGTACCCCTATGTATTTCTTTATAAGAACTCAAACTAACACAGCAGCCATTACCGTTACTCGATACACAGAATCTTTGTTGTATGTCTGTAGACAGACTCAAGTCCCTAGAAATATCTACATCTATAAAACTTAGATAACCTTTTAAGATTGTGAAACCACCTCCAACATGTGGGTTCTTTCCCCACACCACCATGCAATTAATTCTCTGACACCAGCTGCATGTTCTACAATTCAACGCAGTCCTGATACTGTCTACTCAAAGATAGCATCAGATCCCACAGGTTAAGGGCCCAGTCCCACAAGACTGCTATCCACTTCATATACCAATCGCAAATCCAGGTTGTCACCTGTACTTCTGACCAACTGGCTGTGAACCCCTATAAAGGGGTTCTCATGACCCTCCTTCCTTGGGTTTGATTAATTTGCTAGAGTGGTTCACAGAACTCAGGAAACTAGTTTACTCAATAGATTACTGGTTTATTACAAAGGGTATTAATGAATGTGAATCAACAGCCAGATGAAAAAATACATAGTGTGAGATCCTGAACAAAGAAGCTCTGTCCCCATGGAATTTGAGGCCCACCAAGACAGCATGTAGATGAAGTTCAGAGAGCTTCATCAACCTGGAAACTCTGAACCATGTCCTTTTGGGTTTTTAGGAAACCTCATTACTTAGGCATGATTGATTAAATCATTGACCATTGAGGGGAATGAAAGTTCCAACCCTCAAAATGACATAGTTGGCTCTCATCCTTAGGTTACCTAGTACTCTCTGAAAGTCAGCTCGTTAGCATAACAAGAAACACATTTATAGCTCTCTACACTTAGTAATTCCCTGGATTTTAGGAGCTAAGTGCCAGGAATGGGGGCTAAAGCCAGATATACATTTCTTATGACAAATCACAACATCCCATCTTTTTACCAACTTTATACTTTGTCAGAGTAGTAGATTTGATGAAAGTGAGTGTTATGGCAGCTTAAAAGAAACAAAATATGATGAAATTGCAGTCAGTGTATACATACATTCATGTTCATTGAATTCCTGCTTAACTAGATGATCATACAAAGAAGCACAAGGCATGGTTCATGTCATAAAAGAGTGTACAATCTAGAGAAAAACCGCAAACGTGTTCTTGAGAATGGAGATAATGATAGAATGTAGGGCTTGTGAAGATTAAGTGAGATAATGCATGTGATATACTTACGATAGTATCTGCTATGTAGAAAGCACTCAATAAATGTTGCCAGTAATACAAATAACAATATATTGTGTCTTAACAGTGAGATGGATTTGGGTATTTGGAGAGTTGTAGAAAAGGGAGGAAAATACATATGGATGTGTATGTTCAAGGTATATTCAGGAAAGTTAAGTCTGATCTGAAAGATTTTTGGAGGAGTGTGAGATAGGTTTGAAGAGGTAAGATGAAGCTAAATCATGAAAATCCTTTGGTGCCAGGATTGACTTTCTAATGAGAAAGACCCATTGATGTCTCTTCATTGCCCATGAGAGTGAAATGAAGAAAAGATAATAAATGTAGCTGTATAAAAATCCATTTAAAACTGGCAAGTTCTGACTACAGACCAACTTGGAAATGTGGAAAGAAACTAGCAATTACTGAGTGCCAGCCATATGCCATGCTTTTGCATTAGATCCTTGCTTCATAGCAACCCTGTGAGATAGCTATTAAATGCTGTTCTACTGATGAGGAAACTGTGGCATAGAAAGATGATTTTGTCCAGGAGCACTTAGTGAATGAGAAGCAAAGCTGAGTGGTGTGCCTTTATACCAGTGGTGTGCCTAATACCTGCCTTTTTAAGCCATGCCACGCCATGCGAGTCTAGTAGTTATTTACTCTGCTTCCCACAACTCTTGTACTCTTTTTTATTCTAGGCTCTGATAGTTGCTCTGTCCTGGATGCTCATTATCTTATAGGTCTGTGTAGAGAGGGGATTCAGGCTAGGATTGGACTTTCAGGAAAGCAGAGGAGGCTTACAATAGGCTACCACTGGGAATGGTAGCTAGAAGATCAACAAAAAGAAAAGATTTGCCAAGTAACAGGAAGACAGGCTGAATTTGCAGTCAGACATTTCATTGTAATTTTATGCTCTGTAGTGTGGAAGCAGGAGGTTGGCGTGGGTGATCTTCCTGTGGGAGTTGGCAATAATGACAGGATGTCTCTCTTTTATGTACAACGAGCTCTACAAGTCAGTAACAGACATTTCCAGAAAGAAGTCCAAATGATCAAATGAACCAGTCTTCAACAAAAGTAATAATGCACATTTTTTCTTTTATCAAATTAACAAGATTTGAGAACAGTAACCTAAATGGTGGCAAGAATATTAAAGGACAAGCACTTTTTCAGCCACTTAAAAGAGTGTGAGTTGGTATACCACTCCTGAAAGGCACTTAAATGTAGTTTAAACCATTTAAATTGCTTCATGGTAATGGGTATATAATCCAGTCTGTGTTTTTCAATGAACTCAGCTCAGTGTCAGTAGGATCTCAAGTCCATGAGAGAGGACCCTCAAACTAGATTGGCATTTGCTCTCCTGATTTGCATTAGTGATGACTTGCATAGGTATCGTTCATAGGTACTCTCTCATTTGGAACTCTAGGGAATTCCCTGGCGGTCCAGTGGTTAGGACTCTGTGCTTCCACAGCAGGGGGCACAGGTTTGATCCCTGGTCGAGGAACTGAGATCCCGCAAGCCACGTGGCATGGCCAAAAACAAATTTTAAATAAAAAGTCATTTGGAACTCTAAATAAAGGATTTAGTATAAATACCTGTGTATGATTTGCTGTTAATTCAAAATGACTTCGTAATTTCTTTGAGGTAGGAATTATGTCTTATATTTAAATATCCTTCATTAGCACTCACTATATTGCTAAGTTCACATTGGTGTTTTTTCCAAGCCCCATTTTTTGGGGGGTAAAAAAATCTGTTTCTGTGTGAGTGGCTGGAAGCATATAGTATCTAAATGATCCACTTTTTCCATTCTTTTTTAGACCTCACTGGTTCCTTGTGACATTTATGAGATGTGTCTGAGTTCCCAGTTTTCTTTTTGAAGAGCTTGATTCCTACTTGACACTTTTTGAAATTTTTCATCTGTACTCTGAAGGTGGAACTACAGAATTAGGAAAGATTCTTGAGGGTTTGAATAGCTTGTATACCTTCCTCCCTTTTAGCTTCCTTCTTTAAAAATATTCCCTTGATCCCATCATTCTACCTTAATCTCCTCCAGTGGTTCTTTTCCCTCTTTTCTTTTAAATGGGTAAGTTTTCCAAGGTCCCCCTTCCAGGGAGTGCACTCTCATCAATACCACTGCTATGCTGATGGCTTAAATTTTGGTCCTGGCACACAACAGGCAGTCAGAGTAAATATCCATTGATTGGTTCATCTCCAGCTTTCTTCCTGGCTTACCTCTAAACTCCAGTTCTAACTTGAATTATGTTGAACTTTTCCATATGAATTTTCAATCAACATCTTAATTTTAATGTGCCTAAAACTGAACTTATTTTTTTTCTCTACCAAAATTTGTAGTTTGCTTGTTTCCCTTTTCTTATATAATAGTACCACCATTCCCCTGGTCACTCAGTTTGGAAATTTCTGGAATCATCTTTAACTCATCCCCATACCTAAGTCATTTGTCAAGTCCTATCAGTTCCACCTTTGAGTCCCATATACATCCTTTTCTTTGCACTCCTAGTGCCTTTTACCTTGTAGGTGGAATCACTTCTCTAATCAATTGGCATTGCCTCCAGAATTTTAATATTAAAATACATAGCAGATCATTTTATTCTCCTAAAACCTGCAGTGGTCTTTTTCATCTACATATTCTTAAGCTTTTCTGGGCTCAAACTGCATTTCCAGTATCTTTTCCCATTTTTTCTTTCAATTACCCAGGGTCCAGTTTATTCATTTATTTAATAAATATTTATCTTGCCCCAGACACTGTTCTAAATTCTGTTGATATAGCAATGGATGAAATAAGCCACAGCCCCTGCCCATCTAGAGATTGTACTCTCGTGAAAACACTACTTGTCTCACAGTTACTCGTTTGTTAGGTGGTTTCAGGAATCTGCGTCATCAATCAGGAATGCCAGCCCCACCTGTGTAAATAACATACGCCTCAAGACATTGTTCAAATACCATACTTTCCACAAAAGCTTCCTGATGCCACCAGTCAGAATTAATAACCTCTTCTAAGCTCTATTAATACAGTATTTTACTTGGCTTTTCAATTATAGTTAGTTGTTTAAAAATCTTTCTTACTGGATTAGATGCCTCTTAATGGTTGGGACTGTCATGTTCAGTTTTGTATCTTTTCTGAGCCTTGTTCATAAAGTATTAACTTAAATTTGATCCTGAAGTATTTGTGTGGCATTTCTATAGAGCTGTATAGTCAGATCTCCTTGATTTAAGGAAGAGAGGTCAAATAACCGAGGCAGACATCTTTAATCATGGGTTACACTTTTCACTTAAGCATAAAAAAATACTAGTTTTTACATTTGCCTACAGTAGAAGATAAATGGCAGTCATAAGCTCCCAGAGCAAGATATAACTTTTAATTAAACTGGGAAGAGGGGAAACATCTATTTAGCTGCATCAAACTGGGTTTTTTTAATCACTATTATAAATGTCAGCTTGAGAGATCATTCATGACAGCTATAAATATTTTATGAAAATTTTAACCTATATAACAATTTGATCCTCTAGAGAGAAACTGTTTTTTTGGTTTTTTTTTTTACTGCTACTTCATATATCCCACCTCCCCCGACAATAAAACAACAAAATGAAATTACCTATCTCCCACTAAGAAGATTATTCTCCTTTGTGCCACTTTTCTGTATAGATTTCAGAGATTTTTAATAAAGGATCAAATTATATCAGTGACTTATAAAGTATAACGTTATACCTTTCCTGCATAATTCCTAGCTTTGTAGCACAAATTTTCTAATTGCACCTACAGTAACTTTCCCAAATATAAGATGATGTTTCCCATTGAATGTAACATTATTATTAACAGTGCAACAAAGATCGAGTTAGCTAGAGTGTCCACTGAGTAATATTAACCTTCAGATTAATTAATGTTTCCATTTAGGAAACAAATGTAAACCCAGTCTGAAACAATACTAAACTGAATCCTAAAGTTTACCACTTTGAACATCTTCAACAAGAGCTTAAATTTTGCATGGCATTTTTTTATATACATTGGCTCTGTGAGATCACTAAGGCAATATCATTATCTCTGTTTAGATGGAAAAACAAGTTTAAAGATATTAGGAGATATGCTCAAGGCCACAGTTATATAATGTATTAAATAGGAAGGGAGGATCTCAAACTCCTGTTTCCCAACTCTAAGCACCATTTCTCTATCGGGATTCTTTATCAAATTGGATCTTCCTTCTATAAGCAAATGTGACATTTTCAAAATAGTCAGTTTTTAGAATTAATAAAAATGGTTGAACAGGACATAAATACATATGTAAACAAATAATAGTGTTCTGTTTCCATTGCTAAGAATTTTTTTCATCTACTTATTATCTTAGGTCAGTCATAGATAGGAATTTCTTATTCCTTTGGGCCTAAGCTGCTTATATTTTCTTTTAACACTTGAAGATAGTGTGTTTTTGGAGTTGCCTCTATCTTTAGAGAAACATAGGGCTATACCTGAGCTTGAGTTTAGCCAGTAAAATACTTCCTCGGACAGATAATACTATACTGATCCATGCCATGCTGATAGCTTCTCTTTTCTTCAGTGTAAATTATTTTGCAGTCTCCCATAGCCACCTTTCCATTTTTAAAAGTCCTCATCTTCTTGCCTAGGCTGGATTCCCTTTTATCTTTAATACAAATATAAATAAGGCTTTTCTAGCTCTCACGTGTTTAACTCTTGCTTTTTTTGTTCTGTATTTCAACTTCTCTTTTTTTTTTTTTTTTTTTTTTTTTTTTTGCGGTACGCGGGCCTCTCACTGCTGTGGCCTCTCCCGTTGAGGAGCACAGGCTCCAGACGCACAGGCTCAGCGGCCATGGCTCACGGGCCCAGCCACTCCGCGGCACATGGGATCTTCCCAGACCGGGACACGAACCCGTGTCCCCTGCATCGGCAGGCAGACTCTCAACCACTGCGCCACCAGGGAAGCCCTCTTTTTTTTATTGTGATGACCTATTCCATGTAAATGAGAAATCTATATAATTTTTTTCTCCACTAGTTAATTTGTTAAAGATGTTCGGTCTATTCTGTTTCTTCCTTACTCTTCAAAAGCCACCTCATGGAGATTCAAAGTAGGAGAAATATACTGACTGTGTATCCTATGTAGCAAGCAGATGGTAATTGCCTTTATCATTGCAGTTTCAAAAAGAGTAGGATGGGGCTTCCCTGGTGGCGCAGTGGTTGAGAGTCCGCCTGCCGATGCAGGGGACACGGGTTTGTGCCCCGGTCCGGGAAGATCCCACATAACGTGGAGCGGCTGGGCCTGTGAGCCATGGCCGCTGAGCCTGCGCGTCCAGAGCCTGTGCTCCGCAACGGGAGAAGCCACAAGAGTGAGAGGCCTGCGTACCGGAAAAAAAAAAAAAAAAAAAAAAAGGGTAGGATGTACTGATATCTTTCAAAAAGGTGAGATATTAGATCAAATCTCATGGATTTGGGGGAGTATATCATCATCCAGTTAAGAAATTTCTCTCTGGCTTTTTTGTTTTACTGTTTTACTTTGGTCATTGACATGTGTTTTCTTACTCATTTAAGATGTCTTGATATTGCCATAAACTTAAGTTTCCCTCATCTCAAAATGCTGAGAACACTGGGTTTTATTGTATTTTAAGAAACTGTATTGTGTCATTGATAATCCTTGTTTTAATACAGTTATTCCTGCCTCTACATGCAACTCATCCTCATGTTTCTTTGCCCTACTCCCAGTCTTTCTCCCGAAAACTTGGAGGAAACCTGTGGAAAAGAGCTGGATCCTTTTGTGTCCAAGGCTCCCAGGGACTTAGCCTTTAAAACTTCTTTAAAATTTCAGCTATTTTCTTCCTACTTGCCCTTTTCGTCTCATGCTCTGCCAAAGGTGAAATAGTTCTTCAGTCCCTGCCTCTCTTCAGGGAGCTTGTCACCTTTTGGAATTCAATTTGTCTTTTTGCCTTTTTTTTTTTTTTTTTAAGATTTATTTATTTTTATTTATTTATTTAGGCTGCACCAGGTCTCAGTTGTGACACGCAGGATCTTCTTTGCAGCACGCAGGATCTTTTAGTTACATCATGCATGCAGGACTCTAGTTCCCTGACCAGGGATCGAACCCGGGCTCCCTGCATTGGGAGCACAGAGTCTTACCCACTGGACCACCAGGGAAGTCCCTTGTCTGGTTACCTTTTGAGTTCAGCTTTTTGGAGTCAAAATAAGTTGTGTGGGGCTTCCCTGGTGGCACAGTGGTTAAGAATCCACCTGCCAGTGCAGGGGACGTGGGTTCAAGCCCTGGTCCAGGAAGATCCCACATGCCGCAGAGCAACTAAGCCCATGCACCACAACTGCTGAGCCTGCGTTCTAGAGCCCATGAGCCACAACTACTGAGCCCATGTGCCACAACTACTGAGTCCATGTGCCACAACTACTGAAGCCCACACACCTTGAGCCCGTGCTCCGCAACAAGAGAAGCCACTGCAATGAGAAGCCCGCGTTCCACAGCGAAGAGTGGCCCCCGCTCACCACAACTAGAGGAAGCCTGCACGCAGCAATGAAGACCCAACGCAGCCAAAAATAAAAATAAAATAAATTTATAAAAAAAAAAAGACAAACATGATTGGCACAAATTTATCCCAGCTTAGCTTATAGCTACAACAATCAAAAGTTGCATGAGGGCTTCCCTGGTGGCGCAGTGGTTGAGAGTCCACCTGCCGATGCAGGGGACACGGGTTCGTGCCCCAGTCCGGGAGGATCCCACGTGCTGCAGAGCGGCTGGGCCCATGAGCCATGGCCGCTGAGCCTGCGCGTCCGGAGCCTGTGCTCCGCAACGGGAGAGGCCACAACAGTGAGAGGCCCGCGTACCACAAAAAAAAAAAAAAAAATCAGTTGCATGAGCTCAAATGGTCAACAATAGGGCAATGCTTTAATAAGTTACAGTTTATCCATATATTGGAGTATAATGACAGTAACCCCTGCTCGCCGCAACTAGAGAAAACCCGCACGCAGCAACAAAGACCCAACGCAGCCAAAAATTTTAAAAAAGTTGTGTGTGGGTTTTTCTGTTTGTTTTTCTAGGGTTTTTTATTATCCACCTTTTTCTCATTGTAAGGATATTCTCTTGTGGCTTTCCTCATCCTAAGCAGAGTGAAATTCTTCCTCCTTCTGCTTTATTTTAATTAATATCTTAGTGATTAAGTGCCACTTTTGGTTAAAGTAGATGCTTTTCCTCTTTTCATACAATTCAGAAAGACATATACATACATATGTATCTGTCTACTAAAAGAGACAATTGGCTCTACTAACTAGTTGTCATAAATAAATTCCAAAACCTGTTATTGTTTAGTATCTAATCTTGGACTTTTGACCAAGGTATCAGTGAATATTGTATCAGTAAATTACCACATTTAGTTACCTTGGTATACATTTTGCTAGAAGTTTGTCTTTGGAGTATATGCCAGCAAATTAAGTCAGTCACTGTCAGGTGTTCTTTGAGTACATTCCTGACAACCCCCCACTCACCCACCCAGTCAGGGCTAGGCAACTGGTGACACCTTGTTAAAATTTAATCCATGTTAAAAATTGTGACCATGATAAATGAAGTACAACTTTGGAGGCTAGTAATTGATGTTGGGAGGGTGAGGTAGGGATTTAAAATGATTTTTCTAGGGGACTCTTTTGTCTGGTGTGTGGCTATCCCCTTGAGTCATTTTTGACAAAGATTCAATGACTTTCCATGTCAACTCCAGTCCATGTTTAGGACTATGCAGTTTTTATAAGAGAGTGTCAACTCAGATAGTCTCCTGGTTACCTTCTAAGTCCAGGGGCTCTGCATCCAAGTGAGAGCTTAGAAAAGTAACATTCCAGCTACTTGACTGGAAGGACAAAGTCAAGAATATTATCAACTGATATTTATAAAAACGATGTTCAGGGAAATTTGTTTAGGGAAGTTCATAATTTTTCTAGGAAATCTTAAACTCTCAACCTCTAATCAAGAGGAAGCAGGTATCTGTATTGCATCATGACAGTTCTTATCCCACCCCTCTGTGTTGCTTTCACTAAGTTTTGGGATATGCTTTGGCACGAGAGACAGCTTTGGAGAATCAATATGAGAAACAGTCCATCTTGTTTGGTCTATTTATTCTTGGTATATTGCCCATTATATCACATAGTATACTTATTTTCAATGACTTCTAGCTTCCCAGTGTTAGGCCAGACTTCACAAGACTATCCTCACTTCAAACATCAGCCACAAGTTGGGGGATCCCCAGGCCGCCTTCACTTCTGACCAGCTGGCTACAAATTCAAGGGGTCCCCACTAACACCCTCAGTTTCATTAATTTGCAGTAATGACTCACAAAACTCAGGAAAGCAGTACATTTATGATTACAGTTTTATTGTAGAAATAGGTCCAAATCAGAACCAGCCAGAGAGATACATAGGGTGAGGTCTGGGAGAGCCCCAAACACAAAGCTTCCATTGTCCCCATTTTCCCCAGGGATGTATTGCCCTTCTGGCACATCCGTGTGTGTCATACACACAGTATTGGCAACCAGGAAAGCTGACCTGAGCTTTGGTGTCCAGAGTTTTTAATGAAACTTCATTAAGCTTGATTGATTGACTAATTGACCACATGGTTAAACTCAAATTCAAGTTCCCCTCCCCTTCCTGAAGTCAGACTGATATTCTGTGGCTCAAAGCCCTAACCCACTAATCATATGGTTGGTCTTTGTGGCATGGCAGTCCCCATTCTGAGTTATCTCATTAGCATAAACTATCAGGTGGAGTCAAAGGGCCCACCAGGAATAACAGACACTCCAGCCACTCAAGAAATTCCAAGGCTTTAGAGGTTATCTCCTAGGAACAGGGGACAAAGCCAGCCAAATTCTTTGTTACACAAACTCCTGTCCATCTGTTTCCCTCATCTAAGAAAGCTGATAGCCAAATTTGAGGCCCACCTATAAGTGTGAATGTGTGGGTTTGGGTGTGTATATACATGTACACGTATACTTCTTTTTATTTTTTATCTTTAATTTATGTGCCCATCCCACACGAATTTTTCTTTCTTCCTTTACTCATTTTTATGCTACATTGTTTTGTAATCACCTGAAATACTTAAATGAAATCATTCCAGATACCTCAGAGATAATACATGGTTCTAGAAATAGAAAGCAGGAGGAATAAGGAGTTCTACTGCCCTTCTGTGGAGCCTTTGGTCCACTGCTCTACCTTTATTAGGGAGATTTGTTGTGTTCTTCATTGGAGGAGGGCAACTGGGCTCCTGGACTGAGAATTCCTGGCAGGTTCTGCCATGCTGCTGCCTTTGAGCTAGGTTGGGAGGGAACCTTTAGAGTGGGCGATTTTCTCTCATAGTCACTCATACAACCATTTAGCCAGGAAACTATTGTGAATCTAATATGTCAGTATCAATAAAATGTTTTTGATATCTGTAATTAATAACATCAGCCTTAGTTTTACTTCCTTATGTTAATGCAAGCTGTTTCCATTGGATTTGTCATTTAAGCATCAGTTTTTTCTTTCCTGTGTACAAATACTTATAAATTGACATCTTCTAAATTACTTTTTCCCAAATTGGATGATTTTTATAATTTCCAACCTAACTCACAAATTTCATTTTCTACCTATATGTCAGTCCCCTGTGACGGTGTTGCATGCCATCTGCTATGTCTGCTGTTTCATTAATGTTTCCTCTGCTTCGGCTTATGAATAAAGATAAAAGACTATGCACTGACCCCTTTGCTACCATTCTTGACATTTTAAACCAATTACATAAACATACAGCTTGTTATTATGACTCTTTGCCTAATACCTCAGCTGTATTCTTACAGCTATGGTTTTTATCCAAGCCTATTTTGTAATGAAAATTTTATCTGATTTCGTCAGCTGCTTTGAGAAGTTCCAACGTATAACATCTGTGACGTTCTCTTCATCCCTCTATTCTGTAAATCATGAATAAAATCTAGTATATCTACCTAGCATGGGATTTTTTAGAAAAATAAAAGCACAAAAATGGTGGCTTGGATTTGCACATCTTTGTGATGCTTTCTATGGATTGTTCTCCTAATATTATATTTTTCTGTTCATAAGTGACTTCAAACATATGCTATGATTAATCCTATCAGATACCAAGCTTAAAGAAAGGAAGGACAGGAGGAAAGAAAAAAAAATTTGTTCTTGATTGCCCAAGTGTCTTCCACCCAGTTTCTTCCTCACTAACGCTTGATCAGCAGCAATCAACATGTGTGCCACAGAAGAAGGAAATACAGAATCATTAAAGCTCAGTGTTGTTTTGTCACATCATACCAAGTTAGCAGCAGTGGGAATAAGGGTGGAGGGACATAGTGGTGATGTGCCTCTCTGTTACCTAGATTCCTCCTGTCTGTTCAAGGGGTCTGAGGAAGTAGAGGCCATAGGAAACAGAGCACTTCCATTCAACAGTTATTGCTTACTTCTGTCGGTGAGGCACAGTAGGGACTACAAAGATGAACCAAGCAGTTCTGCCCCTTGGCAAGCTTTTTATCTGGTGGGGTACATTACATAAAAGTAGTAAAATTAGCAAGGTTTTCCTAGCAGTCATCCGTATACTTTAGAAGACCATTATTGAGTTGGGAAAAGTTTCCCTTTACCAGACTTCAGAGCCTAAGTCCCAGGCTGGTTAGTTATTTTGTGGCTTATGATTTAGAGAGTGGGGGAATCGGATGGATGAAAAAAAGATTTTTTTTAAGAGGAAGGGAAGGGGGACAAAGATTTGGCAGCAGGGCACCCAACAACCAAATGAAATGTGTGAACTGATGATGGTCTTGGTGGGAGTTGGGGAAGAGAAGAACATTAAAAGACATTCTTGGGACAGTTGAAGAAATTTAAATATTGCCTGGATGTTACATACTATTTTGGAATTATTATTGATTTTCTTAGGTATAATGATAGTGGCACCGTGGTTGTATATAGGAGAAAGTCTTATTAGAAGAGGGATGCTGAAGTATTTGAAGTGTCATGAGGTCTGCATCTCACTCTCTTACTTTCAAATGATTCAACAAAACAAAAGATGTTTAGTGGTAAATATATATGTGTATAGTGTGTGTGTGTGTGTGTCTGTGTGTGAAAAGAGAGGGAAGCTGTGGTGAAATGTGAACAATTATTGAATATATATATTGAGTATAGGCATGTTCATTGTACTAGTCTTTCAACTTTCCTGTTTGTGAAATTTTTCATAATAAAAAATGGTAAGAAAATAAGAGACACTGACAGAGTTACATGACTTGAATAGCTTCCAGGTTTACTAACTCGTTTGGCATATCATGACATAACTGTCAGCAAAGCCAATTTCAACAAATGAGAACTATCTTCTTCATTTACTGAATTGATTACAACAGGATGATGAAAGCTATTATAGGATATAATAGTTGCAGAATTAAAATAATTTCTTTTTCATCTTCACATGATTTATTTTATGTATAAGTAAAATTTGACTAAAAGTATATCTATATATTTCGTGTTCCTATATTAAGAAATAATAATTTCCTATTTTATAATGTACAGACATTTCATAGAGTAGGCTTTATTAGAGTAGATAAGAGGGAGAGTATGTTGCCATTATTTTATTTCTTAATATGTTTAAAGAATAAAACAATAACATTCTACTTCAATATACTTAGTTTCCTTAATTGTTGGATTTAATAATTATCATTCTAGTTCATCTCCTTATCTTGATTTGCATCTCCTGTTTCTCTCAAAAAGTCATCTTAGAAACATGAATTGATAATTATGCTTTTAAGATATATACTTATTAAAAGTATATATACTGTATTAAAATGAAAGCGTTTAAGTGAAAAAAAGTAAAAACTTGTTCTCCAAATTCCTATCCCATAGCAATCTAAAATTCTGTATGTAACTCTTTATATTTCTAAAAATTATCAGTTGTGAGTTTTTTAAAAAAAACAGCTACTTTAGAACTTTTAAATTAATAACCAATAATAAATTCCATTTTTTAGGATAGTTTACATATACAGTAGGCTTCTTTGTTTAAATAAATATCAACTTACTATTGCTGTGGAAAGCTCTCCATTTTATAGTCTATATGAAGTGCCAGTCCTATATGAGTAAGAGATAATCAATTGTTTTATAAACTCGTCTCCTTTGAGAATTTCATTTTGATTTTCAGGAGAGCATTCACATTTGTAGTGTGTATGTTGTTGCACTGGGGGTGTAAATGTAGTTATCATGTATTATTAAGACTCTACTGTAATAAATTGTGTACATGTGACATAAAGAAGCTCCATGTTCTCTTAGTAGAGATGGTTGGGACATAGTTTTCTTGAAGACCAAGCAATATAGATGTCTATGGAACACTACATACTGTGGTGGCAAAAGAAGATACTTCTAGCACAGAAGTGGTCAGGGTCAGTCTACTTTATGATTTGTAGAATGTTTCAGAAGCAATTTAGAGATCACCAGAACCTAAGTCCTAGAGAAGTGGCATGTTTAAGGCCACATTTAGAGCTAGTTAGTCACAAAACCAGGACAAGAATACACATCTCCTGAGTCCCCATCAGTTGTTGTTCCCACTCACCACAGAGATGTAGTGTTTGAACTGAGCTCTGAAGGATTAGGGAAGAGAACTCCAGTTGGCAAAGATGGATGAAAAAAAGAGAGGACAGTTACTCCAGACCATTGAGTGGCCTGAGGAATCACAATAAGTAATTGAGAACTGCTATTGAGAAGAGTAATACACAGATTATAGCAGATGTTCTTGTTTTTCCCTGTAACAGTTTATATGGAGAAGCAATGCAAGAGAAGGCTTTTAAAAACCTAGAGTAGAATCAGGTACAAAGTAATGTGAATGCCATTCTAAAGATTGTGGATTTTATTCAGTAGAAAACAGGGAGCTATTTCATGTTACTTTAAGTACCAGTTCTAATTGTTTCACTTTCAGATATAGTCATTACATATTTATATACTAGGGTTTTTTTTTTTTAAGGTCCATTTACAATCAGATTTTGACTTCCATCTCTCTGGACATGCTTTGGATAAACATACTTTTTAAATGTGTGTGTACAGGGAAGGTCTTTCCTATAAATTTGTCCATCTGGTATCTGGTAACCTCAGTAGATCCAAATAGCACAGAGGACAGAAATCAGAGAAAAAGCACCCCTATGAGGTAAAAATAACTTCCACAAAGCCCATCCAAATACTGGGAGCTACTCTTTCTCAGATACCAAACAAATTTGACTTAATTTTATCCATAGAATTTGATTATCTATTTTTCTTTAGCTGGATTTTAGGAATTCCTATAATCTTGTTCTAGTTTAAGGAGAAAAACAGGAGGTCTATGCAGAGGATAGCAAATGAAAAGGAGGTGTAGATGGCAGAGCCAGTTGGTGGGTACAGAAGTAGACTCACTGACAGTGATAACCATAAAAGAGTGAGAAGGAAGGCCAACCAGAAGAGCACAACAGTTTAGAGTCATTTGTAGGGACAAAGAGATCCTGTAAGTAAATTGATATGTTATAGCACAATATAGTAGTAATTGTTCATAGCAAGGACCCTACATCATACAGAAAAGGTTAAATCATATCTCAAGTTTTGAAAGTAGGGAAAACATGAGAGGTGTCTTGGAAACCATTTTGTATAAAACTATTAACCCTTTAAATACCAAATTAAAATTTATATGATCAAGAAAATCGACTTAGCCAGTATACCTCTTTTTATAATTGTCAGAAATAAGTCATGATCACATTTGTATATATTATCTCTCCTGTTATTTTACCATGTTCTAAAGCCTCAGATGCTGAGAAGTAATCCGTCTAAGACTGATCTAAATGAAGTTTTTGGGTGGATATTTTGTAAGAAAGATTTTTATGTTGCCCTACCTTTCCAGATATCTATCCCCTGGATTCTGAACTTGTTTGTTCACTAAATAGAAAGGTTATTGTTATATGCTATGTGTCTAGATATGCTACAGTGGGTACGTTCTGAGAAAAAAAAAAGCAAATGTGGTATCCAGATATGGCACCAAGTAGCTTTGTAGCTTTAAACAGGTCACCCTAACATCTCTTTATAAGGAGTTAGTCCGTAGTTTCATGAGGTCCCTTTCAGTTCTCAAATTGTAAAATGCCAGTACTGAGCAGCATTGGTCAGAAGGAAATCTTACTGGAGAGTTTAGATGTGGTTAGTAGAAATAGAATATGTTAATGGGGAGACAGGAAAATAGCCAAGAAGGAATAGGTAGAGTATTCATGTTATTGCAACAACAAGAGTCAAATATGGCAAGAATACAAGTTGGAGCTGAACAGTTGCAGCAGAGAATCCAAAGCTGAACTACCTGGTGGCCATGTCCATTTTTCCCAATTATAGAACTCTTTCTTACATTGATGTTATTAAAATGAGAAAAGTCTTATGCAAATGAAATAAACAGAAAGCAGAGGTGAAACAACAAATGGTTTAAGTAGCTCCCCTTGGCAGAAGGTCTGGGAAAGAGTTTAAAAAGAGTTTGTGCAGTGAACAGAAGGCAGATCGTGAAAGAATGAACTTAGATAAAAATGAAAGGAGTTGTATGGAACTTGCCAGATTAGGGACGACACAGGTACTCTAGAGCCCTTGTCTTTCTTACTGTGGTTGTAGGTAGTGCAGATAAACTAGCAGAGAATTCACAGTGCCACCTCATCACCATGTGAGACAAGCTCCAGAATGCGAACAAAAGAACAGTGTGGTTTTAGTTACTTGCCATTAAAAAGTGGCTTCTTGGGGACTTCCCTGGTGGCGCGGTGGTTAGAAATCCGCCTGCCAATGCAGGGGACACAGGTTCAAGCCCTGGTCCGGGAAGATCCCACGTGCCACGGAGCAACTAAGCCCATGAGCCACAACTACTGAACCTGCGCTCTATGAGCCCATGTGCCACAACTACTGAAGGCTTCACGCCTAGAGCCTGTACTCCGTAACGAGAGAAGCCACCGCAATGAGAAGCCCACGCACCACAACGAAGAGTAGCCCCTGCTCGCTGCAACTAGAGAAAGCCCGCATGCAGCCAAAAATAAATTAATTTTTTTTTAAAAAAGTGGCTTCTTGCTTTAGTGCCCTGTCTACTCCATGCTCCTTCTAATTCACCAAAATGTAAATTAGGCTCTCCTAAGAAGAATCAATTTATACACAACTTCAGGTGTCTACACTCAGGTTGTGCAATACAGGGTCAACTGATAAAACTTAAATTTGGCCAAAGAAAACTGTAGATGGCTCAGTATCACTCTGGTTTAGACTCACAAATCTGTTATATTTGTGCTGAGTCAAAACCAAGGAAATATTAAGTTGAATAAGATTTTTCTTTAGCCAACTTTGGGTTATATCATCACCAGCCTGAGAAATATGAGATGATGATTTTTAATAAGCATTAACAGGTCTTGTAGGCTGAAAACAGGAGCAGACAGAGAAAGTATTGCTCAGCCTTACTGTGGGATGTTTATAGTGATCTTTATCAAGAGCTTTATCTATTGGGTTTTTGGTTTTGCTGCTACCAAAGTTGTAAATATAGAGCTCTGAAGCGTGTTTTCTCTTTTTTAGTCGAACTATACGTTTGTAAAAGTTCGGTTTTCCTTTAATTTGACTTTTACTGTCACTTTCAGTTTTTATGTAAGATTCACTTAAACTTAAAAAGCAATAATTCCCTGGTGGCGCAGTGGTTGAGAGTCCGCCTGCTGATGCAGGGGACATGGGTTCATGCCCCGGTCCGGAAAGATCCCACATGCTGCGGAGCGGCTGGGCCCGTGAGCCATGGCCACTGAGCCTGCGCATCCGGAGCCTGTGCTCCACAACAGGAGAGGCCACAACAATGAGAGGCCCGCGTACTGCAAAATAAAAAAGCAATAATTAAAATTGTCTGATACATCAACCTTACTCCTTTTATTTCTTTGGCTTTTATCTATCCACTTGCTGCCAGCTTTTAAAGCCCTAAACTTCATGAAGTAAACAGTGTTCTTTTATATTTGCTGTGTGCCTGAAGTGTTGAGCAAGGTGTCTCCATTCTGTATGTCAAAGCTCCAACATATTCCAGTGCTGTAATTTCCAGAATCTTCACAGACCCTGGCAACTCCTTTGTAAAGTCTCACAGAGTTCTGCCCTATACATGTACAGCTCAGTATTTGGACCAAGGTAAAAAGAATCCCAGTCCAGGTTTCTTGAGCTCCTCCTCTGCAGCTCTCTTCTTTCTAGTACCTTGTCCCACAAATTCCCCTTGCTTTTGTATCCTGAATGCCCGTCTTTTTTTTCTTCTACACCAAGTGAGGTAGATACATAACCTTCATTTGGGTTTAACTTCCCTATGTTGCAATTTGGAAAACACTACCCAACAGAAAACTGGCAATGTATTATTTTTTTACTCATCAATCACAGCCATGTGCTATTGTCCATTTTCTTTTTGTGTGGTGGAGGGGGGGCTGTGTTGGGTCTTCGTTGCTACGCGTGGGCTTTCTCTAGTTGCGGTGAGCGGGGTCTACTCTTCGTCGTGTGTGGGCTTCTCACTGTGGTGGCTTCTCTTGTGGAGCACAGACTCTAGGCACACAGGCTTCAGTAGTTGTGGCACGTAGGCTCAGTAGTTGTCACTCGCGGGTTCTAGAGCACAGGCTCAGTAGTTGTGGTGCACGGGCTTAGCTGCTCCACGGCATGTGGGATCTTCCTGGACCAGGGCTTGAACCTTTGTCCCCTGCACTGACAGGCGGATTCTTAACCACTGAGCCACCAGCGAAGTCCCTATTATACATTTTCTGAAAAAAGGTAAGATATGTGAAGCAATTTGTTTTACAGTAGTTTACAAGGGGAGGAGAAGTGTTATATACATTATTTCATCATGGCTGAAACCAGAAGTTGATTGAATTGATTTTTATCCTGGCAGCTTCTTAATTTTTTTCTTCAGTGGATTAATATTTCTAAATGTTTGGTGATACATTTCCAGAAATGCCACATGGAATTTGTTAAGCTTCTAGATACAAGGTCATTTTTTATGCTGTCCTACAGATATTTACAGAATCAGCAATAAACTTTATGAAGTTCGTGTTTTGAGCTTCATGTTATAAGAATAGCTGGAGAGTCGTATGCAGGTGTAAAATAAGAACAGCATAAAGACTTTCTTTTAATTTCAAAGAGTTTTCATACCCATTTAGAAGATAAAAGCAAGCAAAAGAGATGATGGTAAAGCAAGTTACCAGTTATTGGGGAATTGACATCAGGTGAGCTCATTAGTTACCAGGGAAACCAGTAGAGAGGCACACCCCTCAGCGCCCCTTTGATGAGAACAATCACTAGCTGGGGCCTGGGGCAAGCACACAGGAAGGTCAGTCATGTGCGTAGGGTATAGGTGAAGCAGGCATTGGTTGGTCAGGGGATGTACAGAGAGCAAGAGAACAGCCATCTTGAGTGGCTTGACCATACACATGCACAATTTGAATTCTGTACATGAATTTCTGATCTAATCCTATAAACAATGCTATGAGGTAATATTTTCATTTTCATCTTAAAATTGAGAAAATTGAGTATTAAAGATGTTAAATAAAATATTGAGTACAGGTGAGAGCCAGATTCAAATCTAGTTCTATTTGATGTTTCAGAGTCTGAGCTCTTAACTATTGTATTGTAGTCCAGAAATGACTACATGGCAGAAATGGGAATCAAGTTGGACCTTAAAGAACAGTTAATATTTATAAGAGTGAAAAAGCAAAGAGAAATAAAATTACCTCATGGAAAAACAATGTGTAGAAGAACCACCATGATTAGAATAGGGTGTTACCAATGTATATTTTAAATTATTTGAGTTGGAGAGTAACAGGGTAATTGTACATGAAAATAATTTTAAGAAGTTTTTCTAGCAACAAAAGAGAGGATAGATATGATAGAAAAAAAGGATTGAAATAAGGCAGACCCTCTAAGAGACTTACTTATAGTAATCTCATAATGACTGATTAAAGACTGGATTCAGGGTGATGGCATTGGGAATGGTGGAGAGAAGTAATATGAAAGACAGTCCAAGTGAAAAATTGATCAGAACTTGATTACAGACTAAACTGAGAATTACAGAAAGGAGCACATTTTTGCTTTTGGAAGAGAGTGAGGTTGGGAAATGATTAATAAAGACAGGAGGAAGGACAGAGTAGTGAAGGATGGTGAGACCCTATTGACTTCAAGTTTTCTACATAGCTATCCTAATGGTATGTTGTCTGGCATTTAACAGTAGAGACTTGGAGTTTAGGTACAAGGACAGGAATGGAGAAATTCAAAATATCATCAGTGTTCACATAATTCCTTTTATGCTTCTACCCCAATTTCCTCCCATCCAGACTATGACATTTTTCATTAGCTAACTATGGATTTATTAAAGATAATATCATATATCTGTGTTTCTATTTTACAGAAAGAAATTCTGGAACAACAGCAACAAGAGCGAAATGATAACAATTTTCAAGGCAGTTGTATGTTTTGCAATGAGGAATTCCTCGGAAACAGGTAGCAATTATGTATGTCTTTAAATTTTACTGTTTTTCATCTGAAGACTTACCAAAACATCCACAATGGCTATATAGACTAAGTTCTATGGATTGGCTCAGAACCCTTTCATATATCCACAGTAATTTTTTTTTAATCCACCAGACATCAAAGATGGAATGTAGTTGCTCTAAGCAGAGTAGGGGGATAACTTTTTTAGATGCCAGAAATAGAATTGTGTTTAATGTTGTAGGGCTTTTTAAATTGTCCGACAGGCAAGACCACGTGCAGCAAACTACAACAGACGTGCCCTTCTGTATTAACCTGTTAACGCTAAACCTTTGGCTGGGACTTCCCTGGCAGTCCAGTGGTTAAGGCTCTGTGCTTCTACTGCAGGGGCCACAGGTTTGATCCCTGGCTGGGGATCTAAGATCCCAAATGCTGAGCCAAGTGGACAAAAAAAATCCTTTACCAGTTTTTGGTGTTTCACTTTTGAACGTTAAAAATGGTAAAGATCTAAGGGGGAAAAAAATGGGGAATTGGTAATTCTCTCACCAACCCCAACTGACCCAAACCCAACTGGTGTACTTTAATTCAGTTCTAATGCTAACCACCCAGAGTTAGCATCAGACTCTACAGGTTTAAGGGCATCATCCCCAACAAGCCTGCCCGCACTTCAGACACCAGCCACAAGTTTAGGGGTTCCCCAGGACACCTGCACTTTTGACCAACTGGCTACGAATTAATTCATGGCTACCCACCAATAATTTGCATAGGTTCATTAATTCACTAGAATGGCTCACAAAACTCAGGCAAGTGTTTATCATAAAGGATACAGATGAGGAACAGTTAAATGAAGAGACACATAGAGCAGGGTCTGGATGGGTCTTGAACACAGAGCTTCTATGCCTTCTCCTCAGAGAATCAGGATATATCATCTTCCTGGCACATCAGTGTATTTACCAACCAAGAATCTTCACTGAGTTTTGGTATCCAGAATTTTTACATGCTTCATTATGTAAGCATGATTGATTTAATTATTGAACTTAATCTCCGGCCCCTCTCTCCTTTCTGGAGGTCAGGGTGGCTCTAAGTCCCAACCCTTTGATCACATTGTTAGTCTTTCTGGTAACCAATCCCCATCCTGAAGCTTTCTAGAGGCCTACCACAAATCACTTTATTAGCAAAGGTAATCTGATCATAGAGAAATTCCAAGGATTTTTGAAGCTCAGTGCCTGGAACCAGGGACAAAGATCAGACAAATTTCTTTTTATGCAACAGTAATATTTACAAATGTACATTCACTTAAATATAAGTCATGAAGTTGTAACCTCTAGGAAATGGGAATAGTTTCAGTGACAGCATACAATGGACAATCAGAAAAATATCATTCTCCCACCCACTTGAATGAAAGCAGTCTTTAGTTTCTAAAAAAAAAGAAAAGCCTAGCACAAACTGACATCATTGTCTGAAAAACATTGAAGAGGAGAGGGTAGCTATTTGTTTGAATTTAGAAAAGGGTTTGGATGAAGCATCAATGTTGAAAACACCAGTGATGAAGATTTGATTCTCATATAGAATCAGTTAGCATGGAGAAAAATCTGTGCCAAGGTCACTAATTATGCTCTAACCCTTTCAGTTTCAAAGGGCTTTATGAGGATGGCAGTGAGGACCACTATCAAAAAGTTTACCAAGCATTGCTACTTCTTTTTAGCATGTTGTTTCTGATTTTATGTTAAAACTATTATTAACCTAGTGAGAAGACGTGTGATTATTATTAGGAATCTCTAGTATTAAAAAGCTATAAATATTTTTATATTTATATAAAGTTTATTTTATAAAAATATTTTATATTTATATAGAGCTTAAGTTTTTATGATAAATGTAGGGACTGATGTGATTTGAAGTATATGTCCATATGATATGAAATTCTGATAATATTGGTATTTCAACTTACTGAATATTGGTACTCCTATAATTCCTAATATAATCCTCCTGTTCTTTTCTACCTGTATCTGTATTCTCTGTTGACTGGGGTGACATGGGAATTAAGTGAACTCCTCAGTAGTTTTGATTGACTATGTCATTGTTCTCTAATAAATGAAATTTTTAAGAAATTAACCAATGACAAAGATAAGCAGCATCTCATTTTTATAAAATGTCCCCTTCTGCAGTTCTTGTTTATGAAAAGGTCAGTTTATAATAAAAGATTAAAGATATAACCTGATTCCAGCTATGTACTTTATTAGCAATACTTTGGGATTATATTTGTGTCCTCCCAGCCTAGGGACATAAAAAGAATAGAAAGACAAAGGACATGGGTTAATGATAAGGATAGAAGAATAAGTACTTTCTTGCTATCCTACATCTGTCTCCCCTCTCCTATACACTTTTGACTCTGGAATGTATGAAGCTATTTCTTTCAATCTTAATCTAAAATGTGTCTCCTGTAAACAGCATATAGTTGGATCATGTTTTTTAATCCATTCTGCTAATCTCTGCTTTTTGGTTGGAGTGTCTAATTTATGTTTAATGTAATTACTGATGAGATGGGATTACTTAGACCATTTTGCTGTTTGTTTTATGTTTTAAGTTTCTTTTTTTTATTTCTCCCCTCCATTACTGCCTTCTTTTTTGTTAAATAGATATTTTCTAGTGTACCATTTTTATTCCTTTGTTTCTTTTACTATATTTTTTGAGTTATTTTCTTAGTGGCCCATTCACTATCCACTACAATTCACTGGAGATTACAATTAACATTTTATTTATTTTTTTATAAATTTATTTATTTTTGGCTGCACTGGGCCTTCATTGCTGTGCATGGGCTTTCTCTAGTTGCAGCGTGCGGGGGCTACTCTTCATTGTGGTATGCAGGCCTCTTATTGCGGTGGCCTCTTGTTGTGGAGCACGGGCTCTAGGCGTGCAGCCTCAGTAGCTGTGGCACAAGGGCTCAGTAGTTGTGGCTCGCAAGCTCTAGAACGCAGGCTCAGCAGTTGTGGCTCACGGGCCTAGCTGCTCCATGGCATGTGGGATTCTCCCAGACCAGGGCCCAAACCCATGTCCCCTGCATTGGCAGGCGGACTCCCAACCACTGTGCCACCAGGGAAGCCCCTAACATTTTAACTTAAAACAATTGAGGTCAGATTAATACCAACGTAATTTCAACAGTGTACAAAAACTTTGCTCCAACATAGCTAGCTCTTTCCCACTCCTTTGTGCTATTGTTTTCATACAAACTACATCTTTATACATTATAAGCTCATTAACATGTCTTTAAAATCGTTACTTCATGCAGTTATTTTTACATCAGACATGGGAAGAAAAGATTTGTAAACAATAATTCATTTAATACTGCCTTTTATATTTGACTGTGTAATTACTTTTACTGGAGCTTTTTACTTCTTTATGTATGTTTGAGTTACTATCTAGCATCCTTTCATTTTAGCCCAAAGGACTTCTTTTAGTTTCTTGTTGGGCAGGTCTGTTAACAGTGAATTTTCTCAGGTTTTGTTATCTGGGACCTGTCTTGATTTCATCTTCATATTTTTTCTTGGTATGGGTCTCTCTGATTTATTATACTTGAAGTTTATTGGGCTTCTTCTGTTTGGATTAATGTTTTCCATCAAATTTGGGAAGTTTCTGGCCATTATTTCTTCAAATATTCTTTCTTCCCCTATCTTTCTTTGCCTTTTGGGAATCCTATTATACAGATGTTGGTATATGGGATGGTGTCTGAGGCTCAATTTCTTTTTCTTCATTCTTTTTTCTTCTGTTCCACGGACTAGAAAATCTAAATTTATCTTCAAGTTCATTGGTTCTTTGTTCTGCCAGTTCAGTTTTTCTTTTGAGACCTTCTAGTGAATTTTTCATTTCAGTTACTGTACATTTCATCTCCAGATTTGTATGTTTTTTTTTAATTTCTGTTTTTTTATTAGTATCCTCTTTTTTATAAGATATTATTCTCATACCTTTTTTGATTCTTTAGACATGGTTTTCCTTAATTCTTTACACATATTCTTATTGTCTGGTTTAAAGTCTTTGTCTGACAAGTCCAACATTTGGGCTTCCTCAGCAACAGTTTTTGTTGACTTTCTTTTCATATGATAGTGTTTATATGCATACTTTTTTTATAACATGTCACTCTTTCATAGCCCAAATGTGTGTTTCAGTGTTTATTAACCTTTGCTTGTACTTCTAATTAGTGTTGTTATCATTATACAAACACTACTCATGACCTGATTTGTTCCTAGATAAGTTGTAAATAATGCAAATTGCTCAAATTTCTTCCTAGATCTGTTCTTTTGAACCATATGGCCAGAGAACACACTTTCAACATTGGGTTGCCAGACAACATTGTAAACTGCAATGAATTTCTGTGTACATTACAGAAAAAGCTTGACAAGTAAGTACTTTTTTATGAAACACGACCTGAAGCTGTCTCAATCTTGGATTCTGTTTTGAATTTTTAAAAATTAATTTAATAGTCAGAAGTAACTCAAGAAATGAAATTTTCTCATTTCTCGTGTTGGAGGAGTTCACATTTTGTATGACAATCCTTATTTTTTGTAGATCATATTGCCTTTTAGTAGTTTTAAAATATAAATGTCATATATACCAAACAATGTATATGCCATTATAAGGTATGTTATTATATAGGGTATGAAAAATATACTTAACCAGCCTAAGAAAGAGAATGTTATTATTTCCTTTGAATCTTGCTGTGTGCCCTTCCTCAGTAGTATCTCCCCCAGAAACCACTATTCTTCATTTCGGATTCATAATTTCTTTACTTTTCTCTATAATTTTTCTACACATTTAGTAAAGTAAATATATTGTCACATTGCTAGATGTTATTCAGTTTTATGTGAAACATAACATACTGATTGCATTCTTTTACCTTTTAGTATTTATTCACATTTATATATCATAACACTCCACTTTTCTCAAGGTCATATTCTGGCAACCGTGAGTATCTAGAGTTTAGCTTGTAGAAATAGGGAAGGAAATTCTCTACATCACCAAAATGGCTTTCAAAAATCTATCCTCTTTTCTTTCTAGGAAAGGGCCCAAGATTTTACTCTCAAAACCTAGTTTTATTCATTTAATATAATACTAATGAATGTGGTATCTCAGACCACAACATTTGGAGCAATAACATTGAGAAAGAAATACCCATTATAAAAAGTTCTGAATTCAAATTCTGGTATCAACAGTACATTAAAACAAGTCTCTTTACTCTTTTATTGAATGACCATTCATTTATAAAATAACACCAGGTGTGCTTTCTAGCAAGATTAGCAGTAGTGATGTCCCTAATCAACTTATTGCCCATAAATTGTTTACTATAAAAGAACATAGTTACTTCTGTGGCATAAGAAATAATTGAAAGGGTGTTTAGTAAAGATGAAAAAGAATTCAGAATAGAAACAACAACTGATTTCAGTCATTTTGTTGTCAAACCCAAGTTCATGTGCCCAACACACAGTGAGGCCAAACAAAGCAAAACATCAGAGTTTTGGTTTTTGAATAAGTTTTCATGTATACTTATTCTGTGTTACTCCAGAAAGTAGAACTCTAATGGCTGTTGGGTAATCCAGGCAGTATCAACTGTCAAGCTTAGTATGAGAAAGACATTTTGTTAGTAATCTGTTCAAAACTGGTCATTACTGCCTCATTAGGTAATGAATTCCCAGTCAGTGGAAATATTCTAGCAGAAGATACATGCGAATGATAAGATAGTAAAAAAAGCACTTACTGTATGCTATGAATGTGCTAGGTATTTTATTCGTATATATATCAATAAATTAAACATGTATACATACATTTATATTTTGTGTGAATTGTTATCATGATTATGAATTTATGTGCACATGTATGTATACATTATCGTAAAAATTCTCTAAAATGTATGTTTTATCATCAGGTTAGCAGAAAATGAGTGGTATCAGAGGGGTCAAGTAACTTGACCACATCCCACAGCTGGCGCTAGGAATCAGACCTGCAAATTAGGTCACAGGATATACCAAACCATGGACTAATTGTTATACTCAATGGAGGCAACCAAAGCTAGTTATCATATATTTATTTGAAGAACATACCTACATTTTCATTTTTAGAATAGGTAATTCGATTAGTAAAGCACCAAAATCATTTTTGGATAATTGCTATCTATATCACAGTTTTAACTAAATAGCCAAGTTGGCCAAGTTAGCCAACTACAAAATAAACCACAGCATGCATCCTCTAAAGCCAAATGAATAAAATGAGAGGGATTCCAGAAGGGTATCATATGCCATTTGAAGATTCTGTGAGTCCTAAAATGAATAAATTATAAGACCCAATAATAATAATAATAAAGGGCTATGCAACAACTATTTGAGAGACTTATTTAATCTCAGCATTTGTGTCTTTCTTGTAGCTTGCAGTGCTTGTACTGTGAAAAGACCTTCAGGGACAAAAATACACTTAAAGATCACATGAGGAAAAAACAGCATCGTAGGATCAATCCTAAGAACAGAGAATATGACCGATTTTATGTCATCAATTATTTGGTAAGGCTTTCTTTTCTCTTCATAACTTACAATTTGATTGCATATCTACAAACATCAGAATGTAATTGAGGGATTCTTTCAAGCAATGATAATCTTTAAAATGGTTAGTTTACAAAGAGTAAGTTGATTTGATTTGTCTTTGATTTGCCAGATGTTTATATAGTAAAAAGGTCATGTCTCTACAACTCATAGTGATCTTGATTAAATAAATAGCCATAAATACCTGGATAGCCATGCATTGCCCCCCATTGATTGTCCATTACCATGAGTACAGGGACTTCTGTACTCAACTCAGAAAACGTTGTTGACTTCTGGATGTGCTAGATGCTATGCTAGATAAATGTTTACAGACAGTCTCTTCACTCGTTCCTTTTTCCCCCATTAAAATATCTTCCCATTTCCCATCAAATAAATAAATAATAAAAATTTGTCTTGTCATTCTCTTGGGCCAGCTTATTTTTAATGGAAATTTTAAAGAAACCAAGTGATTTCACTCAGCAAGAGGACTTTCATTTTTTGGACTAATAGGATGGACTAATGGGGATACCATGTCAAAGATTTTAAATACTTTCAAAGCTCTCCTAGGCCAGAAACCTCAGTACCATTTGCTGGCCTCTATAGATTACAGTCCCTTTTATTTAAGAAGACGTATTCAGTTGGAGACAAATGTCCATCTCTACAGGGGCATTTGGAAATTTGAGAAGGGAATTTTGATTGACACAATGACTGGAGAGTGTCCCCAGTCTGCTGATTTTTTTAGGTATACATAACAAAGGACGGAAACTGTTGCATGAAGGGACACCCCTTCCAGGGCCGAGAGTGGACTCATATCTAACACTCAGAAATGTATTGTCCAAGGAGACACACGTGCTGACAAAGCAAGAGACTTTAGTGGGAAGAGGCACCTGGGTGGAGAGCAGCAGAGGGAACCCAGGAAGAGTACTCTGCCACGTGGCTCACAGTCTCAGGTTTTATGGTGATGTGGTTAGTTTCCAGGTTGTCTCTAGCCAATCATTCTGACTCATGGTTCTTCCTGGTGGCGTGCACATCTCTCAGCCAAGATGGATTCCAGCAAGAAGGATTCTGGGAGGTTGGTAGGACATATGGACTGGCATCTCCTCTCTCCTTTTGACCTTTCTCAGATTCTTCCAATTGGTGGTACTTTGTTAGTTCCACGTTCCTTACCAGGATCTCCTATTGTACAATAAGTCATGCAAGTGGTTATCGTGCCTATCCAGTGTGGGCAGTTTCAGTCAGTGGTTCCCTAACAAAACTACTCATGAAAACAGAGGGAGTTAAGTAGTTCTCCAGTAAAATTGAAATAAAGATTGGCCCTGAACCAAGATGGCGGAGTAGAGGGACGTGCTCTCACTCCCTCTCGTGAGAACACCAGAATCAAAACTAGCTGATGGACAGTCATTGATGGGAAGACACTGGAACTCACCAAAAAAGATACCCTACATCCAAAGACAAAAGAGAAGCCACAATGAGACAATACGAGGGGCACAATCACAATAAAATCAAATCCCATAACTGCTGGGTGGGTGACTCACAGACTGGAGAACACTTATACCACAGAAGTCCACCCACTGGAGTGAAAGTTCTGAGCCCCACATCAGGCTTCCCAACTGGGGGTCCGGCAATGGAAGGAGGAATTCCTAGGGAATCAGACTTTGAAGTCTAGTGGGATTTGATTGCAGGACTTCAACAGGACTTGGGGAAACAGAGACTCCACTCTTGGAGGGCACACAGAAAGTAGTGTGCACATTGGGACCCAGGGGAAGGAGCAGTGACCCCATAGGAGACTGAACCAGACCAACCTGCTAGGGTTGGAGCGTCTCCAGCAGAGGCGGGGGGTGGCTGTGGCTCACTGTGGGAACAAGGACACTAGCAGCAGAAGTTCTGAGTGTGAGCCCTCCCAGAGTCTGCCATTACCCCACCAAAGAGCCTAGGTAGGCTCCAGTGTTGGGTTATCTCAAGCCAAACAACCAACAGGGAGGGAACCCGGCCCCAGCCATCACCAGTCAAGCGGATTAAAGTTTTACTCAGCTCTGCTGACCAGAGCAACAGTCAGCTCTACCCATCACCAGTCCCTCGCATCAGGAAACTTGCACAAGCCTCTTAGGTAGCCTCATCCGCCAGAGGGCACATGACAGAGGCAAGAAGAACAACAATCCTGCAGCCTGTGGAACAAAAACCACATTCACAGAAAGATAGGCAAGATGAAAAGTCAGAGGGCTCTGTACCAGATGAAGGAACAAGATAAAACCCCAGAAAAACAACTAAATGAAGTGGAGATAGGCAACTTTCCAGAAAAAGAATTCAGAATAATGATAGTGAAGATGATCCAGGACCTCGGAAAAAGAATGGAGGCAAATATTGAGAATATGCAAGAAATGTTTAACGAAGACCTAGAAGAATTAAAGAACAAACAAACAGAGATGAACAATACAATAACTGAAATGAAAACTACACTAGAAGGAATCAATAGCAGAATAACTGAGGCAGAAGAAAGGATAACTGACCTGGAAGACAAAATGGTGTATTTCACTGATGCAGAACAGAATACAGAAAAAAGAATGAAAAGAAATGAAGACAGCCTAAGAGGCCTCTGAGACAACGTTAAACGCAACAGCGTTTGCATTATAGGGGTCCCAGAAGGAGAAGACAGACAGAAAGGACCAGAGAAAATATTTGAAGAGATTATGGTTGAAAACTTCCCTAACATGGGAAAGGAAATAGCCACCCAAGTCCAGGAAGTGCAGCAAGTCCCATACAGGATAAACTCAAGGAGAAACACACTGGTACACATAGTAATCAAATTGGCAAAAATTAAACACAAAGAAAAATTATTGAAAGCAGCAAGGGAAAAACGACAGATAACATACAAAGGAACTAGCATAAGGTTAACAGCTGATTTCTCAGCAGAAACTCTACAGGCCAGAAGGGAGTGGCATGATATACTTAAAGTGATGAAAGGGAAGAACCTACAACCAAGATTACTCTACCCAGCAAGGATCTCATTCAGATTCGTTGGAGAAATCAACAGCTTTACAGACAAGCAAAAGCTAAGAGAATTCAACCCCACCAAACCAGCTCTACCACAAATACTAAAGGAACTTCTCTGAGTGGGAAACACAAGAGAAGAAAAGGACCTACAAAAACAAACCCAAAACAATTAAGAAAATGGTCATAGGAACATACATATCGATAATTAGCTTAAATGTGAATGGATTAGGGCTTCTCTGGTGGCACAGTGGTTGAGAGTCCGCCTGCCAATGCTGGGGACATGGGTTCGTGCCCTGGTCCGGGAAGATCCCACATGCTGCGGAGCAGCTAGGCCCGTGAGCCACGGCCGCTGAGCCTGCGCGTCCAGAGCCTGTGCTCCTCAACGGGAGAGGCCATAACAGTGAGCAGCCCACATACCGCAAAAAAAAAAAAAAAAAACATAAATCGATTAAATGCTCCAACCAAAAGACAGAGGCTTGCTGAATGGATACAGAAACAAGACCAATCTATATGCTGTCTACAAGAGACCCACTTCAGACCTAAGGACACATACAGACTGAAAGTGAGGGGATGGAAAAAGATATTCCATGCAAATGGAAATCAAAAGAAAGCTGGAGTAGGAGTACTCATATCAGATAAAATAGACTTTAAAATAAAGAATGTTAATGTTAGAGACAAGGAAAGACACTACATAATGATCAAGGGATCAATCCAAGAAGAAGATACAATTATAAATATATATGCACCCAACATAGGAGCACCTCAATACATAAGGCAACTGCTAACAGCTATAAAAGAGGAAATCGACAGTAACACAATAATAGTGGGGAACTTTAACACCTTACTTACACCAATGGACAGATCATCCAAAATGAAAATAAATAAGGAAACAGAAGCTTTAAATGACATAACAGACCAGATAGATTTAATTGATATTTATAGGACATTCCATCCAAAAACAGCAGATTACACTTTCTTCTCAAGTGCACATGGAACATTCTGCAGGATAGATCACATCTTGGGTTACAAATCAAGCCTCAGTAAATTTAAGAAAATTAAATCCTATCAAGCATCTTTTTGGACCACAATGCTATGAGATTAGAACAGGGAAAAAAACGTAAAAAACACAAACATATGGAGGCAAAACAATATGTTACTAAATAACCAAGAGATCACTGAGGAAATCAAAAAATACCTAGAGACAAATGACAATGAAAACACAATGATCCAAAACCTATGGGATGCGGCAAAAGCACTTCTAAGAAAGAAGTTTATAGCTATACAAGCCTACCTCAAGAAACAAGAAAAATCTCAAATAAACAGTCTAACCTTACACCTAAAGGAACTTGAGGAAGAAGAACAAAAACCAAAGTTAGCAGAAGGAAAGAAATCATAAAGATCAGAGCAGAAATAAATGAAATAGAAACAAAGAAAACAGTAGCAAAGATCAATAAAACTGAAAGCTGGATCTTTGAGAAGATAAACAAAATTGATCAACCATTAGCCACACTGATCAAGAAAAAGAAGGAGAGGACTCAAATCGATAAAATTAGAAATGAAAAAGAAATTACAACAGACACTTCAGAAATACAAAGCATCCTAAGAGACTACTACAAGCAACTCTGTGCCAATAAAATGGACAACCTGGAAGAAATGGACAAATTCCTAGAAAGGTATAACCTTCCAAGACTGAACCAGGAAGAAATAGAAAATATGAACAGACAAGTGACAAGAAATGAAATTGAAATTGTGATTAAAAATCTTCCAACAAACAAAAGTCCAGGACCAGATGGCTTCCCAGATGAATTCTATCAAACATTTAGAGAAGAGCTGACACCCATCCTTCTCAAACTCTTCCAAAAAATTGCAGAGGAAGGAACACTCCCAAACTCATTCTGTGAGGCCACCATCACCCTGATAGCAAAACCCGACAAAGATACTACAAAAAAAGAAAATTACAGACCAATATCACTGATGAATATAGATGCAAAAATCCTCAACAAAATACTAGCACACGGAATCCAACAACACATTGAAAGGATCATACACCATGATCAAGTGGGATTTATCCCAGGGATGCAAGAATTCTTCAATATACGCAAATCAATTAGTGTGATACACCATATTAACAAAATGAAGAATAAAAATCATATGATCATCTCAGTAGATGCAGAAGAAGCTTTTGACAAAATTCAACACCCATTTATGATAAAAACTCTCCAGAAAGTGGGCATAGAGGGAACCTACCTCAACATAATAAAAGCTATATACGACAAACCCACAGCAAACATCATTCTCAATGGTGAAAAAGTGAAAGCATTTCCTCTAAGATCAGGAACGAGACAAGGATGTCCACTCTCGCCACTATTATTCAACATAGTTTTGGAAGTCCTAGCTATGGCAATCATAGAAGAAAAAGAAATAAAAGGAATACAAATTGGAAAAGAAGAAGTAAAACTGTCACTGTTTGCGGATGACATGATACTATACATAGAGATTCCTAAACATGCCACCAGAAAACTACTAGAGCCAATCAATGAATTTGGTAAAGTTGCAGGATACAAAATTAATGCACAGAAATCTCTTGCATTCATATACACTAATGATGAAAAATCTGAAAGAGAAATTAAGGAAACACTCCCATTTACCATTGCAACAAAAAGAATAAAATACCTAGGAATAAACCTACCTAGGGAGGCAAAAGACCTGTATGCAGAAACCTATAAGACACTGGTGAAAGAAATTAAAGATGATACCAACAGGTGGAGAGATATACCATGTTCTTGGATTGGAAGAATCAGTATTCTGAAAATGACTATACTACCCAAAGCAATCTACAGATTCAATGCAATCCCTATCAAATTACCAATGGCATTTTTTACAAAACTAGAACAAAAAATCTTAAAATTTGTATGGAGACACAAAGGACCCCGAATAGCCAAAGCAGTCTTGAGGGAAAAAAACAGAGCTGGAGGAATCAGACTCTCTCACTTCAGACTATACTACAAAGCTACAGTAATCAAGACAGTATGGTACTGGCACAAAAACAGAAACATAGATCAATGGAACGGGATAGAAAGCCCAGAGATAAATCCTCACACCTATGGTCAACTAATCTATGACAAAGGAGGCAAGGATATACAATGGAGAAAAGACAGTCTCTTCAATAAGTGGTGCTGGGAAAACTGGACAGCTACATGTAAAAGAATGAAATTAGGACACTCCCTAACAGCATACACAAAAATAAACTCAAAATGGATTAGGGACCTAAATGTAAGACCGGACACTATAAAACTCTTAGAGGAAAACACAGGAAGAACACTCTTTGACATAAATCACAGCAAGATCTTTTTTGATCCACCTCCTAGAGTAATGGAAATAAAAACAAAAATAAATAAATTGGACCTAATGAAACTTCAGAGCTTTTGCACAGCAAAGGAAACCATAAACAAGACGTAAAGACAACCCTCAGAATGGGAGAAAATATTTGCAAACGAATCAACGGACAAAGGATTAATCTCCAATATATATAAACAGCTCAATATTAATAAAACAAACACCCCAGTCCGAAAATGGATAGAAGACCTAAATAGACATTTCTCCAAAGAACACATACAGATGGCCAAGAAGCACATGAAAAGCTGCTCACCATCACTAATTATTAGAGAAATGCAAATCAAAACCACAATGAGGTATCAACTCATACCAGTTAGAATGGGCATCATCAGAAAATCTACAAATGACAAATGCTGGAGAGGGTGTGGAGAAAAGGGAACCCTCTTGCACTGTTGGTGAGAATGTAAATTGATACAGCCACTATGGAGAACAGTATGGAGGTTCCTTAAAAAACTAAAAATAGAGTTACCATATGAACCAGCAATCCCACTACTGAGCATATACCCAGGGAAAACCATAATTCAAAAAGACACCTACATCCCAATGTTCATTGCAGCACTATTTACAATAGCCAAGTCATGGAAGCAACCTAAATGCCCATCGACAGACGAATGGATAAAGAAGATGTGGTACATACATACAATGGAATATTACTCAGCCATAAAACGGAATGAAATTGGGTCATTTGTTGAGACGTGGATGGACCTAGAGAGTGTCATACAGAGGGAAGGAAGTCAGAAAGAGAAATATTAATATACAAATATTAATATACAAATATTGTATATTAATGCGTATATGTGGAATCTAGAAAAATGGTACAGATGAACCAGTTTGCAGGGCAGAAATAGAGACACAGATGTAGAGAACAAACGTATGGACACCAAGGGGGGAAGGTGGCTGGGGGGTGGGGGTGGGGGTGTGATGAATTGGGCAATTGGGATTGACATGTATGCACTGATGTGTATAAAATGGATAACCAATAAGAACCTGCAGTGTAAAAAAATAAATTTTAAATATTTTTTTAAAATTAAGGCTCAAAAAAAAGATGGGGAATTCTGGTTCTGACACTTTTCTAAAGCAAATGGAAATTGTTTTTTGCTCTGAAATTTGAATTTTAATCCAAACCCATTGGCCACGAAAAGCATAATTGATAATAATGCACCATTTTATGTATTGGACAGAAACAAGCATATTCTGAATTATATTGGAAATCTCTGCTTTAGGATAGAATTTTTGCCTGTTCTAACTAATCCTTAGCATATTAAAAGAAAATTCCCCTTGAGAAACAAGTGGAATAAGGGTGTGTGAAGATTGGCTCTGAGAGGTCGCCATGTTTTGCTACACATGTTTTACAACTAGCTACAGGCAAAGGCACCCTTTGAGTCTTTCAGTCTTCTCTTGAAATCACTCAGTCGTTAATTCCTAGAGCAAACGCTGCTTCAGGGCCCAGCCCAATCCTACAGGGGGTGGACTTCAGTGTTAACTCTAAGAAATATTGAGCTACTGCAGAAAGCTGTGGAAGCAATTTAATAGCACTTCCTTCTGGGGCTCTTTTAAACTAATAGTCAAGAGCTTGGGACTAGCAGAACATTGTGTATAGCTGGAGGTGTTTATCTTTTAGAGGAGACTTCAAAGAAACTGCTCACTCAAATTCTGCTGTCACTTTTAGAAAAGTTTGATACTTCATTCCCTGGGCATCAAGTAGTGTGACTGTGAAAACTGAAATTATCCGTTGGGACCAGCTGTCTCTAGATGAGTGTGCTAGATTGTACTGCCCACAGAGTGCCCAGATTTCATGTGGGATGAATCATGATTTGAGAGAAGTGCTTCAAGAGAATGTAAAGGCTTCAGTAACATATAAAATGAAAATTAAATCATTTTAGGGTAATATCGTTAGAAGTTTTTGGTTTGGTTTTAACTAGGAGCATTTGAGTACCTGATACGTGCCAGGTACTGTCTTTGGTATTTAAATTAAGTCTTTTACTCTTAACCACAGCCTTATGACACAGGTTTTGTCATTATCCTCATTTATAGATTAGGCAACTACAGCACAGAGAAGTTCAGTAATTTTCCCAGGGTCACATAGCTGGAGCTTTCTGCATCAGTTTCCTTCAATTTTTCCTCAGTTTTTACAATTGAAATAATAGTAGTACCTACCTCTTATACTTTGGGTTGGGTTTTTTGGTCAATTAATGGTGATAAATTCATAATGATCTCCACACACACACACACACACACACACTTTTGCCTATTGTCTTTTACACCAAACTAGAAAGTGAACCACGGTCAAGGTAAAACTAACTTTAATCAGCTCCTTAAGGGCTCTAACCCACAACCTTAGCCATCTTAGCTATATGCTTTCCCATTGAGGCCAACAATAAGATTTGTTTTTTCTTTTTTGGCCACGCTGCGCGGGTTGCATGATCTTAGTTCTCCGACCAGAGATTGAACCCAGGGCCCCGGCAGTGGAAGTTCAGAGTCCTAACCACTGGACCACCAGGGAATTCCCACTTTGTTTTTTAAAAAGCTAAAAAAAAGAAAAAGAAAAGAAATGAGAGACGTTCATTGTTTATTCCTCTGAGGGAAAGAGCTGACATAAGTATGTGGATGTGGGCAAAAGATTGAATTGTTGTGTTAGTAACTGGTGTCTGCACATCCATTTCTCACATCCTCTTCCCTTCAGAAGCAATTTCATTGGCTGCATACATTCTACAAATGTTTGAGTGACTTCTAGGTACCAAACCCTGGTGGAACAGAAAGAAAAATATGACAGAACAGGTGGTTGATTTAAGCCACTACTTTCAAGGAATTTAGAGGTTGGTATGAGAACCAGACATGTAAACACATTAATTTCAGCACTTTGTAATGGTGTGTACAGAGTTAATGTTTCAACCTCTCCTGTAGCAGATCTATATAGTCATTGAGTCATGCATCCACAGTGTCTCACTTCCAAGGAGAATTTTCAGACCAGCAGTAATGGAAGCATCCAGGATATTCCTGGCAAGATACGCTCTGAGAGTCATAAAAGGTGGGAGAGCCATAAAAGGTGTCCAGATCCCTAGTTGGGACATGAGGCTGTTTTTGGTCTCTTCTCAGCTCAGCAAATTGATAGATTCCTTTTTCTTTCTTGGGTGAAATAATTTCCATGTTTAATTACTCATATCAGTTTTTTAATATTAACAGACTTGCAAATAAGTATATTAAAGGTCTTTTGCATGGTCTAGATTATCTACTTAGAGTTCTTGCTTTATTTTCTCACAAACAGAAGGGTTCAGTGGAGAGTGGAGAAAGGTAAGGGGACGAGGTCCCAGGCAGTTTCACATTCAAATACCCCTGCCTCAGAGGGCAGCAGACTGCTTAACATCATCACTGAGGCTTCACCTACATATTCCTAAAGTGCTCACATTTCAAGCCCTAAATTTTTCTAAAGGGAACTATTTTTACAGTGATATTATCATTTTGACTTAATTTTTTTTATTTTTAAAATACACAAAGCCATTTGTAACAAAAGTAGGCTCTTAACCTGTTTTTCAGTTTTGTTATAGTTCTCTCTACTGCAGTTATTAATATTTACATTTAAAACACTGCCTCTGTTTCTGGTGGATTTCTTGTGTAAGCACGTGTTAAGTTTTTTCCATGTTTTTTTGCACCCTGTCATTGATCATAAGCCAGCTGATGCAGAGGTTTGAGGAAGTGTTCTGAACATCTTTACTGGCATGCCTTCCAAACTTTGTTTTTCTTATATTCTTTTCTTTCCTAACATGATTCATTAGCAGGCACAGTGTCTTAATTAGAGACTAAATTTTTTTTCTCTTTGGGTCTTATTCCTGTAATAAGTCATATATTTAACTGTACCAAGGCAGAGCACTCTAGGAAAGTCTCAGCCGCTGTCACATGCAAATCACTTGTTTCCTATTCTAATGAACACAGAGTTCCATTTTTCTCTCAAATGGTAAATGGTTAGTGCTGTATTGCCTAGATAAATCCCCGTGTTGTACTTAATACTGAGAAAGCTGCAAAGTAATGCTTTGACTTTGGAAGTTTGACAGTGAAAGATATTTTTCATCATTTTGGGCTCAAAACATTTATTGATAAGTAACATTTGCCTGTATTGTTGAGAATGATAGTACCCCAAATGGCCCATCAGGGTATTAGTCCAAGTCCAGAGAGACATAAAAGATTTAATTCATCACCAAAAATTCCATCTAACAAGGATCCTGTTGGCAATGGTGAGGCCATTCTTGATGTTCATAATGATGCTTAGACACTTCATGACTACTCTGGGAAGTACATTATAGAGTCCAAATTAACTATCTCTAATGACGTTATGGTAAATCTGCATGTCTGAGTTTATGCGTCATTTAGCTGATAGGTGATGACAGCTTCAAAACCTCTCATTAAGTTGATGAATGATAGCTTTTCTCTAAATCATAATGGCTCTTGTAGTTCTTTGTTTTTAGTTAAATGAATACCTTTTTAGAAAAAAAAAAATGTTCATGAGGTGAATTCTGGTAATGTTTTTCCAAAAGAAGGATATCTGTATTATATCAGGTGAGGTTGGACTTGACAGTTGCCATAGTTTAACTGCTTGAAAAAGTGCCCACTAGTATTTCTACATCCTTCTTTAATGCACTGTCTGCTTTTGCATGGCATGGTGGGAAGATTGTGTGGAGAGAAAAGAAAGGACAAGAGAAAGAAAGAAAGGACTCAAGGGATAAAAGAGACATGGTTGGGCCAAAAGAAATCATTCCTTCTCATCACTACATAAAGTTTTGCTGAAACTATGACTAAATTTTCCAGACATAGCCCTAAAAGGGTGGAACTCCTCCATGAACTGTAAGAGAGAAAAGAGATTTGAGTAGATATTTGAGTACCTACTGTTACCTGGTACCATGTACCATGTGCTTTTTATACATTAACTATTTAACCACATTACGAAACCTTTTGAGGTAGGATCTAAATTGACATCATATTTTTTAGATGTTTTCAGTTAAAATTCAATTCAAAAAAATACCTCTAGTAACCACTGTGTGCCCGGCTCTGGAAATGTAACAACGAACAAAGGCCATGTCCAAACAGACATTCTAGTGGAAAAGACAGAGAGCAAATAAGAAAACAAATAGATACACAAAATGATTTCAGGGTGTGATCAATGCTTTGAAGAAAAATAAAACATCCTAGAGGAATAAAAAGTAACTTGAAGGAGGGGTGTTTTAGACAGAGTAGTCAGAAAAAGAGGTAGTAGCGTTTAAGCAGAGACCAGGATGATGGAGCCATGTTAGGATATGTGAGGGAGCAGTGTTTCAGGCAGACGATGCGACAAGTACAGAAGTAGCTGGGTGGAAGTCAGCTTGCTGTGTTCAAGCAATAGCAAAAGAGCAGTCTGGCTGGAGCCAGCTGAGCAAGAGAAAAAGTGGTGGGACATAGTGATGGAGAGGGAGCCAGGGCAGAACATGGAGGCCTTATAAGCCATGGTAAGGCCTCTGAATTTTGTTCTGAGTGTGTGAGAAGCCCTGGGAGGGGTCATACAAACAGGGAGGTACCCTTTAGAAAGCTCACTGTGGCTGCTGTCGGGGAAATAGACTGTAGGGGACCTCAAATAGAAACAGAGTCCAGCTAGGAGGATGTTTCAGAGTCTCTGTCAAAACATATTAGTGGGGTTTTGTTTGTTTGTTTGTTTTTTTGCGGTACAGAGGCCTCTCGCTGTTGTGGCCTCTCCCGTTGCAGAGCACAGGCTCCGGACGCACAGGCTCAGCGGCCATGGCTCACAGGCCCAGCCGCTCCGCGGCATGTGGGATCTTCCCGGACCGGGGCACAAACCCGTGTCCCCTGCATCAGCAGGCGGACTCTCAACCACTACGCCACCAGGGAAGCCCATTAGTGGTGTTTTGAAAAGATCCCCAAGAGATTCTTATGTGGATCCAGGGTTGAGAAATGCTGATTAACATTTAAGAGAAAAGAACTTCACTGAAAGCTTATTACTGCTTCTTCAAAAAGAAAAACATATGAAAATATTATTAAACATTTTTGCATATTTTTAAAATGTTTGATTTAGGATATATCCCAAATCCTAACCATTTAGGATATATCCTAAATCCTAAAATTTGATTATCATTTCTTATCCGTGAAATAACAGCTTTAATATATTCTGCTTGTATTATTTTAAAACCATTTCCATTTGGGTTCTGTCTTGTTTTGTTTTTGAGTTCTGTGTCTACTTTCTCCTTTTGCCTCTTCCTCCTTCACCCCTCCTTTTTATCTCTAATCCCTCTGTTCTTCCTACAAAGGAACTTGGAAAATCCTGGGAAGAAGTTCAACTAGAAGATGATCGGGAGTTGCTGGATCATCAGGAAGAGTAAGACTTACTATTGATGCTACTTAATTACAGTGGTTTAAGAGAAGGAAAACAGTTCCTTAGTTTGATTTAAAATTACCATTCTGAAAAGACAGAGTAAAAAGAAAGAGAACCCTCTCTCTAAGCCATGCATCATTTCATGTAATATAGCAAAAACTTGAATTCAAAATAACTTCTCATACCAGTCAGAATGGCCATCATCAAAAAGTCTGCAAATAATAAATGCTGGAGAAGGTGTGAAGAAAAGGGAACCCTCCTACAGTTTTGATGGGCATGTAACTTGGTGCAGCCACTGTGGAGAACAGTATAGAGGTTCCTTAAAAAACTAAAAATAGAGTTAGCATATGATCCAACGATCACCCTCCTGGGCATATATCTGGAAAAGACGAAAACTCTAATTTAAAAAGATAAATGGGACTTCCCTGGTGGTCCAGTGGTTAAGATTCCTGGTCAGGGAAGTTCCACGTGCCGTGAGGTGTGGACAAAAACAAAACAGAAAAAGAAAAGATACATGCATCCCAATGTTCATAGCAGCGCTGTTTACAGTAGCCAAGACATGGAAGCAACCTAAATGTCCATGGACAGTTGAATGGAAAAACTGTTTGTGGTATACAAACAATGGAATATTACTCAGCCAAAAAAAAAAGAATGATATAATATCATTTGCAGCAATATATATGGACCTAGAGATTATCGTACTAAGTAAAGTTAGTCAGACAGAGAAAGACAAATAACATATGATACCACTTGTATGTGGAATCTAATAAAATGATACAAATGAACTTACTTAGGAAACAGAAATAGACTCACAGACATAAAAAACAAATTTATGTTTACCAAAGGGGGAAGGGGGGTAAATTAGGGGTTCAGCATTAACAGATACACAGTCCTATATATAAAATTGATAAACAACAAGGTCGTACTGTATAACACAGGGAATTCTATTCAGTATCTTGTAATAACCTATAATGGAAAAGAATCTGATAAAGAATGTATATAAATATATATGTATATAAAAGAATATGTATATAAATATATATGTATATAAAAAGATTTTATACATATGTATATAAACTGAATCACTTTGCTGTACACCTGGAACTAACACATTTTAAATCAACTATACTTCAATAAAAAATAATAATCATAATACCAAAATAACTTGGACATAAGAATCACTAAAGCAACTGTTATTCCAACCAAATACTGTTTTGCTACTAAAGCTATTCATTGAACACACAGGTAGTATATAAGTCGGAGAAAAATATATTCCAAAGTGCTTTGCTTATTAGTCCATTGGTCCCTAGACCTTAAAGTGATATGATCTTTGAACTCTCTCTCCATGCTGCTTGCCATTGGAGTAGTGAATATAACTCAATGGAGGTTAACCTTGTTCTGTGTTCATCCCGTTGATGACTAATGTAAAACAGTCACAGCTTCTTTGTTTGAAATTATAAGCTTGAGAAGTATTCTTTTCAACCTAAAAGGATTCCCTGTTATTCATTCTCTTTTCATTCAAAGCTGTTCAGCCTTTTGTCTCTCCCAGGATTTTGGTTCTCCTGGTTTAGGAATGACAAGAAGTTGACAGTATCTCAAAAAATAAATGCAATGAGGGGAGAAAATGGTAAAAAGGGCCCTGTATGCCTTTTGATTTCTCTATTTGCCATCAGATTTAACACTTGCCCCATTTAAAATGATCAGTATTTCCCACATGATAGATAAAGGTTTGCCTTTTTAAAATACGCCATTTATCATGCAGAAACACACTCCCAGCACTGCACCTCACAGCATGCGCACTTAGTGGTCATGGTTAATGAGAGAGAGCTTACATTTCCTGATATATCTTCTCCGCAAATTAAAGCTGGTTTTCTCAGAAAGACATTGCACTGATCTCGTAGTGAAATAGCTGCTCAGAGAGGCAAATGTAAGAAAATGGAGCAGCACCTGTTTGCTATTTATATTAATTTCATGGTGCTACTTTGAATTTCAAAAACTGTATCAAAAAGTCATAATATGATATGACAGTCTTTACAGAAATGTCAGAGTTGAAAGAGAATGGCAGGGTTTCCTAGGGAGCAGAAAGTAATACCAAGTCACTGTGCAGGACGCCCTCTTAATGAAGAGAATCTCCATGTTTGCTCTTTTCTTTCTAACACAGTGACTGGTCTGATTGGGAAGAACACCCTCTCTCTGCTGTCTGCCTATTTTGTGAAAAGCAAGCAGAAACAATTGAGAAATTATGTGTCCACATGGAGGTGAGACACTTTTATTCATTTGAATTTTGTTTCGTTGTTCCAACAGGGAGAAGCTGATGATAACTGCAGCCTCATCATCTTACACCTTTAGTTTCTCAATTATTTTCCCCTTCCTAAAAGTGCTATAAGCAAAACAGAAGAGACAGGGCAGGTCCATGGAGGAGAACTAGAACTCAGGGCAGTTAAGTACAACTGACTGGACCTGGGTGAACTGTTAGTTTGGGATTTCACAGACCACTGATGCCATCCCACCTCTGAGATGCTTATGAGATAGTTCTGGCCTAGACTGTGGGATCTGCAACCACGATTAACAATACCCAGGATATGGACAGGTTCTGAGTCTTTTTCCAGTGCTTCCCATGCTGGTGAACAAGGAGAGCAGAAAGAGAAAAAGATGCCGTTTACAGAGCCCTTGGGGGAAATGGGGGTGGGGGAGCCATGGAGGTGGAGAGGGCACAGGGTGTGGTCTTGCAGCTCCTTCAGTTAAAAGGATTTAGAGAGAAGAAGTTTGAGGACATTTCCAGTTTGCGCTTTCCTTTCTGGAGGCCATCTTTATGTTATATTGGGAGTAGAGAGTTGAGTGTAACAGAAAAATATTACTGTATTATTCTGATGTGCCCTCCCTCCCCTCCCGCCACTCAGCTCTGTCATAGTGGAGCAGACTCTCCTTTTTCACCCATGTTCATTCCATTCTCATTCATAAAAACAAGGACCTGAAAGGTGTTCAAAAGGCTATGGGTATTTACTTAAGTCAAAACAGAGTCATTTTGTCTGAAACAGGTTGCCACTAGTATGTGTGTATAGTTTCCAGTGTTTAAATGTAACTCATAATATCCTAGTATCTTTGAATTGGAAGGAGCCTTGGTCCCCCTATCCTGTGTAAGAATTCCCTTTGCAGTATCCTTGACTGGTGTCCTCAACCTCTGCTCAGTTACTTTCAGTGATAACATATCATGGAATTCTTAATTATCCTGACTGTGATGCTACACTGAATACCTTCACGGGGAGTTAGGCGGTCTTTATTCTCTGTGAGCTTATAAGTTGAAGCATTTACCCAGATGGGCGATTGCAGGGATGGAACAGAATAAAAATAAGTCTATGCATCATGAAAATCAAGACATGCAATTTGTGGGAAGGTATGAGTGAAGAGAAACTTGCAGATTTAAACACTGTATTTGACAGCATAAAACGAAGAGCAGAATTTTTTAAATTACCTATCTGCTTGTGGAGCATAATTCTAGTCCAGACACACAGTACAGTAGGGCCACATCTTACCTAGCGACTGAGGACACTTCTGTCAGACTGCAGAATGCATACAGAGTAAATTTGTAAAGACTGGAGATACAAGCTGTGAACAATTAAATGTTTTAACTGATTGACATGACTTGTTTGGACTGTGCTTTATAAAGCAGTTGGATGTGGGGGGAAGCAGTTAGATTTCGAAGACTTCAAAAGCAGATGATGAACCGAGACTGAGTTTCTACAGTGTTCAAACTCCTGTGAATAAGCTGTCTGTTTATAACTTCAGCCTGAAAGATTAAATAATTTATATGCTCACAGATATATTCGTTCCTTTTTTTAGGATGCACATGAATTTGATCTCCTCAAAATAAAGTCAGAACTTGGTGAGTTTGATTCGGAAGTTGTTTTCCATGATGCTGCATTTTTTTATACACCATCCCGTAAACGATGCCTGCGTTGCACAGTTGTGATTGGAGAGTGCACAGCCAAAATGTGTCTCTCCACAGATGGTCTCAACAGAACTGCCTGAAACCGTGATTCACAACCATTTTGAACTATAATATTCACATATGGTTTTGATTTCATATAGTCTTTCTTCTTTTCTACATATATGATTGCTTCAAATAAAGTACAGGTTAATGGTTAATATCATAATGTGGTGGGGACTAGTGGAAAAAACGTGGATTTTGAAGTCACACTAGAGTTCATATTCCAGCTCTAGCACTTACTGGGTGTGTGACGTTGGGCCTCGGGTCAGCAGAATGTTACAGAGAGTGGATAGAGTATGTAAAACACTACTGCGCTGCTTGGTAGTGTAGCTAGATTATTTATTATAGATGGACCCAATTGGATCACTATGATAGAAAGATTAGGGTCATGAAGACATAAAGTACTGACTTGCTAATGTATCCAAGACCATAAAAAGCTCACTTCCCACACCTCAACTCACCGACTACTTTCCTAGACTCTTGGACATGTTACTTTACTTTACCACTCTTATGGCATGTGTATATGTTATATATGTAATAGATTAATAGTCAAGAACATGGGCTGTGGAGCCAACAGCCTGGTGTCAAATCCTGGCTCTACACCTACAGGCTGTGCAATTCTGGACAGTTTCCTAATGTATAATGTGGATATGGTAACACCACCTATGTGATAGGGTATTGCGAGGATTAAACGTATTAATGCATGGAAAGTGATTAGAACAGTGCCTAGCACATAAGCCCTATATAAGTATTGGCTGTTATTATTTGATATCTATTAATATGCTTTAAAACTGCACTGCCTCTTCAGGTTGGTTAATAAAGAGAAGCGGTTCTTTTAAAAAATTATAAAAATGCAAAAATGGGTCTGACCAGTTGTCTGATGATTCTGTGTACTGTCATTTTCAGGACTGAACTTCTATGAACAAGTGAAACTAGTCAATTTCATTCGGCGGCAAATTCACCAATGTAGATGTTATGGCTGCCATGAGAAGTTCAAGTCCAAAGCAGACTTAAGGACTCACATGGAAGAAGCTAAACATACTTCACTGCTTCCTGAAAGACAGACATGGGATCAACCACAGTGAGTACTGCTCAACCAGACATACATTTCTTTGCTGCTTCTCCATTATTTCATCCCTTTATTTAATTCCTCTTTAGAAAATCCCAGATTTATGAGAGGCAAGGTCAGCCCTGGATTGACCTGAGACCCTGTTCCTATAATTCTCATTCAGGTCGAAACCTTTAGATTTCAGAACTAACTACAAAGTGTGTCCAGAGAAGGAACCAGAGTAAAAATTCTTTAGATATTTTAATGTTTGATAATTTATAATGAAGGAAATAGTGATGATTAGGTTGGGGGAGGGAAAAAAAAACCTCACAAGCAGAAGCAGTTGTTTTTATCAGATACAACTGATAAAAGGAGCAGTGTATGAAAGAGTAACTGTATTTGAACTTGTTAACCTTAGGGAAGAACTGGGCCCTTTGAGTAGAAATGAGAGAGATGTCATTTTTAGCTTTATCGAGAAGGTATTATTTAATAGCTAGAGTTGCCTGATAGTGGGGTAGGCTGCCTTTTAAGATAGTGAGTGTCTTGTTATGGTAGATATCAAGCCAAGGCTGAATTGCCAACTAGCAAGGATACTAGTAAGACTGATTTCAGCCAGTAAAGGTCAAAGTAAAAGTAATTCAGGAGTTCTCTCCCTTACAGCCTTTGCAAAATGCAGTTGAAATTGTTGGCAAGGAAACCTAGCAAAATTATAGTGATGTGTACATTCAGCTGCCTAGAAATTTTCTGGATAATGTATAGTTTTGGTTATTCAGTATATCTGTGGTTGTTTTCAGGTATTATTTTCCAACCTATGAAAATGACACTCTGCTATGTACCCTGTCTGACAGTGAAAGTGACCTGACAGCTCAGGAACAAAATGGAAATATCGCCATCATTAGTGAAGATACATCTAAACTGCATGCTTTGAAACAAAGCAGTATTTTGAACCAGTTGCTACTACATGAGTCCTTGAAAAACTAGAAGAAACTGCCACAGAAGCAATGTTTCATGTTTTCTCCAATGAGACAGATGCAAAAGAATACTTTAAATTTGAACATCAGCAAAGGATTAGTCTTTGGTAAAATATATATATATTTTTTAAATTGGCTGTCTTGGGTCTTCGTTGCGGTGCGCGGGCTTCTCATTGCAGTGGCTTCCCTTGTTGCGGAGCACGGGCTCTAGGCTCGCAGGCTTCAGTAGTTGTGGCTCATGGGCTCTAGAGCGTGGGCTCAGTAGTTGTGGCACACGGTCCTAGTTGCTCTGCAGCACGTGGGATCTTCCCGGACCAGGGATTGAACCCGTGTCCCCTGCTTTGGCAGGCGGATTCTTAGCCGCTGCATCACCAGGGAAGTCCAAAATAAACTTCTAAAAAACTAATTTTTTTCCCAAAAATAAAGTAGAAACTAAATAAAATGAAAACTTTTTATATATGAGCTCTGAAGTTTTGTTATGTAATCATTGTAAATGATCTCATTTCATTAGACTCATTTTTATCTATAATAAGGAAGACGTGCCAATCACAAAGAAGTGAAATGTTCAAATTATTTATAAACCTAATTTCAACCAGTAGTTTCAGTCTCTTCCCCACAAGCTTTCGTCATCCAGCAAGTCACAAAATTTGACAGACGTGTGCTTTCTGTACTACATTGGGTCAGCTGTGAATGTAGTGACCAAAAGAGGAGCCACAGAAGAGAGGAACAGTGGTCAAAGTCCTGGATGATGCACAAATCGGACACTATTTCAGAAAAATCAAAATCTGACTATGTTATTATTATTGCTTTCTACCTGGAGTTATTAAACGCCCTAGAAATGGACATCAAGACAAATAACTTCACTTTCCCCTACAATGTATATACGGCTAACAGATGAATACCATTTTTTTAAAAACAACCACAATACCATTATGACATCTAACAAAATTAACAATAACTTCCTAATATCATATGTTTTCAGTTTTCCTTAGTTGTCTCAAAAATGTCTTTTTACAACATTACCAGTTACAGGACAAATATTGTATGCCTCCTGATAAGATGCAATGAGGAAGACAAAACATCACTTTTCAGGGTTCTTCCCCAAAATGTATAATATGAATATACTGAAGAAACATCAGCTAAACCCAAGTGAGGGACAGTCTACAAATAATTGGCCTTCACTCTTCAAACAATCAAGGTCATGAAAAACAAAGACTGAAGTAACTGTACCAAATTAAAGAAGACTAGAGAGGTATCACATTGTGTGATCCTGGATTGGATCCTGGACCAAGAAAATATGGTTTTCTTCTGCTGTAAAAGATATTAGTGGGACAATTAGCAAAATTTGAGTAAGGTCTGTAGTAAATGTTATGGTATTCATATTAATTTCCAGATTTCAGCAATTGCAGTGTAGTATGTGTAAGAATGTTCTTGTCTTTAGAAAATACACACTGAAGTTGTTAAGGGAAAAGGAGCACTTTGTTGGCAATAAAAAACTAATATGGGGAATTCCCTGGCAGTCCAGTGGTTAGGATTCCGGGCTTCCACTGTAAGGACCCTGGCTTTTTTTTTTTTTGGCTGCAGTGGATCTTTGTTGCTGTGCATGGGCTTTCTCTAGTTGTGGCGAGCGGAGGGCTACTCTTTGTTGTGGTGTGCAGGCTTCTCATTGTGGTGTCTACTCTTGTTGCAGAGCATGGGCTCTAGGCTCACAGGCTTCAGTAGTTGTGGCACATGGGCTCAGTAGTTGTGGCTTGCAGGCTCTAGAGTGCAGGCTCAGTAGTTGTGGCATATGGGCTTAGTTGCTCCACGGCATGGGAGATCTTCCCGGAGCAGGGCTCAAACCCGTGTCGCCTGCATTGGCAGGCAGATTCTTAACCACTGTGCCACCAGGGAAACCCAGGGGCCCGGCTTTGATCCCTGGTCAGGGAACTAAGATCCTGCATGCCATGCAGCGCAGCCCAAAAAAAAAAAAAAGAAAACACACACACACACACACACACACACACCCCTAATATGGGTATGTATATATAGAGAGAATGATAAAGTAGATGCAATAAGATGTTAACATTTGGGGAAATCTAAGTGAAGGGTATGTGGGAATTCTTTGTACTATGGCAACTTTTCTATAAGTAAAAATAGATTTTTAAAAACTTTTCAAGATGTCTTTTTACTTGGTTTGCTTAAATCAGGATTCTAGTGAGATACATACTTTGCATGTGGTTGGTGTGGTCCTTAAGAGTCTAATGTATAACAGTTTATGCTCCCTTTCATTTTAACTGCCACTTACTTGTTAAAGAGATTAGGTCATCTTTCTCACTTTCTGAATTTGGATAGCGTATCCTCTTTGTGTCATTTAACATGTTCCTCTATCACCAGTTTTTCCTGCAAACTGGTATATCTAGAAGCTCCATTAAAAATTTGTGTTCAAAAAAATTTTTACAAAAATAATTCATAAGAGATGTGTGCTTTCTCTCACATCACATCAGGCACATGATATCTGATGTGCCACTTATAGAGATGTCACAATTGATCAGTGCATTCAGGTGCTGTCAGTCTGGTGCATCATTATAAAGTTTCCCATCAAACCATTTTAATATCCACTGGTTTATGTTATCTAGAATTTTTTTTAGGGCTTGCAAAATGGTGATCTTCTAATTCTATGATTTCTTTACAAATGCATACTTTACACAGCATGTGTACTAGAGAGCACTGGAGTCTGAAGTTCTAGTTTTCAACTGTTAATGCAAGCCTGTATAGGCAGTGCACCAAGACTAATCTTGAAGTCATGTGGTACAGCCTGTCCAGAATCTCAAGAGTAATCTCCCACCATGTGATCCACAATTGACTGGATTTGTAAATTATATGAGCTGTGGCCAACGCTTTAGAATCCAAGCCTCAAGCTGTGCAGACACCCATACAATGCTTTTCATTGAAAACCAGCAAACAATAAATGGGAGCCTTTATTTAATGAAAAACCTACCGTTGTTTCAAAACCAAAGATCAAGAAGGAAGTTAGTCCTGTGCCTAGAAACTTGTGTCTCTAGGAATCAGATTTGTTCAGAAAATCAAGGAATATCTGGGGTGTTTCTAGAATGTGCTTCAGTCTTAGAACAGGACCAGTGACAGGATGAGAACAAAATAAATGAAGAGTAATTAAGTTTGAGAAGGAGAAAGCATTTTTGGAGATAAAGTTGAGATTTTAGAGAACAGATCCAACAGATATTAAAGGAAAAGTGAAATTGAAGATAAAAGGGACAGGATACTGTACTTGGAGTTTCATTCATTTAAGAGGTTTTTTTCTTAGGTTGGTAGATATTTGGGGGGGATCATCTGGAACATAAGGACAGAAATAATAACTTAGTTCCAAAGAAATTGAACAAGAGTATAAGCAAAGTCTCAGCAAACTGTACTGACTGTCCCAGAGGGAGCGCGGATACAGGCCACTACTGGCAAAGTGCTCTCTTAGAGCCACGCAGAGACTCCTTGGGAAGAACCACTGGTGAATTGCACCTTAAAGACTGGGACAGTGGTGCCAAGTGTACCTGAAAGTCTGGACCATTTGAGAGGGGAATAGCAGTCAAATGCAAGTAGACTGTTCGGGGGGTATTGAATGAGTGTCCAGATGTCGCTGTGATTGTAGGTAAGGACGTGAGTGCTGTCTGTGCCCAGAGTGGGCACACCTGAGAAATTCTGAGCATTAAGACTCTAAAGGAGGGCAGCAAGAAAGATGAAGCATAATAGAAGAGAGTGAGCAGGGCAGTGATAAATGGAATCCAACCCTGGATTGGCTGTCAGCCCAGTCAGAAAATACGTGCTGATTATCTCACTCGGAAGAGTGAGAGTGCTCAAGATTTTTTTTGGACAGTAGTTGCCTTTGACAGACCAGAACCTAGTGACTTATCTCTCAGAACAGAAGACCCCGTTAGACAAAATCTAGATGAGAAAGGTAACATTATCTGGGCCAGAAAGGAGAGAAAGTTTAAGAAAAAAAAAGAAGGAAGGAAGCATCAGATCCTACAAATACTGTTAGGCCTATATGTGTTAGGGAAGGAAAGGGAACAACTTAAGAAATAAATTATACTGTGACAAACTCAGCTGTTCCTCCCAGAAAGGTGTAGAGGGAAATCAAGCCCTAGGACATATCCACTATTGCTGGAAAAGGCAGAGCCGAGAGAAGTACTGCTGGAGGCTGGGCCAATCAAAAGCAGGAGAAGGTGGTGTGCTGAGGAGGGCTCTCCAGAAGTATGTGTCCTCACCAGGGCAATTAGTCTGGTAGTCCAGTTGCCCCCAGTATTTATATATGTCTTTAATAATAATAAGTTTAGTTGGGTATATGGCTGCCTAAAATGAAGACTACATTTCTCAGCCTCTCCGGTAGTTCAGGCTATAGGCATACCTTGTTTTATTGGCACTTTGCTGTATTGCATTTTTCAGATGCTGTGTTTTTTACAAACTGAAGTTTCGTGGCAACCCGGCGTCAAGCAAGTTTATCCGCGCCGTTTCTCCACCAGCATTTGCTCACTTCGTGTCCCTCACATTTTGGTAATTCTCACAGTATTTCAAACTTTTTCATTATTACTATATATGTTATGGTGATCTGTGATCATTGATCTTTGATGTTACTATTGTCATTGTTTTGGGGTGCCATGAGCACCCGAAACCAGCCCATCTCTCTCCCTCTCTTCAGGCCTCCCTATTCCCTAAAACACAACAATATTGAACTTAGGCCAGTGAAGAGCCCTACAATGGCCTCTGAGTGTTCAAGTGAAAGGAAGAGTCACACATTTGTCGCTTTAAGTCAAAAGCTAGAAATGATTAAGCTTAATGAGGAAGGCATGTTGGAAGGTGAGAGAGACCAAAAGCTAGACCTCTTATACCAAACAGTCAAGTTGTGACTGCAAAGGGATAGTTCTTCAAGGAAATTAAAAGTGCTACTCCAGTGAACACATGCATAATAAAGCAAAACAACCTTATTGCTGTTGTGGAGAAAGTTTTAATGGTCTGGATAGCAGATCAAATAAGCCACAACATTCCTTTAAGCCAAAGCCTGATCCACAGCAAGGCCCTAACTCTCTTCCTTTAGGAAGCTGCAGGAGAAAAGTTTGAAGCTAGCAGAAGTTGGTTCATGAAGTTTAAGGAAAGAAGCCATCTTCATAACATAAAAGTACAAGGTGAAGCAGCAACTGGTAATAAAGAAGCTGCAGCAAGTTATCCAGGAGATCTAGCTAAAATAATTTATGAAGGTGGCTATACCAAACAACAGATTTTCAATGTAGACAAAGCAGCCTTCTATTGGAAGAAGATGCCATCTAGGACTTTCATAGAAGTTAATGCCTGGCTTCAAAGCTCCAAAGGACAGGCCGACTTCCTGTTAGGGCTTAATGCAGCAGGTGACTTTAAGTTGAAGCCATTGCTCATTTACCATTCCCAAAATTTTAGGGCCCTTAAGAATTATGCTAAGTCTGAGCTTCTCTGGTGGCTCAGTGGTTAAGAATCTGCCTGCCAATGCAGGGGACACGGCTTCAAGCCCTGGTCCAGGAAGATCACACATGCCGCAGAGCGGCTAGGCCCGTGAGCCACAACTACTGAAGTCCGCACACCTAGGGCCTGTGCTCTGCAACAAGAGAAGCCACCTCAAAGAGAAGCCCGCACACCGCAACGAAGAGTAGCCCCTGCTTGCCGTAACTAGTGAAAGCCCACATGCAGCAACAAAGACCCAATGCAGCCAAAAATAAATAAACTTATTTTAAAAAATAATTATGCTAAGTCTACTCTGCCTGTGCTCTGTAAATGGAACAACAAAGCCTGGATGACAGCACATCTGTTTACAACATGGTTTACTGAGTATTTTAAGCCCACTGTTTAGATCTGCTCAGAAAAAAAGATTCCTTTCAAAATATTACTGTTGGGCTTCCCTGGTGGCGCAGTGGTTGAGAGTCCGCCTGCTGATGCAGGGGACACGGGTTCATGCCCCGGTCCGGGAAGATCCCACATGCTGCAGAGCGGCTAGGCCCGTGAGCCATGGCCGCTGAGCCTGCTCATCTGGAGCCTGTGCTCTGCAACGGGAGAGGCCACAACAGTGAGAGGCCAGTGTACCGCAAAATATATATATATATATATATATATATATATATATATATATATATATATATATATATATATTACTGTTTGTTGACAGTGGACCTGTTCACCCAATATCTCTGATGGAGATGTGCAATCAGATTAATGTTGTTTTCATGCCTGCTAATACAACATCCATTCTGCAGCCCATGGATCAAAGAGTCATTTCAACTTTTAAGTCTTCTTATTAAGAAATACACTTTCTAAGGCTATAGCAGTCATAGATGGTGATTCTAATAATGTATCTGGGCAAAGCCAATTGAAAACCTTCTGGAAAGGATTCAGCATTCTAGACACCACTAACAATATTTGTGATTTACGGGAAGAGGTCAAAATATCAGCATTAACAGGAGACTGAAAGAAGTTGATTCCAGTCCTCAAGGATGAGTTTGAGGAGTTCGGGACTTCAGCGGAGGAAGTAACTGCAGATGTGATGGAAATAGCAAGACAACTACAACTAGAAGTGGAGCCTGAAGATGTGACTGAATTGCCATAATCTCATATAAACCTTGAATGGATGCAGAGTTACTTCTTAAGGATGAGCGATGAAAGTGGTTTCTTGAGATGGAGTCTACTCCTGGTGAAGATGCTGTGAAGATGGTTGAAATGACAACAAAGGATTTAGATTACATAAACTTAGTTCATAAAACAGCAAGGTTGATAAAGGAGTTAGAATATTACATAAACTTAGTTCATAAAGCAGCAGCAGGGTTTGAGAGGATTGACTCCAATTTTCTTTTTAATAAATTTATTTATGGCTGCGTTGGGCCTTGGTTGCTGCACGCATGCTTTCTCTAATTGTGAGCAGGGACTACCCTTTGTTGTGGTGCATGGGCTTCTCATTGCAGTGGCTTCTCTTGGTGCAGAGCACGGGCTCTAGGCGTGTGGGCTTCAGTAGTTGTGGCATATGGGCTCAGTAGTTGTGGCTTGCAGGCTCTAGAGCGCAGGCTCAGTAGTTGTGGTGCACGGGCTTAGTTTCTCCGCGACATGTGGGATCTTCCCAGACCAGGGCTCGAACCCAGCTCCCCTGCCTTGGCAGGCGGATTCTTAACCACTGCGCCAGGGCAACCACTGCGCCCTGACTCCAATTTTGAAAGAAGTTCTGTGGATAAAATGCTATCGAACAGCATGCGTGCTGCAGAGAAATCATTCATAAAAGGAAGAGTCAATCAATGAGTCAAACTTCATTGTTGTCTTATTTTAAGAAACTGCCATGGCCACCCCAGCCTTCAGCAGCCACCCTGACCAGGTAGCACCATCAACATCAAGGCAAGACCCTCCACCTGCAGAAAGATTACAGTTCACTGAAGGCTCAGATGATGGTTAGCATGTTTTAGCAATAAAGTGTTTTTTAATTAAGGTATGTACATTGTTTTTTTAGATATAACACTATTGCACACTTAATACACTACAGTATAGTGTAAGCATCACTTTTATATGCACTGGGAAATCAAAAAGTTTGTGTGACTTGCTTTGTTGAGATACTTGCTTTGTTGCAGGAGTCTGGAACCAAGCCTGCAGTATCTCCAAGGTATGCCTGAACTCGTGTGTCTTCTTTAAGAAACGACACAAGCACCATTTGCTTTACTTACATCCTTTCCTACCTTATTTCGCTTAGGATGTAGATGTTCTGCATATGAGACAATGAGGTCCAAGCCACGCATGGTGGGGCAACAGTGTCAATGGAATCTGGATCCCTGACACTATGGAAGGGTACACCAGCACTGGAATGCTGACCTAGACATTTATGTGAGCAGAATAAACTTCAACCTTCCCCCTGTTATTTTGGATTTTCTGTCATTCATATCCAAAACTAATCATAACACACCTAGAGATTCAAGCTGCGGAAATGTCAACAACAGCTTTAGTTCAGGAATCTGCTGAAAACAAATGAGGAAATGAAGGAGAAACTCACCTTGCATGGCAGGCTTCACATGCCCTAGCAATTTCACAACAAAAGGCAACAGCAGGAGCCACTGTGTCATTATTTAGAGCCCAGGTTCCATGGATCAGGGAATGTTGGAGACAGGGGGCTCAAAGGGGAAATGGAAGTTAAGAGGCATTTAATATTCAAGCTGGGAGAGGGACTTCCCTGATGGCACAGTGGCTAAGACTCCGTGTTCCCTATGCAGGGGTCTGGGTTCAATCCCTGGTCCCTAAGAGTTCACATGCTGCAACTAAGGAGCCCTGGAGCCATAACTAAGACCCAGCATAACCAGCATAAATAAATAAATTAATTTTTTTTAAAAAGGTTCAAGGTGGGAGAGAAAGACCTCAAAACAGACTAATGACTGGGCCTGCCATCACTGCTATTTCTAAACTTCGCAAGAGTGTAAAAATCTTTTGGGGAAGAAAATTCTCTTCTGCCCTCTTAGGTTCTCTGGCTGGGTCTGCAAAATAATCTGACAACAGACATATTAATATGAGAAAAGACATACAAATTTCTTTGGTGTTAAAAGGTTTACATGATGTGGGGTCTTCCTAGAAAGAGAGAACACTTACAAAGAAACAGCTAAACTTAGAGGCCTTTATAGCATTTGAACATAAGAGGTTACATTTAAAAAGAAGTGTCAAGACAAATGGAAAGGACTTCGAGCTTCTAGGGGCAGCAAATTGTAGGAAGGCAAATATATAGGAAATTAATGGTAGATAAGGCCTAGTTGGTAAGGTTTTGTTTGTGTAGACTCTCGCGGGGCCATCTGTCTCCTGTATCACTGGAAGTTGTTACTCCCTTCCCATGGACAGTGGTGGGGTGGGGTGGCAGTGGGGAGACACCTTCACAAGGGGAATTTGTGATCTTACTTTCCAGAAGATAGGGGACAGCAGAGAGCTCATCCTGTGCCTGCTTTTTCTGAGTTGCCTTCAGCTCAAAATAGTCCTTATGCCAGAGTGGCCTATATTGGGATGGTGTATTCTGACCTCCTACAGTTGCATATGTCACCCTGAGAGAAATATATGTTGATTCTTCCCATAGGAATGATAAAACATGTTGCCAACGTTAACTTCTTGAGGGAGCTTCCTCCTAGTTGAGTTTGTTTACGGATCAAGGATTTCAGATAACTTACACAGCATCGTGGTGAAGCCCAAACCAAGATTTCACAGTCTGTTTTATGGAAGGTGCAAGGTTCTGGGAGCACCACTTTGTCTTGATAATTACTTGAAAATCTTGGTATTGGTTTTTTTTCTGTTGTTTAATTTTGTTGGTGTCGAGTGCTTTGATGATACTCTTTAAAAAGTGAGGTGTAACAGAAATTTGGTGTTTAACTTCTGAGACTCTGAAAAAACCACACTAGTGGTTCTAGTGAGACCCTGTCCAGGCTGCTGAAAGAACCACAGTGCTCTTCAGGTATGAAGAACCCCTCTGGTTCAGAACGAGCAGAATCAGAAATTGGGAGGGATGAGTTTTAGACGTTAATGCCTTTTAACTTTAACTCAAGCAGACAAGAGAATCTAATCTTAGAACTTTAATTTCTCCCTGGGAAATTCACAATGGTAGAGGGGTTATTTTTAAATTGGGGACATCAGTATTTTACTGGAATGTTTTTTATTGAAGCATCTTTACAGTGTCATATAATCTCTTTGCAGAACCTCTGATAGACTGTTCTAAACAACATGGTTAGATGTAATTTAGAATGAAGAGTGAACGGGGAGCTTTCAGCTGGAGTTCAGCGTGGCCTGTAATTACTTCAGTCGATAAATTGCCTTCTGAGGGCAATAGCTACCCTCTTCACCACCAGGCTCAGGAGAACACACAAAGGAAGAGTAGTTGGCATTTGGGCGGGAGGGGTCGGGGGTGTGCTCATGGTAAGGGCTGCATTGTCATCCTAGATTGTTGATCTCCTCCTGCAGGGGAGACAGGCACACTCTCAGTTGGCCTGTAGTTTAATGGTTAAGCCCAAGGAGCTAAGAGAACACAAACCTGGAGAATATGGGAAAAGGGGAACTCCTTTCCCCTAGCATCTTGTTTCCATGAGAAAGGAATCCATTACAATAACATTCTGGGTTTCTTTCTGGCCCCTCTCATTCCTAAAAGGGAGGAATGGCAGAACAGGAGCTTGGCATGTGTGGCTCAGCCCCTTCCTCCTTTTTCTCTTTGGGATCTGTCTCTGCATACAGAACACATCCTGTTCTGCTCCTACTTTCTGCAAACTTTAGACTGGCAGGCTCTGCCAGGGCAGTTGGAGGCCTTCAGTTGTCCAACACTCTCTACGACTGTGTGGGTAAGTCTGCCTGACTTTGGGGTTCAGTGTTAGAAAGCTCACTTGCCCACAGCTACAAGCCACGTTCTCCAGTATCATCTTTATTAGCAATAATGGTGATATTTAATCTCCGTCTGCTTGACTCGTGTTTCAGCTGGCCCTTCTATAAGATATATGGTCTCTCAGGGTATGGTGGGTGTGGCCAGAATTACTTGGAGACCACCTCTCAGAGAGTTACCGCTAAATACACTAAGTCCCAGCAATCAGGACGCAAAATAGACTTAGTTCCATCCAGGGCTAAGGCTGGGCGATAAAGCCAGAGAATTCTAGCATGTCATCGGTGAGCTAGCTGCACATATACTTTTTGAAAGACCATTAGAACTAGGGTCTTAGGTTGAGTTCCACCAGAAACAGACTTTAAGATAAGAATTTGAGGGCAGGTCATTCGTTTGAGAGGTAAACCCAGGAAATACCAGTTCAGGAAGTGAGGAAGTAAAACATAAAATGGAACACAAAACTGTGCGTTAATGAAATTACTACTGTGGGAACGCGGCTTAGCTTACTGAGGACCTCTGGGAGACTGCATAGGACACTTCTTAGAGTTGTGCCACGCCTACCAGCACCACCAAGGGGCAAAAGGCTGGGATATTTATCCACCAACTCCACTGGCCATGGGTTGAGGACTGCTCTCAGGGGCATAAATTCCCTGGCACTTCAGCCTGCCTTGCACATTGGTCTAGTGTCCTCAGGAGGCTGGAGAAGTCCCTCATACAAAGACTGAGGAAGCGGTAATGCAAAAGGGCCCCGACGGTCACTGCTACAATTGCAGGTGCTGCATTATCACAAAAGTAGAAGTTTTATGGAGGCCTTAGCAGTCTTCACAACGTTTCCATGTATCATCTCACTTGACCTTCAAAACAATGTTGTGACGTATCTAGTCAGGAACTTGGATCCTAATCAGGGGTAAAGAGAGGACGAGAACACTGACGATCAGAGAGATGGGGCAAAGCACAACGGAGTAATATATGACAAAATAATATATGGAAATTTAAAATGAGACCAAGCCAAGTCCCGGACTTCTTCAGTGAATGGAGAAATAGCGGTTCTTTTTGAGAGGATGGAGTCGAACTTGAATGAGAACAAGAGTGAATTCTTTAATGTAAGTGCTTTGCTGAATTCATATGCAGAATTGACATACCAGTCCACTTCCATCAAGGGCATCAAATTGCAGGTATTGTTTGCTTAGGCTGCAAAAATAGTCACCCTATATCCTTGAAGTTTAATTCAACTATTTCTGTAAGCTTTAGATGATGGATAGCTAAAGGGTTAAACCAGAAGCTGCCGTTGAACTCTCATGCCTTATAATTGATATTTTGAAAAGCTAAAGCACATTCAATTCCTGAGGATAGCAATTTGCAAGATTGAATGGCATTGGAGCATGCTAATTCAAACTGGAAACGTTCAACTAAGTTAATATTAATCTCAGAGTATTCTAAGATTCAAGTGAAGATGTGTCCTTTGGTCCTTGTAAAATTAGACTACAAAAAACAGATTTTTGAGGATATTCTCAGTCACTTGGATACACAGTGAGCAGTAAATAAAACTCTTGTAAAACCATAGATTCTGATTTTGGTGTTTTCATCATCTTGTGTTTTCATTACAAGAACAAAAGAATATGCTGTGGTAAATTGTAAAAAGTGGGGGAAAAATTTAAGGAGGAAGAGAAAGTGAAAGGCAAACCAAAAAAAATAAAAATTATTAATCTCTTACTCTCACAAAAGGCAGCCCACTTTAACACTTCCATCGCTGACTACAAAGATGAAGTCCAAAACCTGGTATTTGAGATCCCGCAGAGTCGGGCCGAAACTACCGCCTCCAACACCCCATCCATCACGAAGTCCAGTCAATTCTATCTCCAAAATGCATCTCAGTTTCTACCACCGTCATCTCAGGACTGAACTACTGCAACAGTCTCCTAACTGGTCGCCCTCCTTCCTTGCTGGCTCCTTCAACCTGTCCTCCTCAGAGCAGCTTTAAAAATCCTTCTCTGGTATAATGAACTTTCTTGATTACCTACCCAGCATCTTCCCCTTTCTTCCTTTGCTAATAGTTCCCAAATTATTTGGGGGAACCTATTCTACCCTTACTAAGTAGCAGCCATGCCACTGGGATTGACTCCAGCCCTAGCTTCATGGGGGTCCTGATTGGAATAAGAACTTCACCGCAGAGTTACACAGAGAGGTTATGCAGAGAGGTGCATAGCGAGGGCCCGCCCACAGTGACTGGTCCGGGCCGAACCAATCAGAGTGAAGGTGAGGAATTCTGTTACATTCCTCACCTGCTTAAAGAAGCTAGACCCTTTCCTGTTGAAAAAAAGACACCCGTACCCTGGTTGCTGCCAAAAATCATCTTGCCACCCTTGAGAAAAACTAGCTCAAGGCCTCTCACAGAAGAGCAAAGAAGAGAGTTCCTGAGAAATGAAGCCAGAGCCCTCACCTCAAGGTCCTCTGAACTTTTCGGTTACTCGGGTCAATAAATCCCCTTTATTGTTTAAACCCTTGACATGGGGTTTTCTTTCTCATACAGTGAGAGCTTCCCATTGAATATGGAGGCAAGTCTAAACTTCTTACATGATCTGCAAGGCCCTCAGGAATTTCATCTCCACCCTTTCATGTCACTCTTCTGTGCCCGCTACTCTCCAGGCAACCAGGCCTCCTTTCGTTCCTTGAACCGACCTTGCTTTTCACACGTCTGTGTTTTCAGCACTTCTGTTCTCTCTGTACTCTTGCCCCAGCTCTTTAATGTCACCTTGTCATCCAGGCCTCACTTTGACTCTCCCCACCTGCTGGCCCAGTCCACTTTCTATCCCTGCACTAATGCTTCTGCTGCCAGTGCAGTTTCAAATTCAGCACCCCATAAGACAAGCAGAGGGGGACAGTCAGACTGTGAGTAAATAATAATCTTGGGTGCCACAAGCAAAAATTGCATTTGTTCTCCTTCCACTGTCACCTCTAGGAGGAAATTATACAATAGATTTGTGGGGACATCAAATTTTTCTGGGGCTAAGATGGAGAATTTTATTGCCAAGAATTCCAAGAGGCTGCTCCCCATGAGACAAAAGCCAAACTGCACTTTGATGCCAGTTATGTGGGCCTAGAAGGTCTCGGCTGAGAGCTGATAGGGGTGGGACACGAGGAGAAGGCGGAGGGAGAGAGCAGCAAGGCACTGAAAGGTGAGGAAGGTTGCAGGGGTCAGAGGGAGCAGACCATTCAGCACCGGAGAGAGTTGAAGAGGACTTAGAAGATATTTTGATGCACGATGCCTGGTGCACAGTTGTCTCCTTAAAAACATTTCATGGGAAACAGAAAACAGACTAGATGTTACCAGGGGTGAGGGAGGGGGCATGGGAGTTACTGTTTGATGGTTACAGAGTTTCTGTTTGGTGTAATGAAAAAGTTCTAGAAATAGACAATGATGATGGTGGCACAACATGAGAATGTAATTGATGCCACTTAAAATGTCAAAATCGTCAATTGTATGTTATGTATATTTTACCACAGTTTTTAAAAATACCAAAAAAGAAGAGATTTTTTTTAAAACTAGCTAACTGTATATAGGATGAACTGGAGTAGGTCAAACTTACCACGAAGGAGGCTGGCACATTAATCTAGTCAGGAGGTGATGAGAACTTCAACTAGAGCAGTGAAAGTCAGTCAGGGGAAAAATTAGAAATAGAATGGTCAGGACCAAAAGCATTTGGTTTGGGACCTGCTGAGTTTGAGGCGTGTGGTGGATATTGCCCAGCTCTCTCCATCAGGACTGAGGTCTTCATTCCCTCAGCTGGCCTGGATACAGGTTGATAACAGCCCACAGCTGCAGCCCTCTCTGGACATGGCCGTTGGCCAAATGGAGCTGCATTGTACAAGGGGTTGTGGAAACTTGGGAAGAATGATTTCTACCAGAAGGAGGGAGTGATGGGCAGAGAAGGCAATCTGAGAAACTCCATTGGATTTGGCAACATAGAAGTCCTTGGTGACCTTGGCAGGAGAAGTATATCTGCGGAGGAACAAGGTCTAGATTGCAGTGGGATGGAGGCCACAAGGGAGGCAATGAGGAAGACCTGGACCTGCATCTGGAAGGAAGGGTAGGAAGTAGGGCACGGAAAGACCTGCGAGGCAGGGAAAATGGTGTGAACTAGGAAACCCAGGCTGGGGAATCACCCAGTTTAACTGGAGGAGGTCAGGGGAAGGCAGGAGGGATGGCTAGAGAGATGGATCATGCCCATGCATGGCTGTCTTAACTGGTAGGCTGTGGGGTTTGAGCAGAATTAACAAGGCTGTTTCCACACTTGTGCCTGAGTTCCATTGGGTTCAGGAAACTGCCTTCTGGTGGGAACTGGGCATTCTCTCCCCAGAGTGTGGCCTTCACCATTCGCACCAGCTGAATGTTTTGGCTGCAGTCCCTTGGACTCCATGTTTATGAATGCATACGTAATACATTTTCTGAAGTGAATTCCATTAAGCCAGTTTAATTCGTGCATCAATCCTATTCTGTCATGTAAACTTATATCTAATACTTCTTACTTTTATTTTTATTTTACTAAAATTATTTTCAAAGGATTTATTTCTGTTTTGTATAAATTGTACAGGAAGTATTTAATACATCTATCAAATTGCATCCATTATAGCTTCTGCCATTGTATATTTTCTTTTGTGAGCTGTGTTTTTATCAAATCCAATTTCCCTAGACAAATATTTGCAGATCTAAATTTTATTAAGGCTCCCAGGAATGCAAGGATTCTTCAGTATACACAAATCAATCAATGTGATAAATCATATTAACAAACTGAAGGAGAAAAACAATATGATAATTTCAATAGATGCAGAAAAATCTTTCAACAAAATTCAACACCCATTTATGATAAAAACCCTGCAGAAAGTAGACATAGAGGGAACTTACCTCAACATAATAAAGGCCACATATGACAAACCGACAGCCAACATCATTCTCAATGGTGAAAAACTGAAACCATTTCCTCTAAGATCAGGGACAAGACAATGTTGCCCACTCTCACCACTATTATTCAACATAGTTTTGGAAGTTTTAGCCACAGCAAGCAGAGAAGAAAAAGAAATAAAAGGAATCCAAATCAGAAAAGAAGTAAATGGGAGATGATTTGCAGATGACATGATACTATACATGGAGAATCCTAACATGCTACCAGAAAACTACTGGAGCTAATCAATGAATTTGGTAAAGTTGCAGGTTACAAAATTAAGACACAGAAATCTCTTGCATTCCTATACACTAATGATGAAAAATCTGAAAGAGAAATTAAGGAAACACTCCCATTTACCACTGAAACAAAAAGAATAAAATACCTAGGAATAAACCTACCTAAGGAGACAAAAGACCTGTATGCAGAAAACTATAAGACACTGATGAAAGAAATTAAATTAAATGATACGAACAGATGGAGAGATATACCATGTTCTTGGATTGGAAGAATCAACATTGTGAAAATGACTATACTACCCAAAGCAATCTACAGATTCAGTGCAATCCCTATCAAACTACCAATGGCATTTTTCACAAAACTAGAACAAAAAATTTCACAATTTGTATGGAAACACAAAAGACCCTGAATAGCCAAAGCAATGTTGAGAAAGAAAAACGGAGCTGGAAGAATCAGGCTCCCTGACTTCAGACTATACTACAAAGTTACAGTAATCAAGACAGTATGGTACTGGCACAAAAACAGAAATATAGATCAATGGAACAGGATAAAAAGCCCAGAGATAAACCCACGCACATATGGTCACCTTATCTTTGATAAAGAAGGCAAGACTATACAACGGAGAAAAGACAGCCTCTTCAATAAGTGGTGCTGGGAAAACTGGACAGTTATATGTAAAAGAATGAAATTAGAACACTCCCTAACACCATACACAAAAATAAACTCAAAATGGATTAAAGACCTAAATGTAAGGCCAGACACTATCAAACTCTTAGAGGGAAACATAGGCAGAACACTCTATGACATAAATCACAGCAAGATCATTTTTGACCCACCTCCTAGAAAAATGGAAATAAAAACAGAAATAAACAAATGGGACCTAATGAAACTTAAAAGCTTTTACACAGCAAAGGAAAACATAAACAAGACGAAAAGATAACCTTCAGAATGGGAGAAAATGTTTGCAAATGAAGCAATGGACAAAGGATTGATCTCCAAAATTTATATGCAGCTCAATATCAAAAAAACAAACAACCCAGTCCAAAAATGGGCAGAAGACCTAAATAGACATTTCTCCAAAGAAGATATACAGATTGCCAACAAGCACATGAAAGGATGCTCAACATCACTAATCATTAGAGAAATGCAAATCAAAACTACAATGAGGTCCGTGGTGGGAGTGGGGCAGGAGGAAACTGAGCCAAGTGCCTTTTCCTCAGCACTGCGGGGAGGGGCCTCATTTCTCTTTCCTCCCCACTCTGAGCCCCAGGGGTAGGCGGCTGCCCCTCTGGGCCCACGCCGACCCCTCCTCTCTCAGACCACTTTCTTCCTGCTGCTCCCCATTCCCCAGCCCCAGGAATCATCACGCCCTCCCCTCAAGTTCAAGACCAAATTTGCTAACTTCTCCCCCCCTTCTTTTCCCTGTGGGCTACAACGAGGTATCACCTCACACCTGTCAGAATGGCCATCATCAAAATATCTACAAACAATTAATGCTAGAGAGGGTGTGGAGAAAAGGGAACCCTCTTGCACTGTTGATGTGAATGTAAATTGATACAGCCACTATGGAGAACAGTATGGAGGTTCCTTAAAAAACTACAAATAGAACTACCATACGACCCTGCAATCCCACTACTGGGCATGTACCCTGAGAAAACCATAATTCAAAGAGTCATGTACCACAATGTTCATTGCAGCTTTATTTACAATAGCCAGGACATGGAAGCAACCTAAGTGTCCGTCAACAGATGAATGGATAAAGAAGATATGGCACATATATACAATGGAATATTACCATAAAAAGAAACGAAATTGAGTTATCTGTAGTGAGGTGGATGGACCTAGAGACTGTCATACAGAGCGAAGTAAGTCAGAAAGAGAAAAACAAATACTGTATGCTAACACATACATATGGAATCTAAAAAATGGTTCTGACGAACCTTGGGGCAGAACAGGAATAAAGACGCAGACATATAGAATGGACTTGAGGATACGGGGAGGGGGAAGGGTAAGCTGGGACGAAGTGAGAGAGTGGCGTGGACATATATACACTACCAAATGTAAAATAGATAGCTAGTGGGAAGCAGTTGCATAGCACAGGGAGATCAGCTCGGTGCTTTGTGGCCACCTAGAGGGGTGGGATAGGGAGTGAGGTAGCAAGACGCAAGACGGTGGAGATATGGGGATATATGTATATGTATAGCTGATTCACTTTGTTATAAAGCAGAAACTAACACACCATTGTAAAGCAATTATACTCCAATAAAGGTGTTAAAAATAAATAAATTTTATTAAGGCAGTTTGAGCTTTTTTAAAATCTCTAACAAATTGTACAGTGTAACATTTTAACCATTATCAGTTCTATTTTGAGATTATTCCTTCTAATAAAATTCATTAAGACTAGGGGGGAAAATCCTTGATAAAAATCTGTTGTCAAGACTTCTGGACTTCATCTGTGTCCTTTTTGGATGTGTCAGTCGGAAGGTGGAACCAGGACAGCCTCATCGTAGTCCAGTTACAAAGGGATAAACAGAAACTTCAGGGTGATACTTAACATATCCTGTTATCAATGAAATTCTGAGGCACTAATGAAAGAGTTCTTTTGACTCTCCATGCCTCTGCCTTACAGTCAATGAATGATTTAAGCTCTGAAGAGAATCTGGCTGATTAATTTACAGGATAGCTTTCATCTTTGTACATTCTTCTTTTCCTCAGAAAGTGACAACATAGTTATTTTAAATCTCCCTTGAAACCAGTGATAATATTAATCATGTTTTTTAAATGCCTTGCTTAGTGAAATTCTTTCAGTAGCATGTTACTATCCCAGGCATTGAAATAACCTGGTTTAAATTATTAAAGCAAGCTCTCACCATGATGTATATAATAAGCAGATTTATAAGTAGGTTGACCCCCACAAAATCCCTTTCTTAGCATTTAGAACCTAAAAAAATGGCAGATTCATGTGAGTCAAGCTGAAAGGCTTTGTTTTCAAAGTTAAGGGGTTGGGGGGCTTCCCTGGTGGTGCAGTGGTTGAGAATCCGCTTGCCAATGCAGGGGACACGGGCTCGATCCCTGGTCCAGGAAGATCCCACATGCTGTGGAGCACCTAAGTCCGTGTGCCACAGCTACTGAGCCTACACCCTAGAGCCTGTGAGCCACAACTACTGAGCCCATGTGCTGCAACTACCGAAGCCTGCGCACCTAGAGCCCGTGCTCTGCAACAAGGGAAGCCACTGCAGTGAGAAGCCCACGCACCACAATGAAGAGTAGCCCCCCAATCGCCACAACTAGAGAAAGCCCACGTGCAGCAACAAAGACCCAACGCAGCCAAAACTAATAAATAAATTTATTTAAAAAAATTTTTTTAAATTAAAAAAGTTAAGGGGGGCAAAAATTATCCGGCAGCGCACAACATGCCAAGATGAGATTATCTTCATGTTAGGATAGAATCAGAAATCCTCATGTCTAGGCAGTAGATCTGATGTCAAAGCCTCAGTTCCCACAGCTCCATATTTAATATGAGTGAGTGAGGTGGGCTGGGCGGACTGCAGCGGCCCCAAGGCACGCCTGGCATCCTTCCCTCAGGGCTCACTGCTGGACTCGTGCCCACTTTCCCTGAGAAACCCCTGCCAATCGTTTGATCAGAAACTCTGGCCCAGGTGGCCAAATCTACTATTTTTTCAAAAGAAGTCAGAAATCTGGATTTTTATGTGAAATTTTCTGACTTTTAATTCCTGCCTGAGGGCTAATTCCAGTTTATAACTCTTTATATGAATGACATGATAAAATAGAATAGCAAAGTCATGTTGTACTGACTATAGACCAGTGTTCTCAAAGGGCAAGTGGAGTGAATGCACTCAGGAGATACTTTTAAATTTGTATTGTGAAAAAAAAAAATGGTTCTGAAGAACCTAGGGGCAGGACAGGAATAAAGACTCAGACATAGAGAATGGACTTGACACGGGGAGGAGGAAGGGTAAGCTGGGACAAAGTGAGAGAGTGGCATGGACGTATATACACTACCAAATGTAAAATAGCTAGCTAGTGGGAAGCAGCCGCATAGCACAGGGTGATCATCTTGGTGCTTTGTGACCACCTAGAGGAGTGGGATAGGGAGGGTGGGAGGGAGACACAAGAGGGAGGAGATATGGGGATATATGTATATGTATAGCTGATTCACTTTGTTATACAGCAGAAACTAACACACCATTGTAAAGCAATTATACTCCAATAAAGATGTTTAAAAAAACTTTGTATTTGTGTATATATATATGGCATACATAATAATTAGAACAATGGCATCTATATATTAAATGGTAAAGAGTAATTTATAAAGAATAGATATAATCTGGAGAGAGAATGGGAACACACAGGAAGACATTTTAAAACATTTTACAGATAAAGGTGTAGAATCAAGAAAGTTCAGAGAACTTCTGATGAAGAAGTCCTGGGGCCACAGTTCTCAAACTTGGATGTACCTAAAAAACATTTCAGATGCATATTCCTAGGCCTCACACCATGGTATTCTCATGCACTAATCTAGGATGGGAGTGAGAAATCTGCCTTTTTAACAAATGCCCTAGTGGTTTTGAGTCAAAAAGCCCATGGACCAGACTTAATAAACACAGGCATATTGTTAGCAGAGGCTCTTCCGTCAAAAGATACTGGGTTCAAATCTTGCCTCTGACATTGATCAGCTACAGGGCTTTGAGAAAGTGAACTTTAACATCTCAAAGCCACAATTTTCTCATTTGTAAAATGAGCATAATAATAATAATGGCTACCTCATAAGTTTGTAAAACAGTGCTTATCACATAGCAAAGGTTTAATAAATATTAGCTATTTCGTTATGATGGATTTATTCTTAAGTCCTGTGGGAGGCATCACAAATGTTCCTAGGGCAAGGTGAACCATCACCCTTGTGGCCTTTGTCATCCATCTTACAAAGAGACTTTGGGTGCGACCTGTCCCTTTTATCCCACCTTCCTTTTTCTCTTTTTTCTCAAATTATTTTCCTCTTCAAAGCTGCCCTTGAAGTTCTTTTTAACTTGATTTCATCTATATAAACATATTCAGACATGGGCACTCGTGATACTACTGTCTCTACTTATGAATATGTTAGAACTTTTCCTTAATAATAAGTTTTTAAAACACATTATTCACTTGAACTGCTCCAAACACCCTCCCTAAGGATGGCTCTGAGTAATAGCACGTGAAATTTACACCTGGGCAATGAATTTCAGGCACCATCTCTGGAACTACTACCACATGTGAATCACTGGAGAGCTGATATGACAACAATACATACAAGGTGTGAGGCTTATTCATGTCCCTAGCGGGACCCTCTGTGAAGAATGTCAACCATCCCAGCACATACAATGCCAATTTGTCAGAGCTACGGGAGTCAGTTTTTCCAGGCAGACTGTGATCTCACTGCTGGGATAATCCAGCTCACAAGGACCTGTCTGGGGCCCTGGGGCCAAATCTCCAACTCCTGTCAAGACTCCCCACATGGGCTTCCCTGGTGACGCAGTGGTTAAGAATCCACCTGCCAATGCAGGGGACACGGGTTCAAGCCCTGGTCTGGGAAGATCCCACATGCTGTGGAGCAACTACTGAGCCTGCATTCTAGAGCCCACATGCCACAACTACTGAAGCCTGCACACCTAGAGCCCGTGCTCCTCAACAAGAGAAGCCACCGCAATGAGAAGCCTGCTCGCTGCAACATAGAGTAGCCCCTGCCAGATGCAGCTAGAGAAAGCCCACGCAGCAATGAAGACCCAGCACAGCCAAAGATAAATATTTTTTGAAAAAGACTCCCCACAGACAAAAACAGATGATTATAGGAACAAAGTAAAAAGAATGTAGACAGATGATGATGATAATAATATTCATTATTACTAGTGGGAAAGAAATTTAAAGCACTTGCCTGAATTTCCATAGCTCAGTGCCAACATTTTTGTAAAAAGGTACTAGATCAGTGCCTCTGCTTTCTTATGTGTATTTTGGAAATAATAATAGAACGTATCTCATAGGTTGTCATAAGAAATAAATGAGGTTGTATTTTTAAAGTGTGTCCCTATCAAAATATCAATGGCATTTTTGCACAAATGGGAAAACTCTATCCTAAAATTCATATGGATTCTCAAGGGACCCAAATAGCCAAAGCAATCTTGGAAAAGTAGAACAAAATTGGAGATATCACACTTTCTGATTTCAAAACATATCACAAAGCTACAATAATAAAAGCAGGGTGGTGTTAGCATAAAGACAGACACCAAAATCAATAAAATAGTATAGGGAGCTCAGAAATAACATAGTTTCCAGCCTGTATATATGAGGCATTTAATAAATGTACCACCATCACCGTCACTAAGCTTGCTTATAATTACCCATTTTTCTCCCAGCCTCCTTTTCAGTATGCTGCACACTGATGCCAGTCATTTATTTCAGGTTCATTTCTTCACTTCTTTTATAGACTTTGAGTTTGGCAAGTGTTGAGTAGGTATAAGGAGACCTGTGATTTAGGCAGGGATTAAGTGAGGAAGAACAGGTTCCAATCTTATTAGGCCCCAAGGACTCAACCTGACAGAATCTTTTCTACCTTCCAGGGTTTTGAATAGAAATGAAGGAACTTATCTTTGTCCCACCATTGGGAGTTACTGGATGAGCAGTGGTGGTCAGCAAGTCTATAGGCGAAGCCATAGCTCACACAAAGCCAATTATGACCCCTGGGCGCTGTTCACAACTTTATATAGAGTCTTCAGCATACGGGAGGCCAAATGGGGTTTGTGCTCTTAAATGTCACACTCCTGGGTACATTCTCAATATCTGACTGCACAGAGAATGAAACAGTCAAACAGTGTAAAGGAGAATTTTATTGTGCCGGTAATTTCAGAGCATCCTTGAGGTCAAGAAATAAAATGTTGGGCAGACAACTCAGACGTCAAGGCCTGCGCATGTGTTTTTCACTGCCTTCAGCTACAACTACTCCTGGAGTTCCAGAGGGGCTTAACAAGAGCCAAGAAAATTTCCGAGGTTTATTGGCAACTGCCAGAATTCTGGGTTGACATTCTCTCCGAGGAGTTTTATTATTTTTTTAAATTTTTATTGAAGTATAGTTGATTTATAATATCATGGAAGTTTGAAGTGTACAGCACAGAGAGCAACGTTATTTGATGTCCCAGGTAGAAGCTGTTTGCTTTTTTCTTCCCTAATATAGCTACAATTTAAATATAGTCAACTGTAATGACCAAATTTGAGTTTCATTTCATGTTGCAAAATTTGTTAGTCCCACTTTACTTCACTCATGCCATTGTAAAAGTCTACTGCTGCTGAGTTTTGTTTAAAGGTCTATGTGTGGGAGATGGTCTGTCTTCAGTCCTGTTTTTCACCAGGAGATACTTATAAATTCATCAACCTGCAAGCAGGTATAACTCTTACAAACACAGCCAAGGAAGGGGTGCCAGCCATGACGTGCTGTCGATGCCATCACAGGTGGATTCTATTGAAGCTGCCCTTCTCTCATGACTCAACCCTACCCGAGGCGGCTGGTGACTGTTCCCACACTCACACACTATAACAGGGAGCTGTCACCTCACTGATTACCCAGATCCTTGGTGTCTGCAGCTCTATACTGGAGACCCTAAGGCAAACTGAGCTTTCCAGGGAATTTACACAAAGGGAGAGTTTTCTGTTTTCCCAGGAACTGGGCCATGATGAAAATCAGAATGATACTGGTGCGCCCCCTCACCACCTGCCAAGGAGTCATGGGATGATAAGCATTTAGGTAAATAAATAGGTACCAGCTGCTGGTGTGCACAGCTCTGGACTTCAGTGGATATGAGTTCTGGATGTCTTAGAGAAGCTGACACATCAGGGGCTGGGTCTGTGCTACAGTCTCAACTGGAGGTTAGTAACCTGGGGTTCCTGGGCTCTCCCCAAGGGGTATCTGAATGTGAATGGGAAAAAATGACCTCTATATTGTCATTAACCTTAAAGTCAAATTTGGCACTTCCTTCCACTGTGAATGTAGGCAACAAATCAGTAGAATTAGCAGTGCTTTTTTTTTTTTTTAAACTGAGCAACTTTCATGGTTTGGATGCTTTTTTTTTTCAAATTTATTTATTTGTTTATATTTATTTTTGGCTGTGTTGGGTCTTCGTTTCTGTGCAAGGGCTCTCTCTAGTTGCGGCGAGCGGGGGCCACTCTTCATCGCGGTGTGCGGGCCTCTCACTATCGCGGCCTCTCTTGTTGCGGAGCATAGGCTCCAGACGCGCAGGCTCAGTAGTTGTGGCTCACAGACCTAGTTGCTCCATGGCATGTGGGATCTTCCCAGATCACGGCTCGAACCCATGTCCCCTGCATTGGCAGGCAGATTCTCAACCACTGTGCCACCAGGGAAGCCCTAGCAGTGCTTTTGGTAATAGAAACCACAGACATATTCATATTACACTCAGCTGTCTCAGACATCTCAGTATATCATTTACACTCTTACTAATTCAACAGTTACTATACCCACCACTGGATCTTGTTGTTGAATGCATTAATAAAGATGCACATATATTACAGTATCTTAACTTTTATTAACATTTTTATAACTATATTTAACATATTTTGTTTCCTCTGTATTTAATTTCATTTTTGAAAGCTATTACTCTGAAAAAATGTCCATAGTCTTCACCAGGTGGCAATGGGCCCATGACATGCCAAAAAAGCTTTTAAAAAAAAAGCCCAAGTCTAGAGGAAGGATGTCACCACTGCACTAATCATGGGACAGCTTCTCTCAGAGACTGGATTTAACTTCAGAATCCTACTCAACACAGTGCATCAGACAGCCACCAGCAATCAACTGGAGTTGGCCTCTGAGATGATGTCTATTTACTATCTCTGGTCAGTAAGAATAAACTGACACAATGACAGGCCATCTCCTGGTTCTACAAGGTTCAGGTCCACTTGGAGATTAAGACATAGCCCTGCATTATTATATCTGTCCTGGGATTCTTCTGCCAATGGGGAAGTCTTTTGAACTTTTGCTGAGTATTTGCAATGAGTCCCCAGGTGTCTACAAAACTCCTGAAGAAGACTGGCCCCTGGAAGGAATGATCAGTCACTCAGGGATTTCTGGTCACAGCACTGTGCAAAGATCTTCCAGTGTTCCTTAGGAAGCCATCCTGTGTCCATGTGTCATAACCAGGGCTGCTCCCAGTACAGCAACGAGCATTAAGAAAATATTAAATGCTCCTTACTCATTAGTGAATAGGCACTGGCCCGAGCTCCCTGCACGCCCTTCCACCTCTCCAGACACCCTGGCCCCAGGAAGCCCTCGTGGGCGCTAAAGCAGAGGACCCCTGGAACTGGCTAAGTCTCCAGCTGCCTGAGGTTGTCTTGCATGTCCCCCCTCCTCCACCCACCTTCTACCATTGTTGCCAGAGCATGTCAGACCCCAGCCTTCCTGGGAGAGGGACTGTCATCCTGTAGGGAAATATGCCCACTGCCCACCTGGACACCCCAAGTCTGTAGTGTCCTGCTTGCCTTCCCTCAAGGGTCACTTTCGCATGGCCTCATTGGGTCCATAGTGCTGAAATATTCTGACTGTCCTCATGGTCATAGCTACCCTCCCCTGCCCCTAAATCTCTGCCACTTTCACAAGGGAAAGTACTTGCTGAGATGATTGTGTAAAGGACCCCTGTGTCACTTCTCTACATTTTTCTAAAAATACTACCACCGGATGAACTGAATGAAATTCACAAGGAGGGGCAATGTTGCATAGAAGGGGAGGCAGCTCATAGGCACTTTCCCTCTACCATGTCAGCTGTCATTCACTGAACCAAACCTCTCACTGGAACTCAAGCACTGTGGTCCTTGGAGGACTGAGGCCATGGCATTCTCCTCGGTTCTGAGCACATGTCTAAAACAACTGAATCTACTAAAATCTAGACTCGGACCTCTGAGTGAAAGTGGCTAAATAGCAGCTCTCCAGCACCACCTATGATACCTCCCACCCTGAAGTGGGGGCCTTTTTCCTAACTCACAGCACATGTATAGGTAGATGGCTTCATTCTTGCTTTAAAGTAAGGAAATTAACACAAAACTTTGGAAATTTCTCTGTCGATCCAAGAATGTCCCACCCAAACATTTTCTTCACAGCCTGTCATATTATTTCAGACCCTAAATGATGAACAATGCCTTCTGGACATTATTCAACAATAAAATGTGTGCCAATCTCTGTGGTGTGCTGCTGAGCTGTTGCTAAGGCAGCCGTGCTTGTGTGCCAGCCGGGAGTGGCTTTCCGGCTGCTTCAGTGGGCTGGGCACTGGAGGTCAAAATAGCTGAGTGGATTTTCTCTCTGCCACTTCCCAGCTGCTTTCCCCTGGGGGAACATTTGGGTTTCCAAGCCTCAGCTATTTATCTCACCCGAAGTTGGTGTGAGGTCTAGAGGAATGTAAAAGGCCCAGCCCAATGGCTAGCATATAATAAAGACCCTGTCATTTGTTATTTTTGTTGTCTTAATGCTCTTTGGTATTTGACTGAGCCAAAGCGCTGAGTGCAGGCAGAGTATTGGTGCATTTTGAAGGATACAGGGAAGGCTCAACCCTGTCATTATGTCATTGTTGCCTGAAATTCTCCATTAGAGAGGCATTCTTGGGGTTAATAACTTTTTCCAAAACACAGATAACTCTAGGGTGTAGTTCATTAAACTATTGGCACTCATTTGCACTGATAGGATATGTGTGATTGGGACAAAAATATAACATGTGATTGTCCAGAGCTTCCCCTCCCCTGGAGATTGGCGGTGAATGAGGTGAAATATGATTTGAGAGAGAAAGAGAGAATGGGGGGAGGGGCGGGCCTGAAGTCTGGAGCCCACCTTCCACTGTGCGGCCTGAGAAGGAAGAAAGAGTGCTTTGGAGAAGCACTAAAAAGAGAAAACCTGAAGCGGTTAAAGTTTTGGAAGAAAGTTGGGAGAAGGGGGAAAAGGGACTCTGATGAATCACTGCTGTGATGGACATAATCCTTGTTTCAGTTGGGGTTCTCCAGAAGCAGGGCTATGATGGAGCCTGGGTTGCGAAGATTTATCAGTCCGTACACCTGGGAAGGGACGTGGGTGCCCTTGAAGGAAGGACTGGCCTGGCCTCCAAGCCTCAGCCAATCAGTGTGGAGGTCGTCCAAGCCTCGGCCAATCACTGTGGAACTCAGGCGAGGCCACCACCCCCCCCCCCCCAGGCCCTCCCACTCCGCCTCTCTCAGTCTCCATCCGTCCTTCAGTCCCTCCGTCCGTCTGGGAAGAGCTGGCTGCTGACTAGACTCCTCGGCTCTGTGACTCTCACATCCTCCCAGCCCAGGGCTGGGAGCCCCATTTCCGCACCCATTTGTTGTGCGCTTCCTCCATTGCTCCGTCGTGCGGTTCCTCCATTACTCCGTCGTGCGGTTCCTCCATTGCTCCGTCGTGAGCCTCGCTTCCTGAGGGAAACCTGGCAGAGGGAGGTGAGTGGACAGAAGGCAGCCACCACCGCTGGGCTGGTCACAGTGGCAGCTACTATTCATTGTTGTCCTCCTTCACTGTCCATTCTAAGCTCCCCTCGTCCCCAGCCACCCCCTCTGCTGGCCTCGGTGGCCTAGCTGGTGCCACGACCTACCCAGACCTTTATTTCCAAGAGGCCTCAGGTTCTGGTCACCATGCTCTTCTTGGGTGGGGTCTGGTACACATGCCCATTTTACCGTCACGGTTGGGCAAGGGAATGTCAGCGAGTGCCCAAGGGGGGCGCACCTATATTCCTCACGGTCCCCACTGCGTGACAACAGGCCAGCCTCCTTCTGATGACAGAGGCAATTACCTGCACCAAGATGCTTAAGTTCTCTTCTTCGTCTTGGTCCCTGGACACAAGGAGCCCAAACTGCCCCAGTGGAAGCCATAGCTTATAATTCAAGAGACTCTTGCTGTGTCCCCTGGCCGGAGTGTGCCTGCTTTGAGTACCAGGTCTTCTAACCCTGCAGAGCCTGGAACTGAAGGAGCTGGGTCACTCAGAGTGACAGTGAGTGGGTCAACTCCTGCTTCCACTCTTGTTCCTGATCTCATCTATTCTTTCTCTTGGAGACAAAGCATGTAAGTTCTTTTATTTGATGAGTATGCTGCACCCTAGAGATTGGGACCCCATCCTATCAGAGTAATGCCTCTGCTGGTGCTTCAGCTGTGCCCTTAGCAGGCTGTTTCAGTGCTCTCTCAGGCAAGCAGCTTCTGAGAGATTTGGAATGTGCTGCAGCCCGTGGATCCCATGATCCTGGGCCTACCCTTGCTCCTCCTTTGCTGGGAAGTTGTCCCATGGTCTGATGTGATGTTGTATAGAATCTCATACCAGTGGATCAAACACTCTGTAAGCCCTTAGATAGTGGTCTTGGCTGAGGCCTACAGGTGGGAAAGACACATCTGTATCCAGAACACATGTATATTCCTGAACTTCTGGCTTTTCCCAGATTGAAAGGGCCCAGTATAGTCAATTTGCTGCCAAGTTAGCCACTTGGTCTCTTCAAGGAATGGTACCATACTGGGGGCTCAGTGCTGGTCTCTGTTCAACAGTGGCAATTTTCAACCGTAGGCCTTTTTTCTTCCACTGAAAAGGGATGACCAGTAGGTATATCAGTCTTGGAAAATGAGGGTGCATACTGCTGGCCCATGCATCACCTCCATCTTTGCCACTGTGTTCAGAATGGCTGCTTGCATCACAGCCTGGGCCTACTGTAGAGCCCTTTCCTGCTTTGCAGCCCTCAAATCCATAGCCACTCACCTCACTCAGTACATGGACCATGAAACTCTCACTAGCTATAGAACACAACGTCTTTAGAACCCAAAGAGGTGTACCAGGCATTGTGTGTCCTTCTTCATGGTAGGTGGTGAAGGATGTAATAATTTGTCTTTCCCCTAGGAGGGGATTTCAGCATGCCCCTGACCACTGGACCATAAAAGTTTAATGGATGAAGCAGGCCCCTATATATTCAGTTTATCTCCCGTCTTCTGGAGCACCTGTGAAGGTCTTACCAAGTCCACTAGGCTGCTGGTCACTTCTTGTTCATCTGGCCTAATTAACATAATGCCGATAGATGTCACAGGTAAATATCATGTTCTGAGGAATACCAGGATAGTCCAGATATCTCCTGTAATATATCTATGTAATATATATGACAGAGGGCAGAAGTTTACATAGCTCTGGGGTAAAACTTAAAATGTATATTGTGGTCCATTTGTTATGAATGTGAACTATCTCTGATCCCCTTTCTTGACTGTAATAGAAAAAAATGCATTCACCATGTCAAGACCACATGCCATATTCCTGAGGCCCTGTTACTTTCTCTAGCAAAGATACCACATCTTGCCTGGTGGCTGTAATTTAGGCTCCTGTGTGGCCGTGCTTGTTGTGGTCTGTAGCAGGAGTCAGCAAACTCGAGCCTCAGCGTCACATCCAGCCCTCTGCCTATTTTTGTACATAAAATTTATTTTATTTTAAAAATACGTTACTGTGAAAAAAAAAATATATGTTACTGTGTTTTATTGGGAGCCACTTTACAAATTGTCTATAGTTGCTTTCATGCTACAACAGCAGAATGGAGTAGTTGAAACAGAAACTATATGGCCAGCAAAATCTGAATATTTATTATCTGGTCCTTTATGGAAAAAATTCATTGACCCCTGATCTACAGTAATCTTCCACGATCCATCTGGTTTCTTCAGGGCCTGGATTAGCAAATTAGATGGAGATATTTTGGGGACCACCACCCCTGCATCTTTTTTATCCTGAAGAATGACGCTAATCTCTGCTTTTTCTCCCAGGATGCAGAATCACTATCTTGAGGGGCGAAGGGGTTCAGAGCCTTCCGTATGGCTTTTCCCATGACAGCTGTTACCCCACAGACCAAGGACTGGGAGTTACTGCAACTGCCAAGTATGTCAATCCAGTTGTACATTTGGTGAGAGGTGAACAGAGCACAGGGTGGGTTCACTGACACAGTAGACCACTAAGCCAGGACTTGGCTAGGATTTCATTTATTATCTAGTCTCCATATCACTTCACTGTAATCAAGGGCCTATGGTAATGTTTCAAGTCTCTGTGTATCAATGTCTACTCAGATCTGGTTCCAACAGTCCTTTAAATGTCTAGGAATTCCCCTTTCTCCATTGCACAATTATGTGACAAATGCCACTGATGCCCTCAAGAGGGAGAGCTTCTGCTTTGTCTTCTGGGGTGGGGAGATGGAGGGGTAATAGCTCTTAGTAGTGTAGATGAGCAGCTTCTATACGTCTGTAGGCTCAGCAAGTTCAGAGAAGTCTGAGAGTCAAAATCTCAGGGGCCTTCACTGGGTATTGAAGCCTGCTGAACTTGGCCCTTGGCTTTCTCCACCCTCCTAGAGGAGATGAGACCTTCTTTGTATACACCTAAAGAAGCCCTCTGGCTTCCATGTCTGGCTTTCAATTGCCTCTTACTCAGCCCTTTAATGTTCATTATATTTCTGTAGAGCATCATTGGCACTTAGCAATCGCTCCAGTACTCTTATCCATGCAGCTGCTCTTTTCTCCATACATCTCAAACGCCTGATAAATCATTCTAGCTAGTTCATTCCCTTCTACCAGTACATGCTCCCACAGGTGAAAGTTTTAAGTTGGGCTGCCACCTTGCCCCAGGGATGTCTGTGTTCCTCCTGTCACCAGTGATTGGTGTCCTCACTGCCAGCCCAAGGTGATTGATTGATAAACTGCTCCAAAACCCCATCTTATTGCCTACTTTCTTGGACCACTCCTGGTACCAACTCTCATAGCTTGGCTTCTCTGGAAGTAGATGCCGAGATGCAGTTTGGAGTGTAGGATGTTTATTAGGAATCAACACCTGTGAAGGGAAGAAGACAAAAACGGGACTGGAAGAGGACAAAGTTGAACTGCAGCGCAGGCTCAACATAGCCTTGGCCAGTTGGCAAGGAGCTGTGGAGAGAGTGTTCTGTGCCGAACCAGAATGAATGTGCCTTTAAATCCCCAATTTGCTCAGTCGGAGTGTGGGCTGCCTTGAAAAGGGAGAGAACTCAGGAGAAGCAGCTCCCTGCAGCTGACTGCACCACATGTTCCTTCCCCAACTCCCAGCTGGGAAGCAAGTCCTTCTTTAAAGGGGGTCTGGGCCACCCCTCTGTGTGTCTACCCCAGCCCCTTTCTCGGTAAAGGAAAGAACTTGAGTTATTGTAAAATGATGTTTTGGCTTGTTAACATTTGCTTCTTGAATGTGACGCCCCTCAGAGTCTTCAAGGAAAAAGCATAATGGCTGAGGAACTGAGGAGGAATCAGTGCTCTAGAGTTTGGGCAACAGCAGCTTATAGGAATGGAAAGAGACAGAGCACTGGGAGAGGCACTGGGTTCTTGGCAGAAGACATAGTTAGGAAGGAGAGGGAAGAAAGGGGAAGAGGAGGGTCCAGGAGTCAGAATTTGCCTACCTTACAAGACTGCCTTGTGTTCAAAAAAAAAAAAAAAAAACAGATAAAAACAGGGGTGAACGAGGATGAGGAGCAGTTGGAACCCTCACCCGTTGCTTTGGAAAAGAGTCTGGCAGTTCTTCAAAGGTTAAGCATAGAGTTAACGAATGACACATAAATTCCACTCCGTTATATACCCAAGAGAACTGAACCTTTATGTCCACACAAAAACTGGCACATGCATGTTGACAGCAGCATTATGAATAATACCCCCCAAAATGGAAACAACCCAGCTGTCAATCAGTTGATGAGTGGATAAACATAATGTGATATGCTCATGCAATGGAACATTATTTGGCAATAAAAAGGAATTAAGTATGGATACATACTACAACCTAGATGAACCTTGAAAACACTATGCAAAGTGAAAGAAGCCAGTCACAAAAGACCACATATTCTCTGATTGCATTTTTATGAAATGTCCAGAACAGGGAATCTATAGAAATGGAAAGGAGATAAGTGGTTTCCAGAAGCTGGGGAAAGGGGAAACGAGAAGAGGCTGCTGATCAGTGCAGGGTTTCTTCTTGGGGTGATGAAAATGTTCTATAATTCATTGTGGTGGTTGCACAATTCTGTGAAAATACTAAAAACCATTGAATTGTGTACTTTAAATGGGTAATTCACACGGTATGTGAATTATTTCTCAATAAAGCTTTAAAATAAGAAAATATTTCAACTAAAAAAAGATGGCTTTGCATTGACCCTGACCAGAGCTATCTCTGAAAGGCCTTAAAATCTCAGAACTTGCCCAGCCCTTCCTGAAGTGTGAATACCATTGGTTTCTTTTAAATTGGGAGACTATATAAATCAAAATAAAATAAATTATGGAAAGGCATCTATAATACTTAAAAACTCGAGATTGATAATGTGAGAATGTGATGTATTTTATATCAGTTTTTAAGTTTAAATTTCTAAGATTTCTCTTCCAATACTTGGAATTTTTTTAAAGTTAAACACCAGAAATTTGAGCAAACTGTTGCAAAGAGGTTAGTGATGTCTGAGAGATATTTGTGACTGTGGCATTGGCAGTTGAGCTTCCCATGGGTATGAGGAAACTTTCCTATTTATTGTAGCCGAGGATTGTGCAGCTCCCTAACACCAGAGATGCATGAGCTAATCCACTCCCCTACCCACCCATCCATCCATTCATCCACCCACCTACCTATCCACCCATCCACCCATCCACCCATCCACCCATCCACCCATCCATCCATCCATCCATCCATCCATTCATCCACCCACCTACCCATCCACCCATTCATCCATCCAGATACCAGTACCTACCGTGTGTTAGACCCTGTGTGATTGTTGGAGACACAATGAAGAACACAGTAGTCACCATATTTCTCCTTAAGTTTAGACTATAGTGGTAAAGAAATAAGATAAAAAGGTCGTTGAAACACAATGTAGTTCACACGCTATAAGAGATGAACATAGGAGTTATGAATAAACATAGGTCCACCTTGATAAATCAATCCACTCAGTGCTCACCTCATCCAATCATCTTTCTGTATAGATGAACTCCTTCAATTTTCTCTCTTCCTCTTGCTCTTTAATAACCATTTTCCCTTATTCAATTAACTTTAAGATATATTTTGTTAGTGAGTAATCAGAATATCAAATTCTAACTGTATACATTAATAAAGTACTCCTGTGATATTATCATTTTGTGTCAGATCCTTGCTGCTATATTATAAATAGATGACCATACTGTCAAGATCACAGTCACATGGATGTTCTAGAAATATTTTAGCAAGAATCTCAAGTTTATTGAAATAATTGTATTAATTGCCTTCTCTTCTGAGACCTGGGATTTTTCTCCCCCTAGTAACTTTCTTCAGAGAAAGTTTTATTGCCTAGCCCTATGTATTTGTCTCCATCTGTCTTAGATGGCTGTTTGGGGTTTTCCTATGTGCTTTTAGTGGTTCTGTGAAATTGTTTGCCATTACTTCCTCAGCTCTGTCATGATTTGAGATACTTTGAAAGAAGAGTAGTTCGTTGCTGTCTGCATTATGTTGACCACATCCTCACCTGTATCAATTTACTTCAGAGTTCCTTTTTTAACCACAGTATCAATCTCGAGATTTTAAATATTACAGATGCTTTTCCATAATTTATTTTATTTTGATTTATATAGTCTCCCAATTTAAAAGAAACCAATGGTATTCATACTTCAGGAAGACCTGGGCAAGTTCTGAGATTTTTGAGTCCTTTGAAATAGGGCACTGAAGGAGGTGGGCTATTTCTAGTTTTCTTTGTAATGTCTCAGCAATGAAAATTTGGAAGTGAGAAGAATTTAAGAAATACTGTATAGATAATAGATATCACTTTGAGAGATGATGAAAAGGGCAATTGAGTGCTATTGATTTATATGATAAAATTTAAATATTTTAAAATAATTTTTGCAATAAAGACCCCATTATAAAGTTTGGACATAATATTTAAATTCCACGGTTTGTTTCCAATCTAAGTATTGCTTTAAAAAGTTATTGACAATTCTAGTTGTTTCTGCCTCAGCAGGGCAGTTTCCTCAAATTGAAACTAATTAAGGAAACAACTTTAATTATTCAAGAAAGATTGTCTAATATACTATCAATAGAACTGAAAATATGTAAAAATCTTGATTAAAACTACATAATTAGTGGTTCTATTGAAATAAAGGCCAAAAAATAGTGTGAAATAAATACAAAACACATTGCAAATTATGCACATCATTATTTTATTACTCTTCCAAACACCACCAAACCATCCATTATACACAATAATTTAATTCTTTTGTGTTTGGTATTTTGCCATCTTTCAATTTTACATTTATTTATCTGTTTTTGTCATTAAGTTTATTTTTCAAGGTAGGAGAAGAGAACATATTTTATTTAACAGTTTGTTAGTTTGATTTATAGCTTCTACATAGTGTATGGAACTATATGTAAATATGGCTTCTTTTCTACCCCCAAATATTAGCATACTATGTACATCACTCTTTTTCCACGTAATATACCATTTTGCAAATCTTTCCATATTAGCATACGGGGAAGTTTCTGAATCTTGGTAAACAGCTGCATAGCATTCCATCGTTTGAAAGTACTGCAAATTATTATTTAGTCCACGTCAAGAAGGACATTTGGTTTATTTCCTGTCTGTTACTATTATAAACAAAACTACATTGAATAAACTTCTACATTTATCATTTTGTTTGTGTGCAAGTAAGTCTGTGGGGAAAAAAATGACAAGAAGTGGGAATGCAGCGTTAAGAGTTATGGCAGTGTTTCTCTCCTAGTGACCTTAAGGGAGTGCAAATTCGTCATTGTTCAGGACTGTCCTGCTTATTGTAGCGTGTTCGCCGTAGCTATTCTTCCTCTGCTAAATGCCAACAACACCCTCTAGTCTCAGAGGTCAGCTGATGTGTGCCCTCTCACCTTTCCAGCTGCCTCCGAGCAGCTACCTACCAAAACGTACTAATGGACCATTTGTAGGGAATTGGTTAGATAAATTATGATATATCCTTATAACGAAATATCATTTGGCCTGTAGTTAAACGTTCTTGTATGTTAAATTCTGTTCTGAGCACTTTAAATCTTAATATGCCTTTGATCTTCAAGATACTCTTATGAGACAGATGGTGTTGTTACATTCTACAAACATAGAAACTGTTGGATCCAGAGATTAAATGACTTGCCCAAGGCCACATAGCTGATAGGCATGGGAGCTGGGAGTGGAACCCAGGCAGTCTGACTTCAAAGCCCACATGTTTGACCCCTCCTCGGTCCTCTCTTAAGAAGCAGGAGGCACAAAGCAATGTGGATGTACTGAACACGACTGAACTGCACAGCTAAAAATGGTTGAAACGGCTGATTGTATGTTATATATATTTTACCACAATTTTTTTATAAATCCTATTTTTTAAAAAACAGGAAAAAACATAAAGTGAGGCAGATCTCGTCCTAATCCAGAGAGAAGACCATGAAGAAGTAAGTGGAGAGGGAAGGGGAGAACAGTAAGTAAAGCATCCCTCATTTTTCATTGTCTAAATAATTTTGTGTGTGTGTCTGTAACGTGAGTATATATGAAATATACATTCATAGGTAAGGCATCATATGTGCACAGAAAAATATCTAGAAGATAAACATCAAATTGTTAACTGTGATGACTTGTGGTTAGAGAGATTAGAGAGGAAGGACTTTAAAACTCATATCCTCCTTTAATTTTTAGGAAAAAAATTACAATGAATGAACATGACTTTGGGAATGAAATAGACAGAGAAGATATAATAGGGGCCCGCAGAAGACACCCATCTCTACATCCCACACACCTTCCTCTCCCAGGGGCTTTCTTTCTGTCCTCCATCCTCAATGCTTCTTTACCAGGGACAGGGGCCAGTGTCCGATTGGTCAGTTTGTCTGAAATTACCTATCGGAAATCCCCTTTCACTCTCTGGGTTTGCCCAGCACTGGACCTTGGAATTTCTTTGTCTTCTTCCCTTATATACTAATCTGTCTTGGAATATTCCAAGGGCTGATTATAAAATGGACATTTTGTATCCTACCAATAGTAACTGGTGTATGCTTATATGTAAAACAGCTTAAAATTTTAACTAAAAGCAGACCCTGCATGGAACACAAATGCTACAAGTGGTGGGGCATGTCTGGCAGAATGTTCCCAAAGATAGTGTCACCTCATGATACAATAAAATGAAAACAACTCATTTCTTTGGGTAACATTTTAACTTTTTCTTTATGAGTCAAAATCATAATTTTCCTGGGCTATAGAACCCTCCAGAGTTATAAGGTGGGCTAGAGGTTTGGCTCTCCGACATCTGTGTTCATATCCCCTCCATCTCCGTGACAGCTAACATTGCCTCACTGTCAGCAAATGTGGACCCTGTGTTCCTTCCTCTGCTCCTCATCACACCCCTCCCACCTGTGCGCCTGCTGTCTTCATGCTGCCTGCCTTCCCTTCTTTTCTCCTTTCTCTCTTCTCCCACGCTTCCCCTGCTCTTCTCCTCTTGGGTGCCATGGCATATCTGGAAAAGAGAACATTTTAAAGATCATTTTGTTCCAGGAACTGATACCTGGAATTTTATCTTTCAGACTCTCTCTGTTCTCTCTTATTCTTTCTCTCCTGATTCCCTCTCTTTCTCTTGCAAAGTTTTTTGCTAACTGGCATTGTATCGTTTGTTTTATCAAGTAAGGGGAATGTTTGGTTCTTTGCTAGTATTTGTTTGCCTGTTATTATGCGTCCATTCAAATACATACTGATGCAATATTTTCTAAAATATTCTTAGGCTACAGCATATATAAATGTTCTTTATGGATTCACACTCAAGCCTTCATTGCTTCTTAACATTGTTATGCCTGTTGGTATAATCCACTAGTACATGTGATATTTTTCTTTTATTGTTGCAGAAAACATAACCAAAACTATAATTAGTTGATTGAACAGTGCATGAAATGTGCAACATCATAATCTCATGCTTAGATATTACTAATTATAATCCAGTATAATGAACTCTTTTAAATTATACATTAGTATTATTTATTTCGGCCATAAGAAAGCATACTCTGAGGTTTTTGGCTCTCTGCCTAGACATTTCAGTGTGGATGATAAAAGTGCCAAATTCTATAGTAATATATGTATGTACACACACACACACACACACACGTGCATGCACACACATATTTAATTTTTTTTCACAGATTTCATCCTTGTGTGAGGCAAATGTTCTACCTTATCAATTAAAACCCGTTAGTGAAACTGCTCATTTGGGTAAGGAAACATGAAGTACGTGTAATACCCTGAGGTTTAATAGGTAGTTTCTAGAAAGTTGCATGGCTGTTGCTGTGTAACTGTTACTACAAGGTTGTTATTACTCGATTAGCTCACTGCAGAGAAGTCTTCTACTGAGATTTTGCCATGGATCACTGTCTGCATTTGATAGCTTGTCTCCTCAGCTGTAGGAGTAACCCATCAATTCCCTCTGGAGGCTCAACCCGGGGATGTTGCCATCTTATGCTCTAAGGAAACATCCCAAGTGTGATTAACCTCTTTTAGGCTGGTTAAAAATGAATTTCTAGGGCTTCCCTGGTGGCGCAGTGGTTGAGAGTCCGCCTGCCGATGCAGGGGACACGGGTTCGTGCCCTGGTCCGGGAAGATCCCACATGCCGCGGAGCAGCTGGGCCCGTGAGCCATGGCCGCTGAGCCTGCGCGTCCGGAGCCTGTGCTCCGTAACGGGAGAGGCCACAGCAGTGAGAGGCCCGCGTATCACACACACAAAAAAAAGAATAAAAACAAAAAAAATGAATTTCCACAGCCTAATTTGGAAAAAGAAAACACTTTTTTTCTTACTTGTTGATAATATCAGAAACAACTCTTAAATATGTAGAAGAAATATAACCATTTTCTTGAGTAGTTAGAAACCTGGTGAAAAAGTCACTTTTGCTGAAGCTCTCTGTCATTAAAGGAACTCTTCTCTTGTCTTTTGCCTCAGACCCAGCCCCTAGTTTTGTTTGTTTTTGTTTTTTTGTTTTTGTTTTTTCCGGTAGGCTCTTGTTCAAGTAGCAGAAACCACCTCTCGATAGATTAAGCAAAAAGAGACTCTACCAGAAGAATATAGGTGTCTCCTGAGATTGAAGAGAAGCTGAAGAACAGGGCTTATAATGGACAGAGATCTAGAGGTCCTGGCCTGACCTGCCTTCCTTGCTTGCCCATCTCCCCTCAAAAATCAAAGTACCAGGAGAGAGTAGTTTTTGTTTTGTTTTCTTTTGCTGAATTTAAGTTGTATAAAACTAGTTGTGGGAAATTCCCTGGTGGTCCAGTGGTTAGGACTTGGTGCTTTCACTGCAGGGGCCTGGGTTCGATCCCTGGTTGGGGAACTAAGACCCTGCAAAGTGCGCAAAAAAAAAGAAAAGAAAAAAAAAAAACTGATTGGACTTGATGATAGACTGACTATGGGTGGAGAGGGAAAGAAAGGGACCAGGAATGATCTCCACATTTCTGGCTTCCATAAATACATTGCTAATGGTGCCATTTCCTAAGATTAGGAACATGAAAGAGGACCAGGCTGGCTAAATCTTGGGAGGGGTTAGATGAATGGTTTGGTTTGGTGCATGCTGAATTTGAGGTGCCTTGATACATGAAAAGATGTGAAGTAGGTAACCGGATACATAAGTTGTGCTGCAGCTTTTCTATCTGCATTTCCAGCCTCCTCTCTACCCTGCCTGCTGTCCTGGGAGGCTGACCTGCAGCAGCCAACTCCCTTTGCTTTTGGCTTCAGATTGGGTCGGTTCAATGGAGAGCAATGGCAGGAGATCAGAGGAGGAAAGGGAGTGAAGTGGGTCTTTATTTTCCTGGCTTCTTCCCTGCAGAGTTGTTGTGGGCTGGCTGCAACCCTGAACCAAAGATCACAGCTCTTGTCGGACAGCCTTCTCCACCAAGCCCTCTCTCTCCAGGGTCTGGCTGTGCCCTTGCTTCTTTCAGAATACTGTGCTACCTCTGACAATTTCCCTATAGTCTGTCCACCCACTCAAGTTGCACCAATCTGAGGGTATTATTCATTTCTGCCAGAGTCCTGACTGATACATCCATGCAGAATTCAAAGGACAGGTTCAGGCTGGAGATGTATTTTGTGAATCACCTGTTTGTAGATGTAGCAGAAGCAGATGTGGAGATTAAACTCCTTTGTGGGGGAACAGAGTGGAGAGTGTTTAGGATAGAGCTTCAAGAATCTCTACCTTGCCTCCCACTGAAACAGGGCAGTGAGAAGAAGCCTCACTGAACAGAGCCTCTGGGACCCCCTTGGCTCATTTAAAGGGAGGCTAGGCATCTAGTCTTGACCATCCACCGTGGCATCACACAGCAAGAGAGGGACAGTTCACTAAAGGGAAATCAGAATGATATTAAAATGGGAGAATGGATGCTGGCTGGCTGGATACAATACACACACACACACACATCCACACATACATGCATACATACCTACATACGTTTATTAAAATGGGATACACATATTTCTGCTTTTTCAGCAAGATTATTTCTGCTGTAAGTGACAGAAAATCAAAAATGGTAGTAACATAAACAAGGTAGCAGTTTATTTCTCTATCACGTAAATGAAGTTTGGAGATAGTTCAGGGCTGGTATAGATAGCACTCATGGTTTAAGGATTAAAGTCCCTTTATCTTGTGGTTCCACCATCCTCAGCATACAAGTTCCACTTCATGGTTCAGGATGGCTACTTGTGCTCCAGTCATCTTGTCTGCATTCCAGCCAGCAGGACGTTTTTCAGATGTTGCACATAACAGTTATATCAATACTTATATCTCATTGGCCAGAACTGAGATATATGACCATATCTACTGGTGAGCTATTGAGGAATATCTTTGCTTCAGATGGCAGTGTGCCCAGCATAAAACCAGGAGTTCTAATATAAAGGAAATAGGGGAGAATGGAAATTGGGATACCACTAGTGGTCTTTGCCAAACATGTTATTGTGTAACTTGTTTTCTTTTTCATTCAAAAATTTTTCCAACTCTTGATGACTCTTTACCTGGTAAAGAGCTCATAGCTATGCTGTAATATCCTTCCATGATGTACTGTGTCTTCTAATCCAAATCACCCATGAAAAATATTAGATGACATCAAGGATCCAACACACAGCTAGCACAGCTTAGAAAGATTTCTTAAACCAACTCAGCTCAACTCCACAGATCTTACAACATTAGAGTCAAAAGGGCCTATAGAGAACATCCAGTCTAGGAGATGGAAGAGTGACAGGTCAAGGCACATATTTCAGCAAAGTGCAGCCTGGCTGCAAAAGCCTGCCTCCTGCAGCTAGTTCAGACTTTCTGTGATTTAAAAATTCTAGGGGATCTTTGATGCATGGGCACATTTTACACCCTGCTTTAGGCAGATGTGAATGTGCACATGTTACCCCTGGCTACACATCAATTTCTAGACAGGAATAAACTACCCATTGCTTCTTTTTCTAGGAGGCATATGATGCTGTGGTGAAAGGGGCCATAAATTTCTGTAGGAGATGAAAATCCCACAGTAGGCACTCCTTACCATGTCTTTGGACTGCCTTTTCCCATAGCAAATACGGTCAATTTTGTTTGGGGGGCTGGTAGGGAAGGTAGTCGTTGGCTCAAAGAATTTGGCTCATTAAGTCAGCGTAAAGCAACCAAAAAAAAAACAAAAAACAAAACTTAAGCGATGTGGAATAGAAACAATCTCAAAGTCCAGCCAAAGGTAGGTTGGGAAGTGGGTAGGGTATCAGGATTTTTCTCATTATGATGGATCTATTTACTTCTTATGCAGGCATTTCATGGCTTAAGGGATCAACAGCTACTCTGTTTGTGGCAAATTGTCTTTGAATTCTAGAGTTATCAAACCTTGTCTTAGATACATGACAAAGAATGTAGCATTGTGAAAGGGGCTTATAATAAAAATGGTATCTAGTATATAAGATTTTTGGTGAGAAACAAATGAAACTGTGAATGACAAATAATATTATCAAATTTAGACTGCTCCACCAGTGTTATTTTAATCATCACCTTTTTTGTGTCATGGCTCCAGCCCAGATGTTACTATTTAGCCAGCAGGAGTTATATGTATTAGTCTGATGTAATATTAGGTCCTAGAGAGTCCTAGGTTATTAATCCCAAAGATCTATCTTAGCCAGATGGCCAAAAGGTTGTGTGCAGCTCTGTTCAGTGGGAGAATTAGTGAGTCATCATGAATTCTACCCATTTGTGTGGGTAGAAAGTTGTTTAATTTGAACCTAGCATCAGCAATTAAAGATATCTCTCTGGAACACTTTTAAAAGAACCTAATAATTCTCTAAGGTTATAAAACAGTAACAAGAGTTGGATAATGCCAGAGTTACTTTGGTTCCTGCTAAATTCTGTCCTCTTACCACATTGCTCATTGGTGACAATAGTTGAATAGATCGTGGTGCCAAATTATTACAGATTTTGAATCTCCATGTGATAGCTTGCCACATGCTGACTTGTTTACCAATCCATGAAAATACCATCATACACAAAGTAGCAAGTAGAATGATTGCCTCATATATTATGTAGAAAGTGTCTTCAGGATTTCTTTATGAATAAGATACTGAAACTGCTGAATAATAGCTGTATTAGTTATCCTCTGCTGTGTAACAAATCACCCCAATCCTTAGAGATGTAAAAGTATTCCTGCGGGTCAGGAATTCGAGCACAGCATAGTTGGGTGCCTCTGGCTGCATGTCTATCAGGAGTTTGCAATCAAGCTATCAGCTGGGGTTGTGATCTCATCTAACAGCTCAGCTGGTGGCAGTGCTGGGGTCCACCCTAAAGCTCACTCACAGGGTCATTGACAGGCCTCAATCACTTGCCATTAGGGCCTTTCCATGGGGCTGCCTCATGACATGGCAACTGGCTTTTCATGGGGCCAGTGAGAGAGAGAACCAGAAGCTGGTCTTTTATAATTTAATCCCCAAAGTAACATGTTATCACTTCTGCCATATTTCATTCATTAGAAATGAGCCAATAAGTCCAGTCCACAGGACTGGAGGGAGTACACAAGGGCATGAATATTAGATAGTGGGAATCGTTAGGGATTTTCATAGAGGCTTCCTACAGCAATGGCATTGGAGTTTTATAATTTTGAAATAATAGTTTGGCAGATGGCCTTCATTTTTTAAAATTATTTTGCTTTTACATAGTAGCTAATGTTGAATATTTGTTATTGAAATGAGGCTCTGTGAAGTTAGGTATCTGCTGATAATTTCCTAGAATGTGCTTAATGTCAGCTAAAGTTTTATGGAGGTACTGAGCCTGTAAAATCTACATAGTATTTTTTATAGGTTCATTACAGTTCATCTAGTAAATTCTCCTTCAGTAAATTAAATAATGAACTAATTTCTACTCCTCTCTTTTTTTAAAATTAATGAACAGAAAGTACATTTTACTTGGTAAGAATTTGGCTTATTGTATATTTGGCATGACTGGGCTAAATGTCATATATTCTTCCTAAACATAAGACAAATGTGTGTTTGTGTGTTCATGACTTTAATCTCTAGGCACTTCTATCAATTAGCAGAAGATGCATTATGATAAAACCAACCAATATCATTTTCTTTGCCTGAAGAGCTTCATTTAATATTTCTTATAGCGCAGGTCCTCTGGCATGAATTTTCTCAGTTTTTATTTATCTGATATTTTCTTTGAGTAAAGCATTCTAGCACAACAATTTTTTCTTTCAATGTTTTAAAGATATTGTACCAGTCTCTTCTAGCCAGCATAGTTTCTGATGAAAAGTTTGCTCTCATTCTTATCTTTGTTCTCTGTACATATGTTTCATAATTTGGCTTTTTTTTTTTTTTTTAATGTATGCTCTGCTTGGAGTTTGTTGAGATGTTTGGATCTGTGGATTTATAGTTTTCATCAAATTTGGAAAAATTTCAGCCATTATATCTTCAACTATCTCCCCTCCCCCTTTCTTCTGGGATTGCAACTACACATGTATTACAATCCTTGATATTGCTTAGTCACTGATGCTGTGTGTGTGTGTGCACATGTATGTTAGTCTTTTTTCTCTCTGCTTCACGGGTAAGTTTTCTATTGCTGTGTAACAAATTACCACAAACTTTGAGACTTAAAATAACACCCATTTATCAACTCACAGTTCTGTAGGTCAGAAGTCTGGCACAGTATGTTTGGATTCTCTCCTTAAGATCTCACAAGGCTGAAATCAAAGGGTTGACTGGGGATGAGGTTCTCACCTGAGGCTCAGCATCCTCTTCCAGATTCACTGGTTGTTGACTGGTTCATTTTCTTGGGGTTATAGAATTGAGGTCCCCATTTCCTTGCTGCTTCTCAGCACGTTGCTGGTCTTTGCAAATGGAGGCTGCCCACTTTCCTTTCCACATGGGTTTCTCCATTATCAAGTCAGCAGCAAGTACTTTGAATACTTCTCCTGATTTTGATCCCTGACTTCCTCTCTGTGATCACCCAGAGAAGCTCTGTGCTTTCAAAGGGCTGTGGTGCTCAGCTCAGGCCTACCTGGATAATCCCTCTTTCTTAACATCATCAGTGTCCTCGGATATAACAATCACCAGGGTGGAATCTATCATATTCATAGTCTTGTGGATTATGTTGGGGGTGTACACCCAGGGCACAAAATCTTGGGGGGACATCTTAGAATTCTGCCTACCGTGGATAGTTTTACTGCTATTTCTTCAAGTTCAGTTATCTTTTCTTCTGCGGCATCATACCTGTTATTAATCTCATTTAGTATATCTTCTATCCAGACATTGTATTGTTCATCTCTAAAAGCACCATTTAGGTCTTTTAAAAACCTCCCATTTCTCTCCTCATAATGGTCCTGTTTTCCTCTACCTTCTTAAATATAGACCATATTTATAATAACTGTTTCAACATCCTTGCTAATTCCATCATGTTTTTCATTTCTGGTTCTATGTTTTTTTAATCAAAATTTCTCTTGGTTATAGATAATATTTCCTGCCTCTTTGCATGCATGGTGATTTATGTTTAGATGTTGGACACTGTGAATTTTACATCTCTCAATGTTTGGTTTTGTTGTATTCCTTTAAATTGTGTTGGATTTTGTTTCGGCACACAGTTAAGTTACTTGGAGTCAGTTGGATCCTTTCAACTTTTGCCTTTAAGCTTTGTCAGGGCAAGTCCTGAGCTGCCTTCAGTCAGGAAATAATTTAGCCCTCCCACTAAGGTGGCACACTTTTGATAATTCTTCATAATGCCCCATGTATTAAAAACCTTTCCACCCAGGCTTGTGCAACACAAACCATTCCCAGCCCTGTGTGATCTCTGGGAATTGTTATGCCTTCGCTTTTTCAGTGGGTCTTTTCCTGGCCTTGGGTAGTTTCCTTTCACACAAGCAAACAGTAGAGCTCAGCCAAATACTTGAGGGTGTTTCTCTGCAGATCTCCAGAGCTCTCTCTTTCTCAGGAGCTCCCTCCTTTCTGGTAATTTGTCTTGAAAATTCTACTTGCCTTAGCCAATATCTGCCTTTCAACTCAGCAAGACTTCTGTGGTCTGTTTGGGTTCCCTGCTTTTGTACTGCAGCCTGGAAACTACCTCCAGGCAGTAAACTGGTACAATTATAGGGCTGACCTTGTTTATTTCTTTTCTTTCAGAGATGGTAGATCTGCTCTGCCTTTTCTCCAATGTGTGAAAATAGTTGTTTCATATATTTTGTCCATTTTTCTAGCTGTTTAAGGTGAGAGAATAAATATGGTCCCCGTTATTCCATCTTGGCTTGTAGTGGAATGTTTATGATGAAACCAAAATAAATATAGAATTTTACTTTTAAGAACTTTTAGAGTATAGAATAATCTTCATTTTAGGTCTAATTGAACTCTGATTAGTCTGCCTTTCAAATATACAGCTAGTGCTAAATATTAGAGTGTAGTTGCTTTTCTATGTCTTAAATAGCAAGGAGTTCACATAGGAAGAGGGTGTGTAGGGGGTTTTTGAAAGAGTGGAAAAGTGTTAAGAAGAGCATGGAAGAAGATACCATGTCAAGGGGACTGTTGCACTGGCTGGGCTCATTGATTCCACAAGTATTCCCTCAGCAAACATTTTTGCCAAGTACCTGTTATCCTGGCTTTCCCACAGCCTGGAGCAAGCTAAGGAGCAGGTGCAGCTGGAAACTTTTGACTACCAGGTGCTCCCCTTGTGCTCAGGAGCTGCTGTGGCTGCTTCCCTCTTTTCGTCCTTTGGATGCCATTTTTAGGGATCAGGACCATCCTTAAATCCAGGCAAGATGGTTTTTCTGTCCTGAGCCCTGTGCTTTCGACATCTGTATTTCACAGATACAGAAAACATACGTTTTTTAAAAACACACCATATCCTGTCACTGGGATCCAGAGCTCAGCTCTGGCATAGTACAACGTGTAGCATTACACATCTACTCTCGGGACTAATACTGTTCAGAACCCAGGGAAACACTTATCCACAACTTTTGCCAAAATTGCTTTTAAACAACAGGTGATGGTATCTGAGTGCCCTGAAGGTCTGTGTTTTACCACAGCAGACGTTAGAGATGGATGCTGCTTTGGCATGAGGATTTGAGTGGCAGAAATGTGTAGTAAAGAGAAGACAAATTAACTGTTGAATGCGTCCTCTCAGATAACTTGAATGCAATAGATTCTCGCACAATGAAACATCATTTTCCAGTAATGCCGTGTGTTCATGTTCTTGCTTCTCCTCATGTTCCAATCTGTGGTTCCAGAGCGCAGCGTTCACAGCAATCGCATATGGTGGCCAAGGAATAGTTTGCAATATTAATTCGTATTATTTTAAAATTTGTTTGTATGTAGGCCTAGATGTAACATGAGTAAAATGCAATACCAATGCTTTGCACTGTTGACTAAATGGATAATATTGTGCCAGTTTGAGTTTTCCAGGAAGCAAATGCCAAGACAGAGTCAGAAGAGCAAGAGATTTGTTTGGGGAGATGCCTGTGAAAGATACAGGGAAGAGGGAGAAGAGTGGGCAGGAAAAGCCTTCAGACCACAAAGTAGGTCTAACACCGATGAAAGGAGAGAGGAAAGGAAGGAAGTTTGGGTAGGAAAAGTCTCAGACTGAAATACAGCTCGGAGAAAATCTTGACCAGCCCAATAAAGAATAATTTTTAGTTTTACTTGGGCCCTTGGTCCTACAAACATTAAAGCCTGCTGAGTTTCCATTTCTCTCAGAGCTAGACCTCTCTGCCTTAAGTGTAGCAATCTGACCCTAACGGCCTGTTTTTTTAGGCCCACTTTGTTGTTTCAGAAATCTGATTCTTAACTATAACTTGTCCCAATTCATTTACAATGTGCCCAAACCCCTTCTCCTGGCCCAAGCTGGGTCAAATGGACAGAGGGAGGGGCAAATTGGGAGGAATAAAATCTCAGGGGTGGGCAGAGCTATGAGACTGGTGGTATTTGGTGTAAATGTTGCCAACATTGAAACTAGCAATGAAGAGTGGGTGTTATAAGGCAAGAAAAACATATTGTCTTCAGAGGAAATTGAATAGTGAACTTAATGACAGCACACAACCGACATATCTGGACTTTTCATTTATCTTAAAGAGAAAAATAGCATAACGGACTCGCTCTTAACATATACTTTCAAGTGTCATTTTAAGATGTCAAACAGATCAGTGCATGCTCAGAAATATTAATGAGAAACCTTGAATTCATTCTCAAGATTTTCATTAAGTCAGACTCGCCTGGCTCTGTTCCTCTGTTTTCAAAAGGTTGAATGCTTGGCAGAAGATGTAGGTATTTGGGGAAATTTTAGAATTGCATATATTGGAGCAGATTGGTTGTGTCCAGAAAGTGCTGTTACTGGGAGCACTGAATTATTATGTTACTGTGCAAATGAATACAAAATAACAGGCCTGGCTGGGCAGCATCCAGATGGCAGCCCTTACAAGCTGTTTGGCTTTGGAATAGTCACTTGACCTCTCTGTACCTTGGGTTCCTCATCCATAGCAAGGAGGGATAATGATAGCTCTTATCTCATTAGACTACTGTGATGATGAAATGAGATTATACACGTGAATAAAATAGTAGAACGGCACCTGGCACATACCAACCATTCAATAAATATTCTTTATAATGATTGTTTCTTTATCCGTGGGTATTTGCTCCCCTCCGTGGATTGATTATACTTCTAAGCTTAGATGGTTGCCTTGCAATATGTGTTCATTAGGAGAGTGTTGAGTGGATCAATTTAAACTCATTACTACTACAAATTACTAAAATAAAACAGCTCAAGGATCCTGTGATAATAGCGGTGGGTCACCCTTGCAGCAGAAGACGAGGTGGATGAGGATGGATCGTCCGTTTAAAATCACTGCCATCGGGGCTTCCCTGGTGGCGCAGTGGTTGAGAGTCCGCCTGCCGATGCAGGGGACGCGGGTTCGTGCCCCGGTCCGGGAGGATCCCACATGCTGTGGAGAGGCTGGGCCCGTGAGCCGTGGTCACTGAGCCTGCGCGTCCGGAGCCTGTACTCCGCAATGGGAGAAGCCGCAGCGGTGAGAGGCCCGCGTACCACAAAAATAAATAAATAAATAAATAAAACCACTGCCATCAATCTACCACACAGGTTTCGAAATGATTCTTCTAAAGGGCATAAAAGTAGTTTATTTTTCATGCCTGTTCTTGTAATATGCTACAGACGCTATGAAAAACAAGGACAAGAAGTGGGAGGCAGGAGTTCTTAGATGAGATTTAAGATATTACTTGCCAAAGAGTTTTGGTCTTGCGTTCTTATAATTCAAAATTGTTTCCCACAGGTCTCAGTAGTGACATCTTGAAGTTGGTTGAGTGGCAGATGAGAAAAACATACGGTTCTCTCTGACACTCCAGGGCCTCTGCTCTGCTACTATCCACCGTTCACCCTCAAAGACCAAGGAGCCATGGGACCAGAAACCCCTATATTCCTTTGGAATTCCGAGTTGGTAATATCAACAGGGAATATCGGAATTCGGGGGCCTTGAAAGTAACTTGAAGTCAGTAAATCAAATTCTATTTGACCTGCTTAGATTTGCTAAGATTTCTTTCTTCCATTCTGGCCAACCTCACTATGGATTAGAAGCCAGAATCCTTCCCATTCTTCCCCAGGAGTCAATTCTGAATGCTTTTCTTTCTTGAGATGCAGACCTAGGAGAACAAAACCTAAGATATACAATCCCATCCTTGCCTGCTTCTCAGCCCACCTTTGAATTCTAGTTCCATGTCTGAAGAATTATTCCCTCCTTGACACTGGACATTTCAAGGGAGAGGAGCTCACCAGAAGGGAATGGCCTCGCGTGTTAGGTCTAAGGATAACCATCTCTCCTAAAAGATAACTTGGGGTCAATTTGACACAAAGGTTCTTAAGACAAAACTCTCCACCCTCTAACACTCATAGTGGCTGGCGTGCCATCTGGAAGCACACATATGACTGCCACTGTGACACAGGCCACAGCTCTCAAAATGCATCCCTTAAGTCTCTTACAGGCTCGACATCCCAGGTTTCTTCCACTTGCTCATGCATCAGGGCTTGGAATCTTCTCCCTCTCCTGTTTACAATTCTTATATTACTTTGAGGCCACTTGCTTCTAAAGGTGAGGCCCCTGGAATGAAATCCTTGACTCCAGGTGTGTTGTGACAGGGCCAGGTAGATAAATGATAACCAGTGAGGTAGATTATTTCTGCTCAGGAATCTTGTGGAGAAATCCTAGACTAGACTATACTCAATAAATACTTTTGTCTGCTCTTAGGATGGTTAAGGTATCCAAGCTGTCATTTTCATCTTCCTGCTTTGAAGTTCCAGGGAGAACTTGATGTCACCTACCATTAGCCACTCTCTTGAATTACAAGTCTTCTCCATGCCACCCAAAATCCTGCCCAAGAATTCAAACACTTTGTGTTCTAGGAAAACTGACAGAACTGGCCCTCAGGTAGTGAGATATTTTCAGGAGAAATTTTTCATGAATCTGGATTCTTGCATCTTCCTGTACTTAGAAAAGCACTAAGACATCAACTAAGACGTTTGTTCCTCCTGAGTAGCAGTGACCTTCTACCGAGATATATGCTTGGTTGCATGTACCCCCTTCACCAAAGTCACATTTATACCAACCTCCCCTCTTACCTCTTCAGAGCAGTTCTCCGCGCTCTCTGAGAGACCACCTTCTAGGTTATAATCCTCAGGTCAGTTCGAATAAAATTTTCCATTTCTTTTTTAGATTTACTATTGATTAATTTTTTGTTGACATCCTCATCCCAACTGATGTTCCTTTGGGGTCTTAGGAGGATGATTACAGCATGGTGGCCCTCTGTGATGTCAAGTTGGCCCGTGGGAAACAAGCACCCTTGCCTACCATTGGTGGGAGTGTTGCTTCCACTGCATGTCTCTTTTCTTGCTCTAGCAGCTCTAGCCAGTCCCTCACCTTACATCCCCGCAGGTGAGAATCAAGTACCAATTGCCATATTCTTCAGTCTCTGGGGGACGAGTGTCAAGCAGTCTTACTTCGGTCTCATGGCAGTCCCTTCACTGGCCTCTCTCTCCTGCTGTGCTGCCAGCTCCTTCACGAAAGTTCTCTCTGATCAGTTTCCTTGAGAGTAGTTCTTTTTTTTGTTAGTTGCTGGGGAACTCTTTTAAAAATTGTTTTATTGAAGTATAGTTGATTTACAATGCTGTGTTAATTTCAGGTGTATAGCAAAGTGATTCATATACATATATTCTTTTTCAGATTCTTTTCCCTTACAGGTTATTACATAATATTGAGTATAGTTCCCTGTGCTATACAGTAGGTCCTTGTTGGTTATCTATTTTAGATATAGTAGTATGTATATGTTAATCCCAAACTGCTAATTTATCCCTCCTCCCGATAGTAATTTTTTTTTTTTCTGGCCATTCCATACGGCATGTGAGATCTTAGTTCCCTGACCAGGGGTTGAGCCTTTGCCCCTTGCATGAGAAGCACGGAGTCTTAACCACTGGACCTCCAGGGAAGTCCTGTAATAGTAATTTTTCATTGACCTGTACTCAATATTTTTGTAATTTTCTGCAAGTATGCTAAACTTCAATAAAGAAGCTTATTTGAACATTTATCTTGCATTGGCAGTTACAACTTAGCTTCTAGTTGCTTAGCTACAACTCCTGACAAGCTTAGGAGCACACACATGTGAGTAGGAAGTGTCATTAGCTATACAAGGACATGCCACAGGGTTTCTTTAAAGCAGTGGTGAGCATACTTATGTGACCTAGGGGTTCATTTGCAATCACCATTAACCAAAATAATGAGGCAATGTCTGTGTACCCTGGAGAGTGTAACAGAGGAATTAGAGGTTTTCAAGAGCTACAAGCTGCAAGTGAAAGAACTCCAGCAGCTAAAAGGCTTGTGATTTGATAATGAGAATGCTGCGGTATTTGTGTTTTTTTGTTTTGTAACTTCAGACTTGTTGAATAGGTTTTTTAGAACTGAGATGTATATGAACTCTTTTGTTGAAATTAAGAAGGGTCAGTTCGACTGAAAAGTAAGCTAGGTGACTGAAGGGCATTTTATCACCTCAAATAGAAATATCTACTTTTATGTATATGTATGTACGTATATGTATATATACACATTTTTGCCTTATCGCTTAAATACTAAGGATAGTGACAAACACGTTAGACCTTTTATATCTTGCCTCTCATTAATCACTCCCTCAAAGAAAGTGTCTTACCCCAATAGAAACAAAAACTTCCCTTTGGGGAGATGATTCTGTATTTTAAGTGTTAGCAATTGTCTGGGTACCAGTGGTGGTACCATGCTTTGGTTGAGTATCTCTGACTTAACCTAACGCACCTCTTTATCTCATTGGATAACCTTGAAAGTGAAGCCATGGCCTTGTCTTTGGGTGTTTCTTTTTAAAGAAAGACGGTTAGAGAAGGTGACCTTCTGGTATACTCCTCATGGTTTAACATGAGGCACACCAGCTGTGTTCTGTGAAATAAGCAACTTTCCCAAACAATGACCCTTATTCATCATTAAGGCCTTCACAGTTAAAAATAGGTTAACCAAATTTGCCGACTACTCTTTAGTGTACTGTATTACTGTGCAATTTGAAAGATAGAAAGATACAGTCTAATGGCTTACAGTGGAGAATTTGCTCCTAGGTTGAAGACTTTTTGATGAGCTATAAATGAGATTTCACTCACAGGGGCAAATCTCTCTTGTAATCCTGAAAGCATTTTTTTTTTTTTAAATGCAGTTACCTTATGCACAATAGTTTTGACATTTTATCAGCATGCAATTAAAGTCCCTTTGTCTAAGGTGCTAGCTCTAAACTCTTGAATAGATAGAAGCTCAGAATGAACTGTGTTGTGCGTTTCAAGAAAGAAATTAATTTGACAATCGGTGCAGTTCCGTCCCCAGGAGGGAGTGAGCAGTGCAGTGCTGCTCTCTGTCGGGCCGCTGCAGAAACATACAGGATGCATTTTGTTTGTCTGCCAAGAAAGTCTTCCCGAGGAAATTTTCCCAATCACTTCCCTGGGAATAATCTGGCTGCTTATTCAACACAGAGACTACTTTCAGCTGAAGTGCAAGAGAAACCCAATAAGCTAAGCAATAGAGCGGAAAACAAAATAATGTTAAAACTCCTTTGGTGGGTGCTGAATGTTTTTTCCCCCCCAAATTCATATGTTGAAGCCCCAATCCCCAATGTGATGGTATTTGGAATAGGGTCACTGGGAGATAATTAGGATATGAAGGCACAGCCCTCATGAATGGGATTAGTGCCTTTGTAAAACAGATGCTTTCACACAACACTGTAAATCAACTATACTCCAATATAAAATAAAAATCTAAAAAAAAATGCTTTTTCTGCATTGATTGAGATGCACATGATTTTTCTCCTTTATTCTGTTAATGTGGTATATCACTTTTATTGATTTGTGATCGTTGACTCATCATTGCATCCTAGTGATAAATCCCACTTGATCATGGTGTATGATCCTTATATAATGCTGTTGAATTTGGTTTGCTAGTATTTTGTTGAGGATTTTGCATTCATTTGGTACCTTGATCTTGGACTTCCCAGCCTCTAGAACTGTGAAAAATAACTGTGATCTAGTTCTGGCCAATGAAATATAAGAGGAAGTCAGGGGGTGGGGTGGAGGGAGAGATTTTCCTTCCTGATAAGAACAAGAGGTGCATGCAGGAGAAGAAAGTTAATTTGCCCACTCATCCCTCCCTGTTTATAAAGCTGGTATGTGAGGCTGGGCTGCCTCGAACCTGGCAGACATCTGGTGAACATCAGGTGTTAATTCTCTGGATGAAACCACTGAGCTGCTGACCACCCTGGAAGAGCTAGCTCTGAATTTCTTGTTCCTTATGGTTTAAGCTTCTGTGGTTGACTATTCTGTTAATTAGAGCCGAATACATTGTAGCCACTGCAGATGGTCTAATGTCTGGGTAGGAGATAATGCGTCCTCACACTGCAGCCTACAGGAATACTAGAACTGGCTGTCCTAACTTCTATTCATTCTCTTAGTTGCTACTTTGATTGCTCAGAGACCTAAGAGCCCTAAGGATTACAGTTCAGTAAGATTCAGGGATGTGTAAAAGCAACCTGTATATCCAAGCTGAAGCTGGCCTCTAAAAACACGGTTTGAAAGGCACCAAAATCCTCCACCCAGCATATAAAATAAAATGAATTTCCTTATATCCTGCTTTCAGGTCTGAAATTCTGTTGGTAGAGATTAATTTTCTCAGGGTCTTCAAGAGTCCTTTCTTAAATTACATATTTGCTTGTGCAGAGACTAGCATCTTACACTCTTATTAGCTCAAGTGTTAACTGAGATGGGGAAGTGTAAGATGGGGACAAAATGAACAGAATCTTAGGCTCTGTGAGTTAGTTGGGAGCTTTGAGGTCACCTGGCCTCACACCTTTCTTTTGTAGATGAAAAATACTATGGACCAGAGAGGTTCAGTGGTTTACCCAGGTAATCTCCACCTTACAGCCAGAACCCTCGTTTCTAGACATCCAACCCAGGGGATTTTATACTCTCCTGCTATCCCCAAATTAAGTGGATGACACATTTTAAACACCTGGAGGAACTTTGCTGCAATTTCTCTAACTGGGTCTGGAATCTGTGGGCTTGAAGCTCCATTTGAATACTAAGTACAGTTTTTGCAACACGAGGAGAGCTGATGGACCCTGGAGAGAGCAGACACGTGGCCAGTGGCCTCAGGATTTTGCTGAGGTCTAAGCCTGCTCTTGCCATCTATGCACTGGAAAGGGGAGCTCTTCCTCTCACTCCTCCCACCTCCACTATTATTTACCTGGTAGATTACACGTTTGTTTTTAATAAATACCCATTTAACGTTTTGACATTTGTTAGCCCATTTTAACAAACATGCTATATTTACAATAGCATGATGTTCTTCAGAGAAATCTATTTCTGAGACTTATCAAAGTAATCACTGCTACGTAGGCTTATTAAAGTTTTTAGAGACTGTATCATTTTTATGGGATCTTCAAATGAAAGTGTTTCTTAAAATATTAGGTCATATATTCAGACATAGTCTCATATTTTTGTCAAGCAGTTAAGGATTTATAAAGAAATGCATGCATCATTTAAAGAAAGTCTGACTTTTTATAAAAGAGCAAGAATTTGTTGCAGCATCAACAGTAATAAGTTTCTGCTTTAGACATGCAGTTTTAAAATATATTTGTTTCAAAAGAGCCGCATTTGTGATTGTTTTTGTTGTTTGCTTTTGCAAAGACACCTATACAGTCCTTCGATTCCAAACATTTCTAAGATCATAAATCCTGGAATGGTTTCTGTGTTCTCTTGCCCTCTGCTGGCTAAATTGAGACCTTCTTTGGAAACGTGTCCATCAGCTACGTTATGGTCACCAGTGTACACCCTCCATCTTGTTCATTTTTAGGTCCATTTGACAAAAGCCTCCTTAACAGTCTTTATGCCAAAGATAAAAATCTAGCTTGAGGCCACCACTTCTCATCAAGATATCCATGACCAGCTCAGGACATCTGTCCATTCTCAAGCATCTTTTGTATTTACCCCTGCAGCCTATGATTAGCACCTTATTATATACTGTACTATTCCTGAATTGTCTCTACTGAATGATTTAACAGATATATCAGTGTGTAACTATAAGCTGTATCATTCTGTCTTGGTTATTAATTGCTTGGTGTTTCTCTTGTTTTCCCAGTGTGACTGTCAATTCTCTAGGACTTCAACCCCCTCAGCTGAATTTAAAAGAGGCCTCGGCCATGGAAACTAAGCCCTCACACATCCCCTACACTCTCATGGAGTGATGAGGGAGCCCTTGTTCTTGCTGTGACCCTGCCATGACCAGGCATCCTCCAGTCTACTTGCAGTAGTCAAGATGGAGCGCACACACTTGGATAAGGTCAGCGCTTCCCTGGTGAGCCCAGAGGAGGAGAGGGAACCAGCTCACAGTCTTAGATCTGATCCCCCCACTCTCCTGCTGGTAGTGAACCCCAGCTGATGTTATTTAGGTTCTGCTGTCCCTGAGAACATGCTGCTCTCTCCTCTCTTCCATGTTAATTCTCACAAGTCTGATGTTCTGGGGAAACTCTGAGAGATTGCTGCTCTGGGTTTCTACTTTCCCATTTACATCTAAATTGCAATCCGCATTATTCTGTCTCCTAGTTATTCCGAAGGTGCAAGCTTCTCTCCTTCTCTCTCTCTTTTTATTAATCTTACCTTTTTTTTTCCCCAGAGGGAGGGTGGGTGGATAGATTTGAATTTGGGAGGCTGGCATTATTATCCTATGGAAAAGCTGCAGAAGTTCTCTTCTGATTTCTTCCGAGTTTTTGTTTTGTGTTGTTTTCTCGGTGAGGTAGAAAACAAGTCAATCAGCTGAATGAGGATGGGGGAGGAGAGAGGAGAGGGTATGAATAGCTGTCTGGGAGAGCCGGAGACTGGAGGACAGTATGACTGCCTAGGAGCATGAAGGCAACACTTGAGGTTTGTGGTAATAAATGTAAAGTAAGACCAGTCAGCCACGTTCCGTTCAGCTGCATCCTGTTGTGGTTTTGCCAGATGAGTACAAAGAAATGTGCAAAACAGCTAGGAGGAAAATTTCAGAGCACTCTGGTGAACACGAAAATAAGAGTTGAACAAATAGGGAGACGTGCCATGTTCTTGGATTAGACAGCACAGCGTCAGGAAGACACCAGTTCTCCCCAAGCTAATACGTACATTTATTGTGATTGTGTTAAAAGTGGCCATTTATTTTTTTTCTGGAATCAGAAAAGTTGATTCCAAGCAAGAATACTCAGGAAAGCCCTGAAAAAGAGGCACAGTGGACTAAAGATATGAACAGGCTCTTCAAAGAAGAAAAAAAAAAAAAAAAGAAAATGGCCTTTACATAGTAAAAAGCTACTCAGTCTTGCTTATATTAAGAGAAAATTGAATTAATAAGTATTTTAAAATATGAATGCTCACCTATCTGATTGGAAAAACTCAAAAAGTTTGATAGTACCCTCTGTGAGTGAGGCTGTGGAGAAACAGGGGCTGTCCTAATTGTTGGGAGTGCAAAATGGTCCAGCCTCTAGAGAGAGTAATTTGGAATTAACTAATAAAGCTACATATGCATTTGCCTGTTGACTTAGCAGTTCTACTTTTAGGAATCTCGATAAATTCATGACTATGTGCAAGGAGTTAGTCATTCTGACATTATTTATAGTAGCAAAAGATTATAAACAATCCAAATATCCATCAGTAGGGGACTTGTTACATAAAAAACAGAGCAGCTGTTAAAAAAGAAAAGGAGTGAGAAGAAATGCTCCCTAAAAGCAAGATTCAGAACCACAGATTAGATAGATAGATAAAAGGTAGGTATAGAACACTATCTTTTATGTAAGAAAGGAGGAGAAATAAGAATGTTTGCTTATTTTTGCCCCAAATTAAAGTCTTAGAATGTTAAGCCAAAAGTTAGTAAAAATGGTTTCCTAGAAGGGGCAGGAAAAAGGGCCTGAGAAGACAGAGATGGAGATGACACTCCTCTAAATATATTGAACAATGGAAAGTCTTACTAACGTTAAAAATAATAATAAAGTAAAATGAAAAGCAAACCCTAACATTGAAAACAAATTGATTTCATGTGAATAACAGATTGAGGGACGATGAGCGTCTTTTTGTTGACCTTCCACTTGTGAGCTTCCCCAGTAAGTCTTGCTCTTCATCCCCAAACCATGGAAAGCTGTGAATTTGCACAACTTGCCTCAATTATGTTTACTGTCTGTTGTCTATCTTTTCCTACTGAATAGTCAGCTCCACAGGGCAGGGATCTATATTTGTTTTGTTCACTGATGTATCCAAACAGCATATACAGTGTTTTGCATATAGTAAGTGCTCAATAAATATTTGTTGAATGAATGAAACTCCTGTGGGCAAGGAAGCCATTTCTTCTTTTTTTTTAAATCCTTTTTTAAAAAATTGAAGTATAATAAGGACCTACTGTATAGCACAGGGAACTCTACTCAATACTCTGTAATGGCCTATATGGGAAAAGAACCTAAAAAAGAGTAGATACATGTATATATATAACTGATTCACTTTGCTGTACACCTGAAACTAACACAGCATTGTAAATCAGCTATATTCCAATTTTTAAAAAAAACAAAAAATAAAAACTTAAAAAAAATTGAAGTATAGTTAATTTACAATGCTGTGTTAGTTTCATGTGTGCAGCAAAGTGATTCAGTTTTATATATATAGATAGATAGATAGATATTCTTTTACAGATTCTTTTCCATTATAGGATATTATAAGATATTGAATATAGTCTCCTGCGCTATAGAGTAGGTCCTTATTGTGCATCTAGTTTGTATATAGTAGTGTATATGTGTCAATCCCAAACTCCTAATTTATCCCCGCCCCTGCCCACAACCCAGCTATTCCCTCAGGTAACCATAAGTTTGTTTTCTATGTCTGTGAGTCTATTTCTGTTTTGTAAGTAAGTTCATTTAAATCATTTTTTTAGGTTCCACATATAAGTGGTACCATATTATATTTGTCTTTCTCTGACTCACTTCACTTAATAAGATAATCTCTAGCTCCATCCATGCTGCTGCATATGAAGGAAGCCATGTCTTGTTTGTACTTTATTTAATGCCCCAAAGCTGGTAGTGGGCTAGCACAGGAATTACTAAATATATATTTTTATCTGAGCCCAGATGTTTTTAGCAGAACTCCAACTACATTTCTGTCCTCACTGTCATTATTCATGTCTGGCCAATAGCCTGGGACCCCACTGCCGTGACTTTATCTGCAGCTGGCAGTCCCTGGCAGCCAAGACATTGCCCAGGCCCGTGCTGTGTTGACTGTGGCCCAAACTGCTGAAGATTTACTCTCCTTTCTCCTTTAGTGTACAAACTTCCAGCTGAGCTGCTTTGCAATTTCAGAGGTATCTCTCCCCTTCTTTCTAGTCAGCTTACAGTGACAAGCAGTGATGTTTTGGATTCAAAAAGAAATAAATCTTTTTAAAATGACTATATACAGCTGAAGAAATTTCTCTCAGTAGGTTGGATTTCATAATAAACTGGATAGATCTGGCTGTGCAGTCTCACTAAGAATAGCATTAACCTGGTGGTCCAGTGGTTAAGAGTCTGTGCTTCCAATGCAGGGGGGGTGTGGGTTTGATCCCTGGTCGGGGAGCTAAGATCCCACATGCCACGTGGTGCAGCCAAAAAATTAAAAAAAAAAAAAGAAAAAAGAATAGCATCAATCTTCCCACATTCCTCTCTCATCATTTCATTCTTTCCATAAAACCGACTAAAAGGCTTCAGTGTGGAGTCTACTTTTTAGAAAATTTTGCTCTGGGAGTAAGACATGTGGCTTTGAACTAATTCATCTTCCTGGGGCTCAGTTTCCACAATTTCAGCAACCCCTATCTTTCCAAGTTGCTGGAAATGCAAGCAAATATATATGTCACTCTCCTAGCACAGCGCCCGTTCTTGGCTGAAGAGTGCTTTTAATAAAAACAGGCCTCCTATTCCCACTAAAAATTGTAAGAAAAAGATATTGGAAGGAAATATATCAAACTGTGGACAGTTATTACTGTGGCGTGTTGAGATTATTGTGCCTTTTATCTTGGTGATTTAAACTTTCCTGGGCTTGTCATATCTTGTAAAATGATTATATAGTAGTTTTATAATCAGAAAATGTGAATAAAAATGATAATTTGTATAATCCTTAACAGTTAAAAATTATTTCTCATTCCGTGATTCTGTCCCATTTCTTAGTAATAATTCACAACAAAAATCAAACTAAATAAGGGAATTCCCTGGCAGTCCAGTGGTTAGGCCTCTGTGCTTTTACTGCCGAGGGCCTGGGTTCGATCCCTGGTCAGAGAACTAACATCCACAAGCAGTCCAGAAAAAAAAAACCAAACTAAATAAGAGAATTCGTGTCGGTTCATTTCATGTACCACCAAAAGAATTAATATGAACACACAGACCCAGGGCCCGAAAAAAAAGCAGCCTGCAAACAAATGTGAATAAGAACGAAAACTGAGGACTTGATCTTTGGCAGAAACGTTGAAGTCGGAACTTTTAGGACTTAGTGCGCTGATGGCGAGTCTTTTAAAGCGTTGGCCGACAGAGTGGCCTCTGTGAGGCACAGAGCAGAGTGGGGTGCACTTCTCCTGTTGAGAGCGGCACCCTCTCTCTGCAGGGAAGGCGTCCTCTTCGGTGGCCCTTTCGGAGGGTCATGCATGGAACAGCCAGGTGGGAAGCACTCAGCCACACTGCAGCCACCCTTGGTGATCAGCACGGAGAAAGATATCACAGCCAGGTGGGGGCAGGGGGCAGTGGACAGTCATCAGAGATTGGAACCCGAGAGGGAAGGAAGTGGCAGAGTTGGTGGCTCCTGCTCTTCAGACCTGCCAGCCACTCCCCGCTGCTGTCATTTGCAGGGCCTGTGGTCAGGGTTACAAGAGGAGCACTGAGGAGAAAGGAGGCATTGGTGGCCGCACAGACCTCGTGCGTGACACTTCTGACCACCCCGCATTTCACAAGCAGGGAAGTAGGAAGTGAGGGCCTAGAAGGGGACATGGGGCTGGCAGCCGTACACTCAGGACTTCAAAGGGCAAGCATTTTTGCCAGTACAGTTCTCCGGTAAGTGAAGATGCTGAAATTCATTTCCCGTGTGGCTTCTTTTATAGAGTGCTGACCAGCCCTCTAACTCTGGGCATCTGCAGTCTGTCGCAGAGCTTTGCAGCCTGAAAACCAAAACCAACCATTCATCTCACAGGCCTACCACATAAAGCAAGGGTCAGTTAGTTACCAAAATTGATATTTATTATGGGGAGAATTTTTTTTTTTTTCTCAGTATGCGGGCCTCTCACTGTTGTGGCCTCTCCCGTTGCGGAGCACAGGCTCCGGACGCGCAGGCTCAACAGCCATGGCTCACAGGCCCAGCTGCTTCGCGGCATGTGGGATCTTCCTGGACCGGGGCACGAACCCGTGTCCCCTGCATCGGCAGGCAGACTCTCAACCACTGCGCCACCAGGGAAGCCCTATGGGGTGAATTTTTAACAGGAGATGGCAAGCCACCTTTATAAGTCTGGCAGCACCCTCAGACTGTACAGATAGAATTAGGAAATTAATAAAGTAGTTGCACTCATCTGTCTTCTGCAAAACATATTGAACTTTCCCCCTTTCCTTCGCTTTCATCCATTTCCACTATGAGCAGGTTTTTAAATTTGCTTCCTCCTTCCTCTCATTTAACTCTTTTAAAGGAAGAACCTGAGCAATGTTCCCAGGAAGAAAGTTAGCACCTTTCTCTGCTCAGGGCCTCCCCTAATTAGCAGGTGGAAATTCCCAGATAAGAGCACCTGCCCATTTGGCTGTGGCTCAAGAACTGAGGTTGGGAGGCTTGTGCCTACGGAAGGAAAATAACCAGTTGGATCAGTGGGTGAGAGATGAGAACATAAATAGGGCTGAGACAAAGAAAAGGTCAGCTGCAAGTGGGTCAGGAGATCAGAGTGGACGAGTAGGCCCTGGAAGGTTCTGCTGGGAGGCCTGCCACAGAGGATTTCAGTCCCCACCCCACTCCAGGGACAGGATGACTCAGCATTTCCTATTACTATTATTAAGGCCAACCCCAGAGGCCCTAGCAAGGCTGACTGCTGTTAAAACCGAACTGTTCTTCTGGCCCCTGGTTCATTCTAGGTCTACATAGTAGAAGGCTATTTCAGAAGGGATGTGTAATTCATCCTGGTATTTAATGCTCTTATATTACTTTTTTTTTAAACTTCAGCCAATAGGCTGAACTGGTCAGGCTTTGGGCTGACATCTGCTGCTTTATCTGGTCGCATTGTCACATAATAATAAGTAACCTTTATTTGTGATCATCAGGTGCTGACATTTTGTGAAGACTTTACAGGAACATCCCCTTTAACTCTCAGAAGCAGGCCACAAGGTAGGTATTGTTATCTCCATTTGCAGATGAGTAAGCTGAGGCTGAGAGATGTTAATTGCTCAAGGACTGAGAATGTAACTCAAGCCTTTTCACTTAAGAGTCTGTGTTCTTCACCTGTACCCTCTACTGCTTGGCAGAGATTAGAAATGGTTTATCGAGCTGAAACACAAATCAGAAGGTGATCATAGGCAGGAGAGCATGGAGAAAATGAAAAGCAAACAGTGGGGCAGGAATGTGATGAGAAGAATAGAGGGAGGGAAGCATATGCTGTGGCAGAAAATCAAGGTGGGAAAACCATTGGCCCTTTATGGCCACGTAAGGTCCTACCTAGAGGCTAGGTTACCTTGTTAACATGTCTTCAAGATGGACAGCTTTTGTTATCTCTGTTTTCCATGTATGCATTCCATGGATTTATTACCTAGGTCTGTATTCTTCCAGCTACCAAGGGACTGGTGTGTATTCAGTGTGACTGGAGAGACATCTGTCATACTGTTGCCCCATCTCATACCCTCCCTGAAATTTCACTCTTAAAGTAACTGGGTGAGGCTGTGGAGGCTGAGCATTGTCTTCAAAAGGTTATTGTTGAAATGTACATGTTGTCCTCAAAGTTAAACTCCATGAAGGCAAAGATTTTGTCTTGTTGCCTCATATCCCTAGGGATGTAGAAGGTGATATTTATGTATGAAATTAAGAATGTATAAATAAATGAATTCAAGAAGTGAACAGTAGGCAGAGTGTCCCTTGAAGCCTTTGTTGATACTCTTGTCTAGCTGATTCATTGACTTTGCAAAGTAGAAAATGAGGAGGAATGGGTCACAGGTAATATGTTGGGGGGAGGTGTGTTTGGGTAGGATTAGGGACGGGAAACTTTGGAGCTTGGGGCCCTAGAGCAGGAGACCCTGGAGAGCTGGTGGGAAGTGTCAACTTCCCAATCCACCTTCCTCCCCACTTCAATATCAAGGTACTCTGTACTGTTCTGTCATCCTTCCTTCAATTTCAGGAGCAGATTTCTGATTTGCCAAGGCTTAAATCACAAGTTTTAGGCGTTCTCCAGCATTTTTGATCTTTCTTTCCACTGACATCTTCAAACAAGCACAGGTATTCCTCCTTCAAGAAAAACAAAACAAAAACAAAACCTGGTTTGACTCTCATTCTTTCTAAGTCATCACTCTATTTCTCTTCTTCCATTTACTGTTAAACTTGAATAAATGATCTGCACTTTTTTTTTCCTTTGCGGTACACGGGACTGTCACTGTTGTGGCCTCTCCCGTTGCGGAGCACAGGCTCCGGACGCGCAGGCTCAGCAGCCATGGCTCACGGGCCCAGCCGCTCTGCGGCATGTGGGATCTTCCCGGACTGGGGCACGAACCCGCATCCCCTGCATTGGCAGGCGGACTCTCAACCACTGTGCCACCAGGGAAACGCTGATCTGCACTTTTTATCTTCATTTTTCCACTACCTAAAACTCTTAATCCCTTGAAATCTGGCTTCTCCTTCTGTTTCTACTACAATACTTTACTAAAATATTCTTTTTCTCTCTCTTTTACAGAAAACAAACAGAACAGAACATTACATCAGAACACTAGTTGTCCCTTTCCTGTTCTTCCTTTTAATGAATAAAACTCTCCCGAGTTTTAGCTGGGCATATGGGTGCCCAACTAGAGACTACAATTCTCAGTCTTTTTTTGCAGCTGGATGTGAGTATTTGGCCATCCGCTGGGGGCAAATTCCTGCTTCTCTGAGAGCTAACTGTGCTGTCTTTCCTGTTTTGTTCTCACTCTTCCTTGGAAAAGCAGCCTTGGAAGTTGGTGGTCAAGTTGGCGGGGTTGGCATGTTGAGGGCAGCAGTACTGCTCCACCAGCCTGGGACAGATCACCTCTGGATCTCTACATGAGAGAGAAATAAACTTATACTGTATTTTAATCATTCTATTTGGGGGTCTTTTTTTGTTAAGCAGCTTAGCCTGTACTCTAATAAACTCCTTTTTCTTATTTAAAAAGTAATATGCAGGGCTTCCCTGGTGGCGCAGTGGTTGAGAGTCCACCTGCCGATGCAGGGGACACAGGTTTGTGCCCTGGTCCGGGAGGATCCCACATGCCGCAGAACGGCTGGGCCCGTGAGCCATGACCACTGAGCCCGTGCATCCGGAGCCTGTGCTCCACAACTGGAGAGGCCACAGCAGTGAGAGGACCGCGTACCGCAAAAAAAAAAAAAGTAATATGCATTCACTATAGAAACTGAATAAGTAGAAAGAAGATGACCCAAAAATTCCTGTTGATCCTCCTCCTTTTCTGATTGATTATTCCCACGAGCCTATGCCTAATTGCCTTCCTTTCTTTCTTCCACCTACAATCTTGGGCGTAGCCCAGCACTAAGTTCTCTACTCTCTTGTCTCTCTGTACTCTGTCACAGAGAATAGCTCATATAGTGATTGATTTAGTCATTAATTAGTTCATTCATTTCAAAAAATGTACCGAGGCCCTACGTTCTGCTAAGTGCCAGGGACCTACATTCTGCTAAAAATTAACTAGACATGTCTCCTCCCCCCAAGAAGATCACCAGCTGGAGAGGAGAAGGAAAGGCAGATTATAAACAAGTCCTTCGAACATAGTGTGCTGAGTACCTGATGGAGCTCTCATGTGAGATTACAGAGGGCACCTGACCGGCTTGTTGGTGTGGAGGGCTGGGTATTGATGAAGGCCTCCAGGAGAAGGTGAACCTGGTAAAGAAAGGTAAAGAAAGAAGGAGGGATGAGGAGAAAGGGAGATGATTCCAAGCTAAGAGGTCAGTGAGGAACCAAAAGCTTGGAAATGAAAACTTTCAAGGTGTTCGCAAGGAACTATAGGCCACAAGGTGCTGATACTGTGAGAAGTTTTGCTGCGGGTGGAGAGATGCAGGTCATGGAGGCTTTGCTTGTCATGCTAAGGAGGCTTGGGCTTTCTTCTGAGGAGGCCTTACTGAAGGGTACTCAGCAGAACTGTGAAATTGTAGATCTACCTTTTAGATAGATGTTGTATTCTGGGTGGTTGGGTGAAGGATAGATTTCTGGGAGGTAAACAAAAGTGGAAACAGGGTACTGGTTAGGAGGCTATTTGCAGTGGAGTAGGTAAGAGGTGGTGATGGCTAGATCCAAGGTATTGGCAGGAAAAATTAAGAAGGAAATGAATCTGAGAAACATTCAAGAAATAAAATGGCCATGGCTTGGTGACTGAAGAGAAAATAACAGGAAGGATCAAAGATGACTCCCACGTTTCTAGTGTGGGTGCTGGATAGATGGGGGTGACGGCGTTAGTGGCTTTAGCTGTCACCCCTGAGGTAGATTATTGTGAAGGTAAGGGAGCTTAACCTTCAGGCCTCCTTGCAGGCATGGGCACGTTCAAGGTCTCTGGGACTGGCCCTAGCAATTTTGTATTCTTAAGTCTGTATTTGTTTTCTTAAAGAGGGCCCAGACCCTCTTTAAGCTGGTATTAACTTCAGTGCTGATTACCACTAGATTAATCCTCCAAAGAAAACCGTTGATGTCGTGTCATTCTTCTCCTCAAAAGCCATTGTCACTGTGTCAATGACTTTTTGCCAACTTGACACTTTAACCTTGAGGTTGCCTTTTACTGAAATGCTCTCCAACAAGTGTTTATAGTTTCAGACATCCCTGTCTACCAAAGGGTCTTTGGCCCTTCAAGACCTATCTACTAGTAGAGCTGCTTTAGGTGCAATTACAGTTGATCTTTGAACAACACGGAGGTTAATCCGTGTATAATTTATAGTCAGTTCTCCGTATCCTCAGTTCCTCAGCATCTGCAGATTCAACCAACCACCAACCGTGTGGTATTTACTATTGAAAAATATCCACGTATAAGTGGACCCACGCAGTTAAATGCCGATGTTCAAGGGCCAACTGCACTCTGTTGAACTTTGTTTACTACCAGTCTTCTTGCCAGTTGTGGCTTTTCTACCTGAAATATGTGTCTAATCTCTGACTTGGCCTTTCAGTGGTGACTGGTGTCAGGAATGTCTCATACCCACAGAAAGCCTCTGGCAGAAGCAAACATCACTATATAGTGTGGCCCTGGTGGACATCCAACATGTGATGACACTTTAGCATTCTGGTTTTTGATAATGTTGAGTCAAAGGCAGTTTGTACTCTAGAGTGTTCACTCTGGGCTATAAACCCTTGAACATTAGTTATTCAATAGTTCTGATATCTGGAATATGACATGCAGTCATCTGCAGTCACAGAGCTGTCCTGGACCATCCTCTCATCTGAAAGAAGAGTTGTCTTCAGTGTTCGTTGCATTGCTGCCTGATGAGTGACTTCATAGGATTTTTCTGCTATCTGAATAGCTCCTACTCCGGGAGCTAATTCACTTCCTAAGCTTTTTCCCCATAATGTCCCTTCTGCTTCAATAGATTCTCACTCAGACACACCAAAATGGGACTCATAATATCGATTTATAATCTTAGCAATCTCGGTAAACAAGGCAGTCTCACCGTGTTCTTTTTCCTTCAGGGATAAGGCGGGCCTAGCATCTTCCTAGAAAGAACACACTGTATGGCTTCATGTTACAAAAATTGCAGCTTGGTTAAAATTTCCATTGACAGTCCTTCAGTTTTTTTTGTAAGGAGATAACTTATTATGGAGAAATGTTGTTCTGTAAGTAAAATAAAGCTATAACGTTACTATTAGGAGACAGTTCTGAGCCCTAGAGCACAGTGCTGATGTTTCATACCGGATCTTTCTCACCTCCTCCTTCTCAGCGTCTTTGTACTCCTTCAGTCTCTCCATCTCCCTGTTATATGTTAGCAGATACAAATCAAAGGTGTGGTGAGGCTGACAGCACCTGCAGAGGCCCAAGGCCTTCCCTGAGACAAAGGGATTTGGGTCTGCCCACTGTAATTCTGCAAAAGGAATTATGAACCAAGGAAAGTAAAACTTATGATTCTAAGTGACATAGAACAGATGCAACCTGGGGAAGGAGGAGGATTTGGGAGCCCAATTCTCTTTGGGGAAAATACTGTTTTCTATGTTGTAATTCTCTTCTGTTAGCCCGAGCCTTCTGATCTCTGCAGCTTTGAAGGGTTCAGGGACGGGTCTGCGTGGGTGGCTGAAGCAAAGCAAAAAAGGAAGCCTGGCAGCAGCCTGGGAAGGTGGTTATGAGATGGGAGAGGTGACCTGCTGAGAGCTGGGACTCGCTCCCTGCCACTCCCGGGGGACAGACAGCAGCTGGTGCAGAGGTGGGAGTGGGCGAACAGCCCTCAAGGATTCTCAGAGGAACCTGGAAGGAGAACCTGGTAAAAGATAAAGTTCCTTTTTGTCACACATGACATGAGCTCTAATCCTTGTTGCCCTTGGAAGCCTAGAGAGGTCTTTGACATCTGGCCTGCCCAGGATAAACACTGCTGAGCCCATGTCCAGGAATGGGGCTATTTCCCACCTCCCATCCACACACATACTCCTAACTGCCTTTCATGCCACTTCTGTCTCTTCCAATGGGGGCTGCCCAAGCAGGAGGAGAAAACTAGAAGGTATTTTACATAAAGGGAGCAAGGAGGATATCAAAGACTCATATCACCTGTTTGCAGCTTGCTACCCCCAGAAGTGGCCCTGGGCACTCATGTAGCCTGCTGTCTGAAATCAGGGATTCTCCCAGCATCCTGATTCATATAGGTCAGCATCATGTCTCTCAGCTAATTGATAAGACAACCCGCAAAGGCCAGTGGGAGTGGAAGGGCTATTTCTCAGACCTCCTTCAGCTCAATGTTTTACATAATTGATCCTTGAGATGGATGGAACTTGTTAGGTTCATTTATTATTTCTTTTCTTTCTCCCTCTCTCTTCTCTCATTTTTCTTCTCCTCTTCCTCCCACCTTCTCTCTGCCCTCCCTTCTTTCCTTCTCGCATCGTTGGTCCTAGGAAGTTTTCTGCTCATTATCTTTCAAACAGTGTTGCTGCTGTTCCTAGTGTCCTGTGTTTCCTGCAGTGGCCAGAAATCTGCTCCCATCATTAAAGGCTTAGAGAGCACAAAGGGAGCTGAGGAAGCTTAAGTCTAGGCTTCAAGGTTACTGCTTAGATCTTTTTGCCTAGAAATGATTATATGAAGACATAAAACGTTGTTTTAACTCTATGTCCTATTATATGTTTTGCATTAAGAATCTCAATATAGAGATATGTAAAATTCAAATTGTTAACTCAGCCTTGGACTTTTCCCTCCTCTTCGATCAGTAGTACTCCAATATGGTTTATGGAGTCTGCTTTCCTATCTTGGAGGACAAGAATGACATGCATCAATTTGGAATGTTTTAGGTGAGATCACCTAGGAGCCAGGTTACAGATGAAGTGTAATCATTTATCTTTAGACTCCCAGCTTTGATTTACCCGCCTTCCACCCAGTCCTCATATCTACATAGTCCCATCTTGTACTAATGGGAGGGTAGTATCCAGGGCAGTAGGACACTCCCTTGTCCTGATCTCCATAATCTGTGTTTCTATGCTATCTGTATTTGTGACAAAAGGCATAGGGGCTACCTCCGTTTGCCTAAATAGGTGGGAGAAGAAAGGTCACAGTTATGAAAGTAGTATTTGAAACAAAGAGAGAAAGGACAGGTATTCTGTCTGTTCATTATGGTCTTTTTGGAATCTCTTTTTACATGGAAATTCCAGTCATCTGTGATCTCAGATTCTTGGAAAGCAAGCACCTCCATGTTCTGTCCCTGATATAGATGTATTTATTCCTAAATATTTTATCCACCTTGGTGTTCTCCACATCCTTAGTGCTCCATAAATAGTTACTAAACGAATGATTCTTGCTGCCTGTATCAGTGTTGCATTGGGGGTGTGAGCACAATTTAATAGCAGAAGGCACTAGTCACTGGCCAGCCATGTACTCTTATTGTCTCTTCCTGTAATTACAGTTTGGTTTTATATAATAACATGGATTCAATAAAATTTTCTCTTTTTTAGTAAGAGTATGTGATAAGTACATGGGCATGGGTGCTCATAGCATTTTTAATCCTATTTTTTTACATCCATTTGTTTTGACAATCAAAAATCAGTGTGGCTTACTATGTACCGGGCACGGTAACCATGACTGGCATTTTATATATACATTCTTTGTAATTCTTGCAATAGTGCTGTAAGGAATTACCGTCATTTTTCATTCATTCGTTGGTCCATTCATCAGCTGCTAGGTTCGCTGTTAGATGGTAAGGACACGTCAGTCAATGAGACAGACAAAATCTAACATTCACAAGGCTTAGAAGCTGAGGCTTAGAGAAATGACTTGTAGTTAGGGGACACACTGAGTGACCAAGCTGGGATTCGAATCTATCTGATTACAAAACTCATGCTGCCTCCAAAACATAGCGATAGTTAGTTACAAGGACCCTAAGTGCCAGTCCTTCACAACTTCACTCATTTTCAAACCTTCAGACCAATCTCATATGTTCGGTGTTATTATCTCCATTTTACAAGTGAAGAAATGGGACTTGGAGAGGCTGAGTAACCTACTCATGATCTTGTAGCTGGTAGATAGCGGGGCCGTGATCTGGATGCAGGGTGGCCCAGCTCCAGAGCCCATTCTGCTTCCACTTGACGGTGCTGCTGCCCCGTGTAGCAGAGAAGACCATGGTCCACAGGCCCTGCCCTGCTGGAGCTTACAGGACAACAGGCAAGAGAAGTAAAAGACAATTAGAGTACAAAGCGGAAAGGAATAAGGCCACAAGAAGAGTATAAACAAAGTGCTTTGGGGTTGAGGAGGGATTATTTTAGTCTAAGGAGTACTTGAAAACAGAGGACAGGGGAAGTGCTCTATGTGATAAATCTTCAGGGTATCATTTTTCAAGCAGGAAATAATCTGTTATTCTGAGTGAAAACATAATAAATAGAAGTTAGAATTATTTCACTTCCTTTTTTTTTTGGCTTAGTAAGTATATTCATTATATAAAATTTATTGAGTGGCTGACTGGGTATAAAACTGTAAGAAACATTTCAATTTCAGAGATATTAAATTGCTAAAAAATATGCATCTTAAAATAATTAAATACAGTTTTTTTGTGTTTTGTTTTTAGTAAGAGTATGTCTTGGTCTAATTTCAAAGTATTTTAAGTAGAGAAAGTAGAAAAAAGTCATGATATATTTTCACTTTCATTGGGGTCCCAGCGGGACTGCTGTGTACAGTTGTACAATTTGTGTACTATACAAAAGAACCCAGCTGAGGGGGTGAGAGGGGGCTGAAATCTCGTCTGCATTTCCCATGCCAAACAATGCTCCCCATTGCAAGACTGCCTCCCTCCCAAAAGGAAGGACATCTTGGTGCCTTTTTAAATTTTGTAGGAGTTAGAAAAGATTGTTTATGGGTTTGCAGTGACCCTGGGTCCCACAGCAAGAGCAATAGTAATGGTGCTGTAGCAGCCATGGTTGAAGTGTGGTGTTAAATATGACAGTTTTATTATATGTCTACTGTAGACTTTAAAATACTGTAGGAGTTTATTAAATTCTAAATTAAATTTAAGATTAACTCAGTAATTAAGTAAAGACTAACAACATTGTAGAATCTGTTAATGAAAAATTTTATTGAATCCATGTTATTACATAAAACCAAACTGTAATGTGGGATAGAATGAAATATTATAACTTTAAGTCTCAACTACACAGTATTTTTGCATCTAATTTCAGGCATTTCACAGACCATCTAAATCCCATTTTGGACCTCAGATTAGCATACCTATATTATGGTACAGAATGATTCAAAAAAGAATTGACAATATAATGTATTTATGTGTTTGTAGTATTTGTTTATAACAAATATAAACATGTGGTCAAAACCTAATACTTTCCCTATGGCTAGACACTTAAAAGGTCACCCACATGATGCCTATTTACTGGTTACTGAGTAGTCCATTTTGGAAGTGTTTAATTCTTTTTGAATCACCCTGTGTCATTTAACAGCTTCCTCTGGGAGGGTTTAAATGGCAACTCAGCACTCCGGGTTTTGGGTGCTAGTGTGCCATGAATACATATTTATTGTGGCTCACTTTGCAGGGTGCCTTTTATAGGTTGGGTTAATGGTGAACAGAATAATGCTTTATCAGATGACAATAATTTTCCTTTAGATTTCAATGAGTGATGGTGCCATTACCCCCCACTACAACGCTCCCTCAAGGTCAGATCCACAGATCCAGAGTGTCTCTGAAAGGTTCAGAGTTGTCACAGTGACCATGAAATTACGAGCTACTCCAGGGCTCATTCTCATAGAACGGGAAGTTTTCCTGGACAATGAGTCATTATTAAAGCATGGCTCCCTTATTGGACCAGCCAGTGTGCGACTGTAAAACACGCCTCTGGCAGTGTGGTTATCGTCACTAGCCAGAGGCTGTCTTTCACATCACAGGCTATGTCATGAAACTGTCATGTTAAGTGTTTATTTTCCTTGTCACATGTCATCTTTAAGAAATATTTAATTGGAGAGTTTGCTGAGAAGAGACTGGCTTGGGATTTTTATCATGAGCCAGATGAAATCTGCTGCAGGTGGATGGGGTGGGGGACCACTAACTGGTTTACTAGTTGAAAATGCCCCGTGATCTGACTGCAGCCACATACGTGAGCTGCATCAGCAAGTATAAGTTAAAGCTGACCTTAACAGCAATATACTTACCTGGTCAATTTAGAGAATAGCTCTTTATAAAGTTTTAACTGACTCTTATTAATATGAACATTCATACTTGAATATGTCATTAATATTGAAATGTTTTATTTATTTTACTCTCTATCAATGTTTTTCTTTTTGAAGGTATCAAATAATGGTGACTGATTAAAGTAGACACTATTTCCTTAAATTTTTCCTTTGTAAAAAAAAAGGGGGGAGGGGCTTCCCTGGTGGCGCAGTGGTTGAGAGTCCGTCTGCCGATGCAGGGGACACGGGTTCGTGCCCCGGTCCGGGAAGATCCCACATGCCGCGGAGCGGCTGGGCCCATGAGCCATGGCCGCTGAGCCTGCGTGTCCGGAGCCTGCGCTCCGCAACGGGAGAGGCCACAGCAGTCAGAGGCCCGTGTACCGCAAAAAAAAAAAAAGGGGGAGGAATATTTGTTCAAAGAAGACATGTTTTAATCATGAATGACATTCATGAATGACATCATGAATGCAAGAAATGCAGTATGAGATCACCAGGACACTTGCCAAGCATTTTGCTTCACCACCTAGAGCAGCAGGGATGAAAGTGATTGCAGGGGGGAATTTGTGCTGGGGATATTCACTATCAATGATTCAGTGGGTGGCTGTTTTCCTTGCCTTATACATAAAGGATCCATAAATATTTATTGACATTTTATTCATTCAAAAACATCTGGTGAGTTTCTCATCTGTGTCAGTCATGGAGATGGGTGGTTGGGATACAAAGATGAATAAGGCAGAGCCTCTGTGTGCTGAGTCTTGAGTCACCCGTGCTTCGCAAAAGAGGCAAAGAGTGATGTGGGAGTGTGAAGAAGGGAGGGATCAGCTTTAGCTACAGGGTGGCCATGAAGTCTGGAAATGAAGATACCTTATTTCATCCTGTATTGTAATATAATACCAACAAAAAATTTATTATGTATTTGCCTGTTTTTTAGACTTGCTGGTTATCTGTAAGAAGGTCAGGAAAGACTTTAAAGAGAAGATACTTGGTTTGGGTCTTGAATACCAAAAGAAGTTCACCAGGTTTGCGGAAAGGGCCTGGAAAGACATTCAATGCGATTGAAGGAAATGTATGTTTGGGGAACTGCAAGTGATCTTGTTTAGCTGGAGTGTAGAAGATGAGGCAGAATAGATGGGGAGGAGCCAGATTTCAGAGGTTTTGCAAACCATGCTAAAGAGTGTGGATGTTATACTACAGGCAATCAGGAGCCAATGAAGTGTTATGAGCCAGGCAGTAACATGGTCATTCAATCAAAAAGCAATTTTCAGACCAGTGCTAGGTGCTGAGCTACAAGGATGAATTAGATATAGGAAACTCAAAGCCTACTAAAGAAAACGATAAACAAGTTAGTGCAATGGAAGTCATAGATTTTCTGAAATAGTATCATTATTATTATATTTATTGAATATTTACCGTGTGCCAGACATACATGCATAGTGCTGAGTGCTAAAATGCATTGTCTTATTTAATTCTCCCAATAACCCTAAAAAACACTATTGATTAGTTAGTGTCATTTTATAGAAGAGGAAACTGAAGCACAGAAATTTGATACCTTGCCTCTGGTAAGTGGTGGAGCCAGGTTCAAATCCTAGTGGTCTGACTCCAGAAAATACACTTTTACCAATAAGGACTATGTTGTTTCCCCATGACAGAAATCTGTCTGACTTCTAAGAGCACTAGGGGCCACATTATCCATTCTGCAGAAACAGAGGTAGGGTTTGGAAAGTCTTCATGGAGATAGTCATGAGATTTGTCTTATGGAAGATCACTCTGTCAGCTTGGAGCTGGGCAAGACCAGAAGTGGGAATGTGAGTTAGGAGGCTAGGTAACAGTTGGTAGTATCAGTGGGAATGAGGGGAGAGGATAGGATCCAGAGATATTTTAGATGTGAAATGGTTTATTGTGCTGGTTGAGGTTAGGTTTCTGACTTGGATATAAAGGTGGATAGTAGAGCCGTTAACCATGATTCATAATACCAAAGGAGAAACAGGTAGGTGTGGGGTAAGGGTAGAGTAGATATGTACATTTTTAATTTGTTGAATCTGTGGAGTCTGTAGGGCAATAAATATAAGTAAAAGCCAGTGACTGGATATACAGTTCTAGAGTTTAGGAGAAACTAACTAAGAACTAACTAGAGTTTAGGAGAAGCTAGATATTATATTGGGTGTCACTTTGAAGATTTAAAAACTAATATATTAGTTAATTAAAGGTATCTCTCTAAATGTCAAATTATAACTATTGATTCTATCCAAAAAATTGGGTCAAATACAACAAATGGATAATACCACTAGAAAGCAAACAGTGAAGCTGGCAAAATGGACCACCCCATTTTAAAAAAAACATGTAGGCAGGTACTCTAGCTTCCGGAACTGTGAAAAAATGGTATTGTACTGTGCGTAACTTTGGGTGGGCGAACACCAGGGATGGGGAGAGGGTGGATTAAGATATAAGAGGTAGAACTTCAGAGAACAAGAGTAGGGAAAGAACATTACTGAATGTTGCCTTAATCATATGGAAAGCACAAAAGTATAAAAGTTGTTGGTTTACTTCCTATTTTGAGAGTTCATTGATCAACCTCAGGGGACAAAGGCAAATTTGCATGGATGCACGAATGGAGATAATTTGAGACTAGAAGATATCTCCTATACAAAAAAGACTAGGCTATGGAAATCAAGCCAACAAAAAAATACTCTTCAAAGAAATTACAGTTATCACCTATATATTAGAATTAAATTAACCCCATTATCATGTGGGTAGAATACATTTTGTTCCCTTGGCCTTTAGAATATAGAGAGGGCATCATTGCTCACCCATCATGGCAGCCCTTGTTTAGAAGGAAAACTACCAGTCATGAATCATCAACCTAAGCATAATGAAAGTTAGCCACCTGGGATACCATTGACAGAAAGATTGATTCTTCTCATTGAAAGATGTTTCAGTTACAAAAATTGTGATGCCAATTAACAGCAACAAACGACCCTATTAAGAACCATTAAGGGAAATAAAAACTCTTAATTAGGAATGCCAAAGATGGAGAAAGAAAAGGATACTGGGAAAAAAGCCCACAAAACATTCGTGCATGATAACGGTGGGAGTGGAGGAGAGGAAATTCTCCAAAGAAAGAGTTTTAACGGGGTGTTCTTGGACAGAATTCTGTGGAGACAGCATGAAGTGGCTAGTGGTGCTGTGTTGGTACATTCTAGGTACAAAACAGCAGATGACAGGAATGCAGATTTCAAAGACATTTCCTCTCTTAGAACATATGGGACTTTTAAGGGTTGCAGGGGAATAGTTGGGGGATTCTTTTTATCAACTCACTTTTGAACACATATAAGAATGTTAGAAATTGTCAAATGCTACCATCTTTTTAAGGGGATTGTTAGATATAACAGTATCAGTTGGGATACTTTCAGCCCCAAGTCACAGAAATCTCCAGTTAAAATTGACTTAAATATATAGGGCCTTCATTATCTCACAAAATGGGTGGTCTAGAAGTGGTAGGTGGTGCCGGTTGGTGATTGGGTGAGTGATACAAAAGTCTCTTATGGGTTCTTTAATCCTTCCCTGTGGCCGTTCCTGGTATTTTAGCTTTGTTTGCCCTCATGTCACAAATGACAACATCCAGAGAAAGAGAAAACCATCTTTTCATTTGTATTTCTCTTGGAATGGAGAAATCCTTCTGTAAAACCCCTCAACTCTTCTACTTCATTGGCTAGAATTATGTTGCATGTCTAAGACTACACAAACCATTTGTAAGAGGAATCAATCATGGGATCAGTTATGACCCAATTCCTGGAGCTGAGGCCAGGTCCAGCTTTCCCTGAAGCACATGGCCACTCATAGCAGGTCGGAAATCTGGACAAAACTGGGGTTTTGTGAATGAAGAAGGAGGGTTGGATAGTTTTGGGGTAGGCAACCAATGGTGTCTGTTACAAATGAACTACAAAAGCCTTTCTTTCTTTTTTTTTTTTTTATTTGTGGTACCTGGGCCTCTCACTGTTGTAGCCTCTCCCGTTGCAGAGCACAGGCTCCGGACGTGCAGGCTCAGCGGCCGTGGCTCACGGGCCCAGCCGCACCGCGGCATGTGGGATCTTCTCAGACCGGGTCACGAACCCGTGTCCCCTGCATCGGCAGGCTGACTCTCAACCACTGTACCACCAGGGAAGCCCAAAAGCCTTTCTTGAATGGAATGAAAAAACATTTTTCATTAAATGTTTCTTACTAATAAAGTTTTTAGTCTTTAACTATGTGTTCAATGGCCAGTTTTCTCTTATTTTTAGTAAAATAATAAAAATGATAATTTTAGAACTATTTAATGTAACTGTTTCAGTGTGATAAACCTGGTATGGTCACTTTAGTTTGGCTTAAGTTTTTTTCTTTGATTTTTTTTTTCCCGGCCACACCATACGACATGCCAGATCTTAGTTCCCTGATCAGGGATCCAACCCAAGCCCCCTTCAGGGGAAGCGCAGAGTCTTAGCCACTAGACCACCAGAGAAGTCCTAGTTTGGCTTAAGTTTTCTAAAATACCTTCTCAGAATTCTTTTGGCTGGGTTGGTTCACATCAATATCACTGATGATGGATGAAATTTGGCAGTTCTCTCATTCTCCATAATTAGGAAAAATGCTAACATGCCTCCAAAGTGTTGCAGAATCTATTCCTACTTCCTACTGCGTTTCATTGGAGACTAAAAGATAGGCTTTGCAAGTCCCATTTGCAACTACCTGGACAGTTTCCTGGGTTTTCCAGAGATACTAGACTCAATAAAACAGGGGGAGCACTAAGAAGAATTATCAGTTACTCTGGCTTGCAAGAAATAGAAATCAACTGGACCTAGCTTAAGCATAAAGAAAGAGGTTGTTTTAATAACAGTTCAGGGGTGTCTCCTGGAACCTGAAGGCAGGAATTCAGTTGAGTGTTTGGAAGTTCTGCTGCCTGGAAGTGGAGGACCACTGGAAGCCGGGCTGTTCCGTCTCTTGTCTCTGCTTCTCACTATAGTCCTATTTTGTTCTTTTCTTTCTGCAAATACTTTCTTGTTTTATCGTGTCTGTGGTGGGCAGATGAGAGCCACTTTTTATTCCTTGACATCACTTCTCATGTCTCTCAGTGTCTCTCAGACCCTCAGTGTCTCTCAGTTCTAATTCTGAATTCCCAGGCAAGAGAATCTGATTTACAAATGAGGAAACTGTGGCTTAAATGAAGCATCACCCAACTCAAGGAAGGCTCAAGGTCACCCAACTAGAAAGGCTTTTTTTTGGCCAAGTTCCCCCACCAGAGATCAAAACTGCGCCCCCTGCAGTGGAAGCGGAATCTCAACCACTGGACCACCAAGGAAGTCCCGATAAGGCATTTTGACTCTGGGTCTGTTTGGATCTTAAATGTGGTGACCTTCCAACAACATATGTGAACACCAGTGAGATTTTCAGGAGCAATGCTTGATACCTCGTTGACTCAGTCCAGTCTTGTATTTGTAGGTGAGCCTGATTTGGAAGCTTGGTACAGTTTCTCTTCTCACTGCCTCTATCAACGCCCAGCCGAAAGATCTTCCCTTCCCATCATTAGAAGAGTCATTTCTTTCTTAACACAAGGAGTATCTCATCGTTATAGAGTACCTGACAGGTTCCAAAGACCATGTGATGATCTCCTTTTATTTTACAACAGTCCAGTGATGTGGTTGGCTGGAATTATTTACTCCCATTTACAGATAAGGAAATGGAGGTTCACAGGGGCAAGGTGATTTGCTCTAGTAGAGAGGACTAAATTCCCTGGGGAGGTGGACTGGTTGCTTAGGAGTAGATGAAGGATCTTCTTGGTCATGTCCCTGGGGGACCCAAGTGGGCTGACAGGGCAGGACAGCCACAAGCCACCTGGTGCTGAGCTTTCTTGCTAGACTGGGGACTTCTTGAGGCCAGATACCTTGTTCTCACTCATCTCTTTGTTCTCAGGTTCTAGCACAGTATTTGGTACATAGCAGACTCTTGCTGAATGTTTGTTGAAGGAATATGAGACTTTCCTAAAAATGATAACTTTTCAATATTGGAATGAACTGCCTTGAAAAGTTGGGTGATTCCTAGCACTGGCAGAGTTTAAGAAAAGATGGATAAATATCTGCTTGCTCATAATAAAGGCTAACATTTATTGAGCACTTGCTATGTGCTGGGCACTGGGTTAAGTGCTCTACATGTATTATTTCACGTATTCCTCACTCCATCCCCCAAAACAGTTTCTATTATTATCCTCATTGAAACCGAGGCACGGAGAGGTGAAGTGACTTGCTTAAGAATCCATTGCAAGTTGTGTGGCCATGATTTGAACCCTAGAAGACTGAGTTACAGATCTGGATCCTAGTCATGTTGTCCAAGTGTTTCTAGATGAGGCAGGAGATTGAGGTAGATTAGCTCTCAAGTATTTTCAACTTTGAGATTCCCTGATTGTTTGGCCAGGAGATTGGTGCCAACACATACAGAGAAAGCAGGGAAGGAGAACTGGTTGTATAAGGATAGAGGGATCGGTAGAGAACAAGTTGATTTTGATTATGTTTGGTATGAAGTGTCAGAGGATATCCAAATGAAAAAAGTCCAACGGTATCTTTAGCTTGAAAGAAAAGATAATTCATACGTGTGCTGTTGCCATGAAAAGCTCTTTCAACACAGGAAGTCATAACTATTACTGCCTGGTTGTGCATATAATGGTAGTTACGGCTCACATTACTTTTCTAACACAGCCTTATACTGTATTGGGGATAATACCATAGCTTTGTGAGATAAGCAACATTCTCTTTTTAGAAAAAGATAATTGAACTTACCCTTATTGTCTTTTATTTGTCAGAAATTTCATTAGAGAAAGCGTATGCAATTTCAAAACTGAACACCACAAACAAATATCTCCTAAATAAGAAAAAAGGCAAACAAAATATATTTTAAGGCTTAAGAGTTCTAACTAAATTTGCCACTGTATCCTTTCTTAAAAGAAACAAACAGGGACCTCAAATTTAGCATGTTGCATTATCACCATTCCTGACAATAAAACAAAACTTGCAAATGTTAAGAAAGCAATGTAACCAAAAACATAACAAGTGATAATCCATTTTTAAAAAATTATTTGATTAACATTGCTATTTGATAATACAGTTCTGCTACAGCCTTAGAAATATCAGAAAATTCTAAATCTGCTAGTCATCAGGCAGTCAACAACACTAGGGGCTGAGAGACACTGAAAAAAAGGAACAAGGCAAGATTTTGCCCAGATGGGCCTGTCCTAGCAGGACTTCATACATAACCCGTGACTCCTGGGAACACACAGTCAGGTTCCCGTGTAGCCAAGGCCAGCCAGGGACAACCTTGAAATCAGAAGGGCCTGGGTTTTAATCACAGGCTCACTGTTTACCAATGGTATGACCTTGAGAAAGTTGCAAAACTTCTCTGAGCCCATTTCTTCATCCACAAAATGGAATGACTAATCCTTCCTTCATGGGGTGTTGTAAGAAGTACATGAGATGTGTGAAAAGAACCTAGAATGAAATGTTCTTAACACATAAGTACACACGTGCGCGCGCACACACACAAGGGTGAGAGGAAACTTTTGGGGATGATGGATATGTTTACGGTATTGATTTGCTGATGGTTTCATGGGTATATACTTATATCCAAATTCATCAAATTGTATACATTAAACATGTACAGCTTTTTATATTTCAATCATTCCTCAATAAAGTGGTTTAAAAAAAAATACCCTAGGGCTTCCCTGGTGGCGCAGTGGTTAAGAATCCGCCTGCCAATGCAGGGGACACAGGTTCAAGCCCTGGTCTAGGAAGATCCCACATGCCGCTGAGCAACTAAGCCTGTGCGCCACAACTACTGAGCCTGCTCTCTAGAGCCCGTGCTCCACAATAAGCGAAGCCACCACAATGAGAAGCCTGCGCACCGCATTAAAGAGTAGCCCCCACTCTCTACAACTAGAGAAAGCCCACGTGCAGCAACGAAGACCCAACACAGCCAATAAGTAAATAAATAAAAAAATTTTTTTAAATACCCTATAATAGTACCAGCGACAGAGCAGGCTTTTGATAATTGTTGTCTCATTCATTCCCCCACCTTAGTTTCTTTGCCTTTAAGAAACTAAGATATAGAGGAGATTCACTCCCTCATTGAATTAAACAGTTAGTGTCTACCAGGGCCACCATGTACAGGTGCACAGGTTGCTCCCTGCTGAAGTGAGGGGGGTGCGTTCCAGCCCACTAGCACTCGTCAAGCTGGGTGCCCTGGCTCTCTTTCTAATTTGCAGAAACGTGCTACGTGTGCTTGTAAAGCCCCGGCATCTGTTTCAGGGATAATAAATTTGAACTTTGCCCACTTTGTGACTGATGGGACACAGACAAGTAATCAAGGGTTATAATACATATAATTAATGCTATTCTAGGGAAGGTACTACAGGCACACAGAAGAGAGACACTTAAATGAGATGGGGTGAGGGATGGGATAATCAGAATCTGTGACTTAAAGCAGCGGTCCCCAGCCTTCTTGGCTTCAGGGACTGGTTTCGTGGAAGACAGTTTTTCCACAGACGGGTGGTGGTGGGGGAATAGGTCAGGCCGTCATGCGAGCGATGGGAAGCAGCAGATGAAGCTGCGCTCACTCGCCGCTGCTCGCCTCCTGCTGTGTGGCCCGGTTCCTAACAGGCGCAGACCAATATCGGTCCTCAGCCCGGGGGTTGGGGAACCCTGACTTAAAGGATGAGGGGGGAGATTGTGTACAATGTTTCAGGCAGAGCAGTGACATTCAATCATTTATCCATTTATTCATTCAGTAAACACAAATTGAATAGCTACCAACTTCCAATACTGAACTTGAAGAAAGAGCAGTAAATAAAACGAACAAAACCTCCTTTCTCATAATCTTAACATTCTGGTAGGGCAGAGAGACGATGATAATTGAACTAGAAAAATATTAGGTAGTGAGATGTGCTTTGGGATAATAACACAGGCAGGGTGGTGGTAGGTTGGGTGAGGGGGTATATGAGAGTGGAGGGTGGGACAGGCATTGCTAGGGAGCTGTCATTTAGGCTGAGATTTAAATGGCAACTGTAGAAAACTCAGCTGATGATCTTATCAGGTGGGGGGGAGGAGCTGTTACAAAAGTCTTAAGGGGGAATGAACTCTGTATTTTGAGTTGGCAAAGAAGATGCTTGAGGTGTGTTTGAATTGGCATGGGTGAGAAGAGGCTCCTGAGACGAGAAGGAGAGGTGGGCAGGTACCAAACCTGTGTGAGCATGGTGACCTCACAGACCTTCGAGGCATCCAGTATTGCAGGAAGTAAGGGCCTTGTTGTTAGGCGATAAGAGGTGAGTCAAGAGAGACAGGCAGGAACCGGATGATGACAAGTCTTAAATGGAGAATCTGGGGCTTCCCTGGTGGCGCAGTGGTTGAGAGTCCGCCTGCCGATGCAGGGGACGCGGGTTTGTGCCCCGGTCCGGGAGGATCCCACATGCCGTGGAGCGGCTGGGCCCGTGAGCCATGGCCGCTGAGCCTGCGCGTCCGGAGCCTGTGCTCCGCAACAGGAGAGGCCGCAACAGTGAGAGGCCCGCGTACCGCAAAAAAAAAAAGGAGAATCTGGGAGGCATTTATTTCTGCTTAAAGCTATGCAAAGAATCCCAAGGAAGCCATGACTAAAGTCAGTCAAAGAAATCCTTTCATGGTCTTCAAGGGAGGTTTGAATACCAAGTCTTGTGTTACTTGTTCTTGAACCAAAATCCTCAATGTATATACCCCATGAGAGATTAGAACTCTTCTCAAGTCCACAAATTCAGATTAGTGTAATTTTTGCAACATCTGAATATACTTACCATGATGTTGATATCTGTTAGGTGGAATGTTAAACTGGATTAGGTTGTGTCTTATAGGAGGAGGATACATCTTCCTATGAGTAAGAGGTATGAGGGAGCACATAACATCAAGTTGGTAACAAATATGTGATATTTATTAGAGCATTTCAAGGGAGACCTTTGCCTCGTAGTACCTGAGGGAGACACTGCTAGCTGCCTGTCTTATAGGCGTGATCTTCATTCTCTTCGACAGAACCTCAGATTTGATTATCAACGAACTTAATGAAAAATACTTTTCTTCTAGACTCCCTTGTAACTAGGAATCGTATTTGACAAAAGTGTAGCCAATGAGATATAAGCAGAAGTCCCTGCAGAGGCAAAGTCTGGCTAGGAGAAAATCCCTTTGTCCTGTTCCTCTTCCCTCCTGGTTAATTGTAGTTATTCTGTGCTTATTTGATGTTGTTTGGAGTCTTCTAATTTCTTCAGATATATTGCAAAACCAATATGTTAAGTTAAGGACCACTGTTTTATGACATCTATGGCTAAATCTTTCTGGTACTTTTACTGACCTGGAACTAAACTATGGACATAAAGACAGTAAGATGATTTTATCAAAAATATCTCTGAGTTCATTATACTAAAAGTAACACTCCATGTATGTAATGTTGCTGCCTTTTCTTGACCCAGAAAAATCTAGTCAACAAATATTTCTTGAACATTCATTTAACATATACTGACCCCCTATAATTACAAAGATAACACTTCTTTACATGCCATGAGGGAAAGCGATGGTGCAAACAGGGTTCTTGTTTTGGGGGAGTTGACAGTTTCATGAGATGACAGATGTGTTTACAAACAAATGTAAAGCAAGTATGTATATGATGTGGTAGGTCATAGCTAGGCCTTCCCAGTAAAGACCTCCAAGTGGATGTGAATGGATGTAGATAAAAGGAGCATGCCCCAAACGTAGGCAAAGCACAAGTTACAAGGCCTGAAACCTGGACATTAAGCCTGGGTGATGTGGCTCACAGAGTAGCAAAATTATTGCCTTACTTGTAGTATGAGTTGTTTCTGGATGACCAAGAGCCTGGGGTTATGAAAGGTATAATTCTATGATCCTCCAGTCTGGGGTCATCTCACTCAGTGTGGGCCAAGGCCACTGGGCTTCAGACGTACAGTCATCTGAAGGGATGATACAAGGGCATCAGTGGGAGCTGTGTCCACCAACCGGCATCCTTATCTGGTTTACTTGCAGCTTCAGGATTAAACAAAGTAAAAGCAACGCTGAAATAATGCCCTTTGAATAGCATCCTTGAATAGGCTGTGTGGCCTGTGCGGGTGTAATAAGTGCCATTAGAGCATTACAGAGAGTTTTAAGAGTTGTGAGGAAAAAGAAACAATTTTGGTTGGAGGCTTTAGGAAGGAAGGAAGTTGAATTTGAGCTAGATCTTGAAAGATGGATAAAGTTTTCCAAGGTGAACGTGGGAGGAAGGACATTACAGAGCACTGGACAACGTGAATGATAAAATGGAGGCAGGACAGCAGAGCTGTGTACTGGAAGCGAGGAGCAGTGCAGTGTGGCTGAAGCACAGGGCATGTACCAGGAAGCAGTGAAAGATGGGCTGAAGAGGGAGTCCAGGCCAGGGGAGGAAGGTTGGCATTGGATATATTGGTAATGGGAACCAAGGAATGTTTTTGAACAACTACTAAACCATGTGAATTAGTAAAATAGGGGATATATGAATAAATCTGGCAATATTATCATGCATTAAATATGGTGAAATGACTGGCAAGATCCCTTAAAATGCTCAGGCACCAACTGAGGTCATGTGTGATCGGAGAAGAGGACATGAATTTAGGTGTTTTATGGTAAAACTGATTGTTTTTAGGGAAACCAGGTATGACTTTGAGTTCTTGAATTTGGACATATGGGAGGACAGTAGTACTGTGAACACACAAAGGGAAGACAGGAAAAGGGAAACAGTATTAGAGATGCTGGACTGAGGTGCATATGGAACATTCAGGTGGAAATGTGCTACTTGCCATTGAAAAGAAAATAAGAGGACTCAGGAGGGAGGTGGAGTGGGAGATGAGTCACCTACATTGAGGTGAGTCAGTGAGTTTGTCTGTCATAAGCATAATACATGAACTTAAAAACAGGTCCTAAATACATGACAAATGTAACAAGGAAGACAGAGATCTTAGGCGCACCTTGGAAAATAAAAAACACTGAGAGTATTGGTATTCATAGCCCATGTTTGTTTTACCAGCTGTTAAATTCCCAAAACCCAATCTTTATCTCAGATTGACCTCCTAACTGGCAGGAAGAATTGACAAAGGACACATTCTTGTATAGAAATCTGAATCGCCAGATCTTTCTAGTCTAGAGCAGGAGAAATACAGGAACTACATGACTAAGTAGATTAAAGCACATCTTTTTCAAGGTGGGGTGGCACATAGCCTTGAACCACAATTAATTTGAGATTTTTCTTGTTTCTTGAGGTAGGATTGTATTGCTATAAACTTCCCTCTTAGAATAGCTTTTGCTGCATCACATAGGTTTTGGGTTGTTGTGTTTTCATTGTCATTGGTTTCCAGGTATTTTTTGATTTCCTCTTTGATTTCTTCAGTCATCTCTTGGTTATTTAGTAGTGTATTGTTTAGCCTCCATGTGTTTGTATTTTTTACAGTTTTTTTTCCTGTAATTGATATCTAGTCTCATAGCATTGTGGTAGGAAAAGATACTTGATATGATTTCAAATTTCTTAAATCTACCAAGGCTTGATTTGTGACACAAGATATGATCTATCCTGGAGAATGTTCCATGAGCACTTGAGAAAAATGTGTATTCTGTTGTTTTTGGATGGAATGTCCTATAAATATCAATTAAGTCCATCTTGTTTAATGTGTCATTTAAAGCTTGTGTTTCCTTATTTATTTTCATTTTGGATGATCTGTCCATTGGTGAAAGTGGGGTGTTAAAGTCCCCTACTATTATTGTGTTACTGTCGATTTCCCCTTTTATGGCTGTTAGTATTTGCCTTATGTATTGAGGTGCTCCTATGTTTTGAACCACAATTCAATGATAAATATTGATGATCGCTAAACTAATTCAACAACTAAAACCATGGAAACATACCTAAGGAGGGGTATGGCTGAGCATGGGCAGAGCCCACAGGCAAGTAGGGTAAAGGTTAAGGAGAAGAACACGAGCTTCTGGAGACAGACCAGCAATGCGGATTGCTTAGCTCCCAGTTGGAAGCAATCCCAGTTGGAAGCGGGCTGTCGTCATTCGGGATGCTCCTCACTGGCTACCACCTCCGTCAATTCCAAGGCGGGGCCACGGGGCGGCAGGGGAAGGGTCTCGAGAAACAAAGCAAGCGCGTAGCAAAGCCCGTTGGGAGGAGCTGGGAGCCGGCTCACCAGGGCTGACTACATTTCCCAGAATTCAAGACGGCAACTAAGACCGGCTCCGGGCCGCCGCTGGAAGACTTGTGGCATGGGATCGGTAGTCAGCATCCTTTGGCCGCTCTAAGTCCGCCTCTGGTGGGGAGGTCTATAGGGATTGGCTAGTGAGAGTTCGAGTCCCGCCCACGTATGGTGACGACAGGCGGCGGTCTTGCTACTTAAGGCGTCGTGGCCTCACCCGCCCCGCCTTAGCTCCAGCGCTAGAGAGAAACATGTATCGTTTCCGATTACAGCTCTTCACGGGGATTTCTGCTGCCGCCACCGCCCACTCTTACCCGCGCCGCTTCTCGCCTCTGTTAGTCGAAAACTCGCCTCTCAGCCGCCCGCCGCACAGACGCACGAGTAAAAAGTGCAGCTCCATCGGCTGATCTTCGCTAAGCTCCGAGTTTAGGCGGCACCGGGCGTCCCACGATGCCGAAGAATAAGAAGCGGAACACTCCCCATCGCGGTGGCAGTGGTGGCGGCGGCTCAGGGGCAGCTGCAGCGACGGCGGCGACAGCAGGTACGAGAGTATCCCCGCCGCCGGCGTCCCAGTTGCCGGCCAGGCTGGCAAGTCTCTTAGCCTTGGGTACCGTGGGAGGTGTAGTTCTTTTCCTCTAGACGTTTGCGTCGGCGGGGCACCTGCTGTGGCCGGCGAACTACACTTCCCAGCGTGCCCCGGTGGCCGTACCTCGCGCGATTTGGATCTGGCACGCGAGTCCAACTCGGGCCCGGGCCGTGGAGTCTGGGAGGGGCGAATGGGTCCTTGGGTCTGGGAAGGGGTTGGCATCGGGGGTGACCGGGAGCTGGCAGGAGAGGAACTATTTTCAGAGGCAGGTGCTGGCTCTCTAGAGCTCTCCTTGACGGAGGATGGGGCTGGGCTCGGAGTTCCGTCCATGCTGTCACTGGTCACCTTTGACCACCCGGCTCCAACATGGAGTTCTCGGGAATGCCAAACGTCCGGCGGGTTTGGACTGGCTCTTGCGTCACGCGGCCTGGGCCTTACGTGGTGGGGCCGGGGTGACGCAGAGGTGCCCATGTGGTATCCCGTTCTGCTGCCGCCTTTCGCATCCCGCGTGTCCACCTGGCCTGGCGGAGGCGTCGGAGGCTGGGGGCCACTGTCCCAGAGTAGGCTCTGCTCCTGTCCCTCTCTGGCACCCGAACAAATCCCGAGCCCCCAGCTCTCCTGTGACCAGTCGAGACGACCTCCTACTCCTCGGGGCAGAAACCACGTTCTCCTTTGTGCCGTATTCTGTAGGTTCTCTGATGGGAGCCCGGGATAGGCGGGAATGGTGAGGAGCTCAGATTGCAATTGGCCAAAAGTTTAGGGTTTTTTGTCTCCTCTTTGCAAAGTTAAAGCTTTTCCTGGATGGGTAGGTGCTTTACTGAATTAATGATTCTTTACTCCTAACTATACGGCTAAGAAAAAAGGACTTAAAGCAGAAAGCCCTACGAGACACAGCATACTGAAAGCTAGTGTTAAACTGGGTAAAATCAGCACGTTTAATAATTGCTTTGTTGAAACTTTGAAATTAAATGTTGGAATATCCTCAGATGTTATCACATCGGAACTACTACCAGCCACATATACTTGTCAACACAGTTGCCACTTTGACCCTCAGAATATGCCTTTGTTCTTTAGCAAGTAAATAGGCCAGTTTTCTTGTTAAAGATGATTGGAAGCTGGTATTTTAAAAGCTTTCCTATAGGATTTATAGCAGCACGAAAACTTTGTGATCATGTATCAAATGTTTAATAATTAACAAGAATGAATTATTATAAATGTAGTTTTTTCCCTTTTCTTTATATCGCTCTTTATTTTGATTGAATGCTCTCGGTGTTCATGAAATTCATTCTTGATCAAGATATAAAATACATAGTTTGTTGTGGCATCTAGTTGCTCTGTGTGAATTGAGGATACATACCTCTCTACCTTTCTGCTTCAGCTTTCCTCATCTGAAGTAAACATTTAAATTCTGTCTAGAAGGTCCGTATTAATTTTATTCTTCTTTAAGTTTACCTTTTGTTGATGGAACAAATTATGGAGATGCAGCAAGCTAAAGTCATTTTGAAAATGGTAATGATGTTACTAATGGCTTCCTTGAATCACAAACAAACCTTTATTCCCTTCTGGAGCTTCCTGTCCAGCCTCCTTCCTTCCTGGTACTTAGAGAATAATATCAGGAGGCAGTGGGGGATTGCCTTTCAGATTTTACCTTGAGGTTCATTTGCGAACTTTCATCATCAGGTAAAGAATTATTTGATTAGTTTATAAAACTATACATGCTTTGACTATCTTTGGAAGTTTACACTAGAACTTATTAACTGTGCTTGCCTCTAATTGGGCCTGGGGGGTGAGCTTTACTTTTTGAAAAGTTTCATTTGGTTCTTTATGAATATTACTTAAATCAATAAATGAATAAATAATAGTTGAGTAGAAGAGTTGGAAAATTGTCACAAACATGTACTTAAAAGTCTTATCTTACTGGTATTTTTAAGTGACATCTAGAAGAAATGGGATTCAAATGAGATCTTCCCGTGTAATGCCGAAAGATAACCAACTTCTCTATCACTTTGGGTTTCCCATTTAAATTCTCTGCTTTTTAAGTTAGTGGACAGGTCTAGGAAACTAATAAAATTGACCTTTTGTTCAAGTGTGCTTATTTTTCGTGACACTTAATTTGAAGAGAGCATTTTTCGGAAAGAACAAAACTTTGTTAATACATAAGCCCTCTAAGAAATAAGGACTTTATGTGTGTAAGTGCCACCTCATTAATGGTACTTGGGATCACAAGGTGGGGTGAGTATGACCTAGATATCAGACATTCATACAGGATTTTTTTCCTCGTTTTTTTTTTTTTTTTTAATCTCTTTTTCCCTTGAGCCTTGGGAAATCATTGAAACTTAGAGAAGGGAGCTGTGTAAGACCTGGATAGGAAACTCTTCATGATAATTTAAAAATAGGCTGAATATGAAAAATAAAAAATGTAAATTGATTTGTGAATAAATGTTAGTAAAAGTTAAGTAGATGACTCAACTGTTGCCACGACTTCGAATCATGAAAACACATGAAGATAGATCCAGAAATAGAGTATGATGGCATAGGTCTTTGTTTATTTGTTTATTCCTGTCCTAAGCACTGTGATTAAGAAGTTTTGGGATCTTGGTTTCATTGCTTATTTTTTTTTTTTTTTTTTGCGGTACGCGGGCCTCTCACTGTTGTGGCCTCTCCCGCTGCGGAGCACAGGCTCCGGACTGATACGCAGGCTCAGCGGCCATGGCTCAGGGGCCCAGCCGCTCCGCGGCATGTGGGATCTTCCCGGACCGGGCACGAACCCGAGTCCCCTACATCGGCAGGCGGACTCTCAACCGCTGCGCCACCAGGGAAGCCCCATTGCTTATTCTTTATGCTTCACTACTTTGATTGGCACACTTTATTCTCTTTGAGATAGCCGGCAGGTTTGAAGGCCGCTTGCTTCCTGTGTTGATTTAAAAATCTGCTAAAGTCTCACCTCTGTTGTGATTTAAAAAAAAAAGACAACCCCCATTTAAAAAAAAACAGCAACAGGCTTAATTAAACTTAGAGAATTTTTGAAAAGCTTATCTTATGATATAGTAAATGCTACAGATTTCTTGAATATAGAGACCTAAGTGATACAATCTTAGGTTTGTATTGTATCCTTGTACCTAAGCATACAATTTTAGGTACAATCTTTGAGCTCAGAGGTAAATCAGATGACTCAAGTCACTTTTGGGGCAGAATTTGGGACTTATTTTAACTCGGTTCTCAATGTAATTGATGACTAGGTAATCTTTTTATTAATATGAAATTCCCACAAAACAAAAGTGACTAGAAATGACAGTGACCAGGAATGTACATTTACTCCTTAAGTTAATGAAGGTGAGAGAAAGATTCTAGCTTAAAAAAAAGGATTTTAATTTTTTACTAATAGGGCTGATATTTTAAAACTGTTGGATTTGTTAGAACCTTTCTTTTAAAGGTAATTTATCTGTCGGGCTTTTACCTATCTTTTTATGCTACATCAAATACCAAAACTTTTTTTTTTTTTCTTAAATCTTGGCTCTTTATTGCTGGAAAATACTCACACAAATTTTAAAAGGGCACTGTCAATTTTCCCAAGGAAGCGACAGGAGTGTCAGCACTTGTGACTAGGTACAAATGTTCACGTGTGCACCCATTGTAGTAGGAAAGTCATCATCCAAATTAGTCACTAGTCACCACAGTAAAGTGGGTTTTTAAAATACCGTAGTCACTTTTGAAATCGGCATGTGAAAAAAGTCAAATCTTAAACATTGCTCACCTCAATAATTCAAAATCTTCGAAGCAAAGTCCCAATTTTAAACACACCATGTCTACAGTCTTGATCAGCTTGCAGCTTGCCCATAGTTTCTTTACCTTGCAAAATGAGGCAATTCTGTAAAGACTCTCAATTGATGCTTTCTATCTCCAGTGGATGTGGCCCTGTGAAGTCCGCCATAGAGTACTGGCCAAGAGAAAGGAGGACCTTTGTGCAGTGCTTGAGGACCATTTAAGGGGTCCTCACTTAAGAAGCCCTGCCTCTTAAGTGATTCACACGCTAGTTCACACGACTTCTCAGCTCTTCTGACTTGCATGACTCAGGAGCAAAAATCCTGTAGTTCACTGCACTGGGCATCACCCAAATAGCCCATCAGAGCTCTTTATAATTTCATACACATCTCATCAGCACTGTAGTTCTTTAGTGATCAATTACTTCATCCAATTCCTATCATTACTTTCTATGCCATTTTGGATCCATTTGTCAACATCCCCATCCAAAACTTCAATTTTAAGCCTTTGTTGACCATCTCAATTCAAGTTGTCTTTAAAACTACCATCCCTTACCTTCTTAAATTCCCCTTCACATAAGACATGTGTAACCTAAAAACTAACCCATTCACCAGTTAATGTTTACTAAGCCCAGTTATTTTCATTGGAACATATATCCGTCTTATTCTTATGATGGTCAGTTTTCATTGTCTTCGTGATTTGAAGTAGTTTTTTCATCTGTAATACCACTTTTTGTATCACCAAAAATGGGTGCTGCATGTTAGATGATTGATATATTTCTTTTTTTTTTTTTTTTTTTAAATTTTTATTTATTTATTTTGCGGTACACGGGCCTCTCACTGTTGTGGCCTCTCCCGTTGCAGAGCACAGGCTCCGGACGCGCAGGCTCAGCGTCCGTGGCTCACGGGCCCAGCCGCTCCATGGCATGTGGGATCTTCCCGGACCGGGGCACGAACCTGCATCCCCTGCATCGGCAGGCGGACTCTCAACAACTGCGCCACCAGGGAAGCCCCTGATATATTTCTGAAGTTGATGTATATTGTAAACAGTTGGTGCTCTGAAATACACATTAGGTGAACTGACTTATGTTAGGAATTTAAGTGTATTCTTTTGTAAAAAATCATCTCATAAATAAGTTTGGGTTTTTATTACTGGATTTTTTGTAAGTAAATTTTAAAATCCCAAGTTAAGTATTTGCATATATGACAACAAAATCATTTACCTTCACCCTCTTTTACCTATTAGGTGGCCAGCATCGAAATGTTCAACCTTTTAGTGATGAGGATGCATCGATTGAAACAATGAGCCATTGCAGTGGTTACAGTGATCCTTCCAGTTTTGCTGAAGATGGTATGAGTTTTCAGTTAAGATTTGCAACGTTAGATAAAAGGATGATTTAGGTGGAGGAATTCTTGTAGCTAAGTGTACTGTTACCGCTCCCTGTCTGCTTTTTTCTATTTAAATTACAGTGGTTGGTTTTTATTATTCCTTAGGACCAGAAGTCCTCGATGAGGAAGGAACTCAAGAAGACTTAGGGTATAAATTGAAGGGATTCATTGACCTGACCCTGGATAAGAGGTAGGAATTACTGGAAACTCTTTTCTTCTGGGTGATTTCTGTTAGCCACTTTTTATTTAAAATATGTGCAGTTCTTTCATTTAACATTATGTTTTTCTAAAGCTCGATTTGTTTACTTTGTATATTTTAGTGTTTCTTATTCCTTTGGACTTTTAATGTATCAGTAGATAGGAACATGCCACTAGAATTTAGATTAATAGCCTAAGATTAGTCGTTGTTCAGCATAGGGGACATAACTGTATTTGATAATTGAAGTGGATTTGTTGAATTAAAAGTTAATCTTCAACTAGAAAGTATAACTAAACTTCGAAAAGTATCAAAGCTAAATTGTTTTCTTACTTAACAGTAACTCTAGAACCAACTTAAAACAAATGGAATTAAAAAGCCCAGAAGATTCAAACAAGAACTCTAGACTTCTGTAGTGTTAAAAAAAGTCCGAGTTTACTTGAATATGTAAGGTAGGAGAACATGTCTTATACAGTGAAACTATAAAATTCTATGTGGTCATTTTAACATTGTGGTTATTGAACTAATAAACAGAAAACATTATGATATAGAGTAACTTAAAATCTTTTGTATAATAAGGTGAGTTGTAGATGAGAATTAAATTATTGAAGAACTGTGAGAGCTTGATGAAAATTAGATTTTAAATAATCTATAAATAGAAAAACTTGAGAGGGAAGTAAGCTAAGTTTTTAAAAGTCTCATTGACCAATGGTATACTCCAATTGGATATTCTTTCTCTTACATTTTGTTTTAAATAGTGCGAAGACAAGGCAGGCAGCTCTTGAAGGTATTAAAAATGTACTGGCTTCAAAGATGCTTTATGAATTTATTCTGGAAAGAAGAATGACTTTAACTGATAGCATTGAACGCTGCCTGAAAAAAGGTAATGTCCATATTTTTGAGTCACAGTCACAGAACTGAACAGGAATTTGCTACCTTCTGTGCAGTAATATTTGTTAATAGCACTTAGAAGTCTGGCTCACTCTTATAACTTTGTAATTGGCAGGAAATATGCCAGGCTTGTTAGAACTCAAAATCAAACTTGTTATCTTTGTTTTGTTTATGTAATAAACAGTTTGAAACTAGGAGGGATTGGGGTGGATTATCAACTTTAGTTGTATCAGAAGAGGTGTTTGCCATTCTTTTGTATATAAGAAAGGCTTGAAACCATGTGTCAGATGTCAACAAAAAGTATTATTTATAAGCCATCCTACTTCATTTTTCTAAAATTAAAAAAGTATCATAATTATCTACCTCATTTTCTTATTTAAAACATCAATCATACCTGTCAAAGACATCATTTCAGGATATCCCTTGGAATATTTGAATTCTAGAACTTTGTAATGGAGATTCTGGAATTCATATTATGATTGTAGAACTTTTACGATCATAGAACTTTTAAGAATGAAGAGAGACCTTAAAGATTAAGTCTAGTATTATCAAACTTTCAATTTTAGGAGCTGCCAGATTTAAAAAGATTTGGGGCTGCCAGCTTAATTATTTTGCCAAGTAAGAGCATTATGAAAATAATTAGCTTCAACTATCATTATCACTTTATCAAAAAAATACTTCTAGCACCAAAAGTGTAGGAAGCACACATGTTCCTTTAAATTGAATGTGCTTAGCTTTATGTTCTTATTCTCATTTTGCTTCAGGTGGAAGCTTTGTCAAGAATCGGTGTTTGGAAACCTTTGATCTAATCCACCTCTCATTGTATAGGAAAAAGAAAGGCCTAGGAAACAGGAGACTAGTCTAAAGTTATATACCTTGTTACTGGTATAGTTGATAACAGAGCCAACTTTTTTGAGATATTACAATGGCTTTGTTAAAAGTGTTAACATTGAAACTGTATCCACAAGGTAATTGGACTAGGTGACCTTTAAAAATTTCTTACAACCTGCATAAATATTTAATTTATCAGATAATAAGTTCAGAATTTGCCCAAATCCTTTGGTGTATACAGTTCTCAAGAGTTAACTTACATTTACCTTTATATTAACGTATTTTCTATAGTTTTAAAGAATCCCTTATTTTTTTAATATTTTTATTTTTTGGCCGTACCATGCAGCTTGTGGGATTTTTTGTTCCCCGACCAGGGATGGAACCTGAGCCCTCGGCAATGAGAGCTCGGAGTCCTAACCACTGGACCACTAGGAAATTCCCAAGAATCCCTTATTTTGAATCCCTTATTTATTAAAAAAAAAATAAAAAAAACACTGGTGGAGGAAGCCCTGACAGTTTAGTTTACCTCATGGGCTGTGTACATCTGAAATGCTTGTCAGATTAATTCAAGGGCTACTTGAGCACTATTCTATAAGTACATGAAGGATTTGGAAGGTCAGATCAGCTTGAAATGCATTATCTGGCTGAACTGTTACAGTAATCCCTTAAAATTGGTGTTAATCTCCATTTTACAGATGAGGAAATGTTTTGAGAATAAGAGTAATTGGTTGAAGATCATTTGGCTAATACGTGGTAGATCTAGGAATTGAGTGAGGTCTAGATTTATCGTTCATGTCAAAGCCTTGAGCATATTACAAGTTTCATAATTGGTAGATGCTATTTTGAAATTGAACAAATTTGGGAGATTGCTGCCTTAGTAAGTCTATTGGAAATGATTTGTCATAGTTGCATCGTGGCTTCTTTTATAGGTAAAGGTGATGAGCAGCGTGCAGCTGCAGCATTAGCATCTGTTCTCTGTATTCAGTTGGGCCCTGGAATTGAAAGTGAAGAGGTTTTAAAGACTCTTGGACCAATCCTGAAGAAAATAATTTGTGATGGAACAGCTAGTATCCAGGCTAGGCAAACTGTAAGTATAGGATTTAAATTTATAGATCTATCTAGGCATGACAGTCAGACCTTGTGATGAATGATCTAGGAAAATAGCATCTTTAAAAAATGTAGCAGGTTTTTTATTAACATTTTATTCTCATTTGTCCCTTTGTTTTTTGAATTTTATTTATTTTATTTACTTATACAGCAGGTTCTCATAAGTTCTCTATTTTATCCATATTTGTGTGTATATGTCAATCCCAATCTCCCAATTCATCCCACCACCACCCCCATTTGTCTTTAATTTTAGTGAGCAGGCTCAATACGACAATTGCCCTCTTAAATTTTCTGAGACTCAGTAGAGCATCCCATATAGAGAAGATTTCTACATCTTTGAAATTGAACATCATTTGCTGATATGAAATACAGTGCCATGTTGAGTTATTTAGGATGATCCAGTTTTTATTGGAGCTTAACGAAATGGTCTAGACAATGTTTATTGTGTGGTTACTTTTTATTCTAAGAAATGTAATGGAGTGGTTTTCTTGAAAAAATTCTGGCTGTTGTGGCCTAAAAGTCCTTATGAGAGAGCTGAATGCTGTAGTTACATAGGTGGATTTGGTAGATGTAGGAAACTCTGAAACTCTGCCTTGTGAAATATTCATCTGGTTTGGGGGTTTGGAAAAGCTTTCATTCTCTAATTGATATATACCACTTGCAACACTTAAGACTGTGGGTTTTGTTTTTGGTTGTTGGTTTTTGGTGTGCTAGTAAGTGATTTAAATGATCACATGAACATGTTTTGCTTTATTCACAGAAACATGAGGTGGTTGTAGTGGGTTTAGAAAGTGGATTTGAATCTTAATGAATTTTAAGATTTGAATGTTATGGATCTTAAGAATCTTAAGAGTCTTAATAGATCTTAAAAATTTAATTTTAGTGGATTTGAATCTTAAGCTGTTTTCCTAACGAGAACCATTTTAAGTTTAAAGCTTTTTCATACTGATTATTCAAATTAGCTTCCTCTTTAGTATTACTTACGGTAAATGACATTAATCTTTGTATCAGATAAACCCTGAAGTCTTAGTGGCTTAATAAAAGTTTACTTCTTGTTCATATCACTGCCCAGTCAAGTCAGCAGGGTCCCTAGGCATCCATCCTGCATCTCTGCCCTACCTCTAGGTCCTTTCAGATGGCAACTATGGTAGCTAGATGGGGAAAGCTAGAGGACAGAGACACATCGCTTCTGCCAAGAGTTCCTTGGTTTACCAACTGTATGGCTGCTGGGAATAGTCTAGCTCTTTCTCCCAGAGGCAAAGGAATAGGAGTTTGGTGACATTATAGGAATCTCTGCCCCCAATAGTTAGTAATCCTAAAATATTTAATCACGCTTTTGCTATTTGCCTTTCTGTTCTTCCTTTTTGTGTAGTTTCATGCAGCTTTTAAATTGTGCAGGAGTATAGGGGTATTTGAAATGTTTGACAGAAAACACTATTGATTAGATATTTGAGGTGATCACTTAATTTTGGTTGCGTGTGAGTTTGTTGTGGTCATCTAAAGGCCCTTTATTCATCCTTCTCACTCTTTCTGTGAATTAAAATAAAAAAATAAACTAGCATTCTTCTGCATATTAGCAGAAGGAATCTTTATTAAACGTAGGCAGTCCTAATTTTTAATCTGCCATTTCTCTTAGTAATCAAAAGGAGAGATGTGGCCTTGCTTCTGCTGCTTACTTAGGAGAAGGGATGATAGATTGAAATTTTTCTTTACTAAGAATAATGCATAGGCTACTTTTGAATTTTAACAATGTCCAATTTTACCAGGATAAACTAATGAAAATAAAATAGTGACACCAAGCAGATTAATATTACAAGTGTCCTCATATTACTGGAACAGAACTAGCTGAAACCTGGGCATATGAATGATGACTTTAAAGACTTAAGCTTTAAGCTTTAATGGTACTTGGAACAACATGAGGGAATTTTAGTAATAACATATGGGGAAAAGGGAAATGAAGAATAAGAAAGCCGTATGAATTTCAAATTGTTTTTTTTTTTTTTTTTTTTGCGGTACGCGGGCCTCTCACTGTTGTGGCCCCACCTGCTGCGGAGCACAGGCTCCGGATGCGCAGGCTCAGCGGCCATGGCTCACGGGCCCAGCCGCTCTGCGGCATGTGGGACCCTCCCGGACCGGGGCACAAACCCATGTCCCCTGCATCGGCAGGCAGACTCTCAACCACTGCGCCACCAGGGAAGCCCTCAGATTCTGTTTTTATATGATTAATTTGTTAGAGCAGTGTTCTGAGAATTCATGGCTCCTATTTATGTTGCAGGTAGATCATATATAGATATTCTGAATCTGTTTTATTAAGTAAGATTACCTTGGGGAGCTTCCCTGGTGGCGCAGCTGTTGAGAGTCCGCTTGCCGATGCAGGGGATACGGGTTCGTGCCCCGGTCCGGGAAGATCCCACATGCTGCGGAGCCGCTGGACCCGTGAGCCATGGCCGCTGAGCCTGCACGTCCGGAGCCTATGCTCCGCAGCGAGAGAGGCCACAACAGTGAGAGGCCCTCGTAAAAAAGAAAAAAAAAAAAAAGATTACCTTGGTAATCTTGGACTGTGTACTCACTCGTTTAGCATCCCCCCCCCCCCAAATAAACAATTATAGGATTCCCAACCTCTTTTCAACGTATTCCAAAATAAGTAAAATCTGAGTTAATGAGATCCTTCTTTAAGTCGGAAGTTTGAGGACAACTATTTAAATTTTTTGAGATTTGTGTTTTAAAGGTTTTTAATAGAGTAGGTTTCTTTATCTCAAATGTCCACACTTCATCTCTGTCTTTCAGTTGGAGTTGAAGTTTGAAATGATCTGCTAGATTAATGAAGGAAAATCTGAGAGAAATGGAGTAACTTTCCTAAAGTCATAACTCTGAGCTTAGTAGCAGACGTTAGTGGCTTTTAGCCAAAACCCACTTCCCTTAACTTTTGACCTTATATTCTTTCTTTCTTTTTAATACTGTACTTGGGACCTAATGTAGTCATGTGGTTGAGAAATTTTTCACACTGAATTATAAAAGCAGGAAGATGTAGAATTAATAAGAAAATAGCAAACATTAATGTCTGTTTTCATTTTGCTTTTTTTAGTGTGCAACTTGCTTTGCTGTTTGCTGTTTTATTGCCACAGATGACATTACTGTAAGTAGACAACCTTTTGAATCCAGTTGTTTGCACATTTCTCATTTAAGATGGTATCTTATTTCCTGTTCTTATGCATTAGGAGCTGTATTCAACTCTGCAGTGTTTGGAAAATATCTTCACCAAGTCCTATCTCAAAGAGAAAGACACTAATGTTGTCTGCAGCACCCCTACTACAGCGCTTCATATCAGCTCGCTTCTCGTGTGGACATTATTACTGACCATATGCCCAATCAATGAAGTGAAGAAAAAGCTTGAGGTGTATGTATTTTTAGTTTCTTGCTTTATAAAATCAACATTTATTGACATAATCGGTTGTGTTCACATAATAATGACTGACTATTTTCTAGGCATTTCCATAAACTTCCAAGCCTCCTCTCTTCTGATGATGTAAACATGAGAATAGCTGCTGGTGAATCTCTGGCACTTCTGTTTGAATTGGCCAGAGGAATAGAGAGTGTAAGTATCTGATAGGTAAAACAGAAAGCTTGCATCACAAGGACCATTATTCCATCATAATCCTTACAATTAAGAAGTGAATGATAACTTTAGAGCATGGCCCACTGAGAACCTAGTGATTGGTCGTTCTGCTTCTTGGCAGTGGTGATGTCATACTTTTAAGAGCATAAACCAATAGGGGTTGGTAGAGCAATATTTAAGTGTAGTTCATTATATTTAGTTGTTGCTGCCTACAGAACTGAAGTTTAGGTACACTCTTATTACTCATGGAGAGAGTTGTCCCGTATAATCTTTTGGATCTGCTTGGATTTCTCAGACATCAGACACATTAAGGTAATTCATGCATGGATGCTTTATAATAAATGTTGGACAAATGGATGAAATATTAAGTCAACATAGGTTTGGGATTAAGTCAGATGAGTTTAGTACTGTTATGTTTAACTTTTAAGCCAAAGATGGAAATAAACATAGCCCATTAGTCTAGGACATGTGCTTTGCAGTTCTCTACCACTGTCGACTCATAGTTGTTGTTTTTTTAAACCTCAGTTTGGCTTTTGAAGGTATTTGAGTTTGTGATAGGTGACCAATAGGTGATCCACCATCCTGATGGTATTCCAAGTTTAGCACTGAAAAGTCCTGTGTTCTAGGAAACCCTTTGTCTTAGGCTGTATGGAACATTTGGTCATCCTGGTTTGTGACCTCTATTGTGAATCTTGGGTTACTTACTAGCTGCTTCTTAATTTAAGGAGAAAGACTATTTCTGGAATGAAACTTTGTCTGCAATTAAAGAAGTTATTTAACAGTGGATAATTCTAAATAAGATTAATACGTGTTCTGGGTTGCCTTGCTTATTCACATTCCATTCTGGGCCTGTGTTTCATTGCCCCCCACATCCCTCCTTACTTTGAAAGAGAGCAGGTATGAGGTAAAAGTAAGTTATTAATGCTGTCAGTAGCTAATGAGTCTCCTTATGTGAGAAATTAGAAGACTGAAGTTTAGCAATCCATTTAATTTTATTGAGCTACTTAATGGCTCCTTAACCTCAAGGCACAGAAGCCAGATGTCCCCATTTTTAATCTTGTATTCCTCTACTGACTAGAAATGGTAAATTCTTTTCTTTTTCCTTTGAAATGCATATTAAAAGTGAACTAATTATGCAGTTTAAAGTATATGTGTTGATTTGTTTAAATTTGCATAAATGTAAATATATTATTACCTGCATATCTTACGTTATCTGACTTAAATAATATGTGATAGCCAGGAGAACTCATCCAGATGTATTTAATTTGACTGAAGTCCTTGTCAAAGACAAAAATGAACTGGGTTATAAAACAACCTAGTGTTTTGTTTGCTTTTTTTTTTTTTTTTTTTTTTGCACTAGGAATTTTATTTTGAATTTTTTGAGGAACATCCATACTATTTTCCAAAGTACCTGCACCAATTTACATTCCCACTAACAGTGCACAAGTGTTCCCTTTTCTCCACATCCTCACCAGTATTTTTTATCTCTTGTCTTTCTGATGATAGCTATCCTAATAGGTTTGAGGTGATTCCTCATTGTGATTTTTTTCCTAACATCTTTATTAGAGTATAATTGCTTTACAATGTTGTATCAGTTTCTGCTTTATAAAAAAGTGAATCAGTTATACATATACATATGTCCCCATATCTCTTCCCTCTTGTGTCTCCCTCCCTCCCACCCTCCCTATTCCACCCCTCTAGGTGGTCACAAAGCACCGAGCTGATCTCCCTGTGCTATGCGGCTGCTTCCCACTAGCTATCTGTTTTACGTTTGGTAGTGTATATGTGTCCATGCCACTCTGTCACTTTGTCCCAGCTTACCCTTCCCCCTCCCTGTACCCTCAAGTCCATTCTCTAGTAGGTCTGCATCCTTACTCCTGTCTTGCCCCTAGGTTCTTCGGACCATTTTCTTTTTTTTTTCTTCTTTTTTTTTAGATTCCATATATATGTGTTAGCGTACGGTATTTGTTTTTCTCTTTCTGACTTACTTCACTCTATGACAGTCTCTAGGTCCATCCACCTCACTACAAATAACTCCATTTCGTTCCTTTTTATGGCTGAATAATATTCCATTGAGTATATGTGCCACATCTTCTTTATCCATTCATCTGTTGATGGACACTTAGGTTGCTTCCATGTCCTGGCTATTGTAAATAGAGCTGCAATGAACATTTTGGTACATGACTCTTTTTGAATTATGGTTTTCTCAGGGTATATGCCCAGTAGTGGGATTGCAGGGTCGTATGGTAGTTCTCTTTTTAGTTTTTTAAGGAACCTCCATACTGTTCTCCATAGCAGCTGTATCAATTGACATTCCCACCAACAGTGCAAGAGGGTTCCCTTTTCTTCACAGCCTCTCCAGCATTTATTGTTTGTAGATTTTTTGATGATGGGCATTCAGACCGGTGTGAGACGATATCTCATTGTAGCTTTGATTTGAATTTCTCTAATGATTAATGGTGTTGAGCATTCTTTCATGTGTTCGTTGGCAATCTATATCTTTGGAGAAATGTCTATTTAGGTCTTCTGCCCATTTTTGGATTGGGTTGTTTGTTTTCTTGATATTGAGCTGCATGAGTTGCTTGTATGTTTTGGAGATTAATCCTTTGTCAGTTGCTTCATTTGCAAATATTTTCTCCCATCCTGAAGATTGTCTTTTCATCTTGTTTATGGTTTCCTTTGCTGTGCAAAAGCTTTGAAGTTTCATTAGGTCCCATTTGTTTATTTTTGTTTTTATTTCCATTTCTCTGGGAGGTGGGTCAAAAAGGATCTTGCTGTGATTTATGTCATAGAGTGTTCTGCCTATGTTTCCCTCTAAGAGTTTGATAGTGTCTGGCCTTACATTTAGGTCTTTAATCCATTTTGAGTTTATTTCTGTGTATGGTGTTAGGGAGTGTTCTAATTTCATTCTTGTACATGTAGCTGTCTAGTTTTCCCAGCACCACTTATTGAAGAGGCTGTCTTTTCTCCTTTGTATAGTCTTGGCTTGTTTATCAAAGATAAGGTGACCATATGTGCGTGGGTTTATCTCTCGGCTTTCTATCCTGTTCCATTGATCTATATTTCTGTTTTGTGCCAGTACCATACTGTCTTGTTTACTGTAGCCTAGTAGTATAGTCTGAAGTCAGGGAGCCTGATTCCTCCAGCTCCATTTTTCTTTCTCAAGGTCTTTGTGTTTCCATACAAATTGTGAAATTTTTTGTTCTAGTTCTGTGAAAAATGCCAGTGGTAGTTTGATAGGGATTGCACTGAATCTGTAGATTGCTTTGGGAAGTATAGTCATTTTCACAATGTTGATTCTTCCCATCCAAGAACATGGTGTACCTCTCCATCTATTTGTATCACCTTTAATTTCTTTGAACAGTGTCTTATAATTTTCTGCATACAGGTCTTTTGTCTCCTTAGGTAGGTTTATTCCTAGATATTTTATTCTTTTTGTTGCAATGGTAAATGGGAGTGTTTTCTTAATTTTACTTTCAGATTTTTCATCATTAGTATATAGGAATGCAAGAGATTTTCTGTGCATTAATTTTATATCCTGCTACTTTACCAAATTCATTGATTAGCTCTAGTAGTTTTCTGGTAGCATCTTTAGGATTCTCTGTGTATAGTGTCATGTCATCTGCAAACAGTGAAAGCTTTATTTCTTCTTTTCCGATTTGAATTTTATTTCCTTTATTTCTTTTTCTTCTCTGATTGCTGTGGCTAAAACTTCCAAAACTATGTTGAATAAGAGTGGTGAGAGTGGGCAACCTTGTCTTTTTCCTGATCTTAGTGGAGATGGTTTTGGTTTTTCACCATTGAGGATGATACTGGCTGTGGGTTTGTCATATATGGCCTTTATTATGTTGAGGAAAGTTCCCTCTGTGCCTATTTTATGGAGGATTTTTATCATAAATGGGTGTTGAGTTTTGTCAAAAGCTTTCTCTGCATCTATTGAGATGATCATATGGTTTTTCTCCTTCAAGTTGTTAATACGGTGTATCACATTGATTGATTTGCATATATTGAAGAATCCTTGCACTCCTGGGATAAACCCCACTTGATCATAGTGTATGATCCTTTTAATGTGCTGTTGGATTCTGTTTGCTAGTATTTTGTTGAGGATTTTTGCATCTATGTTCATCAGTGATATTGGCCTGTAGTTTTCTTTCTTTGTGACATCCTTGTCTGGTTTTGGTATCAAGGTGAGGGTGGCCTCACAGAATGAGTTTGGGTGTGTTCCTCCCTCTGCTTTATTTTGGAAGAGTTTGAGAAGCATAGGTGTTAGCTCTTCTCTAAATGTTTTATAGATTTCGCCTTTGAAGCCATCGGGTTCTGAGCTTTCATTTGTTGGAAGATTTTTCATCACAGTCTCAACTTCAGTGCTTGTGATTGGTCTGTTTATATTTTCTATTTCTTCCTGGTTCAGTCTTGGAAGGTTGTAATTTTCTAAGAATTTGTCCATTTCTTCCAGGTTGTCCATTTTATTGGCATGTAGTTGCTTGTAGTAATCTCTCATGATCCTTTGTATTTCTGCAGTGTCAGTTGTTCCCTCTCCTTTTTCATTTCTAATTCTATTGATTTGAGTCTTCTCCCTTCTTTTCTTGTTGAGTCTGGCTAATGGTTTATCAATTTTGTTTATTTTCTCAAAGAACCAGCTTTTAGTTTTATTGATCTTTGCTATCATTTCCTTCATTTTTTTTCATTTATTTCTGATCTGATCTTTATGATTTAAAATATGGAATGCTTCACACGAATTTGCATGTCATCCTTGTGCAGGGGCCATGCTAATCTTCTCTGTATCGTTCCAATTTTAGTGTATGTGCTGCCGAAATGAGCACTCTGCTATTTTTGTCAAGTTTTTGAAAGGAGGGGAGTGTCTGCTGGTGGGTTAGTGTGGTTACAAGGTGTTCAAAAAAATTAGTTAAAACCATAGGTTGATTTAAATTAGGTTTTTGTAGCACAAGTGTGGCAATCAAATTATTCAGAACCTTTTGCTAACATTAATTATTTTGTGTTATTATTAATCTGGAAATCTAGCGATGTGATGAAATCAGCCTGGGAGACTTAGTAAAATTCTCTCTGAAGAGCTGGCTTTTAGGTTGGGTTTTAAAGAATGAGTTGGTGAAATATTAATAATAGCTATTTGTTCAAAGTTGATATGAAGAATTAGTACTCCTTCGTTTTTGAGAGCTCCCTTAGTTTACTTTGTGTGTCTGCCATGTAACCAAGCAGGTAAAGAGCGTACTTAGGAGCTGCTGTGCCTGGGTTCAAATTTTGTCTTCCACCCTTATTACCTGATGATGTTGGGCAACTTCTCTATGCCTCAGTATCCATATCTTTACAATGGAGATAATAATAGTCACTACCTAATATGGTTCTTGGGAACACATGCCAAGTACAGTGTAAGTGGTAGCAGTTCCTGCACTATTAACTGAATCATGTATTACCTCCCTCTTACTAGTACTCTAGTAGTGGCCTTTTAGGAGCTCTCTAGGGTAACTTAAACTAAGACAAGGACTATTTAGTGAGTGGAATTATAGGTCTGAGGTCCATGTGATATGCTGATTCAGGGAGATATATCAAAATATAGTATAGTCAAACCTTCCCTAATTTTCCCTGCTCTATCCCCCACCTAAGCTGACAGGGGAAGTGCTTCAGGACACAGAGACAGAGCAGAAACAAAGAAAAGAAAATTTGAAGACTCACAACACACTCCCCAGGCCTTAAATCACTTAGATTGTATATTTCCAGAAAGGACAACCCCACGTACTTCTCATTTCTTACCTTTGTTTATAGGATAACTGACTCATGTAAAAATGTCTCCATACCCTGATGGAGACATTCTGCCTCAATTAGCAGGGAATGAAAAGAATAAAAGTCTTTGTAGTTGCGTAGAGTCAGATAAAACCATTCTAGAAATAGTAGTCATCACTTTGCAGTGAAGTGGGGAGAGATCAAATTCTGTTTTAATGTTAGGCTTCCCTGTTAGGATTATTTTTTAATACATAGGACAGCTGTGCAAGATCCAGCTTATTTCATTTTGTTTACAGTCAGTGCTCCAGTAACTTCTGTATAGAAATAGTAGTTTGGGGGGTGATTTTTGTGACCTTAAGCATCTCATCCTGTGTATTTAAACTCTTCTAAAAGTTTTCTGTGGTTTCATTTCATTCTAATGCCACTCAGCCTTTGAAACCATTTAACTTATAGTCATTTTAGTATGAAATAATTATCTTTAGCTGACCTGTTTGAAGCATTTATATTGTTATACTGAAACAGGCTATATCATAAAAGAGCTGTATGGGCTTCCCTGGTGGTGCAGTGGTTGACAGTCCGCCTGCCGATGCAGGGGATGCGGGTTCGTGCCCCGGTCCGGGAGGATCCCACATGCCACGGAGCCGCTGGGCCGGTGAGCCATGGCCGCTGAGCCTGCGCGTCCGGAGCCTGTGCTCCGCAGCGGGAGAGGCCACAACAGTGAGAGGCCCGTGTACCGCAAAAAAAAAATAAAAAAAGAGCTGTAGCATAATGGATGTCTATGTACTGTGTTTTATATATTTTTAGAATATATAAATATATTTTACTTAGGCCTTAAATAAACCTGTGAGATGTGGGTGGTATTAACTATCCCCTTTTTATATCAGAGGACCTGAGACACAGATTGCTAATGTAATTATGCCCAAGGTTATATATGTCTAAGTAATGGATGTTTGTGATTCAAACATAGATGTGTTCTGACTGCAAAACCTGTTTTGTATGACAATAAACTTCCTCATATAGCTGAAATTACTACACTGATTTTTTAAAAGTCCAATTCTATGTAAATTCCTCTAGATCTAGAATACTGATGTAATAGTTCATGCTTCATAATTTATTGGGCAAATTTATATTTCCTGTCCTTATTTAATCCTTAAAAACTATCATGTGGTGGGAGGGTGGATATTTTCATTTACAGGTGATGAAACAGATTTGTAATTTTTAAAACTTGGTGTAGTGAGTAGTAGGCTTGAGGTTCTCATCTAGGACTTTTGACCCCGTTGTGTGGCAATGACCATGCAATTTCTTTTCATTATTGATAAGAGGTAGGTATTTGTCCCTCTAGGAGCCCATTTTTCATTTGTTCCTGAGTGTGAAGTTTTACTATGCATTTATCCCAAACTTCAGTAAATTGGCTTTTGGATGCTGTTTATGGACTATTTTTGTTATATTTTATGTTTTCTTTCTTTTTAAAGCACAGGCACTTTATGGAGACATTTCCCTACAGTACTTAATATTTATTTTCATAAGTACTATATTCAGCTCAATGGTTCAGACTCTGTAAACTAGATTGAGTTTTATTGATTGCTAAGATTATTTACCATGGAGTTTCTCAACTTCAGCACTGTTGATACGTTGGGCTGGATAATTTTTGTTGTTGGAGGGGGCGCTGTCTTGTACATTTCAGGATGTTTAGCAGCTTCCCTAGCTTCTACTCATTAGAGGCCAGTAGCACCTCCTGGCAGATGATGATAACCAAAAATGTTTTTAGACATGGCCAGATGTATGCTGGGAGGTAAGATTGTTGAGACCACCAGCAGTAGTTCCCAGTTCTTAGAACAAATTAAGGTAATGCATAAAGTCTTGTTAATTTTTGGTGTATTCTCCCATATATATTTTTTTAAATCTTCCATAAATTTTATTTTTGAGAATAATACAAAAGAACAAGTAGTCAATGAAATGAGTAGAGAACTTCTAGTCCTTGGAATGTATTTGTTTCTAGCAGTAAAATGATTCCCGTTTTTTTTATGATGGAATCAAATTTATTGGAATTTAAATATACAGATCAAAGTATCATTGGACTGTTTTAATAACATCTTATCAGCTTTGGTACCTGCTTTTCTAGATGAAAATCTTCTTGACAGGTGTTATTTCCAGCTAACTCAGACATAGGAAGTTGAATCAGAACATTTGAAGAAAACATTTGTTAGAACAGTTAAGGATATACAATCTCTAAAATACTGACAATGAGAAAATACTTTAAATTAAGAATATTTGGGGCTTCCCTGGTCATAGTGGTTAAGAATCTGCCTGCCAATTCAGGGGACGTGGGTTCGAGCCATGGTCCGGGAAGATCCTACGTGCCGCGGAGCAACTAAGCCCGTGAGCCACAACTACTGAGCCTGCGCACCTAGAGCCTGTGCTCCACAACAAGAGAAGCCACCGCAACAAGAAGCCCGGGCACTGCAACAAAGAGTAGCTCCTGCTCGCCACAACTAGAGAAAGCCTGCGCACAACAACGAAGACCCAATGCAGCCAAAAATTAATTAATTAATTAAAAAGAGAATGTGTTAATTTCAAGCTTATTTTCCATGAGTGTAATAATGTTTTTCATTTTAGACGTGAAAAGAAATTATATTTATATTTTTTGAGATTGAACAATTATGTATACAGTGTGAAGAATGCCTAGAATAAGAGCTGCTTTATTTTATTTTTTTATCTTTGGCTGCATTGGGTCTTTGTTGCTGCATGTGGGCTTTCTCTAGTTTCGGCGAACGGGGGCTCCTCTTTGTTGTGGTGCATGGGCTTCTCATTGCGGTGGCTTCTCTTGTTGAGGAGCATGAGCTGTAGGTGCACGGGCTTTAGTAGGTGCAGTATACGGGCTCAGTAGTTGTGGCATGCGGGCCCTAGAGCGCACAGGCTCTAGGGTGTGCGGGCTTCAGTAGTTGTGGTGTGCACGCTCAGTAGTTATGGCTCTCAGGCTCTAGAGCACAGGCTCAGTAGTTGTGGTGCATGGGCTTAGTTGCTCCATGGCATGAGGGATCTTCCCGGACCAGGGATCGAACCTGTGTCCCCTGCATTGGCAGGCGGATTCTTACCCACTGCGCCACCAGGGAAGTCTGAGCTGCTTGTTTTAATAGAATAAGTTAAGTGATTGTTACCACCAATGCAAAAAATGTTAAATAGGCATTAATAACTAGAACTGGAGATGGGTCACATTCTGGCTTCCATGCGTGTCTTCTCTAGTTTTGGTCAGCTAAAGAACTTGGAATAATCTTTTAGTTTAATGTGGTTGTAAAATTTAATCAGGGAGTAAAAACACCCAAAATAAAGAGACTTTCAAAGTATAGCCACTTAAACTGTAAAAAGGAAGCCCATAGTCAACTTAAGGTCATAGCAAATAGTAATACATTTTGTGGCTTCCCTCCAAAAGGGATTAAAATATCTTCCTTTCTTAAATAATTTAATCACTTGAGTTGTGCACCTGATGTAAATACTCGGTTGCTTATTTGAAATATGGCCAATAAATTAGAAATTAGGTGCTTTAAAAAGCATTACTGATAGCTTGCCCTTTAAGAATATTTGGAATTCTGGGAATATGTGCTTTGGGGACTAGGGAGCCAGGGGATAGAAGCTGTATTGGTTTATGTGTATCTGGCTTGGCTATCACTGAACTTGGAAATCCCAGTAATGTCTTGAATACAGTAGGAACACAGTAAGCATTGGTTGAATGCATCTGGTTATACTTGGAAGAGGAATGTTCATTGTTTGGTGGTAGTGTATCATCTTGTAGGCAACATTTCTGGATTAAATTTTTGCATGACAATGAGTGTTTATGTGTGTATCTGTGCGAAGATCTCTAAATAGCTCAAAGATTTGCCTTGCTCTGTGTAACCCTGTTGGATATTTCCAAGGTGGACTGTTTTTTGTTAATTCTAGAAGAGGGTGGGGGGAAAGAAACAACAAACTACAAACAAAACCAAATTTTTTTTTTGACCAGGACTTTTTTTACGAAGACATGGAGTCTTTGACTCAGATGCTTAGGGCTTTGGCTACAGATGGAAATAAGCACCGGGCCAAAGTGGACAAGAGAAAGCAGCGGTCGGTGTTCAGAGACATCCTTAGGGCAGTAGAGGTAGGCCACTTAATGCTGTAATAGATACTCCTTGGTGGTTGGTCTGTAAACCCCATTTATCTTCCCTACCTTTCCTAGATTTCTGCTTCCCCCAATTTCACCACTGGCTTGTGAGGATATCTTGTCTTTCTGACTTGTCCTGTAACCTCCCCTCCCTCCGCCCCTGCCAATCCTAGACCAGTACAAATATCTGACTTTTCACCAAGTTTGTTGAGTGCTTTTGAAATTTAAAAACATTCACAACAAGGTGGTTTTGCCATTAATATTTATCCAAACTTAGTTGTGTCTTTAAGTCTACCACAACTAGGCAAATTCTACACCCTTATATGTGGGATAGTACTTCCACTTTCTAGTCTAATTCATATTTCAGGGATGGAGGTATCGGTTTAAACCACATTATTCATTTCAACATATACATGTCTATTTAGAAATTGTGTTTATGTAGGATCTCTTAGATCATTTTGGTTCCTCTTACAATTGTTGTTCTTCTATTGGCCAGGAACGGGATTTTCCAACAGAAACTGTTAAATTTGGTCCTGAACGCATGTATATTGATTGCTGGGTCAAAAACATACATATGACATCTTTAAGGAGGTTCTTGGATCAGGGATGCAGTACCACTTGCAGGTGAGTGGGTGACATCCTTTCTGTATGTTTGCTTTTAAATTAGGGAGAATTTTAAATCTACCTTACTTAACTGGCTTTTGAAGTTAGTTTGAATATACAGAATGTTTCAGCATATGATATGCAAAATAGCAAGTTTATTTTTGAAAGTTAAATTAATAAATATGAAACTCTTCTTTTTGTTTGTTTGTTTTTTTTTTTTTCTTTTTGTTTTTGTATTGTGTAAGCCTAGTGGAGCATCTGTATAGCTGTTGGAACACTTGTTATCTTTGTAGGGAAGCAGATAGTTTGACATAGCTTTCTTGAATTCAAGGCATTGGAAAACCATTGGTCTTACGAGAAACAGAAAGAAAATAAGTACTTACATTCATATTTATAAGCTCTACATAACTTCTGTTAACCAGATTTCACTTTATGTAGTTAAAAAAAAGAGCTGATATTTAATACTGAGACTTATTGCCTTTCTCTTTTATTTAAGTCAAATGAATTCCCTTCGCAATGTTTTTGAACTTGGACCCCCCGTGATGCTTGATGCTGCAACACTTAAAACAATGAAGATTTCTCGTTTTGAAAGGGTAGGTTTGGTTTTTGTTTTCAATAGAAACTAAATGCACAGAAGAAAAGTGGAGCCAAAGCTTTGATTCTGCCAGGTGAAAGGTATTTAGCTATGTCTGTGAGATTTTAGTTCTCATGATGTTTCGGACACAGAGTAGCTGGACTAAAAGGTATAGAAACGTCACTGCATTTAGAGTATGGAGGGTTATGATGAAAAATTTTTATCCATAATCCTGTTAACATAGAAGCTATTTTTATCTTTTGCTTCCTTTTGCTTATGAAGTTTATATAGTTAAGGATAAATATTTACACAGTGCTTCTTCGTATCAGATAACTGAGCCTAAACTTAGTACCAGATTCATTTTTACAAATGAGGAAACAAATGTGCTCAGAGAGTTTGTAACATTAAATAGTGGTTAATATATTTATTCTAACATTTCAAAACCCTTATATTTTTATTTTTTTTACTAAGGTAAAATTCACATAACATAAAAAACATATTCTACACTGTGCGGTTCAGTGGCATTTAGTACACTTACAGTGTTGCACAACTGTCACCACTATCTAGTTTCCCAAACATTTTCACCACCTCAAAGGAACCTTATGTCCATTAAGTATTCATTCTCCATTCCCCTTCCCCTCTTCTCCCCCCAGCTGCTGACAGTCACTAATGTGCATTCTAATCTATGGATTTACCTATTCTGGATATTTCATATAATAGAATCATTATAATGTGACCTTTTGTGACTGGTTTTTTCATTTAGCATAATGTTGCCAAGGTTCATCCATGTTGTAGCGTAGTCATTACTTCAGTCCCTTTTTTTGTGGCAAAATAATCCTTCATTGTGTGGATATGCCACATGTTTATCCGTTAGTTGGTGGACATTTGGCTTGTTTCACTTTTGGCCCTTTTAAATCGTGCTGCTATGAAACATATATGTACAAGTTTTTGTTTAGAGCACCTGTTTTTGATTCTTTTAGTTGTATGCCTAGGAGTGGAAGTTGCTTGGTCACGTGGTAATTCTGTGTTTAACTTTTTAAGGAACCACCAAACTGTTTTTCTACAGTTGACTGTAGTGCATTTTGCATTCCCACTAGCAGTATAGTTCAAAATTTTGACATCCCTACCAACACTTTCTTGGTTTTATTTTTGTTTTAAATTATAGCCATCCTAGTGGGTCTGAATTGTTTAATTGTATATTGTAAAGAATCTTTACATTTAATCATTTTGATAGCCATATAATTGTTGGATATTTTAAAACTGTTTTGAATAAATACTAATATTTTTACATAATTTCTCTTTTGAATTATTTCTTGGAAGAAATCCTTGCATGGGGCTACAGGGCTTGATTATGATTTTTTGATATGCATTGCCAAATTACCTTCCAAAATAATCTATCATTTTTAATTATTTTCAGTGGTGAATGAAAGCATGTAGCTATTACACACATATTTGACAGCATTGGGTTTTATAATTTAAAAAATTTGTTAGTTTGAATGAAACCTTATGATAGTTTCCCTTATTATTTTTTTTATTTTTTATTTATTTATTTATTTTTTCCCTTATTATTTAATTAACAGCAAAGTTGAGTATTTTGTTCACATTAATTCATGATTTGTCTTTTCCTTGATCAGAATAGATGTTTATATACTTAAAAAAATTTTTTTGGCTGGAATTTTCTTGGTATTTTACATGTTTGGGTGTTTTTTTCATATAGAATAGCCATGAACTATAATGTGTTAATTTTCCCCCTCATTCCTTTGTGTCTGTCTTATACATTTAAAATATTTCTAGAGTCAAATTAGTTCATTTCTTTCCTTTGTGACTTTTTTATTTATCTTTTTTTTTTTTAACTTTATAAGAATATCTGAAGCCTTAGTGGCTCACCTGTATTTTCTTTTCTTCATTTCAGCATTTATATAATTCTGCCGCCTTCAAAGCTCGAACAAAAGCTCGAAGCAAATGTCGAGATAAGAGAGCAGATGTTGGAGAATTCTTCTAGGCTTTTAGCATTTGAAGACCACTTTCTAATTTCCCTTTTTAAAAAAAAAAAAAATTTCTAATGTATTTAAACTCTAGAGACAGTTTTTTATCTTGGGTCAACAGATAGCTTTTGTAGTAGGGTTATATTATAATTTAATGTGTAGTATTGCAACTGGTGAGTTCTGGTTATTGAATATTCTCTGTATATATAATCAGTAAACATGAATAAAGTGTTTGTAGTGTGTGGTCATTTTCTATTTATGAAGAGAGCAAAATATAATATTTCACTTGATTTCATGATGAGAAAAGCTATTAGCCTGAGGTTAAATTTCTTACGTTGTGGTTGTCAGAAATATTGATTATAATGATATAGATATACAAGGTATTTAACTTAAGATCTTAGACAGATGAGTTCTGGGTACAATTTTGGGAGCTAGATCTTCTGGAAAAGCTGCTATTTTCAATTTTAAATGGAACCTAATAATTTTGTTACTGGGATCAACAAAGGGAATTTACCATGAGACCTTTACAGCTGCACTTACAGGCCATTCAGTCCCATCTGTTATTCATAATGAATTTGTATATGCCCAGAACATTTGCTAGCCTTGACCTCTGAGAGGCAGTAGTAACACTAATTTTATCTGCTGTGTAAGACCTTGTGCTCTTTATTTTGAAATAAAGATCTTTCACACTAAAAGTGCTTCTTTTTTAATAGAAGAAACATTTATGGGTTTGAAGTTCAGAGTTCAAAGTGATGAAATGGGGTAGGGAGAGAGTGAAACAGAACTTGCTTTGTATATTTGGAAACATGAAATAAATGAAAAAATATAGCAATATATCATTGGCATTCCAACTATTAAGGACTATTGCTGCTTGGTTGCCCATGAGGTGATTTTTTTACTTTATCGGGAAGTTGTAAGCATTTTGACAACCGTATTAGGGTTTTGTTATTATTAAACTTTATATTAAAATTACATTGTACAAGTAATACCTGCAGTTTAGAATTCATAGATTTATTTCTTTTATATTAATGCAGAAGGAAATAGTGATGAGGGGTGGGGAAGCATGTAGATAAGGACCAAAATAGTTTTCTAAACTAGCATCTCTCTGCCACATCTTCAACCTCTTCTGGAAGGTCTGATGTGCCTCTTCATTGAAAATCATTGGCCGGCCTGTGCAACCACTATTGCTTCTGGGAGTATGAGTTCCATCCCTCAGAAACAGTGCAATGAAAAACAGACTTGGAATCTTGAACCTGGCATTGTGTGTTGTCACCTCTTTATATTCCAAGTAGGTTAGAAACCATGGAGAAGAGATTGCAAATATATTTTTTTTCTAAAATTTTCAATTTCATATATGTATATTTTTAAAATATTAATGAATTTTTATTTTATAAAGTGATATACTATATATACATAGATATAATAGTATTTCAAGGCTTTATAAGGAAGTTAGCTCCCTGTGCCATCCTTTCCCCATTTTCAGGAGGCATTTCATTTCAGCCTTTATAGTTTTTTTTTCCTAGCACCTTAGTTTCAGATTCTAAGTAGTATGCTACACAGCTATTCTTTATTTTGATAGGTGAAGATTTCTGCCTTTTTACTTTTCCCTTCTCCCATTTGTTTGGTTTTTGTTGTTTTTTTTGGTTAAATTAGCATCGTTTGCATTATAGTGACCCATATTTCTATTCATTTCTGAACTAGATGGTTTACTATGCTTACATTTCCATTCTCATAGGACATCTTGTCTTGGTTTTACACACATATCTCTAACTTTTCCAAAATAGCCCAAGTAAATTTTGTAAAAATTCTGTTAATCTACCTTCACATTGGTCAAAGCGAACAGAGTACTTGTTTCAGTCTAGACTAACTTCTCTCTCATCATTGTATACAGCTGTTTCCTGAGACTTCATCATCCTGGGAATTTGTCTTTCTCTCGCGAGTGGATTACGCATCTCCTGGACCCCCCTGTGTGTCGTTATTAGGTTACTTCCTGTTAAAGTGGAACACTTCCTTCAGTAACTTCTGGAATGAGACATTAAATTTCTGACAGATACTTTGGCTTGGTATATAAAATTCTAGGTAGAAAACCAAATTCAGGATTTTGAAGGCATTGCTCTATTCTAATTAAAGTGTTGCTGTGATATCTGGTGGATTTTAATTTCTGATTTGTTTTTCTTTTGTTCTTTGAATCTGTACTGTTCTAAAAGCGGAGTGGTACTGTGCTTTGGTGGACTCTGGCAGTCTGGAAAATACTAAGTTCTTGATCTCACCTCCCCCCTTCACACACACATACCCACATTTCTTGATCTGGAACTCCCATGAGATGCTAGAGCTGCGGGTTGAGCGTCTGGCCTTATTTCTTTTTTCTTGGAAGATTTCTGTAACATGGCTTTCCAGTATCTTATTGGCATTATATTTTCAGCTAACGTGAAATTACCTGCCTGTATTTAGCTCCATACTTCACTTTTGCCTCCAGTTCCTGAGCCTGCCTGAATTCTGCAGGGTCTGTCACCTCACTCAGCAGTGATGTCCTCCGGAGGTCTGCTAAGGCAGGTACCAACCCACTCTCTCCTTCCATGTTTGATACATTTGTTGAAATCCTGCTCAGTGTTGTTTCCTCCTATTTTTATACGTGTGGTTTTATATTTTTATTCTGCCTTTTTACTGGGATTTTAGGAGGAAGAAGATAGAAGCAAGTGTTAATTTGTATATTAAATTTATAGACGGGTGCATTTTTTTGTCAAATTGATGGGTAGTTGCTAGACAGGATAACTGGGGTTCAATGTGAAAGAATGCTTGAGTTTTCTTCAGGGCAATAAATGGTATATGAGAGACCAATTCATTCCTTGATTCTTGGTTAACCTTGCTGGCTTAAAGGAATTTAAAAATGGTCCCTGCCTAGTAAGTTTCTTCGAGGTTCAGTCATTAATTTTGAACCAACTGGTATCTTTGACTCAAGTCTTTGTAGCATGTTTTAATTTCCTGGGAATGAGATATAATATTTGAAAGAAAAAGCAAGAAATACTTGAAAATATCCCCAGGTTGAAAAGTTCATGTGAGAATACCTATTTTCTTTTTGTGACTCAAAACTTCTGGCTGTGGCCTTTCAGATACAGAGTAGATAAAATGAGGTAGGTTGTCTTGTTTTGTTCTTCGCTGGTTCTCCAGAAGTCTAACGGCTCATAAGCCATAAAAAATCTCATCCCCCTCACTGGTGTAAAATAGGGTCGAGTTCAGACTTTGGCAGGAGGAGTTGCTTAGTCTCCATTTTCCTCACCTTTGAGGCGGAGTGGAGGTGACTGATACTTCAAGGGTTAGGTTTACAGGAGAGAGAAAAACAGTCAATGTTCAAAATGAGGCCATCCTATTATTTTTTTCAAAGAATAGATGGTTTAAAACAGATGAGGTAGTTGGGAGATTAAAGCTGAATATGATAATTAAAATAATAGCTAACATTCTCATTTTCCAAGAAATTTGGTATAGATTTTAATATATGCTTCTAAGAAAAAGTTACTAGTTACATTGTCTTTCTTCATGAACTGGTCCTCAGGTATAGATGAAGCTTTGAAAGATGACACTCTTTTCCCCCAAAAGGAGAGTGAGGTCCATACTGAATACAGACGTAAAAGGAATTCTGTGGAGCAAACATTTTCTAATTGACATGCAATATGTCTCAAGGATGAATTAATGTCTGTCTAGCAATGGCAATGGAGGGTAGGATTATAAAGGGTTATATGTCTGTTTACCACTTAACCCTCAGTATCCTGCTCAGATAGTCAGGGGGGTAGGCTTGTGGTATAGTCTACTCCTCACTGTGCTGCTTTTATGTACCCCAGAGGGCAGATGGTCCTTGGCATGTGTGAGAGGGAACACGTCAGAGGCTGACATTCCTGAGAAAGGAGGATGCATTAAAAACTCACAGAATAAAGCCTTTGAAAAGGAAAGAAAGTTGTTGAATAAAGTGCCTCCACTGCCAGCAGTGGGGGCACTGGGTCTGTAGCCATGCAATCTCCCACGCACAGTCCGCTTCTGTAGCTACTGCAAGCCCTAGGCGTCCGCTGATCTGCCCTCATCCTGGTTAGACGGTCAGCCTTATTCTTTTCCTGTTGACTGGAGTCCTGTGCAAGTTAGTTGTCAGAGTGGCAGCTCCAGCCTGCTACCCGATATTTATATATGAGAGCACCTCCTGGCAGAAGTGCAGGAACTGTGTCAGTTTACACATCTGCCAAATAAGGACATAAATCTCAGTCCAATCAGAACCTCATCAGTTACCATTTAAATCAAGGCATGGTGGTTTTTTTTCTTTTTAAAGCATAGTCCCAGTACTATATTTACTAAAAACCTTAGGCACTGTGAAAAAAAGTCACTATTTGGAATCTTACACTGCTTGGCTAAGTTAACACTAAATATAGACCAGCAGTTTCCATGCTGGGGTTTATGGGCCTTATAAGAGCACCGTGTGCTGAAGGGAGGCAAAGAAAGAGCTACAGAATTTCTAGAAAGTCATTATAGTTGCTTCTGAATAATTTGTTTTTTCCTGGTAACCTAGCGGTCAAAGCTCACATTTTTGTAAGTAATTTGCATGCTATTACTCTACTGAGACTGAATTATGATTCTTGAGGCTGGGATGTTTTTTGTTGCATGTGCTTTTTTTTTTTTTTTTAATTTATCTTTGGCTGCATTGGGTCTTCGTTGCTGTGTGCGGGCTTTTCTCTGGTTGTGGTGAGTGGGGGCTACTGTTCGTTGCAGTGTACAGGCTCCTTATTGCGGTGGCTTCTCTTGTTGTGGAGCACGGGCTCTAGGCACACGGGCTTCAGTAGTTGTGGCACGCAGGCTCAGTAGTTGTGGCTTGCAGGCTCTAGAGCGCAAGCTCAGTAGTTGTGGCCCACAGGCTTAGTTGCTCCGTGGCATGTAGGATCTTCCAGGACCAGGCTTGAACCCGTGTCCCCTGCATTGGCAGGCGGATTCTTAACCACTGCACCAGCAGGGAAGCCCTACTCTGTGCTTTTTTTAACTTTTGATACAGATGATTTAGACTTGATTTTAAAAATTACTTCCTGGATGTGAAGAGGCACTGACTCTGAACTGGAATTATAGAACAAATTACCATGACTTGCTCAATAAAGCTTCCTATTAGCTTTGAATTAAATCCTATTATAACAATTTTTATTTTGTGGCAAGCAGTGCTGGTTTGAGTTATTTCTCTGGTTTGATACCAAGCACCTATGGTAAAAAGTAAAGAGCAAAGCAAATTTTCATAGACGATGATATTGGTCAGTATTTATTAGTAGGTAGTCAAAGAATTCTTAAATGAGGAAAAAGAATCAGCTGTTAGCATTGATCTAAACTGGAGGAAAATAAAATTACTTACATGTTTCAGCTCAAGGTATTAGAAAGGGTTCCATGAAAGGATGCTACTTTGGTTGGTCAATCTTAATGAGCAAATTTGCACACCGCAGTCAAGAAGGAGGGTCAAGTTAGTGCAATGCAGAATTTAGTAACACTCTGGCTGCTCCAGCACTGCTGGTTGTTCCCAGATGCTCTCATGTGGAGATGCAAAGATAGCAACAACTGGGTGTCAAACAGCTATGGGTCCTGGCTTGAGGGCCCATGTGATCCTGTATCCATTTACTCACAGGGTCATTTGCAGGCTCTTGGCGTCCATGAACCACACTCAACTCAGTTTTTTCTAGTGGCTCTTTATTTTTCATTTGCATGTTGCATTTAATTAAAAATGCATTGAAATAGCATCTATTTACATTGTGACTTACTCAAATGAAGAGATTTCCATTCAGAGCACTTCAGAGTTCACTCTAAGTTGTTACGTTAGTGCTTCTGGGTTTGATGTCGCATTGAATCACCTTTTGAGTCAGCAGCAAGGCCAGTAGTTTGGAGATTTTATTAGTCGTGCAGCTCTTAAGTCAGTTTTTGTAGCTATGATTTTCTAGCTAGTCCTCTACTTTGTAAACACTGATTCAAGCCTCAGTATGAGACTTAAGCAATAGTAATTACATCCCTAGAGGGGAAGCTAAGGCTCAAGGATGTCAAGTCAGAGATCCAAAAATGAACCATGTGTCAGCCACCAAGCCTAAAATAGATGCTGTGTCTGGAACGATGATCCTATGATGGGACACAACCTTTATGCCTCATCAGATATTAGTGTTTGGGATAATATATAAAAGAGAGGATAAAATATAAACATTTTTAAAACAATAGGAATCTGTGACCATGCATCAGTCAACACTTTTGGTTTTATCTGTAAAAGGATGAGATTTGATTGATCTCTAAGGCCCCTCTGTTCTATATGCTGTTACTTTTTTTTTTTGTCACTTAAAGTCATTCCCTTAGGAATGATCCATGAAGTATATTTGGAATTCAGTAATATCTATATCTAAAGTGCTTCGTAGTATCTTACCTAAAATATTCAGGGAGTTAGGTGTTCTTGTTAATTAAAATTTCAGCATAACTGAAACACCCTTTTAGATTTTTACTTTGAAAAAAAATCTAACTAGTTCATGGCTTTTCGAGCTCACTGTGTTTCTTAGCTAGGGTTCTGGGGGAAACTTTGTTTTGTTTTTACAAGTACTAGTAGTAGGTTTTAGTTATTACTGGGAAATTGTTCGGTCTTAATATTTTAGTGTGCAGTTTAATCGTTTAGTAAATGGCTGATACTATTTTTTTTTTTCAGATCTTCTATAGGTGTTCATCTTTTTTTTCCTGAATTCGGTTTCTCCTAACTCTAATCATATTTGCCTTCATTCTGTAGCTGGGCATTAAAGGAAAATTTTAAAATGTAAGAGGAAGTCAATAGTGTGTTGCCACATATAGGCAGACGTGAAGTTTTCTGCGTTGCTTTTACTAAAGTCCAGATAGATATGACACGAGGATTCTTAACCTCAGTTTTATGTTAGTGTACTTATTATTAACTGCCTCAAATTCTTTTGGAAATAGTGAGATTTAAATCCTAAATAAAATATTTTAGGTGTTCCAACTTAACATAAATCACTCGGCTTCTAAACTTGGCACTGGCATTTGAAGAATAGGATTGGAGATTACCCTATGGAGTGTTCAGTCACTTGGGGAAATCAAAGATGTAGGCAAATAAATGCGATAAAATAGAACAGATGTTCTGATAGAAGAATGTACAGTATCCAGCAAGGGCACAAGGAAAAGATGGGTTGATTCTTAATGGAGGTGAGGTTTGAGCTGAGTCTTGACAAAGGATTCGGGAAGGGTGTGGAGAAGAAAGGTAACACAAGGGAAGGGGCAGTGAACTCTGAAGTGTGAGGCCTCCTTCCAGCCCAGCAACTAGCTAATGTATGATCTTGGGCATTTACCTTCTGAGCGTCAATTTTCTCATTTGTGGAAAGGATGGGGACTAGATGAGAGCATGTCTAAAATCCTTTCCTGATCAAAAAAATCCCACATCCATTATTAGACTCATTTTATGAAAAGAGATAACTGTGAAGAAGAAAGCTTTGATAGCAATCAGAATTTGTCTTCCTAGAACCTTCTTTTCACATAATTAAAAGGTCACAGGTTCTCTGTGCTAGAGAGACATCTTAAAATAGAACTTTTTAATCCATTCAGATTTTTCAGTGTAGCTTGAACTTGTGCTATCATTAGAGAATATTATCTTCAATGTAAACCACAATTTTAGAATTACTTATTACGTAAGTGACCGCACTCTAAGGAAACACAGAAGGAAGAGACCTGAGAGGTCCTGAAGTTTAGCCTCCAACAGCTGCAGTATTCATCTCCGTACTCAGTTTGCTAAGATTTTTGTCTTGAGGTCTCAGAGCCAGTCTGTAATGACTAAAGGATACCTTTAAGGTGGGGACTCCTATACCATATTGAGGGAGAATATAAAAAGTATAGTTTTGTATTAAAGCCTCATCAATTAGAATGGTTCACAGTAACATTTTCTTCTTCTCAGAATTTTTATGGCCACAGGCTGCCTAGCTTAATTTTATCTTTTTATGTGTTTATACATTGTCTTCTTGCACAAGGGATTTGAGAAGTCTCGCCAGAATACGAACAGTGTAATAAAGAGAAACATTCAAAAATCAATTACAAGGCTTCCCTGGTGGTGCAGTGGTTGAGAGTCCACCTGCCGATGCAGGGGATGCGGGTTCGTGCCCCGGTCCGGGAAGATCCCACATGCCGTGGAGAGGCTGGGCCTGTGAGCCATGGCCGCTGAGCCTGCGCGTCTGGAGCCTGTGCTCTGCAACGGGAGAGGCCACAACAGTGAGAGACCCACATACTGCAAAAAAAAAAAAAAAAAAATCAATTACAAAAAATTAAAAGAGGCCCAGGGTAAATATAGACAGAATTGAGAAATCTGAGCAGGAAGAAAGAGCAAGTGCAGATAAGCAGGGTATTAAAGCATTAAAATTGGGACACACACTTGACTCTGAGCTTCCAGGCAAGCAAAGCAAAAAGAAGAGTTTCAATATTGTCCCTAAAGGAACAGCTAAACTTTTCTAGCCCTTCATTTGGCAGTAGTATGTGTGGGTGGGTCTTCACATGCCAGCCCAACTTCCTGTGGGCTGTGATCCATTTGAAGGCCGGCTCCCCAGCCCCGCCTCTCGTGTTTAACAGCAGTGTTTTCTTCCAGGGACAATGAATCCTTCTTCCCAGGACACCGGCTCTGGCGGCATTCCTGAAGATAGAAAGCTTTATGTTGTGGATTCCATAAATGACTTAAACAAACTAAACCTCTGTCCTGCCGGATCGCAGCATCTGTTCCGTATGTGTGCCTTCCCAGGCTTGGCTGCCCGTCCGGGCTTCTTGGCCACCTAAAAATAGCGAATGCTGAGCTGGACCTGTGGTCGTGGGCTGGGGGCGGGGTGGGCATTAGGAAGCCTCCGCGTTAGAGATGCTGTTTAGTATTAGGCAATTTTTGCTTTTGTTCTCTGAATACTTGCCAGGCTTGTGGGCTTTCTTGGCTGTTAAGCAAGATTTGAACTCTTGTCTTTAAAAGTTCTAAGAAGTTCCCTGTGGAGTTTCTCTCCCTGGAAAGCGGTGGAGGCTGCTGAGATGAGGCTTACTCATCCCTCTTGGCCGCTTTTGTGCCTTCTAGTGACCACAGCCAGGTCACCGAGGGTGCCCACTTTCCTAGAGAGGTCTTACTTTGTAGCGGATTGTTCCACACGTTTATCTAGTTTTAAAAAAAATCATTAAGATTTTGTTGGGCAAAAAAGTCAGCTTCATTTTTTTAGATTACAGATTGCCTCAAAGCATTAGAAAGAGGAGGGGGAACACAAAATAAAAAGCTGCTGAATACTAAATACTACATGTGTATCTTGTCCCCTAAATATTATAAATGAGTTCTATCAGGTTATTCTGAGCCCCATCTTTTCTAGCTTAAACGCTGACATTCCAACACAGGTGATAAATGCCCACTTGCTGTTTGTTTCACATGCACTCGAAACTCTTATTGTCCCAATTTTATGTCCATTATTCCCCTTCTAAATCCTTTTTGTTTCAATTTTATTTATTTTTATTTATTATTATTTTTTGGCTGCATTGGGTCTTCGTTGCTGCACGTGGGCTTTCTCTAGTTGCGGTGAGCGGGGTCTCTTCATTGCAGTGCATGGGCTTCTCCTGCAGTGGCTTCTCTTGTTGGGGATCATGGGCTCTAGGTGCACGGGCTTCAGTAGTTGTGGCATGCAGGCTCAGTAGTTGTGGCTCACGGGCTCTAGAGCGCAGGCTCAGTAGTTGTGGTGCATGGGCTTAGTTGCTCCGTGGCATGTGGGATCTTCCCGGACCAGGGCTCGAACCCATGTCCTCTGCATTGGCAGGCGGATTCTTAACCACTGCGCCACCAGGCAAGCCCCCTAAATCCTTTTTGAATTCTTGTTTTTCTCTTCATTTTAATTTGTTCAGGTTTTCATCTGTTTTTACTGCAGTCGGTCTCAATAAATGCAGGTGTTTGGGTGTCAGCTTATGCCGTAGCTATGATTAGGAAGGAAAAGCTCTGGAGGGTGTGACACAGGATGTCCCTATAAAGCACAGGACCTAAGCCCCCACCTCTCCATAATCAAGTAGCAGAGGGTGTGGGACTGATACAAAGTAGGAGGGATTACAGAAGGCAATTCAAGGATCTCCATTACCACAAGTTTCTGTATTTCTTTTTCAATTTAATTTGGGTGTTATTAGGCAAATAGGCCTTACAAAACAGTGACCAAATGCAGACAATTCATGGTTTGGGTGAACCAAGCTGTTTTATAAGCATGGTTGCATTTTCAGTTCAATGGTAAAACATTTAAGAGAACCTTGCTTCCAGAGCATGTCCATCCTGGAAACAGCTTTTAGAAACCAAATCACATCAGGGTCATTTTGATGTTGTTGTTTAAATGGATATAAGCATAACTGGTTATTTTTAAAATTTTTTTTAAATTTATTTATTTTTTTTTGCGGTATGCGGGCCTCTCACTGTTGTGGCCTCTCCCGTTGCAGAGCACAGGCTCCGGACGCGCAGGCTCAGCAGCCATGGCTCACAGGCCCAGCCGCTCTGCGGCATGTGGGATCTCCCCGGACCAGGGCACGAACCCGTGTCCCCTGCATCGGCAGGCGGACCCTCAACCGCTGTGCCACCAGGGAAGCCCATAACTGGTTATTTTTATAGGAAATAAAGTTTTCTGGGAGATATCTCAGAGTGTTCAGCCTTTCACCCAGAGTAAGTGGCCCACAGCCAGCTGTGTTTTATTCTTGGCTCACTTTGGGAAAAGGGTAATAGAGCCTCCATCACTCTGAACCCTTAACTTCTTTATTCCCTGCCCACCACCCACCACCACCCTCCCCCAAGCAAAAGAAAAATCCAAGTCTGGCTACATCAGTGTTAACACGATCTTCAAAGAATTTTCCAAATAGGGGCTGAAGAGATAGCTTGACCTGACTTGTTCTTTGGATACTGATATAGAAGAAGGTGAAAAATTCTCAAAGAGCACCCGATCCAAAGACATTCCTCAAACATAAGTCTCTTTCCAGAGTGATCAGAGGGAAAATGGGCATATCCCTTACATCTCTCTCTCTCTCTCTTTTGTAATGCTGAGGAGTTTTTGTCTTTGTTGTTGTTTTTTTCACATTAGCTCTAGAGGAGAAAATCCCGGACGTCGGCACTAACTCAGGAAATGGAAACCACAGTCTGTTTTTGGTGGGGCTGATCATCGTGCTGATTGTCAGCCTGGCACTGGTTTCCTTTGTGATATTTCTGATAGGTGAGTACCATCGACACACTTTTCATCACTGCTGTGCACTTACTTTGTAGCTGGTTGTTTAGCTTTGCTCTGGTAACGAGGCAGTGCTTCCTGGCAGTCAGTGCGGCCGCTGAAGGCTGAGGGGGCATGATTGCCTAGGGTACCTGCTGCTCTGGGCCGGGTCGCTGGGGCACACATAAGCCCTCAGTGCCAGGAGTTCGCAAACATGGACATTCAATGTTTCTATAATGCTTTAATTTCTCATCTGGAGTCCCTAGCTGCCAATGGTAGGCAGCTTATTCTAGCTAACTTGGGGTTTTCTTCAGCCAACACATGGGTTCTCCATGAACTCAGGTCTATAATTTTCAGTCACAGTCAGGTTCACCCCCTCTTCCAGGTTCCCTGGCTTCCCTGAAATCCATTAGAAGCACTAACTGGGCTTGCGCCAGGGCCCAGAGGCAGTGCTGGGCTGGGAGGAGACTGCTCCTGTCTGACACCGCCCAGGCTGGCGTCCTGCCTGCCCTTGGCCTGGGCCCTGCATGTCCGCCCTTGAGTGGTGACCCAGGCTTTCCCACACAGCCCCTCAGCCAAGAGATCCCCTGAGGTCTCGGTGCCACTCTCATCTCTGCCTCAGGTCGGGGAGGGGTGCTGTCCATCCTGAGGCACGTTGCCCTTTCAGGAAAGCCCACCAGCATCCTCCCTGAGCTGTCCCCTGCAGACAACCATCTGGGGTTACTTCAGTTCCCTCCCACCCCTCTTAAGAGTGGATGGAGCCTGAGAGAAGGAGTCACGCTTTATACCCTTTTGCCTGGATCCACCACACTGTCATTTCTTCTGCCCTGCAGGCCTTGTAACCTTCAGAACTCCTAAATGAGCAGTGGATCCCATGGCTCTGAAATGCCTCTATTTCAGATTCATTCAGGATCAGTGGAGGCAGCAGTGGTGGTGATGGGAAGTGGGCAGAGGGCATGACTCTTACAGCTTCTAACCCCTTTTCCTCCCCCAAACTTCGTCTCCCTTCCAGCTTAAAAGTCTTTTCCTGGTATAGGTTTCAGAGCTGGTGCGAAGCGGTGATGTTTAATTGCTTCTTTGTCACCCTGCTGATGCCCTTTTGCACTTAGAAGCTACAGTGTGAACTCTCCTTACAATAGTGGTGCCCTTGCATGTGATTATTCTTTGGAGGAGGGTTGGCCCTGAACCTGCAGGAAAGAGCACACGGATTACTCTTCTGAAATGTTATACCACATAAGTTGATGCTCCAAATATCATCCTGCCTCACCTGCCTGGGAAATGACTCAGTTACACTATTGAGAAATTTTAGGTATGCCTACCGACTTGGGAGCAATCCAAAGGGACTGCTGTTTTTTGTGGGAAAATAAGTAGTAAGATTTAGGGCAATGATAAGTAAAAATGTTATGTATTGGGTGCCCACTCTGTCCCAGGCACTGTGCTAAGCATTTATGTCTGTTTGCTCACCACCTCATAACAACCCTATGGTGTAGGACCTATTGTTATTTTGGTTTTATCAATGCTGAAACTGAAGCTTAGAGAGATTAATTAATATGCCCAAGGCCAACAGACAATGGTGCCTAATCAGGGCTCAGAGACACCCCTGCCTGACGTCAAAGACCATTCACTTTATCACCATATTACACCCCGTTGTATGAATAAGATTTATTTTATGTTTGCTTCTAGTGTTTTATATTGAGGGCAACGTCATATCAAGAAACAGAAAGAAGGGACTTCCCTGGCGGTCCAGTGGTTAAGACTTTGCCTTCCAATGCAGGGCGTGTGGGTTTGATCCCTGGTCGGGGAGCTAAGATCCCACGTCTTGCCGCCAAAAAACCAAAACATAAACAGAAGCAATATTGTAACAAATTCAATAAAGACTTTAAAAAAAATGGTCCACATCAAAAAAATCTTAGAAAAAAAAAAGAAAATGTGAATAAAGAAGAGTGTCTTTTTATTGGACAATTACTCTTTGCTAGACACATTAATTTCATTATCTTAAGTCCTTACTCTACCCTTCAAGGTAGTGTCTAATATTTCTATTTTACCGATGAAAGACTAAGGCCCAGAGAGTTTAACTCTCCACATTTATCCAGCTAGTCAGAAGCAGAACTGGGATTCATACCCTGAGCTGTCTGCCTGCAGACCTCACTGGCCCTCCACTGCCTGTGTTGAAGTAATAATAAAGGCTTCCTGTGGTTTTCAGATAAACCTTAACCCAACCTAAGACCAGAGTTGGCACAGGCAGCTATAAATGAACTTGGCCTGTGCTCATCTTTAACAAGGAAACCTTTTTGCTGTCAGTGGGGTTCAGTGCAAATTTGTGTCATTTTAACTGAAGTGTAAGAACTTATATTCTTTATAACCCTGACATTTTTATGCAAGAGAAATAAGGCTATTTTATACTGATTACCTTGAATAAACTGTTGGGCCTTGTGTTTTTGTCACAATCTCTGTCCTAAAGAGGAATAACGGACAGCAAGGATAGGTTACTGTGGGTGCCTACCTGCCTCTGTAGCAGTTTCCAGTGGCCAAGCAATGTAGATATGTGGGATGTGATTAAGTATTGCCTTAATTTAAAAAAGGGTTCTATGGTCAAATGAGTTTGAGAATTGCTGGGTTAGTAATACTTAAGGTATTTTATTTTACTTCTTGTGAATTTCCAAAAGGCAGGTCAGGCATGATTTTTCTCTAATGTTTTTGCATATAGAAACCTTTTTCTCTTTTGGAATTTAACTTGGAACCACTGTATTGCGGAACAGCCTTAGTCCAATATGGCTGCTACTTCCTTCTGTGTTTGACTAACGTAGAAGGTTCCCAAGAGGGGATTTATTTGTTTCACACTTTTCTCCAGAAGCAAGTGGTATCTCTGCCTGGCTCTGCATCAAAGCTCAATTAAAACATTTCTGTCATGTCTTGGACCATAATTCATCCAACATAATTTTTCAGATATGAGGGAAAGGCAGCTTCTGGGCAACAGTTTGTCCCAAGCCTGGAAGGTGAGGCTTTAACACTTTCCCACGTTAGTTTTTGGCTAAACCCAGTAGCAAGTTACCACCATCATTAGTTCCTGAAAGATATCTTGGAAAAAACTTGCCTGCAATGGAAATGATAAGGAGCTCATGTATTAAATACTGATTTTGTGCTGCTTTTCTTGGAAATTTTAACTCAAAAGCAGACCTCAGAGTATTCCATTCCCTGACCTACTCAATAACCAGGGGTTCTATTTATTTTGGAAATATGGACTCTCTGCTCTCAGGGTGGTCTGAGGGGAATTATTATACATTCATTATGGGCTGGTAATTTAGAGCCAGGAGAGCTGTGTATATCAAACTAGTCTGGAACCCAAGATATCCCACCTCCCACATGTGGAGTGAAAACCCTTTTCTGAGAATGGGTCTCAAACTGAGACAACATAACAGTCACTTCTGTGGGGATAATCAGACGCTGGTGGTTTCCTTTGGTTGCTCACAGCAAAGTCCTTCTTAGCGAAAATCTGTGTGGAGTCTGCCAAAGGTAGTCAAGTCTTTCACCAAGAGGTCATAAAAATAATTCACTTGATAGGTAACTTCAGTCTTCATCAATTTCTCTTCTGGGCTTCTGGGCTGCGTGGGATACTGGAGCAGGGGATTTGCCAAGAGGGCCTCTCAGCTCTCAAGCCAAGCAACCCAACGGGGCTCTGATGAGTCCCAATGGAACACACTGGAAACCAGTGTAACACTGTCTGTTTTTCATTTTAAAGTTCAAACTGGCAACAAGATGGAAGATGTGTCAAGAAGACTAGCAGCTGAGGGAAGGGACATAGATGATCTTAAGAAAATCAACAGCATCATTGTAAAGCGACTCAACCAACTGGACTCTGAACAGAACTAAAGGAATGATCTTCCAAGAGCAACTGCTAACACCTGAGCTTCTCGCTGTCCTGGGAGGGTACAGGGTTAAGAACCGATCAAGGGCATATCTGCAGGCAACAAAAGGCCAACTTTCCACTACAGGGATGGGAGCAGCTCCAAGGCAAGAGGGGCTGGGGACAGCCGCCAGAAGGGGGCTAGTTTTGTGGTAGGGTCCTTCAGCTTTCATGGGGTTGAAGGTGGCTAGCACGGAAGAGAATCAACAGGAAACAAGAACGGGAATTTGGCTCTGTATGTACAGCTTCTTTTACGAAAGGAGCTTTGGCACCAGAATAAGTTCACTGTGGCCAGTAAATTTCATGGCACCTCATGTAACTTTATGAACTCCCTCGAAAGCCTAAGGAATTCATTGAATTATTTGTAGTCAAGGGAATCAGGTGATAACTCTTTACAATAAAATAGATTCTGCTCAGGTGATTACACTTTGACTCATTTCTCCAGTGACAGGGGGTGGGCGACCTCCAAGCTAGTTGCCTACTGGTACTTGCTAATAGTAGTTATGTGCCTATGGTAGGGTGGGGTCAAAAGAGAGAGCCCTATTTATTCAACTAATGTTTATTGAGCTGCTGCTTTGTACAAACCACCATACTCCAGAGAAGCTTACATTCAAGTGAGGAACAAAGGAGATGTATAGTTATGTGTAGATATATAAGCTTTTTGACTTTGTTTCTGATGGGAAAAAAATCCTTCAGTATGCTGCTGATTAATTGTGAGGAAATCTGATAGGTTTGTAGCCTTTATTAAACTACAGTGGGAAACCATATATTTGGAATATTTGGAGCCTGCCTTGTTTTAGCACAAAAGGTAAGGCACAGAATTTATGAAATTGGATATGTTGTGATATAAATCAGCTTTAAAAGCATGAGTCTTAGAAAATCTTTTATTTAATATAAATATATTGTGTAAGTCTGTTGTGTGAAGTCTATTGCAATTCTATCATTTTGGGTTCATCAGAAACATCTGGGTTTATTCTAAAGTTACACACATACATAAACACACATTTTATAACACTAAATAGTTCATGAAATAAACACAAGACATTTCACCTATCCATTTTTGCACTCAAAAACATTTGTACTGCATACTTAATTTTTAAAAATTGATATCATGCAGAATATTTTAAAAATCTGATTTGTATTTATTGGAAAATTCTTATTGACCTGTTGATGGGGTGTGGCAAAATAACTTATCAGGATTTGCTATAATATTGTTTCACAAACTACAGATGAGCTGATGCAACAACTCTTTTTAAAAATACCCATTTCTTTCTTTGAACCCGTTTGGTCTTGTTATGCCTTTTTTTTTCTTTCCCCTACACAGTGGATATTTTGTGCTCAGTAATAAATGATCTTTATTCCAAGGAATTTATGATTTTTATAACATGAAGTAGTGTAGTGTCTGATAAATCATTTCATCCATCTTTTTGCATCCATCTTGTTGGATCTGCACTGTCCTGCCTGTATGGCATCGATGGAGCCATGGTCACATACACAGCCTGGGGAACTCCAGGCATTACAGCTCCTGGTATTTGGATTCACAGATTCGCAACTTCTATTGATCCTGTTTTAACATATTGGCTGGCTACATGTAGTCTTTTTTTTTTTTAACACAGGGATTTAAATTTGTTATTAAAACTATTATTGGAACAACTGGAATAATCTGAATAGGGTCTGTAGACTAGATAATAGTATTATATCAATGTTAATTTCCTGATTTTACTAATAGTATCATGGTTATCATGAGACAGTTCTTGGTTTTAGGAAATACACATGGAAGCATTTAAGGATAAAGGGACATCATGTCTTCAATTCCAAAATGGTTCAGAAAAATAAAAGTGTGTGTGTGTGAATAGATAACTAATAAGAACCTGCTGTATAAAAAAGTAAAATAAAATTCAAAAATTCAAAAAAAATGTATGCGTGTATAAAGCCACTATGGTAGATGTTAACATTTGGAGAATTTTTGTTTAATAAAATCATCCATTTTTTTCTTTCCTTTTTCTTAAAAAACAGCTTTGAGATATAATTGACATATAAAAACTGTATATATTTAAAGTGTATAACAATGTTTTGATCTATGCATACATTGTTAAATGATCACCATAATTAAGCTAATTAACATATTCATCACCTCTACATAGTTACTATTTGTATGAATGTGTGTGTGTGGTGTGTATGGAAAGATCTAAGATCTATACTTAGTAAATTTCAAGTGTACAATACAGTATAGTTAAACTATCGTCACCATTCTGGACATTAGGTCTTGAGAACTTGTTCATCTTGCATAGCTGAACCTTCATACCCTTTGGTTACATGTAGTCTCACTGCAGTCAAATATGGTGGTTGAGACATGGGCTGGGGAACCCAACTGTCTGGTTCGAATCCTGGTGCCACCATTTACTGTGGCTTTAGGGAAATTAACCTCTTTCCTCCTTTATCAGTAAAATTAGATCATTATAAAATGTTTTTTAGTATTGTTGTAAGGCTTAAAAGAGTTGATAAATGACACTGTGTCAGAAACAAAGTACTCAGTAAATGCTAGTTATTGTAATTATTAATGTTAAAAGTAGTAGGTGTTGTATAAGGGAAATAACCCACTAAATTTAACATCTACTGATGGGGACTTAGGGCCAAATGTTTCTCTGCTGCACTTAAGACCATAGCATCCTGATCTGATCTGACCAGGGATGGTGGGGTAAGAGCTTTTGGCAAAACAACATGTTAAGCTAATTTACAAGAGGTGATCAATATAAGCAGGAGGGTTTGTGGTTTTCCAAACGATCTAGTCTGAAGAACATATCAATCCACATTTGCTTCTCTGAGGTCTGTCCTGGACCAAAGCACAACGCGCAGTGGCAGGAGGGAGCCGGGACAGTAATGTGAGGCAAAGGAGTAGAAAAAGAAAGAAGGGACTGCTGAACTGAGACATGTCCTGATAGGGAAAGAAAAGAAAGTTTTGCATCTTTCTTTGGACTTTGTACATGTTCACAAGAGGCTCAGAGAGAGGTGATTTTTTTCTGGCAATGGGCTCTGTCTGCATGCCCTTCCTGGTGTTGCCGTGATAGAAGGATTATCTACGTCTTCTGACCCCAGGAACAATGCCATGCACTTTTCAGTCCACCAGGAGGACCCTAGGAGAGCCTTCCTACAGCTCCTCAAATTGTTCTGATTGGCAACCACCTGCAGGTGAGCCCGCCCCAGACCCGCCCACCACACTCTGCTGTGACACCTGGAGGCCATTGGAGCGTGGAACAACCCAGAAGGAGGAGGCTTCAGCTTCCCAGTGTGGCTGCCCGGCCACAGATTAGGGAATACGGGGTGCTTCTCTCTCCTGCAAAGACCAGGGTCATCTGGCCAGGACTCTGCCAGTGGACACCAATCTCCAAAGCAAGGCTCTTAGGTAAGAAGAAAACCAGGAGGGTTAAAAATAACACAATTGCAGGGGCTTCCCTGGCTGGCCGGTGGTTAAGACTCTGCGCTTCCAATGCAGGGGGACAGGTTTGATCCCTGGTCAGGGAACTAGGATCCCACATGCCGGGGGGCCAGAAAAAAAGAAAAACGCAATTGCTTTTTTTTTTTTCCTAACAGCAGTCTGTGGTGGAAAAGAGAAAAATTTTGGTGTGCATGACATTTGGACTGAGATGTCTTGGGAAATATCGCACAAACCATTGTGTTATAATCCATTTTTATTGCTTAGAAAGAGAATTTTAATGGAAACAAGGTCTCTCTGAGTCATGGTGTATAAAATAATTTTATTCCCGCTTAAAATAATGACCCCATTTAAATTCAGTAGAGGATGGCCAAAAGAAACATCATAAGAAAAGACTGGTAATCTATCCCCTCTGTGAATGAGTTTGCTCAGAAGAAGCTGTGAAAAAGCATTAGGACTATGAGCTATCTTTCCACAGAATCAGGAAGTGTATTTTTTTAAAAAAAGGAAATTAAACATATTCTTATTGGAACCCATGTGTGTACTTATTCTCATTTGGTAAAGATAAAAACTTCTCAGTAAATTTTTTTATAGGCAAAACCTTACTGAAATATAATTCTGCTTTTCACGATGATGAAAAGGATTAAAAAAAACAATGACAAGCAATTTAGAACAAACTTAATTCCCTATAACAAGCAGGTGTTGAGCGTACATGTGGTGCCCGCCTGTGTGGGCTGATGGTACAGAGGACTTAAGAGGAGGCTAATTGGTCGTGCAAATAAGACACGTAAGAAGCCAGTAATGATCTGTAATAATGAACAGGAGAAAGCAGCTCCCCAATGTGGCTGTCCAAGGATCAGCTGGGAGGCTTAGAAAGACCCAGGTTCTTGGATCCTATTCTCAGATATTCTGACTTAGCAGGCAGGGCGGATGGGATTGAGAATTCATGATCTTAAAAAGCTGCTGTGGTGAGTCTGATGCTCAGTTTGGTTGAGTTGCTGGACAAATGATGTATTCGGAGTAAACTTGTGTTTGGATTCTGGTTCTGCGCACAAGTTACAGTGAGGCCCTCACCTCTCTTGCCTCTTGTTTCTTTTTTTTTAAATTTCTTTGTTTTTGGCTGCAATGGGTCTTCGTTGCTGCATGTAGGCTTTCTCTGGTTGCGGTGAGCCGGGACTACTCTTTGTTGCGGTGCACAGGCTTCTCATTGTGGTGGCTTCTCTTAGTGCGGAGCACGGGCTCTAGGTGCACGGGCTTCAGTAGTTATGGTGTGTGGGCTCAGTAGTTGTGGCTCACAGGCTTCTTGCGGTGGCTTCTCTGTTGCGGAGCAGGGGCTCTAGGCGCGCGGGCTCGGTAGTTGTGGCTTGCGGGCTCTAGAGCGCAGGCTCAGTAGTTGTGGCGCACAAGATTGGTTGCTCTGCGGCGTGTAGGATCTTCCCGGACCAGGACTCGAACACGTGTCCCCTGAATTGGTAGGCAGATTCTCAACTACTGCGCCACCAGGGAAATCCCTTGACTCTGTTTCTTAACCTCCCTGACTTTTGGGAGTTTCGTCTGTATAGTGGGAGGGTGTTGCTGCTGGTGAGAACAGTGAAGTTGACAGAAAGTCTTTCAGGCTCTGTGCTGTTTATAAGCAGCTCATAAATTGTATGTTAAAGAGGGGGCCCAATTGTGGATGTTATTTTTAATCCTCAGGGAACACTATTAGTCTCTTGTCAAAGGAACCATAAAAGTCTTCAGAAGAACCCTCCACTTCCTCCCTCACCTGTCTTTTTTCTTCCCTCCCCCTTCTCATCTGTGCTTGGCTGAGGATCCAGTTTAGGGGGCTGTTCAATTTGACTGAAGAGCTGGTTGAGGGCCATTCTGAGAGCAGAAGGTGTCAGTGAGAACTTGGGAATGCTGAAGGGCGAGGAACCTAGGGAGAAGCCAGACAGAGGGGTCTGCTCCACTTCCTGCCCCAGGAGAGCAGAGAAGAATTATTGCCATAGGAGCTTTGTGGCGCCATGACCTAGGGGCTTCCTGGGAATGTGAGACACGCAGGCCTGGCCAGGCTGGTAGACTGCCCAGCAGTTTGTCTTTTCACATGTTGGAAAAATTGTGATCAATCTTGATCTCAAGACACAAATGATTCAGATTTCCGTTTTGTTTTGTTTTTAAGAAAACTAATGCTGTTCAGGGCCCTAGAGTCCTGTGAGTGGCCTGGTAGCACCTTAGAGTTCCCCCTGCCCTGGCCCCAATTATCAGGATCTGCCTCCTGGTCATTTGGAATGGGAACCTCCTGTCTTGGATATTTTCATCTGAAGACATTTTATAGGTCCTTTGACAGAATTTTGACATTCCCTGGACATTGAGAATCATGTCTGGGAATGGTCACCCTCCTCTTTGATATACAGTTATAAATGACTCAGAGTTGGTAGGATAAAAAAAAAAATCAATACCCAAATATTCAATAATCACCTGAAACCAATGACAGTCATGGGCCATGAAGTGAGGCAAATAATTAATTCAATCCTCAGCACCTGAGGAGCAAAATCAACAGTTGAAACAGGGACTAGGCCAGGTGCAACTCTTAAAACTGCAAGGATTAGAAATCCTGTCTTCAATTTAGGTGCATTTTCTGTCTTTGCAAGAGTTCATTTGGACACAACTTGTGTTACCCCTAAATTTCTCACCACCTAAGAGAAATCAAACTGCCCCTAGAGAAAGGCACATTATTGGTCAAAAAGAAATCAAAGAAACTGTTAATTTTGTTTCATTTCTTCTTTTTCTCTTTTTTTGCCTTCAAGGCTGGTCTTGCCAATAAAATACGTAGGGATTTTTCTGTAGACATTTGCTTTTAGACCAGGAATGTGGGAAGTAGGATATGAGGGTTAATAAGGGCAGAGAAAGCAGCCCTGGAGTGAAGTATAGATCCCACCTGTCAAGCTGTGGCGTTTTAAGTCTTCCCGGATAAAGGCAGATGAGCTCTGTCCCGCGTCTTGTATGTGAAGAACGAATGGGCTGTAGAAAAGGAAGTCATGATCCTAATTTCTCGTTGTTTCTTGGCCTCCTCTGACTCTCACATCCCCTTTCAAATTATGAAACATGATTCATTCTTCATGCATGAATCCTCAAAGAAATGGATTGTAACAGCTTATTCCATGAGGAATATCCTTCCTGAATGTGGAATACTGCTGCCACAGAGCATTTATTGCCTGATGAACAAATGGGGCAGGTCAAACAATTGAAAAACCAATTAATAATCTAATTATGGCCTCTCAAATGCTAAAAATGTCTAATGTTCCATGCCCCAAAGTGGTTTTAAATATTGCCACAAATAGACTAAATTAGAATTCTACCCACATCCTTCTCCCTCCCCCAAATTTAGCAAATTTCTTTAAATATTGATGAATTGGGGTCAACTTCTGAATTACTATAAATCCATTCAGGGGCTCAAACAGTTTCTTACAGGCTCAGAAAACACGATGGAAAAGACATTAGGTAGCCTTTGAGGTACATTCCCTGACCTATGTTTAACCTTCATTTAGTACAGATGAGAGAAAACCCAGGTTCTTTCCATATTACTTGTAGAAGTCACAAAGGAATCATTCATAATTTTTTCTCCAATGGACACAATGCAATCCTTTGAGCCTAGAACTTCATGTGAACCTCTCAGATTTTGCCTTGTCATTGTGTACCTGTGTTGTACCCTTTGCATGATGTTCTCATCTGGGCATCCTCGGGCTATAGTGATGGCTCAGTAATGGGAATTTGTGTAATTAATCTAGGACGGGTTTCCATGCTGCCTGCATTGCCTCTGACTTGCAATAGAGCCAAGTGCTGCTCACTAATAAGAGGGGAGACACCTGGTGGCAGTTGGTTATTTCAGAGGAAGGAGGTCAATTTGAAAGGAAGAAAGAAGGCAGGAGTTAAAATATAGTGTGTGATGCTGGAGGGAGAGTGAATGGTTGCATCAGACATAGGACAGCTGGGGGCTACATGTGGGAGAAATGGCCACCAGGCTAGGAGGCCACCTTGATGGTGGTGAAGACCATGGGCTTTGGAGTCGAAGGACCTGCCTTTGAATCTGGCTCCGTTGCTCACAAGCTGTGCAACTCTGGCTAAGTTACTTACCTTTTCTGAGCCTTGGTCACCTCATCTGTAAAATGGGAATAATACCTGCCTCACAGTGTTGCTGCAAAACACCTGGTGTTTGGTAAGCTCTTGATTAATGGGAGTGGCTATTACCTTCCCTTGTTCACATAAAGAAGGTGAGAGCAGGGTTTGAGGTGAGGGAGAGGTTTTCTGCTGGCTCTAGTGAAGGGCTGATATTTCTTTTGAATTTGGAAAAATTCCCTGGAAGGGGCCTCTCTGATCCTACTTTTAGGAAGGTCCACAGAAGGTAACTTATTGTCAGGCCTCTGTTGGGAAGTATCTTCCCATGAAGCAATAGGAATTTATTAATTTCCAATGTCTTTTCACTATGCAGACATGCTGCCCTCATGGAGCTTACCCCTAAGTGGGGAGACAAGATTACCAGACAGAGGCAAAACAAGAAATAAGGCATGGTTAAGTTCCCAATTTTGTGATCCACAGAATAAGATCTGGAACAGTTCAGAGGAGGAAAGGCATCTTCCTGAGCTGACAATAGGCTGGCCATCTATCCTGGGAAAGTCTTCATTCGCTGGCAAACTGGGATGGTTGATCATTCTACCTTCAGAGAGAATATTGATGCCACCAGAAGGGTTCCTCTGGATGGCTACCTTCTCTCTCTGCAGACTTACCTACAACTTCACCCCAGCCATGGCTTTTCCTCAAGAATCAGATCAAGGTGAACTGCCTTCTATCCTTGATCCCAATCTCTTTTCTTTATCAGGGACCATGTTCTATTTAGTCAGTCTGTCCCTTTCCACTAGCTCCTATTCCTATAGATACCCATTTAAGTCTCTCCTATCCTTGTAAATCCTTCTCCAATTACCTCCAATGGCCACTATCTTTTTTTCTTACTTTCCTTGTCTAGCCTTCTCAAAAATGGTAGGCTGCACTCATTGTCTCTTGCTGTTTAACTTCCCATCCATTCCTCAGAGATGTGACATTCACCCCCACCTGTCTACTGAAACTGTCCTTGCTAAGGTTATAACTGATGACCTCATTACCAGATCCAATGACTATTTTTCAAATGTGTTGTTAATGGAACTTTATGTTGCATTTGACATTGTTGATCATTGCCTTCATGAAACTCCTTAGTCCCTTGACCTCTGGGTCAGCACTCTCCTGGTTTTCCTTGGATGCTTCTAGGGTTTCTATTCTATTTCCTCCTAGGGCCCCTCTTGCTCTACCTGCCTCTTCAATGTTGCTGTTCCTGCTCTTCTCTCTCTACACACTCTTTCTGGGTTAGTTCATTTTATGGTTTCAAATGCCATTTTTATTTATAGATGACTTCTACATCTATTTCTTCAATCCAGATCTTTCCACTGTGCTTCAGATATAGAAGAAATTGCTCAGTATCTGGACCTAGATAGATTCAACATGTCCAACACAAAACAGATTGCCTTTCCTCATGAAAATTTCTCCTCTTCTTGTATCTCTTTGCTTAGCTGGGGGCATCACCAACTGCCCAATTACCCAAGCCAGAAACCTGGGGGATCACCTTTGACTTCTCTCTTTTCCTTACTTACCATATGTGGTTAGTCATCAAGGATTTTTTATTTGACCTTCTAAATCATTTCTCAAATTCATCCTTTCCTCCCTATCCCTCCGACCTGTGCCCAACTTAAGGTCATCATTGCCCTTTGTCCGAATGATCACAATAGCCTCCTAACTGGTCTCTCAGACTCAATGTTTATTTCTTTCAAGTCTTCACTCTGCAAAGTCATTAGAATAATCTTTCTAAAAATATAAATCCATATTCTCCCCGGTGAAAAATCTTTAATAGTTCCCAAATCCTGCTTTGTGGGTCCTTACAGCGTGTCGTTTCCACTGCAATGCCTTCGTTCATAGAGTCCCTTCTGTCTGGGGGACCTTTTCTAATCCCTCCATCTCAACACCTCTTCTTCAGATATTGAGGCTTCTCAGACATAGTCTCTAAAACATTTTTGGATTTATCACCTCAAGGAGACCTACCCTAATATTTTCAGGCAACAGAAAGACTTAGAGTCGGGCATACTGGATTAGTATCTTAGGTCTACTTCCTGATAGTTGCATGGCCTTGGGAAGAAAACTTAACCTCTCTCCACCTTAGTTCTCTCCTCTATACAGGTGAGAATGATAATCATCAACCCCATGGTGTGTTTGAAGGGAGATGACATGTTCGTGCAGTACTTAGCACAGGTCTTGGCTCAGTTTTACCCTGGACTCTAGCCACCATGGCAGTAGAAACCATGTCTTTTTTTTTCTTTAACCAGTTAAGGCGAAAAAGGGACTTTATTGGCTCACAGAACCTGGGTCTCAGGGACAATTGAGACTAGGAACTCAAAAGCCATCAGGACCATCCCACTCCCCTCTCGGTCCTCTTCTTCCGTGTGTCAGTTTTATTCTTTTTAATTTTTTTTTTTATTCTCCTGCAGATTGATCCTTCCAGGTATTGGAACTATGGCACCAGCAACTCCTGCCTTAATGTGAAACCGTGTCTATCTTATTCACCCTTGAATCCTCAGTGCCTGACGGTGTCTGGCAACAGAAGGAGACTTTTTAAATAAAAGAATAAAGAAATTGTATCTATTAGGAATATTTTTATGTACATGTATCCTACAATTTTCTGCTTATTCATAATGTTTGGGGATAAGAAATCTATAATTCTCCTAGGCCTTGAAGGGCCACTCTCCTATTTAATAGTGTAGCTTTTTACTCATCACATTCATTCTGCAAGAAGAAAGGTGATTTAATATGGGAAGATTAGAGATGTCAGTTGACCAAAGAAGGACTTTTTGTTAACATGTAGTGACCACTCTGGAGGAAGGCATTGCTTAGTGGACTCTGACCAGGCAGCTTTTGCTGCTAAGGCACATCCTCTTTAAACATGTGTCTGCTGTCCTGGGGCAGGATGTCTGGGGGAAGCTCAGTCAACAGGGAAGACAGGAAGGGGATCTTGCAGAGAAAGGAGGTGAATGGATTGTCCTTGTTCTTGCTTTAGTCTCTCTCCAGATTTGTCTTATTTCAGAGGTGGGGAAAAAAAGACCTTTTGCTAATAGTGGTGAAGTTATTTACAATCTGAGTGTATTGAAGGATCAACTATATAATTTGTGGGGTCTGGTGCAAATTGGAAATGCAGGCCCCTTGTTTGTAGATTACTAAGAATTTCAAGATGGCAACAGTAGAGCATTAAACCAAGCCCAGGGTCCTGTGTAAATGTATGAGGTGACCACCCATGAAACTGCCCGGGTTTAGAGGCTGTAACAGTGTTGGCAGATAAGAAAGTTGGTGTGTTCCTGGCATTTTCTACTGTGTTCTGCTCAATTCCTGACCCATGAAGTTTAGAAAAAGAAATACCCAGCCAACAAGTCCTCTCTCCTTCATAAAGCTAGGCTGTGTTCCCTATGATTCACACTCTTTGTTTGTTTGTTTTCTTGCCCCAAACCCTCAACGTCCTTGTATTATGGGTTTTGCAGGTTTAATTCTTTTGTCCTCATGCCCTTGTTCTGCTCTCATCCTTTCTATTAAGAATTTGTGTACTGTTTTTATTATTAGATTTCATCTGTGCATCCTTCCTTCTTTGTCTTTGCTGTCTTTAAACCAGATTTTCCATCCTTAATTCATTTAGATTGTTTTAAAATATCTACCCTTCTGTGGTCACTTTTAGTTTTCTTTGGATTCCTTCCAATTTTCACTTGGTCTTCAGCAAATAAAGTGGATGTGTAGGCAGTGCTAGGCTGCCTTATCTCAGGAGACCCAGCTTATCAGTTGATGGCTCACCAATTCCTAACCATTGTTATGACCCAAATTATATCCACACTCTTTTCTCATAATTGGCTCCTCTCTCACCATATACTTGGCATCTCCTCTTTTCAAGCTTTTCCTATATCTATTCAGTATCAGTTTCCTACATAAAGTTTCACTTCCAATTGTTTTTGTTAGCACTCACCTTTAGTTAAAGTTTGATTGATTTTTGTGTCTATTTCTCTACAGTCTTTGGCTCTGTATCAACTTATATTTTGGTCTTTATTGTTGTCCTAATTTAAGAAAGGCCACCCTTTCTAAGAAAGGGTTAGATCAGAGATTTATTTAGCTTAGAATTCTGCCTCTGACTCTCAAGGATACTTTATGGGTAGAATACAGTGGCTCTCCATAGCTCATCTGAGTGATTAGAAATTAAAAACACATTATGGATCTGTAGTCTATGATATTACTTGTGTTCTTCTTTGTAGTTACTTGTTTATATATTCTATTTTATTTTGATTTTTGACTTCCTGACATCCCCTGCCAAACTATGACCTATACCAGGGGTATAAAATGTCCCCTGCCATCAGCTCTCTTTTTCCCCTTTTTAGGAAGTTAGGTATACCTGGAAGGATGCTAATGTTGAGTATTCCCATGCAGACTGTCTGGTCTGCATCTTTCCCCGCAAGATCAGGAGAAGAATAGTTACCTTCCCATGAAGAGATTTAAAGGTACAGGAGAAAAAAGGATAGTTTTGCATATTTTTATTTTAAAAATTCATTTAAAAAGCACATGAATTCTACTTGTTCAATGTATCAGATATTTTGCTTAGGCAAAAAATGGAATTTCTTTGAAGGACATTGGTTAATATGAAGAAATCCAAGAAAAAATTGACAACAAGCCTTAGGAAATGGGAGACGGTACTTCTGCTTCTGATCAAGACTGAGTAACTAGGACTGGATTCCCCCCTCCCCCACCACCTGAAAATATACGCAGCTATGATTTCAAGACAATTGGCATCAGGCATTGAGCAATTGTTATTTCTAGAGACTGGAAACAAACAAGGTGAGCCTACAATTGTCCCAGTGTACTGCCTTGAACTGTATTGCATATGTTTAAAAAGCTAGAGACAATAAAAATATTAAAAAGACCTAAATTAAAGCATATAGAGATAAAAACTACATGTGTGAGATGAAAACACAGTATGTGGTATTAACAGCACATTAGACACTGCAGAAGAAATTATCAGTGAATTTGAAGACATAGCAATAGAAACTATTTAAAATGAAACATGCAGAGAAAAGAGAATTAACAAAAGGATATAGACCATCAGTGAGCTGCAGGACAACTACAGCAGTCTAATATTTGTGTAGTTGGAGTCTTCAAAGGAGAGGAGAGAAAAAATATTTGAAGGAATAAAGGCCAGACATTTGATGGAAAGTAAAACTCCACGGATCCAAGAAGCTTGACAAAACCCAAGCACAAGCTAGATGAAGAAAACATATTATAATAAAATTTCTCAGCCAGTAATAAAGAGAAAATCTTGAAAGCAGTCAGAGAAAAAAAGACAAATTAAATGCAGAGGAACAAAGATAAAGATGACAGTAGATTTCTCATTGGGAAAAATATAAGCGAAGGGAGGGATAAATTGGAAGATTGGAAGTGACACATCTACACTACTATATATAAAATAGATAACTACTAAGGACCTACTGTATAGTATAGGGGACTCTACTCAATACTCTGTAATGACCTATATGGGAAAAGAATCTAAAAAGGCATGGGGCCGCATAGCACAGGGAGATCAACTCGGTACTTTGTGTCCACCTAGAGAGGTGGGATAAGGAGGGTGGGAGGTAGACGCAAGGAGGAGGAGATATGGGGATATATGTATATGCATAGCTGATTCACTTTGTTATAAAGCAGAAACTAACACCATTGTAAAGCAATTATACTCCAATAAAGATGTTAAAAAAATAAAAGTAAAAAAGAGTGGATATATGTATAACAGATTCACTTTGCTGTACACCTGAAACTAACACATTGCAAATCAACTATACCCCAATAAAAATTTTTAAGAAAAAGACAGAGTGAAACAACATCTTTAAAGTACCAAAACTTAAAACAAAACACAAAACCTCTGAACCCAGAAAAAATGACTTTTAAAAACAAAGAAGTATGGCTTCCCTGGTGGCGCAGTGGTTGAGAGTCTGCCTGCCGATACAGGGGACACGGGTTCGTGCCCCGGTCCGGGGAGATCCCACATGCCGCGGAGCGGCTAGGCCCGTGAGCCATGACCCATGAGCCTGCGCGTCCGGAGCCTGTGCTCCGCAAGGGGAGAGGCCACAACAGTGAGAGGCCCGCGTACCACAAAACAAAACAAAACAAAACAAAGAAGTAGAATCATTCAGACATACAAAAGCTGAAAGTATTCAGCAACAATAGATCCACACTACAAGACGTTAAAGAAAATCCTTACCAGAAAGAATTGAGAGGTTCTAGACACAAGGAAGACTGATGGAACACAGGCGTCTCATCAGTCTGTTTCCTGTGGGAATATGTGGTTCTTCTGTCTCTGCTTCATTCTTCTGTCTCTGCAGACCAATCTTGGCTTTACTATGGAATAACTTCTCAACAGCTTCTGAGTTTATATGTCCTTAGCTTCAGAAACAATCTGGCTCTCTTTGACCCCATTTCAAATTTCTAGGAGAATCTGTGGCTCAGCTTTTACCAAGTGACCGACTATTTCTGGTCCATTCACCTGTGGCTGAATTGAGGTGTGGGGTCATACTATACAAGCGTGGCTTTTGAGGGGTAGTTCTCAGAGGAAGAGTTTTATTATGAGCTGGATATACACCTAAAGGTGACTGATTGAGCCTTTAATTGCCTTATATCCTAACCTTTCATTGAAAGTGTCCTAGAAATATCTCGATCTGAATCAATCCTAAACATCTGTTGAGAAATAGGAATGCCAAGGAGAGATCATCAAGGATACTTGGTGACCATATTTTATGGCAGAGGGTGAGAAGGGAGAGAGAACATTAGTTTGGGCTCAGATTTGCCAGAAGCAAGCACGTAAACTCTGAATGTGGGTAGACATTGGTGTTGGTGACTCCAGGTGTGCTGTGACATGGACTTCAGAAGATGGGAGTGGAAGAGGATACTTGTGATCTCATCTCCTCATTAAGACAGTATAATCCAGAAGATATTAAAGCTCCATTTTAAAAGGCAGGGAGGGAATCTGTTGACAGGAGGCAGCCAGCATTTTCCTCAACAGAGGAGGCAGGAAGAAAGGGAAGACACATTTAAGATAACAGGGCATTCATACATGGTGTAAGGAATGGAGGTAGATGACTTTTAGAGTGTAAAATGTGAAAGTAAAAGATGAACACTATTTCATGGTGTAGGAAGCCCAAGGTGAGTGAATCAAATACCAGGTGATGTGTAAGCACCTGGATATTCCAGCAGATAAGCAGACAAGGCATAACACATACCAGGCAGGATGTTGGAATACCAGAAGTATTATTCCTATGTCCCTATTGACAGGTGTTTTTTTCTTCTACCTTGTCTGGAGTCATCTTGGGCTGGGGCCAGTGATGGCACGAACTAAACCTAAAATTCCATCTGGAAGACAGAAGGAAATGTGGAGAAGTGCAAAGACCTTGTGTTTCTTTCAATGTCAACTCATGATGATTTAGTGTTGAAATAGACTGAGGTCTCCCAGGAAAATTAATCGGTTTCTTCCTCTTCTCTCTTTCTCTTCTCTGTTGCCAATCAGATCATTGGCCCATAATTTCTGTGGCAAGTTGTGTGCCTTCAACACTATTGCCTATGATGGAGTAGCCAAGCTAAACAAAGCATCGGAAAATTCGTATCTATGAATAAACGGAATTGTTTACTCATTGTAAGTGTGTAACCTCAAAATCTATTGAAAGAATGGGACCCTGCTTCACAGACTTGAAGGAGAAGATTTTGTCTTTTCTCTCAGTTTGATTGACTCCCAGAGGCAGATGTGGATGTGAATTTATGCTTAACATGTGCAAGAGGTTAAAACCGTGCCTGATGTCACCCACTTGTGTTGTCAACACAAAACACAAAAATGGAAAAAAGTCCTAACAATGGAAGTAGATCTCTGAAGTTCCCAGTAACTACTGCCCACCTAAGAGGTAGTAACATTGCTGAAGTCTCTGAGGCCAAAATTTACACAATCCTTCATTGATTAAAGGTGTTTTTAGCATTCCCTTAAAACTTGCATGTGTAGCTAATGGCTAACGGCTAATGCATTCTAATTTCTAAAAAGGATTTATAGTAAATAATGGAGAGTTTTTCTACTAGGTGGTAGGCCATGGTCCTAAGTCTCAAAATGTTGGGAGGAGGGAAAGTAACTTAAAATTAGAAAGAGTTGAATCAAGAAGGAATGTGACTGTAATAATGACACTACACATTGATCAAATAGATTTTTTTTTTCTTGGTACAAACACAGAAAATTACTCCTAATGCTCTTCTTGAAGTAGGCCCAAAATAACACAATTCAAAGATTCTAAAATTTCAGAATAAAACTGTGACTTTAAAGAATACTCTTGGAGGGAGACTTAGTTTGTAGTTTATGCTCTTTAATACCGATTGAATTTTTTTTTAAATTGAAGTATAGATCATTTACAATGTTGTGTCAGTTTCTGGTCTACAGCAAAGTGGTTCAGTTATATATAATATTTTTCATATTCTTTTCCATTATGATTTATTACACCTGTTGAATTTTATATCATGTGTGTTTTACATATTCAAAAAATTTTGATTCTTTTAACTTTTTTTTTTTTTTTTTTTTTTTTTTGGGGTACGCGGGCCTCTCACTGCTGTGGCCTCTCCCGCCGCGGAGCAACAGGCTCCGGACGCGCAGGCTCAGCGGCCATGGCTCACGGACCCAGCCGCTCCGCCGCACGTGGGATCCTCCCACACCGGGGCACGAACCCGTGTCCCCTGCATCGGCAGGCGGACTCTCAACCACTGCGCCACCAGGGAAGCCCCTCTTTTAACTTTTTAAAGAACCATCTTGAATCTTTGCAAGACTTCAGTCCTCTTTGATTGTTGAGTGTCTTTTAGCAAGTATGTCACTCTAGCATTTGCCAGAATTGATTATTTTGTTAACAACATCTTTTTAATATTAGTACTTCTGAAAATGAAAATTCAGACAACTGGAGAGAGAAAAATCTCAAAAGATAAAATTCTTTACTTATCAAAATAGTTTTTATTGAACATCTAGTTTCTTGTTAAGGAAATCATTCTAAATCAACCTCCTTTGTCTGATTTACTTAAATGTTACTGTGTTGATAGCAGTAATTACTGTACATCCCACAAAATATGCTTTTAATCCATTATTCCTAGTTCTAGTGAAGAAATAAGATAATATTCCCTGTTTTTAAAGTTTTTTACTTGGCCAAGGAATTAAAGTGTTTATATTTCCATCTAGTTTCTCTGAATAAAATCTTGTCTCCTTAGCTAAACTCCTTTAATTTTCCTTATCCTTTCATCGTTCCCCTGGTGACACCCTGGCCCTTTTCCCTGGATCTTTTGAGCACCATAGAAGACTCTGTTGAAAACAGGATTCAGCTCTCACCTCAATATATTTGGGTCAGGCTCTATGACTTATAATTTCAGGCCTTAGATAAAGGCTGGCTAGACATTGGTCTAAACTCACAGTATAATTTGCCATCCAGAGCCATAGCCCCGAACTTTTGGCTTTTCTGCTATCTGGGTCTTTCTTCCAGGGCAGAGCTTGCTTTCCTTTCATGAAAAATTCACAAATTGAAAGCTATTTTTGTAGTGGAATTGGGCTTAGGCTCTTGTTAACCCTCACACTGACTTGAGGTGCTTCCCTTCATACAGTAAATGATACATCTGACTCACTGGGTGCATGTTCTGGACTTTTTTCCCTGTTGTGTGATGTTTTGGGGAGGTCGTCTGGTGCTCTTGGGGCATTCTGTTATGGGATATTTGTTGGAAAATTATTATTGATTGCCTTTTTTTTGCCAGACACTGCAGAGTGCTGAGGAGACATAGATGTGTAATGTGGTCTCTGACTTCACAGATAATATCTAACATGGGGTAAAGATGAGTGAGTTGACAGTGATAGCAGTATGAAAAGTTAGGATGGGAAAGGCACAAGTTGCCATGGGAGTCTAATTCATACCTGGGTGGCCAGGAAAGTGTATCAGTTCCTAGTGCTGGGTAACAAATTGGACCAAAACTTAGTGGCATAATACAGCCATTTTATTACACTCAGAATTTGTTAGTCAGAAATTTGGGAAGGGCTCAGTGGGATCAGTTCTTCTGTGTTCCACAATGTGTGGGACCTCAGCCAAGAAGACTCAAGGGGCTGGGGGCAACTCAATGGCTGAGGGCTGAATCCTTGGTGTTTTCACTCACATGTCTGGCACCTGGGCAGAGGGTATCAACTGAAACACCCACATGTGTGCTTCCTCACAACATGACAGCCTTAGAATAGTTGGATCCCTTATGTGGTCAGCTCAGGGCTCCAAAGAGCATGTGGGGTAAAAGATATCATTGTGGCCATCTTTGGAAAATCCTTCGTAACTCAGTTACTACCTAGTGCCTCATAAATCACACATTACCTTATCTGATGTAGCCCAAGGCCTCCAGCTAAATGAAGGCACTCATCAGGAAGGACATTTCAAGGGCCTAGAGATCACCTTCCAGGAGCCAAGGGCAAAGGCCAGACCTCTGTTTGGGTGAGGTTAGTTCTTTACTACACAATGGGTTTACGGGTAGGTTAGTGGAGAGAAAGTAAAAAGTCACTTGATGGTTTCAGTCTGGTGACTGAGAGAACTCAGGTGCTATTGTCAGAAGCAGAGCTAAGAAGTAAACCTGGTTATGAGACGAGGACAGGAGGAAAGGAGTATATTCCTGAATTCAGCTTTTGTGTTTGACACGGTCCAGCATCCAAGAATGTTAACTGACTACAGAATGGCAGTGGTGGTGGAGGTGGCAGCCCTGTCTCAGTAGCGTAGGAGGTGGAGGCCAGCGGCTCAGGTGGGAAGGGCAGCTGGTGTCAGGGCCCTGAAGAGAGACAGTGAATGGAGTAGCTTCTGGGACACCAGGAACCACCACTTATCCCACCCACAAGTCTCAGACTAGGAAAATGACCTCTGAATAGTCCTCCTACCAGGCACTGTGGGGGGAATTGCTCTTGATAAATGCCTCCAGTGACAAACCTGTCGCTCTGTTTGGGCCATTCTGATGTGCTGTAAGAAAGTTTTATCTACCATATTGATGTGAATGATTTTCTAATCAATAACATCAGTAACAGCTTTGAGGTTTATTTCTCTTCAAGTATTCCCCCCCCACCCTGCCCATTTCAATTTACAGCTTCTTCAATATCAGTGGTATCTGCCAGGTAACTCAGTCTTTATCCAGAGCAGAGCGTATACAGATCTGGTTTCTCTCAGTACCTTCCAAATGTTCATTTTCCTAGCAGACCCATAACACTTTGTGTTTACAATATCCCTTACTTAACTCGAGTTTAAATTTGCCTTTAATTTCTCTTTGTAAAGATGCTTTGGGGATGAACAGAGCTAAAATGCCTTCCCTGGGTATGCTTCTGCTTTCTGTGTTTCCCCCAGCCAAGCCAAATTTCCCAAGACCCCTGGGCCCTCTCGTCTACAGAGTCATTGAATTGCCATTGCTTTTGCCCAGAGCCTTCCTGATGGTGGCAGCAAAACCATAAATTAAGTCAAAGCCAAAGCCAAAGGATTTAAATGGGACTCTGCAAAGCCCCAAGCAGATGTTCCTGGAGCTTGGAAAACAAACATACCCAAGCTCCTAGGGAGGTAACAGGCTGGGCTGAGGCAGGAGATGGGGGAACTTCTCCTCCCCTTTCCTTGCAGGGCGCGGAGGAAACAATGCACCGAATCTTTCATTCTGAAAGGCTGCGAATCTCCCTGCTGTTGACTGTCTTCCATCCTTGCAGGGATGTGCTGGCTACATGCCTCTCAGAGTGTGGAAAGGAGATGACTTCCTCTATGTGCTGTTTCTCAGAACTTCCCATACCCTTGGTAGAGTCTCAAGTTGGCAGGAAGGGACCTACTGAGGAGGGGTCCCCCAAAGCCAGTGTCTCTCACACACTCTACAGGTACCTGACCACTGTTAACATCCTTGCTGTGCCCTGCCAAGTGCCGCCTCCCCACATGCCCTCAACCCTTCTCCCAGAATTACCTGTACATAAATTTAATTAATAGGTCTCAACATGGCAGAGGCCAGACTGGTAAATGTGTATCTGTGTCACAAGGCCTAGAACAGAGATGCAGCTCTATCTGGCATATGGGGTGACAACCCTTCGCCTCATGCATCCTTTTGCCTCCCCTTGTATAACAAGGTGTCCCATAGGCTGCTTTCCTTGAGTGTTTTTTGTTTGAGAGAAACTGACAGCTGTATTCTTAGTGAATGGAATCACATGGGACCAGATCTTTCACTGACGGTCAGTGGAGTGACTCCACTGCTTGATTGTCATGAGATTCATACGCAACAGAAGAGGAATTGTTCCCCCAAAGAAATAGAGTCGCCGGCGGGCAAAAGTAAGAACCAGCTACTGTTGCTGATGGATAGCAAGATGTTGGGTAAAGAGTTGAACAGCTTCTCTCTCCACAGACCTGTGCTCTGTGGCAGTAGATTCAACCCATATCTTGGATGCTGCTTCTAAAATAGGTGGGGGAAATCCCCAAAGGTTGACTCCTGGAGATAAGAGCGGTGAAGGGCGGGAGGCACCGCCTGTGTGACTCGGCTTTCCTTCTGTGGGTTTGCAGATGAATTATTGGGTGCTGTCTCTGCCTTTCCCCTGGGAGTATCTAGTAGACACTGGTGCAGGGCAGGGAAGGTGAGGGGCCCAGGCCACGTCCCAGCAGCTTTGTCTCGTGAACTGTCACCCACACAGACCTCCCTTGTCTTGCACACGCTGTTTCTGTGCAGGGTTTGGAGACAGAGCTCCTCCTGGTGCAATGAGGAGACACTGGATTAATCTGATTCATTCTGTTTTTTAAAGGATTATTTTTATCAGCTGTGGGCGATTCGGAGTTAGAAGGTAGTTGACAGGGTTTAGGTTTGAGTGGTAACCTGCCTCCTATTTCCATTCACTGTAATTGGATGTGGATGGGTTTTTCAGGAGAAGGTAGGATGAGAGGGGCCTCAAAGAAAGGAGGGGAGGACCCACGATGGGAGATGGCTCCAGGCAGAGCAGCTAGAGAGCAAGGAAGATTTATAGCTGGAGGTGGGTGAAGCCAACAGAAAGGGCAAGGAGGAAAAGGCATCTTCCCGGGAGGGAAGGCTGTGGATGGAGATGGGTGGAGATGGATGGAGATGCACAGAGAGGGGAAGGTGCAGAAAGAGGGGCCGATGGAGGATTTGCCAGCCAGGAGTGATTTAGTGAAGCGGCCATATGGAAAAAAGGATTTGAGGAGAGTTGTGACGTTTGTGAATCAGTAATTCAGATAAATAATTTTAGCTGTCATGGTAGAAAACGCACATCACAATTTACGGGGTGTACAAAGTAAAATCTAGGATGGAAAAGATTGCAGATGGATGTCCACTGTCTACTGTCACTGTAATTTGGTAATTTGATTCTGTGGCCACTTAACAGGAGCCAACTCACATTTATTGAATGTTTACTATGTGCCAGGCACGGGGCTAACCATGTGACCAGGATTATCTCATTTACTCCTCATATCAACCCTCTGGAAAGGCACTATCTAAGCAGCCCCGTGTTATGGTTGGAGGAACAGGCTTGAAGAGCTAGCCAACTGTGTAAGATCACAGGCGGGGTTTTGGAGCATGGTGGCTGGATTCCAGTGCCGGGGGATGGAGCCTTCCTCCACCCACTCAGACCTTCGTTGGCCCAGTGTATATTTCCCAGGGCTGCCATCACAAGCGGCCACAAACTGGGTGACTTAGAACAACAGAAATTTATTTTTTCACAGTTCTAGAGACCAGAACTCTGAAATCAAGGTGTCAGCAGGACCATACTCCCTCTGAAGCTGCTAGGGAAGGATCTGCTCCAGGCCTCTCTCCTAGGTTCTGGTCGTTCCCTGGCTGGAGCAGTATAACTCAGATCCTCATAAGGCATCCTTCTGATACATGTGTTTGTCTCTTCACATGGTGTTCTTTGATAGACATCAATCATACGGGATTAGGGACCCACCCTCCTCCAGGATGACTTCATCTTAACTAATTACATCTGCAACAATCCTGTTTCCAAATAAGGTCACATTCTGATGCATTGGGGATTAGGACTTCCACATACTAATTTTGGGGAGACAATTCAACCCATAACACCCAGGGACCCACAGACGGGGTCCTGCGTCTAGGCAGTCCTCTCCGCCTATTCCCACCTCTGACTGGACCCCTGGCAAGGTCCCCTTTGCTGAAGAAGCAGGTGTCCCTCTGGCTCCGCTGCTGGCTCTGGGGCTCAGCTGTGGCATGCACGCTGTAGCCATGGCCTTGGCTGGATAGACTGGAGTCTCTGCCAGGGACAAATGTTCTTCCCCTGCCATCACTGCTAGCTGCATCTTTGTCATCACCATCATGTCTTGCTGACCTTCTGGAGGATCTCCTGCTATTCTCTGTTCACCATTCCTGTTTGTCATCTGCAAGTAGACTCCCAGCCTCCATCTGTGTGCTTGTGTGTCTGTGATGCCTGTGTAATTGTTTAATAAATGCTTTTGGAAAATGACTTCATCCCAATTGCAAGTGCCCCAGGATCCATTTCCCTCTTTCTCTCTGTGGCCTTAAAATGGGTCTCCTCCTCCACCTGCTAAGATCCCAGGAAGGCACATGTAAAGAGCATACCTGCTTGGGGGTCCCACTGTCTTTGAGAATGAAATTATAAGCATCCTTTCTCTTTCTTCGACTGACTTTAAGAGTGGAGGCCTGTTGATCTAATTTCCTGGCTGGTTTCTATGCAGCAGCGTATTTGATAGGAAACTGTGGTTTGAATGATTCTGTTTCTCCCCAGAAAAGCCAGCCTTTTTGTTATCCCTCGTCTTTCTGATTTGGAAGTCTGCAGAGGACACACAGTCACATTCCCCTTTCCTGTAGAATGTTCCAATCAGCAGCCAGCATAATGAAATCCAATTAATGTGTTAGGCTGTTGTGATTCTAAAAATATTTCACATCCCTCAGAGGGACTGAGGAAATTGGGGGAATCAAGGTATTATAGCCAACCCGTAATTTGCAGAGAGGTTCTTCAATCATTTTGAAGGTGGTAGATTTGTTCTTGAGAAAACAAAAATAGATCACCTCTCCAAAATGAGGCTGTCCCTGAGATCATTTTGGTGATTCTTTCTTCAGATGCCAGCCCTTGTATGCAATGTAATGATCCCTTGGTTTGGATATATATGAATTATTAAGGTCAGTTAATTAACACATTTTTCTTCTGCTGAAGCAATTAGATGAATAGAGCTCTTGCCCTCTTCTTGGCTTTACTGCTAATTGCTCAGGGCTGAATGGAGACAGTAAACATATTGCCACACAGATGCTAACCAGAGAAGTAATTTTTAGGTTTCTGTTTGATTTCTGAAGCGTCATCCTGCAACCCAAGGCAGCTCCACCTGGGGAGAACAGGGGGACGGCAGTGGGGAGCTAGAGGGGAGAGGAGAGGAGAGGAGAGGAACAGGCAACAAGCCCTCACACAAAAGCTGATGGAGAGCATCTTCTAGATGCCCAATATTCATTTGTCATTCCGCCCAGTTTTAGGCTTTGCATTTTACAATTTTGTCCTTCCCTCACAAAGCCTCTATGTCATTTCTCCACAAGTTATCCAACGTGAATAGTTATCACAGCTGCATGTATTAATATTCCAAGGTCATTTTCTTTCTGTCTCCCGTGTGGCCACAGAGTTCATAGTTGCCAGAAATTAGAATTTGGTAGGTTTAAAGTGATTTTTTTCTGTAATCTGTGTTTCCTGATTTTCTAGGTCATTGGTTCCCAAAACTGCCTATGTGAGAGTCATCCGGGGAGATTTACAAAGTTCAGATTCCCGGCCTTCACCTCACATCCGTGGTCTCACAGTCTCTGGGGATGGGGCCTGGAAATCTGGATTTTAAAAATCTCCCAGGGTTAGGCTGATGCTCAGTCCAAGTTTGGGAACCACTGTTCTTTGTAATAACCATGGAAATGGCAACACTTAGCATCTCTCCTGTTCTTTGCTGACGGGTAGCCTGCTGTCATTCTTCAGGTGAGGCCTGATCTCCAGTCCAGGAGGGCCCTTGATCCCCAGGCAGACACACAGAATGGCTTGATTTGTGGGTGTGAGAGGTCTTTGTCTACATCACTTGACTTTTTTTCCTCTATGGCTTCTGCCCACCAAAACAACCAGCATTTTATGGAAATTACCAGCTGTGAGAAGGCTGGCTGAGTGAGGAGATCATGACCATAGAAAAGAAGGATAAGACATAGGTACCAACCACCAGACTTCCCACAGCTTCAGTTTCCTCGCCTGTGAAATAGATTTAATGATAGCAGCCCCATGTGGCTGTGAGGCAGAAACAAGGTGACGTATGTAAGAATCCTAAGTAGATTTTAAAGCACTGTATCATGGAAGCATGATGATGGTGATGGTGATGATGACTTAGCAGAACTCTGATTGAGGCAACGGAGCAGAATGGAGGACCGGAGAAGATAGGAGGAAGACACTGTGCTGTCTTAGGGTAGGGCAGGTGGACAAGGTGCGCCATGCCTGGTCCATGGTATACAGTCAATAAATGTTTCCTTGCTGACCATTGTCTCACTGAGGTTTTATGTGGTTTTCCTGGTATTTTTCCCCCATCTTTTACACTTCATGCTCACTTTTGCTGATTTTTACAACATTTTGCTTTTAAAAACATTCTGGATGCAGAAGGTCTCCCATGGTGTGAGTCACCCCAGCTTCACACCTCCCACGATGGCCCTGCAGACAGGTCTATGCATGGGGGTGAGGGCAGGGCTGTTCACTAAGACCCACCTTAGGAATTTCGAGACTGTTTGCACAGACTTGCTAGGGCTTCCAAGAAAAATGGTGGTGGGCATTAGGATTGGTGGTAGGGCTCAGAGACTGTAAAGATTAGAATTCACGATTAAAGGGGTGATTGAAGATGTCCCCTGCTTTGGGAGCTCTTTGAGATAGCAGAGTTGAAGCTTGGGCTCCGTAAGTGGGATACTGGGTCATGTTTGTTGTCAGGCAGGAGAATATCAGATTCCAAGTGCTTTGTATGCAGCACCTCATTTAAGTCTTAAAACAACTCTGAAACAAATAATATTATTATAAGAGGGGCATAATCCCTTATCTGTAATTCTGAAATCCCCAAAGCTTTGAGAGTTTTTCTTAACTCATTTGAATGTAAAACTGACCTGAAATCTTTTGACAGGAAAATCTGACTTGAACTTATGTGAGGCTATTTATAGTTTTGACTTACCCCACTCAGTGTGAATATTCTTATGTTTTGCGGCAGAAATATTGATGGATTTGATTATACAGGACTGCGTCAGACCTCGCTGTTTGCGTAGGTAACATATGATAAGGGCAATGCGTTTCTGTCCTATAATCCAGAAAATCTGAATTCTGGAAACACATCTGACTCCACTCTGAGTTTTGGAAGAGGGATTTTCATTCTATCCTCTGCTTCTATAGAAAAACTGAAGCTCAAAGAGGTTAAGTAATTTGTCTGGGGTCACAAAGCTGCTACATTGAGAGCTATGGTTCCAACACAGGTCTGTTTCGAGCTATTCGGCTAAAAGTTGGTATTTCTGCCTTGGTTTTGAATCACGTCCCCCAAAGTTGCCCTCTTTTGTTATCCTGGCTTGTGTGGCAGGCCCCAGGAGGAGGGTGTGCGTGGGTGTGTGGTGGAGAGTGGAGTTGTCTTCTCGCTGCGTTACCCACACTGGTTCTGCCCTCCATTCTGGAAACACTTTACGTTTGTCCTAAAACATATGTCTGATCATTCTGCTCATCTGCTTAAAGTCTTTCGGTGCTGCTGGAGAGTCCAGTCCAAGCTCCTTAGGATGGGATGTGAAGTCCACTCTGAACTGGCGCTCGCCTGACTATAGGAACAGTGCTTAAGAGTGTGGACTCGAGCTGGGTCAGGAGGTAAAACCCCCTCTCTGCTGCTCCCTAGGTGTGTGTGACCTTGGGCATGTAACTGACCCTCTGCCTCAGGTTTTTTTTTTTTTTTACCAGAAATGATATCCTTTATTATAACATACAAAAATTATGTCCTTATTTTGAAATTTTTAGATATGATTTAAACTTTTTGGAGGGATTCATAATTTTAAAAATTATTATTTATTTATTTTTACATCTTTATTGGAGTATAATTGCTTTACAATGGTGTGTTAGTTTCTGCTTTATAACAAAGTGAATCAGTTATACATATACATATGTCCCCATATCTCTCCCCTCTTGCGTCTCCCTCCCTCCCACCCTCCCTATCCCACCCATCTAGGTGGTCACAAAGCACCGAGCTGATCTCCCTGTGCTATGCTGCTGCTTCCCACTAGCTATCTACCTTACGTTTGGTAGTGTATATATGTCCATGCCTCTCTCTCGCTTTGTCACAACTCACCTTTCCCCCTCCCCATATCCTCAAGTCCGTTCTCTAGTAGGTCTGTGTCTTTATTCCTGTCTTACCCCTAGATTCTTCATGACATTTTTTTTCTTAAATTCCATATATATGTGTTAGCATACGGTATTTGTCTTTCTCTTTCTGACTAACTTCACTCTGTATGACAGACTCTAGGTCTATCCACCTCATTACAAATAGCTCAATTTCGTTTCTTTTATGACTGAGTAATATTCCATTGTATATATGTGCCACATCTTCTTTTTTTAAAAACATCTTTATTGGGGTATAATTGCTTTACAATGGTGTGTTAGTTTCTGCTTTATAACAAAGTGAATCAGCTATACATATACATATGTCCCCATATCTCTCCCCTCTTGCGTCTCCCTCCCTCCCACCCTCCCTATCCCACCCATCTAGGTGGTCACAAAGCACCGAGCTGATCTCCCTGTGCTATGCTGCTGCTTCCCACTAGCTATCTACCTTACGTTTGGTAGTGTATATATGTCCGTGCCTCTTTCTCGCTTTGTCACAGCTTACCCTTCCCCCTCCCCATATCCTCAAGTCCGTTCTCTAGTAGGTCTGTGTCTTTATTCCTGTCTTACCCCTAGATTCTTCATGACATTTTTTTTCTTAAATTCCATATATATGTGTTAGCATACGGTATTTGTCTTCCTCTTTCTGACTAACTTCACTCTGTATGACAGACTCTAGGTCTATCCACCTCATTACAAATAGCTCAATTTCGTTTCTTTTATGACTGAGTAATATTCCATTGTATATATGTGCCACATCTTCTTTATCCATTCATCCGATGATGGACATTTAGGTTGTTTCCATCTCCGGGCTATTGTAAATAGAGCTGTAATGAACATTTTGGTACATAACTCTTTTTGAATTTTGGTTTTCTCAGGGTATATGCCCAGTAGTGGGATTGCTGGGTCATATGGTAGTTCTATTTGTAGTTTTTAAGGAACCTCCATACTGTTCTCCACAGTGACTGTATCAATTTACATTCCCACCAACAGTGCAAGAGTGTTACCTTTTCTCCACGCCCTCTCCAGCATTTATTGTTTCTAGATTTTTTAATGATGGCCATTCTGACTGGTGTGAGATGATATCTCATTGTAGTTTTGATTTGCATTTCTCTAATGATTAATGAAGTTGAGCATTCTTTCATGTGTTTGTTGGCAGTCTGTGTATCTTCTTTGGAGAAATGTCTATTTAGGTCTTCTGCCCATTTTTGGATTGGGTTGTTTGTTTTTTTGTTATTGAGCTGCATGGGCTGCTTATAAATTTTGGAGATTAATCCTTTGTCAGTTGCTTCATTTGCAACTATTTTCTCCATTCTGAGGGTTGTCTTTTGGTCTTGTTTATGGTTTCCTTTGCTGTGCAAAAGCTTTGAAGTTTCATTAGGTCCCATTTGTTTATTTTTGTTTTTATTTCTATTTCTCTGGGAGGTGGGTTAAAAAGGATCTTGCAGGCTTCCCTGGTGGCACAGTGGTTGAGAGTCCGCCTGCCGATGCAGGGGACACGGGTTTGTGCCCCGGTTCGGGAGGATCCCACGTGCTGCGGAGCGGCTGGGCCCGTGGGCCATGGCCACTGAGCCTGCGCGTCCAGAGCCTGTGCTCCGCAACGGGAGAGGCCACAACAGTGAGAGGCCCACGTACCGCAAAAAAAACCCAAAAACAAACAAAAAAAAGGATCTTGCTGTGATTTATGTCATAGAGTGTTCTGCCTATGTTTTCCTCTAAGAGTTTGATAGTTTCTGGCCTTACATTTAGGGTTTAATCCATTTTGAGCTTATTTTTGTGTATGGTGTTAGGGAGTGATCTAATCTCATACTTTTACATGTACCTGTCCAGTTTTCCCAGCACCACTTATTGAAGAGGCTGTCCTTTCTCCACTGTACATTCCTGCCTCCTTCAGGTTTTTTTTTGTCTGTAAAATAAGGGTAATGGAGTCATCTGCCACCTGAGGTTGTGTGAGGAGTGAATGATTTAAAGCAGTGTAAGCTATGTAGTGCACACGATAAGCACTCAGTTGATATTATTATTAGGGTTTCTCCAGCCTTTTAAAAATATCACCCAGGGCTTCCCTGGTGGCACAGTGGTTAAGGGTCTACCTGCCGATGCAGGGGACACGGGTTCGTGCCCCGGTCTGGGAAGATCCCACGTGCTGCGGAGCGGCTGGGCCCATGAGCCATGGCCACTGAGCCTGCATGTCCAGAGCCTGTGCTCCACAACGGGAGAGGCCACAACAGTGACAGGCCCACGTACCGCAAAAAAAAAAAAAAAAAAAAAAATCACCCAGGTTTACAGAGATGTAATTGACACATAACACTGTGTAAGTTGAAGGTGTACAGTGTGCTGATTTGATATCTCGAACCTTTTCTCTTGCTGCCCAGACTCCTCCTTCTTTCCCCAACCCCAGGCTTCGACTGTCCTCCCAGAACGAGGAAGACCATGGTCGCATCCTTGTCTCTCTAATGCTGTTGCCTTTGTCCTGTTGCCCGCCTGCATGTTGACCATCTGTTTATATTTTACAGCGCAGCTCAAGAGCCATCTCCTTAAAGATTTTCTGAACTTGCCCTCCTTCTCCCTATCTGCTGGGCCTATCTCCCTATCTCCCATGATGCTGCATTTGTATTTCTGTCATGGCCATCTACGATATTTTAAAGTTCTTCTTGGTTTGCTGATTTGTCTCTTTCCCTGAATTTTAAGGCCCTTGAGAACGTCCTGTCAGTGTTTGCATCCCCATTCCCTGGCAGAGTCTGACACAAGCCACATAATTAATGTGCATGGGTAAATGCTATGGAGAGAATTCTTTCCTACTTGGTAGGAATTTCTGCTTCAGATGCTACTCGGAATCCACTCTTGCTAATTTGAGCTGAAAAGGAATTTATTAAAAGATATGAGGTAGCTCACAGGATTTCCAAGAAGCTGGAGAACGGGACTTGGATTTTTTTATAGCCAGGAGGAAGATGCAAGCCATGGCAGTTCATTGTTCCGGTGGAGGTCTTCCTACCATTCTGGTCCTGACACTGAGTGTGGGCACTGCCTCCAGACCATCCCCACTACTGCCTCTGTAAGCTGACGGTCTCTCTTGCCACCCTCCCGCATCCTTGCCAGCAGGTTGTCATGCAGTGCCCAGGTGTTGCCTTCTAATTGTGTGGCTTTCTCCCACATTGAAATCTCCATGGATGCACCTGATTGGTGGAGTGTAGGTCACATGCCTCTCTGTAGCCTGCAAAGGAGGCCGGCAAGGGGAAGGCATCTACTTTGAGAAAGCATGGGTTCATTTACTGGGCATGCCCAGCAAAGAAAGGAGTTTCAAAGGTACTGAGGGGCCAGAGTGTCTTGGCAAGAATGGCAATGATGGCCAGAATTTATACCACGGCAGCAGTAGAAGTGAAGGGGTGATGGGTGAACAAGGTCGTGAAGTGGTGGAGGGAGAGGGTTTCCTGGGCAGCAGAAGGAGAATTTTCATGGACTTGCAGTGGGCAACTTCTAAGACTATGTGGAAAAAATGAGGGAGACATTCGAGCTTAAAGTTCTAGACCCCTGCTTTTCTTACCTGTGCTCGTCACTGTCCTTTCCATATCAAGACGGACATTGTCTGGAGAAGTGAGGCTCGTGCTCACACATCACAGTTGCTCTCCTCTCTGAACTGTTGACTGTGAGGCGTTCATTGATAACAAAGAAAAGGAAGGAATTATTCCTTGTCCAAATTAGTGCTGTTCAACAAATGTTCTATATCTGGACTGGCCACTGGCCTCACATGGATAGCACTTGAAAGGTGGCTAATGTGACTGAGGAACTGAATTTTTATTTATGTTAATCAGTTTATTTAATCAGTTTAAATGTAAATAGCTACAGGTGGCTATTGGCTACCTTGTTGGATAGTGTAGGTCTAGATAATTTGACCTGTTTAGTGAGGCACAAGGGATCACTTTTTTTTTTAATGTGAAAAAATATTTTTAAATGTATCACAGACTAGCTTATAATCAATTGTTGCTTCTTGGCAAGTAAAGCCTTTATTGATAGAAATATGTCGTGGCATGTTGATTTAACAACAAACAAGTGAATGGTGAGATACTGGATTTAATCCTCAGTAGTGAGTCCTCACTTGAAGGTTTGTTAAACTAAGAATCTAAAAGCTAGAGTTTGAATAACAATATTTTCCAAATAAATCACTTTGGAAAATGCTATTATTTGCCAAAAGTAGAAAAAGGGACAATGTTTAGGACGGTGAATCTCAAACCACTCATCAGAGTCACCTTGGAGGGCTTGTGATAACACAGACTTCAGGGTCCTATCCCCAAACCTTGGATTCTATGGGTCTTGGGTGGGACAGCAATTGACACTTCTAAGTTCTCAGGTGGTGCTCCTGTTGCTGGGCTGGAGCCACGCTTTAAGGACCTCTGGCTTAGGAAATGCTCTTTTCAATAAAATTAAACCAAGTTTTTCATTGTAGGACATCTCTGAATCTTTCATCTACAAATATTACTCTGAAGCTCCCGGGGAGAACTATGTATGTGGCATATCACACACTGATTTGTTCATTAAAACCCACTTCCCACTGAGTATCCCATGGACTAGAGTTGGAAAAACACAATTCTATGAAATTCTGCTGAGTTAAATATAAAGCTTAGTTTTCCATTCTTCCACTTCCTCTATCTAGTCACAGAAATGGTGTTCCCTGGGGCTCAATTCTGAGAGGCTTTTCTTTTCTATCTGTCCTCTCCTCACAGGAGGGCTCATCTCAGGCCGTGGCTTTAACTGTGGATGGACACCCAATTTGACACCTCCACCCAGTCTCTCCTCTGAACTCTACAGAGTGTACCATGGCCTACGCGGCATTTTCATCTCAAACAGAACACATCTTGAGCTGAACTCATGTTTACAGCTCCCTACTGACCCAGTCTGACTCCTCCTGATTTCCTCTCCTCAGTAAATGGCATCACCATCCACCGCCTGGACTATCATCAAATTCATCAGCAAGATCTGTCATTTCTGCCAAAAAAACCAGGCGTGTATAACAGTGTGTATGTGTATACACTTAGATATACATGAAAACAGCCAGAATACATATGTGTATTATGGTTCATAAACATATGTATATCTCCTTTTATTCATCCATATGCCACATGCTAGTCCAAGATATGAGCCATCTTTGATTACACCATCACATTCTTTTTTTAAAAACGTGATGATTCCTATTTCCCTGGGCCATGCCATCCTGGAGGTTATAATGGGGTCATAATGCAGGAGAGGATAGAAAGGCATTTCTGTAGCTCTGCTCCCATCTATAATTATGGAAACTCATATGGTTCCCAGACCTTTCCAGCTGGTTCAGGGAGATGCTGAAATGCTTTGCGTGTGCTCAGGAGCCGGTCCTCTCTGCCAACGTGCCCACTCTTCCTGCCTTGGCTGTGGCGATCTCACCTGTCACCCAGAGAGGAGCCCAGACGCATGTCATTCTCTCCTACTTTTCTGTCCCAGGGAGAGGTGAGTCCCGCTTTGTGACCAGCCTGCTCTATCCCTCTGTTGTAACGAGCTGCCTCCACATTCCTCTGACAAGAGATATGAAAGGGTACTGAGCTCCTCCATATTGTTTTTTATGTTCTCCATCTAACTGGAAATTTAGTGAAATAGACCTTCTGTTTTTCCTTTCTTGCAATTCAGGCTCTTTTTCTGGGACTCAGGGAAACAGCTGTCCCTAAATCTCCTCTCCTTTTCTACCCCCACCTGGTGTTCTTGGATCAAGTTTGTATGACGTTATTCTCCTTTCTTTAGGAAGACTTTTAAAAAGTGGGTTCTGATTCCTCATACATATAGAACCATGGGGGTCTGTCCCACACTGGCCTTTCTTGTTTTCTTCCTGGGGTGAGCCCAACCTCTTGCTTACCTGCCCCCCAACATGGACATAAATGTTCACATCTCTGTGCATGTGTGTTATATATAAATTATATGCCTACTTCTCTCCATTTTATTTGCATCACACCATAAATAAAATCCACGAGTAGGCTCCACTTCTTGCCCCCTTCCTTTTGGACTGTCCTGAATTGTTCTTGGTTACCTTCAAAAACAGTGTATGAAAGTCAGAGAAGTAGATTTTGTCCTTCCAACCATGTTGGAACTCTAAAGCCCATTAGGCCTCTGAGCACAGGTTCTTCAGATTTTACTGGCTTTATTTACATCGAGGGAAAGAGCCAAACTGCAACCTGAGCTTCGAGGAGAGCGCCGTGGAAGGGCATCTCCACCCACCTCGCCCTGTCCACGCCTCAGGTGCGCTGCTTCTAGCGGAATCGCCCTTCTCGCAGTGCCGGGGGCGCACGCGGGCTGCAGAGGCTGCCAGGAGTCCTGCAGGTGGAGCGGGGCTTTGTGCACAGCTTCGCTGCCTTGATTGCTCATCAGGAAGCTGGGTGGACAGATGGAGGCTCTTTTCAGTTTCTCACTTATTAGCAGTTTGTCACGTAGCATAATCCCACTTAGGCAACTTGGTGCAGTTCGGGCTCTGTAATTTAAAAGATCAATGAGGGGGGCTTCCCTGGTGGCGCAGTGGTTGAGAGTCCGCCTGCCGATGCAGGGGACGGGGGGTTCACGCCCCGGTCCGGGAGGATCCCACATGCCGTGGAGCGGCTGGGCCCGTGAGCCATGGCCGCGGAGCCTGTGCGTCCGGAGCCATGGCCGCTGAGCCTGCGCGTCCGGAGCCTGTGCTCCGCAATGGGAGAGGCCACAACAGTGAGAGGCCCGCATACCGCAAAAAATAAATAAACAAAACCATTTAAAAGATCAATGAACAAAGAATGAATGAGTTGTGAATTAAGTGTGCTGTGGATTTTTTTCAAAGTTAAAACAGCACCTAAGTAGAGGTAAAACACACATTTAAAGGGAAACCATGTCTGTGCTCAGTTGTTCCTCTTCCTATCACAGTCCCCAATAAATAATTTAGAGATTCATTTGTCGTGACCCTATGCCAGTTTAATACCAAATCATTCATGTCATTGAAGGGGTCTGATTTTCACTTGAGACTTTTTCCAACAATTAAAAAAACCCCCATAGTTTTCTACTGTAGAAGGCGATAGAAACACCTTCTACTGTATATCTAAAAAAAAGGGAGATTCTTAATCTCTGGGAGGGAGGGGAAGGTGTGGGGAGCATTAAACCAAAGAGCTGATTCCTGACCACATGGTCCCTGAGTGTTCTGAAGTCCTGCTTTACTGTCACCAGAGAGGTTACCAACAGTGTCAATATTAGCTTGATATTTTTCTCTCCAGAGCAATAGTTTCCAAACCTGGCTGCTCAAGAGAATCACCCAGAAAAGCCTATTAAAAATATAGCTTCTTAGTCCAGTTTGGGATATCGGATTCCCATATCCAATATCCCAAACTGGGATAGGGTATTTGGGATACCCTAGGTCTAGGGTAGACGTAAGGACCTATGCTGTCTTCAGGGTAGGTAGCAGCCATTTGAATTTCCTTCCCTCTGGGATTTTTGCCTAGGAGAAAACACAACCCATAACCTAGAGCTGGTCTGCTTGCTGACTCTGGTCCCAGTATGATTTCTTGTAAAATATTTGGAACAGCTTTTCATTTCTTCTCAACTTTCTTGCAACTCTCTCTTTAAATTAGATTCTTTGTTCAAAATTTTCTTGCTTGGCCTTCCCTGGTAGTGCAGCGGTTGAGAGTCCGCCTGCCGATGCAGGGGACACGGGTTCGTGCCCCAGTCCGGGAAGATCCCACATGCTGCGGAGCGGCTAGGCCCGTGAGCCCTGGCCGCTGAGCCTGCGCGTCCGGAGCCTGTGCTCCGCAACAGGAGAGGCCACAACAGTGAGAGGCCCGCATACCGCAAAAAAAAAAAAATTTTTCTTGCTTGTCTGGCAAATATTTGGTGGGACACCATGTACCTACCAAATACCTTCATTATCATTAGTGACCATTATTAATGAATTGTTTCCAAATAGAATCCTTCAGAAAGTATTGCTTCTTGGCAAGTACTGTGCATTGCTTTCAGAATTGTATCAGTTATTTTTAGAACTATTTCGAGTCCATTTGGCTATGATTTATTTTATGATGTTAGTTATTCAATTTAAATTTCAGCACAGTCTGTAATAAGCATGGTATTTCAAAAATATGTATATATGGTTGTTTGCTTCTCTTTATATAAGTAGGTAAAAACATAATCAGTCTTTTCTTCTCTAGAAGTGACAGAAAGGAAAAATGTAATCTCTATCCTCATGTTAGTATTTTGAGAAATGGTTTGGAAATCAGTTATTTAAATATTAGTTGCAAATGTGCATTTTTATGGACATTTCTCTCCATTTGAATGTTCAAAAATCTAAAAATTCTCATCATATCTCTTCAAAGAGTGATTAGAGGAAATAGAATCCTCTGTTTAAGGCAAAAACAACTTAGAAACTTATCAGTCTTTCCTGTTACCGTGAAGCTAATTTGAATAAATTTTTTTTTACAGTGTAATAACTCTGATTTAAAACTCACTATTCAACTAAAGGACTAACATCACCTGTGTACTCATTAAATTTGAAATGGTTCTGATTATGTCAACTTCTTTTTCCTACCTTGGACCATTTTCTTTATTAGGAGACAACTCTTCATCCCCTGTCAGGTGCAAATCCGTGCCTGATAACCAACTGCATGAGTGGCCAGGAGCAGCGATGTTTCCGAACTCACAGAAAACTGAGTGCCGAAATTACTTGCTTCCCCTTCTATTTCACACTTGATTTCCTAGCGAACCATTGATCACATTCTACCCCAGTCCTGTTAATAGCATTTAAACATCTCTTCTTGCTCTCTATCCTCCCTTTTTAAAGATCGTGGCTGTTTTTCTTTTCCTTCTTTTCTTTCTTCCAAGTTAAGTTGTCTCTGAAATTCAGAGCTTTCTTGTAGGAAACAGTTTTTCTCGCAGGAAACAGTTTTTACCTTCAGGCAGTTCTCTCTGCCGGAAGCACTTTGTACATCAAGTAGAAGTAGACTCCTCTGGGGTACCTGCTCAGATCACGATGACCACCCCACCACTGCTTTCATTTGGGAACAGTCTCCTGATCTGTAGGGTGGCCCCCAGAAGCCAGGTTGATACTAAGAGTCTTGACCATCTCCTCTAGCCATAAGGGTCGACACTTGACCCACACTGGGTCTACTGTAGTCTCTCTCCTCAGAAAGTGAGGGTGGGACTCGGACACAGAGACTTAGTCTCTGTGAGTGATTTCCCAGCCTCCAGAACTGTGAGAAATAAATTTGTCTTGTTAATAAGCCACCTAATTTATGGTATTTTGTTACAGCAGCCTGAAAGGACTAGGGCACAGGGCAATGGCAGAGCACAAATGTACACGTGGAAGTGAGGCAGGCCTTACAAGCCTGGGTTTGGAACTGGCATGCTTTCACATCTGCCTCATTCTGTTTGCCTGACAAGTCAAGTGTTGAACCCAACATTAAGATGTAGATACATATACACTTTCCTTTGGTAGAACTGTAGCCATAAGGCACATTGCATGGATATGAGGCCCAAAGGGTGAGTGGTGGGTGGTGAGAAGAATCAAAGTGAATGATGTAATCTATTACACACGTGAACTTGGGTTTATCTGTGGGGTGGCCCACATACCCCTCCATGTGGGCTAGAAAATAGAGAGAATGCATCTGCCCTGAGAAGGAAGAACAAAGCAGATACAAAGAATCAGAAAGGAGGGATAGAGAGTTCTGATGACTTCCCTGTTTCCTATTCCAGGTCCTTTTTTTTTAAATTGAAGTACAGTTGCTGTACTATATTATATATTACAGGGGTACAAGATAGTGATTTGCAACTTTAAAGGTTATACTCCATTTATAGTTATTATAAAATAGTAGTTGTATTCCCCATGTTGTATAATATATCCTTGTAACTTATTTTATACCTGATAGTTTGTACCTCTTGATCCCCTAGCTGCCCTATATTGCCCCTCCCCATTGGTAACTACTAGTTTGTTCTCTATATCTGTGAATCTGCTTCTTTGTTATATTCACTAGTCTGTTGTATTTTTCAGATTCCAAATATAAGTGATATCGTACAGTATTTTTGTCTTTCTCTATCTGACTTATTTCACTTAGCATAATGCCCTCCAAGTCCATTCATGTTACTGCAGATGGCAAAATTTTGTTCTTTTTTATGGCTGGGTAGTATTCCATTGTGTGTGTGTGTGTGTGTATGTGTATGCGTGTGTGTGTGTGTATGCCACATCTTCTTTATCCATTCATCTGTTGATGGACACTTAGGTTGCTTCCCTATATCGGCAATTGTAAATAATGCTGCAGTGAACATAGGGGTGCATATATCTTTGTGAATTGGTGTTTTTGTGTTCTTTGGATAAATACTAAGAAGTGGAATAGCTGGGTCATATGGTAGTTCTGTTCTTAACTTTTTGAGGAATCTCCATACTGTTTTCCATAGTGGCTGCACCAATTTACAGTCCCACCAACAGTGCACGAGGTTTTTCTCCACATCCTCTCCAACATTTATTTCTTGTCTTTTTTGATGATAGCCACTCTAAAAGGTGTGAGGTGATATCTCACTGTGGTTTTGATTTGCATTTCCCTAATAATTAGTGATGTTGAGCACCTTTTCATGTGCCTGCTGGCCACCTGTATATCTTTTTAAATGTCTACTTAGATCTTCTGCTCATTTTAAAATCAGGCTGTTTGGATGATTTGGCATTGAAGAGGTTCTTGCTTTAAGATTAAGCAGAAGTGGCAGCAGGCTCTTTTTGAGGGGTCTTAAGCAAAATTTCAGCCTCAAATGTTTGCCTGGATGTCAAACCCAATTGAAACAAAAAAATTTTGTTTACTACTGCACCCTTTGTTTTATATGTTTTTCCTTTTCTGCTCTCTTTCAAAAATACCCTGGCAACTCATATGTGGATATCTTCACAAGAGAGTGTCCACTCTCTTTCATGTCTGAAGAGAAACTAACCTTTTATTTAATACAGTACTGAACATTGAAGAATTAATGAATTGTCAAATACTCTGAAGCCTTACCGTAATACAGACTTTGGGAGCTGTGTCAAAGAATTATGCATTCATTAACATATAGTGGAGTGATTTCTTTTGAGAATTACAATCTATGGTACCAGATCCAAGACTGAATTTTGTCTTATACCAATTTTCAAGCTTTATGGAACTGGGTTATAGTGGTAACCCTCTAGCACCCTCCTTGTGGTTTTAGGGTAGTCACTTAAATTGATGGTGGGCTGGTATGTGTAAAAAAGAGAAAAATGACTCTTTTACAGTCTTCCTGAAAGACCAGAGAGGAACTCATGATTACAGTGTTTTATTTTGTTTTTTCTTATTTATTTATTTTTTAATTTTTGAATTATATATATTTTTTTCTACAGCAGGTTCTTATTAGTAATCAATTGTATACACATCAGTGTATACATGTCAATCCCAGTCGCCCAGTTCATCACACCATCCCCCCACCCCCCTGTGGCTTTCCCCCCTTGGTGTCCATACGTTTCTTCTCTCCATCTGTGTCTCAATTTCTGCCCTGCAAACTGGTTCATCTGTACCATTTTTCTAGGTTCCACATATATGCGTTAATATACGACATTTGTTTTTCTCTTTCTGACTTACTTCACTCTGTATGACAGTCTCTAGGTCCATCCATGTCTCAACAAATGACCCAATTTCGTTCCTTTTTATGGCTGAGTAATATTCCATTGTATATATGTACCACATCTTCTTTATCCATTCGTATGTCGATGGGCATTTAGGTTGCTTCCATGACCTGGCTATTGTAAACAGTGCTGCAATGAACATCGGGGTGCATGTGTCTTTTTGAATTACAGTTTTCTCTGGGTATATGCCCAGTAGTGGGATTGCTGGATCATATGGTAATTCTAGTTTTAGTTTTTAAAGGAACCTCTATACTGTTCTCCATAGCAGCTGTATCAATTTACATTCCCACCAGCAGTGCAAGAGGCTTCCCTTTTCTCCACAGCCTCTGCAGCATTTGTTGTTTGTAGATTTTCTGATGATGCCCATTCTAACTGGTGTGAGTTGATACCTCATTGTGGTTTTGATTTGCATTTCTCTAATAATTAGTGATGGTGAGCAGCTTTTCATGTGTTTCTTGGCCATCTGTATGTCTTCTTTGGAGAAATGTCTATTTAGGTCTTCAGCCCATTTTTTGATTAGGTTGTTTGTTTTTATAATACTGAGCTGCATGAGCTGTTTATATAGTTTGGAGATTAATCCTTTGTCTGTTGCTTCATTTGCAAATATTTTCTCCCATTCTGAGGGTTGTCTTTTTGTCCTGTTTATGGTTTCCTTTGATGTGCAAAACCTTTGAAGTTTCATTAGGTCCCATTTGTTTATTTTTGTTTTTATTTCCATTACTCTAGGAGGTGGATCAAAAAAGATCTTGCTGTGATTTATGTCAAAGAGTGTCCTTCCTATGTTTTCCTCTAAGAGTTTTATAGTGTCTGGTCTTACATTTAGGTCTCTAATCCATTTTGAGTTTATTTTTGTGTATGGTGTTAGGGAGTGTTCTAATTTCATTCTTTTACATGTAGCTGTCCACTTTTACCAGCACCACTTATTGAAGAAACTGTCTTTTCTCCATTGTATATCCTTGCCTCCTTTGTCATAGATTAGGTGACCATAGGTGTGTGGGTTTATCTCTGGGCTTTCTATCCTGTACCATTGATCTATATTTCTATTTTTGTGCCAGTATCATATTGTCTTGATTACTGTAGCTTTATAGTATAGTCTGAAGTTAGGGAGTCTGATTCCTCCAGCTCTGTTTTTTTCCCTCGAGAATGCTTTGGCTATTTGGGGCCTTTTTTGTCTCCATACAAATTTTAAGATTTTTTGTCCTAGTTCCGTAAAAAATGCCACTGGTAATTTGATAGGGATTGCGTTGAATCTGCATGTTGCTTTGGGTAGTATAGTCATTTTCACAATATTGATTCTTCTGATCCAAGAACATGGTATATCTCTCCATCTGTTGCTATCATCTTTAACTTCTTTCATCAGTGTCTTATAGTTTTCTGCATACAGGCCTTTTCTTCCTTGGTAGGTTTATTCCTAGGTATTTTATTCTTTTTGTTGCAGTGGTAAATGGGAGTGTTTCCTTAATTTCTCTTTCAGATTTTTCATCATTAGCGTATAGGAATGCAAGAGATTTCTGTGCATTAATTTTGTACCCTGCAAGTTTACCAAATTCATTGATTAGCTCTAGTAGTTTTCTGGTGGCATTTTTAGGATTCTCTATGTATAGTATCATGTCATCTGCAAGCAGTGACAATTTTACTTTTTCTTTTCCAATTTGTATTCCTTTAATTTCTTTTTCTTCTCTGATTGCTGGGCTAAAACTTCCAAAACTATGTTGAATAATAGTGGTGAAAGTGGATATCCTTGTCTCGTTCCTGATCTTAGAGGAAATGCTTTCAGGTGTTCACCATTGAGAATGATGTTTGCTGTGGGTTTGTCGTATACGGCCTTTATTATGTTGAGGTAGGTTCCCTCTACGCCCACTTTCTGGACAGTTTTTATCATAAATGGGTGTTGAATTATGTCAAAAGGTTTTTCTGCATCTATTGAGATGATCATATGGTTTTTATTCTTCAATTTGTTAATATGGTGTATCACATTGATTGATTTACGTATATTGAAGAATCCTTGTGTCCCTGGGATAAATCCCACTTGATCATGGTGTATGATCCTTTTAATGTGTTGTTGGATTCTGTTTGCTAGTATTTTGTTGATGATTTTTGCATCTATATTCATCAGTGATATTGGTCTGTAATTTTCTTTTTTTGTAGTATCTTTGATTTTGGTATCAGCATGATGGTGGCCTCATACAATGAGTTTGGGAGTGTTCCTTCCTCTGCAATTTTTTGGAAGAGTTTGAGAAGGATGGGTGTTTGCTTTTCCCTAAGTGTTTGATAGAATTCACCTGTGAAGCCGTCTAATCCTGGACTTTTGTTTGTTGGTAGATTTTTTTTTTTTTTTTTTGCAGTATGCGGGCCTCTCACCGCTGTGGCCTCTCCCGCCGCGGAGCACAGGCTCCGGACACACAGGCCCGGCGGCCATGGCTCACGGGCCCAGCCGCTCAGCGGTATGGGGGATCCTCCCGGACCGGGGCACGAACCTGCGTCCCCTGCACTGGCAGGCGGACTCCCAACCACTGAGCCACCAGGGAAGCCCCTGTTGGTAGATTTTTAATCACAGTTTCAATTTCATTACTTGTGGTTGGTCTGTTCATATTTTCTATTTTTTCATTGTTCAGTCTTGGAAGGTTATACCTTTCTAAGAATTTGTCCATTTCTTCCAGGTTGTCCATTTTATTGGCATAGAGTTGCTTGTAGTAGTCTCTTAGGATGCTTTGTATTTCTGTAGTGTCTATTGTCACTTCTCCTTTTCCATTTCTCATTTTATTGATTTGAATCCTCTCCCTCTTTTTCTTGATGAGTCTGGCAAATGGTTTATCAAGTTGTTTATCTTCTCAAAGAACCAGCTTTTAGTTTTATTGATCTTTGCTATTGTTTTCTTTGTTTCTATTTCATTTATTCCTGCTCTGATCTTTATGATTTCCTTCCTCTGCTAACTCTGGGTTTTGTTTGTTCTTCTTTATCTAGTTCCTTTAGGTGTAAGGTTAGATTGTTTATTTGAGATTTTTCTTGCTTCTTGAGGTAGGCTTGTATAGCTATAAACTGCCCTCTTAGAATGCTTTTGCTGCATCCCGTAGGTGTTGGATCGTGGTGATGTCATTTTCATTTGTGTCTAGGTTTTATTTTTTTTTGCGGTACACAGGCCTCTCACTGTTGTGGCCTCTCCCATTGCGGAGCACAGACTCTGGATGTGCAGGCTCAGCGGCCATGGCTCACGGGCCGAGCCGCTCTGCGGCATGTGGAATCTTCCCGGACGGGGGCACGAACACATGTCCCCTGCATCGGCAGGTGGAGTCTCAACCACTGCGCCACCAGGGAAGCCCTCTAGGTATTTTTTGATTTCCTCTTTGATTTCTTCAGTGATCTCCTGGTTATTTAGTAACGTATTGTTTAGCCTCCATGTGTTTGTGTTTTTTACGTTTTTTTCCGTGTAATTCATTTCTAATCTCATAGCGTTGTGGTCAGAAAAGATGCTTGATATGATTTCAATTTGCTTAAATTTAATGAGGCTTGATTTGTGACACAAGGTGTGATCTATCCTGGAGAATGTTCCGTGCACACTTGAGAAGAAAGTGTAACCTGCTGTTTCTGGATGGAATGTCCTCTAAATATCAATTAAATCTATCAGGTCTATTGTGTCATTTAAAGGTTCTGTTTCCTTATTGATTTTCTGTTTGTATGATCTGTCCATTGGTGTAAGTGAGGTGTTAACGTCCCCCACTATTATTGTGTTGCTGTCAATTTCCTCTTTTATAGCTGTTAGCAGTGGCCTTATGTATTGAAGTGCTCCTTTGTTGGGTACATATATATTTATAATCGTTATATCTTCTTCTTGGATTGATCCCCTGATCATTATGTAGTGTCCTTCCTTTTCTCTTGTAACATTCTTTACTTTAAAGTCTATTTTATCTGATATGAGTATTGCTACTCCAGCTTTCTTTTGATTTCCATTTGCATGGAATATCTTTTTCCATCCCCTCACTCTCAGTCTGTATGTATCCCTAGGTCTGAGGTGGGTCTCTTGTAGACAGGATATATACAGGTCTTGTTTTTGTATCCATTCAGCAAGCCTGTATCTTTTGGTTGGAGCATTTAATCCATTCACGTTTAAGGTAATTATTGATATGTGTGGTCCTATGACCATTTTCTTAATTGTTTTGGGTTTGTTTTTGTAGGTCCTTTTCTTCTCTTGTGTTTCCCACTTAGAGAAGTTCCTTTAGCCTTTGTTGTAGAGCTGGTTTGGTGGTGCTTAATTATCTTAGCTTTAGCTTGTCTGTAAAGCTTTTGATTTCTCCATTGAATCTGAATGAGATCCTTGCTGAGTAGAGTAATCTTGGTTGTAGGTTCTTCCCTTTCATCACTTTAAGTATATTATGCCACTCCCTTCTGGCTCTTAGAGTTTCTGCTGAGAAATCATCTGTTAACCTTATGGGTGTTCCCTTGTATGTTACTTGTCATTTTTCCCTTGCTGCTTTCAATAATTTTTCTTTGTCATTAATTTTTGCCATTTTGATTACTACGTGTCTTGGTGTGTTTCTCTTTGGGTTTATCCTGTATGGGACTTGCTGTGCTTCCTGGACTTGGATGGCTGTTTCTTTTCCCATATTAGGGAAGTTTTCGGCTATAATCTCTTCATATATTTTCTCTGGTCCTTTCTCTCTCTCTTCTCCTTCTGGGACCCCTATAATGCAAATGTTGTTGCATTTAATGTTGTCCCAGAGATCTCTTAGGTTGTCTTCATTTATTTTCATTCTTTTTTCTTTATTCTGTTCCACAGCAGTGAATTCCACCATTCTGTCTTTCCAGTCACTTATCCGTTCTTCTGCCTCAGTTATTCTGCTATTGATTCCTTCTAGTGTAGTTTTCATTTCAGTTATTGTATTGCTCATCTCTGTTTGTTTGTTCTTTAATTCTTCTAGGTCTTTGTTAAACATTCCTTGCATCTTCTCGATCTTTGCCTCCATTCTTTTTCCTAGGTCCTGGATCATCTTCACTATCATTATTCTGAATTCTTTTTCTGGAAAGTTGCCTAACTCTATTTCATTTAGTTGTTTTTCTGGGGTTTTATCTTGTTCCTTCATCTGGTACATAGCCCTCTGCCTTTTTATCTTGTCTACCTTTCTGTGAATGTGGTTTTTGTTCCACAGGCTGCAGGATTATTGTTCTTGCTTCTGCCGTCTGCCCTCTGGTGGATGAGGCTATCTAAGAGGCTTGTGCAAGTTTCCTGATCGGAGAGACTGGTGGTGGGTAGAGCTGACTGTTGCTCTGGAGGGCAGAGTCAAGTTTAATTCAGTCAAGTTTAATTCACTTGACTGCTGATGGATGGGGCTGGGCTCCCTCCCTGTTGGTTGTTTGGCCTGAGGGAACCCAACACTGGAGCCTACCTGGGCTCTTTGGTGGGGCTAATGGCAGACTCTGGGAGGGCTCATGCCAAGGAGTACTTCCCAGAACTTCTGCTGCCAGTGTCCTTGTCCCCACTGTGAGCCACAGGTACCCCCGCCTCTGTAGGAGACCCTCCATCACTAGCAGATAGGTGTGGTTCAGTCTCCCCTGGGGTCACTGCTCCTTCCCCTGGGTCCCGATGTGCACACTCCTTTGTGTGTGCCTTCCAAGAGTGGAGTCTCTGTTTCCCCCAGTTCTGTCGAAGTCCTACAATCAAATCCCACTAGGCTTCAAAGTCTGATTCTCTAGGAATTCCTCCTCCTGTTGCCAGAACCCCAGGTTGGGAAGCCTGACGTGGGGCTCAGAACCTTCACTCCAGTGGGTGGACTTCTGTGGTATAAGTGTTCTCCAGTCTGTGAGTCACCCACCCACCAGTTATAGGATTTGATTTTACTGTGATTGTGCCCCTCCTACCATCTCATTGTGGCTTCTCCTTTGTCTTTGGATGTGGGATATCTTTTTTGGTGAGTTCCAGAGTCTTCCGTCAATGATTGTCCAGCAGCTAGTTGTGATTCTGGTGTTCTCACAGGAGGGAGTGAGAGCACATCCTTCTACTCTGCCATCTTGGTTCCTCCCTATTGTTTTTTTTTGTTTTTTTTTTTTTTTACTGTATTTGTAATGGCTTTCATCTCTGGAGTGTGAGTCGGTATATGTGTGTGTGTGTGTGTGTGTGTGTGTGTGTGTGTGTGTGTGTGTAAGTAAAGATTTAGAAGAAGATGGGAGAATTTATATCTGGTAAGGCAAGTCTCCAACTTGTTATCTTCTAAAACTATTTTGTCTTTTCTTGATCCTTTATTTTTCTAGGTGAGTATTAGTGTGAGCTGATCACATTCTGTGAGAAGTCCTGTTGGATTTGCACTGATTGCACATACATTTTGGAGAGAAGTAACACTTTGTACATGTGTGGAATTTGTATCCAACCACCTTCCTAATGCTAATATTTTGTCTGTAGAGTCCGTTGGATATCTATGTGGGCAATCATATATTCTCTGCAAGATGACAACTTCATGTCTGCACATCCTATTTTGAAACTTCATACAACATTTTTTAGTGTTCTTGAATCAATTATGACTTTCAGTATACCTTGAATAGTACAGGGAATTGTGGCAATTTTTCTGGTTTTTACTTCAGTGAGGGAATGTTGCCAAAGATGTATCCTTTGCTGCTGGTTTTTGATAGACTACTTAGAGTTAAAGTTGTTCCAGAGCAGTGATTCTTATCCTGGATGCACATTGGGCTGTCCTGGGGAGCTTTATAAAAATACCGATGCCTGCTTCCAACCCTAGAGATTCTGGTCTAATTGGTTTGCGATGCAGCCTGGGCTTTGGGACTCTTAAAAACTCCCCTGATGCTTCTAATATGCAGCCACAATTGAGAACTACTGTTCTTGATTAATGCCTACATTTATTGGCCAAAAGTCTATTAGTGATGGGTGACAGAAATACAAGTACAACTAGCTGAAGAAAAATAAAGAGGAGAAAGATTTATAAGTTTATAAAGTCATGGAAGTTGCAGAGCTAGGAATAATTGAATCCAGAGATAAGGCTGTCTGGATCCTCTTTTTTTTCATCTCTTGTCTCTGCCCTCTCTGTGAGTGGCAGTCATTCTCTACTACAGCAGTGGGTTATCTCCAAAGACTAGTGGAAAGCTCTGAACTTGTCTTGTAATAGCTTCAGTGATGAGAGCATCTCTTACCTGATAGCTCCAGCAGGAGAAGTCCCCAAGAAAAGTTCTGATTGCTTGACTTGTGTGCCTGTCCTCCTCTGAACCAATCAGTTTGCCCCAAATATGGGCAGGTGACTGGGGGGAAGGTTTGTTGGGCAAACTGAGAGTAATTTATCTAACATTTAGACTTCGGTTAGCTTTAACCTTCTTGAGTATAGTCATAAACTTGACAGTAAGAACAAGTCTCTAAGAAGGCATGAAAATAATATTCACAAGAGAGATGTGAAGACATTCTTAAATATTGTGTTAAATTATGTTACTCATTTAATAAAATTGGTAATTTGGTTTTCCCTGGCAAGTTGCTTAGGTTTCAGAAAAAAGATATTAGGAGAAGGGAAGGATTACTGCTGAAGCTGATATATTGAAAAGTGATCATTGGTATCAAGGGAGGACAGAGGTTAAATCATCCTGTAATAGCTCAGTAACCTGGCCTGTTTCGTTATGGGGTAAACAGTCCCTGAGGGAACCCCCAGCAAGAAATAGCTATAAAAAACAATTTTCAAAAGTTGGAGGGGAAAGCGCAGGAAGGGAAATAGGAAGGCTTTGGAATCAGACACTACATATAAATTCTAACTAAAGATATGTTTGATTTTGAACAAGTTAATCTTTCCAAACCTCAGTGTCTCTATCTGTAGAATGGAGATGGTGCCTAGTGTATAGGATCATTGAGGAAGTTAAGTGTTATGCATTAGGCACATAGTAAGTGCACAATAAATGTTACCTCTCATCCTTTATATCTTTTACCATAATAAATAATGATCATAACAATGATCCTGAGTTTGCAAGCAAGATTATATTATGTCTAGTGTACTGTGTATTGGGAAGGTAGGGAAATTTTAGTGACAAAACGATGGCTAAAATTAAAGGTTTAGTTCCTAAAGTAGTAAACTTTATCTAGAAAATTCACTCATACAAATAAGGCATTGTTCTACTACTATAACATAGAGGAATTTGAGGGTGCCAACTTTATATTTCCAACAAAGCTGTAATCTCTAACTTATTTGTTAGTAGGCAGGTGGTTTTGTCAACCTTCCATGATTCCATGCTTTTTAAGAGTTTTCCCACTGAACTGAAGCTGCCGTTGGCCAGCTGCTGAACAGTGGGATAAACTCTTCTTTCTGCTTCAAGGAAACCATGGGCCTTCTGGCTGACCTGAGATATGAGTGCAGAGGAGAATTTTCTGTCCTGGGCCATTGCTGTCATGGAGGCTTCCAGGAAGCCTGCACCCCAGGGGCTGCTCTTGGATACTTGGGCCTGAGGTCCTAGAGAAGACTCAAGCCTTGTTCATTTCTAGACAAAACTTCTCTTGGGTTGATCTGATGAGGATGGAACACTTGATCAGGCCTTTCTCTCTCAAATGCTTCCCTTTTTCTCCTGTGTCACTATATCGTCCTGGTTTCCCTGCAAGCTCTCTGGTCTTCCTTCCCACCACCCATCTCCCTTTTCTACACGCTGTATGTTTCTCTTGGTTCTCTCATTCTCATTTACACTGATGGCTTCAACTACCAATTACGTGTGGCCACTCACAAATCTATGTTTCTAGACTGCAACCCCTCTCCTGACTAGTTTTCACATATGCAACATATGCGTGTTTCCCAAGTACCTCTAACTCAGCATCTTTTTTATCTTCCCTTCCTCTCACCCAAGCCTGTTTTTCCTTCTGTATTTCCAGCCCAGTGAAAGGCATGTCTACTTAAAAGTCATGTAATCCAGAAACCTGGAAGTCATCCCTATCTCTGTTTCTATGCAATATACCTAATAATACTAATAGCTGCTATTTCTATTAGTCTTACTAAGCCAGAATTATTAATAATACAGAGCCATAATTCACTCTATCTAGAGTCCTGCTCTTAATCTCTCTACTTTAACTGCCAATCAGTTCTCTGGTCTTACTGACTCTACCTGGCTATTATATTTTAGACGTTTCTTCTTAATGTGTGACATATTTGACCTGTCCTTTCTATCCAACTCTTACTGCCTTAATCCAGTCCTCTAAATGGTCTCTCTGCTCCATCTTGTCCTTGTTCAACCCTTTCCACACTGCAGCACGATCTGAACCGCTTTCTGAGACTGACCACAAACCAAGTAAGCCTTTGGCTTATACCCCTCGGTGTTAGACTACTCCTTTATACACCCTCAAAGCAATGTCTCATGTAATTCTTTACCCATCTTCTCTTTTCTTCTACAACCCCAGCGTGATAAACATTTTAATTCATTTTAAGCAACTGAAACAGTAGCTGATCAGCTGTCCTTTCAGAGCTTAGTCTCACTGTATTTAGTATTCACAGAGGGTTCATTTCAGCTTTTCTCAGCACCTTGCTGAGTTCCTCCCAGCTACATGTCTCATTGATGGAGATGAGTGCTGTGGGCAAGGGAATAGATGAAAAATCGCCTCATAATCTCCATTGACACAGGGATTGAGATGATACATTACCATGGGAAGGAGGACTCGGTGGAGAACCATGGGAGAGCTTCAGAAGAGCTGGTGCTAAGCACAGATAGGCTTATTTTCAAGTCGAGATGAATGCTACATACTAGAATCCTCCCCATGGAGCTATCGTGGTTAATTAAGAATATGTTCAGGGTCATAATATCCTCAGTAACAAACAATAAACTACTGTATGGTGGTTGGAAAATAGAGGTAAAATTTCTTTTTTTAGAAAAAAATTAAGATGAACAAACAGAAAAGTTTGTCAGAATTTGTTAACTTGCTACAATGTGGAATGACTTTTAATGAGATATAAAAAACAAATTACATGTTATAAATTATTTTCTAGAGGATTTATGGAATGCATAGGACTTTAGAAACCAATCTTTTTGAGTAAATAATACACAGACATAGAATACAAAATTCAAAAAGTGAAAAAGGGTATACTATAAAAATTAAGTCTCCTCCCCAGAGGTAAACCTGTTAACAATTTCTTGTGTTTCCAGATAAAAGTCATGGAATGAATTTTGAGTTAAAGTTTTTATCAAAATAAGCCTCTCCATTTCCCCAATACCTAATGTGTTGCCTGTTTTTTAGTAGGCATTCTATAAATACTGATTAAAGGACACTAATTCTGAGGGATATTTTAGCCAATTTTATGAAAGTTTCTTTTTTTGGCTGCAGTGAGTGGCTTATGGGATCTTAGTTCCCAGGGTTTGAACGCACGCCCGTGTCAGTGAAAGTATCCGAGTCCTAATCACTGGACCACCAGGGAATTCCCAAGTATTTTTTTTAACATCTTTATTGGAGTATAATTGCTTTACAGTGGTGTGTTAGTTTCTGTTTTATAACAAAGTGAATCAGTTATACATACACATATGTTCCCATATCTCTTCCCTCTTGCGTCTCCCTCCCTCCCGCCCTTCCAATTCCCCCCTCAGGTGGTAACAAACCACTGAGCTAATCTCCCTGTGCTACGTGGCTGCTTCCCACTAGCTATCTATTTTACGTTTGGAAGTGTATATATGTCCATTACACTCTCTCACTTTGTCACAGCTTACCTTTCCCCCTCCCTATATCCTCAAGTCCATTCTCTAGTAGGTTTGCGTCTTTATTCCCATCTTACTCCTAGGTTCTTCATGGCTTTTCTTAGATTCCATATATATGTGTTAGCATACGGTGTTTGTTTTTCTCTTTCTGACTTACTTCACTCTGTACGACAGACTCTAGGTCCATCCACGTCACTACAAATAACTCAATTTTGTTTCATTTTATGGCTGAGTAATATTCCATTGTATACATGTGACACATCTTCTTTATCCATTCATCTGTTGATGGATACTTAGTTTGCTTCCATGTCCTGGCTATTGTAAATAGAGCTGCAGTGAACATTTTGGTACATGACTCTTTTTGAATTATGGTTTTCTCAGGGTATATGCCCAGTAGAGGGATTGCTGGGTCATATGGTAGTTCTATTTGTAGTGTTTTAAGGAACCTCCATACTGTTCTCCATAGTGGCTGTATCAATTTACATAACCACTAACAGTGCAAGAGGGTACCCTTTTCTCCACACCATCTCCAGCATTTATTGTTTCTAGATTTTTTGATGATGGCCACTCGGACTGGTGTGAGATGATATCTCATTGTAGCATTGATTTGCATTTCTCTAATGATTAATGATGTTGAGCATTCTTTCATGTGTTTGTTGGCAATCTATATATCTTCTTTGGAGAAATGTCTGTTTAGGTCTTCTGCCCATTTTTGGATTGGGTTGTTTGGTTTTTTGTTATTGAGCTGCATGAGCTGCTTATAAATTTTGGAGATTAATCCTTTGTCAGTTGCTTCATTTGCAAATATTTTCTCCATTCTGAGGGTTGTCTTTTGGTCTTGTATATGGTTTCCTTGGCTGTGCAAAAGCTTTTAAGTTTCATTAGGTCCCATGTGTTTATTTTTGTTTTTATTTCCATTTCTCTAGGAGGTGGGTCAAAAAGGATCTTGCTGTGATTTATGTCATAGAGTGTTCTGCCTATGTTTTCCTCTAAGAGTTTGATAGTTTCTGGCCTTACATTTAGGTCTTAATCCATTTTGAGCTTATTTTTGTGTATGATGTTAGGGGGTGATCTAATCTCATACTTTTACATGTACCTGTCCAGTTTTCCCAGCACCACTTATTGAAGAGGCTGTCTTTTCTCCACTGTATATTCTTGCCTCCTTTATCAAAGATAAGGTGACCATATGTGAATGGGCTTTTCTCTGGGCTTTCTATCCTGTTCCATTGATCTATCTTTCTGTTTTTGTGCCAGTACCATACTGTCTTGGTTACTGTAGCTTTGTAGTGTAGTCTGAAGTCAGGGAGCCTGATTCCTCCAGCTCCATTTTTGGTTCTCAAGATTGCTTTGGCTATTCGGGGTCTTTTGTATTTCCAACCAATAGTGAAATTTTTTGTTCTAGTTATGTGAAAAATGCCAGTGGTAGTTTGATAGGGATTGCATTGAATCTGTAGATTGCTTAGGGTAGTAGAGTCATGTTCACAATGTTGATTCTTCCAATCCAAGAACATGGTATAGCTTTCCATCTATTTGTATCATCTTTAATTTCTTTCATCAGTGTCTTATAATTTTCTGCATGCAGGTCTTTTGTCTCCTTTGGTAGGTTTATTCCTAGATGTTTTATTCTTTTTGTTCCAATGGTAAATGGGAATATTTTCTTAATTTTACTTTCAGATTTTTCATCATTAGTGTATAGGAATGCCAGAGATTTCTGTGCATTAATTTTTTATCCTGCTACTTTAACAAATTCATTGATTAGCTCTAGTAGTTTTCTGGTAGCATGTTTGGGATTCTCTATGTATAGTATCATGTCATCTGCAAACAGTGACAGCTTTACTTCTTGTTTTCCGATTTGGATTCCTTTTTTTTCTTTTTCTTCTCTGATTGCTGGGCTAAAACTTCCAAAACTATGTTGAATAATAGTGGTGAGAGTGGGCAACCTTGTTTTGTTCCTGATCTTAGTGGAAATGGTTTCAGTTTTTCACCATTGAGGACGATGTTGGCTGTGGGTTTGTCATATATGGCCTTTATTATGTTGAGGAAAGTTCCCTCTATGCCTACTTTCTGGAGGGTTTTTTATCATAAATGGGTGTTGAATTTTGTCGAGAGATTTCTCTGCATCTATTGAGACGATCATATGGTTTTTCTCCTTCAATTTGTTAATATGGTGTATCACATTGTTTGATTTGCGTATATTGAAGAATCTTTGCATTCCTGGAATAAACCACACTTGATCATGGTGCATGATCCTTTTAATGTGCTGTTGGATTCTGTTTGCTAGTATTTTGCTGAGGATTTTTGCATCTATGTTCATCATTGATATTGGCCTGTAGTTTTCTTTCTTTGTGACATTTTTGTCTGGTTTTGGTATCAGGGTGATGGTGGCCTCGTAGTATGAGTTTGGAAGTGTTCCTCCCTCTGCTATATTTTGGAAGAGTTTGAGAAAGATAGGTGTTAGCTCTTCTCTAAATGTTTGATAGAATTCGCCTGTGAAGCCATCTGGCCCTGGGCTTTTGTTTGTTAGGAAGATTTTTAATCACAGTATCAATTTCAGTGCTTGTGATTTGTCTGTTCATATTTTCTATTTCTTCCTGGTTCAGTCTCAGAAGGTTGTGCATTTCTAAGGATTTGTCCATTTCTTCCAGTGTTGTCCATTTATTGGCATATAGTTGCTTGTAGTAATCTCTCATGATCCTTTGTATTTCTGCAGTGTCATTTGGTTACTTCTCCTTTTTCATTTCCTAATTCTATTGGTTGAGTCTTCTCCATTTTTTTCTTGATGAGTCTGGCTAATGGTTTATCCATTTTGTTTATCTTCTCAAAGAACCACCTTTTAGTTTTATTGATCTTTGCTATTCTTTCCTTCGTTTCTTTTCCATTTATTTCTGATCTGATCTTTATGATTTCTTTCCTTCTGCTAACTTTAGGTTTTTTTGGTTCTTCTTTCTTTAATTGTTTTAGGTGCAAGGTTAGGTTTTTATTTGAGATGTTTCCTGTTTCTTAAGGTAAGATTGTATTGCTATAAACTTCCCTCTTAGAACTGCTTTTGCTGCATCCCATAGGTTTTGGGTCGTCGTGTCTCCATTGTCATTTGTCTCTAGGTATTTTTTTATTTCCTCTTTGGTTTCTTCAGTGATTATTGGTTATTAAGTACTGTATTGTTTAGCCTCCATGTGTTTGTATTTTTTACAGATCTTTTCCTGTAATTGATATCTAGTCTCATAGCGTTGTGATCAGAAAAGATACTTGATACAATTTCAGTTTTCTTAAATTTACCAAGGCTTGATTTGTGACCCAAGATATTATCTATCCTGGAGAATGTTCCATGAGCACTTGAGAAAAATGTGTATTCTGTTGTTTTTGGATGGAATGTCCTATAAAGGTCAATTAAATCCATCTTGTTTAATGTATCATTTAAAGGTTGTGTTTCCTTATTTATTTTCATTTTGGATGATCTGTCCATTGGTGAAAGTGGGGCGTTAAAGTCCCCTACTATGATTGTGTTACTGTCGATTTCCCCTTTTATGACTGTTAGTATTTGCCTTATGTATTGAGGTGCTTCTATGTTGGGTGCATAAATATTTACAACTGCTATATCTTCTTCTTGGATCAATCCCTTGATCATTATGTAGTGTCCTTCCTTGTCTCTTGTAACATTCTTTATTAAAGTCTGTTTTGTCTGATATGAGAATTGCTACTGCACCTTTCTTTTGATTTCCCTTTGCATGGAATACCTTTTTCCATCCCCTCACTTTCAGTCTGTATGTGTCCGTAGGTCTGAAATGGGTCTCTTGTAGACAGCATATATACAGGTATTGTTTTTGTATCCATTCAGCCAGTCTGTGTCTTTTGGTGGGAGCGTTTAATCCATTTACATTTAAGGTAATTATTGATATGTATGTTCCTATTCCTATTTTCTTAATTATTTTGGGGTTGTTATTGTAGGTCTTTTCCTTCTCTTGTGTTTCTTGCCTAGAGAAGTTCCTTTAGCATTTGTTTGGTGGTGCTGAACTCTCTCAGCTTTTGCTTGTCTGTAAAGGTTTTAATTTCTCCAGCAAATCTGAATGAGATCCTTGCTGGGTAGAATAATCTTGGTTGTAAGTTTTTCTCCTTCATCACTTTAAATATGTCCTGCCAGTCCCTTCTGGCTTGCAGAGTTTCTGCTGAAAGATCAGCTGTTAACCTTATGGGGATTCCCTTGTGTGTTATTTGTTGTTTTTCCCTTGCTGCTTTTAATATGTTTTCTTTGTATTTAATTTTTGATAATTTGATTCATATGTGTCTTGGCATGTTTCTCCTTGGATTTATCTTGTATGGGACTCTCTGTGCTTCCTGGACTTGATTAACTATTTCCTTTCCCATATTAGGGAAGTTTTCAACTATAATCTCTTCAAATATTTTCTCAGTCCCTTTCTTTTTCTCTTCTTCTTCTGGGACCCCTGTACTTTGAATGTTGGTGTGGTTAATATTGTCCCAGAGGTCTCTGAGACTGTCCTCAGTTGTTTTCTTTCTTTTTTCTTTATTCTCCTCTGCAGTAGTTATTTCCACTATTTTATCTTCCAGGTCAGTTATCCGTTCTTCTGCCTTGGTTATTCTGCTACTGATCCCTTCTAGAGTATTTTTAATTTCATTTATTGTGTTGTTCATCGTTGTTTGTTTCAGCTCTAGTTCTTCTAGGTCCTTTTTAAATGTTTCTTGCATTTTCTCTATTTCCAAGATTTTGGATCATCTTTACTATCATTATTCTGAATTCTTTTTCAGGTAGACTGCCTATTTCCTCTTCATTTGTTAGGTCTGGTGGGTTTTTACCCTGCCCCTTCATCTGCTGTGTGTTTTTCCGTCTTCTCATTTTGCTTATCTTAATGTGTTTCGGGTCTCCTTCTTTGCAGGCTGTAGGTTCTTAGTTCCTCTTGTTTTTGGTGTCTGTCCCCAGTGGCTAAGGTTGTTTCAGTGGGTTGTGTAGGCTTCCTGGTGGAGGGGACTAGTGTCTGTGTTCTGGTGGATGAGGCTGGATCTTGTCTTTCTGGTGGGCAGGTCCACATCTGCTGATGTGTTTTGGTGTGTCTGTGGCCTTATTATGATTTTAGGCAGCCTTTCTGCTAATGGATGGGGCTGTGTTCCTGTCTTGCTAGTTGTTTGGCATAGGATGTCCAGCACTGTAGCTTGCTGGTCATTGAGTGAAGTTGGGTCTTGGTGTTGAGTTGGAGATCTCTGGGATATTTTCACCATTTGATATTATGTGGAGCTGGAGATCTCTTGTGGATCAGTGTCCTGAAGTTGGCTCTCCCACCTTAGAGGCATAGCACTGACTCCTGGCTGGAGCACCATGAGCCTTTCATCCACATGGCTCAGAATAAAAGGGAGAAAAAGTAGAAACAAAGAAACAGGATAAAGTAAAATAAAGTAAGATAAAATAAACTAATTAAAATAAAAAATAATTATTAAGAAAAAAATTTTAATGTAAAAAAGAAAAGAAAGAAAAAGAATAAAAAAACGGACAGACAAATGGTGAAAGCAAAGCTATACAGACAAAATCTTACACAGAAGCATATACATACAGACTCACAAAAAGGGGGAAAATAATGTATCTTGCTCCCAAAGTCCACCTCCTCAGTTTGGGATGATTCATTGTCTATTCAGGTATTCCACAGATGCAGGGTACATCAAGTTGATTGTGGAGCTTTAATCCACTGTTTCTGAGGCTGCTGGGAGAAATTTCCCTTTCTCCTTTGTTCTCACAGCTCCTGGGGTTCAGCTTTGGATTTGGACCCGCCTCTGCATGTAGGTCGCCTGAGGGTGTCTGTTCTTCGCTCGGACAGGACGGGGTTAAAGGAGCCGCTGATTCGGGGGCTCTGGCTCACTCAGGACTGGGGGAGGGAGGGGTACAGAGTGCGGGCCGAGCCTGAGGCGGCAGAGGCCAACATGACGTTGCACCAGCTTGAGGCGCGCCGTGTGTTCTCCCGGGGAAGTTGTCCCTGGATCCCAGGACCCTGGCAGTGGCGGGCTGCACAGGCTCCCACGAGGGGAGGTGTGGAGAGTGACCTGTGCTTGCACACAGGCTTCTTGGAGGCGGCAGCAGCAGCCTTAGCGTCTCATGCCTGTCTCTGGGGCCTGCGCTGTTAGTCGCTGCTCGTGCCTGTCTCTGGAGCTTCTTTAAGCGGCGCTCTTAATCCCCTCTCCTCGCGCACCAGGAAACAAAGAGGCAAGAAAAAGTCTCTTGCCTCTTTGGCAGGTGCAGACTTTTTCCCGGACTCCCTCCTGGCTAGCCGTGGTGCACTATCCCCTGAAAGGTTGTGTTCACACCGCCAACCCCAGTCCTCTCCCTGTGATCCGACCGAAGCCCGAGCCTCAGCTCCCAGCCCCCGCCTGCCCCGGCGGATGAGCAGACAAGCCTCTTGGGCTGGTGAGTGCTGGTCGGCACCGATCCTCTGTGCGGGAATCTCCCCGCTTTGCCCTCCGCACCCCTGTTGCTGCGCTCTCCTCCGTGGCTCTGAAGCTTTCCCCCTCCGCCACCCACAGTCTCCCCCCACTAAGGGGCTTCCTAGTGTGTGGAAACCTTTCCTCCTTCACAGCTCCCTCCCACTGGTGCAGGTCCCGTCCCTATTCTTTTGTCTCTGTTTTTTCTTTTGCCCTACCCAGGTACGTGGGGAGTTTCTTGCCTTTTGGGCGGTCTGAGGTCTTCTGCCAGCGTTCAGTGGGTGTTCTATAGGAGCAGTTCCACGTGTAGATGTATTTCTGATGTATCTGTGGGGAGGAAGGTGATCTCCACATCTTACTCTTCCGCCATCTTCTCAAATCTCTCCGCTGAAGTATTTTTTTCCAAGTTAAAATTTCAGTTTTGTCATCACATAAAAGCAAAAACTACACAAAAATAAGCAATGATATAACACAGTGAAAAAGATGTATACATAGTCTGAATTGCTTTATTACAAACCAAAGCCTAACATCATATTCAGCAATGAAAGCATGGGAAAAGAACGTAAAAAAGTATGGATATCTGTATATGTATAACTGATTCACTTTGCTGAATAATGGAAACTAACAACATTGTAAATCAATTATACTCTAATAAAAATTTAAAAAACAAAGAAAAAGCAATGAAAAGTTGGAGATTTCCTGCTAATATCAGCAAGACAAGGATGCCCACTCTCCCCACTCTCATTCAACATAGTACTGGAATTCCTAGCCAGAGAAATTAGGAAGAAAAAGTAATAAATTCATCCAAATTAGAAAGGAAAAAGTAAAATTCTCTCTGATTGCAGATGACATAATCTTATACATAGAAAATCCTAAAGACTCTATCAAAAAAACTGTTAGAACTAATAAATGAATTCAGTAAAGTTGCAGGATACAAAGTCATCAAACAAAAATCAACTGTGTTTCTATACACAAACAATGGACTATCAGAAAAGGAAATTTTAAAAAATCCCATTTACAATAGCATCAAAGATAATAAAATACTTAGGAATAAATTTAACCAAGGAGGTAAAAGATCTATACACTGAAAATTACAAGACATTGATTAAAGAAATTGAAGAAGACACAAATAAATGGGAAGATAATCTGTGTTCACAGATTGGAAGAATTAATATTGTTAAAATGTTTGTATCCAAAGCCATCTTTAGATTTGGTGCAATCCCTATCAAAATTCCACTGGCATTTTTCACAGAAATAAAAAAAAGAAAACCTAAAAAATTTTTGGAACTACAAAAGACCCCAAATAACCAAAGTTATCCTGAGAAAGAACAAAGCTGGATGTATTACTATTCCTGATTTCAAACTTTATTACAAAGCTATACTAATCAAAACTGATTGGTATTTGCATAAAAACAGACACATAGATCAATGGAACAGAACCAAGAACTCAGAAATAAACTCCCACATATGTGGTCAACTAATATTTGACAAGGGATCCTAGAATACCCAGTGGAGATAGGAGTCTCTTTAATAGGTGGTGTTGGGAAAACTGGATATTCACATGCAAAAGAATGAAACTACACCACTCACGAAAATGAACTCAAAATGGATCAATGATCTAAATTTAAGCCCCAGAACTATAAAACTATTGCAAGAAAACATAGGGAAAATTCTCCTCACATTGATCTTAGCAATGATTTTTTGGATACGACACCAAAACACAAGCAACAAAAGCAAAAACGAACAAGTGGGACTACAAATTATAAAGCTTTTGTACAGCAAAAGTATCAATCAACAAAATGAAAAGGCAACCTGTGGAATGAGGGAAAATATTTACAAACCATCTATCTGATAAAGAGTTAATATCCAAAATATATAAAGAACTCATACAATTCAATAGCACAAAAAGATCCAGTTAAAAATGGGCAGAGTAAATAGATGTTTTTCCAAAGAAGACATACAAATGGTCAAACAATACACAAAAAGATGTTCAACATCATTAATTATCAGGGAAATGCAAGTCAAAACCACAATGAAATATTACCTCACACCTGTTAGAATGGCTATCATAAAAAGACAAGAGATAACAAGTGTTGGTGAGGATATGGAAAAAAGGGGACCCTTGTACACTATTGGTGGGAATGTAAATTGGTGCAGCCACTATGGAAAACAATATGGACGTTCCTCAAAAAATTAAAAATAAAACTACCATATGATCCATCAATCCCACTTCTGGGTATATATTCGAAGGAAATGAAACTACTATCTTGAATAGATATCTCTACTCCCGTGTCTATTACAGAATTGTTTACAACATTCAAGACATGAAAACAACCTAAGCATCTAATGATGAATGGATAAAGAAAATGCAGTACACACACACACACACACACACACACACACACACACACTATGGAATAATATTCAGCCCATTGAAAGAAGGAAACCCTCCTTTTTTGTGACTACATGGATGGATCTTGAGGGCATTATACTGAGTGAAATAAGTCAGACAGAGAAAGACAAATACTATATGATATCACTTATATGTGGTATTTAAAAAAGCCAAACTCATAAAAATAGAAAGTAGAATGGTCATTGCCAGGGGTTGGGTTTGGAAGAGTGGGAGAAAGAGGACGTTGGTCAAAGGGTACAAATTTCCCGCTGTAGAATGTAAGTTTTGGGGATCTAATGTATACCATGGTGACTATAAATAACAATACTGTGTTACATACTTGAAAGTTGTTAAGACAGTAGATCTTAAACATTATCACTACACACACGCACACACAGGTTATTTGAGGTGGCAGGTGTGTTAATTAACATTATTGTGGGAATCATCTAACAATATGTACTTGTATCCAGTCATCACATTGTAAACCTTAAATTTACAAGTATGTGTCAATAATATCTCAGTAAAGCTGGAAACAAATACCTTTCAGATGAGTCAAAGATTTTAATGTAAAAATAAAACTATCAAAGTTATAGAAGCAAACATGAGAGGGAACTTCCTGGGGGATAAGGAGTCAAGGAGGCTTTTCTCACTGTAGACTCTTGTACTTTATGAATGTTGTACCATGAACACGTATTACCTAGTCAAATATTTTCTAATATAAATGAAATAGTTAATAAGGATATTGTCTTGCCCAAACAGTCAAGTCTAATTTCTACTTCAAAAGCTGAGTACTAACGCATTTCTTTCCAGCTTCATTTCTGCTGTAACTGCACAAACTTGAAGGCAGTGAATATAAGACATTTTTTGTTCTTGCTGCAGCTCTCTGAATGAGGAGGTGGCGGGGGAGGAATTACAGTAGGGCAAGAGGAAATACTGGAAGTGAGAAATAAAACACATTGTATAATATTTCAAAATATTTACCTAGACTGCCCCTCTCTCCTCACTACCTTACCTCCCTGAGAATATTTCTGTGTTTTATTATCTAGTGGTTCAAGAGGATGACTGCATTATTTGGGCTTCCTGATCAGTGAGTCTGTTCTGATCTGTGTAATTCACAAATATAAGAAACTTGGTAGAAATTGTTTGCTGTGTTTATATTGTTCTTCCCATTTCAGATTGTAGCTGACTAAAACTAAGATGTTATCTTAGTGCAAGCACATGAATAGGTAATATTCAACAGTTTGAGCCGTGAAAAAGTTGATAGAACTTAGAGCAGAAAGGATCTCTAATTTTTGCTCTAGATTTGTTAATTATTAATTAAAAACTTTCAGGAATTTGCTTTTAGTAATAATGGAGACATGAAGTGGTCCCATAAATTCTGAGCAGATAATTATAAAATCTTGTTAAATAGTTAAAAAATTATTTAAAGATTATGGAAATTATCCAAAGCAGATGAAAGTCAGAGGAGTATTTAAACGGGTAAGAAGTGTGAGTTTGTCTAAAACCCAGAATAGCAACTGAGGAAAACTACAAAACACTGCTAAGAGAGACTTTATAACATACATTTATTTATTTATTCATTTCCGAAGTATAGCTGATTTACAGTGCTCTGCCAATCTCTGCTGTACAGCAAAGAGACTCAGTTATACACACATAAATTCTTTTTTATATTCTTTTCCATTATGTTTTCTCACAGGATATTGAATACACTTCCCTGTGCTATACATTAGGACCTTGTTTATCCATTCTAAATATAATAGCTTGCATCTAGCAGCTCCCAGTCCATCCCTTTCCCTCTCCACCTCCCGCTTGACAACCACAAGTCTGTTCTCTATGTCTTTTGAGTCTGTTTCTGTTTTGTAGATAGGTTCATTTGTGCCATATTTTAGATTCCACATATAAGAACTATCATATGGTATTTTTAAAAATTTATTTATTTATTTTTGGCTGAGTTGGGTCTTTGTTGCTGCCCGTGGGCTTTCTCTAGTTGTGGTGAGTGGGGGCTACTCTTTGTTGCGGTGTGTGTGCTTCTCATTGCAGTGGCTTCTCTTGTTGTGGAGCACAGGCTCTAGATGTGCAGGCTTCAGTAGTTGTGGCTTGTGGGCTGTAGAGCGCAGGCTCAGTACAGTAGTTGTGGTGCATGGGCTTAGTTTCTCTGAAGCATGTGGGATGTTCCCAGACCAGGGCTTGAACCTGTGTCCACTGAATTGGCAGGTGGATTCCCAGCCACTGCGCCACCAGGGAAGCCCTATCATATGGTATTTGTCTTTCTCTTTCTGACTTCACTTAGTATGATAATCTCTAGTTGCATCCATGTTGCTGCAAATGGCATTATTTCATTCTTCTTTATGGCTGAGTAGTATTCCATTGTATGTATGTATGTATGTATGTATATATATATACCACATCTTCTTTATTCATCTGTCAGTGGACATTTAGGTTGTTTCCATGTCTTGGTTATTGTGACTAGTGCTGCTATGAACATAGAGGTACATGTATCTTTTTGAGTTATAGTTGTGTCTGGATATATGCCCAGGGGTGGGATTGCTGGATCATATGGCAATTCTATTTTTAGTTCTTTGAGGAACCTCCATACTGTTTTCCATAGTGGCTGCACCAACTTACATTCCCACCAACAGTGTTGGAGATTTCCCTTTTCTATAAAATTTAAGTAAATGGAAAGAAAGGCCATGTTCATGGATTGGAAGATGTAGCATAATTAAGATGTTAATTATTCTAAAACTGACTTATAGATTTAATAAAACCCCAATCAAATATCTCAGTGGGCATTGAAAAATATGAATAGACAACTGATTCTAAAATTTATATGAAAGTATAAACTACCTAGAATAAGCAAACGATTTTGAGTGAGCAAAATTGGATAGCTTTTGAGTGAGAAAAAAAAACAAAGTTGGAGAACTAATTCTACCTGATTTCAAGATTAACTATAAAAGTTACTGTAATCAAGATAGTCTAATTGGTGTAGGGATAGACATATAAATCAGAGAGTCCAGAAATAGACTTATACATACATTCAAGTGATTTTTGACAGATGTGCTAATGTAATTCAATAATGGAAAGAAAAGATGTTTTTTCAACAAGTGTTAAAGCTATTGAATATCCATATGTGAAAATAATAAAGTCCACCCTAACCTCAAAACATATAAAATTGTCAACGCAGGTTAGATGATAGTTCTAAAGGTAAGAGCTAAAACTATAAACGTCTAAAAGAAAACATAGAAGGAAATATTTATGACCATTTATTAGTCAAAGACTTCTAAGGCAGAACACAAAAAGCATGAAGAAAAAAATCGATACATTGAAATCCATTACATTTAAAAATACATGTATTTGATGAGTCATCTATTTTCTCTCAGCTCCAAACCCACTCTTCTAGTCCAGGCTTTGTAATAATGGAGCTGCAGCTGGTAAACATTTCTTTGCCAGTTAGTGTGATGCTAGGCTCAGTAGAGGGCACTGGAGTAATGATGCAAGGTGATAGCAACAAGAACTTTTTGGGGTGATGGAAATGCTGTGCACTAATATGGTAGTCCCACATCACATGTAGCTGCTTAAATTAAGATTTAACTGAATTAAAATTAAAGTTAATAATTCAGTTCCTCAGTCCCCAAGCCACATTTCAAGTGCCCAATAGCCAATGTGGTCAATGGCTACAATATTGGGCAGTTACAGAACATTTTCACCAGCACCAAAAATTCTACTGGATAGCGCTGCTCTATATCTTCAATCTTCATTGTGTTGAATGGTACACTGCTGTATATATTTATCAAAACTCATCAAATCATACACTCAGAATTAGTGAGTTTTGTTGTATGTAAGTTACACTTCAATAAAAATTACTGTTTGATTGAAAAGGTGTTAATGGGCTAGTCTAGGGTTTTAGTCATTTTTATCACTGAAATTGCACCATTAAATAAAAGTCTTGCAAAGCTTAATGTTGCCTCCCACCTTTTTGTTTGTTTGTTTGTTTTTTGAGCCAGGATCAAGCAGTGCTGCAGTGCTTTACAGTCTTGTGTTAATATTTATTCTGAATTTCCATTTTTAAACCAGATTTTCAATTCTTATCTTGCTTTAGAAAATTAAAAACATATCCTTTGGAGATTTAAACAATTTTGTAATCATTTTTCAATGCTATTCATAAAGTTTAATATCCTAAGAGAACTGCCAACAATTTAAATGTTTTTCTAAGATGGTTTAAGCAGTTATTAAAAAATTATTTGGTTCATGAAATAAAATATTCCTCTCTAGTTCAACTCCAAGATGCTAGATGATTGCCTTTCCCAGAAAAATGAATAGCTTTTGAGTGAGAAAAAACAGGGAGATGATTCTATAGAGAGGCAGAAGCTGTGTAGGTTTTGTTCAACAAATTGAATCTTGAGCACCTGAACAGAACCTGACAGTCAGTAAACTTCTGGTGAATGATTGACTGAGTGAATGAATGAATTCAGGTACTGGGGGAAGTCTGTGATTAGTTATGGATTTTGAAACATATACCACCAGCAAAGAACAGAAGACAACTGGGGAAATGCATAGCTATTGTTTTTTAACTAAACACTCCCCCCAAAATCTCTTTTGACTGAGTACCTGGGAAAATTTCCTAATATCTTCTTTTAAAAATATTTATTTATTTATTTATTTGGTTGCGCTGGGTCTTAGTTGCGGCAGGCAGGCTCCTTAGTTGTGGCTCAAGGGCTCCTTAGTTGTGGCTCACCAACTCCTTAGTTGCAGCATGCAAACTCTTAGTTGCAGCACGCATGTAAGATCTAGTTTCCTGACGAGAGATCAAACCCAGGCCCCCTGCATTAGGAGTGTGGAATCTTAACCACTGAGCCACCAGGCAAGTCCCAAAATTTCCTAATTTCAAAATCCATTTCCTATAGCAAAGGACAAGCTGGAAGGCTCATTCTAGGCATTTAAAATAGCAAATACTGAGCTTCTGTGTGTCTATGTAGTTTAAATATTTGAAACAGACAACTGAACTACTTCCTCCAGGACTTCTATCCAGCTACCTGCAAAGCCACTCCCCCTGCTATCCCCTAGACACCTCAGTGTCAGTGTGCTTCAATCCAAACGCTTCCTCTTTGCTTAACTCCCTCTCCTGGTCTAATTTTTGCATCTTAGTAACAAGAACTGCTACTTTACCCAGTCACCCCTGCTAGAAACCAGGAAGTTACTAGAAGAAGAGGAATATTCTTCTCTCTTTTGACTTTCCAGAGCCAATCAGTTGCCAACTCTCGCTAATACATTTTAAACTGGACTGTCTCTAGTTGTGTCCAGAAGCATCACTGAGGTGGGTGAACACTAGAAGGACAGACGGGAAAGTTGGAATTGATGGTAGCTGGGAAGCGGAGGCTCCCTTAGAGCACATTCTCAAAAAGTGGTCTCCCATTTTTTCTGCAACAGTTGTTAAAATTATGATGAAAAATTCTTAGAAGAAACAATGTGAAGTAAAGACTCTGATATAGAGAAAGTAGTTGGAGCAATAGTGCCATTTTAACTTCTTACCTTTTCTAAGCAGCCAGTGACAGAGAGAGGTTCATCCTTTGTTAGAATACTTTGTCTCTAGTCCCACTTCTATTTAATTCTTTTCACATCTTGATGTCAGTGTCATCCTCCTAAAACTAAAATTTTTATTTCTTCCCTTTTTAAAAACCTTTACCAGTACTCCTTGATACCCAGTAGGATGGCTAGAATAAAAAAGACTAATAATAGCAAGTGTTGACAAGGATGTGGAAAAGTTGGAACTCTCATACACCACTCGTAGGATTGTAAAATGGTGCATCCACTTTGGAAAGTAGTCTGGCAGTTACTTGAGTGATTAAATATGTGTTACCATATGACCCAGCAATCTCACTCCAGGGTATACACTCAACAGAAATGAAAACTTATGTCCACAAAGAAACTTGTACATAACTGCCTGTGGCAGCATTATTCATAATAGCCAAAAGGTAGAAACAACCCAAATGTCCATCAAAGGATGAATGGATAAATAAAATATGGTAAATCCATACAATAGAATATTATTTAGGCATAGAAAGTTATGAAATACTTGCTACATACTACAATACAGATGAACTCTGAAAATATTATGCTAAGTGAAAAAAGCCAGTCACAAAAGACCACATATTATATGATTCCATTCCTATGAAATGTCCAGAACAGGTAAGTCTATAGAGACAAAAAGTAGATAAGTGGTTTCTTAGGGCTAGCAGAGGGCATAGGGTATGGGGATTGATAGCTAAAAGTTGTGGGGTTTCTTTTTGAGGTAATGAAAATATTCTGAAATTGTGGTGATAGTTGCACACATTTGTGAATATACTAAAAACCAATGAATTGTACATTTAAATGGGTGAATCATATGGTATGTGAATTTTATCTCAGTAAAGTTGTTAGAATAAATGAAAATTTTAAAATCTTTAGTGATCTACATAGTAAAGCCCAATCTCATCTCACCCATGCTGTATTCTGTGCAGGGCTGGCTTCATGGCCGCATGCTTAGCAGTACACCATCACTTGGCTCCACAATAATGCAATCAGTCCTGACTCAGTGTTTCATCCCCATATTGTCCCTGGATGTTCCAGACTGCTCCATGAGTCCAGTTAACTCTCGTTCATGCTGTTTCCTTTGCTCAGAATGTCTTTCCCAATTGCCCCTTCTTTCTGAGTTCTGCCAGGGAAACACCTACCCATCTTCCAGGTTTATTCACTGGTCACCTCCATTTTAAAACGTTTACCCAACTTTCCCAGGCTGATTGACCACTCTGGCTTTTGTGGTCCATTCTACAAACTTCTATCACAGCATCTCTGGAGCTTGTTTGCTCATGTGTTTCTTTCTCCCTACTTAGACTGTGAGCTTTTCATTGGCAAAGATATTGCCACTGTGTTTTTCTTCTGCATCTTTTCACTGATTGACTCTGTTTGACATCTGCTGGCTCATCCCTGCCACATACTGAAATTGAAGCTTAAGAAGAAAGATCAGGCAGTTCTATCTTGGTTTACCTCACACACTGCGCCTGCTGCTCTGTGGTCCTATGTGTTCTGATGATTGCAGAGGGCCTCCTTCCAGATTATCTGTCCAAATGCTGAATCTGAATCTGAACTCTGACCCATGCTAGCAAGCGTTTGGCTACGCTGTACACCCTGGCTGGTGTCTGTTGAACATATACCTCTGGAAGTTGACTGCAGAACTTGCACTGGACTGTGAACTTTGCCAGGCCTCTCCAGTTCAGCTATCAACTCTGCTTTGATTTAAGACTGATGGGACCAAGATCCATAACCTGAGCACTTCCCAAGCTGTCCCAACCCAGGTCCTGCTTCTGTGTCCTTAGTCAGGTTTATCCCATGTTAGCTGTGGCTTGGCACAGTCTCCTCTAATCTTAACCGCACCCTCTCCTATCAGCACAGTTTTCTCTGACCCTTTCTGTCTTTTTAAAAAAAAATACCCTTTTAGAATCTTTTTAAAAATTGTAGTTGATTTAAAATGTTGTGTTAATTTCTGCTGTACAGCAAAGTGATTCAGTGATACTTATATATACATTCTTTTTGTATGTTCTTTTCCATTATGGTTTATCACAGGATATTGAATATATTTCCCTGTGCTATACATTAGGACTTTGTTGTTTATCCATCCTATATATAACAGTGTGCATTTGCTAACCCCAAATTCCCACTCCATCCTTCCTTCTCCTCCCCCTTGGGAACCACAAGTCTGTTCTCTATGTCTGCAAATCTGTTTCTGTTTCATAGATAAGTTCATTTCTGTCATATTTTAGATTCCACATGTAAGTGATATCATATGGTATTTGTCTCTTTCTGACTTACTTCACTTAGTATGAAAATCTCTAGTTCCATCTATGTTGCTGCAAATGGCATTACTTCGTTCTTTTTTATGGCTGAGTAATATTCCATTGTATATATGTACCGCATCTTCTTTATCCATTCATCTGTCAGTGGACATGTAGGTTGTTTCCATGTCTTGGCTATTGTGAATAGTGCTTCTATGAATATAGGGATACATGTATCTCTTTGAGTTATAGTTTTGTCTGGATATGTGCCCTGCAGTGGGATTGCTGGATCATATGGCAATTCTATTTTTAGTTTTTTGACAAACCTCCATACTGTTTTCCATAGTGGCTGTACATTCCCATTAACAGTGTTAGGAAGGTTCTTTTTTCTCCACACCCACTCCAGTATTTATTATTTGTAAACTTTTTAATATTGGCCATTCTGACTGGTGTGGGGTAATACTTAATTGTAGTTTTGATTTGCATTTCTCTAATAACTAGCAGTGTTGAGCATCTTTGCATGTGCCTGTTGGCCATCTGTATGTCTTCTTTGGGAAAATGTCTCTTTAGTTCTTAGTTCCCATTTTTTGATTGGGTTGTTTGTTTTTTTGTTATTGAGTTGTATGAGCTGTTTGTATATTTTGGAAATTAAGCCCTTGTCAGTTGCATCATTTGCAAATATTTTCTCCCATTCCATAGGTTGTCTTTTCATATTGTTTATGGTTTCCTTTGCTGTGCAAAAGCTTGTAAGTTTAATTAGGTCCCATTTGTTTATTTTTGCTTTTATTTCTATTCCCTTGGGAGACTGACCTAAGAAAACATTGGTACAATTTATGTCAGAGAATGTTTTTCCTATGTTCTTTTCCAGGAGTTTTATGGTGTCATGTCTTATATTTAAGTCTCTAAGCTATTTTGAGTTTAGTTTTGTGTATGGTGTAAGAGTGTGTTCTAACTTCATTGATTTACATGCAGCTGTCCAACTTTCCCAACACCCCTTGCTGAAGAGACTATCTTCTTCCCGTCATATATTCTTGCCTCCTTTGTCAAAGATTAATTGGCCATAGGTGTGTACGTTTAGTTCCGAACTCTCTATTCTGTTCCATTGATCCAGATGTCTGTTTTTATGTCAATACCACACTCTTTTGATTACTGTAGCTTTGTAGTATTGTCTGAAGTCTGGGAGGGTTATGCCTCCTGCTTTGTTCGTTTTCCTCAGGATTGCTCTGGCAATTGTGTGACCCCTCTCTTTCTCTGCCTGCCCACAGCATCCTGTGTTTACATCAAGTGCTTATGACTGCACCTAATAGACTATCCTGTAATCATTGTCTGTCTGCCTGTTTCCCTCTCCCACTAGATCTAGGCTAGAGCTTGTCAACAATTTTTTCTACTTTAACACATGATAGTGATTTTCATTTGCTGGCACACCTCCATGGATTTATCCAGATGAATCGTAACTCTATCCCTTCTATTCCTACTCAAGAATGTGTATCATGATGTCAGTAAATGAGTACAAAGTTATTATAAGGATAACCAAATCCATTCTAATCTTTTAAAGTAAATATTTCACCAACTTCAGTACTTGGTTATTAATAGCAAATCACTTGTGCTAGCCCTCTTGGGTGACTGCACTACACCAATGTTTTATGAGGGTCTCTATGCAGAATCATGGGTTCCCAAGAGCTGGAGCTACATCACAGCTATCTCTGTAAACTCAGTGTCTAGCACATTTTCTGACAGTAGCAGGTACTCAGTATGTGGTTGTTAAATTGGTCGCTGATGATGAATTATAAAATGAGATTAATTTTTTTACAATTTCCTAGGTTTTCATAAAAACAAAAAGGAAACCGAGGGTAACTATCTCCAGATATGTCCAGCTGTCTAATGGAGGCAGCTTCTAAGGCCAGAGTTCTTTAGAATTGGGTTTCCTTTCACAATAAGGCCATGAAAGAGCTTACTGTTCAGGAGAAGCAATATACAATGTAGTTAATGAGCTAGTCCACTCCTGGAATATTGTTAATTTTACACACGGATGAGTGGTTTCCAGTCTGTAATTATGGATCTCTTTTGGGTATCTGTATGGAATCTACTACATGAATCCATAAATCTATTTCATATTCTTTTGGTCAGATGCTTACATAATAATACTTCTAAGGTATTATTACTCCAAGGAGCTCACAATCACAAGTAGCACAGTAGAAATAGCTTCTGTCTTAAAGAACATGATTCCAATACTGGGTTCACTAGTATCAAAAGTGTGACTTTAGCCAAGTCACTTTGATTTGCTGAGGCTTTAAAATGGGAGTTAAATGAATAATCTCTAATCTCCTCACTCACTCTAAAGTTCCTGAGTCTAACAAGTATTGAAAGACTTTAGAAAGTACATGGACAGATCGTCGCCCTACAAAATGAGAATTAAAAATTGTAAAGGTTAGTCAAAATATTTATGTAGCCTTCCAAGGAGGAAAGATTGGTGCCTTAGCCCCCAGGTCACAGGAGACACTGGGCTCCCTTGTCCATTTCTATACAGAATGGGTACCTAGCCAGGGATGGGGAAAAACAAAGTAATCATGGCAAGGGTTCCAGATTTGCCACATGGCTGGTACACAGAGATTGTTTCTTGGAGTGGCTCCATAATTAGGGCCAGACAGGATCCTTTGGGGAGTGTATTAGGGTTTGGATTGTGGTTTAGACAGAGCATTGCTTCTTCTGGCATTTAGGATTCACCAGCCTATAGTTGTCTTCACCAGTCTGTGAGATTTGTGAGAGGGCAGCCTGTCTAACTTGAAAGAGTGATGTGATGGGAACTGGAGTCCAAAGGAAAGATGAGCCTTTGAAGGCAGAGAGACACACCTTCCACTGTAACAGGAGGAAGGATGGAGAAACAGGTATTAACACAGGTAGGTTTCACATATGGAGGTGAGAATGTGAGGGTGTTCCCATCTAATAACATCTGTTTCCTCAAAAAGTCAAGAGTCAAGGTCATCAACTGAGAATGAAAAGGGAAGGGGGTGTAGGAGGTTTTTTGAGAGGGAAGAGGTATGAAATAATTGTCTTAGAGAGTGGGAAAGTGAGCTTACTAGGGAAACACTGTAGACTTTCCAGGATGTGTTGCATGCCCATTTGAGATATGTATTCATGAATTTAAGTGGTGCTCTAGCATCACCAAGATACAGGAAAAGAGGCTATTCAGGTTCAACCAGGGTTTTGTTAGGATTGTACACTCAAAGGTGAAAGCATAAAGGGAGTGATAGTCTTGATGATTACCAAAACAGATAGCTGAAGACAGAACAGGGGTATGTTAGCAATAGATAGAAGGGTCATTGAAAATTGTAGCAGTGGAGGAGGTTGTTAAGAGAATAAGTGAGCTCAAAGAAATGGAAGGTGGGAGTAGATATGGGATGTTTGAAACAGATTATGGGAATGGCTGGCTGAGATGCTGTGGAAGAAAAAGTCTCTGGAATTGAGTGGGTTGAGAAATTGAGACACTGAGGTGTGTGATGGGTCATCTGTATGGATGTCATCATCACTAAGAATGATGACAGAAGTCGGAATGATAAGGAAGACTGGTCTAGGATCTAGGATCTAATCCTGTCAAAGAAGGAGTGGGGTAACTAGGCGATAAGAATATGATAGCATTGAGGAGGTAGAGCAGCTAGTATAGCGGGCTGGCATGAGCTTCAAATTCATAGAAGGAAGGGGGAAATGATTTGATGTTGTAATGGAAAGCATGGAGGATAATTTACCTTCTAACCCTTTTGTATGTGCAATGTGAGAGGGGAAAAAAATCACCTCTACTTGAGAAGATTACAGAAAAAGCAATGCCGTTAGGAGGTAACCTGGTTTCATTTAAGGCAAAGAGAAGGGAATGTTCAGAGAAGACATTGAAGATACAGTGTTTACTGATGAGGAATTTTAGAGAATTCAAGAGCAACATTTGGAAGGGAAGGTAGGGTTGTGTGCTGGGTCAGATTCAGGGATGTATTGGGCAGAGTGGGGGAAATTGATGACAGTGGAAGAGTGTGGACTTCTAAAAGGGCAGGAATAGAATCGTAGATGTGAAGTCTCTACCCCGAGAGGGCCAAAGGGTCTCAATACTTATCTCAGTGGTAAGATATCTTAGGAACCTTACCTTTCTGTACTTTCTGTGCTGAATTGTGGAGGCTTTTAGGTAAGAGTAGGAGTAAAGCAAACCTCTGGGGCATGAACTTATTTTCAAGTTATAATTATGAACTTGTGGTTCAGTAGAACTTGTTTAATAAATATACTGGTAGAAACCGTTAGAGCTCAGAAAATGATAAGGCATTGGCAGTAGGAGACTGTCTAATAACATACAATATCACTGGTTGATAAGTGAAAAATCACTGTTTCTTCTTCTCCACCATAAGTTCTTCACCTGGTCCAGATTTTCAGGAGGGAGAATCCATAACTTTCACTAAATTCTCAAAGCAGTCTTTGAACCTCCAAAAGATTACCAACCACCGGTCTACATGATCAATCAAACATTGGATGAGTTTCTTTTTCTCTGAATTAATTGAAATTCAGACTGGATTTACCAAGCTTTTTGTCATCACTTGGACACAAATGTTAATCTTTAGTTTACATAATTGAGTTCTCTGTGAACTCTTGTTGGAGTATAATGAGAAACACTATGCAGAGGAAGCTTAGTAATTTCCCATAATTCCTAAGAGAGCCTTTTCAATGTACTGCACTTCATAAATCAATGAGTAAATAAAGAGACATGGTTAACAGACAACGGCATGTTGTCCCTATGAATATGCTTGATTGCATAATAAAAAAGCCTCCATGAACTACTTGGGATGTACATTAATGGTTTGAATAGTACTCTGCACAAAAATAAATACCTCATTAACAGACTTCATTGGAATCGATGATAATTCTGACCTGTAGTCAGAATTTTTATGTCTTTGCATTAAGAAAAATGTGTTTGATATGAATATTAATCATATAAACAAAGGAAATGAACAGCTTATTTGAATGAAGTCCTTTAGTCCAATAAGCTATTTTCAAAAGCATTTGGAAAACCATAGAGTTTTTGAATAGTACCAATGAATATGTTAATGACAAATGGTTATTTATTTACTAAAGAACTCATAAACATTTTCTAAGAACCATAGCCCTACTTCACTACCCTGCCAGTCAGCAATGTGACTATAGGTCCTCACGCTATAAGCCCCACATGCGCCCTCCAGTTAGTGTATATTTATTAAAGTTAATCAATTTTAAGTTTTTCTTTTCTCTCAAATCCATAAATATAAAAATAGACAATAATTCTATTGTAAGAGACTATTTTGACACAGATATTCAGGCTTGTGAGTTAATGAAACTAATAGTTTCTTTGGCTTGTGATAATTTCAAATGCTTTGAAACGATTCGTAGATGGTTGGATAAACTGAAGTTTTTTTGTTTTGTTTTGTTTTTGTTTGTAAAAACAGCTGGTTTATTCTTTTGATTTATTGTATGTATTAAAAGTTACTTCCTTGAGATGGCACATTGACAGGTTTGCTGTTTCCTGACACTGTGAATATTTAAAAACAAATTATTTTTGAAAGTTTTATCATCCACAAAGAAACAGGAAGAATAAGAGTTTTTCTACAGTTGAAATGGTAATTTTTCAAAAAATGTTGAGAGGAAAAAATATAAACCATTCTTGATAAAGCAATGAGGCAGTTTCAAATTAAAATTACAAATTTAAATGAAGTAATTTTATAAAATATTGAAACTAGCTAAAATGACATGCATAGGTATTTAATCAATAGTAAGAGATGAACAGCAGTGGAACTTAAATATGATAGGATTTATCAACAATAAATAAACATTTTTTAGTGCAGAAAAATTTCTCAAAGCAAAGATCATAGCAATCATTCTAATCTGTACAAAATTAGTCTCAGTTCTGTATACAATCTATATAGTTTATCTATGAATTCAGCCACTGTGATGAAATGCCAATTTTCAAATCATAAACATAAATGTGCTTAGTTTTGTGTCCCATTCCTCTCTTGGCAGTTCATGTTTTCAGGAAAATCTACAGTGGAGAATGAAATTGGCTGTGCATTGCTATCACTTGTTGAAGTTTCTCTCCCTTGGCTCTTCTACAGTGGCAAATTGTTTTCTTTTCCATGAAGCTACTGAGAAAATCTTCTATGTCAGTTTTTCCCTCCAAGAAATCTTCTGCAATATTATCAGATTCCTCCTCAGCTTCATGTGCAGCTACTTTCAATCTTGCCTATTGGACACTCGCACTACAGCTCTTGCTAAGTTCGTGTTGCCTTTGCATCTTCTTTTCAAAAGTTGATTTCATTTGTGTAAGTAATTCATACTCATCTAAAACAGTTTGCCTTTTGGCTTGCAAGCTGGGCTCCAAAAGGAGATTTTTTCTTGCTAGTTCCTCAGTACTTTTTACTAAGTCGTCCTTGTCAGTAATAATTTGTTTTAGTTGAGGCAAAGTCAGAAACTGTTCTAGTAATACCTCCTCTTGTTCATTCATATCTGTAAGTTGTGATACACTTAGTTCTGGAAATGCATCAGGGATATCAGGCATCTTGTAACCAAAAGCATTTTGGCTTATCGGTGCTGAAGTGTCTGTTGTGGGAATGGGCAATGGCAGATTTGAAAGCACACCAAATGAAGGAGCAGCAGAGCGGGTTTGGCTGTTGTATAACGTTGTTGAAGAGGAAACAGTGTCAGCAACAGATAAAGAACTGATAGTCCTGGTAGCTTCTTGTGGGGAATATGGAGGAAGAAATGGAAAATGCTGAGAAGCATAAGGAGGAATCCCACCTGGGTTACTGTGCAGGTATGGGAATGCTGTTGAAGCAGGAACTGAAATTGGAGGATTCTTCCAAAACTCATCCAATAGACTCCGAATAATTTTCCCAAGGTCTGAGCGCATTGTTAAAATTGTTTCCTAATGAAGAGGTAACTCCTTGTTTATCCACTAAGTGATGTCGTATTGGTGGATAAACACTGATCACTGGTTTTTCCTGAGGAAATTGTGGAGGAAGCAATATATTAATACTAATTGTCAGGGTGTTTACAGTGAATGGTAACCTGTATTCCACATCTTTCTGTATTTCGGCTACACTGGAGTGTGCGTTTCAGAGGGACTCGATCAGGTGTTGCTTCTGCTGTTGGGCTGGGGAGACCACCGGGGGGCCCCACCACAGGGGAGGAGGTGCTGTTGGTCAGGGAAAGAGCCAGCTCATCCTCCACGGGTGCCCGGGCCCGAGGCCCTAGAAGACTCTGGCCTGCTTCTCCCAGCTGCTCAGCGCGGCGGTTCTCCAGCAACAGAGGGGGAACGGGCAGGGACAGAGGGGGAGCGGGCAGGGATGCCCCAGCTCAAGTGCTGGGGAGCCGCGTCTTCTCTAAGCAAGCCAGCCAGGGGTCCTAGCTCAGGGGGCCATGCTCTGACTGGGAACAGCTGGAGACAGGGAACTCGCCGCCCGGCACTGGCAGTCCTACCTTCACGGCCCTGACGGCCCAACCAGCCGATAAACTGAAGTTTTCAGATAAGGTTTTATTTTACTGTTCTTAGGACAATGAAGGTAAATCAAATTGTATAATCTTAGAAGCTAAAATAATAAAATTTGGAATACAAATATAAAACGCTCTCTATAATATGAGCTAGATCGTCTTTTATTCCCTGTATGTAACAGAGGGCCTGGCTCATTGTGAGTGCTCAAGGAATACTTTCTATGAGTGAGTAAAATATAACAAATTATTCACACTTTTTTTTTATACAGAAGGTTCTTATTAGTCATCAGTTTTATACACATCAGTGTATACATGTCAATCCCAATCTCCCAATTCATCCCACCACCACCCCCATCCCCCCGTCACTTTCCCCACTTGGTGTCCATACGTTTGTTCTCTACATCTGTGTCTCAATTTCTGCTCTGCAAACCAGTTCATCTGTACTATTTTTCTAGGTTCCACATATATGCGTTAATATACGATATTTGTTTTTCTCTTTCTGACTTACTTCACTCAGTATGACAGTCTCTAGATCCATCCACGTCTCAACAAATGACCCAATTTAGTTCCTTTTTATGGCTGAGTAATATTCCATTGTATATATGTATCACATCTTCTTTATCCATTCGTCTGTCGTTGGGTATTTAGGTTGCTTCCATGACCTGGCTATTGTAAATAGTGCTGCAATGAACATTGGGATGTATGTGTCCTGTTAAATATGTTTTTCTCTGGGTATATGCCCAGTAGTGGGTTTGTTGGATCATATGGTAATTCTATTTTTAGTTTTTTCAGGAACCTCCATGCTATTCTCCATAGTGGCTGTATCAATTTACATTCCCACCAACAGTGCCGGAGGGTTCCCTTTTCTCCACACCCTCTCTAACATTTGTTGTTTGTAGATTTTCTGATGATGCCCATTCTAACTGGTATGAGGTAATACCTCATTGTGGTTTTGATTTGCATTTCTCTAATAATTAGTGATGGTGAGCAGCTTTTCATGTACTTCTTGGCCATCTGTATGTCTTCTTTGGAAAAATGTCTGTTTAAGTCTTCTGCCCATTTTTTGATTGGGTTGTTTGTTTTTTTAATATTGAGCTGCATGAACTGCTTGTAAATTTTGGAGATTAATCCGTTGTCCGTTGCTTCATTTGCAAGTATTTTCTCCCATTCTGAGGGTTGTCTTTTGGTCTTGTTTATGGTTTCCATTGCCGTGCAAAAGCTTTGAAGTTTCATTAGGTCCCATTTGTTTCTTTTTGTTTTTATTTCCATTACTCTAGGAGGTGGATCAAAAAAGATCTTGCTGTGCTTTATGTCAAAGAGTGTTCTTCCTATGTTTTCCTCTGAGAGTTTTATAGTGTCTGGTGTTACATTTAGGTCTCTAATCCATTTTGAGTTTATTTTTGTGTATGGTATTAGGGAGTGTTCTAGTTTCATTCTTTTACATGTAGCTGTCCACTTTTACCAGCACCACTTATTGAAGAAACTGTCTTTTCTCCATTGTATATCCTTGCCTCCTTTGTCATAGATTAGGTGACCATAGGTGTGTGGGTTTATCTCTGGGCTTTCTATCCTGTTCCATTGATCTATATTTCTGTTTTTGTGCCAGTATCATATTGTCTTGATTACTGTAGCTTTATAGTATAGTCTGAAGTTAGGGAGTCTGATTCCTCCAGCTCCGTTTTTTTTCCCTCAAGAATGCTTTGGCTATTTGGGGTGTTTTGTGTCTCCATACAAATTTTAAGATTTTTTGTCCAAGTTCCATATAAAGTGCCATTGGTAATTTGATAGGGATTGCATTGAATCTGTAGTTTGCTTTGGGAAGTAGAGTCATTTTCACAATATTGATTCTTCTGACCCAAGAACATGGTATATCTCTCCATCTGTTGGTATCATCTTTAATTTCTTTCATCAGTGTCTTATAGTTTTCTGCATACAGGTCTTTTGTTTCCCTAGGTAGGTTTATTCCTAGGTATTATATTCTTTTGGTTGCAGTGGTACATGTGTTTCCTTAATTTCTCTTTCAGATTTTTCTTCATTAGTGTATAGGAATGCAAGAGATTTCTGTGCATTAATTTTGTATCCTGCAAATTTACCAAATTCATTGATTAGCTCTAGTAGTTTTCTGGTGGCATCTGTAGGATTCTCTATGTATAGTATCATGTCATCTGCAAACAGTGACAGTTTTACTTCTCCTTTTCCAATTTGTATTTGTTTTGTTTCTTTTTCTTCTCTGATTGCTGTGGCTAGGACTTCCAAGACCATGCTGAATAATAGTGGCAAGGGTGGCCATCCTTGTCTTGTCCTGATCTTAGAGGAAATGCTTTCAGTTTTTCACCATTGAGAATGATGTTTGCTGTGGGTTTGTCATATATGGCCTTTATTATGTTGAGGTAAGTTCCCTCTATGCCCACTTTCTGGCGAGTTTTTATCATAAATGGGTGTTGAATTTTGTCAAAAACTTTTTCTGCATCTATTGAGATGATCATATGTTGTTTTTTTGTTTTTTGTTTTTTTTTTCGCGTTACGCGGGCCTCTCACTGTTGTGGCCTCTCCCGCTGCGGAACACAGGCTCTGGACACGCAGGCTCAGTGGCCATGGCTCACAGGCCCAGTCGCTCTGCGGCATGTGGGATCCTCCTGGACTGGGGCACAAACCCGCGTCGCCTGCATCAGCAGGCGGACTCCCAACCACTGCGCCACCAGGGAAGCCCTATCATATGGTTTTCATTCTTCAATTTTTTAATATAGTGTATCACATTGATTGATTTGTGTATATTGAAGAATCCGTGCATCTCTGGGAAAAATCCCACTTGGGCATGGTGTATGATCCTTTAAATGTGTTATTGGATTCTGTTTGCTAGTATTTTGCTGAGGATTTTTGCATCTATATTCATCAGTGATACTGGTCTGTAATTTTCTTTCTTTGTGACATCCTTGTCTGGTTTTGGTATCAGGGTGATGGTGACCTCATAGAATGAGTTTGGAAGTGTTCCTCTGCAGTCTTTTGGAAGAGTTTGGGAAGGATGGGTGGTAGCTCTTCTTAAATGTTTGATAGAATTCATCTGTGAAGCCATCTGGTCCTGGACTTTTGTTTGTTGGAAGATCTTAAATCACAGTTTCAATTTTATTGCTTGCGATTTGTCTATTCATATTATCTATTTCTTCCTGGTTCAGTCTTTGGAGGTTATGCCTTTCTAAGAATTTGTCCATTTCTTCCAGGTTGTCCATTTTATTGGCATACAGGTGCTTGTAGTAATATCTTAGAATGCTTTGTATTTCTGCCGTGTCTGTTGTAACTTCCCCTTTTTCATTTCTAATTTTATTGATTTGAGTCTTCGCCCTCTTTTTCTTGATGAGTCTGGCTAATGGTTGATCAGTTTTGTTTATCTTGCCAAAGAACCAACGTTTAGTTTTACTGATCTTTGCTATTGTTTTCTTTGTTTCTATTTCATTTATTTCTGCTCTGATCTTTATGATTTTTTTCCTTCTGCTGACTTTGGGTTTTGTTTGTTCTTCTTTCGCCAGTTCCTTTAGGTGTAAGGATAGATTACTTATTTGAGATTTTTCTTGCTTCTTGAGGTAGGCTTGTATAGCTATAAACATTCCTCTTAGAACTGCTTTTCTGTATCCCATAGGTTTTGGATCGTCGTGTTTTCATTGTCATTTCTCTCCAGGTATTTTTTGATTTCCTCTTTGATTTCTTTGGTGATCTCCTGGTTATTTAGTAACGTATTGTTTAGCCTCCATGTGTTTGTGTTTTTTATGTTTTTTTCCCTGTAATTGATTTCTAATCTCCTAGCATTGTGGTCAGAAAAGATGCTTGATATGATTTCAATTTTCTTAAATTTACTGAGGTTTGATTTGTGACCCAAGATGTGATCTATCCTGGAGAATGTTCCATGTGCACTTGAGAAGAAAGTGTAATCTTCTGTTTCGAGATGGAATGTCTTCTAAATATCCATTAAATCTGTCTGGTCTGTTGTGTCATTTAAAGCTTGTGTTTCCTGATTAATTTTCTGTTTGGATGATCTGTCCATTGGTGTAAGTGAGGTGTTAACGTCCCCCACTATTATTGTGTTACTGTCGATTTCCACTTTTATAGCTGTTAGCAGTTGACTTATGTATTGAGGTGCTCCTATGTTGGGTTCATATATATTTATAAATGTTATATCTTCTTCTTGGATTGATCCCCTGATCATTATGTATTGTCCTTCCTTGTCTCTTGAAACATTCTTTAAAGTCTATTTTATCTGATATGAGTATTGCTACTCCAGCTTTCTTTTGATTTCCATTTGCATGGAATATCTTTTTCCATCCTCTCACTTTCAGTCTGTATGTGTCCCTAGGTCTGAAGTGGGTCTCTTGTAGACAGCATATATATAGGTCTTGTTTTTGTATCCATTCAGCGATCCTGTGTCTTTAGGTTGGAGCATTTAATCCATTCACATTTAAGGTAATTATTATTATGTATGTTCATATGACCATTTTCTTAATTGTTTTGGGTTTGTTTTTGTAGGTCCTTTTCTTCTCTTGTGTTTCCCACTTAGAGAAGTTCCTTTAGCATTTGTGTGGAGCTGGTTTCGTGGTGCTTAATTATCTTAGCTTTTGCTTGTCTGTAAAGCTTTTGATTTCTCCATCGAATCTGAATGAGATCCTTGCCGGGTAGCGTAATCTTGCTTGTAGGTTCTTCCCTTTCATCACTTTAAGTAAATCATGCAACTCCCTTCTGGCTTGTAGAGTTTCTGCTGAGAAATCATCTGTTAACCTTATGGGAGTTCCCTTGTATGTTATTTGTCATTTTCCCCTTGCTGCTTTCAATAATTTTTCTTTGTGTTTAATTTTTGCCAATTTGATTACTATGTGTCTCGGTGTGTTTCTCCTTGTGTTTGTCCTGTATGGGACTCTCTGCGCTTCTTGGACTTGGGTGACTATTTCCTTTCCTATGTTAAGGAACTTTTTGACTATAATCTCTTCACATATTTTCTCAGGTCCTTTCTCTCTCTCTTCTCCTTCTGGGACCCCTATAATGAGAATGTTGTTGTGTTTAATGTTGTCCCAGAGGTCTCTTAGGCTGTCTTCATTTCTTTTCATTCTTTTTTCTTTATTTTGTTCTGCAGTGGTGAATTTCTCCATTCTGTCTTCCAGGTGACTTATCCGTTTTTCTGCCTCAGTTATTCTGTTGTTGATTCCTTCTAGTGTAGTTTTCATTTCAGTTATTGTATGGTTCATCTCTGTTTGTTTGTTCTTTAATTCTTCTAGGTCTTTGTTAAAGATTTCTTTCATCCTCTTGACCTTTGCCTCCATTCTTTTTCCAAGGTCGTTGATCATCTTCACTATCATTATTCTGAATTCTTTTTCTGGAAGGTTGCCTATCTCCAGTTCATCTAATTGTTTTTCTGCAATTTTACCTTGTTCCTTCATCTGGTACATAGCCCTCTGCCTTTTAATCTTGTCTGTCTTTCTGTGAATGTGGTTTTTGTTCCACAGGCTGCAGGATTGTAGCTCTTCTTGCTTCTGCTGTCTGGCCTTTGGTGGATGAGGCTATCTAAGAGGCTTATGCAAGTTTCCTCCACACATTTTTGATGTCTAGAAGACATTGTCAGTTTGGAGAGACATATTCTAAATCTTTTTCTGTCGCTCAAACTGTATATAGTTAAAAATATATATTTAAATTAACTTGGTATATAGGATTAAGGGCTTTCTGACTGGTGTGCATTTTGTAAGCCAACTCTACATGAGCAGCAAATACTACAACAATTTTTACTTATTTACATATGGATGAAGAAATACCAAATAGTGAAGTAAATCATAGTGCACCAACCAGATTTTCTATATCTAAAAAATCTTGTGATATGTTTCAACAGCAAAAAGACAAATAACCAAATTTAAAAATGGACAAAGGACATGAATAGATGTTTCTTCAAATAAGATATATAATAGGTACATGAAAAGATGCTCAACATCACTAGTCATTGGGAAAATGCAAATTAAAACCACAATAAGATATTACCTTATACCTGTTAGAATGGCCATTATCAAAAAGACAAGAGATAACAAATGCTGGCAAGGATGTCGAGAAAAGGAAACCCTTGTGAACTGTTGGTGGGAATGTAAATTAATGCAGCCACTAGGAAAAGCAGTATGGAGGTTCTTCGAAAAATTAAAAACAAAGCTATCATATGATCCAGCAATTTCACTTCTGGGAATATATCCAAAGGAAACAAAAACATTAACTCAAAAAGATCTGCAACCTTGTGTTCATAGCAGCATTAGTTACAATAGCCAAGATATGAAAGCAACCTCAGTGCCCAACAACAGATGAATGTATAAAAAAGTTATGATATATATATATACAATGGAATATTACTTAGCCATAAAAAATGAGGAAATCCTAACATTCACATCAACTTGGATGGACCTTGAAGGTGTTATGCTAAATATATCAGACAGAGAAAGCCAAATACTGTATTATCTCAATTATATGTGGAATCTAAAAAGAAAACAAAGCAAAGCAAAACAAAATAAAAACCAAACTCATAGAAAAGGAGTCAGACTTGTGGTTACCAGAGGTAAAGAATTGGGGGAGGAAAAATTGGAGGAAGGAAGTGGTCAAAAGGTACAAACTTCCGGTTATAAGGTAAATAAGTACTAAGGATGTGATATATCCAATACAACATGATGACTATGGCTAACACTGCTGTATGATATATAGGAATGTTACTAAAGGAGTAAATCCTAATTCTCATCACAAAGAGAAAATTTTTTCCTTTTTTCTTTCCTTCTTTCTTTTCTTTTTATTTTATGTATATGAGAAGATAGATGTTAACTGAATCTATTGTAATCATTTCAGAATATATGTAAATCAAACCATCCTGCTGTATACCTTAAGTTTATACAGTGATGTATATCAATTATTTCTCACCAAAACTGGGGGAAAATCTTATGAAAGATAGAATTAACTATTTCAATTGTATTTCAAGGACGAATAGAGGGGAAATGCATTTAGGTTGTAGTTACTGGGAATGAAAACCTTCAGTACATTTTTTAAAATTTTGAGTTAATTAGGTCTACAACTTGGAGCCATAAGAAATTGCTTAAACTCCAAGTTTTCTTACAGAATTAATAGATGCTGGCAGAATTTGTAATTAGTCATATTACCTGGTGTTGGTAGAGTCCATATTCCCATTACTTTCTTTCCTTGTTTGTATGGATTTCATTAACAGAAATGTATTGGGGAAATGTACACAATAGGTGTTTAATAAATATTAAGTGAATAAATGAAAAATGATGAAGGAAAATGATTTTGTAACCTATTTTTACAGTTGAATGTTCTGGTTTATTCATTTAGCAAATATTTATTGAGCACCTACTTTGTGCTGGGCACTGTCCCAGGACCCCAGATACAGACACAGTGGAGCCCAAGTTCCTACCCTTATGGAACTCACATCCTAGAGTATCAGGCTAGTCTTGATGGAGTGTTTAGTTAGTGCCTGGCAGAGTTCTACTACATTACACATATTAACTCATTTAATCTCCACAAGTGCTCTATATTGTTGGTGTTATTATTATCCATCATCATTTTACTGATGAGGAATCTGAGGGTCAGAGAAGTTGAGAAACTTGCCTATAGTCACACAGTTAATAGGAACTGACAAGTTCAAACCCAGGCAGTATAGTTCCAGAGCTGTCTCTGTGACCTGTTTATGACTACAGGAGAAAGTAAAATATGAATAGGTTTGGTGATGAAACTCCAAATGGGCAACTATTTTACTAATGGGTGAAAGTTTTATAGTAATTTAGTGTCCATTGTCAATCAAAAATCTTTTCACATGTATTGCTTGAATAATTGAGTGACTCTTACTAGACACTGGGTGAAAGTTTTGACACTAGTACTTAAGATTCTTAGACTAAAATTTCTCTTTATAGACCAATATGACAATTCTCACTGCTTTGTTTATATATTTTTTAAAACAAGGAGTGTGATAATATATTCTGTCAATATATTTTTCTTTCACAGTTTAATTCTAAAGATTTGAAAGAGTAGAGGTCCTGATAAAGAGTAAATAGAAGGATATAATGCCATGTTAGACATTCCTGAGTGGTAATAATGGGAGTAGAAGCTTTTAGATATTATATTTCCAAAGGAGTTACATTAAATCTATTTACTATAATACAAAGAAATGTGATTTTTTTTGCTTATTTTTCACGCTTTGACCTGAATTGGAGATTGCTTCTTCATGTAATTTATAAATATATATAATTTCAGAGCTATAGTAAGATGCTAGCATTATGGCTAGAGAAATGAAGAAGGGTGGAGTTGGACTATTTTGTTGATGTCTAGGCAGCTAGTCTGGGCAGGTTAGGAAAGAAGAGAACTGTTTGAAAAAGTTTGAAAAAGTGGACGGAAACCTTGAAAGACTTACACAGAGGTGTGTGAAGAACAGTAAAGAAAGGTGCTGAAGAATAGATATTAATTAGCAAGATTGCAAGCTAACTTCACTAGGATGAGAGGAATAATACGTAGTATCATTAGATAGGCTTTTCTGGCTCAAAAGTTCCAGAGCATTCACAGGGGAACAAGCTGTTGCTGAAGCAAGAAGCTTGATATTTTTAAAATTCAATATACATTCTTTTTTTTTTTTAATGTTTGAGAACCAGTAGTTAATTTAATTTAATTTAATTTATTCGTCTGCACTGCACAGCATGCAGGATCCCAGTTCCCTGACCAGGGACCAAACCCAAGCCCCTTGCAGTGGAAGTGCACAGTCCCAGCCACTGGACCGCCAGGGAAGTCCCTTGATGTCCTATTTACATCCTCACCCAACAGTCCTGAAGCACCGGCTGGCCTCTTCCTCTTCTGTAAGCTCTTGGGAGTAAGCTGCAGAGGCAAACAGGGGCAGGATGGCTCAACAATGACTTGCCTGAGCCCAGACCACACTGTGTTTTTCTGTTAGTGTTTGGAACAGAATTCGAAGTCCTTAAGATTTTATATTATTTAGCCTTCAATAGATTTTCAGATACCTGAACTTTAAAGTATCAGTCCTTCCCTTTGCTTTTCCATGATTGGGCATATTTATGAGAACAACTGAAACTTTAAATCTCCTGCTTTCATTGTCAGTAAAAGCAGCAGAAATGACAGCAATAAAAAGTCTTGGCTTCTATTCTAATCGATGACCAATCCTTTCCTATCTAAGCAAGCCCATGTGACAGAAAGCAGTGATCTGTAACACCATTATCACTAAAGGCCAGCCAGCGATTTTGTTACAAAACCTTCTGAGGCAGTTTGTAATTTGGCTGTTTTAATTAAACCTTACCAGCCCAGATTGCAGAGGGAAAGTACTGGGAATTTTCCACTGAAATGTCACTCTTAAGATAGTGTTTTACTATAAATTTGATATCAGAAATCATAACAATATTTAATGCCAGATAATTGGCATAACAGTGATCTTGACTGACAGCTTGTGAACTTGGGAAGCTAAATTAAAATTGGTATGCTTATTTGTCTCTTGAACTGTCAAATCAACACAAGCACCTTTTGCTTTTTCAGCACTGCTACAGCTTCAGGCAGTTGGCTGCAATCCATAGTTAATTCTGTGCATTTTAGCAGGAGATGGGATTTGAGTTCATTTTTCTCTTTTCTTCTTGTTTTTGACCTTAGAGAAGGATAATGAGAATTATGGTATTGGTAAATTTACCAGTACAAACTGGGGCCATAGAAATCTAAACGTCTAGAAGAATATTTTCTTTGCTTAATTCATCTCTTCAGAGAGTTTAGGACATGTAAAGCGGCTAATAATGGCAATGGCTACCATTACTGAGTGTTTACTGTGTGCTGGGTACTAGGCTAAAACCATTCCTGCATTTACGACTATAGAACCACTCTTATAGAGGAAGATAACAGCACCACTTCATAGATGAGGAAATTTGCCCAAATCTCTCAGCCAGTAAGTGGTGGATTTGTGATTTCAACTTTGCTCTGCTTAACCCTGGAGACCATGTTTTAAACTATATCATAATGCTTCCTGTCACAAACTACCCCCTTTCTACCAAAAATCAAATTCTTTTTCCAAGAGTCTAAGGTGAGGTTTTTCTTATATTGTCTTTTATCTAAAGGAAAGCTATTTATTCTAGAGCTACATACAAAAAAAAAGAGATAAATATAAAACATTCAACTCACCTACTTTTAGCTTAAGAACAGTCATAAAACAATATAATTTTACAAACGTGAACATTATTATTTTTATTTTACTTCTATATTACAGCTGGTTGGGAGAGAGAGAAGTAAGGCGAAGCAAAGAGAAGATGAAAAGGAGAAATGAAAAGGAATGACCAGGAAGTTGAGGGGAAAGGAAGATTGATGGGAGTGAGGATAGTAAGCATGGAAACAATTCCTAGAAACACTGAGGAAGGCTATTGTACCATCTTTGACCTTCACCACTGAGAATTTTTTCCATGTCTCTCTTTAATCAAGTTCTTTCTTTTTTTTTTTTTTTTTTTTTTTTTTGCGGTACGCGGGCCTCTCACTGTTGTGGCCTCTGCCGTTGCGGAGCACAGGCGCCGGACGCGCAGGCTCAGCGGCCACGGCTCACGGGCCCAGCCGCTCCGCGGCATGTGGGATCTTCCCGGACCGGGGCACGAACCTGTGTCCCCTGCATCGGCAGGCGGACTCTCAACCACTGCGCCACCAGGGAAGCCCCAAGTTCTTTCTTTTAACATGATCAATTTCTTCCCTCCATTGACTTCATCTTCTTTGCCTTCAAAAATACACAGCTCTCTTCTAACATGAAGAAACCTTCCCTTGGTCTTTAGCCCTTTCTATCACTGGTTGAATTAGTGATTGACTTGAGAACAAGGTCTGGGCATCCATTTACCAGGCATTAGCTGCTAAGTCCTAGGGGTACAGAGAAGCACCAGGACGGGCTCTTTCCTTTTCACAAGGAAACTTTCTGAATGATTGGAAATTAATCATGAGCAGGTAGATATATCTAAGACCATATTTTATAATGATAAATCAATTAAGAATAAAAATCTGCCAAACCAGCTTATGTAGATAGATCAACTACTATAGCAATTGTTTTCCCTTTTTCAACCACTTATTTCTTCTTTTTGTGGACTGTGATTACTACCTTCATTTCATTTCTGTCCTCTCATTGTGACAGTTTGGTACATGACTATCCCCCTTCTAAGTTTCATCCTTGAATGTCACCAATTACCACCTTATTGAAAAATCAAATGTTTCTTTCATACCTTCTCTTCTTTCTATTGTACACATTGTGTATATGTATTGTATGATTTCCTTCAGCTCTTCTCTCCACCCTCAAATTATTTCCTTCTAGAACTGTAGCTCAAATCATTCTGGTTTAGAATAGCTTTATCTCAAACTGGATAAGCTTGGTTAGAAACGCTTTATCTTGAACAATCTAAGTTTGGTTTGCTAAATTTGGGGCAAGCCACTCAAGCTGAGGTTCTGAGTATTCTAAGTCATATATTCAGGTCATAGATTTCATTCTTTTACATCTGGAATATACCTTCAAATGATGATGGTTTCTCTCCTGAAAGGAGATAGGGTCTTGTGTGCAATTTTTCAGCTGGGGGGATTATTTTATATTTGATACACATATATCAGAAGTAAACATGGATTTTAGAAACCTCACTTTTAAAAAAAATTAATTTTATTGAAGTGTAGTTGACTTACAATGTTGTGTTAATTTCTACTGTACAGCAAAATGATTCAGTTGTACATATATATATACATTCTTTTTCATATTCTTTTCTATTATGGTTTATCACAGGATATTGAATATAGTTCCCTGTGCTATACAGTAGGACCTTGTTGTTTCTCCATTCTGTATATTATAGTTTGCATCTACTAAACTCAAACTCCCAATCCATCCCTCCCCCACTCCATTCCTTCCCCTCGGAACCACAAGTCTGTTCTTTGTGTCTGTGAGTCTGTTTCTGTTTCATAGATAAGTTCATTTGTGTCATATTTTAGATTCCACACTTAAGTGATATCATATGGTATTTGTCTTTCTCTTTCTGACTTACTTCACTTAGTATGATAATCTCCAGGTCCATCCAAGTTGCTGAAGATGGCATTATTTCATTCTTTTCTTATGGCTGAGTAGTATTCCATTGTATATGCATACCACATCTTCTTTATCCATTCATCTGTTGATAGACATTTAGGTTGTTTCTATGTCTTGGTTATTGTAAATTAGAAATCTCATTTTTTTTTTTTTTTTTTGTTTGTTTGTTTTGCGTATGCAGGCCTCTCACTGTTGTGGCCTCTCCCATTGCGGAGCACAGGCTCTGGACGCGCAGGCTCAGCAGCCATGGCTCACGGGCCCAGCCACTCCGCGGCATGTGGGATCTTCCTGGCCCGGGGCACGAACCCGCGTCCCCTGCATCGGCAGGCAGACTCTCAACCACTGCGCCACCAGGGAAGCCCTGAAATCTCATTTTTTGATATCCAATGATTCAGGCTTTTTGGCTTTCTGGGTATAGGGTTTGGGGGTCCAGGGGGAAAGTCCAACTTTGCTAAAAGTAATCTAAGTTGAGTTCTAACTTTGTCCCATCCATCTTCTCTTACTTTAGAGGGAAGACCACCAAACTTCCTGTATTTTACCATAAGAACTTTAACAACAATATCCTTACTATACAGGCACAGACTATCTGCTCAAATATTAGGTAACATCTTGCATATTTCTTTTCTCCATTTTGTGTATACTCATTGTGGAGTTACTTATTTTGGGAATTGAATATCCCTTGAAGGTTATCAAATTTATTATAGATATAGTTACTCTTTGCCCTTCTCTCTTTAGAATTACAAAATTTTGCATTTTTAAGTGATTCTGTAGGTTTTGCTTACTGACATAGTAAAGAGATTTGGGTTATGTCCATATAAAGAAAAAATAAGTGGTTGAAAAGAGGGGAAACAGTTAATATGGTCATTTATCTATCTATATGGCAGTAAATAACTGGTTTGTCAGACTTCTATTCTCAATTGATTCAGTTATCATTGTAAAATATGGTCTTAGATATCTACCAGCTGATGATTAATTTCTGATTCATAATGCTGCCTCTTCTGACAACTTGCTCTTAGAAATTTTCCAATAGAAATGAAATCTTGAAAAATAAGTATTAGCTAATTTGAAGATCTTGGAACCCAGATGAAGGACATAGAGACAATTTATATAATGAGGCTCCAGTTTATGCAGCTTTAAAAGACTGTACAACATTTGGGTTCTGGAATTCTTAAGAATATGGTTTCGACTTGGATTTGGTAGTAAATATCCACATTTACATTCATTATGTATAATTATTACTCCAGTAGAGCCGGTGAGGTCTGAGTTTTATTAGCCATGAATAACGAGTGAAAAAAGAGATAACACATGTAAACACACTTAGTGAACTGTAATTTCTATGTATCTGTTAACAACAACAGTTACTGTTTTAACAGACAGGCTAACTCTCTGTAGTCAGTGGAAGAAGCATGCAGTCCGTGGCAGCTTCTATCAGTCAGGATGCAGACAAAAAATAAATGACTCGCTTAAACCAAGAAATAGAGGAGAGCTTAATGAAAGGACTGTTTACAAAGATGCATAGAAAGTAGGCAAGGTCAAAGTGAACCAGTAGGGAATGATGCAGCACAACAGAACTAGCAATAGTAGGGAAATACCACCTCCCTAGGTCTGAAGCAACAAGACAAAGGGAGAAGTTACCCGAACCCAGAGAGAAAGTAGCTGTAGGAGTCTTTTTGACGGTGTTGTGGTCTTTAGTAGAGGGAAAAAGTCCAACCATGGTCAAGAGAACAGATACCTAGTCTCACTCTCCTCTCGCTCACTTTGATCTACTAGTGTCTCCCATTGGCTGGACCCAAATGGAGGCCAGAAGACAACACAGCCCATTGGTGCACTTCATGTACATCAGCCTCTGGAACACAAAGTAGGGAAGAGAAGCATCGAGTGAATTTGCTCTGGAAGAGCAAGTAAATACATCCAGTTCACAGGCTAGGCTGATATCTATGGCCTATAACAATTCATTTGGAGTCAATTAACTTTTATTGGCCTGGATAACATCACTCCTTCCTTTGAATGTCACCAATTACTTCCTTCTTGACAAATGTTTCTTTTACTCTCACACTTTCTTTTCTTTCTATTGTACATACTGGATTATCTCACCTACATTTTTTCCACGCAAGTCATTTATTTCTAGAACTATAGCTCAAATCTTCATTCCAGTTCAGAAAAGCTGTATCTTGAATTGGATAAGCTTGGCTTCCTAAATTTGGGACAAGCCACTCAAAGGGAATTGAGGTTCTACCTGATGCTTCCCTCCCAAAAGAATATGTAAAACTTAGAAGAGATCATTGCCTTGGGTAGACAGTTGAACCATGACTTATGAAGTCTATGACTACTGTGAGTTAGACGCATGACAATATTGGTAGCATGCCAAAGTACACAATACTTGTCTTTACAGATCACTATCCACTGTACCAACATCTCCTGAAACCGTCTGGCAAATGGGGAAAAGGAAGAAAAGTCATACATCTTAAATTTACACAGAAACTGCTGTATCAGGAAGTGCTAAGCTGTTAGAAGATTCTGAGTCTTAAAAACACATGCAGCCATATTAGCTTTATCTTCATGTGAACAGAGTCCATTGCATGATGGCTCTTGTTGAGTGAACCAAGATGGCTTTGCCAAGATGCGATTACCTTGAAGGAGGAGTAATTTGGCCCCCGCTTTCTCTTCAATCTCATCTTTCGTTATTCCCTCTAACACCCACAGTGCACATGCACGCACCAGACACACACCCTCAGACAGACACACTCCACCCCACCATACTAAGCCTCCCTCTTAACTCTGTTTTGTACATGCTGTTCCTACTGCCAGGAACACTCTTTCTGCTCCTTGTATTTTTCTCCTCCCGCCACTCACCATATTATATTATATTTGCTTACTAATGACATTATGCTGTGAACACCCTGAGAGTAGGGGCTATTTCTTACTTATTTGTCATTAAATCTCCAGGACCTTTTCCAGTGTTTGGCATATAATAGCTTCTCATTATCTGTTGAATTAATAAATGAATGAAGGAAATAGCAATGGGAAAAACTTTACTCACTGATATTTATTCTCAAGTTAGTTCTGCCTAGGATGATCTCATTTGTAAAGGTGAAAGGAAATTGCAAAGTGCCTGAATAGCTTACAAATACAGTGTAGGTCCCAAATAAGCAGCAGAACAATAGCCAGCCTGTTGCATTGTGAGGGCTCCAGACTTGTGAGACAATGGTGAGGAAACTGGCTCTGCCAGTGCCGTCCAGGTTAGATGCCCATCAGAATCCCTTCAGGTTACTTATCTCAATTACTGAAGCCAGGCCTTCTGCTTCTCAGACCTTCTGAGTCAGCACCACAGGGGGTGTGTTCTGAGAGTCTGTGTTTCAGCATCTGCCCCCACGAACCCCCAGGTGGTGGTTCTGGTGCACACTCTAGCAAGAGAAGCTTTGCTTGACCTCCCTGAGGACTTGTGATCTTGCCATGGGCATGAGTCATTAACAATCGTAAGTTTGTAAATGATATTTGTAAATATTCAGTTTTACGTTTTAACTTTTTATGACTTGTCGGCTTTTCCCTGGGGAGATGTTTAACTTTTGTTTGCTGTTTTGTATTGCAGGGCCTTATTCACTTGATTAACTTTTAATCGAAGAATCACACTGAGCTACTTCTGGACTCTGAGTGGAGACAGCGCAGGACTGATTTCCCGGTGCAATTCTTATTAACGCACTGTCTCTGTGGTCCCTGCGGATCACCAACTTCCTCATCCTCCAATTATATTTATTCTGTGGAGAGGAAGGCAGAAAGTTGGGGAAAGGTAAGCACAGCTGAGCAGTGTTGAGATATGCTGGGTAGCAGAATGTTAAAACCTCCTTTTGCATGTCTGCACGTAGGAATCTACTTGTGTGTTTCCATGGAATCATCCAGTATAGTTCTGCCTCTTTGTTTTCACAATCACTTGCTTTTATTGGAAAATTGTTTATTCTAAAATTAAGCATTTAACTTCAGCCGAGACCTCTGCTAAAACTTCCTAATATGCATCCCAGTCTTGAAAATGATTGTTAGAGTCATTTAGTTAGATGGTTCTGCTGATTCTTCTATTTAGGCTTGTTACTGAAGCCAAGTGAGTCATTTTCTTATTATAGCTCATTGTAACTTAACAGATGATCTTCAGAATAGTCAACAGACCGTTCCTGATGCTCACCTGGGGGCTTTGCTGTTTCTTCATGCGAATCAGATTTTGAATTTTGTACAAAGCTGCACGAAAATGTTAGATATAAAAGAAGCCTGACATATAAGATTACGGAAGGATAGTGGATTATTACCTACTTCTATGTAACAAATTTCCACAAAGTTAGTGGCTTACCACTCATTTCTTAGCTTAGAGACCCATAGGTCAAAAGTCTGGCAGGGGCTTGGCTGAGTTCTCTGCTTAGGGTCTGTACAAGGCAGAAATCAAGGCAGTGGCCTTGTGGGAGAGGGGCATTTTTATCTGGAGGAATCTACTGCTACACTCACTCAGGTTGTTGGCAGAATTCAGTTCCCTGCAGCTGTGGGACTGAGGTTGCCATTACTATGCTGGCTGTTGGCTGGGGGTCTTTTTAGCTCTTAGAGGCAACTATCTAGTCCTTGCATGGCACCCTCTCCATTTTCAAGGCGAGCAATGGTGCATCAAAATTTCTTTCATGCTTCAAATCTCTCTGGCTTCACTGTCTGCTACCAGCTAGAAAAAATCCTGCTTTTAAAAGGGCTCATGTGATTAGGTCAAGCCTACCCATATATCCTCTATATCTTAGAGTCAATTGATTTGGGACTTTACAACTTAAAAATTCCATTACAGCAGTACCTAGATTAGTGTTCAGTTGAATAACTAGGGGACAGAAATTTTGGAAATCCATCTTGGAATTCTGGCTAAAACAGACAGGGACAGCATTTAAATGATAAAACAATTATTATAGTTTATAAATATATGTAATCTATATTATATATGCAACCTATATTATTCGATTTTAATTGGCTGATAATAGGCTGCTATCTTTGGGAAAAATACTAGTTGTGACAGTATATAATATCATTTGTATATTATATGTAAGCCAGAAATTAGGGTACAAGAATGTAAGATCTTTTACCAAATTTAAAGGTATACTTCCCCTTGACTTTTTTTTTTTTTAAACATCTTTATTGGGGTATAATTGCTTTACAATGGTGTGTTAGTTTCTGCTTTATAACAAAGTGAATCAGCTATACATATACATATGTTCCCATATGTCTTCCCTCTTGCCCCCTTGACTTTTGAACGAAATATTTCATCTCTACAGGCAGGACTTTCAGGTCATGTAAATGCTCACTTCAATGCTGAAATCTCCTAGAAATTTCCCAGTAGTTACCTGCCAGGCATGAGGACTCATTCTTTCCTAAGTCTGTTGCCCAGTATCAAGAATTCATTTATGGACCAAGATAGCTAATACAAAATTCCCATTCTGATTGGCTTATATTATGTTTAAAACAAGTAACATTTCGTGAGAAGTCCTTTTCCTGACCACTTCCACAGGCCAGCTAGCACATTGTGTCAAAGTTGTTACTAAACATATACATTTTTTTTCTTCAGTAGCATTGAGTGACAAGTAAAGGGGATCTGTTTACGATAATGTACTTAAAGTCTGTGAGAGAAAATAGTTTTTACAATGAGTAGAATCATAAGAACTGGGTCAAAGATTAGCACGTATGGTTGAACTATGGATTTGCATATTGACCTTGGGACCAAGAACAAAACTATAGCAAGGTGTGCAAAGAAGAGGGGAGAATCAGCAGAAGGATAAGACCAGCAAAGTGCCAAGGGGAGGATGGCTAAGGATAGCTAAGGGCTGGGATGAGACGAGCTGTCCAAACTGGCCAGAGTGAGGTTGTGCTTCTATATCTGGGCACATCCTGAAGCTTGAGTTTGAAGCAAGGCAATGAATGAAACTAGAAAGAATGCAGAAACCAGGAGAACACAGATAATGGAGATCAGTGGATCTTCACTTCTAATAAAACCTATCATCTCCCTTTCTAAAAAAAAAAAACACACACACATACAAAACCACACATACAGTTTTGTATTTAATTCCGGATCCCATAGGAATTGGGACTCTGTACAAATGTTTAGGTCAGCAGTCACCCAACACAGGCTCTGGATTAGATGCAGACCCAGAATTCAGGGACAAGCCCTGAAACCACCTACAGAACCATAATGGGGCAGCAATCAGCACCAGGCACCGCTATCCTTGATTCTGAAGTTACCCTCTTCGTTCACCAAGAATCTTATACACTCTGGTCATTTAGAAGTCAATCTTACAGCTGGACCCCTGCAAGGTTTAGAAGGAGTGAGATTACAGAGGATGGACTTATGCATGTCAGATAGGAAGAAGGGTGAGTCCTAACATCTAGATTATATTCTCAAGCAGATATAATGGGTACTTAAACTGGAACTACCTTTCATTTTTTCCTTTACAGATTCTTATCCTCCTCACACATTTCTGGCTCCTTTATGATCTAATTCTTAAACTTGCCCATCTGAGAAAACTGTTAAAAGTCTTTTTAAGCTGGATGTTCACACAAGCTTATTTAGTTTATATTCCTGAATTATTTAAATAACTAAAAAAGAGCCTCAAGAAATTGTCAAATGAAATAGATACCTAATAATTGATGAAATACAAATGACTTTGAACTAGAAAGACAGAACAACAGCAGATTTAGCCTCCAAGGGAAGATACTCAAGAGGAAGCATTAGAAAATATCGTTTGGGGTTTGTCTAGGGACATTTGTCAAGAAGTCACTAAAGTTAGAGTTTTAAGATGGCACTGTCTTCTCTCCCTTTTATCAAATCTGTAGCTGGAAAAACTAGGCCAGTTGAGAAATTCATTGATTATGAGTATCTACACTGCGTCCAGAGAGGCCTGAGAATTATCCACATAGCCTGTTCCACCAGGGTGGACTCTCCCGGGCCATCTACATGTTACACTCACACTAGGGATTCAGTGTGTCAGTTATTCTCTCTGACTGGTATCACCATCAGTGGTTAAAATTTAGCTTCAGGAAGGAACAGTTTGGGGAATTTTGGTTCACTAAGCATGCCATAGCTGTCATAACTGAAGGTTAGTCTGTGTTCTGAGCTCAGGTTCTCTTTAGGAAGGAGACATTGCTACTGATGAGGAACATCCTGAATGCTTGGGACTCCTTCTTAGGTAGGGGACTCATGTATAAGGACAGATCAAGAAAGAGATTCCAGAAATGAGGCTGTGTTGGGGAAATCTATTACTAACATGTTTGGAAAGATTCAACTACCCTTCTAGTGAGGAATCAGTTGCATTGAACATGACCTAATTGATTATAAGTGGCAATTATAATTCATAAATCATTTAATATTTGGTTGTCATCCTTTCTGTGTAGGTGAGCAGGTACATGATTATAGTCCTAAGCCTCATATGTATTCAGGATGCAGAGTGTTCTTAGCTGCAGTATTTCAGTGATGGTTATAACTCTCTGACGTAGGAAGGGACGTTATTAATGTTGTTATCTCTAACAGATGTATAACTGGGGCACAGAGGGATAAAGTAACTTGGCCAAAATTACAGATGTTGTAAATAACAGACCTGGGACTTGTACCCTGTCTCCTTACTCTTGCATGCCTGTAGAGGCTCTTCTCTGTCACCATCCTCAGGGAAGGTGCTCTGTGATTGGTTTTTCCAGAAGTGATGATAAGATTGTGCTTTTTAGTGGTGCCTTGGGAGCCCCATTAGCAATACCCATGTCAGGAGTGAGTGGCACAGCCTGTGCACCTCGAATGGGGCTTTTCTTCAGGTGGCAATTAACTGGCATATCATTATGATCAAAATCATGTCCTATTCAACTTTAGTAGATGAATGCAAGCCAACCTCACTGAAATGCCTAGAACAGTGCCTGGCACTTGATAGACACATAAAAACATATGTTGAATTCACTGTTATTAGTGTTACATATATGATTGAAACTTTTATAAAGTAGGTTTAGTCAGAAGAGTTTATTCATTAATCTGTGCTTGGCATTGCTCTGGGCTCTAGGGGTTCAATGGTGAGACAAAGGTTCCTGCTCTCATGGAGCTTATTGTCTAGTACAGGGAAACAGATATTTAATAAGTAAGAAAATGTCATAAATGGTGAGTGATCCAAAGAAAATTTAAATGAATCAGGAAATAAAATGACAGGCCAGGGAGTGGGCAAGCATTTCAGAAAATTCCCTTCTGAGGTGGTAACATGTGTATGACATGTGTGCTGAGGTGGTAACGTGTGCTGAGACCTGAATGATATGATGGTGCCTGTTGTGCAGAGATCTGGATGATGAGATTTCCAGGACAGGACTCTTAGAAGTTAATAAGCTGGGTGTGGGTTTTTTTTTCAACATCTTTATTGGAGTATAACTGCTCTACACTGGTGCATTAGCTTCTGCTGTATAACAAAGTGAATCAGCCATAGGTATACACATACCCCCATATCCCCTCCCTCTTGCATCTCCCTCCCACCCTCCCTATCCCACCTCTCTAGGTGGTCACAAAGCACCGAGCTGATCTCCCTGTGCTATGCAGCTGCTTCCCACCAGCCAGCTGGGTGTGTTTGAGGGAACAAAAACCCCAGAGGACCAGTGAAGTTGGAGTGTCCTAACTGAGGGGACAAGGAGAACACAGGGAGGATGAGGAGCTAGTCAGGGCCTTATGGACCATGATAGGAATTCGAAATCTGTTCTAATTATACTCAGAAGTTGTGGGAGGGTTTGAAGCAAGGTAGTCATAAATCTGATTTATAGTTGAGATGATTTAGACTCTTGTGTCATGAGTGGACTGTGGGGGGCAAGGGAAGTGGGTTCAAGTGAGGGATGTTTTTGGTGGGGCAGAGAGAGTGTCAGTGGAGGTGGTGAGAAGTGCTTGGGTTTGACATGTGCAAACTAGAGGTAGGACTTGATGTGATTGACTGCAAGGGGGGCACAGGGGAAGAGATGAATCCAGGATGATTCCTAGGGTTTAGGCTTGAGCAACAGGTGGCTGGTTGTGTCATCACTGGAGGAGCAGGATTTGTGTGTATGGGGTGGGGATGGAGAATCAAGAATTATTGCCCAAGACACAAATGAACTTATCTACAAAACAGAAACAGACTCATAGACATAGAGAACAGACTTGTGGTTGCCAAGGGGTGGCGGGGGAGGGAGAGGGATAGAATGGGAGTTTGGGCTTGGTAGATGCATAGATGCAAACTATTATATTTAGAATGGATAAGCAACAGGGTCCTAATGTATAGCACAGGGAATTAAATTGAATATCCTGTGATAAACCATAATGGAAAAGAATATAAAAAAAGAATGTCTATATGTGTATAACTAAGTCACTTTGCTGTACAGCAGAGACTGCCACAATATTGTAAATCAACTATACTTCAATTTTTAAAATTAAGAAAAAGAGAATTATTGCCCAAGAGCATCCTTGCCACCAAGAAAACTCTGCCTGTGAAGGGAGAAGCTGAAGAACGGGCAGAACTAGGATGTCAGAAGGTTGAGGCTTTCTTTGATCTCTCCCTGTTGCGGTATGTAGGTCCAGGAAATATATTCTTAACGCTTTCTGTCTATTTCCTTTCTTAAGGAGGCGAGGTTAAATACATAAAAGTGCGTATGCACAATACCCTTCCCCAAGAGTTTTGAGCTCCTCGGGTTTCGGTGTTATACAAGTGTAACTGGTTTCCCCAAAGGTCACGCAGTGTATCTCCTCGAGAGTGATTTATGTTAGCAGCTCTGATTGTTTATCTCTTCAGCAACTCTGCTGCCAGGAATAGAAAGAAAATCCTGAGACATCTTATTCTTCATTAGGTGGCAGGGGAAGTGGTTTAAAGTCCCTGTCAAAGTTATTAATTAGCCACTTAGCTCAGTTCTATACTAAAGTGTAAGGAATTCTTTCTCCTCATCTTGTAGGAATATTGAAGAAAGCAAAATATATAAAATAAGCAATATGAGTGTGTAGGTTACTGAAAAATAATACTTGTCTCCTCGCCACAGTTGTCTCCACAAAAGTAAGTCAAGGCTTTGAGCATCCATTAACAGTTGGTTATAATTTATTCAGCCATTCATTCACTGTGGTAAAATAAGCTGTCACCAGGAGATGATACTTGGGGGCCAAATGACTTCCCTGATTTCATCAAAGACGCTAGATGGTCTTTAGACTGGTGCTAATAATAGGAGTAATGAGTGAAGTCAGTCAGAATGATTATCCCCCATACACTGATGTGGAATATTTAACACTCAAAGACCGCCAAGCATTTTTAAGACCCTAAACTTGTGAGACTTGACAGCTGAGAATTTGAGGCATTGAAGAGGTGGAGGGCTTATCTAAAGTTAGGCTGGAATTAGACTCTGAAGAATCTAAGTCTATTGTGGGTAAAAAAGTGGAAATTTACTTCCAATGACTAATGACCCCACCTCCCTTATCTGAATCATTCCCCTCCCCAATGGACCAGGGCCTTAGTGTGTGCACTTCCTGGACCTCTCATTTCAGAAGAAAAGGTTATAATTAATGAATTCATGATTGAACCAGACTGGTCACAATTTAAAATGTTATTCCTCCAGACAGGATTCACATTTTTAAGAGTATATACTCAGGGAAATGCTTAGCTTAAGGGGAAAAAATGAGTCTTTGATAGTGGACTTTTAGTCACATGACGAATCAAAGATCGCCAGCTTTATCATTGTTAAGACTGGTCCTGGTGCATCTTCCATTGATTCTCTGAGGCCCAAGAACAATAGAGACCGAAATCTCCACCCCACCACTTGTAGGGCTTTCTGTAAAACAAAAAGAGTGTTTTTACTGAAGCACCCTCTATTAAATATTATTTACATACATGTATTTTAGAAAAATAGTAAAATGTTTCTTTCTTAAATTCTTTCTGCCATGCTTCCTCCTTACCTAAATTACCTCCTACCTTATTTTACCTCCTCCGTACATAAATAAAGATAGCTGGTTAAATTAAAGCCAATACCTGGCTGTGCGTCAATGACTGAGAGCTTACTTCAGCATGGTGGGTCTCAAACTTGAGTGTACAATGTACATCAGAATCATCCAAAGAGCCTGTTAAAACACAGGTTGCTGGACCCCATTTCTGGAGTTTCTGATTTAGGATGTCTGGAGTGGGCATTGAGAATTTGCATTTCTTGTCAGTTCTGAGGTGATGCTGATGCTTCTAATCTGAGGACCACATTTTGGGGTCTACTGGCCTAACCTTCACTGTCATCTGACTCCCCTCATTTGAGTCTCTGTTGGAATAATGAAGAGTGGATGTTACAGGAACCAGAACTTTTCACTTTGAACCAAAGGACCTTAAGTCTCAAAACCTAATCCCTAAATTATTCCCTACCTTAATTTTGTCAAGAACATCTATTTCACATGACTTACTTTTTAAGAGTTAAGAATTGTATTCACCTAGACAACTCTCCCAACTTGTTATAATACCAGTTCTAGAGACCCCACAGAGCTCAATCAAATGTACTTCTCTGTCTACTCATGGACTGAGTTTCTCTGACATGTTGGAAACTTGTGTTATCATTCGGTTTAAAAATTAAATTGCAAACTGAGCTTAAGGTGTGTCAGTACTCTTTAGTGGGTTGATAAAGATCAAATTACCTGGTGTCACAATTCCCTTCAGCTGCTTGTGATATAATTTACTCAGGAGCTATTTCAAATGTCACCTTTTCATGAACCCTTCCCCATTTCTCTCAGGCAAGAGGGAGCCTCCCTTGCAAGGTCCACACTGCACTTAGTTCACACGCTGCTGTTTATCACAGGGAACTACAATATATTAAATGACTTTGCTTTTTTGTTTGTTTGTTTTGACCATGTCACACAGCATGTGAGATCTTAGTTCCTCGACCAGGGACTGAACCTGGGAAGCATGGAGTCTTAACCACTGGACCGCCAGGGAAGTCCCTCAGAGGGAACTACAGTATATTCTACCACAGGTCTTTTACCTTTCAGTAGATTGTGAACTGTTCAAGGAAGGACCAACTGTAATTTTTTGTAACACCAGGGCCAATTATAATGCCAAGTATGTAATAGATAAATAAATGTTGCTAAATGAATGGGATTTTTAAAAGTTATTGTGAGGCAAACATTGATCAACAGCAGAAGAGGAGAACCACATTCTATCAATAATAGTATACCATTTCCCTTTTGGACTAAATAATAAACTCAATAACAGATACAGCTGATTAATCTTGTGGCTGTTTTGAAGTATAAAGATGAGTGATGAATGAACTGGATTCGACTATTAAAATGGTGACATTTATTATAAAACTAATATATGTTTATTGTAGGAAATCTGAAGAATACAGAAAGGATGATATTTTAAAAGTCACCCCTGGTTCCACACTCAAATTCAATAACAAATATATATAGTTAAAACAGAAGTCCCTTTTTTGTCTCCTTTCTCCCTGGATATATCATGTTAATGATTTGGTTTACCAGTTTCACATAGATGAGATCCTATTTATACATTGTTCTCTCACTTGACTTTTCACTTAATATTCTATATTTTGATTACACTGGGTGCCAATATCATAAATTTACATTTTATTCATCTGCTTACTGTCAGGATGAGAATATTCTCGTGTTTCTGCATAGTTTGAATTCCTAAGCAAAGGAAACTGACAAGCTACAGAATGTCTCCATTTTCCCAGATCCATTTGCTCCTCACATTCAAGGGTTTTAGACCTGCAGCCATCTGCTCCCATCCAAAGAGTAATAAACTTATCTCCTCCAAACTGTGGAAACATTCCAAGGTTGTAAACTTAGAGATATTTGTCCTATCATCCCTCTGGAGACATTTATTTATATTCCAAAGGGAAAGAGCCTAGCATACCTTCCCTTTTGTTCCCAAGTAGAGTTTGCTTATTTTAAGGAACAAAGGTTTCTTTCTTTCTCAGGAGAGAAGCAGGGTGAGCAGCTGTTCCAGATTCATGTTTATGGGGTTCCTCACCACATATGTGGGATGACATCTGTCAGCCTCTCATTCTATCATCCCAAAAAGGGGAGGAATTTGGACAAGGGGGAGACACTGTGGTTATTGTAAGTAGTAATCTGTCCCTGCCCCAGAAAATTTTTGTCTATTTTTAGGATACTATGACTATATGTAGATATTAAAAACTGATCACTTGTTATTTTGTGTAATGGCCATACCTAAGTTATTTAACACTTTTTCTTCTTGAAAGCATTTAAGTTGTCTATATTTTTCACAATCACAAATCATGCTTCATAAACAGATTTCTGTAAGTCTGATTCTTAGAAGTGAAAATGTTCAGTTAAATGACATGTGCATTTAAATTTTTGTCAGATGTTATCAAATGGCCCTCCAAAAAGGCAACACTGATTTATACTTCCATCAACTGTGTATATTACCAGTTAAAAAAATTTTTTTAAAAAATATGATTGATAAAAATCACATTACCTTGTTCCAATATGCATTTTACTCTTCACTAGTTGGGTTAAGAATATTTTCTTTGTTTATTTTTCATGTATATTTCTTTTTTTCTTCATTGCTTGCTCTGGTGCTTTGTTCATTTTCTACTGTATTGTTTTTCTTAGTGATGCAGAGATCATTATATAATATATTATGAGCATTGATGTTCATCTGCTCTATATATTGTAAATATTCTCCCTCTGTATTTTGCTTGTTTTTGTTGTTTATTGTATTTTGTGTATGGCTTCTATTGCTATATCAAAATTTTAAATTTTATGTAGTTCATTTATCAATCCTTTCCCTTATGGTTTCTGAGTTTTCTATCTATCTTATTGTGAAATGAATTGTAAATAAACCCCCTTGGTGAAATTCCAGCCCCCTTGCAGTATGCCTTTCATGCTAAAGACTAGAAAGTAGAAAGGCTAGAATGTAAAAGACTACATTTTATAAAATCCATCAAAGCTTGAATTCTACACGTGAGCTAGTAATTCCTAACAGACAAGCACCTTCTCCCCAAGATTTAGAAGATGGAAGTGAGGTGGATCCACGCCTGTGCTATTCTAGCTGGTTCCACAGGTGGGCATGGTGGAAGGGGCACTTGGTTTTCAGAGGCAACAGTAGTAGAAACCCCAATTCCTGGTTTTTACTTTCATGAATATCAAGAAACAAGGTGGATGGGGTGATGGGTTCAGTTAGCTTGTATGGGAAAGGCTGAGGTGGAGTGGTCCTTTTGTAAAAATTTTAATTTTATATTGGAGTATAGTTGATTAACAATGTTGTATTAATTTCAGGTGTATAGCAAAGTGATTCAGTTATACATATACATGAATCAATTTTTTTTCAAATTCTTTTCCCATTTAGGTTATTACAGAGCATTGAGCAGAGTTCCCTGTGCTATACAGTAGATCCTTTTTGGCAGTCTATTTTAAATATAGCAGTGTGTACATGTCAATCCCAACCTCCCAATCTATCCCTCTCATCTACCCTTCCCCCCTGGTAACCATAAGTTTGCTCTCTAAGTCTGTGAGTTTGTTTCTGTTTTGTAAATAAGTTCATTTTTATCATTTTTTTAGACTTAAGTGATATCATGTGATATTTGTCTCTCTCTGACTTACTTCACTTAGTATGATAATCTCTAGGTCCATCCATGTTGCTGCAAATGGCATTATTTCATTCTTTTAATGGCTGAGTAATATTCCATTGTATATATGTACCACATCTTCTTTATCTATGGAGTTGTCTTAAAGTTAGCCGATTCACCCACTTTCTGATCATGGAGTTTTCTGATCACAGCAGAGTTAGTTATTAATAATTTTGGTGGGCCAGATCTGCAGTGATGTTCTAGAAATCTTTTTGAAAGTTCTACTTAGATCTTGCTCCACAAATCCCTTCTAATAATTTTCAAAGCTTTAGGTTCTCTGTATTTAATTTTTTTCTACTTAAGCCAGATAGAATAATTTCTGTTATGTTCAACTGAACCCTGATTAATATACTTGGCAATGCCTCCTTAAAGTTGGACACTCATTCTCATATTTTCTTCTAATACTTTTGTAGTTGTAGTTTTTCATTTAAATTGCGACTACATCTGGAATTATTTTTGTGTTTGGTGTTGGGTAAAGATATAATGGATAGTTATTAGTTCCAACAAAATTCTTTGAATAATCGATTATTTCCCGTGGATTTCAAATGTTACATTTATCTTACATCATATCCCACTATACAGATAAAGGAGTCCATTTATGTCCTTTATTTTATTCTATTATTTATTCCTTGAAAGACTTGTCTATTATTTTAAGAAATACTACAGTGTTTTAATTACTGAAATTCTCCAACGTGTGCTTTGAAATCCAGCATGGCAACTTACCCATCATATTCATAAGTTTTCATAATGTCCATAGATAATTTTAACATTTATATATATGTAGATGAATAAGAGTTATCTTTTTCAAGCTTCATAAAAGTCTTTTTGGGATTTTATTTAGAACTGCATTGAAATTATAGAATTTGAGAATGGACATATTTTTTATTAATAATGATAATGATTCTATTATAGTTTACATAAATTAATTCGCTTAATTCTCATAACAACCCAGTGAAGTAGATACTGTTTTCATTTCCATCTTACCAACAAGGGAGAGACAACACAGAAAGGTTAAATAATTTATCCTACTTACACAACTAGAAAAACAGTATATCCAGAAGCATAGTATGTCATTTCACTTAATCAAGTGTTTATACATTTCCTTCAATAAAGTTTTATGATTTTTTTCTCATAGGTTTAACACATTTCTTGTGATGTTTATTTCAAGATGTTTTATAAGTTTTGCTCCAGTGTGAGTGAATATTTTCCCCATTACTTTGCAGATCTGTTAATGCTGGCATGCAGAAAAGCAATTCACATTGACATGTTGCTCTTGTATTTGGCCACCTGACAAAATTCTCCTGTTCTCATAGTTTTAAAATATTTTTGCAAGTATTATATATTCACTGTGATAACTGATAAGCGAAATCCAGAATATCACACACAGCTGTGTACATATATATAAATGTGTGTGCACACACATGGATACCCAAAGGACACACATGCATACACAAGCACACATGAGCATGCACGGTATGCTGCAGAGCACAAAGGACCTCAACAGGCATCTGGGGTCTCAGCCCTGCTGGCTCAGTGTCTACATTTATTCCTCCAGCAATAGGATCCCTGCCAAATCCGAACCAGAGCAACATACCAGTTGGCTCAGGTCATTCCACACCCTTTAAGTCACTACCTCTCTGAAAACTGCAGTGTTTTCCTTGCTTGAGTTCTCAGTCGAGCTGTTATTCCTTTCAAATTCCACCAAGTCAAAGCCCTTCTCTTAGATAGTTCAGTTTAAATACCCTGGCGGGGGGGTGGCTGGTGGGAAACCAGATCTTCTAATCACAAAGACTGATTGATTATATCTAGGGCAGCCAGTACTTGAGTGTTAACTTCTCATTCACTAGCCTGGAAACACGAAAGCTCCATCCATGCTAGGGTTAGGGAGAACATAGACCATAGCTTGGTTGTCCTGTTGGGAAGGGTAACACTTTCTTTTATTCCTAGCTAACCAGTCTAAAGGAGTGGGAACAAAATTCACATTAATTTCTTACAGAGCATCCAATTCTCATCCTATTCCTAGATTACTAAATTTATTTCAGGAGTAGGATTGGGGTTTTTTAACTCCTTTTTTCAACATCAATTGCAAGATCATATAGAATTTCTCTGTTTTTCTATGTATACAAGGAATTAATACATATCCCATTGTTTAACCATTTAACCACACTTTTATTCTTATAAAAAGTCCTACCTGGTCATGATATATTCTTCTTGTAATATGCTACTAGTTTTGATTTATAATTTTTTAAAAGATTTTTACTTTTATAATTTTATGTGAAAAGGCTATTTTGGGCAGTTTTTGCTCAATTTGGTGTTAAACTAGCTTTATAGAACAAAAAAAGGAATTTTATATTTATTCTATGCACTGAAACAATTTAAATAAAACATGAAAAAACAATCCATTATTTCAAGGTTTTGTAGAACTCACCCATAAAACAGTCTGGGACCAATGCATTTTTTAAATTGTAGATTTTTTTAAATTATGTTTTCAATTTTTTTTCTAGGGCTGTTTATCCAGTTTTACATCTTTTCTGATATTATTCTAGTAGTCTATATGTCCTGAACAATTCTTTCCTCTAAAATTTTAAATTTATTGGTGTAAGTATTAGATAAAATTCTCTTGATTTTGCAATTATTATCTTTATCTTTGGCTATGTTTTTTTTTTTTGGCTATGTTTTAATTCTTATTTCTGTTCTTATTTCTCTCTTCCTCTCTGTCATCAGAATTACCAGAGGCTTATGAATTTTACTGGGCTTTTCAAGAACTAACTTTATTTTAATTAACCTAATCTGCCTTTGGGGGTTATTTTCTATATAATTTATTTCTGTCTTTATCTTTTTAAATTCCTTCCTAATTTTTTTTGTTTTGTTTGGTTCTTTTTCTATCATTGAGAGTTAAAAGTATAATGCATTTATTTTCTGTCTTTCTTGTTTTCTAGTAAATGTACTTAAGAATGTACACTTCTGTGATTATTGCTTTGGCTGCATGCCATACAGGAGAAGTGCTGTACACTCACTGATGTTCATTTTATCAGTAATTTTAGATGTGATTTCTCCTTTGATGCAAGAATTACTTAGAAAAGATTTTAAATATCTCAAAATGCCTTTGTTTTACCCTCCCACCTGTTTTTAATAGATGATTTCAATTGTGCCCTTTAAATATCACAAACAGGTAGTGAGTGTCGTTCAGCATTTCATTGTTTCTGTAGCTCGGCAACTCCCAGATATCGTTCATCTGCCCACTGAACTGTTCCTTTATCAGAGACAGATACCATCCAAAACTTTTCTGATACCCTTGTTTTTAACTAGCATGTTTTTTTAAATGGAAGCAGCTTCAATACAAGTTTAAAGCTGTTTCCTTCAAGAACTAACTCATCTTTCTCAGCTTGATATATTAAACAAATAATAGCCTGGCCTTATCCCAAATTTGTGGATATATTTTTCACCCAAGCAATTTCAGATTTCAAGAGAGACCATTTTCCTGAATAATGATGCTGATGGGGAAGTAAGGACCTCACCTTATAATGAAAGACTGATGTTGCAGCCTTGATGATGTTTTGTACATGACGACAGAGAGTGGGAATGATGCATAGCAAGTTCCTTCCTACTTCCCCACTCGTCATCAACCAGACCGTATTCTTTTCTTTCTAAGGAGATTGAGTTCTATGCTGTTGAAACTGAGTTCTTCTGTGGTGTTCCTGTGTGGTCTTTTGTAATAAATGTGCATCCCTTCAAGTTAACTAAACTCTGTGTTCTTGGAGTTCAAGAAAAATAAAATACAGTCTTCCTAAAAGAAGCAAAATGCTAGCAAAGGGTGTCATTCTCCCATCTTTCAGGACAGGGAAGATTGCCTGGCTCCTCTGTAGTTCCTCAGGGGACAGAGGGGACAGCAGCCTTCACCCAGGGGACCAAGGATCTCCACTTGCCAAGCTTGCTCTAGAATACTCAGCCTGTTCTGCTCTTCCTCCTAAGCCTTTTCGCTACTGGTCCCCAGCTGTTCCTTGGGTTCATCTCTCTCTTTCAGGACTGGCCAGAGCTGCAGCCTGCCCACACGCTCAAAGCCCAGGAGCCATTTGGCTGGAAAGTGGTGTGGCAATTAGATTGAGGTGAGGGCCAGTGAATATGAGAGCACAGAGACCAGTTCAAACCACCACCTTCCTCTCTCAGACTTTTAAGTTTTTGCCAGTCGTAATGACCATAAAATGGCATTTCATTGTGTTAATTTGACTTTCTTTAATGACTAGTAGATGAGCATCTTTTTATATGACCCTTCTCTCTCTTTTTAAAATTGCTACTGTCTATTCCTTCCCATTTTCCTGTTGGATTGTTTATTTTTTTCTAAATATTTGTAGTTCTACAAATATATATATTCTGGACTAACCCTTTGTTATTGTTTCAGTTTTATTGAGATATAATTGACATACAACACTGTATGAGTTTAAGATGTATGGCATAATGACTTGACATATATATTGTGAAATGGTTGCCACAGTAAATTTAATTAACATCCATCACCTCATGTAGATATAAAAAAGGAGAAAGAAAAATATTTTTTTTCCTTGCATTGAGAACTATTGAATTTATTCTCTTGGCAACTTTCAAATATACCATATAGAAGTGTTAACTGTAGTCATCATGTTGTACACTACATTCGGTACTTATTTATTTCATAACTGGCAGTTTGTACCTCTTGACCACCTTCATCCAATTCCCTCATCCCCCTCTCCCTGCCTCTGGTAACCACAAATCTGATCTTTTTTTTTAGATTCCGTATATAAGTGAGATCATACAGTATTTGTCTTTCTCTGACTTACTTAACTCAATGGCCTCAAGGTCCATCCATGTTGTCACAATCTTTTTTATGGCTGAATAGTATTCTATTGTATATGTATATGTATATATATCACATATATATCATATTTTCTTTATCCATTCATCCATCAATGGACACTTAGGTTGTTTCCATGTCTTGGCTACTGTAAATAATGCTGTTATGAATATGGGGGTGCAGATATCTTTTTGAATTTGTGTTTTGATTCCTTCAGATAAATACCCAGAGTGGGATTGCTGGATCATATGATAGATTTTTAAGAACTTTTGTTTGCAACCTCCATACTGTTCTCCATAGTGGCTGCACCAATTTCCATTCCCACAAACAGTGCACAAGGGTTCCCTTTTGTCCACATCCTCACCAACACTTATTATCTCTTGTCTTTCTTATGGTAGGCAACCCTTTACTGTTAATGCATCATAACTCTCAGCTGGTGGTTTATCTTCATTTTGTAGTGTCTTTTGCTGTACACAAATTTTAAATGTTAATCTAAGTAGCTTATATTTTTCTTTTTGAAGAAGGAAATAAAATTGACTGAGGATGTTCTATCTTCTCCACCGCCTCCAATTCCTAAGAAAATGTTGAAAGGGGAAAATTGATGATTCAATTCTCTGACTACAATAATAAATACTAGGCGATGTTAATAGGAAAAAAAACCCAGGCTGTTTTAACATTTTTATACAAGAGCTTTGAAAAGCTGCTTAAATGTCAATTTGCACTAAATTACAGGCTTTAAAAGGGGCCCGCAAAATTAACTATCAAGGTTATAAATCCCAAGAAAAAACGCAGACCTTAGGTCACATGAACGTCTGTCAGGACTGGGTAATTTTCACTTTAACCACTTTTTAGTTAACAGGAGTAATCTGTAAATGTTGGAACCTTATTATTTATAGGACAGGGTGGCTCAGTCATTTTGATAGTCAGAACAAAGAGTTTAAGTGTGTTGTGGATCACCTTAATGTTGTAATATTAATGGGGAAGACACATAGAAGGAACAGAGTTGAAAACAATGGATCTGAAACATTAATAGTCATGTTTCATCTACAGAGAAGGAAGGGGCCACCATGGTAACTGCTTTTATATGAAAACTCATTATCACATAAGGATACAGAGTAGACTAGAAATAATAAAGATGCTATTTTTACATTTCAAAAACAAAAGTGAATCCTTTCATACAAAAATGTTTTCATGATTATATATCTTATGGTCCCACATCCTCACCCCAAACTGCATACATAACTTGATAAAAGCATGCACATGTTTCTAGTTGACTAATTAATTTTGCAAACTTGCTTATGACATTTTTAATAATTTAAAGCAGTGGCTTTGGCTATAATTAGCATTATTTTTTATATCAATGCATGACATTGGAAAAAACCTTAAAATAATCAACCTCTGACCTAATAATTTAAGCAATTTATTTCTCTAATCTTTTTTTTTTTTTTTTTTGCGATACGTGGGCCTCTCACTGTTGTGGCCTCTCCCGTTGCGGAGCACAGGTTCCGGACGCACAGGCCCAGTGGCCATGGCTCACGGGCCCAGCCGCTCTGCGGCATGTGGGATCCTCCCGGACCGGGGAACGAACCCGTGTCCCCTGCATCGGCAGGCGGACTCTCAACCACTGCGCCACCAGGGAAGCCCTATTTCTCTAATCTTTTAAAAGTGACCTCCTGCAAGCTCCTTTCCTCTTCCCAACCCTCCAGGGCAAACTAAGCCCTATGTCATGAAATGGACCCTTCTTAGAGGGCTGGTCTTTTATTGGCTCCCCTTTGGGGAGCCAGCAGGCCAGGTGCACCTAGGGTTGGTCAGCTACCTCCTGTGTGGTTTCTGGATGATGATCTGGCACCTGATTCTACATGACCTTGACCCTAGTTCCATCTTCTAACTTCTAGACTTAATCCACCCTGGACTTGGACTTGGAATTGGACTTGGACTTGGACTCTGGGCACTGCCAGGCAGCCTCAATTGTTCTGCAGGTGGTTCTTATTTCTTCAACCCTGACATCAACCCCAAGCCAGTTCTTCAACCTGTTCTAAAAGGTGATAGGTAGCAGCTTTAAATCACTATAAAGATGTTCTTCTCTCCTAACAGTTTGTTCTTTTTAATTGGAAATGTTGACGTGTTGATGGGTATGGGGAACAAGTGTCCCTTTCGGCTCCCTTAGTGCTCTCTGTCTCTCTTAGGTAGGTTGTTTGTACCTGCTTCAATGCTAGGAGCTCTTTTCCCTCAGACAATCCAGCTCTGGGGGCGTCTCAGCTTTCAAATCAAAGGCTTCATATTCTCATCCACAGTGAGGGAAGCTCCAAATTCTCCAACCCCAAGCCCAAGCTACTCTCTTGGACGGGAAAAGAAAAATGCTTTCCTATGAGGACAGACAGGACTGGATGGAGCGGAGGTGGGGCACCCTGAGCAGGTTCCCTAAATGATACAAAATCTAATGAGGCTGTTGTCATAGCTGTTGCTGTTATTGCTGTTATCATTGTTAGGTTTTTCAGGTTGCACTCAGAAAACTGTTTTCTCTTCCAAACACACCTGAGCTTCCAGGGTAACAACAGTTAATACGTGTTAAGTTCTCTCTAAGGGCTTTACATGCAATACCTCAATCTATCATCACAGCGACCCTATGAAGGATGGTACAGGGACTACTACCATCATCCTCCCCATTTCACAGATAAAGACACCGAAGTCTAGAGATGCTGAGGGGTTGCCAAGGTCACACAGGAGGTGATGCCACAGGCATTTCAGAAGCTGCTATCAGGAGGGTCCAGGGGCCATGTTCTTATCTCCAAGACAAATGCCTTGCAGCTGAACCCAACTGCTGACTGCATCAGAACCTCTCCTTTCTTCTGTGCCCCACGCCAGACTCTTCCTTCTCTAGGGGTGAATTCTCTCTCAGGGACTCACCTGGATTCTCTTAACTTCCCTGCTTCTGGTTCTGGTTCATCAGATGAGTGACTTGACTTGACTTGACTTGCCTTGATAATGATGAGTCTTTGAACTCTGTACAGCTGAATTTGACTTGTGGTTTGAAATTTTTTCCCCCAAGAGCCTCCTTCACTCCTATGTAAATCAGAGGATGAAAATAAGTATTTACTTGCCAAGCAATTCCAAGTTCTGGCTATAGTCTAACCAGAAACTCTGCTACATGTAGGAATCACAATCCTAAAATGCAGTTACTTCTCCCTCCCTTCCTCTCTTCTTCCTCCTTTTCTTCCTTTCTTCCTTCCTGGAAGTTTTGTGTTTCTCCTACTCACCAGTCTACAGTGCAGAAACGTTACATCAGGTGAAGAGTAGCACACGGATTGCATTTTTGTGGTGTGAATATAGATTGGGTTCACTGAGAATACGAGTAGCCATCTTTACACTAAAATCAATCAATCTATTTATCCATCTATCTATTACCTATCTATTTATATCTTATTTTCCTTGCAAAGCTGATATCCAGGAGGCATATATTGGTATGACCATAGTGGTTGTGTGCAACCAGCTTCTGTCATGGTTAATTGATGTTGCATTAGTTGAAATATTTAAAATATCATTCCTGTATATGTGTACTCACAGAATTATATATCTATCTCCATTAAAATAACAAATCCATAAACTTGGAATCATATAATTTTAGATTTTAGATTTATATACTCTGAAGCATCCAATGAGAAACAAACTATCAGTGGCAGCATTTGGAAATGAGAGAGTTTTCATGGCTTATCCAAGGAGACAGAATTAATAAGAGACAGAATCAAGCCTATAACCCATATCTGCCTTGTCCCTTGTTCAATGGCACTCTGCTTTCTTTTGACAACTTCCATTAAATATCAAGGTTTAAAGAAAGATAAACATCTAGGTATACTTAGGTAAGTTGCCCTCTAGCTTTTAACAGATCTCAATCATTTTTATTCTAAGCTTTGGTTTTTCTGACCTTGGTATTTTAACTACAGCTAACAACAGTGGATACAAATACTTCAGTGTAGGACATTTTCCTCTCAATGACAGTTCTCTCATCTTCCATCTCCTTCTCCCTGTCTTCTTCCTCTTTAACATTCATAGAATTCGCATTCTGTGGAAGGCGTCTTGCTAGCATAATGTTCTCCCAGACCTGCCTGGATCATCCTTCTCCACTTGAATTCCTATACCTAACTTTTTCCCCCATACAGAAACAGCAATTCTTTCTTTTTTTCCACTTTCCCTTCCATCTAGTTCTCCTCTTTCTTTCCATTATATATTTACTTTAAAATACCGTATAATTGTTAAATTGGCTTATTTAACATTTCCTTTATCAATGCATCTTTCCTAAATTTTTTCAGTCTGTCCTTTGTGATAGATGGATTTTGAAAGACATTGGAGATACAAAATGGCAGTTTGTCCCAGGTATAACTTTTAAAAGTACATTTAAGGAAATATAATAAGATTTTGTTAAGAATTTTTTCACATATATTTTCTAGTCTGATAACTGAACTGATTTCCTATGTACAGCAGATTCCAGAACCCCTAAAATCATTTAAATCTGAATGGAAATTTTTCGTCTTGGTAAATCTTATGATTTAATTCAATTTTGGCACTTCCCATCAGTCTTTTGTATTTTAAAATCACTATCAAAATATTTATAAAGAAACTCATTTTCCTCCTTTTCACTTGAGGAAATGGAAGATGAGCAACGCCAAGCGTATAGCAACATGGGGAGAGGTGTGTATTATGGAAGAAACTGTCTGGACTATAAAAAAAACTTAACTAAATTCTATGTGTTAGAAGGATTCTGCCACTGAAAAAGATGAAGAAGCCTCATCTCTCCTCAAGGAAGGTGGTGTCATCAGCCTTTTGCTTCTAAACATAAACAAGTTTAATAACGATGTTATTTAATGATGTTGTGCATCCTTTTGAAACTGCAGGGTTGTGGTTATAAAGGTGTGCTTATTCATCAGGCATTTAAACTCTTATACCTTAGTAAACTCTGGACCATACAAGAGAAGTAGAGGACATAGCTCTTATACTTACGGATACTGTTTCTAGTTTGGCAGACAGCTACATTGAGCTTATTTAAACTCCTAACATAAAAATATAAATACACACAAAATCATCATATCAACAATCTTTTCACTAAGTGCCTGCCAAGTGTGAGATAATGATACTCTGTCCTCACTCTCCCCTTTTAAAAACTTTGTACCTTGGGCTTCCCTGGTGGCGCAGTGGTTGAGAGTCCGCCTGCCAATGCAGGGGACACGGGTTCGTGCCCCAGTCCGGGAAGATCCCACATGCTGCGGAGCGGCTGGGCCCGTGAGCCATGGTCGCTGAGCCTGCGCATCCGGAGCCTGTGCTCCGCAACAGGAGAGGCCACAACAGTGAGAGGCCCGCGTACCACAAAAAAAAAAAACAACTTTGTACCTTGTACCATATAAAAGTTTGTGTTTTGGTGTTGTCCAATTATTAGACTTTTTCTTTATCGTTTCTGGGTTTTGTGTCTTGCTTAGCAGGACCTTTCCCTTACAAGATTTTGAAACTTTTCTTTGTTTCAAATTCTTTTGTGCTTAGATATTTAATTTTATGTTTGGTAGGGAGAAGAGATTGAATTCTCTGCTGCTTAAGGTATAGCCAGTTATTATATTTAGGAAAAGTTCATCATTTCCACACAGATATTAAACATCAACCTCATCAAGTACTCCATTATGGAAATGGAATACCATGGAGCATCTGAAGAGCAATTTCTGGACTTTCTAGTCTGGTTCATTGATCTGTGTTTGTATATCTCAATGCCAATTCCACTCTGTTTTTTATTATTGGGGCTCCATAGCATATTTGAATACATGTTAGGGCAGCTCCTCTCTTATTCTTTTTATTTTTGAACATTTTTTGATACAGTTGAGTACTTTTTCTTGCAGGTGAATTTTAGAATCAGCTTGTTAAGTTACATACTCAACAAAAATCCTGTTGGGATTTTGAATAAAATTATATTAATTAAATTAATAACAATTCCCTTGGAGAAAACAATTCAAGAACAATGTGGGCCTCTGAACTTATTAAAATATAATTTTATGTCCTTCAGTTGAGTTTTGTGTACTTCATGTACTTTTTGAGTATTTTTGATAGGTGTCTTCCTATATATTTTATATTTCTTTGGCTATTATAAATGGTAGGGTTTTTTTACTATATTAAAATAATGGATTATTATATCACAAAGTTATAGATGTTTTTATACACCTATCTTATATCTGCCTATGTTACTAAACCTCCTTAAAAACTAACAAATTTTCAGTTGGTTTCTCTTGATTTTCTAGGTAAGCAACTGTATTTCTTTGTAAATAATGAAAATTTGATCCTTTTCTATTATTTATCTCATTTATCTAATTATCTAATTGCATTGGGCAGGATCTCAGGTACATGGCTGAATAGTTCTGGTAAGAGTGGACATCTTTGTCCTGTTCATGACATCAAGTGGAATTACTTCCAATGTGTTCCACTTTGGTATGATATTTGTTCTCTGTTTCTGGTAGATATCCTTTATGAATTAAGAAAATTTGGTATGACATTTGTTCTCTGTTTCTGGTAGACATCCTTTATGAATTAAGAAAATTTCCAACTATTCCTAGTTTGATAAGATTTTATTTTGTATTATTTTTAGTCAGTAAGAGATGTTGAACGTCATCAGTCTTGGGCTATAAAATTGATGACTTTTCTTTTTTCAATCTGTTTGTGTAGTGAATCACATAGATATATTAATGTTAAATTATCCTTGCATTACTGATATAAACTCTACTCTGTCAAAAAATTAGTCCATGTTTTTATTTGCAAGCAACAAAACCAACTCATGCTAAGTTAAGCAGAAAAGCAATTTATCCTGGAATCTCTGAGAAGTCAAAAGAATCAGGCTACATGGTCCAGAACAAAGCCTCACATTATTTCATAGAAGTGGTCCAGCAAAGATACACTGCAGAAACTGCAGAGCACAGATACCACAATTTTTATCACTTAAGCTGGTCAGCAGATACTTCATTTGTCCCCACCATCCTTGTGCTTGGATGTAGCCTCTACTGCCCAACAGATGGATTCTGAGCAGTCTCTGCTTCTTCATGTCAGTTGCTTTCAACTCAAAGTCTGGAGTGGTGCTCTCTGATGAGCAAAGCCTAGGTCATGTACTTCTTGCTTTAGCTTTGAGGGAAGCTGGGAAAGAAAATATGTGGCATGGGAAGCCTTTTTGATAGGAGATTGGGAATTCCCTAAACAAAGGACGGGTTGTCAGATACCAGGCAGCCCAGAAGAATGACTAATGTCCCTGATAGTTCTGACATATTACTTAAAAAAAAAACTTTTGGATTCTGTTAGATAATATTTTATTTAGGATTGTTACATCAGTGTTTTAAAATGAGATAAATGAGATTATTTATAGCATTCTGTTTTGAGCCATCCTTATTTATTTTTGATATAAAGGTAACTGTTCTTATAGAATGATATGGGAAGATTTTCATGCTTTCTATGCTCTGAAAGAGTTTATATAACATAGTAATTACCTGCCTTTTATAGATTTAGTAAAACTTATAAAACCACTTGGGAGTGGAGCCTATTTTTAGGATAGAGCTTTGACAACTCTTGCAACTATTTTTACAGTTATTGCTATAGTCACACTTTTTCTTCTCTCTGGTTTAGTTTGATAATCTATATTTTAGGAGAAAATAATTTCATCTATATTTTAAAATTAATTGGTATTAGAAATCAGTATCCTTTTACAGTATAAACAATCTCCTCTGTATTTGTAGACATATCTCTTTTCTCATTATGAATGGTATTTATTTTTTCTCATTTATTCTAAACAAAAGATTCAAAGCTGGTATCTATTTTATGGGACTTTTCAAAGTGCTATGTTTGATTTTATTGATCAATATTACTCCTTTATGTTTTCTGTTGCATTCTTTGTAATTTAACTTTATGAATTCCTTTTTCTTCTTTCTCTGAAGGTATTTTATTATTGTTTTTCTAGCTATCTGACCTGAGAAATTAACTTATTTACTTTATTTTATCCTTAAAATTATAAATTATATCAAGCAAATAGAAGAGTTTAGAGAAGGATATGTCTATATTCCTCATACAACTTAGATAAATCTTAATATTTTGCCACATTTGTTTCAGTTAATTTTTTTAAGGAATAAAATATTTCAGTCAGCAAGTCCCTTATATATCCTTCACAAGAGAAAACTACTATCCTAAGCTATCTATCATGCTTTTCTATTTATTACATTTATACATGCCCACAAGCAACATAGAGTTTATATAAAGTTTTTAAGCTTCATATAATTGGATCATACTGTATGTATCCTTTTGCAAATTGCTTTTGCTAAACACATTATGTTTAAGATTTATCTATCAAAATAAATGTAGCTCCAGTTTATAAATTTTGGCTACTCTATAGCTTCCTTTGATGAATGAGTCACAATTTATTTACAGTACCATGTTGATGAGTTTGAGGGAAAAAATGCTTTATCTGGAATAATACTAAAAGGAGCAGAAGAATGACTGTAGAAAAAGATATTAGAGTTCAGACATTGCTATAAGAGTGCAGGCAGAACTTCAATTGGCATCATGCTTGGAAATTGATGAATTTCTTTTGCTGTTTCTTTGTCAAAAGATTCAGAAATTTTTTTGTGGAATCCAAATGGAAACCACTTAGGTAATGTAATCAATGGTATTAAAGTTTATTTTTCACTCAATGGTTACAAATTTTGTAAAGCCTGTTTATTTCCAGTTTAAAATTAGAAAAACAAAAATAATTTCAAAATGGTTGGATTTTCTGAGGTTAGGTAGGGATGACTTCAAGTAATAATGGTGAATCCACTCAACTTTTGTCCTTTCAGGATGTGATGAATACCAAATTTTCATCTACCTACTTTCTTAGATTTTCCTTTTTTTTCCCCCCTCTCTCTCTCTCTCATCTGTTACACTCTAACCTGAATATAGTACAGAGCTAAAATATAGAATGGCTTGAGTTCCCTGTTCTAAGTTTAATATAGAATATTTCTATTTCCTCTTTAGTATAAAAATTGCTTTTTGATGGATTTTTACTTAGGTCAGAAACCTCAATTTAAAAATGTATGTATGTGGGTCATCTGATTTAAGGATTTGAAAACTAAAGTAAAACACCTGAAATTGGTGGCTTGTATTGTTTCACAGAAGCCTTGTTCTATAGGGTTGACCTAAGCTGGATGGTTTGTCTGTATCATGGCATCAAATCTTTCATTAAAAAATTCTGCAATGTCTACTCATCAAAATTATATATATATATATAATATATATATATGTACACACATGCATATTTATATATATTTTTTTAGATTTCAAAACAACTTCTGTCCCTAGGCATTTAGGACTCAAGAAATACATACAAATTATTAAGAATGGATTATCTTTTTTTTTAACTTTAGGCATGTTATTGTAGAGCCAAAATAAAAGGACTAACTATATGTTGCTAATGTTGGAAGACTAAGAAAAAATGGTTGACACATGGAGAATAAGAATGAGCTATAGTGCACTGAACAGATTTTGGCACCTGTCTTTTTCCCTTCTTCCCCACTCCAAGTTATTTAAAATAAATACAAAGTTTAACCCATTAAAAAAAAAGAATGAGCTATAGCATTTTGAAATGTATTATCAAAATATATTTTAAATTTGAAAACAAAACTTAAAAAGTTAGGCTCCAAGGAAAGGGGTCAGAGTATTTGAAGAGAATCTCTGCCATTCATAAGTGTTCCTCAGAGGAGATGCCAGCGGGTGAGGAGAGCAGAGAGGTGGGTTTCACTTTACTGCCTTCTCTTGGCAGCAGAGCTAAACTTGGGAGAACTCAGGAAGATAGCCTGAAGTTCCTACTCACTTCTTTGTGACTTAAATCATAGTATTGAAGTAAACTGCTGAGACTTAAGTCATTGATGTGTTGAGTGTTTCCTGTGTGTCAGGCAGCCCCTGTGCTATCTTCTGGGTATACACTGGTGAATTGAATAGATATAGGTCCTGCCCACAAAGGGATTGCCTGTCTGAGCCATTCATTTGTTTAGGTATAGCAGGAGTTTTTTGGGGTTTTTTTTAACCTCTTCTTTCTAGACTGGAGGCTTTTTACTGCTTTGCTTCTCTAGTAAAGATCTGGAAACTGTCATTTGTCTTCTGCTTAAAGGATAAATGTGTTCTCTGTCTTCTTTAGTGGTCTTCCAGAGACAGACCCAATGAGCATAACCCAGTTAATAGTAGTAAGACAGCCAGCTGGGAATGTGTACAGTGTGAGCTCTTCCCATACGCTGGCACCAGACAGACACTGGAGGACCGATACATGTTGGAGGGCTGATATCTCATCTAGTGGGCAAAATACAGTGCCCAAGAATAACAGCAAACACTTCCATAGCACTTAATATGTTCCAGGTGTAAATAACATCAAGTGTGTATTAACCTGTTTACTGCACATCACAGCCCCATGAGATAGATGCTAGAGTTTGCCTTTCTATCTTAATTCAGGAACCAAACAGATTCAAATAACACAGGATGCCCTCTTAATTAATCTCATTTTAGGGATGAAGAAACTGAAGCATGCAGAGGTTAGTGACTTGCCCAAGGTCACATGGTTGGAGAGCTCAAGGTTCAAATCCAAGTAGTATGGCTCTAGAATCTGTGCTCTAACCCCTGCACTACCACCTTCCCCACCAACCACCATTAGTCTTTGTTACTGAACTTCCAAAACACTTTTCACCCCAGTCTATTTATCCTGCCTTCAAGGCCTCAGAATGGTCCTGCCCTGGAATTGGCTGATGCCTTAGGAAGTAGCAGGGGATTTTGAATAGGATAGTAAGGATCTCTAACTATTAAGGATGGTTTGTGATTGTTGCCCTGTGGCTATTGTACAGTTTATTTGGAGAAGGCAGCGGTGAGGAAGTGGAAGAGCTTTGTGACTCCTTGGCCTTTAGGGTTATTTTTCCACTGTGACAGTGGGTTGTGTGAATTTGTATCCTGCGGGCAAAATGATGGTCATGCCTTGACCTTCAGTCTTTTTGAGTGTTCTGTTTCATGATCCCTAGCTGTCCAGCTTATTGGCCTGGGCTCTGACTCCCCAGCATCACCCAAATTTTTGATCTCTTAGACTTCTTATTTCTTCTACAGCAGAAATCAACCTGGGATCATGTACTCTTAAGGCATTGGATCGAGGTAGGGGGAGCCTGTGAAAACTTCTTACATTGTATATGGACTTTTATGGGTATGTGCATGGATGCACTTCTTTTTTTTTTCTTCAAGGTGGAAAGCCTACAATGTATTAAATTCTCAGAGGAGTTTCTGTGATATACAACCCAATTTTATAATCTGCTCATTTTTCACCTCATGTGTGTATTCAATAAGCTGCCTTAAATTCTTTTTTTTGAAGGATATATGAGACAAATATATATAATCATAACTTATTTGAAGGATTCATCGTTAATTCCTTGTGTCAGACAGACTCTAATGTTGTGCTAAGGGTTGCATTAACTATGCCCAACTTTAAATTCCTCATTTTCAGGAATGTTTAAAGCAATTGTGATCCAAGATGATATCAATCTGTAAGCATCTGTAGTCTACCTAATGGGTAAAGGATTTTGAGGTTTAAGATTGAGGGAAATGGTAGAAAAAGATGGGACAGAGAAACTTGGAAGATGACAGATTTTGAAGGAGGCAGTGATATCTGAAACAAAAGAAAGGGTGTAGGTAAAAAGATATTCTAATGGATAGAAGGTGAGATGAAGAAATACACAAGTGATGGCTCAATATTTTCAGGAAAGAAAGAAGGGGAAGATTTTAAGTAATCTGTGTGAAAAAGGGAGGGACTGGTCTTAGTTCTGATATGAACGTCTCATTGAGGTGAGAGGACTCAATAAAAGAGTAACAAAAAAAGTGGGGAGGTCAATTCAACAGTTCAACAAATTTTCTATGAGCATTACTGTGGTAGGATACCGTGTAGGCACGGGGTCACAGAAGATACAATCCCTTTTCTCATGGGTGTCACGTTTAAGAGGAAAGCCACTACCAGGTCCTGGTGGAAAGCAAGTGAAAATGAAACATTAGCATAACCCCATGACAATCTTCAACAATGTTTGTTGGATTTAGGAGGAGAGCAAGTTAAGGTCTATGAAGATTCGGCCTTGGGACTATTCAAGGCAACATTGACCTTTGTGAACATGACATCCAGACTGGGAAAGGAGATGTGTAGACTAAGGGAAAGCACTGCTCCTGTGTGGAGGGAGTGGAATAGGTGTCCAGAAAGGTGGTGCCACCTTGAAGGGGTCCATCAAAATAGAGATCTGCTAAGTGATAAGAGGCCCCACAGTTAAGCCCTGATGGTGGGTCACCGAGACAAAATAGGAAGTACACAGAGGTGGTGGGGAGTTGGCTTCCCCGCAAATCTGAGAGAGACCAAGACATGTAAGTTCCTGCTCAAGATTGAAAGTCTCTAAGTACAGGAAGACTGATTCTAGAATCATCTCCATTTCTATTGGTTTAGTTTTTTGAGACACTTAGTTGTCTATGAGCTGCCTTACTATGAAGATTCATTACCTTCTTTTCTTAGCTCTTCTTTCTTCTGGTCTGTTATCTGCCGCAGGTAAGACTTTAGCAGTAATAAGGGAAGAGCTGACATAAACGAGAAGTCTATATGAAATGGCGCAACAACCATCCATCTCCAGTGGTACTTGGTAGATGCTCAATGAATGTTTTGAATGACTGAATCGTTGTTTCTTTACAGATAACCCCTTGAGAATTGAATAGAATTTGGAGAATTCTAAGATTCCCTTTCTTTTTCATACCAGATTTCTTATCTCAGCTATGAGGTAGAATCTTAAGATTGTTTCCAAGGGGAAATTTTAAAAAGAATGATTTTGAGACCTTGAATCCAGGTCCTCTGACTTCCAGTACACCATGCAAATTTCACTGGCACTGCTTTGTTTCTCTGCCTATTATAAGGAAGGTACAAATAGTGTCCATTTCACAGACTTTTATTGTGACTCTTAAATGTGTTAATCTATGTAAAGGACCTTTAAGAAGTACTTGACAAATAGTGTTCAAGAAATATTAACTGTTATTATTATCATTATTACAATTTTTACTTCTCCATTAATTTATCCCCTTTAGTAATTTTTCCTTTCAGTTCAGAATATCCTCAATCAGGATAAGCTCAAAAAAGAACTGTGAAGTTATTGTTTATCTTTAGAACTTCAGGTGCCCATGAAGTGATAAGGCTTGATAGGGTTGAGAATGGGAAGCAAGGGATGGAGGAGAGAGATAATATCAGGAGGATCAAAACATTGATGGTACAGGGGACTTCCCTGGCGGTCCAGTGGCTAAGACTTCACCTTTCAATGCAGGGGGTGTGGGTTCGATCCCATATGCCTCGTGGCCAAAAAACCAAAACATAAAACAGAAGCAATACTGTAACAAATTCAATGGACCATTTAAAAATGGTCCACATCAAAAAAAAAAAAAATCTTTAAGCCAAATAAACAAAAAAACATTGATGGTACAAAGGTGAGAAGAGGGAGGGAGAGTTAGCATTGGCACTGGGGATTAGGCTGAGTGTTTGAGGAAGTTTTGGTGCCATTAATAGAAATGCAAATGCAGGGGAAGGGAGCTGGTTTGGGGATGAAGCCAGTTAAAATGATTTTAGAAATGGTTACTTTGAAGTGACAGTAAGACATCCAAGTGGAAATAATCTAGTAGACAGACAAGTGGAGATATGGAACTAGGAGAAAGCTTGTGGCTGAAGATAAACATTGTGGGACCTTCCTAAGAGTATGATAGTTGAGGTTATGTGAATAGATGACTACTTCAAGGGTAATTCTCCCTCTCTCCTCTCTCTTTCTCTCATGCATGTTGTATTCTGGGCATGGTGATGACAAGCACTGTGTACTAGTGGAAGACAAAGGCAACACAGCAAACCATCATTCTCTTTTTCTTTATCCCCCTCCTTCCTACTCTTCTCCCCTTCACCTTGCTCTTTCTCTATATATTTTTCTATTTTTCCTGGTCCTGTACATATAAGGAATTTTACAAATTGCATACAGTAAGTTTTTTCAAGCTAAATAATTAGGAAGAAGATTCCAGCAGAGGAAAATTAGCTTAGTAAAAAGTAATTTGGAGCAGTGATGATACTGTGCTCCAAAATGATCCCTGGGAGAGGCAGCTGAAAGTGGAGGAGAGAGGAACTCCTTGATATGGATTTCAATTAGGAATGGAGTGGTAACTCCTGAGACACTGCACTGATGCTTTCTGACCCTGTTGTCCTCACCTGCCTGGAATGGCAGGACATCCAGCAAGGTATGATCTTCTAGAATATCTAGTATTGACCTTTCTCCTAGGATCGTCCCATAATGCTGGGCTTATTCAGTCCAAAGGGAGGGTGATCAGTCTTCTACACCAAGTCAGGAGACCTGTAGTCTCTGTCAGTTCTTTCTAGAATGTATTTTTTAAAATTTGATTAAAAACTATTTTGTTCCCCTGGGCCACTGTCACTGATAATTCCACAAGTCTTTATATTTGCAGTCTCTGCTAGAACTTTGTGAAATATCTGCAAATAAATGTAGTCTCCTGTTTTTGCTTATATATCTCCTTATTTTTAGGAACTGAAGATGGTCATGTCATCTCTAGCTTTCTGGAGTGTAAAAATCAAACACTGTGTGATTCTTCAGATGGAAAAGAAAGCTGCTCTTATGCTAATAAGGAGGTTGGAATATGTGTGTTGCATCTCAGAAAACATGCAAAGCAAGTAGTCATGAAGAAATAGAAAATTAGGGAGACAGGACAATCAACTCCCATGTTTTATTAAAAAAAGTCAGTCTTTCTTTCTCTTTTTGTCTAAAGTGACATATTTACTGACAGTTTAGATAAAAGTTTGTCAAGGAATTATAATGAGAGCCAACATTTCTTCTTTAGTTCCAACAGATCAAATATTTTCAAAGATTAAGAAAACAAAAGAATCTCTGGTCTCTCTGAGTTGGGGTGAAAAGTTTGGGGGGAGTGTGAGGTTCTAGAGAGAGGACCTGAAGGGGCATCTATAGTGTGCGTATGAGATACAGAAAGGGCAGGTGGGATCAGACATTACTAAATTTTACTGTAGATTATGAAGTTTTCCCTCCCTGTTTGCAGATTTTGGTAAAGTCTTACGTTACTTTTCAATGATTATTTTGGCTCAAAAATCTTTGATTGTAATTATCATGTTAGTGTTTGTATCATAACCTGTGATTCGTTTTCCTGACTTTTTATGCCAAATACCCAAACACCACCGGGACCTGGTAAAGTAGGAAAGTGATTCTTTTAGCCTGGGATTCCTTTCCATGGCCTCTGGTGCCTATGAGGTCCATGCTATCCATAGCAAATATAATCTCCTGCTTGGCGTGCTGAACAGGGCTATCTGCCCCCAGTACCTTATCCACCAAAGTTCAATGATTGCGCTACCCCAGCTTCTCTCTGAAACCGCTCTCTTAGCCTTTTAGAAAAAAACGTGATTGAACGTATCCGATTTGGGTAAAAAAGACCGTCTGTATTTTAAATAGAAAGCTTAGTGCTTGTAGGTGAATTTTAGACTGTATAACGACAGTGAAGAATTTCAGGCAAATATGCGTATCAGTCGGGGTTCAGGCTGGAAACAAAGGAGACATTCAAAGAAGTTCCCAAAGGTCTGGGCGAGGCTGTGGTCCTCAACCAGCGCGGGGCGGTAAGGGGGGCGGGGCGGGTGAGGGGGAAGCAATGTAGGAAGAAGACTTTCTCTGATGCGCTGCACCTGGAGGCCCCGCAGGGAGGCTGGGAGGAGGAGTTCCCGGACACTAGCCCTGGAATATAAGGGAGTAGCAAAGGAAAAATTAGCAAGGTAACAACAATGATTTGTCTCATTATTAATAGAACAGGGGGCAGCAGTAGGCTAATAAATGGAAATGTTGGTCCAGATGTGCTTAGAGGAAAGAGTTTTTGTTTAAAGAATTCAGGGTGGCCCCCCGCAGGCCCTGCCTTTGGGGTCTAGGTGGCCTCCTAGAGGGGCGCTGTCCCTTCTCAGGGTCTGCCCCTCCCTAGGTGAGCCAGGTCCCCAGGGTCCCTTTGTGATGCTGATGAAGGTGCCCAGGAGGGGGATGTAACGACAACTCCCTTCCATGCCCATCTTCAGTCTTCTCGCCTGTCGCCGACCCTCAGGCCCGGCCCCAGGGGGTCAGATGTCCCTGTCTAGCAGGTCTTCGGAGCGTTGGGCGAGGCAGTCCCAGCTGCAGCACGCGGCCTCCGTGGCACTTTGCAGGGCCCTGGTCAGGGAACGCAAGCGCTCCTGGACGAAGGTAACCGTGCGGGACCCGCGGGGCTGCGGTGGGAAGGCAGGGCCCCCAGGTGCTGCAAGGGGCTAAGGCTGGGCGGGGCTCGGCTGTCGCAGTTCCCATAAAGCCCTCTCTGCCCTGTGGATTGTGGAGATTATAGCCCTGTTCCCAATGTTCTGTGCACTTTAGAAGCACCAGTGCGTTAAAAACAGGTAAAATGTACTGTTCAGCTTCTTGCTGCTATAAATGCATCATTTTTTGTTTCTATACTTAACTCTGCAGCCGCACCCCTATCTCCCTGAATTCCCAGAGATGACTGCACTAGTTTTCCAACTGGCCTCCCAGCCTCAGGCTTACTCTCAGATTTATTCTTCAGTATCCCACCAAAAAAGGGGTGTGTGTGTTTGAAGGGGAGAGGGGGAGAGAGAGAGGGATCCTATTATTTAGCTGTTTCTTAGGGGGAAGAGGCTGAATTTTATATGCACAGACTCACATGTTTACTGGTGTGTAGACTGAGTGTACACGTAGTGTCACCTACATTCTCTGGGAAATGAGTGCCAGAAATTCCCATGGACCTTGCTTTTGCTTTGGCAAGCCAGGGCACACCGAAATCACAGTCCCTGAGTCAGCGAGGCCAATAAATTAGAAAGGATGGATGGCTACTCCTACCATAGCTGTGTTGTAAGCTAGATGGAGTTGCAAATAGCACGTTCCTCACCTCCACCCCCCCACCCCCCCAAACAAACAAACAGTAAAACTGAAAAGCAATGGCAAAGGCAACCGGGCACAATGATGATAATTAACACTTACGATACTTACTCAATTACCTGTGTGAAGTAGCTAGTATTTATCACTTGTGTACTGATAAAGAAACTGAGGCACCTGAGAGGTTATAGACCCTGCAGGTTGTAAGGAGTGTTGCCAGGATTCCAATCCAAGCAGAAGCTTTAACTCATTCTCCCAAGAAAGCAACTGGAAGCAACTGTTGCTTCAAGTGTATAACTTGAAGGTATACAAGTTATATACTTGTTCCATAACTGCTGGAACAAGTTCATAGGAGGCAAAGCCAACTAGCTTGAGTAAGTAAAAGTTGGGGGTCCTTTCATTTCTACACAAGGAGACGTGTTGACCTTTTAAGTGGAGCAGTAGGAAGCTGGAGACAGCAATAGGATCTGAAGGTATTATACAGAGTAGGAACCACTTTTAAAACAGAAAAAGTACTTTTAGTCTATAATATCTCAAAATGTAATGCATTACAAGAGACTGCAATCTCTTTTAAGAAAAATAATCATGTACATTAATATCAGAAATATATCATTTGGAACCCTGATCTAGTCATATTAAGATTCAATGGTGAAGCCAAAACTTCTTATTGCTCTTAAAATAAGGCTCTGCCATGGTAATTATAAGGATGGCAATCAAACTCTAGAAATTAATATGACCAAGCTAGACAATTTATTAAAATTTTTCCCTTCCAATTTTAGGTTGTTGAATATTACACTGAACTACTGGGCATTCTAAACCAAGTGGAAATATACCAGATATACAACCCTGACATTCCTTTAGTCCTACTGATGATTTTTAACTTTCTTGCCAAAGAGTATTATTTTGGGTGGTAGTGAGATCATACTTGAAAATAGAGTTGAATTTCTAGAATGAAAAGTGCAAACTATGTATTACGATTTTCATTATTAAGTGTTGTTTATTATTATTATCCTAAGAAGTACCCATTCGTGGATACAAAGTAGGGTTTCTTTGTTTGTGATTCAGAAAAACTAGTGAGACTGGATCAGTGCCATTATTCGGCCTCCTTAAAGGATATTTATGCAGCATCATTCTGTTGGATTCACCTTTGCAAAGAATAGAACAAAATAGAAATCAAAGTAGTAGACAGAAAAACCAAATCTATCCACTCTGCTCAAAGAGTGTGCAACCTAATGACGCTGATAAACATATAAACTTTGTATTGTTAAGAGCACCAATCCTCCAGAGCAGTGCTTCTCAACAAGGGCTAAACATTAGACTCACCTGGGGAGCTTGTAAATATTCAGATGCCCTGGCTATACATCAGAATCTCTGGGGGTGTGACCTAGGTTGTACATTTTTTAAAGCTCCCCAAGCAATTTCAATGGTCAGTGAAGCTGGAGAATTAAGAATAACTGTATCACCTTATTAATGAATTTCATTCTTTCAAACCTTGAGAAAAGCCTTTTAAATATGAACCTGAATTTAAAATACATGTAAATTTCAGACAGCAGAAGCAGGAAGAACTATAATCCTTCAGCCTGTGGAACAAAAACCACATTCACAGAAAGATAGACAAGATGAAAAGGCAGAGGGCTATGTACCAGATGAAGGAACAAGATAAAACCCAGGAAAAATAACTAAATGAAGTGGAGATAGGCAATTGTCCAGAAAAAGAATTCAGAATAATGATAGTGAAGATGATCCAGGACCTCGGAAAAAGAATAGAGGCAAAGATCGAGAAGATGCAAGAAATGTTTAACAAAAATCTAGAAGAATTAAAGAACAAACAAACAGAGATGAACAATACAATAGCAGAAATGAAAACTACACTAGAAGGAATCAATAGCAGAATAACTGAGGCAGAGGAATGGGTAAGTGACCTGGAAGACAGAGTGTTGGAATTCACTGCTGTGGAACAGAATAAAGAAGAAAGAATGAAAAGAAATGAAGACAACCTAAGAGGCCTCTGGGGCAACATTATGTGCAACAATATTCACATTATAGGGGTCCCAGAAGGAGAAGAGAGAGAGAAAGGACCTGAGAAAATATTTGAAGAGATTATTGTCGAAAACTTCCCTAACATGGGAAAGGAAATAGCCACCCAAGTCCAGGAAGCGCAGAGAGTCCAATACAGGATAAACCCAAGAAGAAACTCACCGAGAAACATAGTGATCAAACTGGCAAAAATTAAAGACAAGGAAAAATTATTGAAAGCAACAAGGGAAAAATGACAAACAACATACAAGGGAACTCCCATAAGGTTAACAGCTGATTTCTCAGCAGAAACTCTACAGGCCAGAAGGGAGTGGCATGATATACTTAAAGTGATGAAAGGAAAGAACCTACAAGCAAGATTACTCTACCCAGCAAGGATCTCATTCAGATTCGATGGAGAAATCAAAAGCTTTACAGACAAGCAAAAGCTAAGAGAATTCAGCACCACCAAACCAGCTCTACAACAACTGCTAAAGGAACTTCTCTAAGTGGGAAACACAAGAAGAAAAGGACCTACAAAAACAACCCCAAAACAATTAAGAAAATGGTCATAGGAATATACATAGAGATAATTACCTTAAATGTGAATGGATTAAATGCTCCAACCAAAAGACACAGGCTCGCTGAATGTACACAAAAACAAGACCCATATATATGCTGTCTACAAGAGACCCACTTCAGACCTAGGGACACATACAGTCTGAAAGTGAGGGGATGGAAAAAGATATTCCATGCAAATGGAAATCAAAAGAAAGCTGGAGCAGCAATACTCATATCAGATAAGATAGACTTTAAAATAAAGAATGTTACAAGAGACAAGTAAGGACACTACATAATGATCAAGGGATCAATCCAAGAAGAAGATATAATAATTATAAATATATATGAATCCAACATAGGAGCACCTCAATACATAAGGCAACATCTAACAGCTATAAAAGTGGAAATCGACAGTAATACAGTAATAGTGGAGGACTTTTAACACCTCACTTACACCAATGGACAGATCATCCAAACAGAAAATCAATAAGGAAACAGAAGCTTTAAATGACACAATAGACCAGATAGATTTAATTGATATAGGACATTCCATCCAAAAACATCAGAGTACACTTTCTTCTCAAGTGAACACGGAACATTCTCCAGGATAGATCATATCTTGGGTCACAAATCAAACCTCAGTAAATTTAAGAAAATTGAAATCATACCAAGCATCTTTTCTGACCACAATGCCATGAGATTAGAAATGAATTACATGGAAAAAAACATTAAAAACACAAACACATGGAGGCTAAACAATACGTTACTAAATAACCAGGAGATCACCAAAGAAATCAAAGAGGAAATCAAAAAATACCTGGAGAGAAATGACAATGAAAACATGACGATCCAAAACCTATGGGATGCAGCAAAAGCAGTTCTAAGAGGGAAGTTTATAGCTATACAAGCCTACCTCAAGAAGCAAGAAAAATCTCAAATAAACAATCTATCCTTACACCTAAAGGAACTGGAGAAAGAAGAACAAACAAAACCGAAAGTTAGTAGAAGGAAAAAAATCATAAAGATCAGAGCAGAAATAAATGAAATAGAAACAAAGAAAACAGTAACAAAGATCAATAAAATTAAAAGCTGGTTCTTTGAGAAGATAAAGTTGATAAACCATTAGCCAGACTCATCAAGAAAAACAGGAAGAGGACTCAAATCAATAAAATTAGAAATGAAAAAGGAGAAGTCACAACAGGCACCACAGAAATACAAAGCATCCTAAGAGACTACTACAAGCAACTCTATGCCAATAAAATGGGCAACCTCGAAGAAAGGGACAAATTCTTAGAAAGGTATAACCTTCCAAGACTGAACAAGGAAGAAATAGAAAATATGAACAGACCAATCACAAGTAATGAAATTGAAGCTGTGATTAAAAATCTTCCAACAAACAAAAGTCCAGGACAAGATGGCTTCACAGGTGAATTCTATCACACATTTAGAGAAGAGCTAACACCCATCCTTCTCAAACTCTTCCAAAAAATTGCAGAGGAAGAAAAACTCCCAAACTCATTCCATGAGGCCACAATCACCCTGATACCAAAACCATGCAAAGATACTACAAAAAAAGAAAATTACAGACCAATATAACTCATGAATATAGATGCAAAAATCCTCAACAAAATACTAGCAAACAGAATCCAACAACAAATTAAAAGGATCATACACCATGATCAAGTGGGATTTATCCCAGAGATGCAAGGATTCTTCAGTATATGCAAATCAATCAATGTGATACACCATATTAACAAATTGAAGAAGCAAAACCATATGATCATCTCAATAGATGCAGAAAAAGCTTTTGACACAATTTAACACTGATTTACGACAAAAACTCTCCAGAAAGTGGGCATAGAGGGAACCTACTTCAACATAATAAAGATCATATATGACAAACCCACAGCAAACATCATTCTCAATGGTGAAAAACTGAAAGCATTTCCTCTAAGATCAGGAACAAGTCAAGGATGTCCACTCTCACCACTATTATTCAGCATAGTTTTGGAAGTCCTAGCTATGGCAATCAGAGAAGAAAAAGAAATAAAAGGAATACAGATTGGAAAAGAAGAAGTAAAACTGTCACTGTTTGCAGATGGCATGATACTATACATAGAGGATCCTAATGATGCCACCAGAAAACTACTAGACCTAATCAATGAATTTGGTAAACTTGCAGGATACAAAATTAATGCACAGAAATCTCTTGCATTCCTATACACTAATAATGAAGAATCTGAAAGAGAAATTAAGGAAACACTCACATTTACTATTGCAAGAAAAAGAATAAAATACCTAGGAATAAACCTACCTAGGGAGACAAAAGACCTTTATGCAAAAAACGATAAGACACTGATGAAAGAAATTAAAGATGATACCAACAGATGGAGAGATATGCCATGTTCTTGGATTGGAAGAATCAATATTGTGAAAATGATTGTACTACCCAAAGCAATCTACAGATTCAATGCAATCCCTATCAAATTACCAATGGCATTTTTTACAGAACAAGAACAAAAAATCTTCAGTTTTGTATGGAGACACAAAAGACACTGAATAGCCAAAGCAGTCTTGAGGGAAAAATCAGAACTGGAGAATCAGACTCCTTGTATTCAGACTATACTACAAAGCTACAGTAATCAAGGCAATATGGTACTGGACAGAAACAGAAATATAGATCAATGGAACAAAATAGAAAACCCGGATATAAACCCACGCACCTACGGGCAACTTATCTATGACAAAGGAGGCAAGGATATACAATGGAGAAAAGACAGTCTCTTCAACAAGTGGTGCTGGGAAAACTGGACAGCTACATGTAGAAGAATGAAATTAGAACACTCCCTAACACCATACACAAAAATAAACTCAAACTGGATTAGAGACCTAATTGTAAGACCAGACAGTATAAAACTCTTAGAGGAAAACATAGGAAGAACACTCTTTGACAAAAATCACAGCAAGATCTTTTTTGATCCACCTCCTAGAGTAATGGAAATAAAAACAAACGTAAACAAATGGGACCTAATGAAACTTCAAAGCTTTTGCACGGCAAAGGAAACCATAAACAAGACAAAAAGACAACCCTCAGAATGGGAGAAAATATTTGCAAATGAAGCAACAAAGGATTAATCTCCAAAATATATAAACAGCTCATGCAGCTCAATATTAAAGAAACAAACAACCCAATCAAAAAATGGGCAGAAGACGTAAATAGACATTTCTCCAAAGAAGACATACAGATGGCCAAGAAGCACATGAAAAGCTACTCACCATCACTAATTATTAGAGAAATGCAAATCAAAACCACAATCAAGTATCACCTCACACCAGTTAGAATGGGCATCATCAGAAAATCTACAAACAACAAATGCTGGAGAGGCTGTGGAGAAAAGAGAACCCTCTGGCACTGTTTGTGGGAATGTAAATTGATATAGCCACTATGGAGAACAGTATGGAGGTTCCTTAAAAAACTAAAACTAGAATTGCCACATGATCCAGCAGTCCCACTACTGGGCATATACCCAGAGAAAACCATAATTCAAAAAGACACATACACCACAATGTTCATTGCAGCACTATTTACAATAGCCAGGTCATGGAAGCAACCTAAATGCCCATCAACAGACGAATGGACAAATAAGATGTGATACATATATACAATGGAATATTACTCAGCAGTAAAAAGGAACATAATTGGGTCATTTGTTGAGATGTGGATGGATCTAGAGACTGTCATATAGAGTGAAATAAGTCAGAAAGAGGAAAACAAACATCGTATATTAATGCATATACGTGGAACCTAGAAAAGTGGTACAGATGAACCAGTTTGCAGGGCAGAAATTGAGACACAGATGTAGAGAACAAAGCTATGGATGCCAAGGGCGGAAAGCGGCAGGTGGGGCGGAGGGTGGTGTGATGTATTGGGAGATTGGCATTGACATGTATACACTGATGTGTATGAAATAGATGACTAATAAGAACCTGCTGTATAAAAATATGTATATATATGTGAGAGACACAAAAAATAAAATAAAATACATGTAAATTTTAATGTGGGGATCACAGAGGCAAATGTGGAGTTCTTTGCATACTGTTTCTCTGACTGAGAATGGGAAGAATTAGGAACCAGATGGTATGAATTTTAGGCAAGAAATCAATGTGTAAAAAGATCCTTAATTCATTGTGATACTTCAAAACCCAATTCCTTAGATTGGGGGAAGGAAACATGTGATGAAAACTTGTTTCATGGCAGTCTCTGGAAACATGCTCATCACCATGACTTGAAACCTGAGTGTGAAAAGAAGTCTCATCCAATCCTGTTGTCTTTTCTGTGGAGACTGAAACAACTAAGGTTGTTGATTTTACAAGCACTCACTATTTCTTTTGGCTGGCGGGCTCCAGATGATTTTCATTTATTCATATATTCAGGCTGGAATAACTCTTCCAGTTAACTTATTTTCTTCCTCTTAAAAATATTGAAGAGGTAGAATTAAAGCTATGCCAAGTGGTTGAATGTGCACTTCGAGGGCTGTATCTGAGTATCTTCTGTGATGATACCCTTCGTTTTGCCAACCAGCTCTTCACTTAGAATCTTAGTGGTACTCATCCTCCTCAGAAAGCCACCCACTTATTCTGAGCTCAGTAGCAAGAGATGAGGTTTTCGTGCTTATGAGCCATGATTGGTTGTCAAAAGCTCATTGGAACAAAGCAGAAATTAGCCCCAAGGCATTTTCCTCAATAAGTCTCTTCCAGTCCTACCACCATTAAGTTGGGTTTAGACATTTTAAATAAATCATCTTCTAACCCATTAATTACTAAAAATTATTCGAGGTTTTGAATTCCTCACTTTTATTAAATACCATAAATTTTGTTGTTCTCATTTTTTAGGAAAGAATAACAAACCCATCTAAATTTATTAGGTAGCATGTATTTTGAAGTTTTTTTTTAACTGTGCTGAAGCTGTAGTTTCAATCAGTGCAATTCAACATGCTTTGTAAATAATTGGTTTTCATAAATATTATTCCAAGTATGTATTGGCAATGATATCTGATGGAAATATTATAAAACAATAAAAATGGCAACTGTTATGCTTAAATAAAAAGTATTTTGGACCATATTACCAAAACCATCTTGGGCCTGATCACTATTGAAAAAACCCTGTTTGTTGAATTGCCAGTCAGATTTAGAATTCCTTGCAACCTGTCTTTCTATTCCTCACAGTGATAAGGGACATTTTTCAGAGGTCATGGCTGCCTTTCATGATACCTCAAAAAGCTAAGCTGTCACTCAGACATTAGGTTAACAGATGAGAAAGTATGATTTTTCCAAGCAAGTAAATATACAGACAGAAGAGCAAAGGAGAAAGAGCTGACCTTTATGGTAAATACAGGGTTAAGATGGGAGAAGTGGAAGAAAAGTCAGAGAGAAGCAGTCATAAAGGGGGAAGAGAATGAGAGTAGGGCTAAGACCCCACCCAGTAGAGACTTTCTTGAAAGATGAGCAAGGAATAAAAAAGGGTTAAGTCTTTCAAAGAAATGGAGGAGAGTGATGAATGAGAAAAAACAGATTTGGTGACCTCCATGAACTTATAAATACTAAGTATAAGTAGCATTAGATATAACTACACTTTATTTTGTCTTACTTATTTTTAAGTTGTATTTTGTCTCATTTCTGGTATTTTATTGTTTGTTTTTGGTAACAGAAAGAGTGAATTATTGCTTCTCCGAGTGTTTCTGGGTCAAGAACCAGAAATCTTGCCCAGAACTTAGGCACCAGCAAAGTCGGAAAACCACAGAATATTAGCATTGAGAAGGCCCTCAGGAGTGTGTCCTGGTTCATTTCATCTTATTGGTGGGGAAATTGAAGTACAGAGTGGTTGAGTGACTCCCATCTGAGAAGCTCCCTAAGATGAGCCTGGAGGTCGAGCCAGAACCAGGTCCCTCCTCTTTCTGATGTGTCTCCATGTGGCTTTGGAACAATCGGTAGCGTCAGCTAAAAGCCTTAGGCTCTCTTCTGACTTACGTATTCAGTCCTTCCTTGGTTTCTACAGGGGTTGGTTCCGCAGCCAGTACCAAAATCCTTGGATGCTCAAATCCGCCCCTTAAATAAAATGGCATAGTATTTGCATATAACCTATTCACATCTTTCCATATATTTCAAATCTTCTCTAGATTATTTATATTACCTAATACAATGTAAATACTACGTAAATAGCTGTAAATACAGTGTAGACCTGTGGATGTGGAACCTGCAGTTTCAGAGGGTGGACTGTATCTCGACTTGCATCAATTTCACATAACAGAGGGAGACCCTAGACCAAAGAAAGATATTTTAAAAAAAACCTTTATTGTTGAATCAGAACACTGAGCTGTGTCTGATTTGTTTGGTTCAATGCTTTGACTGCCTCAGTGCCTCTTTTAGACATAACAACATATTTAGAATCAGTATTGTCAGAATGAAATACATACTTTTTCTGGAAATGGATATATATTTAAAGACTTTAAAATTGTGGCACATAACTTACAGCATTGGAAAATATTGAAAATAACAGTGGTTGAGATTTTAAGAATGAATTTCTGTGTAATTTTGTGTAGTTTAGCACATCATGGTAGAAGACAGCTGCTGGAATCAGCCCTGTTATTTTTCTACCTCTGCTGCCTGTCCTTCTGGCTGTTAATGTATCTGTTTACTCACAAGGCCAGGAGATTTGCTCTTACATGGTTAGGAATGTAAACTGACGGACAAAAACTTTCACAGTATCCAGGAACCTATAGGAAATGTGTTGTCATACTTTCAAAAGGGAACTGTAAGCTAGTTTGTACTACAAGAGAATGTGTCTGCCATTTCAAACCACTAAACTCCTAGACTAGTAAGGGTTTGGAGCTGTATTGTGTAGGGATCTATAGATGCCTGTCATCATAGACTCATGAGCTTACTTTGGTTTATCTGTCTTTGGACTGGTCTGTTCTCAGTGGCACTGCGGAGACTGAGGCAACTTCCCCTACATCATGGATGACATTAGTAAAAGGGCAGAAAGAACTTCTTTTTTATAGTTTAAGCTTAGCCAAAAGCTTGCTACTTCAAAAAACAAAACAAAAGCACAGAAACCTGGAGTATTTTCACACCGCTTTTCTCTTCCAGCTCTATGAGCGTCATTTTCATTTAGCAGTTGCTCTCCAGAACCTGAATCTCCACAAGAAAGCCACCCAGCTATTAACAAATGCCTCAAGGATTGCCTCCATACCAAAGGTAAACCTGGGAACTGTTGCTTAGAATTTTCAAAAAGGTGCAAATTGTAGGAGTGCAATGTGCTATTTGATGACAGCCATGTGTTTCCAGCAGCTATACATGGCATCATGTAAAAAACATGAAATGCTCCAACCCAGAAAACACAGCACATTATGTTGTTCATATCAGGCATCACTATCAACCATTTTTCTGAATATTTTATGCTGCTTCATGCTTTGTTGTTGTTGTTGTTTTAAGTGACTATTTTTCCAGTTGTAGAGGTCATATGTATTCTGTGTTGAGAATTTGGAAAATGAAGAAAGGTACAAATCTCATCAACCATAGTATCTTCTGAATCTCCTAAAACAATATCACTCTCAAATAAGTAAATGATAGACTTTCGTTATGAGTGGAATTTTTCTTTTCTTTTCCCTTAAATTTGTGTCTAGTAGAGTAAGTTAAGGAAAAAATGGCTCTTCTGACTGTTCTGTAGTGTCATTTTACTTACATTTACTTATATTATTATTACTACTAAAAATGAACTTTCTCCCTGAGCACTTGACAGGTTTGGGACGGAATGCTAAGCACGGCATGTGAATTATCTCACTTAGCCCTGACGAGAAACCTAGAAGATTGGCAGGATCCCCAGTAACTTAATACAGGTGGATTAGTGGAAGCAGAGTGAGAGTATAACGAGCCCAAAGTTAGGCAGCTGGTAAGAAGGAAGGTGGATTCACACTGAGTCCTCTGCAATCATTCCACTACCTAATTGTGAAAGGAATGGAGGGAAGGAGGTGATTTATGGAGCTTCTCCATTATGTAAGGTACTGTACTGGTTACTTCCCTTGCTGATCTCGGTCCATCCTCACAGCCTCACAAGGTAAGGCTTGTCATTTACAACCATAGAAACTGAAGCTTTGGGGGATTAAATACTATGTTAAAAGTCACACAGCTAATAAGTGGCAGAGCTAGGAGACAGACTCAGCTGTTTCCAAAGCTGTCATTCCTAGTCAACCACACACAAAAAAGACTGTTTTTGTACAAAAAACTATTTTTGTATCTCTTTTTCCCACATGGATTTATAGGACAAAAATGGCTTTCCTTTATATATATATATATATATATATATATATATATAAATTTGTACAGGATAATATGCACACTGGATCTGAAAATTCTTTAGCCCTGTAGATTCATGCTGACTTGGATTTTGAGGTCCATCTTGAAGAATTTCACCACAGATTCAACATAATGCCCGAAGATTATATTGAATGCACAATCTAATGTCTTGATATTTTAATGTTGAATCTCAATTTAAAATAAATTGGAAAGAATAGATTTGACATTTTATAAGAGATAGCGTTTTAAATATGTGTAGGAGGAATTTCAAGCACATTGCTGAAGTTTCCCCAGTCAAGAATGTTCTCTCATTTACCGATTAGATAACAAATGAAAATAAATAGATTTGTCATAACTTAGAATATACTTTGCCTGTAAAATAATTTTTTAAAGAAATTATAAATAGTAGAGAAAAGTGATATGAGAAACCTGGCTTAAGAGTGGTATCATAGTTTATTCAACAGTTATCTATTGACTACACTTTTCTAGGTGCTGAAGGTACAGCAGTGAAAAAAGCAAAATCCCTGCTCTTGAGGAGATTACTTCCTAGTGGCGAAATGCAGACAGTAAACATAAATAGTATATCAGATGGTGAGCTGTACTATGGAGAACAATGAAGATGAATAATGGGGGATAGGAAGTCTGGAATGTAAGGGGAGGTTATTGTATAAATAGAGAAGTCAGAGATCCCCATGTAAAATGGAAACTACAATTTCTGCCTAAAAGCAATGTTGTAAGAATGTGGGGTAAATAAAAGTATCCAAAGCTCCCTGTACTGAGAGGAAGGTTATATTATATTTTATAGATGAGAAACAGATGTGGAATAACAAGGTTGAGTTCACTCAGTTACTGCTAATTGGCAAAACAGGATTTGAAATCCGTTTTTCTGACTCTAGAATCTGTGATCGTACCATTTCACTTTGCAGTTGTGGTGTTTCCCATGGGTATTGATCGCCCTTGGACAGACATTGAAGATAATATTTGCTTGCAAATGAACCTAACATAAATGCTTATTTTTCATTTTCATAAATTTTTCTGTGATGCATTTTTGTTTTGAAAGTGTATCTACTGTTAAGTGTAATTTTTATGTCTGTTAAATGTATTTTAAAAATTATAATCTCTAAGGATGTGAATTGATTTATATTAATGTGTGGCTAATGTTACAAGTTTTTAAAACAACCTCTTGAATTTTCATGTTGTTTTTAAAAAGTGAGTGTTATTATAGGAAACATTTATGGAATGATGGCATAAGTCAACCCTAAAGGAATAGCAAAAGTCCTGGGGTAGTTTTGTAGAGACCTGTCAAGATTAATAAGGTTGGTGATTTAAAACAAAGAACCTAATACTTTTACATGTACCTGTCCAGTTTTGCCAGCACCACTTATTGAAGAGGCTGTCCTTTCTCCACTGTACATTCCTGCCTCCTTTATCAAAGATAAGGTGACCATACGTGCGTGGGTTTATCTCTGGGCTTTCTATCCTGTTCCATTGATCTATCTTTCTGTTTTTGTGCCAGTACCATACTATCTTGATTACTGTAGCTTTGCAGTATAGTCTGAAGTCAGGGAGCCTGATTCCTCCAGCTCCGTTTTTCGTTCTCAAGATTACTTTGGCTATTCGGGGTCTTTTGTGTTTCCATACAAATTGTGAAATTTTTTGTTGTAGTTCTGTAAAAAATGCCAGTGGTAGTTTGATAGGGATTGCACTGAATCTGTAGATTGCTTTGGGTAGTAGAGTCATTTTCACAATGTTGATTCTTCTAATCAGGTACATGTAAGAGTATGAGATTAGATCACTCCCTAACACCATACACAGAAATAAGCTCAAAATGGATTAAAGACCTAAATGTAAGGCCAGAAACTATCAAACTCTTAGAGGAAAACATAGGCAGAACACCCTATGACATAAAACACAGCAAGATCCTTTTTGACCCACCTCCTAGAGAAATGGAAATAAAAACAAAAATAAACAAATGGGACCTAATGAAACTTCAAAGCTTTTGCACAGCAAAGGAAACCATAAACAAGACCAAAAGACAACCCTCAGAATGGGAGAAAATATTTGCAATTGAACAACTGACAAATGATTAATCTCCAAAATTTATAAGCAGCTCATGCAGCTCAATAACAAAAAAACAAACAACCCAATCCAAAAATGGGTAGAAGACCTAAATAGACATTTCTCCAAAGAAGATATACAGACTGCCAACAAACACATGAAAGAATGCTCAACATCATTAATCATTAGAGAAATGCAAATCAAAACTACAATGAGATATCATCTCACACCACTCAGAATGGCCATCATCAAAAAAATCTAGAAACAATAAATGCTGGAGAGGGTGTGGAGAAAAGGAAACACTCTTGCACTGCTGGTGGTAATGTGAATTGGTGCAGCCACTATGAAGAACAGTATGGAGGTTCCTTAAAAAACTAAAAATAGAGCTACCATGTGACCCAGCAATCCCACTACTGGGCATAAACCATAATTCAAAAAGAGTCATGTACCAAAATGTTCATTGCAGCTGTATGTACAATAGCCCAGAGATGGAAACAACCTAAGTGTCCATCATCAGATGAATGGATAAAGAAGATGTGGCACATATATACCATGGACTATTAGCCATAAAAAGAAACGAAATTGAGCTATTTGTAATGAGGTGGATAGACCTAGAGTCTGTCATACAGAGTGAAGTAAGTCAGAAAGAAAAAGACAAATACCGTATGCTAACACATACATATGGAATTTAAGAAAATAAAAAATGTCATGAAGAACCTAGGGGTAAGACAGGAATAAAGACACAGACCTACTAGAGAATGGACTTGAGGATATGGGGAGGGAGAAGGGTAAGCTGTGACAAACTGAGAGAGAGGCATGGACATATATACACTAACAAACGTAAAATAGATAGCTAGTGGGAAACAGCCGCATAGCACAGGGAGATCAGCTTGGTGCTTTGTGACCACCTAGAGGGGTGGGATAGGGAGGGTAGGAGGGAGGGAGACGCAAGAGGGAAGAGATATGGGAACATATGTATATGTATAACTGATTCACTTTGTTATAAAGCAGAAACTAACACACCATTGTAAAGCAATTATACTCCAATAAGGATGTAAAGTAAATAAATAAATAAATAAAATAAAACAAAGAACCAATTGTGCTCATCCATTACAGTGTAAAATTATTGTTAGATTTGTTGCGAGGGATTTTTATATTTGGCAATTCTAGCTGACCACTAAATTGCTCTGAAAAACTGTGCCACCAAAGAAATGACAAAAGTATTTTAGTGTATGTAATCAGAGCTAAAGATGACATATGAAAAGTACATTCAGTTGGAAGCAAAAAGTTGTACCCCAATATAACTGGCAAACACAAAATTTCATCCAAAAAGAAGTAGAACTATTTAGGAACCAGTAAAAATGTTTGTGGTTGCTACTAATCATAGAATAATATTAAAAGGCAGAACAAGTTATTTTTCTACTCAGATTAGTTAAAGGAAATGGTTGAGAAGAGACAATGAAAATGGTATTTTTATACCTTGCAAGTGGGAAGACAAATGATACAACCCTCATGAAAAGCAATGTGGTAACAGGAACCAAGAGCCATGAAAAGATTTGTAGTATTATTATTTTTTTTAATATACAGGATAGCCCATTCTCAAGGCTCTGACCTTTATTTATTTTTTAAATTTATTTAAATAAAGAGAAAATGGTCTTTTCTCTAGAGGCAGCGAGTGGGGACTACTCTTTGTGGTGGTGCGCGGGCTTCTCATTGCAGTGGCTTCTCTTGTTGCGGAGCACGGGCTCTATTCGCATGGGCTCAGTAGCTGTGGCCCGCGGGCTCTAGAGTACAGGCTCAGTAGTTGTGGCGCATGGGCTTAGTTGCTCTGTGGTATCTTCCCGGACCAGGGTTCGAACCTGTGTCCCCTGCATGGGCAGGCCGATTCTTAACCACTGCGCCACCAGGGAAGTCCAAGATTTGTAGTATTTTATCCAGCAAGTCAATTTATTGAATTTATTCTGTAAGAGTAAACTAAAATAAAGGAAAAACCTTGTTGAGGAAGATGTTCGTTGCAGTGTTATCGATAACAGCAAAAAAATTAGAAGAAAAAATATCTCACAATAATATCGTACTAGGTAAATTAGGGTGGACGTACTTGTTAGAAGATTGTGAAATTAGAAGAAATGATCGTGAATGTAACATAGCAATGTAGCAATACCCTTAATATCTTAAGTGAAAAATAAGTACAGGAAGTAGAGTGCAGGCTATTATGATAGCTATAAACAATTATGTAGAGAAGGCGGAAAGGAAACATAAAAAATTGTTTGTAACTTATTTAAGGATAGTGGGATTATATATTTCCCCATCGATTTTTCAAATATTCTGCACTATTGTTATATTGCTTTAATAATAAAATGTTAATTCAAAGATTATTAATAAAATTCTTCATTTATTTCCAGTATGGCTATAATGTTGGCTGTAACTATGAAACTTTCTTCCACACACCAATATTTTCAAGAATGGCATATTCTCATGCAGTATGTGGTAAAATGCATTGTTTCTCTCTGGATTGGGCTGATATATTTTCAACCTAACAAACCTGTTTCCTCTATGAAATTTAGTTTCCACTGGAGACCTTACACTCACTGTATATAAGCAGTAGTTAACAAAAAGCTACTATTTTGAAATGTCAAGTGCTTCCTATACTAAGATGTTTTTATATATGGATAAGTTACAATCAGCTTGATTAAAGCACTGCATCTTAAAAGTGCATTGGGACAACATCTTCATATTCACAGGATAAACCCAGAGGTTCAAATACAGAACTACTATTTTTGAGGGAGGTACCACTTAGGAAAACCATGTTTTGTATGCCAGGAGAGATGTACTTAAATCCAAGGCTTTCATCCCTTGGAAGATGAATGAAGATCCCTTTGTTTTTATCCTTCACCTCCTAGATTTCCCAAAACCTGGCTTGGAGAGAAATCTGCTTCTGTGGATTGAGCAGAGAAGGGTGCAAATAGCTTGAGCTCAAACAATAATGCTGTATCCAATTTCATACAAGATTCCACATTCCTAAGACTTTCTCCTCAAGTCTGCATCTCTTCCTGCGTTCCCTATCTTGATTCATGGTTCCATCTTTCAGGAATTTACCTAAGAGAAACACTTCAGAGATATTCCAAGGCTTCCCTCTCTTTCATCCAAAAACTGTCAACTTCTGTCAACTGAACCTCTAAAATGATTCTTGAGTTGATTCCCTGTTTATTTCTATACCTGGACTATTGTATTAACCTTTTGATAGGCTTCTACCAGAGTTATCTTCCTCAAACACTATTTCAAAATTTCTACTTTTATATTAAAAATCTTTGATGGCTCTTTACTGGCTGCCAAAAAAGGTCCATATTTCTTTTAATTTGAAAATTAAAGCCTGGGACGTGGTCAGGCTTTACCTCTTCTAGCTGTGTTTTTTCCAACGCTCCCTTATGCATTTCACATTTAATCCCAACACAGCAAATTGTTTTAATTTCCTCAAACCAGGAGGCCTTTGCATGATTGCATGCCTTTGCTTGCATATTTTTTGATAGCACATTACAAACACATGGCCATAATCTGCTTACATCTGTCCCCCTCACTAGATTGTCAGTCACTTAGCACAGAGACCATCATTGGATATCAAGCAGCTAACAGAGGTTGCATTAGTTGAGTGAATGAATGATTTAATAAATCCTACAGTGTAGAGTGCAGATAAAGTTAATGTGATGTTCCAAAGAGATGACTCTGGTTTTCATTGTGGGAAACTTTCGGAGGGGAAAAGCTGGGAGTGGGGAGTGTCCACAGACGTGGCCCAGATTAGAGCTGGAAGCAGAGCTCTGACAAGTGTTCTAAAGCTAGGGAGGAGGGGACCAGACTAGGAATGTGGTGGGGCTGCACTGGAGGTCAAGAACCACGGACCAAAGATACTGACTGAGTCAAGAATAAAATTGAATATAATTAGAGAAACATAGATCCTGTATTATCTTTCCTATAGCCTCCCATAGATACTCTCTTGGAGCAGATGGGAGCAAGTTATTTTTTTCTGCTAAGAACTTGAGGTAGACAGAACCTGTGTAGGGAGAGTAGAACCAAATATTTTGACAGGCAGCTGAGTTAAGGGCAGAGTTGACTTCCACTCTTGAATGTTAAGGAACTTAACCAACACATGCATGCATCTCTGGCTAGAAGTGGACTGAAGACATTCCAGTTAGAAGAAACAGAATGTACAAAGGTTCAGAAATGTGAAGGTGTGTATTATGTTTGAGGAATTTCTAATACTCTCATTCAGTAGGAAAATAGAATGTGAGAGAGTAGTTAAGGAGAAGAGGATTAGAGAATTTGGGGAAAGAGTGAAAGATCCAAGGTGGCCCCTCTGATCCCTGCCTCCTGGTGTTCACATAGAATCCTCTCCCCTTAAATGTAAGCAGAACTTGTGATATGATTCTAACCAGTGGAGTATGGCACAGGTGATGAGATGTCTTATGATAATATTACATTCTACACTACTCCATCTTGCTAGTGGACTCGCTCCCCCTTTTACTTTGATGGTTTTGAAGAAATAAGTGCCATGAATTCTGTAGCCAAAAGGAGCTGAATGCTGCCAAGAACTGCACAAGCAGGGAAGCAAACCCCTCTATAGTTGAGCCTCCAGATAAGAATGCAGCTGTGGTCACCACCTTGATAACAACCTGTGAAACTCTAAGCAGGTGATCCAACTAAGTCGTGTCCACACTACTGACCCATAGAAACTGTGAGATAATAAATGTATGTTGTTTTAAGCTACTAAGTTTGTAGTGATTTGGCACGCAGTAGCAAACAAATACAGATTTTAGTATTTGGAAATGGGATGCTGCTATAACAAACACCTAAAAATGTGGGAATGGCTTTGAAGCCAGGCACTGGGTAGTCTAGAGAGATTTTGAGTTATAATAGAAAAGGCGTAAATGCCTTCAAACAAGTTGTTAATAGATATCTGGACTTTAAGGACTCTTGGAAGACTCAAAAGGAAGTGAGCCTGTTATTGGAAAATGGGGGAAGGGGGATCCTTGTTGTATAATAGCAGGAAGTAAGCAAATTGTTTCCAGCAGTTTGTTGTTCTTCAACTATCTCAATAGGAGCCAAAGATAGAAAAAAGATTATCTTGAAAAGATATGTGGGTATGGCTTTTGTCTAATGGAATGAACCCCTGTTGAAATCTATGAGAGACCCACAAAATTTTTGAGAAAATTGTTTCAGCAGAAACACTTCCAGCCTGAGTGGAAAGGGGCAGAGAGAGAACAAAATGAAAGGAGGTTGTTGGACTCCCAACATTCTTCTGTCAGGAAGTAGGCTGATAAAACTACCTGGCTGTAAACCTATGCTACCATTTATGAAAAAGGAAAGATGATTTGAAGGGCAGAACAAAGATCGCAGAAGACTAGGCTGAGAGACATGGAGGATTATTTCCAGCCTTTGAAAATTAATAAAGGAACTCCCAACTTTTGTCTGGCTGGATTGATTTCTAAACTCCTGTAGACTAGTAATGGTTTTTGACCTTTGATTTTGCCCCTTTATGAATTAGGATGTCTATAGCAATTTTCCTACACCTATCCCACCATTGCATGTTGGCTCTGTTTGGACAGGTAACTTTAGTTTCACAGGTCTGAATATGGAGAGTAATTGTTTCTCAGGAGTTGTACTTAACAGATTATACCTAAGAGCCTAATCTGCACCTGGACTTAATTCCTAATTTAGATGATGAGAGTTTAGACTTTGAGCTGATGCTATAATGCAGTGAGACTCTTGGGAATCTTAAGAAGAGAAAAATGTATTTTGCATGTGGAAGAGATGTGAATTATTGATGCCAGAGCATGGTCTATGGCAGACTCTAAGGCGGCCCCTATGACCTCCGTTTCCTGGTGTAATTACCTCCTCTTACAAGACCTGTGACTAGCTTGATTCTAACCAGTAGAATATAGCAAATGTGATGGAATCCCACTCTACTGATTGTTATGTTATACTAGAATCTGTCTTGCTAGCTGACTTTCTCTCTTTCTCCACTTGTAGTTTTAAACAAGTCAGCCTCTATGAATCCTATAACCGCAAAGAAGCAAATGCTTACAACAATCACATGAATGGAGAAATGGATCCTTCCCCAGTTGAACCACCAGACCAGAACCCAGCCCTGGCCTAGGTCTTTGTATTGTAGTAATTTTTTACTCAGCAATAGATAACTAATACATTAGCATAGGAGGCAAAAGCCCCTGATAATCTCTACTTTCATCCCAGTCTATAAAAATGGTTAAAATATTAAATTTGAGGGGGAAACAATTATATTTCATCTTATCAAGATTTGTCAAATCTTTCTGAAGCATTTTAGTAGGCTTCTATCCAAAGAAGTAAAGAATTATTAAAACCAGTTTTCCTCTCAGATTAATCTTCTATTTTCTTCTCTAGCTCTTTTACATTGCTTATCTTCATCTCCAATTCAAGCTATGTCCGAAGCCAACCCTCCTGGTCTGATTTGAGGTGATAGGCCCTTTACTTCCATCAACTGTATTTAGATTACTTCAGTGGCTCATTTTTATTTTAAAAAACCTTTTCTCACTTTATACATCTGTAAGAATTTCAGCATGTCCTGCAGTACTTTTCAGTAAATTGAAACTGTCTATGCACATGTCATATAAATGAATATCAGAATATTATATGCATTTATTATCCAGTTTATCCTTGGCAATGAAATGTAAAGAGAGACTATGGAAAAATATATTTACTTTCCACCTTCTCTACATTGATTTAGGACAGATGAGAGAAGCAATAAAGGATGCTAATAAAGCTATTTCTTTGGACTTTCTTAACCCGGTAGGTTTGATAAATTTTAATGTAAATAAATGACTAAAAATAGTGTACTATTCCTATGATTCTTTCCTTTGTCATCTCTGCTTGCTAGTTTTTAGATACTGCAATTACCTCTCCCTATTTTTATGTATGTCTGTACCACTATGTATCTCCTTGACTAGTTTTTAAGTCAGTGAAAACTGTGCACCTTGGGATGCACAATGAAATCCCAATGAAATTTAGGAACACTTAAGTTAAAAACTATTATAATCAGTAACACTATACTATAGTGATTTACTACCATACGTCATTTTCATAGAATGTGCCTCTAAGAACTTTACTTTCTGTGAAATAGATTGATAAAATGTTGCATTAACATTATTAACAATTTATCACCAAATGGCATATGCAGTTTTCTGAAAACATAGGCAGAGCTAAGGAATGTAGTGAATGAAAATGCATGGAGAAGATGGTTGTAAGTCTATAACTTGAGAAGCCTGAACGATATCTGTTGCAGTTGTCTCACTTTGCAGATGAAGAAAGTAAATCCAGGGAACTGATTGGTTAAAGTTATGTGGGCTCCAGGGCCACCAGGTTGTGAATGACAGCAACCTTGAGGGGCATGATTCACATGATCTAAGTTTGGAGCATGTGAACGGTGCTCCCGAGTTTCCAGTGCACAACCTGCATGGCTGCACAATTAGTACAACCCTGTTAGTTAATGGAGCTCATGGGACGAAATCCAGATTTCTGAACTCATGGGCTGGGGCCCTTTAAACTATGTTACTCTAACCTGCCTGTTTCTTTTTTACTTGTTTTGATTCTTTTTTTTTTTTTTAAGCCTAAAGATTAACCACATTTTAGAAAATGAGTTTTATGTTTTCCAGGATGTGTACTGTGTTAGACCTCTCGTGTGGAATTCATGCAAAGAAACCAAAAGAGCCATTTATGATTTAAACTATGGCTTCAAGCTAAATCCTTCTCACATTTGTACCTTAATATTAAGAGGAGTTATCACTTAGTCTATTGGAAATGAAAATGATCAGTTTGATGAGAATAAAGATCATGAAAAGGTAAACAAAAAGGTTTTGACATCACAAATTTGAAATTAATACTTTTTCCTTCTATTATGTCTAAAATTTTAACTCTAATAAGAAATGTGATGTGAAAAGCACTAAATTAGTAATTATAAATTTGGGGGGAGAAATGTAGAAATTATTGCATCATGATAACATTACCCAAACCACATTATAAAACAAAGTAAGGCATTGTATACGTGAGTGATGTAAAGGTATATCACATAAACTCTCAAAGTATAATACACTAACATACACTTTTATATATTAATTACCTTTGAAAAAAGATATTTAAATCTTTACACTTATAAAATCTTGGAAAGAAATGCATGAGAGAAATGTTTTATTGTTTTGTTTGTTTGTTTGTTTTTTGCGGTACGCGGGCCTCTCACTGTTGTGGCCTCTCCCGTTGTGGAGCACAGGCTCCAGATGCGCAGGCTCAGTGGCCATGGCTCACGGGCCCAACTGCTCCGCGGCATGTGGGATCTTCCCGGACCGGGGCACAAACCCGTGTCCCCTGCATCAGCAGGCGGACTCCCAACCACTGCGCCACTAGGGAAGCCCAGAAATGTTTATTTTATACCTGTTATTTCATTGTCACATTTATGGCATCTATCCATTAACTAAGCATGAAATGAGTTGCAAATAGTCCTATTTTTACCACAAGCCCACTTTGCAGAGTCTGAAGCTACCTTTTGGCATTATGGAAGAGGCACTCCCATGATGACTCTGAAGTAATCTCATGGAATGATTTTGAGTGCAACTGAAAACACTTAGAAAGCTTAGACTTCTAGTCCTTTTGTTTCAGTTGGATCTATTGCCAGTAATCATACTCAAACCTCTTTTATGGACATAGTTCCTTCACCTCTGTTACTGGGAGAAGGCAGGTGTAACCTGAGTTTCACCACACATCTTTACAAGGCTTCTCAGTCTTAGCACTACTGACATTTTGAAACAGTTTTCTTTTTTATCCCCAGCTTTATTGAGATACAGTTGACATGTAACCACGTGTAAGTTTTAGGTGTACAACGTAATGACTTGATATATGTATATATTGCAAAATGATTACCACGATAAAGTTAGTTAATACATCCATCACCTCACATAGTTACATAGTAGCTTTTTTATTGGTGGTGAGAACTGTCAAAATCTACCCTTCTAGCAACTTGCAAAGATACAGTACTGTTAACTATAGACACCACGCTGTACATTACATCCCCAAAGTGTATTTATCTCATAACTGGAAGTTTGTACCCTTTGATCCCCTTCATCCATTTCTCCCACCCCATCTCCTGTCCCTGGAAACCACCCATCACTTCTCTGTTTCTATGAGTTCAGGTTTTTAGATTCCACAATTATGTGCGATCACATGGTATTTTTTTCTGATTTATTTCACTTAGCATAACGCCTTCAAGTTTCATTCATGTTGTTGCAAATGGCAGAATTTCCTTCTTTTATGGCTGAATAATATTCCAGTATATAATGTGTGTATGCATATCCATTCATCCATCAATGGACACTTAGGTTGTTTCCATGTCTTGGCTATTGTAAATAATGCTGCAGTGAACATGGGGGTGCAGATATCCTTTTGAGTTAGTGTTCTGTTTCCTTCAGATAAATACCCAGATACAAGATTGCTGGATCATATGGTAGTTCTATTTTTAATTTTATGAGGACCCTCCACACTGTTCTCCATAGTGGCTGCACCAATTTACATTCCCACCAACAGTGCACAAAGGTTCCCTTTTCTCCACATCCTCACCAACACTTGTTATTTCTTATCTTTTTGAGAATAGCCATTCTAACAGGTATGAGTAATCATCTCATTGTGGTTTTGATTTGCATTTCCCTAACGATTAGTGATGTTGAGTACCTTTTCATGGACCTGTTGTTTGAATATCTTCTTTGGAACAATGTCTATTCATATCCTTTGCCCACTTTTTGAATTGAATTGTTTTTTTGCTTTTGTCTTATTTATTGTTTCTCTGCAGTTGTGCTGTATGAATTCCTTATATATTTTGGATATTAACCCCATATCAGATATGTCATTTGCAAATATCTTCTCCCATTCTGAGGTTACCTCATTTTGGTGATTGTCTTTTGGTGTGCAAAAGCTTTTTAGTTTGATGGAGTCCCACTTGTTTACTTTTGCTTTGTTGCTTGTGTTTTGGGTGTCATATTTATAAAATCATTGCCAAGACCAATGTCAAAGAACTTTTTCCTGTGTTTCCTTCTAGGAGTTTTATGGAGGTTTCAGTTAAGTCTTTGTTGTGTAGGGCTTTTCTGTGCATTGAAAGATGTTCAGCAGCATCCCTGGCCTCTACTTAGTAGATGCCAGTATCACCCTCTATCTCAGTTGTCAGAGCCAGAAGTGTCACTAGACATTGCTAAGTGTTCCCTGTGGGTGGCAAAACTTCCTCCCAGTTGAAAATCTCTGCTTTATTCCCCTATTTAGATTCATGTAAGGTTTTTGGAAAAGGCTTTAAGTAAAAACAATCTTATCTCCTGCTGTTTGGGAGTGCACACATAGTTAAACTTTTCCAACCTTGTCAAGCCCCAGATTTCTAGATATTGTAGCCCTTTACCTCTTGCAAACTGGCCAGTTCTTGCCTGATCTCATATCTCTCTCTCTTTTTCTCTCTCTCGTAATAACTTGCCAAAAAGTGGCAAGAAGCTGCAGGTGCATGGTGACATTCTGGCTTTTTGTTTAGCTGCTTCCCCTAAAGCAGTAGGCATGTAGGCATATGATTTGCCATCCAGATTATCATGGGAGACACTGTTACCAAAAGTTTTGCTGTAGCATAACGAGTCACAAGATTTTTAGCTTGCAGTGTCTGTGTGCTTTATTCCTGCCATCACACTGCTAAGCCAGTACCACATTTTAGGCTTTTATAATGGCAGCGCTCCACTTCTGAGTATCAGTCTCTGTTACAGGAAAAAATAAGCCATTTGAGGGTTAAGGAGAAGACTTGAACAGAAGGAACAGCTAGTAGAAAGGTACAAGAGTGGGAGCATACTTGGTCTAGTTGAGGAACCAAAAAAAACCCAATGTGGATGGAACTTAGTGGAAAAGGGGTGGAGCAATCTGAGATGAGGTCACAGAGGTAGGCAGGGCCTAGCTCTAGTTGGGCTTTCTAGCCAGTGTAAGAAGTACAGATTTGGGGCTTCCCCGGTGGCGCAGTGGTTGAGAGTCCGCCTGCCGATGCAGGGGACACGGGCTCGTGCCCCGGTCCAGGAAGATCCCATATGCCGCGGAGCGACTGGGCCCGTGAGCCATGGCCGCTGAGCTTGCGCGTCCGGAGCCTGTGCTCCGCAACGGGAGAGGCCACAACAGTGAGAGGCCCGCGTACCGCAAAAAAAAAAAAAAAAAAAAAAGGAGTACAGATTTGTTCTAGGAACAATGGGAAACCATTGGCATATATTAAGGAGGAGGGGAAAAAAACTTGGATCATTCTGGCTACCATGGGAGAAATGGGTTATTGGGAAACAAGAGCAGAAGCAGGGAGTAGTCCTATAAGAAGTTCGTGTGAGATATGATAGTTGTTTAATTGTGGACCGTAGTCAAAGAGTTGGAGGAAAATGGATGGGTAAGGGATGTTTCAGAAATAACACTGGAAGACTCCTTGATAAATTGAATATTCAGTGTAAGGACAAAAGAGGGATGAAGGATAATTCCTGGATTGTGACTTAATTACCTGGAGGAATAATGGTTTAATATATTTAGCTGAAAAGGATTCAGAGATAAAAACAAGAGTTTTTGTTTTTGTCAAATTAAATTTGAGGTGCCATTCATCAACCATGCAGTTATATTAAGTGGCCAATTTGCTATATGATTCAAAATTTCCAGAAAGGTGTAAGGAATAGAAATTTTGACTGGAGAGTCATCAGTTTTTGAGGATATTGAAAGCCATCATCCTAAATGAGGTCATTATTGGAGAATGAAGAAGAGAAGGGAGCTTAGGATAGGTTCTGAGGCTTGCTGACATGTAGAATGTGAGTACAGTAGGAGGAACAAGCAAAGGAAACTGACAAGGGGCAGACAGAGAGGTAGGAAGAAACAGAGAGATTGGGAGTCTGGGATGTATAATGAGAGGTGAATCTTCTTTCTGCTTCTGATTTCCAGTTCTCTTGTCAGTAGTGGTTTCAGGTATATCCTTCCAGGAGGTATAAGCAGGTAGTTTTTTCCTAGAGGATTCATATTCTTTAAAGATACTCAAATCCAGATAGGAAGATACCACAATATTATTTTGCAGCTTGCTTTCTTAACAGTACATCTTTCCATATTAATACATACACATTGACCTCTTCTTTACTATGACTTCATAGTATTTGAAACTTCAAAGTCTAAGCAATGCTCCAATTTTCAGATGAGTCTTTTTAAAATGCTCTGTTTACACACGTACACACACCCCAATGATATACTGAATAAGAAGCTACCAAACGTGAAGCAATTTCAATTTCAATTAATGAGTTTCAATTAATGAATACTTGGAGAATCAGCTCTGACCTTAACTTAAAGATTTAATAATTGCCAAAACTGAGGGTTATAGAAAACCAGCCACAATGTTTTCCTCAATCTCCAGAAGAGAAAATGTGGAGAAACAAGAGAAAATGTTCCTTATGCAAGTTTCGTGTGCTCAGAAGTAATAGATAAATGAATGCCCTCTGATAATGCAGTGGAATGGAGAGTTATTTAAGCCATCCAATCATAAACCCTGGCTGCTGGAATCCTTGCTCCAATTAAGTAAATACAGCAGCTTATTTTGGTTTTATTGAGTTATAAGTAGAAAAACTCAGCCTGCTGTTTTCTGAAAAAGTTAATAATCATGGGTCTAAAAAGTTTCTTCTCCATGTATTACTGAACAATGATGTTTCTTACTGCAGTGAAGCAATGCGATGTGTAAAAAAATGAATCACTGGATTTTTACATTACCATCAAACTATTCAGATTCATTTATTAGATTCCTTGTAATTGGAAAACAGCTTTTTGCACCACAGAAATAGACTTCGTGTAACAATAAGTATACAATTAGTCACCATAAACGAACAGATGACTTAAAACAGTAATGACTTTGAGATTAAAAATTTCTCACACTGTTGTTCACTCAGTGATCACTGCATTTAAGCATCATTAATGAAGCATTAGCAATTCACATTAATGCAGTTGAGATGCCATTTTTTTCTTTAATAGGTTTGTAAAATATGCCCAACTAATAAGCATGTCTTAGATGTTACAGACTTCAACAGTCCTAAAATGGCTGATTTCTATGACAAGTAAGTGGTGTAACAGATGAGAAGAATTTAAGTTACTTTTTAAAAATTCATTGTTATAATGAAATCAGCTTAATTTTTTTTCAGTCTGTTAGTATAAACATGCGTCAACGCCAAGGCCTGAGAGCCTGGGGAGGGAAGGGGACTCAGGCCTGCCTGAGCAGCTGTATCATATCTGACATGTTCTTTTCTCTTGAAATTATGTTCCAAACCCACACAAAGGCCACCCCATGACTTGAGATCTGTGTCTTCCCCAGAAGGGCTCTCATTCTGATCTGATGCACAAGCCTCCAGTGGCTTCAGGCTTTGCCTTACTCTCATTTTTCTCCTCTCCATCTGGTCAAGCGTATGTATACTGTCAAGAACATTATCCTGAAAATTCTTTTTCTTATACCCTCTTTGCTTGTCTTCTCCTGCTAGAAAGTTTTTTTTTGTTTTTTGGGTTTTTTTTTTGTGGTACGTGGGCCTCTCACTGCCTTGGCCTCTCCCGCCGCGGAGCACAGGCTCTGGACGCACAGGCTCAGGGACCGTGGCTCACGGGCCCAGCCACTCCGCGGCACGTGGGATCCTCCCAGACCGGGGCACGAACCCGTGTCCCCTGCATCGGCAGGCGGACTCTCAACCACTGCGCCACCAGGGAAACCCCGCTAGAAAGTTTTAAAGAACAGAATCTGTGTGATTCTTTCAGCCCACACCAAGTCACTGTCTGCTGATCATAAGGAAGAATTCTTCTCGGGGTGTACTTTGTTTTTTCACAGATAGCCACATGCCCCAGTCTCATTCCTCAAAGTAGAGTTTATATATATATATATATATATATATATATATATATAGTTGTTGTTGTTTTGTTTTGTTTTTTTCGGTACGTGGGCCTCTCACTGTTCTGGCCTCTCCCGTTGGGGAGCACAGGCTCCGGACGCGCAGGCTCAGCGGCCATGGCTCACGGGCCCAGCCGCTCCGCGGCATGTGGGATCCTCCCGGACTGGGGCACAAACCCGTGTCCCCTGAATCAGCAGGCGGACTCTCAACCACTGCACCACCAGGGAATACCTTTTTTTTTTTTCAGAATTTTGTCTTCCTTCTTCAGTGCACTGTACTGTTTTCCCAAGAGGTGTGTTGATTTCTGGCACTTTTTTCACTTAGTTCCAAATTGCTCTGGTTTTAGTATTTCTCAAAATGTGAAGTTTGAGTTTTGGACTCTTTCCTGTTGGCAATGCTGATTGTTATTTGTTATTTTTGTTGCTATTTTTCATCTGGTTTGGGGGATGGGCTTCTTCAATTCTGCACCAAACTACCAGTTACCAAAATACAAGCTCCCTGAGAGCAGGGATCTTGTTTTATACTCCACTCTCTGCCCAGTACCAGACTAATTTTGAATAATGAATGAGTCTTACACAATAGCTTTGGGGGTATATTGAATGTGACAGGATGAATCAGTTATCCTACAAGTCTCTGGGAACTATATTCAGTGAGTGACGTGGACCTACTAGACTAAAAGCATCAGGGTGTGGATGTTTCCATTACCACCTACAGCTCCTCATCCAGGTGAACAGTCCCTCTTGCCAATCCATGGTCTCTCCTGCCCATCCCCCTTCTCACCAAAGGCTGCCTCTGGACACCCTCAGATCTCACCCAAGCACTGAGAATTGCAAGGGGTGAATTCCATTTTAGGCACTTGGCCTGACTCAGATGAACACTGTATGCTAAATAGTAAATACTTATATACAGTTCCTCTGCAGAAGGTGTAGCAAAGGCTCTTCCTCAATTGTGTAATATTTTTTTTCTCAGTGTGAACAATTGTGTGTGTATTGACTAAAGAGAGATGTGCCCTGCCTGCCCGCTCTGTGTCTGGCCTTGAGTACAGTCATGACTAAAATAATCTCTGCCCTCAGAGGGTTTATGATTGAGTGAGAGAAAAAAAAAGTAAATACAAATTATATACATCTGCAACCTGCTTTGATGGATTGGGTGAAAAAATTTTCAAGTTAGATACATCCTGCAGGATTCAGGGATTATTGATAATAGAGATGAAAGTTCAGAGAAGTCTTTATGTTTTATTCCCTTACAGATTGGAGGAACAGGTTTGTGATTGTTTTTTAAAAGTAAAATGCTTTCGAAATTTTGGCTGAAATTCAAATGAAAGTTTTGCATAAAATTTCTGGGCTTCAGTGAGAAAAATAATATTTGGCAACGTGAATATCTATTGTTGTGTGGTTAGGAATCTTTTAATGTCCCTTTTATATGCACTTAAAAGTCAAAGATTCACACCAGCTATTCAATTCATTGAATTTAACAGCTGTGTCTTCTGCTGAATTACTAGTTTATTTTTCCCTTGCTCTTTGAAAGCGAATGCTGTATGCAAATTGCTAGGTATACTTGGTAAGGTGTAGGCATAAATGGTATAGTCTGAAATTGTTAAAATGCGTTTTACCTATACAGCTGTTCCATGGAAGAAAGTTAACAATGACATTTTATTTACTATACCAGGAAAACGCTATGTTTATCTTAAATCATTATCATTTCAAGATGGTATTTCCAACGTCTTGTCAAGATTTTTCCAATAGAAAATTTAAATTCTGCATTGTTGTTTTTAAAATAAGCATTTTTCCATTCCATTTCTATTTCATTCCATTTTCCAAAAAACTGCTAATTTCATTTTCTTTGAGAAACAAAGTACTGGTTCATCTTTAAATTGGTCGTCTTTTTTGTTCTCAGTAGCCTGCTCGGAACCATACTCTGCACCCAGGTTTTTAGATATTTGATCTGGAATCTAATGGAATTAGAAAACAGGAACCTGTAAAACCATTACTTTATCATTATCTGTCTTCTTCTGGTAACACTAGAGAGAGATTCAAAGCATGTCCTATTTGTGTGTGGCAGCCCTCAAAGCTTTCCTTGAGAGAGGAAGAGTAGCGTAATCCAAGGTCATCCGCAGGTTACTAGGGCAAACATTCTGGGTCTACCTGTAATCCTGTGAGGAGAGGAAATTGCATAGAATGCTGCCTATACCTTTATCAGGTTCTGTAGGTCTTTGCAGAAATGCAAACCTGCAGAAGCCTGCCCTACACAGATTTCTTTCAGTCCCATATCCGGGTCTCAGGAAAAATGTGCAAGTAGGACAAGAAAAATAGAATCCCACAACCAAATATTTACTTGCTCACCCTTCTCTGTCTTGGGTCTTATGTTAATTCACCTTTACTGCTTTGAGGTTTCAGGTCCAGGTAGAATGGCAGGTAAACTATTTGGAAGTGTTCTACATGTGGGAAGGTGTATCAGTTAGAGGTTGTTGGTTGCAAGCAACAGGCCAATAAAAAAAGAAACAGACCATTTTGCTTCATGTATTTGAAAGATTAATACATTAGTGTATTGTGGCAGTGGCCTCATCTTAACACTATAAATGCAATTTAAAAGACTCACCCCCAGAAAAAAACATCCAAGTAAAACAGAATCTAACACACAGAAAAAAACCTGTTACTCCTGTTTTGGGAAGGTAACCTGGCAATGTGTATTAATAGCTACGAAAATGATCATGCCCTTTGACATAATCTTAACCTGTAGCCATCAAAAAAGTTTGTTATTTATTAAGTTTACATTTTTGGTAAATTTTCAAAATGCATTTAACCTTGACTTTCATTTGGAGAATACCTTCATAAATTATGATTCAGTGGAATTCAACATTTAATCAACATTTCAAAATATTTTTTGGATAGCTCTGTGACCATGGAACTTTTTTTGTTTTTTGTTTATTTTTGTTTTTATTTCCATTACTCTAGGGGGTGGATCAAAAAAGATCTTGCTGTGATTTATGTCAAAGAGTGTCCTTCCTATGTTTTCCTCTAAGAGTTTTATAGTGTCCAGTCTTACATTTAGGTCTCTAATCCAGTTTGAGTTTATTTTTGTGTATGTTGTTAGGGAGTGTTCTAATTTCATTCTTTTACATGTAGCTGTCCAGTTTTCCCAGAACCATTTATTGAAGAGACTGTTTTTTCTCCTTTGCCTTTTCTCCTTGCCTCCTTTGTCATAGATTAGTTGACCTTAGGTGCGTGGGCTTATCTTGGGGATTTCTATCCTGTTCCATTGATCTATATTTCTGTTTTTGTGCCAGTACCATATTGTCTTGATCACTGTAGCTTTGTACTATAGTCTGAAGTCAGGGAGTCTGATTCCTCCAGCTCTGTTTTTTCCCCTCAAGAGTGACCATGGAATTTAACACTCTCAAATTTGTGACTCAGAGTTGCAGTAATCACTCCCAATGGGGTACCATTCCCAAAGATGTGCAAAATATGAATCGTTGACTCAGGCAGAGAACCTTAATGCACAGAGAGCTGGTTTAGAGCCAGCTCCCTGAATCTGAGACTCACAAACATACCTCTGCCTTTAGCTGAGAGTGCTTTTAACTTGGAATTTGAATCAAATTTAGCACCAAGTCTTCCGAAGTGAAAGGTCAGCTATTTAATGGAATAGTTTTAATTAAATGATAATGGCTTTTGTGTTATATAAAAAGAAAGTAAGCAAATTCCAAAATGGAAGACTGAATAGCTAATTCTAATGAGGAAATCAGACTTATGAACACAGACAACAAAGTTCTTATTAATTGCTTTCTTTAATGAAAATTTATTTTGTTCCATTTGCCTCTGTATTAACTTTTATAAGTAGAGTATATTTCCTATATTTATATTAAGTTTTTAATTACAATAGGTTTTTCTGAGTCATCCTACTCAGGATGTAAAAAATAGAATGAGAATACTGAAGTTAAATTGTTACTGGGACTTGAGATAAACATTATGTGCATTGATTAAAACTCACTTTCAATATGCTTTATTTTAAAAAACAAATTTTTAAGCCAGATGTAGTATTAATTTAAAGTCAAAATTATTTTTCCTCCAAAATTAGCCATTAATATCTCAAAACTGAAAATATTTCTCATTTCTGTGGATAGGGTTTTGGATGTTCATTACTGAGTTTATGTTTACTATGATTAATTTAAACAATAGGAACCAGAGCAAATTTGAGAAGATTTGCACTCAAGTGAAATTAATAATTGAGTGATCAGCAACTTTAATGTGCACATAACACAGGTATGCTTACCACTGTTTATATTGGGATGACCTGTTACTGGGTGTGTTACCAACTCGGGTCCCTGGACATTTTAATCAATAGAAATTGATAAGAGGCCAGAGGAGAAATTCAGGCAAGGCCTTATTGAGACTCCTGCTTCAGCAAAGGGGAGAGAAAACAAGTAAGAGGTGTCCTTGCTCGCTCCCTGAGGAGCGTGTGCTGGTTCCTTAAATGGAGGGCGGGTAGGGGCGGATAGGTGGGTTGGGCTGAAGGGGTGGGTTAGTTGGTCTGCCCACCTCATTGATGGTGCTGTGTGCAGGGATCCTGTGCAGTACCCTGCTTTTGCTGCCGGCACCTCAGAGGTGGCAGTAGGTTTGGGCCTTTTTGTATCTTATTGTTCGTAGTTTGCCCCAACTGCACATGTACAATATGTGGTTATTTTTAGTCCCTTATAGTTCCTTGTGTTCTGTTGCTCTAGGAGACATCTGTCCAGGTACAAGTACTCCAGTAAAGGGCCCCGGGTCCCAGCCTATCTGAGTGGCTTCAATCTTTTCAACATTCATCTATCAACAGCCTCCATTTCTTTCTTACTTTCACCTTATATAAAAACTTTAAATCTGTCTTTTAGCCAAATTAATCTATTGAAAATGTTCTGAGAAATCCAGTGATTTTTCTAATTGCCAGTGCCAATAATTTTTAATACATTTTAAACAAGTTTAACATAAGACATTGAAAAATGCACAGATCATAACTATATAGCTCAATGAATTCTCTCTTCTAAAGATAACCACTAACCTTTACCTTTATGGTTTAGTTTTGTCTGATTTTTGAAATTTATGTAAATACAACCATACAGCTTCCCCCCACCCCTGCTTCTTTTACTCCACACTGTATTTTTGAAATTCTCCTATGTGATTAGGTGTAGCTATTTATTTATCTTTCTATAGTGTATTCCTTTATAGAATATAATTTACCCATTTTACTGCTGTGGGACATTTGGCCTTTGATCAGGTTTTGGCTATTACGAATAATGCTTCCATGAACACTTTTGTGCACATATTCTATTGAGTTATATATTTAGGAGTAGACTGCTGTGTCATAGAATGAATATTCTCAACTGTCGTTGACAATACCAAAAAGTTTCTTAAAATTGTGGTAACAATTTATGTCTCCACCAGAGCTATAGGGTTCTATAAAAACCTTATTTTGAGTCTTTTAACTGTTTTGGTAGGTGATTAGTTATATCTCATTGCATTTTTAATTTGCATTTCCTTAATTACTAGTGAAATGTGTCACTTTTCACAAGTCTGTTGTTTACTTGGATTTCCTCTTTTGTGCAGCAGTGGTTCAAGGCTCATGCTCATTTTTAAAAAATGGGTTGTTTGTCTTTTTCTTATTGATTTGTGGTTATATGTGTACATATATCTCCTCCTAGTCTGTGGCTTGCCTTTTACTGTCTTAACTGTGTCTTTTGATGAACATACATTTTTAATTTCAATAAAGTCGTATTTGTCAATTTTTCCTTTATTGTTAGCACTTTTTATATTTTGTTAAAGAAGTCAGTCTCTCATCCCGAAGGCATGAGAATATTTCCTGTATTGTCTAAATATTTTATTGATTTATCTTTTAAAAATCACTTCCAGACGTTGTGGGAATTAAAGAACAAACCAAACAAGGCTTGTAGGAACATTATTTACAAAAAGTGGAGGATCTTAAGTGCGATATAAATGGCTCTAAGTCAAGGGCTCAAGCAGTTTTTACTTAAAAAATTATATACTCCAAGGTTCAGAAGAAGGAAGATATAAATAGCATTTTTAGGGACAATGGTGGCTTATCCTGGCAGCTGTGGGCTTTGTGATTTTCCGCTTAATTGGATTACAATATTCCTGAGTGTGCTAAAGAGTGAGTTGCTTGGACATGTCAGGAATGCAAGCCCAGCTTCACTGAAGACCATCAATGGGGAGCCGCATAACTCATACAGAGGAAGGGCTTTGAACTTGCAGGAAAGGCAATACATCTCAACTAAGATATATGTGTTTGGAGAAAAATCATAGTCCTTGTTTTTTTCCATTCAGTTGGATTTTTATCTTAATTCTGGTGTATATATCACCGAACAGAAAATAAAACATGAGCCATTTACCTGGAAGATAAAAGTATTAAGGGAAATCAACTTCACTTTTACTTAAAATGGAATCAGTTCTACAATTTGGTTTCTTTTTCTTTTCTTTTTTTTTTACAACTCCTATTTTACACTTCCAATTAGTACTACTTTCATGAAATATCTAACAGATGGAATAAAAGTATATATAGATATGAAGATAAATATACTTACTGGTCCCACTTGCCTTGTTAAGCTAACTTTCTATCAGACAAAATAGTTCCAACGCTCTTGGTTAAATAAATTAATAATGATTAAAATAGTCAGGATTCCCGGAAAGGGGCAATACTTGAACTCAGTCTTGAGTGAGTTTAATTTTAGTCATTTGAAAGAACTTGAGTAAAGAAATCACAGAAGTGTGAACCACCTGGTTTGGGTTGGGTTCTTGAAGGGCGGTGGATGGTGGGGAAAGTCCAAATTTAAGTGACGCCTGATTTGGAAAACATCGAAAACTTGGCAGACGCTTGTGGATTTGATGCATCAGGAAATGTGGAAAGCTGTTAGAGAAATTGAAGAGTGATGAAAGCATTGTTTAAGAAATGCTAACTGTGCAGTTGTGAGTGGAAGGAACTACAGTGGTGAGATTCTGTGAAGGGCAGGCCGGCTGAGGATTGATCATGTGGACTGCACAGGGGCTTTCAAATCAGAAAAGCCTGGCTGTACTCCCAGCTCTACCATCCAGCCTCTCTAAACCTCCTTCTCCTTGTGTTAATCAGTAATCTTTTGCTGGCAAGTGACTGAATCTCACTTCAATCTGTGTTGAAAAAAAAAAAAAAAAAGTGTTGGACAGTAAACTGGACTGACTCCCAAATCTGAGGGAAAGTTGAACAACCAAGCTTTAGGAAACACAAACCAAGGCAACCGGGGGGGGGGGGCTCAAGAAATGAAACTAGAGATTTAAAACTGCCCGGATTCTCTCTTCCTCTCTGCGGAAGGGGTGTGAGCAGATTTCACTGTGAAGTAAGGGGTGTGAGCAGATTTCACTGTGAAGTAAGGGATGTGGCTACTGGTAACTGTAGCTCTTCTTAGCTCCTTCACCAAGAGAAAAGGACTCTTTCCATAGCTATGGTTCTTAAATTTTGAGAAAAGACTAGCTCACGACCTTAGGCAAGTTCTCTCTGTGCTTCTGTCTCCTTATCTGATAAATGGGAAAAGTACTGGGACCTAAGTCATAAGGTTGTTGTGAGAATTAAATGCTTTAAAATATTTAAAATATTTGGAATAGCTGCCAGCACAAAGCTATCATTTTTGCTGTTGTATAATTGTCATTAGCTCATCCCTGGACCATCATTATGGTTCCATGGTTGACCTAAACATGCCTGGGAGGAGGGATAAGTTCACTGTCATTGGCACCACTGGGGGGGTGGGAGATAGTGCCCCAAAAAACTGTGAGGGGAAGAAAGGGGTGTCAGGCAGACAAAAGCAATAGCTTTCTTCCATTCTTCATTTGTAAAAGCTTTAGTATTGAGTTATAATGTAAATGTGAGTATTAATAATAATTAATAATAACAATAATAATGCATATAAAGTATCTGTCCCATCTCAGGCCTTCAAGATATGTCAGCTATGCAGTCTGCACGTGAAAAAACCCAGGCCTGGGCTGGATACCAGTAATGCAAATTAATGAAATAAATATTTTGAAGGAAAATCAGATAGACTTGGATTGGCTTATGGATTGTATTGATGGTGGACATGGACTGTCACTTTGGATGTTTTATCTTTGGCTGTGCCTTGCAGCAAAGAGCAGTCATATCATATATGTTACATTAAAAATATAAGTTTTGATCCTTTCTCCTACGGGTGGGAGGGTTTCCCAGTAAAAGGTGCATCCTGCAATCTCTCCAGCTGAGTGGTATTCAGTCTGCTCTAATAGAGTCAGGCCTCAGCAACCTGCCAGTCCCCTGGGACCCTGGGTTATAGTTCCTTCTGTCATCAGGTCCCAGTAGAGAAGGCAGTGTCCATGCTTGGCCAGAGAGACCTTGCTAATCCAAACAAGTTCATGGGAAAGGAATCTTCTTTTTATGAGGCTAATGGGGTATTGTGGCTCTTACCAGTTACTACCAGATGATCCAGTCATTTACTCTTCGCTCCACACAAATATTCACATGATTCGAAATGCAAACCAATATTTATATCATCATATTACATTGTTTACAAATTTGAGTCTATAGGCTTCTACTAATTAAATCAGTACTCTTGTGGTTGTGTTTTTAAAAATCCATTATATGGTGCACTGAGAAGGGAAATCAGGCCCAAGAGTGATAATCCCAGACCATTTGCAGGCTCAGAAATAAGAGAGAGGCCTGAGTCAAAGATAATTCCAGGTTTTTAAAGGCTTCAGTTGAGAAGCAGGAAACTATGTTTTCATTTCAAACCCTTTGGAATGTGCAAATAAATAAGCATGCAAAGATCTCTATGTATATGATGAGCAAGGAAAGCTACAGATTTCAGCAAAACTTACCATTGTGACATTGCTCGAAAAAATTTATGTGAAAGAAGGAGTTGGGTAAGGATTTGATTGACACAGATTATCCCTGCAGGAAAGAAAAAGCCTGGGGAGACAATAAGGCAGAGAAACTATACTTGTGAGTTTTTCCTACAAGAGCCCAGCAGACCAGAGGGAATTAAAGAAAGGAGGTTGGGAACGAAACAGGGAAGGTCAAATGTAGGGGGTAGAAAAAGAAGCTGCAGAGGCTTCTGTAAAACAGGAGATTGTGAGATACCTTTGCTTCAAAATGATACTCTCTAACATGCGGAAAAGTAAAAGAGGGGTTGTTATTTGAGATGTTTATTTGACATCATGTTAATCGTTTATGACACTCATTGACCAGAGTTTTATTGGACATGAAAAATGACTAGCCTGTACCTAACCTTTCTCATGTCTTTACGATCTTAATAATCCCCGGGGCTGCCATATGTACACAGTCCACCCTGTCCCTCGCCACACACCTGTGTATATGTGTATAAATATAATAATTCTTTTAGAGAAGGAAAAGGCAATGCTGATCACACCCATTTTGGGAGTGTGCCTGTGGAGCACGTAGCTCATTTACTTGTATGTCAGTTTCACGTGAACTTTATTATTCATGCATCAGCTCACTTTGGAATTCGAGTCTTCTAAATTAGCTAATTATATTGACTAAATGAATTCATAAGCACCAGTCACCATCCTAGTTAATTAGCAGCAGGAGCAGTAACCATTTCCAGCTCTCTAGTATTTTATAATTTACAAAGCATTCTCACAGATTTATCTCATTGGATAAATGAGCGTGCAATGAGTGCAGCATGCCTTCGACTGGCTGTTTACGTAAACAAAATGATATATTTAAATAAGGGTAGGTAACCCTTTTCTCACAACCATAGAGATCGACTTCTGTCCCAAGGCCTATTTCAATAAAAAGTTTATGTGGACCAAATATCAGTCGCAACATGAATAACAGGTTTAATTAATATGAGAGACACAGAGAGAGCAGTTTAACATCCAAAATTCCAGTGGCCTACGTGCTGAGCATTGGGGCTGTGCTAAAGAAAAGTACAACGAGCTCCACTGCTGCTGAAGATTAATTGGAATGATTCCTATGTAGTAGGAAAGTCTGGCTCATTTTTGCTTGAAAAATGTTAAATGTACTTAGCACTCATTCCTTTTGTGATTAATTTTTGGCTGATCATCATTGAAAAACAGTTTTTGGCCTAATGTTTTCTAACAGCTTTATTGAGGGTTAATTGACATATAATAGCTTATATTTACGTGTACACTTTGATGAGTTTTGACACACGTGTGCTCTCGTGAAACCATCAGCACAACCAAGATAATGAACATATCCATCACCCTGAAAATTTTCTCAGTGCCCCTTTGCAATTCACTTCCCACGCCCCCCTCTCCAGGCAACCATGGATCTGCTTTCTGTCATTACAGAGTAGTTTGCATTTTCTAGAGTTTTATATAAATAGAATAATACGATATGTACTCTTTTGGTCTGGGTTCTTTCACTTAGCATAATTTTTTAATTTATTTATTTTTGGCTGCGTTGGGTCTTCGTTGCTGGGTGCGGGCTTTCTCTAGTTGCGGTGAGCAGGGGCCACTATTTGTTGCGGGACGTGGGCTTCTCCGGTTGCAAAGCGTTGGCTCTAGGCGCGTGGGCTCAGTAGTAGTGGCTCACGTGCTCCAGAGCACAGGTTCAGCAGCTGTGTCGCACGGGCTTAGTTTCTTCACGGCATGTAGGATCTTCCTGGACCAGGGCTTGAACCCGTGCCCCCTGCATTGGCAGGCGGATTCTTAACCACTGCGCCACCAGGGAAGCCCAGTGTAAATAATTAAAATTTGTCCATGCTGTTAATGTGTATACATAGTTATTTTCTTTTTATTGCTGAGTTGTATTCCATTAGATAGACAGTTTATGATTTGGTTATCATTCACCTGTTGATGGACATTTGGTTTTTTAACTTTGGGTTCTTGCAAGTAAAGCTGCGATGAACGTTTATGTACAAGTCTTGGTATAACTATATTCTTTCAGTTATCTTAGGAGTGGGATAGCTGGATCATATGGTATATGTATGTTTAACTTTTTAAGAGACTGCCAAACTGTTTTCTAAAAATGGAAATCTAGCAGATTGTTTAAAAAACAAACATTTCTTCAACATAAATTCTAACTTGCCACTGTTTGAAACAATTGATTCCTGGTGTGTTTGTGTGTATTGTTCAAATTAATTAATACAATTAGTCTTAATTGAGTTGATACATGTTTTAGAATTTTTGATTGACATGCTAAAGTTTGCTCCAATAGATTTTTTTCAATCTATTTAGAGCTAATATGCCAAATATAATCTCATTACCCATTTGCAGCACCCATTCCATTGCGTGGGCTGTTGCATGTCAGTCACTTGCTCTGCTTCTTCCCTTGTTTATTTTGAGGTTAATAGAAAGATCGTTACTAAAATATCCACATGAAGATTTGCATTATATGGAGATTTTAGTTATAAATACAAATTAATTGAAATGAGGAATCTCAGAAAAAGATTTATTTCTGGAAATACACATCTCCTTAGAAACCGTAAGTAACCAAGTTTGACACACAAGCCATAGAACATAGAGTTGAATGCAAATTTACAGATGCCTGTCCCCAGCCCTGCTCTCCTGCTTTGTGGGGTTTTCTTCCTTTAACGTGAAAATTACTATCATCCCCATTCCATGCATGGAACCAGCAACCCCGCCCCTTCCCACGTTGCTGAAGATTTGGGGGCCTGTGTTTCTCTTGCTTTAAGTTCCTGCTTCCTTTGAGGTCTTGCTCTTCTCTGTGTCTTGCCTCCTGCAACTGGCTTCTTCTGTCTGCCCCAGACCAACACAAATACAGAGCAGCCAGCTTTTCTTCAATACAAATGCAGGGCTCTTGCCTATAGCAGAGTAGTAGTGCAGGTTTGGATACATAGAGGACATAGGATGTGAGGGGCAAGGGATTGTTTCACAGCACAGCAAACAATTTAATTGAAAATGAAACATTATTTTTCTGGAGGTCTTTAACCATCTGCCTTAGAAAATTTTTGCCCGACACCATATTGCTCTCCCCCTCCCCCTTTCTCCAGACCCTTGTCAGTCTCCCCTTCTCTCAGCTGTCTAGAATCCCTTAATACCTAAAGCGTTTCCAAAGAGCCTTCATTTTCTTTTTTTAACATCTTTATTGGAGTATAATTGCTTTACAATGGTGTGTTAGTTTCTGCTGTATAACAAAGTCAATCAGCTATACATATACATATATCCCCATGTCTCCTCCCTCTTGCGTCTTCCTCTCACCCTCCCTATCCCACCCCTCTCGGTGGTCACAAAGCACGGAGCTGATCTCTCTGTGCTACGTGGCTGCTTCCCACTAGCTATTTTACATTTGGTAGTGTATATATGTCCATGCCACTCTCTCTAGAAGTGCCTTCCTTTTCTCGCATAGACTAAAGCAGTCCTTCTCAATTTTAATGTGCACCTGGATCACCTGGAGATCGTTTTAAAATACAGATTCTGATTAATATGTCTAGAGTGGGGCCTGAGATTCTGCATTTCTAACAAGTTCCCAGGTAATGTTGGTTCTGCAAGTCGAAGGGCCATGCATTTAGAACTACTGGCCTGGAACAGTCTAACTCTGGTCTCTATCCATGTCTGAGCCTACCTTTGTCTATCCTAGTGGTTTTGAACTTGGGTCAATTTTGCCCCCCGAGGTACATTTGGTGACATCTGGAGACATTTTTGATTGTCACAGCTGGGGGAAGAGTGCGAAATGCATCTCATGGTAGAGGCCAGGGATGCTGCTAAACATCCTGTAATGCACAAGACAGCACACCTCCTCAAAAGGAATTATCCAGTCCAAAATGCCAGTAGTGCGGTGGTTTACAAACCTTGATTTATTCCAATGATTGAAACTACTTTGCTGAATACAAGACCACCTACCAGTGTCTCCACCCTTAGAAGAACATTTATGTGGTGATTTTAAGTTTTAATAGGATTCAACTTTGAGGCTTTGCTTCCTTAGCTCAGCTGCTAGTTTCTATGTGGAGAGTCCATCTTCCCCTTCTATCTCCTCTCCCTTTATTTGAAGGCAGAAGCAGCTGAAGTCAGTTTGTTGGTTTTGTTTGTTTTAAATATCAATAAAAAAATTTCCCTGCCAAGTACAAGTGCAATATAAATGTATATTTATTGTTACAAACATAAAGGAGACCTCAAGCATCCTGCTAGCATAATAAAAAAAATTATTTTATGAATGTATGAGGAAAGGAACTAATTTACCTGACAGAGTTCTGGTTTAGGTTAAAGAATAATTCTCTCTGCTTTCCTCAACTTCTACCTGTGACCTACCAGTTACCATTCTAGTTACTTGAAGGTCTGTTTAACTAGAGTATAAAATCAATATGCATGATAATGAATAGTCCCTGAATAATATAAAAGAATTGACCTTGATGGAATCAGAGACTTACCAAGAGTGAGCTTGGAGGGGTTGGTATTGCCAACATTCCTAGGAATAAGCCCATGGGGACAGGAATTATGTAAAAGGAAAAAGTCCTAGATTAGTATAATGGTTAAGGGTAGGGACTGGAGCCAGAGCGCCTGGGGTGGAATCATAGCTACACTGACTACTCACTCTATCACCTCGGCAGAGAAACTGCATATAGCAGTGTAGGGTGTCTAATGGCACGCCCTGGAGTTGTGTAATGCACAATCTACACATGTATAGCCCTGAATCTTGGGCGCCTTTAAAAATTATTCTGTGCCTCTTTTTCCTTATATGTAAATGAAGGATTTAGAACAAAGGCTGGCATATGGTAAACATCCAATAAATGCCATGCCATTAATTTTCTTTACAAGGTAAGCAAAGAGGTAATAGGGATTTCCACGAAACACAGGATTTTTTGGTGACTTTGGGAGGAACTACAGAGAAGGAAATAGAGGGGATTGAAGACAAAAGAATATTTGATATATACCCTTATTGTTAATGCAAAAATAATAGGACAAAATTCTATGCAGTTAATAATTATGACTCCAAATACCCAGCTTTAGGACTCTTGAGTCAGAATGAGAGACAGTCCTTTTACTTAGGAAGAAATTAGGTCAGGATCAAGAACAATAGAGATAGCTAAAGGAGAAAAATGTGGCAAGACTTTCATTCTACGTTATTCAACAAGTATTTATTGAACACAATGATAGGTGCCAGGGATGCAGTGATGAATGAGGTGACAAGGTCTTGACCTCTGAAACTTATCATTCAGCTGGAAAGACAGACAAGAGAACAAGCAATTACAGTGTGTTAAGTAGGACAGGGTGATTTGAGGGCACACATTTTGTGTTCAGCCTAGGATTTACTATATGTTTTTCTGAAATTTTTGAAGGGAAGTGTTTTAAAATTTTTAATGGTAACAACTATAAGGGAGGAAAGTTGTAACTATTAAATACCCTCTTCTTAAGATTTCACATGGCGCATGCTTCTTTCCCGCTATCTCCTGGTGGAGCATATGAATGCCGCCAAGCTCACTCCCTCAGCATTCCTTCACCTCCCACACCACGCCAAGGAACAGGTTGGGAAGAGGCTGTGTGTGATAACTTCCCATTGAAATGAAAGGTGGTTTGGGTTCACTTTGTGAGGATTCTGTGAAAGTAATGGACTAGTTGTTCTCTGTCAATAAGATTCCAGAGAAGATGGAGAAATGGCCAGAGGTTCTTGAAGAATTGTGACCTGCTAGCTTCACTTTCACCTTGTCCTCTTGTTCCTTGACTCTTGAGTCAAGTCTTAGCATCTCCCTTTTTCTCTAGAACGTGGGTTGGGTATCTCTGGTGCAAGGAGGGGTACGCTACGGCTTGCAACTCCACCTTAGTCCAGCTCCGCACCCTAGTCCTGAACAGGCTCATTTATCATCCTACTTGATCCATACCAGCCTCATTTCATTTAGAAAAGCCTTCATAGAACTATGATAACACCATGCCCACAGATTTTCTTAAGTGGTGATCAATGCTTTGGCCACATGAAGAGCATTTTTTTGCATCTTTTTAAGGAACCACTACTGAGAGTGTATCTATTACATTACTCAGTAAAGATCACTGTGATTTTTTTCCAGAATTTACTGCCAGGCAAGTGATGGTCTCTGGAGAAAATAGTATAGATAGTTACAGCTGTGAAGCCACCTGCCTCAGCTGCAAGGAAGTTCAGAGCTAAATTTAGTACTCAGGCAGAAGATTACATCATCCTGTTTGCTTTTTTTCTGTTAATTTAGAGTCTGTCTTAATTTTATTTCCCTATGTACGTGCCTTTTCTATAAGAAGACTGGTTTCTTTTTATGAAAGTAGGAAAGATATAAATTATACATTTATTTTTAAGGTAATAATATATTTGATAATGTCTTCACGATTCTTCAGGTCATCCAGGGTCAAATCTTATACTCCTCTCTCCCCCACCTCCCTCATTCCCTAAAGCTATGTCATATCAGTTTTTTCTCTAGAAAATCTTTATAGCCACTTCCCCCCCCCCACCATGCCCATTGCTCCTACTGAAGTCCAGGCTCTTACCATATTCCACCTGGGCTATTACAACATCCTGCTATCTGACCACTTGGCCTTAAGTGTGTCCCCCTGAATCTAGCCTCGATACCCACATTCAGTAAGTGCGAATTTCATTATGCTACTCATATGCCCAAAAACTTACAATGATTCTCCATTCATTTGCTAAGTTTTACCTTTGCCAAGCCCTTTGGCCATATCTTGCTTGCTTGTCTCTTATTTCCATCTAACCTCTATTATTCAAACTCCACTCTTGTTAGCTTGTTTCCTACCACCCCGTACCTGTCTCCAAATTTTCTCTCACCAAGAATGCTTTCCTTCCTCCTTCCCCTGCTCAGTTGAAATGCCTTTTTTTTAAGTAGTATTATCTTAACAGGTGGTATCAGAGTTTCTCTTAGGAAGAGAATCATCTTTGTTTAGGAAACATAAAAAGTATACTTTGATAAGTTGCTTGGAGTGAAAGATGGGACCTTGTGGGCATGGGTCAGCAGCAGGTAAGGCAGAAAAGGAATACCTGATGCCTCTGCATTAGAGATGGGCAGAACTAAGAATGGAAAGAGCAGAGGAGAGCAAAGGGGCGGCCTAAGCAACAGGTGGAATGTTTTATGAACAGGGAGGTCCGATATTCAATTTGAAATTCTTTTCTTTGCGGTGATGGAAACTCCCTCCTCATTTTCCCCAAACTTCACTTTGACTTGCTCTTTACACACAGGCCTAGTATGAGGGTTTCCTCATAGAAATCACAGAAATGACCTGTTTCTCCTTTGATTCAATGCAGAACAGAATATTGTCTTCTTCTGAGCTAGATTTTAAGCTCCTTGAGGGCAGAAGTGACAACTTAACTTCCTTGAGATTCTTCACAGGGTGAAGCACAGAGCTGGGCAGTCACCTACCCAATTTACCAATGACAGAACTGGCCCTCAAGTAGTGATGAACAGCTCCCAGGGGTATTTACAACGGGCAGAGTAGGTAACATACTCACATGTAAGAGGCAAGTAAATTGCTGCAAAACCTGTTTTTAGGAAGTGAGCTACAATGTTCTCATTTACAGCAGAGGTTGGCAAACTTTTTCTATAAGGGCCAGATGGTAAAGATCTTTGTCTTGTGGATGATAATGTCTTTGTCACAAGTACTCAAGTCTGTGTTGTAATGTGAAAGCAGCCATACACAATAGGTAAACAAATAACCATGGCTGTGTTTCAATAAAACTTTATTTATGGACACTGAAATCTGAATCTCATATACTTTTCATGTGTCATGCAATATTCTTCTTCTTTTGATACTTTTCAACAGCTTTAAAATGTAAAAACCATTCTTATCCTGTGGGCTGTATTAAAAACAGGTGATAAAACAGATTTGGCCCTGAGGCCTTGGTGGGTAACCCCTAATTTAGAGAATCTATCTTGCTTGCTTGTGTTTTATGAAGTAAGCTCTTATTTTTTAAAAAAATCTACACTCTAAGCTCTTATTTTTAAAAATCAACACTCTACCCTGGGAATTCCATGTATAATTTTGTTTGAAAATAAAGTTTTCCTGCTTTAAAAAAAGTATGAGAACTCATAATAATGATTTTAGACCATCATCAAATGGTTTTATTTCCCTTGAGTCACTATTAGAACTATGAACTGCGTGTCAGAGCAAGCAACTATAAATGACTCAAACACATGGGTTGAGAGAGAACACATGTAGGGCCTGAATACCTAACATTTGTATATTTGATGGCCACATCTCATAGACTGTTTTCTTTTTCTTTTTTCCCAAATCTCTAGAACAGTTGGAGACTCTGTTTCAATTAACTGTATGCCTATTTGCATCTTTGCCACTCTTGGAGAACTTAAAATGTGTCTACATTAAATTTGAGCAACATCCCTGAGATTGGTATCTGGTGTCTGGTGACTTTAGGAAAATTATTTAAGTTTTTAAGCCAAAATTCAGAAGAATATTTTGACTTCAGATTGAAAATAATGCAAGGTTGTAATTTTCTTACAGAAATTCCTAAAGTTATAGCTTGACTTGCCTGGGGAAGAAATTCATAATTCAGGAGTTCCCATTAGTTTTTTGGAAGCCCAGAAAAGCTTGAGTCTAATTCATATACTATCAAATTTTTGTTGTTGTTGTTGCATTTTTCCCCACCATGGGTCATTTAACTGTAAAGTCTCATTAACCATTTTCGTAAAGATATCACAATACACTGAAGAGATTATTGTAGCATTAAAAAAATTATTTTGATAACCCATTTTACACTGATTACACTCCTGACTCACCATAGTTAGAACACATTCTGTTCTAAATTTGTCCAAAAGGGCTAGAGAAAAAAAATTTTTTTAAGATAGAAAAGGATAATGATACCAGAAAAGCGAATACACTTCAGTAAAGCCACAGAAAAGAGCCATAGGTATGCTCGTGCCAAATAAATGTGAATGTATTGGAAACAAATATAACATGAATCATAACCTGAATGACCCCCCACTCCCATGTATATCAATGGGATTTGCCTTCTTATTGCTATAAGGTTTTCTTAGTTTTCTTAGTTTGGGTTTTCTTAGTTTGTCTTCTTCCTGACTACACCTATCTGTTTGGAGAAGATAACAATTTCTTCCAGTTTTAATGTTTTTCTTTTTTCCTATTGTGAGTAGCATTTAATCTTTTTGTGTTAAAAATGTATGGAGTTCATATTACATGTAAAATAGCCAAAACAGTAAAGAAAATTGAGGCAAGTAAAGAAAACAGTTACGTTTGGCTTACTAAAATTGTCTTTCTTCTAGATTCTAGTGGTCTCTGGACATCCCTTTCACTATCACAGTGGTAAAATTATCAGAAAGACATACTTCATCTTCTAGCAGAATGTATTCAGATCTAGGTACGTATGCTTAAAGTTGGGGATAAATGTTAATTAGATAAATGTTGATTTTCAAGCTATTAAAACCAATGATGACTAAATGAAGAAGGGAATGTGTATTTCCAACCAGAAGCAAAGCTACCAGAAGTCTCTGCAGGAAAAAAAAAAAAAAAAGACAAGTTTGGGTTCCAGCTGTGCATATGGGTGATAATGTTTATAGTGTCAGTTCAGTTTTGAAAATCCAGTGAAACTAATTTATAAACAAGTAAATTTATGATTTGGTAGGTTGATTTTTTCACTTTTTTTTTTAACCAGTTTTATGTTCCTTAGCTACAACCTATGTATTAGAAAGTAACACAGTGATTGGAAGTGTAAGGTTACAAATGATAATAAATCAAAGAAAGAAAGAGAGAGAGAGAGAGAAAAGGAAGAACTTGAGAAAAGGAAGAAAGTTTCTAATCAGGGCCCTCTGGGAATGATGAGATGATCTTTTCTTCCTCCACTGTCTAGTTTTCAAGATTACAGTGAATATAAAATTCACTCAGTTGAAGAGGATGAAAATCAAGGCAGTTTCATAGCATTCTTGAAGTTGGATAGCATTAGTACTCCAACTTTGCTCTTCTCCTTCAGTACTGTGTTGGCTCTTCTGGGTCTTTTGCCCCTCCACGTAAATTTTAAAATGAGTTTGTCAATATTCACAAAATAACTTGCTGTGAATTTGACTGGGATTGCATGGAATATATAGATCAAGTTCTGAAGAAGTGACAACTTGACAATTTTGAGTCTCCCTATCCATGAACATTTATCTCTCCATTTATTTAGTTTTATTTGATTTCATTCATCACAGTTTTGCAGTTTTTCTCATATAGCTCTTGAATATATCTTGTTAGATTCATACTAAGGACTTCATTTTTAGGGGTGCTAATGTAAATCATACTGTGTTTTTAATTTCAAATTCAATTTCTTCATTGATGTATATGAAAGGCATTGACTTTTGTGTAATAACCTTGTATCCTGTAACCTTGCAATAATTCCTTATTGATTCTAGGAGCTTTTTATGGCAATTCTTCAGGATTTTCTACATAGACAATCATGTCATCTATGAACAGACAGTTATGTCTTCCTTCCAAATCTTATACACTTTATTTCCTTTTTTGCCTTATTGAATTAGCAAGGACTACCAGTGTGATGATAAAAAGGTGTGATAAAAGGAGATATCTTTGCCTTGTACCCAATCTTAGTGTGAAATGTTGTAATTTCTCACCCTTAAGTGTGATTTTAGTTGTAGGTTTTTATCAAGTTGAGAAAGTTCTCCTCTATTCCTGGTTTACCTAGAGGTGTTTTTTTGTTTGTTTTGTTTTGCTTTTTTAAAAAATCATGAATGGGTGTTGGATTTTGTCAAATGCTTTTTCTGTATCTATCAATTTGATCATGTGATTTTTTTTTTTTTTTTAGTCTGTTGATGTGATGGATTACATTAATTGATTTTCAAATGTTGAATCAGCCTTGCATACCTGGGATAAATCCCACTTGGTCCTTTTGGTTTACATTCTTTTTAAACCTTTTTGGATTTGCTAATATTTTGTTGAAGAATTTTGTCTACACTCATGAGAGATATTGGTCTGCAGTTTTCTTTTCTTGTATGTAGTAAATTTTTCATTTCATTTTTTAACTCCAGAATCTTCATTTAAAAAAATAATTTTTAATTTATTGATATTTTATATTTGATGCAACATTATCATACCTTTTTTAACTTCTTTAATCATGATTTCCTTTAGTTTTTGAACATATTTATAATGACTACTTTGAAGTCTTTGTTAATTCCAGTGATCTGGTTGTTTTCGCAGGTAGTTACTGTTGTATGCATTTTTAAGATATTGATCATACTTTCCTATTCCTTTCTGTGTCTCATAATTTTTTGTTGTTGTTAGAAACTGGACATTTTAGAAAATATATTGTAGCCACTCTGGGTGCTGGTCTCTCTCATCCCATACCAGGGTTTGTTATTGCTGTTTCTTTGTTGAGTCGCTGGCTGCATTTTTTTAGTGAAATCTATTTCCTCCCTGCCATATGAAGTCTCTGATGTTGCTTCAGGGGGGATGGGAGGTAGGGGGTTAGGGACGCAGGCTTGGGTAGGCCACAATCACCCTGGGTTTTGCCAGGGTTTTCTTAGTTTGTCTTCTTCCTGACTACACCTATCTGTTAATTTTCAGTACTAGTTGCTGGCTGACTGCTCTATTGTTTTCAACATGCCCTGGGCATAGATTGTACCGTCCTCTGATCCAATCAAATTCAGGCTTCTTTGAAGGGGTGCTCCAGATGTGGGTGCTTGAGATTTTTACTGGGCTCAGGAGGGCTCCTCCCAGATGTCTCTTCCCAGCTGTCTGCTCTCTCTGATAAACTAGTTGATGTACAGTTTAGCTTTTATCTCCAATGAATCTATCAATTTCTTCCCAGTTTTCTTTCACCAAACCTTCACTGCTTTTGAGAGGATGCTTAGACTTTAACTTCTCTACAGTCTGTTACAAATGGAGTCAGTTAGTTTAGGACAAGATTTGGAGCTGTCTATTTTATGGCCTGCTTCTTACTCTGAGCAAAGTCTCAGAGTGGGGATAAGGTTGCTTTTCTCTCTGAGTGATACATTCATTCCAGGAGCTGAGCACTTGGTGGAGGGGGTGACCAGTAGCTTCAGGTCTTCTCAGCTTGCCTCTCCTGGCTTGGAACCTCTGATTTACAGACTACAAATGAGTCATGGCAAAGGCCCCAGCATTCTTAGTATTCCGTACCCAAGGTAGAGCCTGCATCACACCAGCGGGTGATGGATAGAAGACAGCCCCCAATTCTCAGCTACATTCACCCAGAACTTAACCTCAGCACCAGGTAGTTGGGAGCAGGATGAGAAATGTTGACATTGTACTTCTCTTGGATGACAGCTCTCTAGCTGGGACCTGTGGGGAGATGGAGCCCTGTGTAATTGTCTGAACCAGTCTGGAGAGGAGTTTTGTCTCACTGAGCTGGGAGGGAATAGCAAGGAAGTATATACTGGTTCAAATACCACAGCCTCTGTTATTACTAAGTTTTAGTAGATTTTGAACTCTTTATTTGCTGTATATCCTTCAGACCATTTCCCATGACTTTAAATGGTGGGTTGTTTTTTAAAAATAATTTTCACCAATTTCACTGGTAAAATGGAAATGGGTTTGTGGAATTCCTTACAATATCTTGCTGGAAGTAGAATTTGATTTTAATTAATTGGAAATCACACACATTAACACATACACACATGTGTATATGTACATGTATATACATACACACATGCTTTACTAATACATTATGCATATTATAAATATTTATAATTTACTATATAAATTTTTGAATGATAAAATTATTTCAAATAAACTTTTTAAAAGGTACTTTGTATTTGTGGTACAAAGTATCATATTGCTCTTTTAAAAAATAGGTTATTATAAGTGATTAAATTATGCTAATATTTTTAGTGAGAGTAGTGTGATTGAAATGCTTCTTTGTTTTTAAAGTCCTAGTTCTGATACAGTTTATTTTGATGCTTGGTTTTAATGGTGCCTTAGCTGGGAAAATACCTAACAAAGAACTCTAGATCTGAATGGATGAAGTACATGGCTGGATGTACTTACTAAATCACTCTTAGTCCTATTCAGCAATGAAGCAAAGACTTGTTGAAACATGACTAGTAAATTTCCATCTCCCATCATGCCTATCACTTGTTTTTGCAAACTCAGTTGGATGGTTTTGCAGTTTAATATTTTTTTGAAAAGGGGTTCAAGCCCAATGAAAGTCTTCATTTGAAAGATTTTAAAACAAATAATAAAATTGTTTCCAAGTTTTTAAAGTGTTCAGACATAAAAATGTACCAGAGTGATAAATTACATTGTTTTTGCCCCAAACATTGCATAGCAATGGGAACATTTTCAAATATGTGTTTTCATAGTACTGTTTCTGTAGTACAATTTATTTTGAAAGACTTTCCTTCAAAAATCTGGTGTATTCTCTCTCTTTTTAACTTCTAAAGGATGGATTAGGTGTGTTCATGTGTTTGAAAACATTTGATGGATAGCATACTATCAAACTGCCACCAGTCATCACATTCGTCTCTGGAAAAGAGAAATATCCACCGTCTTTAAATCCAGTAGTTCTCTTAAGTATGAGATAGCCAGTCAACATCTGCTTGAAATTTAAAATTCACTGTTAGCTGCTCATCTTTTTATAAAATATTAGGGATATACTATATTTCAGTGTCCTGTCTTTATATAATTAATTACATTGCTATGTGTTTTAGCATTTTGTTCACTCCTGACTTTAATACTTTTCCTGTAATATTGACCTTGAATAATCTTTTGAAAATTGTTCCAGTTAAAGTTGCAGCTCCAACTAACACAGTTTTCCCACAAAACATTTTTTCAACCTAAGAAGTTACTGTGGAGACTATATCTTTTCTGATGCATCTTTCATTTGTTGACTCACAAAACAGGAGCTCTGTGTGTTTCAGAACCTAGGGGCTCATGCCTAACAATTGTGGATGTATATACTCATATTTCAAATAGTATTCTTGGTTACTTCTTTCTTCTTCTTCTTCTTCTTCTTCTTTGGCTGACTTCCTGTCAGATCTAATTTCATCATTGTTGTTTCTGCATTGCAATGTGGCTATGAAGGGCTTATATTAGGAATAGAAGAATCAGGTCTGCCATTTTCTTACTGTTTGCCTGTACTTACATTATTAAGTCTGTCTTTATTCCTCATTTCCTTTGCAGACATCTTTTAAAGATGTTTATTCATTTTGTGAAGGTTAGTTTCATTAAAATTAGAGAATATAATCTGGAAACTCTATGAGGTATGGCAGTTTCTATTAACAGAAGGATTTGCTGGGGGGAGGGGTGGGATGGATTGGGAGATTGGGACTGACATACATACACTACTGTGTATAAAATAGATAACTAATGAGAACCTACTGTACAGTACAAGGAACGTTACTCCATGCTGTGTGGTGACCTAAATGGGAAGAAAATAGAAAAAACAGTGGACATATGTATACATGTGACTGATTCACTTTGCTATACAGCAGAAACTAACACACCATTGTAAAGCAATTATACTCCAATAAAAATTAATTAAAAAACAAAACAGAAGGATTTGCTAACTCACCAAAGGAGTTGTAGTTTACCAACTTTATATAGCACTTACTATGTGCCAGGGTCTATTTTAAGCATTTTATACACATTATCTCATTTAATCCTCATAATGATCCTATGGCATAAGCACAATTATTTTCTTACTTTACTTAGTAGGGGACCGAACCCCTGGAGCTGGGAGGCTGTCTGGTTCTTAACTAGTACACTCAGCTATCTCTGCCTATTGAACAATTATTAGAAAAGTGTAACTCAAGTTTGGAATGCAAATGGAAAATCAAGTCCTGACCTTCCTTCCCAATCTCATTCCCACCAATTACAAGGTCAGAAATCCTTTTGTGCTTCATTCTGGATAGGAAACCCTCTCGGAGATTCTTCTGTTTTCTCAGAATAAGTCTGTTCTAGGGAATGGTCTGGGAATACAAGTGGAATTAGAATATTATTTTATTCTGGTTAAATAATATTTATTCTTGGTAGAATAAACTCTGCTCTTAGGAAAATCAGAGTTGGGGAGAGAGGAAGTTATTACAAATGAAAGAAAAAAGAGAACCTGTCCACCCAGGTGATTAAAAAAAAAGAGAGAGGAGGAAGAAAACCAAGTATGCTTTGGAGGAAAAACAAGCAGGGCTCAGTACATTTCCTATATGTTTGAGGTCGTGGGGAGGTGAAGGATAGCAAAATGACAAAGATGAAGGAAGAAGAGTTTGTCAGCAAAATTAGAGACATGAGAAGGAGGTGTAGATTTTTAAAACTTAATTTCATTTTTTTTTTTTTTTTTTTTTTTATTTTTTTTTATTTTTTTTATTTTTATTTATTTATTTTTTGCGGTACTCAGGCCTCTCACTGCTGTGGCCTCTCCCGCTGTGGAGCACAGGCTCAGGACACGCAGGCCCAGTGGCCATGGCTCACGGGCCCAACCGCTCTGCGGCATGTGGGATCTTCCCGGACCGGGGCACGAACCCGCGTCCCCTGCATCGGCAGGCGGACTCCCAACCACTGCGCCACCAGGGAAGTCCTTAATTTCATTTTTAATCTTTAATTTTTTAAAACCTTTTTGTGATGAGGAATTTTAAACAAATACCAAAGTAAAGATAATTATGTGCATGACCCCTTGTGTAACCATCACCGGCTTCAACTCATGTTTTATCTTATTTCATCTATAACCCCCAGTCCCTTTCCTGATAGAGGATTTCAAAGAAAAATCTCACACATCACATAATATCATCCATAAATATTTTAGTGTGCATCTCAAAAAGATAAGGACTGTTCTAAAACATAACTTCAATACCATTATCAAACAAAAACTTTAGCAGTAAGTTCATGATATTACAAATTTCCCTGATTGTACCATATCTTTTTCCAGCTTTTATGAATCAGGTTCAACATATGATCCACACAGTTGATATGTCTCTTAAGTCTCTTAATCTATAGGTTTCCCTTACATTTCTCTCTTGGCTTTTTTTTTTAATTGCAGTTTACTTGTTAAAAATAAAAATGAGGGGGGTATTAGGGTAAAATGACCGATTTGGTGTTGCTCATGTTGTGTTGGAGGTGCCTGTTGACCATCCAGATGGAACTGCTCTGGAAACAGTTGACAGTGTGGGTCAGGAGCTTAGGTCAAGGCAAATCATATTGCTCTGGTAAATATTTGAACTGAGGTTTATATTGCAGCCATAGGAGCAGATGAGATCACCTCCTGAGAGGACACAGGGCAGGAAGAGGACTGGGTCAAGAGCTGGGCTGTGGGGAAAGCGAGGACAGGCAGGGCCAGAACAAACCAAGGGAGGGAAGTGCTTCAGGAGTTGTTGTCAGTAGTGCCCATCTCTGAACCAGGACTAAGGAAGACGACTGACCAATGAATTCAAGTGTACAGTTATTCTGAGATCTTTGGCAGTAAAGAGGAGAGATAGCACACAATTAGAGGGAATTGTGTTTTGTTTTGCTTTTAGAATACTGGAACTCTGGTGAACTCAGGAGAAATAACCTGTGGAGAAGGAGAGACTTATGGCCTCTCCCTGGAGAGGGAGAGACAGGGGAGATAGGAAAAAGTCACTGAAGGAGAAAGGTCTTGGAGGTTTTGATTGACCACGGAAGCAAAGACACATGTAGAGGAATTGGCCTTGGGAAGATAGAAGGGCCTGTACCCTCTGAGTGAGGAGGGAAGTGACACAGGATGGATGAAGGAACAAAGAGCTTGGAGTGGAGAGCAAGGGAAGCTGAGGGAGCCCACATGGAGTAGTCTTCACCTCCCAAGAGACGAGGAAAGTGAGGGTAAGGTTAGGGACGTGAAGAACAGTAAATAGTCCTTTTTTCTGCTAACCCTGTTCTCTACTCCTAACCTTGTAATTAATACCAACCTGAAGGACAAAGAAGTGAGGAGTTAGTATGTGTCCAAATGTTGAACTTAAAAAACTACCTCACAGGGGGCTTCCCTGGTGGCGCAGTGTTGAGAGTCCGTCTGCCGATGGAAGATCCCACATGCCGCGGAGCAGCTGGGCCCGTGAGCCATGGCCGCTGAGCCTGCACGTCCGGAGCCAGTGCTCCACAACGGGAGAGGCCACAACAGTGAGAGGCCTGCGTACCACAAAAAAAAAAAAAAAAAAAAAAGGTAGTAGAGAAGTATATGCCTTTTATGAGACCAGAGAAGGGGAAAATAATATTAAAAGAATTTTTAAAAACTTTAACATTCAAATTAATAAAGGGAAAAATTGAATGAAGTACAACTTGATCAATCCAATAAAAAATAAGAAAAAAGAAATATAAAACAACAATGTAAAAAAAGTAATAGGTAACATACATGATGGAAGAGTAAAATTAATGTCATTACACTAAATATGAATGAACTAACTCCTATTGAAGGGCAGAGTATATCCAGTTGAGTTAAAAAGTAAACCTAGTTGTGAACTCTCTATAAGAAACACACTTAAAATACTAAAGAAATGTTGAAAATATGGCACTAGAAAAAGATAGATACATTTAAAAAAATGTAGACATGACAATGTTAATATGAGATAATGTAGAATTTACAGTAAAATAACTAAAGATATGGAGGTAATTTCACAATGAAAAAGATACAGTCTACAGAAAATACACAGTCATAATTCTGTATGAATCAAACAATATAACAGATAAATATATAAGCAAAAACTGGCAGATATACAAAGAGAGCTTTTTAAAAAATAAAGTTATAGTGGAAAACTTTAATACATGATTGGACAAAATGAGCACAACTTAGAGAACTGAATCACATAATTTAAAAACAATGTGATGGATAATGTGTGTGTGTGTGTGTGTGTGTGTGTGTGTGTGTGTGTGTATACATATTTTCTAGCCCTTTACTAGAAAATAAGCTTTTTATCGTGTATTTCTGAAATATTTATAAAAATTGATTGTGTTATCAACTAAAAAGAAAACCTTAGTAAATTTGAAGTAGATATTTACAGGTCACACTCTTTTGTCATAATCCAATAAAACTAAAAGTATGTTAAAAAGAGTGACTGAAAATATCATAATTCTTGGAAATAATCTATCTTTTTCTTTTTTAATCTATTTTATTTTATTTATTTATTTTTGGCTGCCTTGGATCTTTGTTGCTGTGCATGGGCTTTTCTCTAGTTGCGGTGAGTGGGGGCTACTCTTCATTGTGGTGCGTGGGCTTCTCATTGTGGTGAGTGGAGCACAGGCTCTAGGTGCGCAGGCTTCAGTAGTTGTGGCTCACGGGCTTTGTTGCTCCACAGCATATGGGATCTTCCCAGACCAGGGCTCAAACCCGTGTCCCCTACATTGACAGGTGGATTCTTAAGCACTGCACCACCAGGGAAGCCCTAAAGTAATCTATTCTTATAAACCTTATTTATATCAAAAAGGAAATCAAAAGAAAATTTATGAACTTTTAGAAAGCACTGAAAAGAAGAACATTTCATTACACTTCATAACTAGAGACCCAGTGAAAACTCAGAGGAAAATTTAAAGCCTTAAATTTTTTCATTATTAAAGAAAATGGAGAAAAATTAAGACACTAAGCTGTTCTTACTGCAGTGTTTAAGAGGACCCAATAAATGGCATTCCTTTTCCTGCCCAATAAGAGAAAGTAATAAGATAGATGAAGACCATAATATCAACAAATGACCTTGATCACTTCCATTCTCATTTGATTGGCCAGAGCAAGTCATTTGACCACACCTGAGGTTCAAGGGGACAAGGAAGTGCATTATTGCCTTTTACCCAGAAGTAGAGAAAACAGGAATATTTGTGAAAGCCCTAAAGACTCCCATATTTCTTAATCCGAAATGTCATTTGTCTGGAATTTAGATAACATATTCATATTCAAATCTCCAATTGAAGCCTATTTAATACAAAATGTAGGTGAAACAGGAGCTCTTAACCACTGAAAATTTCAGTGTATTAATCCTGCATTTCCTTTAAACATTCTTAAATCTCTCTAGGTCTGATAGCTGAGTTGAAGAAGTCTGTATTTGCACAGCTTTCTAGGCATTGGTGAGTCAAGTGTCTAGTGAGACAGTAACAGCAATTCTATCTCTGTGTATGTCATTATTAGATCAAATATTAGTAAATTAGTGCACGTACACCTTATAGTTAATGAGAGCTGTAAAAAATCTCCTTGGTTAGAAAGTACTGGTCTGAATATAAGTTATTTTATAATATAGACATTTCTGTATTTAGTGATAGTTCAGTGATGTAAGTAAAGTATTTTTGTTGAAAGGGGGAGCTCGCTATCTTACTGAATTAATAAGCAGGGCTAATCTGAAATGTAGCAGTAAAATCATTAACAATAAGTGTTTGTGTATTTGCATTTACATTTGCTACCCAATTTGTTAAAAGATTCTGCTTATAGTGGTGTGTTAAAATATTATGGAAATTATCTCTTAGAAAACAAATTTATGTCTGATTGGTTGTTTAGCATTTCAACAAAACACATACTGAATAATCATTACTAAAGAAAAAAATTCACAGTTTGAAATTGAACACTGCTAACAAATACTGAAGTATAAAAATGATATGATATAGAAAATTTATAATGATGCAAGTTTTCAAAGACAACACAAAGAACTCCAGGACCATCTTCTGTATCTAATAATAAGGCTTTCATGACTCACCAATGACAAAATTATCCACTATTTTCTCAGGTAAAAAAATAATAAAAAATATTCTGATTGAAAACAGAATGAACATGGAAACAATCCACTATATGTGGTATGTATACCAAGAACTATGATCTCTCTCGATACAGATATAATCTTATTGCTTTGTTCTTTATAGTAGTAACAATAAAACCTGAAAACTTTAAAATCATTTCAACTTAGCTTTTTCCTCCACCTTGTATTAATGTATCAGAATATAACTGATTTTCTTAATTTCTTGGAGGCTAACACCTTATGGAAACTCTTATAATCTCATCAGACATTCCGTCTTTTTTTTAATTTTTAATTAATTTTTAACATTTTTATTGGAGTATAATTGCTTTACAATGGTGTGTTAGTTTCTGCTTTATAACAAAGTGAATCAGTTATACATATACATATATCCCCATATCTCTTCCCTCTTGTGTTTCGCTCCCTCCTACCCTCCCTATCCCACCCTTCTAGCTGGTCACAAAGCACCGGGCTGATCTCCCTGTACTATGCAACTACTTCCTACTAGCTATCTATTTTACATTTGGTAGTCTATATATGTCCATATATACACTACCACTCTCTTGCTTTGTCCCAGCTTACCCTTCCCCTCCCCCTGTCCTCAAGTCCATTCTCTAGTAGGTCTGCGTCTTTATTCCCGTCTTGCCCCTAGGTTCTTCATGACCTTTTTTTTTTTTTTTAGATTCTATATATATGTATTAACATACAGTATTTGTTTTTCTCTTTCTGACTTACTTCACTCTGTATGACAGATTCTAGGTCTATCCACCTCACTACAAATAACTCAATTTCGTTTCTTTTTATGGCTGGGTAATATTCCATTGTATATATGTGCCACATCTTCTTTATCCATTCATCTGTCGATGGACACTTAGGTTGCTTCCATGTCCTGGCTATTGTAAATAGAGCTGCAATGAACATTATGGTACATGACTCTTTTTGAATTATGGTTTTCTCAGGGCATAAGGCATTCCATCTTGCAATTACAAAACTACTGATTAGCCTTAGTTCATTTCAGCTGTACTCAGAATTTTTCTAAATGGTTTTCTCTCTATTTCACTATCCATTTTATTTTTAGAATTCTTAAATTTTGGGAAGATCTTTACAAGTATCACTCTGTAGTATAAAACTTTCCCCTCATTGTCCTCCCCTCCCCCTAAACCTGGGAGAGATTTCTGTGTTTGACCCTCAATTTACCAAATGTGCTCAATTATAATGTCTTGAAGCCAAACAATTTATTTAGAATTCCCTAAATAATTTTTGTAACTAATTCCAGATTTTTAAAAGAGGTGTGATCAGAGTATCAAAGAGACAATAGAATCATAAAGTGCCTAACTGGAATGAGAGAAATAAATCCGTAAGTTCCTTTAAATTTATTTGTTTATGATTGTAGAGGTAGTGTATGATCATTGTAGAAAACTTGGAAAAACCCAAGGAAGAATAAAGAATAGAAATCACTATAAGTTCTCCACCCAGATAAAAAAGATGTAATATTTTGATTGAATTATGTTTTAAAATAGACTACAAGCTGCAACAGACTTTTATACAGCAATAAGAATAAATGTCTTTCTCTTTCAAATTTTTTCCTTTTGGAGACTCAGAAGAGTGATACTAAGCAAAGGAGAAAAGAATGAGAAGCAGGAAGAGGAGAAATTAAAGGCCACCATGTATGTAGTGTGCCAAAAGAGAGCCATTCATGTGCTTTTTCTGCAACAATATCTTCCTTGGAAAACAGTCAAGTTCAGCTGATACTTCTACTTGGCAATTTATATTACAGCAACCATGATATTAGCAATATTGTACTTTATGATACTGATATTTGGTAATTTTGGTTACAAAAATTAAGCTGGAATGATTTAAATGTGTCTGACACATGAACTGAGCTTCTATCTTAGTTTTTCTTTGTTTGGTCTCAGTCTACGCACTATTTCAGCTCCTTTAAGCGATCATCTTTTTTATTGTACTTTTGAAATATTACCAAGAAAGACAGTGTCAATATCAGTAGGTTTACCTGTGCTATGTGGTTTAGGGAACATCTGGTCTCTAGATCAGGACTTTCTCATCTGTTTCCTCTATCTCGGTGCACTTAGGATCTTTTCTAACACAGGTACATACCTTTGAAGGATGTTGGACCTTCCTATTCAACTGTCTCTTCTTCAGGCTATTCTTCTTCACATAATTTTTCCCTGAAGTCCAGTTTCTATAAATGAATAATTTTTGTTGTTTCCTTCAGGACTACCCAAAGATAACTTTCCCTGTCTCCTTCAATCTTTACTTGAAAAATAAAATATTATTCAAGACAAAAAAATTTTTTGACTTAAATTCTCCCACTACCTGGGCCACAAGGTTTTATAATAGGCGAGTAGCTGGAGACTTTTAAAGTCAGGTCAGGTGCTTACCCTTCAATCCTAATTCCTTATCTGCAAATCTCTTTCTTTCTTGTTTTCTTTATCTTATTTTCTTCATTATAAAATATTTTTATCACCCTTAAATAGTTCACTGGATTATGCTTACATTTAAGAAAAGATCTTCTGCCTTTTCTATAATAATATCATATTTAAAATTTTTCTGTGATATATGTTCATTTCATTTTCAGAAAATATTAGCAAGACAGTATTTTCAATGTAAGAGATAAATCAGAGCTTATTAATTGAGAAATAAAATTAGACCCAAAAAGAATGAAATGGCTTTTATTTAAATTAACTGCAGCGTCTAGAAATTTTACCTTGAAAACAGATAACTACCTGATGTTATAGAAATAAATAGCTTGAAGAAAATGGTTTAGAAAAAAAATATTGTCTTATTTTTATATAAGCTCATCTAAATATGCTTTAAAAAAAATAAAAGGATGAACAGAAATAAAAGACTGGTTAAATTATTCTTCTAAAATTTATCTCTAAAAAGCAAATTGATTACTTCATCACATAGTAATAATAATGTATCTTAATGACATAATTAATTGATTGATTATAATCCCCAGAAAAATATGTCTGAAGTAGGGAGCAAAGTTTTAAAAATCCTTAAAGACAGATCGATTTCCTCAAAACTTAAAAGATTTCAAGGGCTTCCCTGGTGGGGCAGTGGTTGAGAGTCCGCCTGCTGATGCAGGGGACACGGGTTCGTGCCCCAGTTCTGGAAGATCCCACATGCCACGGAGCGGCTGGGCCTGTGAGCCATGGCCGCTGAGCCTGCGTGTCCGGAGCCTGTGCTCCGCAATGGGAGAGGCCACAATGGTGAGAGGCCTGCGTACCGCAAAAAAAAAAAAAAAAGATTTCAAAATCTGGCACTATCCTGTCAGTTGTCAACATTCAAAAATACGCATGAGTAGAACGTTGAAATCTAACAATTACTATAAATCAGAATATTATAAAATACATATATGCCTTGATTTATCTTGGAACTAGTTTATTAAGTATATGATATGTAAGGTGTATTTCAAACCAGAAATCTTGGCTCAGGCTTTTCAATAAGTATTATATTGACAAATGGAGACTACCTGAGCCATTACTGAGTAAGTTTTCCCCCCAAAGATATTAAGCCTAACTCCTAAATGTTCTGAGTTTGAGTCAGATTCCATACTAAAAGGTTTCATTTGCTTGAGTACACTGATATCGTCACTCCTCCCAAACTCTCTCAAATTCATTCTTTCTCCCTTTCCTCTATTTTCTCCCTTCCCTGAATTCATTGATTTACATATCATTTCATGTGTCAACTTCTTCCTGATTGCCTCTATATGCCAAGAACTGTGCCAGATAAAGGGAAGACAGTAACGAATAAGAAGCATTTCTGCTTCTGACTATTACAGAGTAATTGGCACTAGATTAATGTTTATGTTATAAAAAAAACCATATAGGGCTTCCCTGGTGGCGCAGTGGTTGAGAGTCCGCCTGCCGATGCAGGGGACGCGAGTTCATGCCCCGGTCCGGGAAGATCCCACATGCCGCGGAGCGGCTGGGCCCGTGAGCCATGGCCGCTGGGCCTGTGCGTCCGGAGCCTGTGCTCTGCAACGGGAGAGGCCACAACAGTGAGAGGCCCGCGTACCACAAAAAATAAAAAAAAAATAAATAAATAAAAACCATATAACTGTGTAAAATATATGAGGCCATTGTTTTCAGGTATTGGACAAGGGACAGCACAAGATTGTGATCCCTGAAAAGAAAACTCATCAGGTAATATCCCATAATCATTCCAGCTCTCTGCCTGGAGACACTTAATTGTGGCTCAGTGAGCTAAAGTCTGAGCAGAGCATGGAAGTCCCAGTTAGAAGAATAAGAATTGGGGTAGATATAGTCACCGGAATGTGCAGGGTAGGAATTGAAGAGGGAGCAGAGTCAGGGAGGGCACAGAAGTTCTGGGTAAGATGACACAGGCTCACCAGAGAGCATTTGCTGTGAGGTAGAGATTGAAACAAAGAGTCTGGGAGACATTGGAGTTCCAGCCCAGAAAGAATGTTGATGAATGACAGGCATCCAGATGAGGCACCACAAAGGCCAGGCCTTAAGACCAAGGCCTATGCTGTTAGAGAAAGTCTATTCTAGAGCTACCCTAGTAAGGCTGAAAACCACCAGCCTAAAAATCTGTATGTAGTGAAATTATCTTTCAAAAGTGAAGGAGAAATTACCACCTTCTCAGGCAAACAAAAATTGAGGGTATTTATTGCCAGTAGACTTGACTTGCCAGAAATGTTAAAAGAAACCCTTGAGAAGGAAGAAAAAGGTCAGCAGTTTAGATCTTCATAAAGAAAGGATGTGTGTCAGAGAAAGAATAAATGAAGGTAAAATAAAATTGTTTTCTTTTTTCACTAATCCTGCAGATAAAAATTTGTTCAAAGTAATAATAGCAACAATGTATTTGGTGATTGTAGCGTATGGATAAGTGAAGTAAATGACAGCGATGTTACAGGGGACAGGAGGGATTAGGAATATTCTGTTAGAAGGTACCCATACTATTCATGAAGCTGTACAGTGTTATTTGAAAGTGGACTTGTATTGGTTGTAAATGTATCTTGTAAACTCTAGGACAACAACTAAAAACATTTTAAGAAAGGCTATTGATATGCAATTAAAAGCAGAAATCAGAGAAGGCAGAAAAAGAGTAAATGAAAAGAAGAGGCAGAGAAAGAGGAAGAGGAAGAACAACAGCAACAAATAACAGCAACAACAATAATGGCAATGAATAGAAAACAGATACAAATATGGCCAATATTAATCCAACAATATCAATAATCACTTTAAATGTGAATGGGCTAAATAAACCAATTAAAATACAGAAACCATCAGAGTGGATACAAAAATAAGATCCAACTGTATGTCTACAAGAAACCACTTTAAATAAAAAGATGCCAATAATTTAAAGTAAAGGAATGAAATAAGATATACCACAGTTAACAGCAATCAAAAGAAAGCTGGAGTAGCTATATTAATCTCGGACAAAGCAGACTTCAGAGCAAGGAAAATTATCAGGGATAGAGAAGGGCATTATATAACGATAAGGTATCAATTCTTCAAGAAAACATAAAAATCCTTAATGTCTACTTGCCTAACAACAGTGTCAAAATACATGAGGCAAAAGTTGATAGAAATGCAAGGAAAAATAGATAAATCTACTGTTATAGTTGGAGACTTCGACACCCCTCTATCAGTAATTGACAGTTCCAACAGGCAGAAAATCAGTAAGGATGTCGTTAAACTGAACAGTAATGTCAATCAACTGGATCTAATTGACATTTATCGAATGCTTCATCCAACAACAGCAGCATACACGTTCTTCTCAAGCTCACATGGAACATTCACCAAGATAGACTACATTCTGGTGATTAATACAAATAAAACACACCTCAGCAAATCTGAAAGTATAGAAATCATGCCAAGTAGGCTCTTAGACCACAATGCAATTAAACTAAGAATCAATTACAGAAAGAGAGCCAGAAAATCCCCAAATATTTGGAGATTAAAAAACAGACTTCTAAATAAAATTTGGGTTATAGAAGGCTCAAGAAAAATTTAAAAATTCTTCGAGGAGAATAAAAATGAAAACAGAACTTGTCAAAATTGTGAAATGCAGCAAAAGCAGTGCTTAGAGGGAATTTTATAGAATTGAATGCATATATTAGACAAGAAAGATCTATAATCAGTAATCTAAGTTTCCACCTTAAGAAACTAGACAAAGAAGAGTAACATAATCCTAAAGCAAGAAGAAAAAAATAGATGACAAAAATTAGAGCATAAATCAATGAAATTGAAAATAAATTAATAGAGAAAATTAACTAAATCAAAGGTGGTTCTTTGAAAAGATAAAAAAAAAAATTGATAAACCTCTAGCCAGGTAACCAAGAAAAAAGACAAGACCAAATTACTACTATCAGAAATGAAAGAGGGGCCATTACTATTGATCCCATGGACATTAGAATGTTCTGTTCCTCTGGTGGGATCCTGAATAAGAAAGGTACACACATTAAGTTCATACATGTGTGTAAAATACAAGGTATGAAAGGATATTCACCAAAGTCAATAAAATGGTTGTTTGGGGGGAAGAACCAGGATTAGAGTTGGAACTTAGAATTGGGTTTTAGGCATCATTCTTTTTTTAAACCAAGAGAAGATTTCTTGTGCAATTAAATAGCATTTTCCAAAGAAAAGAACAGTTGAAAGCCTGGATAATCATCTAATCAACAATACACAAGGCAAAGGTAAGTGTTGTTAACATAAGAGTGCAAAACATCAGAAAAGAAAAGCTTTCTATCATTTCTGATAGCGTAATACATGTTCGTAAACGCTCGCGATGTGCTAGCAAGATACTAGGAGTAACAAAAAGAAGCATAGGGCTTCCCTGGTGGCGCAGTGGTTGGGAGTCCGCCTGCCGATGCGGGGGACACGGGTTCGTGACCCGATTCGCGAGGATCCCACATGCCGCGGAGCGGCTGGGCCCGTGAGCCATGGCCGCTGAGCCTGCGCGTCCGGAGCCTGTGCTCCGCAGCGGGAGAGGCCACAACAGTGAGAGGCCCGCGTACCGCAAAAAAAAAAAGAAGCATATATATGGTTTAGCATACACCACTTGTTATATGGGGATATATGTATGCACACGGCTGATTCACTTTGTTGTACAACAGAAACGAACACAGTATTGTGAAGCAATTATCCTCCAATAAAGATGTATTTTAAAAAAAAAAGCAAAAGGGTGTCTGCCCTCCCAAGACGGAGACATCCTCATCGATACCATACTCTTCACACCTGCTTTTATTCCTAAGCGTCAGTGTTTATTGAGTGCTAACAAAATGCCAGGCACTATTCTAACCTGTTCGTCATGTTTTACACGTGATTTTCCAGTCAATCCTCATAACAGCCACATGGACGTAGGCATTATTTTTATTATCCATGTTTTAAAGATAAGGAACTAAGCCCCACAGGTGAGTTACTTGCTCAAGGTCCCCCAGCTAGAAGCTGGGATTTAAACTATGCAGCTGATCACAAGGCCTAGCTTCTTAACCAATACTACTTTGTTATCTCGTTTAATCCGCACCCAAACCTGGCCACCTGCTACCCATTATTTACAAACGGGGAAACTGAATCCTGCAGAGGCTGTGGAACTGGCGTAGGTTACGCTAATGGTGGAAGGCAGACCAGGTTTTAAACCAGCCCTTCCTCTATTATTCTTCAAGACGTTGTCGAAATAAATAACTGTAATCACGTGTCACAGAGGTTTGGCTAACGGACACCTCCTTGGTGACTATGGAGCTTCTTTGCCACAACGTTTCTCCTGTACCTTTTTCAGTCCTCCTCAGTGTCCTTCCCTTGGCTCCTTTACCTGCCATTTCTCTGCATGGATTTTCTCCTCATCTGCTTGGTGGCTGCTTTCTACAGCCTTTCTCCCTTTCCCCTCTGTCTGCTTGCCTCTCTTAACTCCACCTTTCTGAATACTTATACCACACACCTATGTTAAAAAACAAAACTCTTCATACTTCTCAGTTGAGAGAGGGGCAGGAGAGGAAGCATTTATGGTCTTGGTTAAATTCAGGTCTTTTTTGATCAATTCCTTCCTGAAGAGTTAACAGTGTTTTTCTTCCTGTTCAAATTCACAATCATTGTGCTTGCAGTGGTTTTATGTGCATCTGTGTATCCTTCTACATGACATACACAAGTGTTGATGGCATACTGCCTTAATTGGTAAAGAACTGCCCGTTGGTGCCTGGGTGCTTAGACTGACTATTGCTTTTGAATCCTGTGCTGAAAACTTCATAATGAAACCCAAATGACAGAAGCATAAACACAGCTGCTTATGCCTATAAAGTAAGTGGCTTACAAGGGAAAGCATAATCAGTGGAATCTAGTGTTTAGTCAATTACATTAACAGCAGACAAATAGAAATCATATGTATTTGACAGGAGGCCATTTTAAGAAACTGTATATTTGTATGCTGCAAACGTAATGAGACATCTTACAAGAAATGTGATCCATTATTCATGAACTTGAATAAAATACAAAGAAATCACCCAAAAAACCAGAAAATTTAAATTCTGTTAAAAATGTGAGGTTTTCTTTTTTATTGAAGTATAGTTGATGTACAATATTATATGTTACGGGTATACAATATAGTGATTCACAATTTTTAAAGGCTATAGTCCATGTATAGTTATTATGAAATATTGGCTGTATTTCCTGTGTTGCACAATACATCCTTGTAGTTTATTTATTTTATACATAGTAGTTTGCACCTCTTAACCCCCTAGCCCCTCTATTGCCCCTCTCCCTTTCCCTTTTCCCACTGGTAACCACTAGTTTGTTGTCTATATTTGTGAGTCTGCTTTTTTTTTGTTATGTTCAAAAATGTGAGGGTTTTATTTTGGTAGTTTATTTTATTTCTTAAATTAATTCAGAGGTTTTTTTTTCTTAAGTGATTACCACCAAAGAGATTTAATATATCTTAAGTATGCCATAGGTATTATTTCAAAAAACACTCTATTTGGGTGTTTTCCAAGGCTGTAAGAAACACAACCAATATCAGAACTTGAACTGGGTTGGAGGAGGGCCATAGTGAATTGTCATCCAGCAGAAGGTGGGAGGTGATTAAGGAAGTTCCTTAAATGGATGATAGAAGGTAATCAGTGAAGGCAGCTGGACCATCGGTGCAATCTCGTAGCATGTGAGGGTCAGAGGTCAAGCCAGAAAGCTTAAAAGACCCATTGCCGGCTCATTGGTGGAGTTTCAGCCCTTGGGTTCAGAACGCAAAGAAGTTACTGATGAAATTGATAAAGGAATCTGGAAAGACCCCTATGCTGGGACGTGGGTACAAGGATGCTGCTATTGGAATTGGGGCTCAGGCAGGAACTTGGTACGAGGACAATTTCCAGGACATCCAGACCTAAGGTACAGTGGTGGTCATTTGTTTCTTAAATTCTACTGATTAAGGACTGTTGTGAGAGCCTGGACTGGGGCTTAGTCTTCAGGTTCCAGGTACATTGTCATAGTTACAAGTCCTGTGGGGAGCGGGAGAATGCCAGTTGCAAATGAAATTTTACTAATTTGGTATAACTGCAGTGGTGATAAATTGATAAAGTTCCAGTGTGAACAACTAGTAATTGCAAATTTCACAGGGCATTTTTGAAAGCCTTCCTAGATTTCAATTATTACAGGACTGGAAGTCCTTAAGGTATCTGTTAATAACTAAGATAATAATAAATAAATGGATAAGATGCATGGTTGTGTAATTAGCAGAGATCCCCCCAACAACTGTGCATGAGTCAGTTGCATCTGAAACACCTGGTGTTGCTTTAAGACATTAACTCCCAGGCCCACAAGAAGCCTACAGAATCAGTATCTGAGAGAAAGCCTAGAAATCTGAATTTTCTCCAAACTCCCCAGGTACTAATGACAACTCCCCTTAGAACCCTGTCAGGTTTATTCCACATAGCATTTCAAGTGCTTCAAAGAGTTTGAAAGTTTGAAGATTTTGTTATCACAAATAGTTTAAGCATTCCTTTTCCAATAGTATCCAATAAATACACAGATAAATACAGCTTCTTGTTATACCACAGTGTGTAGCTTTAGCTCAGTGCTTCCCAGAATTACCATGAATTCCAATTTAGTAAGCCTAAATTAGTGAACTCTTAATTCCAGAAAATCATCCCCCTAAAATCCTATTCCTCTGCAGTTGCTCCATCCACCCCTGGGGTGCATATTTCCATGGAGACAATGTCCTTGAATAATCCCATCTGTATCTTTATTTTGGGTACCTTATTCTTTACTATCTTTCATGTCATGCTGAAGTGACTTTTGTCTGGTATTGTTGGGAAGTGAGGAGAAGCCTTGATCCGCTTCATCAGAAGGCAAGGATTCTACATCCAGTCAGATGATTGTTCCAGCTATAGGTGAAGATGCAGGTGCATAAGACTTTGCCACTCGCGTGCGTTTCCTACCACCTGCCCTCTGAGCAAATCTCTCTGCCCAGCTAGCAGCTAAAACTGTTTTCTAAGTCTGTTCACGACCCCTGGTGATCCCAGACTCCTGGATGGGGAATCAGGAGATTCCTGGTTTTTGCCTCCAGGACTAGCTAGCTGTATGGCCTTACACAAATAGCATCACTTCTCTGGGCTTTATTTTATTTTAGTGGTAGGATCAAAGGTTTGACTCATGACTTCACTTACTATTTGTGTAATTTGGGGCAAATTATTGAACACCTAGTGCCTCGATCTCCTTACTTACAAAGCAGAGACAATAAAAGGACCCATCTCAGAGTAGTTGTGGCAGTTTGCTTAGATATTGCCTGCTAAGTACTTAATACAGTGCCTGGCACAAAGTAAGTTTTCTGTAAATGTAAGCTATTATATTTAGGAAGATGTGAGATAATAGATGTGAAAACACTTTGAAATGTTGAAAGTCCAGATGTACATAAGTGAAAAGTATAAGTATTAGCTATCAAATGCTGTATAACAAATGGCCCCAGTTAGCAGCTTAAAATAGCAAATATTTATTATCTCACACAGTTTCTGAAACTAACTGGTTTTGGCTCAGGATCTCTTGGTGTCAGGAGCTTAGCTAAGCTTGAGAAAGAGCTGAGCTGACAGGTGTTGGAGTAGCTGGTTAAAGCACAGGCCCGAAAAGAATTAACAGTGGACCCTTTAATCACTTACTGCTATGGTAGAAGCAAGAGTCTAAACCTGGAAAAGGTGTCAACTGCCCCCATTCCATTTTCTCCCATAGGGGACTGTGCTGGTCATGCATGAGGCAGGGAGGAAATGAGGGATAGGAGTGGAAAAGTACAGGGTACTGAGTCAGAGTCTGAAAAAAGTATCTTCAAAGTCCTCCCCCATAGAGGCACCTGAGGAATGCCTTGGCTGAAATGTGCCTGGGTTGGCCAGACGGGCTCCAGTTCTTGACTGAAATGCCCTTCAGAGACTGTAATGCCTTGGCTGTGCACCAAGTCTGACATAGGGAGAGCACCAATCCCCCGTAAGGCCTACCAAGCAAAGCCTTTGTAATTGCCTATAGTCAGGCCTGAAAAGTCACACATCGTTTTTCATCAGGAGCTGGACTCCTCAGTTCCCCCAGATGTGATCTGCTGGGGTCATAACACCACACCACATGCAAAAGGCAGGCCTCAGTCACAGAGCAGCTGAAGCAAGAAGCTACAGCCCACTTGGATGAAGAGTGCAGGGAGAACAGAGGGCAGGGCCAAATAGATCAGTTCAGATAGACGTACACAGGAGGTCAGGTGAACAAGGTGAGCAAATATCAGAGAGCCAAGAGCCAGAGTAACTCCCCGGTCAGTCAGAAACAGGGACCTTAGAGCGTTTCTCCATGTGTAGTGCTGGGACAATCTGTGTCGTCACCTGACAAACTTGCTAAGCACTCCCGGCCCCACTCTCAGTTTCTCACTCACTAGTTTTTTGTTTTTTCGTTTTATTTTATTTTGTATTTTATTGAAGTATAGTTGATTTACAATATGGTGTTAGTTTCAGGAGTACAACACAGTGATTCAGTTATATATATGTGTGTGTGTGTATATGTACATATATATATACACATATATATATATATTCCTTTTCAGATTCTTTTCCCTTTTAGGTTGTTACAAAATATTGAGTGTAGTTCCCTGTGCTATACAGTAAGTCTTTGTTGGTTGTCTAGTTTATATATAGTAATGTGTATGTTAATCCCAACCTCCTAATTTTTCCCTCCCCCACCCCCCTTTCCCCTTTAGTAAACATAAGTTTGTTATGTCTGTGAGTCACTTTATGTTCTGTAAATAAGTTCATTTGTATTATGTTTTTAGATTCCACATATAAGCGATGTCATATGATATTTGTCTTTCTCTGTCTGGCTTACTTAGTATGATAATCTCCAGGTCCATCCATGTTTCTGCAAATGTCATTATTTCATTCTTTTTATGGTTGAGTAATATTCCAGTGTGTGTGTGTGTGTGTGTGTGTGTGTGTGTGTGTACACACACGCCACATCTTCTTTATCCATTCATCTGTCGATGGACATTTAGGTTGCTTCCATGTTTTGGCTATTATAAATAGAGCTGCAATGAACATTGGGGTGCATGTATCTCTTTGAATTATGGTTTTCTCTGGATATATCCTCAGGACTCACTAGTTTTAAAGTGGAATCAGAACTTTTTTTAAAAAAATGTTTTTAGGAAGTTCCTCTGTGATATTGATGCAGACAACAATTTGAGAACCACTAGATGAAGAGGTCAGGAAGGAGCAAGAGAGCAGGTCAGAAACAACCGGAGAGACCAGGCAATGGCAAGGCCATTGAGCACCAAGGCAAGGCTGACTGAGCCCCATGCCCACTCTACTAGGTTTTAGTCCCCTCTTTTCAAGGTGGGAATCTTCCACCTTTGGTGAGATCTAGCCTGGAAACAACACAAGAAATGGTAATTGTGTGGGGATTTCCATTTAATTCCATTAAATGTAATTGAGAATAGCTAAAAAAAAAAAAAAAAGCAGGACAGGTGTGGCTCTTAATATTGGTACCTGGTAATAGCTCAATAACCCGAGCACCAGGGCTGTTCTTTGCCTTCTTTCTGGCTTGGGTTTTCCATCCCAGGTGGGAAATGCAAACTTTGATTGACGTGTGAACCCTTTAGGTTGCTTCTCACACATGATCTGCGATCATTGTGACAGGACGACTTAGTTTACGTGGTTCAACCTCATAGAAGTATTTCAGGTTTCACTGAACTCATGCTAAAGCAAAGTTTATGTTGCTCTGTGAGAAAGCCAGCTGGACTTCAGTTGTCTTCTGAGATAGTTAATTGCTTTAGTGGTATAGTGATTGTGGTCACTGGTCATGATGCAGTGAGTGAGTAGTTAGTAAAGCATGCAAAGCCTAATGACCAGTGGCTGTCTAAGCTAAGAGAAGAGAATCATCGAACTGAGAAATTCACAGCCCTCATTCTTGGTAACATGCTATAGAGCACCATAAGCATTTGTTATTTGTGTCTGCTGTCCCCACTGGCGACAACCAACAGTTTAGAAAATCCGGGAAAGATGTTTCATAAAACCCTAAAGATTCTTAGGATGTTAAAAAGCCCAAGGGCATAGCCTAGGAAATGTGAATGAGACTTGTACTCACCTACTGATTGCTTTCAGACCAGATTATATGTTACACAGAAGTCCAATTTAATGAAAAGGGAGGTCTCATAGTGGGGTTCCATTTGGGGCAGTATTATGGGTCAGATATTCTGAAAAGCTATCCTGCTGAAGTACAGATAGATCCTGAACAGCGAATATATTTAAAAAAATGACTGAGTCTGTGAGAAAGTAAATTCCTAAGAACCAAAAGAAAAACCTGTGAGCTGAAATCAAGGTTATAAGTAAATAAAAGCCTGCCCTATCACGGAGCAAATGCTAATACCTGGAATCTAAAGCTTTGGGGCTTATAATTGTTAAAGAAATGAAGGGGTAAGCTTTGTTTCCATGCGAAACAGGGAAACAGACCCTGAGATGCAAATATAAAGTCAGGACCCTTTTGAAGGGGCTGTGACACCAATGAAATAATGTGTAAGAAAACAAATCTGACAGCCAGCAAAGGGCAGCTAATAGGAAATTTATCTGGGCTGCAGTACTGGATAAAAAACAATAATAACAAAACAACAATATCATCCCTTCTGAGAATTTTTAACCTTATCCATTTGTGATTTGGGGATTTAAATTTATACTATTCATTGAATTTATACTACTGACAAACAGGAAAATCCCAAACTGAAAAATAAAATAGTTCCAGACTGGAAGTATTCCTAGTACCTGCCATATACAAATACAAATCCTAGAGACAGCATCTCCTCCTTGAGGCCTTGAGAATTCCAACATATTACATTAAAACAAATAAAAATTCCCAGTGAAAAATTAACAAACTCTTGTTTGAAAGTCTGCAAACACAACAAATGATAGATTTAGATAATATGGAATTCAGATAATGGGATTTTCCAATATTGGCAATAAATAACTACCTAAAGAAATAAAAGACAAAATAAAAAGATTGAGAATGCAAAAACATATTGGCAAACAGAATCCAATACCACATTAAGAAACTAATACATCATGACCACATGAGATATATTCCCATGAATGCAGGGTTGGTTTAACTTTAGGAAATTCAGTAATATAATTTACCATATTAATAGTTGGAGGTGGATGTACACTTCTTAAATTACACTTTATTGAGATATAATTAACATACAATAAATGGAACATATTTTAAATGGGCAGTTTTGTAAGTTTTGACACATGTGTATACTCATGAAACCAGCACTAAAGTCAGGATAATGAACATATCCATCACCCCCAAAAGTTTCTTCCTGCCACGTTGTGATCCTTTTCTCCCTTTCCTTCTTGTGGGCTCCCTCCCCATCCTCTTGATACCACTGCTCTATTTCCTGTCACTATAGATTAGTTTGCATTATCTGGAATTTTATGTAAGTGGAATCACATAGTAAGTTTGTACTCTTGTCTTGTCTGGCTTCCACTAGGCATGATTATTTTGAGGTTCATCCATGTCATGTGTGTCAGGAATTCATTCGTATTTATTGCTGAATGTTGTTACAATGGTTGGCTCACTTTAGAAAATTACTGGTAAGTCCTCTCTAGTTGAGTGGGCTCTAGCAATGCTGGAAGCTAATGGGCAATGGAAGAATAGGAAAGACCTGCACTTGCTTCTTGAGACTTGGCTCAACAGCCATAAGCCTGTGTGAATTCACAAGCACCAATAATCCTTAAGTTTGGACCATCTCCTTGGATTGAGTAGAGCTCTTATTGGAAGTAGGTCTGTGGCTCTAACTTGTCCTGGTTTGTGTCTACAGTGAGGCAGGGAACAGGGTTCATGTGCTGTACTCCTAGGTGTTTCCATTGGTGGGCATGCTGGAGGACCTTGCCACAAATGCTGGATTTTCTTCTTGATTTCTTCTGAAGAACCAAGATGAAAAACCTTGGTCAATCAACTCTGTATAGGCTTGGGCCCCTCCCAGCTCCATCATGGGAGACCAGAAGGAAGCTAACCCAGCGTTTTTGCTGTGGGTTGTATTGTAGGGAAGGAGGGAAGGAGAGAAAACAGTTTTGAAATGGGCCACAATGATTTATACCCACCTACCTACTAGCATGCTCATCATTCCTTCCATTTCTTACGAAACGCTCAGGCAGGGGGAGGAGGATACAGAGCAGAAAGCAAGAAAAGAATTCAGGAGGACTCATAATTGTCTTCAAAGATATAGAAACCTGTGGGTCCACAGCAATTTCCTCAATCATCTTTTTTACTAAGGTACAGCCAGCAACAGACAGGCCTACAGGACGGCAGAACCAGAAAAACTGTCAAAGGGCCTAAGTAAAGACTGTAGATTTGAGAGGGGGTCAGAATGGTCCAGAGACAGAATCCAGTGATCAGCCTGTTCTGATATTCCAGGAAGCGTTGAGAGGAGCCAGGACAAACATTGGCTGAGGGTCATGAGGACTAACTTTGCGTAGGCCTAGGGAAAAATGAAGGATGGGCCAGGAGACAGAGAACTGGCATTTGACCATTTCAGGAAAGGTAAGAATGACTGATAATGGAAAACGTCAATCAGTGATTTTCACAGCTGAGACACATATTAGCCAAGGTTATTGGCCATGTCAACTCTTGCCACAAACTCCCTTCCAACACAGGCTGGAACCAGTTCTCAAATAGGCTGACACAGGCAAACTGGCACAGCTGCTAGGGGAATGTGGTGGCAGAAGGGAAATTTACTTTCTTAGGGGTAGTCCTGAAAAAGCAATTATGTGCTTAAAGAAGTTTTTTGAATAGTGGCTCTTCTGGTGCCTTAGAAATATTTGATTTATGTACAGAATTCCCGCTTAGTACCCAATGTAACATATTTTTAAAAATACAGTAGTCCTCACTTAGCCACAGTTTTGCTTTCTACAATTTCAGTTACCCACGGTCAACCACAGTCCAAAAATATTAAATGGAAAATTCGAGAAATAAACAATTCATAAGTTTTAAATTGCATGCTGTTCTCTCTCACCAACCTGCCCCATCCTTCAGGGGACAAGAATCATCCCTTTGTCCAGCATGTCCTGCCCATTAGTCACTTAGCATCATCTTGGATATCAGATGGCCTGTCATGATATTTTAGTGCTTGTGTTCAAGTAACCTTTATTTTACTTAATAATGTCCCCAAAGTGCAAGAGTAGTGATGCTGGCAACTTGGATATGCCAAAGAGGAGTCATAAAGTGCTTCCTTTAAGTGAAAAGGTGAAAGTTTCAACTTAAGGAAAAAAATCATGTGCTGAGGTTGCAAAGACCTTTTATTTGTGATTTTGTGGAAAGGGAAAAAGAAATTCATGGTAGTTTTCCTGGTGTACCTCAAACCACACATGTTACAGCCACAGTGCACGTTACATGCTTAGTTAAGATGGAACAGGTATTAAATTTGAACAATAAGATATTTTGGAAGAGAGAGATCACATTCACATAACTTTTATTACAGTATGGTAATAATTGTTCTATCTTATTAGCTATTGTTAATCTCTTACTGTGTCTGGTTTATAACTTTATCATAAGTATGTGTGTATAGGAAAAAACATAGTATGTATAGAGTTCAGTACTATCTGCAGTTTCAGACATCTGCTGGGGGTCTTAGAATTTATCTCCTGGGACTTCCCTGGTGGCGCAGCGGTTAAGAATCTGCCTGCCAATGCAGGGGACACGGGTTCAATCCCTGGTCAGGGAAGATCTCACATGCCGTGGAGCAACTGGGCCCATGAGCCACCACTACTGAGCCTGCGCTCTAGAACCCACAAGCCACAACTGCTGAGCCTGCACACCACAACTATTGAAGCTCATGTGCCCTAGAGCCCGTGCTTCACAACAAGAGAAGCCACAGCAGTGAGAAGCCCACGCACCACAATGAAGAGTAGCCCCCGCTCGCCGCAACTAGAGAAAGCCCGCGCACAGCAGCTAAGACCCAACGCAGCCAAAAAAAAACCACACACACACAAAAGAATGTATCACCCAAGGATAAGGGGGGACTACCGTAATAACCACTGTAATTCCAACATAGCTGTAATCCCCAGCCTGAGGATCTCGCTAATGCAGATAAACAGAAGCTATATCTGTAAGTAGTCACGGCAGCAGTAGCAGCCAACACTAATTTGGCTTGCTGTGTGTCAGAGGCCGCTCTGAATGCTTTCCAAACATTAATTCAGTTAATTCTCACAACAGTCTTTTGAGGCAAGCATCATTATTCCCATTGTATAGAATGGCCTGTTTGTGTGTCACCAGCCTAACGATACTCTCATTAGACTAACAGGTTTTTTTAAGGTCATGTAATGCGTATATTAATAGTATTAAGAAAAAATTTAAACTCTCTTCAACTAATGATATCAGTTACGATGCTAGCCGTATTTATTCAATGAACTTCATTAACTAGAGATTCTTTGGGGGCCATGTACTGAGAAGAGCATCTTATGCAGACTGCATCTTTAAATTCTGTCTTTTGAAAAGAAATCATTTCAACTTGCTTACGAAAGAAGTAATGTTTAATTATTCTGGACACAGAGCAGAGTGTTTGGTGGTTGTTTTTGCCTTTTAACATAACTCTCAGTGACTTCTGGTTTCTCCATTTCGGTGACAATTTGTACTGGTTATCTAGTGCAGTTTACATTCTGATAAGCACATAGATAGAATAAACAAATTACACTTTTGAATTCATTGTTGTATAAGATAGGTACTTCTAAAAATGAATCTGGTTCTAAACCGGTTCTAACCAGTTTGGTTTTTAGAAGTTTTGCCTTTTTAACAACTGTCATACTATGAAGAGATCTCATTTTATTAACCAGTATTGTATTAAGGAAAAATTAAGTGTGATATGTATGCTGAGTTATAAAGAGCGTAGAAATGACTTCCTGGCTAAAAAACGTACCCTACCACCCTGACTTGGGCCCTGATAGCTAGAAAGGGTCAAGCATTAAATCTGTATCTTCCAGACTTCCCTGGTGGCACAGCGGTTAAGAATCCACCTGCCAATGCAGGGGACACAGGTTCGGGCCCTGGTCTGGGAAGATCCCACGTGCTGCGGGGCAACTAAGCCCATGCACCACAACTACTGAGCCTGCGCTCTAGAGCCCGTGAGCCACAACTACTGAGCCCATGTGCCACAACTACTGAAGCCCGCGCACTTAGAGCCTGTGCTCCGAAACGAGAAGCCACCACGATGAGAAGCCCGCGCACCACAATGAAGAGTAGCCCCCCCGCTCACTGCAACTAGAGAAAGACTGCACGCAGCAACGAAGACCCAACGCAGCTGAAAAAATTAAAATAAATTAATTTTTAAAAAGTCTGTATCTTCCATCAACAATTCAGCATTATGTTCCATTTTATACTGTAACCCATTTTCCTAAATTTCCTTCCATCCACTGCTCTTGAAAGAAGGAGTGGAGAGAGAGAGAGATGAAGGGCTTAGTATTCCTGTGGAACAGGTCTAAATTGAATGCTGTAATGGGAGATACCGGGGCCTGAACATCTTCAGCACAAGGACTGGGTCTCACAGAGATCATGATGAGAATGATGAAATGCTTTGGCAACCACATGGTGCGGCAGAGAGCTGTTAGAAGGCGAGCTGGTCACCGGCGCTTGATCTTGACTTTCCCACTCTTCAGCCTTCCCCTAGAGTAGCTCGGTATTGTCCTGGCTTCTGAGAGGACCTACATTCTACATCCTGCTGACTCGCACATTTCTTTTTCTAAAAACAGGTACAAAGTTTATTTATTTTATTTTTTTATTAGCTATCTACTTTATACATATTAGTGTATACATGTCAATCCCAATCTCCCAATTCATCCCACCACCACCACCCTGCTTTCCCCACTTGGTGTCCATACGCTTGTTCTCTACATCTGTGTCTCTATTTCTGCCTTGCAAACTGGCTCACCTGTACCATTTTTCTAGATTCCTCATATATGCATTAATATACAATAGACTCCCACATTAAAAAAAAAATTTATTTATTTATTTGGCTGTGTTGGGTCTTAGTTGCAGGTCTTAGTTGCTCCTCGGCATGTGGGATCTTAGTTCCCTGACCAGGGATCGAACCTTTGTCCCCTGCATTGGAAGGCAGATTCTTAACCACTGGACCACCAGGGAAGTCCTGACTCCCACATTTTTAATACCAACCCAAATCTCTCTTCTGAGCTGCAATTCCATATAATCTCGCTGCCTATTCAACATCTCCACTTGAATGTCTCTGGAGGCACAGGTTGCAACAGTGAACAAAAAAGCCAAAAAAACTCTCATCCTGGAACTCATATTCTAGCCCATATTCAAACATGTCCCAACAAAATCATATACCTTAAACCTATCCAAGCCATTCAGTTGCTGTGGTTAAAAACCACATCTCATTAGCTTTACGTTTAAGGTATTTTTCCTCTTCAATACCAACACAATCATCCAAGAAATCCATCATTTCTCTCCTAGGCATCTATAAAAGGCCCCTAATAGTCCTCCTTCATCCACTTTTGTTCTCGGCACCCCCCCACCCCACCCCCCGCCCACCACGACCCGCCATCTAAGTCATATGGTTACTTTGTTTCATTTTCCAGGAGTGATCCTTTTAAAGTTACAAAGCTGATCATGGCAATCCCTTGCTTAAAAATACTTCAAATGCAACTTGAATAAAATTCAGAGCCTACTAGACTCAGCAGGATCTGGCTCCAGCTTTCTTTTGCAGCTTTTTCCCTTTTATGCTCTGAGTTCCAGACACAGTGACATTCTGTGAGTTCCTAACTAGGCCAAAATCCTTTTCACTCTAGTAACACACTTCTTCTTCCGTTTGTCTCTGTTAACTCCTAATCATTATCAGATCTCAGGCTGAGCATCATTTTTTTTTTTTGCGGTACGCGGGCCTCTCACTGTTGTGGCCTCTCCCGTTGCGGAGCACAGGCTCCGGACGCGCAGGCTCAATGGCCATGGCTCACGGGCCTAGCTGCTCCGCGGCACGTGGGATCTTCCCGGACCGGGGCACGAAACCGTGTTGCCTGCATGAGCAGGCGGACTCTCAACGACTGTGCCACCAGGGAAGCCCTGAGCATCATTTTTGATAGCCTACAATTCCTGCCAGGTTACCAGTCCCTTTATGTGTACATTTGTAGCATTTTTTTTCTTATGCTTGCTAGCATTGTAATTAATTACTTGTGTGATGATCGGTTTAATGTCTCTCTTCACCATTAGGCTGTAAGCTCCATTAGGGTAGGAAATTTATCCATCTTTTACACCACAGAATTTCCAGTGATATCACAGTGAAAATAGTAGGCATTCATTGAATATGTGTTATATTTATTCAATATAAGGAAAGGCTACAACTCCTTCAAGTAAGCCAGTATTATAACAACTAATAAGAAATAAAAATTCATCGTTAAGAGGGTTATTATGGGAAAGGAAGGAATTCTACTGGACTAATTAGAAAAAATTTAAATAAAATTTTTATTTTCTGGATAAGAATAGTGAATTAATACAAAATGCTACAGGGGAAAATGAATGTTGATAATACATAACTGATAGGAACAAAGAAAGATTGTAGCAGCTCCTACCTGGATAGAATGAGGAGGGAAATGTCATCAATGATGAGAAGTGACTTTTGTCTGTATAAAAGAAACTGAAGACCTCACAGTGATTATACATAGGACTTCTAGGGACCTTCCTGCACCAAATATCTTGGGAGCTATGATCTCTTGCATTCAGATATTCAGATGTGGTGGAATAGAGTTGCGTAGAGAATAGTATGAAATACTCAACTGGAGTGGGTGGGACCCTAGGCAGCTGGTATGTGGAGAAAGCAGAAAATACTGAATAGTTTGCCTGCAGGTAGATGCCTGTGATGACTTTTAAATCCGGTTTAGGATGCATAAATATTTCATGAACTGAAAAGCTTTAAGGTTAGGAGTGGCCCTGTACTGGTTGCACGTGATTTTCTCCTGCACAGAACTCCTGTTGACTTCAGATTTCAAGAGAACAGATTTGGGCCAAAATTACTTGCTGTGCAGTAACGATTTCATAATTGGAATATTATGTCTCAAGGTTTAGAACTTTCTAAATTATTCAAAAATCTTCTGAAATTTTTATTTTTCAGCTTCAAAGGATAGAGTTCATTTTGTTTTGGGGAAGAGAACATGTATCTGTATTTCTGAGGCCTTGTTCTTTTATAAAAATAAATCAAGATAAATAGGTTTACATACTTGGGAACATGGGAAGAACGTTTCCGTATTTTAATCCCAAAACGTTGAGTAAAACATTCAGTCTGCTCAGTGCCAAATATTACATCAGTAGACCGTGAAAGCACTACAGATACTGAGCTCTTAGGTCACCGTTAAAAACAGTTGTGAAGTTTTAAGCTGCTTTTATTAATAAATTGCTTTTTTTTTCCAAAGACACCTTGATAATAATGCACTGTCACCTTTTCTCATTAATTAAACTATGATAAGAGGATCTGAATTGACTTCTAGTTTCCTATTCCTGTAAAAGAACTAAGCTTGAACAAAGATGTATTTTCTTTGTCTTTCTTTTGTCTGGTCAGTACTAACAATAAACAGAACTACTTTTTCTTTTCTTTTTTTTTTTTTTAAACATGTAACCATGCTGGACTGGCTTGTGTTGTTGGTGAAGGGGTCATGAAGCTAATAGTGTGAGGACACTTGGAGCCTGAGGTTGGGAAGAATACCCTCCCCTCCACATACATGCCTACTCCCGGCCCCCAAATCACCAACTATGCGAGAGCAGCTGTGACAGTGACTTAAGCGCCAGGGGTGGGACACATGAAACCCTGGGGCAGCAGGAGAGACCGTGTGTGTGCTAGGAGGGCCCAGAGGCTGCACAAATGACTCCAGTACCAAGTCTCTGTATCTTCCACATAGGTCTGTATAAACATATAGAGAAGATGTTCGCCTTTTCCCCTTCTCTCTCTCCTGCTCTATGCTGCTTGCCACAGTTCCCGCTCCTTTTTCCACATGAGGGTGAAGGGAAGGGTTATGATGAGCAAGTCATCACTGAATTGCAGTCAGACCCACATCCAGCAGCTTCTGGATCTTCTGCACTATTACAGGATTCTTCATGTGTCCGCTGAGTGCCTGGGGGTCCTTCTGCATCTGTTGCAGGATGAGCCACATGGCCAGGTCACTCATCTGCTGCACCTTGGCCATGGCCCACCGCTTCACATCTTCAGGGCTGTCATGTTGGTTGTACAGAACCATCATGTAGCCATGGTGAGCATCTGCTACCTCCTTACAATGGAGTCCAGGTCTAGTGCCTTCTGGCAGACATCCATGGATTTTGTATGGTCCTTCATTGCTTCTCAGGGCAGCTGCTTTCCATGTATAACACTTGGTGAGAGTCAGTTCTAGCTGGATACACTCCTCAGAGTCCTTGAGTGGCAGCTGAAACTCTAGGACTTTGATGAAGCAGGTAGCTCGACTGCTGTACAATTTGGTATCTCTTGGGTTCCTGTTTGATGGCTTCTGTATAGTGCTTCCTGGCCTGGGGATATTTCCAAAGCCAAGCTAGGGTTTATGTGGTCTAGCCACTCTTGCTCCTTCAGGATTTTCTCTGCCTGTTGGCATTTCTTGAGCACATCTGGGGTTCAGTGCTCTGCCAGAGATTTGTAGAAATGGATGGCATCCTTGTACTTTCCTTCTTTGAAATAGGCTCTGTCAATTTGACATAAGCTTTGGCAATCTGTCGAGCATAGTCTTCGTGTCTAGCCCCTCTTCAATGGTCTTCTCACAAAGCTCCTGACATTCACTCTAGTCGCCCTTTGTGAAATACACGGCTGCTTGATTGGTCGTGTGAGTCATGTTGGTGGGGTCCTGGCCGTTGCTTCTGTCATACTGTCTCAAGGCTGTGTCAAAGTCTTTTTGCTTACAGGCATCCTTCCCCAACTTTTTCTTTCAGTGCCTGCTTATTATTCCCTGGAATATCTTCTTCCATTGGCTCTGACTTGGTCTCCTTTTAGGGAGAAGGTGGTGGCGGAGGTGTCTCAACTTCTTCCTCCTCATCCATACTGCCCAGATGGCCTCGAAGGAGACACTGAGGGTAGTCACGATCTGGGGATGTTGCAGTTTTTGCCCAGGTCAGACGGCCTGTTTGACATTGTTCTATCAGTTCCTGGTAGGTAGGATCCATGAGCAGTGTCTTTGACCTGGGATCACTCTCCAACTTCTGGTACAGATCGGACATGTTGAAAGCATTCTTGAATTTCATCTCTGCTGACTGAGGCTCGATATTCTGTAAACCCTCTTTGAGCTGAGGATCATTTGCTTCATGTTTTAAAACCTTGTCATAGGTTCGAGTGGCGGATTTAAAGAAGTTTAAGAAATCAAGAGCTGCTGCTTTTTTTTTTTTTTTTTTTTTTTTTTTTTGAGCTGCTGCTTTTTGGGAATAGCCTTTGCCCCAGTCAGGTTTTAAGTCAATGGTTTTGCAACCATCCTCATAAGCCTTCTGGCGGTCTCTGTTCTTGGTGTAGGATGCGAAGCGATTACTGGAGAGCACATGGGCCTGGGGATCTGACTTACTGCCTCAGAGCGACACTGTAATCCACCATCCATGTTGCCAGCACTCAGGGCCTTATTGCCCTTCACTTTAGCTCATTTACCTGCTCCATAGCCTGGCGGCAAACACCATTCAATAGACTTGATCTGCTCGCTGTTCCAAGCCTAGAAGTTGTTGGGATTTTTTTTCTTTTTACATCTTTATTGGAGTATAATTGCTTTACAATGGTGTGTTAGTTTCTGCTTTATAACAAAGTGAATCAGTTATACATATACATATGTCCCCACATCTCTTCCCTCTTACTTCTCCCTCTCTCCCACCCTCCCTATCCCATCCCTCCAGGAGATCACAAAGCACTGAGCTGATCTCCCTGCGCTATGGGGCTGCTTCCCACTAGCTATCTACCTTACGTTTGGTAGTGTATATATGTCCATGCCTCACTCTCACTTTGTCACAGCTTACCCTTCCCCCTCCGCATATCCTCAAGTCCATTCTCTAGTAGGTCTGTGTCTTTATTCCTGTCTTACCCCTAGGTTCTTCATGACATTTTTTATTTTCTTAAATTCCATATATATGGGTTAGCATATGGTATTTGTCTTTCTCTTTCTGACTTACTTCACTCTGTATGACAGACTCTAGGTCTATCCACCTCATTGCAAATAGCTCAATTTCGTTTCTTTTTATGGCTGAGTAATAGTCCATGGTATATATGTGCCACATCTTCTTTATCCATTCATCTGATGATGGACACTTAGGTTGTTTCCATCTCCGGGCTATTGTAAATAGAGCTGCAATGAACATTTTGGTACATGACTCTTTTTGGATTTTGGTTTTCTCAGGGTATATGCCCAGTAGTGGGATTGCTGGGTCATATGGTAATTCTATTTGTAGTTTTTTAGGGAACATCCATACTGTTCTCCACAGTGGCTGTATCAATTTACATTCCCACCAACAGTGCAAGAGTGTTCCCTTTTCTCCACGCTCTCTCCAGCATTTATTGTTTCTAGATTTTTTGATGATGGCCATTCTGACTGGTGTGAGATGATATCTCACTGTAGTTTTGATTTGAATTTCTCTAATGATTAATGAAGTTGAGCATTCTTTCATATGTTTGTTGGCAGTCTGTATATCTTCTTTGGAGAAATGTCTACTTAGGTCTTCGGCCGATTTTTGGATTGGGTTGTTTTTTTGTTATTGAGCTGCATGAGCTGCTTGTAAATTTTGGAGATTAATCCTTTGTCAGTTGCTTCATTTGCAAATATTTTCTCCCATTCTGAGGGTTGTCTTTTTGTCTTGTTTATGGTTTCCTTTGCTGTGCAAAACCTTTGAAGTTTCATTAGTCCCATTTGTTTATTTTTATTTCCATTTCACTAGGAGGTGGGTCAGAAAGGATCTTGCTGTGATTTATGTCATAGAGTGTCCTGCCTATGTTTTCCTCTAAGAGTTTGATACTTTCTGGCTTTATATTTAGGTCTTTAATCCATTTTGAGCTTATTTTTGTGTATGATGTTAGGGGGTGATCTCATACTTTTCCATGTACCTGTCCAGTTTTCCCAGCACCACTTATTGAAGAGGCTGTCCTTTCTCCACTGTGCATTCCTGCCTCCTTTATCAAAGATAAGGTGACCGTATATGCGTGGGTTTATCTCTGGGCTTTCTATCCTGTTCCATTGTTCTGTCCGTCTGTTTTTGTGCCTGTACCATACTGTCTTGATTACTGTAGCTTTGTAGTATAGTCTGAAGTCAGGGAGCCTGATTCCTTCAGCTCCATTTTTCGTTCTCAAGACTGCTTTGGCTATTCGGGGTCTTTTGTGTTTCCATACAAATTGTGAAATTTTTTGTTCTAGTTCTGTGAAAAATGCCAGTGGTAGTTTGATAGGGATTGTATTGAATCTATAGACTGCTTTGGGTAGTAGAGTCATGTTCACAATGTTGATTCTTCCAATCCAAGAACATGGTATATCTCTCCATCTATTTGTATCATCTTTAATTTCTTTCATCAGTGTCTTATAATTTTCTGCATACAGGTCTTTTGTCTCCTTAGATAGGTTTATTCCTAGATATTTTATTCTTTTTGTTGCAGTGGTAAATGGGAGTGTTTTCTTGATTTCACTTTCAGATATTTCATCATTAGTGTATAGGAATGCCAGAGATTTCTGTGCATTAATTTTGTATCCTGCTACTTTACCAAATTCATTGATTAGCTCTAGTAGTTTTCTGGTAGCATCTTTAGGATTCTCTATGTATAGTATCATGTCATCTGCAAACAGTGACAGCTTTACTTCTTCTTTTCCAATTTGGATTCCTTTTATTTCCTTTTCTGCTCTGATTGCTGTGGCTAAAACTTCCAAAACTATGTTGAATAAGAGTGGTGAGAGTGGGCAACCTTGTCTTGTTCCTGATCTTAGTGGAAATGCTTTCAGTTTTTCACCATTGAGGATGATGTTGGCTGTGGGTTTGTCATATATGGCCTTTATTATGTTGAGGCCTTTTATATGTTGAGGTTATTATTATGCCTACTTTCTACAGGGTTTTTATCATAAACGGGTGTTGAATTTTGTCAAAAGCTTTCTCTGCATCTATTCAGATGATCATATGGTTTTTCTCCTTCACTTTGTTAATATGGTTTATCACTTTGATTGACTTGCGTATATTAAAGAATCCTTGCATTCCTGGAATAAACCCCACTTGATCATGGTGTATGATCCTCTTAATGTGCTGTTGGATTCTGTTTGCTAGTATTTTGTTGAGGATTTTTGCATCTATGTTCATCAGTGATATTGGCCTGTAGTTTTCTTTCTTTGTGACATCCTTGCCTGGTTTTGGTATCAAGGTGATGGTGGCCTCGTAGAAGGAATTTGGGAGTGTTCCTCCCTCTGCTATATTTTGGAAGAGTTCGAGAAGGATAGGTGTTAGCTCTTCTCTAAATGTGTGATAGAATTCGCCTGTGAAGCCATCTGGTCCTGGGCTTTTGTTTGTTGGAAGAAGATTTTTAATCACAGTTTCAATTTCAGTGCTTGTGATTGGTCTGTTCATATTTTCTGTTTCTTCCTGGTTCAGTCTTGTCAGGTTGTGCATTTCTAAGAATTTGTCCATTTCTTCCAGGTTGTCCATTTAATTGGCATAGAGTTGCTTGTAGTAATCTCTCATGATCTTTTGTATTTCTGCAGTGTCAGTTGTTACTTCTCCTTTTTCATTTCTAATTCTATTAATTTGAGTCTTCTCCCTTTTTTTTCTTGATAAGTCTGGCTAATGGTTTATCAATTTTGTTTATCTTCTCAAAGTACCAGCTTTAATTTTATTGATCTTTGCTATCATTCCTTTCATTTCTTTTTCATTTATTTCTGATCTGATTTCTTTCCTTCTGCTAACTTTGGGGATTTTTTGTTCTTCTTTCTCTAATTGCTTTAGGTGCAAGATTAGGTTGTCTATTTGAGATGTTTCCTGTTTCTTGAGGTAGGATTGTATTGCTATAAACTTCCCTCTTAGAACTGCTTTTGCTGCATCCCATGGATTTTGGGTCATCGTGTCTCCATTGTCATTTGTTTCTAGGTATTTTTTTATTTCCTCTTTGATTTCTCCAGTGATCACTTTGTTATTAAGTAGTGTATTGTTTAGCCTCCACGTGTTTGTATTTTTTACAGATATTTTCCTGTAATTGATATCTAGTCTCATAGCGTTGTGGTCGGAAAAGATACTTGAAACAATTTCAATTTTCTTAAATTTACCAAGGCTTGATTTGTGACCCAAGGTATGATCTATCCTGGAGAATGTTCCATGAGCACTTGAGAAAAATGTGTATTCTGTTGTTTTTGGATGGAATGTCCTATAAATATCAGTTAAGTCCATCTTGTTTAATGTGTCATTTAAAGCTTGTGTTTCCTTCTTTATTTTTATTTTGGATGATCTGTCCATTGGCAAAAGTGGGGTGTTAAAGTCCCCTACTATGAATGTGTTACTGTCGATTTCCCCTTTTATGGCTGTTAGTATTTGCCTTATGTATTGAGGTGCTCCTATGTTGGGTGCATAAATATTACAATTTTTATATCTTCTTCTTGTATCGATCTCTTGATCATTATGTAGTATCCTGCTTTGTCTCTTCTAATAGTCTTTATTTTAAAGTCTATTTTGTCTGATATGAGAATTGCTACTCCAGCTTTCTTTTGGTTTCCATTTGCATGAAATATCTTTTTCCATCCCCTTACTTTCAGTCTGTATGTGTCTCTAGGTCTGAAGTGGGTCTCTTGTAGATGCCTAGAAGTTTTTAAAAGATAATTCCTCGCCATTCTTGCAAAACAGTTTGGCAGTTTCTTAAACTAAACATGCAACTACCATGATATCCAGCAGTTGTACTCTTGGGTGTTTATCCCAGAAAAATAAAAACTTATCCTCATGTAAAAACTTGTAAACAAATGTCTATAATAGCTTTTTTCTGAATAGCCAAAAACTGGAAATAAACATTCTTTAGTGGGTGAATGACTAAAGGAACTGGAATTCATAACTTGAATACTACTCAGTAATAAAAAGAAATGAATTATTCATACATGCAACAATTTGAATGAATCTCCAGGGAATAGTGATGAGTGAAAAAAACCCAACCCAAAAAGGTTAGATAATATCTGTGTGATTCCATCATACAACATTCTTGAAATGACAAAATTATACAAATTGAGGAGACATTAGTGGTTGCCAGGGGTCAGGGACAGGGCAGGGAGTGGAGTGGATGGTACAGTGGGGAAGGGAGTGAGTGTGATTATGAAAGGGCAACATAGGGATCCTTGTCATAATGAAAATATTCCGTATCATTGTTTACTCCTCCACTTGCCAATGGACATTTGGATCATATGTCTCTTAAAGTAATTATAAGAAAAGAAAATGGATATTTATACATTTGTTTTTATAGTTACCCACATATTTACCATTTCTGGTGCTCTTTTTTTTTTTTTTTTTTTTTTTGTGGTATGCGGGCCTCTCACTGCTGTGGCCTCTCCCATTGTGGAGCACAGGCTCCGGACGCGCAGGCTCAGTGGCCACGGCTCACGGGCCCAGCCGCTTTGCGGCATGTGGTATCTTCCCAGACCGGGGCACGAACCCATGTCCTCTGCATCGGCAGGCAGACTCTCATCCACTGCGTCACCAGAGAAGCCCTCTGGTGCTCTTTGTTTCTTCCTGTGGATTCAAGTCACCATCCTGAGTCATTTCTTAGTAGTCTGAAGGACTTTCTTTAGTAAATATTTGTTAGGCAGGTCTAAGTTCTCTCAAAGTTTGCCGGGTATAGATTTCTTGGTTGATAGTTTTTTCTTCCAGCATTTTAAATATGCTATTCCTCTGTCTTCTGCACTCCACTATTACGGTAATCCTAAGTAAATTTGGCTTCTACCTTCTTTTTGAACTCAAAATCCAGGTCCTTCCTGCCTCATAACCTTGGCCCTTATATTGCCCTTTTTTCTGGACTCCTTGGCCATATGTTTCATTATACAGTAGTCCTGGAAATCCCTGAGCCTTGGTGATTGTACTTTCCTATAATGAATGGACTAATCTGTGGAAGAAAAAGTGAACTTTACTTGTCCATAACAACAATGGTGCTGTGGCTTGTCAGAAAGCTGAAAGTTAAATTTCATGCAAAAAATAATCACTGACTCTTAATATAATCACCTTTCTTTATAGAACTAGCAGTCTTTCTAACAACTCTAAAATTTTTTTGTTTTTAAATATTCTGATAGTGGATCATTAAAGAAACCAGGTTTCCAGTTGGGTTTAGTTTTTAAACTTCTAGGACCACAATCCTCATTTTATTTTCCAAGCTATCATATAGAAAAATTAGCCCTGGTGGGTGATTTGGAGCTTTCCTACCCATGTGTGATTCATGCAATCATGGGTCTGACTAACATAGTCCATTTACACATCCAAAGGAAGCAAATTACAATCTTTACAATAAGTATTTTACCAAAAATTAAAAAGGGAATAAAACAATGCTTTACATGCTTCTTTGTTAAAAGAAACATTATATTTAACAAAAATTGGATATTATGGGAAGACGTTTACCTTAATAGCTCAGGAAGAGTGTGTGACTGTCTTAGGAGGCTTACTGCTTCATGTAAGTAAACATGTTAAGAGACACTGCCTGGTATCCGTTAAGATCTAGTCAGGAGACTGCAGTCAGACTAGTCACTTAACAGAGAAAATAGAACATAAGTAATTATCAATTAAGTATAAAGTTAAGTGGGTGACTGAAAAGGCAAAAAAGAGAAAATGAGGAAGCAGCTACCTCCCTTAGAGCTGGAAGAACAAAGGAAAGATGTTGTATGTATTTAAAACTTCTCTCTCTCTCTCTCTCTCTCTCTCACACACCCACACACCCACACACACAGAGCACAATTGGTAGAGCTTAATAGGGAGTCATCTGGCAAAGAGGTTTGCAAAGTCCCCACTCCAGTATCACATAAAACAGCTGGAAGGAGAGTCAAAATCTTAGTAACTGGCACATTTCTTTAATCCTAAATAAAACCTTTTTCCTACCTATCCAGTTTCCCCTTTGCCTAAGATTACCAGAATGTTCTGATATGAAATAATCAAATGTTATTTTGGCTTATGTTTTCTGACAATTTTAACAAATGTTGATTCAAAGTTGACTTTTGCTTTTTTATTATTAGGAGGGATAAGTACGAAAGAGGGGAAGGATTACTTTTCATTTCCATAATGGACACAAGTTTTATTGTTGACTGCCGCAAATATGTTGGCAATATGTAGAGTATAAATTGTAAATAAATAAAACTCAGTTGTCCCAACTAATAAAAGAGATTCTCAACATTTCCCCAATTGTCTAACTTGGGGATGGGGGGTACGATTTTAATAGCAAATATTTCAAGCTAGATAGCAGACACAGTGGAAGAAAGAGGAGATAGTTTGAGCAGACACAGCATTTCTTCAATCTCAACTGCATTTCTTACTCACCTGAGGGCCACCAGCCTAAAGGAATGCCTGCCAACTTCAGGATAGAATAGCCACTTGGGAGATACAGAAAATGACAAAGTACATACATATTTAAAGTAAGAAAAAAAAGCTAAGATTTCTTTAAGTGAAAATCAAGATGGAAATAATTTTACTCTGAAAACCTTCAGAGAATTAGGAGGAGTCTTTAGTTTTTTCCCTTTAACTGATATTTTTAAAACTAACAGCCTCTTTGTCAATCTAGATTTGAAAGAATCTTTAAAATTGCTGCAAAAAATATATACTGATACATCTTACATGGTAGTACTTAACATTAAACAGGATGCTTTTACTTGCTCTAAGGAAAGCTTGTTACATAAGTGCATTTAAACATAGAACCTTCCTACCTGACATCAAAAAAAAAAATCTATAAATTCCTAAGGATCCTGAAACTCTTGAGTTTAAAATTTTGAGGGATTAGGGAAATGTAGGTTATACTCCACTTTTCCCCCTCAAGAATGGTGGTTTTCAACATAACATAGTCTTGCAGAAGGGAAGGGTAGAAAGGTATGAGTTATACAGAATTTTTCCTTGGCAACTTTGATATTCTCCCCTCTCACACACCAGGTTTAGAACCTGGTAGAAAAAAGCAAACATGGAGGTAGAGAACTGCAATATCTGAAAATATGTTACCATTTAAAAAAGATTTTCCATTTGATTATGTTTATGATTATTTCATTGTTTTGCATTATAAGCTATCCTACATAATGATAAGAAGAGCACTGATAACAGCAACCATCACCAAAAAAAAAAATCTTCATTCATAACTGGGGATTAAAATGACCCATCAAGGCAAGCAGCTCAGTGTAGCTGGAATCTGCCACAAGGAATATAGATCGCACAAAACAGTAGACGAGGAATGAGGACAAAATTTAATTAGGCAAGGACTAGTCTCTGCTGAGACGAAGCCAAACGACATGGAGATCAGAACTTGTGGGGCTGCATTCACAGCAGGCACAGGAGGCAGTGGACCTGCCAGCAGCCAAGAACTGCCCCAGGCTGTGGTGCTTCTCTCCGAGAGAGCCCTGCGAATAGGCTCTTGCTGCTAATTTTTCTAAAATACAGCCAAAAAAGGCTCATGTTGCCAGGTTACCAGCCCAGCAGAGGGCTTTTTCTTTTCCTTTTTCTGTTTCTGCAATTTCAAATGCCCTTGACTTGGAAAAAGTCTATGAACCAACCCAGTTTCCACATTATCTTAACATCGTCACCCCATATATCTCCTGTATTAATTTATCTATGTTAGAAAGACTTTGTTATAATGGATGGACCTAGAGATTATCACAGTAAAGTAAGCCAGACAGAGAAAGACGAATATTATATGATATCACTTATATGTGGAATCTAAAAAAAAAATAATACAAATGAATTTACAAAACAGAAACACTCTCACAGACATTAGAAAAAAAACATGTGGTTACCAAAGGGGAAAGGGGTTGGATTAGGAGTATGGGATTAACAGGTACACACCACTATATATGGTAGATAAACAATAAGGATTTACTGTATAGCACAGGGAACTATATTTAATATCTTGTAATAACTTAGAAAAGAATCTGGGACTTCCCTGGTGGCACAGTGGTTAAGAATCCGTCTGCCAATGCAGGGAACATGGGTTCAACCCCTGCTCCGGGAAGATCCATGCTGCAGAGCACCTAAGCCCGTGGACCACAACTACTGAGCCTGTGCTCTAGAGCCCGTGCTCTGCAACAAGAGAAGCCACTGCAATGAGAAGCCCGCTTACTGCAACGAAGAGTAGCCCTCGCTCACCGCAACTAGAGAAAGCCCGTGTGCAGCAACGAAGACCCAACACAGCCAAAAATAAATAAATAATTTTTTAAATAAAGAATCTAAATATATATATATATATATATATATATATATATATATACACACAACTGATTCACTTTGCTGTACGTCTGAAACTAACACAATATTGTAAATCAACTATGCTTCAGTTAGAAAGAAAAGAAAAAGAAATCTTTGTTATAGAACAGACTATCAGAATATCTGTTGATATTTGAGGTCTCAAATTTTTAAGGGAAAACTTTTCACAAATATATAAAAAGGATGTAGAACTATATTTAACCCTTGGCGTTTTCAGAATATTTGTAGTGTCCTCTGCCCTCATTTTCACAGAAGTCCACATCGTGTGTTGATTTAAATGAAGATAATAATTCCATTGTATTCTATAAAGTTGTTGTGAGGATTAAATGATATAAAGTAGAGCACTGAGCAAGACTTTGAGTGTCAGAGGTGAAAGTCTGCAAGTCAGTCTACTGTTAGAGAGGGAAGAACCCACTGATGGGGGTTCACTAATCCAACTAATGAGTGGCTCCATTTTAAAGATTCTTTGAGGCTTCCTGCAATATACTAGAATTCCTCCAACTATTCTTCTATGCTTTTGATGAAAGAAAACATTTTACACTCAATTTGAACACTTCAATTGAAGAGAGATAGCACTTTGGTTAGAATTAGGCTTCTGAGCCAGACCACCTAGATGGGATCCTTCCCTTTCCTACTGAAGGATCCAGGTGATTTATTTTTCCCTTCTGCCTCATTTTCTCATTCCTGAAATATTGATAATAGTACCTCCTTCACAGGATTTTTGAAAGGATTAAATGAGTTAACATATATCAAGGCTTACAACAGAGGTTGGCTATGTGAGCCAATGTTAGCTATCCTCTAGGGGTAAAGTAAAAAATATCTCCCATATCAGCCTGGCTTCTGGAAAATTATTTTTTACTTAGTTCCAGTAACAGCAAAGCTAGCCTTAACAGTTTTGTTCACCACCAACTATAAGTAAACTAACAAAATCATGTTTAAAACCTAGTTTTCTACTTACTTTTTAAAATATGGCTCTTTATTAAAAGGAAAAAAAACTATTCCACGCAACTCTACAAAGCTCAATGGATTATTTACTGAGTCTATAGAATTGGCATTTTAGAAGCCGCTTTGAAAACTGATGTCTTTGGCTCACTTTAATCGGCTTTGTTTTGATGTGCAACAATTTCCAAATCTGTTTTCTCTCAATGACAAATATGTTGGTGATGCAGATGGCCACACTGTAGTATTGTCAGAAACCTTGGCTGAAAGATGCTATGGAAATACAAAAAAAAGAAAACAATATTGCCCTGTTTTTCCAAAAATATCTTCATGATATGTTGACAATTATTAAGGTTATTTCAAATAGAGTGGCAATTATAGCTGCCACATTTGACTTTGATAATCAGTAATTTGTATCACAAAACAATTCTTGCTCATCAACTTTATGTTTCTTCTCCGTGAATTATTCTTTAAAGTGCTTTATATAGATGATTCAGTGAGCATCACCATGGAACTAGTTCATCTTATAAAGCTTAATTTTAAATGTATATAAAGAATGGGAAGAGCTCATAAATGATGAACATAGGCATTAAAAATCAATTGCTGATAGAACTTGGGCATAAAGTTAATGAGGCAGTTCATGTTTTCTGGTAACTTTTCATCTACTGAATGGGAATTTCCATTAGAAACAGAGTTTAAGGTCCAGTGTGTCACCCATTTATCTTTTCTAGTGATGATTTTTCTTTCTCCAACTTGTTCTCTTGTAATGGTCTTGGGACAAGCTAGAGTCACTTCAGCATTATATTGAATGATATTAAAATACAGTTACAGTTCAGTACAGAAGGCATTAGGGATCAAGCAGTAAAGAAGTGATGGAAATAAACGTGAACATACCTGGAAATAAATGACTTGAAGGAAAACAATCAAAGTTTTCCTTTTCTATCATTTGAGCAACAAAGTTCTCATTTTGTGGTAAATAGATAATGCAACCCTTATTTCTGAAAGAGCATAAAAATAGGTTGAATACTTGTAAAAAGCAATATGGTTGGAAGATAACAGTGCTGTGTAAAGAATCATAGCCAACACGAGTTTCTTCCTGGAAAGTCATTAAAAAAGAATTGATTAGCAAGTTTGATATCCTTTGGCATAAATTAGATTTTATTTTGCACAAATCTTGGCTGGAAATGAATTTGCAAATTATTATGTCTTCTAATGTAATTATATTGTCCTCCGGTATCAATCACTTCAGAAATGAAAACTACTTTTAACAAGAAATGAATGCATATTCTTGGCAGAATTACATGAAGATCTAAGTAGAAACTGAAATGCATATGCACTGTGGGCCACAAAATGGAAAAATATAAGATGCATATAGCATCTCCATAAATGCTTGCTTTGAATATGAGTATCTTTGCACAGGACTGTAGGCTAAGTTTGGTACATTTGTTTTAAAGATCTATTTATTTAACTTGAGGAATCTCAGGAATTTTACTTTTTAAAAGTTGGGTTTGTTGCAAAACGTTTGTCCCTCTGTTTCTTCTGGGCAGTTAAAAACTTAAGATGTAGTTAGATAACATGACCAAACCTTGTTTATTAAATGGTAAGAATTGTGTCATGGTTGGATGCATATTCTGGTTGGGATGAGTTTGAACTGTTTTGAATCCTGTTTGGTCACTTACCGCCTGAGCAACCTCAGGCAATCCTCATCTCCAATTTGGGTATACAAAACCCACCTTGCAGGTTCATTGTGAGGATAAAAAGACAGGATGCATGCAGAGTGCCTTGCTGGTGCTGAGGGTATCTAAAGCATCCAAGAAGTAGCATTTTTATTTATTTATTTATTTTTGCGGTACACGGGCCTCTAACTGTTATGGCCTCTCCCATTGCGGAGCACAGGCTCCGGACGCGCAGGCTCAGAGGCCATGGCTCACGGGCCTAGCCGCTCCGCTGCATGTGGGATCTTCCCGGACCGGGGCACGAACCCGTGCCCCCTGTCAGCAGGCGGACTCTCAACCACTGCGCCACCAGGGAGAGAAGTAGCATTTTTAAATTTCCAATTGGGGGAACTTATTAAGGAGAACTTCTTTGGACAAAGTAAAGTGATTAAATCAGTTATTCTTTTCAATCATACACCCATGAACTGTCCTCAAGAGTCTTAAAACAGTAAATGTGGGTTTAAATTTACCATTTTGCTGTTTTCTGTCTATTCTGCTCATGCTATGTTCTATGTTTTCCCCTTTCTTGCTTTTCTATGAAGTCATTAAGTATTTTAATTACACTTTTTTCTCTGTTAGTCTGAAAATTTGGCAATTTTTGTTTACCCTAGATAGAAATGGTAAGTTAATTAGTACTTTAACCCTACACAGGAAAATACAACCAATATGCTATTATTTACATATGCTTTCTATTTTAATACTCTCTATACTTTAAACATCAGGTTATTATTATTACTTTACATAGTCAAAGTTCATTTAGATTTACCATGTATTTATGGCTTTCTTTGGAATTCTTTCCTTCCTACATAACTAACCTTCTTAAACCATGAATGTTTCCTTCTGCCCAAAGGATATACTTAATTCCTTCCTGAAGTTCTGCTGGTAGTAAATTCTCTAAATTTTTGCCCAACAATATCTTTATTTCATCGTCATGCCTGAAGGATATTTGTGCTGGAGGTAGACTTCTATGTTGGTCATTATTTTCTTTTAGCACATTGATTTCATAGTTCTATTGTGCTTTGATTTTTCTTGCTGCCCTTGCTTAAGTAGAGTTGTCAGTATACATTTTGCCTCTTTGAAGATAATCTATCCTTTAAAAAAAAGCTAGTTGCTTTAGATTTTTCTTTGTTTTTTTTCCTGCAATTTCCCTGGTATGTCTACATGTAGATTTTTAAAAATTTTATCTTGATCAAAATCCATCATTAAAATAATTCCTTTTCACATCACAGGTAACATTATAAGATCATTCCTACTTGCAAACACCTTACTTGCAGAAAGCTAGTTACAACCATAATTTTCTACAGTCCTAATACCCATTACACTCAAAGAAAACAATAATATCTGGACTTATAAAATAAAGGAAGCTGGAAATCTTTTTAGTTATTTTCCACCTTTCCCTGAATAACAAACTGAATATAATAGTGCTTTTTTTAGCTTTCCATTCCTATAAGTGTGAGGTCAAAAACAAAGGGTAACTGATTGACCAAGGATTCAAGGAAAGCAGTTGAACGGTTTTAATGAAGCTTTTTTTTTGACCATCCAAAGCCAATTGGTCCTGAGAAAGGGTGTATGAAAACAAATTATTCTGAAGAACTTTGATGTTGAATTTAAAATATTTTTAAATTACCCTGTGACTTTTTTCTTGACCCAGCAGTTATCTAGAAGTATGTTACTTTAAAATATTTGAGGATTTTTGTAGATACCTTTTCATTTTTGATTTTTAATGTATTCCTCTTTTCATAGAAAATGTTTGATTGCAGTCATCTGTAATTTAATGAGACTCGTATTTTGGCCCAGCATATGCTCTATCTTGGTGAACCTTCCAGGTGCACTTGAAAAGACTATATACTCTGCGGTTGTTGACTGTAATATTCTAGAAGTATCATTTAGGTCAATTGGTTAAAAGTGTCAAATCTTGTATAACCTTACTGATTTTCATCTAGTTATTCTAGCAGTTAATGAAAGAGCAGTGTTTCAGTCTCCAAATATGTTTATACATTTTGTCTTTTTTCTTTGTTTCTGTCAGTTTATGGTTCATGTATTTTGAAGCTCTGTTACTAGGTGCATGCACATTTAAGTCCTTTTGATAAGTAGATTGTTTTTATCATTATGAAATATTTCTTTTTCTGGAAATGCCCTTTTTCTTCAAATCTGCATTGTCTGATATTAATATAGTCATACCAGCTTTCTTACAGTTAATATTTGCATCTTTTCTCCATCCGTTTCCTTTAAAACTATCTGTGTCTTTATAATTAACATGTGGTGTTTTGTAAACAGCATATTGTTGGCCTTGGTTTTCATCTAGCCAAGTGGTTCTCAATCAGGGCTGATTTTATCCCTCAGGGCACATTTGGAAATATCTGGAGACAATTTTGGTTGTCATAACTGAAGGGAAAGGGATGGTGTTACTGGTATCTAGTAGGTAGAGCCCACAGATTCTGTTAAATAGCCTGCAGTGCACCTCCTACAACAATTATGTGGCCTAAAATGTCAGTAGTGCTGAGGCTGAGAAACTCTGATCTAGTTTGAAAAATCTCTGACTTTTAATTGAAACCATTACTTCATTTATATTCAATGTAATTATCAATAGGGTTAATTTTAAATATGGCATCTCACTATTTGTTTTCTATTTTTCTTAATGGTTCTCTGTTCTTCCTTTCCTACCTTCTTTGGAATTAATCAAATATATACATACATACACATATATATGTATATATATTTAGTATTCTATTTTATCTCCTCTACTGATTTATTAAAATATGCCTCTTTGTTTTTTTCTTTTCTTTTTTTATTAACATCTTTATTGGGATATAATTGCTTTACAATGGTGTGTTAGTTTCTGCTTTATAACAAAGTGAATCAGTTATACATATACATATGTTCCCATATATCTTCCCTCTTGCGTCTCCCTCCCTCCCACCCTCCCTATCCCACCCCTCCAGGCGGTCACAAAGCAACGAGCCGATTTCCCTGTGCCATGCGGCTGCTTCCCACTAGCTATCTACCTTACGTTTGGTAGTGTGTATATGTCCATGACTCTCTTTTGCCCTGTCACAGCTCACCTTTCCCCCTCCACATATCCTCAAGTCCATTCTCCAGTAGGTCTGTGTCTTTATTCCTGTCTTACCCCTGGGTTCTTCATGACATTTTTTTTTCTTCTTAAATTCCATATATATGTGTTAGCATACGGTATTTGTCTTTTTCTTTCTGACTTACTTCACTCTGTATGACAGATTCTAGGTCTATCCACCTCATACCTCATTACAAATAGCTCAATTTCATTTCTTTTTATGGCTGAGTAATATTCCATTGTATATATGTGCCACATCTTCTTTATCCATTCATCCGATGATGGACACTTAGGTTGGTTCCATCTCCGGGCTATTGTAAATAGAGCTGCAATGAACATTTTGGTACATGACTCTTTTTGGATTTTGGTTTTCTCAGGGTATATGCCCAGTAGTGGGATTGCTGGGTCATATGGTAGTTCTATTTGTACTTTTTTAAGGAACCTCCATACTGTTCTCCACAGTGGCTGAACCAATTCACATTCCCACCAGCAGTGCAAGAGGGTTCCTTTTCTCCACACCCTCTCCAGCATTTATTGCTTCTAGATTTTTTGATGATGGCCATTCCGACTGGTGTGAGATGATATCTCATAGTAGTTTTGATTTGCATTTCTCTAATGATTAATGATGTTGAGCATTTTTTCATGTGTTTGTTGGCAGTCTGTATATCTTCTTTGGAGAAATGTCTATTTAGGTCTTCTGCCCATTTTTGGATTGGGTTGTTTGTTTTTTGTTATTGAGCTGCATGAGCTGCTTGTAAATTCTGGAGATTAATCCTTTGTCTGTTGCTTCATTTGCACATATTTTCTCCCATTCTGAGGCTTGTCTTTTGGTCTTGTTTATGGTTTCCTTGGCTGTGCCAAAGCTTTGAAGTTTCATTAGGTCCCATTTGTTTATTTTTGTTTTTATTTCCATTACTCTAGGAGGTGGGTCAGAAAGAATCTTGCTGTGTTTTATGTCATAGGGTTTTCTGCCTATGTTTTCCTCTAAGAGTTTGATAGTTTCTGGCCTTACATTTAGGTCTTTAATCCATTTTGAGCTTATTTTTGTGTACGGTGTTAGGGAGTGATATAATCTCATACTTTTACATGTATCTGTCCAGTTTTCCCAGCACCACTTATTGAAGAGGCTGTCCTTTCTCCACTGTACATTCCGGCCACCTTTATCAAAGATAAGCTGACCATATGTGTGTGGGTTTATCTCTGGGCTTTCTATCCTGTTTCATTGATCTATCTTTCTGTTTTTGTGCCAGTACCATACTGTCTTGATTACTGTAGCTTTGTAGTATAGTCTGAGGTCAGGGAGCCTGATTTCTCCAGCTCCTTTTTTCGTTCTCAAGATTGCTTTGGCTATTCGGGGTCTTTTGTGTTTCCATACAAATTGTGAAATTTTTTGTTCTAGTTCTGTGAAAAATGCCAGTGGTAGTTTGATAGGGATTGCATTGAATCTATAGACTGCTTTGGGTAGTAGAGTCATGTTCACAATGTTGATTCTTCCAATCCAAGAACATGGTATATCTCTCCATCTATTTGTATCATCTTTAATTTCTTTCATCAGTGTCTTATAATTTTCTGCATACAGGCCTTTTGTCTCCTTAGGTAAGTTTATTCCTAGATATTTTATTCTTTTTGTTGCAATGGTAAATGAGAGTGTTTTCTTGATTTCACTTTCAGATTTTTCATCAGTAGTATATAGGAATGCCAGAGATTTCTGTGCATTAATTTTGTATCCTGCTACTTTACCAAATTCATTGATTAGCTCTAGTAGTTTTCTGGTAGCATCTTTAGGATTCTCTATGTATAGTATCATGTCATCTGCAAACAGTGACAGCTTTACTTCTTCTTTTCCAATTTGGATTCCTTTTATTTCCTTTTCTGCTCTGATTGCTGTGGCTAAAACTTCCAAAACTATGTTGAATAAGAGTGGTGAGAGTGGGCAACCTTGTCTTGTTCCTGATCTTAGTGGAAATGCTTTCAGTTTTTCACCATTGAGGATGATGTTGGCTGTGGGCTTGTCATATATGGCCTTTATTATGTTGAGGAAAGTTCCCTCTATGCCTACTTTCTGCAGGGTTTTTATCATAAACGGGTGTTGAATTTTGTCAAAAGCTTTCTCTGCATCTATTGAGATGATCATATGGTTTTTCTCCTTCACTTTGTTAATATGATTTATCACATTGATAGATTTGCGTATATTGAAGAATCCTTGCATTCCTGGAATAAACCCCACTTGATCATGGTGTATGATCCTTTTAATGTGCTGTTGGATTCTGTTTGCTGGTATTTTGTTGAGGATTTTGCATCTATGTTCATCGGTGATATTAGCCTGTAGTTTTCTTTCTTTGTGACATCCTTGTCTGGTTTTGGTATCAAGGTGATGGTGGCCTCGTAGAAGGAATTTGGGAGTGTTCCTCCCTCTGCTATATTTTGGAAGAGTTTGAGAAGCATAGGTGTTAGCTCTTCTCTAAATGTTTGATAGAATTCGCCTGTGAAGCAAACTGGTCCTGGGCTTTTGTTAGTTGGAAGACTTTTAATCACAGTTTCAATTTCAGTGCTTGTGATTGGTCTGGTCATATTTTCTATTTCTTCCTGATTCAGTCTTGTCAGGTTGTGCATTTCTAAGAATTTGTCCATTTCTTCCAGATTGTCCATTTTCTTGGCATAGAGTTGCTTGTAGTAATCTCTCATGATCTTTTCTTTTCTTTTTGTTTAAGGAGTGAAGCAGTCCTTTTATTCTTTAAAAAGTCTTCTCCTTGGTGTGTGTGTGTGTGTGTGTGTGTGTGTGTGTGTAGTCTTTTATATATATAGTCTAGTCCATTTGGAAAATAATGTTCTAATTTATGCAAATATATATGCTATAAATGTGTTATATAATATGTACTGTAAATTAGATATTAAGTATGTAAAATAGAGCATTATTTTTCTTTGTTTTTGTTTTGTTTTTTTGTTTTGTTTTTGTTTTTCACACACACACATTGTATTTTATTTTTATAAGAGATAGACTGACACCAAGCATTGTAAATAGATGACCACAACAAAAGCAACAATGATTGCAATTACCAAACATGAAACACATTCATACTATGTCATAATATTGACATTCAGTCCAGTAATCCTCCACTGTAACAGCTTCTTTACTTTGCAGTGAAAATTGATTTGTATATTTTTTGCCTCTGAGTCCTTGTGGGATTTTTTTTTATTTAAACAAAGTTACCAAAATTAATATCACCCTCATCAGTTCACGCAGTCCTGTGTAATTAATTTTTTTTTCATCTTGATCTTTTGTTAGCACTTTTATGAGTTCATCAGTTTTCCATTAGAGTTCTGACAATGCTTATTCATTCAGTTCAGCAGTATAGTCAGTTACCAAAAACCTGTACTTGTCAGAGACTTTTCCATGAATTCCTTGAAGATGAAACCCTTTTATAGGAAAATATTTGCAAAAGCATCAGAGTACACACAGAACTTTCTGTAAATGACAAAAGACTTAAAAATGACCACGGTTAAAGATTTGATGAAAGTTCATAATAATGCAATTGACAAGGAAATTTAGTTATTTCTGAGGTATACATTTTAAAGTATTAACTAGAATTATGACTTATAACATTATACCAGAATATATAAAATTTTTAGAAATTTCATGTAATGTCTGAAACATTTATATTAACATATTTCCATACAAATAACCCAAAGAAAGTTTAGTATTAGTTACTTTGTTTGTCTGTTTGTTTTTTTATACTGCAGGTAGTTACTAGTCATCCATTTTGTACACATCAGTGTATACATGTCAATCCCAATCACCCAATTCAGCACACCACCATGCCCACCCCACCGCGGTTTTCCCCGCTTGGTGTCCACACGTCTGTTCTCTACATCTGTGTCTCAACTTCTGCCCTGCAAACTGGCTCATCTGTACCACTTTTCTAGGTTCCACATACATGCATTAATACACAATATTTGTTTTTCTCTTTCTGACTTACTTCACTCTGTATGACAGTCTCTAGATCCGTCCAGGTCTCAACAAATGACTCAATTTCGTTCCTTTTTATGGCTGAGTAATATTCCATTGTATATATGTACCACCTCTTCTTTATCCAATCGTCCGTTGATGGGCATTTAGGTTGCTTTCATGACCTGGCTATTGTAAATAGTGCTGCAATGAACATTGGGGTGCATGTGTCTTTTTGGATTATGGTTTTCCCTGGGTATATGCCCAGTACTGGGATTTCTGGATCATATGGGAATTCTATTTTTAGTTTTTTAAGGAACCTCCATACTGTTCTCCATAGTGGCTGTATCAGTCTACATTCCCACCAACAGTGCAAGAGGGTTCCCTTTTCTCCACACCCTCTCCAGCATTTGTTGTTTGTAGATTTTCTGATGATCCCCATTCTAACTGGTGTGAGATGATACCTCATTGTAGTTTTGATTTGCATTCCTCTAATAATTAGTGATGTTGAGCAGCTTTTCATGTGCTTCTTGGCCATCTGTATGGCTTCTTTGGAGAAATGTCTATTTCTGCCCATTTTTGGTTGGGTTATTTGTTTCTTTAATATTGAGCTGCATGAGCTGTTTATATATTTTGGAGATTAATCCTTTGTCCGTTGATTCGTTTGCAAATATTTTCTCCCATTCTAAGGGTTGTCTTTTTGTCTTGTTTATGGTTTCCTTTGCTGTGCAAAAGCTTTGAAGTTTCGTTAGGTCTCATTTGTTTATTTTTGTTTTTATTTCCATTACTCGAGGAGGTGGATCAAAAAAGATCTTGCTGTGATTTATGCCAAGGAGTGTTCTTCCTATATTTTCCTCTAAGGGTTTTATAGTGTCTAGTCTTACATTTACGTCTCAAATCCATTTTGAGTTTATTTTTGTTTATGCTGTTAGGGAGTGTTCGAATTTCATTCTTTTACTTGTAGCTGTCCAGTTTTCCCAGCACCACTTATTGAAGAGACTGTCTTTTCTCCATTGTATATCTTTGCCTCCCTTGTCATAGATTAGTTGACCATAGGTGCGTGGGTTTATCTCTGGGCTTTATATCTTGTTTCATTGATCTATATTTCTGTTTTTGTGCCAGTACCATATTGTCTTGATTACTGTAGCTTTATAGTATAGTCTGAAGTTAGGGAGTCTGATTCCTCCAGCTACGATTTTTTCCCTCAAGGATGCTTTGGCTATTTGGGGTCTTTTTTGTCTCCATACAAATTTTAAGATGATTTTTTCTATTTCTGTAAAACATGTCATCGGTAATTTGATAGGGATTGCATTGAATCTGTAGATTGCTTCGGGTAGTATAGTCATTTTCACAAATTTGATTCCTCCAATACAAGAACATGGCACATCTCTCCATCTGTTGGTATCACCTTTAATTTCTTGCATCAGTGTCTTTTTTTTGCGGTAAACGGGCCTGTCACTGTTGTGGCCTCTCCTGTTGCGGAGCACAGGCTCCGGACACACAGGCTCAGCGGCCATGGCTCACGGGCTGAGCCGCTCTGTGGCATGTGAGATCTTCCCAGACCGGGGCATGAACCCATGTCCCCTGCATCGACAGGCAGACTCTCAACCGCTGCGCCACAAGGGAAACCCTCATCTGTGTCTTATAGTTTTCTGTATACAGGTCTTTTGTCTCCCTAGGTAGGTTTATTCCTAGGTATTTTATTCTTTTTGTTGCAATGGTAAATGGAAGTGTTTCCATAATTTCTCTCAGATTTTTCATCATTAGTGTATAGGAACGCAAGAGATTTCTGTGCCTTAATTTTATATCCTGCAACTTTACCAAATTCATTGAATAGCTCTAGTACTTTTCTGGTGGCATGCTTAGGATTTTCTATGTATAGTATCATCTCATCTGCAAACAGTGACAGTTTTACTTCTTTTCCAGTTTGTATTCCTTTTATTGCTTTTTCTTCTCTGATTGCTGTGGCTGGGCCTTCCAAAAGTATGTTGAATAATACTAGTGAGAATGGACATCCTTGTCTCGTTCCTGATCTTAGAGGAAATGCTTTCAGTTGTTCACCATTGAGAATGATATTTGCTGTGGGTTTGTCATATATGGCCTTTATTTTGTTGAGGTAGGTTCCCTCTATGCCCACTTTCTGGAGAGTTTTTATCTAAATGGGTGTTGAATTTTGTCAAAAGCTTTTTTTGCATCTATTGAGATGATCATATGGTTTTGCTTCTTCAATTTGTTAATATGGTGTATCACATTGATTGATTTGCATATATTGAAGAATCCTTGCATCCCTGGGATAAATCCGACTTGATTGTGGTGTATGATCCTTTTAATGTGTTGGTGGGTTCTGTTTGCTAGTATTTTGTTGAGGATTTTTGCATCTGTATTCATGAGTGATACTGGTCTGTAATTTTCTTTTTTGCAGTATCTTTGTCTGGTTTTGGTATCAGGGTGATGGTGGCCTCATAGAATGAGTTTGGGAGTATTCCTTCCTCTGCAATTTTTTGGAAGAGTTTGAGAAGGATGGGTGTTAGTTCTTCTCCAAATGTTTGATAGAATCCACCTGTGAAGCCATCTGGTCCTGGACTTTTGTTTGTTGGAAGATTTTTAATCACAGTTTCAATTTCATTACTTGTGATTGGTCTGTTCATATTTTCTGCTTCTTCCTTGTACAGTCTTGTAAGGTTATACCTTTCTAAGAATTTGTCCATTTCTTCCAGGTTGTCCATTTTATTGGCATAGTGTTGCTTGTAGTAGTCTCTTAGGACGCTTTGTATTTCTGTGGTGACTTTTGTAACTTCTCCTTTTTCATTTCTAGTTTTATAAATTTGAGTCCTCTCCCTCTTTCTTTTTTTTCTTTTTTTTTTTTTTAAACATCTTTATTGGGGTATAATTGCTTTACAATGGTGTGTTAGTTTCTGCTTTACAACAAAGTGAATCAGCTATACATATACATATGTTCCCATATGTCTTCACTCTTGCGTCTCCCTCCCTCCCACTCTCCCCATCCCACCCTTCCAGGCTGTCACAAAGCACCGAGATAATATCCCTGTGCCTTGCGGCTGCTTCCCCCCAGCTATCTGCCTTACTACGTTTGTTAGTGTGTATATGTCCATGACTCTCTCTCGCCCTGTCAAAACTCACCCTTCCCCCTCCCCATATCCTTAAGTCCGTTCTCCAGTAGGTCTGCGTCTTTATTCCTATCTTACCCCTAGGTTCTTCATGACATTTTTTTCCCTTAAATTCCATATATATGTGTTAGCATACGGTATTTGTCTTTTTCTTTCTGACTTACTTCACTCTGTATGACAGATTCTAGGTCTATCCATCTCATTACAAATAGCTCAATTTCATTTCTTTTTAAGGCTGAGTAATATTCCATTGTGTATATGTGCCACATCTTCTTTATCCATTCATCCGATGATGGGCGCTTAGGTTGTTTCCATGTCCTGGCTATTGTAAATAGAGCTGCAATGAACATTTTGGTACATGACTCTCTTTGAATTTTGGTTTTCTCAGGGTATATTCCAAGTAGTGGGATTGCTGGGTCATATGGTAATTCTATTTGTAGTTTTTTAAGGAACCTCCATACTGTTCTCCACAGTGGCTGAACCAATTCACATTCCCACCAGCAGTGCAAGAGTGTCCCCTTTTCTCCACACCCTCTCCAGCATTTATTGTTTCTAGATTTTTTGATGATGGCCATTCTGACTGGTGTGAGATGATATCTCATTGTAGTTTTGATTTGCATTTCTCTAATGATTAATGATGTTGAGCATTCTTTCATGTGTTTGTTGGCATTCTGTATATGTTCTTTGGAGAAATGTCTATTTAGGTCTTCTGCCTATTTTTGGATGGGGTTGTTTGTTTTTTTGTTATTGAGCTGCATGAGCTGCTTGTAAATTTTGGAGATTAATCCTTTGTCAGTGGCTTCATTTGCAAATGTTTTCTCCCATTCTGAGGGTTGTCTTTTGGTCTTGGTTATGGTTTCCTTTGCTGTGCAAAAGCTTTGAAGTTTCATTAGGTCCCATTTGTTTATTTTTGTTTTTATTTCCATTACTCTAGGAGGTGGGTCAGAAAGGATCTTGCTGTGATTTATGTCATAGAGTGTTCTTCCTATGTTTTCTTCTAAGAGTTTGATAGTTTCTGGCCTTACATTTAGGTCTTTAATCCATTTTGAGCTTATTTTTGTGTATGGTGTTAGGGAGTGATCTAATCTCATACTTTTACATGTACCTGTCCAGTTTTCCCAGCACCATTTATTGAAGAGGCTGTCCTTTCTCCACTGTACATTCCTGCCTCCTTTATCAAAGATAAGGTGTCCATATGTGCGTGGGTTTATCTCTGGGCTTTCTATCCTGTTCCACTGATCTATCTTTCTGTTTTTGTGCCAGTACCATACTGTCTTGATTACTGTTGCTTTGTAATATAGTCTGAAGGCAGGGAGCCTGATTCCTCCAGCTCCTTTTTTCGTTCTAAAGATTGCTTTGGCTATTCGGGGTCTTTTGTGTTTCCATACAAATTGCGAAATTTTTTGTTCTAGTTCTGTGAAAAATGCCAGTGGTAGTTTGATAGGGATTGCATTGAATCTGTAGATTGCTTTGGGTAGTAGAGTCATTTTCACAATGTTGATTCTTCCCATCCAAGAACATGGTATATCTCTCCATCTATTTGTATCATCTTTAATTTCTTTCATCAGTGTCTTATAATTTTCTGCATACAGGTCTTTCGTATCCTTAGGTAGGTTTATTCCTAGATATTTTATTCTTTTTGTTGCAATGGTAAATGGGAGTGTTTTCTTGATTTCACTTTCAGATTTTTCATCATTAGTATATAGGAATGCCAGAGATTTCTGTGCATTAATTTTGTATCCTGCTACTTTACCAAATTCATTGATTAGCTCTAGTAGTTTTCTGGTAGCATCTTTAGGATTCTCTATGTATAGTATCATGTCATCTGCAAACAGTGACAGCTTTACTTCTTTTCCGATTTGGATTCCTTTTATTTCCTTTTCTTCTCTGATTGCTGTGGCTAAAACTTCCAAAACTATGTTGAATAAGAGTGGTGAGAGTGGGCAACCTTGTCTTGTTCCTGATCTTAGTGGAAATGCTTTCAGTTTTTCACCATTGAGGATGATGTTTGCTGTGGGCTTGTCATATATGGCTTTTATTATGTTTAGGAAAGTTCCCTCTATACCTACTTTCTGGAGGGTTTTTATCATAAATGGGTGTTGAATTTTGTCGAAAGCTTTCTCTGCATCTATTGAGATGATCATATGGTTTTTCTCCTTCAATTTGTTAATATGATTTATCACATTGATAGATTTGCGTATATTGAAGAATCCTTGCATTCCTGGAATAAACCCCACTTGATCATGGTGTATGATCCTTTTAATGTGCTGTTGGATTCTGTTTGCTAGTATTTTGTTGAGGATTTTTGCATCTATGTTCATCGGTGATATTGGCCTGTAGTTTTCTTTCTTTGTGACATCCTTGTCTGGTTTTGGTATCAAGGTGATGGTGGCTTCGTAGAAGGAATTTGGGAGTGTTCCTCCCTCTGCTATATTTTGGAAGAGTTTGAGAAGGATAGGTGTTAGCTCTTCTCTAAACGTTTGATAGAATTCACCTGTGAAGCCATCTGGTCCTGGGCTTTTGTTTGTTGGAAGGTTTTTAATCACAGTTTCAATTTCAGTGCTTGTGATTGGTCTGTTCATATTTTCTATTTCTTCCTGATTCAGTCTTGGCAGGTTGTGCATTTCTAAGAATTTGTCCATTTCTTCCAGATTGTCCATTTTATTGGCATAGAGTTGCTTGTAGTAATCTCTCATGATTTTTTTATTTCTGCAGTGTCAGTTGTTACTTCTCCTTTTTCATTTCTAATTCTATTGATTTGAGTCTTCTCCCTTTTTTTCTTGATGAGTCTGGCTAGCGGTTTATCTATTTTGTTTATCTTCTCAAAGAACCAGCTTTTAGTTTTATTGATCTTTGCTATCGTCTCCTTCATTTCTTTTTTTTTTTTTTTAAACATCTTTATTGGGGTATAATTGCTTTACAATGGTGTGTTAGTTTCTGCTTTACAACAAAGTGAATCAGCTATACATATACATATGTTCCCATATGTCTTCCCTCTTGCGTCTCCCTCCCTCCCACTCTCCCCATCCCACCCTTCCAGGCTGTCACAAAGCACCGAGCTAATATCCCTGTGCCTTGCGGCTGCTTCCCCCCAGCTATCTACCTTACTACGTTTGTTAGTGTGTATATGTCCATGACTCTCTCTCGCCCTGTCAAAACTCACCCTTCCCCCTCCCCATATCCTTAAGTCCGTTCTCCAGTAGGTCTGCGTCTTTATTCCTATCTTACCCCTAGGTTCTTCATGACATTTTTTTCCCTTAAATTCCATATATATGTGTTAGCATACGGTATTTGTCTTTTTCTTTCTGACTTACTTCACTCTGTATGACAGATTCTAGGTCTATCCATCTCATTACAAATAGCTCAATTTCATTTCTTTTTAAGGCTGAGTAATATTCCATTGTGTATATGTGCCACATCTTCTTTATCCATTCATCCGATGATGGGCGCTTAGGTTGTTTCCATGTCCTGGCTATTGTAAATAGAGCTGCAATGAACATTTTGGTACATGACTCTCTTTGAATTTTGGTTTTCTCAGGGTATATGCCAAGTAGTGGGATTGCTGGGTCATATGGTAATTCTATTTGTAGTTTTTTAAGGAACCTCCATACTGTTCTCCACAGTGGCTGAACCAATTCACATTCCCACCAGCAGTGCAAGAGTGTCCCCTTTTCTCCACACCCTCTCCAGCATTTATTGTTTCTTGATTTTTTGATGATGGCCATTCTGACTGGTGTGAGATGATATCTCATTGTAGTTTTGATTTGCATTTCTCTAATGATTAATGATGTTGAGCATTCTTTCATGTGTTTGTTGGCATTCTGTATATCTTCTTTGGAGAAATGTCTATTTAGGTCTTCTGCCCATTTTTGGATGGGGTTGTTTGTTTTTTTGTTATTGAGCTGCATGAGCTGCTTGTAAATTTTGGAGATTAATCCTTTGTCAGTTGCTTCATTTGCAAATGTTTTCTCCCATTCTGAGGGTTGTCTTTTGGTCTTGGTTATGGTTTCCTTTGCTGTGCAAAAGCTTTGAAGTTTCATTAGGTCCCATTTGTTTATTTTTGTTTTTATTTCCATTACTCTAGGAGGTGGGTCAGAAAGGATCTTGCTGTGATTTATGTCATAGAGTGTTCTTCCTATGTTTTCTTCTAAGAGTTTGATAGTTTCTGGCCTTACATTTAGGTCTTTAATCCATTTTGAGCTTATTTTTGTGTATGGTGTTAGGGAGTGATCTAATCTCATACTTTTACATGTACCTGTCCAGTTTTCCCAGCACCATTTATTGAAGAGGCTGTCCTTTCTCCACTGTACATTCCTGCCTCCTTTATCAAAGATAAGGTGTCCATATGTGCGTGGGTTTATCTCTGGGCTTTCTATCCTGTTCCACTGATCTGTCTTTCTGTTTTTGTGCCAGTACCATACTGTCTTGATTACTGTTGCTTTGTAATATAGTCTGAAGTCAGGGAGCCTTATTCCTCCAGCTCCTTTTTTCGTTCTAAAGATTGCTTTGGCTATTCGGGGTCTTTTGTGTTTCCATACAAATTGCGAAATTTTTTGTTCTAGTTCTGTGAAAAATGCCAGTGGTAGTTTGATAGGGATTGCATTGAATCTGTAGATTGCTTTGGGTAGTAGAGTCATTTTCACAATGTTGATTCTTCCCATCCAAGAACATGGTATATCTCTCCATCTATTTGTATCATCTTTAATTTCTTTCATCAGTGTCTTATAATTTTCTGCATACAGGTCTTTCGTATCCTTAGGTAGGTTTATTCCTAGATATTTTATTCTTTTTGTTGCAATGGTAAATGGGAGTGTTTTCTTGATTTCACTTTCAGATTTTTCATCATTAGTATAGGAATGCCAGAGATTTCTGTGCATTAATTTTGTATCCTGCTACTTTACCAAATTCATTGATTAGCTCTAGTAGTTTTCTGGTAGCATCTTTAGGATTCTCTATGTATAGTATCATGTCATCTGCAAACAGTGACAGCTTTACTTCTTCTTTTCCGATTTGGATTCCTTTTATTTCCTTTTCTTCTCTGATTGCTGTGGCTAAAACTTCCAAAACTATGTTGAATAAGAGTGGTGAGAGTGGGCAACCTTGTCTTGTTCCTGATCTTAGTGGAAATGCTTTCAGTTTTTCACCATTGAGGATGATGTTTGCTGTGGGCTTGTCATATATGGCTTTTATTATGTTTAGGAAAGTTCCCTCTATGCCTACTTTCTGGAGGGTTTTTATCATAAATGGGTGTTGAATTTTGTCGAAAGCTTTCTCTGCATCTATTGAGATGATCATATGGTTTTTCTCCTTCAATTTGTTAATATAGTTTATCACATTGATAGATTTGCGTATATTGAAGAATCCTTGCATTCCTGGAATAAACCCCACTTGATCATGGTGTATGATCCTTTTAATGTGCTGTTGGATTCTGTTTGCTAGTATTTTGTTGAGGATTTTTGCATCTATGTTCATCAGTGATATTGGCCTGTAGTTTTCTTTCTTTGTGACATCCTTGTCTGGTTTTGGTATCAAGGTGATGGTGGCTTCGTAGAAGGAATTTGGGAGTGTTCCTCCCTCTGCTATATTTTGGAAGAGTTTGAGAAGGATAGGTGTTAGCTCTTCTCTAAACGTTTGATAGAATTCACCTGTGAAGCCATCTGGTCCTGGGCTTTTGTTTGTTGGAAGGTTTTTAATCACAGTTTCAATTTCAGTGCTTGTGATTGGTCTGTTCATATTTTCTATTTCTTCCTGATTCAGTCTTGGCAGGTTGTGCATTTCTAAGAATTTGTCCATTTCTTCCAGATTGTCCATTTTATTGGCATAGAGTTGCTTGTAGTAATCTCTCATGATTTTTTTTATTTCTGCAGTGTCAGTTGTTACTTCTCCTTTTTCATTTCTAATTCTATTGATTTGAGTCTTCTCCCTTTTTTTCTTGATGAGTCTGGCTAGTGGTTTATCTATTTTGTTTATCTTCTCAAAGAACCAGCTTTTAGTTTTATTGATCTTTGCTATTGTTTCCTTCATTTCTTTTTCATTTATTTCTGATCTGATTTTTATGATTTCTTTCCTTCTGCTAGCTTTGGGGTTTTTTTGTTCTTCTTTCTCTAATTGCTTGAGGTGCAAGGTTAGGTTGTTTATTCGAGATGTTTCCTGCTTCTTAAGGTGGGCTTGTATTGCTATAAACTTCCCCCTTAGAACTGCTTTTGCTGCATCCCATAGGTTTTGGGTCGTTGTGTCTCCATTGTCATTTGTTTCTAGGTATTTTTTTATTTCCTCTTTGATTTCTTCAGTGATCACTTCATTATTAAGTAGTGTATTGTTTAGCCTCCATGTGTTTGTATTTTTTACAGATCTTTTCCTGTAATTGATATCTAGTCTCATGGCGTTGTGGTCGGAAAAGATACTTGATACAATTTCAGTTTTCTTAAATTTACCAAGGCTTGATTTGTGACCCAAGATATGATCTATCCTGGAGAATGTTCCATGAGCACTTGAGAAAAATGTGTATTCTGTTGTTTTTGGATGGAGTGTCCTATAAACATCAATTAAGTCCATCTTGTTTAATGTATCATTTAAAGCTTGTGTTTCCTTATTTATTTTCATTTTGGATGATCTGTCCATGGGTGAAAGTGGGGTGTTAAAGTCCCCTACTATGAATGTGTTACTGTTGATCTCCCCTTTTATGGTTGTTAGTATTTGCCTTATGTGTTGAGGTGCTCCTATGTTGGGTGCATAAATATTTACAATTGTTATATCTTCTTCTTGGATCGATCCCTTGATCATTATGTAGTGTCCTTCTTTGTCCCTTTTAATAGTCCTTATTTTAAAGTCTATTTTGTCTGATATGAGAATTGCTACTCCAGCTTTCTTTTGGTTTCCATTTGCATGGAATATCTTTTTCCATCCCCTTACTTTCAGTCTGTATGTGTCTCTAGGTCTGAAGTGGGTCTCTTGTAGACAGCATATGTATGGGTCTTGTTTTTGTATCCATTCAGCCAATCTGTGTCTTTTGGTGGGAGCATTTAGTCCATTTACATTTAAGGTAATTATTGATATGTATGTTCCTATTTCCATTTTATATATTGTTTTGGGTTCGCTATTATAGGTCATTTCCTACTCTTGTGTTTCGTGTCTAGAGAAGTTCCTTTAGCATTTGTTGTAAAGCTGGTTTGGTGGTGCTGAACTCTCTCAGCTTTTGCTTGTCTGTAAAGGTTTTAATTTCTCCATCAAATGTGAATGAGATCCTTGCTGGGTAGAGTAGTCTTGGTTGCAGGCTATTCTCCTTCATCACTTTCAGTATGTCCTGCCACTCCCTTCTGGCTTGTAGGGTTTCTGCTGAGAGATCAGCTGTTAACCTTATGGGGATTCCCTTGTGTGTTATTTGTTGTTTTTCCCTTGCTGCTTTTAATATGCTTTCTTTGTATTTAATTTTTGACAGTTTGATTAATATGTGTCTTGGCGTGTTTCTCCTTGTATTTATCCTGTATGGGACCCTCTGTGCTTCCTGGACTTGATTAACTATTTCCTTTCCCATATTAGGGAAGTTTTCAACTATAATCTCTTCAAATATTTTCTCAGTCCCTTTCTTTCTTTCTTCTTCTTCTGGAACCCCTATAATTCGAATGTTGGTGCGTTTCATGTTGTCCCAGAGGTCTCTGAGACTGTCCTCAGTTCTTTTCATTCTTTTTTCTTTATTCTGCTCTGCAGTAGTTATTTCCACTACTTTATCTTCCAGGTCACTTATCCGTTCTTCTGCCTCAGTTATTCTGCTATTGATCCTATCTAGAGTGATTTTAATTTCATTTATTGCATTGTTCATCGTTGCTTGTTTCGTCTTTAGTTCTTGTAGGTCCTTGTTAACTGTTTCTTGCATTTTGTCCATTCTACTTCCAAGATTTCGGATCATCCTTACTATCATTATTCTGAATTCTTTTCAGGTAGATTGCCTATTTCCTCTTCATTTGTTAGGTCTGGTGGGTTTTTATCTTGCTCCTTCATCTGCTGTGTGTTTTTCTGTCTTCTCATTTTGCTTATCTTACTGTGTTTGGGGTCTCCTTTTTGCAGGCTGCAGGTTCGTAGTTCCCGTTGTTTTTGATGTCTGTCTCCAGTGGCTAAGGTTGTTTCAGTGGGTTGTGTAGGCTTCCTGGTGGAGGGGACTAGTGCCTGGTGTTGTGCTGGATGAGGCTGGATCTTGTCTCTCTAGTGGGCAGGTTCACGTCTGGTGGTGTGTTTTGGGGTGTCTGTGGCCTTATTATGATTTTAGGCAGCCTCTCTGCTAATGGGTGGGGTTGTGTTCCTGTTTTGCTAGTTGTTTGGCATAGGTTGTCCAGCACTATGGCTTGCTGGTCGTTGAGTGAAGCTGGGTGCTGGTGTTAAGATGGAGGTCTCTGGGATATTTCCACCGTTTAATATTATGTGGAGCTGGGAGGTCTCTTGTTGACCAGTGTCCTGAAGTTGGCTCTCCTACCTCAGAGGCAGAGCCCTGACTCCTGGCTGGAGCACCAAGAGCCTTTCATCCACACAGCTCAGAATAAAAGGGAGAAAAAGTAGGGAGAATTAGTAGAAGTATGAGTAAAGAAAGAGGGAAAGGAGGAAAGGAAGGAAGGAAGAAAGAAGCAAAGAAGGAAAGAAAGGAGGGAGGGAGGGAGGGAGGGAGGAAGGAAGGAGGGAAAGAAGGAAAAAAAGACAGAAAGAAAGATGATACAGTAAAAATAAAATAAAGTATAATATAGTTATTGAATTAAAAAATATTTTAAAAAAAAAAAAAAAAGGGACGGATAGAACCTTAGGACAAATGTTGGAAGCAAAGCTATACAGAGAAAATCTTACACAGAAGCATACACATACACCTTCACAAAAAGAGGTAAAGGGGGAAAAATCATAAATCCTGCTCCCTGAGACCACCTCCTCAATTTGGGGTGATTCGTTGTCTAAAGGAGGGAGGGAAGGAAGGAAAGAAAGAAAGAACGAAGGTAAAGTATAATAAAGTTATTACAATTAAACTTAATTATTAAGAAAAAGAATTTTTAAAAAAAAGTCATGGACGGATATAGCCCTAGGACAAATGGTGGAAGCTAGAGTATACAGACTAGATGTCACACAGAAGCATACACGTACACATTCACAAAAAGAGGAAAAGGGAAAAAAAATCATAGATCTCGCTCCTAAATTCCACCTCTTCAATTTGGGATCATTCCTTGTCTATTCAGGTATTCCACAGATGCAGGGTATATCAAGTTGATTGTGGAGCTTTAATCCGCTGCTTCTGTGGCTGCTGGGAGAGATTTCCCTTTCTCTTCTTTGTTCTCACAGCTCACAGGAGCTCAGCTTTGGATTTGGCCCTGCCTCTTGCGTGTAGGTCGCTGGAGGGCGTCTGTTTTCTCGCTCAGACAGGACGGGGTTAAAGGAGCCGCTGATTCGGGGCCTCCGGCTCACTCAGGCCGGGGGTTGGGGGATGGGGGAAGGAGGGGCACTGCGTGCGGGGCCGGCCTGCGGCGGCAGAGGCAGCGTGACGTTGCGGCAGAGGCCGGCGTGACGTTGCACCAGCCTGAGGCCCGCCGTGCGCTGTCCCGGGGAAGTTGTCCCTGGATCCCGGGAACCTGGCAGTGGCGGGCTGCACAGGCTCCGCGGAAGCGGGGTGTGGAGAGTGACCTGTGCTCGCACACAGGCCCCTTGGTGGCGGCAGCAGCAGCCTTAGCGTCTCCCGCCCGTCTCTGGGGTCCGCGGTTGTAGCCGCGGCTCGCGCCCGTCTCTGGGGTTTGCACTTTCAGCCGCGGCTCGCGCCCGTCTCGGGGGCTCGCGCCCTCAGCCGCGGCTCGCGCCCGTCTCTGGGGTTCGCGCTTTTAGCCGCGGCTCGCGCCCGTCTCTGGAGTTCCTTTAAGCAGCGCTCTTAAACCCCTCTCCTCGCGCACCAGGAAACAAAGAGGGAAGAAAAAGTCTCTTGCCTCTTCGGCCGGTGCAGGCTTTTCCCCCGAACTCCCTCCCGGCTAGTCGTGGTGCACTAACCCCTTCAGGCTATGTTCAAGCCGCCAACCCCAGTCCTCTCCCTGAGCTCCGTCCAAAACCAAAACCCGAGCCTCAGCTCGCAGCCCCGCCCGCCCCGGTGGGTGAGCAGCAAGCCTCTCGGGTTGGTGAGTGCTGGTCGGCACCGATCGTCTGTGCAGGAATCTCCCCGCTTTGCCCTCCGCACCCGTCGCTGTGCACTACTCCGCGGTCCCGAAACTCCCCCCTCTGCCTCCCGCAGTCTCCGCCCGCGGAGGGGCTTCCTAGTGTGTGGAAACTTTTCCTCCTTCACAGCTCCCTCCCACTGGTGCAGGTGCCGTCCTTATTCTTTTGTCTCTGTTTTTCCTTTTGCCCTACCCAGTTACGTGGGGAGTTTCTTGCCTTTTGGGAGGTCTGAGGTCTTCTGCCAGCCTTCAGTAGGAGTTCTGTAGGAGTTGTTCCACGTGTGGATGTATTTCTGGTGTATCCGTGGGGAGGAAGGCGATCTCCGCGTCTTACTCTTCCGCCATCTTCAAGGTCCCCCCCTCTTTTTCTTGATGAGTCTGGCTAATTGTTTATCAATTTTGTTTATCTTCTGAAAGAACCAGCTTTTCATTTTATTGCTCTCTGCTACTGTCTTCTTGTTTCTATTTCATTTATTTCTGCTCTGATCGTTATGATTTCTTTCCTTCTGCTAACTCTGGGTTTTTTTTTTGTTCTTCTTTCTCTAGTTCCTTTAGGTGTAACATTAGATTGTTTACTTGAGATTTTCTTGTTTCTTGAGGTAGACTTGTATAGCTATATACTTCTCTCTTGGAACTGCTTTTGCTGCATCCCATAGGTTTTGGATCATCATGTTTTCATTGTCTTTTGTCTCTAGGTATTTTTTGATTTCCTCTTTGATTTCTTCAGTGATCTCTTGGTTATTTAGTAATGTATTGTTTAGCCTCCATGTGTTTGTGTTTTTTACGTTTTTGTCCCTGTAATTGATTCTAATCTTATAGCGTTGTGGTCAGAAAAGATGCTTGATATGATTGCAATTTTCTTAAATTTACTGAGGCTTGATTTGTGACCCAAGATGGAATCTATCCTGGAGAATGTTCCATGCACACTTGAGAAGAAAATGTAATCTGCTGTTTTTGGATGGAATGTCCTATAAATATCAATTAAGTCTATCCAGCCTATTGTGTCATTTAAAGCTTCTGTTTCCTTATTTATTTTCATTTTGGATCATCTGTCCATTGGTGTGAGGTGTTAAAGTCCCCCACTATTATTGTGTTACTGTTGATTTCCTCTTTGATAGCTGTTAGCAGTTGCCTTATGTATTGAGGTACTCCTATGTTGGGTGCATATATATTTATAATTGTTATATTTTCTTCTTGGATTGATCCCTTGATCATTATGTAGTGGCCTTCCTTGTCTCTTGTAACATTCTTTATTTTAAAGTCTATTTATATTTGATATGAGTATTGCTACTGCAGCTTTCTTTTGATTTCAATTTGCATGGAATATCGTTTTCCATCCCCTCACTTTCAGTCTGTATGTGTCCCTAGGTCTGAAGTGGGTCTCTTATAAACAGCATATATATGGGTCTTGTTTTTGTATCCATTCAGGAAACCTGCGTCTTTTGGTTGGAGCATTTAATGCATTCACGTTTAAGCTAATTATCGATATGTATGTTCCTATGACCATTTTCTTAATTGTTTTGGGTTTGTTTTTTTTTGTTTGTTTTGTTTTTTTTGGTTTTTTTTGGGGGGGGTTGTTTTTATAGGTCCTTTTCTTCTCTTGTGTTTCCCACTTAGAGAAGTTCCTTTAGTATTTGTTGTAGAGCTGGTTTGGTGGTGCTGCATTCTCTTAGCTTTTGCTTGTCTGTAAAGCTTTTGATTTCTCCGTGGAATCTGAATGAGATCATTGCCGGGTAGAGTAATCTTGGTTGTAGGTTCTTTCCTTTCATCACTTTAAGTATATCGTGCCACTCCCTTCTGACTTGTAGAGTTTCTGCTGAGAGAGAAATCAGCTGTTAACCTTATGGGTGTTCCCTCTGTGTTATTTGTTGTTTTTCCCTTGCTGCTTTCAATAATTTTTCTTTAATTTTTGCCAATTTGATTACTATGTGTCTCGGCATGTTTCTCCTTGGGTTTATCCTGTATGGAACTCGCTGTGCTTGCTGGACTTGGGTGGCTATTTCCTTTCTCATGTTAGGGAAGTTTTCGACCATAATCTCTTCAAATATTTCCTCTGGTCCTTTCTCTCTCTCTTCTCCTTCTGGGACCCCTATAATGCAAATGTTGTTGCATTTAATGTTGTCCCAGAGGTCTCTTAGGCTGTCTTCATTTCTTTTCATTCTTTTTCCTTTAGTCTGTTCTGCAGCAGTGAATTCCACCATTCTGTTTTCCAGGTCACTTATCCAGTCTTCTGCCTCAGTTATTCTGTTATTGATTCCTTCTAGTGTAGTTTTCATTTCAGTTATTGTGTTGTTCATCTCTGTATGTTTGTTCTTTAATTCTTCTAGGTCTTTGCTAAACATTTCTTGCATCTTCTCAATCTTTGGCTCCATTCTTTTTCTGAGGTCCTGGATCATCTTCACTATCATTATTCAGAATTCTTTTTCTGGAAGGTTGCCTATCTTTGCTTCATTTAATTGTTTTTCTGGGGTTTTATCTTTTTCCTTCATCTGGTACATAGCCCTCTGCCTTTTCATCTTGTCTATCTTTCTGTGAATGTGGTTTTTTGTTCCACAGGCTTCAGGATTGTAGTGCTTCTGCTGTCTGCCCTCTGGTGGATGAGGCTATCTAAGAGTCTTGATGGGAGGGGCTGGTGGTGGGTAGAGCTGACTGTTGCTCTGGTGGGTGGAGCTCAGTAAAACTTTAATCCACTTGACTGTTGATGGGTGGGCCTGGGTTCCCTCCCTGTTTGTTGTTTGGCCTGAGGCAAGCCAACACTGGAGCCTACCTGGGCTCTTTTTGGGGGCTTATGACAGACTCTGGGAGGGCTCACACCAAGGAGCACTTCCCAGAACTTCTGTTGCCAGTGTCCTTGTCCCCACAGTGAAACAGAGCCACCCCCCGCCTCTGCAAGGGACCCTCAAACACTAGCAGGTAGGTCTGGTTTAGTCTCCCTTGGGGTCACTGCTCCTAGCCATGGGTCCCGATGCTCACACTACTTTGTGTGTGCCCTCCAAGAGTGGAGTCTCTGTTTCCCCCAGTCCTGTCGAAGTCCTGCAATCAATTCCCACTAGGTTTCAAAGTCTGATGCTCTTGGAATTCCTCCTCCCATTGCCGGACCCCCAGGTTGGGAAGCCTGACGTGAGGCTCAGAACCTTCACTCTAGTGGGTGGGCCTCTCTGGTATAAGTGTTCGCAAGTCTGTGAGTCACCCATCCACCAGTTATGGGATTTGATTTTACTGTGATTGTGCCCCTCCTACCATCTCATTGTGGCTTCTCCTTTGTCTTTGAATGTGCGGTATCTTTTTTGGTGAGTTCCAGTGTCTTCCTGTTGACAATTGTCCAGTAGCTAGTTGTGATTCTGGTGCTCTCCCAAGAGGGAGTGAGAGCACGTCCTTCTACTCCTCCATCTTGGTTCCTCCTCTGCCTCTTTGTTTTAACATTACTGTCCTGTTCATCAAAGTCATGAAGTATGTATGCATATGTATATATGTATACATATACACATATAGATATACATATATGTGTGTATGGGCACTTAGTAAGGGTACTTAGTTTCCTAATGCTCAAATTGTCCCAGCTCTCTGGAACTAACATATTCCAGGCTCATTAGAAGTAATCAGTTATTTCTCCAAAGAGCCCTGGATCCTTTCAGTGGAGAATAATATGCAGAAGCCATGGTCTGGGATCTAGGTGTGTTCATTGCTATGGAGGCACTGGTAACCTCAGACCTTCTTAGTAAACAAAGCTAGGGATTACATGTATAAAAACATAAACACATATCCTTACACATATTTACATCTTATTAATTTCTATATCTAATACTGTCTCTTCGACTCCAACACCTTAGTGACTATGCTAGCTCTCTCCATTTCCATGTTTGCAATTCCCTTCGTCAACAGAAGAATCTGCTCCCATCATCTTAAATATATTTTCATGTTTGATAAATCCGTGCTTATGTAATCAATCTCCCATTATCATCTTTCCCTTGTCCCTGGTGTGGATGTCCTCCTTAGTCTATGCCAGATAGCTCCGCTTTGTGGTTCCTGCCACACTCTGACATCCTATGCTAGGGACTAACCCTCACCCCCAAGTACCATCCTGTGATTTAAAGTTTTCTGACATATTTATTAGTCCTAGAATATCCATTTGGTTTGAAAATTCTTGTGTGCTAGTAATCTACAAGTCTATCTTTTGACTGCTCACTCTTGATAATGGGTCCAATTCCTCCCCTCTTCATGTCTTATAATTTAAAAAAATGTATTCTGTATTATGCATATAAGAACAGTGAAAAGTGTAATTTGTGTCTGTTCAGAAATGGCATGCTTTTCATTCTAGGTGGTTTAGGTGAGGGACTTACCCTTCCGAATCTCCCACAGGTTTACCTGAGCCAGAACTGGGCAGAAGCTTTAATCAGATTCAGTTCACCTTCAGTTAGCCCAGTCCCTAACTTCCCATGCCTCATCTGCCAAGATACTGAGTGATTTGGTCTTTTTAGTGTTTGAACTGGAATAAGTCTGTTTTACATAGTTCAGATTCATATTTGATTCCAACCCTGGCAATTAAGTGTGATGTGCAAAGCTGCATGAATTCTCTTCGCTTATGAGGCTCTCCTCCACTGCCATTTTCTTGGCAAAATTCCAGGGAAAGGGGGCAGAATTGTTGGGTCAACTGCTCACTGCCCTTGCAGACCCGTCTCACCAGCCCATAATGCTGTCAAAAGTTTGCCTGGTTTCCTCTTTCCTGCAAAATCTCCCAGTCCATGGCAGCTCCGATTCTAACATACTAGCACTCAAGGCAGGAATTTGCCCCAGGTATAGAAGCTGCTGCAGTCTCTGCTGATTTATGAAGAAATTATTGCTCTCTGGGATTTATTTCACCTAGATTTGCTTGTACGTACTATTCTGCAGCAGCTCCAATAAAGAGTATGTTTATTTTAACCTGGAATTTTTCTTATGTTTCCGCTGGATCAAAGTTCTTTTGTATTTTATATACTAACCAGAAGTAAAAGTCAATTTCACCTTTTTTTTTTTTTGCGGTACGTGGGCCTCTCACTGTTGTGGCCTCTCCCGTTGTGGAGCACAGGCTCCGGACGCGCAGGCTCAGTGGCCATGGCTCGCGGGCCCAGCCGCTCCGCGGCATGTGGGATCCTCGCGAATCGGGGCACGAACCCGTGTCCCCCGCATCGGCAGACGGACTCTCAACCACTGCGCCACCAGGGAAGCCCTCACCATTTTTTTTTTTTTAAATGAAACTTACTTTTGGCTTTGAGGTCAAGATAGTGAACACATGCCTCTATATCTTCTCCTCCAGTTTAAAGGAATAAACACGTGACTATACCATCAAGATGTAGGGAATGGGGTATCTATTATCAGACCAGAGATTTTAGCACACATCCAAAGACAAAATGGATAAAAGAGCATGAACTGGGTGGCAGAGAAAAGCAAGCACTAGCCTAGCAGCCTCCCAGAATATGCTTCTGGGGAGGTGTGTCTGAGCAGTCCAGTACAACCCCAGAAAGGCTCTAGCATCAGAAACTGCTAGAAAATTAACGAAGGAGCTGAGGAGTGGGGCTGATATTAGTACGATAATTGGAGGTCTTTGTATTGACCAATTGCCCCTCTTCCCTATGCTTACATGCTTATAGCCAGGTGTCTACCCTCTTGATAAAATACGCAAACAGTTCTCTAAAGAGCATGTAGGTATACATACCCGAGTAAAACCTTCCTTTTCTTGGTATGTGGGAGTCCCCACAACATAAAATCTGGTTTAGAGCTGAGTTTGAGACCCAACTTCTTATCCATAGATGTGTCATGTGGGGAAAGTTACTTAAGTTCATTGCCTCAGTTTCCTCATTCATAAAATAAAAGTACATCCATCACAAAAGGTGGTTGTGAGGGTTTAATGAAATCATGTATACAGAAGTGGTTAGCACAGTGCCTAGAACATAAAAAACATTCAACAGATGATAGCCATTGTCATTTTTATTGTTATTGATGAATTAGTTTTATGTAGAAAGGAGGAAAGGAATCCAAAGGTTAGGTTTTGGAAAGAGTAGTATCTCTTCTAATTAGATAGCAGAGAAATAGGTGAGAATGGGTATGAATGCATGGGGATGTAGATTACAAATCAAAATCCTCACCCCACTTTCCTTACCAATACCTAGTTGTGTAGAACAAGAAATCAGTATGTATAAGGACTCCAAAGAACCTAGAAATATCTATTATAAAACTGCATTAAAACAGTACACACCTGAAGTTCCATATATATTCGAACAAAATTATTTTTTTAGCGAAAATTCATCGTGCTATTTGTGTTTCCAGGACATAAGATAAAGGATTTTTTTTTCTTTTTAATATAGAGTATCATTAACATCCAAAATTGTGTCCAAAGAATCTTCAGTGTTCTGCAGTAAGGAGAACAAAGGACCTAGTGCAATATTAAAATTGCTTTGAAGTCTTGTGATTTACACTAAAAATTAATGCAAATATTGCTCAGTACATTGGTATGTTTTAATATAAAAATATTTTTACTTCACATGGAGTAAATATTGCTGATCTAGGGAGATATGCCATGTTTCTCACTGACCCTGCCACACTGATTTAAGATAGATCAAGGTTTTTAGGTCCAGACCAAACAGTAACGACAGAATTTTACTAAACTCGTCTACTTACTCTACTTATTTTAAGTTCATACTTAAAAAAAAAAATACTGTGAGGTCATCACACAAGATAATTGGCCAATTTGATTTTTAAATCAATCAAAAGGGTTTTTACATATTAATATTAAAGCTTAGTGATTAGCCTACAGATTTCAATTTTGAATCATCTTTGGTCTAATATTTCCTAAAAAACATAAATGTAAATTACCTTATCAACAAAATAGTTGCTCGGAACAATTGTTGCTTAAATTTCATTGTATCATACTGTACACCTGTGTGTTGCAACTAGTGAGGATACTCCAAAGCTGATATAATTTTAGTTTCCCTAACTTGTCCTGAACCTGCTTATGTTCACAGGCCCACTTTTTTTTCTGATTTTACAGTCTAGTTGTCAGTGACAGGCACAGCCAAATTCTTTCTTTGTTCATCTGTCAGACTTTCAATAATTTCCATTTGTGATAAATCTCCAACCTGTCTATATGTTTCTAATGGGAAATCAATGAAAGATTCAACCTTAATCATATTGGAGACATGAGGAAAAGGGACTCAACCCACAAAAAGCCACTTTTTGGTGATTGATATCAGCTATGTTTTCATTCAAACAAAGTTTTTCCTTCCCTAATCTTGATCCTATGGCTCTTTAACTACAAATGTGATATTAGTTTTCCTTTCACTGATTCTGTAACTGTCTTTGGTAATTATTAATTTAATGAGGATCTTGAAATAATATCCACTTAAGGTAAAACTGTCAAGAAACTGTAATAATTTACAATCAAGTTATTCCAATTTCTCATTAGGAGTCTAAATTCATTCACTCAGTCAAAAATATTTTTTAAATAATAAGGATTATAGGCAAGGCACTCTTCTGGGTAATTGTGTACCAGAAATACCAAGATGTGCAAGCCTCTGCCTGAAAAGAGATGACAGTCTAGTTACTTCCCAACAGAGGAGATGTTCAAAAGTACTGACAGATCTAACTCCTTTGAGCACTTACTATCAAATATACTTAATCACATGCTTAAAATTAAGCCATTTTCTTTTGGCATACATAATATTAACTATCACATCACCTGTGGAAAGGTAATGGAGAACATTATTTTGAAAGAGACTATGCTCTAAATGTGAAAGGATACCTATAAAAAATGCAGTATCCAAAACAGCAAATATATTCAAGCCAAAATTTACAAACAAAATGTACAGTTACAAATAGACTTTAGTGAAGATTTTACTCCAAAAAAATTCTACCTACTAATGCATTAAATATAAATGCATTTGAATTAGCAATGTAACTTTTAAAAAGTATGTAATTTATGAAAACTGTTCATAAAAATGGTTTTCTGAGAAAGGTCTTGTCTATAGAATTTCATATTTATTAAGAAGAGTGAGATAGAAAGCTATGCAAAGATAAATCCAAATATCCCAAAAGAGTTTAGTCAGAGCAAATTAAACTTTTGAATGAAATAATAGCATAACTGAGAAATTATGAGAAAAAGAACTTGACTCCTTAATTTATCACATAACAGTGTATACATTTAAAAAAGATTTTTTTAGAGGGGAGTCTTTTATGGTTTTAGCAAGGTATCATATAAGGAAACAAATTAAGTCAACATTATGTTGAAAAACATCTCCATGTTATCTCTTTTTAGTGGAATGGTAAAATTTTGCCCTAACATAAATTCTATCACTTCAAGTAACTCTTTCCTAAACATGATATATAAAATGGAAGCCATAAGAAAATTAGTCTCATTGTCAGGTCTGTTTTATAATCTTTAGGTAAAAATAATCATTTTAGCCTTCCTGTAATATTCCTTCTCCATACTATCATTTATCATACTTGAATGTTTTTAAATAGGCATCTTTAATTTAGGATGCCATCTCCTAAGAGTCATTTATAGTGTCTTATTTGTTTGGGTAGGAGAATTCATCAAACTTAATAGGCTCAAGTCACATTTTTAGCCCAGACCTTTTTGGGTTGTACTTTATAGAAAATATTTATCAAAATATTAGCTTTGTGGCTGTAAAAATGTCTGCTACCTTTTGAATGTGATTTTTAGCAAAATCTTAGTATCACTTTATAAAGAATGCAGGATATACTTTTATGTTTGGCTTTCTCAGAGTAAAGAGATACACTTCAGTTAAAGCTAGTTGGCTTAATACTGGCTCAGAATTTAAAAGAAGATTTTACTTAACATTAATTAAACTGTTTTTTAGCTGTAAGCTCATAATTTTAACACTTGGCTTGTCTGCTACACTATTTTTGAATAGTAATGAAACACTATATACTATTTCATTTGGATGATGTTTATATAAATATGTAACCAAATAATTGGAAAATTTTAAATCAACCTGCTACTAACCATGAACTCTAATACTTGGACATTTTTTATGACTCTCTCTCTTAATACACTAAAACATTCAATAACTGTTATTTGCACATTATGTGAAAAATTAATTTTTGACAAAATTTTATTCAGAACATTAGGAAAATCATACTCAAAACGCAGAAATAATCAGACTCTATATAACAACGCTGCATAGATAGTGGTATACAAGTTCCCTGACGCTAAGTGACTTCTTCCTAACTAAAACTTCAAGTCACCAGGTAGAAGATGGTAGAGGCATTATTTACTCTCTCTGAGGCTGGAAAAAATGGCTTTAATGGTGAGACGTCACACCATTTAAACAACAAAGATTAGATTATCCCCCAATTTAATTCTATTCCCTTCTTGTTATTTCTCAGAGATGAAAACTTAGAATGTAAGGATTATTGGAAGGGAATAGGAGGTAAATTACCTCTTAGGAGATACCCTGATCCATGCCTGCTTTAATCCGAGAAAACACAGAATTAAGTTTTAAAAATTACAACCACACCATTATGCTTAAGTAAAACTGCCAATATGAATACTTTTTTACATAATACATTACATGTATACATGAAGAAAAATGACCTGTTTCCAATCCTTTGACCTTCAGTAGAAAAAGGTGTTACCACTAATGGGGATCTGAAAAATAGTTTTCATGACAGAGCATTAACTCTATAGAGATCAAAATCATTTCTCAGTACTGAAAATAGCCTAAATCAATGACAAATGGCTAAATTTCTTAAGATTACTTTTTGAAAGGGAAGACAATTTATTTGGAAGGAATTTGTAACTGGAAACATTGTTCATTAAGAAAACATTGTTACCCTGAGAAAGACCCTTAAAACTGCCAGTGCTTTCATAGGCCCCTAACAATGCATGAAGGAGCAATTTGTAGGCTCTAGCTTCTTACAGTTACCTATATGAAGAATGTCTTGACCTGAACAGTGATTTGGGCTTCTCTGTGATACCGATAACAGGTCATAGCCAAGTAACTAAACGTGATGGACTACAAGCAAATTTTGCATTCATTTTAAGCAGACTTCTTCCTTTTCCCTTTTCTAAGAGAGAGCTTGTAATTCTTCAAATAGCCTTGAACTCAAACCTACTGTTCACAAAAACTAATCTTCTGTAAGCAAATTGGTAGTTTTCTTACAATAGTAAACAAATTGTCTGGTTTACATTCTTTAATCTATGCCTAGAAAATAAGGCATTAGTAATTCTTCATTGGCCACTGCAGAGCAGAGTGTCTTCTTTCTAATCAGAGGCATATGCAAACATTCCTCAAAGTGCATTGTTATTATTTTTAACATCTCTTATGCATTTACAAAGTCAACATTTGTGACTCCCTACATATTTTTAGTATAAAATAATGCTTATTCCCAACACCTTACATATACCATAATTACTGGAGAAAAGACAAAATGAGAGCAGCTACAGAAGTAACAAGATATTTTTTACAAATAAAAATACAATATGCAAAAAATGGCAAGTTAGTGATAACTGGTAGAATGAACTCTCAACAATATTCCACTTTGGGTTCCAAATTAAGATTTGACAAGTTTGAAGCCTTGTCCTGTGTCCAGCACGGTAGGAAGAAACCAACTCATTTTTAATCTTTTCAAGCACCTAAAACAAGTTTTGCAGATCCAAAAAAGGTTCAGACCACACAACCAATTTGCCAAATGCACTAGTGGATATGTAATACGAGGAAAGTACAACATCCAGTGCTTGGCCACATCGCTTCCCGTTGGCAAATGCAGAGTGTAGTCACTCCACCGTTTTGACACGCCATACACTGCTTTCACTGTGCGTCCCTTTTCAGTCCAGCAGATGTTATTAGTGGAGTTGCAGTTATATTCTACCCAGTCTTTTGTAAAGTCACCCAGCTGCGGTGGGTCAGCTTCTTCAATATCTATTGTTTTTGTCATCTCTGCTCCTTGCACTGCAATATACTGGTCATTGATTTTTCTCACTTCTTTCACCCAGGGGGTTGAATTCTCACTGTCTAATATGATAATAAGTCGGGAACAGAAGGAACCATTCTTTTCTCGCCACCATTCTAAAAGTGTGTCAAGGCGTAGTATGTCTCCACCTGTGAACAACAGAAAGTTCAGTAGAGCAAGAATTTCTGAAGTGTCTTACTAACAATACTCTTTTGTCTTAAGTGTATTTTCTTTAAGTTCTTAAAATATGTAAGAAAAAAAGAGGGAGCTTTTTTTCAAAGTATCTCTTTCAGAAGAATTTTTAAAAACAAAAAACAGACTTTCAGCTTCAGGTAAAAAAATCAAACCAAAAAAAAAACCCAAAACACCCCCAACCCCCCAATCATCCTGTTATTCACATTAAAGGGGTATGCTATGATAAAATAAGAAAATTATTTTATAAAGTTCAATTTAGTGAAAAAAATTAAAATTATACAGCAAAGCAAATATTCTACATCGGGGCAGCAAATTATGGCTCGTGCTCAAATCCAGCCTGCCGCTTGTTTTGCATAGCCTGAGAGCTAAGAACTGATTTTACATTTTTAAATGGTAAAAAAAATTTTTTTAAAGAGAAGTTTGTGACATGTAAATATTATAAGAAATTTATATTTCATATTTCTATAAATAACATTCATTTATTTATGTTCTGTCTATGGCTGTTTTTATACTACACTGGTAGAGCTAAGTAGTTGCAACAGGGACTTTACGGCCTACCAAGCCAAAAGTATCTGGTCCTTACAGAAAATGTTGGCTCACCCCGTTCTACACTTCTAATAAATTAAATTATCTCCTCATATGTAGTTACCTACGAGATGAAAAACACCCTTCCTACCAGTAACAAGAATGAATTTGGAATGGGTTTATTTTTAAATCAGTTTTATACCTGAACAACAATAAAGGATTAAAAAAACATATACCAGAAAGGTCTAAAGTAAATATATTTCTGACTTAAAAATATATCTTACAGCTAGTATTTACATGTGGTTCATCATGGATGGGTTTTTTTTTGCATTAACTTTTGAGGTTTAAATATATTGCATTAAAGTGTTATCTTCAGCATTTAATTTTTAGCAGCCTCTTAAATTCTGTGTCCCAAGCAACTGCTATGCTCACCTCACCCTAGTCCTGGCTCTGTCTCAAATGGTATTCTAATCCAGTCATTCCAATTCTAGGAATTTACCCTAAGGAAAGGGCAGAAATGCAGACAAAATATTACATATAAAGCTCATCTTCCCACTGCTATCTAAGATAGTGTAAAATCTGAAACTACTGGGGGAACGGATATAAATTATGGTATAACCTTATGAGAAGAGGTTTATAATAAATGATATATATAAAGAAATTTTAATGACAAAAATATCTATGATATTAGAAAAAGCATGACACAGAAGTGTATCTACAAAAATAACAGCAGTAGTTATTTCCGGGTATTTGGATTTCAGGTGGTGTTTGTTATACTTCTTTATGTGATCCAAAATTTTTATGTTGAATATATGTTACTTTTATAATTAGAAAAAAGTTTTAACATGCTACAATTTACTAATACAAGTTCCAACAACCTAACTTCAGAATATGTATTTTTAACAAGAGCAACCATGCTCTTTGCTAAACTATCAAAATGACAATACTGAAGAGATAGAGAATCCTTTAGAATTTGGATTCTATTAATAATATGACCTATAAAGTCAGGGTATATGACATTCTTTATGAATAATTAATATTCTTTTATTCATCAGCCTGCTGTATCTTAGACTGTGACAATGAAAAATTTGTTTCATGAACTGCTCTTACACTCATACCTATCAATCATCTCAGAGACACTATTTTTCACATATCACTAACATACTGCTTCACAAAGACCTCCAGGAGATTTTTTTTTTTTTTTTTTTTTGCGGTACACGGGCCTCTCACTGTTGTGGCCTCTCCCGTTGCAGAACACAGGCTCCGGACGCACAGGCTCAGCGGCCATGGCTCACGGGCCTAGCCGCTTTACGGCATGTGGGATCTTCCCGGACTGGGGCACGAACCTGTGTCGCCTGCATTGGCAGGCGGACTCTCAACCACTGTGCCACCAGGGAAGCCCTAGGAGATATCTTTTTAAATATGATCAAGCTCACTTTTCTTTATGGCCAGTTTTATTAAACTTCTCTGGAGATGACAGGACAACACAGATTACAAGAGGAGTTATACAAATTCCATCTGCCACAAAACATCATTGTTCTAACTTGCCTGCATCATCGTTCTAACATGCCTTCTACAACTCTTTCAATAAATATTCTTCAGCACACTCTATACTAATTCTCTTATAAACACACTCTTTAGATATCAGCAAGAAATTTAAAGCAGTATTAAAGCCCTTTATACTATTTCTCTTCTCTTGTTTTGTTTTGCTCTGCTTTCTCCTATGAACAGTTTCTATGTTGCATTTGGCTTTTGGCCCAGATGCAAAATATTTACATTTATCTCAGATAACAGCCATCTGATTCAAGTAATCTAATTCAAGCCAACAGTTCAAGTAATTGAGACTGCTTTTTAAAGACTTTGTTTACCTGTGATAAAATGCTTTATAGATTATCTACATTTTTTATGTATTTCTGTCTCTCTTGTCATTACCATAATTGTTTTTTACCCTCAAACAGGCAAAAATATCAGGTTCTACACTATGGAGCCCCATAAATGTAAGAAGACTACATATTCTAAGAAGTACTAACAGTAAAGGTATGGGATAAAGGGCATATACAGATTCTCTTTCTCACAGTGATTTTTGGACCTACTCTTAACTTGAAGTAAAATCGAGTCGTGATGTTTCCTATTTAGACGTTTTTAGAAAAATACCTAGTGATAAAGCTTAGTGCTTAGAGTTCTTTGTCACTTGGCTTGGAATGAATTAAAGCATTTTCTTCAGAGCAGGGGTGTTCAATACTACTTCTGAGATAGAATCAACCTTTGAGGGTTGTTTCAGGCAGGCCAAGGCCAGGAACTGACTGAAAAGAGGACTCATCCACTGAGCCAGGTGCCTCAGGCCGTGGGGGAGTATACAGTTGCTGAACTATCATGGGACAAAAACCTAGCCTTCATGGGAAAGGGAAGGCCTGTCAAGCTATGCTTTCTCCTTTTTTTTTTTCCTATTTTTACAACAAAGACTCTCACAAAGAAAGTTACACATACATGAACAGATCTTCTGGCCTAATAGAAGAATTCTATAATGGTTAACTTATTGACATACTTAAAAAAATATTTATTATAAAGATAACACTGCAGAATGTAACTGCTAGACATTTGCCTAAAATATTACCCTACTTTAGAGTTTGTGTTCATAAATTATTCCTTATTCATAGTGAATGAAAATTTAAGAACACTTGTGCTATTTATCTTGGTATGTATTACATTTCCTAAGAAATGAAAAAGATAATATAAATATCAGTAAACGGAGAAGCAAGAAGAACTACAATTCTGCAGCCTGTGGAACAAAAACCACATTCACCGAATGACAAGATGAAAAGGCAGAGGGCTACGTACCAGATGAAGGAACAAGATAAAACCCCAGAAAAACAACTAAATGAAGTGGAGATAGGCAACCTTCCAGAAAAAGAATTCAGAATAATGACAGTAAAGATGATCCAGGACCTCGGAAAAAGAATGGAGGCAAAGATCAAGAAGATGCAAGAAATGTTTAACAAAGACCTAGAAGAATTAAAGAACAAACAAACAGAGATGAATAATACAATAACTGAAATGAAAACTACACTAGAAGGAATCAATAGCAGAATAACTGAGGCAGAAGAATGGATATGTGACCCAGAAGACAGAATGGTGAAATTCACTGCTGTGGAACAGAATAAAGAAGAAAGAATGAAAAGAAATGAAAGCCTAAGAGACCTCTGAGGCAACATTAAATGCAACAACATTTGCATTATAGGGGTCCCGGAAGGAGAGAGAGAAAGGACCCGAGAAAATATCTGAAGAGATTATGGTCAAAAACTTCCCTAACCTGGGAAAGGAAATAGCCACCCAAGTCCAGGAAGCGCAGAGAGTCCCATACAGGATAAACCCAAGGAGAAACATGCCAAGACACACAGTAATCAAACTGGCAAAAATTAAAGACAAAGAAAAATTATTGAAAGCAGCAAGGGAAAAATAAGAAATAACATACAAGGGAACTCCCATAAGGTTAACAGCTGATTTCTCTCTCAGCAGAAACCCTACAAGCCAGAAGGGACTGGCATGATATACTTAAAGCGATGAAAGGGAAGAACCTACAACCAAGATTACCCAGCAAGGATCTCATTCAGATTCAATGGATAAATTAAAGGCTTTACAGACAAGCAAATGCTAAGAGAATTCAGCACCACCAAACCAGCTCTACAACAAAGGCTAAAGGAACTTCTCTAGGCAGGAAATACAAAAGAAGGAAAAGACCTACAAAAACAAACCCCCCTAAATTAAGAAAATAGTCATAGGAACATACATATCAATAATTATCTTAAATGTAAATGGATTAGATGCTCCAACCAAAAGACACAGACTGGATGAATGGATACAAAAACAAGACCCATCTATATGCTGTCTACAAGAGACCCACTTCAGACTTAGGGACACATACAGACTGAAAGTGACAGGATGGAAAAAGGTAGTCCATGCAAATAGAAATCAAAAGAAAGCTGCAGTAGCAATTCTCATATCAGATAAAATTGACTTTAAAATAAAGATTGTTACAAGAGACAAGGAAGGACACTACACAATGATCAAGGGATCAATCCAAGAAGAAGATATAACAACTGTAAATATTTACGCACCCAACATAGGAGCACCTCAATAATAAGGCAACTGCTAACGGCTATAAAAGAGGAGTGGGGGACTTTAACACCTCACTTACACCAATGGACAGATCATCCAAACAGAAAATTAATAAGGAAACAAGCTTTAAATGACACAATAGACCAGATAGATTTAATTGATATTTATGGACATTCCATCCCAAAACAGCAGATTACACTTTCTTCTCAAGTGCGCACAGAACATTCCCCAGGATAGATCACAGCTTGGGTCACAAATCAAACCTCAGTAAATTTAAGAAAACTGAAATCATATCAAGCTTCTTTTCTGACCACAACACTATGAGATTAGGAATGAATTACAGGGGAAAAAACACGAACATATGGAGGCTAAACAATGTGTTACTAAATAACCAAGAGATCACTGAAGAAATCAAAGAGGAAATTAAAAAATACCTAGAGACAAATGACAATGACAACACGATGATCCAAAACCTTTCGGATGCAGCAAAAACAGTTCTAAGAGGGAAGTTTATAGCTATACAAGCCTACCTCAAGAAACAAGAAAAATCTCAAACAATCTAACCTTACAGCTAAAGGAACTAGAGAAAGAAGAACAAAACCCAAAGTTAGCAGAAGGAAAGCAATCATAAAGATCAGAGCAAAAATAAATGAAATAGAAACAAAACAATAGCAAAGATCAATAAAACTAAAAGCTGCTTCTTTGAGAAGATAAACAAAATTGATAAGCCATTAGCCATCAAGAAAAAGAGGGAGAAGACTCAAATCAATAAAATTAGAAACGAAAAAGGAGAAGTGACAACAAACACTGCAGAAATACAAAGCATCGTAAGAGACTACTGCTAGCAACACTATGCCAATAAAATGGACAACCTGGAAGAAATGGACAAATTCTTAGAAAGGTATAACTTTCCAAGACTGAACCTTGAAGAAATAGAAGATATGAACAGACCAATCACAAGTAATGAAATTGAAACTGTGATTAAAAATCTTCCAACAAAAACTGAAAGCATTGCCACTAAGATCAGGAACAAGACAAGGTTGCCCACTCTCACCACTCTTATTCAACATAGTTTTGGAAGTTTTAGCCACAGCAATCAGAGAAGAAAAGGAAATAAAAGGAATCCAAATCAGAAAAGAAGTAAAGCTATCACTGTTTGCAGATGACATGATACTATACATAGAGAATCCTAAAGATGCTACCAGAAAACTACTAGAGCTAATCAATGAATTTGGTAAAGTAGCAGGATACAAAATTAATGCACAGAAATCTCTGGCATTCCTATATACTAATGATGAAAAATCTGAAAGTGAAATCAAGAAAACACTCCCATTTACCATTGCAACAAAAAGAATAAAATATCTAGGAATAAACCTACCTAAGGAGACAAAAGACCTGTATGCAGAAAACTATAAGACACTGATGAAAGAAATTAAAGATGATACAAATAGATGGAGAGATATACCATGTTCTTGGATGGGAAGAATCAACATTGGGAAAATGACTCTACTACCCAAAGCAATCTACAGATTCAATGCAGTCCCTATCAAACTACCACTGGCATTTTTCACAAAACTAGAACAAAAATTTTCGCAATTTGTATGGAAATACAAAAGACCCCAAATAGCCAAAGCAATCTTGAGAAGGAAAAAAGGAGCTGGAGGAATCAGGCTCCCTGACTTCAGACTATACTACAAAGCTACAGTAATCAAGACAGTATGGTACTGGCACAAAAACAGAAAGATAGATCAGTGGAACAGGACAGAAAGCCCAGAGATAAACCCACGCACATATGGACACCTTATCTTTGATAAAGGTGGCAGGAAAGTACAGTGGAGAAAGGACAGCCTCTTCAATAAGTGGTGCTGGGAAAACTGGACAGGTACATGTAAAAGTATGAGATTAGATCACTCCCTAACACCATACACAAAAATAAGCTCAAAATGGATTAAAGACCTAAACGTAAGGCCAGAAACTATCAAATTCTTAAAGGAAAACATAGGCAGAACACTCTATGACATAAATCACAGCAAGATCCTTTCTGACCCACCTCCTAGAGTAATGGAAATAAAAACAAAAATAAACAAATGGGACCTAATGAAACTTCAAAGCTTTTGCACAGCAAAGGAAACCATAAACAAGACCAAAAGACAACCCACAGAATGGGAGAAAATATTTGCAAATGAAGCAACTGACAAAGGATTAATCTCCAAAATTTACAAGCAGCTCATGCAACTCAATATTAAAAAAAAAAAAAACCCAATCCAAAAATGGGCAGAAGACCTAAATAGACATTTCTCCAAAGAACATATACAGAATGCCAAAAAACACATGAAAGAATGCTCAACATCATTAATCATTAGAGAAATGCAAATCAAAACTACTATGAGATATCATCTCACACCAGTCAGAATGGCTATCATCAAAAAATCTAGAAACAATAAATGCTGGAGAGAGTGTGGAGAAAAGGGAACACTCTTGCACTGCTGGTGGGAATGTGAATTGGTTCAGCCACTGTGGAGAACAGTATGGAGGTTCCTTAAAAAACTACAAATAGAACTACCATATGACCCAGCAATCCCACTACTGGGCATATACCCTGAGAAAACCAAAATTCAAAAATAGTCATGTACCAAAATGTTCATTGCAGCTCTATTTTACAATAGCCCGGAGATGGAAACAACCTAAGTGCCCATCATCGGATGAATGGATAAAGAAGATGTGGCACATATACACAATGGAATATTACTCAGCCTTAAAAAGAAACGAAATTGAGCTATTTGTAATGAGATGGATAGACCTTGAGTCTGTCATACAGAGTGAAGTAAGTCAGAAAGAAAAAGACAAATACCGTATGCTAACACATATATATGGAATTTAAGAAAAAAAAATGTCATGAAGAACCTAGGGGTAAGACAGGAATAAAGACGCAGACCTACTGGAGAACGGACTTGAGGATATGGGGAGGGGGAAGGGTGAGCTTTGACAGGGCGAGACAGAGTCATGGACATATACACACTAACAAACGTAGCAAGGTAGATAGCTAGTGGGAAGCAGCCGCATGGCACAGGGATATTAGCTCGGTGCTTTGTGACAGCCTGGAGGGGTGGGATAGGGAGAGTGGGAGGGAGGGAGACGCAAGAGGGAAGACATATGGGAACATATGTATATGTATAACTGATTCACTTTGTTATAAAGCACAAACTGGCACACCATTGTAAAGCAATTATACCCCAATAAAGATGTTAAAAAAAAAAAATCTTCCAACAAACAAAAGTCCAGGACCAGATGGCTTCACAGGTGAATTCTATCACACATTTAGAGAAGAGCTAACACCCATCCTTCTCAGACACTTCCAAAAAATTGCAGAGGAAGGAAAACTCCCCAACTTGTTCTATGAGGCCACCATCACCCTGATACCAAAACCAGACAAAGATACTACAAAAAAAGAAAATTACAGACTAATATCACTGATGAATATAGATGCAAAAATCCTCAATAAAATACTAGCAAGCAGAATACAGCAACACATTAAAAGGATCATACACCATGCATGATCAAGTGGGATTTATCCCAGAGATGCAAGGATTCTTTAATATATGCAAATCAATGTGATACACCATATTAACAAATTGAATAATAAAAACCACATGATCATCTCAATAGAGGCAGAAAAAGCTTTTGCCAAAATTCAACACCCATTTATGATAAAAACTCTCCAGAAAGTGGGCATAGAGGGAACCTACCTCAACATAATAAATGCCATATATCGTAAAGGCAAACCATTCTCAATGGTGAAAAACTGAAAGCAGTTCCTCTAAGATCAGGAACAAGACAAAGATGTCCTCTCTTACCACTATTATTCAACATAGTTTTGGAAGTCCTAGCCACGGCAATCAGAGAAGAAAAAGAAATAAAAGGAATACAAATTGGAAAAGAAGTAAAACTGTTACTGTCTGCAGATGACATGATACTACTATACATAGAGAATCCTAAAGATGGCACCAGAAAACTACTAGAGCTAATCAATGAATCTGGTAAAGCTGCAGGATACAAAATTAATGCACAGAAATCTCTTGCATTCCTATACACTAATGATGAAAAATCTGAAAGAAATTAAGGAAACATCCCCATTTACCACTGCAACAAAAAAGAATAAAATACCTAGGAATAATCCTACCTAGGCAGACAAAAGACCTATATGCAGAAAACTATAAGACACTGATGAAAGAAATTAAAGATGATACCAACAGGTGGAGAGATATACCATGTTCTTGGATTGGAAGAATATTATGAAAATGACTATACTGCCCAAAGCAATCTACAGATTCATTGTAATCCCTATCAAATTACCAATGGCATTTTTTGCAGAACTAGAACCAAAAATCTTAAAATTTGTATGGAGACACAAAAGACCCCGAATAGCCAAAGCATCCTTGAGGGAAAAAAACAGAGCTGGAGGAATCAGCCTCCCCAACTTAAGACTATACTGCAAAGCTACAGTAATCAAGACAATATGGTACTGGCACAAAAACAGAAATTTATATCAATGGAACAGGATAGAAAGCCCAGAGCTAACCCACGCACCTAGGGTCAACTAATCTATGACAAAGGAGGCAAGGATATACAATGGAGAAAAGACAGTCTTTTCAATAAGTGGTGCTGGGAAAACTGGACAGCTACATGTAAAAGAATGAAATTAGAACACTCCCTAACACCATACACAAAAATAAACTAAAAACAAACAAAAAAATCAGTAAACTGAACATCTAGAACTTATTTCCAAAGCCACTTTTTAAAAAATACTTGAGATAAATTTTAAAGGACTTAAGAAAAATGCAAACTTTTGGCAAAATGTTTACATTAAGTAATAAATCCTTCATGGAAACGTACAACATGTTTGCTTCTTAAATTACTTTCTTTTAAAACTTAAAAATTACTAAGGATATATGCATGGCCACCAAAATTATGCCTTTTTCGACCCATTTGCTTAGGGAAGAGGTTATTATTTTAAGCACTGCAGTAGTTTTCAATAATCAATCCCTGTTTTGGGGTCTGAAATATATTTCTGTAAAGATTTTTGAACAGACTAGAACTTTTTCTTTTGTGCTCTGAAGTACACAGAATGCTATACTTTACCTGAACTTGAAATAGCCATAAAAATTAAAAAGTTATTTTACACACTGTTATTAAAAAGTATAGGTCAAGTAAATGATTTTATAAACCATTATACTGAAGTAGTTTTAATGTTGACTAGCTTCTTCTATATTACAGTGTTTTGAAAATGGGTGAACCATGCTAACAAAAATATCTACTGAACCAGAACATGCCATTTCTGTATCTTCATGGTTTTCATCTTTGGCAGCAACATGGTACAATAGGGGGAAGATTTTAGGGGTCAGGGAGATCTGGGCTTGAATCATGATTCCATCACTTAGTAGTAGTATGACTACAGATAAGTTATGTAACCACTTTCAGCTTTCATTTCATCCTCTGAAAAATGAAGATAGAGGTGATAGTATTTACTTCAAGAAATTTCAAGTGAAGATTAAATCTAATAATGTGTATAAAGTACCAAGCATAGTAGCTGTGCTTCAAATGTGCTCAGTTAAGTATTAGTTTGCCTTTACTCCTTCTAGACAGCCATTGAGTTATTCAATATTTATTTGCAAAACCAAAAAATGTATTTATAATAAAACCCTGGAAACCAATCTGGCATGAAATTAGTGAGACCATGATGGTTTGAAATCGTGTCTCCTTTAACCTTGAGTTTATTTCCTTTCTTCTGGAGTTCTTGTATTAGCGCTCTACCTCTGTCCTTCCATAATACTTTTGTTTTATATTTTTCTTTGAGCTGAATATCGTTTTCTACTTATATTTTATGATTATTTTATTGTTTGTATTCATGCTGTAAAACATCTGAAATATTTTATAGAAAAAAAGTAGGATATAATTAAATCTAAAAACTATTTCTAATCTAAAATAAGAAAGTACCGGGCTTCCCTGGTGGCGCAGTGGTTGGGAGTCCGCCTGCCGATGCAGGGGACACGGGTTCGTGCCCCGGTGTGGGAGGATCCCACATGCCGCGGAGCGGCTGGGTCCGTGAGCCATGGCCGCTGAGCCTGCGCGTCCGGAGCCTGTTGCTCCGCAACGGGAGAGGCCACAACAGTGAGAGGCCCGCGTACCGCAAAAAAAAAAAAAAAAGAAAGTACCTTTTTTCATCAGTGATTCATTCAGTGATTTCATCCATCTATCTATATTACTTAAGGATCTCCTACTATATGCCAGACTCTCTTCCAGGCACTAAGCAAGTAATTCATAAAACAAAGCCTTTGACTTACAGGGTCTCATTTCTCCCTTGGCAAGGAGACTTAATATTACTCCTTCTATTTACAGATGAGAGAAATGAAACAGAGTAACTTGCCTCAAACAACACTGTTGGGGCAAATGAGGACCATGCACTGACCTAAGCACTACTCCAACCATATCATATCACCTGCTGCTTAAAACTATGGTGAGCTTTCTAACATAAATAAAACTGCATATATGAAGAACTACTGAAATCAGCATCCTATAACACCTTAAAGACTTACAAGTATTAGTCAAATAAGTTAATCAGCTTCTGAAAAATGTAACTACATTTAATAATTCTGAAAATACTTTAAAGGGAAACTAATTATAAGTCTTAGATCAAGCAGTCAGATTTTTTTCTTCCAATCAACACAAAACATAATTTTCAAAACCTTTAGAGATTACTAAAATTATGCTAAACAAGTATGCCAGAGAAAAGGCAAACAAAACAGTCGTATGTATACTTGGTAATCTGTGAAGTGGAAAACTGAGAATTTGGAAACAATGTTTCAGTGTGAAGGACAGATTTCCACGAATAGGCATATTTTTACAACAGTGAAATTGCCAGAGATGGATTTACCTGCAAGAGCCCACTCTCCTGTACCATGGGTGTGCCCACTGTAATACAAAACATACGTATCATGTCTAGGTCCATCCACAGTCCGAAGTTCAAGGAAAGCTTTCAGTTTGGAATGTAGAGTATCAAAGGACAGGCCACTTGTGGAATAGTCACATCCATAGGTCTCAATCATGTGATATGCAAAAAACCTTTGGATAGCATTGAGCATGCCAGTAGACCTCAAATTTAACTCCTGTACATGTTCTGGTGGAAGAAGTGTTGGCTGACCATCAGGACTGAAGAAGGAGAAAAAAAGATCATTTTAGTGTTTATGAAGTGTTCATTCTATGTCACATTCCTATTCTTCATTTATAATAAATTATCTAAGAATCATAAGTGGCTAATTAAATGGCAGGATTTTTTTTTAAGAAAAACATCTTTCCTTAATTTTCTACAGTGATAAGAATTAAGCTTGGAAAATCAAAGCCTAGTTTCTAAAAATTATATTTCTTATCAATAAAACTGGAAGCTGGGAGAATATCTCCAAATGTAGATAGTACTACTCTTCATTCTTTATTCATATTTTCTTACCAAATGACAGATATTAAACAAAACTTTAAAAAGCAAGACTGTACTAATTCTACCCCCAAAATGTTTCAAGAATACCTGGGTGGGGACAATAATGAAAGTACTTTTTTGAGAAAAAAATTTTAACAAAATCTGGAAGCGATATTTAAAATTATATATTTAATTTCTGTGTTGAAAAAGACAGTCTTTATAAAGTTGTGTTCAAGTTTTACTAACTTAAGGTACATAAATGATAGAACTTACCTTTTAATAAATGACATTTTAAAACAATTATTATGGACTTCCCTGGTGGCACAGTGGTTAAGAATCCACCTGCCAATGCAGGGGACATGAGTTCGAGCCCTGGTCTGGGAAGATCCCACATGCCACGGAGCAACTAAGCCCATGTGCCACAAGTACTGAGCCTGCACTCTAGAGCCCGTGAGCCATAATTACTGAGCCCACGCGCTGCAACTACTGAAGCCCGCACACCTAGAGCCCGTGCTCTGCAATGAGAGAAGCCACCGCAATGAGAAGCCTGCACACTGTAACAAAGAGTAGCCCCTGCTCGCCTCAACAAGAGAAAGCCCAGGTGCAGCAACGAAGACCCAACGCAGCCAAAAATGAATACATAAAATAAATTTATTTTAAAAAATTATTACTATTTAGGTCCACTGCCTTATATACTACTGAATACTAACTGAAGACTTAGACCTGATTCTGGAATACATGTAAAACGGTACTTTAGTAAAGATAATAAACCAAGTCTTAAAACTAGCATAATCAAATCAATATTGAAGGAGAAAAAAATCATAACTCTTATCCAAAAAAGAGACTTCTAGTAGGAATTGTGTAAACTTTATATTTTGCTTCATGTATTATCAATACTATTCTATTAATTCTATAAAAGTTTTCATTAAAAGAACAAAACATTTTGTCTCTATCTGTATCATTTAACAGCCTCAAAACAGCAAAAGAATAAAGCAATGCATAATCAAAAATTATAACAATAAAAATCTAACTGTGCAAAGTACTATTTCCACATATTCTTCCTGCAGAGTTGTCACATCTTACTTTATGTGATCCTTCTAAACGTATTTCTTTTACTTCTCATGAGAATCTTCAACTTATATATCAAGTCTTTAATATGGAGGAAATATTTACTATGTGTTTTTATGTCAAATATTTGAAATCAGATAAAAACTTCATTTCAAGCCCTCTCCTATCCCTGGCCAAGGAAAGTATGATGACTGCTTGGTCAACAGAATTCATTAATGGCAAGGAACTATTTTTTTCTACTTCAAAGGTACTTAACTACAAAAGAAAAACTAAAATTTGGCAGTATTTACAGGCTGAAACAGGTTTGCCATACATTTGGGGTCAAAAATATTTCCAAATAAAACTGCAATCAAATACTTAACTTCACTGCCAATGTTTTTGAATTCGTGGTATTTGTATGACACTTTCTAGTAGTGTTTTTACATTTATAGTCTCATTAGCTCTTCATAACATTTCTCTATATGGGCAGAATGGTATTGTTTGCATTTTAGATAAATACACTGAGGTCCAGAGAAGTTATGATCTGCCTAAAGTAACACAGAACTAGAATTTAGGACGCTGAGGTCCAGTGTACATTCTATTATACTTCACCATGTTGCTTCACATTTTCTTAAACGAGATATCCCTCTCTAAAGAAAGGGCAGGAACTTTACTTAGAAAATCCATTCATATTTTATGAAAATCCATTCATATTTTATGATTTTTAGCTAAAATATAAGCTAATCACATTTATCAAAAATAAAATTTTAATTGAACCCTGAAGATTATATTATTACTCAGAGTAGATAAAGGTTCTTAAACATTTGGGATAAATGGAAAATAAAAAAGCAAGAGTATTATACTTTGAGAATATTATAGTTTTGAAAAAATAAGCTATCATCTTATACCAATATTAGCAAAATATTGAGTCAAGTAGCTATTACTTATTATACTAGGTTACTGTACCTGCAGAAGTTGGTGGGAATCACAATAGCATATCCAACAGATGTTCCTCCTAAACAGTTACCCAATTCATGGAAGAGGCCATGAGCCATAGATTCCAATGGCAAAACAATCAGAAACATGCTCAAGAAGATTCCATTTGTTGGCTAAAAAATATTTAAAACATCATGTTTACATAGAGTGGGTGACTGAACTTATATATGTGTATACGTATATATATTTACATAAATGCATATTCATTTTTTGCCTCTACTTCCAACAAGGATAAAAAGGATAATTAATGACCTAAAAATCGTTATAAGTTGAAAGAGACAAGTGTATACATGGATAAGCAATGAACCCTAAATTTATCTCTAAGCTGCTTGGAAGTCATGGCAAAACAAATACAGCACACCGCATTTTTATGATGTGCTGTATTTTTATGATGGGATGTCAAGTAACATCCCACTCAAACTAAAAAACAAAACAAAAATATAACCACACCCTTGATATGACAGAGAAAAAGCCAGAAAACAAATCCTTTCCTGTTAAAACCCACATGCTCTAAACCATTTTACAAATAACACACTCATTTACTTTATCAGAAAAGGTACTTTAGAAAGGGCTTTTTTTCCCCCTGTGAAATGTCCAGAAATTAAGAGAAAATCTTAAACTGTAAGTTCCTTAAAGCTATCAAAATGAATTCCATTCTTAAACTTAAAACAAACTTTTCCTTTGAAAAGTTCTAGACTATAAATTCAAAACTAAAAAAAAAGTATATATATATATATATACACATACATACATATAAAGACATATATTGAAGACATTTAAGCAGCCTAAAAACAGAATGGAAAAAGGGAGGCAGGAGACATATTAAGAGAAGACAAGATTTAAGTAGTATTTGCAATTAAAAGAAACAAACAAACAAAAAATTAAAGGACCCATTTAAATGAAAAGGAAAAGGAAGGATGAGTCACTCAGAACTGACCTATATTTTTACAATACGGATAGTATCCCACATTTTTTGTGTTGCTACTGCACATATTACACAGTTATGTGTCTATGTGCATGAATACAGTTTTCTAACACTAAGAAGTGGTTCATTTGATCAGAACTTCAATAAAAAAATAAAGTTGACTCCGATAATGGAAAAATGGATATAATGCCCTATTTTTGGTACATTATGTGTTATCAGTTACATAAATAATACAGTACATGCTCAATTTAGAAACAACAGAAAATACAAATGAGTAAAACTATGATTAGAATAATTCCAAGTACCATCATCCACACACAGCTAACTTTTTAAAATATGTTCAGACATCATACAATATATATAAATATTCACAAATACTTAGTTTCTTACCAAAGTGCAATGAAATATAATGTTCTGCAAACTTTTTAATATGTTAAAGCCCATTAATGTAATTCTAAATTATTTGTAAATATCAAAAGGTATTACTATCATATTTATAAAATTTTAATTAGCTGATTTCCTATTTGTTGTATTTAGATTCCTTTTAATTTTCCCCTATGATAAACAAAACCAGAATAAGTATGGAGTTCTCTGATTATTACTTATGTTAAATACCTTTGATCATTTTGGTTTCATCTTTGGTGAAGCATTTTGCCGTGGGGCTGCCTTTCTGTCACTGATTTACAGTTTTATTTTGCTCTCAGTATATTTTAGATAAAAGTCTTTAGTTGGATACAAACAGATGGAGAGATATACCATGTTCTTGGATTGGAAGAATCAACATTGTGAAAATGACTCTACTACCCAAAGCAATCTACAGATTCAATGCAATCCCTATCACATTACCAATGGCATTTTTCACAGAACTAGAACAAAAAATTTTACAATTTGTATGGAAACACAGAAGACCCCAATAACTAAAGCAATCTTGAGAAAGAAAAAGGGAGCTGGAGGAGTCAGCCTCCCTGACTTCAGACGATACTACAAAGCTACAGTAATCAAGACAGTATGGTACTGGCACAAAAACAGAAATATAGCTCAATGGAACAGGATAGAAAGCTCAAAGATAAACCCATGCACCTATATGACAAAGGAGGCAAGAATATACAATGGAGAAAAGACAGCCTCTTCAGTAAGTGGTGCTGGGAACACTAGACAGCTACATGTAAAAGACTGAAATTAGAACACTTCCTAACATCATACACAAAAATAAACTCAAAATGGATTAAAGACCTAAATGTAAGGCCAGACACTACAAAACTCTTAGGGGAAAACACAGGCAGAACACTCTAGGACATAAATCACAGCAAGATCCTTTTGACCCACCTTCTAGAGAAATGGAAATAAAAACAAAAATAAACAAATGGGACCTAATGAAGCTTAAAAGCTTTTGCACAGCAAAGGAAACCATAAACAAGACGAAAAGACAACCCTCAGAATGGGAGAAAATATTTGCAAACGAAGCAACTGAGAAAGGTTTAATCTCTGAAATATACAAGCAGCTCATATAGCTCAATATCCAAAAAAAAAAAAAAAACCTAATCCAAAACTGGGCACAAGACCTAAATGGACATTTCTCCAAAGAAGACATATACAGATTGCCAACAAACACATGAAAAGATGCTCAACATCACTAATCATTAGAGAAATGCAAATGAAAATCACAATGAGGTATCACCTCACACCAGTCAGAATGGCCATTATCAAAAAATCTAGAAACAATAAATGCTGGAGAGGGTGTGGAGAAAAGGGAACACTCTTGCACTGCTGGTGGGAACGTGAATTGATACAGCCACTATGGAGAACAGTATGGACATCCTTAAAAAACTACAAATAGAACTACCATATGACCCAGCAATCCCACTGGTGGGCATATACCCTGAGAAAACCATAATTCAAAAAGAGACATGTACCACAATGTTCACTGCAGCATATTTACAAAAGCCAGGACATGGAAGCAACCTAAGTGTCCATCGACAGATGAATGGATAAAGAAGATATGGCACATATATACAATGGAATATTACTCAGCCATAAAAAGGAGTGAAACTGAGTTATTTGTAGTGAGGTGGATAGACCTAGAGTCTGTCATACAGAGTGAAGTAAGTCAGAAAAAGAAAAACAAATACCGTACGCTAATGTATATATATGGAATCTAGAGAAATGGTACTGATGAACCTAGTGGCAGGGCAGGAATAAAGACGCAGACGTAGAGAATGGACTTGAGGACACAGGCAGTGGGAAGGGTAAACTGGGACCAAGTGAGAGAGTGGCATGGACTTATATATACTACCAAATGTAAAATAGATAGCTAGTGGGAAGCAGCCACATAGCACAGGGAGATCAGCTCGGTGCTTTGTGATGACCTAGAGAGGTGGGATAGGGAGTGTGGGAGGGAGGCTCCAGAGGGAGGGGATATGGGTAATATGTATACATATAGCTGATTCACTTTGTTGTACAGCAGAAACTAACACAACATTGTCAAGCAATTAATGTACTGTAAAGTAATTAAGTAATGTAAAGCAATTACTCCAATAAAGATGTATTAAAAAAGTCTTTAGTTGGTTGTATTGCAAATACCTTTCCCTCTGTGACTGTTAATGCTGTTTTTTGCTTAACTTAAGTTCTTAAGTGTAACATTGTCATTTTGTGTCTTGTTAAATCTTCTCCACCCACCTAAAAGTCAAGAAGGTATTGTACATTATCCTCTAAAGGCTTTGTTGTTTTGCACTTTGCTTTTAGGTCTATAATCCAAATGTAGTTATTTTTATAATAACAGTCCAAATTAAGTTTTTTATGTGAACACCCAATTATCTAATTACTAATTATTGAAAATCTCAACCATTCCACATTACTGTGCCATCTTTGTCATAAATCAAGTATTCTGATATCTACTTTTATACTCTTATGTTCCACTGGCCTATCTGTCTATCCCTTCAAATATTTCCTTTTGTCCACATTTCCTCCTTTATTTCTGGGACTCCAGTAAAACACAGATGATATCTCTCTGTATCCTCAATGAGTCTTATCCTTTTCTCTGTATAGTATTTTCTCTATTTTTCCTCTTTAAGCTCCTTCTTTCATAGCTTCATCTGAACTATATTTTCCAGTTCACTAATGCTCACTTCTCATTTGTCTAATCTGTTAAACTAGCACGTTGAATGCATTTCAGATATTTTATTTTCTGATTCTAAAACTTGTCTAGTTCTTTTTCAAATCTGCCTTGTCACTTTCTTACAATTTCTAACTTCCTACCATTATGTATTATCTTTGCTTTTTTTTCAACTTGCTAAGTATGTTGGCTTTCTTTGTTTGATAATTCCAATATCTCAAGACTTTTTGGTCTGCCTATCGTCTGTTGGTTCTGCTGCTTCTTGCTCTCAATGCCATGTGAGTGTGTGTGTGTATCTGGTTATATTTATGAGCTGAACACTGTATGCAAAAAAACTATTATATGATTAATTTCGGACCTAGGATAATTATACCTTCTCCAAGAGGATGTTTGTTTCTTCCAGGATGCTGGGGGTTATTAACAGTCTACATATCTTAATCCAGGTTTGACCACTTAATCCAGGTTGGATCACTAATAGGATACAATGTCAGGAGGCAAATTCGTTAAAGGACATAATGTACATATTAAAAAATATATTTCCGCTATAAACACCATTTCTTCTCATACAACTTATGTATGTCCAAGAGAATTCACATAGTTTGTATATTGGTTGGGTTAATGATAACTATCAGTGAGCACAATTACCATTTTTTGACATAGCTTACAACTTAAAAGATGCAACAATTCTCACAACTATTACTACAGCAATTTCAACTGCTTTTTCAGTTAACTCTTAGGTTTAACGGGTAATCATCTGATCTACAAATATTGATAATTTCATTATTTTCTTTTCAATTCCTATACCTTCTATTACATATGTTGCTCCATTATAATAGAAAAATGCTTCGATCAATTAAACCCTTATTCACATAAAAGTGGATAGGGAACTTTTAGATATGGATGGCCAACTGTACTACACCATAAATATAAGGGACTTGAGCAACTGCGAATTTTGGTATTCATGGGGGTACTGGAACCAACCCCCTGTGGATACCGAGGGAGGACTGTACATTCAAATTATGTCAGCCATTTATATAAAATAATTATTGGTGGGGTGATCAACATGGTGAAGAAGTAGGACAGGGAGCTCACCTTCCCACCCACAAAAACATTAAAAACACATCTACAAGTGGAACGATTCACATAGAACATCTACTGAACACTGGCGGAAGACCTCAGACTTCCCAAAGGGCAAGAAAACCTCCATGTAACAGGGTAGGACAAAAGGAAAACGAAAAAGAAAGAAATCAGGACAGGGCCTGCACCCCAGGGAGGGAGCTGTGAATGAGAAAAGGTTCCTGAATTTTGGGGAGTCCCCTCACTGGTAGGGAAATCAGCCTGGATGGAGGGGAGCTTTGGAGCCTAGGAGAGCGCAGCAACAGGTTTGCAGAAGGCAAAACAGTCACCTGCACAGAAGGTCATCAGTGCCACCCTGTGCTCCCCCGCCTGAGACGCTCAGCTGTTGGTGAGGGTGGGGGCTAGGTGCTGAAGTACAGGCTTCAGGGGTCAGACCCAGGGAAGGGACCAGGGTTGGCTGCATGGAGGCAGCCTGAAGAGGCTAGACTGTGGCAACAGAGGGAGTACTCAGAAGAAGCCAGGGCCTGCCACAGAGGCAAGGTGCCATTGTTGGGGGTGGAGGGGGAGAGGGGTGGGCCCACCATTAAGAGCTCCTTTCCCTGTGAGTGCTCCCAGGCAACAGGACACCGCCCACAGGAGCTGTTGGTGGGAGGGGGTGGTGGTATGCAAGTCATCACTGCCATCCTGGGCTCCAGAGGTGGGCACAGGTCGCCACTATGAGACCTAAAAGCAGGCTGCCCTTACTATCCCAGGAGTGCACGGATAGCAGCCGCCCACAGGAGACCCCCCAAGCAGGTGCCAAGCCCTGCCCCCACTGTCCTGTGAGTGCACAAGGGCCGCTGAACCCGCACACCCCACATAAAAAGGTAAAGGCCAGCACACGCTGAGGAAAGAGACAGCAAGCATCCAAACTAAAAGCTGCCCCTCTATTTTGGAAAAGATGGCGGAGTAGAAGGACTTGAGCCCCCCTCCTCCCATAAAAATACCAAAATCACAACTAACTGCTGAACAACCAACAACAGAAAAGACTGGAACCTACCAAAAAAGATATTTTACATCCAAAGACAGAGAAAAATCCACAACAAGATGATGGGAGGAGTGCTTTTGTGACATCATCAAATCCCATACCTGCCAGGTGAACAACCCACAAACTGGAAAATTATACTGTAGAGGTTCTCCCACAAGAGTGAAAGTCCTGAGCCCCATGTCCGGCTCCCCAGCCTGAGGATCTGGCATCAGGAGGAGGAACCCTCAGAGCATTTGGCTTTGAAGGCCAGCAGGGCTTGAGTGTAGCAGCTCCAGAGGAGTGGGGGAAACACAGACTCCACTCTTGGAGGGTGCACACAGGTTTTACATACACTGGGACCCAGCACAAAGCAGTAACTCCACAGGAACCTGGGCTGGACCTACCTATGAGATTTGGAGGATCTCTGGCAGAGATGGGGGTCAGCTGTGGTTAAATAGTGGGGAGGGGGAGCAAGAACACTGATGGCAGAGGCCCCGGAGAACACTGATCAGCATGAGTTCTCCCAGAGGTCATTGCCAGTTTGGTATCAAGACCTAGTCCTAACCAACAGCCTACAGGCTCCAGTGCCAGAATGCCTCAAGCCAAACAACCATCAGGATAGGAACACAGCCCCATCCATCAGCAGACAACGTGCCTAAAGCTGTACTGAGCTCACAGCAACCTCTAAGCACACCCCTTGACATGGTCCTGCCCAGCAGAAGGACAAGACCCAGTTCCACCCACCAGTGGGCAGGCACCAGTCCCTCCCACGAGGAAGCTTGCAAAAGCCACAGGACCAACCTTTCCCAGCAGGGGGCAGACACCAGAAGTAAGAGGAGCTACGATCCTGCAGCCAGTGGAAAGGAGACCACAAACACAGAAAGTTAGACAAAATAAGAAGGCAGAGAAATATACTCCAAAGGAATGAGATTAAAACCCCATAAGAACAACCAAATGAAGAGATAGGCAACCTACCTGAAAAAGAAATTAGAGTAATGATAGTACAGATGATCCAACAACCCAGAAAAATATTGTAGATACAGATCAAAAAGATACAAGAAATGTTTAACAAAGAATTAGAAGATTTAAAGAACAGAGATGAACAATACAATAAGTGAAATGAAAAATACACTAGAAGGAATCAATAGCAGAATGACTGAGGCAGAAGAACGAGTAAGTGAGCTGGAAGACAGAATGGTGGAAATCACTGCCACAGAGCAGAATAAAGAAAAAAGAATGAAAAGAAAGGAGGACCGTCTATAGAGACCTCTGGGACAATATTAAACACACCAACATTTGCATTAAAGGGATCCAGAAGGAGAAGAGAGAGAGAAAGGGTCTGAGAAAATATTTGAAGAGATTATAGCCGAAAACTTCCCTAACATGAGAAAGGAAACACTCAAGTCCAGGAAGTGCAGAGTCCCATACAAGATAAACCCAGGGAATAACACACTGAGACACATAGTAATCAAACTGACAAAAATTATACACAAAGAAAAAAATACTAAAACCAATTAAGGGAAAAACAACAAATAACATACAAGCGAATGCCCATTTCAGCTGATTTTTCAGCAGAAACTCTGCAGGCCAGAAGGGAGTGGCATGATATATTTAAAGTGATGAAAGGGAAAAAAACTACAACCAAGAATACTCTACACAGCAAGGCCCTCGGACGGATTAAATGGAGAAATCAAAAGCTTTACAGACAAACAAAAACTAAGAGACTTCAGCACCACCAAACCAGCTTTACAACAAATCCTAAAGGAACTTCTCTAGGTAAAAAAGAAAAGGCCACAACTAGAAACAAGAAAATTATAAGTGGGAAAGCTCACTGGTAAAGGCAAACATAAAACAAAGGTAGGAAATCACCCCCCACACAAATATAATATCAAAACCAGAAATCGTGAGAAGAGAAGAGTACAAATGCAGGATATTGGAAATGCACTGGAAACTAATAAGAGACCAGCAACTTAAAACAATATTGTACATATATAGACTGCTATATCAAAACCTCATGGGAACCACAAACCAAATATCTGCAATAGATACACACACAAAAAAGAAAAAGCAGGGCTTCCCTGGTGGCTCAGTGGCTGAGAGTCCGCCTGCCGATGCAGGGGTCGCGGGTTCGCGCCCCGGTCTAGGAAGATCCCACGTGCTGCGGAGCAGCTGGGCCCGTGAGCCATGGCCGCTGAGCCTGCGCATCCAGAGCCTGTGCTCCGCAACAGGAGAGGCCACAACAGTGAGAGGCCTGCGTACCGCAAAAAAAAAAGAAAAAAAAAAGAAAAAGAAATCCTAAAGATAGACATCAAGTAAAAAGAGAATAAAGAAAAAGGGAAGAAAAAAGACCTTCAAAAACAAATCCAAAACAATGAACAAAACAGCAATAAGAACATACATATTGATAATTACATTAAATGTAAAAGGATTAAATGCTCCAACCAAAAGACGTAGACTGGCTGAATGGATACAAAAGCAAGACATAGATATATGCTGTCTGCAAGAGACCCACATCAGATCTAGGGACACATACAGACTGAAAGTGAAGGGATGGAAAAGGGTATTCCATGCATATGGAATTCAAAGAAAGCTGGAGTAGCAATTTTCATATCAGACAAAATAGATTTTAAAATGAAGACTGTTGCAAGAGACACAGAAAGACACTACATAATGATCAAGGGATCAATCCAAGAAGAAGATATAACAGTTGTAAATATATATGAACCCAACATAGGAGCACCTCAATAAATAATCAAGTGCTAACAGCCATAAAAGGAGAACTCAACAGGAACACAATAGTGGGGCACTTTAACACCCCATTTTCATCAGTGGACAGATAATCCATGTAGAAAATCAATAAGGAAACACAGGCCTTAAATGACATATTAGACCAGATGATTGCATTGATATTTATAGAGCATTTCATCCAAAAGCAGCAGATTATCCAGGATTGATCACATACTGGGTCACAAAGCAAGCCTCGGTAAATTGAAGAAAACTGAAATCATATCAAGCATCTTTTCTGAGCACAACACTATGAGATTAAAAATCAACTATAAGAAAAAAAGGTAAAAAACACAAACACGTGGAGGCTAAACACTATGCTACTAAACAACCAATGGATCACTGAAGAAAGAAAAAGAGGAAATCAAAATATACCTGGAGACATGGGCTTCCCTGGTGGTGAAGTGGTTAAGAATCCACCTACCAATGTAGGGGACACGGGTTCAAGCCCTGACTGGGAAGATCCCCCATGTCACGGAGCAACTAAGCCCCTGCGACACAACTACTGAGCCTGCACTCTAGAGCCCACAAGCCACAGCTACTGAGCCTGCAAGTCACGACTACTGAAGCCCACAGGCCTAGAGCCCATGCTCTGCAACAGGAGAAGCCACCACAATGAGAAGCCTGCACACCACAACAAAGAGTAGCTCCCACCTGCTACAACTAGAGAAAGCCTGCGCATAGCAACGAAGACCCAACGCAGACAAAAATAAATTAAAAACAAAAAAAAAAACCCTAGAAACAAATGAAAACAAAAGAATGACAATCCAGAACCTATGGGATGCAGCGAAAGCAGTTCTACGAGGGAAGTTTACAGCAATACAATCTTACCTAGGAAATAAGAAAAACCTCAAACAACCTAATCTTACACCTAAAGCAACTAGAGCAAAAAGAACAAGCAAAACCCAAAGTTAGTAGAAGGAAAGAAATCAAAGATCAGAGCAAAAACTAAATGAAATAGAAATGAAGAAAATAATAGAAAAGATCAATGAGACTAAAGGCTGGTTCTTTAAAAAGATAAATGAAATTGACAAACCTTTAGCCAGACTCATCTAAAAAAAGGGAGAGGGCGCAAATCAATAAAATTAGAAATGAAAAAGGAAAAGTTACAACTGACACCAAAGAAATATAAAGGATCATAAGACACTACTACAAACAACTGTATGGCAATAAAATGGACAACCTAAAAGAAATGGACAAATTCTTAGAAAGGTACAACCTTCCAAGACTGAACCAGGAAGAAACTGAAAATATGAACAGACCAATCACAAGTACTGAAACTGGAACAGTGATTTAAAAACTTCCCACTAACAAAAGTCCAGGACCAGAGAGCTTCACAGGTGAATTCTTTCAAACATTTAGAGAAGAGTTAACACATCCTTCTGAAACCCTTCTAAAAAACTGCAGAGGAAGGAGCATTCCCAAGCTCATTCTATGAGGCCACCATCACCCTGATACCAAAACCAGACAAAGATATGATAAAAAAAGAAAATTACAGGTATCACTGATGAACATAGACACAAGAATACTCAATAAAATACTAGCAAACCGAATCCAACAATACATTAACAGGATCATACACCATGATCAAGTGGGATTTATCCCAGGGATGCCAGGATTCTTCAATGTCTGCAAATCAGTGTGGTATCAACAAACTGAATACTAAAAACCATATGATAATCTCAATAGGTGCAGAAAAAGCTTTTGATAATATTCAACACCCATTTATGATTAAAAACTCTCCAGAAAGTGGGCATAGAGGGAACTTACCTCAACATAATAAAGGCCATATATTGATTATCAGTCTAAAGCAAGCAGATATAGGAAGGGTTTAACATACTTGAAAAACAGCGCAACCACAAATCAAAAACATACAATAGATTCACAAAAACCAAAAAGAAGAGAATACAAGCATAAAATGAAAGGAAATCATCAAACCACAAGAAGAAGAAGAAAAACAAAGAAGAAACAAAGAATCAACTGGAAAAAAAGGTTGAAATGGCAATAAATACATATGTACCAATAATTACCTTACATGCCAATGGACTGAATACTCCAATCAAAAGACAGAGTGGCAGACTGGATAAAAATCAAGAGCCTACAATATGCTGCCTATAAGAGACCCACCTCAGGGCAAAGGACACAGACAGATTGAAAGTGAGGGGATGGAAAAATATTTCAGGCAAACGGAAATGACAGGAAAGCGGGAGTTACAATACTCATAACAGACAAAATAGACTTTAAAGACTATGAAGAAAACTAAAGAAGAGCACTATATAATGATAAGAGGATCAATACAAGAAGAGGACATTACACTCATCAACTTATATGCACATAATATAGGAGCACACAAATACATAAAACAAATAATAACAGACATAAAGGGAGAAATCAATGGAAATACAATAATAGTAGGAGACTTTAACACCCCACTCACATCAACAGACAGATCTTCCGGAGAGAGAATCAATAAGGCAACAGAGATCCTAAATGATACAATAGAACAGTTAGACTTAATTGATATCTTCAGGACATTACATCCAAAAAAACCTGAATACACATTCTTTTCAAGCGCACATGGAAGATTCTCTAGGATTGACCACATACTAGGGTACAAAACTAACCTCAACAAATTTAAGAGTACAGAAATTATTTCAAGCATCTTCTCTGACCACAATGGCATGAAACTAGAAATCAACCACAGGAAAAGAAATGAGAAAAAAAATGACTATGTGGAGACTAAACAACATGCTACTAGAAAACCAATGGAAATTAAAAAATAACTTGAGACAAACGACAATGAAAACACAACCATACAAAATCTATGGGACACAGCAAAAGCAGTTCTTAGAGGGAAGTTCATAGCAATAGAGGCCTTCATCAAAAAACAAGAAAAATCTTAAGTAAACAACCTAACTTACCACCTAAAAGAATTAGAAAAAGAACAAACAGAACCTAAAGTCGGCTGAAGGAAGGAAATAATAAAGATCAGGGAGGAAAAAACAGAGATTCAAGAAACAACAGAAAAAAATCAACAAAACCAAGAGCTGGTTCTTTGAAAGGGTAAACAAAATTGACAAACCTCTGCCCAGGCTCACCAAGAAGAAAGAGAACCCAAATAAACAAAACAAGAAATGAAAAAGGAGAAATCTCAACTGACACCACAGAAACACAAAAAACCATAAGGCAATACTATGAACAATTATATGTCAACAAATTTGACAACCCAGAAGAAATGGATAACTTTCTAGAAACATAGAGCCCACCAAAAGTGAATCAAGAAGAAATAGATAAATTATGTGAACAGACTGATCATTTGAAGTGAAATAGAATCTGTAATTTAAAAAACTCCCTACAAACAAAAGTGTGGGACCAGATGGATTCACAGGCAAATTCTACCAAACATACGAAGAAGAACTTATAACAATTCTTCTCAAACTCTTCCAAAAGAATGAAGCGGGAACACTCCCAAAGACATTCTATGAAGCCACCATCACCCTGGTACCAAAAGCAGACAAAGACATCACTAAAAAAGAAAATTACAGGCCAATATCTTTGATGAATATAGATGCAAAAATTCTCAACAAAGTATTAGTAAACCAAATCCAACAACACATAAAAAAGATCATACACCACAACCAAGTGGGATACATCCCAGGTTCACTAGGCTGGTTCAACATTCGCAAATCAATCAATGTAATAAACCATAGTAGCAAAAGAAAAGTCAAAAACCACATGATCATCTCAATAGATGCAGAAAAAGCATTTGACAAAATTCAACATCTATTCATGATAAAAACTCTTACCAAAATGGGAATAGAGGGACCATATCTCAACATACTAGAAGCCATTTATCACAAACCCACAGCTAGTAGTATAATACTCAACAGTGAAAAGCTGAAAGCCTTCCTGCTAAAATCTGGGACAAGAAAAGGATGCCCACTCTCACCACTTCTATTCAACGTAGTATTGGAAGTCCTAGCCACAGCAATCAGACAAGAAAAAGAAATAAAATGTATCCTAATTGGAAGGAAAGAGGTAAAATTATCACTATATGCAGATGACACGATACTATATATAGAAAACCCTAAAGACTCAACACAAAGACTATTAGATCTAATAAATGAATTCAGCAAAGTAGCAGGATACAAGATTAACATTCACTTATTTACATTAACAATGAAATATCAGAAAGGGAATGTAAAAAAAAAAATATATATATATATACCTTTTAAAATTGCACCAAAAAAAAAAAAAATACCTAGAGATAAACCTGACCAAGAAGGTGAAAGACTTATATGCTGAGAACTATAAAACATTAATAAAGGAAATAAAAGAGGATTCAAAGAAATGGAAAGATATCCCATGGTCTTGGATTGGAAGAATTAATATCGTAAAAATGGCAATACTACCCAAAGCAATCTACAGATTTAATGCGATCCCTATCATATTACCCATGACATTTTTCACAGAACTGAAACAAATAATCCAAAAATTTATATGGAACCATAAAAGACCCAGAATTGCCAAAGCAATCCTGAGGGGAAAATAAAAACAAAGTAGGAGGTAAAACTCTCCCAGACTTCAGCCAATACTACAAAGCTACAGTAATCAAAACAGTGTGGTTTTGGTACAAAAACAGACATACAGATCAGTGTAACAGAATAGAGGCTAGAAATAAACCCACACACCTATGGTCAATTAATCTTTGACAAAGGAGGCAAGAATATAAAATGGGAAACAGTCTCTTCAGCAAGTGGTGCTGAGAAAGTTGGACAGCTGCATGTAAACCAATGAAGTTAGAACACACCCTCACACCATGCACAAAAATAAACTCAAAATGGCTTAAAGACTTAAACATAAGACATGACACCATAAAACCCCTAGAAGAGAGCATAGGCAAAACATTCTCTGACATAAGTCGTACCAATGTTTTCTTAGGTCAGCCTCCCAAGGCAAAAGAAATAAAATCAAAACTAAACAAATGGGACCTAATCAAACTTACAAGCTTTTGTACAGCAAAGGAAACTATTGAAAAAACGAAAAGACAAACTACGGAATGGGAGAAAATATTTGCAAATGATGCAACAGACAAGGGCTTAATCCCTAAAATATACAAACAGCCATACAACTCAACAACAACAAAAAACAAACGACCCAGTTGAAAAATGGGCAGAAGACCTTAACAGACATTTCCCCAAAGAAGCCATACAGATGGCCAGCAGGCACATGAAAAGATGTTCTACATCACTAATTATTAGAGAAATGCAAATCAAAACTACAATGAGGTACCACCTTACACATGTCAGAATGGCCATCATAAAAAGTCTACAAATAACAAATGCTGGAGAAAGTGTGAAGAAAAGAGAACCTTCCTACACTGTTAGTGGGAATATAAGTTGGTACAGTCACTACAGAAAACAATATGGAGGTTCCTAGAAAACTAAAAATAGAATTACCATATAATCCAGCAATCCCACTCCTGGGCATATATCCAGACAATACTATAACTCAAAAAGATACACACACCTCAATGTTCATAAGCAGCACTATTCACAATAGCCGAGACATGGAAACAACCCAAATGTCCATTGACAGATGAATTGATAAAGAAGTTGTGGTACGAATACCTAGAAACAAATGACAATGGAGACACAACGACCCAAAACCTATGGGATGCAGCAAAAGCAGTTCTAAGGGGGAAGTTTATAGCAATACAAGCCCACCTTAAGAAGCAGGAAACATCTCGAATAAACAACCTAACCTTGCACCTCAAGCAATTAGAGAAAGAAGAACAAAAAAACCCCAAAGCTAGCAGAAGGAAAGAAATCATAAAAATCAGATCAGAAATAAATGAAAAAGAAATGAAGGAGACGATAGCAAAGATCAATAAAACTAAAAGCTGGTTCTTTGAGAAGATAAACAAAATAGATAAACCGCTAGCCAGACTCATCAAGAAAAAAAGGGAGAAGACTCAAATCAATAGAATTAGAAATGAAAAAGGAGAAGTAACAACTGACACTGCAGAAATAAAAAAAAATCATGAGAGATTACTACAAGCAACTCCATGCCAATAAAATGGACAATCTGGAAGAAATGGACAAATTCTTAGAAATGCACAACCTGCCAAGACTGAATCAGGAAGAAATAGAAAATATGAACAGACCAATCACAAGCACTGAAATTGAAACTGTGATTAAAAACCTTCCAACAAACAAAAGCCCAGGACCAGATGGCTTCACAGGTGAATTCTATCAAACGTTTAGAGAAGAGCTAACACCTATCCTTCTCGAACTCTTCCAAAATATAGCAGAGGGAGGAACACTCCCAAATTCCTTCTACGAGGCCACCATCACCTTGATACCAAAACCAGACAAGGATGTCACAAAGAAAGAAAACTACAGGCCAATATCACTGATGAACATAGATGCAAAAATCCTCAACAAAATACTAGCAAACAGAATCCAACAGCACATTAAAAGGATCATACACCATGATCAAGTGGGGTTTATTCCAGGAATGCAAGGATTCTTCAATATACGCAAATCTATCAATGTGATAAACCATATTAACAAAGTGAAGGAGAAAAACCATATGATCATCTCAATAGATGCAGAGAAAGCTTTCGACAAAATTCAACACCCATTTATGATAAAAACCCTCCAGAAAGTAGGCATAGAGGGAACTTTCCTCAACATAATAAAGGCCATATATGACAAGCCCACAGCAAACATCATCCTCAATGGTGAAAACTGAAAGCATTTCCACTAAGATCAGGAACAAGACAAGGTTGCCCACTCTCACCACTCTTATTCAACATAGTTTTGGAAGTTTTAGCCACAGCAATCAGAGAAGAAAAGGAAATAAAAGGAATCCAAATCGGAAAAGAAGAAGTAAAGCTGTCACTGTTTGCAGATGACATGATACTATACATAGAGAATCCTAAAGATGCTACCAGAAAACTACTAGAGCTAATCAATGAATTTGGTAAAGTAGCAGGATACAAAATTAATGCACAGAAATCTCTGGCATTCCTATATACTAATGATGAAAAATCTGAAAGTGAAATCAAGAAAACACTCCCATTTACCATTGCAACAAAAAGAATAAAATATCTAGGAATAAACCTACCTAAGGATACGAAAGACCTGTATGCAGAAAATTATAAGACACTGATGAAAGAAATTAAAGATGATACAAATAGATGGAGAGATATACCATGTTCTTGGATGGGAAGAATCAACATTGTGAAAATGACTCTACTACCCAAAGCAATCTACAGATTCAATGCAATCCCTATCAAACTACCACTGGCATTTTTCACAGAACTAGAACAAAAAATTTCGCAATTTGTATGGAAACACAAAAGACCCCGAATAGCCAAAGCAATCTTGAGAACGAAAAAAGGAGCTGGAGGAATAAGGCTCCCTGACTTCAGACTATATTACAAAGCAACAGTAATCAAGACAGTATGGTACTGGCACAAAAACAGAAAGATAGATCAGTGGAACAGGATAGAAAGCCCAGAGATAAACCCACGCACATATGGACACCTTATCTTTGATAAAGGAGGCAGGAATGTACAGTGGAGAAAGGACAGCCTCTTCAATAAATGGTGCTGGGAAAACTGGACAGGTACATGTAAAAGTATGAGATACACAAAAATAAGCTCAAAATGGATTAAAGACCTAAATGTAAGGCCAGAAACTATCAAACGCTTAGAAGAAAACATAGGAAGAACACTCTATGACATAAATCACAGCAAGATCCTTTCTGACCCACCTCCTAGAGTAATGGAAATAAAAACAAAAATAAACAAATGGGACCTAATGAAACTTCAAAGCTTTTGCACAGCAAAGGAAACCATAACCAAGACCAAAAGACAACCCTCAGAATGGGAGAAAACATTTGCAAATGAAGCAACTGACAAAGGATTAATCTCCAAAATTTACAAGCAGCTCATGCAGCTCAATAACAAAAAAACAAACAACCCCATCCAAAAATGGGCAGAAGACCTAAATAGACATTTCTCCAAAGATGATATACAGAATGCCAACAAACACATGAAAGAATGCTCAACATCATTAATCATTAGAGAAATGCAAATCAAAACTACAATGAGATATCATCTCACACCAGTCAGAATGGCCATCATCAAAAAATCTAGAAACAATAAATGCTGGAGAGGGTGTGGAGAAAAGGGGACACTCTTGCACTGCTGGTGGGAATGTGAAATGGTTCAGCCACTATGGAGAACAGTATGGAGGTTCCTTAAAAAACTACAAATAGAATTACCATATGACCCAGCAATCCCACTACTGGGCATATACCCTGAGAAAACCAAAATTCAAAAAGAGTCATGTACCAAAATGTTCATTGCAGCTCTATTTACAATAGCCCGGAGATGGAAACAACCTAAGCGCCCATCATCGGATGAATGGATAAAGAAGATGTGGCACATATACACAATGGAATATTACTCAGCCTTAAAAAGAAATGAAATTGAGCTATTTGTAATGAGATGGATAGACCTAGAGTCTGTCATACAGAGTGAAGTAAGTCAGAAAGAAAAAGACAAATACCGTATGCTAACACATATATATGGAATTTAAGGGGAAAAAAATGTCATGAAGAACCTAGGAGTAAGACAGGAATAAAGACGCAGACCGGGCTTCCCTGGTGGCGCAGTGGTTGAGAGTCCGCCTGCCGAGTAGGGGACACGGGTTCGTGCCCTGGTCCGGGAGGATCCCACATGCCGCGGAGCGGCTGGGCCCGTGAGCCATGGCCGCTGAGCCTGCGCGTCTGGAGCCTGTGCTCCGCGAGGGGAGAGGCCACAACGGTGAGAGGCCTGCGTACCGCAAAAAAAAAAAAAAAAAAAAAAAAAAAAAGACGCAGACCTACTGGAGAACGGACTTGAGGATATGGGGAGGGGGAAGGGTGAGTTTTGACAGGGCGAGAGAGAGTCATGGACATATACACACTAACAAACGTAGTAAGGTAGATAGCTGGGGGGAAGCAGCCGCAAGGCACAGGGATATTAGCTCGGTGCTTTGTGACAGCCTGGAAGGGTGGGATGGGGAGAGTGGGAGGGAGGGAGACGCAAGAGGGAAGACATATGGGAACATATGTATATGTATAGCTGATTCACTTTGTTATAAAGCAGAAACTAACACACCATTGTAAAGCAATTATACCCCAATAAAGATGTTTAAAAAAAAAAAGAAGTTGTGGTACGTATATACAATGGAATACTACTCAGCCATTAAAAAAAATGAAATAATGCCGTTTGCAGCAACACAGATGCAACTAGAGACTATCATACTAAGTGAAGTTAGAAAGAGAAAGACAAATACTATATGATATCACTTACATGTAGAATCTAAAATACGGCACAAATGAACCTATCTATAAAACAGAAATAGGGACTTCCCTGGTGGTGCAGTGATTAAGAATCCCCTTGCCAATGCAGGGGACACAGGTTTGAGCCCTGGTCCGGGAAGATCCCACATGCTGCAGAGCAACTGAGCCCATGCACCACAACTACTGAGCCCGTGTGCCACATCTACTGAAGCCCGTACTCCTACAGCCAGTGCTGCGCAACAAGAGAAGACACCGCGATGAGAAGCCTGCACACCACAATGAAGAGTAGCCCCTGCTCGCCACAACTAGAGAAAGCCTGCACACAGTAACGAAGACCCAACACAGCCAAAAATAAATAAATAAAATTTATTTTAAAAAAACAGAAACAGACTCACAGACATAAAGAACATACTTGTAGTTGCCAAGGGGAAGGGAAGTGGGGGAGGGAAGGACTGGGAGTTTGGCATTAGCAGATGTAAACTATTATATATAGGATGGATAAACAACAACATCCTACTGTACAGTGCAGGGAACTATATTCAATCTCTTGTGATAAACCATAATGGAAAAGAATATATATAAAAAAGAATGTCTATACGTGTATGACTGAGTCACTCTGCTGTACAGGAGAGATTGGCATAACACTGTAAATCAACTATACTTCAATTTAAAATATTTAATTTAATTTAAAAAAAGATAGTATAGATAAAAGTGAACAGTTTGGCAATACAAAAAATTTGCAGTCTTAACAGTTGGCAAATGTGTCCAGGGGAGCCAAAATAAATTTAGGATGTTTTGTCCATTTGTCACATTCAGAAAGCTTCAATTTTACTGGCCTGCAACCCTTTATTCTACAGCTTCAACCTAAAAGTCATTTGTGACTTGGAGTACACCTTACATTTTAAACAACTCCCTGTAACAAATAAGATCAACTTACTTGACCAAAACTAGTAAGTATAGATACTTTTCTTCATTTGCTTCTACAAATCACCCTAAGCTCACTAGCAAACTTTTAAGACATGGCTCAAATTTCAAAGCAGGTATAAGCTGAACATAATAGCAGACCAATAAACAACTTTAAGTAATATTCTTTCCATTAAATGTAGTTACTAGTTATTCTCTATTCATCTGGGCTTTCAAGTCATGGTCAAAAGATTCAATATTTTCATATCCTAAAACTTTCTCAGCTAATAGGAACAAAATCTATTTATCCAATGTTGGAATTTCATTTTTTAAAAAACCTGGCATTTACATAAGAGATATGAATATTGTTTGTTTAGAAATATTTTTGTATGAGTCACATTAGTAACCAAGTTTGGGAAATATTATACATAGAAGTCTAACTAAGAAACACAATATATAAATGTATGTTACAATGCAATATGTAAATGGAGATATTATGCTCTTCAATGTGAGAAACCCATATTTAAGAAACAATAGGCAACTTCCAAAACTTTGCTTAGTTCCAGAACTTTAAGAACATTAGGAAAGCTACTTTACAGTTAGTTTTAAAGCAGCGATTTCTTTAAGTAGAGGCAATAGAGAAATTGTAGGGGAAAGGACTCAAGCTTTGGAGTTAGACTTTGGTTCAATCCTAGCATAGTCATTTACCATCTGTGTGTACATGAACAAATTAAGCTTTTCAGTCTGAATTTATAAAAGAGGGATATTTTATGAGCTTATTACATAGATTAGAAATATGTGAAATATGTCTAGTACAATAAAATGGTAGCTGTAATTTACAATGAAGCATTTATAAATTGCAATGAGGTTATTATGAACAAAACAATAGAAATTTAAATGACGATTACCTTTTAATCTAAATGACAACTGCTATTTAGGAGATCTTATAGAGTTAAGGCCCTAGTAGATGCATTAGAAAAAAAATATTTTTCGAGTAGCCTCAAAAGAGATAGCAAAAATAGAAATTTTTGTAGACCACAATCTTGATAAAGGTAAAACACTGGTATGGGAATCAAACTTGGACAGTGTGTTGAATCTTACTTCTCCCCATGGACAAAATAGAGATGTTACATTAAATAATCTGTATGCTCATTTCCAACTCTAAAAATACATGGAACTAAGTAAAGTGGTTAAGAGTAAAGGCTGTGAAGGCAGACTGCCTGGATTCACACCAGCTGTGTAGCCTCAAGCAAGTTTCCTAATCTCTCAAGCATGTTTCTTCTCTACAAAATGGGAATAATAATGGTACCTATCTCAGAGTGTCATGAGGATTAAATAAATACACTCAAAGTACACAGAATGGTGGATAGCACATAAAAAACAGTTAATAACTGGTAAGCCGTATTATTAAAATGAAAATATCTCCAGTTATTAAAAAAAAAATTTTTAAAGCTGGAAAATCAGGGCAAAGGAGAAATTCATGTTCTTGTTTCATGAATAAAATAATATTCAGATCATTGTTATTGTTGTTTTAGGGGGAAAAAAGCATCTACTCCTGTTTCATTGTGTTCTGGCAGAATGCATAAAACATCAAATTAAAAGTATAACTTCAAGCTAAAAAGACTTAGTGTCCCCTCCTCTAATCTAGACTAAAATATCTCAAAACTTTAGGAAGAGAAATGAAACAAAACAAAAAATTATGAAACGTGAACTTCTAGTTTTGGCAACAGATTTGAAAACTCCCTGCTCCCCATGTCAAGTGAGATAATATGGCTGATCCAGCTATCTTGCTAGAAATGAAACTGTGCTGCATCTGTGGATTCCCTCCCTTCCTTGGATATGAAACTGGTCTTGTTACATCTGTCAAACCCAGTGATTGCTAGTGCTTCCCCTACAGAGAAATTAACGGTGATTATGGTTTTTCTGGTTTGGGTCAAAGGGCTCCTCCAAAAAGTTGCATCAGAACCCCATGGAATCTGCAAATGACGGTAGCAAGGAAAGGCATATAAAATCTCACGTGAAAGATTTCAGAGAAAATTCCTAAACAAAAGAGCAAGCCATGGAGTATGCTTCCTTCGGTATCTGGACACTTTCCTCCCTTTTTATCCTTATGTGAATTGTCAAGTATCAATTTCAGAAAAGCCTATGGCTGAGCAATAAAACTAGCACCAAATGGCTATGGTACTGTGTAAGTACTTCTTATTGACTTATTTAAGGAAGAAAAGTACAAAAGAGGAAAGCAAGTAGCAAATTCAATGAGCATAACACAAATTGCAGGAAACAACAGCTGTAAGGTTACATTTTAAAATTGGAACGAGATTATGAACAAAACACAACAGAAGTTAATGGTAAAATTCCAGCTTTTTAATGTACATGACTTGGAATGATACTACTGACTCATTTTGAAAATGTTATTAAATTCGGTAAAACTAACAAAAAACAAAGCTATCCATGTGGGGTTATCCAGAGAGTCTACTCAAATGAGGTCAAAGATTTCTTAGGTATGACATCAAAAGATAATTTCATAAAAGAAAAAAATGGATAAATTAGAGTATAGCAAAATTAAGAACTGCTCTTCAGAAAACAAGAGAAAAGGCCACTTGGAGCAAATATTAGCAAGTCATACATCTAATAAAGGACTTATATCTCAATACAACATGAAAACAAACAACCCAGTTTTAAACATTGCTGAGATCTGAAATTCTCAGGACAAGTAATCACATGAAAAGATACTTAACGTCTTTAGCTACTACAGAAATAGCAAATAAAAACCACAGTGAGTTACCACTACACACCTATAAGAATGGTTAAAAAACAAAAACAAAGAGATAACTCCCATACATTGCGGGTGAGAATGCAAAATGGTACAGCCACTTTGGGAAACAGTTTGGCAGTTTCTATAAAGTTAAACATGGCTCATACGTTTATCATACAACCCACACCAGGTAAAATAAAAACCTATGTTAACACAAAACCCTGTCTATGAATGTTTACAGCAGCTTTATTTATAATCACCAAAAGCTAATTTCAATGTCCCTCCATTGAGTAATGAACACACTGTGAGACATCCACATAATGGAATACTGCTCAGCAATATGAAGGAATAAACTGATATTATAACACAACAACGTAGCTGAATCTCATATGAATTATGCTAAGTGAAAGAAGCCAGACTCAAACAGCTATACACTATATTATTTCATGTATATGACACCCTAGAAAAGTGTTTAGGGACAGAAAACAGTTTAGTTGCCAAGTACTGGGGGTTGGGAGCGGGACTGACTACAAAGGGGCAGCAGGGAATTTTGGGGGGTGATGGAACTGCTCTATATTTTGAATGTAGTGGTCATACAACTATATGCATTTGTCAAAATCACAGAATTGTACACTAAAAAGGGTGAATATTACTGTATGCAAATTTTTCCTTAATAAAAAATTTTTGTTAAGTTATGTAAAACTAAAAGAACCCCCAAACTACTGACATGCAAAAACCTTAAAATAAGAAAAAGTGGCTAAGCCCATTTTGGGAAGTAAGGTCTAAACCACCTTGTGCTCCATGAGGCAGATTAGTCTCATGTTTGTGTCTGTTTGGTTTTACCTTTCTGGTAGTAAAATGAGAGTACATTTGACTGCCTAAAAATATACTTTAAAAAATAAACCTACTCTAAAATATTTTGTTAATAACAAATGCCCACTAGGTCATTAACTCAGTGAAATCCATCATCCTACATTCCCATCCGCTCCCTTTAGCCTCTCAACATCTTTTTAATATTTAGACTATCTAAATACCATGTCAAAACACTCTTCATCTCTAAATTTCATCAATTTATTTCAAATTCTCTATAAATTTTACTTTTCAACAAGATCTGTTTTTCCCTTGATACTTCTATCAGTTATATCCTTAGCTCAGCAATTTTTCCCTGTCACCTTAGTCCAGGTCCTTATCCCTTGCTCTTACCTAGTCTTCTAGATTTCAGTCTACCTCTACTTTCATTGATCCTACTTATGGCTGACTATTTGATCTACTCAAAAGGCTTTAGTTTCTCATTTTTTTCCTGCCACATTGGGTCTGCCCCCACCCAATCAGTTTTCCAGTGGAAATCCATCCATTGAAGGATATTTTAATGGGACAGAGGGGAAAATCAGTTTTACGCTTTAATATTACTCTCACAGAAATGTGAAAAATGGGTTTAGATTATATTATTAAAAAGCTATTCAGTATCAATATCATTTAGGAATGTTAAGCAAAAATAGTTCAAGAAAAATCTAATTGGAAGAATTTGAGATGATCTCACCGAACACTCGGCAGAGCACAGATTAAATTAAAATTAAGTTTAGGGACTTCCCTGGTGGTCCAGCAGTTAAGACTACACACTCCCAAGGCAGGGGGCCTGGGTTCAATCCCTGGTCAGGGAACTAGATCCTGCATGCTGCAACTAAAAGATCCCACATGGTGCAACTAAGGATCCCCAATGCTGCAACTAAAAAAAAGATCCCACACTCGGCAGTGAATATCCCACGTGCCACAACTAAGACCTGGCACGGCCAAATAAAAAAATAAATAAATGGTTTTTTTTTAATTAAGTTTAAAAAGTTAATTGCATCATACTGTTATCCATAGTGGCTGTACCAATTTACATTCTCACCAATAGTGTAAGAGGGTTGCCTTTTCTCCACACCCTCTCCAGCATGTATTATTTGTAGAGTTTTTGATGATGGTCTTAAAAAACTGAAAACAGAGCTACCATATGATCTGGCAATCCCACTCCTGAGGATATAAACCATAATTCAATAAGATACATGCACCCTAACGTTCACTGCATCACTATTTATAATAGCCAAGACATGAAAACGAACTAAGTGTCCACCGAGAGATGAATGGATAAAGAAGATGTGGCACATATATACAATGGAATACTGCTCAGCCATAAAAACAGAATGAAATAATGCCATTTGCAGCAAGATGGATGGACCTAGAGATTATCATACTAAGTGAAGTAAGTCTGAGAAAGACAAATATCATATGATATCACTTATATGTGGAATCTAAAAAAATACAAATGAACTTATTTACAAAACAGAAACAGACTCACAAACATAGAGAACAAATTTATGGTTACCAAAGGGGAAACGTGGGAAGGAGGGATAAATTAGGAATTTGACAGTAATAAACACACTACTATATATAAAATAGATAAACAACAAGGACCTACTGTATAACCCAGGGAACTATACTCAATATTTTTTAATAACCTATATGGGAAATGAATCTGAAAAAGAATATATTATACATACACATAAACTGAATCACTTTGCTGTACACCTGAAACTAACACAACATTGTAAATCAACTATACTTCAATTTAAAAAAAAAAGTTAATTGCATCAAAGACACAATGCCTACACCACAAGCAGCAGTTACCAAACAGCAACTAATGCATACAAAACTCTGATAGATACACATTAGTCTTGAATAGCTAAATTAATACCTTGCCACTCAGTGGGTGTACTTCTGACTAGGACTTTCTGCATAACTTTTAAGATTTCTGGAAATGCAGAGTTTCAGGCTCTCCCCCAAAATTCCAGTCTTTGGGATTTTAACAAGATCCCCACGCGATTCCTATGTATATTAAAGTTTGAGAAGTACTGGCCTAAAACAGGAGTTGGCAAACTCTGTAAACAGCTAGCTAGTTAATGTTACATTTTGCAAGCCATTAGGTGACTGTTGTAACTATTCAACTATGCCGTTTACCATAAAGATAAGAAGGTCAATACATTAAGAAGGTATAATTAAAGATGTATAGGGCTTCCCTGGTGGCGCAGTGGTTGAGAGTCTGCCTGCCGATGCAGGGGACACGGGTTCATGCCCCGGGCCAGGAGGATCCCACATGCCGCGGAGCAGCTGGGCCCGTGAGCCATGGCCGCTGAGCCTGCGCGTCCAGAGCCTGTGCTCCACAACAGGAGGGGCCACAACAGTGAGAAGCCCGTGTACCGCAAAAAAAAAAAAAGGATGTATATACACCTAGGAACAGAGACCCAAAATACATAAGGCAAGAAAATGAAAGAATTGAAATGAGAAGTACACAATTTAGTTAATTTTAATGGAGATTTTCAATATCACTCTCTCAGAATTAGAAAATCAGCAAGGATATAGATACATAAACATCACTACCAACCAACACAACCTAGCTGATATTTATGGAACACTTTAATCAACAACATCAGGAACTTACTCTTTTAAAGTAAACATGATGTATTCTCGAGAATACCACATGCCAGGCTACAAAACAAGTCTTAATAAAAGACTAAAATCAAACAAACTATGTTCTCCAATCACCTGGAATTAAATTAGAAATCAATAATAGAAAAAATGTGGGAAATCCCCCAAATATTAAACTATCACACAATAAACTTTTAACTTTAACATAGGTCAAAGAAGAAATTGCAAAGAAAATTAGAACGTATCTTGTGAGACAGCATAGTCCTGTTTCAAGGATAGATATACAGGTCAATGGAACAAAAAAGAGAGCTCAGACACTGATTTTGGACAAAGGTGCCAAGGTAATTCAACATGGGAAATGATAGTCTTTTCAATAAATGGTGCTGGACCAATTAGAAAGCCATATTAAAAAAAAAATCCTTACTTCATACCATAACAAAAATTAACTCAAAATGGATCATATACCTAAATGTTAAAACTAAAATGATAAAGCTACTGGAAGAAAACTATAGGAGAAAAATCTTTGTGACCTAGGCCTGAGCAATGAATATCTTAGATGTGATCCTAAAAGCACAGCCCATAAAAGAAAAAGTTGGGGCTTCCCTGGTGGCGCAGTGGTTGAGAGTCTGCCTGCCGATGCAGGGGACACGGGTTCGTGCCACAGTCCGGGAAGATGCGACATGCCGTGGAGCGGCTGGGCCCGTGAGCCATGGCTGCTGAGCCTGCACGTCCGGAGCCTGTGCTCCGCAACAGGAGAGGCCACAGCAGTGACAGGCCCGCGTACCACACACACAAAAAAAAGTATCATTAAAAAAAAAGATAAGCCACACACTAGGAGAAAACATTTCCAGATCATATATCTGATAAAAAGGCTTGTATTCAGAATATAAAAAGAACGCTTAAAATTCAATCATAAGAACTTCTGCTGCCAGTGTCCTTGTCCCCGCAATGAGCCACAGCCACCCACTGCCTCTGCAGGAGACCCTACAACACCAGCAGGATATCAAATCCCAAACAGGAGGGCAGACTGGTTCTAAAGGGGCTGATAGACCGCCATGTGGCTGACAGGGTCTTGGTGCTCCGGTCGGGTGTCAGGCCTGAGCCTCTGAAGTGGGAGAGCCGAATTCAGGACACCTGACCACCAGAGACCTCCCGGCCCCAAGTAATATGAATCAGTGAGAGCGCTCCAAGAGATCTCCATCTCAATGCTAAGACCCAGCTCAACTCAACGACCAGCAAGCACCAGTGCTGGATACCCCATGCCAAAAAACTAACAAGACAGGAACACAACCCCACCCATTAGCAGAGAGGCTGCCTAAAATCATAGTAGGTTCACAGACACCCCAAAACACACCACTGGACACAGTCCTGCCCACCAGAAAGACAAGATCCAGCCTCATACACCAGAACACAGGCACCAGTCCCCTCCACCAGAAAGCTTACATAACCCACTGAACCAACCTTACCCACCAGGGGCAGACACCAAAAACAATGGGAACTACGAACGTGCAGCCTGCGAAAAGGAGACCCCAAACACAGTAAGATAAGCAAACTGAGGAGACACAGAAATATGCAGCAGATGAAGGAGCAAAGTAAAAACCCACCAGACCAAACAAATGAAGAGTAAATAGGCAGTCTACCTGAAAAAGAATTCAGAGAAATGATAGTAAAGATGATCCAAAATCTTGGAGATAGAATGGAGAAAATACAAGAAACGTTTAACAAGGACCTAGAAGAACTAAAGAGCAAACAAACAGTAATGAACAACACAATAAATGAAATTTAAAATTCTCTACAAGGAATCAATAGCAGAATAACTGAGGCAGAAGAACGGATAAGTGACCTGGAAGATAAAATAGTGGAAATAACTACTGCAAAGCAGAATAAAGAAAAAAGAATGAAAAGAATAGAGGATAGTCACAGAGACCTCTGGGACAACATTAAATGCACCAACATTCAAATTATAGGGGTCCCAGAAGAAGAGAAAAAGAAAGGGTCTGAGAAAATACTTGAAGAGATTATAGTTGAAAATTTCCCTAATGTGGGAAAGGAAATAAGTCGAGGATACGCAGAGTCCCATACAGGATAAATCCAAGGAGAAACACGCCAAGATACATGTTAATAAAACTATCAAAAATTAAATAAAAAGAAAAAATATTAAAAGCAGCAAGAAAAAAACCAAAAAACATACAACGGAATCCCCATAAGGTTAACAGCAGATCTTTCAGCAGAAACTCTGCAAGCCAGAAGGGAGTGGCAAGACATATTTAAAGTGATGAAAGGGAAAAACCTACAACCAAGATTACCCAGCAAGGATCTCATTCAGATTTGACAGAGAAATTAAAACCTTTACAGACAAGCAAAAGCTAACAGAATTCAGCATCACCAAACGAGCTTTATAACAAACGTTAAAGGAACTTCTCTAGGCAGGAAACAGAGAAGGAAAGGACCTACAATAACAAACCCAAAACAATTAAGAAAATGGAAATAGAAACATACATATCGATAATTACCTTAAATGTAAATAGATTAAATGCTCCAACCAAAAGACATAGGCTGAATGGATACAAAACCAACACCCATATTTATGCTGTCAACCAGAGACCCACTTCAGACCTAGGCTGAATGGATACAAAACCAACACCCATATTTATGCTGTCAACCAGAGACCCACTTCAGACCTAGGGACACATACAGACAGAAAGTGAGGGGATGGAAAAAGATATTCCATGCAAATGGAAATCAAAAGAAAGCTGAAGTAGCAATTCTCATATCAGACAAAACAAACTTTAAAATAAAAACTATTACAAGAGATAAAGAAGGACACTACATAATGATCAATGGATCGATCCAAGAAGAAGATATAACAATTGTAAATATTTATGCACCCAACATAGGAGCACCTCAACACCTAAGGTAAATTCTAACGGCCATAAAAGAGGAAATTGACAGGAAGACAGTCATAGCAGGGGACTTTAACACCCCACTTTCACCAACAGACAGATCATCCAAAATGAAAATAAATAAGAAAACACATGCTTTAAATTATACATTAAACAAGATGGAATTAAGTGATATTTATAGGACATTCCATCCAAAAACAACAGAATGCACTTTCTTCTCAAGTGCTCATGGAACATTCTCCAGGACAGATAATATCTTGGGTCACAAATCACACCTTGGTAAATTTAAGAAAATTGAAATCGTATCAAGTACCTTTTCTGACCAAATGCTATAGGACTAGATATCAATTACAGGACAAAATCTTTAAAACATACAAACACATGGAGGCTAAACAATACGTTACTTAATAACCAAGAGATCACTGAAGAAATCAAAGAGGAAATCCAAAAGTACCTAGAAACAAATGACAATGTGGACATGACAACCCAAAACCTATAGGATGCAGCCAAAGCAGTTCTAAGAGGGAAGTTTATAGCAATACAAGCCCACCTTAAGAAGCAGGAAACATCTCGAATAAACAACCTAACCTTGCACCTCAAGCAATTAGAGAAAGAATAACAAAAAAACACCCAAAGTTATCAGAAGGGAAGAAATCATAAAGATCAGATGAGAAATAAATGAAAAGGAAATGAAGGACACAATAGCAAAGATCAATAAAACTAAAAGCTGGTTCTTTGAGAAGATAAACAAAATTGATAAACCATTAGCCAGACTCATCAAAAAGGTAAAAGCCTCAAATCAACAGAATTAGAAATGAAAAAGGAGAACTAACAACTGACACCACTGAAATACAAAGGATCATGAGAGATTACTACAAGCAACTCTATGCCAACAAAATGGACAACCTGAAGAAATGGACAAACTCTTAGAAAAGCACAACCTTCCGAGACTGAACCAGGAAGAAATAGAAAATATAAATGGACCACTCACAAGCACTGAAATTGAAACTGTGATTAAAAGTCTTCCAACAAACAAAAGCCCAGGACCAGATGGCTTCACAGGCGAATTCTATCAAACATTTAGAAAAGAGCTAACACCTATCCTTCTCAAACTCTACCGAAGTATAGCAGAGGGAGGAATGCTCCCCAGCTCATTCTATGAGGTCACCATCACCCTGATACCAAAACCAGACAAAGATGTCACAGAAAAAGAAAGCTACAGGCCAATATCACTGATGAACATAGATGCAAAAATCCTCAACAAAATACTAGCAAACAGAATCCAACAGCACATTAAAAGGATCATACACCATGATCAAGTGGGGTTTATCCCAGGAATGCAAGGATTCTTCAATATATGTGAATCAATCAATGTGATACACCATATTAACAAATCGAAGGATAAACACCATATGATAATCTCAATAGATGCAGAAAAAGCTTTCAACAAAATTCAACACCATTTATGATAAAATCTCTCCAGAAAGTAGGCATAGAGGGAACTTACCTCAACATAATAAAGGCCAGATATGACAAACCCACAGCCAACATAGTCCTCAATGGTGAAAACTGAAACCATTTCCACTAAGATCAGGAACGAGACAAGGTTGCCCACTCTCACCACTACTATTCAACATTGCTTTGTAAGTTTTAACCACAGCAATCTGAGAAGAAAAGGAAATAAAAGGAATCCAAATTGGAAAAGAAGTAAAGCTTTCACTGTATGCAGATGACATGATACTATACACAGAGAATCCTAAAGATGCTACCAGAAAACTACTAGAGCTAATCAATGAATTTGGTAAAGTAGCAGGATACAAAATTAATGCACATAAATCTCTTGCATTCCTATACACTAATGATGAAAACTCTGAAAGAGTAATTAAGGAAACACTCCCATTTACCATTGCGACAAAAAGAATAAAATACCTAGGAATAAACCTACCTAAGAAGACAAAAGACCTGTATGCAAAAAACTGTAAGACACTCATGAAAGAAATTAAAGATGATACCAACAGATTGAGAGATAGACCATGTTCTTGGATTGGAAGAATCAACATTGTGAAAATGACTATACTACCCAAAGCAATCTACAGATTCATGGAATCCCTATCAAACTACCACTGGCATTTTTCACAGAACTAGAATAAATAATTTCACAATTTGTAGGGAGACACAAAGGACCCCAAATAGCCAAAGCAATCTTGAGAAAGAAAAATGGAGCTGGAGGAATCAGGCTCCCTGACTTCAGACTACACTACAAAGCTACACTAACCAAGACAGTATGGTAGTGGCACAAAAACAGAAATACAGATCAATGGAACAAGATAGAAAGCCCAGAGATAAACACATGCACGTATGGTAACCTTATCTTTGATAAAGAAGGCAAGAATATACAATGAAGAAAAGACAGCCTCTTCAAAAAGTGGTGCTGGGGAAACTGGACAGCTACATGTAAGAGAATGAAATTAGAACTCTCCCTAACACCATACACAAAAATAAACTCAAAATGGATTAAACACCTAAATGTAAGGCCAGACACTATAAAACTCTTAGAGGAAAACATAGCAGAACACTCTATGACATCAATCACAGCAAGATCCTTTTCGACCCACTTCCTAGAGAAATGGAAATAAAAACCAAAAAAATGGGATCTAAGAAACTTAAAAGCTTTTGCACAGCAAAGTAAAACATAAACAAGATGCAAAGACAACCCTCAGAATGGGAGAAAATATTTTCAAACAAAGCAACTGACAAAGGATTAACCTCCAAAATATACAAGCAGCTCATGCAGTTCAATATCAAAAAAACAGACAACCCAATCCAAAAATGGGCAGAAGACCTAGGTAGACATTTCTTCAAAGAAGATATACAGATTGCCAACAAACACATGAAAAGATGCTCAACATCACTAATCATTAGAGAAATGCAAATCAAAACTACAATGAGGTATCACTTCACACCAGTAAGAATGGCCATCATTAAAAAATCTACAAACAACAAATGCTGGAGAGGGTGTGGAGAAAAGGGAACCCTCTTGCACTGTTGGTGGGAATGTAAACTGATACAGCCAGTATGGAGAACAGTATTGAGGTTCCTTAAAAAACTAAAAATAGTACTACCATATGACCCAGCAATCCCACTGCTGGGCATATACCCTGAGAAAACCATAATTCAGAAAGAGTCATGTACCACAATGTTCACTGCAACTCTATTTACAATAGTCAGCATGTGGAAGCAACCTAAGTGTCCATCGACAGATGAATGGATAAAGAAGATGTGGCACATACATACAATGGAATATTACTCAGCCATAAAAAGATATGAAATTGAGTTGTTTGTAGTGAGGTGGATGGACCCAGAGTCTGCCACAGAGAGTGAAGTAAGTCAGAAAGAGAAAAGCAAATACTGTAAGTTAACACATATATATGGAATCTAAAAAAAAAAAAAAAAGGTTCTGATGAACGTAGGGACAGGACAGGAATAAAGATGCAGACATAGAGAATGGACTTGAGGACACAGGGAGGGAGAAGAGTAAGCTGAGACGAAGTGAAGAGTAGCATTGACATATATACACTACCAAATGTAAAATAGATAGTGGAAAGCAGCCGCATAGCACAGGGAGATCAGCTGGGTGCTTTGTGACCACCTAGAGGGGTGGGATAGGGAGGGTGGGAGGGAGACGCAAGAGGGAGGAGATATGGGGATATATGTATGTGTATAGCTGATTCACTTTGTTATACGGCAGAAACTAAGACACCATTGTAAAGCAATTATACTCCAATAAAGATGTTAAAAAAAATTCAATCATAAGAAGACAACCCAATTTAGATCAAAAAAAGATCTGAATAGACACTTCAGCAAAGGTAAGTGAATGACTAATACACACATTAAAGATGCTCAACATCATTAGTCATTAGAGACACGCAAGTTAAAATCACAATAAGATACCACTCCACACCTATCTCAAGTAGATAAACTTTAAGAAACAGTTGACTGGAAGGTGAAAATCTGGAAACTGTCTTAAAATTATCTTTGCTGACAGACTCATTGGAAAGCTTCTGTGTATCTCCAGTAGTACACACACCATGTTTAAGACCACTTGTATGAGAAAACAAGAATTTGGTGACTTACAAAATATTTGGTTTCAGGATTTGATGATTAGAAAGGTGTCAAGCATGAATGAGGCTGATTTGGAAATGAAAAAAAGTCGGGCTGGGAAAGGAGCTAACAGGAAGGAGAGAAGAGAGGAAGAGGAATGAGAACTCCTGGTAGAGTTCTCATCCATCATCATCTTTCTAATAGTCCCTAGCACTGGCAAATAGAGTAAGATATCCTCAGGCAACACCCATGATTTTTTCTTTTTAATCATCTGGTTGACTCCCACACAGGCTCCATGCCCTAGCCCACAATGACTAAAATGTACCATTCCCAGGCAAGTCTCCACATCGCCTCTTCAGACACTCACATCGACAAATCACTCTGCTGCAACTGGTGCAAAGCAGAGAACTGCACCAAGCAAAATTCACCTTCATTTTTGCCCTACATCACAACCTGATGTACCCAAATTACAGTATTTGTGACACTGTAATAATAATTATTGGTTTACGTGCCTTGCCTCTTCCGCCTCCCATTAGAGATTGTGCCTTCTTTAATGACGGAGACATTTTTTACTCATCTCGAGATCTTCAGCACCAGTACAGTACCTGATATACAGTATAGTCAATAAATGTTCAGAGAATGGAAGACTGATATAAACTACAGATATAAACTCTAGCCATATAGTTTGAATGTCTTTGTCTACAAAAGACCTTTTTTTAAAAAAAAAAAAAAACATTGTGGGAAGCAAACGTATTGTAAAACTAGTTTTTTCTTTCTTAGGAGAGGCTCTAATCTGTAATTAAGAATCTGATATGTCATTATATAACTAATCACCTTTTCCATAAAATCTTAGGAAAATGACTATATAAAAGAAATATAATGAGGAGATCAATGGAGTAGACAGAAGCTAGGTAACCTAGTTCTGGCTAGTACCGGTGACTCTGGATATGTTTTCTGGCTTTCAGTTTCCTCGTGTGTAAAGTGAAAAAATTAAGGAACAATCTCTAAGCACCCTTCAAATGTTAATATTCTAAGGATCTTTAATCCATGAGTGTTTCATTAACAATAAGAAGGTAGGAGGCATGTCACATGCTGAGTATTCCTAATATTCTGGTTCTTCTTGCTAGAAAGCAAATGAAATTATCCTGTCAATATTCATTCAGTACTTCAATTCCAGGAACAAAATTAAGTAAGTGCCCCACCATCTACTTCTGAAATCAGGAACTTGACCTTTCAATTCTAATAATTCAACTCTTGAAGCAAGCATTTAATCACATATCATAGGTACTGACATAATAAACAAACTGTAAGCTTACCTGCCAGGAAACTGCTCCCAAAATTGCTGTTGCAAGAAGACTAAAAAAAACTAACTGCTCTGAAATTAAGCAAAAGTGGCGCATCCCTTTGGATGCCATGATTCTATCTAGGTTATTGTTATCTACCCTGTGAGTAAAATATACTTTATGGCAGTCATTTAATTTGGAATGGAATCCCCAAAGAGTTAAAAGAAAAATAATATGGCAAATCATCCAGAATATTCCAAAAATGGAAAAGCCTGGTATTACAAAATACCAGAGATGAGTGTCTCTAAGTTTAAATGCTGAAAGAATGAAAAATGTAAGCTCAATCATCCCAGTGAAAACAACAGAAAGTCTTCTGCAAATTCTTCCACGGTACAAATAGGGTTTCCACCTTTCAGTCACTGAAAGTCCACTAAAATAAATGTCAAGGAAAGGATCAGTTATCAGGCAAATAAAAAAACATGCAAAAGCAACTGGATTTTGGGGAGTTTCCAATGTGGAGAAAAACAGCAAGACTGCAAAAATAACTAAGTTTGGAATAGCTAGAAAAGACTTCATTCTCAGGTCAATAATCAGCATGGCCAAAGCTACAACAAGTAAAATGACACTCAGAGACTTTTCCACCAACATAGTTGTGCTGGCAATGGCAAATCCAACAAGTTCCAGAAATTCAACTGTGGTTAGTAAGGTGGGTCGATGACGGACATAACCAGAAATTCTCTCCACCAAAGAGCATAGTATCCTTAATACTATGGAAGTTAGAAGCAAATATTTGGTTGATTCTTCTTTCACATCATTTTTAAACGATGAATTATCAAGAAAACACAGGAGGCCAAGCAAGAATCCAAACCAAAGATTGGATAGACTTAAACTTGCCGCTTCCATTGAAAAATAATAATAGAGTATGCTGGCAATTCCAAGAACAAAAAGACCAAGAATAAAAATTACCAAAATTAAGGAATTTGCTGTTTTTTCCCATCTTACATAAAGACCTAAGCATATAGCAACCAGTAGATTAATTCTGGCTAAATAGCCAAGATAACGCACTGAAGAATGCATGTTCACTTCTCTGTTTACTTCTTCCAGTCTTGTCATTGCTAAATAGAGACAATGACTAAAGCAATAACGCAGTGATTTACACATTAATCTGTCAATCTGGGCTTTCTCCCCACGTTACAAAAATTAACTGCTTGTATTTCATCCAGCAAATCCAATGTTTCTGTAACTCCTACTTCAGCATTTTCTCTGGTGGAATTTGTTTGTTTGTAGTGATCTAAAAAGAAGAAAAAAATATTTCGTTGTTAATTTTATGTAATTTGCCTTTCACATGTATCTTCCTTATACAAAATAACGAATAAGTGAGAAATAAAGTTTGTTCTGAAACCCAGCTTAAAATGTGACTTGTGTGTATCTTTTTTTGGGGTTTTTTTTTTTTTTTTTGAGGTACGCGGGCCTCTCACTGTTGTGGCCTCTCCCGTTGCGGAGCACAGGCTCCGGACACGCAGGCTCCGGACGCGCAGCCTCAGCGGCCATGGCTCACGGGCCCAGCCGCTCTGCGGCATGTGGGATCTTCCCGGACCGGGGCACGAACCCGTGTCCCCTGCATCGGCAGGCGGACTCTCAACCACTGCGCCACCAGGGAAGCCCGACTTGTGTGTATCTTAATGCTAATTGTCTCTGGCTTAAAAACTCTGCAGTTTATCCAAACAAAAATGGAGATTTTTTTCTACTCATCCTATGCTAGGATTGTATGACTAAGTCACCATCAATGAAACTGTTTTTCCAGAGATGGTGAGGAATTCACATAATTCATTTTTACTCCGATATGTGGTTTTTCAACAACATGCAAAGATGAGATATTCAACTTAGCTTAGATGTAGCAGATGCGTCTGGCACAATGGAAAGCTACTCAATTCTTAAATGAAACAAGGGACCTCATCATTACCTCTAATTTGAAAAGCAACAGTATCCAATAATAGCAACCATTACTACCTGCCTAAAATCATCTACATCTTTTTACCAGTCACCTCTAAAATGCGATGAAATCTTAGTCTAACAGTGTTTAATAAACTTATTAGAAGTTTAACTGTATTAAAGTTACTCAGTCACTGAAGTTGATCCATAGTTCTCTCTGTACTTTTTCCTCTACTAAATTACTTTGATTATCAAACCTACAATCTTTGTAGCAAACCAATTCTGGACCTTTCTAGTCAAAACTGTAAAGTTGGAATGCTGACCAATATTTATTGTAAGGTAAATTTTTAAAACTATAATTTTACTTTTAAAAAGTTACCACAACAATTATTTGTCAAAGGACCCAGATAATTATTTCAATCTTAAGTGCCCCTTCAAGTTGCACTTCAAACATGATGTAGTCAAAAAATGATTTAACTCTCTACTACATAATTCTTCAAATTTTCTAGTATGCTATTTCAGAAGAAATGATCCATGCAATGGCTCAGGGTCACACTGAATATCCATAGAGAACTCAATCAATAAAAACTCAAAAAGTAACTAGTTTGTGATCAGCTTATTTATACTTTCTAATAGCAGGACACTAAAAGAAAGACCCAAGATAAATATGAGATAACTTGGAATTAACTCTTAATTACCCATTTCGCTGGAAAAGAATGTCACCGGGTGACAGCTTTAGGGTCTCTGGGAGGTTCCAAGTATTATTAGTAATTTACATGTTCAACATGTATATTTTTTACAGCTAAGTTTATTTAATTAACTAAGAATGCTAATTTTTCCTCAATTACATTTTCATTCAATCATTTCTTAAGAAACCACACACCACTAAAGAAAATATCTTCCTTGGTATATTTAGGTTTTATCTTTTTACTTAAGAAACTGATAGTATCTAGAGTGCATTGCATTTTTTAAAACATTACTTCTATGTGCTATATAATCATTCAACAAATATGTTGGAATATATGTCCTCAAAAGGTCGATGGTACAGTCTGGGCTCAGATGATTGAACACTGTTGGAGAAAAAAAAATCACACACCAGACTAAATGGTTGCCACTCAACTCATGAGACATAGTTCTATGTTTCTCTGGTCAACACACTCTCATTCTCTGTGATTATGCAAACCTCTTTTCCCTATCCTCAAATCTCTGACATCCACTTCCCACCAAATTCTCACCAGATGACTTTGCCTCCAATGAAGTCATCAGCAGGGAGTTTACCTGAGTTTCCAACACCACAAACTCACCTCTATCTACAATTCCTGATTCAAGAAAGGAAGGCTGTCCCTTCCCTATCTAAGGCTACATCTTTTAGCCACACACGTATCCCTTCCCCTCTGCCTCTTCCAGAACTTCACACTCCCTCCTCTCTCTTTAAACTCCAACTCTTCTCTTATCCATTGACACAACCATTTGCAAAGCTCTTTTTAAAAAATGATACCAGGGCTTCCCTGGTGGCGCAGTGGTTGAGAGTCCGCCTGCCGATGCAGGGGACACGGGTTCGTGCCCCGGTCCGGGAAGATCCCACATGCCGCGGAGCGGCTGGGCCCGTGAGCCATGGCCGCTGAGCCTGCGCATCCGGAGCCTGTGCTCCGCAACGGGAGAGGCCACAACAGTGAGAGGCCCACGTACAGCAAAACAAAACAAAACAAATCAAAAAATGATACCAAAAAAAAAAATACAGAAACAACAAACAAAACTAAACAATCCTCACTAATCCTCATCTCCTCTTCCAAGTTCAATCTTCGGTCCTCTTGACAGCCAATATTTGACTGCTTTACTTCTCATACCAACTAAACAGTGGTTTCCACCACACAACAAATTGCTCTGCCAAGTTCTAAAATAACCTGCAAATTCCTAAATCCCATGGGTTTTTTTCACTCATTATCTTGCACATTCCTCAAACAACCTTTGATGTTTTTGACTCCTTTCACCTTCTGAAACCTGCCCTTCCTTTAGCTTCCAAAGACCAGACTCCAGATTTTCTTCCTAACTCACTGATCTCTCCTCTCTGTCTCCTTGCAGGGTTTTCATTCTGAATCTATCCTTTGGATGTTCAATCCCAAACCTAGGCTCTTCTCTCACTATACACTTAAACACATATATATTAACCTACCTGACAGAAATAAAAGCACTAGCTCGGTTCTGCACTGAGGTAAAAGCTTAGAAAAAGGTAAAGGAAAACACGTAAATAATAAAGTACAGCACATTCATAGCATGGAATATATGCAGCCACCCTGTTATAGGCCAAAACCAACATGACAGAATATTATTTTTAAACAGCTAATCTACAAAAGTCTTTTCCCATTCTGACCTTCTTCAAAAGACAAACAGCCTGAATCAGAGTAAAAACAAAGCACTGCAAACTTTTTCAGTGGGTCTGCCATCACTAATGATTCAGTGGGAAATTCCTTGAGAGGCAGATAAAAAAGGAGCACAGAAGAGTCAATCTGAATACAAGACAAGTTAACCAACAACTGCCAGAGTCTGTTTTATAAAATCCTATGTACTACTCTAAACCCTCTTCTCCTTCACCACCTGTATGTAATCGTCACCCAAGTCTTGTCCACTCTTTTTCCTGCACACCTCTTAAATGTATCTACCTCTTTTCATCCTCAAGGTCACAATCCCAGTTCTGGCCACCATCATCTCATGGTTGAATGTCTCCTTGCATCCACTCTTGCCCTTCTCCAAGAAGTATCTTTTTTAAAGCCAAAATTTGTCATATCATTCTGTTACGTAAAAGCCCCCAGCAGCTTCCCATCACTCTAAGCAACAAAGTCTAAACTCCTTAAAATGCCTTATAACACGATCTCCTCATTGGATATGCATAACTCTCCTGCCTCATCTCTTACCATTCTTCCTCTTGAACTTGTATTCTAGCCATACCTTTCTGAACCATACTAATGCTATTCCCTCTCCAGGTGCACTGCTTTCCCTCCTCTTGGCCCCATCCCAGTCCTCACACCTGGCTCACTCCTATTCTTTACTCTTTATGCCTCAGCTTAAATGATTTTCTTAGGGCAATCACCTTGACTCATTTATATGATCCATGTACTTCCTCTGTAACAGCAAAATATTGACCATCAACTGTTGAAAATCTGCATTCCCCATTAGATCAAAAGGTCTCTGAAAGTCTGTCTTCGATACTGTACACCAGTATTGAATACTGTTTAGCAAAAAGTACTGTTTAGCAGAAAGTTCGACACCAAGTAGGTATTCAACACGTACTTGTTGAAGAAATAAAGAGTGATGCAGAAATAACTATATTTAACAACAATGCCAATCAGTTATAGGGCACGTATTAATATACAAAGAGTAAACAAGTTGTCTAATTGGTTTGCTTCTCTCTCGGACTTATGCCAGCCTTCACTTAATTCATCCAAATTCCTCCAGACCGACAAGTTCTCTTTCATGTCCTACTTCTAGGGAATCCAAGACACACTATATCACGTGCAACGTCTTTAGACTCAGAAACTATTTCCGTCCCATCTAGGGGAAGTGTCAAAAGCTGAAAGAACATACTGAGCACCCAGGGTCGGGGAATTCCAGTGCTTCGGTTCTATGAATTCATGATAATAACTCTTTGGACCCATCTCATACAAGGAGAATGGCACCTCGAATACTAAATCCCTCAGCAATAGGGCAGCGATAACAATTCTTCTTCCATTCTGCCTCCTCCTAGCAAGATGTGGGAGGCCCAAGAAGAAGCCTCGCTGTTGTCGACCATAACCCAGCTCAGTGGGGAACTGCTGGGGGATACGGAGAGGCGCCCCGCCTTCCATCCTCCACCCCACACCATCAACTTCTCTCCGGGCAGGTATCCCTACCTCCGCCCCAGGAGGCCGGCTGGGCGGAGCTTGGGGCCCGCACCACTCTGAGCCCCGGGCGGTGACTGTGCCCAGGTCTCACCGCCTCGCCAGTGACCCCCTCGCCCACCTACCTGACTCGGCCGCTGCTACCAACTCTCTCAACCCTCGGAGTCGGCGCTGGGGCCAGCACGGTAAAGGGAGGGCCCTTGCGGCTGAGCCTGCGACTCGGAGTGGGGAGGCGGGATTCCAGGGGAGTCGAGGGCCAGAGGCCGCACGCTCTAGCACAGGCCAGTCTCGTCGGAAACTTTCTCCGTTACTGGCCCGGTTACGGCCGCCATATTCCCGCCGCCGGATCCGCGACGGTACGGAACGCCGCCGGGGTCAAGCCACACAACGCGCTTCCTCCCTGAGAGCCGGCCCAGGCCCTGCCCCCCTCCCCGCCCAAACCCTCCGAGCCGCCGCGGACCCAGGTGCGTTCGGCGCTGCGCGAGCGCAAACGGCCCCACCTGGGGTACAAGCTGTCGCCTTCCTGGACCTGGAATGGGCGGCGAACAGGGAGCTGGAAGACCACGAAGGATCAGGCCGACCGTGTCCATCAAGCCTCTAGGCCGCCACCTCGGGCTTGACCGAGACCGGGGCAAAGCGGCCGGGCCGGCCGGCCACACAAAAACAGTAAATACTGCAGGAGGCGTTGCTGCTCTTTGATACCTATCGCATAATATATGGCTTTGTGTCCACTGACCAGCTAAAAGCTCAAGCTCCTTAGGCTCGCCTTCAAAGCCCTCCTCGCCTCCTTTTCTAATTAAGACTTCCTTTCATAAACCGCCTGGGTCTTTACTCCGCCGACAACGCTAAGCTCCCCCAGTCCCGACCCATTCCATTACCCCTCTCCCCCCCCCACCCCGTCCCTTACACGTTCACCGGCCCCGCATCCTGAGGGTCCTTCACATTCCAGGGCTAATTCTTCTTTGTATCTGAACGCACTGAATAAACATAAGGGGATATTCCTCGGCAGCGTTTCACAACAGCTGTGGAGCTGATGATTTTGGGGTTTGAATTCTGGTTTCTCCCCTTCCTATGTACCACCTAGGTTTCTCCATCTAAGAAATGGTAACAAAACCTTCTTTGCAAAGGAAGGAAACCTTCCTTCCATGTTGTGAATATTCAGTAAAACATTTTTTTTTCTGGCATCATAAGGTAGGCCCTCAAAAAGTATGAATTCCCCCTCCCTCTCCAAGAAGCCCTTCCTGCCTGCCAGCCTTCTGTCCCTACCATAATTTTCTACTGTTCATAGCACTTAGCGAGGTCAGTCTCTATGAACCCCAGTTCCCTCATATGTAAGTAGAATGCTAATAATACCTACCTTACAGGGTTGTTGTAGGGATTAAATAAGATGATGTATGTAAAAATTACCTTAGGGCGTCCCTGGTGGCGCAGTGGTTGAGAGTCCGCCTGCCGATGCAGGGGACACGGGTTCGTGCCCCGGTCCGGGAAGATCCCACATGCCGCGGGGCGGCTGGGCCCGTGAGCCATGGCCGCTGAGCCTGCGCGTCCGGAGCCTGTGATCCGCAACGGGAGAGGCCACAACAGTGAGAGGCCCGCGTACCACAAAAAATAAAATAAAATAAAAATTACCTTAAAACCTTTACATGGTTTATCTCCTTTGGAATAAAGCACAACAGACTATACAGCAGCTTGACCTCCAACTGAAACAGTAGGGAAGGGGGCAGGGCACAACCTTTAAAAGAATGACATAGCCATAGGACATGACAAAAACTGGTTAGAACCAACTAGGTCCAAGATGGCGGAAGATTTGACTTCCAGTGGACCTTGAGCCTCATTATATGCTCATTGTAATACATCAGCGGGCTAAATGACACACCCACAGGTGCCATGACAGTTCTGAGGACAACCATAAAAGGTCAAAAAGTGGGCCATGGCCCAATTCCTGGAAATCTCCACCCCTTCCCCAAAATAACTGGAATAATTCTCCCACTAATTGGCCTTTGAAATTACCCAGCCCATAAAAACTAACCACCCCATATTTCGGGGCCTCTCGCCTTCTGAGATGACCCACACTCTTTCTGTGGAGTGTGTTTCTCTCTAAGTAAATTCACTTCTTACCTATCATTTTGTCTCTCACTGAATTCTTTCTGCAAGGAGACATCAAGAACCTGAGCTTCTTTAAGTCCTGAGACCAGGTGTGTGATCTCAGCTAAAAGACCATGGGTTCAGGTCCCAATCTGGGTTCCGGCTGGGTTGAAGTCCCAATCTGAGTTGCATGATTTTACCACCACACTCCCCCAACTCTGCACCCTAGCCTGCTTCCATTTCCTCAAATGCAGGGACATGTCCAGTTTTGCTCACCATTAAATAGGCCTACGTGGTGCCTGATATATAGTTGGTACTTAAATATTTGTTAAATGAAATAATAGAACAGAGTAGGTCCTCTCCTCCCACTTATTTTCTATTAGTGTCTTCTATCTTCTTGTTCTATTTCCCCTAACAGAGTATGAATTTCTTCATTTTCATTTCATAGATGGTGAGGGGTTGGAGTGGACAGCACGTCTATAAGTGATGAAGCACCCTCAGACTCAGATTCCTCATTTGTAAATGAAAATTTTGTGTTTGATTCTCTCCAGACTCCTGTCTAACTCTAAATTCAATCAGTACCCAGCTCCCAAATCTGTAACTCTGTTTCTCTGTTTCTCAGCGTCACATTTCCAACTACCTGCTAGATGTTTCTACTTGAATATATTGTCCTCACTTCTAATTCAACTTGCCTTTGATGGATTCCCACCACCTGCACCCTGTTTCCATGTGTGGTGAATTCTCCCCTGTTGACTGAAAAAAATGCACAACCTAAAAGTTGAGAATTATGTTTTATCTGGCAGACAAAACAGAGGACTTAAGCCCAGGACACAGTCTCAGATTGCTCTGAGAGACTGCTCCAAAGAGGTAAGGGAGAAGCCTCGATATATAGGAGTTTTCACAACAAAGACCAAGTAATCGGAATTTCAAAAGATTAGTGTTAATTAAAGAAAACCAGACATCTCAAGTTAATGAATTTAACACTTTTCTATGTATGGGAAGATGCAATAGTCTGGGCTTACTGAAATCATTTCTTTGATATGTACATCAGCTACCTTGAGCCAGTATCCTGTGTTTTCCCATCCTGAGTCTCCTCAGGTCTCACCTTCCGGCGGTGGGGAGGGACCTGTAATTTGATGGCTGCAACATTCTTTGTTTACTGACATGGCAGCCAACATTTTTCACTCACACCCCCCAACCTTACAAGTCTAGTAGCTGAAACTGAAATGCCAAGTATTTACTCAACCAATCATGAGCACCAGCTGGAAGCTATTGACTCAAAAAAGCAGGCACAGAAAGCTATGCTCCCTGGGTAACTGCAGGAATGCAGCAAGGTAAGCTCCTGGGGCAGTAGTGAGAGTGGTGATGGTGGCTGTGAAATGGTTAATGTGTGTGGAAGGCACAGAACAGGCAAGACTAAAAGAAAGTAACAGGGCTATTAAAGCCTATTTGCTAAAACAAATAATACTATGTGTTATATCCCTACTATGTGATAAGATTGTATTACTTGTTTTATATAAATTGTTTTTAAACCTATCTTCAACACAGCAAAATGTGTGGATTAAGAAATAAGTCCTGAGGAAATTTGCCCAAGATGTCATAGTATTTAATGGTGGAAACCTATCTGGATATAAAGTCATTGGGCAGTAGTTGGAATAATGTATCCCTTACACAAATTAAGAAACTGCTGGAGTACCACTTCTCTTGTGGAGTTGAAAGATATCAATTAGCTAAGTCTTCCTTTTTAGTATGTAGTAAAGGTAATGATGGTTTACAAACTTATTTTATTGGCAATGAGAGAGAGGTGGGGATTGGATGTCACAGAGACATGGTGAGAAAGGATCTGAGATTAAGATACAAGAAATCTAAATGGGTAGGAGTAAGCAAGCGGGGGGAGGGGGGAAGTTACTTAGTATTGATCTAAGCTATATTTTATACAAACCAATTCAGACTTTTCTGAAGTATAAATTGAGCTATATCCTGATTCTGAGAATACATTAAGTAATAAACAATATAAAACAGACCTAGACCTTCTCCCCTCCCCTGAAAAAAAATTCATAAACTAAGTATTGGCAGTGAAGCTGTGTCATCTCGCTTGCATTCTATAAAGTAAAATGAATTCATCTGCAAATATTTATTGATCACCTGTTTGTGCAAGGCACTTTTCTCAGCTGAAGATACAGAATAGGATGGAAGAGGGCCTTGCCCATATGTATAGACAAACAAGGAAAAGGATAAACTTCAGATAGAGTGATGCAGAGACTACTTTAGATTATGTGGACTGGGGAGATCCTCCTGAGGAGGTGACATGCAAGCTAAGATCTGATTAGCAAAAATCAGCTAGCCGTGCAAATCCAATATAAGAGGGAGAAATTCTAGGCAGAGGGACTAGCTGTTGCAAAGGTGAGCACAGGCTTGGTTCTCCCTTGCCCCACCCCCAGGGGGTTAACATTGAAGGTGAAGGAGAGAGTGTAGGAGGTTGAATTGGGAGAGGCAGGGAGGGGCATAATTTATATTTGGTACTTCCATGATGAGAGATACCCATATTTAATTGCATCTAGATTGGTTATGAACAGTGTGCCATAATCACATGAACAGATTTCATTGATATGTATCACCAAATGCAGCAGTGCCAGAATATACTATTCTTCAATTTTAAAGTTTTTCTTGCTTCATATTAATGCAAATGTATTTCTTTTTTTTTCTTAAGTTACATTGTTAGCTCTGAAGAGCACAACAGACACCTATTCCTTACAGTACCTAGTCTAGTGTAATAGTGTAGTAATGAAGCCTCAAATGATGAATCAAGCAGGACTAAGGAGATGGTTTGTGACATTCTAACTCCCATTCTATAGCTCATTCCAATTGGCATCATTCTCCAGGCCACTGGGGTCCCTCCTACCTTGATAATACTTCTGGTCACACAAGATCCAGAACTTTTCCTATCAAAATGTTATCTTGACTTTTAAATTCCAGGTCTCTATTTTTCCACAGTAACCTGCACTCTGGTACTTTAATCTGTGATAATATTTCAATGGGGTTGAAAAACATAAAAGCTCCTTTTCACAGTCAAGCCATTAGACCCTCTGTCTCAGGTCTCTTTCCTAAGCATCTTTCTACTTGCAGGCAGGCTCCAGGGATTTAGCCTGCTTACCTCTCTTCTTGCCAGCAATCATGCATCTACTTTACTTCTAGGCCTGGCTTTGCGAGTGTTTTCTCTTAGATTCCTAGTGAAAAGGCCTGTGGCGATTTAAAAACTATAATTGTTTCTGGATGACTTTATCTTTCCTACATACTTTAGCCTGTCTCAGCAAACCCTCTCCAAACGGGATATGTTACAGGACAAGAGTTTGAGGGAGAACTAAATTAATACTGGCCATGGCCATGTTTGTATTCTTTTTCCTTGGTAGAAGGTAATGGGAATAGCTAGAGTGGCATTAGTTAACTCCAGGAAAGATTTGTAGGTCTAGGGAATAAATGTAAATGACTTACATGTGGATTCCATAATAGCCTCATGTAGACTGTATCTGTGACAAGAAGTCATATTCTTCTAGATATCTGATTCCCCCCACACCAGCTCAAAGGTATATGGAAAGAATGTTATTAGGAGATCACTGATTTACTTCGTTGTGTCTGCCTTCAATAGATAAGACATACAAGCAATAAAAATGCATGTACATTCTCCTGGCTATTCTCTGTAAAGAGGTACAAATAGGCCCAGTGCCAGGAAATGCTACCAGGCATTGTTTTGTCTTTTGAGTAATGCTTCCTACTACTTTTATCATTTACGTAGGTATTCCAATCCAACAATATTAACAAATTTATGTTTTACAATCTTATTGACAAATTAAGAAACAATCCTGCAGTCAACGCCTATGACCTAATTTTTTGTATTTTCCTGTAAGTTAAAAAACATAGGTACCATCTTTGGTACTACTGATGGGGCCAATCTTAGAAACTGTTAAAATCTATAGTGCAAAACAGTTATCAATATATTCAATTACTAAAGACAAGCAGTGACATGAATAACAAGTGCTTTATATTATTGCAAAAAGTGGAATTGAGCAAAGGTGTTCTGTTTAAAAATAAAATTCACAGTTGAACACTGCTTATGTAGACTCAAAGTTACCACTCAGTAGTGCCATCTGTAACAAATTCTTATCTGAAAAATACATACTAAACTACCGAGCTCATTCTGAAACAAATTTGGGATAAAACATACATTCAAACTTGAGTTTAAAATAAATTAAGAGATTCCAATTATTAAGGTTTGAATATCTCTAAGACAAAATAGGGTTTAGAAAACCTAATACTTCTCTCCTTTTATAACATTTAGAGGTCTTAATTTGTTAGCTATTGTAGCATGCTTGTTTATTGGGTATTATGTAATATAGGCCACCACTAATAATTTTGGGGAGCTTTGTGTTCAGTTGATCATGGACATGAATTTTTTATTGTGAACTATCATGCAAGTTACTGCAAATCAAGTTTTTGGAACGAATAAAAAAACTATAATACAAACATTCTTTGTAATAAACGTTTGTATTGTTTTTTGGGACTAGTAATTTAGAGGTATTTGGTTTTCACCTTTGCTGTCTAACAATTTCCAACACCAAGAAGGAGCCAGATCTTAAGTCTACATTCTACTTACCTAGTATGTGGACTCTTGAAGACGAATACCATTGCAGCACTGTGCTCAAAAAGTGTGGGAAAATGGAGCAAAAGCTCAATTCCATTTTTTCCTTGCCTTTAACGATTAGAATTTTCAGTTTGCACTTTTCTGGAGGGATGAACAATATATCCCTCTTATCTACAATGTGTTTGTGATTTGCTAAACAGTTTTTGTTGTGTTTTAAAATTTTTTTGTCTCTTTTTGTTCTATTTAGGAAACAAATTAAGGAAGTTAAGCAGGAGCAAAGGTATAGGATCAGTAGGCAATCATTCCTAAATACATATGTTAACTCCATGTAGAATGCTTGTTGTCTTCATTAGATCGTAAGTTCCAATGAAAGCAGGGGACTGAGAACACACCAAGCCCTGCTGTTTCCCCAGCATATTGCACTTGGTAGAATTCAAATATCTGTTTAATGAATAAAGAACCCTTTCACATTATGAGAAAGCCATCTGCTGCCCTAAAATAACTGATATACTTAGGTAAATTATCTTGGATGTAATTAACTTTCAAGAAAAGCAGGGTATGATATAGTTGACATATAATGAACTATAATTTGTTGTTTGTTGTCCTTGTTCGTCGGTAAATAGCATGATAATGGATAAGTCACTTGAGCTCTCTGGATCTCAGTGAATGAATTTATGAAATTAAGGGACTGGACTAGATGAAACCAGATAGAAAATTCTAAGTCATTTAAGTTTTAAATTGCTTCCCAATTCTGAAATCACTTAGTGAGATTAGGTCAAGACCACAAAACTTTCAGTTCGTAAATAACAGACAAGGAATATTAGAAAATTTAAAATTTTTAATAAATGTGCTTTGTTCACAAAATGTGAAAAAATACAACAAACACAAACATACATTTTCAGGTAAGCCACCTCCCACCACTTGGCAACTACCATATAAACCACTTGATCTAGTCATAATCCTGAAGAAACCAAGCAAATGATCATTTGTTTTTGAAACATCAAATTATTTTGGAGAATACTGTTGTGAATGTGACAGGACGCCCCTTAACTTCTTCATATCCAAACAAAATCATTCTCAAGAGTACCCATACAGTATTAAAGGCTCTAATAACTTCTTGTGTCATTACATATATAATCTGGCACCAAGCCACATGACTGCTTATATTTTAACATTTATATGTTGAATTGGCTTTGGTGGAATACGTATTAGTTTAAATCCTGCGCCAACCTAATTTTGAAGATGAATTTACAGTAGTAACAAATGAGATTTATAAATCCAAACAAATTTATACTAAGTGAGAGTATAGGTTTTTATAAAGAGATTTTTCTTTAAAGTACTACTTAAAATACATCATGCACACTTTGGAGCATAAGCAGAATCAACATCTGTAAACAATCAGAAGAATTTATAGCACCAACATTTTAGCTGTAACACATGGGCTAACTCCAAGGTCATATATCAATACTTACACCAGCCTCTCAAAAGCACTGTTTTCATTTACTTTCAAAGCGCTTTTGTTTGGTATGTTGCTTTTCTTTGCCTTTAAGATAGCATTTAGCCAAATCACAGAAAACGGACCGTATGGTAAAGGAGGTACTAACAACACACATTTTTCTATGTTACCCTGAACACAGTGTTTTTTTTCTTCTTTTGGGCGAGTTACAAGACTTGACCTGTAGTTCTTAATTGGAAAGAAAGTCCTAATTATTCCTTATTATTAAGTAATCTTATGCTATTGAAAGTAAACGAAAAACTTCAAGTTACTTCTGGCATATTTGAGCAACCAATATTTATTGCATTTACTCAACTGACTTTTAGGTTAATTACAGTCTTGTTACTTTCATTAATTTAGAATGTGAAATTTAATTTGAAATATTGGGTATACACACTCAACCATTTATATCTTAAAGGGTAAATTTTTTATTTCTAAATAAAGTTTGACATTCAGAGTTAACTACAGCAATTCACAATAAGCACAAAAACACTTTTATCAGAGTAAAGAAGTTCAGTTTATGAATTTAGGATCAACTATTGAAAATGCAAATTTCCTTTAAAAACGCACACACACAACATTAACCATGAAATCTGAAACTGTGATATTTCAGTGCAAAAACCTCAGTATGAGGTAATTTTAATGTAATAACCACTTGAAAAAAAATCCACACAGTGGCACTCTTAAAAATGATAGTTTACATGACAATTGCTGGCTGACAAGACAATGTGGACTAAATGTTCTTAGCCATTTAAACTAATCTTGTCTTGTTGGACATATATTTCTCCTTAATCATTTGCTTCTGATTCAGAAACACAGAAAGGCATTTATCAATGTGGAAAGGGAAAATTCCCACAGCCAACTAATGGTTTATATATTCAAAGAAAAATTTCTGCTAGGATTTAGATAGAAATTAGAATACCGAAACGTCAAAACCATTTTATGAGATTACCAGCAGAGGGTTAATTTAAAATTTTTCTATATAATTCCAGACTTGTAGTGCAGCACCTCCTAATGGAAAGGTGAGGACCCTATTAAGGTTGGTCTAGGTAGAACATAAGCTCTCTTACAAGTGCAAACCCTTTCACAAATGTGTTTCGGGTCAGTATTGAGTATTATATTGTTCCTTGCTTAAATAGAAAATTTTGTAAATGAAACCTAAATGTAAAAAAGTAAAAGTGAATTCTCACCGTTAAATATACTTTACACCAAGGCCCAAATCAACAAGAAAGATATGAAAACTCTATTTTGGCAATGGTGTTTACTGTACTATGCTAATCAAATTAGAATACATACTTTGGGGGAAATATCTCCCCAATGTCTGATGCTGCCAAATGAGCAAGCAAGAAAGAATAAGAATTATCAATTCCAAGAAGTTTGGGGAATGTTCAATCATCAGACAAAACTGAGCCAAAATGGCTTTCTATAACAGGTAACAATTTAGTTAGAAAAAAGAATAAGTGCATCACAAAACTACTAAACCAATCTATCTCTGTCACATTTAACTTGTGAGTCATCAAAGTGCAATCTACAGCTTTCTACATATCTTAGTTTCTCATTGCAATGGTTTAAAGTCAACACTGAAAAGATGAAAATAAGAAAAATACATAGCAAATTATGCTTCATTTTTCACAATAGCACTAAAGAGAAAAAGGTACCTTTCTATAATATCTTAGTGCTAAATGCTAAAATAACAGTGGTTTCTGCTATGACAGGAGTCACTCTGCATGAAACTTTAAGCTTTCTATATAAGAATAAATTTTAAAATCCAGAAGTAGAAAAAAATAGCAAACTCTGTAAACCTTTGCATTTCTTCTATGCAAAGCAGGTTTTAAGTACTGAGTTCATGTTAGTATTTCTGATTAGTGTAAGCAATTAAGTTTAGGAGTCTGGACTGAAAGGGCCTTTTGCTTTTATATTAACTTAAAAGTAATATGGGATCTTCTAGCTCATAGAAAGGAATAGAGCTGGATTGACTTTCTCCAGAATCTGAGTCGTATGGAGCTTCAGGGAGCTCTGTGAAACCATATGCTAGCTGTTCATCTTCTATATCTGATCGAACGTAGCAGGAAGGGTTAGAATATTCCTCATCTTCTATACTGTTGAAATCTTGAGGAATATATAACATCCCTGGGTAGTTCCTACTAACCAAGTCACTTGTGGTTTTTAGGGAGGTTTTTCTAAATGCCATCAGATGCATATGTGAAAATTTTGAATACTTGAAACGTTTAAAGCCCAGGGACTCTATAGCAATCTTCCAGCTTTTCATCATCATAGCGTGACGGTTCTGATGGGAGGAATCAGGTGTGATGATAAGCAATAAACCATTTAACACTAACAGTTCATGGGCTTTCTTGCAGCAAATCCATCGCTGGTAAGGTGATGGAAAATAGGAAAGAAGGAGAGAGAAAACAACCACATGGAAAAGTTCTCCAGGAAGAGAATCAATAGGGTTTTTTAGCTGCTTCAAAAAGGCATCTATAGCATCCTGTGCAAGCTGGAGTGGTTGCTGAAGCTGCAAATTCAGGAAGTCACATTTATACACACTCTGCAGAAAGGGAAAAACAAGGCATGTTAAGAATTTTAAGATTACCTCCACCTAATTACATACATTTTAAACCAAGCTATTTCATAGCATTTCTATATAATTCAAGCTTTAATTATGTACCTTTCCCTTATAAATATTCCACTTGCACAGACTTATTCAACCAAAACTTTTACTCAGAAAAATCTCAGAGTAATTAAGCCCAAAGAATTTCTAGTCATTATTAAAAAAAAATATTTCTGAGTAACAATTAATTAAGAATTAGAAATAATGTTTAAGTATATATTTTTTAAAAATAATACGGGTTTATTTGAAATTTTATTTGGGTAAGAGCCTACAGGGATGATTTATTTCTAAACTTAGTCATATTTATATTCACTTAAACATTTATAGTTACCAAAAAACAGGTTTACATAAAAATAACTTTAAACAAGAAATACCATGAAATAAAGATGAATCAAAGAAGTCAAAGAGGATAATGAAAGAGTTATAAATGTGTAAAAACAAAATACCAGAACTTTTAAGGTCATGAAAAACATCTTTTCAACCATTAACTTTAACCATCTCAAAAGTAATTTTAATAATATATTGATTCTATTAAAAAGCTGATCTCCGGCTTGAAACAAACTATGTATTAAATTTAATTAACTGAGTCAAATGACCATGAGATACACTACAAGTAAAGAAATAAACAGCACTGTATCATTTGCTGAATATTAAAACTCTATGGAGACCCTCTGCCTCTGCCCTGAAGGGGCTGGATGGGCGAGTTTGGCGCGATGGCTCAATCCTGGGCGGCGGCGGCGGCGGCTGGAGGCGGCAGCGCGTCCTCCTCCCTGTCCCGGCACCGGCGATGACCGGAGCGAGTGGCCGCGGCCCCCGATGAGACTGCTCGCGGGCTGGCTGTCTGAGCCCGGCGTCCGTGTGGCTGGCGCGGAGGATGTGGACCCTGCGGAGCCCGCTCACCCGCTCCCTGTACGTGAACATGACGAGCGGACCGGGGTGGGCTGGCGGCAGCCGAAGGCAGCAGGAAGAACCACCAGTGGTTTGTGTGCAACAGAGAGAAACTATGCGAATCACTCCAGGCTGTCTTTGCTCAGTTACCTTGATCAAGGAACACAGACCTAAACAACAGCACTGAGAAATCGGGCTGGCTATTTATCCAATTATATCACTGTTTTGTGTCATCTGTTTTTAGCCAGTTTATGTCTAGAACATCTATCAATGGGTTGCTAGGAAGAGGCTCAATGTTTGTGTTTTCACCAGATCAGTTTCAGAGACTGCTTAAAATTAATCCAGACTGGAAAACCCACAGATTTCTTGATTTAGTTGCTGGAGATGGAGAAGTCACAAAAATCATGAGCCCTCATTTTGAAGAAATTTATGCCACTGAGCTGTCTGAAACTATAATATGGCAGCCTCAGAAGAAGAAATACAGAGTGCTTGGTAAAAATGAATGGCAGAATACAGGGTTCCAGTATGATATCATCAGCTGCTTGAATTTGCTGGACTGCTGTGATCAACCCCTGACTTTGTTAAAAGATATCAGAAGCGTCTTGGAGCCAACTAGAGGCAGGGTCATCCTTGGTCTGGTCTTACCTTTTCATCCCTATGTGGAAAACATAGATGGCAAGTGGGATAAACCATCAGAAATTTTGAAAATCAAGGGATAGAACTGGGAAGAACAAGTGAATAGTCTGCCTGAAGTTTTCAGAAAAGCTGGTTTTGTTATCGAAGCTTTCACCAGACTGCCATACCTGTGTGAAGGTGACATGTATAAAGACTACTACATTCTGGATGACGCTGTCTTTGTTCTCAAACCAGTATAAACATGTGGAGGTTGAAGTCTTCAGAGTCCACCCCAAGAATGTATGCTCCGGAAGAGGGTCTGTGTTCTCAATTTTGTGAAGGGAGGACATTTGGGGGCTGCCATTCTAAATATCATGCAGGAATTTTAAAAGCCAAAATACGAATTATTTCTTTGTAGTGTGTAAAAAATGTTTTTGAAAAACAAAACCCCAACTCTTTGAGGACTTTTATTAACTCTTTACTCAGTAATGCAGGTCACACTCCGATTATGGGAGATATATGTATTTTTTTGAATTTTTGAATTTTATTTATTTTTTATACAGCAGGTTCTTATTAGTTATCCATTTTATACATATTAGTATATGTCAATCCCAATCTCCCAATTCATCACAGCACTCCCCGCCCCCGGCCACTTTCCCCCCTTGGTGTCCACATGTTTGTTCTCTACATCTGTGTCTCTATTTCTGCCCTGCAAACCGGTTCACCTGGAAGATATTTTTTTTATACTTAATTGCAGGAGGGACTCATTCTCAGGCAAAGCAACAGTCATGACTTCACATGGAACCAATAAATATGGATTGTCTTTAATAAAATGAAGACTGGCAATAAAGCTGTCCATCCAGTTGCAAATACTGGTTACAGGATATAGCCACTGATACTCTTTTACGTTTAGAAATTCTATCATTATTCAAAAAATGTTTTTAATCATGCTAATAAACGTTTTTGGAGATGGAAAAAAAAAACCAGAACTCTGTGGAAATAATCCAGAATAAGAAAGCAGTTTTAAAATTAGATTAAAATTAGTTACCCTTATATACAACAATAGTTAATTAATTATCAAAGATATGAACTAATACCTTAGTCCCTCAATTCTGTTAGTGTGTAGACAAGCTGGTCACATAAGCATCTGGACTATCTATTAGGAAATGCGACACAAAGTTCTACTACGTGGAACTACGCGGAAAAAGATTTTCTTCCTTTTGCTCCTTTTGGGGCAGGGGGATAGCTTTATTGAAGTATAACTGGTGTACAACCTGAAGTATAACTGACACACAAACATTTAAAGTGCACACTTTGGTAAGTTTTAACATTTATACACTCATGAAACCACTACTACAATCAAATTAATGAATAGATCCAACACCTGCCAAAGTTTTCCTGTGCCCCTTATATAATCCCTTCCTTGTACCCTCCCTGTTCTTCCCCTGCCACTAGGCAATCGTTGATGTGACTTCTATCTCTATAGATCAATGGGTATTTTCTAGAATTTTATGTAAGTGGAATAATACAGAATAATGTACTATTTTCATACAGCACAATTATTTTCAGATTAATCCATTTTTTTGCTTGTATTGATAGTTTATTCCTTTTTAATTGCTGAGGTAGGCTACTATATTAAGATATACCACACTTCGTTTATCCATATACCTTTCATAGATAACTTGGTTGTTTCTAGTTTTTGGCTATTACAACTAGAGCTGCTTATGAGCATTCCTGTTTGTCTTTGAATGAACATGTTTCATTTGTCTTGGGCAAATACTGAGGAAAGGGGTGGCTGGATCATACAGTTCGTGCATGTTTAACTTTTAAAGAAACTTCAAAACTATTTTCAAAAGCACTTATACTGAGTTTTACATTTCTACCAGGAGTTTATTGCAGTTCCAGTTCCTCCAAATCCTCATCAACACTTGGAATGGCCAGGCTTTTAAATTTTAATCATAGTCACAGGTGTGTAGTAGTATATTGAAGTTTTAATTTGGATTTTCCTAATGAGTAGTAATGTTTACCTGAGTATCTTCTTTGGTGAAGTGTTTGTTCAATTTTTTTGCATAGTGAAAAATGATTGGGTCGTTTTAAATGTTAAAAACCTATTTTCTTTTTTTTTTTAATAAATTTATTTTATTTAATTAATTAATTTATTTTTGGCTGCGTTGGGTCTTCGTTTCTGCGCGAGGACTTTCTCTAGTTGCGGCGAGCGGGGGCCACCCCTCATCGCGGTGCACGGGCCTCTCACTGCTGTGGCCTCTCCCGCTGCGGAGCACAGGCTCCGGACACGCAGGCCCAGCAGCCATGGCCCGCGGGCCCAGTCGCTCCGCGGATGTGGGATCCTCCCGGACCAGGGCTCGAACCCGCGTCCCCTGCATCGGCAGGCAGACTCCCAACCACTGCGCCACCGGGGAAGCCCCAAAAACCTATTTTCTTATTGAATTTTGAAAGTTCTTTATTCTTCATTCAAGTCCTTAATCTGATATATAACTTGAAAATATTTCTCTCAGATTATGGCTTGTCTTTTCATTCTTTTAACAATGTCTTCTTTTTTAATTGAAATATGGTTAATTTATAATATTAGTTTCAGGTGTATAGCCCAGTGATTCAGTATTTTTAGAGATTATACTCCATTAAAGTTATTATGAAATGGCTATATTCCAGAGTGCTGTACAATATATCCTTGTTGCTTATCAATTTTATACACAGTAGTTTGTACCTATTAATCACATACTCCTATCTTGCCCTTCTTCCCTTCCCTCTTCCCCACTGGTAACACTAGTTTGTTTTCTATATCTGTGAGTCTGTTTCTGTTTTACTATACATTCATTTGTTTTATCTTTTAGATTCCACATATAAGTGATATCATATAGTATTTATCTTTGTCTGACTTATTTTACTAAGCATAATATTCTCTAGTTCCAACCATGTTTTTGCAAATGGCAGAAATTTCATTCTTTTTTATGGCAGAGTAAGGTTCCATTGTGTGTGTATGTATGTGTATATACCTGTATGTATATATATGTGTATGTATTTTCTTTATCCATCCGTTGATGACACTTAGGTTGCTTTCTTATCTCAGCTATTGTAAATAACGCTGCTATGAAAACAAGGGTGCATTTATCTTTTTGAATTACTGTTTTCATTTTCTTCTAATATATACCCAGGAGTAAAACTGCTGGATCATATGGTTATCTATTTTTAGTTTATTGAAGAACCTCTATATTATTTTCCTTAGTAGCTGCACCAATTTACATTCCCACCAACAGTGTACAAGGGTTCCCTTTTCTCCACATCTTCTCCAACATTTGTTATTTGCAGACTTTGAGGACAGCCATTCTGAGGTATAAGGTGATATCTCTTTGTTGTTTTGATTTGCATTTCTCTAAATTAGCAGTGTTGAGCATCTTTTCATGTTCCTATTAGCCATCTGTATGTCTTCTTTGGAAAAATGTCTATTCATGTGTTCAGCCCATTTTTCGACTGGGTTGTTTGTTCTGTTGATATTGAATTGTATGAGTTGTTATTATATTTTGATATTAACCCCTTGTCAGTCATATCATTTGCAAATATTTCCACCCATTCTGTGGGTTGTCTTTTTGTATTGTCGATGGCTTCCTTAGCTGTGCAAAAGATTTTAAGTTTAATTAGGTCCCATTTGTTTATTACTGCTTTTATTTCTTTTGTCCTAGGAGACAGATCTGAAAAAATATTGTTACAATTTATGTCAGAGTGTTCTGCCTATGTTCTCTTCCAGGAGCTTTATGGTATCATGTCTTATGTTTAAGTCTTTAAGCCATTTTGAGTTTATTTTTGTGCATGGTGTGAGGGCGTGTTCTAACTTCATTGGCTTACATTCAGCTGTCCAATCTTACCAGCACCACTTGCTGAAGAGACTGTCTTTTGCCCACTTTATATTCTTGTCTCCTTTGTCATAGATTAATTGACCATAGGTGTGTGGGTTTATTTCTGGGCTCTCTATTTTGTTCCGTTGATCTATGTGTCTGTTTTTGTGCCAGTACCATGCTGTTTTGAATACTGTAGCTTTGTAGTATAGTCTAAAGCCAGGGAGCGTGATATCTCCAGTTTTGTTTTTGTTTCTTTTTTCAAGACTGCTTTGGCAACTTGGGGTCTTTTGTGATTCTATATGAATTTTAGGATTAATTGTTTTAATTCTGTGAAAAATGTCATGGGTATTTTGATATGGATTGCATTAAATCTGTAGTTTGCTTTGGGTAGTATGGCCCTTTTAACAACCTTAATTCTTCCAATACAAGAGCACAGGATATACTTCCAAGTTTATGTGTCATCTTCACTTTCCTTCATCAATTTTTTATAGTTTTCAAAGTATAGGTCTTTCACCTCCTTGGTTGAGTATATTCCTAGGTATTTTATTCCTTTTGATGTGATTTTTAAATGGGACTTTTTTTTTTACTTTCACTTTCCAATAGTTCATTACTAGTGTATGGAAAAGCATAAGATTTCTGTATATTAACCTTATATCCTGCAACTTTACTAAATTCATGTATTAGTTCTAATAGTTTTTTGGTGGAGACTTCAGAGTTTTCTATATAAACTATCATGTCATCTGCAAGTAATGACAGTTTTACTTCTTCCCTTTCAACATGGATGCATTTTATTTCCTTTTCTTGCCTGACTGCTGTGGCTAGGACTTCCACTACTATGATAAATAGAAGTGTGAGAGTGGGCGTCCTTGTTTAGTTACTGAATTTAGAGGAAAGGCTTTTAGCTATTCACAGTTGAGTATGAAGTTAGCTGTGGGTTTGTCATAAGTGGTCTTTATTATGTTGAGAAATGTTCCCTCTATACCAACTATGATGACAGTTTTTATCACGAATGGATGTTAAATTTTGTTAGATGCTTTTTGTGTCTATTGAGATGATCATGTGACTTTTATCCTTTTGTTAATGTGGTGTATCACATTAATTTGCAAATATTGAAACATCTTTGCATCCCTGGACTATATCCCACTTGATGATAGTGTATGATCTTTTTAATGTATTGTTGTTGGATTTGGTTAGTTAATATTTTGTTGAGGATTTTTGCATTTATTTTCATCAAAGATATTGGCCTGCAATTTTCTTTTTTGTAGTGTCTTTGCTGTTTTTGGTATCAAGGTAGTGGTGGCTTGTAGAATGAATTTCAGAGTGTTCTGTCCTTTTCAATATTATGGACTAGTTTGAAGAGGAAAGGTATTAGCTCTTCTTTGTATGTTTGGCAGAATTCCTCTGTGAAGCTATCCAGTCCTGGACTTTTGTTTGCTGGGCGTTCTTTTAAATTACAAATTCAGTTAAACTACCAGTGATCAGTCTGTTCAAATTGTGTTTATTCTTGATTCAGTCTTGGCAGGTTGTATGTTTCTAGAAATTTATCCATTTCTTCTAGATTGTCCAATTTGTTGGCATATAACTGTTCATAGTATTATTATTTTTTTTTTTGGTATCTCTGTGGTATCAGTTGTTATTTCTCCTCTTTCGTTTCTTATTTTGTTAATTTGGGTTCTCTTCTTTTCTTGGGTGACCCTAGCTAAAAGTTTATCAATTTTGTTTGTCTTCTCAAAAACCAGCTCTTAGTTTCATCGATCTTTTCCATTATTTTTGGCGGTCTCTATTTTATTTATTTCCTCTCTGATCTTTATTATTTCCTTCCTCCTGCTGACTTTGGGCTTTGTTCTTCCTTTTCTAATTCCTTTAGGTGGTCCACGATTAGGTTGTTTGAGATTTTTTTTCTTGAGGAAGGCCTGTATTGTGATAAACTTCCCTCTTAGAATTGCTTTTGCATCCAACAGATTTTGGGAAGTTGTGTTTCAGTTTCCATTTGTCTTGAGGTATTTTCTGATTTCCTCTTAGATTTCTTAATTGAACCATTGTTTTTTTTAGTAGCATGTTGTTTTAGTCTCCCTGTTTGTTCTTTTCCCATTTTTCTTCCTGTAACTGATTTCTAGTGTCATACTGTTGTGGCTGGAAAAAATGCTTGATAGAATTTCTATTCTCTTAAATTTGTTGAGACTCGTTTTGTGGCCTAGCATGTGATCGATCCTAGAGAACATTACACATGCACTTGAAAAGAATGTGTATTTTGCTGTTTTGTGATGGAATGTCCTGTAGATATCTATTAAGTCCAACTGGTCCATTCTGTCATTTAAGACCACTGTTACCTTATTTTTTTCCTATCTGGGTGATCTGTCCATTGATGTCAGTAAGGTGTTAAATTCCCCTACTATTATTGTATTCTTGTCAATTTCTCCCTTTATGTCTGTTAGTTATTTGCTTTATATATTTAGGTGCCCTTTTGTTGGATGTATATATGTTAATGAGTGTAAAACTTCTTATAGTGATCCCTTTATCATTATATGCCTTTCTTTGTCTTTTGTTATACACTCTGTTAAATTCTATTTTGTCTAATATGAGTATTGCTACCCCCACTTTCTTGTCATTGTATGAAATATCTTTTCCATCCTCTCACTTTCATTCTGTGTGTATCTTTAGCTCTGAAGTGAGTCTCTTATAGGTAGCATATAGATGGGTCTTGTTTTTTAGGCCAATCAACCACTCTATGTCTTTTGATAGGAACATTTAGTGTATTGGCATTAAACTGATTATTGATAGGTATGTACTTATTGCCATTTTATTACTTGTTTTCTGGCTGTTTTTGTAGCTTTGTTCTTTTCTTCTTTTGTTTCTTCCCTTGTGGTTTGATGAACTTTCTTTAGTAGTAAGCTTGTGTTCCTTTCTTTTTAATTTTTGTCTATCTATTTTAAGTTTTTTTATTTGTGGTTACCACAGTGTTCATATGTATTGACCTATAATATAAATACTTATTTTGAACTTACAGTCATTTAAGTTCAAACACATTCTAAAAGATCTACATTTTTAATTCCCCTCCTATTTGTGTTTTGACGTCATATTTTACATCTGCATGATTCTCCCTTAACTGTTTATTGCAGTTACAGTTGCTTTCACAATTGATTCTCTGTCTTTACTATATATTTCCCTTTCCTAATGGGATCTTCCCTTTCCTGTAGATCCTTACTTCTTTCCACTTAGAGAAGAGCCTTTAACATTTCTTTTAGGGTAGGCTTAGTACTGATAAACTATTTTTTGCTTGTCTGGGAAGTTCTTTATCTCGCTTTCTATTCTTTTTCTTTTCTTTTAAAAAATTTTTAATACAGCAGGTTCTTATCCCTTTCTATTCTAAATAATCGTTTTGCTGGGTATCCTAGTTTGCAGGTTTCCCCTTTCAGCATTTTGAATATATCATGCCACTCCCTTCTGGCCTGCAAAATTTCTGCAGAGAAATCAGCTGATGGCCTTACAGGAATTCCCTTGTATATGACTCTTTGTTTTTCTCTTGCTGTCTTTAAATTTGCCATTTCTATTATGCTATGTCTTGATATGGGTCTGTTTGGGTTCATCTTTTTGGGACCCTCTGTGCTTCCTGTACCTAGATATGAGTTTTTTCTCTTTCAGGTTTGGGAAGTTTCCAGCCATAATTTTCTCAAATACATTTTTGATCCTCTTCTCTCTTCTCCCTCTGGGACCCGTTTAGCCCTATTTGTGGACTCTCTGTTATATTTCATTGATAATCTTGACACTAATACCACACTGTTTTCATTACTATAACTTTAAAATAAATTTTGAAACTCTCCAACACTATCCTTTTAAAAAGTTGTTATTCTAGGACCTTTGGATTTCCACACAAATTTTAGAATACATTTTTCAATTTCTACAAAAAAACCTGCTAGAATTTTTATCAGGATTGCACTGTATCTATAGATCAATTTTGGGAAAATTGATGTGTTAAAGATTTTGAGTTTTTCCACCAATAAATACAGTATATATCTCTACTCATTTAGGTCTTCTTTACTTTCTCTTGATAATTTATAGTTTTCAATATACAGGTTTGCCATATATTTGTCAGCTTTATATTTCATATAAATATATGTTCATATATTAAATACTTCATATTTCTGATGCTATTATAAATGGTACTATTTTTAATTTCTAGTTGATTGTGGCTAGTATATATGAATTGATTTTTATATGTTAATCTTATATCCTGCAACCTTGTTAAACTCACTTACTGGCTCTAGTAGCTTCTCTGTAGATTCCACAGAATAATGTAATAGATGATCAATGTCATCTGTGAACAAAGACAGTTTTACGTCTTATTTTCCAATCTGGATGCCTATCATTGCTTTTTCTTGCTTTCCTGCACTGGTAAAAACCTCTAGAGAATGCTGAATAGAGATGGTGAGAGTAACCTTATCTTGTTCTTTTTTCAGTTTTTATTGGAAAAACATTTTTCTTTCACTGTTAAGTATGATGTTAGCTGTAGGTTTCTTTTTTAGTGTATTACTGTGATGAAAAGAATAAGTGGAGTTTTTTTATGGCATATGTAATTTTATTTTTAACCATTTTTAAACTGAAGTATAGTTAATTTACAATGTTGTGTTAGTTTCAGGTGTACAGCAAAGTGATTCATTTATATATATATTCTTCAGATTCTTTTCCATTATAGATTATTGCAAGATACTGAGTAGAGTTCCTTGTGCTATACAGTAGGTCTTCGTTGTTTATCTATTTTCTATATAGTAATGTGTATATGTTAATCCCAAACTCCTAACTTATCTCGCCACCAAACCCGTCCCCCACTATCCCATTTGGTAACCATACATTTGTATTCTGTCTGTGAGTCTGTTTCTGTTGTGTAAATAAGTTCACTTGTATCATTATTTTTAAAGATTCTACATATAAGTGATACCATATGCTATTTATCTTTCTCTGTCTGACTTCATTTAATATGATAATCTCTAGGTCTGTCCATTTTGCCACAAATGGCATTATTTCATTCTTTGTTATGGCTGAGTAATATTTCATTGTGTATATATACCACATCTTCTTTATCCATTCATCTGTTGATGGACAGTTAGGTTGCTTCCATGTCTTGGCTATTGTAAATAGTGCTGCTATGAACACTGAGGTGTATGTATCTTTTCAAATTGGAGTATTCTCCAGATATATGCCCAGGAGTGGGATTGCAGGATCATATGGTAACTCTATTTTTAGTTTTTTAAGGAACCTCTATACTGTTCTCCATAGTGGCTGCACCAATTTACATTCCCATCAACAGTGTAAGTGGGTTCCTTTTTCTCCGCACCCTCTCCAATATTTATTATTTGTAGACTTTTTAACGATGGCCATTCTGACTGGTGTGAGGTGATGCCTCACTGTAGTTTTGATTTGCATTTCTCTAATACTTAGTGATACTGATCATCTTTTCATGTGCCTGTTGGCCATTCATATGTCTTCTTTGAAGAAATGTCTATTTAGGTCTCCTGCCCATTTTTGATTGGGTTGTTTTTTTGATAATAAGCTGTATGAGCTGTTTGTATATTTTGGAGATTAATCCCTTATTGGTAGCATTGTTTGCAAATATTTTCTCCCAGTCTGTAGGTTGTGTCTTTTTGTTTTGTTGATGGTTTCCTTTGCTGTGCAGAAGCTTTTAAGTTTAATTAGGTCCCATTTGTTTATTTCTCTTTTTATTTCCATTACTCTAGGAGACAGATCAAAAAACAAATATTGTTGCGATTTATGTCAGAGTGTTCTGCCTGTGTTTTCCTCTAAGTGTTTTATAGTATCTGGTCTTATATTTAGGTCTTTAATCCATTTTGAGTAGATTTTTGTATAGGTGTTATAGATTATTTTTTTTTAACATTAAACCAATCTTATACTCCTAGAATAAATCAAACTTAGCCATGATTTATTATCCCTTTTGAAATACTGTTGGGTTCAATATGCTAGAATTTTGTAGACAACTTTTCTATGTTTATGATGGATATGGTCTATAAGTTGTTGTTGTTGTTGTTGTTCTGTAATGTCTCTGGTTTTGGTATTGGGGTAATGGCCTCATAGAATAAGTTGGGAAGTGAAGCCATTTGAGCCTGGGATTTTCTTTGTGGGAAAGTTTTTAACTGCCAATTCAAATTTCTTTAATACATTTAGGGCTACTGAGGTTATGTATTTCTTCATGAGTGAGCTTTGGCAGTATGTGTCTTCCAAGGAGTTTGACCATTTCACTTAAGTTGTGGAATTTATTGGCATAAAATTTTTTGTAATATTTATTTTCCTTTCTTTTAATATTGGTAAAATATACATGATATCACACCTTTCTCTTTATTTCCTAATCAGTATGGCTAGTGATTTATAAATTTTATTGATCTTCTCAAAGAGGTAGTGTTTGCTTTCATTAGTTTTTCCCTACTATTTTCTGAAGGTTTTCTATTTCATTAATTTCTCCTGTAATCTTTATTATTTTCTTTCTTGTATTTTAGATTTAATGTGGGTTTGTTTTTTTTCCTAGTTGGAAAGTTGATGTCATTACTTTGAGACCTTTCTTATTTTTCTAATAAAGGTGTTTACTATTGTAAAATTTCCTCTAAGTACTATTTTAGTGATTTTAGTGGCATCCTATGCATATCTTATGTTTTTGATATCATATGTTTTTATTTATCTTCATTTGAAAATATGGTCTAGGGCTTCCCTGGTGGCGCAGTGGTTGAGAGTCCACCTGCCAATGCAGGGGACACAGGTTCGTGCCCCGGTCCGGGAAGATCCCACATGCCACAGAGCGCCTAGGCCCGTGAGCCATGGCCGCTGAGACTGCACGTCCGGAGCCTGTGCTCCGCAACGGGAGAGGCCACAACAGTGAGAGGCCTGCATACTGCAAAAAAAAAAAAAAAAGAAGAAAAGAAAATATGGTCTAACTTTCCTTGTGAGTTCTTCTTTGACCAATGTTCTAATTGTTCCATCAATTATTGAGAGAGGGGTAATGAAATCTTCAACTATAATTTTATAAATGTCTATTCGTAATTGCTACCTTATCAGTTTTTGGTTTACGTATTTTGAAGCTCTGTTATTAGATGCATATATACTGAGGATTGTTTTGTACTCTTGATGAATTGACCTTTTTATCATTATGAAATGGCCATCTTTACTGCTGGTAATATTGCTCTGACATCTACTTTGTCTGACTGTAATAGTGCCACAGTGTCTTTCTTTTACACATCCTATTTTGTGTGTTTATAATTGAAGTGCATTTCTTATAGGCAGCATATATTTGAGTTTTGCTTTTTTTAATCCAATCTGACAATTTCCACCTTTTAATTGGGGGTATTTAGGCCATATCTATTTAATGTAATTATTGGTAAACTTAAGTTTAAATGTATGCTCTTGCTATTTATTTTCTATGTTTCCCATCTGTTCATTGTTTCCTTCCCTTTTCTGCCATCTTTTGGATTAAAGAAATTTCTTTGTAATTCTATTTTATCTCCTTTGCTGGCTTATTAGCTGTAACTCTTTATTTTACTGGTTGCTTTAGAATTTATAGTCTACATCTTTAACCTATCATAGTCTACCTTCAAATAGTATTTTACCACTTTATATATATTATAAAAACCTATTACTATACATATAGTATATTTCCCTTTCTCCCCTCTTGTGCTATTGTTATCATACATTTTATTTTTATATAGATTATAAACTCTACATTACAACTGACTCTTGAACAACACGAGTTTGAACTGCACAGGTCCAATTATACATGGATTTTTCCAAGAAATATACAGTTAGTCCTCTGTATCTGTGGACATGGAACCCAGGGATATGAAGAGCCAACTCTAGGACCTGAGCATCCACAGACTTTGATATCTGTGGTGTGGTGGGCTGTCCTGGAACAATTCCCCTGGGTGCTAAGGGTCAGCTCTACTATTAGTTAGCTTTTATCAAGTTCAGAAAAATTCTGACCATTATTTCTTTCATTCCTTTCTTGGGGGGGCTCCAATTATGCTTACATTTGGCCATTTGAAATTAACTCACTGCTTGCTGATGCTTTTCCATTAAAAAAAAAATCTCAGTTTAATTTTGGGTAGTTTCTATTGCCATGTCCTCAGTTTAACTTTTCTTCTTCAATATCTAATGTAGCGTTAATCCCATTTAGTACTTGTTTCATATCATAGATCATAGTATCCGTCTCCAGAAGTTAGATTTGGGTTTTTTAAATTATCTTCCATGTCTCTACTTTACTTTTTGTTCATACAGAATACAGTCATAATGTCCCTATCTTAATGTCCTTGTTTCCGAATTTTAACATCTGTGTCAGTTCACAGTTGGTCTGTGCTGGATGACTGACCTCCTCATTGTGGGTCCTATTTTCTTGCTTCTTTACTTGGCTGATTACTTTTTTATTGGATGCTAGGCATGGTGAACTTTACTTTGCTGCGTCCTGGATGACTTGGTATTGCTATAAATATTCTAACTTTGCTCTAGGATGTAGTTAAATTATCTGGAGACAGTTTGATCTTTTTGGTTTTTGTTTCAGGATTTGCTAGGTGGGACTACAGCAGCCTTCAGTCTAAGGCTAATTATTCTCCACTACTGATGCAAGGCTTTTCTGTGAACTCTACCCAGGCTACTGTGATTCTTGAGGTTTCCAGTGTGGCTGGTGGGAACGGGTGCTACTTCCAGCCTGTGTGAGTGTGCTGGGCACTATAACCTCTAGATCTTTGAGGTGGTACTTCCTCCAGTCTCATGTAGTTTTCTCACAGATGTGTACTGATAAGTACTCAGCTGAGTACTCAGGGAGGATTCTTTGCAGACCCCTGGAGTTTTCTCTCTGTGTAGCTCTCATATCTTTGGTACTTTGTCCATGAGCCTTAGCTGTCTTGGTCTCTCAGGACTCTCACCTCTGCTTCTACAACTCAGTACCAGCTGGACTCTGCTTGGGATCCCCTGTTTGTGCCACACGTTGGAAACTCTCTGAAGGCTGTATGCTGGTGCAACCATATGGCTCATCTCATTTGTTTTCCATCTCTTGGGGATCACTGTCCTTCATTACCTGATGTCCAGTGTCTTGTATATTATTTTGAATATTTTGTCCACTTTTTAGTTGCTGCAGGCAGGGGGAAAGTGGATCAGTCTGGTCCTTGTCACTCCATCTCGACTGGAAGTATAAGTTTCTTCCCTTTGTTTTAAAATTAGTTATAGGGTTCTGGAACTATCAAAGTCAGAGTCTACTACTGAACTCATGTATAGTAGTTCTTTTGCCTATCTAATGGCTTTACAGTTGAAAATTTATAGCCCTATATATAAATAAGCTTAATATTTTAATATTTGAGCCTTAGGTTTAGATCAAATGGTCATCATGTCTTACCAGTCCTTGAAGGACATCTCTAATGTGTGTCTTGAGGAAGGAAGGGGAGAGAATCCATGTACAAATCCACCTGCACTTTAAAACTATAGCTTCTAATGGCCCAGGAATTCTCTGCAGTGGTAAGCTAAGAACAGCTGTTTTACCGTACAGCAAGTATCTGTCTACCTTTAGGAGATAATAGTAACGCTTTCAGCATTTTCTTATTCGTCAGTGTTAGTCACATAGATTCAATATAGACAGTCAAGCTCATAAAAATTAAAGAATAAATTCATATGAAAGTTGACTCTTCATGCAGGAACTTTTTTCAATAATAACAGCAAACATTTCTTTAGCACTCACTATATAACAGGTGCTTTGTTAGGTGCTTTAAATACTTTTTCTCAAGTAAACACGACAACAATCTTATAAGGTATAGTCCATTACAAACCCCACTGCACAGACGAGAAAACTGAGGCTCAGAGAGTCAAATCAGAGAGTCAAATCAAGGTTGAAAATAAGATTTCATTCTTTTATTCAACAAGTATTTAATGAGTACTTAGTATGCCAGGCACTCTTCTAGGTACTGGGAATATAGCAGTGGAGGAAAAAAATCTCTGAGCCTGAGTTTATACTCTACCACAATCTCTTTATAGCAATAAAAATTTGTAAAAAAATTTTTGTGTCTGGTACCATATCAGAAGTATAATGGCAAATGTTATAAACTTATGTCATTGAGGGGAAAAAAAATCTAATTTTAAAAGCAGAGGAAACATTCTTTGTAAAGTTGTTTAATCTACTAAGTACAAATAGCTGGGATTTAATAAAGTTTTGGCTGTCTCCAAAGCCCTTGCTCTTTCCACTATTCCATAATAGCTCTACATCAGAGTACATTTCAGAAAGAGATGCATTAAAAAATAAAATAAGGAATCTTTGCAACTTACTTAAGTTTCTTGATTGAAATGACAGATGATAAACAGGGAACAAAACAAAATGAAGACAAATATGGTATTGGTCAAATTAATATTAGTTAACTAAATGCTCAAATTTTCACAAAATATACTTTTAGTTTTGAACAGAAATAGTCTCTTATCAACTTGTACACAAGAAATATATTTGCTATTTCAGGAGTGTAAAGACAGTGCTTTCCTTTGTATATATATATGTAAAATATTCATCTCAAAACAAACAGAACTATGCATACCTCTACAGCAGGTACGATGTCTATGCCAACAGTTAGAAATTCTTCAAACTTCAGAAATGGGTTAAAGCAGCTGCCAACATCAAGTAATCTGATCTTTCCTGAGGTTTGTAGCAACCTAAAAATAGATTATTTTCATTATGCTTTTTATAAGATGAAATAAAATATAAGAAAAATTCAAACATTTGAGAATAAAAAAAATCATATAGATTATTGGCTCTCTTTTTGGTCTCATGATCCCTTTACATGTTTAAAAATTACTGAGGGCCTAAAAGAGCTCTTTTGTTTATGCAGGTTCTATCAATAATACCATATTTGAAATTAAAACTGAATGGTTTAAAAACATCAATTCATTTATAAAACAATAACACTATAGTATATGCTAATGTAAATTATACTTTCTAATGAAAATCTAGATTAGAAAGATAGTAAAAATGAGTTACTGTTTTACATTTTTTCAAGTCTCTCTAATGTTGGGCTTAATAGAAGACAGATGGATTCGCATGTCTGCTTTGCATTCAAGCTGTTGCAACATCACATGCCATGAAGTTTCTAGAAAACTCAACCGTACACTCAAGAGAGGATAAGAGTAGAAAAAGCAAACGATATTTTAGTATTATGATGAAAATAATTTCCTCCCCACAGAGACCCTAGAAGGGTCTCAGATCCCCAGACCACACTTTGAAAACTGTCTTTGTAGATGAAAGAATCCATTCACAAATTAATTCTCAGTAGTCAATATAATGATGTCTTTGGACTTTAATTTGTCTCAATGATTTAAAAGGACCAAAGAGCAAAGCAATGATAGGATAGTATTTCTTAAGTTATGAAAAATTTTATTTTGTTCAGGAGCGTTCCTTGTGTCCAAAAGTAGTAGGAAAAAAGAAGGTAAACAAAACCGGACATGACCATTAAAGTTAGTCAAATGCAACTATTGATAATACGGATCTACATAGCGGCAAATAAGGATGAAGGAAAACAGTGGATTTTTGTTGGTCTGAAGCCTATAGTCCTAGTGTTCAGACAGTAAAGCAATAATAAAAACCAACTTAAGACATATGCCATTTTATTGATATTAAGACAATTTTGCTGAAAAAAATTATGAGTAGACACTGGAAACATAAAGGAAAGAAATATAGTGAAATAACTGGGTAAAAACAGAATCTTGGTTCTTTAAAGCCTATAGGGCAGAGAAAATCTGCCCAGCTTCTGTTCCTTTTACCTCAGCTAGCATATTGCCATAGTGTCCATTAGAGAGGTGTTAAACTACAGACTGTAGTTAAGCTCCTGGAAAAGGCACTGTAAGTCAAAATAAAATAATATAATCTAAAGTTGATTTTTTTTTCAGAAAAGGAATGCAATAAATAGGGGTTACATTTTTTACTAAGAGCCTGATGTCCTAACATGTTATAGAAATGACCATAATCACCATTTGATTATAAATAAACTGTATACAGGACCTGTTTAATATAGTACATGGCATTTTATAGTACCATAAAAACAATATGAACCAATTAAAAGATTTTTGTCAACAAAATTTTATTTAAGAACTCATCCAAAGAAGGGGTTATGAGGGTATAAGGAAATAAAAGGAATACCTAGAAACTCCCTCAGCAACAAGAGCTGATCCTAGGGCTCAAAAGGTAATTTTCTGTACTGCAGCCAAATCAGGAAGTAGATTATTATGTAGTTTGGGTGATGTGTATAACAAATAATCATCTGTAAAGTTGAATTAAGTTTAGTGATACTTGAAATATCACAATACACTAGCTCTAAGGAAGAAGGAGGCCAGCGAACTACTGTGGTATAGGTTCCAAGTTGCTAAACAGAGCAAAAGATCCAGTAGATAGGTACCTTGAAATGCCTGGCATATAGCTGACATTCACTGCTAAATTAACAAATTTGAATACTCAAATCATAACCAGTTTGAATAAATGAATCTATAACAACATGTAATACTAAGTACACTACTAGATTGCCATTCTAATCCTTATGTGGGGCTATGGTTAAGAACAAGAGTTCTGGAATCAGAGAGACTAAAATCAAAACCTGATTCTGCCCTTTACCTGTGTGAAATGGGGACAACAATGGTACCCACACTCAAGAGTCGTTTCTAGGATTAAATGAGATAATGCGTTTATAATTCTTGCCCTAATATCTGGTACATGATAAACGCTCAAAAAGTGGTAGATATCATTGTTAGCTATTAATATCATGTTATATATAAAATCTTTTGTGGTTTGTCCACTAATGATCTTCCTGAACATGGTAAAAGCAGAATACTGGTAGACTCTAGTAAATTGGGTAACAAAAAATTCCTGATGGTCTTTAAAAAAGTGCTTCTTAGAAATTAACCTTTCTACCTGGATGGAGTATTCCAAATCATTCAACTTAATTCAACTTTAAAATATAATTACCAATAACTTAATATCATGGATTAACTTAATAACATTAACTCTCAGTAATACATTTAATCCATTTCAAATTCTTTGGTTGAGCTCTGTAATTTTTTTTGCATCAAACATATATTTAGTTTAAAGACTAATCACAAAGTGAACAGAACATCCAAGTAGTTATCACCCAGGTCAAGAAATAACACATTGCCTGCACCGTAGAAACAGGATCCTCCCTGATGACATCCCCTACCCCTTTCTGTAATGGTAGCCACTATCCTGATTTTAGTGATAATCGTTCCCTTGATTTCCTTTTATAGTCTTGCTATCTATGACTGAATGTCTTCTGAATAACATAGTTTAGTTTTACACTACACATTTGCTTTTGTGACTTTCTTCTTTCATTTAATATTAAGTTTGTGAGTGTCATTTGTGTTTCTGTAGTTAATTCATGTACATGGCTGTGTGATAGTACCTTTATACAACACATCCCATTGTGATTTTGATTAGCGTGGCACTGAATCTAAAGATCATTTGGGAGAATTAACGTCTTTACAATATGGACTCTTAATCCATGGACATGGCATAGTTCTCCATCTATTTAGTTCCTCATTGTCTCTCAATAGCTTTAATAATTTCTCTTAAAAGGTCCCATGTATATTTTGTTGGATTTGTATTTCTTGTTAACTCATATTTTTTGGTGCTTTTCCCCTATGGATAAACCTTGTTATTTTTTAAAATTTGATTTTCCATTGTTGGTTACAGAAATGCAATTCAGTTTTGTACAATGATTTGTATCCAGCAACATTACTAAATTCCTGTTATCTCAACTGCTTATCTGTATATTATTTTGGGTATTCTAGTCTAGGTACGTAGTTACATAATCTGTGAAAAATAATATTATTTCTTCTTTTCTTATCTATCCATCCACCCACCCATCCATCTATTTTTTGCCTCGCTGCTTTGCCCAGGACTTCTAATACAATATTAAACAGGACTAATACAAGCAGGTACTATTTTGTTTCCAGTCTCAGAGGGAACATTAAGTATAATGTTCACCATTAATGTATAACTCACCGTTAAATATAATGACTGTTGCAGGTTTTATATAGAATCCTTGATAAAGCTGATGAAGCTACTTTTATATTTTGCTAGCTCCTTTTAAAAAAAATTTCACACAAATCTATGTTAGATTTTATCAAATGTACTCAGCTACTGAGATATGACTTTTCTTTGATCTGTTTATGTGATACAGTATACTCATTAATTCTGTAGTGTTAAATCAATCTTGCCTTATTGGGAAGAATCTAATTTGGTTTTGATAAATTACTGTCTTCATAACTTAAAGGATTTGTTTTATATATGTATATATAGTTGGTTCTATTTGTGATGGGTCTGGTCTATAAAGTCACCACAATCACCAAACCATGCTCCTAAGGGAAATACAAGACTAGGCCTCTGGTTACAATACTTTCAACACCAGAGCTAACACATAACCTGGATTTATGTGTATTTCTGTTTAAAGGTAACTTATTTAATATGTATTATGATGCATCAACACTGAACTCACAGCCAACACCATTATAACTCATGCCTAAGGGAAGCATATCTAATACACTATTTTCTCTGTAAGGCATAATACAGCATTCCTGTGCTTAGACAGGCTCGATAGAACTTTAACATTATGCTTAGGGGCCATTTTTAAAGCAAAATAGGGCTTCCCTGGTGGCGCAGTGGTTAAGAATCCACCTGCCAATGCAGGGGACATGGGTTCAAGCCCTGGTCCGGGAAGATCCCACATGCCGTGGAGCAACTAAGCCCATGTGCCACAACTACTGAGCCTGCGCTCTAGAGCCCATGAGCCACAAGTACTGAAGCCCGCCCACCTAAAGCCCATGCTCTGCAACGAGAAGCCACTGCAATGAGAAGCCTGCGCATCGCAACTAAGTAGCCCCCGCATTGCAACGAAGTAGTCCCCACTTGCCAAAACTAGAGGAAGCCCGCGCGCAGCAATGAAGACCCAATGCAGCCAAAAATAAAATTTAAAAAATAAACGTAAAATCAATAAAGCACAAAAAATGTGATATTAAATACTGAAAATGGGACATTTTTATACTTGAGAGCTGAAACAATAAGGCAGAACTTGCATTGTTCAACTTCAGCTGGGAAGGTGTGTGTCAGATGACAAATTTTTCACCACCCTCAGCATGTCCACAAGTGAGTCTGAAAATGCCATGAGTACTCACCTTGGAGTTGAATTTTAGTGAGTAGGTGAATTGGCAGGTATGGAATTTCTGAATAATTAGGATAAACTGTGTGTGTGTGTATGGATTTTTGCATCTATGTTCGTAAGTGAGATCAGACTATAATTTTCTGTGCTAGTACTGTCCATGATGGGTTTTAATATCAAGGTTATGCTAGACTCTTAAGATGAGTGTGGGATAACTCCTTTCATTCTATTTTTAAAGAGTATGTATAAGAACAGAATTCATTTTTCCTTAAATGTTTACTAGAACTCGCTGGTAAAGCCATTTAGGCCCGGAGTTTTATTTCTGAGATCTTTAACCACTGATTTAACTTCTTTAATATTATTACAAAATTCCAACTTTTATCTCTGGCTTTTTCTATCTTCCTGCTCTTTACTATTTCCTTTTCATTTGGAGGGGGAAAGGGCCTTATTTGCTGAGTTATCTTTAATTTCTTGAGATAGATTCTTAGTTCACTAGTTTCAGCTTTTCTTTATAATATATGCATTTAAGCTATACATTTTCCTTTAAGCGATGCTTTAGCTATATCCACAAGTTTTAATAAAAAGCACATTTGTAACATCTTTTGACAAAAAATTTCTTCACAAAAAGTATCATTATTATTTAGTTGAAAATATTTTCTAATTTTTATTATAAATTTTCATCTAATGGAATTTTTTTTGGAAGGTTATTTACTAATTTCTAAACCTTTGGGTATTTCCTTATTGCAATTTGGTACCAATTTTTAGCTTAATAGCATTGTCTACATAATTCAACCCTTTGAATCTTACTAACATTTGACTTATAAATTTTTATAAATTAAATACCTTAAATATTTAATATAATTTTTTAAATTCACAATTTTTTAAAAAACATTTTTATAAATGTTACCTGTATGCTTGAAATGAATATTACTTTGTAGCTTTGGGGTACACTATTCTATATATGGCTATTAGATTGTTAATTATGTTGTTCAAATCCTCTACAGTCTTACTCACTGTGAATGCTTGCTCTCTGTTATTGAGAAGGTGTGTTAAAAATCTTCCAACTTTTTTTTAAGGAAGCAGATAAAGATCGCCATAAATTGATTTGAAATAATAGTTATTCAAATTAAATAATTATGAACACAGTATTCTGATTATAATCATATCAATGGGTGAAATTTTAAGGACAAAAAACTGCAAAGAAATCCTGAATTTTACTTAGTATGTTGTTGTGGTACTAGTGCAGCCATTTAAAAATTATTTTGTGTGTATTGAAGGGCTGAGCAAATAGGGAAATAAACTAAAGTTGCTAGAAGATACAAATTCAGAATGAGGGAAAGGAGAGAAAGAATCCTTCGGAGATAGACTAGAATTAGAGGTTTCATATGAAAGGGTGTAGATGCAATAACACCCCAGTAGCAGTGAGGATACCTAATGCCAGAATTTGGTCCCTTGCTAAAAGGAATCGGCACTTTTTACAGGAAGGCTTATTTCAGGGTTGAAGCAGAGAAAGTACAAGGTGAACTTCAACTATCTTGTTGTACAAGAAAGTAAGGTAACGCTCAAAAACTAATAGGAATATATCAAAAGGTCAAAGGAGCTAGCTTACAGGAGTTTCCACTGGCCTAATTTGAGATGATTTTAGCATCATAATAATGATAGGAATGAATTATAACACACTGAATTTTTAAAAAAATCTATCAGTCTACAGAACTTTAAAAAAGAGGGGGAAAAGGGAAAGTTTTTCTTTATAGAAGAATATCAACCAATGAATGTGTAAGCAAGCTAGAAATAGAAAAATCACCTATTTCCAACTATTATAGTAAAAAAAAAAAAACCGAAACAAAACTTGACTCAGGCAAGACCATGTTAAAGTTACAGTGAAAATTGTCAAGGAACAGGAAATTGTCTCGATCTTCACGTATAACCCAACAGATTAGAGATTAAAGGTGCCTTTACAGTGAAGAAATCTGGTGGATACCAATTTAGTCAAATGATGAAACTTAACATGAATGATAATGGGACAAACTGACATATGCCCTCTTAGTGATATACTGAGAACACAGTATCATCTATACCTATCAAAAATGTTTAACATGGATCTATCATGGGGAATTTTCTAGATTAATCAAGCCTAAGAGATATTCAACTAAATACAATATATAATATTTGATTGGATCTTGGATCAAACTACCAAACCACAGTTATAAAGAACATTATTAGAACAATCTGGAAAATTCAAATGTGAACTATGTAAACATGTAACTATATCAATGTTAAATTTCCTGAATGTGATGACAACTGTATTGTGGTTATGTAGGAAAATGTCCTCAGTCTTTGGTGATACATGATAACGTATTTAATGTTGAAGTAACTCAAATGGTTCAGAAAAGAAACAAAAAGAAAAATGTGTCTATATATACACACATAGATTTATGGAGTAAATGTAGCAAAATACTAACTGTTAATGAATCTTGGTAACAAACATAAATGAGGGTATTGGTTGTACTACTCTTAAAATCTCCCTTAGAGTTTTGAAACTTATCAAACTTTAATGCTGGGGAAAAAAAAAACAAACCTCCTCAAAACAACTGTAGGTTTGTCTGTCAATTTTTGCTTTATGTATATTGAAGCTATACTATTAGGCACGTACAAATTAAACACATATTCTCCTGTTAAATCACACCTTTTATTATTATGAGAAATATACTTTATCTCTAGAAATTATATTTATTCTACCATCTTATATTTTGGATATGTCTCTCATAAGCAACATAAACTGGATTTTTATGACAATAAAAATTTTCTTTTAACTAGAGTATTTAGATCATTTACTTTTAAAGTGATTTACCAACATATTTTGATTTATATATAGTATCTTACCTTGCACCTTCTATCTGCTCTATCTGTTCTACGTTTCTTTTCCTCTGCTCCTTGCTTTCTGTAGAATCACCCTGGGAGCTTCAAAATTACTTAAAGACTCTGATTTAATTGGTTTAGGATGGAGCCTGGGCATCAGGGTTTTTAAAAGCTCCCCAAGTGAATGTATTGTGTAAGCCAAGGTTGAGAACTGGTTTTAGATTTTTCCTTTTAAATTTTAATAATTACATATTGTTTCATTTTACTGATTTCAAAAATTTATAGTTTGTTCTTTTAGAAAAGTATATACTTAACTATTGAATAATCTTAGCCTTCTCTCAAACCATACAAATGCTTGAGACCACAATTCTGTTGTGTGGTTATGTTAGTCTTTTTGTGTATTCTGTTTTATAAATGTTTGTCCATATTTACCTTTTCGGTTGTTGTTGTTGTTGTTCATTCTTTCTTTCACTTCAGACTTTCCATCTGGGGTCATTTTCTTTCTGCTTGAAATACACCTCTAGAATTTCTTTTAGTAAGAGATTTCTCTCTCCCATTCTTTTCTCTCCTTCTGCAACTCCATTAAGAAGTTAAACCTTATTTTATCTTCTATGTCTTTAACCATTTTAATTCATTATTATTTTTTTTCCTTGTCCATATGTGGCATTCTGGATAATTTCATTTACTCTCACTCAGTTCAATAATTTCCTCTTTAGTTCATGTCATACACTGAGTTATTTTAATTATTTTATTTTTTATCTCTAGAAGTTTTCTTTTTAATTTTGGCTTTCCAAATGGCTTGTAGGTTCTTAAAGTTTCTAGTCCCTGCAGAAACTTTCAAGCATTCTTTTATTTTTAAAATATTATTTTATAAATAGTGACTCATAATTCTAGTGTCTGAGGCCTTTAAATATCTATTCTTGATACCTGCTGATTTTAGATCATGGCTCCTTGTTTCCATACATGCTTCGTAATTACTTCTTACTGTGAGATGTTTTTCTTAAAAAATTATTTATGAAGTTTCTTTGAGCAGAAGTATTCATTTTTGCTCTGTCAGGCAATCTGGGATACCACCAGTGCCGGACCACTTTCAACCAAATAAACAGGGTTTAAAGTTTTTTGGACCACCCTCGTGATGTGAATTTAGCAGTTTATGCTTAGGATGTCCTGTAGTTTCAACTTGTCAGAGTCTGTCATGCTGTGGACGAACAGGGTAGATTTATTCTGGTTCATCCTTAAACTGAGAAAGTAATTTTCAGAGTTGAAGCTCCAATCAGTCGAGTATAAAAACTAAAGTTGAAGTCTGCAGTTTGGAAAAATGCTCTCAAGGCTAAAGAAGCTTTGTGCTCTGCCTCCCTTTCTGGGCTCCTGCCAGCATTTGCATTTGGCCCTACCAATTCTTTGGTGTTTTTAAGATTTATCCAACATTTTATAAAAGTTATTCTTTTCAAGTTTGAGAGATTAGTTAGAATATCCTGCTAGCATATTCTAGTTAACTTTCAAAGTAAATATATAAACAGATAAAATTAATTTAGTCTAGTTGGTCAGCATAAAATCAGTCTGTGACAAAGAGTCAATAATTATAAAAGGAGTATAAGAAGTATTTCATTATTGTTCACAGATATGAAAATACTTATTATGTGAATACATTAGGTGTGCTAAGAGCAAAAATAGCCTCTGAATAATCTATCAAATGACTTTGAAGTTTCTTAATCAAAAAAGGCCAGAGAGCCAACCTTAAGTGACCTTATATGACAGACTTCATAGTTAAAATGCCAAATACAGATATGACTAAAATGACATTGAATTACCCAATTTTCTCATTTTAATCACTATTTCAAATTTTTCTGCAAGAGAAATAAGCAAGTCTTTTATGTTAATACTATGTAAAAGCTATCCTGGTCTCTCTCAGGTTTACCCTTAATAAATTCTTATGGGATTTGTAATCCCATAGTCCAAAATAAATAAAATTTATAAGGACTACTGTCACATCAAGTTGATTTTTATTGATAATAACTAAATCCTGGCACCTATATTTCTGTATTTGAAGCACCAATACTTCAAAATTAAGCAACAAACATTACTACTTATGCAAATTCTCATATTATAAATTTACTTGGAGGAAAAGCCCGTTTTATTTGCAAGTTAAATGATGGGTAAGGTGGTGGTTAGGTATCTGGAATTCAAAACATTGGCCTCAGCAAAGTAAGAATAATTCATTTAACAAAAGAAATACTTAAACAGTATAATAGGGTGTTTTTCTTTTTTTTCTCAATAGTACCAACAAACTACTCTTCCTCACTGAAGCTGAAAGATCTTGAAATTCCAGTATCCTGGCACCCAAATTATATTTCAGAATACCTTTCATTCACAACACAAAAACAAAACAAAATCTTTGTCAGATCGTATGCTCTAATTTTTGATGTGGAAATGTAAGTCTGAAGCCTCAAGGTTCTAAAATCAACAATAAGATTAGATTTTGGAAGGAAATTTTCAAGTTTATACTAAATAGCTATAATCATAAATATATAGTTAAGACTGTTTAATCTTAGCTTAGAAGTTGTTTTAATTTGAAATTATTCATCGAAACAGTATTTCAAATCTTCTACAAAAAACCTGAATACTTTTAGTATCATTTTTAAAAATACTTTAAATGTATACATAACTATAACTTGACAAATACTTATTGAATACTTATTGTACCTGTCTACCTCTTTTTAGGAGCTTGAGATTCCCAAGTAATTCAGTTCAGTAAAGAAGACACACATGCAAATACAACATGAAAACAATGCAATGACTGTATAGTAAAGGAGTGTATAAAATGTTATAGGAGCAGAAGAACACTGGTAGAAGAGAAGGGAAATCCATATCTGGGACCTGCAGGATAAGCAGGCTTCTCCCAGGAGAAAATGGGAAATGGGGGGTGAAGAATAAAGGGAAGGACTGTTGAGGTAGGTGACTGTCATTCCAGTCAGAAAGCATAGTAAGTGCAAAGGTACATGTTTCCAAGTAGGTGTGGACTTTCCATAAAATCTGTGAAACTCATAAAGTGCCTTTTGAAATGTCCAGTAACTGATTTCACTGTATTGTAGTTTTTAAGTCCAGAGTGACAATTTTTTGTTCTTTTTGCCCTTAACATTTTTAAAACTTTGAATTTTAAAAACAAGCAAACAAACAAAAAAGCCTCTAAACACATTTCCTAGAAAACAGAGAAGAATATTATCTGAAATGGCTCTTTCATTGATTTATCCAAGACTTGAAATCTAATTCCACTACCATGAATCAGTACATATATGTGTATGGCACTATTTTTCAAACTGACTTACATATTTTAATAGAACATTCACAATGTAATTTCCCCAACAAAATTTCCCCAGAAGAAATAGTTACTAAAATGCCAGTAACAGCACCTTCTTCATAGTGTTGTATAAACATTAAATGAGTTGACTATGCATCATAGATGGGGACAAGGAGTAAAGAAGTAATAATTATCAAAAGTTTGGTACAGTTAAAAAAAAAAAAGGCTCTGGAGACAGTCAACAGAACTCTATCTTCACTTCTGCTTTACTACCAAGTGACCTTAGAAATTTTACTTACCCTTTTTTGCGTCTCAGTTTTCTCATCTGTAAAATGAAAGGCCATTCTAATTCTAAAATTCTAGATCAGTTCTTGATAGAATACCACCCTCTTGCAGATTTGAAACCTGTCTGTATCAATGTCCCATTGAAAATAATCAAATAACAAAAACTAAGACTTCTTAAAAAAATTACTACCTAGTGAATTTTCCTGAGGTCCAAATTTCATGAAAATCTATTTTGTCAGATTGTTAATAGACATCTAACAGCAGCAAAGCTCTAAGGGGCATCTTTTTCAACGTTCCATATATAGGATAAAAACTGGCATAATTATGGCACTGTCAGATGCAACAATAATGAACCAAAGTCTTTCACTGCCTCAGCATGGAGGCAAAATGGAAAGGGACTCTGTCACTTAGGATGCCTCTGCATGAGGCTCTCTACCAACAGTTCTTAATATTTTTGGGTAACAAACTTCTTTGAGTATTTGATGAAATCTATGGCCTTTTCCCCCTAGACAACAATACACATATGATACACAAATCACATTTTTATATAATTCAGGGTGGTTCACAGACTCTGCTTGGATTATCTGAGTTTCCATGTATAGGCAGTGATGATGAAGATAAAGTTTTATAGAATCATTGTCTTGGTCTGGTATAGTTTTGTTGCAAGGAACAGAAAACACTTAAACTAGCTTAAGTAAAGTCAAATTTATTTTAAATATGAAAAGATAACTCATGGAATTCAACTTTAAGAAGCACAGTTGGTCTTCATGGGAGCAGAAAAGTTACCAAGGAGATAGTCTTCTGTCTCCTCCTTCTTTCCAGAAAGCTGCCTCAGTTGCCTACAAAAAATTTCTGGACTTTGATGACAAAAGTAGACATGGTCCTATATCCCTGAACTATACTATTAAAGTATAATTATTTTTCACTTCAGTTTATAGTAGTTAGTATTTACATACACAGTCAGGATATGAGCTAGATTAATGTAATATTTGTGAACTCCTCTCTGAGTTAACGTTCAGCATTCTTTGTTAGGATGTGCTCTTTAAATCCCTTCCAAGACACCTGTAACTCTCAGATAGCCCTTCTCAGATTATACTTTTCATGCTTTATTCCTCTTCCCATAGCAACCTAAGACTTATTACAGCTATATCATTTTCTACTGAAACATCGCTCCAAAAATTAACATCAAACTCAACCACAATAGACAATTTGCCGCCATTAAGAATGTTTAAAAGAAATGCGAAATGTAGGAGTTGTAACTTCATTAAACAGTTGTAATAAATTTTGTAGTCTACGGCAGCACTGTTGGAACATGTTAGTGTTCTCTGGAGACTACTCTGGGGCATTTAAACACATTTTTCTAAATGTGCACTAGGCTGTATGTAAGGCTTAGATTTTAAAGCCTTTTTTTGACATGTAAAATGTGATTCCAAAGAGATCAAGGAAAAGAAAAAAAAAAAAGTCATTATACCTTATGAGAAACAAAACAAAAAGGAATGGCTGAATTTACTAATGTTGGTAAGACAAATATTTGGAAAAAATTAGTTTTTCTGATCAGGAAAATCTTTATAACAGGTCAACAGTCTGCCTAGTCAGGAAACAAATGGTTTTCTAAAGGACAGCTAATTGAAATACAGTTAGACTGGTTCCTAATTTCAGCATATATGCACTCACTTATTTACATTCTGTAAAGTGATAAAACATACTGATAAGAAAACAAAGTTTAGCTAGAAAGTTTGTAATGCTTCCTCTACATTTTAATGCCTCTTTCAAATGTTCATTTACATTCCTCAGTAAATTTTCATTTTGCTTCTTTAGACAGATTTAAGCAGAGAATCTTAAAATTGTATTATTTAAAAACATTTTTAAAACTTAAGAATTCATAGTCTTCTAACTTCATTTGCAGTTTTTCAAAAGTGTTAAGAAAAAAATCTTATATGTAAAAAACATGTATAGGCTAGTCAAATGATAACTTTCTATTTAAATTTCCCATGTTGGTGTTTACTCAATATTGTCTTTGTTCTCTTTTCCAAAACAGTTATGGTAAAACATTACATTTCTTTACTCTCTCCCCCTCAATTCCCATCCACTGGTTAAGGAGTTTAGTAAGGAAATGCAGGATTTTATTTCCTACAAAATTTTCTGTCTGGCATGCTGCCAGTGTCAACAACAGCATCTTGAACTCCTCAAGACATATTAAGAGGGAGCTGTAAACTCTAAGTAAAATTTTTTGCTCATTACATAAGAAAATCTGGCAATATTTACCCAAGTATGCAGTTTACAACAGTTTTTCAAAGTGCTCTCTACAAAGCTGTAGGTATTTTCCAGAGTCCATTCAAGGGCCAACAAAGGCAGGTATGGGAGATATCTGGAGGCTACAACTTCTATACCCTTTAACCGTACCATAAAATGTTTCCTCTGAAGAAAAGGTTCTATGGTTAAAATGGTTGAAATCAATGATCTAGGCCTTATTAATTATCCCTGCTGGTTTGATGTAGAGGAAGGGAGAAATTAGATTTCCATATCTTATCTTTTTGAGAAGAAAAAACAAGAAGAAAATGCATTTTTGAGAGTTAGTATGTAAAACAACAGCACTGTCACTCTGACTCTGAATTCATGACAGTCATATATATGGAAATTTTTCTAAAGCCAAATTTTAGGGCTGATAGATGACAAATAAGTGGGGAAAATCTATTACTAGATACCTTGGATCATATAAAAATCCTTAGTTCCACCTATCCTCTTGTCTCAATCATTCCTTCAAGGAACAGCAAAAAAACCCAGTTAAAATAGAAAACTTCTGACTCTGATGACTTGGTTTATTATCATTTATTTAGCAACTCGTTCTTAGCATTGTACATAATCCATTTCATTTCTATATGTATTACAAATCCCTGAAATGACGCTAACAATTATTGATTTTGATGGCAATGTGTAAAAGCCAGACAACAGCCTCCCCTCCATATTTTGGTAGTAAAGAACAAAAAATATATTGGAGGGAGATTAAGTGTGTGAGTAAAGGTTGTTTATAGGCTAAATAATCTGCACTAAGTAGATGAAGTCAGGCTTTAAGAGGAAAAGAGAAAACAAGAGTTAGCTCATGGAGTTGATTTATATCTGAAGGGACAGTTTTTCCCAAAGCACATTTCACGAAATAGTCTTGCAAGTCGCTTCTTTGTCAATAGGTCAATGAATGTGGAAAATATAATCTCTTTTTGAAGAGCTACAAGCATGTAACCATATAATAGCTCTACAATTAAGAAACTCAATTTAATTTTAATGTCCAAATTTATTTTGTTGACAAACTCCCTTTCAAATTATGTATTACTTATTTTACAGAACTTCTCTGGGAAACTTTTGAGACGAGATAGGGATTCATGAGAAAGGCATGGATATCTAGTTTTTAAGCAAAACATCTGAAAAAAACTGAAAGGATGACCCAGAAAATCCATATACAGAGATCAGAGAAGGGTATAAAGAATTAAGTGAAAAGATCTCAGCATGGTTTCACATGAATGCCCAGATTCCTGCTCTTATTGACAACATTCTTTGTGTTGCCATCATGGTGATCATTATAATCATATAACAATGGTCACTATATCGGCAATGTAAAATTCTTATGAGTAGGTACTACTACTCTCATTTTATAGATGAGGGGAATGAGGCTTAGAGAAGTTAAATAACACATGGAAGGTCATATGCTAGTAAGTGATTTCAGGTAGAATTAAAATCTGTCTAACTCAGCAGCCTGAGCTTTTAACAATTATGCTCACTACGTTTAGCATAGAAGGAAGTAGCAGTTTGGATACAAATTAACAGTTGTCCATGCATAAAGTAAATATGCTATGGAAATATATACTATAAATGTAGTTCATTTTGAATACAAGCTAGTCATATGTATTAGTTTTCTATTACTATATAATAAACTACCACAAAGCTAACTTTAAAATACAACCTAATTCTATAGGTTAGAAGTTCCGGTATGCTTGCCTGGTACTCTGCTCCGGGTGTAATAAAGCTGAAATCAAGGTTTCAGCAGGCCTAGGCTCTCATTTAAGAGTTTTGTGAGGGAAGAATCCATTTCTAGGCTCATTCAGGCTGTTGGCAGAAACCAGTTCCATGTGGATGTAGGACTGAGAGCCCTGTTTTCTTGCTGGCTGTCTGCTCAGCTTCTAGAGGCCACCTGTATACCATGGCTCATGGCCCACCTCATTTTGAAAGCCAACAACAGCATACTGAATCCTTCTTATGCTTCAAATCTCCCTGATACCCTCCTTTTCCCCTCCTCTTCTGTTGCATTTGGAAAAAGTTCTGTGTTTTTAAGGGCTCATGTGATTAGATTAGGCCTACCCAGATGATCTTCCCATCTTAATCAATGGATTAGTAACCTTACCAGAAAAGACTAAGGTCACATGAGGAAGAGGGAAGTCTGCCTCCAGACTACTTTTAGACTCAAGATGCAACATTACCACTTCCCTGGGTCTCTAGCCCGCTTTCCTGCCCTGCAGTTTTGGACCTGCCAGTCCCTGTAATCATGTGAGCCAATTCCTTAAATCTCTGATCCTCTACACACACCCACAGACTATACTGGTTCTATTCCTCTGGAGAACACTGACTAATACACACTCCCCAAAAGAATCCCTGTATCTGGTGGTCAAGCTTCCTGTTTTTGTGTAGGGTTACCTGAGAGATGAGGAGTTCCAAAACACAGAGGAATACCAGTGGCATATCCCTGCTATTTGTTCCCTAGCAGCATACCACAATATATTGAGTTTCCTTGCTCCCAGGTAAGTCAATAGATGACTGAATCATTGGTTTTAATTAAACTAAGCCTCATGAAAGAGTAGCTTATCAAGATTCCTGGCAAAGAAGCTTAAAGGTTGGGGCTTCCCTGGTGGCACAGTGGTTGAGAGTCCGCCTGCCGATACAGGGGACACAGGTTCGTGCCCCGGTCCAGGAAGATGCCACATGCCGCGGAGCGGCTAGGCCCGTGAGCCATGGCTGCTGAGCCTGTGCGTCCACAGCCTGTGCTCCACAACGGGAGAGGCCACAACAGTGAGAGGCCCATGTACCGCAAAAAAAAAAAAAAAGAAAAAAAGAAGCTTAAAATTTGAAGATAATCTAAAAATGGAAACGCAAGGGAGTTACAAACAAAACAAAACAAAACAGATCTGACACTTCAATTCCTAGTAAAAACATTTCTTAGCTAGACTGAAGCAAGCAAAAAAAAAAAAAAAAAAGACTAAATCAGATCTGGCAAGAAATTGGAAAAATTATAAAGTTAACTGAAATGCAGATTTATATTCACTCATGACCTTGTCCTAAGTGATATTTTAAAATACTGTTTAGGGCTCCCCTGGTGGCGCAGTGGTTAAGAATCCGCCTGCCAATGCAGGGGACACGGGTTCGAGGCCTGGTCTGGGAAGATCCCACATGCAGCAGAGCAACTAAGCCCATGCACCACAACCACTGAACCTGCACTCTAGAGTCCGCAAGCCACAACTACTGAGCCCGTGGGCCTAGAGCCTGTGCTCCGCAACAAGAGAAGCCACCGTGATGAGAAGCCCGCGTTCCACAACGAAGAGTAGCCCCCACTCACTGCAACTAGAGAAAGCCTGCGCGCAGCAACGAAGCCTCAATGCAACCAAAAATAAATAAATAAAATAAATTTTAAAAATACTGTTTATTTCAACTTTCTCACCTGTTATTTATGAAATAAACAATTTGTTGGTAACCTACACTTCAGTATTTTTTAACAACTCAAAATTTTGTGATAGGGCATGATTCTTTAAAGGCAAGGATCTAGTGCTTGAGTGACAATATATTTTATATGTAACGGAAATCTTTTAAGAGTTAATATAGTCTTACCTGTCTTCTTAAAAATGACTTGAACATTATCTTTCCTGGACATCAGAGGTATTCATCATGACCATTAATCATCTTTATAGATATATAAGACTCTGCCCCTCCAAAAAATTTGCCTGTTTCTAGAATTATTTGTTGCTTTTCTTTAAGATAGTTGGTCTTTTCTCTGTCACATTTTGTTATTATGTAAACTGACTCTTCTGTTTTCTTAAGGTTTCTAATCTATTATGCTTTGAGAAACTCTCTCCTTTATTTCCTCTTCTTCATTTTTGTGTATGAAGGCCTAATTCCATGGCAATTACTTGAACTGATCTCATCTTTATTCAGGGTGGTTAAATATAAGTCGGCTAAAACTAGATATACTGTCTTTTATTAACCAGGGTAAGAAGCCAAATAGTAGAGATATTAGATTACCAATGTTTTCTGAAGATATAAAGTGTCACACACAACACCCCCCAACATCTGCACCCCCCTTTTAAAACCTTTACTTAGTCTACTTCTAACATTTTAATCCTTTGTTGTTTCTCCTTGGGATCACCCATAATCTGTTGTATTTCTGGCTCCATCCTACTCTAAATACTTTGGGCCAACATCACCATACTCAATGGTATACAGAACTGAAAAGATATTCTAGGGATAAAAAGAAAATAAAGGAAACAGAGTACTACTAATTTTCCCTGTTTCTAACCTCGATTAAGTCATCTTTTTCTAAAGTCACAGTTAATCATGAGATTAGCACTATTTGGGGTTTTGGTTAAAATTAATTTTATAGTCCCTTCTAACAGAATTCATTCATTCACTGATTTAGTGTGTTCCTTTATGTGCAAGGTTACTGTGTTAAAGCCCCCAAATTATAGCAGAGAATAAGAGAGTTTGGACATCTGTCCTCATGATGCTTTATACACTAGTACATGGTCTGGAAAATTATAATGGTTAGGAAGATTATAATGCCCCTTGGGCCAGTTACTAAAGTGAATAACTTAATTCTTTTAGAATTTTCTAACCCTTTTTTAAAGTTCTCAACTACTACTAAAGCCTAAAGAAAACCTGGCCTTTAGACACAGACACAAGTTCTCTTGTGATTTTATGATAGAGTAGATTATTTTACTTAGAATAATTTACTGTGAATTCTGTCAAACATACAGACTTTCCCAGGTTTTCAAAATTGTTTCTACCTTTGAGAATATGTATTCAATCTAGAGTTAATCCATAACAGTACAGAGATCTTGGGAGGAATAGGCTTTTCCTCTTAAACGGAAATAGACATAAACATTGCCTAAAGGCTTAGAGATTGAGTGAGGTAGACAATGTCATTCTGAAATACCTTACTACTCTACACTCATATTTATAGTTTAAGTTGTAGGCTGTGACCTCTATCACTGTTGGCTTAGATAAAAATTAACACAGGTAACATTGTTTCTTTGAAGGCTAAAAGCCACTGCTTTGGAAAACTGAGGTAGAAAAGAATCCAGCTAGCTAAGGTTCTTTAACAACTTACATATTTCACAGAAGCCTTCCACCTCAGATTCACATTTCATCTCTGGTCATGTTCTTAAGGCCACATTCTTAATTTTAAAATATTCTCCAGAAGTAAAGCGATTACGCTCACACTTTCTATATTAGATTACTCAATTGTTTCCATTTTTCTTTCATTTATTCAAATATATACTGAGTACTTATTGTATGCCAGGTATTCTGTAGGTACTGATGACACAGTGGTAAGGCAAACTTACTGTCCTTAAACTTACACAGCAGGAATCTAATTTAGGTAAGTGCTGTATAAATAAAACATCATGAATTATTTTCATATGGCTTTCTATAAGTAGAGCTGAACTGAGTGAGAATGGGAAATACACACAATATAATAATTATATAGTACTACATGAGGACCACCACTTCAAAAAAGAGTCATAAATAATATATGGTTTGGGAACTGAAGTGTCTATTCACTCCTCCATATACAGTTACTCAGTATCACTAATTTGGCTACTACCAGTATAGTAAGAATAAACTTAGTAACAATGTGTTATTAAATTTGGTGCAGGGAAACATTTCAGAATTCTGTGCAACACTGTGACTAATCTAAAGACTCCAGCTCTGACTTTGGCAGATCCTCTAGTAGGCAGTCTCCATGGGCCAAGTGAAGCACGGAGAACGGTCGAGAATCAAGGAAGGAAAGCTATTGGGTGAGAATCAAGGAAGGAAAGCTATGAACTACTTGCTGCTGCCTGGTGAAACAGAAGAGGTCAGGAGGGAGAGGGCTGAAACCCAGGAAGGCGGCTGTTTATTGTTTACAGAGTTTCAGTTCCTATTTTATCTCTAAATAGCAGCTTTCCCACAAGCTTCATGGTTGAAGGTTTAGAAAGCCAGACACCAACTATTCTTCACTATAGATCTCAAACTATAGATCCTGTCTAGGCCTAAGTACTAGATCTCAGAAGAGCTTTATAAAATCTGTAGAGTACTATCCTTAACCATGACAGTTATCACAGCAATATTTTGACACTTTCATATCAAAATGCTGTGACAAAGATTGAGTTATGTTTATCAAAAGGCAAGTGACTGAAGAAAAAAAATGTCAAAGAAAACATATGTACCATCACTCTCGAACACTCCATATAAAATTAGTGAATGTTTTCTAAGGTTCAATACCAAAAAACCAAGTTATCCTAGTTAACTAGGAAAGATAGCACTAACTAATAGAAAATCCATTCTCTGAGTGTAATGAATGATTTTAAAAATTACGGACCAGAAAGACTTACCTACAAATGAGGGGGGGGGGATAAGAACAAAGCTTTCAAGTAAATAAAGCATTTCTTTTGGAGAAGTACTAAACAGGAGATTTTTATTAAGAAAGTGATTCTCCTAGGGATAAGAAGGACGTGATGATTTAAAGTTGCAGCACAAACACCACAATTTACTCTTCAACCCACTCAGTTCTATACATATACATACATCTTCTGTTCCTTGACTTTAGCCAGTTGCTTGTATATCTCCATCCTCTAATTTAGTTAATGCTGTTGTATTAGCATTAAAAATAAATCCAGTTAAATTCTTATTTAGATGATTCAAGATAATAAAAAAATTTACTCTATAGACTTACAAGTACAAAATAATGTGTGTGTTGTAGTCACTTGGGGAGAACTCCTGAATTTCCCTAAAGACATTATCCTATCTTAACCTTTTCACTTGCTATCATGCTTCTCTTTAGAGTATCATTACTCTATAAACACCCCCCCCCCCCGCCGAAGAACATCCTCTCAATCTGTATCCAATTAATGATTATCCTCCTAACTCTTACATTCATTATACCTTCCTTTTCATTCCTGTTATACATAAGCATTCCCTAAAGTTCCATAATTAAGGTTTCTCTCTTTCCTTCTCTCTTTCTACTTTACAATTTTTCTCCAGACTGATTCAGGTGATATTCTGTATATCCAGATGATATCATGTACTTCCAACAATCAAAATAATCCCCAAATGCAGATGATACTTCTATATCTACTTTCTGATTTAAAAAATTTTTTCCTAGCTCTAGACTCACATTTCAACAATATGCAAGATAATAATAAACACATGCTGTTGAATTCAGTAATTTAACAAGTATCTATTGGGGACCTTGTATGTGTTGGCACTATGCTAGGAGCTGAGTTACCCACAAGGCAGACATGGACCTTATCTTCACGGGGTTTACAATGTGGTCTAAGAGGAATGACAAACCATAAACAGAATAAGGAAAATACAATGAGTTAGAGCAGGGGTTTTCAAACTTTTTGGTTTCAGAATACCTTTCTACTCTTAAAAGTTACTGAAGACATCAGAGAACTTTTCTTTATGTGGGTTATATCAATTGATATTTACTGTATAAAAATTATAGCTGAGTAAATTTTTTAAAATTTATTCATAAAAATGGCAATAATAAAATCATCACAGGCTAACTTTATAAATAGCATTTTTGGAGAAAATTATATTTTCCAAACAAAAAATTAATGAGAAAAGTGACACTGTTTTACATTTTTTTTGCAGATCTCTGTTGTCTAGCTAAACAGATAATAGCTGGATAATCATGCCATCATGCTTTAGTGTGCTTTTTGTATACTTCCCATTTCATCACATGACATTAAAAAGACAATTACTCAATAGTTAAGTTTAATACAATTTATAATTTTTATTGCTTCATCACCAACAATCAAGTTGAAACTGGACTTTTTTTTTTTTTAATTGTGGGTTCATGGCGAAGAATACGACTATTAATATAATTTGGTTTCACTGCCTTGATTTGTGCTAAGATGTCAGCAACTTTATCCACCATTGCTTCTGAACTATCAGTACAAATAGCAACATGGTAAAAAAGGCAAATAATATTTTAATATTAACATGGAAATACTGTGAACTCACAGACCTCCCCAAAAGGGCCTCAGAGACTCCTAGAGATCCATGGATCATACTTTGAAATCTGCTATGTTAGAGGATTCTGGTAGCCTTGTTGATGATACCAAATCTAGGAGTAAAGGAAGTTCCTCCTCAGAGTGTTGAATGTTTAAGACTATATGTACGGATTAACAGGAAATTATCCAGGTGAAGGGGTTGAATGATGGGTTGTGAGAGGATGCTCTGGGCAGAAGGAAAAACACCAGGCCGAAGCTGGAGTTCTACATGAATGAAAGAAACATCAGTATTATTAGGTCATATAGTTAAAAAGAAAATCCCTGAGGAAATGAGGGATGCCGAGGTCAATAATGAAGGACTTTCTATGTTATGTTAAGGAGCCTGCATTTTATCTGAAGAGCAAAAGAAAATCCCTGAACAGTTTTAGGTAAGAGAGCTGGCATTATCAGGTTTATGTTTCAGAAAAAAATTCTCAGGATGAACTGTGGAGAATGAATTGCAATAAGACTGGAAATAGAAGTCTATTGTAATTGCCCTGGTAGGAGAAGAGGACAGAGAGAGGTAGACTGACTGAAGTGATATTGAGAACTTAGAAATGATAATAGGACTTGGTGATTAACTGGATGTGGGAAGTGAGACAGGGAAGGAGTCAAGATAAAATCTTTAAGTTTCTAGCTTGGGCATACAGATGCATTTAATGAAACAGGGAACATTGGAAGAGGAACAAATTTGGGTGATTCAGAGAGTAGGAAAGGGGAGAATATTAGCTTGCTCATGATACAAGGGTATTTCACAGGCACAAACGCAAACAAAGTTTAGTAGGCACCTAGATATATGAAGCTCAGATCAGAGCTCTGAACTGGAAATACAGATTTGGTATCACCAGCATATACGTGGTAACCAAAACTATGGAAGTAAATTACGCTGCCATGAGAGGATATGAAAATGAAGAGTAGACAGCACAGGACCAGCATTTAAGAGGCAAAGAAAGGGGATGTACTGCTATTAAGAAATGACAAGAAATGTACTGATAAAAGGACGTGTCCTTACAGCACATGTATTAAGATGAAGACACTTATTTTTTAAAGATAACACTGCAGTCATAAGGAGAAGAATACATAAGTTGATTGTTAATAACCACTAAATTACCATTAAGACTCATAAAATAGGTAATATAGCACATGCCTCTACCACCCCCATAAAATGAATAACATTCATTGATATTTGTTTCAGGACGAGTTTTATTAGGCTTTAGGTAACTCACTAGAAAATGGTAATTTGTTAGTTAAAACACCAAAGACTCTATTTCCTAAATTATACTTCTATAATTCCATGTAAGTCTAATTAGCTTTATATTTTTTATTAGATCAAATTAGATTCAACTCCAGTTACCAAAATAATAAACAACTTGTTTTAGATAGTAAATCTTTAATTTACTATCTGTTGAGGACATAATATACAGAACTATAATAAAAATCCTATAAACTGAAGTTAACAGAATTTGGGGGGAATGCTTTAAATCTTACTAAGGAAGCACATTTACTTTAAGAATTCCTCCAAACAGGGACTTCCCTGGTGGCGCAGTGGTTAAGAATCCATCTGCCAATGCAGGGGACACAGGTTCAAGCCGCGGTCCAGGAAGATCCCACATGCCATGGAACAACTAAGCCCATGAGCCACAACTACTGAACCTGCCCTCTAGAGCCCGCAAGCCACAACTACTGAGCCCACATGCCTAGAGTCCGTGCTCTGCAACAAGAGAAGCCACCGCAATGAGAAGCCTGTGCACTGCAACGAAAATTAGCCCCCACTCACCGCGACTAGACAAAGCCGCTGCGCAGCGATGAAGACCCAACACAGCCAAAAATTAAATAAATAAAAGAATGCCTCCAAACAGAATTTTTCGTAGAAAATATTTTTTGGTCATCATTTTCCTTTATATATACAGTCAGATTATAGAGGGCTGGATCACGGTATTCTTCTTATGACAATTCGCCCATTGTGCTATTGTTACCCAAATGATGCTTTGAACCTATATAATCATCACTACTTTCATTCTCAACATCTAGTACTTTGGGTCATTATCTGAAAGCTCAGACCTTTGGGGTCTTTATACATAGTTCTTCCTATTTTTTTTTAACAGTTAGAAGACTATACAGCATTATTTTATTTTTATAAATAAAGGGAGACTCAGAAATGTTAGATATTTTCCCAAGGTTATTCTCTGAGCCAGTGTTAAAATTGGGAAAGGAACTAACTAACGTTTTAAAAAGGAGCAACTGATAAGCACGGATTATTAGCATTCAGCTTATTCATAATCTCCAATATATATATTTTTTAAATGAAGAAAACCTATGGAGGAAAACTTTACATTTTGAATTAGTAATTAATACACATTGTTTCTGTAGAAATAGCTTTAAAATATTATACATGGCTTTAAATGGGACTTAATATCTTTTCTTTTTTTCACAAAAGGCATCAGCCACCATGTCTGTCTCTTTTTTTAAGATTTTACTTATTTAGTTATGTATGTATGTATGTATGTCTGCGTTGGGTCTTCGTTGCTGTGCGCAGGCTCTTCTCTAGTTGCAGCGAGTGGGGGCTACTTTCATTGCGGTGCACGGGCTTCTCATTGCAGTGGCTTCTCTTGTTGTAGAGCACGGGCTTTAGGCGCACAGGCTTCAGTAGTTGTGGCACACGGGCTTCAGTAGTTGTGGCTTGCAGGCTCTAGAGCGCAGGCCCAGTAGTTGTGGCGCACGGGCTTAGTTGCTCTGCGGCATGTGGGATCATCCCGGACCGGGGCTCGAACCCGTGTCCCCTGCACTGGCAGGTGGATTCTTAACCACTGTGCCACCAGGGAAGTGGGACTTAATATCTTAATATTTCTAAAACTCCATATTTGATACTTGTAATCACAATTTTATCCATTTAGTGTTTCAGTGAAATAAATGAATTTTACTCTCAGGTTCAAATTTATATTTGTATATATGCTTTAATATGTAATGCATTTCAAACTAAGAGCAAAACACCTGAAAAGCACTACTGAAACAAATTTTTCATTTATATACTGTATTATGTTCAAAAGACATTTAACTTCCTCCTTTACTACCGTAATATCTTTCACTTACTAGGATAACCTTCAACGTTAAAAGCCAAAGAAAATACGAAGAATGCTAAAAACTGAATAAAAATCAACTGCTAACTAAAACTTTGAAAAAAAAGAACACTAAAATGGTATTCAAAACCACTATTTAATTATTATAAACCGAACTCTCAAAACCAGCATTAATATGTCAAATTAGGTCCTCTTTATTAGATATTACCTATCATCATGTATTGTATTCTCTTTCTGTCACAAGTCTTTTAAGAATATGTCCAATATCTTACATCCTAAGGTAGTATGCAGGTAAAGTCCATTAGACTCTTGGATTGGCAGTGACCATCTAATATATAGTCTTTCCTTTTGCTCAGTGCCACCTCTTCCTTCCCCCTTTCTCTACCAATTAACTAAATCTCAAGTAGATGATTAGAAAAACCTGATTCTACTGTCCTAAATATGTCTTTCCTTCTTTCATTTCCTTCCATCCATCCGTCCATCTGTCTGTCTGTTCTTTTACCCATGAAGCATGTGTTAAGCCCCCCTCAAATCACTATAAATGTCCAGTAATATCCTGAGTACTAAAGAGCTCATATAAATTGACAGACTTAAGATCATAAAACTTAAGAGAGCAAATGACATGAACAGACAATCCTTAAAAAAAAAAAGAAATAATAAAATGATCCTATTCGAATCCTTGGCTTAGATGCTAAGAAACTTAGAGTCAAAACTGTGTGTTCTATTTGTAACAACAGTAATGGACATAAATGGCAGATGATGAGTTTCTTCTCTTATATTGACTGATTAATTGGAAACAGCTTCTTAGAGTGCTGTGTAAAAAGGATTCTGAGGCAAGTCCAGGCTCTGTAGGAAAGATCCAATGACAAACTACCTACATTTATCATGGATTTTGGAAAGTATTATGAAAGCATGTATGCCATGTTTCTACCATAGCAAGTACTAGAACATCACAGAATGAATTTTATTTTTCTGATTTCATATGATTTTCTTTTATTTAAAAATTTTCCTTTTTACTTTAGATTGGGAAATGGGAAGACTGGTTTAACATCTTAAATTACATTCTGCTGGCCTCACAGAATGAATTCATAAGTGTTCCCTCTAATTCTATATTGTGGAACAGACTGCAGGGAATTGGAATCTTTTTCCTTAAATGGTAGATATCACCAGTACAACCAACTAGGGCTGATGCGTTCTCTTTTGGAAGACTATTCATTATTGCTTTAACTTCTTTAATTAATTAAAACCTATTCAGATGATCTATTTCTCTTCCTGTGAGTTTTGGTAGATTGTGCCCTTCAAGGAATTTCATCTAAGTTATCGAATTTGTGGGCATAGAGTTATTCATAATATGCCTATATTATCCTTTTATTGTCAATGGGATCAGTAGTGATGGCCCTTCTTTAATTTCCAATATTAGTAATTTGTCTTTTTTTTTTTTTTTGGTTAGCTTGACCAGAGGTTTATCAATTTTATTGACCTTCAAACACCACCTTTTAGTTTCACTGATTTTCTCTATGGCTTTCCTGTTTTCAATTTTGTTAATTTCTGATCTAATTTTTATTATTTCTTTTTCTCTGCTTATTTTGGATCTAACTTGCTCTTGTTTTTCTAGTTTCCTAAGGTAGAAGTTTAGATTACTGATTTTACATTTTTCTTCTTTTCTAATATATGCATTCAATGTTAAAAATTTCCCTCTAAGCATGCTTTAACAACATCTCTTCAAATTTGATAAGATGCATTTTCATTTAGTGCAATTAGTGCAAAGTATTTTAAAATTTCTCCTGAGACTTCTTGTTTGACCCACGTGCTAATTAGATAATCGATAAATATTTTGGGATTTTCCAGTTCTCTTTGTTATTGGTTTATATTTTAATTCTATTGTGGTCTGAAAGAATACTTTATATAACTCAAATCTTTCTAAATAGGTTAAGGTGTGTTTTATGGCCTAGAATATGGTCTATTTGGTAAACGTTTTGAAAAAATAATACTTTTGAGAAGGAAGCAAAGTACTTATTTTGTATCATTTACAAGTATATATGTACAACATGACGGAGGGTTGGGACACAGCTATCTTAGTATTAGAAGGATTGGTACTAATTGGGGCTTGGGATAAAATTTCCATCAATCACATTATATACAGATTCAAAAAGTGTCACGTCTCAATTCTGAGCTATAGGTGACTTTAAAAAGTGACTCTAAAGAGGAAATAGGCAGTCTACCTGAAAAAGAATTCAGAATAATGATAGTAAACATGATCCAAAATCTTGGAAATAGAATAGAGAAAATACAAGAAACGTTTAACAAGGACCTAGAAGAACTAAAGAGCAAACAAACAATGATGACCAACACCATAAATGAAATTAACAATTCTCTAGAAGGGATCAATAGCAGAATAACTGAGGCAGAAGAATGGATAAGTGACCTGGAAGATGAAATAGTGGAAATAACTACTGCAGAGCAGAATAAAGAACAAAGAATGAAAAGAACTGAGGACAGTCTCAGAGACCTCTGGGACAACATTAAATGCACCAACATTCGAATTATAGGGGTCCCAGAAGAAGAGAAAAAGAAAGGGTCTGAGAAAATATTTAAAGAGGTTATAGTTGAAAACTTCCCTAATATGGGAAAGGAAAGAGTTAATCAAGTCCAGGAAGCACAGAGAGTCCCAAACAGGATAAATACAAGGAGAAACATGCCAAGACAAATATTAATCAAATTATCAAAAACTAAATACAAAGAAAACATATTAAAAGCAGCAAGGGAAAAACAACAAATAACACACAAGGGAATCCCCATAGGTTAACAGCTGATCTTTCAGCAGAAACTCTGCAAGCCAGAAGGGACTGGCAGGACATATTTAAAGTGATGAAGGAGAAAAACCTACAACCAAGGTTACTCTACCCAGCAAGGATCTCATTCAGATTTGATGGAGAAATTAAAACCTTTACAGACAAGCAAAAGCTGACAGAGTTCAGCACCACCAAACCAGCTTTACAACAAATGCTAGAAGAACTTCTCTAGGCAAGAAACACAAGAGAAGGAAAAGACCTACAATAAAAAAACCAAAACAATTAAGAAAATGGGAATAGGAACATACATATCGATAATTACCTTAAATGTAAATGGATTAAATGCTCCCACCAAAAGACAAAGACTCGCTGAATGGATACAAAAACAAGACCCTTATATATGCTGTCTACAAGAGACCCACACAGACTGAAAGTGAGGAGATGGAAAAAGATATTCCATGCAAATGGAAATCAAAAGAAAGCTGGAGTAGCAATTCTCATATCAGACAAAATAGACTTTAAAATAGAGAATATTACAAGAGACAAAGAAGGACACTACATGATGATCAAAGGATCGATCTAAGAAGAACATACAACAATTGTAAATATTCACGCACCCACTTAGGAGCACCTCAATACATAAGGCAAATACTAACAGCCATAAAAGAGGAAATTGGCAGTAACACAATCGTAGTAGGGGACTTTAACACCCTCTTTCACCAATGGACAGATCCATAATGAAAATAAATAAGGAAACACAAGCTTTAAATGATACATTAAACAAGATGGACTTAATTGATATTTATAGGACATTCCATCCAAAAACAACAGAATACATATTCTACTCAAGTGCTCATGGAACATTCTCCAAGATAGATCTCATCTTGGGTCACAAATCAAGCCAGGCTAAATTTAATAAAATTGAAATTGTTATCAAATATCTTTGCAGACCACAACGCTATGAGACTAGATATCAATTACAGGAAAACAGCTGTAAAAAATACAAACACATGGAGGCTAAACAATATACTACTTAATAACCGAGTGATCACTGAAGAAATCAAAGAGGATATAAAGAAATACCTAGAAACAAATGACAATGGAGACATGATGACCAAAAACCTATGGGATGCAGCAAAAGCAGTTCTAAGAGGGAAGTTTATAGCAATACAATCCTACCTCAAGAAACAGGAAACATCTCGAATAAACAACCTAACCTTGCATCTAAAGCAATTAGAGAAAGAAAAGCAAAAAACCCCCAAAGTTAGTAGAAGGAAAGAAATCATAAAAAACAGATCAGAAATAAATGAAAAAGAAATGAAGGAAACGATAGCAAAGATCAATAAAACTAAAAGCTGGTTCTTTGAGAAGATAAACAAAATTGATAAACCATCAGCCAGACTCATCAAGAAAAAAGGGAGAAGACTCAAATCAATACAATTAGAAATGAAAAAGGAGAAGTAACAATTGACACTGCAGAAATACAAAAGATCATAAGAGATTACTACAAGCAACTCTAAGCCAAGAAAATGGACAACCTGGAAGAAATGGACAAATTCTTAGAAATGCACAACATGCTGCAACTGAATGAGGAAGCAGAAATATGAAGAGGACAATCTCAAGCCCTGAAATTGAAACTGTGATTAAAAATCTTCCAACAAAAGCCCAGGACCAGATGGCTTCACAGGCGAATTCTATCAAACATTTAGAGAAGAGCTAACACCTATTCTTCTCAAACTCTTCCAAAATATAGCAGAGGGAGGAATATCCCAAACTCATTCTACGAGGCCACCATCACCCTGATACCAAAACCAGACAAAGATGTCACAAAGAAAGAAAGCTACAGGCCAATATCACTGATGAACATAGATGCAAAAATCCTCAACAAAGTATTAGCAGACAGAATCCAACAGCACATTAAAAGGATAATACACCATGATAAAGTGGGGGTTATCCCAGGAATGCAAGGATTCTTCAATATACGCAAATCAATCAATGTGATACACCATATTAACAAACTAAAAGAGAAAAACCATATGATCATCTCAATAGATGCAGATAAGGCTTTTGACAAAATTCAACACCCATTTATGATAAAAATTCTCCAGAGTGTAGGCACAGAGGGAACCTTCCTCAACATAATAAAGGCCATATATGACAAACCCACAGCCAACATCGTCCTCACTGGTGAAAAACTGAAACCATTTCCACTAAGATCAGGAGGAAGACAAGGTTGCCCACTCTCACCACTCTTATTCAACATAGTTTTGGAAGTTTTAGCCACAGCAATCAGAGAGGAAAAAGAAATAAAAGGAATCCAAATTGGAAAAGAAGTAAAGCTGTCACTGTTTGCAGATGACATGATACTATACACAGAGAATCCTAAAGATGCTACCAGAAAACTACTAGAGCTAATCAATGAATTTGGTAAAGTAGCAGGATACAAAATTAATGCACAGAAATCTCTGGCATTCCTATACACTAATGATGAACAATCTGAAAGTGAAATTAAGAAAACACTCCCATTTACCATTGCAACAAAAAGAATAAAATATCTAGGAATAAACCTACCTAAGGAGACAAAAGACCCGTATGCAGAAAATTATCAGACACTGATTAAAGAAATTAAAGATGATACAAATAGATGGAGAGATATACTATGTTCTTGGATTGGAAGAACCAACATTGTGAAAATGACTCTACTACCGAAAGCAATCTACAGATTCAATGCAATCCCTAACAAACTACCACTGGCATTTTTCACAGAACTAGAACAGAAAATTTCACAATTTTTGTGGAAACACAAAGACCCCGAATAGCCAAAGCAATCTTGAGAACGAAAAATGGAGCTGGAGGAATCAGGCTCCCTGACTTCAGACTATACTACAAAGCTACAGTAATCAAGACAGTATGGAACTGGCACAAAAACAGAAATATAGATCAATGGAACAGGATAGAAAGCCCAGAGATAAACCCACGCACGTATGGTCAGCTTATCTTTGATAAAGGAGGCAAAATATACAGTGGAGAAAAGACAGCCTCTTCAATAAGTGGTGCTGGGAAAACTGGACTGGTACATGTAAAAGTATGAAATTAGAACACTCCCTAACACCATGCACAAAGATAAAGTCAAAATGGATTAAAGACCTAAATGTAAGGCCAGAAACTATCAAACTCTTAGAGGAAAACATAGGCAGAACACTCTATGACATCAATCACAGCCAGATCCTTTTTGACCCACCTCCTAGAGAAATGGAAATAAAAACAAAAATAAACAAATGGGACCTAATGAAACTTCAAAGCTTTTGCACAGCAAAGGAAACCATAAACAAGATGCAAAGACAACCCTCAGAATGGGAGAAAATATTTGCAAATGAAGCAACTGACAAAGGATTAATCTCCAAAATTTACAAGCAGCTCATGCAGCTCACTATGAAAAAAACAAACAACCCAATCCAAAAATGGGCAGAAGACCTAAATAGACATTTCTCCAAAGAAGATATACAGATTGCCAACAAACACATGAAAGAATGCTCAACATCATTAATCATTAGAGAAATGCAAATCAAAACTACAGTGAGATAATCTCACACCAGTCAGAATGGCCATCATCAAAAAATCTACAAACAATAAATGCTGGAGAGGGTGTGGAGAAAAGGGAACCCTCTTGCACTGTTGATGGGAATGTGAATTGGTTCAGCCACTGTGGAGAACAGTATGGAGGTTCCTTAAAAAACTACAAATAGAACTACCATATGACCCAGCAATCCCACTACTGGGCATATACCCTGAGAAAACCATAATTCATAAAGTGTCATGTACCAAAATGTTCATTGCAGCTCTATTTACAATACCCAGGACATGGAAGCAACCTAAGTATCCATTAACAGATGAATGGATAAAGAAGATGTGGCACATATATACAATGGAATATTACTTGGACATAAAACGAAACGAAATTGAGTTATTTGTAGTGAGGTGGATGGACCTAAAGTCTGTCATACAGAGTGAAATAAGTCAGAAAGAGAAAAACAAACACTGTATGCTAACACATATATATGGAATCTAAGAAAGAAAAAAAAGTCATGAAGAACCGAGGGGTAAGATGGGAATAAAGACACAGACCTACTAGAGAATGGACTTGAGGATATGGGGAGGGGGAAGGGTAAGCTGTGACAAAGTGAGAGAGTGGCATGGACATATATACACTACCAAATGTAAAATAGATAGCTAGTGGGAAGCAGCCGCATAGCAGAGGGAGATCAGCTGGGTGCTTTGTGACCACCTAGAGGGGTGCGATAGGGAGGGTGGGAGGGAAGGAGATGCAAGAGGGAAGAGATATGGGAACATATGTATATGTATAACTGATTCACTTTGTTATAAAGCAGAAACTAACACACCATTGTAAAGCAATTATACTCCAATAAAGATGTTTAAGAAAGAAAATGTGATACACACACACACGCAATGGAATGTTATTCAGCCATAAAAGAAGGAAATTCTGCCATATGCAACAACGTGGATGTAACTTGAGGGCATTATGCTTAGTGAAATAAGTCAGACAGAGAAAGACACTTATGATCCCACTTAAATGTGGAATCTATAAAAACCGAACTCATAGAAACAGAGAGCAGATTGTCAGCGGCAGGAGGTGGAGGGGGAGAAAATGGTAAAGGTGTCCAAAGGGTACAAATTTCCAGTTATAAGAGGAATCAGTTTCTGGGGATGTAATGTAAGGTAATGTTCTGTACGTGAATATAGTTAACAATACTGTATTGTATATTTGAATGTTGTCTAAGAGAGATTTTAAAAGTTCTCTCCTCACAAACACACACAGAATTCTAACTATGTGAAGTAACTGCTGTATTAACTAACCTTATTGTTGTAATCAGTTTGTAACATATGCATGTATAAAATCATTACATCGTAACCTTAAACTTACACAACGTTATATGTCAATTATACCTCAATAAAGTTAGAAGAAAAAAAAAAGTGACTCTAGTAGTAATAAATTTTTGGTTTTCATGAAATGTAAGTTAAAAAAACCCAAGGTATTTTTGCTATGTGAGCCATCACTATCTGAACCCGGAAATCAAAATGACTTGATTTTGTGATAACACTGGGAAAAAGATAAACCTTGCTAGCTACACTTGCTATCCAAAGTCGGAAGTCAAACAGATTTAGATAGTAACAAATACATATCTTCCTACATAATAATATCTATAAATAAAGAGAGTAAACATCTGACCTTTGACTATTTCATCTACCTCTCTAGAAGTGTGTATGTGTAAGAGAGCGAGAAATTCTCTTTGGAAAAATTGATTATTATTTTGTATGAGTATCACTTTATATTTAGACACATAAAGTGGTAGATATTTATGATAAAATATAATGCAGAATGAGTGTTTTAATAGCACAGGAAGAGCAGTTTACACAAAATTTTTTATACTGCATGGTCTCTATTGTGTAAGAAAACAGTGCCTATTAAAAAGACTGGAAAGAAATACACCTAAATGTAACCAGGATTGAGTAATAATTTTTCTACACCTATAATCTTCTCTACATGCAAATTTTTCATACTGTTACCTTATTTCATTTGCAGTCAGGAAAATATACAATACTGATTTTAATACAACATGATAAGTACTGTAATAGAGATATTAAAAGTTTGATATTGGTACCAGAGTACCAATTCTTTTGAGAAGTTAAAGTTAAGTTCTAGAAGGGAAAATGCTTCAAATATAGCCTAATATAATACAGCAACAGTTGATCAGAAAGAGGATATATTGTACTTGCAAATGCCACAAAGTAAGAACATGAATGTGCCACTAGGGGAATTTAAACAGTTCCATAAGACTAGAATACGGGCTGCAATAATGGTAGGAGGAGTGGGAGGGATAAGTCTACATACACATGTTGGGGCCAGATGCTATACAAAGTAGTTTCTAGAATGAAGAAAATCTAAACCTAGCCATCCTAGGCTAAGATGTTTCAATGCTTAATTTCAATACTAAGTCAGTCCTGACCTATAACAATCATATTTCCTTTAAATACTTAAAACTACTTTTTCTCCTTTAAAATTAAAACAGAGACTGAAATTTCTTGACTATGGCAGGGGAGAGGCTGGCAAATCCACTCCTCAGTAAACAACTATAACAAAGAACACAATCATCAAACACAACCATTTCAGGGCTCAAACCTAGGCAAACACGTTGCAAAGTGTTCATTCATGAAAACCAGCTAAATCTTAGCTAACAACAGTGGGGATCTGTGGTGTCTTTGCCTGAAGCCACTCTCATCATCCCCACCCTTTGCTCAGTTGGTATGGAAGTTCTTTGAGGACAGGGCTGGCTGTGAGAAACAGCAAATTCCCTGCTGGAAGGGGTTAACGGGATTTGGAGCAGAGGGTGAAAAACCCACAGAACAATGTCAGTAAAAGTAACAAAATGGTAAGAAACAAACAGGGCAAGTCAGCAGCTATGCCAGCTTCAGGTTGCAGTTTTGGTTGGCCAGAGCTGTAGACTGGAAGACTGGTCAGAAATTTAGGAATTCCAGAAATATCCTGGAAATGAAAGAGGCACAGAAGGGCTAAATAAGCTTTCCACATAGCCTTGGTTGATTGGGAGGCTAAATGAACATGCACGGGAGACCCACGAGGGCCTGATGGAAAGCAAAAAGTGAGGCAGACTTGGAAACTGCCTGAATTTTAAATGTACTCCCAAATCAACACACATCCACTGGCAGAGGGTGGGAGCCTTACAGGCTGGAGAGGTGTTTGAGCACAACCTCTGACCTATCATTGACCCCTAATCTGTGCAGACACAAGTGCAAACTGTAGGAAACCAGCCTAAAAAAATAAAAATAATAGTAATGTACAAACTACCAGGGAAACAGACTCCACAGATTAAGTGCAGGGAGATTACTAAAAACCACCACCACCATCACCACCCTCCTTGGGGAAAAATCCAAAACAAGAGTTTCTATAACTTCAAAAATATATTGGACAGTTTTCAACAAAAAATTATGAGACATGCAGAGAAAAACAGGAAAGTGTAGTCCATATTCAAGAAAAAGAGCAGTAAATAGATTCTGAGTGAGCCCAAATGTATTTAGCAAAGACCTCAAATCAGCTATTATAAAAATGTTCAAAGAAACCACGTTCAGAAGAGTAAAAGGAAAATATGACAATGACTTAACAAACAAAGTAATCTCAACAATGAAACAGAGACTATAAAAAAGAACGATATAGAAATTCTAGGGTTCACGTTTTCCATATGTACCTGTTTTTGATAGCACTGTTAACTATATAATTTCTTATGCTGGTCAATATTTTAAAAATATTCAAGAATGTTCGTAACACCTGAGTTATAAGATGTTTAGTAACTCATTATGCTTTGTAAGCTTTGTAGTAACCTTTGAATAAAGGTAAAGATCTTTTCCTACAGAACTAATCAAAGGTATATTAATTTTTGAATGAAACTGCTTATACCTAACTAGATAATATTTCAACATGGTATAAAATCAAAGTAACCAAAGGTAATGTTATGTTGATATCTACAGGTTTGGAAATGTTTTAAGAGGTTAATTTAATTTTATTTCCATGGTTAGCCTGCAGTGTCTATTAGGAATGTTTCTAGAATTATTCGAGCTTAACATTTTCAAGAGAGTAATACAATATTACTTGATTCCACAAATTTATTCTGGTACTAAGGTATATAAATAATTTTAATACTATTAAAATTAATTGGATTATAATACATACAAAATGAAATATTATTTAGCCATAAAAAAATGGGAAATCCTGCCATTTGCAACAACATGGATGGACCATGAGGTCACTGCACTAAGTAAGTCAGACACGAAAAGACAAATACTGTATGATCTTACTTCTATGTAGAGTCAAAAAAAAAAAGTCAAACTCATAGAAACAAAATAAGATTTGTGACTGTCAGATCACAAATTTAGGGATTGGGTGAAAGGTACTTCCAATTATAAGATAAATAAGTTCTGAAGATGTAATATCCAGCATGGTAACTATAGTTAACAATACTGTATTGTATATTTGAAAATTGCTAAAAGTTCTCATAAGGAAAAAAAATGGTAGTTAGGTGAGGTGAGGGATAGTTAACTAAACTTACTGCGGTAATCATTTCACAATATATACATATATTAAATCACTTTGTTGTATGTGTTAAACAGTGTTACATGTCAATTATATCTCAGTAAAACTGGGAAAATACTCATGTACTTATTAAATAAAATTTATGCCTATATGCATATATATATATATTAGCAGCAGGCAGATTTTTATATTGAAAATAAAATAATGGGAATTGGTTCTATTAATAATCTTCCATTAATTCTTTATTTGTGATTTGTCAGTGGATTTAATTTAACTGGATTTCACTGTTTTGATTCTTTGTATTACCATAAAATGTAACATTTAATGAATGATTCTTTCTCATTTTTAGTGAGAACAATCGATGTTATGGAACTACTAGTTTCCCAGATATCCCTTAAAATTTTATGCTACTTTCCTACCTAATAATATAACAAATTTACATTTCTCAGACTAACATATGACCAGAGAAGCAAGCAAAATGCCCACTACTTGCTGTAAACCATTACACTATTTTACATTATTAACACAGCAATCCAGGATAATGTTAATAATCTAAGTAGAAAAGTATACTTACTCAGTTATAAATTCAGGGTTTGTAAAGCTGAGGTTGGTTAAATGACCTTCAAGTTTAGAAGATTCACGCGTATTTAAGGCTGGAGTGGTCTTAGTGGCGAGTACAGCTCTTTTTTCATCTTTTTCAAGTGCTTTTCTCTTCCCACCATTTTGAAAATATTCTCTGCATACACTACAAGGCAAAATAAAGTTATATTTTAAAACAATAGGTATGAATATAAAATAAAATGGGAAAATATTAACCTTTATTAATCAAAATGGGAAATTTTCAAATTATAGTGTCCTATTTTTAAAATGTCATAGAGGTAAGTTTGAGCACCTGTAGCATTTTCAAATTTTTAAAATTACCATACAACAAAGCATGATTATAGATTTATGTTTAAAAGTGTTTTTTCAGAAGTACAATGTGCCTGTATGTTTTGCTGAACTTTATTCTTAGCTAAAACATAAGTTCCTCCAGAAAAGCTTAGATAACTCTGTTATTCAGTGACAGAATCCAAAAAGAATAGTAGTCACAGTTAACTCTGAGCCAGCTCTGCTGGTAGTAGACAATTGTTTTTCAGATCCCTCCTAGTTTATAAAAACAAAGTCACACATATATACACTAATATGTATAAAATAGATCACTAATGAGAACCTGCTGTATAGCACAGGGAATTCTACTTAGTGCTCTGTGTTGACCTAAATGGGAAGGAAATCCAAAAAAGCAAGATCTATGTATACATATGGCTGATTCACTTCGCTGTACAGTAGAAACTACCACAACATTGTAAAACAACTATACCAATAAAAAATATATATATATGTATAGTTATCACACAAAAGAGAAGCTCCATTAAACTATATCCAATTGCTGTTAAAAAAAAAGTAACAAAATCAGGTTGCCAAAATATTAAGAATCATGCCATTTGCTCTGAAAGAAGAGCATAAAAATCTGGTTAAGGTAAAAATGGTATCATATTATAAAGGTATACATTCAGAGAGAACAAAGGTTTTAACATAATAGTGATTTTTATAACACTTGGAAATTATTCCTGTCCATCAAGAGACCACTACTGCTTGTCCCAATTCTTATAATATAAATGGATATTAAAATGCAGATTTTTCAAGATGTATTATTTCAAACTCATTTAGTTTAGCCCATATCAGGTTGTTATCCGTAATCAGAAACTGATGACTGGCATTAAGATTAAACAATTTTCTTCATACCTAATACAATTTTAGGGTGAAAATAGTAGGGTACCACGCCTGGGTATGTAACAGGACAATAAACATGAACCACAGAATCAACTCAAAACACTTACTAGCTATTAAAGACAAAAAACTTAAAGGAAGCAAGACTGGTATGATCTGCCTCTGGCCCTTGAGCTTACAATATGACAGGAGATACATACTTAGACAATTAACTGATATACTTATCAAAGCTTAAAGTGAATGTAAATGGAAACTAAACAAATTTTCTTTATTTTTAGATTCTTAAACCACATTATTATTCCATATAGCTCATACTCTGAACAAGCTAGACTATTTTTCTCCATAGACACTCCTTGGTGCAGTTTCAAAAACACATGGCTAGAGAAGAAGTGAAAAATTAATTTAAAACTGATTTCAGCAAGTAGAACTATGGTGTCTAATGAAACAATGCTCATTTCCCCTCATACTTAAAGGATGCTATTAGTTCAATTTCAGTTTGCCTAAGTATCTAATAAAGACTTCTTTAACTTATCCTATGGGATTTAATTTTAACTCAAATTATATACAGGAGTTGAAACTCATTTATCACTAATCAAACATTTATTAAGTACCTATCATGTGCCAGGCACATAGGTGATGGAAAAACAAATTGAAGAAGGCATTGCTGCCCTCAAGGAGCTCAGACTAGTGAAGGAGACAAATAATTATATATTGGGTTGGCCAAAAAGTTTGTTTGGGTTTCCAAAAGAAATTTTTGGGCCAACCCAATAGTAAAGAAAATACAATTGATAAATACCTAACGCCCAATCTAAAATCAGTAGTATAAGCTGATTTTAGGAAGATAAGTAGGAATAAATCAGGCTAGGAAGAATGTTAGCTAAGGAGGAAAGTGCTTTCCTGGCAGAGAGAACAGCACGAGCAAAGGCATGGAAGAGAAAAGCATCATGGATCCCGCAGAGATAGACATCGGTTCAAGGCATGTGAAATTTAAACTGCCAGGCAGAAAATGGATGGATGGACTCATAAGTGAAAAGGCCCTAAGGCCAACACACATATAGAGAGGAACAACAGCCACGTGACACTGGAGAGGTAAGCAAACTTCAGATCATGCAAGACTGACAGGCCTATTTAGGAATGTGGTCTTTTTTAGAAATCTAATCTAATGACAGAAATGGTTTAGTGGTTTCTTTGAGTGGGGGGTGGGCTGACTACAGAGGTGTACACTAGAGCTTTTTAGAGTCGTGGAAAAGTTCTGTATCTAGACAGTGGTGATGGTTACACAAGTGTAAACAACTGTCATTACTCACTGAACTGTACACTAGAATGGGTATATTTTATTGAATATTAATTAAACCTCAGTAAGGTTGATTGAAAATTATAGCCTGAATCACCTTGGAATTAATACTAAAAATAATACCTTTATCATATAATATTTCACTAAGGCATGAAACACAAGGGTAAAGAGATTACTTACCTTTCTATTAGGTGGAACCACAAAGAGCTGCTGATATTCAGTAGTTCTTGACCCACAAAAATTGCAATTTTATGTGGTTCAATCTCAATGTTACCTAGACACTTGACTGCAAAATACTTAAAGGGCTAGAATTCCAGATACTCATAGGATAATAACCACCATCTAAACCCCAATCTCCCTACAAAACTTCCAAAAAATATACAAAACATTAGAAAGAGCAAATAAAAGCACACACAGTTCACACCCATGGCATAACTAGGAAACAGGAATAGCACCTTATTTTACATGTAATTGGGGAAATAAAAATCTGAGGCCAACTGAGTTGGTTTTGGAGTTACCCGAAGTACAGAGTCAGATGAGGACTGTGTAAGAGAGGAAGGTATGATGGGGTCTTAGAGGTGGCACAGAAAAATCGATAATGCCAGCTAAGGTTCACCACAGAGAGAGTCCAACTCTGAATGGAGAGATCTTAAGACTTATGGGACGTAGTGAAACAAGGCATTAGGCACAGGAAGACCAAAAGGAAAAAGTTTGGAAAGTATATGGGAAGGGCTGTCACCAAAGGTGAGAGCTCTGTGAAGATATTATTTCTGAGGGAGAAAGGAAGCACCTTGAAAAAAGGGGGTATCTCTGGAGGTGTGTTGATAAAGGGAAAGAATGAAGCAATTAAGAATAAAGAGCATACTGACATAAGTTAAACCTATTAAAAATTCATAAATCAGCCAAAAGAGGACAATACTTATTAAAGGAACTCCACTTTCATATCTGTAGCAATCAAGCAAGGATCTTTGGAATTAAGAAACAAAGCAAGCACCCAAACCTCTACCTATACCTCTATACACAGTCTAACATAAAAGACAAAACGCATAAAAGAGATGTCCAATGAATCCAGCAATCGTACAAGTTTCTATTAGAAGGGAAGAGAAAGATATCAAAACTTTTCAGTGGATGAAAATTCTCAAAAACACAGAAAATAACAGCTATAAAAGAGAAGAAAATTGTAACCTAACACTTCAATATTAATTATATATAATTAAGCAATGCAGATATGAAAAACATTTCAAATTTGAAATTAAATAGAAAACTGAGGATAAAGAAGAACTACATAAATAGATATTCCATGAATATGGATAGGAAGACTCAATACTGTCACTATGTTAGCTCTTCCCAAATTGATTTATACATTCAACACAATCCCAATCAAAAGCAGAGCAAAATATCTTATAGATAAAACAAATGGATTCTAAAGTGTACATGGATAAGTAAAGGACCCAGAATAGCCAACACAATATTGAGGGAGATGAACAAAGTTGGAGGACTGACACCATCTGATTTCAAGACTTAATATAAAGCTATAACTATACTATTACTATTAGTAATCAAGGATAGTATGTTGTAGGCAGAACAATAGACAAATAGATCAATGGAACAGAAGAGAGAGTCCAGATATAGATCCATGTAAATACATTCAACTGATCTTTGACAAAGGAGCAGTGGAGTAATACAGTGGAGTAAAGACAGTCTTTTCAACAAATAGTGCTGGAACAACTGGATATCGACATGCCAAAAAATGAACCCTGACACAGACTTTACACTCTTCACAAAAATTAACTCCAAATGGATCACAGATCTAAATGTAAAACACAAAACTCTAAAACCCTTAAGAGAGTTTTATAAATTTTTAGGAGAAAATCTAGATGAACTTGGGTGTTATATCTAAAAAGTCATTGCCAAATCTAAGTCACAATCCTTAAAAAAAAAAAAATTGAGACGCTAGACTTAATTAAAATAAAAAACTTCTGCTGTGCAAAAGACAATGTCAATAGAATGAGAAAACAAGCCATAGACTAGGAGAAAATATTTTCAAAAGATCTATCTGATAAAAGACTGTTATCCAAAATATATGAAGGACCCTCAAAACTCAACGTTACAAAAACAAACAACCTGATTAAAAAATGGGCAAAAGACCTAACAGACACCTCACTAAAGAAGGTGCAGATATCAAATAAGCATAAGAAAAAGACGCTCCATATCACATGTCATTGGGGAAATACAAATTAAAATAGCAATGAGATACTACTACACATTATTAGAATGACAGAAAACCTGAACACTAACACCACCAAACGCTGGTGTGGAGCAACAAGAACTCTCATTCACTGCTAGTGGGAATGCAAAATGGTATAGTCACTTTGGAAGACAGTTAGGTAATTTCCCACAAAACTAAATATACTCTTCCCATATAATCTAGCAATCAAGTTTCATGGTATTTCCAAAAAGAGTTGAACACTTACTTCCACACAACAACCTGCAGATGGATGTTTACAACAGTTTTTTTTTTTAAAGATTTATTTATTTTATTTATTTTTGACTGCTTCGGGTCTTAGTTGCAGCACACAGGGTCTTCATCGAGGCATGTGGGATCTTTCGTTGTGCCACACAGGCTTCTCCCTAGTTGTGGCGTTTGGGTTTTCTCTCTCTAGTTGTGGCGCACGGGTTCCAGAGAGCATAGGCTCTGTTGTTTGTGGCACGCAGGCTCTCTATTTGAGGTACTCGAGCTCAATAGTTGTGGTGCACAGGTTTAGTTGCCCCACAGCATGTGGGATCTTAGTTCCCTGACCAGAGATCGAATCTGCATCCCCTGCATTGTAAGGTGGATTCTTTATCACTGGACCACCAGGGAAGTCTCTACAGCAGTTTTGTTCATAACTGCCAAAATGTGGAAGCAACCAAGATATCCTTCAGTAGCTGAAAGGATAAACAAGCTTTGGTCCATCTAGACGATGGAATATTATTCACCACTAAAAAGAAATAAGCTATCAAGCCAAGAAAGACATGGTGGAACCTTAAATGCACATTATTAAGTGAAAGATGTCAATATGAAAAGGTTAAATACCTTAATTCCACCTACATACATTCTAGAAAAGGCAGAACTATGGAGACGGTAAAACAGTCAGTGGTTGCTGGGTACGGGGGGAAGTTGGGGGGAGAAGGAATTAACAGTTGGAGCACAGAGGATTTTTAGAGCAGTGAAACTGTTCTGTATGATACTATAATGGTGGATACTTGTCATTATATATTTGTCAAAACCCATAAAATATATAATACCCAAAGTGAACCCTAATGTAAACTATGGACTTTGGATTCTAATGATGTGTCAGTGTGGGTTCATCAACTGTAACAAACGTAGCACTATAGATGGATGGTGATTGTGATGTGACTGCCCATGTGTGGAGTCAGGGTGTATGGGAGCTACCTGTATTTTCTGCTTAATTTTGCTGTGAACCTAAAACTGCTCTAAAACAATAATGATTATTTGAAAGAAAAAAAAAAGAACACAGAATAGATCATGTGCCTCTTGATGCAGTACCCTGAGAAGGATACAGTATCACCTATGTGATATTCTTGCTAATAATATGCTTAACTTGAACCTAATCACAAAGAAACAACCATACAAATCTAAACTGAGAGACAGTCTGTAAAACTTTGACTTTACAAAGTGTCCATGTCATAAAAGACCGAGAATTTTTCTAGATTAAAGAAGACCAAAGAGGGATAACAACTAAGTGCAATGATACACACTGAAGGATTCAGGAGCAAAAGTCTTGTGATCTCTGCAACTGACTTTCAAATGGTTCAATAGAGAGTGCAGGGAAAAGGTGAGGGGGGTGTGGCGGGGGGAGAAAAAGGGGAAACGATACAAAATGAGACTAAAATAGAGCAACATTTTTTTTTTCAAAACTGAAGGAAAGAAAGTGTGAGTCAAGGATTTTATATCTAGCCAAGTTATGCACCTTGTAACAAAACTACAGAAAAATAGCTTTTGGTATGTAAGAACTCATAGAATGTCACAGTTGCAAGATTATTAAAGCATGAACTTCATCTATGAGATGACTGGGAAATGTTGAAGAAGAGGCTGGTAGAGAATAAAAAGCATTAAATGAATTAAAAACGTATACTTTATCATGCTGAAGACCACAATTCCCAGTGAAGCCATGTACTATGTATCGTAGCAGCCATCCTTACAAAGCAGAAACTCCATGAGATGCATGGAGAAACAGGCAAAACTAAAAACAGGGAACTTTAACACACCACTCTCAATCAAGTAAATGAACAATAAGTAAGGTTACAGAAGCCCTAAAGAGCATAATAAGGTTTATCTTATCACTGCATAACAAACTTCACTCTATTCTTTTTCAAGTGCACATGGAATATTCATAAAAATTACCATATACATGTATTAGGTCACAAATAAAACTACAGTAAGAGCCATAGGAAAAATAATATAGACAAAATCATCCAATCTCAACGCAATAAGGCTAGAACTAATAACAAAATAAAACAAAAAATTCATTTCACCTGCAAATTTTTTTAAAAGTTAAATAACTCTGGAGTTAAAGTACTAATAAAAATCACAGAACTTCTAAAAAACAATAACAAAACCACCACAAGTCAGAATCTAAGAAATGCACTAAAATAGTGACCTGAGGAAAATTCAGACCTTTAATATTTATATCAATACAAATGAAAGAATCAAAATAAATAAAATAAATATCCAACTCAAAGGATTAGGGGAAAAAAGTAAAACAAAAAAAAGGGAGTAAGATATTAATGTTAGAAAAAAACAGAACCAACAAATAAATACATAAACTGGTTCTTTAATTTGTATAACTTTATACAAATAAAGCTGAAAACTTAGATGAAACATAATTTTTCTAGGTAAGTATATTAAATATAGGATATAGGAATATAGGAAAATTTATTAAACTTGACTCTTGATTACTGGTAGAATTAATAAACTGCAGTTAATTTTGCAATTAAATTGCAAAATTTAAACAAACCCAAAATTCATAGATGAAATAAGAGAAAGTTATCAAAGAGTTGCTTCACCAAAAAGCATCAGTATCCACTGAGGAATTCTACCAAGGCTTCAAAAATCAGATAACCCCTGTATTTATCAAGCTTTTAATTTTCTGTAACTTAGGATGTTCTGACATCTGGGAGGGCCTTACAGACCCAGGGAGAAACTGCCTCTCCAAGGCTAGCTAATTCCTAAAGATAATAAACAACTTACTTGGGAGCGCGCCTCTCAGAGTTGCAACTATGGGTTGCAACCCAACCATTTCCTTTATTTAACTCTCACACAAGTCCATGTTTCCCAAACCCTAAATTAACTCAGGTCCAGGTACCAGACAGTTAGGGACAGCTCCTATGTTCCAAAGCCCACCAAAGTTATTCAAACTAGCCAGTCCTATACTGTTTACACTGCTTTGCCTTTCCCATGTAAACCCTATAAAGGATCAGGTCTATTTCTTCCCCTCACTCCTGCTTCTGCCTCCTGACCAAATGTGGTGCTTCCCTGTGTAACATGGCATACCCACTTCTCTCAGGGCATGTAAGTAATAAATTCTTTCAATGGCAATGACCTCTCCATGCCATCACTCAGTCACCTCTATAAATAAAACACACAAGTACAAATTAGGCAATGCCAAAACTGTTTAAACAGTTCCAGACCATATAAACAAAGGAAAATTTTCTAAAGTCATTTGTTATGGAGCAAATACAATGATAATCAGGTGTGAGAATGTCTACAAAAAATACAGAAATATAAAATACAAAATATAAAAATAAATATCAATGTAAAATATGAAATAAAATTTTAACAAACAGAATCAAATATGACCGAGTATGTATCTCAAGAATATGAGGATTATTCAATATAAAAAATCCTTCCATATAATTCACTATATTCACAAATCAAGGAGAAAACATTCACTTCCACAGATGCTGAAAGGACATTCAACAATATCCAACAGCTATTCCTAATAAAATCAATCAATCAATCAGAGCTTGGTGAATACTTCCTAACAGTTAAATTGTATCTATATATCAGCCAAAAAAGCCAGCAACTTATATAATGGGGACACACCACACACATCACTGAATGAGTAAAACATAGCTAATGCAATAGACAAGAGAAAAATAATTAGTCAAATGAATTGGAGAGAAAGAAATAAAACTCTATGTATACACAGATATGATAATATACCTAGAGAATCCAAAAGAATCAATCACAAAGTAATACAAACAGTAAGAGAATTCAGTAAAACAGGATGTAAAACATACAAAAATCAAAAGCCTCCACATGTATACAAACAATAGCCTGTTAGGATATACAACGGAAGGAAAGATTTCATTTATAATAGCAACAAATGATAAAGTACCTAGGAATCAACATAATAAGAAATGTGCATAATCACTATACAGAAAACCTTAAAACACTACTGAAAATTCAAAAGTGGACTAGAATAAATGGAAGGATATATAACTTTTTCATGGACACAGTGACTCAACATTATAAAAATTCCACTTTTTTCCAGTTATTAAAAAATTTAAGGTAATCCCAATAAAAATACAAACTTTAAAAAATTTAGTTATCAGCCATAAAAAGAAACGAAACTGAGCTATCTGTAATGAGGTGGATAGACCTAGAGTCTGTCATACAGAGTGAAGTAAGTCAGAAAGAGAAAGACAAATACCGTATGCTAACACATATATATGGAATTTAAGAAAAAAAAAATGTCATGAAGAACCTAGGGGTAAGACAGGAATAAAGACACAGACCTACTAGAGAATGGACTTGAGGATATGGGGAGGGGGAAGGGTAAGCTGTGACAAAGTGAGAGTGAGGCATGGACATATATACACTAACAAACGTAAGGTAGATAGCTAGTGGGAAGCAGCCGCATGGCACAGGGAAATCAGCTCGGTGCTTTGTGATGGCCTGGAGGGGTGGGATAGGGAGGGTGGGAGGGAGGGAGACGCAAGAGGGAAGAGATATGGGAACATATGTATATGTATAACTGATTCACTTTGTTATAAAGCAGAAACTAACACACCATTGTAAAGCAATTATACCCCAATAAAGATGTTAAAAAAAAATTTAGTTAGACCAGTTGATTCTAAAGTACATATGGTGAAAAAAAAAACAAGAATAACCAAGAAAATCCTGAGAAAGAAGAATGGTGGTGGGGAGGCGGAAAAATGATGTAGAATAGCATGGATTAAATGATATAGACAAGGAATCATTACAGGAAGTCCTAAAACAGAACCAATTATGTGGGGAATCTTGGTATATCATGTAAGTATATGTCAAATCACTGTAGAAAAGGTAGACGTTTTCATAAATGATGTTGGAGAAATAAATAACTATTGGGGGGGTTAGATCTATACTTTGCAACAAACACTGGAATGAATTCCAAAGAGGTCAGAGATCTAAATGTCAAAAAAAAATGATTACCATAAACGTACTACATGAAAACATGAGTGAATTTCTAACAGGAATTCTTACAGTCTGGGAATCAGAAAAGCTTTTCTAAGACAACTGGAATCTTGAAGCAGTAAAAGAAGAGACAGATATATCTGATTATGTGAAAACAAAAACCTTCTGCATGGCAAAACAAAAACTTGCATGGCAAAAGATACAAACTCAAAGAAAAAGAGCACATATCTCTAAATTATATAAAGAGCTCTAAAAAATAATCAAGAAAAAAGGGACCAAAAACCGTTAGGAAAAAAAGCATCAAAAACACAAACACATAATTCACAGAAAAAAAAGGCAAATATTTCCTAAGTATATGAAAACGTACTCAACATCATTCATAAGAGACACGTAAATTAAAATCACATAGAGATATCAATTCCCATCTATCAGACTGGCAAAAATTCAACAGGTAGGCAACATACTCTGTTGGTAAGATTTTGGAGAACCAGGTATTGTCATTTTTGCTGGTGGAATTAAATGATATAACCTCTATGGAGGGTGATGTGGCAATATCCAACAAAATCACATATGCATTTACTCTTTTACTCTGCAATTCCACGTCTACAAAGATACAATGCCAAAGATACAAAATGAATATGCACAAGGTTATTCATTACAGCACTATTTGTAACAGAAAAAGCTTGTATGTAACTTAACAAAATGAGGAAGACATCTATATACTTGTGATGATCAATTTATGTGTCAACTTGACTGCGCTATGGGGTGCCTAAATATCTGGTCAAACGTTCTGGGTATTTCTGTCAGGATATTTCTGGATGAGACTAACATTTAAATGGGTAGACTGAGTAAAGCAGATTGTCCTTCTTAATGAGGGTAGGCTGTATCCCATCACTTGAAGGTCTGCGTAAAACAAAAAAGCTGACCCTCCTCAGAGTATGAGAGATTCTTCTTGCCTGACTGCCTTTGAACTGGAACACTGAATTTTTCCTCCTTGGACTCAAACTGAAACAGCAGCTCTTCCTGGGTCTCGAGCCTGCTGGCCTCAGGATAGGAATTATACCACTGGTTTGGATCTCCTGGGTCTCTGGCATGTCAACTCATCCTGCAGATCTTGGGACTTGTCATCCTTTACAAACACATGAGCCAATTCTCTGGAGAACCCTGATTAATACAATAACAAATAGAATGATCTCCATGACATAATATTAAGTAAAAATGAAATGTACAAAAGAGAGTATATGACATGTACCACTTGAAGAGATAAGAAAGGGTGGATACATGTATATACATTGTATGAATTTGCTTATTTCTGCAAAAAGGAGAAACAAGAAACAAATGAAGAAAATGGAAGGGAGCCTATTCTGAGTATACCTTTTTGTAAAGCTTTGACTTTTGAACCACGTAAATGCCTTATATTCCCCCAGATTAAAAGAAAATAAGAAAAAAGCCCATAAAACAAAGTGAAACCAACTGCATAGTAAATTGGTAACATAACCATACACAAAAGAATTGTTTCATGTAACTTTTAAACACAGTATTCTGACCCTTAGTGAGATATGTTCTAAAGACGAAAGAACTAACTGCAAAGAAATCTTAAACTTTACTCAGTTTGTTGTTAGAAGTAGAATTGGTACTGTAATTTTGAAACCATTTTATGTGAACTATAGAACAAAGCAAATATGTTGATGTTATTCCAAACTAAGTCCTTCAGAGTAACAGAAGAGATAATATACAAATATAAAACAAAGAAGTTAGGCAAAAAACCTGTAATGTTACATTTGAACAGCAAATATCAATTATGAATTTAAGACTATATAATATTTCTGTTCAGTGAAAAAGTCTAGAAGAAAGGACACCCCAGAAGCATATCTAGTGCCCAGATCTTAATTTCTATTTCTCACTACAAGAAACTAAGGCTCCTTGATTGTAGGTCTTGACTGGGAAGGTAAAGCTTATCTTGTAGTAGATAGCAAGAAGTGCTCAAAGGTGACATCAGAACCAAGAAGCCAGCTTTGAAGAGGCTCCCACTGGCTAAATACAGATTAATTTGAACACAAACACACACTCAAACACAAATCAAAGACTGATGGAAAAAGTGAATCCAGGAGCCTGCAGTGATATTCCAAAAACAAACAGACAAAATCCACCAAAACCAAACCAACCAACCAAACAACAACAAAACCACAACTCACTTGTCACAATTGGAATTGACCATTACACCAACTCCTTACTCTGAAAATTGCTAATTAAACAGAAAGAATTACATGTATATGTTTACTTTTACCTAGCCTCTCCAGAAAACATGTAATCATTCCCTGTTCATAAGGGAAAGTTTTTATTTACAGAAGAATGACCGCTAATAAATGCAAGGAATGATACAATTAAAAAAATCATTTTACCACCCCAGATTTATTTAATAAATGGAGTAAACCTGTTAGTTGAAAGATTGTTGGGAGACAGGATTGACTCACAAGCCAAAAACGTCACTCTACGTATGACTTGCTAATTACAAAAGGAAAACATAAGTTTACAATGGAAGGATCTAGTAGTTACCACCTTAACCAAATGGCAAAATTTATCGTCTCTAACAGTGGAATAACCTGACAATAAGAACTTGCTAACGTGATGCAATGTGAAGTATGCAGTTTCACCTAATAAATATTTTGGCAAAAATCTGGGACCTGAATCAACACTTTAGACTCAATGTTCAGTTTACAAGAAATAAAGGAGACTGAGGAAGTAGTTAAATGGCACCATGATAAAACAATCAAATAAATCCAAAACAAAGACACAAAGCTAGTTTTGGATTAGGATACAGATAATCACAATAGACCCCTGGTTGTGCTATAACTAGGAAAAAAGAAAAATACCTAAACAATCTAAAAATAATGTATTAAAAAGAAATCAAGAGAACTGAGTATGCAAAGAGGTCTAATGGAAGGGACCACAGGCACTTTGTGCATTTGCTGAAAAGGAGCATGAGTGGTGAAGGATCAAGCCTTCCAAGGTAGAGGAATTTTGTTCGATTAAAGGAAAAGCAGCAGAGCTTTCAATGGCTGCTTAGAATGGAGTGACACACTGGAAACTTTAAGAAACCCAAATGCAGAGATTGTTCTCCCCATTCTCCTGCCTTCCCCCATAGGTCTTTTTTCAAGTAAGAAAAAGATGGGGGAGGGGGGAGCACTGGAGACTTGGAGTGGGACTAAAAAAGCAAAGAAAATTCTCTGCACTCTTCCATGGGCTTAGGTCCCAGAGTCCTGCTACAGGTTGGTACCTGTAATATACACAGAACAGGACTCACTCTCAAGGCATTTGAAGCCAGATGCGAACTGAAACTATCTAAAGTGGTAATCAAGCTTCAACCCAGCCTAACTCCTGATAAGATCAAAGTGTTCAATCTCTTATCCCAGCTGCCTATCAGAGAAAAAACCATGCCCTCTCTGGGAAAATAATATTTACCCCAGTCCCTTCTAAACATAATGCCAGTATATATGGGTTGGCCAAAAAGTTCGTTCGGGTTTTTCTGTAAGCTGTTACGGAAAAACCCGAACAAACTTTTTTGGCCAACCCAGTGTACTTTTTAAAATTACCAGACATACCATGAAGCAGAAAAAAATGATCCATAACCAAAAGAAAAAACAGCCAAAAGAAACAGAACCACAGATTAATTTTATGTTGGAATAAGCTGACAAGGACTTAAAATAACTATTATAAATTTTTTCAATAGAGAAAAATATTAACTGAATAGATGAAAATATGGAGAACTTCAATAGAAAATGAAATCTTTAAAGAAGAGCCAAATTATTATAGAAAAATTAAGTAAAATGATATCTTGGAAACATCTCTTTTGGTAACTGATAGAAGGCCAAAAAGAAAAATCAGTAAGGATATATAGAATATTTGAACAATGCTACTAATCACCTCAAACCAACAATCACAAAATACAGAACGTGGTATATTTTACAAATCAACTAACATTTCTCTAAAAACAATGCAATGTTAGGGAAAACAAAAACAATAACCTAAAAAATTTAACCACCAAAGCACAAGCCTTGATTTAGGGGGAAAAAATTATAAAGCATGTTATGGGGACAATAACAAAAATCTGAATTTTATGAACTAGATATTTTAGGAAATTACTGTTAATTGTCTTAATGTGTTTACAGTATTGTGGTTATGTAGGAGATGGAGATGAAATGTCATGTCATCTGCAATTTACTTTCAAATGGTTCAGGAAATGGTGTGTTTATATGTTCCTCTGTGTGGAGAGTTAGAAAAGGTAAATTCTTTTATTAAACATACAACTATAACTTTATATTGTATTTTGTTTCTAATTTAAATACTTCATATTACAAATAAAATTTTACTAATTTTTAGAAGGAAATCTTATGTATAATTCTTCAAGCTAAACTGTCAACAAACTCTCAGCAAGGTAATGTCAGTAAGACTTATTGCACATATCAAATTCCTCTAAAGTTTTAAGTATAACTACTGGAAGCAAACTTTTGTCAAACCCCTTTTAAAGCTGATTTTAGCTTTTCAGAGTGACACTGCTCTCTTAGAATTGTCAACAGGGAAAGGAAACACATATAACCCAAGTTAGAACTACAGATAACTCATTTCAAAATTCAATATTGCTTTGAAGCCTTTTTTCCCCAACCTACTTTTAAGTTTAAAGTAAAGACACTATAAAACTTCTCTTGGGATTACTTTCCATAGTAACATCTTTTTACCATATTTTGCCACTGTTATTTTTCAGCAGTTTGACCTAAAAATAACCTCTTTCAGAACACATGTAGATACAAAAACTACTGATAAAAACACAAATCTGAGGAAAAAGAAAGAAGAGTGAAGTGTGAGGCATATTCATTATTCAAGTGGAAGGTACAAGCAAATGCTCCTATGAGAATACCACATATCAAAGTGGTATTTGAAATAAAGTCTGAGAGCTTGCCTGATGTATTGGAATACTAATTTAAAAGCAGTGCTGCTAAGAGCAAAGAATGTTGGTCTTAAATAGCGATGGTACTGACTTCCTGATTGGATTACATTATTACTTTGTGTCACAAGGGAAATATTTGGCTCAGTAGTATGCCTCAATTTGCGTTTCTTAGCTTGAAGGAGAAATGTATACTCCGTAGAACAGTCACATTTATAACCATTTTTTCTCTAGAAAAAGCAAAAAAAAAAAAAAACCCAAACATTTTAATCCCAAGCATCTCATTTCTTATTACTCTGGCTCCTTCCTTTAATCCTCAACTCCACAATTCTTTGGCTCCACAATCCATTGATAATACCAATCTTTTCACTGTTCCTCACCTACCTCACATTTTCAGCTCACTTCTTACATATCATCATAATCACCACCATGTATATACATCACCATCTCCCCTGCTCCTCTCTTAAGTCATTATACTCATTTGAGCATTAATCCTACCACACCATCTGTCCATTCACTCTCTCCTTCTCCAAGAAAACTGTTTCACTATAACTTTGTGCCTTGATTACCGTAGCAGCTTCCTAACTGGTTTCCTTACTAACATCCTTGCCTTTTCTATAGTCTATCTTAACACTACAATTAGTTCTTAAAAATCCTTGACACATTTCAAAAGATTAGTAAGATCCTGTAACTTCTTCTTCTTAAAACATTTAATGACTTCGCATCTCACGCAGAATAAAGGCCAATGTCTTCACAATGGTCCACAAGATCCTACAAAATCTAGCTGTTTGTTATCTTATTTTCTATCACTCTCCCCTTCTCATTCTGTTCTAGCCAAACTGGTCTCCTTGCTGTTTCCGAAACATGCCAGCAAGCTCCTGTCTCAAGGCCTCTGGACTTGTTAAGGCTTGCTCTCTTACTTCCTTCATGTCTTTTACACATCACGTTAGTGAGGCCTTCTCTGTCTACCCTATTTAAAATTGTTTTATTTCTCCTTGCTTTATTTTTCTCACAGCACTTACCATTATCTGACCTAGTGTATATTTAACTTATGTATTGTTTCTTGCTTCTAACCCTCACTAGCATGTAAGTTCAATGAGAGCAAGGATTTTATCTGTTTGGTTGAATGCTATACTCACAGTGCCTATGATGTGACTGGTACACAGAAGACAATCACTTAAAATTATTTATTAAATGAATAAATAAAAGAACAAAGTAAAATACATATTTTTCTCTGGATTATTTATTGAATAAATGAAATAGGCACTATTATATAACTTTTAAATGAAATCAAAATAGAAACTTTGAATAAAAAATAATTGAAATGAAATATAAACCTAAAGTTACCATAAACTTATTGTCCAAGCAGAAAGATAACGTTTTGTTTTCTGGAAATTGATTTTTAAATTCAGTCAATATACAAATTCATTCTTATTATTTTACCACTTGAGAGAAATGATCAGCAGTATTCATTTTCTGATGTTTTTAAAATTAGAAGCTCTGCTATGAGAAAATAAACATTATCCAAAGTCAATGTAAGTGCTGGAATACCCTGAATCACATATAAAAATTCAGGATTTGGAAACTTTTAAGATGTTTTCAGCTTTAAAGAATGGAAAGTATTCATTTTTACTTGAATCCAAATATAATTATCTAAAGAAATTTCTATACTATAACTTATTAATGATGAGTCAAGTGCTAAATCTCCTATTTTAAATGTACCAATGCTTAATTAAACAAATGTATTTAAAGTTATACATTTAAAAAGCTGAAACAAAGAAATTTAAGTTATATCAAAAAAACATTTTGATTAAAAAAAGGTGAATGAAATAAATATAGAGAAAGTGAGGCAATGGGGAGAAGCTATTTAAAAGACATCATCTGTTTTAAAACATTTCTATTTTGGTACAATGAATCATATACGGCATTACTTAGACTTAAGAATTTAAATAATACATTAGAAACCAAAACTGTTAGTTCATAAAAACACTCACCTACAACACCACTCAATACGACCTTCGCCCTCACAAGTTTTTGCCCAATGATTATCTGCCAAATTTTTCATTGCAACAGCATATTCACAAAGTGTTTCCTCATCCTCACAATGTTCTCGCCAGATCTTATCAAAATCTCCCACTAAAAACAAGGAAAAAATTAAATTAAGTTGACTTAAAATACATCAGGCTCCTAAAAGCTTCAGCATAATCTACAATTATTTAAAGATGAATAAAAGCAAACTCATGAAGTAAAATTCTATGAAGTTTAAACTTCATAATTTTCGAAGTTCCTTTATGCAAATTGGATTCATCATTTTAACCATGATGATTTGATAACCAAGTAAATTTTACCATTTTAAACAGATGGATTTGTGAAGCTGAATAAAACTAATAAATATAAGTAGACATATACAAGTTATCAATTTATAAACCAAAAACATCCTGGTAGGGGACAAGTATGGCTGGGCATTCAAACATTAATTGTCCTGCTACCATTGGGCAATACGACCTTGCAGCAACAGAGAAGCCACTTAATCCTTCTTCTTGTCTGTTATTTTCTTGGATCTCTACAAATTTATCATTTTCTATATTAAAAGGGGTTGATAAGTGAGATGGCAACATAAATTAGCATGCAAGTTAAATAGTTGTGTATTGATACACTTGGACTTGCTGTAGGCATACTACACTTAAAAAATTATAATCCTAGTGCAAAAACGTTGCTAGAGAAATTACCTTGGAAAACTCTCCAAAGTTTTGAGTCTTTATAAGATGAATAAAAATTATAAGTTGACTACATTATCTGGCCACAGCATTACTTCCAGCTACTACCTTTTTTCCTTTTTAATTAGATTAGTCATCATATTTAATTTGAAAAATCAATGTGAGTTCTGATAAAGAAAGGTATGAATATGCCACAGCCAAATAAATAACATTTACATAATTGTAAAGGTAAAAGAGTAAACAAAAATTATCAAGTTGGCTTCAATCAATGCTCTTAGACATAATCTAGGTTCTCTTGCCACATGTTCAAATATAGGCAATTGTTTAGTGACAGAATAAACTTAAAAACATAAATACAACAACCAAATTTGGGGATGATAATTATAGTCAAGTTCTTTCCCTAGGTGAGACAATTAGATTCCAGTACTTAAGAGTTGGGGTTTTTTTTTTTAACAGAAAAGGAATTATAATAGTTCAAATTTAACAACACTTATCTATTCAAAATTTGAAAAACTTTACTGGTTATTTTAAGCACTTAGCCCAGCACATACTGAGCTGAAAACCAAACTATTAGCCTTCTAGTTTGACCAATACCAGAAAGAGCAATAAGGGTACAAATATGCCCTCACACTCACATTGCTCAGTTAAGATGAATATCTATCAGTCTCAGCCTTGGTCTGAATATTGACTTTAAACCCCAAAAGAATGAAAAGCTTTCTCTTTTTTCATGGTTATGTTCTTATACAATAATATTTTCATTAATCACTAATATTTGTGTAGTGACAGGGCTCTCAATTTGTTATACAGCAGGTTGGCAATAACTGTCCACTGAAAACAAGCAGGCAAACAAATTTTTCTACATTCTCAAAGAAAAACCCCTCAGTGTCAGTAACATCTTTCAGATGTAGTTATTTATCAAGTATCTAAGTAGGACTACAGGAAGTAAAGTCTTTGAAACAAATACTTTGATTAATGATACCTTAATAAACCTATGATGTTCATAAGACTGTTCCTGGCTTTACTTATCAGACTTGATGTCAAATGATTCATTAAGGTACAGTATTATTTTAAAGGTGCTTTATCTTTTTTTGAGATGGATATCTTCAACTCTAAAAGGCCCTTTGTTTGAATATGTAAGTTTCACTGTCTTACGTAATGTACATATTATAAATAAATACATAAATTTACTACATTTTCTGGTAATAGAAGTCATTCAAACAAAAGTTTTATGATCAAATACGTTTGGGAAAAGCTATGTTTAACATACTTAAACAGATTTCCTTTTTTTAAGACTTCTTAGTTTAGATTCTACAGAAGGTACAACTTAAGACAAGGACCTGGGTTCAAGCAGTCTATTTAGGAGGGAACCCTATGAAACAGGAGTGAGGGAGTGGGGAGAACAAGTTAAGGGAGGAGAAAATGCTAATACAAGGGTGCATTACTGAGGCTGCTGCTGTGGGCAGCACAGAAGCATACAAAAAGCCTCTGGAATTGTATACCTAAAGGATGGGAGGCTGGAGCATTTATCTATCAGTTACTATCCCCCATTAACTGAGGGTTGTTTACAACCTGTACCTCTAAGTCTACACTTAGGCACTGAAAAAGGGGATTCCCTCAGTGGTCTCCATCAGTGTTGGAAAAAGGTGAAAAATAGAAAAGAAAGCAACACACATTTAAAATGGGACTCGGTCAGGGTCAAGTGCCTCTGAGCTCACAGTGTTTGTCCACCACACCCAAGGACCAATGGTACGCTGTGTGAGCCGCCAAAAGCATCTACTATAAATTCTCAGAGTCCTTACTATAACATTGTATACCGTGAAACTCAATTTACTCTAGAATTATTCTACTAGTTATGAGATACAAAGACGAGTTTATATATATGTGGAAACCTACTGCCCTTCAGCTTTTTAGATGACCTCTAGTTTCTCACACTCAAAATTCTCTTTAAATACTTCAATTTTTTATGTAGTTTTAAGGCTTACTATCTGCTCTACTGAAGTTTTGAGGAAGGATTCACATTTTGTCTGTAAGCCTATCAAACTGATTGTAAACTTCTATTTAATGTTTTCACTAACATTTAAGAGTCTCCAGACTCTCTAAATATGCTGATACTGAGATTAACGTGATTAATAAAGTCAGTACACTTAATATATAATTGAAACTAATGCAATTGTACATACTTTTCATTCCAACAGATTTGCTGGGAAAATACTCTAGGTGAAACACTATAGAGAATAATAAAGTTAACGAGCAAGCACTGGCATCAAAGGAAGGGGAGAAGATGTATTAAAATGTGGTATCTGCTCTAATAGAGATACGAACCTGACATATTCACTATGGCCCATGTAAGCCATTCTGGACCCAGAACTTTTAAATCATGTATTTATTCAATAAAAGTATCAAACCCCAACTACTAGGTATACACTATGTTACATGTCTGGTGGTTACAAAGTTGAACAAAAAATACAGTTAGCCTTCAGAAATTCCACTTTCCAGAATACCCTTGAAAGGCTATTTTTAAAATAAATAAATTTATTGAAAACAGAATGGGAAAATTCAGTATTTTTTCATAATAGCCCATTATTTGTTTTTACAGTATTCAAAATAGTGCTATTTACCTTTTAATCACTGTATTTTCAAAATGATTTATGATTTGGGTTCCAAAAGTCAAAAAAAGTTGAAGTTCACCAGTGCCCAGTATACAAATTCAAAACTCTGCTGCTAACTTGGTCAAACTGCATATGCAAAAAATATGTTAAAACTCAATTCTGAGGATTTTTTGGTTGTTGTTATCTTTTAGTTATTAGGTCAACCAATATTTAAAAGACTGTCTTATTTAAAAGGAAATACTTTTTCATTATCGAAAGGTAAATTAAGAACTAAGAACTTCCTGAGGTCTGCATCAAAGATCTACTGAACAGAACAAGAAATGCTTAAGTATTAAAGTTCAATCAATCAGAGATCTCAATGAATTAATAATTAGCTTTATAATGATTTTTATATATTGGTATTTGTGATGACTCAAAATCATTGTGATTAATAATCTATTTTCTTACTTATTTCTTACAGGCATCCTATAAAAATATGAATGTATCTTAGTTAAAGAGAGAGACAGAGAGAGAGAAAAGGGGGGAGGGGGGAAGTGAAGAGAAGGAAATGGAGAGAAGGAGAGGAAAATCTCTAGTTAATGCATACATTCGAATTTGTCCTAACACAGAGAAGTCTCGGCAATTAAAAAATTATATTTAGAAAGCACAATTAAACATATATATGTCCTGCAGCCTAACTTGAAATTAATAGTTAATAAACATTTTATAGTCAGACTAAAATAATAAATCTAGAGAAGAAATCAGTATTCATTTGTTCAAATACATCATTTTAAGATCAACTTAAAGCTCTGTCAGGTCTTAAAGATAAAGTCACCTGATGGTCTCATAAAATTCTAGAATGAAGTTCACATTAACATGACTTCTATTCATTATATTCTCTTTACATTTAAATTTTTAAAAACACTAATTAAAAAATTAATTAATAATTCAAAACACAAGTGATGCCAACTTAAAGTTGCCAAAACAAATTCAGTATGGAAATCGGATGAACCAAATTATTCTGAAGCTTGGTCCTACTGTCAGGAATAATACCATAATTATTGACTAAACTCACCTTCACAAACATGCAACAACTAAAGAATAAATATAAGTTACTTCCTATGAAAAGACAATAACTAGGAAAAAATAGCATATTCATTAGTTGATTAAAAAGACAAAGTTCTATGGAATCTAAGAAGGAAAAAAAAAAACCAAACAGCAAGCTCATAGATACAGAGAACAGACTGGTAGTTGCCAAAGGCAGAGGGTAGGGGAGTGGGCAAAATAGGTGAAGGGGGTCAAAAGGTACAAACTTCCAGTTATAAAATAAATACGTCATAGAGCTGTTAAAAAAAAAAAGTTCCATTTTTAAGAATTTTGTGATTAGTTTAAGATAATTATTACTTTGACTGCAGGTGTCTTTGTAAGAACCAAGTATAATAAGTTAAGGAGTTATTTATTGTTGCTCAAGAACAGCTGTATTACAGGTCCAAACTCAGGTGAACCAATGGAATCTCTAAACTGTCTCTTTAGAATGGATACGCTTTAGAATGGATACTACTCTTCCTTTTTGAATTAACCTCTCTCATGCCTTCAAAACATAACTGAGTTCCCATGTTCTTCAAGAGGATTTACCTGCCTCCCATTTGATCATCTTACAATTCCCCCCATATGCATTTGCCATCCTTATAGTACTCTGTCACTTGTTTATATAGAGTTTTCTATTAAAACCAGGTGTGATATTTCCCATTAGAAAGTATAAATTGAAAGGTAAAGACTACTTTTGATTTATAACTTATATAAGCTATATAAGTTAATCGTGGTACCCCATTAATGGGGGAGAAAATATTTAAATTTTCACCGTGCTCAAAAATTATAAGAAGGGCTTCCCTGGTGGTGCAGTGATTGAGAGTTCACCTGCCAATGCAGGGAACACGGGTTCGTGCCCCAGTCTGGGAGGATCCCACGTGCCGCGGAGCAGCTGGGCCTGTGAGCCATGGCCGCTGAGCCTGTGCGTCTGGAGCCTGTGCTCCGCAACGGGAGAGGCCACAACAGTGGGAGGCCCGTGTACGGCAAAAAAAAAAAAAAATTATAAGAAACAGCAAAAATTACAAATTAAATAGTTGCTAGAGTAAAATTCAAATTACAGTTCATAACTGTCAATAGATAATAGTGATGAATAAGCAGTAAAATTTGAATACTTCAAACAGTGTTCTCAAAATATTAGTTATGAGACGTTTAGGAAACCAATAGGTTCAAAGTCAATTTGAGAATCTCTCCACTGTTTTAAGCTAATTTATCTTTTTTTTTCACTTCACATTATTGTCAAAAAAAAAAAAAACCAAACTTGCAAGTGGAAACACAATCACATCTATTAAATTCTTTGATTATAGTACATGGGTCTTTTTGGAAAATCTATAAGGTTAAGAAGAAATTATTGGTAACACATTACATAGATAAAGAATTACTTGTAAATGAATAAAATGAATAAGAGGTGCTAAGGTTCATGCATTTTTTCATGCTGGGACCATTTGATGTTTAGAAGTACATTAGAAATAATACTATTTTTTCAATAACTCTATTCTAATTCTCAGTATAAAAAGACAGAATATAAAGCACAGAAGATAAGACATTTAGCAAGTGTAAATCTGAGGCCAATTTAAGAATAGCATGTCATTCTTGTCAGTTTAGCCTTGTGAGTCACGATACCAAAGATTAACATTGCACTATTGTGGTCCTTAAGTGGCGTACAATGCAATGGAGAAGCTATCACATGATTCCATGTATATAAAATTCTAAAATATGAAAAAAAATCTACAGGGACAAGAGATCAGTGGGACCAAGAGTAGAGTGAGAGAATGACTGCAAAGGAGCATGAGGAAATTTGGGGGGCAACAGAAATGTTCTGTGTCTTGATTGTGCTAAAAGAATATAGGGTGTATATATTTGTCAAACCCAGTGAATTATATACTTTAACTGTGTGTAGTTTATTGTATATAAATTGTACCTCAATAAATTTCATTTTAAAATATGACATGCTGTGAACACAGCAAAAGTTACAAAATAAAAACTGTATTTCATTAAATTTGAGGGTCATCAAATACTCTGAAAACAAAAACAAGGAGTTACCTTGAGTATCACAAACAAGTCTTAAACTTTTAGAAATTCAGAAAAATTTCACTTTTACTTAGGTATATTACCAAATAGATAACCAGATTACCAAATTCAAGTTCAAAGAACATTTAAAGGTCATTTTCTTTAATATGAAGTAAGCAGAGAAACTCATGACCAAGTGGAAACAAGTTCAGCAGCCATTCCAAGACATTAAAACAAAGTGATCAGGACAAGATTGTCTCACGAACATAGTTAAACCACACACAGACCAGCTTTCTCAGTATTCTTGAGCATCTGATATAGTGACACACACAGGTGGGACAAAAACATCCAAGATGTTTGGTGCTGAAGCAGCTCCTGAGAATCAAACAAACGAACCACCTGAAAACCTGCATCTTACACCTAACGTGTTACGACTAGTCATTTCTCTGATAAGGGGAAAAAACTCAGTATTCTAATGTGCTAAAAAGGTTGGACCTTTCACATAAAAAGTTAAAAATACAAAAAGCAAATGGGTTAAGAAAAAAAAGAAAAGAAAAGAAAAAACACTACAGCAATCCTAATACTGAAGAAGAAAGACACTATAGAATAGTCTAGATACAAATTCCAGAAACCATTCAATCTTCAATGCCCTTAATGCATCCAGGTGGTAGCTACAGATATACCTTTAATTTTTAAAATTATGTATTTAATACAAGTAATGCTTCCTATGTGCCAGATACTGTTTTAAGCACTTTACAAATATTAATTCATTTAATTCTAATACCAACCCACTGAGGCAGATATTTTACTTTACAGATAAGGAAATTGAAGTATAGAGAGATTAAGTAACCTTCTCAAGGGTACACATCAAACCTGGCACTCAAGTGCCTAAGTCCATGCTCATAACCGCTATACCACCTTGCCTGTCTTTATGAGTTTTTAATTTATAAACTTTCATGGATATGAACAACGCTTTGCACTACAGCAAAGTACACTGACTACTAGCCACAAACAAATGGTCTTTTGTCAGTCAAATGCAGTTATTTAGTCTCTGCAACTGCATTATTTGTTAGATTTCTGGCAGTGATTTCAACTCTGGCTGCACACTGGAATCCCCTAGAAGTTTCATTTAATTGGTCTGAGGTGGGAACTGGTCATTTATTTCACTGCTCCCCAAATGAATCCACTGTGCAGCCATGGCTTAAAGCCATGGGTCTATGGCAAGACTGTAAACTCAAAAGTCTGGTGAAATAATACACAGAGCAATTGAGACCTGGGGCAAACTGAAGAGTCAAATTTAATTAAAAAACAAAACACTGCATAGATAAAAGTTCACATTTATAAACACAGTTTGGCCCATGGTGCATCTTCTGTACATGGAGCACTCTCTTACTATAAATATATTTATGATAAAAACAGTTAATTGAAATATAAAACTTTGAACACATCCTGTACAAGAGATGGAAAAAATTAAGAAAAGTTAGAAATAATGGCATCAGTATCTGTTATTCCCCTGTGAAACAACTTTACCGAAATGTGTACCACCACACAGATCTCTTGTTTAGTGTAAGCAAAGGACTTATGGAGAAACTTCAGTGACTTAAATTTTTATATAAATGGGAATAGGAATTTCTATATAAGTAGAGCAATTTCTGTATAAATGAGAATAGGGGATACTCAGATGTCCCTCTAAAGGCATGGGGTTCTAAAATAACCCTTGCAATGAGCATCAATATATCTACACTTAAAGCACAATAAATTAGTATAGTTTAGATCAGTGGTTCTCAGATGTTTGGATTTTACAACAAGTACAAATTTCACCTCCAAAATTTAGGCAATTGATATTGGGGTTGCAAAATTTTGTGTGTGAAATTAGAGGATATAATATATATACACATACACAAAATTATCATCTTCTTATACCAACACACACAGAGACACATTATACCACACACAATATCCTTATTAGTTCTCATTTTCTGAGAACAAAAATTTTTTTTATCTATATTTGCCACTATTTACAGTTTTTTTAATAAAAAAATGGAATGATACTAATAATGATAATTTGGACCATTTTCAAAAGGTTAAATTAATCTAATATACTCACTTTAAAAGATATGACCATAAATTCATTACAAAAAATTTGTATCCAAAGTTAAAATTTTAAAGTTATGAATACAAAAAGATTAGACTCAAACTATAAGGAAATATGTATATCAGCTTCTTTCTTTTGTGTGTGTGTGTGCCTTAAATCTACAAGGCAAGGTGCTAGGTACTAGGGATACAAAGATAAAAGGCAGAGTCCTACTCAAGTAACTAAATTCAGTGAGAAAGACAAGTGAACTGATAAGTGATAACTATGATAAAAGCAAGGCAATTGTGCCATGGGAGCATACGGTAGAATGGGCAGTACTTACGTAAAACTGGACACTACTGGTATCTTCCAAGGATCTGTCCTCAGTTATACATTACCATCACTCCATTGGGTCATTCATCTGCCCTCAAAGCTACAACTTCAAGAGAGAGCTTCCAATCCTTCACTTCCAAGGGATACATTCCAAACTAAATCATTACCACTATCCCTATGACAAGCCAACCTGCCTGTCTACTCCTTTCTCCCTGCTCCCACCTCAACACAGACATTTCCAAACTGGATGGAAATGGCTATTTATATTTTTCCAGGCAAGAAATCTTGGCATCATCAATGACTCTTTTCCCCTTTACTTTCATTAAAACTGCTCACTTTGACTTCGACTTATGTTTGACTATTTGACTTATCTTTCTCTATTTTCATGATCACTACTGTTATTTATGCTATTATTCACCTTTAAAAAATAGATTCGTGTAAGAGTCTCCTAGCTGATCTGCTTTCTTCTAGATTCCTTCCTACTCCAATCTAGAGTACTTTAGCTAGGTGTTCCTCAACCCTTTTGTCCACTGTATAATCTATGGAGCTTTTAAATAATACAGATGCCTGTGTTCCACAAAGTTCCAGAGATGATACTGATGTGGAATCAAGGCTAATATCCACTGCATTTGTTGTTATATTTTTTCCCACAAAACAATCAAAGGATCTATACCAATACTTTTTAGTTTTACCGTATCTTTTTAAATACAAAAAATTCCTAAAAAGATACAAAGATGACTAGAAATCAAATAATATACTATGTGTACCTCACTGAGCTGACTGTTTATCAATGTTCCTTTTATCTTTTAGTGTTACTAATTATTAAACTCTTTTCATTTTTTTTCCCCCTGCTAGAATGGCAGTTCAAACTCTCCTAGGGCAAAGTTAACAAGCATTTCTGTGGACACTTTTCACCTTATTTTGTTGATTGAGCAAAGATTCTACCAAAAAACCCAGCATTTTCAGATTCTATATCAGAATCAGAAAAGACCATGTAAAGAAAAAAAGAGTAAAACTTCACTTGTTAAAAAAGTAAAACAGGGCTTCCCTGGTGGCGCAGTGGTTGAGAGTCCGCCTGCCGATGCAGGGGACGCGGGTTCGTGCCCCAGCTGCGGAGTGGCTGAGCCCGTGAGCCACGGCCACTGGGCCTGCGCGTCCAGAGCCTGTGCTCCGCAACGGGAGAGGCCACAACAGGGAGAGGCCCGCGTACCGCAAAAAAAAAAAAACAAACAAAAAACCCCCCACATAGTCTGTTATCCTAATTTTAAAAACAATTTCAAAACTTTGTTTCAGGAAAAACTCTAACGATACATTTATTCTTTCATTTTTAGACCCTTTGGTTTTAGTTTAAAATTATTTCTAATTCAAATGTTTTTTTCCTTCCCCCCTACAGTTCTCATTTTAGATGTATGCTAAAGAAAACTCAATCACAAATATATTTTTCAGCTTATCCTAAACTGCTATTCTAGCTCACCCTTTGTCTCAAACAAGGAAGAATAATTTCAATAATCAATAAGAATTAAACATCTAAACTAGGCTATTTAGTAGTTGACTCTTAAAATGCTGCTCACAGCTGTTAACCTTTGTAACAATATTTTCCAGACTTAGTCTACAGAACCAACCTACTGTGTTCTCCTTTTCTGTTTCAGTATCAGTAATCTGTTACTTACTCTAACCACTTTTATAATATTATCATTGCTACTAATAAGATTGATTTTTTTTTAATGCAGAAAAGTATAATAAAGATCTCCCATTAAACCATGACTTTGAGAATATCACTGTTAACAGGGTAACGTGCATTTTTATTTTTGTCTGATTGATAACCTACACGGGTTTATGTGACAAACTTGTTTAACCTGCTTTGGCATACAGAATAAGTAAATTCAGAGACTTAATTAAGTTGATGAAAATTGCTAAAGTAAAGACATTCACATGATAAGTTAAAAAAGCAAAACTAAGGAATGGGGAATCATACTTTTATTCCTAACAGCTGTAGCCTTTACATTTTCTTGTAGTTTTTACACGGATACTTTCAATTTAAAAAGAGATGCCAAGCATAATAACAATCATTACAGGAATAAGATTATGTGACTAGGATTATGGAAAAAAATCATACAAAGTCAACTGAAAATACACACGGCTCTACTTCAGTTCTCAATTAGATATGTACTTATCAGGCAGATTTGATTAAACAATGACTCCCTGTTCCAAACTCCCTGTTTGGAAAGAAAAACTAGCTGTTTCTTATTTAAAAGCTGTCTCCAATCCTATGATATATTTTAAAATATTTTTGGCTTATATCAAGGCCATTATTTTGAAAATTCTGTATAGCAAAGACAGAAAACACCTACATCTGCAAGCATATTTCCATTTATATAAACTCAGTCTAAAAGACTGTCCCTTATCTATAAATGGCTGACACCAGAAACACCCTTTCTCATCACCATTGCTAAACATTTCCCTACCATTTCCTTTTGGTAACTACTTCAGATATCAGCACTGCCTGGAACACTGACGTTTATCTCCAGTTCTCACTTTACTCTTATACAAATAGAGAAAGGATCTCTAAGTGGTGACACAGGACAGGCAGTAAAATGGAGCAGAGAGGGGAAAAGTGGTAAAAGAGTACATTAAACTTACCTGCTAGTCTTTACAATCCTATCCACTACCCCCTACCCCAAGCCTGCTCACTGCCACAACAAGCATCAGTTTGGACAAATGGACTGGGAAGGATGGAGAAAAACCTTTTTCTACCACATCAGAAAAATCTTATTTTCAATCTTATTCCTGCTTCATGTTCAATTCCACTACCAGAGATAAGGAAAGGGAAAACTATATTATCCAACCCTACACTCATTATCCAGGTCTCACTCCTGTCTACTATCCAGTGAATGTTTTGCCTCCTTCTTTATTCTACCCCAACTTATTTCCTTCTTTGCCATAACTCCCTAAGAAACCCACACCTCACATAGCCCTAACTCAGCGAACCATACCTATCCCATGGATTGCCCCATTCCCGTCAGTTTACATCCTCTTACCCAACACAAATTCTAGGGCTACGTCCTGCTTCCCATTTTCCCTACCACTCCAACATTTGGAGACACCATTAGGCTTTGAATTGGAAAGAAAAACACATTATTCCCATAAAATACGTTCTGTGCTAATGATAAACTATCCAAACTTCAAGCAAGTTATTTTACTATGTTTAGGATTCAGCTCACTCATGTGTAAAAAGGAAGGAAGTAGTTTAGATTACCAGTCCAAAATCTGGCTGACCAATTTCCAAGCACCACTGATAGGGATTCTGAAACTGTACATCTGAGGTGGAATGGAGTAATTTTCTAAAAGGCAACCATATAAGTCTATTGTTTATCCATGTTTGGGAATCACTGATAAATGCTAAAGTTCCTTCTAGTTTAACATTCCAAGATTCTAAGCTGGAACTTTCACTGCATTTTCTGATAGGAATATTGTTATAAAAGGAGTAAAGTTTGCATAGTTATTGGTGTTACAGTGCAGGCATGTTACTGATCAAATAGGCCTTTGTAACCTGACCTAGAACCTAAGCACCATTTATATTATTATTTTATAACCAGAGATGACTTTGCAAATGATATTATAATGATACTAAGACCTCAAAGGAAAGCACTAAAAATTACTTCTTTGGTATTATTATGTGCATAATCAGACTTTTTCACAGATGGCTTTTTCATGGATTTTTGTCAAATCACAACTAAGATTTGACCTACAGGTCAGAAATAAAGGTAGAAAGGGGAGACTCTTTAGGACCTTTTACTTTGCTAATTCACTGATGGGGCTTTGTATATCATTAGAGTAAAGCCTAGAGAAGTCTAGATCACTGGTGGAATTCAGGGCATTAAAACGCCTAAAGAACTGTCTCATTCATATGTTTACAGACTGCCAGGACTTTACCTGCCCTAAAGCACACTAGATCATTCACTTATGTACTACATGTATCTATTCTAGCTCTCATAACTTCCAAATACTAATTCTCATTATAAACAAATGTTCCCTTGGTTAATATTCAGGCTTAAAGACATGTTTCAACATGTGAGAACTAAGCAAATATAAACAGCTCTTGAATGCATGATGACACATTAGTAGTATACTAAATGGAATATATTCATTTATGAATAAGTTAATAATGAATAATTATAAAAAGGTAAAAATGGAAACTGAATTATATGCTACCCATTTTTCTTTAAAAAGATGTACTTGCTTAAGTTTATGCAAAATAGCATGATAAATTAAAGTGTGTCCGTTTTATTTGCTCATTTCTCCAAACAACACAAGAACCTACACTGAATGCCATTATGTAAGTGCACTCTCCGAATATCAAGAATGATGCAACGATTGCTATGGTAACTACTCATTTTATTGAATAAATTGTGGGTTGGGGTTTAAAGCATTCTTTTAAAAAACAAATTTTAACATCTCAGTATGCCCGATAAGTCTCTTTCTATTGCTACCTATTAAACAATAACTATAGGCTAGCTTTGAGGAGGACTATTTAAGCAGCTATTAAAAAATTGAGGCTTGAGTTGCCAAGGGGAAAAAACTCTTAAAGTTTGAGAAATGAAACACATCACCTACACTCAAGAGAACAAAAGACACTTAGTTTTTATCTTCCAGAGTAATTGAAAAGTGTTTGTAACTCGAAAGTAACATGATCTTACCTATCTGTTCCTTCACTGTCATAATTTTGCTTCTAATCCTAACTTAACTAAGACTGCCGACTTTTGTTTGCAATTAAGCTAAAGACAGAAGAAAGTTATCCCTCGTTTTAATCTTTAGAAGAAATGTCTCCTGAGCGCATGAAAAAACTGGGAATTTTCACTGCTAGTTTCTTATAAAATAGCTCTGTAAAAAAGCCTATATTTTAAAATACCAAGGATAACTGTAGATCCCAACTATAAACCTTCCTCAGGCCCAAGCAAAAGCTACTATGGCTTTTTCCTTTGCTCAAGACCTTCCACAAGAGGGGTTCCCAGCGACGGCCGGCTTCACCAGGGTCTGTATCCTTAGGAGGCTTGGTAGTTACGGATTAGTCAAATCTAAACAGTATTTTGAGAACCTGCCCCAGATCTCTTCCTCTCCCGCCTAAATAAACCCTAAGATGCAGCATTTGAAGAATGGGGGGGCGGGGAGCAAGGATGGAACCCCTCCCCCTTTTAACAAGGTGAAGTCTAGTCAGCTCTAAGGCCTGCTGACTTCGCAGCCCTGGAAGCCAATGCGAGGAAGCTCCGGCCCGGGCTAAAGCCACAGAAATTAGGTACTAGGAAGGGGGTCTGACGAGGCAGCAAATCAAACAGGCTCATCAGGCGCGAGGCAGCGAAGGGTAACTCGGGCTTCCTTCAGTTCGTCTTTCTCGAATGGATTCTACCTGCCTTCGTGTTTTAGCTTCATGTCTCTCGCAGCGAGCGACCTCCACCTCCTGTGAGAGGATTTACGTGCTTGTGTGTGTGGTGACAACAATCTCAGCACCCCGGCTGGGGACAGGGGATGGGGGAGGTGGGCACTCGGCTCCTCCACAGGCCTGGAACTCTCCTGAAGGGCCCTCGAAGAAAAGGGGGCGGGAGGAGCACGCCTGACGCCGACCGAGTACTCGACCGAGAAGGGGGCGTCCGGACCTGGGAGAGCGGCCCTAGCAGAGGCTGACGTGCAGCTCCTTCAGGTTGTAATGGTGGCCCCTTGGGGGGAGGGGAGCGGTTGACAAGGGGCTGGGGGCGACGAGGCCTCCCCTTCCCCCCGCTCAGCTCGCTGTTTACCTTCCCGGTACTTCTTGCGGAGCCGCCGGTGGACGCTCTTTACCACCCCGGAGAGCTTCTCCTGCTCCAGCTTCCGCTCCTGCTCCCTGGGCGGCGGAATGCTCGGGGGCCTGGCCCCGTGCCCGCGAGCAGCGCTTCGGCCGCCGGCCCCCGGCTCCATATCGCTGCCGCCGCCGCCGCCCCTCGGGCCCCCGCAGCCGCCCGCCTGACGGAGGAGGTGGGGAAGGAGGAGGCAGCAGCGGAGGCAGCAGCGGGAGGAGACAGAGAACCTGGAGCGACGGCCTAGGAGGTGGCCACTTACCCAAATGCACAAGCTGATTGGTGGACTCTGGAGGGCTGGGCGGAAACGGAAAAGGCCAACGGCCAATGGACGGAGAGCGCCAGGGACGCACCCGCTTGTTTGGGAAGGCGAGCAGCTGAGGGAGGCGGAGTTTGCAGGCTGGAGTTGCCGAGGCGGTAGGAGCGCCAGGCCCGACTGCTCCTCTCCTCTCCCCGCCGCTCCGGGGATCCTGTGCGCAGGCGCTGTGGTGAGGCCACGGAGACGCGCCGTGAGCCACGCGCTTGCGCGTCTGAGTTTGCTTAGGTTGGGCATCTTTCTACCGCCTAGCATCTTTCTACCGCCTAGCATTCTTCCCCCTTTTGCGAGTTATATTCTGGTGTGTTGTAGCCAGGGTCCTCTACCTGAGCCCCCGCTGCACCTTGTCGGTTGTAGGTTCCCTTTAGCTGTGTAGCCCTGAGAAGCGCTTTAGAGGTGACTTGGCAGCACTAGAATTTTAGACTTTAAGGAACCCAGGCATGGATGCTTTGGTGGGCGCAAGAGAGGTATGGCTGCCAAGTACTGGCTTAATTCACGGGCCAACAATGGTTAATGCCTGTAGTGCAAGTGCTGGGCGAAAAACACAGAACTTGGGGAGAGGAGAGGGCCAATAAAAACAATATAAGATGGAAGAGGGGAAAGGAAAGATGGGGAATCCACAACAGATGCCCTCAAGAAGTTTCGTGGTGGCCCGGGTGTCAGAGAAAGCCTGCGTTGGTCTAATTTGCGTCAGAACTCTGAGCGCTTTTAAAGTTGGGTTGGGTAACCTCCTGCCTTTTATTTGGTAGGTTAATATATGCGAACGCCTAAGTGGGTTTGGCAACCTGTTCTACCTCCGTCCTCTTACATCTTCTCATGGGAAGCTTATGGAGAATATGGTTACTGACTTCTGCCCCAGAAAGGTGGAACGCTGCTTTAGAGAGAGAGAGAGAGAGAGAGAGAGAGAGAGAGAGAGAGAGAGAGAGAGAGATTCTGCATTGGCTTCGAAAGTGGTAGAGACTGCTGGAGTGTGAGACAGTCAACCAGCTGAGAGCCCTTAATGAATTGTGTTAGGTTGTAGCCCCCGCACTCCACCCACCGCACTGCAGTTGTCGGTTAAATGATGTTGTTTGGAAATTGTTGCAGTAACTATCTGATCAGTAATTTTATAAGTATGAATGAAGCCTGCGTTATGTAACCGTTTCGTATGGCACCTTCTGAATAAAGAAGACCCTGAAGAACGTAGCATACACTCTCGAGAACATAGGAGAAGCAAGAGGGAAGAAGTGAAGGGAGAATACTGGTGAAATTTAAGATGGAAGATTATGTCCCTACCAGCACAGAGAAGAAGCAGATGAAACACAGATAAACTTCATAAGAACTAATTGTAATTATGAGGAGAAGTTACATGGACATGCCTAATAAAATGAGGATATGCTTCATGAGAATATGGGGGTCTTATTTGGGGGGATTTCATTTGGGAAAAAAGGGAGCTTGAAAAGACATACCTCGTTTGGCTCTTACGTATTTTAATATTTATCGGAGGCAGAAAGAGGTGCAAATATTTGGAAGTTATAATCATAGTAAAGAGAGCATTAAATTTCATTTATACTGAATTGTAGTTAAAAAATTTTTTTTCCCTCCATGCGACTACTAGCACATGAATTTTAAAGTCCTTTTAAAAAGTAAAGATTACACTGAGGGGCACCTGGAAAATACAGAAAGGAGTAAAGAAAGTAAAAGTGCTAAGAGAGTAGATCTTAAATGGTTCCATCACAGAAGAAGTGGTAACTGTGATGGGATGGAGGTGGTAGCTAATACTACAGTGGTAATCATTTTGCAGTTTATAAAAGTTTCAAGTCAACTGGATGCCTTAAACTTACACAATGTTATGTGTCAATTACATCTCAATAAAGCTGGTGGAAAAAAAGTAAAAGTCACCTGGAAACCCAGAATTGAAAGATAACAGTGCTTTTTGTTTTTTCCTTTGCTTGTACATACTTATTTCAAATGAGATATTTCTTATGGCTGTGTGATAGTCTATTATACGAATAGCCTATCGTTTTAGTAACCAATTCCCAGCTATTGTATATTTAGGTTTTTTCCAGCTTTTCTGTATTCCAAGTAATGCTTTGATGAACACCCTTGTACACAAATGCTTGTCCATTTCTTTAATTATACATTTCACTAGACTAAATTTCTAAAAGTTGAATTTCTGAATCAAAGGATCAAACATGTTAAGGTTTTTCACGTACATTGTCAAATTGTCTTTTCTGAAAGGTGGTAGCAGTTTATGTCACCTCCAGCAGTAACTGTGAGTGTTTATTTGATTGCACCCTTACCAACTGTAGGTAGTACAATTTACAAAGTCATTAATGAGATTTTTTTAAAGGTCTCTATTTTTAAGAAACGTGGGAATTTTCTGCTGTTTCTTAACTGGCTATTCTGGTTGGCATAATTTTTAACACTAATACTAATATAAGAGCAAGTAAAAGGAACTTATTTAAGACTATCTAGTTGTCATTTTTCAAGAAAATTGAAGAGCTCCACATTTTTAATTTGTTTTTTGATTTCATATTTTCTTGAGAAGTAACTCAAGATTAGAAACTAAATAGCTGGATTTTATTCTAAATTTGAATGAATTCACATAGGGCAGAAGGCCAACATGTCCTGAGATACATCAATACTGAATTTTCTTTGGAGGGCTATGGCAACCAGCCATAGACCACAGTATAAAAAGGAGTTTATAATCTTCCTCCAGTGTGATTAGCAATATTGGGAAAAGCTTTCTGACTGTTAAGGTAGCAGAAGAATGGTAGCAATATTTTCCATTTAAGTAAAATAATTGTCCCAATTGCTGGTAAGAAGAATTCACTGCAGAAAGTAGGTTTGGTGCCATATTCAATGAGCATATCCTATGCTCAGGAAAATATCAGCATCTTCCCCCTACCCTCTCTATGTGTGACAGAATTTCATTTACTGTAAATATCTTTAAATTATTTTTCTCATTATTATTTTAAATGGCTGTTGGGAAAAGGGATGTTGGAATAAAACAGTATTCACTGAACGGGACAAAACAGTCTGGGAGGAAGAGACATTCCTAACGACTGCACTAAACCCCTGATAACTAAGTTTCTCATCCTCATTCTTTACCTTACCTGACGGACTTTTGCACCCTTTCCCATGCACATTTGGTATGTCATAGTAAGCTTCCTATGTCAAAGGACCACTCAGTATAGGAAAATATCCTTGGCAAGAAAAATACCGTGTCTTCTTCGTTGCAGCTATGTTCTTTGTAAGGAAAACAAGTTCCCACAGGCAATGAGAAGAGACAACATGTAAAGATAAAGTGCATTCTATTTTCAGTATGAGTTCAAAACATATTAACTGGTGATGAAAAGTAAACTTGTAGGATCCATATCAAAATCTGGGTGGTGGCACTGAGTTAGCAAATAGAAAGATTCTGGGTGCACTTTGCAAAAGTGTTGTACTTTTCATTGCTACATTTATTGAGTTTTCCTGTAGGAGGGAGAAGCCTACACAATGGAAATTGGGGTTCTTTGATTATCTAAAGCATTAATCATTGGTATTTTTTACTCCTCTTTGACCCTCTTTATCATCAAAATCTTAAAAGCAATTAGGTTTTAATGTGTAGTTGAAGTATTTATATTAAATTTCTGTTTATAAAATACACAGTGGTGTGCAACAGTGCAAAAAGACTTGATGAACCTCTTTATTATTGAAGATAGAGATATTGCAAGCTGGCTAAATCTTTGGCTCATGGCTATTTAGAAATAGAATTTTTAGAAATTCAGTTAAAATGAGGACTGGAAAAGTAAAATCTATATTATTGTTTAAAATATTTATATATTATTTGTATAACTCTTACCCCTTAATATAAAAATATCCATGAAGTTTAAGTACTTTGTTTCTAGTAATTCAAATTTTTAAAGTGTAGAGGTATCATTAATTGGGCATATTTAGAGAAACTGTTGAGAAGCTTTTGTTTTTCAAATTTTATTTCAAATCACAGAAACTTTTTTTGGAATATGTATTTAATGTTTTGATAGAAACAAACATAGCAGAGAACTAGCAAGAAAAGAAATATTTTCAATGATATATCTTCATTCAGTATGGCAGATTACAACTTTAAAATTCCTTCTATTTATTGAAAATAAAATTATTTTCTTTAAAAATTTGTTTATAGTAACTAGTACAATGTGTCACCTGCAATTCTTAACATATCTGCCAACATAAAAATCTTTAAAATAACAGAGGTTAGCTGTCTTTCCAGAGTTAAAATGCAGAATGGTGTTAAGACTAGTATTAACTACAGCAAGTGGTAACAATTAACTACTGCCTCACTCCAAATGCAACTATAAAATTTACAATATTTTTGTGATTTACTAATTATGAAATACATTTAATTACCACAACAAGGCTAATGTAGGAGAAGATCTACATAGGAAATGGGAAGTATTCTTCTAGGTGATAGATAATGTCCTTATAATGCAGAGTAGGACTGAGAGATTTTCTGCATCTTGATTCCAGCTTTATGCTAACCGCCAGAGCAAGGTACTTGATTTCTCTGAGCCTTATTTTTTCTCCTTTAAATGTAAAATGAAGAGATTGGATTAGACTAGCATTTTTCAATTTTTTATATTCACCACGACTCACAGTAAAAAATACATTTTACATTGGGGCTTGGGATGTACCCCAAGCCCCAATGTAAAAAAATATATATATATATGTATATGTATATATATATACACACACACTATATATATACAAATATAAATATATATTATACATATGTATGAATACATATATATTGTACATATACATATATATAGACATGTAGACACACATATACAATTAGGACAAAAGTTTCACCAGACAGTACTTACCTTCCCTAAGTGCAATCCATAGTGGTATTTTCAATTCTATTTTAATTTTTAAAACTATGGAGCACACTACATTGATTTTTATGATGTTCTAATGAGTCATGGCTAAAATTTGGAAAATACTGGCAATTTAAAAGATCCCTGTCAACCCCCAAACCACTGTCATTCAGTGACTCACAATGATTTTAAGAATGCTTTGTGACATGTACCTTGCCATGTTGAGGCTATTCACTCCTTTTTAAATTTCATTTTTATGTTTGGGGAATTTCCCCCATTATGAATGTAGGCTCAAATAAGTGACTGGACTCTGCTAATCATATTCTCTGGAATGACCTGTCTGTTCAGAAAAGGGCAGAACAACGAAGCAGAAGCTACAGGGAACCTTTTGGTTCGTTGAGGGAGACTGTGCTGGTGTGGGTCTTTTAGGATCATAGTGACCGAGGTCCTGTCTTCTAGTGTCCAACATTTGCCGTTAAGCCAAAAAAACAAAGGTAGTGAGGTCTGACCTAGCACATTAGTCACTGGGTCTGACTTAGGTGTTGATCTGGGCTGGGTAGTCTGCAAGTCTGCCTCACTGGTCCTTCTGGAGATTAGGGGGACACCTAACATCTTTTAATAAATGCCTTTTCTATTCGAACAGCTAGAGTGAATTCTATTTTTTGCACAGAAGTGTCTAATGAAGAAACATCTCAGAAGAGAATTAGGTGACCTGAAAGCAGTTTTCACTAGCTCTCACAGTGACTTTTGGTGATCTGTTATCTGCTGGGTTCCTCAATTTCCTCAGCTGCCAATGATGGCGACTTGTCATTCTTACTTCACAAAGTTGTATGAATAAAAGAAAATCGTGAACTGAAAGTGTTTTGAAAAGTTAAAAAATTACAAAAGCAAATGAATGTGATAGGTATTATTTGTTTTTAAGGGGCGTGAAAAAGTGAAATTGCCTGGATGCAAGAAGCTAAATCTAGACTTTCTTTTATTGAATGTTCATCTGTCTCCCTTTAGATTTTAATAGTTTGTCACCAAATCACTATTTTCTTTTTCTTTTTCTAAAGGTAGAGCATGCTCCAAAGATCTCATATTAGTTCTGAAATTACAAGGTGTTATATGTCAAAGAATGAAGCAATTACAATACATTTCCTAAGGTTGACCGTATCTCCCCCAAATTTTGAAAGTATAATTAGAATGTTTTTTGAAAAGCCAAATCAAAATTCCCCGCCATAACATTTTAATAAACATGATATTTCTAATTTACCTAGAGTTTCTTAAAATTCTTTATTCTAAAACTGAACTTCAACAATTCTTCTTTTATCCCTTAAAAATGTATTCAGCCATTGGTCAGAAGACTCAATGTTGTTAGAATGTCGATTCTCCCTAAATTGTTGTAAAGATTCAGGGTAATCCCAATCAAAATCCAAGTAAGCCTTTTTGTAGAACTTGACAAGCTGATTCTAAAGTTCATGTGGAAAAAAAAAAACTCAGAAGATTCAAAACAATTTTGAAAATGAAGAACAAAGTTGGAGATCTCAAGATTTAGTATATGGCCACAATAATCAAGACAGTGTGGCAGTGACATAAAGAGAAACAAATACATCAAAGAAACAGGAGAGAACATTCAGAAATAAACCCATACATGTATAGACAACTAGTTTTTCCACAAAGTTGCAAAGCTTATTGGTGGAGAAAGGATAGTATTTTTGACAAATGTTGCTGGAAAAATTGGACATCCATATGCAAAACAATGTTCTTCAGTCCCTGCCTCATGCCATATATAAAAAATAACTCCAAATAGAACACAGACCTCAATATAAAACCTAACACTGTAAGACTTTTAGATGAAAATCTTTATGACCTTGGGTTGGGCAAATAGTTGGCAAAAAGTGTGTGAAAAAGTGCTCAATATCGTTAGTCATTTGGGGCAAGCAAATTAAAATCACAATGAGCTACCACTACACATCAGTGCTAATGACTAAAATTTAAAAGTTTGGCCATACCAAGTATTGACTTGAACATAGAGAAAGGAGAATTCTCACACAATGCAGGTGCAAACGTTAAACGGTGCGACTACTTTGGAAAACGGTTTGACACTCTTAAAAAACTAAAAATACACCTACCATATTATCCAGCCATACCACTCCTAAGTATTTACCCAAGAGAAATGAAAGTGTATATCTATATAAAGACATACATGAATGTTCACAGCAGCTTTATGTGTAACAGCCCCAAATGAAACAACCAAAATGTCCCTCAGCAGATGAATGGATAAACAAACTGTGGTTTAGCCATACAACAGAATACTAGTCAGCAATAAAAAGAAATAAACTATTGATTCACACAACAAAAAATAATCTCAAAATAATTAAGCTGAGTAAAAGAAGCTAGACAGAAAGCAAACCATACTTTATTATTTCACTTACATAGAACTCTGGAAAATGCAAACTAATCTATAGTGACAGAAAGTGGATCAGTAGTCATGATAGGAGGGATTATAAAGGAGCATGAGGAAACTTTTGAGGACAATGGATATGTTTATTATCCTGAATTTGGTGGTAGTCTTATGAGTCTGTACAGACGTAAAAATTTGTCACACTGTACATTTTAAATGCATGTTCTTTGTTGTATATTAATTGTACCTCAATAAATCTGTTAAAAATAATATATTCAGCAACTATTATATGCCAGACATTCTGCTAGGTATTGTAGCTTCAGTGGCAAAAAAAAAAAAAAAAAAAAAAAAGAGAGTGTCTATATTTTCATGAAGTTAGCAGTTACTAGTAAGAGGATGCAAACCAATGGAATTTTTATTTATGTACTATTTATAAAATAAAGTAAGTGGAAATTTGATACAAACTAGTTACTTATTTTGCTACCTAGAAAAATTTAGTGTAAACATAGCAAGGACTCAGCATATCTGTTAAATGAGAAGATATATAAAAGTGAAAGAGAGATATCAAATACTTCTTGACTATATCTCTTAACAGTGTCCATAACTTTAAAATAGAAAGCGATAGACAAAGTTTTAAATTCTTTTTTTTTTACATCTTTATTGGAGTATAATTGCTTTACAATGGTGTGTTAGTTTCTGCTTTATAACAAAGTGAACCAGTTATATGTATACATATGTTCCCATATCTCTTCCCTCTTGCGTCTCCCTCCCTCCCACCCTCCCTATCCCACCCCTCTAGGAGGTCACAAAGCACTGAGCTGATCTCCCTGTGCTATGCAGCTGCTTGCCACTAGCTATCTACTTTACGTTTGGTACTGTATATATGTCCATGCCACTCTCTCGCTTTGTCACAGCTTACCCTTCCCCCTCCCCATATCCTCAAGCCTATTCTCTAGTAGGTCTATGTCTTTATTCCTGCCTTACCCCTAGGATCCTCATGACATTTATTTTTTCTTAGATTCCATATATGTGTGTTAGCATACGGTATTTGTCTTTATCTTTCTGACTTACTTCACTCTTTATGACAGACTCTAGGTCCATCCACCTCATTACAAATAGCTCAATTTCGTTTCTTTTTATGGCTGAGTAATATTCCATTGTATATATGTGCCACATCTTCTTTATCCATTCATCCAATGATGGAAATTTAGGTTGTTTCCATCTCTGGACTATTGTAAATAGAGCTACAATGAACATTTTGGTACATGACTGTTTTTGAATTATGGTTTTCTCAGGGTATATGCCCAGTAGTGGGATTGCTGGGTCGTATCGTAGTTCTATTTGTAGTTCTTTAAGGAACCTCCATACTGTTCTCCATAGTGGCTGTATCAAGTGACATTCCCACCAGCAGTGCAAGAGTGTTCTCTTTTCTCCACACTGTCTCCATCATTTATTGCTTCTAGATTTTTTGATGATGGCCATTCTGACTGGTGTGAGATGATATCTCATTGTAGTTTTGATTTGCATTTCTCTAATGATTAATGATGTTGAGCATTCTTTCATGTGTTTGTTGGCATTCTGTATATCTTCTTTGGAGAAATGTCTATTTAGGTCTTCATGCCCATTTTTGGATTGGGTTGTTTGTTTTTTTGTTATTGAGCTGCATGAGCTGCTTGTAAATTCTGGAGATTAATGCTTTGTCAGTTGCTTCATTTGCAGATATTTTCTCCCATTCTGAGGGCTGTCTTTTGGTCTTGGTTATGGTTTCCTTTGCTGTGCAAAAGCTTTTAAGTTTCATTAGGTCCCATTTGTTTATTTATTTATTTATTTATTTACTTTTTTTTTTTTGGCGGTACACGGGCCTCTCACTGTTGTGGCTTCTCCCGTTGTGGAGCACAGGCTCCAGACGCGCAGGCTCAGCGGCCATGGCTCACAGGTCCAGCCGCTCCGCGGCATGTGGGATCTTCCCAGACCGGGGCACGAACCCGTGTCCCCTGCATCGGCAGGTGGACTCTCAAGCACTGCGCCACCAGGGAAGCCCCCATTTGTTTATTTTTGTTTTTATTTCCATTCCTCTAGGAGGTGGGTCAAAAAGGATCTTGCTGTGATTTATGTCATAGAGTGTTCTGCCTATGTTTTCCTCTAAGAGTTTGATAGTTTCTGGCCTTACACTTAGGTCTTTAATCCATTTTGAGCTTATTTTTGTGTATGGTGTTAGGGAGTGACCTAATCTCATAATTTTACATGTACCTGTCCAGCTTTCCCCAGCACCATTATTGAAGAGGCTGTCCTTTCTCCATTGTACATTCCTGCCTCCTTTATCAAAGATTTAGGTGACCATATGTGCGTGGGTTTATCTCTGGGCTTTCTATCCTGTTCCATTGATCTATCTTTTTGTTTTAGTGCCAGTACCATACTGTCTTGATTACTGTAGCTTTGTAGTATAGTCTGAAGTCAGGGAGCCTGATTCCTCCAGCTCAGTTTTTCGCTCTCAAGATTACTTTGGCTATTCAGAGTCTTTTGTGTTTCCATACAAATAGTGAAATTTTTGTCTAGTACTGTGAAAAATGCAGTGGTAGTTTGATAGGGATTGCATTGAATCTGTAGATTGCTTTGGGTAGTAGAGTCATTTTCACAATGTTGATTCTTCCAATCCAAGAACATGGTATATCTCTCCATCTATCTGTATCATCTTTAATTTCTTTCATCAGTGTCTTATAATTTTCTGCATAGAGGTCTTTTGTCTCCTTAGGTAGGTTTATTCCTAGATATTTTATTCTTTTTGTTGCAATAGTAAATGGGAGTGTTTTCTTGATTTCACTTTCAGATTTTTCATCATTAGTGTGTAGGAATGCCAAGATTTCTGTGCATTAATTTTGTATCCTGCTACTTTACCAAATTCATTGATTAGCTCTAGTAGTTTTCTGGTAGCATCTTTAGGATTCTCTGTGTATAGTATCATGTCATCTGCAAACAGTGACAGCTTTACTTCTTCTTTTCCGTTTTGGATTCCTTTTATTTCCTTTTCTGCTCTGATTGCTGTAGCTAAAACTTCCAAAACTATGTTGAATAAGAGTGGTGAGAGTGGGCAACCTTGTCTTGTTCCTGATCTTAGTGGAAATGCTTTCAGTTTTTCACCATTGAGGACGATGTTGGCTGTGGGGTTTGTCATATATGGCCTTTATTATGTTGAGGAAAGTTCCCTCTATGCCTACTTTCTGCAGGGTTTTTATCATAAATGGGTGTTGAATTTTGTCAAAAAGCTTTTTCTGCATCTATTGAGATGATCATATGGTTTTTTCTCCTTCAATTTGTTAATATGGTGTATCACATTGATTGATTTGTGTATATTGAAGTATCCTTGCATTCCTGCGATAAACCCCACTTGATCATGGTGTATGATCCTTTTAATGTCCTGTTGGATTCTGTTTGCTAGTGTTTTGTTGAGGACTTTTGCATCTATGTTCATCAGTGATATTGGCCTGTAGTTTTCTTTCTTTCTGACATCTTTGTCTGGTTTTGGTATCAAGGGGATGGTGGCCTCGTAGAATGAGTTTGGGAGTATTCCTCCCTCTGCTATATTTTGGAAGAGTTTGAGAAGAATAGGTGTTAGCTCTTCTCCAAATGTTTGATAGAATTCACCTGTGAAGCCACCTGTCCTGGGCTTTTTTTTGTTGGAAGATTTTTAATCACAGTTTCAATTTCAGTGCTTGCGATTGGTCTGTTCATATTTTCTATTTCCTCCTGATTCAGTCTTGGCAGGTTGTGCATTTCTAAGAATTTGTCCATTTCTTCCAGGTTGTCCATTTTATTGGCATAGAGTTGCTTGTAGTAATCTCTCATGATCTTTTGTATATCTGCAGTGTAAGTTGTTACTTCTCCTTTTTTCATTTCTAATTCTATTGGTTTGAGTCTTCTCCCTTTTTTTTCTTGCTGGGTCTGGCTAATGTTTTATCAATTTTGTTTATCTTCTCAAAGAACCAGCTTTTAGTTTTATTGATCTTTGCCATCGTTTCCTTCATTTATTTTTCATTTATTTCTGATCTGATTTTTATGATTTGTTTCTTCTGCTACTTTGGGTTTTTTTTGCTTTTCTTCTCTAATTTCTTTAGGTGCAAGGTTAGGTTGTTTATTCGAGATTGTTTCCTGTTTCTTAAGGTAAGATTGTATTGCTATAAACTTCCCTCTTAGAACTGCTTTTGCTGCATCCCATAGGTTTTTGGTCATCGTGTCTCCACTGTCATTTGTTTCTAGATATTTTTTTATTTCCTCTTTGATTTCTTCAGTGATCACTTCGTTATTAAGTAGTGTATTGTTTAACCTCCATGTGTTTTTATTTTTTACAGACCTTTTCCTGTAATTGATATCTAGTCTCATAGCGTTTGGTCAGAAAAGATACTTGATACAATTTCAATTTTCTTAAATTTCCAAGGCTTGATTTGTGACCCAAGATATGATCTATCCTGGAGAGTGTTCCATGAGCACTTGTGAAAAATTGTATTCTGTTGTTTTGGGATGGAATGTCTTATAAATATCAATTAAGTCTATCTTGTTTAATGTATCATTTAAAGCTTGTGTTTCCTTATTATTTTCATTTTGGATGATCTGTCCAGTGGTGAAAAATGGGGTGTTAAAGTCCCCTACTATGAATGTGTTACTGTCGATTTCCCCTTTTATGGCTGTTAGTACTTGCCTTATGTATTGAGGTGCTCCTATGTTGGGTGCATAAATATTTACAATTGTTATATCTTCTTCTTGGATCGATCCCTTGATCTTTATGTAGTGTCCATCTTTGTCTCTTGTAATATTCTCTATTTTAAAGTCTATTTTCTCTGATATGAGGATTGCTACTCCAGCTTTCTTTTGGTTTCCATTTGCATGGAATATCTTTTTCCATCCCCTTACTTTCAGTCTGTATGTGTCCCTAGGTCTGTAGTGGGTCTCTTGTAGACAGAATATATATGGGTCTTGTTCTTTTATCTGTTCAGCCAATCTGTGTCTTTTGGTGGGAGCATATAGTCCATTTACATTTAAGGTAATTATCGATATGTATGTTCCTATTCCCTTTTTCTTAATTATTTTGGGTTCATTATTGTACGTCTTTTCCTTCTCTTGTGTTTCTTGCCTAGAGAAGTTCCTTTAGCATTCGTTGTAAGCTGGTTTGGTGGTGCTGAACTCTCTCAGCTTTTGCTTGTTTGTAAAGGTTTAATTTCTCCATCAAATCTGAATGAGATCCTTGCTGGGTAGAGTAATCTTGGTTGTAGGTGTTTCTCCTTCATCACTTTAAATATGTCCTGCCAGTCCCTTCTGGCTTGCAGAGTTTCTGCTGGAAGATCAGCTGTTAACCTTATGGGGATTCCCTTGTGTGTTATTTGTTGTTTTTCCCTTGCTGCTTTAATATGTTTTCTTTGTATTTAATTTTTAACAGTTTGATTAATATTAATTTCTCCTTGGAATTATCCTGTATGGGACTCTCTGTGCTTCCTGGACTTGATTAACTATTTCCTTTCCCATATTAGGGAAGTTTTCAACTATAATCCCTTCAAATACTTTCTCAGTCCCTTTCTTTTTCTCCTCTTCTTCTGGGACCCCTATACTTCAAATGTTGGTGTGTTTAATGTTGTCCCAGATGTCTCTGAGACTGTCCTCAGTTCTTTTCATTCTTTGTTCTCTATTCTGCTCTGCAGTAGTTATTTCCACTATTTTATCTTCCAGGTCACTTATCCGTTCTTCTGCCTCAGTTATTCTGCTATTGATCCCATCTAGAGTGTTTTAAATTTCATTTATTGTGTTGTTCATCATTGCTTGTTTCATCTTTAGTTCTTCTAGCTCCTTGTTAAATGTTTCTTGCATTTTCTCTATTCTATTTCCAAGATTTTGGATCACCTTTACTATCATTATTCTGAATTCTTTTTCAGGTAGACTGGCTATTTCCTCTTCATTTGTTAGGTCTGGTGGGTTTTTATCTTGCTCCTTCATCTGCTGTGTGTTTTTCTGTCTTCTCACTTTGCTTATCTTATTGTGTTTGAGGTCTCCTTTTTGTAGGCTGCAGGTTTGTAGTTCCCGTTGTTTTTGATGTGTGTCCCCAGTGCTAAAGTGGCACCAATCCTCTGTGCGGAAATCTTTCCGCTTTTCCCCTCGCACCCCTGTTGCTGTTGCTCTCCTCCGCGAGCCCCCGAAGCTTTCGCCCTCCACCACCCTCAGTCTCCACCCACGAAGGGGCTTCCTAGTGTGTGGAATCCTTTCCTCCTTCACGGCTCCCTCCCACTGGTGCAGGCTCCATTCCTATCTTTTCGTCTCTGTTTATTCTTTTTTCTTTTGCCCTACCCAGGTACGTGGTGACTTTCTTGCCTTTTGGGAGGTCTGAGGTCTTCTGCCAGCGTTCAGTATGTGTTCTGTAGGAGTTGTTCCACATGTAGATATATTTCTGGTGTATCTGTGGGGAGGAAGGTGATCTCCGCGTCTTACTCTTCCGCCATCTTCCCCCTAAATTCTTAATGTGGTTTAATTCCCAGAAGTTGACAGTGATAGAAACCGGATTTTTGTTTTGAATTGAAATATGTGCTACTTAATTTTAGGAGAATATGTTTTCTTAAATGGAAAAAGAAAATTCCCATTAAAGTATCAGACTAGTTAAAGAGAACTAGTGGCAGACCAGTTGAAGAGGAGTATAATACATTTTTGTTTTACTCTTTGGTTCACTTTACATGTTTTAGAAAAGCATGAGATGGGGACAATCTTTGTTTGTTGATTATTTTAAATATTTATCTGTCAAGTCGATTTTAGCCTATAATAAATTGGCATATGAGGTTTATAAAGCAATCATAGTTAGTAATTAACTTTTCTCAACTGAAAGAAAAAATACCTACGGAAGTGACATACATTTTTAAGTAGAGAAATCAAGCAAAGAAAAATTGTGATCTAGATAACCTGAAGCAATATAGCTTAAATTGGATGTTTGGGACTTTTATATGGTGATTTTATACTTTTCCTTTTCTTTCTTTTTCATTACATTCCCACCCTACATCCTTTTCAGCACTTGCATCTTAAAGATATTCCTATCTGGGGCTTCCCTGGTGGCGCAGTGGTTGAGAGTCCGCCTGCCGATGCAGGGGACACGGGTTCGTGCCCCGGTCCGGGAGGATCCCACATGCAGTGGAGCGGCTGGGCCCGTGAGCCATGGCCGCTGAGCCTGCGCGTCTGGAGCCTGTGCTCCGCAACGGGAGAGGCCATAACAGTGAGAGGCCTGCGTACCGCAAAAAAAAAAAAAAAATAGATATTCCTATCTGGGACTTCCCTGGTGTCTCAGTGGTTAAGAATCCGCCTGCCAATGCAGGGCACACAGGTTTGAGCCCTGGTCCAGGAAGATTCCACATGCCGTGGAGCAACTAAGCCTGTGCACCACAACTACTGAACCTGCGCTCTAGAGCCTGCGAGCCACAACTACTGAGCCTGCACGCCACAACTACTGAAGCCCATGTGCCTAGAACCTGTGCTCTGAAACACGAAAAGCCACTGCAATGAGAAGTGCACCACACGAAGAGTAGCCCCTGCTTGCTGCAACTAGAGAATGCCCTCATGCAGCAATGAAGACCCTACGCAGCCAAAAATAAATAAATAAATAAAAAGATATTCCATGCCACTCTCTCACTTCGTCCCAGCTTACCCTTCTCCCTCCCTGTGTCTTCAGGTCCATTCTCTACGTCTGCATCTTTATTCCTGTCCTGCCCCTAGTGGCATGGACATATATACACTACCAAATGTAAAATAGCTAGTGGGAAACAGTCACATAGCACAGGGAGATTGGCTTGGTGCTTTGAGACTACATAGAGAGGTGGGATAGGGAGGGTGGGAGGGAGATGCAAGAGGGAGGTGATATGGGGATATATGTATATGTATAGCTGATTCACTTTGTTATAAGGCAGAAACTAGCACACCATTGTAAAGCAATTATACCCAATAAAGATGTTAAAAAAAAAAAGGAACATTTTGACCTTTTTAAAAAATAAATTAACCAGTCATCATATGATATGGATTTTGAGAATAAAGATTTATGCTACATGGTAGAGAAGACAAAGTTGGGAAAGTGAATAATACCGGAGCAAGAGATCTTCACAGATAAATTTTGCTTGTTATAATTTTAACCCATATCAAGAAAAGAGGCAGTGATTCATTCCAAAATTTAATGATTTAAAATAGTATCAATCATTTATTTGCTCAAAATTCCAAAATTTATGCAGGGCTGAGCAATGGTATCAGGTAAGTAGCTCAATTACTCCTAGAAAACCCACTTCCAAGGTGGCCTCACTCATGTTTCTGGCATATTGGTGCTGGCTGTTTCAGCTGGGAACTCAGGGCCAGTGGCCTCAGGTCTCCATGTGACCTCTCCACATGGGTAGGTGGGGCTTCTCACAGCATGATGATAGGCTCAGGGTAGTTAGACTTTATTCATGGTGGCTAACTTCCTCCAGAGCATGAAAGACACTTGCAGGCCTTCAGGCCTGATTCTTCAGCAATTCTACATCTCCTCTGGATCATTGTTTAAGTTTTGTCCTCTGCCTATAATGTCTTCCCCATGCCTTTTTGCTAGCCTATGTCTTATACTTCCTCCAAGATCCAGCACAAGGAGCACTTCCTTCATGAAATCTTTTCTAAATTATTCCATATCGGTATACTAATACCAATATGGAATCTGATAGCTCTTATAATCTGTAAAATTCATTTTGTCACTGAAAATATACTTATATTATTACTTACTTTCCTGTGGATAGGATATTCTCTCTCCTCAACCCACGATATGGTTTTCAAAACACAAACCAAGGCCCATATCTCTATATCACAGTGACCACCATGAAATATGTACTAAATAAATATTTGATAGAAAGGGCAGCTGAATACTGGGGCATCTTAGTTCTTTTTAGGAGACGTTATTCTGCTTGAAGTGATGTATGTCTTGAACTTATTATAGATGCTTTGTAAAAAAATCTATTTGAGGAGATGTTTACCTGTACTACCAAAGAATATTTTTAATTACTCATTAGGTATAATGAGTTTGGATCATTTATCTTATTACATTTTTTTCAATTTTTTTTTTTCTCTTCATGTCTCGTGGTCTTTCTCACTGATCCAAAGCAGCAATGGTTTTTTAGGATGTTCAGCATCAGTGAGGTAAGCCAAAAAATGCAAAGATAAAACTAGTTAGCATGCAAATAAATGAGGACAAATGTTTATTAACCTAGTTGTCTTCAACTGGAGAGAGAACTAGAGTAACATTAATAGTATACATTTTCTGAACCACATAGCTCTATCAACACAGGCAGAGCTGTGATCAACATATTAACTGACTTTTGTCCTCTACTACTCCAGATGTTTGCAACTGTTATGACCTGGAGAGTAATAAATGTACCATTACAGTGAGGAAGGAAAACTGGTGAAAATAGGAACTTGACAAGGAATAAGTTGGAGCTGTAAAACAATGAATTCAATCTAAAGAATGTCTTGGCTTACAGATGTGTCAGCATCTTCAAAAGTAGTTTCTTTTCAGGACACTGCAGTGATTTCAGTTTGAAGTTTCTAAACTTTTAACTCAAGGTAATGAGCCAGTTAATAGGAGACTGGGTTTTGTGTAGGAAGAAATTACCCAGATTGATAGGAAACTTGAGAAAATGAGCACAAGCTTTAATGAGATTGGCAAAAGGGTCATGTGTCTGAGAGCTGAGATGGAGTAAAAAGGAATGATAATGGGAGAAATCATTAAAGACCATGGCATGAAAACCAGTAAAAATAAAGATGAGATATAGTACCATTGGATCTACCTCTCTAAGAGGCCACAGAATTAATTTATTTAAAGATAAAGTGATCTCTAGATATTTGGGAATAAGGAGTCCATGGTTCAATTGGAGCTTTGTCAATGATTTAGTTTTAGTTCAATCCAAAATAATGAAAAAATAAGTTTTAATAGAATAAATCATTCTATGCTTGTATATATTCTAGTTTATAGGCAACCTTTGGAAAGAGCAGGTCATAAGCACTGCCTCCACTTCCTCTTCTCTCAGTCACTTCTCAAACCACTGCAATCTGGCTTCCACCCCCACCACCCTACTGAAATTGCTGTGAGAATGGTTAGCAATCATGTGATTGCCAAATACGTTAGCCTTTTTTCATCTCTCAGCCTATATTTCCTTCCAGCAGAATTTGATATCGTTGATCTTTTTTTTTTTCCTGTAAAGCTCTTTCTTGGCTTCTAAGACACAGTTATCTCTTATTCTTCCCTAACGTCTCTGACTGCTCCTTACTTTTCTCCTAGTTCCATCTCTTCTGATGGAGTTTCCCAAGGGAGTTACTGTCTTTTCTCACTTTACATGATCTTCCTGAATGATCTCATGGAATCCTAACATTCCAACTATTGCCTTTGTGTCTCTGAAATACTGAATTTTCAACTCTTTCTTGAGCTTTGGATTTGTGATTGGATTTACTGTAACTCTTCAGTCTTGATATTGCCCCCTCAAACCTTGGTGGGGTTTTTTTGTTTGTTTCGTTTCTTGTTTTTCATGTCTCAGTTATCAGCAATCATATTTACCCTGTTGCCCAAGCTAGAAATCTTGGAGTAATCTTTTCTTTTTCACCATTCCTCACTGCTTATATTAAAGTCTGGTCCATCCAACCTCTGAAATGTGTCTGATATCCGTCCATGACTTTCCATTGCTACTACTGCTATCCCAAACCCAGTTCGTTTTATTTTTTTGCTTGGCATTTTTCTTAGTGCTTTCCTAACTCGACTATCTTTCTGAATCTAGTTTGTCTCTATCTATGTATTCTTTATATTGCTGCCAGAGTTATCTTTTTAAATGTTGGGTTTGATCATGTTACTTCCGTATTAAAAAAAAAAATCCTCCTATGTCTTGATGATTTGAGGGCTGCCTGCTAAACTTCTAAAAATATTATCTTCTATGAATTCAGCTACTGATCCACAGGAATGGGCTTCCAGAAACCATATTTATTCAGTGACAACCCACTCTCCAGCCATAGTTGATTGGAACAGAAGTAGATACCTGAACTGGCTCAATCTCTCTCCCTCCTGTAAAAACTTATAAGCAATGGGGTCACCATATTCTAATATATGAAATGGAGAAGAATTAAACAGACTGGAAAAGAAAAGAAAAGGAGAAATGAATGACAATAAACACTATATTCCAGTGCTTCCCAGGCCGTTACTTCTTTTTCATTCTTGAATTCTGTAAGACATCTATAACTTTACCCCTTTCATTGTAGATACCACCCAAGTAGATATCTGTTATTTGCAACTCAAAGAGTCTTCATAATTATGGTTGTTAACAAATTAAGTTCAAATTCTTTGGCAGTCATGCAGTATCCTTCAAAAGCTAGCTTTCAAGTTTCATCTCTTTTCACTGCCTCCATTCTCCATAATAGTCTCAGAAGACCATACAACTTTTGCTCAACCTTATGTCTCCATGAGGTCATCCTCTTCCTTTTCCAAACATGCTTCCTTCTCAGAAGGTCAAGTATTCATTGCTCTTTCTAGCTTTCTTTATTTTTAAATTTATATTTATTTATTTATTTTTAGCTTTCTTTATTCATAGCTTTGTTTAGCTTTCATATCCTCTCCCCTCCTTGTCCAGCTTAGATTCCACAGGTCATCATTCTCTCAAGGACATCTTCAATTACCACGCTCCTTCCTCAGACTTCTTTATTAACACTCCCTCTTTCCCTGAACCATCAGTCTCTTTGTACTAGAGCATCCCCATCAATGTACAAATATGCTCTGGTATCTCCTCTTGATTCAATACCACCTCTCATTCCATTTTTCTGCTTCCCTTTGAAACTAAACTTCTTGAAACTGTTGTCTACTCCTGCTTCCTCCATTGCCTTCCTTCCCATTTACTCTTTTTTTTTTTTTTTTAATTTATTTATTTTTGCTGTGTTGGGTCTTCGTTTCTGTGCGAGGGCTTTCTCCAGTTGTGGCAAGCGGGGGCCACGCTTCATTGCGGTGCGCAGGCCTCTCACTATCGTGGCCTCTCTTGTTGCGGAGCACAGGCTCCAGACGCGCAGGCTCAGTAGTTGTGGCTCACGGGCCTAGTTGCTCCGCGGCATGTGGGATCCTCCCAGACCAGGGCTCGAACCCGTGTTCCCTGCATTAGCAGGCAGATTCTCAACCACTGCGCCACCAGGGAAGCCCCCATTTACTCTTCAGTCCCCTTTCATCTGAATTTTGTTCCAATAATTCTACTGAACTTGCTTTAATCAAGATTGCAAACAACCTTCATTTTTCCATATCCAGTGGATACTTCTCTGCCCTTAGCCTCATTGAACATATTTGATCACTTATTCCTTCTTGAAATACTCTCCTCTTTTAGGGAGATTTTTAGATTCTGAGATACCTCATGCTCTAGAGTTCTCTGCTCCCTCTCTGGTTATTCTTTATTCTTCCTTGGTTCCTTTTCTATCCAAACTTTAAAAGTTGGAGTTGACCTATTCTTCCCCATCTATGTACATATTTACTTGATCCTCCCATTCTTGTAAATCAGAAACCTATGGGTCATTACTGATTCTTCTCTCTCCCTCACTCACATTCAATTCCTCACCAAGTCCTATCAAATCTGTCTTCGGATATATTCAGAGCAGCTCACTTTTCTCCATATGTACTGGAATCTCTGTAATTCACTGCCTCTGTCATCGCTCACCTGGACTTCTGTAAAACTTCCTAACTAATATTCACACCTCCGTTTTGTCCACTTTCTAATCTATTTTACATTTGGAAAAAGAAATCTTTTTAATCTTTTAAATATATAAATTGTATCATGCCATTTTATTGTTTAAAACCATTTAATAGATTCATATTGCCCTTAGAATAAAATCCAAACTTTCTACTGTGGCCTACAAGGCTGTGAATTTAATAACCCCATCTATTAATCCACTTTCAACTTGTTCTACTTTCTATCTATGCTCTAGCCATTGGATTCTTTCAGGTCCTTGAACATGCTAAGTTCTTTCCAACCTCAAGTATTTTGAACATATTTCTTCTGCTAGAAACTCTCTATGCACTTTGCATTCTTGACTTCTTCTCATCATTAAAGTTTCTCCCTAGAGAGGTATTTCCTGACCATCCAATACAAAACAGTGCCTTTTACCTGACCCAAATTCTCCATCACAACATTATAATCATTTCCTTCATAATATTTATCACAAATTGTAATTCTTTTTTTTCTCTTGTTTATTATCTTTCTCCCTCACTAGACAGGAGGAGAGTTATCATATTTGCCTTGTTTACCACAGCATATACTGGCACATATGTCCATGACGCAGAGTAAATAATTAATAAATAAGTGTTGAATGAATGAATAAATAGATGTATGTTTTTGTGCTAGACTTTCTCTTTACCATTAATCCCTAACAGACTGGAAGCTTCTCAATGCAGAACTATGCCTTATTAACATTTGTATACCTTACTCTGAGCATAATTCCTGATACATAGAAAATGCTCAATAAATGCTTAGTATAATAAATTTCAGCTAAAATGAATACACATGAACCCCAATGTTCATTGCAGCACTATTTACAATAGCCAGGTCATGGAAGCAACCTAAATGCCCATCGACAGATGAATGGATAAAGATGTGGTACATGAACACAATGGAATATTACTCAGCCATGAAAAGGAACAAATTTGGGTCATTTGTAGAGATGTGGATGGACCTAGAGACTGACATACAGAGTGAAGTAAGTCAGAGAGAGGAAAACAGATACAATGTATTAACGCATATATGTGGAATCTAGAAAAATGGTACAGATGTACTGGTTTGCAAGGCAGAAATAGGGACACAGATGTAGAGAACAAACGTATGGACACCAAACGTATGGACGTATGTGTGTGGGGGTGGTGGTGGTGGGATGAATTGGGAGATTGGGATTGACATATATACACTAATATGTATAAAATAGATAGCTAATAAGAACTTGCTGTATAAAATATAAACAAATAAAATAAAATGAATACAAATCATCAGACATTTTTGTAAAATAACTTCTTCACACTGCTGTATTCTTTATTATCTAGAAGAATTCTGCCATTTTGAACAAGACCAAAATTGTCCTTGGCTTGTAATAACTTGTTTACTCTTCACCGGTTCATCAAATATTGAGAGCATACTAGTGCCAGGCACTGTTCTAAGCTCTGGGGATATAAGAATGAACAAAAGAGAAAAAAAATCAAAAAACAGCTCTTCCCTCATGAAGTTTTTATTTCAGTGAGAATAATAACTCAAGGATTCTGCTGTAATTAGTGAGGCTTAAGACTTAGTATTTATTATTTTACAATCTGCCTAGGTTATTCTAATGTACAGCTGGAGTTGAGAACCATTGCTTTAGGATGACATACTCCTTTATTGCCTTTTGTTTGTTTGTTTTTGACCATGCACCACTAGTGACAACTTTTTCTATCAGAATGTGAGTTCACTTTCAATATGTCACTGTTTTTTTAAATTATTTTAGGATAAGATAAGTATGCAAGATAAAATACCATGTTATAAAGAATTATTCTCTTTAGCTGGACACAGAATCCATTCCAGAGGAGTGGAACAATTTGAATTCTCTCCCTCTTAAAATGTAAATTGGAATCCTGAAGGCAAAAAGGGTCTTAACAAGGAACAGAAAATATCTTTGCAGTTTCCCTCTCCCAAGTAAGCACTGTTTTGTAAGTTTGGAAAATTTCTTGCTCCTTTTTTTTTTTTTCTCATTGCTTTCTATATTTAGAATTTATATTTGATTGCATGGAAAACTATATATAGTGATAACTATTCATGGAGGACAATTATATACAATAGGTCCATATTCTTTAATGATATTGAGGAATTTAAATTTTATAAGTGAATATGTAGTCTACAGATACTTTTTGATACCTTTTTTTTTTTTTGCCGTACGCGGGCCTCTCCCGCTGCGGAGCACAGGCTCCGGACATGCAGGCTCAGTGGCCATGGCTCACAGGCCTAGCCACTCCACGGCATGTGGGATCTTCCCGGACCGGGGCACAATCCCGTGTCCCCTGCATCGGCAGGCGGACTCTCAACCACTGTGCCACCAGGGAAGCCCTGATACCATTTTTATTGAGAAAAATTTACATACAGTTTGGTGAGTTACAACAGATGAATACGATCATGTAAGCATCAATTCAAATAAGATTTGGAATGTTTTTATCACTCCAAGAAATTATACTGTGCACCTTGCATTCAGTCTCCACTCCCCATTTACAACTGATGTTCTGATTGTGTCACCATAGGAATGTTTTTCCTGTTCTTCAGCTTATTATAAAAGGAATATAAAAGGAATCATACAGTAAATATGCCTTTGTGTCTGGCTTCTTTCAAATCAAGCCTCCACAAGTTCATGGATATCAGCCAGTAACTTAATTGCCTGGTCACACTAAAATCAACACTTCTCAGAGAGATATAATGAAATCTGGAGTCTTTACAATACATCATCCACAATATTCAGTGTGCAATCAAAAAGTAATAGACATATCAAGAAACAAAGAGTCTCCCTAGTCAAGAGAAAAAAGAATCAATAGGAAGAAATCCCAAGGTGATCTAGATGTTAAAATTATCAGGCAAGTACTTTAAAGAAATAATTATTAAGATGTTCATGACTTAGGAAAAAGATGATCAGAATGAGTGAATGGATAGGCAAATCTCAGCAGAGAAATGAAACTATATAAGAGAACCAAATGGAAATTCTAGAACTAAAAAGTACAATAAGCATATGAAAAAGTGATCAATTTCATTAGTCATCAGGAAAATGCAAGTTAAAAACACAATGAAATACCATTTCATACCCTTAAAATAGCTAAAATTTAAAAGATGACAATACCAAATGTCAACAAGGATGCAGAGCAACTGGAACCTTCATACATTGCTGGTGGGAGTGTTAAATGATAGAGCCACTCTGGAAAAATTTTTGGCAGTTTCTTATAAAGTAAAATATATATGTCCTATGACTTAACATTTCTATTTCTAGGTAATTAATCAAGAGAAATGAAAACATATGTCCACACAAATACGTGCAAACAAATGTTAATAGCAGAAACAATTCAAAACCAACAACAGTTTAATAAACTAATTATGATATATTTATACAATGCAATACTACTCAGCAATAGGAAAAAATGTCTTAAAATGTATTTCCTCTAGATTGTGTTATAATTCCTCTGTATTCTTCTCCTGGAGGTAAAGGCTAAAATTATAATATGAGAATACTGAGATGTTCCTTCTAATTGAGAATAAATTTCTTGCAATTGTCACAATTAATAAATATCTTATGCCAGTTATTCCTAGCTTGACCTAAAGTAGAGAGAGAAATATTTTGAGGGGTTTCCAATGGATACCAAATATTATAAACTGAATCATGTTCCTACAAAGTTCTTATGTTAAAAGCCTAACCCTCGGGGACTTCCCTGGTGGTCCAGTGGTTAAGACTACGTGCTTCCACTGCAGGGGGCACAGGTTCAGGGAACTAAGATGCCACATGCCGCATGGCCTAAGATACCACAAGCTGTATGGCACAGCACAAAAGAAAAGGAAAAAAAGCCTAACCTTCAATGTGACTGTACTTGGAGATAAGGCCTTTAAGGAGGTAATTGAAGGTAAATGAGGTCATAAGGGTGAGGCTCTAGTCCAACAGAACAGATATCTTTATGGGAAGAGGAAGAGACACCACAGCTCGCTCACTCTCTCTGCATATACACACACAGAGGAAAGGCCATGTGAGGACACACTGAGAAGGTGATTCTCTGCAAGTCAGGAAGGGAGGTCTCACCAGAAACCAAACATTGCCAGTGCCTTGCTCCTGGACTTCTGTGAGAAAATGAATTTTTGTTGTTTAAGCCACCCAGTGTGTGATACTTTGTTATAGTAGCCCAAGAAGTATAATACATCAAGATTGAAATCTTCTTGACTATTCATTATTAAACTCATGATGTTAATTACTAGGGTTTCTAACTGAAAGCTATTTAGATTTCTTTGACCAGGTAATACTATTATTTTCCTTAAATTTTCTCTTCCTCTCCCTATGCTTTATATTTTGAAATAATTCATATTCACAAATAACAAGATAGGACCTGATTCTTAAGATTTCTTGCATGATTCTGAAATTCTCTAGAAACATAGAAACTGACAGTGAAATGCAGTATCTCATTGTATTTGAAAATGTGGCATCAAACTTCCTCTAGATTCATGTAATGTCAAATGTGCCACTCAAGATTATCTTCAGAGGTAGGCATCACTGAAATCCAAACATTAAACAAACAGAATAAGGAATCTTTCATCATTCCTGTGTGTACTCTTGACAAAGTGGTGAGGGGGATTTTTAGTTTTTCCAGTTTAGTTCATTTTACTATATTGCTATTATTGCTAAACAAAATAAATATTTTATCATAAGAATCTATAACCCAATACCATAATTGATTTTTTATAATTTTATAATAGTAATGTATGATGTTTTACTTACTAAGCGTTCCAATATATGGTATAATGCTGATTTATTGTCAGTTTTTTTTTCCAGTTCTAACCACACAAAGGAAATAGTTCAAAATTTAAGTGGGAAAAAAAGAGCAATTACATGGATTAGACAGTTGCAACTTCATAGAATGTATGTCATCTTTAAAATTCTGAATACTTTATAGCAAGCTGATTAGGCTTACCATAGTGTCTCTCATATTGCATGTGTTATAATTTTATAATCAGACTATCACTTCGTTCTTCTGTAGACCTGCCACACCATAATGGGAAAATCTCATAATTATACCTTATGGACCTTTCAGAAATGAATGTTTATTAAAAACCTGAATTTAGTAAAGCAGCATGAAAGGGGAGATGCATTTGCTGGCTAACAAATTGCTGGACCATATTATTATCTGATTATATTACCATGATATATCATGGGATAGACATTGAAGTGGCTATTTTAATTTCCTATAATTAGATTTTAGGTTATATAGCTTAGCATCCCTGTTATACAGATGAGGAAAGAAAGTTCACAGAAGCTGATCACTGAGATTCCATAAGGAAGTGAAAAAACATTTTAAAATTGACATCTTTCATTCTCCCATATCTGAATTCAGTTGATAATCATTTCTCCAAGTCTATCATGTCTCATGCATGTAGAAACACAGAGTTTTCTGTTTGCAAATGTTAAATGTTTATTTCTGGTACTTGAAAAGAAAAAAGAGCTACACTATAAGAGTGAGAAATGGGTTTGCATTGACAGTGCAGATTAGATAGCAAAAATAAGAGTTTTTTAGAGAGGGATACTCAAAAGCTCAATACAACATATATGATCAAATAAAAATAGAAAATGGGAGGGCTTCCCTGGTGGCGCAGTGGTTGAGGGTCCCCCTGCCGATGCGGGGGACGCGGGTCCGTGCCCCGGTCCGGGAGTGATCCCACATGCCGCGGAGTGGCTGGGCTCGTGGGCCGTGGCCGCTGGGCCCGCGCGTCCGGAGCCTGTGCTCTGCGACGGGGTAGGCCGCGGCGGTGAAAGGCCCCCATACCGCAAAAAAGAAAAAAAAAAAGAAAAAAGAAAATGTGAAACTAAATCTTTAAAAATTTAATCAGCAATAATTTAACAATATTTAGACATTTCTAAGTTATTGTATATATTAACTCACTAAGTTATTTTGCACCTTGAATGGCTCTAACAGATGTTAGATTTCATACATAATTTGGTAGATGTCAACCTTGCTTTTTCTGGGTAGCATACCCCATATTATCACTATCATTTCTGATGCTATAGAGTCTGTCAGTCATTTGGATACAATACCATTAAGGTTCTTTGCCAATTATCAGAAAGCATTAATTATATATAACTGAAAAATTACCTTGGTTTCAGAATGGAAGAACCCATTTTACAGTCTCATTCATTTATTGACCTATTTGTTCATCCTTCGCCAATTCATGTAAAGCTAAAAAAAAAGGACAAGGAAAAAAGTTGACAGTTTTAGGGTTAGAAGCAAAATTGTTACACAATGAATGGAACGTGAAAAAGATGCTTCAGGAATGGCTCAATCAGAGCAAGAGCTTAAGGGTTCTTAACTTTATGTGATGGCTCCAAAGAGAGGAAAGAGAAATAAGACTACGGTCCTCTCCACCTCCTATAATCTGGGAATATAAAGAAGAAAGTATAAAAGAGATAGTATTTTTGCTGTTGTTAAAAACTGTCAAAGAATTAATGTTGCTATTCCTAGGGTATTTTTCTAGGTCTAAATAATAAAGCTTGAAATTTCCATATAGATTTTATTTCAACTTCACCATATTTCCACTGCTGAAATGTTGGCTCTTAGTGATTCAGACAATTGAATAAGGAAGTGGTGTGGTATCCTTGGGGGACATGGCCTAAGGGAGTAAGGAAATTTAGGTTCTGAATAATTCAGCTTTGACCCTAAGTTGATGAATAACTGAGAGACTTGCTAAACCTCTCTGGGAAACACAGTTTACCTCTAAAATAAGGATGCTGAACCAGATATCTCAGAGACCTTTTACAGATTTTGTTTCTAATAATTGTTAGACATCTGTTTTCACAGATATCAGGTGATCTGAGAGTGTAGTGAGCTCATGACGAGATGTGGAATGAACTGTTTCCAGATGAAAAGATTAAATTTGTTTTGTTAAGGGACATAGGGAAGGATGGTATGAGACTGAAGAAACTGATTATAATTTGAATTAATAATGCTAGAGATCGAAACTTGAGATGGCAAGATTGAAACTATCCTTCAAATGCACAGAAGATTTAGATTTGCAAAGGTAGGGCATTCAAATTTCTGTGAACTATTCTAGAGACTACATTAGATTTTAAGAAAAAACTTTCTTATTCGTTGCGGAGCACAGGCTCCGGACGCACAGGTTCCGGACGCGCAGATTCAGCAGCCATGGCCCACGGGCCCAGCCACTCCACGGCATGTGGAATCTTCCCAGACTGGGGCACGAACCCGTGTCCCCTGCACGGGCAGGCGGACTCTCAACCACTGCGCCACCAGGAAAGCCCAAGAAAAAACTTTTAAAATAGACCTAAATGAAATTCCAAGAGTTGATTAATAAATGTACAAAGGATTAGATAATTTAAATTTTTGTATGGGGAATTAAGAAGTGACACATACCTATAAAGTTAGCAAGAAAATAAACTTTGCCCAAATGTTTATTATTTCAGGTAATTCAGGTAGCCTGGCAATTCTAAATGTGGACAAATGGAATGAAAACAGAGAAATTTACATTATGGAGGTTCTATTTTTACTGTTAATTTTTCAAGTCAGCGGAGTTTGTCAGGACTTTCAGCAGACTGATTAAAGGCCCTAAACAAGCCCTTGGGTATTGCAAATTCAGAAACCAGCAGAATACTTAGCATATCTCCAAAAAATAGTTGGTAATACACCTGGTAAAGAGGCTCACTGGGGTGGAGAATTAGGAATATAATAGTGACATAGAAAAGGGAGGATAGATATCTCTATAAGCTTAATAAAGAGATACAAAGACCCTTATCAAAGCCACGATTAAATCTTACATTTTGAATTCTATGTCTATATTTCTAGAGACTAATTATGATAACTGGGAGGGAGGATACCATGCTGAGATTGTTTCCAAGCTTTCTCCTTCTCAGAGCTGCCACCCCTAAGACCCCTATTATAAATGTGTTATAAATTGACCTAAGGTAATTTGGTCATTCATAATAATTAAGTTTCTGGGGTAGATAAGTGGAGTGACCTCCCTTAAAAGTTAGGTGAGACTGTAGGTCTTCTCCCCCATAACTTCACCGTAAGGTGAAATGTCATAATGAAAGCAAGCTCAAATTTGCCACACATACAAACACTACATAGAAATGTTTATTGGGAAAAGTCATCATGCTCTATAAATTGCATCATTTTAGGCACTCTGACAGAATCTTGCATACAAGCTTCAATATAGATGAATGTGATTATATATATATTATTTATTTTTTTGTGTGTGTGGTACGTGGGCCTCTCACCGTTGCGGCCTCTCCTGCTGCGGAGCACAGGCTCCAGACGCGCAGGCCCAGCAGCCATGGCCCACGGGCCTAGCCGCTCTGCGGCACGCGGGATCCTCCCGTACCGGGGCACGAACCCGTGTCCCTTGCATCGGCACGCAGACTTCCAACAACTGCGCCACCAGGGAAGCCCGTGATTATATTTTAATGTCAAATATAGCTAACGTTTTAGTTAGAGTCAGTTGAGAAAATCTGTCATTAGGCAGCCAAACAATTTATTTATAATCCTAAATCAGTGCTTTATTCTAAAGGCGTAGGGTATTGGATTGCTTAGATATTAGGTTATTCATTCAAAGGTATGAAAATCTGTATAATATTTCTAGCCAATGCATATATCTTAAACACTATTCATTTCACAGTGAAAAATTACTTCTAACATATATCAAAGCCTCTTGTGCTGATTGGAGATAAAGATATTTGAAAGGCTGGTGTAGGTGTTTCTGGATTGTTTTAGTTAGAGCTATTCAAAGCCAGTTAACCACCCATGAAGTCTATGTTCCTGATTAGGACACTTCAGTGATAATTACCTGCTCCTACGGTAAAATTAAATCGAAACTCATATATATCTCCATTTACACTGGGGTATTCTAAAGTAAATTACAGACAATATAGAGCAATTTCCTTAAAATGTTAAAAATAACAATAATATGGGTTTATTTATAAATAAGTAAAATAATGAAAATAAATACTGGCCTAAAATCCTATCGCTCAGGTAATATGTTTACATGTTAAATGAATACATACTTGAATATAATTAGAAAAATCCATGTTGTAGAGAAAGATACAAACTGAAAGGTAGAGCCTCTTTTCCCCATATCTCTCTAAACAGCTTCACTCACAACCACAGTCTTCTTTGTGTAAAGTAATGATAGGCACCATTTTCTTGCTTTTCTCCAGAAAAAAAAAATCAACTCATTCCTCTTATTCTCTCTTACAAAATGATCCTTTCTTTCCTTATTAATTTATATGAGTTCTTTGTAAATTAATCCTTTTTTAACATGTTACAAATTTTTTTATATATGTTCATTAACTTTGTTTACAGTTATAATTTTAGTTTTAGCCATACAGAAGTTTTTCCACATCGACGTGAAACACAATTTTAATATAAAGGACATCTCTGTGCGTCCTGCACACTATTTCTTGACTTTGTTCTGTTTCATTGATCTATTTCTTTTCATGTTCCAATCTGTTTAATTATGGAAACTACACGATGTCTTAAGAGCTAATAGGGCTAGCCCCATTCACTCTTCTGTTTTAGAATTTTCTTCAACATCTTTGTGTGTTTATTTTTCCAAATGATCTTTAGTATAACTTTGTCCAGGTGCAAAAATCATCCTTTTGGTGTTTTGTGACTGCATTTAACCTATAGAGTAATTTAGAAAGGAAATGACAATATTGTCTCCCTTGTATACAAGTGGATAGTGTGCATAATAATTTTTAAAAATCTTTTTATACACTCCTCAGTGTAGTTTTAAAGTTTTAGGAATAGAGATTCTGTAAAATTCCTGTAAGTTAATATTTAGACATTTAATCTTATTATTGTTCTTGTAAAAGATAATTTCTTCCACTGCAGTTTGTATCGTTGTTGCTAAAATATTGGAAAGCAAACGTTATTTTTAATATTAGCTCTGTAAACCATGGACATGAATTTTCTTATTATTTCTAATAGTTTCAGTTACCCTTAAATACACACACATTCCCTGATTTGGAAATTGTCAGTAGAGATATGGACATATGTACGACATTTTTTTTAAACTATTTTTTATTATAAATTTATTTATTATTTATTTTTGGCTGCTTTGGGTCTTCGCTGCTGCACACAGACTTTCTCTAGTTGCCGGGGGATACTCTTGGTTGCTGTGGGCAGGCTTCTCATTGCTGTGGCTTCTCTTGTTGCAGAGCATGGGCTCTAGGCATCCGGTCTTCAGTAGTTGTGGCACGCAGGCTTCAGTAGCTGTGGCTCATGGATTATAGAGCGCAGGCTCAGTAGTTGTGGTGCACGGGCTTAGTTGCTCCGCGGCATGTGGGATCTTGCTGGCCCAGGGCTCGAACCAATATGCCCTCAATTGGCAGGTGGATTCTTAACTACTGCACCACCAGGGAAGCCCCATGTATGACATTTTGAATCTCCACAAAATTCAACGCTAAAAGGGTAAGGTATCCCGTAAAAGTTTATTTCCACTTTAAGCAGAATGGACAGACCAGATACGTATATTTTATTTAGGTAATGACTATATTGGATAAAAGAGAAAAAGAATTGTTCCTATTTACAACATTGTTATTGTAGCTGAACTCTTTGTCTGAAAGTCCTGGGATTTATAACTATGATTGAAACACTGCAATTCTGTGAACAGTTTGAGGAAAAGGTAATAGGTTAACCAATTCTTCAGACTTTCTGACATGTTATTTCAAGATTTAAGTCTGACAACATAACCTAATCTGTCCATTAGCCTTACTCTAGGTTTTTAATTGAACCTTTTGAAAAAAAAATATTTGCTTTTATCATGGGCAAAGGGGAAAAAATGAGCAGAAGATGCAAACACCCAGGTCAAAACTGAAAAGAGGGCAGAAACAGCTCCTTCCATCTCCACCAAATAGATCTATAATGGGGAGCAGCAATTTTCAGGCCAGAAGTGACTGAGACCGAGGTAGAGGCTTTTGCGTTAGAAGTGCCACCCAGGTAGCCTGGGGTATCCTGGGGTAGAAGTGGAGACCAGGAAGTAAGCCCCAGTCCGAGAGTCAGGCAGTAGACCTTTGTAAGGACCACTCCTCACCAGAATATAGGAACATAGGATTTTTTTCTAATTTTAATTTTTATACAATATTTAAAAAATAAATTTATTTATTTATTTTTGGCTGCATTGGGTCTTTGTTGATGTGTGCGGGCTTTGCCTAGTTGCAGCGAGTGGGGGCTTCTCATTGTGGTGGCTTCTCTTGTTGCAGAGCACAGGCTCTAGGCATGCAGGTTTCAGCAGTTGTGGTACGCAGGCTCAGCTGTGGCGCACGGGCTTAGTTGCTCCGCTGCATGTGGGATCTTCCCAGACCAAGGATCAAACCTGTGTCCCCTGCATTGGCAGGCGGATTCCCAACCACTGAGCCACCAGGGAAGTCCTTATACAATTTTTAAACAATTTTTAAAGGTTACACTCCATTTACAGTTATTACAGATTACTGGCTACATTCCCCATGTTGTACAATACATCCTTGTAGCCTATCTTACACCCAGTGGTTTGTACCTCTCACTCCCCTACCCTTATATTGCCCCTCCCCCTCCTCCCCACTATAATCACTAGTTTGTTCTCTATATCTGTGAGTCTGCTTCTTTTTTGTTATATTCACTAGTTTGTTGTACTTTTTAGTTTCCACATATAAGCAATGTCATACAGTATTGTCTTTCTCTGACTTATTTCACTTAGCACAATGCCCTCCAAGTCCATCCACATTGTTGCAAGTGACAAAATTTCATTCTTTTTTATGACTAAATAGTAGTCCATTGTGTGTGTGTGTGTGTGTGTGTGTGTATATATATATATCATATCTTCTTGATCTATTCATCTGTTGATGGACACTTAGGTTGCTTCCATGCCTTTGCTATTGTAAATAGAGTTGCTATGAATGTTGGGGTGCATGTAGTATCTTTCTGAATTAAAGTTTTCACCAGACATATGCCCAGGAGTGGGATTGCTTGGTTATATGGTAGTTCTATTTTTAGTTTTCTGAGGAACCTCCACACTGTTCTCCATAGTGGCTGCACCAACTTACATTTCCACCAACAGTGTAGGAGGGTTCCCTTTTCCCCACACCCTCTCCAGCATTTGTTATTTGTCAACATTTTAATGATGGCCATTCTGATTGGTGTGAGGTGATACCTCATTGTAGTTTTGATTTGCATTTTTCTAGTAATTAGCGATGTTGAGCATCTTTTCATGAAGGCACATAGATCTTGATGTGTATGTCTTCTTTGCATCTTTTCCCAAATTGTATATTCTTTTCTTAGTGAAAATTTCTAAAATAGGTCTTAAGATCAGGCTTTGCTGCCAGAATGCTTGGCAATGCTTGGTCTTTTATTCTTCCACATTCTTGGTAGAAATCGGAGTTCTCTCTTCCCTAAATGAAGGAGAACCCCTCTAAGGTTTTGAGCAGAGGAGAGCAGATTAATGTTTTAATGTCTGTGTTGAAGGCAGACTATAGGAAAGAAAGTATAAAAATAGAGCAGTTGTGAGGCCATTATAGTCCAGTCGTCCCTTGGTAACTGCGGGGAGCTGGTTCTAGGGCCCCTGCAGGTACCAAAATCTGAGGGAGCTCAAGTACCTTATATAAAATGTTGTAGTATTTGCATATAATATACATACACCCTTCCATACTTTAAATCATCTCTAGACTACTTATAATACCTAATACAATGTAAATGCTATGTAAGTAGTTGCTGGTCCACAGCAAATTCATTTTGCTTTTTGGAATTTTCTGGAATTAAAAAAAATATTTTCAATCTGCTGTTGGTTGAATCCATGGATGCAAAATTGGTGCACGTGGAGGGCAGATTGTAATTCAAGGTGTAGTAATTCATAGTGGTCTAGAGAGGTGCTGGCACTGCCATGGGAGGTGGAGAGGAGTGAGAGATGGTCAGATTCTGATATATTTTGAAAGAAGAGCCATCAAAATTTCTTGAAGATTGAATGTGAACTGAGGATCAAGGTTGACTCCAAAGGAAATGATGTAGATGTTTTCAAAAGAACTTATCTTCTGTAGCTCTTATGGCTAATATATTATAAAAACCTTTTTACCTTATCTGGAGGCCCATAAAACAGTGTCTCCATGATACATCTAATTCCAAGGGTTAGAAAGTCTAAGCTGAACAAATAAATCTTGGAAGATTTCTCAATTAATGATGATTAGATGTCTACACTTCAGGGTTGCTGAACAAGCTGCCTAACTTGGGCAATGTCAAGTTTTGCAAAAATCTTCCCCTTCAGTAAGAATGGAGTTGATTGACTGTAGGAAATGGTTATGAGAGTTGCCTAAGGACATAATTTTTGTCCAACTGTAGTCTTAATAAAGGCTTAAAACATTAGGCTTGTACAGATATAATTTATGTAATCCACTGAGAATTAGAGAGAGCGTACTAAAGGCTAGAGTGAGATGATCTTACAACTAGAAAAATTAAGGTGAAATTCTAAGAGCTAAATAACTAACACCTTCATATAATTGACTAAATTAGCAAATCTGTGGGTCAAGTTAGGAGAATTGCACCTAGAAATATATTTAAAAGTAAGAGTAAGTGTGAAACAAGCTAGAGCCTAATGATATTAACACATATCTGAAGATAGATTGGTTTACAGAAGACGGAAAATTTGAAAGGGTCTGGAGAACAGGACCAAGAGTCTATGTGTTTACTTGCGCACTCTGCTCACTCTGATCAAAGCATAGGCACAGTTTTACAATTGCTTGTGTGAGAGAATGGCTACTCACTAGCGTGAAGAATAAGAACTAGTTTATCTAAAATCTTGTCTTTTGGGGGATTCTTAGACCCAATTCCAATTTGTGTATGTATGTTGGAGAAGGGTGTTCCCCACACCAACAAGCAATGCTCAGGTTACCAGGTGGGTGTTCTTTAATTCTGACTCTATCTACTGGGAGGTAGCATCAGATTCCACAGGTTAAGGGCTCAGTCTTACAAGATCACTCCTCCTCTCATCTGAGATGCCAATCAGTCACAAGTCCAAGTTTTTACCTGTGCTTCTGACAAACTGGCTACAAATTGGAGGTTCCAACAACCTCCTCCAACTCAGGATGCCAATCATAAGCTCTGGTTATCACCTGTATGTCTGACCAACTGGCTATAGATCAGAGGTTCCCACGACTCTCTCCTTGGGTTTGATTAATTTGCTAGAGTGACTCACAGTACTTAGGAAACCTGTTTACTCACTAGATCACTGATTTATTATAAAAGGATGTAATTCAGGAACAACCAGATGGAAGTGATAAACAGGGTAAGGTACAGGAAAAGGGCTCAGAACGTCCATGCTCTCTGGGAGTTCCACTTTCCCTGAATCTCCACAGGTTCACCAACCCAGAAGCTCTCCAAACCCCATACTTTTGAGTTTTTTGAAGGCTTCATTACATAGGCATGATTGATTAAATCACTGGCCATTGGACATTGAACTCCAGCTCCTCTCCCCTCCCAGGAAGGTCAGAATGTACAAGTGAAAGTTCCATCCCTTTAATCACCTGGTTGATTCCCTTGGTAATCAGCCCCCACCCTAGGTTACCCAAGGGCTTTCCAAAAGTTTCCATCAAGAACATAACAAAAGACACCTTTATTGCTTTTGTCACTTAGGAAACTTCAAGGGTTTTAGGAGCTCTATGTCTTTAATGGGGATAAAGACCAGATATATGTTTCTTATTATAAATCACAATATCACACAGCCCACTCAGAAGTTTCAGCCAAAATAAATACTCCGTGCCTTTGAAGAAGAAAAGGATACCTGCACATTTAGATATTGCAGGCATTCAAGATTTCATAGACTCTTGCTTCCTAGCCGTGGTCCTAAAATAGGTTTAAGCTGAGTGTGTTCTTCCTCAGGACAGCCTGGTCTGATAATGGATAGGATGTTAATCACCCCATTGAACTATTCTCTAATTTTCCGGGTCACATTCTTTGTTTATTCCTGCTTCCTTGGAGAATATCTTGTAAAGTTTATTTACAACTATTTGTAGTTTGGCAAACTAAAAGTATGAATATCTAGGACACAAATTCATAATTAGCTGAACCAGTGTTTCCCCCAAGATTTTTAACCTTAACTTTGAAATGGTGAAAACACCTTCACAAAGGAGCAATGCTATATATGGACAACTTCCTTTCCTCTTGTTTCAGACAAAGAAGTACTTTGTTTCCCTTATGGGTTTTACCATTCTGCCTGTTTATAATCTCAATAATGATTTTTTTTTCATTAAATGTTTGTGTGGCAGTATTTTATTGATATAGCAGCTATTTTGTGAGATCCTGAAAATATAAAGGTAAACAGGATATGTTGCTTACTCTTGAGTATCTTACAGTCTAGACGGAGATATAAACATATATGAGATGACACATATGTCTATAACATAATAAAAGATAACAAGTGTTTAGAAAGAAGTGTGGACAAAGACCTAGGAGATCACAGATAGTGCTATAAAAAATTAATACAAGGAAACCTCAGTTAAATAGAGTCAGGGAATTCCCTGGCAGACCAGTGGTTAGGATTCCATGCTTCCAATGCAGGGGTCCCACGTTCAATACTTGGTTGGGGAACTAAGATCCTGTAAGCTGCTGGTTGTGGCCAAAAAAACCAAGAAACAAACAAAAAAATAGAGTCAGGTGAACAGAAGGGGGAGCTCTCATGCCCTATGACCAACAAGAGTGGGAGCCCAACAGGAAGAAGACTTCTTCCTCCTTCCTGGCAAGAGCTCAGCCAATGAGAGACAGTCACAATTCAGCCAATGAAAAGTCATGGAGTCTTTGTTTACTATAGGCCTCCCAAGTTCCTTTTCCCCTCTATGAAAGAATTCTCTCCATTTTTTTCTGGGGACTTGCACATGGCTCGCCATGGTTACACAATCTAAATTACAATTCTTTTTTATTTAATAAATAGGTTTTCTCTATTTTTTATTTTATACAGCAGGTTCTTAATAGTCATCAATTTTATACATATCAGTGTATATATGTCAATCCCAATCGCCCAATTCATCACACCACCACCACACCCCTGCAGCTTTCCCCCCTTGGTGTCCATACATTTGTTCTCTACATCTGTGTCTTAATTTCTGCCCTGCAAACTGGTTCACCTGTACCATTTTTCTAGGTTCCACATATACGTGTTAATATACGATATTTGTTTTTCTCTTTCTGACTTATTTCACTCTGTATGACAGTCTCTAGATCTATCCACTTCTTAACAAATGACCCAATTTTGTTCCTTTTTATGGCTGAGTAATATTCCGTTGTATATATGTACCACACCTTCTTTATCCATTCATCTGCCTGTCGATGGGCATTTAGGTTGCTTCCATGACCTGGCTATTGTAAATAGTGCTGCAATGAACATTGGGGTGCATGTGTCTTTTTGAATTGCAGTTTTCTCTGGGTGGGTGCCCAGTAGTGGGATTGCTGGATCATATAGTAATTCTATTTTTACTTTTTTAAGGAATCTTCATACTGTTCTCCATAGTGGCTGTATCAGTTTACATTCCCACCAACAGTGCAAGAGGGTTCCTTTTTCTCCAAACCCTCTCCAGCATTTGTTTTTTGTCGATTTTCTGATGAAGCCCATTCTAACTGGTGTGAGATGATAGCTCATTGTAGTTTTGATCTGCAATACTCTAATAATTAGTGATGGTGAGCAGATGTCATGTGCTTCTTGGTCATCTGTGTATCTTCTTTGGGGAAATGTCTATTTAGGTCTTCTGCCCATTTTTTGATTAGGTTGTTTATTCTTTTAATATTGAGCTGCATGAGCTGTTTATATATTTTGGAGATTAATCCTTTGTCCGTTGATATGTTTGCAATAATTTTCTCCCATTCTGAAGTTGTCTTTTGGTCTTGTTTATGGTCTCCTTTTCTGTGCAAAACCTTTGAAGTTTCATTAGGTCCCATTTGTTTACTTTTGTTTTTATTTCCATTACTCTAGGAGGTGGATCAGAAAAGATCTTGCTGTGATTTATATCAAAGAGTGTTCTTCCTATGTTTTCCTCTAAGTATTTTATAGTGTCTGGTCTTACATTTAGGTCTCTAATCCATTTTGAGTTTATTTTTGTGTATTGTGTTAGGGAGTGTTCTAATTTCATTCTTTTAGATGTAGCTGTCCAGTTTTCCCAGCACCACTTATTGAAGAGGCTGTCTTTTCTCCATTGTATATTCTTGCCTCCTTTGTCGTAGATTAGTTGACCATATGTGTGTGGGTTTACCTCTGGGCTTTCTATCTTGTTCCATTGATCTATGTTTCTGTTTCTGTGCCAGTACCATGTTGTCTTGATTACTGTAGCTTTGTAGTAGAGTCTAAAGTCAGAGACTCTGATTCCTCCAGCTTCATTTTTTTCCCTCAAGACTGCTTTGGCTATTCAGGGTCTTTGTGTCTCCATACAAATTTTAAGATTTTTTTGTTCTAGTTCCATAAAAACTGCCATTGGTAATTTGATAGGTATTGCACTGAATCTGTAGATTGCTTTGGGTAGTATAGTCATTTTCACAATATTGATTCTTCCAATCCAAGAACAGGGTATATCTCTCCAACTGTTGGTATCATCTTTAATTACTTGCATCAGTGTCTTATAGTTTTCTGCATACAGGTCTTTTGTCTCCCTAGGTAGGTTTATCCCTAGGTATTTTATTCCTTTGTTGCAGTGGTAAATGGAAGTGCTTCCTTAATTTCTCTTTCAGATTTTTCATCATTAGTGTATAGGAATGCAAGAGATTTCCGTGCATTAATTTTGTATCCTGCAACTTTACCAAATTCATTGATTAGCTCTAGTAGTTTTCTGCTGGCATCTTTAGGATTCACTGTATATAGTATCATGTCATCTGCAAAGAGTGACAGTTTTACTTCTTCCTTTCCAACTTGTATTCCTTTTATTTCTTTTTCTTCACTGATTGCCGAGGCTAGGACTTCCAAAACTATGTTGAATAATAGCGGTGAGAGTGGAAATCCTTGTCTCATTCCTGATCTTAGAGGAAGTGCTTTCAGTTTTTCACCATTGATAATGATGTTTGCTGTGGGTTTCTTGTATATGCCTTTATTAAGTTGAGGTAGGTTCCATCTATGCCTAATTCCTGTCGAGTTTTTATCATAAATTGGTGTTGAATTTTGTCAAAAGCTTCTCCTGCCCCTATTAAGATGATCATATGGTTTTTATTCTTCAGTTTGTTAATATGGTGTATCACGTTGATTGATTTGCATATATTGAAGAATCCTTGTATCGCTGGAATAAATCCCACTTGATCATGGTGTATGATCCTTTTAATATGTTGTTGGATTCTGTTTGCTAATATTTTGTTGAGGATTTTTGCATCTATATTCATCAGTGATATTGGTCTGTAATTTTCTTTCTTTGTAGTATTTTTGGTTTTAGTATCAGGGCGATGGTGGCCTCATAGAATGAGTTTGGGAGTGTTCCTTCCTCTGTAATTTTTTGGAAGAGTTTGAGAAGGATGGGTGTTAGCTCTTCTCTAAATGTTTGATAGAATTCACCTGTGAAGCCATCCTGTCCTGGACTTTTTTTGTTGGAAGATTTTTAATCACAGTTTCAATTTCATTACTTGTGATTGGTCTGTTCATATTTTCTGTTCCTTCCTGGTTCAGTCTTGGAAGGTTATACCTTTCTAAGAATTTGCCCATTTCTTCCAGGTTGTCCATTTTATTGGCATAGTGTTAGTGGCATAGTGTTTATTGGCTAGCAGTAGTCTCTTAGGATGCTTTGTATTTCTGCGGTGTCTGTTTTAACTTCTCCTTTTTCATTTCTAATTTTATTGATTTGAGTTCTCTCCCTCTTTTTCCTGATGAATCTGGTTAATGGTTTATCAATTTTGTTTATCTTCTCAAAGAAACAGCTTTTAGTTTTCTTGATCTTTGCTATTGTTTTCTTTGTTTCTATTTCATTTATTTCTGCTCTGATCTTTATGATTTCTTTCCTTCTGCTAACTTTGGGTTTTGTTTGCTCTTCTTTCTCTAGTTCCTTTAGGTGTCAGGTTAAATAGTTTATTTGAGATTTTTCTTGTTTCTTGAGGTAGGCTTGTATTGCTATAAACTGCCCTCTTAGAACTGCTTTTGCTATATCCCATAGGTTTTGGATTGTTGTGTTTTCATTGTCATTTGTCTCTAGGTATTTTTTGATTTCCTCTTTGATTTCTTCAGTGATCTCTTGGTGAGTTAGTAACATAGTGTTTAGCCTCCACGTGTTTGTGTTTTTTACGTTTTTCTCCCTGTATTTCATTTCTAATCTCATAACGTTGTGGTCAGAAAAGATGCTTGATATGATTTCAATTTTCTTAAATTTACTGAGGCTTGATTTGTGACCCAAGATGTGATCTATCCTGGAGAATGTTCCATGAACACTTGAGAAGAAAGTGTAATCTGCTGTTTTGGGATGGAATGTCCTATAAATATCAATTAAATCTATCTGGGGCTTCCCTGGTGGCACAGTGGCTGAGATTCCGCCGGCCGATGCAGAGGACATGGGTTCGTGCCCTGGTCTGGGAAGATCCCACATGCCGCAGAGCGGCTGGGCCGGTGAGCCATGGCCACTGAGCCTGCGCGTCTGGAGCCTGTGTTCCGCAACGGGAGAGGCCACAGCAGTAAGAGCCCCGCATACCGCAAAAAAAAAAAAGAAAAAAAAAGAAAAAATTAAATCTATCTGGTTTTTTGTGTCATTTAAAACTTCTGTTTCCTCATTAATTTTCTGTTTGGATGATCTGTCCATTGGTGTTAGAGAGGTGTTAAAGTCCCCAACTATTATTGTGTTACTGTCGATTTCCTGTTTTACAGCTGTTAGCACTTGCCTTATGTATTTAGGTGCTCCTATGTTGGGTGCGTATATATTTATAATTGTTATATCTTCTTCTTGGATTGATCCCTTGATCATTATGTAGTGTCCTTCTTGGTCTCTTGTAACATTCTTTATTTTAAAGCTTATTTTGTCTGATATGAGAATTGCTACTCCAGCTTTCATTTGATTTCCATTTGCATGGAATATCTTTTTCCATTCCGTCACTTTCAGTCTGTATGTGTCCCTAGGTCTGAAGTGGGTCTCTTGTAGACAGCATATATATGGGTCTTGTTTTTGTATCCATTCAGCAAGCCGGTGTCTTTTGGTTGGAGCATTTAATCCATTCACGTTTAAGGTAATTATTGATATGTATGTTCCTATGAACATTTTATTAATTGTTTTGGATTTGTTTTTGTAGGTCCTTTTCTTCTTTTGTGTTTCCCACTTAAGGAAGTTCCTTTAGCATTTCTTGTAGAGCTGGTTTGGTGATGCTGAATTCTGTTAGCTTTTGCTTGTCTGTAAAGCTTTTGGTTTCTCTGTCGAATCTGAATGATATCCTTGCTGGGTAGAGTAATCTTGGTTATAGTTTCTTCCTTTTCATCACTATGTCATGCCACTCCCTTCTGGCTTGTAGAGTTTCTGCTGAGAAATCAGCTGTTAACCTTATGGGAGTTCCCTTGTATGTTATTTGTCATTTTTCTCTTGTTGCTTTCAATGATTTTTCTTTGTCTTGAATTTTTGCCAATTTGATTACTGTGTCTCAGTGTGTTTCTCCTTGGGTTTATCCTGTATGGGACTCTCTGTGCTTCCCGGACTTGGGTGGCTCTTTTCTTTCCTATGTTAGGGAAGTTTTTGACTATAATCGTTTCAAATATTTTCTCGGGTCCTGTCTCTCTCTCTTCTCCTTCTTGGACCCCTATAATGCAAAGGTTGTTGCGTCTAATGTTGTCCCAGAGGTCTCTTAGGTTGTCTTCATTTCTTTTCATTCTTTTTCCTTTATTCCCTTCCGCAGCAGTGAATTCCACCACTCTGTCTTCCAGGTCACTTATCCATTCTTCTGCCTCAGTTATTCTGCTATTGATTCCTTCTATTGTAGTTTTCATTTCTGCTATTGTATTGTTCATCTCCATTTGTTTGTTCTTTAATTCTTCTAGGTCTTCGTTAAACATTTCTTGTGTCTTCTTGATCTTTGCCTCCATTCTTTTTCCCAGGTCTTGGATCATCTTCACTATCATTATTCTGAATTCCTTTTCTGAAAGGTTGCCTATCTCCACTTCATTTAGTTGTTTTTCTGGGGTTTTATCTTGTTCCTTCATCTGGTACATAGCCCTCTGCCTTCTCATCTTGTCTTTCTTTCTGTGAATGTGGTTTTTGTTCCAAAGGCTGCAGGATTGTAGTTCTTTCTTCTGTTGTCTGCCGTCTGGTGGATGAGGCTGTCTGAGAGGCTTGTGCAGCTTTCCTAATGGGAGGGACTGGCAGTGGGTAGAGCTGGGTGTTGCTCTGGTGGGCAGAGCTCAGTAAAACTTTAATCCACTTGACTGCTGGTGGGTGGGACTGGATTCCCTCCCTGTTGGAGGTTTGGCCTGAGGCAACCCAACACTGGCGCCTACCTGGGCTCTTTGGTTGGGCTAATGGCAGACTCTGGGAGGGCTCACACCAAGGAGTACTTCCTAGAACTTCTGCTGCCAGTGTTCTTGTCCCCACGGTGAGCCACAGCCACCCCCTGCCTCTGCAGGAGACCCTCCAACACTAGCAAGTAGGTCTGGTTCAGTTCAGTCTCCCCCAGTGTCACTGCTCCTTCCCCTGGGTCCCGATGCACACACTACTTTGTGTGTGCCCTCCAATAGTAGAGTCTCTGTTCCCCCCAGTCCTGTCCAAGTCCTGCAATCAAATCCCACTAGCCTTCAATGTCTGATTCTCTAGGAATTCCTCCTCCCGTTGCTGGACCCCCAGGTTGGGAAGCTTGACATGGGGCTCAGAACCTTCACTCCAGTGGGTGGACTTCTGTGGTATAAGTGTTCTCCAGTCTGTGAGTCACCCACCTAGCAGTTATGGGATTTGATTTTGCTGTGATTGCGCCCCTCCTACATCTCATTTTGGCTTCTCTTTTGTCTTTGGATGTGGGGTCTCTTTTTTGGTGAGTTCCAGTGTCTTCCTGTTGATGACTGTCCAGCAGCTAGTTGTGATTCTGGTGTTCTCACAAGAGGGATTGAGAGCACATCCTTCTAGTCTGCCATCTTGGTTCCAATCTCCCTGAATTACAATTCTTTGCTGAATTCGAATAAACCCATTTTTGATGCAGAAATAACTGGCAATCTATTTGTTTTAGGTCAGCAGTGCAATGCAATAAGTAATTCAAATCTAGTCGTTAATGATGGCTTCATATAGTACCTTTGAGTTGGCCTTGAAAAATAATACCAAGTCTGTCAAATATGAAGAAAAAGCTCAAGGGTATATCAGGCAGATGGATATAATAGCAGGCAGGAAAGTGTTAGCAGAAAGTAAGGCTGAAAAGGTAATTTTTTTCCCATATTATGACAAAGTTAGAATTTTTTTCCTGGTGAATAAAGGAAACTATCAAAATTTAAATGTTTTAACTAAAAATGGAGAAGACTATATCAAGTTTACTATTTTTAGAAACTATAATTTTACTATTAGGTGCTATCTAAATAGGAATTGAAAAAATAATTTATCTACTGAAATTACAGAGTTTACTTCCAATGACTGAAAGTGTCTGATAAGCTAGTGTGGGATCACAGATATTTTATGTGTTTCCAAATATGGAACATTATTTGTTTTATGAAAAGTTTAATATAGTCATATCATTAAGATTTATGATGAAATTTCTGAATTTGTAGTTTGTTTTCAAGGAACACTGAATTAGGAAAATGTTGTAGTAGACTGAATCTGTGCTTTTGAGCAGCTGTGAGGACAGTTTATTTAGTTGGTATAGAGAAAGGAACAATTTTATATATCTGTTTAAATGTATGTTATAGTCTGTTTTGAAATGGAAAGGCCATGCCATTTTAAATAACAACAAAAACAAGTAGATTTATGAGTGATCTAAAACCTCCTGTACCCATTACCAAGGGAAAATGCAATATGAGCCTAAGTATACAGTGCAAAGTTGGAGTTAAACCAGTCCTGGCTTCATAAAGGAAGAAGAATGGGCATGAAAAAGAAATATGTTCAGAAGAGGAAATTTTTCTGCTGATTTGAAAAATGCTGTCACATGGAAGTTATACTGGGAAATATAGGACATATTCAACCTTGGGCTCTTTCTGTCAAATCGTATAAGGAAGGAAAAGTTAGAACTCGGAGGCAAAGGGACTTAAACCTCTGGGGACTTCACTAGCTAAGTCAAAGGTAAGCTGAGATCATAGATAACTATTAAAATTAGAAAAAGTGCAGTAAAATTTTAACTCCAACAATTGAGGAACTTTGGACTTCCAAAACTTGAGAACAACAATACTCTGTTTAAATCTGTAGGGAATATAATTGGATTAAGATTCATAATTGTTACAAGTTAATGAAGATGTTCTCAAATTTTGCCCAATTAAGACTTGCCTGGTGGTCCAGTGGATAAAACTTCACGGTGCAGCCAAAAAAAAAAAAATTTTTGGCCAAATATTTGTACTTTTTCAAACTTTGATCTAAATTATCTAATCTTTAAGAGCTATCGTTTTCATTTTATCATTTGTTCTAACTTTGTAATCTCTAAGATGTATCATTATTTATTTTGGGCAATTTAACTATAATATGCTAAAATATTATTTCATTTTGCATATTTAGATTTTAGTGAGTTTGAACATTTTTTCTAGTCATCATCTTAGGTGAACTGTTGATTCATTCATGCCCTTTCTCATCTGTTACTGTGATTCTGTGACTTTTCTTACTGATTTGATGAATATATTTGTAGGAATGTTAAAACTTTGCTATATTTACTGCTGAAATATAACATCATAATGTGAGTAAATATTTTATAGAAGTAACATAATTGAGTATAAATAAATGTTTTATTTTCATTATACGGTAATGGAAAGTCAGACTTTTTGGATCTGGAGGCCATAGCCTAGGTGTTCTAATTTATTGGCTGGCTAATTACAGGAATTTCAGGTATGTAACTTTGAAATAATCCCTAGAGTTTTTTTTTTTTTCAACTGAAGATCTGTAGAGAGGTAACTAAATTTAGAGCATGAAAAGTCAATCAGCTTAAAAAATATTAATGATCTCTGTGCAAAATAACCTAAAATAAGAGAATTAGACCCCCCCAGGAAAATTAAACATTCTCTAAAAATTTTTTACACCTTTATGATAGCATGAAATAAGTTGTTATTATTATTTATAGTAAGTCCTTTGAAAATGAAACTCATTCTGCAAATGAAATTTTTGAGGATAGTGTTTAGGATCAAGGGAATGAGATAATATGCTTCACAACCCACCCCTCAACTTGCTAAAAGTTCAGGTCAAATCCTAGTATAAAAAGATCTATATAAACAATGGTACTTAATAGTGACACTGAACCAGATTTCCCCCTCTGCCTAAAAATAGCACACCAGTCGTGCTTAAAGGCTGAATCACATTTTTTAGGCATCAGAGAAATAAAGTTAGATACTGTGGAGCATTTCAGAGTCCATATAAGCACACTTTTCAGTCTAACTGATAAGATCCAGCTTATCCTCTTAATAGTTCTGATGCTTCTTTATCTGTCACACCGTTGTGCAGGCAGCTTGCAGCAGATGTGTTCGACAACTGTTAGGGTATACTGGGATCACGATTGCTTCTCACACCAAGTACATGGATAGAACTTTATCATTTCCAAATACAGGCTGACCCCTAGCCAAAAAAATTTGTAATTTGGGGGCATCCTGACTTACAATGAGGACTCAGTTACGTTGCCATCAACTAGCTCATTTGGCTATGCCCTTGGGTGACAGAAGTGTTTGTTTTAATTGTTTGCTTGCATAGAGTTGGTAGATAAGTCTACCCTTATTTCGGCCTTCCTCTCTCTAGCACTCTCTTTCTCAGGCAGAAGATATAACCCTTCCACCCAGCTAGAGAGGAAACTCAGAACATTCTACAGTAATTTATACCTCTATTAATATTTTGACTTTTGCAACAGAAGTATGAGCTTCCCTTGGTTGAGAATTTCCATTTTAAAGTTGCCAGAAGTAAATTAGGGGGTTTTGCCACCTGTGACTCTCTTTTTCCTCTCTCTCAAGCTCCATTCCATGGTTAGAATAGTCCTTTTCTTTTTCTTAGTAAATAAGTAGTGGCAATTAATTTCCATATTCTCAAAAGTCATCATTTTTGTATTTTTTCCTACAATACGTATTTTCCTTAGACCAAGTTGTATATGTCTGTGTATTTTGGGGGACCAAGATAAACCTAAGCTTTAGGCAGCTCAGCTACTACACATAGCAGGAGGTTAGAGCAAATGAAAAATTGAAAAGAATTCAAGAGATGATGGTTGTATTGGTAATTGAGTCAGGGCAAACTACTATCATGCAAAGAAAAGCAAAAGAGGATAATTTAAGAAACCTCGATTTCCTTTATGCCTCATGAGTAGCCGGTTAAAGCACAACTGTTTTTTTTTTTTTTTTTTGCATAACAGGATGTTGATGAGCCTTGTTAATAATGCATCACAGAAAAACATTTACCCAATGTATAAAGAGCTGATAAAACTTGAAATATATCTACCTGCCAAACATCAGGGTTTCAAGGTCTCTAAGCCCTTGCTTTGCAGCAGGGGGTTGTATTCATTACTTGAAAGAGTGATCTTTTAACAGCATACAGTGGTATTGGCATCTGACATACAACCTAGAGATAAAATTGAGCAAAATGGGTAACTTTTGGAAATGAATACCAGGGTAGGAAAAAAGATACTCTCTATAATTATTGAATAATATCAATGTTTTCTGTCTCGGGGGATTTTGCTGTATGTTAGTAATTGTTCCTGAAAACAGCTTATGAAATTGATCTTAAATATTTTTCATGCTTATACTCACCTCTATGAGGTATATGTGTGTGTGTGTGTGTTTGTGTTTAAACCAGAATCTAATTTCCATTTCCTATGGGCTTTTAAAGACTGTCTCCATAGTGATGGCCAATGAGCGGAGAGAATTTCACAGGTTTATTTCTCAGTACATGTGGCACAGTCATCTCTTTTTATGTCCTTCTGTTTGTTCCCTGCACACCATTACTGGCTGCCTCCATGGCAACAGCCAATGAGCTCTTGCACATACATCAATGCTCTTCTGTTTGTGCCCTCGTGTACTCAGTGGTATCATAAAGCATCCGAGAGTCATACATGTCCAGTCAGTTGGTTTTGTTTCCCTGGCAACCTCCTTTTCCATCCATACCCTCAGGATAGCACCAATTATAATTGTCTTAAGAATTGTACCTGTTGAGTTGTCCATCTGCATCTGATACACATTAATGTTCTATGACCTAGGTTTCATGGATATAAACTGTTAATATGTTTAGAGATGGAGCTTATTGGCTACATAGTTATGGAAGAGTCCTAAGTTGTAAAATATCAAGTCTCAGTATGATAGCTGTTTAAACCTAGCAGTATTTTTTTTTTTTTTAGTCAACGGTATGTCCTTTATTCATATTCTTCAATTCTTTTTCCTTGGCCCTTTTTATCAGTGGACACACAGCTTCATTAAACAATTTTCACATATAAATATTCCATCAACATATCTGCCATTTTAATTTTTAATTTAATTTTTTATACAGCAGGTTCTTATTAGTTATCTATTTTATCCATATTAGTGTATATATGTCAATCCGAATCTCCCAATTCATACCACCCCCACCCCCACCCCCAAGCCTAGCAGTATTTTCACATGAAAGGAGACATTCTATTCATACATTTTGGCGTTTCATGCTATTTCTTACTAGAATTTAAAACACTTTAGCTTCAAATTTTTATTGTTTTATTGTTTGACTGACTTCTCTCTGTGTGGTATTTTATTTTACAAGGAAACATTAAATTGCCCTCAAGAAGCTTGATTGTTTTGACAATCATCTGATATATCTGCCTTGATGAGATAAATGCCTAATAAGAAGAGTTGATGGTGATCTCAAGCAATATATGGATCCACCAACTAACTGACTCATCAAAAAAATCTGGCCATGAATGCAGGTAACTGAAAGTGTATATTCTTCTTTTTTTTTTAACAAGAGAGGGAAAAGAATAAAAATGAAAAACAATTTGATATAAAGTCGATTTTTGTGAAAATAAAATAATGTTATTTGTAGCATATTGAACAATTACTGCTATTCCTCACCACACATATTTGGGAAATGTATAGCTGAAAGTATGATTCTTTTGAATTCATCTAAATTATTCATGGATAAGTGATTTGATGGCTGCAATAAACCAAAGATTGATTACTAAAGCTTCTTACATTGATACCTTAATTTGGACTGATGAATTTGATTTAGATCAAATGACATTAATCATAAAACTTTCCAAATTAAAAATATTTGGTTCAGAATAAAGTTATGAACCACAGGATAAAATGAACCCATACAATTATTAATTATTCTTTCAACTTATCTTAATTACTTTCTAAGAGAAAATTTTTACATGCTCTCTCTAAGCTTTATGATGAACCATATATTTATGCATAAAGCATATTTACTCTGAGGCTTGGATCCTCATAAATATAATTCTGTTATCAATTATCTCAGAGTAAAAACCCTTTGTAAATAAGGGCAATGCTACTCATTCAAGGTATGAAAACATTTTTGAAGATTCCTTAACTTCAACCACAGATTAAAAGAGTTGCAAAAATGTGAAACTGGAAAATTTTAATATCTAAATATTACATTTAAAATTTATTTTAGGTCAAAAGAGGCAAAAAATTAAAGAAAACAGAAGTGCTGATTAATAGCTCAGAAGTATAAAGATGGTATGTACATTTAAAACATCAATATGAGGGACTTCCCTGCTAGTGCTGTGGTTAAGAATCCGCCTGCCAATGCAGGGGACATGGGTTCAAGTCCTGGTCCAGGAAGATCACACATTCCGTGGTGTAACTAAGCCTGTGCACTATAACTACTGAGCCTGTGCTCTAGGGCTCGTGAGCCACAACTCCTGAGCCTGTGTGCCACAACTACGGAATCCCGCGTGCCTAGAGCCTGTGCTCTGCTACAAGAGAAGCCACTGCAATGAGAGACCTGTGCACTGCAACGAAGTGTAGTGCCCACTCGCCACAACTAGAGAAAGCCTGCACGCAGCAAGGAAGACCCAACGCAGCTAAAAATAAATAAATAAATAAAAATTTTTTTAAAAACACAACATCAATATGAGATTAAACTAAAGAGAAGACTACTCTGGTATTTAGATGTTTTTGTTATTTTGCTTATTTTTAACTTTTAGATTTCTCATTAAGATATCTTAACCCTAAAATCATCATTTAATTTGAATCAGTTTGGAGTTTGGGAGCATAGTTTAGACTGTTTGAACTTGATCACATCCAGTGATTTTCATCACTTTGTGTTTTTTAAAAAGTTAACAACAAATATTGCAATTGCAATAATATATTTCAAACTGGTGATCAAATGACAATAGGACTCCTTGTAAGGAAATGTTCCAAAGACAACATTCTCATGAAGGATAGGGACCTGTTGAATTGGTTGTCATCCACTGCATGGAAAAGCTGATATTTGCTCTTCATTGATTGGGTCCTCAGGTCTGCATGGGGGTCCTTCTTGAATGAACGGTTGTCATTGTCTCTCTCTAGGCAAAAGACATGGGCTGAAGATGTAGTAGACAGGGGAAGATTAAAGAATCACGTTCAAGAGTAAGTCCTAAGCAGCAGAAGTCCAGTGGTTCTTCCAATGACCACTCAGAAATAAACAACCATAGATCAGGAAACCTAGTCATAAGAACATAATGAGGTTACTTAAACTTCGTGATTTTCCCATGCATTTTGGTTCTGTCATCCCCTTAAACCAGAAGTCCTATGTGTTTGCCTTTGGGGACAGCAAGAAAGCTTGAAGCTGCAGAGACTATTATAGTATTATTCCATCCAAAGTTCTTATTAAGCAATACTTGGGAATCCATGTTATTTGGAAAATTTCTGATGCTTTTTTGAAGCAACTTTGTATTCCTAACTCTCATAGCTCTGTTTTAGCAATTCCTCACACGCCTCCCAATTTCCTCTTTTATTTTATTTATCTACTCCTTAGTATCAAACTACCAGTGATGGAACATTTGCAGTCATTCTTTGGTTTGCTCTGTTTGCCAAGTGTCATTTTATGTAATCATTCAATATCAGCTTCTCTCACCCACCCTGTCTTATCTGCAGGTGTTAGGTTCTATCTCACTGTTATGTAAGATATTAAGCTGTCTGGTAAAATGAATAATTTTTCTATTGTTAAAAATTATTCTTTGCTTATTGCAAAATTTTTCATCATGTATCCACATTTATTCTTGTTTCCTTTAACTATGGTTGAACCTAAAATTATGCAAGACCAGAGATCTTTTAACGTTTATGTCCTAGCTATAGTTATGTAAAGAAGTGGAAAGTCATTTCCAACGCTAAAATTCACTTGGTTAACAGGGAATAAAATTTTTATTCCTTTTTTAAATTCAGTTTTCACACTGATAATTTAATCTTATTGACTCATAAGTAAATTATAAATTTTGTGCTTTATTATTATTATGGAATCATTATGCTTATTAAGAAACCTTTATATTTCTCCATTTACAAGCTGAAATGCTCTCAAAAGGATCGTGAGAGTAAAGACAGCCTTTTTCTGCAGTCTCATTTCCTATCTTCCAGTGACAACTCCAAGTAAACCACAGTATGAGTTCCTAAAGTGCCACAAAAGTTAATATGATGCTTCCAATATTAATGGTCAAGTTTATTGAGGTCTTACTATACGTTAGACTATGTCCTAAGCACTTTATATGAATTTACTCAATTTATCCAACCTTGGAAAGCAGGTACTTATTATCCCAACTTTATAAATGAGGAGACTGAGGCACAGAGAGGTTAACTTGTCCACAGTCATGTAGTTAGTGAGGGGAAGAGCTGAGATTTTGAATCTGGACCATCTGGCTCTTGGTTACCCATTATTCTACAATTCCATGATCTTCACGCACATTTTTCTGTTCCTCCACTAGGGGACTCTCGTTCTAATCCTCCCATCACTTGTATATGCTAAATGGACTACAAAAATTGAGATTGGGATCAGAAAGGCTACAAGGGAAACCAATGTGTCCCCAAAAGAAACTGCATAAGCTCTGTTTTTTCCCAAGTCCTCTGGATTTTTGCATAAAAGCCATTGCCTATGAGAATGCTTTTACTACTTTTGCTTCAGCAGAATGCTTTTGTTCTTTTAGTGCGTTTATACTGAGAGGAAGAAAGGTGAAATATCTGGGAAAGCATAAGTATGAGGGAGATTAATGTAAATTGGTGGTCAAAAATTGTTTAATGATTTTTAAAATCTTATTTATTTATTTATATATTTTAAACATTTTTATTGGAGTATAATTGCTTTACAATGGTGGGTTAGTTTCTGCTTTATAACAAAGTGAATCAGCTACACATATACCTATATCCCCATATCCCTTCCCTCTTGCGTCTCCCTCCCACCGTCCCTAACCCACCCCTCTAGGTGGTCACAAAGCACCGAGCTGATCTCCCTGTGCTATGCGGCTGCTTCCCACTAGCTATCTGTTTTACATTTGGTAGTGTATATATGTCCATGCCACTCTCTCACTTCGTCCCAGCTTACCCTTCCCCCTCCCTATGTCCTCAAGTCCCGTATTTATATAGGCCCCACGGCCTATATATAATATGTAAATATTTCTAGCTAATCCTAGGATACCTGGCCTTGAATTGAGTGCTCCAAATAGTTTGTGTTATCTCACTTATCTTCCCAGTCCTCCTTAAAAGTATTAGGCATCCTCAATTAAGAGATGATACTGGGAAACTAAGAAAACACATCTAGTGAATGTCACTCTTTCATTTAGCTCACTTTATCAAACACTTTTGATGGTGTGTGTAGTGAGTTCTCTATCCCTGGCTGTCCTGGTTGGATTTCATGACCACAGTTTTACAAGGCACAACCATCCCTGTTCCTGGCTGATTTGCTTTGTCTTTGGGATGCACAGAAGGCTCATCTGAGAATCCCTGAGTCTTATTTCAGGTCTGTGTTCCAAAGAGCTCTAAAACCTACAAGGGAGTGTAATATGAGTCTTTGGCAGAGGCAATATGACTCAGGCCAGGATGGAGAATAAGGATGGCACTTATTCCTTTCATGAGGACTCCATCCTCATGACCTAATTACCTCCCAAAGGTCCCACTGCCAAATACCATCACATTGGGGATTATGAATTTGGGGGGGGGGTGCATAAATGTCCAGTCCATAGAAATATCATTGACAAAATATACTTCTGTCTGGCAGTGTTCAATGAGCTATTTCTCAAACCTTTTCCTGGGCAGTGGACAAATGACTGTGTGTTTAGTCTGTGGGAGGTGGTGGTGAGTCTTTGCGGTAGAGGGATGGAGGAGGGAGCTTCAGCTGAAGTTTATTTAGGCCACTGTATATAACTCACATGTGGTACTCATACTTGCTTTAGTATTTGAAGTAAAAGAGAAGGAAGGAGAGGAAAGAAGAGAAGGTGAGGGAAACAAAAGGAGTCTATTTTTTTTCACTGGGTGCTTTTATTCTGCAGTCCACAGTTTTTCTGGTATCCTTTACCTTCCTTTACGACCCATCTTTTTTTATGACTTTCCAGGGCCCTCTTGTAGTTCCTAGCTTACATGCTTTCATTTGTACCAAGTCCTCTTCAGTTCAACATCCAGGTCTCCCATTGGTAATTACGCTCTCTCATATGCTTTTTCTCTCAACAGCAAGTCTAATTTCAGCTGGCTGTTACGAGGACATGTGATTAAACTAACGTTTACTAATGTGTGAAGAGTGGAGAGCCATTTACCCTTTCAAGAAGAATTTGTATTTTAAAGAAAGATGTAAACCAGAGGATTATCTTTTTGGTAGAATTCTATAGTACCATTCTATGGTGTAATAACTGAAGTGTAAAAAAACCCAAACAAACCAGGAAATATTTTGGGCATGCAGGACAATATTCAAGCAAGAAGTTCCATTTGGGAAACTGGATTCAGGGTGTGTTCACTGTTTTCACAACTTCTTCCCTTACTCACTCTTCTGAATGTAAGAATTGTCTAAAAAAATTCTGCCTACCTGTACTGCTCCTTTTCTACATCTTATGATAGCTCACCTATCATATGATTGCTCATCCCAGCAATAGTTCTGGGATTTTTCTGTGGGGCTGTTGATATGTCCAAATAGAGGGAGAAAAGGTAGAGATACAGTTCAGGGAATGGAATTTGTGGACCATCAGTAAGTGCTGTTTCTCTTAAGTCAGATATTGCTTCAACTGAGAAGCAACATTATTTGACATCTGGTCGGAAGTTTCAGTAATGAATTTTTTAAATTATAAAAGTAACATGTGATCATTTTAACCAATCTAAACAAAAAAATTTTAACAGAAAATACATGATTTAAAAGTGATAATTCTCCTCTTTCCCCAGCTCTACTTCCATCCTGCAGAGGCAACCACTGTTAGCAATTTGGGGTATATCTTTCCACACTTTTATCCATGCTCAGCTAATTTTGGCTCTGCATAATCCTGACATTTAGCTTTTCTAGTATTCTCAGGGGCTATCTTGGACCAAAAGCTAGGTCAGATTTACATCTGGGCTATGGCACATAATATTTAATAAAGGAAACAGTGCTGTAAAAGTAAACGTTTTCCATAACATTATTTTAGAGAGTCAGCAGTGAACATTTAGTCCTTTGTACCCATATGATAGTTTATTATCTTCTACAAAATTGTTGCTTGCAAACGTGGCTATGCCTAAGCTACTAATATGTTCCTGTTTTGTTCTTATGTCATTTTAAGCTTGAAGTCTTGCTTCATGTCTCTTTTCTTTGCATTCTGATTATTTGGTGATACATTTGAAATGGAGAAGTGCATACTGGTTGGAGCACAAAACAAACTAAAAGACCCTCAAATTCAGAAAGTTTTCTGTTCTTCTCCCTATATTGATCAACGATTAATTAACACTTCTGTTTCTTCATCTATAAACGAGCATACATTATTGGACAGGTTTGCTATTTGGAATACATTTTAAAATAATCCCTTACGTCTTAAATCTATGATTATCTTCCATTTTCTTTTCTCCAGATGGAATAATTTAAGTAATTTTCCTGCCAGTTTACTGTCATCTCCAGTAATTGTTAACTTGTTTCAAATGCATCTAGATAAAAACAATTTTTTTAAGGTGGGATTTGCTTGAGAACAGAGGTCAGCTTTTGTTTTCTTATTTACATTTTTGAGATGCTCTCTCTTTAAAAAACCGAATTTACTTGAATTGTGTTGATTGTGCAACTGTTCTGCACTTCAGATACTATTTTAAAAACATAGGGCTGGCAGAAACTAATGAAAATCAGTTATAGGAGAAGAATAGTTAATGGCGATATTGGAAAGAAACTGTAAGCTCTAGGAGTGTTAGCATACTTCAAACTGGATGTGAGTCAGCCATGAAATGCTGTTATCAAAAAAGAGAATGCGTAAATGAGGCATCTATGCAAATCTGGCAACAATATGTTGAATTTATTATCATTTTATTATAAAGGATTAAGTAAGCAGTATAATGTAAAAATGGAGAAATTAAAGCCTGTTCAATTGTTTATTTTAAACCAGAGGTAAAGGAACTCTGCAGAAGAACCACGCCTATTTGGAGACAATGGTAACATTGAAGAGGAAAACAGTTTTTATCACGAATCTTAATTACTTGTATAAAATATTTACTGTATTCTATGTTAGGATCCAGGCCTTAAAAGCAGTGCACTATTTATTGCTTTCTTTTTTATACACTGGAGGTGGGAAATGTTCTCCCTGCTTTGGAATTAGCATTACTCTTTCCCACATACTAGAGTTAGGCTAGCTTCCGTCTTGATTACCAGTGTGGTAGTGAGTTCCTTTCTTCTTTCTGTGTCTTTACTTCACATTTTGGTGAGCAGTGGGCAAAGGCTGTGTGTAGGGCTGCTGAGGAAATGCTTGAAGTACAGTATCCTGTACTCAGCATGGGCTTAGTATGTAGTTATTGAAAGTGCTACCGACCCTCACGAGTCAGTCCCCAGGGTGCTCCTGCTTGGTGTCATTCGAGCCAAGAGAACGAGACTCAGTTCGGTTCCGTAGCAAAAGAAAGCTTGATTCTTTGATGAAAAAAGGGAGAGACGCCCGCTCGCACTATAGAGCACAACTCTCCCCAGTAGGCGATGGGCGGAGCTGTTTTATAGAGTTCTCGCGGGTGGGTGGGGAGAACTGGAGCGTTCTCGTGGGTCGGGTGTGGCTATGCTGCTCTCGCGGCACTTCAGACTGAAGTGCGGGATACAGCGTCTCTGCACACTGCAGGCCGCCGCCATCTTGAATGAGGTCTGCTGTGGAGACTGTGATTTGACGCGTTAGGCACAAAGCCTCTGCACCCGACCCACTATAAGCAGGTGAAACTGGACCGAGAAGAAGAGGTTAGACCTTATTTTATCACCTAAACACTATCTTATTATTTTTCCCGGGGGCCCCCGTGGGCTTTTCTGGTGACGAAAGAACAGCTGCATGAGCAAAGTTGAATGAGTAAAGTGGATTAGCGTAGCAGAGCAGACCGCAATCACTTGACGTGATTTGAAAGGCACTAAAAAGACTGCCTGGTCCCTTAATTTGGCAGATGTAATATAGTGCCTGGGGTTCTCACCTTAGGTTTACAAATATTTACTTTATGTTTGGGCCTTGAATACTGTTCTAAAATGGAAATTATTCTGGAGATAAATCTTAATCAACAATTAAAACCTAGTGTCAACCAGTATGGCATTTTAGCTAGTTTGTCATCAGTTGGAGAAATTTAGCACAGAAAAAGCCTTCATTTCTGAAGAAGAGGGATGAGAAATGGAGGGGGGAAAAGTTTAGAATCTGGAATGTTTGTTTTCAGAGTCTTTGGAGCAGGAAGGAGAGGGCTGGCCGGGGTGGAGACCCTCTCTGAATGGGGGGCTGGCACAGAGAAGGTGCTCATGACTGTGGTGGTGGCGGGTAGTGGGGTATGGTCAACAGAGAAGAAACTGGACCTCCTTTACAAGTTAGCCCACCTGTGAAAGACAGAGAGCCAGCCCAACTTACTACCTTGGTTTTCTCTTTATGGCAAAGAGGGCTAAAAAGGGGGTGGGGTGGGGGGACATTTCTTCCAACTGGTTATCTGTTGAATTCTCCAGAGAATAGCTAAACTGTCACCATGGTTGCCTTTGGAGCCTTGAGAAAGGTCACTGCCTTACCTTGGTTTTTGCATTCATGAGACTTTCATTCTGGGGGAAAGGAAGGGATTGTGAGAAGCAAAGGGGGAAGAGAAGAAGAGTGCTGTGACAAATAGTCACTCAGCACTCATGGAGCCTGCTTCTTACAATTGCCTCCACCTGTTCTCTCAGCCGTTTTCAGTGCTGTGCCCTGTGGACTGCGCACGCCGTCAGACTGACAGAAAAAAGAGACTAGGTTGGTGAGTGGAAAAAGAGCCCCTCTCCCACTGGAGAAATGTCCTCTCTTAATAAAAATACTCCACTTGGTCCTGTCTCCAGTGCAGAGTCTGGGAGTCAGTTTAAGTAGAAGACTTGTGACATTTCTAAAGCTCCACTGGGTTTTCCATATAAAGGAACTAAGATACATTCTATATAGCTCTATACTTTTATTATATATATATTTTAAAACATTTATTTATTTTTATTTTAGCCGTACCGGGTCTTAGTTGCGGCATGAGGGATCTTCGTTGTGGCATGTGGGATCTTTTTTAGTTGCAGCACGCAGGCTTCTTAGTTGTGGCATTCATGCGGAATCTAGTTCCCCGTCCAGGGTTCGAATTCGGGCCCCCGGAATTGGGAGCGGGGAGCCTTACCCACTGGACCACCAGGGAAGTCCCCTATTATATTTTTATTATACTTTATGATCATTCTTCTGGGGGGATAATAACACTGAGGTATAATGATAAATAGCAAACTGATATGGAATACTTTCAAGAAGTTAAATTTTATATAGCAACTGATTTTATTTTTAATTGAGATAAAATACAAATAACATAAAAATTTTCTTAACTATTTTTTTAGTTTAAAAACTTCATTCTTTTAGAAGAATGTTAGATTTGTAGCAAAATTGAGAGAAAGGTACAGAGATGTTCCATATACCCCTGCCCCCCCATATATATCGGTATTCCCCTCCTAACCCCACAGTGGTACGTTTGTTATAATTGATGAATCTACACTGACACATCATTATCACCCAAAGTCCATAATTTGCATTAGGGTTCACTCTTGGTGTTGTACATTCTATGTTGGAGAAATTTGTAGTGACATGTATCCACCAATACAGCATCATACAGAATAGTTTCACTGCCCTAAATAATCCTCTGTGTTCCACCTATCGTCCCTCCTTCCCCCAGCCCTTGGAAACCATTGATCTTTTTACTGTATATACTTTTGCCTTTTCCAGAATGTTATATACAGTAGGTGGAATCATACAGTATGTAGTCTTTTCATACTGGCTTCTTTCACCTAGTAATATACATACATATAAGGTTCCTCCGTGACTTTTCATGGCTTGATAGTGCATTTCCTTTTATTGTCAAATAATATTCCATTGTCTGGATGTACCACAGTTTATCCATTCTCCTACTGAAGGACTTCTTGGTTGCTTCCAGTGTTTGGCAATTATGAATATAGCTGATAATGAACATCCATATGCAGGTTTTTGTGTGGACATAACATTTCAGTTCCTTTGGGTAATTTCAAGGAGTGCAGTTGCTGGGTTGTATGGTAAGAGTGTGTCTAGTTTTGTAAGAAACTGCTGAACTCTCTTCCACAGTGACTGTACCATATTGCAGTCCCACTGGCAATAAATGAGAGTTCCTGTTCTGTATCCTCGCCAACATTTAGTGTTGTCTGTGTTCTGGATTTTGGTTATTCTAATAGGTGGGTAGTGATATCTTGTTGTTTTAATTTCTTAACTTCTTTGTACAGTTCAGTAGTAAGTATATTCACATTATTGTGCAACCAATCTCTAGGACTTTTTCATCTTCGAAACTGAAACACTATACCCATCAAACAACTACTCTCCATTTCCTCCTGTCCCTACCACCTGGCAACAACCATGTTATTTTCTGTTTCTGTGAGTTTGATTGCTCTTGATACCTCATATAACTGAAATCATACAGTATATATTTTGTGACTGGCTTATTTCACTTAGCATAATGTCCTCAAGATTTGTTTATGTGTAGTCAGAATTTTCTTCCTTTTTAAGTTTGAATAATATTCCATTATATGTATCACATTTTGTTTATCCATTTATCTGTCAATGGACACTTGGGTTGTTTCCACCTCTTGACTATTGTGAATCATGCTGTTATGAATATGGGTGTACAAATATCTCTTTGAGATGCTGCTTTTAGTTCTTTTGTGTATATACCTAGAAGTAGAATTGCCAGATCATTTGGTAATTCTATTTTTAATTTTTTGAGGAATTGCCATACTGTTTTTCCATTGTGACTGCACCATTTTACATTCCTACCAACAGTGCAGAGGGGTTTCAGTTTTTCTCCAGCCTTGCCAACACTTGTTATTTTCTGGTTGTTTTGAAGTTTTGTTTTGTTTTGATAACAGCTCCAGCAAGTGACTTTTTAAAGATCCCTTTCACCAAGCTATCATCTTTTCTTTACAGATGTGGAGATTGCAGTTCAAAGGAGCAGTGTTTGCCTTTAATAGAAGCTAAAGGATTGAAACTCAGGTTTTTAGAACCCAAGTACAAGGCTCTTTATACTATAGCACAATACATCAGACAAAACTATTAGAAATGGCAATCAAGAGGATCTTAAAATAAGAGAGATGAGATATTAGAAGCATGATGGAGGAGGTTTCTATTCTTCAGTGTTATGTTTGAGAATCTGTTGATAATAGTGTCAAAAGGAGGAAATTTTTAAAAAATTAGCTATGGGAACAGTAAAGCTTGACCCTCATTAATATGCAGAAATTAGTACTGGGTGATTTACATTTGTATTAGCCCAGGTGTTTGGAAGAGCAGCCAGGAGAATACCTCATATCATTACAAAACTGGAGATGTTTCTTCTGTCTCTCAGGATTTTCAAATAAACATTAATTATAACGGTACCCATTTAGGAATTGCTGATTACATAATTTCAGCAAACTTGTCATTATCTGTAAATATTTCATGAAATATAGAAGTACAGTGTTTTTGATAGCTTCATGAAGATATTCTTTTCTCTGAAGAAAAAAAACAATAACTATGTTCTTATGTAATTTCCAGGTCAGGCAAATACTACTTCTGCAGCATAGAATTATGCCTACAGTTTCAAATATCATTGTTAATCTTCCTGGCTATATATTTTGGGTACAATGTGGCAGAAACTGCTAAATGCTTATCTGATGACACTTTCTCTCTTGCATTGTAGAGAGAAATAAGGTATGATAATATAAGTGTAATGCAGTGTTCTGCACAGTTCAAAATCCTGCAGTTTCTTTGTACTCTTCCTGCTTGGTATGCAAGTTACTTTTAAGCATCCTGAAAAAATACGGATCATGGTGAATTTAAAACACTGAGAGTATTGTGTTGAGAGAACAGTGACAGCCCGGTGAGAGTCGTGTTCAGTTCATACTTAACTCTTCTTCATACTATTGCCTCAGTTTTATGGATGACAAATGTGAAGAAGAGAGAAGTCAGGAGAAGACAATGCCAAACAAATCATAGAAATGATAGACCAATCATTAAATTCATTCATAGAAGAAATATTTACTAAATATTGTGTGTCAGGGCACATACATAGTATTGGACACTCATGGGAGTGATATAAAGATGGAAAGACACCATTCATGTTTTCAAGGACCTTAAAAATAATCTCTATAATGCAGTACTCTCGAACATTACAATCACTTGGAAGTCTTGTTCAGAGGTTGCTGGACCCCACCCCTATACTTTCTGATTCAATAGGTATGGGCAGTTGTGGGGGAGCAAATATTTGCATTTCTGAAATGTTCCTAGAGGATGTTGATGCTACTGGTCCTGGGACCACCCTTTGAGAACCACCATTATAATGGAACTCTTGTAGCAGCAAAAGGAGAGCCTAAATCTTAGAAAGTTTTACTTGTAAAAGCCTTGTTTGCTTATATGTAGTAAAAATATTGAAGTTTTAGACAGTCAGTTGAGGCTGTGCAATTAACACTGGCCCTAAAAGGGAACTTAAAATAATTATGCTTCTGCCGTATCTATATCCATATCTATACATCTATATCTGTCTCTCTATATATTTATTTCTTTTTTTTTTAAAAGACAGGAAGAAATGGGACCCAGTGAAACAATTTTGGAGATTTTGGGAGGATCATCCATTTGTTTAGATAGCAAGTTTCTCAAACAGGCTTTGGTCTTAACCCAATCTAATAGGACATTTCAATGGGTTCTGGAGCTTCTTGAGGTACTTTGAGGTGTTCATATAGCTCTTTGGAGTTAAGTGTCCAGCTAATGGCAGTGACTGATCCAGCCAGTGTATAACCACTGAGCAGAAAAGGAATTTGTACTAGTCTTGGGGCAGAGGATGCATTTCAGACTGTAATAAGCAGACAGAAGCCAACTGTAGCTTTAAGTTTAATTGAGTTTATAATGTGAGTGGTGGGTATGACAGGGAATAAGGGAATTTAGAGGAAAATTCCTGTGTATTTTTATATTGAAGAATAAAGCTGTTAGTCTGTAAACTATGAAAATAAGCTTATTTTATTTCCTACTTAACATCTAGGTTAGAGTTTGCATATGATTATGCTAATTCTTAGGATGCACAAAAAAATAAATCAAGGGCTTTTTGAGGGGTTAATTTTTCTAACCAAGTGATAGAATGGCACCATAGGGCATCCTTCACTTCTCACTTGACTTTTGTAGTATGCTCATAAAGAGAGTTATTTTTGCAAAATATTCAAGGGCTTCTTCAAAGCCTCTTCTGAAGCATTTACTTTGTCATCAGATCTTTATTTCTCAGTGGCTTATCTGTTTTCTAATTTCACTTTTATGGACGTCAAGAAAGCCTGCACCTTTTGTAAGATTTTCAGTTTCACTGGTAATTATAACATGTCATAATTTTTGTAAGAAAATGTCAAAGATATGAAAATGGTGCATAGGATAAAAGCTAGTGTGAAGCAGGAAAGGATTTTTGAGTATGAACTAATTTTATGTTTGGGAGTTCCTTAGCAAATATTCTTGTGTCATAATAGTTTTGCTTGCCTATGAAACCTTGTAAGTTTGAGAGCCTGAATAATACATATGTAGATAAAAAGGATGGCCTGTATAATTTCGTGTCTACTCAGGGCAGGAATCTTATGGCTTGTCCTTCCTAATGTGTTATTGACAGTAGAAGCACCCACATTACTTTGATATTGGTTCCAACCTAGTAGCTCTGTTTTCTAGAATTGGAATTTAGAGATTTGATGATTCTTTCCTCAAACCAAAGATTTCTAAAAGTAAAAGGATGCCTACATTCATAGAGTAGTGCTCCAAGTTGTAATTATTTGACACCTATCATAGAGTTGATATGTCTTCAGAAAGTGAGGCTATCCAACTAGATTAATTCTTAAAATGGCAAATCTGTCCAGTGGCTGCCTTGCTATGGTGGCCAACACATTCCCTCCTCTGGCATAATGGGCCTGGGACACTTGGTAGGGCAGGCTCCACTTGGGCTCATGAAGAAAGGATTTGTCGCTATTTGTTCCTCCCTCTCTGCCAGGAAAATCAGAAGGAACTCTCATAAATTTAGACTTCATTGGCTCCTGTAGAGGCCGGATGCTGGGCATCTAAGCAGAAGTCCTGACTATGGTTACCCTCCATCTGGATGTGTTGGTGAATAAAGCCACCTCCAAACAGGCTTACTCATTATTCTTAGAACAAGCTCATTGGGGAGGTTTCTTTCTAATTTAGGCTGAGTCCACTGGCAGAATGGATTTTGCTAGAGTCTATCCTCTTCCATGGGCATTTCAACAATAGTTTTAGCTTAGTGTCAAAATTGTTATAGAGGACTCTCCTAAAGCATATAGTGGGGAAATTCACAGGGTAATGCTCAAAGTGCAACTGGAGCAGTGTTTCTCGACCTCAGCACAATTGGCATTTTTGGACTAGATAATTCTTTGTTGTGGAAAACAATGCTTAGCAGAATGCTTAGCAGCAGCCCTAGCCTCTATTCACTAAATGTCTATAGCATGCTTTTAGTCATGACAATCAAAGATGTCTTCAGACACTGCCAAATGCCTCTTGGGGGAAAATGGTCCCTGGCTGAGGCCCAAATCTAGGCTAATATTGGGAAATCCTATTGACTGTATCTTCAAAGTATATTCAGAATTCAACCACTTCTCACCACTTCCCTTTTCTATCTTTGTTCAAGCTATCACCATCCCTTGTCTGGATTACTGCAGTAGCTTCCTAATTAGACTTCTAGCATCTGTCCCACCTTCTGCCCTTACCTTTTCAGTGTCTTCTCAAAAGAGCATTCCAGAGTGATCTTTTAAAAACATTCCTGTTCACAGCACTCATCTGCCCACAACCCTCCAATGACTCCCCATTTCCTTTAGAGTAAAATGGTCTACCAGGTGAGTTTAGGACCTATGTGATATACCACTACCACTGGCTGAACCAGGGATCTACACAGGAGCTGGATGTATGGCAGTCAGTTGCTCTTGACAAAGCTCAAGAACTTTCTAGAAGTTTTTCCTGAAGTTGTCTTCACAGCGAGTTTATTCAGACAAGAATATTACCCTCATTCCTTATAGTCAGATACTTTTTCTCCCAGTCTGATCATCAACCTATATAGACTATGGATGACAGTTATTTCTGTACAAAAATTAAAGTCCACACTTAAAGGCTGAAGATTTACTACCACTGAGTTCATTTAAAATAAAGCAGCAGATTCTAAAGGCAAATCCAAAAGAGGAGACCCCCAAATTGTTTTAAACAATGGCAAGATCAATGGAATAAAAGTAGAAATTCCTAAGTTATAGTGAAGGAGATAATATTCATTTATATTTTTAATTTTGGGGGGTCAATTAATATGAACTTTCCTTTTTTATTCAAAATTACCTCCTAGAATAGTTTAGTAATTTGACATTTTAAAATAATATTTTGTAAAATTTCAAGAATATGCCCTAGAAATGAGAAAAATAAGATAAAAATTCAACAATAAGATAAATCAAGAGATGGAACACCTTAATTAAAAGTGAACCAAAGGTATTTTTACCCCCAGATCAACATGAAGTAAGATCCTATGAAAAGGGCAAAAGTAAAGGACAGTTAAAGGTGGAAAAGTTACCCCCAAAGCGCTTACTTTGATGGAAAAAAATGTCAGCAATCTTTCAGAACACAGGAGTAGTGAATGCCCCCCCCACTACAACTTGAGAAAATCACATTTGACTTTGCTAGTCTGCCTTCATTCTAGTCTCCTCACATGGGAAAAATAGAACTAACTGGATAATTTTTTCAACCAGAAAAAAAGGAGCATGAATTCTAAAAAAATTATGTAAAAATTGATATAAAAATGATAAAAATGTTTGACAAGTTTTAAATGGGAATGCAGATAAGAAAACGTTCTATAGTTGTGTGCAATGGGGTGAAGTCAAGCAAAGCAAACTTGAAAGTGGAATATCACAGAGAGTATTTTGATGACAAGCAGCAATGTTCCATTGCATAGTAAGAGCTCCTCGAAACAGGAGAATTTGAATGTAAATTGGAAATGCTCAGAGAGGTTCTCAAAGGTATAATCCTTGTCCAGTGAGAGAGATATAATTCCTTTTTTTTTTTCTCCCTGACATAGTATAAACTTTCCATTTTTCAAGGATTTTGTGAACTATCATTAAAATATTTTTTTCTTTTACTGCTTGCTTTTTGGCCATTACACTTCTCTAGGGAGAGAATATGATAATCTGACAGCATGTTGGCTCATACACTTAACTTTAATCTCCTGTTAGTGAGTAAGTCTACTTTTTCTCCAGGCTTTTGGCTTGGGATAACTTTTTTGCTGCCATAGAAAATAGTGCCATTTTTCATAGACATTTGCAAAAGTAAATTTCCTGTAATAACATTCTAAAAACTTGTTTATTAAATACAAAGATGCAATATAATAAGAGGCATGGCTGATAAAATCATTTGTTAAGTGCATTTGTTAATAAAGACACATTTTCCCACACTAGAGACTCCATAAGTGGTTATGGTATCCAGCTAGGCAGCCAATTTTATTTAATTCAAAATGCAGTTGAAACTGAATGTTCTATAAATCAGTTACATTGTCAGTTAATAGGGCCTTTGGGGAGATTGAGATGGGAGGCAGTGAGAGGAATAGTCAGGAAATTTGACTGCCATTGTAAATTATTTCTAAGGTAATTGATATCCAAGTCAGACTTCAGGATGCCATGACTAAACTAAAATATGTTCTGGGAAACAGAGATTGAGACAGGGTGAAAAGGAAGAATAGGAGATGGAATTTTCTTCTTCTCAGGTCACATGTGGCAGTGGAAGCTCACCTCAGACTAAATTCTCTCATCATGTTACCCAGTATGAAGAGGATTCATCTAACCTCAGTACCAGAAAAGTCACCAGGACAGGATTCTCTTTCTTCCTCCAGACTCTTTCCCTGGAAATCACTGCATAGATTTGTTGAGAGACAATCCTCCATGAGTCCTGCATTTCTGCACCTCTTGCAAAGCAAGGCACTGACTACTCTTTGTTCTTGACTATGTTTCAAGGATGTTTATATAAAGAAAAGACTTGGAAGATGGAGATTTTGTCTCCCTCCAGAGAAAAGGGTAGGATTGTTTATAGTCTAGGAAGATAGAGATAGTATCTCTGTCTGGAGCAGTGGGCAGGAACTCTCACAAATACAAGATTTGTGTTCCCTAAGCTCTCTTTCTATTAAATGTTATGGGAATGTAGGGCTGGGTATCAATGCAAATGCTGACAGTCTGGCTATTGCTATTGCTTTGAGTCATTACCTGTGTTTTGTCTCTAAGGAGGTTCATGTCTTCTACCAGTACCCATGAAACTGTGGTAGGCTACCTTTTAACTTGCAAGTAGCTAGTATGTTAGCTTGTGGCAGGCTAATTTGTTAGCTTACTGCTTTTTTTTTTTTTTTTTTGCGGTACGCGGGCCTCTCACTGCTGTGGCCTCTCCCATTGCGGAGCACAGGCTCCGGATGTGCGGGCTCAGCGGCCATGGCTCACGGGCCCAGTTGCTCTGCGGCATGTGGGATCTTCCCAGACCGGGGCATGAACCCGTGTCCCCTGCATTGGCAGGCGGACTCTCAACCACTGCACCACCAGGGAAGCCCTAGCTTACTGCTTTTTAATAAAAGCAACATATTTTGATTTTATATATATATATATACAGAATTAACACCACCTAATTTTTTTACAGATAAAACTCTGCTCATTTATATACTAAATAATTTAGCATAGGGAACAAGATGTTTTGTGAAAAGGGAGACATGATTAATAAAAAAAAGGTTTGGGGATTAACTGTGACTGTTAATTTTTATTTTCATTATAATCCATAAAGTTTTATACATAGACTTCTACAGTTTTAAGGCTGCTTGTTGCATTTTTTTTCCTGGTCTAAGTATTTGTTAAAAAGAAAAGTAGGTCCTGTTATTCTAAATTTGCTCAATGGCCCAAAGGACAAGCTCAACTGAAGTTTCCTTTTCTACCATAAAAGTTTTTGAATTTACTCTGTTGCTGGGAAGCATATAGTTCTGAGTTTTCTAATGTTAGTGGCAGAGGATAGCTCAGTCCTAGTTAGGTGTGGATGAAGGTAGAGCCTAACACATCTTTAAGGGTCAACATAAAAATAAGACCAACATTTTATACCTTTAAACATACTTTATTATTAGCTTCAAATGTAGATTTAGATTTTTTGGGGGGGTGATGTGTTCTCAATACATATTCACTCTTTCACTCTCTTTATATTAGAGATTAAGAAAGCTCTTTTAATTGTTGAAACAGCCTTTTTCTCAAGATCTACCAGCTTCTGGTACAGACAAGCTATACAAAAAATGCAGCGGCTTCTCTTGCTTCTTAGTGACTTAATTACTGTATTTTCAGTGCCTTGCACATAGCAGGATAGAGAAGGATACTGATTAAACACTAGAGTTGAATATATATATACTGTTCTTTAAGACTATCCTAGCGGTAAGGTTAGGAATTAACCCAGGTTATTTCAATCAGTAAAACAGAACAGTAGCATGTGCCCTTTCCTTCTGTAAATATAGACAAAGAACTATCTTGTCAGATAGGCCATTCTTTTAACTAATTAATAACCTTGAAAAATTCAAAGATTACTGTGAAAATACATATGTGTATTAGGATTTTTAAAAGATTGGATAATTGGAGTTGTCAGGATAATAATCACTTCCTTTAGGGGGTGTTCTGCCAGGTACATTAGACAGATTTGACATGAAGGAATAACAGAAAATAAGTTGAAAAATCATTTAAAATATTTATCTTTGCTCAAGCTTTGGAGCTCAAGTTTGGCCCTACAGATTAAACACCCACATGCATAATTATTTAATTGGAGGATAAAACCACTTCTCAAAACATTTAATAATAATAATAAACTGAGAAAATATTTTTCTGCCAAACAAGTATTAACTCTTGTTCCTGCATTGTCTCGTTTAATAGTCACAACTATTATTATCTCAGTATTACAGGTGAGGAAATTAAGACTTAGAGAAATTAAGTAATTTGCCCAAATTTACAAGGTGATAGAATTTTAATTCAGCACTGTTAATTCTTATAGTCAGAAAATAATAGCATTTTTCAATGAAAATTCCATTGTTTTTAAAAATACGGTCTGGAACTTGATATTATCTCAGAAACCAAATTCTGAAGAAGAATTTTGCATTTCTTTTGTTTTATCCAATTCAACCTTAACGTGGAACTACCATGGAAAAGAAAAGAAAACAAATTATGCATATGTTGGGAATAGCTTGTTAAAAACCCATTAACTTTTAACTATCAAGATTTTAACCATTGAGGGTATTAGGTTAAAGCTATCACTTAAGAAAATTGCAAATGCCTCCCTTGGGAAGAAATTAACTCAATTCTATGAAGCTAAGACTACAAGCTCTACAACTAGATGGTATACACTTTAGCAGCACTAATCAATTAAGCCTCATAATCCTGTTGAAATTGAGCTCTAGCTTTCCGGAGAGGACACACCAGTGGACATCTATAAACTTCAACTGCCAACACCCCAGTAGGTCTCTGCTGGGCAGCTGTGAGGCTGCTGCTGGTTCCTATTAGCTGCAGTGTCAGTGCCAGCAGGTTTCTAGATTACCCATGTTTGAGCGATCTAAACTTCCAGTGTTGATCAGGAGATAAAGTATTTGCTCTTGGTTCTGCTCCACCCTCTTTCCCAGCAGTTCTGCAAGGCATATAATCTCTCCAAACATGATTACTTTGTTCAACCAATCAGAATTAAGAGTGGCTTTATGTGCAGTTAAATAAGGTAACTGCTTCTATGGTGTGATTTACGAGACCCTCAGCAAAGGACCTTGATATACCTTGTCCCACCCTCTCACTCCTCACCCAATTTCCAGGGATTAACTTCCTATAAAATTGGCATGTCTAGAAGACCTCAAATTACTTTATTTAAAAGAATATAAATGATTTGGGAGACAGTCATCCTCCCTGGATGAAATCCAAACTTCTGCTCACTCTTTGATTTTTTTAGTTTTTATAATTCCTTGTTAATCAACATCAACCTCTGCCGTATTTGACTAAGCCGTTGGTCTCTCAATTGAGAACTTCTTCACAACCAAAGTGCCCTAGTTTCATAGGGTGTAATCTTCAAACCTCTCAAGGACCACCCATTACCCTCACCATACCAGAAGCCAGCTCTGTGAATGCATGTACCCATTGTTACTGCATCAGAGGCATTGCCAAGGGAAATTGTAATAGAAGAGCCATCTCCTCTAAGTCACCCAAATGAGATTAAAACCAGCATGTACAACTCTGATCTCCCTAACGGCAGTAGTTTCAACCTCTGTTTTCATCAAAACTGTTGTATTCAAACAAAATTTTACCCAGAACCTCAGTACTGATTGATGTGTTCAATAACTATTAAGCACTTATTATGTGACAAGCACTAAATACTTGCCTTAGTAAGTGGAAATGCCATCCGTCCACCAGATAAGTCCAGACTGAAGTCTGGGAGTCATCCTGATTCCTCTTTTTCCTTCACTGCATACATTCAGTCCATCAGCAGATTTTGGCAATTCCACTTCTACTATCTATCTCCACTTTTTCCACTTCTCTCTACCTATACCTGATCCAAGTCACTGTTAATCTCCTATATCTGCCAGGACACACCTCCCTGCTGATTCTGCTCTTGCTCTTCTATAATCTAATTCTACACATATCAGGCAAAGTAACCTAATGCTTCAGCATGATCTGCAGTGCCCTATGTGAGCTGTCCGCTGCTTGCCATTCCCATTTCATCTCATCCCTGTCATTCACAAAGCCCTAGACACAATGGACTTCTTCATGCCCCTTAATGTCAAAGATTTTCCTGCCTTGGGTCCTTTGCACTTTGTTTTCTCTTTGTGGAGTGCTCAGCCACCAGGACGTCTCACGGCTGTCTCCTTCATATAATTCCCATCTCAACTCGTTACTTCCTTAGAGAGGTCTTCCCTGACCAGCCAATGTAAATTAATCCTCCAACCCTTAGTCACTCTTTATCACATTCCCTTGTCTGTTTTCTTCAAATCATTGGTTACTATCTGAACTATCCCGCTATTTTACGTGTATACTTTTATTGTCTGTCCCCCTCTCACTCTTCTATAATATAAACTTCTTTCATAGCTGTGTCCCTTAAAATGGTGCTTGGCACATAGTTGGTACTGAATGGCTATTTGTTAAACAGACAGTGGGGAACAAAACAAAGTCCCTGTCTTCACAGAACTTTCAGTTAGACAAACAGGTAAATAATGAATAAATGCAAATTGGCATAGGTACCATAAAATAATGATTTCTCTGTGGTCAGGAAGGTAGCTCCACTCAGGTGACATGCAGGAAGTGAGCTAGAGGGAATTAGCCCTGTGGCTATGTGAGAGAAGAGTGCCCAAGACAGAAGGAAGAGGCAATGCAAATGTTTTAAAGGCCTTTTTGAGGCAAGTCAGGCCTCTTTGAAGCTAGAGTGGAATGGGCCAGAGGGGAGAGTAATAGAAGATGAGGTCAAGGAGATAACGGGTTACAGTGGCAGGGCTATTTCTTTGAGCGTAACTCCTAATAATTTAGATGTTAAAGCTCATGTTTTTCTGAGCAGTACTCCTGGCAGGTATTTCAGGCTTCATGGAAGGTTTTTCATAAGTAGTCGTAATTGGTTCCATGGAGGTTGGTATCATTCTGGATGATATTAGATTGTTCTGGTGTATCCAATCACAATATATATAAAAACCCCAGAAACGAATGCAAACTTGTGAAGAACATATTTATAGTAAAATATAATTAGCAGATACTTCTTTTAATTCCCAGGAGACAGAACCTGGGAAGGAGAGACACATCTCACTGTAAAGTTTTGAATTTTTTTCCATGTACATATGGTATTTAAAAAACAAAAAGACAATTGAAACAGCAACAACTTTAAAAACTGAAAAGATGGTATTTTTCCAGTTCACAGAAAGATCTGAATCTTACTTCAAATGAAGTACCTGATGCTTGAGATCCCAAGAAAGCAATTCACGCAATGGAAGCCAGGTAAGCTAACCCTTGATTATAAGCTGAGGCCTTAACATTAAACCTCAGTGTTACGCGCTGTTAACCTGGACACTAAGATTACCTACAATTCCAGTGTGGTTTGTGAGACAATATGACAGCAAAAAACAGAAGAGTGTGTAAGAGACAGAGGGTTTGCCTCAATGCTCAGGTGTGGTGTGGGGAAAGGGAAAGACTTCCAGGCCTATCTTACTCACTGACTGGAAACAGAGGGGCAGGTTGGAGCCCTGCCTTACCCTTCCAGTCTCTTGGAAGGAAAAACCCCAAAGAACCATCTTTATATTTGTGTAATCTTTCAAACCTGTTTAATACTCTGTACTTGTGTGCTGTAGTCTAATCAGGGAGCACACTTTTCCTCCTTGGAGATAGAATGGGAGTCCTACATTTTAACCCATTTTTAGGAGAGGGATTAAGGAAGGAAAGGTGACCTTTAATTTCCTATCTAGGGAGGAAATATGGTTGGACAGATGAGTTTATGATGGGGGTAGGACTGGGGGAACAGATGTTGGAGATAGGATAATATGAGGTGAATGATTTTGTAATGTCAGGTAGATTATGGAGAGTCTGGAAGTCATTATGAAGAGATTGGAATTTTTTCTTTTAGTTTATTTAATCATTCAGTAAAAGTTCCCTTGGTGCCCACATGATGCCAGGCCTGGGTTGGAGGTGGGGTGACAATGATGAACAGTGTAATCTTTTTGTGCTCAAGTAGCACAGATTCTCTAGGGGGGGAATAGATAAGTAAAGAGGCAATTAAAATAATGTATTAGTGCCATGTCTGGAGCAGATGGAGCTGTTCCAGGAAGACATATGACCTAATTCTGGGAAGACGGAGAAAGCTCCCTAGAGGAGGAGACTTTTGGGAGGTAGTCTTGAGCTAAACCTGCAGAGAGGGTGGTAAAAAGTACTCAGGCAAAAGGACCATCATGCAGATAGATCTGAAAGTGAGCACGACTTATTAGAAGACCTGTATTCCCTTCAGCTTATGTGAAGTGACCAGGAAAACAGTGAGTAATGAGATTGGAGAGCTCTTCAAGGCTGGATAGTCAAAGGCCTCATAAAACACATGTTAATGGGTTTGGAATTTGTCCCAAGAACAGTGGGGGCCATTGGATGACTTAATAGGGAAGTGACCTAAGCAGATTTATACTTTTAGAAAGATTACTCTGTCTTGTATGAGTAATGGACTAGAAGGAAGCAAGACTGGAGGCAAGGAGACCAGTTAGGAGGATATTGAAATAATCCAGGCAGGAGATGATGGCCACTGTAGTAAAATTATGGGTTTGCAGGACGTGTTTGAAATCTTTTGTTGCATCTCCTGATCCCCCTGTCTACCTTTCTTGCTGCTGCACTGGGCCTTGGGAAGCTGCCCCTTAGGGGCTACATCACCTTTGCCCTACAGCTTCCAGGTATATGTGGCCAATGGGAGACACCCGTAGGTGATCAGAGGGAAGGAGAAGAGTGAGGGTGAGATACCAGTTCCCCGCAGATCTTTCTTAGTTTGGTCGCTGCAGGTTGGCAGCATCCTGCCAGCAAAGCCTATAGCTTGTGTCTGGCAGCCCTATCCATATAACTCTTCTCTCCAGGTCTGGTAGCCACTTACTAGTCTCACCCGTTCTGGCCGAGGTGTGGTAGCTCCCAAGGCATCACTGTATTACCCTTATGGTTTCCTTCAGGCCCTTTGTAAATATTCTCATTATTAAGCTCCTATCAAATTATGTAGCTTAATGTACCATCTGTTTTCTGCCGGGGCCCTGACTGACGCACAAGAGGACAGAAGGAGTAGATAAATGTGGGGCATTGTAAGATGGTATAATTGAAAGGATCCTGTGTGAGACAGAGTGTAGGAGAGGGGACAGTTGATAATAATTCCTATAGATAATATAAGAGGTGTTTGCTTCAGTTTGTTAGTTAAAAGGAATAGCTATAATAATAGCTAGTGTCTTACTAAACATAAGGCACAGTGCTAGGTTTTAACATTGTCTTGTTTAATTCTTATAAAGTTCATAAAGTAGGTATTATTTCACTTTATAGATATGAAAATCATATCTCACAGCAGTTACATAACCTGATGTAGGTTACTCATCCATCAGGTGGCAGAGGTAGAATTCAAATTCATCTCTGCATGACTCTATATTATATTTGTATGGAGCTCTGAGGGTATTTTCTGAATGCAGATACTTAGGTTTCTTTCTGGTTTTTTTTGCGGTACGTGGGCCTCTCACTGCTGTGGCCTTTCCCGTTGCAGAGCACAGGCTCTGGACGCGCAGGCTCAGCGGCCATGGCTCATGGGCCTAGCTGCTCCGCGGCATGTGGGATCTTCCCAGACCGGGGCATGAACCCGTGTCCCCTGCATCGGCAGGCGGACTCTCAACCACTGCGCCACCAGGGAAGCCCCCTTTTTTAAAAATAAATTTATTTATTTATTGGCTGTGTTGTGTCTTTGTTGCTGCATGTGGGAATTCTCTAGTTGCGGTGAGTGAGGGCTACTCTTCGTTGCGGTGCGTGGGCTTCTCATTGTGGTGGCTTCTCTTGTTGCAGAGCATGGCTTCTAGGCATGCAGTCTTCAGTAGTTGTGGCACACGGGCTCAGTAGTTGTGGCTCGCAGGCTCTAGAATGCAGGCTCAGTAGTTGTGGCACATGGGCTTAGCTGCTCAATGGCATGTGTGAACCCGTATCCAGTGCATTGGCAGGTGGACTCTCAACCACTGTGCCACCAGGGAAGTCCAATACTTAGGTTTCTTAGACTAAGTATATACATGACTGTGAATGAACTATGTGTAGAGGAATTGAGATTGAATTTTGGGGGGTCATTTTCTTTAATCAGTTGTTTTAGTATTTTAATATTCTGGTGTGATTATTAAAAGGCTACAAAAACTATTTGACTCCATTTTCCAGGCTGATTTTTTACAGAGAGATTCAGTCCATCTTTGTATTGATTGAACTAATCATTTTTGATGACTTCCAATGGTCACATTAGATTATGCATAGCATTAAGTAAGATAGAGAAAAAAACTTCAGGCAGGAGGGAAATTATAAATCATTGACTTTATAAGAAGAGAAATATATACGTGTACATTTCTTGAAAAAGATTAACATTCCATACTGCATTTGCCACCAGAGGGAGTCATATGAATACCATAACATATTGACAAAGGAAAAGGAAAAATCATTGAATATTTTCTCCCAGTACTACTGATACTTCAACTAGCATTCAGAATTTGGTAGAACTGGTGTAACTATGGGAAAAGACTTAAAACATCTCACTGTAGGGTTGGAAACAGAAAAAATGTCTCACTTAAATTAGTCATGCAGGGTGAAACATAGACATCAAAACAAACTAATAGGCACATTCCAGATTTTAGCAACATGAGATTAATGTTGTACTAAAACTAAAAAAATCAAGCTGTGATCTCTGTTCCAAAAATCATTCTCTACTATTATCAAAACACTGCTTCTAAAAAAATTCTTTGAATCAACAATCTATTCAACAATTTTACTAATGTTTCATTAAGCACATTTTATTTTACCATTATATTGCCTGTACCAGAATGACTGTGATTGTTATTGTCAGTAAGTAAAATAAAAGTACACTGTAAAGAAACTTAATAGGTAGAAAGATTCTGTATCCAAAGACCATTTTATGTATGTATGCTCTCTGAAAACTTGGCCAAGATTTTCTCAATTGGTAAATTAGGGGGGGAAATGGGTTACTTAATAACTGGTAGATTTATAACCCAATTTATTTTATATTTAATTTTAGAATTGATCAGTTAATAACATTTACTGAAACCTACTATATACACGGCACTAAATTGTCCATTAAAATCAAGATCCAGTGACAATAAATCTTAGAAAGATGAGCTCTAAAGTGGTGTTTAATGTCTTTATATAGATCGCCAGTTCTCAAAATGTGGTCTCTGCTAGCCCCACCACTGTTGCCTGGGAACTTGTTCAAAATACAAATTCTCCTGTCTCATTCCCAGATCTGTGGAATTCAGAAAGTCTAGACATGGGGGCCCAGCAATCTGTGTTTAGACAAGCCCTTTAGATGATTCTGATACACACTTAAAGTTTGGGAATTTGGGAACCACTAATAGAGATGTAGTATCTGATTCATCAAAGTAAGTCCAGCAACTTATGCAAATTGGAACATGAGTTTTCTGTGTTTTGTTGTAATAGTTATTTTCTGATGGGTAAATTAAATTAAAAAATAAAAATTAAATGGATGATCATGGAAAAAAATTGCAACTTCTTGTAACACCAAATATTCATAGATTAAAGGAATTGAATTTAGAAATAATAAACAGATGTGTTAAAGAAGCAAGAGTAAACAATACAAACTTTCTGCTAAGTGGCAGGGAATTTGTTTTTTCTCTGTCTCCATAAGCATTTCTTTGCCTAAATATCACAATTTGATTTTTCCATTTATAATTTTGAGATTACATGATTGCTTAGGAACTTAGAAGATGATCTAAAAACATATACTTTACAAGGGCAAAGTAAGATTTCCCTAGAAAACTAGAAACAAGGTTAGTATTACAAGGTGACTTTAATTTTGTACTTTATGTACTTTCATATTGTCTGAATTTTTTACAAGATGTATGAATTACTTTATAATAGAAAATACGTTTCTATTAGATAAAAAAAGTGTTTCAAGTTATTTTTTAAAGTCTAGCTGCAAGCAAGTAACTTCAGTGTGACAAAAGAGATCTAGTTTTTCTTTTGTTTACCTAATAATTACTGATATGATTAGTTGTGTTTTATATTGGCTATTTCAGATATGGTCAAGTACAATGCAATCAATTAGATTACAGGCATACCCTGGAGATATTGTGGTTTTGGTTCCATACTACTGCAATAAAGCAAATATTGCAGTAAAGCGAGTAACAAAAATTTTTTGGCTTCCCAGTGCATATAAAAGTTATGTTTATACTATAGTGTAGTCTATTAAGTGTACAATAGCATGATGTCTAAAACCGTAATGTACATACCTTAATTTAAAAATACTTTGTTGCTGAAAAATGCTAACCATCATCTGAGCCTTTAACAAGTCATAATCTTTTTGCTGGTGAAAGGTCTTGCCTTGATATTGATAGCTCTTGACTGATCAGGGTAGTGGTGGCTGAAGACTGGGGCGGCTGTGGCACTTTCTTAAAATAAGACAGCGAAGTTTGCTGCATCAACTGATAATTTCTCTGTAGCATGTGAGGCTGTTTGATAGCATTTTATCCACAGTACAACTTCTTTCAAAATTGGAGCCAATCCTCTCAAGCCCTGCCTCTGCTTTTCAACTAATTTTATACAATATTCTAAATCATTTTTTTTTGTCCTTTCAACAGTCTTCACCAGGAGTAGGTTCCATCTCAAGAAATAACTCGCTTTGCTCTTCCATAAGGAGCACCTCCTCCTATATTAAACTTTTATCATGAGATTGCAGCAATTCACTTACATCTTCCAGATTCACTTCTAGTTCTCTTGCTATTTCCACCACATCTGCAGTGGTGGAATTTGAAACACTTTTACTTACTCCACTGAAGTCTTGAACCCCTCAAAATCATCCATGAGAGTTGGAATCAACTTTTTCCAAACTCCTGTTAGTGTTGATATTTTGGCTTCTTCCCATGAATGTTCTTAATAACATCTAGAATGGTGAATCTTTTCCAGAAGGTTTTCAATTAACATTGACTAGATCTCTCAGAGGAATTACTATTTATGCCAGTTATAGCCTTATAAATTGTATTTCCTAAATCATAAGACTTGAGAGTCAGAATGACTCCTTGATCCATGAGCTACAGAATGAATGTTGTGATAGCAGGCAAGAAAACAACATTAATCTTGTGGTATATCTCCATCAAAGCTCTTGCATGACCCAGGTGTATTGTCAATAAGCAGTGATCTTTTTTTTCTGAGCAATAGGTCTCAACAGTGGCCTTAAAACATTCAGTAAAACCAAGTTGTAAACAAATGTGCTGTCATCGAAGCTTTGTTTTTCAATTTATAGAATAGACACAGAGTAGATTTAGCATAATTCTCAAGGGCTCTAGGAGTTTTGGAATGGTAGATGAGCATTGGCTTCAAAACTTAAAGTCATTTGTATCCTGCCCCCATTGTTTCATCCATAAAATGGGAATAATAATAGTTCATTCTTCATGTGGGGATTATATATGATAATGCAGGAAAAATACAGCCATTTAAAAATTAAATGTGGTGAGATTTCTTTTGTTATTTCCCAAAATGTAAAGAAATAGATGAAGTTAAGTTCATGACTTATGAATATATAATTATGCCTGAGAGCTTGCCTTAAACTTGAACACAAATGGTTTTTTATTAATCTTTGATCTTATTTACTGCTATTGCTTAGTGTCAGGTGTGTTCTAATCCTATGACAAGAAAACCATTTCAAATGAAGAGGTTATTATCAATTGACTACAATTATGCAACCTTTTGAAAATCCCAAGAATACTATCATATTTGCCATTATACTTTTCAATTTTAAAAATTTCATCAAAGTAAGTCCAGCAACTTACTGAATCAATGAATCAATAATAGAAAGATCAGGAAATGGAGAGGGCATCTTGTTTTTCTTTGATGTTTACATCAATTGAAATTTGGCATATTCTTTATCATTTAATTTTAAGAAAAAATTTTTGTAGCTGCTAAACGAGTATTGTTGAGGTTAATATTGACATAAACCTTATTTTGTCTATGAAAGTAAGAAATGTTTGAGGAAGATATAATATAGTTGGTAAAACCATGGGGCACTCAGCTATCACTGGGAGTTATTAAAGGGCTGCCGGTGTCAGGGAACAGGGAATCAGTCACCTGACACAGCTCACTTAAGAAGACTATTAAGTAGGGGCTTCCCTGGTGGCGCAGTGGTTGAGAATCTGCCTGCTAATTCAGGGGACACGGGTTCGAGCCCTGGTCTGGGAGGATCCCACATGCCACGGAGCAACTAGGCCCGTGAGCCACAACTACTGAGCCTGCGCGTCTGGAGCCTGTGCTCCACAACAAGAGAGGCCACTATAGTGAGAGGCCCGCGCACCGCAATGAAGAGTGGCCCCTGCTTGCCACAACTAGAGAAAGCCCTCGCACGGAAACGAAGACCCAACACAGCAAAAATAAATGAATAAAATTAATAAAAGGCAGAATAGGTGATAGTGTGCCCTGAGCACACTATTAAAAAAAAAAAAGAAGACTATTAAGTAGCTTGTGAGCAGCACTGTGATGGGGCTTTTTCCTCCCTGAATAAGAAAAGAAAGCAAGAAAGTGAGAATAGAGAGATTATCTGTCATATAATTTAAAAAGCAGCAGACTTTTGATTCCTAGTCACTAAAAAAATTTTTTCAATATAAGAAAATCCTTACAAAATGGGAAGGGTAGACATATTATGATAAGAATAGCTTCTTAATTCTCTATTTCATTATTTTAAGTGGCATTTAAATCTCCGTAAGATCCTGTTTTTGTTGTGCTGTGAAAATCAGCCCAGATTCAAATAGCATAAGAAAGATAACTATTCAAAGGAAAAGATAGCAATCCTTAAGAGGATTTCTTTTGAACAGATAGTATTGCAAGGTGCAGATGAGGCTAATGTATTAAACATTTTTGCTGTAAACATCTTTCACCATATTTGAAAAATAGTTTATCCTAAAGTTTGGAATTGCTCTTATTTCCAATTTAGTTTTCACTGTGCTTTTGCTTGTCAGGAGAAGAAATGAATAGAAACAAGGTAGATGTTAATGATATATGAAACCCCTGATATCAAAAGCTGGGCTACTGTCCCACTGCCCCCAAGAGTCACAAGTGATGAATTAGTATGTTACCAGTAGGTTATTCACCGTAATGGTGAATTGAATTTGCTGCCTTTCTCCTGTGGCTCTAGGCTTTCATTTTTCAGTCAGACTAAGTGTTCAGTCTAGGGTCATGCTTTAGAGTGACCTAACCTGCCCTTAACTTCTTTGGAACCACACTCTAATTAGCGAGGCAACTCGCTTGTTTCTTTAAATGTTATTTGGTAGTCATTTATCTATTCTCTCACCAAACATTTATTAGATCCCTATATTTATCGTTTTCCCATTTCTTTTAAAAATGATTTTGTTTTAAAAATTTATGTAATTTCTCGGGGCTTCCCTGGTGGCGCAGTGGTTGGGAGTCTGCCTGCTAATGCAGGGGACGCGGGTTCGAGCCCTGGTCTGGGAGGATGCCACATGCCGCGGAGCAACTGGGCTCGTGGGCCACAACTGCTGAGCCTGCGTGTCTGGAGCCTGTGCTCCGCAACAAGAGAGGCCGCGATGGTGAGGCCTGCGCACCGCGATGAAGAGTGGCCCCTGCTTGCCACAACTAGAGAAAGCCCTCGCACAGAGGCAAGGACCCAACACAGCAAAAATAAATAAATAAAATTAATAAAAGGCAGAATAGGTGATAGTGTGCCCCGAGCACACTATTAAAAAAAAATTTATGTAATTTCTCAGCAATGGATTTAATTTGTTTTAGTGTAGCTTGTTGTTTGTTTATAGAAGCAAGCCATGAGTTCTACCTTTAGTACTATTATTGGAAATAGTAATGCTATTATTATTATCTTCAATAATACAGCCTTCACCTGTACAGTGACTTGTGCTTCTCCTATTGTTTCAAAAAGCTTTTCATCAGCTCTAGTTTTTGCTATTGTCTGGAATAAATTGTTGGAGTTTTTCTAGTGTATTATGACCAACATAAAGATAATTTATTAAATCACATTTGAAAACAATTTTACACTCATAAACCCACATATACTATTATTCTTCTTGTATACCTGTTGCTGTTCTTACTTGTGATTTGGTGTGTGTATGTATGATATAAATTTATCCTGAATGACAGATTATTTTATATAATCCAGGAAGACTTTTCTTTTGTTCTTAGCCGGATGCTGAAGGCCGTGAATGAGACCATCTTGAAAATAATACCTGAAATATTTCAAATTTTATAATACCATTTCTGTCAATTCTTCTTACTCTAAAGAAATTTGAAATTAACATTAATTACAACTAGTTATTACTGTAAATGTTTAATAACCAGCTCTCTGGAAAGAAAAAAAGCCTTGACTAGTAGTGTTTGCTGATCTCCATGGTGTAAATACTTTCACCAAGGCTGATTTCAATTACCAACCTGATACCACTGAAAGCTGAGTGGGAAGATATGCACATAATTGGTTCTCCCAAACCAGTATGGGCCAACTGCAGCCAACCAGTGGTTTTAATTCCATTTTTATAAATCGTCATTTGACCTAATGAAAGTTGAAATTATAAGATTGTTTTAAATGAAGTTTTGAAAAATCCTAATAGATTGTGTTATATGCTAAATTAATATATATGTATTTTTTTGTTTCTTTTTTGTTTGTTTTTGAGAGGAGTGAAGCAGGAAAAAGATCTGAGTACTTCTAAACAGATGATCATTGCAGGAAACTCTGTGTTAAACAAATCCCAGACGTCAGAAATAGAGCCAGGTAGTCAGAGACATAAATTACCCCAAATCATTTTTTATCTGGAGAGATATCTCTCCAGGTTAACACTGACTTTTATTGCTATTTCTAATATTTCTGACTTATAACACTGATGAGTAGAAAGCATTCCTCTACAGTGAATTCAATGATTTTGAAAACATACAGCTTTATTTTGTTCATAGAAAGGGTAGTCTAGAGTAGTGCTCCCCAAACTATAGTTCACAAGTGGTGTGGGTCGAAGAACTGTGTGTAACTTCTGTGATGAGAAACAGGCAGAAGTTGAAGTAAGGGTTTGGAAACTTCTATAGTAATTTGACATTGTTGCAACATCCAAGTTCATGATCAGTGGATTTATAAGATAGGATTATAGTCATTGAATGGGGAATAGGCAGTTTGGGCTTTAGCTATATTTTTATAGAGTAATTTGTTATATCTGACTATGATGAGGGATTGAAGATTAATTTTGAGAGTATATTATTTTATTTTGTATAAAAGTTAAAAGTGAATATCTCGAGCTTGCCAAAATTGCTTTAAAATCTTTTTCATTCCTATCAATATTCTTCTGCAAGACTGGTTTCTCTACTTTTGAGTGTTATTAAAAACAAAACAGAAGCTGTTTAGAAATACATTGTTGTCAGTCCGATCTTGATTAGATAATTTTTCTTTTTTTTTTTTAGCAGTTTAACACACATTTATTTTCTTACAGTGTTGTAAGAAAATGACACAGGTCGAATCTGACACAGGTTAGAATCACGGTGTCAGCAGGCTGTTCCTCTCTGGAGGCTCTAGATGAAAATGTTTTCTTGCTTATTCAAGTTGTTGGCAGAATTCAGTTCCTTGCATTTATAGGACTGTTTCTTTGCTGGTTGTCATTTGAGAGCCATTCTCAGATTCTGGAGGCCGTTGGATTACTAGGTTCATAGTCTACTTCCTCCATAATGAACGCTAGCAATGACAGGTCAAGTCCCTGTCATGCTTTGACTCTCTGTTGCCTCTTCTCCCCGGGTTGCATCTCTCTGACAGCTCTTCTGCCTCATTCTGTTTTTAAGGGCTCATGTAATTATACTGGGCCCATCAGAATAATCCAGGATACTCTCCCTATTTTAAAGTTTACAGTTTTAACGCTATCTTCAAAGTCCCTTTGGCCTGGCTGTGTAAAATAATACACTCATGGGATTGTTGACTTAAAAAGAATATATGCACAACGTGAGAGCTGTGAGTAAAGTTTTGTTTGGGGCAAAATGAGGACTGTAACCCAGGAGACAGCATTTCAGATAGCTCTGAGAAACTGCCTTGAGGAGGTGAGGGGAGAAGCCAGGATATAGAGGAGTTTTGCAACAAAGGACAGGTAGTCAGAAACGTCAAAAGATTATTGTTAAAGAAAACCAGATATTTCAGGTTAAGGAATTTAGCACTTTTCTATTTATGGGAAGATGCAAGAGTCTCGGCTCACTGACATCATTCCTGTGATATGCACCTCAGCCATCTGGGGCCAGTATCCTGACACATCCTGAGTTTCCTCAGGGCTCACCAGCTGCAGTCTGATGGCTGCTAGATGGCAGGTATTCTTTTCAGCCCTGAGTTTCCTCGGCTAGGCTCACGTTGGAGGGCTGCAGTTGTTGATGACTGTGACATCCTTTGTTTATTGATATGGCAGAAAATATTTCATTTCTCAGATATCCTCCTCTTGGTCAGGAATGCGACCAATATTTGGAAAACATTTCATGACCAAATGTTGTCCCACGGTGCTGGGAGGCTCATCCCAGATCAGACGAAAATTCCTGTTGATATGACACTCCAGGTGCTAATTTTCGGATTAGGCCCTGTTGATAATTAAAGATTCTCTGGATCCTCTGTCTTACTAATTTAATTTGATCCAGGAAATGTTTTCCCTAGTCGCATCTTCCCATATCTAGAGTTGCATTATTACAATCGTTGATCGCATACAGAACTATATATTTGATCAACTGCTTCAAGTCGCCTAGTCATCATTATTTTTGTTGGAGGCTCAGTCATACATTTAGTAATACAAGAAACAATTATCTTGTAAAACAGGCAAAATACAAATAATATAGCCAATAACATTGATTGAGTTATAAGTAAATAAGCCAAGAGCTTCCCATGCCAAACCATTTTTCTAAGAGGTCATCAAGACTTGGAAGTGGGTCACTTAAGGCAAAAATCTGATTTTTCATATGGTTAATTAAACGTGTTATATCAATGGATTCATCAGATACGAAAACACAGCATTCAGTTTGAATTGTGGCACAGGTACCTCCCTGAGATGCTGTAAGGATGTCAAGGACCACGCGGTTTTGTAGCACTGCTTTTCTCATCATAGAGACCTAAGAATTCAGTAGGCTAGTAGCCTGGTTACTATCACTGAGTGCTGTAAGAGACAACAATCTTATGAAATAGACAGGATAAGTAATGTAGCTAGTAATATTGGCAAAATCATAATGCAGCAGGGAGACACAATCATAAACAATTTGGAAACAAAGAACAAATTAAAACAATTAGTATAACTAGTTGTAATCTAGTTGCAGTAAACCATCAAGTCCATAGGAGAGCCACTTGGAGAAGCCAAATTCTGGTAGGATCAGGTAGAGCGAAAAAGATAAATGTTTTATCTTTGTTTACAAGTGTATACTTTAGCAACTTGTAAGTCATAGCATAAGAGAAAAGGTTTTTCTGAAAAACAAAGATTAAAGCTAGTATATTTCCCAAAGTCATAAGGTTATAAATCATATTCATCAGTTCATTCAGTCCCATGTTATTGATTCCTGTTGATTTGGATAAAGTAATCAGGTTTTCCGTCATTTGTTACATAGTTCAGTGGTATTATCTAAAGGCCATCAGAAACTTGTGTTTGTTTAAAAAGTTCTTTTTATGAGTCTTCTTGAAAATCTTCATTTTGTAAAAGCATCGGACAAAACTTAAAATAGCATGGTTAAAGATTTGAGTATAATGCAATTAGTAGGAAACTTGGATATTTCTGTGACATACAGCATTTTAGAATAACTGGAATTATGACATTATATCAAGACATATGAGACATTAGAGATTTCAGATAAATTTCCAAAACAAATTTAGTTAGATTTTGAGAAGTTCGTTAAAAATATCAAAAAGTTTTAAAAACACAACAGGATCATAGGTCACTGTGAAACAATACTTATTCATTTAACCAAAGTTGCAAAACGAAAAGAAAACAACAAATATGGATCACTTAAGGGCACAGAAACTCACACAGTCTGCTTCATATATCTTCATGGTGCCTATTCTCATGTGCAATTGTCCAGATTCATCTGGACTCTCCGAGGAGGCGGATGGGTGCAAGCAGCCTCTGCTGGTACCAAGGCTCTGGTTCCTTGCAGAGTTCAGGTGAAGGAGAGAAGTCCAATCTGGGTCCCTTATTCGTGGTCGCCATAATTGTTGACTTAATATATGTGCACAACTGTGAGAGCTGTGAGTAAAGTTTTATTTGGGGCAAAATGAGAACTGCAGCCTGGGAGACAGTGTTTCAGATAACTCTGAGTAACTGCTCTCTTGATTAGATAATTTGACAAGCAAGAAGAAAGCTCATTTATTGCACTAAAAACTTTAAATATTGATATCTTGGTGTTTGAAGTGTGTGAATAGGTATTTAATGTGGCAAGTCACTATTTCCTCACATACTCTTTAGTTACTATTGTGGAATGACAAAAAATTACAAATGTGTTAGAAATTATATTAATCACCTGTGCACACACTTTTAAACTTGCTTAGTTTTGCAATTCTTTTTCTCTGCTTTGGTTATGTTTCTTCTGATTACATCTATTGAAATGTAATTTTATGTTTGTTAAATCTGATAATAAATTAAGCTTGTTTTCATCTTTTAAAATTATTTTTAATAACTTATTTTTATGTATTTTATAAAAATATTAGTCAACAATGAAAAAACTGGTCCTTCTCCACAGATAGTTTGAAAAGCACTAGGCAGAATAATACCTGGATACAGAAGTTATTCAATAATTAGTTATTGGACAAATGGAAGGTTAGATCTTTCAGTAAGGTACAGATAGAACCAGAGATTTTTGAAGTCTCACATTATTATAAATTAATGGTTAATAGCAAATCTTAAAATATATATGTTGTTAGTCATAAGGTAACTTCTTACTTACAGTCTGTAACTTGCTTTGCTTGGTATCAGTAGTGGAAATTTTCATTTATCTGCCCTGAATACTGCATTTTCTATTGTGGCTACATTTGTGTCTAAGGTCATATCAGACAAAATCATCTTTACAAAATATAAATCTGGTTATGCTAGTCACTTCTCTGCTTAAAACTCTTTAATGGCTTCTCATCATATTTAGAATAAAATCCAGAATCCTTTTAATAATATGCAAGGTCCTACAGGATCTGCACTCCACCCATCCACCTGACTTCATCTCACCCTTAGAATACTCTAGCCATACTGATCATATTTATGTTTCTTGAGTAAGCCAAGCACGCTCTGATCTCAGGGCCCTTTACTTGATGGTCCCTTTGCTAGGTACTCTCTTCCACTGTTGGCTAAATCTCATCCTTTGAGATTTCAGATCAATATCACATTCTAGAGTCTTTCCCCTCACCTCGGTGACTCATCACATGACCTTCATTTATGGTCATCATGAACCTATCATTATCTGAAATTACCTTGGTTATTTGTTCACTTGTTTATTATTCCTCTTGCTTTCAACTAGAAAGCAAGCTCCATGAGAGTGGGAACCTTGTATTTTTTTGTTTGTGTCTATATCCTCAAAGCCTAGGAGGATATAGACACAAAGGAAGTTCTAGGAGGATCCTAGCATGTAACAGGTACTCAATAAATATCTGTTTAATAAATGAATGAATGGGGGAGAAGAACCATTTTACTTGTGCTGGCAGCACCAAGCCACTTGAATTGACAATGATGAAAACCCTGGAGAAGACATCTCACCAAAGAGATGAATAAGCCAGTGGAGGCCCTTTTGTTGATATAAAAGCATTCATCTATGGAAATGAGATATGTTTCTCAATAAATGGATAAATTCCACTTCCAATGCTGTATGTAATCACCCCCCAAAATATTCTAAGATTCCATTCAGTAAGCTCACTGATCCATTTTTCTTTTGAGAAGTCCAACACATTTCATACATCCCCTCCGGAAAAATCAAGTATTTGTTATAGACCACAAGTTCTTAACCTGTATCCATAGATGATCTGAAATTGGATGCAAACTGTGAATATGTACATTTTTTTAAAAAAGGGAAACATCATAGGTATCATCATATTCTAAAAAGATCTATGATTCCTAAAAGATTAAGAGCTTCTTTTACATGAACTCAGGAAAGGCTCAGAAATAACATACAATCTGTGATGTTTTGGCATCAGTTTATAGCATATACAAAGATGAAGGTAGAAATTTATAAAAATACTTATTTCTATATAACTGTTTTTGAATACATCTAGAATTAAATTCTCCATCATGCATGTGGTAAGATTGATAAAGTTAAATGGCAGGCTCTCTGAAGATTAGACACATTTTGCAATTAATTATTTTGGCAAAACAACATAATTGATGAAGCTTACTGCATTGATTTCAGATAAATCAAAAGATACCAACAATCTTAAGGGATTTTTTTTTTGGTATCTAAAAGTTTTCCTCTGTTAACTGTTCTAATAGCTCTAATCATGACTAATGGCTGAAATCCATCACACTTGATTTTCAGTCTACTTTGACTCTGATCAGATGGTCTACTTGAACTTTGTTTTTTAAAAAGCTAAGGCCTAGGGCTTCCCTGGTGGCGCAGTGGTTAAGAATCCGCCTGACAATGCAGGGGACACGGGTTCGATCCCTGGTCCAGGAAGATTCCACATGCCGCGGAGCAACTAGGCCCTTGCTCCACAACTACTGAGCCTGCGTTCTAGAGCCCGTGGGCCACAACTACTGAGCCTGCGTGCCACAACTACTGAAGCCCACGTGCCTAGAGCCCGTATTCCACAAGAGAACCCACCGCAATGAGAAGCCCACGCACTGCAACGAAGAGCAGCCCCTGCTCGCTGCAACCAGAGAAAAGCCCGCATGCAGCAATGAAGACCCAATGCAGCCAAAAATAAAAATAAATAAAATAAATCTTGAAAAAAAAATAAATAAAAAGCTAAGGCCTAGAAAATACTGACATGATTTATCACTTCATGTCCACTATTTCATTTCTAGCCTAGGCTGCATTAAGTAGATTTAGATGTAGATTTCATCCTAATTTAGTTTAGAAACAGAGATGCTTTACCTCATGTCATTTTAGTTTTATTCAATCCTAATCTATTTCAGATTATTGACAATATCACACATGCCAATTTCTGTGGTTCATTTTAATCTTTGTAATAAAGAAGAATGAAAGTGCCATTTTTGGAAAATCTACTTTCAGTGAGTAATATTTATTTTGCACCTACTACTTGCTAGATGTTAATAGGCTGGCTGTTATTGCCTTCAACATTGTATTGTTAGATGGATGAATATATATCTATAACTTTCTATGTTAGTATTTCGAAACACGTAATACATACATATATCTTCTATAATTATTTTTCACAAGATACTTACCTAAGTTGTTGAGGTCACTACAAACACCCAGTTGATATTATTATGTAACTATATGGTGAATATGAAGTATTCTAAAAATTTAAAGTTTTGCTCCCTCTAATTTTCTAGTGCTTCATGGAGACCTTCTAGCATTCAGGGTAGATCCATATTTCATGTAAGACCAACATACTAAGAACTCATAGGAAAAGTTTAGAAATTTCTATGTGATTTGATACACAATATATCTGAATGAAAAAAGATAAAAATGTAATAAGAATAATTCTAGTATCTTTTTCCTAGTCTTAGCATTAGCAATTTTTATATTCATGCTATCCAAGTTATATTATGTAAAATTAAAAAATGCATCTTCTTTAAAAATAAAGGAAAAACTTTGAGCATTCTTGAGGCTACTCTAATTCCTTCTATGTTTTTCTTAAACAAAATGAAGCAATTGAGGAACCTACCAGAAAAAGTCATTACATGCTTTGCTGACACAAAAATGCCTTCCATTATATCAAGCTTTTATACTCTTGTGAATCATAGTAAAGAACAGTAACTATAGAGAGATGTTTCTGACCACTGATGCCCTATTTTTTGGTGTTGGAGCTGGACCTATGTATAAAATATCTCATGATACTGAGGTCGTGGCTACTTTCTTATCAAGAAGAATGTCATCTATAGAATGGAGTATGACTCAAACTAATAATGAGGTCTGCTGCTCTCTTTCTGTGGGTCCTAAAATTCCACAGTTAATTCTATTGCCACACTGGTACAATTTGTACTATTTCAACCTCTTTGGGTTACTTTCTTTTAAAATATGATTTTATTATATTTTTGATTACAAAAATGTTCTCCAATGAACATGATTCATTTTTATTATCAGGAAAAAAATCACCAATTAAAGTTATTTACTTTTTAAAATTTCTCTTGTATAGAAGTTAGTGTAGTCCAGTGTTGAAGAATGGGGTGATACGATTACAAGTGTTGGTTCTGGATTTGTAATGTAGCTCTGACCCTAACAAGTCAGGTGATATGAAAAATTATGTAGTCTCTCTGTGCTTCAGTCTCCTCAAGTGAAAAATTAAAATCATAATTCCTACCTAGAAGATTGTTATGTTGATTGAGTTATTACATGACAAGCAATTTAGGCCTGGCACATGGTATGTGTTCAATAAATGTAAGTTATTAGATAGACATTATATTATGTTCATTGTAACACGTGCAGTCCATATAGGAGTTTTTATAGGAAAACATTTTCTTTTATTTTTAGCAGATTGAATTGATTCAGATATTGAAAGGACTGTAAAATGCTGACTTTTATAATATACATAATTCTCCTGTCTTTGTTTAGGCAGTGACCAAAAAAATCATATAGAATTCATTTTGATATTTTTATTGAGATATATTTGAAAATTAAAAATTGTATATATTTGAGGTATACAATTATGATTTGATATACATAATGTATATGCTGTGAAATTACCACCACAATCAAGATCATTAACATATCTGTCACTTCAGATAATTACCATTTTCTTTACTGTGTGTGTGAGATGAGAACACTTTAAATCTATCATCTTAGCAAATTTCAAGTATACAGTAAAGTATTGTTAATTGTAGTCACATTGTTGTGCATTAGATCTCCAGAATTTATTCATCCTACATAACTGAAATTTTGTACTTCTTAACCAACGTCTCTCCATTTTCCCCTTTCCCCAGCTCCTGGTAGCCACCATTCTATTCTCTTCTTCCATGAGATTGACTATTTTAGATTCCACATATAATTGAGATTATGCAATATTTGTCTTTCTGCATCTGGCTGATTTCACTTAGCATAATGTCCTACAGGCTCATCTGTGTCACTGCAAATAGTGGGATTTCCTTCTTTTTAGAGGCTGAATGATATTCTATTGTATGTACATAGCACATTTTCATTTTCCATTTATCTATTCACAGACAGTTAGGTTGTTTCCATATCTTGGCTATTGTGAATAATGCTGAAATTAACATGGGAGTGCAGATACCTCTTTTTTTTTTTTTTTTAACATCTTTATTGGGGTATAATTGCTTTACAATGGTGTGTTAGTTTCTGCTTTATAACAAAGTGAATCAGCTATACATATACATATGCTCCCATGTGTCTTCCCTCTTGCGTCTCCCTCCCTCCCACTCTCCCCATCCCACCCCTCCAGGCTGTCCCAAAGCCCCGAGCTAAAATCCCTGTGCCTTGCGGCTGCTTCCCCCTAGCTATCTACCTTACTATGTTTGTTAGTGTGTATATGTCCATGACTCTCTCTCGCCCTGTCAAAACTCACCCTTCCCCCTCCCCATATCCTCAAGTCCGTTCTCCAGTAGGTCTGCGCCTCTATTCCTGTCTTATCCCTAGGTTCTTCATGACATTTTTTTCCCTTAAATTCCATATATATGTGTTAGCATACGGTATTTGTCCTTTTCTTTCTGACTTACTTCACTCTGTATGACAGACTCTAGGTCTATCCATCTCATTACAAATAACTCAATTTCATTTCTTTTTAAGGCTGAGTAATATTCCATTGTGTATATGTGCCACATCTTCTTTATCCATTCGTCCGATGATGGGCGCTTAGGTTGTTTCCATGTCCTGGCTATTGTAAATAGAGCTGCAATGAACATTTTGGTACATGACTCTTTTTGAATTTTGGTTTTCTCAGGGTATATGCCCAGTAGTGGGATTGCTGGGTCATATGGTAATTCTATTTGTAGTTTTTTAAGGAACCTCCATACTGTTCTCCATAGTGGCTGAACCAATTCACATTCCCACCAGCAGTGCAAGAGTGTCCCCTTTTCTCCACACCCTCTCCAGCATTTATTGTTTCTAGATTTTTTGATGATGGCCATTCTGACTGGTGTGAGATGATATCTCATTGTAGTTTTGATTTGCATTTCTCTAATGATTAATGATGTTGAGCATTCTTTCATGTGTTTGTTGGCATTCTTTATATCTTCTTTGGAGAAATGTCTATTTAGGTCTTCTGCCCATTTTTGGATGGGGTTGTTTGTTTTTTTGTTATTGAGCTGCATGAGCTGCTTGTAAATTTTGGAGATTAATCCTTTGTCAGTTGCTTCATTTGCAAATGTTTTCTCCCATTCTGAGGGTTGTCTTTTGGTCTTGATTATGGTTTCCTTTGCTGTGCAAAAGCTTTGAAGTTTCATTAGGTCCCATTTGTTTATTTTTGTTTTTATTTCCATTACTCTAGGAGGTGGGTCAGAAAGGATCTTGCTGTGATTTATGTCATAGAGTGTTCTTCCTATGTTTTCCTCTAAGAGTTTGATAGTTTCTGGCCTTACATTTAGGTCTTTAATCCATTTTGAGCTTATTTTTGTGTATGGTGTTAGGGAGTGATCTAATCTCATACTTTTACATGTACCTGTCCAGTTTTCCCAGCACCATTTATTGAAGAGGCTGTCCTTTCTCCACTGTACATTCCTGCCTCCTTTATCAAAGATAAGGTGTCCATATGTGCGTGGGTTTATCTCTGGGCTTTCTATCCTGTTCCACTGATCTATCTTTCTGTTTTTGTGCCAGTACCATACTGTCTTGATTACTGTTGCTTTGTAGTATAGTCTGAAGTCAGGGAGCCTGATTCCTCCAGCTCCTTTTTTCGTTCTCAAGATTGCTTTGGCTATTCGGGGTCTTTTGTGTTTCCATACAAATTGCGAAATTTTTTGTTCTAGTTCTGTGAAAAATGCCAGTGGTAGTTTGATAGGGATTGCATTGAATCTGTAGATTGCTTTGGGTAGTAGAGTCATTTTCCCAATGTTGATTCTTCCCATCCAAGAACATGGTATATCTCTCCATCTATTTGTATCATCTTTAATTTCTTTCATCAGTGTCTTATAATTTTCTGCATACAGGTCTTTCATATCCTTAGGTAGGTTTATTCCTAGATATTTTATTCTTTTTGTTGCAGTGGTAAATGGGAGTGTTTTCTGGATTTCACTTTCAGATTTTTCATCATTAGTATATAGGAATGCCAGAGATTTCTGTGCATTAATTTTGTATCCTGCTACTTTACCAAATTCATTGATTAGCTCTAGTAGTTTTCTGGTAGCATCTTTAGGATTCTCTATGTATAGTATCATGTCATCTGCAAACAGTGACAGCTTTACTTCTTCTTGTCCAATTTGGATTCCTTTTATTTCCTTTTCTTCTCTGATTGCTGTGGCTAAAACTTCCAAAACTATGTTGAATAAGAGTGGTGAGAGTGGGCAACCTTGTCTTGTTCCTGATCTTAGTGGAAATGCTTTCAGTTTTTCACCATTGAGGATGATGTTTGCTGTGGGCTTGTCATATATGGCCTTTATTATGTTGAGGAAAGTTCCCTCTATGCCTACTTTCTGGAGGGTTTTTATCATAAATGGGTGTTGAATTTTGTCGAAAGCTTTCTCTGCATCTATTGAGATGATCATATGGTTTTTCTCCTTCAATTTGTTAATATGGTTTATCACATTGATAGATTTGCGTATATTGAAGAATCCTTGCATTCCTGGAATAAACCCCACTTGATCATGGTGTATGATCCTTTTAATGTGCTGTTGGATTCTGTTTGCTAGTATTTTGTTGAGGATTTTTGCATCTATGTTCATCAGTGATATTGGCCTGTAGTTTTCTTTCTTTGTGACATCCTTGTCTGGTTTTGGTATCCAGGTGATAGTGGCCTAGTAGAAGGAATTTGGGAGTGTTCCTCCCTCTGCTATATTTTGGAAGAGTTTGAGAAGGATAGGTGTTAGCTCTTCTCTAAACGTTTGATAGAATTCACCTGTGAAGCCATCTGGTCCTGGGCTTTTGTTTGTTGGAAGATTTTTAATCACAGTTTCAGTTTCAGTGCTTGTGATTGGTCTGTTGCAGATACCTCTTTGAGATACTGATTGATTTCTTTCTTTCTTTCTTTTTTTTGTTTTTGGATATATAGCCAGAAGTAGGATTTCTGGATCATAAGTTAGTACTATTTTTAATTTTTTGAGGAACCTTCACACTGTTTTCCATAATGGCTATACCAGCTTACATTCTCAGTAACGGCATACAAGGGTTACTTTTCTCTGCATCTTTGCTGATACATATCTTTCATCTTTCTGATAATAGCCATTCTAACAGGTATGAAGTAATATTTCATTGTGGTTTTTGTTTGCATTTCCCTGATGATTAGTGAAGTTGAGCACCTTTTCATAAATCTGTTGGCCATTTGTATGTCTTTTTTGAGAGATATCTGTTCAGGCCTTTGCCATTTTAAATTGGGTTATTTGATTTTTGCTGTTGGGTTGGATGAATTCCTTACATATTTGGGATATTAATCCATTTTCAGATATATGGTTTACAAATATTTTCTTCTATAGGTTGACTTTTCAATCTGTTGATTTTTTCCTTTGCTGTGGAGAAGCTTATTTATTTATTTATTCTTCAGCTAAGGCAGCAGGAGAGATGATTTATTGTACACATGTTATAGTCAGCCACAACTGAGAACAGAAATAGCCCAGAATGTCACCAAGTCCAGAGCAAAGGACCAAAAGGGACTGTTTTGGTATAAGCAAGGTAGGTCTTTCAGAGGTGGTCGGTCCCAAGGATCAGATGGCAATGGATGTGCTAGATTCAATGATACAATTCTAGATAGTAGCATCCAGTCCAGCAATTTCTACCTGTGTCCCTGGCCTCCAGCTTTCCATATTGTTGCTCCTGTCTCTTCCATAGGTGCATAGGCTAGCAGTTTACTTTGGAGCTCTGCCTCATCTTTCTTCTTTTGCACTCCAGCCTGTGCATTTGCTTCTCCCTCCACTTGGCTCTCATGATGCAAAGGTTTCTAAGAAGATGGTGCTAAGGCTGAGAGCTGCAGAAGCTTTTTAGTTTGATGCAATATCATTTGTCTACTTTTGCTTTTGTTGCTTGTGCTTTTGGTGTCATATTCAAAAAATCATTGCCGAAACTAACATCAGTAAGCTTTTTGTCTATGTTTTCTTCTAGTAGTTTTACAGTTTTAGGTCTTAGGTTTAGGTCTTTATTAAATTTTGCATTTATTTTTTGATATGGTGTGAGATAAGTGTCCAATATCATTCTTCTGCATGGGGATATCAAGTTTGCCCAACACCATTGATTGGAGAGACAGTTCTTTCCTCATTTTGGCACCCTTGATGAAGATTAGTTGACTGTAGATGCATTGATTTATTTCTGGGCTCTCTAAAAATCATCTATTTTGATTTTGCAGAACCATTTCAGAACAAGAACTTTTTGCTTATAGGATGCTCTTCCCAAAATAGTTTGGTGCTGCTCCTACAACTGCAGTAATTAGCAGTATGTGTCAATAAATTTAAACACACCAGATTTATAGTCATTTTTCCCCTAATCACCAGCCAGTCTTTACTTGAGTTTATTAACTTTGCAGAGAGAGCCTTTTCAGTTATATTTTAACCTCATATGCAAGCAAATGGTGAGGCTCAAAGGAGCTTGCAAGTGACAAAGGATGTCCTGAGGCAGATTTTTTGTGGGGAAAACTGACCTCTCAAGCTTTCTAAATTTCTCATAACTCAGCATGCTCTGTAAAGTTGTTTCATCCATTTGGAACAAGCACAGGTGTTTATGAATAAATTTCTGTTGATAACTACTCTTTGCTCTTTTAAAAAAATGCATAGTGAAGGATGTGCTAATTTTTTTCTGACTGAGGAAACCTTTCACCCTTATACTTATTATGAAGAGGAATGTTATGTATGCTGGGGATGTTTTTGTAGCTTTTAGGTCACTGTATTAACATCAGGCAGCAACTGAGCTAGCTCATAGCAGTTATTATTCATTGCCTAAATCTATACAGTTCCATATAAAGCACATACTTGTAGAACACTCATTACATGCTAGGCGTGGTACTGGGCACTTGCAACACAAAGATAAGTAAGACATGATCTCTTTCCCACAAAAAGAAATGATTTAGTGAGTAAGACAGACTTTAAAAGGGAAATTACAGTACAGTGTAATAAAGGTTGTGATAGAAATACCAATAAATAGTTGAAAGTACTCAATGGGGACCATCCCTCTAGGTGGGAGTTTGCCAAGGGAAAAAGGGAATAAGGACACTGAAGGTGGAGGAACCATATGTACAGATGTATAGAACTTTTTAGGATATCGTCTCCTGGGATGTATGAAAAGAATGAAAGGCATGGCAGGGAATGGGGCACCAGTGGTTCAGTGGACCAAATGGCATGGATCTTTGTCTCTAGTGCTAAGTATAAGGATGTCCAGATCAGCCATTAAGCAAGTGGAGAAGCAAAAACTTTGAACCAGAGGTATGACATCATCAGATTTTATAACAAAAACTTTGATAAAAGTTCTGGAAGCAGGGAGTGGATAACAGCATGAAATCTCCCACTTTAACAATCTCTAGATCTCAATAGCTCTAAAATTCTCTTCTGTACTTTTAGAGAAACGTTATTGCTACAGTCATTGAAGAAACAAACTCTCTCTCTTCTTTACCCTTAGAAGCCCTCTGGTTTATTTCCTACATGTTCCACATGAGGAAACAGAATCAAACCATATAGTTGGCTGAGGAGCCAGGGTGTAACCAGATCTGCAGTGCTTTCTGTTTCACCACTCTGGTAGTTTGTTCTGGTTTGTGAGAGCAGATCAAATTGGGGATGCTGCTCACCTCACCTGCATTATGAGTACAGCAGAAGATTTCATTAGGACAAATGGATAGTTAAATGAATTCTGATATTCCTGGAGGGAAAGAATGGAATAGAGTTTCATTTGATTTGGGCTTGATTTATTTTCTTTACACCATCTTCAGCATAAAAGTGATTTGTTTGACAGTGGCTTCATATTGTGAAAGCCAACTTTACATACAGACATAGCAGTTTGGAAACATATTATATATATTAATATAGTGTAGAGTTGCAATTGTACTATATTGCTTTATTTTATGTGAATATGAAAATCATTTTTCTTTCCTATATTTTCTTTACAGACTAAGCCTATTGTAAAATACCCAATCCTAATCTACTCCTTTAGAATCTTGCAATATATTATAAAGATTTTGAATAAAGGCATACCTTGGAGATACTAAGGTTCTAGACCACTGCAATAAAGTGAATATCACAATAAAGGGATTCACATGAATTTTTTGGTTTCCCAGTGCATATAGGTTATGTTTACACTACACTGTAGTCTATTACATGTGCAATAGCATTATGTCAAAAAATGTACATTCCTTAATTAAAAAATACTTTCTTGCTAAAAATTGCTAACTAAAGTCTGAGCCTTCAGTGAGTGGTAATCTTTTTGCTGGTGGAGGGTCTTGCCTTTTTATTGCTAGTTCCTGACTGATCAGGGTGGTGGTGGCTGAAGGTTGGCATGGCTGTGGTGATTTCTTAAATAAGACAACAATGAAGTTTGTCACATTGGTTGACTCTTCCTTTCACTTGAACACTTAGAGGCCATTGTAGGGTTATTAACTGGCCTAATTTAAATATTATAGTATCTCAGGGAATAGGGAGGCCTGAGGAGAAGGAAAGAGATGGGATTAGCCTGTCAATGGAGCAGTCAGAACACACACAACGTTTTATCAGTTAAGTTCACTGTCTTATATGGGTGTGATTTGTGGTGCCCGAAAACAATTACAATAGTAACATCAAAAATCACTGATCACAGATCACCAAAACAAATATATTAATATGAAAAAGTTTGAAATATCCTGAGAGTTACCAAAATGTGACACAGAGACATGAAATGAGCAAATGCTGTTGGAAAAATGGTGCCAATAGATTGCTCCAGGCAGGGTTACCACAAAGCTTCAATTTGTAAAAAAAAAAAAAAAATGCACTCTCTGTGAAGTGCAATAAAATGAGATATACCCATAGTTACACTGAATAGAAAAAAATAACCTGACAAAAATTTAATATATGTTAGTTAATAGATTTAGTTAATATAAAATATTTTTAGCATTTTACCAGAAAATCTATTTTTGAGGTTATCTATTTTAATAATCTAATAAAGTTGGTCTTTTTTTACACTATTTAATTTGAACTTTATATATTTGCTGCTTGAGAAAGCAGCTAGGGAATTCATATTGTTTTCGCCAAGGAATGATTTCCAGAGAAAGAAATGGTCTCAAGGAAGGATATATTTCCAATATAAAACAGAATCCCCAACATAAAAATTTGCATTTGCATGTAATCTTGGAGATGATTAAATTCCTTTGGCTCTTTGATGCAGACATATGTAGTAGGGCCATTTTAAATATGGAAAAGAGTTCATTAAAACGAGTCTGTTACTTAAAGATATGTAATCCCTTAGGGCTTCTTCATAGAAAACAATGAATAGACCTGCTGACAAGAAATAAAACTGGTCTTAGCATGGAAACTATGATCGTTTTAGTTCTTGAGCCGATAAATGCAGATCCCTGCACTGGCTTTTATAATCATATCAGATATCCTTCAGTTTGGATTTCATGCCCCAAACCATTCACACACACAGATGGAGTAGAGGTTTCAGAAGGTTGTTAGATAATTTCATTATTGTAGATGATTAAAATGTATTATTTCTGAACTACTCTGTAATTACTCTGAGGGCCAGCATTATCTAGATTGGTGTTTATTTTGCTACATCCCTAGTTTATCTTGTGAGCATACACAGTGTGAGTCATGCTGAAGTAAAGGCTACCATTCTCCATATATATATATATTGTATAATATAGGAGAAACTTGGGTCATATTGAAAGCCATGTAGTATTTCAGAAATAATCCCTCTGATTAATTTACAGAATGAATTCACCTTGAGTGAAATGCATGTTCTTTCATTCTTTAACTTGTTCAACAAATACGTATTTGTTAACCTCTGAGTATTTGCCAGACACAATTCTAGATGCTGGGTTACAACAATGAACAAAACAGATGAAAGTATCAAAAAGGAACTTTTTGTTTTAGTGAGGGACGACAGACCATAAGCAAATGAGTAAGTAGACAATATGGGAGGTGGTTAAAAAGTGCTCTGAAGAGAAATAAAGCAGAGTAAAGTGAGATGGAAGACAAAGGGGGGTTATGTGTATGCTGTTTTATATGGGATGACCAAAGAAGGTTTCTGATAAAGAAAAAAATGTAAGCAGAGTCCTGAAGGAAATGAGGTAGGCCTAAGCAGAAATCTGGGTGTAATGGTTATTGAGAAAAGAGAACCATACGAACAAAGGCCCAGGTATGTGGTATTATTTCATATCTACAGAAAAAGAGACTGGGATAGAAGAAGGGATAGGTAAACATGGTAGAGTCATAGAAATGGTGGTGGGTGGTGCTGGGATTTGCACCTTGGTTTGCAGAAAGATGTAGGAAGTAGAGAAGATTTACCTATATCTGGGGAAAGAACATTCTAGGCAGAGCCAAAGCCCTTAGGAGAGCATGTCCATGGTCTGTTGCAGGAACAGCAAAGAAGTCAGTTAGGCTGGAACACAGATTTAGGGAAGGAATGGTAGGAGATGAGACGCTGGAGGTGGCATGGGATGATGGGAGGGAGTGGTGCAGATTGTGTAGAGCCTTGTAGGCTGTTACAAGGGCTTTGGATTTTATTCTCAGTGAGGATTTTGAGCAGGAGAGTGATATGATTTTATTTATGTTTTCCAAAGATACTTTCAGCCTTCATTTATACCAAGAAGGCATGATCAACATCTAAGGCTCCTGTGCAATACATTTATGGAGAATTGTGTATCAATTTTTGTTGCAGTAAACTCTACTGTGTTTGGTTATTTTTAGATAATGAAGTCATCTCAAGCCCTGTTATCTACAAGACAGAATCTGGTCTTTTGGTGACATTTTAACTAATTCAAACATTTATACTCATATACATTAAAAACATAGTGTACTATTATCAAGCGTAGGGTAGGTGACCCTACCAATTTAAGAAAGCTGAAAATAGCAATTGGAAAAATATGCAAATGAGAGCTCCTACCTAATGCATCTGGAATTATTCAATTATTAAATTTTATGTATTATCTCACATCACCATTTATTTATGTTCTGTTTCCCTTAAGTCAAAGTAATTGTGTGGTGTTAGGCAGAGTAAAAAAAAAAAAAAAAAAATCTCCTCTTCAGAGTAGGAGAAGCATTTTTTCCAGTTATAGCGAGACACACGTTAGCATTATGAATTTAATGACATGAATTAGGTGCCTATACTTTGAATTCTATACCTTATGGAGTTAAAACTGCATAGTTTGTTACATCTTCATGTAGACTCAAATGGGCAGGTAATCAACTCTCTTGTGGAGCTATTTGGTAGTCTAAGGCTTAGGAGATAGATTTGGATTCGATATTGAGATTCTGGATTCATAAGTGTACAGCTGCTTGACATCATGGAATAGATGGCAGGAATGTGTGTAGGAGAAAATAGTGCCTGGTACAAAAACCTCAGTACATTACAGTATGAAGGGCAGGTAGAAGAAGAGGAATCATCCAAGCAGCTGAGCAGTGAGCAAAGCCAAAGAATTAGGGATGAGAGTCCTTATAGAGAGGTTGGAGAAAATGTTAGGAAACACGTAGTTACCAGTGTTTAACGTAACAAAGAGAACAGATAATACAAGGGCTGAAAATAATATATTGGACTTGGTATTTAGATCTTTAGCAAAAACAGTTTCAGTGGTGTGCTAAAGATAGAAGACAGATTTTAGTGAATTGAAGAAAAAGTAGGTGAGAAAATGAGTCAATACAGAAGCTTGAAGGAGAGAAATAATACGTGATCAATTAGAAGTAGTGAGGGCATGAGTATTATAGGCCAAAAGCAGGAAGCTCATGAAAAGAGAAGGGTGAGGAGGAAGAGAGAATAAATATTGGAGTAAGTCCCTTGCCGAGGCACTGTGTAGAGCACACAGGAAGGACAGGTTTTTGCAGGAGAAAGCTTCTTCCTTTTGATACAACAGTAGAGGAAGCAAGTGTATTTTGTGGGGGTGAATTTTGGGCTGCTTGGGAGGGCAGGGAATGGGAAAGAAGATGCCTGAGTTCAGAGCTGACGTCTCATCTTGTGCCTTTACCAGCACCACACTTCTGTCTGTGATGCAAATAAAGACATTTCAGTTTATTTGAAAGTAATTGGTCAAATTTTCTCCTCTTCATTCCTGCACCCCTCCCACCAGATAACCACCGTATCATTTGTGGAGATTTCCATATGATTTTAGTTATGTATTCTTAGCATGCAATAATGTAGACAGGAGCTGGTATAATGTACATGGAAATATGGACTTGATTATCCCACACATTTTCACAGGAGTAAAAGTACTAAGCAAGCATATCTGAAGCATCTTTTAAATTTCATTTCAAGAATTTATTGCACTGGGAATTACATTTTATTTGGGTAAAGAGCGCTAATATTGAACCAACTGCAGAGTTAATATTTTAGTAGAGTGGGCCAGAATAATTTTTCGTTTCACTGAGGAACCATGAGACATGTGAGATTGGTGACACCTCTCAGACTCCTCCAGGTGACCCAAGGCATGAGGTCAGAGTTCTTCCCCCACAACTGAAGCATTCAATATATAAGAAGACTGAGCATCATCATTTAGGTAAAAGACAGAGTGTGACTATCTTCACGGGATAGAATTTCAGTAGCTAAATTGTTTTTTTAAATGATGTCTTGCTTCCATTTTATTATCTAATTTATTGTATACAGATAGGCTGCAATGAAAACCACACTTTTGAATGCTTGATGTAAAAGCAGTGAGAATGATAGAGACAGTATTTTCTAGATTAGCACCTTTATCTTTCTGTTTCAGTTTTAGTGAAAAGAAACGCACAGCTAAGTTGCATTGTTATTTAAAAAAAAAAAAGAAGAAAGAAAGAAATGAACTGTATGTAGGCCAAATAGGATTATCTTCTTAATGATGCTAATGTGAATTACTTTTAATAGGATTTAATCTCATGGGTCAGAGTAATAGAGAATGATCTCAGCTGTTAAAACAAAATGTGCTCAAGTGGTGTACAAGGATTCTAAATAATATTAGCATTTTATAGGTAAAACAGTTGCTGACATAATTAAAAGTCATCATTCAAACTTGAAAATTATGTTCCTATTAATATTTAGTTTAATTTCCTTATATCAAACTATTCTTTTTTGAGAAATGGTAGGAAACTTTGACTAAAATGTTTATATACAGCACTATCCTATGCAGTGTCACAGAGCATTTTTACAAGAATCATTTTCCAGTGATTAAAAATCCATTGGATATTATTATATTCAGAAATTAGAACATGATAAAAATGGCATTTCAAAACATCAAAGAAAAGATAGATTATTGAATAAATGATGTTGGGACAGTTGACTATTTGGGAAAAGATAATTTCCTTACCTTATATATGTATACGCCAAGAATTTCCGGATAAATTAAACATTATATATTTATATACATATATAGTATATATATGTATATACATAATTGTTAAAAAATACAGATCAATACTGATATAATCTTGGGGTGGAGAAGATCTTTCTAAGCATAACTCTCAAGTCAGAAATCATAAAGAAAAAAGATAAAAATATTTGACCACATAAACTAAAAGCTTCTGTTGTCAAATACCATTAAAAATCGAATATAAATATTGCAGACTGAGAAAGAATATTTGCATTGCTTATGGGAGGTTTAGTATTCTTAGTATACAAAGAGCTTTTTAAAAAAGAACAAATCAACCTCTCCCTTGGCAAATCACCCGTATAGAAAAATGGGCAAATACCATAAATTGGCAATTCATAAAAAATTTAAAAATCGCCAACAAACAAGATACCGTTATTCACCTTTCAAACAACAAAGATGAAATAACTAATGATAGCATGTGGCATCAAAGTGAGGTGAACCAGGCACACTCATACAGTACTGGTGATGTCAGTGTGGGGGGACATTATGCAAGGCTCAGATCCTCCTTCAATGAAGCATTGTTGTTTCAGTTTCTGGGGCTGTCTTATCTGCAGGGATTCGAGGATTGCCTTAGCAGAAGAAGGCCTCATCCAAAGTAACATTCCTTCCTTACATGGTCCACATCCAGTGGTTGGTCAGTGTGGATACATAAATTCCTAAGCATCTCAGCCCAACTCAGGACAATTCTGAAGAGCTATTCTAGTTCCAGAGGGCAACTGTTGTTTACTTTTGTCTGAGGGTAAACTGGTTATGGGTATCAAAGGACTTAAAAATGGTTTGTTGTTTGTTTGACTCAGCAATTCTATTTCTAAAAAAATAGTCATGAATGTAGGAAAAGATGTATTCCTAAGGATGTCATTGCAACACAATTGATAATATAGAAACTGTATAGGCAATCTACATGGCCAACTATTGGATATTTGCAAAATTGTTTCAACCATACAAGTAACACAAGGCCATGAAAAATGATCCTGTGGGAAAACATTGAATAGAGTACAAAAATACTTATGATGTAGTATGTAAAAATAACAGATTTCTAAGAAGCATATTCGGCATAATCTTTTTTCAAAGTATGTGTCAATGCATACAAAAAAGATAGAAAGGAAACATAATAAAATGTTATCATTGGTTTCCTCTGGGAAGGTGAGATTATAGAGCACTTTTTTCTTTGTGCTCTCTGAGTTTTCTAAATTTTCAGCAATAATAAGAAATGTCTTATAAATTTAGGGAAAATGCATATTTTACTTTTTTAAGTAGATTTTTAAAAACTCCTTCACAAACTCATGAGAACTACCAGGGAAACTTCTTTGATTCTGATTTATTTTGTTCCAGGAAGGGGTCAGGGAGGGGCTCTCTAGAAACACGTATCTTTTGCAGCCTGTTCATAACCATTTCCGATGGGACACCTGCTCCCCTATTATGTGTATCTTGCATGTGAAGTTTGTTTTTTTTTTTTTTTTTTTGCAACAACACAGTTCATCTGTACTCTAGACTCTCACCATGGAGCCCAAGCTTGAAATGATGACTACTCAGAACCTGTCAAAGGATAGTTGATAGAAGGACTAGTTAGCCAACCAATTTTTCTAGGGCAGTGGGTTTTGAAAAGTGCTCTGAGGAGGTCTACCTGATCACTGGAGCTGACCAGAGATGGGGTAGGGGAGTAAAGTAAAGAGGGATTACTGAAAGATAGGGTCCCAGCCCTCCTCTGTTCCTTCTTCAACCAGAGTAGTTGTACTTTGATCTATTTTCCATGTCTTACTTCTGAGTAAGGTGTACCTGGAACTGAGTCTTCCTTGGCTTAAAGCAATTTTTGAATGAACTTCTGAGTAAGGTGTACCTGGAACTGAGTTTTCCTTGGTTTAAAGCAATTTTTGAATGACAGTTTTCTGTGGTCTTTCAGTTCTATCCCTTAGATCACTCAGAAGTAGGTATTTGGACTTTATTAGCTTAGCTACTATTAGAAATGTCTTCAATGGATTATGATTCAACATCTGCTTTATATAAGGGGTGAAATAACTGAACATCCAATTAAGTTTCCATTTTTGCATTGTCTGGAAGTATGCGCAAGTCAGATTGTGTTCAAGTTGTAGTAATTATCTGATTTTTCAACCATTATTCTGCAAATATCTTTCATTTTCAAGATTTATGATAGCTCTTATTTTCATATTTAATGACCTGTATACTTATGATGTGTTTTTATTATAACCTATCCTAAAACTTTTTGACAATTAAATGGAATATACATTATAAACAATACTTTAAAATTTCATAGAGATATTACAAGTACTATATCAAATATGACTCATTTATAATTACAACTAACTTGTTCATTATCTGAATGCAAATATTACTATAGGCCTTTGGTTAATACTGTTCCATTTTACATACCAGATCAGTATTTCTGCTCCATCCCACCCCTCCATAACCATGGAGTAGTGTACTTGCATTACCAAGGTCCTATATGCCTCCATAGAACATGAACTGCTCACTTTAGACCAGATGTTTTCCTTAAACATTTGTTTTTCTCCTCACAGCTGGAAAAGTAGTTTTCCTGGTACCTAGAGAGTGATTAGAGCAGAACCATGATATATAAAAATGTTTTCCTAAGTTTCCAAACTGTACTATATAGAAAAGAAAAAACTGTGTGTGTGGGCGGGTGTATAAATATTAAATCACTCTCTTTAGGGGAAATGAAGTTTTGAAATTCACTATGTATGCATAGGATGTTAAGTAGGATGTTTCCGTAGGAAATGAATGATTCATTTCAGTTACAGAGAAAGGCATTTCATTAGTCGAAAACTTATCCAGACAAAAATTACATGAATCTGTAATGAGATTATTTTTCTATTTTATATCTCTAAGTAGTAGAACAAAGCTTGTTTTCCATTATTCTAGGTGTTGGTGAACATTGTCTCTGTGTCACTTCTATAATTAGTGGACATCCCATCTGTTTTTAAACACTTAGGTACTAAGATCTGGAAAAAGAGATTTCCTCTTCCTTTTTGTTCCTCCAGTGGGGGATCGCAACATTTTCGGGTTGTGTGAAAACTCTGCAGTTGGCTGTTTGAGTGGAATCCTTGGTTCCTAGTGAGGGAGTGATGATGGTGCCAAAGCTTCTCCTAAGTAGCCCTAGTATGGACTCCTCCATTCCCTGGGGCAACTGAAGGCCTGAAAATGATGCAAGATGTAGGAAAAAGTAGATCTGTACAAAGTATCATAAAGTAGGTATGCTATTATCCTCCCTCTGTTATCAGAACTATGTTAAGCAGCTTAGACTAAACATTGTTTACTGTTTAGTTTTTCTACCTTACAGTCTTTATTCATTCACAAATCTTATTCTTTTATGGAATACCTATTTAGCCTGGGGATACAGTGGGAGCAAGAAGGACATCATCCCTGGTCTGGTGAAGTTTAGAATTTAGTGTAGAGAGGCAGGAATTAAACAATTTTCACAAATACATATGCAAGTTGGAACTCTACTATTTTACAGGAAAAGTTCAAGGAAACTCACTTAAAGTGGGGGCAAGGGTGGTAGTGGGAAATCAGCTTAGATCTAAAAATGAATAGGTGGGTGTAATCCAGGTAAGAAGTGAAGGGGTAGAGTATTTTATGCTCATTTTGCTTTGACTCTTTTCCTAAAAGCTAAATTGCATATATAATGAGCACCTTTCAAATTAATCACACAGATCACAAAATGAGGAATAATTAAAAAGATGGAAATAAAAAATCAAAGTAAAATCTTTCATATCATTCTCCATGTGTACTTGAAACAATAGTTTCATAGATCATGACGTTTTGTATAAATTTTTCACTGTAGCCTTTTTATTATTTTTTTGAACACTAAAGGGCAAGTTTTCTTATCATTAGATTCTTAGATCTTGCTTTTGAGAGATTCCTTGGAAAAGCAAAGCTATACAAGGTGAGTATTTTTCTAGATTGCTGACAATCTTAGCATTTTGAATGTTGTCAGCTTTTCCTGAAGGATTAGTAGGCTAAGACCTTTCCAGAACTGATTTCTGCTCTCCCAGGACTATCATTTATTCTCTCTGAGAAACATCTTCAATGAAGGACGATTTGTCTTCAATAACTTTTAGATCTTGACATGTTTTAATTGTGGTTCATCAACCTCATATTGATTGTCTTGTGGCCTGAGGCTGAACTCTTCCTTTAGTTTTACAGAGAGAGCACCATGGGAATTCAGGATAATGTGGTAATGCTCGTCTTGTGGATTATCATATTACAAATTTGCCATCCTTTACATTATTCCCACTTGCAGACTTTGCATTTGAATGACTTGTATATAGTCATTTTAGCAGACAGTTATATGCACTCAGGTTGTGTTTATGAATATATGAATGTCTAAACAGACAAAAAGCAAATACTGTAGTCAGTTATCCAAAGGCTTTGTCTGCATGAGGTCAAACATGCAGAAACTCACCTTTACCTGTTTCTTCTCCATTAGTGGAAACTGAGAAGACATCCAGACCAAACATAGCCCCTAGGGAGACTGGATCTCACAGCTCCAATTCCACAAATACTTTGCTAAGTCTACTATCATGGGTTGACTTGTATTGCCCCAAAATTCATATTTTGAAGCTTTAAAAATCCCCCAGGGGACTTCCCTGGTGGCACAGTGGTTAAGGCTTCACGCTCCCAATGCAGGGAGCCCGGATTCGATCCTTGGTCAGGGAACTAGACCCCACATGCATGCCAAAACTAAGAGTTCTTATGCCACAACTAAGGAGCCAGCAAACTGCAACTAAGGAGCCTGCGAGCCACAATTAAGGAGCACGCCTGCTGCAACCAAGACCTGGCACAACCAAAAAGAAAAAGATCTAATGAATTATGTGAACAACTATAATAAAAAAACCCCAAAACCCCAGTACCTCCCAATGGGACCTTATTTGGAAATAATGTAGTTGCAAATGTAATTAAGATAAGATCAAGCTGGAGTAGGGCAGGCCCCTGATCAAATATGACTTGGTGTTTTTACAAAATGGAGAAATTTGTACACAGGCTCACACACACAGGGAGAACTCCATAAGAAGATGAAGGGCAGAGATCAGGGTGATGTTTCTACAGGCCAAGGAATGCCAAAGATTGCCAACAAACCAGCAGAAGCTAGGTGAGAGGTATGAAACAGATTCTCCCTCACAATCCTCAGAAAGGACCAACCCTGAACATACCTTCATCTCAACCTTCTAACCTCCAGAACCTTGAGAGACAGTAAGTTTCTGTTGTTTAAGCCACCCAGTTTGTGATACTTTGTTATAGCAGCCCTAACAAACAAATACACCCACATTTCAGTTGGCCCACCAGAATTAGTCGAGTCTCCAAACCCAAGTAAAACAGTTTTGCAGCTCTCTGCTTGGATCTTACATCTTCCTTCATCTCTGTGACAGTCAGGGCCTTATCTGCCTCTTATGGAATATATATTTTTTCCATTTCAGCTCTTTTCACAATTGTTCTACCCTACTGCCTCCCCTCCTCATCCTCTACTAGTTTCTTCCATTGTGTCTTGAGAAAACCCTTTCATCTTCTCTGAGTATTTCTTCTGCTTTTTTCACTTCAAATAAAAACTGGCAGTTTAGTCCTGAGTATTGACATACACATACTTTGAAATCTATCATAATGAAATAATGCTCTGTGACCAGTATCTTGTCTGTGATTCTTCCTCTGTCTGGCTACAACCGTGTTTTCTCCTCCCTTATGCCTATTCTTTCTTTTCCTCCCTTTTGTGATCCTCATATTGTGGGCTTGTCACTCTTCTGTCAGGCCATTGATCCAGAGTATTCACTTGCCTTTGTAACCAGGCTGGCCCTCTTGTATCTCTTCAGTATTTTCTGTGGCATCCTAAAATTCTTTGCAGTCTTGGCTTTCTGACATATCCATTATCAATGATAAGTTACTCACATCACCCATTTCTCTGTTCCAACTTTGTTGGATAAAATGACAAAATAGTGCTGTTGGGTCCAATATCCATTTATGCTGTGTAATCTCAGCTGGGCCCTTGCTATTGCAGAGGCATTATGATATTTTCGTAGCAATTCTTCTGTTCTATTCTCCTCTCTAATCAAATTCACCTCTGGTCCTAGTAAATCATTTTATCTTCTACTTTGGTGAGGTTCAGCCCATATGACTTTGTGCCCTTAGTGTCTAAAAATGGAATTAATTGCATTCCTTTTACAAACAACTCTACTCTTTGAATTCCTTATGATTGTCTATGCATTCAGCCAATGCAAGCCTCCAAATGTGAGCCCAAATTTACTTTCCTGGGAATATTTCCTGTTTATATTTTGGATATAGTTCAAGTAGAATCCCCCAAACAGGCTTTAAAATTTCCCAACTTTATGCCTCTGCGAATATTTCATGCTTCTGAATGCTGCTATTTTTCACTCTTCATTTTGTTCATATCAAATAATTTTCATCTTTCGAGACCCAACTCAAATGCTGCATCTCCATTAAGCCATTCCTCATCACCCAGCTGGTACTGATCTTTTTCCCTCTTATGGCATATATTCCACAAGTTATATGATACTTATTATTATAAAGTATGCCTTGTCCTTTTTTATATTAATAGATTCTAAGCTTCTTTAGGGCAGACGTGCAATTTTATACTCTTTATATCTCCTATGTTGCCTGCATATGGTATTGAAACAAATATTGATGAATAAATAATTTTAAATGACTGTTTAATAATTATAGCCAAATAACTAGTTGCATGTTTAATTATTCATCTAGATATCGGAAGATTTTTAAACATAGAAATCTTAGTATAGAAACATCATTTTAAAAAGTTTATTTACTTTATTTTTGGCTGTGTTGTGTCTTTGTTGCTGCGCATGGGCTTTCTCTAGTTGCGGTGAGTGGGGGCTCCTCTCTGTTGCGGTGCGCGGGCTTCGCATTGCAGTGGCTTCTCTTGTTGCAGAGCATGTGCTGTAGGACCGCAGGCTCCGTAGTTGTGGCCTGTGGGCTCTAGAGCGCAGGCTCAGTAGTTGTGGGGCACGGGCTTAGTTACTCTGTGGTATGTGGCATCTTGCCGCACCAGGGCTTGAACCCGTGTCCCCTACATTGGCAGGCGGATTCTTGACCACTGTGCCACAAGGGAAGCCCTGAAACATCATTTTTTGAGACGATGGAATAACTCAGCCAAACCAACTGAAAGGAACCAAACACCCCCCCCAAACAAAACAAAACAAAACAAACAAAAAACCAACCAAGCAAACAAACAAAAACCAACCAAAAGTAAAAAACTAGAGAATCTAATACATGAGGCTCAATTTTTTGTAACCAGTATTCTTTAGCTTTCTCTTACTGTAAGGTATTATTTCCTAATTCAAAAGGGGGTTGTGAAGATAAATGGGAAAACAGATCTGTTTTTTCTGTAAATGCAGGAGTAAAGTTGTACAAAGCATCCAAAAGCACCCTTTTAGTGTGTATGTCAATGATACACTTTATAGATTTACTCTGAATACTATCTATTGTTTCCCAGAGGATTTTCAGTGTAGGCATTGTTCACCTCATCTTGTCTGCCACAAGACACACTAACATAATGCTGAGAAATGCAAATACAAAACCATGAGGATAAATTCTGGACTTCTCAGTTCTGTAAACTCAAAAAAGCAACAGTGAATAAAATGTTGTCATTTGGGAACACAAAAAGAGATTCATGCCAAACTTTTCTTTCTTTTTTCTTTGAATTTTACCTTAATTTTTTTTAATACAGCAAGTTCTTATTAGTTATCTGTTTCATACATATTAGTGTATATATGTCAATCCCAATCTCCCAGTTCTTCCTACCACCCCCCGCTTTCCCCCTTTGGTGTCCATATGTTTGTTCTCTACATCTGTGTCTCTATTTCTGCCTTGCAAACTGGTTCATCTGTACCATTTTTCTAGATGCCACATATATGCGTTAATACATGATATTTGTGTTTCTCTTTCTGACTTACTTCACTCTGTATGACAGTCTCTAAGTCCATTCACATCTCTAGAAATGACCCAATTCCATTCCTTTTTATTGCTGAGTAATAATCCATTGTATATATGTACCACATCTTTATCCATTCGTCTGTCGATGGGCATTTAGGTTGCTTCCATGACCTGACTATTGTAAATAGTGCTGCAGTGAACTATGACGTCCATGTGTCTTTTTGAATTATGTTTTTTTCTGGGTATATGCCCAGTAGTGGGATTGCTGGGTCATATAGTAATTCTATTTTTAGTTTTTTAAGGAACTTTTGTACTGTTCTCCATAGTGGCTGTATCAATTTATATTCCCACCAACAGTGCAAGAGGGTTCCCTTTTTTCCACACCTCTCCAGCATTTATTGTTTGTAGATTTTTTTGATGATGGCCATTTTGACTGGTGTGAGGTGATATCTCATTGTAGTTTTGATTTGCATTTCTCTACTAATTAGTGATGTTGAGTACCTTTTCATGTGCCTCTTGGCCATTTGTTTGTCTTCTTTGGAGCAATGTCTACTGAGGACTTCTGCCCACTTTTTGATTGGGTTGTTTGTTTTTTTAAATATTGAGCTGCATGAGATGTTTATATATTTTGGAGATTAATCCTTTTTCCATTGATTCATTTGCAAGTATTTTCTCCCATTCCGAGGGTTGTCTTATCGTCTTTATGGTTTCCTTTGCTGTGCAAAAGCTTTGAAGTTTCATTGGGTCCCATTTGTTTATTTTTGTTTTTATTTCTATTACTCTAGGAGGTGGATCAAAAAAGATCTTGCTGTGATTTATGTCAAAGAGTGTTCTCTCTATGTTTTCCTCTAAGAGTTTTACAGTATCTGGTCTTACATTTAGGTCTCTAATCCATTTTGAATTTATTTTTGTGTATGGTGTTAGGGAGTGTTCTGATTTCATTATTTTACATGTAGCTGTCCAGTTTTCCCAGTGCCACTTATTGAAGAGGCTGTCTTTTCTCCATTGTATATTCTTGCCTCCTTTATCAAACATAAGGTTACCATATGGGCGTGGGTTTATCTCTGGGCTTTCTATCCTGTTCCATTGATCTATATTTCTGTTTTTGTGCCAGTACCATTACTGTCTTGATTACTGTAGCTTTGTAGTATAGTCTGAAGTCAGGGAGTCTGATTCCTCCAGCTGTTTTTTTCCCTCAAGATTGCTTGGCTATTCGGGGTCTTTTGGTTCTCCATACAAATTTTAAGAGTTTTTGTTCTAGTTCCGTAAAAAATGCCACTGGTAATTTGGTAGGGATTGCACTGAATCTGTAGATTTCTTTGGGTAGTATAGTCATTTCACAATATTGATTCTTCCAATCCAAGCACATGGTATGTATATCTCCATCTGTTTGTGTCATCTTTGATTTCTTTCATCAGTGTCTTATAGTTTTCTAAGTACAAGTCTTTTATCTCCTTAGGTAGGTTTATTCCTAGGTATTTTATTCTTTTTGTTGCCTTGGTGAATGGAATTGTTTCCTTAATTTCTTGTTCTGATCTTTCATTGTCCGTGTATAACAATGCAAGAGATTTGTGTTCATTAATTTTGTATCCTGCAGCTTTACCAAATTCATTGATTAGTTTTGAAATTTTCTGGTGGCATCTTTAGGATTCTCTATGTATTGTATCATGTTATCAGTGCATAGTAACAGTTTTACTGCTTTTCCAGTTTGTATTCCTTTTTATTTCTTTTTCTTGTCTGTCAAGGCTAGGACTTCCAAAACTCTGTGAATAATAGTGGAAAGATCGGACATCCTCGTCTTGTTCCTGATCTTAGAGGAAAGTGCTTTTCAGTTTTTCACCTTTGAGAATGATGTTTGCTGTGGGTTTGTCATATACGGCCTTTATTATGTTGAGGTAGGTTCTCTCTATGCCCACTTTCTTGGAGAGTTTTTATCATAAATGGGTGTCAAAAGCTTTTTTTGCATCTATTGAGATAATCATATGGTTTTTTATTCATCATTTTGTTAATATGGTGTATCACATTGATTGATTTATATATATTGAAGAACCCTTGAATCCCTGGGATAAATCCCATTTGATCATTGTGTATGACCTTTTTTTTTTACGGTACGCGGGCCTCTCACTGTTGTGGCCTCTCCCATTGCAGAGCACAGGCTCTGGACGCACAGGGTGAGCGGCCATGGCTCACGGGCCCAGCCGCTCTGCGGCATGTGGGGTCTTCCCGGACCGGGGCATGAACCCGTGTCCCCTGTATTGGCAGGCGGACTCTGAACCACTGCGCCACCAGGGAAGCCCCGGTGTATGACCTTTTTAATGTGTTGTTGGATTCTGTTTGCTAGTATTTTGTTGAGGATTTTTGCATCTATATTCATCAGTGATGTTGGTCTATGATTTTCTTTTTTTGTAGTATCATTGTTGGGCTTTGGTATCAGAGTGATGATGTCTTGTAGAATGAGTTTGGGAGTGTTCCTTCCTTTGCAGTTTTTTGGGAGAGTTTGAGAAAGATGGGTGTTAACTCTTCTCTAAATGTTTGATAGAATTCACCTCTGAAGGCATCTGGTCTTGGACTTTTGTTTGTTGGGAGATTTTTAATCAGTTTCAATTTCATTACTTGTGATTGGTCTGTTCATATTTTCTGTTTCTTCCTGGTTCAGTCTTGGAAGGTTACACCTTTCTAAGAATTTGTTCATTTCTTTCAGGTTGTCCATTTTATTGGCATAGAGTTGCTTGTAGTTGTCTCTTAGGTTGCTTTGTAATTCTTCAGTGTCCGTTGTAACTTCTCCTTTTTCATTTCTTATTTTATTGATTTGAGTCCTCTCCCTTTTTTTCTTGATGAGTCTGGCTAAAGGTTTATCAATTTTGTTTATCTTCTCAGAGAACCACATTGTAGTTTTATTGATGTTTGCTATATTTTTGTTTCTATTTCATTTATTTCTGATTTGATCTTTATGATTTCTTTCCTTTTGCTAATTTTGGATTTTGTTTGTTCTCATTTCCGTAGTTCCTTTAGGTGTAAGGTTAGATTGTTTATTTGAGATTTTTCTTGTTTCTTGAGGTAGGATTGTATTGCTGTACAGTTCCCTCTTAGAACTGCTTTTGCTGCATCCCATCAGTTTTGGATCATCGTGTTTTCATTGTCATTTATCTCTAGGTATTTTTTGATTTCCTTTTTGATTTCTTTGGTGATCTCTTGGTTATTTAGTAACGTATTGTTTAGCCTCTGTGTGTTTGCTTTTTACGTTTTTTTCCACTGTAATTTGTTTCTAATATCATAGCATTGTGGTTGGAAAAGATGCTTGATATGATTTCAGTTTTCTTAAATTTACCGAGTCTTGATTTGTGACCCAAGATGTGATCTATCCTGGAGAATGTTCCATGCATACTTGAGAAGAATGTGTAATCTGCTGTTTTCGGATGGAATGTCTTATAAATATCAGTTAAATATAACTGGCCTGTTTTGTCATTTAAAGCTGTGTTTCCTTATTAATTTTCATTTTGGATTATCTGTCCATTGGTGGTAGTGAGGTGTTAAAATCTCCTGCTATTATTGTGTTACTGTCGATTTCCTCTTTTATAGCTCTTAGTGTTTGCCTTATGTATTGAGGTGCTCCTGTGTTGGGTGCATATATATTTGTAATTGTTATATCTTCTTCTTGGATTGATTCCTTGATCATTATGTAGTGTCCTTCCTTGTGTCTTGTAACATTCTTTATTTTAAAACTTATTTTGTCTGATAAGAGTATTGCTACTCCAGCTTTCTTTTGATTTCCATTTGCATGGAATATCTTTTTCCATCCCCTGTCTTTCAATCTGTATGTGTCTCTAGGTCTGAAGTGGGTCTCTTGTAGACACACGTATATGGGTCTTGTTTTTGTATCCATTCAGTGAGCCTGTGTCTTTTGGTTGGAGCATTTAATCCATTCACATGGAAGGTAATTATCGATATGTATGTTCCTATGACCATTTTCTTAATTGTTTGGGGTTTGTTTTTGTAGGTCCTTTTCTTCTCTTGTGTTTCTCACTTAGAGAAGTTCCTTTAGCATTTGTTGTAAAGGTGGTTTGGTGGTGCTGAATTCTCTTAGCTTTTGCTTGTCTGTAAAGCTTTTGGTTTCTGTGTCGAATCTGAATGATATCCTTGCTGGGTAGAGTAATCTTGGTTGTAGTTTCTTCCTTTTCATCACTTTAAATATGTCATGCCACTCCCTTCTGGCTTGTAGAGTTTCTGTCAAGAAATCAGCTGTTAACCTTATGGGAATTCCCTTGTATGTTGTCATTTTTTCCCTTGTTGCTTTCAATAATTTTTCTTTGTCTTTAATTTTTCCAGTTTGATTTCTGTGTGTTTCGGTGTGTTTCTCCTTTTGTTTATCCTGCCTGGGACTGTCTGTGCTTCCTGGACTTGGGTTATTATTTCCTTTTCCATATTAGGGAAGTTTTCGAGTATCATCTCTTCAAATATTTTCTCAGGACCTTTCTTTCTCTCTTCTCCTTCTGGGACCCCTATAATGCAAATGTTGGTGTGTTTAATGTTGTCCCAGAGGTCTCTTAGGCTGTTTTCATTTCTTTTCATTCTTTTTTCTTTATTCTGTTCCATGGCAGTGAATTCCACCATTCTGTCTTCCAGGTCAGTTATCCTTTCTTCTGCCTCAGTTATTCTGCTATTGATTCCTTCTATTGTAGTTTTCATTTCAGTTATTGTATTGTTCATCTCTGTTTGTTTGTTTTTTAATTCTTCGAGCTGTTTGTTTTTAATTCTTCTAGGTCTTTGTTAAATATTTCTTGCATCTTCTTGATCTTTGCCTCCATTCTTTTTCTGAGGTCCTGGATCATCTTCACTCTCATTATTCTGAATTCTTTTTCTGGAAGGTTGCCTATTTCCACTGCATTTAGTTGTATTTCTGTGGTTTTATCTTGTTCCTTCATCTGGTACATAGTCCTCTGCCTTTTCATTTTGTTTGTTTTTCTGTGAATCTGGTTTTTGTTCCACAGGCTGCAGGATTGTAGTTCTTTTTGCTTATGCTGGCTGCTCTCTGGTGGAAGAGGCTTCCTTCCTTCCCTCTTTCCTTCCTTTTTCTTTCTTTCTCTTTCTTCCTTCCTTCCTTCCCCCTCTTCCTTCCTTCCTTCCTTCCTTCCTTCCTTCCTTCCTTCCTTCCTTCCTTCCTTTCCTTCCTTCCTTCCTTTCTTCCTTTCTTTCTTTCTTGCAGCAATGGGCATTGTAACTAGTGCTTGAGTGCATTATTTAGACATATCTTTTCTGAGATATGCCTAGGAGTTGCTAGTATGGCCTCTCCTCATTTAATATTAGCTCCCCTCCTTTCTTCTAATCATTCTGTTTGTAACTTTCCTTTTATTTTTGCTGCCTAATTGAGTTGAAAGATGGAACCAGAGGACCTACAAATGAGTAATGCGTACCATTTTATTTTTTGATAGTCTTGAGCCATATGTTGTTGACTTGATAAGACATTTTGTTATTGGCAAATAGAGCATTTGCTTTTGAATTAGCTAAACCTAAATTTGGATTCCAGTTCTACTATATATCCCCAGTGACTTTGAGCAAATCATTTAACCTTTCTCAGCTTCAATATCCTTATCTTTAAGAAGGAGATAAAAACATTTACTTTGCAGAGTTTTTTTGAGTTTTACATTAAATAGTGTATATAAAGCACATAACACAGTGCTTGGCACATAGTGCTTGTAATAAATGGTGGGTATTCTGTTTCTATTTAGGGAGACATATGATAATTTTCATTTAAATAACACACATTTAATTGGCCATAAATTCTCTTTATAGAATGCCAAACAATTCGTAGATATGTATTGAGCTTACCCCATGTCTTCTCCACCACTTTGCCCTCCAAATCCCACTTCCTTTTGGAAAGTACTTTCCCTGGGAAGACAGAGATGAGCTCCTGTGTTTGATGAACCACTGCAGGTAGAGTGGGGAGGGGACTATACGCTGTCTCTTCCATGCAATTCATATATAACTTGCCCACTTTACATGTATCTTCAGTCTTCTGTTTACCCTGGATATTACTCCGGAGGAAAAACTATCTTTAGTGCCACATACAGGAACAGTGTCTGCTGTGAAGCTCTGGGCAAAGGATAATGTAACTTCTCTCACCACAAAGTCTTGGTTTTACTCAGGATTGGACATCAACATGGAATTAGCTCCTTGGGAAAGGAGAAGAACCACTTAGGACTCTTCAGAAAAATCTTTAGCTATTTGAACCTGTTCTAGGAAATTGATGTTATAAAATTTTTAAGAAAACAATTATTCTTTCATTTGATAGAAATAAATTTTGTGATAGGAAATCTGAACTTTAGCGTACACAGAGCCACTATAGAATTTCACACAAATTAAAAGCATCGAAAGATTTAGTGATTTTTCTTACTTTTATTTTCCAGAAGAATATTAAAGAGCCCAAATGAATATTTGACAATGTTTTAAGAATAAACAGAAAATTTAACTTTCATGTGATAATAGTTATAGAACCATTTCACCAGTTCATTAGGTTGATTATACATACTTGTGGTACTATATTTATTGGAATGAATATGCATTGTTTTCCTGTTTCCTTATTACTTCTTTAATTATGAAGTTTCCTGAGACTGTGTCTATAGCCACAGTTACATTTTATTAAAAATAGTTATTTGGCTATTATTTTATATATTTGGTGGTATATAATGTATCTTTATGTGCATCCAGTTGAATAATCATTTCCATTTTTTTCTATTTTCTAATGAGTCATTTAATATGATATTAGATTTCAAATTATTAGTCATTTAAAAATAAACACTAAGCACTTTTTTAGGATTGTTTTATTTTTTCCCCAAATTTAAATTGTCATTTCTGTAACCTCTTTTGAAGAGCATGGGATAAAATTAGTTATGTGGAATATGTGGTTTGTTTATTGGAAATAATTGTTGCTAACTACTTATGGCAAAATCTGCTAATTCCATTCATGCTAAGCCTATGAACGTAAAGTATAAAATTTGTTTTAGATAAGAGTCAGTGAATTTAATATCCACAAATGGTGCCAGGTTGGCAACCTTTGAATGCTACCAGATGGACACGGAGATTTTATTTTATTTTTTGTAATGAACAAAATAGAGAAGCAGGTGCTACAGGACTACTCTCAGCGTTCCGTGGGGGAAATTTGGCTTCTGTTTTCATTCTAGCATTATTTCTTGCTTTGAAACAGCTAAGGACTAGGTATTGAAGGAAGTTGGTGAATGGTCACCAGTTGGGAATTTCTGTTAAATGAATTATACCATAACTACTACTGTGGTGTAGGTACGCTCACAATCAGGATTTCAATACTGGAACACACTCAACGTGTTAGAGCTGTTAGAATCAATTAGTTTAGCATCACTGTTTCTCAGTAGTGAAAGAGATTAGGATATTTTTACAGCTGGTGACAGGAAGAAGCCTACAGAAGTGAGGAGATTTGCCCAATGTTACATAGCTAGTTAGTGGTATACCCAGAACCCAACTCCACATTCCTAACTGTGAATCTATCACTCTTACCATCCCACTACATTGCCAAACTATTAACAAGGAGAAGAATAAAAATATCATCTGTTGGTTTTTCCCTCCTACAGTATGAACCTATGAAACAAACAATCAAACAAAGGAATTAGCTGTCTCTTGGAACATTTGCTTTGAGACAGCTCTTTCTTATTTGGTAGATTCTCCCCAGAGTTTCTACATAGACTTTCTTCTTTGGCAATTAGAATATTAGAAAGGAAAAAATATTTGCAGCCTAGTTTAAATCTTCTAATTAACAGTCATTATTGTTTTTAATGTAATCCAGTTATACTACAAACATTGGAGAAGACAAGGCAAGCTGAGAGAGAGAGAAAAAAACCTTTCACAATCATCACACTGCTGATCTCTTCTAGATCATTTTATATTGTGGATTTTTTCCTGGAGTTAAACAAAAGGTCATTCCCCAGTCTCTTCATATGAGTTGTATGGTATCTGTGTCCAAATAACCTAAAAAAATACTCTGTATTAAATGGTTATAGCAGTGAAAATTCTGTCTCATCACAACATTGCAGAATGACCAAGTTATAGGACATAAAGTGAACAGAAACATGTATAAATGTGTCTTGGTTTATAGTTAGAAGTTTTGCTAACCAAACTTTAAGTGGTTAAGATGATTTTATATTGCTTATTCTACATCATTCCTTTGCCATTTATTATTTCTATTAGCTGCCATTCATTCTTGGCTGGGTATCTAGCCTATGTATCTCTCAACTCTGCATCACTGGGACCATGGGTCCTCTGGACTGGCTCTGTCCAGATTGCCTGGCACTCCTTCTCCCTTTTCTTCATGGACCTCTCCTCCCAGTTCACCCACTGCTCATCCCAACCAGACTGGCTGCTACTAAGATCAGTCATGGCCAGGGCTGGCTGCAGGAAAGATTCAAGCCCTTCATTTCTAGCTCAGTGCTGAGACTCTATCCCAACAAACCCTTGTTAATTGTGTGGCCCTAATCCAGGACTCGTCTCCTTGTAAAGATTAATTTTTAAGAGTGGGGATAACAATGCAAAGGATAAACATTTGAGCTTTGGAGACAGGCAGACCTAGGTTTAAAATCCAACTCCATCTCTTGTTGCCTGTTTGGCATCAGGCAAAATACTCTTCCTTTCTAAGTCTCAGGTTCTATCTAATTAGAGTTGTAGGGGGACTTAAATGAGAGAATTAATGCAATTAATCTGGCTGAGAGGAGTAAGCACCAGTATATGGTGCTTATTATGATGCAAGGCAGGAGATCATGGAAAGTCAGAGCTTGGGCTTGGGAGGCAGACAGACATATACTTAAATCTTGATGCCATTCATCACTAGCAAGTTATTTTTCTCTCAGAGCCTCAGTTTTCTCATTTGCAAAATAAAATGAATAATAGTGCCTATTTCGCATAAGATTTAGTGAGATAACAGTTCTAAATTACTTGACACTCTATGGTATATCTGGAGAAAGAATGCAAGAAATCAAGTTAACGCTGTCTGTCCTACATTGCCTTCTCTGACTTCTTCACTGTTATGGTCAGCTTTTCCATCAGAAGACTGGGTTACTCTCTTGCCAGCCTCCTAGAAGCTAAGCACATTACCCAGAGAATCAGGAAATCAGCATTCATCCATCCATCCATTTATTTATTCATTCAACATGTATCTATTATTGGGCTGTTGCTGCCCTATTTTTGATCTCCGTGTTGGATTTCCTCCCATACTGACAGATAGGTCTGTTCCCAAAGTCTTCCACTTCTCACTGGAAAAGCTTAATTTAAAGTCCCCAGCAATTTTCAGTCTTCCCTGTCCTGCTATGGGTACTGGAGCCATATCCCATGGCCACTGACCCCCTGAGCTTGTCCTTTACACTTGTCCTGATTGACTCTATTTTTAATCCAGAATGTTTTGCTTTTAAACTAATACTCAACCCTTCCTCCCCCTGAAACTTATTTCTCCCTTATTTTCTTCTTTAAGGTCTAGGTTCTCATACTATCTCATACTATCTAACATGACAATGAACTCATTTGATAAACTATTCTGAGCTTACGGGAAAGAGAGGATATTATTTATTCATACATATATATATATATATATATAGAATATATATATAAGAATATATATATATATATTCTAAGGACCTGCCAGATGCCAGGCACTGTAGTACCTGCTGTGGAAGGCAGTGGTGAATTAGATGGATGCAATACTTGTCTCCACAGCTCTTACAGTCAAGAGGGTAAGATGGGGAAGTAAATAGACAGTTAAAACACTGTGTGCTGAAGATTTCCATGGCAGGGGAACCACTTAGGATGTGCACCTAATCCAGATTTGAGTGATCAGGGATGGCTTCCTGAAAGGAGAAATGTCTTAATCAAGAGAAAGGGGTGGTTGGAAGTCAGTATTCTGGGATAAAGCAAGTATAAAATTTCTGAGTAAAGAGAGGGCATGACTTGCTCACAGGAGCGGGAAACATTCAGTATGTCTGGGGAATGGCATGTAAACAGGGATTGAAAGTAGATTAGGTGATAGAGGTACACAGGGCCCAGGTTAAAAGTGGCTTTATAAGTAAGATACATCAGAGAGCTTAGACTTTATCCTAAGAGCATTAGGGAGCCATTCAGGGGTTTTAAATAGGGCCAGGGACATTATCAGGTTTGATTTTAGAAAGCTCATTTTGACTAATGTACAGCAAGTGGTCTTGAAGCGGGGGCTGAAATACTGAGAATAGTCCATCCAGTTAGAAAGCTACTGTAGTGATTCAGGTGAGCAGTGAGATTGCTTGAGCCAGAGAAGTAGAGGAAATCTGCAGTCATTCATGCATCCATTTATTTATTCATTCAACAAATACATATTGTGCTGGGTACTGTGCTGGGTTTTAGGGATTAAATGGTGAATGAAAGAGGCTAGAGGATCCCAGCCTTTAGTGGGGGATTCTGACTGGTTGTGATAAGTGCTAGGACTGTGTGCTGAGTATTATAGTGAGGGTATCCAGCTGATTTTTTTTTTTTTTTTTTTTTTTTTGCGGTACGCGGGCCTTTCACCGCCGTGGCCCCTCCCGCCGCGGAGCACAGGCTCCGGACGCGCAGGCCCAGTGGCCATGGCTCACGGGCGCAGCCGCTCCGCGGCATGCGGGATCCTCCCAGACCGGGACACGAACCTGCGTCCCCTGCATCGGCAGGAGGACTCCCAACCACTGCGCCACCAGGGAAGCCCCCAGCTGATACTTTTAGGGGTCAACTGAAAGACAAGTAAAAGAAGTAAAAAGCAAGTTCAGATCTAAATTCAGTTATTAATAAATAATAAATATTTATTAAACATTTCTTGTGTTTCAAGAACACTTCTTGGAGGATATAGTAGTGAAGAAGAAAAATTATCTATGTCATAGGGCTTATATTCTTGTGCAAGCTTTCCTTTCTAGTCTTCTGATTCACGGGTATCAGTAAGAACCTAGAATAGGGGATGGTGATAGAGAGATTTTATGAGATAGATTAACAATCAAAGGTAAAAAAGACTAAGAAAGCAAGGCTAATTAGTGTCCAAAGAATTCAGCAAGAGAAGCAGATTTGGTTAAGGTATAATGAGCTCAATTTTGTGTATGTTGAATTTGAGGTATCCCAGAGATGTCAAACAAGAATTTTTCAGTAAACAGTATTATAAAATGGTTAAACATGTGAGCTTTGTACATAGGTTGCCTGGATTTGAATACTGATTCCACCATTTATAAAGATTGGACATATTATTTAACCTTCTTGTACCTTTGTTTTCTCAGCTGTGCAATGGGGATAATAGTACCAGTCTTATAGGTTTCTTTGAGGATTAAATGAGCTAATATATGTTAAGTGATTAAATGAGTGAATATATGTTAAGTGCTTAGAACAGTGAATGACACATAGTAAGTCCTAAATAAGTGTTAGCCAATGTTATATCTGAAGCTAGAGTAGTGTATTTGGGAATCAAACCCATACATTTTTTTTTTAAACATCTTTATTGGAGTATAATTGCTTTACAATGGTGTGTTAGTTTCTGCTTTATAACAAAGTGAATCACCTATACATATACATACATTCCCATATCTCTTCCCTCTTGTGGCTCCCTCCCTCACACTCTCCTTATCCCACCCCTCTAGGTGATCACAAAGCACCGAGCTGATCTCCCTTTGCTATGCGGCTGCTTCCCACTAGCTATCAGTTTTACATTTGATAGTGCATATACGTACATGCCACTCTCTCACTTTGTCCCAGGTTACAATTCCCCCTCCCCGTGTCCTCAAGTCCATTCTCTAGTAGGTCTGCATGTTTATTCCCATCCTGGCCCTAGGTTCTTCATGACCAATTTTTTTTTTTTTAGATTCCATATATATGTGTTAGTATATGGATTTGTTTTTCTCTTTCTGACTAACTTCACTCTGTATGAGAGACTCTAGGTCCATCCACCTCACTACAATGACTTAATTTCGTATCTTTTTATGGCTGAGTACTATTCCATTGTATATATGTGCCACATCTTCTTTATCCATTCATCTGTTGATGGACAGTTAGGTTGCTTCCATGTCCTGGCTACTGTAAATAGAGCTGCAGTGAACATTGTGGTACAGGTCTCTTTTTAAATTATGGTTTTCTCAGGGTATATAGCCACTAGTGGGATTGCTGGGTCGTATGGTAGTTCTATTTTTAGTTTTTAAAGGAACCTCCATACTGTTCTCCATAGTGGCTGTATCAATTTACATTCCCACCAACAGTGCAAGAGGGTTCCATTTTATACATACCCTCTCCAGCATTTATTGTTTGTAGATTTTTTGATGATGGCCATTCTGACTGGTGTGAGGTGATATCTCATTGTAGTTTTTTTCTTTTTCTTTTTTTTTTTTTTTTTTTTTCGGTATGCGGGCCTCTCACTGTTGTGGCCTCTCCCGTTGCGGAGCACAGGCTCTGGACGCTCAGGCTTAGCGGCCATGGCTCACAGGCCCAGCCGCTCTGCGGCATGTGGGATCTTCCCGGACCGGGGCACAAACCTGTGTCACCTGCATTGGCAGGCGGACTCTCAACCATTGCGCCACCAGGGAAGCCCTCATTGTAGTTTTGATTTGCATTTCTCTAATCACAAGTGATGTTGAGTATCCTTTCATGTGTTTGTTGGCAATCCGAATATCTTCTTTGGAGAAATGTCTGTGTAGGTCTTCTGCCCATTTTTGGATTGGGTTGTTTGTTTTCTTGATATTGAGCTGCATGAACTGCTTGTAAATTTTGGAGATTAATCCTTTGTCAGTTGCTTCATTTGCAAATATTTTCTCCCATTCTGAGGGTTGTCTTCTTGTCTCTTATATGGTTTCCTTTGCTGTGCAAAAGCTTTGAAGTTTCATTAGGTCGCATTTGTTTACTTTTGTTTTTAATTTCCATTTCTCTTGGAGGTGGGTCAAAAAAGGATCTTGCTGTGGTTAATGTCATAGAGTGTTCTGACTATGTTTTCCCCTAAGAATTTGATAGTGTCTGGTCTTATATTTAGTTCTCTAATCCATTTTGAGTCTGTCTTTTCTCCATTGTATATTCTTGCCTCCTTTATCAAAGATAAGGTGACCATATGTGCATGGGTTTATTTCTGGGCTTTCTATCCTGTTCCATTGATCTATATTTCTGTTTTTGTGCCTGTACCATACTGTCTTGATTACTGTAGCTTTGTAGCATAGTCTGAAGTCAGGGAGCCTGATTCCTCCAGCTCCATTTTTCTTTCTCAAGACTGCTTTGGCTATTTGGGGTAATTTGTGTTTCCATAAAATTTGTAAACTTTTTATTCTAGTTCTGTGAAAAATGCCAGTGGTAGTTTGATAGGGATTGCATTGAATCTGTAGATTGCTTTGGGTAGTAGAGTCATTTTCCCAATGTTGATTCTTCCAATCCAAGAACGTGGTATATCTCTCCATCTGTTTGTGTTATCTTTAATTTCTTTCATCAGTGTCATATAGTTTTCTGAGTACAGGTCTTTTACCTCCTTAGGTAGGTTTATTCCTAGGTATTTTATTCTTTTTGTTGCAATGGTAAATGGGAGTGTTTCCTTAATTTCACTTTCAGATTTTTCATCATTAGTGTATAGGAGTGCAAGAGATTTCTGTGCATTATCTTTGTATCCTGCTACTGTACCAGATTCATTGATTAGCTCTAGTAGTTTTCTGGTAGCATCTTTAGGATTCTCTATGTATAGTATCATGTCATCTGCAAACAGTGACAGCTTTACTTCTTCTTTTCTGATTTGGATTGCTTTTATTTCCTTTTCTTCTCTGATTGCTGTGGCTAAAACTTTGCAAACTATGTTGAATAAGAGTGGTGAGAGTGGGCAACGTTGTCTTGTCCTGATCTTACTGGAAATGCTTTCAGTTTTTCACCATTGAGAACGATGTTGGCTGTGGCTTTGTCATATGTGGCCTTTATTATGTAGAGGAAAGTTCCGTCTATGCCTACTTTCTAGAGGGTTTTTATCATAAATGGGTGTTGAATTTTGTCAAAAGCTTTTTCTGCATCTATTGAGATGATCATATGGCTTTTATTCTTCAATTTGTTAATATGGTGTATCACATTGATTGATTTGCGTGCATTGAAGAATCCTTGCATTCCTCGGGTAAACCACACTTGTTCATTGTGTATGATCCTTTTAATGTGCTGTTGGATTCTGTTTGCCAGTATTTTGTTGAGGATTTTTGCATCTATGTTCATCAGTGATATTGGCCTGTAGTTTTCTTTCTTTGTGACATCTTTGTCTGGGTTGAGTATCAGGGTGATGGTGGCCTCATAGAATGAGTTGGGGACTGTTCCTCCCTCTGCTATATTTTGGGAGAGTTTGAGAAGGTTAGGTGTTATCTCCTCTCTAAATGTTTGATAGAATTCGCCTGTGAAGCCATCTAGTCCTGGGTTTTTGTTTGTTGGAAGATTTTTCATCACAGACTCAATTTCAATGCTTGTGATTGGTCTGTTTATATTTTCTATTTCTTCTTGGTTCAGTCTCAGAAGGTTGTGCTTTTCTAAGAATTTGTCCATTCCTTCCAGGTTGTCCATTTTATTGGCATATAGCTGCTTGTAGTAATCTCTCATGATCCTTTGTATTTCTGCAGTGTCAGTTGTTACTTCTCCTTTTTCATTTCTAATTGTATTAATTTGAGTTTCTCCCTTTTTTTGTTGAAGTGTCTGGCTAATGGTTTATCAATTTTGTTTATCTTCTCAAAGAACCACATTTTAGTTTTACTGATCTTTGCTGTTGCTTACTTCATTTCTTTTTCATGTATTTCTGATCTCATCTTTATGATTTCTTTTCTTCTGCTAACTTTGGGGGTTTTTTGTTTTCTTTCTCCAATTGCTTTAGGTGTAAGGTTAGGTTGTGTATTTGAGATGTTTCTTGTTTCTTAAGGTAGGAATGTATTGCTATAAACTTCCCTCTTAGAACTGCTTTGGCTGCGTCCCATTGGTTTTGGGTCATCGTGTTTTCCTTGTCATTTGTTTCTTGGTATTTTTTGAGTTCCTCTTTGATTTTTTCAGTGATCTCTTGGTTATTAAGTAGTATATTGTTTAGCCTCCATGTGTTTGTATTTTTTACAGATTTTTTCGTGTAATTGATATATAGGCTCATAGCATTTTGGTCAGAAAGATACTTGATATGATTTCAATTTTCTTAAATTTACCAAGGCTTGATTTGTGACCCAAGATATGATCTATTCTGAAGAATGTTCTACAAGCACTTGAGAAGTAAGTGTATTCTGTTGTTTTTGGATGGAATGCCCTATAAATATTAAGTCCATCTTGTTTAATGTACTATTTAAAGCTTGTGTTTCATTATTTTCATTTTGGATGATGTGTCCATTGATGAAAGTGTTAAAGTCCTCAACTATGAGTGTGTTACTCTCGCTTTCCTCTTTTATGGCTGTTAGCATTTGCCTTATGTATTGAAGTGCTTCTATGTTGGGTGCATAAATATTAACAATTGTTATATCTTCTTCTTGTATTGATCGCTTGATCATTATGTCTTGTCTCTTGTAATAGTCTTTAAAGTTTATTTCGTCGCAGATGAGTACTACTCCTCCAGCTTTCTTTTGATTTCCATTTGCATGGAATATCTTTTTCCAGTCCCTCACGTTCAGTCTGTATGTGTCCCTAGGTCTGAAGTGGGTCTCTTGTAGACAACATAATCGGTTCTTCTTTTTGTATCAGTTCAGCCAGTCTGTATCTTTTGGTTGTAGCATTTAATCCATTTACATTGAAGGTAATCATCGATATGTATGTTCCTATTACCATTTTCTTAATTGTTTTGGGTTTGTTATTGTAGGTGTTTTCCTTCTCCTGTGTTTCCTGCCTAGAGAAGTTCCTTTAGCATTTGTTGTAAAGCTGGTTTGGTGGTGCTGAATTTTCTTAGATTTTGTTTGCCTGTAAAGGTGTTAATTTCTCTGTCGAATCTGAATGAGATCCTTGCTGTGTAGAGTAGTCTTGGCTGTAGGTTTTTCTCTTTCATCACTTTAAATATGTCCTGCCAGTCCCTTCTGGCTTGCAGAGTTTCTGCTGAAAGATCAGCTGTTAACCTTATGGGGATTCCCTGGTATGTTATTTGTTGTTCTTCCCTTGCTGCTTTTAACAGTTTTCCTTTGTGTTTAAGTTTTGATAGTTTAATATGTGTCTTGGCATGTTTCTCCTTGGATTTATCCTGTATGGGACTCTCTGTGCTTCCTGGTCTTGATTGACTATTTCCTTTACCATATTAGGGAAGCTTTCAATTATAATCTCTTCAAATATTTTCTCAATCCCTTTCTTTTTCTCTTCTTCTTCTGGGACCCGTATAATTTGAATGTTGGTTTGTTTAATGTTGTCCCAGAAGTCTCTGAGACTGTCCTCAATTCATTTCGTTCTTTTTTCTTTATTTTGCTCTGCAGTAGGTATTTCCACTATTTTATCTCCCAGGTCATTCTTCTGCCTCTGTTATTCTGCTATTGATTCCTTCTAGAGCATTTTAAATTTCACTTATTGTGTTCATCATTGTTTGTTTGCTCTTTAGTTCTTATAGGTGCTTGTTAAACATTTCTTGTATTTTCTCCATTCTATTTCCAAGATTTTGGATCATGTTTACTATCATTATTCTGAATTCCTTTTCACATAGACTGCCTACTTCCTCCTCATTTGTTTGGTCTGTTGGGTTTTTACCTTGCTCCTTCATCTGCTGTGTGTTTCTCTGTCTTCTCAGTTTGCTTAACTTGCTATGTTTGGGATCTCCTTTCCGCAGGCTGCAGGTTCGTAGTTCTCATTGTTTTTGGTGTCTGCCCCTAGTGGCTAACGTTGGTTTAGTGGGTTGTGTAGGCTTCCTGGTGGCGCGTACTAGTGCCTGTGTTCTGGTGGATGAGGCTGCATCTTGTCTTTCTGGTGGGCAGGTCCACGTCCAGTGGTATGTTTTGGGGTGTCTGTGACATTATTATGACTTTATGCAGCCTCTCTGCAAATGGGTGTGGTTGTGTTAGTGTGTTGCCAGTTGTTTGGCATAGGTTGTCCGGCACTGTAGCTTTCTGGTTGTTGCGTGGAGCTGTGTCTTGGCATTGAGATGGAAATCTCTGGCAGGTTTTCGCCGTTTAGTATTACATGGAGCTGGGAGGTCTCTCGTGGGCCAGTTTCCTGAACTCAGCTCTCCCACCTCAGAGGCACAGGCCTGATGCCTGGCCAGAGCACCAAGACCCTGTCATCCACATGGCTCAGAATAAAAGGGAGAAAAAAAGAAAGAAAGACAAAATAAAATAAGATAACGTTATTAAAATAAAAATATAAAAATTTGAAAAGTAATTAAAAAAAGAAAGAAGGAAGAGAGCAACCAGACCAAAAAACAAATCCACCAACGATAACAAGTGCTAAAAAGTATACTAAAAAAAACCCCTCAAACCAAAAAAACAGTTAGACAGAACTCTAGGAAAAATGGTAAAAGCAAAGCTATACAGAGAAAATCACACACAGAAGCATACACATACACACTCAGAAAAACAGAAAAAGGAAAAAAATATATATATCATTGCTCCCAAAGTCCACCGCCTCAATTTGGGATTATTCGTTGTCTATTCAGGTATTCTAGAGATGCAGGGTACATCAAGTTGATTGTGGAAGTGTAATCCACTGCTCCTGAGGCTGCTGGGAGAGATTTCCCTTTCTCTTCTTTGTTCGCACAGCTCCTGGGGTTCAGCTTTGGATTTGGCACTGTCTCTGTGTGTAGGTCGCCTGAGGGCATCTGTTCCCGTCCGGACAGGACGGGGGTAAAGGAACAGATGATTAGGGGGCTCTGGCTCACTCAGGCCCGGGGGAGGGAGGGGTACGGATGCGGGGCGAGCCTGCGGTGGCAGAGGCTGGCATGACGTTTGAACAGCCTGAGGTGTGTTGTGTGTTCTCCTGGGGAAGTTGTCCATGGAACACGGGACGCTGCCAGTGGCGAGCTGCATAGGCTCCTGGGAGGGGAGGTGTGCGTAGTGATGTGTGCGTGCACACAGGCTTCTTGGTGGCGGCAGCAGCAGCCTTAGTGTCTCATTCCCGTCTCTGGGGTCCGTGCTGATAGCCGAGTCTCGTGTCCAATCTCTGGAGCTCATTTAGGTGGTGTTCTGAATCCCCTCTCCTCGCTCACAATGAAACAAAGAGGCAAGAAAAAGTCTCTTGCCTCTTCAATAGGTCCAGACTTTTCCCCTGACTCTCTCCCAGCTAGCTGTGGTGCACTAGGCCCCTTCAGGCTGTCTTTATGCAGCCAACCCCAGTCCTCTCCCTGGGATCTGACCTCTGAAGCCCGAGCCTCAGCTCCCAGCCCCCACCTGCCCCGGTGGGTGAGCAGACAAGCCTCTCGGGCTGGTGAGTGCTGGTCGGCACTGATCCTCTGTGCACGAATCTCTCTGCTTTGCCCTCTGCACCCCTGTTGCTACGCTCTATTCCGTGGTCCCGAAGCTTCCCCCCTCCACCACCCGCAGTCTCTGCCTGCGAAGGGGCTTCCTAGTGTGTGGAAACATTTCCTCCTTCACAGCTTCCTCCCACTGGTGCAGGTCCCATCCCTATTCTTTTGTCTCTGTTATTTTCTTTTTTCTTTTGCCCTACCCAGGTATGTGGGGAGTTTCTTGCCTTTTGGGAGGTCTGAGGTCTTCTGCCAGCGTTCAGTAGGTATTCTGTAGGAGTTGTTCCACATGTAGATGTATTTCTGATGTATTTGTGGGGAGGAAGGTGATCTCCACTTTTTTTTGTTTTTTTTTCTTTATTTAAACAAAGTCCCCAAAATTATAATCATCCTCATCAGTTCACTCAGTCTCATGTAATTAATTTTTTTTCATCTTGATCTTTTGTTAGCAATTTTATGAATTCATCAGTTTTCCATTAGAGTTCTGAAAATGCTTATTCATTCAGTTCAGCAGTACAGTCAGTTACCATAATCCTGTACTTGTCAGAGTCTTTTCCATGAATTCCTTGAAGATGAAACCCTTTTATAGGAACATTTTTGCAAAAGCATCAGAGTACACCCAGAACTGTCTGTAAATGACAAAAGACTTAGAAATGACCACGGTTAAAGATTTGATGAAAGTTCATAATAATGCAATTGACAAGGAAATTTGGTTGTTTCTGAGATATACATTTTAACGTAATAACTAGAATTATGACATAACATTATACCAGAATATATAAGATTTTTAGAAATTTCATGTAATGTCTGAAACATTTATATTAACATATTTCCATACAAATAACCCAAAGAAAGTTTACTATTAATTTTTCTTTTTTTTAATTTTTGAATTGTATTTACTTTTTTATACGGTAGGTTCTTATTAGTTATCAATTTTATACACATAACTGTATACATGTCAGTCCCAATCGCCCAATTCATCACACCATCCCCACCCCACCACGGCTTTCCCCCCGTGGTGTCCATAGGTTTGTTCTCTACATCTGTGTCTCAACTTCTGCCCTGCAAACCGGTTCATCTGTACCATATTTCTAGGTTCCACATACATGTATTAATATATGATATTTATTTTTCTCTTTCTGACTTACTTCACTGTGTATGACAGTATCTAGATCCATCCATGTCTCAAAAAATGACCCAATTTCGTTCCTTGTTATGGCTGAGTAATATTCCATTGTATATATGGAATATATATTCCACAACTTCTTTATCCATTAGGCTGTCGATGGGCATTTAGGTTGCTTCCATGACCTGATATTGTAAATAGTGCTGCAGTGAACATTTGGGTGCACGTGTCTTTTTGAACTATTGTTTTCTCTGGGTATATGCCCAGTAGTGGGATTGCTGGGTCACATGGTAATTCTGTTTTTAGTTTTTTAATGAACCTCCGTGCCATTCTCCATAGTGGTTATATCAATTTACATTCCCACCAACAGTGCATGACGGTTCCCTTTTCTCCACACCCTCTCCAGCAATTGTTGTTTGTCGATTTTCTGATGATGCCCATTCTAACTGGTGTGAGGTGATAGCTCATTGTAGTTTTGATTTGCATTTCTTTAATAATTAGTGATGTTGAGCAGCTTTTCATGTGCTTCTTGGCCACCTGTATGTCTTCTTTGGAGAAATGTCTATTTAGGTCTTCTGCCCATTTTTTGATTGGGTTGTTTGTTTCTTTAATATTGAGCTGCATGAGCTGTTTATATATTTTGGAGATTAATCCTTTTTCCATTGATTCATTTGCAAATATTTTCTCCCTTTCTGAGGGTTGTCTTTTCATCTTGTTTATGGTTTCCTTTGCCGTGCAAAAGCTTTGAAGTTTCATTAGGTCCCATTTGTTTATTTTTGTTTTTATTTCCATTACTCTAGGAGGTAGATCAAAAAAGATCTTGCTGTGATTTATGTCAAAGAGTCTTCTCCCTATGTTTTCCTCTAAGAGTTTTACAGTATCTGGTCTTACATTTAGGTCTCTAATCCATTTTGAGTTTATTTTTGTGTTTGGTGTTAGTAAGTGTTCTAATTTCATTCTTTTATGTGTAGCTGTCCAGTTTTCCCAGCACCACTTATTGAAGAGACTGTCTTTTCTCCATTGTATATCCTTGCCTCTTTTGTCATAGATTAGTTGACCATAGGTGCGTAGGTTTATCTCTGGCCTTTGTATCCTGTTCCATTGATCTATGTTTCTGCTTTTGTGCCAGTATCATATTGTCTTGATTACTGTAGCTTTGTAATATAGTCTAAAGTCAGGGAGTCTGATTCCTCCAGCTCCGTTGTTTTCCCTCAAGACTGCTATGGCTATTTGGGGTCTTTTGTGTCTCCATACAAATTTTAAGATGATTTATTCTAGTTCCGTAAAAAATGCCATTGGTCATTTGATAGGGATTACATTGATTCTGTAGATTGCTTTGGGTAGTATAGTCATTTTCACAGTATTGATTCTTCCAATCCAAGAACATGATATATCTCTCCATCTGTTGGTGGCATCTTTAATTTCTTTTGTCAGTGTCTTACAGTTTCCTGGGTATGGGTCTTTTGTCTTCCTAGGTATTTTATTCTTTTGTTGCAATGGTAAATGGGAGTGTTTCCTTAATTTCTCCTTCAGATTTTTCATCATTAGTGTACAGAAATGCAAGAGATTTCTGTGCATTAATTTTGTATCCTGCAACTTTAGCAAATTCATTGATTAGCTCTAGTAGTTTTATGGTGGCATCTTTAGGGTTTTCCATGTATAGAATCATGTTATCTACAAACAGTGACAGTTTTACTTCTTCTTTTCCAATTTGTATTCTTTTTATTTCTTTTTCTTCTCTGATTGCCATGACTAGGACTTCCAAAACTGTTGAATAATAGTGGTGAGAGTGGACATCCTTGTCTTGTTCCTGATCTTAGAGGAAATGCTTTCAGTTTTTCACCATTGAGAATGATGTTTGCTGTGGGTTTGTTGTCTATTGCCTTGTATTATGTTGAGGTAGGTTCCCTCTGTGCCCACTTTCTGGAGAGTTTTTATCATAAATGGGTGTTGAATTTTGTCAAAAGCTTTTTCTGCATCTATTGAGATGATCATATGGTTTTTCTCTTCAATTTGTTAGTGTGTTGTATCACATTGATTGATTTGCATATATTGAAGAATCCTTGCATCCCTGGGATAAATCCCACTTGATCATGGTGTATGATCCTTTTAATGTGTTGTTGGATTCTGTTTGCTAGTATTTTGTTGAGGATTTTTGCATCTATATTCATCAGTGATATTGGTCTGTAATTTCGTTTTTTTTTAGTATCTTTGTCTGGTTTTGGTATCAGGGTGATGGTGGCCTCGTAGAATGAGTTTGGGAGTGTTCCTTCGTCTGCAGTTTTTTGGAAGAGTTTGAGAAGGACGGGTGTTAGCTCTTTTCTAAATGTTTGATAGAATTCACCTGTGAAGCCATCTGGTCCTGATCTGGTCCTGGTCGATTTCCTCTTTTATAGCTGTTAGCAGTTGCCTTATATATTGAGGTGCTCCTATGTTGGGTGCATATATATTTATAATTGTTATATCACCTTCTTGGATTGATCCCTTGATCATTATGTAGTGTCCTTCCTTGTCTCTTGTAACATTTTTTATTTTAAAGTCTGTTTTATTTAATATGAGTATTGCTACTACAGCTTTCTTTTGATTTCCATTTGCATGGAATATCTTTTTCCATCCCCTCACTTTCAGACTGTATGTGTCCCTAGGTCTGAAGTGGGTCTCTTGTAGACAGCATATATATGGGTCTTGTTTTTGTATCCATTCAGCAAGCCTGTGTCTTTTGGTTGGAGAATTTAATCCATTTATGTTTAAGGTGATTATGGACATGTATGTTCCTATGACCATTTTGTTAATTGTTTTGGGTTTGTTTTTGTAGGTCCTTTTATTCTCTTGTGTTTCCCACTTAGAGAAGTTCCTTTAGCATTTCTTGTAGAGCTGGTTTGGTGGTGCTGAATTCTCTTAGCTTTTGCTTGTATGTAAAGCTTTTGGTTTCTGCATCGAATCTGAATGAAATACTTGCAGCATAGAGTAATCTTGGTTGTAGGTTCTTCCCTTTCATCACTTTAAGTATATCATGCCACTCGCTTCTGGCTTTTAGAGTTTCTGTTGAGAAATCAGCCGTTAACCTTATGGGAGTTCCCTTGTATATTGTTTGTCATTTTTCCCTTGCTGCTTTGAATAATTTTTCTTTGTCTTTAATTTTTCCAATTTGATTACTGTATGTCTCAGTGTGTTTTTCCTTGGGTTTATCCTGTATGGGACTCTCTGCGTTTCCTGGACTTGGGTGGCTATTTCCTTTCCCATGTTAGAGAAGTTTTCGACTATAATCTGTTCACATATTTTCTCGGGTCCTTTCTCTCTCTGTTCCTCTTCTGGGCCCCCTATAATGTGAATGTTGTTGCGTTTAATGTTGTCCCACAGGTCTCTTAGGCTGTCTTCATTTCTTTTCATTATTTTCTCTTTATTCTGTTCTGTAGCAGTGAATTCCACCATTCTGTCTTCCAAGTCACTTATCCGTTCTTCTGCCTCAGTTATTCTGCTATTGATTCCTTCTGTTGTAGTTTTCATTTCAGTTATTGTATTGTTCATCTCTGTTTGTTTGTTCTTTAATTCTTCTAGGTCTTTGTTAAACATTTCTTGCATCTTCTCGATCTTTGCCTCCATTCTTATTCCGAGGTCCTGGATCATCTTCACTCTCATTATTCTGAATTCTTTTTCTGGAAAGTTGCCTATCTCCACTGCATTTAGTTGTTTTTCTATGGTTTTATCTTGTTCCTTCATCTGGTACATAACCCTCTGCCTTTTCATCTTGTCTATCTTTCTGTGAACATGGTTTTTGTTCCACAGGCTGCAGGATTGTAGTTTTTTTTTGCCTCTGCTGTCTGCCCTCTGGTGGATGAGGCTATTTAAGAGGCTTGTATAAGTTTCCTTATGGGAGGGACTGGTGGTGGGTAGTGCTGGCTGTTGCTCTGGTGAGCAGAGCTCAGTAAAACTTTAATCTGCTTGACTGCTGATGGGTGGGGCTTGGTTCCCTCCTTGTTGGTTGTTTGGCCTGAGGCAGCACAACACTGGAACCTACCTGGGCTGTTTGGTGGGGCCAATGACAGACTCCGGGAGTTCTCACGCCAAGGAGCACCCCCAGGACCTCGGACATCAGTGTCCTCATCCCCACGGTGAGACACAGCCACACCCCGCCTCCGCAGGAGACCCTCCAACACTAGAAAGTAGGTCTGGCTCAGTCTCCCCTGGGGTCACTGCACCTTCCCCTGGGTCCCGATGCTCACACTACTTTCTGTGTGCCCTCCAAGAGTGGACTCTCTGTTTCTCCCAGTTCTGTTGAAATTCTGCAGTGAAATCCCACTAGGCTTCAAAGTCTGATTCTCTAGGAATTCCTCTTCCCATTGCTGGACCCCCAGGTTGGGAAGCCTGACGTGGGGCTCAGAACCTTCACTCCAGTGGGTGGACTTCTGTGGTCTAAGTGTTCTCCAGTCTGTTTGTCACCCACCCAGCAGTTACGGGATTTGATTTTACTGTGATTGCGCTCCTCCTGCCGTCTCATTGTGGCTTCTCCTTTGTCTTTGTTTGTGGGGTACCCTTTCTGGTGAGCTCCAGTGTCCTCCTGTCAATGATTGTCCAGAAGCTAGCCGTGACTCTGGCGTTCTCACGAGAGGGAGTGAGAGCACGTCCTTTTCTCTGCCATCTTGGTTCGTTATTAATTTCCACTTCTTACTCTTCCAGCATGTTGAAGCTCCTCCCCCATACATTTTTGTATGAGTTGTGCATATCACAAAGGTGCCACACCTAAGGTGATACCATTAATATCATAGACATAGTAGATTTGCGTATTTATTATAACATCTGTCCGGCAGGTTTAGTCTGTACAAAGGTACTGAAATAGTTAATAATGGCCCTAATATAGTTGATTACCATTGTTATGTCTATGGTATTAGATTTCCCAAGGAGAGAGTGTTAAGAGAGAGGCATGAAAGGCCTAGGGTAGCTCTTTAAGGATCAAAAACAACATTTAAGGAAGAAGTGGAAACTGCAAAGGAGACTGAAAGATTGTGGTCAGAGAAGTAGGAGGAAAACCAGTTGCTTATGCTATTTTGAAGGCCAAGGAAAGAGCATAATAAGAAGGGCAGAATGGTAAACTATGTCAAATGGTGGTGAGAAATCAGGCAACCTAAGGACCAAGAACTGTCTCTGGATTAGGAGCCAGGACATTGTTGGTTACCTTGGGAATAGAAATAGTGAAGGAAATCTGGCTGTCATGGATGGAGAAGTGAATAGAAGATGATATTTGATTGTGAAAAGATGAGGTGGCATGGTAACTGGAGGGAGATACAGAATTGAGAGGAGTTTCCCCCTTTTACTAGAGGCAGCAGAGTCATGAATGTATTTAAATGCTGAATATAAGAAGCCAGCAGAAAGGTCAGGTTCCAGGAGTGGAGTGGTGGTGATTGATAGAACAAGGTCTCTTGGACGTTTGGGAGAAAATCGGATGGGACATGGGGCCTCCTCACATCTCCATTGTCACACATGTACTACTTAACAGTGTCCTTCTGGAGGCTACTTCTCTTACAGGGCAGGAATTTCAGGCCAAGTAAGTGGAAAAAATTATTTTGAGAGACAGAATCTTGTGGCCTCAAATTACACACTGTAGATGGTCATCTACTCTGTGTATCATTAGTCTTAACCAGCTGTTGTCCAATTTACAAGCGCCTTTACCTTCATTAGCTCTGCTCTCTGTGTGTCAATAACATAACTTTTTCGTTGATTTCAAGCTACAGGTACCTTCTAAAGCTGCAAGTTTTTATAAGTTATCTAAGTTCTCTTGAGATTTCATTGCACACTGTTACTTTCTGCCACTATTTGGTTCCTAGAACCATAAATAAAATAATACCTGGTTTCTACTTTCCAAGTACCCATAGGATCTGAATCTAGATGTCTCATGTCCCATCCATCTAATGTATTATTTCAGTCATTCTCAGACCTATGTCCTTCAAAGTATCAAAATGACATATTATCTTTCTTCCTAACATCAAAAAATATTTTCTCCTTAGTCATTTTATAGCTTGTATAACTTTCAGGATATATAATTGTTTAAAGTTCCTTTCTACATGCTGAGGGGTTTATGTGTGTAGGGCAGATTCTCCATAATTCACACATTTGGAATCTCCATAATTTCTTTTAGACCTTTTGGGTGCTATTTATGGAACTAGAGTTTATTGTTATTATATGAATCCATTATTCTTTAATCTATTTGAAAGAAACAATGCAGTGTGTATGAATTAAAATTTCATCATGATAGTCTTAGTAGAATAAAAAAGCATAGTTTAAACGGTGGAAGAAACTGACTCTGAGAACAGAAAGAGTTTGTCTCAGAGGTCATTTTAAGAATGATGAGACTGAAGTCAAGAAAGATTGATGACATTGGCTGGGTCACTCAGTAGGTTGTCAGCAGCATTGAATTAGAATTGAATTCAGATCTTCTGACTCTTAGTTAGAACTGCACTTTTTGTCATGATACTTAGAAAGAAATGTTATTTCTAAAATATGCCAGTATAATCAATTTAAAAGTAAAAAAATATAAATAGTATACACACATTTTTGGCTACATAATACCTATGAATAGGTTAACTAACCTTTTTTCCCATCGAATTTTTTTGTTCTAGGCTAATAAACAAACCAGTGACTTGCTGTCAGTTGATAAGATAGAAACTAAAAGTCATAAATTTCTTTTGAGAAGGCTTTCAGGGTAATTAACAAAATACTTCCGGCTCCCCTGAAGTTTCACTCTATCCAATGATTTGTAATTTCTTTCATTTCACTGAAACAATATGATGTGCTATAATAAGAATTCAGTCTGTTGTGATATTATTGCCTAGGAATATTCATCAGACTCATAAACTTAGACATGATTAGGTCTGTCCTCTTCAGAGCTTTTCAGACTCCATTTTCCCATTAACTCATCCCTGTTGTGACATTTATGCCTTAGAAATGCCTTTTTATTTCCATAGACTTAAGACAGCTGTTTGTATTATTCATCCCACGATGCCATTTATTTCATGAGCAGAAATCATGACCTTTGTTTTGTGACATCTCTTCTGTTATTTTGGTTTGTTCATGAGACTGAGTCATTGGAATCCTGAGGGCAGTGTGAGGTGGGCAGCCTTGGTTTTGTGGACCCTGATTTGCCCTTTGGTGGGCATCCATTCACACATGGTTTTATTCAAATCCCTTTTACCACAATAACCTTGAAAATCTTAATTTTACGGTATATCCTTTAGAAAGAGGAAGCATCTAGCAATTTCAAGTCTGTACAGTGGTGATGAGGGAAGAGAAATAGGAAATTGCATTTTTCATTTGCCTTCTTTTGTTGTGATGCAGTGTAACTGTATCTGAATTTCTCAAAAATAATGCTTGCTAAAAGTTTTGAAATAGTGTAGAAATTCAGAGTGAAAGCAATAGAAATTTGTGCAAAATAGAAGCGTGCATTTTTTAAAAGCAAATTCAATAGGGAAATTTTTGTGTTGGTTGTGGTCACTCAAAACAATCATTTGAATCTCTTGACCCAAAAAGCATTTCTTATTATTGCTGATGTGTTTATCATTGACATGATGGAGTCAGGCTGGTATTAGTCTTTAGCCATTTTATTAAAGGATGGCAGATGCATTGTGGAGTGGGAGAAGTAGAGCTGGTCCTAGAGAAGTAACAGGTGATTTTAAATTTCTTCTGCTTTTCAGAGAATCCAGTTTCTCCCTCATCTTACACTTACTTTTGTGCTGGCTTGTTAAAGTTGCAAAAATTAGAACTTACGTGAGGGCTTTCCTGGTGGCGCAGTGGTTGAGAGTCCGCCTGCCGATGCAGGGGACACGGGTTCGTGACCTGGTCCAGGAAGATCCCACGTGCCACGGAGCGGCTGGGCCCGTGAGCCATGGCCGCTGAGCCTGCGCGTCCGGAGCCTGTGCTCTGCAACAGGAGAGGCCACAACAGTGAGAGGCCCGCGTACCGCAAACAAAACAAAACAAACTTACTTGACTACCTTGCAGTCGAAGTGGATATTGTGTCTTTGTTTTATTCACTATTGTTATCATTGTACTGAATACAGTGGAACATAGTAGGTGGCGCATAAATGTTTGTTGAATGAGTAAATGAATTCTTTTGAACATTGATTTACAATCATTAAACAATCTTCTTTATGATCTCTCTCTCAGAAATAAACCATAAGCCAAGTTCAGTTAGCTGAATAGAGAAGGTCATTACTTGTAGTTTTTCTGGGTTAATAAAATAAAGGCTTATAATTATTTGTCCCTGATTCTTACAGTTACTTAACTTTCAGGAGAACCACTGAACTGAATGTTTTAGCTTTTTGTTTTTAAAAAAGGTATTAGCTGTAGGAATGGGTTTATACAGATACATGCCCATTTTCCTTTTTCTTTTAAATATAGTTGTAAAATCAAGAAATCCAACCATCCCTTTTTATTTTTCACTGATTAATACGCAGAGCGTTCAATTTTCTAACAAACTATTGAGAGTTCAAGGTTCTCTTACTCTTATGTCCTACTGACACCCAAATTGTCTCCACTTATTTTGATTTAAAATAACTATGATCATGATAACAATGATTTAATAAAATAATAAGTGCCCTCATATACCAAAGTCAACAGCATTTATGTTGTTGTTAACAGTCTGTATTTGAAATGAAACAAAATTATTCTAAAGTGTACTTGAATATACCTTAAAAATTTAGTTGCTATTAGAAGGTTAATATTCTTAGCACATAAAAAATGTATTATAAAATTGTAGGGTTATATTCTTTTTTTTAAGTCTAAGTTTCCTTTGTTTTATTTATTTACTATTTATTTTTATTATTTTTGGCTGCATTGGGTCTTTGTTGCTGCATACGGGCTTTCTCTAGTTGCAGTGAGTGGGAGCTACTCTTTATTGCGGTGCGCATGCTTCTCATTGTGGTGGCTTCTCTTGTTGCGGAGCATGGGTTCTAGGTGTGCGGGCTTCGGTAGTTGTGGCTCGCGGGCTGTAGAGCGCAGGCTCAGTAGTTGTAGTGCAAGGGCTTAGTTGCTCTGCGGCATGTGGGATCTTCCCGGACCAGGGATCGAACCCATGTCCCTTGCATTGGCAGGCAGATTCTTAACCACTGTGCCACCAGGGAAGTCCAAGGTTATATTCTTTTTTTTTTTTTGCGGTACGCGGGCCTCTCACTGTTGTGGCCTCTCTCGCTGCAGAGAACAGGCTCCGGACGCACAGGCTCATGGTCCCAGCCGCTCCACGGCATGTGGGATCTTCCCGGACCCGGGGCACGAACCCATGTCCCCTGCATCAGCAGGTGGACTCTCAACCACTGCACCACCAGGGAAGCGCCAGGGTCGTATTCTTAATGGCGTTTCAAAGAGATTTTTCAATCATGTCATTTGAATCATCTGGTAAAAATTGGGTTACTCTAGAATATATTTTACAATTTATTTTAATTATTGGGGAAAAATACTGATATTAAAACAATATTTATTTATACTTGATAAGCCTAACTCTTGTTCTTAGTGATGTAAAATGCATCTGTGTGCCTTATTCCACTATAGCTTAATTGATATCTAAATGATGCTGTTTTTGTAGTCATGATGTGATTATTAAAATCTAAGTCCTTATTGAATAATAGATTAAGAGATATCCTTTATTAACACAGTGTGACCACCCCTGAATATTGTCCAACGTAAAGAATGTTCCAACATAAAAATGTCTTTAAAAATTTGAACATGTTGGGGCTTCCCTGGTGGTGCAGTGGTTGAGAGTCCGCCTGCTGATGCAGGGGACACGGGTTTGTGCCCTGGTCTACGAGGGTCCCACATGCTGCGGAGTGGCTGGGCCCGTGAGCCATGGCTGCTGAGCCTGCACGTCCGGAGCCTGTGCTCCGCAACAGGAGAGGCCACAACAGAGAGAGGCCCACGTACTGCAAAAAAAAAAAAAATTTTTGAACATGTACCTTCAATATTGCCTAGCATGTTAATGTTAAAATTGCAGAGCTGTTGTAAATAAAACGTCACATAGCCTTTCGGATTGTGTAGGACATTTGTCTGAAACTGTTCACAAGGAAGCCAAGTGAGGAAGTATGATAGTTCAGAATTCATCACCACGAATGAAAACTTTAAAGTTCATTTGCCATTAAAAGATTAGTAGCATATTTATTTACAAAGGAGAGGGCAAGATTATCTAGATTTTGATTATAGATTCTCTCTCTCTTTCTCTCTGCCTGTTTTGGAAATAATATTTGAGTTAACCTCTCAACTGGGACAAGGCAAAAATATTTCTAATTTAAAAATTTCCAAAATTACCATTTCTGCTCTTCTGTCCTTATATGCAAATAATATTTCTACCTTTTAAGTATTTAGTTATCACCTAGTAGTAAGCTAGGGTACTTTGTGGGGGTGGAAAATAGGTAGATGACAAGACCCACGAGCTTACAATCTTACTAGAGAAATCTGAAGCAGTTAGAGAACGGCATCATATCATGTAAAACCACACACAGATCACATATAACCTAGGCCTTGGAGAACTGAGAAGTTAACGTGGGTCAAAGTGATCAAAGATGGAACTTGAGTGGGCCTGTGGATTGGGTTGGATAGCTTGGGGAGAAAGAGAAGTGTGTGCCTATATATTGGAGGAGGTGTGTGTGTGTCTGTGTGCGTATGTTTATATGGTATTGATAAGGAATGGAAAACAGAAAAGAAAAAGAGAAGAATATGGATAAATGACAACAGTGCTATATCATAAAATGTCTTATAATGGGGTTTGAACTTGGTCTTATGTATACAATAGAGAGACATTGAAAGTTCTTTAAAGTAAGGTCAAATTCTCAACTGCTTAAAATATTAGCCCCGTCCTTTTTTCCTATTACTTTCAAACTTTTCTAACTTTCCTACAGATGAAGATTTTTTCCCCTAGTATCACTAGTTCACATCACTGGAACAATTTTATCATTCTCTATCATTTCTTAACTGCCTTCTGTTTGGTGATTATGTACATATGTCCTGCTACATCTTGTTTCTGCTACTAATAGTGAAATGTACTTAACTATATTTTTCTGTCTTCTGTCATAAATATCTAAGGAGAAAGTTGGGTCTGGTATTTTCTTTATAGTTCTGCCTGTTCATTATAATGAACACTCTATAATTGATAATGATTATCAATATAAGTATAGTTTTAGTTGACTAAAAATAGAATAATTCTTGGTTGAATAGTTATGAGGATCTATTTTATCATGTACATAAAATTTAAGCTGCTCTTAAAATTATAACAGAGAGCACATATTCCTCAGCTAAAGTTAATATAGTAAGAACTGTCTTTCTCTCATACTGTTTTTCTTCCTAAAAATGATAGTTTTTCATGCCCATGATGGAAATACAAAGCAGTGGGGCTCTGGCACTGCAGAAAATGCTCAAGGCCTTCTAGGCATAACAAATAATAGCACCACAGAGAAGAATACAGGTTCTTTCTGCATCAGGGAACTGAGTGGCATCATATCTAAAAGCACTGATGCAATAATTGTACAGAATTCCTAGTGCAGGTTGGGTGTATAAGGGCCATGTAAAAATGGGAACATTTGTTTCCCTGAATTATGAATTTTAGCATGCATGAATATTTTCCCATGCTACCCACCAAATTCTTTATTAGTAGCTAAAAAGTTACTACCATAATAAGAATATTTTTTCCTAGTTCATTCTCTTAAAAGTCAAGCCGCTAGACTCAAAATATATAAAAATGATGTATAACTAAATCATTTTGTTGCTGAAAATCAGAAATTGTAAATTTAAATGCACAGTTAATTATAGCCATTTAAATGTAAGCCTAGAGTGTGATTAAAAATAATAGCAAAACACTTTTGTACTGGGTTGAATTTAAAAGCCAGTGTTTTTATGCATGTAAAGCATAGCAAAAACAACTACAAAGAGAAAACTAGATTTGTGTTCATTTCACAAGTCTTTAAGACTAAAACCTTAGCCATACTAGATTCAATTAAAAGGTTTTTAAAGCGTACAGTACAACTCGTTGTACACAGTAGATGCTTATTAAGTAAGCATGTTCAGAGATGGATCATTCTGAATTGCAAACTGTGGTGGCATACTAAAATGTCTTCCTAAATTTTAAGTTTCATATATTTGAAACAGGAACTTGAAACAAATGTAGTGGCCTCTAAAAGAAATCTATGAATTATTTATAATTGAGAATAGAACATAAAAAGGAATAACAGGGCACAGATATCCATAATTTGATCATTCGAAATGGAAGCAGAGCATCAAGTCTGTCTGATTAAAATTAAAAGTGCTATTATGGGAGACCTTAAAGATGGCAGAGGAGTAAGACATGGAGATCACCTTCCTCCCCACAAATAGATAAAAAACATGTCTACATGTGGAACAACTCCTACAGAACACCTACTGAATGCTGGCAGAAGACCTCAGACTTCCCAAAAGGCAAGAAACTCCCCGTGTACCTGGGTAGGGCAAAAGAAAAAAGAAAAAAACAGAGATAAAAGAATAGGGATGGGACCTGCACCTCTGGGAGGGAGCTGTGAAGGAGGAAAGGTTTCCATACACTAGGAAGCCCCTTCACTGGCAGGGATGGGGGTGGGTGGGGGGAAAGCTTCAGAGCCACAGAGGAGAGCACAAAGGGCAAAGGGGAGAGATTCCCGCACAGAGAATTGGTGCCGACCAGCACTCACAAACCTGAGACTCTTGTCTGCTCACCTGCTGGGGCGGGTGGGGGCTGGGAGCTGAGGCTCGGGCTTCGGAGGTCAGACCCCAGGGAGAGGACTGGGGTTGGCTGCGTGAACACGGCCTGAAGGGGGCTAGTGCACCACAGCTAGCTGGGAGGGAGTCAGGGACAAAGTCTGGAGCTGTTGAAGAGGCAAGAGACAATTGTTTCAGGGTGTGCTAGGAGAGGGATTCCTACTCCGTGCTCCCACAGAAGGCAGAGCACCTCCTAAGCAAGCTCCAGAGATGGGCATAAGCCATGGTTATCAGCTCAGACCCCAGAGACGGGCATGAAACACTAATGCTGACGCCGCTCCCTCCAAGAATCCTGTGTGCAAGCACAGGTCACTACCCACACCCTCCCAGGAGCCTGTGCAGTACACCACTGCCAGGGTCCTGAGATCCAGGGACAACTTCCCTGGGAGAACACACGGCGTGCCTCAGGCTGTTGCAGTGTCACGCTGGCCTCTGCCGCAGCAGGCTTGCCCCACATTCCAATTATGACTACCATACCCTTCACTCTTCATGGCCTGAGTGAGCAAGAGAGCCCTAATCAGCTGCTTCTTTAACCCCGTCCTGTCTGGGCAGGAACGGAAGCCTGTGGGCAACCTACACACAGAGGCGGGGCCAAAACCAAAGCTGAACCCCAGGAGCTGTGTGAACCAAGAAGAGAAAGGGAAGTTTTTCTGTGCAGCCTCAGGAGCAGCGGATTAAATCCCCACAATCAACTTGATGAACTCTGCATCTCTGGAATACCGGAATGGACAATAAATGTTCTCAAAATTGATGCAGCGGACATTGAGAGCAACTGTAGACTTGGGGCTTGCTTTCTGTGTCTGATTTGTTTCTGGTTTTTATGTTTATCTTAGTTTAGTTTTTAGTGCTTGTTTTCATTGGTGAATTTGTTTATTGGTCTGGTTACTCTCTTCTTTTTATTTTTAAAAATTTTATTATTTTATAAATTTTTAAATTTATTCTGTTTTGTTCCATTTTTTCTCTTTTTGTGAGTGTATATGTGTATGTTTCTTTGTGTGATTTGTCTGCTTAGATTTTCTTATACCATTTGTCCTAGGGTTCTGATCATTCTTTTTCTTTGCTTTCTTTTTATGAGTGTGTGTGTGTATGTTTCTTTGTGTGATTTTCTCTGTTTAGTTTTGCTTTTACCATTAGGTTTGGGATTCTATCTGTTTTTTTTTTTTTTTTTTTTTTTTACTTTCTTCTTTTTCTTCTGAGCCATGTGGCTGGCAGGGTCTTGGTCTCTGGCTGGGTGTCAGGCCTGAGCCTCCAAGGTGGGAGAGCCGAGTCCAGGACATTGGACCACCAGAGACCTCCTGGCCCCACATTATATCAGTTGGCGAGAGCTCTCCGAGACATCATGTCTCAACACTAAGACCCAGTTCCAGCCAATGGCCAGCAAGCTCCAGTGCTGGACATCCCATACCAAACAACTAGCAAGACAGGAACACAACCCCACCCATTAACAGAGAGACTGCCTAAAGTCATCCTAAGTTCACAGACACCACAAACCATAGCACTGGACATGGCCCTGCCCAACAGAAGGACAAGGTCCAGCCCCACCCACCAGAACACAAGAACAAGTCCCCTCCACCAGGAAGCCTACAAAAGCCCTTGAACCAACCTCACCCACTGGGTGCAGACACCAAAAACAACAGGAACTACGAACCTGCAACCTGTGAATAGGAGACCCCAAACACAGTAAGTTAAACAGAATGAGAAGACAGAGAAATATGTAGCAGATGAAAGAGCAAGGTAAAAACCCACCAGACCAAATAAATGAAGAGGGAATAGGCAGTCTACCTAAAAAAGAATTCAGAGTAATGATAGTAAAGATGATCCAAAATCTTGAAAATAGAATGGAGCAAATAAAAGAAACGTTGTATTTTCTACACCTAGAAGAAGGACCTAGAAGAACTAAAGAGCCTAGAAGAACTAAAGGACCTAGGAGAACTAAACAGCAAAAAAACAATAATGAACAACACAATAAATGAAATTAAAAATTCTCTAGAAGGAATCAATAGCAGAATAACTGACGCAGAAGAACGGATAAGTGACCTGAGAGATAAAATAGTGGAAATACTGCCACAGAGGAGAATAAAGAAAAAAGAATGAAAAGAATTGAGGACAGTCGCAGAGACTTCTGGGAAATATTAAATGCACCAACATTTGAATAATAGGGGCCCCAGAAGAAGAAGAGAGAAAGAAAGGGAATGAGAAAATATTTGAAGAGGTTATAGTTGAAAATTCCCTAACATGGGAAAGGTGTAGCCACCCAAGTCCAAGATGTGCAGAGAGTCTCATACAGGATAATTCCAAGGAGAAACACACCAAGACACATATTAATCAAACTATCAAAAATTAAATACAATGAAAAAATATTAAAAGCAGCAAGGGAAAAACAACAAATAACATACAAGGGAATCAGCATAAGGTTAACAGCTGATCTTTCAGCAGAAGCTCTGCAAGACAGAAGGGAGTGGCAGGACATATTTAAAGTGATGAAAGGGAATAACCTACAACCAAGGTTACTCTACCCAGCAAGGATCATTCAGATTTGACGGAGAAATTAATACCTTTATAGACAAGCATAAGTTAAGAGAATTCAGCACCACCAAACCAGCTTTACAACAAATGCTAAAGGAACTTCTCTAGGCAGGAAACACAAGAGAAGAAAAAGATCTACAAAAACATATCCGAAACAACTAAGAAAATGGTAATAGGAACATACATATTGATAATTACCTTAAATGTGAATGGATTAAATGCTACAACCAAAAGATACAGACTGGCTGAATGGATACAAAAACAAGACCTGGTATATGTTGTCTACAAGAGACCCACTTCAGAACTAGGGACACAGACAGACTGCAAGCGAGGGGATAGAAAAGTATTCCATGCAAATGGAATTCAAAAGAAAGCTGGAGGAGCAGTACTCATATCAGACAAAATAGACTTTAAAATAAAGACTATTACAAGAGCCAAAGAAAACATAATGATCAGGGATCAATCCAAGAAGAAGATATAACAGTTTTAAATATTTATGCACCCAACATAGAAGCACTTCAATACATAAGGCAAATGCTAACAGCCATAAAAGAGGAAAGCGAGAGTAACACACTCATAGTTGAGGACTTTAACACTTTCATCAATGGACACATCATCCAAAATGAAAATAATGAAACACAAGCTTTAAATAGTACATTAAACAAGATGGACTTAATATTTATAGGGCATTCCATCCAAAAACAACAGAATACACTTACTTCTCAAGTGCTTGTAGAACATTCTTCAGAATAGATCATATCTTGGGTCACAAATCAAGCCTTGGTAAATTTAAGAAAATTGAGATCATATCAAGTATCTTTTCTGACCACAATGCTATGAGCCTAGATATCAATTACACGAAAAAATCTGTAAAAAATACAAACACATGGAGGCTAAACAATACACTACTTAATAACCAAGATATCACTGAAGAAATCAAAGAGGAGATCAAAAATACCAAGAAACAAATGACAAGGAAAACACGATGACCCAAAACCTATGGGATGCAGCAAAAGCAGTTCTAAGAAGAAAGTTTATAGCAATACGTTCCTACCTTAAGAAACAAGAAACATCTCAAATACACAACCTAACCTTACACCTAAGGCAATTAGAGAAAGAAAAACAAAAAACCCCAAAGTTAGCAGAAGAAAAGAAATCATAAAGATGAGATCAGAAATAAATGAAAAAGAAATGAGGACAACAATAGCAAAGATCAATAAAACTAAAAGCTGGTTCTTTGAGAAGATAAACAAAATTGATAAGCCATTAGCCAGACTCATCAAGAAAAAAAGGAAGCAGACTCAAATCAACAGAATTAGAAATTAAAAAGGAGAAGTAACAATTGACACTGCAGAAATACGAATGATCATGAGATATTACTACAAGTAACTATATGCCAACAAAATGGACAACCTGAAAGGAATGGACAAGTTCCTAGAAAAGTACAACCTTCCAAGACTGAACCAGGAAGAAATAGAAAATATGAACAGACCAATCACACGCACTGAAATTGAAACTGTGATTAAAAATCTTCCAACAAACAAAAGCCCTGTACCAGAGGGCTTCACAGGTAAATTCTATCAAACATTTAGAGAAGAGCTGACACCCATCTTTCTCAAACTCTTCCAAAATATAGCAGAGGGAGGAACACTCCCAAACTCATTCTATGAGGCCATCACCCTGATACCAACACCTGACAAGATGTCACACAAAAAAAGAAAACTACAGGCCAGTATCACTGGTGAACATAGATGCTGTTCACTGGTGAACATAGATGCTCTTCACTGATGAACGTAGATGCAAAAATCCTCAGCAAAATAGTAGCAAAAAGAATCCAACAGCACATTAAAGGATCATACACCATGATTGGGGGAGTTTATCCCAGGAATGTAAGGATTCTTCAATATATGCAAATCAATCAATCAATATGATACACCATATTAACAAATTGAAGGATAAAAACCATATGATCATCTCAATAGATGCAGAAAAATTTTTTGACAAAATTCAACACCCATTTATGATAAAAACTCTCCAAAAAGTAGGCGTAGAGGGAACCTACCTTAACCTAATAAAGGCCATATATGATAGACCCACAGCCAACATCGTTCTCAATGGTGAAAAACCGAAACTGTTTCCTCTAAGATTAGGAACAATAGAACGGTGTCCACTCTCACCACTATTGTTCAACATAGTTTTGGAAGTTTTAGCCATAGCAATCAGAGGACAAAAAGAAATTAAAAAATCCAAATCATTAAAGAAGAAGTAAAACTGTCACTGTTTGCTGATGACATGGTACTGTACCTATAGAATCCTAAGGATGCTATGAGAAACCTACTTGAGCTAATCAATGAATTTGGTAGAGTAGGAGGATACAAAATTAATGCACAGAAATCTCTTGCATTCCTATACACTGACAATGAAAGATCAGAAGGAGAAACTAAGGAAACACTCCTATTTACCATTGCAACAAAAAGAATAAAATTCCTAGGAATAAACCTACCTAAGGAGGTAAAAGACCTGTACTCAGAAAACTATAAGACACTGATTAAAGAAACTGAAGACGTTACAAACAGATGGAGAGATATACCATGTTCTTGGATTGGAATAATCAACATTGGGAAAATGACTATACTACCCAAAGCAATCTACAGATTCAGTGCAATGCCTATCAAACTACCAATGGCATTTTCCCCAGAACTGGGGCAAAAAATTTTATAAATTGTATGGACACACAAAAGACTCCAAATAGCCAAAGCAATCTTGAGAATGAAAAATGGAGCTGGAGGAATCAGGCCCCCAGACTTCAGACTACATTACAAAGCTACAGTAATCAAGACAGTATGGTACTGGCACAAAAACAGAACTATAGATCAATGGAACAGGATAGAAAGCCCAGAGATAAACCCATGCACATATGGTCACCTTATCTTTGATAAAGGAGGCAAGAATATACAATGGAGAAAAGTCAGCCTCTTCAATAAGTAGTGCCAGGAAAACTGGACAGCTACATGTGAAAGAATGAAATTAGAACACTCTCTAACACCAGACAGAAAAATAAACTCTAAATGGATTAAAGACCTAAATGTAAGGCCAGACACTATAAAACTCTTAAGGAAAACATAGGCAGAACACTCTATGACATCAATCACAGCAAGATCCTTTTTGACCCACCTCTAGAGAAATGGAAATAAAATAAAAAATAAACAAATGTGACCTAATGAAACTTAAAAGCTTTTGCACAGCAAAGGAATCCATAAACAAGATGAAAAGACAACCGTCAGAATGGGAGAAAATATTTGCAAATGAAGCAACTGGCAAAGGATTAATCTCCAAAATATACAAGCAGCTCATGCAGCTCAATATCAAAAAAACAAACAACCCAAGCCAAAAATGGGCAGAAGACCTACATAGACATTTCTCCAAAGAAGATATACAGATTGCCAACAAACACATGAAAGGATGTTGTACATCATTAATCATTAGAGAAATGCAAATCAAAACCACGATGAGGTATCACGTCACACCAGTCAGAATGGCCATCATCAAAAAATCTAGAAACAATAAATGCTGGAGAGTGTGTGGAGAATAAGAAACCCTCTTGTACTGTGGTGAGAATGTAAATTGATACAGCCACTATGGAGAACAGTGTGGAGGTTCCTTAAAAAACTAAAAATAGAATTAACATATGACCCAGCAATCCCACTATTGGGCATATACCCTGAGAAAACCATAATTCAAAAAGAGACATGTATCACAATGTTCAATGCAGCACTGTTTACAATAGCCTCGACATGGAAGCAACCTAAGTGTCCATTGAAAGATCAATGGATAAAGAAGATATGGCACATATATATATATATATATATATATATATATATATATATATACAATGGAATATTATGCAGCCATAAAAAGAAATGAAATTGAGTCATTTGTAGTGAGGTGGATGGGTTTAGAGTCTGTCATACAGAGTGAAGTAAGTCAGAAAGAGAAAAACAAATGCCCTATGCTAACACATATATATGGAATCTAAAAACAAAAAAGAAAGGTTCTGAAGAACCTAGGGACAGAACAGGAATAAAGACGCAGATGTAGAGAATGGACTTGAGGACATGGTGAGGGGGAAGGGTAAGCTGGGACGAAGTGAGAGAGTGGCATGGACATATATACACTACCAAATGTAAAATAGATAGCTAGTGGGCAGCAGCCGCATAGCACAAGGAGATCAGCTTGGTGTGACCACCTAGGGGGGTGGGATAGGGAGGGTGGGAGGGAGATGCAAGAGGGAGGAGATACGGGGATATATGTATATGTATAGCTGATTCGGTTTTGTTATAAAGCAGAAACTAACACACCACTGTAAAGCAATTATACTCCAAGAAAGATATTTTTAAAAAATGTTAAAAAAATAAATAATGTGCTGTTATGAAGTTAGCACATGAATAAAGGAGAAGCCTGGTGAAATAGCATTTTAATATGCTATAGATATTCTCTAGCATTGATATCAACAAGCTGGGATTAGTTTGGACCTACAGCTGCTTGGGTAGGAACATAGTTAGTTGAAATATTGTATGTGAGAATTGGCTCTCAGTGGGCCAGTGTCAGTCGTGGGAAGCTCTGTTAGAAATAACCATGTCATTAATGTCCTGGGGACACAGTTGAACCAGTTGGAGAAACCATAGATTTGTCCAAGCTGGAGGAATTTTAGAGATCAACTACTTTATTATACAATTGAGGGAACTAAGAAGTCAAGTGATTTGACCATGGCCTATAGGCAGTCAGCAGCTCAGTTCCTGACACCCAGGCTGGCACCCTTTTCCACATGGCACAGGACAATTGAATAGAAACTGTATTTACTGAGACCCACACACATGACCAAACTGGAGTAGCGGTATGGCAGTGGCTGTCACTTTAGAAGATGAAATCTCCTTGGTACTGTTACTGGTAAAGTAAGAGATCAAATACAAAGAATGAAGCTGAATTGGGATGGATATAGGGGAGTTCAAATGGGCAAAACATCAGCTTTAGAAAATGCAGTGAAGGATCACCAGGCATGTAAACAATGACTATGAGTTAATAGTCATACAAGTGTGAGGACCATGTGGATGCATGAATGCCAAGTGGGCAGGACTCATGAGGTAATTCTGCCATTATATTCTCAATTAATCATTCCTTTGCTATGTGTAGTTTTGAATGTTATGAATGCTAGAGTTACAGAAGGCTCTGGAGAGATTTCAGAGTAGGGAAATAAGTGTAAGTAGTTGGGACGTGGCTGGGAATGGTGATCCTGAAAGGTGGACTTTAAAGCGAGACTAGGTAACAGATGCCTTGAAAGGATTTTACCCAGCTTACTATAATCATCCCTTTAAAATCTCCACTTTATATAAAATGTGACAAAACTGATTTAGGACTGAAGAATATGAGCTAGATGTAGGTAAAACTCTCCACATGGTATGAGTTGTGTAGTCCGCTTTCAAAATTTGAGTGATGTAATGTGAGCAATGTCCTTCTAAACATTCATTTGAAAGATCAGATGGATTCTTGTTTCTGTGCTAATATGATCCTACATGAAAGTGGAGAGGGCTGTCAGACAACTGACTACTTACTATTCTTTGCTTCCTTTAGTGGAAAAAGGGAGAAAACAGCAAGGTGGAGCTGAAGTCTGAGGGCTGGAGCTCTTTTTTTTTTGGAGCTGTTTCTGCTCAGTCACTTCAGCTCCCATTAATCTCTAACCTTCTTCAGTTATTTTGTTAAAATGAACAATAGCAATAGCAGCGGCAGCATAGCTGATATTCAGTGAATGCTCACTCTGGGCTGCACGCTGTACTAAGTGCTTTACATCCATCTTTTGCCTATTACTGTTGGGTTGGCCAAAAAGTTCGTTCGGGGTTTTCTGTAATATCTTATAGAAAAACCCAAATGAAAATTTTGACCAACCCAATACTTAACTTCTCTGTGATTCAGTTTCTTCATTTGTAAAGTATGGAGAATAATAGCATCTACTTCTTATGTTAATCAGATGAGTTCATATATGAAAAGTGTTTAGAACGGTCTTTAGCAAATAGTAAGTATTTAATTAATAATAGTTATTATTATCTCATTTTTTAATCTTTGAAAGTAGTGGTTGCTACTACTTACTCCCCCATTTACAGATAAGCAAACTGAGACTCAAAGAGTTTAATGAACTTTTTTCAAGATCATATAGATAGTAAGGGACAGAATAAGGACTTAAACTTCCATGTCTTGTGCTTTTTAACCCCTCTGCCATTTTGGTCCTCCCCTTCCAGGCACCTAAGCCCCAGCCACACAACATTAAACTTCTCTGATTAGTACCGGATCCTTATGTTGAACACTTCATGAGCTTTCAAGTCTCTATACAGTTTGCTCATTTTATTATTTCCTTTCTCTGAAATAGCTTTCCTAACTTTGTCAAGTAGATAAAATTAAAATTATCCTTCAAGACTGAGTTCAGCTGCCACCTTTTCTCTCACCTTCCTTCTCCCATCTTCACAGAGTTATCTGTCTTGTCTATGTTTCTTTTACACTTATCTCACATATCTCTCTTTCAGCACTTATCACATTGTCTCATAATTTGTTTGTGTCTCTGCTGCTAAATGGGGAACTATGAGAGAACCAGTAAAAATTAAAATTTATTTAAGATGCTAGACTCTCTTCTAAAGGCTTCATAAGGATGCACTCATTGAGTCCTCTCAATAACATCAGGATGTATGCTGTATTATCCCTTATTTATTGAGGAGGCATAGAAAGGTTAAGTAACTTGTCCAAGATGATATATGCAGTAGCCACACAATAAATGATTGCTGAATTATATTTAAGTAAAAATGCTTACTAAAAATGATCAAAATTTCTTTTTTTCCCTGGAGAAAATGAAATCTCTCAATTCAACATCTTTTAGGATGGAGGAGAAAAGAACAAACTCCTCTTTCATCTAGTCCAATTTTTTTTCTTAAAGCTATGAAAAGAAACAGCTAATTAACTTTAGCTAGTTGAAGCTCAATTATCAATTCAGCTTTAAGGTTTTTAAATAATATAATAACTTTTTCCCGTGCTGTAGTAAATGACTTACTTCCCATTGATCATTATTCCCATGATCTCGAATACCCATATAAGTTAAATGTTATTTTATTATCTGTTCAAAACTTCATAATCCAGGACATGCATTACAGTGTCAATTTTAATACTGTGTCAAGAACCTATAATTTTCCAAACATAAAGAGAAAAAAGGAACTGTTTTCTGCCTCTAAGCCAAGCTTGAGAACCTGTCTTTCTGAGGATGATGAGATCCTATGGCACCAGAAGGAGCTAAGGGACTAGCTGTGAATGCCAGGTGTGATTAATTTCAAACCCCAAACCACCTGTTACTCCTTTAAGATCTTTCTTCACAGTCACTCAGAGGGAAACACACTCTTTTTTACTTTGCTCTGGGGCCTTTCAGGGCTCCAGCCCTTGTATTAACTGCCTAATCTGGTGGGAGGAAAACTAGCTTTAAAAGCCTTTTAATCTAAAGGGTTTGAGCAGTTAATAGACATCATCCTCTTGGCAAAAGGATGTGATATAAAAACTGCTTCTCCATTTTAAAAACAAAGTCTTATTTATATAATCCTTTTATAAAGTTAAAGCCTCTTGGTTTAAATATATTTTTCAGAGCTTGTTACAATGCAGTAAATGGCAAAATGAGTTAGCCAAAACAATCTTTTCTCCATTGCCCCAGTTCTCAATAGCCCTTTAGCTTATTTGACTGCTTCGACTCATGGCAAAAAATAATCCAGTCATTTCCAAATGCTCCCTTAGTTTTAACCACTGTATAGACTAATTATGAACTTGTGCCTCAAAATTGAGCAATTCTATCATTTTAATATGGTATAAAAAAAGTTTGTGAGAGAATTAGGAAAGTCACAGAACACTAGCATACCCAGAGTTAAGAACAAAAGAAAAATGTCAGCAGCAAACAATTATCTTTGTAGACCTTGCAATTTCCATTAAAAACATTTATGAGACTATTAACAAACATGAAAATGATGCATTTTTGCATAGAAAAACAGACTCACGTGATTCTAGAATCGTAAATAACCCATAATTCTGGTAATCATCGGTCTTGTATTTAGCCAGTACTTGAAACACTATTTGTCGTCTTATCTTTTTAATTTTCTTTTTAATATAAAGTTAATATAAGCTGGGGTTTTTGTTTTGCTTTGTTTTAATAACAATATAGTTTATGCTACACGTGGAATAAAGAATGGAACAAAGTAAATTTATCTAATGTAAAGTAAATTTATCTACAGAAGTGAAGGGTTTTGGTTCTGTTTGCAACTGTCCTACAGTAATTCCCATTGCAACACAATGCGCTATTACATGCCTTAGCTGAAAAGGATACGTCTCTATAATTTTAAGTACATTTCATTGTATTTGCAATAGAAGTAAATTTTGGAGGCCAAATAAACTTTTCAGATGATGAGGGCAGGAGTAGGGAGTTTTGTTGTATCTCTAGTAAGGAATAAGAAAAACATTGAAGGAGTAGCGTGCTTTCATAATAAAAGATATGTACCCTGTTTCACAGGTTATTCCCATCTTTGCTTGAGCACCATGGGAGGCCCCCTGGGAGTTGACATCTTAGTGCCTTCCTTTGATTGCACTTTACCCAGGCATTCTCATGCTAACTTGCAGGAAGGTATGAGTATGGAAGAAGGAACATCTCCCTGTCATTTGAAGGGATTGAAGTATCTCCACATGGAAGTGGAGAGTCAGGAGTGGGAGGACTTCAACACTCAGGGTTTGCTGTTACTTTGTGTAACCACTAACAATGAGGGAACTCAGGGTTCCAAAACACAGCACAGGTGATTCATCTAAATGAAATGTGAGCAGAATGGGGGAGCTCCCTCTGAATTGAGGGAGTGTGATATATAAAAGATCTCAGGGAATACTGGGAAAGATAGGGGGTAAGGCATGAAGGGAAAATGGAAGAGAGTCCATTTATGGTCATTAATATCAAGTCCATTTTAGAAACATTTACTATTGTAACACTTGTAACTTGTTGCTACTACATATTTAATTCTGTTCTGCCTGTTTTCTACTGTGCTTTCAGCACCAAGCTCAGTGACCAACACATATTTGTTGAATGAATGAATAAATAAGCATTTCAGTTAGTATTCATGGATGTAGAGGCAAATGGATAAGGGGCCATAACCATGTGAAGACAAATCAGTTATTAACCTCTATGAAAAATGCTGGTGTTGAAACCCAACCAGCTAACATTTGAGAAGATAATTCAGTCAGTTGGTTGTCCCACAAATTTTAAAATCTAATCACTATGGTTAATTTTGTATTATTTAAATGGAGCCTCCACGGGAAACTGAGCCAGTTACTCACCTCCTTCTGCCTCAGTTATTATCTGCATAGGGTTTCACAGTCACAGACTTAATGCCTAGCTCCAGCCAAGCATCTCACAAATAAATCCACTGTGCACAAAAGGAACCAGATGAGATTATAGACACATCCATGCAAACACATTACCACTATTAAGGAAAACAATCTAAAGCCTGTTCAACTCAGATGTAATTAGTCCTAGAGGGACACATTATTACTGATAAAGGGTTTTTCTCACAGGGAAGTTGGGCTCCCCAGTGGGAATGTATTTTTATGGGTTGAAGATTAGTAACATTTTCAAATTGAATTAGTTGCAACTGTTTTTCAATATTGAATATTGGAATGGGTGCCAAAATAGATAATGTGATTTGGTCCTTGAGTCACTGAAGCAGACTTTTATTTTATATGATTGCTACCATTACTTATTGACTTACAAATAGCAGTGATTAACTGGGGATGTATCTCACCCACTGCTTGCCCCTTGACCTGAAATGCCAAGTTAGTCAAGAGTAGGCTTAAATGAGAGTCACTACAGTTCAGTATTATTCACTGATCATTGGGGTTGATCACTTACCAAAGCTGTTGGAATATGTTGTTCCAAATAGCTAGGTAGAATCAGGCAACCTCACTTGGTTGTTGCTCTTGACTTCCCAGTCTCCTAGTCTTAATCCATGCCTCAGGTTTTTGTGTATATAATGGAGGCCAGTGTTAATAAAACCTGGTCTCTCTGGCCTCAAGATCATTGTTGAATTTTCTACTGATTGCTGGTGATATTTGAACCTCTAAGCGAAGCTCTTTATAAATATAGTCATGGTAATTATGTCTCTACTGTAAACTTTTTGAGTTGGAAACATAATGTTATCCCAATACCTTTTGATAGCATTTCCTTAATTGTATTTTAGATAATGATTTTAGTACCAAAAGGGGTCTTTATTGCTAGATTCAGTTCACTGTTGTACATTAAATTTTGTCTCAGATCCAATCAACTTTGGTATAAAGTAAAAATGAGTTCAAATAGAGTACTCACTAAATCATGGCTTGAGCTGTCCTTATATGAGCAAAACTGAATTGTTGCATATATCATTGAAATATTTCAATGATTTATTTTTCCTTACTTATATTTATATTGATGTTTTCTTTACAGAAACACTGTAGCAATAAAGAATTCTGTTCCATTAGATTCCTAATCTTAATTTTCAAGTACCAAATAAAAATAAAAACCCCAAACAAACAAAAACAATGAACAACAAACAAAAACAAGCTAACAACTTTTCTGGTTTTGTCACAATGTAATTGTAAACCATTCTTCTTACAAGTTATGTATTTAGAATCCAAAATTTCTACCATGGCCCAAAATAAAATGTGATGTTTATATTAAAATTCTGAACCAACCAACTAAGCAGGTTTACATCTTTAAATATTACTGGCTTTGTAAGAATAAATAGGATAAATACGACAAAAGCTACCAAATAATGCTTTTGCAGATAATATTATTTGTCAGTTTATCAGCTTTAGGTTGCCCATCATTCATGCATTTTCAGTTCCAGAATATAGTAGCTACAAAAATAAAGAAACAAAACCATAATAAAGCTAGTCTTCCTATTTTGTGCTTGCCTCCCAATTAAAACAAAAATTAAGTGCCAAAAATGTAAAATTTATTCCAAGAAAAGTAACAGGCTACACAAGTAAATTTTGGCAAATGCAACTTTATATTGAAATTCACACATCTGTATCTTGAAGAATGAGACTCACAGACTCTAATGTATTTCTGAAATACTAGAAATCATATTATAAGCTTTCACAAGTTAAAACTGAAATAATTTAAACGACCAATACACTGAATGTGCAGAAAGTATAAACAAGACTGTGCCTTCGGTAGAATAAAGGCTTTACAAATTGTGCAGGATGTCATACTAAGGCTGTGGTCTCCCCTTGACAGCTGACTTAAAATATAAACACACATCAACTGCCTCCTTCTTAGAACACACTAGAATGGGTAGCACAACTCAGAAGAAAATCTCATTATCCCAGTGATGTGCACCTTAATTTTCAAACCATGTGAGGAAAAAGGAAAAAGAGTATTAAATGATCGTCCATGCACTTCCAGTTGCATGACCATGACCAGTTACTGATTCAATTTCCCATGACTCCAGTTTGCTCCAATGCTAAATAAGATGAAAGATACTAGATAATCCTTTAAGGCAACATGTGTTTATTCTGCATTATTAGAACTGCTCAGTTGTGACCGGTTTGTACCATTAATGTTGCCTCCCAGACCAGTATCTAGTATTTGTAAAATATAGATGAATTGGAAAAACTTTATACCAAATCAACAAAAACCACATAATACAGTTCGATGCTAGCAATTTCACTAGTAGGTAAGGAAAGTGGTATTTAGAAACAGTAATGTATTAATACAAAAAAAGTAAACTCTAATTGGAACCAATATACTGCTTTGGAATGCTCCCCAAAACTTACAAGGCGATTTTTTAAAAGTGTGGTAATCCAATAATTCATGGCGTGTCTTTAGTGAATTACAGTACTTTAAGTCCCCAAATATTTTAGTCCTTGCAAAACAATAATAGTATGAAATGTTTTAAAGTCTTCAAACTTCTAAAATTAGTTTTTATCAACACATTTACCTCATGTCAACTTAATTTATTAAGATGTCCAATGCTAATTGGTTTTTTTTGATGTTTTTTCATAAGTAGTGATATACACAGCGTTTAGCACTGATACTTAGCACCTGCTACTTTCATTATCTAGTTTTCAACCACATAAAGAAACTTAGGGCAGTGGTTCAGTCCTTTCTTAATTACAAACCTTCGCCGGCAGTCAGCAGGATCACTCTGAGATTTAAAATAGGATTATAGGTGAACTATTGCAAAGACTGCAGAATGTTGCCCAAATCCTTATAACTGCTGATCCCATTCTTGATTTTCTTCTCAAGAAATGGCTACAGGCCACAATTGCTTAGCAGAGAAGGTTAGTGTTTCACAAGGCTAAAGATGTACAGATGCTCCTTCATATAACACAGTAAGGTTCCCTTGGTAACCTGGATTTTCTGCAGTAAAGAAGGGTTGTGCTGAAACAGCGCCTCAGCTCCCTGTTGGAGAAAATGCAGACAAAAGGATTGATTCCTGCTTGGGCAAAACTCATCCAGACAGCCGCTGTTAGAAATCCCCCTGGTACTACAGGCCCTCTTGCAAAAACTCTCCAGTAACAGGCCACCAGGTAGGGGCCCCACAAGGTTAAGAAGAGAAAAGTCATTATATAGAACATTCTGCTGATTCTTTTCTCCATTTTGAACTCATCTAAGACCAATAGCCTTCTTCTGCTCGTGGTGTTTGCATTTTGCCTGATGCCCAGCAAGGTGGGTGGTGTGGGACCCCTTCCAAATCCTGCTAGCCAATTGGCAGCTGCCTGGCCACTGGCTCCAGGGCCATGAAAAGTCCAGTTCTGGCTGACTGCTGCTACAAACTGGACTGGCTTCATTTTCCTTCGGTCGTGGACAAAAAATATCAGCTTGAGGTAGACAAGCTGTGTGGCTAGGAGGATGAGGGCAAGGAGCAGCATAAATCCTAAGGAATCATTAGCCCTGAAGGAGCGGTGTTGGAAGGTACATTGATCTTCTTCCCTAATGAACGAGTAAGTGCCCACATCCAGAACTGGGGGGAATGCCATGGCCACAGACAGAGTCCACACCATGCAGATCACAGCCAGACACGTCCAAAAGGTCAGCCTCTTTGTATAGAAGCGGTGATGGGCAATAGCTAAGTATCTGGTGACACTGATGCAGAAGAGCATGAAAGCAGTGTGGAAACAGGACAAAACCCCCAGAAAGGCAATCACTTTGCAAGTCAGAGTCCCATAAGTCCAGGTAGAGCCATTTTTGACAGAGTTGAATACAAATGGGAAACAAATTGCAGATCTGAGGATATCTGAACAGCAGAGATCCAACAGGAAGTAGTAAGGTGCTCTATGCAAGGTCTTATCTTTCACTAGCAAAATGGAGATCAGAAGGTTGCCCACCACGCTGACTCCTATTATGAAACCCAAGGAAGTCAGTTTCAGAAAGGCTGTTAGAGGAGAGAGATTTTGCAAAATGTTGTCAGCTGCATGGCTATAGTTCGCCATAGATGGATGGAGGATAAAGATACAGCCTCAGTCAAGTCTCATGATCTAGATATAAGAACAAGGAAAAGATATATCCATGCATTTTACTGAAAATGTAATCCACAAAGAGAACTGATCCGATCTGCAGTCATGCTTCCTCTTTTCTTCCATTTGATTTGCCATCAGAATATCTGGAAAAAAAAAAGAGCTATCAGTTCTAAAGTTAACAAGCAATGATGTCAGGCAGTGCTAACATAAAGCTGTTCATTTATGGGGAAGCAAATAAAGTTTTATTTTTGAATAATATTATTTGCTTTAGTATTTTTGCTTGAGATTTCAGAGAATTGGCTTGTTCAGTTTTCTGAGCTAGATGAATTTTAAAATGTCTCTATTTAAAAGAACATACATTTGATTGGGCACCTTTAGGAGAGAAGGAATAAAATGTTCCCCAATTGTAAAATATGCCAGTCCTGGAGTTAATCACTAGTGTTGCAATGGAATCTACAAGATTGCTAATAGGAGACAGAGAAGAGACAGCCCACATTTATCTGAGGTCTGTTAGTATCTGTCAGTGTTTTCCCTGCAGCTTCTCTGCTGATATGGATCCAAAGAACCCTTCCAAAATATATCTCTTTTGACTCAAGTGCCACTATTCATGCTGCATATTATAAGAGGAATATTTGTTGATTCATCTTAAAGCATGATTTCAACATTAGACTTCTAAATTAATAGGAACTTGTCCCAGGATTTGATGTGATTTAATCTTTTGTCTTTCCCTCCCCCCCCATTTTTGGCAAATCTTTTCTCTTTTAAACCCACATGATTATTAAAAATGGTTAATGTAAATATTGGTCAGGGAAACACCCAGAGGAATAATGCATTTACATTTGTAGACCGGGCTGCCTGAATTCAAATGAATTTAACATGAACCTGTATTTCTTGGGCAATTAAGCTTTTCCCATTTACACTGATAATCTTCGTTGCACATCGCAAGTGGCTTCATTTTAAAACAAAATGCACATTGTCTCCTAGGTGTTGGGGAGCCCCACCAGGGAAATCGGCTTTCTCTGTTATTCCCACCAAGCATGTTTCCTTTGCCACTTCTCACTTGCCCGGAATATGCTGATAGAAGCCCAGGCAACACTGCGTTCGATGATTTTAATTTCCCCACCGGTACATCCCCGGGTAAATACCGATCGCATCATGCAACATTACGAAACCTGAAATCCGCCACCCCTGGATTTATAATGGGGGGGTGGAGGAGGGGGAGGGGGAGAGAGACATGCATTACATACGCGAAGATGGGGAGAGATTGCTTCTGTGCTGCAAGGGAACTGTTCCCGGTGATTCGCAGTCTGATATTCCTCAGTCTTGCAACGCTTTCCAGAAATGGAGCTCTCAGTAAGCCCTACTGAAGATGCATTGTCTGAATATACTTCCATTATGCAGTTTATTGTCAAAAAAACAAAAAAAACAAAAAAAAAAAACTCAAGGAGGGCTCTTTCCCGGTGAACCTGCAGTTTCATCAACACTGTGTGCCCCCTCCCCCCAAACTTAACCGAGAGTATATCCTCCTACCTGTTGGTGTTGGATATCCCGACAGACTATAGCTTCTTCTTTCTATAAACTGCTGATTTTTTTTTTGCCTTAGTGCCTTGACTGAACATCCAGGCAGGGCTCGGCGGCGCCTGCGCGCTGGAGCCTCCTTGAGCTCCAGCCGCGTCCTCCCCTGTCGCAGCGGCACCGTCTCCCCCAGTAACGCAGGGGCAGCGGCGGCGGCGGCGGCAGCAGCGGTGGCGAGGGCGGCGGCAGGGGGCTACCTCAGCCTCTGTGGAGCCGACAGGAGCCCCGACCCGTTTCCAGAGCGGGCTGGGTTTATTGAATGTCCTGTCCTGTTGAACTGGCAAAATTGGCCTGTGTCCCCTTGCGGCTGCTTCTGAACTTTTCCCTCCCTGCATTGGGAGTGGGGTTTGGAAAGGCTCGTTCAGGACCTCAGGCCCACCCTCTTCCCTTAGGGCAGTGCACCCCGGGCTCCGGGGTGCCCGCCTCCACCTCAGCTTCCGGGAACCCTCGCTTTCCCCATTTTCCTCCATGCTCTTTTAGGGCGGTCCAAAGCATTGGGAGCTTCTTTCAGCTTTCTTCTTTAATGATTTCCCCAGCTGACTGCATTTGCAGGTTAGCATGGTGTGGGGGAGAGTGGAGGGGAGGGGAGAAAGAAAAAAGAAAGGAAAAGAAAAAAAAAATTTTTTTTTTAAAAGAAAAAAGGCATAGTCAGGAAAAATCTTGTCAATGGGGAAGAAGGGAAAGCAGATTAGGGCAGCCCTTTGTTAGTCTTCTTCTGTTTTCCAGTGCACGCAGATATGCGTTAAGTAGGAAGAAACTAAGTTCAGAGGAAAGCTGCAAAATGATTTATGTCAATTCTACTTTAACGAATATGACTATAGAACCAGGCTTACACATAACGAATATGACTATAGAACCAGGCTTACACAAATTTTAAATGACTGCTCCTTGCATTCCACCCCACCAAGCAATAGCCTTTCTTTTGCTTCTTGCAAGTAAGGCTGACCAATAGATTGGTAATGTCACAGCAGTTGTATGTATGTGAGTTTCCTTCCCCCCCTTTGTTGTTAAGGAAGAAAAATACTAGGAATATAACGATTCATAAAACTTACACCCGTCCAAAAGGTCTGATGATATCACAAGACAGTACATAGCCTGACACCTGGGTGCTTAGGGATGTCTCTGGAATCATGGATTTCCTTATTTTACCATTTCGTAAGAATTTTGTTTGTGGGGGTGGTATAAGATTTTAAACAACTCCACCTCCAAAAACGAGCAGAAATGCTTTTATTAATTCCCAAGGTAAAACATCTGATTCTCCTCCTGCATGCTTATTGCTTTATAATAAAACAGAAAAAATAAAGATCTTCTCTACAGCAATAATTTGATCTCCAGACAGCAGTAAAATACCTCATTGCTGGGTGGTGAGATTGTGACATTCGGGGGAACTCAAGCCAATCAGCATACAGATAATATGGATTAATTTACATGTTGTATTTCTATTGGACATACCGAGGAAAAGCTTTCTCTGTTTAAAGCTTAAAAAGATTAAAAATGAATACCTCACTGTCATAATGTCACAGTCATGTTACAGTCATTACAAAATGCCCTATGTTGGTAATACTGAAATGAAGTTACATTTTCCTGATTTGTTTTGGGATGTCCTAAACCCAGTTAAGAAAAATAGATAATGATTAAAAAAAAAAGAAGTATCTCCTCACTTTGGCGTTCCCTTAACCTAGAAAAATCAATTCTACAGCAGTACTGGAAATAACTTGAGGGCATTTCGATTCTAGTGAAACATTCCACTTTTTTGCAAAACAAATAAATTCAGAAGTGTTCAAAACTATACGTTGGTTTGCAACTTGTAAGTGAAATGTCAAATTCATTTCTGTGAAACTACAAATCAATTCAGTTTGTTCCTTTTTACTTCCCAATTAGTGTCCCAATGTACTTTGCAAAGTACATTGAATTTAGGGAGAAAAATCTAGAAAATGTAAACTTAAAAAAAAATTTTAACTAGAAAAATTTCTAGTTAAAAAAAATCTATAGAATAAGTGACTTAAGTTTCCTGAAAATTCATGATTGGCCCAATCTTAGGTGGTATGGATTAGGGAAGAGCTATTTAAAAGTAAATTAAAAGGATGACTGCACAGCCTGCCCTTGAGGCAATAATTTACTCTGCCAAAAGGTATAGGGCCAAGATCCAAGATTGATTCCTTAAAAATAAGGGAGGGGATATGTGTATGCAATATTCTTTCATATCCACAACTCACGGTATATTAGAGCTATTATTTTCCTTTGCAATTGAGTGCAGTTACATCTATTAGTTCTTCGGTTTTTCCAGCTGTTAGATGAGAATGTCATTTTCTTGCCTCACAAGGGGGTTTAAGAAATTAGTGAGATATTTTCCATTTACTTCATTAACTCTACTGGAGAAAACATGGAAGTCTGCATCTTTCATCAACAGAGATTTAAAAAAATATATTTAATACGTTAATGGACAAAAGCTTCATATCATCTACAGATTCTCAAATATAAAATTATCACTTCAGTTGTTCAGATCATAACCTTATTTGATCATAGCTAATTTCTTTTTGATTCCTTATATCACCAAACCTAGAAAAATTGATTTTCAGGTTGAGAGTAAAGAGACAAAGCAAACAACAAAATACTATACCCTGGGTTTGAAGGTTTCTAAAAGTTTGAAGAAGTGTAACTGTTTTCAAGCTCTCGGCATATTACGTTTACTGTATTGATCAGTGGATTAGGAAGACTGATGTAATCTGCTTAATTTGGTTCTTGTAATATGTACAGTTTTTATTTCAAGCAGCAATTATCTTCTTTTCAAAATTAATTGGACATGTCAGATTTTTGCCAAATGCACAGTCTCATGATGGACAAATGCAGTATTTTTGTTCTATGCATTATGTGAAAATGTGTCAGGAAGTAAACAATCCTTCACAAATGCAGAGAATGATAGGGTAGGATAAGCTTTCTAAAAATTTTGTGACCATTCATTTAAAGTACTATCTCTCCCACTTAACGCCTGTCATTAAACCTTTAAAAATATGTATCTTTGATAGTCCCAACTCTTAGTAAAGTCTGAAGTTATATATGAAAAAGAAGCTTCCATAAAATTTCTGGATCTTGGTAAGAATGGCTCTCACCAGGGACTTTTGCACAGAAACATTTTCTAATAGATTATTAAAAAAAAATTCACTAACCTAGAATAAGTGACCAACAGAAAGGGAGAGTATGCATTTATATTTTGAAAATGGTTTTCACCTGCTAGTCTGTGGCAAAAAAATGACCTTTTTCACAGGGACATCTAAGTAACTGAAAGTTTCTGGGGGGCTTTGTACTCATGCTTGAGGAACAGAATGGTGAAAGAATATACTATACCTAAAAAACTGCCACTGGATTTAAAAAATCATGCCTCTGGAGTTTGAATAACCATAAGTGTGAACACCTCAAACAGTGAGATTTATTCAGAATTTTAATGAGTTTTTAAAAGATTAAGAATATGGCATGTTTCTTTCCAAAATACTAAAAGTTCATTTGTCAGATTTTTCTCTTTACTCTGTCACAAAACAGGTTCCGATGTGTAAATATAATACATTAAAAATTTTAAAGCTAGCATCTCTAAGACCTTCCTTCTCATTTTAAGATCCAGGCTTTTAAAACTTAGCAATTTACCTTTTCTGATCTTTATTGTTCACGACTTCCTTCTCTCTGAAAACTTTAAAACTTGTTCCTTTATTTAATTCATTTGACAAACATTTGTTGAGGTTACTCTCTAGGAATCACTGTGCTAGATCTTGCAAGAAATGAAAAATCAAGGAATAGGATCAGTGTACAGGCAGTTGCATAATGTAGGAAAAGCCTGAACTGGTAGAAGTTGAGGGGGTGGAATGAACAGAAACAAAGCGATAGATCTGATTGGTAAGAGAAGGTAGAAGCTGTGTTTTTTGTTTGTTTTTTAATCAAGTGATTAGATAAGGGAAGCAAAGGAGATTGAGGAGTAAGAATTGACTCTAAGGTTTGGAGCTTGAATAACTAACTGGGAGATAGGAGATGCCATTAACTAGAGGTAGCAAAAGTTAAAAAAGGGGGAGCTGGTTTGGTAAGGAAGATAATGAGTTAATTTTAGACAGATTGAATATGAAATGCTGGTGGAACATTTAAATGCTGATGTCTTATATGCAGTTGGAAGTGAAGACCCCAAATTCAGTAAGTACTTATAGGTAGGTGATGGTGGAAATAGGTTAACTGTTGGATGACATTGCCAAGGGAGAGACTGTTGAGAGGTAAGGTTGAGGTTAAATAAATAAACAGGCCCATCCTTCTCTTTCTGAACAAACTGCAAAGCTAAGATAATGTCTATATTTACGAAACAAGACGGAACATGTAAGAAACACAGCTAGAACAAAGGAAGAAACATCAGTGTCATAGACCTTGAGGGAGGAGAGAATTTCAAGGGAGGAGTGGTCGTCAGTATAAATTGTATCTAGGAGGTTTAAAAGGATGAAGGATTAGAAGATATCATTGAATCTGGTGGTGAGGAAATCATTAGCAGCCTTGGAGAGAGCAGTTTCAGAAGAGCAAGTCACACTGAAAGGGATTAACAAGTGAGGAGCATAAGCTTAAAGGCTTATAAGGTCAGGTTCAGAAACTATTTTGCTATTAATGACAGCACTGTTAGTGATGAAGGTTTTAATGAATTCTCTTGATGTTTTGTGAACAGTGTTAGTTATTTAAATAAATATAGCATGCCTTCTTCTTCTGAAAGTCTTTAAAACTCTTCTTCTATTACGCACTGTTTAAATGTGATGCTGTGAATGAGAGCAAATGCAAGTTTCCCTACCATGCCTGGTAAAACTTTAGAGATTTGATCAAAAGCCCTTGGTCTATTAAAATATTCTAAGTTGTCTCATTCTTCTTTGTCTTTTTTTTAAAGATAAAGTTAGTCTCAACCATGAAAAAGAGAAAAGTGACCTATGTGGTATAGTTTGAGTGAGTGTGGTCTGTGGGTGTAGGTGTGTGTGTGTGTGTGTGTGTGTGTGTGTGTGTGTTGGAGCGAGGTAGGGAGGCAAAGCAAGTGTTGGTAAAATAATTAAGAATTGGGAAATTTAATTTAATATTCAGGTTAATGGAGAGTCATACATATCTTATATGGATTATAAATTTTCACAGAATAAAAATGCAATATAATTTTAAAAACTCAAGAAGTCTAAGACATTTTTTTCTTTGATTATTCAGGGTTACCTCAGTAATACAGTGAGTTAAGGCCATTATTATAAGCACCAGTTATATGATAATATGAGTGGATTATGGTTATTTAAGCTTTTGTGGTGTTTAGCTTTTTGATAAATGGGCATTATTAAAACATGGCTGAAAGTAAAGAACCTTAGACTCTAATTTAAGAGCTTCCCATAGTAACTGTCCAGTCCTGCATTCTGATTTTCTGGTTAGCCCTTTCACTTTCATTTTTCCTAATTTTTAAAACTTTATACTTTTCTCTTTACAGACTAATAATTCTATAAAACAAGGACAAACACAAAATTCCCATACTTCATAAACATGGTTACTACTTTAACTTGGTTAACATTTGGTAAAAATAAAAGTGTGATATCTGCGTAATTTTACATCGGAAAGGACATAAGTCCCGGCACAACATTATTTCATTCCTTCTATAAATGTCAGTCTCCATCAGAATAGGAACCCTATGAGAGTTCAGACAGTATCTTATTTTGCCCTTTTCTCCCCTGCTGCCCAGATCCAGCACATAGAGGGCACTCCACCCTTTTTGTTGAATGGGTGATTATGAACCTACTACATAAAGGGTGCTGTGCTAGGCACTGTGAGGAGGACATGAAAGAAAAAGAAGAAAAAAAACAGTGACACAGGCTCCAGCTGAACTCTATGTTTTCTTAATTTAATAAGGCTGGGATAATTATTTGTATTATGGGCAGAAAGTTTTCTTGGCCAAGGATTTACTTTGGATTTGGGCAAGTTTTGTTTGCTTCTTAGCCTTATTACATTAGCATTTACATGATTCCTTATTTGCCTTACTACTTAATAATTTCAAACCATTTTTTAATAACAGTGTCTGTCATGCAGATTATGAGCCAAGAGCAGAAATTTATGCTTTGAGCTCCTAATCTGGTGCTCACATACATGACAGAATATCTCAGCTTTTATCTGGCTTTGGACTTATGATCATTCCTTTTTTTTTTTGTGGTACGTGGGCCTCTCACTGTTGTGGCCTCTCCCGTTGCGGACCACAGGCTCCGGACGCGCAGGCTCAATGGCCATGGGTCACGGGCCCAGCCGCTTCGTGGCACGTGGGATCTTCCCGGACCGGGGCACAAACCCATGTCCCCTGCATCGGCAGGCGGACTCTCAACCACTGCGCCACCAGGGAAGCCGTGATCATTGCTTTTTTAACAGCCAAAAGGGTGGTGTGTCCTGACAACAAATTCAAATCTGATTTACCAATACAGAAGTGAAAACTTGATAATATAAAAAGAAAATTTTAAATGATGAATACTCTTTAATTTTGCAAATGGATTTTCATAATTATAGAACAGACAGGAAAAGGGTTGAAACAGAATCTGGCCATTTAGCTACTAAAAAGACTTCACAAAGATGATATTACTCTTAGGTGAAAATCAGGATTATCTTTTCTTACACTGTGTTTTCTTTTTAGAAGATATTCCTTTCCCTCCTTTACCAGGCATAAATTAGAGCTGAATATAAGAGGTTCTTCTATAAAATAGTGCTGATTCATCTCATTAATTGAATACAATAAAAAAAGCTAAATCATTCTTTAAGTCCTCTTAGATTGAACAAAGCCCAGAGCTGATGATAGAGTTTGTAATCCTGGAACAAGGAGGGCATAGAAAAATGCTTCCAACAACTTGAAACAGGATGATAGCTCACTTTCAGAAGGTGGTAATGACTGAGAGTGGGTGTATACAATTTCACCATATAGAATTTGGTTGAGATTATCTTTCTCCTTTATCTGATCTAGAATCATGGCATCCTGTATCGACAGTTGGTATGTGATTTATAGCAGTTTTTTTCTGGCACGGCTATCGTTAATGGGCCATTAATCATTTCCATGGGGTATGAGGAATACTGTTGCTTGCATGTATTATGAAAAATGTGAGTCTTGTTTATAGAGATTCAAAATACCAAATGCCTTATACCTCTAAACTCTATAGTCTGTACTAACTGTTACCCACCATCTCCTTGAATGTCACTGTGCTGTAGAGAGGTGGGCAGGCTTAACAAGGTGGAAATGGAAATGGTTCCATGCCAAGAGTTCCAATATTTGAAATATTTTTTGACTGTGGATTTCATATCACTTGATCCCAATTAAAACTGTAGAGTAGAGCTACGATTGTAGTTGTTAGTTGTTTGGGCAAGCAGTTGTCTAAGAGGTACAGACCTGTGTTAGGTCCAGGTAAATAATCTGTCCTCCTGTGAGAATTCTTAGTGTGGAAATTTCTGACAGTTTTAGTTGGTGTAGTGTCTCCTTCAGTCACTATGGGGTTGTGGTGTGTAGCTCCAGGACTGCTGTCCTTTTATTCTATTTGTATTAAATTCTTTAACAATCAGGAGTCTTTTTAAGCTTCCAGGTCTTTACTATCAGGTTTCTTCCAATGGAACCATGGATCTCTTGAGTTTGTTTCATAGCAAATCGGTCAGCTAATTAAAAACAACAAATCCATCATTTAAAATTTAAAATTCTCTATTCATTAGGTATTCACTGGTTCAGGTATATATACTGTGTGCAGGTCCAGGTGTATTTATTGCTTAGCATTATATAAAACAATTCCACGTACATTGGTCCTTCTGTACCAAGAAGCTTGTAAGTTCTTGAGGCAGCGACTAAAAGCCAGTTTGTCTGTACATAAGACCAGGGAATGTTTTCCACTACACCATGCAGCCTTTTCAACATTCAGCCTCTGTTAAGCCAAGTCAGCATATGCTTAATCTGCGCCCCCACTTACAACCTAAACAGTTCTAAAATTTATATTTAAAAGGCCCTTATCAACAACATATATAAAATGTGCACTGGGCTCTTCAAGATTTCACCTTCCACTTAAAAATTTTTTTTTACCCATTCATGCACTGTTTTTTGCGGTACGTGGGCCTCTCACTGTTGTGGCCTCACCCGTCGTGGAGCACAGGCTCTGGACGTGCAGGCTCAGCGGCCATGGCTCATGGGCCCAGCCGCTCCGCAGCATGTGGGACCCTCCCGGACCGGGGCACGAACCCGTGTCCCCTGCATCGGCAGGCGGACCCTCAACCACTGCGCCACCAGGGAAGCCCTCGTGCACTGTTAATTCCCGTAAATTCTAATGGGAATTAAGCACACAAATCCTTGGCACTTGGTTGAAAAACTAGGAATCATGCAGAGACAGCACTTTTGTATATAGCCTGCTAATAATCCACTCTATAATTGGTTTGTTTTTTGTGCCATCTGGCATTGAATTGGTGAGATTCTTGCTGGTGTTTCATGATGTCTTACTGCTGTAGAAGATCATATATACATTGACATTTGGTGAAGAGATGGACTGAAGGTTTGATTCTACTCACACACTATGTTCAGAATGATGTTTTAGTAAAAAAGTCAAAAATCAGGATTGATACATGCCAACATCACCCTCTAACTTGGGCATATACACATATACTCGATATTTAACTTTGTCTCTCAATAATTTTGATACTGCATAGCTCTATGAGTACAAGATTTCTGTCTATGTTGCTCATCTTTGTGTCCCTGGTGGCTAGAATAGTACCTGGCAAATAATAGGCATTTAGTAATTATTAGTTGAGTAAATATTTCTGTTAAAAACATCATCATAACTAAGAATTAAATGCTTTTTCTTTTACATATATTTCTTCTACTAAATCTCCAAGTACGTATGGTACTTTGAAAATGAATTAAAGAATAATCTCTTCCTTCCCCTCAGGAGTTGTACCATATATTATGGCTGAACTCTTTTTCTTATAATATGCTCAAATAGTTCTAAAGTACAATATGTTCTAGAGAGCCCCAAGTCAACTTAAAAACTATGCAGTATCAAAATTAGCAAGAGAGCAAGTTAAATGCCCAGTATATGTGTATATGCGCAACTTTGTGAAAAGGTTGGCATCTATCCTGAGCTTTTTTGACTTTTTATGAAAAGCTCATTCTGAACATAGCCTGCGATAGAATACAAAAAATATGTACAGTAGACTAATCTACTGATACCCTAGGGTAAAGGACTATAAGTGCTGAACTCACGTTTATCTTGGAGGACTGAAACTTTGTAATGACCGTCAGGGTTGCACAGATTTATTGACTTTTAGAGCTGAACAGTTACCAACATTTACCTAGTTTTTATGATTTATAATACATTATTTTATTGAATTCTAACTTCATCCTATGAAGTATCATTCTCCTTTCAGTATAAAAAAAGACAAGTTTAGAGATAGGAATAATGAATAGTTATATGGTGTTTATAATGTGACAGGTGTTGTTCTTTGCATTCATTAACTTACTTGATTTTCACAAAACTTTATAAGACAGGTTGTATGATTCATTTTACTGGTGAGGAAACTTAAAGTACAGAATGATATAAGAACCTGCCCAAGGTCAATGGAAAAGTTGAGATTTGTGCTAAGTGACTTACCTCAAGAAGTGGTAAAACCATAAACTTGATTTAGGTTTTTCTTACACTAAATCTGACTCTAGCATCTAAACCAGTCCAGAGATATTTAATGTGAGCCAATACGTAATTTTAAATTTCCTAGTAGCTAAAAAAAAGTAAAAAGAAACAAGTAAAACTAATTTTAATAATACACATTGTTTAAATCAATATATCCAAAATAGTATCCCAAATATTAAGTCAACATATTATAATCCAAAAGTATTAAAGAGATATTTTATATATTTTTTGTTACTAAGTCTCCAAAATCCAGTGTGTATTTTGCAGCACTTACAGGGCATCTTAATTCAGACTAGCCACATTTCCAGTGTGCAAACCGGCCCTGAGCCATCAAGCCTAAAGTCTTTACATATAGGTAAGAATAAAAAGCTCGGAGAAGTGAATTCCTATACTCAGAGTTAATCAGGTGCATAAACGTCATGTTGGTAACCAGACTTGAAGAGAAAATCAAGTTGCCAAGACTTGAAGCCCGGTGAATCCTCTGCTGCCCTATTGTGTGAGTTATGGCTCTGAGGGATCTCCTGCATGGTTTCTATCAACAGCCAGTCTTTGGACCTAAATACCCAGAATCCACTGTACTACATTCCATCTTCCACACCTTGAAGGCAAAACCAGCTAGTTTCACTCCAGTGAGACACATGTTAAACCCTATTTGTTTATTTACTGTTGCCAAGTTGCATGAAACAGAAAGAGCGAGCCAAAAAAAGTTCAAATCTCCATGGAACATAGGAGCCTTTAAACTCTTTTTTTCCTAGATTCATTCGCTGTTTAACTACAAATGAGCTGTGGAAAGCATATTGTCATAAAGTGCTTCTGTTTGGGAAAAAGGCTGGAATCCTATGGACTTCAGAATGTGTGCTGTCTTAGAGATGTTTCCCTATTTCTTCACAGATGCTGTGGACTCTTAGAGGCTTATTACACTCTCCTCCTGTTGACTGTTTGGAAACCCAGAATAACTTCTGTATTTTTACCCTAAATTTATTCAAACCCTTCAAGTTGCCAGAGCCAGAATTGATCTAAAGATGCATATTAATAAGTAGATGTTTAAACTAGTAATTTCTTTTTTTTTTTTTTAACATCTTTATTGGGGTATAATTGCTTTACAATGGTGTGTTAGTTTCTGCTTTATAACAAAGTGAATCAGCTATACATATACATATGTTCCCATATGTCTTCCCTCTTGCGTCTCCCTCCCTCCCACTCTCCCCATCCCACCCTTCCAGGCTGTCACAAAGCACCGAGCTAATATCCCTGTGCCTTGTGGCTGCTTCCCCCCAGCTATCTACCTTACTACGTTTGTTAGTGTGTATATGTCCATGACTCTCTCTCGCCCTGTCAAAACTCACCCCTCCCCCTCCCCATACCCTCAAGTCCGTTCTTCAGTAGGTCTGCGTCTTTATTCCTATCTTACCCCTAGGTTCTTCATGACATTTTTTTCCCTTAAATTCCATATATATGTGTTAGCATACGGTATTTGTCTTTTTCTTTCTGACTTACTTCACTCTGTATGACAGACTCTAGGTCTATCCATCTCATTACAAATAGCTCAATTTCATTTCTTTTTAAGGCTGAGTAATATTCCATTGTGTATATGTGCCACATCTTCTTTATCCATTCATCCGATGATGGGCGCTTAGGTTGTTTCCATGTCCTGGCTATTGTAAATAGAGCTGCAATGAACATTTTGGTACATGACTCTTTTTGAATTTTGGTTTTCTCAGGGTATATGCCAAGTAGTGGGATTGCTGGGTCATATGGTAATTCTATTTGTAGTTTTTTAAGGAACCTCCATACTGTTCTCCACAGTGGCTGAACCAATTCACATTCCCACCAGCAGTGCAAGAGTGTCCCCTTTTCTCCACACCCTCTCCAGCATTTATTGTTTCTAGATTTTTTGATGATGGCCATTCTGACTGGTGTGAGATGATATCTCATTGTAGTTTTGATTTGCATTTCTCTAATGATTAATGATGTTGAGCATTCTTTCATGTGTTTGTTGGCATTCTGTATATCTTCTTTGGAGAAATGTCTATTTAGGTCTTCTGCCCATTTTTGGATGGGGTTGTTTGTTTTTTTGTTATTGAGCTGCATGAGCTGCTTGTAAATTTTGGAGATTAATCCTTTGTCAGTTGCTTCATTTGCAAATGTTTTCTCCCATTCTGAGGGTTGTCTTTTGGTCTTGGTTATGGTTTCCTTTGCTGTGCAAAAGCTTTGAAGTTTCATTAGGTCCCATTTGTTTATTTTTGTTTTTATTTCCATTACTCTAGGAGGTGGGTCAGAAAGGATCTTGCTGTGATTTATGTCATAGAGTGTTCTTCCTATGTTTTCTTCTAAGAGTTTGATAGTTTCTGGCCTTACATTTAGATCTTTAATCCATTTTGAGCTTATTTTTGTGTATGGTGTTAGGGAGTGATCTAATCTCATACTTTTACATGTACCTGTCCAGTTTTCCCAGCACCATTTATTGAAGAGGCTGTCCTTTCTCCACTGTACATTCCTGCCTCCTTTATCAAAGATAAGGTGTCCATATGTGCGTGGGTTTATCTCTGGGCTTTCTATCCTGTTCCACTGATCTATCTTTCTGTTTTTGTGCCAGTACCATACTGTCTTGATTACTGTTGCTTTGTAATATAGTCTGAAGTCAGGGAGCCTTATTCCTCCAGCTCCTTTTTTCGTTCTCAAGATTGCTTTGGCTATTCGGGGTCTTTTGTGTTTCCATACAAATTGCGAAATTTTTTGTTCTAGTTCTGTGAAAAATGCCAGTGGTAGTTTGATAGGGATTGCATTGAATCTGTAGATTGCTTTGGGTAGTAGAGTCATTTTCACAATGTTGATTCTTCCCATCCAAGAACATGGTATATCTCTCCATCTATTTGTATCATCTTTAATTTCTTTCATCAGTGTCTTATAATTTTCTGCATACAGGTCTTTCATATCCTTAGGTAGGTTTATTCCTAGATATTTTATTCTTTTTGTTGCAATGGTAAATGGGAGTGTTTTCTTGATTTCACTTTCAGATTTTTCATCATTAGTATATAGGAATGCCAGAGATTTCTGTGCATTAATTTTGTATCCTGCTACTTTACCAAATTCATTGATTAGCTCTAGTAGTTTTCTGGTAGCATCTTTAGGATTCTCTATGTATAGTATCATGTCATCTGCAAACAGTGACAGCTTTACTTCCTTCTTTTCCGATTTGGATTCCTTTATTTCCTTTTCTTCTCTGATTGCTGTGGCTAAAACTTCCAAAACTATGTTGAATAAGAGTGGTGAGAGTGGGCAACCTTGTCTGTTTCCTGATCTTAGTGGAAATGCTTTCAGTTTTTCACCATTGAGGATGATGTTTGCTGTGGGCTTGTCATATATGGCTTTTATTATGTTTAGGAAAGTTCCCTCTATGCCTACTTTCCTGGAGGGTTTTTATCATAAATGGGTGTTGAATTTTGTCGAAAGCTTTCTCTGCATCTATTGAGATGATCATATGGTTTTCTCCTTCAATTTGTTAATATGGTTTATCACATTGATAGATTTGCGTATATTGAAGAATCCTTGCATTCCTGGAATAACCCCACTTGATCACTGGTGTATGATCCTTTTAATGTGCTGTTGGATTCTGTTTGCTAGTATTTTGTTGAGGATTTTTGCATCTATGTTCATCAGTGATATTGGCCTGTAGTTTTCTTTCTTTGTGACATCCTTGTCTGGTTTTGTTATCAAGGTGATGGTGGCTTCGTAGAAGGAATTTGGGAGTGTTCCTCCCTCTGCTATATTTTGGAAGAGTTTGAGAAGGATAGGTGTTAGCTCTTCTCTAAACGTTTGATAGAATTCACCTGTGAAGCCATCTGGTCCTGGGCTTTTGTTTGTGGAAGGCTTTTTAATCACAGTTTCAATTTCAGTGCTTGTGATTGGTCTGTTCATATTTTCTATTTCTCTCCTGATTCAGTCTTGGCAGGTTGTGCATTTTCTAAGAATTGTCCATTTCTTCCAGATTGTCCATTTATTGGCATAGAGTTTGCTTGTAGTAATCTCTCATGATTTTTTTTATTTCTGCAGTGTCAGTTGTTACTTCTCCTTTTTCATTTCTAATTCTATTGATTTGAGTCTTCTCCCTTTTTTTCTTGATGAGTCTGGCTAGTGGTTTATCTATTTTGTTTATCTTCTCAAAGAACCAGCTTTTAGTTTTATTGATCTTTGCTATTGTTTCCTTCATTTTCTTTTTCATTTATTTCTGATCTGATTTTTATGATTTCTTTCCTTCTGCTAGCTTTGGGGGTTTTTTTGTTCTTCTTTCTCTAATTGCTTGAGGTGCAAGGTTAGGTTGTTTATTCGAGATGTTTCCTGCTTCTTAAGGTGGGCTTGTATTGCTATAAACTTCCCCCTTAGAACTGCTTTTGCTGCATCCCATAGGTTTTGGGTCGTTGTGTCTCCATTGTCATTTGTTTCTAGGTATTTTTTGATTTCCCCTTTGATTTCTTCAGTGATCACTTCATTATTAAGTAGTGTATTGTTTAGCCTCCATGTGTTTGTATTTTTTAAAGATCTTTTCCTGTAATTGATATCTAGTCTCATGCGTTGTGGTCGGAAAAGATACTTGATACAATTTCAGTTTTCTTAAATTTACCAAGGCTTGATTTGTGACCCAAGATATGATCTATCCTGGAGAATGTTCCATGAGCACTTGAGAAAAATGTGTATTCTGTTGTTTTTGGATGGAGTGTCCTATAAATATCAATTAAGTCCATCTTGTTTAATGTATCATTTAAAGCTTGTGTTTCCTTATTTATTTTCATTTTGGATGATCTGTCCATGGGTGAAAGTGGGGTGTTAAAGTCCCCTACTATGAATGTGTTACTGTCGATCTCCCCTTTTATGGTTGTTAGTATTTGCCTTATGTATTGAGGTGCTTCTATGTTGGGTGCATAAATATTTACAATTGTTATATCTTCTTCTTGGATCGATCCCTTGATCATTATGTAGTGTCCTTCTTTGTCCCTTTTAATAGTCCTTATTTTAAAGTCTATTTTGTCTGATATGAGAATTGCTACTCCAGCTTTCTTTTGGTTTCCATTTGCATGGAATATCTTTTTCCATCCCCTTACTTTCAGTCTGTATGTGTCTCTAGTTCTGAAGTGGGTCTCTTGTAGACAGCATATATAAGGGTCTTGTTTTTGTATCCATTCAGCCAATCTGTGTCTTTTGGTGGGAGCATTTTAGTCCATTTACATTTAAGGTAATTATCGATATGTATGTTCCTATTTCCATTTTATATATATGTTTTGGGTTCGCTACTATAGGTCATTTCCTTCTCTGTGTTTCGTGTCTAGAGAAGTTCCTTTAGCATTTGTTGTAAAGCTGGTTTGGTGGTGCTGAACTCTCTCAGCTTTTGCTTGTCTGTAAAGGTTTTAATTTCTCCATCAAATGTGAATGAGATCCTGCTGGGTAGAGTAGTCTTGGTTGCAGGCTATTCTCCTTCATCACTTTCAGTATGTCCTGCCACTCCCTTCTGGCTTGTAGGGTTTCTGCTGAGAGATCAGCTGTTAACCTTATGGGGATTCCCTTGTGTGTTATTTGTTGTTTTTCCCTTGCTGCTTTTAATATGATTTCTTTGTATTTAATTTTTGACAGTTTGATTAATATGTGTCTTGGCGTGTTTCTCCTTGTATTTATCCTGTATGGGACCCCTCTGTGCTTCCTGGACTTGATTAACTATTTCCTTTCCCATATTAGGGAAGTTTTCAACTATAATCTCTTCAAATATTTTCTCAGTCCCTTTCTTTCTTTCTTCTTCTTCTGGAACCCCTATAATTCGAATGTTGGTGCGTTTCATGTTGTCCCAGAGGTCTCTGAGACTGTCCTCAGTTCTTTTCATTCTTTTTTTCTTTATTCTGCTCTGCAGTAGTTATTTCCACTACTTTATCTTCCAGGTCACTTATTCCGTTCTTCTGCCTCAGTTATTCTGCTATTGATCCTATCTAGAGTGATTTTAATTTCATTTATTGCATTGTTCATCGTTGCTTGTTTCATCTTTAGTTCTTGTAGGTCCTTGTTAACTGTTTCTTGCATTTTGTCCCTTCTACTTCCAAGATTTCGGATCATCCTTACTATCATTATTCTGAATTCTTTTTTCAGGTAGATTGCCTATTTCCTCTTCATTTGTTAGGTCTGGTGGGTTTTTATCTTGCTCCTTCATCTGCTGTGTGTTTTTCTGTCTTCTCATTTTGCTTATCTTACTGTGTTTGGGGTCTCCTTTTTGCAGGCTGCACTTTCGTAGTTCCCGTTGTTTTTTGATGTCTGTCTCCAGTGGCTAAGGTTGTTTCAGTGGGTTGTGTAGGCTTCCTGGTGGAGGGGACTAGTGCCTGTGTTGTGCTGGATGAGGCTGGATCTTGTCTCTCTAGTGGGCAGGTTCACGTCTGGTGGTGTGTTTTGGGGTGTCTGTGGCCTTATTATGATTTTAGGCAGCCTCTCTGCTAATGGGTGGGGTTGTGTTCCTGTTTGCTAGTTGTTTGGCATAGGTTGTCCAGCACTGTGGCTTGCTGGTCGTTGAGTGAAGCTGGGTGCTGGTGTTAAGATGGAGGTCTCTGGGATATTTCCACCGTTTAATATTATGTGGAGCTGGGAGGTCTCTTGTTGACCAGTGTCCTGAAATTGGCTCTCCTACCTCAGAGGCAGAGCCCTGACTCCTGGCTGGAGCACCAAGAGCCTTTCACCCACACAGCTCAGAATAAAAGGGAGAAAAGTAGGGAGAATTAGTAGAAGTATGAGTAAAGAAAGAAGGAAAGGAGGAAAGGAAGGAAGGAAGAAAGAAGCAAAGAAGGAAAGAAAGGAGGGAGGGAGGGAGGGAGGGAGGAAGGAAGGAAGGAGGGAAAGAAGGAAAAAAGACAGAAAGAAAGATGATACAGTAAAAATAAAATAAAGTATAATATAGTTATTGAATTAAAAAATATTTAAAAAAAAAAAAAAGGGACGGATAGAACCTTAGGACAAATGTTGGAAGCAAAGCTATACAGAGAAAATCCTTACACAGAAGCATGCACATACACCTTCACAAAAAGAGGTAAGGGGGAAAAATCATAAATCCTGCTCCCTGAGACCACCTCCTCAATTTGGGGTGATTCGTTGTCTAAAGGAGGGAAGGAAGGAAGGAAAGAAAGAAAGAAACGAAGGTAAAGTATAATAAAGTTATCACAATTAAACTTAATTATTAAGAAAAAGAATTTTTTTAAAAAAGTCATGGACGGATAGAGCCCTAGGACAGATGGTGGAAGCAAGAGTATACAGACAGGATCTCACACAGAAGCATACACGTACACATTCACAAAAAGAGGAAAAGGGAAAAAATCATAGATCTCGCTCCTAAATTCCACCTCTTCAATTTGGGATCATTCCTTGTCTATTCAGGTATTCCACAGATGCAGGGAATATCAAGTGATTGTGGAGCTTTAATCCGCTGCTTCTGTGGCTGCTGGGAGAGATTTCCCTTTCTCTTCTTTGTTCTCACAGCTCACAGGAGCTCAGCTTTGGATTTGGCCCTGCCTCTGCGTGTTAGGTCGCTGGAGGGCTGTCTGTTTTTTCGCCTCAGACAGGACGGGGTTAAAGGAAGCCGCTGATTCGGGGCCTCCGGCTCACTCAGGCCGGGGGTTGGGGGATGGGGGTAGGAGGGGCACTACGTTGCGGGGCGGGCCTGCAGCTGCAGAGGCAGCGTGACGTTGCGGCAGAGGCCGGCGTGATGTTGCACCAGCCTGAGACCCGCCGTGCGTACTCCCGGGGAAGTTGTCCCTGGATCCCGGGAACCTGGCAGTGGCGGGCTGCACAGGCTCCGCGGAAGAGGGGTGTGGAGAGTGACCTGTGCTCGCACACAGGCCCCTTGGTGGCGGCAGCAGCAGCCTTAGCGTCTCCCGCCCGTCTCTGGGGTCCGCGGTTTTAGCCGCGGCTCGCGCCCGTCTCTGGGGTTTGCGCTTTCAGCCGCGGCTCGCGCCCGTCTCGGGGGCTCGCGCCCTCAGCCGCGGCTCGCGCCCGTCTCTGGGGTTCGCGCTTTTAGCCGCGGCTCGCGCCCGTCTCTGGAGTTCCTTTAAGCAGCGCTCTTAAACCCCTCTCCTCGCGCACCAGGAAACAAAGAGGGAAGAAAAAGTCTCTTGCCTCTTCGGCAGGTGCAGGCTTTTCCCCGAACTCCCTCCCGGCTAGTCGTGGTGCACTAACCCCTTCAGGCTATGTTCAAGCCGCCAACCCCAGTCCTCTCCCTGAGCTCCGTCCAAAACCAAAACCCGAGCCTCAGCTCGCAGCCCAGCCCGCCCCGGCGGGTGAGCAGACAAGCCACTCGGGCTGGTGAGTGCCGGTCAGCACCGATCGTCTGTGCAGGAATCTCCCCGCTTTGCCCTCCGCACCCGTCGCTGTGCACTACTCCGCGGTCCCGAAACTCCCCCCTCCGCCTCCCGCAGTCTCCGCCCGCGGAGGGGCTTCCTAGTGTGTGGAAACTTTTCCTCCTTCACAGCTCCCTCCCACTGGTGCAGGTGCCGTCCTTATTCTTTTGTCTCTTTTTTCTTTTGCCCTACCCAGTTAGGTGGGGAGTTTCTTGCCTTTTGGGAGGTCTGAGGTCTTCTGCCAGCCTTCAGTAGGAGTTCTGTAGGAGTTGTTCCACGTGTGGATGTATTTCTGGTGTATCCGTGGGGAGGAAGGCGATCTCCGCGTCTTACTCTTCCGCCATCTTCAAGGTCCCCCCTAGTAATTTCTTTAATTCTGTCTTAATAATTGTATTACTGTATTTCACAGGACTTGAATTTTAGAGGTAAGAGGGCCTTAAAAAGTCACCTGACAGTGGTTTTGGAACTTTTTTCCTTAAGGTAATAGCACAGGTTTTTTCAGATGAGATCATACTTGGAATTCACACATAAAACAGATAATGGTGGAGCTGCTAGGAGTGAAGTGGGATTGGGGCTGGGGCCGTACTCTGTTGGTGTTTTACTGTTTGATTTGGCAGCTGCCAAGGCAGCTCTGTGGAGCCTAGATGTCTAATTAACACAGTGAAAACCACTGCTTTAGTCCATACAAACCCCCTCCCCTCATTTTTTTTCTCCTTGCCAGGCTGATGATAGCCACAGACTTACAATTCTAAAATATTTGACTTTATGAAAAATGGTCCAGGTGTCAGTACTAGAGTGATAGAACAGTCAACGGAAAAAATTGTAATGAGAAAGAACCAAGGTAAATCAGAATTATTGCCTGGTTATGAGAGTAAAACAAGTTCAATCTTGGCTGGTAGTAGATTGATGGGGACACACACACACAGAGGGGGTGGTAGGGGGAGAGAGAGAGAGAGAGAGAAAAATCAGACAAAGCATTCAGTTTGGGCAGGAAGATAAGTTTCATTTTAGCAAATGAATGTAAAGTAACAGCCAGCCATTCACATGGCGTCATTTATAAGTGCTAGACACTCTTGAACTGGAGTGAGGAGAGTCAGAGCTAGCCATATGGAGTTGTCTACTCAAAATGGTAGCCCTGGGGCCCTACTCTGAGTGAAGTAATATGGAGACAGGAATTTTCTAAGAAAGAGTATTGGCAGAAGAGAAGGCCAAAGTCTGAGACTTGAAGAATGAATGAACATTAAGGCATCAGAAGAGCAAGAAAAATCAGTTAAGAAGATAGTAAAGGAGTAGCAGAGAGGTATGAGGAAAACAGTCCCACCATTCTCAGCCCCTCCTTGAGGCTCCCTTGACAAAACAACCAGCCTTTCTTCTTAAAGGCACTGTAACAGCCTTGTTAATTGGACCAAGTATCTTTTTGTTTTTTTTGCTTTTACAGCAAATAGAAGCATAAGTGAAAATTAATTTTATCCATACAATTATTCATTATAGTAAAAGATCTTTAAAATGACTATGGATTCTCTTAAATAGAATAACTTCATTCCTTCCTCCCTCCTTTTCTTCCTTCCTGCCTCCTTTTATTTTTTGAGTTCTGTCATTTGAGTACAATGAGATGTAGTCTCCCTTACCAGGCCCGAGGTAGGAGGGGAATCTCTTATTTGGAAGAGTGCTTCTATTCACATAAAAAAATATGAAAGCAACCATTTTATGCCAGTTTTATTTAGAAAAATAAAACATATAAACAAATTGGCAACAGCCAACTTAGTATAAGATCATGAAATGCTCCTTCCTTGCTTTGATTTTATATTTTTATGATAATGCTACTAATTTTGAATTTTATTTTGATTCTACTTGATTTTTGCCAGGCTACCAAAGTAGATTATATTTCCTATGAAATCCTTTATTTTGTCATTTAAACCATTTGGGGGTTTTTCTATGGACAGAGTCCTTGAGGCAGTCTTCAAATGTTTATTGAGTGCTCATTATGTTTTATGCTTTATTTTGGGTATTCTAGAATAATGCAAAATAAAAAAGACAAGTTTTCTGCTTTTAAGACTATTGCTATTAGATTGACATGATTAATTTAACGGATGATAAAGCAAAAGTTAACCTTCTTTTAAGCAGGACCAATCCTCAGTCACATGGTATAATTGTCTATATATTCTGGGAGCATTGACCACCCCTGACCCCTTCCCACTTCTGGAAACCTTATCCTTCATCCCTCTTCCTAGTCTCAATCTCAGGAGTCTAATCCCAATTTGGATTTCCATTTGGAAGTTCTTGATTTTAGCTTAAGATGCAGCCTCACATCATGTGATCATTCAGTAGACTCAGCCAGAATACCTCTAGGCCTTTAAGACCCAGAAGAGAGCTACCATTCACGGTGGAATTGCAGGTATCACAAAAATATTGAAGGGTGTATAGAACAGAGGCATTTTGGTTTTGGGTGCTTCCTGCTGGCTTTTCTTAAATCATGTCATCTATCAAGGAACCACTTCTGCCTTTTTTCAAGGCTGGCCCCACTTCTGGTAACCTGTTTGCCAAGGCCTTCCTTCACTTGGCACATCCTCCATCAAAGAGGGATTCTTGTTTGAAGTTCCTGTCAGTGGAATAGATATGTTGGGTAGACCATTCCTACTCATTTATATTTTCCTTTTACACATTAAGAAAATGAGGCCCACATTAACTTGTAAGTGATTTGCCCAGTGACCTCTAGCCTGTTTGCAGAGCAGCCAGAACTGGGATCCTTATCTCCTTGACTCCTCACTTACTGCTCTTTTCATTATATCACACCGCCTTTCTTAGCCATAAACTTCTGTCACTTAGCACTGACACTGAGGAAAGAAACACTTCACTGTGTGGTTTGCTGTTCATTGTTGTAATAATGATCAAATTAATATGATTTCTTGATAGCTATCATTATATTGACCACTAACAATAATAAATGTAGGGATCACTGGACAAGTAGTGCTTATTTAAATTATGAAAACAATAAGAATAATCTTGAAAATGAATATTCAAGAATACATGATGATTTTTCTTTTCACTTCGTGTGCTCCCAATTATAGACTGCTTATTATAAAAGAACGCAATGACTCTGGGCCTCTTCTCTAATAAGAGATTTGTTATCTTTTCTCCCTGGGTAGAAACCTTTCTTTCCACATTAGATTTCAAACAGTCTTTTATAAACCTAGACCTCTAGCATATCTGGTACAATACTGTATAGTAACCTCAATTATCCGTCCACTGTTGATTGTCTTTTTTTGTTTGTTTTTCTTCTGGCCATGCTGTGCATCATGCAGGATCTTAGTTCCCCGACCAGGGATTGAACCCCCTGCATTGGAAGCACGGAGTCCTAACCACTGGACTGCCAGGGAATTCCCCAATCCTCCATTTTAGAAAACATGGCTTCTTTAGAGGTTTAAGATAACAGATACTTTACAAATACGTTTGTGTACATATATCTGTCGAATTATAATCTAAAAATTAATATTTAAACATCAATATCTACCTCACACCTGTCAGAATGGGTATCGTCAAAAAGACCACAAATAATAAATATTGGCGAGGATGTGGAGAAAAGGGAACCCTTTTGGTGGGAAAATAAATTGGTGCAGCCACTCTGGAGAACCGTATGGAGGTTCCTCAAAAAATTAAAAATAGAACTACCATATGATCCAGCAATTCCACTCCTGGGTATGTATCCGAAGAAAATGAAAACACTAATTTGGAGATACATGCACCCCAGTGTTCATAGCAGCATCCTTTACAATTGCCAAGATACTGAAGCAACTGCACTGTCCATCAATAGATGAATGGATAAAGAAGATGTGGTATATATATACAGAATACTACTCAGCCATAAAAAAGAATGAAAATTTGCCATTTGCAACAACATGGATAGATCTGAAGGGTATTATGCCTAGTGAAATAAGTCAGAGAAAAACAAATACTGTATGTTATCACTTATATGTAAAATCTAAAAAATAAAACAAACAAATGAATATAACAAAACAGAAAAAGACTCACAGATATAGAGAACAAACTAATGGTTACCAGTGGAGAGAGGGAAGGGCAGAGGGGCAAGATAGAGGTGGGGAATTAAGAGGTACAAACTACTATATATAAAATGAATAAGCTACAAGGATATATTGTATAGCATAGGGAATACAGCCAATATTTTATAATAACTTTAAATGGAGTATAATCTATAAAAATTTTGAATTACTAATGTTATGTACCTGAAACTAATATAATATTGTAAATCAACTCTACCTCAATTTAAAAAACGTCAATTTCTAGGCTGGTTCAAAGGATATGAATATCTCTTTGGCAACTGGTAAGAATTGCCTATTTTGCTTATTGCAGTGCAGTGTTATCAATAAATGACAAGATGTTGGAAAGCACTGCCATGTCCAGTATTATTTAAAAAATTGATTTTGAATAAATGATGGCAAATGTATGGGATGGAATATTATTTGGTTGTTAAAATATCCATTAAATACTTAAATGTTAAATGCTGGGAAAACAAAATGGTATGTGTGCTCTACCACAGTTTTGTTAAATTTATGTTGTGGAAGGTGGCCTGCAAAAGTGAGAATAGTGTAAAATGTGAGAGCACAAAGCTCTCAGACAATTTGAGAATTATCTCCTCAAGTGGTTATTCATTCTGTTTCTGGTCACCTACCTTATTCACAGGGCTCAGCACTGATTTACTTCTGGCTCATTTCCAAAACCAAATGCTCAGTGGTGAAGTCTTCCCTTTGTTGGGGATATTCGAAGGAGCATGTCACAGGCCACATATGCTTTGAGTAATGGAAGCATCAATGAAATTAAGTCCACATTTTTCTAAGAGAACTATTTTATAGAGGCCCAAGCATTTGGATGATCAAGTTGATATTTGAAAGGTGAATTTTATTGCTTCTTTATACCTTTAGTCATACCTGGACACTGAATTGATTTACTCTTCAGAAGGGGAAAGTCATAGGGGAAAGTCATAAGATCCAACATAACAGCAAGGCGGAATCATAGAGTGGCTACATGATCCATTTGCCATGGCTAAGGGTGAAAAGTGGAACCCTATTTGGGGCTCTTTATTTGAGAGTCATCTTTGGAAATGTAGAAGGCCTTTGAGCTTCAGTTATCTTTTCTTCTCTTTTTAAATTTTTGTCTGATAAAGGCTTCTCATCTGAATGAAATGTAGGCTTTGACATCACCTATGGTAGCATCATCTAAGAACTACAGTGTGTTGACAACTGTCTTGTGAGTACTTCACAGTGGATGATTTTCAATGGATGACGTTTAGAGTAAACACGAACTGCTTTCAGATAGAGTTCACACATTTGTGTGTAAAAAGAAAACTCCCGGGCTTCCCTGGTGGCGCAGTGGTTGAGAGTCTGCCTGCCGATGCAGGGGACACGGGTTCATGCCCCGGGCCAGGAGGATCCCACATGCCGCGGAGTGGCTAGGCCCGTGAGGCATGGCCGCTAAGCCTGCGCGTCTGGAGCCTGTGCTCCACAACGGGAGAGGCCACAACGGAAGAGGCCACAACAGTGAGAGGCCCGCGTACTGCAAAAAAAAAAAGAAAACTCCCAACCTGCAGTATTATTAAAAAGCAATTATATTAGCTTCAATATCGTACCTTTTTCAGCATATAGACTTGTTTATTCAATGCTGTGTTAATTCTTCAAGATTATTTAGGAAATAAATTCAGTGCACAAATAAACAAGTATTTACTGAAACCTCTAACAGTATAGACAAGGTATGTTAGTACTTACAATGATAAAAAGACACAATCTTGATTTCAAGAAATTTAAGATAAAGGTGACAGGGGCAGGGGTCGATGGGAAGGGGAGGGGTTGGTAGGGCTGGTGGTACAAAAGGGACAATAAGTATCTAAATAACCATAAAACAAGACTATAAGAAATGCAGTACTATAGGTATAAACAATGAGCTATGGACTCTGGAGTTTAGATATCATTAACTTCTTTTGGGAAAGACTTCATGGAGGAGATGACATTTATAAAGCAAATGAAATATAAGCATGGAGGCATGGCAAGGCATTTGCTTTTGGTAATTCAGGTAGTTTGGTGTTGCTGGAGTAGGAATAAGAGAATGAGAAATAAACAGGAAACATCTTGTGTTTCAAAATGGTGGGTCATTTCTAAACTAAATTAAACAAGTCATTAAACGTGTGTACAATGCAAGATATTATAAACAGTGTTTGCAATCATTCAGATCAACTAACTAGACTGTATCTTAAAATTTACTAAAATCACGTTCTATAATTATAATTTAGATGTTCAAGAAAATGTTAAAATCTTGCAATGAATCTGAGACCTGTCCTGGGCAAAATCTGAAAGGTTGGTAGCACTGTACTGAGGACATTAAGGGCACACACAGGCCCAGTGAGAGAGTGCCATGATCCACTGTGTATCCTGGGCTGGGGTGACCCTTTGCTACATTTTGCTACCCTTTGCTACATTAACTCTGTATCATATATTCATTCTAAAAAAGATTGAGCAGCAATTTCTATTTGCCAGGCATTGTGCTAGAAACTAGGAATACAACAGTGAATTAATGATTCAGTCCCTCTCCTCATAGAACTTGAGGTTGGTTGAGATACAGTAGACAGAGATTCAAATACAGGGTGGTATGTGCCTGATGGGAGATGTAAAGAATGCTGTGTGAGCGTACTGTAGCCTGCGTAGTTCAGAGAGGAGGGGTCAGGGAAGACGTCCTAAAGAAGTGCTGTCCAAGCCTAAGATTTTAGGAATAAGGCAGGTAAACTGGGAAAACTAGGCCAGGCAGAGGAAGGAACATGCACATGAAGAGAGCAGGGTAATTGGGGGTAAGAGAGAGAGGAAAGGAACACACATGGTGCTTTTCTGGGAAGGCAATAGCTTAATGTGGCTGAAAGCTAGAGTGTGAAATTGGTTGAGGGTCATGGACATAGAAGAAACTGGAAAAGTAGGGGAGGAAATAAGGGTAGATGAACAGTGCTAAGGTTTGTTAAGGATTTCATAAAACTAAGAAATCTGCTAAAAAATTTTGAGCTGGTATGTAACAGGGTCAGATTTGTGTTTTAAGAAGTTCACCATGGTTGTTGTGTTTAGATAAGATTGCAGAGGGTTAAGATGGGAGGTCAGAAGACAAGCTAGGGTTCTGCTCTGGATCTCATCCATATCATGATGGTGGTCTGAACTTGGGTAAGCCTTGAGGATGGAGAGAAGTGGGTGGATCCTAGGCATAATTTGGAGCTGGGTTCCATAGGACTTAGAGATGGACTGGATGTGGAGTGTGAGGGAGAGGAAGGCGCCGCACACCCTCTCAAGTGTCTTTCTTGGCCAGTGGGAAGATGGTGTCTATTAGCTGAGTCTCACCAGTAGTGCCATAAAGGACTGAGCACACGAAACTTCAAGGTTGTTCCTGGATCCTGCCAGGCTGACTTCAATTAGTGTGTGGGCTGTTTGCTGTGAGTGGGAGTGGCACGGCTACGGTTTGTTTTTATTCTTCCTTCTTGAGACAATCCCTAATCATTCAGTACAGAAAATGAGCTGCCCCTGCTTCACTAAATTGAAATCCAAAAATGTACCAAATGACTAGACTACAGTTTTCACTGAAGAGTTCAAAGAGGAAATCAGCTCCTCATGCTGCCATATGAAAATGGGTAATTACAATATTTTTTAACACATTAGACCTTGTTATTTTCGAAATTAGAAAAACTATATGGGGCCACACATTTTTATCACTAGGAAGTCTTTTAGAGATTAGTGACAAATCTACAGATGAAAAATTGTGGAGGTTAAATTATTGGCTCAAGGTCAATCACCTGGTAGTTGATTAATTCCTTTCCAAGTTGTACTGATGTCTTGAAAAGTGTTGATTAAACAAGTGAAAGTGTGCACATGTCATCACAGGGCCCATAAAACTGTTTTATGTAGGTATCGCAATGCCCTGGTAATTTTTGTGGCAAAATGAAAGAGTTGTTCTGACAAATCATCTGAAATAGAATATGGTATAGTTTGTGTTCTTGGTGCTCATGCCTGCTTCTAAAGTCTTTTGTTAAGTGATTTATGCACATTTATCTGGAGCATAATTATCTTGATTAATATTGAGACATATGGTATTTAAAATCCCAGTGTTTAACGAAGCACTTCATGATTAGCCGTTTAAAAATAATTAACCCTCTTGTATATAAAATTTTGTAATTTCATTTCAGATTATCAAGAGCTAACTAATATTTTCAAAATTTTAATCAGCCATATATAGTGGATTCAGTGGAAATAATGTGTGAGAGGGGTATTGTAGCTCTGATACTACAAATCAATGAGAAATTAAACCACATTTTAGTGTTTTACAGCAGTCATATTTTTCTGGTCTGCCTTTTGCATTTAGATGTTTGGTGTATATTATGTAATCACAGAAGCGATTTAGAAAAATGAAGTTACTAAAAATTAGAAAAAAACCTTAAATATGCTATTCTGCACACATATTTATTGATTTGGACCTATTCTCACCTAAGAATAAAAATCCTGTCTGGGGTTCATAAGTCAATATAAGGGCTTTCTCTACATTCTCCATGTAGGAAACAAACATTAAACACATTTTATGGTGCTTATATCTTTATGACTTCTAATGAGATGAGATATGTTAAGAGTATTTTTCATAGTGGAATATGGACCAGATCTTCTATTTTCCTGAGCAGAGAGAAGCAAATTCCTTGCATCTCCTTAAATGACCTGGGCAGTTGCTGCTAAGCTTTCATTATGTCACTTAGTAAAGACCCATGGTTGAGCACGTTAGGAATTACTAAAACAGATTCAATTATTTTCTTTTTTTCCTGTTTCTTTTCCTCAGGAGACTCAGGTACAGAAAAGGCTTGAGGAAACTTAGGGAAGCCAAATTTTCTTTTCTTCACAGATGTCTTTGAGTTTTAGCAATCTGTAAGCCTAGAATGATGAGGGGAAAACTATAATAAAGAAAACAGACTCAAAGAAAATGTCAAAGTTAAAATATAATGAACTGTTTAATAAGGGATTTGTTTACATAACTTTCTAAAGATGTCTTCTTTATATATAAATACAGAATTGATGCTAGTAGGTTTTTCTCCCCTTGTGTCTAGAAGATGTCTCCAAATACCAATTACAATAACATCCAGCATGCCAAGTCTTTCACAGTCATTATTTCATGTATTCCTCACCCATCTATGAGGCACGTACTGTTATTTTCCCCATTTAACAGATAGGGAGACAGAAATTTACAAGATATTAAGTGACCTAAGATCACATTTTAAGTGATGGAATCTGGTTATCTATCTAGATCTATTGGATTCCAGAGCTTGGGCTCTTAATCACTATTGTGATACCATCAAAGAGGCTGATAGGTATCTCTGGGAGGGAGATGGTTTGGTTCCTATGCAGAGAATTCTCCCTTCATTATGTGCTGCAGGCTATATAGCTACATCACTTTCCTACCCTCAAGGTTGGAAATGGCATTTGACAAGCTTCTGCAGAGCTTAGAAAGCCTAAGAGGGTGAAGGTACATGTGATGTGTAGCTTCTGAGATTTCCTGGGCCTGGCTGGCTCCTTCACAGGTGGTACATTTGATAGTTTTTCAAAAAGCTGCCATTGCACTCTCAATGCTGAGACAAAATATGGATACAGTTCATTTTTTAAACTTCATCTGCACTCCTGCATTCTTGATTGAGCTTATTGGGTTAGAGACAGGAATAAACAATATATTATTGGATGGGTGAAAAGGGGAGGGTAGATGTGAGCGATCCTAGGACAAAGGTCTGTGAGTAAAGTTCCTTGAATCGATCATTTACCTGGTGCTTTAATCCCTCCACTCTTTAAATACACACTGAGGAGACTTGTGCTTCCAGGAGGATGGAGTAGACATCTTTTTTCCTATTTCTCCCACTAAATTACAGCCTAAAAATCCCTGGATATTATTTATAAAACAAACATAAGATTCTGAAAGGTAGAAAGAAGGCAGACTGGCTAGGGACCTCAGGACCAGAAGACATGGTGGTGAATTCTCTAGATTTTCTTTTTTGCCTCATAGATCTCTGACTAGGTATGGACAAGGTTGGCAACCCAGAAATGCCAATGTGCTTAGACATGGCCATGGGCCAGTGGAGAACACATGCGGAGTCTGAACTCCTACTCCCACCCAGTAGCCACAAGGCACCCCACCTGCAGGGTCAGAGGAGGGCACGTAGGGAACAGTAATGAGGTTCCCTCTGGACTTTTACCTCTGTCTGGCAGTGATAAGGCAGACGGAGTCCCAGAAGGAAAGAAGTAGATGTGGTTGAAAGAGTATTTGAAAAAATAATGGCTAAAAATTACCTAAATTTGGGAAAAAGACACAAACCTGTAGGTTCGAGCTGAGCAAATACCAAACAGGATAAACCCAAAGATATTTATGCCAAGACATACCACAGATCACTTTCTGAAAACTAAGAACAGAGAAAAAATATCTTGAAAGCAGCCAGAGAGAAATGACAGGAAACGCACTGATTTTTGGCATTGGAGCAACAGGCTGGTTACCAGCGCTTCCCTTGTTGATTTTGGCTATTAGTCTTCTTTTTAAACCAGACTCAACCAAGCTAACATGTACAGAGCATTTACTAGTTATCTGCAAATTATGCTGGGCACCCAGGGGACATTTGCTAATGTCATTCTTCCTGTAATTGCTCCACAGTGGGTACTATCCCTCAGAGCAAATCAAGGAATTTCAGAATTAGAAAGAACCTCAAAAAAAGGAAATAAAAGGGCAGAAGTTTGTAATTTCTGGATGGGCTTCAGTTCTGTGAACTCCCTGAAATTAATCTAAAAAAATGCCAGCATGTATGTGCATTTTTCTAGGGAAAGGACCATAGCTTTCATCAGAGTCTCGAGCTGGTGGCTCCCAAAACGTTAAGAGCCACCATTAAGAGTTTCTGCTCTTTTCAGGCAAAACTATATAATCCAACCTAGATAGAAAAGAGCTAAAAACAGAGAAGGTATTCCCCATCATATACATCAAAATTCCTGAAAGCCACCTCATAATTCTCTACTTTTAAGGAGAAAATAGGAAAATGGCAGTTTTCTAATTTATTCTAGGCACTTGTGGAAATACAGGTTTATCAAAGAATGTTTGCCTGTAGTCTTATTTTGAACATTTAAAAAATAGTACCTATAGGTGACTAAATAAACAGTGCACCGTGATTTAAAATGTACTTTAGATTTCCCCTACCCCTGAAGCCATTTTATGAACTGTCATGTGCTACCTGAGCCTCCAGTAAAAACAAAAACAGGCTTTCCTGTGTTTTAAAAAAATGTACTTTAGGTATGATTTCTCCCAATGCCAATCAAAAGTTCAGGACATACAAGAAGCAGGAGTAGCCTCTCTACATCAGTACCAATAGGCTGGTATTTTATGAGATAGGACAAACTGGCCCGCAACCTGCATTCCTTTTTCCATCTTTCAAAAAAAAAACATGTAAAAAAGTTCTATTATAAAGCAACTAAACTCCAATAAAAATTAAAAAAAAATTCTATTGATTACACAATGTATAACAGCCAATTTATCAGAATAAAAAACTATTAGTGTTTTCTTTGGTGAAAAAACAAGTATAACAAAAACAGATCCATGTGGTTTCTGTGTCTACAGTGTGGCTGTCCCTCACTCTCTGTACCCTCTACCAAATCCCTCATGAAATCCAGGTCTGCTCACACCTGGAGAAATGCACATTAAGGATTTTAGATTGCTGCTGCCTGTTTTCTGATCAAAATTAAGGCTCCCAGTGTTACCTGGAGAGCTAGAGATGGGATAATGCATTATTTTAGGAAAAATTTGACTACCTGCTTCATTAAGAACCCTATAGTAGTTTGATTTACTCATACAATTCTATGCTGGCTGCATCTACACAATCAAAGGAATCACTGGAGACCCTTGTTAAACATAGAATTCCAGACCCCAACCTACAATTACTACTGTGCAACCAGGAGAGGAACCTGAGAATCTAACAGTTTTTATCAAGTGCTTTGGGTGATCCTTGGGCTCAAACAAGTTAGAGCAATCTTCTTAAACTTGAATGTGCATATAAATTATCCTGGGTTCTTGAAACAAAAGTTCTGATCCAATTGGGTCTGGGTGGGACCTGAGATTCTGCAGATCTAACAAGTCCTAAGGTGATGCTGCTGGTGTGAGGACACCTTAAGTAGCAAGGTCAGGGAGATTACGCCTCATCTGGCTTGTGTGTAAATCAGTATAGGCCATTACATTTTCCTTCTGCATCTGTGGATTCTCTACCAGAGGCCTCTCCCCTCCCTTGATGCTGCCCATTTCTCATTTTTTCACTGATTGTATCTCTACAAGCTAGTGTGATCAGATAAGGTAAGGCATCCTACTCTTCTCCACTTACTTTATAAAAGTTCACACAAAGATAAAAGCAGTCTGAAATAAACACCACACAGTAACTTACATAATGGGTTTATATTTAATATAGTACTTCTCACCATGGAGATGTTAGCAGTTTATAAAGATTTTTTTGTTTTTGTTAAACGTTAAATCTTTTCTCCATTTTAGTGTCAGTATAAAGTATTTTTTTACATTAAATCTTTTCTCCATTTCAACGTTAGATACATCGAATACATTTTCTAAACTTTTTCCCCCACAAAGAGATACGTTTTAATTTTTTGACCAACCGTATTTAATATCTAGGTACAATATTAACTTGGGAGATAACAAAACCAAAATGCATTAAAAATATGGAGAAAAGACTCCTCAGTGATGCAGGAGGCAGTGATTATAACTAAACAGTGGCAATTTCCTAGGATTCTGGGCAAGAGTTTTATTCTTATTGAGAATTCTGAAACTATGAAATATTACTTATGCAGAGTTCAGCCATCTCACTTCTTTGACCTTCTTTCTAACTAGCAAATGCAAATTACAGACGGCATTTTTCAGTGCATTATTTGTTGTGAAGAAAACGTTTTGTTTTCCATTTAACATATCAGTTTGTTCCTATTTATAGGGAAATAACCAAGACTATGAAGCTACCCTATTTACTGTTTCTTGAGAACTTTCAGACACCAAAACTCAGTTCTGAACCTCAAAAGCACAAAGGTTTTCAGGGCAAGGTTTGATTCAGGAGGCCCTTCAAAGTCACATCTGTCCATTTCTCTTTCGTGCATATACCCCCAAACAAGCACAAATGCCTGTAATGCTGAGAACCACACCTAATAAGAGAGCGATTGCATCTCCGACTTCTACTGCTTCAACAACAGGCAGCACCAGAAGCAATGAAAAGAGAACTAGGAACAATTGTGTTGAAACTGAGATCATGATTTTGAGATCTTGAGGTGACTGGTTCTTAAAGGCTGAAGGTTCCTAGAAATTAAAACATGGAAACAAAAAGGAACCATTAAAAATTCCTACGTTTTCAAATGACAGTATGAATACATGACAACAGTTCATACAACCCTTTAAATCAGAGACTTTATAAATTATATTCAGACCCATCTCCTCATTTTATGGTGGAAGAAACTGAGGGAAGTAAATGGTATTTAAAGATGGTCATTTGAGGCTAATCGCCCCTTCTCATGATAATTCCCCTACTCCAGCGATTTTTCCCCTCTCTATAACGCCAACACCGTGTGAATCAACAAAACAGAAATTGAACAGTAGAATAAGAAAAGACAGAAGAGGCACAAGATACTAACTTGGAAACTATCCTAGTGAATGAAAATTATATTTTCTTAGGGTCTCTCCCATCCAGGAAATGCAAACAAATCTGGCAAAGTCAAACCACATATAACTCTGTTAAGTCGTGGGGGAAATAGTAAGACTTACCAAAGAAAGCGGTTTTTGTTTAATTCTACCAGTTCAGGATGCTAAGGCTAAGCTCCACGTGACAGCACCTATTATCAGAGGGGCGTAGCAGGATTTAAAAAATCGCACATTATTAATTATTATTTTAAAGCAGCAGCTAGAGTCAGTGCAGAGCGGGGAGGTTGTACGTAAGGGAGAAGAATGGGTAATAACTAACGACAACAGTTTGTTCAAGCAGGGGAACTAGATTTAAAAGTTGGTCAGTTAGCCTATAAAGGAAAAGCTAAAAAAAAAACCCCAAACCAAAAAAACAAGTTCGTTCGAGGACTTGATAGTAGGACTTTAAAAAGAATCCCTGCTTTGGCCCGGCAACGTGCAAATCTGCCGCCTGTTTTACAAATACCCTGGGCAATCTAAGTAGCCTTCGGGGACAAGTTCGTACATTACCTTCCAGGAAGCAGCCATTACAGGAATGGCGAGCAGGGCGGAGTCTCTAAACTACATTTCCCACAATCCCCTGTGACGACAACTCCCAGGATGCACCGGCGCGCTCCCTTGTAACTGGTTGCGGGAAGATGGTCACGCTCTACCGGAGACGCTGAGGAGCGAGCTCCCGGGGCTTCTTCACGTGGCCGAACCTGTTACTGGTGAAGTAGTTTAGTGTAGTTGTACGGAAGCTGACGCACACACAAAAAGGTAAAAAAAATGACAGCAAGTGTTATTTTTCACCCTGTTCAAGGTTTCAAGACACAAGAAGTTATGTCCTCTCCTTTGACTGAAATGCAGACACAGCAGCCGGAAGAAATCACCCGAGCAGAGCCATCTGTTTCAGATGCATTTAAACTAGCGGCTTGTAACATTTTTGAAGGAGGGAATCCCCTGACACCATTTTCCAAATGTGCCTTATGATATTTGTTAACTCAAGCAATGGGGGAAAACATGTTTAATAAGACGTTTTGGAAAATGTCAGAAACATCTGTAGGGAAAAACAGGCAGTTTGAGGAAAAACAGGTTAAGCACTATAAGAGGGTCTCTGATTCAGGTTCTAGAGTTCTGTTTCCCTATTACTTCAGGAGTGCAGTGTATGGTACGCTTTAGAGATTTCTTCTCACTCATATGTTTATGATACCCACCCTATGTATCCCCAAATATTTATGGAAAGTTGTAAATTATTTTAAGTCATAAAGATAAATTATTTGCATATGTAAGTCTTAGCTCTTTCTGAAAGGCTTTCTTGAAGTCTAATTTAATCTACGAAGTCCTTACTGAACCTTTCTAATCACCCAGTCTTCTGAACTCTCATTTACTGACTAGAGGACTTTTTTGGTACCCTGGAAATGATCAGTTATTAATGATGTGGGTTAGGGGTGAAGTCACTTGCCCTGTCTGAAAGTACCCCTAGGACTCTGAGACACAGCAGGTATATTTCAGTTCAGTGCCCATAATTGGCACGTAATTTTTTTATTGTTGTTCATCTTTTTTCTTACACTTTACTAATCTCTCTGGACTGACAGCAAAGCTTTATATTCCTAGCTTCTAACACACACACAGCAGGTGCTCAGAAATATTGGTTAATAACAATTATTTGAATAAATAAATGTGCCAGCAGGATTTCCTGAGAGACAGAGCAGTGCCAAATAAACCAAAGCAAGGTGTCTTGCAAATTGGAAGTCTATGGAAAATTACACAGTAATGTCAGCATTGCTTCTCTAAACTTGATTATTTTAACAAGTTCTGTCTTTGACTCGTTTGCCTTGAGCTACTTCTGGTTTTGTACCTTTCTAATCAGTTATATTTGAAATAGCAGCTATTTAAAGATACTCTTTCGCATTCTAGTGTGAACAATTTGGGGATTTAATTTTTCCCTATATGTTTATTCAGTTTGCTGAAGTCAGCAGAGACCACGGTAAATTTAGTATTATTACAGACTTGTTTCTAGGGGTGTCAGTGTTGAAGATAATGGGTTAGTTTTAAGTTTGAAGGTCTGCTGATGATAAAATGCTTTTTCTTTATTATGTTAAGAGATCATGATGACCTGGCCAACTGAAAAAGAGTGGCAGAAGTTTGTGCAGAGATGTTTTGGGCCCGTGTAGTTTCAAAATAAAATTGGTTAACTTTTCCTAACCAGCATCTACCCTCATCAGGCAGCTTAACAAAGGTGTTGCTGTATATGCTTTTGTCTGCCTTATTACCACCCTAGTTTCCAAGTAGAATGGTATTCTAGTTCTCAGTGTTCTCTTCTTACTACCCTAACTAGTGATTTAAAAATAAATCAGACACCAAGGGGGCAGAGCGGTGGGGGTGTGTGTGTGTGATGAATTGGGCGATGGGGATTGACATGTATACACTGATGTGTATAAAATGGATGACTAATAAGAACCTGCAGTATAAATAAATAAAATTAAATTAAAAAATTAAAAAAAAATAAGTCAGATCATTTATTCCTTGCTTAAAGCTCTCCAGTTCCATCACAATAAGCAGAAGTCTATGCTCCTTATCAAGACTCACAACACCCTACACATTCTGGCCTCTGCCTGCCTTTCTGACATCAGCCTACTACTCGCTCATGCTCATTCCAATCACACTCATCTTTTTGCTGTTTCTTAGGCATGCCAATTTTGTGTTTTTATTGTTTCATATTTTTATTGAATCAAATTTTGTTGATTAATGTTTAGTCACTGTTACACTGTTCGTAGTAGAAACTACCTTATAAGTAGGAAGTCTGCTTTTAGGCTAAATCATGAAGGTATTTCGACTGAGATTATTTTGAGTCTTTATTCAAAATTTAGGTCTCACATATTTTCTCCATAATATTAATAGCAAGGCTTTATGTCTATGTATGTATAAGACGCAGTAGTACCTAAAACAGGAACTACTTTGTTCAGGAACCTGTCTATAATGGTCCCTATTTACTTCCTCTGTCCACTCGGGGTGCAAATATTGATTAAGCCCATCTGGATGGTGTATTTTTTTCTTAGCAATACCTGAATGGTTTCTTTAAGTACTTTCTAATGTTGGACGAGCAATATTGGCATTTTTAGTGAGACAGTGCTTTGTTGTGCCGACGTAATATTGCAGGATATTTAGCATCTTTAGCCCAAGCCTGCTAAATGCCAGTAGAATCCCCTAATCGTGAAGACAATCAACTGTCCTCATGTATTGCCAGATAGTCTTTGGTGAGATACTGTCCCTAGTTGAGAACTACTCAAGATTTCATCAAGAAAATAAAAGGAGTAGTTGAAAACGATGAAACAGTACACACACACACACACACACACACACACACACCCCAACATCAACACTGCAGTGCTCTAATGTTTTAGATTCTTCCTTGGTTATGCTGATTTTGTTGTTAACTACAGATTTTCTTCTGTGTCCTATTAGCATCCTTGCCAGACAGTTTCCACTGGTCACTTTTTTATTCTTTTTATAGAGAATTATTTATTTATTCATTTGGCTGCGCTGGGTATTAGTTGCGTCATCGGGATCTAGTTCCCTGACCAGGGATCGAACCCAGGCCCCCTGCATTGGGATTGCGGAGTCTTAACCACTGGACCACCAGGGACGTCTCGGTCACTTTCTTATAACAGCACTGATATGCAAATTGAGGTGAGATTTCTGCTTTTATTTCTGCCACTTAGTCTTTAAGCTGTGGAGAGGTGCTGTGATGTAGTATATGGAATATTAGCTTTTTCCCTTGCTAGTTTTATGGATTTGAGTAGTTAATCTCTCTGAAACTTACTTTCCTTTTATAAAATATGCTGTGTGAGGATTAAATGAAATGTTTCTAAAGTGACCAAAAAGTTACCAGAGCTCAGTACTTATCAATTCCCTCTTATTTGTAGGTCTGTTCCCCTGGTTACTGATTAAGAGTTAGGGTCTTTGGGGTTAGACCAGTTGGTTAGAATTCTGGCCCTGCTGCTCACTAACTGTATGACAATAGACAAGTTAGTAAGCTTTTCTAAGACTCAGCTTATCCATCTGTAAAATGGGGTATAATAGTACTTGCTTCATATGTATATTATGAGGATTAAAATGAGTTAATTTCCAGAATTAGTGGCTAGCATATAGTAAGCTCTCATTAAATATTAACTATTGTTACTATTTTCTGTTAAATCCATGAAATATATGGGGTCTTCAGGATGTGGCTTCTCTCCATTGTGAATACGCTCTTCTGCAGACAAACATGGTAAATAGAAAATGTCTGTGGAACTCCCTGGATACAGAGGCATTTTAGGCTTCCTAGGTTTTGGGTTGGGAGCTGACTGGAAAACACTCCCCTGGTACTCAAAAGCTGTCCCTTTGTTGCCTTGATGGGATTTTACTATTTATTTCATACCTACTGGTGGTTACGTTTATGTTTAAAATATATTCTCCATTCAGTTATTGTCACATCATTGATTCATCATATTAGGTCCAAAGGGTTTTGAAAATGTGATTGGGAGGGTCTAGATATGGGTGAATAGCTCCAAGAAATCATTCAGCTGGAATGAACTCTGTGGCCACCCCAAGAAAACCCAGCAAACAAACAAAGACTCTTAATTCCTTTTGAATTCTAATTACAGCAGCTAGTCTATAACTCTGCACTGCTTTTTCTATAAATTGCAGCAAAGGAAATGACAGCATTAGAAGATTTGCTAAGAGGGAATTATAGTAACTGAGACTGTAGGCTCAGAGGAATGTATTACTCTTGATAGATTGTTATGGGATACTTAATTGCAGAGCTTGCAGGACAGAAGGAAATACTTTTGTATTACCCCTGAGAGATGGCACTGTGTTGAACATGGTACCAAGATTTTTACCTTACCTCCTTGGCTTCAGTAAGGTCCACTGTTTGAAGAGGATAAACATTATTCTTACAACCCCTACTTAGAACTAATTTGCTTATACTCATGGATGAAGGAACTCTATTTTCCCAGATAGCTTCAAAAAATCATGTTTGTTTCTTTTTAAAGTTTATCTTTGACTTATAAGTCAAGAGTCATATAATTGGTTTTTATTAGTTTATATTGTATACTGTAACTGGAAATGTCAACTCAGGGTTTACTAGTATTAAGTAATGTAGAGGCAGGGATTAATTTCTGGGATACAGTGAATATAATGATCTCCACTCCTTTGACCTGAAGCTGCTTTTTGATTTCTGACGTGCTTGCAAACCATCTTAATGAACTGTTATTTCTTAGCTATAACTCAGATTTAGATGTTTTGTCCAGATCACTGACCAGGACAATGACTGCCATGTTGTACATGTGCAGTTCCCTCTTCTAAAAGAGATGATCATTTCCTTAGCAGTACTAGGGAGATGAGCAGCTTCTTCTGTGCTAAGCGTCTGCTAGCTACAAGTTCTGCCTGTGAACATCTCTGATAGCAACATGAACCACAGCTCTTCTGAAGCAGTGCCACATTCCATCTCCCCTGACATTGCCCCACCCAAGCTGTCTGAATGCTTCTGCAGGCTTTTATATAGTTCCTCTTTTGGCATTAAGTGTCTAGTGTTATCAGATCCAAAATGTAGTCTTTCAATTCGGAAGAACCTAAGCTTACACTATCCTTCACTGAAACAGAGATCACTGGTAGCCGATGATACTCAGAGACAAAGAACCTTACTTTAGACACTTGTCTGAGTGGTGGAGGGCAAAATTTCACAAGTCAATTGTTACTGAAAAGTGGTTTCAGAGAAGAATGAAGAAGTGGCTTCTGCTTATTTTATAACTGTTAGAAGTGAGGCATTGGTAGGCCCTGAAGGAAGGCACTTCTGGTATCCATCAGAGAAGGCATGATAGGCTGACATCAAGATTTTGCAGTCACTGATTTGTGTCAGGAAGTTCATACAACCCAGACTTCCTCATTAGCAATTGAACCAAGCCAAGTGAGTGGAGACATTTTATTGGAGCTTCACAATTAAAAAAGGCCAACCCAGAGTTAATCAGTATTTCCCATCAGTAATAGGACATTCATCACTGAGACTGTTACATTAGAGCCAACTAAGCTAACAGGATGAGATACGCTGCACTTTCCAGAGCTATTCAGCTGCTGCTGAGTCTAAACACTCTGGTGTCAGTATCTTACAGACATGAATGGGCAAGCTGCAGAAGGTCATTTTTGACACGGTTCCCGGCACCATCTAGAGCCCGTTGCCGATGTAACCTTGATTTCCACTGATGAACCTCAGTAATCTGTGCGAGTCAATTGCACACACACGAGCCTATGGTGTCCAGGAAGCAGAGGAACCACACCCACAGGCACTGACAGATTGAAATTTAACATTTCTGGGCTTCCAGGAGCAGGCTAAGAATACCTGGACGGGACAAATTTATAGTGTTGAAAAGTTGTGAAATTATCTTTTTATGTAGTACTTTATCCATGGTAATGGACTGATTAAAAACATTGGCTTTGGCTATGTCATCAGTTGGCCCATCTCTGCCACTTACTAACTCAGTGAATTTGTACAAATTATCTAACTTCTTTGAGTTTTCTCATCTGTAATGAGAAAATCACCAATCTTTTGTAGGACTCCCACTGTAGATTAAATGAAGTGACACACAAAATGCTCAATATGGTCAGTGTCTATAGCTCTCATAGACATGAGACTAGCTGATCAGATAATATTTAAGTGCTGCACAAGGAAATTTAAAGTGAGGATTATCTTGCCTCATGGGACGGTGAAAAAATATTTCTCATGGGAAAAAAATATTTTCTTAGAAAACATGGTTTCATGATACATAGGCTAGGACTGATTGATTGATTTATATTTAATAAACACTTAAATAGTGACTACTATGTGTCAGGAACTATTCCACACATTAACAAATGTAAATCCATTTACTCCTTAAAATAATCCTGTGAGGGAGACACTATTATTATCCCCTGTTACAGGTGAGGAAACTGAGGCATGGTTAAGTAATTTATCTAAGGTCACATAAGTGAGTGGTAGAATCAGGTTATGAACCCAGGAAATCTGACAAAGACTGACTCTTAGTCATTGCCCACATGGTTTCATGTGGAAAATGTCCACAGTATCAAACTGCATTTTAATTATCTTTGAAATAAGGTGCTCTAGTGTTGCTTAGGAAGCCTAACTGTGGTGAGTCACTGAAGAGTTGTTGGTGTTTATATACTTCCCCTCTAGGCCCTAGTTTGGTGAATGAATGAATACCAGTATTCACCTAATTTGTTAATTGATTTTGACTTAGATTTAATAGGTATATATAAAAAATGTTTTTTAAAAATTAAAGGATGTTTGACTGAGGCTCAGAAGAGCACTTACTGATGGGCACAGACATCATATATCAAAGAACATAGATTGTGATGTGTTGGCAAATCTCAACTATCATGAAATCACTGAAGTCCATATATACAAAATTCAGAAAGGAAGAAAAGAAAGTCAAAAGAACCTTTTGAAAACCTTTGCTTAGAAGTGAAAAACTTAAACTAGTCATTGCAAAAGTATAGAGAAGTTATTAACAATTTATTATGTGCAATTCATAAGGAAATAATAATTCCTGTATATAAACTAGGGGCTCATTATGATTAAGCACTGGTAACCATGGAGACAGACAGCATGAAATTTATAAAATTAAAAACATACCAGATAGAAAATGCAGGTAGCATAGGAGAGTGAATCATGCCCCAACTGGTCTTTGCGTGATTTCTCTTAAGTCTGAAGACTTAAAAAATATCTGGCCATTTTCTGAGTAAAATCACTCATTTTTCAAATCCTGAATTTCTTCTTTGGATATCTTAACTTGTTCTTTGAAAATGGTTTTTATCTAGAGTCAATTTAGACATGATAGAATGTGTTGGGGTAGAGTTTTTATAGGTAAGAAATACCTTGGAAGTGGTAACGTTTAGATTGATCTTGGGAACTTATATGAGTACCTGAACCTTTTATGTAGATATTTACTGTGAATTTTCAGTTGACATGTTGTAAGTGATTGGTCACTTTAGTTTTTAAATCTGTTTCTTTTGCTAAATCATATAGATGGTCCACGTAGAGAACTTTATGGTATAACACCAGTTTCTGTCATGGAATGATTTCTTCATCCATGAAATTGTGAGCTAGAGAGCAACAATAAAGTTTCTTTACTCTTGCCTGTAATATTTTGATTGTTTATAAATCTATTCCCTGACAACAGGTTACTTGCCTGTAGATATTCTAAAAGTGGTATCGTTTGAATTTAAAATCTTCATGAATAAAAAGTTATGACAAAAAGATCTTACTTTCTGGAAGAGTGACTTTACTCAAGGAGGTTGCCAGATTTTCTATTCAAAGGAAAATTCTTTATTTAAAAAATGGAGTAGATCATGTTTTAAAAACTGATTGCAGCTGGTTCAGTTGAGGAAAAAGTCCCAAACAATGCTCTTCACAGTTTCATTTGATTGTGATTTGGACCCACTTTAATGAATTTTAAGCTCTTATTTGTCAAGAGAGTCAAAATAAGTCACTGAACTCAATCTGACAGTCAAAGTGAAGCACTGCTTTTGTGAGCATGCCTATCAACACTACTGCATATTAAAGTGAATGTGGTGTGCTGCATAAGAGTGGAGACATAACCCTTTCATCTGCTCTGCTTTAGTAGGACACTTAGTAAGAATACTCAACATACCTTTTGGTCACCAGGCTTTTAAAGGGACCTCAAGAGACAACAGAGAGCCCAGGGATGAGTGACAGAGTTAATTCAAGTGATCCAAAAATCCAAAAATTGGTCCTGGAAGAGGGTTCTAAAAAATGTATTATGTGGTTCACTTGCATCCCAATTACATGGGGAGTTTATTTAAAAATGCAAATTTCTAAAACAAGTTCTCTAGGTAGTTCTTAGGTTCATCAGCTCTTAGAACCTTTGTCGTTGGGGAGAATAAGTTATTGGGCCTGATTATTTGGGAAGAGGAAACATAGAGGCAACTGAACAACGATCTTTAACTTAATAATAAGTTTATTAAGACCCAATTTGAATTATCCATCTTGCTCTTATGGACCCCTTTTCAGCTGCTGATGAAGCAGGAAATACAAATATTTCTTGCTATTTGTTCATGTTTCAAGGGGCATTTTTTCTCATTATTTCTTATAGACTTACCTTACCTACTTTTTTAAAATATAAAGTCAATATATCTTGTGTTATCTGATACAGAAATAATAGAAGAAAGAAAACAAAAATATTTGTTTAATATATATATATGTACACACAAATATATTCATAATAAAATAAGTAGAATACAAAAAAAGAAACTTTTAAAAAAATTTTATTTTTTAAACAGCAGGTTCTTATTAGTTATCCATTTTATACATGTTAGTATATATATGTCAATCCCAATCTCCCAAACTCTAAAACTTACTTTTTAAAAAAATGTATAAAACATTCTGATGATTTCCATCTTTAGAATTGTAGAAACATCTCATTCCTCAGAGAAAACAAAGCCTTTCCTAGAAGTAAAAGGGACTCAGCCACAAAATGGACAGTATCAGCAGCTTTAAAACATAATAATGCAGTTGTGATTTTCACATGGTTACTTTTTACAACAATGTTCTGTTAAAGATTAGGACAAAGCATTAAATGCAACTCGCGGAAGGTGATCAGAAAGGTATTATGTGGTTAGTTCCTAACATGTAGCTTTCTGGTGATTCAACATTAACCAAGGATTGAATTTTTAAAGCCTTGGACCTATCTTCCCTAAACATTTCTTCTCTCAGTAGGTGTTTGGAAGGGAAATGGATGACCTGGAGTGCTGGTATTCTAAATTGCTGGCTGAAGGCCCATCCATATGCTTTGGAACTGCGACCAGCAGGTAGCACGATAGTTCTGAAAATTGAGTAGCTCTAACAAGTGTTCTTGCCCACACAGTTACAGCTGGATAAAGTGGGGCTTGGGCCCAGGTCTTACCTCTTTCAACTATCTCTCACTAATTTCTCATACTGTTCCAAGTATTATAATATCCTTGTAGTAGCATTACATAAATATTTATTGAGTAAATGAATAACTTGTCAACTGAAAAAAATGCCCAATGTGAGAATTGTGAGTTAAGTTTTATTTGGGGCAAAATGAGGACTACAGACTGGGAGACAGCCTCTCAGATAGCTCTGAGGAATTGCTCCAAAGAGGTAGAGGAGGAGAGGTCAATATATACGTGGTTTTGGCGAGGGGGGATACGTGCAATCAGGCACACATTTTGGCAGAAGGTGGCTGCTAGTCATGAAGAGCAGATGTCTCTGTTAGTGATTTTAGTGCTTTTCTGGATATGAGAAGATACAAGAAACTGGGCTCATAAAATCTTCTCCTGAAAATATCTAACTATCTGAAGGCCTGTTGTGCCAGTTTTTCCCAGAGCACAGAGTGCTTCATTCCTTATCTCCACCCTGAACTCCTTTCAGGGCATGTTGAGGGTCAGCGACTGCAGTGGCTAGTGACTTCATCCTTGTAGAGGCAGATGGTGAGCAGCAGTCTTTAGTTGACACACTAAGACTAAAGTTTTAGTCAATATAAAGCTCAGTTTGAATCAATATGTGTGACATAGCCATGGAAACAGTGAATGTAATCATGGGCTGCAGGAATAGATGTGTAGTATCTCGAATGGAGAGGGGAAGTTCTGCTTTGCTCTTTCCACTTTGGGCCAAGTCTAGCAATATAGTGTTCTTTTATGTTCCCCACTTTCAGAGAAACATTAACAAACTGGATATTAACCAGGACTGTGCTATGATAACACTAGAATCGTTAGTTGAAAAACATAGTTGAAAGACTATGGGATGTAAAGGAAAGGACTCATTGAGACTAACTAGTATTTTTGATAGCTCATCCCATAGGAGAGGCCCTAAACTAAAGGGAAGGAATTGGAGTTGTTCTGGATGGCCAGTGGGTGACAGAGATAGAGAGGCAAGTATTAGCTCAATATAAGGGAAAGCTTTTTAATGTTTTAAGAGAAATGGCTACCTTGGTGAGCAGTGAATTCTTCATCAGTCAGTAGGCTGGCTTAATGAACACTTTACATGATGTAGAAAGGATTCAAACTTCAAAAGGATGATTAGTTTACATGTCCTTGAAGGTTCCGTCTGAACTCGACATTCTCTCATTCTCTTATCTCCTCCTTTTACCACCCAAGTCTTATGCTAGTTGTCTGGTGCTCATTTTAAGAGTTTATTCAAGAGTCTCTGAGACACTGCTATTTATCTTTTCAAAGGCTTTATTCTTAGTATTTCTTTCTTTATTTCAAATAGGAAGGGAAAATGGACTTCTTTCTCTATTTCTGAAAAGAAAACTATGTTAATGATTTCTTAATATTTATAAATACATAAGTATATATGATATATTGTTAATATTGTTCATATTTTATCACCAGTCTGTGTAACTGATACTGTTCCATAAACTATTGTGTAATACTAAAGTGAACAGATGAAAAGTGGGTTCTGTATATTTTATTCAGACCAGCGAAAGTTTATAATCTGAGGATCAAGATAAAAGCTTAATCAAGCTTTTGAATGTGATGTGTCCCGAAAATGGATTTGTTGTGGAATACCTACAAAATGCTTCCTGCCATTAGTCAGAATGATCTTAACAGACTTGTGGATATCAAGTCATTGTACTGTACATTTGTATATTTCTCGGTGATTAAATCTTGGGCCAAAGTAAGTTTTCATATTTCTTCTTATTCTAAATTTCAAATTGTGCTTTCCTGGGAAATGAACTATTTTGATTTAATTTCTGAATGAGTAAATCCATGAAACATTGGACATAAAAGTAAAGTTGACCCTTGGGCAACATGGATTTGAACTGCGTGGGTCCACTTATACATAGATTTTTTCCAGTAAATGTATTGGAAAGCTTTGTGGAGATTTGTGACAATTTGATAAAGCTCTCAGATGAACTGTGTAGCCTAGAAGTATAGAAAAAATTAAGAAAAAATATGTCATGAATGCATAAAATACACGTAGATACAAGCCTCTTTTATCATTTAATACCATAAAATGTACACAAATCTATTATAAAAAGTTAAAATTTATCAGAACTTACATATACACTTACAGACGGTACATGGCACCATTTGCAGTTGAGAGAAATGTAAACAAATGTCAAGATGCAGTTTTGAATTATAAGCGTATAGGGACTTCCCTGGTGGTTCTGTGGTTAAGATTCCATGCTTCCACTGCAGGGGGCATGGGTTCGATCTCTGGTCAGGCAACTAAGATCCCGCATGCCGCGGCTAAAAAAATAATTATAACTGTATAAAATCTGTAGTACATTATTGTCCTAATGTAATAATTTCATAGCCACCTCTTGTTGCTATTGTGGTGACCTTGTTTTGTAGCAAGAACTGTATTAGAAATTTTTGTGTTTTCTTAAAGTAACAATGTTTCCTATACTGTATTATGAATGTGACCATAATACTGTATGCCATGAAAGTTTTATAACAATTCATTCCTTAGCATATTGGCTAGGCTACTGTGAAGCACTCCTATAGATTACACTAGGCTACTCTAAAGCAATTATATTGCTGCTTCATTATTAATACATGAATCATTATACCTGTAAATAAAAATGAATTTCTCTTTCGATATTTATTTATTTATATGGTTGTACCAGGTCTTAGTTGTGGCAGGCAGGTTCCTTAGTTGCGGCATGTGGGCTCCTTAGTTGTGGCATGTGAGCTCTTAATTGTGGCATGCATGTGGGATCTAGTTCCCTGACCAGGGATCGAACCCAGGCCCCCTGCATTGGGAGCGTGGAGTCTTAACCACTGTGCTATCAGGGAAGTCCCTATCTTTTTGTTTTTGATGTCTAGTGTTAGTATTATGTATAACATCTACAGTGTTTTATACCATATAATAGAGTATTGATGTACGTACTGACAGTTCATCTTGTCAACAGTTGATGTAAACTTATGGCATCTATAAATACAGTATAGTACTGAAAATTTTCCTTATGGTTTTCTTACTGTTTTTTCTTTAGCTTACTTTATTGTAAGAATACAGTATATAATACATATAACATACAAAATATGTGTAAATCAACTGTTTATGTTATTGGTAGGGCTTCCAGTCAGCAGTAGGCTATTAGTAGTTAAGATTTTGGGGAGTCAGAAATTTTCAACTGCATATGAGTTGGTTCCCTTAACCCCTGTGTCATTCAAGGGTCAATAGTATATTTGACTTTTGAGCATGTGAGCTCAAAAGTGTGTGCAGTGTGCTGATCTGGAAACATGTTGACCCTGCTTATCATACTGTCTAGGTGCTTAGCTACTCAGGGAAGCAAAGCCTGAAAAAACACCTAGGTTAAATTTTTGGTGTCTTCTTTTCTAAACAGTTCTTTGGAATCAGTTGTTTAGGTAAGAGATTTTCTCCCTGGATTGCCAGAGAGTTTGGGAAGGAAATGTTCAAATTCTTTTTAAAATTAATTTCCTCTTGAAAGTAAGAAATACAGATTTACTAATATTTATCACGTGGTTTAACACTGGTGCCCTTACACTACCAACTTGTCAAATAATCATGTGTTCTAAAGAGTCTCCCAGCTATTCTAGGAAGAGTGAGAGTCAACCATAGTGCCCATATTTATTAGTTCACTTTCAACATATAATTGTTTACTGTAGTGTTTGTCTTTCTGGTTAAGTAGATGAGCATATCGTGCTATCTGGTTTTGATTAACTTTCAAAGATTCTTGCAAAAAAACCATGGGTTAAATATAATACTAACCACTCAAAGGATTGTAAAATGAATTTCATAATTTAATAAACACAGCCAATAATGTGCCTCATCTATTTGGATCTTTTTATCTTTGTTTAGCATTTTATTTTTAGCTTATGACAATCATAATTGAATTTAGAACCATACTTTTGAATCATAGCATCAATAAATGTTAAGCTAAGTTTGAGAGAAATGATGTATATTTGATTGCATTGATCTTTATTTTAGAATTTTTATTAAGAATATTTTAGGGGCTTCCCTGGTGGCGCAGTGGTTGAGAGTCCGCCTGCCGATGCAGGGGACACGGGTTTGTGCCCCGGTCCGGGAAGATCCCACATGCCGCAGAGCGGCTAGGCCCGTGAGCCATGGGTGCTGAGCCTGCATGTCCGGAGCCTGTGCTCCGCAACGGGAGAGGCCACAACAGTGAGAGGCCCGTGTACCGCAAAAAAAAAAAAAAAAAAATATTTTAGTATGAGGAAAAATTTTTGGACCACTAATTAATAAACTGAAGTTATGTAAAGTTTTAATTTCATTTTTGTTTTATTTTTATAATACTTCTATTATTGTGTTTTTGAAATGTACCTACTAGCACAGTAATGGATATGATTTATATATTATATATATGAATATTTAAAACACTTTTACTCATAAAAGTACATAGTTCAGTTGACCCTTGGATAACAGAGATTCAAACTGCACAAGTCCACTTATAAGCAGATTTCTTTCAATAAATATACAGTTGGCTCTCCACATATGCTGGTTCTGAATCTGCTGGTTCTGCACTCATGGATACAGAGGGCCCACTATGGGACTTAGGCATACTTGGATCATGGTATCCATGGTGGGTCCTGGAACCAATTCCTTGTGAATGCTGAGGGACAACTGTAGAAAAATCTAGAAAAACTAGTCTAGGTTTGATACACTGGGAGTGAAAGAGAAAGACACATATCATTTTATTTTTCCTGTAAAACATAAAAGAATGGATCTCTGCCTCCACTTGCATCTTCCTTTCCCCAACAGGAATAGGGCCTTGTCATTCAGTTATAGGAAACTACTTTTAAGTTAGTGATTCTATTTGTACTTCACAGAAATTTCTACTTAAAGGAAACAGATTTATTTTTGTGGGCAAGCCTCCTTTTCTGTTTGGCAGTTTGCATCTATATATAAAAATTATATTTTCTTAAAAGGATAGCACATCAGCATTTGCTGTTGTACCGTGATCTATTTAGTTTTTGTGTCCATATGCTCTAGAAGAGAAACTTAGGTTTGTATCAACTAAGACAAATGAGACTACAGTTAGGCAGACCAACTGATTTAATTTCTACTCTTCAAAGTGGTGGCACCAAAACAACAACAACAAAACTCAAAAAACAAAAAAACAAAGACAAAAAACAAAGACCTCAAAACCTACGATCTTTTCATATCCTTTGGATTGAGAAGTGAATGGAATAAAAGAATCAGTTGATTTCATGGCAACCTTTCTTTCATTTCCAAAGGAGATTTTAAGAGATTGATTGAGAACATAAAAAGTAGATTCTATTCTAATAATTCTTTTATATTTTGATCAGAAAAGGCCTGAATCTTTATAAGTCCAACAAAAGTACATTTCCCCTATCTTTGAGAACATAGAGATCTACTGTGGACAAATCATTTTTATTCTCCTTTTCTTCTTATGCTCTTTTAATTAGAATTTCATCTAGAATATTTTTTCTCTTATAATTGGGTGATGATAAAATTATCCAGTAATTTTTGCCAAACATTCAAAATTGTTGAGGATAAAGGGTAAAGTAAGATAACCTATAGTACCAATGAGTTGGTTCCTAAATTTTCTTACAATTAAATGGGAACTGGAGTCAGTTAGTGGTGGATTAAATTTTAGATCTTGTCTTTGCCTCAGTTAATAGGTTGACATCTGTAACAAAAGACCAAGACTGATACCAAGACCTATGAAGTCAGCAAAATTACTGTATACTAGTATATTTGCCTTTCATAGTTACTGACTTGAGTCTTAGATTAGGCTGCCTGGAAGTAGATTCTCAGATGAAGAGGTTTTCTGAAAAGTGGTCTCCAGAAATGCATCTGTAAGGAAGTGAGAAAAGGAGGATCAGGAAGTGGGAGAACCTGACCCACAGTGCAACTGAGGCATCAGTAGAGCCTTTAGGGAGCTCTTGAGCTGGGATGTTCCTTCGGAGATACTCTATATTGAAGCAAAGATGTTCTTGTTCCTTTGTATGAGTAGCTCATTGACTGTGAGCTCTCCCCTGAGAGGGAGCTTAACTTTAAGTGAGGCAGTTCTTTGTGGCCAAGGGCATTTCTCTGTGAGGGACACAAATGTGAACTGGCAAAAGATGGTATTCCCAACAGCTGAGGGAAGGACGAGGAAGGAATCTGGGTGGAGCATCCAGTACCAATTATACTTGGTAAGGTAGCACAGTATTCTGCACTCAACCATACAAGATGTAGAATAGCAGCTTGGCTGGGAAGGTGAGTCCTTGTGGATTATGGCTTCTCTTACTGGCAAGATTAATTAGAACTGTGCTTACTGTGGACCATCAAAGCAAACAGAGAATATTCACATTTTACCCCCCTTCCTCACCCATCACACTGAAAATCAAAGCTTAGGTACTGTGTTTGACAGTTGAACCTTAGATTTTTTTATCCAAGAGATTCTTCTAAATTAGACAGATACAGAGTTTATATTGTTGCTGACTGACTTATAACAGAATTAAGCTTTCATATTAGGAACTCCTAAGTCTTGGGTCACCTTGAATTTTTTGTTCTAAATTTTTTTCATTAGATAACTGGTTTCATGTTAATCATTGAGAAAGTGGTAATGTTTCTTTTGATTGAATTTGCTTTCAGTTATCACATTTGTTTACATTCAGATAACACTAAGCATGTTACAGCTGTGCAATTCTCTACCCTCTGTTAACCAGGCAGTTCTTAATCACTGTGAAAAGGAAGCAGTTGATCAATTTTCAGACAGTTTTGTGTCACTGAGATGACCCTGAAACAATAAAGGTTGATTTGTAACCTTTATGAGATAAGCAGGGATCTGATTACAGAAACATATATTGTGAGCATACAAGACTATCCTAAGAACATGGGGGAGCCACTGAAGTGTCTTTAACAGGAGTAACTTGACCAGATTTGCATTTTTGATTGCTTACTCTAGCTGCAGTGTGGTGAGCAGACGGAAAGGCTATGAGTAGAGGCATCAAGGCCAGTGAGGAGACAAGGAAGAGATCGTGGAGACCCAGATTGTGTGGAGACATTGAGATGGTAGGAAGTGGACAGATTTGAGAGTCTATTAGCAAGAATAGTGGGTCTTGGTAACTTATTGGATATTAGAAGATAAAAAACAAAGGTGACATGCCTAAGCTTTTGATGTAGACACCTAGATAGATAAGAAACAGAATTTTTTCTCTGTGGGTAGGTGATGTGAAGAAGTGACAGGTTTACTCTGGGTGATGATCCATTGGTCTTCCAATGTAGCCTGAGATAGGGATTGCGGTACATGTAGAACTACTAGCACCCATTTTTTTCACTATTGGACAAAAGAAAAGACAATCTAGAGAGATGGAGAAAGGGAGAGAGAGGGAGGGAGGGAGGAAGGAAGGGAAGGAAGAAAGGAAGGGGACCTAATGAATTTTTTTTAAAGCCTCATTTTACTAGTTGTCAGTTGGAGGTACATAAATAACATCAGATGAGTGCAGCCAGTATATTAGCGTTATCATTGCTACCAGTAGGGATTAGCCTGCATGACACAGAGAGAGGGAGTTCCTTTGTAGGTCATGCTTTGAGAAACTGCAAAAGCCATCCTGACTTCTGCTTCTTTTGAATCCTGTTGTTTGTGAAAACACCTCAGTTTGGTGAGAGGGCATTGTAGGGAACAGTTGACTTGTATGGTATGCTGGTATATATTTCAAATACTTTTAGCAATGGGAATAGTATTGCCTGTTTGGGGGCTATTCTGTGATAAGTGGAGTCTCTGATTTTTTTTTAATTAAAATTTTTATTGAAGTATAATTGACTTAAAATATTACATTAGTTTCAGGCGTGCAACATAGTGATTCAGTATTTTTATATATTGCAAAATGATCACCATGATAAATATAGTTACCATCGGTCACGATACAAAGGTATTACAATATTATTTAATTTAAAATTTTTAAATTTATTCTTTTTGTGGTGCGCGGGCCTCTCACTGCTGTGGCCTCTCTCGTTGTGGAGCACAGGCTCTGGATGTGCAGGCTCAGTGGTCATGGCTCACGGGCCCAGCCACTCCGCAGCATGTGGGGTCTTCCCAGACCGGGGCACGAACCCGTGTCCCCTGCATCGGCAGGCGGACTCTCAACCACTGCACCACCAGGGAAGCCCTACAATATTATTGACTGTATTCGCCATGCAGTACATTACATCCCTCTGGCTTATTTACTTGATAACTGGAAGGTTATACCTCTCTTAATCTCCCTCACCTGTTTCACTCATCCCCTCACTTCCCTCCACTGTGGCAACCACCAGTTTGTTCTCTGTATCTGTGTTTGTTTCTGTTTTGTTATGTTTGTTTGTTTTAGATTCCACATATAAGTGAAATCATATGGTATTTGTCTTTCTCTGTCTGACTTGTTTCACTTAGCATAATACCCTCACTTAGCATAATACCCATGGTGCATCCATGTTGTCACAAATGGCAAGGTTTCATTCTTTTTTATAGCTGAGTAATATTCCGTTGCATACCACATCCTCTTTATCCATTCATGTATCAATGGACACTTAGGTCCCAGCATGGCTGTCTCCATGACCTGGTGGGTCCTGGGGCTGGTACTGTCCCATTGGTGGGCAGGTAAGCCCCTAACACTGATAGGCTAGAAGGAGGACTCCAAAGTGGTGCATGCCAGCACCAGTGTCTGCCTGGTAGATCAAGCTCCCAAAATTGACTACCACCAGTGTTTATGTCCTCGGGGGAGTCTCAGTTGCCTCCCACCTCTCTAGGAAGCTTTCCAAGATTAGCAAGTTGTCTAACCCAAGCTCCTTTCAAATTACGGTCTCTGTGCTGGGACTGGGAGCATGTGAGCTTTTGTGTGCCTCGAGTCTCTCATTTCCAACAGCCCTTTGGCTCTCCTGTATATAAGCCCTCCTGGCTTTCAAAGTCAGATGTTATAGGGGCTTGTCTTCCTGGTGCAGGACCCGCAAGCTGGGGAGCCTGATGTGGAGGTGGAGCTCAGATCCCTTGCTTCCTAGGGAGAACCTCCACAGTTGTGATTATCTTCCCATTTGTGGTCGCCTACCCAGGGGTGTGGGTATTGATAACATAGTGTCTCTGCCCCTCCTACCCATCTCATTGTGGTTCCTTTTTTATATCTTTAGTTGAGGAAAATCTTTTCTGCTAGTCTTCAGCTTGTTCTCATAGACAGTTGTTCTGTAAATAGTTGTAATTTTGGTGTGCCTGTGGGAGGAGGTGTGCTCAGGGCCTTCCTACTCTGCCATCTTGGCTACGCCCCAGGACTCTCATTTCTTTTTGTATGCTTAAGGAAATATGTAGGACAATTAAAAATACATTTTTAAAAGCAACAGAAATAACACCATCACTAAAATATCTGGTAGAATTTATTACGAGAAATTGTTTCTTTCCTGTGTTGAGGAGAAAACAATATTTTCACCCTTGAGACATTTATGAGATCCATTAATTTCCCTTTGAATTTCTTTTTTGTTAATTTGTATTTTTCCAGTGTCGAAGCTGGTCAATTTGTGCTAAAGGCCTTTTCTTTTGCATTTATATTACTTGAAATATATACACCATATGCTAAAATGTTTGTGTAAAGGTTTATGATACACACATTGTCATTTTTATATGTGACTGCCATAGATTTTTATTTTTCATTTTATCAAACCCTTTTGTCTCATGTCATCCTGACCATTACCTGGCACACAAGACACAAGCAGCAATTCACAAGCATTGTAAACCTTCATAAACTACTCAGCAAGTTTTGGGGTGAGTCATCTTTCCCAGTTGAAACTTCAGGTACTTATTTTCCCTCTGGGGAACTGTAGAAGTACAATGGGATGAATAAACATGCTACTATGTGTGAAAAAGCAGGACTCTTTAGGCCTTAGCCTACTGTCTTCTGATGTCATAACTCCAGTTATTATTTTTATTTTTTTGCAGGTACTGAATATGTGACAGCTCTGTATCCATCTGTCTTCATTTTGGCATGTGGTCAGAGATTTTGATGCTCCTGAATGTGGGATTTGGACTGGGGATTGCTGGTCATGAGAAATAAAGAGTTTTTGGTTCCCGATTCCAAGTAAGTCACCTTCATATAATGAGAACCTATTATTTTATCCTGGGAGACATAGTCTTTACTAAATCATAGTAAAATTATGCCAAATAACACTCACCTTCATAGTCCCTCTGATCTGTTTATATTCTAACCATTCTCACTATGTTTCATTATAGTAAGTGGAGAACTGTCACTATAATTATTCTGTGCAATTTCATGATTAATGTGTACAACTAATTAAAATGATTTTATTAGACATTTTTCCCTCTAGATAAATCATTTTATTTTTTTAAGGAAAAATACTTCTAAACCGCCCTGTAAAGAATATTGAGATTATTCAAAATCAAAGAACTAGATTTGTAGCCTATGTTGTTGTGTTGAAGACAGTATGTTAAATGAACTTGAAAGTCTGTGATCAATTTCAGCAACTGAATTTCCTTTTTTCTTGTTTAATTGTTAGGAACAGCAGTAGAAATTTGACTTTAGAAGGGAATGAATAGCCATTTCCAGAAAGATGCTTGAGATTTAGGAATTGTTTGCATAGATGTTGTATATTAAACAGGTTAAACAAAGGTGTTCTTTTTCAAGTCTGAGAGTTTATATTCATGAATAATATTGCTTTTCTGACATTGGGCATTGCATTTAGAAAAAAATAATGTCTGTATAAACACATTTGTCAAAAAAAGGTAATTTTGTTCACAAAGATCAATATTTGTGACTGAGGCAGTGAGGCTTTTAAACATAAGTTGTTATGAGGTGATTTAAAATCCTTTAGAAGAGCAGTAGGAACTGCCTGATGCACATACCCATAACTGTGAATCTCAAGATAACATCCTACAATTATAGGAAATGCTAGGTTTCAGGGTAGACCTAATAGACTTATATACTTCTCCAAGCATACTGAGCTCTGACTCTGTGCCTCAAGGTGGAGCTAGATGGAGTGTGATGATGTGGCCACAGACAGCACTATAAAACCAAAGCACTTCTTGTAGTTTTATTGCAGATCACTATCTTGTTCCCCACCTTCATCTTTTTGTGACCTCACTTTCCCACTTGTGCTTTGGTGTTTTAATGGAGGAACTAGCAGCTAACAAATTCCTGCTCTACTTTTGATACCTTCAGGGGTCCACATATTTATCTTGCCCCCCCTCACCTCCTCTGCATAATTCATTGAAACTATTTGTTCTGTTGTGTTCCTGCCACACTACACTGGAGAAACATTTACGTCAAGTAATACATGATCCACTGGAAGTGTCTGCTCATTTCTTCAGATTCAGTTTGGGGCATCTTTACCTTCAACCCTTCTTTGATCTCCCGAGGTTGGGGATAACTATTCCTGCCTTGGATCCCCAGAGCATGTTGTACCTGTTTCTTTCATAACCACATAACCCTTTATTGCGCTTGTCTTGTTCTTCACTCCCACTCCAGACTGCAGGTTCTTCTAGGATGGGAAGTGTGTCTTAATCATTTTTAATGCTACTGGGCCTAGCACCATGCGTAACCAGTTCAGAAGGACAAATGCATACATTTATGCTTTCTCTTTTCCTGAATAAATTATTTTAAAAAGGAAATGCTGATGGGCAGGGGGGTAGGCATATTCAGTTCATCACCAAGTTCTGCCTATTTTGCCATTTAGACATGTCTTATTTCCTAGTTTTCCATCTTGTTCTCTCCACCCAAGTTCAAGTTCTCATTCTCTTTCTGTTGCATATTAAAATGGTCTCCTTACTGTACTGTATACTTAAAAATTATTAGAATAAATTTATGTTGTTTTTTACAGTAATAATAATAATAACGACGACTGTCTCCTAATGGACTCCCTTCCCTTTAGGCTTAACTGACATTCATCCTCCAAATAGCTGGCATGATCTGAAGACATTCTTCCATAGTTTATAGGATAAATTCTAAGAGCCTAGCATGTTACACAAGACCTTTTGTGGTCTGGCCCATAATTCTCTAATTTCATCTCTTGTTATTTCCTGCTTCATTCGTACTGTACTTATATGGTCCCGTACAGGGCAGTTTCTTGCCTTTGCCTTGCTCTCAATTTTCCTGTTGCAAAAAATGCTCCTCTTCAGTCTACTTTTCTGGCAAACTCCTACTCACATGCAGTATACTGTAGAGGTTAAGAGAGAATAGGTTCGTATCCTGGCTCTACCACTTGTTTATAAATGGTTTAAGTTGCTCACTTCTCTGTGCTTCAATTTTTCTCAACTGTAAATCAGGGCTAATAATAGTATCTGCCTAGTAAGTACACAAATGTAAGCTATTGTTGTTTCTTTTATTCCTTTAGACTTAACAAAGAATTCTGCTCCTCCAGGAAATCTTCCAGGATTTTCCAGGATGGATTAGGTTTCCTTCCTATGTACTCCATAACTTCTGCAAGTCTCTATTCTTGGACTCACCACATTTGGTTGAAATGGTTTCTTTCTATAACTGCCTCCTCACCAGACCAGAACTACTTGAAGGAAGAAATCATGTTTTATTTAGTTTTTTTATCTTCAGCACAACACTTGCTAAGTAAATGTTTGATGAATGAATGAGTTGTATAGTGGGAAGAATTCATGCTTTGGAGTCAGACAGATGTGTTCAAATCCAGTACTTACTATCTGCATCTGTAGAGAAGTAGCTTAGTTTCTTTCACACTGTTTCTTTATATATAAACAGGGATTATACCACCCCCTCCTTTTTTTTAGATTAGTGATAGTATGTAGAGTCTACAGCAGTGCCTGAAATAATGTTGTTATTAGTATTATCTTGAAAATGTATAATAATTTTATCTCAGAGTTAGTAGGAAGATACATTTTTTTCCCCTGAAGAATCATCTTAACTCTAAAGAATATATACTCTATTGCTTGTGTTTTTCTAAAGCTCATTTCTTGTTTAATTTCCCATGAAGTATCCATGGCCTCTTGAATACCTGCATTGTCCGTAACACTCAGTGGACACTTAGCTTTTTTTCCTTGCAATTTTACCAACCTCTGTATGTCCTTGCAATTTTACCAACCTCTGTATGTTTGTTTTGTCTGTGCAAATAGATTGTAAGCCTTTTGAGGACAATAATCATATCTTACATATCATTTAGTTGTCTTCCTACCTTCCCTGTCCATTGCTCTTACCCCGTCTTTCTAACAGAGATCTCTATGTAAATAACAGGTCAATAAACGTTGATCTATGATGATAGAGGACCAAGAGCAGGCAGCAGCAACTGGAATGTTTTGTCTCTGGGAAGGTACATCTCATTTGAAGTAGAATCTCAGCCAACAGTTAATGCAAAGATTGCACTGGATGTGAAGGGGGGAACATTAAAAGAAGTATAAGATATGGTCCCTTCTCTGCAGGAACTGACAATCTATTTGGCAAGATAAAACATGCCCAAACTGAAATGTTAAGGAGTAACACTAGACAGAATGTAATTAGGTCTACACAGTGTTCAGAAGAAGAAAAATTAGTAATTCATGCAGGTGAGGCTGAAATCAAGAGATTGTTGGGAGACTCAAAGGCAAAAAAGGCAGAACCTCATGGATATTTGAATACCTGTGTGCCAGACATTGTGATGAATCTGTGTTGTGCGTGTGTGTGTGTGTGTGTGCCTGCACATGTGATAGGAACTTTATATTCATTCATTCATTCATTCAGTAAACATTTTTTTAAATTGTGGTAAACAACACAGAACATAAAATTTACCATTGTATCTGTTTAAGTGTACAGTTCAGTAGTGTTAAATGTATTCACATTGCTGTGCAACAGATTTCCAGAACTTGTTACATCTTGCAGAACTGAAACTCTATACCAACTAAACAACAACTCCCCATTTCTTCCCTCTCCTTGAACTTGTGTGGTTTTTTCTAATTCCTACAACAAAATGTGAGATAATGTTAGGGATTCCATTCCACAAGGAATTAAGTGAGGCTTAGAGGTTTAAGAAAATTTCCTGAGGTCTTAGAGTTAATAAAGGTAGAACCGCATGAGCCATGGTCTGGAAGGGAATGAACTATTAGGAACCCACAATTTTAGGCAAGATTGTGGAAGAGCTATATTTTGATTTTTTGTAAGAGTTGGTTTTTATGGGCCATTCAGGGCCACGGTGGCTCTTGCCTCTAAAATGTGCCATAATGCATCTGATACTGCTCTGCTTTCAGTAATTCTTCCTAGGCCTTAGGTGTCTGATGTCTGGAATGTTGCTGAGGAAAATGGCTGCTGGATAGAGAACATCAGGAAAATGGTAGTGAGTTCCTATGTCTGCTTTTTGGGCATGTGATCCTCCTGGCCACAAGGTATTGAAGACAATTCTTTGGGGTGAAAGGTGTTGGATCAAGTTTGAAACATTGCTAGAACTGTTTGCGGAGTGGAAAGAAGGAACTTGAATGTGTCTTAATGGAAAGCCAGCCTATTGGATTGATGGTGGCAAGGGCAAGGAAGTGTGTAGGTGATATTTTTTGCCAGATTTTCAGGATGACAGGGAGGAATGGAAGTGAAAATACAACAGCCAAAATATGGTCCCCAACTTAGAAGATTTCACTGTTGATTGAGGCCTTATAAATAGACATTTCCTGCTGAGATATATTCTGGCAATAGATTAGGCCACACGTGGGGTTCTACAATGTAGTTGTTTAAGGAAGGCACTGGAGGTGGCAGATGTACTTGGAAGGATGAATCAGGAGTGGAAACCATTAATTGTGAAAAAATGCATTTTATTTTTCAGGCACTATGTGAAGTACTTTATATATATTTTGTCTAATTCTCAAAGCATCTTGTGGTAGGTATTATTGTCCTTATTTGACAAACTGTGTCTCCAAAACGTAAAAAATTTGCGCTAGATTGCTGGGATGGTTATTTAAACTATCATCTCTCAGTTTCAAAGCCACTCTTCTATATTTTGCTTTTTGATACTGGGGCTGGGCGTCTGCAAATCACATTTCTGCTTTGTCAATTGGTTTAACTCTGTCATTGGGGGTGCTAGAGGGAGACTGCAAGCAGGAGGAAGTAGATGGAACATGCTTCTTCCTCTTTGCTCTTATTTTCTGTTTTTCTTCCTATTTGTTTTCTATTGGCTTTTTTTTCCCCCGTGAGTGTCACCCCAGCAGTGCTTCTTTACCTCTGTAGCAGCAGTTTGTTCCAATAGCAGCAGTTGAGTCCAATTTGCAGTTTTTTCCCAACACCCATAGAGCCAACCCTTAAAGACCCCAGTAGCAGCTAGATAGCTCCCCATTTTCAGAGTTCTGGGACATCTCCTCCCCAGGTCTGGGATGCCTCCTACTTCTGAGCTCAGGGACCTAGCACCATCTGAGTATCTCCTCTTCTTAGAAGTCTGAGTTTCAACACCGTGGGGTCTGTCCTCCACGCTTCTAACTGTTAATAATTCCCAGTTCTTCCTTTATTTCTCCAAACTCAGTGATGGCAGTTGCATCTTGCAATTACTATCTCTGTGATAACTTAGAGTTCTCTTTTTGTCTTTTCAATAGCTAATTAACAACTTTTACTGAATTAACAATTCTTTTTTGTACAGTATAGTGATTCACGATTTTTAAAGGTTATATTCCATTTATAGTTCTTATAAAATATTGTCTATATTCCCCACGTTGTACAATATATCTTGGTAGCTTATTTTATACGTAAATAGTTTGTACCTGTTAATCCGCTACCCCTTTATTGCCTCTCTCCGCTTCCCTCTTCTCACTGGTAACCACTAGTTCGTTCTCCACATCTGTGAGTCTGATTCTTTTTTGTTATATTCACTAGCTTGTTGAAAGACAAACACTATATGATATCAGTTATATGTGGAATCTAAAAAATACAACAAACTAGTGAATATAACAATTCTTTATATTACTTTCTGTTTAAATAAATGATGTGATTTCAGTCTCTTGGTTGGATCATGAAACAAATATATAACTACTCATCATCATCATCACCTTGTCCTCCATTTATTATTTAATATATGTTTATAAGGTGATAGAACTACATTTCTTTTCTTGCTACTGATCTGGCTGCCTGTGGGCTAGAGCAGAATTTTTCATGGGCACAGGCAGTTCAATCTTGCTAACACTGGTAGTGTCCAACAGCCCTGTCTTGATGAAGTTTTTTAACCTAAATATTCACCACTACTCAAGCCCCGAAGCAATTCCAGCAAAGCTCTTTACAAGGGCAGGGATGTTGCTTGTTTTTCCCTGTTGAATCCATAGGGCCAGGAACAGTGTCTAGCAATGTTTTGTAGGTGTTTAGTATGAATTTGTGAACAAAAGATTGGATAAATGAATGAATGAATGAATGAGCAAGGCTCAGCTAGAACTTTGTCTTTTCTAGTGGATAGATTCTAGAAATTGACTTCCTGGATTTCTGACTTTATACCTGATTTACACTTCTGTTTCCATCTGGAACCCAGGATGTTTGACTGAGGCATGACTGCCATTCTAGAATTTGTCCATCTCACACTTCTTCCTTTCACTATTTACACCTTTGAGCTAGTTGCTGGGGATTTACTTCCAACCAGGTGGACCTTCCTTGAATCATGGTATTGCTATGGTCTCTGCCTGCTGCTGGGCTCCACTCGAAATGTCTCTGTGGAAGTAACCTCACCCTGAGCACTGGGGCAGTCCTCTTTGTCATTAGGATTTGCATAGTAGCCAACCTCTCATGCTGTATACTTCCAGCTGCATGAGCTCTATCTGCCCCTGTCCCAACCCCAGCCTCTTGCCCACCCTTACCCACCCTGGGATCCTGGCCCATGCTCTTCTCACTGCCCGCCTTTGGAGATTCTACGTGTCATGTGGTTAAGCCTCTACAGTTTAGGATGTTTATATTTCAGATATTTTTTTCACTGGTGCTTATTATATGCAGCACAAGCCAAGAAAACACTTTCTCCTTAACCTCACCTCAGAGGTGAAATAAAATTCACTTTTGTATTTAAATGTTTCCCGGTCACTTTTATGCTTGAATAAACTTTTCCTGGGTATATGACTATTAAAGCAAGGGTACATTAATATACATCCCTATGTTTATATTTAAACATGACTTAATATTATTTCCCCTCAAATTGGGGTCAAACATGATTTTGTGTAAGATTTAAAAATGAATATCTCATGTTTTGTCTTCAGTTTTTATTGTCTCTACTGTTTTTACTTTATCATGCAGAGAAGAACCATTCATGGATGGTTCTTCTTGGTATCACCTTGCTGACTTCTTTCTGGTTTTGTCTTCTCTACCTGTAATATCAGAGAGTCGTAGAAATTTCTGCATGACTCAGAATGTTAGAAAGCCTCATATCATAGTAATACAACATAACAGCATATCCTGAGCAGATTTTTCTTTTAATAATCAGAGTTCTGGTTGTCAGGTTGTACTAGAAAGCTTTTCAGGGTGGGATGCCTTTGAAGTAACCACACAACTGCTTCTCCTCTCTTTCCTCTGTGATTACTGTTGTTTTGGAATGAATAAATAGATGATTGATTTCATGGCCAGATGCAACAATGAGACCTCACAGAACAGAGTTAGTTGGAACACAGAAGTGGAGTAGAACCACAAGGTTCTACCCACAAGAGCAGACAGGGGAAGATATTAGCAGGAAATTACCCAATGAAATCTCAACAAATAGATTATGGTTAGCTGGGAAGTGTGTAGCAGGTAGTGGGGACCCAACAGTGAGGTCTGGAGAATAGGCACTACTGCCTAAGAAAACTGTGGAATGGTAGGAATACAAGAGACCTAGGTCCTGGAACAAAGTTTGAAATCAGGGATTTAAGAGCTCAAATTCATACAGATTGACTCAGTGCTGGGTCACTGAGCTATGGCCTAAGGCTCTGTAAGTCTTTTTACCAGTAACTGGAACAAGCAATCATGAACAATAATTTAGAAGTTAAGTGGGATACATAGTGAGTTGGGTCTGATTTCCCTGTGTGTAAAATTTAGAAATGGTAACATTGCCATTGGGCAAGGGTTAGATACTGCTTAGGATTAGGACAAAGGACTAAGACAGTAGTAATCCTCCTCCGGATAATGTCCCTTGCACTTTTGTTCTCATTGTCGTCTGGGTGATTCTGTGATGTATTGGGATGAGGAAATAGTTAGTCAGAAGGGATCTTGGAAATCATTGTAATAAAATATTTGTGAATATCAGGTTGGGTCTGGGGTACCACTTGACTCCTGAAGTGTGGATGATGGTTTATGGTTAATTCTATATCTTAAGTTTCTGTAATCCACAGGTTCTCAACCAGTTGTGATTTTACCCTTTCCTCCCCCTATCTAGAACATCTGTCGGTGTCTGGAGACATTTTTGTTTGTCGTGACTAAGGGAGGAGAAAAGGAAGCTGCTGTTACTCCATCTAGTGGGGAGAGGCCAGGGATGCTGTAAACTATCCTACAATGCACAGGAGCTCCTGACGACAAAGAATTATCCAGTCCAAATGTCAGTAGTACCAAGGTTGAGAAACTGCTGTAAACCACATGAGCTCTGTCATTCTTTTTATTATCTTAGGATTCTTTGTCACTATGGACATATTTCTTAGGCAGTTGTAATACCCCCTACAATTTTTAAAAAATTTATTTTGAATGTCACAGAATCATCTTTCAGCACACAGTTATCTACTTGTTCTCCACAGATGAGCATTCTCAAGCTATGGTCCCTCTGTGTTTATATTTGTATGTGCGTAATTCATAGTGGTGGAACAAGATGAAACTGCAGACCTTCATAGACATTCACAAGGGATTAACACATGACCTTGACTTTTTTTTGACCTTGACTTTTGAGGCTGTCACCACCTGAGCTACTCAATGAAATAGGTACTCTATATAGAGATGAAAAATGGTTCTCTTTTTTTTCTCTAAGTTTGAAGCTGCAGTGTGACCTAATATTTGTTTTAATGCTGATGAGTTCTTTCAGCACAGTCAAAAGCAACAAAACCTGGAGTGAAATCCTATTATTCTTGTAAGCTCATGTGCATATTCTCCCCTCATCCAGAAATAACTTAGAGACTTGGCCTGGATTTTTTAGTGTCTGTATACCCTGGGCTACCAATAAAATGTATGCTGACTGACCAGAGTGGAGGGACCTTTGTTAATCTTTTAATCAGCTGGGTTTACTTAGGTCTACTTGATTTTTTCAGAGGAAGTTTTCAGTAATGGGGAATTTCTGTGCACGTTTAATCCTGGGTTATTGAGGGGCTAGATGAGTTCATTCCCTCTTCTGGTGTTCAGGTGCCTTATATGTATCTAACATATAGAATCATAGATTTGAAAGAGCCCTGACAGGGGTTGGTAAGCTACTGCACAAAGCCAAATCTGTCCTGCTGCTTGCTTGTTTTTGAAAATAACATTTTATTGGAACACAGAAATGCCCTCACATTTACGTATTATATATGGCTGCTTTTGCATTGAAACTGCAGAGTTGATTGGTTGCTACAGAGACTGTATGGCCCTCAAAGCGTAAAATACTTATTATCTGTCTCTTTACAGAACAAATTTGTTGATCCCAACACAATCCAACTTTCTGATTTTACAGATGAAGAAATTGATCCTAGAGATATTGACTAGCCCAAGGTCAGAATTGAGGTTTTAAAGCATGATAAATACGTTTTGAGGGAGGATGATGAATATCAGACCAATGACAAACTATGTTCTAACAGCGAAATGAGGGAAAAAATAAATATGCTATAGGTCATTTACCTAAAGACGAAAAAACCTGGCTTGATTGATTTATTTCCCCCAACAGAATCGATCAGTCATCTTTGTGTCATGCAGATATAGCTGAAGTAAGACTTGAGTCAAGTGATATCACAGTTTTATGCAGTTAGGTCCCTGTTTTCCAAAGAATAGCAGCATATTTATTGGTCAGCCTCCTGTGTCTCAGTATTATATTCCTCAAAAGTTGAATTATTGATGGTAAGTCAGGGAAGACATTTTGGTAATTGCTGAAATCCTGAATGTATTAAGACTGACTAAGTGTCCCTGTGTTCTGCTGTGGCACCAGCTGACAGTGATGAAATCTATAGAAGTAGGACACATTTCCATAACATGAATATTCAGGGTTGGTGATGCAAGAATTATTATTAAACCACTGAGAAGGAACACGTTCTCCTTATTATTTGATTGAATACTAAACGCTGCCTTTTTAAAATAATTCAGTATGAATACTTTGATAATGAGGAAAGAGAGATGCATGGGAAAAAAAATCTCATACAGTTTTCTCCTGATACGTAAGAAGGAAATTAAGTTAAAACATACAGCATGTCTAGAGGAACTATTAGCTATATATATATTTTTTTTTTTTTTTTTTTTTTTTTTTTTTTTTTGCTGTACGCAGGCCTCTCACTGTTGTGGCCTCTACCGTTGGGGAGCGCAGGCTCCGTACGCGCAGGCTCAGCGGCCATGGCTCACGGGCCCAGCCGCTCCGTGGCATGTGGGATCCTTCCTGACCGGGGCACAAACCCGCGTCCCCTGTATTGACAGGTGGACGCTCAACCACTGCGCCACCAGGGAAGCCCCATTAGCTATATTTTATCTAAATCTGTCTTACAAATATTGAAGTATAATGCAATAGAAGTCAAGATAGAGTTTGATTTAAATGATTTATATAAAAATAGAATATGTAAAGAAACATGCTTAACCACAAATAAAGACCCCTGAAAATAAGTAAAATGCCTATTACAAATGACAATAATTATCACCCAAACAGTATTTGTTAGATATTGGACATTACAACATTTCTGAGAAAAGATATTTGCTTTTCTATAAATGAAACAGTTTATACTTTTCAAAGGGCCTTAGCACCTCTAAGAATCCTGAGTATACAGCTGAAGTGCCACCATGTATGAAGTACATCTGGTTCTTCATAGCAAGGATTTTATGTGTGAGTAATAGAAAATAAAGGAAACTGATTTCATTCATTTACCCTTCAAACATGAATTGAGCCTCTACAGTGTGCGAGGCAGTGCACGAGGCTCTGGTCCCACACAAATAAAATATACACAGAGTCCCTGCCCTCTAAAAACCCATGACCTGGAGAAGGGTGCAAGCAAATAAATCGTTTCTACAAAGAGCGATATGTGATACTTATTCTGTAACGGAGATAAGCTCAGGAGTCTGTTGTGCCCAGTTTACCTCTGCCCTTATTAGTTTCTCATTATTTGTTCTAGCTCTTTTCCCCTAATTAGTTTCCATGGGTTTGTCCCTTAGGCCAAAATTGGGTTTGGTACCCTTCTATTTTTCTCTTCCTACTGCCTCCTCCTGCCTTGAGGGTTTCAACTCTACCCTGATTGTTACAAATTGGGTTGTGTTTCCCCTTGACTGCCCTCCCCAAACTCTCCCTACCTCAGTGCCTTGGACTTTAGATTTTCCACTTCCTCCATCTTCTCTTCCTCTTTTCCCTCACCAAAACTAAGCTATCTAATGCTCCATTACTGAGGTTCACTCTGTTAACTAGTAAATTAAGTAAGTATTCTATTAATTCATCTATTAGGTGTTCCTATCAGGTATAAGCAAATATATCTCAGAATCTATGTAGCATTTCTAAATAGGAATTCTTGATGACCACAAATCCTTTATCCAAAGGGAATGGAGGGAAGTGAGGCTAAAGTTTCAGGCATTGTCTTCAAAAGGTGGAAGGACATTTTTTTGTTTCTTAGATCACACTATGTAGGTAAAAGGTAAACAAATACGAGACTTGGTGAATCAAGGTTAGTGAGAGACTAGAACGCCATAGATGTTTCACAGGCAGTTCTTTTTAGCACAATGGCCACTCATCCCATACTTTTTTCTTCCCCAGTTTCTTAAAAATATACCAGCTCTGTATGGGGCATGGCAGCATGATGTATTGTGAAGAGATATGGATTTAGTGTTTCAACAGTGCTCAAATCAGACTCAGTTTCTGCAAAAATACGAATGCATGTGCAAACACTTAACGTATGGTGTGGCTTCAGATGTCAGTATATGTGTTCAGCCCAATATATGTGTTACTTTTTACCCCTTCCTTTCTTTACTAAGAGGGATAATAAGCAGCAGCTATTTGCGCAAGTCTGAGTAAAGAAGCTTTGTAGAGAAAGCAAAAAGTTTTTCTGGAACTGACCTCGGCAGGGCAAATTCGGAAACTGGCAGATCTACATTATTTATTTTTTTCAAAGAGAGAACTGCATCATAATCACACTCCTGGATGTATGGTGTGAATGAGTGACAGCTGAATACCTCAGTCAGGTTGAGATGGCAACCGGAAATGAGTGCCTCTGAGGGAAGGGGCAGGGACCTCCTCCAAAGTTGCACAGAAGCAAGACAGCAGGCGGCATTGCAGGGAAGGCAACTGCTGGGAGATGAGCTATTATGGGATGCCTCTCTCTGAGATAGGGTAACAGGGTATATATGCTTCAAGATGCTGATCCTATTCAGTGAGCCACTCTGGAAACTCTGGTTTTGACCTCATTTTTTAGGTTTTTAAAAAGCAACACCCTGAAGATAATTTGTTTGTTTTGTTTTGCTTTAATGACTTATAACATTACAACATGGTTTAAGTGCAAGAGAGTTTAGAAAACATTTAGAGAAATGGAAAGTCACCGATGTAAGCAAAGTTGAAAAGGAAACACGAGTCTTCTCTTAATTTTACCAACAGGACTCAGGGCAGAACTGGCTGAACTTTTTGACAGAAGGAGTAGGGCATTGCTGGAAGGTATTTCGTGGCCCTGGCTGAGATAGTGAGGGTAGGGTGTGAGCCAGGAACTGTTATCCTTACTGGGAAGAGGGGAAGAATGTCTGAAACCACTTCTTTATTGAGCAGAGTGTCAGAGATAGAAACAAAAAGAACCAAATTAAACTCAGTCATTACAAAGCATCTTCTTTATCTCTGCAGGCCCACAGCAGAGTTGGGGTAGGGGTGGTCCTGGGGATGAATGGCTATTGTCCAAGATACCGTGGTGGGGCAGCTATGGAAAGATGACATCAGCAGTGATTTCAGGAATAAGTATATTAATTGTGAGTATTTGGACACTACCTGAGTCACTTGTGAGACCAGGAGGACACACTGGATAACCTTCAGGGATCTGAAAGTCAAAAAAAGGGGCTAGGAAATGGGCTGGAGAATGGTATAACCTATGATGTAGTCATGAGCCCAAGATGGGAAGACAAATAGGAAGCAAAATATGTGGGGGAGGAGCAGGTGCTGGGATTAGAGGCAATTCAAGGATAACTTACAAAGGGTAGGGATGTGCCAACAGTAGCTTGATGATAATCAAGTATTTTGTCAGGGCAGCTTGGTTCTTTCTCTGGTAACCCACCCCCAAAACTGCTGTTCCATCAAAACTATAGCTTCTTTGGTCTAGGAGTTTCCTGAATCTGTCTTGGGAGGCAATAATACCTTCTGGGTAAACTGGAGAATTCACCAGAGCCAGATGGGAGCTGACTCTAAAGAGTCTCCATGATAACTGCTATTGGTCACATTCCTTATGTCTGGGCTCATATATAGAGAGTTTAGATTGGGTCTCTTTTCTGTCTTTTCAAGGAATGGAAATCATAACTGCATATTTCATTTTTTGTTATTGTAAGTGATAATAAAGTCATTGCCAGTATATCACAGGATTAAACAAAAATGACCAGAAAAAAAATGACCTTTCAGAGCATTTGTCTCTTGATGTTCAGTATAGCCAACCGTATTAAGGACAGTATGTCAATAGTATTGTTCTAATTTGTAGCAAAATTAAAATAATATTTCTGCCTCATGTAAGAATATATAAAATAAAAAATTGTCATTTTCTGGTATAAATGCAGTGATAGAATATGTAGGAACTTGTGATAACTTATGGTTTTTTAAAGGATGGAATTCAGTTTTTTGGTCCTGAATTAGAGTTGTGATTTGCTAAGTTTATTGTAAAAAACAAATGAACTCATTAATCTAGAGCTAGAAGCAATCAGCGAGGCAGATAAGGAAGTTTCCCTGAGTAACACTGCTAGAATGTGTCTCAGTATAGAGACTGTGAAGTCAGGGGGAGGCATAAGGAAGCCCAGTAAGAAGAATCTAGACTAGGAGAGGGATGGAGTGGGCTGACCCCGAGGACCAAACACTTCTATCATTCTTATTAGGGAGGAAATGCAATATTTCAAAAAACTCTTCTAAAGGAGAGGAATAGCTATATCTTCTAGGGCAACCTTCTCTCATAAGATCTGCTTGTGTCCTGCTGCTGGGTCCTGTTTGCCTTCTATTGAATTGCTCTCCTCAGGCATGTTCAATACTATACCCAGAAGAAGACTGGTCATACAGGGAAGTGTGACTGTTTGGAGGGACTTGGGTCTCATCTGGAGAGTGAGATCATCTAACGTGCACTTCAGCACATTCTTGCCAATTGACAATGGATGAAAATTGCTCTTCATGTTGATCTTTGGAACTTCATAGGAGCGGAGCAGCATCTCAACATGAAGAGGAATTTTGACACCAGTGACTTTCTCACTTTTTTAAAATGAATGAATGAATGAATGAATTTATTTATTTTTGGCTGTGTTGGGTCTTCGTTGCTGCACATGGGCTTTTCTCTAGTTGCAGCGAGTGGGGGCTATTCTTCGTTGCAGGCTTCTTATTGCAGTGGCTTCTCTTTGTTGGGGAGCATGGGCTCTAGGCAGGCAGGCTTCAGTAGTTGAGGCCCGCAGGCTTAGTTGCTCCGCAGCATGTGGGATCTTCCTGGACTAGGGCTCGAACCCATGTCCCCTGCATTGGCAGGTGGATTCTTAACCACTGCACCACCAGGGAAGTCCCAGAGTTTTTCATTTTTACTTCTTATTCGTTTACTAGAACTGCCATAACAAAATACCACAGATCGGGTGGCTTAAACAACAGAAATTTATTTTCTCACAGTTTTGGAGGCTGGAAGTCCAAGATCAAGGTGCCAGCCAGTTTGGTTTCTCCTGAGGCCTCTCACCTTGGTTTGCAGATGGCCTTCGTCTTGCTGTGACTCACATGACCTTTCTTTATGTATGTGCCTCCCTGGGATCTCTTCCTCTTATAAAGACACCTGTCCTATTGATTTAGAGCCCCACCCATATGACATCATTTAACCTTAATTACTTCTTCAAAGTCCTTGTTTCAAATACAAGAGTTAGGGTATCAACATTTGAATTTTGGAGGAGACAAGTTAATCCATAACACTTCTCATGCAGCTTCTGTTGGTGGAGAACGTCAGTAGAGATGTAGCATAAGCAAAAAATAAATACGATTTTTTCTGAGCCTCTGAGATTTTAGGATTGCTTGCTAATTCAGAACATCACAGTCTATTCAGATTAATAACTGTGGTTTATATTTTCTCTGAATTGAGCAGCAGCATATTTTTCCATTTAATAAGACAGGACAACTTTTAGTAGTTCCTGCGCTGCTATGCCCCTGCATATAATCAGGTATACTAGACTCCCCAGAAAGGATGCTTGAGTATGGTGACATTTAGGTGAGAAGCACCAGGTGGCATTGCAACATTACTTAACAACCATTTATTGAGCACCCACTATGCCAGGCCTTAGAGGTACAGTACAATAACTAAGACACTATATCCCTCCCACCCCAGATAGACCAGGGAAGGAGAGATAGTAAACAAACACATAATTTTATTAAAATGTAGGTAACTGCTAATAAAGGACTCTATTTCAGTTTTTATCTTTTCATTTTTGGCTTCAAAGATGACTGGTTTCCTATAAATCAAATCTGGTGTATCTGGAAGTTAGGACACAGGCAAGCACTGAAAGGGTAGTGTGGTAGGTAGGATGACTGTGAAATTGTTTCAGCTCTTTGTGGTCAGAGTTGAGAGTCATCAGCCTAGAGACAATAATTGAAGTTGTGAGAATGGATGAGATCACTTATGTTGGCTGAGACTAATGAGTGAGAAGAAAAGAGGAACTAGAGAAGGGGCCTGAGAACACCACCATTTAAAGAACAGATAGAGAACAAGGTACTTTCAAAATGACTGAGACAGGACCTCTTGGAGAGGTAGGAAAAAAAGCCAAGAAAGTAGTACTACGAAGTCAAATGAAGAGAACATTTTCAGGAGTAGGAGGGAGTAGACAGTCCTGCTAATAGTTAAGTAACTTGAGAACTAAAATATGTACAGGGGATTTAGCAATAAGAGGTCAGTCATTGGTGAGTTTAATAAAAATGGTTTTAATTGCACAGTGAAGATAAAACCAGATCCAGTAGGTTGAAGTATGAATGAGAGTTGAGGAAATGGCCACGGGAATGTACACATCTCTTTTCAAAAATGTGGCTGTGAGAGGTACGAGGCAGAGTGATAGGAAGAAATAGAAATGGGAAGGTTAAGGGCAGGTTTTAATGTTTTAAATTAGGAGAAGCAATTACAAATTATGCGAAGGGACAAGAGAACACAAAGTGTTAAAGATACAGAGGAGAGGGAGTAGTGTATAGAGCTGAGTCCTGAGATATCAGGGGCAGAGGAGGGAGGGTAAACGTTAGTCAGGAAGGAGGACTTCTCTTGTTATAGGAGGGAAGGATGAGTAGGTGGATGGAGGAAAGTTTATAGATTTGTAGCAGGAAAGTGAAGGAATTTATGTCTGGTGGTGTGGTAATCATTAGTACTTCTGCCAGTTATTTCTGATTTCTCCAGCAGGCATTTTGGGATTCCTGCCTTCTTGGAGTGATCATGAGTCTTGCTTTGGTCATTAAAATGTGTGCAAAATCTTCTAGGTTGAAACTGCTAGAGCCAGTGGGTGATTTATCACACTCTCTCCTTTTCCCTTTGCCAGTGTGATTAAGAGCATTCCAAAGAGTGGCTGCTCTATTAGCCAGCATTCTAGTGAGGACAGCACAGAGCAGACCCAGGTGATGTACAGTGAATGGGTAGCATGAGTGAAGAATAAATCTTGGTTTTTTTTTTTTTGGAGCTACCGAGATTTTAGGATTGACTGTTGATGCAGTGTAACCTAGTCTATTGGAACTATAATTGTGGCGTGTATTTTCTTTGAGAAGCGAGAAGGGAAATCCTTCTAAGATGAGCCCTGAAGTGAAATTATTTTTTTTAAAGTCTGTCTAGTTTATCAATCACATTTATCAATTTTATACAATTGGTTGAAAACAGAAGAAATGACTGACATGTTCATTTATTTCAGGATTTTAATTTTTTTTCACATAGAAGCAGTAAAGACTCACAGTTATAATATCACAAAACCACTTTTTTGAAATATGCAGAATAGGTATATTGTATTGAATAGTTTTAAAAAAGTAAAGGGCAAGCAGGCCATTGATGAAGGAAAGCTTCATTGCTAAACACCTACTTTAGAATATCCCCTTTCTAAATTATCATAGAATGAAAAAAAGCATGATATGGAGAGATATACAAAATGAGGGACTTGTGGGTTCCTGAAAACATCAAGAAGACTTGCTTTTCTACCAAAACATCAAGGCACAGTTAGGAATTTAAGGACAGAAAAAGATGGTAGAAAACCAGATCTCGATTCATGGTAAAAGTATGTGAAAGCTAGTGGTTTTATAAAATCTTTTCAACAGATAACTAGTGTCCAGTTAAAAACAATTTCAATACATAGGGCTTCATATACATATATTTTACATGAATATGTGTATATATTATATATAAAAAACACAAAAATAGAAACACATTTATATATAGTTTAAAGAGGGTAGATAGTTTTCAATGCAGACCTTATAACAAGAATTTGATAATAAGAGGCTTTATTGTCTTTGTTCCACTTTAGTTTAACAGCATTTAAAAAAATTCCTAAGTGAATGGCTTTGCAAGATGGAGGAGGAAAAAAAATTCTCTTTTACCTTAAACTCAGTCATCACCCAGAATCATGCTTGCATATATTTAATTGCTCAGATTGTTTAAAAACAAATGAAAAAAAGAATAATGCATCATCATTTATTCTTCCAATTTCTTACCTCTGATGAAGTTCTAGGCCAAGATACTGCTATAGCTTAGATCCTCAGAGATGTTTTGGGATGAATTTGGGTAGGTTCAGAGGTTCACTGAAGCTGGAATTCATAACAATATGCTCAAAAAATAGGAATAGATAAACAAGTCAGTTTATCTGAAAAGAAATATGTTTTATTCTAAATAATTTAGAAATATCCCATATAGCTACAAAGATTATGGAAAATGATGGTGAACCTCAGTAGAGAATGGAAATGCCAGGGTGTCCTCCTTGTGTTTTAGTGGGGCAGTTGGTATTTGGCTTATCTAGCTTTTATTTGGTGAAGGTTCATAGTTATTAAAAATTGAGACAAAAGAAAAATAAATGAATCAGCAGCAACAGAAAATCCAGCTCTAACTATCTTAACACAGAAAGTCGTTGGTCCCATATTTCTAAGTCAAAAGGTGTTGTGGGCTTCATAGTTGCCTTGAGCAGTGTTCTCTTCACATACTTTCCTCCACGTGTATGATTCATCCATAGGCTATAAACAAGATGGTGGCTACAGTTCCTGGCTTTACAATCACCTAGGGAAAAATTCCAAGGAAAAAGAGGAAATGCTTGTGTATCATGGTCATATGACACTGAATCAGTAATAAAGGCTAGGAAAAGTGAATGTTCTGTTTGGTTTAAGCCATATACAGTCATAGTGGGATTGAGTCATATCTGTTTGTGGAAGAGCTGACAGAAACGAGGAAGTAGAGAATGAAGGTTGGTTACAGTCAGGCAACAGTAGTATCTGTAACATTGGTTTTTATGATTGACACAACCTCTGTTTCTTTCTCTGCCTGTGACACAATCTCTGTTTCTTTCTCTGCCTGTGGTAGGATTTGCTATAGCAAATTTAAGGTGTTATTCTAGCTGCTGAATCCTGCTAGAGGGTCAAGTCAGTGATATAATTGGGGGTCCCTTAGAGAGACTAATTTATATGAATGTACTTAACTTTATTGCTAAGGAATGCATTTCTCAGTCCTTCCCTCTCTCTAAGTGCTCAAAGTTATTTGCTCCAAAGGGAACTTTCATAAGTAGTTAATGAAGTTTCAGTGCCTGCACTACAGGGTATTTGGTGATTGGGAAATCTTCACATTTATCCCAAACTCTCTCTCAGCTCTCTATCATTAACGGCATCTCCTCATTGGTCAGGTTATCTCCACTGATATTGATCTTGCTGCATCTATTTACAGACCTACCCCTGTCTCACTGTGAAAATGGAAGGCTGTGGAGAATGCAGTACAACCCCTTTCATTCCTCTATTTCACACACACACATAATGCTTTTTCTTGTGGGGATCAGTGAGTTTAGAGCAGTGGTCCCCAACCGTTTTGGCACCAGGGACTGGTTTCATGGAAGACAATTTTTCCACATACAGGGGTTGAGGGGGTCAGAGGGGTGATGGTTCAGGCAGTAATGCGAGCGATGGGGGGGATGGTTCAGCAGGCAGTAATGTGAGCGATTGTTCAGATAGTAATGGGAGCGATGGGGAGCGATGGGGAGCGATAGGGAGTGGCAGATGAAGCTTCACTCACTCGCTTGCCCGCCGCTCACCTCCTGCTGTGTAGCCCGGTTCCTAACAGGCTGTGGACCACTAATCGGTCCATGGTTGGGGGCTGGGGACTCCTGGTTTAGAGCATCACAGAACCAAGTGGGTTATATATTATTTGGGGCATAATTTTGTTGTCTTATCATTTTTTCATTGCTTTTACTAAGGTTACCCTTTTCACACCCACCAGGACTTAACATTTACACCTCACCTATAGTACCATTTTGCTGTCATGTGTGGAAAGTCTGTGTGGATCAGACACGTCCCTATCATTGTTTCATATCTTCTCAGCTTTACCTCTGATTCTAACCATAGCCATGGAGAACAGTTCTAATCAGGCTTCCATTTTTTTTTTTTTTTAATTTTGCCAGTGCCTCATCACAAGCATGAACTGTGCATCTCCTCATTTCTGCCTTGAGGCTTCTCTTAGTCCATATGGTGGACACCTGGGGGACACATTGGCACTCATGCACATGCAGAGAAATTAATGCCGTATCAGGCAAACCTCAATCAATAGGTTCTGGGATGTGATGGTTAAGCGTTTATCCCTTTCATCCCTTGGGTAAACAGTTTTAAGGTTCATTCCAAATAATACCTTGAAGATCCTGGCAGAATTAAACATTTATTACCTATAGTGTTGGTCAGCTCAATAAAGTTTTTTTTTTTTAAGATTTTAAAAAATTGAGGCAAAATTTACATAAAACTTCACAAATCTTAGATGTATAGCTTTATGATTTTTACATTGTATACATGCATGTAGCTACTACCAAGTTCAAGATATAGAATATTTTGAGCACCTCAGAATGCTAGCTTGTGCCCCCTCTGTTTTAAAATTTTATATAAATAGATTCATATTGTATATCCTGTTTTGGGTCTGACTTCTTATACTCAGTATTATGCTGGTGGGGTTCACCTATGTTGTTTGTAGGTGTTAGTGGCTGGTTCTTTTTCACTGCTGAGTAGTATTCTATAACAAACCATTCACTAAGCATTGTTATATTGGCTTTCCTTCCTTTACTCTCCATGGTTCCTCACTTACGTTCCCTGGGATCACATCTCATACTACCTGTACCCATTTTTCGTTCTCTCTCTCCAAACCCCTCTTACAGGCTCCCAGTGCTATTCCTGTGAGTTAGGAGATAGGGATTCTTATTTAGCCCTGTTCTTTACTTGATATTTTTATCCTAGGGAAGCCACTTCCTCACTTAGAGGCTGAACTTTCCTCATCTATAAGATATGAGGATCTCTGAGATATGTTCCTGTCTCAAATTTCTGCACTTCAGATCTGCAGTTTAAAAGGTGTCTTCTAGGGAAGACAATGCACAAAAAATGGAAATAAATGGTAGAATTTCATGCACAAGAGACCATGGGGTGAGAGGTAAAATTTTTATGTAGAGACTTTCCTGTTGCCCTAAAGTCTCACCACCTGATTGGTTGCCTACTCTGTGGCTTTTCCTGAGGTGAGTCTGTCATCTACAAAGGAAGTCACTGGATGGAGAAATCAGTACTTCTGTGTGAGACACAGCCAGAAGGAGGCAAAGATCCTGGAATGGAAGAGCAGTGCATAGGCTATGAATTGCCTTATTTCATTTCCCATTTTTTCTGAGGATGACTAAATCTATGGACCACTTCTGAGATGATTTATATGACAAATTTATCCAAAAGAAGCATACATTTTAAGTGGGTGGCTGATGATAGAACTTACCTGAGATTGTAGGAGTAAAAAAGTGACTACACACTCTCTCATGCTATGATATTTATTTTACATTAGATCAGATAACCCTTTCTAAGTAACTCATAAATTGCACAGCCATTATATTAATTGATTTCATATTTCATCACTTGTGGATATCACTGAGGTTTCCCCTTAGTTGATGACATTATTTCCATGGTAACTAATGCATTTTAAATGATTAGAAATGTGACGAGTAAAAAAGATCAATTATAAATACATAAATCCAATTAATATATTGCAATGTAAATGTTTGAGGTTACAGATGTGAAATGCAATTTTTCAAAAGTGAACAAAACAGTCCAACAGTTGTGGTTGGACACTGGTAGATAGTGCATATACTGGTGATAAAGAAATCTGTACTCTATTGCACAGATTGTTTGACCATGCCACACTTTAGGCTTTTATGTAAATGAGCAAATGTTAAAGAAATAATCATACAATCAGCCATTAATTAATTGTGGTTTTTTTTTTTTTTTTGCGGTATGCGGGCCTCTCATTGTTGTGGCCTCTCCCGTTGCGGAGCACAGGCTCCGGACACGCAGGCTCAGCGGCCATGGCTCACGGGCCCAGCCGCTCCGCGGCATGTGGGATCTTCCCGGACCAGGGCACGAACCCGCGTCCCCTGTATTGGCAGGTGGACTCTCAACCACTGCGCCACCAAGGAAGCCCAATTAGTTGTGTATTATCTTTATGCCTCCTGCCTCCCTCCTCTTATTTTTCTGCCATTTCATTCTTTATTGGCATTTCTATTGTAAAAGAAGGAAGAGAAGGTAAAATTTAAATGATTTTTATTTTGCTTCTCAGTAGCTCTGTGAGGATGCATTAATTAATTAATTAATCAAAGGTTTATTGAGCACATACCAGAACTAGTCCATGCTTGGATACCACAGATACAAAGATGCATGGTTCTTAACTGCAAGAAACTCATTGTCTGTTGACAAATAATTTTTTATTTGTCAAATTAGTAAATAATTGCAGTTGGGTAAAATAAGCCATTTGAAGTTGTCTTTAATCTGTATTTTTGCCTCTTGCTATAGTTGCATAACCAAGGAAGTGCTAGAACTTCCCAAATATTTAGGGAAGTACTTATAGTTACTAATTTAGATAAAAAACATATAACTTACTGGAATTAAAATGCCATTTAAAAATATTAGAGTTCAAAAGAGGAAGAAAGCTGAATTGGATTATGGGATTTCATGTAAGTGTCTTTATCCGATGGTTCCCTCAGTCTTACTAACTATAGTACCACTTAACTCAAAACTGCCAGAATAGACTTCCATATAGAAAATATTATTTTCCCAAGTAGACTTATCAGAGAAGGGCATGCTTTTGACTGAGATGGTCTCTGCTGCTGAGGTGAACCCTAAAGTAGTTGACAGCTGTGACTGTCTGCTGCCCATGCTTCCTTAAACTGGGAAGCAAGTCCTTCCTTGAAGGGGGAATTTGGGTGGTGCATTTCCATGGTACTGTCTTCGTCATGACTGTGTTTCATCTGCTCGTTTCTCCTCATCTCCCAGACATCTAAACCTTGGCAAGCTCTGAGTCTCTGGACCTCTTCTCCATCTACAATAATGTCCTTGGTAATTCCATCCTGTCTGTCTTTTTGAATACTACCTATGCTCTGGCTAATCTTAAGTTTCTATTTCCAGTCTGGACATCTCTGAAGTTCAGAGTCATAAACATCCAATTGCTTCCATGACGTTCCCACTTGGATGCCCAATAGGCATCACAATTTTTGTCCAGCACCGAACTCCTGATTCTTCCCTTGCGCTCACCCCAGACTAATTCCTCCCATAGTCTTCTCCACCTCAGTAAATTAATAACTTCCTCTGTTTAGTTTCTCAGGCCAAAAATTTTGACTCCTCTCTATTTTTCATACCCCACATGCAATCCATCAGCAAGTCTTGTTGTCTCCACCTCAAAATATATACAGAATCTGATAGCCTTTTACCATCCTGTCTGCTACCAGTCTGTTCCACTCCACCATCATTTGTTGCGTTTCATTATGGCAGTTCCCTCCTAACTGGTCTCCTTTGTTTACCTTTACCCTCCTTCCATCTATTCTCAGTTTTGTAGCCACAGTAATATTATTAAAACATAAGCCAGATCACATCCCTCCTCCAGTGGCTTCCCATCTCATTCAGAGTAGAAGCCAGAGTCATCACAGTGGTCTGCCAGACCCTGCATGAACAGCTCCCCCTTCTTTTACCTTTCTGTGCAAATTCCTATTCCTGCCCTTGCTTCCTCCTCTTCAGCCACATTGGGTTCTTTGCTATTCTTCAATCAGGCAAAACACTTTGTGCTCAAGGACGTATGTGCTTAATGTTCCTTTTGTCTGGAAAGCTCTTCCTGGATATCTATGTGGATCACTCACCATTTCTTTTATGTCTTTGCTCAAATGTCACCTTCTTGGAGAGATCTCTGTTATCATTTATAAAATATCAACCCTCACTCCCACCCCAAAACCCTCTGTCCTATCTACCTTATGTTCCTTATTTCTTATTACCATGTAAGATAGTCTGATTTTTCTTATTTATTTATACATTTATTCTGTATCTCCACATAAGATCAAAAAGGCATGCGTACAGAGAATTCACTTGTTTTGTTCACTGCTATATGCCCAGTTTCTAAAATAATGGTATTTAGTAGGAGCTTAAAAACTATTTTTTGAATGACTAAATGAATATAAGGGTGAAAGAGACTCTGTCCCTTCAGGGAACTTATACTGGGAGATTGATAGCTAATAAACAAGCGATTATAGAAAAGAGTACATCGTATCAGATGTACTGGCCAGATTGGTCAGGCCAAGAAGCATATTGCTTTGCTATTCCATTTAGAGCAGAATGTATTCTTAGCCATATTTTATGTGATTGACACATGATTTAAAAAAAAATTGAATTTGAATGTTCTTACATGGGATGTGCCCTCTCTAGTTAACCCCAGGTTCCCCCACTCCTGATTATATTATACTCCATAAGATTTATGTATTAAAATTACCTGCATGGACCCTCTAGGAATGTGTCGGCAACCTCTGATTTAGAGGATTCCAAGGATTTGGAGGTTTCCTGGAGAGTTCAGAAGGATGTATGCTGAGCCTGAGGTCTTGTAAGACTTTAGTGTGAATCAGAATAATTGATCTTATACACTAATGCTATTTTATGGTTTCAGAATACATTGGATAAAGTGTCATATCTTGGACTTTTACAAAATTCAGAGTAAATTTTTAAAATGAATGCATGTCTGACTGCTGTATTTTTAGGAGGTAGAAATATGAATCAAAATGGCACAACCATATACTATTCAGAAAAACGTAAGATTTAAAAAATATGCATATTTGAAATGGGCTTTTACTTCCTTCACTGTTCATTTTTGGGGGTGAGGCTTGTGGGGGTAGTGGTTAGCATAGCTTGCAATGTAACAAGAACCAATACTGCAGTGTTTACCTTCATCAGACCCTTGTCTGATCACAGGAGCCTCTTGTTTGTGGATAGCCAGGCAGCATGGCCTAGAATTTCAGAATGCAGACTCTGGAGCCAGACTGCTGGGGTTTGAATTTAGGTTTCCCCAGCTACCAGCTGTAACTATGGGAAATTACTAAACCTCTCTGTGCTTTAGTTCCTTCCTCTGTAAAATGGGAATAATAATAGTGCCTACTTGGTAGGGTTGTTATGAAGATTATGTAAGTTAATTTATGTAAAGCACTTAGAATGGTGTTTGTCATTAGTAATCTCACAATAAATGTTAGCCACTATTATTACTATTATAATAATTATTGTAGAATATCCAAGAAAATTCTGGAAGCTGTTAAACTTTTCTGGAGAAAAGATATATTGTACTGATCATGTTGCTCTTAGGAAGAAGGTAAAATGTAGAACAATAATCACATGACTGAAAATAAAAACACTATAGGGACTTCTCTGGTGGCACAGTGGTTAAGAATCCACCTGCCAATGCAGGGGACACAGGTTTGAGCCCTGGTCTGGGAAGAGCCCACATGCCATGGACCAACTAAGCCCGTGCGCCACAGCAAGAGAAGCCACTGCAATGAGAAGCCCGTGCAGCAATGAAGACCCAACGCAGCCAAAAATAAATAAATAAAATAAATAAATTAAAAAAAAAGAACATTATTAAGGCTGCCATCATTTAATTTAACAATATGGCTGTCAACTTACGTAATTTGGAAAAAGAAATGCAGTGTTGTTTTAAGATGCTAGGAAGGAAGAACTCTTGCAGAATTTGCCTATCTCAAGATCTTACAAGTAGCTACTTTTAGAAAGAAATATCCAGTAGCCTGAAAAATACTTCACAAAAGCAATCTTGTTATAATCTTACAAGGAGAATCCTACAATTCAATAATGCTTTTGTGTACTTGCATACCTCAGGTATGCCTCATAAGGATAAAGTTGCAAGGGTCTTTTGTGTCCCACTTTTGAGTCTTCGGTAACATCGAATTGGGCAATGCAGCTTTTGGCTGTGCGCCCCCTTCTTAGGTTGTATAACATTTCACCCCATACCTCAAGAAGGATGAAACAGGAGTTCTTGGGGAGTGCATCTGGGCCAACTGCTGGAGGGAAACACCAATTTCTCTCCCATTCTTGAGTACAGAGTTGCCAGTGGAGGAGAATGGGAACAAGGCAGCAGACTATTTCCAGGCTTGGGAAATGGGAATTAACCCTGTCATCTAATTGTGTCTACGTTTGCCTGTCTTATTTGTTTCTCTCTAATCAAGATCCACTGAGAACATGGTTGGGGGCCTGCTTGGGAGGACTGGTAATATTAGAAGCCTGACTCACAGTAAATCTGTCAGAATGGAAAGGGGGTGTACTATAGCCTCGGCAGACTGCCATTCATCTGTGTGACTCCTGCCGACATTTAAAATTTAAAATTTTAGAAGAAAGTATTTCCAGGCATTTTTAAAGGTATTTAAAAGAATTCAGACAATTAGATAAAGTTGTTTGTTTTTAAACAGCTCTCACTTAGTGTAATATGTTTTGCATTTCTTATTTAAGATAAAGACTAACCAGTGTAACATCATGTGTGAGCTAATGCACAACTACATTATCTATTTGAGGGGAGTGGTTATAATAATACTTCAGTAAACACTTACTGTGTGGGATGCTCTTTACCTGCATTCTCTTAGGGAATCCACATGGACAATAAAGTAAGCACCACTATTAACTATGTAACAGATGAGGAAATTGAGTCTTAAGTACCTTGTCCAAAACACACAACTAGAAGTTGCTGAGTCAGGATTTGAAGCCAATCCTTTTGGTTCATAGAGTTTTCTTGTTTAATCATTCATGTTTAAAAACACCAAAAGATATGTAGGTCAAGAAGTGGACACCAACTCACAAATTGGTTAAGACTGAAAAAAGATATCTACAATGTAATGAAAAGAAAGAATTCTTAAGTAGGTTAAGGTAAAATTAAGGTTCAAAAGGCAGCTACATTTCTTATAGATTTCTGTACAACAGAGATTTGTTTGGAGTGAAAGTATGTAGCTCAATTCTATAGGAAAGCTTAAAATAGTAGAATAAAGGAAAAATAACTGGGATTTAAACCCAGTTTTATTATTATTTGTACATATATTTCCCTATATGGAAATGGATTCTACGCCTACAATTTTAAACTCATGAGTTAGGGAATTCCTTGGTGGTCCAGTGGTTAGGACTCTGTGCTTTCACTGCTGAGGGTGCGGGTTTAGTCCCTGGTTAGGGAACTAAGATCCTGCAAGCTGTGTGGTGCAGCCAAAAAAAAAAAAAAAGAATGGTAGAATTTAAGTTCATGAGTTGTTCATTTGTTAATTCTCATGTTTAAATATAACTTAGCATTTGTGAATAATTAATGCTTTTACTTATACAGGATTGTAATAAGGAAGAATAAATCTGACTCCATAGTGGATCTGTTTCTTTTAACTTAACCTTTGTATTCTATTGTTTTTGCTATAAGTTAAGAATGTTGCCTACAGCTTGAAATATATTGGATAGCCCATTCTCAAGGCTGACCTTTAAAGGTAGCAACATAACACTTTTCCATTCATATAGAGGTAAAAAGTTATAGAACAGAGAATAACATTTGTCTTGTTGGAGGTTTACATGAACATCATGACCTGACCTAAGTGGACAGATGCAAGAACAAAGGATTCTGACACCAAGAAGTTTTCAACAACCAACCACACCCCCTCCCCTTTTAGTATAAAAGCAGACTGAATTCTGACTTGGGTAAGATGGTTCTTTGGGACAGTAGTCTACCATCCTCTTGGTCTGCTGCCTTTCCAACCTTTCCAAATAAGGTTGCTGTTCCTTGCCCCAACAACTCGTCTCTTTATTTATTGGCCTGTTGTATGGGGAGCAGTACAAGCTTGGACTCCGTAACAGGATGACACTATTTCAGGATGTTTTCAGGAGTTCCTTTTTCTCCTAGTTTTCCTACCTGCCTGTCTGCCATGTTGCACCCCCCAGGAGGTTTGTGGCAGTGTTGTTAACCAACTTTTAGTGACCAGGTTGAGAAATGCCATACAGCTCCCCCAGAGTGCTAAAGGAACAACAAAACAACAACAGCAACAAACAACAGTACTCACAGGTAGCATCTCTCTCTGCTTCAGGTGTCAAAGCATGGGATTTTAGGGCAGAGGCTTCCCATATATGCATCAATACAAACACAGAACCTGAAGATTATGGTGAGTACTTTTTACACTGTGGTTTCAGCTTCTTATCTAAATTAAAAAAATTTTTCCTCCTCTGCTAATGGAGAGGAAAAGAGTGGTTACAATATAAAGAAGTTTTAAAGTAATAGGCATTAGTGACAATCAAATGAGGTACACATGTGCTATTCCTCCCTTCTCGTGCTACAATCTCATTCTTCATAGAGAGTCTACCTTAATGGTTCATAAATATCCTTCTAGACTTATTCTAAGCATAAACACATAAGCACATGGACATATAGGCTTGTTAGCTTTTTTTTTTCAAAAAAATGGATTATGTATAACTGATGACTGATGTATAACTGATGTCATAGTCATACAGCCAGTATGATGCTTTAAGCCTACAATAGTTCCTAGGTAATTTCATTTTTGCCATTTTTTTTTGGCCAGTTTTAAGTAAGATTATTTTTCCCCCATGACTTGTGATATAAATATGTAATTATTTAAACATATCTGACTACCTTTCTGCCTATTAAGAACTCATATCAATCCTTGTAATTGCCATTTAAAACCATTACCTTTTAAATGCAAACATCCATATGGAACTCAAGGCAATTTATTACCAAATGGACAGACCTCTTTTATTTACCTTTTTTTTTTCCTCTTGAGAAAACCCTTGGCAAGAGAAACGATCAGATCATTCAGGTGCCTGGGAAATGTCATGAAGGCATTACGACACTAGAAAAAGTCTCCATTTACTTTAGAAAAAAGCTAATTTTGTTATCCCAGGGTCCACTTTTAGTTCCTTCCACCTCATGACTCATGACATATCCTCAAAAGATGTTAGTGACAATCCTTGAACCTCTAAATTATAGGTTGATCACTCTTGCCTTTCTTTTGGAAAGGGCAGTAGCAGAAGCCTATAGTAAGTCAGCTTGATTGGTGAAAATTTGGAAAAATTGTTGGTCTAATGTTACCACTTGAAAAATAAAGTCAGGCAGGACTGTGCTACCATCCCCATGGCATTTAGCTTAGTTTGCAAATGCCTGAAAGTGTCACTCATTTATTCTGTCCATCTAAAAACATTTACTGAGCATCTGCTCTATGCCAGGGGTGGGCTAGGCCTTGGGGATTAAAAGCAATTAAGACATAACACTGCTCTCCAGGGTCTCACAGTTTGAAGTAATAGTTGCTTTACTCTTTTCAATAATGGTAAATAACATTTTCAGATCAATTCTAAGAATAGCTATAGATGTAGTTTAGGTATGGCCAGTTATTGCCTATCTACTGTAACAGGATAGTGCTGTATAGGAAGAATAGAAATCTGAAATTAGATTGAACTATAGGAATAGAGCAGGTGTTTGGAGTACATGAGCAGTTGCAGGTGCTGGGAGGAAATCCAGAAGGAGGCAAAAATGATATCCAGAATTTCTGTCAATGAGTAGGCAAAGAGTCCTTCCTGGAGGGTCTAACAGTGATCAGTGAGAATGTGCAATGAGAGATAATTCAACATCAGTAATCTTAGATGTCCAGATAGGCAGCCAGTTCGCATCCAAGAAGTTTGTCAGCAGATATTGAAGTGAGCAAGACATGGTTTCAGAGCTGGATTGTAGGGGAGAGTTTAACCTAAGGCAGGTTGGAAGGGAAAAGAATGGAAAGAGTGTGGAATGTTTCTAGTTCTCAGAATATTTTTAAGGTAGATACTTAGTCATAATAGAAGAAGGCAGAAAACTGGTTAAGCAAACTGGGGCATATAGACCGGTAGGGGGACCCCAGGGCTCTGCTCTTTGCTATTCTTGCCCTCCACCTCCCACCTCACCACCCCCCGACCCCTTTCCTGCAACTCCCTGCACCCCATATCCAGGCACATATTTCCCCCTTAAGGAGAAATGCTGTCAGGGATAGGTCAAGTTCAAAGGCCCTCTTTAGGTCCTAGTACTAGAAGGTGGAACATGCTAAGTGTACTTCTGCCCCAGGGCCTTTGTAGTTACTGTGATACTTCCGTCTATCAAGGTACATGCACAGCTTGCACCTTCACTTTATCTTTTTGCTCAAATGTCACCTTCTCAGAGAGACCATCTTGGCTTTGCTATATAAAATAATACTCCAACTCTAGGAACTTCTACTGTCCTTACACATTTTTAGTTTTCTTCATAACACTCATAACCATCTGATGTGAGTTTCCTCCAGACTTTTATCTGTTTTATTGATTAGAGCAGAGCTTGGCACAAACAGAGCTTGTGCTCAATTAATACATTTTGAATGAAAAAGTTGATGAGTTAATGAATAACTCTTATATATCTGTTTATAACTGAGACTGCTTTCCTCGGCCCGAGTCCTATGAGCCATGAAGAGTAGAAGTTAAGATGATGGACCTTGGGGCCTGACCATCTGGGCTTAGTTTCCAGCTCCATACAATTGTATGACCCAGTTACTTATTCTCTCTGTGCCTTAGTTTCCCATCTATAAAATAAGGATAGTATTAATAGTATTTACTTCATAAGTTGTTTTAAGGGATAAATTATAATGTAAGTGATAGATGTAAAACACTCAGAATAGTACCTCTTATGTAGTAGAAGTGCTCAATAGTTCTTAGCTATTATTATTGTTATTATTACTATTAAAATATCTGGCTACCTGCTTATCTACTGGGTTGTCAAACAGGCATCTCAAACTTAATATGTCCAAAACAGATCTCTTGGTGTTTTTCCCCAGACTTATCTCCCCTCCATTGTTCACTGTCTCAGTCAATGGCACTATCCATTGTTCACAAAATTAGGGGAAATATCTCTGATTTTTCTCTTTCCTTATCTACCACATCCAGTCCACCAGTGAATTCAGGAAGATTCTGTCTTCAAAATATATCCATGTCTCTGTAACTCCATTGCTGTCACCCTAAGACAAGATACCATGCTTTCCCCCTTTAACTCTAGTGCTATCTGTAAACTGGTTTCTTTTTCCTCCTCTTGCTCCCTTACAATCCATTATCACATAGAAGCCACAGTAATTTTTCATAAAGACTCCCCTGCTCATGTCCTTCAGTGACTTCTCATTGCTTGTGGAATAAAATACAAACTCTTTACTGTGGCCTGCAAGGCCCTGACTATCTGAAACCCACCTGCTGATCCAGCATCATCTGTTCCACTTTCCCCTTCATGTACAGTAATTCAGCCAAACTTGCTGTCTTTTTTCTTCCTTGAAACTGTTCTCTACCCTTCGCTGACTCAGGGCTTCTGCACTGATTATTCCTATGGCATGGAATGCTCTTCCCTGGATTCTTTGAATAGTTGTTGCTTTTCATTCTGCACATCTTAGATCAAATGTCACTTGTGCAGAAAGACCTTCCCACAATACCCTTGGTAAAATTTAAAGATTATATGTGCATAATTATATGATATTTTAGCCTGAGTAGTTTGCTTTAGTGAAATAATTAGCAGCTACTTTCAAGCTTTGTTTGTTGTTCTTTGGACAACAGTATATTATATTGAACCTGTCAGTAAGCTATTATATTGAACCTCATTATGTAAAAATGATAAAATCAGAATTGCTTTGCTTACACTGGGATGGGGTAAGGAATGAGGAACTAGATTCCTAACTGCACATCCTTTATGTGGTCCCCCAGAATGATACTGACTTTTTAGGAGCCCAGTTCGAATACCAGCAGTCTTTATAATCTACACATAAATTGATTTTTGAATTAGAAAGTTGATCACAAAAGATCAACATATCTGGTCAATGTAACAAAGTCTCTAGAATAAGAGTTTCTTACTGCATTTTTAAATAATTTTTTTCTCATGCATTTGTTCCTACATTTTCCACCCTCTGAGGTCAGTAAATAGGTATCTTTGGATTCCTAGCACCTAGGAATCCTTCCATACACAAGACACTCAGTAAATGATTATTGACTAAATGATATGCATAGATGAAGACAGAGGTGAAATGTGTAACTTTGGCTTTATATTCTTTGTGGCCTTTATGAAGGCTCCATGTCATACTCTCATTTCACAGTTTATGCCAGTAATCTATTCAAGCGAGATACACTTTTGGCATGCCTGCTGAGTACTTGGAAATGCTGAGTGCTCGCCTGGGTCATTATGTTTTTTCCTCATAAAAATTCTTGAAAGTTTAAGAATTATCCTCACTTTACATATGAGTATTATCCTCACTTTACATATGAAGAAAGTGAGGTTCATAGAGGTTAATTAATTAGCACCTTGTTAAATGGAAAGGATAGGATTAAAATGTGGTCTTTCTGACCTCAAAGTCCATTTTCTTTCCTTTACGTTATGAAAAATCCAAAACATAATTCCTTGATCAGTACAGAAAAATCCTGAAAGAATCATGTTAGTTTTGGAAGTAAAAATTTAGAAGCTCTATTATGGTCACAGACAATGGGAAAGGGCAAGTATGATGCCACCTGGCTTCCTCAAAAGATTTTATCTCTTTATATTAGAATTTTAAAACTATAAGAGTTTTAAAATAACACCAGAAGTGATTATGGTGAAAAACAGTATGTTCCTTTATTATCCATCCAATTTCAATCTCTAGGTCAGTAGTTTTAGTTCTTTCTTCTGTGATTTACACATATTTCTATATGATGTTTTTACTGTTGTGTATTTACTGATCAGTTTTGGTAGTTATATATTGACTGCTTTTTATGATATGTGTGTTTGGCTCCCGTGTACTTCTACCTCCCTTTCCCCATTCTCTTAATGTAGTTCTATTACTATTTTTAATTAACTCTATAATCTATGTGTACATCATCATGACAATGTAAATACTGTTTGCTGAGTTAAGTACACTATAGTTACAGTAAATAATGGCCTTATTTTTAGTTGCCTACTTTTAAAAACATATATATCCTTATTTTTCCATATACTCCATTATATCATTTATCATATAATCTATTTATCAAATCTGTTATTTCCGGTAAAGGCAATCTTGAAGAACTCCTTCCTCCTGTCTGAATTGGACTTGTTGCTTTCTGGGACTGCTGTGATGCATTGCTGTCAAGCTGTAGATTTTCTTTCCTACTGTCCTGGTTTGAGCCATCATTTCCTGAATCCCGTGCCTTTTGCTTTCTTGGTTTGCTCTTTTGTTTTGCTAGAGCACATTTCTCCAGTTGCTCCCCGAAAGAGGTTGTATGGTGGTTCTACCATGTTAAAGTGTCTTTTATTCTGCTTTTGGGCTGGGTTTAGTTTGAAAAAAATTCCTCCAGAATTTTGAAGGCATTCCTCTATTTCCTTCTACTATCCAGTGTTGTAAAGAAATCTAAAGCCATTCTGGTTCTCTGATATTTTCTCTTCCCTCTAAGTTTTACCCATCCTTAAATTTCTCATGAATTTTCATGAATTATTTTGTATTTTATCAAACTCTCCTCTTGATCATATCCTTCTGTGTGATCCAAGCCACTCTTGATTTGCGGTAGCCATTTAACTCTTCTCTCTCCTTCAGCTACTGATTGTTTTCCCATAGTAGTCAGACCTATTCTTTTAAAACTGAAGTCTTACCATGTTGCTTCTCTGTTCAAAGCCTCTCACTGGCTTCCCATCTAAGAGTAAAAGACTTCATATGATTTGGCCTTTCTTAGTTCTTTCTACCCTCCTCCTCGCCTCCTTGCTCCTTCCACTCTTGCCTCGCTGGCCTTTCTCCATTGTCACCTTTCAGTTGACTACCATGTTTAAAATTTGTTAAGTCCTCTCATGTTCAATCCTTCTTTTCTGTCTTTATTTTTCTCCATGGCACTTACCACCATCTCATATATGGGCATACTTCAGATATTGTAGGTTCGGTTCTAGACCACCACAGTAGGGTGGATATTACAATAAAGTGGGTTACATGAATTTTTTAATTTCCTAATGCATATAAAAGTTATGTTTATACTATACTGTAGTCTGTGAAGTATGCAGTAGCATTATGTCTAAAACAACAATGTACTACCTTAATTAAAAAATACTTTTTTGCTAAAAAATGCTAACCATTTTCTGAGCCTTCAGCATATCATAATCTTTTTGCTGGTGGGAGGTTTGAAATATTGTGAGAAGTACCAAAATGTCATACAGAGGCATGAAGTGAACAAATGCTGTTGGAAAAATGGTACCAGTAGATTTGCTTGATGCAGCATTGCAGCATTGCCACAAGCCTTCAATTTGTGAAAAATGAATTATCTTTAATTTTATTATTAAGCATAATAAAATGAGGTATGCCTGTGTTATATATCTTGCATATTTATTTTCAGTCTTTTCTCTACTGGAATGCAAATTCCACAATGACAGGGATTTTTGTCTGTTACGTCTTCCCTATTGTATACTCAGCACCTAGAAGAGTGCTTGGCTTATCCTAGAAATGCAGTAGATAATTTTGATTAAATTAATAAAAAGTTAAAAATAATAACTATGAAGTAAAGGTAGAGCAGGAGACACAAGCATCAACACAACTGGTGATGAACAGTAACACAACTGAGTGCAAAAATGGGCAAACAGAATAAATGGGGTTGCATAGTTTTGTTTTATTGTGGTAACAAGCGTAAATTTCTTCATAAGAAACAACCTTTATTTCTGGACATTGTAAGAAAATTTATCATGAGAAATTTTGTGTGAGAGTATGGAGTAAATTTTATAATTATAACCTTGATATCTGTTTTGCCAAGAAAAGATTTCCCCAGGTAATTATTATTTTTTTTAATCAATTTTATATAATAAAAGCAATTCTTTGGGAGATCAGAGTATCATTATTCTGGATAGGTAGTTTAATACAAGGATAAAGTGAAGAATTTTGAACAATAAAAATTTATCTACCCTTCAGAATGTCTTTCTTAAATATTAGCTCTCTCAGCCAAGCTTTGGAAACTAGTCAGATAGCAGGTTAGTGATGACTGAGGTCTCCAGTGAGAACAGAGCATAAGTAATCCCAGTTTGTATGTGAAAGGAGATTCACATTCTCTAGATATGTGTGTGAGTGGCCAAGACAGGAAAATTTTTTTTTTAACAGAAAATGATATTTGATCTGAAAAAGAACCCACACTGAGACTTGGTTGAAGTCCCACAATAGCCAAGCCAGAGGCACAAATTTGGGAGCTTTTGGTATGCAGGTGGGGGTTGATTCTGTTAAGACACGTAAGTTTATTAAGTAAGAAATTTTTGAGGTAAAAAGATAGTCAAAATGAGATAGTTGCAGGTGTAAGTTGTGATAGGAGAAATATGGAACATTTGGTTGCCTTTTGGTTACTCGGCCTGTGAAACCTTTTCCTGTGTTTTGGGTAATCTATTTTATGGGGCAGGGTCTGGGACCACTGTTGAGTTGGCATTAGAAGCAGTAGCTACACGCAGGCCACAGAGGCAGCAGTTACCCTTGTTCTGTGAAGTGTCCAGAAAGCTAAGTTGTTAGTGGTGGCACTGTAGGTTCTGTTGTCTGTACCCTAGGCCGGTGATAGAGGTGTCTTCATAGGAGTAGCTTTTCAGCACGGTTTAGGTGTTTTTTCCCTTCATAGCCCACAAATACATTTCTAAACAATTTGCCAGAATGATGTTACCAATTAATATTTCCATCAGCCCTGCAAGGAGAGTTGCTCTTCACTCTCACCAGCACTTGGTATTATCTCTGATAATACATTTTTAGTAAATTGTTTCTCTTTAAATTGGCCAAAATTTGTTTATTTGTTGGTTGGTTGGTTGGTTGAAACTCAGAACCACGTTTGATGCCAAAGGGGTGGCATAAAGATACAGGATCAAGGAAATGTGTGCAGGAAGTATGAAGAAGAAAGGGAAGACCAAAAATATGAGAGAAGTTAATTTGTGTAAATAACGAATTAACTTCCCTCTATATTTTCATGTCACTGAGTGACGATATGGGAGCAAAGACACAAGAAAACCCGTTGGAGAAGACATGAAAATATAGAGGGAAAGTAAAAATGGAACATTTTCATATAGAAGCTTATAAAATGATAAAGTTTTAAAACATTCAGAGTAACAATTAAATTGAAAGTACCTGAAACTTGAAATTCATTTCTTATGTATAAGTGTTAACTGTCTATGTGAAGTTTAACCTTAGATAAATAAGCCTTTGCATTGACAATACATAGACTGATGATTAAAGTGTAATTTTCCTTTTAAAATACATGTTCTCACATAAAATTATAAATTTATTTAATTTTCCCAAATAGCCATAACTCCAAGAAACACCTTTCTTTTCTCATGGTTACCATTTGAGGAGAAGGCAAACTTCTGCAGTTATTTTCCTTAGGACTTTTATTAGTATCCTCCTTCAGTGTAAGAATTGCTTCAAATTACTACAAACAGAGGCTTAAACAAGACAAATTTATTATATCACAATTCTGTGGAGGTCAGAAGTCTGACACAGGTTTCACTGGGTTAAAATCAAGATGATGGGGTGTTGAGTGCCTTCTGGAGGCTCTAGGAGTGAATCTGCTTCCTTGCTTGTATGCTTTGGGTGGCTGCCTGCATTCTTTGGCTCATGGTTTCCAATCCATTTTTAAAGCCAGCAGTGTAGCATCTTCAGTAGTCTCTCTAACTGACTTTCCTGCCTCCCTATTTCACTTATAAGGACCCTTGTGATAATACCACTCAGACAATCCAGGATAATCTCCCCATTTTGAGGTCAGCTGATTAGCAAGTTTGACTCCATTTGCAACCTTCATTCCCACTTTGCTGTGTAACTTAACATATTTACGGTTAGACATGCGTTCTTTGTGTGGCTGTTATTCTGCCTACCATGCACAGAGGGGAGAGGAAAGCAGTATTAGTAGTGAATTTTATCTGCTACTATAAAAATGTGATGGTCCTTTTCTTGTCACTTCTTGTAAGGACCTTTCCTATAATGACTGGAAAAGGAGAGATAAGCCAGTGAACAAAAAATTCATGTTTTGAAGCTTTTATTCACAGGCTGATTCTTTGTGAAGTTTCATGTAAATATTCCAGAAGTAATATTTATCTACTGTGATTACTAAAATCTACATATACTTTTTTAAAATTAATTTTTATTGGAGTATGGTTGCTTTACAATGTTGTGTTAGCCTCCACTGCACAACAAAATGAATCAGCCATACATACACAGATATCCCCTCCCTTCTTTTTTTTTTTTTTTTCTTTTTTTTTTTAGTGATATGCGGGCCTCTCACTGCTGTGGCCTCTCCCGTTGCGGAGCACAGGCTCCGGACGTGCAGGCCCACAGCCGTGGCTCACGGGCCCAGCCGCTCCGCGGCATGTGGGATCCTCCCGGACCGGGGCACGAACCGGTGTCCCCTGCATCGGCAGGTGGACTCCCAACCACTGCGCCACCAGGGAAGCCTTTCCCCTCATGAGGGTTGCAAGTTATGAACTTTCACAATACACTATAATTACCTTCTGTTTTATGTATGCCTTACTATACCTTAATGTACTTGGCAGTACTGATGCTGCTCTCATTGAAGGGAGAAATAAACATATATATATATGTTTATTGAATCATTTTGCTGTAGATCTGAAATTATCACAACATTGTGAATCAACTATATTTCAGTAAAAATTAAAACAAAAAATAAAATCCTGGGCAGGCACAAAGTGTGCTATTGGCACAGATCTCTAGTAAAACTGACTTAGCTCGCAACTTTGAATGGATGTGTGCTGACATTGACCTTAATATTCAATGCCTGGTATTAATTTTAAAAGCTAGTGTTATTGTGAATTCTGGATTCTTTGTTAAATGGCACCAATTTTCATATCGAATTTGTTGGCTACTGAAGACTTTCTACCAGGTCGAAGTGAAATAATGGCCATAAATGAAATGAACTGCAGGATTCTATTTCATTAGAAAATCCGATTTCTCTTTTTACTCACTTACTACTATTAACTTTGTTTTGTCTCATAGGTTTTTTTAGAGATAGTTATAATGAGATTTGACCTAATATGGTCTATCCATTTTCAGTTCTTGCTCTTAAAACTTATCTTTAGAATATGCAATGACATCTATGTCCATGGAGATCAAATCATTTGTCTGTTACAACTCCGTAGAGATTAGATGTATGATTTTTCCTAAGATTGGTCACAACCATAGTAGATTAATTTTAGCATATTGAAAAGAAAATAATATCAACACACTGAGTACTGAAAATTTTATATGCTTGTTTAGAAAATTGTATTGAGGGTAAGACGTTTAAAATATACATCAGCCAGATCTAAACTTTTTAAAAAAATGATTTGACATACAGAAAGTATATTTGGTCAAAAATTTTGCTTTTCTCAGATATATTTATGCAGTTATTTCTCTATTCCTTTACTTTCTAATTCTCTCTGAATTTTCAGAGAAGTTATTATTGCATGTCACCTCTCATTTAACCACATATGGTAATATACTTAGTTTTTGATACTACATTTTACATATTATATTATTTTGTGAACTTTTTTCTATGCCATTTAAAAATATGTTTTAATATTTGAATAATAACTATTGCCTTATTTTTGTTATGCTGTTTCAATTTTTAATATTACAAATAATGCTGAAAAAGCATTGAAAACTTTGAATTTATGTCTGAAATCAGACCTGGAAATCAATCACAGGTTTTGATATTATGGCCCCATTTTTATTATTTTTCAAGTAGTCTCTCATTATAGATTGGCTTTGAATCAGTGGTTATTTAGGAGAATATTAAGAGTATTTTCAGTTACCAAGATTTAATTTTTCTCCGTTAAACATTTTAAAAAAAAGGTTTCAAGCCTTAGTGGATTGCAGTTAGAAAATGTGAACTGTGCAGTTTCTGCTTTTTGGAATTGATTGGGACACGGAGGGGGGCAGTTCTTTGAAGCTATATTTATCTAGTTATCAAAGTCAGGAATGAAATAGGATCTTTGAAGTCCCCTGAAAGTGAGATAAAGAATTTTATTAAACATTTTGAAGTTGCATCTGAAACCCTCTCCTCTTCTCTTTTCCTTACAACATGTCTAGTTGATTAAAAACTAGAGGTTCGGATACAGTTTATCATTATTAATGTATGCATTATTCACCATGTTTATTTTATTTTAAGAATAGTTTTTACATTTCTATTTAAAGGAAATTTCTGGATTATCAGAGGATTTTTATTTCTGTTGGTAACTCAAGAATTTACTCAGGAGTGTTTGCATGTAGAATATCTTTCTTAGATTTTATTTAGATCTGGTGAGCCACATCTATTTGCATATTCATTTTTTTTAATTCAGAAAAGTTTTCATCAATTATAATTTTGATGTTGCTTCTGTTTAATTGTTTTGCTTATTTTAAAGGATATCCATGATTGTTACGTTGAGTGTCCATTTTTTATTCTTAGTATTTGCATAGCTTTAATGCCTTTCCTTTTCCTCTATATTTTTGATGAAGCTTCTCAAGTTTGCCCTATATATTTCAATAACAGGTTTTTGCAGTGTCTATTCTTCCATTTATTGCTTCCAATAGACATATTGATCCTGTGTTGTACTTTTAGATTTCTTTTAATTCTCCCTTATTTTACTCAGTTCTTTTTCAGTTTCATCTAGCTTTTGCCCTCTTAGGGCTTTCTGCTCTCTTGTTATAGTGCTTCTTCTTGTGTTATAGTGAGGATGGCCAAATGGTTTTCAAAGATTCATTTCTATTCTAACTGTATATTCTATTCTAGAAACCTTGGAATCTCTTGACAGCACTCTATCATGCCTCTCTTTCCACATTTCTAATGAGTTTATCTGTTTCCCTTCCTCATTTATTCAGTATTGAGCACCTATCATGTGCTGACATCATGCTAAGTGCTTGAAATATAATGAATGGTTAGCAAAAGCTAACCCCTAAGCCCAGGGAGCTTGACTCATTGAGTATAAGAAATTATTCAAATAAATTGTCAACAATTGTAAATTTGCACCATTGATAATATTATAAAGAAAAAGTACACAGAGATTGTGAGAGCTCATAAAACGGGATTTTTAACTACTATTCTATTTTAGTCTAAATAATGATATTTCTCAGATCCCTATTGTTGCCCCTCTTCTCATACTATACATTCTTCTTAGAAGCATAGTTTTAACCACTTTTATATTTGAAATGTGCATGCAGGTGAGACACATCTGGGACCTAGAGAGTAAACCACATGCCTGAGCTCAGCATGTCTCCTAAACTCTGACTCACACATCCTCTGACTCATAGGCACGGCCCCTGGATGTCTCGCAGACACTAAAATTCAGTATGGTCAGAATCTGGCACATCATCTTTCTTATCTTCACTACATCTTTGCTTTGCTTCTCATATTCAGTTTTCTGTTAGGGATATTACCACTTACCCAGAGAAATTATTGTATTTAATTTCTCTCTCTCTCTCTTTAGGTCTCTTTCCGTAAGTTTCCCTCTCCTAACAGCATGTGTGTCATCTGAAATATTTCTGATACTGCAATATTTAAGGATGTCTGCTCTGGAGTCAGAAAACCCTGGGTTCAAGTCTCAGCTCCATTGTTTACTAGCTATGGGTTAATGTTAATTAATCATATTGTTCCTCAGTTTCTAATTTGTAAAGTTGGGATAATAATAGTACCTATCATATAGGATGTCAAGAGGATTAAGTGAGATAAGCATAGTATATTTCACCTGCCTTGCTGCTGTTCTCATTGCTATTATTATTTACAACTTTTAAAGTGTTTCTGACTCTATACATACTATTCTGATATTTTCTGGCAGAATTGATACTTTTTCCCCTTGTATATTTCTGATACCATGTGGATACTTATATGTACAATACTCTCTTTATTGCATTTGTTTATTTACATGTCTTTCTCTCTTTCTAACTACATTGAGATAACCTTGAAGATAGGTGATATGTTTTTAAAATTTATATATATTCTAAGTGACAACAGTACTTAGTACACAGTAAGAAGTCAATACATATCTGTTCACAGGAAAAAAACAGCATAAAAAACACTATTGATATTCTGAAATGAGTAGGGCCCTGTTCCTGGTAATCTCTGATTTAGCACGGAGATTGCCCTGAGAAGTTAGATATTTTGAGCACTCAGGCTCCGGAGGTCTGGACATCCTCAACTGCAGGTTTGCAGGCAGCTTTCAGAATTTCTATGTGCTGTCTTTGAAGGAAGTGTCAGGTATAAATTTTATTGAAGGTGTGATTGAAAATAACACTGAATGTGAGATTGGTTCAAGATGGCAGAATAGAAGGATGTGCTCTCACTCCCTCTTGCGAGAGCACCAGAATCACAACAAACTGCTGAACAATCATTGACAGGAAGACACTGGAACTCACCAAAAAAGAGACCCCACATCCAAAGACAAAGGAGAAGCCACAATGAGATGGTAGGAGGGACGCAATCACAATAAAATCAAATTCCATAACTGCTGGGTGGGTGACTCACAAACTGGAGAACACTTATACCACAGAAGTCCACCCACTGGAGTGAAGGTTCTGAGCCCCACGTCAGGCTTCCCAACCTGGGGGTCCAGCAACGGGAGGAGGAATTCCTAGAGAATCAGACATTGAAGGCTAGTGGGATTTGATTGCAGGACTTGGACAGGACTGGGGGGAACAGAGACTCTACTCTTGGAGGGCACACACAAAGTAGTGTGCGCATCGGGACCCAGGGGAAGGAGCAGTGACACTGGGGGAGACTGAACTGAAACAGACCTACTTGCTAGTGTTGGAGGGTCTCCTGCAGAGGCAGAGGGTGGCTGTGGCTCACTGTGGGGACAAGAACACTGGCAGCAGAAGTTCTGGGAAGTACTCCTTGGCGTGAGCCCTCCCAGAGTCTGCCATTAGCCCAACCAAAGAGCCCAGGTAGGCGCCAGTGTTGGGTTGCCTCAGGCCAAACCTCCAACAGGGAGGGAATCCAGCCCCACCCACCAGCAGTCAAGTGGCTTAAAGTTTTACTGAGCTCTGCCCACCAGAGCAACACCCAGCTCTACCCACTGCCAGTCCCTCCCATCAGGAAAGCTGCGCAAGCCTCTCAGACAGCCTCATCCACCAGATGGCAGACAGCAGAAGAAAGAACTACAATCCTGCAGCCTTTGGAACAAAAACCACATTCACAGAAAGAAAGACAAGATGAGAAGGCAGAGGGCTATGTACCAGATGAAGGAACAAGATAAAACCCCAGAAAAACAACTAAATGAAGTGGAGATAGGCAACCTTCTAGAAAAAGAATTCAGAATAATTATAATGAAGATGACCCAGGACCTCAGGAAAGAATGGAGCCAAAGATTGAGAAGATGCAAGAAATGTTTAACAAAGACCTAGAAGAATTAAATAACAAACTCCTAGAAGATTTAAAGAACAAACAAACAGAGGTAAACAAAACAATGACTGAAATAAAAACTACACTAGAAGGAATCAATAGCAGAATAACTGAGGCCGAAGAAAGGATAAGTGACCTGGAAGGCAAAATGGTGGAATTCACTGCTGCAGAACAGAATACAGAAAAAAGAATGAAAAGAAATGAAGGCAGCCTAAGAAACCTCTGGGACGGCATTAAACACAACAACATTCACATTATAGGGGTCCCAGAAGGAGAAGAGAGAGAGAAAGGACCCGAGAAAATATTTGAAGAGGTTATAGTCGAAAACTTCCCTAACGTGGAAAAGGAAATAGCCAGCCAAGTCCAGGAAGTGCAGAGAGTCCCAGGCAAGATAAACCCAAGGAGAAAAATGCTGAGACATATAGTAATCAAATTGGCAAAAATTAAAGGCAAAGAAAAGTTATTGAAAGCAACAAGGGAAAAATGACAAATAACATACAAGGGAACTCCCATAAGGTTAACAGCTGATTTCTCAGCAGAAACTTCACAAGCCAGAAGGGAGTGGCATGACATATTTAAAGTGATGAAAGGGAAGAACCCACAACCAAGATTACTCTACCTGGCAGGGATATCATTCAGGTACGATGGGGAAACCAAAAGCTTTACAGACAAGCAGAAGCTAAGAGAATTGAGCACCACCAAACCAGCTCTACAACAAATGCTAAAGGAACTTCTCTAAGTGGGAAACACAAGAGAAGAAAAGGACCTACAAAAACAAACCCATAAGAATTAAGAAAATGGTAATAGGAACATATATTTAGATTATTACCTAAAACGTGAATGGATTAAATGCTCCAACCAAAAGACACAGACTGGCTGAATGAATACAAAAACAAGGCCCATATATATGCTGTCTACAAGAGACCAATTCAGACCTAGATACACATACAGACCGAAAGTGAGGGCATGGGAAAAGATATTCCACGCAAATGGAAATCTAAAGAAAGCTGGAGTGGCAATACTCATATCAGATAAAATAGACTTTAAAATAAAGAATGTTACAAGAGACAAGGAAGGACACTACATAATGATCAAGGGATCAATCCAAGAAGAAGATGTAACAATTATAAACATATATGCATCCAACATAGGAGCACCTCAATACATAAGGCAACCGCTAACAGCTATAAAAGAGGAAATCTACAGTAACACAATAATATGGGGGCTTTAACACCTCACTTACACCAATGGACAGATCATCCAAACAGAAATTAATAAGGAAATGCAAGCTTTAAGTGACACAATAGATGAGATAGATTTAATTGATATTTATAGGACATTCCATCCAAAAACAGCAGATTACACTTTCTTCTCAAGTGTGCACGGAACATTCTCCAGGATAGATTACATCTTGGGTCACAAATCCAGTCTCAGTAAATTTAAGAAAATTGAAATAATATGAAGCATCTTTCCTGACCACAATGCTATTAGATTAGATATCAATAACAGGGAAAAAAATGTAAAAAACACAAACACGTGGAGGCTAAACAATATGTTACTAAATAACCAAGAGATCACTGAAGAAATCAAAGAGGAAATCAAAAAATACCTAGAGACAAATGACAACAAAAACACGACGATCAAAAACTTATGGGATGTAGCAGAAGCAGTTATAAGAGGGAAGTTTATGGCAATACAAGCCTACCTCAAGAGACAAGAAAAATCTCATATAAACAATCTAACCTTACACCTAAAGAAACTAGAGAAAGAAGAACAAACGAAACCAAGTTGAAGGAAAGAAATCATAAAGATCAGAGCAGAAATAAATGAATAGAAACAAAGAAAACAATAGCAAAGATCAGTAAAACTGAAAGCTGGTTTTTTGAAAAGATAAAGAAAATTGATAAACCATTAGCCAGACACATCAAGAAAAAGAGGGAGAGGACTCAATTCAATAAAATTAGAAATGAAAAAGGAGAAGTTACAACTGGCACCGTAGAAATACAAAGCTTCCTAAGAGACTATTGCAAGCAACACTATGCCAATAAAATGGACAACCTGGAAGAAAGGGACAAATTCTTAGAAAGGTATAACCTTCCAAGACTGAACCAGGAAGAAATAGAAAATATGTACAGACCAATCTCAAGTAATGAAATTGAAACTGTGATTAAAAATCTCCCAACAAACAAAAGTCCAGGACCAGATGGCTTCACAGGTGAATTCTATCAAACATTTAGAGAAGAGCTAACACCCACCCTTCTCAAACTCTTCCAAAAAAATTGCAGAGGAAGGAACACTCCCAAACTCATTCTATGAGGCCTCCATCACCCTGATACCAAAAGCAGACAAAGATAGTACAAAGAAAGAAAATTATAGACCAATATCACTGATGAATAGAGATGCAAAAATCCTTAATAAAATACTAGCAAGCAGAATACAGCAACACATTAAAAGGATCATATACCATGACCAAGTGGGAGTTATCCCAGGAATGCAAGCATTCTTCAATATATGCAAATCAATCAATGTGATACAACGTATTAACAAACTGAAGAATAAAGACCATATGATCGTCTCAATAGATGCAGAAAAAGCTTTTGCCAAAATTCAACACCCATTTATGATAAAAACTCTCCAGAAAGTGGGCATAGAGGGATCCTACCTCAATATAATAAAGGCCATATATGACAAACCCACAGCAAACATCATTCTGAATGGTGAAAAACTGAAAGCCTTTACTCCAAGATCAGGAACAAGACAAGGATGTCCACTTTTGCCACTGTTATTCAACATAGTTTTGGAAGTCTTAGCCACAGTAATCAGAGAAGAAAAAGAAATAAAAGGAATACAAATTGGAAAAGAAGAAGTAAAACTGTCACTGTTTGCAGATGACATGATACTATACATAGAGAACACTAAGGATGCCACCAGAAAACTACTAGAGCTAATCAATGAATTTGGTAAAGTTACAGCTACAAAATTAATGCACAGAAATCTCTTGCATTCCTATACACTAATAATGAAGAATCTGAAAGAGAAATTAAGGAAACACTCCCATTTACCATTGCAACAAAAATAATAAAATACCTAGGAATAAACCTACCTAGGGAGACAAAAGGCCTGTATGCAGAGAACTATAAGACACTGTTGAAAGAAATTAAAGATGATACCAACAGATGGAGAGATATACCATGTTCTTGTATTGGAAGAATCATTATTGTGAAAATGATTCTACTACCCAAAGCAATCTACAGATTCAGTGCAATACCTATCAAATTACCAATGGCCTTTTTTTACAGAACTAGAACAAAAAAATCTTAAAGTTTGTATGGAGACACAAAAGACCCCGAATAGCCAAAGCAGTCTTGAGGGAAAAAAATGGAGCTGGACGAATTGGACTCCTTGACTTTAGACTACACTACAAAGCTACAGTGATCAAGACAGTATGGTACTGGCACCAAAACAGGAATATAGGTCAATGGAACAGGATACAAAGACCAGAGATAAACCCCCGCACCTATGGTCAACTAAGCTATGACAAAGGAGGCAAGGATATACAATGGAGAAAAGACAGTCTCTTCAATAAGTGATCCTGGGGTAACTGGACAGCTATATGTTAAAGAATGAAATTAGAACACTCCCTAACACCGTACACAAAAATAAACTAAATGGATTAGAGACCTAAATGTGAGACTGGACACTGTAAAACTCTTAGAGGAAAACATAGGAAGGACACTCTTTGACATAAATCAGCAAGATCTTTTTTGATCCACCTCGTAGAGTAATAGAAATAAAAACAAAAATAAATAAATGGGACCTAATGAAACTTCAAAGCTTTTGCACAGCAAAAGAAACTACAAACAAGACAAAACGACAACCCTCATAATGGGAGAAAATATTTGCAAATGAATCAACAGACAAAAGGTTAATCTCCAAAATATATAAATATCTCATGCAGCTCAATATTAAAAAAACAACAACCCAATCAAAAAATGGGCAGAAGACCTAAATAGACATTGCTCCAAAGAAGACATACAGATGGCCAAGAAGCACATGAAAAGCTGCTCAACATCACTAATTATTAGAGAAATGCAAATCAAAACCACAATGAGGTATCACCTCACACCAGTTAGAATTGGCATCATCAGAAAATCTACGAAACAACAAATGCTGGAGAGGGTGTGGAGAAAAGGGAACCCTCTTGCATGTTGGTGGGAATGTAATTTGATACAGCCACTATTGGGAACAGTATGGAGATTCCTTAGAAAACTAATAATAGAATTATCATAGGACCCAGTACTCCCACTATTGGGCATATACCCAGAGAAAACCATAGTTCAAAAAGTCACACGCACCCCAATGTTCATTGCAGCACTATTTACAATATCCAGGTCATGGAAGTAACCTAAGTGCCCATTGGCAGATGAATGGATAAAGAAGATATGGTACATACATACAATGGACTATACTCAGCCATAAAAAGGAACGAAATTGGGTCATTTTTAGAGATGTGGATGGATCTAGAGACTGTCATATAGAATGAAGTAAGTCAGAAAGAGAAAAACAAATATCATATATTAATGCATATATGTGGACCCTAGAAAAATGGTACAGATGAACTGGTTTGCAGAGCAGACATAGAGACACAGATGTAGAGAACAAACGTATGGACACCAAGTGGGGAATGTGGTGGAGTGGGTGCTGGTGGTGTGATGAATTGGGAGATTGGGATTGACAGATATACACTAATATGTATAAAATGGATAACTAATAAGAACCTTGTATATAAAAAATAAAATTCAAAATAAAGAAAATATCACTGAATGCTTTAAATAGTATAGAGTTGTAATATTACAACATGTCGGGTGATAAGAAATTTTTAATTAACCTGCATTAATGAAATATATTCTTTATAGAAAAAGCAGGGGTTTTTTGGTTTTTGAAAAAAAAAAATCACTGACTTCTTTGAGCAGTGACACAGATGAATTCTGCCTCCTACCCTTAGTGACCTGCACCTGTCCTTGCAAGTTTATGGAACATAAATTAAGGTTTCTTTTTCTGTTCAACATTATCTTCAGTTACTTTGATGCAGACATTTGTGACATACCCATCAAATTTGCAGATAACATAAACTTGGGAAGAGTGGTGAATATGTCAAAATACAAAAAGACCAAGAGCTTAACAGTATTTAATATAACATTCTAATATTTGCTCAGGTAACGTGTGAACTTTTAACTAGGTACATAAAACAAATTGTACAAATGTACACATAGCCCTATGTCTTTTTTTAAAACTGAATTTTTCACCCAGGGAATAATGACCCAGAAAATTTCTCATGCTGGTTTGATCTGGATGAAAATGAAAATGGCTTCCTGATTAGGCAAGTGGTGGTGGTGGTGGAGAAGTGGTTCAAGCTGGGATTTTGAGCGATGGGTGCTGAAGAGTGGAGTGAAGTAGGATTCTCTGGAAGATTCATGTGCTTTTCAGAAGAACAGATTTCTGAATAAGTTGTTTTCACATTCCCCCTGTGGTAAGAAGGCTTGCCTGTGCCTGGTTTGGTGGGGGGTGGGTAGATAAAAGAGATAGATGGAGTTCTCTCCTCTCATTATCAAAGAGTTTATTATGAGCCTACACAGCTAGAGACTAGGGGACAAAGTAGGATATTGGTATAAATTCATTATAACAGAAACATCAAAGAAGCAGTTAGATAATGGATTTGGTAGACAGGAGACTGAATTAGTATAACAACTCATGTTAACTATTGATTTGATATTGATATAGAAAGAAAATTGAATTGAAGGTCATAAGTCCTGAAGTATAACTTTGCCGTTACTCTTTATGTGACTTAGTCATTCTGGGTCTTTTAGATGAGGACTGACTTTCTTGTCCCTTTTTTCTAGAACATTCAGTTACTTTATTAAAATATTAATTCTGTCAAAGGAATTGCCAAACAATCCTTTTTCTAAACAGCTGACCTAATTTAGAATTGACCATCAAAATAACTTTATGGGATTGATTTTCTGTCTTATAAGCCTGAGTCAGGTAGTCTATTTTAGGCATGGACAATAGGAGTTGAACTGCCACTCACAATCCAGGTGATTATTCCATCTACCTGAAATCATCAAGTGATTTATTATCATAATTTTACCTGGCTCCCTAATATTCAATGTCTAGTTTTACAAAGGACAGTGTATTTTGATAGAACATATTGAAAAAAGTAAGACAATTCAATGAAATAATAAGCAATAAATTAGCTAGCTTAGTTACATAAAAGATTAAAGGAGAGAGAAGGTTGCAAACTAAGTTTATAGTAGAAAATCTGTATTTTGAGGGTTTCAGAGAGACATTCTGAAATATGAAATAATTTCTTATTCATTCAACAAATAATTGTTAAGTGCCTAGTGTGGTGAAGGAGATGTAGAGTTTATAGTCTAATGGAAATATGAACAAATAAATAATTGGTTGATAAAGCAAAGTATGAAGAAGTACAAGGAGAGAGAAGAGTGACTGAACCCAGACATGGGCACCTGGGCAGGTGTCCCAGAGGACATAATGTCTAAAATGAGAAAGTGTTAACAACAGAGAGTGGTGGGGGAGATGGAAAAGGGCAATGTTATCAGAGATGTTTTGTGTTTAGAACTTAAATACCTTTTTAAAAAAATAGGAATATAATAGAGTAATTTTTAAATTAATTAGTTTATTTTTCCAGCTTTATTGAGGTATGCTTGAGAAATAAAAATGGTATATATTTAGGTTGTACAATGTGATGTTTTGATATATGTATACATTGTGAAATGGTACCACAATCAAGCTGATAAACATACGCATCACCTCACAGAGTTACATTTTGTGTTTGTGTATATTGACTCGTTAGCAAACTTCAAGTATACAATACATTATAATTAACTATATTATAATTAACTATATTAACTATAATATAACTATAGTCAGTATGCTGTACATTAGGTTTCCAGAATTTATTCATCTTGTAACTGAAAGTTTGCACTCTTCCACCATTAGCTCCACTTTCCCCCTACCTGCCTCTCCCCGCCCCTAACTCCCCAACCTCTGGTAATCTCTATTCTACTCTCTGTCACTATAAGTTGAAACTTTTTTTTAAAGGTTCTACATGTAAGTGAGATCATGAATCATTTGTCTTTCTTTGCCTGGCTTATTTTGCTTAGCATAACATTCTCCATTTTTATCTGTGTAGTCACAAATGGCAGGATTTCCTTTTTAAAAAAAAATTGAGATATAATTGACATATAATATTATAGTAGTTTTCAGGTGTACAACATAGTGATTAAATATTTGTATGAACTGTGAAATGATCACCACAATAAGTCTAGTTAACATCCCTCAATCCATCACCACACGTAATTACAATTTTTTTCTTGTCATGAGAACTTCTAAGATTTGGTCTCTTAGCAACTTTCAGATACGCAATACAGTATTATTTACCATAGTCACTATACTCTACATTACATCTCATGACTTATTTATTTTATAGCTTTAGGTTTGTACCTTTTGACCTCCTTCACCCATATCACCTACCTCCCACCCTCTGCCTATGGTAACAACCAGCGTATTCTCTGTATCTGTGAGTTCTTCTTTTTTTGTTTTTGTTTCGTTTTGTTTTAGACTCTACATGTAAGTGAGATCATATGGTATTTGTCTTTCTCTGTCTGATTTATTTCACTTAGTACAGTGCTTTCTAGGTCATCCATGTTATCTCAAATGGCAAGATTTCCTCCTTTTTTAGTGCTGAATAATATTCCTCTGTGTGTGTGTGTGTGTGTGTGTGTGTGTGTGTGTGTGTGTGTGTGTGTACTGCATTTTCTTTATCCATTCATCTGCCAGTGGATTTTTAGGTTGTTTCCACATCTTGGTTACTGTGAATAATACTGCAATGAATATGGGATTGTAGATATCTCTTCGAGATAGTCATTTTATATCCTTTCAAGGTACACCCAGAAGTGGGATTGCTGCATCATATGTAGTTCTCTTTCAATTTTCTGAGGACCCACCATACTCTTTTCCTTACTGGCTGTACCAATTTACATTTCTACAAACAGTGCACAGATGTTCCCTGTTCTTCGTACCTTCACCAGCATATGTATCATTTGTCTTTTTGATAATAGCTATCTTAACAGATGTGAGGTCATACCTCATTATGGTTTTGATTTGACTTTTTCTGACGATTTATGATGTTGAGCACATTTTCATAGTCTGTTGACCATTTGTATACTTTCTTTGGAAAAATGTCTATTCAGGTTCTCTGCCCATTTAAAAAATCTGTTTTTTTGTTGTTGTTGTTTGTTTTGTTTTGTTTGCTATTGAGTTGTGTGAGTTCTTTGTATATTTTGGATAGTGCTCCTTATCAGATATATGGCTTGCTAGTATTTTCTCTCATTCTTCAGGTTACTTTTTCATTTTGTTGATCGTTTTCTTTACTGTGCAGAAGCTTTTAAGTTTGATGTAGTACCACTTGTTTATTTGTGCTTTTTTTGCCTGGGTTTTTGGTGTCATATCCAAGAAATCATTGTAAAGACTAATATCAAGGAACATTTTTCCTGTGTTTTCGTCTAGGACTTTAACAATTTCAGGTCTTATATTAAGTCTTTAATCCATTTTGAGTTCATTTTCATGTATGGTATAGATTCACTTATAATCTTTTACATGTGGATATTTGGTTTTCCTAACACCGTTTATTGAATAGGCTATCCTTTCCCCATTGCATATTGTTGGAACTCTTGTCAAAGACCGACTCTATATGCATGGGTTTATTTCTGGGTTATCAATTCTGTTCTCTTGGTCTGTATGTCTTTTTTTTTTAAATATACGTTTATTTATTTTTGGCTGCATTGGATCTTCATTGCTGCCCACAGACTTTCTCTTGTTGCGGCCGCGGCGTGCTTCTCATTGTGGTGGCTTCTCTTGTTGCAGAGCACAGGCTCTAGGGCTCAGCAGAGCACAGGCTCTAGGGCTCAGCAGAGCATGGGCTCTAGGGCTCATGGGCTTAGTTGCTCCCTGGCACATGGGTTCTTCCCGGACCAGGGCTCGAACCCATGTCTCCGGAATTGGAAGGTGGATTCTTAACCATTGCACCACCAGGGAAGCCCTGTATGTCTATTTTTTATGCCAGTGCCAAACTATTTTGACTTATTACAGCTTTGTAATATAGTTTGAAATCAGGATGTGTGATGCCTCCAACTTTCTTCTTCGTTTTCAGGATTGCTTTGGCCATGTGGAATCTTTTGTGATTCCAAGTGCATTTTAGGATTATTTTTTCTATTTCTGTGAAAAATGCTATTGGAATTTTGATAGGATTACACTGAATCTGTAAATTATTTTGTGTAGTGTGGGCATTTTAACAATGTTAATTCTCCCAATGCATAGACATGGGATATCTTTCCATTTATTTGTGTCTTCTTCAATTTCTTTAATCAGTATTTTATAGTTTTCAGTGTAAAGATCTTTTACTTCCTTGGTTAAATTTTTTCATAAGTATTTAGTTGTTTTTGATGCTGCTGTAAATGGGATTGTTTTCTTAATTTCTTTTTGAGTAACTCATTGTTAGTGTATAAAAACACAACTGATTTTTTATGTTGATTGTGTGTCCTGCAACTTTACTGAATTCATTTACTAGTTTTAACAGTTTTTTCCTGGCGTCCTTAGGGAAGTATGAAAAGAAATATATTCATGTTATCTGCAAAGAGACAATTTCATTTCCTCCTTTTTGATTTGAATGCCTTTTATTTCTTTTTTTTCTCTAATTGCTCTGGCTAGGACTTCCAGTACTATGCTGAATAGAAGTGGCAAGAGTAGGCACCCTTGTCTTGTTCCTGATATTGGTGGAAAAGCTTTCAGCATTGAGTACGACGTTAGCTGTAGGCTGTCATTTATGGCCTTTATTATGTTGAGGTATATTCTTTGTATACCTAATTTGTTGAGAGTTTTTATCATGAAATGATTTTGAATTTTGTCAAATGCTTTTTCTGCATTTATTGAGATGATCATAAAGATTTTTATATTTTATTTTGTTTATGTGGTATATCACAATGATTGATTTGCCTAGGTTGAACTATGCTTGCATTACAGGGATAAATCCCACTTGATTGTGGTATAGGATCCTGGATCCTTTTACTGTGCCATTAAATTCTGCTTGCTAGCATTTTGTTGAGAATTCTTACATCTATGTTCATAAGGGATATTGACTTGTAATTTTATTTCTTTAGTGTCCTTTTCTGCTTTGGTATCAGGGTAATTTTGGCCTGTAAAATGAGTTTGGAAGTGTTCTTTCCTTTTTTGGAAGAGTTTAAGAAAGATTGGTATTATTCTTTGTTAGATGTTTGATAAAATCACCAGTGAAGCCATCTGGTCCTGGACTTTAGTTTGTTAAGAGCTTTTTGATTACTGATTAAATCTCCTTATTCATTATTGAACTGTTCAGATTTTCTATTTCTTCCTGATTTAGTCTTGATAGGTTGTGTATTTTTAGGAATTTCCATTTCTTCTAGGTTATCCAATTTGTTGGCATATAGTTGTTCATAGTAGTCTCTTAGGATCCTTTGTATTTCTGTGGTGTTAGATAATACAATGAAGTAATAATGCAAATATTCTTCCATAATAAGAAAGATTACATATTTACCCAAGGCCTCCAATATAGTAAATGGTTGAGGTAGAATTTGTATCTAGCTCTATATGATTCCATATTCTCTTTTCACTTGATTCACTGCCTCTCTTAGTATTTATGACAAGGCTCTTCAAAGTATGCCTTGATGAGCAAGCACATTCTGCTTAAAGTGACCTAGAAATAGAAATTTACTATGGATGAGTGATAATGTAGCTTTTATTCATTTTGTAACTAGAAAATGTTTTGCTAGGGCAAGAAAGGTGAATAGACAAGTTGGTGACTTAAACTCCCCAAATTGCTAAACAAAAAACAGAGTCCTTAGCTACCAGTGATTGTTCTTCCTCTCCTCTTTAGACTGCTTTTGTTTGTCATCTGATTGTTTGTAAGGCTGGGCCTGATGGCAGATAAATAAATTCTGCTCAGGCAGCTATTGAACAGAGATTTTTACCTGGGTAAACCTGGTGACTTAATTACTCCAATGTGACTATTTTTCTTCCCCAGTCTTTCCTATCTTCATATTGTCATCATGTATGTTTGTACTTATAAAATATTTTATTTCCCTATAAAGTATCCTCAAGTAGATGTTCAAATGGAAGTCTTTTAACAAAACATCTGATTTCTTGACTTTTATATATCTACAGGTTTTGTTTAATAGTAAGAAGAGTATCTACTAAACACTATGACTCTAGTGGGGTATGGTAGATAAATACATAGGATTCTCTTTTTATTTTTAAATATTGTACTTGCTTATACACTCAGAATAAAGCATCCTTTTAAAGCTCTCTTTAAATGGAGACTATACATATAATAATTGTCATGGTCTGAATGTTTGTGTTCCCCTCAAATACTTGTGTTGAAACCCTAAGCCCCAGTGTGATGGTAGAGATGGGGCCTTTGAGAGGTAATTAGGATTAAGTTAGGTCATGAAAGTGGGGTCCTCATGATGGAATAAGTGCCCTTATAAGTGCCCTTATATAGAGAGCTTGCTTTGTCTTTCCTTGAATAAAAGGAGAGGTCATGAGAGCACACAGGGAGATGGTAGCCCCCTAGAAGCCAAGAGAAGGGACCTTAGAATGAAACCTGCCTTTCAGGCATCTTGATCTTGGACTTCACAGTCTCCAGAACTGTGAGAAATAAATTGCTGTTGTTTAAGCCACCCAGTCTATGGTATTTTGTTATGGCAGCCCAAACTGATCAATAGAATGCTGTCACACAGACGTTATGAGAGCTAAACTTAATATCTAAGACTTTGAGGTAGTCATTTCTTTTAAATACCCACATTTGTATTGAAACTTGTTATTTCTCACAATCTAAGAAAGATTGTAACAGATCCATTGTACTATATAGGTTAGACATTACCAAATTCATTACCTGTCTGAATAATAATTGTCAGCCTTCCTCCCTATTATCTGTCTGATTTCTTTACCAGCCTTTTTTCCTTTTCTGACTTTGTGTTCATAATGAGAAATGTTAGCAATAATAGCTTTAATAATGGCAACACTGTCTTGAATTTTTATAGCACATTTCCTCTGAGAGGTTTAAAGTGATTCAGATGAATTTCCTAGTTTTCACTGGCAACTTTCCAGTGAGTTTAGCACATCAGAATGAATGCAGCCTCAGCTTCACAGCTATGCCTGTTGTCCTCTTCATGACTGCTTGTATTTTATACAAACCTACTCTTTTTCTCATCCTGTCTCCAGAGTCACAGGAGCCTATTATTATTCTCTTAAGTATGGGTGGGATTGTATATGTGTGTGTGTGTTGCTTTCCACACCTCTCTCCTCCTGCCCCATGCACATCTGGGGGGTTAGCAATGCTCTGGAGTAAAGAATATAAAATGGAAATGAAATGCAAGGAGCTTAACAGAAGAGCCAATTCTGTTTATCAGAAATGTGACTACTTTAACCTTAACTCATGGCAAATGGGAATTTTCACATCTAGGCAAGAATAGGAAAGACTAGGATTCACTAAAACCTAACATAAAATATTCAGTTTTAGAATGAGTTGGATAAGAACACTGAAGCAGGCATTAAAGGCTGGGAGATGCAGGATAACACTTGTTGCATGCTAAGGGCATTTGATTAAATAACATCTCAGTGGTTTTTTTTGTTAATAGCTAGTCACTGGTGTCAGTGCTGAACGTGCGTTTATGAGTCTTGGGGATCACAGTAAGCCCCCCTACATAGGAACATTCAAGTTGCGAACTTTCGAAGATGTGAACATGCTACTACCCAGACATCACTGGATTGTTTTTTCAAGAGGGTAGATAGAATTGAATCTAGCAAGGAACCAGAACCCGTGCCATCAATGTCAGGCATGAGTGAAATTGCAGCTTGCCCTCCGTCTCCTATTGCTGACGATCCTTCAGCTCTACCATCTCCCACCTCCTCTCCCTCCTCCAGTCAGTAACTCTTCTTGCCTGTATGCCAGCTGTTGTACTGTACTACTGTACTTTCCAAGGCACTGCACTGTAAGATTAAAAATGTTTTCTTTATTTTTTGTGTTTGTTTGTTTTTTATGTATTATTTGTGTGAAAAGTATTATAAAACTTTATAGTACAGTACTATATAGCTGGTTGTATTAGCTGGGTATCTAGCCTAACTTTGTTGGACTTATGAACAAATTTTGGAATGGAACTCGTTTGTATGTAGGGACTTACTGTATATTGCAGTAATACAGACTGAGAGAAAGAAGAGGAATTCTTGGACACAGACATTAATTTTCTTTCTCGTTATCTTTATTCTAATAATGATTTTTAGTTCTTACATTTAAAGACATATGTAAAAGTAAAAGAGAATCTCAATTCAACCATATTTTTACATCTCAAAATCTTAAATGCATACTGGAAAAACAGTATACAAAATAAATATAAAATCATGAAAATAGTCATATTTTAGTCAATCTTTTGAAAAATTTGTAATATGATTAAGAAATGACACTAAAGTAATTTATATTATGAAAAGGGTAAATATTAAAATATCTATATTTAATTCACTTATAAAGTGTTCAATAGTTTTGAATGCTGTTCTACAGTGAAAGTTGGATATCATTTTCCTATGATGCTTTAGTAGCTACTCATTCTTCACTTTTATAACAAGCTTTTTATTTTCATATCATACTATAGTTTTTTGTAGTTAAGGTATATATCAGAACATTATAAAATGCTGAACATTTAGGTGACTATAGATTTGTACAAATATATGTTTTTAAAATTACATATAATAATTATGTGTTATTAAGCACAATGTTATGTATTACAATGTTATATATGTTCACATTTTTTTCTAGAGAATAAAGCTCTGGAATCAATGAAAAACATGTGACATATCCCCTCAAATTCTAAAATTAATTGAAATATTCTAACTTATTTAAATACACAAACCAATTAGACCCTTATGGAGAACCACTTTGTTTTGACTGGTGATGTTAATTCGTTTGTTACATCTCTCTGATAACGCCTCAATTCAACCTATGTGATGGTGAGTCTATTATGTCAACTTGGCTAGGCTGTGGTCCTCAGTTGTTCAATCAAACACTAATTTAGGTGTTGTTGTGAAGGTATTTTGTAGATGTGATGAATGTTCATAATCAATTGAATTTAAGTAGGGAGGATTATCCTAGGTAATCAAGGTGGTCTCCTGTAATCAACTGAAAGACCTTAAGAGTAGTACTGAGATTTTCTGGAAAGAGAAGAAATACTGCTTGTGTGTAGCAGCTTTAACTCATGCCTTACTTTCTAGCCTCTTCTTCCTAACAGTATGCCCTATAGATTTCACACTTGCCTAGTCAGCCCCCAAAATTCCATAAAGCAATTTTTTTTACAATAAATTCATCAGTGTATATCCCCTACTTGTTTTGTTTTTCTGGTTGAACTCTGACTGATACAACCTATTGGTCGAGTTTGACCTCCAACTGCCTTTTTTTTTTTTAACAGTTTCACGCAAACCATCTTTTAGAAATCACTATAAAGAATTACTGAGTTGTTGGTAAGTGAATTATAAGAGCAACCTCATCATTTTAATATAAAGTCTCCATAAATTGTCCTTGGTTTATACCAACACTTACTTCATGTGCCATTGCAGCTTGCAGTCTGTTTTGCCACATTCCTCTTTCTATCTATTGACCAAGATGGCCTTAATATTCCCCTCAGCTTGACTAAACTTTAGCCAGGTTTCTTCCTATCAGCTCTTGACCTCCCTTTTGTTAGAACTCTTTAGAAAACTTGCAACTGTAAATTATTTCTTTGCTCCTTTAAGATGTAAATCTTCTCCCAGTCTTTTGCCAGTTTTAGAACCCAGGAGTGTCTTTCTCAAGGAGCAACCATTCTGAAAAGTAATCATCAACGCTAGATAGAACCTCTCTCTCCAAGTCTATGTGGGAGGTAGGAGCTTAATTTCTAGAATCAGTTAGCACATACAGTTGGCCTAATCACATTGACAACCTCCCCACAAACGTCCTCCAGTACTTTTCCACTAGCTCACCCCACTTTTGTTTAGAGGAGTAGATTTCAGTCTCTCTCTCCCCTTTGCCATAGTCTTGACCTCTACTGCAATACACTTGAAAAAAGTCTTCCTTGTCTGTTTAACTACATCCAGTGCAATTTTTTCTTTGACACTGTGTAGGATGAGATTAGAGTATACATTTTTCAGTTATTTGATTATTTGGGGAAGTATAAATTCATTTAAATAGAAGTTTGTGTATGATTATATTGACTTTGGCATAAATATTGAAATTTCAACAATATGTACTATTTATCAAAATATATTTTAGAAATTGTACACAATATTTTGTATGTATGAAAAACTACAGATTATTACAAGATACCTATTTTAAATTAGTGAAGGTCAGAAGTAGTTTGTGTAATGCTATCACTACTATGAAAGTTAGGGTAAATATTGACTTGCTAATTATCACCATCATTTCCTTCTGGGCTTTTTAGCACTCTTTCGTTTTCTCTTCCCTCTCAAACCCTGTCTGGAAGACTAGGAACAAAAAAACAGTGGCCATCAGTATTTTTGTGACTTCACACAGAGTTTTTGTTGCTATCTCAAACAGAGAACATTTGACTGCAAAATTCTAATCTGAGTCTAATTGCTCATCTTTTGAAAACAGAACTTAAAGTAGAAATTGTGAAAAACCGTAGAGAGAGGTTCTGTTTGGATTTTCTGTTTGAGAAACTACTAAAAAACTTTCCATCTTTCTTCAGTCTCCTTAGAATATAATCATTTCCCTGAAATCACAAGGCTTTCTAGTTTGCGACCATTACTGATTATTGAGTTAACCAAACCAACGTGGCCACTGATCCATATAATAAGAGTTCAAGGGAATTGTGTGGAGGACAACTCCATCTCAAAACCTGTATTTTAGAGGCAAAGCATGCCAAACACAAACAAATAGCTTCTATATGTTCATCTGAAATTTTAAGAGCACTGTCTTCTTGAAGCAAGGTGGACATTGTTATTACGGACATTGTTTAAGTTGGAACTTAACAAATAATAACTCTCAAGAATTATCTGTGTTTAAGAATTTTCATACATAGGCTGTTCTTTTGAATACTTCATGGAAAAAGAAATTATCAACAATTTCCTTATGGGGCAAATATCTTTTGAAACTATTTTTCATGAAATATTGTAATCTTATTCAACTATGAGTCTAAGAAAGTAAATGACAGAGTACTCTGTTTAGAATCCCCCAAAGGGAGTTAACATAAATATTTCCCCATATCTAATAATAGAGCCTTAACATTAAAAAAAAATACTGTATAATAGCATGCTGGCATTCATGCCTAATAAAGAGACATTCAGGTATTCCAATTAAAGATATCCAAAAGCAGAAATCCTATGTTTGTTCTGAGTTAAAATGAGTTACAATTTATTATGAGGATCTCTACTTTTCATTAATTAAAAGTTTAATCTGTAGTTATGTCAAAATAAATGACATATCACTTTCAAAATATCTAATAGTATGTTTGCAGGAGGCATATGTAAAAGTGGGTAGAAAAAATTTTAAATATTAACCAAAAGTTGGACTAGGAAAATGTCTGACTATCTGTCTAAGCATTTAATGTAAAAACACCAAGATATTAAAAAAATATAACTAGGGAAATAAAAAGAGAAAGACCTGTGATTTAGTTTAAGAAGCAAACACTTATTAAACCAAGATAATATTGTGAATGCTCTTAGTTCAAACTGTTTTATACCATAGACTGGGTGGCTTATAAACAACAGAAATTTATTTCTTATAGTTCTGAAGGCTGGAAGTTGGAGATCTGGGTGCCAGTAAGGTCAGGTTCTTTAAGACCCTTTTCCAGTTGCAGACAGCCAACCTCTCATTGTATTCTCACATGGCAAAGGGTCTAGAAGGCTCACTAGGGCTCCTTTATAAGGGCACTAATCCCACTCCTGAGGGCTCTACCCTCAGACTAATTACTTCCCAAAGGCCTCACCTTGAATACTATCACACTGGGGGTTAGATTTCAACAAATGAATTTTGTTGGTGGTGGGGGACACATATCCCAGCCATTGCATAATCCACTTCTGGACAAACTACTTTTTGAAGAATGTCTATAGAATAAAATTCTCCTTACTTAATATCCTTCCTTAATTGACTTCTTTTTATACATTGCACTATAACTGTATCTACAGAGTCCCTGACTTCAGTGTTTTGGTTAAAACCCTTGTGCCAGTTAAAGTAACCAACACTAAAAAAAAAAAAAAAAAAAAAGTCAAAGGTGAGAAAACCTTCAGTTACTTTACTGCCTATTCAGCAGTATTCACTTAAAAAATATTTGACATTTAGTTTATTCATTTGTTCATTTACCCATTTAACAATATTTTTTGTAATTGTACTTTACACCAAACCTTGGGCTAGGCATTCAGCAGTGATCAAGAGAAACACAGTTACGTACCTCATTTAGTAGAACTTTAGTGGAAGAGATAGAATTTAAATAAAGAACAACACACATAACTATATGATAATGATTGAGTTATCATTCATTCATTCATTGAGTTATCTAGTACTATGAAGGAAAAAACACAGGAATTGTATTTATAGAGCTATTGTTTCCTTTTTCTTAAAAATTTTCTGATAGGGTAGTTCCTCCTGTCTCTTACGGCCAGCTCCAGCCAATAAGGTAGCAGAATGGGTGCCTGGACTGTGAGTGTACAGAGATGAGAGTCTCTTGAAATACCTCCTTTAACTTGAGAGGGAGATTGATTAGGGGTCCTGGTGCAGAGGCAGCTTGGATGATCGTGCTCATTGTCACTAGTGTAGCCAGGGCAGAGATGATACAGTCCTTCTCTGTTGGCACTCCTGCAGCCTGGATCCTTGTGGGCTCTTACAAAAGCAAATGAAGATTGGTAAACTTATAGCAAAGTTAAAGGTTAAGATGGACTTAAACTAAAAATTAAAACTAAGTAGAAAGTTGAGAACTATCTTATATATAAAATTTAAAAGAAGGAAGACTAAAAGACCCAGTAAAACGTATGGAAGTAAAGAAAGTTAACTAGATGAGGTAAAAAATGAGCTACATAAATGCCAAATTAGTAGAAAAGTGAAAGAAAAAAATTAGAAAATTGGGAAATGCACTTTAAAAATATTTTAATAAAACAGGTAATATTAATATACATGATAATATTTTAATGTTAAAAAGCCTCTGTTAATAGAAAATTTTAAAGTACTATACCATTAAATAAAGCTAAGGCCCACAATATTAAGCGCTAACCAAAAAAATATGGGGAAAATAGGAACAGGCTACACAGAAGTTATTTTAGGTAAAAGTGTATCTGTGGTGGAGTCAGGATGTTGAGGACAAGGATGGCAGAACCAGAAATGGGGCCTCTGACAAGGCAGTGGCTGTATCCAGAGCATTTGTTCGGTTTTTTTGTCTATTTTCCTGGGCAAAGTTACAGGGACCATGAACAGCCCATTGTTCCTTTTTCTTCCAGAACATTCCCAGCGAATCTTGCCTCTTGGAGTCTGTATGGAGAAAGACTGATGCTACAGTTGTTTCGTGCTGAGTTGATAGGGTCCTGTAGTCGCTGGAGAGATAGCCAAATTATTTCCATTTGTATGTAAATGTAATGAATCTGTAATGAGAACTAAGCCCCAGATATGTAGCATTTTACTTAATGTTATAGAATGTTTGCCACATAATAAGAGGACATTTATAAACCACACAGAAAATTAAAGAGTATTTTCACTATGGGAAGAATCTCTAAAGTATTTGGGCAGTTGTCTTCCTGTAATTCCTAAGTTTGACGAACACTATCATCAGCAAGTTTACATATAATCTCCTGAGTATGCTGTTGCTCTGCATTTATGAGTTCCTTCAAAGACACTCTCAAAACTTTTCCAAAGTTGCTTAATTTCAAAATGCTAAAAAGCAAATCCCTGATATGCCAACAACAGTGTCGATACTAATGAAAATTTTTTGTTGGTTTTTGCCAAAATGCTTAGGTAACCCTTAATGTCTGCCTCAGGCTTACAGGAAAAATACAGTTTTTTAAGAGCCTTATCGGGCTCCAACAAGGCAAACCGTTTCTTTCTAGAGTGCTGAGAGAACTATATTAGCAGTGAGAGGGAGTATGTGGCCTAGTAGGTGTTGTAGGACTGAATTCCTGTAACAGACTTAGAGATGAAGACCTATAACTATGTTTCAGGAAATTTTGGGCAAGGGCCCTAGGAATAACACCTGTCATAGAGGGAAGGAAGCAAGTGGGCAGACAAGGATTTCGACGCAGCGGTGACAGTGGTCTCAGCCCATTCTGCAGAGAGCTCTGACCTGGGAGTCCCTTCTGACCTCCCCAATGGGAAAAGTTTCTATCTAGCACCACACAGGCAACTTTGACTGGCATGTGGAGGCATTGCAGTTAGCTTTGCCACTTTCAGTTACAAGGATACCCAGAAGCATAGTTTTCTCAATAATTGTTTAAATAAATTTTAAAAGGTCCTATTTTTTTTCTCCTTCAAAAAACAAATATTATGCCAATACATTGCTAAGTGCTAGAAATCTGTTATGGCATTTCAAATTCTGTTCTGACCTAATTCAATTCTGGTAAAACAAATTTTGACCTGAAGAACATTGATTTTTCTATCTGGTGATCTCTTAAAAAATTACTTGAAACTGGGTTGATATATCAACAGGAAGATTCTATTTCTTCTACCTTCTTTGGCATCACTGTCAGTGCACAGCGAGAGACTAGAGAGGCTATCTTTGGATTATCTGTGCTTTTCTATCTAATCTTGTTTGAGACACTTTTTTGTGAAAAAAAATGTGAGGAAAGGTGTGAAAAATGAAAATTTCTTGAGATACTTCAAAGATTTATAGCTCTTTTTTCTTTAAATATATTCTTCAGTAAACATTTTTTTCTGTTTCTATGTATAAGTATACATAATGTAAGCAATGAAATATAAGATAATGATTTCATGCCAATTCCAGAGTTCATATTATAAATTAGTTTCAAATTTAAAAATACGTAAATGATGTTTTTATAGTTATGAGACTGACATGGCGCCAGCTGCAACCAAGAGGGCAGCTTTGATATTTTATAGTTTAGGAAGAATTTTACCCCTACGGTATTTTCAATTTTTACCTCATTAGTTTAGTAATGAGCAGGTGTCAGGTATGACGCTAGACCCAAGGACTAAAACTTTCCATCTTCAAAGGTCCTACAGGGTAGTGGGACAATGGATAAGAAAGAGAGATTTACAATATGGTGTGATAAGTGCCTGAGTACATTTATTTCCCAATTTTTCCCATATTATAAATGATGTGGAAAGAAAATAAGTGTGGCTTAGGAAAAAAGTCTGGATATTTTTGTCTGGTTCTAATCCTGATTTTCTTACTTTGCAACAGATACAAATTTGTTCATGGGTAAGATGGGGATAACCACAAATCAAGATTAGATGGTCTATATACAACAATTTTTGAAGTGTAAACATTAGTATAGGTAAGTTGATATTAATGTCATAGGTGAAACCTTCAAAAACTGTAGTGAGAATTTAAGATTTACACACATAGAAAACAAATATAATGCAAATTAGATATATGTTTATTACAAATCAATTACAAAAATAGTGTTGTGCAACAGTTTTTGAACATTGACTTATAATTAATTGCAGTTAAGAGTACTCACAAAATCTTGAAATCCATCAACAATCCTCAGGCCCTGCTGAGTGTTTCTGAAATCTCCAGCAGTTTTGCTTAAATGAAATAGAAAAGTTAAAAATGAAAGAGTGTTTATCTCCAAGAGTCAGGTTAGCTAAGAATGCAATCTTAGCCTAATCCATTCGAGGTCATCAAATTTGCACTATTATTCTCGATATGATAAAGAAGTCCAGGGTATTTCCTAATCTTTCAGTGTTGGTGGAAGAGGTAGTGTGGGGTGGATGTTCACTTCTGGGCTGAGCCTATGTAAGAAGGTTGCCTACTTCCTCCTTGGCTTAGCAAAATGTTTTTTCCTAAGGTATAGATCCACCAGCTCCTCATGATTCTGGACTTACTTACCTTCTTATTTGAGCTTGTTTTGAGCTCTGTCAGTTTAATGCTACTTGGGACTGAATTTGTAATCCTGTAAGAGGTGTCTCAGTTTTCGGGCCCTACACGAGTCTCTGAAATATCAGCCATGAAGTGCACTTTCCTCATACTCATCCAGGATACTTAAGTCATACTGGTGTTGGTAATCCACTCTCATGGCTTCATTTGGGGAAGGGGGATCATAGTGGGAGAAACCAGTTAGTTTATCCATTAGAAACAAACTAACCAATACTAATGGTAATACTATAGATTCTAGACAGATAAACCTTTTTACATATGTTATTTCATTTAATGCTCACTACAAATATAACACTATTACAAAATTTCCACTTTACAGAAAGTAAAACTGATACTTGTAGAGGTTAAAAATCATACCACCAGTAATCTTAGGAGAATGTACATTTTTACATAAAGAATTTAATAAGCAGTACAATATAAAGTTTCATTAGTGTACAAAAAGAAAGATTTACTGAAATGCCTGATTAAAAGAGAACATAAACCTTTATTAATATGATCTTTTATAATATGACAGAGAAATAAGTTTAGAGAGTCTCACTTTAGGTAGGCAAGAGAAGAGAGAAAGGTAAACTTTGTAGTTGGAGTTTATAATCAATCTGAAAACTATAAAGGGGGAAAAAATGAGCCAGGCTTTTTAGAGAAGCTTGTTGAAACTTTTTAGTAATAGAACTTGGTGCTGATGACAGCCTTTTTTATTATATGAACATTTGTCGAAGATTAATGCACCTTGGTCACAAAGTCCTGTCAGTAAATCCCTATAGTGCAGTAAAGACCATGTAGAAGTGCCAACTAGAACAGATGCCATTCTTAACTTCATTTTCTCAAACAGGGAAATGCTTGAGGATTTAAAATTGGAACAAATCTTCAGATAAGCAACCATGAATTGGCAGAATTAGGAATTCTGAGAGAAGGCCTGAAAAATTAAATGCATGTTTAGAAAGCTGATTTTGACAAATGTAAAATTATAAGGTAGACTTTCAGTCCATTTTTTAACACCCCTGCAAAGCTGTAGTCACAGATGTTCTTCATTCCAAGCCCAGACGTGAGTAATGCCCTGAGTCAATTCTACCAGAGCAGGGTGTACATGATGAGCCTGAGATGCTTGATTGGAATCAGGATAGACCATATTCATTCATCAGGGTCACACCTGATGTAGCCTGTGCCTAACAGATGTCCCTGTACTGGTAACACCTTCATTGCAGTACCTGCTTTGTTTCTGGCTAGGATGAGTCCCACTCCTAGTACTTTCTGCAATTGACTGAGATCTTGTTCAGAAGTATCTTATTTTTTCATAACTGGGATGATAACATTTACTCATTTTGAGTATTGTTTTGTTGCGTTGTATCTCTAGCCTCGTACCCAGATATTATCCTTCCTGCAGGTGCTGTTAGAAGTAAGCTGGAATTTGTTGTGACTTTTTGCATACCTTGGACAGGACCTAGCTTTTATGCTAGTCAGCTATTCTCAGAACAACTTGACCCCTTCAGACTTCTGGGCAGAGTTCCCCAGCATATCTCATGGGCTTGCCCATATTGTCATGTGGTTCTCATGAGATGGAGTTACATTAGGGTAAAAAAGTTCCAAGAAAACAATATTAAGGATGTTAGAAAAATCTAATATTATGACTCATGGTATAGAAAAGTTGACTTAAAAAAATAATTCAGTAAAAATCAAGTACAGTTGAAATAAGATATGTAATAGGAGCTAGGCTCTTGGGTCCAGTGATGAATATAAAGTATAAAATTTGTTAGAGTCTCAACACTTGAGTGAGAAAAGCAGGGGTTTTTGAACTTCCAGAGCCAAAAGATGGATGCTAGAATCATTAAACAAACGTGATCTTAGCAATTATTAAGTAAAATTCATTATATAATACAGAATTCCTTTCTATGACATTGTGGAAACTGATCACCCACGACTTGAATTTTTGCAGCTCTGGGGAACTTATTACTTCTAAGTAGGCCACTCCATAAAGGAAAATAATAAGGGAATATATTTTCTTCTTAATAAGTGGAAAAGGGCCAATAACAAAACACTAAAGTTTTTTTGTTTTTTTTTTTTTGTGGTACGCGGGCCTCTCACTGTTGTGGCCTCTCCCGTTGTGGAGCACAGGCTCCAGACGTGCGGGCTCAGTGGCCCAGCCACTCCGTGGCATGTGGGATCCTCCCGGACTGGGGCACGAACCCGTGTCCCCTGAATTGGCAGGCGGACGCTCAACCACTGCGCCACCAGGGAAGCCCAACAAAACACTAAAGATTTTTAATGGCTAAAAAGACTTTTAATATTTTTTAGCAGGGAAAGCTGAAATCTACAGTGTGAACTAGACTGGGCATGACTCTGGGCCTCAGGGCAAAAATGCTACAATAGGGAAGAATAAATAACTATTTCCTATTTACATTAGCTCCATTCAAATGTGCAGATCTGGATCCCCTACATCTAAGGGGATCTAAGAATACGCTTTAAATCACTGCAGCCACACTGTTATCCTGTTATTCCTTTTTTGATACTGAATAATGGCAAATGCCTAAGATGTGAGAGTCATATTGGAACGCATATTTCTTTCACCATAAAAGACAAGTTATATATTTATATATAAATATATAAAAATATATGTATAGATTTATATCTATATATATTTATCTGCATATATATGTGTATATATATTTATTTCCATTGACTGAAAAGACCAGTCAGATGAAAGAAGGAGACATGTTTTCAGACTAGCCTTTCCCATGCTAATCTGAGAATCACTGACTAGAGAGAATATCACAGAATCACAGAGCAACAAAGCATTAGTACTGGAAAGGGCCATGGAGATGTATTCTTCCTATAAGTGGGCCTACAGACTGCTTTTAGTCTCAGAACTTCTTTTTCCAACAAAAAATTATACATGAAAATTCAGTGTTAAAAAAGATGAGAACCTGTCCCTCTCCCCACTTTCCTCCCTCCCCCTTCATTCCCTCTGCCCCTTTCTCCTGCTTTCCCTCTCTTCCTCCCTCCTGACCAGCACTGAGGCACCATCATTGAAGCCTATGACTGTATTGGCTGGACTGTCAAATAAGCCATCCTCTTCTAAAGGGCAGCGCTTATTTACTGGGGCATAGGACCATAGAAATAATTTGAATTACGCTCTTAGAACTACAAGAGGGGGAAAGCAAGACTGAGAATTTCTATCATTCAAGTAACTCATCAGGAATGATGATTTAAACAAATCAAGAAATTCAACTTGTAAGAGCTTTAGCCCACAAGGACACCAAGACCCTAACTTTGCTTCTTAAAGGCCCTCTCGAAAAGGAATGTAAATTTGGGGGGACAAAGCTTATCAAGAATAAATTATCATTCTTGAAAGATATTGAAATCAATTGGAATCTTTCTCAATTCATAAACTTAATCAGTTAGATCAAACTAAAATGGTGGTGTCTTTTTTGACATTAGGTAAAAGAATTAATTGAAGATCAGGTAGAAATCCTTAAATTAAAAAAGAACAGACAAGGTAAATATATATTGCACATATTTTTGACCAGTGTGAAATATGTGATTGATAGTTTCCGTACCACTGAGGAAAATCTAAACTTGTTCACAATTTTGGACTTTCATGATTTTTCATGATTATTAGATGGATTGTCACCCCAGCTCTTGGTGAGGCAGGCAGCATCAAGCACAAATACCCTACTTCTCATTAACATTGAATAAGGGCCTACCTGAAGATTATGACTTTTCAGAGAGTACTGCATTCATTTGATCTCAATTAATAGAATCAAGAAAGTGGAATGTGATAGAAAAGCTTTAGGAAAATCTAAAGCACCAGGGGTTCTTTAACATTGACATGTGGCAATTTTTGCTCCTCATAAGTCACAATAGAAATGTGGCCATTATTCATAAGCAAGGTATTGCAGAGCTTTGTGTGCCCCTTTTCAGAAGGCTGTTATACGTAGTGCAATAAGAGAGGGGAAGCTGTAATGCCTGCCACATTTGTAGAAGATATCCCTCTTTACTCAGGAATTATGCTTACTTGTTGATTAACATTTCTGTCAGGGAGCAGAGAGGGAATTATCTCTTAATGTCCTAAACCAGGTAAGAGACTCTGCTTGGATGTCACCTCAGGTCCACTATTTTTGTCTTGATAAAGTAATAAAAAGGTCATATGACCCTCTCCCTCTTAAGTGGTTGCTTGTTTTTGTTCATGGAGTTTGACTACCAGCTTTGAGCAAACTGCTGTGAGTGACCCCTTGTTCAGATGAGCTATGCCAGCTCTGGTTTCCTGGATATTCTGGTGTTGAAAGAAATCTTACCCTTGGAAAATGGCTTAAAGTTGTGCTTAATTACTTACTATTTTCTTGAATAGGAGATAGCTAACACATGAGACTGTGCCTTAAGAGCATTACCTAATGTAATTCTTATTTTGCTTATATTTCTAGTCAATTATACTAACATATTCATTGAATGAGTTAATATTCAGGGTTAATAGAGTAGAATGAAGAAATGATTTACATGAAAAAGACTACAAGAATCTAAATTTGTAATTTAACAGAGAAAATTGGGTGCAAACAGAAGGGGTGAAAATGAAAACACATTACAAAATATTCTACAGAGATAGAACACTCACAAAATCAAACATACCTAGCAGTTGCTGGACTGTGACCAACCAATGGTATTTGCAGGGAAAATATTCTTAAGTAAAGATGTCTAACGAACTTCATGGATGTTCTATAAAAGGTCAGAGACAATAAAACTTCTTGGGGCATTTCACTGGAACCACTATAGTGTTTTCTGCTTCATCATGACCAGACTGCCTGCTTTGGATTATAGTATAACTGTTTTTACAGAAGAATGTGGTGTGTGTGTGTGTGTGTGAAAGAGAAACTATATCTCTGAATGAAATTAGGTGATTAATGCATCTTTTGAACATTTATATTCCATGTCTACTGATATTTTGTTTCAAAGTATTATAGAAATGAAACTAATTGATTATCTCACATGGGAAATTGGGAAAATATTTTTCTTTTTCCACTCCTTTAACTCTGCATCTGATTGGTCATTAGAACATGTTGAGCTTCTTTTATATCCTTCTGCTCCTCTCCTCAGTTGCTGACCCTGCCTTAAGTTTGGAGCTTACAAACTTTACTAGGTAATGGAATAGCTTACTCCTAAGTCTCTTGCCTCCCATGTGTTCTCCTTTCACTACATCTTTCACATTGCCCCTGAATTCTTCTGAAAAGAGAGATCTGATCCAATTGCTCCTTTTAAAAGCAAACAACTTAGAGGGCTCCCCAAGGTTGACAGAAAAAGTTTAGCATTCCTTTTTTTCAACTATGAATTCCTCTAAGAAACATTCTTTGACTATGTTTGCTGCCAATGTTCCATACTCTTAAAGATTTTTGTCTTTTCCCTGTCATAAGATCTTAACCAAAATGTGTTGGAAATCTTGATTTAATTATTGACCTACTATGACCTACTATGACCTACTATGCTTACATGGTCAGTCTTGTTTCCAGTTGTATCAGTCTTTCTAATAGTCACTGCTATATAGTATGTGCTCATTAAATATGAAAGTTAAGTCTTGGAACATTTGGGCCTTAATTTGGTTTAATTGTATACTTCATGCCCTTCTTATGCCTACTGCAGTACATCTGTTCCTCAACACTTTCCAAAAGCTCTTGGCTTTTCCCCTTGGTACTGTCTCCATGTAACGTCACCTTCCCATACATAGCAAAATCTTACCTGTTTTTTAAGGCAGACTTCTATTATAATTCCACATTATCTTTGAGGACTTCTCTCATCTTTTTGGCTTATTTCCTTTATTTTTTTTAATCCAATTGCATGCTCTTTTGGACCTCTACTATGGCACTAAACTCTTTCTGCTTGGGAATGCAGTTAGTTTTTGATCTCTCATTTCTTTCACTTCTTTGAAAGTGTCTTGAGGGCACAGGTGATGCTTAACTCATCTTAATTGCCTCCATAGCATGGATAAATAAACCAATAACTTCATGAAGAAGAGGCTTACTAAGTTTTTATTAAGTGGAGGTTTGATAGATCAGTATATTTCTATGAGTATTCTTCTGAACTCATTGCTTTAGGATGTCAGAGATACTATATTAGATGAGTTCTTTGGCCAAATAGGTTTGGAAAATACTGGGTTAAACAGAGTCAAACACATTAAAAAAAAAAAAAAAACTGAGATGCTTATCCGAGCCCTAAATGCTGAAGTTTTTTTTTTTTTTGAAGAAATATTGTACCTAGCATTTCCAAACTTACCTGGCCACAGAGTCTTCAGTCACAGAATGACGTGCTATGTATGAGTCCAGTGAGATCTGGCTGGTTCCTGTCTTAGAGGTGAGAACAGTTGCAAATTCCAAGCCAGATAGCCTGGGAGTTAAGTAGATTAAGGATTAAATCTTTAACAGAATTTGGCACCTGAAGATGCTCTGATCTTCCTACAGCTGCAGCCACTGACTTTTGAGCATTTTAGGGATACTCAGCAGGTCAGCATTGTTAGAAGATTTTTTTAACATTCTGAATGTATAAAGTACACTTAGGTGTTATAGAATGTCTCAATATTATGTAATTTATATGTGTATAGGATATTATATGAACATTCTCACAATGAATTGTTACGTGATTTCTCTTAACATATATATATTTACATATTTTCTATAGCATGTGAGGACAATGAAGAACAATTTTATAGGTGCACAATTGTGTGGGCTTTTTTTTTTTTTAATTTTAACATTTTCAATGGAGTATAATTGCTTTACAATGGTCTGCTTGTTTCTGCTTTATAGCAAAGTGAATCAGCTATGCACATACATATATCCCCATATCTTCTCCCTCTTGCGTCTCCCTCCCACCCTCCCTATCCCTCCCCTCCCCTCTAGGTGGTCACAAAGCACTGAGCTAATCTCCCTGTGCTATGTGGCTGCTTCCCACTAGCTATATATTTTACATTTGCTAGTGTGTATATGTCCAGGCCATTCTCTCACTTCGTCCCAGCTCACCCTTCTCACTCCCCATGTCCTCAAGTCCATTCTGTATGTCTGTGTCTTTATTCCTGTCCTACCCCTAGGTTCGTCAGAACCACTTTTTTTTTTTTTTTTGATTCCATAGATATGTGTTAGCATATGGTATTTGTATTTCTCTTTCTGACTTACTTCACTCTGTATGACAGACTCTAAGTCCATCCACCTCACTACAAATAACTGAATTTCATTTCTTTTTATGGCTGAATAATATTCCATTGTATATATGTGCCACATCTTCTTTATCCATTCATCTGTTGATGGACACTTAGGATGCTTCCATATCCTGACTATTGTAAATAGGGCTGCAATGAACATTGTGGTACATGACTCTTTATGAATTATGGTTTTCTCAGTGTATATACCCAGTAGTGGGATTGCTGGGTCGTATGGTAGTTCTGTTTTTAGTTTTTTAAGGAACTCCCATACTGTTCTCCATAGTGGCTGTATCAATTTACATTCCCACCAACAGTACAAGAGGGTTCCCTTTTTGCTATACCATCTTCAGCATTTATTGTTTGTAGATTTTTTGATGATGGCCATTCTGACTGGTGTGAGGTGATAACCTCATTGTAGTTTTGATTTGCATTTCTCTAATGACTAGTGATGTTGAGCATCCTTTCATGTGTTTGTTGGCAATCTGTATATCTTCTTGGGAGTAATGTCTATTTAGGTCTTCTGCCCATTTTCAGATTGGGTTGTTTGTTTTTTTGATATTGAGCTGCATGAGCTGCTTGTAAATTTTGGAGATTAATCCTTTGTCAGTTGCTTCATTTGCAAATATTTTCTCCCATTCTCAGGGTTGTCTTTTTGTCTTGTTTATGGTTTCCTTTGCTGTGCAAAAGCTTTGAAATTTCATTAGGTCCCATTTGTTAATTTTTGTTTTTATTTCCATTTCTCTAGGAGGTGGGTCAAAAAGGATCTTGCTGTGATTTATGTCATAGAGTGTTCTGCCTATGTTTTCCTCTAAGAGTTTTATAGTGTCTGGCCTTACATTTAGGTCTTTAATCCATTTTTAGTTTAGTTTTGTGTATGGTGCTAGGGAATATTCTAATTTCATTCTTTTACATGTAGCTGTCCAGTGTTCCCAGTACCACTTATTGAAGAGGCTGTCTTTTCTCTATTGTATATTCTTGCCTCCTTTATCAAAGATAAGGTGACCATATGTGCGTGGGTTTATCGCTGCGCTTTCTGTCCTGTTCCATTGATCTATATTTCTGTTTGTGTGCCAGTACCATACTGTCTTGATTACTGTAGCTTTGTAGTATAATCTGAAGTCAGAGAGCCTGATTCCTCCAGATTCGTTTTTCTTTCTAAAGATTGCTTTGGCTATTCAGGGTCTTTTGTGTTACCATACAAATTGTGAAATTTTTTGTTCTAGTTCTGTGAAAAATGCCAGTGGTAGTTTGATAGGGACTGCATTGAATCTGTAGATTGCTTTGGGTAGTAGAGTCATTTTCACAATGCTGATTCTTCCAATCCAAGAACATGGTATATCTCTCCATCTCTTTGTATAATCTTTAATTTCTTTCATCAGTGTCTTACAGTTTTCTGAGTACAGATCTTTTACCTCCTTAAGTAGGTTTATTCCTAGATATTTTATTCTTTTTGTTGCAGTGGTAAATGGGAGTGTTTCCTTAATTCCTCTTTCTGATTTTTCATCTTAGTGTATAAGAATGCAAGAGATTTCTGTGCATTAGCTTTGTATCCTGCTACTTTAGTAGTTTTTTGGTAGCATCTTTAGGATTCTCTATGTATAATATGTCATCTGCAAACAGTGACAGCTTTACTTATTTTCTGACATGGATTCGTTTTATTTCTTTTTCTTCTCTGATTGCTGTGGCTAAAACTTCCAAAACTATGTTGAACAATAGTGGTGAGAGTGGACAACCTTGTCTTCTTCCTGATGTTAGAGGAAATAGTTTCAGTTTTTCACCATTGAGAAGGATGTTGGCTCTGGGTTTGTCATATATGGCCTTTATTATGTTGAGGTAAGTTCCTTCTATGCCTGTTTTCTGGAGAGTTTTTGTCATAAATGGGTGTTGAATTTTGTTGAAAGCTTTTTCTGCATCTGTTGAGATGATCATATGGTTTTTCTCCTTCACTTTGTTAATATGGTGTATCACATTGTTTGATTTGCATATATTGAAGAATCCTTGCATTCCTGGGATAAACCTGACTTGATGATGGTGCATGATCCTTTTAATGTGCTGTTGGATTCTGTTTGCTAGTATTTTGTTGAGGATTTTTGCATCTATGTTCATCAGTGCTATTGGCCTGTAGTTCTCTTTGTTTGTGACATCTTTGTCTGGTATTGGTATCAGGGTGATGGTGGCCTCATAGAATGAGTTTGGGAGTGTTCCTCCCTCTGCTTTATTTTGGAAGAGTTTGAGAAGCATAGGTGTTAGCTCTTCTCTAGTTTTTGATAGAATTCGCCTTTGAAGCCATCTGGTCCTGGGAATTTGTTTGTTGGAAGATTTTTCATCACAGTCTCAATTTCATTGCTTGTGATTGGTCTGTTTATATTTTCTATTTCTTCCTGGTTCAGTCTCAGATGGTTGTGCTTTTCTAAGAATTTGTCCATTTCTTCCAGGTTGTCCATTTTATTGGCATGTAGTTGCTTGTAGTAATCTCTCATGATCCTTTGTATTTCTGCAGTGTCAGTTGTTACTTTTCCTTTTTCTTCTCTAATTCTGTTGATTTGAGTCTTCTCCCTTTTTTTCTTGATGAGTCTGGCTAATGGCTTATCAATTTTGTTTATCTTCTCAAAGAACCAGCTTTTAGTTTTATCGATCTTTGCTATTGTTGCCTTCATTTCTTTTTCATTTATTTCTGATCTGATCTTTGTGATTTCCTTCCTTCTGCTAACTTTGGGTTTTTTTTTTTTTTTTTTGGTCTTCTTTCTCTAATTGCTTTAGGTGTAAGGTTACGTTATTTATTCGAGATGTTTCTTGTTTCTTGAGGTAGGATTGTATTGCTATAAACTTCCCTCTTAGAACTGCTTTTGCTGCATCCCATAGATTTTGGGTCATCGTGTTTTCATTGTCATTTGTTTCTTGGTATTTTTTGATTTCCTCTTTGATTTGTTTAGTGATCTCTTGGTTATTAAGTAGTGTACTGTTTAGCCTCCATGTGTTTGTATTTGTTACAGATTTTTTTCTGTAACTGATATCTAGCCTCATAGAATTGTGGTCAGAAAAGACACTTGATACGGTTTCAGTTTTCTTAAATTTGCCAAGGCTAGATTTGTGACCCAAGATATGATCTATCCTGGAGAATGTTCTGTGAGCACTTGAGAAGAAAGTGTTTTCTGTTGCTTTTGGTGGGAATGTCCTGTAAATATCAATTAAGTGTGTCTTGTTTAATGTATCATTTAAAGCTTGTGTTTCCTTATTTATTTTCATTTTGGATGATCTTTCCATTGGTGAAAGTGGGGTGTTAAAGTCCCCTACTATGAATGTGTTACTGTCAATTTCCCCTTTTATGGCTGTTAGTATTTGCCTTATGTATTGTGGTGCTCCGGTGTTGGGTGCATAAATATTTACAATTGTTATATTTTCTTCTTGGATTGATCCCTTGATCATTATGTAGTGTCCATCTTTATCTCTTGTAATAGTCTTTTTTTTTTTCTTTTTTTTTTGCAGTACGTGGGCCTCTCACTGTTATAGCCTCTCCTGTTGTGGAGCACAGGCTCTGGACGTGCAGGCTCAGCGGCCGTGGCTTATGGGCCTAGCCGCTCCGCGGCATGTGGGATCTTCCCTGAGTGGGGCACGAACCTGTGTCACCTGCAACAGCAGGTGGACTCCCAACCACTGCACCACCAGGGAAGCCCTCTTGTAATAGTCTTTATTTTCAAGTCTCTTTTTTCTGATATGAGAATTGCTACTCCAGCTTTCTCTTGATTTCCATTTGCATGGAATATCTTTTTCCATCTCCTCCCTTTTGGTCTGTGTGTGTCCCTAGGTCTGAATGCGTTTCTTGTAGACAGCTTATATATGGGTATTGTTTTTGTATCCATTCAGCCAGTGTATGTCTTTTGTTTGGAGCCTTTAATCCATTTACATTTAAGGTAATTATCGATATGTATGTTCCTATTACCATTTTCTTAATTGTTCTGGGTTTGTTTGTAGGTCTTTTCCTTCTCTTATGTTTCCAGCCTAGGGAAGTTCCTTTAGCATTTGTTGTAAAGCTGGTTTGGTGGTGCTGTATTCTCTTATCTTTTGCTTGTCTGTAAAGGTTTTAATTTCTCCGTTGAATCTGAATGAGATCCTTTCTGGGAGAGTAATCTTGGCTGTAAGTTTTTCCCTTTCATCTCTTTAAATATGTCCTGCCACTCCCTTCTGGCATGCAGTTTCTGCTGAAAGATCAGCTGTTAACCTTATGGGGATTCCCTTGTGTGTTATTTGTTGTTTTTCCCTTACTGCTTTCAATATTTTTTTCCTTGTATTTAATTTTTGATAGTTTGATTAATATGTGTCTTGGTGTGTTTTTCCTTGTATTTATCCTGTATAGGACTCTTTGTGCTTCCTGGACTTGATTGACTATTTCCTTTCCCACATTAGGGATGTTTTGAAGCATAACCTCTATAAATATTTTCTCAGTTCCTTTCTTTTTCTTTTCTTCTTCTGGGACCCCTATAATTCAAATGTTGGTGTGTTTAATGTTGTCCCAGAGGTCTCTAAGACTGTCCTGAATTCTTTTCATTCCTTTTTTAAATTCTGCTCTGCAGTAGTTATTTCCACTATTTTATCTTCCAGGTCACTTATCCGTTCACTGCCTCAGTTGTTCTGCTATTGATTCCTTCTAGAGAATTTTTTTTTTTGCGGTACGCGGGCCTCTCACTCTTGTGTCCTCCCCTACCATGGAGCACAGCCTCCGGACCCGCAGGCCCAGCGGCCATGGCCCACGGGCCCAGCCGCTCTGCGGCATTGGGATCCTCCCGGACCCGGGCACGAACCCGTGTCCCCTGCATCGGCAGGCAGACTCCCAACCACTGCGCCACCAGGGAAGCCCCTTTTTGAGAGTTTTTAATTTCATTCATTGTGTTGTTTGTCATTGTTTGTTTGCTCTTTAGTTCTTCTAGGTCCTTGTTAAACGTTTCTTGTATTTTTTCCATTCTATTTCCAAGATTTTGGATCATCTTCACTATCATTACTCTGAATCCTTTTTCAGGTAGACTGCCTGTTTCCTCTTCATTTGTTTGGTCTGGTCGGTTTTTATCTTGCTCCTTCATGTGCTGTGTGTTTTTCTGTCTTCTCATTTTGCTTAAGTTACTGTGTTTGGGGTTTCCTTTTCACAGACTGCAGGTTCGTAGTTGCCATTTTTTTTGGTGTCTGCTTCTAGTGGGTAAGGTTAGTTCATTGCGTTGTGTAGGCTTCCTGGTAGAGGGGACTAGTGTCTGTGTTCTGGTGGATGATGCTGGATCTTGTCTTTTTGTTGGGCAGGTCCGCGTCCATTGGTGTGTTTTGGGGTGTCTGTGACCTTTTCATGATTTTAGGCAGCCTCTCTGCTAATGGGTGGGGTTGTGTTCCTGTCTTGCTAGTTGTTTGGCATGGGGTGTCCAGCACTGGAGCTTGCTGGTTGTTGAGTGTAGCTGGATCTTAGCATTGAGATAGAGGTCTCTGGGAGAACTTTCACTGTTTGATATTACGTGGAGTCAGGAGCTATTTGGTGGACCAGTGTCCTTGGCTCGGCTCTCATTCCTCAGAGGCACAGGACTGACACTCGGCCGGAGTACCAAGACCCTGACAGACACACAGCTCAGAAGAAAAGGGTGAAAAAAAGAAAGAAAGAGAGAACAAAAGAGAGAAAGAAAGAGAGAGAAAGAAAGAAAGAAAAAATAAATTAAATAAGTTATTAAAATAAAAAATAAAAGAAATTATTAAAAATAAATTAAAAGTAATTAAAAAAAGGTAGGTGAGAGCAAGCAAACCAAAAAGCAAATCCACCAATGATAACAAGCTCTAAAAACTCTACTTAAAAAAAAAAAGGACAGACAGAACCCTAGGAGGAATGGTAAAAGCAAAGCTATATAGACAAAATCACACAAAGATGCATACACATATACACTCACAAAAAAGAAAAAAAGAAAAAAAAAATATCTATATTATATTTAATAAAAAGAAGAGAAAGAGAGCAACCAAATCAATAAACAAATCTACCAATGATAGTAAACTCTAAATACTAAACTAAGATAAACATAAAACCAGAAACTAATTAGATGTAGAAAGCAAATCTTAAGTCCACAGTTGCTCCCAAAGTCCACCGCCTCAATTTTGGGATGATTTGTTGTCTGTTCAGGTACTCCACAGATGCAGGGTACATCAAGTTGATTGTGGAGATTTAATCTGCTGCTCCTGAGGCTGCTGGGAGAAATTTCCCTTTGTCTTCTTTGTTTGCACAGTTCCTGGGGTTCAGCTTTGGATTGGCCCCGCCTCTGCATGTAGGTCACCTGAGGGCGTCTGTTCCCTTTTGAGAAGTCTGAGGTCTTCTGCCAGCATTCAGTAGGTGTTCTGTAGGAGTTGTTCCACATGTAGATGTACTTCTGATGTATTTGTGGGGAGGAAGGTGATCTCCATGTCTTACTCCTCTGCCATCTTGAAGGTCTCCCTGTTTGGGCTTTTGATAAAAGGATTGAATTCTCATTTTTTGGAGTCAAAATGAAAGGGGGCTTGATAAATAGTTTTTAAAAAGGGGATTCGTTCTGTTACAGTTTTAATACTGTTATCAGTAATATGCATTGTGACCTTCCTTGACAGATCACATATGATCCAATACTTTCTTAGCATTAATGTATGCTCAGTTTTCACTTGAATCTGTACTTAGACATAATAGCAGCAGTTGCCTTGGGAAAATATGCTTCAGTTTCTGTGTGTCATTCTCTTCATCTCAAGTTCAGTCTTTTAAAGAGCTGAGCTGTATCCCTTGTTCCCTTTGTATTTTCCTCTCACTCGAGTACTGTGCTGTGTACCCAGCAGGTACTTCAAAGACATTGTTAGGCTGACTCTCACAGTCATCATCTTCATTAAGTTTTACATGAAAGAACATCTGATGATAAGGTAGGGTGGAGTGTAGGGGTGGTGGTGGGCAGAAGTACCAGCCCTCTGGAGACAAGGAACAGTATTCAAAAGACCTTGATGAGCAGGAAACAAATATAAGGCCATTCACTAGTACACTCAAAGAACAAAAACCACATTGTACAAATGTAAAATGAGTAATGAGGAGCTAGATCCAAATACCTCAGAGAAACATCTAAAAGTCATAATGAATTTCAAAAGTCTCCATGAGTCAGCAACATGGTGCTTTTAAAAACAGAGCATTTTCCCCAGGATGTGTTAAAAAGGAGTATAGTCTGCAACATTGAGGCTTGAAGTCTATCTCATATTAAATGGCATAATTACATGAGATAAGTTGGAGGATATGCTGTGAGCTAAAGAAGTAAAACTCAATTTATATTTTAATTTTGTTAGCCTTCCTTGAAAGATTCCTGAAAATATGGTGCCCATTAAGTCCCTTTATAAATAATGGTAGCATTCATCCACAAGCTAAGATCTCAGGTTCTCAAGTAGATATTAGTTACAGTGCAGATGAAGTATCCACTGTGTTTTTAACCATAACGAAGTGACAGTCACCATACTGGGGAGACATTCCCATGCGAAGAAGAGTGACTTTTTCCTGTCTTTGTAATACCTCTGGTAGTATTAAGAACAGTATTCGCATACTGTCAACCTGTACGCAGCTCTGATGCTGAATATTCATTTGAGTTCAGTTATGCATGCTATGGGATTTCAAAAATTTGTACCAATTTAAAAAATTCACATATCTGTTTTGGAAAATTTATGTTGAATATTAAAGATGAAATGAAATAAAATGATTCTCTGCCATTAACTCATTAAAACTATTGTCTAACATGTTTAAGAATTTTAAATAAATTATGTAACTGGAAAAAATTAAAGCAAACACAGAGTTTTACCACAGTTTATTAGCAGTGTGTAAAAGGGATCACTTTGTCATCAAATGGGTTTCATTAATGGGGAATGTACATATGAAATAAATTCTAAAGCTGAAGAGTAGAAATTCCCTGTTTTATACAGGCCAGCCAAAACAGAAAATATAAAGAGGTTTTGGATAGCATAGTTGATACACTGATAAGAAATATCAGCTCAGCTTTGTACTTCATAAAAAAGAATACACATTTTCAAATTGTACCTCTGTGAAAACAAGCCATCATGCTGGGAGAAGCCCAACAAGGCCAAAGAGAGACCCACATCAAGAGATATTCAGTCCAGCCACCCTAATTTGCCAGTCATAGGAAAGGAGTAAGCCATCTTGAAAGAGGATCTTCCAACAGCCAGTTGAGCTGCCTACGGCATGTTAGGTTTTCTGGAAGCAAACACTGAGATGGAGCTGATGATATAAATGATTAGTAGACTTCAACACTTGTGTAAGGAGGGGCAACAGCAGAACTGGGCAGAGGAAGAATCTAAACTTCAGTGAAGGTCTGACAAAGCCTTTGCCAACCAGTTGTGAAGATCTACAGTGAGTTTTGCTCATCAGATTTGTTCCTGGTCAATCTGAGATGGCTGGACCTTCATATTGCTGCCTTGTGCAATTATCAGATGTGAGCTGTTCTGTAAAGGATGTGACCTCAGATGAAGCAGCTCTCTGTAGCTGAGGCCGGACACTGAAGGAGCTGATCATCTCCCGCCCCGCCCTGTAGCTGGACAGCAAGTCCTTCTTTGAAAAGAGGATCTTGGTAGTGCTTCTCCCTGCTGCCGCACTGCCCTACTTAGAGCAGAGATGAGTTGCCCTGGTGTAGTTTATTATACAGAAATATTAACTGTAATACATCAAGAAAATTTGGGGGAAATTAAGTTATAAAATGAAAAACAAACAGCAAAGTCTTTTACTTAATTTAGGCATTTATTTGATGTCCATATGGGTAAGAATTGTTTAGGTATTTACTTATATGGTCTCTGTATATAATGGAAGGAATCAAAAGGAGAAAACATCAAGGGATAAAAAACTCTTTAATGTCAAACTGTCATAAAATGAAAGTTTGAACAATAAATGGGACAATATTTGTAACAAAAAATAGGCAAAGGATTTCTATCTCTTAATATATGATGCTTTCAAATAAAAATATATGAGAATTTTAGTACAGAAACAAGACGTGAGAAAAGATGTATGTACAGATAATGAACATATGAAAAATGTTCAATCTCATGAATAAAGAAATGTAAATTAAAACTATAAAAATACCATTTTAACTTATCAAATAAACAATATTAAAAGAAAGTGGTGCATAGCACAGGGAGATCAGCTTGGTGTTTTGTGACCACCTGGAGGGGTGGGATAGGGAAGGTTGGAGGGAGGTACAAGAGGAGGGGATATGGGGATATATGTATACATATAACTGATTCACTTTGTTTCTGTGTTAGCAGAAACTAACACAACGTTGTAAAGCAATTTTACTCCAATGAAGATGTTAAAAAAAAAAAAGAAAGTGGTACTTATTGCTTATGCTGATGGATAAGGTCATTCACATAAATCCTGGTGGGAGAAGAATTCCTTAAGACTCTTGTAGAAAGCATTTTGGCAATATGCATTAAAAGTCATAGAACCATACATTCTCTCTCACCCAGCAATTAAATTTCCAAAACCCTGCCTTGGAGAAATGTTTCAATATTTATGTATTAAAATATTCATCCCAGCCTTTTATGTTTATTAGTAACCAAATGGGATAGTTATAGTAATTTGTTGGGATAGAACATTATATGGCCATTAAGCATGCTATTTGGTAAAAAATTTTTATAGTGAGACAAACTGTTTATTATGTTCAAAAAATTCATAAAATCTATATACAATAAAAATTCAACTCTGAAGCATGTTTATACGTGTTTGAAAATGTGGCGGTGTGTCTATTGTTGCTTCTACGGCTAGGAAGATTCTCAAATGGTATTGATTTCCATGCACTTGGACAGGGGAAAGATTTTCATGTCAAGCTGCCTGACACCTTAATACAAGGCATTCATGTCATCACTGTCTGGCACTTAAAAGTATCCAGGTTCTGTCAGACATCGAGTGGTTCCCAGGCCATGATTAGCAAGCGGTTCACCCTCAAGTACATCCAAGTGCTGAGCTTTGTCCTCCCACCGTTTGATTCTTGTAGGCTTTCCTCTATTGGACTTCCTTTCTCTGTCTAGCTTCTCTAGGTCCAGTTACCACTGCTTCTTCTTACTCATCTTATCCAATCACAGTTTTCTCCCACGAATTGGATTCAGCCAGGGTTAGAATGATGTTTAAATCTTTGTTTCTGCTCTAGTGAGAGCATCAGTTGCTACTGAGTAGTGACAGAGCAGAAGATATGGAAATATACATCTACGTGATTTGGGCTAATAATTGTTTTGTCTTGATATATCCATATTATTGTCGTACGACTTGTGCTGGCCAAAGGAGACTAGATGAATTGAAAATCTGCTTGAAATCTTATAGTTGCTACTTGAAATCCTATAGTCTGAGAACTTTTGGAAAGTGTATTATATTTAGGTTTTAACATAGTTCTTATTCAGGGAATTTATAAGACTTCTAGAGAGCATTGAAGTCACACTGAAGATTTGTCATCTGAGATGTAGAGGAATTTCTCAGTTACATCATGAGATCTCTGTGCTCAGTTTTTCCTCTAATCTGTTGCATGGCAGAAGCAGGCAGTGCCATAGTCTGTTACACAACTGATAAGTAGTAGTCTTGTCTTATTCAGAAATTTCTCTGTTCTTGGCTCAGACTTTCTTTGTGAGGAAAATAGATACTGTGTGTGTGGGTTTTCATGGCTATTTTAGGGGAATTTAGTGACTGTACCAACCTTTTAAGCAGCCTCTCTGTTCTTACTTCTTTTCCAGTAGAGGAGAAAAATCAACAGAAGCTGTGTTGACATCAAAGAAAGCATTTCTGCCTGTGACAATGTGTCTGAGACACAAAGCATTGACCTTGAAGCACTAGTCTATTCATTTGTGGATGGTTTAATCAGTGAGTTCTTTTAACAGCTTGGCTATTTCTCCCTGGTATATAACCCAGTGGCTCACTCTTGCTCTTATTTCCTATGTCTATCTTTATTACTCATCAAGAAAAAGGAAGCTCTAGACTTCCACTTCTAAGGGTATTTCCTCAGTCTTACAAAAACATGGAAGCAATGGAGCAAAATTTGAGAATAAAATAAACTATCAAACCATGCAAAGTATTTGTGAAAATACATTCATAGACACAAAGAACTAGAGCCTTGTGTATATAATATGGTGAAGATAGTTCTCAGTTCCTATTAAAATCCCTGCCACTTTTTGTAAATAATCTGTGCTCATCAATTAATTTCTTCTGAGCAGCTGGGATAAGTTTATGAAATTGTCTAATATGGGCCTTTAAGAAAACAGTTATATAAATATCCCTACCAGCAGTGTATATTCCCTAAAGTCACTAAACTTTAAATATACAATCATCATTTAAGCTTTTATGGAGAAAAAAACCAAATGACCATCATAGGAGCCAAAGTAAAAAAAGTTGGATTTCCTCTTTGCACCAATCAATAAAAGTTATAATGGAATAATAACTTTAAAACCTTCAAAGAAAAAAGAGTGTTCTAATTAAGATCTTCAGCTGTGCCATCATTCATAGGTGAAGTCTACTGAAACACATCCTCTGACTTACAACCATTCGGAATACTTACTACACAAATACCTTTTTTGTTGATATTACCAAAGGAAATTTATCTGCAACTACAGAAAAAAAATTAAATGGAGGTGAGGTAGATGAGTATGTGGAGAAGGAGAAAGATGAGGAGGTTGCTTGAAAATTATGATTAAAAAAGAAAAGAACCATCCAGTTTTAGAGATAATATGATAATAAAAGATGTGTGTGTGTGTGTGTGTGTGTGTGTGTGTGTGTGTGTGTGTGTATGATGAGTTGATGTTTGCTGAAGTGACCATAGTAAAGGAAGTGTATTATTTCTAATTCACTTATCTGTGAAAACAAAAGCAGAACATAAAAGATAAAAAACTTATTTACTATGGAAGTACTGAACCTCTGTACAAAGTAATAAATTTGAAGTAGGGAAAGTTTCAGAAAGGGAAAAAGGCCCCAATTTTTACAAAACTTGAAGGAAATTTAAAAAAATATGTGCTTGATTATGTGGTTATGAATTAATATTTATAGAATGAGTAATGTCTGTTAAATTTGCTATATTAATCTCAATGTTATAAAAACCTTCAATTCATTCTAAAACATAAAAAGAGAGAAAGTGATTCATATTTCAAAACCATGTCAGAAAAATGGCAACATATTCAAAAAGAAAAACTTGAAGGAAAATAGCATATCTTGGAGCTATTATTAAAATTATGAACACTACACTACATAAAACTATTGAAAATGTTTGAGTAATATTGGGTAAAATATAACAATACTGAAATGTGTGAATTATATAAATTATGTAAATATACTGTCATGTGGAATATAATATCATGTTAGGATAGTGGCACTAATACTATCATTACTATTAAGTTATTTTAATATTATTTTATTCTTTTTAATATTCCCACAGTTCCTTATCCTGAAAGATCAATTGCTTTTATAATCATATACTTGAAATAAAATGTCTTTGAATAAAATGCAGGGCTCTTCAAAAATTTTGCAAAGAAAATGTTTATTTTTGTTTTGTAAACAAGTTTAATTATCCTGTATTATTTTTAATATCTAATAAGCTAACCATTTATACAAAAGCATCACATATACAGTTATTTTAATGAATCTATGTTTTTGGTCCATGATAGAATAGAATTTTGGTTCAGATAATTATCAAATACTCAAAAAAATGACTCTTAAAAAATATTCTTTAATAACCTTGTATGTTTTCCTCATTTGAAGCTATTGCAACATCACTGGAATAATCTGACTCATCTTCAGGCTGTTTCAGTGTATGTTATATTTCCCAGGATTAATAGTCTTAGTGTACATTTACTAGAGCAGAAATGGAAAGTGCCATTAAACAGAGCTCATGAGACTTATTTTTATTGAAGTCTCCCTGAGGACAGGGAACATTCCTATTTAAGGTTGCTCATGCTATTGCTACCACAGCCCCAGTAAGTCAAAAAACAGTGAAGTAGCCCTGCAGTCAGGGGTGCACCATATTAAGGAGAGGCAGCAGGATTGGTCAGTGATGTGATGTGTCTATCCAATTAGCAGCATTGATAAGTATGGTCCTAGTAGTGGGATCCAAAGATCTATTGAGGAATTGTGCTATTGCCTGGACTCAGTTTTTGATAGAATACATTTTCTTTGAAAGGAGACATTTTTTTCCCAGTAATATAATTGTTTTCAAATGATAAAGTTCTAAATTAGGAAGAAAATGTGGGTAGTGAGTAGCACTCATATTGTTCAGTCATGATCAATTACCCTATGTCCCTGGCACAGTCAGTGGTTCTTTTAACACAGAATAAACATTGAGGTCACTGGAACTCTGCTGATGCCATGCAGAACTCAGAGTGATCCATCTTGGACTCTCAGTGAACCTTCAGATCCAAAGATGATGTGAAAATAGAGTGTAGATAAAGTTGATAAAATACCATTAATTCATTTAACCCTTTTGATAACCCTGTGAGGTATGTAAAGAAGCATGGCTTGAGAAGTAGAACCTGAAGATCCTTTGCTCCGCCTCCTAAAATAGACTCCATTAAGGCTGGCTGAAGTACTTATGTTCCCTGCAAAAAGTAGTCTTATCTGAAATATACTTGCTACTCCTGCTAGAAAAAGTTACCCTGTTTCCTAACGATACAACAAAATATTATAGGCATGAGTGTTGTGGGCATGCCAGCTCCCTTATTCCCAGGTCTCTAAAATACAACTTTTAATCTACAAATTTTGGGGATAAAATTTAGATGCACCTAACCCTTAGATGCTATGGGTTAGAAATTTATTCCTAGATGAGTATTTATCTCAATCAAATTCTCTTTTATCAAAAGTATTTATAGCTCTTATAGAGTTCAATATGTAATGATTCTGTTATTAGAATTATAAATGAATACTTCTTACATCAGCACAGGCATCACACTTGGATGTAGCAAGCTATATGAGTCTGATATATTTAATCTCAAGCCATAACTTTTTACCATAGAATATATTTATAAATATGGCATGTGTGGACATACACACACACAGGCACACAGACACAGCACATATATATGTATATATGTATATATATATGTGTATATATATATATATATATATGTATATATACATGTATAGCTGTATATCACTTAGTCAATAAATATTCTTTGAGAACCTATCACATGGTAGGCACTGGTGATAAAGAAGATCCCTGTCCTGAGGTCGCTGACATTCCAGTAGGGAGAGACAGACAATAATAACATCAAAAACAAACAAGATAGTTTCAGGTACTGATAGGTGTTCTAGAGAGGACAAACATGGTGATATCAAGAGTGACTGTTGTGGTGCGGGGGTGTTACTGCTGGTGGGGAGCCAGTGAATAATACTTTTCTGAGGAAGTAGAAGGAGGTCTGAGCTGGGATCTCTGTGGAGAGAAAACAATGGTCATGCAAGTCTGGGGAAGAGGGTTCACAAGGACTAGCAAGTGCATAGGCACAGAGATGGGAAAGAAAATCCAGTATTGCTGGAGATTTATATTAAAAAATTGGAGAGCAATGAGGTTGGGGAGCAGTGAAGCTGAGGAAGTAGGCAGGGGCCAGATTTTATGAAGCCTTATAAGGCAACGGATAGAGTTTATACTCTAAGTGTATTGGGAAGCCATTGGAGTGTTGTAAGTAGGTGAAAAATATGAACTTACTTCTCCTTTAGAAAGGTAATTCTGAAAAAATTCCTTCTACTCTTTGTACCTCATGTTCACTAGTTTGTAAGGCCTGCTAATTTTATCTCTGTCCTAGCCCTTTCATCTACCTACTCTTCTCCATTCCTACTGTCACTACTTTAATTCAGGTTTTCGTTTTCTTCAGCTATTACTATCACCTACTAACTTGCCTCCCTGCCTCCAGTCTTTTTCCTTTTTGATACATTCTAATTTCTGCCACTAGAGTTCTTTTACTTAAAAACTCATCAGCCTCTCAATGTTTCCAGAGTTAGGTCCAGAATCCCTATGTAGAAGGGTTTCAGAAAGAAGTCCTGTGTTTGTACCCAGGGTGGGTACAGGGTGGCAGGGTGGCAGGGTGGATCTAGCATTGTTAAATTTATTTGAGGAACCAAGTTTCTCAAAGGAAAAAACTCATTTTTAAAAACAATTTCAGCTCACTGGCTTGGTCCAAAGATAAGGGGTCAAAATTGGAGGAAAAGACTTATTTTTGAATGTAATTAGGCATGCCACACCAGTTTCCTTAAGCCCAGTCTCATGGACTGAAGCAAAATGTCCAGGGAAAGTTAGATGTAACAAACAGAGATTCTTTAAGAGAAAATGAAGAACACAATGTAGCAATAGTTTGTGTCCTCATTAAAAGGTATACCATGAGCTACTCCCTTATTTAGAAAACCCATGATTCCCAAAGACAAATACTAGTAACAAAAGTGAGGTTACTAAGCACTCTAGAAAGATTAGACAGTGGGGTCCTCACACTATTTAATGAAGAAAACCATCAACATCCGTTGGAATGATTCTAACAGTTTAGGTTTTAGCTTTATAAGATACAAGCTTTATTCAAATTTGGACTAATCTTGTACAACTCAATGAGTTATTCAGGGCACTATTTGGCCTTTAGTGGAAATCATCACAGACAGGCTTGTAGATAAGTGGGTGATATCAGTGGAGAACACATTGTGCTGCGGGTTTATATTACAGCAATTAATCCCGCATCTGGGAGGAACACAGACTTAGGCCTTAACATCATCTCTCCATCAGAATCATTCCTCATTTAGCTCATTTGGCAAGCCTTGCTACTGCCTGAAAATAAAGGATCACAGATGAAAGTTGCCACATCCTGTTGAGAATGGGCAATTATCCTTTATTTGGTTTCCAACTTTCCTTGTAAACATGCCAACAGATAAAGTGTTGGTTTGAATGTAGTGCCATTAGAATTAACTTTTTCTCACCACATGAGTGAGGCATGTCCTCAGGTCTCATTTCCTGGAGATGGCTGTGTTCCTACCAGGCATTACTTTTCAGTGGCTATGTCTGTACGACAATGAGTAATCATTCTAAAAGGGAATAAAGTGGTCAAGTCAGTGGACCAATGGCCTATCTTTGTGATCACGCCATACCGACCACTTGTTTTTAGGTAAAAAAAAAAAAAAGATAGTTTTAATGTGTTCCCTTGGAATATTGGGTCCAAGTATGGCAAGATGGGAACTGCTTCCTGAGGCTTTGTCCTGCAAGGGCCTGTGCTTATTCCCAATTCTTGTCCCACAAAGGATTGCTGATGCATGATTGCAATGGGCTTGCAGTCATGCAGGTGATATAGTCACCTATTATTTGGGGGAATAGTTCTTACAGGGGAATTCAGGGTAAAGAACACAAGATTTTGAATCACAGCCTAACTCTTGAACACGAGATTTTGAATCACAGCCTAACCAGTTTTATATATCTTTGAAATTACATTTATTTTTATTGTGGTAAAAAACACATAATATGAAATTTATCACTTTAAATATTTTCAAGTGTACAGTTCAGTAGTGTTAAGTACATCACACTGTTGTGAAACAAATCTCCAGAACTTTTTCAAATCTGAAACTCTATATCCATTACACAGCAACTTTCCATTTCCTTCTCCTTTCAACCCCTAGTAATCACCATTCTGCTTCCCGTATCTATAAACTTGACTATCTTAGATACTTCATATAAGTGGAATCATGTAGTATTTAGCTTCTTTTGACTGCCTTTATTCCATTTAGCATAATTTCCTCAAGGTTCATCCACATTGTAGCATATGACAGGATTTCCCTCCTTTTCAAGGCTGAATAATATGTATACACCACATTTTGTTTATCCATTTATCCACAGAGGTTACATTTTGTTATTTGAAAAATGGGAAATAATAAGTCATATGTAGCTCAAAGAGTCACTGTCATCTTCTAGTGTAAACTTTGAAGCAGTACATGTTTGTTACTGTTATATTGGAAAGTTATGTTATAGTAGAAAGCATGGTAAAAGATTCATGAAATCTGGGTTCTAATCTTGACTCTGCTACCACTTTTCTAAATATATCAGGAGTCTACATGCTCTGGGGCTGCAAGGTACTCATCTGTAAAATCATTTCTATTAACTACTCAACAGGATTTTTGAGAGGTGAAGGAGGCAGATTCATTTCTCAGAGATCTCTCAGTAATTTTTGATGCCAGGTGCTCAGCTGTTAGTTCTGGATGTGGACTTTTTTATCATTCAGGAGGGACAAGCTTGTACCAGAGACTCAGTCTCCTGATCTATGAAAATGATTGAAGCTAATCCAGAGCAGTGAAGTCACTGAACTTTAAAACCACCAATTAAAAAAAAAAAAACGCTTATTGATAAACACAGACATTTTGTGTCCTACTCCAGTGTTATCGTAACATTTTAAAAGATGCTATGTGACAAAAAACAAAGTACTTTAGTTATAGAATGTGCTTTTTTCAAAACTGTATGTTCCAACCACTCCCTCCTTTTCCTCTTGAGAGTCTAATAACAACACTGTCCAGCACATACCCTCAAAATATCCTGTAGAATTGAAATAGAAAAGTTTTAAGGCACAATTTAGAATTCTGTGGCTTGTATTTTTGAACTTAGGTAGTTTTCCATTGCCTTGGTTCTTGCATTTGCAAGTTCTTTCTGTGCCACATGTGGGGCTGGCCTTGTCACTAATGACTTCTGGCAGTGTAACTCTTATCAAAATGACAGACTTAACAGTAGATGGAGAGAGAGATCTATATTTTGAAGGACACTGGATACTAGATACGTAATATTAATAAACATTACATTCATTTTTATCTAAATTGGGTAAAATAAAGCAATAGTAACATGTTTGAAAAGTGCCAGTCTAAGAAATGTGCTGCCTGGCTAAGCATTGAGCAGTAGGAGGCAAGGACTAAGAAGATACAGAAGTTTGCTGAATCCTCGTTCTCCTCTGTTCCAGTGTGCCACTTAATCACCTTGTCACCAGGTTAAGTGTAAGCTTTGTGTTGGAGGTGGAGTGGGCAAAGGGCATCAAGGGAGTGTGAAGTAGGAAACCTGTCAGAATAGAAGGAGCTTTCTGATTACAGTTAGAATTTTATTAGCTTGATTATCAACATCTCAGGTTAAATTAAATTCAGTTAGATAAACACTGATTCTCAAAGGTAATGTTTAAGATCTAGCTATCTTAGAATAACTTGTTAATTACATATTTATACCATTTAAATTTAATACTGAAAACTTCTTTAATAAAAGCCTAAACAATTAACAATATATGAATTATGTCTTATTGTGAATATCTAAATGTTTAGTCATCAAGAATCTTAAAAATAATGTCATATATAGTTTTTTACATATTACAAATTAAGACCATCTATTTATCCTGTTGATAAGCAATTATTTACATTTTGGGGTATTATTAATTGGACATGAAGCTATTAAAAACACACTTTGATAAATATGTTGATGAAATGGAATGAAAGCCAGAACAAAGAACTTTAAAGAGATATTTTAGACAAGTCTTTTTATTGTATCTACCATAACCACTATCCTAAGTGAACATGATAGCCAGTGCTATTCAATTATAAGTGATGATTTTAAAAAACAAACAACCCGATCCAAAAATGGGTAGAAGACCTAAATAGACATTTCTCCAAAGAAGATATATACATTGCCAACAAACACATGAAAGGATGCTCAACACCACTAATCATTAGAGAAATGCAAATCAAGACTACAATGAGGTATCAGCTCATACCAGTCAGACTGGCGATCATCAAAAAACCTACAAACAATAAATGCTGGAGAGGGTGTGGAGAAAAGGGAGCCCTCTTGCACTGTTGGTGGGAGGTTATTTCTTTAGAAATAAATATTAAATAATACCAGTTTGAGGGAGTGTCAAATTATTGGTCAGCTCTGAAGATGAACGTCTTCTAGTCTGGTTGCAAGGACTTTTTATGGAAATCATGTGGTTTTGTCTATGCATGGGAAGAAGGCTGATCAGGCAGTTACAAAGAAGCATAGATGAAGGAGTGATTAATTGTACCTGGTAGTAAGGATGTTTATCCAGGAATCCTCTATATAAAACACAGTGCTTGAGATGAGCTTTGAATTCTGACTTGGTGTTCACTGGGCAAAGGGGATATGTCCATCACAGAGGATGCAGTGTGAGTGCAAGGCACAGCATGTTGAGCAGTGTAGTTTGTCTGGGGAACTGGCAAGATTTCAGTGTGTACACAGAGATGAGGCCGGGTCAGAGATCGAGGAGACCTTAAATGCTTGCTGAATGATCAGAGGTGGAAGAAAGAGAAAATGGGATCAAAGATAAGGCTAAGGTTTCAAATCATATTCATTTTTCCTTGAGAACTTTTTTGATTGCTATGTACGTAGGTACTACAGTGTTTTTGATCAAAATCTTGTAAAAGTATTTACAAACAGGAAATCTCCTTGTCATCAAACATTAGGAAAAAAAGGTTTTGTAACAATGATAATAATCCTGTTAAATAAAATATCTTCCTGAAAGAAAAACACAAATCAATTTTAAAATAAGGAGTAAACCTCATTTAACCTTGTGACTTTTATGCAGTGTTAGAGATGCTGTCTAAAGTGTGGCAATTAACAAATCCTGCTCTAATCCAGGGAATGTAAAATCAATCTTTAAGCCTTTTAATGCTTTATTCAAGTGTGTGTGGGGGGGGCGGGGAGAGAGGTTTTAGAAATATTAAGAAGGACATATCAGGCAGATACAACGTGCATGATCTGTACAGGGTTATAAACTTAATTGTATATAAAAGCAATAATTATTTGACTGGTTAAATTATAAATGAAGTATATAAACAACTGAATTTATTTAGAATTTTTTATACAAATAGACGCCCGTGATATGAAGTTGTAAAATAGAGCAGAGTGCATTATAACATTGTTTTTTCTTCATTGATGATATCAGATGTAGCAAGGGTTTATTGCTCCCCCATTTCCTGGTTAAAGTAGTACAAAATTCACCACCACTCCATAAATACACTTAGAATGTCCTTAACTGTTTCTGCAAGACAAGCTAGTGTCTCATGAGTGTTCCTGAATAGGTCCTCTCATTCACTACATGTTTCTTCCTCTTTTGGCCTTTGTTTCTTTTGGAGATGTTACCAAGAGGATTCATCAAGGTGTGTTTCCCTCTCCTTGCTTCTCAGATTGTCTCCTATTGCTTCCTGTTAATAACCACTGTGCCGAAGTCTCACTGGACTGAAGTTGTTCTTTTAAAGAGGAGAAGATACCTCCAAACACACACACATCTATGTGACAAATCCTGTAAAGAAGGTTTCAAATATATGTCAGTTGTATTCCCTGAAACTTACTTAGATCATGCATAAACCATTATTTTAGCATCTGCTTGAGCATCTCTCTTCTTTGGGCTTAAGCAGGAGTTCATATGAACTGGCCTGGAAGATATCAGTCAACACAGGGATTGTTTTTTATGCTAAATCTTTTCTTTTCATTGAACTGTAGTTTAGAATTAACAAATAATTATTTGATTTTAAACTTTTAAATAATCCTATTAGGTAGGTAGGACAGGTATTATTATCACCATTTTATAGACCTGAAACTTGGAAAGCTGCATTTACTCAGCAAGTACGTTGTAGAGCTGAAACTCAAATCCTGGTTATCTGAGTTCAGATCCAGTGTACTGTGGTCAACTGTCTTCACAAAGATGGAGATATGCCATCCTCTAATGCTTGCTGACTAATCACAGAATGTCATTCCACCCTTAACTGAAAGTAGATTCCCCTCATAGGAACCTCATCAGAGCCATGATTCCTCTCCCCAGAAAAATCCATATTAGTGGGCAACCCCATGCACAGACACACACTTCACATCCTTTTGTAAGTAGTTACAAGGGTTTTAAGGATGTCGTGAACCACAAAGCCACATTTAGAGAGATGTCTCCCCTGTAGATGCTGATCCTGTCCTCCAAGGCTGGTTTTATAGAAGAAGCTTTACCATGTATATTTTGGTGCTAGTGCTATATATTTCTTTTGTTTTCAAAATTCTTTATTCAAGGCATATGTCCTCATTTAAAAATAGGTAAACATGCATACAAGTGATTGGGTCTACATGGCAAAAAAGAAATTTAAATACTCAAGAGTTCTGTTTTCCTGGAAGTTGTCGTAACACATTATGGTTTCTTATCATGTTTACAGTATTGAATTGAACTGTTAAATAATACCTATATATTTGAATGTAATTTTTTGTTTATATATATACATATATATATATATATATACACACACACATACATATTTAATTACTTCTTCAAATTACTTAGAGCAGATTTGAACAAAAGCTTCTTGAGCAAACACTTAACTAAATATTTTTAATATCTTAAGTATGTCTGCATGACCCTTTTGGTCAATTGAGTGGTTGACTGACTAGTATCTGATCAATATCAGTAATGTATGTGAACACTGTCAAGGATGGTAGCGGAGGCAGGGGCTCAGACTCAGTGGTTCCCAACCTTGGCTGCACTTCTAAATCACCTGGGGGACCTTTAAAAAATGCTTTAGACTGTGGCTCCAATTCCAGGGATTTTGATTTAACTGTATGGTGCATGGCCTGAGCAATAGGATTTTTTAAAAGTTTTCAAGTGATTTCAGTTTGTACCTAAGGTTAACAATCACTGCCCTAATGTATTTGTTTCCCCTCAAAATGGGACAATTGTCAGAAAGCACAGGAGAGAGTATATTAATTATAATCTATCAAGCCAGGATAAACTGATACTATTTTGAGGAGAGGAGCTGAATTTAACTGGAGTATAGTAGACCAAAGTGATAAATTCAGCCCACTTTTTCATAAATCAGTCTTTATTTTTCCCTATTAAAAGTCACACAGAACATATAAAATCTGAATCTATAAACTGATGACATAGTCAATGTAATTAGCCTTTCCACTGTGCCTAAAGAATCATAATCTATGATTGTGTTTCATCAGAACCATGGAATGTAGTATCTAAGTCTCACCTGAGCTGTGATGCATTTCTTATTTTTAACATACTGCAAAATATCATGTATACCCGGTTACATTTGTGAATCATAGTTTAATAAACCCCATCAAAAGTTTTATTGAAAAACCTTCAAGGCTGAATTCCTGTCATCAGAGGAACTTTCAGTTTTTTTTGTCCCATATCTAGAGTGGTTTAGGGAGTTGGAATACTAGTGAAGGGGAAGGAAAGGAAGAGCTTTAGAGGAGCCCAGGGAATATGGGGCCAGCTTAATAATTTTAACTCATATTTATAATGGTGTCTTTCCTGGAAACTTATTCCTCCTGCACCATCATTTCAAGAAATGTAATATAAACAATTGAAGATGTGCAGTTACCTGAGGAGCAAGAAGAGTAGAGTTAGAAGGATGATTTCAGGGCTGACTCCTGTTAGATTACCTTGTGCCTCTTTCTACTCCTGCATTTAGCCTATGCAATAACTAGCAGAACTCTACCTGAAAGGACTGGGAGCAAAGAGCAATCTCTGGAAAAGCTTTAGCTTTTAAATGTAGATGATTAGATAAAAAATGGAGTGAATGGGAAAAAATGCAAATACATCTGCATCATTTTTCATATGCCTCCATTCTTCTTTCCTTGCTTCTCCATACTCTCTCATAATGCTAGTATAGCAATGCAGTCTTTTTCTTAAAGTATAGTGTTCTATTTAATGACGGGCAACAGATACCCCTCCCTCCCCTAAATGATGGTATAAATCCAGGTTTACAAAACTGATAAAAATGATTAAAAGAAAATATCAAAGACTATAAAATCATCAGATTAATAATAATGGAAATGTGTCAACATCCTGCTCGAAATGTTAATACCTATGTCTTTTTATTCTATGTACAATTCAAAACAAATATTTAAAAAATGAGAATAGTAAAGGGCACTTCAGCAATGTAGGAAAGTTCTAGTTGCTCCCTGTCCTCATTAATCCTTGGTGCTCTTATTTTCATTTTAGTCATTCTGATATGTGGGTAGTAGTATCTCACAGTAGATTTAATTTGAATTCCTCTAGTGAATAAAGAAGTTGATTACTTTTTCATATATTTATTGGCCTTTGGGATATCCCTTTTTAAACAAGGTATTAAAGTCTGTTACCCACTTTATTATTGGGTTGTCTGTCTTTTTCTTATTAAATTGTAGAATTTCTTTATATATTCTTAGTATAAGCCTTTTGTCAGTTTCATGCATTGAGAATATTATCTTCCACAATGTGGCTTGTCTTTTTATTCCATTGATGATATCTTTTGAAAGTTTGGATCACCCCACCACTTAGGTCAACAGAGGCAATATCTGAGGGTGGGGGGGTATTTATGGTGGATAGTGGAGAAAGGAGAGCATGCACGCCAGTAGGGCCCAGAGATTAACGGTATGACAGGGATGTGGTTCATCCCACTGACCTTCCTTTTTTGGATTTTTCCTCAGGAAGAAAAGCCTGTGAACATGGCACGAGTGGTGGACTGTGGCAGCCATGAGATGTGCCTCGCAGACCTCTAACTGCAGGGAGTGTGAGTAATGATGTTAAGCACCTTTTCTTGTTTATCGGCCATTTATAAATCTTCTTTTGTATAGTGTCTGTTCAGTTCTTTTGCTCACTTAAAATTTTGGTGTCTTTTTGTCTTATTGACGTACACTAGTTTTTTACACATTCTAAATATGAATTCTTTGTTAGATAAATGTTATTTTTTGGATGATTTTCATTTTAAAGAAGTCCAATTTAACTTTTTTCTTTTATGGTTAGTACTTTTTGCATCCTGCCCAATGAATTATAATCCATCCTAAGTTCTTTTTCTTTAACACCTTTATTGGAGTATAATTGCTTTACAATGGTGTGTTAGTTTCTGCTTTATAACAAAGTGAATCAGTTGTACAAATACATATGTTCCCATATCTCTTCCCTCTTCCATCTCCCTCCCTCCCACCCTCCCTATTCCACCTCTCTAGGTGGTCATAAAGCACCGAGCTGATATCCTTGTGCTATGCGGCTGCTTCCCACTAGCTATCTATTTTACGTTTGGTAGTGTATATATGTCCATGCGACTCTCTCACTTTGTCACAGCTTACCCTTCCCCCTCCCCATATCCTCAAGTCCATTCTCTAGTAGGTCTGTGTCTTTATTCCCATCTTGCCCCTAGGTTCTTCATGACCTTTTTTTTTTTCTTAGATTCCATATATATGTGTTAGCATACAGTATTTGTTTTTCTCTTTCTGACTTACTTCACTCTGTATGACAGATTCTAGGTCTATCCACCTCACTGCAAATAACTCAATTTCGTTTCTAAGTTCTTGAAAATATTCTGTTAAAGGCTTTAGATTTTAGCCTGCACATTAAAGCTATGGTGCATCACAATTACTTTTATACGTAACATTAGGTAGGTGTGAAGGTCCTCTCTGATATGTAGATGTTTCATAATAATTTATTGAAAAAAACCCCTCTACCCCCCCCACACTTTGCCATTGAATTGTATTGGTCAAAAACTATTGATCATGTGTGTGTGGTTTTTAAATGGACTTTGTTTTTTTTATCTTGACCTGTTTATTTTTTTTGCATCAGTACCAAACTGTCTTATTTACTATAGCTTTATAGTAAAACTTAAATGTGATAGTATAAATCCTCCAACTTTGTTCTTCTTCAAAATTTTCTTGGATTTTCTCGGTCCTTTATATAACCATATGAATTTTAGAATTAGCTTTTCAAGTTCCATAAGAAAGCCTACTAGGATTTTGGTTGGGATTTTACTGAGTCTTTAGATCAGTTTGGGGAGAATTGACCTCTTAACAAATTGATAATTGTCTATTCCTGCCTTAGAGGCAAAACTGACACAGTAGAAAACCAACTCAAGGTTACTCAGAACAGGCTGGAAAGAGTCTTATAGATAAAGAGGTGATTGTCATCTGAAAGAAGATGATATAAATGAAAAAATTTTTCAGAAGTACAGCATATGGCAAATAAAATGCTAAAGGGGAGAATGGAGCTAATGGGACAGAATCAACATTCAAATTTATAGTAGAGCATTTACTAAAGTAAAGCATCAATAAGGCTAATTATATTTTAGGAAAAACTAATAGAGGATAGCTTCATGAAGATAAGATTTAGGGAAGTTACTCAATTTCAAGGACAGAGAATAGTATATTAGATCTCTGGTCAATATGGTGTGCTAAACTAACATAGAAAATGCCACTCCTAGCTAAAACACATGTTGATAAATTTAACAACAGACTTTCAAAAAAACATGTCAATTCTTAAAAACAACAAGGAAAGTCCCTAGGAGGTAGAAATAAAGAAGGATTGGAAAGCTATAGTTACAAGTGAGGGAAGCTGAAGCTGAAAGTTTATTAGAACTGGACATGTGCTGCAGTGGCTAAGATTCCAAGACCTGGACTCAAATCAGAGTGAAACCTAGGGCTGTGGTTGGCAGGGGACTAGAACTGAATTCCTTATATAAAGCTTAGAACCATCAGGTGTTGTCTAGTCCTTGAAGTAGAGGCTACAAAAACTTAGAGACTAGGAAGTACCAGCATGGTGTGGTGGGAAAAGAACCACCATGAGAAATCACAACTCCAAATATGAATTGCCAGACTTGAGTGTGGAGTTCAAATTTGCACTTCTCATACATTTTAGCAATTATCAGTCCAAATATAAGCACACATGAGTCTAAAATTAGTGAAATACATGAGGCTGTAGTAGAGCCATATGAAAAATCCCATGAAGAATTTTCCACAACCCAGCACATTTAGACTTCCCAGGAAATAGCACTAAGGGAATGATACCACAACAAATAATAATATATAATAGGAAGTAATGAACAGAGAATGAGAGTAAATGTACAAAATAGCTTGAATGACATGCCAAGAAATATCTGTATGAAATGACCAAAGGACTACTTTCCATATGTTAAAGAGAATAAAAGAAACAACATCAACTATTAGACAAAATCAGAACATTATAGAAAAAGAATAGGGAAATTTTAAAATACTAAAATATAAATTCCAGAAACTAAAAGCATGTGATTTTTGAAATTGAAACCATAGTATATATGACAAAGAAAAGGCTAGCTATAGTTGAAGAGAGGAAGATATTTAGAATACAACAGAGAGAAATTAAGTGTTGGAAAATAGGAAGAAAAAATGAAAAGACATGGAAATATGGAGTGGAAAGACCAATATACAAGTTACAAAAGGATAGATAGAGAGTTGGGGAGAAAAAATGTTTGAAAACGGGTTTGATGGTCTAGAGTTTTAGAAAACTTGTGAAAACATAGATTTGCAGACTGAAAGATCCGTCTCAGTTCTGAAATGGAAAAATAAAAACAAATCTATTCCTAAATCTATTTCAAGCCAATAGAGAGAAATAAAGGGGAAAAAATAAAGAAGAAACATGTCAATTAATTCAGTGCAAGAGCAGAAAAAGAATGAAGCAAAGAAAAATCATTATAAAAATAAAACACAAAAGAAGATGGTGGAGATAGGATAAAACATACCAGAAATCATCATAAAAAATAGATTAAATTCACATATGTAAAAGAGACACTCAAATTTGTCAGATACTATGTAGATATATTCCATTTGTACTAGATACAAAACATTATATAGTAACCCAGAAATGTAAAATACATTTTTGGAAAAAATGTACCAGGAAGTGCCAGTCAAAGAAATACTTGTTGATTAATAAAAAATTATTTAACATGTGAAACATTAATAGGGATGAAAGCGTTATCACATACAAGATAAAAGGACTATTCAACCAAGAAATAATAAAATTAAACTTTATGTATCATGGCTTCAAAATATTTGAAGCATATTTAAATATTTTAATATTAAATATTTAAAGAGTGAAGGTGTTCAAAGGTACAAACTTCTAGTTATAAAATAAATAAGACCTGGGGATACAGCATGGTGATGATAGTTAACAATACTGTATTGTATATTTGTAAGTTGCTAAGCGAGTAGGTCTTAAAAGTTTTCTTCACAAGGGAAAAATTTGTTTAAAAGTATATATTTAAAGCAAATATATTTGTTAAAAAGTATATATTTAAAGCAAAAATTAACAGTTATAAAAAGAATTTGACTAATCCATAGTTATGGCAGGAGATTTGCACATGCCTTTTTTAGTAACTAATAAGTCAAGCAGACAAAAATATTTTCAAGCATACAGAAGGTCTAAAGAATTCAGTTAACAAACTTGATCTAATAGATATTTATGATACCTGACACATACGGGTTCTGACCTTAACAAATAGAGAACCCATGTTCTTTCCAGGTACTCAGAGATTAATGACCTTGATTTCTAAGTTTGTTAAAATATTTCAAAAGTGACAGATTTCAAAAATAAAGTGTTATATATATAAAGTACAGCATGACTATTATATATGTATATTGATCTGATGCAATGCAAATTTAAAATGGTATTAATGTATGTAATAACACATAGAAACCTGAATGAGTTGGATGGTGGTTGTCTCCGAGAAGAAAGGAAGCAGAATGACTCAAACAAAGTCTCAAAGTCTGGAATGGTTAGTTTTTTAACAGTAATTAAAAACAGATCTAAAGCAAAATGTTGTTAGCATATTAATTCTGGGTTGTGATTATGTAGGTATTTGTTATTTTTTTCTATATGGATAATTTTTTTAACATCTTTATTGGAGTATCATTGCTTTACAATGGTGTGTTAGTTTCTGCTGTATAACAAAGTGAATCAGCTATACATATACATATATATATATCCCTATATCCCCTCCCTCTTGTGTCTCCCTCCCGCCCTCCCTATCCCACACCTCCAGGTGGTCACAAAGCACCGAGCTGATCTCCCTGTGCTATGCGGCTGCTTCCCACTAGCTGTCTGTTTTACATTTGGTAGTGTATATATGTCCATGCCACTCTCTCACTTTGTCCCAGTTTACCCTTCCCCCTCCCCATGTCCTCAAGTCCATTCTCTACATCTGCTTCTTTGTTCCTGTCCTGCCCCTAGGTTCTTCAGAAGTATTTATTTATTTTTTTCAGATTCCATATATACGTGTTAGCATATGGTATTTGTTTTTCCCTTTCTTTCTTACTTGACTCTGTATGACAGACTCTAGGTCCATCCACCTCACTACAAATAACTCAGTTTCGTGTCTTTTTATTGCCGAGTAATATTCCATTGTATATATGTGCCACATCTTCTTTATCCATTCATCTGTCAATGGACACTTAGGTTGCTTCCATGTGCTGGCTATTGTAAATAGTGCTGCAGTGAACATTGTGGTACATGACTCTTTTTGAATTGTGGTTTTCTCAGGGTATATGCCCAGTAGTGGGATTGCTGGGTCGTGTGGTAGTTCTATTTTTAATTTTTTAAGGAACCTCCATACTGTTCTCCATAGTGGCTGTATCAATTTACATTCCCACCAACAGTGCAACAGGGTTCCCTTTTCTCCACACCTTCTCCGGCATTTATTGTTTGTAGATTTCTTGATGATGGCCATTTGGACCAGTGTGAGGTGATACCTCATTGTAGTTTTGATTTGCATTTCTCTAATGATTAGTGATGTTGAGTATCCTTTCGTGTGTTTATTGGCAATCTGTATATTTCTTTGGAGAAATGTCTATTTAGGTCTTTGCCCATTTTTGGATTGGGTTGTTTGTTTCTTTGATATTGAGCTGCATGAGCTGCTTGTATATTTTGGAGATTAATCCTTTTTCAGTTCGTTTGCAAATATTTATCCCATTCTGAGGGTTGTCTTTTCATCTTATGGTTTTGTTTGCTGTGCAAAAGATTTTAAGTTTCATTAGATCCCACTTATAAATTTTGTTTTTATTCCCATTTCTCTAGAAGGTGGGTCAAAAAGGATCTTGCTGTGATTTATGTCATAGAGTGTTCTGCCTATGTTTTCCTCTAAGAGTTTGATAGTTTCTGGCCTTACATTTAGGTCTTTAATCCATTTTGAGTTTATTTTTGTGTATGGTGTTAGAGAGTGTTCTAATTTCATTCTTTTACATGTAGCTGTCCAGTTTTCCCAGCGCCAATTATTAAAGAGGCTGTCTTTTCTCCATTGTATATTCTTACCTCCTTTATCAAAGATAGGGTGACCATACGTGTATGTGTTTATCTCTGGGCTTTCTGTCCTGTTCCATTGATCTATCTTTCTGTTTTTGTGCCAGTACCATACTGTCTTGATTACTGTAGCTTTGTAGTGTAGTCTGAAGTCTGGGAGCCTGATTCCTCCAGCTCCGTTTTTCTTTCTCAAGATTGCTTTGGCTATTCGGGGTCGTTTGTGTTTCCATACAAATTGTGAAATTTTTTGTTCTAGTTTTGTGAAAAATGCCAGTGGCCGTTTGATGGAGATTGCATTGAATCTGTAGATTGCTTTGGGTAGTAGAGTCGTTTTCACAATGTTGATTCTTCCAATCCAAGAACATGGTATATCTCTCCATCTATTTGTATCATCTTTAATTTCTTTCATCAGTGTCTTATATTTTTCTGCATACAGGACTTTTGTCTCCTTAGGTACGTTTATTCCTAGGTATTTTATTCTTTTTGTTGCAGTGGTAAATGAGAGTGTTTCCTTAGTTTCTCATTCAGATTTTTCATCATTAGTTTATAGGAATGCCAGAGATTTCTGTGCATTAATTTTGTATCCTGCTACTTTACCAAATTCATTAATTAACTCTAGTTTTCTGTAGCATCTTTAGGATTCTCTGGTATATTATCAGGTCATCCGCAAACAGTGACTGCTTTACTTCCTCTTTTCCATTTGGAGTCCTTTTATTTTATCTTTTTCTGATTGCTGTGGCTAAAACTTCCAAAAACTATGTTGAATAATAGTGGTGAGAGTGGACAACCTTGTCTTCTTCCTGATGTTAGAGGAAATAGTTTCAGTTTTTCACCATTGAGAGGGATGTTGGCTCTGCGTTTGTCATTTATGAGGTAAGTTCCGTGTATGCCTACTTTCTGGAGGGTTTTTATCATAAACAGGTGTTGAATTTTGTTGAAAGCTTTTTCTGCATCTATTGAGATGATCATATGGTTTTTCTCCTTCACTTTGTTAATATGGTGTATCACACTGTTTGATTTGCATATATTGAAGAATCCTTGCATTCCTGGGATAAACCTGACTTGATGATGGTGCATGATCCTTTTAATGTGCTGTTGGATTCTGTTTGCTAGTATTTTGTTGAGGATTTTTGCATCTATGTTCATCAGTGCTATTGGCCTGTAGTTCTCTTTGTTTGTGACATCTTTGTCTGGTATTGGTATCAGGGTGATGGTGGCCTCATAGAATGAGTTTGGGAATGTTCCTCCCTCTGCTTTATTTTGGAAGAGTTTGAGAAGCATAGGTGTTAGCTCTTCTCTAGTTTTTGATAGAATTCGCCTTTGAAGCCATCTGGTCCTGGGAATTTGTTTGTTGGAAGATTTTTCATCACAGTCTCAATTTCATTGCTTGTGATTGGTCTGTTTATATTTTCTATTTCTTCCTGGTTCAGTCTCAGATGGTTGTGCTTTTCTAAGAATTTGTCCATTTCTTCCAGGTTGTCCATTTTATTGGCATGTAGTTGCTTGTAGTAATCTCTCATGATCCTTTGTATTTCTGCAGTGTCAGTTGTTACTTTTCCTTTTTCTTCTCTAATTCTGTTGATTTGAGTCTTCTCCCATTTTTTCTTGATGAGTCTGACTAATGGTTTATCAATTTCGTTTATCTTCTCAAAGAACCAGCTTTTAGTTTTATCGATCTTTGCTATTGTTTCCTTCATTTCTTTTTCATTTATTTCTGCTCTGATCTTTATGATTTCCTTCCTTATGCTAACTTTGGGGGTTTCTTTGTTCTTCTTTCTCTAATTACTTTAGGTGTAAGGTTAGGTTGTTTATTTGAGATGTTTCTTGTTTCTTGACGTAGGATTGTATTGCCGTAAATTTCCTTCTTAGAACTGCTTTTGCTGCATCCCACAGGTTTTGGGCCGTTGTGTTTTCATTGTCATTTGTTTCTAGGTATTTTTTGACTTCCTCTTTGATTTCTTCAGTGATCTCTTGGTTATTAAGTAGTGTATTGTTTATCCTCCATGTGTGTTTATTTCTTTCAGATTTTTTCCTGTAATTGATATCTAGTCTCATGGTGTTGTGGTCTGAAAAGATACTTGATAAGATTTCAATTTTCTTAAATTTACCAAGGCTTGATTTGTGACCCAAGATATGAGGTATCCTGGAGAATGTTCCATGTGCACTTGAGAGGAAAGTGTATTCTGTTGTTTTTGGATGAAATACCCTATAAATATCAATTAAGTCCATCTGGTTTAATGTATCATTTAAATCTTGTGTTTCCTTATTTATTTTCATTTTGGATGACCCGTCCATTGGTGAAAGTGGGGTGTTAAAGTCTCCTACTATTATTGTGTTACTGTCAATAAAATTTATTGTGTTTGGGGTCTCCTTTTCACAGGCTGCAGGTTTGTAGTTCCTGTTGTTTTTGGTGTCTGCCTCCAGTGGGTAAGTTTGGTTCAGTAGGTTGTGTAGGTATTCCTGGTGTAGGGGGTGGTGCCTGTGTTCTGGTGGATGATGCTGGATCTTGTCTTTATTGTGGACAGGACCGTGTCTGGTGGTGTGTTTTGGTGTGTGTGTGACCTTATTATGATTTTAGGCAGCCTCTCTGCTAATGGGTGGTGGTTTGTTCCTGCCTTGCTAGTTGTTTGGCATGGAGTGTCCAGCCCTGGAGCTTGCTGGTCATTGAGTGGAGCTGGGTCTTAGCATTGAGATGCAGATCTCTGGGAGAGTTCTTGCTGATTGATATTATGAGGGGCTGGGAGGTCTCTGGTAGACCAGTGTCCTGAACTCAGCTCTTCCACCTCAGAGGCACAGGCCTGACACCTGGCTGGAGCACCAAGACCCTGTCAGCCACACGGCCAGGTTCGTAAGGAGTTTCTTGCCTTTTGGGAAGTCTGAGGTCTTTTACCAGCGTTCAGTAGGTGTTCTGTAGAAGGTGTTCCACATGTAGATGTATTTTTGATGTATTTGTGGGGAGGAAGGTGATCTTCATGTTGAAGGTTCTCTGGTATCTGTTATCTTATACTGTAATTTTCTGTATGTTTGAAAATATAAAAGTATTTTAAAAAGAGTGAGAAAATCTTGTGGAAAAATTAACTGGTAGGTAAAAATTTGCTTTTGGGATGTTACATCCTAAGTCATATCTTGATATGTTGATATAAGCTTGATATTATGGGCTCTGATAAAATGCAGTGTTAGGAAGATCTTTATATTAGCAACAGGGTTTTAGCAAATTTCTTGGCATTTGTCCAAAAAAGTTCTGTAGAAGTGGAACAGTTTTGGGGCGGTTTATCTGAAGGACCATAGAGTCTTGCTTCTTTATCGCTAAGACCAGAGCTGATCACTTTGGATGTGTTGCAATGAACCTCAGATATCATAGAGCTGTTTCAATGATTAAAGGCAGTAATGTATGCCAGGTACATAATACAAATAAAAAACAAAATTATGCTGTTAATATTAAGTATCCAATCAGAAGAAACAGTTTGCTCAAAAATACGTAAAAAATCAAGCTGGCTTCAGTATTCTCTTGGGGACCTTAGATACCAGTAGTCAACCAGGCAATACATAAATACATAAGGAGTCAATAAGGATAGACTAACATGCCCCCAGTGTTTCACATCAGCCATGTTTTCATTCATGTATGATTGTAACCTAAAAACAAATATGCAAGAAATCCTCAGATATATCAACTGTGTGTTCTCGCTAAGAAACTTACCTAAACAAAGAATCCTTCATCAAAAAAAAGGAGCACCTCTCTTTGTTTTTGTTTAATGCTCTGTATATTGTGTTCACTTTTGCCCAACATTGATGTTACTCCATTTGTTCTGTTTTTATTTGTATACTTCTGGTTTTCCTTTGCCTACTCTTTTATTTTCATGCTATGAATTATAGTTTAGATATATGTTTAGATATTTTAGATATCATCTTGTGTACAGTATATGTTTGAGACATTGTTTGTCTTACCTCTTCTCAATTTTAGTCAATTTCTCTTAAAAAGTGATTTTTATCTCACCTTCATTGCTGTGATAAATGTTTGGGCTTAATTCTCTTGTACTCATGTTTCTTTATGTATGATCTTATTTTTGTCTTTCTCACTATGTCCTGTTTCCTTTCTGTTTAAATATAAACAGGGGGTACCTGTTTCCTTGGTACCCCCTCCCAACTCCTCCGTCACATCCCAGTAACTTGAAAGTATATACTGCAGCATATTTTTAGGTCTACTAATAATTAACTCCATTAATATAAGTTCTCATTTTACAGCTTGAGGAATAAAATGATACATATCGATCTCCTCTTATAATAGGTAAAGAATTAGCAAATGTGTAGTTCTGTTTTCTTTTTTTATTCTCTGGTATCATTAATCTTTTTGTCTTTATCTTATGTAGCTTTTGTTTAAATAATGATAACAATTGTATTCTCATTTGTAGAGAGCTATGTATTACATCAGTAATTTGGGCCTGACAGGGCAGGAAGATTAAAAAATAGACAAAATGAATTTGAACAATTATTATAAAATATTCATTAATAGAATGTACCATACTTAATGCCCTTAAAAAAGAAACCAAATAGTTTAAATGCTATGATAAATTTACAAAAATGACCGTACATTAGTCCACAAAGAAAACCTTAATAAATGCTTTAGATTGGAAAAAGTGCAACTATAACTTCTAATCACAGTGCAATAAAAATTAGAAGTCCATGACAAAGAAAAGGAGTAAACAATGAAAATTATTTTCAAACATTTAAGAAACTAAGTAACATTTAGAAAAATAAACATTTCAAACATTGAGAAGAGTAAATAAATATAAAGTTTTAAAAACTTTTACAAAATAACCTTTTTTTAAAATTGGGGTATAGTTGCTTTACAATGTTATGTTAGTTTGAACCTCCCTCCCACCCCACCCCTCCATCCCATCCATCTAGGTCACCACAGAGCACCAAGCTGAGCTCCCTGTGCTATACAGCAGGTTCCCACTAAGCTATCTGTTGTGAAATAGAGGAACAAAATATTCACTAGCTGTGTGACTCTGAGTAAGTTATATTTCATCACTGTGCCAGTGTTTCTTTATATGTAATATGATTATCATGAGGATTAAATAAGTTAATATAGATAAGATCATTAGAACAGTGCCTGGCACATGGTTAAGCACTCAAGCAGTGAGGCTGAGATTCAAAATCAAACAGCCAGCTGCCCCAGCCACTGCTCTGAGCCACTCCACTGTGCTTCCTTGGTTTTTGGAGGGCAGATACTGTATGTTTGGCTTTCAACCTGCCAACAAAATTGATTTTTAAAAATTTACTGAGAGCTACCTATGTGCAAGATATCATGAAGACTTCGTAGCTGATAAACACATGAATATGACATATTTCTTGCCCTCAGGAACTAATTCTCTAGCCAAAGAGACAATACCAGTGAATAACCAATTATATTTCAAGGCTGGATGTAGGGTGTTTGACTGTGGCTGTGGGTAGGTCAGAGCTCCTCAAATTACACTTTGGGGATGAAGAGGCAGAGAACCTTCTTTGGAATATCCATGCTTTTGGAGTTCCTTTTTTTTTCCCCCTTATGGACCACAAATCTATGGTGATATTCTCTGAAGTTTATGGTGAGTTCTATACTTTCAGTGTTTTGATTGCATGTCCTAAAAAGACAATGAGACTTCCCCACCCAGGCATTTTGTTACTCATATGGCCAAGGAAATGACTTTGGGAGAAACTTAGTAAGTAAATTTATAAATAAATATCACTAAGTAGAACGCAACTTTTTTTTTTTTTTTTTTTTTTTTTTTTTTTTTGTGGTACGCGGGCCTCTCACTGCTGTGGCCCCTCCCGCTGCGGAGCACAGGCTCCGGACGCGCAGGCCCAGCGGCCACGGCTCACGGGCCCAGCCGCTCCGCGGCACGTGGGATCCTCCCGGACCAGCGCACGAACCCGCGTCCCCTGCATCGGCAGGCGGACTCCCAACCACTGCGCCACCAGGGAAGCCCCTGAACGCAACTTTTGAGCCTCTCCCCTTTCAGAAAACGAAATGAGTGATTACTATAAAAATAAAGACACTATAATTTATTCTCTAATTTGGATGACCCACTGGGAAAAAATCTTTGATAGTCATAGATAGGAGGGTGAGAGAAATCAGTCCTGCTAGAATTGCTCTTTCAGTTGTCAGCACATTTTAATGAAATGCCACTCTTTCCATGTCAAATCCTGAAGGAAACCTCTGGGTATGATTGATGAAATGATTTCACTCCCAAATGGAGTCTAAACTAAAATAAAGCATCTCACATTTTGCAAAGGACAGCACTCTATAAGTTCAAAAGGTAAGATATCCTTTCAGTATGTATAAACTGTGGAGTACATTTGAAAATAAAATTTTTAATTATGTTTGACATCTCAGGCCCAGTGCTGTCATCCTGTAAGAAAGTAAAATCTGTTTTGACATTTCTAGTGGTAGAGACTTTAAATCAGTTTCCACATTGCTTATCTGTTGGCTAATCAGAATGGATGTGGCATCCTTACCAACTCATTCACAGGGAAAGAAAAAAAGATACGGAGAGAAGTAAGGTTGGGCTCAAACCGATATGATGAATTTAAATAAAAAATCTAAACTCCTTTGAATATGCTACATCTAACATCTAAGTTTTATTTTTTTTAACATCTTCATTGGAATATAATTGCTTTACAATGGTATGTCAGTTTCTGCTTTAGAACAAAGTGAATCAGCTATACATATACATATATCACCATAGCTGCTCCCTCTTGCGTCTCCCTCCCACCCTCCCTATCCAACCCCTCTAGGTGGTCACAAAGCACTGAGCTGATCTCCCTGTGCTGTGTGGCTGCTTCCCATTAGCTATCTGTTTTACATTTGGTAGTGTATATATGTCCATGCCACTCTCTCACTTTGTCCCAGCTTACCGTTCCCACACCCTGTGTCCTCAAGTCCATTCTCTATGTCTGCATCTTTATTCCTGTCCTGCCTCTAGGTTCTTCAGAACAAATTTTTTTTTAAGTTTCCATATTTTATGTGTTAGCATATGGTATTTGTTTTTCTCTTTCTGATTTACTTCACTCTGTATGACAGACTCTAGGTCCATCCACCTCACTACAGAAAACTCAATTTCATATCTTTTTATGGCCGAGTAATATTCCATTGTATACATGTGCCACATCTTCCTTATCCATTCACCTGTTGATGGACACCAGGGTTGCTTCCATCTCCTGGCTATTGTAAATAGTGCTGCAATGAACATTGTGGTACATGACTCCTTATGAATTACGGTTTTCTCAAGGTATATGCCCAGTAGTGGGAGTGCTGGGTCATATGGTAGTTCTATTTTTAGTTTTTAAGGAACCTCCATACTGTTCTCCATAGTGGCTGTATCAATTTACATTCCTACAAACAGTGCAAAAGGGTTCCCTTTTCTCCACACCCTCTGCAGCATTTATTCTTTGTAGATTTTTTGATGGCCATTCTGACTGGTGTGAGGTGATACTTCATTGTAGTTTTCATTTGCATTTCTCTAATGACTAGTGATGTTGAGCATCCTTTCATGTGTTTGTTGGCAATCTGTATATCTTTTGGAGAAATGTCTATTTAGGTCTTCTGCCCATTTTTGGATTGGGTTGCTTGTTTTTTTTGATATTGAGCTGCATGAGCTGCTAGTATATTTTGGAGATTAATCATTTGTCATTTGCTTCATTTGCCACTATTTTCTTCTATTCTGAGGGTTGTCTTTTTGTCTTATGGTTTCCTTTGCTGTGCAAAAGCTTTTAAGTTTCATTAGGTCCCATTTGTTTATTTTTGTTTTTAGATCCATTTCTCTAGGAGGAGGGTCAAAGAGGATCGTGCTGTGATTTATGTCAACAAGTGTTCTTCCTGTGTTTTCCTCTAAGAGTTTTTAGTGTCTGGCCTTACATTTAGGTCTTTAATCCATTTTGAGTTTATTTTTGTGTATGGTGTTAGGGAGTGTTCTAATTTCATTCTTTTAAATGTAGCTGTCCAGTTTGCCCAGCACCAGTTATTGAAGAAGCTGTCTTTTCTCCATTGTATATTTTTGCCTCCTTTATCAAAAATAAGGTGACCATGTGTGCGTGGGTTTTTCTCCGGGCTTTCTGTCCTGTTCCATTGATCTATCTTTCTGTTTTTGTGCCAGTACCATACTGTCTTGATTACTGTAGCTTTGTAGTGTAGTCTGAAGTCTGGGAGCCTGATTCCTCCAGCTCCGTTTTTCTTTCTCAAGATTGCTTTGGCTATTCGGGGTCTTTTGTGTTTCCATATAAATTGTGTAATTTTTTGTTCTAGTTCTGTGAAAAATGCCGGTGGTAGTTTGATAGGGATTGCACTAAATCTGTAGATTGCTTTGGGTAGTAGAGTCATTTTCACAATGTTGATTCTTCCAATCCAGGAACATGGTATATCTCTCCATCTATTTGTATCATCTTTAATTTCTTTCATCAGTGTTTTATAGTTTTCTGCATACAGGTCATTTTGCTCCTTAAGTAGGTTTATTCCAGGATTTTTATTCTTTTTGTTGCAGTGGTAAATGGGAGTGTTTCCTTAATTTCTCTTTAAGAATTTTCATCATTAGTGTATAGGAATGCAAGAGATTTCTGTGCATTGATTTTGTGTACTGCTGCTTTATGAAATTCATTGATTAGCTCTTGTAGTTTTCTGGTAGCATCTTTATGATTCTCTATGTATAGTATCATGTCATCTACAAACAGTGACACCTTTACTTCTTGTTTTCTGATTTAGATTAATTTTATTTCTTTTTCGTGTCGATTTCTGTGGCTAAAACTTCCTAAATTATGTTGAATAATAGTGGTGAGAGTGGACAACGTTGTCTTGTTCCTGATCTTACAGGAAATGTTTTCAGTTTTTCACTATTGAGAACCATGTTGGCTATGGGTTTGTCATACATGGTCTTTATTATGTTGAGGTAAGTTTCCCCTATGCCCACTTTCTGGAGGGTTTTTATCATAAATGGGTGTTGAATTTTGTCGAAAGTTTTTCCTGCATCTATTCAGATGATCATATGCTTTTCTCCTTCAGTTTGTTAATATGGTGTATCACATTGATGATTGCATATATTGAAGAATCCTTTCATTACTGGGAGAAATCCCACTTGATCATGGTGTATGATCCTTTTAATGTGCTGTTGGATTCTGTTTGCTAGTATTTTGTTGAGGATTTTTGCATCTATGTTCATCAGTGCTATTGGCCTGTAGTTCTCTTTCCTTGTGACATCTTTGTCTGGTATTGTTATCAGGGTGATGGTGGCCTCGTAGAATGAATTTGGGATTGTTTCATCCCTCTGCTATGTTTTGGAAGAGTTTGAGACGCATAGTGTTAGCTCTTCTCTCAGTGTTGATAGAATTTGCCTGTGAGCTATTGGTCCTGGGCTTTGTTGTTGGAAGATTTTTCAGTCTCTATTTTCAGTGCCTGTGATTGGTCTGTTTTATATTTTCTATTTCTTCTGGTTCAATCTCAAAGGTTGTGCTTTCTAAGAATTTGTCCATTTTTCCAGTGTTTTCCATTTTATTGGCATATAGTTGCTTGTAGTAGTCTCTCATGATTCTCTGTATTTCCGCAGTGTCAGTTGTTACTTCTCCTTTTTCGTTTCTAATTCTGTTGATTTGAGTCTTCTCCCTTTTTTTCTTGATGAGTCTGACTAATGGTTTATCAATTTCGTTTATCTTCTCAAAGAACTAGCTTTTAGTTTTAATGATCTTTGCTTCTGTTTCCGTCATTTCTTTTTCATTTATTTCTGCTCTCCTCTTTATGATTTCTTTCCTTCTGGTAACTTTAGAGTTTTTTCATTCTTCTTTCTCTAATTGCTTTAGGTGTAAGTTTAGGTTGTTTATTTGAGTTGTTTCTTGTTTCTTGAGGTAGGATTGTATTGCTATAAATAACTTCCCTCTTAGAACTGCTTTTGCTGTATCCCATAGGTTTTGGGTGGTCGTGTTTTCATTGTCATTTGTTTCTAGGTATTTTTGACTTCCTCTTTGATTTCTTCAGTGATCTCTTGGTTATTTAGTAGTGTATTGTTTACTTCCATGTGTTTGTATTTTTTCAGTTTATTTTTCCTGTAATTGATACCTAGTCATATAGCATTGTGGTCGGAAAAGATACTTGATACGATTTCAATTTTCTTAAATTTATCAGGGCTTGATTTGTGACCCAAGATGTGATCTATCCTGGAGAATGTTCCATGTGCACTTGAGAAGAAAGTGTAATCTGCTGTTTTTGGATGGAATGTGCTATAAATATCAGTTAAATCTATCTGGTCTACTGTGTCATTTAAAGCTTGTGTTTCCTTATTAATTTTCTGTTTGGATGATCTGTTCATTGGTGTAAGTGAGGCGTGAAAGTCCCCCACTATTATTGTGTTATTGTTGATATCCTCTTTTATAGCTGTTAGCAGTTGCATTATGTATTGAGGTTCTCCTATGTTAGGTGCATATATATTTATAATTGTTACATCTTCTTGTTGGATTGATCACTTGATCATTATGTAGTGTCCTTCCTTGTCTCTTGTAACATTCTTTATTTTAAAGTCTATTTTATCTGATACGAGTATTGCACCTCCAGCTTTCTTTTCATTTCCATTTGCATGGAATACCTTTTTCCATCCCCTCACTTTCAGTCTGTATGTGTCCCTAGGTCTGAAGTGGGTCTCTTGTAGACAGCATATATATGGGTCTTGTTTTTGTGTCCAGTCAGCAGGCCTGTGTCTTGGTTGGAACATTTAATCCATTCACATTTACGGTAATTATGTTTATGTATGTTACTATTACCATTTTCTTAATTGTTTTGGGGTTTTTTTTGTAGGTCATTTTCTTCTCTTGTGTTTCCCACTTAGAGAAGTTCCTTTAGCACTTGTAGAGCTGGTTTGGTGGTGCTGAATTCTCTTAGCTTTTGCTTGTCTGTAAGATTTTGATTTCTCCGTTGAATCTGAATGAGATCCTTGCTGGGTAGAGTAATCGTGGTTGTATGTTTTTCCCTTTCATCACTTTAAATATGTCCTGCCACTCCCTTCTGGGTTGCAGAGATTCTGGTGAAAGATCAGCTGTTAACCTTATGGGGATTCACTTGTATGTTATTTGTTGTTTTTCCCTTGCTGCTTTCAATATTTTTTCTTTGTGTTTAATTTTTGATAGTTTGATTAATACGTGTCTTGGCATGTTTCTCCTTGGATTTGTCCTGTATGGGACTCTGTGCATTTCCTGGAATTGATTATTTCCTTTCCCATATTAGGGAAGGTTTCAAGTATAATCTCTTCAAATATTGTGTCAGTCCCTTTCTTTTTCTGTTCTTCTTCTGGGACCCCTATAATTCAAATGTTGGAGTGTTTAATGTTGTCCCAGAGGTCTCTGAGACTGTCCACAATTCTTTTCGTTCTTTTTTCTTTATTCTGCTCTGAAATAGTTATTTCCACTATTTTATCTTCCAGGTCACTTATCTGTTCTTCTGCCTCAGTTATTCTGTGCTTGATTCCTTCTAGAAAATTTCTGATTTCATTTATTGTGTTGTTCATCATTGTTTGTTTGCTCTTTAGTCTTCTAGGTCCTTCTTAAATGTTTCTTTTATTGTCTCCATTCTATTTCCAGCATTTGGATTATCTTTGCTATCGTTACTCTGAATTCTTTTTCAGGTAGACTGCCTGTTTCCTCTTCATTTGTTTGGTCTGGTGGGTTTTTGCCTTGTCCTTCGTCTGTGTGTTTCTTTGTCTTCTCATTTTGCTTAACTTACTGTGTTTGTGGTCTCCTTTTTGCCGGCTGCAGGTTCATAGTTCCCGTTGTTTTTGGTGGCTGCCCCCAGTGGGTAAGGTTGGTTCAGTGGGTTGTGTAGGCTTCCTTGTGGAGGAGAGTAGTGGATTTGTTCTGGTGGATGAGGCTGGATCTTGTCTTTCTGGTGGGCCGGACCATGTCCAGTGGTGTGTTTTTGGGTGTCTGTGACCTTATTATGATTTTAGGCAGCCTCTCTGCTAATGGGTGGGGTTGTGTTGCCGTCTTGCTAGTTGTTTGCCATAGGGTATTGAGCACTGGAGCTTGCAGGTTGTTGAGTGGAGCTAGCTCTTAGCTTTGAGATGGAGATCTCTGGGAGAGCTTTCGCCGTTTGATATTACATGGAGTTGGGAGGTCTCTGGTGGACCAATGTCCTGAACTCGGCTCTCTCATCTCAGAGGCACAGGGCTGACACCTGTTCGGAGTACCTAGACCCTGTCAGCCACAAGTAAGGAAGGGAGGGTGGGAGGGAGGGAGAGAGGGAGGAAGAAAATAAAGCAAAGTAAAAAAAATAAAATAAAAGTTATTAAAATAAAAATATTATTAAAAATAGAAAAAAGTTAAAAAGTATAAAAAGAGAAAGTAAAAAGAAGAGAGTAACCAAACCAAAAATGAAATCCACCAATGATAACAAGTGCTAAAAACTATAAAAACAAACAAACAAACCAAAAACACGGATAGACAGAACCCCAGGAGAAATGGTAAAAGCAAAGCTATACAGACAACATGACACAAAGAAGCATACACATATACACTCACAAAAAAAGATAAAGGAAATAAATATATAATCTATATATATATATTAAAAAAAGGAGGAGAGCAACTAAATCAATAACAAATCTACCAATGATTATAAACTCTAAATACTAAACTAAGATAAATATAAAACCAGAAACAAATTAGGTACAGAAAGCAAACCCCAAGTCTCAGTTGCTCCCGAAGTCCACTGCCTCAATTTTGGGATGGTTTGTTGTCTATTCAGGTATTCCAGAGATGCAAGGTACATCAAGTTGATTGTGGAGATTTAATCCACTGTTCCTGAGGCTGCTGGGAGAAATTTCCCTTCCTCTTCTTTTTTCCCACAGCTCCTGGGGTTCAACTTTGGATTTGGCCCCGCCTCTGCATGTACGTCACCTGAGGGCGTCTGTTCTTTGTTCAGACAGGACGGGCTTAAAGTAGCAGCTGATTAGGGGGCTTTGGTTCACTAGGCTTGCAGGGAAGGATGGGTGTGCAGTGCTAAGCGAGCCTGCAGCAGCAGAGGCCAGCATGATGTTGCAGCACCCTGAGGTGCGCCACGTGTTCTCCTGGGGATGTTGGATCTCGGGACCCTGGCAGTGTCGGGCTGCACAGGCTCCCAGGAGGGGAGATATGGACAGTGACCTGTGCTTGCACACAGGCTTCTTGGTGGCTGTAGCAGCAGCCTTAGTGTTTCATGCCCATCTCTGGGGTCCGCGCTGATAGCTGTGGCTTGCGCCCGTCTCTGGAGCTCATTTAGGTGGTGCTCTGAATCCCTCTCCTCATGCACCCTGAAACAGTGGTCTCTTGCTTCTTAAGCAGGTCCAGAGTTTTTTCCCAGGCTCCCTCCCGGCTAGCTGGGGCTCACTAGCACCCTTCAGGCTGTCTTCACACAGCCAACCCCAGTCCTCTCCCTGTGGTCTGACCTCCGAAGCCTGAGCCTCAGCTCCCAGCCCCCACCTGCCCTGGCCGGTGAGCAGATAAGCCTCTCAGGCTGGTGAGTGCTGGTCGGCACCGATCCTCTGTGCGGGAATCTCTCCACTTTGCCCTCTGCACCCCTGTTGCTGCGCTCTCCTCTGTGGCTCTGAAGCTTACCCCCTCTGCCCACCTGCCATCTCTGCCAGTGAAGGGGCTTCCCAGTGTGTGGAAACTTTTCCTCCTTCACAGCTCCCTCCCAGAGGTGCAGGTCCCATCCCTATTCTTTTGTCTCTGTTTTTTCTTTTGCCCTATCAAGGTACATGGGGAGTTTTTTGCCTTTTGGGAAGTCTGAGATCTTCTGCCAGCATTCAATAGGTTTTCTGTAGGAGTTGTTTCACATGTAGATGTATTTCTGATGTATCTGTGGGGAGGAAGGTGATCTCTACGTCTTACTCCTCCGCCATCTTGAAGGTCTCTACATCTAAGTTTTAATTCAGTGCAAAATTTGAAAATGTTCATTTAGTCCCTAAATGTGTAGAGTTTTTTTTCTTTATTTCTGATATATGCTTTTTATTTGACTTAAAACTAAGAGAATATTAAAGTATATTTTACTTTTCAAACCAGTTGGTTTGATCTCAAGTTCAAGATTTTACTTGGAGAAAGTTGATTTACTATTATCAATAAGAAGTGCTATAAAAATGGCTGAAATAGATTTTTTTTTAATGTTTTGTGTTTCATATTGCAGGCATTTGAAAGGCATTATGTTATACTGTTTCCTTGATGGTTGTGTAGTCTTAACATGTCTTGGCTCATCATGTACATTATATTTAAAAGCATAGTCAGAACAGATTCTTATAGGAGTCATTGCTTCCATATCTTCCATGCTTATGGAGCTTTCTTAAAGATATACTAACAACTTAACTTTAGATATCTCTTTTGAAGAAAAGAAAAGATTTCTACCTGAACAATTTGGGATTTCCCTCAAAATTTTATCTCTATTATTTGGGTATTAATCATGTTGCCTCCATTCTCTTCTTTTTTATATGTATAAGCACAGACTTCTTATTTTTACTTAAGCACTGGACTATTAATTGTAAGCTGTTTGTTTGGGTTACAGAGCACACACACCAAATTATTCAGTCCAGCTGGCCAACTCTGTTAAGCCATTTTGTTAGTACACATGCAGCTGTAGTTAAGAGAGAAGCTGGGAGAAGCTTACAGAAGATTCTATTGATAAATATGTGGGAGGACAATCATTTAACTAGATTAATACTAAGAGAGACTTGTGTGTTCTTCAAAGAAAAAGGCAGAATTTAAACTAAGAAACCTAAAAATAATTGAAATAATTTTCACATTAAATGTACATTTATTGGAGGATATATTTGAATGAGTAAAGATGTGCCATATTTTAAGATCTAATTTACCAAACAAGCAAACAACACACATGATTGCTTGGATGCAGGATGATTATAAATAATTACCAATACTCATTAATAATAAAGTAAGTTTTAATAGCTTTTCATTGCCTTTGACTCTGTTGATAATGCTTATATAAGCCTGTATTATTTAATGCTAGCATGAAGGTCAATAACAATAGTATTTTGGCAAATCAGATAATAATTTCTAATGGATTAAAATAGGGAAATGGTTGAGACTTTTAAATTTATAATTATGATGCCATGTTTGGATAATGAGTTGTAAACATAATTACTTCTTCTCTCATCACCACATCATAGAATTCTATATTGTTTCTTCAAAATACAGAACTTATGTAATCATCATAATTACTTAAATTATTATAAATGTTTTAATTCTCAGTAGACTCCTAGTGCATGCACGTACCCATAAGAAAGCGTATTATCTAAAAATTATTTAGAATTTGAAGCTACATGGAAAGAATCTTACTTTTAAATTATTGGTTGTTTTTTCTTGTTAAATGTAACATATTTATTGACTCAAGGAATAAAGGAACTAGCAATCTTCTATGTACAAATCATTTCATTTTATCCTCATAAAGTAAAAGACAGCTTTAATTCTAACTATATTGCTGGAAGGGAGTACCACAGATAAACTTTGAACCAAAAAGTCATTTTTGGTAGATGTCAAGCAACTTTAGTAACCTTGTTCTGTAAGGTATTTAATTTAGTTTGTAATAATTTTATCTTGGAGGATACAATAGGGAGTTACACTGGTGAAGACTAGACATCTTTTATTGGGTAATTTTTTCACAGCTAGGGTGAATGTTGGATATATCTTCTTAAATATATCATTAACACCACTACAATTATAGCAATAATAGTAAATAACTGGGTTTTCTCCAAGAATTGTCATGAGTTGGTCTTAACCAAATTTCCTTGTCTACAAAATCTGTGTAAGCAATGGGTCAGGAGTGTTGCTGATATTCTAGGTCACATACTCTATGGAGACATCAAGATTTCCAATCCTCTTTCTATAATATTTTTCTGATATTATTCAAAGACAAAATTAATTTGTCAATAACTCAGAAATTAATAATTTTCCTGGGGGGTTGAGTCTTTATTAGAAAGAATAATGGAATGATTAATTAATGAATTGTGACAACAGCAGATTTAGCTGTTTATTTCTTTTTACCAGCCTGTGATTCCAGTAGTGTGGTTGAGGACCTACAGATTCCTCCCATTTCATAAAATTCTCTCCATCTTGAAGTTCAGGTGGGACAAAAGTGAGGAAGACCAAGAGGAAAGAAACATCAAGTATCAGACTTAGGGCCTTTTTAGTAGGAGGAAAGACTCTTGCAGACTTCATTTTTTCTACCCTTGCCATTTGAGTGATAAGTTTTGCAGGGTCAGAGTTTTGGAGAGTCAAAGCTAAGACAATGCCCAACAGAATGGACATAAAATGATGTTTAGGCTAGATTTTAGTTTAGACCTTGTCAGAAAAGAGCCAAGGGGTGGTGTCCTCGAGGTCTTGAGTGAGAAAAACTCAGCTTTCCAGGTTTGATAGCTTGTAGACATTTGGGTATAAAATCCTAATTAGCATTTTCATGGACTGAGGCTGATGGAGGCTTTTGAAGATCTGAAGAAGCTGTCCATTTCATACTGTGGCCTTGATGAACAAATGCTTGAAGGCCAAAAAGTGTTGTAGGAATATATAGCGTCTGGAGTTCACAGAGCCTCAGAATTGCTTTTGAGGGTTACTCCATCATATTTTCCTCAAGTGATTGTGATTGTAGACAGTATTCTATGAATAGTTGATTTAAATTAGTTAAAATAGAAGTAAACAACCTATAACTCCTCATATGTAGTGCGGTGAAGTATGAATGTAAGTTTTGGGCACATTTTAGCTGTTCATGTGTCTCTTCATTAAAAAGAGATATCCCATCTCAAGATTAATTTGGATTCCACATGCAATTTTATGTAGTAGGAAAATGTAAGTTAGAGCTTTCTTTTCAAATTTTAGGCATTTTAATTATAAAGGAGAACCAGACTAACATTAGTAGCTTAAAAAAAGGTCAACAATATAATTATTCCTTCAATGTAATTTCAAATTCTGAGTCAAGCAATTAATTTTTTGGTTTTACGCCATTTCTCTTTAGGACACATGACTATGTACTTTGAAACAAGTGACACTGGCAATTTTGTATTAATTTCTGTCATTTTATACCATAATATGCATTTGCACTTGATCTATATAGGCTATATTTGAAATAAATAATAACACAATGCTTTAAAGTTTTCTGTGATTTTTTCATATGTGTATTCTGTTTGATATATTATTCCTTTTTGGAATCAGTGAAGTTTCGTTGTATTCAAATGTGGTTAAATAGAATTTGGACTATTGCACTCTGTTAAAATAATTGTTTTTAACAACTAGCAATTACTAAATGAACTTGATTAATAAATAAGCAAAAGCAGTCTCAAACCTCCGTTCTGAACCTTGAATCATGTGTTTTTCTTCCTGATTGGATTTGCCAGATAATTTTTGAATCTCCACTTTGAGCTATGTATCTTGTATCTCCTGGCTTTCTTATTATATCTTATAAATATTAAATAGTAGCAAGAGTATTTTTTTATGAGTTACCTGAGATTAGTTTTTCCTCAGACTTTCTCCCAGCATTTTTAAACTTGAATTCCTTAATGGTATCATTTTATGTTTGTTTTTTTCAAGGACAACTTTTACTTCTGAAACCTCAAATCCCTTTTTTCTATGGGAATGATGATATAAAAATTGCATCTGCATCCATGAGTCCATACTGATATAAATTAATGCATAAATTTTTTAAAAGGGAGAGAATGGAGAAATCTGTGTGGAAGAATTCCAAATGATTATATAGATACTCCACCCTCAAGGAGGGGGACCATGACTTCCTATGCCTTAGACATGAGCTGTAGATAATGACTTTGTTCCTAAGAGTAAAGAGGGAAAAATAATAACTTTATAGAAGAGAAACGTGATAAACATTATCTCAGCCAGGTGGTCAAGGCTAAAAATCAACATAATAAGAAATATTGAATAGTATGTGCCCTTGATATGATGTATTGAGAATCGCACTTTACTTCTGTAGTCTTCCTCCCTAAAACCTGTAGCCTAAGTCTAATCATAAGAAGAACATCAGAAAAATCCCAGTTGAGGGAAATTCTAAAAATTGCCTGACCAGTACTCCTCAAAACTGCAAAGGTTATCAAAAGCAAGAAACTCCGGAGAAAATGTCACAGCCAAGAGGAACCTAAGGAGAAATGACAACTAAATGTAGTGTGGTATCCTGGAACAGAAAAAGAACATTAGGTAAAAACTAAGGAAGTATGAATTAAAACAGTTTTAGTTAATTAAAAAATGCATTTGCTAGGCAATCCCTTTTGTTGATATATGAAAATGTATTCCTAGACTATTTATAATGCTTTCTCAGGCATTCAGTTTCATTCAACACTATGCTAGAAGAAAGAAAATGACACCATGCTCGGATAAAAGACAATCTGTAACAAATTGCATTTTTCTTTTTCTTAATTTCATATACCAAGAAAAATTAGCCAAAATACCATATGGTATACTGGAATAAGAAAAGGACCAACTATCTGAAAACTTAGTAATGGGAGAAAGCTAAAATAGAAACATCTCTAAATTAAAGAGGGAAATATCAATACATACATTTATAAAATATCAGGAATAACTACTTAGAATATAAGTTACTTGGGATTCTGTATGAAACATCTGCCTTGGAGACAATCTGTATTTGAAGATATGTCAAAAAGGACATGTAATTATGGAATCGTGCAGTTTTGGAAATTACATCTGCTATGATTCAAAACAAACTATTAGGTGATACCTCCCATACAGGAAAACTTTTACCAAATATGTAAGTTATGATTCTAATTTTTCTTTGATTTCCAAGCTTTATTAGGACTTTGATTAAATTTACTCATGACCCTGGGATAAATGAAAATACACACATTTTACATTTTGCGTCACCAGTGGTATCATCTTAAGAAGAATAGCACCTTTTTTGTGTGTGTGTGGTACGCGGGCCTCTCACTGCTGTGGCCTCTCCCGTCGTGGAGCACAGGCTCCAGACATGCAGGCTCAGCGGCCATGGCTCACAGGCCCAGCTGCTCCGTGGCATGTGGGATCTTCCCGGACTGGGGCACGAACCCGTGTCCCCTGCATCGGCAGGCGGACTCTCAACCATTGCGCCACCAGGGAAGCCCCAGAATAGCACCTTTTTGGAGGAACCTTATGACTGAAGCATAATTATTTTTATTCTCTGTGGACTGTAGTGCATATATTAGTAGGCATATTCTCTGGTGAATAGCAGCATAATGTAGAGAAAGAGGACTCTGGAGAACCATATGGAGGTTCTGTGTTCCCATAGCAACTTGAGCATACATTGAAAGGATCTGTTTATATGACGATTCTCTATCTGTTGTATAATGAACTTAGTACAGGGACTGTATCTCGTTTTTCTTTCCTTATTGTCTACACAGTAATTAAGGTGAAACATTCTGATCTTAACTGATTTTAGAGTCAGATAGATGGACTACAACATAATATATAAATATCCCAACTCTACTACTTAGTATCAGTATGGCAGTAGAAAAATTACATTTTCTAATTCATAGAAATGAGGTCATCAGTTTGTAATAGTTTAACCTAGAGTAGATGCTGAGTAAATATTTGCCTCCCTCCAATCTAGGTGAGGTTATGGACATTTTTCAATATCATTTCAAGCATGTTTTTATTTCCATTATATAAAAAAAATTTGCTTCTATTACCATTGTTAGAATCAAACCTTATTTTGAAAGAAATGCCTCCATACAGGACAACTGATGGACTAGATGGCAGAGAATATTTTTGATGGTCGATGATTCCACCTTGGGCATAAAGGGAGAATGGGTTGTAATTCTTCACTTGGTTTCTTTCAGGAAATGTAACTGAGTACGGTCATTGGCCTTATTTTCGTAACTTTATAGGTTTTAGTTCCCTTTCTTTTTTGGTTTTCCATTTATAACTGTAATAAATACAAATGAGAAATATAAAATATAAGTAAAAGAAGTAAAATATGGAAGTTATGTATATAATGACTGCCTTCATTTTAATAAATATGGGCAAAGTATAAAAGACAATTTGTAACGTTAGGATGATAGACTTACATTTTTCAATATTTTCTTAGGTTTTACTATGCATTTTTAAGTTAAAAATATTTGAATTTTCTGTTTGTAATTTATTTCTAAGAAAGAACTGACATAGAGAAGATCAGTCGTCGCTTCAATCAATAACTTTCTGAATTGCTGCTCAGCCTTCTACTCTTAACATTAACATGTGTATTTACTCTTGTCAAGCTGCCTCCCTTGCTATTACCAGACAGCATTACTCCAGGGTTCCACATCATTCTTCTGGAGTAGGGATCTCACACTCAAATATTTCAGGGGACTTCTGCAGGGAAGGCATCCTGTGACGTAGGGAGTGATGGTCCTATTACTGGAGTATGACGAACCTGCCTAGAGGCATTAAAATGTATTTCCTTTTTAACATTTTGGTACCTTCTGATATACAAAGACAAATCTCTGGGCTAAATTCTTTTATCAGCTGACAGTTTGCTAGTTCTGCTCTATCTAGAGTACATGTTCTTAACCTGGGGTCTAGAGACAGAATTCATCTTTATTTAGATGGAAAAAATTTTTTTTACTCTAATTGAAATTAAGTATTTAATTTTGAATGAAAATAATCACAGTAATATTGGCAGTAATTATGAGTTTGTCACCGTTATAAATCAGAGATGTTTTCATATCACATTACAGCTGGTGTAAATATCTCAGTATGTTTACATTTGCTACTACTTTGAAATGCAGTACTTACTAGACTCAGCATTAGGTCTTGTTACTTAATGTCTTACTAAGGAAGATGGATATCTAATAAGGAAGATGGATTGATTAAGACACAATTTGGGATATGGAGGCTGGAAAATGAGATCAAGAAGCACTTTCTATTGTATTTGTAATATTCCATTTCTTAAGTTAAATGGTGAATTTATGGATGTTCATTTATTGCTGTGTTTTATAACCTACTTAATATTCTCTGTGTTCTTTTGTATGTAAAAATTTTATAACTTGTGAATCTTTTTATAATATCTCTATTAGATGCCAATATTGCCTGCTCTACTCTACCCCTTTCTGAAAAATTCTCACCCACTGTCCTTATTGAGCTGGTAGAGCACCATGTGAACCTATCCTATGGGATAGTATGTTGGGCCAGAGGTGAACTCCTGACCTATGGGGTAACCTGTGAGGTACTATGGAGTAATTTTGAGGATGTGGTTTGAAAAGAAGAGCTGACTGGAACTGCCTCATGATCAAAGTCTTGAACTGAGACACAGAAAATTTACCAGTTATTATAGGTAATTGAACCTGAAGGCTTATACCTAATATAAGATACAGCAAAAGGGCCCATGGTTAGACCTTGTAGGCCAATGAACCCCTAAAATTATGTGCAGATTTTTAAGTGTATACTTCAGGAGGATCATGGCTTTCACCTAGGGTTTCTGATCTAACCCAAGATAAGAACCACTGGGGCAAAGGCTTATAAGGAACCTAAGTACTTAAATGAAAACAAAGTAGATAGTAAGAGGAGATAGAGAAGCTAGGAGGGACAGTTGAGATAAAGGTGAATAGGCTAGTGCTCAGAGCTGTCTCTGTTTCTGTCTTTCCTGAGATCTTTTTTTTTTTTTTGTGGTATGCAGGCCTCTCACTGTTGTGGCCTCTCCCGTTGTGGAGCGCAGGCTCAGCGGCCATAGCTCACAGGCCTAGCCGCTCACAGGCGGCATGTGGGATCTTCCCGGACCGGGGCACGAACCCGAGTCCCCTGCATCGGCAGGCGGACTTTCAACCACTGTGCCACCAGCGAAGCCCTCCTGAGATCTTTTAAATCCTTTGGACTAACAGAGTCCTGTTTATGAAAATGTGGAAATGACACTCAATAATTTTTAAATTAATTTTCAAATTTGCAAGTTTTTTGGAAGAGCAAATTAATGTATGGTTTTTGAAAAACTGTTCATAACTTTGGAGAATAGTTGCAGTGGTTAATTCTTGGCAACTAATTAGCACTTGAGCAAGAACCAAAGGGAGATTTTTTAATTACAGAAAATAGTACAGAGAGAATCCTCTAAGTCACTCTAGGAATATTAGCTGGGTTGAAATACTAGCAGGAATTCTTTTTTCTCATCAGTCATTGGTCTGGGAAGCACTGCTAGTCACCTTTCAAACTATAATGTACTTGGCTGGGTATTACTTTTATAGGGTGATTTGTGGTTTCAAAGAAAACTCAATGCTTCTGATCACACATACTCAAAAACAAAAATCAACAGGCAAATCACAACAAAATAGTTCTTTCTGAGTTGCAAATCCCTATCTTATTCAACCAGAATGAACTCTATCCAGTAGAAATAGAACCATGTTCTAGCTTCTAAAATGTATTTCTTTATTGCACATCCTGCTACTTGCTATTGTCCTTGCTGTTTCATTTTTAAAAAATTGTTCATGAGGAAGGGGAACTAGAACTTGCAAAAATCTTTAAAATGTTTTTCTTACCATGTAAAGAGTTTATTGGCTTTGTATCCTCCAACCAGTATTTCTGAAGTCCCTTTGGATTTGTACACTTCTATAATCATTGAGAGGAATTATTATCTCACTCATAAAAAGTATTTTTTGTTTTATGATGTTAGGAGACTTTGTCATTCAGCACTTAAGGAGGCAGTCATTTTATTTTTCCAAGTGGCAAGAGCTGCAAGAAAAACATATGACAATTTGGCACCCTCTTGTAATATAGGGCAATGTCAGTCAGTGGCCCTGGACTGCAGATCTCTCCTTAAGATAATCTAGTAGAAAACAAGCCAAATAGGAAGTTAATGGTTTTCTTCTTACCTTTTTCTCTGATTTTAGGCACTCACTCTCAAAGTTGTTTTGGTGCTATTTGGAAAGTAACCAGTTGTGTACTTCACTGTCACACAGTTTGAAGTTAAACAAATGTGATTTCTGAACTTTCATGCAAAGAAGCGTTACTAAACTGCACTTGGGTACTCTCACCTGCCACGCAGCAAAGCCAATCCACTGACACCAGGTTGTGGTAAAGGAAATTATAACGTTTATTGCAGGGCACCAAGCAAGGAGAATAGGCAACTCGTGTTCAAAAGACCAGAATTTCTCAGTGGCTTTCAGGGAAGGGTTTTTGTTTGTTTGTTTTTGCCTCACTCTGCGGCTTATGGGATCCTAGTTCCCCAACCGGGGATTGAACCCGGGCCACTGAACTGCAAGTGCCAAGTCCTAACCACTGGACCCCCAGGGAACTCCCTGGGAAGGATTTTTCAAGGCAACATTTGGGGTGAGGGTTACAGGGTATATGATTTTCCTCTGATTAATTGGTAGTAAGGTAGCAGGGTGATGTTTTGGGAATCTTAATCATTACCCTTCTGGTACCAACCAGTCTGGGGTCTGTGTGCTTGTGGTCATTATGTAGTCACTATTATCCACGTGGGGGGTGGTGTCTTAGTTTCTGCAGAACAACTCACAGATATGAGTCAGATTGTTATGTACATCCCATGAAGAGAAACCAGGACTCCGTTTTTTTGCTGAACTGTTGTTTAAGATATCATTACTTTTCTTGCTTGACTGCTTTTCTTTTGTTTCTGCATTCCCTCACTTCCCTAATTAGTTAACTGCTTGAGCCTGATGGTTGGAACTCAGGGAAGGCCTAGGAGACTAAAGCCTTTTCCTACAAACAAGAAAGAGGGGACACGAAGGAGCTTCTGTACCCAGGAGGGCCCCGCAGGGTCCTGCTCAGTTTCAGAAGTAATAAAAAATGGTACCTTTTAAGTAGGTATAAGTACTATTAAGCATTTTATATCATACATGAACAACCCACTGTAAAGAACATACAAAAGCCAGTTTTTGGTGGTTTTAAGTGCAATTCAATTCAAATATATAGGCATCTTCAGCTATGCATGGTTTAATCTGATTTTTCCTATCAGTGAAAAATTTCTTCTTTTGATATAGTAATATATATAATATCATACCTGTGATCTTGACTTCATTCAGATAATGTAATTTTGATATATAACCTATGAATTTTATGAGGCTCAGTTGAAAAAGCAGCTTAAAGCGGACAGGCCAGGTGAGTAAGGTGACCAAATGATTCTAATGTTCTGAAAAAGTGTCATTAAAAAATATCACATATGGGAAGCACAGGAAAGGAGCATTGTCTGCATATCATTGGAAAGACTCATTGTAGGTTAGGGATAAAGGCAGTCTGAAAAATGTAAAGGAATGCTCAGCATTGATTGCTGTTGCATCTTTAAGAAAAAGAAAGGAGAAGTCAAAATGCTTGACTGTTAGAGAAGGTATCAGGATTTGGGAATAATTCTCTAATGGGAATTAGCAAAACAAACAAACTGAACACAAAGAAGAAGAGATAGCTTTAACTAAAATTAAAAACTTGATGAAAATTGTGTTTGTGTAATGTTGTAGTTTGACTCTAGTGGTACATACAGAGCCATTACACTTAAAAACTTGCAGAATGCTTTTACATACACAGTATTTAATTATGTGAAAAAGTAGTTCATTATGTGAAAAGTAGTTCACGTAATATTTTGAAAAGCCACACAACATTTATTACTGGATATGACTCTATTTATGGGTTGAAATGCGTTCCCTCAAAATTCGTATGTTAAAGTCCTAACTTCCAGCGCCTCAGAATGGGACTTTATTTGGAGAGAATACCTCTAAAGAAGTAATTAAGTTAAAATGAGGCCATTAGTGTGGGCCCTAATTGAATCTGACTGATGTCCTTATAAAAAAATTAGCATACACAAAAAGACACCAGGGATGCATGTGCACAGAGAAAAAATTATTTGAGGACATAGCAAGAAGGCATCCATCTGCCAGACAAAGAGAGAGGCTCTCAGATGAAACCAAAGCTGCCAACACCTTGATCTTGGACTTCCAGCTTCCAAAGCTGTGAGAAATAAATTTCTGTTGTTTAAGCCACCCTGTCTGTGATGTTTTGTTAGGGCAGCCCTAGCAAACTAATACATTCTATCTTATATAAGATACTGAAAGAGGCTAGTTCTAAAATGGCTATTGTAAATGAACAAGAAACTGCTGCTCACTTGTGTGAGCTTGTTACTTGAATCGTCACAGAATTATAAGAAAAGTCAATACCAACTCAGATTCAAGAAACCTAAGAATAAATGAAATCAATTATAGTATCTCAGACAATATTTAAATGGAAACTTATATATCTCTTTAAAAGATATTCTGAGTATAAAATGTCCATTTCATAATGCTTCATGTTAATTCACATCATTTTATAAATTTAAGAAGAATAACAAGTTTATTCAACAAGAAAATTTTTAGATGCTGCCCTGGAAAGGATTACAACATATTATGGAATTGGTTCAGAGGAATAAAACCTATTACAGAATATTAAATGATACCTTCTTTGAGTACAAATTGGTAATAAATCCTTTTGTTGCCCTCAGTTTGACACTGCTTTATTTTAAATGCACAAGAAGCTTCCTTTTTTTGTCTTATCTTAATTTTAGATGAGTCTTTCATGTAGTTAATTTATCAGTTATTTTTGGTATTAGAGTCACTTAAATGACCACAGACCACCATTTCTAATTGAAATGTCTTTTATCTTCCACTGCAGCAGTGATGTTTGTTGTAGCTTTGATAGCATAGGTTATGCCTGCTTCATCAATCAAGGCATCAGATCGAATGGTTTAAATAGTAGACTCAGTAAACCTCTCTACCCTAGCTCCTCCACTCTTTTTTTTTTTTTTTTTGGGCGGTACGCGGGCCTCTCCCTGTTGTGGCCTCTCCCATTGCGGAGCACAGGCTCCGGACACGCAGGCTCAGCGGCCATGGCTCACGGGCCCAGCCGCTCCATGGCATGTGGGATCTTCCCGGACCAGGGCACAAACCCGTGTCCTCTGCATCGGCAGGCGGACTCTCAACCACTGTGCCACCAGGGAAGCCCCCTCCACTCTTTTTTTGATGTGTGACTCAGTTCATCTTAAATGTCAAACTGTCTTTATTTATAAAAAATATCTTCTTTCACATTATAATACATTTCTCAAGGGCTAATTATAAGATATACAAAAATGTACTGTTCCTATATGAGTAAAAATGATGATCTTTGAAGAGATTATGATGCTCAGAGGTTGCTCTAATAATAAATATGAATCTTCAGTTAATATATTTCTGTATGATAGTCACTTTTTAATTAGGGTTGATCAACTAGTGTGTGAAGTATTTTGCTTCATTATTTCTCCTCCATTCATTTGTCTGATCATATATAACCTGTAAGAAATGGTGGGGAAGCGTTATTAAAAGTAAGAAAATTTTAATCAGCATAGTAGTTGTGGTAAAGGATGAATGATTGGAGGTTTTAACTATCGATTAACATTAACTTTATAGGTTATTTATTAAATAAATGGTTTCTATTATATAATGGGAATATATTAACTTTACAACTAAATTCAAGTAATATAGAAAGCAAATTATTATAGTGCTTTTTATCATTTTATAGAGGGAAAAATAACTGAAAAATAGAAATACAAAGTAACAATAATAATTAGGGTTAAACTAGACTCATAAAAGTGATCAAAGGGCCCAGGATTTTGTGTCACTTATAATTTGTCTTCTTCTCCCTGGAAAAGTGTAAAATAATTGCAGATCATACTAACAATTATGAAAATGCTTTAATACTTTAAAAGCGGCTAATATTGTCTTCAGAAACTCATGCAAAAGAACACAGTTCCCTGTTCTTTTTATATTAGTTGTAAATATATTATGTATGAAATGCATGTGTATTTCACTGATGATTAAGATGGTAACCGAATTCACATGGAATGCTTTAGCCATCTTACAATATACCCTCAAAAGAAAACAAAAACCAAGGTAATGATATAACCTCCCCACCTCAAATCTGATTGTCAGGTTCCAAATGTATAGAGGTTAACGTGTCCATTTCTTCCTTCTCAACCTTCCTATTTATAGACTTAAGAAGAAAAATTGGCATGACTGGTATAAGAAGAAAATGTCAAAAGGTTATAAAACACTGCAGAGAAGATGTTTTTAATGAGTCTTTCAAAACTCTGAAATAAGAAAGATCAGAAATAAGGTTATTATAATGAAACCAGATAATGAAACTAGTGTTCAGGACATGTTTTCTTGTATTATTTCTGCCTATCTGTACTGCATAATTAGTGGTAGGCAAGTTAGGTTATAAACTGTGAGGAAAAACAACATATTTTCCAACTCTGGCTCCTAGCTCTGCTGCAGGCAGCTGGGAGTGTTTTCCAGAAATAGAAGATGGCTGTAACAAACAATAAAATATAGGCAGTGAGAGCCACGATGATCTCTTTATCACATCTGTCATCACTGCACATACTAATGGATTTATCAGAATGCCATGTGAATCTGAAAGCTAAGTGTCACAATCTGTGGATATGCCTAGTCCTGAAGGATTTATTGCTTCATTAGGGAACAAGGGAAGAACTTAAAACATTTAAGAATGAATTCATATTCCCTGATAACCTGGAATGAGATTTTTTTTTTTTGCGGTACGTGGGCCTCTCACTGTCGCAGCCTCTCCCGTTGCGGAGCACAGGCTCCGGACGCGCAGGCCCAGCGGCCATGGCCCATGGGCCTAGCTGCTCCGCGGCACATGGGATCCTCCCAGACCGGGGCACGAACCCGCGTCCCCCGCATCGGCAGGCAGATTCTCAACCACTGTGCCACCAGGGAAGCCCCCTGGAATGAGATTTTGAGTGCTGTAAAAATCATGTACTTCAGTTGTACAAATTTACTTCTGCCTTTACTAATTGCTTTTTTTCTTTTTAAGTTAAGTTTTAGTTTCTTATAAATCAGGAATACAAAGGCTTGGCTGTTTATACTTAATAGTTTGATGATGCTGAAGACTGCAAAACCCAAATGATAAAACTGGCTGAAGGCTCTATTTTTTTTTAACTGTCTCTTCTTATCAAGTCAGCCAGAAAATTAAACCACTTGTCCACATTGCTCAAGCCTGAGGTCTTATCCCATCATATAGATTAATTATATGACCTTAGGTCTAAATAGGAATGTGTCAAAAAGTGTGCAGATAAAGGTCAGAAAACCTAGGTTCCAGTTCAGCTCTTTGGAACTGTATGACCTTAGAGACTCATTACATTTTACCTCAGCGTGTTGTGAGCTTAGTAGAATAGAGTATTGCAGGTCTTTTGTGAAGTAGAAAATGATATTCATTCATTTATTTGTTCATATATCTACATATTATTAAGGGAACCAAATTTTTCCAATGAAAATTATTGGACTGTAGTCAGAGAATTGGGGCTCTAGATCCAATACTATATGTTCATTAAGTTCTTCCAGTTGTGTGGGATTTACCTGAATTCCTGTTTGGAAGTGTAAGACTGCTTTGTTGAAGATCTGCTAGTATCCTTTTTTTTATTTCTAAAGATCGTACCTGTATGACCTTGGGTTAGGTCACTTAACCTCTTCGGAAAAATAGCTTACTTTATAGGAACACAAAGGGATTGGAGTAGATGATTATTAACGTCCATTCCAGTCTTATAGTATTCTACCACATTCATGCTGCTTATTCTTTGTTTTGAAATCTGGGACACCAGGCACAGAAAGGACCTTCAGACTCAGCATTTCCTGTTTGCATGTGGTTGAATGGAACTGAGATTGTCTCCATCATTGGGTTCCCTATCCAGTTTATCTTCACATTACAGATTCTGTTACAAAGTACTCACTATTTTGGTCATAGGGCTTCTTGCTTGTTTTTGCCTGAGGCTTGCAGAGTTATGAGTAAATATTTCATCAGTCAAACTAACAACCTAAACTAACCTTTCCTTTTTCTTTTTTTCCCCCGTTTTCATGAAAGATGGTTCACAGAAACCCCTACGTACTATTGTTGTCATGGAAACAGACCATCAGTAATTCAAAATTCAGAACCATAGATTCTGGACCGATTGTCAATATTTTGAATTTAATTTTCTGCCTCGTTTGTGATTTTGAATCATGTTAAATCAGTTATCCCTTTTACCCTTTTAAAATCAGCTTGTGTTCATCAGGGTTCTCCAGAGAAACAACCAATAGAATGTTTATATCTCTATCTATCTCCCTGTCTATCTGGAAAGAGAGTTTTTTAAAAAGGAACAGGATTATGCAGTTGTGGAGGCTGGCAAGTCCAAAATCTGAGGGTTGGCCAGCACATTGGAGAATGGAATTGTGCAGTTTGAATGTGAAGGCAGTCTGCTGGCAGAATTCCCTCTTCTTTTGGGGAGGACAAGGTTTTTTTTTTTTCCTACTAAGGCCTTCAACTGACTGGATGAGACCCACCCACAATATAGAAGGCAGTCTGACTTATATGTTAATCTCATCTAAAAATACACCTTCACAGAAACATCTAGAATAATGTTTGACTAAATATCTGGTACTAAATATCTGCCTAGCCAAGTTGACCCATAAATTAACCATCATACAACTCTTTACATGTGTTTTATTGTTTTCTGCAGCATACAGTTTTTAGCCCCCCTTGGCAATCTCCAAGGCTAAACTACCACATAAAGCCTTCAGTTCTCATCTCTTATCATAGTTCCAGCTGACTCTTGAATATCTCCCCCCTGCATTCTCTTCAGGCCCTTTTGTTCCAGCAGGTTTAAAGCAAAAGCTCATGATCTTTTCTCCCTTATATATCTTCTGTTTCCTTTTATTAATGATGACATTGTTCAATCTAGAAAGCTGGGAGTCATCTTTGAATTAATCCCCTTCATCCTTTCCTGTAATTAAATTCCACCTCACTCACTCAAGATAACATCCTAGGCAATGTAAACAAAATAGTGAGAAGGCAAACAATAAGCAAATAATTCCTCAAATAATTGTAATTGTGATAAATGCTATGATGAAAAAGCATAGGGTGCTAGAATATTGTATAACTGAGGGAACTCATGTAGTGTGAGAGGGTCAAGGAAGACTGATATCAGAAAGATACATATGAGTTAGTCAGGTGAAATTGGGGAGTAAGGAGATGAAGAGTATTCCAGGCAGAGGAAACAGCATGTGTAAAGACCCTGATGTAGGAAAAAAATGAGAAAGTATATGATGTCTCAGAGTACTAACTCTGAGTCAGGAACTTTTATTCTCACAATGACTCTATGATATAGGTATTATGATATAGATACTAATTTCGGTAAATTGTAGGGGTTCAATAAATGTTTGTTGCATAAATAAATAAATCTTTATTTTAAATGAGAAAAGTGAGACTCAGAAAGATTAAGTAAGGAGTTCAGGTTTAGTCAAGATAAAGTGGCAGAATGAGGATTCTGCTGTTTGCAGGAGACACAGAGAAGAGAACCACTGCCTCTAATCACTCCATTATTGCCCATCAGCAAGACTAAGAAACACCGTCAAACTTCTAAATTATTGGTAAATCCTGGTAAAGCAGTGTACAATATTCTGAATTTGCTAGACCAATTTTTTTCTAGTGTTTGGTTTGCATGATCTTGATAACTTTGGAATATATTCACATTAAATAATCCTAGAGATTGATTAAATGATTTGGTTTCTCTTCTGCTCTTTTTTTTAAATTTAATTTTATTTATACAGCAGGCTCTTACTCATTATCTATTTTATACATATTAGTGTATACATGTCAGTACCAATCTCCCAATTCATCCCACCACCACCCCCACCTCTACTTCCCCCCTTGGTGTCCATACTTTTGTTCTCTACATCTGTGTCTCTATTTCTGCCTTGCACACCAGTTCATCTGTATCTCTTCTGCTCTTAATCTCAGCATTAGTTTATTTCTTTCTTTACTAAAAGTAATAATGACTTTTTTAACCTACCAAAATATTTGCTTTAATCTCATAAAAATTAAGTGATTATGAATTCAGATTGGCTAGATTTCAGAATATTTAGTACATCTTTTTTTACTTGCAGTAATAAATAACACTTCTAATATAGAATACAGTATCTTGTAAAAATAGAATTAAATTTAAGAGAACTCCATTAACATCCCTTTTAATTTGCAGTTATAGGCTTCACCAAAGGAAGAATTAGAATTCTTATAAAGAGAATCACTTTGAAATTAAGAAATTTGTCATAGATTCCCAGCTTTAATATCACTGTGGTGGTAACAGAAAATTTGAAACAGATATGGAACATTCTCTGAACATGAAGATTCATTGCCAATAGGGATCAGAGCTGTTATCATTCTCTTGCCTGTGGCTACTTTTCAACTCATTACACTGAGGCTCTGGCCCCACCACTCCACTAAAATTGATTTTGTTCAGGGCCCCAGTGATGTCCAGGTTGCTGAATTCAGTAGAAACTTCTTAGTACCATTAGATACAGCAGACCTCTCTTCATTCTTTCTTAATTGTAAGGACATCAGCCACTTGTGGTTTTCCTTTTGGCTTCTCCTAGTGACTCTTTCACCATGTTCTTTGCTGGCGCTTCTCCTTACTTAACCTCCAGATGCTGGAAGGCAGGCATATTGGTTCCTCTTCTTGAGCACCATGTCCTTTCTAGGTGATCACATTCATCACCATTACTTTAAATATTATCTGTGTGTCAAAGGCTTCCAAAGTTATCTTTCTAGTCCAGGTATTTAGAGCTTCAGGATCATTTATTCAGTAGTCTCTTTGATATTTCCATTTGGATTTCTCTTCCATCTCAAATTTAAAATGTCTAAAAACTGAGCTGCTTATCACCCCTCACACCCAAACCTGCTCCTTTCATTGTCTTCCCAGTTCATTTAACACCTATCCAAAAAACTGTTTCATCTTTGATTTAGCTCTTTCCCTTCCAGCAAATCTCATTAATCTTACCTTCAAAATATATGAAATATTTTCACTTTTCTTCTTTTCACTGCTACCACTCTCATAAAGGCAACCATTGCCTTTTGCCTGAACTCCTTCAATAGCCTTGTAACTGGTCTCTTTGCTTTTACTCTTGCCTTTAGTCTGTTCTCAATACAAGGATTGTTTAGAAATATAGGTAATCATCTAATGCCACTGCTCAAAACTCTTTTCATTGTACTTAGAATGGAATCAAATGTTACCATGGCTTCCAAGGCTCTGTGCTATCTGGCCCTGTCTACTCCCCTTACCATATTGTAAATCTCTCCTTGCTCACTATACTCTAATGTTGCTGATTAGCCTTGTCAAGGTAATTTCTGCCTCGTTTCTGTTTCTCAGACATGTAAGGTCTTTCCAGCTTTTGGGTTTTGTTGTTATTGCCCTGACTAAAAAACTCTTTCCTCAATTATTTTTTGAGTTTTGTTTTTTCTTTTTTATAATGGCTGATCCTTTTTTATCCTTTAGGACATTTCATGAAAGTTTCCCTCTCAGGAAGATTATTTCCAGACTGCCCTACCTAAGTGCTTCTTCTAGTCCCAGTCATACTCCTATGTTGTTCTGTTTAGTCCCTGCCATCACTTACCCCAATTTGAAAGTATCTTGTTTGTTTATTGCCTTATTCCTAAAGCTAGATTGTAAGCAGTTTTTCTGTAAATTTTAAACTAATCTTAAATATATAGAGTTGTTTTTTTTTCTTTAAGGTGACTGAGCAGACAAAAAATACTTTAAAGTGAGTTGATGATCTGACAGGAAGCTTAGGAATTTGCAGAGGTCAAAAATGAAAGCAGGAATTCCTGAATTCATTGTGATTGCTACATTGGAAGAATGGTGTCTTTTCTTTTTTCTGAGAAATTATTTTTATGTTGGGATGAGCTGTTGAGGGTCTGTTTGCTCTGGGCCTCTTGTGCATCTGCTTGTCTTGCTGAGTCTTGCTAGGCCAAAATTGCAAGTCCTTGATTGAGCCACTTATCAGAACTTCTTTATGCCGAAGACAATCTTGAAAAGTGAGGTTCTTACACTACATCAGGTATCCCTCTGGACAAAGAAGTTGTGCTTACTTCTTGTTATAAAAGCAATGGATTCTCTAAGTTCAGGTTTCCTCTCCTGTAGCACATCCTCATATGTTTGCAGATTTCCTCTAGCTCTCCTCGTTGCTCTGTAGAATGTGGGAATCAGTGAACCAGTGCAAGTAGACTGATAATCCTTGTATTGTTCTTCTGCAATAAAGTCCTTTTCTGTGGCCCAGGAGTCTTGCGTCTTCTTTCCGCTTCTATGGAACTGTAGAAGGCTTGTACAGAGATTTTGGTGGGCATTCTCTTGGTTCTAGCCCTTCTCAAAACTGTTATATTTATTTAAGCAGCATAAAATCCCAAAAGAATGTCAATTTCCAATTCTTTCTTCTACTCCAAAACTGTGATTAAACATATATTGGCTTACTTATTATATTCTTCAGGTTTTTTAAACATCTCTTTTATTTCTTCCATCTCTTTGGTTCCCTGTGTCTCATTATCTCAGTTACTAATTCTCTTTTCAGTTGTTTTTATTATGCTTATTTAAATTGTCCATTGAGTGTTTGATATCAACAATTATGCTTTTTTCTAAAAATTTCATGTTTTTTAAAAAATCTGCCAGACAAAAAAAAGTCTCTTGTCTCTTATTCATGTTTTCAGTTTCATCTTTTACTTACTTTAAACATTTCAAAACACATTTAAAATTTTTGTTTTTGATAATTCCAATATCTGAATTCTTTGAAATTTCATAGTGTTTTCTTTGCTGTCTTTTCCTCCTGGTGCCTTATTTTCTCATGTGTTTGGTAATTTTGGAATGTAAGCACATGTTCCATTAGGCCTGCTTCAGTGACCTAGCTTGAGATCATACCTATAGAAAGGATTTGAATTTGCTTCAGCCAGGTACCCTGGAGGACCCCAATATGAGATCCTTTAAATTAATTACCATTAACTAAAGGTGAAACTCTTGCCAGAATTATCAAGGGTGACTTCCTTGCCTGCTGAGCCAGATCCTAGAATCCAAAGCCCAGGAGGAGACTGAAAAGTTTTCCTGTTACTTTTACCTGTAGGTAGATATTTTTCTAAGTTCATCATTTCATTGAGATTGTAGCTTTGAGGATCTCTACCTTACCCAAATTACTGTCTCTTTTTCACCTGTAGATTGTTGTACTACGATCTTCTTTCTTCTATTGTACACATAGAGCTTTCCTCCTTTTCCTATTTTTACAGTCCTAGCTTGGAAGTTTTACGTTCCATTTGCATTCTTTTGTTGTCACTGTTACCCTTAAATTTTATTATGCATACTTAACAATATTTTAGTCTTTCTATCCTCATTTAGAATAACACAAGCACATTATATCAGTATAACTGTAAATCTTCTCTTCCTATCTTCCATGTATTTTTATTTAGCATGTTAAGTGCTATCATTTTTCTTAAACTTGTAATTGCAATATAACATACATAGAGAAAAATAAACTTAATGTACTTGCTCAATGAAATTTTACAAAGATTTTACAAAGTGAACACAGCTGTGTATTCACTATTCAGATCAGAAATAGAGTATTTCTGAAAAAGAATATTTATAGCACTCCAGAGACCCTTGTATACCCTCTCAGTCATTACCTCTCTCACATGTAACCACAGTTTTGTCCATTGATTAATTTTGACTGAGTTATGGTTTTGAACTTTATATAAGTAGAATAAATAAAATATTACTTTTTTATGTTTGGCATCTTTCACTCAGTATTATTTATGAGGTTTATCCATAGTTTTGCATGTGGCAGTAGATTATTTTCATTGTTGTAAAGTATTACAATGTATGGATATATGTTTTTATTTATCCATTTTATTATTGAGGGGTATGTGTGATGTTTCCGGTTTTTAGCTGATACTAATAACACCTATGCTGATATGATACCAATGATTCTGTGAAAATGCTATGAAAATTTTTATATATGTCTTTGGTTGCATGTATGTGTGCATTTCTGTTGGGAGTAGAATTACTATAACATGAGAAAACACGTTCAACTTACCAGACATTGCCAAGCAGTCTACCAAAAGTGATTATTCCAATTTACACTCTTACATAAAGTGTTTGAGAATATCAGTTGCTCCACATCCTTGCCAATATTTGGTATTGCCAGTCTTTTTCATTTCAGCATGGTGTGTGGGTAGTTGTATTTTACTGTGCTCTTAATTTGCATGTCCCTGATGAATAATAATATTGAGCACCTTTTCAAATGTCTGTTGGCCATTTGTTTATCTGTTTTGTTTTGAAGTCCCCTTTAAAGTGCTTTGCCTCTTTTATTAAACATTTGTTTTGTTTTGTTTTTTAATTATTGATTTGTTGAAGTCCTACATATGCTCTGGATACAAGTCCATTTTCAGATAAATATATTGCAAATAGATTCTCCTTGACTCTTCATTCTCTTAATGGTATCTTTTCACAACAGAAGTTCTTAATTTAATGTAGTCCAGTTTATCATTTTGTCTTGTTTACAAAATCTTGGCCTACACCAAAATTTTTATCTTCTAGAGGCTGCATTGTTTTAACTTTCACATTCAGATCTACAATCTACCTGGAAGTGATTTTATTATGCATGGTATATTACATGGGTCACTTTATTTTTCTGTTATGGATATGTAATTAATCTAATTTTTTTAAAAAGATCGTCCTATTCTTCACTGTACTGCAATGCCATCTTTTCCATAAATCAAGAGCCTATATAAATGTAGGTCTGTCTCAGGACTATTTCTTCTGTTCCATTGGTCTTCTTGTTTATCCTTGTACCAATACCACAGTGCCTTAATTACTATAGCTTTAAAGCAAGTCTTGATAACCAAGTTAATCCTCCAAGTTTGTTCTATGTATTATTTAAGATTGTCTGGTTATACTTACCTCTTTGCTTTCCACCTAAAGTTTGAATTGTCGTGCTGATTAAAAAAAAAGTCATGCCAATATTTTGATTGGTATCTCATTAAATTTATAGGTCATTTTGGGAAGGCTTAAAATCTTTACAAAATTGAGTTTTACAATTTATGAACATGACATATTCCTTAATTAATTTAGGCCTTTATTTTCTCTTGATAATGTTTCATGTTTCTTTGCATTGTACTACCCTCACCTTTTGTGCTATTGTCATGCCACCTTGTTTTTAACCTCTCCCCAATTAATAATTTTTATACTTTTTATATAAATATTTAGATCTACTAATCTACTTTGTAATTTATTTACTTACCACTGATTTTTGTATTCAACTCTTTCCATCGGGGATTAATTTCCTTCCTGTTGAGTATTGTCTTTCAGTGTTAATTTGAGAATGTGTTCATGATGTGTAAACTTTCTCAGTCCATGTTTGTCAAAAACAGTTTTTATTTTGGCTGTTTCATGAATTTCTTTTTTAACTAGATTTATAATTCTAGGTTTGATAGTTATTTTTCCTCTGTACTTTGAACACCTATTTCTACTGTCTTCTAATTTCTTTTGATACTAATGCAATGTCTTCTGTCAGTTAAGAGCTCTGTTAGAAGGAATCTGTCTTTTTCCTGCAGATGGACTCTTTTACAGTATCCCCTTGTAATTGATACTCTTCAGATACTTTATGTTCTTAAGGTTCCATCAAATTCACTTTGCATTTTGTTTTCATCAGTCCTGCTAAGTATGTGGTGGTTTTCTTCAATCTGAGAATGTTTTAAAATTTTAAAAATTTCATTTTGTTAAACCTTAATCTAGTATCCCTGTAAACAATGACTCTCCTTAATTATCTGTTCTTTCATTTCAGAATCCTTGTTTGAACCAATTGTTTCCTCTTAATTCATGCTGCATGGCTTCCAACCTATCTTTCCTATTTTATATCTCTTTAAATTATTGTGTGGCATTCCAGATAACGTCCTCAGATATAACTTCTACTTACCTTACTTCTGCTTTAGCTGTCTATTCTAGTCACTAACGTAACCATTGAATTCATCCAGTAGGTTTTTAAAAAAAAATTTAAGTAACTATATATGCAATTTTTGCAATCTCTATCTGGCTATTTTTCAGATGAGTCTGCTGTTTTCATGTAACTGTAATTGCTTTACAGTTTTTGTTCTTTCTTTCATCTTTTTGAAATTTATATGTGCTAATTAAAATTAACCTTTCAGATTATATTATTTTGTTTATTTCTTGAGGTTAGAATTTTTCTATTTGTATTGTTTTCTATCTCTTCCTCTTTGTAGTATTCATATTACTTATACTTTGTGACTTTGAGCTCATTTTTAGCGGTGGTTAATTTTAGTGGAGGACCTGTTGCATCCTGGACTACAGAAGCATGAGTCTCTTGGTGTTTCATTAAGTTCTCTGCTGGAGATTTTAATAAATGTTTACTCCTTTTCTTTGGTTTTCAGCAGCAGGCAAGCATCAACGTTTTGACCTGTTTAGCTTAGAATTTCAGTTTCTTGGAAAAACTGTGTTTTCACTCATGTTGGGAACGGATAGCAAGCTTTAATCATGTTCAAAGAACCAGGGAACAGAATTTTTCTAGTTTCTATGCATGGTCAGGGTTGCCCTTTATGGATCTTAGCTTTATATATGGGCTTAAAGTTCACCTCTCTGCTTTATACTGTCTTGAGACCTCTGTTGCATTTATGTGCAAGAATTAAATTTTCAGCCCCTGCCACTATGATCCTAATGAACCATTTGACTTTTGCTCCAAATTATTGTTGTGAATAGATTTTGTTTCTGGAACATGGAATTTTCTCTCCCTTCCTTTCTTCTTTCATTCATTCAAATTTGACCATATATTAAAAATATTTTGAATACAATTTATTTACATTTTTATATATTTGGAGCATGGCAGATCAAACATATTGATCAGATGTCTTAGCCAAGACTCTTCATATGTAGGAAACTATGTGTTGCAGTAGATAACATCCTGTCCCTATAATGTATATAATAAAGAAGTATATTTCTTGTTCTTAAGTTATATCATTATTTTATTAACTTTTTTATATACTTATAAATTTATTGAGAGGTCACTTGTGTTAGACACTGTGCTATATACATTTCACATGAATTATGCTCACTCTCATAGAGCTTATTGTCTAGTTGGGGAGAAATACATAAATAAATATTCTTACACATAAATGACTATTACAGAATGTTTTGAGGGACTGATTTTACATTGGAGAGATTTATAGGAAAGCCCTCCCTCAGAAAGTAATATTTAAGCTGGTGAGAAGGAACTCATCAGCTTAAGGGGGAAGAAAGAACATCCCAGACAGAAAGAACAGCGTATGTAAAGATAGGAGAAAACTTGATACCTCTGAAGAACTGAAATAAGACCAATGTTATTGGAGTGTCCTGGGAAAGGGGAGACTACCCAAAGGTGAAACTGTAGAAAAAATTTGGGATCAGGGCATCCAGGGCCTTGTCAACTTTGTAAGGAATATGGATTTTGTTCTGAATGCAATGGAAAACATTTGAAGGATTTTACGTAAGTGGTGATGTGACCTTATAAAATATCACTTTGATGTTTGTAATAGATTTGAAGGAAACAAAATTAGAAGAAAAAAGTTATTATAGGAGCCTAGATACAAGATACAATAGTGACTTGAACTAGAATGGTGGGGAAGATGGGCAGAAGTGGAAAGTGGAGAATGGCATATTAAACAATATAAGGAATTCTATAAGTGATAAGAATAATGACATCTAAGTATACAACTCTTTGAGGCTTGATCTAGGGGTCAATTTTAGCATATATATTTAGGGGTTCTTAGCCTGGGAACTATATGAACTTCAAAGGGCCTTCAAGACTTTTGAAATTTAATGTAAATTTTCTGTCTATAGATGTACGTGTGAAGTTTTCTAGGGAGATGGTCCACATATCTTACTAAATTCTCAAAGTATCTGTGTCCAAAATACCAAAAACTCCTGATATAGGGGAATTATTTATAAATATTGTTTTTCTAAAGTAGGCTTTTGATTAGAATTTTCTAATAAGACATAATTGTACCCCTTGGCAAGAACCTAGAAAGAATGTCCCATGTAGGTATGATATTAAAAATATTTAACAACCAGTTGGCATATACCAATCTGAAGATGGCACAAACCAAATGGATGCTGGCCACGATAAATGACTTTCATTACTGTGCATTGAAGCCCAGATTCTACATTGTTAATTAAGGGAAAGGTTTGTTTGTAATCAACCATGAAGAGTATAGCACTAAAATCCATTTATGAAAATTGAGAGAGGATGCCTACATATAGAGTAAAAATAAACCCATCACCCTTTATGGTAGTGGGTCATGGTTCCATATTAAGTAGCTTATTTTCTAAAACAATTTTGAATTATAGAACATGAAAACTGTTTAAAAATATTGTAGCTAGTAAGAAGGTATGCCATTATTTTTTCTTTGAGCTTCAGATTCTATAAGATTCATCCAACAGAATAGAAATTAGACTAATATTCAAGTAACTGAAATATTTTAAAATAATGGAAAATAATTTTTTAAACTGATTGACAACAGTAGTTGTTTCTAAGCTTTGTTCCATGGAGATATGAAGTAAATGACAATTAGAGCACATGAAAAAAAAAGTGTTGTTATGCTGGATATAATTTTTCTTCATCAGTTCTAGACTCTTCCATTACCTTGAGCAGTGTTAAGGTCTTAAGTCATGAAAGTAATACACAGAGTTTTATTTTACAACCCAAGCAAATTGAAAAAAATACCTAGCAGAGAAACTAAAACCAGGCAGATGTTTTAAGACTCAAGATTTTGGACTAATGGAAGGAAAGACTACCCCGTATTCCTAAAAAGCCTGAATGATAGACTATTTGTGAAGACATGCAGTCTTGTTTTTCTTAAGAACACACGGTTATTTAAACAAGTTGTTCTCAAACCATTCCAAGCAGAGCTCCTATGGGTCTTCTTTTAAAGAATTAATGAGAGTGACTTGTAATTAAGAACATCCATTTATGTAAACATTTGTTAAAAATCTATAAAAAATGATTCTTAGCCTATTTAGAAACCCAATATCATCTCCTATAATTTTGTCTACACTGTTAATTTGATGAACAATAGCTTTTTCATAGTACATACTCCAGGTTTAATTATTATAAATCTTAAATTTGTGTAGTCCAAATTAATGAGGTTTGACTTATTTTAAAATAATGCTTTTGGACTTCCCTGGTGGCTCAGTGGTTAAGAATCCGCCTGCCAGTGCAGGGGACACGGGTTCGAGCCCCGGTCCGGGATGATCCCACATGCCGCAGAGCAACTAAGCCCGTGCGCCACAACTACTGAGCCTGTGCTCTAGAGCCTGCGAGCCACAACTACTGAGCCTATGCACCACAACTACTGAAGCCCACTCACCTAGAACCCGTGCTCTGCAACAAGAGAAGCCACCGTAATGAGAAGACTGCGTACCACAACGAAGAGTAGCCCCCACTCGCCACAACTAGAGAAAGCCTGAGCACAGCAACGAAGACCCAGTGCAAACAAAAAAAAAACAACAGCAACAAAAAAAAAAGAAAACACAACATTGTAAGTCAGCTATATTTCAATAAAAGTTATTTAAAACTTTAAAAAAAATGCATGCTTTTTAAATGTAAACAATCTCTGTCTACAAAAATTGATGAAACATAGATCTACAGAAATTCTAAACATATTTTTGACGTTATACTTATTATTGTTTAAAACTGACTTGGCTGGGATAGAGTTGAGTTAGATATACCAGCCAGGTGGACTTAGAAACACCTTTCCTTCCAAGTATATCTTTATATTCATTCATTCAATACATATTAATGATGTCCCTTCATACATTTGTAGTACAGTTAGTTCCTTTTGTCACATTCTACACTCCATTCTGAGATCCTCAGACCTCCTAAATGTTTCGTTATTTTTAATTAGCATACATTAAGGTGTTGCAAAGTTTTATGGGTTTTGACAAATACATAGTGTCATATATTCATCACAATAATGTCATACAAAATAGCTAAAAGTCCCCTGAGCTTCATCTCTTTTGAACTACAGAGTACAGGCTTTAAGTAATCATCTTACTCATTTGTATTTGTGTTTAAAAGCTACCTTTTTTTACAACTAACATTTAATGAGCGCTACAACATGTTAGGTGCCATTTGCAAGGATTAACTTTTTTTTTTGCCACACTGTGGCTTGAGGGATCTTAATTCCTTGACCAGGGATTGAACCCATGCCCCGTGCAGTCCTGCGATGGAAGTGCGGAGTCCTAACAACTGGACCACCAGGGAATCCCCAAAAGTTACTTTAATAAGAATATAAAGAGGAGGAGTATGATTACGACTGTTCTAGTTATATAGTGCTGCTTAACAAATCACCTAAAACTCAGTCATGTAAAAGAGCAATCATTCTTCTCTTCCCTTCTTTTACCTTCCCTTCCTTTACCTTCCCTTCCTTTACCTTCCCTTCCCTTCCCTTCCCTTCCTTTCCCTTCCCTTCCCTTCCCCTACCCCTGGGCCCCTCCCCTCTTTCTCTTTCTTATTACAAACTTCCAATTCATGCAAGGCTTACTGAAGAAGGCTTATCTTGATTCCTCTACTATGTGATCCAATTTTATTTCTTTGGTGACTGGTCTACTTATATAAAGATGTTATGTAATGAACATTTGGAGCGGTATGTTCAGTGCAACAAGTATTTGTCAAGTACTCATTATGCATAAGGCATTCTGCTAAGCAAGATGATGAATACAAAGATTCAAAAAGAAGATGTGATTCCTGCCCCTAAGGAATTTGTAGGACATATTCATTTTAATGGAGATTTAGGTTTAACAAATCTTTGCTTTAACAAAGACCAAAATAGCAGTGGATTCAATAAAATAAAGTAGTATTTATTTTTCAGATTATAATATAAGTGATTCAGGGTTAATATGGTGGATCCATGATGTCAAAGACCCAGGTGTCTTCTAGTTGTCTATCTAGTTGCTTCACCATTTCTAGGACTAGAGTGTTTCACAAACACCACCACATCCTGGGTAATAGAATGCTGGAAGAAGGGACAGAAAGACTAATACATCACTCTTTTTAAGGCAGTGATGTGGAAATTGCTCATATTACTTCTGCTTGCCTCCCCTCGATGAGATTTTTATCATATGAACACACCTACATTCAAGGGAGGATGGAAGATTATCTAGGAAGCCGGTTCAAAGATTATGTTACTGAATGTAGATGGGGAGAATATTTCCACAAAGAAAATACAAATCATTTTGAAAAATGTGTATGATATAAGGAAGAATGATATAGACATTGTTCGACTGATATAAACAATGCAGTTTGGAAATTCAGAGGAGATAGAGATTAATTCTGGATTAATAAACAGGGAATTGGAGATACACTAGTGTGAACATTCAATTAGCCATAAGAATACGAAAGACAATTCTCATCAGAGTCTGAAAGATATAAAGTTGAATTTTGGGTGAGCAGAAACTCTAGTCTAGTCTAAGTCATGCTTCAGTAAAAGTATCAATAGCTGAAAATAAAGCTAGAATGGAGACAGTAACCAGTTGAAGAGGACCTTTAATCTTAGGATATATTCTGGAATGAGGTTTGTGGATGGACACTGCTTAAATGTATAGCACATTATAGATTATTAATAAATACATTTTAATAAATGTCAGATATCCTTTCCTTTAATTCTACATTATTGAATGTGTTATTTTTAAAGGAAGTGACATATAACCTTACTTTGGAGAAGTTGCTTCAATAGTGGGTGTCAGTCCCCCATGGCCAGTGGGTCTTTCCCAGCGCAAATGAAGGGCAGTTGGCCTATGCGCCCCCCTCTCATGCTGTAGTGGAAGGAGCATGTGTGCTCTCCACAGAGTACAGATATAACAGTGGGGTTGGCCAGGTGCTTACGCAGAAGAAAAGAGCATATATTGGGCTTGTAACAGGGAAAGATATTCTTACACAGGTGATAAGCCCAGCACAGACTGTGAGGCTCTTCATCTCTTGGTAAGGAAGTGTTCCAGGCCCAAGGCCCATTCTTAAGTGACTGATTGGGGGTAAAAAGACTCCATGCATCTTTCCCAACACTACTTCCTACCATAATTTTAGAAAAGGTATAAAGAAGCTGATAAAAGATAAATTACCTAGAGGTACTCTCTTTCTTTAAAATAATTGCTTGGAAAAATGTCAGTAGATAATACTGCAACATAGATGTTGCAGAAATGGCATGTTCTTTTATATGTGGAAATTATAAATAATTAATAAACATTATGTCATTTAATCTTCTTGATTCTAATAGTAAAGTACAAGCTTGATTTAAGTACTATGGCATTGAAAAATTATTTTTATAGCATGGTATGATTCACTGAGTTTTTCTTTTTGGTACTGCATTGATTTCTGCTTTTATCTTTATTAATTTCTTTCCTTGTACTTATTTTGAATTTATTTTGTCCTTCCTTCTCAAGGTGAAAACCTAGATTAGTTATTTGGGCTATCTGTTGTTTTTTAATGTAAAAATATGTTACTATAAATTTAATGCTTTTATGGCAGCCCACAAATTTTGTTATATTGGGTTTCTATTTTCATTATATTCAGAACATTTTTCTCATTTCCCTTGTGATTATCTCTTTGACACATGGATTATTTACAGGTGTGTTATTTAATTTCTGAATATTCGTTTTTTTCACATTATTTGTAGTTTAATTCCATTGTGGTCTGTAAATATATCTTGTATGATTTCAATTCTTTTCAATTTGTTGAGGTTCATTTCCTAGCCCAAAACATTGTCTGTCTTGGTGAACATTCCATTGTATTTGAAAACAGTGCACATTCTGCTCTGATTGGGAGAGTGCCCTATAAATATCAGCTAGGTTAACTTGGTTGATAGTGTTCTTCAGGTCTCCTATATCTTTATGAATTTCTTTCTACTTTTTCTGCCTTTTACTGAGAGAAGAGTGTTGAAGTTTCCAGCTATAACAATGGATTTGTCTATTTTTCCTTGGTTCTATCAGTTATTCTTTGATGTGTTATAAAATTTTGTTTTTAGGTACATAAACATTTAAGATTGTTATGATCTATATAATGGTAGTGAATCTATATAATTCACCAATTCTTGATGAATTGATTTTCTTCTAATTATGTAAGTCCTGGTACTATTCCTTGTTTTGAAGTCTATTTTTATTTGACACTAATACAGTCACTTCAGTTTTCTTCTGCATAGTGCTTGCATGACATATCTTTTCTATCCTTTTACTTTTAACCACTATGTGTGTTTATGTTTAAATTGTTTCATAATTTCTTTATTTGGTTCTTATCGCATTGTCCAATCTGACAGTTTCTGCCTTTTGATTGGAATTATCAGATCATTTAAATGTAGTGCAGTTATTGTTACTTACGTTGTTTTAAAAGATTTATACCCACCATCTAGTTGTTTTCTATTTGTCTCATCTGTTCTTTGCTTTTTTTTAATTGAGTATTTTTATGATTCTCTTCTGTTTCTACTATTGGTTTATTAGGTAATACACTTAAAAACATTTTTTAGTGAATGCTCTAGGATTTGCAGTATACATTTGTCACATATCACAACCTCCAAATATTACTATATCACTTCATGTAAAGTTTAAGCAGCTTGTAACACTACCATTATATCTACCCCCTCTCATTTTTTATGCTATGGTTGTCACACATTTTACTTCTGCATATCTTATAACCCCACAATCATGTTACTATTTTTGCTTTAGACAGTTAATTTATCTTTAAAGTGATCAAAAATAAGAAAAAAAATCTTCTGTGATTATATATATTTTACTATTTGCGATCTTCTCATTTCTTTGTGTATGGCCACATTTGCTTCTGGTATCACATTTCTTTGGCTTGAAGAACTTCCTTTAACATTTCTTGCTGTAGGTGTTTTATTGCCAATGAATTCATCTTTATTTTATCTGAAAAAAATAAAAAGACCACTTTACTATCAGTTTTGAAGAATACTTAGAATCAATAGATTTTTCTGTTTCAGTGCTTTAAAGATATGCTGTTGTATTCTGACTTGTTTAAGTCTGTGGTAAACCTTATCTTTGTTTTCCTCTATGAAATGTTTCATTTTTCTTAGCCTGCCTTCAAGATTTTCTCTTCATCTTTCAGCAGTTTGACTAGGTATGTTCAGTTTTGTTTTGTTTTGTATTTGGAATATATATTAGATTGATGTTTTCCAACAGCTCTAAATTCTTTATTCTGTGTTTTCCAGTCTTTTTTTCTCTTTTTATTTTAGTTTGGATGATTTATTTTGCTCTGTCTTCAGGTTTACTGATTCTTTCCTTAGCTGTTTCTGCTCAGGTAATGAGTACATCAAAGGAATTTGTCATCTCTGTTACCATGTTTATTTTTATTATTTTTAGCATTTCCATTAGACTCTCATAGTTTCCATCTCTGTGATGAAATCCCCTATCTGTTCATACATATTGTCTATTTTTTCCTCTGGATCATTTAACATGACTATTATAGTCATTTTTAAGTCCTTATCTGATAGCATAGACTTATAGGTCAACTCTAAGTATGAATCTGTTGATTGCTTTATCACTTCACAATGGGTCATTGTTCTTTTTTTTTAATTGTCTCATAATTTTTTTTTTTTTTTTTTTTTAAACATCTTTATTGGGGTATAATTGCTTTACAATGGTGTGTTAGTTTCTGCTTTATAACAAAGTGAATCAGCTATACATACACACATGTTCCCATATGTCTTCCCTCTTGCGTCTCCCTCCCTCCCACTCTCCCCATCCCACCCTTCCAGGCTGTCACAAAGCACCGAGCTAATATCCCTGTGCCTTGCGGCTGCTTCCCCCCAGCTATCTACCTTACTACGTTTGTTAGTGTGTATATGTCCATGACTCTCTCTCGCCCTGTCAAAACTCACCCCTCCCCCTCCCCATACCCTCAAGTCCGTTCTCCAGTAGGTCTGCGTCTTTATTCCTATCTTACCCCTAGGTTCTTCATGACATTTTTTTCCCTTAAATTCCATATATATGTGTTAGCATACGGTATTTGTCTTTTTCTTTCTGACTTACTTCACTCTGTATGACAGACTCTAGGTCTATCCATCTCATTACAAATAGCTCAATTTCATTTCTTTTTAAGGCTGAGTAATATTCCATTGTGTATATGTGCCACATCTTCTTTATCCATTCATCCGATGATGGGCGCTTAGGTTGTTTCCATGTCCTGGCTATTGTAAATAGAGCTGCAATGAACATTTTGGTACATGACTCTTTTTGAATTTTGGTTTTCTCAGGGTATATGCCAAGTAGTGGGATTGCTGGGTCATATGGTAATTCTATCTGTAGTTTTTTAAGGAACCTCCATACTGTTCTCCACAGTGGCTGAACCAATTCACATTCCCACCAGCAGTGCAAGAGTGTCCCCTTTTCTCCACACCCTCTCCAGCATTTATTGTTTCTAGATTTTTTGATGATGGCCATTCTGACTGGTGTGAGATGATATCTCATTGTAGTTTTGATTTGCATTTCTCTAATGATTAATGATGTTGAGCATTCTTTCATGTGTTTGTTGGCATTCTGTATATCTTCTTTGGAGAAATGTCTATTTAGGTCTTCTGCCCATTTTTGGATGGGGTTGTTTGTTTTTTTGTTATTGAGCTGCATGAGCTGCTTGTAAATTTTGGAGATTAATCCTTTGTCAGTTGCTTCATTTGCAAATGTTTTCTCCCATTCTGAGGGTTGTCTTTTGGTCTTGGTTATGGTTTCCTTTGCTGTGCAAAAGCTTTGAAGTTTCATTAGGTCCCATTTGTTTATTTTTGTTTTTATTTCCATTACTCTAGGAGGTGGGTCAGAAAGGATCTTGCTGTGATTTATGTCATAGAGTGTTCTTCCTATGTTTTCTTCTAAGAGTTTGATAGTTTCTGGCCTTACATTTAGGTCTTTAATCCATTTTGAGCTTATTTTTGTGTATGGTGTTAGGGAGTGATCTAATCTCATACTTTTACATGTACCTGTCCAGTTTTCCCAGCACCATTTATTGAAGAGGCTGTCCTTTCTCCACTGTACATTCCTGCCTCCTTTATCAAAGATAAGGTGTCCATATGTGCGTGGGTTTATCTCTGGGCTTTCTATCCTGTTCCACTGATCTATCTTTCTGTTTTTGTGCCAGTACCATACTGTCTTGATTACTGTTGCTTTGTAATATAGTCTGAAGTCAGGGAGCCTTATTCCTCCAGCTCCTTTTTTCGTTCTCAAGATTGCTTTGGCTATTCGGGGTCTTTTGTGTTTCCATACAAATTGCGAAATTTTTTGTTCTAGTTCTGTGAAAAATGCCAGTGGTAGTTTGATAGGGATTGCATTGAATCTGTAGATTGCTTTGGGTAGTAGAGTCATTTTCACAATGTTGATTCTTCCCATCCAAGAACATGGTATATCTCTCCATCTATTTGTATCATCTTTAATTTCTTTCATCAGTGTCTTATAATTTTCTGCATACAGGTCTTTCGTATCCTTAGGTAGGTTTATTCCTAGATATTTTATTCTTTTTGTTGCAATGGTAAATGGGAGTGTTTTCTTGATTTCACTTTCAGATTTTTCATCATTAGTATATAGGAATGCCAGAGATTTCTGTGCATTAATTTTGTATCCTGCTACTTTACCAAATTCATTGATTAGCTCTAGTAGTTTTCTGGTAGCATCTTTAGGATTCTCTATGTATAGTATCATGTCATCTGCAAACAGTGACAACTTTACTTCTTCTTTTCCGATTTGGATTCCTTTTATTTCCTTTTCTTCTCTGATTGCTGTGGCTAAAACTTCCAAAACTATGTTGAATAAGAGTGGTGAGAGTGGGCAACCTTGTCTTGTTCCTGATCTTAGTGGAAATGCTTTCAGTTTTTCACCATTGAGGATGATGTTTGCTGTGGGCTTGTCATATATGGCTTTTATTATGTTTAGGAAAGTTCCCTCTATGCCTACTTTCTGGAGGGTTTTTATCATAAATGGGTGTTGAATTTTGTCGAAAGCTTTCTCTGCATCTATTGAGATGATCATATGGTTTTTCTCCTTCAATTTGTTAATATGGTTTATCACATTGATAGATTTGCGTATATTGAAGAATCCTTGCATTCCTGGAATAAACCCCACTTGATCATGGTGTATGATCCTTTTAATGTGCTGTTGGATTCTGTTTGCTAGTATTTTGTTGAGGATTTTTGCATCTATGTTCATCAGTGATATTGGCCTGTAGTTTTCTTTCTTTGTGACATCCTTGTCTGGTTTTGGTATCAAGGTGATGGTGGCTTCGTAGAAGGAATTTGGGAGTGTTCCTCCCTCTGCTATATTTTGGAAGAGTTTGAGAAGGATAGGTGTTAGCTCTTCTCTAAACGTTTGATAGAATTCACCTGTGAAGCCATCTGGTCCTGGGCTTTTGTTTGTTGGAAGGTTTTTAATCACAGTTTCAATTTCAGTGCTTGTGATTGGTCTGTTCATATTTTCTATTTCTTCCTGATTCAGTCTTGGCAGGTTGTGCATTTCTAAGAATTTGTCCATTTCTTCCAGATTGTCCATTTTATTGGCATAGAGTTGCTTGTAGTAATCTCTCATGATTTTTTTTATTTCTGCAGTGTCAGTTGTTACTTCTCCTTTTTCATTTCTAATTCTATTGATTTGAGTCTTCTCCCTTTTTTTCTTGATGAGTCTGGCTAGTGGTTTATCTATTTTGTTTATCTTCTCAAAGAACCAGCTTTTAGTTTTATTGATCTTTGCTATTGTTTCCTTCATTTCTTTTTCATTTATTTCTGATCTGATTTTTATGATTTCTTTCCTTCTGCTAGCTTTGGGGTTTTTTTGTTCTTCTTTCTCTAATTGCTTGAGGTGCAAGGTTAGGCTGTTTATTCGAGATGTTTCCTGCTTCTTAAGGTGGGCTTGTATTGCTATAAACTTCCCCCTTAGAACTGCTTTTGCTGCATCCCATAGGTTTTGGGTCGTTGTGTCTCCATTGTCATTTGTTTCTAGGTATTTTTTGATTTCCTCTTTGATTTCTTCAGTGATCACTTCATTATTAAGTAGTGTATTGTTTAGCCTCCATGTGTTTGTATTTTTTAAAGATCTTTTCCTGTAATTGATATCTAGTCTCATGGCGTTGTGGTCGGAAAAGATACTTGATACAATTTCAGTTTTCTTAAATTTACCAAGGCTTGATTTGTGACCCAAGATATGATCTATCCTGGAGAATGTTCCATGAGCACTTGAGAAAAATGTGTATTCTGTTGTTTTTGGATGGAGTGTCCTATAAATATCAATTAAGTCCATCTTGTTTAATGTATCATTTAAAGCTTGTGTTTCCTTATTTATTTTCATTTTGGATGATCTGTCCATGGGTGAAAGTGGGGTGTTAAAGTCCCCTACTATGAATGTGTTACTGTTGATCTCCCCTTTTATGGTTGTTAGTATTTGCCTTATGTATTGAGGTGCTCCTATGTTGGGTGCATAAATATTTACAATTGTTATATCTTCTTCTTGGATCGATCCCTTGATCATTATGTAGTGTCCTTCTTTGTCCCTTTTAATAGTCCTTATTTTAAAGTCTATTTTGTCTGATATGAGAATTGCTACTCCAGCTTTCTTTTGGTTTCCATTTGCATGGAATATCTTTTTCCATCCCCTTACTTTCAGTCTGTATGTGTCTCTAGTTCTGAAGTGGGTCTCTTGTAGACAGCATATATAAGGGTCTTGTTTTTGTATCCATTCAGCCAATCTGTGTCTTTTGGTGGGAGCATTTAGTCCATTTACATTTAAGGTAATTATCGATATGTATGTTCCTATTTCCATTTTACATATTGTTTTGGGTTCGCTACTATAGGTCATTTCCTTCTCTTGTGTTTCGTGTCTAGAGAAGTTCCTTTAGCATTTGTTGTAAAGCTGGTTTGGTGGTGCTGAACTCTCTCAGCTTTTGCTTGTCTGTAAAGGTTTTAATTTCTCCATCAAATGTGAATGAGATCCTTGCTGGGTAGAGTAGTCTTGGTTGCAGGCTATTCTCCTTCAGCACTTTCAGTATGTCCTGCCACTCCCTTCTGGCTTGTAGGGTTTCTGCTGAGAGATCAGCTGTTAACCTTATGGGGATTCCCTTGTGTGTTATTTGTTGTTTTTCCCTTGCTGCTTTTAATATGCTTTCTTTGTATTTAATTTTTGACAGTTTGATTAATATGTGTCTTGGCGTGTTTCTCCTTGTATTTATCCTGTATGGGACCCTCTGTGCTTCCTGGACTTGATTAACTATTTCCTTTCCCATATTAGGGAAGTTTTCAACTATAATCTCTTCAAATATTTTCTCAGTCCCTTTCTTTCTTTCTTCTTCTTCTGGAACCCCTATAATTCGAATGTTGGTGCGTTTCATGTTGTCCCAGAGGTCTCTGAGACTGTCCTCAGTTCTTTTCATTCTTTTTTCTTTATTCTGCTCTGCAGTAGTTATTTCCACTACTTTATCTTCCAGGTCACTTATCCGTTCTTCTGCCTCAGTTATTCTGCTATTGATCCTATCTAGAGTGATTTTAATTTCATTTATTGCATTGTTCATCGTTGCTTGTTTCATCTTTAGTTCTTGTAGGTCCTTGTTAACTGTTTCTTGCATTTTGTCCATTCTACTTCCAAGATTTCGGATCATCCTTACTATCATTATTCTGAATTCTTTTTCAGGTAGATTGCCTATTTCCTCTTCATTTGTTAGGTCTGGTGGGTTTTTATCTTGCTCCTTCATCTGCTGTGTGTTTTTCTGTCTTCTCATTTTGCTTATCTTACTGTGTTTGGGGTCTCCTTTTTGCAGGCTGCAGGTTCGTAGTTCCCGTTGTTTTTGATGTCTGTCTCCAGTGGCTAAGGTTGTTTCAGTGGGTTGTGTAGGCTTCCTGGTGGAGGGGACTAGTGCCTGTGTTGTGCTGGATGAGGCTGGATCTTGTCTCTCTAGTGGGCAGGTTCACGTCTGGTGGTGTGTTTTGGGGTGTCTGTGGCCTTATTATGATTTTAGGCAGCCTCTCTGCTAATGGGTGGGGTTGTGTTCCTGTTTTGCTAGTTGTTTGGCATAGGTTGTCCAGCACTGTGGCTTGCTGGTCGTTGAGTGAAGCTGGGTGCTGGTGTTAAGATGGAGGTCTCTGGGATATTTCCACCGTTTAATATTATGTGGAGCTGGGAGGTCTCTTGTTGACCAGTGTCCTGAAGTTGGCTCTCCTACCTCAGAGGCAGAGCCCTGACTCCTGGCTGGAGCACCAAGAGCCTTTCATCCACACAGTAATTATTCTTTCCAGTGGTGGACCAACAGTGGGGCAGGGAGAGTGGTTTGTCTAAGCTAAAATGCAGCTGGAGGAGGTCATGGAGAGGACATAAGGGCTGGGTGCACGGAGAAGCGGGCCCAGGCAATTCCACGACTCGACCATCGGGCTAGCCGAAGCGCCTTCCATAATTTTTTATTGAATTCTGTCCTAATTTATAGAATAATAGAGACTGAGGTTAATTAGCAGTGTTTATTCTAGAAATTCCTCTTCTTCAGTATGTATTCAGTACGTTCGCTATGCATCAGATCATTAGTATGCATCAGTCTAGTCAGGAACTGAGCATGGTTTAGGATTTGTTGTTGTTATGATTACCTTCAGGGCAACAGGGGCTTCAAATTTATCCAGTGGTTGGAAGGAGTTACCTTGTCTTTTTCTCAGCATTCTTGCTGTACTTCAGCTTTAGAAATTTCTGCACACCTGAACAACAGAGTGGAGCCTTTGTCTATGCTCTTGCCCCTTCTCTAGTGTTAGGCTGCTGTTGCTTGTTGCTTGGTGTTAGTCTCATGTTAAGGATCAGGAGGGGTTTCTTCTTTTACTTCTTTTGTGTGTGTCCATCTTCAGTATTTGGCAGGCTCTGTGTCCCTGGGCCTCAAAGGTGGACCTTTGCTTTCATTCCTTCTCTTCCTTCCCATGATAGCCAGACTCTGAGTTGTAGCTGTGGTTGGTCTAGGGCAGAGATAATTTCTTGCCCCTTATTTAATGCTAGCTAATCTCTGCTTGCTATTGGTATTGAATCCTGGGTTCAGGAGGCTTTTCTGCACTTGCCTCATGAGTGTAAGGCTTTTGCTTATATACCTCTCGCAGCAGCAAAGTATTTTTGCCTGTGTCCTGTGACTGGGGAGTATTTCTATCCCAACCCTAATGGGTTTTCATTCTACCCCTGTACCAAAATAATGGATTTTTTACCTACATCTCAGGGAATGCGAGAGTTTGCTGCTCTTCTCCCAGTAGCTTAAAACTTTTGTTCATAGAAAGAAGGGTATAGGGAAATAGAAGAGACTTTGTGCAATAGCAGGTTATATCCTGAATGCCTGTGCCAAGTGGGGAGAACTCTCTCCAGTCTCCCTCCCTGTACCAGACTTTCTCAGGATCACTAGGGGAAAGCCACAGAAAAGAGCTTGCAAGTGAATTCAAACTCCTCTTGTTTCTGGCTTCCCAGATATGACAACTGACAGGTTCCCCATAGTTGTCCTTTAAAATTTTGTTAAAATTTTAGTTTATTTATTTTTATCTGCTTGTTTGATGACCGCCTCCTTCTCCTTTGTTCTGTCATAGGTGAAACAGTCTATAAGTCCTGTCTCTACTCTTATAGGCTTGTCACTCTGTAGAATTCAGTTTCCTTGGTTGTCTGGAGAACTCAGCTCTCTGATGGGCTCTAGAAAAATTATGATTTTATAGATTATCAGTCTCTCATTATTAGTGTGAGAGCAGCATTCTCTTGTGGCCTTCTACATCTTTGTTCTAAGTGGAATTGAGCAAATTATGGTGGATTCTTATTCTTATTTTCATGCTTCTTAATGAAGCATTAAGCATATTTTTTTCCTATTTTATCCATAATTTTAATTGTTTTCAATGGAAAGGTCTATACAATGTTTAGTATTCTATGCCACTGGAATAATACTGATTAAGTCTTTTTTAAAAAATTTATTTACTTATTTTTATTTTTGAAGTAGCCTCAGGCATTTTTAACAAAACATTTCAACTTACATAAAAGTTTAAAACTTTAGAACTATACAAATGAAAACACATATTTCAGACATATATATAAATTGGAGGAATAGTATAATGAACCCCTGTGTACCCATCATCCAGCTTCAACACTTATCAGTACACAGCAAATCTTGTCTCATCTCTTCATCCATCCCCCTTCACCCACAGGATTATTTTGAAGCAAGTTCAGGAAGTCATGTAACTTCATTCATAAATACTTTAATATGGCTCTCTAAAAGGTAAGGACTCTTTTTAAAAAGATATAAAACTGAACCATATGAAACTGTCATTTTTGTAGGTTGAAATGTTGTAATATCAGCAATTCTATATGTTTCAACCTAACTACAATACCATTAGCACACCTAAAAATTGAAGAAAATTCCTCTAATATAACCAAATTCAGTCATCGGCCAAATTTCACCACTGGCCTCATAATGTTTTTTTGACAGTTGGTTTGAATTGGATGCAAACAATGTCCACACATTGTATATGGTTAATATTTATCTGATTATCTCTCAATTTTGTGATGTTAAGATTGGCTGAGACAATCCAACCATTCATTGTAAAGTTCCTCATCCTCTTTCAGTCAATGATAATCATTTTCTGCATCAATTATTTCATTAGGAATTGCAAAATGGTGATATTCTAACATTTCTTCAACATTTATTAGACACTTTATAAAGAATAACTTTTCCTTCTTGCCTGTTTGCTTTCCCTGCAAAGGCAGAGTAAATGTTCACTTCTTTCCCTTTCCCTTAATTATCAGTTCTCAATTGGTTTCCTGGTTTCTTCCAAAGGTGGAAATGTCATTATGAATTCATGAATTTTTACCATATTTGATGAGCTTTCTTTTAATATCTTTATTGGAGTATATTTGCTCTACAATGTTGTGTTAGTTCTGCTCTATAACAAGGTGAATCAGTTATACATATACATATATCCCCATATCCCCTCCCTCTTGTGTCTCCCTCCCACCTTCCCTATCCCACCACTCTAGGTGGTCACAAAGCACTGAGCTGATCTCCCTGTGCTATGCAATAGATAGCTTCCCACTAGCTAGCTATTTTACATTTAGTAGTGTATATATGTCAATGCCACTTTCTCATTTCGTCCCAACTTATCCTTCCCCCTCCCCGTGTCCTCAAGTCCATTCTCTACGTCTGTGTCTTTATTCCTGTCCGCCCCGAGGTTCATCAGAATCATTGGGTTTTTTTGCTTTTTGTTTTTTTAGATTCCATATATATGTGTTAGCATATGGTATTAGTTTTTCTCTTTCTGATTTACTTCACTCTGTATGACAGACTCTAGGTCCATCCACCTCACTACAGATAACTCAATTTCATATATTTTTATGGCCGAGTAATATTCCATTGTATATATGTGCCACATCTTCTTTATCCATTCATCTGTTGACGGACAGCAGGGTTGCTTCCATCTCCTGGCTATTGTAAATAGTGCTGCAGTGAACATTGTGGTACATGACTCCTTTTGAATTACGGTTTTCTCAAGGTATATACCCAGTAGCGGGATTGCTGGGTCACATGTTAGCTCTATTTTTAGTTTTTTAAGGAATGTCCATACTGTTCTCCATAGTGGCTCTATCAATTTACATTCGCACCAACACTGCAAGAGGGTCCCCTTTTCTCCACACCCTCTCCAGCATTTATTGTTTGTAGATATTTTGATGATGGCCATTCTGACCGGTGTGAGGTGATCCCTCATTGTAGTTTTGATTTGCGTTTCTTTACTGATTAGTGATCTTGAGCATCCTTTCATGTGTTTGTTGGCAATCTATATATCTACTTTGGAGAAATGTCTGTTTAGATCTTCTGCCCATTTTCGGATTGGGTTGTTTCTTTTTTTCATATTGAGCTTCATGAGCTGCATGTAAATTTTGGAGACCAGTCCTTTGTCAGTTGCTTCATTTGCAAACATTTTCTCCCATTCTGAGAGTTATCTTCTCTCTTGTTTATGGTTTCCTTTCCTGTGAAAAAGCTTTTAAGTTTCATTAAGTCCCATTTGTTTATTTTTGTTTTTATATACATTTCTCTAGGAGATGGGTAAAAAAGGATCTTGCTGTGATTTATGTCAAAGAGTGTACTTCACATGTTTTCATTTTTCTGTTTTACAGTGTCTGGCCTCACATTTAGGTCTTTAATCCATTTTGAGTTTATTTTTGTGTATGGTGTTAGGGAGTGTTCTAATTTCATTCTTTTACATGTAGCTGTCCAGTTTTCCCAAGACCACTTATTGAAGAGGCTGTCCTTTCTCCATTGTATATTCTTGCCTCCTTTATCAAAAATAAGGTGAGCATGTGTGTGTGGGTTTATCTCTGGGCTTTCTATCCTGTTCCATTGATCTATATTTCTGTTTTTGTGCCAGTACCATACTGTCTTGATTACTGTGGCTTTGTAGTATAGTCTGAAGTCAGGGAGCCTGATTCCTCCAGCTCCGTTTTTCTTTCTCAAGATTGCTTTGGCTATTTGGGGTCTTTTGTGTTACCATACAAATTGTGAAATTTTTTCTTCTAGTTCTGTGAAAAATGCCAGTGGCTGTTTGATAGGAATTGCATTGAATCTGTAGACTGCTTTGGGTAGTAGAGTCATTTTCACAATGTTGATTCTTCCAATCTAAGAACATGGTATATCTCTCCATCTGTTTGTGTCATCTTTAATTTCTTTCATCAGTGTCATAGTTTTCTGCATACAGGTCTTTTGTCTCCTTAGGTAGGTTTATTCCTAGACATTTTATTCTTTTTGTTGCAGTGGTAAATGGGAGTGTTTTCTTGATTTCACTTTCAGATTTTTCATCATTAGTGTATAGGAAGGCAAGATGTTTCTGTGCATTAATTTTGTATCCTGCTACTTTACCAAATTCATTGATTAGCTCTAGTAGTTTTCTGGTAGCATCTTTAGGATTCTGTATGTATAGTATCATGTCATCTGCAAACAGGGACAGGTTTACTTCTTCTTTTCCGATTTGGATTCCTTTTCTTCTCGGATTGCTGTGGCTAAAACTTCCAAAGCTATGTTGAATAAGAGTGGTGAGAGTGGGCAACCTTGTCTTGTTCCTGATCTTAGTGGAAATGCTTTCATATTTTCACCATTGAGGATGATGTTTGCTGTGGGCTTGTCATATATGGCCTTTATTATGTTGAGGGAAGTTCCCTCTATGCCTACTTTCTGGAGGGTGTTTATCATAAATGGGTGTTGAATTTTGTCAAAAGCTTTCTCTGCATCTATTGAGATGATCATATGGTTTTTCTCCTTCAATTTGTTAATATGGTGTATCACATTGATAGATTTGCATATATTAAAGAATCCTTGCACTCCTGGCATAAACCCCACTTGATCATGGTGTATGATCTTTTTAATGTGCTGTTGGATTCTTTTTGCTAATACTTCGTTGAGGATTTTTGCAACTATGTTCATCAGTCATATTGGCCTGTTGTTTTCTTTCTGTGTCACATCCTTGTCTGGTTTTGGTATCAGGGCGATGGTGGCCTTGTAGAATGAGTTTGGGATTGTTCCTCCCTCTGCTATATTTTGGAAGAGTTTGAGAAGGATAGGTGTTAGTTCTTCTCTCAGTGTTTGATAAAATTCGCCTGTGAAGCCATCTGGTCCTGGGCTTTTGTTTGTTGAAGATTTTTAATCACAGTTTCAATTTCAGTGCTTGTGATTGGTCTTTTCATATTTTCTATTTCTTCCTGGTTCAATCTTGGAAGGTTGTGCATTTCTAGAATTTGTCCATTTCCTCCAGGTTGTCCATTTTATTGGCATATAGTTGCTTGTAGTAATCTCTTGTGATGCTTTGTATTTCTGCAGTGTCAGGTGTTACTTCTCCTTTTTCATTTCTAATTCTATTGAGTTGAGTCTTCTCCCTTTTTTGTTGATGAGTCTGCGTAATGGTTTATCAATTTTGTTTATCTTCTCAAAGAATGAGCTTTTAGTTTTATTGATCTTTGCTATCGTTTCCATCATTTCTTTTTCATTTATTTCTGCTCTGATCTTTATGATTTCTTTCCTTCTGCTAACTTTGGGGTGTTTTTGTTCTTCTTTCTCTAATTGCTTTAGTTGTAAGGTTAGGTTGTTTATTTGTGATGTTTCTTGTTTCTTAAGGTAGGATTGTATTGCTATAAACTTCCCTCTTAGAACTGCTTTTGGTGCATGCCATAGGTTTTGGGTAGTCATGTTTTCATTGTCATTTGTTTCTTGGTATTTTTTTTTTTTTTTTTTTGCAGTACGCGGGCCTCTCACTGTTGTGGCCTCTCCCGTTGCGGAGCACAGGCTCCGGACGCACAGGCTCAGTGGCCATGGCTCATGGGCCTAGCCGCTCCGCGGCATGTGGGATCTTCCCAGACCGGGGCACGAACCCATGTCCCCTGCATCCGCAGGCGGACTCTGAACCACTGCGCCACCAGGGAAGCCCTCTTGGTATTTTTTGATTACCTCTTTGATTTCTTCAGTGATGTCTTGGTTATTAAGTAGTGTATTGTTTAGCCTCCATGTGTTTGTATTTTTTACAGGTTTTTTCCTGTAATTGATATCCAGTCTCATAGTGTTGTGGTTGGAAAAGTTACTTGATGTAATTTCAATTTTCTTAAATTTAGCAAGGCTTGATTTGTGACCCAAGATATGATCTATCCTGAGAATCTTCTATGAGCACTTGAGAAGAATGTATATTCTGTTGTTTTTGGATGGAATGTGCTATAAATATCAATTAAGTCCATCTTGTTTAATGTATTATTTAAGGCTTGTGTTTCCTTATTTTCATTTTGGATGATCTGTCCATTGGTGAAAGTGGGGTGTTAAAGTCCCCTAATATGATTGTGTTACTGTCGATTTCCCCATTTATGGCTGTTAGTATTTGCCTTATGTATTGAGGTGTTCCTATTTTGGGTGCATAAATATTTAAAACTGTTATATCTTTTTTGGTTGATCCCTTGATCATTATGTAGTGTCCTTCTTTGTCTCTTGTAATAGTCTTTGTTTTAAAGTCTATTTTGTCTGATATGAGAATTGCTACTCCAGCTTTCTTTTGGTTTCCATTTGCATGGAATATCTTTTTCCATCCCTTCACTTTCAGTCTGTATGTGTTCCTAGGTCTGAAGCGGGTCTCTTGTAGACAGCACATATACGGGTCTTGTTTTTGTATTCATTCAGCCATCTATGTCTTTTAGTTGGAGCATTTAATCCCTTTACATTTAAGGTAATTATTGATACAGATGTTCCCATTACCATTTTCTTAATTGTTTTAGGTTTGTTATTGTAGGTCTTTTCCTTCTCTTGTGTTTCCTGCCTAGAGAAGTTCCTTTAGCATTTGTTGTAAAGCTGATTTGGTGGTGCTGAATTCTCTTAGCTTTTGCTTTTCTACAAAGTTTTCAATTTCTCTGTCAAATCTGCATGAGTTCCTTGCTGGGTAGAGTAATACTGGTTGTAGGTTTTTCTCCTTCATCACTTTACATATGTTCTGCCACTGCCTTCTGGCTTAAAGCGTTTCTGCTGTAAGATCAGCTGTTAACCCTATGGGGATTCCCTTGTGTGTTTTTTTTTTGTTTTTCCCTTGCTGATTTTAATAGTTTTTCTTCATATTTATTTTTTGATAATTTGAGTAGTATGTGTCTTGGCATGTTTCTCCTTGGATTTATCCTTCATGGGACTCTCTGTGCTTACTGGACTTGAGTAACTATTTTGTTTCCCATATTAGGGAAGTTTTCAACTGTAATCTCTTCAAATATTTTCTCAGTTCCTTTCTTTTTCTCTTCTTCTTCTGGGACCCCTATAATTTGAATGTTGGTGTGTTTAACGTTGTCCCAGAGGTCTCTGAGACTGTCCTCAATTCTTTTCATTTTTTTTCCTTTATGATGCTCTGTGGTAGTTATTTCCACTATTTTATGTTCTAGGTCACTTACCTATTCTTCTGCTTCGGTTATTCTCTTATTGATCCCTTCTAGAAAATTGGTAATTTCATTTATTCTGTTGTTCATCACTTTTTCTTTGCTCTTTAGTTCTTCTACGTCCTTGTTAAATGTTTCTTGTATTTTCTCTATTTTGTTTCCAAGATTTTGGATCATCTTTGCTATCATTACTCTGAATTCTTTTTCAGGTAGACTGCATGTTTCTTCTTCATTTGTTTGGTCTGATGGGTTTTTACCTTGCTCCTTCATCTGCTGTGTGTTTCTCTGTCTTCTCATTTTGCTTAACTTACTGTGTTTGGGGTTTCCTTTTCACAGGCTGCAGGTTCTTAGTTCCCATTGTTTTTAGTGTCTGCCCCCAGTGGCTAAGGTTGGTTCAGTGGGTTGTGTAGGCTTCCTGGTGGAGGGAACTGGTGCCTGTGTTCTGGTATATGGGGCTGGATCTTGTCTTTCTGGTGAACAGGGCTGCTTCTGGTGGTGTGTTTTGGGGTGTCTGGGAATTTAGTATGAGTTTAGGCAGCTTCTGTGCTAATGGGTGGGGTTGTGTTCCTGTCTTGCTAGTTGTTTGGCATGGGGCATCCAGCACTGGAGCTTGCTGGCTGTGGGTGGAGCTGGGTCTTAGCATTGAGGCGGAGATCTCTGGGCGAGCTCTTGCTGATTGATATTACATAGGGCCGGGAGGTCTCTGGTGATCCATCGTCCTGAACTCGGTTCTCCCACCTCACACGCTCAGACGTGACACCTGGCCGGAGCACCAAGTCCCTGTCTTCCACACGGTTCAGAAGTAAAGGGAGAAAAAAAGAAAGAAAGAAAAATTTTAAAAATAGAATAATTAACATCAAGATATTTTAAAAATTATTAAAATTAAAAAAGTAAGAAGTAATAGAAAAAAAAGAAGAGAGCAATAAACCAATAAACAAATCCACTGTTGATAACAAATGCTATAAACTATAATAAGATAAACATAAAAATCATAAACAATTCAGTCACAGACAGCAAACCTCAAGTCTGCCTTTGCTCCCAAAGTCTACCACCTCAATTTTGGCTTAATTTCTTTTCTATTCAGGTATTCCACAGATGCAGGGTACCTCACGTTTACTGTGGGAATTAAATCTGCTGGCCCTGAGGCTGCGTGGAGAAATTTCCCTTCCTGTTCTTTGTTCACACAGCTCCTGCGTTCAGCTTTGGTTTTGGCCCCACCTCTGCATGTAGGTCACCCTCAGGCTTCTATTCCCTGCGCAGACAGGACGGGGTTAAAGCGGCGACTGCTTAGGGAATCTGGTTCACTCACACTGGGGGGCGGGAGGTGTACGGTAGTTATAATTGGAACGCGGGGCAAACTTGTGGTGGCAGAGGCCAGTGTGATGTTGCAGCAGCTTGAGGCACACCGTGCGTTCTCCCAGGGAAGTGCCCCTAGATCATGGGACCCTGACAGTGGCAGCACAGGCCCCTGGGGTGGTGGACGCACATGTGGATAGTGATGTGTGCTTGCACACGGGATTCTTGTGGGCCGCACCAGCGTTAGCGTTTCATGACCGTCTCTGGAGCTCTTTTAGGTGGTGCTCTGCCTTCTGTGGGCAGACAGGGAAGGAATCCCCTCTCCTCGCACACCCCGAAACAGTGGTCTCTTGCCTCTTCGGCATGTCCAGAGTTTTTCCCAGACTCCCTCTCAGCTAGCTGTGGTGCACTAGCCCCCTTCAGGCTGTGATCACGCAGCCAACCCCAGTCCTCTCCCTGGGATCTGACCTCTGAAGCCCGAGCCTCAGCTCCCAGCTCCCATCCACCCTGGCAGTTGAGCAGACAACCCTCTCAGGCTGGTGAGTGCTGGTAGGCACCGATCCTGTGTGCAGGAATCTCTCTGCTTTGCCCTCTGCACCTCTGTTGCTGCACTCTCCTCCGTGGCTCCAAAACTTCCCCCCGCCACACCTATCCCCCGTTTTCACAGTGAAGGGGCTTCCTAGTGTGTGGAACCTTTTACTTCTTCACAGCTCCCTCCCAGATGTGCAGGTCCCATCCCTATTCTTTTTTCTCTGTTTTTTCTTTTTTCTTTTGCCCTACCCAGGCACGTGGGGATTTTCCTGCCTTTTGGGAAGTCTGAGGTCTTCTGCCAGCGTTCAGTAGGTGTTCTGTAGGAGTTGTTCCACATTTAAATGTATTTTTGATGTATTTGTGGGGAGGAAGGTGATCTCCACGTCTTAATCCTCTGCCATCTTGAAGGTCCCCCCGATTACGTCTTAAAAGTGGTAGCAAAACTCTACTCTTAAATATGAAAGTAAAATGTTTAGGATAATCACTAAAGCTTTATAATTAGCATATATAATTTGTAACACATTAAAGGGGAAAAATACAGAATTTGACTAATTTAACTAAAGGTAGAGTATGTAATGACACTACTTTTCATCAGAAAAAAAAGTCCTGCATGTATTATTTCAGAGAATCCTCTTGAGTAGGAAACATTCTGCACATGTTATATTTTATTTATTTATTTTCTGAAGTCAGAATTTTTAGAAAACAATATAAAAGTACCTTCTCTGAAGAAACAAATGGGAATTTTTCATTTCTCTTAATGTCTATGCTAGAGAAATGGACTTGCATTTTGATTAGGCTATTTATTATTAGAGTTGTTTTTCGTCATTAGCCCTCCAAGAGCATTTATTAAAAATAAAGAATCCAACATTAGGGACAGATTATTCTACTGAAAGGTGGGATTTTTAGTACTTCTTCTCTGCAACTCTTCCCCTCGGGAAAAAGATCTTTTCTGACCTTTGCTTTTAGTACTAACAGAAATGTCTTTTAAGTGATGTGAAAATGTATTACACTTTCATGTTTGTGCTACCCAGCTCAAAAATGTAGTCAGTGTTATTTCCCTCTTTGAGGTCATTTTGTATGGAAATAATGGAGAATTGTTTTACTGTAGTACCCCAAAATCATCTTTATATAGGTGAGGTGGTATTGGTGATAAATCCCTTGAAATACTTAGTTAATTCTCATAATTTACATACAGGTGGTTTACATTGACCACTCCTGCACCAGATAAAGGTGACATCGTTATCTTTTTTTTTCTTCAAGTTCTGGATTTTCTTAAGAAAAAAATATACTGGAAACTTGCTCTTCTCTCATGGAACCCCTCTAGCTCTAAAATTCAATAACTCTCTAGTATCAGTAATTAAAGAGCTTAGTATAATGGTGAACCTGTCTTAGACCCCACCCGAGATTTTCTAACTTAAGTTTCAGTATATGACAGTTCCCCAACATGGAACCAAGAATAGTGTGATATGATAAAGCTTATCTATTGTAGCATACTTCTTGGAAAAAAGAATCATCTCTTTATTGTACAGTGTGGTGAACAATTTAAAATCATACTGTTTGCAAGCTCTCTGATTTCGAATTCTAAACTGAATTCATGTCTATAAATTGCCTTTAATATGTAACTGTCTTGAGGAAGCATTTGTAGAACATTCAATTTAGAGAGTGTGTTTAAATCCATTTGTTAGGGTAATACTCTGAGTTAGGTTGAGTTTATTGCCATCTTACAGAGAAAAAAATAAGTATAGAAGGGTTTTTCAGCTGTCCTAGCATAATCATTAATTAAGTAACAATGAGACCTCCATTCTTTCATTCATTCACTGCATCTTTATAGAGGATCTCCTTTAATATATAGGCACTCTGTTAAATACTGATAACACATAGATGAAACCTACAACTCCTGATCACAAGATGATTATGTAGTCATAATCCTTGTCTGGTAGGAAAGTAAAACCTAAAGTAAATAATGAATACAATATAATAATTGCTGTAATGAGAATATGGACAAAATGCAATGAGAGCATAGGCAAAGGAGAATCTAATTGTATTTGGGAGTGTTAGGAAAGGCATCACTGAAAAATTACACAGAACCCTTGAATAGCACCTTGAAGAAGGAGTAGATATATGCTAATCACATATCGGGGGCTAATGATTGGGTGGTGATAAGAGCTTTTAAGGTGTATGAAACAGCATGTCCAAAATTTGGGGTAATGTGAAGGTTTGAAACATTTGGGTAACTTCCAGTGTTTCCGGATTCATGAAGCAGAGATTGAGTGCAGAGATGGGAGAAAAGGAGGCTGGAGATAGGGATAGGCCCAGTAAACAAAGATTTTGCATATTTTCCAAAGAGTTTTAGGCTCCTGCTTTAGGAAGTAGGAGGCCATTGGAAAGTTTTAAGATAAATTGAAGGATTTGATTTGCATTTGGACAAGATTTATTCATTCTTTCTTTATGCCCCAAACAGTGTTAGAGAATGGGTGCTGTGTTAAGCACTGGGAGTGTAATAATAAAAAAGGATAGCCAGTGGAGCTTACAGTCTAGTGGAGGAGATGCACAAAAATCAAGCAAATATATACCCTTTAGAAATTACAAACTGAATGAAGGAAAGGGCTTCAGAACAGTCAGAGAAGGAGACTGAGAACTTTCATTACTGTAAACAACATATATACTATTAGTGACAAACCTTACAACTGATTACAGCAACTAGGTTGTCATGGCACTTGAGCTGAAAGCACTAAGGAACTCTCAGGTGACATTCAGTCTGGAATTTGCTCTCTTACTTCCCAAATCCAGGAAGATTTATAAAATCTTTTTCACTGCAGTTGTACACAGAAAAAGTTATTTTTGTAATCTGTATTTTTTAAGACTTGAGTTGGAAAATAGCCACACCTCTGGAAGTTACTGCATTGTTTGAATCTTTGTATAGGAATAGAAATACTTGAAGTCTGTATTTTAAAGATTTAATTTTGTGCAATTACAGAGGTATAAAAAGTTGCTGCACTGTAGTTAGCATATGAGGACTGATATAACAGAATAACCAGATCTGTGTGAACTGGCAGAGATAATGGTGAGCCACGGACTGGTGTGATATACTGAAGTGGGTCAGGGCATAGCAGAGAAACAGCTGTCACAGAGAAGACTCCCTTAGGGAGTAGGAAAGACATTTCATAAGCTCCTTTGGCCAGTGATGGGGATTTGTGATTCAGAACAAAACCACAGTCTATTGCTTTTTATTTGATTACATGTGAGATTTTAAAAATTTTATTATACATATGCATATGTATGTCTATTAAAGTTATATATTATATAACTATAAAACATGTATTTTATAATGTAGGTTCTGTTCTTCTCAACTAGAAAATTTTAAATAATATTCCAAGTGATCTTTTACCAATGTACCTGGGTTGGTTAGATTCTCCAGCAATTGTGGAGAATTACATGAAGTAAGCAACACTTCTTACCTAATGATATACAACCTAGGCCTCCTCCTGTGTGGTATATTGGCAAGTAGTTGATACTTGTTACACTAAAGGGATGTTTATGTCTTTTGGGAAGTGTCATGTTTTAGTGACTAAGAGTGATGACTCAGGTCTCAGATGGACTGGGTTCCAATCCTGCATCTGCCATTTGTTAGCTTGAACTTTAGGCAAGTTACCTAATCTTGTTAAGTCTCAGTTTCTTCACATTTAGATTAGGGAGAAAAATGCTTCCAATACATAGGCTGGTTTTAAAAGTTCAACAAGATAAGCCACAGTCTCTGCCATATGTTAATTGCTCAGTGTTTTAATTTATGATTATTTAGCAAAAACTATACACACAGTTTCCCTAAAGAAAATAATTTACTGGCTAAAATCAAAAGTGAAGTTTGGGCTTCCCTGGTAGCGCAGTGGTTGAGAATCTGTCTGCCAATGCAGGACACATGGGTTCGAACCCTGGTCTGGGAAGATCCCACATGCCGCAGAGCAACTGGGCCCGTGAGCCATGGCCGCTGAGCCTGCACGTCCAGAGCCTGTGCTCCACAACAAGAGAGGCCACGATAGTGAGAGGCCCGTGCACTGCGATGAAGAGTGGCCCCCGCTTGCCACAACTAGAGAAAGCCCTCGCACAGAAATGAAGACCCAACACAGCCAAAAATAAATATATATAAAAAAAAAGTGAAGTTGGAAGATATGAACTTACTTTGCTCTGAATAAAGTAACAAATTTATATATAATTATAAGGTCATCTCATGATGAAAAGGAGGAGGAAAAAAAAAAAACCTAACCTTTATCCATTTTAAGAAGTTTCATTAAAAAGCTTTCAATAATCCAGGTTTCACAATGTGGATATATAGATAACATAGTATTCATAAGGTATTCATTTTTAACAGGCTTATCTAGTTGATACATTGTTAGTTTTTATTAGTATTATCAGTTGGCTGGTCATGAGTATCTTGTTTGAAGCCCAAAATCTCTTAGCATGTTTTAAGTATTTCAAGAAATGTTTCAAAAATCAAAGCTTATATTTATAAACTAAAATGCTAATAAAAGAGTAGAAGCAATAATATAATAAATGAATTGCTGTTTAGTGAAGTGCTCCCATTAAAATTGATGTCTTATTTGGGGCAAGAGGTGATGAAGAGAAAAGAATAAAGTTGAATAAAAATTCTCCTTGATTTTTCCAGTATGCAAATGATGGCCACTATTTTATTCCACTCCTAGGAATGTTTGAAATGTATCTGAACATTCATAGGAACACAAAGAAATCTTGCTATTGCCATGTCTAAAATGTTTGGGCATTATAGTTGAAAACACTCTATAATGAAATTAACATTGTTATTTAAAAAAATTATTTGTACTTTTCTTATATCTTTAGAATATTTTCATCTAAACATCTTGAGAGCAGTGACTATATTTTTCTTATTTTGTGTTTCCTTCAGGGTAAGGCACGTAAAAGTTTGTTTAACCATCATAATGTTCATAACATATTTCACTTGTACCAAGTTTTACTCTAAATAGGATGTGTTCTAATTAGATTCTAATGTAGTCATCAAATATCTCCACTTTGAATTTCACTATGAAGTAGATTTTCTGCCACTGTTAGGGCTTACTGGGAAGATGAAAGTACAGAATATTTTGTCTGTACTGACAAGTTTTCTAAACTGATATTTATTGACCTTTTGCAGATACACTAGCTATTAGAAATGTTGAAAAAATACATTTCAAAGATCTGTCATATAGATTGGAAAAGAAAAGAAACAACTCAAATTAATTTTGATGGCTATAAAATAATGAAAGCCAAATTTCATTTGAAACAAGGCATAAATTTTATATTTGGAAAGTAATAAAATTAAATAGATATACAATTAAAAACTTGATCTTCATGTGTAGTCTATATTTTTAGAGAGAACTGGTGCTGAGGTTATGTTTGGGAAAATAATCTTTTAAATGAGGTGTGAGGGTCTACAGTGAACATTTTGATTGTATTACTTGTGTACAATAGAAAAAAATGTCTAGAATATGATTAATCTGCCCCTTATTTCAAACAGAAAAGCTGAACTCTTTTAGTTTTATTTTTTTCTTTTTAGTGTAATAATACCTTTATTTTGCAGTTGAAAATATCATTAGTAATGTTGAACTAGCCCCGCTAACAATGTTAGTGCTATGAAGTTTGGTCTAACTCTCTTCCTCCAAGCTTCCATTTTCTTTTTTAAACTATTTTCCAAAAGCTAGCAGTTCATTAAAACATCATGACTTATACACTCCTTTTCTCAACACTTTTCTCTTGGCAATGGAGAATAGAGTGTTAACCAAATTTTTGATTAAGTGGATATAGAAATTAATCTAATACCTTGCCATTTTTGTTTTATTTGGAACCTGTTAAGAGTTTCATAATACATTCTAAGTGGCTTTTATATCTGAAGAGTAAAGTCCTTTAAGGGTGTTCCTAACATCCTACTTCCACTTTTTTTCTACAAAATGTTTGACTCTACATGCAACTTAAAACAATATTGTGTCACCGGGCTTCCCTGGTGGCGCAGTGGTTGAGAGTCCGCCTGCCGATGCAGGGGATGCAGGTTCGTGCCCTGGTCCGGGAAGATCCCACATGCCGTGGAGCGGCTGGGCTTGTGAGCCATGGCCGCTGAGCCTGCGTGTCCGGAGCCTGTGCTCCGCAACGGGAGAGGCCACAACAGTGAGAGACCCGTGTACCGCAAAAAAAAAAAAAAAAAAAAAAAAAATATTGTGTCAAATGCTGAATTTAAACTAACATTATCATTGACAGATATTTCAATATTGCCTTTTCTGTGAAAAATGCTAGTGTCATGTAGAAAGACAATTACATCTTTCAGCCTTACCAGAATCAATCCTTATATTTCTTCTGGGATTTTTTTCTGTCTCTCTTAATTCACTTGTGAAAGTAGATACTGCAACTAAGACCACAACTAAGATATAATTGTACATCCTGCTGCCATAAGAGAGTTTTATTTTTAAGGAGACATTCCTTTCTGTTTCAGGGTAGAAGTAGATATTTTTTAGTGGCATATTTGTCCTAAATCCAGCTGTGCTACCTTGGTTTTGGTGAGGAAAGCACTGTCCTAAACTCAAAATAAGGACATGTGAATACATTTAGTTGGTGTTACAACTCAACACTTTGTGCTTATTATTAGCTGCGACTATGTACAACCTGGAGTTCACGTAATTTGACATCTCTCAAATCTGAACTAAGACACACAGAACAGTTCTTTAAACACAGACACAGAAAACCTCCATTCCAAAATGATTATTTTAACCAAATACAACTGGAACTCTGCAGTTTTGAAATGTATCATTTTCCGCCGAAGGAACTTCTGGGAACAGTGCCCAAATCATACTTTTATCTTCTGAAATGAAACTTGAAATTTAGCAAAGATGAATTTCTTACCACACATACATATCATTATATGAAAAAATTAAGGACATCACATCATCCCTATACTGCCTGGATTGGTTGACTTACTGTTTAATTTTAAATGAGAAAAGGAAATTTTCTTAAAACTGAGAGTTCTCCCCCAAAGACCTAGTTAAAAAGCCTTCCAAAGGTAAGGGGGAAATGTCATTAGATGACAAATAGAATTTTCTTCAGAGAAAGAGATATTCATGATCATTATTTCTTAACCTTACCAAAAAGTCTCTTGATTTTTATCCAGATTTAGATAAGCAAAGATAAAAAATAAATTAGGAGACAGTTTACTTCTTTCATTTATAATGATAATTCTGTATAAACCACCATATTTGTATGTATTTATGTCTTTATCCATATTAATCTTTGTGTCAGTCAATACACCTTTGAGCATTTTGTAACAATCTCATAAAAGCAACATGAGCATTTTGTAACAATATCATAAAAGCAACATGAATAATTTCTATACCTTTAAATATAAGTATCTTTGGTCATATGTAATCTGGGAACTCATAGGTTGTAATATCATTAAAATGAATTATTTGGAAACTTAACATTTGTAGATGAATTTCAGGGAAGGCTCAGTTTACACTAATTTTACTGCATGGAAGCTATTGAAAATTATTATATATAAATTCCAGCATATATGATTCTTTTAGGTTATTTCTGATTCATTAGGGACAAAGATTGATGTGTACAAAAGTCCTAGTGGAAATAGGTTTTGTTCTTATGGATTCTGTGAATTAAAAATAATTCCCACAATTTGTACTCTATATTAACACAAATTAAAATTCTTAAAGTACTACTTTCATCATGCTGTACCTCTGCTCAGAAAAAAAAAATTGCTAACCCCCAAGATTCTACAGAAAAATTATTGCCCTGTATTGAAGGAACTTATTTTACCATATGCCCCAATTTGTCTTTTTTATTTAAACTTTGACCACGTTCCTACATAAATTATCACAAGTAGTCATATTTGTTTATTAACTTCCAAACATTCAGTCTCTTCATTCCTGGTCCTCCAGTTCATCATCCCTGGTGAATCAAGTGTAGCGATTGGCATTTCAGCACAATGGATAGTTTTGTATTCTTGAAGTCCTTGGCCTCCTTTGATAAAAAATTGGTCTTGATAACTTTATCTTTAAGCCCTTCAAAAAGCTGAGCCTTGTAACTCTGAGGGATGCTCATGGTCATTATCACTGAATATAGATAATGTTAACATTCTTGAGAAGGATATGAGTCTACTCTATGGTGTCCTGTGTTCCCATTCATTGAAGTCTTCTTCTCTGAGGTTTTGGGCCCTATTGGACCCCAGGAAATAAGTGTAGACATACATTAGGATTCAAGTCCCTTAATTTTTAGAAATGACTCTCTTCACAACACCAAACTAATTTAATAGTTTTTCATCATTCTTATGCCTAAACCAGAGGCTCAAAATGAGATGAGGATGGAAATGGGTGAAGCTTCGTTGAGAAGTTGGAACTTTAACCATTTGCCACTTCTCTCTGCTTTTTCCACAGTAGGCAGTTGTAAATATCATAACACCCTGAATCACACAGAAAGAAGAATCATAAGTTACAAACTAAAAATGCATGGAAGGGACTGTAAAATTACATACTTATGTAATTAAACTTTGTATAAATTCTGAAGTAAGTTTTAGATTTTTTTAAATTTCTGGATGGCTCTGTTCAGTTGCCCAAGGCTAAGAAATCTCAGTCCAGAACTTTTGTGAATCCCAAAAGTCCAATTTATTTTCTTCTCTTTACCTTGAGTTTAATCCATGAATGTCACGAAGGCCTATTTTTCTTGGTGTTTGCATTTTAAGTAATCCTGTCAGTAATGTGTCCCTTTTACACACATAACGTCTTCATCTTCATTGCAATCTCTGTCATTTTTTCAAAGAGATCTATAGTTTATAAAACTTTATTAATTTATTGGGAGAATCCAATTACATATGTGTAATGTTGGACATAACTGGATCCATTTTCCTGTTTCAAGATGAAGAATTTACCTACACAGTATTTCTCAGTTTTCCAGTCTGTATTTACATCTAACCTGGCTGCATCCATTTTTGTAGTCGGTTTTGGTTGGCTAACAACTCTTTATTTATTTATTCCTCCTGATTTATCTCTTCTTCTTTTTTGTCTTTTGTTTACTTTATCCCTTTCACTGGAACCTGGATTCAATCTGGTATCCACTTATTTTCTCTTTTCTCCAGTCACCCTCTTAATTAGAACAAGTTAGCAATTAGAAACAGGTTTTGACATTAAGAATTATCAAGTCTTTCCTACAGCCAAAATCATATAAATAAAATAAAGACTTTAAAACTGCATACAGTTTAAACTAATTTTACAATAGCAATATCAGGGATTTTAAAGAAATATAAAGTACATGGTTTATCATTCAGTAACTTGCAAACTAACCAGAAATATAAGGAAGCAAGCACATGGATAGACAAACAGTAACATAAAGCAGAATAAAGACTGGATATTATTAATAAATGCCTCTTGGGTAGGTCCTTTTTGATAATGGAAATTTTTAGTTCTCATTTGCTGAAATTTCTAATATCTGTCTTCCCTTACATGGAACTGATTAAATTAAGCAGGCTTACCATTCAGGCTTTAAAACCAAAGCCTATATATAGGATTTCAGAAGTAAAAGAGAAAGAGTGCAGTTCTGCTTTTCTCATCTTCCCCTGTCCTATTTCACATCTACTCCCTGATCCTAGACCATTAGGACTCCTCAAGATCATGGCTTTTAGGCATGTGAATCCCACAGATAAGGACACTGTGTATATAGAGAGATTTAGTTGATTTAGATGTGAATGGATCTCCCTTGGCAAGTCAGAGGCTTCCATATAGAATCCTTCTAACTGGGATCCTTCCATATGGGATCGTCCCATCAGCTTGCATGGGGTCTTTCTGTTTGACTGCTCATTTCTTTATGTCAAAGGAATTGTGTAGTACAGATAAATTTACAAATTGTCCATCTTTTACCCTCTCCAAGTTTCTCTGTGGAATCTGTTACATATTTACCCATTATTAGGCAACTGGATCATATTGTACCTGGACAGAACAGGACCTCTGAACACACTGCTCGGGCAAGACATTACAAGATAGTTGATGGTTCATTTTTATTATCACTGATGAGTTTATGTTTGCAACTAAAACATCTTGTGGTTTTCAGTCTTTAAAAAAAGCCTTGTATCAGGAAAGTACTTATTAAAAAACAATAGTGAGGGGCTTCCCTGGTGGCGCAGTGGTTGAGAGTCCGCCTGCCGATGCAGGGGACACGGGTTCATGTCCCGGTCTGGGAAGATCCCACATGCCACGGAGCAGCTAGGCCCGTGAGCCATGGCCGCTGAGCCTGCATGTCCAGAGCCTGTGCTTCGCAACGCGAGAGGCCACAACAGTGAGAGGCCCGCGTACCGCAAAAAAAAAACACAAAAAAACCCAATAGTGAGGTATACCTTTCTTTAAAGGTGAACTTTTTGAAAGATCTTAGTGCTTAGTATGTGAGGTGATGCCAAGTATTAAACTTAGAGTTAGCAGATATAAAATTAGTTCTGCACAGTAGCTCATCTTTACCTGAATGTCATATGAGTGCCATAATCTTTAAGTGATTTTAAACTATAGAGTGCCATAAATGTAAAACACTGAAATTATTGTTGGTCATTGATAGTAATACGTTTTTATTCAGAAAAAGCTATTTGGTGCAAAGTATATTGGTAAGATTTAGGAAAATCTCATTGTGGAAATAGGTCTTGACATAGGCTGCAAAGGAAAATAAGAGTTGGATAAGCCATTCAGAATGGAAAGATATTAAAGACAGAGAAAACAGGATGATCACAGTCTCATAGTCTAAACTGAGCGGATTGAGCAACAGCGAGATATATCGTCAGCTGGCATGAAGAAGGTGTCAAAAGAAGTTAGAAAACATATACCATACCTCTGATTAAAGAGATCTTTTTTTCTAAAGAGATTATAATGTTACATTAGATTGCTATGGCCAAAAATAAAAGAGGGATGTATGAAATATATATTAAATTGTTCCTAATATCAAATATCAGTCAACATTTTAAAATGCTTTCTTTTCCAAGGAAGAGAAGCCATTTATTGCCTCTTGGAGCACTTTTAACAAACCTAGAATGTAACGTATATTATTTTCCCAGATTTACATATAGACTAAAGCTTAAAAATGTTAGTTAACTTGCTTAATGTTACAAAAATGGTTAGGCATAGAGCTGGGATTTGAACTCTGACGTTTTTAGTTTGGAGTACAGATTCTTAATCATAAAGCTATACTGGCTCTCTTGGCCAAAAAACTAAATGATAGTATGAAGGAAACATGAATATTTAGCACAACTCCCAAACTAACATCGCTTTAATCATTCTTAGGATAAAATATTTCAAATGCATAAACAATAATATAGAATATTTTAACAATCACTCCCATACCCAGGGTTAAGAAATTTTAGTATTGTACTATATTTGTTTTATATCATTAAACTAAAGAAAATATTATAGCTATAGTTAAGGCCTCTGGGAATCTTTCCTGATGCTAATTTCCTCACTTCCTAAAAGAAAGAACTACCAAGAATACAGTATTTATTATTCCCATGCAAGATTATTTTCTCTTTAAAAATAAATTTATTACATAAATTATTATATAAAAATAATATATGATAACTTTTACAAGTTTAAATATTATATGAATGGCATACTAAACTCAGTATTTTTGAGGATTATACATGATTATACATATAGCTTTTGTTCATTCATTTTAGCTTCTGTTGAGTCTTCTATATAACTTCTCTTAACCACTCACCTCTGATGGATAACTAAGCTGATTCCAACTTTTCTGTTTTATAAAGAATTCGGTCATGCATACAAGGAACGCTGCCAACAAAATTTTTTTTTATTGGCAACATTTGCAAAAGCTTCATGGACGCATATACCAAGAGGTGAAACCCCTGGATCCTGGAATATGAGCACCTTCAGCTTTACTACATGTTGCCAGATTACTCTTCAAAGTGAGTGGACCTATTTACACTCCCATCAGCAGTGTATGAGTGTTTCCATTTCCCTAAACTTTAGTCAACACTTCCTATTTTTAGCCTTTTATTTTTTAATCCAATGTAATGGGTATATTATATCACACAGTTTGCATTTTCACTTTGACTAATGAGATTGAGAATCTTTTCATATATTTGTTGGAAGACAATTATCCATGGGTCTTTTATGTTTTTGAACATCCTTCAAGTGAGGCACTGACTGCTCTTTATTTAGGACTTTAAATCGATGTTTGTAAAGATCATTATTGGGTATTAGAGACACCATTTCCCTCTGGAGCAAAAGAACAGGTTTTCTTACTTTCCAGTATAATGTCTCCCTCTAGAGTGAAGGGCAGGCATGTTTACTACATACTATAAGAATTTGGGTTCCCTAAGCTCAGGGTTCCTCTCCTGTAATGCAGTCCATTGTATGTGTAAGTGTCATCTGCTCCTCTTTGATTGCCTGTGGAAATTTGAGCTCAGGGAATTAGCACAAAAATACTGGCATTCTGATACTTAAATCATTTTCTAAACTTTCTTCCTGTCCCTTCTATCATGGTCCAAAAGAAATGATATGGAATCCCGTGAGAACAAAGGAAAACCTTTATTTAATTAGTGTTTCTGTTAATTAAGAACTTAAAGGCAAAGAGAAAGTGAGAAATGCATATCTTAATACAGCCACTTAAAAAGACTAACAGGAGCTGGAGGCTTATAGTGGTTTATCACCAATAGTATTCAGTTGAATCTCCCAATGCCCTGGGTGTTTAGACACTGAGACTGTAACTTTATCTATTGCAGAGACTGATGGCACTTGTTACACAGTCTTAGACATGGCCAAAGTGACTTCTTATTTTTTCCTATCTCATTAGCACCTGTTTACGTGGCAAGATGTCAATGACATATATGTTTTCAGTACTCCCTGGGAATATCCAAATTCCCCTGCTCTTTGCCACCAGTGGATAGTTGAGGGTTTAGCCTCTGGCTTCATGCGTGTTGATCTGTACCAATGACAGGAGTAGAACTTCTGGCAAACTCTGCTTGTTTCGGAATTCTAAGACTCACCGGCTTTCAGGTCCTGTCTCACACAGTGTTTCTGTTCTATGTCTTGACCGCAGAGCTGCTTATCTTTTATTTGATCTCAATTATCTCTTTTAGTTTTCTCCTTTTCTAGTTTGCCCATCCTTGCTATGTGATTATAGCATAGGGGAATATCAAAGCATAAACTTATTATATTATCTTGATCAGAAGCTACCCCAAATATACATTTTATACAAGGGATATGTGGTTGAAATAACTCCAGTCAATTCTGAAGACAAAGGAAAATAAATTACGAAAGGGGAGTCTGAGGGGCTTTGTGACTAGTAAATGAATTTAAAGTCCGTAGACATGTCAAACACACCATCTGAAATATGGAAGGTATTTGGTAACTTTTTGTAATTTCTCTTATTCTTTTACCCTTCATTCCCTCCTTTCTACCTTTCTTTCAGTAGGTTGTAATGGCAGAGGGAGGAGGAAGTGGGAGGTATGCCTAACTGGAGATATATTAACCCCAAGACTCTGAAAACTAGGGTTCTTCTTAGGATTAAATAAAATAATGTTGGTATATAATATCCACTGTTATTAATTTTTATTTCTGATGCTTCCTTTCTCATTCTCTTTTCAATTCCATCTGATTCTATCTCAGCAAAGGCCAGGTGGATCTTTTCCCCTAAAAGGCAATTCATACCTGAAGAGTAAGTCAATGCCAAGTTGTAGGTGTTCCCTTTGTCTCTGAGGACCTCTAAATTGGGTTGCTCCACTGGATTCCTGTTCTGCATATAAGAAGCTTAAAGTCACCACTTCATCCTAACAAGAAGTAAAAAGCTGAACAGACAAAAATCAGCAACTCCTCTTGGATCTGGAAGAGAGGGGATGACAAAGGGTAAATCCTTGTGTCCAAGACTGGAGAGACAGATGGGTGATACAAGGAGTTACAGCTTCCCGGAGCATAGACACATGAGTGGAAACTGTGTGGGAACCAGTGTCAGGGTAGGAAAACCTGAACTGTAATTGACAAATTGCTGGAGGCTCAGTGTAGACAACTCTAAGAGTTAAAGACTGTAGAGAACCCTGTCATAGGGGGCCTCTATTCTATTGTGGGAATTACCTCCAAGAGCTTGATGCTGTTTTCAATAGTAAATACTGGAGAAAATTCCCCATATGCTTTCAGCAGGGAAAGAGGAAAAGGAACTATTATGAAATACACCAGAGCACTCTGTTCTTAACAAGGCCTGCCCTCACCTGGAGCTTGTCCTGCTGGGGTTTTATCAGAGCCTAACTTACTTTGCAGGAGGGAAATAATTCAATTCCAGTCAGCCCTAGATTCCATGTGAGAGAAGAGAATTATCTAACTTTAGCCCACTCCAGCAATCCTGTCCCACCTGAGGGGTGGGGGAAGGGAGGATTGAGAAGCATTTGTGAAGTTCGTAGTGTAGGGTTACAACCTCACTAAAAGACTGAGACCTAATTATGGGACTATCGAATGATTACCCTCCTGATCTGTACCAATGACAGGAGTAGAACTTCTGGCAAACTCTGCTTGTTTCGGAATTCTAAGACTCACCGGCTTTCAGGTCCTGTCTCACACAGTGTTTCTGTTCTATGTCTTGACCGCAGAGCTGCTTATCTTTTATTTGATCTCAATTATCTCTTTTAGTTTTCTCAACTTCCTACCACATTTCTAAAGGCCTATTTACAACAGTTCCTTTTACCCAGTACATCATGTCCAGCTATCAAGAAAAAATTGCAAAGCATACTAAAAGGAAAAGCAACATAATTTGATGAGACAGAGCAAGTGTCAAAACCAGACATGGCAGGATTATGGGAATTATCAGATTGGGAATTTAAAACAACTCTGATTAATATGCTAAGGACTCTAATGGATAAAGCAGACAGCATACAAGATCAGATGGGTGATTTAAGCAGAGAGATGGAAATCCTAAGAAAAGTCCAAAAAGAAATGCTAGAGGTCAAAAACACTGTGACAATAAAGAAGAATGCCTTTGATGGGCTTATTAATAGACTGGGTTACTTCTCTGTTTATGTGGTCTTTATAAAGACTTGCTGTAAAGACCCGGACATTTCCTTGTTGACAAGATGTACCAGAGGAATGAGGTAGTGAGTGCCAAATGTGTCTCGGAGGGACTTATCCTTGAACACTGGTATATGTTAAGGTGACCTTTCCATCCAGTGTCAGAACTGCAGTGGAGGGTGGCTGTTTAAATACATCATGCTTTTAAAAGCCCTTTTTAAAAGTCCTTCATGTAGGGTAAAGAACCTTTGAAATTGTGAGCAGCAAGGCACTTAACTTTTATTCATGTACTCTGGGGTAATTCATTTCCCAGAGAATTTCTAAAGTTGATAATTCTAAGAATTGGTGCACTTCTATTGGACTAAACCTTGATTACTTGATTTCAACACTATGCTTTGAGTTTGTGAAGAATGAATGCAAGTAAAGCAGTGAAACCTTGAGTTTCTCTCATCACCCATTTGTTGCACTTCTATCTGACCTGAGCCCAAGTGAGCTGTATAGCTGGCTTTCTATGCTTTTTATGACATATAATGTGTACCTCAGTGGCAGCATCCTTATCTCCTCAACTGACCTTGAAACTTAGAGGAAACGTTTTATATGCTTATCTTGTCATGTCAAGACTTTGTTGCTTAAAAATTACTTAACTGCTTTACAGAGTTGGCTTCATTTTCTTTATTCACTAAGATCTAAAGACCTGCCAAGTTTGAATGTTATGGCTTTAGAAGATTTTATGTATATTTTTTCTCTGCATTCTAACAAAAAAGGTCAATATTCTTTCCTAAGTTTACATATTTGATAGATAGTTGAGTGGCTTAGTTAAAAATTATAGATAAACATAGGTTGAAACCACAAAATTCTGGAGTAATCACATTAGCTAATTTCTGAAAAAGCAAATCTGGGAATCAAGCTTTTAAACTTTAACTATTGTCATTTGCTTTCCATATTACATAATAATTGGGGTAGGGTGAGCCTTAGACAGTAAGAAAATAATTGGATTCAGTCTTATAAAGTGGACTTGGGAAGATACTAAGAATGATTTTTTTTTTTTTACTGTGCTTCGTTAGCATATGTGATTTATAAACAATTGTATAATGTTGATGTGATTCACTTTCTTTTATGCTTCCCCATGCATGTAACTAGTCATGTGTTGGTAAATATTTAATATTCGACTCTTGGGGTGGGGGCAACTTTGTTTTGTAGAATTTGCCAATTTCTGTGGTGTAAATACTTTTACCATGGCTGATGTCAACAAGTTTGCAAAAGTTCTGAAAATTTATCAGTAAGTTCTCAGAAGCTAAGCACACCACTAAGTGTAACTGGTCTACTTCCATGAGGTGATATAAATCTGTGAAGACATCTTATTTGGTAATGTTATTTTTAATGACATGTTTGTAGATCAAAAATAAATTTGAAGTATTATGAGATCTTTAAAATGAGGTAACTTAAACTCAAAATAAAGCCTAAATTGTATCTCAGTCTATCATTATCTTATTTTTTTGTTCAGTAAAGACAAAGAGATTTGTTTTTTATCCTCACAATGGACTTATTTTATGTTAAAAATGACTTTAGTATAGAGATCAACTTTTTAGAAATTTATATTTAATCTTTTAATTTGGTAGATTCTATATAATTTTGTGATTCAAAATATTGGAGAAGAAAAGAGGACTCATTGTTTTTTGAGAGATAAGAAGATTTGGAACAAGGCTCCTTAGACTAATCTAGTTGTTTAATGGTAGGCTGGCTCAGTGATTCTCTAAGGGTCCAGAATTTTAAAGAAGTGAATCAATCCATTATCTTCAGACATGTTCATATTTAGTCTGTACCTCTCAAATTTCTGTATCAAGATTGAATGAACATCAGTAGGACTTGATTCCTTTGGTCAGTAGGTGATTGCAGATGTGGCTTTATTTTCCTCCTTTAGTACTTGCCCAAGCTTTGGTCCCTTCCTAAATAATTATAAGAAAATAATTTTATTTCTTGAACCAAGGAAGAATTACTTTAGCAGTAAAAAGCCTTAGCTGTAGTAGCCAGTAGGATATGAAAAAGTTGAATTTTCTCTACTTCCCTCTACCTCCCTGGTATGGTTGCCTTGTTCTTTTTTTTTTTCTTTCAGTATAGTAGGACATAATCCACCAAATATAGTAAAAGCCTGGCTGATCCCATTTTGTGAATTCTTTTAGGTTCTAGAAGTTTCCTGATTGTACCATGCTCCCTACATTCTAGGCCTTTGCATATTCTATTCCTTCTTTCTATACAATTATCCCTTTTCCTTGGTTGGCTAACTGTAATCACTGTTTATTTCTCAGCTTTGACATTGAAAATTTTCTGAAAAATTTTTCTAGGATAGCTTCTTTAATTCTATAATTCCAAGGTAGATACCTATACTGTGTATTCCCATTATTTCATGTTACTGCTGGTATTGTTATTGCCTATTTGTTTGTCTTTCCCAACTAGTCTCACCTGTATTGGGACAGAAACCATAATCAGTCTTAGTTTTGTTATTCACCCAATATCTTGCATCATGCCTGGCACATAGTAAACTTTCAAAAAGAATTTGTTAAATAAATGAATGGAGATCTGGATAAATTATCTTGGACATTACTTTGAAAGTGATATAGCTTTCTTGATCAGTTATGAAAATTTGTTTCCTTATAATTCTAACTTTCCCTCAATGAGCTTTACCAAATGGAGATCCTCTCATTGAGGATTCTTTATAATTAGACTGCTGTTAACTGAAACTTATAGATATATCTTAATTTCTCAGAAGAGCATATTTGGGGAATCAGTTAACTCAGTTATTTCCCAGTTGAGAGCTGATGACTTTTTAAACAGTGGTTTGGTAGGAAGGAACAATATTAAATGACAAGGTGAGAGAAAAGTAGCTTCAATTTTGTCATTTCCTTGAGATGTGTCAATAAATAGGAAAAAGAAACTGAGATAGACTCAACTTGATAACATTTTCTGAGATAATGTTGTCTAGAATGTATTTTACAATTTAAAATATGTTGGGTAACATAGTCTTGCAATTTTGGTAGCCAAATTGATTTAGAAAAGCAACAAAAATGAACTATGAGATGGTCATATCTATATGCAAGTCATTGATCTAGAGAGTTCCAGATTTTCTTGAGTGGAAGATTTTAAATAAAATAGCATTCAGTATCTCTACTATACTGTCTGGTTTAAATTATTACATGGGATGGCCTATGTGACTATGTTGTCAAATCTCCTTTGAAAATATTCTAAAAATAAAAAATGCATGTGTGTGTGTAGTTTCTGTATAATTTTTAAATTCAATTCAATCTTGGTAGGAAAGTGTAATTCCAGCAAAAGCTACAAGCCTCAGTTAATGGTTAATGCAGCATCTTGCAAGAATAGGAGTCTGTGTTCATAGCTACTTTAAAGAGATAAGGTGTGTTTAAGGCACTGCATCTTATCATCTAAGGTTAGACTGTTCTAGAAAATATGTTCTGTGTTTCACACTTCTCTTTGTTTGAACTATTTCTTCCACTAGAGTGACTTACTCCTCAATCATGCAAGCCAAAATATCTTCACGCTCATCCTTTCAAGGCCTTTTTCCGATTCCTTTCCAGAACAATACAACCCCCATATATCCTTCTGTTGTTCTGAACTATAAAATAATTATTTTATTTACCATTATTTCAGCAATTGTGAGTGAAAATCAATGCATGATAAATCAACAAATATTCATAAAAAACAAAACATATGTAAGACTTTACCCTCCGTAATTGTAATTGTTCACAATATTTTTGTTACATCACTCTTATTGACTTCTATTGTTACTACTTTTCATTGTTATTGTATTGGCTACTCTCATAAAACTTGTAGTTTCCTCCCCAGCATACATTTGAGCCTTCTGCCTTTGTATGGTATCCATGGGATACAGGTGATATTAACTCCACCTCCAGCCTCAGTGATTAACTCTGATTGATTTTTGCGTCAGTATAATCTTATTGATTGGTTCAAGGATGGGAAGTAACTGAAGCTTAAGCAGATCAGTACACAATATATTCATAGCTGTAGTGATTGTTTGGGTTTGGTCAAATCATGTCCAAATAGGACTTTGATGGTTGAATATGTAGAAGCCCTCTTTTTTGTGACGTGCGGATATGAACCTGGAACCACTGCAGCCATTTTACCACCACGAGAAAAGCCAGCATGAGAATTAAACCAGCCTAGGTCCCTGATCAAAATTGAAATCTGCTTATACTCTCTATTGGTATTAATCAATAAATTATGTTAATTTTTAAGCTATATGAGTTTTCTGATTCTTGCAAATGAAAACAGCCTAATTGATACAACTACCAAATGGACAGTAGGTAGAACAGGGTCTGTGTCTCATAGTTCTTTATGTCTCCAGCACCTAGGAAATGTCTACTTACCAGAGTTTTACAGTAAATATTCAGTAAAAGTGAGAATATTGGTGAGTTCCAGGCCTCCAGTTTCTAAGTTTATCATAGCTGACATCATTTGGGAAGTTGTCAATTCCCAGCAGCCAATTTCACAAATTTTTCAACTGAAAAGTTTGCCATCTTGCCTGGGACATGTGTGATACAACCTGAGATCTGAGAGAATCTATCTCTAAACAAATTCTGGGAATATTCATTTCATGTTTTTCATCGTAGGACTGACAAAAAGAAAAAAATTTGTTGTGATTCAACCTTAATGTATAACTTTCTTATTATGAAACTATGAAGATAAATTTAGTAAAATATTATGAGAAGTGTGGCCTTTAAGAAGGAACTAATCTTGCCACTTCTAATGAACATTTCTGGTTCACCAGATAGATTTTGACATGCTCTCCTTCTTGAAATCCTTTTAAGGTATTTTAGGTACTTCAGTTTGGGAATGGCAGGCTAGAACTAGTTTATCTTTTTGAGAAAATAATTTAAAAAGAGTAAAACCATATCCAATGACATATTTTTCAGACTAATATTTAGAAACAGTAACATTTTCAGTGTTTCAAAAAACATTGTGTTAGAGACATAACGTTTTCATTGTAAATGTAATATATCTATGTTAAAAAATAAAGAGAAAAGGAACCACAGTGAAACTAGCATTATTTGTGTATTTTCTGTTTTTCTTCCTACTGAATATGCTTTTATTGCTTTCTTTTTTTTTTTCAGTACGTGGGCCTCTCACTGTTGTGGCCTCTCCCGTTGCGGAGCACAGGCTCCGGACGCGCAGGCTCAGCGGCCATGGCTCACGGTCCCAGCCGCTCCGCGGCACGTGGGATCTTCCCGGACCGGGGCACGAACCCGTGTCCCCTGAATCGGCAGGCGGAATCCCAACCACTGCGCCACCAGGGAAGCCCCTTTTATTGCTTTCTTGTAATCAGAGGTAAGTTACAAAATTTAGGTTATATTTTTTGATGTAATCATTCATGTAAATGAACTGTGGTATCAGCAAATTCTTTAGGTCGTCAGACTGCAGATTTTAAGTATGATAGCCTTAGAGATGAAATCTGAGAATGACATTTATTTAGACGTATGAAGATCTTGTTTGCCTTGAGCAACTTTATGGAGCTATGGAGGCTGAAAAAAAATGGATGACTGGAAAATAAAACACAGAGCACCTCCTTATACAGGTTGCAACAAAGGAAGAAAGCAGAGAAGGCTTTAAATCCTAATAGTCCATTTTTAACTAAAACACGATTTTTATTCCCTTTTCCAAATTTAAATTAAAATAAGCATGCAAAATTATTTTTATTAATTGTATTTTGGTATGAAAATAATTCTATATTTGAAAAACTACCTTCGGGTGGCTATTATATTCCTCCATTTCAGATTGTATAATTTTATAAGGCATAGTAATACTACTGACAGTTTTTTATCCCTAAGAATTCTAAATCTTTATTTAGAATAGGATTAAAATACTTTGTGCTGTATGTTCCTTGTGATGATCTGAACTTTGAACAAGTACACACACACAAACAAACAAGTAGGAATAAAAATTTAGTAATGCTGGTATTGTTGATGAAGTAGTAACCTTAGGACTAAATTTGATTGTTCTTTCTACTGGATCACAATTAACTGTTGTTCTTCCCTGTTATTTCCAAGAGAAAAGTAGGACTGTGTATCTCTAGTTTTTTTTTTTTTTTTTTTTTGGAATGTTAAATCAGCATCTCAAAAATTTCAGCTGATTAAAATAATATAAAAATAAAATCAGTGTAATGATTTGGTGTGTCAGCAGGAATGATAAATAAGTTGTGCTGTGCATTTACTATTACTCTCCGCTCCTGAGTTCCTGACAAAGATTATCAGTTATGGAGTGTTTTTCAACTGGGCTTGAATATTGAGACATTTCAGTTGGCACTTGAGTCAAGACATATTTGCTGGCTTGATGTGAACTGCAAATTGCGTTTCCAACCCTGGTCAGCTGTCTTGCTTGGGAGAGAAAGTACAGCTGGGGTTAATATGAATGTATTGCCTCTACTAGAAAAAATCAATTCAGAGAACATGTACGGATGACATATAATCAGAACTGCTGCTGCGTATATAAAGGACACAACATTATTAATGACCTAAACTGAGGGGGCTCTATTGGGGTCAGCATATATGCATGAGCCTAACTGAGAGGACTCTTAGCTAACCTCACTCCTAGCTCTGGCAAAACACTGGGTGAATGCCAGGGAGCAGGGATTTCCCCAGTTATCAAATGATTATATTGAGATTTGAGGCAAGTTATTGAAGTAGAAGAATAGAGAATCTTTATGGTGACTAAGGTCAGTGTCTGAATTCCTTTTTAACCAGAAAAAAATCAGCTTAATACTATACCAGATCCCCTTTTTAATTAGTAATATTTTACACTCTTGTGCTAACGGTACCTATGCCCTTATGCTAATGGTGACCATACTCAATAGACATTTAAAAAATTTTTTATTGGAGTGGAGTTGCTTTACAATGTTGTGTTAGTTTCTACTGTACAGCAAAGTGAATCAGCTGTACGTAGTCATACATCCCCTCTTTTTTGGATTTCCTTCCCATTTAGATCACTGGAGAGCACTGAGTAGAGTTCCCTGTGCCTTACAGTAGGTTCTCACTAGTTATCTATTTTATGCATAGTATCAATAGTGTATATATGTCAATCCCCATCTCCCAATTCATCCCACCCTCCCTTCACCCTTGGTTTCCTTATGTTTGTTCTCTATGTCTGTGTCTCTATTTCTGTTTTGTAGATAAGATCATCTATACCATTTGTTTAGATTCCACATATATGCGTTAATACATGATATTTGTTTTTCTCTTTCTGACTTTACTCTGTATGACAGTCTTTAGGTCCATCCACGTCTCTGCAAATCACCCTAATTCGTTCCTTTTTATGGCTGAGTAATATTCCATTATATATGTGTACCATATCTCCTTTATCCATCCACCTGTTGATGGACATTTAGATTGCTTCCATGTCCTAGCTATTGTAAATTGTGTTGCAATGAACATTGGGGTGCATGTGTCTTTTCAAATTACGGTTTCTCTGGGTATATGCCCAGGAGTGGGATTGCTGGATCGTATGGTAGTTCTATTTTTAGTTTTTTAAGGAACCTCCATACTGTTCTCCACAGTGGCTGTATCAATTTACATTCCCACCAACAGTGCAAGAGGGTTCCCTTTTCTCCACACCCTCTCCAGCATTTATTGTTTGTAGATTTTTTGATGATGGCCATTCTGACCCGTGTGAGGTGATACCTCACTGTAGCTTTCATTTGCATTTCTCTAATGATTAGTGATGTTGAACATCTTTTCATGTGTTTATTGGTCATCTGTATGTCTTCTTTGGAGAAATGTCTATTTAGGTCTTCCACCCATTTTTTGATTGAGTTGTTTGTCTTTTTGACATTGAGCTGCATGAGCTGTTTGTATATTTTGGAGATTAATCCTTCGTCCGTTGATTTGTTTGCAAATATTTTCTCCCATTCTGAGGGTTGTCTTTTCATCTTGTTTATGGTTTCCTTTGCTGTGCAAAAGCTTTTAAGTTTAATTAGGTCCCATTTGTTTATTTTTGGTTCCCAACAGACATTTTAAAATACTTTTCCTTTTAGAAATGAAATCTCAGGACCAAGAGCTATCTGTGACTTAGGTACTTTATGGCCTTTATTTAAGTCCTTACTGGTGAAATTTTACATGTTCTGACCAGATGATAGTAGACTCTGTGTACTTAATTTGGATACCTGAAAGAAAACAATGATAGTACTGTACTCATGTTCACTTCCTTTTGGCTTCATGCTTCCCTCTTCATTAAAGCTTTAGCACATTCTCCTAGATCAACTAACCAGGACAATTGCATTATCTATAATCATTAGTTTCTCCCTGATTCATTGCTTTTAATTGACATCACCACATTTTGTTAAATTAAATTTGAAAAAGTGTTGTGATTAAAAATAACCAGTTAAGTGAACCAGCTAGAATGAACAGTGATTAGTAATAAAAAAGGTAATGATATGCATTGTGACAGTTATTGCAATGCTTTCTTATCAAATGATCCTTTTAATTTCTCTCCCCCCCCTTTAAAAACTAATTAGCATTCTTTCTGTATTTTTAGAATTGAGTGTTTATTTTAAAACTAGTTGAGTCAACCTGGTTGTGACATTCATTTTTATTGATCCTGACAATGAATTGAGACAAATGGATTAAGGAACTGTATTTGTAAAAAAAAAAATGTAGTCTTCCCCCAGCCCCCGTCACAGTTTCCGTTCCCTCTGTGAATCTTCCTGATCCCTAAACATCACCTGGCAGTTTTGGCATTGGCCCATAACAAAATTTTCCACAATTGATCCATCCCATCTTCCAATGAAATATTAATAACAGAGCATAAAGCCAACTCAATAGAATATGTCCTTCCATAAAATAAAGGTTTTTATTTTATCATTTTTCAATGTCATTATCAATGTCATGGATGTGGCTTACAGCTACACTGCAGAACTATTTGTGATATCAGAATATAGCATTCTTCTCAGGTAACCTACAAAAATGCAACCTGTCTTTGTTATTCAATCTAATTTTCTGCTTTCAACCTTGAGTCCATCTAACAATTGGGCTGCTATTGTTAGGCACAGTTATTTTCAGAGCATTTTCACCCATTTCGTTTAATTTCTCTTACAGTATTTCTGTAAGTGTTAGCAACTTCGGGATTTTACAGTTATTCTTGGCATTTTAATTTGATGGCATTAGCTATGTCCCACAAGATCAAAACAACCTACTAGTAAATGAATAATACCTGAACTTTGAAAACTGGTTCTAAAGTCCAAAGACATGCGTTTCCCTCTGGATTCTTACAATTACTGGATATGTGACTTTGGATTGGGTTCGTTGGGCCTTAGTTTATTTAGGTTTAGTAGTATACATTTAAGAAGGTGATTTTGGGACTTCCTTGGTGGCACAGTGGTTAAGAATCCGCCTGCCAATGCAGGGGACACGGGTTAGAGCCCTGGTCCGGGAAGATCCCCCATGCCCCAGAGCAACTAAGCCCATGAGCCACAACTACTGAGCCTGCGCTCTAAGAGCCTGTGAGCCACAATACTGAGCCTCAGTGCCACAACTACTGAAGCCTACGCGCCTAGAGCCGAGCTCCACAACAAGAGAAGCCACGCACCACAATGAGAAGCCTGCGCACCACAACGAAGAGCAGCACCTGCTCGCCGCAACTATAGAAAGCCCGTGCACAGCAACGAAGACCCAACAACGAAGACCCAATGCAGCCATAAATAAATAAATAAATAAAAGGTGGTATTGAGAATCAGTTAAAATAATGTGAAAATGCTTTGTAAAGAATTATGTTTAGCAGCTTTGTTGACTCTCCTGCATTTCACATGCATATGCTCATCTGAGGAAAATTGAGAGAATTCCCAGTAATAGATTTATAATTTGTCAGAGTTGCAAACAGTTGTTCTAATGGTGATATACTGATATAAGATTTTGGATTTTTCCCCCCTCTTTCTGAAAATTGGTTTCCATGTGAATTTCACATTTTTTCTAAATATCCTGATTATCTCTATGTTTACTTCTGGTAAAGATTAGGGACAAAAGAAGGGACCATTTTCTAGGGTAAATACTTACAACAGAGTACACATGGCTAAGCCTGTCCTAAGCTTCCACTCCCAAATTGTATTTTTTGACCAGGATAAAGTAGTTGAATTGAGGTGCTCTTCACTTAACTGGTACCTTAGGATTTGATCCCAGAAAGAACCCGAAAGATCAAGGAGTGCCTTCCAGAAACATAAGAGCATTCCCCTGTGGGGCAACAATAAACCTGCTACAAAAGAAGAAAATTTACAAAAGTTCAGTATATTTACGTACTTAAAATAGTGGGGGGTGGGGGGAGGCAACCAGAAAATGCCGTAGCCCTTCAAAATATTACTAGTTTTCTATCTGGTCCTTGCAATTAGTTCTGGTCATGGTTCCCAACTTGACCATGCAATTGAGAGTCGTTACTCATTTTGAGAAACATGTTTGCTTCTCTTCCTAGAGTACCTTTTATCCCTCTTACCAATGGCAACGAATTTTCTCATCTTTGATCACTTGTGTCAGCATTCTAACATTTTCCAACTCTGCCCTGAAAAATAGCCCCCGTACGTTCAGGATTTTAAAATCTCTTCTCTTTTTCATTGACTAAACTCAGAGCACTTCAGGATTGAATGCTGTCTGCTCTTGTGACTGTGATCCCTTTCATGCTAAGTATGTTCAAAGGGCTTTAACATACATATTTAAAACGTTGTTACTCTAGCTTTTAAGAGGGTATGCAATATTTTACTGTCACTGCAATGAATGCAAGCTTCTTTGAAGGACTACCAATATCAGTTACTTTTGTCAAGACATATTTATGCACTTACTCTGCTTATGAGAGTCTGTTATGCTCATTCTAAAAAAAAAAGGTCATTTACAAATGCTTTTATTTTTTCCCCAATGAATCAAGAAATTTTACCCCCATTTTAAAGGAAAACTCTGTTAATATTAGAGGTGGAGAGAGGAATAGGTCATTGGAGTGTGTCCCTTGTGAAAGCTGGACAGTGTCTTAGTTTGCTATTATTTCTTCTTTAAAATGGGTGAAAATGGTACATACAGATTGGACTTTTATTCATATGACTGATACAGATGATCCGAGCATTTATGAAATTAAGCTAGGTAAAACTATCTCTCATGATATCTCTAGTTATTTTGCCACAAATATAAACGCTATAATATTTTCCTAGAAATGTGATGGCAGAATTCATTCTTGTATTAAAAAGTACTGATGGGCTCTGTAGAATGTGACCTGAATAAACATAAAAATATATCCACATTTTAAAATGCTGAATATGGTTGTGTAAATTTCCTATGGCTGCTGTAACAAATTACTATAAATTTAGTGGCTTAAAGGAACACATTTATTCTCTTACATTTCTGGAGGTCAGAGGTCTAAAATGGATTGGCAGGACTGTGTTTTTTCTGGAAGCTTTAAGGGAAAATCTGTGACCTTGCCTTTTACAACTTCTAGAGGCTGCCTGCATTCCTTGGCATGGATTGACCCACGTTACTCCAACCTCTGCTGCTATTGTCTCATCTCCTTCTCTGACTTATTCTTTTGTCTCCCTCTTATAAGAACCTTATGATTTTATTGGGATAATGCAGAATAATCTCCATACATCAAAGTCTTTAATTACATCTGCAAAGTTGCTTTTGCCATGTAAGGTAACAAATTCACAGGTTCTGGAGATTAGGATGTGGACATCTTTGGGGGTCATGTTTTGTTTACCACAATGGTAATTTAAACATATGTGTTTATAAAAGATAAAAACACTAAATCTAAGAGGGAAAATTTTTTTGGTCCGTTTTGTGAGACAATTGTAGTAACCAGTTTAGACCGAGGCAATTTTACTTAAATCAATCTTGATTTAAAACTAGGGGAGAAGAGACATAATCATGGCTTATTCCAGGTGTTGTAAATCAGAAGGAGAACGACTTGTCACTTCTTTTAACAATGACTAGTAGCAAAGTGCATTTTTACCGGATATCTAATCTCCAGGTGGAAGGAAAATGTACATGATTGGGGTTTTGTGAAAGATTGCTTTTTTCTGACTTAATGGAGACGCGTGAACATGAACTATCCCCTTCACAGGGCAGGATTGTGTTCACCTCACTGACCACTAAGGAAGCATTTGCCTCCGGTAATTATATGAATAAAAACACACATTCAGTCCTCTGAAAATATCTCCAATAGCGTTTTTAAGATGATTCAACTATATCTTATAGTTGGTATTTTTAAAAACCTGAGTATTACTCTGCCACTATGGCAACTCATTGTGGCACCTCTAATAACGACATCCTGAAGAACATGATTAATGAGTTTTATTTTTTTCCTTTGTCTGGAAGGAACATAGTCCAAAGTTTTAGATCTGTTTCATAAAAGCATGTAGAGTGATTACTGTCACTGTTCAGTTTTGAAATGATATTGGTAAGGAATGAACTAAAGTAATTTAGTGATATTTGGAACCCTAAATCTGAGCATTTGATCATATCCCTATCATCATTCTAAAAGATGAAATATAGATGTACCAGTTAGATTTTCATTATAATTTTTGATCAGAGGAAGGACAAAAGATAGAATTTTAGATATTTGAACTATTATTCTGAGAGAGATTTTTGTAGAAACTTAGGACAATATAAGCACAGTGAAAAAAACCATGAGATTGATGTGTATAGAGTGTGAGGTTCATCTTGCTGGAGGCAGTTGGGTCAAGGTGGTCAGAGGAGGTTAGCCTTCCCTTGATGATGCACAGTGACACCCCACCCTGAATCTCTTTTCCACTGGTGAATAATGTTCCTGACACATGAGATGCAGTTAATAAACACTTCTGAAAATAAAAGAAGGAAAGAATATAAAATTAGGGGATGGAATTACTGGAGCTTAGGTCACTCTCAATTTTATTTTTATACAAATACGAGTATATTAAGCTGGAGGATGAGAGTGAGCATGTTTAATTTGACTAAAAATGATTAAACCTCTAAAATTATGTTACTAGGACAAATCATTTGTTTCTAATTTCTAAATCTCTATATGAAAGAGAGGTAAGATTAGAGGCTAGATGGAGAAGGATGGATTTAAAAATAAATTTAGTATGACTTATTTTTTATTTTTAAATAATATTACTAGATATTCTGATTGGACATAGTCACAATTGATGAACATAAATGAATTATATCTGCTTGTCATCCTGATATTGGGTATACAGGTGTTTGTATAATTCAAATCTGTAGTAGGTGAGACAGTAATGCTACAGATATTGGGTGTTATGGGGTCACTCAGATGGCTATCAAGGGGCTCTGGTCCTTAAAATCCAAATGAAATGTACCTGAATCCCAAGGGGGCTGTTTACCTTTTTCCTAGATGTCTTTGGCTACAAACTCTTTTCCTAGCAAATTAGTCTGTTTCTGTATCTACTTTGAATTCTCACATATGCTGATATGCTCAGCAAGGTCTCTATCCCTTTCCTTAAATCACACGCATTCAGTCTCATTAGGTCAAGTTTTCAAGTGTAGAGAGTGAGTAATTGAATATTAGACGTTCCTGTTCTTAAAAAAGTGTTTTAGTTATTTTTGCCAACTTTAGTCTCTAGCCTCATTAATTCTTGTCAGATCAATTCAGAACCCTTTAGCCCAGTCTTCCAGCTCAGTTTTGGACTTCTCTTCTCAATGGCCCTTTGGTCCTGAATCTCACCTTTTCTTTTCTTTTCTTTTTTTTTTTGCGGTACGCGGGCCTCTCAGTGTTGTGGCCTCTCCCGTTGCAGAGCACAGGCTCCGGACGCGCAGGCTCAGCGGCCATGGCTCACGGGCCCAGCTGCTCCGCGGCATGTGAGATCTTCCCGGACCGGGGCACGAACCCGTGTCCCCTGTATCGGCAGGTGGACTCTCAACCACTGCACCACCAGGGAAGCCCTCACCTTTTCTCTTTTTCCCACTCAATCTCTCCAAAGAAAAAGGAGCTTGTTTTCCCATTGATATGAATTATGTTTTCCCCCACAAAAAGAATCACTACAGGCAGTTTATGGATTGAAATAACATTTTTGTCTGTATCTTGTCTACTATTTAAAATATTAGTTGAAAAAAATAATAAAATAAAATAAAATATTAGTTGAAGGTATGGTACTGCTGTCAATGTTAGATTATAACCAGTAGAGATAAGAAAAAAGCCTGGGAAATTCAAATGGCTTAGAGCTTGTGACACATGACAGCTCTTTCCGTGTTCCTTAAATAGAGTAAAGATTAAATAAAAATGATTTTGTTCATAACGCTTGGGAAATTGAATAATAGAATATATGTGCAAGACTAATAGAGAATCAAGTTAGAGTTGTTTGGCTGGGAGCTCTCAGGAGCCTTGGTTGCTCGTATTCCTCCAAATATATGAACAGGATGATCACCTTGTACAGAGAGCTCAGCTCCCTCCTAACTAGTAAAGGAAACACCACAAAAACTCAGCTTCATGCTCACAGAAACATTGCTTTGGGTTCCCTTGTTACCAAGGCAGCAACGAGCTGGGACCTTTCTTTAGGTACGTGAAAACATCTGCCATTGAAAGTTGGTATTTGAGAATTTCACAAGCTTTTCCCCAGAAAGGGGTTAACATGGTATAGATACACAATGAATCAAGTATTAGATTCTCTGTTCAGATACTTCCAAGGAGAGGTAAAGTAAATTACTTCTTCAGTATATTTACATGTTAAGTGATAGTCCTTAGGTCTTGAAGGAGTTCATGCAACCTTCATAGGAACATGAATTCAAATCCAAATAGCTGCTTATTGAAATGAGAAGTTTTTTTCAAGTGATTGTCCATTTGTGGCCTAGAAAAGGTTTTGCCTACACAGTTTCAGCTTATGCAGTAATTTGACTCAATTATACAGCCTATTTGAAATTAGGTAGAAAAGATTGATTATTTGAATAGTTTTCAATGCATTGTTTTGGTGACACTTGAGATTAACCCGAGGCAGAAATTTAACCCATAGTCAAAGCCAGTGAAGATAGAATAGCACAGTAGACACAATGCCAGACTTGGGAGCCAGACAGCCTGGGTTTGAACCCTTCTTCTGTCATTCATTAGCTGTTTGAGTTTGGGAAAATTAACCTCTTTTTCTGACTTTTTCATCTGTAAAATGGAGATGTTACCAAACCAAACTTGGGTCTGCTTGCCTGTGCACAGTAAAGCCAATCAACTGACACCAGGTGGTGGTGAAGGAAAGTACAGTTTATTGCAAGGCCAAGCAAGGAGTATGGGCAGCTAATGGTCAAAAGTCCCAAACTCTGCAATAGTTTTCAGGGGCAGGTTTTTAAGGCAGTGTGAGGGAGAGGCTTGTGGGTTGCATGATCAGCTCATGGACATTATTCTGATTGGTTGGTTGTGATGTGGTTAAGGGTCAACATCATCAACTGTTTGGTTCCAAACAGTCTGGGGTCTATGTGCTTGTGGTCAACATACAGTTAACTTTTTCCACCTAGTAGGTGTTTCAGTATCTGAAAAATAGCTCAAAGATATGGCTCTGAATATTATCTATAACCCTTGAGGAGGAACTAAAGGTCCTTGACTTTGTTTAATGGCTATATGATTATTATTTTGTCTCGCTTGTTTTCCTTTCCTTTTGCATTTTCTCACTTCTCTTATTAAATTTGTTCTTTAGAACTTGGGGAAGGCCCAGGAGGATAAAGTTTTTCTACAAACAGGAGGCAGGTGAAGGACCAGGTGGGGGAGGTCTGTCCTGAGAAGGCCCCATGGGGTCCTGCTCAGTTACAGTCCCCCCTTTTCTTTGGTACTTCTCAACTTTGAGGGGGAACAGGTACAGGGCAAGAAAGGGAGTAAGTTTTTAGACAGAGCAGTTAATCATAAACTTGTCAGAGGAACTTGGGTTTAGGGGCAATCAGTTTCACAGATAATAACAGATTCCTCTTCAGATAGTTGTTGTGAGGAATAAATGAGTTACTAAGTAAAGTGACTGACAGTAGAAGCTTTAAAAACATTTTTTTAATTTATATAGTATTTTATCTATGAAACAGACATGCAAAAACATGTATGGAGAACATGCTAATCTTAAGCTATTTAGATTTCAAAATGCTCATTTCTTTTAAATATAAGAAAGTGAGTGTTAATATGGAATTTTAATTAGACTGTCAGTTGAGTGAATTTTTACCTTTTGGTTATATTTCTAGTTGGAGTGGCATATAAAATACCTATTAATTTTAACAAGCATTATAGTATAATAAACACTGAATATAGAAAATCTGTCTGTTAATTATCCAGGGCTAAATAAATTCACATAGCAGTGAGTAGAGTTCAGCCTTAGGTTGTTTTCCTGAGACTTACACTGTGTAATAAAGTGTTGCTCATAGTCTGTATTTTTGTTGGGAAAAATATTAATTTAAGAAATAGGAGAATGAAAGCTTTTAATGGCAATAAACAGTGAGAAAATTGGTTTTGCAGTCTTCATGGAAGTGAAGCTGTTTTTTCTCTTTTAAATTCTTTTTACATTAACACAACAATTCATCTGTATTTAAGGGATAGTTGGTTAAATCTTAAAATAGCCTTGAACTGTTGAGATAAAACTGACTACAGAGTTTCCACGAAGGTTAATTTATCTTGTAAGATTAACCTTGTGAAAACCACTATAAAATTTCAAATCTATTAATATTTTTGCTGTTTAAACTGAAAAAAAACATAGTATGTCTTGAATAGCATTAAGTTAATAAAAATGCAAATGAAAGAGTTAAGTCAATTAAACATTGTAGGTATTCTTCATTACTGCTGAATCATTCAAAAGAAAAACAGAGGCTGATCCTACAAACTTAGTTATATATATATATATTTTTTTTTTACATCATTATTGGAGTATAATTGCTTTACAATGGTGTGTTAGTTTCTGCTTTATAACAAAGTGAATCAGTTATACATATACCTATATTCCCATATCTCTTCCCTCTTGCGTCTCCCTCCCAACCGCCCTATCCCACACCTCTAGGTGGTCACAAAGCACCGAGCTGATATCCATGTGCTATGCGGCTGCTTCCCACTAGCTATCTATCGTACATTTGGTAGTGTATATATGTCCATGCCACTCTCTCACTTTGTCACAGCTTACCCTTCCCCTTCCCCATATCCTCAAGTCCATTCTCTAGTAGGTCTGTGTCTTTATTCCTGTCTTACCCCTAGGTTCTTCATGACATTTATTTTTCTTAAATTTCATATATATGTGTTAGCATATGGTATTTGTCTTTCTCTTTCTGACTTACTTCACTCTATATGAAAGACACTAGGTCCATCCACCTCATTACAAATAGCTCAATTTCGTTTCTTTTTATGGCTGAGTAATATTCCATCATATATAAGTGCCACATCTTCTTTATCCATTCATCCAATGATGGGCACTTACGTTGTTTCCATCTCCAGGCTATTGTAAATAGAGCTGCAATGAACATTTTGGTACATGACACTTTATGAATTATGGTTTTCTCAGGGTATATGCCCAGTAGTGGGATTGCTGGGTCATATGGTAGTTCTATTTGTAGTTTCTTAAGGAACCTCCATACTGTTCTCCATAGTGGCTGTACCAATTCACATTCCCACTAGCAGTGCAAGAGAGTTCCCTTTTCTCCACACCCTCTCCAGTATTTGTTGTTTCTAGATTTTTTGATGATGGCCATTCTGACTGCTGTGAGATGATATCTCGCTGAAGTTTTGATTTGCATTTTTCTAATGATTAATAATGTTGAGCATTCTTTCATGTGTTTGTTGGCAGTCTGTATATCTTCTTTGGAGAAATGTCCATTTAGGTCTTCTGCCCATTTATGGATTGGGTTGTTTGTTTTTTTCTTATTGAGCTGCATGAGCTACTTGTAAATTCTGGAGATTAATCCTTTGTCAGTTGCTTCATTTGCAAACATTTTCTCCCATTCTGAGAGTTGTCTTTTGGTCTTGTTTATGGTTTCCTTTGCTGGACAAAAGCTTTGAAATTTCATTAGGTCCCATTTGTTTATTTTTGTTTTTATTTCCATTTCTCTGGGAGGTGGGTCAAAAAGGATCTTGCTGTGATTTATGTCATAGAGTATTCTGCTTATGTTTTCCTCTAAGAGTTTGATAGTTTCTGGCCTTACATTTAGGCCTTTAATCCATTTTGAGCTTATTTTTGTGTATGGTGTTAGGGAGTGTTCTAATCTCATACTTTTACATGTACCTGTCCAGTTTTCCCAGCATCACTTACTGAAGAGGCTGTTCTTTCTCCCCTGTACATTCCTGCCTCCTTTATCAAAGATAAGGTGACCATACGTGCGTGGGTTTATCTCTGGGCTTTCTATCCTGTTCCATTGATCTATCTTTCTGTTATTGTGCCAGTACCATACTGTCTTGATAACTGTAGCTTTGTAGTATAGTCTGAAGTCAGGCAACCTGACCCTTCCAGCTCTGTTTTTTGTTCTCAAGATTGCTTTGGCTATTAAGGGTCTTTTGTGTTTCCATACAAATTGTGAAATTTTTTGTTCTAGTTTTGTGAAAAATGCCAGTGGCCGTTTGATAGAGATTGCATTGAATCTGTAGATTGCTTTGGGTAGTAGAGTCATTTACACAATGTTGATTCTTCCAATCCAAGAACATGGTATGTCTCTCCTTCTATTTGTATCATCTTTAATTTCTTTCATCAGTGTCTTATAATTTTCTGCATACAGGTCTTTCGTCTCCTTAGGTAGGTTTATTCCTAGATATTTTATTCTTTTTGTTGCAATGGCAAATGGGAGTGTTTTCTTGATTTCACTTTCAGATTTTTCATCGTTAGCGTATAGGAATGCCAGAGATTTCTGTGCATTAATTTTGTATCCTGCTACTTTACCAAATTCATTGATTAGCTCTAGTAGTTTTCTGGTAGCATCTTTAGGATTCTCTATGTATAGTATCATGTCATCTGCAAACAGTGACAGCTTTACTTCTTCTTTTCCGATTTGGATTCCTTTTCTTCTCGGATTGCTGTGGCTAAAACTTCCAAAGCTATGTTGAATAAGAGTAGTGAGAGTGGGCAACCTTGTCTTGTTCCTGATCTTAGTGGAAATGCTTTCAGTTTTTCACCATTGAGGATGACGTTTGTTGTGGGTTTGTCATATATGGCCTTTATTATGTTGAGGAAAGTTCCCTCTGTGCCTACTTTTTGCAGGGTTTTTATCAAAAGTGGGTGTTGAATTTTGTGGAAAGGTTTCTCTGCATCTATTGAGATGACCATATGGTTTTTCTCCTTCAGTTTGTTAATATGGTGTATCACATTGATTGATTTGTGTATACTGAAGAATCCTTGCATTCCTGGAATAAACCCCACTTGATCATGGTGTATGATCCTTTTAATGTACTGTTGGATTCTGTTTGCTAGTATTTTGTTGAGGATTTTTGCGTCTGTGTTCATTAGTGATATTGGCCTGTAGTTTTCTTTTTTTGTGACATCCTTGTCTGGTTTTGGTATCAGGGTGATGGTGGCCTCCTAGAATGAGTTTGGGAGTGTTCCTCTCTCTGCTATATTTTGGAAGAGTTTGAGAAGGATAGGTGTTTGCTCTTCTCTAAATGTTTGATACAAGTTGCCTGTGAAGCCATCTGGTCCTGGGCTTTTGTCTGTTGGAAGATTTTTAATCACAGTTTCAATTTCAGTGGTTGTGATTGGTCTTTTCATATTTTCCATTTCTTCGTGATTCAGTCTTGGCAGGTTGTGCATTTCTAAGAATTTGTCCATTTCTTCCAGGTTGTCCATTTTATTGGCATAGGGTTGCTTGTAGTAATCTCTCATGATCTTTTTTATTTCTGCAGTGTCAGTTGTTACTTCTCCTTTTTCATTTCTAATTCTATTGATTTGAGTCTTCTCCCTTTTTTTCTTGATGAGTCTGGCTAATGGTTTTTCAATTTTGTTTATGTTCTCAAAGAACGAGCTTTTACTTTTATTGATCTTTGCTATCGTTTCCTTCATTTCTTTTTCATTTATTTCTGATCTGATCTTTATGATTTCTTTCCTTCTGCTAACTTCGGGTTTTTTTGTTCTTCTTCTCTAATTGCTTTAGGTGCAATGTTAGGTTGTTTATTCGAGATGTTTCCTGTTTCTTAAGGTAGGATTGTATTGCTATAAACTCTCCTCTTAGAACTGCTTTTTCTGCATCCTATAGGTTTTGGGTTGTCATGTCTCCATTGTCATTTGTTTCTTGGTATTTTTTGATTTTCTCTTTGATTTCTTCAGTGATCACTTCGTTATTAAGTAGTGTATTGTTTAGCCTCCGTTTGTATTTTTTACAGATCTTTTCCTGTAATTGATATCTAGTCTCATAGCATTGTGGTCGGAAAGGATACTTCATACAATTTCAATTTTCTTAAATTTACCAAGGCTTGATTTGTGACCCAATATATGATCTATCCTGGAGAATGTTCCATGAGCACTTGAGAAAAATGTGTATTCTGTTGTTTTTGGATGGAATGTACTGTAAATATCAATTAAGTCCATCTTGTTTAATGTATCATTTAAAGCTTGTGTTTCCTTATTTATTCTCATTTTGGATGATCTGTCCATTGGTGAAAGTCGGGTGTTAAAGTCCCCTACTATGAATGTGTTACTGTCAATTTCCCCTTTTATGGCTGTTAGTATTTGCCTTATGTATTGAGGTGCTCCTATGTTGGGTGCATAAATATTTACAATTATTATATTTTCTTCTTCGATCGATCCCTTGATCATTATGTAGTGTCCTTCTTTGTCTCCTCTAATAGTCTTTATTTTAAAGTGTATTTTGTCTGGTATGAGACTTGCTACTCCAGCTTTCTTTTGGTTTCCATTTGCATGGAATATCTTTTTCCATTCCCTCACTTTCAGTGTATGTGTCTCTAGGTCTGAAGTGGGTCTCTTGTAGACAGCATATATATGGGTCTTGTTTTTGTATCCATTCAGCCAGTCTGTGTCTTTTGGTGGGAGTATTTAATCCATTTACATTTAAGGTAATTATCGATATGTATGTTCCTATTCCCATTTTCTTAATTGTTTTGGGTTTGTTATTATAGGTCTTTTCCTTCTCTTATGACTCTTGCCTAGAGAAGATCCTTTAGCATTTGTTGTAAAGCTGGTTTGGTGGTGCTGAACTCTCTCAGCTTTTGCTTGTCTGTAATGGTTTTAATTTCTCCATCAAATCTGAATGAGATCCTTGCTGGGTAGAGTAATCTTGGTTGCAGGTTTTTCTCCTTCATCACTTTAAATATGCCCTGCCAGTCCCTTCTTGCTTGCAGAGTTTCTGCTGAAAGATCAGCTGTTAACCTTATGGGGATTCCCTTGTGTGTTATTTGTTGTTCTTCCCTTGCTGCTTTTAATATGTTTTCTTTGTATTTAATTTTTGACAGTTTGATTAATATGTGTCTTGGTGTATTTCTCCTTGGATTTATCCTGTATGGGACTCTCTGTGCTTCCTGGACTTGATTAACTATTTCTTTTCCCATGTTAGGGAAGTTTTCAACTATAATCTTTTCAAATATTTTCTCAGTCCCTTTCTTTTCCTTTTCTTCTTCTGGAACCCCTATAATTCAAATGTTGGTGCGTTTAACGTTGTCCCAGAGGTCTCTGAGACTGTCCTCAGTTCTTTTCATTCTTTGTTCTTCATTCTGCTCTGCAGTAGTTATTTCCACTATTTTATCTTCCAGGTCATTACCCGTTCTTCTGCCTCAGTTATTCTGCTATTGATCCCTCTAGGGTATTTTTAGTTTCATTTATTGTGTTCATTGTTGTTTGTTTTATCTTTAGCTCTTCTAGGTCCTTGTTAAATGTTTCTTGCATTTTCTCTATTCTATTTCCAAGATTTTGGATCATCCTTACTATCATTATTCTGAATTCTTTTTCAGGTAGACTGCCTATTTCCTCTTCATTTGTTAGGCCTGGTGGGTTTTTATCTTGCTCCTTCATCTGCTGTGTGTTTTTCTGTCTTCTCATATTGCTTATCTTACTGTGTTTGGGGTCTCCTTTTTGCAGCCTGCAGGTTCGTAGATCTCGTTGTTTTTAGTGTCTGCCCCCAGTGGCTAAAGTTGGTTCAGTGGGTTGTGTAGGTTTCCTGGTGGATGGGACTAGTGCCTGTGTTCTTGTGTTTTTGGTGGGCAGGTCCACGTCTTGTGGTGTGTTTTGGGGTGTCTGGGAATTTAGTATGAGTTTAGGCATCCTGTGTTCTAATGGGTGGGGTTGTGTTCCTGTCTTGCTAGTTGTCTGACATAGGGTGTCCAGCACTGTAGCTTGCTGGTCGTTGAGTGAAGCTGGGTGTTGGTGTTGAGATGGTGATCTCTGGAGATTTTCGCTGTTTGATATTACATGGAGCTGGGAGGTCTCTTGTCGGCCAGTGTCCTGAAGTTGGCTCTCCCACGTCAGAGGCACAGCACTGATTGCTGGCTGCAGCACCAAGAGCCTTTCATCCACACGGCTCAGTATAAAAGGGAGAAAAAGAAGAAAGAAAGAAAGAAGAAAGAAAGAGAGAAAGAAAGAAAGCGGAAAATAGAAAATAAAATAAGGTAAAATAAAATAAAGTTATTAATATTAAAAAGTTATTAATAAGAAAGAAGTTTTTTAAAAAAGTTAAAAAAAAAAAAAAAAAAAAAACCAGACGGATAGATCCCTAGGACAAATGGTGAAAGCAAAGCTATACAGACAAAATCTCACACAGAAGCATACACATACACACTCACAAAAAGAGGAAAAGGGGAAAAAATAATAAATCGTGCTCTCAAAGACCACCTCCTCAATTTGGGATGATTCGTTGTCATTTCAGGTGTTCCACAGATGCAGGGTACATCAAGTTGATTGTGGAGGTTTAATCCGCTGCTCCTGAGGCTTCTGGGAGAGATTTCCCTTTTTCTTCTTTGTTCTCACAGCTCCCAGGGGCTCAGCTTTGGATGTGGCCCCGCCTCTGCGTGTAGGTCGCCGGAGGGCGTCTGTTGTTCGCTCAGACAGGACGGGGTTAAAGGAGCCGCTGGTTTGGCGTCTCTGGCTCAATCAGGACGGGGGGAGGGAGGGGTACGGAATGCGGGGTGAGCCTGCAGCGCGAGAGGCCGGCATGATGTTGAACCAGCCTGAGGTGCGCCGTGCGTTCTCCCGGGGAAGTTGTCCCTCCCCGGACGGGAGGTGTGGAGAGTGACCTGTGCTTGCACACAGGCTTCTTGGTGGCGGCAGCAGCAGCCTTAGCGTCTCATGCCCGTCCGTGGGTTCCGCTCTGTTAGCCGCAGCTCGCTCCCATCTGTGGAGCTCCTTTAAGCAGCGCTCTTAATCCCCTCTCCTCGCGCACCAGGAAACAAAGAGGAAAGAAAAAGTCTCCTGCCTCTTCGGCAAGTCCAGACTTTTTCCCAGACTCCCTCCCGGCTAGCCGTGGTGCACTAACCCCTTCAGGCTGTGTTCACGCCACCAGTCCTCTCCCTGCGCTCCGACCGAAGCCCGAACCTCAGGTCCCAGCTATGCCCGCCCCGGCGGGTGAGCAGACAAGCCTCTCGGGCTAGTGAGTGCCAGTTGGCACTGATCCTCTGTGCGGGAATCTTTCCGCTTTGCCCTCTGCACCCCTGTTGCTGTGCTCTGTTCCGCGGCACTGAAGCTTTCCCCCTCTGCCACCCGCAGTCTCCGCCCCCGAAGGGGCTTCTTAGTGTGTGGAAACCTTTCGTCCCTCACAGCTCCCTCCCACTGGTGCAGGTCCCATCCCTATTCTTTTGTCTCTGTTTATTCTTTTTTCTTTTGCCCTACCCAGGTACATGGGGAGTTTGTTGCCTTTTGCGACGTCTGAGGTCTTGTGCCAGCGTTCAGTAGGTGTTCTGTAGGAGCTGTTCCACGTGTAGATGTATTTCTGATGTATCTGTGGGGAGGAAGGTAATCTCCGCGTCTTATTCTTCTGCCATCTTCACCCTCTCCCCAGTTATATTTTTGTATCTTGTCTTTGAGGGCAGGAACTCCCTCTCCTATTCCTATTCTGTTTTGACCTCACCTACAGGATTCTTGCTACCAATCTCTATATTTCTCTGAGACTTTCTCATTATATTCTTGCACCTTAAATTTCTTTTTTTCCTTTTTTATTTTTCAGCTTCAAAAGCTGCTAAAGACTTTTTGGCAAACTTCAGTAATGTATTTCTAGTTTTGTCTATACCTCAAGGTACCAAGGCAACTCCTTTCTTTTCTCACCTGCCAACCACTTTAATGGACCTTCTACACACTTTCCCTCTATTTTCTCACTTCTCATTTGCTTCTTACCACAGTTTGATTGATTGCCCCCCAATCACTCTTCTGTCACTGCTCTTAAAAGTTACCAGAGATCAGCTTAGGTCAAATTAGATGGTCTTGTGTAATCTGAAATCTACCAATTCTCTCTGCTGCATTGAACAGACTTTTTTTTAAATTGAGATATAACTGGTATATAACATTGTGTAAGTTTAAGATTTACAATGTGTTGATTTGATACATTTATGTATTGCAATATGATTACCACCAGAGTGTTAGCTAACATCTCTATTATATCATGTAATTATCATTTCTTTATTTTTTTGGTGAGAACATTTAACATCTAGTCTCTCAGTGACTTTGAAGTATGTAATGCAGTATTGTTAACTGTCATCACTATGCTGTGCCTTAGATCTCCAGAACTTATTCACCTTCTAGTTGCAAATTTGTATCCTTTAATATCATCTCCCCAATTCCCTGACCCCCCAGCCCCTAACTATTTCTATGAGTTTAGCTTTTTTAGATTCCACATATTAGTGAAAAACTTTTTACATGGTTTCTCTGCTGAGATCTAGTTTGCCTGTTTTACTTCTGGCAACTCTTTCAGTATTTCTTATTCCTCTTACTGTCCCTAAAATATTACTGTCCCCTGGGAATTCACCTGCATGTCTTAGAGGACACATATGTAACTGAAATTAAACTCATGTCTTTCTATTGCCCCATTTGTTTCTCTTCATTGTGACCTCATATCCTATGCTGTTCATTAAGCTAGCAACCTATGCAGAATCATTGTATGCGTTCTTCTAGTGGGTCATGAACTTTTGGTATCAGCTCTTCTCTTCATCCTCTGCACCCTTCACCCTTAATAACAGCCTTCCACAATTTGCTCTGTGTCTGTGGTGACATAGATGACGTTCAGAAGTTTTTCTGTGACCCTTCCCAGTGGTCTTCTAACATTTTGGCTGGTTCTCTGATTCATTGACTTTTCTCTGATTGCTGTATTTGCCCTCTAAAGGTCCTTCAGAATCAATATTCAGACTTTCTCTTGCTTCTCTAGCCATCAATATCCAGAAGAAGTAAATACCAGCATCCCTTTGCCAAGGACCTCTAGGCCTACGCTCTGCCAAGGTCAGACTTTAAGTGTCTGCCTGTAGAACAAATGAGAGGGTAATGGGGCTATGATTAAAACACACAGTTGTCTGACTCCCCCAAAGATACTGCCTCTCTGAAAGCAAAATTAATTATTTTCACTGAACAAAAAATTGGGCCTAGTGAAAAATTCTCTACATCTTTGTAAAGATTACATATGTTTAAATTAGTTTCTAAACTAATTTTAGTTTCTAAAGCCATGTCATTTTGACTCTTTAAGATAAAAATGTTCAAGTCACTTGTTTAGATACAGGATATCCTATGTTGGAGAAGAATTGTTAACATGTTAATTTTGTATAGTGATGGTAGGGTGATCTACTCTGTTTTTTTGAGAGTGAGAAGAAAAGACAATATTTCTTAGTTGTCTACTTTTCTTGATCCTTGAAAGTTAATTGTTAACTTGTGTTATCTTCTGAACATATTAACATAAGTAAATGATTACCTAACAAGTATCATATAGGGGAAAAACTGCAAAGGTGCTTTTAAAATCATACACTAGAAATGAGAATAGCTGCTGCTAAACATGCATAAAATCATGTTCTTTTAGATTATTTTAGGAGGCCTTCCTGTTGCCTCCAGGTCTGTTTCCTATTCATCCAATTTTTTCCTTTATGAAAATATCTGAGTTTTTAATAGAAGTATTAGGAATAAATAGAAAGAGCCATTTTGATTATCACAATGGGACCAAGACTAATCCAACATTTATCCCCAGCTTTCAAAACTTTTTTTTAAAAGGTTTTATTCTCTCCCTTTAGAACTTAGAACTCAGACAACATTGTTTGTTATTGTCAGTGTTTCTAGGGAGCAGTTTTAAATGTAGTAAATATATTTTCCATATTAATGTTCCTACTATATTTGTCATAATTTTCATGATTGCACAGGGCCAGTTAAAGATTTTCTGTTACTCTCTGGAAATTTATAATTATATAAATATATATGATTTGTAGTTAAAGATGAAAAATAAATTTTTTAAATACATTTATTCATGTGACAAATATTTCATTTTATAGGACATAATAACAGAGAAAAACATTTTAAACTAAGAAAGTCGATTTGTAGGAGAGAAAGATCTTTCTGCACCCTCATTGCCTCTGATGATCATCAGGTGTGCAGCAACAGTTAGTGCTGAACTCAATACGTCTTACTTATTGATTCATTTATTAATTAATTTATTCCTGCCAACTTTGGAAAACTTAGCTGTCCAAGAGAATCCAATTCTCTTATATGAAGCTAGTATATATTTGTCATTATAATACATTTACTATTTTTGTTTCACTCTTTGGATTCATATTTATCAGTTCACTTATTGACATATATATGACATATACATACATACATATACATATATATATATAACGGGGTAAGTCTTGACAGATTTCAAACTGTATCTTCATGGAAATAGGGAATCATTAAAAGAGAATAGCATTAAGAAGAGAACATAATTATACTTATATTTTAGAAAGCTCAAACTAACTTCAGTGGGTGAAAGAACTAGTTGGGCGTAAGAGAGGAGGGTGAGTAGCCAATTAGGATTTATTGTGATACAGGCAAAGAAATGATGGGAACTAATCTTAGAGGAGTGATAGTGGGATGCAAGGAAAATGGAAGCTACCTTGTGAGTACAACCAATGAGACAGTGTGAGTAGATATGGGACTGGAAGGCAACAATGCGTATTGTGCAGCTGGAGAGACTGCTCTTCACGTAGACTATGATGGCAGCCAGAGTGGACCCTCACAGATGATGCCCAGGTTGCTGGTTTGAGTAATGGAGTGGATAGTAATCCTATTCACTGACTTAGGGAAAAAAGGAAGAGATATTCTTTTAGAGATATAGAAATATTGGGGAGGAGGGACATAAAGACATAGAGATATTGGGGAGGATAAAGAGTTCAGTCTTGGATATGCTGATTTTGAGGTGTCTAGGATATCAAAAGGTTCAGGACCAGTAGGAAGTGGGATATAGGAGTCTGAAGTGCATAGCAATTTTGTTGACATTAGCTATGGATCCGACAATGTCAACATGTAGATAATATACAGGAATTGATGAATATTTTCAGGGAGAATAGGTAGTGTGAGAAAAGTTGAATGGCAGGACACCCATTTTACAGATAAAATTGGAGCAAACTGGCCCCTGTCACAGTGGAGTTAGGAGTATCTGCCCCTAATTAGGGTCCATGTTATTTCTTATGAAGTCTCTTAGAAAATAGATTGGTAGCATCAAGCTTCTTCTCTTAATATTTAAAATAATTGGGTCAACTACAGTACTGGTTTTGAATATCTGTACTTATGCATAAAAATCGCTCACACTTGATTTTTGCTTTGCTTTGCAGAAAATGGCCTATTCTAGATTAAGTGTCCTTTTTGAAGTTTGTGCTGTGGACATTGAATTATAAGGGAAGATGTGGAACGAAATGATACTGTGTGACCTAGATTTCTATCAAGCTACTTTCAAGAGTTTAAAATTTGGCAGCAAATTTTTGATTTAGGCCTTACCATGGCATGTGAAAATTTTCCTGCAGGGCAGATGTTAAAAATTAACTCAGAGGGGCTTCCCTGGTGGCGCAGTGGTTGAGAGTCCACCTGACGATGCAGGGGACGTGGGTTCGTGCCCTGGCCCAGGAGGATCCCACATGCCTCGGAGCGGCTGGGCCCGTGAGCCATGGCCACCGAACCTGTGCGTCTGGAGCCTGTGCTCCGCAATGGGAGAGGCCACAACAGTGAGAGGCCCGCGTACTGCAAAAAAAAAAAAAAAAAAAAATTAACTCATAAAATAATTTGTTTGACTTCTGTTAAACTCAAGGCAAAATGTGTCAAGATAGGTCATGGTTTTTTTTTTTAATTAATTTTTATTGGAGTATAGTTGCTTTACAATGTTGTGTTAGTTTCTGCTGTATAGCAAAGTGAATGAGTTATATGTATACATATATCCTCTCTTTTTTAGATTTCCTTCCCATTTAGGTCACCACAGAGCACTGAGTAGAGTTCCCTGTGCTATACAGTAGGTTCTCATTAGTTATCTATTTTATACATATTAGTGTATATGTCAATCCCAATTTCCCAATTCATCCCATCCCCCACTTCCCCCCTTGGTATCTATAAATTTGTTCTCTACATCTGTATCTCTATTTTGGCTTTGCAAATAAGTTCATCTGTACCATTTTTCTAGATTCCACATATAAGTGATATTATATGATATTTGTTTTTCTCTTTCTGACTCACTTCACTCTGTATGATGATCTCTAGGTCTATCCACATCTCTGCAAATGGCACTATTTCGTTCCTTTTTATGGCTGAGTAATATTCCATTGTATATATGTACCACATCTTCTTTATCGATTCCTCTGTTGATGGACATTTAGGTTGCTTCTGTGTCCTGGCTATTGTAAGTAGTACTGCAGTGAACATTGGGGTGCTTGTATCTTTTTGAATTATGGTTTTTCTCAGGGTATATGCCCAGGAGTGGGATTGTTGGGTCATATGGTAGTTCTATTTTTAGGTTTTTAAGGAACCACCATACTGTTTTCCATAGTGGCTGTACCAATTTATATTCCCACCAACAGTGCAAGAGGGTTCCCTTTTCTCCACACCCTCTCCAGCATTTATTGTTTGTAGATTTTTTGATGATGGCCATTCTGACCTGTGTGAGATGATACCTCATTGTAGTTTTGATTTGCATTTCTCCAATAATTAGTGATGTTGAACATCTTTTCATGTGTTTGTTGGCCATCTGTATATCTTCTTTGGGGAAATGTCTATTTAGATCTTCCCTCCATTTTTTGATTGGGTTCTTTGGTTTTTTTGATATCGAGCTGCATGAGCTGCTTGTATATTTTGGAGATTAGTCCCTAGTTGATTGCTTCATTTGCAAATATTTTCTCTCATTCTGAGGGTTGTATTTTTGTTTGGTTTATGGTTTCCTTTGCTGTGCAAAAGCTTTTAAGTTTAATTAGGTCCCATTTGTTTATTTTTGTTTTAATTTTCATTAATCTAGGTGGTAGATCAAAAAAGACCTTGCTGCGATTTATGTCAAAGAGTGTTCTGCCTACGTTTTCCTCTAAGAGTTTTATAGTGTCCGACCTTACATTTAGGTCTTTGATCCATTTTGAGTTTATTTTTATGCATGGTGTTAGAGAGTGTTCTAATTTCATTCTTTTACATGTAGCTGTCCAGTTTTCCCAGCACCACTTATTGAAGAGACTCTCTTTTCTCCATTGTATATTCTTGCCTCCTTTGTCATAGATTAGGTGACCATAGGTGCATGGGTTTATCTTTGGGCTTTCTATCCTGTTCCATTGAGCTATATTTCTGTTTTTGTGCCAGTACCATACTGTATTGATTACTGTAGCTTTGTAGTATGGTCTGAAGTCAGGGAGCCTGATTCCTCCAGTTCCGTTTTTCTTTCTCAAGATTGCTTTGGCTATTCGGGGTCTTTTGTGTTTCCATACAAATTGTAAAATTTTTTGTTCTAACTTTGTGAAAAATGCCATTGGTAATTTGGGGGGTCATAGTTTTATACATATGATATAGCAAAGCAAATGTTAAACCATTGGCAAACTACTCAATTTATTTTTTGACTGACCAATTTGAAGTTAGGTAAAAAGAATGGGTTTTCTGATGGGTCAAACTGTGCTGAATATTTTAGTTTTTATTGAAGATTTAAAAGTAATGGGATTGAGGAGACTAAAGAATTGAACTCTTGATTTACCTTTGATATTGCTTTATAGTAAAGGGGACAAATTCATCTGACACAGGTAGAAATAGGAAATATGCCTACCATAACCTAATTGAAGTATTGAACTGTTTTCTTTTTTGAAATGCTAGTCAAAATAATTAGATTTAAGAAAATCAGCATTTGGGTATTTCTCTAATATTACTCTATAATTTTGTCAAAACTTGGTACCTAAAACTCCTCTCTGAAACTGAGGGTTATACAAGGGTTACCCTCATTGATGATGTTCCCCAAAGCAAACTATTTGTTCCCTCTAATCTCTGGATGTATCTTCCTTACCGTTTACCACAGCTGCCCTTTCTTTTCTTCTGCCAAGGTTAATTATTTCTATTTTTCCAAATACTGATAAGAACGTATCAGTTCTTATCCTAATCCGTTTGTCCAAAATGTATATATTTATTTACTAAGCACATATTCAAGCTGGTGACAGAAAGAGGAAATGCACAGATTCTGTCTTTTAGAAGCCAGTGTATAAGGAAGGACAGACAAGAGTAAGGAAAATTATAACAAATAAGATGGCTAAGAGCCATGACATAAACCCCTGCACACAAAGTTTTGTGGTTGTACAGAGGAAACATGCTCTCCACGAAGCTTTCCATAATTTATGCAAATGATGATAAAAATAATAATATATATTTATTGATATCTATTATGTGTAAAGGTACCTGGTAAAAATACTCTCCAAAGTGCCTTATGTACATTATTTCATTTAAATCTCACAAAAACCTGGGGGTTAGAAACTATCTACCTCCCTTTTATAGATGAGGAGTCTGGGGCTCAAGGAAGTCAGAAGAGCTTCCCTAGGTCACACAGTTAGTGAGTGAGGTAAGTGTGAAATAAGCACAAAAGGATGCAGGTTTGTCATCCCCAAAGGCTGACCTCTTATCATAGGCAGAGCTGCCTCAAGACAGTGCTCCCTAGTTCTATAGCCAGTGAAGAAATTGCTCTGTTCAGTGCATGACATTTGATACTGGGTTTTCTGTACATTTCTTTGTATATCTTTCTTCCATTATGTTCTGCTGCTTCTCTTCAACAGTGAACTTCTTGAGGACATCACACATTTATTTTGGTCAATTGATTTTGATTACTAAATAAACCTGGACAGAGAAGGATAACAAAAGGAAAAGAGATCAATTATTGGTGAAACTGACTAAGCGAATGAGAAAAATGTGAAGTTACTAAATTTAGAAATTTTAGAACTTAAAACGGTTCTCATTTTGGATCAGACTGATGTTTTATCCAGCTCTAGTTCTGCCTTTAACACAGGCACTTTATGAGCCTGGTGCATTAGGATTTTGTGGTAGGCAGAATTCTAAGATAACCCCTAAGATTGTCTGTACTCTGGTGTACACACACCTTCTCCCAGTTATTCAATTAGACATGAATCTAGGTTCCACTGTGAAGGGATTTTGCAGAAGTAAAGTCTCAATTCTTAAAATGTTTGTAGGATTGGGAGACTATAATTAGTGGATGTAATCACATGAGCCCTTAAAAGGGACTGGACTCTTCTTGGAAAGAAATCGTTAAGTGTGAGAGGGATTTGAGGCAAGGAAGGTTTTCTGTTGCTGGCTTTGAGGATGGAGGGGGCTATATGACAGGGAATGGTGGGTGGTATCTGGAAGCTGCGAGTGACTTTTAGACTACAGATAGCAAGAAGACAGGAACCTTAGTTTTACAACTGCAAGGAAGTGCATTTGCCAAGAACCTGAATGAGTATTGAAGCAGATTCTTCTCCAGAGCCCGATAAAAATCACAGCCTGGCCAATGCCTTGAGTGTGAGTCCCTGAACAACAAGCCCAGCCAAGCTGCTCCTGGACTTCTGACCCACAGATGTAGAAACAATAAATGAGTATTATTTTAAGCTACCAAGTTTGTGGTATTTGTTACACAGCAATTAAAACATATACAGATTGTTAAAAAACACAGAAAAATCTCAGTCTGTGCTGCTTATTGTGATGATTTTTTTTAACTCCACACTATAGAAAACTTGGCTCTTATTTTCAGTTCATGTGATTACCACTGATGACTTAGGAATTTGGTAAATGAATTATTCATAGTACTTAATATATTTGTTAAAACTTTGTATTTTTAAGCCCAAGAATTCTAATCACTTTAGTCTGTTTACATACATCAGTGCATCCATCTCCTGGATTTTTTTTTTTTTTTGCTGGTCTTTTAAATTTCTATTTTGCTGGTCTTTTAAAATTTTATTTTTCCTGAAGAGCAGTGATTAGACCTGAATAGGAATGCATGTGGTAGACAAATCAGGATTCTATACAAAAGGCAGGATGGTTTTTCTGAATCAAAGAAAGAAATGGAGGTTTAGGAGATTATGTAAAACATAGATGGCATACCACTTCCTATACCAAGCACATTTATTATTACATTTACTACAAAAGATATGTGTTTTACATGTACATATATTTTTTATATTTACTATTGTGCTTTTGGTAGGAAATGGTCTATATATGTAAGTTTTCTTCATTAGACTGTGGAATGATTATTTCAAATCCAAAGACTAGTATTAATGGCAGATTCTAAAAACCAGTATTGAAACCTTGAGAAGATACCTCCTTACTCCATGTCTCAAGAAAAAAGAAGTCTAATCTGTGTCAAGAACCTCCCATTTGTTCACTTTCAAAAGCTGTAAAGGAGTTACAGTGGAGCTGGCTCTGAAGCCTGTATGCTCTTGGCTCTCTTTCACAGGGTTTATTTCTTCACCATTTCTATCATGTGACTGTGCCTTGAAGCACTTCCTGATAAGAGGAGGCCTCTGTAGAAGGAGCCACGGAGCAGGCTTCTTCAGTTGGAGAAAACCCTAGGCCTTAAAGGAGAGGGGCAAAATAAATAAAGCCCACAAGCTCATTTATGGTCTATCTCAGTCCACTAGGGTTGAAGCTTATAATAAGCATGCAGTAAGAGTTCAATGAGTGACCAGATCAGGGGCCCCCAGGACCCTTCCCAGCCCAGGTTAGATGATTTGCTCAGAGGGCTCATAAGACTCAGCATATAGTCATACTTCTGGCTATTATTTTTTTTACAGTGAAAGAATGCAAGGCAAAATTAGCAAACAGAAAAGGTGCATGGAGGGAAGTATAGAGAAAACTAGGCATGAGTTCCAGAATTCTCTCCCAGTGGAGTCACACAGGACAAGCTTAATTGCCCTAGGGGTGAGTTGTGTTAACACATGTGAAATGTTGTCTACTAGGGAAGCTCATTAGAAACTCAGTTTCCAGGGTTTTTCTTGGAGATGGGTCACTTAGTCAGCCTTTGCCTGGCAATCCAGACTTCCAGAAGGAAAGCAGGTATTCTGCATAAACCATATTGTTTGCACAACCAATTTAGGCACAGTGAACCACTCTTTCAAATTAGGGTGGTGAGAAGTCTCCCAAAATCTTAAGTTCCCAAATGCCAGTTGAGTGTCAAACTTGCAAGCAGGCCTTTCTAAAGATAAGTCTCAGGCCTGCTGTGTTAACTCTTTTTCTGCACAGTGCCAAAGTAGAGATTTGGAGCCAAGACCTGTCTAGTGTATGCTTGGTCTGTACTCTTAGGAATAGAGCATATGGATTGATAGCCAGAAAAGTATTTGAATATTTTTATGTTTTAGCCACCTACAGCAATCCAAAGGCCAATAAATACATTTCAAAGGAAAATATGGACTATGGGAGATTAAAATAGGATATATTCATAATGTAGAGTGTCCCTCAAAGCTCTGAATAAGCCTATTCAACTATTTTTTCTTGTCGTGTGCCTACTACGTGTTAGGCATGTTCTTGGCACAAAATTACGGCTTGAGCAAGAGAAAAAAAATACCTTGCCTTCTGGAACTCATAGTGAGAGAAGGCAGACAAATACAAATGAATAAATAAGTGATGATTACTAAGAAAAAAAATAAGGCAGCAAAGAAGGATGGGGGACTGTAGGATGGTAGGGGGTAAATTTTTAAGTAGTTTATTTTGGAAAGACCTCACGAATAAGGTGAAATTAAGCAAAGACTTGAAGAATGTGAAGGAGTAAGCCATGTAGATATATAGGGGAAAAGCATTTCATGTAGAAGGAACCATGAATGCCAGTGCAAAGGTTTTGAGGCGTGAGCATAAATGATGTGTTCAGTGAACAACAAAGAGGCAGTATAGCTGAAGTAGAGTGAGCCAGGGAGAGAAGAAAGGGTGGAAGGGCCAGAGGGTATAGAACCCTGAAGGCAATTATAAGAGCTTTGGCTTTTACCTTGAGTAAGATGCGAGGTCTTTAGAGAGTTTTAAGTAGAGAAGTGACATGACCAAACTTTGTTTAAAAGAATGCTCTGGCTGCTGTGTTGAGGATATATTGTTGGGAGCAGTGGTGGAAACATAGAGACCAGTTCAGAAGCTAATGCACTGAGATACTGATGACTTGGATCAAAGTAATCATTTGGACATAGTGAGATGTGGTCATATTTTGGATATATTTTGAAGGTAAAGTCAAAATTCTATATTCTGCTTGACTTCTCAGCATTCAGTAGGGTTGAGCACTCTTTCCTCCCTCAAATATTGCCTTAATTTGTCTTCCAAGACACCACACTCTCTTGGCTGTCCTCCTCTCGCACATGTGATTCCTTCTCAGTCTCCATTGCCAGTGTCTCTGGCTTTCAAACAAAGAATGCCTAAGGTTGGATCCTTGGTCCTTTTCTGTGTTTACACACACTAACTTGGTGATCTCATCTGTCATGGATTTAAATACCATCTATTGGCCCACAATTCCCCAAATTAGACCTTCTGCCCAGACATTTTCCCTGACTCACAGGCTTTTATTTCCAGCTGCCTACTTGGTACTTCCACATGTATATATCTAAAAAGCATCTCATATTCTTCAAAATTAAACTCCCAAGTTTCAACCTGAAATGTGCTGCACTGGCCCTTTTCCCCATGTAGTAAATGGAAGTTCTGTCCTTCCAGTTGCTCATACCAGAAGTCATGATATCATTCTTGACTCCTCTCTTTTTCTTATACCTCATGTTCAGTTCCTCCCCACAAATGTTAGAATGTTTCTTTAGTTTTGCTTGTGTTGTACCAAATTGACCAAATTACTTTTTAGTCAAGTTTTTGTAGCACTTATCTTCTAAGTTTAAGGACTATGTTAAAAGAAGAAAAAAATATATGACTTTTATAGAGAGTAAGATTGAATGCCTGTTTCCTTAATGCTATATGAAACACAGACGCAGGCATGGATGATTGGCAGAAATCACTTTTAAATAATTGTGCAATTCAGTTAGTGATTGGAACAGATTTAAAGGCTTTATATCTAATGTTAAATCATAATGAAATTTTAATGTTTTAATAAGTTGTTTAGAAAGAGTTCTTTTATTAGTTACATTTGTAAATGTTAGCTTTGATTATCTAGATGGCTTCTTACGTCTTCATTATTAGACTTTAACTTATTATAATGTGAGTCTTCTTCTAAATTGTAACCTTAATTGTCATGAGAACATTGATTTCTTAAAGCCTTTGGACTATAATTGACCTTTACATTTAAAAGAGAAATTTCTTCACCTTCTAAGAAGAAGGCGATACAGAAGGATATTAAACTACAGGAGAGAAACTTTAATTTGAAGTTCCTATATTAAATACACACTCAGAAAGTTAGTTGTGAGGCTACATCATATATCTCATTCTTGTTTTATACAATTAGCTGCTGTTTATTTTGCTGACTAAAGTTTAAAGAAAAGGAAAGCCTTAAATATGCATATTGTTCAACACTGATTTTGTTTTTGCTTTCTCATGCTGAGAGATTCTTTAGTTTTAAGGAAAAGGTCCAGTTATTTTAACCATTAACATTGATGTTTTGGTTAGAGTAGCTCTTTCTATGCTGTCTAAACTAAGGAGTAGGAGGAATCATTATCTAGTAAATTAGAAAAGATACGTAGACTATGTGAATAGTCAAATGAATCCGACTCCCTCCTTTTAAAGATTGATGACACATTTTGTACTCTTCACTAGACTAAATCGTAGACTTGAGGAGGGTATCACCTGTCTGAATATTTATAAAGGGTTCAGACAAGGCACCCTTATAGAATCACAGAACCCAAGAGTTTTGGTGAGGAAAGGGTGTTTTGAGAGCATCTACTTACTCAGCTCCTCATTTCATGGGGTGAAGAAATATGCCCTAAAGAGATTCTGTGATTTCCTAATCTCATATATTAAGTGGCAGGGAAAAAACCAAAAACTGATCTCTTGATTCTTAGTCCAGCACTCTGTTTACTACAGAGAAAGGCTGTTGTTGAGGCTGGAAAGAAAAGCTTTAGGTCAAATTTTAAAAAGCTGTATTTTCTATCATAGAGAGTAATCGTTTGCTTCTCTGTAAATGCATGCAGACATAGAATAATGAAAAGAAATGTATATATTAATAATGTAAATAAAGTAGAAAAATATAAATTTAAAGTATTTATGAGACTGAAAATTAAACAGTAACTGCATATTCATTGATATTGTGGAATTAATGTTAATTTATTTTAAGTACAAGTAATGGTATTGTGGTTATGATTAAAAAGAGCCCTTATAGAGATACATACTAAAATATTCACAGATCAAATGAAAAATAAATATAAAAAGTGTTTAAGAGAAAGTTTTGCAGGAGAGAAACATAATGCTTGACTGAGAACTTGGCAGTTAAGAGCTATGTGCCTGCTGTGTAGGCAGAGACTCAAGGGAAACCACTACCTTGGTGGGCTCAGCAAGGGGTCAGGATCTGGTTCTCAGCATTCCATGTTCAGGAAGTTATTTTTATATACAAGACTCTGGGGACTTGATTGAAACTATCCAAGCTTACCAGTTTATTCATTCATAGTGAGGCGCTTCATTTCCAGTGGTAGAAATAATTATATCTGCTACCCAGGGCATTACCTTTGCAATATCAGAGTACCTGGGAAACTGATTGGAAATCAGAAAGTTTCCTAATGAATATGATGCTAGAGCCAAAATAGTTGAATAGATGGTGGGATGTTTCAGTCATAAGTTGAACTGCTGGAGACTTGCTCTTGCTTCATTCTATGTCATTGCTTTCTTAAAAAGTATTCCTTTATAAAGATGTTTCCCCCTTAACAAGCCTTTGAATATGCTGAAATGATTATTCTTCACTTCTCGTTGTTGCTTATCAAGATTAGCAGGACTTCATGCTAAACTTGAATGAACATAATGCAAAACTTTCAAGATTACATCTGACTGGTCTACCTAAAGTTAACCCTTGGTCGAGTAAAAAGGATTTGGTGGATACCTTAGTCCCATCATTACCACCTTTACAAAACTATCTTCCTCACTGCGGTCTCTCCAATGCCTGATGTTTAGGAGACCAGGGTCTCAGAAAACTATGGTTAGATGCCTGCTTTGTACAGCCTGTGGGCCAAGAATGGTTGTTATACTTTTAAATGATTGAAGAAAAGCAAAAGAAGAATATTTCACAGCACATGAAAATTATATGAAGTTTAAATTTGTGTGTCCATAAATAAAGTTTTATTGGAATATAGTCATTTATGGTGGAGTTGAATAGTTGCAACAGAGACCATATGGTCTACAAAGTCCAGATGTCTACTGTCTGGCCCTTTAGGGAAAAAGTTTGCTGACCCCAGAGTAGATAATTAAAATTTATTTAATAAATTAAGGCATCTTTTGGAGTGGACTACTCTTGCGAATGGCTAACCTCATTTAGATGTTGGTTCACAATTTCTTATTATAGAGGATGGGTGTTCTTATTTACAACATCTGGAGGGTATTATTTATTTTATTCATTTAATCATCATTCCATATTCATTATATGCTTACTACATGAAATTATGGCTTATTGTCCCAGCTAGAGAAATTAGGGAGGTCAAATTCAGTCTTAAATTTTAGAGGTCAATGTCATAAAGGAAAATATTCCCTTTGCAAATTATTCTAAATAGGACTGTGAAAGTCAGCATTAGACAGGATGGACCATAAGTTTGACTTGGTTTGTCTACAGTTCCTGAATTCATGAATAAGTTACGTAGATCCGTTGTGCTAATGATGCCTGCTCCTTCATTTTTCATTGGCTAAATCAGAGGTAGGGGTAGGGAGAAATTGGAAACAAAGAGGGATGTCTGAATCTCTAGTAGAGCCCAGTTATGTGAGTCAGGTCCATAAAGGCTCTGACAGAATCCCATCAACACAGAAAATCAGTCGACACATGTTTAGTGCTCCTGGGTGTGACTGGAATAGTTTACAATTGCATTTGGTTTAATGTAGTCAAATAAACTTTTAACTTTAATTAAAGTTTCTATACTTTTATCTTAGGAGACCAAATGCAAAGTAAATTTTCATTAGGGAAAAAATTCCTATCTTACATTTATTCCCAATTCTCTAAACTCCCAGTCACCTAATCTATATTTCTTAGATCTGAACTCTTTTAAAACACTTATATTTTCCAAAGTGAAGATTGAAAGATTGACTCCATGACTGTGGACCACTCTTAACCCCATCCAATTTACCTTCCTTAGAGCTGCTGGACTTTCTTTCTTTTTTCTTTTTTTTTTTTGACCCAAACTAGGTCATATTTTTCCTTTGCTTAAAGCTTTTCAGTGGTTTCCCAACTCTTGCAATAAATCTAAGCTTTCAACCTTGGCCTGTAAGGTGCGGTGTGACCTGGTCCCTGCCTGCCCATCAGTCTTACACCACTCTCTCTTCACTCCCATGTCACTGTCACCCTGGTCTTCTGGGAACATGGCGAGCTCTTTCCAACCTCAGGGCTTTAATGCTTCTGGCTTCATCTGCCTGAAGTTCTCTTCCTTGATTCTACACATTGCTGCTGCTTTCATTATTTAGGTCAGAGCTTAAATGCCATCCCTTCATGGTTGCCTTTCCTTCACTCTACTTAAAGTAGATGGCAGAGTTTCCCTCTTATTCATTTAATGAATAAGTATTAAACCACACTGAGTGGGACAAATAATACAACAGTACATTTAATTAGTTCATATCATTCCTTTGTGTGCTGTTCCATATTCGTCCATGGCAGCTATGCTGCTCAAGTGAGACCTTGTGCTTTTTATATCCATGGTAAACATGTCCATTCCAGGACTCAGAGAATATTAACATAATCAAATACAATTAAGAAAGATTCACTTTACAAGATTTTTTTAATCTTAGAGGTAAGACCCCTAAAAAACTCAGGTCCATTCCAGATTCATGAAATCACCAAGGCATCAATGTGACTGTCATAATTGACTAAATCACAACATCCAAGTTGTAATATATTCATTTGATGCAAATGCATCAGTAAAGAGCAAAATGCTACAGTACTGGAAAATCATGTTTTTCATGAAAAAACAAGGATGACTCATTAGGCATGCATCCCACAAAGTCTGTTTTGTATTCAGAGAGCCAAGAAAATATAGATCAGATCTCATTTCTGAAAATTTTATTTTATTAGAAACACTGGTTCTGGATGACTGGCTTTTGAAAGCTGAGATAATCAGAAAATGATGACATCCTTTTCTTAAGGTTAATTGTATTCTCAATTGCCTTTAAAAGATCATGATTTTTTGGTAATGAGGTAAAGCTAATGTCAAAAATTCAGATCACTTACAGTGAAGTTTTTAACAAGAAGTGTAATGCCGTAAAGAATAATATGTTCTTTTAAACTAAATAACTTTCATGCATCATGTTTTTTCCTTAAACACATAGTATGTTTGATTGAGAAGTGGAGCACAACCTTTAAAATCTTAAATTAAAAAAAAGTTAGAATCACATAATTGCTTAAGAATATACAAAGTGATTTATTTCTAATGGAAAAGCATACAGAATTTTGAGATATTTTCAACCTGTAAAGATTTTTTCCCCTAAATATTCAAACACATACTAGTGCCCTGGTTATTCTAGACTCTATTCTTTTTATCATTTTTTTTTCTTTATACAATCTTGCTAGTAGATCTCACCTCTCCCTTTGTTTGGGATCCATCTGGGCATCTATTTTTTGTTTACGTCCTTATCAGAATAAAACAATCTCATCATTAGCAAGTCAGAGCAAATCAGATCAAGTATGAAGGATAGGAATTCTGGTGCTAGGGCGTAAAGCTACTTGTTCTGCAGGGTTTCCTTAGGTATGAGGGAGTTGAGCTGAATGGATGGAATATCTGGGAAGTTAGGCAGCAGACACTGTGTGAAAATCAAAGTAGGCAATTGGCACACAAAAAGGAAAAGTGGTGGGTGTGGGGTGCAGCTGGCAGGGTGTAGAGTCAGGGACCTGTTCATGGGCACTGGCAATGAGGTCAGGATTCTTGTCCTCATTCAAAAAATATGTATGAAGCACTGTGAAAGGCACTGAATTCTCTTCATATGCTCTACCCCTCAATTACTCAGTTACCTATGATTAATTCTCATAGGTTCATTTATATTTTATGCTGGTCATCCAGATGTCTGACTTAACTCAGATCTTCTCTGCTCTAGACTAGCCTATGCAACTGTCTACTTGACATCTGCTCTTGGATATCTCATACACTTGTCAAATCATGGTAATGGAACTCTTGACTTCTTCCCACTCCACCCTCCCCAACTTGTATCCATCTGTTCCTCCCACTGCTACAGCACATATTCCCCATCTACACATTCTAAATAGTTTCTCAAGCCTGAGATTTATCCTGCATTCCTTACTCTGTCAATGCTTACGTTCAGGTCTTCAGTACATTCTGTGAAATAAATGGCTAAAATATGTCTTGGATCTGCTTTCTTCTCTCCATCTCTGTTGCCTTCATTTTGGTCCAGGTCTTCAAAACCTCTCACTTGGGATCATTTAAATAACCTGCTAAATCTTTCCCACATACTAATCCATTACCCATAAAAAGTGCTCTTCTCAAAATCCAAATTGGGTAATGTCATTTACTTGCTTATAACACTGCAATGGTCTTCTGTTGTACTTAGAATAAAATCTGAATTTCTTACTACAGTTTCTAAAACTATCTACCTCCCTACCTCATTCTAGGCCATGATCCCCTCACATACTCCATTCGTACTCACTGGCCTTTTAAAATTATGTAAATACACCATTTCCTGATTCAGAGCCTCTGCACATACTCTTTATTCTGTTGAGATGTTCCCCCACCACAAATGCACACATGCTTTTTACATAGATATTTCTCTTCCTTCAGATCTCATCTTTTAATTTCACCCCTAAGAGAAAGACTTGCTTTGATTATCCTACCTAAAGAAGGCCCTCCTCTACTATTCCCTATTTCTGCCTCTTTTTTAATCATAGAAATTATTGTAACTTGAAGTAATTCAATTTTTTAATCCCCTGTAGAATGTAATCTCCAAAAGTCAGAGACTTTGTTAGTCTTGTTCACCCTTCTATCTCCAGTGCCTAGCATAGGGTCTGGCACATAGTAGATGCTTCATGAATATTTTATGAATAAACAACTCTTGGGGATACAGAGAAGAATAATACAAGGCCCCTGTACTCAAGCCATCACTGCTGGGTGAGAGAGTAATCGTAGAGGAAACAGCCCACCCATACCTCATTAGTGCTGAATACAGACTTACACAAAAGTTCTCTGAATGCTAAAGGAACTCAAAGTGTACAGAGGGAGGGGGCATATGGAGAAATATGCAGAAATTAGGAAACATTTCACTGATTACTGATATTTTAACAGAGAAGTAAGTTTCTCTGTGACTAAGATTCAGCCTTTAGGAAGAATATGAGTGATTCTCTGCCCGACCCCTCTGTCTGCTCTTCCCATGGCCCTGGAAATATGTATGCGTAGGAAATGAAATCTATAGGGATGGACACCCAGGCAAGTCACTGCAGGTTAGATATCTCTTCTATAATTTTTTTCTAATCCTCTCTGTCTTTAGAAACTTTCCTAATGAGTAGGCAGCCATTATTTCTAATTTCATTAGTTTATTCCCTTTAAAAACTTCATGCATGGTTATCCTTCCTGTCTCAGAAAGAACATTCTTTCAAGCTTTTTTCAGGTCCAGTAATTGTGGACTCATATTTTTCTTCTGCTTAGAATATCAGGCATAAAAACTCAAACAATCTCTGCTGAGAGAGTTTGTCTTCTATTTGTTGTGTCTCCCTTACTCTGATGCCTTTGTAGGGCATAATTATCGATGATGTTGACTTCTTTTCACCTATCTTCATCTGTTGATGAGCCAATACCTGACTGTGTAAGATAGGGTAAAGCTAGTTGCTGTAACAGCTAAACCCTAAATTTAGAGTTTTAATGTGATGTGATGAAACACATTTTATTTTTCACAAACTTAATGGTTATATATGAATGTTCCCGGTGGGCACATCTCCTCCCTGTGGTAGTTCAGGGACCCAAACTCCTTCCATCTTGTGGCTTTGACATCTCACAGGGGCTCTTAGGTCAAAAGAAAAAGCATTAGTGGAGAATTAACATTTGTTTTTTAAAAACTCAAGCATGAAGGTGACAAACATTATATCTGCCCACATCCACTGATAAGAGGTAAACAAATCATTCTTGGATGCAAGGGATGTCTGGGAAATGTATAGTTTCTGGATGAGTTAATACCTCCTAGCACTGAATCTTCCATATGTGAGGGAAGTATAATGTTTTGTTGGGTACTAGCCACATTGACCAATAGGATAATAGAAATATTCACTTCCTTACTCCAATCTGATTTCTGCATAACAAAATTATCCATAGTAAATTTCTTTTATTTAATGTAAATAATTGATCTTATTACCAATTCCCCAATAACTTTATGTCTTATTTATCTCTCTTGTCATTTTCTTTACAGGATCGATGAGTACCTTGCTTTTATTCTCTTTTAAAGGCATCATGGCAAGGAATGGTAAGCAGATTGGTTCTGCTTTTGCACAGAGATGAAGTGCTCACTGTTAATGAATAATGCATTGGGTACATCAGACACATTTTAGCTCCCTTCCCCTAGGTAAAATAGGCCAACAGGGTAAGAGAACACACTTTTGGGACATTTTTTTCTGAAAGAATGCCCCTGCAGTGTTTCTTGGCACTGCATTCCAGTTACAGGAGCATTTACCCGAAGTATGTGAGTCTGTACCCATGGAATTATTATGTCTTTCTGTGGTTTCCTAGAAAGTTATTGAATCAATTCAAGTATCACATGTTTATTTTGATGAGATGTATATTGTCATTGATTTTTAAAATTATATATTATATATAAAATTGTATTACACCAAAATCTAATGAAATTTTAAGTATAAAATCTCATGATTTTGTATGAGAATTTAAGTATAAAATGCAAGACCAAATATAAGACAAATGACATTTGCAGCATCATTATTTTCAGACGTGATATAGACAAAGGGAAAGAATAGTATTTCACAAATGGCATTATATTTTTCTGGTCTCAGACTTCTTATCTTGTTAAAAGAAAAAAAAAAAAAAAAAGGAATAATGCAGAGTCTCTTTCCCAATCTCAGAGAAGATGAGATTGCTCCACTCTTCTTCCTTTAAATATCATTAGTGCAACAGAATATCCTTACATCAATATGTTCTTTCAGAGCTGCTAGTCATTTGCTAAATTCCTAAAATATTTTATTCCCAAATTCTTTGCATGCATATATATTACCAAATCATTTTGAAAAGTGTAATGTAAAAAGTGAGCAGTCACTTCCATCCTCTGCCCACCCCCCAAAAAAAATAGACACAAGCTAATCTTAACTTGATATTTGAGATATAAAGATATTTCTGTGTCTTCCTGAAAAACATTATGACTTTATAGTCCCAATGCATGGCCAGATATATGGCACTTATGGTTAAGATCACCTTCCTAATAACATTTTAAATCCCACTGAATAAGTACCATAGAAGATGAGATAATACCTCCATTTTTCTGAATTGGTCATCCAGTCCTGGATGATAAACAAGCAGAAACATGTACCCTGAGGGTTTGCTTCTTTGTGTCCTGACATGAACACTTTAAAGATTCTTGGCTAAATTTCCTCCACTGCTATTACCAGTGAGCTTGATGAGCTTGGTTCTAGCGGGATGGCTACTGTCAGGGGAACAGTTCAGCTGTGTAAAATTACATAAAATAAAACCTGTTTTGGCAATAGTAAAGAATGCGATTGCTCAACAGTAAGCTTGCCTAAGCCTGAACAGACGGAAGAAAAGTAGAGCAGACTGCTACACAGATTGATAATAAGCAACAGTTATACTCAAAGATGGGTGGCCTGATCTGAAGAGAATTAAAGAAGCCATTTGCATCAGATGTAGGAACGGTTAAGCCACGCTTGAAGTCAGTGAATGTCATTGGAAGCTGCTTTAAAAAGTGTGATGCAACACAGATATTTTATGTATTTGCAAAGCCAGATGGGATGAGGAGCAAGAATTTTAGAGGGAACAAACTGACCAGAAACACTTTTACAGATGTCACAATACCTTATGGAGAAGTGAGCTAATGGGCTTAGGAAAGAGGGAAATATCATGAATATTAAACAGAAATCTTAGATTTCATCAGGAGTTTCCAGTTTATGTGTGTGCATCTTGTTGTCCACACTAAAGCAGAACACACTTCTCATCCCTGCTCTCTCATGCTTACTGAGGAAGCTAACATGTATGTGTGCTTATGTGTATGTATGAATGTTTGTGTGTGTTTTTATCTAGATGCAGATAGATAGATAGATACCAGAACTGAACTTGCATCACTCTAGATATTTTATTTAAATATCTTAAATTAACAAATATATATAAGCTCTCATAGTTACAAGTTCATTTTTAAATAACCTCTTTTATTTCAAAATAATTTTAGCATTATAGAAGAGTTGCAAAGATAGCCCAGAATGTTTCTGTATACCCTTCACTTAGCTTCCTCTAATGTTAATTTCTTACATAATCTCTACATTTATCAAAACTAAGAAATGAATATTGGTATAATACTATTAACTAAACTGTAGTCTTCATCCAAATTTCCACTGTTCTTCTACCATTCTTCTTCTGAATACCCGGGATACCACATTACATTTAGGCATTATGTTTCCTTAGTCTCTTCTGACATGTGATTGTTTCTTGATCTTTCCTTATCTTTCATAACTTCGATACCTTTGAAGAGTACTGGTCAAGTATTTTGTAGAATGTCTCTCAGTTTGGGTTTGCCTGATGTTTTCTCATGAATAGATTGAAGTTTTAGAGTTTGGAGAATACCACAGAGGTGATGTGCTCTTGTCACACCATATTGGGAGTGTATGCTATCAAAATGACTTATTACTTTGTTAACTGGATGTGTGCCAGTTTTCACCACTTAAAGTTATTACCCATCTACTTTAAACTCTCTGTATCTTTTATGCAGGAGTTACATATAGGATACAGTAATTATTATCAAGGTACCTTAAACTTTTTTTAAGGTTTTTTAGTGGTTTATTGAGAATAACGTATATACAAAAAAGTACATATATTATCATGAACAAATCAATACATTTTCATTACTAATGTAACCTCCACCTAGATCAAGAAATAGAACATTACTAGAACCCTAGAAGCACCCCCTGTGCCAGTTACTACTCCCTCACCTCACAGGTAACCATTATCCTGGTTATTACATAAGTTAGTTTTTTTTCCCTGTTTTTGAACTTTGTATAAGTGGGATCATACAGTATGTAGTCTCTTGAGCCTGGCTTCTTTTGCACAATATGTCTTACCATATAGTAGTTCATTTGTTTTCATTGATGAATAGGTCATAATTATTTATCCACTCTACTGTTGATGGATAATTGAGTTGTTTCCAGTTTTGGCTTTAGTGTACATTGCTATTATGTATGCATTACTTTTGGTGCATGAATGTAGACATTCCTGTTGGATTTATACCTAGGAATGAAATTGCTGGGTCATAAGGTATACACTCAGCTTTAATAGGTAGTACCAAACAATTTTCCAGAGTGGATTTTCCAATTGACACTTTCATCAGTAATGTATAAGAAGTCCAGTTGTTCTACATTCTTACTCACTTGGTATTAACAAGTGTCTGAGCTACCTTAAATTATTAGTCGTGTTGGGTGAATAGGAAGAGATTAATTTCAATGACATTGACAATAGCACAGAATATGGAGAAAATATCCTTTGCCTCCTGAATATACAAATAATAGAATATGCATATAATCCCTAGATTAGCATTTTAAATGCGTTACATAGAAATCATCTTTTTGATTTTGACACATTCAACATTGCCTATTTATATACAGCAATATTAGGAAATGGAAAATGAGTCCTTTATTACTCTCTTAACTTTTTAAAGTTTGGCTTTTTTTTTTCTCTTTTAAACACAAAACCATTTAATCAGTTCATTTTGGCACAGGTAAACAAGCTATCCAAACAACTGATAACATTTGTCTTTAATTTATCACTTGTTTTGGTATATGTAGACACAGACCCTTGTCATAGTTTATTGAGACTGTAAAGAGAAAAGCAAGGATATTGTAAATGTGCAGAGGCACACCAGTCAGATTGCCAAGGTAGAAACAGAAAAGAAGGAAAAATGTATACACATTTCTGTAATTCTAACATTTAGTTATTTAAAAACATTTTCAATGCACTTGACAATAAAGAAGGAACATTTATACATTACAGTAACAGGTAACTTTCTTTATAACTTCCATGGTTTAAACAGTTCCACAGTGGTGCTGGGGTAATGTGAAGCATTTTGAAAGCTTCGGTTTTAGGCAACTTCCTCTTCCCACCATTTTTTCTAAGCTTATGATGCTAAAGGTAATCAAGGCTTGATCTCTGGGCTCATTTGAGGGGAACTTGTTGACAGTTAAGAGACTTTAGGAAGAAAAACTCTCTTCAAAGTAGATCAAAAGAAACATATGGGGGCTTCCCTGGTGGCGCAGTGGTTGAGAGTCCGCCTGCCGATGCAGGGGACACGGGTTCGTGCCCCGGTCCGGGAGGATCCCACATGCCGCGGAGCAGCTGGGCCCGTGAGCCATGGCTGCTGAGCCTGCGCGTCCGGAGCCTGTGCTCTGCAACAGGAGAGGCCACAACAGTGAGAGGCCCGCGTACTGCAAAAAAAAAAAAAGAAAAACATATGATTGGGAAAAAATGAAAAAGAATAAATGCAAGTAATTTAAAAACTATGAGAAAAGTGTGCATCAGCAAATTACTTTTTCATTTGTCCAAAAATCTCACCTAGCTTTCAAGCCCACCAGTCAGCAACTGACAGTTCAGGATCCACTTTATTCTCGAGGAGAACAGCATGCCAGATGCTCACTGTTCTCAGAAGTTAGTCCCACTGTGAGAGGCAAAGGAGTGATGAGGAGGACAATTAGCCCCTCTAGCTTATTATCTAAGTTCCTAGCAATAGTGTAAGTCAAATGCCATCTTATGTTTCTGGAGTAATTTTAAGGGTTAAAAACATTCTGCCCAGATGATATTTTATTTCTATTTATTCTCTTACCATCACCTACATTCTTATGAGATACTGATTCTAATGTGAAAATTACAAAAATAGTGATTAGTTACCAATCACCATCACATGGTTTTAAACACATGGATTTCTTATTGGAAGGCTCTCTTTAAACTGCAGGGCTGTTAACCATGAACTGAAACTAGTTAAGTTGTTTATTAAGAGCCTCTGTTTCTAAGGTTTAGAGTTTTAATCCTTACTTAGTACCTGTTTCTCCTGATCAAGTTTATTTTTGGACCTACCTCTATCTTTTGGAGGAAGAATGTAAAAGTCAGTACTCTGAAGCATAGACAATCAGAAAGAAAGAGATAAAGAGAGAAAGGAGGGAGAGAGGGAAAGTATTAAAAATAGCATCCTTCGAGTGAGCCGGTTGGCGGTAGGAACAGCATCTGCACTTGGATCCCAGCCTAACACACTGTGTGTCTTATAGAGAGGAAATGACCATTGAGAATTTAAAAAGAAGAGGCACTTTACTAAAATCACATCAAGATAGAGAAAGCATAGGGTGATAAACCTTACTTGTTGATTATGTCACAAATGTTTACTTCGGGGTGGCAGACGGGGTACTGTTTGAGGACATGACATATGTCCGAACAGGAAGCTGTGCTTATCTACAACTGGTATTGAGAGACAGTGGAACAGAGCAAGGAGGCACAAATCATGATACCTTTGGCTTTGGCATCAGAATCTTTAGTAGCAGATATTGCTCCAGGAAGTAAGGCCTGAGCAAGAGGGATGAAAATATTCCCTGTCTGGTAGCTGCTGAGAACAAAGGTTAGACGTGGCTTCTGGAAGTACTTAGAAGGGATTTGAGAGGCCTGGATTTTTTTATTTTTAATTAAGCAAATAGGAGCAGCACTAGAGAAATATTATTTTTGCCAATGTTATTGTGACCCTGTTTTTTTTACCCATGGCTTGGGCAAACAAAATACATAAGATGTTTAATTTATGTGCAGTTTTTTTTTTTAATTTTATTGGAAATATGTTTCTCTTTTTTTTAAAATTATTTTTGGCTGCATTGGGTCTAAGTTGCTGTGTGTGGGCTTTCTCTTTAGTTGCCGGGGGCTACTCTTCATTGCCGTGTGCAGGCCTCTCATTGCGGTGGCCTCTCTTGTCTTGGAGCACCAGCTCTAGGTGCGCGGGCTGTAGAACGCAGGCTCAGTAGTTGTGGTGCACGGGCTTAGTTGCTGCACAGCATGTGGGATCTTCCTGAACCATGGCTCGAACCTGTGTCCCCTGCATTGGCAGGCGGATTCCTAACCACTGCACCACCAGGGAAGCCCCTATGTGCAGTTTTGAATACTTTATTTGTATTCATAATCAATGCAGATTCTGTTTTACCTCTTTGGAGTTAGAGATTGAAATTCAGTTCACAGAGATACATGACACAGCATCTGAATCTAGGCTTTATGCATTTAGAGAAAAAAATATTAACAGTAGTACTCTGTTTTTTCAATTCATTTTTATTGGAGTACAGTTACAATGTTGTGTTAGTTTCTATCGTACAGCAAAGTGAATCAGCTAACTAGCACTCTTGAAGGGACCTGGGAGTTAAAAAATTATGCATATAAATTTATGTGACCCAGATTTCCTTCTCTCCTACAAATTAGTATGATTTTTTGGTAAACTGGTTTTAGTTGTTATGGCAAGAAGGAAGGAAAAAAGGAGGTGGGGAGGAAAGAAGGAGGACCAAGTTAGTTGTTTGGTTGACCAGCTTAATTAGTTTTGGACCACCTCAAGTATTTTTTAACAGACTTGACAAGTAAGTCAAAGGAGTAAAACCACTTTGTTAGTCCAAATGGCCCCAGAGGATATGACTTAATATCCCTCGTGTGAACAGTAGAGTTTGAATATATATAGGAGTGGGGAGTGATTAGGGAAGCATGCATAGCGACTGATAATGGTAGAAAGAAAATTCTAAACCGTCAAACCATCCACTAGTTCTTAGGTGCTACTGAAGAATGAGACCCAGAGCAGAGAACCCTTACTTTAGTAGGATTTGCAGACATCTAGTGTCAAATCTTGGACTGAGTAGGGAGTGGTGAGCCAAATTGATGTACATAATAAATAGAGGGGTCTGAAAGGTGAAAGAGCCTTCTAGAAGAGAGAAAGCTGAGCAGTATCTTATGGCCTGTATTAAAATGTTAAAATGCCAAATTTAGTAAAACTAAAAGTCCTGGTCCTCCAAACCTTTACTGCTAGACATGATAACCCTGAGTGAGTGGGCTGGGAAAAATCAGAGAAAGGGCTAAATTCCATCATACCTGTGCCTTCACAGAGCAGAAGGAAGAGAATGGCTACAAGATAGAAGTCTTAGAATCCACAGGAAACTGAAGAAATTCAGAGCCAGAAGTGGCCATGAAATTTTAGGTCCTAGAAATTATCAGAAATATAGGAAAGACATTAAATTTAACCTTGAATTTTACTTACAAAGGCAGGATGACCTCAGCTGCCTTCTTGGTCTTTCAAGCAGCACACCAGTGGCAGTAGTGGAACAAAGTAGGCAGCCAGCAGCCCAGGGAGATGGTAGCCATCCGGCCCTGCTGCTAATCATTTAACTGCAGAGAGTTGACAACAGGAATTTAGCCAGGAATCGCAGTTTAAATCATTTTCCAATTTTATGTCACTCAGAATATTTTCCTAAAAGTGTCCCAGTCTCAGAGAAGAGAAGGAGCAGTAATAGCACGTACCCTGTGACTACTGGGGGAAATGAGGGAAATGTAGGGTGACTGGTCTTATATGACATTTACTTTTCTTTGGAAAGAGCAATGAGGTACCTTGGTTATGAAGATAAATGAGATCAACCACGATGTGTCATTTATAGCTCACGTTACATTTTTTTAACAAGCCACATGGACCTGTTAAAACTGAAATTTAAACAAAACTGCAAGGAAATAATTATCTTAAGGTGAATTGCTTAAGAGGGAAATTGCAGTTTGACGTGGGGGCTGGGTGGTTTATGAGTGTAGGGTCATAGAAATATTCTGCCCTGAACAAATGAAGCATTAACCGCCAGTCCTATTAGGTATTTGATGTTACTGATCCTAGCAAAGTTAAGAATAAAAATTGAGCATTTATACACACCAAGCAGAAGAAAGAGGCCTTTAAATTACTTTTCAGACTGTGAGTTTAATTGAACTTCTCCCATTTATTTCAGTCTAATGACAGCAGGTTTGTTGGGTGATGTCACCATTCTTTGAAAGCTGCTTTGTTCTTCCTAAGAGCACAGGACTTTTGTATTTCATCTTTAGAGAGCGTTCCCAACAATAAGTAATGCTTGCCTATAAATTGGAATGCACCAGAGTTCTATTTAAAGGCCAGCCTCACTGACAGCCTGGCAGGATCGAAAGGGAGAATGTATGCTTTATGTTCATGCAACTTCTTGAGGAAATGGAGTATATACAGTCAGGTTATGATTATGGTATGGTTATGCTCATTTATTTGTCAAGTGCCAAGGAATACACTTGACAAAGCAAAAAAAAGAAAAAAAAAAAAGAAAAGAAAAGAAGATCAAGACAATATGCCTGTCTCATAAATGATGTTACTATAGGAAAAATAAAAGCTTCTATGAATCCTCAAGACAGATATATACCATTATTTTTTTATCAGTTGAGTATTATGTGAAGTTGTTTTCATATTTTTTGGCACATAAAGCTTTCCCCATTGAAATCATTGATTGTCTTTATCAGCTCAATGTAAAATATAGTGGATATTTGCTCTTTAGAGAGGATGCTTCTTATGCGAACTCCCAGAATCACAAGACAGTATTGTTTTCCACTCCTGGCTTTCCTGAAAGTCGTATTTCCATCAAGGTATACACGCCTGCTATGCAAGTTGTCTTTTCACATGTTGCTAAGACTTTCTCTCACATTTAATGAGCTCTGTCCTGGCTGGAATATGCCCTGAAACAGTCATGCTAATTCTATCTGAATTTATTTAAACAAATTCTTATATAGTACTACTGTAAGCCCTTTATAAACGTTAACTAATTTTAACCCTCATAATAATCCCTTGAGAGGTATCATTACCCTCACTTTATATATGAGGAAACTAAGGCAGGTACTGCTGAGAATTTACCAGGAATCAGTTTGATTAAAACTCAAGAAGTCTGGTTCCAAAGTCTATATGTTCAACAATTATGTTATTCTCAGGAGTAGTATGGAACATAAACATAAACATTTCTTCTTATCAATGGTATGCCATTCTTTAATTAAAAAATTCTGCTTTCCTACAGAGATCCGTTTCTTTGACTTTTTATTTACTTCTATCACCAATTCTAAAAGCTAACTTTTGGGTGTAAGGGCGATGGTTCATAAGCATTATCACACATGTATAATTATGGTCACGTTTCCACTGCCCAGGTGCCTTGATGGACTGCAGAACTCGCTCTGACATTCTGCCCTTTCAACACGTGTAATTCAAATTGTGCCTCATCAAAATTACAGATTACTGCAATGCGAGGGACACAGACATCTACAACAGACAAAACGATTAATGTTAAATCCATAAGTGCCAAGATTTTATTGCTTTCAGTGCTTAGGGCTAGTGAAGTGTTTCATTTTCTTAAATGTTTTCTGGCCACCCTCACACAAAATGCAAACATGTACTATTTTCCTTTGTGTAATTCTACTATGGAAAAATATTTCAGGAAGACTTTTTCCTTGGAAGATATTACTCTGCAGTCTCTTCCCAGTAGATGTGAAGAACATGTTTCCAAGTAAACTTACTCCTTTACTTTCATCTATTTCTCTTTCTATCTCCTCTCACTTTCCCCCTCATATTGCCTTGTTTGTTTGTTTTTGTTTATACACTATATTTCTATTTATCTTAACTCAGGCCAGGTATTCATGTTACTCTTTTTTTTTTGCGTAGAACGTGTAATTTTATTTATTTATTTATTTTTACATTTTTGTTGGAGTATAATTGCTTTACAATGGTGTGTTAGTTTCTGCTTTATAACAAAGTGAATCAGTTATACATATACATATGCTCCCATATCTCCTCCCTCCTACATCTCCCTCCCTCTCACCCTCCCTATCCCACCCCTCCAGGTGGTCAAAAAGCACGGAGCTGCCCTCCCTGTGCTATGCGGCTGCCTCCCACTAGCTATCTATCTTATGCTTGGTATTGTATATATGTCCATGCCACTCTATCGCCTCGTCACAGCTTACCCTTCCCCCTCCCCATATCCTCAAGTCCATTCTCTCGTAGGTCTGTGTCTTTATTCCTGTCTTACCCTAGGTTCTTCATGACATTTTTTTTTCTTAAATTCCACATATATGTGTTAGCGTACGGTACCTGTCTCTCTCTTTCTGACTTACATCACTCTGTATGACAGACTCCAGGTCCATCCACCTCATTACAAATAGCTCAATTTCGTTTCTTTTTATGGCTGAGTAATATTCCACTGTATATATGTGCCACAACTTCTTTATCCATTCATCTGATGATGGACATTTAGGTTGTTTCCATCGCAGGGCTATTGTAAATAGAGCTGCAATGAACATTTTGGTACATGACTCTTTTTGAATTATGGTTTTCTCAGGGTATATACCCAGTGTTGGGATTGCTGGGTCATATGGTAGTTCCATTTGTAGTTTTTTAAGGAACCTCCATACTGTTCTCCATAGTGGCTGTACCAATTCACATTCCCACCAGCAGTGCAAGAGGGTTCCCTTTTCTCCACAGGCTCTCCAGCATTTATTGTTTCTAGATTTTTTGATGATGGGCATTCTGACTGATGTGAGATGATATCTCATTGAAATTTTGATTTGCATTTCTCTAATGATGAATAATGTTAAGCATTCTTTCATGTATTTGTTGGCAGTCTGTATATTTCTTTGGAGAAATGTCTATTTAGGTCTTCTGCCCATTTGTGGATTGGGTTGTTTGTTTTTTTCTTATTGAGCTGCATGAGCTGCTTATATATTTTGGAGATTAATCCTTTGTCAGTTGCTTCATTTGCAAATATTTTCTCCCATTCTGAGGGTTGTCTTTAGGTCTTGTTTATGGTTTCCTTTGCTGTGCAAAACCTTTGAAGTTTCATTAGGTCCCATTTGTTAATTTTTGTTTTTATTTCCATTTCTCTAGGAGGTGGGTCAAAAAGGATCTTGCTGTGATTTATGTCATAGAGTGTTCTGCATATGTTTTCCTCTAAGAGTTTGATAGTTTCTGGCCTTATATTTAGGTCTCTAATCCATTTTGAGCTTATTATTTTGTATGGTGTTAGGGAGTGATCTACTCTCATTCTTTTACATGTACCTGTCCAGTTTTCCCAGCACCACTTATTGAAGAGGCTGTCCTTTCTCCACTGTACATTCTTGCCTCCTTTATCAAAGATAAGGTGACCATATGTGCATGGGTTTATCTCTTGGCTTTCTATCCTGTTCCATTGATCTATCTTTCTGTTTTTGTGCCAGTACCATACTGTCTTGATTACTGTAGCTTTGTAGTATAGTCTGAAGTTGGGAGCCTGATTCCTCCAGCTCTGTTTTTCGTTCTCAAGATTGCTTTGGGTATTCGGGGTCTTTTGTGTTTCCATACAAATTGTGAAATTTTTTGTTCTAGTTCTGTGAAAAATGCCAGTGGTAGTTTGATAGGGATTGCATTGAATCTGTAGATTGCTTTGGGTAGTAGAGTCATTTTCACAATGTTGATTCTTCCAATCCAAGAACATGGTATATCTCCCCATCTGTTTGTGTCATCTTTAATTTCTTTCATCAGTGTCTTATAATATTCTGCATACAGGTCTTTTTTCTCCTTAGGTAGGTTTATTCCTAGATATTTTATTCTTTTTGTTGCAATAGTAAATGGGAGTGTTTTCTGGATTTCACTTTCAGATTTTTCATCATTAGTGTATAGGAATGCCAGAGATTTCTGTGCATTAATTTTGTATCCTGCTACTTTACCAAATTCATTGATTAGCTCTAGTAGTTTTTGGTAGCATATTTAGGATTCTCTATGTATAGTATCATGTCATCTGCAAACAGTGACAGCTTTACTTCTTCTTTTCCGATTTGGATTCCTTTTATTACCTTTTCTTCTCTGATTGCTGTGGCTAAAACTTCCAAAACTGTTGAATAAGAGTGGTGAGTGTGGGCAACTTTGTCTTGTCCTGATCTTAGTGGAAATGCTTTCAGTTTTTCACCATTGAGGACAATGTTGGCTGTGGGTTTGTCATATATGGCCTTTATTATGTTGAGGAAAGTTCCCTCTATGCCTACTTTCTGCAGGGTTTTTATCATAAATGGGTGTTGAATTTTGTGGAAAGCTTTCTCTGCATCTATTGAGATAATCATATGGTTTTTCTCCTTCAATTTGTTAATATGGTGTATCACGTTGATTGATTTGTGTATATTGAGGAATACTTGCATTCCTGGAATAAACCCCACTTGATCATGGTGTATGATCTTTTTAATGTGCTGTTGGATTCTGTTTGCTAGTATTTTGTTGAGGATTTTTGCATCTATGTTCATCGGTGATATTGGCCTGTAGTTTTCTTTCTTTGTGACACCTTTGTCTGTTTTTGGTATCAGGGTGATGGTGGCCTTGTAGAATGAGTTTGGGATTGTTCATCCCTCTGCTATGTTTTGGAAGAGTTTGAGAAGGATAGGTGTTAGCTCTTCTCTAAATGTTTGATAGAATTTGCCTGTGAAGCCAGCTGGTCCTGGGCTTATGTTTGTTGGAAGATTTTTAATAACAGTCTCAATTTCAGTGCTTGTGATTGATCTGTTTATATTTTCTGTTTCTTCCTAGTTCAGTCTTAAAAGGTTGTGCACTTCTAAGAATTTGTCCATTTCTTCCAGGTTGTCCATTTTGTTGGCATATAGTTGCTTGTAGTATTGTCTCATGATCCTTTGTATTTCTTATTTTCAGTTGTTACTTCTCCTTTTTTGTTTCTAATTCTATTGATTTGAGGCTTCTCCCTTTATTCTTCATGAGTCTGGCTAATGGTTTATCAATTTTGTTTATCTTCTCAAAGAACCAGTTTTTAGTTTTATTGATCTTTGCTATTGTTTCTTTTTCATTTACTTCTGATCTGATCTTTGTTTCTTTCCTTCCACTAACTTTGAGGTTTTTTTGTTCTTCTTTCTTAATTGCTTTAGGTTCAAGGTTAGGTTGTTTATTTGAGATGTTTCTTTTTTCTTGAGGTAGGATTGTATTGCTATAAACTTCCCTCTTTGAACTGCTTTGCTGCATCCCATAGGTTTGGTATCGTTGTGTTTTCATTGTTATTTGTTTTTAGGTATTTTTTGATTTCCTCTTTGATTTCTTCAGTGATCTTTTGGTTATTAAGTAGTGTATTTTTAGCCTCCATTTATCTGTATTTTTGCCATATTTTTTCCTGTAATTGATATCTAGTCTCATAGTATTGTGGTCAGAAAAGATACTTGGTACAATTTCAATTTTTGTAAATTTACCAAGGCTCGATTTCTGACCCATGGTATGATCTATCCTGGAGAATGTTCCGTGTGCACTTGAGAAGAAAGTGTTTTCTGGCTTTTTTGGATGGAATGTCCTATAAATATCAATTAAGTCTATATTGTTTAATGTATCATTTAAAGCTTGTGTTTCCTTTTTTATCTTCATATTTTTGATCTGTTCATTGGTGGAAGTGGTGTGTTAAAGTCCCCTATTCTGATTGTATTACTGTCCTTTTCCCCTTTTATGACTGTTAGCATTTACCTTATGTTTTGAGGTGCTCTTATGTTGGACGCATAAATATTTACAATTGCTATATTTTCTTCTTGGATTGATCCCTTGATCATTCTGTAGTGTCCTTCTGTATCTCTTGTAATAGTCTTTATTTTAAAGTCTGTTTTGTCTGATATGAGAATAGCTACTCCAGCTTTCTTTTGATTTCCATTTGCATGGAATATCTTTTTCCATCCCCTCCCTTTAAGTCTGTATGTATTTGTAGGTCTGAAGTGGGTCTCTTAGAGACAGCATATATACGTGTCTTCTTTTTGTATACATTCAGCCAGTCTGTGTCTTTTGTTTGGAGCATTTAATCCATTTATATTTAAGGTAATTATCTATATGTATGTTCCTATTACCATTTTCTTAATTGCTTTGGGTTTGTTATTCTAGGTCTTTTCCTTCTCTTGTGTTTCCTGCCTAGAGAAGTTCCTTTAGCATTTGTTCGTAGAGCTGGTTTGGTGGTGCTGTATTCTCTTAGCTTTTGCTTGTCTGTAAAGGTTTTAATTTCTTCATCGAATCTGAATGAGATCCTTGCTGGGTAGAGTAATCTTGGTTGTAGGTTTTTCCCTTTCGTCACTTTAAATATGTCCTGCCACTCCCTTCTAGCATGCAGATTTTCTGCTGAAAGATCAGCTCTTAACCTCATGGTGATTCCCTTGTGTGTTATTTGTTGTTTTTCCCTTGCTGCTTTTAATATTTTGTCTTTAATTTTTGATAGTTAGATTAATATGTGTCTTGGCATGTTTCTCCTTGGATTTGTCCTGTATGGGACTCTCTGGGCTTCCTGGACTTGACTTACTATTACCCTTCCCATATTAGGGAAGTTTTCAACTATAATCTCTTCAAATATTTTCTCAGTCACTTTCTTTTTCTCTTCTTCTTCTGGCATCCCTATAATTTGAATCTTGTTGTGTTTAATGTTGTCCCAGACAACATTAGTCTCAGAGATCTCTGAGACTGTCTTCAATTCTTTTCATTCTTTTTTCTCTATTCTGCTCTGCTCTCTTCTGCAGTATTTATTTCTACTCTTTTATCTTCCAGATCACATATCTGTTCTTCTGTCTCAGTTTTTCTGCTATTGATTTCTTCTAGAGAATTTTAAATTTCATTTATTGTGTTGTTCATCATTGTTTGTTTTCTCTTTACTTCTTCTATGTCCTTTTTAAATGTTTCTTGTATTTTCTCCATTGTATTTCCAAGACTTTGGATCATCTTTACTATCATTATTCTGAATTCTTTTTCAGGTAGACTGCCTATTTCCTCTTCATTTGTTTGTTCTGGTGGTTTTTACCTTTTTCCTTCATCTGCTGTGTGTTTCTCTGTCTTCTCATTTTTTGTAGCTTACTGTATTTGGGGTCTCCTTTTCACAGGCTGCACGTTCATAATTCCCATTGTTTTTGGTATCTGCCCCTAATGGCTAAGGTCTGTTCAGTGGGTTGTGTAGGCTTCCTGGTGGAGGGTAGTGGTGCTGTGTTCTGGTGGTTGAGGCTGGATCTTGTGTTTCTGCTGGCCAGGACTGCGTCCAGTGGTGTGTTTTGGGGTGTCTGTGACCTTACTATGATTTTAGATAGCCTGTCTGCTAATGGGTGGGGTTGTGTTCCTATCTTGCCAGTTTTTTGATATAGGGTGTCTAGCACTGTAGCTTGCGGGTCGTTGAGTGGACCTAGGTCTTATCGTTGAGCTGGAGATCTCTGGGAGAGCTTTCTCTATTTGATATTATGTGGAGCTGAGAGGTCTCTGTTGAACCAATGTCCCGAACTCAGCTCTCCTACCTCAGAGGCACAGGCCTGACACCTGTTCGGAGCACTAATACCCTGTCAGCCACACGGCTGATCCCCAGGGGCCGGCAGGGTACGCATCCCCAGTCTGGCCACAGGTTGGTGTGCTGCACAAGGGCGAGAAGTGGGCAGGCGCGGGTCAACAGTGCCGTCGGGGATGGGGCCGGCTGAGCAGAGGGTGCAGAAACAGTCTGGTCCGAGCCGCGACTGTTTGCCCCTGCCATACTTTATATTTGTACTATAGTTAGATTGTTTAGGCTCTTGCTACACTGAACACTGTTTATGTAGTGCTTTTGCATATAGCTCTAGTGACTTCTTTTACTGTAATTTTTTCCTTTTTTAACTTTCTTTAAGGCAGTGAGCAGAATGAGAGTTATAAATTACCCTCCAACAAGTCAGTAGTTCTGTAGCATGTGAATCACTCAGGAGCCTATTGAAAATGCAGGTTACTGGGTTCCAGCCTTGGAAAATCTGGTTCAGGTGGTTTAGTCTGGGACCCAGAAATTGGATACCACTATCCAAGTAGTACTTGGATAACCACTCCAGTGATTCTGATGCACTTGCTGCATGGAAGACACTTTGCAAAATGTTGTTTCACAGTGTTCAGTGCTGAGTCTCCTCCACAATATTATTTCCTAAATAGGTTCCAATGTATGACATGTCAGTTGACATGTACACTAAAGCCATGGGAGTAAGAAAAGAATAGATAGACTTAATTTGAAATTATCTTCTGCCAGTGATCAAGAAATGACTACAGGGACTTCCCTGGTGGCGCAGTGGTTAAGAATCCGCCTGCCAGTGCAGGGGACATGGGTTCGAGCCCTGGTCTGGGAAGATCCCACATGCCACGGACCAGCTAAGCCCGTGTGCCATAACTACTGAGTCTGTGTGCCACAACTACTGAAACCCTCACGCCTAGAGCCTGTGTTCTACAACAAGAGTAACCACTGCAATGAGAAGCCCGTGCACTGCAACGACAAGCAGCACCTGCTCGCTGCAACTAGAGAAAGCCTGCACACAGCAATGAAGACTCAATGCAGCCAAAAATAAATAAATTAATTAATTAAAAAAAAAAGAAATGACTACATCTGAAGTGGTACAGCCACTGTGGAAAACAGTATGGAGGTTCCTCAAAAAACTAAAAATAGAGCTACCATGTGATCCAGCAATTCCATTCCTGGGTATATATATGAAAAAAACCCAACAACACGAGTTTGAAAATGTACATGCACCCCAGTTTTCATAGCAGCAATATTTACAATTGCAAACATATGGAAGCAACCTGAGTGTCCGTCAACAGATGAATAGAGAAAGAAGATGTGGTACATATATGCAGTGGAATATTACTCAGCCATAAAAAGGAATAAGATCATACCATTTGCAGCAACATGGATGGACCTAGAGATTATCATACTAAGTGAAGTAACCCACACAGAAAGACAAATATCAGATGATATTGCTTATATGTGGAATGTAAAAAAAGGTTACAAATGAACTCATTTACAAAACAGAAATAGACTCACAGAAAACAAACTTATGGTTACCAAAGGGAAGAGGGGAGAGGGATAAATTAGGAGTTTGGGATTATATATAAAATAGGTAACCAACAGGACCTACAGTATAGCATAGGGAACTATACTCAATATCTTGTAATAACCTGTAATGGAAGAGAATGTAAAAAATATTTATATATCTGTATAACTGAATCACTTTACTGTACACCTGAAACTAACACAGCATTGTAAATCAACTATGTTTCAATAATAAGAAAAAGAATGAAATTTTGCCATTTGCAGCAATGTGGTTGGACTTGGAGGGCATTGTGCTAAGTTAAGTAAGCCAGACAGAGAAGGACAAATACTATATGATATCATTTACATGTGGATTCTAAAAAATACAGCAAACTAGTGAATATAACAACAAAAGGACAGACTCACAGATACGGAGAACAGAACTAGTGGTTCTGGGGTGGGATAGGCAATATAGGAGTTGGGGAGTGGGAGGTGCAAACTATTGGGTGTAAGATAGGCTACAAGGATGTATTGTACAACACAGTGAATATAGCCAATATTTTGTAATAACTATAAATGGAAAGTAACCTATAAAAATTGTATAAAAATTTAAAAAGAAAAGACTATATCTGTAGGCTTTTATCTTTCCCTGATCTGTGAATGTAAAGGGATAAGGTAGAGTAGTTAAGAGAAAAGTGTCTCTTCTTTGGAGTATTGGTATTAATAGTCCCCCTTCAAATATTCTATGTGATTTTTACATTTTGATTATTTATTTATTTGTTTATTTTTTAGCATCTTTATTGGAGTATAATTTCTTTACAATGTTGTATTAGTTTTTGCTGTACAACAAAGTGAATCAGCTGTATGTATACATATATCACTATATCCCCTCCCTTGGGAGCCTCCCTCTCCCACCCTCCCTATCCCACCCCTCTAGGTTGTCACAAAGCACCGAGCTGATCTCCCTGTGCTATGCAGCTGCTTCCCACTAGCTATCTGTTTTACAATTGGTAGCGTATATATGTCAATGGTACTCTCTCATTATGTCCCAGCCTCCTCTTTCTCCACTGTGTCCTCAAGTCCGTTCTCAACGTCTTCATCTTTATTTCTGCCCTACCACTAGGTTCATCAGTACCATTTTCCTAGATTCCATATATATGTGTTAGCATATGGTATTTGTTTTTCTCTTTCTGACTTACATCACTTTGTATGACAGACTCTAGGTCCATCCACCTCACTACAAATAACTCAATTTCATTCCTTTTTATGGCTGAGTACTATTCCATTGTATATATGTGCCACATCTTCTTTATCCATTCATCTGTCGATGGACATTTAGGTTGTTTCCATGTCCTGGCTATTGTAAATAGTGCTGCGATGAACATTGTGGTACATGTATCTTTTTTAAAAAATTAAATTAAATTAATTTATTTATACAGCAGGTTCTTATTAGTTATCCATTTTATACACATCAGTGTATATATGTCAATCCCAATCTCCCAATTCATCACACCACCACCCCACCCCGCTGCCACTTTCCCCTATTGGTGTCCATACGTTTGTTCTCTACATCTGTGTCTCAGTTTCTGCCCTGCAAACCAGTTCATCTGTACCATTTTCCTAGATTCCATATATACGTTTTAGCATATATTTGTTTTTCTCTTTCTGACTTACTTCACTTTGTATGACAGACTCTAGGTCCATCCACCTCACTACGAATAACTCAATTTCGCTCCTATTTATGGCTGAGTAATATTACATTGTATATATGTGCCACATCTTCTTTATCCATTCATCTGTCGATGGACATTTAGGCTGTTTCCATGTCCTGGCTATTGTAAATAGTGCTGCGATGAACATTGTGGTACATGTATCTTTTTGAATTAAGGTTTTCTCAGCATATGTGTCCAGTAGTGGGATCACTGGGTCATATGGTAGTTCTATTTTTAGATTTTTAAAGAATCCCCATACTGTTCTCCATAGTGGCTGTATCCATTTACATTCCCACTAACAGTGCAGGAGGGTTCCCTTTTCTCCACACCCTCTCCAGCATTTATTGTTTCTAGATTTTTTGATGATGGCCATTCTGACTGGTGTGAGGTGATACCTCATTGTGGTTTTGATTTACTTTTCTCTAATGATTAGTGATGTTGAGCATCTTTTCATGTGTTTGTTGGCCAACTGTATGTCTTCTTTAGAGAAATGTCTATTTAGGTCTTCTGCCCATTTTTGGATTGGGTTGTTTGTTTTTTTGATATTGAGCTGCATGAGCTGCTTGTATATTTTGGAGCTTAATCCTTTGTCAGTTGCTTCTTTTGCAAATATTTTCTCCCATTCTGAGGTTTGACTTTTAGTCTTGGTTATGGTTTCCTTTGCTGTGCAAAAGCTTTTAAGTTTCATTAGGTCCAATTTTTTCATTTTCATTACTCTAGGAGGTAGGTCAAAAGGATCTTGTAAGATAATGTTAAATAAGAAAGTTATGTTTTGGTTATAATGTATTTCTTGAAAACACAACATATCCTGTCTGCAGATCACTGCCTAAAATAAAGACACATTTTGGGACCATTTTGATCCCTACCTCCTGAAATTACATGGCAACACATCTAACTGCAACTCCAGAGAATTGAAGACATGACCCAAATCTCCAAATGAAGGTTTAATAGGAATTTAATTCAACCTACTGATAGCACTCATAATCCACAGTAGCTAATGTGACAGCAGTGACCCATGTTAACAAATGGCAAGTGTAAAGGGAGGATTAGGAAAGGGAAAAGATGCTTTGTCTCTGGCTTGTTTAGTGATTCAGTCTGGAGTATTTTAACACTGATTTAGTTTTTCTGCCTTGGTTCCTCTATTTCCTTAGCCATTAACTATTTCTTAGAGTCTTCACTGGATTAGGAGTCAAAAATAATGAAATAAAATGTTGGCTTTAAAAACATGATGCATAAATGCAGGTTTGGCTTTGATTACCTCAGTCATCATAAAATATCTATAAGAAAATTTCATGATTTATTAATTGTTTTTAAAAATCCATGCCCTGGGCTTCCCTGGTGGCGCAGTGGTTGAGAATCTGCCTGCTAATGCAGGGGACACGGGTTCGAGCCCTGGTCTGGGAGGATCCCACATGCCGCGGAGCAACTGGGCCCATGAGCCATGGCCACTGAGCCTGCGTGTCTGGAGCCTGTGCTCCACAACGTGAGAGGCCCGCGCACCGCGATGAAGAGTGGCCCCCGCTTGCCGCAGCTAGAGGAAGCCCTCGCACAGAAATGAAGACCCAACACAGCCAAAAATAAATAAATAAATAAATAAATAAATAAATAAATAAAAGCCAAGTGTAAAAAAAAAAAAAAAAAAAAAAATCCATGCCCTTCACCAAGAAACCGTTGTGTGATAAAAATACATTAAAACATTTAAATATTTTAGCAACAACAAACAGCATTACAAAAGCAAAGACGAGGGCTTCCCTGGTGGTGTGGTGGTTGAGAGTCCGCCTGCTGATGCAGGGGATACGGGTTCGTGTCCCGGTCTGGGGAGGTCCCACATGGAGCGGCTGGTCCCGTGAGTCATGGCCGCTGGGCCTGCGCGTCCGGGGCCTGCACGTCCAGAGCCTGTGCTCTGCGGCGGGAGAGGCCCGCCATAGCGCAAAAAAAAACAAACAACGAAACACCTATTAGGACTGTAGGCCCAGGCCTTTCTAATTGGATAGGTATTCCTGGAACTAATTACTTGGTGCTCTGCTGATTGCTGCCCAGAATGCCAGGTCTCAATTTAAATCAGTTGGTTAGAAAATCCTATTGTACGGATTTAAAACACTTGGCCACTTCTGGATTTTATGTAATTGCTGGACCTTACATAATTAATTGAATATTAAAGAAAACATATTCTGTGGGTCATGAATAGAGCTAGGAATTTGTGGGTGGATCAAAGCAAATCCATCATTGTTATTGGAATAGCAGCTCAAAGTGTGAATCCTGACAATGGTATGTCAGTAATGTCATTCCTGCATATGAGAATAATACAGCACCAGGAGCCCTCCCTCCTGATCACTGGGTGTGATTCATCTACCTTTTGTCACTAAACAGTTCTGTGACCTTGATTGACTCACTCCACTTCCCTATGAGGGCCCAAAGAAACTTGGTTAACCATATGAAAGTACTTTCAAAAGTTCTATAAAAATGCTCCCGGAAGATGGCGGAAGAGTAAGACGCGGAGATCGCCTTCCTCCCCACGGATACACCAGAAATACATCCACACGTGGAACAACTCCTACAGAACTCCTACTGAAGGCTGGCAGAAGACCTCAGACCTCCCAAAAGGCAAGAAACTCCCCACGTAACTGGGTAGGGCAAAAGAAAAAACAGAGACAAAAGAATAAGGACGGCACCTGCACCAGTGGGAGGGAGCTGTGAAGGAGGAAAAGTTTCCACACACTAGGAAGCCCCTCCGCGGGCGGAGACTGCGGGAGGCAGAGGGGGGAGTTTCGGGACCGCGGAGTAGTGCACAGCGACGGGTGCGGAGGGCAAAGCGGGGAGATTCCTGCACAGACGATCGGTGCTGACCGGCACTCACCAGCCCGAGTGGCTTGTCTGCTCACCCGCCGGGGCGGGCGGGGCTGCGAGCTGAGGCTCGGGTTTTGGTTTTGGACGGAGCTCAGGGAGAGGACTGGGGTTGGCGGCTTGAACATAGCCTGAAGGGGTTAGTGCACCACGACTAGCCGGGAGGGAGTTCGGGGAAAAGCCTGCACCGGCCGAAGAGGCAAGAGACTTTTTCTTCCCTCTTTGTTTCCTGGTGCGCGAGGAGAGGGGTTTAAGAGCGCTGCTTAAAGGAACTCCAGAGACGGGCGCGAGCCGCGGCTGAAAGCGCAAACCCCAGAGACGGGCGCGAGCCGCGGCTGAAAGCGCAAACCCCAGAGACGGGCGCGAGCCGCGGCTAAAACCGCGGACCCCAGAGCCGGGCGGGAGACGCTAAGGCTGCTGCTGCCGCCACCAAGGGGCCTGTGTGCGAGCACAGGTCACTCTCCACACCCCTCTTCCGCGGAGCCTGTGCAGCCCGCCACTGCCAGGTTCCCGGGATCCAGGGACAACTTCCCCGGGACAACGCACGGCAGGCCTCAGGCTGGTGCAACGTCACGCCGGCCTCTGCCGCAACGTCACGCTGCCTCTGCCGCCGCAGGCCGGCCCCGCACGCAGTGCCCCTCCTTCCCCCATTCCCCAACCCCCGGCCTGAGTGAGCCGGAGGCCCCGAATCAGCGGCTCCTTTAACCCCGTCCTGTCTGAGCGAAAAAACAGACGCCCTCCAGCGACCTACACGCAGAGGCAGGGCCAAATCCAAAGCTGAGCTCCTGTGAGCTGTGAGAACAAAGAAGAGAAAGGGAAATCTCTCCCAGCAGCCACAGAAGCAGCGGATTAAAGCTCCACAATCAACTTGATATACCCTGCATCTGTGGAATACCTGAATAGACAAGGAATGATCCCAAATTGAAGAGGTGGAATTTAGGAGCGAGATCTATGATTTTTTTCCCTTTTCCTCTTTTTGTGAAGGTGTATGTGTATGCTTCTGTGTAAGATTTTCTCTGTATAGCTTTGCTTCCAACATTTGTCCTAAGGTTCTATCCGTCCCTTTTTTTTTTTCTAAATATTTTTTAATTCAATAACTATATTATACTTTATTTTATTTTTACTGTATCATCTTTCTTTCTGTCTTTTTTCCTTCTTTCCCTCCTTCCTTCCTTCCTCCCTCCCTCCCTCCCTCCCTCCTTTCTTTCCTTCTTTGCTTCTTTCTTCCTTCCTTCCTTTCCTCCTTTCCTTCTTTCTTTACTCATACTTCTACTAATTCTCCCTACTTTTTCTCCCTTTTATTCTGAGCTGTGTGGATGAAAGGCTCTTGGTGCTCCAGACAGGAGTCAGGGCTCTGCCTCTGAGGTAGGAGAGCCAACTTCAGGACACTGGTCAACAAGAGACCTCCCAGCTCCACATAATATTAAACGGTGGAAATATCCCAGAGACCTCCATCTTAACACCAGCACCCAGCTTCACTCAACGACCAGCAAGCCACAGTGCTGGACAACCTATGCCAAACAACTAGCAAAACAGGAACACAACCCCACCCATTAGCAGAGAGGCTGCCTAAAATCATAATAAGGCCACAGACACCCCAAAACGCACCACCAGACGTGAACCTGCCCACTAGAGAGACAAGATCCAGCCTCATCCAGCACAACACAGGCACTAGTCCCCTCCACCAGGAAGCCTACACAACCCACTGAAACAACCTTAGCCACTGGAGACAGACATCAAAAACAACGGGAACTACGAAAGTGCAGCCTGCAAAAAGGAGACCCCAAACACAGTAAGATAAGCAAAATGAGAAGACAGAAAAACACACAGCAGATGAAGGAGCAAGATAAAAACCCACCAGACCTAACAAATGAAGAGGAAATAGGCAATCTACCTGAAAAAGAATTCAGAATAATGATAGTAAGGATGATCCGAAATCTTGGAAGTAGAATGGACAAAATGCAAGAAACAGTTAACAAGGACCTACAAGAACTAAAGATGAAACAAGCAACGATGAACAATGCAATAAATGAAATTAAAATCACTCTAGATAGGATCAATAGCAGAATAACTGAGGCAGAAGAACGGATAAGTGACCTGGAAGATAAAGTAGTGGAAATAACTACTGCAGAGCAGAATAAAGAAAAAAGAATGAAAAGAACTGAGGACAGTCTCAGAGACCTCTGGGACAACATGAAACGCACCAACATTCGAATTATAGGGGTTCCAGAAGAAGAAGAAAGAAAGAAAGGGACTGAGAAAATATTTGAAGAGATTATAGTTGAAAACTTCCCTAATATGGGAAAGGAAATAGTTAATCAAGTCCAGGAAGCACAGAGGGTCCCATACAGGATAAATACAAGGAGAAACACGCCAAGACACATATTAATCAAACTGTCAAAAATTAAATACAAAGAAAGCATATTAAAAGCAGCAAGGGAAAAACAACAAATAACACACAAGGGAATCCCCATAAGGTTAACAGCTGATCTCTCAGCAGAAACCCTACAAGCCAGAAGGGAGTGGCAGGACATACTGAAAGTGCTGAAGGAGAATAGCCTGCAACCAAGACTACTCTACCCAGCAAGGATCTCATTCACATTTGATGGAGAAATTAAAACCTTTACAGGCAAGCAAAAGCTGAGAGAGTTCAGCACCACCAAACCAGCTTTACAACAAATGCTAAAGGAATTTCTCTAGACACGAAACACAAGAGAAGGAAATGACCTATAGTAGCGAACCCAAAACAATATATAAAATGGAAATAGGAACATACATATCGATAATTACCTTAAATGTAAATGGACTAAATGCTCCCACCAAAAGACACAGATTGGCTGAATGGATACAAAAACAAGACCCTTATATATGCTGTCTACAAGAGACCCACTTCAGAACTAGAGACACATACAGACTGAAAGTAAGGGGATGGAAAAAGATATTCCATGCAAATGGAAACCAAAAGAAAGCTGGAGTAGCAATTCTCATATCAGACAAAATAGACTTTAAAATAAGGACTATTAAAAGGGACAAAGAAGGACACTACATAATGATCAAGGGATCGATCCAAGAAGAAGATATAACAATTGTAAATATTTATGCACCCAACATAGGAGCACCTCAATACATAAGGCAAATACTAACAACCATAAAAGGGGAGATCGACAGTAACACATTCATAGTAGGGGACTTTAACACCCCACTTTCACCCATGGACAGATCATCCAAAATGAAAATAAATAAGGAAACACAAGCTTTAAATGATACATTAAACAAGATGGACTTAATTGATATTTATAGGACACTCCATCCAAAAACAACAGAATACACATTTTTCTCAAGTGCTCATGGAACATTCTCCAGGATAGATCATATCTTGGGTCACAAATCAAGCCTTGGTAAATTTAAGAAAACTGAAATTGTATCAAGTATCTTTTCCGACCACAACGCCATGAGACTAGATATCAATTACAGGAAAAGATCTTTAAAAAATACAAACACATGGAAGCTAAACAATACACTGCTTAATAATGAAGTGATCACTGAAGAAATCAAAGAGGAAATAAAAAAATACCTAGAAACAAATGACAATGGAGACACAACGACCCAAAACCTATGGGATGCAGCAAAAGCAGTTCTAAGGGGGAAGTTTATAGCAATACAAGCCCACCTTAAGAAGCAGGAAACATCTCGAATAAACAACCTAACCTTGCACCTCAAGCAATTAGAGAAAGAAGAACAAAAAAACCCCAAAGCTAGCAGAAGGAAAGAAATCATAAAAATCAGATCAGAAATAAATGAAAAAGAAATGAAGGAAACAATAGCAAAGATCAATAAAACTAAAAGCTGGTTCTTTGAGAAGATAAACAAAATAGATAAACCACTAGCCAGACTCATCAAGAAAAAAAGGGAGAAGACTCAAATCAATAGAATTAGAAATGAAAAAGGAGAAGTAACAACTGACACTGCAGAAATAAAAGAAATCATGAGAGATTACTACAAGCAACTCTATGCCAATAAAATGGACAATCTGGAAGAAATGGACAAATTCTTAGAAATGCACAACCTGCCAAGACTGAATCAGGAAGAAATAGAAAATATGAACAGACCAATCACAAGCACTGAAATTGAAACTGTGATTAAAAACCTTCCAACAAACAAAAGCCCAGGACCAGATGGCTTCACAGGTGAATTCTATCAAACGTTTAGAGAAGAGCTAACACCTATCCTTCTCAAACTCTTCCAAAATATAGCAGAGGGAGGAACACTCCCAAATTCCTTCTACGAAGCCACCATCACCTTGATACCAAAACCAGACAAGGATGTCACAAAGAAAGAAAACTACAGGCCAATATCACTGATGAACATAGATGCAAAAATCCTCAACAAAATACTAGCAAACAGAATCCAACAGCACATTAAAAGGATCATACACCATGATCAAGTGGGGTTTATTCCAGGAATGCAAGGATTCTTCAATATACGCAAATCTATCAATGTGATAAACCATATTAACAAATTGAAGGAGAAAAACCATATGATCATCTCAATAGATGCAGAGAAAGCTTTCGACAAAATTCAACACCCATTTATGATAAAAACCCTCCAGAAAGTAGGCATAGAGGGAACTTTCCTAAACATAATAAAAGCCATATATGACAAGCCCACAGCAAACATCATCCTCAATGGTGAAAAACTGAAAGCATTTCCACTAAGATCAGGAACAAGACAAGGTTGCCCACTCTCACCACTCTTATTCAACATAGTTTTGGAAGTTTTAGCCACAGCAATCAGAGAAGAAAAGGAAATAAAAGGAATCCAAATCGGAAAAGAAGAAGTAAAGCTGTCACTGTTTGCAGATGACATGATACTATACATAGAGAATCCTAAAGATGCTACCAGAAAACTACTAGAGCTAATCAATGAATTTGGTAAAGTAGCAGGATACAAAATTAATGCACAGAAATCTCTGGCATTCCTATATACTAATGATGAAAAATCTGAAAGTGAAATCAAGAAAACACTCCCATTTACCATTGCAACAAAAAGAATAAAATATCTAGGAATAAACCTACCTAAGGATATGAAAGACCTGTATGCAGAAAATTATAAGACACTGATGAAAGAAATTAAAGATGATACAAATAGATGGAGAGATATACCATGTTCTTGGATGGGAAGAATCAACATTGTGAAAATGACTCTACTACCCAAAGCAATCTACAGATTCAATGCAATCCCTATCAAACTACCACTGGCATTTTTCACAGAACTAGAACAAAAAATTTCGCAATTTGTATGGAAACACAAAAGACCCCGAATAGCCAAAGCAATCTTGAGAACGAAAAAAGGAGCTGGAGGAATAAGGCTCCCTGACTTCAGACTATATTACAAAGCAACAGTAATCAAGACAGTATGGTACTGGCACAAAAACAGAAAGATAGATCAGTGGTACAGGATAGAAAGCCCAGAGATAAACCCACGCACATATGGACACCTTATCTTTGATAAAGGAGGCAGGAATGTACAGTGGAGAAAGGACAGCCTCTTCAATAAATGGTGCTGGGAAAACTGGACAGGTACATGTAAAAGTATGAGATTAGATCACTCCCTAACACCATACACAAAAATAAGCTCAAAATGGATTAAAGACCTAAATGTAAGGCCAGAAACTATCAAACTCTTAGAAGAAAACATAGGAAGAACACTCTATGACATAAATCACAGCAAGATCCTTTCTGACCCACCTCCTAGAGTAATGGAAATAAAAACAAAAATAAACAAATGGGACCTAATGAAACTTCAAAGCTTTTGCACAGCAAAGGAAACCATAACCAAGACCAAAAGACAACCCTCAGAATGGGAGAAAACATTTGCAAATGAAGCAACTGACAAAGGATTAATCTCCAAAATATATAAGCAGCTCATGCAGCTCAATAACAAAAAAACAAACAACCCCATCCAAAAATGGGCAGAAGACCTAAATAGACATTTCTCCAAAGAAGATATACAGAATGCCAACAAACACATGAAAGAATGCTCAACATCATTAATCATTAGAGAAATGCAAATCAAAACTACAATGAGATATCATCTCACACCAGTCAGAATGGCCATCATCAAAAAATCTAGAAACAATAAATGCTGGAGAGGGTGTGGAGAAAAGGGGACACTCTTGCACTGCTGGTGGGAATGTGAATTGGTTCAGCCACTGTGGAGAACAGTATGGAGGTTCCTTAAAAAACTACAGATAGAATTACCATATGACCCAGCAATCCCACTACTTGGCATATACCCTGAGAAAACCAAAATTCAAAAAGAGTCATGTACCAAAATGTTCATTGCAGCTCTATTTACAATAGCCAGGACATGGAAACAACCTAAGCGCCCATCATCGGATGAATGGATAAAGAAGATGTGGCACATATACACAATGGAATATTACTCAGCCTTAAAAAGAAATGAAATTGAGCTATTTGTAATGAGATGGATAGACCTAGAGTCTGTCATACAGAGTGAAGTAAGTCAGAAAGAAAAAGACAAATACCGTATGCTAACACATATATATGGAATTTAAGGGAAAAAAATGTCATGAAGAACCTAGGGGTAAGATAGGAATAAAGACGCAGACCTACTGGAGAACGGACTTGAGGGTATGGGGAGGGGGAGGGGTGAGTTTTGATAGGGCGAGAGAGAGTCATGGACATATACACACTAACAAACGTAGTAAGGTAGATAGCTGGGGGGAAGCAGCCGCAAGGCACAGGGATATTAGCTCGGTGCTTTGTGACAGCCTGGAAGGGTGGGATGGGGAGAGTGGGAGGGAGGGAGACGCAAGAGGGAAGACATATGGGAACATATGTATATGTATAGCTGATTCACTTTGTTATAAAGCAGAAACTAACACACCATTGTAAAGCAATTATACCCCAATAAAGATGTTTAAAAAAAAAAAAAAAAATGCTCCCATTGCCTATAGAAAAAGTGTCAGTTTATTATGGCCTACATACATAGAAAGTTTCTAGAAATTCTAGACCAGGAAAAGACATGAAAAACATGGGAAGAATAGCAAGGAAGCTGTAAAGCAAGGAAACTCGGTAAAAACATAATTGTAGAGACCTAGAAACCTTGTAAAATTCTCCTTTAAAGTTTGTTAGATTTCTGTTGAGCCACAAAAATCTTTAATTAAAGAAATAATACATGACTTCATAGTATCCACTATATTCTTGACACTCTTCTAGTTCTAGATATTTAACAAAAGCTAGATCTCAATTCTTGAGATGGTTAATTAGTTTTTTGTTTTACCTAGTACCTAGCATTGGGGAGATGACCTCCTAGAAGTGTAATTTCAGGCTTGACAAGACTAACATAAAAAATTTTAGCTCCTGCTCTTTCCTGCTGGTGTTTCATAATCCACAGTTTTCTATTTTAAGACTTTAATCTCTGGCAAAATTGAAATCATCTCAAGATTTAGCATGCATGAGTTTCTGATGCTTCCTGAGAAAAGTCTCTAAAGTAGGAAGAAATACAGAAGCTCTTTTTTGAGAGTGTCTAATATAGAAGAAAGGGACCAGTGATCAGAATGGGGTTGGCGGGAATCACTAAGAATTCCAAACTGGGGAGAAAGAATACAAAGTACTCACTGCTTGAAATGAGAAAGGAAAATGGTATGAGTGGGAAAGGTGATGTATATAGGAATAAAAAACTGAGGCTCAAAGACCAATTCCATAGTGTATAAAGTTTCCTAAAGCCCTCTACCTTCACGCTATAAAAAGAATAACCTCCTAAGTATGGCTCCTCAACTTACATATGTTTCTCAGTTTTGTCCCATTCCAGTTTTTCTCAAGGAAAGAAGGGAAAAGCAATAGGGGTAGCAGAAGTTAAACCAAAACTATTAGCCAGAAAGAAGAGAATATTCTATAATGAGCATAATGTTAAATATATTAACTTATTACATGCACACTTATCAATTGCTTATATACAAGTGGGAAAGACAAGAAATAGACAAATACAAAAGTAAATATAGTGAATGCAAATAAGATGGAGATGAGTGCTAGGAAGAAAACTATAGGAGGATAAGGGAGTTGGGAGAATTGGGGCATGGTTGTTGTTGTTGGGGTTATTTTATATGGATTGACCAGAGAGGGCTCTAAAATAAATTGATATTGGAGCAGAGACTCAGACAAAGTGAGGGAAGGAGCTGTGCTGATAGGTGAGTGAAGAGCTTGCCAAGCAGATAGAACTGTTAACTGCAAAGGCCGTGTGGCAAGTGCATGCTTAGTATGTTCGAGGGATGAAAAGGGGGCCAGTGTGAATGGAGTGATGTGGTAGAGAATGAGAGTCAGAGTAAATGAGGTTCGTGAGGCAATAGGGTCCTGATTACTCATATCCTGAGGTAATTGTAAGGGCTTAGGCTTTACTTTAAAAGGGATGAGAAACCATGGGAGGGTACTGATAGCAATCTGGCTGTTTTCCTGGGAATAGACTGTGGAAGGCAGATGTGTGCCGAGAAACCAACTTAGAGATTGATTTGGATCAGGGTGGAGCAATGGAGGTGGTAAGAACTAGTAAAAAATCTTGATAAATACATATGGTCATTAATTCATTCATCAAAAGAAATATTAGTGCAGGTACACTAGTCAAGGAGCATGTTCTATACCAGAGAGATAGCAAAGAGAGCAAAGTCCATGCCTGCCATCAGTAAACTCATAGCCTAATATAGGCAGACAGGTAAACACATGTTTTTACTGCCTGGTATGATAATTGAACCTAGTAGAAAGGAAAGAGCTATTACTTTTGCTTAGAGAATGGGAAGCATCAGCAAAGACTACCCAGAAGAAAAGATTCATGAGGTGGGTAACGAAGGAGGAGCACAAGTTTGGCAGGAGATTAAAGGAAGGCAAAAGAGAAGGCCTTCCACACAAAGGGAACAGCATAGACAGAGGTACAGAGACATGGATAGCATGGCATATTCAGGGGCTGTATGACAGTTGCATTTATTCAAGTCAGGAGTAGTAGTAGATAAAGCCGAGGAGATGTGGGGCAAGGAGAGAGATGTGATGAAAGAACTTATGTATCATGACAAAGCGTTTGCATATTGTCATCCAGATTATGGGGAATCACTGAAGGATCTTATGCAGGGAAGTAGAATCAGCTTTATAATCTAGAAATGTCAGAAGTCTTCATTGATAGGAGCATTTCCATTCAACTTTAATTATACATTTACATTTCGGTAATAGAGCAGTATATAGTAAAAATATTGTATGGCTTCCTTTTCAAACATGTTAATAAGCAGTCATTTGTTGAGCACCTACTCTATCAGGTATGGGGCAGAGGGCACTGCTCACATTAATTCATCAGATCTCACTAATACCCACTGAGGTAACTATTGTTATGACTCCCTTTTAGAGGTAGGAAAATCAGTGCTTTGAGAGGTTCAGCAACTCATCCAAGTTCGCACATGACTAGTGATATGTGGGGGTTGGGCTGGACTTTCAATCCAGTGTCACAGGCTGTGCTCTAACCCACTTCAGATACTGGTTTGATGCTCTTGAAAGGACAACAGAGGTTACTAGGAAGAGGTCTCTTCTAAAGACTGATCATGTTAAATCAAGTCTCTTTACAGAAGGCCAATCTAAATTATAATTTATTAATTTAATTATGTATGTTGCAAAGAATAGAAGGAAATGAATAATGTTCTAAGCATTGGGACTGAATTCATTCAGTGTTTAGAATGAATTTATAGATAGATTTGTTGAGTAGTGCAGTTTTCATTAGAGCATAAATTTTGACTTGCAAAGACAGGCATCCAAATCCACTATGTCCACTCAAGACAGCGAAGTTTTCTTGAATTATATTTTTCCACTTCTTTACAAGCTGGTTTATTGATACTCTGTAGGGTTTGGCTACAGTCTAAGACATTTAGCCCCTAAACTTTTCTGTTTACAGAAATTCATGGGATAAAGGACTGGTGTTGGAGGGAAGGGGGAAAGGGATTCTCAGAAGTTTGAATTCCACTGGGAAGGATTTATTAGGGGCTGAGGTATAATTACTGATACATTGGATTTGTTATTAGTAATCCTTTCAAATATATTCTTCATTGGCAAAAAATATTCAGACTGAAAAATTTTCAGAGAATTACCGAGCTCTCTGGAGAATGTCCAGAAATGTAAACTCAAAGATCAAGTCCAAATGTCTCGGAGTTATATTTTCTAAAAAGGAGATCAGTTGGGTGCAATGAGTGATTTTATACTGAAAGATAAAATTCCTAACTGGCAAAAATCTCAGTAAACAAATCTCCCAAATAAGTTCACCTTACATTAAAAAAATAAATATAAGAAAACTGTCTAGATTGCTTTGAAAAGTTTTTGAAGAGAATGTTAAAAATACTTAGGGAGACCAATCATGTCTTGAAAAAGTGTAGTTGAAGGTTTAATTTCAGTTTCAATATTTCACTAAGGTAGAGAAAAGGAAGAAAATGTTATTTCAAAATGTTATTTAGACCCTAATAGCAAGTTATCATTTATAGTACCATATCTAAGACAAGATGCATCCTTGATAGTACAGCTAAGTTTTGACAGTGTACCAGTCTCTTAATATTTACTAGTATATGTTGCTGTCTGATCTTTAATACAGTATATACTGCAATTAAATTACTTTTAAACTCTCATTCTGCTATTGTACATTATTCTTGCAGTAGTTAGCTCAGTCCTTTCAAAGTTTTAGCTGGTTCAACAAATCTGTCCAAGGATCGAAGTCTTCAGTACTCTAAAAAATGAACGTTTTTACCTGGCTCAATGTCCTGTGTTATTCAGACATCAGGAGTAGTTTGCTATGTCACTCCTCATTGCTCTGAGGTTAAAACTGCTTTTGTGGAGGTGGTTGGCCAGGGTCTCTTGTAATTGTTCTCTTCTCTGTCTTTATGGAGATGGAGCACACGCAGTTTCTTCCCTGCTTACTTTATCATGCTTCATATCCAACAGCACAGTAAACAACTGATTAGGTGACCTACTTAGGTCTGCCAGCATGAATTCATAGACTTCTATTATTTAAGGTGTGCAATTACTTGAATCTTCTCCTATGGTCTAGCTTTTTATTTACATTTTCCTTACATCTTCAGTGTGTTCTTTTTAGGTGGATTTATTTGGTCTAAATACTTTGTTCAATACCTTCTATTAAGGAAGAAGTAGTAGAGTGGGTACCTCAGCTGAGAAAGTGAATTTTAGATTATCACTATTGACACAATACCAAAATCCATACTAATTGAAGGACACAAGTGCAGCATGCCAAAACAGTAGCCTGATATTGTCAGGGACACAACACCAGTTCTCACAACTCTGAGCAGCTGAAGAAACAAAGGGATAGGAGGAAATAAATTTAGTAATTTATTTTCCTACCTTGTTTACTGTTAGAATGAGAGGGAAGAAAGTATAAAAGATTGAGTTATGCTACACTGAGTAGGAAAAGAAAAGTAAGCTATGGACAACATTATATATATATATGTTTGCTCAAAAGAAGGTATGTAGCAGTCTGGAGACCTGAATGCTGAATTTAAATTATGAATAATTAATTACTATTCAATAATTAAAGGGATACAAAAAAAGATGTAAAATGTGTTATCAAAAGTATAAGGATAAATCTTTGGAATGTGTTCTAATTTAAGTTGCTACCAACTTAAAACAGACTGCTGTTTATATAAAATGTTATATGTGAACCTCATGGTAACCACAAGGAAAAAATCATAGCAAATATACAAAAGATAATGAGAAATGAATCTAAACATAACACTAAAGAAAGCTACCAAAATGCAAGGGAAGAGAGAAAGAGAAGGAGAAAGGAATGGAGAGGAACCACAAAAACAGCCAGAAAACAATTAACAAAATGGCAACATACCTCTTAATAACTACTTTAAATGTAAGTGGACTAAATTTGACACTCAAAAGAAATAGGGTGGCTGAGTGGATAAAAAACAAGACCCATCTATATGCTGCTGACAAGAGACTCACTTCAGTAGTAAGAACACACACAGACTGAAGGTGAAGGGATGGAAAAAGATAGTCCACGCAGATAGAAATTAAAAGAAAGCTGGGGTTAAACCTGTATCAGGCAAAATCAACGTCCATGCAGATGGAAATTAAAAGAATGCTGGGGTTAAACTTGTGTCAGGCAAAATCAACTTTAAAACAAAGGCTGTAATAAAAGAGAAATAAGGGAATTACATAGTGATAAAGGGGTCAATCCAGCAAGAAGATACAAGATTTATAAATGTATATGCACCCAACATAGGAACAGTAAGATATACAAAGCAAATATTAGTGAACCTAAAGGGAGAAATTAACAGCATCACAATACTACAGGGGACTTAAACACCCAACTTACATCAATGGATAGATCACCCAAACAGAAAATCAACAAGGAAGGAGCAGACTTAAATGACACATAAGACAAAATGAACTTAATAGATATGTACAGAACATTCCATCCCAAAGCAACAGAGTATACACTCTTCTCAAGTGTACATGGAACATTTCTAGGATATATCACATGTTAGGTCACAAAACAAGTCTCAATAAATTCAGAAGATTGAAATCATACCGAGCATCCTTTACCACAGTGGTATGAAAATGGAGACCAATCATAAGAAACAAAACGGAAAAACCACAAAAATGTGGAGATTAAGCAACATACTACTGAATAATCAATGTGTCATTAAAGAAATCATAGGATAGGGCTTCCCTGGTGGCGCAGTGGTTAAGAATCCACCTGCCAATGCAGAGGACGCAGGTTCGAGCCCTGGTCTGGGAAGATCCCACATGCTGCAGAGCAACTAAGCCCGTGCGCCGCAACGACTGAGCCTGTGCTCTAGAGCCTGCGAGCCACAACTACTTAGCCCACGTGCCACAACTACTGAAGCCTGTGCACCTAGAGCCTGTGCTCCACAACAGGAGAAGCCACCGCAATGAGAAGCCCGCACACTGCAACAAAGAGTAGCCCCTGCTCACTGCAACTAGAGAAAGCCTGGGTACAGCAACTAAGACCCAAAGCAGCCAAAAATAAATTAATTAATAAATTAATTTTAAAAATCCTAGGATAAATCAAAATATACCTAGAGACAAATGAGAAAAAACATGTGACATACCACAATCTGTGGGATGTAGCAAAAGTGGTTCTGAAAGGGAAGTTCATAGCAATACAGGCCTACCTCAAGAAAAAAGAAAATCCTGAATAATCTAACTTTACACATAAAGGAACTATGAAAAACAGGACAAAGTCCAAAATTAGTAGAAGAAAAGAAATAATAAAGCTTAGGGTGGAAATAAATGGAGACTAAAAAAAAACCCAAGACAATAGAAAAAAATCAATGAAAATAAGAGCTGGTTCTTTGAAAAAGATAAACAAAATCGACAAGCTATTAGCCAGACTAATGCAGAAAAGAGAGAGAGGGCTCAAATAAAAAAAATCAGAAATGAAAAAGGAGAACTTAAAACTGATACCACAGAAATACAAAGGATCACAAGAGACTACTATGAACAATTATATGCCAACAAATTGGACAACCAGGAAGTAAAAGATAAATTTCTAGAAACATACAGTCTTCCAAGACTGAATCATGAAGAAATAGAAAATGTGAATAGACTGATTACTAATAAGGAGATTGAAATAGTAATCAAAAAGACTGCAACAGACAAAAACCCAGGACCAGGTGTCATCAGTGGTGAATTCTATCAAACAATCAAAGAAGATTTAATACCTGTCCTTCTCAAACTTTAGGAAACCAGCATTACCCTGATAGTAACAGCAGATGAAGACACCACAAAAAAAGAAAATTATAGGCCAATATCTTTGATGAACATAGATGAAAAAATCCTTAACAAAATATTAGTAAAGCAAATCCGGCAATACATTAAAAGGATCATACACCATAATCGAGTGGGATTTATTCCAGGGATACAAGGATGGTTCAACATTCACAAGTCAATCAACATGATACATACATTAACAAAATAAAGCATAAAAATGATATCTCAATAGATGCAGAAAAACATTTGACAAAATTCAACATCCATTTATGATTTTAAAAAACTCTCAACAAAGTGGGTATAGAGGGAATGTACCTCAACATTATAAAGGCCATATATGACAGATTCACAGCTAACATACTCAAATGGCAAAAAGCTGATGGTTTTTCTTCTAAGATCAGGAACAAGACAAGGATATCCACCCTTACCATTTTCATTCAACATAGTATTTGTAGTTCTTGCCATGATAATCAGACAAGAAAAAGAGATAAAAGACATCCAAATTGGAAAAGAAGAAGTAAAACTGTCAGTCTTTGCAGATGATGTGATACTTTATGTAGAATACCCTAAAGACTCCACAAAAAGCCTGTTAGAACTAATAAATTACTTAAGTAAAGTCTCTAGATATAAAATCAATATATAGAAATCTGGCATTTCTATATACTAATAATAAGCTATCAGAAGAGAAAACAATTTCATTTACAGTTTCATCAAAAAGAATAGCAAACCTAGCAATGAATTTAGCCAAGGAAGTAAAAGACCTGTACACTGAAAACTATAAGACAGTGTTGAAAGAAACTGAAGAAGGTACAAAAATGGAAAGATATTATGTGCTCATAATTGGAAGAATTAATGTTGTTAAAATGTCCATACTACCCAAAACAATCTATAGGTTCAATGCAATTCCTGTCAAAATGCCAGTGGCATATTTTACAGAACTAGAACAAACAATTCTATAATTTGTATGGAACCGCAAAAGACCTTTAAATACCAAAACAATACTGGGAAAGAAAAAAGCTAGAGGTATCATGCTTCCTGATTTTAAATTATACTACAAAGTTATAGTAATCAAAACGGTATGGTATTGGCACAAAAACAGACACATTGATCAATGGAACAGAACTGAGAGCCCAGAAATAAACCCAAACATATATGGGCAATTAATCTATGACAAAGGAACAAAGAACATACAATGGAAAAAGGACCTTCTCTTTAACAAATGGTGTTGGGAAAACTGGAGGGCTACATGCAAAAGAATGAACATAGACCACAGCATCTGTGTTCATCTATTTTGCAGCATGCACAAAAATTAACTCAAAATGGATTAAAGACTTGAATGTAAGACCTGAAGCCATAAAAGTTTTGGAAGAAATCATAAGTGGTAACCTCATTCACATCAGTCTTAGTGATGTTTTTGTAGATTTGACTCCAAAGGCAAGGGAAACAAAAGCAAGAATAAGCAAATGGGACTACATCAAACTAAAACCTCTGCACAGTGAAGGAAATCATCATCAAAATGAAAAGGCTACCTAAGGAATGGGAAAAGATATTTGCAAATAACATCTGATAAGGGGTTAATATCCAAAATATATAGATAACTCATACAACTCAACAACAAAAAAATGAACAACCTGATTAAAAAACATACAGAGGTTCTAAATAGACACTTTTCCAAAGAAAAGACATACAGGTGAACAAAAGGCACAAGAAAAGATGTTCAACATCACTAATTATCAGGGAAATGTAAATCAAAACCACAATGAGGTATCACCTCATAGCTGTTAGAATGGCTTACCAAAAAGACAAGGAATAACAAATGTTGGGAAGGATGTGGAGAAAAGGAAACACATACACTGTTGGTGGGACTATTAAATTGGTGCAACCACTATGGAAACCAGTGTGGAGATGCTGCAAAAAATTAAGAGTAGAACTACTGTATTTCACTTCTGGGCATTTATTCAAAGAAAACAAAAGCACTAATTTGAAAAGATATATGCACTCCTATGTTCATTGCAGCATTATTTACAATAGCCAAGATTTGGGAATAACTTAAGTGACCATCAATGGATAAATGGATAAAGAAGATGTGGTATACATACAAAGGAATACTACTCAGCCATAAAAAGAATGAAATCTTGGTATTTGCAGCAACATGATGGCTGTGAGGGTATTATTCTAAGTGAAACAAGTCAGATGAAGAAAGAAAAATGCCTTATTTTTTTTAAACATCTTTATTGGAATATAATTGTTTTACAATGCTGTGTTAGTTTCTGCTGTATAACAAAGTGAATATGGGGATATATGTGTATGCCTTATGATTTTACTCATCCTCTTTTTAGATTCCACTCATAGTGGAATCTAAAAAGAACAATAACAAAATAAATCCAACCAACAAAGAAAATAAAACAGAAACATCTCATAGATGCAGAAAAGAGATTAGTGGTTACCAGACGGAAAGGGGGTGAGAGAGGGTGCACAAAATGGGTGAAAGGGGGTCAACTGTGTGGATGTAACTAGACTGGTGATGGTGATCACACTGTAGTGTATACAGATGTTGAACTACAATGCTGTATACCTGAAACATATAATAAAATAATAATAATAAATCGAATCATGGCATACGATACAATAATACAGTTCAGTTCAAATCCTTGTCAACCAGAGTCCTTTCTAGTGAATAATGTGAACATGTGTCAACATATGACATCCTCTCTGATTTTTAATAGCCTCCAAATAAGAGTTTTGAGAGTGGAATTGTGATATCTCCAAGCACAGTCTTTGGCAACACAACTTTGACATCTAGTGGGAAATGTGCAGAGATCTCTATCTGGCACAGGGTATTCAGAATATATGGCCTCTTGTTAGATAACAAGAATGAGACACAGTTGTATGCATCTGGCCCTCCAAAATGGTCTTGAGGTCCAGAATAAAGATCTGCGAGTGATGTCTGAGATGACTCAGTTGAACAGACTAGCAATTTCTTCAAATCCTCAAGGCAATATAATAGACATAGATGCACATACACTTAAAAATGATGCATGGTTTGTACATGCACACAAACTCCTCTTTGGGGTAGTATATTAAAAATGTCTAAATTCCTTTGAAGCTTCATAGGCACTTCAGTTTTTAATGAGTGGAAGAATATCTTATTGACTCCTTACAAGTCATAGCATATTGACATATTTGATTCTCGTTAACTATTACTGCTGTAACTGCTTCTGGACTAAAAGCTTAGTCTTAATACAGTCTTACAGTGTGTGCTGTTTTTTCTCTATGTGCCTCTCTCCCCTATCCCCAATCCTCTTTCTACTCTTCTCTGTGCCTGAGAATGCCAAACTCTGTAGAGTAAGTTGCCAGGGCCCTTTCCTTTAGGGTTCCAAGTGAAGTGGGCCAATAGGAGGCACTGATAGAAGACAATAGAAGAGAGCACGAGAAGAGAGAGACTGGGCATTACTTCCCCTGGTTCCTTTCCTCTGTGTCTCCAATCTTTCAGCGGCTGCCTGACCCATAACTCATGGTGAGCAAGCCCTCTTCCATGGCTACAGCTCCTATTTTTAGACTCTTAACATAATTTCTCCCCTTACCCTGCAGGTGGTGGTTTCTTACTAATATTAGCTGCTGGGTGCCCACTCCTGTATAAATACTCCGTTACTTATGTACTCTTAGCAATCCTACTTGAATGTGCCTTGTTTTTTGCTGGGCCCCTGGCTAATGTGTGAATTCTCCTTCTCTTCATTATTATATCAAACTAAAATTAGGAACTCTTCAGTTTTTCTCAGATACCCACTTATAGGGACAGGGATCAAGATGCAGAGTATAGAAGAAGAGAGGACTAGTTTATCACAAGTAAATATGTTTGAGAAGAGAATCATTCTGCCCCATTCACCATGCATACCCCCTTGCCTTTCCGGCCTTCCCACATTCTCATTCTTTCTCTGATACACAGGTCTTCATGTTTTCTCTTTTCTTTAGATATTCCTCTGAAATATCTGGTGGAAGAGTGGTTTGCCTCCTCACTTCTTTTGGACAATGCCCCAAGTTATATTTTCATAGAGGCCTTCTTTGTTCATCTCAGTTAAAATCACAACTCTTGAGTCTGTCCCTGCACCCTGCTTAATTTTAATCAGTGGGATTATTTCCAAGTGACATTATTTATTTGTGTGTTTATAGTCTGTCTCTTCTCACTAGAGTATTTTTTCAATGGTGGTATTTTCAGCACCTGGCACAGTTTTTGGCATGTATTAGTAGCTCCATTTTTTTTTTTTTTTTTGCATGAGTGGATAATGAGAAGAAAGCACATAATAAGATCAAGTGAACATCTACATTCTTTTTATTATGGGGACATCATAAGTCCTAACTCATCTACAAGGTACTTTGAATTCCTTAAAACGAGGAGATAAAAAAACTCAATTGCAATTAAAATTTCACCAACATACATCATGAAAGCTACTTTAATTTGTAGATGAAGTAAACTGTAGGTTTTCTCAAGCAATTAAAAAAATATTATGTCATTATATTTCTGCACATTCTTCTAGGTAAATATGAAGAACAACAACCAAAAAAACTCACTAGCTCTACTTCAGGGCTGAATTGTACTGAGTGTAATGATATGAAGTATAGAGGGAAGGACATAAGCTAGAATCGTGATTTCGACTAACCAGTAGAATTTCCTCTTTTCTTAATAATAATGTAGATAATTGGTGGATTTGGGGAATTTGGAGAAGCTCATGAGCAGAAACCCAATGAAAATCATAGGATAGTAAAATTGTAGCACACTATGGCTCCATCAGACAGATGTGAGTCTACTTGATTTTTAAACATTTCAGTGCAAGAGAGTCACAGTTTTCAGTATTTTTCGTTTAAGAGCTGAAGATTCTTAGTCCTCAAATGTTTTCCCTAACATTTGCCTACATTCCCTATGACATACACTCTGCTCATTTCATCCTTTGTTTAGGAAGTGTATGTAAATGTTGGTCACTGTCCTTGGTAAAGTAATTCTATCTAGTGAGATCTTTTATTTACCTTATTTACCTCTCCATTTATCATTCAACCAAAATAGAACCTGCTTACTTAGTGGGTGTTCAAATAATCATTTGCTGAAAGTCAAGTTCAGAGTTGTTTCTCCTACAATTCCTTTACTTTTGCTTTTTGTTTTAATGTCTCACTTTTTAACACACATATTTTTATTTCAATCTCTGAGCCACTCAAAATGCCCTGTCTTTTTTTCAAATTTGGTTGAAATCTGACAAGATTTGGGCACACTTACTATTCTCAAAAGCTTTAAACAGTGGTTCTCAAATCTAGTTGCACTTTTAGAATCACTTGGGAAACTTTTAGAAAAACAATACTGATGTCCAGACCCCAAACCCAGAGAGACCTTTTTAATTTGTCTTTAATAGTACCTGGATATCAGCATTTTTAAAAACTTTCCCGTGCAATTCTTTTGTGCATGAAGGGACTGGTACCGCTGCCTTAGAGGATTCAGGTTCGTGGATTTATTTTTACATTAACTTGCAGCAAATTTATTTAATCTGAAAGGACCCCTGATAACAAGATGACCTAGTGGGCAGACAGTATTATGGATGCCTGGATGCTTGTTCACGTGTCTTGAATCTCTGTATGTCATATGGATGCAGCCTTATGTTATCATCCAACAAGGAGGATTAGCTGGGAAAAATATGAACATATTTATCTCTATCAGAGTGGGAGGAATTATACAATCGCTGAAGTTTATCTTTGACATCTGGAGAATAGGTCACACAGTTTTAAGCCAGCTTTCCAGCAGAGGTGGAAACATCAGACAGACTGCTTATCTGACTTACCCATAATGCTTTAACATACTGTGCTTTTCCCCACTTTTTTGTTCATTTGCACCGCCAAGCATGATGAGTGACAAAGACACACTGTTAGCATTTAAATATTACAATGCATCCCTGTCTTTAACATGTGTTTTCTTTCCATCCATCTCTCTTTCTTTTTCTCCATTCTACCTCATTTTATATCTTTCCCTCCTCCACTTTAAGGAGCTTTTACGATAATAAGGGTTATTTTTAAATAATAAGTTTTAATAAGCAAGTGACACTGTGATGAATTCCTCCATATGATGTATGTAGTGGCACATTGCCTTACTCAAATGATTAATTAAAATTTATCATAAAAGAATGCTGATTTACTGAGACCTCTTTAATACCTCTGAATCCTCTGTTATGAGGGAAAATCACAATGATGTGCAGCAGCAAAGACATTAGTCTTTGAGTGAGGAATCCTTTGAGTTATGGACAGCTACAAGCTTCTCTGAAATTTGGTGCTTTTAAAGCAAGCAACCGAATGTCCTTCGGGGACCCCCTGACAGATTTCATAGGATTTGTTTCCTTTTTCTTTTGGGAAATATAGCAAATACATCTAAGGGAATTGGGTAGACATAAAAATGTATCATTCTAATTATGTCTATATGAATGGAAGATTTATTCTAGTTCTTTGAAAATTTGAGTATATTTCTGGTGTTATATAACAATTACATGACACTGTATGAAATGGTACTGCCTTATAATGGATCCCAGGAGACAAAAGAAATATTGCTGAGGACAGGATTTCAGGCCCAGCAGATCTCATCTTTACCTGTCATCAACCCCATTGTTCTAACCAGTTGACTAGAATCCAGCCATTAACATTATCCAGGAATAAAAACCACAAAGTGATTGCTGTAAAAAAAAAAAAAATAGAAAAAGAAGGAATGGAAAAGTAAATATAAAGAGATGTAAACTATTGAGAGCAAGGATTAAATCTGGCTGAATTTCCTTAATTCTTATGTCAGGTATTTTAAATATAAGTCAGTAGAAGGGGGCATGATCCTAGTATTATTAATTTATACAGAGGAGAGAAGCCTAGAACTTCATAACCTTTAGGTTGTGCTTCCTAGGTGAGACAAAAAAGTTACAGTAGGGCTTCCCTGGTGGCACAGTGGTTGAGAGTCCGCCTGCCGATGCAGGGGACACGGGTTCGTGCCCCAGTCCGGGAAGATCCCACATGCCGTGGAGCAGTTGGGCCCGTGAGCCATGGCCGCTGAGCCTGCGCGCCGGAGCCTGTGCTCCGCAACGGGAGAGGCCACAACAGTGAGAGGCCCGTGTACCGCAAAAAAAAAAAAAAAAAAGTTACAGTAAATTCAGGGTGCAAAATCAGTTTTACTGATTATTAGGCAAGTCAGTCCAAAGGGATGATCTAGTGTTCTATTTATTAAAGATATACCCTAAAGATATGACACAGAGATGGAGAATAATCAAGGGCTCCTCTGTTTTGGATACATAACATCATAATCATCATCAAGCATTAATTGATGTTTGGGTGCAGTGGTAATCACTGGTGTTCTGAACGGTAATGAAGAGGTATTAGATATATTGGAATAACAATGTGAACAGAAGGTTGAAATCTTATTTTCCAAAAGAAGAAACAAATATTCAAAAAAGTATAAAGGATGGTGCTGTAAGGTTGCAAGAATTCTATGTAGTATCCCTGGATTTATAGATGAAGCCAGGACATACTTGGATCAGAATTAAACATAATGACTAAGCCTCTAAACAGAACCACCTTTGCCTCCCATGCCCAAAGCACCTCTTGGTTCACATTTACAAGAAGGAAGACATAATACACTTTTTTTTTTTTTTTGGCGGTACGCGGGCCTCTCACTGTTGTGGCCTCTCCCGCTGTGGAGCACAGGCTCCGGACGTGCACGCTCAGCGGCCATGGCTCACTGGCCCAGCCGCTCCGCGGCATGTGGGATCTTCCCAGACCAGGGCACGAACCCGTGTCCCCTGCATTGACAGGTGGACTCTCAACCACTGCGCCACCAGGGAAGCCCTAATACACATTTTTAAGTACATGAGGTCATGGGAAAGTATTTTAATTTTTCACATACTTGTGATTTGGAAAAAGAGGGACTCATGCTTTTGCTGGAGTACAAGAGGAATTGAAGGAGGAGCAAAGGAGCATCTGGATCTCTTTTTCACTTGAAAAACCTGTAAAGTAAATGTCTTTGAAAGTATAAGTAAATATCCCTAGAAACAGAAACATAATCCTAAGGATAATAACTAATATTTATTGAATGCTTTTTATGTGCAAGGTGCTGTTGTTCTAGGCACTTGGCATAAATTAACTGATTTAATCCCCATTGCAGTCCTATGTGGTAGGTATGTACTATTATTATCACCATTGTGCAGAAGAACTAAACCAGAGAGGTTAAGTAGCTAGATCAGGGTCACAGAGCTGATAAATGGCAGAGCTGTCATTGGCACCTGAGAATTTTGGGTTCAGATTCTGTGTACAAAAACCATTATACTAGAGTACCTGGATATATTAGGGTGATTTTTTAAAATCATCCTTGCCTCTGGCTAAGATTTTATCACAACCTTATAAGTTAGTTACTTTTTATTACGTGAATTTCATATAATTAAATGTTCAATGACTACAGTGAAAAGCTGAGCCTGTGTCAAAAAAACAATGAGATGATCATCAGCCCTTAGAGGGCACATTTGTATATGGTTCTGGAAGCCTTTGGAGGGAGGGGGCAGGGTGGAGGAGAGGAGGACTAAGGGCACACAGCCTACCTGAATTTTCTTGGACTGTAATACCAGGTTGAGCCATAGAGAGTGTCAAGCAGACTACAGCTTCACAAATCAATGATAAAATTTCCTGGAGAAAAGAAGTTTGATGTGTACCTATGGGGAAAGACTTTATTTTTCAAGCTATCTGAGGCAGCAGGGCCCTCAGGCTATATAGGTTGGTTCAAGGACCAACACAGGACTGAATAAATGGGGCCATAAATGGCTGCTTCTGATATGTTTTCTCACTATATTACAATGACATTTATTCCAGGCTGTGCTCTGATCCAAGAGATCAGGGTAGTAGCTCTCATTCTCAGGACCATTATGAAACAAACCATTGTATCTATCATATATACAGAGATGCTAAAGGGTGAATTCCTGGTGTACATCTCTTCAGTATAACTAGTCAATGCTCTCAAATAGTTGGTGGGGAAGCTGCTGTAATTTGTCCAGAATAACAGCATCTAAAACCCTTTAGAGAGGAGATAATACAGTTCCCCTTATCTCATAAGTTTCAGAAGTCAAAAGTTCTCTCTAGTGTTCAACCAATAACCCTTTGTATAACAAATGTTTTGTAATGCTCCTTTTTAATCTCAAGATTAAATTATAGATACTATATCCTATGTGTAATATTAAAAAACCAATATAATGATCTGTTTTTATTATAAAAGAAAAACAAATGAAATAAATTTAAGTGAAATAATATGCATTGTAATATGAAAATAGTCATGACTACACAAGAAAATAAAATGAAGTTGTGGGATGCTTGCATCTATACATGGAATTCCAGACATGTGACTCTTCCAAATACAGGTTGATGCAGGTGTGTTGAATTGGTTATATTGGTGACTCAAAAGTCACAGGTGACATTGCTGTCAGGGATATGATTTTGTGAAATTATGAACAATTCTTTGTTAAAGTCCAGATAAAGCAAAATAAAATAATTCCGCAATTTGCTTAGTACTGGCATTCCTGGAAAAATCTCTATAGGGAAAACCATGTAAAATACACTCTGCTTACTGTAAAATTTACTTAGATTCTAGGCTCAGATTATAAACAGATTTTTGTCTATGTAAATGACCAGCAGGACATTTGAAAGTCATGTGGGACGTAGAACAATTCTTGGTTGGTGTACTATAGAACACACAGCATTTTTGTCTCTCTCTCATGAAAAACAAGTGGTGCCCAGTCTTGTTATGACAACCCAAAATAGCCCATGCTTAAAAAAATTTCCCCTGTAGGGTAATGCCACCACCCTGAGAAACATTCGTCTGGCTCACACTTGCTTCAATAGAATTTAAGTCTTTTTTTTTTTTTAGTGGAAATAACGTAGTTATTCATCTACTCTCATGTACCAATGACTGCAGGCTGTAGGTACTGCACACAAACGTTATTGTTAAGGTCTTCTTTAACCTTATGAAATGCCAAGGAAGAAAAACAAAAATCTCTCTGTAAAACTGAAGTTGATTTAAGAATGATTTAGTCATGGCAGGAGTGAAATTCATTTCTTAAAAAGAAAGTGTTCTTCAGTAAAAGTAAATTCCAGAAGGGGGAAAAAAAAAGCCATAGATACCATCATGGTCATTTTGAAGGGCAAAGAAATCTAAACTATGGATTTTATCCAAAACAGGAGCACAAATGCAAAGCAGTTTTTCAGAGGGTCAGCGGCTCTTACACAAGATTATACAGTCAAGTCCAGATAGCATGAATCCAGCCACAAAAATCAATGTTACATATGTCCTGTCATAATGACCCACACATAAATCTCTTAAGTGCCAGACATATTGATAAATCCACCAAGCGTTAATGTTATCTGACTCTTTCACAGATAAGATGCCACATTTTTTGTGGCATCATATATTATTTTAGACAGGAATAAATTCCTAAGGGAAAAGAGGATAAGAAAATGAAGATAAAGTATATGCTATTAAATATGTTGATATTTCTTTTTTCTGCAGTTTGAAAAAGCACAAACTTAGCAACCTTGCATTTTGTCAGAGTAGTTCTAAAACTTACTTTATCCATGAAAACAAAATAGAGAATATGTATGGGAGATCAGGAAACCCATATGTTCCAATGACTGCATTGATAGACTATCAGGACAATGCCCAAATGGATAAGGACTTGGTCAGACACAAACAGGACAGATTTTCATGCTTTTATCTTGGCAAACATTGCTATTATTAAGAACTCTGTGAGGGCTTCCCTGGTGGCGCAGTGGTTGAGAGTCCACCTGCCGATTCAGGGGACACGGGTCCAGCCACTCCGCGGCGTGTGGGATCTTCCCAGAAGGGGACACTGGTTCGTGCCCTGGTCTGGGAAGATCCCACACGCCGCGGAGTGGCTGGACCCGTGAGCCGTGGCCGCTGAGCCTGCATGTCTGGAGCTTGTGCTCCGCAACGGGAGAGGCCACAACAGTGAGAGGCCCTCGTACCGCAAAAAAAAAAATAAGAACTCTGTGAGTAAGATTTCTGAAAGGTTTAAGATGCAGATAGATGCTCCCCCAATATGTCATATATTGACATAGAGTAACCATATATATTTAGTTTACTAAATGTAGTATGTCTTCAAATACATAAAACTTGTATTATTTTTGTATTCAACACAGTAACAAGAATTCAAAAAAGTGAACCTCTTGCACAACAATTAGAATATACCTACCACTACTGAACTGTTAATAAAATGTAATTAAGATTTTAAAAAGTGAACCTCGGCAGTCAAAACTCTGCACTTCTTAATAATTATTAGCCTAGTGTGGTACTCTATAATCATTGCAAAGGATACTGTCCCTGTGAGTACTGGGAAGTGATTTCTTTTGTTCACAGATATATCTGCAGAGTCTAGAACTTGCCTCTCACAACAGGAGTTCACAATACTTGTTGAATTTATTATTAAATATTAGTTGCTCGCAAGAGCCCCAGTGTCTTTAAGTGTATAATGCAATCAGTAATAAAATATACTTATTGTTGGGATCAAGTCAGATAATGTATGTGGAAGTAGCTTACCAACTCTATCTAAATTATTATTACTGTTACATGATGTTATTTTGATAACATTATTTACCTTTTAAAATAAACCCCCAGGTGTTAATCCATAAATGAGTAAAAGCCAAGAGTACTTGACTTCTCAGTAATACAACACATATCCTGAAACACTCTCTTCCTTTAATTTGCATGATGTCTTGGTGTCCCAGATTTCACTGGCCACTTCTTCTCAGTCTCTTACTTACTTTTACTTTTTGCCCTGGAACTTGGGCTTGGACCCCCTTCTCTTCTCTCTTTACCCTTTCTCTTCTGGTGATACTGCTTATTACTATCACTTTATTCATCATTTACAGACTGAGGACCCCTCAATTATGCCCATTTCAAATGTATCCTCATATACCTATTTAACTGCCCACCTGACATTTCAAAAAGAATATCTCACAGGCATCTCAAAATCTCTGTGACTACAGCTGAATTCCTCTCTATCCCACCCCACCTTGCTTTAAATTTCATTCTACTTTCAAACTTCCTCAACTCAGTTGATGTCAGTAGTATCCACTTAGTTGCTTAAGCCAGAAACCTGGGCTTCATCCTTAATTTACTTTTCTTAATCCTCTGCATTGCCCCAGCCAATCTAGCAACAGATTCTTTGAGTCTAGATTCGAAATCTACCTCAGGTCTCTATTTCTCTATCTTTCTCTCTAGTACAATATGCTCTCTCTTCTTCCTTGGAGGGCAGCAATAGTGTCCAACTGGACTTCTTCTTTCACAGTCTATTTATTTGCCAAGAGGAACAATTTAAACTTTAAATCATTTTTGTCCCCCTTTATGCTCTCCCATTGTACATAGGATCTAATTCAAATTCCTTGATACTTCTTACATGGTTCTGATGATCTGACTGCAATCTATCTTTTATAAACTTATTTCATGTCTCTCTTCTCTTCCATCCTCTGTTCTAGCTACTGTGGCATACACTCTGATCTTTGAACAAACTGACCTTCTTGTTTGTTTGTTTTAGGACCTTTATACATGCTTTTGCATCTCCCTAACACCTCTTTAAATGGCTGGATCTTTCTCACACTTTAGCCCTCAGCACACGTGTCTCTCCTAAGAAAAGCACCTCTTAACTCTTTGTCTAAATTAGTCCCTCTCCTTGTTGTTCTTCATCACCGTACACTGTGTTTTCTCCATAAGATCAACTGTGATTTGGAATGATGTATTTGTTTGTTTACTTACACAGTACTGTCCCTCCCTAACAGTAGCCTAGTTCCTTGAGGGCAGAAACGTGTCTAATTTTGCTATTACTTTCCTGGTACATCATGTCAGTCTTCTCCACAAACCTGAAAACTCTAGGACAGAAACTGTGTCTGATTTTGACCACTTGGCACCTAGCACAGGGCCTGTGTTTCCTTGTTGGATTTTTTTTTTTTTTTTTACTGAAAAGTAACTTTAGATTATATAGAAGGAAATTCTTATCAGATCAACAACCTTAGATTAAAAGTAGCAGATTCAAACCTGATCATCTGACATGTATAATTGCACTGTATTTTTCTGTTTACCTAAGAATGGGTCATTTCATTTGGTGTTCATTATCTTAAATCTTCATAAAATGATATTTTTAAAAATTATGCTTAAAATCCTTAAATATAAGAAACTTTCCATAAATAATTCTGACAACTGCCTGATTTCATAAAACCATAGTGTGGAAAACCTTTGCTGAACAATGAATGTCATTCAAAACTAAAAAGTTGTATGACTTTGATAGTTACGCTTACTTGTAATGCCTATAAAGAAAATATGGACTATTATGCTTAATCTCTATGAGTTTTGTTCTGAATTATAGAGCAGTTTTGGAGAGCAGTCTCCCTTCATGAAAAGAAAAAGAAGGTGGATATTTTATTTACCCCTCAAGTTTTATTTATTATGGAGATGGTAGCACCATAGATTCAAATACTGTGTACTGACTGTATTTCAGAACTTGATAACTTGAAAAATGGAGTTTGTCAAGCTTATGTTCAAGTGTTCAGTGGAGGATTAAATGCCACATTGTTGACCTAAGGTCTCATGAAAAATGCTACCCCTTAAATTCCAAAGGACTTAGAGTTGTAATTTGCAATTCAGCTTCAGCTATGCGTTTTGCTTTATTCTAAAGAGATAAAGCCTCAAAGCTTCCTTTGCCATAAATGTCCACTGACTTCATTACAATGTCATTGTTTTAAATCCATGCTTTGTGAATTACTGTATTATAGGTAAGATCATGTTACAACATGACAACAACAAAAGTCTGTAGCATTTCTGCTCACTGAACTCTGCTAAATGATGAACTATGAAGGGATCCTTGAAGAATTGGTGACAATTTGCATAGGTGACAGAAGAGGAAAGAAAGAACCTTGGAGGTAGCAATGAGGATATGTTTACAGGTCAGTGCAAATACTGATCCATGTTGCTCAGGGGGAATATGTGGGAAAGAAAAAGAAATAAGACTGGCTGGGTAGGGAGACCAGTGAGGACTTTGAAAAGCAGGCAGAATTATTCAAACTTGATCCAGTGGGAGATAGGGAGCCACTGAAAGTTATTAGGCAAATAAGAAAGTGCTCCAAAATCATCTAGAATCCTATTTGTGTTATACATGGTACCAGATTTTGCTTTGAAAGAGGTCAGAGTTACAGACAAACAGAATTGCGATGCAATGCTTACAAAAGATGTATCTTTATCTGTATCTATAGAGTGAGAAGGAGAGAGAGACCTTATTAACATGTAGTAGATCCTCAATGCATGTTAGCTTCTAGCCCTCTTCTCTAAGGCTTAGCATCTTTGGACTAGTTAATTCTGCTCCAGCAACATCGTCATTTTCTTTAAAGTATGACAGCTATAACACAATACTTGCCATTTGTGTATCTCACTAAAGCTTTTAGTAAGAGAGCATCCAAACATGCATATGATTATCAAATTTCTGGAGACATATTGCCAAGAGAGATGTATTTTGTACAGGTCTTAACTTTCTGCCAACAGATGACTGGTAATTCTGTACTCATCACACTTTAAGAAAAATGTTGAATAATTGATGCAATTCAAGCATAATTTGGAGTTAGTTAGATATCCAGTTAAGGTTCAGGTATACTTGGGAATTATTAAGGCAAATGAAATTTTCAGTAGTAAATAGCAATCTACCTAGACTCTGTTCCAAGTCTAGTGTTTAGGATTCTCACCCAGGAACGATCCTGAAAGTATAATCTGATGTGCAAAAATCGGAGGTTTTACGAATCATATCCATCCAGATAGGCTTTAAAACTCTCAAATCTGTTTCCAGCCTGCCTAGAGATGACAGTGCAGTCTTGAATACAGTACTGTTTCCTGGGAAGATAGTGACCCAGTTGAGACCTAGAGGTCCAGTGTGGACAGGTAAAGGCTCTTTAAGAGTGACAGAATTGCCACCAGGGTGATGGTGACTAAGCAAACACAAGCCATCTCACCCTAGGATCGATCCAACTGCTCTCTTGAATGTCTTTCTCAACTATTTCAAGTTGTTGTTTTCTTTCTGTTACAGTATATCTGAGGAATAAGATGGCCTGCTGTGCTCAGGAGCATCTGTTCATTGCAATCATTCACACTCAGTCTGGGGAACAGGGGTTGTCAAGGCAGGTCTCCCTAGAGAAGGTGGAATAAGAGAAATGTTTCTGAGTCCACCTGCCAGGTCTCTCTCCTTTTATGAGTATCAGCCACAAGGCCTGGCTCTAATATTGCCAATACGTGTGAGGCCTGACTTCTCTCTCCAAAATCTGAGGGTGTTTGACTTCTGGTTGTTGGCTTTCACTTGGGTTTCCCCCTGCTGACATCTATGGGATGACTTCAGCCTCTGGCCTGTTCTGACAGCGAACTTAACCCTCTTGTTCTAGAAATGCTGCTTTCTCAACTTGCCAACATTATTACTGACATAGCCAACCACTGCTATGTGTAAAATGGCTTAGTAGCGACAGCACTAAATAAAACTGCACCATAAACCGTGCTGTGGCTTTGGCTAATACCCAGTGGCATGTGTATATTCTCAAATTACCAATCTAATCTAGAAATACTAATTGGCCAACTACTTTATGCCATCAGTGCTGGTTACTCCATGGTGTACCAGTATGCCTTCTGGCTCTTCAAAGGTCATTGACAATATTTAAGAACTGAAAAAAAAGTCATTGATTCCAAAATATTAAAAAGAAAATAGCCCAGAAAAATTAAAAATAATAAATGGGTTTTTTTTACATCTTTATTGGAGTATAATTGCTTTACAATGGTGTGTTAGTTTCTGCTTTATAACAAAGTGAGTCAGTTATACATATACATATGTTCCCATATCTCTTCCCTCTTGCATCTCCCTCCCTCCCACCCTCTCTATCCCACCCCTCTAGGTTGTCACAAAGCACCGAGCTGATCTCCCTGTGCTATGCAGCTGCTTCCCACTAGCTATCTATTTTACGTTTGGTATTGTATACATGTCCATGCCACTCTCTCACTTTGTCACAGCTTACCCTTCCCCCTCTGCATTTCCTCAAGTCCATTCTCTGGTAGGTCTGTGTCTTTATTCCCATCTTACCCCTAGGTTCTTCATGACCTTTTTGTTTTTTCTTAGATTCCATATATATGTGTTAGCATATGGCATTTGTTTTTCTATTTCTGACTTTACTCTGCATGACAGACTCTAAGTCCATCCACCTCACTACAAATAACTCAATTTCGTTTCTTTTTATGGCTGAGTAATATTCCATTGTATATATGTGCCACATCTTCTTTATCCATTCATCTGATGATGGACACTTAGGTTGTTTCCATCTCTGGGCTATCGTAAATAGAGCTGCAATGAACATTTTGGTACATGACTCTTTTTGAATTATGTTTTTCTCAACATATATGCCCAGTAGTGGGATTGCTGGGTCATAGGGTAGTTCTATTTGTAGTTTTTTAAGGAACCTCCATACTGTTCTCCATAGTGGCTGTACCAATTCACATTCCCACCAGCAGTGCAAGAGGGTTCCCTTTTCTCCACACCCTCTCCAGCATTTATTGTTTCTAGATAAATGTTTAAATGTCTACCAAAATTAACATTGTTCCAACCTCATTAATTGTTAAGGTTCATTTCCATTAAAATTTCATGACCATTGAAAACAATTTGTTATTTAGATTATTTCACTTTGCAAGAATTCCTGGGTGTGCATTATGACACTGTGGAGAATTTAGCACCAATCATAAAGTATTTGGCTTATAGCCAAATTCCAAAAATAGAATTATAAATATGTTTAAAATTTTATAGTAAAAATAATCATTTTAATGAGCCATAATGTGGCTCTTAAAATTTAACATGTTTCAAATGATGTGAGACAGTGCTTCTAAAAAGTGTCTAAGTCCTACAGTGGCCCTAAGGCAGCTCTGCTTGTGCATGATGTTAAGAAACACAAAGGTGAGCAAAACTGTACCTGCCTTCAGGGAACTCACAGTTAAATGAGTAGTCACAGGCACTGAAACAAACACATAAAATACAAGGTGATGTGTTAAGATACATAATCTGGCCAGGCAAAAATGAGTGTTATTAAAACATGATTCTGTAAAAGGTACTGCTTACTCATTCTGCTCATGCTGGACTCCAGAATTTCTGGGGTCTCTTTTGAGGCTGTCTCTGTATGTGGTTATCTAACATGGAATTTTATGGAGATCAAGAGAAGATTCCTTGAGAATTGTGGATCCCATACTTCAGAATGAAACAATGCATATGTCATTATACCTTAACATGAACATAAATTCAAATACCTGTAAAATATATATTGTGTACTCAGATACAAATTTCCCATTTTCCTCCCTGAGGGACTAATTTTGACTAAGAGCTTAGGGGAGAGCCTTCCCTCCCCACCCTCATGCATACTGAGGTTCTCTTTCCCAAGTTTTATTCATATTTTTCTGTGTTCCACATTCTTGCCCCACAGTGTTCTGTCCTGAAAATGTCACTTCTTTGTGTCAGGGTCTTCATTTCTATCTAAATATATTTTAAAGTATCTGTTATATTTCTCTAGGTTTGCTTCAATAATAATAAAGTAACAAACCATATCTTATTGAATACTTACCATATGTGGCCCTGTGCTAAACATACACATTTCAAATAGTTCTGATATCTTCTCAAGGTGAATATTATTATATCCTTTTTACAGATGAAGAAAAATAGTCTCAGATTTTATGTAACTGCTCATGGACATGTAGAAATATCTCAACCAAGATTCAGCTCCCTGATGTTAACTCCCACCATCTTTTCACTACAGGATACTTCTTTCCAAATCTTTATCACTTGTTTCTTATGGGATTGGCTTTGCAATATATTATATAGGGTGCCAGCTCCGTATGGAAACTTCCAGTAACTATGATGTATGATAAGTCACCTTCCACTCAGTGGCTCTGCCTGCTGCACTTTGGCCATGATGAGAGTTCTTTCTGTGCATGAATTTCTTTTACGCTTTTAATACAGGGAGAGTTAAATAGATTTCCTCTGGACAGGAATCATTGTTTACTTGCTGGAGTCTCAGCTGGAGACAAATATTCTCCCACTGCAAAGTGTCAGGGCACTTCCTGCTTAATGCCATTAAATTATTTCTCATAACTACAATCATAAGTCCTATTGTTCAGTAGTATCCTTTCTGATACTAAATATACTACTGAATAATAGAGATAAGCCCAGAATGCTATGGGCACAAAAGGAAGAGACACGGATCCATGTGGTTCCTTTGTTGCAGGGTCCTTACTACTATTTACACATTATTCTAATTATTTGCTAATGTAATTGCTCAAAGTTTGTTTTAGTTGACAAGTCTTTATCAATTGATTTCTACAGCAGTCTGTTCCCTTTAATGCACTTTGCAAAATGCCTGCTTCTATTTACTTAGTATTGAGGGGGGAATGGCTCCTTTCTAATCTGCATGCTCTGTCCTATGTCTGTTTTTCTTCTTTCTGTATAATCAGCAGTCTGTTTTCTATTTACTGCAGCAGTTGAAAGGATTATAATTTGTTCCCTTTAGTGGGAAGAGAAGCTTGCTTATTGGGATCATAGTTGAATATAAATCTTTTACAGGGCAGAAATGTGTTCAACATGTTTAGTGATTAAACGTTCCTTAGAGGGTGGTCTGGTTTATCCATTTTGTATTCAAAATCATGTGCATTATACAAAATTAGTTGATTATTAGGAAAACAATTAGTGTCCTACTTCCTACAATAGGTCAGAAAGAAAAAAAACAATTTGGTAATTTCAATAAAATAAGAAAAAATCTAGAAAAAATTTACACTCATTTATTTTTAACTATCTTTTTGAACTCACATATAAAATTTCACTAACATATGTTGTTTCTGTAACAATATTCATCTCAAATCAATGGCGGACTTCATTTTTAATAATATCCAATTAAAATCAGGTGGAAAACAAAAATGCCTATTATTATCATTGTTATCTAATTGTTCTGAAAGCACTAATCAAAGCCATAAGGTATGAAACTGAAATAAGAGGTATAATTATTAGAAAGGAAATGCAAAATTATCCTCATTTGCAGATGGTATAATTATATACTAAGAAAAAAGAAGAATGAACTGAAAAACTATAAGAATTAATAGGAAACTAAAATAAATGTACTGATGCAAGAAGAATACACAGCCCCCTCATCCCATAAATGACCCACCAAGACAGGCTTTTTACTACTACTACTATTATTATTATTATTATTAAAGGTGAGCTCTCAGGGATTCCCTCGCAGTGATGCCCCTGCTTTTGATGAATATGATGAAGGTGGATCATGTCCTGAGCATCAAGGCACAGGCACAAGCTCAAATTCTGAGGCCCTTCATCAAAGTTGTCACCATCATCCTAAAACTTGGCAATCTGACAGATTGAAAGCATGTTTTAAAGTAAAAATCTTGACACCACATTGGTACAGAAGAGGGTTTGATGCATCTGTGATGTTATATCCTTCCAGTTAGGATCCCAGTGAGCAAAGTAAACACATATTTAGGGTCCAATCTGTGTCTGCTCCCACTGACACTTCTGATAGCAATAGAAGCAACATGACCAGAGCCAAAACCAGAAGACATGGATCCAAAACTTAGGTGTGTTTCAATGGTTAGCAGAAAATAATAAATTACATGTTGCAGAAATAAAAGAAATCCACAACTGCATTAAAGACAGAAACACCACAATGTCTAAATCTCTGATTTCCCCAACTTGGGAGGACACTGAAGTTAAGAGATGGGTGAAGGTAGGAAGTTGCAGGTGAAGTTCAGAGGCTACAAGAGGAGAGCAAACAATTAAAAGGTGACCTTCTGTATTAGTCAGCTCAGGCTGCTGTAACAAAATGCAACAGAGTGGGCAGCTTAAACAACAGACCGTTATTTTCGAAAAGTTGTAGAGCTAGAAGTCCATGATCATGGTGCCAGCAAATTTGGTTTCTGGTGAAGGCTGTCTTCCTGGCTTGTGGATGGCTACTTTCTTGATGTGTGCTCACATGGCCTTTCCTTTGTGGTTGTGTGTAGAGAGAGAATCTCTGGTATCTCTTCCTCTGCTTACGAGGACACCAATCCTATAAGTGCCCTACCCACGTAACCTCATTTAACCTTAATTATCTCTCTAAAGACCTATTTCCAAACACATTTGCACTGGGGGTGAGGTATTCAATATATGAATTTGGTATGGGGAGGACACAATTCAAGTCCATAATAGCTTCACATGAGGAAAACAGTGCAGAGCAATAACTCAGCTTCTGCTTTAGTCACAGCTCCTTGCTCTAACAGTTTCTTTCTTTACTATTGGTGTATTATAAAGAAAATCACCTTGTAGAGGTAGCATGCATAGAATGGAATACTGGATTAAGGAATCTACTATATCTTGAGGTTTAAATTTATCTTAGCCATATTTAAAAAGACATTAATGATTGATGATATCTCACAGGTCTTGCCTTAAAAATTACCCCTCCCTGTGCACAAATACACACACACAGAGAGACACACACACACACCATAATCCTTTAGACAGTTTAAAATGTGCAGTAAATTATTTGGTCAGCGGGAGGTGAATGTTCTTTATTAAGTAACAAAGGGAACTGTAAATAATACCACAATGGAATATTGTAAAGGTAATTTTAACCATTTGTAGACCTTGGTACATGTTGCTGGATTACGAAGGCATTCTTACTTTTATTGGTGATGCTGACCTTGGGAACTGGAGTCCATCATGATATCCCCATCACAATGTGGTCACATCCATAGAGGAATCCAGCACACTGTTCATTAACTTCAGAGGTTTCTTTCCCATGTCTTCGATTTTTCCAAGCCATCAGTTTCATGGGACCAATGAACAGACTTTGAAGTCAAAAGTAATTGTATTGTGGCAATGTGAGATGTGAGATGTGCAAGTCATGAATGAAATGCATATAGTGCCTAATTTACCCAGTACACTGAAATAAGTCGCTGCTTTGTTCTCTTAAAGGGGACCAAACTATCAATAATTTACTGTTGGTTCACTTAGTGAAATTGAACTGTGATTCAGAGATGTTTAATGCATGTTTAATTTATTTAATGTATTTCATCTCACATTTTCTTATAGTCACGGATTATAATGAATGCTGTGCCCTAAACTCCTGTGTCCTAATGAATGTAAGTGGGTTAAGCTGAGCATTGCCAGCTGAGAGCTCTGCTGGCCCCTTATCTCTACATTATTGTGGGAGGTGTGATTTATTTAAATGTTCAAAAACAGCTGTAAGGAAATGTTTTTCTGTGTAAATAAATAACATATCATAGGCAGGGACATTTTCAGTAGCAACAGTCAACTCTAGATTTTCCTTTTAATGGAAAAGAAACAGTAAAAGGCTGATCCTAACAAGCAGCACATATTATTTTTCCACAAATCCTCACCACCACTCATACTTCTAGCATACTTATCCTCCAGTTCTGATCTTTCTCAGATGGGCTTTAATTTTGAATCAGGAAGCATGAATCAGGCTGCAGAATGGTAGGGTAACCAGCTTTGGGTGGTAGAAGAAAGGAAGAGGAATCTGAGAAGCAGTAATTGAAAATTTGACTATGAATTTTTTTATGCTATAAGACTAAAGCAATTCTGTTTAATTATGTAGCATCTTAAGATAGAAAAAAATGAAAATAAAGCTCCAAAATTGAGTTCTTCCATTTTGAAACATTTGCTAAATGGGAGTGGTTATTATTGTTATTACTTTGTCATTATTATTATTTGTCATCAGAAACTTGATTTTAGAATAGGCCTTTCAGTGAGAAAGAGATATATTACTTAATGAATTAACTGTATTTTCTTTGATTGACTTCAGCTGAGGGTATGAAAATAACACTACTGAAAAATCTTTTTAATTTTATTTTACTATTTTTTATTGAAGTACAGTTGATTTACAATATTAGTTTCAGGTGTACAGCTGAAACTATTGTGATTATATGTTTTTATAGATTTTACTCTATTTAAAGTTATTATAAAATATTGGCTATATTCCCTGTGCTGTACAATATATCCTTGTAGCTTATTTATTTTATACATAGTAGTTTGTATTGCTTAATCCACTACCCTTATCTTGCCCGTCCCCCTCCCTCTCCCCACTGGTAACCACTAGTTTGTTCTCTATACATGTGAGTCTATTTCTGTTTTGTTATATACAATCTTCGGTTTAATTTTTTTAGATTTCACGTATAAGTGTTAACATACAGTGTTTCTTTCCCTGTTGACTTATTTCATTAAGTATAATACCCTCCAGGTCCATCCATGTTGTCACAACTGCAAAATTTCATTAATTTTATGTCTGAGTAGGATTTCATTGTGTATATATATCACATGTTCTTTATCCATTCATCTGCTGATGGACCCTTAGGTTGCTTCCATATCTTGGCTATTATAAATAATGCTGGTATGAACATTGGGGTGCACATACCTTTTTGAATTAGTGTTTTCATTTTCTTCAGATATATACCCAGGAGTGGAATTTCTAGATCATATGATAGTTCTATCTTCAGTTTTTTGAGGAACCTCCATATTGTTTCCCATAGGGGCTGCACCAATTTACTTTCCCAGCAACAATGTATTATTAGGGTTCCCTTTTCTCCACATCATTTCCAGCATTTATTATTTGTAGACTTTTTCCTGATAGCCATTCTGACAGGTGTGAGGTGATATCTCATTTTTTATTTTGATGTGCAATTCTCTGATGATTGTCAATGTTGAGAATGTTTTCATATGCCTATAGGCCATTTATATATCTTCTTTGAAAAAAGGTCTATTCAGGTCTTCTGCCCATTTTTTAATTCAGTTGTTTGGTTTTTTTATATTGAGTTGCATAAGCAGTTTATATATTTTTGGTATTAAGTCCTTATCACTCATATTATTTGCAAGTATTTTCTCCCATTCAGTAGGTTGCCTTTTTGTTTTGTCAGTGGTTTCCTTTGCTGTGCAAAAGCTTTTCAGTTTAATTAGGTCCTATTTGTTTATTTTTACTTTTAGTTCCTTTGCCTCAGGAGACAGATCAAAAAAAAATATTGCTATAATTTATGTCAAAGTGTATTCTGTCTATATTTTCTTCTAGGAGTTTTATGGTGTCCAGGTTTACATTTAGATCTTTAATCCATTTTGAGTTTATTTTTGTATAAGGTTTGAGGAAATGTTCTAATCTCATTCTTTTATGAATAGTTGTCCAGTTTTCCCACCACCATTTACTGAAGAGGCTGTCTTTTCTCCATTGTATATTCTTGCCTCCTTTGTCATAGATTAATTGACCAGGGGTGCATAGGTGTATTTCTGGGCTCTCTGTTCTGTTCCATTGATCCACGTGTCTGCTTTTGTGCCGGTACCATACTGTTTTGCTGACTGTAGTTCTGTAGTATAGTGTGAAGTCAGGGAGCATGATACCTATACATTTTAGAACTGTTTGTTCTAGTTCTGTGAAAAATGTCTTGGGTATTTTGATTGGGATTACATTAAATCTGTAGATTGCTTTGGGTAGTATTGAACATGGGATATCTTTCCATTTATTTGTATCATCTTTAATTTCCTTCATCAGTGTCTTAGAGTTTTCAGAATATAGGTCTTTCACCTCCTTAGTTAAATCTATCCCTAGTTATTTTATTCTTTTTGATGCAATTGTAAATGGAATTGTTTTCTTAATTTCTCTTTCTAGTAGTTCATTATTAGTGTAGAGAAAAGCAACAGATTTCTGTATCTTGTATCCTGCAATTTTACTGAATTCACATATTAGTTTTAATAGTATTTTTGGTGGAGACTTGAAGGTTTTTGATATATAATACCATGTCATCAGCAAATAGTGAGTTTTACTTCTTCCCTTCGAGTTTGGATACCTTTTACTTCTTTTTCTTTTCTATTTATTTATTTATTTTTCTTTGGGTGCGTCTGGTGTTAGTTGCGGCTATGGGATCTTTGTTGAGGCATGCAGGATCTTTCATTATGGCGTGCAGTCTCTTCAATGCAGTGCTTAGGCTTCTCTCTAGTTGCAGCACTTGGGCTTCTCTCTACTTGTGGCACGCAGGCTCCAGAGCGCGTGGCCTCTGTAGTTTGCAGCATGTGGGCTCTCTCATTGAGGCATGCGAGCTCAAAAGTTGTGGTGCGCAGTCTTAGTTGCCCTGTAGCATGTGGGCAACTACATGCTACAGGGCTGCACAGCAGGAGGTGAGTGGTGGGCGAGCGAGCAAAGCTTCATTTGTATTTAAGGCTGCTTCCCATCACTTGCATTACCACTTGAGCTCCACCTCCTGTCAGCATTATGGTGAGTTGAATATAGCAATCCCCGACCAGGGATTGAACCTGTATCCCCTGCATTGGAAGGCAGATTCTTTACCACTGGACCACCAGGGAAGTCCCCTTTACTTCTTTTTCTTGTCTGATTGGTGTGGCTAAGACCTCAGATACTATGATAAATAGAAGTGGTGAGAGTCTTGTCTTGTTCCTGATTTTAGGGGAAATGCTTTCAGCTTTTCACTGTTGAGTATAATGTTAGCTGTGGGTTTGTCATAAATGGCCTTTATTATGTTGAGATATCTTTCCTCCATACCAGCGGTCCTCAACCTTTTTGGCACCAGAGACCAGTTTCGTGGAAGACAGTTTTTCCACAGCCACGGTGGGGGTGGCGGAGGAATGGTTTTGGGATGATTCAAGCACATGACACTTATTGTGCACTTTATTTCTACTATTATTACATTGTAATATATAATGAAATGATTATACAACTCACCATAATGCTGACAGGAGGTGGAGCTCAAGTGGTAATGCAAGTGATGGGAAGCAACCTTAAATACAAATGAAGCTTTGCTCGCTCGCCCACCACTCACCTCCTGCTGTGCAGCCCTGTTCCTAACAGGCTGCGGACTGGTACTGGTCCACGGCCTGGGGGTTGGGGACCCCTGCTCTACACTAATATTGGTGAGAATTTTTATCATGAATGGATGGTGAATTTTGTCAAGTGCTTTTTCTGAGTCTATTGAGATGATCATATGATTTTTATCTTTCATTTTGCTTCTGTGGTGTCTCATTGATTAATTTGTGGATATTGAACCATCCTTGCATCCCTGGAATAAATTCTACTTGATCTTCATTTATGATCCTTTTTATATATTATTTAATTTCTTTTGCTAATGTTTTGTTGAGGATTTTTAAATCTATATTCATCAAAGATATTGGCCTTGATTTTTTGTAGTGTCTTTGCTTTTGGTATCAGGGAAATGGTGATCTCATATAATGAATTTGGACGTGTTCCCTCCCCTTCAATTTTGGGGAATAATTTGAGAAGGAGGGGTACTAGTTCTTCTTTATGTGTTTGGTAGAATTCCCCTGTGAAGCCGTCTGGTCCTAGACTTCTGTTTGTTGGGAGTTTTTTCATTACTAATGATCTGTCTCTTCAGATTGTCTATTTCTTCCTGATTTAGTCTTGGGTGTTAATATGTTTCTAGAAATTTGTCCATTTCTTCTAGGTCGTCCGATTTGTGGGCATATAACTGTTCGTAGTATTCTCTTATGATTTTTTGTATCTCTGTGATATTGATTGTTATCTTTCCTCTTTCATTTTTTATTTTGCTTCTTTGGGTCCCCTTCTTCTCTTGATGAGTTTGGCTAAAGGTTTATCAATTTTGTTTATCTTAAAAAAATAGCTCTTGGTTTTATTGCTGTTTTCTAGTGTGGTTTTTGCTTGTGTCTATTTTATTAATTTCATCTCTAATCTTTATTATTTTCTTCTTTCTACTGACTTTCAGCTTTGTTTCTCTTCTTTTTATAATTCCTTTAGATGATAGGTTAGGTTGTTTATATTTTTCTTGTTTCTTGAGGGAGGCTTGTATTGCTATAAAATTCCCTTTTAGCTGCTTTTGCTGCATCCCATAGATTTTGGGAAGTTGGGTTTTCTTTTAAACTTTTATATATCTCAAGGTATTTTCTGATTTCCTGTTTGATTTCTTCATTGACCTGTTAATTTTTAGTAGCATGTTGTTTAGTCTCTGTGTGTTTGTGTTTTTCCCATTTTTCTTCCTGTAATTGATTTCTAATGTCATACCATTGTGGTCAGAAAAAATGTTTGATATAAGTTTTATCCTCTTAAATTTGTTGAGACTTATTTTGTGGCCTAGCATGTGACCTATCCTGGAGAATGTTCCATGTGCACTCTACAAGAATGTGTGCTCTGCTGTTTCTGGATTGAATGTCTGTAGATATCTGGCAAGTCCAGCTGGTCTAATGTGTCATTTACGACCACTGTTTCCTTATTGATTTTACATCTGGATGATCTGTCCATTGATGTAAGTGGGTTGTTAAAATTCCCTACTATTATTGTATTATTATCAATTTCTCCCTTGATGTCTGTTAATATTTGCTTTATATATGTAGGTGCTCCTACATTAGGTGCATATGTTAATGAGTGTTATGTTCTCATCTTTATGTATCATTATATAGTGTCCTTCTTTATCTTTTGTTATAGACTTTGTTTTAAAGTCCATTTTGTCTGATATGGGTGCTGCTACCCCAGCTTTCTTGTCATTTCCATTTGTGTGGAGTGTCTTTTTCTATTTCCTCACTTTCAGTGTGTGTATGTCTTAGTCTGGTGAAAATAGTGTAAGCAGCATATAGATGGGTCTTGTTTTTTCACCCAATCAGCCACTTTATGACTTTTATTAGAGTATTTAGTCTATTGACATTTAAAGTGATTATTGACAGGTATGTATTTATTGCCATTTTATTGTTTGTTTTATGGTTGTATTTATAGTTTTTCTCTCTTCTTTTCTTTTTCTCTTAGTTTCTTCCCATGTGGTTTGATCATTTTCTTTAGTGGTATGCTCGTGTTCTTTTCTCTTTAGCTTTTGTGTATCTGTTGTAGGTTTTTGATTTGTGGTTACCATGAGGTTCATATATGTTGACCTATATTACTTGTTTTAAACTGGCTGTCATTTAAATTCAACCACATTTTAAAGATCTACATTTTTTAACTCCCCTCCCCATGCTTTGTTTTTTGTTTTAATTAATTTGTTTTTTTTTAATTTATTTTATTTTTTATACAGCAGGTTCTTATTAGTTATCTATTTTATACATATTAGTGTATATATGTCAATCCCAATCTCCCAATTCATCCCACCACCACCAGCCCTCCTGCCACTTTCCGCCCTTGGTGTCCATACATTTGTTCTCTACATCTGTCTCTATTTCTGCCCTGCAAACTGGTTCATCTGTACCATTTTTCTAGGTTCCACATATATACATTAATATATGATATTTGTTTTTCTCTTTCTGACTTACTTCACTCTGTATGACAGTCTCTAGATCCATCCACATCTCTACAAATGACCCAATTTTGTTCCTTTTTATGGCTGAGTAATATTCCATTGTATATATGCGCCACATCTTCTTTATCCATTCATCTGGCGATGGGCATTTAGGTTGCTTCCATGACCTGGCTATTGTAAATAGTGCTGCGATGAACATTGGGGTGCATGTGTCTTTCTGAATTATGGTTTTCTCTGGGTATATGCCCAGTAGTGGGATTGCTGGGTCATATGGTAGTTCTATTTTTAGCTTTTTAAGAAACCTCCATACTGTTCTCCATAGTGGCTGTATCAATTTACATTCCCACCCACAGTGCAAAAGCTTTTAAGTTTCATTAGGTCCTATTTGTTTATTTTTATTTCCATTTCTCTAGGAGGTGGGTCAAAAAGGATCTTGCTGTGATTTATGTCATAGAGCGTTCTGCCTATGTGTCTGGCCTTACATTTAGGTCTTTAATCCATTTTGAGTTTATTTTTGTGTATGGTGTTAGGGAGTGTTCTAATTTCATTCTTTTACATGTAGCTGTCCAGTTTTCCCAGCACCACTCATGCTTCATTTTTTGATATCATATTTTACATCTTCATGTTTATCCCTTCACTGTTTATTGTAGTTATAATTGATTTTACAATTTTTTTTGTCTTTCAGTCTTCATATTAGCCTCTTTTAAGTGGTTGATCCACTTTTCTTTTTTTTTTTTTTTTTTTTTTTTACTATATATTTGGTTTTACTAGTGGGATTTTTCCTTCCCTATAGAGTCTTACTTCTTGCTATTGCCTTTTCTTTTTCACTTAGAAAAGGCTCTTTAACATTTCTTTTAAGGTCAGTTTAGGATTGATGAATTCTTTTAGTTTTTGCTTATCTGAGAAGCTTTTTATTTCTTCAATTCTAAATGATAATCTTTCTGGGTAGAGTATCCTGGGTTGCAGGTTTTTCCCTTTCAGCACTTTATATATATCATGCCACTCCCTCCTGGCCTCGAGAAAAATCAGCTGATAGCCTTATGAGGGATTCCCTTGTATATGACTCTTTGTTTTACTCTTGCTGCCTTTAGAATTCTCTCTTTAACTTTTGCCATTTTAATTATGATATGTCTTGTTGTGATTCTATTTGGATTCACCTTGTTTGGGACCCTCTGTGCTTTCTGTACCTAGATATCTGTATATTTTCCAGGTTCAGAAGTTTCCAACCATAATTTTATTAAATATATTTTAAACCCTTTTCTTTCTCTTCTCCTTCTGGGACCCCTATAATTCAAATGTTGGTATACTTGATATTGCCCCAGAGGTCCCTTAAACTGTTTTCATTTATTTTTTTTTCTTTTTGTTGTTCTGATTGGGAAAAATGTAAAAATCAATAACCTTTTTACATTTCAACAATACAAATTAATTAATTCAAACAACAGTAAGTGAAAATGTATAATTTGGAAATCTCATTTTCAATCCCAGTAAAAAGATAACTGACAAAAGAATGACCTTAATATTAGAAAATATGCAACATTTACATGGAGAAAACTATAACAGTCTACCTAAATGGTTTTTAATAAAGAGATGCTTATCATACTAGGAAGAATAAGTATTTTAAAGTATCAATCATTCCCAAATCAATTATAGTTTTGATGAAAATTCCAGTGATAGTTTTCCATGTGACAAAGTACTTCTAAAGGTATTTTGAAAGAATATAAAGTTATTATAATGGAGAACTTTCTATAAATGAGAGTAACAGGGAAGGATTATTCCTATGAAATATCAAAGTGTATCATAGAACTATTTTTAAAAGTTCTACGGGTAGAGGAACCAATGAAATATATTAGAGAACCCCCAAATATAACCTATAAAATAATTTAATATGTGATATAGGATGTGTAATAAATCACTATAAAGGGAAACAGCACACAGTAAACAGATTGTATAAAGTTAATTAGCTATATTAGAATAACAATGTTCAAGTTCTTATATTACACCATATACTAAAATAAATTCCAGTTAGACTAGAGAGCTATTTATTGAGCGCCTATTACATCTTAGGCTGTGTTCTTGGCACTTGGCTAAAGGATTAAACAAAGTAGAAAAAAACTTCTCTCTTACGATCAGTGGAGGAGAAAGAAAATTAAAAAAAATACATCTGAAGTATAATACCATGTAGTTGTAAGTATCAAGAAGAAAAATAAAGCCAAAGAAGACAGAAGCTAATGGAGATTCTATGTCAGATATAGGGGTAGGGAGCAGTGACACTTTCTAAGGGAAGGGGACATTTGCACAGAGATCTGAATATAGCACAGGAGCAAGCCATCAAGATATCTGAGAGAAGGCCATTCTTGGTAGAGAGAATAGCAAGAGATGAGACCTGGAATTGGGAATATGCAGGTGATGATATAGGAGCAACAAGAAGACCAGTGTGCTGCCACAAAGAGAAAGAGAGCGAGTTGAAAATGAAGTTGGTAATTTTTCAGGGGTCAGATCATGTAGAGTATTGTATGCCATACTATGGGATTTGGGTGTTATTCTAAGTATGATAAAAAGCCCTTGGAGAAAGAGAGTAAGCAGCTCATTTGAAAATGATTACTCTAGCTTTTGTATGGATGATAAACCATAGTTCATGGAATGGGGGGAGGTGGTAGTGGGCTGGAGTGAAAGAGGAAAATCAGTTGGGAGGCTATGGTGAAAGTCCTGAAGACAAATGCTGGTGGCTTGGATAATGTTGAGAGTGGTGAAGATCATGCTAAATGGTCAGATTCTGAATTTTGAAAGTAGGGTCAGGTGAATTTACTGGTGGATTGGATGTGTACTGTGAGAGAAAAGTATTCAAGGACAACACCAAGGTTTTGTCCTGAGCCAATGACGGTGCTATTTGCAAGAGAGGACAGACTAGAGGAAGAGCAAGTCGGAGGTAGTTGGGGATGGCTAGGGAGGTATCAGTAACTCTTTTTTGGGTATCTTAACTTGTGATGCCTACTAGACATGTGAGGAAGACATTCCGGTTGTAGTATATAAATTCTGGAGAACAGAGGACAACTCACCAGTTTATAGACTACATTTACAATAGACAATATTATCTAGGCATTGAGTGTAAATAAAACGGAAGAGTGATCCACAATTTATGTGGGATGAGAAAGTGGATCTAGCAAAAGATTGAGAAGGAGCAGAGAGTAAGGTACAAAACCAGAAGAATGTGATTGACCTAGAAGTTAAGTAAAGGAAATTTTTTTTAAAAGGGTGATTGATTCACTCTGAAGTAAATGAATACAGAGAATTAGATTTGATAATCTAGAGGTGATGGGTGGCTTTGATCAGAGTAGATTTAGTGCAGTATGAATGAGTGTCTTATCGTGTGGGTTCAAGAGAGAATGGAAGATGAAAATGTGGAAAATGAGTATAGACAACTATTTTGAGTAGTTTGCAATAAAAAGGAGCAGCAAATGGGTGGAAGAGAGATTTTTATCTTACTTTTTTTTTCAAGAAAGGAATTATTACAGCATGCTTTTTGCACTGATGTGAATGATCCAGTAGAGAAGGAAAAATTAATGGTACAAAAGAGAAAAAGGATAATTACAGGAGCAAAGTCTTTGAACATGCTTAGGGTGGATGGGATGCTAGGCAAAAGTAGAACTATATTAAATTCATGACCGAGGGTTATGGTTATATGATAAAATTAAACTAAGGTAAAAATAAGCAATGAAGATAATTAAATTAATGTAGGTAGGGAAAGGGTAATACTTTTTTCAGTAATATATACATTAATGAGAAAAAAATACATACCTGTTAAATGTGTGATGAACAACCAGAAATATAAATTATGGTATATCCATTATAACAATCTTAAGTATTTTAAATAATGCGTACAGGCATTTCTGACCCATTCTCTAGTGATGCTGATGCTGCTGGTACCAGGATGACATTGTGCGAACCCACTGCTCTGAAATATGCCATGTAGCTGATGGGGCCTTGGTGCCGACTGGGTGACAGGCCTGAGGCTTTGAGGTGGGAGAGCCAAGTTCAGGACATTGGACTACCAGAGACCTCCTAGCCCCATGTAATATCAATCGGCGAGACCTCTCCCAGAGAACTCCATCTCAGTGCTAAGACCCAGCTCTACTCAACGACCAGCAAGCTCCAGTGCTGGACACTCCACGCCAAACAACTAGCAAGGCAGGAACACACCACCACCCATTAGCAGAGAGGCTGCCTAAAATCATAATAAGGGCACAGACACCCCGAAACACACCACTGGATGTGGTCCTGCTCACCAGAAAGACAAGATCCAGCCTCATCCACCAGAAGACAGGCACCAGTTCCCTCCATCAGGAAGCCTAGACAACTCACTGAAGCAACCTTACCCACTGGGGGCGGACACCGAAAACAATGGGAAATACAAACTTGCAGCCTGTGAAAAGGAGGCCACAAACACAGAAAGTTAAGCAAAATGGGAAGACAAATACACAGCAGATGAAAGAGCAAGGTAAAAACCCACCAGACCAAACAAATAAAGAGGAAATAGGCAGTCTACCAGAAAAAGAATTCCAAGTAATGATAGTAAAGATGATCCAAAATCTAGGAAATGGAATGGAGAAAATACAAGAAACATTTAACAAGGACCTAGAAGAACTAAAGAGCAAACAAACAATGATGAACAACACAATGAATGAAATTAAAAATTCTCTAGAAGGAATCAGTAGCAGAATAACTGAGGCAGAAGAACGGGTAAGTGACCTGAAAGATAAAATAGTGGAAATAACTACTGCAGAGCAGAATAAAGAAAAAAGAATGAAAAGAATTGAGCACAGTCTCACAGACCTCTGGGACAACATTAAATGCACCAACATTTGAATTATAGGGGTCCCAGAAGAAGAAGAGAAAAAGAAAGGGACTGAGAAAATGTTTGAAGACATTATAGTTGAAAACTTATCTAACATGGAAAAAGAAATAGTCGAGTCCAGGAAGCAGAGAGTCCCTTACAGGATAAATCCATGGAGAAACACGCCAAGACACATATTAAGCAAACTATCAAAAATTAAATACAAAGAAAAAATATTGAAAGTAGCAAGGGAAAAACAACAAATAACATACAAGGAAATCCCCATAAGGTTAACAGCTGAACTTCCAGTAGAAACTCTGCAAGCCAAAACGGAGTGGCAGGACATATTTAAGGTGATGGAAAGGAAAAGTCTACAACCAAGATTACTCTAACTAGCAAGGATCTCATTCACATTCAACGGAGAAATTAAAACCTTTACACACAAGCAAAAGCTAAGAGAATTCAGCACCACAAAACCAGCTTTACATCAAATGCTAAAGGAGCTTCTCTAGGCAGGAAACACAAGAGAAGGAAAAGACCTAAAATAACAAACACAAAATGATTAAGAAAATGGTAATGGAAACATACATATCGATAATCACCTTAAAGGTAAATGGATTAAATACTCAAACCAAAAGACATAGCCTGGCTGAATGGTTACAAAAAGAAGACCCGTATATATGCTGTCTACAAGAGGCCCACTTCAGACCTAAGGACACATATAGACTGAAAGTGAGGAGATGGAAAAAGATATTCCATGCTAATTGAAATCAAAAGGAAGATGGAGTAGCAATTCTCATATCAGATAAAATAGACTTTAAAATAAAGGCTATTACAAGAGACAAAGAAGGACACTACATAATGATCAAGGGATCAATCCAAGAAGAAGGTATAACAATTGTATATATTTATGTACCCAACATAGTAGCACCTCAATACATAAGGCAAATGTTAACAGCCATAACAGGGGAAATCGACAGTAACACAATCGTAGTAGAGGACTTTAACACCCCACTTTCACTAGTGTACATATCTTCCAAAATGAAAATAAATAAGGAAACACAAGCTTTAAATGATACATTAAACAAGATGGGCTTAATTGATATTTATAAGGCATTCCATCCGAAAACAACAGAATACACTTTCTTCTCAAGTGCTCATGGAACATTCTCCAGGATAGATCATATGTTGGGTCACCAATCAAGCCTTGGTAAATTTAAGAAAATTGAAATCATATCCAGTATCTTTTCCGACATCAATGCTATGAGACTAGATGTCAGTTACAGGAAAAAATATGTAAAAAATACAAACACATGAGGCTAAACAATACACTAGTTAATAACCAAGAGATCACTGAAGAAATCAAAGAGGAAATCAAAAAATACCTAGAAAGAAATGACAATGAAAACACGATGACCCCAAACCTATGGGATGCAGCAAAAGCAGTTTTAAGAGGAAAGTTTATAGCAATACAATCCTACCTCAGGAAACAAGAAACATCACAAATAAACATTGTAACCTTACTCCTAAAGCAACTAGAGATAGAACAAAAAAACCCCACAGTTAGCAAGAGGAAGGAAATCATAAAGATCAGATCAGAAATAAATGAAAAAGAAATGAAGAAAACAATATCAAAGAACAATAAAACTAAAAGCTGGTTCTTTGAATAGATAAACAAAATGGATAAACCATTAGCCAGACTCATCAAGAAAAAAAGGGAGATGACTCAAATCAATAGAATTAGAAATGAAAACGGAGAAGTAAAAACTGACACTGCAGAAATACAAAAAATCATGAGATATTACTACAAGCAACTCTATGCCAATAAAATGGACAACCTGGAAGAAATGAACAAATGCTTAGAGAAGCACAACCTTCTGAGACTGAACCAGGAAGAAATAGAAAATATAAACAGACCAATCACAAGCACTGAAATTGAGACTGTGATTAAAAATCTTCCAACAAGGGATTCCTTGGTGGTGCAGTGGTTGAGAGTCCACGTGCCGATGCAGGGGACACGGGTTCGTGCCCCAGTCCGGGAAGATCCCACATGCTGCAGAGCGGCTGGACCCGTGAGCCATGGCCGCTGAGCCTGCAATTCCAGAGCCTGTACTCCGCAATGGGAGAGGCCACAACAGTGAGAGGCCCGCATACTGCAAAAAACAAACAAACAAACAAAAAATCTTCCAACAAACAAAAGCCCAGGACCAGATGACTTCAAAGGCGAATTCTAGAAAACATTTAGAGAAGAGCTAACCACCTATCCTTCTCAAACTCTTCCAAAATATAGCAGAGGGAGGGATACTCTGAAACTCATTCTATGAGGCCAACATCACCCTGATACCATAACCAGACAAAGATGTCACAAAGAAAGAGAACTACAGGGAAATATCACTGATGAACACAGATGCAAAAATCCTCAACAACATACTAGCAAACAGAATCCAACAGCACATTAAAAGGATCATACACCGTGATTAAGTGGGGTTTATCCCAGGAATGCAAGGATTATTCAATATTCGCACATCAATAAATGTGATACACCATATTAACAAATTGGAGGAGAAAAACCGTATATCATCTCAATAGATGCAAAAAAAGCTTCAATAAAATTCACTCATTTTTGATAAAAGTTGTCCAGAAAGTAGGCAAAGAGGGAACTTACCTCAGCATAATAAAGGCCATATATGAGAAACCCACAGCCATCATCGTTCTCAGTGTTGAAAAACTGAAACCATTTCCTCTAAATTCAGAAACAAGACAAGTTGTCCACTCTCACCACTATTATTCAACATCGTTTTGTAGGTTTTAACCATAGGAATCAGAGAAGAAAAAGAAAAGGAATCCAAATCGGAAAAGAAGTTATAAAGCTGTCACTGTTTGCAGATGACATGATACTATACATAGAGAATCCAAAAGATGGTACCGGAAAACTACTAGAGCTAATCAACGAATTTGGTAAAGTAACAGGATACAAAATTAATGCACAGAAGTCTCTGGCATTCCTATACACTAATGATGAAAAATCTGAAAGAGAAATTAAGGAAACACTCCCATTTACCATTTCAACAAAAGGAATAAAATACCTAGGAATATACAAACCTCAGGAGACCAAAGACCTGTATGCAGAAAACTATAAGACACTGATGAAACAAAGTAAAGATGATACAAACGGATGGATCCATGTCCTTGGATTGGCAGAATCAACATTGTGAAAATGACTCTACTACCAAAGTAATCTACAGATTCAATGCAATCCCTATCAAACTACCACTGGCATTTTTCACAGGACTAGAACAAAAAATTGCACAATTTCTATGGAAACACAAAAGACCCCTAATAGCCAAAGCAATCCTGAGAAAGAAAAACTGAGCTGGAGGAATCAGGATCCTGGACTTCAGACTATACTACAAAGCTATAGTAATCAAGACAGTATGGTACTGTCACAAAAACATAGAAATATAGATCAGTGGAACAGGATAGAAAGCCCAGAGATAAATCCATGAACATATGGTCACCTAATCTTTGATAAAGGAGGCAAGAATATACAATGGAGAAAAGACAGCCTCTTCAATAAGTGGTTCTGGGAAAACTGGACAGCTACATGTAAAAGAATGAAATTAGAAAACTCTCTAACACCATACACAAAAAAAAAAAACTCTGAATGAATTAAAGACTTAAATGTAAGGCCAGACACTATAAAACTCTGAGAGGAAAACATAGGCAGAACACTCTATGACATAAATCACAGCAAGATCCTTTTTGACCCACCTGTTAGAGAAATGGAAATTAAAAAAAATAAACAAATGGGACCTAATGAAACTTAAAAGCTTTTGCACAGCAATGGAAAACATAAACGAGACTAAAAGACAAAGTATTTGCAAATGAAATAATTGACAAAGGGTTAATCTCCAAAATTTACAAGCAGCTCATGCAACTCAATATCAAAAAAACAAGCCCAACCCCGAAATAGGCAGAAGATCTAAATAGACATTTCTCCAGAGAAGATATACAGATTGCCAACAAATACATGAAAGCATGCTCAACACCACTAATCATCAGAGAAATGCAAATCAAAACTACAATGAGGTATCACCTCACACAGGTCAGAATGGCCATCATGAAAAAATCTCCGAACAATAAATGCTGGAGTGGGTGTGAAATAAAGGGAACCCTCTTGCACTGTTGGGGGGAATGTTAATTGATACAGCCACTATGGAGAACAGTGTGGAGATTCCTTAAAAAACTAAAAATAGGGCTTCCCTGGTGGCGCAGTGGTTGAGAATCCGCCTGCCAATTCATGGGACATGGGTTCGTGCCCCGGTCTGGGAAGATCCCACATGCCGCGGAGTGGCTAGGCCCGTGAGCCATGGCCGCTGAGCCTGCACGTCTGGAGCCTGTGCTCCGCAACAGGAGAGGCCACAACAGTGAGAGGCCCGCATACCGCAAAAAAAAAAAATTAAAAAAATAATAAACTAACTAAAAATAGAACTACCATACAACCCAGCAATCCCACTACTGGGCATATACCCTGAGAAAACCATAATTCAAAAAGAGTCATGAAAAAAAAAAAAAAGAGTCATGTACCAAAATGTTCATTGCAGCTCTATTTACAATACCCAGGACATGGAAGCAACCTAAGTGTCCATCAACAGATGAATGGATAAAGAAGATGTGGCCCATATATACAATGGAATATTATTCAGCCATAAAAAGAAATGAAAATGAGTTATTTGTAGTGAGGTGGATGGACCTAGAGTCTGTCATAGAGTGAAGTAAGTCAGAAAGAGAAAAACAAATACCATATGCTGACACATATGTATGGAATCTAAAAGAGAAAATAATGGTTCTGAAGAACCTAGGGGCAGGACAAGAATAAAGACTCAGATGTAGAGAATGGACTTGAGGACACGTGGAGGGGGAAGGGTAAGCTGGGACGAAGTGAGAGAGTGACATGTACATATATACACTACCAAATATAAAACAGCTAGTGGCAAGCAGCCGCATAGCACAGGAAGATAAGTTCAGTGCTTTGTGACCACTTAGAGGGGTGGGATAGGGAGACACAAGAGGGAGGAGATATAGGGATATACATGTATGTATAGCTGATTCACTTTGTCATAAAGTAGAAACTAACACATCATTGTAAATCAATTACACTCCAATAAATATGTTAAAATAAAATCACATATATATATATTTTTTCCCTTCCTTCACCCTAAATGCCTTACATTCCTTCCATAACAGTATATTCATCATTTTCTGAACATATTCCATTTTCTCATGTTCAGTGTCTTAGCCCGAAATATCCTTCCCCTATATCTCCACCTGTCACAGTTCTACCCTTCGAGGAACTATCGCATGTCATCTGTTCTACAAAGCTGCCTCTAATTTTAGATTATGCTCATTATTCAGGTATTTTAAGGCATTTAAAATATTTTTGACTGAGAGGGTGGAGTTTTTTAAATAAGAAGTAGATGACAGTGACCTCAGTGTTTACAGAATCTCTTTAGATGAGTGATACTCTTAAGCAACAAAAGCAAGAACAGTGACTAACGTGACATTCAGTTTCCTTCCATTTAGTAAAATTTTCTACATTGTCACACTGGTGATTTTTATGAGCCTGTAGGAAGCATTTTTAATTCACTATGATACATATCTTATAACAAGGCAAGAAGAAATAAATCCAGCTAGATGTCTATCTAACATGACATTGTTGTCTTCTGAGGTAAAATTGGAATTAAGGCTGCAGACCAGAAACTTTATCATGCATATGATGTACCATTCTTCTACAAGTATTTGAATGGAAGATTTGGCATGAAATCTAGCTAACAATATTACTCATACTACTCTCACTGTGTTGGGAATATAACAACCACACAGTTTGTTGGATAAAGTACATCCCCATTCCTTATGTCAGTGATAAGAATATTTTTTTTCATTCTGTCCTGGAAATGAATAACTGTAGTTAGCAGAGCTCTACAACTGGAGGCAGCCTGAAATGACTTCCAGATCCAAGGTATACTCAGGTTGGAAGATCAGTTCTGTCTTTCTAAGATGACTTACAAGGGTTGTGTGATTATGAGGTTTCAAGGACTTTCTTCAGTAGGTAGATATCAGAGCGCTCTGTGATTTTCAGTGTTTCTAGAACTGATCTGGTTCAGTCCCACCTCCAGCTCATTCCTGGCAGTTAGCTATATAGGGAAAAAAGCTCTAAGGACAGTGCAAGGAATGATTCTTTTATAATGTGTATTTTTGTTGTCCGGTCACTTCATAAGCTAATGATTCAGTATTAATGAATAATTGCTAAATATCTAATCATTAATAGAGACTTTTTAGATAGTTTATTATATTTAGAATTGTGTTTTTATGAAATTATAGGCCTTTTTTAATGCAAGACAGTAAAACAGATGAACATTTGGAGTTTCTAATGCAATTATTCACCACAGTATGAATGAATAATTAGAGTTACAGTATTAACATATCATTACTTATGAATAATAATAATAGTGTATTTTTCCAGAGAGTATAAAGGCATTTATCGTATTGAAATTACCAATTTCAGCCATATATTTATTGATTAAAATTTTGAATCATAAATCTATATATTCATTAAAAAATTTTTAAGGCAAAGCATGAGCATGCTTTTTTTAAATATATTTAGTTTTGGCTGCTTTGGGTCTTCACTTCTACATGTGGGCTTTCTCTAGTTGCAGTGAGCAGGGGCCACTCTTCTTTGTGTTGCACGGGCTTTTCATTGCAGTGGCTTCTCTTGTTGCGGAGCACAGGGTCTAGTCACATGGGCTTCAGTAGTTGTGGCACACAGGCTCAGTCGTTGTGGCTCGCGGGCTCTAGAGCGCAGGCTCAGTAGTTGTGGCACACAGGCTTAGCCACTCCACGATATGTGGGATCCTCCTGGACCAGGGCTCGAACCTGTGTCTCCTGCATTGGTAGGTGGATTCTTAACCACTGCACCACCAGGGAAATCTGAAGCAAAGCATGCCTTTTAATAACTAGAATGTTTTAAAAACAAATGAAAAACAGAAAAAATAATTAGGAGGCATTTGACTAAAAAAAACCTAAATTTTTAAAATATTTATAAAATTACTATTTTCATAACAGTTTAATATTAAGTCAGAATAAACACACACCCTGTAGAATACTTTTTTCATGGTAATACTTTAAGTGTATATTGGGCATTGTTTTGAGTTCATTGTTTTATTCATTTTCTAGGATACGTGAACAATGCTTAGCAATTTAAGGAGAGAATCACACCAATTTACTAGTATAAAATTTGCAAATTCTGTATACTTAGAAACAATACATAATATGTTATTTAGTTTTCTTTGGGCATTGTTAGTTGGGGGTTAAAGGGAACTCTAAAGCAATTCACATACTGTAGTTTGTGATTAAAATAATCTTTCTTTGAAAAATAAGAATTCTGTAAATGATGAGCCTTATTGATGTTACTAGGGATATAAAGCAGAGGATATACCATTAAATTCCAATCTGTTGTGGGGCCTTTAGTTCTAGTGGGGAAGATTTATTTTCCAGTGTCTATTATTTTTGTTCCTTGATCTTCTTCATAGCCTTCATTGACATATATTTTCTGAATACATACTGTGTGCAAGTCTAAAATTAGGTAATAAGAATGCCAGTTCCTATTTCCACAAGCCCCTCATCTGTGTCCCTTCATGAAGTCACTCTTTTAGTGATAAGGTTGATGACAATAGGTTCAGGTATAAGGGCTCAGACAATAATTTCACTTGAAAATTAAAATTGGTTTACTTTAATGCTGTGCTGTATCAACATTTACACTAAAAGATAATCTTAAAATCTGAAAAAATTGTGCCAGATTTGCTTGCCAAAATTTATTAAAAACAACTTTGTTTTGGTATGCTTTGGTTACAGATTTTCAGCAACTAAATAAATTGAACAATGTTTAGCTTTATATTCTTCAACTGCTCAAACATTTTTATTATTAAATAATAAACCAAGAAATATTTATCCATGATCAATTATGTCAAACTCAGTTTAGTTGAACATCAAAGATATTCTACGTAAAAGCACCTGGGAAATCACACAACTCAACATCAAAAAAACAAACAACTTGATTACAAAATGGGCAGAGGACCTGAATAGACATTTTTCCAAAGAAGGTATACAGATGGCCAATACACACATGAAAAGATGCTCAGCATCACTAATCAGCAGGGAAATACAAATCAAAACCACAATGAACTGTCACCTCAGACCTGTCAGAATGTTTATTATCCAAAACACAACAAATAACAAGGGTGTGGGAAAAGGGAATGCTCCTGAACTGTTGGTGGGACTGTAAATTGGTGCAGCCACCATGGAAAACAGTGTGGAGGCTCCTCAAAAAATTAAAAATAAAACTACCATGTGACACAGCAATTCAACTCCTGGGTATTTACCCAAAGAAAACAAAAGCACTAATTTGAAAAGATATATGCACCCCTATGTTCATTGCAGCATTATTTACAATAGTCAAGATATGGAAGTGCCTATAGATGAAAGGATAAAGAAGATGTGGTATATAAATACAGTAGAATATTATTCAGCCATAAGAAAGAATGAAATATTGCCATTTGTGACAACATAGATGGTCCTAGAGGGTATTATGCTAAGTGAAATAAGACAGGGAAAGACACATACCATATGGTTTCACTTATATATGGAATCTAAAAACCAAAACAAATGAACAAACATAACAAAACAGAAATAGAGTCATAGATACAGAGAACAAACAGGTGTTGCCAGAGAGGAGGCGGTTTGGAAGGATGAGAGAAATAGGTCAGGGAAATTAAAGAGGTACAAACTTTCAGTTACAAAATAAATGAGCCACAGGTATGAATTATGTAAATTTGGAAATATGGTCAATAATATTTTAATAACTTTGTATGGTAAGAGATGGTAACTAGACTTACTATCATGGTGATCATTTTGTAATGTATAGAAATAGCAAATCACTGTGCACCTGGAACTAACAGTGTTACAGGTCAGTTTTATTTCAGTAAAATTTTTTCTGATTAAAAAAAAATTTAAGTGCCTGAGGAAACTTAAAAAATTTGAAGCATGCATGGAATGAAAATCCTTGGTTTAATTCCTTGATCTGGGTTGGCCAAGTATTTTCAGGTAGATGGTATAGTAAGTATATATTCTACCTGAAAAAATAAATTTAGCCAAGTTATCACATTCTCTGACACTTGGTTTACATTTTATTAAATTCTTAGTACTCAGATTTGAAAAGATCTAATACTTAACATGACTACATAAAGATCATTCTGACAACCATATTGATTTCTTTAGTGGTATAGAAAAAAAATCAAATGTTATAAATCTGGAAGTTTAAGTCATTTCTCTGGGTATGATCTTCTTTCAATTGACTAGTCTCAATAATCCAGGCCTGCTATTCTAAGATCAAAAACTCTTCCAGAAAAGATCCTCTGCAAAATCAAGTGGTGTTTGATAATTAAATATGTCATGTTCTTTATGACTCAGTGCTCAGTACTTCTGGGAACTGCTGTTCTGCATTTGATCATTCATTCAGTGCATGTTTATTAAACAATTTTTATGCCAAGCAAAGTGCAAGGCTTTGGGATGTCAATGGGAGTGCTCTTTGCTCTTGAGCTGCTTTCAAGTAGAGCCAGACATACTGCTACAGTAGATATGTGAACAAAGTGCTATGAGATCATTGAATAAGGAGCAGCAAGGGATACCTTTCAATAAATGAGATGAAGCAAATGTTCAGGTGCTTGGTCACTAAAATAGGCTTGTTTCCATCAGAGAAAGTCTTACTTAGAAATAGTAATTAAATAGTTGTTCCTTGGTATGGGAAGTGGGGAAGATTGGTCCTAGGACCCCTGATACCAAAATCTGTGGACGCTCAAGTTTCTTATATAAAATGGCATAGTACAGTCAGCCCTCTATATCTGCGGGTGAGGAACCCACAAATACAGAGAGCTGACTGTAATAGGTAACAGTTATTAGGTATTCGCTAGGTGCCAAACATTGTTCTAAAAACGTTATAAATAATATTAATCCGGCTATTCTTATCCAATTTAAATCAATGGGCTAGAAGAACATAGCTTCTATACTCCAAGATTCCCAGAGCAGCAACCTGGGGACATATTGGCTTTTTATGGGAAACACAGTGATGCCCAGTAAGTATCAGACATCAAATGAAATGCTAGCTTGAGGTACTTCATAATTTCTACATTAAATCACACTAAATTATTTCTTCGCAAAGTTGGGTTTTCATCAGTTGCTGTGATAAAAAGCACGTACTATGAAAAAATCATATGGGACAGAAATAGATGGTGACTGGTCATATCCAATCTGAAGGCACAGTTTGAGAAGTTGTGCAGTACTCAACAGGCATACACATCTCGTTAGTAGGTAATTGTAGTTATTTAAAGGTAAAGTAAAAATTTTTTTTCAAAAATTTTTGCATTACGTTTGCAAATAACAATAGTTTTGTTAGGATATAAAAATGTATTATTAAGTTGTTGGCCCTAACTACTTAATAGAAGGAACTGTTATTATTTTTTAAAATTGTTTTGTTTTGTTTGTTTTGGTTTTGGTCACTTGTTTAGAAAATTACTAAGACTCTAAAGGTGCTTCGAACTAAGACAGTTTAGGAATCTCTGATCTACAGCATTCTATTTAGAATATGATCCCAAATGCCTATTTTAAAGTTTATGTAAATAAAAACAATTTAAGTAGAATTAATTACATATACTTTACATCTGTTCCTTACCTTCTGTTAGGAACACAGTCATTCCAGTGTTGTATTGAGGGGCTACAAGATATAAATTAATGCAATAACTATTTTCCTTTATTAAACAATAGGGATAGAATCTGGTTCTATAAATTCATAGCCAGTTTATGCATGTATGCGGGACAACTTTACAAAATTACTCACACCCCACTCATGTAAATGATGTGGATAGCAAAAAAACAAAAACAAAGTACATATAATCTAATACAGTTTACAATTTAGTCCAAGGTAGTAATTTAAGTGCTCCCTTTAGTTTTCACTCTGTTTCATTTGTACTCTTGCTTAGTCTTCCATAAGCCTCTATTTCTTTCCCCTTATTCATCTCCTAGGAGTGTGGAAAACTGACTGTGTCCTTGCTGTAGCAGGGGGAGCTGGCCATCTCCATGGAATCCCCTGGTCTTTCTCGACCATGTGGATGTTCTTCATCTGCCTGTGCTTTGATCAGCCTACCAGTACTCGAACTGAACTTGAATATCAGTATACACATCTGGTCTGGCCTTTTGGCATGGTAGGAGCTTGGCAGCCTTTCCTCATCTCATTTGGCCCCCACCATTGCCTTGTACCCACTGAACCTCTGCCACATTTTCCATCCTGCCCGTGGCCTAGTAAACCCCATGCCAGGCCTGCTGGCTCACAGAGCAGCTGCTTTCATCTGCTCCTTCTAAGATCAGAGACCTTCTGAGTGCTGTCCTCAACACAAGCAAATGAGGAGCACTACAGGAAAGCTAAACCCTGTTCTCCTTCATAAGAACATGTATATATTATTTCCTGTCTCTCTTTCCTCTTACTCTGTTCTTCCCTTAATACCTTTGGATCAGAAGATGAGAACCTGCCTTTACCTTATCCATGTCCTGGTGTCCTGTTATAGTCTCTGGCCTCTTAGTGAAGTAAATCAGGGTGTTGCGGGGGAGAGAGATAGGCTTACAGATAAGGGACCTTAAATTGGGAGTAGCTTAAACATAGTTAACACATATGTAATAAGGAATTACAACACTAAAGACAAATATTTGGATCCCAAGCCTTTGTAGTTTAGATCTTTGCAAAATGAGCAAGTTGGGGATAGTTACAGATCAAAAGGTTTTGACTAAATACTATCTGTCCATTAATAGGACACAGAGGACTGAAATTCATGTGGCTAGCACTGATAACTCTAGGTGGTAAGGTAGATAGTTTTATTCAGCATCCTTGGATTCTTCTTTCATGCCAACCAACCTTGGATACCCAGTGCCTTACTCTGTTGACTGAATTACTCGCTTCCTCCCAGTCATCTACCACCATTCCTGACTGTAGTTACCAACCTGTATTTAAGTTCCATGGACACCATGTTCCACGATCAGAATTTTTCTGCAACACTCTTGACACTAGGCATTGTGTCCTATCTAGTTACCATGTTCACAGGTATGTTCTGTAATGGGGTATAAACAAATTTGCATATTAACTAGAATTTTTTTCAATAATGCCTTAATATTTAACAGTGACTATAATGATGGTATATTCATTTAACACACCAGACACGGAGAATAAATTTTTGGACTGTGAACTCATTCAGTTACTCTCAAAACGCACCATATAGAAAACTGCACATTTAACTTATGCTGACCCTATTTACTAGTTCATTTTTTCACGAAGTATCAGTATACATGAAAATGTGGCTTCCAGATGGAGATGAGAGATCCAGGAAACCAAACATTGCATTTCACTGTCAGCCAACTAACTTGTATAAGAGAGGCAATGAAGTGTGATAGAACACCGGTCACAGAATTAGACAGCTTTTTATACAGCTGCTTGCATGCACTTGGATAAATCCATTCCTCTTTTGGAGTGGCATTTTCCTTATTTGCATAAGACAAAGTTCAACCAGATGATGCTTCTTGTTGAAACAGCTGTTATTCTAATGATGCATATTTCTACCATATTTTAACATTTTCTTCAAGAATACAATCTTTATAAAATCATTACAAGAAACTCACTGTTATTGAATAGTCTATTTAAGTTATGTGTCATATATTGAATACTTCTATTAAATAGATAAAGAGAAGGCATCACCTGAATTCTATCCGTCATGGTCACTAAACATGATAAAGACCATTGAGCAATACAGTTCTTAGCATTTGATCAAACAAATTAAACATTTGAAACCAAGAAGCCTTGTCTTTATTAAGCCAGGCTATAAAATAAATCTATCCTTTATGTATCTTGCTCTGGCATTGTGGTTCCCTGCATATGGGGCATTGGTGCATGTAAACAAAATAGTTCCACTTAGCAGAGCACATAGCTCAGAGCCTTCTGTCCTGTTTTCAGTGACCTGGAAAGTACAAAGAAAGCAGTGTCACAAAAATGGCTTTCTAGTATATTTGTAGACATATGAGACCTTCATTATCACCATAAATTTAAGATCTATCCACTTCCTCCAAGAACGCTATTACAGGAGAAATAGAAATACTGAGTTCTGTTTTATTACAACTATTTCATTTGGGAGATTGTGAAAAATAAGAGGGAAAATGGATTGGGAACATCTTTACTCCTGATATGAAATAATAAATTAATAACCTAAAAGAGGAAGAAAATTCTACCAGTAGCATATTGAAAAGAATTCTATTCACAGCCATACTACTTTTGTAAACAATATTTTACTTATTTGATATACCTACAAATTACTTTTCTGTACCAAGCTCATTTAATCACTGGTACTGGTGCGTTTCGTCTTCATAAGTAGAAAAACAAATATATAAACCCAAATGCATTAGATGATTTTATTGCTTACTAAATAGGTAATGGAGAAAGAGCTTATTGCAACATATTTGTATGTTAAAAACTTATTTATGGTCATCACTTTCAGTGAAGTAACTTCTTTTATGTACAAATTAAAGATATAATCCAACTATCAATACATAAATATCCACTTTTTTAGAAATTCATGAAGAGGGTTTAATATTTCTTAATGGAAGTAAGTTAAACTGATTTGGAAATATGTTCTTATGGAATTACACTTCAGTTTTGTTTAATTTTTAATTCACAGTTGTATTTTCCCTGCAACATCAGACATGGTAGAATATACTTATACTAAACAAAATATCTATTCTATATTCAGGTAGTTAATAAATGAGAAGATTCAGCTGTAAACGACTATTTTAAAAAATCTAGATGTCAATGGAATGAGGACCCAGGTACCTGTATCTAGCTTAGCAAAGTAAAAGAAGAAATCTCAAGAAGAAATCAAAGCCAATCAGTTCCTCTAACTTTGATACTTTAAGGCTTTATAGTTTACACCTAATACTGTAGTTTGTAAATTTGAAGAGATTATGTAAATACCCAAGACATTTATCTTCGATGTTCCCATTTGTGCAGAAGAAGGACGTTTTACATGTTTTATTTTATACACAAATTTATGACACTTGAAATAGACTTGAATTGTTATATGCTACCCTTTAAGATACCACTTTAAGAAGCTAGAATTCATTTCTTAAAATTTTATTTTTCATTAATAAGTAGGACTTCATTATTATTGTGATCAGTAAACCTTATTTTCTATATTAAAGCAGACCATAAAGCATTGTCTATATAAAGCAGACAGTGCTTTGTTTCAGTTACTGTTATGTGATAGATTGAATTCTCTCATGTTGTTAGGGCTCTTTGTTCTGTATTTCTGTTTTAGTAAATTTTAGTGTTTGTCCTTTATTAAATTAAGCTATAGCTGTGTTTTCAAATGAATGTCTACTATATTTAGAAACCTAGTGAAGACCCTCTTCCTTCCCACTTTTATCAACCCAGTTGATTTTTCCCCTTTAATATTGAACCTCTATAAATATTTATCTGTATTTTAAATATATTAGTATTTTAAATATACTACAATTAAAATATCAAGGCTGGCCTAATTAGCAAGTCAGTCCAGGTAAACACATCGCTCATTTTAATTGTATTAATTCGCTTCCTCAGAGAAAGAAGGCGAAGCTTCCATCTGTCTCTGTCAATTTTCTTTCTTTCCAGGAGATGACAAAGACATTTTTACCATATAGGTATGAAATGCACAAGTATGGTAACCCAAGTTCACTCCCATGCCTACTCATTTTCCCATAAAACATTTTATCAACAAGTTGAGAGCTTAAAGATGAGTGACACTAGTGGGCTCAACATCCTTACTTTCATCTCAGTCTCTAGTTAGAAAGCAACAACCCTAAGCCAGAAAACTTCAGTGAGTCTCTTATCCTTTTCCACTGCTACAGGATTCAGAGCTGCACTATTAGTGATGACCTGTCCTTCTGGGATATTGCATAGCCCCTTCATGCATGAAATTAATTCCTCAGTAAAGGCAAAATAACATCATATGAAGCCCCCTCATTGTAATTTCCAAAGAACCAAGACGGGAAATATTTGAGGAAGAAAGTGTGTTATGTGAGGTACAAAACATAGGTTTATAGATTTGACTAGTCTTGAAATAAATAAAGATTTAGGAAATGTTTTATATGGGCTTTGCTATAACATGTTAAATTAGTAAAACTGTCCAATGGTGACATACTTTTCTACTTAAAAGGTAACAGGATCCTTTGGCTACACAGACTTTCTGCCTGGGGCAGCAAGACACAATGACATTGCTTCAGTTTGTGGCAGGGAGAAAAACTCTCCTCTTCCTGACTGTTTTCCCACAGTGTCCAGACTTATTACTAACTTTTTTTCTATACAAAACCGTGACCTTCAACTCTCCATTTCTTGTGATTCTCTTGATTACCACAGCTACACTTTTAGCAGTTTGACAACCCAAGATATACTTTCTCTCCCACTTATGTCTTCACAGACACAGTCTGGTAGTCTGACAATTCACAGAGTAGGGATGTATGGAGAAAAATCTGTCTACCTACTCTTGCTCTGGCCACATCTTTCATTAGCTTTAACGTATTTGGAACAAGGAAGCAGGACCATCCCCAGTCAAGTTTCTGGCCCTTCAGCTTATTTGTAAAGCATTGGTTGATAGCAGGCTCCCAAAAGCAATTCCTTTTTCATTCAAGGGAGGAATTTTATATAGAGAATTGTGAAAAAAATTATAGAAGGTTTAAAGTTTAGCTTAGCAGTAACCTTAGGAATAAAATATTTGTGTCTATCCCAGTGATTCTACTTAAGAAAGAAACCAAGCGCCAGCATGTCAGTGTATTAGGGGAGGTCTCACTCTTAATGGTTAAAGCAGAATCCCATTTCCTCCTTTTCTGATCACTGAGAAACACTCGATTTGCACATGTAATTACCTACTTGTACTTACTATCATAACTAATACTTGTAGTGTTAAGTCAAGTAGAATGATAAATAATAAATATTAAATTTTCAATAAGAAGAATGAGTATCAAGAATGCATCCTATAGGCCAGCTAGTGGCAATTACACAATCTTACAATTGTGTCATTTAGGGAAAGAGTGGTTGGAAATTTAGGTAAGGAAAAAAATATTTCTGTGATGTTTTACATTCTACTCTTTCCTTTAATTTTAAAATGTTAACAGTAACTTGTATCACAACTTGCTTTTTTTAAATTAATAAGCTTTATTTTTTAAGCATTTTAGGTTATCAGCAAAATTGACCAGAAAGTACAGAGTTTCTGTATGTTCCTCACACATGCACAGCTTCCTCCACTATGGACACCCCGAATGACAGTGGTACATCTATCACAATTGTTGGACCTACATTGAGAACTCATTATCCCCCAAAGTCCATAGTTTACTTTAGGATTCACTCTTGGTGTTGTATGTTCCATGGATTTGGCCTGATATATAATGACATGTATCCACTATTGTAGTATCATGTCTATGTACATAGATTTACTCCCCTAAAAATCCTCTGTGCTCTCCCTGTTCATCCCTCCCACCCCCCACCAACCCCTGGCCACCACTGATCTTTTTTACTGTGTCTATAGTTTTGCCATTTCCAGAATGTCATATTGATGGAGTCATACAATATGTCCTTTTCAGATTGGGTTCTTTCACTTAGCATGCATTTAAGGTTCCTTCAGGTTTTCTTCTTCTTTTTCTTTTTTTCCCTAAGTTTTGGTAACATAATTTTCCCCAACTCTCTTTTTCTACTGTCACAGAAATATAAAATCAGTCAGAGATGAAAGAGTAAGGTTAGTAGGGTGCAATTAAGCATATGCCTGAATCACTTGTTTCTGTTGCTATAAGTTACCTTTAAGTTTTAAGAGAATTCATAAGAACAGTCAGGTCACAGAGAAACTGAGCACATCTGGGAAAATGTAATAAAATATCTTGGATTTTACAAAATCCACTAAGTATGGCTTTATAACATCTATTCACAAAACCTCATTAAAAGGGATTCCAATAGGTGCTGAGGCATCATCCAAAATAACGTGCTACAAAATTATAGTAATTTAGTAATTTCCTAAATTACTATTTAGGAAATTCAGGAATCAAATCAAAGAATTTCTTCCCCAGTAGGGACATACCTTTCCACCTAGGTTATTCATTTTTGCTCTTGTCTAGGTGATTCTGCTTGTATAGGAGAATCATCACAAAATCACAGCTTTGCCTTTCTGTTTTTCTGAACAGGAATTTCAACAATCAAAGGAAAATCCTAGTAATTAGAGATGAAATGTGGAAAATGAAATTCTAAAAAAGCCATATGGGAGCTCATGAAGCTAAAATATTATAAACATTATATTCTCAAAAAAAATAAATCCAATTTTGAAATTGCAGCTTGAGTTGGAATATTTTAGGACTCAGTTTCCTGAAATTTACAAGAAATATTGAAACCTGATTTTGAATTGATATATGTCAGGTTTAATTTTGCCAGCTATAGAAACCAAAATCAAGCTTAAAATATATAGAATTCAGTTCCCTTTCTCTTTCCCCTTTTAATATTTTTTTCACAGTAATGCGTGCATAAAGTTCAAAAGGGTCAAACAGTGCAGAAGAGATTATAATGAAGAGTAACTGTCCACCATCCCACTCAGTTCACCAACTTACACTGCTCCTTGTTCTTCCTACCATAAAAATATCTCTTTTTAACTTTTATGCCAGTTATTACCAAGCAACTAAATATTAGACATAATTTATTTATTGATGTCAATATAAGAGTCTGTTTACCTATTGATTCAGCATTTTGAAAGTTGAAGATTTATTTCAATAAAATCCTCTCCATTTTAATAGTTACTATAGGCTTTTATTTGTCTGTTAACTACTTTTGTAATGTTAAAACTCTATTTCTGTACTTTCAGTTTCTGGTCCCACATGTAAGGTTCTTGGAAGTTGCCACTCCATCCTAACAAAGAGTAAAAAGCTGAACAATCTGAGAAACCAACTACTCTTGTGGATCCATAAGAGAGGGGAGGACAAAGGCCAAACGTCTGCCCCTGGGGTTGGAGAGATAGACCAACACAAGGAGTCATGGCTTCCCATAGCAGAGACTCACGAGTGGAAACTGCCAGGGGAACCAGTGCCAAGGTAGGAAAACTTGAACTGTAATTAATGAATTGCTGGAGGCTCAGCACGGACAACTCTGAGAGTTAAAAATTCCCAAGGGACCCAGTCTAATGGAGGGCTCCTATACTTTTGTGAGTTTTACCTCTTGGAGCTCAACCAGATTCTTTTGGTAGATATTGGAGAAAAATGCTTATGTATGCTTATATGTCAGTGAAATAAATGACAGCAGTGACACAAGGCCAGGAAGGAGGAATTAGGATTATTTTGTTATTATAATGTACTCACACACTTGTGAAGCAACATGATATTATTTGAAAGTGGCCTTGGATTAGTTGTAAATGAGTATTGCAAACTCTAGAGCAACCACTAAAAAAAGTTTCTTTAAAAAAGTATAATTGAGGGCTTCCCTGGTGGCGCAGTGGTTGAGAGTCCGCCTGCCAATGCAGGGGACGCGGGTTCGTGTCTCAGTCCGGGAAGATCCCACATGCTGCGGAGCGGCTGGGCCCCTGAGCCATGGCCGCTGAGTCTGCGCGTCCGGAGCCTGTGCTCTGCAACAGGAGAGGCCACAACAGTGAGAGGCCCACATACCGCAAAAAAAAAAAAAAAAGTATAATTGATATGCTAAGAAAGGAAAGAAAATAGAATTATATAAAATATTTGATTAAAACCGCAAAAGACAGAAAAACAAAAGTAGGAGACAAAAATAGGAGCAAAGAACAAGGGCCACAAATAGAAAACAACAACAAATATGGTAGACATTAATCCAATTATATCAATAATTACTTTGAACATCAATGTTCTAAATGTACCAATTAGAAGGCAGTGATTGTTAAAGTGGATCCAAAAAAACAAGACCCAACTATGTATTGTCTACAATAAAACCACTTTAAATATAAAGATGCATATAGACTAAAAGTAAATGGATGGAGAAATGTACACCATACTAGCACTAATCAAAAGAAAGTAGGAGTAGGTATGTTAATTTCAGACAAAGTAAATTTCAAAGCAAGGAAAATTATCAGGGATAAAGAAAGGCATTACATAATGATAAAGGGGTCAGTTCACCAAGAAAACATAGCAGTCCTGAACATGTATGCATCTAACAACAGAGCATCAAATTATGTCAAGCAAAAACCAATAGAACTGCAAGGAGAAATAGATGACTCCATTATCATAGTTGTAGACTTCAACAACCCTTTCCCAGAAATGGACGGATCCAGCAGATAGAAAATTAGTAAGGGTACGGTTAAACTCAACAACACCATCAGTTGACTGTATTTATGGGGGTCTTTTTCTGGGTTCTCTATTCTGTTCCATTGATCTATTTGTTATTTTTCCGATACCACACTTTCTTGATTACTTTAGCTTTATAGTAAGTCTTGAAAGTGGGTCATGACAGTCCTCCATCTTTGTTCTCCTTCAATATTGTGTCAGCTATTCTGGGTCTTTTGCCTCCCCATGTAAATTTTAGAATGAGTTTGACAAAAGAACAAAGGCAATTAATTCAATGGAGCAAAGATAGTCTTTTAAACAAATCGTGCTGGAATGACTAACATCGACATGCAGAAAAATGAATCTCTACACAGACCTTCACCCTTTACAAAAGTTAACTCAAAATGAATCACAGACCTAAATGTAAAATGCAAAAGTGTAAAATATACTTCTATAAAGCTCCTAAAATTCAAATTAAAACAACAATGAGATACCAATACAAACCTATTAGAATGGCCAGATCTGGAACACTGTCAACAACAAACGCTGGTAAGGATGTGGAACAAAAGGAACTCTCTCTCCTTGCTGGTGATGATGCAAAATTGTACAGCCCCTCTGGAAGACTGTTTGGCAGTTTCTTAAAATACTAAACATACTCTCACCACGTGATCCAACAGTCACACACCTTGGTATTTACCCAAAGGAGCTGAAAACTTATGTCCACTCAAAAACCTGCACACAGATGATTACAGCATCTTTATCCATAAATGCCGAAAGCTGGAGGCAACCAAATGTCCTTCAGTAGGTGAATGGATAAATAAACTGTAGTAAATCCAGAAAATGCAATATTATTCAGGACTAAAAAGAAATGAGCTATCAAACCAAGAAAAGACATGGAAGAACCTTAAATGCTTATTACTAAGTGAAAGAAGCCAAGCTAAAAAGGCTACATAGTGTATGTCTCCAACATTCTGGAAAAGGCAAAACTATGGAGACAGTAAAAAGATCAGTTGCCAGGGATGCAGGGAAGATGGCAGGGGAGGGATGAATATGCAGACGGTGGAGGATTTTTAGGGCATTGAAAATGCTTTGTATGATAGCATAATGATGGATGCATGTCATTATACATTTGTCCAAACTCATAGGATGCAACACTAAGAGTGAACCTTAATGTAAACTATGGACTTTGGGTGATTATGAAATGTCAGTGTAGGGTCGTCAGTTATAACAAATGTACCACTCTGGTGGGAGGATCTTGATAATGGAGGAGACTGTGGTTGTATGGGGGCAACAGGTTTATGGGATATCCCTGTACCTTCCTCTCAATTTTCTTTGAACCTAAAACTGCTGTAAAAAGTAAAGTCTTAAATGAAAAGCTCTATTTCTTGTTCCTTCAAACTTTAGAGAGCATCTGTTGACCACTCACCCCCCCCAACTATTTGATGAGACTATTAGTGTCCCTCTGTTCTCTCCACTTCACCTTTCCATCATACCTCTCAATTTCTATCAGCTATATCTTTACTTCCACAGATCTATGGCTGAAAACATTAATGTTCTGTTTTATAAGTGTATTTAAATCCTGTGTCAATTTATTAACCACTATTGACTCTGTTTTGGTCTTCCTCTTAATATAGAGTGTCATCACAATACTGGGTTGGCCAAAAAGTTTGTTCGGGTTTTCTGTAAGAGTGTATGAAAACCTGAATGAACTTTTTGGCCAACCCAATAAATAGTGGGCAAAAAGTAGTGGGCAACTTCTACTGTCTGCAAATTTTATGGTTTTTTTTAAGCTTGCAAGACTTTCCTTCTTGATAAATGATTAAGCTGAAGTTATTGAGACCAATATTTTATGAGAAGGGTAGATGATGATTTAGGCTCTGTTATTGTTTTTGTCATCTCTGGGACAAATTTGTCAGGAACAACATAGGACTGTATGTAGCTTTTATTGATCCTTTTGTGGCCTTTGACTCTAATTACATGAATCAGTTAAAGGTCTAACCAAATGAATTCAGTATGGGCCAGTAGCTTAAGGTATAACCTGCACTTAGAAAGTCTCCTGATGAGTCAGATAATTTGCAGCAGATAAAACATGGCTGTGTACTGGCTTCCCTCTCTTCAACTGGTTATTTAATAACTCCATACTTTTTTTTGAGTGAGTTTGGCATAAACACCTTCTGGCTCTCCAACTAGAGAGAACAGGAAAATAATCTCTTTTGTGTGTTTTGGGAACATTGTATTACTGTCACAAATTAGGAGTGGTGTTAGCAGTGCTATCTAATTAATGTCAGATAGAATGGCTAATCATCAACTATTGCAAGAAGAGAGTTATCATTTTTGGTAATGAGCATCCAGCTTTCATCTAGTTTATAGTGAACAGGCTTGCAGCATTCCCTAAATCTGGATGCATCAGAATCAGTTAGGAAGCATTTTAGGCATACAGTCTCTTGGGACCCACCCACAGAGATTCTTGGTTAGTGGATGTGTTGGAGTGGGGCCTGAGGATTTGTGATTTAGAAAATCTTCTCAAGTGATGCCAAGGCAAAGCCAGGTTTTGTAACTACTGTATTCAGCAAGCCAGCTTGCTCATTATTTAAAGATACGTTGTGTAATCAACTTACATTAGAGGGCCATCAGGAAGTCACATGATATATATATAAATATAACTAATCTTTAGAAGGATTTTTGAAAAAAAATTTCATATCTATAGCAGGTGTTTAGTGGCACTTACTTAAATGTTCTTTTTTTTTTTCATTTTAAATTTATCATGGCCATGCTTTTGATGTATCCTTTGGAAACTTGATTATCCATTTTTATATAAGTTGGAATGGATGCAAAGTTGTTTTCCAAGGATATTTTGTCTCTCATGGTTACCCATAGAATCATTTACACCAAAGAGAGCTTTCTCTTAAGTTTCAGCTCATTTCCTTGAAGAGCTAGTGTATCTTTCTTTTTAGGAACAGATGCTTTATGTCTTTGGTTCTAAATTTGGTTAACCTAAATTTCTACCTAAAAATTTAATCATCAATGTATATAAATCAATCACTAACTGGTAATATAAAATATACTGTAGATACTTATTAAATGATATAACCTTGAACTCTCTGCTGTCGAATACTTATAAAGCTTCTGTTGAAATAAATATTACTCTTGACAGATTATGTAAAATATATGCATTCCAACCCTTAATAAAATTGATTCTTGAATCAAGTCAGTCCAGCAGAGAATTGAGTAGTATTCTGCATTGTTTTGGTCCCTAGCGCATTGTTTTTGTTAGCATTAGACCACCAGTCTCCATTGAGAGAACAAAGCTCTATATAAAATCATAATGATAGTTATTATTACGATCTTATATATCCAGTCTTTAAATTAATGGAAAAATTTGAAAAGCAGAGTATCTAAAACCTTCAAGAGATAGAGGAGAATGTGTCAGTATGTCTCAGTTACAGGATCTAACTGCACATGTAGAAATTAATTGTAGACTCACATTTTGTCTTAAATGCTTACCATTTTTTTCTGCTACTACATACCTATCAGTGTTGATTTTACAAATAATGATTTGTATTTTCATCTAAATTTTCAAATAAAGTTAAAATTCCACAAAGGTGAGCTGTGCTTATCTGGTCTAGGTAGCACCAGGTATTTGGCATGACTCTTAGAGGTAAGCATACCCCAGTTTAAAAAGCAAAGTCAGTGTCCTCTTTTGAGAACCATTAGAGAAAATTTTTTATATCCTATAATGATGGAAGTCTGGGCTCCTGATGAACAACTCTTTGGTTTGTATCTTATAGATACTGTGAACATTGTAACTGATTCTGTTTCTACGTTTATTGTGTTATTCTCAAAGTTTCAGGTAGAATTGTCAAGAACATATGTCTTGAACATATGTTCAGAACCATTGGGTATCTAATATTTTTCATTCTTGTCTTTTATCTGGCTGCATTTAGTTTTTTCCACCTTTTTATTCTTCTGTAATATGTTGTGATCCATTTCATTGTTTAGGAAAACTCCCACTTTATAACACCAAATTCTAATATCCTGCTTTCAGACTATAAGCTTCTATACTTCCACCACTTCATCTACCATTACATCCACTCTTTGACCTCATGAAACCCTTCATTTTATTTATTTTCTATTGATAGACTTACTTCCCATTTTGGTAAAATGGCATCAAGATCCATCTGGTCACTCAAGCCTGTGACCTGGGAACAATCTTAAATGTCTCTTTCCATAGTCCTCTACTTCTAACTGTCATTAAATTATTTCATTTCCATTTCTACCATCTTGAGAATTTGTCTTTTCCATCTTCTTTATTTACACAGCCATCAACTTAGTTCAGACCCTCAACACTTCTTTGCCTATACTATTAGAATAGTCCCCTAATTGAGCCCCTTACTTCAAGAATTATCCTCACCAATTCTTTCCCATACTGTTGCCAGAGTTATTTTTTCAAAACATGAATCATCACGAATCATATTGTATCATTCCTCTGATTAGAACTCTTTAGTCTTCCCACTGTCTACAGGATAGAGCCCGTATTTTGGCACGCCAAACATAGTCCCTCATGATTAACTGATCCCTAACTACTCTGTAGAATGTTTTCCTCCGTATCCCACAACACCCTCTATTCCAGCCTGGTTAAATACTTCAGTGTTCCAAGGGTACTCTACTGCTCCTTGGCTCTGGGCTTTTGTACATGAATATCTTTTCTCTGGGATATCCTGCCCAGTTCCTCTACCACCCCAGTTATACATCATGAATGTTTAATTCTTCGTTCAAATATTATTTGTACTAATAAGCGCTTTGTCTCCTGACCTTTGTATCCTCAGTACTTTTAATAAAACTTCTTCCTCCCTGTCTAGCCTCTTTTCCTGTCACTCCCTTTTGTATCCATGTTTCACCCATACAGGATCTCTGGTGCCTTGGCCTCTTCCCTTCCCATGTAGGACCGTCACATATGGTATTTCTCTTGACTGGAATGTTCTTTTGCCCTTCTTTTTCACCTAAACTATTCACACTCATTTTTCAGGTGTGTGCCTCTGTCACGAAAAGCAAAGACCTCCATGTGACCAAATCAAGTGGAAACTTTTCTGCTCTTATCACAACATGACCTCTTAGCAGTATCTAATAAAATATGCAATCCCATTATTTTAAAAGCACTCTCCTTTTTCCTTCCCTGCAGAAATATACTCTTTTTTCTCTCCTACCTCATTGACTTCTTTTTCTGGTTCTCTATTTGCTACCTAAAAGCTACATGCTGGATTTTCTCAGGATTGAGTCTGTGGACCCCTTTTCTTCTCTTGCTATGGTATCTCCCTAGGAGATTTCATCAAGTTTCATGACTTAAAATAGCAGGTGAGGATCTTCATCCCTAAACATCCACTCTAAGATCCAGAGTTGTAAGTACAACATGTTACATGACATCTACAGTTGGATGTGTCAGAGGCATCTCAAACTTAATTTGTTCAAAACAATTATTTTAGTTCTCTCTTCCCAAAATCCTGATATCCTCCACTCTATTGACTCAACACATGGCACTGCCGTCCATCCAGTTACTAAAGCAGAAGCTTGGAAATTTCATTGTTCTAATGCCAAACATATTTCAAATTCATCTACTTCTCTCCATCTCATTTACTGTGGTCTTTTCCTCTTACATCTTTAACATCCCCTATACTGGCCTCCCTGTTCTTCTCATGGCTCCCATCTATTCATTCTCTGTGCAGAAACCAAAGTGACCTTATTAAAACCCAGATCATATAATATCATTCTGCTTAAAATCTATCAGTAGTTCCTCAATTACAGTAAAATATGCACTTCTTACAACGACCTGTGTAGGGGCATGACCTCTCCAGTTCATCTAATGCCACTCTCCCCATCTCTTGCTCATTAGACTGAAAATGCCAGTGTTCTCTCAGTTCCAAGAGGAGGCCCAGCTCTTTCTTGCCTCAGGGCCTTTGCCCTTGCTACTCCTATTGCCAGGAACTCCTCTTCTCCAAACCCAAAACTGTTTAGGTCCTTATTCTTCAGATCACAGCTTGGGTTTTGCTCTTTCAAGAGTACTCTCTGACCACCCTTAGAAGGCTCTGTTTTCCTTATATTTTGTTTATTCACTACTTATCACTTTATATAGTTGCTAACTTATTATTTATTTGTTTACCACCAAATTTTTGACTTCATGAAGATAGTGACTATGTCTGTTTACACCTCCAATTCTAACATGGTGCCAGAGTAGGTACTTAGTAAATATTTGTTATATAAATGACTCTCTCAGCTTAAACATCATTCCTTCCACCATAGGAAGCCTATGATCCTTCACACCAGAGTAGATGTACTTATTATATGGCCCTGTAGCTCTCTACACTTCTTAATAATACTTTACCTATTTATAACTGCTGTTTATCTTCCATATTAGACAGTAAAGACATGGAACCTTACATGTTTTTTTCACTGTGGTATTCCCAATACCTTGCACAGTGGCTGTGATGTGGCAAATGCTTCAGTAATGTTTGGGTGGTAAGGAATATCTGACATACTTTAGAAGCGTATTAATTTTTTGTTGACTGGATGAATTGAATCAAAATGGTTAATGGTGACTTAGAAACTTTTTTAAAATGTAGAAATGAGTTAAGTATTAACAAGAAAATCGATCTCTTGTTGAATTAGAGCTTAGAGAAGATTGTTATTTGATCATTACAATCCAAATAATGCTTTCTCTATCTCTAAAAATAATCCATATGAAACTGAAAAAGTTATTTAATAATTTATATACGAGAAGAGCATTGGTTCAGACAGAGTAAGAAGTAAGGCAGAATACTACAATATACCTGATTAAGCAACAACTCTTTTTATTGATAGTGTGTCCAAAGAACATAGGCAAAGCTTAGCAACATAGATAATTGATTCCCTTTGAAAGGAGAATACTAGATCTAAACCATTCATCCAGAACAGTAAATAAAAATCTATTACAACAAAGAGTAATACTGTGGAAATACAAAATCCTAGATCAAGAAACTCCAAAGTGTTCTACTGGTAAAATGGATTGGGGAGTGGGAGCAGGAAAAGAGCTCCCAGGTGAAACAAGCGTGAGAAGCACTGGACCAGACAAAATCATATCTGTGTCTTTCCTGAGAATTTCTGAAAGCCTCTAATAGTCTACAGTGCCTTGGGGCCCATCAAGGGAAGTATATGGGATGCATATTTTTCCTAGATTTATTTGGCCATCATTCTTGTACAGATTATCTAGTGGGATTGATCTGGGAAGAATTAGTTTTAGTCCTGAAAATGACCTTCAATTAGAGATTTAGCTCACTTTTGTTAGGTGAGAACTATAATACTCATCCTTAGATTATTAACAAGGGACTTTCTCAACTAGGCAATTACTTGAATGTATTGCCTGTAGTTATTTAAGGACAGCTCCTGATGTTTCCCTCTATATGTCAAGAGAATGCAAGTTGTTCTGTGAGGGAATAGCAAGGGGAGAATTGATTGTTGGAAAGGAAGGAGGAAATAAGAATGGTGAAAACAGTGTACAGATATACCTTAAATGCAAAAAAAAAAAAAAAAAAGCTGTGGGAATCTTAGTCCAGTCCTTGACAGAGCCTGATGCATTCACTTCAAAGTCATTAAAGGGGTCAATAGTCTATAAGGTAAGTTAATGGAGGCTTCATGATCTATTGACCTTATTACATCATTAAGAGATCAAATTTTGGACTGAAACTAGCAGATTCCTTCCCAGTGATTCACATTACCCAGAAGCCTAGGCCTTACTGGAATTCTTAATAAAAATTATAAATCTCCCTGCAATAAATTTCAAATGCCAGTTCTTGATAACTTTAAGTACAATTTACCATTAAACTTGCTCATTTTCAATTATTGCTTACCTTTCATTTTGTTTTGCTTTTAATCTTTTTTCTGATGGTTTCTAGGTGGTACAGAACCTTCTGTTCTCAGTTCATCCATGGTCACCCAGGAAGTTGATTTTTGTTTTTGGCATAAAAAGTCCATATGGTGCTTTTCACTGTTGCTTATTTATACTGCGAGTGCTTCATTGTGGGGCTTCCTCAGACAGAGCCAACTCTCATCAATTAGCAAATTCTTCCTCTGGAAGAGAGCTGTCCTTCTAATCTCAGACCAGATTGTAAACTCCCTTTCCTCATGCTCATTTCACTTTTTTTTTTCCTTTTGGAGGAATGGAAAAGTAGGAAAAAGTTTAATTCTGGTTCTTTTCTCCTTTGTAACTGTATTTTTTTTTAAGATAATGGCTTTTTTTCTAGATAAAATGATAATGTGCTCATCTTAAACATAGATCCAACTATATAAAGAAACACAAGGAAGAGACAATTCATCCAAAATTTTACAACCCTGAAGTGACCAGGATCACATTTGGGAAGCATTTCCCTAGATATGTCTCTGTATGTATACACAGAGAGAAAGAGAAAGTGAGCCAAATATAGTTTTATAATAATGGAATGATAGACCACATGCTTTTTAAAAATAAAAAGTGTTAAATTTAATTCCACTTGAATCTACTAGCAGGACAAGAAACAAGTGAAACTGGAGAAATTGTTAAACTTGAAATAAATGTTTCTTTTTACCAAAGGATTATCAATTATAAAAAAAGAATAAACCATTTGAGGTTAAGGCAGAATATTATAAGTTTGAAGACTTAAATTCTACATCTATATTTAGTGTGGATGGACCAGTAGCTCTCCGTGGAAGATGGAGGGGTGACTCTTTTACACTTGCTTCCCCCTCCTATTCCTTCCTTATGAATGTTGTTGTCCATGTTATATTTATTCCATAATTATCTTAAATGACAGTTGAGCTGAGTATAATAAAGTTATATCATACTTTCTTTCAGAATATCTAGACCTTGCTGCATTGTACTCTGGGATTGAACATTTGGGGAAAATTCTTAGGCCAGCCTGCTTCTCACCTCTTTAGAAAACTTGTTTGATTCTTCCAGGATACCCTAAAGAATGCTTTTCTTATCTTTGAAGTTCAATTATTTAACCAGGATATGTTTTGCTATCGTTTGTTTTTGTCAGCTTTTCCTAAATCTGAAGATATAGCTCTTGAAAATAGTCTGTAACACATCTTTAAGTACTTTGTTCAATTTGTTGAGCTTTCTACTTCAAATCACAATTACCTTCATATTGTTTTGTACAAACAAATTGTACTGTGTTTTGTAAGAGGCTCTGAAAGAAAAAAAAAGGTTAACTTCATGAACAAATGATTTCAAAAGCATGGAGTATCCCATGGCTTCTGAAAATTCACACTTTACATTGATAAATGATAAAGAACTGTATTAAAATATTTGTGCAATAAAAAGTATAGTTAACCTAGTTTAACCCAGATTTTTTCCAAACTTATTTGACAATAGATACCACCTTTTTTGGGAGAACGTATACTGACATCTTACAGAACTTGTATTTCTTGGAATTCACTTGGGTCAGGCCAAACACAGTATACTATATGTTGGAAACCACCTGCAGCTATACTGTACAACAGTTGAGAGAAGTGTTTTCTTTTAAATATACCAAGGCTAGAATGAAAATAATTCTTTTGAGGTGTCCTATGGTTGAATGGCCTTTTTGTCAGAGTGCTGGATCTCCTTCCTTCATTTCCTTGAGCACCAATCCCTCCAACTCAGGCTCAGTGTGGGTACCTTATCCAATAGTGGTACACGTGGGGTTGAGAATAATTTTCTCATCTGTCTCACTGAGCAGACACACAGTTAATTCAGACCATTTCTCCACAGCTCTGACAGTGTGATTTCCCAGGTGCTGTTTTCCTCATACGTCTTTAAGAGATGTATTCTGAAAGAGAGTGCATGATAGCCATTAAGTAAGTGATGGATCATTTTTATGAATTCACTGAAATTAAGGAAAATAAATTTCGTAAAATCTTGATCAATAAAAATGCAACTGATTAGAACAAACAATTACATAGAATCTTTTCCCACAATATTAGGAAGAGTTAGAGACAGAAGACAACAAAATGAATTGATATCAGGAAAATCAGCTTCAAATCAATTTTCACTTCAGATACACACTAAATTAAAAAAAAATTTTTAACTTATAGAACTGTGACATAAAATTAGAATAGAATAATTTTTATTAATTATAATAAACATTTCAAGTTACTATTTTGTTTGTAATTAATATAAAGTGGTTTTGGGAAAACTTGACACCTATATCTAAAAGAGTGAAACTAGAACATTTTCTCACACCATATATGAAAATAAACGCAAAATGGATTAAAGACCTAAATGTAAGGCCTGAAACCATAAAATTTCTAGAAGAAAACATAGATGGTATGCTCTTTGACATTGGTCTTAGCAATATTTTTTTTTTTGGATCTGTCTCAGGCAGGGTAAACAATTGCAAAAATAGATAAATGAGACTTAATCAAACTTAAAAGCGTTTGCATAGCAAAGGAAACCACCAAAAAAATAAAACGGCAGCCTACTGAATGGGAGAAGATGTTTGCAAATGTTGTGTTTGATAAAGAGTAATATCTAAAATATATAAAGAACTCATACAACTCAATATCAAAAAAACAAACAACCCAATTAAAAAATGGGTAGATGACCTGAATAGGCATTTTTCCAAAGAAGATGTACAGGTGGCCAATAGGCACATGAAAAGATGCTCATCACTAACCATCAGGGAAATACAAATCAAAACCACAATGAGATATCACCTCACACCTGTCAGAATGGCTATCAAAGAGACGAGGATATGGAGAAAGGGAATGCTTGTGTGCTGTTGGTGGGAATGTAGATTTCTACAATCACTATTAAAAACAGGATGGAGGTTCCTCAAAAAATTAAAAACAGGACTACCATATGATCCAGCAGTTCCACACCTGAGTATTTATCCAAAGAAATAAAAGCACTATTCAAAAAGATATATGCACCCCAGTGTTCATAGCAGCATTATTTACAATAGCCAAGATATGGAATCAACATAGGTGTTCGTCACCAGATGAATGGATAAAGAAGATGTGGTATATATATACAATGGAATATTATTTATCCATAAAAAGAATGAAAGTTTGCTATTTGCAACAACATTGATGAACCTGTAGGGCATTATGCTTACTGAAATAAGTCACACAGAGAAAGACAAATAGCATATGTTTTCACTTATATATGGAATCTAAAAAATAAAACAAATGAATAAATATAACAAAACAGAAACATACAGATACAGAGAAAAAACCAGCGGTTCGGTTGCCAGAGGGGACGGGGTGGGGAGAAGGGCAAAATAGGTGAAGAGGATTAAGAGATAAAAACTACTAGGTATAGGGCTTCCCTGGTGGCGCAGTGGTTGAGAGTCCGCCTGCCGATGCAGGGGACACGGGTTCGTGCCCCAGTCTAGGAAAATCCCACATGCCGCGGAGCGGCTGGGCCCATGAGCCATGGCCACTGAGCCTACGCATCCGGAGCCTGTGCTCCGCAATGGGAGAGGACACAACAGTGAGAGGCCTGTGTACCGCAAAAAAAAAAAAAAAAAAAAAAAACTAATAGGTATAAAATAAATAAGTTACAAAGATGTAATGTTCAGTGCAAGGAATATAGTTAATATTTTATAATAACTTTGTATGGAGTACAATCTATAAAAAGATAGAATTATTATATTGTACACCTGAAACTAATATAATATTGTGCCAACTATACTTTAAAAATTATAATTTAAAAATATATAAATACAAACAAACAAAAATATCTTATGGTGGGAGACTTTGCGGCTATGTAAAAATCTTATTCCTCATTAAATTTTCACTCTCTGGTTTTAGTTTCTATTGATGATTTTTGCCTGACTCACTTATTATGTTGATGGTTGCCAAATGATGATTTTCCAATTCTGTCATTCCTTCTACATTTAATGGCTGACATTCTATAATATTCTAAGAACATTTCTTTCTTATTGGTTAATTGATTGATTGATATCAGCATGCATTCATGGATTCTTATTTTATTTAATGGGTTATAACTTGTTATGGTCATTATTCTGGTGCTCAGATTGTCCCAGATTTAACTAGTGGGAATGTGTTCAAGCTAGCTCTTGTGATCTTTTGACATGTTTCCATTATTATTTAGGTACTTCTTTATTGTCTTGCAATGCAAGATATTCCACTCCCGGGCTTTTAGTTTGTAGCTCAGAACTCCTTGGTCTTGGATGTTGCCCATTTATGATGCCCCTTGTCTGACATTTTGTTTCTACATGAACCTAAAATGTTTATTTAACTTTATCTGCACCAGCTTCTTGAGTCTTCTCTATGCTTCTGAACCCCTGCTTGTATGTGTCCTATCTCATCTATTTTGAAACCTGTCAGATATTATCTGTGCTTTTTTGAACATACCACTCAGTTGCACCCTGTATAATGCTGCACCCTGTGGGCCTTTTATAAGTATTGGTTGATAGATGGTCATACACAGAAAAACTTGCTGTATTATAAGCCTCAGGAAGAAGAGCAAGTTAAGAACATGACTTAACCTTTCCAATTGTTAGGACCACAAGAACCTGCAGGGCACATGATTTTGGATGAGGACCCTAGGATTATTAATTTTCAGAATAGTCTAATTGTTAACAGAACACCTGTAGTGAGGAAAATGTTTGTACTTGCTGAACAGAAAATAAATGGAGCAAAAAAGTATTTGACGTTGAAATATAGCTTAATGAGATATTTTGTATTTTTTATTATATTCTATTTATATTAGATATCACTGCTATTCCTCTCCCTTGCCATTCCAATTTTGGTAAACAATCTTCTTATCATTCCCATTTTGCTCAGTCATCTTGGCTTAAATTTGGCCAGAGTTCAGTGGATAGTGGTTTCTAGCTTCCATCAAGAGAACAAAGAGGAAAGAGATGAGGAGGAAAACACAAAAATAGTAGAGAAAATGTTTAAAGGGTGTGAAGCTCAGCACCTGAGGGTACAGTTGCTGCTTAGCAGAGCAATATTGATGCAAGGGAGGAAAGGTGCATTTGAGAACTTCAACACCAAAGCTAATTTTATTGACATTTTTTTTCATTTTCTCTATAATATAATTTTCTCTATAACAGGTACTTTACTAAGAGAAAATACCTTTCGTGTGTCATGCTAGGCATCCTTGAACACAATGTAGGGCAAGATATATTTTAATGTAAAGAATGCCGAGGGCTTCCCTGGTGGCGCAGTGGTTGAGAGTCCACCTGTCGATGCAGGGGAAACGGGTTCGTGTCCCGGTCCGGGAAGATCCCACATGCCGCGGAGCGGCTGGGTCCGTGAGCCATGGCCACTGAGCCTGCACGTCTGGAGCCTGTGCTCCGCAATACGAGAGGCCACAACAGTGAGAGGCCCGCATACCGAAAAAAAAAAAAAAAAAATGCAGACACTGGAATCAGTAGGAGTTGCTATTTCCACTCATTAGTTTTGAGACCTTGAACAAGACCATGAATGTCAGTTTCCTCATATTAGAATGGGGATAAAATATCCATCTTATTATGTTGTTGTAAGATATAGAGACTGTATGTGCGTAAAGCTTAGAGTTCCTAACACATAATAGGTGCTTAACAAATGTTGCTGTTAGACTAACAGATCCCTGAATTCCACGCTGGTAAGAATCCTTTAAAGGTATTTTTAAAACAACATAAGACAAACAGGTCTCTGGGCCTTTCCTTGAAGATTCTGATCCACTCACTGTGGGAAAAGACCTGGGAATATCTTCTTTTCTTTTAAAAATTTCTTTAATAAATACATCAGGTGTTACTTATGATCACCAAAAGTGGGCAAACTTTTAACAGAGCATCCACTGCAGCATGGGCCTCTTAAGGGGGAGGTTACCAGGACCAATGAAACTAATACCCATAGGATCATCATGCCCATGATCTATTTCTGATACTTTTTCTAAGCTCCTGTTCCCTATTTCATCGCTGTCTGTTTCTATTTCTGTGTTGTACATGCCTTCGAAGCTGGAATATACAAATTGAACTTGGCCTTTCCTTCACTATTCACCTTTCAAAGAAGGAAAATTCTCCTCCTCTGTGTTTCCATTTCCAGTTTTAAGCACAGCCATCTTTCCAGTTTTCTAACAGAGATAAAAGGGGCATTTTTCATTCCTTCTCTGCTCTTCCTAAGTGGTTTTCTGCCTCCGGTCTTCCTCAGCTTTTAATACCAGAGTGATCTTTCTAAAATACAAAACTAGCTATGTTTGAAAATCTTTAGTGACCTCTTACAGATCTTCAGAATAAAATTCATATTTCTCCTGGAAGCATTTGAGGACTTTTATGATCTGACCCTAGCCTCTCTCTCTCTAGACTTGCCTCCTACAATAGTCCTGGTTTCTTACCCTTCTCTCCAGATAAACTACACTACTTGCCACTTTCCACAGGTACTAATGCTTCAAATCTACTTGACTTTGCAGTTGCTGGCCTTTTTCTGGAATTATCTCTAGCAATTGCTGGCCTTTTTCTGGAATTACCTCTATGTCAGCAGCCACATTTTGCCATAACTCCAGGAGACTGCTTCACCCTTTGTCTCCGAGATAGCTGCGAAGTATCCTTCAAGGCTCAGATCAAGCATAACGTTCTCCTGAAAGCTTTTCTGAGCCCCCTTTGCTCACATCTACTAACCCTTCTATGACCTTCCTTTTGCATCCATAGCCTTGATAATGCTATATCTTAAGCATCAATTTTCAAATTTATCTTCTTCTAGATTACTTTGAGGAGGATAATTACATTTTAGTCATCTTTTTTTCTCTGTTACTTGAAAAACTTCTGATCTATGGAAGGCATTCACTAAATATGTGTTAAGTGAATGAATTGGGAGCCAAATAACTATTTCTTTTTTTATTCATTAACAATTCACATTTATCCACTAACAATTCATATTTAACAATTAGGCATAGTAATATTTACCAATTATTAAGATCTCACCCTAATTATAATTACATAGATTTATCCTTATCTCAGGCACATCCTAAGAGTAGAGTAGGATGCTTCCCAGGGGATGTGATTAGGGATAAAAATTGTCTCTTAAAGATCCTGCAAAATATAGGTTATTACCATTTTTCATCCACATAAACTTAGGAAATGAGAAGTGGGAATATCTCAGACATTATTCCTTAATTCTATTCCAGCAGACATGGAGAAAGATAGCCTGGATTTCATCTGCCCCACTTAGTGTGCCTTACTTCATGGATCATCCAATCACTAGTGACAACTTACAGTTAATTATTTCTTTCTGTCACTAACGTGAGTAGGCAAATTCTGTCAGTAGAAACTGGCTCAGGAGAAATGATTCAGAAAGGAAAAAAACACAACTTTTAACAAATATCCAGGCAATGTTTTTCTGTTTTTTACTGATGAATAAAATCGCTAATTTGTATAGTCACTGTCCTTTGTATGTAATGGGAACTATATGTAGACCCTGATGTCAATTCCTTAGGAAAATCTCCCAGACGAATGAAGAAGTGGTGGTGAATTTACAGTGTTTTACAGGTCATTTTCAAGAAAGCAATTTTCGTTTTCTCCAAGTTAAATGTAATTCATTTTCTGAAATAAACAGGAGTTTCGTTATAACAGTATTCATTATGTCATAGACTTCAGTATAGCAGGGGTACATTTTTGATCTATTCAAGGAGGTTTAGACTACTGAGTACATCGTGTAACACACCATCTTACTTATTGCATTAATTCATTCTATAGAAAATATTTTAGAAGAAGTCTTTCATAAAGGCTTTCCTGTATGAGGGTAGAGGTAAAGATAGTATCTGTGTTATTTACTAATGAACTCATGTATTAATAGTACTGTAGTGCTAATGTAATATGTGCTTGTGTGTGTGTGTGTGTGTGTGTATACAAACATCTATCAGAGAATAAAAGAATGCAAGTTATAATGTCAAGGATAAGGAAGAATAATTAGGAAATTTATTAAGCATCTTCTGTGTAATTCTCCAACTAAAAGTAATGGTTTAAGTATTAATGAAACATGTTATAAATTAATACTGCCCAGCAGTGAACATCAATAACTAACCTATGTTTACATTGCACAAAAATGTGTACATTTAAGTTTTACATCAGGTTGCTAACATCAGACACAGCACTTCCTCCAGGAACCTCTTACTAAGACAAAAAGCTTGATTTAGGCGCACTTAGTTTTGCTTTTTGATGAAAAGAAGGGTTAATTTATTTCTTCCTCCCTGCTGTTAGTCAACACAGCTTGCAGCTTAAAAAATGAAAAATACACTTACATAGCAGAGCTATCAAATGATAAGAACATTTCTTTACTAATTCACAAAGATATTTTTAATGAATAGAGTGAATGTCTTAAGACCTTTTCTCCTCCACAAAAGTAGATCAGCTTTAACATTCTACCAGAGACTCAGGTTTCCGATTTTTCCAAGCTCATTAGACTTTAATGGTCCCTTATCACTGTTGGCATTGTCAGGGATTGGGTAGAAGTCCAGCAAAGCTGCGCATTAATTAGGCAAAGGTGTGAATATCCTCCTCACAGCTTCTGCATGTACTGCTGTGTGCCAGGTCCTACAAGAAAGCAGAAGAGTAAGAGTTAGACATTTTATAAGCTTTACATTTTAAGTAAGGACATGGGAAATGTTAACACTTTCAGCAGCTTTAAAAATTGTGGAAGGAAGGTAGTTCTTCATTCCTCCCACCCCCGCCCCCAATTTTGTTTCCTCTATAATCATCTCCTCAGCAGTAGACAAAGGTGGCTGGCATATTCTGAATTCACAAAATCAAGGGCATCCTTGTTCATTTCTGACTTAATGCTTTTGCATTAATTAATTGAATTCTGAGAGGAAAACAAAAATTTTTTATTATTATGGTCAAAGACTGAATAGCATTAATTAGTCAGTAGCCTCAACTGCACAGAATAGAAACCACATTCAAAGTAGTTTTGGGTGAAAAGCAGAAATATTGGTTCACATTCTAAAATTATAAAGAAGGCAAGAGTGAAGTAGCCACGGGGAATGACTGCAACCAGGGATTTGCGTGTTTCAGGATTTGCACTCTTATCCTCTCCCTCTCTCTTCTTTCCTCTACACCCCCTTATACCTCTCTCTCTTTTGTTTCAATTTTAAATCAGCGTTTGCTATAAAGTAAAGGATTTGCCCTCCAGGATCTCCAGACTTACCTTATATAACTTTGCAACTGGAGAGGAAAGATGCTTCTCTTTCAACTCTAGTGGGAAATATTCAAAGGAAAAAACAAAGAACAAGAGAATAGGCATGGTCTCTTACTAGACACTTAAAAATGCCTTGGGCCAGAGCAAATTTTGACAAAGATAAATAAATGTTCATATCATGCTTCTATTCTGAGGGATAATCTTTTTTTAGTTTATAATCTTATGTGATGCTTACAAGTCACCCTAAAGAAAACCATGATCTCAAAATACACAGAAAGACACATTTTCTTTAATTTAGGGAAAACTAATGACTTCATGAAGAAGCAATATATTGCTTTTAAAAAAAGTGAACAGATGAATAATGAGATAATGAAGTATAAAAGAATTCCTCTAATTGAATTTGCTTGTTGTTGGAAAAACTGCTAGAGATCTTAGTCATTTGTTCTTGACATGTCCTCCTTCTTACCCGCTGCCCTGCCACACAAATTCATTAATCATTCTTCAGTCTGTTGAGAAGTGTTAACAAGTTATAGGGTTCCAGAGGCCTAATGTTACAGAGGCCTGATATCAATCATGTGGAAGCTGAATACACAAATAAAATCAGAGAGAACTTAGAGTGGCAGAATAATTCTGAGGGTTTCTGAATCTTCCTCATCCCAGATTCTCTACTAAGCATCTGACATTACGTCCTCAGGAAAGAAATATGACTGATCCGATCATTGCCTAATGGCTCTCCTACTTTTAATTTCATTGCCATTTAAAAATATCTCCTTAGGTTTGAGGATATTCCTAGTTAGTCAATTTTAATCTTCCCATGTTACCTCCCCCAGAGACTACAGATTAGTAAAGGCAATAAATGGAAAATTAATGTAGGTTCCTTTTATAATTGTATATAGCCTGGATCATGTAGGAGTCTGAACATGATCTATTTTGAATATCAAAAGAGGAGACCAGATTCCTGGCATATAAACACATGGAACCTCTCTTAATTCTTCTTTTGAGTATGCTGCCTTGATGGAATATGGAAAGGTTGAAATTTGAGAATAGACTGAAAGATACTGTAATAATGGACCTCTTAAAACTTAAAGAAGGAACGGTGTTGTGGTTTTGGTTTTGCCTTTTTCCATGAAAGGTTAGGCCAGGACAGTGTTCAGGTGTCAAGGCATGGGGACATTTTATTTGTCATAAAATTTCCTATGGACCTTCCGGTAAGATTGATCCTTTTTACTCTAATCCAGGATTTAAGGAGACATTGTTATTAGAGAGATGAGTCCTGGTATATTTAGTGAAGGCTTATTTTGTGGCAGGCGCTAAGGTACTTAAAGGCAATCCAAAAAAGAGAAGGTGCAATCCTGTGTTTCAAAAGCTTAATTTCTTAATGAGCGAAGTAAACAAAACAAAACAAAAAAACATAGTGAAGTAATACAAACATATACAAGGTACAGAAGGGGCACAGCTGAGGAAATCAGTTCCGTATGTGGTAAAAAGAGAGATCAGGAACAATTTACAGACATTATTTTTGAGCTGAGTTCAAAGATGAGTAGGCATTTGCCAGAGAGGCCAGGGAAAGCATTCCAGGCTGAGTGAGCAGAATCAGCAAAAGTGTGAACTCTTGAGAGCAGTTTGGAGGATTGATTGGGAATGACAAGAATTGAAACAGGGAGAAGGTTAGGAGGCAATTGTCCTAGTCTAGGTGTGACAGTGATTTGGTCTGCACTGGGTTGAAGTGTAGGGATGTGTGGTGAGGCCTATTTACCTGCAAATATTTTTAGCATTTTTTAATTGTCAATGTCGTAGAATTGTCTGGTGTCTTGTTATAATTTCCATTTCTTTGATTATTATTAATGGCCATTTGTATTCTTTGTGATTCTTCTCATATCCCATGGCTTTGTTGTTTTTGTTGTTTAGTTGGGGCAGTGTTTGACAGAGACTGCCAGCTATAACCCAATGTCTTCTCTCCTTTTTCAGTTGGGAATAAGTCCACACATTTTATCTGGGCACATTGTCACTGAGATAAAAACAACAAGTTCTAGCATCCTTGGTAGCTGGTGTAGTCCTATGTCTGCTTTCTGGCTAGTGGGTTGTGAGCAATATTGATGTATGCAACATCTGGGCAGTATCCAAAAAGAGAAAGAGGGAAGGATGACTTCTACTCTCCTTTTTTCCTTCTTGCCAGCTGGAATAGGATGTAATGGCAGAAACTGGAGCAGCCGTTGTAGCTCACAAAGTGGAAGATGCGTGTTAAGAATAACAGAACCACAAGCTAGAAGGAGCCTGGTGCTTACCACCACCAAATGGAGCTGCCATGTTAGCCCGTATATGCTCATGGTAAGATTATCATATGAGGGAGGAAATAATTTCTATGTTGTTTAAGTCACTGTTGTTTGATTAACTGGCGTAGACGCTACACCTTTATTCATATATATATATATGGCGTATAAATATCTGTGAGGCTTAGAATTGTTATGTGTATATGTAATTTTATATGTACGTAAAGTGTTTGAATCATTTTTTATTATAAATGTGAAAAAATTTTCTCCATTTTGTCCTTTTCCTTTTACATTTAAAAATTTTTTTAGCAGTTAAGACTGAAAAACTATTTCTTCTGGAAACTATTATAATTTTTCTTCTAAGATGACATTTTTGTCTTGTCTCTTCTTTTCTTATCCTTAAATACATGTATTTCTTAAAGTCCTGTCCTTGAATACCTTCTTATTTTAAAAAAATTCTCTTCCTGAATCTTTATCTACTTACACAATTTTTATATTGTTATTGCTTGGGCATATCTGAGTCTGTGGTATAATTCTCTAGCCTTGATTACTCTTCTGAGCTTTAGACCACTAACTGTTCACTGGCCATCTCTCCAACAGTGTATTGCTGGGACTTTGTGCTTAGTATGTATGTCCAATATCATGTTCATTGTCCTTTCTCCAGATCACATCCTTCTCCTTACACCCTAGTTTTCACTAACAGTACCAACATTCTCTAAGGTGCCCAGACTTAAAACCCTGGAGTCATTTCATTCTCTTCCTTTATTCCTTATACCCAGGAAGTTGTCAAATACTATATATTCTGCCTCTGGATGATTTCTCTACTTCTTTCATAGCCTACTGCAATTCAGGCTCTAAAATGTGTTACATCCTTGACTAGATAAGTGGTTTTTATTTTGTTTTTTGTTTTATTTATTTTTTGTAACAGGTTCAGTTACCTTGGCATCCCATAAGTCTAGCACATTGGATGGCAAATTTTTTCTGTAAATGCCCACATAGTAAATATTTTTGACTAGAGGGCCATATAGTTTCTTTTGTAACTACTCGACTCTGTCCTTACGGCGTGAAAGCAGAAATAAACAATTCTTAAATGAATGGGTATGGTTGTGTTCCAATAAAACTTTGTTTACAAAAAAGGTGGTGGGCTGGGTTGGCCCTGAAGTGATAGTTTGTCATCCCCTGGTCTAGACCAGTTTACAAGAAGACAATTCCTGGACCTCAAATAACTACTAATTTAGACAAATAAGGAGACAAAACATAATGAAGCAAGTAAATAAATGACCAAGTTTATGACTCATTTCATTGCTGTAGTAAATGTTATGAAGCCAGTGAATTGGATGATATGACAGCAAAGGACTAAGAATTCTCTTTAGACTGCATGACAAGGAAAGATTCTCTGAGGAGGTGATATTCGAACTGAAACCTAAATAATGTACAAACTCTGAGGAAGGTATATCCAAACAGAGGCAGAAACAAGTCAAAGGCTTGTACGGTGAAGGAGATTGGTTTATTTAAGGAACTTGTAAGAGAAGAGCTAAAAGAGGTTTCTGGTGTTGGGGGTACCTCATGGAGGCCTTCTTCACAGGCCAAGGTAAAGACTTGGGACTCTACTCTACATCCAATAGAAAATTGCTAGAATGTTTTAAGGAGGGAAGTGAGAAGTTCTGATTACCTTAAAATGGATAACAGACGGGAGAGGCATGTAGGCGGGAGACCAATTAGGAGGGTATTGTAGTAGTAGTAGTTTAGTAGTTTTAAGTGACTGTCATTAATATGGTTGCAGTCAAGCTGAGGGGAAATAGACTCAAAATGCATTTTTTAGGAAGAACTAACATAACTTGGTTCTGTGGTTTAAATGCAGGAAGTGAAGGAAGGAAAAAATTAGAATAACTTCTAAGTTTGGGGCTTGAATAATTGGGCAGTGATTTTTACTGAGCTGGAGAAGAATTGGGGAGATGTTTAGAGAAGTGTGTAGTGGGCACAGGGGAAATCAAGAGACCCCTTCTTATGTTGTGGCAATGCTGCTAAGCTGAGAATAGAGATATAAGGGTTAGGTTTTGCCAGAGGGAGGTGATTGACCTTGACAAGAGTGATTTTAGTAGAGTGGTTAGGACCAAGGTCCAATTATAGTGGATAAAGAAGAGAATGGAAGTAAGGGAGCATAGGCAGCAAGTAATAATACATTTTTTGAGAGCAATTGCTTTAACTATTTGTTATAGTATCTAGCCAGGTACTCTACATGTATGAGATTCTAAATAGTATTTATCAGTTGCTACTAACTGTATAAGTGCTTGAATAACAGAAAATTGTAGCTCACAATGTTTTAAAGAAAAAAGAGGACAATCATAGATATTCCATTCCTGGTAAGAAGCTATAACAAGTCTATGAAAAATTAATGTGTAATCATAAAGACATCACAAAGTACTGGGTAGAAAATATTATGGCCTTTAGGACAGTATTTATATTGCATATGTTTCTTTCTTTGCAATAGTGATATACTATAGTGAAAAAAAAAAACCAGCCCATACCCTGCACTTCATTGAGGCCTTTAACTCATTCCTTTATTCAAAAAATAATATATCAACATCTATTCTAAGTGAAAGATTTTAGTGTCTCTGATAGCCATATTTTCAGGGAAGGCATGGGTTAAGTCTGTATTATGTAAGTCTTAAATTAAGAAGGCATCAACATTTATTAGAGGTGATATCAGAATGTTTCCTCTGGGACTGTGTTATTTTTATGATTAACTATTTGATGATGCAGTTGAAATGGTGTGCAATAGAGTTGTTTGGGAATCACTAACATTTCAGAAGACTAAAACAACATTGAAAATGATGACAAATCACAATACAAATTTTGGAAGGGGCAAGAACAAAATCAGCAAGCCTAGACACTGCCCATACTGATATTGACTGGGAAGGACATGAATCGTTACAGTGTAGTAGATATTAAGGTTACAAAGACAACTAAATGAAGACCTCTGACTTTGAGAAGTTTAAAATCTAGTTCAGTTTGGCTGAAGCATAAGATTTATAAAGGGAAGAGTAAGGGATAATGTTTGAAGGATGAGTTAGGGCCAAATTTGTGGAAGACATTGAAAAAAGCAAGATAAGTTCAAACTTTATTCAGTGGGCAGTTGGGAATCCATGAAGATTTTTGAACAAGAGAATAACAAGATGGTAATTGTTCGTTGGGAAGATTAATCCAGCAGAAGCTAAATCGGAGAGGGAAGACACAAAAGTTGGGAAGTAAATGAGAATGTTAATTCCTTTTAATACCACTGTGTGTTCAAATAAATACTTGGTTACATTATTACTGTCTTCTTTTATAAAAATGAATTTTTTTTTTTTTGCGGTATGTGGGCCTCTCACTGTTGTGGCCTCTCCCGTTGCGGAGCACAGGCTCCGGACGTGCAGGCTCAGCGGCCATGGCTCACAGGCCCAGCCGCTCCGCGGCATGTGAGATCTTCCCGGACCGGGGCACGAACCCGTGTCCCCTGCATCGGCAGGCGGACTCTCAACCACTGCACCACCAGGGAAGCCCCAAAATGAAAATATTTTTTAAAAATATTGCAGGGAGCTATGAAATATATGTTAAAATGAAAATAAATTTTCTTGTACTGTCTCATTTTTTTTGAGCTTCTTTATTGATTAGTACCTTCTAGCCAGCTGCTTAATCTAATGCATCACTGCTCTTTTTCAGCTCTTGCTTTGTGCCAGGCACTGTCCTGTGTGCTTGACAACTTTATCATTGATACTTATCATAACCCTATGAGGAAGGAATTTTCACCTCTTTTCTACTCAGAAGGAAATTTAGGTCTATAATAATTATGTAACCCATCTGCGTTCACACAACTAAGGACTCAAACACAATTCTGTTTCACTCCAGACCCTGTGCATTTGCTCTTAAGCACTTTACCGTTAGATTTCATTTAAGTGGTAATTTGTTCTCCAGCAATTCATATTAAAAATTAGCTTTTTTAGTAGTATGTCACTAACAGCTCTGGGAACACCAAGTCATACAATTTGGCTATTGTTATTTGGTTATTGTAGTTTCTTGTTTTCTTCAAATTTAGTTTCAAAATTAAAATTGATTTTCTTTTTCCTCATCAGATTGTGAAGTTATAGCACACAAGTGAGGCATGACGTGGTGTTTAGAAATGTATCTGAAACAATATCAGTGTCTGCCAATTTATATAAATAGAGCCTGCAAGTCTTTGTGACATTAAACAGTGGTCAGATTACACGGCTGGTTTCTTCAGGAGATTATGGCTGCCTTTTTCTGCAGAGCATGAAGGTTATATTTAGAACTGGTGTTTATTTCACTGTTAGGAATCTTTTTTAAAATATAATTTTGTGCTGTGAAAACCTTTTCTAAGTGGAAGTTAAGGAAAATAATGTATGATGAAAAATGAAAATATTCAGTGAAAATCTGTGAATACAAATAGACTATCCTTTTTTTATAAATCTTTATGTTGTGTGTATGAAAACATTCTTGGAGTTGTTCTGAAAGAAAGAGCATAATGCTAGGTGTTGCAGATGACTTAAAGCTTTCATGCACCTCTTTTCTCCTTGTGGGTATACTTTGAAGCCATGCTTTACATAAGAAATGATAGCCAAATTCATTTCTTAATTCCTAGGCAAGCTAGAACTTTCTCAAAGCAAGGCTTCTCTGATAAGTTAGACACAGAAGCTTCCCACTCCCTACCCGCTGGATTTAGAACACATGGGTCTTTCAGACAGACTCCAAATCCCATTGCTCAATCAGTCTCATGGAGTTAGGGGTACCCACCCATCCACAGGCAGAGACACTGGAACAGGGAGGACCTGTGTAGGCAGCCTTGCATCCACACTTTGATGGCTGCTTCCCATCAGAGGGATTAAAAATCAAGATAAATGTCACGAAATAAGGTCTAAATCTTAGCAGACAATAGAATGAAGGGGAAGAGAGGTTCCCATATGGTTGCCGTTAAGATGCAATAATGGCTTCCCTGGCGGCACAGTGGTTGAGAGTCCGCCTGCCGATGCGGGGGACATGGGTTTGTGCCCCGGTCCGGGAAGATCCTACATGCCGCGGAGTGGCTAGGCCCGTGAGCCATGGCTGCTGAGCCTGCGCGCCGGAACCTGTGCTCTGCAATGGGAGAGGCCACAACAGTGAGAGGCCCGCGTACCGCAAAAAAAAGATGCAGTAACATTCCCCACTTGGAAAGCATAGTGACTGTTATAAGCTCTAATGAATTGCATTATCAGCCCTCCTTTGGTGAGGAGTTAGTAAGAAAATGGATATAATGTTGAAAGAAGGCTCTCTAATACTCCCCTAGGTGGGAAAAAAAGTGCCAAAAGTCCCTTCTCACTATAGGCAGAGCCACTTTGTATTCTTAAGGCCAAAACCTGAGCAAAAGGGAAGAATGGTCCCTGTTACACAACTGTACCCAATGAGAGTTGTCTTAAAAATTAGGCTCAGAATAAAAAAAAACTGTCCGTATTCTTAGATTTTACCTGTTTAAGAGGTAATACACAATATAATTAAGAAAAATAGGAAAAATGTGAGTAAAAAGGGGTAATTATGGCATTTAAGCATTGAAAACACAACAAACTTTCTGCAGAAATGTATAATTAATTTACAGCCAAACATATATGTTAGACACAAATAATTAAATAAATAAAGGAACTAGCCATCAGTATTGCTAATGATAGTAGTTACCATGTATTGGACACGTAGTGCCAAGCCCCCAAGTTAAGGCCTTTACTTGCATTAATCTCAGTTAATCCTGGAGAATCATATGCCATAGCAATTATTAGAATTCTTTTTTACAATGGGAAAAACAGAGGCTTACCAAGGTTAAAAAACTTGGCTAAAGGCACATAGCACACAGTAAATGTAGGAGTGAAGGTTGATGGATGTCAATTTCCACACTAATATCAGCCAGTTTGAGCTACTTAACACATTTATCAGACCTGAACAAAGTTTCAGCAAAAGGTGTAAAGGTGAGAAGTGTCTGTGAAAATTAATTCTGAGGAATCTTTAAAAAGAGAGAAGACAAGCACTCCATTGGTTAACTTCAAATTATTTCCTAAGAAATCTTTTTGGGAGGAAGACTCTCTTGAATTCTCTTTCTGTGCATAAATTTGAGTAAAGTTCACATGTTTGAAAAGTCTAATGTAAAGTTTCAACCACCACAGGTACAATTTTGAGTAATCTGCAGATATTCACAATATTCACAATGATACAAAACAGGATGAAGAAGTGAATGTCAAAGCAGCTATTTCTAGGCTTTCATCCGGAGATAAGCTTCTGGCTGAATTCAATATGCTTGAGCTAATAGTACTCCCAGCAAAACAAATTAAATTTCATTAGGTCTTTTTAGACCTCAGGACAAGTGAAAATTCTGGATGATACTGGTCTCATGCAATGTCATGCTTCATGGCCCAGCACCATAGAAATGCAAAGGATATCTGGACTGTTTTATCAGAGCTTTGGGCATAAAATTTAGATCTGCATGGTTTACAGACAAAGTGCACATTCCAAAGTAGTTACCGATTTATGTATTGGAGCTATACATTTCTTCCAAGTGAATGTAGGTTATATCAACTCTCTGAATGACTGAAGCTTCAAGGCAATCATCATCGCTAGCTCCTAAAATGCTCCTGGCAGAGTCCAAAGTTAGAGCAGCAGATATGACCAACACTCCAGTAATTCTTACCATGTCTGCCCAGTCGAAGCACCATGCTCTTGTTCCAAATATCTGTTGGCAGCAATGTTATTTTATTATGGAATGTTTAAAAGACAACATTGTAGTGATAAAATAGTTGTAGTATTAGTAGCAATAGAAGTTTTAAATGAGTAAAACCACATTATGCCAACTGTGGAAGGCATTGTATAATTTGAAAATAATTTTTAAGCATAACTGACTGTATGTTAAACTACAACATATAGTGTGATTCATTCTTCCATTCCACTCAGTAAATATTAAGTGAGAAAGATACAATAGTAACAGCACAGATAAGGTCCCCATCTATGGAGCATGTAACAAAGGGGAAGACAGACAATAAACTAGTAAAATAAATAAGCACATTAATTAATGATATAATTACAAATTGTGATAAATGATGCAAGATAAAAAAAGGTGATGTGATAGAAAGCAGAGAACTGAGTTCTTGCCACTCTTGACAATGTGATCAGAATCCTCTCTGATGAAGTGACATTTTAGCTTGCTAACAGCCCAAGTACACAAAATAGTGAATTGCAGAGGCTCAAAAGCACATAAGACCTTGTCTTGCTCAGGGAACAGAAAAGAGATCATTGTGGCTGAGAGTGAGTGAAAACATTGGAGATGTAGCAGGAGCTGGATCATACATGGCTTGTAGAACAGTTTAACCTCAGTTTTGATGTTACTGGACAAGATTTCATTCTACATGCATGGGAGCCATCAACAGGTTTTGAAGGAGATTGAGAATTTGATTGATATTTTCAATGTCAGTCTGGCTGCCTAGAGAAGAACAAGGTTGAAATGACACAAAAAGTTACTTCAGGAGTCTAGTCAAGACATCGTGAGGCCTGGACCAGAATAATGGCAAGGATGATGAAAAGAAAAGGATAGATCCTAGGTATGTTTTTAGCAGAGCTGATAGGCTCTTCTGATGATTAGATGGGAGAGGTGAGGGAAAGGGAATGACTCCTGGGGTTTGGGCTTGAGAAACTGGGTGATAATGGGGCCATTCATATGAATGAGGAAGATTCAGAGAGGAATAAAACTTGAGTTCTGTTCTGGACATTTTAGATTGTGATGCTTATTAGATAGTCACATAAAATGTCAAGTAAGCACCTTGATATACAAATCTTGAGCTCAGAGAGCATGTCTGAGCATCACATAAAACACCAGAGAACACCATGCAAAAATACCCCAGATAACTCACTCTTCAGAGATCTCATGAAGCTCACATTCCTCTCTTTATGTTCTGAGACACTAACTTAGGGGAAGAGTCGAGGAAAGAAGACCTTCCAAGGAACTGTGCTAATCCTAGGAAGTCTAAAATTACCTTAGCTTAATTATTATTTAAATTATGATAAATGTAAATGATATTGGATATTTAGTTAATTTTAGTTAAGTTTTCCCTGCTAAAGGGTGGGTGGGGACTTGTGTAGAAGTATATAGATAATCTATAAAAAAAGAAAAAGGGGTTTGTTTTTTCTCTAAATATCCAGATTGTAGTATGAGTTAAATTTGTAACCTCACTCTACACTATAGAAAAATTACTCTGGTTGTGGAAACTTCTTTTCTTTCATAGATCACTTCTCTTGATGAAATATAGTTACCAGGTGGGCACTCATACCATAGGAAAAGGCATTGAGCAGGGTGGAAGGATGAACCTAGAAATGACTACCTCTGGTATGACACTACCTTGCTTTTGGCACTCCATGATGGTTAGAACCACATGATAAATTAATTCTTAATAACCTGCACTACTGATCTTCAGCATATGCCCAGAGTCTAGTTAATGCAGTTTTTCTAGGTTGGCACAAACATTATGGAGCTTCAGATATTTCAGATAAGAATCTAAATGTCATTGTGAAACAGCAAAGTCGTTAGGCTGCTGCATCACAAGCCTATTTCTAATTTATCTGGATTCTAAAACACCATGTCAAAGCAAGTGCTCTTGGGCTGGGAATGTGTAGCCATGCATTTTTTTTTTAACATCCTTTTTATGTGTTGTTGGATTCTGTTTGCTAGTATTTTGTTGAGGATTTTTGCATCTATATTCATCAGTGATATCAGTCTGTACTTTTCTTTTTTTGTAGTATCTTTGTCTGGTTTTGGTATCAGAGTGATGGTGGCCTCATAGAACGAGTTTGGGAGTATTCCTTCCTCTGCAACTTTTTGGAAGAGTTTGAGAAGGATGGGTATTAGCTGTTCTCTAAACGTGTGATAGAATTCACCTGTGAAGCCATCTGGTCCCGGACTTTGTTGGAAGATTTTTAATCACAGTTTCAATTTCATTACTTGTGATCGGTCTGTTCATATTTTCTGTTTCTTCCTGGTTCAGTCTTGGAAGGTTATACCTTTCTAAGAATTTGTCCATTTCTTCCAGATAGTCCATTTTATTGGCATAGAGTTGCTTGTAGTAGTCTCTTAGGATGCTTTGTATTTCTGTGGTGTCTGTTGTAACTTCTCCTTTTTCATTTCTAATTTTATTGATTTGACTCCTCTCCCTGTTTTTTCTTGATGAGTCTCCCTAAAGGTTATCAATATTGTTTATCTTCTCAAAGAACCAGCTTTTAGTTTTTTTTGATCCTTGCTATTGTTTTCTTTGTTTCTATTTCATTTATTTCTGCTCTTGATCTTTATGATTTCTTTCCTTCTGCTAACTTTGCGTTTTGTTTGTTCTTCTTTCTCTAGTCCCTTTAGGTGTAAGGTTAGATTGCTTATTTGAGATTTTTCTTGTTTCTTGAGGTAAGGTTGTATAGCTATAAAATTCCATCTTAGAACTGCTTTTGCTGCATCCATAGGTTTTGGATCGTTGTGTTTTGATTGTCATTGTCTCTAGGTATGTTTTGATTCCCTCTTTGATTTCTTCAGTGATCTCTTGGTTATTTAGTAACGTATTGTTTAGTCTCCATGTGTTTGTGATTTTTACGTTTTTCTCCCTGTAATTGATTTCTAATCTCATGGCATTGTGGTCAGAAAAGATGCTTGATATGATTTCAGTTTTCTTAAATTTACTGAGGCTAGATTTGTGACCCAAGTTCTGATCTATCCTGGAGAATGTTCTGTGCGCACTTGAGAAGAAAGTGTAATCTGCTGTTTTTGATGGAATGTCCTATAAATATCAATTAAATCTATCTGGTCTATTGTGTCATTTAAGCTTGTGTTTCCTTATTTATTTTCATTTGGGTGATCTGTCCATTGGTGTAAGTGAGGTGTTAAAGTCCCCCACTATTATTGTGTTACTGTCGATTTCCTCTTTTATAGCTGTTAGCAGTTGCCTTATGTGTTGAGGTGCTCCTATGTTGGGTGCATATATATTTATAGTTATATCTTCTTCTTGGATTGATCCCTTGATCATTATGTAGTGTCCTTTGTCTCTTGTAACATTCTTTGTTTTAAAGTCTATTTTTTCCATTATGAGTGTTGCTACTCCAGCTTTATTTTGATTTCCATTTGCATGGAATATCTTTTTCCATCCCTTCACTTTCAGTCTGTATGTGTCCGTAGGTCTGAAGTGGGTTTCTTGTAGACAGCATATATATGAATCTTGTTTTTATATCCATTCAGCAAGCCTGTGTCTTTTGGTTGGAGCATTTAATCCATTCACGTTTAATGTAATTATTGATATGTATGTTCCTATTACCATTTTCTTAATTGTTTTGGGTTTGTTTTTGTAGGTCCTTTTCTTGTGTTTCCCACTTAGAGAAGTTCCTTTACAACAAATGCTTTACAAGCATTTGTTGTAAAGCTGGTTTGGTGGTGCTGAATTCTCTTAGCTTTTGCTTGTCTGTAAAGCTTTTGATTTCTCCTTAGAATCTGAATGAGATCCTTGCCAGGTAATATTGGTTGTAGGTTCTTCCCTTTCATCGCTTTAAGTATATCATGCCACCCCCTTCTGGCTTGTAGAGTTTCTCCTGAGAAATCAGCTGTTAACCTTATGGGAATTCCCTTGTATGTTGTTGTTTTTCCCTTGCTGCTTTCAATAATTTTTCTTTGTCTTTAATTTTTGCCAATTTCATTACTGTGTGTCTCGGTGTGTTTCTCCTTGGGTTTATCCTGTATGGGACTCTCTGTGCTTCCTGGACTTGTGTGGCTATTTCCTTTCCCATGTTAAGGAAGTTTTCGACTATAATCTCTTCAAATATTATCTCAGGTCCTTTCTCTCTCTCTTCTCCTTCTGGGACCCCTATAATGCGAATGTTGTTGCATTTAATTTTGTCCCAGAGGTCTCTTAGGCTCTCTTCATTTCTTTTCATTCCTTTTTTCTTTATTCTGTTCTGTGGCAGTGAATTGCACCATTCTGTCTTCCAGGTCACTTATCTGTTCTTCTGCCTCAGTTATTCTCCTATTGATTCCTTCTAGTGTAGTTTTCGTTTCAGTTGTTGTATTGTTCATCTCTGTCTGTTTGTTCCTTAATTCTTCTAGGTCTTTGTTAAACATTTCTTGCATCCTCTCGATCTTTGCCTCCATTCTTTTTCTGAGGTCCTGGATCATCTTCACTATCATTAATCTGAATTTTTCTGGAAGGTTACCTATCTCCACTTCATTTTGTTGTTTTTCTGGGGAGTTATCTTGTTCCTTCATCTGGTACATAGCCCTCTGCCTTTTCATCTTGTCTGTCTTTTCTGTGAATGTGGTTTTTGTTCCACAGGCTGCAGGATTGTAGTTCTTGCTTCTTAGCTGTGCATTTTATAGAGTGTATCCTCTTATTGCTGTTCACTGAGCTCTTACAAGTAACTGCTACTGTACTTAACACACTTAACCTCATTTGGTTCTTACAACAACCGACAACCACATGAAGTGGATAGTGCTATACTCACATTGCAATGCACCGAGGCTGAGATTAAACCCAAATTCAAGCAAGTAATGATGTCAGTATTGGGAGATAAATCCAGGTCTTTCGGACTCCAAAGCCACGTCAAAGACACACTTTAGTGAAGGAAATATTATGAGATCGAATTGGGAATTTATTGAATGGAATAGCAGATAAAGAAGTTTCAGAATATCCTTTGCACTGAGCTTTAATTGAATATGTATTTAATCATTAGGCACATCATATCTTATACTGCTTTGTCAATGAAGCTTTGGCCAAGTGGTCTGGGCAGATGTCTCAACTGCTTTGTTGGAAGTTCAGTCCAACGTATTCACTGGTTTATCTGTACGCAATATAGAAAAATTAGTATAAGGGCAGTCACATTTTGTTGTAAAGAGAGAAAAAGTGCTCACTAAGTTCCTGACTTTGTATGTTCTGTATCCTCTACCACTCCTTCTTTGCCTGATTAGTTCCATTACTTCTTTGTACAAACTTTACTGAGCTCACCCCAGTCCACTATCCCAGGATAGGTGCACCTGGATGTGTTTACCCAATACCAAGTGCATGAATTCTGTCACAGTGCTTATCAAATCATGTTTCCTATTTAGTTTCTAACTTCAGAACAGATAGCAGATTTATTGGCCGCAGGACTTTTCTGGGTCTTACTTGTCTTTAAATCCTCATTGTCTATTCTAGTGTTTGATATATATTGAATATTCAACAGTATTGTAGGAATATATGAATGAATGAGTCAACCAAATCAGTGAGCTTCAGTCTAACTGTCTCATTTCTTATAGAAAGAAGTCAGGCAATTTAATTACTCATTGGGTCAATGATCAGTGTGTAAGTGATACAGGTCTAGTTTAGGAATTTTAAATTCTTTCAATGTTTCTGATTAAGTGATAAACCAAGAAAAAGAAAATTTCCACATCAACAAATGCTTATCATCATGAAAGACACCAAATATACAAAGACAGTTTTTTTTTCTTTAGAATCAGAAAGAATATTGATACAGGCTTCTCTTGGAGAAATCCACATTAAAGTTACTTTATCAGTGAAAAATAACCTACTTTAAATGTGTGCATTGGGTAAGAGTGTTCCATATAAGGCTTTGTCGAAATTTTTTCTAGGTATATATGTACATTTTAAGATGCTGTGCCTGCTACAGTGATTTCTAAATTTTCTGCCACCTGTTGCTACTACATTTTACCTACAGAGAATTTTGCAAGCCTTCAGACCAATTAAAACTCAATAATTGTCGTCTGAAATGTTGCCTGTGATATTATATTTAAACACATTTTTCTTAGGTAACTTCTTGAACTACATTTCTATTTTTTCTTTTACATGACTTTCTTAAGATTGTGTTTGGGGAAAGGATATTTTTCTGCAACTCTGTAACTTTTCAGGTTATCAATCCTACAGCTAACATGAGAGTTCTCACTCCAAAAGGTATAGATTTTTACCTCATTAGAACCAAGAATTAGAACCAAGAATTTTTAAAGTATTGGCTTTCTTAGCAGAGCAGATAAGGAACTTAGGCCAAATGTTTCACAAGCTAAGTCTCTGAGATAAAAGAAGACACAACTATATTGATTTTAAGAGTTTTATTGAGGTATAACTACAAACAATAAATTGAATAGATTTAAAGTGTGCAGTCTGATGTGTTAACACACACATATATGTTTAACATATACATGAGATCCTCACTGCAATCAAATATTAAACATATCCTAATGTCTTTTCTTTCTTGGCTTTTAAACAGTACTGTTTTTACTAACTTTTGTTTTGAATTCTTCTTTCATCCTTCCTGCTCCTTCCTTGAGCCATTTTCAGGGCATTTGTTCATGACATTTTTCTCTACTGGCATTCTAGGTATGTGAGCTTTGATCAAACCTACCTGCTATTCTCACCTCACTGGTTTTAGATTGTCTCAACACATCATTTAACTAAGGATGTTGGCTCATTATTGCTGCATCCCTACTGGGGTGTGATTGTTTTTTTATTTTCGAACTTCCTATTTTATTCCTAGTCTTTTGTTCTTTCAGGGCACGTAATAGGAGTCCAGAAACATCCTGCAATTTTGGTCAGAAATTCAGGAAAATCAATCAAAACTTTAGTCAGAGCTCTGTGAGTTGTGAAGATACAGATAATATGTTGTACTCAAATGACAGAATAGACCAGATGGCTTGGCATCTGAGGCCTTGACAAATCTGTGGTCATCATTACTCTGTTCTTTTTATGGCACCTTCTATTGTCCTTGCTGTTTATAGTGTAGGTTAAATTTGATTTTCTGTCTTAACTGCTCATTCTTTGGCTTACTGTTTTTGCCATATACGGTACTTCCTGGTACCATCTGGCCCCCCTTCCCTAGTAATCAAAATTTGAGAACTACCGTGGGCCAGCTCAAGGCAATGTTTCAAATATATGACATGGTGCCCTTTACTGTGGCACTCAGATCTGGATGTATTGTTCTAAAACATCACAAGATAACATATAGGCCAACAGTATAAGTTTGGGTTGCCAATGTAAAAGAAGGTTTGGCAAATTAACAGTGTATGATTGAAATGAGATATATTTCTGAGGAGAACTGACACAGGCTGAGGAGAGTTAGCTAACACATAGATCTGAAGCCTAGAGAAGGCAACAAGCCTGGAAAAACTACCCAAACTAAGTGTCAAGTACTATGGCATGTGTTCATACAGTTCTTGGGGCCATTATTTTAAAGATTCTATCCAAGAAGAGTAGTCATTCAAATTCAGCTTCTTATATAACTGCTATATGCCTAATGGTTTGTCCTGCATTTTCTCTTCATTGATAGACCAGCACATTTTGGAAACAACTCAGTGTACCAGCCTGGAATTTTCAATAATTATTTGTTGGTAAATCTGTATTTCCATTTCTTCTTAATTATAAATCGTTCATTCAACAAATACTTACTGAGGGTTTACTATGTGCCAGACATTCTACAAAGTCCCAGGAAGCATTTTTGAGTAAAGTAATCATAGACTTTTCTGTGGTGAAGTTTATAGTCTTATGCATAAGAAAATATTATTGTCAAAAAATATTGAGAAAACTAGGTGTGATAGGTCCCAGGTACATAAAATCTGGATGTGACTATATATACTATAATTCTGCTCCCAGTTACCATGTGTGTGTTCTTTTTCCACACCACCAAGCAATTCTCCTACACACAAGCCACTGATAATAATTCATTCATGATAGAATAAAACTGCACATATATACAATGGAATATTACTCAGCCATAAAAAGAAACGAAATTGAGTTATTTGTAGTGAGGTGGATGGACCTAGAATGAAGTAAGAAAGAGAAAAACAAATACCGTATGCTAACACATATATATGGAATCTAAGGGGAAAAAATGACATGAAGAATCTAGGGGTAAGACAGGAATAAAGACACAGACCTACTAGAGAATGGACTTGAGGATATGGGGAGGGGCAAGGGTAAGTTGTGACAAAGCGCGAGAGTGGCATGGACATATATACACTACTAAACGTAAAATAGATAGCTAGTGGGAAGCAGCCGCATAGCACAGGGAGATCAGCTCGGTGGTCCTGTGACCACCTAGAGGGGTGGGATACGGAGGGTGGGGAGGGAGGGATGCAAGAGGGAAGAGATGGGAACATATGTATATATATAACTGATTCACTTTGTTATAAAGCAGAAACTAACACACCATTGTAAAGCAATTATACTCCAATAAAGATGTTATAAAAAATAAAATTTATTAGCATAATCTAAACTTCCCTTTACAACCTGCTTCTGACCAAATTCCTTGCTTTAGTCTGGTCCCTATCTTGTTGTACATTTTAACTATATGAACTCTCTGCTGTTCTATGGAGTTCCCACTCTCTCACGTACTTGCATGGCACTTGGCCTTTCCTCATGATAATCCCTCTGATTTCCTCCTCAACTTTGCTTGCCAGGAAAATTCTTATTCATTCCTAAAGCACAAGCACAAAAGCCCCTCCTTCCATTGTTTCCCTAATCTCCTCAAGCAGAATTAGTTTCTTCTTCATAGTTTTTTATCACTTTTTTAATACCTAACTTATAGGATATATAATATTTTATAACTTTTATTATTACATTTTCATCAGGTAAAATGCACATTCAGTAAAATGAATAGGTCATTGGTGAGGGTTTTTTTTTTGACATTTCTTTTTTTTTTTTTTTTTTACATCTTTATGCCCATTTTATTTCTTTTTCTTCTCTGATTGCTGTGGCTAAAACTTCCAAAACTATGTTGAATAATAGTGGTGAGAGTGGGCAACCTTGTCTTGTTCCTGATCTTAGTGGAAATGGTTTCAGTTTTTCACCATTGAGGATGATGTTGGCTGTCGGTTTGTCATATATGGCCTCTATTATGTTGACGAAAGTTCCCTCTGTGCCTACTTTCTGGAGGGTTTTTATCATAAATGGGTGTTGAATTTTGTCAAAAGCTTTTTCTGCATCTATTGAGATGATCATACGATTTTGTTAGTATGCTGTATCACATTGATTGATTTGGGTATATTGAAGAATCCTTGCATTCCTGGGATAAACCCCATTTGATCATAGTGTATGATCCTTTTAATGTACTGTTGGATTCTGTTTGCTAGTATTTTTGTGAGGATTTTTGCATCTATATTCATCAGTGATAGTGGCCTGTAGTTTTCTTTGTGACATCTTTGTCTGCTTTTGGTATCAGAGTGATGGTGGCCTCATAGAATGAGTTTGGGAGTGATCCTCCCTCTGCTATATTTTGGAAGAGTTTGAGAAGGAAAGGTGTTAGCTCTTCTCTAAATGTTTGCTAGAATTCTCCTGTGAAGCTATCTGGTCCTGGGCTTTTGTTTGTTCGAAGATTTTTAATCACAGTTTCAATTTCATTGCTTGTGATTGGTCTATTCATATTTTCTATCTCTTCCTGGTTCAGTCTCGGAAGGTTGTGCATTTCTAAGAATTTGTCCATTTCTTCCAGGTTGTCCATTTTATTGGCATACAATTGCTTGTAGTAGTAATCTCTCATGATCCTTTGTATTTCTGCAGTGTCAATTGTTACTTCCCCTTTTTCATTTCTAATTCTATTCATTTGAGTCTTTCCCTTTTTTTCTTGATAAGTCTGGCTAATGGTTTATCAATTTTGTGTATCTTCTCAAATAACCAGCTTTTAGTTTTATTGATCTTTGCTATTGTTTCCTTCATTTCTTTTTCATTTATTTGTGTTCTGATCTTTATGATTTCTTTCCTTCTGCTAACTTTGGGGTTTTTTTGTTCTTCTTTCTCTAATTGCTTTAGGTGTAAGGTTAGGTTGTTTATTTGAGATGTTTCTTGTTTCTTAAGGTAGGATTGTATTGCTGTAAACTTCCCTCTTAGAACCGCTTTTGCTGCATCCCATAGGTTTTGGTTCGTCATGTTTTCAGTGTCATTTGTTTCTAGGTATTTTTTGATTTCCTCTTTGAGTTCTTCAGTGATCTCTTGGTTATTAAGTAGTGTGTTGTTTAGCCTCCATGTGTTTGTCTTTCTTACAGATTTTTTCCTGTAATTGATATCTAGTCTCATAACATTGTGGTCAGAAAAGGTACTTGATACGATTTCAGTTTTCTAAATTTACCAAGGCTTGATTTGTAACCCAAGATATGATATATCCTAGAGAATGTTCCATGAGCACTTGAGAAGAATGTATATTCTGTTGTTTTTGGATGGAATGTCCCATAAATATCAATTAAGTCCATCTTGTTTAGTGTATCATTTAAAGCTTGTGTTTCCTTGTTTGTTTTCATTTTGGATGATCTGTCCATTGTTGAAAGTGGGGTGTTAAAGTCCCCTACTATGATTGTGTTACTGTCGATTTCCCCTTTTATGGCTGTTAGTATTTGCCTTATGTATTGAGGTGCTCCTATGTTGGGTGCATAAATATTTGCAATTGTTATATCTTCTTCTTAGATTGATCCCTTGATCATTATCTAGTGTCCTTCTTTGTCTCCTAATAAGTCTAATTGTCTTTGTTTTAAAGTCTATTTTGTGTGATATGAGGATTGCTATTCCAGCTTTCTGTTGACTTCCATTTGCATGGAATATCTTTTTCCATCCCCTCACTTTCAATCTGTATGTGTCCCTAGGTCTGAAGTGGGTCTCTTGTAGACAGCATATATACAGGTCTTCTTTGTATATCCATTCAGCCAATCTGTGTCTTTTGTTGGAGCATTTAGTCCATTTACATTTAAGGTAATTATTGATATATATGTTCTTATTAACATTTTCTTAATTTTTTGGGGTTTATTATTGTAGGTCTTTTCCTTCTCTTGTGTTTCCTGCCTAGAGAAGTTCCTTTAGCATTGGTTATAAAGCTGGTTTGGTGGTGCTGAATTGTCTTAGCTTTTGCTTGTCTGTAGAGATTTTAATTTCTCCATGAAATCTGAATGAGATCCTTGCTGGGTAGAGTAATCTTGGTTGTAGGTTTTTCTCTTTCATCACTTTAACTATGTCCTGCCACTCCCTTCTGGTTTACAGATTTTCTGCTGAAAGATCAGCTGTTAACCTTATGGGAATTCCCTTGTGTGTTATTTGTTGTTTTTCCCTTACCGCTTTTAGTATTTATTGTTTGTATTTAATTTTTGATTTTTTGATTAATATTTGTCTTGGTGTGTTTCTCCTTGGATTTATCCTGTATGCGACTCTCTGTGACTCATGGACTTGATTAACTGTTTCCTTTCCCATATTAGGGCAGTTTTCAACTATAATCTCTTCAGGTATTTTCTCAGTCCCTTTCTTTTTCTCTTCTTCTTCTGGGACCCCTATAATTAAAATGTTTGTGCCTTTAATGTTGTCCCAGAGGTCTCTGAGACTGTCCTCAGTTCTTTTCATTCTTTTTTCTTTATTCTGCTCTGCAATAGTTATTTCCACTATTTTATCTTTCAGGTCACTTATCCGTTCTTCTGCCTCAGTTATTCTGCTATTGATCTCTTCTAGAGAATTTTTCATTTCATTTATTGTGTTGTTCATCACTGTTTGTTTGCTCTTTAGTTCTTCTAGGTCCTTGTTAAACGTTTTTTGTATTTTCTCCATTCTATTTCCAAGATTTTGGATCATATTTGCTATCATTACTCTGAATTCTTTTTCCGGTAGACTGCCTATTTCCTCTTCATTTGTTAGGTCTGGTGTGTTTTTGCCTTGCTCCTTCATCTTCTGTGTGTTTTTCTGTCTTCTCATTTTGCTTATCTTACTGTGTTTCGGGTCTCCTTTTTGCAGGCTGCAGGTTCGTAGTTCCCGTTGTTTTTGGTGTCTGTCCCCAGTGGCTAAAGTTGGTTCAGTGGGTTGTGTACGCTTCCTGGTGGAGGGGACTAGTGCCTGTGTTCTGGTGGATGAGGCTGGATCTTGTCTTTCTGGTGGGCAGGTCCACATCTGGTTCTGTGTTTTGGGGTGTCTGTGCCCTTATTATGATTTTAGGCAGCCTCTGTGCTAATGGCTGGGGTTTTGTTCCTGTCTTGCTAGTTGTTTGGCATAGGGTGTCCAGTAGTGTAGCTTGCTGGTTTTTGAGTGGAGCTGGGTCTTGGCGTTGAGATGGAGATCTCTGGAGATTTTCGCTGTTTGATATTACATGGAGCTGGGAGGTCTCTTGTGGACCAGTGTCCTGAACTCGGCTCTCCCACCTCCGTGGTACAGCCCTGATGCCTGGCTGGAGCACCAAGAGGCTGTCCTCCACATGGCTCAGAATAAAAGGGAGGAAAAAAAGAAAGAAAGAAGATAAAATAAAATAAAATCAAACTATTAAAATAATTATTAAGAAAAAAATATTTTTCAGTAATAAAAAAAGAAAAAAATGGACAGACAGAACCCTAGGACAAATGGTAAAAGCAAAGCTATACAGAGAAAATCACACACGGAAGCATACACATACACACTCACAAAAAGAGAAAAAGGAAAAAAAAAAAAAAAAAAAAAAAAATATATATATATATATATATATATATATATATATATATCGTTGCTCCTGAAGTCCACCTCCTCAATTTGGGATGATTCGTTGTCTGTTCAGGTATTCCACTTCCACAGATGCAGGGTACATCAAGTTGATCGTGGAGATTTAATCTGCTGCTCCTGAGGCTGCTGGGAGAGATTTCCCTTTCTTTGTTCGCACAGCTCCCGGGGTTCAGCTTTGGATTTGGACCCGCCTCTGCGTGTAGGTCACCTGAGGGCATCTGTTCCGGCTCAGACAGGACGGGGTTAAAGGAGCAGCTGATTCGGGGGTCTGGCTCACTCAGGCCGGGGAGAGGGAGGGGTACCGATACGGGGCGAGCCTGGGGGGCAGAGGCCAGCGTGAAGTTGCACCCGCCTGAGGCACAACTCCCCGGGGTGGCGGGGGGGGGGAAGGTATGGATAGTGACCTGTGCTTGCACACGGGCTTCTTGGTGGCGGCGGCAGCAGCCTTAGCGTCTCATGCCCGCCTCTGGGGTCCGCGCTGATAGCCGCAGCTCGCGCCCATTTTTGGAGCTCGTTTAAGCAGCGCTCTTAATCCCCTCTCCTCGTGCACCATGAAACAAAGAGGCAAGAAAAAGTCTCTTCCTTCTTCGGCATCTCCAGACTTTTTCCTGGACTCCCTCCTGGCTAGCTGTGGCGCACTAGCCCCCTTTAGGCTGTGTTCACGCAGCCAACTCCAGTCCTCTCCCTGGAATCCGACCTCCGCAGCCTGAGCCTCAGCTCCCAGCCCCTGCCCGCCCTGGCAGGTGAGCAAACAAGCCTCTCTGGTGAGTGCTGGTCGGCACTGATCCTCTGTGCGGCAGTCTCTCTGCTTTGCCCTCCACACCTCTGTTGCTGCGCTCTCCTCCGTGGCTCGGAATCTCCCCACTCCGCCACCCGCAGTCTCCTCCTGCAAAGGGGCTTCCTAATGTGTGGAGACCTGTCCTCCTTCACAGCTCCCTCCCAGAGGTCCAAGTCCGGTCCCTGTTCTTTTGTCTCTGTTTTTTAGTTTTTCTTTTGCCCTATCCAGGTACATGGGGAGTTTCTTGCATTTGGGGAAGTCTGAGGTCTTCTGCCAGCGTTCAGTGGGTGTTCTGTAGGAGTTGTTCCACATGTAGATGTATTTCTGATGTATTTGTGGGGAGGAAGGTGATCTCCACGTCTTACCCTTCCGCCATCTTGAAGCTCTCTATCTGGTATTGTTTCCTGAAAATACTTTTTCTCCTATAGCATAGCCTAGGTGACTGTCAAAAATCAGTTAACTATTTATTTTGGTGATTATTTCTGCTTTCTCTGTTTTGTTTCATTGATCTATTTGTGTATATTTGCACCAAAACCACACTATCTTGATTACTGAAGTTTTATACTCAATCTTGAAATCAGGTCGAGTCATCCAACTTTTCCAAGATTGTTTTAACTCATTTGCATAGTGTATTAGTTTTCTATTCCTCTGTGACAGATTACCACATACTTAGTAACTTAAATAATGCCATTTATTATCTCATAGTTTCTGTGAGTCAGGAATCCAGGCATGGCTTATCTAGGTGCTCTGCTCAGGCTCTCACAAGGCTGCAGTCAAGATGTCAGCACAGGCTCAGTATAATCCTAGGTTTGGGATCCTCTTTCAACATCACATAGTTATTATCAGAATGCATTTACTTGCAGCTGTAGAAATTATGGTGTCTTGCTTCTTCAACACCAGCAGAAAAATCTCTCAACTCAGGGAAGGCCTAAGCCCTCTTTAGTTAGTTTAGTTGCATGACATTTTCTTCTCTTTTTCCTGCCTCAGGACCTTGGCACATCCTCTTCTCTTTGCCTATAGTAATCTCCGTACAGGTAATATCCATTCTTCCATCTATCAGGTGTATATTTAGTAAATAAAAGTAAATAGCAAGTAACTTGTGGGGATATAAGCTTAAATTTAACTTTCTTGACTTCACATTCTAAACTATGTCCCTATGGTATTGTAATTTTTGAGACAACCTGGTATTTGTCTATATATTAATTATAATTTACAATTATTTATTCATTGTGTCTGTTTGTTGTGGCTGTCTATCTGAATGAATTGTGTCTATTTTGTTAACCGTTATATTTGCAGTTCCTAGCACAGTGTGTGGTAAGAGTGGATGCTAATAAAATAATTATAAAGGAGTCAATGAATAAATTCATAATTACACTTAGAAAAATTATTTCCTAATTAAAGAATCATATTAAAGAATTAAAGAAATTACAGGATTTCTTCATATGGATGGTAGAAATAAAGATTGTAAGACTTCATTCTAAATCCTGTCTATGTTTTACTGGTAATTTGCCATCCTATTCCTAGAGTTAGAAAGAAGATGATGCTGTTTCTCTAAACTGGGCATTTCTCTCTAATGCACATATTGTATTCTGAGCAGCACAGACCTGTAGGCAGAAAGACAGCAATGGAAATGAAAATCTTATCTCTTGAATAATGGGCTCAGATGTTTTTTTGGAACAACAAATCCACTTGATTGATAGTCACACCTCATCTATAATGATCTATCCAATGTTAGACAATCTTTCTGCAGATTGGTACAGAACGTTGGACATGTTTTTAGACTCGTAGTTTGTCATTCAGTTCAGAGAGGTAGACTGTGTAGAGGGCTGTCAGAAATTATTCTTGGTAACATTTTTTAAAGTCACATATTATTAGGTTTTGAAATAATGAAATTACTTTTATTTTAGTCTTGAATTTTTTGCAGAAACTGATTTTTTTGCATACAGATCATTTTTTTTCTGTAATAATGAATTCTTCATTGCCTTTCCACTGCCCTCCAGGGTCACCTGTTTCCTTCTTACCACCTCCACTAAATATTTAGTTATACCTCAGAATACAGGAATGAAAAAACATGACTTTTACTAACAAAAGATTTTTAACCTTTTTTTCTGCAAAAGTCTACTATTTTCCATAAAAGAGCAACCTTCCATTTAACAACTCAGAATTATCTTGGAAAATTCAATAACGGATCTTCACCATATTCTGCTAATGCACTTCATTGTAATTGCAAAGCCCTATAGGATCTGATGAGTTTTGAGATATAAATGTTACATTTTATAACCTTTGATTTTTTTTTTATACTCCTAGCGAGGCTGTCCCCCTACTCTCAACAGTCTCTCTCTACAGAACTGGATTAGGGCATAGAGTACTCCATGTTCTTGGTAAGATCAGTTTTATCACCATCAGGTAAGCTTGCTGACTTACCATTACAAACAGCTTGAGAACTAACTGTCCCAAGATAGAAGCTAAAATAGGACCTTCCCTCTAAGAGAATTACTTCATGATGCCTCCCATTTCTGGTTATTCTAGTCAACAGACTTAAGAAGTCCAATGCTCATAGGCATCTCTCGTTACTCAGAATCTTTTTACCACCTGGCTCTGCATATTCCATAAATGGATCCTTGGTTTTGCTCTAATTGAAAGCTAGTTTCCTTTACAGCCTTCTCAGGTCATGACATTCTACAGATTACTAGAGGTGTGTTAAATCCACCTTTCCTCATTTCTCCTGTTCCTTCATCCTCTATAAAAAACCCAGGTTTGATTCTCATGTTATTACACCTCCTTTTCCCAGTCGTCTTCATTCCTAATGGCTCTTTATCCTCATTTATTGATGATAATAGCAAATGTCTCAAGATCGTTTTCTTCACCATTATTCCCATTCTCAACCTGAGTAATTTCAATTTCATGTCCATCATCTATATAATAAATTCAGTACTCTGACTTATTAATTTCTTGACCTGTTCACTTCTATGATTTTTTCCCTCCACTTACCACAGTAAAATAATCTAATGAATTACAGGTCTTATTGTATGCAATAGCTACAACCTATCTAAAATCTTAACTTCAAGTATCCCTGTCTTGGACAACTAACTTCATCTTTCCATCTTTTTCTAGCACCTCAATTCTGACTGCTCTTTGGACTCACTACTCCAATATATTCTCATTAGCTTTTCACTGTCACCCATGTTATATCCTCATTTCCTTTCTTTTACAGAATTAGATTTCATGATTCACTATTATAATCACTCTTTTGCATATATCCGTAATTCTTTTTTAAATTTCTCCTTTCCTCTTGACAAAACTCCAAAGCTTGTTAAAGTCTAAACTCTCGGCCTATTTCAGATACACATCAGAGCAGTATAGCTGGAGAAAACACAGCCAAGCTGACTTGTCTCACTTCAGGTTCTAAATCACAGAATTCATGTTCAACCCCCAATGCTGTCTAATACTTCTATGACATTTTCGTAAACAATTTACATGCCCATTTTCTAAGGATACTATTTCATATCTTGTCTACTCTCTTTCAGTCTTTTATTCCTCCTGCCTCTCTACTCTTAGATGATGACCTATCTTATTAAATCAACAAAATAATTAAAGTAATCATCAAAGAACCTCTACATCTTCCTGAAAGTGACCTGTATGTATAATACACTGTATATACTTCTTTTTCTTACATTATAATGAATGTACTCTCTTCACCCAGCCTTCCCTGCCACAACCCCCAGTCCAAAGTCACTCTGTGTACCGGATTCTGTCCCTCATCACCTACTTAAGACTTTTATACTTCAATTATCCTCCCACTCATTAAGTCATCAGTGTTTCTCACTATACCGGATCATTTCCATCACAATGGAAACATAGTATATATCTCCCATTTTAAAACAACTATAACAAGTGCAAATCCTGAAACTTTATCTTCTTCCCACAGTCTTCTCCTTTCTGTGTTTCTCTTTGTACTAGTACTCCTAGACAGAGCTGTGTATATTCACTCTCTCCAATTCCTTACTTTCTAATCTGTATTGAATCATTCCAAACAGGCTCTGTTTTCCATTACTCCACTGAAACCATTCTTATCAAGGTTACTGGTGATACACTTGTTGCCAGATTCGAAGGGCAAATCTTAGTTTGCATCTCACTTGATCTGTCTGTAGCATTTGAAACTTCTGATTTCATCTTTCTTCTTTAAACATTTCTTCACACCACATTCTCCAGATTTTTTTTAACACAATGACCACTCCTCCCAGTGTCTTGCTGGAACCTTCTCACCTTTACAGTTCTTAAGTTTTAGAGTGGTCTCTATCTTAGGCCTGGAACCTATTCTCTTCTGTCTAACCATTCATTCTCTAAGAGACCCTATCCATTGATTATGGCTTTAAGTTTTACATCTATGTGCTGTGGGCTTCCAATGTATATCTCCAGTTTTTAACCCCTCTCTTGACTGTTAAAACCAAATTCCTTCTTACCATCTCTACTTAGATAGCTAATAGGCATCTAAATTTGAGATATCCAAAACTGGGTTGTTAACTCTCCTTCTGAATCTCCTCCTTCCTGAATCTTCATTATTGTAAATCCAGTTTTTTCAGACCCAAAATGTGAAGTTATCTGGACTCCACACTTTCTCTTACATCCTTGTATAACCTATTAGGCAATTTGGTGAGCTCTGTTTTTAAACTATACACTTTGTCCACTGTTTATTAATTGCCAGGAGTTTTGGAAAGAAAGCAAACTAACAAAAACATAAGCATGACATTTAAACTCTATGCTACGTGTAAGTGTGATTTCCAAATTTGCATTGTCTCTTAAGTGTGAAATTAAGCCAAATGAGTCAAATTTGGTATAAACTCTAGTGTTATGGTAAGTGAAACTAAATACAAAAGATAGTAAAATAAAATTTGCTGTCATTGTGAATATTTTTCCAAAATCTGTCACCCTATGGTCTAATTGTTATTTCTAGTCAGTTGGTAAAATAGAAACAAAGTCCAGAACTAAAAACATTGTTATCAGTTCTATTTACTTCCTGTAATCTTCAAAGACTTATTAGAACTCCTTAGTAACCCAGATGCTCTCATCACATTTTATATCAAATGTCTGGCTGGGGTCTTAACCTGCTAAGGGAAATTGTGGGAAAGCAGTATTATAGGAAATGGTGTATAATAGATTTATGAGTTCATGAAAGTACTTCTGTCACAGAGAAACTGCATAATTGCAATGTTCTACTGGGATGAATCTTAATGCCTCAGATAAATTGTCTTTTTATTTATGGCAAAGTCTATTGTCAAAGTAACAACTATATAGAACCGTAATATCCATATGGTGTGACCAAATCTTCCACTTATAGTAAAGTGTTTTCTATCCAGCCCGATAGTAAGTAATCAACGGTCTCATACACGAAGTTTCTGTTTCAGTTGATTGCTCAACAATTGACTTTCACTCAGGGTGACTTTGTTTCCTAGAGCATTGAATTCAGTTCAGTTCAAAGGCTCAGCTTGAATAAATGATAATTCTTACTGGGAAAATTCTAGATATTAATGTGGTACAGAGACCTTGGAAATTAATCCCTGAAAACTGAGCCCTTAAATGTGTATTCAATTAAAATGATCACAAAAATTCCATCTATACCCCAGAATTGATTTCACTGGACTCAGTTCCTTGAGAAAATGTTTCTTTTGTCTACAAGCCAAGTATTTGGTTTAACTGTACTTTTCTATTTTCACCATTTACTACTCTATCCACTTCTTGAAAGGTTAATAGGTGCAAAGAGCAATTCTCCCTTCTCAAAGTTGAAAAGTTTTACAGTAGCCATACAGGGAAGTCTTCATGGAATTCTTTGGCTCCTACTAACACATGACTATAAGTTTTTCTCTTTTGTGGACAAATTAATCAATTAGAAGATTGAAAGTAAAATAAAAAGGTCAATTAATCAATGATTCTGAGTCATCACTGATATGAGAGATCTGGATTTGCTTTCACATCCATTATTTTCTATTCCTTGGAACATACATTCATTGAAATTTTTGTAGCATACTAAAAGAGTTAAGAGAAAATGCTTAAAAATTTTTTATGATCTGCTAAGATATATACCACTTTATAATCCATTAACAAACAAGACAAGTTAAAAGTTAAATTTAAATTTTTTAAGCACATCATTGTACAGACTGTTGTTGCTTAGTTTAGGTAAGAACACTTAGGTCTAAGGTGGACTTTGACTGACTTCATTCCATATATTAATCAATAAACAACTGTAGATGTGGAATACTGGAAAGAAGGTAGATATCTGAATCACTGATATAAACACATGCAACTTTATTGTTAGTTGCTTGAATGATCACCAGGCCCAGAGTTGCCCACAGTTTGGCAGTTAGGTTATGCTAGCATCTGTAAATGGACAGCTCTAATCATGTGTGATTTAGTGGCATCCCCAGTCATTCATGTCATTTCAAATAGTTGAGTATGAAGGAAACTTAAAGATCAGAAATTACTATAAAGCGATGTAAAATAACCTCTGATTTCTATTAGTTACAAAGGTATAGATACCATTAATACTGCTCTGTGCTGTTACCTACCTTCTTAGTTGAAGTAAATGCTAAATTTCAGTAGAGATTTATGAAAATAAAAATGTTAGCCTTTTCCATATCAGAATATATACCTTCCTGAATTCTGTTCATGAGCCTCAGTTTAAGAACCCCTGATTTATGGAGTTTGAGAAATCAACTCAAAGATAACCTGGGGGGCTTCCCTGGTGGCGCAGTGGTTGAGAGTCCGCCTGCCGATGCAGGGGACACGGGTTCGTGCCCCGGTCTGGGAAGATCCCACATGCCGCGGAGCGGCTGGGCCCGTGAGCCATGGCCGCTGAGCCTGCGCGTCCGGAGCCTGTCCTCCGCAACGGGAGAGGCCACAACAGTGAGAGGCCCGCGTAACGCATAAAAAAAAAAAAAAAAAAAAAAAAGATAACCTGGGAAAGTGCTATGTTTCAGGAGGAATACAGTCACCAGTGTTTATTAGGAGGCTGCTGAAGAAATAATAATGTCGTAGGTAACACAGTGAACAGAACAGAGGGTTAGGAAACAATGTCTTTACCCTTGAGGAGCTAACAATTAAATAGAGATGTAGCACATGCTGACATTGCATAACATTTGTAAATGATTTAGGTCCATTTTAAATTGTGGGGGTGGGGGATTTCCAAAGGTTGTGCAATGTCTAAGCTTAAATAGAAGAAATGGTCAGTTGCCACTGTCCTGTAAGCAGTAGAACTTGTTAATGACATGGCATTAATGTAGTCATTTTTCAGGTCTCCTAAGAGCTATACTGATGCTTAGTGAAGTCTTCAACTGGGATTCAAAATATAAGGCATATCCTTGGTAAAGCAATTTCAGTAACTCCGAGGTAATTGATATTTCTTCAAAGTAGCAGTGCATAGGAATGTCATTCATATTTAAAGATATAAACAGATTTACTTCCTATGTGTTTGATTATAACTAGAACAAATTTAATGCACATTTGTACAACTCTTCCAAGTAGGCTGCTTTTTGGTTAATGTACTTAGCTAGATCTAGGAAAGCCTTTGGCTATGTGTAATGCTGTCTCAGCCTTTACTACCCAGTGAATATGGCATTTTGAGCTATCTAACAGATTTCTATTGGCAAAGCTGTATTCATTTTCACACAACACCAGTGACACAACAACTTTCCTCCTTTATTCCCCCACCAAAAAAACTATTGTCATAAAAAAGTTCAGCACATTTTCCAGAGATGTCCAATTTTCAATCAGGTTGTAGCTCAGCCAAAGCCTTGGGGAATGTGACTCAAAGATAGAGTGTGACAGAAATCGATGAGAAACAGCAGCAGAACAGTGCAATTCTGTAATAAAATAAAGTAATTTATTATTGGTACTGACTTCAGAATCACCAGCAAACCTTCATCAGGCACCTACTATGTGCCTGCCACTGTGCCTGCCATCACATGTTTGGTCACTAAACTTCCAAGGCTGGACATGCACAGCAATGCCAGCCTGTGGCCTCTGGGGGACAGTTCAGGAAAAAGGGCCTTAAAGCCTATTCAGAATCAGAGCATTGTTTGAGAAATGTTAAACCAGAAAGAATAAATTAAAGCAGTTGGTTCTGCAACTAAACATGGGAGTACAGCAAATTGGAGGTCAGAAAGCCAAACCCAGTTTATGTAGAGAGAAGCTGGGAAGGCAGAACTGCAGACTTTATTTATTCTTTATTCATTACTTTTGCAATGTATGTTTTCTGGCCAGAGACTGGACTTCTAACTGAGCTGGAAATGAATTACTGTTTCTGGAGCCTGTGGGCCTGTGACCTGTGGGCCTGTGTTCATTTGCATGTGGTGTTCTGCTTGGATGCTTTAGATTTTGTGAGGTTGGAAAGAGATTTGTTTTGGTTCAGGAACATCGGCCAGCAAAACCAACAGAGAGAATGAAAAGGCTATCATTACAGACACTGTTTCATTCTTGAGTTGGTTTAGGGGACTCAGTAGGGAGATGAATTAGCATCATAAACATGAGCTGTGTTCATAAATGACTATGGGAACAAGCATTAGTACTTTGAAGTTTCAGGACAAGTGCTTGAGGAGAGAGCCATCGGCTCCTCCCCCTCCCTGCGTTGCACATCACCCTGTAAGGAAGCTTTGCTGCCATGGTGTCGTGTCTGGAGGAGAAGCAAGAATAGTTTCTGTTGGGTGTATAGGAAAGTGCTACAGAAGAGCCAGACATGACTCTGGAACTAGCCAGCCATCACTATTGTCAAGATTACCAAAGCAGAAAAGCACTAATAATAATGTTCTTGTTCACATTAGTAAGTGTTCAGGTCCTAAGGATACAGAAGCTTGTAAATAAAACCAAAATAGCTATTTATGTAATTTGTTGTGGTTCAAGCAATACTGCTTTGAAATTACTCTAAATAAGACATAAAAGGAGGCCCATGTTCTCTAGTACTATTATAGACTACCTGTCAGGTTTGGCATCCTAATGTGAAACGAAAGAAGGGGTAAGACAGAGGCCCTGATGGCACAGACCCCAAGAAATACTGTGCTTGGTGGAGGAGGCAGAAGGGCTAAGACATCCTGAGGCCGGTTCTGATAAGTGATAGCTCCTGGCGTAGCCTCACAGCTACTGTGGAAGTAGGACATAGATAGGACACCTTCTCTGGACTCTGAGATATTCCTGGTGTAAGAGGATGTAACACTTGCAGGGGGCTGGACAGCCTGTTGCTGTGCTGGTCAAGCCAGCCAAACTAGCTGGCCAAATTTGAAATTTATGTCAACTTATGATATGCTCTGTAGCAACTGGTGACACTTGGATTACACATATGATGTATCTCAGTGGAAGTTTAAACAACACCTAATCAAAAGTCAAATAAAAAATTCTTTTTTTATGTTTTAATTTAATTTAACATCTTAATTGGAGTATAATTGCTTTACAATGGTGTTTTAGTTTCTGCTTTATAACAAAGTGAATCAGCTATACATATACATATATCCCCATATCTCTTTCCTCTTGTGTCTCCCTCCCTCCCACCCTCCCTATCCCACCCCTCTAGGTGGACACAAAGCACTGAGCTGATCTCCCTGTGCTATGTGGCTGCTTCCCACTAGCTATCGGTTTTACATTTGGTAGTGTATATATGTCCATGCCACTCTCTCACTTTGTCCCAGCTTACACTTCCCCCTCACCGTGTCCTCAAGTCCTTTCTCTATAAAAAATTCTATAAACCATCAAAATTGCATGGTTCAGGATTGTAGCTTGTTGATGGCTCAATTTGATTCAAAGATAAAAGTTAAAATGCCTAGAATTAATGGACTTCTTTTCCTTTAGGCAAGTTTCCATGAAACAATTACAGATCATCTAAGCTGACAATTTAGGTCATACACATTTGCTTTGGCAAACAATTGATTTATTGAAGTTTGGAATGAAATATTATGAAAATAAGATGCCCTAATCAGGATACGTGCCTGAGTAGAGGGCCATCTCACATATGGTACAAGATAAGACAAGGCTGTGTTTATGAGCAGGGCCAATATTTCCTCAAAACATAACTCTGAAGCTGCTCGAATCCTGGGCTATGTGTCAATCAAAACCTCAAAGTTTGGGGCTCTATGGTGTTACATGAACATTTTAGCCTTGAAATGTCAAAAGCATTTCCAACATCCAGTGCAATCATTAAAAATTCTTAACGTCATACCCAAGAGTTGCAAAATGTTAAGCAGAGAAACAGTCTAAGAGGAACAGGTTTCAAAATATATCTCCAAGTATCTAAATGATTTTACCTACTCTCTAGGACTCATAAATACATACCAGTTAAATGTTAGAGGATAGCTGCCAAAAATGATCATTTGAGTTTTAAAATTATTCTTTCTGACAGTGATTAGCTGGCAGAGCATTTTTTATTGAAACTACTTTTATATTTGACAATAAAAGTATACCATCACCATGTTTTTTCCCCCCTGTTTTTTAGAAAGAGATGACAGAAAATGATAATTTTCCACCTAGTCAAGAGTATCCAATCCAAGCATGACAACGCTAGCACGTTATGATACAATGATATAATTGCACAGGTTTATCAGTGTTGGAAGAGTTTATTGAGAGAATGTGACTGCCCGTTGACCTAAAATCTGGACCCAGGGAATCAGGGGCTCCTCACCCCTGCCCCTGTCCTTGGAATGTGCCCTCCACTTGCCTTACACGTGTTAGAAGCTGCCCAAGGACACAGCCTTGAGACAGTGATGTGGTGTTGAGACCATCTGGATTGTATAAGTGACTGAACCCACTTAAGACCTCTATATAAACTTTAAGATTCTGGTGGGTGGGTGAGGAGATCTACTCATCTTGCTGCAGCCTGAGACAAGCCTTGTAAGTAAATTCCCTTATTGAAATTGCCACCTACCAATCTGGAGTAGTCTGCTTCTTTCTTTGGTCTCCCCTTACCCTGTCTGTACAGGGGTCAGTTTTCAACCCAACAAACAAAAGCTGGAGGGACATATACCTTTTATAGGTGACAAGTGGCTCTGTGGGTAAGTTTGATAGAAATCAGAGTGCCCATTCTTCCTTTACCTACATCAAGCCTTATCTTTAACTTTTAGCTGGAGAAATAAATAGATTTAAAACTCAAATATGATTTTTAAGACATGAGTAAGTAGTCATTAATATTAAAAAAAGAGAAACCTTTTCTCTTTCAGACATTATCCAGATGTATTTCAGACATGTTCCAGATGAGGAATCTTAGTAATTGGAGGGACAGTGTGGTGGATTTACTAAATCTGAAAGAAGCCAAACAGAATTTTCATGGAATTTTCATGTGGCTTGGCACCAGCTAAAATGCAGTAGCTGTTTCAGAAGTTTGAACTGAAACTAGCAAGCTGGTATCATCTCATCTATGCAGTGACATATTCAAGTCAGTTCCTGAAACACAGTAGCCTGCAGTTTCTAGACCAAGTCACCTTATTTGCACTAAAAATAATAAACGTCTCCTCCACTTTTCCCATCCTTTGAAAGTGTATTGAGAAGCTTAATAATACCACTTGGGTTCTTAGCAAAGTCATCTAAGGGTGGAGAGTTTCTCACCAGCAGACATTTCTGTTCATATTCCCTTCTTGAGTTGTAGCATAACATAAGGTTGGTCCAGATCCCACTGTTATAGTTTATTTTGGCTTTAGAACATATATAGCTGTTCATATGGGTATTAAATGTTGAGAAATGTTAAGACAATATTATTTAAGTATATTAAGTATGCCACTTTCCAGAAGAGAAAAAAAAATTGCTCTGTTAAGGATTAACCACAATTTTCCCAATGGGTATGCTGTTTAAAAGAAAAAAAAGAAGTAAGTAACTTTGGGAACTAAATAAGTGAAATTGAAGTTTTTAATAGGTCAACATATTAAATATTTTATATATTTAACCTAATATATCTTTTTCTTAAATGGAGAAATTCAACATTTTAAAGAAGATATTTCCCTCAAGATAATTCAAAATTTAATGCTTTTTGACCAAACAAAAATTTTTGGACCAATATGATAGTGAGTCCCTGGGTTTTCTTTCTCTCTCGTATATTCCACGATTGGAGCTGAAGATGCAGGTAACTTGGAAATGCCAATGGACACAGACCAAAAATAAAAAAACAGCGAAGCCTGCTCTCTCTAACCGAAGGACCAGGGCAGGAGAAACTAGCAAGACAAAGCTTGTAGATAATGACCACTCTACTCAGGCAAAACACCGCAAAAAAGGCTGTGACCTGACCCCCATCCATGCCAGCAAGGACAAGTGGGGTCACCTTCTGCTGGGTGGTGTCAAAGAAAGCAAGTATGGGACCAGGACTTCCAACCCCACCAGCTAGTATAAAACCTCACTCTCAGGGTCAGTGGAGACCAAGTCCAAACTATGGACTTTCACCTCCACCTAACAGTAAGGAGGTACCCTTTCCACTCCTTGCTGTGGCTGTGCAGAGGAAGCCTAGTGGAGACTCAGAACTTTCACCACACTTCAGCACTAATGACGACAACCCCTCATCTCACCCTGTGGTTTCAGTAGAGGCCATGTGTTCTGTGCATCACTAAATGGGTAATCTGAAAGTTGATCAAGTGAGAATGAATGAACATATTACTAAAATATTAGACTGTTGACTGTGCTGACCAACTATATTGGTGTTACGACAGGTCTATTGTTAAAAAAACATATACTCAAACTTAATTATTAGGAATGAGAGATAGGTCTGAAAGAAATATTGGAATTAAGTCAATTTACTCTTCTCTTAAGAGAAAGAAAAAGAAATTTTATTGGTTATCTAATGCAATTTATTTCGATCTATCAAAAAATGTGTGACTGTATTATAACTTCCCTTTAGTGAATACAGTAATCTTAACATTACCGTAAAATATGTCATTACATCTTACAAAACATTGAAACTTGTGGTAATTTTCCCTTATGTCATATTCATTCTTCTTAATGTGCTATGAAGTCCAAGAAAGCTTTCCAAAGTTAAAACACACTGGAGAATATCATACAGATATAAGTACTTCTGATATTTCTTGTATGCTGTATGGAGGATCTCTTTTCAAAAATTAAATATTCCCTTAGTAGCTTTAATTGAATCATTAGCTGAGTTAACCTCTATAATCAGTGAATATGTTGTTTGTATGAGTAATGTTAAGATTGAAAATCCATTAGTTGGATGGCTGTGGATAGGAACAGTACAGTCTGTAAAGCTTGAATGCATGTTAAAATCCATGCAGTGATGATGGGAATAATGATCAGCATGGGGGAAAGAGAACTGTTACCAAAATACTTATATTAGTTTTCAGCTATTTAGAATAAGAATTTAATAACTAGGGAGAGTGATTATAAACCATGGAGGCTATTTCTATTAAGTCTATTAAGTAGATTATCAGTTTTATCTATGCATAAGGGAGTAAAATTGTTAACATAGACAAGCAACTTTGTGCCTTTTGCTTTACCAAAGATGAGAAAAAGAATTATACAGCATAAATCAATAATCAATAACTTCACTATTTGGATGTTCTTTGTTAATTTTCCTATTTATTTACATGTTATGGGGAAATTATACTTTATGGTAAAAATAATAACCTGGCATACACTAAATGCAAATAAATTAAAAATAAGAAGCCTAATTCTCCCTGTTGAAAAGAAGGTAAGACACCTATCCCAATTTTTTCTTAGAGCATTCATTTTAGAAAACTGGTAATTATAAGCACTTTCTCCTTCCTTTAAAATGTATATGAATCCTTTTTTCAACTAGATAGGCCTTTTGTTGGCTTTCTTCCCCAGCTGTGTTTTTCCAATGACCAGAGAACCCTATCTGTGAAATGTAAACATCAAGGGAGGTTGTATTCCTATATACAGCTTCTGTGGTAAGGTAGGAGCCTAACTTCAATGGGTGTCTTGCTCGAGTTTGCCAAACTACCTCCTATCATAAAGACATGAAAAGTTTGTTTTCTTCTGGCTGAACACACCAATTGCCAAATAAAGTTAGGATGAACTCTGTGTGACAAATGGTCCACTTACTTGAGGACTAGTTATTGTTTATCTTGGAAATGTGTAATTGTAGTATCTGCTTGGTTATATACAAGGATGAGATTCCTTTCTGTCTTTGCAATCTCTTAGCAGATTGCCTGTGATGAAACCACATTCTGGTTGAATGCTCATTCAATAATAAAAGTGTCTCTTTTCTTTACTACCTCTGTGGAGAGGATTTCTGGGTTTGAGAGAGAGTTTATTGTTAATTATATTCCCCAACAATTTTGGCAACAAGGGCAGGATGAGTCTGGCAGTTCCTAAATTGAGTGGACAATTGAAGCCCTGTGGCCACATAACAGTGAGGGAAGAGACCCTGAATTATAAAAAGTCTTCCTTCCTTTGACATAGGAGACAGATCCAAAAAAAATATTGTTATGATTTATGATGAAGAGTATTCTAACGTATGTTTTCTTCTAGGAGTTTTATGGTTTCCACTCTTTCACTTAGGTCTTTAATCCATTTTGAGTTTATTTTTGTATATAGTGTGAGAAAATGTTCTAATTTCATTCTTTTACATGTAGTAAGAGAATGGTCAGTTTGCCCAGCACTGCTTATTGAAGAGACAGATCTGTCTAAGGTAAAGGGAATAAAAGCAAAAATAAATAAATGGGACCTAATTAAACCTAAAAGCTTTAGCACAGCAATGGAAACCATCAACAAAACAAAAAGACAACCTATTGAATGGTAGAAAATATTTGCAAATGATATGATTGATAAAGGGTTATATAAACTGCTCATACAATTCAATATCAAAACAAAACAAAACGAACAACCCAATCAAAAAATGGGCACAAGACCTGATTAGACATCTTTCCAAAGAAGACATACAGATGGCCAACAGGCACATGAAAAGATGCTTATCATCGCTAATTATTAGAGAAATGCAAATCAAAACTATAATGAGGTATCACATCACACCAGTCAGAATGGCCATCATCGAAAAGTCTAGTAATAATAAATGCTGGAAAGGTTGTGGAGAAAAAGGAACCCTCGTACACCGTTGGTGGGAATGTAAATTGGTACAGCCACTATGGAGAACAGTACGGAGGTTCCTTAAAAAAATAAAAATAAAATTAGCATATGATCCTGCAATCCCACTCCTGGGCATATATATGGAGAAAACTATAATTTGAAAAGATACATGCACCCTAATGTTCATTGCAGTACTATTTACAGTAGCGAAGACATGGAAGCAACCTAGATGTCCATCAATAGATGAATGGATAAAGAAGATGTGGTATATATATACAATGGAATATTACTCAGCCATTAGAAAAAATGAAATAATGCCATTTGCAGCAACATGGGTGGACCTAGAGATTATCATACCAAGTGAATAAGCCAGACAAAGACAAATATCATATGATATCACTTATACTGGAATCTTAAAAAAAATGAAGTTATTTACAAAACAGAAGGAAACTCACAGACATAGAAAACAAATTTATGGTTACCAAAGGGGGGGGGAGAGGGATAAATTAGGGGATTGGGATTAACACCTACACATTACTATATATAAAGTAGATAACCAACAAGGACTGACTGTATAGCATAGGAAGCTATACTCAATATTTTGTAATAACCTATATGGGAAAAGAGTCTCAGATCTGTCTCTTCCAAGGCAAGAGACTCAGGATATTTATGGGATAAAGAATAAAGAAGCAGGGCAGTCTGAGGCATGGGGAATGTGGAGAGCATGGGGAAAGATGCTTGGAAAAAGGTGCAGTAATCGTCATTCTGCACAGATGTAACTACACTACAGGCCTCTGCATGTTAAAAAATGAAGGTGCTTAGGAAGATCTGAGGACAGATTTTTCTGTCCTCTGATGTCAAAAGGTCACCAAGAGGACACTAGCTCATGCCTGGTTGGAGGGTCAGTGATCCTACCAAGTCTTAACCAGCTCAGCTTGAACTAGACATAGCTGACACCAATTTCCTAGAAAACAACCTGGGCAAATATCTTATTATTTAGGTTATACTGCTTGGAGGATATACAAGTTTTAAAATGGCCATGATTAGTGAAAGCAGGTGAAATGGATCTGACTAATGATTACCCACTGGTTTTAAGAGGAGAGCTAGAAGGAAGACTTTTTTCTTATTGAGGTATAATTGATTTATATTAGTTTCAGGTGTACAACATAGTGATTCAAAATTTTTATATATTATACTTCATTTAAAGTTATTGTAAATTATTGGCTATACTCCCTGCGCTATACAGTATATCCTTGCAGGTTATTTATTTTATACATAATAGTTTGTATCTCTTAATCTCCTACCCCTATCGTGCCCCTCCCTCCTTCCTTCTCCCCACTGGTAACCACTAGTTTGTTCTCTGTATCTGAGTCTATTTGTTTTGTTATATTCATTCCTTTGTTTCATTTTTTAGATTCCTCATATAAGTGATAACATACAGTATTTGTCTTTCTCTGACATTTCACTAATCATAATACGCTAGGTATCCATCCATGTTGCTGTAAATGGCAAAATTTTATTATTTTTATGGCTGAGTAGTATTCCATTGTGTGTATATATACCACATTTCTTTATCCATTCATCTGTTGGTGAACACTTAGGTTGCTTTCATATCTTGGCTGTTGTACAAAACACTGCTATGAACATTGGGGTGCATGTATATTTCAAATTAGTGTTTTCATTTTCTTCAGATGTATACCAGGAGTGGAATTGCTGAATCATATGGTGTTTCTATTTTTAGTTTTTTAAGAAACATCCATACTGTTTTCCGTAGTGGCTGCACCAATTTACATTCCCACCGACAGTGTACAAGGATTCTCTTTTCTCTACATCCTCACCAACATTTATTTGTAGTCTTTTTGATGATAGCCATTCCGAATAGGTGTGAGGTGATATCTCATTGTGTTTTTGATTTGCATTTCTCTGATGGTTATCGATTTTGAGCATTTTTTCATGTGCTATTTAGACCTTCTGCCCATTTTTTGATTGGGTTGTTTGTTTTTTTGATATTGGGCTGCATGAGCTGTTTGTATATTTTGGAAATTAATCCCTGGTTAGTCGCATCGTTCGCAAATATTTTCTCCCATTCTATGTGTTGTCTTTCATTCTGTTTATGGTTTTCTTTGCTGTGCAAAAGCTTTTAAGTCCCATTTGTTTATTTTTCTTTTTATTTCCATTACTCTAGGAGACAGATCCGAAAATATATTGCTGTAATTTATGTCAGTGTTCTGCCTATGTTTTCCTCTCGGGGTTTTATAGTATCCAGTCTTACATTTAGGTCTTTAAATCCATTTTGAGTTTATTTTTGTATATGGTGTTAGAGAATGTTCTAATTTCATTCTTTTACATGTAGCTGTCCAGTTTTCCCAGCACCACTTACTGAAGAGACTCTTTTCTCCATTGTATATTCTTGCCTCCTTTGTTGTAGATTAATTGACCATAGGTGTGTGGGTTTATTTCTGGGCTTTCTATCCTGTTCCATTGATCTATGTGTCTGTTTTTGTGCAAGTACTATACTGTTTTGATGACTGCAGCTTTGTATATAGTCTGAAGTCAGGAAGCCGAATTCCTCCAGCTCCGTTTTTCTTTCTCGAGGTTGCTTTGGCTACTCAGGGTCTTTTGTGTTTCCATACAAATTTAAAAATTCTTTGCTGTAGTTCTGTGAAAAATGCCAGTGGTAATTTGTTAGGAATTGCATTGAATCTGTAGATTGCCTTGGGTAGTAGAGTCATTTTAACAATATTTAAGACAGTTCTTTTGATTTGGATAAAGTAACACATTGGCAGAGATTCTTGGAAGGGCCTCATCCCAATCAACTGGATATTTATGGGATGAATATCATTCTAAGAGGAAAGTAAAAATGATTTTCATAGACAGAAAGAGAGACTGGAAAAAGTAGAAGGGGAAATGAGAATTAAAGGCACTTTCTATTTCATAGAAACCTCCTCCTCCTTTCTCTGCTGTCTCTGCTCCCTCTGCTCCCTCTACCTCAGAAGGGGAGGTGATGATCTTACAAAAGGGTGCTTCCTGTCATTAGTGGATTTCCTTGTAAAGAAGGATGAGGAGGTACTTTCTAAGCTGTTAGTGAATGACCTGCTCTGTTTGAGAGCACAGGATTATATACCTCGGGCCTAGTTCTGGGTCCACTTCATGTTATAAACCAGATTCCACCTTCAGGAGTCCCTTAGCCTTCACGCACCACTTAGGGCAGACGTGATAAAGAGACAGAATCATGGAATGATTATGAACTTGGATGTAAGACATTGTTCCTTTATGAAGGCAACTGGATGGAGACTAGCTGCCCTAGTCACTTGGAAAAAAGCAAACAAACAAGGTGTTAAGCTGATGAATGCCAACCCAAGAAAGAAGACCAAAGTGTCACGGAGTTTATGTTTTTCTTATCTCAATGAGAGGAAAATTAGCCTTTCCTATTTGGACAGCCAGCAAAGCTAATGCCACTTAGAAGCTATCCAGGGCTCCTGGGTAATTTATGTGCCTTTCTCATCAGCTGATATAACTTATTTAAAGGCTTCTTTTGGGTTTCCCTGGTGGCGCAGTGGTTGAGAGTCTGCCTGCCGATGCAGGGGACACGGGTTCGTGCCCCGGGAAGATCCCACGTGCTGTGGAGCAGCTAGGCCCGTGAGCCATGGCCGCTGAGCCTGCATGTCCGGAGCCTGTGAGAGGCCCACGTACCGCAAAAAAAAAAAAAAAAAAAAAAAAAAGCCTTCTTTTCCCTATGCCCTAGTAGTTTGCAGAAGTACTCAGAAGCATCTTTTCAGCTTACAGCCCGACACATGGAAGATGTGTACAAACTACTGCCTGGGTTTCTGCAACAAGAAGACATTTTTCCTTTGATAGAGCCAATGTTGGGGTCCAGACAATCACCATATTAAGTGGAATGGTGGCCAAGCAACGTCAACTATCTGCCACTCCCCTTGTCCCCCATCCCCCTCGCACCTATGGAAGAGCTATGAGTGTTAGAGATCCTTTGAGAGTGGTTGCTAACAGCCATACTTGATATCTTTCTGGTAAAGATAAGCTGAGAGAAGTTGCAGTGGTGTGCTCAGAAGATGCATGAGATCCCCACTGACTTCCATCATTGGTTTGTTGAGACTCTCAAAATTTTTTGGCCTAAATCCAAGGGCAAATCACAATTGCCCTCTGGCCCTAAACCACTTTTGTCTTGGCTCAATTGCCAATTATCCAAATACAAGTTAAGGAAAAAGTGGTGGGATGGCAAGGACAGACTATTACTCAAATTTTAGCAGTAGGTACTCATTTTGAGTATAATCTAGAGAAAGACAAAGAAGAGATTAGACTGTTGCCTTGGCTGCTCAGTTAGAACTCTACTGGTCCATTTATGAAGGGAAGAAAGCAAGAAAAGAGATGGCAAATTGTTATTGCAAGAGACTAGGACATTGGAAGAGGAATTGCAGAAAGAGACTCTGAAGGACGCAGGAATTGTAAGGATAAGAGAGTCAAAAGAGCCTAAAAGGACAACCTCAGCTAGGAAATACTTGACAAGTGGTTCAAAATGGACAGATTGAGAGAATCTTGGAGGTGGGAACTGATGAACTATGTGAGTCAATAACTTTTCCTCAGGCTAATCTATTTTTGCCTTTTCTGATAGCTGCTTATTATGCAATTTCCTTGGACATTACTCGCTTTCCATCTGGCGACAGATCAGGTTGTTGCTATTTTGGGTCATCCTTTACTTGTTCCTTGCCCTCCACAATTCCCATACAGATAGGTTCTCTGACTGAGAAACAGGCATTCTTTCTGCTGAATCTCCTGTAAATCTACTGGGGAGAGAATTGCTATGCAAATTTAAGGCTGTCGTATTCTGTACTCCGGATGTAGTGTTTGTGGAGCTCCCTTGGGAGAAAGATAAGCCATGACCATGTGTAAAACAGCATCCTTTGTCAAGAGCTCAATTAGAAAGAATAAAACCAGTTATAAAAGAATTAGAACGACAACAGATAATTTTCAAAAGGGGCATTCACTCTGTAATAGTCCCATATTTCCAATAAAAAGGAAGGTAAATTTGACAAAGATGGTTGACCACTATAAAGATTTGTATGAGATCTCAAAGAAATAGATTTGTTGTCTCATTAACCCCTGTAGTTTCTAACCCTGCAACTATTCTGATTTTGATACCCTTGTTTGCAGTCTTTTCTGTGATTGATCTGTATTCTACTTCTTTTTCTCTCCCTCTTGCAGACCGATCTGTTTTTATTTGATTTTACTTATGAAGGACCCCAATAACTATGGTAAAAAAATTCCTCACGAGTTTTGAGACTACCATTTTCTCAAGTTATTTATAGGAAAACTTTGAGGAATTTATCCTACCAAAGGGATCTATAACTATTCAAAAGTAGATGATTTGCTGGTAGCCTCTGAAACTAAAGAACAATGCAAAATTAATACTTTGGCTTTGTTGAAATTTTCTTTGCTTTATAGATGTATAAGACCTTAATAAACAAATGGCACTTTTGTGCCATTATTATTATTGGCCCAAGTAATATATCTGAGGTAAAATATTTAGGGCATCTGTTGTCAGCTGTAGTCGACAGTGTTACAATCTGGAAATCAGCCCATTTTGTGGACAAAATGGCCTACTATGAAAAAAGATTTAGACAATTTTTGGGACTAGTAAAACATCATAGCATTATAGACAGAATATTCTAGCTTTTGCAAATGAACCAAACCTCCGACGGAGCAATTACATGATAATTCCCCTGATCTTCTGGTTTGATCCTTAGTATCTGAATAAGCTTTTGAACAACTGAAGTTGTCTGTGGTCTCTCCCCCAGCTTTTTATTTTTTTAATTTATTTTATTTATTTATTTTTGGCTGCATTGGGTCTTCGTTGCTGCAAGCAGGCTTTCTCTAGTTACGGCAAGCAGGGGCTGCTCTTCATTGCGGTGTGCAGGCTTCTTACTGCAGTGGCTTCTCTTGTTGCAGAGCACGGGCTCTAGGCACATGGGCTTCAGAAGTTGCAGCTCATGGGCTTAGTAGTTGTGGTGCACGAGCTCTAGAGCGCAGGCTCAGTAGTTGTTGCGCCCGGGCTTAGTTGCTCCGCAGCATGTGGGATCTTCCTGGACCAGGGCTCGAACCCATGTCCCCTGCATTGGCAGGATTCTTAACCACTGAGCCACCAGGGAAGTCCCTCTCCCCCAGCTTTGAGGATAACAAAATTTTAAAAATCCAACCTGAAGTAACTGATATTCCAGTTTATATTGAATACTTGCTAATATTTACTGATGGGTTATATACTTGAGATAAAATGGCCAAGTTAAGGCTCTCTATTCTGTAGTGATTTATTTTAAAACTCTGGAAGCTTATGTTTTGTCTGAAATTGTGTCTGCACAAGCTGGCAAGTTCATAGCAGTTACTAGAACTGCAAGTCTTTGTTCTTGATTTGAAATAAATACATAATATATATACTACCAATAAATATATTCTTGATTATAAAAGGGACTAGAAGAAATTTGGGAACCATGGGAATTACCTAACAAAATAATTCCTATACCATAGTCTGATTTGCTTGGTTAGTGTTATTGTGATATCAACAAAATTATCTGAGTAAAAGAAGGATATTAGAGGCCCTAGACTCTTACTATGCCTGCCAAAAAGGTGAAATAATTCAAAACATATTTTTTAAAATGTACTATTTCCCAATGTGGGTGCAGGAAGCCCCAGCCAACTTTGCTAGGAACCAGGTAGCAGTTGACTTTTATGGAATTCATGCCTAGGGAAAAGTAAGAGACTTTGTTTACTTCTGGTGTGTATGATGTCTGGATGGCCTGAAGTCTTTCCTTCTTCAAAAGTTGGTGCTCAGGCAGTGGTAAAAGCTCTCTTAATATGTATAATTCCCATTTGGGGGATACAAGAGCACATTGACTAGGATAGAAAAGATCATTTTATTTCTACCGTTGCCCAGGAACTATGCAAATGTTTGCAGATGCCTATAAGCTTCAGTCCTCTGAATAAGTAGAGCAAATGAATCAAACTCTGAAAAAGACTCCTTGGCTAAGATTCAGCAATCTACTAGGTTAAGATGGCCTAGAACTTTACCACTAGTCTAATTAAAAATTAGAATGACCCCTGCAAGCAAGCATGGGATCTCTCCTATTAAATTTATGTTTGCAGGCCTATGACTTTGAGTCTGTGCTCTATTTAAATGACTCCTCCTATAATCATGTTCAGCACTTAGAATGGCTTCTCTAATCCCTAGAAACCCTGAGATTTAAAGTCACATGAAAGTACCTGTCAGAGGAAGTTAGCTCCCCCAATCAACTGAGAAAAAAAGGTGTTCCTCATGATGATGTTCCAGAGGAAAGAGAGACTGTCACCATGTTGACAGGGAACCTTCCAAGTGCATATCTCTCATTATGGCTTCCTATCAGATATTATATAGTTCATTTAGAGTTTCTTCCGTTTAGATACAATTCACCAAGCATGGGTCATTTCCATCATAATCAGTGTTGTGTGGTTGACATTTTACTCCTTTTTTGATTACTAGGGGAAACAGAGCTAGAGAGTTAATCAAAGGTCTTTTTCATGCAGCAGACAAAAATCTTAGTCCTTTTTCCCCTCTGCCTATGGCAACTTAGCCTTGAAGTCATCTTTCCTCAAACTGAAGATTTGGGGTAAAAGAGGGTAGTTGTTTAATACAACCACAATCTAATCTACTTAAAATAGAACTTGTTTTTTGAAAATTGTTTGACTATCGTAGCTGTCATATAATTTTCAGTGGATACCTATCTGCCATTATGTTGCTCAAGTCCTTACTCTTCATACCTCCATACCTTCTCCACGTCTCATGCTACTCCCCATCTTCTCTTCTTCCAAGTTTTCTTTCTTTTCGTAAGCAGAGATAAGTTGTCATCTCCTCATTTGGACATCACTTTCCAGACTTAACCATACTGTGAGTTGAGGGTTGGAAGTCACCTTTCAAAAATTCAAAATACTTTACTAAAGAAAACAATTTTCTGTCAAGAAAATGTTGCTGCTTGGAAGGCAGAATAGTGGAAGAAATTTGATTTATAAGCCCACCCGTCTCTCCCCAGCCTCTCTCTCTCTCTGTTTCTCTGTCTCTGTCTCTCTCTCTCCTGTCAGTTTCTACAATTTCTAGATTATTGGCTTTACTTCATTATCACCCAGATTCCAGCTTATTTCTCTGTCTAGTTTCAAAACCACTTTTTCTTAGAACACTGACCTCAGGCTGAGTTGTTTCTTAGAACGACTGAAATTGACTTCTACTGTTCTACTTTGACAAGGCTGTAGTGTAGTTTCTTTGAAAGCTGCATTCCCTGTGTTAGTAATCATAGTCTGTGATACATCATTCTAGCATTCATCCAAAAAAGAGAAAGACTGTCTTAAAATAAGAAGTTTCAGAGCTTTCCTCTCCTGAATTTAGTGACCTACAACCAATTTTTTATTTTACCAATAAGTGTGTGTGTTTTGAAATTTTCATTATAATTTTATAATGTAGATGTTGTAATATAAAAGCAAGAAGGGCACAGAATAAAAAGATGAATAAATTCAACTTTGTGAAGCACTTACCACATTTTTCTCATTTTCTCATTTTCTCTATGGCTCCAACAGTTTATTGTGCAGAGGTCATTGAAGACAGCATTTGAAGACAAGCTTTCAGACTTTTAGGTCTTCATTGTTCCATCCCTGTGATGTTATGATCCTGGAACTACCAGTACAGTAACAAGATGGAAGAGAAGGCAAGATCTGGTTAGAATTAGGATTAAAGCTACCATGAATAGTTGTAGTGATAGCATTCCTATCTCTTCGAAGTGTTGGTCTGAATTTTCAGGCCCTCGTTTAAAGAGACACTTTCCCTAGTAGTATAAGGATGGTTTTGACAAAAGATCATGCCAAGTGAAACACACCATAGGTTGTTCTTTTATAAACTTGCTAAGTACCAATTAGCATCTGGTATTAATTTTTTGTTTGTAGTTTGTCTTGCTTTTCATATGGTTTGAGAATTAGATATTAACCAAAAAATATACTGAGATTGCAAGATTATTTATATGAGAATACTACCTTTCTTAGCTACTTTTCTGTTTTATTTATTGGATTAGCTTCTTAAGAAATTCCAAAGAGTGAATTCTTAATATGGCATCTCAATATTAATTCTATTGAAAAATTATTTCATAAAAACAATTTTGTAAATACTTTTCAAACACATTTTCTCTAAACTCACAATGCAATTTTGAAGCATTCGTAGCAGAAAGTACTCTATATCTGAAATTATATTAAGGAATCATATAAGTTACGATAGCTGTTAACGAAATTTAGAAATTCTATGATACCTTCACTTTTCCAGCCAATATATATTCCTATCAGTGTATAAATTTGAAAAGCTTAAAGAATACTTCATTCAAAGGTTTCAGGACTAATTGAAGAAAGTTTTTCCTAAATTTAGATGAACATAAAATTTGTCCTCATTTTACTTTTTGTGGTTTATGTTGTTAGAAAATGAAAAGTAACAGGTAATGTAAATTCCATCAGCATTTCTTTTTTTTCAAGTAGAAATTAACCAGATGATCCTAAAATTCTTATGGAAATGTGATAGATATGGAATAGCCAAACAATCTTGAAAAAGAATAACACAATTGGAGGAATTGACTAAACTTACTTCAACCTTTATAACAAAGTTGTCAAGACAGTGTAGTGTTCACACAAGGATAGTGTTCAGAAGTAGATTCATACATATATAGTCAATTGATTTGAAATAAAGATTCATAGCAATTCAATGGAGAAAAGGAAAATCTCTTAAACAAATGGTTCTGGAACAACTGGAGATGCACATGGGAAAGAAAAAAAAAACTTTGATGTCTATCTCATATACAAAAAGTTAATTTGAAACGGATCATAAATCTAAACACAAAAACTTAAGAAAAAAGGGAAATATCTGTTTAAATGAGGTGGGGATGTAGGCAAAAATTTCTTGACTAGGACAAAAAAAACAATAACATTCAAGGTTAATGTTAAAAGATAGACAAATTAGACTTCATCAAAAATGTTTAAAAAGAACTTTTACTCATCAAAAGATATTACTAAGAAATTGGAAGAGTCATCTACAGGCTGTAAGAAAATATTCATGACACATCTGACAAAGAATTCTATACAGATTATAGAATATATAATGGACTCATACAACACTATAATAAAAAGACAAACAACTGAATAAAAATGGTGAAAAACATGAATAGGCATTTCATAAAGGTAGCATGTAAACATCCAACAAGGATATGAAAAGGTCTCAACATTATTAGTCATTGGGAAATGCCAATTAAACCACGTAAGACCCCTATTTCACCACTGGAATGGCTAAAATCAGAAGAAAATGGCAACATCAAATATTGCTAAGGATGTAGAGCAACTGGAACTCTGAAATATTCTAGTGGTATGGTAAATTGGTAAAACCACTGAGTTACAAATAAGAAAATGTTGAGGAATCATATGCTATGATGTTGGATTAGAAATGAAGGTATCAGTAGAAACACATGCCCAGATAGATGGTAGGTAGGTAGGTAGATAGATAGATAGGTAGCTAGCTAGCTAGCTAGAAAGACAGAAATTACATATGTATGAATGCCTGTTTGAGTATGTGTTACAGTGAATTTATGTGTGTATTTCCTACACACATCAATCAAAAGGACCACACTAAGTGCCCAGACCTTGATTTCTAAATATTCTTCTTCACTAAAAGGAGTCAAGACCCCTTGGGGAAGTAGCTGATTCCAAGGCTAGGGACAAGGAAGTTTCAAAATGTATCTGGAAATTATTGTGACAGAACGTGAGGAAATAAAGTATAAGGGAGATATGTCAAAAAAATACAGGACACAGTTTGAAGGGGCTGCAGCTTCTCAAATCTGGGACATTTGTACATTAAAATAAACAATGAGATTAATGGACTATAGTGAGTAAAGTAGAAATCCATGAATATATACTGATATAAATAAACAAGGAGAAGTAAAAACCCCTATTTGTATTAGAAAACATACTACTGAATGACCAAGGAATGATGGAGCTAGAAAATCATCAATAGAAGTGGAGGAAAAGTTTGATGAAGAATAGGATAATTATATCATGTCAAAATATCTCCCACAAATAAGTTATTAATTACAAAGCAGATAACAGTAGCTTTACTGTATGTACACCTGGTATGCACCATCTGATCAAAGTTAAAATCAATAATATTGTGACGAATCAACAGCTTGTACCTCATAAGTTGCACTGAGAAGAACACAAAACCGGATATTGCTATTTCTGCCAAAATTCACAATCTACATCTAATAATAAGGAAATCCTCTCAATTTTGTTGTAAACCTAAAGCTGCTCTGAAAAACATAATAAAGTCTTTAATAGAAATGAAGTATTTGAAAAGATTTTAAAAAAGAAAGTCCAAGGCAATTATGAGTGCTGAGCTGTGGCAAGGAAAGATATAGGTGCTTCTCTAGCTGTTCTGTTCTCTAGTGCTGTTCTGTGGTGGGAGTAATACTAATTCACTCCTAAATTGAGTTAGCAGCCATACCACTGCATTGTATGTGCATCAGGCCACATCCTCCTGAAAAGGTATTTATTAGATATTTCAAGCAGTTGCCTGGGAGCCTACTATATTGTCTCAGATCTGAAGTGACAGCTGATGGGTCAATGATTTCCATTCTTCTAATAGGTGAGGAAGTGTATTTCCTACAGTAAAAAACAGTGTTATTCTCTGATATAAAACACCTTGCCTTCAAAAATAACATAAGAATAACAGCATCTACACTATTACTTGGTTGGTAATTTGTAAAATTTCACTAAATTATTCTGCTTTCTATGTTGTTACTCCTAGATTTTCTTGAAATACTTTTCTTATACTCTTTCATATACTTGACTTCAGCTAATAAAGTCTGAAGAATGCATGTTCATTATTATTATTATTTTTTTAACATCTTTATTGGGGTATAATTGCTTTACAATGGTGTGTTAGTTTCTGATTTATAACAAAGTGAATCAGCTATACATATACATGTGCTCCCATGTGTCTTCCCTCTTGCGTCTCCCTCCCTCCCACTCTCCCCCTCCCACCCCTCCAGGCTGTCCCAAAGCCCCGAGCTAATATCCCTGTGCCTTGCGGCTGCTTCCCCCTAGCTATCTACCTTACTACGTTTGTTAGTGTGTATATGTCCATGACTCTCTCTCGCCCTGTCAAAACTCACCCTTCCCCCTCCCCATATCCTCAAGTCCGTTCTCCAGTAGGTCTGCGCCTCTATTCCTGTCTTATCCCTAGCATTATTATTTTATATATTCACATTTGGGAAAAATGTATAGTCTTATAAAAGCACACTTAACAGATAGTTCTGTTTTTAGTAACTAATTCCACTGGGAAAGATAATACTTTACATAGGATTAATAATTAAATGTGATCATCATCTAATAGTAAGTTATTAAGTATTTTAAATTTTAAGTATTTAAAATTCAGTTAATTTTAGAAGTTTTAAGTTATAGCATCAATAAAAAGACAGTTTCTTTAATAAAGTTTGGGTTAAGACATAAAAAAATTTTAGGCTATTTACAACCCTATAACACAGAAGCTTATTTCAGTTTAATTCAAAATCAGTATATGAATGTTGTGTATACACACTTACACATACACACATATGCATCTGCATATACAGACATGTATAATCATATAATTCTAAGAAGTCTGTTACATTATTTGTTATTCTGCTTTTAAAATTAACAGATACTTGTTGAGAACTAAGTGCTGAGGGTACAACTGTAAAAAAGACTCAACTCTACTGCTCAAATGGGTTACAGTTAAATAGGAGGAGACCACCAGTGGCACAAGAGGGTAATATGTGCTACAATGAGAGTAATGTGAGAATTTATATAAGAAGACTTTAATATAGTCTCAAGGCTGAAGATGGAGTGTCAGAGAAATCTTTGCAGGAAAAGTGATGTCTGAGTCTACCAGTTAGCCTCAGTGGGATGGAGCTATCAAATAATGTCTCTACCTTTTCATAGACAACTATTTAAAAAATTGCCTATACAACCTGTCTATCCATCTGCAATTTCTACTTCTGATCTTACCTGTCTTGCTTCAGCTGCCATCACTGCATTTAGCAGGTCTCCCTTGGGCCACCAATGATTTCTGTTGTCTTACTTTCAATGAACTTTTTGCTCAGTGCTCACCCACTGTTGATGACTTTGCATTTCTTAAAACATTCTTTTCGCTAAATTTCTCTGAAAGCAGGCTTTTTCTCTCTATATTTCATTAATACATTCCCTTCCTGTTTCTCTTTATAGGGCATCCCATTCTACCTAGCTCAGAAACGTTGGTGCTCCTCAAGGTTTGCACTAAATTTCTCCTCCTGGGCAATGATATTTTTCTAGGCAATCTTATCCACACCTATGGCTCCTATTCACATATAGTCACAGACTTCTATCTCTACCTGAGATTTCTTATCTGAGCTCTAACCCCAGCTGAGAACTTTGTATCTTTTCTTGGATGTTTCAAAGACAACTCAAACCCAACAGGTTCAAAACTAAACTCATTATCGTTCTCCTAAATCTGGTACACTCCTAGTAAATGACACTACCATCCATCTAGCAGTACAAGACATAAACATAAAATTTATCCTTAAAACTTTCCTCTGCTTCATGAACCATATCCAATAAATCATTAATTTATGTCCAGCTTACTTCTTAAATCTCTCTCAAATTCATCAGTAGCTCTGTATCTCTGACATCAGCACCACTTAATTTAAGCTTCCATCTCTGGCCTGTACTACCAAAAACAACATTCTTTAAACTGATCTTTTCATATCCATTCTTGCTCCCTCAAGTACATTCTATACCCAGAAGCCACAGTAATATTTTAGAATGAGGGTTGGCGAAGTTTTTCTGTAGAGGGGCAGATGGTAAATATGTTTAGCTTTGCGGGCTATGTCTCTGTTGCAACTAGCCAACTCTGTCATTCACTATAGGTCAGAAGCATCCATAGAGAATGTGTAAATAAATGGGTATGGCTGTCTTCCCATAAATGGGATTCCATAGATGGAATTAAATTCCCAGTCACACCCCAATTTCAGAGCCTAGAGTATAATCCAACCAGATGCTTTTTCCACAATAGCATTTATCCTTTATGTTTTTATCTTATTGGTTACTTCTGTTCTTTCAAGGGCATAACATTCTCTGCCCTGAAATCATTTGAATTTCAAACACAATATGAACATGTCCACCAGAACTTGACTAATACTTTATTTTTATTCCAAACAAACTTGGGCTTTTATTTTCCACATCCTTTTTCTTGAGTACCAGTCCTCATGCTCTCTCTCCTACACCAAGTGTCTAAATGCATTGTCACTCCTTCTGCAAGAGGTTTAAGAGAATGTCTAAACCAGGTTTTCACAAAGGAATATATTTAAAGGCTCAGCCAAAACCTATGAGTATTTGTTTTAGAAATCTTCCTAAGTTAGTGAATCTTAATCATTTCTTTTCATTATCAAGAACCTTTTGGTTACTTTGTCAGAATGGGCTTTATGATACTTGAAAGTTTTTTGTCTACCTCAAACTATTTAATTAAACATTTTTTTGCAAAATATATTTTATTAATTAATTACGTATAAATGCCAATAAGAAATTCTAAACAGCATGAGTTAATCAACATAGCATTAGCAAAGCCAAAAATATTAGTGCTTAGCTCATATTGACTTTACGTAGGCAAATGTATGTAATTTCTTAAGCTCTTGGAAATATTAAAAATATTTTCCAGCCATCCCACTGCTATGTTCTTGTGACACTTGAAACTTGGGGAACCAAGTTTAGAAAATGCTGGGCTGGTGTAAAGGCTCTGTTGGTGCACTTCATTATCTTGCTCTGACCCCAAGGAATGCCCTCTAACATTGTGCTAACCCCAATAGTACTCCAGTGCACCCTTATAATAGTATTATGGCTATCATTGGATGGGTAAGCTCCTTTCTCTGGAAAAAATAAGGTAATTGTTTCTGTTTATCTTCTAGTGTGAAGTATAAATAAGTTAAGTATTGCACTCCAAACTTGGAGATGTTTTTATAATGTTACAACTGTGAGATTTTAAAGCATTATGATCTGAATTATAATACATGACTATAATGCAAAGCCAGACAGCCATTATAAATTACTGAAAAAATTGCAGGATATAAAACATGATGTATATGACATGTTGTTTTTTTAATCCATAAACATGTTACTTTTACACCAAGGGAAAACAATTTGGAGAGAAAATAAAGACACCATTATTAGTCTTAGTGGAGAATAGAATGAATTGCTGAACTTCTGACTCCTATACTCTTTCACGTTCAATGTCCTCAATTTTGAGATGGTCAAATACCTAGAGTGATGCAAGGAGATGGAAAGGCCTTTCCAGATTAGAAGAATGAAATTAGAAGGAGGATAAGGAGATGACAGATGAGTAGGAAAAGAAAGGGATCGCAGATGGAAACTTCTGGGGAACATAGCTACTCCAGGTCCCTGAAAGTACAGATGAAGCAGATACAGGGCAATGACTCCTGAAAGTAAACTTCATGGTACAGTGTTTCCTCAGTCGAGACTGTTCCTGCACCAAACCGAATTTCACATCCAGCTCAATTATTGTAAAATTATTTTCAAAACTGATCTCTTTTTTCCACACCCACTCTGAATATACTGTTCCACCTAGTGTTAGTTTTAGTGTTGCACAACCCCAAACTTGCTTTCTTGCCTTCTCTATTCTGGATACCTTGTGGAAAAGGACAAATGTGTCAAGAGCTGTAAAGGAGGATGTGTGTGTGTGTGTGTGTGTGTGTGTGTATGTGTGTGTGTGTGTATGTATTTGAAGACACATCAATATATGCAGCTCAGTTGCAGAAATTGCAGCAAGCCAGATGCTTTGGGTAATGTTTATCTCACCAATCAAACTTATTCTACAGCTGATCTTTGTAAAAGAATGGAGCTAAGTATTAAGAAGGGTATTCCTTTAAAACCTTCTAGGAATTATTAGTGACAGCCTTTATTCCCTACGATGGGATGTTCCTGTAGTGTCTTTATTTGGTACTGATTTCTCCTGACTTCCATCCTTTAAGCAGCTACCCTCTCTCCATGTCTCTTGTGTATCATTCCTCCATTCCATATACTCTAGCATCAAAGGACACATGGAGATGGGTAAACTACTTGATTTGGGAATCGTATGCCTACAGGATTTAGTTAAAGGACCTTCAGTGATCTCTGTATCTGCACTGTGTTTTAGTAAACACTTTGAACTAGTGTCATCTTGTTTAATCTGTATGTGCTTATGAATTTTAAACAGCCTTTTTTTTCATTGAATGAAAGGTTATTTAAATTCTCTAGAGCTTTACAATTTTCAAAAGTTGCACAAACATGATTTCATATAATCCCATAATAATCCTTTTTTTAAATCCTCTACCCCTATATTGCCCCTCCCCCCTTCCCTCTTCTCACTGGTAGCCACTAGTTTGTTCTCTACATCTGTTAGTCTGCTGCTTTTTTGTTTTATTCACTAGTTTGTTTTATTTTTTAGATTTCACATGTAAGTGATATAATACAGTATTTATCTTTCTCTGTCTGACTTATCTCACTTAGCATAATGCCCTCCAAGTCCATCCATGTTGTGCAAAATGACAAAATTTCATTCTTTTTTATGTCTGAGTAGTATTCCAGTGTGTGTGTGTGTGTGTGTGTGTGTGTGTGTGTGTGTGTGTGTGTGTGTGTGTGTATGCCATCTCTTTATCCACTCATCTGTTGACGGACACTTACATTGCTTCCATACCTTGGCAATTCTAAATAACGCTGCTATGGACATTGGGGTGCATGTCGTTTTTCGAATTTGTGTTTTTGGTTTTTTTTCAGTTATGTACCCAGGAGTGGCATTTCTGGGTCATATAGTATTTCTATTTTCAGTTTTTTGAGGAACCTCCATACAGTTTTACACAGTGTCTGCACCAAATTACATTCCCACCAACAGTGTTGGAGCGTTCCCTTCTCTCCACATCCTCACCAACATTTACTTGTATCCTTTTAAAACAGCCTTTTTGGTTTAATATTTTACATGTTTAATTTTTCATCTGTATGGTTCAAATGTGTATTGTTTTTTAATGAATGCATTTGCCTACTTAAAAATTAAATTGATTCTGTTTGAAATATTCATATTGTCTGTACAGAAAAGTGAAGGATGATTATCCCAATTTCTTGCAGGCTACATAGGAGCCTAGGTGCTTGATTAGACAGATTTGGGGGAATAGGGCAAAGGAGCTTGGGGTATGATGAACCATATGTCCTAGCTTCTGGCTCTCACAGTAAAACAATTTTTTTTTGGATTAAAATCCTTATTTTATTGTCTTTGTTTGTTTTTAGTGAACCATTCTGTAAGCAGCTTCAATAACTCATCTGTAGTTACCCTCAGGGTTCTAGGATGTGATGCATCAGGGTTAAGGGACCAGTATACACCTAGTTCAATCTCTGAAAATACTCCTCACACAGAAGACAAGCAACACAGGCATCACATAATTCCTCTCCTTTTTTGCCATTTATTCACATAACACAGACTTTGTTGTTCATCAGACTTAGAACACCTTTGCTCTTTGTATGCAGAATATACCTCATAAAGCACATTCTGTAATTATGGGCATTTGAGTTTTTCTAACAAATGCCATTGTTTTAATTTCCCATCAGTCATTTTTAGTGACTCTACTTACAGAGATAAATCCAGGAATTTTTGTGACCTCTAACTTATGAAGTTTAGAGGAGTCATTTTATGGTATATATTACAAAAATCATAACTTCAAAAATTAGGTACAGTATGAAAAAAGGACATAAAAGGATTAATATAAATATATATTTATAAAAATAATCCAAAATTGAGAAAATAAACATTTTTATTATTGCCACCCCATTTCCATAATGCTTTTTTTAAAACATTCAATATTAAAGTATTTATTAATTGCAAATATTTTTCATCCAAGTGAAAAACTATAAATACTTCAGAAATATATATTTTTTTATAAAAGGTGATTTTGCAAATATTTGGGAAACCAAAGGTACGTAACATTACATTAATTTACTTAAAATAAAATACAACTACAGAAATTTTTTAAATTAATCATCTCCATTTCTTTGATAAGAAACTTAATGAACTTTTTTTCTCCTTTACCATCGATGGGTTTTTTTTTTTTGCAGGTTCTTATTAGTCGTCAGTTTTATACACATCAGTGTATACATGTCAATCCCAATCGCCCAATTCAGCACAGCACCGTGCCCACCCCACCACAGCTTTGCCCCCTTGGTGTCCGTACGTTTGTTCTCTACATCTGTGTGTCAACTTCTGCCCTGCAAACCGGTTCATTTGTACCATTTTCTAGGTTCCACATACATGCGTTAATATATGATATTTGTTTTTCTCTTTCTGACTTCACTCTGTGTGACAGTCTCTATATCCATCCACGTCTAAACAAATGACTCAATTTCATTCCTTTTTATGGCTGAGTAATATTCCATTGTATATATGTACCACATCTTCTTTATCCATTTGTCTGTCGATGGGCATTTAGGTTGCTTCCATTAGCTGGCTATTGTAAATAGTGCTGCAATGAACATTGGGGTGCACGTATCTTTTTGAATTATGGTTTCCTCTGTGTATATGCCCAGTAGTGGGATTGCTGGGTCATATGGTAATTCTAGTTTTAGTTTTTTAAGGAACCTCCATACTGTTCTCCATAGTAGCTATATCAATTAACATGCCCACCAACAGTGCAAGAGGGTTCCCTTTTCTCAACACCCTCTCCAGCATTTGTAGTTTGTAGATTTTCTGATGATGCCCATTTTGACTGCTGTGAGGTGATACCTCATTGTAGTTTTGATTTGCATTACTCTAATAATTAGTGATGTTGAGCAGCTTTTCATGTGCCTCTTGGCCATTTGTATGTCTTCTTTGGAGAAATGTCTATTTAGGTCTTCTGCCCATTTTTGGACTGGGTTGTTTGTTTCTTTAATATTGAGCTGCATGAGCTCTTTATGTATTTTGGAGATTAATCCTTTGTCCATTGATTCGTTTGCAAATATTTTCTCCCATTCTGAGGGTTGTCTTTTTGTCTTGTTTATAGTTTCCTTTGCTGTGCAAAAGCTTTGAAGTTTCATTAGGTCTCATTTGTTTATTTTTGTTTTTATTTCCATTACTCTAGGAGGTGGATCAAAAAAGATCTTGCTGTGATTCATGTCAAAGAGTGTTCTTCCTATGTTTTCCTCTAAGAGTTTTATAGTGTCTGGTCTTACATTTAGGTCTCTAATCCATTTTGAGTTTATTTTTGTGTATGCTGTTAGGGAGTGTCCTAATTTCATTCTTTTACATGTAGCTGTCCAGTTTTCCCAGCACCACTTATTGAAGAGACTGTCTTTTCTCCATTGTATATCCTTGCCTCCTTTGTCATAAATTAGTTGACCATAGGTGCGTGGGTTTATCTGTGGGCTTTCTATTTGTTCCATTGATCTGTGTTTCTGTTTTTGTGCCAATACCATATTATCTTGATGACTGTAGCTTTGTAATATATTTTTCCCTCAAGACCGCTTTGGCTATTCGGGGCCTTTTGTGTCTCCATACAAATTTTAAGATTTTTTGTCCTAGTTCCATAAAAAATGCCATTGGTAATTTGATAGGGACTGCATTAAATCTGTAGATTGCTTGGGTAGTATAGTCATTTTCACAATATTGATTCATCCTATCCAAGAACATGGTATATCTCTCCATCTGTTGGTATCATCTTTAATTTCTTTCATCAGTGTCTTATAATTTTCTGCATACAGGTCTTTTGTCTCCCTAGGTAGGTTTAGTCCTAGGTATTTTATTCTTTTTGTTGCAATGGTAAATGGGAGTGATTCCTTAATTTCTCTTTCAGATTTTTCATCATTAGTGTATAGGAATTCAAGAGACTTCTGTGCATTAATTTTGTATCCTGAAACTTTACCAAATTCATTGATTAGTTCTAGTAGTTTTCTGGTGGCATTTTTAGGATTCTCTATGTATAGTATCATGTCATCTGCAAACAGTGACAGTTTTACTTCTTCTTTTCCAATTTGTATTCCTTTTATTTCTTTTTCTTCTCTGATTGCTATGGCTAGGACTTCCAAAACTATGTTGAACAATAGTGGTGAGAGTGGACATCCTTGTCTTGTTTCTGATCTTAGAGGAAATGCTTTCAGTCTTTCACCATTCAGAATGATGTTTGCTTTGGATTTGTCGTATATGGCTTTTATTCTGTTGAGGTAGGTTCCCTCTATGCCTACTTTCTGGAGAGTTTTATCATAAATGGGTGTTGAATTTTGTCAAAAGCTTTTTCTGCATCTATTGAGATGATCATATGGTTTTTATCCCTCAATTTGTTAATATGGTGTATCACATTGATTGATTTGCGTATATTGAAGAATCCTTGCGTCCCTGGGATAAATTCCACTTGATCATAGTGTATGATCCTTTTAATGTGTTGTTGGCTTTTGTTTGCTAGTATTTTGTTGAGGATTTTTGCATCTGTATTCATCAGCGATATTGGTCTGTAATTTGCTTTTTTGTTGTATCTTTGTTTGGTTTTGGTATCAGGGTGATGGTGGCCTCATAGAATAAGTTTGGGAGTGTTCCTTCCTCTGCAATTTTTTGGAAGAGTTTGAGAAGGATGGGTGTTAGCTCTTCCCTAAATGTTTGTTAGAATTCACCTGTGAAGCCATCTGGTCCTGGACTTTTGTTTGTTGGGAGATTTTTAATCACAGTTTCAATTTCATTACTTGTGATTGGTCTGTTCATATTTTCTGTTTCTTCCTGGTTCAGTCTTGGAAGTTATACCTTTCTAAGAATTTGTCCATTTCTTCCAGGTTGTCCATTTTATTGGCATAGAGTTGCTTGTAGTAGTCTCTTAGGATCCTTTCTATTTCTGTGGTGCCTGTTGTAACCTCTCCTTTTTCATTTCTAATTTTATTGATTTGACTCCTCTCCCTCTTTTTCTTGATGAGTCTGGCTAATGGTTTATCAATTTTGTGTATCTTCTCAAATAACCAGCTTTTAGTTTTATAGATCTTTGCTATTGTTTTCTTTGTTTCTATTTCATTTATTTCTGCTCTGATCTTTATGATTTCTTTCCTTCTGCTAACTTTGCGTTTTGTTTGTTCTTCTTTCTCTAGTCCCTTTAGGTGTAAGGTTAGATTGTTTATTTGAGATTTTTCTTGTTTCTTGAGGTAGGGTTGTATAGCTATTAACTTCCCTCTTAGAACTGCTTTTGCTGCATCCCATAGGTTTTGGATCGTCGTATTTTCATTGTCATTTGTCTCTAGGTATTTTTTGATTTCCTCTTTGATTTCTTCAGTGATCTCTTGGTTATTTAGTACCGTATTGTTTAGCCTCCATGTGTTTGTGTTTTATACGTTTTATTCCTGTAATTCATTTCTAATCTCATAGAGTTGTGGTCAGAAAAGATGCTTGATATGATTTCATTTTCTTAAATTTACTGAGGCTTGAATTGTGGCCCAAGATGTGATCTGTCCTGGAGAATGTTCTGTGCACACTTGAGAAGAAAGTATAATCTGCTGTTTTTGGATGGAATGTCCTATAAATATCAATTAAATCAATCTGGTCTATTGTGTCATTTAAAGCTCCTGTTTCCGTATTTATTTTCATTTTGGATGATCTGTCCATTGGTGTAAGTGAGGTGTTAAAGTCCCCCACTATTACTGTGTTACTGTCAACTTCATCTTTTATAGCTGTTAGCAGTTGCCTTATGTATTGAGGTGCTCCTATATTGGGTGCATTTATATTTATAATTGTTATAGCTTCTTCTTGGATTGATCCCTTGATTATTATGCAGTGTCTTTCCTTGTATCTTGTAACATTCTTTATTTTAAAGTCTATTTTATCTGATATGAGTATTGCTACTCCAGCTTTCTTTTGATTTCCATTTGCATGGAATATCTTTTTCCATCCCTTTACTTTCATTCTGTATGTGTCTGTAGGTCTGAAGTGGGTCTCTTGTAGACAGCATATAGATGGGTCTTGTTTTTGTATCCATTGAGCAAGCCTGTGTCTTTTCTTTTCCTTTCTTCTTTATTTTTTTATTTTTTGTTAAGCCTGTGTCTTTTGGTTGAAGCATTTAATCCATTCACGTTTAAGGTAATTATCAATACGTATGTTCCTATGACCATTTTCTTAATTGTTTTAGGTTTGTTTTTGTAGGTCCTTTTCTTCTCTTGTGTTTCCCACTTAGAGAAGTTTCGTTAGCATTCGTTGTAGAGCTGGTTTTGTGGTGCTGAATTGTCTCAGCTTTTGCTTGTCCGTAAAGCTTTTGATTTCTCCATCGAATCTTAATGAGATCCTTGCCGGGTAGAGTAATCTTGGTTGTAGGTTCTTCCCTTTCATTGCTTTAAGTGTATCATGCCACTCCCTTCTGGTTTGTAGAGTTGCTGCTGAAAAATCAGCTGTTAACCTTATGGGAGTTCCCTTTTGTGTTACTTGTCGTTTTTCCCTTGCTGCTCTCAATAATTTTTCTTTGTCTTTATTTTTTTGCCAGTTTCATTACTATGTGTCTTGGCGTGTTTCTCCTTGGGTTTATCCTGTATGGGACTCTTTGCACTTACTGGGCTTGGGTGGCTATTTCCTTTCCCATGTTAGGGATGTTTTGACTATTATCTCTTCAAATATTTTCTCTGGTCCTTTCTCTCTCTCTTCTCCTTCTGGGACCCCTATAATGCAAATGTTGTTGCGTTTAATGTTGTCCCAGAGGTCTCTTAGGCTGTCTTCATTTCTTTTCATTCTTTTTTCTTTATTGTGTTACGCAGCAGTGAATTTCACCATTCTGTCTTCCAGGTCACTTATCTGTTTTTCTGCATCACTTATTCTGCTATTGATTCCTTCTAGTGTAGTTTTCATTTCAGTTATTGTATTGTTCATCTCTGTTTGTTTGTTCTTTAATTCTTCTAGGTCTTTGTTAAACATTTCTTGCAACTTCTTGATCTTTGCCTCCATTCTTTTTCCGAGGTCCTGGATCATCTTCACTATCATTATTCTGAATTATTTTTCTGGAAGGTTGCCTATCTCCACTTCATTTAATTGTTTTTCTGGGGTTTTATCTTGTTCCTTCATCTGGTACGTAGTCCTCTGCCTTTTCATCTTGTCTGTCTTTCTGTGAATGTGGTTTTTGTTCCACAGGCTGCAGGATTGTAGTTCTTCTTGCTTCTGCTGTCTGCCCTCTGGAGGATGAGGCTGTCTAAGAGGCTTGTGTAAGTTTCCCGATGGGAGGGTCTGGTGGTGGGTAGAGCTCCATCGATAGTTTTGTTCTCCGATGAAGTACAGACCACCATTGTCTCAACAGGCTGAATGTGGAAATAAAAGCAAACCTGCTAGGGTTGGAGGGTCTCCTGCAGAGGCAGGGGGTGATTGTGGCTCACTGTGGAGACAAGGACCTAAAACAAATTTTTAATGGCATTTTTATTAGTGTGCATGTAGGTGATAACTTATGAAAATAGCTGTTGAATATTCTCAGTAGCCAGATCCATTCAGCTCTTCCAAAGCCAGACAGTAACATTTCTTCCACATTAATACCTCATTTCAGAACTGTTCTTGTCCTGATTCAATTGTGTGCTCCCTCTCTGTAGGCTTTTTTTTTAAAACATAAACCTATGGTAGTCCCTACTTCTCTGTCCCAGCTGGCTGCTTTTTTATGCCATAACTATTGCTCTAACCCTAAAAAAGTGTCTTTATTAAGATACATTATTTCTTATAATATTCTCTAAGAATACTTTTGTCTGTGAAACTAGAATAACCAAATTGAAAAACACTGTTTTTTTCGTTGCTACTGTTGATTTTCCATCTTAAGAAAATATAGTAATTTACTCTAGTACAGTGATCATAAGGCAAAAAGACAAATTGGAAGTTTGTTTTAGTGTATAACATGGAAATTTTCATTAAGATGAAGTCTAAAAATTATCGTAACATCAGGAGTTTAGGCAAGCATGTATCTATATTGAAAGTAGATTAGTGAGCACAAAAAACAAGTATTTATTTTTTTCTGTAAGATTTATCACCAAATCAAATACTGAATTATTGGAGGCAAGGTGAAAAGGAATCTGATATTGGGAAGACCTGGTCTTCATTTCTTCTCATGCTTCTGCCTGAATCCAAGAGGAGAGCAGTGGTTCAGCACAAGTCCCTCCTATCACTTGCCGGGTGTTGAGAGAACAATAAGGAGAGCCTGGCACTCAGAAGGTTGCCTGCCACTGTAGGGAAGGATACCTAATTGAAGAAAAACAGTTATTTGCATTAGCCCCTGCTCCATATTTTCCATCTCCAGAAGGGTTGATAACTCAATTGGGGGCAAAGAGTGGGAGGAATAACAAGATCCACTCTGGCCTCTTTTTTTCCAACACAGTTCATAGGAAACCTGAATTTTATGGGCTGTTAGGATGAGTGCTCAGATTAATAAAGTGTGCTTTAGTTCTCATTTGGCTATAAATCCTTGTCTGTATATTCCACAGGCCATTACCTCAGACGGATGGAGGGGAAGAGGCATCAAGAACCCTTGTTTTTGCCCAAATGCCCTTCAGATTTCTCTCTGCCAAGATTTTGCTCATCCTGTGTCCTCTAAGTAGAATTCCTGTTAGTCCTATCCACCCATCATGAACTCTTTTCAACTCTTCCTCCCATAAAGTGACTAAATTCTGATAGAATTTTGCTGGTGGCATTTATATAACTTTTTTTTTTTTTTTTTTTTTTTTGTGGTATGTGGGCCTCTCACTGTTGTGGTCTCTCCCGTTGCGGAGCACAGGCTCCGGACGCGCAGGCTCAGTGGCCATGGCTCACAGGCCCAGCCGCTCCGTGGCATGTGGGATCTTCCTAGACCGGGGCATGAACCCACGTCCCTTGCATTGGCAAACAGACTCTCAACCACTGCGCCATCAGGGAAGCCCCTATATAACATTTTGTTACATGTATTTTTATAGACCTTTTTTAGAGCAGTTTTAGGTTTTCATAAACTTGAGCAGAAAGTACAGAGAGTTCCCATATAGCCCCTGCTCCTACACATGCACAGCCTCCTCTACTATCAATATCTTGAACCAGAATGCTACGTTTGTTACAAAGGGTAAACCTTCATTGACACCTTATCATCCAAAGTCCACAGTTTACATTAAGGTTCACTCTTGGTGTGGTACGTTACAATGGTTTTAACAAGTATACAGTGTATCCACCACTATAGTATTATACAGAATAGTTTGATCGACCTAAACATATGTAGTTATTAATTGTCTTACTCCCCTTATATTTTAGTAATATAAAATTCTAAAGGAGAGGGGCTGAATTTTTTTTATTGTAGTCTTCCCTGTTATAAAACGAACAGTGTTTTGTGTGAAGTTAAGGATTAAAAAAATGTTAATTGAATGGGTAATTTTCAGTGATTATAATATAGAAAGAAAATTGAGCATCTTGTATGCAGCTTAGTTCTATTGAAATGCAATCCTGTTTGGTTTTTTTTTTTTTTTGCGGTACGGGGGCCTCTCACTGTTGTGGCCTCTCCCGTTGCGGAGCACAGGCTCTGGACACTCAGGCTCAGCGGCCATGGCTCACGGGCCCAGCCGCTCTGCAGCGTGTGGGATCTTCCCGGACCGGGGCACGAGCCCATGTCCCCTGCATCGGCAGGTGGACTCTCAACCACTGCGCCACCAGGGAAGCCCACAATCCTGTTTTTTATAAGAACTGCCCAATGATCCCTGTCAACCAGGGAGTAAAATGTTCCCACACTCAATTAAAACATGAATGGGACTCTCATAGCCTGGGATGAGTCAAAGAATCAATATTGTCAGTTTTTAAATTAAACATTTTATGTAACTTTATTCATATTTTAAGATTGTTGAGGCTAGTCTACAGAAAGGGATAAAATCCTCAAAATTTTGCATTATCTGTTACATTTTACTTTTTCCTTCCTTACATCACCGTAGTCCTGACTCTGACATTTTATATACCTTAAAGTAGGAAACACTACATGTTGTATATCTTCAGTAGTGGCTTAGGTACATAAAGATGATACTCAAAAGGTGATACCATTATGGAGTTTACTTGGATGTACCACAGGAATCTGTCCTTGTTCCATGTAATTTAATATTTTTACCAATTATTTGTGTAAAAGTCTGGGTGTTCTGTACCTTTATAAGAAATTAATTTGGGAAAAAACTATCTTCCTAAAGTTGTGAGGGGTTTTAAGTAAATATAGATAGTTGGTTGCCTATACTCAAGGCAATGAAAATGTCTTTAGCTTTTGGATATTATAAATGACAATTTAGGGCTTCCCTGGTGGCGCAGTGGTTGAGAGTACGCCTGCCGATGCAGGGGACACGGGTTTGTGCCCCTGTCTGGGAAGATCCCACATGCCGCGGAACGGCTGGGCCTGTGAGCCATGGCCGCTGAGCCTGCGCGTCCGGAGCCTGTGCTCTACAACGGGAGAGGCCACAACAGTGAGACGCCCACATAACGCAAAAAAAAAAAAGACAATTTAGTAAACAAAATCCTATATAGTACTTACAACCAAATTAAACAAACTAAGCTAAAAAGAATAAATATAAGGTCCTGTATAGAGGGCCAAAACTTAGTGCAGGAACTGTTACTTAACATTTAAAGTACCACTAACTTTTTAAAGCCTAGATATTATGGTTAATGATACACCTGAACTGAGTGAACTGCTTACTCTAAGGAAAATGTAATAATAAGTCCCTAGCAATATATTAATTATATCAAAATTTACTTCTCTACTAAATATTATTGTACACTTAGTAGATGCAAGTCAATGTGTTCTGCAATGCAGTTGTGGTAGGCAGAAATAAAGGCTGCCCAAATATATATCTACATCATATTTCTAAGATTAGATGAATATGATACTTTACATGGCAAAAGTGACTTTACAGATGTGATTAAATTAAGGGCCTTGTGATGGATTATACAATCCAATTCTTTGGGTCCTTAAAATTGGAGAACCTTTTCTGGTTGTGGTGAGAAAAAGATGTGATGACAGAGGCATGGTCAGAGATGGCTGGTTTTGAAGATGGAGAAAGGGAGCCAAGGATGAGCCAAGGATGCAGGCAGCCTCTAGAAGCTGGAAAAGCCAAGGAAACAAATAGGTTTTCCCCAAGAGCTTCCAGAAAGGAAAGCAGCCCTGCCAACACCTTGATCTTGCCCACTGAGACCTCTGTTGGACTTCTGACCTACAGAACTATAAGATAATAAATTTGCATTTCTTTAAGCCATTACATTTGTGGTCATTTGTTACAGCAGCAATAGAAAACTAATTCCAGCAGCCCCTTATTCTTTAGTGAGGGAGGTCTACATAAAAGAATTATCTAATCACAAAGGTGAAAATTACTCTGAAGGAAAAATGACCAAAACTGTATGAGCCTGTCCATATCCAGTCTAATTATTGAATTGGTGACCAGGAAGGATTAGACATTCGTGAGTGATGAGTGATGATCTGGACAGTCATAAAGGCATGGTCAGGGACCACTGAAATACAGTGTTTATATGGGATAATATTGCAGTAGGGTTCAGTCAAGGAAGCAGAACCACTATGAATTCAGGAATAGAAATTGATTATAGCGATTGAATATCAGAGGACTTATGAACCAGTCAAGCTAAGCCAAGCATGTTTAACCACTAAAGAGGGACCATAATGGAGGAGTCAGTGGGAAGTTGTTGCCTCTGTGTGTCTGTAGCTAAGGGTCCAGTGAGAGGTCTGGGGCCGTTGTTGAACAACAGGCCATTAGTCAGGGAGAAGATCTTTTCCATGGAGTGGAAAAGACAAGGAATACCTGAACCTTGGTAGTACCTTTGCATCTATCTGTCACCACATCTAACCACAACAACATTCAGAGAGTAGGGGCTGCTGTGTCACTTCTGCCTCCATAGCTTATGCAGATTTCTCTCGACCAAATCAGAACCCATACCCATACAGGGAAGGGGATTCTGGGAAGTGCAGTTGCCAGCTTCATCAAGTTGACAGTAGAATTATTCATCACTACAGGAACCATACTTTAAGAGTAGCACAGATAATTTTTTTATTGGCATGGGAGGCATCTTGGATGGTTTGGGAACATTAAAACAGAACAATGTGAGAAATTCTACTTCGTCATTTTTTGTGCATCCTTTCATATCTACACATTCAGGTGTCAAGGTCAACTAAAAATTACTGTTACACATTTTTTTCCCCAAATTTTTTAACTCCTTGACTTTCTTCATAGTAATTGATTTTACTCTTTTGGGGGCATTAATGAGAGAAACATCAATTGTATATGCATTGTGAGTAGGAAAAATCCAGTCGTCCTATGTGTTTTTCCTTTACTCTCATACCACTACCACACTCACAACTTTTCTGATATCAAGTTTTTCCCACACCAAGCAATTTTTTGTGACACCAGCTATGTGTCATACAATTTAACTCAATTCCGACACTGTCTACCTGAAGATAGCCTCAGATCCCATAGGTTAAGGGCTCAGTCCCACGAGACTGCCCCCTACTTCGGATGCCAATTGCAGGTAGTAGTCCCCAGGTTATCCACAAATTCTGAGTTGGCTAAAAATCGGAGGTTCCCATGACCTCCTCCCACTCGGATTCGGTTATTTGCTAGAACAGCTCACAGAGCTCAGGGAAACACTTACATTTATCAGTTTATTATATGATAAATAATAAAGGATGTGATGAAGCATATAGATGAACAACCATATGAAGAGATACACAGGGCAAGGTCTGAGAGGATCTCAAGCACAGGAGCTTCTGTTCCCATGGAGTTGGTTGGGGTGCATCACCTTCCCTGTATGTGGATGTGTTCATTAACTTGGAAGCTCTTTGAACCCCACACTTCGGGTTTTTTTATGGAGACTTCATCATGTGGGCATGACAAATCACTAACTCCATTATCAGCCCCTCTCCCAGTTCTGGAGAATGGAAGTTGGGGCTGAAAATTCCAAGTTTCTAATTATGACTTGATCTATCTGGTAACCAGCCTCCATCCAGGATCCCACAAGAGTCACCTCATTAGAACAAAAGATATCGCTATCACTCAGGAAATTCCAAGGAATTTAGGAGATTTGAGTCTGGAAACGGGGTCAAAGAACAAATATTTAGAATAAAACATGTTCCTAATGCTCTTATTACTTAGGAAATTATAATGGTTTTAGAACCTCCGTGTCAGGGACTGGGGACAGAAACCAATATAAATATATTCTATACTTTCACACATTGAAGGAATAACATATACTGAATGAATTGTTCCAAGAAGAGCAAGTTAACAATATTTTGATGTAATGGATATTTCTTTTCATTTGCCTGAAGATGACCATATTAGAGTATTATTTAGACTTTAAAAATAATCAACTTATTAGAAAATACCACCAATTTCTTCTTAGAAGAATCATTTTGTTTTTGAGATTTTTATATTATTATTCTTGAAACTTTAATCATGTACTACTCAACTTAGTGTCTTAAACAAGATATTTGAAAAATTTTTTAAATATATTACTGATCTGTTTTCTATAAAATATTCGAGAAATTCCAATTTTAGTACTGTGCAAGTTATTGAAATACAATATTTCCAAGTTTATTTTGTTGTATTTCAGTTGCTATGGTGGCAAATATTGTACGTATTTAAATGTGGGATAGCATTTCATATAAGCATCAGTAAAATCCCTAAAGTATTTTAAGTAGTGGAGACTGTCGATGTCAGTTACTTTATAAATTTTGTCAGTGATTTGGATTGCCGTGCACTGATGTGTAGAACACGTGAAGGATATCTCTAGGGTTTAACTTATACATCACAAGTGAAATCGCCATCACAAATTATCACACTGTATATTTTTCAATCCATAAATAAGCCCTTATTATCTATCTTCTTAATGTTATAAATCATTTTCATAAAATAACTATACTGGTAAAAGAGAAAAATATGATGTCATAGTTGAGTTGAGTTTATATTTTCTATCCTATCGTAAAAATATTTAACAACCCACATATAATGGCCATTTTTCTCAATGCCATAAATATTAATTCAAGTACAAGTTATTTATATCTTAAGATATACTGCTTTCTATTATAGTTCACCTATTTATCTATATCTATATCCATACATATGTCACACACTCCTATGTGTGATATATATATGGATATAGATATAGATAAAACTGTAAGAGAACAATCACCCACAATCCTCTTGTAGCTTTGTAGCTTAATATAACAATTTTTAGTTATGTTTTGTTTGGCTGGCACAGTATTTACAGAAATGTCTTTGAAAGGCTTTAAGTAGTGCAGGGACTCCCCAAATCCATCCACAGGCTCCCCTCCTCCCTATTACCTTTTGCCTGCTTAAGTCACACATTTATATTTTCATTAGCCATCTGTAGGCATTTCAATTAGCTGATTCCTTATCCACAACACATTATATATCACTCTCTCCTGTAGCTTAGTTTTATGAATCCATCTCATCTGCTATCCTTTAAGCATCTTGGGGATATGGGCTATGTTCTGTTCATCTTTGTATTCTCCAGAGTGCTTTCCACAAAGGAGACAGTCAATAAAAATTTATTGAAATATTCAAGGAAGTGGGAAATAGCTTTAGCCTATACATAGGATGCTCCCTGAACATTTAAAGAATTAAAAGCAAATTTCATATTTTATAAAACTGGTGTTTTTAGGAATGTAGCTATCTCTGGTAACAAAATAAGTATACCTTATGGAATAAATAAAACCTTCCCCAAAATAATAACCATCATTCCTTAGTCTTATTTCTTCCTGAGATCTAGAATTTTATTACCTGAGCCTAAGACTGCTAGGTTTTCTTTAATTTTTATGTTACTAAGGTATCAAATGTACATGCTTTAAAAAGTCATATATTTCAATGAACATGTAACAGAAAATAATAGCACCCTGATGTGTGTGTATGTATATATTTGTGCCTTAAGTGATGATAAAAATTTAATAAGAATGTGAGATGGACTATAATTATTATTAGGATAAGAAAAGATTTTAAAAACTGAGTAAAGTGCATCTGAATCTCAACCTCTGCTCCATTCATTCACACTCCATAATAATAAATCAGTGATCATCTGAAAATGTCGCTAGTGGGTATAAGAATCATCATTTGTCTTAGATAAGTAAACAAGCAAATAGTGTTCATATGTTATTCACGTGAGGTCACTAATAACCTATGAAAAATGGCTTTGGGTACCAGAGAATTATTTTAGAATAACATAGATCTTTGAATGACTTTTTTACCCTTAAATACTTTAGATTACAAGGCCAGAAATGATCATGGATATAGTCTCCAAAGAAAGCCCTTGAACAAAGATTTACAATTCTCTCAGAACCAGATATGGAAGAAAACCTTTCTTAATACAACTTATTTTGTTATTCACAGAAATTTGGCATATCGTCTTATTGGCTTTTACATCATTCAGATGACTAAAAAGAGGATGTTGTATTAGCAATGCTTCAAAAAGACATTTCTTAAACCCTGGGACAGATAATTATTTTCCATGACTATAATGCCAACCTGTATCCCTCACCCATAAAAGAATCATCTGGCATATTTAAGGAATAACCAGGATTCAGTTTGTATATATGACACCAGTGTAGCCAGAAAAAATGTGAAAAAAAATCCATCAAATGCTTTGTCACACTTCATAAAAATAAATTTCTTGACTCAAATGGAAACATCTTAGTTACTTTATAATTAGCATTGTTGGGTTATAAAATCAGGAAAATTCAAATTGTGTAAACAAAACTAAAATGCTTTTATATTTCTATTGTGTCAGAGAGCTGATAGTTCATACCATGGTAACACACTATGGTTTCATACTGTACTTTTGTCTAGAATTCTTTTGTTTGTCTGTATTTTGGTATAATTTTAGTTTCTCATATCTGGGAGGGATCTCAAGAAAAAAGGTTTTATAAAGAAATGTGAGACCTCACAGTGGATTTACAGTTATCTCGCATGCTTTTAATTCAAAAGTTGGGCATTGAAATAGCAAGCAAAGGATTTTTAAAGTCATATTATTATTACATTAGATTATAATAAAGGTGATGAAATCTCCATGGAAGCGCTTGCAGTAGCCACATAAATATCATGCTAATTTCTTTTCTTTATTATCATTAATCAGACATGAACTTTTAATGAGCGAATACTTCTAATGATTTTGATTTGCAAGCCTTTGTAATTTATTAACTTCTTCAAATTGAAAATCTCCAGGGTGAAAAAAAATATCTCATTTTTATGTATATTCTGTCAATTCAGAGCACTTTACCAAGTCCATCTACCAGGAGAATGCAGCCAACTTGCGGACGAATTTTTTGATCTATAGAGCTGATTACAGCTGCATTTTATTTCCAATTAGAGATAAGAGTTAAGTTCAGTGATGGATCCTTAGATAACTACCTTGAAAAGCCTAAATCCAAGGCCAACTTCCATTCCATTCAGGAGATATGTAGCATTTCAAATTCCCTCAGATGGAGAAGGCTCTACTGTGGCCCTGGAATAGTTTGCCTGGATTTAAATTTTGGCTTCACTTCTTGCTATGGCTATGATCTCTCCAGGCCTCAATTTGATTATCATTAAAAGTTGAATAAAAAGTATGCTGCATAATATTGTTTTGAGAATTAAATACAATAATCCACAGAAACTGCTTGGCTTAAAGTGATGTTCAGGAAGGTTAGCTCTAGCCTGAATAAATGACCTTGAGACAATTTCTGAACTCTGAATAATTTGTAGTGTATCTTGATGGTTTTCCCCAGTTCTTCTCCATAAAGTAGAGACAAATAAAGGGTCTTGGTGGAATACATATTTGTTGGTTGTGTTCTTTAGGGCAAGGTTTCACAACCTCTATCTATAACGGGCCATAAAATAAAAACAGGCTGTAGGCTGGATTTGCCTGCTGGTTGTCATTTCCCAAGCCCTGCCTTGGAACAAAGAAATGCCATTTTTAGTGAATGATAGATTCATCTTTTAACAGGTTCTATTTTTTTCTAATTAAAGTTTAATCCATACTCACTGTGAAAGAAAAAAATAAAATAATTTGAAAAATATAGAAATGTTTAAAAGAATATACAACTTTTAATCACATAATTCATGAGTAACTGCTTTGAACAGTGTATGATTTTATAGAATTCTATTTATCTGCTCAACAAATTAGAAATACACTATGAACATAATTTTAATTCCTGTTCTTTCTATTTAGCGTTATACAATGAATGCTTTTTTAAAAACCTCATATTTATGTATCTTTCATTATACTGTACTAGTTATACCTCATAAGTTAGTATCTATTCATAATTTACCTCTTCCACTAGATTGCTTTCAATTTAAGACTGGATACTGTCTTATCTTTGTAAGTCTTAGTACCATGACTGGTACATGGTAGGTGCTAGAGATTGAACCAGTTTGAAAATTAAAGAAGATAATTACCCTTTACTCGATGTTATAGCTTAGAGTCCTGGCCCTAGTTCAAAGAGGACATTATCACACTCATTACCTGCTAGCCAGTTATGCAAAAAGCAAGAGTAGCATAATTTTTGATTACCAATTCATTTTAGAGAGCTCATTATTTGAAAAAAATAATATATTTAGTCAATTTCCAAAGTTGTTCCAATATTTCTTTCATTGCCTGGAAAGCAGTTTCACTTAAAATAATTTCCTCCAAATTGTTTCAAGTCAAATACTTCTGAATGACATTTCAGTTTGTACCTGAAATTCAATATTCAGTACTACAGAGGATAGTATATAATTTACCAAAAAAAAAAAAAGAAAGAAAGAAAACATTTGAAGACACTTTTATCAGAATACAATGAACCATTTTTCTATGAGAAGCTACGTCTTCACATACATCCTATTCCACAAAGTAAACACCAAGAAGAAAGATAAGTGTAACTTCTTTGGTGAGAAAAGGTGTATCTGAGCTTATGTTGCATTTAGGAACACAAACTAGTTTACATATTTTTGCTGATGAAAAAATTCACTCACTAGTTCCAAAATAGTCAAAAAAGTACTTTAATTCATCAGCTCAGTTAAAATGTTTGATTCCCTGGTAGTTTTTGGATTAATCTCAATATGCTTTTCTCAAACTCTATCTTGGAAATCTGGATAAAATATCATCCTGAGCACAGGCATCAAACTCTATTTTTCTCAGTTCCCTATTAAAGTGGTCAAAAGTAAGTAAGAAAATAGGTGCGGGGTAAATTAGCTTTATCCCTGGAAACTTGAAAAGTTGGCATCTGTGCAAGGCTAACTGATAATTTTCTTTCATATCCATCCACCCTCACATACACACACTCTGTAACTTAGGGAGCTACATTTCCCATGCTCCCTGCACATTGGCTTCTGTGTTGGATACTTGAGATATTGGTGGGTGGAAGATGAACAGAAACCAGGGCAGGTCTCCTCAGTATGATATCTTTGTATTATCTGGGGATCATCCATGACTTCTGCTCCTGCTCAGATACCACTTCCCTACTTATGTCCTGACTCTCAACAGGTGGTCTTCGCTGTGATTCTAGCTCTCAAGGGACATCCTGGGGTTCTAGGCTGTGGTAACACCACATGTTCTCTCTTCCCATTCTCTTGTCCTCTTTTCTGTATGTTCCAATTTTTTTTTTTTTTTTTTTTTGCGGTACGTGGGCCTCTCACTGTTGTGGCCTCTCCTGTTGTGGAGCACAGGCTCCGCATGCGCAGGCTCAGCGGCCATGACTCACAGGCCCAGCCACTCTGCGACATGTGGGATCTTCCTGGACCGGGGCACGGACCCGCGTCCCCTGCATCGGCAGGCGGACTCTCAACCACTGCGGCACCAGGGAAGCCCTGTATGTTCCAATTTTTTGTCTCTCTGTGATTTGGCATGAATATTCTTTCCCTTCTGATCACTAATCCAGTTCACTAATTCTTACTTTGGGTCATCTTCTGTCAAACTCATTTACTGAGTCTTAATTTTAGTTTTCTTATTTCTAAATTTTCCATTGTTTCCATTTCAGAGTTTCCAGTCCTCAGCTGAAATTCTTAATTTTTTTCTCTAGTTTATCATGTTATTTCAGTATACCATTTATTTTAGAGTTGATGTCTAATTAAATCCAATGTCTGGATCATATGGTCTATTTCTACATTATGTTTTTTCCTTTCTCTTTTGGTCATTTGGTCTTGTTTCCTGGAGTGCAGCATTTTTTGCTGGAGTGAAAAACACTGATTATCAATTCTTATAAATATAATTTGAGGTTCTGATGATGCTATAATGCTCCACATAGGATTTTCTTTGTGTTGGTAAAAATTAATAAAGGAGTTGATAATCTTAAATCAATCAAATCAATTGCCCTAATTCAGAGACATATTTCAGTATTTGTGAAGGGGGTTTTATTTCTTTTTGCCCTTACTCCTTCCAAGATGTAAATCTTCAATGGTCTCAGGAATCCTGGGCTGTTCACCAATGTCCCATCTCCTTGTGATTTCTAACGTCTAATTTTTGTTCCTCCAGCCTCTTATGACCTCTGAAAGCTCTGTTCAGCTTCTCAGCCTCCTACCTACTATTTTATGCTCAGCTTCTCAGTCTCTCAGCTGTGTTTTATAGATTGGAAAATGCTTCAAAAGTAGAATATTGGATTCACTTATCTATGTTCATCCTCTTTGGAAACATTGACTCCTCTGGTCCTTGCTGATTTCTTAACTAATGCCTTCAAACAGATTTTTAAAAAATGTTTTACACAGATTAGCAGTCATTCTTGGTGGAAGGGTTGGCTTAATATAATCTAGCCCAAAGAAATGATCAAAATCAAAAGGAAAAAATTGAATAACAACTAAAGAGCAAAAAGTGGGAAAAAAGGAATATTTTTAAAATCTAGAAGCAAATCATAAAATGATAAATGCAAATATAAAAATAATTTTGAAAAATAAGAATTGTGAAATTATAAAATAAAAATCCAGCAGATTTTTTGAAGTTTCTAAAGAGCCAAGAGAACCAGCACCATCTCCTAGTTTTGACAGCGAAACCATTTTCTTTCCCAAGACATATTTTTCCCTTGCTCTTCCATAGGAGTTCTCAGAAGGCTGAAGATGAGACAGAGCCTCTTTGTGAAACGTCCACAGTTCCTGCAGAGGTGCTCTGGAATTTCTCTGAAGTCCTGGCCCAAGTAGGTACATCTTTTTGGTTACCAAAGGGCACTTTGGAGGGAAATAATTGATTCCAGGTCTGAATCATGGAAGATACAAAATGAATCTGGAATATCTTGTTGTGTAAGAAACTAATAAAGTGTTAAAAATATGATAGAGATATAATTAAAGGGCAAAGGAACCAACTTAAATGTCTCCCTTTGGACAAATCTGGAATAATTTGAGATAAATTGAAATAATGATAGGAATAGATTATGAAGTAATAATCCATTTGTCCAAGCCGATATAAATCAGAAAATACAAATAAGTAAATAAAGGAGTGATAAAAGAAAGCTCTTCCTTAAGCAGAGTGGCAACTAACAAATACAGAAGAAATAATACAATTAGAAGATCATTAATGGTTGCTGAAACTAGTGGGTGAAAGCTTGGTGAAAAACAGGATATTTATGTAATACAAGATATTTCCCCCCAAATAACTCATTAATTACACAGGGGAAAAGTAACCTCACAGTGAAGAAACCTGGTGGATACTTCCTTAAGTAAGTGATATAAGGTAACAATGCCAGTAGTAGGACAAACCAACCTCATATTTCTCCTGATACTGAAAAGTATATATATTTTCTGTGGTGATCTTGCCCAAAATGCGTAAGTTTAATTTAACAAGAACGTGCCAGATACATTAAATGCAGGGACATTCTACAAGATAACTGGTTTGTAGTCTTCAAAAAATGTTAAGATCAAGAAAAACAAAAACAGAAAAGCTGTGCAAGATTAAATGAGGCAAGAGACATGACACCTAGTGGCAATCCATGATCCTGGATGGGATTCTATATTGGGCAGAAGAAGTAAATGTTAGGACAATTGACAAAATTTGAATATGAACTGTGGATTAGATAATAGCATTTTATCTATGTTACAGTTTCTGATTTTTGATAGTTTTACTGTGGTTATACGAAAGAATGTCTTTGTTCTTAGGAAATATATATTGAAGTTGTATGTATGTGTGTTTGTAAGTAAATATATATATATGTGGAGAGAGAGAGAGAGAGAGAGAGAAAATAAGTGGGACCAAATATACCAACTGATGATCTAGGTAAAGGGCAAATGGGAATTCCTTGTGCTATTTTAGCAACTTTTTTTATAAATCTGAAATTATATCAAATTAAAAGTTTACAAGCAAACAAACTAGATGACAAGAAATCCTCAAAACTATAAAGTATATGTGGATGGAGTCCAACCACTGAGAGTAGAAAGAAGCCAGTGATATTTATAACTATGTAAGAGGAAGCAGAGGACAAGAAAATAAAGACAACATCCTGATAGAAGAATAGGCAACAGATAGTTCATAGGGAAAAAATACAAATGGCCCTTGAACATATTAAAATGTGTTCAGTTTCACTGATGAGAAAATGAAACGTCATTGAGAAATTTGGTATGTTTAAACAAAATACTTGCCAAGGTTCTGGGAAAATAGGTATTCTTATATGTTTTTGATAGAAAAGTGATATGCAATGTCTAGCAAAATTGTACCTGAGTTTACCTAATTACCTACCAATCCCATTTCTACAGATCTATCCGGATGATACACTATAAAAATATTAAAAGACGTATGAACAAGGCCAATAGGTGCCAAATGCCCATAAACAAAGAAATGGCTGAATTTAAATGAGAATACATTTAAATGTAGTTTAATTAAATACACTAAATACACTACATTAAATACACTCAATGTAGTATTATGCTCCTTTAAAAAAAGGAGATAGATCTCTACACAGTACATAGTGGTACCCAGGACAGCTTTTTAGGTGAAGAAAATGCAAGTTGGAGAAAAGTGTGTATAATAAACGGCCATTTATCTAAGAAAAGAGGGAGGGGCTTCCCTGGTGGCGCAGTGGTTGAGAATCTGCCTGCTAATGCAGGGGACACGGGTTCGAGCCCTGGTCTGGGAAGATCCCACATGCCACGGAGCAACTAGGCCCGTGAGCCACAACTACTGAGCCTGCGCGTCTGGAGCCTGTGCTCCGCAACAAGAGAGGCCGCGATAGTGAGAGGCCCGCGCACCGCGATGAAGAGTGGCCCCTGCTTGCCACAACTAGAGAAAGCCGTCGCACAGAAACGAAGACCCAACACAGCCAAAAATAAAATAAATAAATAAATAATAATTTAAAAAAAAAAAAAAAAAAAAAAAGAAAAGAGGGAAAGAAACAGCAGTATATTAACATATTTGTTTATAGTTAAAAACAGGAAGGGGAGAAGCCAAAAAGTGGAAGAAAAATGGTTGCCTACAGTGGAGTGGAGGGAAGGGGGGGAGGAGGAGACAGAGAACTTCTCTGAATATACCTTATTTTATACATTTGGCACAAAGATGTGAACAATTATTTAATAGATAAAATATAAAGAGTAAACATACATTTGGAAACATTTAATTCTTTAATAATCAAATAAATGCAAAATAAAGCAACAGCTTGGATGTGGAGAAGGAGAGTAAGAAGGGTGAAGGATTACTCTGAGGTTGTTGCCCTGAGCAACTAGAAGAATGACTGGTCATTGATGACATGGGAAATACCTTGAGGAGGAAGATGAGAAGCCTGATTTTAAGTTAGGATGCCTTAACACTCCACCAATGCTGTTGGTGTCTGTTTACCTCTGCAATTTGTGGGCTCTATGACTTTGGCCAGAGCTTTCCTGAGCTTCAGTTTCCACATCTTTAAAATGAGCTTAATAATAGTGCCCTACACTAGGGTTATGGTAAAGATTGAATGAGATACCGCACATAAAAGCTCTCAATACAGTGCCTTAGACAATAAAAGCATTCAATAAATACTCAATTTTAAAACAAACCTTACTTAGTATTATTAAAATAATGGTTTGTTTGAATTCAAGCACTCTATATTAACAACTTTTAGTTATGGAATGAAACAGTGATTTAAAAAATTATTAATGTTCATACAGATTTAAATATGTCCCAAAATAATTCTTACACCTAACATTCATTTTAATTACTTTAGTCATTACAAAGCCTGCAAGCTTCCATTCCTGCTGCTGACACTGATTATGTATACTTCTGTCAAAGAATCAGGAAAGAAGGAAATAATAACCAATATTCATTGCATGTTTACAATATGCCAGGTGCTTTTCTAAATGCTTTAATTTATATATATTTTTTACATATTTTTTAACACATTCAGTCTTCATGACACCCAGTAGGATAGCTTCCGTTATATCTCCATTTTACAGATGAGGAAACTTGAAACAAAGAGTAATGTTTAAGGTATTTGGAACAGAGACCAACCACCCATTTCATTTGTGGAATCTGCTATAAAAGACAACATATACTGAATCAGTAAAGACATAAACTTCTTGAAGAAAAATCAAATGAAACATTTTCTGCAGAAAACTTTGAAGTTCACATGCATTTGCTCATACAGTATTTCTGGACATGTGCTGTCCAATACAAGAGCCACCAGCTACATACAGAGTACTTGAAATGTGGTTGGCAGAAATTGAGATGTACTGTAAGTGTGAAATACACAACAGATTTTGAACTTAATATAAAAAAAATGAAAAACATCATGTTAATAAATTTTGTACTGATTGCATGTTAAAATGATAATATTTGATAATATTAAATAAAATATATTATTAAAATTTAAAAAAAAAAGTTGCCTTAAGACATCCAAATGAGAAGCCAACCTGTCCTTTGGATAAATGAGCCTGGATCTAGGATAAAGTTCCAGACTGGAGCTGTAAAGGCTAGTGTTGCCCACAAAGAGATAATATTCAAAGTCTTGAAATTAGATGGAATCATCCTACAAGTGACTGTATATATAAAACAGTTCTAAGGACTGAATCCTATGTTCAGTCCTAATGCATGCTAATGTTTATGTGTGGGGGAAAGTGGAGGAATCAGTAAAGGAATTTGTGAGACAGACGAATACTCAGGAGACTGTGTTTTTTCTGAAACAAAAAAAGTTTCAGGAAAGAGAGAAATAATCTAAATAAGATCTGGTCTTACTAAGAACTGATCATTGGATTCATCAATATGGAGGTTACTGAAAAGAAAGACCAGTTTCAGAGAAGTGATAGGGGTGAAAATCATTCAGGTGGGTTCAAGAGAGTAAGAGAGAATAGAAGGAGAGGATTTGTGGAAAGTGGTGTTACAGAACTTTTTTTGAGGAGGTTTTCAATAAAGGGAAGTAGTGAAATAGGGAAATAGCTAGAGGGATTTGTGTCAAAGAGGGCTTTTCTTTTAAGAGGGGAGAAAGTATTGTATATAGGCTAATGAAACTTTATTAGCTGAACACGTTTGTATATTTATTTCTCCATGTGGTGAAAGAACCAATATTATTGTCACTGAAGCAGTGATATATATATACATGGCTATCTTCAATCTTTGAAAATCTAAGTAAATTATTGCATGATTAAGCTAAATATTTGGGCATTATAAATGACACTGTAACTTTTTCCACCCCTTTGTTTTAATATCAAACATATTGATGTTTTTATTATCATTTACAGATAAATTTCCTTTGATTCAAACCCAGAGTGTCAGAGAGAGAATGTGAAGGTCTAGTCTGATTTTCAAGAGCAAATCTTTTGTATTGCTGATGTTGACTCTCCAGACCATATGTGGAGGAACTCACATTCACATATTATCTAAATCAAAAGTTAGTGTAATTTGCATTTCTTTATGCAAGATGGGTCATACAGAAGGATCTTTGTTCTGACAGATATTTTCTCCCACAGAAGTGCTTCATTTTGGTTACAGTTTGGATTTGGTTTAGAGTTCTTCCTTCAATGTTTTTCTTTAGTAAGGCTAATGGGAAGTGCTAATGTGTTTACCTCATGTGAATACTTCAACATGACAGTTCTTTAGGTCTATACTACCCATTATGGTAGCCAACAAATGGCTATTCAATACTTGTGATGTGCTTCATGCAGCCAAGAAACTGAATTTTCAATTTCATTTAATTATAATTAAATTTTAAAAATGAATTATTTAAAAATATTTTTCTATTAAACACAACTTTACTGCTTTCATAGGACTGCAGTTCACTTGAACCATTGAAAATTTAGTGTACAGTTGAGATGAGCTTTTTGTAAAATAAACAATGAATTTGAAGATTTAGTATGAAAAAAGGTGAAATATCAACTTGATAAATTTTTATGTTGACTGTTGAAATGATAATAAGTTGATTTAGATAGAATAAATAAAAATTAAAATATTTTCTTTAGTTATAAAATATTTTATGTAAAATAAAATTTGAAATATTAAGAATAAATATGCTTTATTTTTTTAATGTGGCCCTTAGAAAATTCTAGATTACAGATGTGGCTCACATTATATTTCTACTGTGCAGCATTGCTCTAGGTTATTAAACATAAACTTTATGCCAGATGAATAGGAAGGTCCATAGGTTGCTGCTGTTGTAAGGCATCTTTCCATCTAGTGAGGCCAAGAGTATTAGTTCACCCTCTTCATTTATTTACTCTGTGGCTTCAGAATTAACATGGAGAAGCTTTGGGATTAGGACTACTTTTTTAAGATAATCATCTAACAATGTAAGGGTGCCAGAGAAGATAAGGGATCTTTCTTTTGGGATGGTTTTAAGAAGAGCTTGAATCAGTACTTTTTGATAGAGAAAATACAGGGAGGTGATAGAGAAATAAATGCTTGTCATGTGAAAGCTTTCCAGTAAGTTTCTTAGTTTCAAAGTCAGGGACAAAACTGATCTACACAGGTACCTTGCAAGACAAATTGGTAACATGTGCATTACAGGTCAAGAGTTAAAATACATACTGGCCATTCGTGTTTTGAGTTTTGTTTTATTTTGTTTGGTTGGTTAATGGTAGTGTTTTTTGTTTGTTTTTTTGATCATTACTTTTTCTTTTCTCTTTCTTTGCTTGTCTTATTTTATTTTTCCAAGAAAATAGCAGGGCAGCCTGACCAGCCCTGGGCAAATGTATCAGAATGGAGAAGTTTTATTTGGCATCTTCTTTTTCTCTTGGTGATATCCTTTCTCCTTTTGGCAGTATGTCCAATGCCTAGGGCTATCCAAGATCTCCATTTGATGCCCCAGCCAAAGATTTCCTTTTTTCAAGAGAATAAGTCAATCTGTGTTAATATATTTAATGACCATTTATTACTATTTCATGGGCATGATGCCTTATCCCAATAGAATAGATATTTCAGGCTCCATGACAGGTAATTTGTTGATACATTCCAGGAATGTCGGAAGTTTTGGACCAAATTTGAATTTTACTCTTTGACAGCTGTCTATTTCTCCTACTGGGCCTATTAAGGGTGTGTTGCTGGGTCCTATTAAAAGCAATTTAATTTATTGAATCTTTTATCTTTCTGGCAAAGGAAAGTATATAATTTTCCAAAGCTCTTGTAGAATGCAGTACTCTCTATGCAGAGGTAAATCATTCATTTTCAAAATTCTCATATTCTCAGAGTTCCTTAAAAAAAAACTCATAGTCTTTGATGCAGCAATGCTGCATACTCTTCACCTAACCTGTGTAAAAGTTTCATGTGTATATTTGATGGGAGGCATTCCTGAGTTAGTGTAACTTTATTTATCCCTTGGTGCCTGGGATTTCATTACTTTGGTCCATGTGGGATAGTCCTCAGAGTGATGGATGACTCACTATGAAACAGCTGTGACCTGAAAGAGTACTTGCTGGCATTGCATTTTCTGTGTAAATTTGATTTAAGAAAAAACAATCACCATTATGTCATCGCATTCTTCTGCTTCAATGTTGGTTGCCACACTCCTTGAGGATGGAGTAACACCCTCAGACAGAAGTGGGGGCGAGTGATGGAACAGTTGGGCTGGTGTGGACAGCCTGAAGATGAAGGAAGAAGGATGACAATATATATAAGCATTTGCAGAACTAGACAGCATACAAGCTGGCCTATTTACTATTAAAGCTAGGACAGGCCCATTATGTGATGCTTTGAAATTCCGAGAAATGGGCTACTGGGACTGGTAATCATCAGTGAATGCTGTGTGAGTCAGATCCTAGGCAAAACTACACGGTGCCTAATAAGTCTCATACCCTCTTTCCTGTAGTGCTCTTTTGCCTCATAGCACACTTGCCTGCAGTCCATTTCCATCCCTTTCTGGAAGTGGGATCTTGGGCACATCCATAGCTTATCTGGTTTTTAGTTCCTTCATCATTAAAAAGAGATAAAAATTGTATCCATTTCTTGAGGCAGTTTTAAATATTAAGTAAATATGTGTAACATTTTTAGAACAGTGTCTGGCCTATGTATGTACTGAGGATGTGTGATTTTTATTACTTTAGAAAAACCAAACAGAATCATTTGGTATAAAGCTCAAGACCTTGGATCTGCTCTCTTTGAACAAAATTAAATAATCCAAATTTCTTTCTTTCTGTTACCCTCATCAAAACTTATTGGTCTTGTGTACCATTTCATCAGAGCCTTTCCCCCCAATTCCAGATTTTTAAAAGTCTCACACCACAGTTAACATCTGGATCTGGGGTATAGATGATTCTTTTGTACCTCTACAGCTTTTTAAACAGTTTAATCAAATGCCAATATTTACAAATACAGATATTTCTTATAAAATTATGATCTCTGACTTCCCTTGGAAAAAAGTCAAAAGATCTGTCAACCATGGGACAGCAGCCCCACATGAGAACACTCAGTTGGAATTAAATAGCAACAGCCCTCTTTTGATTCTGCATATATCTCCCAACTTTCCAGTCCTCACTATCCCATATTTTTCCTTACAATCCAACTTAATTCACTTTTCATTGGCCCAATGAATAGGCCCAATGAATAGAGGGCAAAAGGAAGTTGGAGGGATACAGTAAACAAAGAGTTCATGGTTTTTCATTGGCTGAGTCCTTGCTTGGAAAGAAGAGGAGTTTTTCTTTTTTCTGTTGGGCTGTGCTATAATCACAGAGTGTGAGATCTCCCCTTTCTTGTCTCCTGACTTTATTTAATTGAAGTTTCTGTTTATTAATTTCTTACATTTTCCCCTTTTGACCAAGATCTTTCTCTGAAAGCATAGCCGATCAAGAGTGAGGTTTTCTAGTTTCAGTGGCTTTTTGTCCCTTAATGCCAGGAAGGACCTTTCCTTGGTGTAGCATCTCACATCAGAAAGAGAGTACACAGATTGGAAACCTACTGAGGTCACATTTGAGTAACAAAGAGGAGTACGAGGGAGAATTCTCAGGCACTTTTTTTCTAAAGTCCATATGTTATCAAGATCATAGACACTGGAGATCATCTGAAGTGTTGTCTTCATCAAAGATTTGGTGACAGACTTCCAGCAGACCTGGTCCAGATATCTTGGGAAAGCTGTCTTATCAGATGTCATCAGTTCAATTCTGGGAAGTCTTTACTTTCAGGTCACCAAATGATGTGCAGGTCTGGTCAGAGTTCCGTGCTTTCTTTAGGTATGTCGCATGAATCCAAAAGTCTATTTTTTGGAGTTTGGTGGCACTAGGGTTGGTTAGCAGTACCTGATAGGGGCCTCTCCAGGGAGGTTGAAGAAAGTTCCTCTGGAGGGTCTTTTCTGATAGATGAAATTTCTAGGTTGCAAGGTGTGATGCTTAAGTTCTTTGTCTCCAGAGAGTGCACTATGAAAAGATTGCTTTACAAAAGCATGGTTACTTTTAATAGAAGCAGTAAGGCCTTTGCAATATTGTAGTATCTCTCCTTTTATCCGTCAGTTGTGGGTCAAAAGAAGTAGAAGCCAAGTGCATTGGGCATCCTGTGACTATCTCGAAAGGTGAGAATTCATGGGTTCCAAAAGGGCGGATCTGAGATTTAGAAGGACCAACAGCAATGCTTTTGGCCAGTGTATTTGGAGGGCCTCTACAGATTTTTCCAACTGAGTCTTGATAATGTTGTTAGTGCGTTTGACTAAACCAGAGGATTGAGGGTGGTAAGCACAGTAAAAGTGTTGTAAAACCAGCCAAACAGTGTAGACTTGTTGAAGTATCTAGCCAGTAAAGTGGGTTCCTTGATCTCTATGAAGTTTGAGAGGAGTTCCCTAGGAAGGAATCATTTTTTCCAAAAGAACATTAGCCACAGAAGGGTCAGTAACCTGAAGGGAAAGCTTTAGTACAGTGTGAAAACATGCAGACCATAACTAAAACATATTGATATCCATGAGACAGAGGAAATTATATTGAATCCATTTGCCAAATGTCAAATTGTCCATTAGGCAGTTTAAAAAGTCTGAGAAGTAGTGTGAACAGGTTTCTCTGGGTTGTACTTTAGACACATCAGACAAATGAGCTAGGCATTTTTTGTAGTCTTATTAATGTTCCCCTGCCAAATATTGATTCATGAAGACTATCATTTTGTCAGTAGATCAGTGGTTTAATGCATGTACAGTGGTGAGGAGTGAGAATTTTAGTCTTCGGTGGGACTTGGCTGTTATTTGGTCCAAACCTAAGCCTTATCTTTTTATCAAACCAAGAATTGTTGAACTTCTAGTCCTGTTTTCTCTTTTCTGAGGCCAATTGTTGGGTGTCTCTAGTTAGTGTTTCTAAATTATCATTTGCAGAAATACCCTTTGAACCATGACAGAGGTTTGGCTGCTCTTGGTCCCTTTAAGGGTAGCATTCCTTGCAGAAATATCAGTAAGATGATTTTTCATAACTTCCATAGAATCAAGTTTAGAATGCCCCAGAATCTTAATAATAGCTAGAGAGGCAGGTAAAAGTATTGCATCCCATAATTCCTGAATATAGGGGCCATTTAAAATTTTATTTCTGATGGAAGTAAGGAAACCACGTTGCTTCTACAACATTCCAAAATCATGAGCTACTCTGAAAGCATATGTACTATCAGTATAAATATAGGCAGTTGTGTCCTTGGCTAAAGTACAAGTCTGTGTAATAGTGTATAATTCAGCCTTTACCTGTAAGTAAAGATGCTGCCTCAACAACATCAAAAGAGCTTGCAAAAGCAAACCTAGCACAATATTTGCCATTGTCACCTTTTAAATAAGAACTGTCTGTGAACCGTGGGAAGTCAGCGTTGCCAAAAGGAATTTCCTGCAAATCATCATGAGCAGTCAGGAGGTTGTCTGTCAGCATTAAAGATGGAGGGGAGAAGAATAGCAGGGTTAAGGTTACTATGTAAGAGAGTTATGTGAAGAGCAGTTAACAAAAGGACTTCATTAGGAGGTGAGGCAACTGAAAAATGTTGAGCATGATGAGAATTTAGGAGAGCTTTTACTGCATGAGGTACAAAAATGGTTAAAGGGGGATCCCACAATGATTTTCTCAGTGGTCTTAACCAAAAGGGCAGTGGCCATAATGGGTCTAAAGCTACAGCGGTATCCCCACGCCTCAGGGTCCAGTTGCTGGCTATAATACTCAGTGATAGTCCCCATATATTGGGGTGACAACCCCAGGGGCATTCTCTTCCTTTTCATATACAAAAAAGGAAAAAAAGGAATCTGATAATTGGGATGCCCAAGGGCAGGTGGGTTCATCAAACTCTCCTTTAAGGTCTCAAAGGCTGTAGTCTGGTTCTTCCCGTAAAGTTGGGTTGGGGTTATTATTCTTGAATAAAACATACAGAGCTTTGGCTGTAAGAGATAAATTTGGAATCCAATTTCAGCAATAATCAACGAGCCTGAGAAAACCTCACAATTGGTGCTTAGTTTGGGGTTTGGAGAAAGTTAGGGCACCACGATGTCTATCTGGATCTAGGTGTAGCCCTTGTTCTGATATTAGATGCCCTAAATAATGGGGAGATTGCAGTTTTTCTCCGATGACCTTATGCCCTTTTAAGAGTAAAAGCTTTAGCAAGTGGATGCTCTCTTCCTGTCAGGATGCTGGAGGAGAGCAAAGAAGCAAATCATCCACATATATGCAACAAAGTAGAACGTCTAGGAAACTTTATATCATCCTGATCAGCCTTCAGGGTTTATGAGAAATAAGAAAGACTTTCAGTATACCCCTGAGGCTATACTGTCCAGGTGAATTAGTTTTCTTCTCAAGTGAAGGCAAAAAGGTATCCGTTAGCTTCATCAACTGGAATACTAAAGAATGCATTGCATAAATAATTACAGTAAAGAATTTACTTCTGGTGGGAATGGATGTTAGTAATACACGAGGATTAGAAATAACAGGGTGTCCAGGGATAACAATGTTGTTTATTTTTTTTATTTTTGCGGTACGCGGGCCTCTCACTGTTGTGGCCTCTCCTGTTGCGGAGCACAGGCTCTGGACGCGCAGGCTCAGTGGCAATGGCTCATGGGCCCAAGCCGCTCTGTGGTATGTGGGATCTTCCCGGACCAGGGCACGAACCCGTGTCGCCTGCATCGGCAGGCGGACTCTCAACCACTGCGCCACCAGGGAAGCCCGACAATGTTGTTTATTGCTCAGAGATCCTGGACAAACCTCCACCCTTGGCCCTTCGGTTTTCTCACCAGTAAAATGGGAGTGTTACAAGGCTAGTACAAGGGGTAATGAGGCCTTGAGTCTTATTCTGTCATGGGCTTTATGCCTTGAGGAGCTTCTTTACTTATGGAGTATTGATTAATTCTGGGAAGAAGTTTTGTGGGGAGTCTTTTTGAATTTTGATGGGAGGTACCCTGTGAATTGTGATGTGGTTAACATCAGTTGGAGATTTTGCCCATAAGGAAAGTGGTAGCTAATTTAATAGGGACAAATGATCAGTATTTCCAGAATCTGCTTTAATACTGTCAGAGGTGGAACAAATAAAAGACATCAAAGGGTCTTTTAATTCACCTGGTTGGTTGCAGGCATACCTCATTTTGTTGCACTTTGCTTTATTGTGCTTCAACAATGCAAAAGAGATTGTTGCAAATTTAAGTGCTTTAGGTGGCTTTGGCCTGAAACTGTTTTTCTACAAGTAGAAAATTTGTGGCAACTCTGCATTGTCAGATGATGGTTAGCATTTTTTAGCAATAAAGTATTTTTTAATTAAGGTATGTACATTGTTTTTCTAAGATATAATGCAATAATAGACTATAGTATAGTGTAAATACAGCTTTTATATGCACTGGGAAACCAAAAAAATATGTGACTCACATTATGGTTATACTTGCTTCATCGCAGTGGTCTGGAACTGAACCCACCATATCTCCAAAGTATACCTGTACTTTGATGACTACTGTCAAATTCGAGAATTATTTACCCCTTATGGGAGAAAGAAATTCCAGCATCATACTTCTCTAAGAAGTCTTGGCCTAATAAATGGATAGGGGCAGAGGAACTAAGGAGAAAAGTGTATGTATCTTTCAAAGAGCCTAAACAAAATGGAATAGGTTCAGAGATAGGGTACTCTTGTGGTTCGTTAGAAATCCCCGCTAGGTAAACTGTTTTAGGACTCTAAGGCAGGGACTTTTTTATATGAGTGGGGTTAAGTACCAGCAATGTGGCTTCAGTGTCAATTAGGACTAGAAGAGATTCATCCCCAATCTGGAGAACTGTTTCTCCAAGCCAATTAAGAGGAAGGATTGAGAAGAGACCCTGTAGTCCCTCAGAGCCTCATCATTGAAAATTGGAAGGAAAGGCTGGTTAGAGGGCTGAAGCCACCTTAAGTACTTAAATTTGCAACAATCTGTTTTGCATTGTTCTGGCTCTTTGCAATAATAGCAGAAACTAGGAGAGTTTTTGGTTTCGTTAAGAACCTTCATTTGCTGGAGTTGAAGATTAAGAATTTTGTCAGTAATATTTGGCTGATTTATCTACAGTGTGAGAGAGGTGGTTTGCCAGATAAACTAAATATGGAGTGAACATAGTTTTATATTATATCCTGGTCCTTTTTACTAGAAGGGAAAGGTCTCATTTTCAGTCCATTAATAAGCATAGAGTTAAAATTACCCAGGTGGAATTAAAATCTGAAAGAAGACCAGAATATTCTTTAAAAATACAATCTAAAGTTGATTGTAATAGTCATGAACAGTTTCATTAGATTTTTGTACAAGTCTGAAATTTGTTCCAATTAACAGTCTTTGGAAAAGCCCTAGGAATTGCTTGATGAAGTCACCTAGGGATTGCTCGAGCCTGATCAAGTAAGTTAGCAAGCTGGTCTCCTGTTGTAATTCTAGAGACCTTTCAGATTTTCCCAATTAGTGGTTTTCATCCAATGCTGGGCCTGGCCTTCATGAAAAACATATGAACTAGCTGATATAAGTTAGAGAATCCAGGTTGATAAGTTTGAATGATTATATTAAATTCGTCAGCAAATCTGTGAGGAGTTTTTGGTTATTTTGGGAAAATCTTTGACTATGCTTGCCGTTCAGCTTTAGTCTAGGGAATATAAAACAATTAAGGGTTTAGCCTCTGGATCCTCAGAAGGCTTAATTTTAACAGGGCAGGTTCTGACAAGTTCAAGCACGGAAGTTCAATGGCTGTCGCTTCCCCAGCCAGGTTCCACTCAGGGACTGGGTCTCTTCTGTGTTCCATGGTCTAGTCTTAGACCAGGTTGAGGCCACCGCAGATCCAGTGACATGCTGTGACATGGAGTGAGCGAGGCCAGGGCTTTTGCTCTGTTTGGGCTGGGACACATGCCAAGGTGATAGTGGGAAACTGGCAGCTGCTAGAGTAGACCCCTCTCCGTCCGGCCTTGGGGGTAGCCAGCTTGTGCACATTCTTTGCAAATGGAGTCCAGGCATCTCACTGCCCTCTTGTTAGTCCCAGTGGTCCTCCAACCAATCAAGGGGTCTCGTCTCCCCCATATAGGACCCCAGGACTGGGGTGCCCAGTCTGTGGCTCTTACCACTCCCTCTCCAGGGCAGGTGTCCACATGTGTATTCTCCCTTTTTCCTCTGAGTCCTCTCTTGGGCGTATGCCTTGATTTGATAGCTTTATTCTCCTTCTTACCTGATTACGTGTGTATCTTTCTTACAGCCTTGGTTGTATGGGAGTCCTTCTGCCAGTTTTCAGTGATAATTGTTCCACATGTAGATGTATTTTTGATGTGTTCATGGAGGGAGGTGAGCTCCATGTTTTCTTACTCTGCCATCTTGATCTGTCCTGCTTTTGCTAATCTTATTTTTCAGAGAGGCAATTACAGGCTCCTGACAACACTTGGAAGCCTCAAAATACCCATTGAAATAGGGATACCATTCAGTTATGGAAATCTCTGAGCTATTGTATTCCAATTCAGTTTTAAGAAAATTAACTTCGGGGATTTCAAAAGTTCCCCATAATGTCCATTGATAGTCTAACTTGCCTTTAGTCAGGTCATCCATTAGTTAGGAATGCACAGGCAGAGGGACCATGGTTTTCAAACATTAAAATTGCTCTAAGTCCCTGTAGGGGTGTTGTCCTCAAAATATTTAGATAACTTAGATCCCATTTCTCAGTTTTTCCTCTAGAGTAAAAGAATAATTTTCAAACAGCTCAAACAGCTTACAGCTCAAACAGCTCAATCCAAACAGCTTGCAAGCTAATCCTAACCAAGTCTAAGAAAAACAGCTTGGTCCTAGAGGCACCAGGCCAAAGGCTTTTCCAGCCAGTTTCCAGAGAACAGCTCCTGTTCCAAAGGAATGGGCTGACAGTTGAACCAGCACGGTTTCAGTGAAGCAGCCCTGTTCCTGAAGGAATGGGCCAACAGCTCCTCAGCTAGCTCCAGTTGAAACAGTCTCAACTCAAAATCAGACTGAAGTGCCAAATGAGTACTCACATACAGAACAAGGCCTTAACTGGAAAGACAAAACCTTAAAGTAGATTCCAAATAAAGTCTGGAGAGCTTCAAATGCAAAGAGGGTGTGAGCTCAGATCCAGAAGAAATATGTACCTTCAAACTCCAGGGTCAGTGAGAAAAGCAGGGAGCAGTAATGGACTCAATTGTGCATCCTGCACTTGTTTGCTCACCAGACCCAGAGCCTTTGGGGGTCTTCTCTGGTCCCCATGTGAGTCACCAAAATATTGAGCTGAAACAGATAGACTGCCAGATATTTCTCTAGCAAAAAAGGGTTTATTTTGGATCAGCAGAGACTTGCAATTCAGGTTCTCCAGCCATGGCGAGTCACGTGCAAGTCTCCCACATGGCAAGGGAAGGAGAACACTTTTATAGAGAAGTAAAGAAAGTTGAGAGGTCTCTAGTAAACATAGAGCCCATGGCTTTTCATTGGCTGAGTCCTTTCCAGGAAAGAAGAGGAATCTTTCTTCTTCCTGTTGGATCTGCTATCATTGCAGGGCCTAAGAGCTCCCCCTTCTGGTTTCCTGACTCTATTTAATTGCGGTTTCTGTTTATTAATTTTTTACAACCTTAACTCTAGTCACAGTAATGTGTTAGAATGTATTCTAAGCACAATAGGAAGTCACTGAGTGATCTCTAAGTAGAGTACAGTCTCAATCCAATTTACATATTTAAATATAGCTGTAGTTTCTGTGCAGAGCTTGGAAGGAGAAATGAGAGCCACTTAGGTAGTTTTTAAAGTAGTCAACAGAAACGAAATTGAGTTATTTGTAGTGAGGTGGATGGACCTAGAGTCTGTCATACAGAGTGAAGTAAGTCATAAAGAGAAAAACAAATACCATATGCTAGCATATATATATGGAATCTTAAAAAAAAAAAAATGGTCATGAAGAACCTAGGGCAAGATGGGAATAAAGACACAGTCCTACTAGAGAATGGACTTGAGGATACGGAGAGGGGGAAGGGTAAGCTGTGACAAAGTGAGAGAGTGGCATGGACATGTATACACTACCAAATGTAAAATAGATAGCTAGTGGGAAGCAGCTGTATAGCACAGGGAGATCAGCTCGGTGCTTTGTGACAACCTAGAGGGGTGGGATAGAGAGGGTGGGAGGGAGGGAGATGCAAGAGGGAAGAGATATGGGAACATATGTATATGTATAACTGCTTCACTTTGTTATAAAGCAGAAACTAACACACCATTGTAAAGCAATTATACTCCAATAAAGATGTTAAAAAAAAACAAGGAGTAACAAAAAAAAAAAAAGAAAGAAAAAAACCCTCACCAACTAAGCATTCACAGTTGAATATATCTTCAGTGGTTTTGTAGTTTTCTATTATCAATTACTTTTATTATTCTTTGTCTATTTTTAATCGGGCTTTTTTCAAATTATTAGTGTCTTTTTTTATACTCATGGTAGTAAGCTATTATTTAATAGGATGAATATGCTTTAACCTTTTTCATCAGTATTTTAACTAGCTATTGTGTTGCTTACAGGCAAGTTGTCGATTTTGCATATTTACTTTATGTTCTCTTTACTGAATGAGACAAAGATATTGTGAAAATGTCATACAATAGCAGTCAGTATAAAAGGATAGCTATGGTAATATGATTATAATTTATGACAGTATTGTATGAAGTGACATTGGATATATAGTGTAAAATTAGAATTATGCAGAGTATAAGAATCTAGAGGGTTTTTTGGTTTTTTTTGTTTGTTTGTTTTCATTGTTTCTGTTGCTGGGCGCTGGCTTTCTAAAGTTGTGGTGAGCGGGGGCTACTCTTTGTTGTGGTGTGCAGGTTTCTCATTGCGGCGGCTTCTCTTGTTGCAGAGCACAGGCTCTAGATGCATAGGCTTCAGTAGTTGTGGCTCACGGGCTCAGTAGTTGTGGCTCGTGGGCTCTAGAGCACAGGCTCAGTAGTTGTGGCGCACGGGCTTAGTTGCTCTGTGGCATGTGGGATCTTCCTGGAGCAGGGCTCAAACCCGTGTCCCCTGCATTGGCAGGCAGATTCTTAACCACTGTGCCACCAGAGAAGTCCAAGAATCCAGAGTTTTGAGCAGACCTACAAGGAATAAAATAGAGAATCTATTATTATAGCTAAAGAAGAAAGAACAAAACCTGCAGCAGATTTGTGATTTAATGCTGAGTTATAAAACCAGAGATCTTTAGATTTCCCCTACTTAGGGGTAAGAGACTGAGGCAGATTTGGACTGGGAGCCCACGGGGTCCAGGGAACTGATGACTAAGCTGAATTCTTCCTAAATTAATCACATCACATCCAATCAGATAGGTGAAGAATAGTGATAATAGCATTTATATAGATTTTACACTTTAGAAAACCAAATGAAGAAGTGACACAACCATGTGACTTGTTTACGTAATGCAAATTAAGTCTTTAAGACTGAGAATCTTTGAGTTCATTATTCTTACATTTACCTTCATGGTAGAGTCTCACTTATATGACTGACCTTAATAACATTATTAATACTTGCTATCTGATTATGTAAATGTGGTAGAATAAACCTAACACTGCTTCCACTTTTTCAGTTGCTGACCCTCTGGCTCATTAATCATTTCAGATCTCAAATTTTGTTTCATACTAATAAGAACATGATTTTTAAAAATATTTACCTCTATGCATAATATTTGAATTATGTGAATGTCAGAAAAATTCAACGAATACCACAGAGAAGTTAGCAGAAAAGGTAATTTCAACTTGAGAAGCAATCAATAACAGACATGGTGACATTTACGGTTCCAAGAGCAGATTATGCTTTTTTAAATGATATGTCACTGCTTTGACAGGTATAGGACAAAGATAATAACTACACCCAAATTGGTCACTTCCAAGCCAAATTATGTCAAAGTAAATTTAGCTATTTGTCTCATTATAAAAGAAATGTAATTGTAAAACTTAGATTAGTTTTAGGATTATTTTTTATGTAAACTTTTTCTACCCTTTCTGTCATCCTAAATGGAACTCTCATCCTTAAAAGGCTTCATTAGTTCTCTGAACATTTAAGATGACCAACATGATTTGAAACAGAATTTCCAATCTACTTTATGGTTCCTCATTATACATTATACTATGCTATGAAGTTTACTTACTCAGCTTCGTAAAAATCTATAATAATGCCTCATTTGGTGGTCCTTTGGCCAGACATTAAATGAAAATGATGCTTCATCTTTTGCTTCTTGCCTATAGACTATCCTGAAGAATGGTAGCAAAAATTATTTCCTTTTTGCAGTATCCAATGTAGTGAGTAATCTATGACTTAGCCTATGAAAATGGCACCAATTTACGTAGTTTATTCATGCAGAGGTTACTAAATTACTAAAAGCTGGAGAGTCTTTTTAAAGCAAGTGCATTGTTTTCAGACATTTCAATTTACCAGTTTTTTACTTTACAAGAACATCTCCCAATCAAATCAGAGATTATAACTCAAATTAGAATAATCTGGGGATTTTATAAACTCTTAAAAATGTGTTATTTACTACCATTAAGCTGTCCCCAAAATCTGGCTTGATGCAGAAGAAAACATCTTGTCACTATTTCATAGCTGAAAGATAATTAGCCTCCAATTTTCACAAGTTATATCTTCACCTATGCCCCTTGCAAAGCCCAGGGACTTCAGACTTGTCCAATTACTCTGACCCATCTTCCCAGGTGAGTGAAAATGGAAAGCAATTCTTTCCTGTAACAAATTAACTCATCACCTGCTAACCTCTAAGGCTGTATCTCAGGAGATGTTATACTGTCATTTAAAATTTATTTTCTTATTATTAACCCACAAATGCCCAGTTGGTCACTATAATATCAAGAAATATTGATCACTAATACAGAATATATTTGCACTGTTGAAGAATGCCACAGCAAATTTCTTCAGACACGATACTTTAAACTGCTTTCATCTAAAAAATGGGCAATTGTGTAGCTATATTACGTTTATAACTTTTGATTGCATTCCTAGTTTTATTTATAGGAAAAGCAATAGAATAATTGAAGAAGGATTGAATTGTCACTTCATCTTTTAAGCATCTCAAACACTTCTGCTTTAGCAGCATAAATATATTCCCTAGCGCCTTCCACTCTCCCCTCATCCTGACACTCACCAACTGTGGAAATATATTTCTTTACATTATATTTTCTTTTGAGAAGCTTTGTACTATTATAAAAGAAATATTCCTGAACATAAGTGAAACTTGAAGTTAGCTCAGTGATAGAAAGAGAATGCTCCTCTATTTTTTTTTTTTTGAGAAAATAAATTAGAGAATGAGAGGATATGGCAGCTGAACGATCACAGATAAAGAAATAGTTGGCCAGGGTGCCTTCCCTAGAAGAAAACCAGCATATATTTCTAAGCATAACTCACCATACAAATTAGCAACTGAGAGCAGTCTGAGAGCAACATTGATGATTCAGAACTGAGAATAAATTGTTAGAGAACCTGCAAATGGTCTAAAAATGACAAATCGTCCTGATTAGTACAGTGCATTATTGGGGACCCTAAAATGTTTCTGTTCCTTCTAAAAACTTGCTCTACATGACTATTTCTTTATAAACACCTATTTTCTGCAGAGTAATGCTAGAATAACTGTTCTGTATACCATTTTGATTCTTTCAAACTATTTGTTTATTCCACACTGCCTCTCAAATATTCCCTTTGCCTGCCACATAATAATGTCTACTGAGTTGAATGATAGAAATAATAGAGTTCTGTTTTTCAGAGTCAGCAACAATGTGACCATATGGCCTCATTTTACCTCATCTTATTTCCTACTGTCCCTACAACTGGTTTCCCTGAAATTCAGTTAGACATGTTTCTTCACCTGTCTACAAGCATGGCTTGCACTTCTTTGATTCCTTGCTTTAAAAACCATTGTCACTCTCCCTGTGTAAATTCTATTCATTCCTCAAAGTCAATTTTAAGCCTCACTTTCTCAATGGAGCCACCTTTCATTTCCCTTGCCCTCATTGATCATTCTCTCTTTTCAGTGCCTACACTTGTAGTGCACAATTTTCAACCTAGATATTGATATATGGGTATAATATCTGGCACTGTACACAATTGTCTTTGTGTATTAGTCTGTTTTACAAATAAAATGTTAAACAACTGAAGGATCAATGTCATGCCTTTAATTTCTTATGCACATACATATTACCTGGTGAACAATTGAGAATATAATAAGCCTACAGTAATGTTTATAAACAGATAGGAATATATGATCAATCATAAAAGATGCCTAGCAGTTAGATCACTATCTCTTCCAAATTCTATATATTTTTTTATCATTGGTGTCTACAAACAATTTCAACAACAAATTTAAGCATTGCAAAGGGCAGTGGATAGAGACTGGAGAGGTGGAATGAAAATATCAATCCACAACCAACTGGCAACGTATGATGTTATATTTGGGTGATTTAAGATTTTACACAATATAGTCAGAGGATGTTAGAATTTTGAATCATGAGTCATGAATCACAGATCATTTCAGTGTATCTCATAAAAAAAATTTAAATGACTCTTTCTTGAAGTAAATAATGTGATGTCCCAAAGAAAATAATATGTATGGTGTGAAGGACAGAGTTCAGAGACTTTAAAACTATTCCTATTCAAAGAAATATAGCTGTAATGTAACTATATGGTAAAATATTTTATTAACAGAAGTGATGATTAGAAAAGTCATAGACCAAGACATATAAGATAATTTACTTCTGGAGTATTGAAATCTTATTTCATGTGCATTTGTTGTTGTTATTTGCTTGTTCATGCATGTTTTTGCTTAGTCATTGTGTTTATCAGGATTTGCAGATTGTACCTAAAAATAATTTCAGAGCTTGTTCACTTTTAGGCAGAGACATAAGAAGATAGGAGCCTCAGGGTGAACTGCTTCTTCACAAATAATAAAATTTTAAATTTAATCTGAAGCTCCTATAATCACCTTTGCAGAATAAAAAGATTTTGATTCCCTCTTTTATCTAATTTAAAATGCACAGTAAAAAAAAAGCTTGTCCATGTTTGTGTAAATTTATAATTTTAAAATTTAATTTAAAAGCAGGGAGAAAAATATTTAAGTTCATTGTTCCCATTCATTGAAAATGAGCCATAAACATGTTTTGACTTTCTTTTTTTTTCACCCCTGAAAATCAAAAGAACAAATCAAACCCAATCAACTATTTGATTAAAAAGTAAAAGAGCATTTCCATATCCCAGGACCAACATTAATCTCCTGTTAGTGCTCTCAGGCATCTTGAGCAACTGACATATGCAGTAATCTCTTCAGATGTTCTTTATAGTCTCACCACAAACTAAGGAAATAACCTAAATATCTCCAGCCTAACCTTGGCACTTCAACCTAAGATGAGCTGAAGCATTTGAAGCTGAGGTGACAGGACCAGAGCCTGCTTTTCATCAGTGAGAGCACTCAGCTGAACTAGCCCCCCTGCCTCCCCCTCCATCTTTGCTTAATTCATGCAGTCTCTAAAGAGATAATCATAAAGTGGCTATTGGTATTAGAGTCAAAACTTATATAGCACTTACCCTGATGCTAGTGTTTGCATCAGAGTGCAAACTTCCTTTATCAATACCTTTCACCATCTTCTTTCCTCCCATATCACATACTTTCAGAGCATCACAGGTCACTGCTGACAGATATCAACACCATGGACTACTGTGACCTCTACTCTGAGGTCTCTTCTTGCAGCATAACCATACCACACCTACAGTGTGTGGAGCCCTGCCCGCTCCCTTTCCGAGAGCTATTTTATGGCGTTCAAGAAATTCTAGTAAAGAATTTAATGCAAAATTAGCCATGACATGATTCCTGGAACAAGCCACTGGTTTCAGCTTAATATACCTTTTAGCAGGTAATCTAAAGGACTAACAAAGAATTACAGAGAAAATAATAATCCCAAACAACCCCTCTCTCTAAACTATACTCCCATCGAAATCCCCTCTCTCTATCTTTCAGAGATCTTCCCTTTTTTCTCTTCTTAACCCTCTCAACAGAAGAAGGGTGGTAGTATTCTGTTGTGTCAGATTCCAAGGCACCATATGGCTGTGTTTACACGTGGAAGAAGTTACTATTTTTAAAATTTATGTATGCCCTCCTCCTTATGATTTCTGTTGACTATGTGCCACAGGCTTAGTAAGGTGCAGCAGGGCCCCCTTGGCGACTTGCCACCAAGCATTCTCTTACTTTCTCTCTATCCAGCTTGCCATTTACGTCCTGGCTAGTCTACTTCCAGTTACATGTCCAGTTACTTATGTCCCTAACTCCTAGTACCTTAGATCAGGTTCTCCTAATTTCTCAGCTAAATTACTGCTACAACCTCCTACGTGGTCATTCTGCCTCTGATATTACCTCCAATTCAATTTTCTCATTGCAGCCAGAGCAGCTCTCATGCTTAAAATCTTTTAGTAGCTCCTGTTGCCCTGAAGATAGTCTGTATTCTTTAAATATGGGCTATAATGCCCTTCAACATCCAGTCGCTGTTCACTTCTACAGCCGTTTTTTTTGGGAGGTGTGGGTTACTGTTCACTTCTACAGCCTTCTCTTTTTCTTGGAGGGGGGTGGTAACTCCTTGCTCATATTCTATTTCCCACACTAGGAGGAAGGAGTTGAAGAAGCAGGTGACCTATGATGCATTTACTCTTTTTTACTGTAGGACCACTGTCGGGGTGACAAAGAAGGTGGATGACCTAATCTATTCTTGTTAACTGGACCTTTGGGTATTGAGAAGCAGTGTGACATGGGCCTCTTATGTTCCTATACTTCTTGCTGAGTATGCCACAGTCAAAAAGTTTTGACCATTTCTTCACCTGGGCCACTTTTCAGAGTTGTTATATATCTGGAAATTCTTGGAAGTGAAATAATGCATTGAAGGGATACATTTGTTACCCCTGAAATGCTGGTTGCTCACTGCCTATGATATAAGTGGCCAATTCCTACAGTCAGAATTCCTTCAATTGCATTTTCAACTTTCAATTAAGTTGCAAAATTACATTTCACAGGAAGCCTTCATAGGCTTTGAAATCTAGGTTTAGTACCGTTCTTGTATAGCTGACATAGCTGACCTTACTCCAGTAGGAGTTGTTGATCTTATTGTAAGTGCCTGTTTAGCCAGTTCATTGCACAGAGCAAACTTGTTAAAGTACAACTATAAAACAGCTTTATTTCTACCTATTTACTGCTTGCAGGGGTCCTCTCTGCTTGATCTCAACTGTCCCTTGGCTATTTCTCAGGCAGATCCTGTAGCTTGGCATTCATTCCCAGCTATAGGTATCGCCTCAAATTCAGGTAACAAAAATTCTAGCCTAAACTAAATTAACTTTCAAACTTTCATCCAATTCAAAGCTGTTTCCCTCCCCTGGCTTAGGCCTGACTTTCAGCTGGGGGACACATAGTGAAGAGTGGGGGCATGGTCAGTTTTTCACTTCTCCTCCTATTGTTCTTCCAGCCTTAGAGAAAGAAGAATTGAAAGAAAAGATAGAGACTTCTGAGACTGGTGCTATTGTAACTTGGCTGGTGGTAGTCTTTATTATGTCAGGCATCACATGCCAGTTCTCACTCAAGGGGTGTTTTTGTGGGTTCTTTTGAGACTCCCTTTGCAGACTTTTGTACTGTATACATAGTTCCCTGAAACACATGAGTCACTCTCCTACTGTCTGCATACAACTCCCACTTCCCTCTCGGCTTTGTTCCTACGTCCAGTAGTTTGCCTCCAGTCTTTCTTTGTTAGGGTCCTCTCAGCTTTCAAGACAGCTCTTGGCCTTCTTCAGCGTCATACGGCTCACAGAAAATATCAGACACCCTGTCCTGGTCAGTATTAGTAGAAGTGCCAGCTGCTCCCCTATGGCTCTCTCCTCATCCTGCCTTGGTAGGTAGCTGTAGCCAGACTCCTTCACACTTCACTGAGTGAGATGGAACCACACGCTCTAAGGGCACACATTAAGCTCTCCCGACTTCTCTAGCACCGTGATTCATAAAACATGTACACTAGTATTACTCAGTGCCTGACACATAATAGACATTAAATAAATATTTGTTGAATAAATAAATGAATTAATCATCCTTGACCTAGTGGAGGTAAACCAAAAACTCATGCTCGCCTGGTGCAGAGTCTCTGGAAAGTACAGTTGTTCCTCAGTTCCCACGAGTACCAAAATCCGAGGATGCTCAAATCCCTTATATAAAACACTGTGGTACAGTCAGTCCTTCTCCACATATTCTGCATCCACAGATATGGAGAGCCAACTGTACTTTGATAGTTTTTTATCAGAGACCTTTTTAAAAATTTTCTTTTCTTTGACCTAGAAACCCCAATTCTAGGAATTTGTCTTAAGGAAATAGCTGAGCAAGTACTCACTGATATATGTAGAAGGAAAAGTAATACCTAAGATTAAAATGAAAATCATCTATGTCCAAAACAATAGTGGATTGGTTTAAAAGGTGTGGTTCATTCAAACATTTGGAATATTATTGTCATTAAAATTTTTTCTGTAGATGTATATTCATTGATGTAGAAATGAGAGTTGAAGCAGAAAATGACGACCTGAAAAAGGAAAAGAAAACAACTGTGACTTGCTAACAGATAAACTGTATCAAACTGTTATCTGCAACACACATAATCTAAGCACAAATAAAATGTAGTAGCTCATTTTGGAATTCATGTGTCAAGCTCAGGTAATAGTAGCAGTAATACCACCCAGATCCATATGTTCCAAAGACCACTGACTAGTTCAGCAAGTCACCTAGTTTACAGATCTGACAAATCTCTGCCCAGACCATACAACGCTTACTAACTTCTGCCATAAAACTATCCATGACTGACTCCAGTTCTTGAAATACTATAAATATTCTTCCCTAACTGACCCCCTTTTTGAGTCAGACTAAAACTCTGTCAAAATGATATCCCTTTCTTAGCATGTTTAATAAACCCATTTTTGTATGTGCAACAGTTTACCTAGTGGATCAACCAAAGAACTAAACTCGCTCATTTTTTTTTCTCTTTTGTATTTTGTGTTTACTACAACGTAGAAAAAATTTAGCCTGAGTATTTTCTTGGATGCTATCCTTTTACCTTTATTGGGAGTATTTTTGTTTGTCAAATTCTTTTAAATTATGGAACAAGTTGTTTAAACTTATGAATATTTTGAAATGTTCAGGAAATTAAGAAGTTGCAAAATTGTAGATTTTATCAGTTTTATTTCATTCCCAGGTAATATAAATACAGTTGGCCGTTGAATAACAGGGGTTTGAACTGTGTGGGTCCAATTATACTCAGATTTTTTTTCCAGTAAATACATATAGTACTACACTTATCTGAGGTTGGTTAAACCCTCAGATGCAGAGCCTTGGATACCAAGGACTGACTATGAACTTTGAGCATCTGCGGATTTTGGTATCTGGGGCAGATCCTGGAACCAATACCCCATGGATACCAAAGGACAACTGTACATCTAACTTTAAAAAGGAGCTTTATCAAAATATTCTTTCCATAAATTCAAAAATAAATCTTGTATGCTACCTGAGGCCTCATTTATTCTGGTCTACCATAGATTTTATAAAGATGAGCTTATTTGCAAGCTGCTCTTACTAGTTTCATTTTGCCCAGATCCTCAAAACCTGAAGTGTTCCTTTGTGAAATACTTTGATTAAAGATTTCCAAAAGATTTTGAATAAAATATAACCAAACTTTAAAAGACAAATTCATATTAAAGTTAAATATCTTTTTAGGACATCTAGTTTGATTGACATAGATATTCAAAGGCTTTAATATTTCTAAGATCCATTTAATGATGGTTAACAGAGAGAAATCATGTACTAACAGTCTGAAGTATTGTTTTATTCAATATTTGCATCATGACATTTTGTCATTCAGCTATTTTTGCACTATAACTAATCGTAGTCTACTTTTAATGTTTTATAAGCTTCTTTATTCTAGTAAGCACACAATATAATTACTTTTTAAGTGTACAATACAGAATTGTTAACTATAGGCTCTGCGCTGTACAGCAGATCTCTAGAACTTACTCATCTTGTGTAACTGAAACTAAACCAGTTGGACAGCAACTCTTATTTCCCCCTCCCTTCAATCCCTGGCAACCACCATTCTGCTGGGTTTTTTTGTATGACTATTTTAGGCACTTCATGTAAGTGGAATTATGCAGGGTTTGTCCTTCTGTGACTGGCTTATTTCACTTAGCATAATGCCCTGCAGGTTCATTCATGTTGTCGCATATTGTAGGATTTCCTTGCTTTTTAAAGCTGAATAGTGTTCTGTCATATATATGTATCATATTTTCTTCATCCATTCATTGATCGATGGATATTTCAATTGTTGTGAATAGTGTTGCATTGAACATGGGATGAGGATACCTTTGCAAGTTAGTGTTTTCATTTCTTCAGATAAATACTCAGAAGTGGAATTGCTAGATCATATAGTAGTTCTATTTTTAATTTTTTCGAACTTCTATACTATTTTCCGGTATAGAGACTGCACTGTTTTATGTTCCCATCAACAGTGTGCTTAATTTAGTAAGAACATTGTTTACATTGCTCTGTGCTTCACAAAAATTTGTCTTCAGATTATTATCACAAATGAGTAATATTATTTATATTCGCTATTGATTATTTTAACTGAATTTATAATAGTAGTAAAAATAAGATCTGATGCTTTGCCTCAGACAGAATGAATTTCCAAAATTTCAATTCGATTTCAATAACACGATAAAAATTAAGATGTTATTCAAATTAAATTAACTGATTCTCTACTTGATGCATTTGATAATACTGGAAAGAAAAAACTCCTGCAAAATTTTACTTCTGCCAATTAAATACATTAACAGATATTGATGCACTTTTTACACATACATGAAGAAACTTGGCTTAAGAATGAGTTAATTAATGAGTTATTAATTTAGAAGAATAGTCATTTGATCTAAATGAAAAATCAGTATTTGTAGAGTGAAACATAATCCACCTTCTGCATCTACACATCTTAAATTGTCATCTTTAGTCTTTTCTGATTACTCAGTTTTTAAGTAGATTTTGATACTTCTTCAGCAGATTTACATCTTCTGGTCTTCTCGTGGTTGGTGTTATTACTAGGGTCTCTATAGTGAATGGCAAATGTTAACACATTTATCCTGCAAATCATATGTTTCGTCATCAAATTTATTGAGAAACAGAAATGTAATACCTAACTTTTTATTAAATATGTACTTTTTATGTTGAGCTCACTGATGCAAAAAGGGTTTACTGAAAAATTAAAAGCCAAACAACAAACAAATAGTTGTAGGTTTATATCATGTAATAAATTACAAAGCCACTCAAGCAAGAGAATGAAGACTACTCTCTACATACACTAGAGCAGGATTTCTCAGCCTCTATCTTCCACACATATATTTTGCAAACACCTATTATATAATCTCCACTGAACCCAGTGATGGACAGCCTGAGGACACTGTGCATCTCACAGGCCATGAAACAACTGGCTGGTGCACCAAATGGCTAGCAAGGACAATAGAGTATAATATTTTACAAACACAAAGCACTGGAAGGAGTCAGTTGTTCTTGGTTCCTCATGTCAGAGAGCACTTCATTGCCATGCTACCCAGGAAAAGGAAAAGTTGGTATCATTGCACCTGGAAAAGATTGGGAAAAGAGAGAGAGTTATCATTGGTCATCTCTTAGATTTAATCATGACTTAAAGTTTGAATTCTACCACTACACCTGAAGAGACTTACGGCAGAAGTTGGAAATCTAAAGAGGAGGTCTGCCAAAGAAGTAATGGGTTATTTGAAGGCAACTATTATCATAATACTTCACTATGCAATGAAATATCTGGGATAAATTCTAAAACATTTGAGACTCTGGCAAAATGGGACATATTGTCTCCCTAATTAAAGACCTAAATGTAAACTACAAATTAAAAATTCTAGAAAAAAGTATAGAAAAATATCTAAAACTTTGGAGTACAAAGTTATCAAACAGCACAAGAAAACACAAATTATAAAAAGACTTACTGACAGATATAAATAAAACAGACACAAAAGAAATGGTGAAAATATAAGACAGATATCAGAAAGATATTTTCAAAATATGTAACAGATAAATTTGCAGTATCCAGATCATATAAAAACTCCTGCAACATATATCTTAAAAAAAATCAACAACCAAATACACCAATTTAATATGGGAAATATACATTTGTAAACTCATACGTAGGATTCTTATATATAACTGGTATAAACTGGTATAACATCTTTAAAGCCTAATTTGAAAATACCCATAAAAATTGAAAATGTTCCAACATATCTTCTACTAGGTACATACACTGAAGATGTATTCACACAGAGAGATGTGTACAAAGATGTCCATTATATAATTACCTGTAATAGAAAATAGCTGGAAACAAGCTAAATATCCTTTTATCAAATAAAAATGGATAAATAACTTGTGGTTTATTTATATGGCAGAAAACCACACAGCTGCAAGAGTTATTAAATTTGATTTATATGTATCAACCCTAGATTATTACAAAAGCCAGCGTTTATACTGTGTAATATGTTTCTAAGATTTACTTATGTTAGTACACATAAGTCAGATTCATTCATTTTAACTGCTGTAGGATTTCCATAATTCTGCAGTTTGCATTTTTCACTCAGTATTGTTTAAAATGATACATAAACCATGATACATTCTATAGAATTTTAAAACACATAAATCAGTTTTCTACTTTGGTGAAGGATGAAAACATGTTTGGTAACCATCGAAACAATGCAGGCAGGCGAGTTACACTTCAGGATTGTGATGGAAACTGGAAAGGGAGGTGAGTGAACGGATAGGGGAGGGATACAAAGAACCATGAACTGCTTCTTTAATGTTTTATTTAAAAAAATAAAGCGAAGGGGAAGAGGAAGAGATCTGAAGCAAATATAACAAAATCTCTTTAATCTAGGTGGTAGGCACGTGGATGTTTTATAACTCTATGATTTTCTGAATGTTTATACTACTTCAATGGTTTTTAAATGCTTTGATATGAAAAATTTAAATTATCCAAATCAAAAATAAAACAGGATCTTCTAACATCTCCCTGTATGATAGGATGAAATCAGTGGCCATTTAAAAACAAAATTATCTACCCTCCCTCCATTTTCAACTTTAGTCTTTGTTTTAAATCCTGAGTTTTAGATGGCAATTATTCTCAGTAAGTGATGATTTTACAGCTTAAGGTTTCCTTTCAAAAACTTTTAAAAATACTTAGTTGCACAACTGTTCCGATGGTTTTAGTGAATGCCACTAATCCTCTTCTGTCCACGTGACAAGGTTCTTGGGCACTTTGAACCAGTACAGCAGGTGAAAATCTCCCACTCCCACCATGCCTTGTTGTCCCCAGGTTTCTGGCTCTTCCCTCACCCAAGGAGACGAGCCATCCAAAAATGCCATTTCTAGCCAACTTCTACGCCATTCATTGGCAAACAGAGTATCTGAATAGCTATAGAAGTGTAAGTAATAATGAGGTGTGGGTGAGTGCAAGAGTAAACCAAATATTTGTGGAAGCAGTATTCATGCAGTTTTAAGTAAGTGAGCCAATCATCTGTTTAGATATGTGCCAAATATCTATTTTAAGATGAAATCCAGAGAAAATAGAATAGCTAAAATTTCTATCTACCTGGTTCTTGGCTAGTGGACTGCTGTGTTTCAGAGAATGTACAAGCCAAATTTGTGCTTTTTAATTAACTCCTTGGTATTTTTATTAAAATAGAAGTTCCTTCTGGAATTTAGCATTCTTATTTCTTTTTACAAGTTCACAGGAAATGTTGGGAGAGTCAGAATCAGAGATTGCCAATTTGACCCCTTCTTAGACAACAAAGGGAAAGTATTAAGTATTCAAGTAATTTTGCATGTGTTTAAAAAATAGTTGATATATATTAAAAATAAAGTGGTCTGAAAACAGCATTTTAAAATAATTCCTACAAATCAAATATCTCCTCTCTGCTTATATATTTGAAACGTGACCAAACTATGTTTGGTATCTATAACTACAGGTATTCAAAGTTGTAGAAAAAGTTATTGGTGAAAATCTGTGAAAGGTCAAGTTCACTACTTCATTAAAATTGTACAAGTTTTTAAGAATGTTAGTAATTGGTATTGTCATGGTAATAGTTACGGCCATGTCATTCATATAGATATAAATATATAGATTTGGAGGGATATATATTATAGACATATCTATATCATATCTATATTCATACTATCTATGAATTTCACAACCATGAGCATTTTATAGTTCAACTCAACTTGTAAAAGGTACTGAACAATTATCTAATATATTCTAGGTGCTCTGAGAGATAAAAAGATGAATAAGATAATAACTAGATGTTTTTCATCTTTTTACTATTAAGAGAATTGTTAAATAGGAGAAGTATAGCTTTCATTCACTGAATCATTCATTCACAAATATTTGATGCCTATCATGTGCCAATAATATGCTAAGACCTGGATTTACAACAGGAAGAAAGCATAGTCACTGCCATTATAGGTAAGAAATAGGCTGGCAAGGAGGAAAAAGCAAATACTGAGAGTCATTTGAGGGGAGTCACTAATAAGGTGATATATAAAAGATCCAAAAATCCTGAGGAAGAGAAAAACTGTGACTTGAGGAAAAGCTTAGGGCAGCCACAGAGTCAAATACAGCATAAAGAGTGGGGAGTAGGGAGCATCATAATAGATGCAGTTGAAGAATCTAGCTGCAGTCAGACCATACATGGCCATCTAATCTGAGGGAAGGATCCTGGCATTCTTTTTAAAGTGTAATAGGAAAACACTGAAAGATTTTAACAAGTAATGATGCAAAGAGACATAATTTAAAATAATTATGGTCAGTGTATCCATTTACTGGATTAAAAGGCAAGATGGAAGTTTTCAGAGAAAATTGGAAACTAAAAAACAACCAGAAGGATATTCTAGAACTGAAAAATATAGGAATTAAAATAAAGACCAATGGAAATGTTCACCAGCAGATTAGACAATGTTGAAAAGGGAAATAGGATAGGAACAAAGGATAGGTCAGGAGAAAATAACCAGATGGAAGCAAAGAGACAAAAAGATGAAAAATAGAGGAAAAGGTATAATGGTACATATGGGATATATGTGTAGTCTAGAAAAAGAGTGAAGAAAAGTCTTAGAGAAGAAGCGATATTTGAAGAGATGATGGCAAAGAATTTTCTAAAAGCAATTGAAGACATCAAATCATAGATACTGGAGCATCAAAACCCTGTGGATATAAATAATATCACACCCAGACACATCACTATGAATCTGCTAAAAATAAAAGACAAAGAGAAAATCTATAAAGCAGTCAAATCTGGCAGCAATGAATCATATTACCTGTAAGAATGCAATAAGACTGACAGCTGATTTATTAATAGAAGAGCACAAATGAAGTCATTGATAACAGAATGATATCTTTAGTGGTTGAAAGAAAATAACTGCTAACTAAAATTCAGTAATCAGTGAAAATAGCCTTCCAAATGAGGGAGAAATAAAGACATTTTCAAAAACGAAAACTCAGAGTATTCCTCACCAGCAGACTTACACCAAAGGATCTACTGAATGACATTATTCAAGTAGAAGGAAAAGGATACCAAAAGGAAGCTCAGAGATATAATAAAGACTGAGTAAAGAGGAATGAAAAGGGTAAATCCGTAGGTATACACATAGTCAAGAAAGGGTGAATATCTAAATTCTTGAAAAAATATTAACCATAGTGACCTCAATATATCAAGCATATATGGTATAATCTCTTGAGAGCCTACTATTAAGATTCTTCATATGTAAAACTAGCAAATCAATAGAAGGGATGCATGAAATAATAAAAACGTTCTTAATCTATCCAAAAGGAGACAAAAAAAAAAAAGAAAAAAGAAAAGAAAACTACATGGGTTAATTAGAAAGCAAATAGTAAAATGATAAATTTTAAAAACCCAAAGCAATAGTAATAATAACAAGATTGTAATATTGGAATAAAAGAAACCCAACTCTATATTAGTTATAAGAGACTATCTTAAATATAAGAACACAGATGGAGGGAATAAACTGTGGCACACCCATGCAATGAAATACTATTGAGCAACAGAAAGGAATGAACATATTGATATAAGTAACAACATGGATGAATCCCAAAATACATTCTGTTTGAAAGAAGCCAAGCCCCCCAAAAAGTACATACTATATTATTTTATTCATCACAAATTCCAGAAAATGCAAATTAATCTGTATTAACAGAAGTTGCATGGGATGAAGGGGGAAGAAAAGATGGATTGCAAAGGGCCATGAGAAAACTTGCAGAGATGAGGGAAGTGGCTATCTTGAATGTGGCAATTGTTTCACAGGTGTATACATATACCAAAACAGATCAAATTTTGCATTTTAAATAATACTGTTTAGTGTACTTCAACTGTTATCTCATTGCAGTTGTAATAAAAAAAATACAATAGGAAACAAATATGCAATAAAAAATTAACAAAACCAAAATGTCCTTTCTTAGAGAAACTGATGCAATTTATAAATGCTTGGCAGAGAAGGTGAAGAAAAAAACTCTGAGAAGATGTTACAAATTCTTAATATGAAGAATAAAAAGGAGGACATCACTGTAGATCCTACTTGTATTTAAATGCTAATAAAAACACATGAACTACTTCATAAAAGTAAATTTGAAGTTTTAGATGAAATTTATAAAAATCTTACTAAACCTGTCATGGGAAGAAACAATATATTGCACACACCTGACTTTAGTAGTGAAATTTCTAAATACTTATGGACAAAGTAACACCAGCCTTAAACAGATATTTTCAGATAATGGTGGAAATACTCCCTAACTCACTTCTGAGATTATCATAATCTTATACAAAAACATCTAAATATGACAAAGATATTAAGAAGATAATATATCATGACAAGGTTGTTTTAATTCCAGGAATTAAATGTTGGTTTAACATTAGAAAATTAAGTAGTGTAATTAGTAAAGGAGAAAATTTATCCATTTACAATATAAACTCTTAGTAAAGTAAAGAATATCTACACAAAATAATTCAGAAAGGGTAGTACTTAATTATGAAAAGATGAATGTATTCTCCCCTGAAAGCAAAAATAAGACATGCATTTCCTGCTATCATCCCATCTGTTTAACATTACCCTGGAGGTTTGTGCCAGTGAAATAAAGCAATTGAAAAATATAAAATATACAAGAATTTTATAGTGACAAATAAATTACAATTTACAGGCATCATTATGTTCATAGAAAACCCAAAGTTCCTACAGATTGTTTGAATTAATAAGTAATTTCATTAAGATTTCTGAATATAAGGTCAATATACATTAATTGTATTTCTGTATATCAGCAACAAAAAGAAGAAATTTTAAAACTTGTTCCTTTATCACAAGATCAAAAGATCACAAATATGTAGGTATAAGCTTAATGTTATGTTTAAAATTTCTTCGTGGAAAACTAAAGAAAATTAATTGCTGACATATAGAAAATATAAATTCATAGATGAAACATGTTTATGGTTTGGAAGTCTAAGTAATGTAAAAAATGTCAAGAATTCTACTCAAAGAGATCTTTAGATTTTATGCAATCACAATAAAACTCCCAATAGATTATGTGTTTATGTATAAATTGACAAGCTTATTGTACAATTTCAATAGAAAACAATGGGCCAAGAATAGCCAAGTTAACTTGAGAAGGGCATACCCTATTAGATATTAAGACCTATTAAAAAACTACAGAGTAAAAACTGTTCATGTACTATTGGTGCAAGAATAGAAACATTATCAATGAAATTGAATAGAGAACTCAGAAACATACCACACATATAAGTATGTTGATTAAAATAAAGGTGGCACTGCAGGAAAGGGCAGAGTCTTTTCAATTATTGGCACTGTATTAACTGGGTATTGACGTGAGGGGAAAATACTTGACCCCCTGCCTCACCTCATATACAAAAGTCAATTCTTAGTTGATTATAGACATGAAAATGAAAGGCAGAACAGCAAGTCTTCAAGAAGATAACAGGGGAATATCTTAATCACTGTAGTACAGACACAATTTTCTTAAATTGGACTCAAAAAGCATCACCCATAAAGGAAATGATAGTCTGACAAATTGAAATTTAAATTACATTAAAATTAAAGAATGAAATGTCCTGAAAGGATATCAGTAAGAGAAAGAAAAGGCACAGCACTGAATAGGGCAAGAAAATTGCAGCACAAAATAACTCATAAAGGGCTCATATCCAGAATATATAAAAAATGCTACGATAAAAAAATGACAATGCTCCCTCAAAATAGGTAAGTGATATAAACAGGCACTTCATGATTGATATATGATATATACAAATAGCCAATAAGCATATGCAAAGTTGCTCAACATCATTAGTAATTTGGTTAAAAAAATAAAATGCTGCTACATACTCAGAGACGGGATAAAGTTCAAAAGGTCTGCAACACCAAGTGTTGGCAAGAAAGGGGAGCAGCTAGAATTCTCAGATACTGTGGATGGAAGTGTAAATTGGTGCTGCCACTTTGAAAAACTGGCCATAAAAGGAACACATTCCTACCATTTGACTCAGCTACTAGACGAGAAATGTATATGCACAAAAACTTGCACGGAATGTTTAAAGCAGTATTATTTGTTATAATTCCAAACTAAGGACAATCCAAATGACTGTCAACTGTAGCATGGCAAAAATACTTTTGAAGGGCCTTCTAAGAAGCAAATAATGTTCTATTTATTGAATTGAATTGTGGTTACTCATTTTGTGTTTAATTTTGTTATAATTTTTCTAATACTTTTTTGCATGAATTAATGTTACACTTAAAAATATTTTAATTGGAGAAGCAATTGCAATAATCCCTCTGCAGGATGCCAGAGGCTTGGGCTAATTTGCTGTCAGTGGAAATGGAAATAAATGGTTGGATTTGAGACTATAGTTTAGAAATAAAGTAATAGAAGCTACAAGAAGTAAAGATGGATTGCATGTGAGAGAGGGATAGTAAGGAGGATTTTTTTTTTTTAAGTTAGCTTTAATGGTATTGATTATAACATGGTTCACTAGTTACTAGTTTCAGACCAGGCCAGATAAGAAAACAATTTTATCCTTGTGTCAGTGGTTATTTTTCACTTCTAAACTGAGTTAAGATTTGAGAGATCGTCTAAATATTCTTTTTTCATTTCAGTGCTTTGGTCATTTTATTTGAATGTTATTCTCCTTGGTGTAGGGGAAAATTGGAAAGGAGACAGCAAAATGTAATTAGAGAAGTTCCCCTTCTCAGCAGTTCACACTAGAACTCAGAATGAATGTGCCAGGTATTACACAGAAAATCAAGGAAATTTTCAAGTCAGTCTTCAAATTCGAAACTACTAGAGAATTTAAATAAGCTTTGGTATTACCTTAAATTTCAATTCATATAACTCTAGCTGTTAAAAAAAAAATAAAGTTGTTCGTCTTACCTCTTTATGGAAATGATTCAGATGAGAGTGACCAGGTGAAGTTTTTGAGACCTGAAGCTGTTAGACCTTAGATTTGTGTGTCACAGCAGATGAAATAGCTATTTCTCAACCAATTTAAGATATTTCACTCAAATTTGCTGTGAGACCTTTAGTTGATCATATCAAAATAGGAATGTTCTCTCTCTCACTTTGCCAGTGAACTTAGGAGCAGCTCAAGATATGCTCTGACATTAGGGGCAGCAGTTATCTTGTCCTGCTGTAGTGGAAGAAATGTTGGAAGGATCAGAGCCTCTTTTTTTTTTTTTTTTAATCTTTATTGGAGTATAATTGCTTTACAATGCTGTGTTAGTTTCTGCTGTAGAACAAAGTGAATCAGCTCTATGTATACATATCTTCACAAAGCAACGAGCTGACCTCCCTGTGCTATGCAGCAACTTCTCCTTTCCCTGCTGTGTCCTCAAGTCTGTTCTGTACATCTGCATCTTTATTCCTGCCCTGCCAGTAGGTTCATCAGTACCGTTGTTTTAGATTCCATATATGTGCATTAGCATGCGGTATATGTTTTTCTCTTTCTGACTTACTTCACTCTGTATGACAGACTCTAGGTCCATCCACCTCATTACAAATAACTCAGTTTCATTCCTTTTTATGGCTGAGAAATATTCCATTGTATATATGTGTATTTGGTGGTCTAGGATATGTCCTAGATTGGTTTACCAGGAGATGAGCAATAGCTAGTACTGATTCTTAGACTTATATAAACATGCCTTTGCTATATTTAAGAAAGCAGGACACTCTGTATAGGATTGGCCAAGCAACTGGAAGCACTGAGCATTAGAGCTAGTAATATTATATCTGTAACTAGTGTTGGAGAAGCTAGGGACAATTTGATTACACCAATAAAAATGGAGAATCTAGAAGGTGTGCTGGGTGTATTTAATAAGTAACCTTAATTCACCTGAACAAATACTGGCATTTGTTTATCAGTTTTAAGAGATGCATAAAACATTTTCTCCTTAATTTTATGATTTTAATTGTTTGATGAATATAAATTAAGATGATGTTCACAGTGAAGGTTATGGTAGCTGATTTTGTTTCACTTCTATGGAATGAACATTTATTTGTTTTATTTCTATCAAAAGAAAAAAATAGTAGTTTTATTGTTAAGTTTTAATGCTAATTTCTCTGTGGATGTTTAAAAACCACTTATACTCTTGCTTTAAGTTATAGTACAGTGTAAACAGGAATCATTACTTCATTTTGATTTTAAATATATCTGTGCCCTACAGATTTTGAATGGCATGGCATACAGGGGAAATGAGAATGAATACCTTGGAGTCAGAGTATTTGTTCTATTTAGGTGGCACAGATATTGAATGTTCTTGAAGGACTTGGACGCAAGGATGTAAAGTATACTAATCAGCAGATTGCTTCTTAGTTATTCTTAAAAGAAGCATATATGCTACCAAGGCTTGCCAGGAAATAATTTACATAGTCTTCTATAGCACCAAGTGCTACTGATTTTCAATTGCAAATCAATACAGCAAAAGAGAAAAATTAGAATAAAATGAACACAAACGTATCAAAAAATAAGTTTTCCATTGAAAATATAATGGTTAATATTTTCAAATTGTGGCTGATATTTAGAAATGCAGCTGAAATTTAAAAATAAATGAATCTTCTTTGATCATTTTTGAAATAGGTTGCTAACTAATGAAATAAAGATAAAATGTGTCTTGTTTTTAGTTAAAAAATTACTGTAAAATATATGTGCTTTTAACATAGAAAATTATAGTAACTGGAGAAAGTAAAATATTTTAATGTTAACTTCTTAGTTTAATTGAAAATATTGATATAAACTCTCCAATTTATCTATAATTACATGTGCAAATCAGTTTGATTATGACATTATTACAAGTTTAAGTAGTGTTTTGATTGGGATTCACTTTCAATCCAAATTGGTTAATAACTACTGAGTGTCTACATTTTTGTAGTGTAAGAAATCACACTACAAAAATGTTTTGCATGTTAGAACAATTAACCTCCAAAACAACTCTAAGAAACTAATATGATTTTCAGTTTTAGCAATGTGAAATCTGAGGTCCTGTCCAGCTAAATGACTTGACAGGGCTATAATGGCTATAAACAGTAAAACTAAGAACTAGAACCACATTTTCTGATATATCATGGTTTTCTAAAATTGTAGTAAATAACTGAAACAAAATTTTAATATTTTGATGAAACTGTAAATGCAGTTATACTGGTGAGCAATTTTTGTAAACTTTGACGCTCCATCTTCAACACTTTTAAACAGATACAACTGGCATTAATAAACTGAAATGAATAAACTTAATACTTAAGCTCAGTATACTAAAATAAGGCAAATTCCAAAATAGTAAATGTAATTTTTCTTTTCTATGATTCTTTTTCATATTGTATGATTTTACTGAACAAAATTTTGCAAATTATTTTGAAATGTTTGATTTCTTTATACTATGGACAAAATATTATGTAAATTCTTTTTTTATACTATCAATATTCATTTATTTATTGTTATTGAGAAGTAATTGACATATAACCTTGTATTAGTTTTAGGTGTGAAACATAATGATTTGATATATGGATATATTGCAAAACGGTTGCCATGGTAAGTTTAGTTAAAATCCGTTACCACACATTGTTGCAGTTTTTTGTCTTGGGATAAGAACTTTTAAGATGTACTATCTTAGCAGCTTTCAAACTTACAATGCAGTATTGTTAACAGAACTATAGTCACCATGCTATACATTACACCCCCAGGACTTACTTATCTTCTAACTGGAAGATTGTACCTTTTGACCACCTTCACTCATTTCACCCACTCTCCCATATTTAAATTCTTAAAAAGGGTCTCACTTTGTTTTTTCTACACAGAGTTTTGCATAATCTTGACCTATTCTTGAATAAATAGTTCATTTAAAATCGTATTTTCTGAGTGTAACCATATGTCAAGCACTCTGTGAGACACTTTTGAATGTACAAAAATAAGTAAAACAGTTCCTACACAAGAATGTCTTCTGGGGTCACATACAGAATGAGAAACCATGAAGTATAGCAAAGAACAGCTGATGGGGGTATAGAGATCTAGTCAGAGATATCATAAGCCATGCAATCCTGAGAGAAGTTGGAGCTGCAGTCCAGCTAGAGTGGAGAGATACTACTGAGCTCTTCATGTGTTCAAGTGAAATCCTAGGAGGCCATGCTTAAAGTAAGGACTACACATTAGGATTAAGGAAAAATGCAAAGTAAACCCATCTTAATAAACATAAAATAAGCATGACAGAAGTTTTAAAAATCTGCTGGTAAGCTACTACAAGTCAAAGTAAAATTCAAAACACTTAAAAAGAATAGTAAATAATGGGGACTCTCTCAAAAATAAAATAGAATGCAAAGTTACCACACACACAGAAAGAAGAAGGAATAGTGCCTTGTAATCAACATAAAAAGCAGTTAACAGGAAAAAAAACAAGCAAGCAAAGTCAGAGTTTAGAATGAATAGACAAAGACTTTAAAACTGCTATTATAGGGCTTCCCTGGTGGCGCCCTGGTTGAGAGTCCGCCTGCCGATGCAAGGGACACGGGTTTGTGTCCCAGTCCGGGAAGATTCCACATGCCGCGGAGCGGCTAGGCCTGTGAGCCATGGCCGCTGAGCCTGCGCATCTGGAGCCTGTGCTTCGCAACGGGAAAGGCCACAACAGTGAGAGGCCTGCGTACTGCAAAATAAACAAACAAACAAAAAACTGCTATTATAGAAGGCAGGATCAAGATGGCAGAGCGGGAAGACACTGAGCTCACTTCCTCCCACGAACATAGCAAAACTACAACTACATATAGAGCAACTGTCTCTGAGAACGACCTGAAGACTAGCAGAATGAGTCTTCTATGACTAAGGATATAAAGGGGGAAAAAAACCCACAGACACACACACAAACTGAGATGGGTAGGATGGGAAAAGAAGTGATCTAGTCAAGATCTGCACCCCAGTCTGGTGACCCGAAAGGGAAGGGGATATCACAAACTCAAAGATCCTCCCTAAGGAGTGAGGGGTTCAAGTTGCACATTGGGCACCCAAGCCCTGGGGTCCAGCACTGGGAAGATCAGCCCCCTTAACAGGTATTGAAAACCAGTGGGGCTTACCACTGAGAGAACTGGAAAGCTATAGGAAACTGAGAATCCACCCTTAAGGGACATGAACACAAACTTATTTGCTTCCAGTAACAGCACAGAGGTAGCTGATTGAAAAGCTCCTGGTGTTCTAGAGAGGCTGACAAGACCACCTGAGCACACCCACCAGCCCACATCGGGCTGAAGCTCCAACTACCACTCCAACAAAGGTATCAGCCCTCACACACCCCAGGAGAAGCCCCTGGACCAGACTCTGCAGTCTTCAGTCTATTCCCTTCATCCCCAGCCTCCCCATCAAAGGAGCACATGCCAGTGTGCCCTGGGAGAAACCCCAGCTTGTGTCAGATTCCATCTCTAGCCTCTCTAGCTTCAACCCCTCTTGCTCCAGCTCCAGCCCCCAAAAGGCAGCAGCTGCCAGTGTGCCTCAGGAGAAACCCCAGCTTGCACTGAGCTCCCATCTAGACCCTAAAACTCTAGCCGTACCACCAAAATGGTAGCCACCAGTGCACCCTCAGAGAAGCCCGATCCATATCTAGCCCACCCCTGCCAAGTTGGTGGCTGCCAGCATATCCTGGGGAAATCTCTGGCCCATGCCAGGCTCCAGCTCTAGTACTTCTGGCTCTTCCCCTACTCCCCAAATGTAACAGCCACCAGTACACTCTGGGAGAGGCCCCAGTTTGAACCAAACACTGACCTAGCCCCCACCACCTACCCAGCTTCAACTCACCCCCACCAAGTTGGCAGCATTGGCATGCCCTGGAAAAAGCTGTGGTCCCTCACACTTAAGCTCCAGCTCTCTTGTCAAAGCCGTAGGAACATGCAGGCTGCATAGGGATGCTCCTACACAAGGACACACATTCAACTCCAGGAGAGGTAACTGTTTTGCCTAATTTCATAGAGACAGAGAAAGTCAAAGAAAATTAAAAAAAAAAGGAATATGGTCCAAACAAAAGAACAAGGTAGAGTGGGCAGACAGCAGAAGAAAGAAGAACTACAGTCCTGCAGCCTGTGGAACAAAAACCACATTCACAGAAAGACAGACAAGATGAAAAGGCAGAGGACTACGTACCAGATGAAGGAACAAGATAAAACCCCAGAAAAACAATTAAATGAAGTGGAGATAGGCAACCTTCCAGAAAAAGAATTCAGAATAATGATAGTGAAGATGATCCAGGACCTCGGAAAAAGAATGGAGGCAAAGATCGAGAAGATGCAAGAAATGTTTAACAAAGACCTAGAAGAATTAAAGAGCAAACAAGCAGAGATGAACAATACAATAACTGAAATGAAAACTACACTAGAAGGAATCAATAGCAGAATAACTGAGGCAGAAGAATGGAGAAGTGACCTGGAAAACAGAATGGTGGAATTCACTGCTGTGGAACAGAATAAAGAAAAAAGAATGAAAAGAAATGAAGACAGCCTAAGAGACCTCTGGGACAACATTAAACACAACAACATTCGCATTATAGAGGTCCCAGAGGAGAAGAGAGAGAGAAAGGACCAGAGAAAATATTTGAAGAGATTATAGTCAAAAACTTCCCTAACATGGGAAAGGAAATAGTGACCAAAATCCAGGAAGCACAGAGTCCCATACAGGATAAACCCAAGGAGAAACATGCAAAGACACATAGTAATCAAATTGGCAATAATTAAAGACAAAGAAAAATTATTGAAAGCAGCAAGGGAAAAACGACAAATAACATAAAAGGGAACACCCATAAGGTTAACAGCTGATTTCTCAGCATAAACTCTACAGGCCAGAAGGGAGTGGCATGATATATTTAAAGTGATGAAAGGGAAGACCCTACAACCAAGATAACCTGGCAAGGATCTCATTAAGATTCTAAGGAGAAATCAAAAGCTTTACAGACAAGCAAAAGCTAAGAGAGTTCAGCACCACCAAACGAGCTCTACGACAAATGCTAAAGGAACTTCTCTAAGTGGGAAACACAAGACAAGAAAAGGACCTACAAGAACAAACCCAAAACAATTAAGAAAATGGTAATAGTAACATACATATCAGTAATTACCATAAATGTAAATGGATTAACTGCTCCAACCAAAAGACACAGGCTCTCTGAATGGATACAAAAACAAGACCCATCTATATGCTGTCTACAAGAGACCCACTTCAGACCTAAAGACACATACAGACTGAAAGTGAAGGGATTGACAAAGATATTCTATGCAAATGGAAATCAATAGAAAGCTGGAGTAGCAATACTCATACCAGATAAAATAGACTTTAAAATAAAGAATGTTACAAGAAACAAGGAAGGACACTACATTATGATCAAGGGGTCGATCCAAGGAGAACATATAACAATTATAAATATATATGCACTCAACATAGGATCACCTCAATACATAGGGCAGATGCTAACAGCTATAAAAGAGGGAATCGACAGTAACACAATAATAGTGGGGGACTTTAACACCTCACTTACACCAATGGACAGATCATCCAGAGATAAAATCAATAAGGAAACACAAACTTTAAATGACACAATAGACCAGGTAGATTTAATCGTAGGGCATTCCATCCGAAAACAGCAGTTTACATTTTCTTCTCAGGTGCACATGGAACATTCTCCACAGGATTGATCACATCTTGGATCACAAATCAAGCCTCAGTAAATTTAAGAAAATTGAAATCATATCACACATCTTTTCCGACCACAGTGCTATGAGATTAGAAATAAATTACAGGGGAAAAAATGTAAAAAACACAAATACCTAGAGGCTAAACAATACATTACTAAATAACAAAGAGATCACTGAAGAAATCAAAGGGGAAATCAAAAAGTAACCAGAGACAAATGACAATGAAAACACGATGATCCAAAACCTATGGGATACAGCAAAAACAATTCTAAGATGGATGTTTGTAGCAATACAATCCTACCTCAAGAAACAAGAAAAATCTCAAATAAACTATCTAACCTGATACCTAAAGGAACTGGAGAAAGAAGAACAAACAAAATCCAAAGTTAATAGAAGGAAAGAAATCATAAAGCTAAGAGCAGAAATAAGTGAAATAGAAATGAAGATAACAGTAGCAAAGATCAATAAAAGTAGAAGGTGGCTCTTTGAGAAGACAAACAAAATTGATAAACCTTTAGCCAGACTCATCAAGAAAAAGAGGGAGAGGACTCAAATCAATAAAATTAGAAATGAAAGAGGAGAAGTTACAATGGATACTGCAGAAATACAAAGCATCATTACAGACTATTACAAGCAACTCTATGTCAATAAAATGCACAACCTGGAAGAAATGGACAAATTCTTAGAAAGGTATAACCTTCCAAGACTGAACCAGGAAGAAATAGAAAACATGAACAGACCAATCACAAGTAATGAAATTGAAACTGTGATTAAAAATCTTCCAACAAACAAAAAGTTCAGGACCAGATGGCTTCACAGGTGAATTCTATCAAACATTTAGAGAAGAGCTAACACCTATGCTTCTCAAACTCTTCCAAAAAATTGCAGAGGAAGGAACACTCACAAACTCATTCTACGAGGCCACCATCACCCTGATACCAAAACCAGACAGAGATACTACAATAAAAGAAAATTACAGACCAATATCACTGATGAATATAGATCCAAAAATCCTCAACAAAATACTAGCAAACAGAATCCAGCAACACATTAAAAGGATCATACACCATGATCAAGTGGGATTTATCCCAGAGTTGCAAGAATTCTTCAATATATGCAAATCAATCAATATGATACACCATTTTAACAAACTGAAGGATAAAAAGCATATGATCATCTCAGTAGATGCAGGGAAAGCTTTTCACAAAATTCGACACCTGTTTTTGATAAAAACTCTCCAGAAAGTGGGCATAGAGGGAACCTACCTCATATAATAAAGGCCGTATATGACAAACCCACAACAAACATCATTCTCAATGGTGAAAAACTGAAAGCATTTCCTCTAAGATCAGGAACAAGACAAGGATGTCCACTTGCCACTATTATTCAACATAGTTTTGGAAGTCCTAGGTACAGCAATCAGAGAAGAAAAAGAAATAAAAGGAATACAAATTGGAAAAGAAAAAGTAACACTGTCACTGTTTGCAGATGACATGATACTATACATAGAGAATCCTAAATATGCCACCAGAAAACTACTAGAGCTAATCAATGAATTTGGTAAAGTTGCAGGATACAAAATTAATGCACAGAAATCTCTTGCATTCCTATACACTGACAACAAAGGATCAGAAAGAGAAATTAAGGAAACTATCCCATTCACCATTGCAACAAAAAGAATAAAATACCTAGGAATAAACCTACCTAAGGAGGTAAAAGACCTGTACTCAGAAAACTATAAGGCACTGATGAAAGAAATCAAAGATGACACAAACAGATGGAGAGATATACCATGTTCTTGGATTGGAAGAATCAATATTGTGAAAATGACTATACTACCCAAAACAATGTATAGATTGAATGCAATCCCTATCAAATTACCAGTGGTATTTTTTACAGAACTAGAACAAAAAATCTTAAAATTTGTATGGAGACCCAAAAGACCCCAAATAGCCAAAGCAGTCTTGAGGGAAAAACGGAGCTACGGGAATCAGACTCCCTGACTTCAGACTATACTACAAAACTACAGTAATCAAGACAATATGGTACAGTACAAAAACAGAAATATAGAATCCCAGAGGTAAGCCCACATTCCTGTGGTCAACTAATCTATGACAAAGGAGGCAAGGATATACAATGGAGAAAAGACAGCCTCTTCAATAAGTGGTGCTGGGAAAACTGGACAGGTACATGTAAAAGGATGAAATTAGAACACTCCGTAACACCATACACAAAAATAAAATCAAAGTGGATTAGAGACCTAAATGTAAGACTGAACACTATAAAACTCTTAGAGGAAAACATAGGAAGAACACTCTGACATAAATCACAGCAAGATCCTTTTTGATCCACCTCCTAGAGTAATGGAAATAACAAAAATAAACAAATGGGACCTAAAAACTTTTGCAAAGCAAAGGAAACTAGAACAAGACGAAAAGACAGCCCTCAGAATGGGAGAAAATATTTGGAAACGAATCAACGGACAAAGGATTAATCTCCAAAATATATAAACAACTCACTCAGCTCAATATTAAAAAAGCAACTCAATCAAAAAATAGGCAGAAGACCTAAATAGACATTTCTCCAAAGAAGTCATAAAGATGGCCAACAAACACATGAAAAGATGCTCAACATCACTAATCATTAGAGAAAAGTAAATCAAAACTGCAATGAGGTGTCACCTCACACCAGTTAGAATGGGCATCCTCAGAAAGTCTAGAAACAACAAATGCTGTAGAGGGTGTGGAGAAAAGGGAACCCTCTTGCACTGTTGGTGGGAATGTATATTGATACAACCACTATGGAGAACAGTATGGAAGTTCCTTAAAAAACTAAAAATAGAATTACCATATGACCCAGCAATCCCACTACAGAGCATATACCCAGAGAAAACCATAATTCAAAAAGACACATGCACCCCAGTGTTCATTGCGGCATTATTTACAATAGCCAGGTCATGGAAGCAATCTAATGCCCATTGACAGATGAATGAAGAAGATGTGATACATATATACAATGGAATATTACTCAGCCATAAGAAGGAACGAAATTGGGTCATTTCTAGAGATTTGGATGGCTTTAGAGACTGTCATACAGGGTGAAGCAAGTCAGAAAGAGAAAAACAAATATTGTATATTAACGCATATATGTGGAACCTAGGAAAATGGTACAGATGAACCATCTTGCAAGGCAGAAATAGAGACAGATGTAGAGAACAAACGTATGGACACGAACGGGGGAAAGTGACAGGGGGTTGGTGGTGGTGGGATGAATTGGGAGATTGGGTTTGACATATATACACTAATATGTATGCAATAGATAAGTAATAATAACCTGCTGTATAAAAAAATAAAATTAAAAAAAGAAAAGCCAATGATAGAGACCAATGAATATATCCATAAGTAAAAATTAACTATTTTAATATAACAAAAATTGTATCTATTACCTGCACATAGTTTAAATGTTGAATTTCTAAAATTTCTTTTGGCTTTGTATAAAGCATGTAATCTCCTATAGAAAGAAATTGTAAAGTTGCCTTTTAAAAATATTACTTTTTTTCTAATTACAAAGGTAATATATTTTAATTATAAATTGCAACAATAGGTAACATAGAAAATTGACACATACACACCCCCATTCAGAGAAAATCAATGTTAAGTGTTAGCTAAGGTCTCACATATTTTTTCAGTGTACATCCTATGTTTTTTTTTGTTTTTTTGTTTTTTTGTTTTGCGGTACACAGGCCTCTTACTGTCGTGGCCTCTCCTGTTGTGGAGCACAGGCTCCGGACGCGCAGGCTCATCGGCCATGGCTCATGGGCCCAGCCGCTCTGCAGCCTGTGGGATCTTCCCAGACCTGGGCACGAACCCATGTCCCCTACATCGACAGGCGGACTCTCAACCACTGTGCCACCAGGGAAGCCCACATCCTACGTTTTGAACTTTCTTTTCATGTCACTACAATAAAGCTCTAAAAGGTTTAAAAAAAACCAAACAGTTGAAAACATCAATGAAACTAAGAGCTGGGTTTTTTTGTTTGTTTGTTTTAAAGATCAATTGGTAAACCTTTGGCCAACTTCATCAAGGAAAAAGGAGACAGAGAGAGGGGACAAAATAAATAAAATTAGAAATGAAAGAAAAGTTACAACTTCTCATTCTGATATCACAGAAATATAAACTATTCTAAGAAAATACTGTGAACAATTATAGGCCAACAAATTGAACAATTTAGAAGAAATGGATAAATTCCTAGAAACATACAATCTTCTCAGATTGAATCAGGAGGAAATAAGAAGTCTGAACAGACTAATTACTAGTAATGAATTGAATCACTGACCAAAAAATCTCCCACCAAATGAAAGTCCAGGACCAGATAGCTTCACAGAGGAATTCTACCAAATATTTAGAGAAGAGTTAATACTTGTTCTTCTCAAACTATTCCAAAATATTGAAGAAGAGGGAACACCTCCAAACTGATTCTACAAGGACAGCATTACCCTGATGCTAAAACCAGACAAAAACACTACAATTTAAGAAAATTACAAGCCAATATCCCTGATGAACATAGATGCAAAAATCCCCAACAAAATATTAGCAAACCAAATACAATAATACATTAAAAGGATCATATACCATGATCAAGTGGGCTTTATTCCAAGGCTGCAAGAGTTGTTTAATATCCACAAATCAATCAACATGATACACCACATTTACAAAACTAAGGATAAAAATCACATGGTTATCTCAATAGATACAGAAAAAGCATTTGATAAAATTCATCATTCATTCATGATTGAAACTCTCAACAAAGTTGTTACAGAGGGAACAGTACCTCAACATAATAAATCCCATTTATGACAGACCCACAATTAACATCATACTGAATGGTGAAAAACTAAAAGCTTTACCTCCAAAATCAGGAAAAAGATACGGCCACCACTCTCACCACTTTTATTCAACAGAGTGTTAGAAGTCCTAGCCATGGCAATCAGATGAAAAAATAATGATAAAGAGCATCCAAATTGGAAGAAAAGAAGTAAACTGTCATTATTTGCAGATGACGTGATACTATCTATAGAAAACTCACTCAAAACACTATTGGAACTAATAAATAAATTCACTACATTTTCAGGAATCAAAATTAATACACAGAAATCAGTTACATTTCTATATAGCAATAATGGACAGTCACAAAGAAATCAAGAAAATAATCTCATTTAAAGAAATCAAGAAAATAATCTCATTTACAGTCAAGTCAAGAAAAAACCCCTAGGAATAAATTTAATCAAGGAGATGAAAGATCTGTACTCTGAAAAATATAAGACATTGATTAAACAAAGACAACACAAATAAATGGAAAAGTATTTCATGTTCATGGATTGGAAGAATTAATATTGTTAAAATGTCCATACTTCTCAATGTCATCTACAGATTCAATGCAATCCCTATCAAAATACCAAAAACATTTTTCATGGAGCTAGAACAAATAATTTAAAATTTTTTATGGAAACACAAAAGACCCCAAATAGCCAAAACTATTTGAGAAAGAACGGAGCTGGAGGTATCATGCTCCCTGACTTCGACTATACTACAAAACTACATTCATCAAAACAATATGGTACTGGCACAAAAACAGACACATACATCAATGGAACAGAATAGAGAGCCCAGAAATAAACCGACACACATATGGTCAATTATTCTACAACAAAGGGGGCAAAAATATACAATGGAGAAATGACAGTCTCTTCAATAAGTGGTGTTGGGAAAACTGGACGGCTACATGTAAAACAAAGAAACTAGAACATTTTCTCACACCATATGAAAAAATAAACTCAAAGTGGATTAAAGGCTTAAATGTAAGACTTAAAACTTCTAAAAGAAAACAGGTGGTAGCTCCTTGACATCAGTCTTTTTATTTTTTTTAATTATTATTTATTTATTTTTGGCTATGTCGGGTGTTCGTTTCTGTGCAAGGGCTTTCTCTAGTTGCAGCAAGTGGGGGCCACTCTTCATCGCAGTGTGCGGGCCTCTCACTATTGCGGCCTCTCCTGTTGTGGAGCACAGGCTCCAGACGCACAGGCTCAGTAGTTGTGGCTCACGGGCCCAGTTGCTCCGCGGCATGTGGGATCTTCCCAGACCAGGGCTCGAACCCGTGCCCCCTGCATTGGCAGGCAGATTCTCAACCACTGCACCACCAGGGAAGCCCTGACATCAGTCTTAATATTTTTTTGATCTCTTTCCTCAGCAAGGACAAGAGAAAAATAAACAAATGGGACCACACCAAACAAAAAACCTTTTTCACAGTGAAGGAAATCATCAATAAAATGAAAAGCCTGCCTCCTGAATGGGAGAAGATATTTGCAAATGATATGTCTGATACGGGGTAAATATCTGATTAAAAATGGTCAGAGGACCTGAATAGGCATTTTCCCGAAGAAGATATACAGATGGCCAACAGGCACATGAGAGTATGCTCAACATCACTAACCATCAGGAAAATGCAAATCAAAACCACAATGAAGTATCCCCTCACACCTGTCAGAATGGCTGTCATCCAAAATACAAGAAATAACAAGTGTTGGCGAGGATGTGGAGAAAAATAAACCCTCATGCACTGTTTTTGGGAGTGTAAATTATAGCCATTATAGAAAACAACATGGAGATTTCTCAAAAAATTAAAAATATAATTACCATACCATCTAGCACTTCTACTCCTCAGTGTTTATCCGAAAAAAAGAAAACACTAATTTCAAAAGATATATGCACCCCAGTGTTCATAGCAGTACAATAGCCAAGATATGGAAGTAACCTAAGTGCCCACCAGCAGATGAATGGATAAAGAATATGTGGTATATATTACAAATACAGTAGAGTATTCCTCAGCCATAATAAAGAATGCAGTCTTGCCATTTGTGACAACATGGGTGGATCTGTAGGGTACTATGCTTAGTGAAGTAAGTCAGGCAGAGGAAGACAAGTGCTTATGCTTTCACTTAAATGTAGAATCTAAAAAAACAAAACAAAGAATAAATATAACAAAACAGAAACAGACTCACAGATACAAAGAACAAACTAGTAGTTGCCAGAGGGGAGGGGGTAGGAGTAGGGGCAAAGTATGTGAATGGAATTAAAAGGTACAAACTACCAGTTATAAAATAAAGTCACAGGCATGTAATGTTCATCACAGACAATATAGTCGATATTGTATAATAACTTTGTATAGTGTATAATCTATAAAATATCAAATCACTGTGTTGTACACCTGAAACTAATATAATATTGTAAGTCAACTATACTTCAGTTTTTAAAAAGCCTACTATTATAAACATGTTTAATGACTTAATAGAACAGATGGATAAACAGATATGGAATTGAGCACATAAATGAAAACTACAAAAGAACCAGAAAGAAAATTCTAGAAGTGAAAAGTATAATAGTTGAAAATTAAAAGATGGGCTTTGTAGCACTTGGAACACTACAGCAATAAGATTCAGTGAACCAAATGAAATTAATAGAAATTATACTAACCAAGAAAAAAAGAAAAAAATTAAATTAATAAAATCAGAAATGAAAGGACCTCACTATTGACCTTAAGAAATAAAAGGAATTATAAAGGAATACTGTGAACAACTGTATGCCTGCAAATTAGATAACATATGAAATGGAAAATTTTAAGGAAACAAAATATTAATGTTTATGTAAGTTTTGTATATATCAAAATATTAAGAGCAGCTATGAATATTTTGGTTGATTTTTTTCTTACTTGGAATTTTTTATTTTGCACAATGAATATGTGTTACTTGTGTTATGAGAAATATTTAAAGGAAATTTAGAAAATAGGGCATGTTAATCTGTTTAGTTTTGCGTGCTTCTCTTTGTTTTGATTGGGGTGTTAAGGAAATAACATTTGATAAATACGAGTAATGCCTTGCAGGAGAAACTCTGAAACAAACTTTACATCCTTTTAATGTGTATAACCTGTGAAGGCTTAAATGTAAGTTTCCATGTATTCATTACATGCCAGTCTATCTCAACAGTTCAGTGATTCAAGGCAGTAGCTCTGAGCACTGTGAGGAGACCTACTGGCAGTCTGAATAGTCACACTTGACTAACCAGAGAGGAAGCCTTTTAGGTGTGAGCACACACACACACACACACACACACACACACACACACACACACACACACACCCCTTCCTCATTCTTTCCTCTTTCTCTTTTCTAAGTTCATCTCTAAATAATTAGTAGGTTTGGAATCTCAGACAAACTGATTACCCGGAACTCAGAATCCACCTACAGGGCAAGTCCCCTCCCTAATGATTATATTCATTAGATTTGCACTTCTGATGGAAGAACAATTTCCTGACTTGGGTTTTGTATTATCTGAAATTTTACTTAAATAATACCTGTTTCTCATATAACTTGAAAATATCTGGGTCGTATTATCTTGCTTCAAGTCCCTTTTCATTGCATTTTTAAAAATCACAAACCAAATTACAAAGTATTGGAAAATATTTCTATCTTCAGTAAGAAGTCTTCACTGAAATTTCTTAATAAAGAAAAAACGAAAAGGAGAATTAAAAAATACAGGTCAAAATTTCACAAAGTATGCTTTATACATTTCTCTCCACTCAAATTCCATTTCACTTGGCAACTCCAAAATTTCTTCTTTTTTGCTCTCTTCCTCTCACGCTTAGAGTCAAGGGTACTCTTTCTGCTCCACCCACTTTTTGATGCCTGTCCTCCCACCTTCTCACTCCCTTCTCTTCCTCAGTGATACCTCCATGCCTTTCCCAATGTAAAGCAATTACAGCTCTAGTGTTCTCTCAATGTTCTCTGTTCCGTATACATCAAATCAGCAAAATCAAGGCTTAAGATTAAGTAGTGGGCGTTGAGGGGCTGGGTGTGGGCATGAAGAGACCCTCCTTAGAAAGGATATGCATTCCGGTGCTTTTTTTTTGTAGCCCTGTTACAGCTATCAATTTGCATGAGCTCTATCATGCTATATATCTGGAACTTTATATTTCTAGGTACATGAATAGTGATGAGTTGAATTCTCTTACGCATATTCTTGGCCTTCCTCCTCTGCTTTTCAGGCAGTGGGAGGGCAGGTGCTTGGCTACAGTATAATTACATTGTGCATCCATCAACAAGTCTCCTCTTACAACCTTGAAACAACCCCAAGGAGTTTGGGAGCAATGGAACAAACATGAATTGGACCTAAATATAAAAGGGAGAAAATATTTGTTTTATTTATTTATTTATTTATGTTTTAAGGATAAAGTTATTTACATTCAACTGCATCATAAAAATAGTAAATTTCTTTAATATTCATAAATCATTAGCTTGGAAGGAAATTTTAAATGTCATGCATCCTACCTTTGCTTTAATTCTGATCCAAAGTAATAATATTATTAAATAATACTTTTGGGAAAAGATAAAATATTAATTATCAAGAGCATTATACTTTCAATTGGTTCAACTCCTAATCATATAATGTTTCCAGTATCAAACAGAGACCACAGTATTCAAGTCATATGTTAAGGAAAATTTATTGACCCTCAGAGAGATGAAGTTTAGTGATTACAGTATAAATACATGTAGTGGAGGAGATTAAGGTAAATTTGTACTTATTCAAGAGTATATTCTGGAAGATTTCTAAAATGGTAAAACCTTTGCCTTGTGTCTGACTTTTTAAAATTAACACTTGTTAAATGGAGCACAGGGTGCCATATGGTGAGTGGAGGTTCAACAACAGACCGCAAGAGAAATTCAAATAGAGCATTCTATTCCTCACAGGTCCTGGAGGAAGTACACGGCATGTTTCAAGGGGCCACATTGGGAGGTCAAAGCAGAGTGCAGACAGAGGGTAGAACCTGGGGCACATGTCTTAGGGTCCGAGAGTAGAATGCTTTGAGGTTCATGGCCTTCTGATGAATTGGTCAATTCCAACCAAAAAAGCAGGGTGCTGGTAAGCGCTACAGAGGTCTTTCCTAAGGGGTGCACAGGGGAGGCTGGTGATCACAAGGGCTGTTAGGGAAGTCACTCAGGAACCTGCATTTGCTTGTGACTCTGAGGCTGTTATCTGGGGCATGTGCTTGTGTGAGGGAGCTGACGTATAATGATAAAATTTATTGAAATTTAGTTTACACTGAACACCAAATACAGTGTGCAAGACCAAGACTGTGATGTTCTGTGTACATATTTTAAATAACTGATATTTTTACAAGTAATGTAATTAAATTATCATACTAAGATTTTTTTCTCTCTGAAGATCATTAAATATTAAGGAATAATTTGTCTATTAGATGCTTGAAATCATTGTAAATTATTTTTATCATAAATCTGCTAATTGTTAGACTATGTATGCAGATATGTGGGCAAATGGTCCAAACCATTTGGGCATATTATTGTAACATGTTATTGGGTTCTTTTTTTTTTCCTATTTGAAATACAGGCTTTATAGCGGTTTTTTTCTTCCTTAATGTGATGCCTTGAACTCTTGCATCAGAATCACCTGATGTTTTCGTGACAAAAATGTAAATTTCTAGACCTTCCACGGACCTACTAATTTAGAATAATTAGAGGCTAGGAGTTAGAACTCTCCAGTTTTTAACAAGCTCCTTGGGTGAAATTGATGTCTCTAAAGTTTGAAAACTACTGCTCTACTTTGTAGCTCTTATTTTGTTTTTCATTTGCAGTATTTATAGATCACATTGAAAAATTGGTGACTTTGCCTAACTTTAGTTAATTCCATTCTGGAGACTTTGGAAGTAGAATTTATGCTCAAGTCTCACCAATCCCTATTTGTAAATCTGTCTCACTCTCTTGTGGTTTCAGAGGATATCAGTGTCTATTAAAACCCATTCATTTGTGTTATTAAGCTTTTAGAGCAAATATAGCATCAAAATTCAAATCATCAGGGTGGTCTCTGAAATTTTAGTGGGTTTTTTTTGTTTTTATATTTTCTTCCAGTGAATTTTTTATGTATCAGGAACAAGCTGCTATTTTAACAGGCTGCCTCATGTTTTTCTCTATTGTTTTAGTAATAGAAGCAGAATATATCTTTAAGAGTATACTGTTCTTTGGTTGTGGAAAACATGCACACACGTTACAAAGAGACATTTTAATAGGATTTTTAGTCATGAAATAGTAAAGCAAAAATGCCATTCTAGAAGGGAGAAATTTGAGTCAATGAGAAAATTAGCTACTCTCCATAATAATGTGAAAGCCCACCTTTATTTTTAACTGGGAGAAAACTCGGCAAGTTTCTTAGACATCAGTGGGGTTTCAATATTGGCTAAGGGTATTCCCTTTTTAGCGAGGCAAGCTGTTTCTTGCAACAATAGAGAGAAGCAAGACCAAGGAGAAATATAAAAAGGATCTCTCTGTGGAGGATCAGGGAAAAGTACTCTAAACACAGTGCTATCAAATATTCCAGGTGAAAATTTGCTGTTGTGGCATTACATTTTTTCCCCTCACATCCAAAAGATTCCAGTAAAGATAACTTAATGTCAACTCTGCTTTGTGGCTCCTCATAAGGCAAACTGCTGTTATAATAGGCGCAAACCTTGAGAAGTGGCCCTATGATTTGTGTGAAGTCTCGTATCATCAGAAAGATGACAAGCAACAGTCAGTACTAAATGGTAGAGCATATGATGACTCCCTGGAAGTTTCTAGAATTATGTTCTTTGACTCTAAGGTGCCATTATTTTAAGGTGCACTGTTATTTTATGTGTCACAGTGAAAGAAAAATTTCTGCCAGTTAAATTATCATATAATGTTTTCTTATAACTTACATTTTTATTTTCTACTTAAGGAAAGAGCCCTTTTAGATTTACCTAAACATAGACTTTTATCACATATCACTCTTGCACATACATAAAAATAAAAATATAAGAAAATAAAATGAATAAAATAGTTCTAAAGCTTCTTTATATCTGACTCTGCTTTCTAAGTCTGACTCTTTGAGTCACTTTTTGACCCAGTCATTGATATCTTGGTCTTTCCAACACTTTCTTGGTAAGGCAACATATCTTCAAAGAGTGCTCTACTATTGATTCTGATATTTTCTTCCAAGCCAATGATGCTAGTTTTGAAGCTAGTGCTTTTCTAATCTTGTTGTGGGATTCATGAGAAAGATTTTGTACAACAAACAGATACCATATTTCTTCCTTAAATTTTCCTTACATTCAAGTGTTCAGAATGTTGAGATGTTACATTAGCCAGTTTTGCCACCAGGAATATCTACAAAGTCACACATGTGATGACAGTGATAGCTATTTCATAATTGTTGCCTGGTTGACAATGATTGAAAGATTACATTGACTATAGGGTGCATCCTACTTCAGTGATATCAAAATGTGAGCAGCTATGCCCCTCATACTTCATAAAATACAGCACTTAGATCATTGGACTTCTGTCATGATTATACAGGATGGAGACTTAGGGATTTTAGTTGAATACTAAAGGAAGAGTATCCCTCACACAACGCTAAAGAATTTGGGAATATACACAAGTTATAATTGTATTCATTGAAATATTTACAATTGTACTTACTAATACATGTATGTTTAAAATATGACTTATCCTCTTTACCAAAAATGGTTTCATCATAATAAATGAAATGTCAGCTTGTCACATTAAATTATAAATTACTATCTCCTTAGTCCTCTAAGTGTCCTTCACCCTCATTATGACACTGCCCTTCAGAGATAAGGAACAGGAAGACTTTAATGAGAACTTCAGCTGATGTAATAATTAGAGAAAGTTGAGCTAATTAAAAATTATGCAAAGACTAATTTAAATGACTCATGCCTAAATCGTATCCGTTAAATGGAGGCAATAAAACTTTAAAAAACACAATATATTCTACTATTTAATTTTAAATCACATTAAATACTGAAGCACATGCAAAAATCATATCATTGATACATTTATTTTCTTCCACTTAGAACCAGAAATTAAAATATACTTCATAAATGGAGAGAACATGAAGATGTGCTTTACAGTCCAATTATAACACTCAGAGCACACATACTTCTTTAACAAGTAATAATTTACATGATTTGTTGTCCAAAACACTGAGATAGTACATTCGCCCAGATTTGCCACCTGGAATGTCAACCCACACACACGTGATGACAATGACAGCTACTTCTAAACTGTTGCCTGGCTAATCCGTTATAAATAATCTAATGTACACCATCTAGATAAGTTTTCTTAAGGTAGTTGAGAACCAAAAAATAAAACGTAACTTCAGGAAATCTGACTTCCAAGATGTTGACTCAATTCTTATATCCTTATTTACAGTGATCAAGGTAGCTGAACAGAATGCCTAGGTGGTAGGTTCTTGTTCTTCCATCTCCTACACAAAGACAGTTGATACAGAGTTTTCTTCATTTCTGGCTGCAGGTTTTTATGTTATTCTTCTTTCTCTTTCAGTGTCCCTACAAAGCTCAAAATATTAAATAATATGTACATAAAATAAGTTCAGCAGAAAGCAATCATCAAGATTGAGTTGTATTTGTATAGAGAAGAGAAAAATATACCATTTCCCCCTTTTTTTCTTTAAGTCTTCTACTAGGTTGGTTTTGTGAGAACAAATTGATAGGACTAGAAAAAAAGGGTCATCAAAATTTCTGCTCAGAATCATCTCATTTAGATTATATGGGATATTTATTCACATGCAAACTTTTATAAGCTAATTGGATTAAAGTCTGTCTTTGAAATTATTATTATTATAATAAAATCAATTGTGAGAGGTTCAACATTAGCAATTAAGCACATCCAGGGGAATGCAGTGAGGATGATGAAGGATATATGGACACTATTGCATGAATAACTTTTAATAGATCTGGAGAGATGAATTCTGAAATAGAGAAAAACATGATCCAAGTTTGAAAATATTGGAAGGGCTGTTGAGCTGTGTTACTCTAGGAGACTTTGAGAAGGGCAATGGACAGGTGGGAATCATAAGGATGTGGATTCAAGGTCCACTAGAAGATCTTTGTTACATTGTCTCAGATTTTATCCAGTTGTGTGTCAGAGAGTGAGCTCCCTATTCCTGGGGAGTGTTCAGGAAGCTCTCAGATCTCCTTAGAATTTTGTGAATTACTATAGCCAAGTGATATTTTCTAACAAGTCATTTGGAGCAGGTCATCGAGAAATGGGTGTTGAACAGAGCATACGACAGTCAGTAACAGCATGAGAGATGGTAAGGGCTAAATAAAAAACTTTTCCATCAGGGCAGCAGACCTTCATGAGCCCTAGACTCCAATCTCAGTTCTGCCACTAATTTGCTCTGTGACCTGTACCAGCTTCTTAATCTATTTTCACATAAATTAGGGCTTTGAATGCATGATTTGTAATTTTCCTTCCATCTTATGTATACCTTCTTTACATTTTTAGATAAGGTTGACCCTGTTGGTATTTATCCATGGATACAGCACCCTTTGAGCCCCACCAGCACCAGCCCTGGATTCATTACAGATCATAGGACAGTGTGTCAACACCAGCTCTGACAAAAACATTCAATGCAACTTGTAGATATCAAAGAAACATGGCACAATTCGGAGGGAAAAATAATGAGGAGTAGTTGAGGGTCTCCTTTAACCTAAATAGGACAACACTAGCTTTAAATAATCTAGCTAGTGTGGCAAAAACTCAGATTATACCTTTTAAAATATTATTATTATTACATTTAATAATCTTAAAATCATTTGCATAATGATATTTAGGTACAAATATCAGCAATGTCAATCAATTTGCTTAACAACGTCATTTAAATGGAGAAGTATTTGGTAGTCCTTACATTTGTTCTCTGGTAATGCCTGCATTGGACTGATATAACAAAAGGAGTGTTTAACTACATCTATTACTTTTAGTTCTATATTTGCTAATTAATATCTCAACATTCAGAGGTTTTTTTCCCTTTGTGCAGGCTGATGTTGACATTGTACATGGTACCTTTCTCCAGAATGACTATTAAGTTGATTCAGCACATTTCTAATAAAAGGAGAAGCCATCAAAAGAGGAACTTTAGCAAGTTTCTCTAAATTACACTGTCTTTTTCAGGCTACTTAGATGAGCAAAAATAATGTAAAAGAGCCTGGAAAGAAATTGTATTTCTGTCAGGTAGTCTAGATGTGTCATAATAAATGCCTTATCAGCAGGGTAGGACTAAAATTAAATTTATTAGAAAACAGGAAGTAGACTAAGAAGAAAACTTTATTTTATAGTTTCCAAAACATCGACTTACTATTTAAATTAGGTGTTACTCTCACTGGTTTGAAATTTAAAAAAGAGATGAAGGAAGGAAGGGAGGGAGGGAGGGAGGGAGGGAGGAAGAAATACCATCTTATTTAGTAAATAATTGATAAATAATAAAATATAATCACTTGGTGTTTATATATCATTTAAGGAAACTCTGAGAACTGGTAAAAGTATTTTTTATAAATCTTACAATTTTGTCTGAACATAGCATCATTAAATACAGAGTTTTTATAATTAGATATTTTATATTTAAAACTCATTGAATGCAGGAAGTTTGACACTAAAATAATTCTTTAACTTCATCACTTATGAAGCCTGAATATCATGCAAGGAAAAATTAAAAATCTGAAGTAGAAAAACAAAGGTCAATGGTATTTTCCTCTTAAAGTAACTTTCCAGTCACATTGGAAAATAATGACAAGTCCAAATAATGTTATGTTGAAAATGTGTCCATATAAAAATATATGCAAAAAGAATATTTATACACATGTACACATGTGGTTTGAGTAAATAGGTCACAAATGACACAGAAAAACAGTATTCTTTAGATATAAATATACAGCCAATATTTTATATTTATTTTCTGATAAAATAAATATAAATCTGCTTAACTCTGTCTTTGTACCACAGTCAATTAAGATTTATTTCTGAAAGGGTATTTCTGAAAAGTATACAACTAAATACTTGCTTCTCAGTATTTCCTAGCTGATACCAAAAAAATGATTCCAAGACTATAACTATAAAATCCCTCTGACTTAATTTTTATGTCATGAATCATAGTAAAAAAGAATATTACTAGATTTGCATTATTAGGCACGCAAATAAATTGGATATTTGAATATACCAGTGGCAGAAAGGTTTTCAAAGATCTGTTATCATATCCCAAAAGACAAAGTTGGGAAATTGTACACAAAAACCAGGACCAAGGAGAGAGACTGGTTAAGGAAATCCATCAAAAGGATGCAAACAGGGCTTCCCTGGTGGCACAGTGGTTGAGAGTCCGCCTGCCGATGCAGGGGACACAGGTTCGTGCCCTGGTCCGGGAAGATCCCACATACTGCAGAGTGCCTGGGCACGTGAGCCATGGCCGCTGGGCCTGCGCGTCTGGAGCCTGTGCTCCGCAACGGGAGAGGCCACAACAGTGAGAGGCCCGCGTACCGCAAAAAAATAAAAAAAAATTTTAAAAAGGATGCAAATAGCATATGAATCCAAGTATGTAACTTTTCAAATATTTAAAACCAAAGAGAACAAAGAAACAAAGCCAATGGGAGAGGTTAATACCACTAGGTTCAGACAAAGCCAATGTGTGAACCAGAGGAAGTGGATTTTAGAGATTTCCCTCCTGTTCTTCATAGATCCTTTCCTACCTTAGTAGCCAGACACCTATCTTGTCAACTGATACTGACAGACTTGGCTTCCAGTGAGAGCTTTGGCCTCACTCCCCACACCACATTCCAGGAGCAGGAGGAGTTCAAGAGTCTTTGGGGCCACTCTGCTACAGGGTGAAGCTTTTTTTTGGACACTGGTCTTTTTGGATTCACCTTTCTCTGGCTCCTCCCCTTCTTTAACTTTCAAATCTAGATTGATTTTCCTTACATTTTTTAATAAACTTTATTGAGAGGTACTATGTATATAATAAAATGAATATGCCCATTTAAATACCATACAATTTGGTAAATTTTGACATAGGTGTATACCTATGTAACTGTCATCTCATTCAAGCTATAGAATATTTCTATCAACCCAAACACAAGTTCCCTTGTGCCCTTCCCAGTCATGGCCCCACCACCACCCCATACCTTGCACCTCAGGCAACCATTGATAAGCTTCTGGTCTCTATAGATTAGTTCTGCCTTTATCTAAAACTTCAAAAATACAGAGTCATGTACTATGATTTGTGTCTCACTTTTCTCACTTAGCAGGATGTTTTTTAGATACATTCATGTTGTTTTGTTGCAGTGGATTATCCCTTTTTGTTGCTGAGTAGTATTTGTTATATTAATATAGAAATTATATTAATTCATTATATTAATATAGAATAACCATTCATATGTTGCCAACTATCACTTAGTATAACAAATGTTGTTGAAGGTGTGGGGCAATTGGAACTCTCTACACTGCTGGTGGGGCTACTTAGACAGTACGACCACTCTAGAAAATAGTTCGGCAGTATCTTACAAAGTTGCATGTATGCTTACTATATGATCCAGCAGCTCCTTTTCTAGGTATTCATCTAAATAAGTTAAAATAAATGCCCACAAAAATGTTTATACATGAGTGTTCATAGCAGCTTTACTAATTAGATTTGTTTTACACACTTTGGGTAAGGTAAGGTAAATTGGACTAGGGCTACTTCCTACTTGGGAGGGGCTTCCTGTTTTGAGAAAGCTGTACAGGATTCAGATTATCACCAAGGAAAAGAAATCACCATCCAGGTCTGTCAGGGAAAAATTAATGACTTTAAAACAAACAAATAGCAGTCAATCTAAACCAAGTCTCTCGAGTGATCTAACCTAGCTATCTTCATATGGGAGTTTGGGTTAAAAGCCTTTGCTAATAATAAAGAGGGAGATTTTCACCCACTCTTTCATTATCTTCCTCAAAGCACAAATTTTGGCTTCAGGATCTTAGCCAAATATCTTGGCTGTCTCATTCTATCTATGAAGAGCCTCTCTCCTTTGCCTTCTAAGTAATCTGGTTTTGTTTTTTTTTAATCATTGAATTCCTAAAGTAGTGAAGTACAGTAGCACCTTGACAGATAAATAGAAAACGAATGTTGGATAGGTGGAAACCTGAGAAACCCTTCAAATCAAAGTGTGTATGCAGATACCTACTTGCATAAGGAAAAACAGCTATTAATCCCACTAGCTGGCATACTCTTGAGAAAAAAGTACACCTGTAATCCCTGAATCATCAATATTAATGTAGCTCACAGGCACCCTTAATATAAAAATTATTGGGTCATACTGGAAATCCTACTTTCTGATCCACAGTTGTTCTGTTTTATCTGGTTGTCAAACTTGGTCATTCACTGAAGGAGAAGGAAAACATTTTATTGCATTTACTGAGGGCTTGAAGAAATAGACATTGTATTGACTTCTGTTCAGTTTTCTGATAACAATGTATTGTAAAGAACAGTTACCTCCTTTAGTGAGTCAGTCAACTTGACAGAGCATCTCTCTACCTCGTAAATCACAGTCCATCATTTTGAAAATTATACTCTTTCAAGAGTTATTTCTGTTCCACAAAAAGATTAATATAGATTAAAATAACAGCAAGGAAACACAGCTAGAAAAGGGAATCCTACTTATCTCAGACCTTGTCTCCTACCTATTTCCAAGATCAAAGAGCAGACTACTCAGGAAACCTAATTTAATAGGTCACCTTTCCCTTATCTTCATTCTGGCTTTTTTCCCTTGTAAAGGTAAACTCTTCCAGAGTTTTTGTTTGTTTGTTTTCTTGCTTGCTTCCCAGCCACCTCTGGTCTCTATTTTTCTTTACACCTTTGCTTCGCTTTATCCCTTTTCATCATTATTTTCATGCTAAAATGGCCTGTTGATTAAAGTGAGAAACAAATGAAATGGAACTCTTCGTGAATGGCTGCAGATGGGCAAATATAAAATAGGAAGTTTGGTCCACAGCTTCTTCTAACGTAGATAGCTTAAAGAAAACCAAAGAGCAGGATGGTTTCAAGCTTAACCAGATGAGAAGACCAGATAACAACAATGCTCTCTGGACCACCTCAAGCATCTCTTGTCTCTTTAAGGGTTTAACCCTAACCTTCCCCAGTCTAGCCATAATTGGCTCTATCCTGTAAACAACTCGCTCTTTCCTCTTCATGGTAGTCTATCTAAATCAGTAAATTATAGAGTTGGAAAGATTCTAAGTAATCAGGTAGCAATTTGAAAAGAGTGACTAATGGATTATATTTTCAGTTTGTTAGTAGGAAACAAGCTTCCTGCTTCTGTTAACTTTTTAATCTTGATCATTTCAGTAGAGATGGGAAACACATAATATGGCTTTATAAGTTACCTGTGACTCTTTGGTTGGTAAAACTATTTTACTTGGGCACATATTATATTACATGGATTATTTAAATTAATAGTCAGGTCATTAAGGCACAATTTCAGGAAACTTCAATGTCTCCAAGAGATTTTGGAAGACTTAAATGTCTTATCACTCCCCAAATAAAAGAAGTATGAAAAGAACCCAGGTTTTTTTTGTTTGTTTTGTTTTACTTTGATGTGTTTGATTTTAGCGTGAGATTAGAAGCCACACTGATAAGCAATGTGCAACATCAAAACGTAATTAAGAGCTTTCCAGAGAGCCATGCCAGAACTGAAATACTGAAGAGAGAACTGATACTATCCCTGATCTGTTTTGGGGAAATGGATATTTTGAACTGACATTGGAATGGTGTGTCTTCGTTGAATTTAAAGAGCCAGTGAATGGGAGCAGAAATAGAAGTGGCACACATTCTGTTAGTACCAAGGAATTAGGGCTATTTTCATTTCTCATTCCTTCCTAAATAATAATAGCAGCCCTATTTTTAGGAACAAGAATGAGTCTCTTATTTAAGTTGAAATTACTTTTTCTTGTGAAATCCCTTATAATTCTAATAACTAGGAAAAAATATTTTGAGAAAAGTAAAACTTTGAAATGAAGTAATCAAAGGAGAAAACTGCATGTGGCATTATTAGAGCAGTAGTTAAATACATTAGAATTATATTTAAGGTGGGTAAATGAATTTCAACTCAATTTAAAACTGATTTGAGATTTGTTTGGGTTTTTTTTATAGATTCATGAATGCCAAGAATCAGAGGGGGAAGGAAATGGGTTGTGCATAGTTAAAGATATTTTTGTTATACTTTATGTTTCAGTGCTAAAGTCTTTAAAATGACCTTATTATGGATATGATTAAATTGTAGAATGTAACATCAAAGATTTTGAGAGGAAAAACTCTTTCTATTAAAAATATAGTAATCATTTAACTTTTCCCTAGCTTCAATTAACAGAGGTAACTAGGGGGAAAAAACCTTTGAAACATTACTTCTTTATTAGTGTTAATAGAATAGTATAGACCTTTGCTACACAAAGTATGGTCTATGGACCAGCAACATCAGTATCATCCAGGAGCTTATTAACAGTGCAGGATCTCAGACCCTATCCCAGACCTTCTGACCAGAATTAACATGTAAACAAGATACCCAGGGAATTCATTTGCACATTAAAGTGAGAGGGACTGCTATAGACCATGGCACTGTAAATAAGTACTGTCCAATAGGACTTTCTGTAATGATGGAAATGCCCTGTGCCTGTGCCATTCAATACAGTAACCAGTAACCACATTAAGCACTTCAAATACGGCTAATGACCAATAAAGAACTGATCTTTTTGTTTTATGTAGTTTTAATTAATTCAAATTTAAATAGACACAGGTGGCCAGTGGCTACCACGTTATACATTGCAGCTTTAACTTTTTATTCAGATGTATTTATGAGAATAACATGTGACTCCTGAAACTTTGGGGCATTTTTTCTTTTCACATCATTTGCCTTTGTAAGTCATAGGCTTATAATACATTGATACTTCTAAGTGTTGTTTATTTGTATATCACCTACACTATTCCTGGTATGTATTTATCATTTTCTACCACAGTTATTTGTTTACATGGCTGTTATCCACCATGTCCCACCATCAATCTAACCCCGAGAAGATTAACTGTAAGCCTCTCAAGAAAGAGATCATGTCTTAATGATCTTTGTATTCCCATACACCGAGTCCCAAGTTTGGCATGTATGAGGTATTCAGTGCAGTCTCATGGAATTGAATTGGCAAAGAAACCCATGGGTATTCATTTTAATAAGACTTAGAAAAGCATGGGATTAAATTTAATGTACATTATCTTAGACAATATCCATTAGTGTTCATCCCACCAAAAAAGAAATAGCCAAATAAACAGAAACAATAACAACTATAACAACAATAAAATCTTGCATAGCTGAATCAGTTTTAGCCCTTTCAAGTCAGGCTGATGTAAGGAAAATGCTGATGCAGGTCGGTAAACATTACATGTCATGGCCAAGTTATTTATGAGTAACATGCAAATCAACATTTTGTACTGTCAGTTCTAAATTGGCAAGAACATAGAGTTGGACTTGGGACACAGAAGGGATGCCTCCCTGAGCAGGTGACTGGCTGAGATGCCGAGACTGGACAGCTGAATTCTCTAAGTCCCAAGCTGATATGAGCTAAAAAAAAATTAGCTGCAGAAGAAAAATAACCCTGGGGTCACTAGCACCAGGTGGGTAGCCTGACCCTCATGCCATGGTGGGAATATCCAAATGCTATTCTGACAAGCAGAGCAAACAGCCAGGTAAACAGCGTGGGATGTGAGCAGATGGCTGTGTAATGCCAACTTTATTTATTTATTTATTTATTTTAAGAGAAGGGGCATACTGCTTGTGGCAATAATGGCTTCTGACTTTGGACTCAACAGTCCTCCTCATCACAGTTCTCAAATCATGTGGCTTGTGAATAAACTATTATTTTACTAACTCCTTGTACTTTGCTCATTTACATTGTCTTGTGAACAAAGATAAGTCTACTTTAAGTTTTGAATTATCTGTACCTTTATTTGAATTCACCAGACATTAAGAGAATGCTATGTTATTTTGTTGATGAATTTCACACTCATAGTTCATTCTTTAGTAAGTCCCCAATATTGGGTTTCCCTGGTGGCGTATTGGTTGAGAGTCCGCCTGCCGATTCAGGGGACACGGGTTCGTGCCCTGGTCCGGGAAGATCCCACATGCCGCGGAACAGCTGGGCCCGTGAACCATGGCCACTGAGCCTGCGCGTCGGAGCCTGTGCTCCTCAACGGGAGAGGCCACAACACTGAGAGGCCGGCATACCGAAAAAATAAAAAAAATAAGTCCCCAATATTTATAAAGAATTCTGGCAAAAAGAGGCCTTTGCTTATTTATGTTTTTAATCTTTGACTCTGGAAAATTTCAAACATATTTAAAAGTAGAGAGAGAATTATAAAAATCCACATACCTATCACTCACCTTCAAAAATGATCAACATCCTTATTTCATCTCTCTTTGTTATTTGAATGGAGTATTTTAATCCAAATTCCACCATGCTGTTATTTCATCCATAAACATTTCACTATGAATCTCTAACACATAAGGATTTTAAAAAAAAATTGAGCAGCAATACTATCACATTAACAATTTCTTCTTATTATTTAATATTCAGTCCATTTTCAACTTCCCCTGGCTATCTCGAAATTATCTTTGTACAGTTGGCTGGTTTTGAATCATATCCAAGCAAGGTACAAATTGCATTTATTTGATGTGACTCTTAAAATATATGTATTTTTTGTATTCTTAAAAAATCTTTTTTCAAAGTTGTGGTAAGGACACTTAACGTGATCTACCCTTTTAACAAAATTTTAAGTGTACAATACAGTATTGTTAACAATAGGCACAATGAGCAAATCTCTATAATTTAATCAACTTGAATAATTGAAACTTTATACCAATTGAATAGCAACTCTCCATTTCCCTCTTCCCTCCAGGTCTTGGCAACCACCATTGTATGCTCTGCTTCCATGTCTTTGACTGTTTTAGTGTATGGGGAAGAAAAATAAATTTCCTTTTACCTTTCTGAGTTCTTAGCTGTGACTGCTGTGTTTTAGATTAATAAGGGAAAAACAAACAGAAATTTATTAACCTGTATATTTTTTGTACACATGGGAGATGCCCAGGGAAGAATAAGTAACTCTCAGAGGTAGGCTAAGCCATCACTTTAAATATTATCTTCAGCTAAATAGAGAAAAGAGAAACTTTGAGGGGTAGGGACAGGAAACCGTTACCAGGAAAATCACAGTAAACAAGGAAGGTAATGTTTGTTATGCAGATCTAAGTTGATGCCTCCTCCATTGGTAAGGTTCTCTTATGATTTAGAGTCATCCTTCTCTTCTTATTGTAGAGAGGGAGACACCCTCACAAACAGAGATTTCCTTTACACATGTAAATTTCCCTTACAAAAGGATAACTTCTACTGTTTTCAGAGCTTCTCCTGTGTCTGCTGTTTCTCAAAATAATCAGCTCAAATAATCCTTATGAGCTGATAATCCAAAATATCCAGTGAGGAATATTTTGGAGTGAAATATTCTGCTACCTTTCATTAAATACCTGAAACCAGTGGAATCATGCAGTATTTGTCCTTCTGTGACGTGTTCATTTCATTTAGCATTATGTCCTCAAGGTTCATCCATGTTGTCACATATGGTAGGATTTCCTTCTTTTTGAAAGTTGAATAATATATCCATGTATGTATATACCACATTTTAATCGATAACAATTCTCTCTTTTAATTATGTGTATTTATTGCAGAAATTGGGTCATGTGTGCTGTAAAATTTCCTACATTCTGAATCTGACTAACTATTCTTGTGGTATTCTTTAACATGTTCCACTTCTATCTTCTGTTTCTTATTAATCTGTGATCAGATGCAGAAATCTATTAGATTCAAGCTCAAAGCCTTTTTAGCAAGAATTCCGCATTGTGGTTCTCTGTCCTGTTACTGCATCACACCTGAAAGTTCTTCTTCATAAAGTAGGTCTCTGAAAATGGAGGCTAATCAAAGTGAAAGTCCTCAACCAAAGAATATTTGAAGCTTACTGAAGGATTAAATGTGAAAATGGGTTCCCATGAGAGTTTTTCAGAATATTTTTACTATAAGAGAAGATATGCCCTAGACTTTTTAATTATCTCTAGTTTATAGGATTTTCATAATTTGGGAGAAAATTGTATTAAAACAATAACAAAAAATGAATTTCCATATCCGTCAGATGAGCTTTCTATTTCAAAGGGAGCAAAGGCATGAATGAATTTGGAGAAGTGCATCAGAAAGACAGATCTCAAACTTGGTCTGTGGTTGCTCCATGGGGAATGGGATCAACGACCCACTTAAAAATTTGATCTGAATGTGGAGTGGTAATGCCACACATACACATACCAAGAGGGTATGAAGAGATTTATTATGCACAAAATGGGGCTTTCTGGGGACAGCAGGGAAGGCTCTCCAGCAGGTCTGAAAATGGCTTGCAAGAGTAGGGAGGACACTAACTTTGATTTCATTGTAGTTAGGGGGCAGCAATAGAGTGAGGATTCCTCTTGTGTAATTTGAACTTGCTACATCCTGGCTTTCTTATGGGTTTTCCCAAATGTGGGGCTAGAGGAGAAAAGACAGGGTTGGGGGTTGGAAACTGTTAAAATCAAATATCAAAGACAGAGTTAAACTCTTCACTACAAACCTAAATTTGTTTAATTTTATGTTTGAAAAATACAGTGAATAAAAGACACTAAGACATTTGGGGGTTTTGCTTTTCAAGATCTGTCTATGTAAGTACACATATATAGACAGATATAGGTATATATCTTTTCAAGATCTACATGTATATATATATTTAAATAATAACCATAACTAACCTTTATGGCACCACTTCTGTGCGCTGGACACTAGTTCTTTATTTGTATTATCCATTTAATACAACATTCTTAACCATATGAATTGACTATTATTAACCCCATTTTACAAATGAGGAAACTGAGATTCAAAAACATTAAGATACTTGCTCTAAGTCATATAGCTAAAAGTGGTAGAACCAGGGTTAAAATCCATATGGTCTGGCTGGAGGCAAGAAACCGTCTTAGCCATGATGTATATACTAGTGGTTCTCAAACTCTGCAAACATAAGAATCACCTGCAGGGCTTGTTAAAGCACAAATTGTCAGGTAGTTCCCAGCTCCAGCTTCTGAATCAGCAGGTCTGAGATGGAGCATGAGAAATAGCCTTTCTAGTGAGTTCCCAGGATGCTGCGATCTGAAACAGCACTTTGAGAACCACTGTTAAAATTTTCTCTTAACACAAATTTGTAGAGCACATGTGACTCAGTTACCTCCATGGTGATATATCCTCTTTGAAGTTTACGTGACACTGGACTTAACCAAAGGTGTTTAGAGCATACTGCTAATCACATCATAATACTAATCACTCCAAAACTGAGAGAAAAGTAAGATAATGCTTAAAGGCTTGGCGTTAGAAAAAAAACAGAATTTTCTTTCTGATTCTCCCACCAAAGAGCAGTGAAACATTGACCATTTGCTTAATTTTATGACTCAGTTCCCTCATCTGTAAAATGAGGAAGGAAAATAGGACTGTTGTAAGGATTAAATGATATAATATATATGAAAAACCTGGCAAGTATTTTAAGTCTTTAGCATGATGTTAGAGGTTGGTTAATGTCCTTACCTTGGGTGCCTAGAGTTTGAAGTTTAATATCGCTTGGCATTTGCTGAATAGTTCTCAATAGTAGTGCAAAGGTCTTAGGAGTTTTGCAAGAACTATTCTTGAGAGTATAAAAATTCTATTTGGTTTATAATATGCTGTAAGTAGATTTAACTTGTAGCTTTGGAAAAGTTTTTGGAGAGCCATAAGCAAGAAAAAGTTAGTTCATAAAATCAAGCGTGTACCTTCCATTGTATAGGGGAATTAGAGGAATACTTCTTTTTTAAGGTGCTCATACAATGTGAATCAAAGTCTTTAAGAGTCCCAGGAACATTTTTGTCAACTATCTTCTTTAAAAAAATCTACTGATGCTGTGTTCAACCAACAGAGGATCAACTTAGTCAATTAATTTATTTTAAAAAACAATTTCCATTAAAAAAATTGAATTGATTGACACATTGTCAAACTAATTGGATGATTGGCAACACTTTCTATCTTGCAGTCAGGTGTTTTGGCATTATAGCAGATCCTAGAAATTTTGCTATACTGTCCTTACCACTGGAATAAAATGAAATTACTTAATGTTTGGTTTTTTGGTGCACTTTGTGCCCTCTGAGTTTGTATTGCACTGCCCTCTGGAGGAAAGAACTCATCATAGCACATGCATTGTAATTTTAGGAAAATCTTATACTCCATAAGGACAAATTGTGCTTTAAGAATGTGTGATTCATGACAATAGCACCAGAATATAATCGAAAAATAAACAATTATAATTTGTGCTGATATTTCATTTGGCATTATTGAGTATTTTTTTATTCCAAGTATTTTAATTTCTATAACAAGCATAATTAAAATCTTTAATTATGCACGTGTCTTGGTCGGCTTTTAAAATAAGTCTAAATTTTTCTATATTTTAGTATATTAATATTTAAATCCCAAGTCAATCAAACATACTTTCCTGATAATCAGTTTGCCCCTTTTATTTTGAATGTGCATGTTTTACTATTTAAAGAATATGTATGTCTTTTTATTCACTTGCCATAGATTTTTACACATAATCAAAAATTAGTCCTTCACAATAGATATGAGTGTGAAAATTGGTTGCTTGGTTTATAAAAATAAGCTATTCAGATATTTCTTTGGAAAATAAATCTGTTGAACTTGACTGACTGATATAGTCAATGAAACCAAGAAAGAAGGATGGGGAAATATTTTAAGCAGATCTAAGTGACTTTAAAATCTTTCTTGAACTTTGAAAATTATTATTTTTAAAAGATGACTGCCACAGAATGAAATTCAGGATGAATTTCACAAGACAAAATTTGTCAAAAATTACAGGGTGACAGTATTGTCCATGATTATCCTGTATTATTGTCTAATTTTATTTGGTCTGTATGGAGTTGGTATAAGAAAAGTTACTTCGTGTGTTTTTCTCTTTTACTTCAGGCTAGATATCTAAGATTTTGGGGGGCTATGGTCTTTGACCTGAGAGCTAAACTAATTTTACCACATGAAGGATGAAAAGAGAAAGAAAGTAGGAATCCTTGGGATTTCTTCTATTTTCCTTTTCTATTCTTATCTAGATTTTTCAACCAAAACAAAAGCATCTGCATGACCCTAGATTGTTAACTAAAGCCCCAAACGGGTAAATTCTTATTTAACACTTCTAAGCTGCCAGTTCAAATAGGGATGGATGACCAAAACAAACAAACAAACAAAAAGAATGGAACTAAATAGTAAATGTTACTTGTCTCTCATAGCAGTTTTTCTCCTTCTGTCACCTGAGAACTACTCCACATTTCAAGTGTCAGAATCTGTCAGTAAATAGGTGACTTTCTATTTACTTTTCAACTATAATTTAGGTACGTGTCAAATGGCCAGTTAATAAAAACTAATCAAAACATGAGAATCCATTTCCAAATGGCACTATATGCCAGCATTGAGATCTAAAAGAAAGAAGGGAGTGAGGGAAAAACTGAAGGGGAGAGGTTCACTCTTTTTAATTGTACTTCTTTTACTGGGATAGTCAGGTATTAAGAATACAAGTTAATTTCTAAATTAACAACCTTAAGGCTACAAAACTGTGTTAGAAATAAGTGCTGCTTTTTATTTATCCATTCAATTAATATTTATTAAATGTCAGCTATGTGCAAATTATAGTGCTGTTATGTGCAAGTTATGGTACTGCCCCCCTTGATTAGTTTAAATAGGAATAAAAGAGATAATGCCTTGCTTTTAAATATGGGACTTTAAATCTCTATTCACTGCTCCTTTCTCTTCTTCAACTGTCAATATCTACCTAAAATATGTGAGTATTTCAACATTCCAATGGAAATAGCAAGTTTATATAAATCAGAATCAGATGCAAGATTATACCTCATTTTTCAGGTTTACTTACATATTATAAAATTCTTATTTATTTAACAAACCATTAGAGTATGTTTATCTCTTTTCTTCTGTATACAAGCCTTTTATAATAAATGCTCACTCTGCCTGTAGATTCTTTCAATTAATTTATTAAGTCAGGGAATCCCTGTGTCACTATTTCATTATATTGCATTGCCTTTCTAGTGCATTTTAGTTTTCTCATGATAAAGCAAATTCTGAACTCATTACTACCAATTGCAAATTAGCTTTAATCCCACTCTGACTATTGAAATATTTTAATGTGCCAATAATTTTATAACCGAATTGTCATGGACTTTATCTGTTAAACATCATAACCTGAATTAATCTAGCTATATATTTGATTTATTTGTATTGTTTCATGATCCCAGAGGGATTACAGCATATTTCAGAGTCCTATCTATGTTCATATTTAGTTTTCTTGTTGCTTAAAATCTTAGGCTAAGACTCTGGCTTTCTGTGCTGATTTTTAAAATAAAATTTAAAAGAAAAGTTTTGAGGTTGCTAAAACATGTGCTTGGCATATAATAATGTTGACTTCTGAATATGTGCATGTAAGATTTCTTATTTGCTGATTTCTCACTACAATAGAAATATTGCAAATATTGTCACCCCTACCCGCTAAGTATATATATATTTTTTTGCGGTATGCAGGCCTCTCACTGTTGTGGCCTCTCCCGTTGCGGAGCACAGGCTCCGGACGCGCAGGCTTAGCGGCCATGGCTCACGGGCCTAGGCGCTCCGCGGCATGATCTTCCCGGAACGGGGCACGAACCCGTGTCCCCTGCATCGGCAGGCGGACTCTCAACCACTGCACCACCAGGAAAGCCCTAGATAGATTTTTGAAACCAGAATAGGTGAACTTACGACTACTGAACTTCACATTCAGAGAAGTTGCAGAGTTAAATTCATGCATATATCTGTGCCTCAACCTTCTCGGTTAAATATACATTTTATTAACTGTTTAAAATACAGTTACTCTGATAACAAACACAAGTGGATTGTACTGAACTGAACTTTGAAGTTTCCTTTGCAAGGGCTTACTGATGTATATTTAAAAAACTAAGCAGCTGAAAAAATGTACACAATTTCAGGTTCTCATTTTTTTCACTGTCCTTTCAAATACACTACCACCAATAAGCTTAGCAATAGGCAAATACTATGCTATCCTTTATTTTCTTAAACAAGATGAGACTCCATTGTTAACAAGGCAAATCATTTCGTCCTTTGAGGACAAAGTTATAAGAGCAAACATAGTCACTGCAGTGTCTCTGAGAGGAAGAATCTGGTAGACCAGCTGAACTCCATAAACTAAAATGAGGTTGGTATATAAATGTCTGAGAAATAAATTTATTTAATTAATCTTAAGTACTCTATGCCTCTCCAATCTTTACATTTGGGGCAACTTCAACTTTTGATCAGTGGCTTTATAAAGCTTCTGCTAGAACTAGATATCATCAGCGTAAAGAGCTGTTGTACATCTGTCACTCTTTGGAATTCTCTCTTAAGCTAATGATTTCATCATCTTCATTAATGGCTCTAGAGAGGGAGTATAACCCACTAATGCATTTTTGCAGATGATCTAAAGGTAGGAGTTTCAGTGTATGTTAGTTAAAATGAGAAAACTATTCTAATTGACCTTGAGAGCTTAAAGAATGGATTTGATAGAAAAAAAAAGATTCATAGGAAAAAAACAAGCTGAAAAATACGATCCTCTGAAAGTAACAAACAAGTTAGGAGGATTCAGTTAAGTATGAAATAGACAATAATAATTTAGGAAAATATATGCAGAATATTACCTATAGCTGTTTTAGAGCAAAAGTATAAGTGTAATATCCAGCATAAAATTGACACTAATTTAAATTACATGTGATTGTTTTGTGACTGAGAAAAGCAATTAACAATTAGTAAGTTTTCCAATATCATTGAGAAGTTAGATCTTTTATCAGTTGGAAATTGGTCTTACTTAGCCTCAGGTTAGATTTCTTCTTGATTTTTCCACTTCTAAAATTCAACCCTGGGGTAAAAATCTTAGAGGAAAACATAGGCAGAACTCTTTGACATAAATCCCAGCAAGATCCTTTTTGACCCACCTCCTAGAGAAATGGAAATAAAAACAAAATTTAATAAATGGAACCTAATGAAACTTAAAAGCTTTTGCACAGCAAAGGAAACCATAAACAAGACCAAAAGACAACCCTCAGAGTGGGAGAAAATATTTGCAAATGAAGCAACTGACAAAGCATTAATCTCCAAAATATACAAGCAGCTTATGCAGCTCAATATCAAAAAAAAAAAAATAATCCAATCCAAAAATGACCTAAATAGACATTTCTCCAAGGAAAATATACAGACTGCCAACAAACACATGAAAGGATGCTCAACATCACTAATCATTAAAGAAATGCAAATCAAAACCACAGTGAGGTATCACCTCATACCAGTCAGAATGGCCATCATCAAAAAATCTACAAACAGTAAATGCTGGAGAGGGTGTGGAGAAAAGGGAACCCTCTTGCACTGTTGGTGTGAATGTAAGTTGATACAGCCACTATGGAGAACAGTATGGAGGTTCCTTAAAAAACTACAAATAGAACTGCCATACAACCCAGCAATCCCACTGCTGGGCATATACCCTGAGAAAACCATAATTCAAAAAGAGACGTACCACAGTATTCATTGCAGCACTATTTACAATAGCCAGGACATGGACTCAACCTAAGTGTCCATCAACAGATGAATGGATAAAGATGTAGCACATATATACAATGGAATATTACTCAGCCATAAAAAGAAATGAAATTGAGTTATTTGTAGTGAGGTGGATGAACCTAGAGTCTGTCATACAAAGTGAAGTAAGTCAGAAAGAGAAAAACACTGTATGCTAACGCATATATATGGAATCTAAAAAAATAATTTAAAATAAATGGTTTTGATGAACCTAGGGGCAGGACAGGAATAAAGACACAGATGTAGAGGATGGACTTGAGGATATGATGATGGGGAAGGATAAGCTGGGATGAAGTGAGAGAGTAGCCTGGACACATATACACTACCAAATGTAAAATATATAGCTAGTGGGAAGCAGCTGCATAGCACAGGGAGATCAGCTTGGTGCTTTGTGACCACCTAGAGGGGTGGGATAGGGAGGGTGGGAGGGAAGCACAAGAGGGAGGGGATATGGGGATATATGTATATGTATAGCTGATTCACTTTGTTATACAGCAGAAACTAACACAACATTGTAAGTTTGTACTCCAATAAAGATGTTAAAAATAAAAAAAATTTTAAAATAAAATTCAACCCTGGGAAAAGACAGTCTTTTCAACAAGTGGCACTAGGAAAACTGGATATCCACATGCAAAGGAATGAAGTTGGGTCCTTACCTTACACCATATACAAAAATTAACTCAAAATGGATCAAGGACATAAACATAAGACCCAAAACTACAAAACTTTTAGAAGAAAACACAGGGGAAAAGTTCATGACATTTTTGGATATGATACTAAAGTACAGGCAACACAAGAAAACTAAATAAATTTGGACTTAATGGAAAATAAAAACTTTTGTGCATCGAAGGACACTATTAAGAGAGCAAAAAAAGCAATTCACAGAATGGGAGAACATATTTGTAAGTCATAATCTGATAAGGAATTAATATTCAAAATATATAAAGAACTCCTTCAACTCACCTACAAAAAATACCTGATTGTAAAATGGACAAAGAACTTAAATAGTATTTCTTCAAGGATATACAAATGGCTAATAAGCATGTGAAAAGATGTTCAATATTGACTAATGATAGGGAAATGAAAATAAAAACCCCAGTAAGATACCACTTCAAGCCCATTAAAATGGCTATTCTAAAAAAAACCAAAACAAAGAAACGAACAAAAACAGAAAATAATAGGTGTTGGCCAGAATGTGGAGAAATTGGAATACTTGTACACTGCTGGTGGGAATTTAAAATGATGTAGATACTGTGGAAAACAGTTTGCCAGTTCCTCAGAAAATTAAACATATGATCCAGCAAATCCACTTCTGGGTGTATATCCCAAATAACTGAAAGCTGCGACTCAAACAGGTATTTTTACAACATGTTCATAACTGTATTATTCACCAGCCAAAAGGTGGCAACAATCCAAATGTCCATCCATAGATGAATAGGTAAACAAAATGTGGTATGTACCTACTGTGATGGTTAACTTAACCTGTCAACTTGGAGGATGATTTTGGATGAGACTGACATTTAAAATGGTGAACTTTGAGTAAGCAGATGGTCCTCCATAGTATGGGTGGGTCTCATCCAGTCAGTTGAAGGAACTATAGAACTAAAAGACTGGCCTCCCTGAGTAAGAGGGAATTCTCCAGCAAACTGCCTTCTGTCTTCATCTGTACTATAAGTTCTCCTGGGCCTCCTCCTGTTGGCCTTCAGACTGGAACAACTCCGTTTGATTCTCTCAGTCTCCAGTCTGCCAGCCTTAGGACTGGATCCACACCACTGATTCTCCTGGGTCTTGAACATGCTGTCCCCACATTGCAGATTTTGGACTTCTCAGCATCCCATAATCACATGAGCCAATTGCTTATAATAAATCTCTTTACATAGAGATTGGTTCTGTTTATTTGGAGGACCCTGAATAACACAGTTACCTAAAATTGATAGGTGTAAGTATCTGTGTACTTATCTCACTTATCTTTAGAAGCTATAAAATTTCTCAGCATTACAGTTATCAGTTGATATTGCTAGTGTCTTATACTTTGCTCTCAGAATTTCCTGCCGCTGGATTTCTGTCTGTTTTCGGTACTCTGGTATCCTATGAATCATTTATATTTAAAAGTGCATTGCTCACTTTTGTGAATCCTTGTTTTAGGCATCAGTCAGCAGTTTCATTCACCTTTAGTAGTTCACTCTAATCTTTCTCATCCCCCTTCCTTGCCTCCTTGCATTCATTCCAGCATTGGCACCTTAAGCACAAAGCACCCCGCCTCCCTCTTTGGCACTCAGGAACTGCCAAATGTGAGCTCTGAGGTCCCTCCAATCTCCTCTAGGGAAAAGAAGGAGTAAGGTCCCAGGCAGGACAGGCTGTCAGACAGGCAGCTGAGTAGGTGCCAGAGAGTACTGGCTGTTCCTTCACAATGTTCCCAAAGGCTCTCTCAAGGGAGCTTAAGAGGGTGGGAAGGAGCTGAACCCAACAGCTGTGCTTTGCAGATACCCAGCTGGAATAGACCCCTGGCACAGAAAACTGAAGAGCATGTGAACATAGCCAGGCTGGTAGCAACAGAGGAACTTTTCCAAAAGTTTTAGTACTTAAACTATATTAAATGTCAATGATTTTTAATTTTATAAATTCTGACCATTGTCAATAAAATACTTATACTGATATCAATTAAATAATGACAGACTGACATTTTGCCCACAGTATTGCATTCACTAATGTGGATTTTAACTATCTCCCTTCTGAAATTCTTATCATTGTGTTTTCTGTTCATTGAACATGCCTTTCCTTAAATCACCCCCCTAGGTTTGCCAAAGTTAGCAGATAAAAATACAGAATACCCAGTTAAATTTGAATTTAAGATAGACAAACAAATAATTTTAGTATATGTTCCATGCAAAAATATGTATTGTTTATCAGAAATTCAAATTTTACTGGGTGACCTGTATTTTATCTGGCAACCTTACCTACCCCCCAGTTTTGACTATTGATCTTGTCTTAGACCTTCAAATAGTAAACCATGACCACCAAAGTGGACTTTCTCTCTCAAGCCCACAATTGGTTTATTTCCTTGGAATGCCCTTATCCCCCCCATCCAGGTCATGGGTATCTATATCCTAAAGTATGACAGCCAGTAAACTTTTGATAGTGTTTGCACTTAGAACCAAGCACAATATTCTACTTGAGAAGTGACCTGAGATGAACAGGATAGAACTAGCACCTCCCTCATTGTAGACTCACTTCTGTTAATAGAGTCTAAAGTAACATCAGCCTGTTGGGCAGCTTTATCACACTGATAACTAATATTGATCTTCACCTAATTAATTTTGTTTTTACATATGTTCAATTAAATGATATTTTACTCCTTATTTTCTTTTCAAAACTTACTTCATTTTACTTTAAAAGATCATGGAGGACTTTCCTGGTGGTCCAGTGGCTAAAGACTCTGCACTCCCAGTGCAGGGAGCCCAGGTTTGATCCCTGGTCCAGGAGCTAGATCCCACATGCCGCAACTAAGAGTTCACATGCCGCAGCTAAAGATCCCACATGCCACAACTAAGACCCGGCACAGCCAAATAAATAAATAAATACTTTTTTAAAAAGATCATGGAAACAAATTTTCCTTGTCCCTTTCATTTCTGGGCTCCTTTGAGAGCAAGTTGAGTAGCTCCATCCCTTTCTGTATACCTAATCAGGCTTGTTTGAGATTGTATCACTGGAATTTCATTTTATCTCTGAACATTTTTTCTCTAAATATTAAAAAATCAAATTCTACAAAGTGCATGTCAACCTGTGCCCATGTATTTGATGCTTTACATATATCTTTTAATTCTCACATAACCATTGGAGCAAGTTCTATTATTTTCAATTTACAGATGAGGGATCAGAGATACAGATAAAATAAGAGCTTATAAAATCCAAACACAGATGAGACTAACGTAGGCTGAGGTCGCCAAATATCTGGAATTTCTAAAAATTAAAATAGTGTTTGTAAAACAGTAAATGAAACAAATTTTAAAAGAAAATATAAATTTCACCAGATGCCTGAATAAGTTTAATTGTTTTTTTTTTTCATATATTGCCTCAAATGGTATTATGGAATTGCAGCACTGGAAAAGGATCTTAGAAATCACCTAGTTCTTCATTTTATAGGACATAGAAGTCCAGAGTGGTCACATGACTCATCTAAAAATCACATTTGTAGTGATGCAAAGTCTAGAGCCTACATTCTTTACTCCAATCTCTTTTAATTAGACTATATTGATATTATTATACTTGATTTTAACTCTTAAGTATGTAACTAATATTTAATTCATATTTATTCTATTGACAAGTAGAATATCTCTATCATCTATCATCTATGTATATGTATGATCATCACCCTTCTATCTATAATATTAAGCAACTTGCCTTCTTATGACTACTTGTTGGATGGGTTTGAGATGCTTGCTCTTTGCAAATAAGCAACGTGCCATCTAGTGGTAGGTAGCCTGAATTGCAGTCAGAAGTCCCACAGCATTAACAGCTAAACTCATCATCCAGGCACTAATCCAAATGTCTCAGATACATAGGATATAGCTCTCATTCTACACAAAACCTGTATGTGGCCCGTTATTTTTTATTTTTAATTATAAATTTTAAATATTAGCTTATTTTTCTAAACCAGAGAGTAAGCACTGGGTCCTGTAAGCCAATACGAAGTTTCAAAGGGCTGAGAAGGCATCCAAATATATCATACTGTCCCAGAGCAACACTCTACCTGGCTGTATATTAGTATATAAAAATGTTTAGGAACAGAATGACATTTCCTAAGATGCTGTCCTGAAAGTTTCCTAAGAACCTCTCAGAGTGCCCAGAAGTTAGCAGCTTAATAAATTCAATTACTAATTTTCTTCCAGCAAATATAAATACGGTGACTTAAGATTATTCAAGGGGCTAGTTATTCCATGGGCTAAACTTAACATTTGTTTTATTTGAAATTAACATAGCAACAGTAGCTTTCTTTGTTTAGTATTTTTCAGTATATCATTTACCATCTCTTTACTTTTGGCCTTGCTGTGTTTTGATGCTTAGGTATTCTCATGAGACAAAGCTAGATTAAACAAATACAGTATGATGAAAAAAGTTAATATTTTATCAGTCTAGTTACATTTTTTGATATTATGATATATCTGGACTTATTTCCACCACCTTATTTTGTTTACTATTTTACGTGCTTTCTTGCTTATTCTTTCTGCTCGTTTTCTAATTTCTCTTTTATTCCTCTACTAGTTTAGAAATGTGTTCTATTTTCATTTTTATAGCAGTTGTCCTTTTGTTTTTAACATTCCCTCTTGACAGAACAAAATTTAGCAATAAATAATATCATAAATAATATTAAATAATATCCTCTCAAAAAGATTAGAAAATTTTAATTTCTAACTTATCCTTCCCCTCTTTTATGTTAGTTGTCTAGTATTTTAGATACTACTTGCTTTTAAAATCTTCAAAAAAAATTTTTTTTCAATTAAAGCTTATTTAGTTTTACCAAAATATTTAAAATTTCTTTGGGAGAATTGTTTCTTGCATCCTAGTTTTTTTCTTCAGAATTCTTTTTTCTTTCTTTTTTGGTACTTAACTGCATCATTTAATATTTCTTTCAGCGAAGCCCACAGGTTGAAAAAGCGCTCAGACTTTGTCTGAAAAAAATGTTTTTATCTTACCTTCTTTCTTAACCAGTAATTTAGCTGGGTATAAAAGCTAATTGTTCACTGATTTCTCCTGAGCTTTTGGTAGGTATCTTTCCATTACCTTATATAGCTCTTGATGCCAATAAGCAGTCTGCTCTCATTCTAATTACCTTTCTTTACTAGATGGTTGGTATTTTCTTCTGAAACCTTGGAATATTTTCTTTTTACCTTTTATGTTCTGCAGTTTCATAACAACATGACTAGTTATGGATTTTATTTTATTTTATTGCTCTGAATTCGTGTGCCACTTCAGTCTAAAATCTCATGTTTTCTTTCAATTTTGACAAACTTTCAGGCAATATTGCTTTGGATATTGATTCACTCCTAATTCCCTATCTCTCTTTCTACACCACCTTTCAGATGGGTGTAGGGTTTTCTCACTTTATCCTCCACATCTTTCAATATTCACTCATTGTGATGGTTAATTTTATGTGTCGACTTAGCTATACTAAGGTACCCAGTGGTTTTGTGAAAAAACAGTCTAGATGTTGCTGTGAGGTAATTTTTAGATATGATTAACATTTAACTCAGTAAACTTTGACAAAGCAGATTACTCTGCCTAATTTGTGTAGACCTTATTCACTCATCTGAAAGCCTTAAGAAAAAAACAGATCGGGCTTCCCTGGTGGCGCAGTGGTTGGGAGTCCACCTGCCGATGCAGGGAACGCGGGTTCATGCCCTGGTCCGGGAGGATCCCACATGCCGCGGAGTGGCCCGTGAGCCATGGCCGCTGAGCCTGTGCGTCCGGAGCCTGTGCTCCGCAACGGGAGAGGCCACAACAGTGAGAGGCCTGCGTACCGCAAAAAAAAAAAAAAAAATACTGAGATCATTTGAGGAGGAAGAGATTCTGCCTCTAGACTGTCTCTGACTCAGGACTGCAAATCAACTCTTCCCTGGGTCTTCAGCCTGCCAGCCTGCCCTGCAGACTTGGGACTCACCAGCCCCCAAAATTGTTGCTTTTTATATCTATTAAGTGATTTCTTCAGATCCAGCTTCCTGTTTACTAACATCATTTGAGCAGTTCCTAATCTGTTTAACTCTTCCATTAAATTATTTTATTTCTTTAATGAACTTAAAAATTTTGATTGGTCCTTCTTTTTTCAAATTTTCCTGTCTATGCTTATGGTATCCTATCATACATTATGGTTTCCATTCCTGTGTTGATATTTTTAGATTATTTTAAAATACTTAGTTTATAATATTTAAGGTTGTTTATCAGTCCAGATTTTGGGGACCTCAGTTTCTTGTGTGTTGCCTCTGCTAATGCTTCATCATAGTGGGGTTATTTTTCTGTATAAGACTTGTGATTCTTAAGTGGTAAAAGTGTCTGTACAAAGGTTACTTCTCCTGAAGTCTTAGGAGTTTCCATGGTTTTCAGATAACTGTCTCACCCTTGAGCCTTCTCTGACCACTGACTCCTAGTACTCCCCTCACCCCACGATCTAAATCAACTTCCTTCATTACAGGATTTCATAGAGTACTTTTTATTTGGTATCATGTACCAGAGTTTGTAATTACACTTTTATTAGTATGATTTTTCTGACAATAATCTGTCCCTCCTTCACCCTCAATAAACTCTTAACTCCATGAGAACAGGAAATATACATGTTTTAGTTCACCATTTTATCCCTAGCACTTGGCACAGTGCTGGACACATAGTAATTACCAATTAAATTGAATATCTGTTGAATGAATGAATGAATAAGTAAATACATTCTTTTATCCTGATTACCATGAGAAGTTTCCTCCTGGGTATATTTCATGCAGACACTGAATGGATCAGATTTATTGAAACTGTTTTGTTTTATTTTGTTTTATTTTTCTCCTATAGCTGCTCTTCTTGGTGCTTCTATGGCTAAAACATTCACATACCTGAAACATCCAAATATAGATATAATGCTAATTATGGAGTTTCATCTGAGTTTTTAAATTTTTGAATTTGGAGTCATGTAAAAACATCAAAACTTGCCTTCTATAAGTCCACAAAGCACTTGAGTATCTCCAGCAGAAGAATTGCAAACTCTCATCCACCTGAAGAAATGTTTGATCAGAGTTAATACCGTGAGGTGGTTGCAAAGAAGAATGAGATCCCTAATTCATGGTTTAAGGAAACTTGATCTTTATTTCAAGTTGGACAACTGCAGCCCAGGACTTTCTTTTTTTATTTTATTTATTTATTTTTGGCTGTGTTGGGTCTTTGTTGCCACACGTAGGCTTTCTCTACTTGCTGTGAGCAGGGTTACTCTTCATTGCGGTGTGCAGGCTTCTCATTGCGGTGGCTTCTCTTGTTGTGGAGCACGGGCTCTAGGCATGTGGGCTTCAGTAGTTGTGGTACGCGGGCTCAGTATTTGTGGCTCGCAGGCTCTAGAGCGCAGTCTCAGTAGTTGCGGCACACTGGCTTAGTTGCTCCGTGGCATCTTCCAGGACTAGGGCTCGAACCTGTGTCCCCTGTATTGGCAGGTGGATTCGTAACCACTGTGCCACCAGGGAAGTCCCAGCCCAGGACTGTCTTAATGCTCAGGTGAAATGTTTGGTGCTTGGAAGCTTTTGAGTCTTATTAGTGAATAGGAGTTTCGATTGTTAGTTTCAGAACATTATAAGACTGCTAATTCTAGAGTTTAAATGAAACTTCTGGTACCTTTCTCTAGCATTCTTCAACATCCCCATGTACTATTATAATCATTAAGGAGTATAGGTCTAGTATCAAATTCTGAAGTCAAAGAAAGATCCTCCTTGCTGAATTACTAGTTGTTGACATAGCTTCAGCTTCATGTTGACAGGTTGTGTGTGTGTGTCTGTGTGTGTTTGTATGTTTGTGTATTATGCTGGCTTCACACATTTTAGTCAAACTAGATTTTAATAGTAGTATCCTTTTTTGATTGTTTGGGTATCCCTTCTGAATAATTGGCATCCTTTTCAAATCAGTGGTTAAATAACTGGTGTTCAATATTTTGACTTTTATATATGTAGATATACATGAGGTTGGATGGAAAGATAAATGAGTGGGAAAGCCATTTGTTACATGGATGCCTTGGGTTTAATCAATCCATACATAGCTTCATATCGTGACTTTGGAACAATGAATGAGTTTTTAAATATTCAAACTTCGACATGAAAAATAATCAAGTCTATATAGCTCTGTTATATTGTCTCACTTATAGGGAATTTGAATTAATTTTTATTTTATAACTGGCATAGCTCATAGCTTAGACATTTTAATTTACTGTAAATACAAAGCAAACATTTTCATCAGAAGTATAATCGAATCTTTGTAAATTTAATGGTTGATCAACTACAAATGGCCAGTAAATCTTTTCTTTTTTTTTTTATTTTAACCTCATAAATAGTCATCTGGCATTAAATATTTGTGATCTAGGCCAGTAACCTTTTTCAATCTCACAGGACCTTTTTTAATTAAACTATGTCTTTGTCCCATGTCTGTAATCCTCTCACTGACATTTTATATACAAGACACCTTGCTGAAAAAAGGTCAAGCAGTACAGTTATAAATGGAAAAGAGATTAAAAGAATTCTCAAGCCATGGTGTGATCTAAGAGCGAGTTAAATATGGAGCAGTACTTAGTAGACATGCTCAGTAGATGAGGAGGAATCCCTCTGGGTAGATTTTAATGATTGAGGCAGCAAAGCAAATGAAAATTATTTTTAATGGCAAAAATGAAACTTACACATTTTTTTCATAGTCCACAGTACTTATTGTGAAAGACCACCATGAGGCTTAAATAGCCATAAAATGTTCAGGAAAACGATTGCAAAATACAGTCACAGTGTTTGTATAATTCTTGCCTACAAAGACACTTTTGTTGCTCCGTAAACTTGCCAATGTCAGTCTAGTGTTAAGGTTAACTCTAGAAGTAAAAGAAACATGTTGAAACGTATATGCATCAATGAAGAGTAAGAAAGGAATGCAAAAGCTGAGTAAGGTAGAGGGAGTGAGCAAACACTAAATTACTGAAAACTCTCTTTTAGTACCTATATTATTGAAGAGTAGTTAGAGTGTTTGGAAGGTAAATACTTTCACAGAAGTGACTTACATTATTTTCACCAGAACATTAAGCAGAAATTGAAAACAGATTTTCCCCCCTTAATATTCTCCAGCTGGCATGTTATGACTAAAACTTGCTGAATCCACGCCACACTGTGATGCATTTAATGGTGTACATGGGTACAACTAAACAATACATTACTTGTAATGTCTGAAATAACCTAGCAAAGCATGGTACTCAAGTGTTGAAATACCGCTGACTTTCTCAGAGGTTGCTTAGTTATACCCAAGAGGCCAACATTCTTCTGAAAGCCTTTACTGCTAATTTCTTCCTGTCACTTTCGTGTAGTCCAGTGATAAAAGGGTACCCTTTCACTCCTATGTCATCAGAATGGCCTTATGTAGATGTTAATGCTGGAGGCAAAGCAGTTGACACGGGACTTTTAATCACAGGGCTCTTGGTTTCAGGGTTCTTAGTATTGTTGTTTGCAAACAATCCACTTGGTTGCAAACACCCTTTAATTTAAAAAAAAAAAGAAAAAAGACTAAAAAATAAGATAAAAATAAAACCAGAACTTTTAACTTTGACTTGAGCGAAATCTTTTTTGGTGTCTCTCAGGCTTTAGGTTTTTGGACAGAATCTTTCTCTGTGTTAAATGAAAAGGTTACTGTTTGCAATTTCCGTCAGCTATTATAAGACTGCTGGCAGTGACTGAACTGTCAGGTTCCAGCAGGCCAGTCCCTGTCCAAAGTAACCGGATGCTGTGTTTGAGAAATGTGATAGTTGACAGGCTGACATTATGATGCTTGTGACCCAGCCTGTGCCTCAAGCTTCAAATCAGCTATCAATCTACACAATAAGACCAGTTTCTATACATAAAAACCCAGGGGTTGTTTTATTTGTAAATTTGCTTAGGAAAGAAGAGTGTAAATACGTGGTCAAATGAAAATGAATATTGAATATACAAAATAATTCTAATATCGATGAGATTTTAAATACATGTAAAAGACTGGGGAATATACACTTGTCAAAACTCATAGAACCTTACAGCACAAAAAGCAAGACCTTAATGAATGCAATTTGAAAAAATCAATTTGGCTGTTGTGGGCTTCATAATGGAATGCATATTGTGACAAAGGAATCTAACTGTATTACAGATGTATGGTATAACTTCATTGAAGGGAGTGAGAGAAAATTTAACCTAAGTAAATTAGAAGATAAGTAGAGACTATAAAACTAAGGATTAAAGAAACTATGCATAAGCACTGTACTCTAGTTAATAAAGTTGTTTCCCACGGGAGTATAGGTTAACAATTCTGGCAACACTATACATGTATATTGGGATTGAGCAAATAAGCAAATAGATGATGTATAGTGGGATCCAGGTTTCTTAAGATTGGAGTGAGAAGTTACAGATAAGAAAAGACTAGAATTAACCATGTGGTGCTAGATGAGAGTCAGGGACATCAATATAAACTCATATTTAACTTATGTAACAGATGGTTACATATACAAATAATTACAGACATCTATAAATACATCTGTCAGTATACCACATGTATTTCCTAGCTCTGTCTGCTGAGGATAGGAATCAAGAGCATCTCAGTAGCAACAAACATATCCAGAATATAGATCTTGATTCCGAATACCATCTTCCAATAAAAGACACTAGGAGTCTTTGAAGAAATGGCTGTTTCTAGGCTAGGACAGGGAATATACATGAAGAGCTTGGATCGTCTTGTAGTGCCACAAAGTAGGGAATTGTTCAAAAAAATGATGCAATGGGGATATGTCAAAGAGACACAGGAACCAACTGAAAGAGTTTGCAATGGCCAAAGCAGTAATGATTTGAGTAACAAAGTAATGTGATATTGGGTTATAACCCAAAGTATAAAATAAATACCAATGATTCCATATTTATGTAAATAAATGGTTGAATGAATAGTTGAAAAGGGAATAGTAGACAGATTTTCCTTACAGAAGAATTATAAATAATTTACACAGACACTCTGCCTTCAAGGAAGTGGAGCATGACTCCGTACTCCTTAAGTATGGATTCTGTGCAGTAACTTCTTTCTAAAAAGTACAGTATTGGAAAGCAAGAAAAAAAAAGAGTACAATTTACACTGGAGAAATGTGGCAGACATTATCTTTAGCAAGGCGATCAAGGTTAATATTATCAGTGATAAATCATACCTTTGATACGTGATGAGAATGGCACTTTACCTCTGTGACCATCCTCCCCCAAACTTGCAATGCCTGTTTAGCCATAAGGAAAACATCAGGCAAATCTAAATTGAAGGACGTTATACAAAATACCTGCGCTCTTAAAAAAAAGAAAAAAAGGAAAAAAGAAAAAAAAAAAAACCAGAAAAAACCTGACCTGTACTCCTCATAATCCTCAAGGTATCAAAACAAGGAAGGTCTCAGAGACTGTCACAGTAGACAAGAACCTAAAGAGATATGACAAGTAAACATGATGTAGATCCTGGATAAGATCCCAGAACACAAAGAGAACATCGGGGAAAAAAACAAGAAAATCCGAGTAAAGTATGGATTTTACTTAATGATAGGGTATCAATATAGGTTCATTAATTATGACAAAGTAGCATAATAATGTGAGATGGTAAGAAAAGGGGAAATGGGAAATTGTATATATGGGAACTCTATAATATTCTTGCAACATTTGTGTAAATCTAAAACTATTCTAAAGTAAAAGTTTATTAAATGTTCAAAAATATGTAAAATTTGGGCAACAGCACAAAAGATGGTGAGGAAGTATGTAAATAGAGTAAAACTTTCCTAATTCCTTGCCTCATCTGACAAGTGGTAAAAGTATTAATTTATATTACACATTTAAAAGTCAAGGGTACATTTGTAATCTCTGGGTTAACCACCCAAAGAAAAGTAAAAAACAGTGTCAGTAACACACTCATGTAGGAGAAAACATAAAATAAAATTGATTAATCTAAAAGAAGACAAGACTAGAGATTAAAGAACATAAAAGTTTGTAAAAATAGGAAACAAATAGTAAGATGGTAGATTTAAACCCAAATACATTACTAATTATTAGATTTAATCACATAAAATTGCAGATCTTCTATTTTTCTGTAAAGATGGCATATGTAATATATGATGCAGTCTAATACATTAAAAAATTCAAATAAGTACTCCAATTAAAAGACAAAAATTGTCATTTTAGATGCGAAATGCAAAAGTTACTAAGTACAAAAAGCACACCCTAAACATAAGAATACAGAAAGATTTAAAATAATCGGTGGGAAAAGTTGTGTTATACAAGCACTAAACCTAAGAAAGTTGGTATAGCTGTATTGATATTAGGGAAGTAAATTTTAAAGCAACAAGAGTTACTAAAAATAAAAAGAAATATTTCCTAGTGTTGTTTTCTACCAAAAAGGATAACAATTGTAAATTTGGGTGTACTTAACAAAGACTTTAAAAAATGTAAAATTATAAAATAACATAAATGAAAGCAGTGAAATCTACAGTCAAGTTAGGAAAAATTTTAACATCTTCTTCAGTAATTGAAAGAATATGTAGATTTAAAACATGGGTAAACATGATAAATAAACTTGACCATAATTAGCAATACAGAGAACACTGAACACAACTAAAGAGTATTTTTGAGTGTATATGAATCCTTAATAAAATTGACTTTATATAAAGTAAAAAATTTATATGTAATAAAATCCTTATATAAAATAAAATTTATATTCTGAAGCACATCAATTCTCAAACTAATATTGTAATCACACATTGAAATAAAGTTGGAATATCAATAACAAAAAAGCGACTGGAAATAAATCCATATGTTTTGATAGTAAGCAATTATTTCTGGATAATCCCTGGATAAAAGAAATCACAGTGGAAGTTAGAAAATATTTGATTAAATGATAATGTAAATATCATCTATCAAAATGTGGCAATACATCTAAAATTATAACTTGAATTTATTTATGCCAATAAATCTAAGACTTTTATAAATGAAGAACTCAAGGAATGATATAATTTATGAAAACTGACATTAGAAGAAATAGAAAATCTGAATAGTTCTGTATCCACTCTAAAAAACATATAATTAGAAGGCTTTCTCAAAAGAAAACCTTGGGCTATGTTGGCTTCAGAAGTGAATATTTCTAACATTTAAGAAGTAATACCAAACTTACAGAAACTCTTCAAGAGCATACAAAAGAGAAAACACTTCCCAAATCATGTTACAAGGCAAGTAACTTTGATATGAAAACCTGACAAAAGCATTGCAGGAAAGAATAATTAATAGGCTAATCTGTCTCATGAACATAGATACAAAAATTCTAAAGAGGTTATTAACAAATAAAATCCAAAGTTATATAAAGAAAAATTATACATGACAACCAAATTGGTTTATTCCAGAAATAAATAATATATATGTTTATATATATATATATACACACAAATGCATATATATGTATCTATAATCACATGATATATAATTATTCAACAGTTGCAAAAAAAAAAACCACTTGACAATATTTAGAAATCATCCATAATAAAGCTCTAAACTAAGAGTAAAAGGGGACTTGTGAACTTTCCTAAACTGATAAAAAGAGTCTACAACAAACCCTACAGCAAACGCTATACTTTCTCTAAAATATTAAAAGCTTCCCTCTGAGTTTAGAACTAAGAAGAAGATGCCTGCTCTTGCCACCTATATTTGAAACTGCACCAGAGTTGCCTATCTAGTGGAGTAAGGCAAGATAAGGAGATAAAACTTATAAAGACTGGAAAGACAAAAAAAAGCAAAAACAAAAAAAAAGCCCCAAAATACTATCATCATTCACAATTGTATTCACTATTGTATATTAATTTTTTTTAATTATTAGAATTAAGGGGAATACAGCAAAATCACTACAGGTGATCTTCATTATTTGAGAATTCCATATTTGTGAATTCTTCTACTTGTTAAAATTTATTTGTGGCAGCAAAATCAGTACAGGTAGCAATTTCATGGTCATTTGTAAACATACACGAAGGGTGAAAAATTTGAGTCGCCCAACGCATGTTCCCAGCTGAGATCAAACAAGGTGACATTCTGCCTTCTTGTTTCAGCTCTCATATTATAGACTTTGTCCTTTTCACAGTCTACTGTGACATATTTTATGCAATTTTGTGCTTTTTTTGGTGGTTTTGCTGTTTAAAATAGCCCCCAAGGATAGAGCTAAAGTGCTGTCTTGTGCCTTATAGAGAAAATATGTGTGTTAGATAAGCTTTATTCAGGTGTGAATTATAAGGCCGTTGACCGTGAAGTCAATATTAATGAATCAACAATATAGATTAAAATAAAGATGTTTTTGGGTAGAAACATACATAAAACAAGGTTATGCATTGATTGATTGACAAAAATGTTGTGACCAGAGGTTCACAAGAAGATAACTGCATTCCCCCCAGGATTCCATGGTTCAATATTCTCTAATTCAGTGACTTTATGGAACATAACTACTGTGAATAATGAGAAATAATTGTATATGCAAAATCTGTATATATATATATATATATATCTTGAATGTTTTTATATTTGCCAGGAACAAGAAATTAGAGAGTAAAAATGTTAGATATCACTTATAATAGTTTAAAAAATAAGAAGACCTAGGGATAATTCTAACAAGAGGTAAACAAGACTCTACACAAAAAAGTACAAGATATTACTAGGAGAAATTAAAGGAGCTACATTTTCCTGTGTTCAACCCTCTTACAGACACACTTCCATAACATGTGTGGAAATACAATTTAATAAATTTCCCTGCGTCCTCCTTATTGTCTGTTACCCTTGAAGTCAGACTTGTCTTAAGTATCTGTTGTTGGATTTGGTGACAACTTTTTTGATTCAAACTTAAAGAACTTCCTTGAACAAATACATTAACCTACTCATTTTTTTAAATATCATTATCCCCAAATATTCTTTTTGCTTTTGAGGTCTTCTTGTTTTTAAGATTTTTCACACTAAATGCAAAGTCTGTTGAGAGGGTGAAGTCTCAAGCTACATTTCTCAAATACCTTATGTAATAGGAACATGGAATCAGAATGGGAAGAGGTGCAGACTGGGGAGGTTACAGGAAGGAGAGACCTTTAACAAGTGTTGCATAACAGTGCTTTACTATTACCCTGCTCACACTCATAATGTATTTCTTTTTATTAAAGTTAAATCTCACATATTACAGTTAAATTCCTTTTCTTCTTCCTGAACCCCCAGAAGAAATGGAGAAATGTAATACTTATTTACTAAGGTTAGTTTCTCAGGGGAAGTCTACTATGAAGATCTTGCGTTCTTTTACATGGTTTATATCCATCTCTATTTTCTGCAGCCCCACTTTTGACTCAGAAATGAGCTTCACTGCTTAATGAGTCTGTTCTCTCACTGCTATTTTGAATAATTATGGGGTTATCAACAAAAAGTTGCTTAGTCATTTTTGTTTTTTTGCATCATTCCTAATTTTCACTATTTGAGACATATGTTATAGACTACAGATTCCACAGTCACAAAATAGGAAATGGCATATTTTTTTAAAATGCCGTTGTTATAATGTGTAATGTTAAGTTCTAAATACTGAGAAAACATGCTTCTGGTCATATTCTTGACACCTCTCAGAAGTAGAAAAAAAACAGTATATGTCAAGCCTAACCATCCCAGATCAGGAAACCAAGGTTACTCTCCTAAAAATACAAAGTTATAAATGGCGAGCCTAGAATCTTGCCTCACTGCCACAGTTCTTCAAGTATTATTTCGTGGTGAATAAGAATCATTCAGTTTCCCCTCATCTTGCCAAGTAAAATATTTCATTGTTCAGCTGAGCTGACAGAACAGATGAAGGCAAAAGAAGCAATACTCAGGAGCACAGTTACTGACAAATAATTACAACAAGGATATTATAATTATTTAATTAAAATCTGTGCACAGGGAGAGATTATGAGTCCTTTCAGCTTGCTACCTTATTTAGATGATACTAGTCATTAACCAGTTTAGCTGGAGTCAGCACCTAAATGTCCACATGCTCCATTTGTATCTTTGAAAAGCTGTGCAGTCAGCAGCCATGGCTGCATGCTCTGGGTCCCAGTGCTGGGGAGCACAGGCACGCTCCCTCATGGCTTAGGACTTGCGTGGCTTAACTACCCGTAACCATCTCATAAACCTTCTCTGGGATTCTGAATGTTTTCCTTTGAAACATAGTGCCCGGAAATTTTGGTGGCATTTACTTTTATTAAGAACATACTGAAACCTCTGCCAGAGAATAGATAATCAACAGAATTCAGGTCTGTCTGACACTTTATTTAAAAGAGGTGTCTTTTTTGATGTATTGAAAGGAACTGGTTTGAAGGAGGAGGGTTCACCTCTTAACAATTCTTAGTAAGAGGCCAGGGTATCAATATTTCAATTTCCACATAGAAATTAAAGCCCCTGCTCTTCAAATCTTTCCTTTTTTTCAGTATAAAGAAAGAGGCAACTAAATTCTTACTACATAAGAGACTATTGGGACAAAGGAAATAGGGGGGAGAATCATTTATCTAAATTTCTATATTTGATAATGGAGTCTCCTCTTTTTCTCTGTGTCTCTGTCTCCGTCTCTATCTCTCTTACATACACACAAACTTTATTTATTTTAGTTTTACTTTGAAAGTCATTTATATTACTATGTCATGGCCCAATTCTGCAAATTCACCTAGTTTCTAAAATTGTAACAAATTACTCTGTCTCTGAAATCGGCTTGAAGTAGGACATCCTGGCAAATCAGTGAAGTCCCACAGGCACAGTACCTAAGAAAAATAAGACAACTTGGACCATGGTTTAGCAGAAATTTTAATAAAAATTAAAAATATGATTCTGGATCATGGAGCTACTTCTTTGAAAGTCTAATATGTTATGACCACCCAAACTGGTGAGTCATCTCCAGAAACTCGAAGACAAAAAACAATTTAAAAATTTTATGTAACCTATGTAAACTGTATAAATAGGCCTCTGGTCTTCCAGTGACCCTCCAAAATATAAATTTCAGGAATGCTAAATGTTCCAGATATGGTAGAATACAAAGAAACCAAATACACGAATATCCTCTTTTGAGAATTCGCTTGTCTAGTCTCCTTCCTTGTCATAGGGGATGAATGTTCTATCCAAATAGGAAAAGTGAGACTTGGATTAAGTAGGAAGGGGTTAGACTAGGTAACTTTTAGAATTTGTTTTATCTGCATTAATAATTATTTATCGATATGTCAATTCATATGTCTTTCCCTATAAGTTGCTTTTTATGTAAAAATATACTTTCCCCTTTCTTCTGCTTAAATACATTCTCTGCTACAGCAACTGTTTCTTCTTCCAGGGACCAATCTAGTTCCTGTCTCAATGCTTTGACTCTTGTTCTTCCCTCTACCTAGAATACTCCCTTTTTACACACCTTCAGATTTCTAGCTCCTTTTTGTCATGCAGATATTAACTTAAACATCACTTCCTCTGACAGGTTTTCCCTTACTACCCTGTTTAAATCAGGCAGCCACTTATTATTCTCCATCTTAATACCTTGTTTGTTACTTCCATAGCACTCATCAGTATTCTTAATTATCTGAATATTCATTTGATTACTCAAATATTGACTGTTTCTCTCTGTAGACTATAACTTCCATGAATAGAGATGTCATGTTGGTCTTATCCACTGTTAAGAGTACCATTGTCTGGCACAGTGCATGAATGAATGAACCCCGGTCAACTTGGAAGTAATAAACAGAAAGTTTCAGTTAAATATCTTTGCTCCTTTTTTAATTTTCCCTTTTCATCTGAGCTGGTTAAATTATTGGCTAGTGGTTGATTATGCTTGACAAGTAGTGTCTAGTACTTTGTGCATTACAATGTAATTTTATCTTCATTCTTGCAATGTGTGTTTTTTTTAATTTTTTGGTATTTTTCTCTATTGAATCTTATTCTGTTTATTTTTGACCCACTTCTCTAATAGGGTAATGTGATTAAAATTTGGAATCTATCTCACAAAAGTATTAAAATATGTTAGTTTAATTCCCCTTCATTTTTAAAATTTCTTTGTTTTATTGGGATCTTGATCTCTATCATTTATGTATACTTCTCTCAAAGAATCCCTCAACTCATCTTCCAGCTCAAAGTTATCAAGTCAGTTATTATAGCATCTATCTATACTTATGAGATTACATCAACAGTAAGTAAAAAACTAAAACATTTTTTAGTAATTAGCCTGTTATTCAAGGTTTTTTAAAATTAGATTCTTTGTTAAAGTAGGCATGTATCATTTTGTCTAATAATAAAAAGTAAGATCTTTCTCTATTGGCTTGTTTGCCCGTTGTATAGTGGCCCTAAAAAGTTTTAATTAACGTGGTAAATTTTGTCATACCTAAATAAAATAATGCACAAAACTAAATAATATTTTTTTTATGCTAAGTTAAGGTTATATGTCATTCTACCTGGAGCAAAGTATTATCAAGCCTTAAAAACATGCTTAGCCAAATCCTGCCTGTTCAATATATTGTTCCTGGATTTGGGATGACTAACATATTTTCAAGAAGATTGTTCGTAATACAAAGTCTGATAAAGTCTTACTTTCCTGTTCATATTATTGTAATTTAGTTATGGATATATTCACAGTCTTCCCTAGCATTTACTTTCCTTTACTACTTCATGCAGTTGAAACTAAGACACTATTTCAATTTATGTCTTACAGCTCAGGAGTTTTTTAAATCACAAAGTTGACCATACCATTGCTTTCAGTACTATTTATATTGAAGTTGTTGCTGTCTTTGTTGTAGAATGGAGGGCAACTGAGCAAGTTGAGAGAGCAACTTATCCAGTGACTTGTGGGTTGTGTATTGTGATGTGGCTTCAAAGTCTTGTTTGGAGTTCATGCATTCCTAGGGGCAATATGAGAAGGACTATTTATACATAAGAACAAAGACAATTCTGGGACCAAATATAAACAGTTTTCCAATTCTTCACTATTTCAAATTTCCTACATAATATCTTCTAGTCAGAGACATAGATCCTTATGTTTGCTTAAGTGTTTTATTTTGTAATTTTGATCGGAGGATTTACTGAAGACACCCCCCAAAAGTCACAGGAAATAATAAAACATATAAAACAGTATTGGAAAGTCAAACATCACAATTTTACTCTGCATGTAAACTATTTCTCCATTCTCTCATCTTCTTGTCTCTAGAGATGGTGAGCATAATGAAAGAAGTTGTTTTTTTGTTTTTTTTTTCACATTCCTGTTTGTATCTCTGAAATTCCTACTCTGAGCCTTGGCCATAGTGAATACTCATTCAACACTTGTTGAAAAGAATTGAATTAAAACTCCTTCTGCTGTGAATGTCCAACTTTAAAAATGCATAGGATATTAAATAGTATGAAATTTCTAAAATAAAAACTCATTAACGGCATTGGGATGCTATAAAATATTAGGATATATACCCAGATTTTGTTGGATTTCCAGTCTAAACTGATTGTTTAGTAGAAATAGGCTTTCCCCTCCAGACAGCCTATTCAGAATAGGTACTCATTTCTGAAATAGCACCACTTTGGCAACCTGTGAGGTTAGATTCAGTGTCATGCAAGAGATCAACTGAGCCAGAAAGAAAGAGCCCACATCTCATAAAAACCTTTAACACAAATAAGCAGCAAAAATAGTTGCCAAAAAAATGTAGCTAATAACATAGTGAATTTTTTACAGATGAATTGGCATTACAATTTTTGACATATTACTCTGAAGTTTTGCTTCTCCACTTGAGGTTGACGACTTTATTAATATAACCTCACAGGGGAAGATATTACATCACCTTCTACATGCGATCTGCACACAGTTGTTAAAGACCTTTAAATCTAATGTGAACTGACCTCTTGAACATTTGCTCTCACTGGCGGTTTCCAATTTCTTCTATATCAAATGGTGACCTTAACATTCTAACTCACCGATATAACTATTAGAATTGAGCTGACATGATAAATGACTATTCTTGCCCCTCTGATCATATTTTTATTTTTCACAGATTCAGTTGATCATTCGGTCTTTTCAGTTTGCCTTTTACTTCTGAATAATGGGCATTTCATTGTTAATTTGCATCCCCCATAAAAGAAAAAAAGTACTCAAATAATTTTATTAGCAAATATGATCTCTGTACTTTATGGTTTGATATTATTGATCAACTTCTTTGAATATTTTCAGAATTAACTGAGGAACAGTATGTGCAACTGTGTATACTCATGATTATCTAAAACTTTATCTTCCACATTTGCAAATGTCATCGTTTACCCTATTGCACACGATTCTACAGTTCTCACGATGATCTACAATTATTTTTAAAAGACTTTATTATTTAGGTGACCATCAAAATTTTCTCTAGCCTTTACTCTCCCCATAGGTTAGTTTCCACAGTATATGCCCCCGTTGATATTTATCTTCCTGCCACCTGATACTAAATATGTCTGAACCCAAATTTAGCCTCTCCAGGCTCTGTTATTCCCAAACTGTCTGTCCTTGATTATCATCAATGGCAGAACAGTTCTGTCCCAGCTTATGAAAATAACAGATTGAGATTTATCCCTCAGTTATGCCCATGTAAATAATCTGTCCTACCTGAAGGATTATTTTTCATTTACCTAGATTTTAGCAATCCTAATCAATATTTAATGTTTAGTCAAAATATTCATCAATTGGCTTAACTGAATTTGTACCCACATGCTTGCCTAATAATGATATACAGCTGTAAGATGGTCAGATAAGAGACTTCTAATGTTAATGAGGATTTATTTAATGGGCAATAATAGTTTCATTATTTAAACACTAAGAGGGTAAGTGCTACAGTCAGAAATTAAGCTATCTCCTGAATTATAAATCTGTTTCCATTTAGATGTCATCCTTAGAACATTTTATATCTAAAACAACTGTGACTGTTGTATGATCATTAAATTTTTACTGAAAGAGTTAAAGCATTTTCTAAGTGTCTGATACACATCCAAAATTGCTTTATTTGGCTTGACAAACAGTCTAATACATGTTTAAGCTATTTTGAAAAGGATGAGAAAATATTATTAATAGCTGTTTTCTCTTGTGGGGTGTGGTGAATATTAATTTAGGGCAGGTGAAAGCAAAGCAATTTAACATTTCCCTTGTTAATTCCTTTGACCTACAAGTTTGGAGGTCTTTGCAATACCCTAGAGCTTTTCCCACAGGATAAAGTAATAGTTACTAAGACTTTGCCAAAAAGTTTTCTATTTTGCTGTTAACCTAACTTGTATCTTGTTAACCTAACTTGTATCTACCTGTATCTTGTTCAGGTATTTATTTTTTATATTATTCTTGCCTCCAAGAAGAGAAAAAAAAGTATGTGTGTTGCTTATATATGTGTATAATATATAATATAATATTATATATATATATATTTCTTTTCACATACATTGTATCTTGTCTAAAGCTGATACTGCTTGAGGAATGATGCCTTCTAACTTGATCTTATATAATGGATCTATGTGTCTGATGAATTATGTGTGTATTGCCTTTATTTTAAACTGTATGGCCATTGGCTTTAACCTACCCATGTGGTCACCTCCACTATTGTGGCCATTCCCATTGTCTTCAATCTTTGTCAATCTTTACTCTTCAGCCAGTCTGAGAGAATAAATTCATGATGGTATACTTTTGAGGCAATCAAGTAAATGCCTACTAGAAATAATTTACTTGAAGTAAACAACTTGATTTCCTGTAAGGTCTCTCTGAGTCTTTTCATGTTCTGGGTTTCTGTGTGACTGTGTACTTTCCACTATCCTGACCCAAAGCCAAATCAAAGCATTGTCCAGTAAAAGGTGCTTAGCGCTGCGAGTCAGCCAACCTTGAGTGCTGCTTTAATTATACCATTACCTGACTCTGAGTATTCTGATAATCCCTGAAATTTCCTGGATTTCATTTTCCTTGTTGGTAACGTGAAGTGGTTGGTTTAAGTTATCTAACATTTCCTCCTATCCAAAAGCTCTGTGATTGAGAAAGTTCTAAACAGAATTGAGAAAAGGTAGTTTGGCTCCCATGAATCTCCATTTGCAGCTTTGTCTTTTTCCTCCTTCTGGAGATGCCTGGTACACTCATGCTGCCAAGCCCTCCTCGACTCGTGAATTGCCTGCCTGACTCCCGACAAGTTTGAGCTGGTGACTTCTGAGCCTAGGCAATGTGTGCTTTGTCTTGAAATAATGCTGCTGACCTCCATGAGATGAAAGCAATATCCAGATATCTAGTTGTCCTTATTATCTTCTACTCCTTGAGCTCCTTCACCAGTTCAGGAGTGTTTTACAATAATACTAATATCTAGTAGTAGAGAAAACTGCCATTTTCATACAATTCAATGACAGTTTAAATTAGTATAATCTTTATAAATAGTAAATTGGTAATAAGTAACAAGAGGCTTTCCAATTTTTTTTCATAATCTTTGACCCAGAAATTCAAAATTTAGGACTTTGCTTTAAAGAAATGTCAGGAGGGGCACATAAAGATATAAATATAGCACTATTCCCTATTGGGGGGGGAGATTGGAAACAACAGAAATGTCCAAAATATGATATTTGTTAAATTAATTATGATGACTCCTGTAATGGACTATTATGTAGCCATCAAAATCAAAAGAATAATAATATGTCAAAAATGTGACTGGTTAATATAAAATACAAAAATGATACAAAACTGTATAAGCAGTCTAATTTCTAATTTGGAAAATTATTGGAAAATAATTTCCAAAATTCTAATTTGAAAAACAAACAAAAATATATGGATTCCCACCATTCAAGACTATTCTTTATACATTTGTAAATCTTTCATATCTCTGCTAAACCAAGTATTGCTTTATAATGTGAACAATAGCAAAACAACAAACCAAAAACAATTCTTATTTTAAAGAACTTCTCTGTGTCAATGGCCAAATAGTAAGAAGAGACCAAAGATATATATATGTGTGTGCTGGGGGTGGGGGAGGGTGAACAAGGGGGCGGTGAAAACCGGAGATGTCAATTCACAGAGAGTTTGTATACATACAAGTGTGAAAATCATACAGACACATGGAGCCGTCAAATATACTGTAGATTCTGCCACTGAGCAGGGTTTCTCAACATCAGCGCTAATGATGTTTGGGGCAGATAATTATTTGGCCAGGGGTTCTCTGTACGTTATAAGATGTTTAGTAATGTATCTGGTCTCTATCCAATAGATACCAGTACAACCTCCCCCATCACCAATTTGTGACAAGCACAAAATGTCTCCAGTTGTTACCAGATTCCTCTTGGGTGGGGAGGGGTGCAATTTCAGCCCTGCTTGAGAACCACTGCCCTAAATCTATATTCTCCTAGACTGTGTGTCTTTTTAATAACAAATCAGAGAGATTATTAGATTGTTTTCAATATTAAAAGCAGAGGTACCAGATAAAAATCACTATGAGGAAAACTGTCACATACTCTCAACTCCTAAGTATTTTTCTTTTAACGTTCTCAAGTATTGACACTGTCTCCTAAGACAGGGCTTCCTCATGCAGCATTTGGGGCTGGAGAGCTCAGAAGCACCTGATCCCAAAATAATATCCTCTTTCAGTCTCTAACATGTGACAATCAGGCAGTTTCAAGTACTATTTTTATATCTCTAGGTCCACCCCATCGCCAATCCATGAGAAATGTAACTGCCACAGGTCGCGTATCTGGGTGAGAGCTGCTTAGCCCTTGTGTGGAAAGTGACGTTACATAGAGGCATGTAAGCCATGCATCTTGGCCCTTAGCATCTGTAATATTAATGATAATAACAAAATCCACATTACCAAACAAGATAACTCTGTTTGATCTCTGGAAGTTCATTACAGACTAAATGGCATTACTTTTTATGATGAAAGGATGTTTGATAATAAACAAGACCCACAAACTTTTGGTTTTGCACAGACAACATTGCCACACATGCCACCTCTCTTCCACACAGCGGAAGCACAGTTCTGTCCCTCAAGAAACTCACAATATAATGGAAGATAGAGACATGCCCCAAGGTAATAGCAAAACATACAAACAAATAATGAGAATTAAGGAAATAACCAAAATAAAAAAAAAAAATCATATAGTGAAACATGCTTGGGAGGCTGGAAGTCTATTTCAGCAATAGAATAAGGGTGTGGCTTTAAAACCACTTAAACTCTATTGATATCTATAACTTTAACAATGGTATATAATACTCATTCAATACCTTCATCACAGATTCAGATATTGTACTAGCCACATTTTGAAATAAGACTATGGGAGAATAAGAGTTTGTTTCAAGCCCTTCGAGCTGGGAAAACTTGTCATCATACAGGAATCCCTCAGGTAGCTGACATCCTTAGATTGGAGATATTCTACCCAAATCAAATTTCAATAAAGCATGACCTTTCAAGCAGAAACTTTTAAGGAAAGATTTTCTTTTGTGCTTTCATTTTCATATATTTCATATCTACACAAAAATTATGGAAAATAGTAAATCAAGCACCTTAAGAAATAAAGTATCCAAAATACCTTTGAAACTCCCTTCTGTTTCTTCCTGAACAAACACCTTTCTCTTCTTTGCCTCAGAGGTAACCACCATCCTGCTTGTGGTGTGTTCCTGAATAAACAGTGGCATTATTTTGTTTTTACCTTTACATAAATGTATATAACACTGCACATTCCTTCTGCAACCTGTTTCTTTGCTTTTGTTTTTGAACTCTGTTCTTGTTGATTCATTTTAACTGTTATGTGGTATTCCATTGTAGAAATATTCTAAATGTATTTGTCCATTTTCCTCTTTATAATCATTTGTTCCATTTTTTTCTTACTTTTACATACAATGCAGTATGTATCTCAAAGAGCAGATACCAGAGTGAAATTATTAGATCACAAAGTTCGAAGAGTTTCAACTTTGCTAATTATTGCCAAAGTGCTTTCCAAAGTGGTTGTTTAGCTTATACTCTTACTAGAAAATATGAGAGTACTTTTGGTTTCAGGTTTTGGCCATCTCCTCGGAATGATTTCTGCCAATCTCATGAGTATGACACAAGTCATTTACATTTCCCTAAATAGTAGTAACTTTGAAAATGTTTAAACATTTATTGGCCTTTCAAGTTTCCTCATTTGTGAAATGACTTTCTGTCACTTGCCTATTTTCAATTGTGTTGTTTGCCTTTTTTCTTATTAATTATTGGAGTTCTTTGGTGAAGATGTATATCTTTTCACTTTTGTATCTTGTGTTTTCACTATCTTTGTGGTCATTTGATGAAAAGATCTTAAATTTAATGTAGTCCAATTATCAATTGTACAGTAGGAAAAATAACTTTTCCTCTATCCTCCTAGGTTCTTGGCTGAGACCCCGCCCCCTGTAATAAGAGACAGTTTATCAGAAAAACAAATTTAGTAGAAGTTTAATAGTATGGTGTCAACTGAAAATGCACACACGCACACACACACACACAATGTAAGAGCAGTGAGTTTCAGTTTTATTTAAGGACCTTACTGAGGGCTATAGCCAAGGAAACAGCCTCTTAGATAGCTCTAAGGAACTGCTTCAAAGAGGTAGGAGAGAAGCCATTATAGATAAATTATTATTTTTTTGTCTGGGAAATACATGTAGTCAAGTATACATTTTGGTAAAAGATTACTGCTTACCACACGCGCACACACACACACACACACACACACACACACACACACAAAACCAGATATCTCAAGTTAATGATTGTAATGCTTATCCATGTATGGGAAGATGAAGAATCTGAGGCCATTGTAATTGTTCCTTAGATATGCATCTCAACTACCTTGGGTCCCATATATCCAAAACAGAATGCTTCACCCTGATTTTTGTCCTGAATTCCTTTCAGGGTGTACTGAAGGTCAGCGAATGCAATGGCTAGTGATTCTTATAGAACTGGATGGCAGGCAACATTGTTTGTTTTACAAGGTATACGTATCTTCTATATACATGGGAGAGACCCAGGAAGACTGAGTAACTCTCAAAAATGACCCAAACCACCACCTTAAGTAGCATTTCCAGCTAAAGACAAAAGAAGATGTTAGGGGCAGGAGCCAGTTATGGGAAGATATCAGGAAGAGCACAGTAAACAGGATACGGTTGTTATGCAGGTTTATGTCATGGTCTTCTCCATTTATAAGGAGTTTCTAGAGATTTAGTCATCCTCTTCCTGGTACAGAGGAGGTCCTTGCAAATGGAGATTTCCCTTATAAATGTAAATGTTTCTTACAAAAGTGTAACTTCTACATACTCAGTTTTCAGAGCTTTTCCTGTATCTGCTATTTCTTATAAATAATCAGCTTAAGCTAATCCTTATGCCCAAGAGACATATCTTGGGGTGGCAAATTTTGCCCTCTTTCACAATCTTTTCTATTGTGGTTTGCACTCTTTTAATCTTGTTTAAGAAATTTGTTCCCTCTTTCCATGTGAAAGGGGGGCAGTACAGTGTAGTGGCTTACACAGAGAGTCAAGAGTCAGATTACCTGAATTCAAATCACAGCTCTTCTACTTAGGGTTCTGTGGCCTGGGGCAAATTAATTAACCTGTTTTGTCTCAGTTTTCTCTGAAATGGGAATGATAATAATAGTACTTACTTCACTGGGTTGTTATGAGGACTAAGTGGGTTGGCATATATGAAATGCTTAGAATCACACTGGGCACATAATAAGAATTGAGTGTTTGCCATTATTATTTGCATTTTTATTCTACCTGACCTGACTTTTTTGTAGGTTTTGACATAGAAAGCTAACAGATTTTTGGTCTGTAGAGATAACCAATTGTTAAAGCACCATTTATTGAATAACTCATCCTTTCTGCCTTGTGTTTTCATGTTTCAAGTTAGTCTGTTCTGTAGCTCTCTTTTCTATTCCATTGGCCTATTTGTCTGCCTCTTTTTTAGTAACCTTTTGTAACTTTAATGTGTCTTTCTTGCTAGTAGGGTAAATCCTTCTACCTTGTTAGTCATCTTCAAATTATCTTACCTATTCTTAAACCTTTGCTCTTAAATATAGATTTTAGAATAAATTTGTCAAATTCCATAAAATCTCTGTGAGTATTTTGATTGGAACTGCATTGAACTTATAGATTAATTTTGGTGGAATTTATATCTTCATGATGCCTCTGCACTACCAATAAGAGGATAAATTAAAACTCTCCAAAAACATGTTTCCTCATATAATTCACTTTCAGATATGATTCTTGCACGTATATGTCTAGCTGTCATATGATGATGCCTTAGCTATAAGAGAAGCTGAAAATATTAGTTCAGCCTTCTACTTTGAGGGCAGTTGAAGAGAAGATGGGCAGTCACATAATATGATGAAGATGCATTATATATTTAGCTCACTGTAGCATCTTTAAATGAGTACAGTTTTGTGTCTTCTTTTCAAAATCCTACAAATTTTATTTCTTTTTCCTCTCCAGCTGCTATTGTGGGAAGCTAGAAATATATTGAATAGAAACAGTGATAATAGATATTGTCTCATTCTTATTTTAAAGGGAATGATTCTTACATTTCACCATTAGGTATAATAATTTGGATTTTTATTAGATAATCTTTATTTGGTTAAGAGTTTCCTTTAATTTTAATTTTAATTGAATTTCTTTTTAGATTGAAAAAGGAGTATAACTTTATCAAAAATGTTCTGTACCTAATGAGATGATCTATTTTTAATTTTAATTTATTAATGCATTAAATCATATGATTAGACTTTTCAATGATAAATAATTCTTCTTTGTACAAACAAAACTTTGTTTATGTGTATCCATATATATGCATACACTCAAATACATGCATACATGCATGATGTGTGTATGTGTGTATCCATATAGAAGTACATAGAATATACATGATACTTTGCTAATGTTTTATTAAACATATTTTTTCATATTTGTTGGTAAAATTGTATATGATTTTACTCTCTTATGTCTTCTCTCTCTTTATCTTTGTCACTCTTGCAGGAGGATTGTCAATTTTACAGATCTTTTCAACAAACAAGATCTTTGTTTTATTGACATTCCTCATCATTTCACTGTTTTCAATGTCATTGACTTCTGCTGTTATTTTTATTCTTCTTTTCCATCTGTTTGCTTTGTGTTCATTTTGCTCTTGGATTTCTAGGTTCTTTAGGTGACACCTGAGATTAATGATTTAAAACTTTTCCCCATTTCTAGTGTATGCATGATTGTTCTCTGTTTTTTTTAATTTTTTTTCTGTTCCTTTTCCTGTCTTCCTGTGGATTACTAAGTTTAAACTTTTCTTTTAAAGTCCATTCTGATTTAGTTATACTGTTTTTGAATGGATCTCTTTTTATATATAGCTTTTGGGGGTTGGGGTCATTGTAGATAGATGATAGATAATATCTATAGATTATATAATATATAATCACAATCTCTTGGTGTCATCATTTTATCAGTTTAAGTGCAGAAATCTTACCTCCCTTTACATCCTTACCTCTCCCTTCTTTATAATATAATTGTACTATATATTTCCTGTATATTCATTTAGAACCACATCACACAATTTTATAATTTTTGCTTCAACAATCAAGCATAATTTAGAAAATCCAAGAGGAAAAAGAAATATTGTTTACCAGTATTTTTGCTTATTATATTTTTTTCTTCCTTCCTGATATTCCAAAACTAATTCTTTTATCATTTACTTTCTGTTTAGAGAACTTGTTTTATTAGCTATTCTTTTAGGGTATGTCTGCTGGTGACAAATTCTCTTAGTTTTCCTTTATACCTCAGAATGTTTTGATTTCCCCAATATTCCTGAAGGACATTTTTTAATGGGAACAGAATTGTGGGTTGGCAGTTCTTTTTTTTTTTAGCATGTAAAAAAGTTGTGCCACTTCCTTCTGGCCTCTAAGGTGTCTGATGAGAAATGCACTGTTGTTCATATTATTTCTCCCCTAGGGGGCAAAGTGTCATTTCTGTCTCACTGCTCTCAAGATTTTTCTTTGTCTTTATTTTTCAGAATTTGATGATGATGTGTCTTGGTGTGGATTTCTTTGAGTTTATCCTCTTAGAGATTTGTTCACTTTCTCGAGTCTGAAATTTTATGTCTCTTGACAAATTTGGGATGTTTTCAGCCATTATTTCGTCAAGTACTTTTAGCCCCTCCAGTGACACAATGTTAGATCAATTGTTACAGTCACATGGGTTCTTGAGGCTCTGGTTTTTTGTTTGTTTGTTTCTTTGTTTTAGTCTATTTTCTCTCTGTTTTTCTAATGAGATAACTTCTGTTGTTTTAACTTCTTGTTCACTGACTGTATTTTCTTTCGCCTCCATTCTGTTTATGAGTTCATCCACTGAGTGTTTTATTTCAGTTATTTTTTTTTAGTTCTAAAATTTCCATTTCTTTTTTACATCTTCTCTATCTCTGCCAAGACTATCAATTTCTCTGCTGAGACTTTTAATATTTTTTTCATTTTTTTCAAGTACACTCTTAATTGCTTTTGGAAACATTTTTATGATATCTGCCTATTTGTCAGATAGGTTTGACATCTCTGTCATGTTGGTGTTGGCATTTATTGAGTGTCTTTTCTCATGTGGTTAGAGATATTCCTGGTTCTTCAATTGAAACATGAGTATTATGTTATGAAACTGAATATTGTTTAAACATTGTTTAGGCTGGCTTCTCTGGCACTATTCCACAGGAGGAGCGGGGTACTGCCTCATCACTGCCAGGTGGTGGTAGAAATCTAGGTTCTTCACTTGGCTTCCATTGACTACAAAGCCCGGAGGGGCCTCTCCTCATCACTGTTGGATTAGAGTGGGAGTTCTTGGTCCTCACTGTGACTCACTGATACCTCCCTGGCTGGGAGGGATAGGAGTGTCTCACTACTGTTCCCTGTGGACCTCCACTGACACTGCAGGGGAGAGGAGGGACCTTGTTGCTTCTAGGCAGTGGTGAATGAACTCAGTCTCCACTAGATTTCCTTTGACAGCACCCCACTGAGGATGAGAGAGGCTGGCTCCTAGTCATTGCTACTAAGGTTGGAAATCCAGGCTCCTCACCCACGTGGTCTCCACTGACTCCACGGGTGAGACCTCATCCCTGACAGAAATCATATTCCTGGTTACCTTCTTTGCTGTCTCTGACACCACACTAGTGGGGGGAAGGTTGGGACACCTCATTAAGGCCTGGCATGGGTGGAATTCCAGGATCCCTGCATGGCCTTTGCTGGTGTAGATGGCAATGAGGCCACCTACACCAAACAGTTCTATGCTGTTTAGCTGGAGTAAAGCAGCTATTTTCTAAAAGTTTTCTCTGTTGCCAGGTTGCCCCTTACTTAGTCATTGGCTAGAGAGAGCAGGCTTTTGGGGGGAGGTTATTTTTGTCTGCATCCATTGGCATTTCCAGGTTGCCTGCCTCTTAAGCTCCAAATCTGGACTATATGAGGTAATATTATACATATTTATATAATATGTAGTTTCCCCCAAATCATCTATTTCATTGACATTTTCAAAGTTATTAGCATAAGGATATACACTGAAATGTTTTTAATCTACATATCTGCAAATTCTTCACTTTTAATTTGTGTTCTTATGCTTTCTTGAATTCAAGAAAAATGTTGACCCCCAAGCCACACTGAAGGTGTAGAATATTGTTTTGAATTGATGTATTAGAACAATATTATAAGGAAAGTTAAATTTACAAATAATTAGGTAGTCCGAGATTGGGATATTATTCATGCCATTTTTTTTCCTGTGTGACCATTAGCTGGCCATTAATTCTGCATGGGTCTCCTCTTCATCCTCTCAGATAGATATGATAATTTCTATCCTACAGTGTTGAATTAAGGCTGAAATAAAATTAAATAAATAAATACTGGCAAATTAGTACAGTTTCCAGCTTCTAGGAGGTGCTTGATAAATGCTAGATTTTAGCTGTTTTAGGGAACGAAAAAGTTTTCCTCACCCTTCTTAGGGTCCCTGGCTGGATCTGAAAATTAAACTGACAAAGACATATTAACAGGAGAAAATCATGCAAATTAAATTAATATAAGTTTTACATGACACAAGAGCCTTCATAAAGAAATGAAGACCCAAAGAAACAGACCTTTGTATTTCTATGCCAAGTTTGATGATGAATGAATCGCTGTAGAGGAATATGGTAGGTTAAGGAGTATAGGTAATTGCAGTAAACCGGGGAAACTTGGGAAACTTGGCAAGGCTCGTTTGTTAGGAGTCCACTTGGCATCCCTTTGTCTCCTGAGATAAAGATGCTCCTTTCTTCTGAGTACAGGGAAGGCATCTCTCACTTAAGGGTTTTATGACCTGTTTCAGGGAAGTAGGGCAAGGGTGGGGAGGAAGTCAAAGTGACCTTCCCGATTCTGCTGGATTTTCAAACTCCTTCAGCTTAGAATATTCAATATGCCAGGGTGCCATGTTTTGGGGTAGTGTGTCCTGCACCCCAGCACTATTTTAAAGTATAATGAATGATTATGTTGATGGTGTTGTTCTTTATCTTTTCAAATTTATTAGTAAAATATTCTAATTTTAATTTATGCTCTCAGTAAATTTGTCTTGAATATTATATCATATTTCAATATAATGTTAATTAGTGAAAGGGAGCAGAATATGCCACCCAAAATATGTCACTTTGGCATGTGGATTATTTTGAGCTGAGGGCTATCAAGACCCAGCAGACTCCTGAAAAACTCTATCCTCTCTCTTAACTGCCTAAAAGAATTTAAATAGGGAGCCTACACCAGAAAGAAAGCTATTACCACAGAGATAACATCTTTATCTGAAAGGCCTATCTGCATGGTGGGGCAAACTTCTGATTACCAAACATCTGCTCTTTGTCCTGTGAATCACCTTTCTCCCCTTTGAAGCCCCAGGTCCCTCCATATCTCATTCCTTAGCTCAGGATGGTATATAAGCCTCAATTGCCTGCCTTGCCTTTGAGTCATATCTTTGGGGCTCCAGTATGTTCAAAATTAAAATTGTTTTTCTCCTGTTAATCTGCATTATGTCAATTTAATTTTTAATCCAGCCAAAGAAACTAAAAGGAAAGAAGGGAAAATGTTTCTGCCCCTGTTAGTAAGAAAGTTCTCCATAATGTAATTTCTCAAAAAGAATGCAAGCCAAAGTAAAGAGATTCATGACATTTATCTTAGTAAGGGGATATTCATTTTCTTATGTGTCCATCCTCCTCTGTTCGTATTTGATTGTATTATGCTCTTGTTATCTTGACACACCCCATGTGTAATCCTGAGCCCTTCATCCTTTCTCATGTGATCCTGTAAGCAGTTCACATTCATAAGAATTTTCAATATTGGAATACAAAAGCAATTTGGAAGTTTTAATCTTGATAATCAGTGATTAAACAAGAGGTTCAGCTAAATTAAAGAGCCCCAAAACCACTTGACTCAATGTTTGGTTTTTTAATCTAGGTCCTGCCCTGCTATCTAATTGGCTAGACACTGAAAATAATCAGAAACGTTGTGCCCCACCTGGGGAACTGTTTTCAAGTAAATTGCTCTGCAGGAGCAGAATTTAATCTTAAGAAAGCAAGTATGCTACCAATGGGGTGCCAAAACTTGCTCTGAAATGGAGGTTTTTCCACTTAACTAAATTATACTTAGTATATGGATTTGCTCATCGCTGAAAATCCTCTGTCTCAGGTAAATGGCTTTAAAAAGCACTTTGACCAGAATATTATTAAGTAGCTATGTGTATACATCTCTTAATTCTCTACCAGTTAATGTTAAACCAGTGTTCTTATCCAGAATATCTGCTTTTATATCTCTCTCATTTTCTCTATAACACCATTCACGCTCTAGCCAATATTCTATCTCATTTATTTACTTATAATTATGTTTTGAGTGCCTGCAAGGTGCCAAAGATTTTTTCAGGTGTTAGAAATACAAGAGTGAACAAAACAGACAACACAGACCAAAAAATCCAATAGGGATTACATATAATTTACATGCTAGTAGAAAAAAGAGATGGCAAATAAATTATGGGAACATAAAGTATTCAGGGATAGTTGGAAAGTGTGAACTGTAAATTTTACTGAAGTATAGCATTGTTGCAGGAAAGAAAGTGAGGCGTGAAAGGATGGTCATGTCCCAAGTTTCAGGGGAGCCTCTGGTTGGGCCACCAAGTGTGGGTTCTTGGCTTCGTGCAGGGAAGAATTCAAGAGCGAGCCAGAGTAAAGTGGAACACACTCCATAGACAGAGTGTGGGTCATCTCAGAAGGCAAGATGCCATGGGAGATGCACACTCAACAGACAAGAGTGTGGGCTATTTTAGAAGGTGAGAGGCCCTGAAATATGGGGTGGTTAGTTTTTATAGGCTGAGTAATTTCATAGGCTAATGAGTGGGAGGATTATTCCAACTATTTTGAGAAAGGGGCAGAGATTTCCAGGGATTAGGTCACCACCCACTTTTTGGCCTTTTATGGTCAGCCTCGGAACTGTCATGGCACCTGTGGGTGTGTCATTTAGCATGCTGATGTATTACAGTGAGCGTATAATGAGGCCTGCTGGAAGTCAGTCATCCACCATCTTGAACCTAGTTGGTTCTAACCAGTTTATGTCATGTCCTCAACAGCTATGTCATTCTTTTAAAGGTTGTGCCCTGCCCCTTCCTGTTTCAGCATAAATGCAGAAAAGTGCACCAATTACAAGTGCACAGATAAATGAACTTTCAGTGTGAACACACTTATAAAACCATCATCAAGACCAAGAAGCAGAACATTAGGAGAGCTCTAGTAGTCCCTCATGGCCCTTTCCAGGCACTGCCCCTAGTTGCCCCAAGGGTAACTCTATCCTATATTCATTCGGAAGCTCTGCTGCACTGGCAAGAGCTATATTCCATGACTTCTGGTAAGAAGAGAACATTCTATTTGAGATCCAAGATGAGATAAGATTTTCTTTCTTTATGAATGCTGTGTTGCTTCTCTCATTATATAGTGTAGGGGAGGGAAACTTTTCTCTTCTTCCTTTCTAGGTTCTTTGGTCTGAAATTAAATTGACATAAGATAGAGTCACAGGAGAAGAACGAATTTCACGCATAAGGGAGTCCATAAAAGTATGAGATTCAAAGAAGCAACGAAAGTGGCCGTTTTATACCTTTTAGGCAGATAAACAATAAATTTATGAAGAAATTGACAAGCAAAGCGGTGTGGGCTTGGGGTAGCTAATTAGTGAGGAAGTAACAAGGTTTGTTTATACAGCCTTCTCAGCCCTAAATTCATTATCTCTGGTGATAAAGATGCCTTCTATTCTCCTGGTATAGAGATGGTACCTTTCACCTGGAAGATTTATTTCCTGCTTTCAGGGAGACAAAGCAGGTCAGAATGACCTTCTTGCACCATCTGTTTCTTAAGTAACTTTAATTCAAAATAAGTTAATCTGCCAAAGTAGTGTGTTTTGGGGGGGCATATTCTGATCCCCTTCAATAGCAACATTAAAATGTCCATCTCCCAGCCTCTTAAGATCTTAAGACTTAACTATTTCATAGCCAGTATAAAGACAGTTTTAATTAAGTGCCAAGGTACTTTATATAATCACAAAATAACCCAGTGAATCAGGGACTATTTATAATTATTTCACATGTAGAGTTGAGGAAACTGAGGATAAGTTACTTGGCCACAGTCTCAGTGCTAATAAGTGGCAGGATCAGGATTAGAGTTCAAATTATTCCGATTCTAAAGTATAAATTCTTAACCACAAGTCTATTCTCACACTCTCTCAAAGATACCAATAATATCTCTGGTATTATTGAAACATTTTCCTTTATTTTGCCTCGGTTGTTTCACATTCAGGAGATCATTGTGAAAATTCCTCCCATAATTTGGTTCTTTTGGAAGTTAAATGTAGAAGCAAAGATGAAGAAGAGAGCTATTAGCAATAATGAGCCCCGTAAAAACAAATATCCTGGAAATCTTCATGGAGACTCTTCCACCTTAAATGCTGGAGTATGTCCTTGACTTTTAGCTATTAAAATCATATGAAAACTTCCTCCTAGTTATTATGTTTGATTCAGGAATAACTGTTTCATGAGAAAGTCATGTATTGTAGCTCCTAGAATCTTCAGACTTTTTTAATCAATAAAGTTTACCTGGAACTAGATCATTAAGTGTTCATGGGATACTTTATTCATATTTAAAGGTTTAAAATCCAAATACTTTTTTAAAATGTGATTATCTCTGAATCTATTAAAATAGAAGTTCCAAGGATTAGATTTCAGTTATCAATGGGCTTATAGGATAAACAGTATTCTCTAATAATAAATAAATTCACATCAAAAAGTTATTTAAGATAAAATAGATAACTAATGAGAACCTGCTGTGTAGCACAGGGAACTCTACTTCTCTGTACAGTAGAAACTAACACAACATTGTAAAACAACTATACCCCAATTAAAAAGAAAACAAGATTTCACCTTTTTAAACTTTCTACCCAGCATTTCACTCCTAGGAGACATAACATATATTTTCTCTAGTAAATAACCAAATGTCGCTATAGTTCAAGTGTAAAGTAACAGGTTGATGATGAAATAGATTTATTCTACAGGATGAAACTCTCATATTATTTCTGATACATTAATACATAGGTCTTCATGCCTTAAATTTGCACAGTCTTTAAGCAAGGCTAAAAGCTTATTAAAATTAATTTTTCCCTTAGGACTTTTCCTGGATTTTCACACACATTGTACAAATGAAATGGCTTTTAAAACTCATGCTTTTTGTCATCATAATTGTGTTACACACCTTGGCAACTTTTCACACCCTTCATAAAACAGGGGTTCATTAGTAGTCATTAAAAGAAAATATTTATCTTGCAAATGCATTAGAGAATTTGTACATTATTTTATACCATTTTCAGAAGAGATATAAAATTGTGACTAACTGTGAAGCAAACAGGGTCACTTAACAATAATGCAGGAAAGAGTCTCTCTCAACAGAATTCCAGAAATGAGGGCCTCCCTGGTGGTGCAGTGGTTAAGAGTCTGCCTGCCGATTCAGGGGACACGGGTTCGTGCCCCGGTCTGGGAAGATCCCACATGCCGCGGAGTGGCTGGGCCCGTGAGCCATGGCCGCTGAGCCTGCGTGTCTGGCCTGTGCTCCGCAACGGGAGAGGCCACAACAGTGAGAGGCCTGCGTACCGCAAAAAAAAAAAGAATTTCAGAAATGAGAACTTGATGGGATTTGGAAATGGAACTATTATTACCTGATAATAAATGTTTAACACTATATTTTTATTTGGTTGTTTTTAGCTCTTAAGTGGCTAGGCGATATTTTTATATATTCTTAAGTATTACAAGAAGAAAATAAGTGTAAGGAAAACGAATAATAAAATCAAATCAAAGGTGAAAATTGTATTCTTAATTTACTCTTACAAATGATTTCTTACTGAAAGAACATAGATATGGGGTGGGACTGGGGAATGGGACATAAGGTAAATTTAGCAGAAGTATGCAGTTTAGGTGGTGAGATATTTTTGACGGAAGAAAAAAGACAGGCAAGCATTTCAGTATTACCAATGTGTAAGTCATACAAATGAAAATATCTGATTTTATGGCCACTTTATGGAGGATCCAGGCATAGTGTTACTATTAGATACTTAAGAACAACAAAAAAATAGTCAAATCGTCACCATTTAAATGAAGTACAAATGTGAAGAGTGAATAAAAAGCATTTTCTAACTTTGTTTCTCAGAGCAACCTGTATTTATTGAGTCATATACGATTGCACATGTGCTTAGGTCCTAAACAAATCAATTGTTAGAATCATGTAGTAAAATTTACACTCTGTGTCTATACTATCTCCAAGTTAAGCTAGGCAATAAATCTGGTCCCAACATATAGGAGAGCCAATATTGACCTGATCATTTGGGAGGGAAGGATCATCTTAACGTTACTTTGATAATTGCCATTGTGTGTGAAAGGAGTCAAATCATAGAAGTCACTTTGAATCTTCATGTAGAGACAGTCTCAACCTCTCCTTTTTTGAGAGACGGATGGTGGGGGTGTACACATATATATATATGTGTGTGTGTGTGTATTTATTTTAGCTTTTTGTTTGAAATAACATTAGATTTATAGAAGTATTATAAAAATATTACCACATAACCTTCATTCAGCTTTGTCTATTCTTGACACTTTATATAACCAAGTTACATTTATTAAAACTAAGAAGTTAACATTGACATAAAACTATTAACTAATCTGTAGATTTTATTCAGAGTTCTCCCATTTTTCCACTGACGTCCTTTTTCTGTTGCCAGATCTAGTTCGTGTTGTATTTAGCCATGATATCTCCTTAGTCTCCTCTAATCTGTGATGATTTCTCCATCTTTATCTTTCATGACTTTGATGCTTTTGAAGGGGAATTGTCCAGTATTTTGTAGGATGCCCCTCAATTTGAGTTTGATGTTTACTCATGATTGGATTGAGCTAACTGGATTTAGGGGAAGAATATCACAAACATAATGTACCCTTCTCATAGCATCATATGAGGTCAATCCCTCCTTTCAAACTGTAATTTAATTTGGTTTCATGGGAAACTTATTTTTGTGATGCAGATCTCTAGGTATGCAAGCTACAGTCATGTGCTTGGTCTTTCTTGCCTATAAGAGTAACTGAAAATATTGGAAAAGGTCAAGACAATTTTGTGGACCAAATAGAATATTAACAGGGTCTAAGAAATTGTGAAAATTGTTTTCAAAACTATCAGAGTTGTCTTATGCTATTTTCATTTTATGCACCATGGTGAAATGATATCTGTGGTTTTTTCCATCTCAATTAAGAATAAATAATATCAGTGGCAACCATATTCTGTTATAAGCTACTTAATTCAATGAGTATTCTCACTATAGTGGCCTCTGCATCAGGAGAAAGGTAATGATTAACTTATTTGCTGAAGGTGGACTGATAGATGATGAGGATCATGTTCAAATACACACTTATAGTCTTCTTCCTTAGCTGAAAATCTGCTTTGTTACTTTTTGTTTACAAATCATCTTCGGGGTTCACATAATTTGGTTCCACAGGTAAACTTTGGAGCCAAACTACTTAGGCTAAAATCTTGCCCCTCCTCTTCTAGTTACCAAATCACTGTCCCTTGCTGGATAATTTCCTCTTCTCCTAAGGTTGATAAGAAGATTAAGTTGAGTTAATGCACATAAATCCCTAGAACAACAATGCCTGGCACATAAACACTTAATACATGTTAGCTACTATATTATTATTCAAAGCTACAAGGCTTTCTTTTAAAAAAAAAAAAAAAAAAAACAGAGAACAGGAGTATTTATTTATTTATTTTTAAATTTATTTATTTATTTTTGGCTTTATTGGGTCTTTATTTCTGTGCGAGGGCTTTCTCTAGTTGTGGCAAGCGGGGGCCACTCTTCATCGCAGTGCGTGGGCCTCTCACTTTCGCGGCCTCTCTTGTTATGGAGCACAGGCTCCAGACGCGCAGGCTCAGTAGTTGTGGCTCACGGGTGTAGTTGCTCCGCGGCATGTGGGATCTGCCCAGACCATGGCTCAAACCTGTGTCCCCTGCATTAGCAGGCAGATTCTCAACACTGCGCCACCAGGGAAGCCCTACAAGTCTTTCTTAGTAAATATTATATGTATGACATCTTAGTGTGTACAACTAAGGAATATAGCTTTTTAGGAGGAAAGGGGCATTATATAAGTACTCTTACATATAGTTTGTCTAGCCTTTTTTTATATCATCCATTATATATGTTTCTCTGTATTTCAAAATTAAACGCTTACTTTCCTATTTAAGATTGAATTCATGAATTTAATATTCATTTCTGATACACTATAGCAGTTAAAACCATTTATTTAGTACTCTTAAATAGTTTATTTAGTAACCTACTCTGCTGATAAAAATGGGAAATCAAAATATTGTAAATAAACTTAAGAGTTTGTAGAATGAAATATGAAGAACTGTTTATATAAAAAGTAAGAGTGACTGTGTAATCATTTTTTATGGTCTAACTTGCCTCATCTTGTTTGTGCATGCAAAATGGCCTAGGTGAGATTGCTCCTTGCTTCTCTGAATCAGAGGATCCTACAAGCTTCATAAAATAGCTCTGTAATAAATTTCTATTCTCATGAAAATCCAATTTCTCTATCCTCACACTGAAGAAATTATATCCAACACATGATGTAAACACTCTTGCTTAAATGAAGGGTTGTTTTTTTTTTATCACTTATCACAAGTGAATTTCATGACTCCCATTGACCATGATCAGAGGAACAAAGAGAAAGATGTTCTTGAAGCTCTTACAGAAAATGAGGAAGAGCTTTCTCAGAAGTCTCTGTCAAGTCCCTGTTCAAGTCTCATTGGCTCAAATAGGGTCATATGTCCAAGGGGACTCATTGCCTGGAGTTGGCATTGGTCCAGTTTTCCCTGACAGATCAGCTGAAGGGGGAAGGATGAAAAGTACAACCTATGAGTTCTGTTAGGAGGAAGGAAGGAAAATGGATGATAAATAGGCAACTAAAAAGTATATAATGGTAACAAATTGGATATATATTAATTAATCATGTATTCATATGACTGTTTATTATATGTAAGGCACTCTCCTAGAAGCTGGGGTTATAAGTGTGAATAAGGAAGATAGTTGCTGCCCTCATTAACTTACATTCTATTTGGTGAATTCAGACAATCAAAGTTAATAATATAATTTCAATGATAAATATGTACAGTGAAGAAACTGAAACAGGGTAATGGAGTAGAATGTATGTGGACACTTGTTTTAGGGAGGTGGCCTCTCAGAGTTGGTGATATCCTAGCTGAGACTGGAATGATGAAAAAAGGCAGCCAGGTGAACACCTGGGGAAAGAATGTTCCATTTCAGAGAGAATAGCAAGTGCAAAATCTTGATATAAGCTTGGCCTTTTCAAGTGAAAGAAGGAAGGACGACTTCTGAGAAGTCATCGGGCCAGCTCATGTGAAGCTGCCAACGAAAGAACGTCACTTGCCATCTGGTTCGACAAGGACTGAGTCATTAGCCAGTGCAGTTGCTGACCTTCAACACACCCTGAAAGGAAATCAAATCAGGAATGAGGCACTCTGTGCTCTGTGAAAACTGGCAGAACAGACCTTCGGATAGATATTTTCAGGAGAAAACGTTATGAACCCAAATTCTTGCATCTTCCAGTACTTAGAAAAGCACTAAAACCATTAAGTAAGATATCTGTTCCTCATGACTAGCAGGAATCCGCAGCTGAGATGTGTGATTACCCATACCCTTCATCAAAAATCACATATATACTGACCTCCCCCGTTACCTCTATGAACAGTTTCCCAGAGCTATGTGAGAGGCTTTGTCTCCCGGACTATAGTCTTCAATAAGACACCGAATAAACTCAAGTCACAACTCTTACCGTTGCATTTTTTTTTTTTTTTCAAGTCAACCAGACTTTCCAGGTCTTAATGAAATGTTTCAATTTTATTCTTCTTGACCTTGAAAACCACTGGGGTTGGATTTATGAGGAGGAAACAGAGGCAATAAAGGGAAGTAAAGCTTTCTGTTGTCTGTCACAGTTTCACCTGTATTCATTTGTATTTCCCAAATCAGCTGATGTCTTTAATCATGGTTTGAGACCATTTGTGTACACAAAATATTGTTCTGCACTGAATCATTGGTCAGTTTTTCACATGCAGCCGTTCTACAACATGATTCACTTTCTAATTTTAGAGAATGCACACCATTAACTTGAAAACACAATTTTACAGCTGTATTATATGGAAGTTGGGCTTTATTGCAGAAGTACTGAGGTAGTCAAAACATCCAGATTGGCTGGGAAGTATTCTAAATGAGCAGATTTGTCATGGCATGTACCAGAATTTAGAAGTAACTGCTATTCACTCAGTAGTCTAAACTGTCCATCCTCCTCCTGGATGAAAATAAACATGTTCTCCACAATAAAGGCTTTTTATAAAAGCAATAAAACAACTCAAGGGAGCATTGTTATCAGGAGCTAATCACACCCTTGGGGAATTAGAGGCACTTGGCTGCACCCAGTGCCTCACAGCACCCGAGGGCTGTGATTATCTCCTGATAACCTCCCAGTCTGTCAGGCCCTGTTAATTAAGTAGATAATATTCAACTTGGTAATATTGTATTTGAAGGTTCTTTTAGAAGTTACATAAGCAAGCACAGTTTATAAAAAACACATACATACATATCAGCAAAAATTTGGATAATTAGAATTTCCTCCAAATGAACCTAAGTTTTAAATAACTATTAATAAAATAGAGTCCAAGGACTAAACCCTGAGGCGATACTTCAACAATGAGTAATTCTGATGAGCTGACCCAGGAAATCTTTGAGAGAAACCGCCAAAAATTACATAATGTAGTTTATTTCCAATCAATAAATGGTTGTGACACTTCAGTCCTCCTTATAAGACTCAGTTGTCCATTGTTTAAAAAAGAATTGGGGCAGAATAATAAATACATATTGTTAATAATTAACCCAGGTATAAACATATACATTAGTTTGGGAAATTATCATAATAAGAATTGTAATAAAGTGAGTGAGAAATAAACTTGAATATTGACATAGTTATTTGGCAGTTCAAATTTTTAATTAGTTTAAATATTTAAGTAAATAAACTACTTCTTTCTTACTTACGTCCCTAACACAAGTTACTATGCAAAATAAATGTACCCATCCATAGAATATAGTATCTATGAATCCTATAAATTACGGTATTACATTAACAAATGAGAAAATTTTTTAAAATAAAAGACATCATAACTGAAAATACTTTATAGCACTATCACTTTTCACAAGTACTAGAAAATTAAGAAAAATTATCCAAATGGTTTGTTTTGCTTTGCATTCTTACGGTAATTAAATATGAACAAACTTAATAGACGTAAATAATAACAACTTAGGGTAGGATGTAAGTTTTGAAAACTTAGTTTATAATGTAGTATGCTAAATATTGATAGTATACTAACAATGGATGATGGGACTTTAAAGGGAGTATGAGGAATTGAGGATAAGTAGCTAAGGATGGATAAAAAAGAGAGAAATTAAAATGGATTTCTGAGAGAGGTTATAGAATTTTTTTCACCTTGACATTGTCAAAATGCCAACAAACAAAACAGGATTCACTGAGTCACCATTATATACCAAGTACCGTTATGGCCTCATTGTATATAAAAGTCAAATTTCAAATAAGGTAGAGCCCCTGAACTTGAGTAATTTATCTTTCTGTTGGACATGAAATGTCTCACATGCATGAACTTAGTAGATGTTTTTAGAGGTCAATACAAATAATCAAATTAGTCCAGTATCCCAATGCCCATCCATCAAGATCACCAGGGAGCATTTATTTTTAAACACAAATTCTTAGACCCTGAGAAATTCTAACTCAGCAGATCTATGGAAGGAATTTGTTTATTAAGTCCCTCAAGTGACTCATATTAACAGCTCTTCTTGGAAAGCATTTAAATATCGTTTGAGAAATATAGTTAAAAGCAAAATCTTCCCAACCCAGAAAACCTCTCCACCAAGGTAGATGAGAAAGAAAACAATTTTATTTTTGAATAAGCATTAAACCAGTACGTCACGCACATCACAGGCAATCTGCTAAGACAGAAAGACAGAAAGAAATCTCATCCTTTTTTATAGCCAAGCAGATATGACCCATTATATACATGTTTGCAAGATAAACAATAGCAAGTCCTCAAGTAAGAGAACTTGACAAGCACCATTTATCACACTCAGTTTATCCTAAATTCACCTGGTAGTTAGGTTTATACAAAGGAAAAACAAATTTCTCATATCTTTATGACAAGAGATAGTTTTGCAACTGGAGTTAAGCTCCTACCTCCCACAGAAACTGGGAGATAGGGGCACTGTCTCCCTTGATGTTTACATTCCAAAGGGAAGGATCCCAGGCCACTGAGAAAGATATTTCTGGGTTGTAAAGCTAGCAAGTGGCTTTCAAAATGATTTACATACATCTCAAAGGGGCAGAGAAAGAATTTACAATTGCAAGTTTACAAAAGAAAATGCTCTAAGAAATGGGAAAGGGACGTATCTTTCCTAATTTTTAACAGGGAAAATTAAGCCTCTTATTTTTAATTTGTATTTGCTCTTAAAACATACAATATCATAATCCCATCATCTAAGATGGTCTGTGAACAGAATCTCCTGTGAAATAAAGATCACTTTTAATAACTCTTTTAAATTTAAATTCCAAAGAGGTAATAGACTTGGACAATCTAAGACTGATTACTTAACAAGTAAATGAGTGAATTGAGGGGTTGATGAATGAATATCCCTTCCTAGGAGGGGCATTCCATGGGAGGTCTGCTGTCCCACTTTGTTCCCTTGGACTCTGAGGAGATTTCAGTTTGGGATAGGAATTCCACTAGGTAGTCTTTAATTCCCCTTCCATCAGTGAGATTCTGAGAGTGTCTAATTTAAATTATGTTCAAGGGTACATGGGTTAAAATAGAACAGGCATGTTAGAATCACTCTCTTCTAACATGAGATTCTAGTCTCTGAGACAAAAAGATATTTTAGTGTTTGAGGTACAACTGGTAGAATTTATTGCCATCCTATGGGATAAAGTATAGCCAAGTTGGCTATAGCCATTGGTGTCTTTCATATAAGCAACAAAAATTCTAAATGACCAGAAAAACAAAAGATAAATTAATCTGACATCTTCTGAAATACAATCATATCCCGTTATGAAATTGTGGTTAACACAATACCCCAGAAAATGACAACCCATGTGTACTCTGCAGGGGCTCTTATTAAAATCAAACATTTGAACATACTTCAGAGAAGCTACTAAATAGCCAGGTAAAACATATTTCTAAGGGGAGTGTTTGAGCCAGTTGTCAAGATGACAAAAATTTTAAGCCTATGAAAAAATGTTGCCCACCATCGTGTTGTGCAAGGATTAAGTCATTAGCCATTGCAGTTGCTGACCTACAGTACATCCTGAAAGAAATTCAGGATGAACAGGATGAGGCACTCTGTGCTTTAGGAAAAACAGACAATATAGGCCCTTAGAGAGTTGTATTTCAGGGGAAAAAAAATGGCTTATGAGCACGGATTATTGCATTTTTCCATCCTTACAAAAGCACTAAAATCATTAACTGAAATATCTGTTCTTTATGACTAGCAATAACCTACTGAGATGTATGCTGGATTGCAGGTACTTCTTAGTCAAAATCACTTATATACTGGCCTCTCCCCTTACCTCTTCGGAACAGTTCCTCAGAGCATCTGTCTCCTGGGCTATAGTCCTCAGTAAGACACTGAATAAAACTCACCTTACCTTGTGTGTTTTTTTTCAGTTGACAAGCCCAATCACATTCTTGAATTATCTACTCTATGTTTTGCTGCCCCCAAATAACACATCCACCCAATAAGGCAGTTCAATAAATTGCTTGCAATGTTGTTCTGGGAATAATCCTTCTGAATCAACCTGTGCCTTATCTTACTTCTCTTTACGCAGTATTCTGGATTGTTTTTCATTGGGTTAGCTGTTTTTCTTATCTGCAAGAAGGAAAAAAAATATTGTTTTATGAGTAAGGAAACCAAAAAATATTTTTAGGAGCAAGTAGCTCTGTTACTGGAATAGTGACACAAAAATATGATGTCAAGCCTTCTTCTGAACTGTAATAGGACAATAACATCAGCTATTGAACACAATTTTTGAGCTAACCTTCCTTTTTGTATGGATTGATATATTTAATGCAATTACTTTTTCAAAGTTTCAAAAGAACTATTTCTCAAACTATTTAATTTTCCAATTAAAATTGACCTTACAAATCCATTGGAAATGTTGAAAGATAAGTGGAGGCATATTAAAAATGTTAAGAGTTCATTTCAGCAAAAATTGATTCGAACAGGGCAGTGCCAAACTGGAAGTGGTGAGGAGCACTGCACCCCACAGGAGCTCAGAGAGAGACTTTTATAGAAAAAAGATGAAAGCAAAGTAAGGAAATCATTGATTGGCTCTAGCTTAAAGTCTAGTTGGATGTTCATGATTGGTTGTCCTTAGGTTTCAATTTTGTAACCTTGAGGCATTTACAGGCTTAGATTTTGGTTTCCTTACATAGGTCACCGTGGCATTAGAGCTACCTCAGTCTAATGGCCTCTTTGTTTTATTAATTTAACAGAAATTAGCCCATAAGCGCTCTCTGGAACAAAAAGAACATCTTTATTCTATCATTTAAAAATTATTTATAATGCCTTAATATTTTTTAATGAGATCTTTTCAAGACAGTGTGATGTCTGGAGTGTATTTCTTGACCATTAAGTAACTGAACTAAGCTTTAATGTCACTGATTCTAAGCCTAGGTCCTAGCAGAGGGCTTTGCCCATTTATACTAAGAAAACAGTGAGATCAGAGATCAGAGAGATCATAAAATATGTTTAAGAATGTAGGCTTTGAGGAATTCTTGGAGGTCTGAGGAGTAATATATCTTTAAACATTACCTTCTTTCTTTCACATTAGCTTCTTTGTTTTTTTTGTTTCTTTGTTTTGTCTTGTTTTTAACTGTAATAATAGGTGTAGTTAAAAGTCCCAGAAGACAACTGAGAAGTCTTCTAAAGTGATTACATTTTCAGGCAAAGTTATCATATCTAAAAATAGGCTGGCTCTACTTTGTGGAATTTTCCCAGGTATAAGGAGAAAATTGCAACAACATGACATTACTAAACATATTGCCTAATACTTTGCCATCTGGGTATTTGTTGATTTGCTTTCTGTGGATGATATAGAAAACTTTAACATATGCAGGTAATACTCCATAGAGTTTGTGGTTGAAATACCTCCCAAATAGAGATGTGCAAATCAGTAATTGTAACTGTATAAAGTAAGTTTGATTTTAATCCAAGTGATGCATATGCATAGTTAACAATTTACCAGTGATTAAATTGCTTATATTTAAAAAGTTGTCATTTTCCGACACAACGGTTTTACCACCTTTACCAGTACTACAACTTTTTTTTTCTTTACATCCTTATTGCAGTATAATTGCTTTATAATAGTCTGTTAGTTTCTGCTTTATAACAAAGTGAATCAGTTATACATTTACATATGTTCCCATATCTCTTCCCTCTTGCGTCTCCCTCCCACCCTCCCTATCCCACCCCTCTAGGTGGTCACAAAGCACCGAGCTGATCTCTCTGTACTATGCAGCTGCTTCCCACTAGCTATCTGTTTTACATTTGGTAGTGTATATATGTCCATGCCTCTCTCTCGCTTTGTCACAGCTTACCCTTCCCCCTCCTCATATCCTCAAGTCCATTCTGTAGTAGGTCTGTGTCTTTATTCCTGTCTTACCCCTAGGTTCTTCATGACATTTTTTTTTCTTAAATTCCATATATATGTGTTAGCATACGGTATTTGTCTTTCTCTTTCTGACTTACTTCACTCTGTATGACAGACTCTAGGTCCATCCACCTCATAACAAATAGCTCAAGTTCGTCTCTTTTAATGGCTGAGTAATATTCCATTGTATATATGTGCCACATCTTCTTTATCCATTCATCTGATGATGGACACTTAGGTTGCTTCCATCTCCTGGCTATTGTAAATAGAGCTGCAATGAATATTTTGGTACATGACTCTTTTTGAATTATGGTTTTCTCAGGGTATATGCCCAGTAGTCAGATCGCTGGGCCATAGGGTAGTTCTATTTGTAGTTCTTTAAGGAACCTCCATACTGTTCTCCATAGTGGCTCTACCAATTCACATTCCCACCAGCAGTGCAAGACTGTTCCCTTTTCTCCACACCCTCTCAGCATTTATTGTTTCTAGATTTTTTGATGATGGCCATTCTGACTGGTGTGAGATGATATCTCATTGTTGTTTTGATTTGCATTTCTCTAATGATTAATGGATGTTGAGCATTCTTACATGTGTTTGTTGGCAGTCTGTATATCTTCTTTGGAGAAATGTCTGTTAAGGTCTTCTGCCCATTTTTGGATTGGGTTCTTTGTTTTTTTGTTATTGAGCTGCATGAGCTGCTTGTAAATTTTGCACATGAATCCTTTGTCAGTTGCTTCATTTGCAAACATTTTCTCCCATTCTGAGGGTTGTCTTTTGGTCTTGTTTATGGTTTCCTTTGCTGTGCAAAAGCTTTGAAGTTTCATTAGGTCCCATTTGTTTATTTTTGTTTTTATTTCCATTTCTCTAGGAGGTGGGTCAAAAAGGATCTTGCTGTGATTTATGTCACAGAGTGTTCTGCCTATGTCTTCCTCTAAGAGTTTGATAGTGTCTGGCCTTACATTTAGGTCTTTAATCCATTTTGAGCTTATTTTTGTGTATGGTGTTAGGGAGTGATCTAATTTCACACTTTTACATGTACCTGTCCAATTTTCCCAGCACCACTTATTGAAGAGGCTGTCCTTTCTCCACTGTACATTCCTGCCTCCTTTATCAAAGATAAGGTGACCATATGTGCGTGGGTTTATCTCTGGGCTTTCTATCCTGTTCCATTGATCTATATTTCTTTGTTTTTGTGCCAGTACCATACTGTCTTGATTACTGTAGCTTTGTAGTATAGTCTGAAGCCAGGGAACCTGATTCTTCCAGCTCCGTTTTTCGTTCTGAAGATTGCTTTGGCTATTCGGGGTCTTTTGTGTTTCCATACAAATTGTGAAATTTTTTGTTCTAGTTCTGTGAAAAATGCCAGTGGTAGTTTGATAGGGATTGCATTGAATCTGTAGATTGCTTTGGGTAGTAGAGTCGTTTTCACAATGTTGATTCTTCCAATCCAAGAACATTGTATATCTCTCCATCTATTTGTATCATCTTTAATTTCTTTCATCAGTGTCATAATTTTCTGCATACAGGTCTTTTGTCTCCTTAGGTGGGTTTATTCCTAGATATTTTATTCTTTTTGTTGCAATGGTAAATGGGAGTGTTTTCTTGATTTCACTTTCAGATTTTTCATCATTAGTGTATAGGAATGCCAGAGATTTCTGTGCATTAATTTTGTATCCTGCTACTTTACCAAATTCGTTGATTAGCTCTAGTAGTTTTCTGGTAGCATCTTTACGATTCTCTATGTATAGTATCATGTCATCTGCAAACAGCTTTACTTCTTCTTTTCCGATTTGGATTCCTTTTATTTCCTTTTCTTCTCTGGTTGCTGTGGCTAAAACTTCCAAAACTATGTTGAATAAGAGTGGTGAGAGTGGGCAACCTTGTCTTCTTCCTGATCTTAGTGGAAATGCTTTCAGTTTTTCACCATTGAGGACAACATTGGCTGTGGATTTGTCATATATGGTCTTTATTACATTGAGGAAAGTTCCCTCTGTGCCTACTTTCTGGAGGGTTTTTATCATAAATCGGTGTTGAATTTTGTCAAAAGCTTTCTCTGCATCTATTGAGATGATCATATGGTTTTTCTCCTTCAATTTCTTAATATGGTGTATCACTTTGACTGATTTGCATGTATTGAAGAATGCTTGCATTCCTGGAATAAACCCCATTTGATCATGGTGAATGATCCTTTTAATCTACTGTTGGATTCTGTTTGCTAGTATTTTGTTGAGGATTTTTCCATCTATGTTCATCAGTGATATTGGCCTGTAGTTTTCTTTCTTTGTGACATCCTTGTCTGGTTTTGGTGCCAAGGTGATGATGGCCTTGTAGGATGAGTTTGCGAGCGTTCTTCCCTCTGCTATATTTTGGAAGCATTTGAGAAGGATAGGTGTTAGCTTCTCTCTAAATGTGTGATAGAATTCGCCTGTGAAGCCATCTGGTCCTGGGCTTTTGTTTGTTGGAAGATTTTTAATCACAGTTTCAATTTCAGTGCTTGTGATTGGTCTGTTCATATTTTCTATTTCCTCCTGATTCAGTCTTGGCACGTTGTGCATTTCTAAGAATTTGTCCATTTCTTCCAGGTTGTCCATTTTATTGGCATAGAGTTGCTTGTAGTAATCTCTCATGATGTTTTGTATTTCTGCAGTGTCAGTTGTTACTTCTCCTTTTTCATTTCTAATTCTATTGATTTGCGTCTTCTCCCTTTTTTTCTTGATGAGTCTGGCTAATCGTTTATCAATTTTGTTTATCTTCTCAAAGAACCAGCTTTTAGTTTTATTGATCTTTGCCGTCATTTCCTTCATTTCTTTTTCATTTATTTCTGATCTGATCTTTATGATTTCTTTCCTTCTGCTAACTTTGGGGTTTTTTTTGTTCTTCTTTCTCTAATTGCTTTAGGTGCAAGGTTAGGTTGTTTATTCGAGATGTTTCCTGTTTCTTAAGGTACGATTGTATTGCTCTAAACTTCCCTTTTAGAACTGCTTTTGCTGCATCCCATATGTTTTGGGTCGTCGTGTCTCCATTGTCATTTGTTTCTAGGTATATTTTTATTTCTCTTTGATTTCTTCAGTGATCACTTCGTTATTAAGTAGTTTGTTGTTTAGCCTTTTGGCTATTCGGGGTCTTTTGTGTTTCCATACAAATTGTGAAATTTTTTGTTCTAGTTCTGTGAAAAATGCCAGTGGTCGTTTCATAGGGATTGCATTGAATCTGTAGATTGCTTTGGGTAGTAGAGTCATTTTCACAATGTTGATTCTTCCAATCCAAGAACATGGTATATCTCTCCATCTATTTGTATCATCTTTAATGAATATAAGAAAAGATACTTGATACAATTTCAGTTTTCTTAAATTTACCAAGGCTTGATTTGTGACCCAAGATATGATCTATCCTGGAGAATGTTCCATGAGCACTTGAGAAAAATGTGTATTCTGTTGTTTTTGGATGGAATGTCCTATAAATATCAATTAAGTCCATCTCGTTTAATGTATCACTTAAAGCTTGTGTTCCTTATTTATTTACAGTTTGGATGATCTGTCCATTGGTGAAAGTGGGGTGTTAAAGTCCCCTACTATGAATGTGTTACTGTCGATTTCCCCTTTTATGGCTGTTAGTATTTGCCTTATGTATTGAGGTGCTCCTATGTTGGGTGCATAAATATTTACAATTGTTATATCTTCTTCTTGGATCAATCCCTTGATCATTATGTAGTGTCCTTCTTTGTCTCTTCTAATAGTCTTTATTTTAAAGTCTACTTTGTCTGATATGAGAATTGCTACTCCAGCTTTCTTTTGGTTTCCATTTGCATGGATTATCTTTCTCATCCCCTTACTTTCAGTCTGTATGTGTCTCTAGGTCTGAAGTGGGTCTCCTGTAGACAGCATATATATGGGTCTTGTTTTTGTATCCATTCAGCCAATCTGTGTCTTTTGGTTGGAGCATTTAGTCCATTTACATTTAAGGTAATTATCGATATGTATGTTCGTATTCCCATTTTCTTAATTGTTCTGGGTTCGTTATTGTAGGTCTTTTCCTTCTCTTGTGTTTCTTGCCTAGAGAAGTTCCTTTAGCATTTATTGTAAAGCTGGTTTGGTGGTGCTGAACTCTCTCAGCTTTTGCTTGTCTGTAAAGGTTTTAATTTCTCCATCAAATCTGAATGAGATCCTTGCTGGGTAGAGTAATCTTGGTTGTAGGTTTTTCTCCTTCATCACTTTAAATATGTCCTGCCAGTCCCTTCTGGCTTGCAGAGTTTCTGCTGAAAGATCAGCTGTTAACCTTATGGGGAGTCCCTTGTGTGTTATTTGTTGTTTTTCCCTTGCTGCTTTTAATATGCTTTCTTTGTATTTAATTTTTGATAGTTTGATTAATATGTGTCTTGGCATATTTCTCCTTGGATTTTTCCTGTATGAGACTCTCTGTGCTTCCTGGACTTGATTATCTATTTCCTTTCGCATATTAAGGAAGTTTTCAACTTTAATCTCTTCAGATATTTTCTCAGTCCCTTTCTTTTTCTCTTCTTCTTCTGTAACCCCTTTAATTCGAATGTTGGTGCGTTTAATGTTGTCCCAGAGGTCTCTGAGACTGTCCTCCGTTCTTTTCATTCTTTTGTCTTTATTCTGCTCTGCAGTAGTTATTTCCACTATTTTATCTTCCAGGTCACTTATCCGTTCTTCTGCCTCAGTTATTCTGCTATTGATCCCATCTAGAGTATTTTTAATTTCATTTATTGTGTTGTTCATCATTTCTTGTTTCATCTTTAGTTCTTCTAGGTCCTTGTTAAATGTTTCTTGCATGTTGTCTATTCTATTTCCAAGATTTTGGATCATCTTTACTATCATTATTCTGAATTCTTTTTCAGGTAGACTGCCTATTTCCTCTTCATTTGTTAGGTCTGGTGGTTTTTTACTTTGCTCCTTCATCTGCTGTGTGTTTTTCTGTCTTCTCATTTCGCTTATCTTACTGTGTTTGGGGTCTCCTTTTTGTAGGCTGCAGGTTCGTAGTTCCCCTTGTTTTTGGTGTCTGTCCCCAGTGGCTTAAGTTGGTTCAGTGGGTTGTGTAGGCTTCTTGGTGGAGGGAACTAGTGCCTGTGTTCTGGTGGATGAGGATGGATCTTGTCTCTCTGGTGGGCAGGTCCACGTCTGGTGGTGTGTTTTGGGGTGTCTGTGGCCTTATTATGATTTTAGGTAGCCTCTCTGCTAATGGGTGGAGTTGTGTTCCTGTCTTGCTAGTTGTTTGGCATAGGGTGTCCAGCACTGTAGCTTGCTGGTCGTTGAGTGAAGCTGGATGGCGGTGTTGAGATGGAGATCTCTGGGAGGTTTTCACCGTTTGCTGTTGTGTGGAGCTGGGAGGTCTCTTGTGGACCAGTGTCCTAAAGCTGGCTCTCCCACCTCAGAGGCACAGCACTGACACCTGACTGCAGCACCAAGAGTCTTTCATCCACATGGTTCAGAATAAAAGGGAGAAAAAGTAGAAAGAAAGAGAGAGAGAGGAAGGAAGGAAGGAAAGAAGATAAAATAAAGTAAGTTAAAATAAAGTTATTAAAACAAAAAATATTAAGAAAAAAAATTTTTAAAGAAAGATAAAACGGATGGATAGAACCCTAGGGGAAATGGTGGAAGCAAAGCTATACAGACAAAAATCTCACACAGAAGCATACACATACACACTCACAAAAAGAGGAAAAGGGGGAAAAAATCATAAATCTTGCTCCCAAAGTCCACCTCCTCAATTTGGGATGATTCCTTCTCTATTCAGGCGTTCCACAGATGCAGGGTACATCAGGTTGATTGCGGAGCTTTAATCCGCTGCTTCTGAGGCTGCTGGGAGAGATTTCCCTTTCTCTTCATTGTTCTCAGAGCTCCCGGGGCTCAGCTTTGGATTTGGCCCAGCCTCTGCGTGTAGGTTGCCGGAGGATGTCTGTTCTTCGCTCAGACATGATGGGGTTAAAGGAGCAGCCGCTTCGGGGACTCTGGCTCACTCACGCCGCAGGGAGGGAGGGCTACGGAGTGTGGGTGGAGCCTGCGGCAGCAGAGGCCAGCGTAACATTGCACCAGCCTGAGGCGCGCTGTGTGTTCTCCTGGGGAAGTTGTCCCTGGATCACGGGACCCTGGCAGTGGCGGGCTGCACAGGCTCTGGGGAGGGGAGGTGTGGATAGTGACCTGTGCTCGCACACAGGCTTCTTGGTGGCGGCAGCAGAAGCCTTAGCGTCTCATGCCCGTCTCTGGGGTCCACACTTTTAGCTGCAGCTCGCGCCCGTCTCTGGAGCTCCTTTAAGCAGCAATCTTAATCCCCTCTCCTCACGCACCAGGAAACAAAGAGGGAAAAAAAAGTCTCTTGCCTCTTCGGCAGGTCCAGACTTTTCCCCGGACTCCCTCCCGGCTAGCCGTGGTGCACTAACCTCCTGCAGGCTGTGTTCACGCCGCCAACCCCAGTCCTATCCCTGCACTCCGGCCGAAGCCCGAGCCTCACCCCGGCAGGTGAGCAGACAATCCTCTCGGGCTGGTGAGTGCCAGTCGGCCCTGATTCTCTCTGTGGGAATCTCTCCGCTTTGTCCCCCGCATCCCTGTTGCTGTGCTCTCCTCCGCAGCGCCGAAGCTTTCCCCCTCCACCACCCGCAGTCTCCGCCCGTGAAGGGGCTTCCTAGTGTGTGGAAACCTTTCCTCCTTCACAGCTCCCTCCCACTGGTGCAGGTCCCGTCCCTATCCTTTTGTCTCTGTTTATTCTTTTTTCTTTTGCCCTACCCAGGTACGTGGGGACTTTTCTTGCCTTTTGGAAGGTCTGAGGTCTTCTGCCAGCGTTCAGTAGGTGTTCTGTAGGAGTTGTTCCACGTGTAGATGTATTTCTGGTGTATCTGTGGGGAGGAAGGTGATCTCCGTGTCTTACTCTTCCGCCATCTTACCCTCGTCCCAGTCCTGCACCTTACAGGCAGAATCTTTCAACTTTCTTAGCTGTTTCTTCAGGTATTAACTTAAATATTCCTAAAGAATTTATTTATACTAGATATACTTGATTTATCAATATTATACAGTATCGGCTTAATTTCTTAATTTATGACGTTAATTAGCTCTTTTAAACTACTATACACTTCCTCTCACTCACTCTGCCTCCTTGCTCTCAGTTAAACAATAGTAAGTGTTTACATTGTTAAGGCTATGCAACTCTTTTCAGTGCTGAGCTGACCCAAGTAATGAACTAGAATTTCTTTTTCACAAAGAACATTTGTTTGCTTAGTTATCTAGGTGCTTATCATTAATTTTAGTAATGGGTGATGTAGCTTTCACTGTTTTTGCCGATTATTTTGATAGATCTATCAAACACCTAACAATATTGTCTAGATGTTGAAACTCATCTTAGTTTCATTTTCTTTTCTGGGTAAGACCTTTTCCTTATACCTTCGTTTTTCTCAACTTTGGACTGATTCTCTCTCAGCCTGAAATAGAACTGTCATTCTACGACCTACCTTCACCAGTTTTCTGTGTTGGATCACCCATTTCCTAAATCCTAAATTTTCCCTATTCTTAGTTTATTCCTGTATTTTGTTGATACTTACCCTTTATTAGGTTCCTAAGAAAAGATGTATTCGAATTATAATTCTTTTGCCCATGCACATTAGAAAGTACCTTTATTCTACTTTCATACTTGATTGATAGTTTTGCTAGCTACTGATAATTTGGCTGGGTATTTGTATCAAATAGAAAATGATTTGTCCTCAGAAATTTGAAAATATTGCTCCATTGTTCTCTAATTTCCAGTGTTATTCTTGAGAGAATTCCAGCTATGCTCTGATTTCCCATTATTGTTTGTGACCTGTCCTGTGTCTGTCACTTTGGGGATCTTCTTTTTATTCCTTTATTCAGAACATCTTTATGGTATTCTGAAATGTCTTAATGAGGTGTCTTTGTCCTGGGTCTGTTTGCATTCACCGAATTAGGAGTGTGCCCTTTAAGGGTGAGGGGGATCATAACAGGCTTCTCAGAAAGAATGAGGAGACCCAAGGACATAATTGTTCTGAATAAGACCATCCATCTCATCCTCCATCTTTTCTCATAGCTGGTGCTTCTAATCCCTGTGTTCAGGAGTTCTTGAGAAAATTCTCTTGCTTTTTTTTTGCTTTTTCTCCCCTCCTTAGGCATTTATCTTATAACTGCCTCAATTCCACCTTTAGTTATCAATTATCCTTCTGAGTTTCATTTTTAGAAACTGTGTTGAAAGCTTTCATTCAGTTTTTACTTCTTCTCCCAACTTTATTTTTTCTTTTTTTCTAACACTTTACTATTTCTTTACTGTATTTTAATGGCATTTGAATAGGTGTAGGAAATAAACACAAGAAGACTGTGTCTCATGTTTAAGCAGATGCCCCAATTTAATTTTTGAAAGGGAAGGATCAACAAACTTAAACCTTCCCAATGCTAGCCTTTATTTCCTTTCTGTTGAGACTCCGAAAAAGAGGAGGGTAAAGGGCAATAGTATGGAAATTTTTTAAAGCAGAAGGTCTTTCTTCAATACCTCCTGTCTTTCTTTCCCTATGGCTACTACTTCCTGGCATATACCTTTCCCTTCCTAGCAGCTATTTCCACTAAATTTAATTTACATTGATTTTGTTTTAAATAATTTTGTTGTATTTCTTTTTTACTCCTTGGCATATATTTTCCCCTTCCCATAACTACCTTTAATAGTTTTACTTTATATTGCTTTTGTCTCAAGTAAATGTTATTGTATTTAATTTTAAGAATATTGGAATGTGTATAATCGACTTTAGAGGGATTTACATCAAGACAAAATGGGTAATATTTTATAGCATATTTGTAAATATTATTTAAGTGAGCTCCTCATTTCTCTATTCCCAGATGAGATAAGACATCTCAGAATAAAGGCACCCATGTGTTTCCTCACTTGAACAAGTAGTGTAGCATTGATGAGAATAGAAATTTAAATATGTTACCAGCACAATTTCCATAATCAGTTTCACGCATACCCGACTTTCTTTTTCTTTGCTCCCATCATTAAAAAAAATGAAGGTAAATAAGTAGAACTAACATTTCTAACAGCAATAAAACTGTATTCACATTTATATTAGCATTAATTAGGTGTGATCTAGAGTGCTAATAGATTATTCACACAGATTTTGTGGGCTCTGATTCAATAGAGCATTATTTCTACAATGGCATCAAGACAATTGAGCTAAAAATAAATAAATAAAAGTGCCATGCAAATACAAATGAGTCATGTGGGCTTTTTTTATTGTCTAACACCCACTATGTAATAATAATAAACCCTTGTATTTATAGATGATTTTGTCTAAGGAACTCAAAAGGATTTTCTAGACATGGTTTTAATATTCATGTTTCACAGTTACAATAAGACATGAAGGAAAAAGGAAACATATACAGTTTCAAAAAGTGGTTGTTTTTATTCATCACCACTTTAATAAGAAAATCATACTTTTGCAACAAAAATGTTAGGTATTGTAGAAATGATTTTACATGGTATGGAATGTCACCTAAAGCAGCATCTGTAGAACCAATTTTGTTTAAAATAACCAGCCACTAGTGTTAGTGACACACTTTACCTGGTTGTTTAACTGAATTAAACAATCTCCCTTTTCCACTCAACATTTTCCAATTCCTTACCTCCCTAGAATCTGTATCTTGAACCTGGAAACATGGTGGGTCTTCAACTTAAAAATTTTAAATGACACTGCTTAGTCTCTAGTGTCTTCACTAGGCTATGCTGGGTATTAAAAATACCTAAGAATATTGGGGAATCAAAGGTCACTTCACTCATAAATTAGGCAATGGTTTCATGTATCACACATCCTGATCTTCATCACAATACCTAACTACTACTATTCTTCCCTTAATTTTGGAGTCCTTAGTATTTGTCAGGCCTCCCTCTCAGTCTCTAAATTTAGCATTTGTTATGCCCCGTATCCTCCTAACTATCAAAACTGCCACTCCCACTATTTGGCATGCCAAGGGATACATCAGTTTCCTACTGATTAAATGGACACAACTGAGGATACCTGAACTTGAATCATCTTGTTGGGACCCCAGTGTTAGAAGCTGAGAGTGGGTTTTGGAGCTAGAGTTTTATTCTGGAAGTAGAAGGAAGTTGAACGAGGCTGAGTTGGAGCAGCTACAAGGCTAAGGCACATTTCCTAGAAGAGTACCAGCATCAATACTCCCTCCATACAACGTTAACCAGTGATACCTAAGAAAGCAGCATCACCCAACACAGCACTCCACCGTGTGCTCAGTTCGGAAAAAGATTTTTGCCCTTTCTCCATAATCCTTCTACCCGATCCCAAATTTAAGAGTCTAGAATCAGAGTGCAGTAGCATACCAATTTCCCTCCCCTTTCCGTGATTTAGGTTCTAGCTGGGAGGAAACAAATTGGACTAAGAGTAACTGAGATTTTAATAACTGGAAATGACTAGAAAGCTATAGAAATCTGCTCAGATATTCTTAGGAGATCTGATACCTACAAGAAAAATAAGATTTAACATAGCTCTGGTTAGGGCAGTGATTGGTAAAAAAAATAATTTCATGTTATGTCCTACTGACATTTCAATATCCTGGTTACACAAATCTCTTCAAAGCTTTAGATAGTGGGACACAGTTATAGTGATGGGTTACTGTTTTCATTAGTATTTCATTTTTAAAACTCAGAGACAGGTGTTAACTCATTATAATGGCACTAGTTATGATAGGAAAGAATATTGCACCAAATTACTCTCAATATAAATCTCTAAGTGCTTATAGAAGGGCCTAGATAAGTAGTTTCCAAACTTCAAATCACCAAATAAGTTAAGAACCTCCTTAATTATTTTTCTATTTTGCATCTAAATAGTCTTTATTTTCCAATCCACCATGAGTTTTTTCACTTATCCATCAAATATCTCTCCTAAATATTCCTCCTAAAATACTATCTCCTTAAAGGTGACAACATTGTGTATCTTGTTCATAAATATATCCCCAGATCCTTGCTTATAGTAGATATTCAATAAATATTTGTTGATTGAAGGTAACCTTTACACCCATGCATTTTGTATATAATTTCTACTAAACAAGTGATATTTCATAAGTTCTAAATATTTCATTTCCCATTAACTCACCAGGATTGCTACATAGAAATGATGTCCTTTCAGGTCAGATTAGAGAATCTTGATAAATCTTTGCTTTATCATGGGGTTAATGTGGAATTTCCCAAGTTGGAAGTGACTGATCAAAATTGAGTGATAGGGACTTCCCTGGTGGCGCAGTGGTTAAGAATCCACCTGCCAATGTAGGGAACAGTGGTTCGAGCCCTGGTCTGGGAAGATCCCACAAGCCGCAGAGCAAATAAGCCCCTGCATCACAACTACTGAGCCTGTGCTCTAGAGCCTGCGAGCCACAACTACTGAGCCCGCGCGCCTACAGCCCATGCTCTGCAACAAGAAAAGCCACCACAATGGGAAGCCTGGGCACCACAATGAAGAGTAGCCCCCGCTCGCTGCAACTAGAGAAGGCCTGTGCACAGCAATGAAGACCCAATGCAGCCAAAAATAAATAAATTTATTTTAAAAAGTGGGTGATAACTTACCAAAATAAAATGAATGTGTTATATCAAAACTATATAGTAAATGTATATAAACGCCAGATGTCAAGATGATGTTAATGTTAATTTTCCTCAATTTTCACTTTGATTTGATCAAATGAGCAGTAACTCATTTACCATTTCTTTATAGATTTTTGTTAAAATCAGAATAAGTATCAATATCAAGTAATGCATCACATTATTATGCTTATTAAAGGCACATTAGATGCACTACAATTTATTTATTATTTTTTTAAGATTTTCTTGCTGTGGGCCATTTTTAAAGTCTTTAATTTGTCACAATATTGCTTCTGTTTTTTATGTTTTGGTTTTTTGGCTGAGAGGCTTGTGGGATCTTAGCTCCCCTACCAGGGGTTGAACCCATACCCCCTGCATTGGAAGGTGAAATCCCAACCATTGGACCACCAGGGAAGTCCCTATAATTTATTAATCTTTTATTTCCAACAAGTTCTTGGAAACAGAATTCTTAACATTCACCAGAACTGGTTTTCGTCCACATTTCTCTCTAGTTCTAAATACGGGAATTCTAAAATGTTAAAGATTTTCTTGAGACTTTACATCTATATTCTGTATAAATCCAAAGCTATTGACTTCCTACACTCAAAATAACTAACTATGAGCATTATTAATGGCAGTCAAATACTTCTGTTTGACCCTTTGTCTAGCTTTGTGGGGCATCCCCAACTTAGATCTAATTTGGGGAAGAAAATGAAAACATAGATTTGAGACCTTTGGAAAACAATACAATATCTAACATTCATTTTAATTAGAATATACTAGATGAGAATATCCCTTCGACTAAAATCAAGTAAGAAAATCTCTTGACACAAAGTTGAAATGTTAAACCAATCAAGATTCTAAACAGACACCAATAGCTCTGAAGGTAATTTCACTTGTAGAAATATAAATCTGAGGAAGTTGAAGCCTGGTTAAAATGGATTATATCATTCAGAAAGAGATAAATATAACTCACCATGAAAAAAAGGAAAAAATCAGGATACTTTGGAATTCTTGTGAACATTTGTCTTACCTCTCAATGGCCACTAGATGGCACCTAGTATTTGGCAACCATAACACTTTAATTCTAGGGCTTAAAATAACTATAGCACCAGGTCAGTTCTGACAGAGCAAAAATTAATCCTGCCACAGACATGTAACACTTTCTTGTCAGATATCTAAATTTGAAATGCATATGATTTTATGGTTACACAAGAAAATATATAATACCTTTTTATTTTTTTCAGGTTTTCTAACTTCTAAAGAAATTGTGAGATTTAAACTTTCTTACACAGGGTAGTTGATTTGCATCATTCTAAGGTAGGGATTGGGACCATTTTGCTTTAAATATGTTTCCTTTTTTAAGTATTCATTTTATTCTACTGAGGCCAAATTAAGGTATGATTTAAAATAGATGTTCTAAAATTTAAAAAGCCAGTTGTGACCAAAACTACCCTTAAAGGACTTAAAGTAATAGCCCCTTTTTAATTTCATTTATTTCTTCAACAAACTTTTTAAAAAAATTTATTGGAGTATAGTTGATTTACAATATTGTGTTAGTTTCTGCTGTACAGCAAAGTGAATCTGTTATACATATACATATATCCACTCTTTTTTAGATCCTTTTCCCATGTGGGCCATTACAGAGTATTGAGTAGAGTTCCCTGTGCTATACAGTGGGTCCTTATTAGTTATCTATTTTATATATAGTAGTGTGTATATGTCAGTCCCAATCTCCCAATTTATCTCCCCCTGCCTTCCAAGCCCCCTGGTAACCATAAGTGTGTTTTCTGCATCTGTGACTGTATTTCTGTTTTGTAAATAAACTCATTTGTACCATTTTTTAAGATTCCACATATAAGAGTTATCATATGATAATTGTCTTTCTCTGTCTGACTTACTTCACTCAGTATGATAATATCTAGGTCCATCTGTGTTGCTGCAAGCGACATTATTTCATTCTTTTCTATGGCTGAGTAATATTCCATTGTATATATGTACTACCTCTTCTTTATCCATTCCTCTGTCAATGGACATTTAGGTTGGTTCTATGTCCTGGCTATTATAAACAATGCTTATGACAAAACTCTGTGCTTGCCCAGTAGCTCCTGAATGTACTACTGTTTATCTTTCCAGAATACTTCATTATGAAATAAGAAAGAAAAAATAATAATAAACTATTTCAATCCATATCTAATGACATAAGTTATCTAAGAGAATGGCACCATTCAAGTGATTGTAGATTTCCCATCATCAGTGAATCCAGAATAATAAGATTTAGGTTAAAATAAATGATTTTTAGGGTAAAACAAGAACACAGTTTTTAAAAAGCATTAATTGTTAAAACTAAGATGTTTATTATTTTCCATAAGATTGTATATTTTCATACTTAGGGACAACTTAATTGTAGCGTGGCCAAGGGAAGAGAGACAGATGTCCTCTTGCCTTCAGACACACCATTTTCTGTTTACCCCATCTATGACACTTTCCTTGATATCACCAGACAGAGCTGGCCATGGTGCCAAATCAATACCTTGACAATGGATATCTGGGCTTTTGTTTTGTCATCCAGTAAAAATGGGCAAATAATGAATTTACATTATTGCATTTTTAAGAGCAATGAAATGAAGTGCTTAGAAAAGTGCCTTGTATATAGCAAACATTCAATAAATGTCAGCCACTAGTAGTAACAGTAGTAGTTGTAGCAGTAGTAGTGTTAGCACTATTATTAGGATTACTATTAAAATGCCTTCCATATCCCAGGTTCTGAACTCGGTGCTAGAAATATATGATGGATATGTATTATTACTTGGTTGTCCTTCTTTTAGACACTAAGATCTTTGAAATTAGGAACTGCATTCTACTTAACTTTGAATGTCAAATACCTGGCATAATCCCTGATTAGACTAGCATCCTAAATGAATTAAGAAAGGTTTGGTGGCAGGCCAATTTCCTGTAACCTGATTATTTCCATCATTAGTCTCAGGATAGAGTAGATTCTCTAATATCAATAGATGGAGGAAGTGGGGAAAAAACTATATTTTACTATGAGATGGAATGTATAGTTTAGGATTAATATATAACCAATGTTTTATTACCTATGTGCAGTATTCAGTTGGAGATTATAGTATAGCCGGGTCTTGCTAATATGGCATGATCTCAGGATTGATATTAAGGAAGAATAACAGCTCTGAAATTTTTATTTTGTCTTCCTGACAGTAATGAGTTCACCTGAATGTTGTATAAGTTAAACCAGCCTTATGCCAAATTCCACTTTGCAGGATATGTAGAATGGGTGATGTTATATAAGTCTTCACTATATATATCAATATCTACTGTACAAGGGTATAAAAAATGCATTTTAAGAAGTCTGGATAGAAGATATTAGTATTGCTTTAAACTCAAACACACTAAAATTTTGAAAAGGGAATTAATGTGGAAGCTAATTTGATGCCCCTCCCCCTTTTGTCAGGAATATTAGGTATAGTAGCATGACTGCTTATTAATAGCTGGCAATATTTCTTTTAACAGTGTATTTTCTTATTTTATTTAAGTATTTTTACAATTATCTGAATGAAGCTTTATTTTCAAAAATATTGGTGGCACTAAAAGATTACACAGTAAAAATAGTGAAGTAGAACTGCAAAAAATGACTCAAGAACTGGATATGGACAAAATGTTTGAATTAACTCCATAATGTACATTTTGAATAATACTTTTCCACTGATGTTGACATTTTTATTGTTTCCTTCTTTTCCTATCCAGTTTTCACTGGCAAGCAGAAAAAATTAAAACTTGAATTACAATTATATATTATTATTGACTTAAAATTGCCCTACACATAACTGCCCTAGAGAACGTACTAAATTCAAACAACATCTTCCAAATGCTGACATTAAAATTATGTTTTGGGGCTTCCCTGGTGGCGCAGTGGTTGGGAGTCCGCCTGCCAATGCAGGGGACACGGGTTCGTGCCCCGGTCTGGGAAGATCCCACATGCCGCGGAGAGGCTGGGCCCGTGAGCCATGGCTGCTGAGCCTGCACGTCCAGAGCTCCGCAACGGGAGAGGACTCAGCAGTGAGAGGCCCGTGTACCACAAAAAAAAAAAAAAAAAAAAAAAATTATGTTTTGATTTCACATAGAAGTGGTAAAGAAAAACAAAACACAACAGGACTATGGGAAAGACAAGAAAAATAATCCATCTGTTGACATCATGTCCACAAAACTCATTTTCTTTTCTTGTCTAAGTAACTTATCAAAGATACCAAAGTTCTTCTCACTCTAAGTAAATACCCTAAGGAAGTCACCTCTATTGCACTTCTTCCCTCATTAAGATTCATCAAAATGCTTTAAGATATGTGAATGGGAAGAAATCTATAAATGTTCCAAAAATAAGGAAAAGTTTTCATTCAACTTTTTCAGGAGATAAATTTTTTAACAAAGATCCATTGTTTAAAGTACACAAGATTATATATATACCTTTTCAGTTAAACATAATGATACCATAAGTATCATTTTGGTGGTAAATGATACCACACTTAATAAATTAATATGTGCTGGGTATTCATAAAAATATTTGAGAAGTAGAATAAATAATAATTCCACTTGAAGAAAAATATTTATTTTACACTAATAATTTTATACTTCCATCATAAAACAGGTACTATTACCATCAATAATAAAACTAAGGAAGGGAAAGAAAGATACAAGAAGTTTTTTTTTTTATTTAAATGCTTGTGTTTTTTACTTTTTGGGCACACCACACAGCATGCGGGATCTTAGTTCCCTGACCAGGGATTGAACCTGCACCCTCTGCAGTGGAGGCATGGAGTCTTAACTGCAGGACTACCAGGGAAGTTCCAAGATATGAGAAGTTAATGGCTAGCTCATTTAAATGTTCTAATGTAAGAAATCAATGTTTTGGTCAATTTAGAAATATTAGCAAATTGTAAAGGAGACAACCAATGTGACCTCATCATCTTAAGAAAGGAAAAAGAATTTGAATTATTATAAACTATTATGTCTAGCTCAACCTAAGATAATTACTCTTCAGTTAAATAAATTATTCATGAAAATATTGTGATCATAGTTCTGAAAGTTTGGAAAATGTAGAACAAATATTCCAAATCAATAATAATCTGCTATGTATTATTGTCTTGATGAATTTTTCTCCAGAATATTTTCATGTTTACCATGCCAGAGACTCTCAGTTGTCTCCCAACATTGCTTTCTTGCTAAAAGAAACCACCTTCCACAACAGAGGCCAAAATTACCCAATGCTTGTTTTCCCAGACTCCTTTGCAGCAAGGGCATGTGACCCAGTCCTGGCCAGTGAGGGCTGAGGGGTAGTCTGAATAAGGAAGGGCACTTATTTCTTCTGGGAAATATCTTGCTTCCCGTTAAATTAGAGATGTGTGAGAAGGATTTGAGGTGAGAAATGTTCAGCCACTTCATGATCATGAGATGATGGCCAACAGAAGCTGACACTGTGGAGCCAACATTGAAACAGTATACCTCTATTGAAGTGTACAACTGACTGAAGTGAGAAAAAAGAAGCACTTATTTTTTATACCACTTTTGGCCAGGTATTCTGTTACTTGCAGCCAAAAACATCATAAATGACATACGTGCTTAAATATACAGTTATGATCACAGTGTGTATAAAATTGTGTGTCTTATTTTTGTCACACAATATTTCATTGTTATTTTCTTATGTTAGAATATAGTCCTCAAAATTATTAATGGCTGCATAACATGACATTATAAATATACTACAATGAGAATTTCCACAAGGCTCACAAATGTTATTGTAAATGAAATCGTATTAAGACTAATACCTCCAGTTCCAGTGTTTTTGAACTCCCACTGCTTACATGACAACTTTGCTTTTTAAAGCAGGTGTCTGTGAATGGGCTTCAGGTTTCAGAAAGCCCCATTAATTATCTGCAGTATTTAGAGTATACTTTGTGCTGATGTGTACTTTTTCTAGGGAATCAATTCATAGTTTTTAGCACATTCTCAAATTGAAATATAACGCTAAAAAGTTTAAAAGAGAACTGTCCTCTTATTTAAGTCTCTTTGAAAGATAATTGACTGCTTAAAAACAATAAGAATATTGTGTGAGGTATATAACATATGTAAATATATGGCAACAAAAACACAAGACCAGGAGAGAAATGAAAGTATATAATTATGAGGTCCCTATTCAGTATAATATCACTTGAAGTTACTCTAATTAGTTAAAGATGTTTACTATAAATCCTAATGCAATAACCAAAGTAAAAAATTAAAGACCATCAAAGGAGATAAAATGCAATCATGGAAGATAGTCTGTAATCAAAAAGAAGGCAGAGAAAGAAGAAAAGGGGAGCAAACAACAGATGGGACACAGAAAGCAGATAGCAAGATAATTGACTTAAACCTGACCATATCAGTATGCAGATGAAATGAAAATAACCTACCCACCCCAATTCAGAGATAGAAGCTGTTAGATTGGGTAGAAAAGCAAGACCCAACAATACGCTGCCTACAAGAAATGTGCTTTAACTATAAAACACAAATAGATTAAAAATAAAAGTATAAGAAATATTATAATACCAAGCTAACATTTGTTTAAAAATGATAGAATAGCTATAATAGCATACAAAGTAGATTTCAGAGCAAAGAATTGTAATGAGGATAAAGAAAGTTTACTTCATAATAATAAAAAGGAAATTCATTAAGAGCACAAAACAATCCTAAACACTTATGCATCTAATACAGAGCTACACAATTCATGGGGAAAAAAACTGGGTAGAACTGCAAGATGTAGACAGATCCACAATTATGGACAGATAGTTAAATACCACACTCTCAATAACTGACAAAACAAGTAGACAGAAAGTCAGTCTGGATGTAGAAGACTTGAACAACCCCATCAACTAATTTGACCTGCTTGATATTTGTAAAACATTCCATCCAACAACAACAGAATATACATTCTTTTCAAGTGCACATGGAACATTTACCAAGATAGGCCATAATATGGATCATAGAACAAATTTTAATAAATTTAAAAGGGTTCAAGTCATATACAGTATATTCTCTGGTCATAATTATCATAGAACAGTCATTAGCAGAAAGATCTCTAAAAATCTCAAAGATATGAACTAGATATGTTATTTAGAAATAACATACTTCTAAATAACCTATTGGACAAAGAAGAAATGAAAAAAGAAAATTAGAGAGTATTTTGAACTGAACAAAAATGAAAACAGGCCAAAATTTGTGAGATACAGTAATACAGTAATTTATAGCACTACAGTGTTTGTGGCACTAAACACAAAGATTATAAAAGAAGAAAGGTCTCAAATCAATAACCTCAGCTTCCAGCTTAAGAAATAAGAGAAGAGGAAATTAAAACCAAATGAAGTAGGGGCTTCCCTGGTGGCGCAGTGGTTGGGAGTCCGCCTGCCGATGCAGGGGACACGGGTTCACGCCCCGGTCTGGGAGGATCCCACATGCCACGGAGCGGCTGGGCCCGTGAGCCATGGCCGCTGAGCCTGTGCGTCCGGAGCCTGTGCTCCACAACGGGAGAGGCCACAACAGTGAGAGGCCCGTGTACCGCAAAAAAAAAAAAAAAAAAAAAAAAAATGAAGTAAAAGAAAGGAAATAATAAATATCAGAGCAGAAAAACAATAGAGAAAATCAACACAAACAAAAACTGGCCCTCTGAGAAGATAAAATCTCTGAAATTCTATCCAAGTTGATTAGTAATAAAACAGAGAAATCACAAATTACTGATATCAGGAATGACAGAGGTGACATCACTAGAGAATCTATAGATAGTTAAGCAGTAAAAGTAAATTATTATGAATATCTTTAAGCCTTAAAAGATACAAACTAGCAAAACTCATTCAAAAAGAAATATATAACCTGAATAACCCCATATCTATTAAAGAAACTTAATTTGTAGTTAAAACCTTTACATAGAGAAAACTCCAGATCCCGATGGTTTTACTGGGGAACAAATATTTGAAGAAAAAATGTTACCAATTCTAAATAAACCCTTCCAGAAAATTGAAGAGAATAGAGCAATTCCCAATGTATTCTATGGGTTTGGCATTTCCCAGATTCTAAAATTAAAATAAAAAAGACTTCATAAGAAAAACAAAATTACGGCCACTATCCTTTGTGTTAATAGATTCACACTCCTCAGCAAATATTGCAAATCAAATTCAGCAATATATAAAAATGACAATATATCATTACCAAATGAGGTTTATCTGAGGAATGCATGGCTGCTTTAAAACTGCAAAAGCAAAAAGTCTTATCTTACATAGCCCAGAAAACAAATCTAAACCTTTTCCTTTTCTGACCTCAAGAGACCTTCATACTATGGAGTCAGGATTATTTTCCATCCTCTGCCTCAACTCTATGTTATTATGGCTCTATTGTTGTCGACATGAATATATGAGCTACAACTTACTATGGAATGATCACCTACTAGGTACACTACCAACATATTTTATTTAATACTGGAGACCTAAAAAGTGGATGACTATCATTTCACAGGGGACAAAATTCAGATCTAAGAGGTTAATTAATTTATCCACTTTTCCAGAATGTCTGTAGGGAAGTAACAGAGCAAGGATTTTTAATACTTAATGATTCATGAACCTATGACCTTTCCATTAGATCCTAGTGAATCTCTTGTAACTCCCCAAACACATGTTTTGAATATTTCTTTGCACTGTCACCTACTGTTCTTTTTTGTTTGGAAAGAATGTCTTTTCTTCTTCTTCACTTAGTGACCTTTTATTCAACCTTCAAGATATAGTATGTCTCTGGAGAAACAGGTATTCTCAGATACTACTGGTATCAGTGTCAACTGGTAAACTTGCTGCATGACAACTGGAAGAAAAATCAGAAGCCCAAATTGCATTTTTTTCTATCAGAAGGTTCATATGTATGAATTTATTCTAAGAAAAACAAATTAAACTAGTGTGTAAAGAACACATAGAGAAATGTTTACTATAACATTAATGCTTTCCAGCAACATGGAAACATATAGATATAGTAGACAAAATAAAACAAAACCACATAAATCACAGCCACGCTTAAAGAAAAGAACAGAATAAGAGAAAGGGAAATTCTTTACTGCCAAAACTGAAGAGTATACTCAAAACCATATATATGCAATTGATACCATAACCAGGCATAAGGGTATCGGACATGACACAGCCCCAGGGCACTGAGGAATGAGCTATTAACACTCACCTGAAATAGGAGAGTATCGTTAAACCAGTGCAAGGAGAGTAGTTGGGACCCCATGTCCTGCAAACACGTCACAGCGAAAGCGGCTGCATTCATATGAATGGGCCTTGAAAGCGCAGTCACAACAGCCAGAGAAAGTTGCAAAGTATCTTGCTGAATTTTAAAATGATTGAAGAAATATATGAAGGAATAGAAATTATAATAAAGTAATAAAAGTATAACAAAGGCTAAAAAGAAGGAAAGAATGGGAAAAATGATAATCAATAGAACGAAAAATAAAAAATATTGTAAGTGATATTAAAAACACAATAGATGAATTAAAGCAATTCATGATAAAATTTCTAGCAATCTAAGAATAGACAAGAGCTTCTTAACCAGATAAAGTGCATCTACAGAAATCTACAGCAAACTTAAGTTGGCCATGGACAATCTAGTGGGAAATAGCAGTTGGAAAGTTGAGTTCATGATCAAGAATCACAAATCACAAATACTTAAGACCACCTAGAGGGGTGGTATAGGGAGGGTGGGAGGGAGGGAGATGCAAGAGGGAAGAGATATGGGAACATATGTATATGTATAACTGATTCACTTTGTTATAAAGCAGAAGCTAACACACCATTGTAAAGCAATTATACTCCAATAAAGATATTAAAAAAAAAAAAAAGAATCACCAACATTATGAAGGACAGGGCAATAAAACCATCAATCTGAATTTACACTTGAAAAAACAGAATTAATATAGTAATAGGAATGGGACTTTAAAATAACTAAAGATAACCTCAAAGAGAGTACTATAATATAAAAAAGGAACAGTTAAAGGAGAGAAGCCACTTAATGTTTAAAAAAAAACAGAAGCAAATACCTTTGTATTTATATTTTATATAAAATATTTTGTATTGTAAGCAAATATTGCTTAACAAATACCAAATATTTTCCTGAACTAAAGAGCAGTAATATTTACTCTATTTTCTCTCTTTTGCTTCTCTACTGCTTTTTAAATTTTTAACCAATTTCATCTTGGCAGATTGGTAGGTGAAGAGGGGGAATCATAGAATGGTAGAAATCATAGAAATAAAGCACAAATCCAGCTGTCTCAGCTTGAGTAAGGAGAAAATTAAAACCGAGAGTGAGTAATTTGTCCAAGGTCACACAATCTCTTGTAGGGAGCAAGGGCTGAGAAGATAAAAAAAAAAAAGAAAGAAAGAAAAAAAGAGAAGAAAGGAACGGAAATTAGTAGAGAACTCAATTTATCTCATTATTCTTCTCTCTACCATTCCAGACCAAGTTTCTGTAACTATAGGGGAATCATTTTTATAATTCTTAAGTAGGCTGAGGTCCACTTGGGAGAAAGAATGTGATACCCAATTAAGAAAGGCATTCTGGGGGCTTCCCTGGTGGCACAGTGGTTGAGAGTCCACCTGCTAATGCAGGGAACACGGGTTCGTGCCCCAGTCCGGGAAGATCCCATATGCCGCGGAGCGGCTGGGCCCCTGAGCCATGGCCGCTGAGCCTGCGCGTCTGGAGCCTGTGCTCCGCAACGGGAGAGGCCACAACAGTGAGAAGCCCGCACACAGCAAAAAAAAAAAAAAAGGCATTCTGATCTTTGTTAGGTGATGACTAAAGTGGTTTGTTGGTTCTCAGCTTTAAATGCCAGTTATGTATTACATTGAGTGATAAGTTTCCTATCATTACTCAGAATTTTTCCCAGTTCTATCACATCTGTTCTTTAGGGTCTTATGGCAATACCTTTGCAGTATGTATAATGTTATACACAGAAAATCTGAGGCAGTGAAATTATCATCAGTGTTAAGCCTATCCATTAAAGACCTCCTTAATCCTCACGTTGCTTTTTCTCCTTGACAGATGATGATAAGAAATGATATGTTCAATGCCATATTCATAGTGAAAGCCTACAGCTTGCAATCAGACACCAGAGAAAATCAGTTTATATTTGAAGGCTTAGTGCTACCCCAGGGTCACGAGTGATTATGAGGTCAAAAGAAAGGGACCAAAGCTATTTTCTAACTTGTGTCCAATTCCTTTTTTATGTAAGATACAAGTGTCATTCTTTTCAAGTATTTGCACTTCATAATTTGTATGTAACCCATATCTGCATTGTAAAACCAAACAACGGTAACTTATTTTCATTTTGTCTAATAATTTATTGGGTTCTAAAATACCTATGATAACTTTTCTGACAAATTATAAAACTATTTTTCACTGCAGTTCCAAACATATTTAGAAATTCAGGTTTAATTAAGCCTGATCCATCATTAGAAGCTATTAGAGAGAACTCTCAATTTTTGAGCCTGGGAGGAAACAGTGAGCAAAGGCAGGAGTAATTATGGTAATAAAATCATTCTTGGTCCTGAGCGTCTTTACAAAACCTAGTAGTTCACATGATAGTCTTTTAAGACAGCAAACTTGGGTCTTCTGTTTATTTCCATGTAATCTTGACTAATTTAATTTACTAAATCCAGGTTCCATAATTTGTAGAGTGAAATATGGTATCTACTTTATAGTCACCTGTAAGGATTAAATAAGATAACATATGTGTTAGCTCCTGGCTCATGGAAGGAACTTAATGTTTAGATGCTACATCATCACCACCATCATCACTGTAATTGTCCTATCCTCGAGATGGTCCCTTCTATGAACAGGATTGTGGAGTTTTTAGATACCTTTGCTTTGGCAGCCATTACAAGCACTGAAGAAATGTGTGCCCCTCTCCATCTACTTGACAGCCTCATAGACTCAGCTATTATTGCATGACAGTTGCTGATGACAATGGACTTCATGACTTTCCCAGTTGCCACAGGTTGAGCCTGCCAATATCTCTCAGGTTACCATCCAGCAGCTACCAACACCACTCACATTTATTTTGGCGGCCTCCCCCAAGTCTCCACCAGGGGTACTCTTCTCACTAAGCTGCTCAGAGAAGTATTGCTCTCTTGATGTTTTAACAGTGTTACAACTCTTCCTTTAGAGTTTGTTTCCCCCCTCCTTCCATAACAGTGATAAATGAGAAACTGTCTTTGTAAGCACATTGCTCAGACTCTAGCAAAGGAGATGGACATATTAACAACAGGCTATAAAATTATGTGATAAGTTTCATTTGCTATAATTTCACTCGGTTCTCCTTTCCCTCTTGCATGATGTTTATGTTTTTGTCTTCCTAGCTCCCCGGTCACAACCATAAGTCAGACCATAGGCTTACTTGTCTAATAGTCCTTCCTGTCTCCAGATTCTCACTCCTCCTTTTCATCTAACATGTCATTGCTAGATTAATCTTTTCAATAGACTACTTTAATCATATCAACTACTTAAAAAATTTGGAGTCTACTATCTATGTTTCTTAAAAGAGCCTTGAGGAACTGGGAGAAGATCTCTTGACCTGGGGTCCAAAGACAATTAAGATGTACAATTATCCCACCCACTGAGATGACTCTGTGCCAAAGAGTTGTCCAGCTCTTCCAATCTCTGCATCTCAGGATAAACTTCCTGTCTCCTAGGCACATTCCTTGGCATTTGAGAGAGTGCATTTCTTAGCATCCTATCCTTAACTTATTTTCAAAATTTACAAAAGCATTAAGGATATGGACCTCTCCATCTGCAGAACTGTGCCCCTCAGCTATCTTCCGGAGCAGCTGGCTCATCAGGAAGGACTGCTCAGTGTCCATTTGAAACTTAGGCTGTGGGCAGACTCATCAGGTCACTGAATTACAGCCAGAATTAGAAAGGTCCTCTCTCTAGCAAGCCCCTTCCTCCACACACACAGCCCAAGACCTTCTGATTTCCATTTGTGCTGCTTATCAAGCTGTTGTCTGTTAGCTCCAAATTCACTGTTCCATACTTGGCTTTGTGATGCCAGTGCTGGAACTCTGCAAAGCACATTTCTGCATCTCACGTCCATGGTGAAGGCTATTAGGCTGTGCAGTAGGAGACACTGGAGGGATTCTGCTAGGATAAAGAGGAAGAAGAGCTCTCTCCTGCTTTGTTTGCTTTCTGCTTCCTGTTCCTCTGAGCATCATCCTAGCAATGACTCCTCATCCTGGCAGTGGCGGTTCTTTCCAGTAGAAGCAGCTGTCTCTCCTCTCTCTACTTCCTCTGCCACTAGGAATCTGGTTTCTTTTCACTTATTTATAGACTCCCCTGCCCTCTACTTCATGTCTTATTTTGCACCAGATGAATCCTTCTAAAATGCTCATCTCCTCATCTCTCTCTCATTGGCATAAAATCCTTGACTGACTTCCCATTGCTCTCAAGGTGAAGTTCCTTAGCAAACCTTTTATCACCTGCTCCTTTTGGCCGTGCTAGCCTCCTTTACTAGCTTCACTCCTGTCCAGGTGCATTTAATGTTGCAGCTTTACCAATCTGCTAGTGGTGTCCCTGAATACACCACGCTGCTTTGCATGTGGGCATCCTCCCTTTCTGCTCCTCAGTTGGAAGTTCCCATCATCTCCTGATCTGTTCTTCAAAAGCCAGTGCTGACTTGACCTTTGACCAGAGGGTTCCCCGGACTTCCTAACAGAGATAACCCCTTTCCTGTGGTCATCTCTCATTTTATCTTTCACATATCCTCTTATCATATGCATGATTCTAAATATTAATTTACTTACACATGTTTTCTCTTCTACCCCTGTGAACACCTAGAGACCAGGAACTATCCATTATTTACCACTATATGGCCAGAACCAGCACAGTGCCTAACAATTGGTGCCCCATAAATATCTGTTCATATTTACATCTATTATTAGTATCTTCTTAAGATCCATTTTTTGACATCTCTCAGTATTTGATATGTAACCTGTAGGAAGCATCTCAGTATGAATTTATGCCTCTGGTTTTAGAGAATTTTTAAAACAATTCTCATATACTTAAAAAGACTTCCTTAAAAAATATTTTCCCTGACAGGAAAATGAATTCTTCCTTTGCTCAGCTTGGAAAAAAATGTCTTGTGATCTGGCAGTCAGAGTTCTCATAATAATAGGATTAGGTCAATTTATATAACCTGGATCCCAGTCTATTCCTCCTGGTTAGATAAACTGGTAAGCAGGTCAGGAATTTATAGGCCAAGTGATAAGCACTTTTTAAATAAGTTTTAACTGTTATTTATTTACCATATCTTTTAGAGTGTAATTTTCTGTTTTTAGCTTAAGTATTTCTGGAAATTGAGAGACACTTGCCATCATCCCAGCATCATCAAATGGGAGAATATAGACGCTGTAGAAGGTAGTACCACAATTCCATCCCAATATTTTAAATCAAGTGAAGTATGGATAAAAAGAACACCAAGGACAGCATTGAATGGGGAAAGAGTTCATGACCTGTAGGAGAGGGAATCAGAGAATGTATTGTAAAGTGGAAAGGAAAAGTCCTGTTTTGGTGGAAGCTTAGGGTTCATAAATGTAAGCAAACAAAAAGAAAAGAATTGTTAGAAAGCTCTGAATTTTGCCTCATATGGCTTCTTTTTTCCTGATTCATGTCCTAGTCACAGGTATTAATAAAAAAAATTTATTTTGTAATGTTCATTAAAACCCACTTTGTAGGGTTATTTTCTCTGCTATGCAGATGAAATTGAAAGGAAATATTATGACTTTGGGGTCACTCATAGCTAATAAAAAGTCTGATCACGTGTGGTCACAAAAAGAAAGTTTCATTTCAGCAATTAAAATGTCCAGTCATCTAAAATTAGGGCTTCTCCTCAGCCCCTATTGACTCCTATAGGTGGTTACCTGAAGGGGGAAAAGGGCTTTGTGGATTCCTTCTTCATTTCCTCCATTTCTTTACAAGTCCTACATAGGTGGTCTAGCTTTAGAATGTGGAATAGTTGGCAAATATTGTCTTGGGGCTTTAGCCAAAACAGAGTCAGAAATAGTTCAACTTTAACATCCTGTTGCATATCCTTAGTAGCATAACTAAAACACAATTTTCATACAGTTTTCAACTCCATATATTGCCAGTTGAGATGGAGAATTCAAGAGCAGGCACTAGAATAACAAAGTAGGCACGTTTACACTCTTTACAGGAAATACCTAACCACACATGTCACAATCAACTGCAGTGTTTTCTACCCACCAGCTTACCCTGAATCACTGAGAAAGAAGACAGACCTCTATAGGATGTGAGGTCTTGGACTAAAGAGGCATTTTTATTTATGATATTTCTTAACAGGCATGTGTTTTACTAATTAAAGCACACAAACTTTGTATTCTGTACCATAAAGCCTGTGTTTATTTTAGCATAAAATTATTAGTTTTTTTCTAACATTTTCTTAAAATTGTTTCTCCAGGGATATACACCACATTTAACCTCTAATTCCAGTTAAATCCTGGCAAAATGTCATATTCTTCAGTTTGATAATTGTAAAACTGTAGAAATGATGGTATTTATGTAATTCTAAAGGATGCTTTTGGACATGGTTTTTCTTGTGTTTTCCCTTATTAATATTAATAACCATTCAAGCTGTGCTTAGCAGAGGACTTTAAATTCCTATTACGAGGGGAGCAAACATTTATTTGCAGAAAACATACTGCCCAAATAAATACCCAGATCCCTTTACAAACAATGTTTTTTTTTCCCCTTAACCTGTCCTCTTAAAATATCACCTTCCAGTCTCTGATTAGTCTCCAGTTTCAGGAAGCACTCAGCTTAAAATAGAAAATCAGAAATATCTTTGGAAGGGGAAAGGAAAGTTTAGAAATATAACTGTTTTACTCCTTCAAAAGAAAATTGGTCCTTCAAGAGAACCAAGCTAAAAGTAGTCCTGAGTTGAGAGGACACTTACAAATTTATTTCATGCCAGTTGTTCTGCTACACCTGTTGTGGATTCATTTACCCATTAGAGTTTATCTAAAGTTTTTCTACCTATAACTCCAACTATAAGGGGAACAGGGCCCTCCTTGCACGACTCGGTAAGCTCAAGCTGATACTCTGGTGAGACACATATTCAAAGATAAGTGGAAATTATTCAGCTCTATTTCAGTTCAAAAAGCTAACTCCTGCCATTGCAAGATAAACATCCCTGAAGAGTTATTGGTGAAATTAATATCATACTAGGAAGTCAATGGCTATAGGACTTGTCTGCAGAAGTAGCCAGACTCAGAGAGGAAGAACAAGAGAATAAGTGAGTTAGCTGTTTCTGCGTTTAAAAAACAAAAAGCCTCAAAATCCAGATTACACCTGGAAGTAAGCACATTAGTAGTTTACCATAATGAAACATAAAGTCTAGGACAGTATTTTCAAAGTGTGAATCCCAAGGCTTTCTGCATCAGAATCACAGGTGGTGATGGGCCTGCCTGGCTTGTTAAAAAGGCAGATTCTCAGGTGTTACCTTAGACCTACTGAACAAAAATTTAGGAGTTGAAAACTGCCCCCTTATTGATGCTGAAGCGTGAGAACTATTGAACTGGGATCTAACAGCTCAATAAAGTAAGGAGGGGGAAATTATGGATCTGAGCCTACAGTAACTGTTAACAATAGTGCAAAAGATATAGATTCACAATTCTGAAAACCAAACACCTTTTTTTTTGGTAATTTATTTAGAGACCATTCCCACCCTGATCTAGATGTATTTATTGGCAATAAAGTGACCTATAATTATGTGATATCATGTATAGCCTCTATTTATCCTACTTTGTGTGTGTGTGTGTTTGGATTTTACTGCATAATACTCCAAATGGGGTCAGTATATAATATAAGGTAGATGCACCATATTCTGAATTCAGAAAACCCTTTGGCTCAAAGGGTTTCAGGTAAAAGAATGAGTACCTGCAGATGTTTAAAGACTTCTCAGTTGCAAGAAAATAGTGCATCTAAATGAGCTTGACCTACAACAAATATTGGAGGGAATATTTGTGAAAGGTATTTAAAAGGGGAGAGGGAGAAGAAGAGGTGGGGAGAGCCTTTTGGCCTGAGCGCGGTTTTGACACCTGTGAAAGGAGAGCAGGAGGTAAGAAGGATGGGCAGGGTATGTTCCAAACTAAAGAACATCTCTGAGAAATGTCAGCCAAGCCAATGTGGACTCCCTGAACAGAATTTCCCATGAGAAGGTCCTGCATCAGGCAAAGATGGCCTGGCTCTGGCACCCCCGGCCATGCTTAGTCATTGGCTGGGAGTAGCCTGGGGGGGCTAGTATGGCATCAACATGAATGGCTTGGAGGATCCGAAGGTACAGCAGCTTGTCTTCTAGCAGGTTTTCTTTAAGAAAATCTGGGGGGTGCCCCTTCATGGTCACCAAAGTCCATGACTTACCACATGGGGCAGACCAGCCCAGCAGCCAGGAGCTTCCCTTTGGATTGGGATATTACAATGAAACATCTTCTTTGTTCTGTAAACTCCTGTTTTATTGGGTCTCTTTGTTATATTAGCCTAATGGTATTCTAGTCAATACATTACACAATTGTAATTGTCTTTCTTCATGTATATTTGTCAAACTAAATGTCATCATTTAGGAGCAGGAAAATATGATCACTGTAAGTGAAAAAAGAAAAAAGACCACACTTTTGAACTATCATAGTCATTGAGCCCTGAGGGGAAAAAGCTATCAAAGGAATTACTGGGCTCTAGATCTTCTGGAGAAACCTTAAAACATTTGCCTACTGCTCTAATTCACATTCTGCCCAGTCCATGTTAATGGAAGAGACTGAGGTCAAAAACATCCTGGTTGATAAGGACCAAGGCCAGATGGATGCCACCAGGGTCTCTGCCTTTCTGTGTATCTCCTAAGGGGATCCTGAGCTGAAATAACCTATCTGGCTGTTATAAGCCAAGGTTAGTAAGGAAAAATAAATCTTATAAAGTTTGTTACCAAGACTACTAATTTGAACACTTTGTATTGCCTCAGAACCCCATTTGTTCTTTTTCTTTACAGGCAGATAATGTAGAGTTTTCCAGATAAGTCTTATGAGGTACTAATGAAGGCCATTGCTTGACAAGAATAGAGGGATAAATTGAGACATGGTGCTGACCTCTGTTACTAAGGCACATAGAAAATATGTTTTAGTCGAGTCCTTTCACAAAATAAACATTTATAGGCCAATCCTTCCTCTCCCTCTCTCCCTCATTTTCTAAACTGTCTTGTTAGTGGTGTTTAGATACAACTCTGTTTTCTCGTTTCTTTGCTCTTTCAAAATAGTGGTCACCTTGAATATCAAATATAAAAATATCACTTAAGAACATAAGTGTTTGTAATTGTTCTGGATTTTGCAGGGGCTCTGTGGGTTTCAGGTAAGAAAATATGGGAAAAAATATGTTCACTAGTCAGTGCCCTTGCCTCAGACTTCAATTTTAGTTGTTCTCAGAGATTTTAGCGTCATGCTCATTATTTATTTATATCTTCCCTCTTTTTTTCCCACTTTGCAGATAATTGCTACTTAATTGATGCTGCTTCTATGCAACCCTAGTCACAAGACACACTGCTAAATAGAGGAATCATTAATCTGAGTATGTGCTGTAGATATCCTTGAAAGGGTGCCTGGAATAAGCAAAGTCATTAGCAGTTTATTTGTAACAGTGCACTTAGGAAAAGCTCTGTGGAGAACACATCAACAGTCAGTATGTAACTGAGCAATTAACACAGGACCTCTGTTCTTTGGGGTGTTAGCATGGGAGTAAACAGAAGCAGATGTGAAGTGTTTGTGCTGTTAGCATGCACGGTCTGTTCTGACATATGCAAATACCACTCACGCTTACAAAACCTGCAGCCCCTGTTGTACCATGACCTTACTGATGAAGCCCTATGACAGAAGTGCTTCATTTGCACTGGGTGCTATTAATTATTAACAGGCCAATACCACCTCCTCTTGTTATTAGAGCTTTGCAGAAAGCCAGGTGAGAAAGCATCACAAACAAGTTGATAACACTCTGGTTCCCAGCTTGCCTTGACTACTGCTCTCTTGCCAGAAGACTCGCTGAAAATAGAGAACAGGTAAGGCCAGAGAGCAGAAAGGATTTCAAAAGACTGACAGATGGGATCACCTGTGTAATCCAAACATGAGTTTGAATAGTTTTCTCCATGGGATGTAGGTAAACCCTGTGATGATCCAGTGGTTTCTACATGAAGCCTAGAGAATTCTGGTCTTGGATGGATTTGTACATAAGAACTTAATTTACCATTTTCCTTTCTTTGACAAGGAGCTCGAAAATTATTGCTCACTAGAACAATTAAAATTAGAAGCAAATGGCATGCCTTTCTGTCCTTGTATCTTTAAAGGACATGTCATAGGCCTCACTTATCATATTACTTGAATTCTGGAACAGAAAGCAAGTTTTATGGTGTAAAATGTAATACCTTCCATCTCACTGTCAGTAAGCGCTGAGATTTCTCATCATTAAAGAAATGTTAAGTATTTCTAAAGTCATATATGCATCTCAGAAATGGTTGCACTTCATTAAAAGGAAAGCAGCAAAAAAAGATTATTCTAGATCCTTTTTACTCTGTAAATGGGCAGCCTACTCGTGGGTAGTCTGACAAAAGATAAGTGGTTGATATTAACCTATTAGGATTTGTTTATAATTCTCTAAATTACAATACAATATACTTTTAGGATGATGAAGGGAAACTTTCCCTCAATTCTTTATTTTATAAAGAATTTTTTTGTGATCATGCATTGCTGGATATGCGCATATATTTTGGACTTCTCATGTTTTTCTATGACTGAGCTAGACCCAGTTTAAGTACATCCCATTGGAATGAATTAATTTGAACCATTAGTATATTCTGCTATAGATGTCCTAACATTTACTCTGATCTTATACCAAAACCCTGGTATTCCATCGTCCCTTTATATAAACATCTTATATAGAATCTGACTGAAGGTATTAAGGTAAGGGCTGAAACAACGTATCTTAGAGTTATTGAATTGAAATCTTATTTCCTCTGTAAAAACTTAATCAAATAAATGAAATATGAGGCAGAGTCCTCCCTCCTCAACTTCATTCTATAATGCAATTCTCAGATTTGAGGGGAAATAGAAAATACTAAATCTTGTGCAGAGTGTAAATCTTCATTTGCTCATAAACTTAACATATTGTCTCCATCTTTATTTGAGCACTGGCTATACTTTTCTAGGTTTTAAAATAGCTGTCCAGAATAAAGTAGGTTTTTCCCTAGTCATATTCTAAACATAGTGAGTATAATATTTAATAAAATAAAATCTATTTCATTTATTAAAACAGTATTTAAATTTTAGGAATATAATCTATCATGAAGTATAATCTACCCATGAAAAGGGTAAAAGAAGGGATGAAAAGAGGAAGTAAGAAAACTAGAAAAGTGAATAAGGAATTATGCTGTGCAACATAACTTTGCCTTGAATGCCTTGATTTTTGAACTGGCATATGTCCCAATATAACAGGAACTCTCAAAGGAAAGGTTTACTATCTAAGTACTATGTTAGCCGTGGTGAAATGAGTCAGAGCTAAACATTCTGAATCTTCGAATCTGGCACCTGGTTCCTGGGCTGTGGTGGAGTGTGTAGAGAGGAAAGTAAGAGAGTATCTCCGTGGGTCTTCCATGTTTCTGCATATCTTGGGAGAAGAGTGCTTTGCCCCAGATTATCTTTTTAAGGATATTTGTATAGAAAGCAGCCTTAGAAGATAGAGATGGTATCTCCCTCCAGAGGAAGAGGCAGATTTGCTTACTGTCTGGGGTAATAAAGATAATGTCTCCCTCCAGGGCATAGGCAGGTATGCTTCCTGCCCACTATAAAAGATTTGGGTTCCCAAGTTCTGAGTTCATCTCCTGGAGTGCAACCTACTGCACCTGCAGGTATCATTTGGACCTCTTTGTGAAAACTTGGGCTCGGAGACTCTGCATAATGTATGCTGACTTTCATGCTGGTTTCTGTGCCATGAGTAATGAAGTTCTTTGACTCTGACAAAGGAGCCTCACATCTACTGCAAGCATCCATAGACCCCCTGTAAAGTAAAGCTCAGATCCTTCACAGTTCTTGACAGTTTGGTGGTGAATATGATACTGACAAAGACATGCTTTCTGGAAGAGTAAAAATTAGTGCCACAGGGCAATTAATGGTATCTGAGGGAGGTCCATAGGACTCAGTAGTAAACATATTGACCAAATTGTATGGCCAGCCTGTCAGTAAATGGTGTTCTGTTTTATTACTTATGAATGAGGAAACGTTAGGAGGGTGGTTGTAGGCCAAGTATCAGGAAGTTGGTTCAGAGATAGATGCATGAATGGTGCCCTGGTTGCTGCTAATTTTTCTCCTAAGGTGGAGGGTGGGGATTCCTTGACAATCTGGTAGTCAGTCTCAGGTCTGCCCCATCGTCACCCAGACAACTAACATTAAGGGTCATCCTGAGTAGGCAGATGTTTCCAATCCATTTCAGACAATAACTAAAGAATGTACACTACACTGGCTGAAAGAAGGAAAATTAATGAATAGTATGGACAGGACGCAGACAAAGTTTAGAACGTTGGCTGGTTTACTTGAGACGTGAGGAAATGAGAGGCAGGGGACTTAATTGCTTGTTAAGGAGGAATGCAACAGCTGGGCAGGCTCATAGCTCAGCCCCACCCACAGTCTAGTATGACTAACTTAGATCCATTAGAGTTGACAGCAAAGGGTCACAAAGGTCTTTTTGTTGTCGTTTTCTGTTTGTTTGTTGCAGTGGTTCATGGCTGTTAATAAGGGAGATATGGCCCTTTTACAGAGATTTCCCTGAGACAGACAAGCTCCCTTGAGAAACCCCAGATGAGGCATTGACTAAACTTTGGACTGTTATTGCCCTGATTGACTTGACAATACCAGTGGAGTGATGGAGTTCACCCCACTGGAGAATTAGAAACCCACTCAAAGACATGTAGATAAATTGTTGCAGTCAGCCTTGACACCATAGAAAACTCCCCTAGCCTTTATGTTGAAATTGAGTAAGCACTTAAGATATACTGTTTTGATAATGGGATAGCAAATGGTGTAGGTTAAGGTAGATTCCTTTTAAAAAGAAGACTTCTATGTGAGTTAAGCCCAAGTCAAGCAAGGAATACAAACCTCAGGGTCACAGTCTCAAAGCAATTTGTCTATGGCTGCTCAAAGGCTATTTGTCCATGGCTGAATCAAAGGGCCCCCAAATCTGTAATATTGGTGCCAGTGATGCTGACTTTGCTGCCCCATATAGGCCTTTGGTGGGCCAATAACATTGGAAGTTTGTTTGGTTGAGCCATGAACAGCCACCATGTTGCTGGAGACCTAAGGTAAATGTGCTTTAATAGCCTAGTTCCACTCTCACCCTGCACATTCCCTGTTCCCTCTCTCCTTCTCTAGCCTTACACAACTGCTTTAAAAAGAAAGATAATTAGGGGGAACTTCCTTGTCCCGAAGGGGAACTGAAGTCCATACATACCCATCCTAGTAATCTGGGGAACTTTGGAGAGGGTAAGGACTCAAATTTTTATAGCTCTGTTTGGTATAGGGAGAAAGTTACTATCCTATACAGTCCCATGGCGGGAAGGGACACTCAAATTCAACTGATAGGCTTTGGGCAAGGTTTGCAGTGGGGAAAAGAAGTTAACAGTGATCTTGTATGGGTGTGACACTTTGAGTTAATTTAATGTAGTATTGTCGTGACCTCCCTTGCTGAATGTATAATTGACACTGGTGTTTCACATGATGGTACTGAGAATGTTCATAAAGTCTAGGGGAACTTTTCTGATCAAAAAGATCTACATCTGGGGCTTCCTTGGTGGTGCAGTGGTTGAGAATCTGCCTGCCAATGCAGGGGACACGGGTTCGAGCCCTGGTCTGGGAAGATCCCACATGCCGTGGAGCAACTGGGCCTGTGAGCCACAATTACTGAGCCTGTGCATCTGGAGCCTGTGCTCCACAACAAGAGAGGCCGCGATAGTGAGAGGCCTGCGCACTGTGATGAAGAGTGGCCCCCACTTGCCACAACTAGAGAAAGCCCTCACACAGAAATGAAGACCCAAGAGAGCCATAAATAAATTAATTAATTAAAAAAGAAAAAAAAAAGATCTACATCTGGAGAAGTGCTAGGGGGACACATAAAATACTTCTTAACCCATCTCTCTGTCATCCCTGCAGCCTAAAGCAAAGCTTCTGGCTGAATGGAACCCTGAATTCACAGAATTTCCCCTAAATATCTAGGCCTGGTTCTTTGAGCAATTCAGCGGAGCAGAAACCTGGTGGTGTCCACTGGGGTATTGTGGCTCTTCAACCTCAGTGCCAGCTGTACAGAATCAAAGATATCTGTGGTTTTTCCTTTTAGTGTGGCAGTTCTTATAGCTCTAGCTATTATAGCCCTTGCTGAACATAGTTATAGTTTTAATGAATCTTGGGCTATTGCCAAGTAGGCTAGATGTTTAGTCTGCCACTTGGGAAACTATAATCCAGCAGATTATAAGCATCTTCCTGGCAGATTGGCTACATCTAGCCTTTGGTACCTTTTCAGGGTTTTTAGTGGTGCCTCACCATCACTGACACCTTTTCAGATTATGATGTTGCTGTTCTAGTCCAATCAGCCAACTGGCCACTAACAGGTATCAGGGTTTCAGCTTTCCAGTCCATTTGCAGTTTGAAAATCATGCAACAGCCAGTGAACAAGAGGATAATACTCAAGGTTTTGATGGTCTTCCATGTACTCTGCCATTCACAATCATCTGGTATTGCTGAGTGTTGGAACAGTCTCATAAAACATTGACTTCAGAAGCTTTCTGACTCTCCCTTACCTTGTCCTGGTCCACACTGTTCAGAAAGACAGTTTGGTCACTGAATATGACTTTCTACAAAAGTGGATCATCTTCGCTGGCCACTTCCTGTATAATGATCATAATGATCAGGGCAAAATGAGGGGAGTATGTAGAAATATTTTGATAATTCTGGAGTATGAGTCATTACTGGGCATGATGAATTTTTCTTCTCTCTAAAAGCAACCCCAGGCAAGAGATGGTAAGACACTGTAATAGAACCTAACAGTGGGGGTGGCAATGATGGGATGACTTTGAGAGACGTATCAGAAGGAACATTAACAGGATATGATATATCTTTGGATGCCACTATGTCAGGCAGGGATGAAAGGAAATTGTGAAAGAGAAGAAGATGTTAAAGATGATACCCAGGTCAATTGTGATATCTTATTTAAGAGGTGGAATCTGGGAGAGGGAATGGGCCTGAATTAGGTTCCTACTGAATAATGACCTTCTTTAAGAACATGTTGAACAAACATGTGGATATGTCCTATAGTTTTAAAGCTGATGAGTGAGTTCTGGGCTGGAAGTGTAGATTTGGGAGCTGTTGATACAAAGAAAAGATTTTAAATTATGGTACAGAATGAGATTTCTCAGAGAGAGTATATGAAATATGACAAAAATTCTGAAGATGGAAATGTACAAAGCAACATTTTTTGTGGTCAGCAAAAGAAGTTTAGACAGTGAAAGTAGGGATGTTGTATTTAGAAAGAACTCTTTTAGAAAGTGACTCTTAAAATGAATGACTCTTCTTATTCCAAAGAAGAGGGAAGATAATCCTTGGAGAAGTACAACTCTTATCGACACACATAACTTTATTATATTAAATCATTGTTTCCATGGACATTTTGAAAAACTCAGTGATATTTAGATATTTAGGGTGAAAAAAATGTAGTGAGGAGTATAGATTATATATTTTTTTTAATTGTTAAAGTACAACACATTTCTTTTGTAATGAAAATACTAAAAATAAAACTCTATAATCTTTCTGGCAAGAAGAAATGTTCAGAAGACAGTGATTCTCAAGATAAGTGACTGAAGGAAGATGTGATATATTTATCTTCCTAAAAAATGATGGCATAGCTTTTTAAATGTCTTGATACCTGTCTGACAGGAGGGGAAATCCATTGACCATGCTCATCCAACCATGGATGAATGCTTTTTCCTCAGCCACTCTGGTTCTCTGGGCCAGATGGGAAGAGAGAGCTAAGAATGCAGATGTGTAGAACTCATCCCTAGCTCAGGCATGTCAGAATCTATTTTAATTCCTCTTTAAAAATAACAGTTCTTTTTAAAAATAAATCATAAAGGCCAGTAATAAAGAATATTCTAGAGAAGTGCCAAATATGATGGTGGTTACATTTGCCAATTCTTTGCCCTGCTAAAAAACTGAAAAAGAGTATTATGTTTGATATAGGATTTGAAAGACTGCTTCTTTATTTCAAGCATTTGGAAATATTATGGAAAGGAGTTCTTGAAAATACAATAAAAGACAACAAAACATATCAAAGAATTAATTGTAAAATATTGACCCCCTCACACTCTGCTTTTCCATCCTTAGCCCCCTTCCATCACCCCTAGCATCTTATCGAATTGAAAATCAGAACAAAGGGATGAGAAGAGACAAACAACACAGGACCTGACACGTGTGTGAAGAATGACAGGTAAAGTGGTCTTCTGTGTTATTTGGAGGAAGGTTCATTACAGAATGGTAATTAAAATTATCCCTCACACTGGTAAGTTAGAAGCGGGGCATACTACTTCTTCGAAATATTTCATAGACGGCTAAGCCTTATCCCTCCTGTGCTCTCCTGACAATTTGTGCCATATTCCCAAATTCCCTCTTCATCAAGAGAAGCGCAAGTCATTTTCCAGACCTAATTCTTTGTGCTTGGTATTGCCTTAAAAGGGATGTGCTGTGAGACTATACATTTTAAGGACACGGGAGGCTCACTGTGTAATCTATGCACCACATGAAGGATTTATAAAATAAAAGACTATTTATAGATTATGATCTAAACTCTCATCACGTTCTTTTCCTTCGTAGAGAATCCCACTTGGATTTCTCTCTTTTCTCCCTTCCTTGCTAATTGAATCTTCCTTTTTTAATGTTTCTTTTCTTTGTCTTTTCTTTGCTTTCTTTGAAGAGAAAGTTAGGTTTTTATTCTCATTTTATCCCTTTTCATCTTGTTTTCTACTGTATAGATGATCTGTTGTTTTGTACCTCACCGCTAAGTTGGGAAATTCTCCACATTATTTATTTAATGAACTAACTACAATTCTTCTGACTTTAATTTGGTCAATTACAACTTATTATGTTTGGTTACCTCGAGTTCCTAGACTGACATAAATTGTGTCACTTCTAGCAGCTACAAATGCCATTGAAAATAAAAATTTGGTGTCGTTCCAATCAGTCAGCTCTCCCTTCTCCTTTTTAATTATTTATTTTATTTTTAAGTCTCAAACTTCTGTCATTATGAAGAGGGTTGTTCATTATTCCAAAAACTGCTAAGAACAGGATTGCTACCCAAGCAGAAGAGAATCTGTTTTAAGTGGTAAGGCATTTGGGTTGATTGTGGAAGAAAAAGGTGCCTCACACTTTCCCTTCACTGGTAGAAATGCTTTATTTTAGACTTCTCAGACCTGGTCCTTATTCACATTATTCTCAAAATAGAATGTAGTGACATTTATAAAAGGACAGATGAATTCTTTGTGTTTTTTCTAAATGCTTTAAAATTTAAACACTTCATGAAAAAAGATTAAAAGAGTATATCTATTAACACTAATATACTCAAATTAGTGGATTCAGGTCTGTAGAATGTTAAAACAATAAGATTAAGTGTTAAAAGGGTCATTGTAAATATTTATTTAGCCCCACCTACCTATATCACTATAATTGGTAATTCTCTGAGATACAAAGAAAGCAGAATTCAATTTGATTCAAATATTTATTAAATTACTATTATGGCCAAGACACTGTGCTAAGTACTGTATGGAATACAAATATAGGAAATGTTGTCTAGTAAAGGCTTGAGTTCAGTACTGTTTATTTTAGACAAGATTTATTGAACAGCTAGGTACTGTGCTAAGGATTAAAAAATACAACACATCTGTAGGTAAAGGAACTTGCAGTCTGGTAAGCTGGAGTTGATAAATCCTTAAAATCATATACAAAATTGTTTGCATAGATGGGGTGTGTGTGTGTGTGTGTGTGTGTGTGTGTGTACATTTATGGTTTTTCTGAGAAGAGGGGCACTATCTGCTGGATTCTCAAAAAGTTCAGTGACCCCTCAAATGTTAAAATTCATGTATGCAATACAGGGTAGACTCTCAGAGCTATAAGAGTGATCAAACAAAGGACTCTTTCTGACTTGGTCCTTCAATTACCAGCTGCCTACATGGTGCTTGGGACTAAGCTATGTGCTGAGATGACCATTTAACAAAGTATTTTGCAAAGCAAGGGAAGACAAACCTCCAAATCAGAAGGAAATTTTAAAAGCGAGTGCTAAACGCCGTTATTAAATATTACAAGAGAGAAACGAATAGTCACTAAACTTTGGAATAGTGGGAACAGGCTTCTGGATCCCTGAAGGAGTACAGCTCTGAGTGGAGCCTTGAAGGTCATGTAGGGCTTGAGTAATTGGAAGCAAAAGACAATGCATGCTTCGAATGGGCTACAGACAGAGTGAGCAGGAAATGGACAGGGATGTTTTCCCTGATGCTTCGGGATACATCCTGAACTGATGGAGTTCTGGACCCAAACTCTTTGGAGTCCAATTATCCTTCAACCCAGCTCTAAAAGTTGTTGCACCTGTTACACCACTGTTAGTTGGGCCAGAAAGCAGAGATTTTGTGTGCACATATTTATGTACATAAGCACACACATACACACAGACATTAACATCACATACATACGTATGTGCAAATATATATATGTTATTATCTTTCACACAGCTCTTTTGATCACAGTTAATAATTAATGTATTTTTGAAGAGTCTACCTTTTGCTAAGCCTTGTGTAAGAGCTAAAGATGAAAAATATTTCCCATCGTCAAGGAGCAAATGTCCATCAAGTGAAGAAGGAAAGGTAAAGTATTGCAAAGAGAACAGCATAAATAAAGGCCGGGAAGTAGGTAACCTTGTGCCCCTTCTTGACAATGGCAAGTATTTCATTTGAACCGTTGTTGAAAGAGGAGTCCATTAGGGAATGAATTTGATGAAGAAAGACCTCATGGAAAACAATGTATATCATGTTCAGAAGCTTAGGATTTCGATAACAGAGAAGCTTTAAAAGGTTTTCACTGGAAGGACAATGTAATTAGATTTAGACTTTAGACAGTCTGGCAGCAATGTAGACAGTAAGACTAAAGATCTGGACAAATTTGCACAGTATTATAAAAGAATAAGTGATAGGACACACCACATAGTCAATGAAATATTAAACAGAATCAGTAAGATTTGGTTCCATATTAGATGTGGGAAATGAAGGAAATGAGAAATCTAGGATAACTACCAGGTTTAAGGTTTGGGTGACAAAGTAGATGGTGGTTCCACTCAGCAAGGCAGGGAACACAAAAGAGGAGAAAGTATAAACCAGATTAGATAACAGAGAAGGACAGGATGACCTGCCCTAGGAACAGGTTGAGTTTGAGGAAGTCTGAGGAAGTGAAGACGTAGTTGTCTGCTTTATAAAACAAAGCTTGAAAAGGGACTTCTAGATCAGGGCTCAGCAAACGAGGGCCTGCCCATCACCTGTTTGTGTACCTCCTGTGATGTAAAAATAGTTTTGCCTAATTTAAATGGTTGAAAAAAAATGAAGAAGTGTGACATGTACACACTGCTATATTTAAAATAGATAACCAACAAGGACCTACTGTAAAAAAATTAATTAATTAATTTAGAAAAGAAGAAGAATATGTTACATTAGTTTTATAGGACTGTCACAACAAAGTACCACAGACTGGATAGCTTAAACAACAGAAATTTATTTTCTCACGGTTCTGGAAGCTGGAAGTCTGAGTTGTCCACATGGTATTGTCAGGGTTGGTTTCTTCCGAGGCCTCTCTCCTGAATTTGTAGGTGGCTGTCTTCTCCTTGTGTTGTCACATGGTCTTCCTTCTATATCATTCTGTCTAAATTTCCTCTTCTTATAAGGGCACAAGTCATAATGGATTAGGGCCCACCATAATGACCTCATTTTAATTACCTCTTTAAAGATTCTATTTACAAATACAGTTACCTTCTGAGGTATTAGGAGTTAGGACTACATCCACATTGCATGAAATTCAAATTCCAGTGTTTTATTGGAACATGGCTGTGCTCCTTCATTTACGTTGCCTATGGCTGCTTTTGTGCTACAACAGTGGGGTTGAGTAGTTGTGACAGAGACCGTATGGCCTGCAAAGCCTAAATTATATACTATCTGGGCCTTTACAGAAAAAGTTTGCATCCTCTACTCTAGATAAAAGATGTGTTGGCAGTTACCAGTTTAGGGCTGGTAATATGAGCGATGAGATTACTAAGGAAGAGTGAGTTGTGTGAAAGGAAAGAGGGCGAAGCATGCACCCTTAAGGCACAAACAGGTCAAAGAAGAAAGAAGAAAAGAAGCTACCAAGGTAACAGGGACAGAATGAGCAGAGCTGTCAGAGGAAAAGAGTAGTTGAACTGTGTACACTGTCTTTCTCATGAGAGGGAGCAATGAACAGTGACAAGAAAACAGAAGGGTTCTAGTGTCACGGAAGCCAGCATTTCACATAGACGGAGCTGGTGAATTAAAGCAAACACTATAAAAAGGAGAGGATAATAAGCATTAAAAATGGCTTTTAGATTTATTAATGGTCTATTTGCTTTGGAAATGTCATGTAATATATAATTTAATATATATATTAAATACTTAATTTATTGTATATTTAATTATACATAAATTTAATTAATATATATTTAATTTTATAAATGTTTAATATATAAATATTTAATATTTCTGAAAGGCAGTTTTGCCTTCATAGGGCTTGCAGAATATTCCCAAGAAAATAATCAGGTTTCTGTACTGTAACTATATTCTGAAGACACTTCTTGTGAAATTATCTCTAGAATAATACTTTAACCAGTGAGTAAAGTGAGATAAAAAGAACAATTTCAAATATATTCTAAAACCAATTACTGTGTACACATTTTAAAAAGTGAAATTTTCAAATTTTTCTGCATATATGTCAAACTTACCAGAAAAAATACCAAATTTCCATTTCACTTTATGCTGAGAAAATTATTATACTTTGAAATTTACTCCTTTAATGTTACTATCAAATCTGTAACTATTCCTCCTTAAAGCAAGCCACTTTCATATAAAGAATGGATATTACTAACCTTCCATATTTTGTACTATTTTATATTTGGTGCCTTGAAAGAAGTTATTCAAAAAGAATAGCACTGAGAACTTTATCAAAGTTCAAAACAGGTATTTGAATAGAAAAGTGAGCCATAATCATGAACCAGTGGTTTCAAAATTATGATTAGATCAAAACAGAGGCACTGTTTCTATGAGTTGTTAAGACCAGTGCAGAGGACCTATGTATGCTTATAAGCATTACTTGCTATCAACAAGAAATTAGCTCAAACATATAGATTCAGAGTGCAAGAGCCAAAGCATATTGCAAAAGTACTAAAGAAGGAACTGTCACTAAAATTCAATGCATTAAAGACAAATACATAATGAACACACAGAATAACTATTGTATTTTGAGTGTAATTTTATTACTATTAAATTCTCTTATGCTTCTTATATTTACTCTTGAATCTCGTTTTTCTCTATTAATATTATAATCATCTTTAAATCTGCAGTTTTCTTGAAAGATTTTTGACCCTTTCTACATTTTTTGGAACATTATTTATGTTTCTACCCAAAGTTATTTATTTTCTAATATTTTGCTTCTTAGGAAAGAAAAAATATTTAAAGGAAAAGGTGAAAATTATTCTTGAGAACACATCCATCTGAAGTAAGTACTTTGATGTACATTCAATATTTGTATTGGGCTGAGTTTTCTATTACTTTATCATTTCAGAAGCAATGGAACAAATTGGTCTGCACATGAGAAAAGTATTTTCATTTGAAAGACCCAATGCTCTATTTAGAAATGGTTCCTGCATAACAAAGTACTGGAAATAGATTTTTTTAACATCTTTATTGGATTATAATTGCTGTACAATGTGTATTAGTTTCTGATTTATAACAAAGTGAATCAGCTATACATATACATACAACCCCATATCTCCTCCCTCTTGCGTCTCCCTCCCACCCTCCTTATCCCACCCCTCTAGGTGGTCACAAAAGCACCGAGTTGATCTCCCTGTGCTATGCGGCTGCTTCCCACTAGCTATCTGTTTTACATTTGGTAGTATATATTAGTCCATGCCACTCTCTCACTTCGTCCCAGTTACTTAATGTCTTAACACTACCTCTACCTTGAAGAAAGCTTTTGTGTCAGTTCTTTAAAATGTGTTCTCAAAGAAGACTATTTCCTAGAAAATGCGATCATATCTTTTTTCCCAGTTTTGTTAAATGGATGCTACATTGATACAACTTTTAGTTGCATTTCACTTTAAGGAAAAAAGAAATGCTCTGGCTGTAGAGGGACCAGAAAAAAAAGAAGAATGTGTGGTGAAAATATTCTTAATACTGTCTCCCATTCACTTAATTATTTAGATGTTTTGATGAACAAAATCCTATGCTTTGTTGTTGTTAGAATGTGAGATGAGTGTTAAATCCAGCATATACCAAATTCTCCAAAAGGGTAGCAATCATTTTATAACGATGTAGTGACTCTTTGTATGACCAAAATTTACATGCTAGGTGCTCAGCTCATAAAGTGCTTATGGGGAAGTCAAGGCTGAACTCAAACTTCACTGTGGGACCTGCTAGTAACTATCATTTTTTATTCCTAACATATTAGGCAGAGGAGGGAGTTGAAGCCTAACTTTTGTTCAGTCAAAGTGCAGATAGCAGAACGGCTGCATAGTCTTCAGCCTACTTTTGAGTTAATCAAGAGTTAAGTCCAGAAACAATGGAGAATGAGTAAGTAGTCTTACTTTTTAGCAAGCATCTTTACCATTTGCCAAAGTTTTTCAGAAATAAAATTGATCAATTTCTACATGTATCACTCAATCATGAACAATCTAGAATCTGACCAAATTTTGTGAGTTACATATTTTTGGTTATTTGTTTGCATGCCTGTTCTCTAACTATACCCCTTCCCTCAACACTCTACGCATACATGCAACACTTAGACTGCCAGGTAGCCAAGCAGAAAAAATATCCCCAGTCTCAGAAGTTTGTTTCCTAAGTTAGACAATATTTTCAACTTTCCTAAAGATGTTTCTTTCATCACTTTTTGGTGAAAATACCATATGTCCCCATGGCTTGCATAATAGAAAATGTAATCATATACATCTGAGCAAGGTGAAGAATGCCAAGGCAGACCCAGAAGCCAAATTTTGTTATCTTAATCTTCCACACTTAGTTCCAGAAAAAATATTAAAGCTCAACATAATAGGGTATAAAAGCACTAAAATGTTTCTATTTCATAGAATGTGGAATTTTAGTTTTAAAACCCTTTACAATTTTTTTAAAAGCTACCAATTAAGCTGCTAAAGTTTGGAGGGTTTTTCCTTCACTATAAAAACCCCCATAATTCAATTTTCATTTGAACAGTCAAGAAATATATACAAAGGATCTGCGTAAATTGTAAGCCTTGCTATTTTTTCTTTTTTCCATTTACAACCTCCACCTTTCTCGTCTTCCCCAACCCTATCCTTTAACCTATTCTCTAAGTCACTTTTTGCTGCTGATAATCTTTTCAATTTTGTTATAATTATATATTAACTGGGTCTCCTAAAGTCTGAATGCGTTGTCGCAAAATACTGAATGTAAAGGACTTGATAGGCTGTGAAAAAAGCTATTTCTCTTCCTAAGTAAACTCTGGTTATCATCTTCATCTATTGAAATCAAGTTTCTGTCTATATTGGTTATTGGGTCACAGGAGAATGGCTGGGTGGATTTGGATGGTGTGTTTGGTATGGTATGTACAAGATTCATTTTGGAGCATCCTGGCTGGCGGTGGTGATAAAGGGCATCTCTAAGAGTGGGCAGTCATCTGCAGATTGCAGCTGAAAGTGACCCTTAGGGCTGCTATGCAGAAAGAAGACAGTGGTTTCAAATATGAGCCCAAAAGGCAGGGGTTGCCTTGAAGTTGGGCTACCTTTCTTGTGGACATTCCCGTAAGTGAGCAGTAGCAAGGACTTCTATATTTAAAGATAGTCTTTGATTATGCCAAGCGATTCTGGAGTGTCCAGCTGGTATATGACAATACCATGTTGTAGCTTTAATTTCTCAAAAATATTATTTATACTCTTACCAAAATGGTATAAATTGATAGCTTTACGTTGTTTCACACTTGGACCAAAATATTTCTGGAGAAGAACCAATGCAAATTTCAAGAGAAGAAATCAAGACCTAAACCAAGCTCAAACTCAATACACTTTTTTCTTTGGTTTTGTTTAGTTTTCCTATATACCAAGTGTCAAGTACTATGCTATATATAGTGAATTGAAAGAAATATTTAAGTTGTAGTACTTGACCTCAAATAACTGACAGTCCTGTGAGGTAAGAAACTATATTTGCCTCGTGTAATGCATGATGGAGAAGGGGTTTAGACAGTGTACTATGTCAACGCTGAGCAAAGCTGACTAGTCTTTCCTGGATATATAGAAAGCCTTCTTTAAGGTATCTGCTTCCATATATAAAAACCTGCAATTTTAACTGTTTACAAAGCAGACATTCATGCCACTAGAAGTCTGAAAAAATTTTGGCAACATCAAACAAAAAATCTGAATATATAAACATTCTGATTCATTTTGTTTGACCTAAAACATTAGTCAACAAGTTTTTACACAGAAACTATGTAAATTTACCATTTTTCTCCCTTCTTCCCATTTCCCATGTGCTCTCCCTTTGATCTGCTCCAACATTGTCCAGGGTCGTGTTGCCATAATTCTCTTGCACTTGGTCTTGATCTCCCAAACTAAAAGAAAGGGCAGAGTTGTCCAGGGAGGAAATGGACAACAATGGCATTTGGGGACAGAGAGGCTACCTGAAATTGTGGCTTTGGAACAGACCAGGAAAGGCTCTGTCTGCCATAAATGGAGGTGTTCCCTTGAAGGCTTTATGCAGCACATTGGCAAGATCAGATCTTTATTTCAGAAATATGATTGCAAAGCACAGAGATAAAAGAATAATTTCATTAACGCAGAAGAGATAAAACAAGGGTCTAGAGGGCTGTTATAGAAGGATTTCATCATCTCCTTTCGGCCTAAGAGGCTGTGTTATTTTGCTAGGGCTGCTGTGACAAAGTACTACAAACTGAGTAGTTTAAACAGCAGAAACTTATTGTCTCAAAGTTCTGGAGTCTAGAGGTCTGAAATCAAGTTGTTGGCAGGGTCTTTTCCTTCTGAGGGCTGTGAGGGAGAGATCTGATCAAGGCTTCTGTCTTGAATTTATAGATGACTGTCTTTATATTCACATAGTGTTTTCCCTGTGTACATGTCTGTATACGAATTTCCCCTTCTTATAAGGACACCAGTCATAACAGATTAGGGCCCACCCTAGTTGACCTCATTTTAAACCTGATTACCTCTGTAAAGACCCTATATCCAATAAGGTTGTATTTGAGGTCCTGGGGCTTAGGACTTCCACATATGAATTTTGAGAGGGAAACAATCCAACCCAACAGAGGTCAATAGCCAAGGATTAAATAATTTGAAATCACACAGTTAGTCAGGATTAAAATCTAGATCTGTTAACCCCTAGTCCAGGACTCTGTCTGTGACACTAGAGGTGATGCTGGAAAGCTGTCTGTTGCCAGCCAGCACTGTGGTTTCAATAAGGTATCATATAAAGTGCTGATATTTGTCTGTAAGGAATCAGTTATCAGCAAAGAGATTGACTAATGTCTTGAGAAAACTTTAAATTAGAATACTGTTTTTGGAAACCAAATTGATTTTTTAATAGAATTTAGAAAGCAGAGTTACTCCTCTTAAAGCAAACATCAGGAGGTAATTCAAAGTACTACCCCCAAGCCCTACTCATGCAGTATTACTCAGCATTATCCAGTGATGCTTTCAAACAAATCCCAGGAGCACAGTTTGTGAAAAATTAAATGCAATAGTGTGTTTTTACTGGTTAAAACTCCACTTTTTAATGTTCAATAATTTTTTTGCTTCTATAATAATGTTATAGTGCTTACATCATAGTATCCAAACAAAGACAAGGTCTAAGTGGTGATAATATGGAGTCTAAACTTGGGAACAAACATCAAATTTGCTTTCCCTTATGCCATAAGTCAGCTCGTATAATGATTAATACAGGATTTATATAGGTAGTGCTCAAATGCTATAAACCATTCAATAGATGGTTAACCACAGATAATTCAAATTATTCATTAACTAAATCTTTGCAACCATCTAATAGAAATTTGCTTAGCACTACCAAAAAGACTTCATTACTTGAAGAGGTAGAACAGTTTTATTAGTTGTCAAAATTGTTATGCCAAGGCCATTTATCTATTTTTTGGTGAGAGAAAGTATATGATAACATTTCTTAATAAGTATGAGCTTACACAGAGATGTCCCTCAAGGAACTTGGAAATAAGTAAAATGAACTTGTCCATGGAGAAGTAAATTGTAAAAGCAACAAGTAATGGATCAGAGAAGACATAACGCAATCACTGGAAAGAGACAGGATGGCTTATAGGCCATACATTTGGATTTAATTCTAATCCAGTTATACACACATATGCTTGCATACACACATACATGCACACCCATTCAAAAGTACTATGTCTATTAGAAAAGCAATTGGTCAGCATAAAAATAAGAAGAGTCAGAGAGGCAGCTGTTAGCAGTGCCTACTCAAACACCATAAGGTAGAGAAAAACTTAGCCTCCAGCCATGAGGTATTTTCAGTCCATATGGCAAGTCTATCCCTCCAATGGAGACGGATGGAGGTGATGATAACTGGTGGACTTTACTGATTTCTGGTTTTATTGGCAAACACTTTACTTTGTGAGAGGGGTATGTTAAACCACCTTAGAATGAGGCAATTCCATATTTATATTGTTTAACTTCTTTTGTTCTGATTCTACTCTCAAATAGCATCTTTCTGATTATGATTTACTTTCTCTATGTAGCTTGACTATAGAGAGAGAATATGCTAATCAGGCTAGTAGAGTACTCTAGTCCCATGCGATTGAACTAGTTCTAACTGCAAATTAATACATTGACATTCTGGTATCTGTCCCTCATGACTATTGTGCATGCCAGTTATCCTCAGGAATTTTCTTAAGACTATATTTGAGTTAGTGTTATGGCCTTCAAAAAGAATGAGCAGCCTAATCTGTACTTTATCTGACTCTGTCTGGCTCCAGGAGGCTTGCCCTTAGATGACACTATTATCACTTCCTTCCTTCTCTGATTCATTTCTACACTGAACAGTAAGTAAATGTTCTCACCAGTATGTTTCTAAGAAGTTTTTATCTTTCTCTATTCTTTTTTTTTTTTTTTTTTTTTTTTTTTTTTGCGGTATGTGGGCCTCTCACTGTTGTGGCCTCTCCCGTTGCGGAGCACAGGCTCCGGATGTGCAGGCTCTGGACGCTGCAGGCTCAGGGGCCATGACTCACGGGCTCAGCCGCTCTGCGGCATGTGGGATCTTCCCGGACCGGGGCACGAACCCGTGTCCCCTGCATCGGCAGGCGGACTCTCAACCACTGCGCCACCAGGGAAACCCCACTTTCTCTATTCTTAAACAAGAGAAACATGTCTAGTTGGCCTAAAGTCAACCATATGCATCCTCTAAGTCAAAATTAATCTCTTTAAAACACAAACACACACACAAATTATTACTTTTAAGAACTTAAAGATTTCACTCAATTAACACTGAGTTTCATTGTAGAACTAATATTGTACTTTATTAGAAATACAATTTGCATTCCATTAGTTCATATTCTTAAAAATGCTTCAAATGGAAATGTCTTTGAGTGTTAAGTATTTAACCGCTTGAAGGCTTGTTATTTATCATTAATGTTTCATCAAGAAATAACATTTTTATAGCCTAGTTTTAGAATTCCATCAATAAGTACAAAGCTTCACAATAGATCCTTGAGCCTCCATTCCTAATAATAAGTAACATTTATCTCTTTGTTTTATACACGTTATGTGGAATTAGAGCCCCCTGTAGAGACATTTGATTAGGAATTATAAAACCAGTGTGGCATGCAGTCATTGTCCTGATATTTTCAAACCATCAACAAAGAATGGAAAAAGGGGCACCTGGGCCCTGACCTACCATGTGGGACCATATTATGCAGGAGGGTATCTCTCTGAGAGTCACTAGCTAGACTGCCTGTGTAAAGTTAGATAAGGGGTAAGCTTAATGTTGAGAGAAATCTATAAATAATTATGCAGTTCACCAAGCAAGGTAACACTGCACCCTGTGGGGTCTGAATCAGATGACTCAGTATGTGAAGAAAAATATTTGTATTTAACTGGAATTTAATTTAGTTTCATATCCTCAATACAGGTTAATCTTCCCTAAAGTAGGTCACTAAATTGGTAGTGTTTTGAAGTGTTAATTTCTTTTGCCATGTCTGTCAGGCCTACAAACCAACTTTTGTAGTTTATAATGTAAATCCACACTGATCCAGACTAATTTGTGGGGTTAATTCCATGGTGATCAATGAAATGGCTAAAATGATGACTACAGACTAAAATTCAACACCCATTTATGATAAAAACCCTCCAGAAAGTAGGCATAGAGGGAACTTTCCTCAACATAATAAAGGCCATATATGACAAACCCACAGCCAACATCGTCCTCAATGGTGAAAAACTGAAACCATTTCCACTAAGATCAGGAACAAGACAAGGTTGCCCACTCTCACCACTTCTATTCAACATAGTTTTGGAAGTTTTAGCCACAGGAATCAGAGAAGAAAAGGAAATAAAAGGAATCCAAATTGGAAAAGAAGAAGTAAAGCTGTCACTGTTTGCAGATGACATGATACTATACACAGAGAATCCTAAAGATGCTACCAGAAAACTACTAGAGCTAATCAATGAACTTGGTAAAGTAGCAGGATATAAAATGAATGCACGGAAATCTCTGACATTCCTATACACTAATGATGAAAAGTCTGAAAGTGAAATTAAGAAAACACTCCCATTTACCATTGCAACAAAAAGAATAAAATATCTAGGAATAAACGTACCTAAGGAGACAAAAGACCTGTATGCAGAAAATTATCAGACACTGATGAAAGAAATTAAAGATGATACAAATAGATGGAGAGATATACCATGTTCTTGGATGGGAAGAATCAACATTGTGAAAATGACTCTACTACCCAAAGCAATCTACAGATTCAGTGCAATGCCTATCAAGCTACCACTGGCATTTTTCACAGAACTAGAACAAAAAATTTCACAATTTGTATGGAAACACAAAAGACCTCGAACAGCCAAAGCAATCTTGAGAAAGAAAAACGGAGCTGGAGGAATCAGGCTCCCTGACTTCAGATTATACTACAAAGCTACAGTAATCAAGACAGTATGGTACTGGCACAAAAACAGGAATATACATCCATGGAACAGGATAGAAAGCCCAGAGATAAACCCATGCACATATGGTTACCTTATCTTTGATAAAGGAGGCAGGAATGTACAATGGAGAAAGGACAGCCTCTTCAATAAGTGGTGCTGGGAAAATTGGACAGGCACATGTAAAAGTATGAGAACACTCCCTAACACCATACACAAAAATAAGCTCAAAATGGATTAAAGACCTAAATGTAAGGCCAGAAACTATCAAACTCTTAGAGGAAAACATAGGCAGAACACTCTATGACATCAATCACAGCAAGATCCTTTTTGACCCACCTCTTAGAGTAATGGAAATAAAAACAAAAATAAACAATTGTGACCTAATGAAACTTCAAAGCTTTTGCACAGCAAAGGAAACCATAAACAAGACCAAAAATAACCTTCAGAATGGGAGAAAATATTTGCAAATGAAGCAACTGACAAAGGATTAATCTCCAGAATTTATAAGGAGCTCATGCAGCTCAATAACCAAAAAGCAAACAACCCAATCCAAAAATGGGCAGAAGACCTAAATAGACATTTCTCCAAAGAAGATATACAGATTGCCAACAAACACATGAAAGAATGCTCAACATCAGAGAAATGCAAATCAAAACTACAATGAGATATCATCTCACACCAGTCAGAATGGCCATCATCATAAAATCTAGAACCAATAAATGCTGGAGAGGGTGTGGAGAAAAGGGAACACTCTTGCACTGCTGGTGGGAATGTGAATTGGTACAGCCAGTATGGAGAACAGTATGGAGGTTCATTAAAAACTACAAATAGAACTACCATATGACCCAGCAATCCCACTACTGGGCATATACCCTGAGAAAACCATAATTCAAAAAGAGTCACGTACCAAAATGTTCATTGCAGCTCTATTTACAATAGCCAGGAGATGGAAGCAACCTAGGTGTCCGTTATCAGATGAATGGATAAAGAAGATGTGGCACATATATACAATGGAATATTACTCAGCCATAAAAAGAAACGAAATTGAGTTATTTGTAGTGAGGTGGATGGACCTAGAGTCTGTCATACAGAGTGAAGTAAGTCAGAAAGAGAAAGACAAATACCGTATGCTAACACATATATATGTAATCTAAGAAAAAAAAATGTCATGAATAACCTAGGGGTAAGACGGGAATAAAGACACAGACCTACTAGAGAATGGACTAGAGGATATGGGGAGGGGGAAGGGTAAACTTTGACAAAGTGAGAGAGTGGCATGGACATATATACACTACCAAACATAAAATAGATAGCTAGTGGGAAGCAGCTGCATAGCACAGGGAGATCAGCTCCGTGCTTTGTGACCACCTAGAGGGGGGGATAGGGAGGGTGGGAGGGAGGGAGATGCAAGAGGGAAGAGATATGGTAACATATTTATATGTATAACTGATTCACTATAAAGCAGGAACTAACACACCATTGTAAAGCAATTATGCTCCAATAAAGATGTAAAAAAAAAAAATGAGGATTTCAAGTAAAGGTCCTTCAAAACCTAATTTAATGAGAAGGGATTCATTTGTAATTAGCTCCATCATTTTTAAATATGTGCTAATAACTTTCTTTAAATAAATAACCTCTGAAGTTAAATACACATCTCACTTTTTAATTTATTTCATCAAAAAGTTTTTTCTTTATAGATATTGTTCAGGAAATCTCCAGATCAACCCACATCCAATTTTCATAACTGATGAATAACTTTGGAGGACACAGTGGGTCGTGGGCATTTGTGTTGTGTCTCCTTACAAACAGACATTGTGATGCAGAATCAACCAGAGCTTCCTGCAGCTTTGAAAGGAACATTAATTTTTGTATCCATCAGAAGAGCAAACTTCACTATTATTTTTATTGCTACCTTGTTAATTTTCCCCCATAACTCCTAGTAGTGTCTAATTATAGAGCCAGCTAATGCTATGGTAAGGTCTGCTGGTTAATAGAGATGTTTCTGATTCAACTGACAAATGTCCTCTGAAACACTTGAGCTCTTAAATTAAACTGATGACTCATGCTTCATAAGAGGCAGTAAATATCCCTGTCCATTTTGGCAATCCAAAGAGATTTTTTATAAACTGGAAAAGGTTAAGAGATGCAGCTCAGGTTCCTGGGACAATATTTGACGTATAATGACCTTACCCTAGGAAAATCTATTCTTCCCTAGAATATCAAGGCAAATACATGGTTCATTCAAATATACATTATAGGCTGTGTATATACAGTATAGAAAAGAGTGTTGGGGAGAGAGAGCTAGTGTTTATTGAACAGCTATTATGTAGCCAGCAAGTGATAAGAACTTTACACAGACAGCCTTACTTCATACTCACCAAGATCCTACAAGGTATATAGTGTCAACTTATCAAATTAATTAAACAAATAAAGAAATATAGTTGATAACACTGTATTGTATCATTGACATTTTCTAAGAGAGTAAAATTTTAAAAAGAAAGAAGGAAAAACTCAGAAGAATCAACGTGGCTTTGGGAAAAGAGAGATTTAGGCCATGCTGTTCACAGTATGTAGCCTCCAACATAGAGGGCATTAACCAGTTATGATTGGAATCCTTCAAAACCTGTTATCAAGAGTTAACATGTCCTTTAGTTAATAGACCAAAGGGAAAGAGAGGAAGTTACACAGGGTTAGCTGAGATAATAGCTATCCTTTCACATATTTTTTCAAGGTAAATTTTCTAGTAGGTTCTATTTTGAATCCCATAATTTAATGTATCTCATGTGGATGAGATGTGATGTATCTCATGTGCATCAATGAGAAGATACACTATTTTAAAATGAAAATTTGAAGCTCAGATTATTTTGTAATCTCTTCATCATAAACAGTATGATTATAGGTATGCCTGGTAATAACTATAGAGTATGTGTGCCTGTGTATGTGTCAGCCTAGGGGAAATATGTGAAAAGCATTTTGCCTATATTATTAATGAATGTACTTAAGACCACTCAGGCAGCATAGTTTCATAACCACAGATCTAGCACTGAATTAGATTGAACCAAAAGATAGTCAAGTCAGTAGTCATGGGATTAGCACCACAGAGTTACCTTGCTTAACTGATTTTAAAATAGTCTATTTGACATATTAAGTTACAAAGAGAATGCTTTCATTATTTGAAAACAAGGCTTTTCATTTATCAAATACTTCTTTCTTTTCAATATGCTGATATTTAGATGCAGGTTAAATTAACAGTCTACTTGTCACTTTACCTCTGATGTGATATGGTTAGGCCATGGAAAAGTGCTGTGAATAATTATATTGCACATGGCTGAATGTGACCAAGTTGTCCACTCCTTGGGTGTACCCAAGCCTCAGGCCTCCAGCATTCTGGAAATACTCTTTGCTGTGACCCTCAGATAAAAGTGATTTTATCCCCCTTTCTAGAGAAGAAACTTCAGTGTCCCTATAGATAAGGAGATTCTCTGGGGGCTTCTTAAATGTTAACTTTTAATTCAGCTTCCCCAGCTTCTCTGTCTCTGCTCTGTGTCTCACTTATTACTCATGCCATTCCTATTTTATATCATATTATTCCACAAAAGCAATTACTCACTTCTGAGAGTCCTACCAGCAACACATTGTGACTTGGGTGAATTCTATAACCTGGGAGAGGTGAAAATATTGGGCTGGCCTAAAAGTTTGTTCGGGTTTGTCCATAACATCTCATGAAAATCCCAAACGAACTTTTTGGCCAACCCAATATTTCTAACAGTGACAAACTCTAGAAGCAAAAAGAAAAAAAGAAAAAAAAAATGGATAAATTTGACAACATAAAAATAAAATTTTATTTGATATATTAAGACACACACAACCACCACCAAAGTCAAAAGGTAAATGACAAAATAGTACAAAAATATTTGCAAATTATATCACAAAGAATTAATATCTTTAATACCAATATATAAAGGACTTCTAAAGATAGAGAAGAAAACAATGTATCAATGATACAATAGAATAATGGACAAAATACATGAATTACAAGATCACAGAAAAAGAAATAAGTGAATGTGGTGCTCAAATATGTGAAAAGATATTCCATATCACATGTAAGATAAAATAAAATCCACTGAGATACAGTTTCTCACCTAATTGGCAAAATTCAAAATTTTGTTATTATCTGCTAGCGATGCAAAATCTAGACTCAAAAGGAAAATAACCCACTTTCATACACATATAAATTGACAGGAAAAATAGAGTGAGAGATGGATCAATATACATTGATCCAAAGATATACATCAATCAACTGAAAAATTTGAACCTTATTTGGATTTCAATTTGAAAAACAGATAGAATCATGAGACAATCAGAAAATTTGAATACTGACTAGACAATTATGAAAATAAATTTTTGGTAAAATTTATGTGTGATAATTATATTGTGTGTTTTTTTTTTTTAAACTAAGTCCTTGTATTTTGAGGAAAGACACTGACATATTCATGGATAAAATGATAGGATGTTTGGCATTTGCTTCAAAATAATCCGGGCAGGCTGGCAGCAAATGATGAGGTGGTATACATAAAACAAAATTGACTATGAGTTGATCGCTGTTTATGTTAGGCGATAACTTCATTAAATTAATGTCTCCTTTTTATGTTATAGAAATTTTCCATATTAATGTTTCCAAAAGAACATCAAATATATGTTAAAAAATATAGTTGTCAGTCTGAAGCTCATTTTACTATAGAATATTTTAAATTGTGATATAAAAGGCAATGTCTGTACCACGCTCTGAAAGTCTGAAGTCAAAGACAAGGTTTATTTTGTCAGGATTGTGTAATAAACAGTTTGTAGCTCAAGATCAGACCCTTATTCTTTCACATTCCTTAGACATTTCCCATCACTTCTTAGACAATGCTCTTCCTAAGTCCTCTCTTCTCATCCTCCTCTTCACTCTTTTCTCTGTTTACTTTGGGCCCTACCAACACTTCTCTCAGGAAACTAAAGAATTTTTAATGCAGAATAATTTTCTCTCTCGTTTTATCTCCTTACTAATTGAGGGACTGCCTTGAGAACCATGTTTCTACATACAAAGTGACCATGAACTTGTTTCTTTTAAGGAAATATCCCCCTAAATTTAAATCAATCCTCCGTGCTACAAATTCATTACCTTATGTATTAAATATATAGTCTCAAAATCTTAGTTTTTGATAAAGTTCATTGACTTATACCGTTCATATATTAGCAAATCAGTTTGTTAAGAATGATTATATTGTTTTTATTTAAAATTTTTAATTTATAAAGATTAATTTTGGCTGCTGTTAAAATATATAGGATATACTTTAAAATATATATATAAGAAAAAATGTATATCATCAAAGAAACAATTATCTTTAAGTAGTTCTGAATTAGAAAATCATCACATAAGTTTTATTTTTTTAAAAATCACTTTAAATTATTTTCACCATTTTATTTCCTCAATCTTTCCCAAAATCATTATTGAGACATTACAACTATACAAATTTCAACCCACTATAAAACTTTTGTATGACTTTATAGTTAAAATTTATCTGTAGCAATTTTTTGTACTGTGCAGAATTATTCATAACTGCCATATCAAAAGTCATTCCTTATTATTTCAACAAACATTTATTGAGTTCCAGACAACTTATTAGTTCCTGACAATACCGAAACATCACTTCTTTCCCCTGTATCCCTAAGGATCTCCTGGCAGAGCCTCTTCTCTTCCCATGGGTGCACGGCTATAAAAATGCACCTCCTGCTTCCCCTGCAACTTCTGTAGTTTGGATCAAGAAAATGCTGTTGATTCCTTTCTCCATTTATTTTGTGCATGAAACCCTTGCCTCTTTTGGAATTCACATATCTCAGAGAAGTACACCATTTACTCCTGGGGAGCTACTCATTTATTTTAGGCTTCTTAGACAATCATTTTTATATTGCTTCTGGAAAAAAAATACAGTGTTTTCAAGGAAATATCCCCAATCCCCAATGCAAACTTATGCACTAAACTATTGCCTAATTTAAATACAGGAGAATAACATTCTTGGAAAGGCTGGCTATAGACAGGACATTTTTAGAAGAAGCTAGAAACAGTATTATAACTTTCTGGGATGGTCAAGAGTGACTTCGCTTCATTGATGTCATGTCTCCAATATAAGGTATTGTCACCTGATAAGTCTTAGAATACATTTTTTTGCTGCAGTATGAGGAAGTTTTTTTTTTTTTTTTTAGCCATATGTACCTTAGTTGATTAGTTAACAAATTCACTACTATAATTCAATCTGAAATAGGAAAACAAGTTTAATTCCCTTTTCCTGGAAGCAAGTTCTTTTTGAGAAATAGCACACCATTTAGCTAGTTAGTTTGGAAAGGACTCAGTAACTTTTTTTTTTTTTCCTCAGTAACTTATTATTTGAGCCCTCCCAAATACAATAGCAACATTATTCCACATGGTTTTGGTTCTTTCCTGGTTCCTCTTACTCTGAAATTTCTGACTTAATGCAAAAGCTCATGTCACACATTTTAGTCCTGAGGGAAATTACTGTGACCTGTTTTTTTACTTTCTTCAGGGAGTTTTTTTTTCACTTCCCCTTCCCCCAATTGTTGACTATTTCTTACCAGCCACACTCCACTAAATCCTCCTTCTGGCAGGGCATGCCAGCTGTCTACTGAGGATGCATCTAATCTTGGTCCCTGTCTGTCATTTGGCTTTTTTAAAATGGTCCCAGTTAAAAGTGTTGTGTAATAAAAATAAATAGGTTCACCTCCCTGAGTGCTATGACTCACCCTCATTAAAGCCGTTGATGCCTTAAACGACACTGATTTTACCTTTCTCTTCAGAGTAGAAAAGCTAACGTGTGTACTTTCCAATAGAATCAGGGCCACAAGATTCTTGTATTTTAGTAAATCCACATTTATGGATCACATACTATATGTATGCATGGATCAGGAAAGTGTAACCAAACTGCGTAAAAAGAAAAAAATCCAACAACTTCATCCCAGCATATTTAGATTTAATATCAACAATCTGAAATCCACAAATCTTTCAAGAGTTGGTGCCTTAGGAATTCCTTCAGCTGTGCATTCTTGGCATTTACAACCCTGAACAGAATATATATTTTAGTTGCTTTGGCTTTTCTGTGGTAAAATTCTCCTTTTACCCCACCTGCATGCCTCTCCCAGCTTCTGCTACTTCTTTGACAAAAAGCCCTAGGTGCCAGATATACTTCTGCGTGTTTTTTTCCCATATGTCCAAATTTCTGTAAATAGTGCATACATTATACTTTAGTTCTTTTACATTATAAATTACTACCACCAGCTGGCAAATATTAAATAGCTTCCTCTGTTGGTTTGTTCAGGACCAGTCTCAGTAAATTATTTTGTAAAGGCATGAACATGAATCTGAGGGATGAAAAGTCTACTAGAAATTTGATTTTGATCATTTGTTTTATGCATTCCTATGATATTTTGTAAGTTCATCCTACTAAATTTTCAAATATATTAACTATATATTATACACAGATAAGCAAAACAACAACAACAAAATCCTGCCTAGTATTGACAAATGTTAACACTAATTAAGACAGAGATGGCACTTTTTTTTTTTTTTTTGGAAAAAGCAGGTTTTTAAAAAATTCATCATAAGCAAAATCAACTTATTAGTAGTTTCCCCCTAGTATTCAATTAAATGTCCCCACTTTAAAACTGGGAGTTCCTGGGTGCAATATGGGCAAATCATTTGTTTAAATAGTATGCAGTAATCCTAGACTGTCATCTGCCAGTTGTTACATGTCAAGGCCATTTGATGTAGACAGTCCTTCTAAAAGGGGAGCAGAGAGGCTGATTGACAGTTTGCCACAGTGGCAATACTTATACTTAGAGGGAATATACTTAGAGGGAAAAATTATAGGGCTTTAAATATGTACATCGGAGAGTAGATAAAATTAATTTTAAAATTTCTAAATTATAGTTTTACATGTTAAAGGTCAGGATTTCTTTAATAGAAAAGTGCCTATGTGGCTCCATTTATTTGGCTCTTAAAAGTATTGTTCCTTTAAAATAGAAAGTTAAAACAAAATTCAAGGTAAACTATTACCACATATTTTATGTAAAAATAGTTCTCTCACCAGGAAGAGAATTGGTCTAGCATAGTTTCAGAAACTGGTTTCCCAGGATCTCTGAAAAACTTGGAATGAAACAGGGCACACAATTTCAAGGTCAAAATTTCCACAGTAATATTTCAAATCTGTATTTTCATTTTGATCATAGCCTCTTTAGAAATTATCAGTATAAAAGTTCTCTCTTGGGGTATACATTTTATTTATTTATTTTTTTAATAAATTTTATTTATTTTTGGCTGTGTTGGGTCTTCATTTCTGTGTGAGGGCTTTCTCTAGTGCTGCGACCAGGGGCCACTCTTCATCGTGGTACATGGGCCTCTCACTATCGCAGCCTCTCTTGTTGCGGAGCACAGGCTCCAGACGCGCAGGCTCAGTAGCTGTGGCTCAGAGGCCTAGTTGCTCTGCTAGGGGTGTGGAGGGCACAGAGGATCAGTGCCGGCCAGCACTCACCAGCCCAAGAGGCTTGTCTGCTCACCCACCGGGGCAGGTCAGGGCTGGGCGCTGAGGCTCGGGCTTCGGAGGTCGGATCCCAGGGAGAGGAGTGGGGTTGGCTGTGTGAACACAGCCTGAAGGGGGCTAGTGTGCCACAGAGAGCCAGGAGGGAGTCAAATCAAGCCTTGGTGAATTTTAAAATGTTGAAATTATATCAAGTATCTTTTCTGACCACAACGCTATGAGACTAGATATCAATTACAGGAAAAAGCCTGTAAAACATACAAACACATGGAGGCTAAACAATACACTACTAAATAACCAAGAGATCACTGAAGAAATCAAAGAGGAAATCAAAAAATACCTAGAAACAAATGAAAATGAAAACACGACAACCCAAAACATATGGGATGCAGCAAAGGCAGTTCTAAGAGGGAAGTTTATAGCAATACAGTCCTACCTCAAGAAACAAGAAACATCTCAAATAAACAACCTAAACTTACACCTAAAGCAATTAGAGAAAGAAGAACAAAAAAACCCCAAACTTAGCAGAAGGAAAAAAATCATAAAGGTCAGATCAGAAATAAATGAAAAATAAATAAAGGAAACGATAGCAAAGATCAATAAAACTAAAAGCTGGTTCTTTGAGAAGATAAACCAAATTGATAAACCATTAGCCAGACTCATCAAGAAAAAAAGGGAGAAGACTCAAATCAATAGAGTTAGAAATGAAGAAGTAACAACTGACACTGCAGAAATACAAAGGATCATGAAAGATTACTACAAGCATTAAAATGGACAACCGGGAAGAAATGGACAAATTCTTAGAAAAGCACAACCATCCAAGACTGAACCAGGAAGAAATAGGAAATATAAACAGACCAATCACAAGCACTGAAATTGAGACTGTGATTAAAGATCTTCCAACAAACAAAAGCCCAGGACCAGATGGCTTCACAGGCAAATTCTATTAAACATTTAGATAATAGCTAACACCTATCCTTCTCAAACTCTTCTAAAATATAGCAGAGAGAGGAACACTCTCCAACTTGTTCTACGCGGCCACCATCAGCCTGATACCAAAACCAGACAGAGATGTCACAAAGAAAGAAAACTACAGGCCAATATCACTGATGAACATAGATGCAAAAATCCTCAACAAAATACTAGCAAACAGAATCCAACAGCACATTAAAAGGATCATACACCATGATCAAGTGGGGTTTATTCCAGGAATGCAAGGATTCTTCAGTATATGCAAATCAATCGGTGTGATAAGCCATATTAACAAACTGAAGGATAAAACCATATGATCATCTCATAGGTGCAGAAAAAGCTTTCAACAAAATTCAGTACCCATTTATGATAAAAACTCTCCAGAAAGTAGTCATAGAGGGAACTAACGTCAACATAATAAAGGCCATATATGACAAACCCACAGCCAACATCATTCTCAATGGTGAAAAATGGAAAGCATTTCCTCTAAGATCAGGAACAAGACAAGGATGTCCACTCTCACCACTATTATTTGACATAGTTTTGGAAGTTTTAGCCACAGCAATCAGAGAAGAAAAAAAAATAAAAGGAATCCAAATCAGAAAAGAAGAAGTAAGCCTGTCACTGTTTGCAGATGACATGATGCTATACTTAGAGAATCCTAAAGATGTTACCAGAAAACTACTAGAGCCAATCAATGAATTTGGTAAAGTAGCAGGATACAAATTATTGCACAGAAATCTCTGGCATTCCTATACACTAATGATGAAAGAGAAATTAAGAAAACACTCGCATTTACCATTGCAACAAAAAGAATAAAATACCTAGGAATAAACTTACCTAAGGAGACAAAAGACCTGTATGCAGAAACTATAAGACACTGATGAAATAAATTAAAGATGACACAAATAGATGGAGAGATACACTGTGTTCTTGGATTGGAAGAATCAACATTGTGAAAATGACTGTACTACCTAAAGCAATCTACAGATTCAATGCAATCCCTATCAAATTACCAATGGCATATTTTCATAGAACTAGCACAAAAAATTTCACAATTTGTATGGAAACATAAAAGACCCCGAATAGCCAAAGCAATCTTGAGAAAGAAAAATGGAGCTGGAGGAATCAGGCTCCCTGACTTCAGACTATACTACAAAGCTACAGTAATCAAGACAGTATGGTACTGGCACAAAAACAGAAATACAGATCAATAGAACAGGCTAGAAAGCCCAGAGATAAACCCACGCACATATGGTCACCTTATTTCTGATAAAGGAGGCAAGAATATACAATGGAGAAAAACAGCCTTTTCAATAAGGGGTGGTGGGAAAACTGGACAGCTACATGTAGAAGAACGAAATTAGAACACTCCCTAACACCATACACAAAAATAAGCTCAAAATGGATTAAATACCTAAATGTAAGGCCAGACACTATAAAATTCTTTGAGGAAAACGTAGGCAGAACACTCTATGACATAAATCACATCAAGAGATTCCTAGAGAAATGGAAATAAAAACAAAAATAAACAAATGGGAACTAATGAAACTTAAAATCTTTTGCACAGCAAAGGAAACCATAAACAAGATGAAAAGACAACTCTCAGAATGGAAGAAAATATTTGCAAATGAAGCAACGGACATAGGATTAATCTACAAAATTTACAAGCAGCTCATGCCGCTCAATATCAAAGAAACAACCCAATCCAAAAATGGGCAGAAGACCTAAATAGACATTTCTCCAAAGAAGATAAACAGATTGCTAACAAACACATGAAAGGATGCTCAACATCACTAATCATTAGAGAAATGCAAATCAAAACTACAATGAGATATCATCTCACACCAGTCAGAATGGCCATCATCAAAAAATCTAGAAACAATAAATGCTGGAGAGGGTGTAGAGAAAAGGGAACCCTCTTTCACTGTTGGTAGGAATGTAAATTGATACAGCCACTATGGAGAACAGTATGGAGGTTCCTTAAAATACTACAAATAGAACTACCATATGACCCAGCAATCCCACTACTGGGCATATACCCTGAAAAAACCATAATTCAAAAAGGGTCATGTACCACAATGTTCATTGCAGTGCTGTTTACAATAGCCAGGACGTGGAAGCAACCTAAGTGTCCATCATCAGATGAATGGATAAAGAAGATGTGGCACATATATACAATGGAATATTACTCAGCCATAAAAATAAATGAAATTGAGTTATTTGTAGTGAGGTGGATCAACCTAGAGTTTGTCATACAAAGTAAAGTCAGTCAGAAAGAAAAACAAATACCGTATGCTAACGCATATATATGGAATCTAAAAAAAAATGAAAATGAAAATGTTTCTTAAGAACCTAGGGGCAGGGCAGGTATAAAGATGCCGACTTAGAGAATGGACTTGAGGACATGTGGAGGGCGAAGGGTAAGCTAGGACGAAGTGAGAGGGTGGTATGGACATGTATACACTACGAAATGTAAAATAGATAGCTAGTGGGAAGCAGCCACATAGCACAGGGAGATCAGCTTGGTGCTTTGTGACCACTTAGAGGGATGGGACACTGAGGATGGGAGGGAGACGCAAGAGGGAGAAGATATGGGGATATATGTATATGTGTAGCTGATTCACTTTGTTATAAAGCAGAAACTAACACACCATTGTAAAGCAATTATACTCCAATAAATATGTTAAAAAATTGAAAAATAAAACTAGAACATAAATGTCTGTCCACAAAATAACTAAATCATGATATAGTCTCCTAAAGGAATATTACACAGCCAGAAAAATTACAGCCTAATATAGCAATAGAGAATATGAATTATTACCTACTTTGTAAAACTGCAAGGTATGAAAATATAATAATTAATACTTTTATGGATTCTATGTAGTTAAAAATAAAATTGAAATAAAAGTTTACGAAGGACAGTCTTTCTATTAAAACAATGCTTAAATAAGAATTTAGCAGTTATGAACCAGGAAGGAGATTTGTCAGTGAGAACAGTCGTGATGTTCTCCTTTTGAGCTTTTCCTTTTGCCTTTATGTTGTACTTAGAGCTGCTTACTTACTATCACCACTAGCTGCCAGGGTTGCTTTCCTTTCCTAAGGCCTACTCATGGATTAAGAAATATTTCTGGGGCTTCCCTGGTGGCGCAGTGGTTGAGAGTCCGCCTGCCGATTCAAGGGACACAGGTTCGTGCCCTGGTCCGGGGGGATCCCACATGCTGCGGAGCGGCTGCGCCCATGAGCCATGGCCGCTGGGCCTGCGCGTCTGGAGCCTGTGCTCCGCAACGGGAGAGGCCACAACTGTGAGAGGCCCGCGTACCACAAAAAAAAAAAAAAAAAATTTCTGGATGTAGCAGCGTTCAGGAACTAGCCGATCCGTTTATTTTGTCCCTTTCAAGGACAAAGGCCAATTTCATTAAAATTAAAACATTATCTGGCTCAAATCTTGGGAGATTTAGTATTTTATTTTGATAAGGGAGGCTGCTCTATTTCTCTGAGGTGTTTTTAAAACATTAAGAATTTTCATATGCCCTAAATTAGACTCAGAGCTATAGAACTCATTTTTTAAGCTCTATAAATAGATCTAAGTGTTGTAGTGCTAGATAATAAATCCTATGAAATCAAGTTATTAAAAATATTCATAAAAAAATATTCATGTTTATGGCTAGTAAATATTCTATTTGATTTTACATCTTTCCTTCTTATCATCATTATTTAAGAAGTGCAACAGTGGTTACTAAAGTATGCCAGTCCATATCAACACAACTTCACTTTGAGCCATATGCATTATAAAAAGGTAAATTTTAAATTTTAGTGGAAAAACAAGAGAGGAGGTTTTATTTATTCTTTATTCTTCCAACTCAACGTAAGCAGTGTATTCCTCATCTAAGATATAACTTATAGTTTACTACTATTATAACATTGCTTCATTTGTCATCTGTATGTATGTGTAGGTATATAGATATCTGTATGATATATGCAGTTATCATGTATCATGCTATAATTACACAGATCATGGTATATTTAAATAAATATTTTATTTCTGCTGGTAATAGTTAACACTTCTATAACTTCCACTTTATCAGGCACTGTTCTAAGTGCTTTGCTGTTAAACCTTGCTGTTAAACCTTGCAATTGTGAGGTGAGTAGTCTTATTATCCACATTTTGCAGATGAGGAAACTAAGACACAGAGAGGTTAAATAATAAGATCAAGGTTGCACAGTTCATAAGTATTAGACCTGGGATTCAAACCCACATGTCTGGCTCCAGGGTCTGTGCTCTCAAATCTTACCTTATAATTGCCTTTACAAAACAGGTATTAAATGAAGCCACTTGAAATACCAGTGTGGAGAGTTAAGCTAACAGCCCAACCCAAAGAAGATATTTTGAGTTGGGGTAGTTATTTTGAAAATTAATCTTCAAAGTCTTTTTGCCTATATTAACTAGATACAATTTTTTATTTTCCATTAGCACTGCCTGTAAGACTGTGACCTCTTCCAGCATAAGGACCACTCAAATATTTCTACTCTCCTGAACCTGATGTATTTTCTGTTGCACAGTCAAAAATTTGTTGAAAAGGTAAGTGATGGAATGACCAGTGCAACACACTGACAAGTTAAAGGAATGGTTTGGGGTAACTGGATGGTTCAGATTGAAATTTTGTTTTTGAGAAAATAAAATATTTTGGCCTGAATTAATCAGATGGATAGGCTATATTAATCTACTTCATTGGATTAAAAGAAAATTGATCACTAATTTAATTAGCCTAGTCTATTACTTGTGCCCTTGAGTCATAAACTACCATAGATTTTTCTTGCGATTATTTTAACAGGGCTAAAAAAATTTAACTCAACAATTTGAGTACATAGCATTCTGATAACACCATATTGTTGTCTAATAGTGAAATACAAAATCTTATTCAAATATGAACATTTTCAGCAGATATTATAGTATGTTAAAATACATTTAAAAATCTACTAAACTACTAAATCCTATTAACAACCAGTTTAAAAGATACAAAATTTTCAATTAAAGAAAAATATAAAGCATTTGCTACTGTGTACAAAAAAACCCTCAGCATTGATGAAAGATAGCTAAATATTAATCCTCAAAATATTTTAATGGAGGAAGATATGAGGTAAACATTTATAGGTTTCCTATCTTTATCACCTGGCACTTACAGATATAAAATACATGTAAGAAAGGTAAGTCAGAGTCCTACTCTCCCAGTCGCTGTATAACAAGGCTGATCTTGTTATCACAATGGTTCTGTCCATTCAGTTAATATTTATTAAACACCCATTATACAAAAGGTACTGCACTAAGTTCTCTGTAATAGCACATTGTTTGCATGTGGTAATTTAAAGTGCTTCCAGCATTCACAAGTATTGTCACGTTTTGAGTTATGAGGTGGGCCACATTGATGTCCTTCTTATATTACAAGCGTGGAAACTGAGGCCCAACATGGTTAATTATACTATCCAAAGTCACGGAAGTGATGGTGAAACTGGGGCTATAGAAGCAGTACTGGTAATAATACAAAGGAGAGATGGAACAGAAATAGCCCATCAAAAGGTTCTGCTTCATAAAAGTCTTGATTTGAAAGCAATGTTAAATGGCCTGGTCATACATGGAATACACACCAAGCTCATTTTATTATTAAGGGTTAAGTTTCTTTTGATTAATACAAACCAACTTATAATAATAATATTCTTTTAAAATATAATGGCATATTCTTATATCATACTTTTCTCTCTTCTTGCTTAAACTTAATAGAATAAAACAAGCTTCAAAAAAGGCACCCTAAGAATAAATAGGGTGTGTAATGAACAACCATTATACATGATTTCTTCACTCATGTGGAACTCCTATAACCCGCTAATGAGATCACCACTTGTGAGGTACTGAGGCCTTTTGTTTCAACTGGGTTAATCATATTTTATGACCAACCATTATGTCTCTTCTATTCATGTATACAACTATTTCATTGCTAGGTACGGTATTCATACTTTATGGTCCAATTTATTATTTGGCTGCATCTGAAAACCAAGACTATATGAATATTTTATTTTACATGCAAAATACACTAAAGTTACTGTTACTTCTATAAACATATAATAAATCCTATAAAAAGGGATATTTTAGAAAAATAAGAAAATTGAATAGAGAGTACTTAAGCTTTCCCTTCTTCAGTGTCAACACAATGAGCATTCAAAAATTCATTTGTCCCAATATTGATGGTAATAATGGCTACTATATGTTGAGAACCTTCTCTGTGCCTCTTCTCTTTATATACACATTTATATATTCATAATTTCACCTAATGGAATCTTTAAATTGGACATACAATAGTGATTATCATTTCAAAGCTGAGAAAACTGACATTCAGCAAGGGTAAGTAATTTTTCCATGTCACAGAATGGCAAATTTGAGCTTTTATTCCATCCTGAACACACTGTCTACTACATCATCGTTCTTCCCTCCCTGCCTCCTTCCACCCTCTCAGACTAGCCCACTGAGGTTCTGTCTTAATTCGTGCTCCATTATCTCTGTAGCTCATTTATTTAGTTATTCATTTGGCATACATTTATTGAATACCTTCTACAGGGCAGGCTTGGTTTTAGGAACTGGGGACAAAAAGTTAACAAGACAAAGTCCCTGCTCATAAGCACATATAAACTCAGGGCAGAGTCAGGCAACAAGACGAAAATAAGACAATTTCAAAAAGGGATAAGTGCTAGGAAAACAAACAGAGTGAAGAGATAGAGAATGCAGGAAGCAGGGCTGGTAGAAATGGAGAGTGTCTATTTTAAGTTGGAAGACATTTCTAAGGAGGTGACCTCTGAGCTGGACCATGAATGACATGAAAAAGACACCAGATGATCTGGGGCTGGGCATTCCTGGCAGAGGGAACACCAAGTACAAAGACCTAGGCAGAACAAGTTTAGCATGTTCAAGGAATAGCTGGAATGCCAGTGTGGCTGAAATTTAGTGAGCTGAGAAGGTGGTAGTAGGAAATGGGGGTTGAAGAAATAAACAAATGCCTGATTCAGTAGAGCCGAATAGGTCCTGGGAAAGAGTGTGGTTTTAAGTGTCATAAGAGGCCATTGGAAATGTGTGGGAAAGTCTTAGTCTTATCACAGCCAGTTTAGGTCATGTTTATCGCTAGCTACTATCTGTTATCCTATTGAGATGGAGCGGCTGCCTCAACTATCAATTACCCCATTAGAATCACTTCTATTTCTCGTGGGTTTACCTGACAAATTTTACCTCCTGATACTGATGCCAGAGTCACATTAGCTTGATACACATTTTGGGTGCCTTGGCATTGCCCTGAGTCTGCTGAACCATTCACTAAAATTATCTTTACTTTCTCTGGCCCAGTGCTACTGACCTCAGCTAGATATTAGAGAAACATCGAGGGGGGTGAAGGTGGGAGGTAATTCTCTTTAAAGTGTGGAGAACTGACACCACTTACTAAACTCTAAAAGCCATATCACATCTTTAAAGGAGAATTCATGTTAACCCAAATGAAATTTTCATCTGTAGAGTGTCATAACTTTAATAAAGTGTGACTTGAAATATAATAAGATGACTTGGGAATCACTACGTATACAAGTGTTTCCAGGGTTAGCCTTCTAAATTAATTCTGCTTTCAAGTTCCTTGACTTTCTTCCCTTCTAAATAGTTCTTTAAAAGCTCCAAAATTTTTCCTACACTCATTCTCTCAGCAGCAGTATTGGGGAGGAGGGAACAAATGGGAACAAGAGGAAGAGTCAGAGGCAACTATTTTTTTTTTTCCGGTACGCGGGCCTCTCACTGTTGTGGCCTCTCCCGTTGCGGAGCACAGGCTCCGGACGCGCAGGCTCAGCGGCCATGGCTCACGGGCCCAGCCGCTCCACGGCACGTGGGATCCTCCCGGACCGGGGCACGAACCTGTGTCCCCTGCATCGGCAGGCGAACTCTCAACCGCTGCGCCACCAGGGAAGCCCAGAGGCAACTATTTTTAAGTGAAAATTAGTTTATGTATATAATACAAGTGTATATTTATGCATAATAGGTACAAAAACCATTTCCAGAGAGAATGAATTCTAATATACAATAAAAGCTTCAATATTAATTAAAATTTGAATCCCAAGATTATTAATAAATGAGATTCCAAGTCATTTTTATGATCTTGAAAAGTAGTCATCATTTCTCTAGTATTTTGCTCATAATTCAGTCAAACTGGTTAAGGGAAAGGAGCTAAGAGAAGGCAATTATTTTATTACACATATATTTGAATGTAGTGGCCTAGCAGTTACTTTAGACTTTATGTAAACATTATCCTTTAGAAATTTTCACACATGTAAGAGCTCAGAAAATTTAATTCTCTTACATCTAACATTAGGAAGTAGCTTTAGTGACACCAGAAATCAAGAAAGAGAGAGACATAGGAACCAGGAGAAGTGGATGCAGCCCAGGAGCAACAGACCTGGAAAGCAACTAGTCCTAACTGAAGCAGGAAAAATGGAAAGACATCTTGGGGGGAAAGGCCGTATGACAGAATTTCTGATATGACAGAGAGTTTGAAAAAAGAAATATGACAAAGGCATACAGTGTAGGAAAAAAGAAATGCAAGAAGCAACACTATGAAAACCAAAAAGTAAAATGATAAATGAAAAGAAATAAAACTGAAAGTCTTGGCTCCGTAGTGTACAATATATGCAGGCTTAATTATGAAAATATTCTTCACTCATTTAACTAAAATAATTATACAGGAGAATGGGTGAGGCAAGGTGTTGAGGTCGTATAACAGCCAAATCTCTCATCTATCTTCCCAGGAATTGAATACATGTTTCAAAAAGATAAATCAAGAAATGCTCCGTGTATTAATAGAGATGTTAGAAATAGTTAAGAGCATTAAAAGTGATCCCAGCTCTGGTTATTATCACTAGACTGTCTCCCACTATTTCTTCTGATGTGGATGACTTGAGTATGTACTGGAATGTATCCTTATGGAATTTCTGAGGTCAGTCCCATTTGTGGAACTTTAAAGAATTGCTGAGCTACAGCCTTATTACTGTATTGTCTCATTCATTCAATTTCTTATATCTAATGCCTACTCTATGCCAGGTACTGTGTTAGGTAGTAAAACTATGAAGCAGTAAACTTAATACTGAGAAATTGATTGTATTTCTTTAGTTAATTTGGCCTTACATGTAGATAGATGCAGAAGAAAACAAGTAGAAATGTGGTATGTGTTATGTAGGGGGTAGGTTCAAAATGTTCTTTGATTTTGAACTTGATCCCATGTGTGTATCTTTGAACAAAATAAGCAAACCAAAAGAAATAGAGACAAACAAACACATAAAAATATATTTCCCACTTCTTTCCTATGAAGAAAATTTCTGGCCTAGGGACCACAGTTTTAGTTATTTGTTCTACGATCATCTTTATTTCCATCAGTTACTCTATTCAATCATTAGATAAACATTTCATAAGAAAAAATTATTAGCAGTAAACTGTTAGAAAACAGTCTTGCTGATATTTCTAAAATGCATTTTGGATCTTAATAGTCATCTATGTAAAAATTTCCAAAGTTTTCACTTTGGCCACATGGTTCCTCTTCCATGTCTTAGCCTTCCTTTCTTTTCTCTTCTTTTTCCTCCCCTTCCCTTTCCTTCATTTCCTTCTCTTTCCTAAACTAGTCAATGATAATGCTATTGAATGAGACAGAGTAAGGCAGGTATCTGTGCAGAGGGGTTGACCAAAGTGGAGAGTCAGAGCCCAAGCAGGGTGAGTAAGGCATCCACACAGAGGTGGGGGGCAGTCTAGCATCAAGTGTCTGAGTCCCATGAGAAAGAAAGAAGATCCATCTCAGGGTAGCAATATCCAAGTAGAATCAGGAGAGCATCCACATAAGAGAAGGGGCAATATAATTTATAAAAGATTGGTTAGATACAGGAGGATTGATCAAACAACTAAAGATATTAAGGAAAATGGGAGTCAGATTTCCCAATTTTTGAAAGGGTGGGCTACAAATTAGGAAAGGGAGACAACTAGAATGAACCCTGTGGTGTTGCATTATAATGGAGGTATGTGTTCTGGCTATGTATTAATGCATCACAAATTACCCCCAAATGCAGTGATTTAAAACATTACAATTATTATGTTATTTCTCATGATTTATGTGCATCAGGAACTTGCAAATAAACTGTCCCAGGGACTGGGACAGTTTATCCCCAGGAGCTCAGGTGCGAAGCTTGAAAGCTGGGGATGACTTTGCAGCTGGGAGCTAGAATCATCCAGAGGCTAGAGTTTGATGCTGCCTGTTAGCTGGGGTCTCCACTGAGGCTGTTGACTAGAGCATGTACACCTGTCCTTTCCTTGTAGCTGTCTGGTTTTTCATAGGATGCTGACTGGATTCTAAGAGCAAACATCCCAAGAGGACCAGAAAGAAGTTGTATAATCTTTTAAGTGCTAGACTGGGAAGTCTCATAGCCTCATTTACGCTATCGTCACAAGTATTAATTAGCTTGGGATGCCATAAAAAAATACCAAAGATGGGGTATCTTAAATGACAGGAATTTATTTTCTCACAGCTTTGGAGGCTGGAAGACCAAGATCAGGGTGCCAGCATGATTGGGGGGTCTGCCTTCTTAATGTGTCCTCACATGAAAGAGAGAGAGAGAGAGAGAGAGAGAGAGAACCCTCTCTGGTGGCTCTCTAAATAAGGTCACTAATCCCATCATGAGGCCTCACTCTCATGACCTCATTTAAACCTAACTAACTCCTAAAAGCCCCATTTCAAATACCATAACACTGGATGGTTAGGGCTTCCACTTATGAATTTGTGTGGACACAGTTCAGTTCCTAGCAACCACTGGTGCAAGGTAGGAGACAAGCATGGCTCTCACTTCTGGATGGGAGGAGCATTAACGTTATATTGTAAAAAGAACATATGGATTATATGGAATGGGAGATCTTGTTATAGCTAGCTTGCAAAATACAATTTGCCACATTATGTACGCTTGTATACACACATACACATATATACACATATACATGTGTGTGTTTGTGTGCACATTCCCTAACTAAGTCCAACGAGAGGGCACAAGAGCAGCAACTGCACTCTACTTCAACAGCAATGAGCACACCTGGTGCCCAGATCTTGACTTCCAGATATCACTCTTTATTATAAGGAACCAGGGCTCCTTGGAGAAATGGCTGATTCAAGAGCTAGAGAAAAAACAAGGTGACTTTAGAACCACTTGTGACAGAAATAAAAGAATGATGAGGGTTGTCAAAAGGACACAGGGGAAAGCTTAAAGGAGCTCCGTTGGCCAATTCTGGAACCACTTGAACATCAAAATAATGAAAGTAACTGGTTATAACCCATTGAATTAAATAAATAAATAAATAAAACTTTTAGTGAAGAATGGGATATATACACACTTTCCAATTACCTCCCCATGCAAATATTTATTATGTACAAAAGTAGAAAAGGAACTACACAGATAGGAATCCTGGAAGACCCTGTCTCAATCCAGTGATCAAAGTGAACATCATCATTAATGGGACAAATTAAAATTACACACCACCTGACAGAATGCAGTGAGAAAAACATAGCACCTCTCCTGTGATGTTCCTGCAAAACATGCATAACTTGAAACAAATCATGAGGAAGCATCAGACACCAAATTAAGGGACAGTTACAAAATAACTGGCCTGTAATCTTTAATAGTGTCAAAGTCATTAAAGTCAAGGAAAGACTGAAGAACTGTTCCAGACTGGAGTTGACCAGAAGGGCTAACTGCAACATGTGATTCTGAACTGGGTGTGTTTGATGTAAAGAGCATCATCAAGACCTTGAGAAAACTTGGATGGAGTCTGAAAATCACATGACAGTAATGTATCAATGTTGATTTTCTGAATTATACAAGGCTTAGTAAACACCCAAGTTGTTTAGCATGGAATCCACAGACTTTCCAATTTTGTATCTTACCTTGCGTCTTACCACTTCCCTGGCAATAACCACATGTTTTAGCTTCAGAGCTGGTTAAGCCTTCACTAATCCTTTTCCAGGAAGACATGTTTCTTGTCTCTCTCCTGGAAAGTCTTTCCTTATTCTTTATGAACCATTGAAATGCTCACTCTCCTGTCGAGCCTTATTAATTGTCCTGAACACTTTTACTTAGGTCCTCTATATCCACCACTTTCGTACATTACTCTGTGTGTACTGTCATAATACAGGACACAGCATGAAGGGAAGGCCTACATATATTCATATTCACATTCCCAGGACTCATCACAATCCCTAGAACATAGGAGCAGCTCAATATATTGTGTCGAATGAGTAAACAGTACTGCTCTGTTAATATTGTGTTTTAAAAGGAGTTCTATTTCTTAATCTTTGTTATCACACACACTTATGGACATATAATCTTTGGGGGAGCTTTCAGTTGTCCAGTTATACATGTATTTCATTGTAAGTTCCTTCTAATCATTTTTGGAGTCGAATGAAAGGGATGAAAGAAGGAAGGGAGGGAGGAAGGAGAGAGAGAATGTGGGAGGGAGAGAGAGAGGGAGGAAAAAAGAAAGGGAGAGAAATAAGAAGGGGGGTCATTTTGAGTTTGGAAAATCCAGTGAATTGGTAAGACATGTCATCTCTAACATCTGGTCAGCGCAGCTACTTGGGCACAGTAGAAAGAAAACGTATTTCAGGGTAGATGAACCTGCATATGACCCCCAGTTCCGCCACTTTTCAGTTATGTGATCCTGGGCAAGCTAGCTGATTCTAAGATAACCTCATCTATTAAATGGAAACGATACTGTTAAATCCATAGGCTTATTGTGGGGATTAGAGGGAAATTTTTAAATAAAGAGTTTAGCATTATGCTTGGAATATTGTAAATGATTAGAAGGTGGATCTATTATTTTCACTATCTTTAAATTTTTTTTAATATTTTTATTGAGGTATATTTGATGTACAATATTACATAAGTTTCAGGTGTACAACATAGTGATTCACAACTTTAAAGGTCATATTCCATTTATAGTTATTATAAAATATTGCATATTCCCTGTGTTATACAATATACCTTTGTAGCTTATTTATTTTATACACAGTAGTTTTTACCTCTTAATCCCCTACCTTTATCTTCCCCCTCCCCGCTTCTCTCTCCCCACTGGTAACCACTAGTTTGTACTCTATATGTGTGAGTCTGTTTCTTTTTTGTTATATTCACTAGTTTGTTTTATCCTTTAGATTCCACATATAAGTGATATCATTCAGTATTTTTCCTTCTCTGTCTGACTTATTTCACTTAGCATAATGCCCTCCAAGTCCATCCATGTTGCTGCAAATGGCAAAATTTCATTCTTTGTTATGGCTGAGTAGTATTCCATTGTATGTATACACCACATCTTCCACATCTTCTTTACCCTGTCATGTTTTGTTTTTTTTTTTTTACATCTTTATTGGAGTACAGTTGCCCTAAAATGGTGTGTTAGTTTCTGCTCCACAACAAAGTGAATCAGCCACACACATACACACGTTCCCTTATCTCCTCCCCACTGCGTCTCCTTCCCTCCCCCCCTCCCCATCCCACCCCTCCAGGTGGTCACGAAGCACTGAGCTGGTCTCCCTGTGCCATGCGGCTGCTTCCCACTAGCTATCTCTTTTATGTTTGGTAGTGTATATATGTCCATGCCACTCTCGCGCTTTGTCACAGCTTACCCTTCCCCCTCCCCATATCCTCAAGTCCATTCTCTAGTATGTTTGTATCTTTATTCCTGTTTTACCCCTAGGTTCTTCATGACATTTTTTTTTCTTAAATTCCATATATATGTATTAGTATACGGTATTTGTCTTTCTCTTTCTGACTTACTTCACTCTGTATGACAGACTCTAGGTTCATCCACCTCATTACAAATAGCTCAATTTGGTTTCTTTTTATGGCTGAGTAATATTCCATTGTACATATGTGCCACATCTTCTTTATCCATTCATCCGATGATGGACATGTAGGTTGTTTCCATCTCCTGGCTATTGTAAATAGAGCTGCAATGAATATTTTGGTACATGACTCTTTTTGAATTATGGTTTTCTCAGGGTATATGCCCAGTAGTGGGATTGCTGGGTCATATGGTAGTTCTATTTGTAGTATTTTTTTTTTTTGGTTTTTTTTTTTTTGTTTGTTTTTTCTTTTTGCGGTACGCGGGCCTGTCACTGTTGGGCCTCTCCCGTTGTGGAGCACAGGCTCCAGATGTGCGGGCTCAGCGCCCAAGGCTCATGGGCCCAGCCGCTCCGCGGCATGTGGGATCTTCCCAGACTGGGACATGAACCCACGTCCCCTGCATCGGCAGGCAGACTCTCAACCACTGCGCCACCAGGGAAGCCCTATTTGTAGTATTTTAAGGAACCTCCATACTGTTCTCCATAGTGGCTGTATCAATTTACATTCCTACCAACAGTGAAAGAGGGTTCCCTTTTCTCCACACCCTCTCCAGCATTTATTGGTTCTAGATTTTTTGATGATGGCCATTCTGACTGGTGTGAGATGATATCTCATTGTAGTTTTGATTTGCATTTCTCTAATGATTAATGATGTTGAGCATTCTTTCATGTGTTTGTTGGCAGTCTGTATATCTTCTTTGGAGAAATATCTATTTAGGTCTTCTGCCCATTTTTGGATTGGGTTCTTTGTTTTTTTGTTATTGAGCTGCATGAGCTCCTTGTAAATTTTGGAGATGAATCCTTTGTCAGTTGCTTCATTTGCAAATATTTTCTCCCATTCTGAGGGTTGTCTTTGCATCTTGTTTATGGTTTCCTTTGCTGTGCAAAAGCTTTGAAGTTTCATTAGGTCACATTTGTTTATTTTTGTTTTTATTTCCATTTCTCTAAGAGGTGGGTCAAAAAGGATCTTGCTGTGATTCATGTCATAGAGTGTTCTGCCTATGTTTTCCTCTAAGAGTTTGATAGTTTCTGGCCCTACATTTTGGTCTTTAATCCATTTTGAGCTTATTTTTTTGTATGGAGTTAGGGAGTGACCTAATCTCACACGTTTACCTGAACCTGTCCAGTTTTCCCAGCACCACTTATTGAAGAGGCTGTCCTTTCTCCACTGTAATATCCTGCCTCCTTTATCAAAGATAAGGTGACCATATGTGCGTGGGTTTATCTCTGGGCTTTCTATCCTGTTCCATGGATGTATATTTCTGTTTTTGTGCCAGTACCATACTGTCTTGATTACTGTAGCTTTGTAGTATAATCTGAAGTCAGGGAGCCTGATTCCTCCAGCTCCGTTTTTCGTTCTCAAGATTACTTTGGCTATTCGGGGTCTTTTGTATTTCCATACAAATTGTGAAATTTTTTGTTCTAGTTCTGTGAAAAATGCCAGTGGTAGTTTGATAGGCATTGCATTGAATCTGTAGTTTGCTTTGGGTAGTAGAGTCATTTTCACAATGTTGATTCTTCCCATCCAAGAACATGGTATATCTCTCCATCTATTTGTATCATCTTTAATTTCTTTCATCAGTGTCTGATAATTTTCTGCATACAGGTCTTTTGTCTCCTTAGGTAGGTTTATTCCTAGATACTTTATTCTTTTTGTTGCAATGGTAAATGGGAGTGTTTTCTTGATTTCACTTTCAGATTTTTCATTATTAGTGTATAGGAATGCCAGAGATTTCTGTGCCTTAATTTTGTATCCTGCTACTTTACCAAATTTATTGATTAGCTCTAGTAGTTTTCTGGTAGCATCTTTAGGATTCTCTATGTATAGTATCATGTCATCTGCAAACACTGACAGCTTTACTTCTTTTCCGATTTGGATTCCTTTTATTTCCTTTTCTTCTCTGATTGCTGTGGCTTAAACTTCCAAAACTATGTTGTATAAGAGGGGTGAGAGTGGGCAACCTTGTCTTGTTCCTGATCTTAGAGGAAATGCTTTCAGTTTTTCACCATTGAGGACAATGTTGGCTGTGGGTTTGTCATATATGGCCTTTATTATGTTGAGGAAAGTTCCCTCTATGCCTACTTTCTGGAGGGTTTTTATCATAAATGGGTGTTGAATTTTGTCGAAAGCTTTCTCTGCATCTATTGAGATGATCATATGGTTTTTATCCTTCAATTTGTTAATATGGTGTATCACGTTTGCATATATTGAAGAATCCTTGCATTCCTGGAATAAACCCCACTTGATCATGGTGTATGATCCTTTTAATGTGCTGTTGGATTCTGTTTGCTAGTATTTTGTTGAGAATTTTTGCATCTATGTTCATCAGTGATATTGGCCTGTAGTTTTCTTTCTTTGTGACATCCTTGTCTGGTTTTGGTATCAAGGTGATGGTGGCCTTGTAGAATATGTTTGGGAGTGTTCCTCCCTCTGCTATATTTTTGAAGAGTTTGAGAAGGCTAGGTGTTAGCTCTTCTCTGAATGTTTGATGGAATTCGCCTGTGAAGCCATCTGGTCCTGGGCTTTTGTTTGTTGGAAGATTTTTAATCATAGTTGCAATTTCAGTGCTTGTGATTGGTCTGTTCATATTTTCTGTTTCTTCGTGATTCAGTCTTGGCAGGTTGTGCATTCCTAAGAATTTGTCTATTTCTTCCAGGTTGTCCATTTTATTGGCATAGAGTTGCTTGTAGTAATATCTCATGATTTTTTGTATTTCTGCAGTGTTAGTTTTTACTTCTCCGTTTTCATTTCTAATTTTATTGATTTGAGTCATCTCCCTTTTTTTCTTGATGAGTCTGGCTAATGGTTTATCAATTTTGTTTATCTTCTCAAAGAACCAGCTTTTTGTTTTATTGATCTTTGCTTTCATTTATTTCTGATCTGATTTTTATGATTTCTTTCCTTCTGCTAACTTTGAGGTTTTTTTGTTCTTCTTTCTCTAATTGCTTTAGGTGCAAGGTTAGGTTGTTTATTCGAGATGTTTCCTGTTTCTTAAGGTAGCATTGTATTGCTATAAACTTCCCTCTTAGAACTGCTTTTGCTGCATCCCATATGTTTTGGGTCGTCGTGTCTCCATTGTCATTTGTATCTAGGTATTTTTTAATTTCCTCTTTGATTTCTTCAGTGATCACTTCGTTATTAAGTAGTGTATTGTTTAGCCTCCATGTGTTTGTATTTTTTACAGATCTTTTTCTGTAATTGATATCTAGTCTCATAGCGTTGTGGTCAGAAAAGATACTTGATAAAATTTCAATTCCTTAAATTTACCAAGGCTTGGTTTGTGACCCAAGATATGATCTATCCTGGAGAATGTTCCATGAGCACTTGTGTATTCTGTTGTTTTTGGATGGAATGTCCTATAAATATCAATTAAGTCCATCTTGTTTAATGTATCATTTAAAGCTTGTGTTTCCTTATTTATTTTCCTTTTGGATGATCTGTCCATTGGTGAAAGTGGGGTGTTAAAGTCCCCTACTATGAATGTGTTACTGTCAATTTCCCCTTTTATGGCTGTTAGTATTTGCCTTATGTATTGAGGTGCTCCTATGTTGGGTGCATAAATATTTACAATTATTATATCCTCTTCTTGGATCAATCCCTTGATCATTATGTAGTGTCCTTCTTTGTCTCTTCTAATAGTCTTTATATTAAAGTCTATTTTGTCTGATATGCGAATTGCTACTCCAGCTTTCTTTTGGTTTCCATTTGCATGGAATATCTTTTTCCATCCCCTTACTTTCAGTCTGTATGTGTCTATAGGTCTGAAGTGGGTCTCTTGTAGACAGCATATATATGGGTATAGTTTTTGTATCCATTCAGCCAATCTGTGTCTTTTGGTGGGAGCATTTAAAGTAATTTAAGGTAATTATCAATATGTATGTTCGTATTCCCATTTTCTTAATTGTTTTGGGTTCGTTATTGTAGGTCTTTTCCTTCTCTTGTGTTTCTTGCCTAGAGAAGTTCCTTTAGCATTTGTTGTAAAACTGGTTTGGTGGTGCTGAACTCTCAGCTTTTGCTTGTCTGTAAAGCTTTTAATTTCTCCATCAAATCTGAATGAGATCCTTGCTGGGTAGAGTAATGTTGGTTGTAGGTTTTTCTCCTTCATCACTTTAAATATGTCCTGCCAGTCCCTTCTGGCTTGCAGAGTTTCTGCTGAAAGATCAGCTGTTAACCTTATGGGGAGTCCCTTGTGTGTTATTTGTTGTTTTTCCCTTGCTGCTTTTAATATGTTTTCTTTGTATTTAATTTTTGATAGTTTGATTAATATGTGTCTTGTGTGTTTCTCCTTGGATTTATCCTGTATGGGACTCTTTGTGCTTCCTGGACTTGATTAACTATTTCCTTTCCCATATTAGGGAAGTTTTCAACTGTAATCTCTTCAAATATTTTCTCAGTCCCTTTCTTTTTCTCTTCTTCTTCTGGGACCCCTGTAATTCAAATGTTCGTGCATTTAATGTTGTCCCAGAGGTCTCTGAGACTGTCCTCAGTTCTTTTCATTCTTTTTTCTTTATTTTGCTCTGCAGTAGTTATTTCTACTATTTTATCTTCCAGGTCACTTATCCGTTCTTTTGCCTCAGTTATTCTGCTATTGATCCCATCTAGAGTATTTTTAATTTCATTTATTGTGTTGTTCATCGTTGCTTGTTTCATCTTTAGTTCTTCTAGTTCCTTGTTAAATGTTTCTTGCATGTTGTCTATTCTATTTCCAAGATTTTGAGTCATCTTTACTATCATTATTCTGAATTCCTGTTCAGGTAGACTGCCTATTTCCTCTTCATTTGTTAGGTCTGGTGGGTTTTTACTTTGCTTCTTCATCTGCTGTGTGTTTTTCTGTCTTCTCATTTTGCTTATCTTACTGTGTTTGGGGTCTCCTTTTTGTAGGCTGCAGGTTCGTAGTTCCTGTTGTTTTTGGTGTCTGTCCCCAGTGGCTTAAGTTGGTTTAGTGGGTTATATAGGCTTCCTGGTGGAGGGGACTAGTGCCTGTGTTCTGGTTGATGAGGCTGGATCTTGTCTTTCTGGTGGGCAGGTCCACGTCTGGTGGTGTGTTTTGGGGTGTCTGTGGCCTTATTATGATTTTAGGAGCCTCTCTGCTAATGGGTGGGGCTGTGTTCATGTCTTGCTAGTTGTTTGGCATAGGGTGTCCAGCACTGTAGCTTGCTGGTCGTTGAGTGAAGCTGGGTGCTGGTGTTGAGATGGAGATCTCTGGGAGATTTTCACCATTTGTTATTATGTGGAGCTGGGAGGTCTCTTGTGGACCAGTGTCCTAAAGTTGGCTCTCCCACTTCAGAGGCACAGCACTGACACCTGGCTGCAGCACCAAGAGCCTTTCATGCACACGGCTCAGAATAAAAGGGAGAAAGAAAGAAAGAAAGATTGAAAGAAAGGAAGAAAGAAAGAAAGGAAAGAAGGAAAGAAAGATAAAATAAAGTAAGATAAAATAAAATGAAGTTATTAAAATAAAAAATAATTATTAAGAAAAAAAATTTTTTTAAATAAACGGACAGAGAGAACCCTATGACAAATGGTGGAAGCAAAGCTATACAGACAAAATCTCACACAGAAGCATACACATACACACTCACAAAAAGAGGAAAAGGGGAAAAAATCATAAATCTTGCTCTCAAAGTCCACCTCCTCAATTTGGGATGATTCGTTGTCTCTTCATGTATTCCACAGATGCAGGGTACATCAAGTTGATTGTGGAGATTTAATCCGCTGCTTCTGAGGCTGCTGGGAGGGATTTCCCTTTCTCTTCTTTGTTCACACAGCTCCCTGGCTTCAGCTTTGGATTTGGCCCCACCTCTGCGTGAAGGTCGTTGGAGGAGGGGAGGGAGGGGTACGGAGTGCGGGGCGAGCCTGCAGCAGCAGAGGCCAGCATAACGTTGCACCAGCCTGAGGCGCGCTGGGCGTTCTCCCAGGGGAGTTGGCCCTGGATCCCTGGACCCTGGCAGTGGCGGGCTGCACAGACTCCCGGAGGAAGGGGTGTGTGGATAGTGACCTGTGCTTGCACACAGGCTTCTTGGTGGCGGCAGCAGCAGCCTTAGTGCCTCATGCCCGTCTCTGGGGTCTGCGCTTTTAGCTACAGCTCGCGCCTGTCTCTGGAGCTCCTTTAAGCAGCGCCCTTAATCCCCTCTCCTCGCGCACCAGGAAACGAAGAGGGAAGAAAAAGTCTCTTGCCTCTTCGGCAGGTCCAGACTTTACTCCGTACTCCCTCCTGGCTAGCCGTGGTGCACTAACCCCCTGCAGGCTGTGTTCACACTGCCAACCCCAGTCCTATCCCTGCACTCCGGCCGAAGCCCGAGCCTCAGCTCCCAGCCCTGCCCACTCCGGCGGGTGAGCAGACAATCCTCTCGGGCTGGTGAGTGCCAGTCGGCTCTGGTCCTCTGTGTGGGAATCTCTCCGCTTTGTCCCCCGCACCCCTGTTGCTGTGTTCTCCTCCGTGATCTGAGGCTTTTCCGCTCCGCCACCCGCAGTGTCTGCCCGCGAAGGAGCTTCCTAGTATGTGGAAACCTTTCCTCCTTTACAGGTCCCTCCCACTGGTGCCGGTCCCGTCCCTATCCTTTTGTCTCTGTTTATTCTTTTTTCTTTTGCCCTACCCAGGTACGTGGGGACTTTCTTGCCTTTTGGAAGGTCTGAGGCCTTCTGCCAGGGTTCAGTAGGTGCTCTGTAGGAGTTGCTCCCCGTGTAGATGTATTTCTGGTGTGTCTGTGGGGAGGAAGGTGATCTCCGCATCTTATTCTTCCGCCATCTTCCCCTCCTTATCTTTAAAATTTTGATGCTCTATATTCTCTAACTGTAAACTATCACCTTGTTATACTTTACCAATAAGTTGATATACTAGAATAAATATTTAAAGGTATAGAGCAGCAAAATCCTACTTCTGAAAAAAATCCAACGGTTGTTTGTTTTTAATCTATAAAAATACTGTGTTTATGATTGCAGGTTTTATTTTCAACTTGGTTATGTTCCAAGTCAGATGAATTTCCAAGTTAGTTGTGTATTGAGAATACAGAATTGGACATTTTGCACATGTAAAGCACCTTCTTTGGTTTTGATAAGATGAGAGGTATATTGTTCTTAGTTCTTATGATCATTTTCGTACTTTTCAGACAAAAGGTTTTCTGCTGCTAATCTGTCAGTCTTAAATCTCCTGGGATATGCCTTCTTCAACCCTCCTCTCTCTTGTTTTTTGAGTAAATAATTATATGATGTTTTCCTGCTAATGCATACATTGCTCTAAAGCAAAGATCTCTAAATGAAAAATTTACATGGAAGTGAATCACATAGTAAGTATTCATGGTGTTTTGAACTAATAAACAGCAGCTACAATGGCTTTTAGCCAAGTCAAACTAAAAAAAATAAAGTAGAGGTTACTGAGTTCAGACTGATGTTATTTTTCATGTCACTTCTCTTAGAGTTAGAAAATCCATGAGGAATAACAATAAAATCCCCCAAACTGGAGGCAACAAAAGAATTAGCAGAGTAAACCCAAGATATCACACTTCTAACTTTAAGGTCAAGGAGAGAGAGAAACCTAAGGATGTAGATCCATTCAAAGTCTTATTTGTCTGGCTTCCTTTAACCCCCAGTATTACCTGTGAATTTCTGTGGTGTTGGATAGCCACATTCCTCACATGAATTGCTAAAGGAGTTTCTACACAGCATCTCTCCTTCAGTATTCACTGCAAACAAATCAGCAATCACTATTCACTCTGTTAAGTTTGAAGAACTTTCTTTTTATGTGCTTTGAAAAATGTTGTATAAAATTGGAAATTTCCAGGGAGTTGTTTATGTTCAAGGACAGATTTAAACAATGAGGTGACATCAGGCTTGGAAGAGTCTTTGAAAACAAAGACAACCTATATCTTTTATGAAGAAAAAAGTATTATTTGGAAAATGCTGTGAGTGGGTAAATCACAGAACACGCATGCACCAGTCTAATTATCACTGCTAAGTCCCTCTCCTCATGCTCTGCGCCTGTATTGCTGGCTCTTTAACAGGACTCAAGAGTTGCACTTTGCACTGTGGATTTCAGAGGGCACCTAACAAGCCACCCATATTTTGGAAGCAGTGAGCAGGAGAATTAATGAGTTGCTTAGCCCCCTTCCTTTGAATGAGTATTTATTGATTCTGACAGAAGCATAGGGAAGTGGATGATAGAGAGTAGAGTTGCATACCTCATCTGGCTCTCTGCCTTAATTTGTTTGTGAAAATGAATTAAGACTGATGGCAAATAAGACTGTGCAGGAAAGACAGGACACAGAAAACTATAATGGTCACAGAAAGAGTATCAACTAAAAAAATCCAGTTCTTAGCTAGATGCTATTTTTATAATCTAGGATTTTAGGCACAGATAAGCTATTTTAATATCATGCTTATGAATACATTCACAAAGTTATATGCAGTTTACAGCCTTAAAAACAAGGTTCTCCTAACTTGCAGCACTGGAAGCTCAATTTCATGTACCTGGGTCTGAAAAAAAATCAGATTGTGTTCTTTTACTTGCGTACATCATCACCAATAAAAGAGATTTCTGGGGTTGGACCGCAATGGCACCTTTGTTAAAGATGCATGAAGTCAATGGAATAGACCTTATTTCTCTACAGCTGGGGAGGCTCTGGAAGTCTAGCAGTGATAAACATTTGTCGCTTAAATGAGGCATAAATGACTCAGCAGGGAAGATCCAATTAATGTGTATGTGGAGGGGTGTTTGTTTGCCTTGCTTTATTGCTGGGATTTGTTTTGATTTTGCTAACATGCTGTTGGCCAGACCAAAATCAAGGTTAAGAATAAAATGGTATTGGTACCCTCTCATTCCATGTGGTTTTTAGCTTATCTTGTTTGATGGAGCAAAAACTACACATTGAAGGTTACAGTCAGCTAGGTCTCTGTGTGGCTCTACTCTTGTGTTAGTTTCCTAGGGCACCGGTGACAAAGTACCACAAATTGGGTGGCTTAAAATAAATGAAATGTATTGTCCTACAGTTCTGGAAACTGGAAGTCTGAAATCAGGGTGCCAGCAGGGCCATCCTTCCCCTGAAATCTATAGGGGAGAATCGATTCATCCTTGCCTATTCCAGCTGCTGCTATTTGCCAGCGGGCCTTGGCATTCCTTGGCTTGTAGACATATTACTCCAGTCTCTATCTCTGTTGTCACATGGCCATCTTTTCCCTAAGTGTCTCTGTCTCTGTGTTCTCCACTTCTTATAAGGACACCAGTAATATTGTACTAAAGGCCCATTCTATTCCAGAATGAACTCATCTTAGCTACATCTGCAAAGACCCTATTTCCAAGTAAGTTCACATTCTGAATTACTAGGGGGTTAGGACTTCAACATATCTTTTTGAAGGACACAGTTTAACCCATACAATTCTCAATTATTTTTCTCCTAAACCTGATACACGTTGAATCATATATTTAGATGAGAAGTACATTTCAGTAAGGAACAAAATTGTAGGAGTACTTGAAGTTATGTTTGAATTTCACCACCTCTCTTACCTTCTCAATCTAATTACAGCATTCTTCTCACATTGTTATATTTTAAAAATTATAGAATATTTGAAGAACAGAGTTTCTTAGTTTATGATTTGTTTGATGGAATTTTTTAAATAACCTGAAATTTTTTTAACATTGTATGACAATTATACTTCAATGAAAAAACAACAAAAAAGAAGCCCACAAACTTAATTCTGTACTGCTTAAAAGAGATAAAGACAAAGATCAAATATAAAAAGGTATAAATAGATATAACAGAAAAGATTAGCCAAAAGTAAGCTGGTAGTTATATTAATATCATACAAAGTAGGTTTTTAAATTTTATTTATATATATTTAAAATTTTTTATTTTATATTGGAATATTAATGAATCAGCTGAGCTTCCATAACCTCTAATTCTGTCATTCAGATTCTCTTTAGATGGGCCTGTAACTCTGGTTATAAACCAAATGCCTACTATGTTCCAGGCTCTGGGAAAGAAGCTTTTCATACAGTTCTCCCTAAAATCCCATTATACTGGCATTATTCTATGCATCTTACATATAATTGAACAAAGTAATCATAGTTACATGAGGCCAACTGCTTCTTATAAAGTGTTAAATGCAGAAAACCCACCCTTTTGAATTCTCCCTGAAGCTAAATAAATGGCTTCCCTAATTTTTCCTTACTGACTTGAGTGGCTTTTTGGCATTATGTGCAGACTGACTCATTACTGTTTTATGTTTGGGCTATGTTTATTATAGAAGGTAAAATTCATCCTTAATTTACCTTTTGGAAGATTTATTTCCCCACTAGTCTTTCAGAAGACTGGTAAAATATTTTTCTGCTTTTTTTAAAGATAAAAGGGATATAATTTTATTTTACTTGATTGTAGAGCACACACTCAGCATTTAAAACCATTATACTATGTCAATGCATTTGTTTACCTGGTATAACCAATATCGAATCAATTCAAGCTATACAAACCTTTGCTTTTAGAATTAACATGTCAATCTGATATTTTTAAGAGAGTAAAAATAGATCTGGTCCATTTACAGGAACCTGAATAAATAATTTGTTGTAATGGTAAGATTTAGCTTTTGCCTACTGTATTATCCTCTCTCTTCTCTCCCTATTCCAATCATCTCCATCCATAAATTATTACTACACAGCAGCAAGGGAAGTTTCTGTTAGTCTCTACCTGAAGCCCATTACACATTAAATGAGATTCAAACTCCCCATCATGGTTCATGAGATACTGCCTGGTCTTAACTCAGTTCTTTTGTCCTGCTGTCCAGCACACACCACACTGCCACACCAGCCACCCTGTAGTTAGTTCCTTAACAAGAGCAAGTTCTTTTCCTTCCTGGATCCTCCACTCACGCTGTTCCCTCTGCTCTTCCAGGGCTGTTCCTTCTATTTACAGGCCTCAGCTCAAATTGCAACACTTCTTCACGGATGCCCTCCTGGCTTATTCTTTGTATATAGATTCCAGCCATGTCATTCTCTAACATTTTGCACTGTTTATTTCCTTAAGAACACTTAACACCTTTTACTATTCATTTGTTTACCTGTTATTATCAGTTCACCCTTTAGACTGTAAGCTTTGTGAATACAGAGAATATGTCTGTTTTTTTGGACCACAGTACACCCAGTTTCTAAGTCATTGGCTGGCATATATTAGGTGTTTATTAAATATTTGTGGAAAAATAAATAGATATATAATACTTGGTTTCCTTGTGAAACCCTGGTGCATTTTTAATACTATTTATGTTTTTGTCAATCTGCTTACTACTGTGTGACAGAAGTCAAAGAAATACCAAGACACTGAATGTTCTGCTTTTATTTCTTGTTATGTGGTTAAGTAACAACATTAAGATTTTAGGAGTTTTATAGTTGATTGATAGCTCTTTTAAAAACAATATTTGACCACACCCCTCCATCAGTATTTTCTAAAAATAACAAAAATAATCATCCTTCTGTGTGTGCATTACATTTTACATGAAGTAACATAAAAGAGAAAAATATACTTAATAGTAAACTCCAAAGCACATATTTTTTAAAAAGATAGCTCTTTATATTTTCTGAAAATAATACAAGGAATCAGGTGAAAAATATGTGTAGCTATAAAAATTGTTCATACCTTTCATAGGTTGCTGGGGAATTTTAATGATATAAGTACTACAAATAATGACTCAATTATGTATATGAAATGGTTGGACTGGTGTCTACTCTCTTTATTACCATCAGTTAGAGTATCAAACTGCATTTATTTAAACTATGAATGTGATAGATTATTGTTTAAAAAAAAATCCCCCATGCTTAATTTTGGCTATTTTTCATACCTCTTCAGCACACAGTCCATAATGACATAATAAGTAAGCATTCCCTACATGTTAAATAAATGAGTGGCCATTGAATGTATGCTATTAAGTTGAGAATTGAAGTATACGTAGTGTCTGTGTGACCTTTCCTAAACCTGACCTTCACCCTGTCCCTGTAGTATAATGCTCAGGAGCAGATACTTGGGGGATGTTTTCCAGCTTTGCAACTTATTGCCACTTAGCCACCTTTTTCTATAATGTGTGAATAATATTATTTATCTCACTGGGAATTCTTCAGACTGCATATGCAATACTTTGTATCATAAGCACCCATAAGCTGGTTATGAAACTAATTATCAGGCATGCCGATAAACCAGATGGTCATTTGATCTCTTCCAGAACCTTAACCAGGTAACTCTAAACGGCTTTTTAAAGGCCCTATCTGGACAAGGTTCTCTAGAAACTATAGTGATATGCAAAATGTGAATGAGTTCAATAATAGCTAATAAAATCCAAAAAGGTATGCCTGGTTTATTCCACAGTTTACAAAATCTCCAATGGCAATTAGAAAATAATAATAAGTCTTATGGGGACTTACTGATAAATGTTATGCTTTGGCATTATCTAGCTACATTCAGATATGCAGTGGTATCTTTTGTCCAGTTACAGTGTACTTTTTTCCTTAATTTTACCTGTAGGGGTCACTGGTGTCACAGGGCAATCTTCCTCTCTGTTTAGGTTTTGATGGGTAATTACCTGCTGACAGGTAATGTGTTAGAGGAATAAGGTGATATATTCTTACAATTTACTATTCAGTAAGGAATTCATTAACATAAAGATTATGACCTAGAATATACCCTTGGGAAACTTTCATGTTGATATGCTTTTATTTGGAAGGTGAGTCACTATGTTTGCTAGTGGAAAATAGTTGACAGAAACTTCATTTTTAACTTAGTTCTTATTGGATATAACTGTGGGGTTCAGTCAAATGACAATGAACCAAGAAAAAATTTATTTAAAATTTAAAAATTATTTTAAAAATTCATTTAAAATTTATTAAACACATATATCTTTGAATGTCATAAGAGGTATGATTGTCATAAGAAAAATGCATTATGTAAACCTAGTTAATAGAACTAACTTTACACATTTTACTGGATATGTTAGTAAATTCTAAATAGTAGCCTTCATTTCATTCAGGTAGTTAATATATTAGTGGCCACAAGAGATGCTTTCCATGAATTATTTAGTTGAGATGGTGACAATAAACCTTTGCATTTCACAGTCTAACACAAACTAAATTTTTGTATTCATATAATTCTTATATATATGGTATTTACCTAAGTATCAAATGTTGATTTTTGAATAACAAGTTTCTAGTTGGTGAAAATGGCCCAATTAGACTTATTATTGATTCTGCTTCTTTTCTTTGACCAAATGTTAAGATACCGACGTTAGAGACAAATTGAACTAAGTCCAATTTTCTTCCTCTTCTAGAACAAAAAAATGATGTCAGCCAGAGACACCTAAAATGTAGAAAGTCTCCACCCAACTCCTGACTGGGGAGATGTGTCATTCACAGGCAATTCTATCTCAGCTGTGTTGGTCAGAGAACAGTACAGGGAATCCATTGCTGCTATGTTTGTCTTCGGTGGGGGGAAATAATAAATGTAACCAAAAGAATAAAGGATGTTTAGTAATTTTCCACTAAAGTTTAGATTGGCAATACAGTCAGTTCAGAGAATTTTTTATGAACCTGATTTTGTTTTCTTCAAAGCCCAAATTGGCAATGAGACCATTCTAAATCTATCAGATAATTGTGTAACTCTATTATGGTTAGGACTGGGCCTATTAGGTTTTTGCAAAATTAAAATAGGATTTTAAGAGTTAATTTTTTAATTCCTTGGAAATTTCTTCATAACCTTTCTCTGTTTCACAATGAAAGGCAAACACTATCTTGAAGTTGAAATGCAAGTGAATTAATTCTGAAAAAAAAAAAATGTATTTGTACTGGAACTGCAAATGTTTGACAGAAATTGGAAAGTGGCTCTTGAAGAAACTCTCAGCAGGAGAACCATAATTAGTTTTAAGATTTACTTCTAGTGGCTTCTCAGACCAACGGGACTTTGTTTGCTATAACATCTTAAAGTATCTAGGGGACATTCAGGCTTCAAATATCAAGGGATATTATGTCTTACTCTAGTCCAAAAAGCTATGTGAAAATATGCTCATACTGTAAAAATCATAGAAAAAGTTCCCAAATAGAAGCTATTTAACTTGACGTTAGTTCTCCTTACTTGGAATAGATAATATATTTAGACTTTTCATAATCTTAAAAGTAATCTTTGTATAATTGTTTCTTATGCTATGGATTTGTATATTTATTTTGAGAAAAAGAAAACATATCCTCTTCCACTCTTTTTTGTAGTATGTTTTCTGGTTTTGGATATGAGAGATAAAAATACACACAATGGAAATTAATATCAATTTTTTAGTTTACATAAACAGTGATGGTAAAATAAATTATCCTTTTAATTTCACATATAAAATTTGTTCTAAAAGCTGGATTTGGTAAATTTTTCACCTTACTGGTAAAGGAACATAAAGCATATATAAAAGTATAAAATATGGTCTTTTTCTCAATGAACTAACAGTTGAGAAGAAATGAACATAAGGGAAAAATAATAATATAGTATGTGCTAAATGAATAGAAATATTAAATAAAAATAGGTATTTACTAAGAGATGGAAGATATTCATATTTGTGACCACCATCATGAACAAAAATTACATGTGAAAATATATAGGCACAAAGTCAAGCCAGAGAGTCCATGACTTCTCAAAACTGTTGATCATATACTTATCAATTCAGCTCCCTTATTCTGTAAGTGAGGAAACAGAGGACCGAAATAGTAAGTGACTTGTCCAGCACACACAAAAAATTAATAATAGAGTGTGCTGTTAGAATTATGAAGGTAGAAGAAAACGGTGGCAGCAAACCTGAATTTTTTCATGTCTATAGTGATAGCCCTGCCCTCCTTTCCTCCACTCTGTGCCTTGTTAATAAAATGTGTTCCAAAAATGCCTTTGAACTGTCACTGATTTGTTTAAAGACCTCTTCAAGGCTCCATGAGATATGAACTTAAGGCTGCCTTCCTGCCTTTCCTCTCACTGCTCTTCCCTCTCTTATACAAAGTAAATATAAGCTAACCTATTCTCCAAACACATTCTGAACATTGTGCCTTTGTGCACATGGTCCTTTCACCCTGTAAGCCTTCCCTCTTATCTCTTCAAGTGCAAGCATATCCATTCTATGTTCAGCTCAAAAACCACCTCTGGGGTTTTCCTTCATCTCTTCCAGTTGAAATTAATCTCCCCCATATTTAGCCTATTATACCTCTGGGGTATATATCTATTGCTCCCAAAAAACTGAAAGTTCATTGAAGACTGAGACCTTCAATCTAGCATATTTGCATCATCTGCAATACATTGAATAACTTACACATAGCCACAGAGAAGTAGCAATGACAGAGCAGTTCACTAGTAATAACAATAAACATATTTAAAATAGTTAACATTTATTAGGCACTTACCCAGTGGGGGTAGGCACTAACCTAAGTGTTATAGATGAAGTCAGAATTTGAGGGCAGGCAGTTGATCCTTGTTTTTAGAAGTGTGGGCTCTGGGGTCAGCTGCTCAGGATTGAATCCTGATTCTACCACTTAACAGCTGAGTGATCTCTCTGTGCCTCAGGGATTTATCTATAAAATGAAAATATTGATAACATCTAACTCATGGTTTTTTTAATAGATTAAATTAATTAATTAATAGATTAAATTAGATAATTCATGTTATCAAGGTTTGTTTTAAATTAGATAATTCATGTTATCAAGTTTGTTCTAAGTATTTGTTGAGTTAAATTAATTCAACCCTCTTAGGTAAATCACTTCTTACTTTCTCACCTCCTATCAAAATCCTGTTCTAGCTTTAAGAACCTGTCTGTGAGCTAACTTCTCTGTGAAATCATTCCCAATGCCACCAGGATTATTTTCACAGAGCTGTACACTTGTAACCTTATATAGCAGCTGACTATAAAGTTACTTCAGGGGGCTTCCCTGGTGGCACAGTGGTTGAGAGTCCGCCTGCCGATGCAGGGGACACGGGTTCATGCTTCGGTCCGGGAAGATCCCACATGCCGCGGAGCGGCTAGGCCTGTGAGCCATGGCCACTGAGCCTGCACGTCTGGAGCCTGTGCTCTGCAACGGGAAAGGCCACAACAGTTAGAGACCCATGTACCGCAAAAAAAAAAAAGTTACTTCAGGAAATAGTTATAGTCAACTATAGTTGCAATAATGTAAGAAATTGCTATAGAGTTATCAACTTTTTCTCATTATAAAAAACATTATTGTCTAAACTCTTGTGTTTTGAATTCAATCTTTCTACTGACTTGCCTAAGTTATTCTAAAAACTGTTCTTGTGGTAGGTAGGATACTCTGAAAAACCTGAGTGGGAATATACAAAACTCTATACTTTGTCACAACTACAGCAGAATTTTAATTTATAAATTGGAAGGAAAAAAATCTCTCAAGGTACCCAGATAGCATTAACATATCAAAGATGAAGTGTTTACTCAATACTCTAGTAAAATCCCAATTTAATTCAATCTTTTCCCATGCAGGAATTGTTTTGGTATCTGAGGAACCATACTCAATTTTCTAGGTAATATTAAGGCATGTTTTTGATGAGGTAATCCATAAAAATGTATTTTCCTATAATGAAAAGTAAATATATACCAGGCATTTTCCCTGAATAAGGTGAAAGGGATTTTACAATTGTCAGGACTCGATAGCTTATTATTTCAGCCATACTCCATGATGTGGTTCAGGAGAGTGGCACAAATAATCAGCAGTGAGGTTGCAATGAAGTATTTTGATGTTGCCAGATTTGGTGATGCCTTTTGAAACTGAAACATAAGAGTAATCTAAGTCAATCATTGGCTAATGTGGTTTTTAGCACTGAAATAATTTTTCATCTCTTTTCTCTAGTTATTTAATGAGAATAATCTATATAATATTAGGTATTATTTCATATTTTAGTGAGATCATACTTTAGTTGCACCATAGCAAACACAAATCTTCCTTGACTCAGTCCTAAATCTTGTGAGACTGTGTATATATATATATATTTGTGTGTATACATATACACATATATATATTTAATGTCTGAGATCATCTTGACTTGTAAAATACTCATAGTGGCAAAGATAGAAAGAAAAAAGAGGAGAGTTGGATGTAAAATGAAAGTGGAAAAGATAAAGCCTAAAAATCCAAAAGTTGAGTTTTCTCTCAGATTTCTCAATGAAATTGTTTTCTCTTGCACAGGCCACTTTCAGTTTCCCTGCTACACGTGTGAGGAATATGAGAAAAATAATGTCAATTACTTCAAATTCATGTACCTGGATTTCATGACAAAAGGGTGTTTGATTCCACCAGTAATTCAGACATACACCTTTCAAGCCCTAGAGAATCCTTGGATCACAATGAAACAAGCGTTTTATCAAGTGTCCAAGGGCCCCTAATAATAGGTCATTTCCTTCTCTTTCAAACATAATGATTTTCAAATATAAGGTCTACATGTTTTGCAATCCATAAAAGGACATGTAGTGGTATGATTTATGGATACATCATAAATATTTGAGAAGTTAATTTCACATATCATCTTTGATCTAATTCTAAATTCTTATTAATTTTAGGATACTCTTAGCACCTGTCAAAGAGAATAAGAGACAACACACTCAACCACTATCTCTTACTACTGTTAAAATTGGCATTGATCAATTAAGCCTTATAAACAGATTCTTTCTTTGGAGTAAACTGGGCTATAAGGTAATCCTAAATATACAGTATTGAAACAGAGACAGCCAGTGTACCTAATGTCTTCATATCCCTTTAACATCCTTTTTAGCTTATACACAGGGCTGAATTTCTCTCCCTCCTAATTCTCACTCCTGCCATTTCCTAGGATATGACACATACAAAATTACAATAGCTGAAAGCATTTGACAGTGTGACTCAAGGCATGTTAATTTTTTTAAATTAATTTTTATTGGAGTATATTTGCTTTACAGTGTTGTGTTAGTTTCTGCTGTACAGAAGGCATGTTCAATTTGAAACCATGGATTAAAGTGGTCTCTCCTTTTCATGAATAAACTAAAACCTAAAATGTAACTTTAACAAGCTCCAGACCTAAGGAGAATACAGACATATCATATCCTCCCTACTAAGAATAGCACAAAACAACCAGCTGACTTTGCAATTGACAGAATTTGCAGTATTTCTATTTTCCCCATAGTACGGAAGCCCCCACTTCTGGTAATATTATTAGGCTCCACATGTGAGGATCAAGAAGCCAGGTGAAGACAATGATGAACAGAGTTGAGACAGGGAGAAATAAACTCAGAGAAGGAGAGAGACAATGAGTTTATAAATAAAAATTCTAAAACACGTGAAGGAATCAAATACCAAATACAGCTAAAACCAAATCAAGAATTGGCACATTCACTTCAAACTAATGGGATATTCCACTAAAGTTTTTAAATATCTACATTTAAGATACTCAAAGTGATAAATAGAGGAATAACTTTTATTTTTAAAATGGGAAGGAATTATTTTTTTATTGAAGTATACTTGATTTACAATATTGTGTTAGTTTCAGGTGTATGGAATTATTTTTTTAAAGAAGAAAAAAAATGGCTAGGTATGAAAAAGAACAAATTCTATATATTTAAATAAAAGTCATGGTTATTGAAATGAAAAATAATTCTATATTAGACAAAGTAGAAGAGAGAACTAGTAAATTAGAAAAATAATTCAAGAAATTAAGATTGAAGGACAGAGAACAAGGAGAGAACAATATAAAATAGAAACTCAAAATAACATGGTAAAAATAAGTCCAAATGTATTAGCTTATCGAAATACCATGAATGGCTCAAACTCCTCTATTAAAGGACAGACTATAGGTTGAATTTTTTTTTTTTTGAATTTTTTAAAATATAGCTATAAGTTTCTGGCAAGAGATATGATAAAGTTATGAGGAAAGCTATGTTATGTCAATATTAATCATAAGAAAACTAGTGCAGCAATATTAATATCTGACGGCATATAATTTAAGGTGAATATTAATAAGAATATCATGTACAGTAATAAAGGACAAATTCACTAAGAAATGGTAACAATGAGCTTATTTGCAACTAAGAATTAAGAGTCTTAAATATTTAAAGCAAAACTGACACAATTACAAGAAGAAATGGATACTTTCATAATATTAGGAGATTTCAAGTAATGGTAGTCAAAGAACACTAAATATTAGTTAGAATACAGGTTTTTTATTAATTAATTTTTATTGGAGTATAGTTGATTTACAGTGTTGCGTTAGTTTCTGCTGAACAGCAAAGTGAATCTGTTATACATATATCCACTCTTTTTTAGATTCTTTTCGCATTTAGATCATTACAGAGTATTGAGTAGAATTCCCTGTGCTATAAAGTAGGTTCTTATTAGTTATCTATTTTATATATATAGTAGTGTGTATATGTCAATCCCAATCTCCCAATTTATCCCTCCCCACCTTTTCCCCCTTGGTAACCATAAGTTTGTTTTCTACATCTGTGACTCGATTTCTGTTTTGTAAATAGGTTAAATGAACGTATTTTTATAGATTCCACAGGTAAGCAATATCATATGATATTTGTCTCTCTCTGTCTAACTTACTTCACTCAGTATGACAATTTCTAGGTTCATCCATGTCACTGCAAATGGAATTATTTCATTCTTTTTATGGCTGAGTAATATTCCATCATATATATGTACCACATCTTCTTTATCCATTCCTCTGTCAATGGACATTTAGTTTGCTTCCATGTCCTGGCTATTGTAAATAATGCTACAATGAACATTGGGGTACATGTGTATTTTCAAATTATGGTTTTCTCTGGATATATGCCCAGGAGTGGGATTGTTGGATCATATGGTAGCTCTATTTTTAGGTTTTTGTGGAAACTCCATACTGTTCTCCATAGTAGCTGTACCAATTTACATTCCCACTAACAGTGCAGGAGGGTTCCCTTTCTCCACACCCTCTCCAGCATTTATTGTTTGTAGCTTTTTGATGATGGCCATTCTGACTGATGTGAGGTGATACCTCATTGTAGTTTTGATTTGCATTTCTTTAATAATTAATGATGTTGAGTAGCTTTTCATGTGCCTGTTGTCCATCTATATGTCCTTTTTGGAGAAATGTCTATTTAGGTCTTCTGCCCATTTTTGGATTGGGTTGTTTGTTTTTTTGATATTGAGCTGCATGAGCTGTTTGTATATTTTGGAGATTAATCCCTTGTCGGTTGCTTCTTTTGCAAATATTTTCTCCCATTCTGTGGGTTGTCTTTTCATTCTGTTTATGGTTTCCTTTGCTGTGCAAAAGCTTTTACTTTTTGTTAGGTCCCATTTGTTTATTTTTGTTTTTATTTCCATTTCTCTAGGAGATGGGTCAAAAAGGATCTTGCTGTGATTTATGTCAAAGAGTGTTCTTCCTTCGTTTTCCTCTAAGAGTTTTATAGTGTCCAGTCTTACATTTAGGTCTTTAATCCATTTTGGGTTTATTTTTGTGTATGGTGTTAGGGAGTGTTCTAATTTCATTCTTTTACATGTAGCTGTCTAGTTTTCCCAGCACCACTTATTGAAGAGACTGTCTTTCCTCCATTGTATATTCTTGCCTCCTTTGCCATAGAGTAGGTGACCACAGGTGCGTGGGATTATCTCTGGACTTAGAATATAGTTTTGAACAACAGACTTATGAAGCATGACCTAATAAATATATAAAGAACTCTGTACCCCCCAAAAGAATGAATACATAGAATAATAATTACATTGACAGTGCAGTAGATCACAAAGGAAGTATTATCCCATTTCAAATAATTGCACATCAACCACATTCTATGACAATAGTCTAATGTAATTTGTACCTATTATTAAAGATCATAAAAAATTAAATGTCCTGTTAAATAACTCATGTGTTAAATTACAGTGGGAATTATAGAGGGAAACAGGAAATAAAAGGGAATAAAAATGTTTAAAATGTTATATATATGTATTCACACATATATTTTTGAGTTACAGGTAATTATCTCAAAATCAATTCAATGCAGTTAAAAATACTTGGTTTATTTTATAGTATTATATGAACTTTTTTAAGGGAAAGGATTAAAAATAAATAAGACATACATTTACCTCAAGAAGACAAGAAAAAGAAAATAGAAGCAAGTGAATTAAAAATAATACCAACTAGTTGTATTAATGATAGAATTTGGCAAGATGCTTAAAAGAACATACAAAAATCAATACTGTTCTTATACATTATTGGCATAATGACCAAAATATCAAACTAATAACTAGTAGGACTAATGAGAAACCTTGGCAAAATAGTTGAATAAGTGACAAATAAAAATCAAATGTTATGAAATATCAATAATTTCCCTAAAGAAAATATAATAGGAAAAAGTGATTCATTCAATAGTAAGAAAATCCATGAGGTACTTAGGAGTATATCTGATAGTAAATATGCAATGTATTCATGGAGAATATTATAAATCATAATTGAAGGAGCAAAAAATGAATAAGAAATATACTATTCTTATGGGTGGAAAGACTCAATATTTTTAAATGTCAATTCTCCTCAAATTAATGTACACATTCAGTAAAATTCCATTAAAAATCAAGTTTTTCATGAAACTTGGTAAGCTGATCCTACAATTCATATGGAACAACAAGGGGCCAAGAGTTACAGAGTTTTAAAGAAAAATGTATAGGAACTTGCCTCACCTAATATCAAGATCTACTATAAATCTACAGAAATTTGGGCCATGTAGATCTACAAAAGGAAAAAGAGAAGCAGAAATAAATCCATAAATATATGACAATTGGCACGTTAGAGATACGAAAATTCCATATTCCCACCTACCCTTCGAGAACCTACAAGCATTTCCGTTACAGTGAGTCCCTCTATCACCCTGTGCCTCCAGTTACGGGGAAACAATGGATTGTATGTAGAACGAACAACTGAATAAATTTCTGTCTTCTAGGAGTTTAGAACTGAGATCCAGGTAGCTCTAAGCAGTTAACCTTTGGACATATATAATCAGGATGCAAGATTGCCATTGGAAAATTCTACTTTAGGGACCATGCATCTTGAAGAGTAAGTTGAAAGAGAAAATCCACTGGCAAAAGACAGAAAAATAAAGTAGACTCAGAAAAGGGAAAAAAAGATGGGAAAACAGGAAAGTCGGGAGAGATTCCATTTCTGATGGCTTTTCATGACCCGGCTTCTGTCCCTACTGATGCCTGTTTTCACATCTAGTCCTGGTGTAGTGGTCTTGTTTCCTTAAGATATGATTTTTTCTGTGTGTTTTGTTTTGTTTTGCTTAAACTACTTTGAAAGGTTTTGGTTATTTCCAACCAAAGGGCTTTGAGTAATGCACATTGACTATTATCAAAATTCCCTTGTCCCTAACAATTAAAAATGATAATATGCAACTTCATAAAATATCATGAGCTCTACACCTTCAGTGATAGGACAGCTTTATAGGTACATAAAAGTGACCCCAGTGACATTTTTTAAATGAACAAAGAATACATAGAGAAAGACCACTATTTAAAAACTGTTCTTCTACACCCTGTAAGTGTAAGGCTGGATTGAAGTCACCAGAGGCACAACACTTTTAGGGCAACAATGCTAGCCTTTTGTCATTCATTCAGTATGAACATATTTTGTGGTCTTAAATTATGGTAGTAGTTCTTTGGATAAGGTTCCAGTGCACATATCCCTTAAGCAGAAGTGAAAGGAATGCTGATCCATTGTCATTCACAGTGTCAGCACAGCACACCTGTGTGAAGTGAGGCCAAAAGTAATGGTTATTGCAAAGGCCAAAACTAGATGGAGTGACACTGGTTCTGCCTTAAAATGTCCTTGTCTCTTATTGAAATCTTGGGTCATTTGTTTATATTTTAATTTATTTTTGCTACTGAAATACTATTAGCTTGTCTCATGATTGTTAAATGCCAGTAATATGTAGCTTAATTTCCAAAAATATTTGTTTCTCTTACAAATGATGAGCAGCATGTACACTCATAATACAGCTTCCAGAAACATAACGCCATTATAATTTTGAGTAACACACAGTGGCTTCCACAACTTTTGCTAAAGTTTCTTCCATCTTGTTCCACTTTGACTATCCTGGATGGTGGAAGTATCATGTCCTGTGCCCTCTGAATAGGCTATAGGCTATAGTATCAGGTTCCACAAAGTTACGGTTATCCAGTGTCAGTAATGTAAATGACTTCTTTCTAATGGATTTTGACCAGCACATTCTTTACAAAATGTCCCTACTTTTTAAAAAAAATCATTGCCCTCTGCAATACTGAATCTGCAAAAACGTTGCTCTTCTTTACTTAGGCTGACCAGGGACTGGTACATCTGAGCTATATTCTACAACCCTAAGGACAAGAATTCTGCTGGTAAGTTATAGATGGCATTCATATTGGAAGTTTCCCCTTTTATTCTTGTGACACAGAGTGATATACACCTGCTGGCTAAGATATTTTCTTAGACTTTTAGGCTGACCTTAGCATTTTTCATCCAAATCATTTTACTTTTGAAAGTGACATCAGGCATAAATAAATACTATACCAGTCACATCAAGATGTATTCTCATTGTAGTTATTATGTCTGTAAAACACCAGTTGTAATGAGGCATTTGGAGGGTTTTATTCTGATTTCCTTGATACCTAAAATTATTGTGCTAAAAAGATGGCACATTTATGAAATATAAGAAGCAAAGTGCTTACAGGACCAAACATTCCTTTCTTTGTGCCACTTCTGTGCTTAGATCTTACCTCTATTGTTGAACTGGTCACAAGATATTGCAATTACTGGTCTCTAACTCCTTCGCTATACTCAAGCTAGGCAAGATTTGGGACTAGTGCAATGTTTGTGTCCTGGAAGGAAGTCAAAGTGTATTTTTTGAGGTCATTTGAATAAATTGAAAAGAACAGAATACTTTTAGGAGCTTTCTTTTTTTAGGAGCATTAATAAAGATAGGATTATCTGTGCAAGATATAGTGGTATACTCATATCTCATAGTATGTAATGTACTTATATATTAGTATAGCACCATGCAGCATGCTAACATATAACTGCAATTTGTAAGATAACTTAGTATATCTGAACTGAAGGAACAACATGGTACAGAGTTTAAGAGGATCAGCTCTGGGGAAAGACTGGTGGAGTCTGAATCTAGACTAGCATGTGACCTTGGGAAAACCAGCCTTTGTGCATCTATCTGTAAAATGGGAAAGTAATAACACTTCTCTCATGAAGTCATAAAACATAAACGAGTTTTTCACATAAAGAGTTTAAAACAGTGCCCAGTTATTGTAAACACTCAAAAGTTGGCAATTGTGTTTTTATAACAATAATAATTATTACAACTACTATTATTATTATTAAAGGTTGAACCTCACATGCATAGATCAATAAAGATACAGATGTAGCTGTTATACTCAAAGATTCAGGCTGCAACTGGTTTCCTTACTTATTCACATAATGAAAAATCAACACGTTGCACTTAAATATTAATTTAAGCATGGGAGTAAGATCATGTAAGCCAAAGAATTTATATGGGAGAAGACAACTGACTTAAATTGAAGTCTATATGCCTGATCCCAAATATTAAAGACTATGAAATAAATATGAAGGACATTTATAATCTCTTATGTCATTTTCCTTTCCAACTTTCAAAGTGTAGAAATGTATTTAAAATATACCCACTCATATCTGTGAAGGTAGGAAATAAATTATCCTTTCTTTAACCTTTATTCTCTTTCTTAGGCAGGACTGAGAAGTGAGAAACACAGGGAAAGTTTATGTGCATAATAAAAAATGACAATTGAATTTTCCCAAAGATTTATGGATTAACTGGGAAGAGTCACTTAATGTGTAGTAACAAAATATCATTTGTAGAATGTATGTGTAAAAATGATTTACATGTGGGATATATTCATAAATACCCCACACTAAAAAATTTTATAAACTGTACATTAAAACCTACATAGAATTAATTATTAAAAGTAGGTTATGGGTTATTTAAGTGTTTACAAAGAGAATCTCTAACCTCGTATAGTGATTTTTAAACTCTCTCTCTGCTATTATGTTTTATAGAGTGTGTCTTTAGGAAATTTTAAATGTTTCCACCCAGAACCAACTCAACCGATGCATGATACTGATGAATTCTACAATAGACTAGACATGTATCTGGCTTTTCTTTAAGTCTTAAGAGACTAATTGCTAATGGTCTTAAGCTGTTATATGGCATGCTACTACATCTCTAGGCCATATACTGCTTTTGTTTAGACTCTGCCCCCCCAAACAGGCATATCTTTGTGTTATCATTTTAATTTCATATCTAAATATGATAGAATGAATCTCTTCAAAGAAAGGATAAACCCTTTATATATTACATTATATATATTCATTATGCATAGTATTAGTAGACTGTTTACTGCCATATTGTCATTTATCAGATCTTGGAATACATGTATGTATGTGTGTGCCTTTGTGTGTATGTGTGCATGTATATGTGTGTGTGTTTCAGTATATATAGGCTAATCAGGCAAATGTTTCCTTTTTAAAAATCCACTTACTATTTTTGCTAGTTGTTCTGTTTGCTTATCCTAAAAGTTGACATGCAGAACAGGTGTGAAATTCAGAGATCAGCCATTTTCAAAGGGCATGGCAGCAGTTGGGAAGATTGAGTTTCTTACACTTCATATCTTGTGATGTTTGTTGGTTTTTAATCTACTAAACTTCTTTATCTGAAGACATGCCTTGTTCTCTTAATTTTCACATTAGCCAACAAATTAAGTTATGCGTTATTATTCTTTTAATATATAATCTGTATAGTATTTCCCATGAAATAGAATGAAGGGAATGATGCCTGTGCTAGGAAGAATTAATATATATACAAAGCTAATTTAATTGTTAAAAAGAGTGGAGAGGAAGGATTTTTTTCTTTCTTTCCCGCATCCCAGATCCACTGCACCACTCTGTCTTGTAGCTACATTCTCTTTGCGTTTTTCTACATTGTCTTTGGTAGTTTATGAAAACGTTCCAGCTTTGCTTTGATTAAGTTTATTCATTTTAAAATCAGACCTCAAAGTATCCTGTCCACGTTTCAGGGACAGCATAGGAAGGAGACATCACTGCAATTCAATTCTATCCACAAGTATTGACTGAGGATTCCTATAAACTAGACCTTGTGAGGTGATTGGAGGGAAGAAGCCACATTCCTGTCTTGAACAAGCAGATGGTCCAGTTAGTATAATCAGTCAAATACCTAGCACATGCAAGATGGTTAGTGTCATAAGAGACCTGAAAACGAAGAGATCCCACCAACAGAAATATTAGGAGACTTCAAAAGGATGGGGACTAAAACAGTACATAGAAAAATGTACAGAGTTGGGTAGGAAGAGAGGAGGAAAGATAACTGAAAGTGATTTCTAGACAGAGGGGCGTACACGAGCAGTCACAGAGGAATGGATGAGCATGGCATGTTCTAGGGACAGCGTGACTTGCTTGACTGACAGGACTTGAAACAAAGAGCAGTGGGAATTAGGGCTGCGTGGTTCAGATGGGGTGATAAGAATGACGATGCACTGATTCCAACCAAGACCAGTAACTTAATTAGGCATTGAAATATGCTGCAAAATCAGATCTTTGCATCGTCTCAGACAAATAAAAGTGATTTCTTGGTGATCCACTATTGATTTACCCATGATACTCTTTACTTTACTATTATGAATACAAAGAGCCGAATATATTAAGAAAAGACTTAGGGAATTTTTCCTTAAATTTTCACATACTACATTGCTTCATATTTGATGAATGAAGGTAGTATGTATGCATCTAACAAATATAGAAATGACACAAAATAAAAATGCTGAACTTTTTAAAGAGTTGTTTGTTTAATAAGGTTTTAACACACTGTAATAATATTTCTTATAAAACATGTTCAAACTAGGCTGAAATTCTAGTGAAAATTTGATTAGCTATTTAAAGAGGTTTGGGTAAAATTATGGAAATGTATTAATGACTGTATCTATTTTTAAAAGATGAAAAGTAACTTATGTTGCCATGAGTTTTATTATGAATTATTTCTGAAAGTAGAAAAAAATTAAGCAAATTAATTTAATCCAATAAATAAAAGTAACTTTTTTAGTTGTTCTCTTTGTGTCGGAGTACAACTGTGGAGATGCTGGAGGAGCATGGCCTGTCATAGTCCTTTCATACCTTGTTTCAGAATCAGAGTCAGTCCTATTCCTCAGTTCCACGGAATTGGCTAAGACAGGACTTAAATTAACAAACCACGATCTTTATTGCATCGTTCAATTTCTGTATTCACTCAGTGAAATTTTAAAAAGTCAGAGATCATAACATCAGAAATCAGTAGATGTACTGGCTCTGGGGATGACAGCTTTCCTGCCTGCATCTTTACTAGTTTTCCTGCTAGTTTTTTGTTTTGCTTTTTTGCAAAAATTTATATGTAAAAATTGAGACTAATAAAGAAGACAACAGGTCTAGTGAGATAAAATAATATTCATGACTGAAAACATTATTAAGAAAGTATCATGAATGCTATTTGTGAAAAATACTTATTTCCCCAAATTTGGTCTGGATATTTTTAAGTTTTCCATTTAACCAGAAGACTGGTTTAAGATGACAAAAGATGATCCTGTTTCTCTCACAAAATGGTGCAGAATATATATATATATATATATATATATATTCTTTGAAAAAATTCACTATCAAAATATTGGAACTCAGCAGGGAAACACAATTGCATTAAGCCAATGTTCTTGAATATTGAGAGGTGAATGTCATCTCATTGACCTATTTACTCTTACATTGAAAAATCTGTTGAGATATTGGTGGCTTATACAGGTGTGATTTTTTGAGATAGTTGATTTTACTACCTACACTTGCTTGACTCATCAATTAATTTTTAGAACTTTGTTTCTAATAGTCAGAAGCCCAGCAAGATAAAAAGGTGATGGTTATTACATCACATTTCTTACCCACTATAGAAGCAGATGTACAATACACTTCTTTTTGTTTATTCTTATGCCACACCCTTTTAGCCCTTAACCAGTACTTGAGGGGACACGATGAAGGCAGCTTTGCTTATAAAGTTGACCCTTGTCATGATGATTCACAGTCAAATCTTTATTAACCAGGGGCTGCCAGTTCTTCCTGAGATCCACTTTTCTTGTCCAACATAGTGATGTGACCAAAACAGGTTGCAAAAATCTACCTCTCCACCTGGCAATAGTTTCATAGCTCTTATGACTTTATTTCTAATTCTTCATAAGTAATGTTTGGAAAGTCAGTTAAATCACCAATTATTTCTTCTTTGCCTGCAGAAAAGTACGCAATGGAGTATTTTAAATCCTTTGAAACTTCTATTGTCACATTACAAATATGCATGAGAAGGTATAGTAAGTTAATGTTACCAAAAGTCAAATAAAAGAGAAAAAAAAAAGTTACATTCTTAAAAAAAAAAAAAAAAGTTACATTCTTTTACGTATAAGGGAACAATTACAGTTTGGGCACCTGTGTTCATAAAGTAATATAGTGTTCTTTGCATTAATAAGATATGGCATATTGACTGAAACTCTTAAAGGTAGAATGCAAAAACCAAGCCATTAGGAACTGAAGAAATGCTAACCCTAACTTCGTTGTAATCTAGACCTGTCAACAAAATTATCAAGATAGCAATTTTAGAGATAATATTCTAGGTACAGCCTACAGTATCCCACTTGTATTTAATGAAAATATGCTCTCTCAAACAATCAAATATTTGCCCTAAGTTCTACTTCAGGATGTTTGTATTTGTTCAACTAAAAAGTTAAAGTCAAGCATTCAATTTCAATGGGACTTAAGACAAGCATGCAATTAGGGGATTTGGAAATAGTTGTGTACCTAATGAAAATTAAGGAAATCATTTACTACCACATGAAAGTCAGTTTAAATGCTTCATTCTCATGTTGTCTTCCCATGCATGCATGTTTCTTAGGAGTGTAGGATAATATATACAAGTGTTAGTCATTGAATTTACCTTTACAGGTTAATAAATAGATTACTTTTTCTCTCTGAAGATCAATGTTATATTCTCCATAAAAGAAGTTCCTGTTAAAAAGAAATCACCCAAGTGGGCTCCCTCAATGTGACTTTCTCCCATATTTCTGGCCAAGTCAAAAGCATCAAAATACATATCGATGCCTCCTCCCTGAGGACTAGCCATTCAGGGTATCAAAGCAAGTGCTCTGCCATAGAACAGAGCACAAGGTTTTGCATATATTAGTCATACAATAAATAGTTGTTGAAATCAATTGTGTAAGATTATTTGCATTACCACTATGTGGCTAAAATGATTAGTTCCATTATTTCATATACTTAACCATAGATAATAACAGTAACTGAAGTCACTGCTATACTGGATATTCATTTCTCTCTCAGTAGATCTCCATGTCTACCTATTTGTCTCCTTAAAAATTTGAGTTATCATTTAACAACCTGATAACTATATAATAAATATCACCAATGATTAGTTGTTTGTTCTCTAAATGCACCTTGGGGAATAATTTATTGTTTTATAATGAGAAAAGTTAAAAATTTGTTTGAAGACAAAAAATACTACCAAGTAAAATAGTTCATTAGGAAATCTTTTTTTAATTATTTTTATCATTTAATGCTTTATGCTTTATAGGTACAAATTCATTCTGAAGCAATGCTTCTGGAACTTTTAATTTGAATTTCCAACTGAATAATAGTTGGCATCAAAATTGTTCAGCTGTGTTATACAGTCTCCCTGTAAAGGAGAAAAATATTGCTTAAAGACAGGCCATCCCCCAAATTTTGTAGAACTGAAAGATCATCTCTTGATTGTTTCAGTCTTTGTCAAATTTGGGTTACGAATGCCCTGACTTTGTAGGTATGCAGGATATAAAACATGTGTATGTGTATTAAGTGTTATTCCAGTACACAATGTGTTTCTTCAGGTTAAATCTACACATTTCAATATGCATCGGTGTTGTTCTTAAAAATATGTAATCAAAGTTGAAAGATTCGATTTATCAAAATGTGCTGATAAATGATACAGTGGTAAATGCAAATTTCATGGTCAGTATTAAAAGACAAAAAAAAAGTCCTCTGCCATTGTCCATGTTTTATCTATTTTTAGAAACAGTAGAGGGGAAAATACACTCAGGAAAAAAAAAATGAAGCTTTACTGCAAAAGAAATGAATGCAAGAAATGGCACTTTAAGTAGTGAAGAGACATGAAGCATTGAAACTTCATAGCCTGCTAAGGAGCAACAGCTGTACCTAATTTCAACTTGACGTGCTTCAGATCTCATATTCATATAGGTATTTAATGATCCAAACATAATGGTCCTATATAGAATAATTACTTATATGAAGGAGCAAACTTCATACGCATTCCTTTCTAAATGATCCTTCAAGAGAAAAACTGCACTGGCTCTTTGAACAACGAATAGTCTCTCACCAATCCAAATGTTTGGGGCTAAATAGCTTATCTTTCAAGAGAGAATAATAATAGTGCTGAGGTTACTTCTTTTTGACAGACTCTTTCTGTCTTCCCCCTTCCCAGCACAGCCAGTACAATGAAAAAACGTAGAATGCCAAGCCGGTCATTAAGTCATACTGGTAGGTGGTTACAAGAAATATCAGAAACAAAAGGAAATAAGGTATTTTAGAGTTGGTGTATTTCGAAAGCAGAGATTCCCTTTGAGCTTGACTTTCCTGGGCAGGGAGATTGTCAGAATCAGGGCTCTCAGATTCCTTGTCTCCTGAAGAGCACAGTGATTGTCCAGAGTTTATTAATCCTTCTTTTTCATTCCTTGCCTCTTCCATGTTCTCAAAAGCTTCACTGATTAAAATTGTTGGCCCTAGAGATTTCTCCACACTGCATTCTCCTTGCTGGACAATCCGGCCTATACATCTTTCCCTCCTACTACCTGATGTCACTATTCTTGAACTTTTGGAAACTTCTTCAGGTGTAGACGCAGGATGATGGAGATTCTCAGCACCCTGGATTTCACTTGTTGGATTACAATTATATTTTGATTTAGAAGAAATAGATTGGAGAGTCATGGTAGTAATTGCATTCTCTATAGCAGTGGCTTGTTCATGAGATGGCAGTGAAGTTTTAACATGGTGATTAGAAATGTGAGAGCCATTCTGAGAAGCTCTATTAGTGTCCGAGTTTAAAGCAGAATGAATAATGGCATCTATATTCGTTTTCTTTGATAATTCTTGGATCTGCCCATGATCTCTATTTTCTGGAAATATTTTTTTGTCTGTTGGTAACATTCCCAAATGTAAATCTAGTTTTGAGGCTGCCTTTTGATAGTCTGTAATGACCTGTGAGGATTCTTCTACAGATGCTGTATTTCCAATGACACATTTCTTCCTGTCATTTGTCTCCCCAGGATTGTAAATAGATATGGTTTCTTCCTTCTCCATTTCATCTACATGTACATTACAAATACCTAAACATGATTCCTTTTCAAAATCATTGTCATAGATTACACCTACTGTATCTCGTTGACAAAGGGTATCATGTGAATCATCATTTCTCCCTTCATGTGGATCAAACGCTGTTTCCTTTACCTCGATGGGCCTGTCACTTCGTGCTGTCTCTTGAGGTAGCTTAGCAATTATTGCTTTTTCTCTAGCAGACATGCTTTCTAGAGTACTTTCTGATGTTGTCTTAATTATATAAGCTGTACCTGCTTCTGCTTTCTCAGTAATACCATGATCAGCTAGAGAAGACAGTTCACAGCTTGCTGTTTCTTGGCAGGTAAACAATTCTTCTGTAGGATTAGCTTTCAAATTCCTTGTATTATCTCTTTTTTCCCACATGTCTCCACAATCTGCTTGTTCTTTGGTCTGCTCTGTTATATTTGTCTTACTCTCTCTTGCTCTTCCCTGACTTTCCAGAACATTCCAACTTTGTTTATGCTGGGTGTTCTTATTTTGATCTTCGGGATTAATCCAAGCTGATTTTTCTTCTTCAACTTGGAAAAGATACTCATTCCTTAAAACATTTCTATTTCTTGGTAAACAAGCTTGACCAGGCATCCCTCCTAAAATAGTGCCTTCACTAGTCGAGAGATCAAGGTCTGAGGTTGTTAACACAGCTTCCTCCCAGCTTAGATTTGTTCTCGGTGAATGAAATATATCTGCTCTGATTGACTGGTCATGAATTGGGGTATCCTTACTCGGCAGAGCAGTTAGGTCTCTGTTACTGGCTCCCATCCCTTCCCCACTTATTTCAGAGTGGCTTATCTTCCTCTCTTGGTCATGTAAGATTGACTGTAAATCTTTGCTGTGTTTTTCATTAACACCTAAACATATTCTTTGCCCCTCCTCATTCTTACCATTGCCATAAGCTTTCTTGGAAGATCCTTTTTCTATAGACTCTTCTGAATGGAAATCCAAACGGAAATCACTTCTTAAACATTCCCAATCTTTTACTTCAGTTTGTTTAGCTTCTTCTTCAAGTTTTTGATTAAGGTTGTCTGCCATTAGTTGATCTGCAGAGGGACAAGATATTTGCACTCTGCCTCTCCCTTGGGCTGGATTAGCATTATTATCCAGTACTTCTTTGCTACCAATATGTACTTGCGCTAATTCATCACTACTAGTATTTCCCAATGATGGCTTGATTTCTCCCATATCTGAAGTAATTTCCTCTGAAGGTTGATAACTACACTTATTTCCTGAGGAATATTTTTCATTGTGGTAAAACTCTCCCTTTAAGGATCTTTCTGCTGATGAACTTGAAGACAAAGGCCTTTTAAACAAGTCAGTGTATACTTCATCATGGATTTGCTTCTTCTGTAACCCCTCAGCTTTATTTGGGAAATTGACTGTATTCTTTTCATCTCTGGAAGCAGTACTTCTTATTAAATGTTGATTTATCTTAAGGGATAAAAACACAAAAAATAATGATCAAATGATTTTAAATATACAAAACAAATTAGATAGGTTTCATTAACTTGGCTAGTAATTATCTGGTATATATCCTTGATTCATTTCATTTGTGGATTTTGCACAAATTGTGGAAGCTGGATGTTTTGGGGGGATCCATGTAGGCTATGACTTGGGAATGAGATTAATCAGAAAAGGGGCCAAAATTAATCACTCTCTTTCCTAGCTTCCAAATATCACATTGTATTATTCAACTATTCTTGCTTGTCATTGCACTTTCTCCTCACTTAGGATATACACATTGATAGCTCCATGCTAATCAATTAGAGAGCAGCTTCCTAGATGCCCCTTTCTGCATTTACACTTGCTGTAGGTGCCCCTATTACAGTTTCTCTTATTAATATGTTTTCTGCAAAGCCTCTGCAAACTATTAATAGCAAAACGTCACTCAAAGAAAAGTGAGGGAGTTAATGTCTCTGCAAATTCTGTTTTAATGACCCTCTGCCAACTGGTGCTCAAATGTATTTGAGCTCTTCAGTGATGCCAACTGTCAGGATTTAACAGTGAGATGCCTGTGTTTTTTTTTTTTTCCTCATAACTGACATTTGCATGATCTCAATAATTATATGCAAATCTTACGTTTTCCCCTTCTTCTCACATAAGGCTCATGTTACTTGTCAACTGCACAGCTGTCTTGTAAGCCAATGCCTGTGGGTTCCACAGATTTGGTTGTATTTCCATCTATTATAGAGCTTCATTGTTTTATGCATTAACATCAGCATGGAGCAAATTAGCATCTAAATTACAGCTCCCTATTCATTTATTGGATGTACAATCTCAGTAACTTCTAAACAAACTTTTATATTTGAGCCTGCTGATTGTAATGAGGTATATTGGTGAAGTATGTGATTTTTCAGGGCCCTTTCATTATATTCTGTGGTTTGAAAAAGATGGCGATGTTAACTTTCAGCTGGTGAGAATTCTCACAATGGATGACAACTTTGTAGTTTCTTAAAGTTGGAGCAAAGTAAATTGCATACTTTAGTGATGCAGCTTCCATATCACTATAGAAAGGGTGGAATGTGTGGGGAAAGAGGTGAGCTCCATTTCTTTTCTGTTTCAGCACTGACACTTGAAGAGGCAAATGTCATTTTAATCTTAGATGATTATGAATCCATGTATCCTAATGATATGAGCTCCAACCAAATACAGTAAAGGATAAATTGCATTATGTGACTCATTTACTTCTATTTCTTCCTTTGTGATAAAAATGCTATCTAAACCATCCCCCTAAAAATCCCAAATAGATTGAATGTTCACCAAGTGTGAAATTTATGATAACAAATTTAATACTAAATTGTACAGTTCTGAATTTGTTTCCTGTTTGAAAAATATGGCACAGGCTATTTTATCCTCATTTGGTAATTTAATACTTTCCAATGATATAGAGCTTAGAGATTCTCACAGATGTAAGTAAGTAAAAAAAAAAAAAAAAAAAGCTGCTAAATGCAAGAATCAGACTTGTAGAGCTGTACAGAACCCTAACAATCATCTAGTCCAGCCCTCTCATTTTATAGACGAGTTTATGATAAGTGTACACTTGTCACAAAGATTAGAAATGCACATCAGGATAGTACTACCTCTTCTGTAATTCCTACAAACTATTACTCAGAGCCACTGGTAAATAGGTAAGAAATGAATGTCATTAATTTACCATTGCAGAGACCGGAAGCAACATACTGAAATCAAAGTGCCTTGTTGATCAAACTAGAGATGCAAGGACAGAATAGGCTGCACTTTCACATTTGCAAATTATTTATTAGTTGAAGCTATTGAAAGGCAGGCATTGCAGCATCTTTGAAGCATAAATGGATTCATCTTCTCTAATACCGAGGCTAACAGAACACTTACCATCAAATCTAATTCTTTTTCATTATGTTCATCATGTTCTGTGTTTACATCTTTTACATTCTGATTACTGGTTTCCAAGTCTTGCTTGTCCTCATGAGAAAAAACAATTGTTGGGATATAGGTGTCTGAAAAGTTAAGATAATTGCACCTATGTAAGATTGTTATAATTGTAGGCTTTAACAAAATAAATATATTCTGTTTAAAAATTAAAGAAATATTACCTGTAATCTTTGAATTCTCAGAGTTATTCTCATCTGATGTTACCAATGATTCTTCTTTACTGTTAAGTTTAAAACAAAATGTTATACTTTTTTCTGGGACTATATTTCTAAGTATTTTTATAGAGGAGGAAATTCAAACCAATTACAAGCCAAACAAATATTATATAACCTTTCACATTTTCTTACATTACTTTGTATATTTTTAAATTAAATAGATCTCTTAGAATGATGCAATAATATATATTAGTTGTAGAAAAATGTAAAAATTATTTACACAATTCCATAATTCTAAATAAAATTATTTTACTCATATTAAAACACATAACCAAAGGAAAAATATATGTAAGTGTAGATTATTCCATCATTCATGAATTTAATCTTTGCAAGTGAAAAAAATTTTCTCTTCTTTTAACTTATGAAGTTTTATGAACTGACAGTCCATTTGTGGTCATTGAAATTACTTTCTAACGTTCCAGTTATTTTTTTGTGTTCCATTTTACTCAGAATTCTTCCAGTTGAACTGACATATTATTAACTCTCTCTCTCTAGAAAAGGAGAAAAAAAACAAACTTACTAGAAACTGAAAGGCAGCTAAATTTATATCCAGTTTAAAGAATTCATGTATCGCCAAAGGCCAATTTTACAACCAAGGCTTTAGATCATTCATATGGAAGCATACATTTTCTTTCTTTAAAATAATTCAGGTTATACTAGCTTTTCTCTCATATTCTGCATGCTTATTGAGAAAGATAAATACTATTTCCTTTCAAATGTAATCTGTTTGTAGGTGTATTTGTGGAATTATAAGAATTTAGATTTGTCCATGACACTCAGCAAGAAAAGAGTTAGTGAAGAGCTCACTTTGTGTATAGTTATGTCACAAGTCAGTCTATCAGAAATGATTGGCCCAGTCTCCCCATTTTCTTGTACTGTCTCAGCTGAATTTTCTCCTAGTGACTTTTCTCAATGACTTTTTTCTGCAATAAAAGAAATACAGAGAGTTCACAAGGGCTGATAAATTTGTGTAATAGAGCCTAGTTTTCGTTGCATGGACAATGTTGATTCAAATCCCTGGAAGGCTAATCTTGTTTCAGCAAATCACAAGAAAATTGCAAATTCTTCCATCTTGACCATGTAAGAAGTAATTCAGCTTTGTGTACATTTTATGATGCTTAATTTTAGCTTTACTAAGGTACTATTTGATACCTTGAAGTGGGCCCAGAAATGAAAATAATGTTTTTACCTAAGTATAATTTTATTAGAAAAATATTGTACTTCCAATAAGTGATACTGCTTTAATCTATAAATCTATATTGTTTATGAGGCCTATAATTATGCAAAGATTCAATTTTTGTGGAATCCAACTGCAAGCTGACACATTTTTCTTTCATAGAGTACATAGAAAATCTGTGTACTCTTAAAAATATATAAACCATTAAACAGCATTTAATTATCCCTTCTTTATCTTTAGTCCCATAGCAATGCTGAAAATCTCATTTGTAGAGGGAAAGATCATAACCATTTAAAGCTTTTTGTTTTTGCCTAAGCAAAATGCTATTAATCATTTTTCTTATTAAATTCTCTAAAATGCTTTAATTTTTAAAGTGATTGCATCAAAAGGAAAGAAACCTGCTTTTAGCTCACTTTGGGGATAAATAATTAGGTATCAAACCATGTATTATTATATTGACTTCTTACAAAAACATATAAATACAGAAATATAGGAAGGAAATCTTAGATTCAGGGGTAAATACAAGAAAGAGAACCTGAAATAGATGATATTTAAATGTTATATCAAATATATATTAAAAAATGAATAGAAAATGTGTAAGACTTCTACAGGGAAAAGAATAAAATTGTATCAATAAATATTAAAGACCTAGAAATTATTGAGAGATATACCATGTTCATAGATAGGAAGAAGATTGTGAAGATATTATCTCCCAATTTGATCTACAGATTCAATTCAATTCTTTTTTTTTTTTTTTTTTTGCAGTATGCAGGCCTCTCACTGTTGTGGCTTTTCCCGTTGCAGAGCACAGGCTCCGGACGCGCAGGCTCAGCAGCCATGGCTCACGGGCCCAGCCGCTCCGCGGCATGTGGGATCTTCCCGGACCGGGGCACGAACCCGTGTCCCCTGCATCAGCAGGCGGACTCTCAACCGCTGCGCCACCAGGGAAGCCCTCAATTCAATTCTAATCAAAATTTCAAAACATGTTTTCACAAAGGTTGAAAATATGATTCTAAAGAGAAGAATAAAGGACTGAAAATAGCTAGACTACTGAGAAATAGAAGGGTAGAGGAAACTGCTCTACCTAGTTTCAATAGTTCTTATGAGGATATAGTTATTAGGACAGTTATATTGGTACAGAGACAGGCAAGTATTGAGAGCTTAGTAACAGATCCCTACTTATATAGAACTTTGGTATATGACAAATATAGCATGTCACCAAGCAGGGAAATAAGGGACTTTTCAGTAAATGGAGATGGGGAAAGTGGCTACCCTCATGGAAAAAATATGAAATAGGTAAAACATATATTTGATAATCAATTCCACATGGATTAAGATCTTAAATGTCAAAAACCTTGAAATTCTTAGTAGAATATGTAAATATCTTTCAGACCTCAGAGTAGAAAATGTTTTCTTAAATAAGAAAAAAAAAGTGACTATAAAAAAGATTGTCAGTTTAGCTCTATTAAAATTAAAAAGTTTTGTTCATTGAAAGACATCTTTATAATAGAAAAATATAAATAAACTGGGAGAAGATGCTTATGTTATACAAAATCAACACAAAGTAAATATCAAGAATATATAAAGAACTTCTACAAATCAGTAAGAAAGCACAAACATTTCAATAGAATCAGGGGAGAGGAGCAGACATTTCACAGAAGAGAAAATACATATGGCCCATAAGCACATAAAGGATGGTCAGCATTATTAGAAAACAGAGAAATGCAAATCAAGATCACAAGGAGATGCTATCTTATACTTATTTAATTGGTAAAAATTGCTGTCAACTGCATAAATTGAACCAATCCAAATGCCTATCAGCAGAAGAGTAGATACAAAACTTGGAATACCACAAAAGAAATATTATAAAGCACTAAAAATTAATAAACTACAGAAACATACAACAATATGGATAAATCTTAGCAACATAATGTTGAATGAACAGTGCTGAAACATTACATCAGAGGAGGTTCTTTTTTATTGAGCTAAAACCTACTAAAATAATTTAAATATATTTATCAAGGAATACATATAATATAATATATAGAATATAACAAGAAAGGTTGATTTTCAAGATTATGGTTACATCAAGTGGGGTGTGTCAGAGGAAAGGAATGAGCAAAGGAAATGGTGAGAAATCGATTGTTTTGAGTGGTAGTTTTGCAGGTGTTTATTATTTAAAATATCTAAATGGTTAAATTCTAGTTTTAGATAATTTATTAAGACAGATGGGTTGCTGTCTGGCCAAAATTACATAATGTTTATAGATAAAATCCCACTCCAAAATCCAAAGTGTCTGTTATATGACCAATTACATTTAAAGGGTTTAATTAAAACCACTTCAGAAAATTTGAGGAAAAAGGCAAAGAACTTGATGGTTGATGAAGATAGGACCCACAACTATATACAGTTGTGGTATAAGTGAAATATGTTAGTGAATATTTCTAGTCTCCCCTTTATATTCCCTGAGTCCTTTTGGAGTAGGGGAGTTTCTTATTGATCTGTATTCCCAGTGGCTAATACATTACCTGACACATAATAGTGGCATAATAAATGCTGCTGAATAAATGCAGTGTCCTTTCTACTCTTCCCTTCTGTGCACCTCTTGTCAAAATTATCATAACAGGGCTTCCCTGGTGGAGCAGTGGTTGAGAGTCCGCCTGCCGATGCAGGGGACATGGGTTCGTGCCCCGGTCCGGGAAGATCCCAAGTGCCGCGGAGCGGCTGGGCCCGTGAGCCATGGCCGCTGAGCCTGCGCGTCCGGAGCCTGCGCTCCACAATGGGAGAGGCCCGCGTACCGCAAAAAAAAAAAAAAAAAAAATTATCATAACATTATTCTTCTTTCCTCATTTAAATTTATTTTCATAAAAGATTCTAATAAATTAAAATGTGCATGTTTTTGTGTGTCTTATGTTTACCTCCCACTCTAAAGCTAAAAGCAGTGCTTTTAATTATGGGTTTAAATAGCTAAACAAAAATTTTAAAATCTTCTAATATAAAGTTAGAAATTAAAAAGTCAAAAAGGTATGTAGTTTGTGGAGGGGTAGTTCATTTCTAGTGCACCTTAAATCATATAATATAGTCACTAGTATTATTTAATCATAAGAGGGGTCACTCATTCTTCTAATAGATATTTTGAATATCCACTATATGCCATAAGTTCTAATAAACACTGGGAAATCAAAGATGAATAATATATATGTAGCCTCTTACCTCAAGGAAGCTATAATGTTATGATGGAAATAGACACATCAACAGGCAATTATTATAATGTGATAAATATTATAATAAATAATGGGATATGATATTCTCTAGAGAAAAAATAACAAATGAGGAGAGCACTCAGTTGGAAGAATCAGGGAAGTTTTCACGAAGGAAGTAACATTCTAATTAGGTTTTAGGGGAAATAGGAGTTCCTCAAATAGAGAAAAATGGTAAGGTCATTTCAGGCAGAGAGAATAAGAAGTGCTCAAAGAAGTACAGGTAAGAAAGCACAAAAAGAAGAGAACCATCCAGGAACAATGAGATGTTCAGAGGGTTTGGACTGTGTTTTGAGGAAAGAATGCCAAAGAATAGAACTGGGGTTGGTTTGAGCCAGGTTTAAACGGCTTAGCATGCCAGGAAATGTGGGACTGAATTCTTTCTGTACTTTTAAACCAGTGCTCCCGTTGCAGGGGAGGGGAGTGGAGGAGTTAAACGGGAGAGAGATACCATCAGATTTACATTTAGAGACCAATCTCTGGAAGTACATTTAAGGATCTATTTTAGGAGAGCCTGGATGGGATGAGCCATAGTGAAGCAGGAAGACAAGTCAGGAGGCTCCTTCAATATTTCAGGCACAAATAATGACTGTTAAAGGTGATGGCAATGAGGAAAGAGAAAAGGAATCAAGTTTGAGTTAAACTTTTGATGTAGCATCAATGCGATTTGTTGATCAATTCCCTGAATGTAGATTTTAAAAATGCCTTCTTTCTGCCTGACCTTGGCTGTGTTCGTGAGATTTAGAAATCAAGTATTGCCCTTTCCAAGACCTAAGCAAGAGAGAGTTAAGTCTGGTGGTTAACCACGGCTCCTTCACTGTTAAGTCGGTAAGGTCTTGAATTAGTCTGCTGGCTGGTTTCTGATGTCTTGCACACTGGGTAATCTGCTTCTCAGGTGCCCATGTAGACACCTTTCAGCCTTTTCCTCTAATCTCTGGTACGTGTGCCTGGACAGTGCATCGGCAAGTTATACCTAGTTTCCTGGCTTTTATTCTAGTCAATTCATAGCGAAAAAGAGCAGAAAGACCTGGATTCAAATCACAGTCTTTCCTGTTATTTACCTTACTAAGTCACTTACTAGCCATGCAACCTCCTACAAGGTACTTAACCTCTCTGTATCTCATTTTTCTCCAAAATATTGCCTAGTCCTTACACAGGGCAATTATTTACCATAATTTTCAATATGCAGAAGTGTTTAATAAATGTATTATCACTACTGTTATTACCATTATTATTAGTGACATGTAGTAAATACCGCACTGATCATTAGTTCTATGCTGCCACAGTACCCGATTCCCGTGTTTCTCCTTTTACTTGGAATTATGTATATTTTTTAAAGTTTACTCCATTTTCTCATATCTTTAATTCACAAATTACTTATTTTTCCACAAGTTACTTTCAGGAGTAAAATTTGCAGCCCATGATGACATACTAGCTTATTAGTCTTTCTAAAGTATACTCTTATTATCAGGACCACCCTCCAAAGAAAGATCACTAGATCATCAGTGAAAGTAACTTTTTATTTAAAATACAAATACAGTGTGCATTTGAATGCAAATTCACACTTTCTGCTATTACCCAATTGATTTATTCACTGTCAGAATTTAGGCGCCCTGTTAATATTCTTGCAGTTTCTGGGTATGTGGCACTTATGCTTTTGGAGTTATGGTTAATTTTAACACTGTCAAAATGTAGTAGTTTTAGTATAAGTAATAATATCATTTTTCCTGGGTTTCTGTAATGCCATTGTGCTAAAAGCCCATATGTCTCTTAAAATATGAGTAAAACCTTTTCCACCCAGTCTAAGTCTGAAGTGATGGAATTACCCAACTAGTCAGGGTAAATGTGAGGATTAGGTTGTAGGTGGCAGAAATGTAACTCTGTTCCAAGAGGAATCAAAAAGTTGGCATAAAAAAAGGATCATTTCCAAAATGAGTCATGAATATTGCATTTGTGTCTCTTTAACACTGCTTGAAAGTACTCAGCATTGCCTAAAGAAAACTAACTTGGAATTCTTAGGCATCACCTCTCACTCTGATAAACAGCTAAAAAGTCAATATTGAACTCTTCAAGAAGACGTTAAGTGTGCCTTCTTACTTCGAAGCTTGTGCTCTCATTTGATTTCCTCTACCCACTCTCCCTAAATGAATGGAGAGATCTTAAGTTAAAAATATTATGTACCTCACTTGAAATTTTTTTAAAGACACTTAAGAAGAATATATCAGGATTGGCATTGCTAAGTGGATACTTACAGAAATACTGAAAAGGTTTTCCTGGAATAAATAATTACATATTGTGTACTGTTTATTTTCATAATTTTATGGTGATATTTCTCTAAAAATGGACTTTCTAGTATTCTGACATTTCATAGCCATGAATTGGAGGAGGGAGGAAAGCAGAAACTTGTACTTAATGAGAGGTAAAGTTCATAATACATTAACCAACTACTAGGGCTTAGTATCTATTCGTTTGGTGTTACAGTACCCATAGTCTTCTTTTGATCAGGAATAAAACCGAACAGAAGAGAAATATTTGATCAAAAGAGAGACAATTAGAGCACTAAATGTCTAATTGTGAACAGAAGTGTCTAAGGAAAAAGTTTAAAGGCATAATGCAAGAAGGAATCTAGGATGAAAAGATGAATTAAAATTCAGTTCCTTGATAATAATTCCACAGAGGAAAACAAAATGAAGACAGTTCTGCATTAATAACGGGGATTGAAAGAAGCAAGAAATAATCTCAAAGAAAAAACATCAAATATTTTAAATGGCTTCTGTTTCCTTTAGATGCTGAATCTGGAGACTAAGAACTAATATGGTAAAGAACATGGTTTTTGTGGGATTCCTCATCTTCAAAGTGAAAGCTCTGGATTAGATTAGGGATATCAAATACAATACTCTCATGCTGGCCTCTTTCTCTCGCACCCATGGCAAGCACTGATAACAGATCAAGGGACTTCCTAGCTGAGACCAGATTGAGCGCTGTGATCCTTCTCTATACAACCAGGCAGCTACTACCCCTTTATTTCTCAACCCCTTTATTGCTCAAAATGGAAACAATTTGCCTTTCTCAATTTTGACATTAAATCACATGCTTTCCAGTTTTAGGAGTTCCATATTTATGTAACTAATAATATTCCATAAATATAATTTTGAAATGTAATTTGGAAGTTTCTTAAATTTGTTTTCAAAAGATATAAATGCTAGTAGGATCAATAGAAATGACCATTAACTTTGCAATACAAAGATAAATTCTCAATTAAATCTTATGGTCAGCATTTCAAATTTAATACCTACAGAAATCCTACCCACACAATTTGTGAGCTAGACTTACATTATTTATAATGCAGATTATGCAATGATTTATTCCCAAATTATTTTACTGTGTCCAGGTAAAACCTTTCAAATAGTGGAACATTATCAATATCTACAAATGATTGGGATAAATGAATATATTGGATAATACATATGATATAAGTTAATTTATTACTTTTAAAATGTAAGCATAAACCACAGCAAACCACAAGCCCCTTGAGTAAAGTCTAGTGAACTGCTCAAGTATTCCAGTAACTAAGAACATATCACCACATTAGTGACCAGATGGTTTTATTGAGTCACTTTCCTGTTTTCCACAAACCTGAATTGCTATGTTCCTAAAAATCTTCTCTATTTCTTTTACTAAATTAGAACATTCCCTATTGCCTCAGTGCTTGATCTTGAAAATATATTGAAAACGATGGTATGATGCCTTCTTGATGCAGGAAATTTCAATAGCAGAGAAAGAAGCAACCAAAAAGCATAACCTGGGCTTCCCTGGTGGCGCAGTGGTTGATAGACCGCCTGCCGATGCAGGGGACACGGGTTCGTGCCCCGGTCCGGGAAGATCCCACATGCCGCAGAGCGGCTGGGCCTGTGAGCCACGGCCGCTGAGCCTGCGCGTCCGGAGACTGTGCTCCGCAACGGGAGAGGCCACGACAGTGAGAGGCCCGCGTACCGCCAAAAAAAAAAAAAAAAAAAAAAAAAAAAGCATAACCTTGTTGAAGAATTCTTTGGTAAGTTTCTTTTCCAAAGTTGCTTCATTTCCTAACTCTTTGTCTTCTGCCAAGGATTGCTGTTTTCAAATCTGCTTTGTCATGTCAAAGCAGTGGGTGCGATTTTTTCTTGCTCACCCACCCCACAGAAATCAGGGAGAAAACATTATTTGGATTTAATTCTGTGATTGAATCTGGGCATCATGTGCAATTTTGTAGAGATGGGATCTCCTTAGAGTGTCTTCTAAAGGAGTACTAAATTGTGAGAATCTAGTGCTTAATTAAGTCAAACCTTGGAGGTTCACGTATGAACAACAACAAAAATTGCAGGTTGCTTTGGGAGAGACATAATTACAAGCAGAATCCGTGAATTTTCAGTGAAAGAAGAGTTATAGGTAAACCTGGCCCAAAGGACTTCTCTGCCACAATCTGCCAATTATATTCTACCAAGAGAGAAATGTAAATGTTTTTAAGTGATGGATACTGGAAAAACTAAAGAATGTACATCAGACAGATATCAGAAAAGAATTCTTAACTTTATTGGTCTAAAGTCCTTATTTTACCTGAGTTCTTAATGGAAGTAATTGTTATCCGTGGAGCATGTGGGTGACAGAAAAATTAGTCATTGTCCAGCTGAGACTCTTACTACTTCAGAATTCTGACATTCTGATTCTCCACAATTCCCCTACAAAGTGATTTCTAAGAACTTTATACAGCATCCAACTTTTGAAAATTATCAGAGAATTGTTAATATCTATTTTTTCCTAAGGATACTAATTTTCAGGCATTATTTCCTTCATAAAGATATTGATTTGTTTGTGTTCGTGTAAAAAGTCATTATCACAAAATCATGACTATGAGCTAACTAACTGCAATTAAGGAAATCCTGATTAAACATGTTTTCTCTGTGAAATCTACATGTAAGTATCACCTAAGATATTTGGTCTGTTAAATACTGAGATTTGACATCCAAGCTCTACAGAATTTGTATTAAATATTGTTTTGAAAACTGTTTTAAGGAAAGGTAATTTAAAATGTAAATTGATATTCCCAGTGTATGTGTGGAAAGGTTGTATTTGGAAGGGCTAGGAGCGGGAAGGAAAACAAAGGAGCATGAGACTTACAAACTGAAATCAAATCATTCGGAAGTGACACTTCTCAAAAGGATCTGTTGCCCAGCTGAGGGTGGCAGCCACTCCCCTGAGCACCTGTGCCCTCTATTGTTCCCCAAGATAGTAAAGTTTACATGGGGTTGTTCGTTTTGTTTTTTCTTTAATGGGGAACAAAGTGCCAAACTTCTCCAACTCTTTCCGCAGCTTTTCTCCTCTTCCTGGCTCTTGACAGAGAATTTCAAGCATGTATCAATACTCTTCCCCTTATCTGGAGAGTAAATCAGATGAAATGATGTATAATTCAGTAAAATATTGGTAAAGCAGTTCTTCAGTGTTTCGTATAGGAGATGGTAGGTTTTATGTTCATAAGAAAAATCACCAAGTATCTTAAATATAATAATTAGGGCCAACAAAAGTCAGGGCATGCCAAATCAAGTTAGAAATGTTAAAGTACTGCCTTCCTGTTATTGCTTGTAATTAAATGTTAAAATTAAAAGTTATGAAATCATTTTTTCAAAATCCTAGGACCTTTTATTTATGGCTATGCAATTAATAAACGTATTTTCTCTAAATTTAAAATTCTTTTATATTTAAAATTTTTTAATATTATCAGCTACTGCTTTTTAGTTTTAATAAGTGTTTAGTAACCTCTATCATATGAAATCCAGTGGAATTCATTTCCATTTTCAAGAAATTCAGTTTCACAAACATTTTTAAACTACCTACTCTACTTATGCTAATCACAGCATAAATTGATATATCAGGGAAAAGAGAAATATGGTAAATTGGGTTGGATGGTTTGTGTTAAATTCCAAATAAGAACCCTATTATCAAACTGGATTTGTATTTAACTGCATCTGAAAAGTTTTCTAGGCAGACTCAGGAAGTCTTAAAGCATTATTTCTAAATTTAATGCTTTTGTGAACTTACGTCACACATTAAAATCATCTTAATGCACCTTTTTGTCGAATCTTCACAATAGGATTACAAAAGGAAGGGAGGAGAGGATACATTTAAAAAGCAAATGAAAAAGAACTCAGTGGAAGCCTATTAGGCTACCTGTTGATGAGCCTGTAAGAGAGTCATTAATATGCGGATCATTGACATGATAGGCCATAATGACTCCTCCAGGGACACTCATTCTATTGTGTCAGAGACTAGTTAGGGATTCATTAACGTGAAGACTCGTGACTTCTTAATATGCAAATTATTAATGCAATGCACTGAGGCATACTCACAAATGTCCACATCTTGTGTTACAGGTTTTCTTTGCCAGCCCTTCACCCACACCTTTTGTGAATTAGTATTTTCTTTCTGTCCTCTTGCGGATTTCTTCACAAAAGATTCTGCACTCCTGTGGAATCTACCACTTCATATTCAAAGACCTCCTCCCCTTCAGCCCACATTTCTTTGATTTAAGGCAGGTTTATATATACAAACCACTTGAACATTTTGACTAAATCAGTCAAAATTCAGCACAAAATCTGATTTGATATTTTTCTGCAATGTCAAATTGCTTTTTGGCTAAAGGCAGAACAATGTGAACGAATCACTTGTTTTTAAAAAATGAGATTCTGAAACATGAATAGTGTAACCAGCAGTTGAATAATTTGCTCTGAAGGTGGGTAGGGAAAGAGTAGTGGAATAGAAAAAAGAAAATGAGAGCAGAGAAAGGCCATGAAAGAGGACACAAGAAAGAAAAGTGCAATTAAACTAAGAAGAGTAAGTGTTCGTACCAATGTAACACATTAAATGAGGAAATGGATTTAAACTGCTCAGTGTCTGGCATACAGCAAGCAATCAATAAACATTACCTATTATTATTACATCGACACTTTGCAAAAAGATAAAATTAATACCCACATTCCCTGTTGAAACAATAAGAAAAATGTTATGGAGTGAAAGTTGTTCAGTCCTTGAATTAACATACTCTGAAGAAGGGGATCAAACTTATAGTCCTTATTCCTGCAGCAGAATTATCTACAGAATTCATGGAAAGGTACTCAAGTATCTTTCAAAGCTTATACACATACCATGTATGGGAAATATAATTTTTCATCTGGGACTATGTATGCAACCTATATTCATTTTCTTGCCATTTTATTCTAGCCTCATCTAAAATACAAAACAATCTTTTACTACTATTTCTCTACTAAATTTCAGGAGAAATTTCAGACCCTTATTTCTAAACTTATAAACCCTAAATTCTACAGTCCGTCTATAGAAATCTATATCTGTTTATCATAAAATATTAGTATCCCCATACAAAACTAGTAAAATAATTTTTTAAGTTAACAGCTTTACTGAGGTATCATTTACATACCACAAAATCCACCCATTTTAAGTGTTCAATTCAGTGACATTTAGTATATTTAACATAATTACAGTTGTTCAATTATCACCAAATCTAATTTTAGAACATTTCCAGCACCCCCAAAAGAATAAGCCTGTTAGAGTCACTCTTTACTCCCATCCCCAGTCCTAGGCAACCACTAATCTTCTTTCTGTTTTGAGATATTTGCCTATTCTAGATATTTCATATTAGGAGAATCATACAATATGCATTCTTTGTGTCTGGCCTCTTTCATGGAGGAAAATGTTTCTGAGGTTCATCAGTGTTGTAGGATGTATCAATATTTCATTTTTATTGATGAATAGTATTCCATTGTATAGATGCACTCACTTTACACATTTCCCAGTTGATGGGTATTTGAGTTGTTTCCACCTTTTGGCTCTTGTGGACAGTGCTTCTGTGAACATTTACATACCAGTGTTTGCGTGGACATGTTTTCATTTCCCCTGGGTAGATACCTAGAAGTGAAATTGCTGGGTTTATGATAATCCTATAATTTGTTTCTCCACATCCTCACCGACACTTGTTATTATCTGTCTTATTGATTGTTGTCATTATAGTGGGTGTGAAGTGACATCACATTGTGGTTTTGATTAGCATTTTCATAGTAACTAATGATATTGAATACTTTTTCACGTGCTTATTGGTCATTAATATATCTTCTCTGGAGAAATATCTATTTAAATCCTTTGCTCATTTTAAAATTAGGCTGTCTTTTTATTATTGAGTTGTAAGAGTTCTTCTGGATTAGTCACTTATTAGATATATTTGTAAATGTTTTCTCCCATTTTCACTGTCTTGACTGTGTCTTTGAGTGCAAGAGTTCTTAATCTGGATGATGTCCAAGTAATAGAATTTTTAAATTAGCTTTAAGGTCTTTGCTAACTTGCAGAGATCCTTCATAGAATCTATTTGATTAAAACTCTTTAAATAAGAGGCAATATTATTTTTAATATAAATAATCTTTATTAGTGTAGTTATCACATGCAACCAACTACATTTCATATTCTTGCTCATGTTAATTTCAATACTAAAATGCTAGAAAATGTCCACCAGTTATTGGTCCTAGCCAAGTTCTAGACTGGAGAAGATGTAAGCAGATTCAGGGATGATGAAAATGAACCTACAGAGTCAAGAAAAGAAGTCTAACTGATTTAAGAAGCTTACAGTACAAACACCACCTTACTCCTCTGGTTGGTGCCTTTCACTGGAAGACATGGAATAGGTAGGAGGAGCTCATCACTGCCAAGATGGCTCTCCCAGTTGAAGGCTTTTGGATCCCTGATTAAGTAAAGCAAAATTCATTGCCAGCAAACCTAAGAAGATGAAGTGTGAAGGTCTCACTAAGACAGACTATGGTTAGAGATTAATAGAAGAGCAATACGATGCTTGGGAAGGACAAGCTGAGAACCAGTATGAACTAAAAGGCAAGGAACAAGCGACTGAAGAAGTTGGGCCACAGGCTGGGATTGCTGAACGAGTCAAATGCAAGGGCTGAATCCTGAAGGGATGCAGTTATGTTGCCATAGATGGGGATCTCTGCCACACTTTTAACAAGGCAGCACAAGACTTTACAGTCAACATTCTGAAGACTACAGCTATCAAGTGGCTTTAAAATGATTCAGTCCTTCTACTGGACATCATGCTAAGTCAGAATAACGTTGGACAAAATTTAGTATGTATTCATTCAGCAAGTAGTTAATCTGTGCCAGGCGTCATGCTAGACGTTAAACTACTGGCACAAGCTGAGATTGAACCAACTCTGACTTCACAGAGCTTACAGTCTAAAGAATGATAAATGAAAACTGGCAGTATAAAATCACAGCTGTACATTTCATGATTGGGGAAGCATGGAGTGCTATAGAAGAAAATACAGTCGACTCTTGAAAAACACAGGTTTGAACTGCGTGGGTCCACTTATATGCAGATTTTTTTTCAATAGTAAATGCCACAGTACTACGTGGCCTGCAGTTGGTTAAATCTGATGATGCAGAACCATGGATACAGAGGAACTGAGTATATGGGGGACCAACTATAAGTTATACTCAGATTTTCAACTACAAAGAGGGTCAGCACCCCTGATATCCCCGTTGTAATAAGATCCATAACAGGGTCCATACAGGATCCATACAGGGTCAATTGTAATAAAATCCATAAGTCAAACTCAGGGAAGGCAGTAGCAACTGTGTATATACATGGGCTTGTAAAGAGAGAAGACTGAAGGAAGATCATATCCTTTAATATGATTACAAATCATATTTAAAAAAGTTTGACTTTTCTGAACTGTAAAGTATATACTTTTCAAAAAGAAAAGTAAATACTTTCTGAAAGTTTACTTCATTCTAAATGGAAATTAACTTTACCATGCTATTTAAAGTGTCTTTTTCGCCTTCCCCAAGTCATCACAAATGATGGGGCAAAATTTCTTTAATAGATGCCCTATTTAAAAAGCTTATCTTTTGTATCGTAATTCCCACAGTACTTAATGTTGCTATTAATGCTTAAAAATCCCTCAGGCCATATTTGCAAAAGCATTATTTTATTTGCTAATTTTTCTTTGTTTAATAGCATTATTCTTTTAGTGGATACTGAGACTAATTGATTTTCAAATTTAAAAAAAAGTTACAACTCAAAACACATGTGTTTAGTCTTTTGTTTAGATCATTCTCAACCTTGGTGCATATCAGAATCAGCTGGGAAGCTTTTTAAAAATACCAGTGCCTGCAACCTGCCCCTAACCAATGAAATTGGGGTCTTATAGGAGGATCTAGGTGTGGGTGCCTTATTTTTCCCCTTCCTATGTGCACCCAAGTTTAAGAAACACTGGTTTACACTACTATTCTACCCTGGCTTTTACTATATCAAAGTATGGTTAGTGGGAAAATAAATCCTTCAGTGAAAATACTCTGCTCTTAAGATTTTCTGTGGGGTGGGAGGAGAGGGTATACATAATCAAGCAGGTTAGCAATAACGTAAATTCTTTAGGGATTTTACTTCTGCTACTGTTAGGTCTATTAAACAATTAATTTTTTTTTTTTTTTTTTTTTTGCCATACGCGGGCCTCTCACTGTTGTGGCCTCTCCCGTTGTGGAGCACAGGCTCGGGACGTGCAGGCTCAGTGGCCATGGCTCAGGGGCCTAGCCGCTCCACGGCATGTGGGATCTTCCCGGACCGGGGCACAAACCTGTGTCCCCTGCATCAGCAGGTGGACTCTCAACCACTGAGCCACTAGGGAAGCCCACAATTAATTTTTATTCATCATGGGAATTACCAATCCATACAACAGTGAATTTAAATTTACTGATTTTTTTTAACTGAAATGAAATCTAGATGCTGTTTAGGGTAAGAGACATTAATCTTTTCTACCCTAACACTGATCATGTTTGTTAAGATTTAGACCTGGGATGGTAAAATGTTTTCCAGTTGTACTATGGCAAATTGCCCAAACAATTATTGTAAATGCAAGCACCGTAAAGTGTACTGCCAAGGACACTAGTTGGTTAGATCCCATAAAAGAGACAATTAGTCTTGAGATGAAAATGGTAGCAATGAGGTGACAGTTATTAAAAAAGCAGAACACGCAATGTAGTGGCTTAAATGTAAGTTGTGGATAATGCTGATAGTTTAATGTGTTTGGAGTTTATAATACGTAAAATAATGTTTCATATAAAAAGTTGAAAACTGCTTATATTCCGGTCTTCTTTTTTCCTCATTTGCTACATAAGTAAAGGCACTTGCAAGATTACACTTGCTCTTTCCAAATCATCATTTTACAATGGTTTGCTTGATTTATTATACATATACAGTGTTAATTTATGAAAAATGTTTTCTTCTTACAGGTATCAATTTACATAAACTTATCCAGTATCTACAATACTTATAGTCTATTGTCAGGATAATCGAAAAAATTTGAAATAAAATAATAATAGATAGAATTTTTCAGTGCTTTTTAAGATAACTCAAATGTGGAATTTCTTCTTTGATTAGATTACCTGTAACACAACTGCACCTTCACCAAGACAAAATTGCAACTCAGTCCTTCAGTTGCAAAGATGAATCTAAAAGATTGGATATAGGGATTTGGGCAGCCAGAGAAAGCAGAAAGGGACCCTAAAAGACTTTAGAGTCAAAGACAAACTGCTGCTGACATATTTTCATCTGTACCTTTGCTACCCTGCCCCTTTCTCTCAGAGACCCTGTGGGTAGTGACGGGTCCTTTGGGAAATAAGCCCAAGAATGTACAGGCGACCTAAAGAGCATGAGAACCTAATGTAAACAGAAGGGGAGATCCATCACTTGAACTTGCTTAGAATATTTGCACTGGTTGCTTTGCTCTGCATGGAACTCGCTTCCCCCAGATTTCTTCATGACTGACTTTCTTCAAGTCTCTGATCAATTGTCATCTTCTCAATGAAGTAGTCTTTATTCCTTATTCTTTTTATGCTGCTCTGTTTTTTATATTCTCAATTGCATATGTCATCTTCTAAAATAACTTACTTATTCTTTATGTTTATTACTTATTAGTTTTCCTTCCATTAGAATGTAAGCTACATGAGGACAGGGATTGTCATTTCTTTCATGATGTATCTCTAGTACTGAGAACAGTACCTGACACATAGTATGTGTTCAACAAAGATTTGTTGAATGTATGAAGATCCTGTATTCATTTCTTCTAGTCATCGATCTTTTTTTTTACTCTCTTTTAATACACAAGCTGAAAAGCATAGTTAGAACTTTGATACTAATATTTTGATTATTTTTTTTCATGTGAACCAAGATTCATACCCTCTTAATCTTGAGGTCATTGGTACTATAGAAAAAAATATACTGGTGTAATTTCCATGTATCCATCCAAGAAGATAAAGACTGAGATGCCTGGACTAATCTTTTTCACTAAATTAAAACATAAACCTTAGATTTTGAAGGAAGAATTTGGGTGAGAAACAATTATAGAAATAAATTTCCCCTAAGTGTCACCAGAGTAGTAAAATAAATCACCCATGAAATAGTATAGAAATACCTAAAAATTAGTGCCATAATATATATATGTGTTTGTTTACGTTAAAGATGACCTATAGCAGAATTCAGTTAATATTGATAATGAGAAAAGGGTAAAACCTATGTTCTAAACATTCTAACATACAGAAACAGTAAGTAAAAAACAGTTATGAACATAGAAAATCAATATCCCTTCTTATGGACAGTGACCTAGTTCATACTTTTCACTCTATTCTGCATATGCTTTCTGGATTGATATAACTAAAATAATACTTTATCCTTGAGCATAGGAACTAAAGTTCAAAATCCTTGGTCTAGCAAGACTGTGCAATTCTTTTTCAACCTTTTTCTTCAAGTTTGACTCTCACAATTCTTTCCATTCCAGGCAGTCAAATTGACAACAAAATCTCCGACTTATCTTTTTTGCTGCCGTGTCCACAAGTATTTTTTATTCTGTGTAAACAGTCTCCTAACTCTTCTCCACCTACCCAAGTTTTACCATTTCCAGATCAAGTTCAATTCCTCTGTGATGCTGTTTCTGATCAGGTCCGCCTGCAGTAAATCATTTCTCTAAAGCCTGTTGCCCTGCATCTCCTATGCTCTCTTCTAAGTCTGTGTCATTCCACTTATGTTGATAACTAACTTCTCATGTGCATAAATGTTATCCATTTATCAAATTAATGCTTGAAAATAGAAGCTAACTAGAAGAATCCTACATAAATTAAGGACTCTGTAATTTCTTTATGGTTAATTGGCTGATTGGGGCACTATGGTTCAAAGCCACAGGGAATTAGAGATCTTAAATCACAAAAAGAGCTTTTCCTCTTATATATTTCCTGGTCTTGATCAAATAAATCCCTTTTGCCTAAATTTCTTCTTATGTAAATAGGACTGGCCTGTTGACTACAATGTATAAAAGTGATCTAGTAGGAGGTAATTTTATATCACTTAAGAAATAATGATAGAGACATTTAAAGTATGTATTCCTTAAGTTTATATAATTAGAAATTTCTAAACCAAAGAACAAGATAACTTGTTGAAGCAGTAAAATATCATAAATTTAAAGTTGTCAATGGACTACAATCCATGCACAAGATGAGAGTCCCACCTGGTTTTGTAGACAAGTTCTGATAAATGTTACAGATGCTCAGATAAAAATTAAAAGAATGAAAGCAAACTGGTCCAAAATTACCATAAGTGGTCAAGGAATTCCCCAGGAATTGAAGAATAACACAGAAAAAAAAGAATCTTATAATCACACCAACATAATTTTGAGGGTTTTCAAAAAAAACAATTGCCTCAATTAGTCACAGACAGGAGTATTCTGTTGTACTAATAAGAATACCCCTCCAGGATGCCCAGTCAACAGCTAAGCTTTCCCCAGAAATTGTTTAACTCAGTCTCAAAAATGCCATTTTCCATAGGAACCCATCCATATTTGTATACTAAAAGTTAATTGGACAACAACAAACGTAAATGATAAAACTTTAATTTTCAGCAAGTTTCATTAAAACACATCTAAAACATAACTATTTACAAATGCTATGCATTACCTACCTCAATAATACATTTATACTTTGGGTGGAAACTTCAGGTTTTATACAATAAAGCTCTTTAGGATATTAGGAAAATTACAGTAAAACTCTTAATGAAAACTATGAGATGATAGTTGAGGGTAGTGATGTAAGAGTTAATTGATGTGTCATTATAGACAGGGTATATTATTATTTGCCATATAAAATATATAATTATTTATGCTAATTTCCTAAAACATATATTTGTTTCCCAATTCTTATATCATAAAAAGAAAAATATAATTTTAAAATTAAAGCATTATAATATAATAACAGTACTATTTCCATCTGAGTTTGTTAATATTTTCACAAAACATTTTAATTGTAGTTTATATTCTGCAAAAATCAGCAGTTAGCTACAAACTAGAAAGTCACCATTGCTTATGGTTTTCAAAGGTAAAAGCTTTTGCCTATAAGAATCAATGTAACTGGACTCCTCTTATATAGTTTTAAAACATTTATATACAAGAATATGGGAAGTCTTCATATTATTCCTATAATTTTTTTAAAATCTAAAATTATATTAAAGTAATTTTTTAAAAAAGTACTCAATAGGAGTTCCCTGCAGTGGCTAGGACTCTGCGCTCCCAATGCAGGGGGCCCAGGTTCAATCCCTGGTCAGGGAACTAGATCCCACATGCCACAACTAAGACCCAGCACAGCTAAATAAAGAAATATATTTTTTAAAAAGTACTCAACAGAATGTAACAGATTCATCATACTACCTTTTTGTAGGTTTTAAGGTTAAACATTTACATGCACTGCATTTTTTCTCTTTAATTGTTTTTGTTTTTATGGTTTCATATAAGCAAAGGTGAAGAATCTGCAATCTCAAGACAGAGAGGACGTGGTTTAGGTGTTTAGCTTTAGGTACAGGGGAGGAATCTGGTAGAGGCAAAAGGCCCAGTCAAAGGAAGTCATTAAGGTAAAGAAAAGCAGACAGAACAACAGCCAGACCCAGAATCCACAGGTGTCAGAATCAGTGAGTGCCACAAGCAGCGGCAGCAGAACTAACATGAGTACTGGCCCTGGCAAAGAGAAAGAATGAATGACTCAATTCTGATCAGTGGACATTCAATATCTGCCTTTGGTCTTTTATTATTCAGCCTGTTGGATTTTTCTCTTGTCCCACTGGTCTGGATTGTGATATGAAGGAAGCCAAAAGCTGACCAATGAGTATTTCTTTTATTTGGGATGTTAAGATTACTTGACATTACAGAATAGTAACATTGTACTGACTCAATGAATCAGCTCTTTAGAAGACAGGAAAGAAGGAAAGACTAAATAAAGTGTCCTATAGTAGACTATATTAACTTATTTCTCAATTTGATCTTTCTTTGATACCCTGGTAACTGCAAGTAAATTTAGACTACTACAAGATGTTAATATGGTTAATATGTTCAATTCTATATTTAATTTTGAGTCAATTTAGACAACAAATATGTGGTTATTGAAGAAATAAATTTCCCTCTTAGCTGTTGTTTTTATAATGTGTAAGTATGTTTTTTGTATACTCTGTTCTTTATTTTTAAAATAATGTGTTTTTTAAAATAAATTTTTTTATTTAACTTATTTATTTTTGGCTACGTTGGGTCTTCCTTGCTACGTGCGGGCTTTCTCTAGTTGCAGCGAGCAGGGGCTACTCTTTGTTGCGGTGCATGGACTTCTCATTGTGGTGGCTTCTCTTGTTGCAGGAGATGGGCTCTAGGCACGCGGGCTTCAGTAGTTGTGGCATGCGGGCTCAGTAGTTGTGGCTCGAGGGCTCTGGAACGCAGGCTCAGTAGTTGTGGCACAAGGGCTCAGTTGCTCTGTGGCATGTGGGATCTTCCTGGACCAGGGCTCGAACCCATGTCCCCTGCATTGGCAGGTGGATTCTTAACCACTGCGCCAGCAGGGAAGCCCCAGAAACAATGTTTATTTTTATTCAAATGAACAATCATTACTTATGTGGCAATGGAATCGAATATGAGTGTAGAATTAATAGGAGTTGGCAAAAGAGAAATAAGTTCTTATGTTGACGTTTCTTATTTGCATGACTGGAATGATGATTATGACTTTAAACAAAGTACAGGATAGAGGAAGAAGGATTAGGATTGAAAGGGAAATGTAACTTTGGTTTGGGATGTAAGGGAATTAATTTGCCACATGGATATCCAGATGGAGATGACCAGTAGGACCCTGATTTTTAAAGATTGTGAAAACAATAAAAGCACTCATCATTAAAATTATAAAAAGTATAATTCATTCTTTAAGTATTCAGAATGGATACTTTAGGATTTTACCAGGCTCTACGCTTATCAGGTTTAATCAATATTTTTTCAGAGCTTTTCCACACAAAACCCTTTGTTAGTCACAGTGGGGAGTAATGCTTAAACTAATATACCACTGCTGACCTCAAGGATCTTGCAATCCATTTGAGAAGATGGCACACACATAAAAGTTTTTAAAAGTGCAGGAAAAGGCCACCATTTGAAAGGCCACCATTGGAAGAATTCTGGCTAAACAGATATAGAGGGACATATGACAAAAGTCCTCTTCTTCCAAATAAAAAGATCTGATAAACAGTAAGTTTCACTGAACGTTAATTTCTTTGCCTATAAATTGCATCAGATGCAAGCATGGCAAACAGCAGCCCTTTTATTTAAGGAAAGTTGTTTTATTTTGCATCATAGGAGTAGCTACTCCATGGGAAAATATTGCCGGAAACTGGTAATTTTAAGGCAGTATAGTGAAGCTATGAAAGGGCAAAAGCAAGTTCCATAACATGGATAAATCGACAGTAGGAGTAGCCCTGGTGAACTACACGAGTTTTATGAGATTTGTAAACAAATGCCTTGAATGTTCACATAACTGCCATTGTCTAAAGCTTAACTTGGTTTGCCAAAGGTAACTTTGAATGAGGTATTACTAATACAAACAATATAAAATACTAGAAAATTATGAACTATCTTTGTGAAAAGCGAAAAGCTTATATATACATATGCGTATGTGCTTTCCGCACAAAAAAGCAATGCATCAAGGATAACTTGAATGGAGGTGGGCAATATTACTTATACTGCTCCCTATGTTCAATTTACTAAATAAATTATCAGCTCGATTGACTGTACCGGTCCTCTGTACATATTCATTGCTTCAAACAATGCCTTTTAGTTAAAATTGTACACACACATAGACGCATACACACAGAATCAATAATTTTAACATATATTCAAATGACTTCTGCTTGTGAACACAGTATTAACCTTTCTACAAAAAGGTACACTTACAACAGTTTAAATTTCAGCTGGTCAGTGTTACATTTGGTTTTTACAAATCTATTCAAAATTTCTTTTCAATGTACTTATAAAATTATATTATTGAATGAAATTGTATTAAAAATGAGATTTCTAGAAAAGGGTGTAGCCATCATTCAAAATTATTCATTATTTGTCTAAGAGAGTTTCAACAATTCTAATGCAGCTATCTTTTTAGGTAGGATTGAGAAATAAATGACATGATCTTCTGAAGTACTTTTAATTTTGTGATTTAGTAAAATAAAGCCTCTTTCCCTTCTCTGACTCCCACAGGAGTCCAATACTCAGGACTCAGAGCTAAAGAGGGCAGGATTGGGAAAGCTTCTTAGCTAGCCTATTAACCTATCCAGCTGCCCTGATACCTTGGTTCCGGCAGTGCACGGTCCTTGTAACAGTGCTTCATTCACTGGTTGTTGATGATTTTTTTCTTCTCTGACTTTTGCATTGAAATACTACAAACTAGTTTATTAGTTTGATCATTAGGAACTCAGGGGGGAAATCTAATGTTGTTGAGCTTATTTGACATGGAAAATAGAAATTAAATACTTTAATTTTAAAGTATAAGTATAGGAACTCCAACATTTAATTCAGTTGAGAATCGGAGTAAACAAATGACAAGATTAAAGGTATATAACAACATGAATGGCTACATGAAAAACATAGACGTTCCTGATCGAATACTTTACTAAAGAACACAGTCTTCCCAGGAGATGTTTAAAAAGAGAATATTATAAGCATTTGGCTTGGGTAGTTTTCAGAATAATTCTGCCTGAAAGCAAAGGATAGAATTAGATGGTCTCTCCTACAATACAATTCAAGGAAGATTGTTCAGAAATCAAGTGCTGTATTAGCATTGGAAAAAAATGATTATAACTTTATTTACACTAAGCACAGTAGTCTTATACACTTACTCAAGATTATATGGGAAGATCATATTTTCTTCTGCTTGTACCTGAATGTGATTTTAAAATTCGGTGAGATTTTTCCATTGGCAAATACTCAAGAGATTTAAGTTGTAACAATATATTATTATAAAATTATTTATAAACATTAATCCTCAGAAGGAGATATTAGTAAAATGTGAAAATACTCAGCTTTATATCATATGTGGCTTATGAAGCTGAAAGTTACCTGAGCAGTTCTGTGTAATTTGTAATTGTGTGAATACATCCACAGTAATTTTTAAGAATGAAAATCAGCTTAGGGTTTTTATCACAGCTTTAGAGTCAATAGGTTAGCTTTGTATCATGGTTTAATTCTGTAAAACAAGCAGAGTACCATCAGTGTTAAATGGGTATAAAATCTGTTTCACATAATTAGGAAAAGCATCTACAATTTGGCATGCTTTACAGATTTAAATTTGGGGAATATTTTGATCTTTTTTACTACTGCAAACTTCAAAAGGGGTGAATGAAATTCAAATCTACAACCGCACCCAGGACAATCATTGTCTTATGATATTAGAATCCCATTTGTAGTTGTGACTTGAATAACACTGATGTACAGCACAGACAGACCATTTTCAGAATAACTAGAGGGGGAGGGAACAGTAAAATTTCCTAGAACAGGTTTGTTTAATGTACAATTGGTCTCTGTCACTAAACAATGCTGTATAACAGTCCAATTTGGCAATCTGTTTCTCTTTGTCATAAAATCTCTAAACAGCAGGATAGTATGACTGAGGTTATAAACTGAGGTTAAAAACCAGTTATTATTTATATAATAGATAATAACACTACCATGCCAGTTACCCAAGTAAAGCTATTAGGGAAGCAGAATAAAAACCAGAAAAGATTTGAGAGTTATGCCCTGAGGAGTTTTTTCTTTTTATATAGTGGTGGGGTACAGAAAATGCTTCAAAAGCAGAGAAATGACCAAAATTCAATGGTGTATAATAGATCTTCTTAGAGGAAATAATTATATCAAATTCAGTTTCATTAACTCAGTTATTTGTAATGAGGTAGGTGGACTTAGAATCTGTCATACAGAGTGAAGTAAGCCATAAAGAGAAAAACAAATACTATATGCTAACACACATATATGGAATCTAAACAATCAGTACTGATGAACCTAGGGGCAGGGCAGGAATAAAGACACAGACGTAGAGAACGGACTTGAGGACACAGAAGGGGAAGGGGAAGCTGAGACGAAGTAAGAGTGTAGCATTGACATATATGCACTACCAAATGTAAAATGGATGGCTAGTGGGAAGTTGCTGCATAGCACAGGGAGATCAGCTCAATGCTTTGTGACGACCTAGAGGGGTGGGGTATGGAGGGTGGGAGGGAGGCTCAAGATGGAGGGGATATGGGCATATATGTATACTTATAGCTGATTTACTTTGTTATACAGCGGTAACTAACACAACATTGTACAGTAATTATACTCCAATAGAGATATAATAAAAAAATTCAATTTCTATTCATATGTATACAGGGATGATAAGGTGAAACTGTGTATAGCCAACTCAGTTTTTTACTCCAAAAGAACCATCTTAAGAAGAACTACCTTAAGAAAAAAAATGTTGTACTTCATTAAAAAAATACCTAAAAAATCCAGTCGATGTTTCAAAATTTTTTTGTAACCCAGAAGTTGCTGGAATTTAGGAATCATTTTTCCCCATAGTAGCAATACCATAAAATATTAGCTTCCCTGGTTAGTGCCCAAAAGCTTATTGAACCCATAATTTTGAAACTATGTATTTGTACTAACGTGGATCCAGGCAGCAGGAATGATACTGAGGGGAAAAATCATCTCTCCGTTAATCTTGGGCATAGGACTAGCCCATGTACAAGATTTTAAAATATGGAATTTATCACCAATGCCATTTTGAGTATCTACTAAGTGTCAGCAACTGGGATAGATGTTTATATATGTTAGCTAATGTATTTGTCATAGCAACTCTTCCAAGTGGAGATTATTATCCCTATTTTATACCTGAATAAAATGGATACAAAGCGTAATTTATCCAAGTTCATACAGCTACTAATTAGTTAGAATGAAAGCCCAAATCTGCCCTACTTTAAAGCCCATGCTGTTTCCAATATGCCTTGTTGTTTTTGGAATCCTCCTTCCCTCCCAAATACACACACACACTCCAGACCCCCAGGGTCCTCCTGCTTTTGTGGATCTCCTACCAAAACTCTGTATTCAAATCTGCCTTGTACCCCATAGTGCTCCCAGCTCTAAAATTATCCATTTCCACTGTCTCAATCCAAACTCAAAGCCCATTTGTGCAGCTGACCTTAATTGGATGTAAGATAGAGATAGTCCCTGCCAGCCTAGAGGTCTGCATTTAAGGAAAGGAATTTTTATGTGTGTGTGTATTATATAAATATGTGCTTACACATATAAACACACACACACACACACACACACACACTTATGTATGTATGATCTTTTAAGTCTGACAATGCAGTAGACAATCAGGCCCACTTCAGGTGACTGCCCCTGAGGTTACTTATCTTATACTATTCCTGTTGGGGTGCTGGGGTAAAACCTTGGAACAAGGACAAGAGTCACAGTGAGCAGAATTGGAAGAAGGTGAAACACTTAAGTGTCCCACTTCACAGTCATCTTTTGCCTGGAGCATTATTGGCTCAGAGTTCTTGGGCCCTGCTCCATTTTTACAGGCTGCACATGGGCTTCAGGTGGGAAGTTAGGCTTGTAGAGATCCCAGAGGATCCATGTGAGGCCTGGCATCCATAGTGATTCCCTTCAGCTAGGGCTTGAGAGAAACCCTGAGTGGTGAGACCCTCTTCTTCCTCTGCTCTCAGAAAAGATTCAAAACTACTCTAGGGAAAGTCTAGGCTTATAGGGGTATGGATTTCCCACAAGACCAGGAAGCCACAAAGCCCTGGTAGATCTCCAAGGAAACTCTAAACTAGTTGGTTCCTTGCTGTTAATCATCTGGCAGCTTCCAAACAGTCCTCCTGATGGGTCCTGTGCAGCTGTGTTCTGGGTTTCCATATGGCCCTGCCAGAGGTCCCTCCCTTAAACAGACCCGGCTTCCACAATTAGCGTGCACTCAAAACAGGTTAGTTATGGAATACATTAAGTCCTAAAGGCCTCATGGGGCTATTGACACTTCTTTGCACTACTTCCAGGACCCCAGGTTATACTGTAAGTGAAAATTGAGGAAGTCTCACAATCCTAAAGCTCTGACTGGAACATGCAACAGGACCATGTCTTAGGCACCATTTTCCAGTGCTTTTCTTGGCTTCATTTTAATGATTTTCCCACCCTGAAAGATAAACTCTCTCTAATCTTAAAGTCATGCTTTAGAAAGTATCTCTCTCTTTCCCATTCTTGAATGTACCTGGTTCTGTTCCTCAAGGACAAAAATTGAAGACTGATCAATTTTTTTCCTTTGGCATTGAAATCTTTCGGGCATTTATTTGCATTCACTTGGCCAAGTTATAAATACCATCCAACACCTATATCATGCCATTTCATTACTTAAAATAATAAGTTGATTTCACTTAACAAAATACAAAGCCATATGAAGTCAGTCTGTGTACCCAATGGTTAGGAACATTTAGCAGCTGTTGGGAGGAAAAAAGAGATGCTGAAAAGGTCAGTCCGCTGTCCAGAACACAAGATCAGTTATAGATCACAGATCCAAGAACACCTGAAATGTAATGTAAGTAGTTCTTTTTCATCCATGGCTTCCCTGGTATACCCAAAGAATCTGAGCTTTGTTTTGGTGTTCTTTCCCCCCCACCCCAACTGCTCTCAGCCCCTGTGAGCCCTGTTCCCTTGGGGCCTCTGGTCTTCACGGGGTCATGTTTCCAGCCATATGCCTAACAACACAGTACCTGACACACAGGCCCTTAATAAACACCTTTGGAATGAATTTTGAAACCTGAACAAGGAAGACTATGATGTCAGGAGAAAAAACACAAGCCCAAGAACCAAGAAATTAGTTAGCTGAACACAATTTGATAATAATGACGGCAATTGTATTTGGGTTTTAATGACTACTTTATATGTGCCCAACACTTTACTAGAAGTTTTTAAAATATAATCTCATTTTATTTTAGCTTAATCATCACAACATTAGGCAGGCACTATTACCCCTATTTACATATGAATAAACTGAGGCTTTGAGATGTAAAGTAATATGTCCATGGCCACATAGTTAAATGTATATTACCTGGGATTAATATATGTGTCTGTTCAATGCCATAATCAATGCCTTTTTTAACCCTTTTGATCTGGTCCTCCATTTTTTCATCTATTAAACATGGAAATTTTAATAGTCATTAAGATCTCTTCCAACTTTAAGATGTTCTAGATATCAGGTGACTACATCTCAAGAGAATTTAGAATTCAGTGAGTTTCCCTTGTTGATTAAAATCCTGCAAAAGACAAAGAAATGGCTCTCTAAAGGTAAAAATTTAGAACCCGTGAGAGGAAAGAGAAAAGGAACTTTGGGGCAGTTTGGGCTTTTCTAGGGTTTTTCAGATCCACCTAAAGCTAGAGTTAGCCTTGTCTTTTTGCAGGAGTTATTATTTACTGATAACTTACTATGTTCCAGACACTATGCCAAAACTTTATATGTATTATTTTATGGAAATCTCTAACAATGTCTATGAGATAGTACTATTGTTATTCACAATTAACAGAAGGAGTACCAAATTTAACTTGCATAAAGTCACACAGCTAGCATGTGGTGCATCTTGGACTCAAACCCAGACATGTTTAATTCTGAAGCCCCAAATTTTAACTTTGAAGTTATACTACGTATGCATGCTATTTTTAGTTTATTTATCTATGTACATTTAATATTATTTATATCAATGTCATTTAATTCTTTTGGTCCTTTTTTTTTTTTTTTTTTTGTTACGCAGCCCTCTCACTGCTGTGGCCTCTCCTGTCGCGGAGCACAGGCTCCAGACGCGCAGGCTCAGCGACCATGGCTCACGGGCCCAGCCGCTCCGCGGCATGTGGGATCCCCCCGGACCGGGGCATGAACGCGTGTCCCCTGCATCGGCAGGCGGACTCCCAACCACCGCGCCACCAGGGAAGCCCCTGGTCGTTTATTTTGAAATGATGGCCCTGAGATGTAGATCAGAAATCTACTTAGTTTGTTTGCTAACACATACACCAGTGCCACATATGTGGTGACACTTACCAAGTATTTCATGATGCATGCCTTTCAGTGCAATTAAATACCTTTGGGTCACTCTCAGTCATATGCCTATGCGTTACAAACTGTTTCCCTCTCCCTCTAGATATTTCTTTCTGTCCAAAGTGGATAGATGAATAAGAATCAAAGAAAACAGACAACTACATCGATGTGGAGGTTTGCAAACTCTGACCTGAAAAAAAATCTCCATAGAGAAAACATAACAGAAATCCTACCTCACTCAGTGTGTTCCCACAGTTCATTCTGTACTTATTAGAAGGGATTATTGACACTTCTAGAAGATACAATCTCTGAGACCCTGATAGCAAATTAACTTTGGTATCAAGAGGAATTCAAGTTAGTTGTTACTCTCTACATTAAGACAGACTTATTTTCAGTTTAACTCTGACTTTTGTTACACACTACTATTAATCTACTTGCATGTATGAAGTAAAAATTCACATACATTTCTCTTCTGCATTTACCTTCTCAAAGAAGTGACCTCCAAATTAAGTTACATAGGAAGTGTGGAAATGCTCAAAACAGACCCATTTAGATTCTGTAACTTTTGATGGGAGGAAGATATTTTAGAAGCTATAACTTTTTGATCAAATAAGTATTAGTCCATTTTTGCTTTAGCCAAGTACACATTTTGTAAAAGAACACTAATAAGGTGTGCCGTTTTTCCCTAACCAAATTCTTCACAATGAAATCCAACTGCAATATTCATTTAGAAATTTGATAATGCTCTCTTGTGTGAGTTTTAGGAATATTTGAAACCCCATTGCATATAAATTATATCATGGAAAAGCTGTATAAATATTCTATTATGGCACATGCTGTTCTAAGGATCTGTCAGGATTTCCTTTATACACTCCATTTTGAGTGGTATATAAATCAGATGTAAAAATTCACGTTGGACTGAAATTCAGCACAAAAGGCCTCCTCCAGAGGCAAATGCTTGTTTTCAAAATGTGGTTTGAATTATGTTGGTCATTTTTAAGTTATAGAAGTGCAGAAAATGTATTTGTGGTTTTGAAGGAGAGAGATTTTTTCCATTTTTATAACTCATTAGGAAACTTTACAGGCCTTTAGACCATTTTGTGGTTTAGCTCTTCTCAAGTTTTTCCCCAAAGCAATATTAAAACTTGAATGGTGTCCGCTATGAATCCAATGGTTACTGTTCTGAATACAAATGTGGGTATTGATATATATCCAGTTATACATATCTTAGACTAGGAGAAGTTTCAATAATATCATGACTGGGATAGATTAGGCCTAGCAGTTATCCTTTTTTTGTTCTTGCTATCAAGTCAAGTTTGCGCTATCAAAGGAATCCTCTATCTTTACCATAGTTCAGCATGTAATGCTTGTAATTTTAAAGCTGCATTTCTTAACTTGCAGAAAAATCCAGAGTTAAATGCTGCTTCTTTTATGAGGTCTTTGACAATAAGGCTACGCCTTTTTTAAGTTTCACTTTTCTCTAATATATAGGGCAACTTGCAGCATGTATATTAGATATTCATAGATGATGATCTTATTTGTAAAGTATTTAATTTGTGTATGTTTATGTATATAAATAGTTTATTAAATAGTGTTGAACTTATTTTATCTATATAGCTAACATGTTGCTGAATAATTTCATAAACTAATAAACTATTACTTTAGCACATAGAGATTATGATTATATTATCTCTCAATAGCATCAGTTAAAACTGAGAAACTTTTGTTTGGACTAAGAAATGTAGCATATCTCACAAAGTCAGATAAACCAATCTTTCAAATGACTTTAGAGGATAATGAAAACAGAAATCTTTTATATGATTGAATTGCTTCACCTACATTATATTTAGTTCATTAATGCATTAGAATAACACATTTAGTAGTTATTATTTATTGCTGTATAAGAGATCAAGGCATTAAAGCATAAGAGGTTAGAACCTTCCCAATGTAATTCTTTATGTTTTTATTTAATTCCACTTAGAATCTGGGTGTCTTGATTCTTAATACAGTTCCCTTTTCATCATCTTACACTATTTCTGGTGCAGTTACTAGAATCCTTGGGTCCAGTGACAGTTATGGTGGACCATCCAGAGGATAATCAAACATTTGCCTGTGGCTGGTAGAGCATGTGGATTCGGAGGAACAGGAGACATTTGTCTCCTCTTGGATGTTTTATCTACTCGCCTACTGTCATGGAAATTAGCCAACTCTACAAGAGATAGAATTGAAGACTCAGTTTTCTTTATTTTTTACATTAACAAGAGAGCAAGGTTACTAATGAGGGGTCAAATCCCAAATCTCTAATCTATAAAGCTAATATCCTTATTTCTATTTGGGTCAATTTTTTATTCTGCTCCATTTACTTTTACTAAATTATACTACTTTGTGTTCTATAATGTTACATTTGGTTATAATTATAAACTTTTATGTGTAATTCATCCATCACTCATATACTTCTGTCTTTCTCTTAGCTTATCATTAAAGTCATAGCTCTTCCGAATTAACTTAATTTGTATCACTCCAAACATCCCTGTATGACTCAATCAGTCGTTAAAAAGTTCGTTACAGCTTTGGGGGGAAGTCTGTGAATTTCTGAGCACTAGATACATACTGAAATACAGTTTTATGTTAATCAGAAATGTTTTGAAGTACGGCAAAAGTACTTAAAAACCACTGAAAATAAATATACATTAAATGACAAAATAAATAGTTTTATATGTTAAGAATCTAGATTCTGTGGTTTGAATTTAAGCAATTTATAACTCGCTAGGTAGGCAACATACACATTGCAGTCCCCCTGCCATCTGTTACATTATACCCATATTTTCCTTACATTTGGAGGATAGATAACACAGTGCTTTTATTTGAATAGCACTGACCTTATTAAAGCCTAGCACCATTGTTTTATACATAACAAAAATATATTTTTAAACAGAATGGCTATTTCTTACAACCAGTGAAATAAAGAATGACCTTAAATAACCTTAAGATTATAAAAAAGTAAGGAATGTAAGATATATCCTCACCTTGATTTTACCTTTAAGCAGCCTTTTATTTGTCTGTTAGGAACTTCTTCCTGTAGTTTTCCAGGCTCCAGCTCTTGTTCTTTCTTTTGACAAACCAGTATATAATTTGTGCCATTATTATTTGACCAAAATGTACCAACAGAAGTTTCATAACGTATACAAAACTCAACTTTACTGCCATCTTTTTGATAAGGAGGAACCAATAAAATTTTAAAGGAGAATTGGTCAGTTTCACCATCACATGAATTTGGGACATATTCTGCTAATATGTCATAATATGTCTGCCAGTCATCTAAGGACATTCTCACATATACTAACTTCTCAAAAGAAATATTCAAAACTCGAATAATGCCCTTCATACTTGTAGATCCATGAAGATACTCAGTTGATTCCAGTATTGCTTTCTGTACTTGAAGTTGTTGCATAAGGTCTTCTTTTGAAGAAGGCAAGTCAAATAGTGGAGATAAAACATATTCTTCTGTGTGGAAAATGTCCTTCATTAAGTCAAAATCAGTTGAACCACTCGGAAATTCCCAGGAATCAAATTCTTTAACAGACACAAGATCGAACCCAAAGTTGTCAGCAAATGAAACTCTTCTTGCACCTGAAGGTGGATTGTCCAGGTCAATGTCTTCAGATGAATCAGAACCTCGTCTGCTAGGTTGAGGGGAGAAACCAGGTCTGAAGGTAGCTTTAACTTCTTCATCTTCAGAAAGAGAATCAGATAAATTAGGAACTTCTAAAAAGTTATCTTTGCTAATCTGACTAGGTTCTTCAGAAGGCTCCATTGGGCTCTCTGATATCAAATAAGAGAGAACTGTACAACTAGTAGAGGCTGATACTTGAGACACTGAGGCTTAAAATAAGTATAAGGTTACAGTTGACATTGCAGAAAGGAGTCAGCTCTATAAATAGGTCTGATGGCGTGTAAACTATGCTCACTTGCCTCCAAAGGCCTTTAATATGATAGCATCCATGTTACTCTCACCAGCATGTTTCAGGTTTAACTCTCTGTTTTTAAAGTTGCATATGTTTATGAGTTCCAAAGAGACATGTTAAATCATTTTCTGCTGTGTTCAACAATCTGAAACTTTAGAATAAAAATATTATTTTAACCAGTTGATATTAAAAATGAAAACTTGAACCATTTATTTTAAAAGACAATAAAATTAGTATCACAATACTAAATATGTAGTTTGAGCTAAATCCATCCATTGGAGCAGGCAAGGGAAGACAGGAGAGAATGAGAACATTTATAGACCTGGAAAGATCCAGTGTCTAATAATAATGATAGCTACCATTTATCATGGACTTATATATAATGTGAACTCTAAAAGGTTAAATAGAGGTGCTGGGAGTTCTGAGGAAATAAACATGATTTAGGTGGAGAAGATATCATTTGAAATAAACCATGAAGGGCAGGTAGAATATATACATCCAGGGTTGGAATGAGGTGGATTTTCCAGGTGGAAGAAATAGCCTAAGCCAAGGCCTAGAACAAATAATTAGTCAAATCTGTTATTTTAAACATTATTGTTTCTTTCAATTAAGCCATGGAAAAATACAAACAAGTAATGTTTAATTAACTTGAAAATATAAGTGGGCAATGGTAAACCTGGCCCAGGAGTAAAATATTTATGTAGAATAAAATGTTCTTCTTTGGCAAATTGCCATTTTATGCCCACAGAGCAGAAGTTAATACCATGACATGTTGGGGTTCTGTGTGAGTTTTAAAGTGTGAGCAGCCTGTTTAGACTCTCATATTTTTTTGTATTAATGTAAAACCCACTTTAGAATTGGCAATTGGGAAAAACCTTAAAAGATTTAAACATACATATGCTTTGACCCAGAAAATGCTCCAGCTATGAATTTGCCCTATCAGTAGGGATAAGTATGCAAAGATAAATGTAGATATATGTTCATAATAGGATTGGATTATTTTTAAAATTCTAGAAACTATCTAAATTATCCATCAACAGGGAAATGAACAAATAATGTTACACCCATTCAGTAGAATGTTTTATAGTCACTACAAAGGATAAAGTACCACTTTATGTGTTGATATGGAAAGGCAACCAAAATAAATGGCTAAGTGAAGAAAGGAAAGTGTGAACAAATATGTGCATAGAAAATTTCTGGAAAGACACAAAAGAAACTATTAGCAGTGGTTATCTCTAACCACAGAGGTTGAAGGTCCTAAGGGAAAAGGACTCATTCATTTCAGTTTATGGTCTCTGTACTGTTTGAAATATTAGCCATGAGAAAGGTTTTCTTTCAATATATCTTCAACTCAAATTAATAAGTGTGAGATGATTATTTTTTTAAAAAAAGAGAACTCAATAGCATAATTTCTTTAAAATTACAGCTTTATAAATACATTATAACTTACTGAATAGTTTGAATTGAATACAGTAGTGGATCAAGAAATTATTTTTGAAATTAAAAATAAGTAGTGTCTAGGATGAGGGAATAAAATTATTTAGGCTTTACCACATAGCTAGAATGGGTGATGACCACGTGGATTGTTCAAGAATGGAAAATGGCTGTGGAAATGACTGTCCCTTGCAAATGTAATGACCATGAGCCATGAGTAGCCATATTCCAAGGTACCTAAAATATATCATTAGCTAGTCAAGGAAATTCATAACAAAGCACTCCATAGAATTTGTAAATAATCCATACAGTCATATAAACAATAGAATAATAAAAATTTGCAGATAGAATAATGTACTAAAGTAGTACATCCAGGGATTATAAGCAGAGACATGGAGATAAAGACCCCTGGGTTTGTACACTGGCTGTGACACTTACTAGCTGGGTGACCTTCAAATGTTGCTCAAATTTTCTTACCCTAAGTTTCCCTGATTGCTAAAATGCAATGTTAACAATTAAATGAGATGCTTGCTAAAATGTTTAGCACAAAACTTATAGTAATAGAAGCAATCATTATTTTTATTTCTATGTATGTTTGTGAAAGGTTGATTTTAAGATACACCGGTAGATCAGATAGATAGATAGATAGATAGATAGATAGACGGACAGACATAGAGAATCTACCTATACAATATTAAGTAATGGTTTATCATTTGCGTCATTTTTGTCTTTTTTTAAAGGCTATAGTATATAACATTTAGCTTTACAAGACATAAAATAGCTCTACATTAGAAAATGATCCTGTATTTGAGCTTAACTTTCCTGTTCTTAATTTCTCTTCCCACAGAGCAATACTCCCTTGATTTGTAATAATCACTGCCTATCTTTTGGAGTGTATAACCTTTGCGTAATTGTAGACGGTTGACATGTTCCCCCTCAGTCACCACTTAGCTAAAGCAGAGTGATTTCATCTTTTCAGTCTCTTCTCACATGTCAGTCCTTTGGCACTTCTTATCGTTTTGTTACTCCTCTGTGAACTCCTTCCAGCTTGCCTATATTTTTCTGTTAATGAGCTGCCCCCAGATGAATGCAGTAGCACAGATCGAGTGTCTCTGGGACATGTAAAGAAACTCTGCCAATTTCAGCCTTGTGATTTGGTGTTTGTATCAGTTAAAATTCACATCTCCTTGCTTTTTTTCCATATCATAGATCAAACCAACATCTCATTTTCTCATACTCACTACTACCTCAGTTTTAACGTGACTTTTACCACACTCTTCCTCAATACCTTAGGTATACCGGTTTTATCAGAGTTATGACTTTTTAAAAAATTTATTTATTTGTTCTTTACCAAACGGCAGCTCAAGTTTCCACACATTCCACTTCCTTTGTATTAATCAAACATTCTCAACGTTACCTTTAACATAAAAGGCTCTTTCAATAAGGATCCCTGTAAACAGGAAGTAGATGTCATGCTCAAAATAAGATAATTCCAGGAGGGCTTATTTACAAGGGTCTATTTATAACGTGTAAATGCAGAAAAGCCACAAGGGTTAGTGCAGTAAACTGGGGCCAATCTCATCAGAGCTGTTACATTCCTCAAGGGAAGAGGAAAGGGGACAATCATCAAAACTTGAAAGCACAGAGTGCCATAAACTATATACCAGCCTGAAGGGGATCAGTGATCTTTGGACAAGGGACACAGCCAGCTGAAGATGACCTTGCCAGGAGTGATCCATGGGCAAACATACACTGAATTCACTCTTCTTTCCTACACTATCCTGCCTGGGCTACCCATTGGCCAGAGGCTATGGGTTCTATTACAGTTCATTCAGGTCAGTCTCCCAGAGCAGAGAGCAGGGTGGAAAAGGGTGAAAAAAGTGGTGAGTGGGTTTGGAAGAGCAAACAAAAGATACTGGAGACCAAGATTTTGTATTTACTTATCTTTATCTGCTTATACGTAATATTTAAGCATATGTATGTGTTGCTCTTTCTTCATACATATTCCATCTCAATGCCAACTGAGTTTCTATTATCTGATCTTTTATTATCCGAGCAAAAAAAGTTCAAATATCTAAGATCTTTAAGCTCTGATCCAGTGGAAGCCACATAAGAAGTATTGAGCTTATCCATGGATGACTAAGAAAGAAATGATCTTTTTGAGTTTAATTATAACGTTGCATTTGTTTCCCTTGTTAGCATGTCTTTGTCTGCAACCTAAACTCAAGAAAATTTTGTCAAAAGAGAACCTGGAACAGTGATTCTTAACAAGAGTTACATAGTAAAAATCACTGAGTGAGATGTTCAGACTCCACAGGCTCAGGTGCACTATCAGGTCTACTGAATGTGAGCTTCCAGGTTGATGATGCCCCACAAGTGATTCTGGTATACAGACTGGTTACAAGGCATGGTCCCCATAGGGTCCAGGACTTAGGTTCTAGTTAGAAAGAGATGTAGCTATCATACCTCAAGTACCACATGCTTTTTTTAATACAGAGGCTATAAAATACTTTTACAAAAAAAATGACATAAAAATTTAGTTGAGTTTCAGAGTATCAGAACTTTAAGGCATTTAGCAATCATCTAGTCTAGTCCCTTCATTTTCACATAAGGAAACTGAAATCCAGAGCAATGAAGGACCCCATCATTTGATAACAGAGCTGGGACTTGAACTCAGCTCTCTCTTGCTTTCAGTCCTGTATTCTCCACATTATACCATCCATACACCAATTCATAATTAACAAATTAATCATTCTTTGAAAAATAGTCATTAAAATTTGTTTTGTTCTAGATCTAGTTTATTTTTTTAATCAATTAACTTTTGTGAACTTTCTTTTTTCCATTTGTTGAAATATCTCCAGAGGTGTCCAGATAGTTTTTATTTGTGGCAGAGTCTCTCAACCTTTTTTAACCTATGCTCCTTTGGTAAATATAATATCTTACACTGTTTTCTCTTGCTCCCTCAGAGACTTTGCTGTACTCCTATTTGGTAATTACTGGTCTCAGTTATAAAAATGAATTATATGATCCCTTTAGAACTAATATTGATATTTATTATTTTAAAGGACTGTTAAAGGGTCCTACTTCAAACATAGCTTGAGACGCAGATTTGTTCATCAGATCCCAGTCACTGGAAAAAAAATCCTTTGAAAATGTACACATCTACCAATAAAGCATACCCAGATAAGTCAGCAGAAAATGAAAACTTTGCCATATGAAGGTAAATGTTTAAAGGGGTGTGTCATTTATTCCGTGGAGAGGTGAATAATTCAGTATACGTAATTGATCATGTTACAACAGAAGGGTTTGCCACCAAAGGCAGCATCTAGATTCTTTAGCTTAATTTATAAAAGAAAAACTAGTAACATACTCAAGCACCAAGTGCTTATTTTATATGTATTGTATAATATGCTTTAACCTCCTTTGATCAAAATAAAGGCATGTAAGTATAGAGTAGTTATAGAAATCTAGAGTTTTAAGGACAGTTAGCAAGCAAGCATCAGGGCTACCCCCTTCATTTTACATATAAGAAAATTGAAATCTAAGTGGTCAACTGGATTCTTACCTTGGGTTGTGGGTGATTTCAGCATTAACCTTAGAAGGAAATCATATTGTAAACTTCTGAGAGACAGATACCATCTGATAATATCTTAGTAAATTGCTGATTGACCCATAAAAAGCATGCTCATAGTGTATGTGTTTTGATATCAAAAAGTACAGCTAGGCACACTGCACTAGGAGTAAGTAGGCCTGAATTCTGGAGTCACGTTTATCACTAGGAAATTGTATAACATTGGAAATTATTTACCTGCTTTGTATAAATACCTGGACATTTATTTAAGATCTCCTCAAAACTTGGGCATCTGCAAACCCTTGAGCCTTTTATTTTGCAAGTTGCCATTTGTATGTGAAACAAACATACACTGACTTCCTTCTCTGTGCCACATACTGTGCTAGAACCTAAGGCTACAAAGTTAAATATAAAATATGCAATCTTTTCTCAATAGCCTAGCATCTGGTGGAGAGATAGGCAACAATAGATACCCTTCATCATAATATAGCTCACTTTCTTGCCCTAACATCCTTAGTCATTGATTGGAAAATTTGGGGAACTTGGCTTACAATATTCTTCTCTTTATTGTGTTAGAAGTATATTGTGTTAGAATTGGACTCTTGTCTCGTAGACAGGTTTTTAAATTCTTTCATCTGCAGCCAGGACCGATCTATCCCTTTTTTAAAAGAAGTTTAGACTCCACATCCTACAAAATACTGATTCTTGTGGCTGCTATTTACTTTGTTAATTTTATTGACTATTTTTTCAGAGACTCTAGTGTTAAAATGTTAACCAAACCTGCTCTGCTCAATTTTCACCCCACATTTTTCCTGTAGGTGAGGGAATCAGCTAAGAAATACTTAGGAGTCCACCTGAGAGCGCAATATCCCTTGGTATGATATAGATAGCCCTAGCCTAGAATTGCTGCTTTACACAATTAAGAAAAGCAAATTCAAGGGTTTTTTCCCCCTAATTATATTAATATGAATTATCAAAAATTATTTTAAATATTAACCTAATACTTAAAATTATAAATTCTAGTAGTTAAATTTTAGATAATGTTTATCTAGATTCACTCTGACACGTTTGTCGTATTTTTCAGACACAAATGTTTATTTCATTAAACATATTTAATGGTGGAAGTTTAATAAAGTGGTTAAGAGTAAGTTTTGGAGTCAAACAAACCTGGTTCAAATGCCTGCTGTTCTTCTTATAAGCTTTTTGCTTTGGGGCAGGATGTTTAACTACTCTGTGCCTCATTTTTCATTCTATGAATGGAGCACAATAACGCTTAAGTCATTGGGTTGTTGTAAAGATTAAACTAGAACTTGTGTCTAAGCAGTTGTCAACAGTGACAAGTCTATAAAACAATAAAAATTGTGTATATCATTATTGTTATTCTTGCTGATGCTAATATTGCAATATTGTTGATCATATTAACATACCTCCATTCTTGAGAGATAATACACCTGTGGGATTTGAGAACACAGTGTATGGAGATGCACTGCATATGTTCAAATCCTGCTTCTATTTATTAGCTGAGTGACTTTAGGTAATTATTTACCTTTCTGTGCTTTTATTTCTGCATCTGTGCAATAAGTAATACTAATAGTTCCTACCTCCAAGAGTTGTTACAAGGATCAAATAGTTAATGAATGGAACGCTTATGACGCAATAAAAAATATACAATTATGGTGGTTAAAATTTACAAGGAAAAAGGTCACTTGAAATCTCATCATCTAAATTATGTGACATGATATAAGTGTTAGCTAACACTATGGTGGTAATCATATTGCAAAATATAAATTTATCAAATCAACATGTACACCTTAAACTTGAACAATGTTGTATGTCAATTATATCTCACTAAATTTTTAAAAATCCAATCATCTAGTATAGTCATTGTGTATTTTTCTTACATTTTTATTCATGACAGTTTCATGAGAAAAATTATCCATTTTGTGTACCACTGTATTTCCATATATCCCATATTATGTAAAATGGATGAGTGGGTGTATGCATGGATGGATAGAAAGATAGATGGATAGCTGGATGGATGGGTGGATGAGTGGTAGGCAGAATGAATGACTTCAACATAAGCCATCATCTTCCTGGAATTCAAGTATACCTTTTATTACTATTTCTGTACTTCTGCAATATAGTAAAAATCAATGTTTATAATGTAAGATCCTGAAGTAACTTCTAAATTATTAAAAATAATTATTCATATGTGGAATACGTGGCAGTTCTCCATCTGCCAAAATAATTTGTTAAGCAGAGTACTCTATTCTTTGTTCAGGCTGGATACTTCCCATAGTAAACAGAATGTAAATACCAATGCATGCGATGCGGATGGTGACGTTTTATTATGTGCACATCCAGATAAAAGCAGAAGAAAGAATTGCATTAGTTGTTTCAGATTCATTTTCTACTACATTATTTTAGAGGTATATATTTTCTTTCCACTGAGTCACCATAGTTTCAAACCACTAGAAGACTTTTGCCTTCTTCTCCACTTCATACTAGTCCTTCCTTGTAGTCATTGAATTCAATAAATTGTTTAAGATAGAATGAAACAACATAGGGCATGGAAGGAAATTAAGAGTTTCTGGGCTTTTACTATGGGAGCTACAGAAGTAAGCATGTAGGTAACTACATTTTTTTCCAGTCTACCTACAGGGTAGTATTGTAATATATGTGACTTACATTTTTATGTCTTATGTCATTTGAGTTGGTTAATATAGGCAAAAATTCAGAATTAACTGTGGATTTCTCTGAAAATTTCAAAGACAGGTAAATGCTTTATCCAATGCTTGGCGCAATTTTGGGTGATGATAAATACTTAATGCTTCCACAACAACTTAAAGAATCTCAAACTGAATTTACCATGCAGGGTAGGATGCCTAATAGTGTTTAATATTATAACAAAGCCAGCAACATTGTCAGTGTTTGTGCCAACTATACATTATTTTAGTTAACCAGGCCAGGACCTGTGATATATGTGTACAGGACACTGCCAGATATGTGGGTAGAAAACAAAGGGTGAAAAGTCTCTAAAATTATATTTTAAATTTATTTATGTCTACATTTTACTGTGTTGACCATACACAATTTTTATTCCAGGTCCTGAACCAAAAAATTTAAGAATTATTGATATCTGCAAATAATTATTTGACAACCAGGAGGAGTTGGTCCTATGAATTAAAAGTAGAATATGTGCCAGTCTCTGCCTTTCATGCACCTAAAGTTCAGCCCAAACTGAATCAGTATCCATTATAAATATCTCTTTGCTATGTAGTGTGAAAAATACACGATGGTGTTTATATCAACACATACACACATTATGCGTATCTAATCTGACTATTTAGGTGAGCAATAAATAGAACTTGCTTAATTTTTCATAAGGCAGTCCTGGTACAGTGAATAGATATAGTTAGCAACATCCTAAATTTTCCCATGGCAAAACATCTTTGACCAATAGAGCAGTCAACTGTCACTAGATTATTTTAGGTTTTTGTTAAGAATATTAAAAAAATCTAGGCGTAATTTAATGTATTGCTTAACTCAGTAGTTTAATGTATATATTTTAAATTATGTAACTAAAAGTTGTCAAACATATAAGGAAGTGAGAAATATATTTTCTTTTAAGTGGAATCAGCTTGATAGTTTAAATGATTTGCTCACTGATGAACAGTGTTTGGCAAATAGTTTGGTATGACCCACTTGGGAGGTTGTGTTTGTTCATTGTAAGGTTGACATTATTTGGTCTTAGAGTTGAAAAGCTCCTTGGAAATCATTTTATCCAAAGTCCACCCTTTAAAGACTCCCTTTTAAGATTATTTAATAGGAATGCTTCTATCTTTACCTTGTATAAATCCAGTGATAACAAACTCCCTGCTTCATGAGGCATCACATTCTACTTTAAAAAATTAATAAAAATTCTATTATATTGTGCTATGGTTTAATTTATATTAGTTTTTGTGTTTTATTTTTATTTTTGTCTCAGAAGCAGGATTTGATATCTTCATAAGAACTTACTGCCTTAACCAAAGTCTTCATAAAAATTTGTGTCAACTGAAGCAAAACTTTTAAAAATACTACATTTATTCTAAAACTTCACAAATCATTAGTGTGCAGCCCACTGAATTTTTCCTAAAGTGATCTTAGCCATTTAACCAACTAGTTTGAAAAATAGATTACCAACTCCAGCAAGAAATCCATCTCATACTTACTCCCAATAGCTGCCTCTAAAGGTAACCACTATCTTGACTTCCAATCACCACTGATGAGTTTTTCTTGTTTTTAAGATTAATTTTTCTGGAACCAAACTCTTTGGCCTACTGTCTTTTGCTTGATATTATATGTTTGAGATTCATCCATTCTCTCTGTTGTATACTCTTCTATTTTATGAATAGATCATAATTTATTATTCATTCTACCGTTGAAAGACACGGGTTTGTTTATAGATGAACCACTAAAGACAGTTACCCTGTAGACATTCTTGTATATGTCATTTGGTGCACAGGTGTATGCATCCCTGTTAGGTATATACCCAGGAGTGCATTTGCTGGATCTTAAGGTATGTGTACATTTACCTTTAATAGCTAGTACCAAGCAGTTTATCAAAGCGGTGGGACAAATATACACTCCCAACAGCAATGTATGAGGGTTTGAGTTACTTGAAGTCCTTGCAAGCCCTTGGTATTGTCAACAGTTTTCTTTGTCACCCTGGTATTTATAAAATGGTATCTTACTGTTGTTCCCTGATGACTAATGAAGTAAAGCATCTTTTCATTTTTTGAACATTTGAATGTCTTCTTTTGTGAAGTGACTGTTCAGTCAGATAAATAGATCGATTGATCGATAGATAGATATTAATGTTTTTTTGTCATAAATACATGTGTGCATGTCTATATGTGTATTATTTCTCCTGTTGTGTGACCTATCTTTTCACTCTTAATGGTGTCTTTTTTTGTTGTTGTTTTTTGTTTTTGTTTTTTTGCGGTACGTGGGCCTTTCACTGTTGTGGCCTCTCCCACTGCGGAGCACAGGCTCCGGACACGCAGGCTCAGCGGCCATGGCTCACGGGCCCAGCCGCTCCGCGGCATGTGGGATCTTCCCGGACCGGGGCACGAACCTGTGTCCCCTGCATCGGCAGGCGGACTCTCAACCACTGCGCCACCAGGGAAGCCCTAGTGGTGTCTTTTGATACATGGAATTTATTTTAAGTAGAATTCATTTGCCAGTCCTTGAGGTGAATTCTTTATGATTTACCTTTCACATTTAAATCTACAGTCCATCTGGAATTGATTTATGGATACAATATGAGGTAGGAGAATCAAGATTTATTTTTGTTGCATAAAAATATCCAGTGTGTGCAGCATAACTTATTGAAAAGATTGTTCTTTCTCCCTACACCATGGTGTCACCTTTGTAATAAAATTAGTGACCATATGTGTGAGAGTCTGTTTCTGTACTCTCTAATCTAGAAAATTGTTCTAGGGACTTCCCTGGTGGTCCAGTGGTAAGGAATCCACCTTCCAATGCAGGGGACGCGGGTTCCATCCCTGGTCAGAGAACTAAGATCCCATATGCCGTGGGGCAACTAAGCCCGTGCACCACAACTACTGAGCTCGTGTGCCTCAACTAGAGCCCGTGTGTCACAAGCTACAGAGCTCACTGCCTCTGGACCCCACACGCTACAGCTACAGAGCCCATGTGCCCTGGAGCCTGTGCACCACAACTAGAAAGAGAAAACCCACACGCCACAACTAGAGAGAAGCCCGCACGCCGCAGAGAAGAGCCCGTATACCTCAACGAAGATCCTGAGTGCCTCAGCTAAGACCTGATGCAGCCAAAAATAAATAATAAATAAATCTTTAAAAAAAAAGAAAACTGTTCTATCTTACTATTTTTGTGCTGATATCACATTTTAATTATTGTAGCTTCATAATGTCTTCATATTCTCTAAAGTAAATCCAAACGTTCTTTTTCAAAATTTTCTTGACCCTTTGTAACTCCATTTAAACCTTAAAATCAGTTTGTTAATTTCTACAAAAAATTCTGTCTGCTAGGATTTTATTTGGAATGCATTGAGCCTATAGGTTACTCGAAGAGAATTTGAAGAGAAATGACACTTTTACAATACTGAGTTTTCCAAACTGTAAACATTGTATGGCCTATGTTTTTAGCTCTTTTAAAATTTCTCTTAATAATACTTGATAGTTTTCAGTGAGGAGTCCTTTCACATATATCATTAGATTCATTTCTTGGTATTTAATTTGCTGTGCTAGTGTATATAATGTCATTCTAAGTATTTAATTTTCTATTTTTCCATTTCTATTTTCCCTTTTGTTGGTATATAGAAATGCAATTGACTTTGGTAAGCTGACCTTGTAGCTAGTGACCTCACTAAATTCATTTATTAATTGTAGTAGTTTATTTAGTTTATTTTGTGTTTTATGTGTACAATGTCACATCATCTGTGAATACTGGAAGTTTATTTCTTAGTTTCTTATATTTTTATCTGTTGCTTTACTTTCTTGATTTATTGCACTAGGAAAAAAGAAAAATCTAGTACAGTGTTCAGTAGTAGTGGCTGTAACTCCATCCTTGTGTAAGTCTCATCTATATGGTAAAGATTGCAATATTTCACCATCAAGTATGAAATTTAACCTTGGTTAAAGTAGATATCCACATGCAGAAGAATTAAGTTGGACCCCACCTCCCAATAAACAAAAATTAATTCAAAAAGACTTATATTTTAAGAGCTTAGACTAGAAAACTTTTACACAAAAGCATAGGCATAAATATTTATGAGCTTGGATTAGACAATAGTTTCTTAGACATGATACCAAAAGCACAAATGATAAAAGAAAAAAATAAACTGGACTTCATCAAAATTAAAGACTTTTGTGTCCAAAAGACACTATCAAGAAAATGCAAAGACTACCTACAGAATGAGAGAAAAATATTTGCAAATAATATATGATAAAGATCTCATATGTAAAATATATAAAGGGCCCTTACAATTCAACAATAAAAAGACAAACAACCCCATTCAAAAATGGGCAAAGGATTTGAATAGGCATTTATCCAAAGAAGATTTATGAATGGCCAATAAGCACATGAAAATATGCTTGACCTCCTTAGTAATTAAGGAAATATGGATCAAAACCACGATGTGATTCCACTCCATACCCACAAGCATGGCTATAATCAGAAAGCAGACAATAACAAGTGTTGTTGAGGATTTGGAGAAATACGAAGTCTCATGCATTTCTCGTGGGAATGTAAAATGCTATAGCCATTTTGGAAAACAGCTTGGCAGTTTCTCACACGGTTAAATATGAGTTGCCATATGAATCAGCAATTTCACTCCTAGGTATATGCCCAAGAGAAATGAAAACATCTATGTACACAAAAACTTATAAATGATAGCCCAAAAGTGATAAAAAAAAACCCAAATATTCATCAGCAGATGAATGGATAAACAAACTGCAGTGTATCAATGAAATGTGGTATATACAATGAAACTGTGGTATATACAATGAAATGCCATTCGGCAATAGAAAATAATGAAGTTCATGTTACAACATGGGTGAACCTTGAAAACATTATGCTAAGTGAAAGAAGGCAGACAGAAAAGGCCACATATTGTGTAATTCCATTTACACGAAATGTCCAGAATAGGCAAATCCGTTGAGAGAGAAAGTAGATTAGTGGTTGTCAGAGGCTGAGGGTAAGGGGAATGGGAAATAACCGTTCATGGGCACTGGGTTTCTTTTTGCAGTGATGAAAATATTATATAATACTGATGTTGCACATATTTGTGAAAATACTAAAAACTCGCTAACCTATATACTTTAAAGAGTGAATTTGAAGATATGTGAATTATGTCTCAGTTTTTAAAGATACAATTCTCTGGTGAAATTCTCCATCTTGCCCTATTTTCTCACACTATGTTCACAGCGATTTTAAAATCCATGTCTGATAACCATTTTTCTTTCTTTCTCATTGGTCTTGGCAGGATAATTAGTCTGCCACAAGATATATGGCATCGTAACAGAAAGGGAAATTAATTTTTCTGTCTTTTAAATATACCAATTCTCCCTCAATGTGTATTAGTGTAATTGATTTTATGAACCTAAATGTAAGATAATATTATTCTTGTCAGCTTCTTTCATCTGCTATAGCATCCAGCTTTCGTATTAGTTATAGCATTCAGCTTTGTTACAACAAGCATTCCTAGGTAGGATATAATTTTCTAACATCTATATATTCTATAGATTTATAGGTGCAATATTTCCAAACTTCCTCACCCATACAAGTACAAACTTCCAGTAAACTAGTAATGATGATCTATGAGATTGTTCTGATAAAAAGAAAAAACTTAAAAGCTATTTCCATTTTTTTTAGATGGTCTCCAGCAAGAAAGTCTTTGAAAAAAATTAAATAGAACATATTTCTAGAGCAATAAAGAACTTTAGCTAAAACCCTTCTTTTTTAGAAATGTAGATATTAAAGGGCAGGTACACGGCATATCTTGACCCCATCACAGCTAGTTAGTAAAAGGATGGCATTAGTCCCAGAGCTAGTACTTTTTATCTGCTCACCGCTTTACAATAAATTAAATTCAGCTGAAATCCACTGGGGCGAGAGCAGCATATTATGAAAAGAGCATTAGAGTCTGGAAAGTTCTGTTCAAACTATGGTTCATATATTACCAGTCATGTGAACTTGGGCAAGTATTTAACTTTTCTAAAGATTCTCATTTTCTTTACATATGTAAAACAAAGATGATAACTATACTGTTACGAATGTTAAATGAGGTTTTTTTTTTAAAGGTCAAGCGCAGTGCCTAGCACATAGCAGGTGTTCAGGTAGCAATAATGTATAGGAAATTAAAAATAAGGCAATTTTGGGCTTCCCTGGTGGCGCAGTGGTTGATAGTCCGCCTGCCGATGCAGGGGACGCGGGTTCGAGCCCCAGTCCGGGAAGATCCCACATGCCGCGGAGCGGCTGGGCCTGTGAGCCATGGCCGCTGAGCCTGCGCATCGGAGCCTGTGCTCTGCAACGGGAGAGGCCACACAGTGAAAGGCCCGCGCAAAAAAATAAATAAATAAAAATAAAAATAAGGTAGTCCATTGCCTTAAACTCGTGTAAAAATATTACATTTTTTAAAGCACAATACTCATTACATATTATCACTTTTATAACATTTTATTCTGTTTCTGTGTAGCTTTCGTTTAAAGACAATAACTTGTAGTGCTTAGTTTGCACTTGAACAACCATAGAAGAAGAGTCCTAATTATTGTATCTTGTTTCATTGAAGATGTTAAGTCCCAATCTTCCTATCTCCACTCCCAAATCCCATCAGCCCATCTGCAAAACACCCACCTATACTCTCAAACCACACCAAAATAGCCTAACAGAACACAAGAACTTCCTACAGGCCTGAAGTGTAAAGAGGTGGGGATAGGAAGGCTCCATGATACTACCCTTTTTATGCTTCTGGAATTTAAACTTATTTCAATTTGATAATTCCCTCAGAAAGGATAAATATAAATTCTTTCTCATCCCCAGCTCCCACAGAAAGAGAATGTGATTCCTCATCATGTTCTCTCATTAAAACAAAATTTCACTATCATAAAACAATTAGTTGATCTCCAAGGTCCTTTTTAATTTTCTGATTCTGACTCTATGCCCCATGAAATTTATTGCAATGTGCTTAAACCTGTATATTGAATTTTGCCAATTTGTTGATTGTGTGTGTACATGTATGTGCTGGGACAGGCACTATTGACTGACCCCCAGAACTTCCATTTTATAAGATTCACTTCAGTAAATATTTATTGATACTCTAACCTCGTGAAAGGGTGAATAAGAACATGCCCTTGCCTTCAAGGGCACCACAATTTATCACAGAAAATGTAACTTAAATAACTTCTCCATTGTGAATTAGACAAATATTTTTGTATGCAATCATTAGAGTTCATGCTTTTACTTCCTTAAAAGTTTATCAGCCTGTGACTTCCTTTTAATTTTTAAAATGTTAGTGCATAGCTTTCCACACGTTATTTAGGTAAGTTGCCTACATCAAATATGCATCAGGTTGAAGCACACTGGATTGCTGTGGTGAATGGTGTTTTATTCTTATTAGGAGATCTGCATATCCAAGAAACAGACCGTGAAGACAGTATCATAGTTGTCACTAGGTTCAGATCAGACAACATTATGAGCTCTTTTCCATTACTTGCATAGTATTATAGGATTGGCTCAAAATTTCAGTTCATCTCCATCATTTTCACATATGATGAAGTGAGAGCTAGCTATTGAAGGGCTGGAAAAGCATTTGTATGATATCATGTCTCCCACAGCTCCAAGTACACAGCCTTACTAGAAGATGTTTGTGTACTAGAACATGTTTAAACTGGAAGGGATTCTAGAGAGCATTTTGATCCTCTGCTTCATTTTATTGTGGAAAGAAGCAGGTCTATAGGAGAGAAAGGAATTTCCCCCCTCCTTTTATGAGTGCACTAGCAGCATAGGCAAAGCCAGCACTTCATCAGCTGGCTCACAATTCAATGGTCTTTCCCTCAAATTCATTAAGCAGATCTTGTTTAATAATTAAGAGGACTGCTTGAAATGTGTCCCTGTGCCTTTCCTGAAGGAGTCCTCCAGATCAGTAGTAGCTGAACCCTTCTTTTCTAGATATTTTTATTGTATCCATACTTGAGACAGGGATGGTCTATAAAATGGAACTCTGAGAATCAATCAAGTCCCCTTAATGGAAGTGGTATCTATCCTCTTAATCGAAGTAAACCACACTGGGATAATTATCAAATTCCATTGCAGTGAGAAAGTACAAAGATGATTCCTCAATTGATAAAGGATTCCTACAACACTGATATGTCATCATTTTTCTGCTTATCCTCACTTGGAGGCGATTTCTCCACTGCCTATCTGGAGTCTAAAGGAGAGTGCTTTTTATCTTTCTGAAGAAATCCTTTTAAAAGAACAATAAGCATGTGTTAATGTAATATGAAGCTATTTACCATACTCATTTATATAAGAAGCCCTATGGGATAAATTTGCATCATGTAGTATATAGACTTCGCAAAAGATAAAAGAAACTTTAAAGAATAGAGTAGAAAACAGAGTTATGAATACATGGACAAGCAGACTAACGTTAGATCATTTTCAAGTATAGTTTTAAATAAATAAATAAAATATAAAGATGTGAGGGAAATGATCCATTAAATGTGATATTAAGGAATTAGAATCGTTAGAGAAGATGTGATAAATACATACTGTCACTACTTCCACCTGATTGTAAAAGTTTTAAATTTAGGTCTGGCCATTCCCTTTCCCCAGGAGACTAATCAAAACTTAAATTGGAGGTGGGAAGGTTTACAAGGTTTCTGATCCAGAACTTTCCCAGACATGAAGGGTAAAAAAAAAAGTCCTAGCTTACTCGGAAGGCAATATTTTTTTCCATCCTTAAACACCAGAAATTATAATTATTGCAGCAAAGAATAAGGATTAACCATCTTATATAATTATAGGTTAAGTCTTCTGAGCATAGGTGAAGTGAAAATAGAATATGAATAAAGTTCATTTGCCCAGTCTAAAATTCAGAAGTGGCATAGCAATCTCGGTTTCCAGGATTCAAGTTACTACAATCAGCATACATGGTCTGTGGCCTAACACTGCAAATACCAAAAAGGAAGTAAAAATCTAGAGTCATTTTAGTCTCCTCTATGTGTCCAGGTGTCACTCACTCACCCTTTACTGAAAGTTGAGGAGTTTGGAGGCCAGGCAGGTGAATTTACTTTCTACACCATCCCTATGAGCTTTTGTCTAAATTATCTAGCAACACAAAAGATCAGCTTGAAACTTATTGCTCACCTCTTATCTGTTCAATGGTTTGATGGAACAGCAAGGAATATCGTTAAAGACAATGAGGCATCAACTCCTTTAATTATTCTCTCTTAAGAATCTGCCATTTCAGACCATTTATTTCAGATTTGGAATCGTGACATTTTAACCTCTTCTTGATTAAAGGTTTCTATCTCTATCTCAAAGAATGCTTACTTATATGTGGTTTCTCACAAATGGCTTAACCTTTCTGCATCTCAGTTTCATCCATTATAAAATAGAGATAATTACAGTGGGTTCTATTTGCCCAGCATGTGGCAGTCATGATCCATGCCTGGACTCCCTGTAAGGTCTTCATGTGGAGTTCAAAATATGTCCTAAGAGCAAAGAAAGAACTGAAAACAGATTTGGGACTAAAAACAAGGCAGGGCTCAAGGCAGAGGAGAGTTGAATGTTGATGTTCTAGAGTCCTTTGGTATCTTTCTGTCTTTCATACACTTAATTCATTTACCTAAAAAAGAAATACAAAAATATCATCCACAACTTTACAGCTGGTATAGATTAAAATTTTCATCAAGCTTCCAAGTAATATAGCACTTTTCCTTTTTAACAGTAATAAAAACACAAGGTTGAGAATGGATGTGATTTTAGTTTTCAAAGTCATTTTTCTAAAGGAGATAAAAGTTGTGGTATACTGATACTTAAATGAAGAAGTGAATTACTATCCCATGATTTCTCCATTAAGAATGAAAACAGCCTCCACATGCAGAAGGGTTTGTATTACTTTGTCAGTAATTTTAAATTTGAATGGCATTTATACTTCCATTTATTAATTATAGACTTTTTGTATTGTCACTGAAAAGTGCTTTTAGGCAATCTGCTCCATCAGTCATTAGTGATTAATGGTTTTAGTCTATATTGGTAAGTATTTGGGAAGTGTTTCTCACACGATATAGATAATACCTATCAATAAATTCCAATAACTATGAACATGTCTTTGAAGCAATTTGTTCTTTCCCTGTATTAGAAGAACTATGTACAGCTGTTACTAGTAACATACTATCAAAATGTGATCCATAATCAGATATTAATCCAATGCCATTGATAAGCACTGAGAACTTCAGGAATTTTGACAACAGTATTCACTATTAGCAAAATGTTGGCATCATTAAAGTGTCCCTTTTATGACTTTCTTTAGTTGACTAGAAGGGCTTACCAATTAATTAAAAAATGCATGTACTTAAGCCAAAATATTTTCACAAGGTAATATCTCCTTGCTTTAGGTAAAATAGCAAGTGCAAGGCAAACAGGAGACATTGATTCTATGTCAATAGATTATGATTTTACTCCTCTTTCAATAAGTGGTCAAATGGAATGTTCTTATTCATTTTATGTGAAGAATGTTGTGTGGAGCCTTTAGGGACTTTCCACCCCCTCACTTGTTCCCGTAAACCAATTCTTCTCCCTATCGTGCGCCACTCCTTCTCCCTATCGAAACCAATTCTTCTCCCTATCGTGCGCCACTCCTTCTCCCTATCGAAACCAATTCTTGGAGTTTTTCAGTTGACGGGGACTTGCCAGACAGCGGGTAATTTTCCAGTTGCCCGTAACAGGTATACGCCCTAACCGCCACAATGAACAGACAACTATAACGGCCAGAAGGTGGGACAAAAGTTCCTAAGCCAATGAATTCAAAAGTCACCACATTTACCCAATCATTGTGAGAATATACCCGCCCTATGAGTAAATAAACCTATAAAAAGTATGTGATTCCGCTTTTAGGGGTTCCCCATCGGCCTCCTGCGTGAGGTTCAGGGAACCCCGGTGCATCGGCTCCTAATAAACCTCTTGCGTGTTGCAGCGGCTCTCGACTCTTGGCGGTTCTTGGGCGAGTTGGAATCCCTCGTAGACCGTTTGGGTCTAACATTTGGGGGCTCGTCCGGGATCCCCATTCGCCCCCGGGTCACAAGAACATCGGGAGTCGGAGGTATCAGGTAGGCTCGAGCCCAATTGTCTGTTTGTCGTTTGTTTGTTGCTAGCCGCCATTAGGAAAAAGCCGTGCAAACCGGCTTGCTGTGGAATCTGTATTGGACTCCTGGCTAGGCAGACGTGCCGAAAGCTGGTGTCCACGGGCCCCGGGGGACGCCCTGGTGGTCCATCAGGAAGGAGAAACAAATTTTGTCTCCCCTTCATCTGGTTCTGGCAGGTTATATAAGCTGCCATCTGAATTTGAGTTGGTTTCGGGTTTAAGTTCGCGGCGGCAATATCAATGTGTGTCTTTTGAAATTTTATTGTTTTTCTGTACTATTATCTTTCTTTTGACGGACGACAATGGGACAAACTATGGCGACTCCTCTTTCTCTTACCCTAAGCCACTGGACCGAAGTTAGGGCTAGGGCCCACAACCTTTCGGTAGAAGTAAGGAAAGGAAAATGGCAAACGCTGCGTACCTCTGAGTGGCCTACATTTCAGACAGGGTGGCCACCCGAAGGATCTTTTTTGTTAGATAAGGTTGGGCTAGTCAAGTCTAGGGTCTTTAACACAGGACCCCACGGACACCCAGACCAGATACCATATATCCTGGTCTGGGAAGATCTAGTTCTCTCCCCGCCTCCGTGGGTCCGGCCCTTTGTTTCCTCAACAGGCACGTCTGCATGCGCTACAGCACAATCGGAGATATTGGCCCTGAAGAAAACCCCAGACACGGAAAAGTCTGCTGCCCCGGACCCGCCAAAGGCGATATATCCTGACCTGCAGTCTGATTTGCTTCTTCTAGATTCCCCACCTCCTTATCCTCCGGCCCTAAATCCCATGTCGCCCCTAGGACCCCCAGCTTCACAACCCTCCGCACCAGAAGGGCCACCTGTTATGGCGGAAAGGGGGGGTCCCTCGGCGGGCACCAGAAGCCGGAGGGCTGTCTCCCCGGATTCTACTGCTTTACCCCTTAGAGAATATGGCCCCCCCGATAACCACGGGAATAGGCCCCTTCAATACTGGCCCTTTTCCTCTGCAGATCTTTATAATTGGAAGATGCATAACCCTACTTTCTCTGAAAACCCACAGGCTCTTACTGCTTTAATAGAGTCTCTTGTCTTCTCCCACCAACCCACCTGGGATGATTGTCAACAGCTCCTCCAGACTCTCCTCACAACTGAGGAGAGGCAACGGGTTCTCCTGGAGGCTAAAAAGAATGTGTTAGGCACCAATGGACAACCTACCCAGTTGCCTAACGAGATTGATGCCGGGTTTCCACTCGTCAGGCCGAATTGGGACTTTAATACCCCGGAAGGTAAGGAGCACCTGAAAATGTATCGCCAGGCTCTGGTGGCGGGTCTCCATGGAGCGGCCAGGCACCCCACGAATTTGGCTAAGGTAAGAGAGGTAACTCAGGGGCCCCAGGAATCGCCAACCGTGTTCCTAGAACGCTTAATGGAGGCTTTTAGACGATTCACTCCTTATGATCCAACCTCTGAGGAACATAAGGCCACCATAGCAATGGCCTTTATTGACCAGGCGGCCCCTGATATTAGAAAGAAGTTACAAAGGCTGGATGGCCTACAAGGTTTCTCCCTTCAGGACTTAGTAAAAGAGGCAGATAAGGTATATAATAAGAGGGAGACAGAAGAAGAAAGAGAAGAAAGAAAGCAGAAGGAACAAGAGGCTCGTGAGGTAAGATGAGATAAGAGGCAAGAAAGACATTTGAGTAAGATACTGGCCACTGTAGTCAGAGGAGGAAACAGTAGAGACAGAAATAGACAGGAAGGGCGAACAACGGATAGAAGGCAGCCATTAGACAAGGACCAATGTGCCTACTGTAAAGAAAAAGGTCATTGGGCAAGAGAATGCCCTAAAAAAAGGAACGGGGGAAGGATCACTAAGCCTTTTCATCTGTACGTGGCCGAGAATAAAGGTATTGCAAAGGGAGTACTAACTCAGAAACTGGGCCCCTGGAATCGCCCGGTTGCGTACCTATCAAAGAAATTGGATCCTGTGGCAGCAGGATGGCCCGCCTGTTTAAAAATAATCGCCACGGTGGCCGCTTTGGTCAAAGATGCTGACAAACTGACTTTGGGGCAGAACCTAACGATAACAGCCCCCCATGCATTAGAAAGTGTAATTAGCCAGCCACCCGACAGATGGCTAACAAATGCCAGGATGACTCATTACCAAGCCCTGCTGTTAAACTCAGATCGTATTAAGTTTACCTCAGCCACAGGACTCAACCCGGCCACCTTGCTACCCGACCCTGACCTGGAAAGCACTACCGTCATCCATGATTGTCAGGAAGTACTGGCTGCAGCACACGGTAGCAGACCAGACTTGATGGATCAGCCCCTCCCCAACGCCGACGTTACCTGGTTTACTGACGGAAGCAGTTTCCTAGAGGAAGGTAAGCGTCGGGCGGGAGCAGCCGCGGTAGACGGGAAAGAGGTCATCTGGGCAGCCGCATTACCGCAAGGGACATCGGCCCAACGGGCTGAACTAATCGCCATGACTAGAGCATTGGAACTAGCAGAAAACAAAAAGGTAAACATCTATACGGACAGTAGATACGCATTTGCTACCGCCCATGTCCATGGGGCCATTTACCAACAAAGAGGGTTGCTCACCTCGGCGGGCAAAGAAATTAAAAACAAAGAAGAAATAGTGGCACTGCTAGCTGCCCTCATGCTCCCCACTAAAGTCAGCATCATTCATTGCCCCGGACACCAGAAGGACAATACCCCGGTGACAAGAGGCAACAACATGGCAGATAGGGTGGCACGAGAAGTGGCTCTACGGGAAATCATACTAGAACTATCAGATGAGAGTCCTGGGAAACCAAATGATAGGGGAACAATTACCCCAGCCATAACTAAAGTAACATTATCTCCTCAACAAGCAAAATCCATGCTACAACAGATTGGACGGTGCTCCTTCCCTTAGCCCTGTTCCGGGCTAGAAATACCCCCTCCCGCTATTATCTTACTCCATTTGAAATACTATATGGGGCCCCACCTCCTCTTTTTACACTAAGGGAAAAATTAAGTCCTGACTGCCAGAATAACACTGACTTATATGCTAGGCTGTTGGGACTCCAGTTGGTCCAAAAGGAGGTGTGGTCCCAGCTGGCAGAGGCTTACTGACCAGGAACACCAGCAGAGGCTCATCCCTTCCAAGTCGGAGATTCCGTGTACGTCCGTCGGCACCGAACCCAGACTCTAGAGCCTCGGTGGAAAGGACCATACATCGTCCTGCTCACCACCCCCACGGCTATAAAGGTAGACGGCATCGCTGCGTGGATCCACGCTTCACACGTGAAGGCCGCACCAGCATCTGCAACATCGGAATGGCGAGCCCAAAAGACCAGCAACCCGCTCAAGCTCAAGCTTCTGCGATCATCAGATTTATAACTTTAACTTTGTTACCCCTACTGACTGTGAGTAATTTTAGTCCTCACCTGCCCCAGCGTTTAACCTGGCAGGTAATTTCCCAGACTGGAGATGTAATATGGTCTGTTAGCAATATCGCTCCCCCATGGACCTGGTGGCCAAACCTTTTTCCTGATGTTTGTAAACTGGCCATAGGGGCTCCCGGTTGGGATTTAGAAGACTATTATGATCAACATAATGTTCCAAAAACTTTAACAACTAGAGCTGATTCCTCCGGAAAGGGTTGCAAAAACGGGATTCGGAGGACTGGGCTCAGAGCTCCTGCTTTCTACATATGCCCCGGGTTCCATCGCCACAGGTCCCTTAATTATAAATGTGGAGGAACTGAAAACTTTTATTGCAAAAGCTGGGGATATGAAACCACAGGAGACACCTATTGGAAGCCCACCTCTGGCTGGGACTTTATTAAGGTGACAGCCAATTATACACACCCAACCAACCCCTTAACTTATAGGCCTGAATGTACTAAATGGTGCCATCCCCTTAGAATTTCTTTTAGTGAACCAGGAAAAAAAGATAAAAATTGGATAAATGGCCATTCATGGGGAATCAGGTTTTATAAAGAAGGATATGATGATGGATTACTAATGACCATCAAACTAAAAATTGAAACCCCTACTCCAGTTCCTATAGGCCCCAACCCTGAGATAGGGCACTCTTTGCTACCTTTGGCCCCTCCCACAGCGTTACCAGAGATAAGAAACCAAACTTTTGAGCCAAAAGGAATGACAATCAAGCCCAAGACCCCCCGGGACCGAATGATTTCATTGGTCCAGGCGGCTTTTGAGGTTTTAAATGCCACAAACCCGGAGGCTACCAAATCATGTTGGCTTTGCTATGCTGCTCCTCCCCCTTATTATGATGCTATAGGATATAATTCTAATTATAATAATGTTAACACTCCAGATCAATGTCGATGGAAACAAGAAGGAAATAGTAAATTGACCCTGGCCTCAGTATTAGGAAACGGTACATGTGTAGGAACGCCCCCCTCGTCCCACCGACATCTTTGTGCCAATTTAAGCCTCCCACAGGGCTCAGGGTATCTCCTCCCTCCTCCGGATGGATGGTGGGCATGTAACACAGGATTGACCCCCTGCATTTCTTTAGAGGTCCTTAAAGCTTCAACCGATTTTTGTGTGTTAGTTCAGCTGGTCCCCAGACTCATTTATCATTCAGATTCATCCTTTCTAGATGAATATGAAGGCAGAGGAAGGTTTAAGAGGGAACCCATAACACTCACCCTGGCTGTACTCCTAGGACTAGGAATGGCAGCCGGGGTAGGAACGGGTACAACAGCCTTCATCCAACAACCCCACTATTATGATGCCTTAAGACAAGCTGTAGATGTTGACCTCCGGGCGTTAGAAAGTTCCATAACTCAGTTAAAAGAATCCCTCACCTCGCTTTCAGAGGTGGTAATGCAAAACAGGAGGGGATTAGATCTGCTGTTCCTTAAGGAGGGCGGACTATGTGCTGCACTAAAAGAAGAATGCTGTTTTTATATTGATCATTCTGGGGCTATTACCAAAACTATGGACAAACTTAGGGAGCGCCTGGACAAAAGACAACAGGAAAGGGAAAATCAAAAAGGATGGTTTCAATCATGGTTTGATAAATCTCCCTGGCTTACTACTTTAGTTTCCACCTTGTTAGGGCCCCTCATTATTTTATTGTTGCTTTTAACTTTTGGACCATGCATTCTGAATCGCCTGATAGCCTTTATTAGAGAACGCATTAGTACGGTACAAGTTTTAATGCTAAGGCAACAATACCAAAACTCGCAAAAAGAAATTGAAATTCCATGATTGAAATTAGTTACAAAAAAAAAAGGGGGGGGAATGTGGGGCCTTTAGGGACTTTCCACCCCCTCACTTGTTCCCGTAAACCAATTCTTCTCCCTATCGTGCGCCACTCCTTCTCCCTATCGAAACCAATTCTTCTCCCTATCGTGCGCCACTCCTTCTCCCTATCGAAACCAATTCTTGGAGTTTTTCAGTTGACGGGGACTTGCCAGACAGCGGGTAATTTTCCAGTTGCCCGTAACAGGTATACGCCCTAACCGCCACAATGAACAGACAACTATAACGGCCAGAAGGTGGGACAAAAGTTCCTAAGCCAATGAATTCAAAAGTCACCACATTTACCCAATCATTGTGAGAATATACCCGCCCTATGAGTAAATAAACCTATAAAAAGTATGTGATTCCGCTTTTAGGGGTTCCCCATCGGCTTCCTGCGTGAGGTTCAGGGAACCCCGGTGCATCGGCTCCTAATAAACCTCTTGCGTGTTGCAGCGGCTCTCGACTCTTGGCGGTTCTTGGGCGAGTTGGAATCCCTCGTAGACCATTTGGGTCTAACATTTGAAGTGGAAAGAAGTTGTCCACTAAATTATTATTGATTTACCTATTATTTTTAATAGCCTTAGAAAATCAGATCCTAATAGAATTTTGACAGGAAGAAACTATTTGCCATTAAATAAATCCTAGCATATGAGGTAAATTTATTCTTTAGTTTGATTGATGAGACAAAATTCTAATATCTTTAAATTTCCTTCTAAATATAGTAGCCCTTTGTGATATTAGACGTGTAAAGTTTGTATGGTTATGTGTTTTGTAATATATTTTCTAAGAAAAATGGATAAAACTTTCTATATAAGTCTCAGCTCTTTGAAGAAATAGTACTATTTTCACATTGACAATCAGTCTTATATCATTCCCTGAACACTTGAAGAGCCTGCAGGTTTACAACGTTAATTCAGATTTTAAAATCAAAATTTGGCAAGTGAATATAGTTCAGTGTAATTGAAACTTGCCCAAATTTATATTTATTTGATAACAATTCTGTGACATTCTAGATTTGATTTTTTTTTTGTTTTTTATTCCTCAAACAGCCTATAGCATGTTTACTTCCTCCTCCAAAGTGTTTGATTTCCAGCAGACAACTAAGGGTTAAGTATTTAATTGATATTTTGAATTGGTCAAGAACCACACTCACTTGGACTCCCGAGCCTCTTGGTCCTATTTTGAGAGTGGCCTGCCCCATATAAGCCATAATACAGTTTGTAAATTGTCCAACTTAGCTGTTCAGCTGCCGTAGCCCAAAGTTTAAAAATATGTAAGTGGGTCAGTTCTAAAATTAATGCAGCCTAACTTTGCCTGAAAACACTAAGAATATTACCCATCACAAGAGCTGAAGTATCGCCCCCAAGCAGACAGAAACAATCCCTAGAGAATGACTGCCCAGGATGATGGCTCTGTGACATGCTCACTCTACTCTCCTGTCTGCAGCCCTTGATTACAACCTAGGGTGCTCTGATCCTGCTTTTCAGACAAGAACGATGTTGGTTTTAGCTGACATGCAAATGAAAATAGGCTGATCAAATGAAGCACAGTTAAATGATAACAATCACAACTAACATTTATTGAGCATTTGTAATTTACCAGACACACTCCTTTAATCTTCTAACAATTAAAAAAGAGAGGCATTATATATGCCTATTTTACAGATTTAAAAACTGGGTTTGTATAAGAGGTATAGCTGGAAGTTGAAGAAAAGCCTCAAAAGTCTGTGTCCTTAATCACCACATTATACTGCATTTTGCATGTATTACTTTCCTTTGTGTCTATTCATTATTTATTAAGCACTTAAAATGTGTCAGCTAGGGATTAGGGATATAATGATACGGTTCCTGTCTTCAGATAACTAATATAGTAATGGAGACTGCTATGGACTGAATGTGTTCCCCCCACCCCCTGCCAAATTCCTACTGAATAGGGCTTTACTGAAGCCCTATTCTTCAGTGTGATTGTATTGGAGATAGGGTCTTTAAGGAGGTAATTAAGGTTAAATGAGATCATAAGGGTGGGGCCCTCATCCAAAACAACTGGTGTCCTTATTAGAAAAGGAAGAGACACCAGGAGGGTCCATGCATGGAGAAAAGGTCATCTGAGAATACAGTGAGAAGCAACCAAGGAGAGAGGTCTCACCAGAAACCAATTCTGCTAACACCTTGATTTTGGATTTCTAGGCTCCAGAACTGTGCAAAAGTAAATTTCTGTTCTTGAAGGCACCCAGTCTGTGGTATTCTTTAGGGCAGCTTTGAAGACTAGTACAAAGACAGATACATGTATCATTTTCTATAAAAGAATATGAAAAGAATAGATGTATAAATCAAATATCTGGAAAGAATAAATTTAATTTTTTTCTAATAAAAATATGAAGATGGGTTACAAAATTTAATCCCTAGAGAGCATGCAGTTTTTTACTTTTGTCTATAGCTGATATGGTCTTCTTCAAGAGCCCCCCCCCTCTGGTTTATTGAGAGAAGCATTAACTAATTGTCTAATCCAGTCTAAAACTTAATCCAACAATTGAAGTAATATAGTGGGGTACTATTCAGGAACTCCAAGAAACTGTTATCAGTCTCTCAGACTTATTACTCTTTGTTCTGCCTCTCAGGTTCATCTCCAACAGGGCATCTGGGTGTGGCGTAAGGGTGGCAGGGGTGGGAAGTTCTTTTGGTGAAGTAGTCTGGCTCTTCCAGCCTCCTGGTGGTGTTCCTTGAGTGCCCAGTTTCTGGATGCTCTATGGGCCTCCAGTGCTAAAATGTGAGCAAGAAAATTGTGAACCATTCTTTTGGCGCCTACAATGTACAGATTGCTCCCTTAGTGGGTTCAGCCTCAGTTTTGCCCATATTGCTGATATAAACAGTAAGCTGAATGTCGCATTCAATACAAGCCTAGGTGGTCCGCTCACAGAAGTACACTTCTCTTAGCCACCCAAGGGCCTGTGCTACACAGGAAAGAGTAAAAGTGAATTGGAAAAATAAAATATCAAGTTGTGCCTTTAAAATAATTCTGTTATGGCTGAGTCCCCGACAGGATGGTACAAAGAGAAATATGAGGGGGCCCTCCACCCAAAGTTCCAATTGGGGATGGGGGCGAGGCCTCACTCTGCCTCCAGTGATATTCATTCATAGAAAGGATAGATCTGTTCATCATATTCTCCCACATCTCTCTTTTCTTGACACATTTCTCCAGGATTTGAAAGGGACAGGCTTCTTTTCCATCCTCTTCCTGTCTAGAATGCTTATGTAAATATCTATGGACTAAGTTCCTAAGTCTATGCTAATAATAAATAATGAAATTTGGACAGTCCAGTTCTCAATCACTGAGCTCCAGACTATGGCCTTGGTACAAATTCTATTCTTGAACCTTTATTACTACCTCAAACTGTATCTTTTCATTCCTTTTGGAAGAAACCTTAACCAAATCAAAGCAGAAGGATCTCTTTGGTGGAATATAGTTCAGAAAGGCAAAAGAGTAAGCCACGTAAATAATGTTCGACATATAGATCCTATTATACTCTTGCTGAGTAGCTAGAGGTGAATGATTGCTTCTGACTTAAAAATGCTTCCCAGAAGAGATAACCTTTGTGCCGAATCTAGAAGGAAGAAAGGAATATTTGTTAAAATATTTTTAGGATTGGCTCAGTTTAAAGATGCACAACCATGGGTTTTGTCTAAACTGGGCACATTTTTATATCACCAGAGAATAGGCAGCAACAGCAACAAGAACACTTGACAATTATGGATCAAACTCAGTAAATCTGAAAAACTCTTCCATTAGTTGACAGGCACTATAAGGCACCTATTACATGCCATGAATTGTGCCAGGTGTTACCAAAAATGGAAAAGACACACTCCCTATTATCAGGCAACATACAAGCATACTATTGAAAATGCTTGGCTTGCAGTACAGCACACACATTTTAGAAGGGAAGAAGAGTTGTAATCACTGAGTAGGGTTAAAAAATAATTTTCCAAATGATGAAAGTCAAGTATTTCATAGTAAAATCAGGACTAATCCTTTTATCAGAGTCCCATCTATCCAGTTGTTCAGAGAGTCACAGATGGCACCTCCCTTGCATTCCATGAGAAGAAACATGCTGAAAGATTATGACCAGTATAGGAAAGTTTATTGAAAGATTATAGGTAGAATAGGGTATATTTTGGCACATGTTTATTATTGAAATTCTATTTACAATAATCACTAAGACTTTTTTTTTTTTTTTTTTTTTTTTTTGCGGTACGCGGGCCTCTCACTGTTGTGGCCTCTCCTGTTGCGGAGCACAGGCTCCGGACTTGCAGGCCCAGTGGCCATGGCTCACAGGCCCAGCCACTCTGCGGCATGTGGGATCTTCCCGGACTGGGGCACGAACCCATGTCCCCTGCATCGGCAGGCGGACTCTCAACCACTGCGCCACCAGGGAAGCCCCCACTAAGACTTTTAATCACCTGTCCAATAGGTATTTTTAAGTTTATAAGTTTACACTCATTATTCTTTAATTTCATAACATTGTAAGAAAAGTTCACAAAATACAATTCTGAAGGTATAATACGTAAATAATCATTTTCCATTTATTGAGTAAAAATTCTTTCTCTTAACCTATAATACTATTTTTTATGTAAAATGTATTTTATTGAATACAAAGTAACAGGATATAAATGGAAATGAGGCAGGTAGAAAAACTAGCTTATAGAGTAATAGTTATGACTGAAAACAAATATTGTCTGATTAACCAACCAATAAAGTATTAAAATTATCATCTATAAGTATTTTTAAATCAATGACATTCTATAACTTTCATCATTACTGCAACTGGTGGGGACAAGATTGGGTTTCGGAAACAAATAATGCTGTACTTGTATTCTGCTTGTATTGACTCCATACTTTTAGGGAGAAATTACTTACTGTCCTCATGAATTATCTCATATACTGTTCAACAGCAAATAAAAGTAGAACCTCCTCTTAAAATATACTGCATTTAGGGCTTCCCTGGTGGCGCAGTGGTTGAGAGTCTGCCTGCCGATGCAGGGGACACGGGTTCGTGCCCCAGTCCAGGAAGATCCCAAGGAACGGCTAGGCCCTTGAGCCATGGCCGCTGAGCCTGCACGTCCGGAGCCTGTGCTCCGCAACGGGAGAGGCCTCAACAGTGAGAGGCCCACGCACCGCAAAAAAAAAAAAAGAATTATACTGAATTTGTAACCAGCAAAGTCTTGAATATCTTGAAGAAAATGAAGCCCAGAAATTTATATGTAACACAATCAATGGTGGCTTTGAAATTCTACATAAGTGGGGCTTTAGGACAGAAATCTGGTTAAGCCAAGGGTCTTGTGTTGAAGTTACATTTGCAGAGCAAGTACACTACTTTTATTTGGGCTGTTAATTATAGTGGATAAAAACATCAATATTTTATAAAATTTTATTTGACTTTTACATAAGTTTAAGAAAACACAAATCTTCACATGAAAAATATTATCATTACAGTTGTCCCTCGATATCTGCAAGGGATCGGTTCCAGGACCACCTCGAAGATACCAAAATCCGACGATACTGGAGTTTCTTATGGCATACTAGAGTCGGCTTTATGTATCAACAGTTTCTGCATCTCATGGATGCACAGAGTCAACCATATTTTTATGTAAGATACAGTTTAAAATATTATTGGGAATTAATATGTTCTCCCTCCCTCAAGCCATTCAGTGGTACTGCCACTGTAGACACATAAAATCATGTGTGAATAACTCCCATATCTTTCTAATACTAACCCTCTCCTAAAGTCAAGAGTTATATATTTACCTTCATTCTCAAAGGCATATTAAACTTATGTCCAAAATTATGTTCATAATTTACTACAGTCTCCCCAAACATTTTTTTCTTTCAGATTTTCTATTTTAGTTAGTTAATGGCACCACCAGCCAGCCAGTCAGCAGACTGGCTTCATTCTTAGTCCTTTTCTTGGCCTCATCTTCTATTATTTATTCCTTCTGTATCTCAAATGGAGGCATCAACATTCATCCAACAATTCAGGCCAGAAATGTGGAGCAGGCTCATGTCAATATCCCATCTATCTAGCTAGAGAGAAAGTGATAGTAGCAATGTAGATAGTACTTTCTCCCCACCCAATGCAATCAGTCACCAAAGCTGGTAGATATTACCATTGGAAAAGTTTCTTAGATTTATTCTCTCACATGATAGAGGGGTTGATCAAACTGAGCTTTGTGTAAACTTGAATACTTGGAAGATTCACATATTTAAGGTTCGAGTTCACACACTTGAATACTTCAATTTCATAGCAAAAGACTATGCAAATAGTCATGGGAATGCTGCCCATGTAGCCAAAATGGAAATAAAAAGGGACAAGAAGGTCCTGGAAGTAGATCACGAGACAAAAACTCCATCCCTAAAATTAGGTATAAGACCTGAAGGAGTCAAGAATAGAAGACAAGTTTAAGGCTCTGTGCTACGAGTCTAGGATCTTATACATTTCCTCTGATTAGAGACAAGATTAGTTTAAGGATCAGAGGCAGAACCAAACACCTATACATCCATACATATACACATACATACACATAATATAAAACAAAAAAATTCACAGTATATGGCAATGTACAAAACTGCAGAAGCCATCAAGTCATTAGTCTTTCTCAGTGCAGCTCTGAAGCTCAAATTCTTAGGTTCTAGCTTAATCTCTGCCATATACTGTATGGTCTTGGAAAAGTAACCCATATACTCTGAGCTTCATCCGTGAAACAGGGATTATAATACCATCTACCCCATAAGATTGTTGAGAGGTTTAAGTGCGATAACGCCAGGGGAGAAAATAAACAGAGTTTATTATTACATATTGAAACCTCTTGCAGTGTAATCTTTAACTAGAACTAACTTCCGTTAGCATGACAGTCTACTCCTTTTTTCCTCTCATCACTATATTGATGACACTCTAGTCCTCATTACAGGTCATAAAGCTCGCCTATGCCTTGCTTATCTTCATTATTTATTTGGATGTTTCCACTTGAATGGCCTTGGATACATTTTACAAATCTGAAACTGAATACATTATCTTCTTTTATTTACTTTATGTGGCAATAGCCTCAGCAAGTAATTGAGAACTTTGGTTGAAAAGACTGCGAAGAAAGACAGCATTCCTCCCCTTAAGGTAAGTTAACCTTAGTCTTCTCAACTAGATTGTAAACTCCTTAAAAATTTAGAACAATTCTCCTTTTTACTGTTGTGAGGCTGGGCACCGCAGGAGAGATGAAATTGATACATTGTGGGAGGGTGATGAGGAGGATGTTTCTCAGATTTTTTCAGCTGATAGTGTAGCCAGAGAATGACCTTTGTATCCTTGAACAAGTCCTCCTACCTAGAACCTCCCTTAGGGGACAAGTCACCATGGAACAAGTCCTCCTACCTAGAACCTCCCTTAGGGGACAAGTCACCGTGGAGTCCCTGTGGGTAGCATCCTTAGGAAAGCAGGCAAGCAGCCCATTACCTAAGGAAAAGTTACTTGAGAATTTTAAAATGAAAGATTACCTTCCTTTGAGGGGTTTGCACCCAGATAGGTATCATATTCTGGAACCAGTCCTAACTCAGCATTCCTGATTCCTTTTGGAATTCCTCTTTCCTTTTACCCTCACGAGATTATCCAATGCCTTTGGCTGTTTCCTCTGTTTGAAGGATCTTCTCCCCAGATATCTGATGGCTCATTCCCTGGCTTCCTTTAACCTTAACTATAAAACAACTTTCTTCTCTTGGGGCTTCCCTGGTGGCGCAGTGGTTGTGAGTCCGCCTGCCGAGGCAGGGGACACGGGTTCGTGCCCCGGTCCGGGAGGATCCCACAGGCCACGGAGCGGCTGGGCCCGTGAGCCATGGTCGCTGAGCCTGCACGTACGGAGCCTGTGCTCCGCAATGGGAGAGGCCACGGCAGTGAGAGGCCCGCATGCCACAAAAAAAAAAAAAAAAAATCAACAACAACTTTCTTCTCTAAAATTACAAGCTCCTCTCTGGGAAGCACACATACATACAAACTTCTTGCCCCTTTTCCCTGCTTTCTTTTTCTCCTTAACCCATGTCAATATTTAACACACATTCTGTCTGTGTCTCTGTGTCTCTCTCTGTCTGTCTCTCTCTCTATATATATAGTTGGCTCATTTATCATTGTTTTTTGTCTGTCTTCCCCATTAGAATTAAGGGTCCATGAAGACAGGGATTTTTGTCTGTTTTATTAACTATCCTAGCCCCAGCACCAAGGACAGTGTCTTCTGCATTATTATATGGGCTCAATAAATATTTGTTGAGTGAATAATTCAATTACTGGACATGTTCTTTGTAATCTCAAATGGATGGCCTCCTTCTCTAGGGATTTTCATGCTCACAAGCCACCACTGGGGAATTTTACCTGGTAACTTTTGTCTTAAACAATTCTTCATTCACTTCCCCACTCCCATGTTCCATTCTCTTGGAATTTTTTTAGATGATTGGGAATTATTCTTAAAAAAATTAGGTGAATGCAGATGACTAAAATTAAGTACAGTGTAGTCCAGATACAATTTTCCACGGTGGGGGTCCTCAGTGACTCATCCCAAAGAGTCAAAAATGTGAAAATTTCAGGAAATGTGGCAGTCTTTTGGGAAAAATTTGAGGGCAAGCGAGTGTTAAACATACAGTGTAGAAAGCTGCCTTTGCCTTCTACGTCTGTGTTCAACCCTGGGTCTTCCAATGTAATCACCCTGGCTTAAAGCTGATGTATTGTAAAGATAAAAATTAGTAGGTTCAATAGCTGTTTACTGAAAGGGCAATTCATTTAGGAATACTTTTTAGCACAGATATGGGCTTTTTAGCCAAGACATTTTTACTTGACTACAATTTAAGCCAATTTCCTTTTGTTTAGCCCACAAGAGAGAGTCAATAGCTAGTTCTCGTTATCCATCTTTCTCACAGTAATATTTCAAAGGTTTAATAAAGGACAATACAAAACTCTTGCAAGTATAAACTGCGAGAGAAATAATGATGGCTTTATTCTTTAGTGGTTCCATGTCACCTTGCTATATCTTGCTTGTCATTCACTAATTAAATGTCAGTTCCCAATTGCTACATGGGTAAAAGTGTTATTTGACATAATCTAAAATAGAATCTAATTAAAACTCAGTTGCGCTTGGATGCCTATACTGTTTGTCCTCCCATTCCTCATGTTCCGCCCAGTCTCTCTAGTCTCCTTTACTGTTCTTCCCCTCCCTCTACTACTCACCTGTCAATTCCCACCCCATTTCCCACCACGACATAGAATAAGTGAAGGCCAACTCCTCTCCAGCTGTAATTTAGTATTACCATTCCCATATATTTTCAACTGATAGTGTAGCCAGAGAATGACCTTTACCAGTCCCATCCCCATTGTCCTAGTGTTGTATCGTGCTACCTACAGATTTCATGCTGGTTTTGTCTTTTGGCTTCTATTTTATTTTATTGTCAGGAATTGTGTCACTGAAGATCACTTGGCAGAACTAAGAACCGGTGTTAAATAACCTTACTATGAGTGAAGCATGTGTTTAGGAGGCAGTAAGAGATGAAGGCTGGCAGTAAGTGGCAGCCACAGTCGAAATTTACTGGTTCTTGGATTAACCTCCACCCCACAACAGAAGCAAACGTGTGATTTTGCCAATGGAAGGACAGCAATTTGCAGAATAAGCTTGTTCTTAGAATAGGTAACTTGTGGTACTAACTGGCTTCTATATTTCCTTATTTTACCTCAAACAACATTAAAACCATGAGCAGTATTTTGAGAAAATAGAGTTGTCTCTTGAGGAAGATTCCATAAAACAAAAAACAGAAAGTATATCATAACATACTTGTATGAGTCTCTGCATAATATCACTGTGAGGCAGGAAACTAAGTTACAGAAAATTCAGACGACCTGCCTCAGTTTGCAAAGAAAGTCACATTCAACTCTCAAACGCAGGTCTTTTTTTTTTTTTGGAGTAAAATTGCTTTACAATGTTGTGTTAGTTTCTGCTGTACAATGAAGTGAATCAGCTCTATGTATACATATATCCCCTCCCCCTTGGACCTCCCTCCCACACACCGCCCATCCCACCCATCTAGGTCATCACAGAGCTGAGCTTCCTGTGCTACACAGCAGGTTCCCACTAGCTATCTATTTTATATATGGTAGTGTATTTATGTCAAATTTAATCTCCCAGTTTATCCCACCCTCCCCTCCCCCCATGTCCACATGTCCATTCTCTACGTCTACGTCTCTATTCCTGCCCTACAAATAGGTTCATCTGTACCATTTTTCTAGATTCCACATATATGCGTTAATATACAATATTTGTTTTTCTCTTTCTGACTTACTTCACTCTGTATGACAGACTCTAGGTCCATCCACATCTCTACAAATGACCCAGTTTTGTTCCTTTTTATGTCTGAGTAATATTCCATTGTATATATGTACCACATCTTCTTTATCCATTCATCTATCGTTGGACATTTAAGTTGTATCCCTGTCCTGGCTATTGTAAATAGTGCTGCAATGAACATTGTGGTACATGACTCTTTTTGAATTATGGTTTTCTCAGGGTATATGCCCAGTAGTGGGATTGCTGGGTCATATGGTAGTTCTACTTTTAGTTTTTTAAGGAACCTCCATACTGTTCTCCATAGTGGCTGTACCAATTTACATTCCCACCAACAGTGTAAGAGGGTTCCCTTTTCTCCACACCCTCTCCAGCATTTATTGTTTGTAGCTTTTTGATGGCGGCCATTCTAACCAGGGTGAGGTGATACATCATTGTAGTTTTGACTTGCATTTCTCTAATAATTAGTGACGTTGAGCATCTTTTCATGTGCCTCTTGGCCATCTGTATGTCTTCTTTGGTGAAACGTCTATTTAGTTCTTTCACCCATTTTTTTAGTTGGGTTGTTTGTTTTTTTTGATACTGAGCTCCGTGAGCTGTTTATATATTTTGGGATTAATCCTTTGTCCATTGCTTCATTTGCAAATATTTTCTCCCATTCCGAGGGTTGTCTTTTTGTCTTGTTTATTGTTTCCTTTGCTCTTCAAAATGTTTTAAGTTTCAATAGGTCCCATTTGTTTACTTTTGTTTTTATTTTCATTACTCTAGGAGGTGGGTCAAAAAAGATCTTGCTGTGGTTTATGTCAAAGAGTGTTTTTCCTGTTTTCCTCTAAGAGGTTTATAGTGTCCGGTCTTACATTTAGGTCTCTAATCCATTTTGAGTTTATTTTTGTGTATGGTGTTAGGGAGTGTTCTAATTTCATTCTTCTATATGTAGCTGTCCAGTTTTCCCAGCACCACTTATTGAAGAGACTGTCTTTTCTCCATTGTATGTTCTTGCCTCCTTTGTCATAAATTAGGTGACCATATGTGCATGGGTTTGTCTCTGGGCTTTCTATCCTGTACCATAGATCTATATTTCTATTTTGTGCCAGTCCCATACTGTCTTGATTAGCGTAGCTTTGTAGTATAGTTTGAAGTTGGGGAGCCTGATTCCTCCAACTCCATTTTTCTTTCTCAAGATTGCTTTGGCTATTAGGGGTCTTTTGTGTTTCCATACAAATTGTGAAATTTTTTGTTCTAGCTCTGTGAAGAATGCCACTGGTGGTTTGATAGGGATTGCATTGAATCTGTAGATTGCTTTGGGTAGTAGAGTCATTTTCACAATGTTGATTCTTCCAATCCAAGAACATGGTATGTCTCTCCATCTATTTGTATCATCTTTAATTTCTTTCATCAATGTCTTATAATTTTCTGCATATAGGTCTTTTGTCTCCCTTGGTAGGTTTATTCCTAGGTATTATATTCTTTTGGTTGCAGTGGTAAATGTGAGTATTTCCTTAATTTCTCTTTCAGATTTTTCATCATTAGTGTATAGGAATGCAAGAGATTTCTGTGCATTAATTTTGTATCCTGCTGCTTTACCAAATTCATTGATTAGCTCTAGTAGTTTTCTGGTAGCATCTTTAGGATTCTCTATGTATAGTATCATGTCATCTGCAAACTGGTTTCTGTTTCTTAGAACTGATGATGAATTGGCACACTTCCTTACTGGGCACATTATTAGTTTCTAAATGGATACAAAAGTCCAAAGGTTTATTTCCATTTTCTACTCTTTTTTCTTGTGTCAAATAAAAATATGAACATGATAGAGATCTATTTACCTTCTCTCTCTTTCAGTACTGCTGTTAAGGAGTACTTGTTTTCATGCAAAGGCATTGCAAGTATATGAAGAAACAGACCTGGGTGACTCATTACCTCGCTTTGGATAATTTAGCGAGAAATTAGCTCAGCGGGTCTTAGCTCAAGAGAAGAATAGATTGATATTAGAGGCTGTGATCCAGAGGCTCCTCCTTTCTAACAAGGCCAGTTCCTCCAGCAGGGAAATAATGCTTGCCTAGATTTATCTTACCACTGAAGCCTCTTCAGCTGAGCACTTTGCAAGGTGCACACAGCCAAGCTAGGCACAATAAAACCCCACTTCTACTGGGGATTGTGAGACTTTAAAGATGGTACACTTTGCTATTTCTTTGCTTGAAAGATTTTCTCCTAATAAAATCTATTTTACATTTACACCATGTGGTACTAGGGGTATGTGCTCATATTTTCTTGGCGTAACAAAGCCAAACCAATAAACACGATGGGAGACACACCTATAATCAAAAGTCCTTATTCTTTTTTTTTTTTTTTTAAAGTCCTTACTCTTAAAGAGCTCAAGTCTAGTAGGGAAAATACCATGAACACAAACTACTATAAGATAAATAATGGTGATTGAATCATAAATCCTATAATATCCACACTCAGGGAACATCCAGAGTTCGCTGAAATGCTTCCTTTGAAGAAATAATTCACTGTTTCTTGAAGTAGATACTAAAGTTGCTGCAACCTATCCCACCATAATATATCCATCTGGTTCTTGTTCTTCCCAGAGCCTACCCTTCTTCCAGCTGAGTGCTCTTCAAATATCTGAAGACAGTTGTCACAGCAAATTCTTGTAGAGTCTAAGCATCCTCAATAACTTTAGTTGTCACCTAGCTACAAAGCCCTATGGAAACAGAGGCAGGAGAGAATACTTCCAGGTGGGGTCCTGAGCTGTATTTATTGAATAAGAAGCATTTCACTTTCGGGTGAAAAGCATTTCTATAAATGATGGGAAAAGGAGGGATTATTCCAGGTGGAGTGAGCAGAGAAAGCAAAGTATGAATTTGGAAAAGGAATGATTAGCTCCCAAAGATGTAAAGAGTTCAGCAGAAGTGTTTGAGGGAGCACAGTGAGACCACATCAATGAAGAGCATAAACTAAAGTTTGTCATGTAGATAATTAGAAACCTTGAAACACTTTCAAACAGAAGAATGACATGATAAAAGATATGCTTTGGGAACATTACTTCGGTGTAGAAGGGAACCAGAGAGAGAGGAGAATAATTAAGGGGTTATTATGGAAATCGAAATGGGGTGTAACAAATGCTTGAAATAGAAAAACAGTGGAAGGAATGATAAGAATAGGTTAAATGCAAGATTTGGTGCAGAAATAGAATCACCATTCATAGTACTACCAGATCTATTTTATTTATTTTAATATTAAGAAATCACTGCAAAAGATTTGTAGATTACGTACTTCTACCAAGGCAGGTTGGTGAAGTAGAAAGCAGATTTAGAGTCAGAAAGACTGGAGTTAAAATCTTGGATCTGCTGCTTCTTAACTGTTGTCATGTACAAATTATTTTACCTGGGAATCTGCCTAGTTTGTAACAACGTGGTAATAAAGCATGGTGGTGCCTGATACAATGACACTAAATAAATGTTATATCCCTTCCTCTTTTTCTTATTTCACTCAAAAAAATTTTAATAACCTGCAGTTATGTACCAGGAATATATAAAGTAGATGGAATGCTTTCTAGGTAGAATGTTAATCTAAAACAGCACGAAGTCAGGACAAAATGAAAATTTTGGTGGGAAGAAATGATTTATTTGAAATGAATAAAAAAATCTGTGACATATTGTTGTCAATAGAAGATGGCAAAATTAGAAGGAAAATCTGTCAACCAGAGTATACTCTAGAGATTAGATAAAAATACTTTATATATAACATTTGTTACCATAAGCATTACAGACAGGATGCTATTACCTATATTACATATATTTTACAAAGACAGAAAAAGAGTCACATACTTTACACTGAAAATCATTAAATAACATTTCTATATTGATTTCAAGATCTTACAAAGTAAAAGAAATGTGAAGCAAGTTTAGTATCATAAACTAGAATATCACTTAGATTAAAGGAAGAAAAGAAGATATTTAAGTTTATGCTACTTGTCAGTATGTCTAAAGTTTTTTTTAAAAAAGAACAAAATAAGCATAGGTTGCATCATGAGGAATTTAATGTTAATTGTATTTTCTAACAGATGATAATGGCTAAAAAACACAATTAAAGGGATATTCAGGGGACTATGTTAAATAAGCAAGGAAGGTTTATGTGAGGGATGGGTTACAAGGAGTCAAAGCAGCGTATTTTAATAGAACACTTGACTAAGAACCTGGAAACTGATTCTCAGAGTTGCCTCTAACACTATGTAGCTTGTTATCTATTAAAATTTATGAACCTTTTGCAGTCATTTCCAGTTCCATTCTTTTGAGTCAATAAACTGAGTATAATGTAAGAGGATGGATAATGTCTTCTGGATCTGAACTTTAGAAATCAATCAACTCTAAAGAGAATTCTGACCATTAAATTGTGTCTTTACTAAATAAGCATTTTTTACTAAATTGTCCTCTATGGTGTGATCTAAGTTACTATTTTCACTTTCTTTTTAAATCTATATAGGGATTAAAAGTATATCCAAGTAAGGCAGAATGTAAGTTTGGTCTTTCCTTTACTGCTCTTGAATGGAAAATTCTCTTTAGTGTAACAGTTTTTTTTTAAATAAAGTTTTGATCCAGTGTGAAGACCAGTTTCCATCTTAAAAACTTATTTCTCATGGTAATAATATTCAGAAAACATTTCAGGGGTTACCAACCAGTGGCTCTGATCCCACTGAGTAAAACCAAGGATAATTATTGATGTCACACTCATTTGTTGCTGTGCAGAATAACATTAGGAACAAACTTCCCAAAATATATTTTCTGCTTCTAAATTTCAATGCCATTGCAATTCCTTATCTAGTTCCTTGCTTCTTTAAAGACATCTAATCACAAGACTCAGGCAGATGTCAGAGGAACTTGATTGACCTTCAAGATCTCACTTCAATGATTGTCCAATGTGTAAAGAAGAGTAACTGTTAAAATTTACACAGATGTTTCCATAATGAAGATCCACTGTTGATGTTATATTTAATGCATTAAAAGCAGAGTATGAAAATTCAAAAGATGTAACTCCAATATTAAAATATTGGTAAGTGTAAATGACCAAAGGATATCAATAAGATGTAGTCTTATTACTTGCAGTCTTCAGATTTTTAGAACAAAAGAGACATATATTTTACTTGAATCCACCGTAACAAAACAATGAATAAAGAAGAGATACTTTATTGGAGAAGATATTATGGTATTCAAAAACAAAACAAAACAAAACTGGCAATAGATAAACAACAGGAAATCCAGTAAGTAAAGATTTGTATATAACTGAAAAATTTTTACAAACATTTGTCATTCACACTTACAGAATCGACTAAGAAAAAGGGAGTAGAAAATTTTGTATAGTACTTCCTAGTTTTTAAATTGTTTGCTGCCTTCATAGATTTACTTCATAAGAACATGTCCAAAAGGGAGAAGTATTAAGGGAATTATTATATTCTTTAGGTACTAACTGAGAGTAGTTTTCTTATGCTCCAATTAAAAGCCCTAACTCATTAATCATAGTGAATTATGTAGAATATAGTTAGAACGGTCTAAGAATGCAACTTTAAAAATAGAATAATGGAAAAAGCAATTTGATGTTGTTATAACATAAATGTTGAGAAAACTATGACTGCAAACACAAGATTGCAGAAGGTATCCTAATTTCAAGAATAAAAAGCAATAAAACAAATTTCACTGCATCTATCAAAAATCATACTCAGGATAGAATGTATGACTAATATTACTTCCCTGGTTTTCTATGCTTTAAATTTACCTGAATATGCATATTTTTAAAAAAAAGTTTCTTTAGGAAAAGCTGTTTTTAGTTGGAGTACAACCTCCTGAACCCCAATTTAGTAAGAAATGTCAGAAATGCTGTGATCGATAATTATGGAGTGAATCTAAGTCAAATGATAGCTTTTTAATCATTAGAATGATCATAGTAATTTGAAAGGTGAACATAACAAGAATGATGTTAAAATAAAATTGTTGATATCAAAAACTGAAATTAATATGGGATCATTCCCATCATTAATCAGGAAATAAATCTATCTTGGAAGAGGATTTTCTGAGAGCAGCTAATAACTGCTATCACACTTTCCTGAATCCATAGACCAAATATAGATAGAAGAGTGACTGATACTAGGAGCCTGAAAGTGACAGTTTCCTCATGAATATCACCAGACCATGTGACCTCTATGGTATTAAGATTTGAAGGAAAATTATCTTATCATGAAATAATTCACCAGTCAGCTTGATGAGTACGCTGCACTGCAAAAGCACAGTTGTCTGTGTCAAGCTGATTTTCTGCCATTATCTGCACATTTAGGGAGTTACTTGAAAATAGAAAAAAAATAGAATTAATAATAAATTTTGTATAAGTACATACAATACAGCAAATACAATAAAAATAGGTTCAATAAGTGGGAGTGGCCTCTAAATCTTTATTCATGATTGTTACTGGCATGCCCCAAATCACCATTTAGATTTTATCAGCATCTATCAAATACTTCCAATGACAGTAACATCCCTTTAGTCTTAAAAGACAGACATATAGGAAACTATTCCAATAGAATTTTTTGATGTCCCAAAAAATTGATGTCCCCAAAAATTTGATGTCCCAAACCACTAAACCAAAATTATTCTATTCAGTATGATTTTTAATCAATATACTACTATTCCAAGAAAAGCAGATGTAAATGTTTTCTTCATGTTATGCAGCGTCCATGACAAATATTGCAAAGCAGGAGGCTTTGCTTCCTCTGTGACTTCCATCCTAGGACTTTAGAATTGCTATCAAAGTTATATGATAGACAATTTAGGCAAAAAAATCAAAATTTCAAAACAGCAATATTAATTGACCTGCAAGATCTAGCTCTAGGAATTTATTTAACAAATAAATTCATTTATTTATTTAAGATATATATATATATATACTATATATATATACTCACATTAGTGTTCAAAGATACACACACATATACATCTTCACATATATGTGTGTGTAAAAGATATTCATTGTAGCAATATTGTAATAACAAATAGAAGCAACATATTTATTAATTAGTGTTTTATATATTCATATAGTAGAACACTATACAACCCAGTAAAATGAATAAGGTAATTGCCTATAATATTTAGTTACACAAAATATACAAACATTCACACATATACATATACACATATGTGTGTGCATTAGAACAGAATATGTAACATGATTCCATTTGTTCTTAATAAATATAATCCTTTATATATGGAAATCAGAAAAATTCATATTTTCAAAGCTAACTACATTTGGACTTCTTCTAGGCCCTAATATGATAAATTTGAGTCAAGGAAAGGTATTAAACTATATTACAAAGTAGCAAGAGCCGGGGTGCTGAGACTCAGAAAACCAAGGAGATAAAAAAAACTTTCTAGAGGAAGTTAGTAGGTCCGAGCTGCCAGCCTTTAAAGACAGTTGGAAAGCCATTGCTTCTGGCAGGAAGTAGCCGGAAGCCTTAACTACATCATTACTAACAGAGCGGAGGCCAAGATTGCTTGAGGCACTTAACAATGAAATATGGAAAAAGAGTTCGGAGTGACTCCAGCAAGGGGATGGGACTTCCCTATACTACACAAAATAACGGTGAAGACCATGAGGTTACTCAGGTTACACATACAGCATTTATTAAAACTAAAGCTCATTTTTTTCCCTGAAATGTGTCTTGCAATCAGTAGTAGTGTCTACTCACTATTGGTAGTGTCTTTTTTATTGATATATTTTTGCTAAAATATTTTATTTGAATGGAGCCTCTTACAATTGGTGACCTCTTAAAACCAAGGAAAACTGGTTCATACTTATAAAGCCATATAAAATTTACAGAAGCAAACATCACTGAGGAATGGAGTAGAATAGCAGGCGAAGGTCAGATGAATGGGACACTTTTAGTTTTTAATACACAACTAATATTTAATTAGAGGCTTTTTTGCTTGTTTGTTTTTACTGCAAATATCTTTACCTTAATCAGCATAAACCATGTTTTTCTGTTCCAACCTATCATTTTGGAAGAATGAGGTTATAACACTTACTTCAGTCCCTGCTAGGATGTAAACTCCATGACGGCAGGAATGTTTGTCTGTTTTGGTCAGTGATGTATCCAATCACCCAGAAAAGGGCTTACCATTAATAAGTGCTCAAGAATATATAGACGAGTAAATGAATGAATGAATGAACGAATGAATACACGAAGTTGCTTTTTAAAATGAGCCTTGACATTTGCCCTATAGTTGTGTGGACATAAAAGCCTCATACATTTCTCATGCTCCCAAAGGAAAAAAACTCTTGTCTACTGATGCATGTGGTTAAGATTTAGCCAGAAGAAATAATTTCAGTTCCAGAATTTTCCTTCATGAACTATGGACTGACTACCTCTATACTCTTGAATAAGGTACAAAATTCACCTTGATATTCTCCTGAAAAAGTTAGAAATTTAAAAAGGTAAATACTTTTTCTAACCAGTTTAGCCCGATTTGATTAGGAAATGTTCATCTCTGCCAATTCATTATTTTTTTATCAAAGCTTTTAATAGCATTAATTTTTCGTATTAGCTATTTGGATGTCGTATATTGCTAATAAGTTTGTTTCTGTCTCTTCTCTTCTGAGAAGGCAGTGGCGCCTTTGAATTTGTGCATCTATACAGCGTCTCACTTTCAGGTATTCCCAAGGGTGTCCCATAAAGGGAAATCTGATGCATGGTATGATAACAAAAGTGCTTCACTGAAGTTTGAAGCCTGTTTATGCTGGAGGAAGAAATGAGATATGAGTTGAATAAAAGAGGGTGTGAAAGCCAAAGTATTTCCCATTTTGTTGTTTTTATGATTGAGCCCCCCAGTTCCCACAGTGACTTTCTAGACCTTACAAATCAATGTATTTTTAAAATGACTCTCTTTTTGCAATACATCAAAAGATTTCTTGACGTATCTATTCCCAATTCCCAGATTATTCTAAATACTACTTCAGAAAATAACCCCTTGTCCCATAAACTACCATTTTTTAACCACAATCATTTTGACACGTTTATAGCCAAAATGCTATTTCCATCCCTTCATATACTGACAAAAATGTGCACAGCTTGTCAGAGGGATTAACAAAATAGAGATGGTGTGGGAAAAAGAGAGCATAGAGTTTAGTTACATTATTTTTTTTCTTTTGACAGAAAAATGTAGCAAGTATGAATGCCCATTGAATAATTACATATTTCCTTCTACAGTCTTATCACAGCATAAAGTTATGTGGGAATTTTGTAGCTCCCCATCAATTATAAAACACCAAAGCACTAGTCAGTTGACTACATGGAGCAATTATCGTTCTAATAAATCCAACAAATTTGTTCTTACATACCAAGAAGACATACCTCCAATAATATATGTGTGTATACATGTTTCATACAAAAAAAGATATATCTGAGGCCATTCCATAACTTCACTTTATAAGATTCTAAAGATATAAGAATAAATTAGTTTACAATTACTATTTCATCTTTGAAAATAATATATGTAGTAAATTGAATTTCCCACTAAACATTCCATACTTCCCCCTTCCCACAAAAAAGATAATGCAGTCATCATAATGTGCTAAATATCATACTGAACATTTAAAGGCTAATAATCATAACTTTGTTAATAATGTTATTGAAAAGACCAAATAATTTCTAAATTATTTCATTAACTAAACAAAACATTTGAGGTTCACTTATCAAAACTAATCTCAAGATGTAACTCTGAGGTTACTGTTTCTGATTTCATAACAACATGAAGGCAGCTCATCATGTCACAATTTACAGTCTTAACGACGTACGGGTTTTCACCATTTATAGTGAACTCTTTAGTAACTCTGAGACATTTCTCTGGTCAAATTATTAACAGCAATAAAAATTTAAAAACAGAGCTGTTGGTGATAGATTATGCTCCCTAAGATGGTCCCTTGCTTGCTTCCAATGTGACCCTGACACCCCCCCATCAAGGGATGAAGACTATTTTCTACATCCTTTAAACTGCGTGGACACTGTGACTGCTTTGACCGGTATCCTGAGGCAAAAGTGACATTCTGGGAACTCTGGGCCTAGGTGTAAAAAGTACCGGCAGCTTCTATCCCCGGCCTCTTGGAACGCTCCCTCCAAGGACACTCGCTCTCAGAACTCAGCCGCCATGTTGTGAGAAAACCAAGTCACGTGGAGGGACCGCGTAGCCGTGGGCGTTTCCGTCAACAGCCCGCGCCGCTGAGTTCCGCGCACACACTGTCCGCGGCAGCGCACAGGCCTGTGCGTGAGTCTAAATAGCCAGGCCAGTCCAACCTTCAGAGACTCCAGCCTCAGCTTCCAACTGACTGAAACCCGGGAGACACCAAATGAGAACCACCCAGGTAAACTCAGTCAACACGTAGAACCGTGAGATAATAATCAGCTGCTGTTTTTAGCCGTTAAATGTTTGGAGTAGTTTGCTATGCAGCAATATATAACCAGAACTTAATATGACTGCCACTTTACTCGTCCTGTAACATACCTCTTTCTTGCTCCGTTAAGTGAAGAAACGGGAAAAGTCAATGAGGAAATAAAACATGACGTAGGCATTAGAGAATAGGATAGTTCATGTTTAACTTTATTGTGGGTCCTATAACAAAGCTTTTCTTTGAGAATTTTGTCATAACTATACTGAAGAATTGTGTTAAACATTAAATTTAATCTACACTCTATGTACTTCACTTTTTTCAAAGTCATCCACTTTCTTTGAAAAGCTAAAGGTTGTCTTACGATTCAAAGTCTTTTCTACTATTTCAAATAACCGTTTAGATAGGGTTATTCAGGAAAAATTGCCACCAGAGAAGGCATATGATTTCTGGTCTTCCCTCATTGCTCTGTGTTACTCATTAGAATAGAAAGGAGGAAAAGAAACCTCGGTGCATTGAGGTCTCCCCAGCCTTATATTTATAGCGGCAACTAGAGGTGATACTATGTGAACAGCATCTTCTCATCACCTCGTGGCAGCCCCTTCCTATGATAGCAGTGGCTCTCTAATGGTGGTCATGAGAAGGGCAGCAGTTCACACCTGCAAGCAATCTAAGATTGCTCAGATTGTTTCCCTCGTCTGTCACGGAGGCCATTTCTTGATATTAAAGCTACAAGGAGCTCCTCCTGTAGCCAATTCTAACAGTGCATCCTTAGAACAATAGTATTTTTAAAAACTGTGGTCACATTAGGATCACCTGGCACTCTTAACTATCCCAGTTCTAAGTGTGTATCCTTGACCAGTTAAATGTGAATCTCTGGAGGCAGAAGCCAGATATTAGTATTTTTTAAAGCTCCCCAGGTGATTTTAATGAGAAGCCAAGACTGCGAACCACTACTCTAGAACAGTCTTAGTTCTGTGAATAGCTTGCCTTCTCAGCATCACCCTTTTAGTAACATAACTAGATAGCATCTACTTACAGATTTCTTATTGGGCCACCAAGGAGCAGCTGTGGGGCTGGCACACTTTCTTCCCAGATCTTAGTAAACTCTCCATAAGGTTAAACTCATCTCATATCTGGCAATATGATGAGCTCTGGGAAAGCAAAACCTAGTTATATTTGACCCCTGGTCTTCAGGAGATTAAGGTCCAGTTGCAGGGAGGTGGGAAAGGCAGGAATGGAATAAACATAAAAATAAGTCATTCAAATATAATGTGCCTCATATATTAATAGAGCAGTACTGCAGGAGCATCAGGAAAGGATACTTCAAGAGAGTTTGTGGAGGCTCAGTCAAGCAGAGGGAAATGCATGCACAGAGGCCCAAATGAAAGTCAGGCAGAAGACAGGACAGGTCTGTTTTGATAAGGCCATGGATTTGGGGGTGATGGGGAGAGAGTTTGGGGGTCGTGGAGAAAGTTAACAGTATTACATTTCCATTTTTTCCTCTACTGTTATTTTTAAGAAAGTAGTATGTGTTATAGTATAAAAATAAGAAAATAGACATAAGCAGAAACTCAAATAGTCAATAGATACATGAAAAGAAGCTCAGTCTGAAGAAAATGCAAAGTTAAACCTCAATGAGACACCATCTCATACCCGTCAGATTGGCAAACAATGTGGCAATAATAAGAACCAGAAAGGTTGTGGAGCCATGGGAACTCTTCTATGCTATCAGAATGTAAATAGGTATACGAATTTTGGAGGGAAATTTGACAATACCTGATAGAGTTGAAGATACATAATAAAACCCAGAACCCAGAAATTCCATTCCTAGGCATGCATTCTAGAGAAACTCTTACAAAAGAACGCAAGGAAATGTATATGAGGATGTTTCTAATAGTATAATTTGTAAAAGTAAAAAGTTAGTAAAAAGCCTGTCAAGGGAGGACAGATGAATAAAGTGTAGTATATTTAACTATTGCACCGAAGTGAAGTAAACTAGAGCTATAAGTATCAACAGGAATAAATCTAACAAGCAAGACGTTAAGGGAGAAAAGCAAGTTGCAAAAAATATATATATATCATATGATACCAGTTATCAATAAAGCTAAATACTATTCTATTTTGATTTGGTGACTCATACAATCTAGTGAAATAAATATAGGCACAGAAATAAACATGAAATTCAGTATATTGGTAACAAGGAGAGATAGGAGAATGGATGGCACAGTGAGTAAGGGTGTATGATCAGAGAAGATTCCACAGAGAACTTACAAGTATATTTGTTATGTTAATTTCTTAGCTTAATGAAAGGGACACATGCAATTTTATTTATTTTTTTATTGTTGTATAGTTGATTACAATATTGTGTTAGTTTCAGGTGTACAGAAAAGCGATTCAGTTATATATATATATATTCAGATTATTTTCCATTGTAGATTATTAAAAGATATTGAATATTGTTCCTGTGTTATACAGTAAATCCTGTTGTTTATCTATTTTATCTGTAGTAGTGTTTATCTGTTAATCCCATACTCCTCATTTATCCCTCCCCCACTGCTTTCCCCTTTGGTAACCATAGGTTTGTTTTCTATGTCTGTGAGTCTGTTTCTGTTTTGTGTATATATGCATTTGTACTCTGTTTTAGAATCGACATATAAGTGATATATAATGTTTGTTTTTCTCTGTCTGACCTATTTTGCTCAGTATGGTATTCTCTAGGTCCATCCATGTTGCTGAAAATGGTAATATTTTATTATTTTTTATGGCTGAGTACTATTGAGTTGGCCAGAAAGTTCATTCTCGTTTTTCCATACAAGGTTATGGAAAACCCAAATATATATATTTCGTTTCACATATATTATAATCCTTTTTATGTGTTGTTAGATTCAGTTTGCTAATATTTTCTTGAGGATTTTTGCATCTATATTCTTCAGAGATATTGCCCTGTAATTTTCTTTTTGCCATGTCACTTTCATGTTTTTTGTCTTTCTGTCTGCTGTTCTGATTGGGTGATTTTCCATTATTCTGTCTTCCGTATCACTTATTCATTGTTCTGCATTAGTTAGTCTGCTATTCACTGTTTTTAGATCAGTGTTTATCTCAGCAATTGAGTTGTCTAATTTTGATTGGTTCCTCTTTATAGTTTCTAGTTCCTTGTTACAGTGACCTGCATTTCTATCAATAATCTTTCTTAATTCCTTTAGCATTTTTATTACCTCCTTTTTGAACTCGGGGTGTAGTAGACTGGAGATGTCTATTTCATTGGTCGTTCTTTCAGGGGATTTCTCTTCTCTTAATTTGGCGTGGTTCCTCTGCTTTTTCATTTTCCCTAAATTTCTCTTTTTCTATGAATATCTACTGTGGTCTCGAAGCACTGTTTTTATGTGGGAACATCCCTGGGGAGACTGTGTGAGTCCAGTATTTTTGGTGTGAGGGCTGTTTTTGGTATGGATGCCTGCCATGTCTTTCCTCAGAGTGTGCTGGCCATTATCCCCTTGATGGGGTTGTGATTGGGGTTGTGACCAGAGCCTACGCTGGATGTTGGGTGGGGCCTCCTCTTTGCTCTGTGCTGTCACAGTTCTGTCAGGGGCAGGGTCTGCTCCCCAGGTGTTGGAGTGGAAGCCTTGAGGGTTGGGTTTGATAAGGCTCTGTTGCCCTTCAGTGTGTGCTCTGGAGTGCATCAAGGAGATGAGCACTGAAGCTAGTGAGGGCTGTGTGGTCACAGCAAACCTATGCGCCACCTGTGCAGGCATCCGAGGTTCTGCCGAGAAGCAGCCCAAGGTTGTGACCCTTTCTCCGTTGTGTTTGTCCCAGACCTAGTACTAGGATGACACTGGGGGCCAGGGTGTTGTGGCTTTGAGGATCGAAGTGGTTGTGCTGCCACCTGAGACCTGGGCTGCCTACATGGGAGGTTGCTCCCAGGGCCTGTCTGCCCCAAATCTGGCTCCAAGCTGCGGTGTGAGGTAGGTGGAATGGAGCACTCCTGCCCGGAAAGGAACCACTGAGTACTCCTCCCCAGGGGCTGCCTGCCCAGGCCGTGTGATCCTGTGATGCCGCCCCGTGTGCACGCCAACAAAGCCTGCAGCTGCTAGAACTGCCCTCCGGCCTGCGCCTGCTGTGGGAGTGCTGATAATGGGCTGTAATGTCAGCCCTGGCCCCCACCGTGTGTGTGCTCACCAAGCCCTGGCCCTGCCGTAGCCAGGCTGCCGATGGGGCTCCTGTGGCGGGCCCACGCGCCACCCTGCACATGCTAACAGTGGCGGCCTGGAGTGTGATCCTTCCAGCTGTCTCTGTGCAGCTAGACTGAGTCCTCTCCGGGGTCCACCTGCTGGAGCCTGAGTTGTAGCGCCCTGCCGCTGTGTGCAGAAGCAGCCCTTCCCAGCCTGGGAATTATTGCGACATGGCAGCGGTCCGCGCTGCTGTCCCCCCTCCGCCCTGATGGCTAGCAAGCCAGCACAGGTGCACTCCTCATGGACAGAGTTCAGGCCCCTCCAGCTCCGCTATCTGTCCTGGCAGACCTCTCAGCTGGTGAAGGGAGTTCCCAGGGTGAGGGCACCTTTCCTCTTTTACAGCTCCCTCCCACGGGTGCCAGTCTCTTCCAACTTTTGATATTTGGTTGGTTAGTTGACTGAGATGTGGCTGAAAGTGGAAGGTCTGAAATGGATTAAATATATTCACTTTTACACATATTATATGTGAGGTGCCTGGGGAATATTTAAGTAGATATGTCAGGCAGTCAAATCAATGTAGGACTCAAACTTAAAAATTGGTTCAGTGATGGAAATATGTATACAGGTATCATCAGTGTATGGAGGTATGTAAGTCATGAGAAGTTCTAATGAAAGCATATAGCGTTAGAAACAGACTGAACATGAGCATTTTCTAAAAACAGGCAAAGTTGAGAGAAGGATTAGTCAAATCATGAGACAAGATCATGGAAAGAATAATCATGGATTGGAGGTTCCAGGTAGATAACTCCTAATGCATTAGGAAACAAGCCAATTCTAGCTGCCCTATTAACAAGCTTTTGCCCTTCCCAGAATCAGGGTCCTCTTGCACACTGTCACATCCACTGCTAAGCAAAGGACTGAAGTATAGGCTTCTTCTTGTCCTTTTGCGTATTCAAATTCAGGAAGTATAGCCACTTGGTAAGCGAGTATCACCACATCTTAAGGGGAAAGAGAAAGGGCATGGGGAGCATTTCCGTTCAGGCTCGTGCGGGCATGGATCCAGTCCTTGCACTCATCCCACTCTCTCTCCTACTTCATCCCATATTCATCTTCGTTTGAATTGTTTAGGACATTGAACTCCTGCTTGTGGGCTGTCCTCTGTAACGGTGTTCCATTCACCACCTTGTTCCAGCCCGTGAATTTGATGTGCCTCAGTTTTTCCTCTCTCAAGTTCAACATTTGGGCTTCTGATTTCCGCTCTCTGACATCGTCTGTTCTCAGACGGCTGCTCTTTGACCCCTCTTCTCCTTCTCCTTGTATACCGCCAGGTCCGATACATGGGGGAGGCGGCAGTGGACCCCAGCCTTTTAAAATTCACAATATTTTTTTCTATTTAGCCAGTGAGTTGTCCAGGCAATTAGAAAATAAGACGTAAGATCTACAGGAAAAAGAGAATCTTTCTGAAAAGGTTCAAATCCCGAAGGGCTAGGCTGAAGACAGTTTCCATGTGTTGCAAATTTGGACTCAAGAAACACTTAGTGTTGAGAGTGGAGAAGAAGGATGTGAAAGGAAAGCAGCAAGCAGAAAGATGATGTGAGAAATATTAGAGATAAATTTTGCTTAATTTACAATGCTTAGTCACATCTTACATTGTAAATAATATATCTGTCATCAATTATAAAGTATGGAGTATTTTACTTAAATCTCTTGTTGCAAAAGCTTAATTGCCATGTTTCTACATCTATTTTAAACTGAACTCCTTGGAGGTAGAAAAGATAGAGTCTTATGCAACTCTGTATCCCCAAAATTTAGTATAATTCCTGGCATATAAAAGACACAGAATGAATAAATGAATATAAGAATAAGAGCAAACACTTGTATAGTGCTTCCCATGTGTCAGGCATTATTCTACATGCCTAACATATATTAAATCATTTTAATTATTTACTTTCAAATTATAATTTATTTACACACAAGGATGAAATTATAAATTTTCTGAACTGTTAGTCCTATAAAAAAGAAACACTACAAGAAATACAGATGTTGGCAGATATAGTAAATAATTTTAAACGTGGTATGATATCATCCTATCTCAAATATTCCTTTGAAAGACATTAAGTAAATTCTTTGAGAAAGCTTTCTAAATTTTAATAGACAAGTAGAAGAATTCGGGAATCCCCAAAACTTATGTGCATGTAACAGAGCATGAAAATGCAAGAGTCAGGGAAAATTTTGTCTTGTCATTTAATCGTAAAGGTCAGAGCTGGTAAAGCAACTGACAAGACATTTGTCAATCCTACTACCAAAGAAATGGAGAGAGTGATTGTGAGAAGAAAAACGTGGAATGTTACTAATTGAATGTTCCTTTCCACACTTCATTTTTGCCCTGGGACATTGCCCATTCTCATGGTTGAACCCAGCCTCCATTATGTCAAAGGGTAACAGAGAGCTAAGTTATCAAATTTTTGTCTTTTTAAGTTTAATAAAACTGTCTAAGGAGATTTCTTTCCAGTAGCATCAATCCTGCCTTCCACCTTCTGAGTGCAACCACCAAACTTCACACACATCTGATCAGAGAAGGAAGAGAGAGACTCCCTCAGGTGGAGTTACTGGGATTGGAGTGAGATAATAAAATTCCACCTAAGATTATGAATCTAAGAGAAAAGATGTGTTCTCTACTTACTTTCAGGAGCTCTGAGGAAAGGAAATCTCTCATAGTGTTCTCTCGGCCTCTGGGGCACAAGAGAGGCAGAGAGAGAGTAGAAGAGTAATGTACAGGCAGAGACTCCATCCTTACTCACCTGTGTATCCCTGGCCCCAAGCACCGAGTATGCCCAGAGTGGGCTACCAATAAATGTTTGTTGAATAACATTATGGGGGACAAAAAGATACACTAATCGGTTGGAGGAAAGTCAAAACTCCTGTTAAAACATAGGTATGTATTAAGATGTAATATTCAACTGAAAGAACAGAAAAACATCACAATCAGGATGCTAATTAGAGGTAAAAGGACCAAGCCTATAAACTCTTTGAGAGGAGAAAGCATGTTCCCCTGTATCAGCATTGCCAGGCCCCATGCTTCACACATTTTTATTATTTAATAAGTGTTTGTTGAATGCATAAAGAATAACTGAACAAACAGAAAAAGAATGAATCAACAAATGAATGAATAAAATTAAAGGAAACCATCCTTCTCCTCCATACATCCCGCCCCCATGCTTGTTTCTTAAGCTAGATGACTGCTCCTTCCCCACCCAGAATACAGGAGGTTTACTTTCTGGGGACATTAAAGATGCAGAGTGCCAGAAGCAGCTGAGTGGGTGGCTGACTTGCCATACCAAAAAGGATGAAATGTCCGAACGCTAGAAGTAAGATAAAGATTTTAGACCTTGCATGGAGAGAGAAAATACAGGACAAATACAGGGGGTAGGAAGAGAAATATGTTAGATTTCTCAGTAGCAACCCTGGAACTGGATCACAATGGAGCCATTTAAAAAATCCTGAGAGGGGCTTCCCTGGTGGCGCAGTGGTTGAGAGTCCGCCTGCCGATGCAGGGGACGCGGGTTCGTGCCCCGGCCCGGGAAGATCCCACATGCCGTGAAGCGGCTGGGCCCGTGAGCTATGGCTGCTGAGCCTGCACGTCCGGAGCCTGTGCTCCGCAACGGGAGAGGCCACAACAGTGAGAGGCCCGCGTACCACCAAAAAAAAAAAAAAAAAAAAAAAGTAAAAAGTCCTGAGAGGATGTTATCTCCAATAGAGCATTATGTAAAAAGCCAAACCATTTATCAAGTATAAGGGTCAGTTAAACAATATGCAGGATCACAAAAACTTCCTATACTGTACACCCTCTTCTAGGAAACTGATGAAGGGAGTAATTCAAGAAGAAAAAAAACACATGGAATTCTAGGCAAGAGAGGGGCAAAGGCAGCGCTGGGTGACAGATGTGAAGCAAGACTAGCAAGTGAATAGTTTAGACTGCGACAGGAGGCTAGAGGGTCCCCACGAGGGATGCCGCCAAGGGAAGGGAGAAGAAAGTCTATCTGGTGTGTTTGATCACATAGACAAGTTTTATAGCTCCAAATGGTTTGAGGATAAGTTAGTGATTAATGATGTAAAACTAAACACACAACAAAAGGGGACAATATAACATGTACAAGAATATAATTAACTATGAATAACAGTTACATAGCCATACTAGTGAAAATATCAACTACTGGTTCTAGCCAAAAATCATGTTATAATTATACTTGAGAGGTGGAGTGGAGAGGAATTACATATCAGTGGAGATGGGGAGTGCATAAGATAGCTAATTTCATAACAGGAAGTCAATCTGCATTTAAAATATTTTAAATAGACGTCTTAGCACATTATTCAGAAATGTGGAACAAAGTAGCGGATAACACAGCTAAGAGAGATGACAGTGGATGCCTCTGAAAAAATAGGATCGGTGGTAGGTAGGAGTGAGCCGAGGACTGCTGTTGTTGGTGAGAAACCTTATAATACAATGTGACTTTTAAAATTATGCATCAATTCATATGATAAAATAAAAATTAAGTTAAAAACTGTCAAGTTATTGAAAAATACGAATAACAGATATAGCAAGTTCCTGCATGGGAAGAAGAAGCACAGTAAAGGTAACAAAGCTCAAATTTAAAAAAAAGAAAAACGGCCTATATGATGAGAAAGTTTATCCTCACTAATAATCTAACGAACATTGAAACTATAAGACTTCAATTTCACCTATAAAATTAGGCAAGACTACGGAAGCTCAGTGTTGGTAAGGGTGCATGAATACAGGAGCACATAGATACAGCCTAAAGCAGTGCAGCGTGTTCTCGGGCAAATCCACATCTAGGAATCCAACTGGGAGAAATCATTGCAGGAGTATGTAAAGATTTACTTACCAAGATGTTTGTGGAAGAATTATCTATATTAGGGATAGATTGAAACAAATGAGAAGTACAGGAACATGATTAAATTAGCTATAGATGGTTTCCATGAAAAATTTATGTAATTATTAAAGTAACCTTTTTTCCAAAAGTTTTTAAAGCCAAAAGAAAACGCTTATAATATGATATCAAATATAATCTCAAGAGTTGCACATACTCTTACTCCAGTTACATCTAACACACACACACTTATACAATCCTACACAGAAAAAACAAATTTAGAAAAAAATATGGCAAAATGTTAACAAATACTATCTTTAAAGTTGTGGGATTATGAGTTATTTGGGGATTTCTTCTTTGTACTTTTCAGCATTTCCTAGGCTTTTTACAATTGACGAGTGTGACCTCTAAAATTGAAGCCTAAATATGCATTATGGTTTTTTTATGAAACATTTTTATGTTTTGATTCTTACAAAGATAGCTTCTAGATGGAAGTCTGTGGACTGGTAAAGATGAAAGCCTCATGAAGAAAGAGAAACTAAAGGAATACACTAGAAGAGTCTACAATAGTCTGCCCAGTCTGACAAAAGATACGGGCATCGCTTTCTTAACACAGATTAAAAATCTGTCGCAGAGAAAAGATATAACAGTAATGGGGCACTTCCACTATAAAGACATCTGCTAGAAATCTCATTAGACTAAAAAGCTGAGAATCAGACAAATTCTTGACTTGTCTTGCTGACAGTTTCATCTCTCAGAAGGTAGTAGAAGCAAAAGGTGGAACTGCTACTTTATTCTGACCGGAAGGGAAGAAGTGGTTGGTATTGAGAAGTGAGAGGAGATATAGACAAGGATGTTACAGTAACGTGAATTCATACCTGCGTCAGCAACACTCCTAAAACTTGTCGGTTAGTGTCTATGTAGATTGTGAAGTGGAAAAGAGCTGGGAGCCCAGTGACAGTAGATGACCATAAATTCAGTATGTACTCAGATTTTGTATAACCTTGGGGAGGGAAGAAGAATGTTTGTTTTGAACTTCTCACACCTTTGGATGAATAATTTCACTTTGGAAATACCTGCAAAAGATTTCTCAAAAATTATAAAAATATGCACGAAGAAATGTTTGTGATAATGTTGTCATTGCAGCAAAATATTAAAAACACTCTAAGTGTCCAAAATAAGGACAGAATATTCACTCAGTAGAGTATTATGCAGTCATTATGGTAAGAGTTAGAATTTATGATGACATAAAAATACTAGTACTATTAATAACTTAATATGAACTGAAAAACGTTAGGATACAAAACTTAGGAGATCCTAATATGTACTCAAAAATAATGTATACACTTCAATATTTTATTCATTACTTCAACAAATTTTAATTGAATGCCTAATAATATATGTCAGGCATTACTCTAGGCACAGAGTAAACACTGAACAAAATAAATCAAAGTTCTGCCCACAAAGCTCCTCCTTTCTGGTGGGAAAAGACACAATATTTAGAGAAGTTATTTTGGGGTAGACGAACTGGGTGATATATGAGTGATTTCTTGCTTTTTCTGTACTTAGCAAACATCGTACAGTGAATATATATGACATTCATAATGGAAATATAAAATGTTATGTTAAAATTTGCTGAAAGGCATGCATATTTAATAAAAGTACTGTATCTTAATTTAATCCATGTGTGATGTGCTAAGCAAGGAAGGTAATCCAGTCTATTATGTGTTTTTTCAGATTACTCTTGAATATTACACACACTTCCAAATACACATCTTAATTAGAAAATTAACAGGCGGGAACGCATTCAGGGAAGAATGACCTGAATTATAGGAAGTCTGAGAGTTATGTCAGAAGTGACAGAGCTGAGGAAACTGAGACATTTAGATTAAAAAAAGACCAAGCCAAAACAAAAGGTGTGGTGGGAAGAATAATAGTTAGAAAATCTGAGCTTAAATTTTGTTCCACCATTCTCAACAAACCTCAGAAAATCACTCTCATAAAATCATTGCATTCTTCTGGGTTCCAGGTATGTGTGTGTGTACAGAACAAAAATAACATCTCCCCTGTCTTTCATTAAAAATTGTTATGAAGATCAAGACCAAATAAATAATGCCATGGAGCAACTAAGCTCGTGCACCATAACTACTGAGCCTGCGCTCCAGAGCCCGCGAGCCACAACTACTGAGCTCACATGCCACAACTACTGAAGCCTGCGTGCCTAGAGCCCGTGCTCCGCAACAAGAGAAGCCACCGCAATGAAGAGTAGCCCCCCTCACCACAACTAGAGAAAGCCTGCACGCAGCAATGAAGACCCAATGCAACCAAAAAAAAAAAAAAAACCAAAAAAGACCAAATAAATAAATAGATAAAAGACTATATTATATTTGAAAATGTGTGCTAATGAAAGAGAAAAATGATTTAGTATAGAGTTTTTATTAGGAAGAAATGTTTCTATAATACCAATGCACAGTTAACAGCTATTAAAATTTTATATAAATCTAGCAGATGTCTGTACACATACATATATACATATGTGAGTATGTTTATATATCTTTTAACCAAAACAGCATCACAGTTTACATAATACTTGATAATCTGGCTTTAAAACTTGAATGACTACCATTATATGTGCAGTTCTAAAGAACAACATTTAAAAGAATGGGTCACATATTTGACTCAGGTGTACATCAGTGTAGGAGAATCCATCACTAAAAAAAATAAATTTGCAGTCTCTGAGCAATCTTCAGGCAGTTACTAAATGACTGATGTGGACATTTTGAAAGGAACTCCCCAGGGTGGCTGGACTAGATAGCTTTCAACCCCTTCCCACTGTGAGACTCTATCATTTTATTTTGATTCCATAAATTGTCCACTAGGGCCAAGATATGGTGAAAGCAAGAAAATTAACATTTATTGAGGCTCCCATGCCCTTTGAGCTTTGCACTGACACATTATCTCATCTGATGCTAACAAGCCCATGAAGTAATTATATTTTATAGCTGAGAAACATAAGACTGAGAAAGCCTAAGCAGTTTGTTCATAAATTTGTTTCATAAAGTGCATACTGTTTACCTATAACAGTGATTTTCTGTGTCCTATAAAACCCTAGGGTCCTAAGGAGATGCCTCAGGGACTACTATAGAAATAAAATGGGATCTGAGTGAGCCTTGTTCTGGGACATACACTCAGCTTTAATTAGAACAACCCTGATTTATCTCTCATCTATTAGAGCTCATTTGAAACATTGATCCCACTGATTAAAAAAAAAAATTTACAGACCACTGCATTCTACCATGTGTATTTCCCTGTGTTTGTCAGGGAGGCCTAGGCACCTGGAAGATGGTACAAGTATAGGAAGTCAATAGATTGAAGCCAGTGGTTTGATAAATAAAGACTTTACAAGTAGTATGGAGCCAAAGAAGCTGAGATTCTGTCAGCTGCTTTGTTCATTAGAGATGTCAGGACATCCCTAATGAACAGGAGTAACAAGAGGATGCCTGGGTTATACCCAGAGTCTGGGAGGCCAGTGAGTTCAGGAGAAGCAGGCAGACAATGACCAAGTACAGACCAAGATGGAGTCAACCAAGGCAACAGTGACCAAATGAATCAAGAGTTAACTTGCAAGCAGTCTGTGACCTCTCGCCCTGCAGCCACTCTCCCATAAACAGAGATGTTTCCACTTTGCCCTGTTCTTCTCTTTCTAAACCTCTTTGAATGAACTCATTCTTTCTCATGTTTTTAAATACCTTTAAAATCTGTAAGTTTAAATGCTCCAAATGTGTGTCTGAAGCCCTGACATCTCTTTGGAACTTCAGACCTCCATATTCAATTGCTTGTTTTCTTGTAGTCAAATAAATGTCCTACAGGAACCTCAAGTGCAATTCATCTAATATGCCTTATTATCTTTGCCTTAAATCTCCCTTTTGTCATAACATATTTCCTGTCTCTATGAGACCACCTTCTACCCGATCAGTAAAGGCGGAATCGTGAGACATCTTGCGTTCCCCTCCCCACAATATCCAGTGATAGGCTAAAGCCTTTCAATTCTACTTTCTAAATTTTTCTCAAATGCATCTTCTCTACCCTTATCACCAGTGCCTTGAGCCCTCAATGCTTGTCATCTGTGTTAGATTGAGTGTTCCTTATATACACCATACAGTGTTGTATTTCTACCCACAGAGTCATAGAGGTCCATCTCCTAGAATACCCTTCTCCCATTCTTTACCAGATCAACCAAAATTAACTCTTTTTGACATCTTCTCTGGGGAATTTCCCCAAAATCTCAGATTGGCTTAGTGTCTTTTCATTATGCACCCAAAATACTTTGTGTATCCCTCTGGCGTGGTATGTATGAAGTTATATTGGACTTTTTTAGTTGTGCTTGCTTCAACTGGATTTTTCATTTTTGTATCTCAAGTGCTTAGATGATGACTAGATTCTCAGTGAAAGGATGTGAACATGAACTACACTGCCACATAAAAGCAAGCAAAGGCTGTTGGATGAGTATTGGAAGCCAGGGGCAGAGTCCCAGAACTTCTGGTACTTTCTGTTTACCTCAGACACAGGGAGGTGAGCTCTCCTGGGAGTTCCTACATCCAATTTAATTCAGTAGATTTACATTGGGCACCTTGTATATATTCTAAATACAAGCATGAGAAGACTGAGGCCCTGTGGTTGGAAGCAAAGCTTTGAAAGACTTAGTTCTGCCCTGTTTGTCATCTCTGTCCTATCCTGTTAGCCTAGTGTTGTGCCTGGGCTGTGCAAACGCTGACAGTACTACCCTCCCACTCTGCCAGGGCAGTGGCTTATATTAGGACCCACTTACCCCTTTACTTTGGTCTGAGAAATATTCTTATATTCTAGTTTTTACTTTATATCCCATGACTTGAATAGTTCTGTTCAAAAATGAATCTCTATCACTGTGCTAATTGTGAGGGCTTGGGGGTGTTAGGTTATCTGTTCTCTCCACCTTTTTTCTCTTCCTAACTTGTACTCTTCTGGGAAAAAAATTTTATCTTAAATTAGCAATTTATGGTGAAAAATTCAGGTATGTATGGTGACATTTTAGTGCCAAAGATACGCTTGATCCAATAGTACCCCTAAAATCATTTTTGTGGTTCAATCGTACCCGTAGCACTGAAAGGTAAGTAGTGGGAAGGGCTGGGGCCACTGGTAACACTCCATCTTTCCTGCCCTTCAGATCTCAAGGTTGGGACATGGTCAATTTTAGGTTAAAAGGAGGAGCTCACAACTAACGAGAAATCCACATCTGCTCTATTTAGGTATTTCAAATAGCGTTTCTCTTGTCCAGAAAGTGATTTATGTCAGAGAAGTCCATATAACCATATAACAGTTATCTTTAACATTTAAATTATGCATACATCATTTACACAGTGATTTTAAAGTAAATTTAGTGAAGATAACAAATTTTTCTCCAGTATAAAAGTCCTCCAAATTAATTGTAGTTAACCAAAAGAGGTTTGAGTAATAAAGACTGATTTAACCGTGGAGTGATTTTTAACAATTTAATCAGCTAGAGTGTTGGTTCCCAAGTTGGTTACAAATCAGAAGGACCTGGGGCACTTTTTCAAAAAGTTTCCCCTAAGCCCTGACCCTGGTGGGGCAGGGGGTGAGGGCATCTGGGGTGCAGCCTGGGAGCCTGTATTTGTTTTCATAAGCACTTGAGTGATACTGAAGCAGACAATTTTTGGAGATACCACTAAAGTAGAAAATAAAACCTTTCTTAACATGTTTGTAAAACTAATGTAAATACTGGTTGATATGAAAGAGCAGTGGAACACTTTATATTCTAGCGTTACGTAGTGGAATCTCAACTCATGCACGAGGAGTACAAGGACTATTGTTTATGGAACAACTTCATTTTAGCTTCTAGCCCCTGTTCTGCTTGGATCTTGAAGACTTAACCTCAGCCCTCTCTGGAATCCTCCTAGGATTCCAGAATCCACTTCTAGGATCTGGATCCACTTCTAGGATCTTACACAGGGTCAAGGATGGGGTAAAAGGGACCAACTGGTCTTGGTCATAACTACAGGTCTCTCTGCCACATGGCCCTGGACATCCCAGAGCTCTTTGCTGCTCCTTTTGAGGTATTACGGAGACAGGAAGGATTTTTTGTGGCTGTTTATGGTTCCTTCTGCCTAGACCAAATATACAGCCATTTCCTTCCTGGGGTCTTGTCACCTTACCCCATCCCCTCTCTCAGCAATGTTTTCAAGAAATAGGGCTTAACTGCCCCCTCTGTTTTCTAGTCCTAAAAACCTCTTTCTTTTCCACTTCCCAGTATCAGTCGTTAGGTTCTGCTCCATCCCCAGCAAATGTAAGCAGGAAATCCCTACCCCACCCACTCACCTCCACCCTTCAGTAAAACAGCCCCAGGCAATAAAGAAATTGTCACAGCAGGACACATCTTCTTAGATTTTTATTAGTAGTTCTCTCTGAAAAATCAAAATAGTTAGGAAATTCGATTCATCAAGACTGTATATCTTTTGTATTTAGAGACTAGAGAAATTCTTTCTCACTTCTGTTTCTCCAAGACATGGGCTTATGCCATATAACAATCCTAAATCCAAACCCCCTCAACAAACACAGCCCCAGCCTAGAGCTTCTGGAAACTTAAGCCAGGAACATCAATGTTTACACACACACCATACACCCAAATACCTCTCCTATGAGGCAACAAGTTAGGTATTTGCTAAACAGGAGGAAAGGAAAGGGGAATACCGGAGAAAAAACACATGTCTTAACATAGTATCAAAGCCACAATTAAAGATCTGGAAATTCAGTATAAAATTAAAATTTCAGTCAAATATTCTGTAATTTCCTGGTGACAGCCAATATTCACAGACATTTTGGGAAAGACATCATTCCCATCTAGTGAAATATATTTCACCAAATTTGAAGTATTTCAGAATTGAAATATCCCACTCTGTAATGTGGGATCATTTGGTTGAGAGGATCAAAAGTTCCTAGATCAAGTAAGAAGCAAGTTATGTGAAGGTGTCGTCAGGGGCAACAAGGACAAGACACAAGCTAAAAGCTTGAGCACAGGAACTGAAAGTCAAGAATGAGACTGCTCCTTTCTCTCATAAATTATAGTCCTTCCTCATCTTTGTTTTCCCCTCCATATGGCTTGACTACTCTAATTTCTCTGAAGACTGGCCTATTCTGTTTCTTTGTGGATTCTGTAACTTGAAAATGACTTTGACATTCCATTTTAGTAGTCTCATCCTTGGTTTATCAGGAATTTTCACGTTAAACGCTTACTTTCATTCATTTGATGTAGCCTCTCAGTGTCCCCATCCCAAAGGTCGGAAGAAAGAATTCAGTTATTTCAGTTTTATCCCAGTATCCACTCAGGCCAATCAACTGTACCCCAGGGATGGGCACTTGTGCATCCTCTCCTTCTGGATGCTGTGAGTAGATCAGCTTCTCTAGAGAGGAAGGTACTTGGGCAGGAGGTATGTCTATGTGACCACTAAAATAATGGGAATGCCTATTATTCCCGAATTGTGAAAAACAATCTGGCACTTTTATACGTTCTGTATGCTATAGGCATATGTTATTTTCACTTTGTCCACAGAATGGTATGATTATGTCATTTCCTATATTGATAATGTTTAATTAATAATAATTAAATCTGAGATGATACACCATCTCTAAGTTTATATCAATCCTAGATCTAGCCTTGACCTTAGAAACCAACCAATCAACCGAGCAACAAAGAATAAAACAGACAGAACTCCTACTGAAGGCTGGCAGAAGACCTCAGACCTCCCAAAAGGCAAGAAACTCCCCACGTAACTGGGTAGGGCAAAAGAAAAAACAGAGACAAAAGAATAAGGACGGCACCTGCACCAGTGGGAGGGAGCTGTGAAGGAGGAAAAGTTTCCACACACTAGGAAGCCCCTCCGCGGGCGGAGACTGCGGGAGGCAGAGGGGGGAGTTTCGGGACCGCGGAGTAGTGCACAGCGACGGGTGCGGAGGGCAAAGCGGGGCGATTCCTGCACAGACGATTGGTGCCGACCAGCACTCACCAACCCGAGAGGCTTGCTGCTCACCCACCGGGGCGGGCGGGGCTGCGAGCTGAGGCTCGGGTTTTGGTTTTGGACGGAGCTCAGGGAGAGGACTGGGGTTGGCGGCTTGAACATAGCCTGAAGGGGTTAGTGCACCACGACTAGCCGGGAGGGAGTTCGGGGAAAAGCCTGCACCGGCCGAAGAGGCAAGAGACTTTTTCTTCCCTCTTTGTTTCCTGGTGCGCGAGGAGAGGGGTTTAAGAGCGCTGCTTAAAGGAACTCCAGAGACGGGCGCGAGCCGCGGCTAAAAGCGCGAACCCCAGAGACGGGCGCGAGCCGCGGCTGAGGGCGCGAGCCCCCGAGACGGGCGCGAGCCGCGGCTGAAAGCGCAAACCCCAGAGACGGGCGCGAGCCGCGGCTAAAACCGCGGACCCCAGAGACGGGCGGGAGACGCTAAGGGGCCTGTGTGCGAGCACAGGTCACTCTCCACACCCCTCTTCCGCGGAGCCTGTGCAGGCCGCCACTGCCAGGTTCCCGGGATCCAGGGACAACTTCCCCGGGACAACGCACGGCGGGCCTCAGGCTGGTGCAACGTCACGCCGGCCTCTGCCGCAACGTCACGCTGCCTCTGCCGCCGCAGGCCGGCCCCGCACGCAGTGCCCCTCCTTCCCCCATCCCCCAACCCCCGGCCTGAGTGAGCCGGAGCCCCCGAATCAGCGGCTCCTTTAACCCCGTCCTGTCTGAGCGAAAAAACAGACGCCCTCCAGCGACCTACACGTAGAGGCAGGGCCAAATCCAAAGCTGAGCTCCTGTGAGCTGTGAGAACAAAGAAGAGAAAGGGAAATCTCTCCCAGCAGCCACAGAAGCAGCGGATTAAAGCTCCACAATCAACTTGATATACCCTGCATCTGTGGAATACCTGAATAGACAAGGAATGATCCCAAATTGAAGAGGTGGAATTTAGGAGCGAGATCTATGATTTTTTTCCCTTTTCCTCTTTTTGTGAATGTGTACGTGTATGCTTCTGTGTGAGATCTTGTCTGTATACTCTTGCTTCCACCATTTGTCCTAGGGCTCTATCCGTCCATGACTTTTTTTTAAAAATTCTTTTTCTTAATAATTAAGTTTAATTGTAATAACTTTATTATACTTTACCTTCGTTCTTTCTTTCCTTCCTTCCTTCCCTCCTTTAGACAACGAATCACCCCAAATTGAGGAGGTGGTCTCAGGGAGCAGGATTTATGATTTTTCCCCCTTTACCTCTTTTTGTGAAGGTGTATGTGTATGCTTCTGTGTAAGATTTTCTCTGTATAGCTTTGCTTCCAACATTTGTCCTAAGGTTCTATCCGTCCCTTTTTTTTTTTCTAAATATTTTTTAATTCAATAACTATATTATATTTTATTTTTACTGTATCATCTTTCTTTCTGTCTTTTTTCCTTCTTTCCCTCCTTCCTTCCTTCCTTCCTCCCTCCCTCCCTCCCTCCCTCCTTTCTTTCCTTCTTTGCTTCTTTCTTCCTTCCTTCCTTTCCTCCTTTCCCTCTTTCTTTACTCATACTTCTACTAATTCTCCCTACTTTTTCTCCCTTTTATTCTGAGCTGTGTGGATGAAAGGCTCTTGGTGCTCCAGCCAGGAGTCAGGGCTCTGCCTCTGAGGTAGGAGAGCCAACTTCAGGACACTGGTCAACAAGAGACCTCCCAGCTCCACATAATATTAAACGGTGGAAATATCCCAGAGACCTCCATCTTAACACCAGCACCCAGCTTCACTCAACGACCAGCAAGCCATAGTGCTGGACAACCTATGCCAAACAACTAGCAAAACAGGAACACAACCCCACCCATTAGCAGAGAGGCTGCCTAAAATCATAATAAGGCCACAGACACCCCAAAACGCACCACCAGACGTGAACCTGCCCACTAGAGAGACAAGATCCAGCCTCATCCAGCACAACACAGGCACTAGTCCCCTCCACCAGGAAGCCTACACAACCCACTGAAACAACCTTAGCCACTGGAGACAGACATCAAAAACAACGGGAACTACGAACCTGCAGCCTGCAAAAAGGAGACCCCAAACACAGTAAGATAAGCAAAATGAGAAGACAGAAAAACACACAGCAGATGAAGGAGCAAGATAAAAACCCACCAGACCTAACAAATGAAGAGGAAATAGGCAATCTACCTGAAAAAGAATTCAGAATAATGATAGTAAGGATGATCCGAAATCTTGGAAGTAGAATGGACAAAATGCAAGAAACAGTTAACAAGGACCTACAAGAACTAAAGATGAAACAAGCAACGATGAACAATGCAATAAATGAAATTAAAATCACTCTAGATAGGATCAATAGCAGAATAACTGAGGCAGAAGAACGGATAAGTGACCTGGAAGATAAAGTAGTGGAAATAACTACTGCAGAGCAGAATAAAGAAAAAAGAATGAAAAGAACTGAGGACAGTCTCAGAGACCTCTGGGACAACATGAAACGCACCAACATTCGAATTATAGGGGTTCCAGAAGAAGAAGAAAGAAAGAAAGGGACTGAGAAAATATTTGAAGAGATTATAGTTGAAAACTTCCCTAATATGGGAAAGGAAATAGTTAATCAAGTCCAGGAAGCACAGAGGGTCCCATACAGGATAAATACAAGGAGAAACACGCCAAGACATATATTAATCAAACTGTCAAAAATTAAATACAAAGAAAGCATATTAAAAGCAGCAAGGGAAAAACAACAAATAACACACAAGGGAATCCCCATAAGGTTAACAGCGGATCTCTCAGCAGAAACCCTACAAGCCAGAAGGGAGTGGCAGGACATACTGAAAGTGATGAAGGAGAATAGCCTGAAACCAAGACTACTCTACCCAGCAAGGATCTCATTCACATTTGATGGAGAAATTAAAACCTTTACAGACAAGCAAAAGCTGAGAGAGTTCAGCACCACCAAACCAGCTTTACAACAAATGCTAAAGGAACTTCTCTAGACATGAAACACAAGAGAAGGAAATGACCTATAGTAGCGAACCCAAAACAATATATAAAATGGAAATAGGAACATACATATCAATAATTACCTTAAATGTAAATGGACTAAATGCTCCCACCAAAAGACACAGATTGGCTGAATGGATACAAAAACAAGACCCTTATATATTCTGTCTACAAGAGACCCACTTCAGAACTAGAGACACATACAGACTGAAAGTAAGGGGATGGAAAAAGATATTCCATGCAAATGGAAACCAAAAGAAAGCTGGAGTAGCAATTCTCATATCAGACAAAATAGACTTTAAAATAAGGACTATTAAAAGGGACAAAGAAGGACACTACATAATGATCAAGGGATCGATCCAAGAAGAAGATATAACAATTGTAAATATTTATGCACCCAACATAGGAGCACCTCAATACATAAGGCAAATACTAACAACCATAAAAGGGGAGATCAACAGTAACACATTCATAGTAGGGGACTTTAACACCCCACTTTCACCCATGGACAGATCATCCAAAATGAAAATAAATAAGGAAACACAAGCTTTAAATGATACATTAAACAAGATGGACTTAATTGATATTTATAGGACACTCCATCCAAAAACAACAGAATACACATTTTTCTCAAGTGCTCATGGAACATTCTCCAGGATAGATCATATCTTGGGTCACAAATCAAGCCTTGGTAAATTTAAGAAAACTGAAATTGTATCAAGTATCTTTTCCGACCACAACGCCATGAGACTAGATATCAATTACAGGAAAAGATCTGTAAAAAATACAAACACATGGAGGCTAAACAATACACTACTTAATAATGAAGTGATCACTGAAGAAATCAAAGAGGAAATAAAAAAATACCTAGAAACAAATGACAATGGAGACACAACGACCCAAAACCTATGGGATGCAGCAAAAGCAGTTCTAAGGGGGAAGTTTATAGCAATACAAGCCCACCTTAAGAAGCAGGAAACATCTCGAATAAACAACCTAACCTTGCACCTCAAGCAATTAGAGAAAGAAGAAGAAAAAAACCCCAAAGCTAGCAGAAGGAAAGAAATCATAAAAATCAGATCAGAAATAAATGAAAAAGAAATGAAGGAAACAATAGCAAAGATCAATAAAACTAAAAGCTGGTTCTTTGAGAAGATAAACAAAATAGATAAACCACTAGCCAGACTCATCAAGAAAAAAAGGGAGAAGACTCAAATCAATAGAATTAGAAATGAAAAAGGAGAAGTAACAACTGACACTGCAGAAATAAAAAAAATCATGAGAGATTACTACAAGCAACTCTATGCCAATAAAATGGACAATCTGGAAGAAATGGACAAATTCTTAGAAATGCACAACCTGCCAAGACTGAATCAGGAAGAAATAGAAAATATGAACAGACCAATCACAAGCACTGAAATTGAAACTGTGATTAAAAACCTTCCAACAAACAAAAGCCCAGGACCAGATGGCTTCACAGGTGAATTCTATCAAACGTTTAGAGAAGAGCTAACACCTATCCTTCTCAAACTCTTCCAAAATATAGCAGAGGGAGGAACACTCCCAAATTCCTTCTACGAAGCCACCATCACCTTGATACCAAAACCAGACAAGGATGTCACAAAGAAAGAAAACTACAGGCCAATATCACTTATGAACATAGATGCAAAAATCCTCAACAAAATACTAGCAAACAGAATCCAACAGCACATTAAAAGGATCATACACCATGATCAAGTGGGGTTTATTCCAGGAATGCAAGGATTCTTCAATATACGCAAATCTATCAATGTGATAAACTATATTAACAAATTGAAGGAGAAAAACCATATGATCATGTCAATAGATGCAGAGAAAGCTTTCGACAAAATTCAACACCCATTTATGATAAAAACCCTCCAGAAAGTAGGCATAGAGGGAACTTTCCTAAACATAATAAAAGCCATATATGACAAGCCCACAGCAAACATCATCCTCAATGGTGAAAAACTGAAAGCATTTCCACTAAAATCAGGAACAAGACAAGGTTGCCCACTCTCACCACTCTTATTCAACATAGTTTTGGAAGTTTTAGCCACAGCAATCAGAGAAGAAAAGGAAATAAAAGGAATCCAAATCGGAAAAGAAGAAGTAAAGCTGTCACTGTTTGCAGATGACATGATACTATACATAGAGAATCCTAAAGATGCTACCAGAAAACTACTAGAGCTAATCAATGAATTTGGTAAAGTAGCAGGATACAAAATTAATGCACAGAAATCTCTGGCATTCCTATATGCTAATGATGAAAAATCTGAAAGTGAAATCAAGAAAACACTCCCATTTACCATTGCAACAAAAAGAATAAAATATCTAGGAATAAACCTACCTAAGGATACGAAAGACCTGTATGCAGAAAATTATAAGACACTGATGAAAGAAATTAAAGATGATACAAATAGATGGAGAGATATACCATGTTCTTGGATGGGAAGAATCAACATTGTGAAAATGACTCTACTACCCAAAGCAATCTACAGATTCAATGCAATCCCTATCAAACTACCACTGGCATTTTTCACAGAACTAGAACAAAAAATTTCACAATTTGTATGGAAACACAAAAGACCCCGAATAGCCAAAGCAATCTTGAGAACGAAAAAAGGAGCTGGAGGAATAAGGCTCCCTGACTTCAGACTATATTACAAAGCAACAGTAATCAAGACAGTATGGTACTGGCACAAAAACAGAAAGATAGATCAGTGGAACAGGATAGAAAGCCCAGAGCTAAACCCACGCACATATGGACACCTTATCTTTGATAAAGGAGGCAGGAATGTACAGTGGAGAAAGGACAGCCTCTTCAATAAATGGTGCTGGGAAAACTGGACAGGTACATGTAAAAGTATGAGATTAGATCACTCCCTAACACCATACACAAAAATAAGCTCAAAATGGATTAAAGACCTAAATGTAAGGCCAGAAACTATCAAACTCTTAGAAGAAAACATAGGAAGAACACTCTATGACATAAATCACAGCAAGATCCTTTCTGACCCACCTCCTAGAGTAATGGAAATAAAAACAAAAATAAACAAATGGGACCTAATGAAACTTCAAAGCTTTTGCACAGCAAAGGAAACCATAACCAAGACCAAAAGACAACCCTCAGAATGGGAGAAAACCTTTGCAAATGAAGCAACTGACAAAGGATTAATCTCCAAAATTTACAAGCAGCTCATGCAGCTCAATAACAAAAAAACAAACAACCCCATCCAAAAATGGGCAGAAGACCTAAATAGACATTTCTCCAAAGAAGATATACAGAATGCCAACAAACACATGAAAGAATGCTCAACATCATTAATCATTAGAGAAATGGAAATCAAAACTACAATGAGATATCATCTCACACCAGTCAGAATGGCCATCATCAAAAAATCTAGAAACAATAAATGCTGGAGAGGGTGTGGAGGAAAGGGGACACTCTTGCACTGCTGGTGGGAATGTGAATTGGTTCAGCCACTGTGGAGAACAGTATGGAGGTTCCTTAAAAAACTACAAATAGAGTTACCATATGACCCAGCAATCCCACTACTTGGCATATACCCTGAGAAAACCAAAATTCAAAAAGAGTCATGTACCAAAATGTTCATTGCAGCTCTATTTACAATAGCCAGGACATGGAAACAACCTAAGCGCCCATCATCGGATGAATGGATAAAGAAGATGTGGCACATATACACAATGGAATATTAGCCTTAAAAAGAAATGAAATTGAGCTATTTGTAATGAGATGGATAGACCTAGAGTCTGTCATACAGAGTGAAGTAAGTCAGAAAGAAAAAGACAAATACCGTATGCTAACACATATATATGGAATTTAAGGGAAAAAAATGTCATGAAGAACCTAGGGGTAAGATAGTAATAAAGACGCAGACCTACTGGAGAACGGACTTGAGGATATGGGGAGCGGGAAGGGTGAGTTTTGACAGGGCGAGAGAGAGTCATGGACATATACACACTAACAAACGTAATAAGGTAGATAGCTGGGGGGAAGCAGCCGCAAGGCACAGGGATATTAGCTCGGTGCTTTGTGACAGCCTGGAAGTGTGAGATGGGGAGAGTGGGAGGGAGGGAGACGCAAGAGGGAAGACATATGGGAACATATGTATATGTATAGCTGATTCACTTTGTTATAAAGCAGAAACTAACACACCATTGTAAAGCAATTATACCCCAATAAAGATGTTTAAAAAAAAAAAAAAAAGAATAAAACAATAAAAATAACATAAAAACCTGTCAACCCCAAATCTCTTTTTAGTCAGAAAACATTCGTTTCTCCAGTGTTGAGGGTAAGAGACAATCTCAGTTAATGTCTATGAATGCCAAATATACTTTGTCTTAACTTTTATCTCTTTAAGGAGACAGTCTAGCCATCTGTGAATTATTTTTCATTACAAATTTTCTAAATTTAAACTTAAACTGATTTTAAAAGCCATCTACCACTAGGTGGCACCAAATAGCCATAATTCATAGATTGTATCCTAAAACCATACACAGGCCATTAAAGGATTATTCTTTCTTTGCTTATGAAGACAATATTTAAAATTTTTTAAATACAAATAATTTGGGATTTTATAGAATAAGAAATACAGCACAGTTTTTTTCCTAAGTAAATAGAACATAATTTAAAAAATAAGTTGATGTATATTCGTGTGGTCTATTAATAAATTCATGGTAAAATTCTTTGTTGAATTTCAAAATATGTTACTCTTTTCTCCCATTAAATTATTGCAGTATTATAAATATATTTTTTTATATCTGCTTAAAAGCATGTAAGATGATCCTTTTTATCGGTTTTATTTTTGTTTTTTAAGATCTCCTTTACTGAGGTCTCTTTTCCTGTCATTACACAACATGCCTTTATTTTAATAGTGATGTTCTCAGTCCAAGGAAGAGTTTGGATTATGATATAGGTGCTGTGGCAAGAGTGCTTCTTCCCATCTACACTTGTAAATTTCTCTCTGTAATACAGGGCTCACCACACTACTTTAGGTTTTTGTCACCTCGAGGTTTGACTACTGCCATGTCCTCTACCTTGGTTGACAGAGGAAGAGCCCTGGAATATTCAGCTAGTACAGAATGTGACAGCTTGTCTGTTTAGCAATGCCAACCACACAGAGCACATTATACGGATGCTCTGTGCATAGCTCTGGCTTCCAACAGTCATTCTGGGTGTTCATTTTAATTTATAAAGCTCTCTATGGCCTAGGACTTATAAGTAAGTTATATGACATCCTCATTTCCTGTCCTGGCAGTTAAGGCATTTTACCAGGTAGTTCCTAAGATGCGATGATGAACTCAAAGTTAAAGGTCCTGGATTCTACACTCAATGTCATTTTCTGGCTTTAAAAGAAGTCATTTTCTGGCTTTAAAAGAACTCATTTTGCACAATACAGAATTTCCTTGAAACTGTGGGTCCTTAATTTAGAGTCTATAAATAGTGTTTATTTGTGGAGAAAAAGATAGAGACTACCAAAGCACAGGGTTCTTTCAGTTTTCACAACTAGCAGAAATAATCTTTCAGTAATAGATATCTATAACAAAAATTACTAAAAAAAAAAAAAGAAATTAACAGAATAGCAAAACTAGCTTAAAGGTACCACAGTTCATTATGGTTACATTTAGCAGGCATTTCTTGAATGTTGAGTATGATTAAGATACTATGTTATAAACTGCAAGACACTGTAGCCAATTATAAAAAGCTATACTGTTATAAAGTGGATAATTGTAGCAAATATAAAACAGTAATATTGAATTACTAGTTTTACATTGGAATTATACAGTATCTCTCCAAATAAGTTGTTGCTTTGGTAGAATATAAAATAAAGACAGATGTAAGTGTCTCAAGATTACAAACTTGCCTGCGTTTTAAGCAACTGAGAGATCTGGGAACTAAATTCAATATGAATAACAAATAAGTTAGCTTGAGTATGCTTAACATGTAACACACATGTATTGTGTGCATGTCTAATTTTCTCAATCAGAAACTACTGATTAGAAGAAAACAAGGGCTTAGTAGGTATTCTATTTCAAATCTGTGCCTTTTCCAGAGGCATGCGTGTCAAATTCTTCCATGACCTGCAAAAGAAAAGTGGGTAAATTAAAGGTTATATTTACCTGACCAGAGTCTAGCATATATGGGACTTGTGATTGCCTACTTCCAAACATTAGTTAATTTAAAGGTTCTACATTTGTCAGTAAAAAAATAGGTTAAAAAATGGCTGGGGAAACTGCAGTGGGAGAAATGAAATGTTAATACCTACACATTTCTTGATTTTAATGATAAAATTCTGTTCTCATCAGAAGTAGGAATAGTAAACAGAATTTTTAAACTGTCAGTGAGATGACTTTTGGAAAGATTATCACTTTAAAATGGAAAATATATTTTTGTATAAATAGAAGCAATGCTTATTTTAATAAATTTCATTTATTAAAAGGCTCTTAAGTTATTATACAACAAAAGAGTGCCAGATCTACTCTGAGGTCCCTCCCGTTTTGGTTGCTTTTATTATCTCTCCTTTCAGTATCTGTCATTACTTGTGGTTTTCTCTTTTCTGAATCAAAAATAGTTTTATATTTGGTTTTCTGATTATCTTCAGCCAGAATGATCTTTCAGCATATGCTTCTCCAGGAATGATGGAAATGTTGTATTGACAAAATACACCCTTGAACACTTCTGCCTAATGTTTATTAGGCTATCCAGTTAAGTTTCAGTTTGGGTGTCATCCATTTTCCACATAAGGCTGACCCTGACACTGACAGAAAAACTGACTAATATTCACTATTGGTTTCAGTGGCCAAACAACGACTTCTCTCTAGAGCTGCCTTATTGGAGGTGGTATTATGACCTTGCATGTTTATAAGGATGCATGGAAGTAGCTGATGAAATTTGTTCTGTTGCAAAGTCAGCGGTCTCAGAGGTAGACTATATTTTGCTACCATATTTTGCGTATAATGTATAGAACTATCTAATACCAAAACAGCTAAAAGAGGGAAGGAGAATTTCACAAATACATCATCTTGAATACATAACTTTCCCATAACCAGATACCTGTGTACTGCTATTGACCCACTACAAAAATAGCGTGGATTTCTGATTAAAAATATACCATTAAAATGTTTTCAAATGCATGGGCAAAAAAGCTGTGGTACATATGTACAATGAAATACTACTCAGCCAAAAAAAAATGTTGCCATTTGAGACAACATAGATGGACTTTGAAGGTATTATGCTAAGTAAAATAAGTCAGAATGAGAAAGACAAATACCATATCATTTCACTCGTGCAGAATCCACCAAAGTAAAACAAATGAACAAATAAAAGAAAAAAAATCTTGTAGGTACAAAGATCTGATTAGTGGTTACCAGAAGGGAAAGGGGTTGGTATGTGGGTGAAATGGATGAAGGGGGTCAATTGCGCGGACATGGAGGTCAGCTAGACTTGTGGTGATGATCACTTAGTAGTGTATACAGATATTGAATTATAATGTTGTACACCCGAAACTTAGTTAATTTCGAAAGAAACTAAGAAAAAAACCCAATTATTTTGATTCAATAAAGGGTGGAGGCATTACAGCTAACAAGATCTCAGTAGCTGACCAGTACCTCTGAAAAATGTATCCAGAGATTTTTAAGTAAATCCTCTGGATTTAGTTTCATAACATTAATCTCCAATGAATAATAATGGCCATTATTTTTGGAGAATTTACTCAGTGTAGTAGGAACTATGCTAAGTATTTTATATCCATTACCAATTATTATTGGTAAGGTGCTATAAGTAGGAATTTGTTATATACACAAATCTTGGGCAATGTCACTCAGCTGACTGGCTTAGATTTGAACCCAGTCACATGAAAGAACCTGTGTTTTAAATCATTTCAATATAGAGCTCTGTATGTGATAGCATAGCTTTCATATCCTCTTAATTAATAGTTTTAACCAATAAGCAATGATTTATTTTTCATATTATTGTCTTTCATCACTATGATAATCCCATTTACTGGCTTTTTTGTTTTGTTTTGTCTTTACTATTCCTTTTATTTAGGTAACAATTCATGAATATATCCTTATTGGAAAAGATTTAAGCAATAGTTATAAAAGATCAAAGTTCCCTCTCACCTCTCCATTGCAATGTCTTGTCTGAAAGACAACGTATGTTAAAATTCTGCTTTATGGCCTTTCAGTCCTTTTGCTAAGAACTAACACAAATACACATACAAATATCTTATGAAAATATAATTATACTATGCCAGTTCTTCCAGTACTCTTTTAAATATCTAACACACATGTATATATACACATAGAAATATTATTTTCATATAATCATAATTATTCTATACCCATTCTTCCAATTTTTTTAATAATTATATATCTTACGCTTTCCTTATAAGTAGATATGGGTCTTCCGCTTTTTTTTAACTGTTGTCCAATATTTCATAATTTAGATACACCACATTTATTGAATCCCTCACCTACTCAACAAATATATAGGATATCTTCACTTTTGCTATTATAAACAATTCTGAAAGTGACATCCTTGTACATATTATTACTGTACACATACGTGAGTCTGTCTTTAAAATAGATTCCTAGAAATGGACTTGCTTAGTCCAAGAGTATATATAAAATATATGTATGTATATGTATACGCATATATACACATATACATAATTTAAATATTTTTGATAGCTACCACTCTTCCAAAAGATTTTTACCTTTTATACGCTCAACAACATTGTAATGAAAATGCATAGTTTTCTGTGTGCTTACAAACACTAAAATTAATTTATCAATTTCAGGTTTGTGGTGGTTTTTTTTCTTTTGCTGATCTGGTGGGAAATTATATTTGATTGTTTTATTTTCCCTATTTCTGAATACTGGAGAGAAAATTTCTGTTTATTGGTAAAATAGAAACTTTATCATTCTCTAGCTTCATACATTACTAGATATGACCCAGACATAACATATTCAGGTAATATAGTGATTTCTTTTACATTTCATATATTTTACCAATGTTTAAGTATTAAGGAGTTTAGGTAAAAATACAGATTTACAGCTTTTCTTTAAAAAATCTTAAGATCTGGCAACGCTAAGCCTCTATTTCTTAGTGGCACAATGCAGTGACACCAAGCAGCGGTTATATCACCTAGATGGGGTGAGCCTTCTCCCAATTGCCCTAAGGTGGCCTGAGTTTCTCAGCTTTATTTCCTCCAAAGTCCTTAGACAATTTGACTTGGCTACACCTGAACTAACTATTCCTTAAGCATATAAAATTTTGACATAATTTGTTAAAATTAAAAATTAACCTTTTATTTGCTTTCGTTATTAACCCAATGAATCACCAAGCCTACTTAATTTGCAAAATATAAATGGAAAACAAGGTATTGTCAAATGTTTCCTTCCAAAAATACCAATATATTTTTCTAGAAATAGTTTAGAACCACCCCTTTGGGGTTTTTTTGATGATACAAGTTGTTTTAATATATTACTAAATAATATTTGAAAGAAGCTCCTATTTCTATATGTAACAAAAGAATAGACTAATACCAGATGAAACTGAATACATTTGAATTAGACATTTTCACTGAGTCGATGTAATATTTTAAGCTTGACGCTCATTTTAAAATGAGATACCAAAAAATGATTTTCTCTGATAGTTTAAGTACTCATAGACCATTATATATTAAATTAGCCCCTTAAATAGTACCTGAACAATTACCTCGTTAAACTACAAAGTACCTCTCTACAGTACTTTTTATTGCAATCTTCATTTCACAAAGGACATATGGCCACAACTCTGCTTACCTAAGGCATGCCAGGGCACAAGAATTTCCTTTTTATCTACCAACCAAAGTTGGCGTTTGGAGGAGGATTCCCTCAGTTGTAGGCAAGTATACTGCTCTGTTTGCAGAGGGAATTCCTCTGTCTCTAGGTGGAGGGTAGTCTCCATGCCTGGGGAGCAGCCGCTTGGAACCTAACCAAAAGGAAGGCCTGATCAGTGGAATGAAGGACAGAATCATTTCCCTCTATTGTTCTCTTTTTCCTATCATATATACATTTTTGCCATAAAATTTTTTTAAATTCTAAGCAATTACTTTTTTATGCAAGACTTGTGAGTTGTCAATTCCATGTATACAGTTACTATCATCTCTACCTAGAATAATTTCTCAGACTGCTTTTGAATTTATTATTTATCAAATATTCATTAGCGTCTTTGATGTGCCAGAGACTGTACTAAGTACCAGTTATAAAAGGGTGAACAAAAAGACTAGATTCCTGCCATCATGTGACGTGTTCAGGTAAGAGGGAGAAATAATAAACAAACATATACTTATTGAATTAATTAGTCAGCTCATTAATAAAGAAAATATTCCCAATAAGGATAAGGTGCTGTGAAGCAGGGCAAAGGGACTGATAAAGATAAGATAGTGTAGGGAATGGAGAATAAACATCTCAAAAATTACTTTATATAACCCATCTCTAGAGAACCGTCCCCGATTACAGGCACCATCATTCCATAAAGATATTTATAAAGTACAATATGCACTTACATGAAGGAAATAGAATAGTGAGGGATTGGAAGAACATGGCCATACAAGGAATGGCTGAAGGAAATGGTGATATTTAGACTGAAAAAGAAAAGAGCAAAAGAAGAAATACGACACTTAGGTTTAGACATTTTGAAAGTTGTCATGAAATAAAAGGAACAGAACAATTTTGTTTCCTATAGGAAGAACTAGACTAGGGATAATAGGAGAAAAGATAAAATTAGTGTATGATTTATTGGATCATCACTTTGTACGCAGCACTAGATGATGTCTTACAAATAACTAGTAATTAATATTATCATGATTCTTTGAGATTTTTCTTTTATTCCTCTTTATCAGGACACTGAGGTCAGTGAAGTCAAAAACAAAAACATGCTCGGATTCATACAGATAGTGAATGGTGAAGCTGGCATGTGGCCTTGGGCCTTCTCCATAGCAAATGTTCTTTTCTCTACATCCTGATACCTCTTGATTTTAGCTTAATATAAAACATAACTTTTTAACATCTAAAACTGCCTTACCTGGTGAAGTAGTGTACTTCCTATAATAGGAACTGTTACTGAAGAGGTCCCTTAGGTGGGATTCTTGCACTGTGTGGAGTGTAACCTCTAAGGTCTCCTATAATCCTAAGAGGCTGCAATTTTCACTAACTGAATTAGGAAGTCTTAGTCTATGGCACCCTACCCAATTATTAGCACAGTTTACTTCATAGGATTAGCAAGTCATCACCTATTAGAGATCTGGACCCTGCAGGATTTGGAAGCCTGTTCCATAAATGGGCAACCCTGAAATAGAATGAGAGTACTGCATTAGACACCAAAGGGAAGTGAGCTAGCCTCAAAGGAAAACTTCACCTAGTTCACAGCTTTGACTAGGACCAGATTGCAACTGAATACATTTGGTGTAGTTTTCATTTTCCAAAATGAAATCAAGACTAATATTTTAGGCTCAGCAAGGTTGAAAAAAAATCTCTTGCAATAACAGGGATTTTTGTTTTGACTCATTTTGTAAATATCTCCTCAAACAGGACACAAACAGGATATTTCACATTTCACATTGCTTTTATCTATCAGTAATGCCTGGTGTTTCCACATTAGGTAAAATTATCAGAAAGCTGCACATCTTCAGTTGAATAAGTGGTTCTTTTCAGTTGACAAAACTTAACACGTGCCCTTAAACCTTAGTTTTATGTCTGTTACGAGTTTTTAAATCAAACTAAAATGAATTTTTAAGTCATTTAAAAAATCTAACTATGGAATTTAACACTAAATTTTTAGTGGTTAAGTATTTCATAGTTTGGTTTTGTGCTGGATGATGAAGTACCTCTTTTTATTGGTTTTACATTTATATGCCACTAATAACAACCAGTGACTAGTTTTGACATGTCATTGGATTGATTCAAAGAAGAGACTCATCAGCTTTTGCTACATCATTTATAGCATTAATTTTATTTACTTACCTTCTCTTCTGCAACTTTAAATGATCCCAGTTGCTGTAGTTTCTCATCATTTCACTTGTAAGTTCTGGCATAGCTTCAACCACACTGTTCCCTTCCTTGGCCTCTTAATTACATCTCCTAAGTAAGATGGGCGACACTGAGGTTAGGCCTCACGTAGCTAATGAGATTGGACTAAATCATGGCCCCCAGGGTACTTGGTTTGCTAATTTCTTAAAATTAGTAGTACTTGTTTGAAAACTTTAAGAGGGGTGTAAAAGAGAGAAAATTAAGGTAGTTTGCCTTTAGTTCCACTTGAGTGTGGGAACCTGGCATTAAAGAGGCCAACTAGAATCTAAATGAATATTAACAATTAATGAGCAGAAGACAGAATGGGGAGCAATCTTCAGAAAGACTATCAATGATTTTTGTACTTTCTACCATTCTCCAAACTTTAATTTGTGAGGACATGTTTCATCACACTTTCAAATTAGCCTAGATTCTATAATTTTTTCTTTTTCATTAACTTTGCCTGCAAGGTATACAGCTGCCACATATTTCATGTAACAATTTTATGCTATCAATTCACATATAATAAAAGAAAACTAGTATTCTTATAAACCCAGCACGTGGACACACATACACAAACATATATACGTAGTGATTTAGTAAAAAGATATTTCTGCAAAGATCATTAGCAATATATCATGCTGATGTTATTAAAGTATAATAAATAATGTTTTATTATTGATATTTATATATTAAAACACTAAACTACATGTATGAAAAATAAAGTCATGTTGCTGTCCTCAAATATGCAAATGATTTCACCAGTAGAAGCAGTATCAATGTAAGTAGCATGAAGCTAGAAACAGCATTATCATTCATTTAATCAACAAATATTTATTGATTCTTTACTAAATGCTCTGCTAGGTCATGGGAACATATAGATGAATAAAACTTTTCCTGTAATTAAAAAGCTTATGTTCCTGAAAGGAAACAGAAATAAACAGATGATTTCTAAAATCATGGGGTTTAACAGTTATTCTCAAAGAGTGGTTTGCAGACCAGTAGCATTAGTGACTCCTGGGAACTTAGACGTGAAAATTCCCGGTTTGCACTACAGACCCACTGAATCAGACTCTCTCCAGATGATTTTGATAAAGTTTTGAGAACCACTGCACTATAATTTTAAGTAATCCAAAGTGAGTAAAATACACGACTAGAGATGCAGTTGCTTAGGGGACCTTTAACGGTATTACACAGGAAGCGTCAGGTCTCTCAGAAAATGATGATCCATTTTCAGTTCCTTCCTCTGGTGGGATAAGACTTTTCCTGACAATGGGACTAGGGTCTGATGGGGTGAAATGTGCCTTCATCCAATCTGGCAAAATTAGGTTGACAGTCAATGCAGTTATATTGCCTAGTGGTCAGGACAGCACACTAGCTCTCTACCTGTGCAACTCTACATGAACAGAAGTGGACTGAACAGGAGGCATTGGCTTGACTAGTATTGCTACTGCAACCTGAACCCGCACAGTGTCTCAACCTAACATCCCTTCCAAAGATGAAAAAGTGTAGGTATAAATGTAGAGAAGGAGGAATAGTAGCTAATGATAAGAGAAGGAATAAGTGGGTTTTACAATGAGGAAAATCCAATATTATATTGCCTACTCAAGAGACCCGTAGCAAGAGATGATACTGTCTCTTAGTTTAATTATGCCACGTATCTGAAAGAATGAAGCTACTCCTGCTTTTGAAAACTATTTTGGAAACTTACAAGGTTGACTAGAAGCCTGCAGACCTGAGTAGCATCACTCTGGGAGATGTTTTGGTCATTTAATATAATTATAGACTGGACTAACTGTTAATGACAAGTGAGAATATAGTAATATGCCAATATCTTTTTACTGTTCTTTTCAGGTTATATCTACTACCATAATGTGATATATTTTAACACTAGCACTGTTGGTAGGATTATAATATGATATTGATGATCAAATATATTGGGAAACTAAGTTAGAACCTCCTCAGGATATAATATGGCTGGAAAATGACTGGCCTGATAAAGAGCTTCATTTAGTTAACCATCAGCTAATCTATATGCTAAGTAGTTCTACGCAAATTTATCACAAGATACAAACAGTGGTAGATCAAAAGACAAAAATATGAAAATGAATGTGATGGCTTTATAAGATGGATTAGTTTTTTCTTAAAATCTATTGCTACTCCTACACTGTCTCCTCCAAATGTTAGGCATATTTATAATGATACTATTTCTCTGTCTGTCATAAATGCTATATTAAGTGGAGATGCTCAAACTTGATTGTTTTGCTGTAGGAGAGCCTTGACCAAAGACTGGTTGTGGCTTAGGTAGTAAAGAATTTGGTCTTGCCCAAGGAGAGGTCTGGATTTAGCCTTCAGTTTCTAGGAAGTAATCTATGTCATACACGATAGAAGTGTCCTTGTTGAGTGTGTTGAGTGTGGGGACTGGTCACACTAGACTTAGGGTGTGACCAGCCACACTCAACTGTCCTAGGAAACAGGCTGGACATGCCAGACAGACCAGCAGTGTCACTTAGGGTGAGGACTTTGGATCATCTACTGTCAGTCAACCAGGAGAATGAGAGTAACCATGTGGGACGTCGGTCAATCCATAATACCTACAGAATGAAGTCCTAATACAAATTTTGAATTCCCAAACTTGGCTGAGCTTTCCTGGTTGGCAGTACTTCATGCATATTGTCACACATCAACGCTGAGAAAGTAACACATCCTTCTCCATGGGGAGCGGACAATGCAAGCTTCATGTTTGGAACCTTACTGGACTCTGCTCTATGTGTCCCTTCCTTTGGCTGATTTTAATCCAGTTAATTCATATCCTTTTCCTGTGATGAACTGTAACTGTGAGTGTAATAGTTCTCAATGAGTTCTATGAGTACTTTTAGAGAATTATCAAACTTGAGAGTGGTTTGGGGAGCACCCTGATCTTGTAATTGGTGTCAGAAATGAGGGTGGTCTTAGAGATGGCACCCTCCAATTGTGTAGTTGGGCCTAATTCCTTGGAATTCTTAATTTCTTTGTTGTTTATGAATTTCTATATTTTTTAAATGTGTGAAATTCCCATGTTACATTGTAGGACCTGTGGTTTTGAACAAACAGTTTCTTATATGTATAAAATTCCAAGTGAAAGATTCCATCTAGGCATTTATAGAGGGATATCTGGATTGTGTAGGCCTTACATTAAAAAAAAAACAAAAAACTAAAAATTCTGTTGCCCTAGAATCAGCAAGACTGGGAAACAGCTTGTCTGGGCATATTCCATAGCAGTAGGGCAAAGAAGAAAGAGCTGGGCGCCCGGGGGATATGCAATTGCTATGCTTGAGGAATGCCACTGGGAGCTTTCCAGTGTTACCATGACATATATGTGTGTGCGTGTGTGTGTGTATTTGTGTACTCAAATGGCAACTCTACACGAGAGGATCAGCTGTATATCCTAGGGACCTGGTTTTAATGAGTAGCTACAGTACATAACTGCAGTGAGAGCAATTCTTGGCAAGACTTGGGCAAGTCACTTAAGCCTTCCTTGACTTGGTTAATTGGGATAGTATCTACCCTGCCAACTTTAACACTGTGTGTGAGGCTCAAATGACACAATGTCAAGCCAATTTATAAGCTGTAAAGTCCCATGTAAAAGTAAGTTACTATATTTCTGTGTCTTTGACAGTGCGTCTCTCATTTGCTTTTCTCGCTAGAACCCTAAAACTGCCTCACCCACATGCATTGGAGAAAATTTGTATTGTTCAGTTTCATTCACTTACACTTCTCAGTGGGATTTGATTTGAAGGGAAGAGCTCCTTTAAAGTTTTTAAAACATTTCCCTAAAGCATTCTGGGAAAAAATGTGACATATGATTAGTATTTATGTAATTTTCTTTTAACTCTATATCCCTTTCTTCCAGCATATTACTTCAATGAATTGTGGCTTTTGTTTGCAGTAAAGTTTTATTTAATAAGTTTTATCCCATACCTATATTCAAATATTGTATTAGGTGGCCTAATTCACTTATTAAAGTACATTTATTCCATACATATTTATTAGGTTCTGTCCATATGTGATATACTTTCTGTGAGGCCTCTAGTGAAAGAAAAGAATTGGTCCCTACTCTCTAGGAGCTTAGAATCTCATGAAGAGAAAACTATTCAGAGAAATACATGGAGATATTTTCCTTAATGGGATATAGGCAAAGTGCAGTGAGAGCTTGGAAGGAGCAAGTAAAACTTCCCCCAGGTTAACAAGTCTAGGCAGAGGAGACACTATGGGCATGACAAATTCTGGAAACCCCAAGACTGTAATTTTGAAAAAGGAAAGTCTCAGGGGGCAAGTAAGGAGAAGGGACAAGAGTAGACAAGGGTAAACAGCAGGCACAATGGCTTTTTGTGCTAAGAAAAGGATTTTTAATTTCATTCTGCATCTGTGCAGAGCTGTTGAAGAATTTTGAACGTGATAGTGATTCCGTCCCAGCCTCTTTGGGTTTTAAAATGCATCATGTGAATCAGTGTCTTATCTGTGAGATCATATTTCTTCTCAATCAAAAAACTATATGTTCACTAATCATCAGGAAAATGCTAATCAAAACCACAATGAGATATCACCTCACACCTGTCATAATGGCCGTCACCAAAAAGACAACACGTAACAAGGTCTCGCAAGGATATGGAGAAAGGGGAACCTTAGTGCACTATTGGTGGGAATGTAAATTAGTACAGCTGCTATGGAAAACAGTATGGAGGTCCCTCAAAGATTTAAAATAGAACTACCATACGATCCGCAACTCCACTTCTGGGTATTTATCTGAAGAAAGCTAAAACAGTAATTCACAAAGATATTTGCACCCGTATGTTCATTGCAGCATTATTCACAATAGCCAAGCTATGGAGGCAACCTAAGTGGGCATTGATAGATGAATGGTTAAAGAATGTTATGCAGCCATAAAAGAAAGAATGAAATCTTCCCGTCCGTGATAACATAGATGGACCTAGATGGTATTATGCTAAGTGAAATAAGTTAGACAGAGGAAGACAAATACCATATCATTTCATTTATATGCGGAATCTAAAAAACAAAACAAATGAACAAACATAACAAAACAGAGTCGTAAAGAGAACAGATTGGTGGTTGCCAGATAGGAAGGGAGTGGGCAGTGGAAGGGTGGGTGAAATGGGTGAAGGGGATCAAAAGGTACAAACTTCCAGTTATCAAGTAAGTCATGAGGATCTAATGTACAACATGGTGACTATAGTTAATAATACTGTATTGCATATTTGAAAGTTGCTAGAAGAGTGAATCTTAAATGTTCTCACCACAAAAAAGAAATGGTAATTATTTAAAGTGATGGAAGTGTTAACTAACCCTACCATGGTAAGCATTTGGCAGTATGTAAGTGTATCAAATCAAAATTATATACCTTAAACTTACCCAATGTCATAGGTCAATTATATCTAAATAAAGTTGGGAAAAATAATTTATCTTAAAAATTCTTGTGAATTTGACATTCTATACCATAGGATAATTAGCAATGATATTTTGATTACCAGAAAGTAAAATTGAGGTTCCAGGAAAATGTGTTCTGTTTCTCTTATGCCTTAAGACACCCCCATCCGCCACCCCAAAACACACACACACACACACACACACACACACACACACATACACAAACACAAACACTGACTTCTGCCTCAGAGGTTACTTGCTGTTCAGTTTGCACAGCACAGACCTGCTCTTTGGCTATGCACTTGGCCTAAAGGCCTCCTCCAAGGTGGCTTTGTCCTCCTGTTACTCTGACCATGGTAAGGCTTTTCTCATCTGTCCATTAACTTTCTTTTATAATTACACCATCACACTTCTTTTCTTTGTATTCAAAGCTCTGGCCACTGATCGCCATCTGTATGAAAAGAGCCTCATTTTCCCATTATTATACACACAGTCCAGTCCCTTTATTCTTTTTTTTCTTTCAGCATATACTTTCACTCCCCCTCACCCTTTTTCTCACTCTTATTGTCTATTCTTTTATCATAGTTCCTTTTTGCCTGACAGTGCCTCATAAAATTCACTGGGGTTAAATCCTTTGATGATTCTTCAAGTGCTTTCTCTGCCCAAGTTGTATGACATTTTTGTTTTAGGTTAGTTTTACATTTTCACTGGATTCAAAGTCTAGTGAATTTTTCTCATTGCTTTTCTAGTACTCTGTGTTTTTCCTGCCCGTTTTAATTGCTTGATTATTGAACAAATCTTCTTCAATTAAACCTTTCTAAATTCATCTGGCATGTGCCTTTGGTGGAAGAGAAGGTGAGCATTGCTAGAGGTTAAATCATTAGAAACTGCTGATGGCAATAATGATAAAGTGGGAGAAATACACCACATTTAAATTTTATGTTTTCTTGGGTTTCCTAGATTCTATTTTATCCAACATAAATAAAGAGTTCTCTAATATTATCAAGGTTTGCACTCATTTGGCTTCTTGGGATGTTTGGTTGGTTGGTTGTTCATTCTTCATTAGTTTTAAAAATCTGGATAATAAATCCACAGAACTGGATTTATTTTTTTAATGTGACCTAGGACAAATTACTTAACTCCTCTGCCTCTTAGTTTTCTCATGATATTTGGAGAGGACTAAATCACAGGCAGTGTACAAAGCACCAGGTTTATTGCTTGGAATATCTTAAGTGTTCAATAATTATTAGCTTCTTTATGTTTTCTTTTTCAATGAGATTATTATTTTTTTAATGTAAAACATTTAGATTTTAAGAATGCACTTTTACCTCTATCTTCAAATTACTTTCATAGATAGCTTTATGATTATGCTAATAATATTTTTAAATGACTGACTAGAGAAAAACACAGGATTTTAAAATTAATTTTGAATTTGTTAGGTTTTTTTTTTTAAACACATAGCTATCAAAGACCCAGATGTGCACCATATGAGTTGATGAAAATGTACATAGGAAGTTGTGATAAAAGCTTTTCTTTTTAGTCTTATCATATCTTAAAATTCAAGGTTACTTTTATACAGCTGGTATATATTAAATATAATATTTGGGTCATATACAAATGGTTGGTCTAAGTATGGAAAAGTTGAACAGAAAATTGGGAACATTTCCTCCTGGGACATGGACATGGTAAAATTGGAATGGTATCATCGTATTTCTAGAGCATCTCTTCAATATGAACAGGATATCACAATTAGAGACAACTATTTTGGTGACTATATTTTACCCTAAATGTAGATTTTTGTTCATCTACAGTCTCTTTTAAAACAAATAAAAATTCTATAGTATATATCTATACAAGTGCCATTGGAAGAATTGCATTTCTTTAAAAATATTTGAGGTGATAGAAGTTAAGAAGAACCCTTACCTGAGGAAACAAAATATAAATTAGTAAAAAGAGATCAAGGGAAGGTACTATGGCAGACACTATTAGATCCATATCTATCAGCCATTCCTCTGTCTCTCTGCTAACAGAACCCTAATTTGTCTGGGTTGACAATGGACTCCATCCCAAGTGATGAAATATGATTGTTTCAGGGAAGCTGATCATTAGAATTTTGCCCTCTTTCCCAGCTGTTCTTGAGCCAGTGATGTAACAGTTCAGAGCTGTGAGACATGAGGGGAAATCTGCTGGGGAGCTTTGGCAAAGTTTTTCTTTCTTATAAAAAGACATAGGAGGGAATATGCTAGAACTTCCCTGTTCCTCTCTTTCTTGCTGTGGACAGGAATTTAAGTCAACTTTCAAGCATAAGGTCACAAGCATATGGAGAAGAATCAACACACCAAGGATGATAGGACAAAAAATTAAAATAATCTAGTCACTTGTAACATGTTTAGGCTGCTAGACCAACCCTGGAAGTATGCGTCTTTAGAGGTTTTTTTTTTTTTTTTTTTTGGTTAAGGCACAATAAATGTCCATATGTTGATTAAATGTGCTATTACTTAAAGGCAAAAGAATTCCTAAATGACACAAGGGTTTTCTTTTTGTTTGGGCGTTTGTAACTATAGTTGTTGCTGTTACTGTTATTGGAAGCAACCCACACAGTCATCAAAAAATGCATGAGTAAGAAATTGTAGTATATATCTTCAATAGAATACCGCTCAGCAATGAAAAGAAATGAACTATTGACACACGTAACATGGATGAACCTCAAAATCATTATTCTAGTGAAAGAAAACAGACACAAAACACTATTATATGAGTCAGCTCATATAAAGTTCTGTAACAGGAAAATCTAACCTAACCTATTACCTATTTAGGCATGAAGAAATAGGCATAACTGTGTTTAATAAAAGAATGAGGATTTGTTTTTCTTAAATACTATTCACGAACATGAACAAATAGACTGTTTCATGCTGTGGCTTTGTTATTAATACAATCCATTGTCTTCCCCTTTAATTCTTGGCTTTCTTTATCGGTTCTACATATTTACTTTTTAAAAACGTTTTGTTTTGAAATAGTTACAGGAAGATTTTAAAACATTACAGAGAGGTTCTGTGTTCTCTTCACCCAGTTTCCCCCAATGGTTACATCTTATATAACTATAGTGTAACATTAAAAGTAGGAAACTGACAGTGTATGTGTATAGTGTAGTACAGTGTATGTGTATAGTTCTATGACATTTTATCACATATATATTTGTATAACCACCACAGCAATCAAGATACAGTACTGTTCCATCACAGTGATCTCTCGAGCTACCCCTCTATAATCATAACCACCCCCCTCACCCCATGGTCCCTAAGCCCTGTTAACTACTAATCTGTTTTCCATTTCTATAATTTGGTTATTCTGAGAGTGTTACATAAATGGAATCATACACTATGTGACTCTTTTTCACTCAGCAAAATGCCCTTGATCTACCCAAGTTGTGTGCATCAATAGTTCTTCCTTTTAATTCCATGCACCCATGGTATCAATGTAACAGTTTGTTTAGCCATTCAGTTATTGATGGATATTTTGATTGTTCCAAGTTTGGGGATGTTACAAATAAAGCTGCTATAAACATTCTTGTACAGGTTTTTGGTGGACCTAAATGTTCATTTCTCTGGGATAAATGCTCACTAGTGCAATTGCTGGGTTGTGTGATAAGTTTATGTTTACTTTTTTAAGAAACTATTTTCCAGGGTGGCTGTACCACTTTACATTCCCACCAGCAATGTTTGAGATTTCCAGTTTCTTCACATCCTTGCCAGCATTTGACATTGCCACTATTTTTAAATTTTTTATCAGTCCTAAAAGGTGTGTAATAGCCATCTACAGATGTAGATGTTAAACATCTTTTCATGTGCTTGTCATTTGTATATCCTCTCTGATAAATTGTCTCCTCATGTCTTTTGCCAGCTTTCTAGTTGAATTGTTGCTTGCTTTCTTCCTTTGTTTCTTTTTGTATTTCTTTCTTTTTCCCTTCCTTCCTTCCTTCCTTCCTCCCTTCCTCCCTTCCTCCCTCCCTCCCTCCTTCCCTTTCTTTTTTTTGCTTTTAATTTTTGAGGATAGTTTATATGCTCTAGATACAAATCTCTTTTCAGATATGTGGTTGCCAATACTTCCTCACAGTTTATAGCTTATCTTTTCATGCCTTTCTAACAGGTTTTTTGAAGAACAAAGGTTTTCTTTAAGTTTTGAGGAAGTCCAATTTACACATTTATTTTTAGTATAATAAGCTATCATTTTGGTTTATATGGGTGCTTCTGTCCAAGAAATAGCTCTCTTCCATTTTCGAGGTATTCTTCAAATGTCTACCTAGTAAATAAATATCTCTTTGGATCCATCTCCTAGAGTAATGAAAATAAAAACAAAAATAAAAACATGGGGCCTAATTAAACTTAAAAGCTTTTGCATATGAAAGGAAACTAAACAAAATGAAAAGACAGCCTACAGAATGGGAGAAAATATTTGCAAACAATGGGACTGACCGGGGCTTAAGCTCCAAAATATACAGACAGCTCATATAGCTCAATATAACAACCCAAATCAAAAAGACAAACAACCCGGGCTTCCCTGGTGGCGCAGTGGTTGAGAATCTGCCTGCTGATGCAGGGGACAAGGGTTCGAGCCCTGGTCTGGGAAGATCCCACATGCCACGGAGCAACTAGGCCCGTGAGCCACAACTACTGAGCCTGCGCGTCTGGAGCTTGTGCTCTGCAACAAGAGAGGCCACGATAGTGAGAGGCCCGCGCACCGCAATGAAGAGTGGACCCCGCTTGCCGCAACTGGAGAAAGACCTCACACAGAAACGAAGACCCAACATAGCCAAAAATAAATAAATAAACCAACGAAGCGACATTAAAAAAAAAAAAAAAAAAGGACAACCCAATCAAAAAATGGGCAGAAAACCTAAATAGATATTTCTCCAAAGAAGATATACAAATGGCCAACAAGCACATGAAAAGATGCTTAACATCCCTAATTATTAGAGAAATTCAAGCCAAAGCTACAATGAGGTATGACCTCGCACCGGTCAGAATGGCCATCATCAAAATATCTACAAATAATAAATGCTGGAGAGGATGTGGAGAAAAGGGAACCTTCCTACATACTTGGTGGGGATGTAAATTGGTACAGCCACTATGGAGAACAGTATGGGGGTTCCTTAAAATGTAAAATCAAATCTACTGTATGATCCAGCAATCCCATTCCTGGGTGTATCTGCAGAAAACCATAATTCGAAAAGATACATGCAGCCCATTGTTCATTACAACACTATTTACCACAGCCAAGACATGGAAGCAGCCTAAACGTCAATCAACAGATGAATGGATACAGAAGATATGGTATATATATACAATGGAATGTTACTTATCCATAAAAAAGAATGAAATAATACCATTTGCAGCAACATGGATGGACCTAGAGATTATCATGCTAAGTGAAATAAGCCAAAGACAAATATCATACGATATCACTTATATATGGAATCTAAAACAAAAAAGAATGATAACAAGTGAACTTATATACAAAACAGATGTAAAAAACAAGACATAGAAAACAAACTTATGGTTACCAAAGGGGAAAGAGGGGGAGGGATAAATTAGGAGTTTGGGATTAACATGTACACACTGCTATGTATAAAACAGATAACCAGCAAGGACCTACTGTATCGCACAGGGAACTATACTCAATATTTTGTAATAACCTATAAAGGAAAAAAATCTGAAAAAGAATGGATAGATATATATGTATAATTGAATCACTCTGCTGTACCCCTGAAACTAACACAGCATTGTAAATCAACTATACTTCGATTAAAAAAAAAAGAAACCCCCCAAAAAAATTTAAACCTATCCTAAGAAAGGCCAATCTAATAAGTAACCAGGTTACTTTAAATAAGTATTACAAAATTTAGCTGTGTAATCATTTAAACATCAATAAACACCCATAAATTTATTACCTTTCATGAAAGTCAGAAATCTACCAAAACCAGAATCAATAAACAAAAACTGAAAATAGAAAGATTTAGTTTGTAGAAAATGTCAGAATACACAGAAGAAAAATGAAAATGTATTAGTAATATACTTTCCTTATGTGATTTTAAAATCTGCAACATAAAATCAATTAATACTTTTTCAGTGCTTTTTTTTTTTTTTGCCGTACGCGGGCCTCTCACTGTTGTGGCCTCTCCCTTTGCGGAGCACAGGCTCCGGACGTGCAGGCTCAGCGGCCATAGCTCACGGGCCCAGCTGCTCCGCAGCATGTGGGGTCTTCCCGGACCGGGGCACGAACCTGTGTCCCCTGCATCGGCAGGCGGACTCTCAACCACTGCGCCACCAGGGAAGCCCTTCAGTGTACTTTTTATGCCTACTATATGTTAATCTCAAATCTCTCTAATTGAGGTGAACCATTTTTCGTGGTGATCTTTTTGTTTGTTTCTATCATTATTATAAAAACAATATTTAAGATTCAATATGTTCAGTCATCTCTCTTTTTACATGTTTTTCTCAGTTTGTATATTAGAAATCTAAGTCTACACAGTCATCCCTCAGTATTGTACCCAGGGAAGTTTGGTTCCAGGATGCAGCAGATACCAAAATCCAAGGATGCTCAAGTCACTTACATAAAGTAGCATAGTACAGTCAGCCCGCCATATCCGCAGGTTGGGAGGGCTGACTGTAGTCGGCAAAATAATAGTGTCACCTATTCTGTTTAATGGTTATGAATGGTAAAGACAGGGTTTGTGTAAAACACTTTTTTATTGGCCATGCTGCGTGGCTTGCGGGATTTTAGTTCCCCACCAGGGATTGAACCCTGCCCCTTGCAGTGAGAGGGGAGATTCCTAACCGCTGGCCTGCCGGGGAATTCCCTAAAACACTTTTTAACTGAGGCTGCCCCACCAAATCTCCACTCAGATCGTGCATCTTACAAGCCCCTTAGATTTCATCTTATGTTTAGCAACTAGTATGTGGAGAAGCAAATGTACCTGATTGTTCTGTATATCCACCTCAAGATGATTTGCTCTTGCCAGTGAGTACCTTAGGAGAAGCACTGATTTAGAATGAGCAAGGTAAGGAAACTTAAGCACCCACTGCAAAGGTCTGCAGCCCAGAATATTTTCAGGGAAGCACTTCTTGAGGTTCTGCTGTAGGAAAGAACTGGGCTAGTAGGCCTGTTCCAACAAATGTGCTCAGCATTTGTCTTCTCTTCCAGCTGAGTCAGCTCTTGACGTTAGAAGCATCTTTGATGATTCCTCGTCAAAGATGAGATATCGAATGCTTGGTGAACTTGATTATTGTGGAATTAAGGACTGCCCTCAAATAATCAGTGTAAAGTTAAGGATGGTTGCTAAGCAAGGCAACCAAAATATGTATCCTATGCTATATCCAAAGCCAACAATGAAGAAGCAATGCAAAAGCAAGATCACCTAAGGGGAGTCTGACTCCAGACTTTATTTTAGAGGGATGAAGAGTTAGCTCCAGGATAAACCTCTAGGAAGAAGTAAACCTTTAGGAAACTGACAGGAGGGAGTCTAGGTTTGCCTGGGGGAAGCAGGAAGCATACCTATTTCCAAGAAATAAGTATGTTCAGCTTCAGTTTAGGCTACAAATGTCAAGAGGTAAATTGTTCAACATGCAATCGAGAAATGCACTGAAGACATTTACTCATTGAAATGCAAGAATTTTTGGAAAAATCTTGGGAAGCCAGCCACCTCTGGACTCTTATTTCCTGGCTATTCTTAATAAAAAATCTCCAAGAAATATCACTTCGTTACAAAAATCCAAATCCAAATTCCTTCCTTGGGAAGAATCTTGGATTAGGTGACCTCTAAGCCCTTATCTAACTTAAAGATTATGATTCTAAGATGTTAATATTGACAGACAAATAATGTAGACTTAATAAATATTTGCTGAAATGAACTGAGTTGAATTCAGGAAGTAAAAGGGTCTATATTTTATGACCACAGTTTATTTAATTCTCACAAACAGCTGTATGAACTTCCTTTTCTTTGAAAGTCTTACATTTGCTCACCACATTTCCCTGCTAAAATCTGTGAGGTAGAGCTCATCTTACTAACCCTATTTTAGAGGTCAAGTTGCCTTCGGTGGTTCATTTTTGTATCTTTTCCTCAGTATTATGTCCCAACGTAGAGTTTTCATATCTCTTATCTGAAAATAAATTACCTGAATTTGATTCCATATGGGATCATAGACTAATGGGCATGGACTTTTTGCTTAATGGATACTCGATTTTTTTCTAGCAAAGATTCTTTATGATTTATGATCCTTAATGACCTAGTTATTTGAAAAAAAACATGGATGGTATCAAGGAGTTTTCTTCAATTGGTTAAAATATCATACATTTCTTTCACCAGTTCAGACATCTTTGTCTTTGATCCTGATTCACAGAATTTAGTGAAGAGGTGGAAAAGAGAATTGTTATAGAAGATGAATCAACAACATGATGGACAAAGGATCATAGAAGTAATGAAAAGATTTTTTAACTTCAAAAAATAAGTCAGAAAATATGAGAATCTTTGGATAAGGAAATGAAATCTTGCTTTAGCAGAAAATTATCTGTCTAATACTTATGATATATTCTTATGGGAGGAACTATATGTATTTATGATCATGAACACAATGATAATATTCTGTATAATAGTTTCCTGAAGTAAACTCAACTATGTACTTGATGTTCATAGCTATTATCAACATAACTAAATAACATACCCACACTGCATATTCCAGTGTTATGAACATTATTTAATATACCTATTTTATCAACATTTAAATCCATAAGACAATCTAGATATAATCAAAAATTGATTATATAAAAATATTATAAAAATCCAAAAATGACTTTTATGGTTTTTAATGACTTAAACTTTTTGAGAAATCAACTGAGCATAAAATTGTTATTTGAGGTTTTTATAATATGTAGAGAAAAGGGCATAATTATTAACAGATTAGGCAATCCATTTGTTTTAGCATGTTTATTGTAATTTGAAAAAACATGCTTATTGACTTGCTAATTTTTGCTAAACTAATTTAAAGCTTGCATTGACCTTCTCTACTCAACTGCTGTAACTGTGCTATAACCTAATTAGGAAAACCTCAAGAGACAATCATTGTTTCTTATGATTAAATATGAAGTGAGAATCTAGTCTTTATCAGTTCACAGTTTGTTTTTATTCATTTACCTGGAATAAGACTGAAAGTACTTTAACATTTATGTTGTTCACTAATAATCAAAGCTTAAAAGGTCTTTTACCTGTGTGATTTTTTGATTGGCATATACAGATGTCCCTCAGTCCCTGAGGGGAATTGATTTCAGGACCGCTTGCACATACCAAGATCCAAGGGTGCTCAAGTTCATTATATAAAATGGTGTAATATTAGCATATAACCTACGCAATTCTCTAGTATACTTTAAATCATCTCTGTATTACTTAATACAATGTAAATGCTATGTAAATAGTTGTAAATACAGTGTAAATGCTATGTAAATAGCTGAGAGGCAAGTTCAAGTTTTGCTTTTTGAAACTTTCTGGAATTTTTTTTCAAATATTTTCAATCCACGGTTGGTTGAAGCTGAGGATGTAGAACCCAAGGTTACTTATGAAGAACCAACTGTATAGGAAGATAGTTAAAATAGATTACGTTGTAAGTGAGTTGTATAAAACTTGGAATGCATTTTCTCAGAAACAGTGTTGTGAATGGTGTTCAGATACCCTGCTGATTCATGAAAGATACTTATATGTGGATATGCTGTTTATTTGTATTAACAAAATGTAAAATACTACTCTGTATCTCGCTTCAGTAAATAAAGTACAAAGGAAAATTGAAATGCAATTTTATATTTATGTCCTGTGTTTGAGATAAATCCAGCTTTCTTAGAGAATGTTGATTGGGGGAACTAAATTTGTAGCAATTCTAAAAAGTACTTTAGGGCACTGTCTTTTCAAACATAATTTTTAAAACAGTTATTTAATAAAGTATTTTTCCCAATTATAAAGTAATAAATCTTCATTGCAGAGGATTTGAAAATATGAAAAATAGAAAGGAAAAAAAATCACCTGAAATTCTATTATTTAAATATAACCTTTCTTATCTTGTTTATATTAGCCATCTATTACTGTGTAACAAATCCCCCCCACCAAAAAAAAAAAACTTAACAGTTTTATGTCAACAAACATTTTTTTAGCTCATAGATTTTGAAGGTCAGGAATCCAGGAGTGGTTTAACTGAGTGGTTCTTGTTCAGTTTCACTCATGAGGTTGTAATCAAGTTGTTGGCCAGGGTTGCAGTCATTTCAAGAAGTCCTAATTGGGAAAGAAGAATCTGCTTCCAAGTTCACTCTCATGGTTCTTGGCAGGCTCACTTCATCCCTGGCTGTTGGCCGAAGACAGCACTTGCTCACCATATAGGCCTCTCTACAGAGCTGCTGGCAGCATGGCAGCTTGCCTGAGCAAGTGACCTAAGGGACAGATCCAGAGCCCTAGACAGAAGTCACATAGTCTTTTATAACCCAAGCTCAACTGTGACATACCATCATTTATACCAAATAGATGGAGCCTGAAGCAATGTGGGAGGGGACTACACAGAGTGTGACCCTCAGGATGGTAGGGGTCATTGTGGGCCGGCTTAGCAGTATCAAAATGGTATGTTTCTTTCTGGCCTTTTTTTGTATTTTTATATACTATTGTTCCACCAAATGATATAACTAAAACATTTTATGTGTTGTTAAAACATCTCATAATATTGTTTTAGTGGTTAGACTACATTATATATTGTTGACTTTTTGTATTGTTTCCAAATATGCACTATTGTAAATAATTCTGTGATAAACAGCTTTTGCATGAAGCTTTTCCATCTGTATTTCAGATCATTTCTTTTGGATTGCTGTCTAGCTATGAGACTTGTTTAAAAAGCCTCAACACAAGTTGCCAAATTGCTTTCCAATTGGATTGTATTGATTTAACTCACAGAGGGGTATAACAGTGTCTGTTTCACTGCTCCTTTATATGGGGACTTTCAAGGTTTTAGAAGCTAATAGTACTAGTTTTTAGGTTTTTTTCTATTTTCATGTTAATTTCCCTGTTCTTTGATTTCTTGTATCACTAGTTCTGCTTTTAAGCATGTTACCATGATTGTGTGTGTGTGTGTGTGTGTGTGTATGTATGTGCACTTGTGTGTTTTCCTGGAAGAGAGGGAGAAAAAAAAAAGATAGAGACAGAATTAGTGAGAAATGTTTTCCTGAGTTAAAATGAAAAAGAATCAGAAATGTGTAGTTGGAGGGAAGAACTTAGAGAGGAGGTAGTATATAACTGGGAAAGTATTGCCTAATACTATATTTAATGAGGTGAGAGTGGGGTTAAAAAAAGAGGGACATAAGGAAACCAGCATGCACCTTGATGAAACAGAAAAAGGTGATTGGTGGGGGAAACAGATTTCCCCCACCAATCAGCAATTTCCTATAACTGTCCCCAGGGAACCATATTGGCCCAGGATCAGGTGCTTTCCTCACCTCAGAGTTAGAGGCTGATAAGAAAGGTAAACACGTGAATCCCTTCTAAACTCCAAATATTTATGTTCTCTTACTTTTTTTTCAGTTCTTTTTACTTTCTTTTGCTTTTTCTTTCTTTTCTATCTATTACAAAACTCTTTTCCTGGAGTGAAATCATGACAAATTAGAAGTAGTCTTTCCATAAAAGTGCATTCTGTATTTAAGAGTACTATGAGATAATTCAAGGGATTGCCTGATACCTCTTCACAATTGTTAAACCCTCCATTGTCTTTGATATAACCATGTTTTTACCACAGCTTTGCAATTTTATCCAAAAGTTATGTTTTCTGAAGCTGCTATTTGATTATAAATTTTTGATTAAAAGATATATTTATTTCTTAAGTTTTCATCACAAACAAAAAAATAGCCTTAAGAAGTATTTTCCCTGGTTTCATTGTATCCTGTATATACCTCTGTCTTATGTTGTATTGAAATTTATGTTTTATTGAAATAAACTTTTATATATCTTATATCTCTTACTAGAATATAAGCTCTGGGCAGAGACCTAATCTCATATATCTTTAGATCTCAGAACACCTACCCCAGTGCTTAGTATGTAAATATTTGTTGAGCCATTAAACAGTACAGTTGGGAATTTGAATACAAGGTTGAATATACTTTTATATCTGTCTGGTAAGTTCTTTCATATAAAAATAATGAAAATCTTTTGTTATTACTTTACTATTTTAGCCAAATGATTGGGTAGCAAAGTAGACTTAAAATTTGCTGAAAATAATACACAGCTAAAAATATATCTGACAACGTCTGACAGAATATACTTAACATCTAAAATATATTTGTCTGGGGCATTCATTCATTCATCCATTCCAAAAAAGATTATTGGCTATCTCATACTTGCCAGACATATTTGCTCTGTCAGACTATAGAATTTAAGATTAAATTCCATTAGCTATAGAGAAGCTTGGCATAATTCTAAGTGACATGTGTTTTAGGTATGTTTTTTTGTTTTGTTTTTCTTATAGTTTTTTTTTTAACATCTTAATTGGAGTATAATTGCTTTACAATGATGCGTTAGTTTCTGCTGTATAACAAAGTGAATCAGCTATACATATACATATTAGGTATGTTTTAGAAAGAAGTGAGGAGGATGAACTGAAAGAGCAACTGAAAGCAGGAAGGTGATGAGAAAGTTATAAAGAATGACCAGGTAAGAAATGGGAATCGATGGAAGAGGACAATGGAAGATTAAATAGGTAACAGTGAACAAAACCTAACACTGCTTGGATATAAGAAGATGGAGGAGGTGGCATTTTCTGGCTTTGGGAACTGGGTGGATTAAGGTGTCATTAACCATTAATCAAACAGCATAAGGAGTAGCTGGGCAAGGAATGAAGAGGGCAAGTTGGTAGCTTTTCACAATTCAAATGGTGCTATCATTAAGCAATTGAATAAACCTAGAGCTTAGAAGAGAAACATCTATGGGGAATTTTGGAAGTTGTTATTGTGAAGGTGGTAACAAAGATCACAGCAGAGGGAAGAAAATGAAAAGGAAAAGGAAAAGGAGGGGGATATACAAAAGGAGAACCCAAAGGAGGAGCAGAAGGGGAAGGAGGAGAGAACAAATGGCTGAACTTTTATATGATTTGTGACAATTAACCACTTCAGTACATTGTTTGGGTAAGCTATGATGGTTATTGGAGCCATGTAGTTGTTAAACTAAATAAAAATCTACAGTGACACAGGATCTTGATATAGTGATTTTTGCTCATAACTTAAAAAAAATCAAGGTTATATTTTGTCTCATAGCATTATTTCTTAAGAATGTAGTGAAGGCCCCCTAGGAGTGGTTTTTGCTCCCCTAGGAGTTCCTGAAGATTATTAACCCTGAAAAACATCATAAACTGTGGTTTGTGTTAGCACCTCCTGCCATCATTTTTTCTATGATGAACACTTGCAATCAACAGTGATGAACCTCTTTGCATTATTGAAGAAATCTTATAGACTCTTTCAAGAGAAACAAGTCATCAGACTTTTTTTCTCCTGTGTATTACAGTGGACATGACATGACAGCTAACCATCTGTAATACTGTACTGATATCCAAATAAAGGTACCACTGAGCCATGTCAGTTTTGATGGATATGAAGGAAACATAAAAAGCTGGGGGTGTGCGTCAAAAATGTCTTTTGTGGAGTAAGGAAGGAGGGTCATTGAATGTTTAGAAACATGAAATAGTTAAATAATAGTAATCAGAGTTTTATTAACTAGCTGTTTGATCCTGCTTTCACCTCTGGACTTTTGCTTTATGATTTTTAAAATGAAGAGAGTATACTAGAATATCTTGAAGTTTTCTTCAGCTCTAAAATTTCACAGTAACTCAGAGACATACAAACTCTAAGGCTAATTTAATTGTAGAAACATCAACAAGCAAAGGGCCCCTGCACCAGGCAATTCAACATATTTGAATCAATGTGGCAGGAAGTAAATATTGGGGATTGGGCAATTTAACTAATGCTTACTCTTACAGAGACAGAATATGTCGCAGAAAAAATCTGGGTTCTATTAATTTAAGCATATGAAATTTTCATTTGTGTGGGTCAAATTTGGTCAAATATAGACAATATAGTATGATTCAGCTTCATACTATTATTTCTAGTGAAGTACATTTACATTTTATTTTAAATTCTTTTCTGGAAAATAGAAATTTGATAATCAAATCCCTAACATGGAAAGGGGTGCAATATTATAGATACTGAGATATTTGAAGAGCCTTAAAAAAATAGATGTAATATATAAATACGTGCTATTGAAGTGTTGTGGGAAAAAGTTTTCATTGCTTAATGGAGGCTTTTGAGTCAGCGATGGAATTCTTTATCCAGGAATTTTCCCCTTTCTGTGTTCATTTGGATAAAGGCTTCCTTGGTAAGATTCTAGCCCAGAGCAATTGATCTTTGTCTCCACAGCAAGGTCAACCAGAACTGGAACCTGATATTAACTGCCTTTCAATCAGTTTTTAAAGACACTCACAGTCAGCCTCTTAGCAGAGATATGCTGTGTTTACACGTTTCAAGATTAGATATACTACCAGAGAACTAGGCTACATTCAAGAGAGAATTAAGAGCCTATTATTCACTCCAGGACAAGGGTGGACCCTGCAGTTTAGGCTCCATTTTTCCTATCAACAGCCTATTAGAAGCAAGGAAGGCGGGAGGGGTGAAAATGTGCAGTCCCACAGCTGATTTGAAAAATCTGTGTCTGGAGTTTGGCAGATGAAGGTTTTTTGGTTTTGTTATTTTAATTTTTGTTTTGTTTTTTGTTTCTTTTTCTGAAGACGAGATGACTAGAGAACCCAGGTAGAAGCATTGGGCTTATGAAGACATATTCGTTCATTCAGGATCCAGGTAATTTTAGGGCATGTGTTATAAAAACACAAACGGAAAGAGTAGTCTGCGATTGAAAAAAAAAAAAAAAGTTGGGAAAGCTCATTAAGATTTTATTATAGGTCCCAAATTTTGTAGTCCCGAAGCTTAACGACAGATGGTGGTGTAACTCCACCAATTTTGCAACCTCTACATTCAATTTAACGTCGTAACATAGATTATCCTTGATTTGACTTCGGTGAAACTGGAATGTTCTCTTTTTTCCTAAAAATGTGTCTGGGAGGAGAGTAAGGATAGGAGAATGTCTAAAAGGAGTCTGTTTAGTTGCTTCTCTTCAGAAAACTGTAGTGGATGTGAAAAATAGGAACCTGATATGTGCCCGTTCTTATACGTGAAAAAAAAAATGTTTTACCTTGCATTTAAAGAAGACTTTTGTTAGTCTATTTGATGTGAGTAATACAACTTTGAAGATGATATCTCTAATAGAAAAAATAATGATTTAAAAAATCATTCCCCTTTCCCTCTCTGCTAGCAATCTCTCTGCAGTTACATTTTTAAGTATTAGTCACAATTACACCAATAAACCAACTCCGAAGAAGAAAAATGTAATTGTTGTTTAACTGAAAGTTCTGGAGAAAACAGACCTAAATGTGTGAATAATTATATTCTTATAGCAAATAACTAAAAATCCAAGCGGTTCACTCGGAGAAGCATTAACCAACGTTTCTAATACATGTCATTCGCGTCAGTTGCTTCCCTTCATCCTGGCTTTAGTCTCGTTTGGGGTGGTTTAGTTCGCTGAAGATGCGCTGGCTGGGACCATTTCAAACGAATTTATCTTTTGCTTGGACCGTAATAGAGCAATGGCTCGGAATTTGTTGATTTGCGGTTCCATCATAAAATAAACTTGAAATCAAATAAATTTTAGTGAGAGAACTTCGAGGGCCACTTGGTGAAACTCCTCAATTACCCAGTAGCCCTGTCTAACTTTCCCCTGGAACCTCTTGAAATGACTTCTGCAGACCCACGTGCTGCAAAGGAGACTTGAACTGTGGCTACGACCCTGCGCAGCGACTACAGGGACAGAATTTGGCTTCCCTCCTCTCTCTGATATGCAGTGTTTCGTTTCAAGGCTGCCTTGATCCAGTGGGCTGACCAGTGACTTGTGCAAAAGAAAACTATTCGTTCGCTGTTTGCCCTTTCAGCATTTCCCTAGGCTGGGGAAACCCGGTTTTCCTATTATTATACTTCAACTTTTTTTGGAGTCTCTTAGCATAGAGCGCTAAACCCCGGCCGGCTCCAGCAGCAGCGAGGCGAACAAAGCCTGCAGTGTTCGGGGCCATGTCGGGGCGGGGGTGGTGGGCGAGGGAAAGGAATTGCAAATAAATATATTTTATGACCACCCATCAACAAACTACATGCCACCATGGCAGCCCCTGGTAGCAGGGCTGGGTCTGCAGTGTGGCCCGGGGCGCTGGCTGGGAGGGAGGCGACGGCAGAGGGGGAGCGAGCCGCAAGCCCCGGGCCTGAACTTTCACCTCTCGAACCCGGGCCCAGCCCATTGGCGGCGGGCGAGGGGTCCGCCGAGGGCAGCCGCTCCTGGCAGGATCTGCTTTCTCAACTCCCGGGGCGTTTTCCCTGGGGGAAGAGTGGGTGGCCCGGGAATGGCAGCAGGCGAAGAGGAGATAGATAACAGGGGCGAAGCTAGGCAGGGCGCCCAAGGGGGCTGCGAGCTCAGCCCTGCTTAGAAAGATCCCTGCCAGGGTACGCGGCCGGTAGAGAAAGATATGCTCCTCCAACTGAGATATCCGTTTGCACCTCTTGGCGCCTGGCTATTTGTACTCACAGGAAGGAAACGTCAGTGGCTGTGAATTTCACCAAAACGTGTCTTTGTGTACAGAAAAGTGAAAGGCTAACTAAATCCGCTTCTCTCCAAGTCTCGAGAGCATAACCCTCTTTCTTTTCTCCTCGTTGGGAACTTGAACTTCTCTTCCAAGTTGCCCAGACTCATTTATAATAAACCTTTCCCGCTCACTTCCTCCGTCGGACCCCTAGAGAGAAAGGGAAGTAAGTGGGGTCGGTGTATGTGGGGGAGGAAGAAGAAGGAAAAAAAGTGAGGAGCTGTAGACCTTTAGACTGTTCTGTTGCCTTTATTCACAAACCCAGTGGAAAGATACATCCTCGGATCTCCAAGGATTTCGACGCCGTTTGTTCTTCTCTTTTCCAAAATGGTTTCAGGTTGATTCAGAAAATCCGCTTTTTATTTAGGGTTGCTTGTGAAGTATAAACGCAAATTACTTATCATAAAATGATCTCCACCTTTCAGAAGGGCGAGGTGTGGTCATTTACATCTGGCGTTTTGTATTATAATTTAAATGACTGCTCCCTCCTTCTCTCCTCGCTCCCATCTTTAAAAAATTTAGGTTTATTTGTCCACTATTCAGCCAGCATTTCGAAAAAAGACAGTTTAGAAAAGAGCGAGGACACAATCCACTGGCAGAGCACTTACGGACTGCCTGGAGTTTTGAAAGCTCACAGAAAGCACCGCAATTCAAAGCCCAACTCTACCTCTCTTCCCTTGTCCTCCTGGCAGGGGCCGTCTTCCCACGACCAGCCCCGTGGCTTATTGACTTAATTGGTTTCACTAGAAAACCCGACGGTGTGTTTATAGATGGGGGTGCCAGGGCTGCTTCCTCCGCGGGAGAACTGCGGGTTCTGGAGGGAAGAGTTGGTGCCAAGTGTGTGTGTGTGAGTTCGCTTCTGCCCTTTAGAGAAAGGGCGCGCTGCTCTTTGAGGAAAAGAAAGACTCAAAGGCGTAAGTTGGTCCTGCTCGCCCGTCTCCCCAGTCACCCCCTCCCCTCTTCTGCCACTGGAGATGTTAAAGTTGGCCGGGAAGAAGCCGGGGGTCTGTTCGCCACGGCCTCTCGTCTGCAGCTATTTGGAGGAAAGTTTCAGCACCTTTCGGAACACCACGCTTCGCGACGGATTTGCTGGCAGAGCGGCCGGCTCCGCCGCGGCGCGAGGGGGACGCGGCCAGTGGAGGGTCGCGCGGCCCGCGGGCAAGGGAGGGGCTGGTGGGGGCCTGCGGGGAGGAACGGCCTGCCAGGAGCGGCGGTGGAATAGGGGCTACGGTACACCCTACCCTCGGGTCACATGTCCCACCCGGGCCCGTCCTCGTCCTCCCTCGGCCTTTCCCTTGTCATCCCCTCGGTCCCGCGTGGGACCTGGCCGAGTCACACCCCACGGACAGGAGCGGAGACCCGGGCTCTGGAATCTAGGCCTGCGCACTCCCCACGCCGGCGCCTCGGCTTTGAAGTGCGCACGGCAGTTCCGGCAGTTTCTTCCTTCCTTTCATTCCGGTTACTTTGCTCCCCTCAGCCACTGATAGGGCCCGTCTCGAAAGCCGCAGACCCTAAGAGTCCTAGCTCGGCGGCCCCTTCCTTCCAAGCTCCGCCCCGGCCGGCCCGCAGCCCGGCCCCAAGCCCGTGACCAGGGCTGTGCGACCACGAGGAAGCCCGAGAACTCCCGGGCCCAAGTGAGACAGGAGCCACGACAACAATGAAGAGTGAGAAAGACACTCGGCCTCTCTCCACCCCAGGCCGCGGAGGCACACACCGTGAAAAGAAAGGCCAATCAGCGTTTTAACGCACGCTTGGGTCTCCCTTTCTGACTATCGAGTACTTTCACTCCTTGCCACCGAGGGCTTCGGATCCCTTCGAGGCTTCCTGCACTTCGCTTGGAATCCCCTGTTTCATTTGCCAGCAGCTCCGTCTGCTGAGAGGACGTACTTTGGGGACTGCCAAGGAGCAGCAGACACAACTCGGCTTTGCCAATACAGCATACGGTTTTGTTCTCTCCTCCCTCCCCCAACCCCCTTCCTCGACTCGCTGTCTGGGCCGAGCGGGAGGAGGCGGAGCAGGAGGTGGGGAGAAGGGTGGGGGTGGGGGAGGAACCGGTGCAGAACAAACAAGTTCTCCGGCGAGTTGTTTACAGGGCAGGTGGACCTGACGTCAGCCAGGAGGCTCCCCTGCAAATCGGAACAACGGTCTACTCCGCGCTTCCCCCTCCCTTAAAGAAGTTGGGGGAGCCGGGGGAGGAGATAGGTGGATGGGGGTGACAGGCATTCTAACCAGCTGGTTCCAAACCACTTTGGGGATCAACAACAACAGTCAACGATAACAACGCAAAGTAAAACAAAAACAAGTGGCCCAACAGTACTTCAGAATCCTCGGAGGCGTCCCTTCCCTCCGCCCGCCCCTCCGAGAAGAGGCGGCTCGGCGCGCAGCGTGTGTACAGTTTGCATTGCCAACAACACGCGCGCGCGGCCGGGTGCGCGCGCCCGCCAGAGCACACTCACACACATACACACATACACACATACACACGCACACACACACACAGATCCGGGTGGGGGGAGCGGCAGCGCGAGACAGCGCGAGCCTCCGAGAAAGCGCGAGACACGCCGGCGCGTGCAGCTCTGCGGCGGCCGCAGCGCCCCGGCTTGAGCCCAGCGCAGCCCGCCCTTGAGCGCCGGTCCGGGTTATTTATGCGGCGGCCGCGTCCGCCAGCTGCGGCTTCCTCCAGCCCCCACCCCGGGCGCGCCCCCACTCGCGGCAGCAGCTGCCAGGAATCGCGCGTGGGTGTGTTGTTTGGGAGCTTCTGCCTCGGCGCCGCGGGTGCCACCTCCCGGGACGCTGCCCAGGCGTCTTCGGTCGCGGTAAGTTTCTTTGCCCTCACTGTGGCGCGCTTCACCTCCGCCCCCCAGACCGTCCCAGCCACCGCCACCCAGGGCCGGGCTGCGTGCGCCTTTACTCTGCTCCGCGCTCCTCCCAGGGCGGCGGCGGCGGCGGCGGCGGCAAAGTTTCGCCCCAGTCGCTGCGCTCGGTGCGGTGCGGCGCGGCGGGGCGGGTGTGACATGTGTCAAATTTCGGCTCGGCATCCGGGTCGCGTTCCGGACCCAACATCACCGCTTGTGCTTTTTCATTTTGCTTTGTGATGTGGGGAAGGGGGAGTCGAGAGTGGGGAGGTTGCTGTTGCCTCACGGACGATTTTTAGTTTTGTATGTGCCAAGTGTTGCCTTGTCTGGCGAGACCGCGGCTGGAGGAATATGTGTGTTGAGACGCCAGTTGTGTTCGTTTACTCTTTTATTTCTCTTGTTTGTTGTCTCTTCCTCTTCCTTCCTACCCCTCCTCCCGCCCCCCCCCTCCCCGAGAGGAGAAACGAGAGTAAGAACATCTGGCGGTTGGACCAACTTTACTGATACAACTGCTGACCTTTATTTACTCAATGGGGCAAGTGCACGCTTCTGGTCTCAAAGTTAGACACTTCAGCGTACAATTCACAAGTACTTCTCTGGAATGGGAGGCGGAGAGGGGACAGTCCTGCTTCTCCAGCGAAGAAACTCCTGGCCCCTAGTGACGCTTCAGGATGATCGTGCATCTCTACTGCTGCCCCCGATCGCGCTCTTTCCCCTGTCCACGGTTAGCAGGAGCCGCTTCACCCAGGGTCTGTCCTGCTCTTATTTTTATTCAGCTTTGGAAAGGTCTCCCCACTCTGAGGGTGGGTTTGGGGGTGAAATCGCTCTTCCCGGTTCTTCAGGGAGGGCACGAGGGAGGGGCGCAGACACCTTTCGGAGAAAGGGAGTGTTCTCGGTTGGCTTTTACCTGTAAATCCGCGGAGGCCCCGGGCGAGCGGAGGGCGGGCGCGCAGGGTTGACTTTGACCCCGGGGGAGCGCGGGGCCCGACGTCCCTTAGCGCTCGCGGCGGCGCACGTGCGGCGGCGGCGCGGGCTGGACCCGCTAGGTGGCCGCGCCCGCCGTCCGCACATCTCCCGCTCGCCTCTCCCCGCCCCTCGGGCCGCAAAGCGCCCGGACGCCCGGGCACCCGGACCTAGGGACTAGCGTCTGCGTGGACCCTCGCTTGTCCCGGGCGTTCGGGTCGGCCTAGAGCAGGGAGGGAAAGTTGCCCTCCTATCCTCAGACCCTGAGATCCCTTAGGTAAGTCTCTCAGGGCACCTGGCGCGCGGGTGAAGCTCATTAGGAGTAACGGGAGGGAAAGGCACGTGCGAGTCTGGGGCATTTGAGAGCGGAACCAGTGCGCGCTTTGCACGCGGACTAGGCAAGAGAGGCCCAACTGGACACCGCTCGGGCGGGGGGGGGGCGGCTCCTCAGACTCCGGAGTCCCCAAGGAACTAGACCCATCTGTGTATTTGTTTATTCAGCTTTGTAACCAACAGTTTTAAACCAGTTAATGGACAGCTGCTGTCTGTAGTGCTCCTATCTCCCCCTCCCCGCCCATTTTCTCTCACCACATGTTGAAATCCAGTCAGTTTCTTGATCTTGAGGATTGTTCCTCGAGTCCTGTCTGCTCCCAGGTGGTCAGGCTTTCGCGACGTGTGAAAGACCTGTGGGAGTGTGTTAGGTGTGTACATTTGTAGTCGTCATAGACTCAGAAGTGCTGAAAGAGCTACCTCCCCAACTTGTCCAGAGCCTGCTTAGAAGAATAATTAAGTAGTAGCAGGTAAGCCAAGGGGAGAAAGTGACGCCCTGGTGTCAAGTAGCTCAAGTGGACGATTTCCAACTGGAAGTATTTCGGGAGATTAACTTTTAGAAAACAAAAGTTTGCCTGGAAGGCACATCTTTGCACACTCTCCTAACTCAAATAGTTTGGTTAGGCTTCAGTGGAGACAGGAGGGGTGTGTTTAATAAGCACGTCTATGCTAGAGGTCAAAACTCAAAGATGAGCTTTCAGATATTTTCGTCTTCAATTTTGCATTGTGGTGTACCTCAGGAAATGTTTTATGTTGTCAAAAGGCCTGTTTATCTTTTCTGTCATTGTGAGTTATGGATAAGTATATTCTCAGTGTCCTGGAATTTTAAAATGTAGTGTTTGTTTAATACTGCTAACCAATAACTTACAATTTCGATTTAGTTGTATATGTATTAATAAAGTGGGTATAAAGTTATATACACTATGGTCATTAGGGTCATAAAACCATTTCAGCTTTAGAGCTTTTAAAAGTTGTTTCTTTCCTTCCGTCCATCCTTCCATTTTTATTACTAAACTACACCCACGTTCAGTAGTTGTTCAGTTCAGTTCTTCTCTAGGAAACCCACTATTTCATTGTTATCTAAAACTTAAGTGAAAGAAAGGTTTAACTGTGATAAAGTTACTGACTTTTAAAGAGGAGACTAGAAACCTGATGATACATCCCTGTTGGTAAGTGACAGAAGACACTCAATTTTAAAAGATCATCTTAAATTTCACTTTTAAGTACAAGAATACAAAAAAAAATTAAGGAAATAATTTTTAACATTCAATTTAAATGTGAGTACAAGTTTTTTTATACATAGTTTATTAAATGTTACTATTACACTATGATGAATATTAAAATAGAGCAATCAAAGGGAAATGTATACAAATAACAGTTATGAGCTATTTTAAACTATCTTTCAAAATTCCTCAACTTATACATTAGGATTCAGATGATGGAAATTCTAGAACTGAATATTGTTTTCAAGTGAAAAGAGACCTATAATTACATTATGATAGGAATAGATTTATGAATAGTTATATCTGAGTAAACTGTCATTAGAGTTTTATTTCTTTGCATTGATGGTAGTGCAGTGGCTTTGCTTTAAAAATAAAATAAAATAAATCTTAGTGATATTCTAGAATCCTAAAATAGGGGAAATTGTTGTATGTGACACACCAAAAAATAGGAAAAAAGGTGAACATTAAAATTACAGAAAACCTGTAATGAGAAATCATATTCCTTTTGTACAAGCAAAAACTCAGAAACACAAAACAACTCTCTTTGCGTAACTATTAAAAATGTACTTTATGAAAAGTATATTTAAATATGTGAAAATACCTTCATGGCTTGATTGAGACTTTTAGAGCATATAATAATATATTGAACATAGCTAAATTTACCAGACATTTTTATTTGAAGAGAAAATGTGAGGGTTACGGTACTTCATTACATAAAAGAGATATTGTTTGTGTTATATTTAAAGATTTATAGCTGCTCTGCCTCATCACCCTTGTCTGTTTCTGTGTGGACAGTCTCATGTTGTGTCAACTATTAGTTATAATACTGATAGAAAACTGAATGTTGGAAGTGGTTATGTATTTTCTGTCTCTCTCAATTAAAATAAAAAGAAACCAAGGGGGAAATGGCAGGGTGGGATGAATTGGGAGATTGGGATTGACATATATAAACTGTTGATACTATGTATAAAATAGATAACTAATGAGAACCTACTGTATAGCACAGGAAACTCTACTCATCACTCTGGTGACCTAAATGGGAAGGAAATCCAAAAAAGAGGGGGTATATGTATACGTATAGCTGATTCACTTTGCTGTACAGCAGAAACTAACAGAATATTGTAAAGCAACTATACTCCAATAAAAATTAAAAAAAAAAAAAGAGACCATTGACTTGTAAGAGAATATCACTAAGAAGTTCTCTTGGCATGAGTGTTGCTAAATAAAATTGCAAATCACAGTTGAATTCCAAAATAATATCAGTTGCATTACAGTCACTGAATACTAATTCATGGCACAGTTTTTTTTTTGTTTGTTTTTTTCTTTAACTTTGTGACAGATGGTAGTGATCTTAGTGATAAATGAATTGATCTAAAATGTTCTAACCAGTGCCCAGATTCATACTGCCCTTTGATAAAAGAACGTTTATTTCTTAAATTAGGCCCCCTAATTAGTGTATTTTAAGATTTGCATAGATTTTGAAAGCTACCTTGTTTATGTAATGCTTAATTCATAGCGTTCTAACAAACTTGGTCAAATCCAACCCAGAAAGATTGTTGTTTATCTTCTTAAGCCTTCTGAAAGGTGTTTGAAACTTCCCTTAAACATATTCCAGTGCTTATGATCCACAAATAACCTAATGCCTAATTTGAGTTTTATATGCCATAGTTTACGTCTCTTCTTTTTTTTAGATGACATGAATATTTGCTTAGGTCCAACTACTTATCTCTTAATATACTTGGACTCCAGTCATATCACTTACAGAGTGTTATCTGTAAAGGTAACACTTTACCTTTACAGGTAAAGGTAAAAATAATTTAAAGGTAAAAATAATTTAAGTTCTCTAGGTTTGTTTGTTTTTTTCATGAGGCTTAGGTCATTTTCAGTGCTTTCTTATGGAGTTGTTCCAAACTTTAGCTTCTTCATTTGTCCCATAACTATTTTGTTTTTTAACACCTTAACTAAGAATAGTTAGGAAGGTTGATTAAAAATAACATTACTTTGTTTTTAAGTCCAGCATTGGTTATATGAAAATTCGCTACTATTGAATTTCATAAATACTAATAAGTAGAATAGCCTTTCCTTGTAGGTGTTCCTACCTACTAAAATAAATGGTACTTACTTCCACTTGCTTATTTCCTTCTGCCCTGTCATTACCTTTGATGTATTTTTGTATATACTCTTTTGCTCTGCACAGTGTTTTCATCTATCCCCTGTCTGCAATTTTCCAAACAAAATGAACAAAAAAAGAGAGTAACTTTGCTGAAATATAAAGAGATATTATAGCTAAGAGGTTAACATTAGAATATTGAGTTGCTGGAGAGAGGTCCTTAGAGAATATTTAGATTTGTTATGTTCCAACACTATTAATGTTAAAATGAGAAAGTAAACCTATGTGTATGTGGTGCCTTATTTTCAGTAATGGTATTCATTTAAACTATTTTTTCTCTAAATAGATGCTTCAGTGATTTCATGTTTTCTCAAACGTGATATTGTTAAGTATTGACCTAATTATTTTTAGGAGCATAATCTCAATTTTGTAATTGGAGTGACTAGGAATTTGTGTTTATCTATACAGAATTTTGCCCAGCAGCCAAATTAACAGAATATACCTGTGCTCTGAAGTGAGGTATACTTGTATCACCCCTATTTCATTTTAAAGCAACATTATATTTTAACAATTTATAGCTTACAGTTCACACTGAATCGTAATACTTTTTCATTTTGTGATTGTGAACTTGCTTCACTTTCTCTAAATTGACTTGTAGTCGTTCATTTGTTTAGCTTTCTTACCACGAACAATTTGAATTCTAAAATTCCCTCAATTTATATGATTTGTGTAAAATTTTATTAAAAATCCATTTTCTCCACAAATTATCTGTGGAGTGCAGGTTCAACCTTTTGAATTCCTTGATATTTGAGATATGTGTTCTTTAACTTTAATAGACTCTGTTGATTGAATTCAGCTTCCCAGTCAGTTGTACACTTCTTTCTTTCTACAATCCACCAAGGGTCTCGAGAACATACCTTACCATTATATTGATAAATATGTCATATGGAGCTGACATCTTCATTCCTTTCTGCTGTAGCAAATTATTTTCATTAGCAGGAGCCAATAAAATTTAAATGTTGAAAAAGCACATTGCTGTGAAGCAGATGAGTCCCCGAGGGTTTAAAAGCTCTCAGCATTTTTAGTTTATTAATGTTCCTCAATTTCCTTTGATTTCTATCTTGGAAACCTTAAAATATACTTCGTGGAAGATAATGTTGATTTGAAATTTATTTAAGTTTTTAGTGTTTCTTTTTAAAGCTCTTTCTAACATAAGTCTAAAAGATTTGTGCCATGAGAATATCATAAAATTAAAAAAAAAAACAGGTTAAGGAAATTAACTTTAAATTCCTCAAAGAAAGGATGCTACTACAAAGAACCTAAAGTTTTCCTGGTATTCATTTATTTCTTTTCTTCTCAACTTTTATGATGGCATTTTCCGTGAAATTTTTTTTTTTCATTATTTTTGTTTTGGTACACATACAGAACCACAACCATCATTTTGCAACTTTTTCTCCGTTTAAGAAAAAAAAAAGTTTCTTAAAGTGTATTTTAGGGGGTAAGAAAAAAATCTGTGGTAGGCGTATTTCAGAGAAAGCGCTTATAAAATGTCTTGCTGGCAGTAGTGTGGAGAAACTTATAGTACATTAATCCAAATATCTTAACATCTTAGCATATGTAGACTGTCATAAAATCATCTCATTTAAAAAAAAAAGATCCCCAACATCCTTAAAAGCTATTCCTCACCATTACTTCACCCAAATTTATGTTCCAGGATTTGGTTGAGCTATATCTGTGTGCCTGCAGCTAACTCTTCACTTCCTTTTTGTCTTCATTTTTTCCCCTTTCTCAGTCTGTCTTTAGTTGAGCTAAATGGTCCCCCCAAATCTTGTTTTATACATCTAGTTAGTACACCCCCAACCAGTCTGATCAGATAGACCATCAGCAACTCCTTGAATTGTTGCAGCAGCTGCTTATTTATCCCCTTTCTTCTCCCTCCAGGCACCACAGTTTATTCTCCATGTAGCAGAGTGATCTTTTGAAGATATATCTGTTTGATTATGTCACTCTTTTGTATAAACCTTCCAACAGCTTCTATGTCTCTCAGCATAAAAGACAAAGACCTTACATAAGTCCATATTATTTGACACCTGCTACCTGACAGTATTTTCTATCATTTTCCTCTTATTCAGTCAACTCTAGACACTGACTTCCTTGACATTCCTCAAAATGGGATCAGCTGATTCCCACCTCAGAGTTTTCCTCTCTGTTCTCTCTGTCTGGAGTGTTCTACCCTCAGGTATCTTCACTAACTTCAGGTCTCTGCTCAAACGTATCCTTACAAAGGAAGCCTTCTCTGACCGCCCTATATAAAATAACAAATCCTCATTGATCATGCACTGTCACCTTTACTATACGTTATTTTCCCCCATAGCACTATCAGCTGACTTTAAAAAGATTGTTTGTTTATCATCTGTTCCCTCAATGAGATTGTATATTCCATGGATCCAAAGATTTTCTTTTGGGCACTGTTCTAACCCAGTGCTTAGAACATGCCTTGTACTTGGTAGGAGCTCTAAAACTACTCTTGATCTGAGAAACAATATGACGTTTAACTTGAAAGTTGTGAGTGGATGTTCGTGCTTTTGTATGACAAATGCTCAATAGTTGAGTGCTTCAATATAATAATGCTTAGCACTGTTTAACTGACATTTAATCATATACCTCATCATTATATCTTAATATGACTAGCATAAGTCACGTATATAGATGTTTCTAATGGCTACACTATGAGTACAACACGGGCATTCCAAGTAATTCTGGGGCTCTTCTGTGAGGAAAGAGGGAGGAAAATGGGTTAAGTCAAGGTCTGTTGTGAAACCTTTAGATTTAGGTAGCTTTATGTTTTTTGCATCGGCACACACATCATAGTTTACAACGTGTCTTGTCTTTCATCCTTTCAGTATCTATCTTTAAACAGAGCAGGTTGTGGCTTTGTGATTTGCTGGAAAGTCCATCTTTGCAAATTTAAATTCCCACTCTTTAGTTTGCTCACGTTGCTTTGGGACATCTTCAGCTAAGGCCTGAATAAGTGATACAACTCTCCATATAACACCACCCACATACACAGATTATGTTCTCATAAACCTAATGTCCTGTAGAGCCCTCTCTCACATACTATGTCCATATTTAAAATCTGCATTAGCTTGCTCAGCAGTTTTGTTCTAAATACCTTGAGGAAGAGAAAGGAGTCTATAATCTCTTCTATTGGTAATGAAGGAGGTCTCTCTTTGCCTACTTCATCTCATTTTTCTCTTTTTCTTCCCTCCTCCTGACTGAATTATGAGATCTTTCAGAATACTTCTGATCTCTTATTATGTCACGAGTGAATGTGTGGTCCTTGGAAAGCTGAAGCAAGGCAAAGTGGGGCTTTATTACATAATTACCCCACTTTTCCCTTTTTAAAAAATTACTAACCTATGCTTTCTGCCTTTTTTATCGTGGTCCTTAGGTACCCAGTGCCCTCTATGTTGCCATCTAGCTATTCCAAGTCCCAGTGTATTCTCCTTTCCTTGTTCCAAGAAGGAAATTTTGTATTAAAGGCCTTGTCTGATAATAATAATGCATATTAGAATGTGAACGAAAATGACTCCTTCTGGAAAGCATAATTATTATCTCAGATAGTAAAACAGCCCGCTTGGTTTACTGTTCAGAGTTCCACATTAAGTGCCAGGAGACCTGCATTCTGGTCCTTGGTCTGACTTTAATTATTGTGCAATATTGGGTGAGTCATTTCCTCCAAAATTAAAAAGAGACTGGATTCGTTTTTAGGTTGCTTTCAACTGAAACCTTTTATGAAATACATGGAATCAAATTTGAAGCTGTGAACAGGTTCTCTCTTACTACCATGTAAACACACATGTAAGAGTGACTGGGAGAAAAAGATAATTCCTAAAATAAAAACAATTAAAACCAGCAAAAAATTACCGCAGATAACTTTGTTTATGAAGCTCAGGAGGCTCAGTTAAAATGTGAGTATTTTTCTTCAGTGGTCTTAGCCCGCGTGGGATTTTCACATCCCTCCCCTCCTTCTGAGTCAGGAATGGAGCCTCCCCTTATTTAACCAGGATGATGAAACAAGGAGAGGAGAAGTGAGTGCATGTGGAGTTGGTCATGTTAGGGTTGAGAAAAATAAATAACCGCCTGGCATCCTCTTCCCTGAAGCGCATACCATTAACATCCCATAAATATTAATTTCTTCACAATTTTGCCTCGGTCCTGTGCTCATTTATATATTTAGCGGTTGGTGGCACCAATCCAGAAATAAAATATGGAGTTAGATGAGCTGTTTGATAAACTTTGTCTTTCTAAAATTAGAGCTCTCCTTTTTAATGGACCTTACACACACACCTGAAACGTTGGGTCGCCTCATGGTCCAGTCTGTGCATTGTGCTACGTTAAAAGGAAACATAACTCCCAGCTGTAGGGGTGCTGCGTGTCTTGGCTGTAGTTTGGCTTAAAGGGTGTGACCCGAGGTTTTATACAGTGTACCGCATAGGAAGCTTGGTCCCACGTTTCTTGAGACATTTTTTTTTCTTCTCCTGGGAAATGCTGAAAAGTCTTTAGAGCCTCGTCTAGGTTAATTCCTTCACCGTTTTGCTATCCCGTCCCCCAATCATGCAATGCGTGCAAGTTACACCAAGTGTACATACCCCGTGAAGTGTGCCGTCCCATGCATGGTGTTGTCTCTTTTCTCATTCTGACCATCAGCCTGCTATGTAGACAAATCAGGAGTGTAGCTACAGATTACTTCTCAGAAGGCAGGGGATTATAAACTGTGGTCGTTTTTAGCAGTGATGTAAGCTTGCAGATGTTCACTTTTCAATACATTTTACCTTGTTGTATGTTACAGAGAATGTATACTCCTGTAACTAAAAATAAAATTCACTTGGCAGTCTCACTTTGTGTTGTCCCAAATATAATAATTTTAAATATGTATTTTCTTGATCTATTTATAATATTTCTTTACTTCCAGAAAAGTATGCTTTTAAGTTGCCCTCTTATCACTTCCAATTCTTTGCTCTTTTGTAATTTTCAGTAATTTCAAACTATCTCTAGTCCCACATGTCTATTGCTCAGACTATTCCACAAATAGAAGAAAGGCAATGCAGTTTGTCATTTCTAATAGGTATTTGATTTTACATATCTGTTCTCCTTGATATCTCTCTAATTGTGTCCTAGAAATATCTCGTTCCCACTTGGCTGAAACGATGCCAGATTCTAAAATATGACCAAGTACATGCTTACTCATATAACTATATTAAAGGAACATCGTTATTGTAAGTTTTTTTTTATTTTGAGAGACAACTTGTTTTTCTGACTATATAAGATCAAATTTTAAGAGCAAATGTACAGTAATAGAGAATATATGGTAACAAGATATGAATACATAATTAATAAAATATTTAATGTTTATTTTCTTATTACTAGAATTACATTTTTATGAGAGGACATTTAAAAATAGAATGTGAATGATTAATTTTATTTTTACATGTTACCTATTTATAAGACAGTGAAAATATATTTATTTTAAAAAAGCTATTTGGCTATATATTTGATGTTTCATTTTTAAATAAGATATTGGTCACTGTATTGTAGAAATGATCCTGATAAGTTTCTATCAAAATTGTTACCTTCACTGTGATTTATTAATGATATAAATGATATTTTAATTGCTCATCTTTACCAAGTTCTTTTAATACCTTTAATTTTTTTCCATTTTTCAATTGAACTGTGGTTGATGTACAATATTGTGTTTCAGGTGTATAGCAAAGTGATTCAGTTATATGTTCAGATTCTTTTCCATTATAGGTTATTACAAAATATTGAATATAGTTCCCTATGCTATACAGTAAATCCTTGTTGTTTATTTTATGTATAGTGGTATGTATCTGTTAATTCCATACTCCTAATTTATTCCTGCCTCCCCCTTTCCCCTTTGGTAACCATAGTTTGTTTTCTATGTCTGTGAGTCTGTTTCTGTTTTGTAAATAAGTTCATTTGCATTATTTTTTAGATTCCACATATAAGTGATGTCATATGATACTTGTCTTTCTCTGCCTTACTTCACTTAGTATGATAATTTCTAGGTCCATCCATGTTGCTGCAAATGGCAATATTTCATTCTTTTTATGGCTGAGTAATATTCCATTGTATGTGTGTGTGTGTTTAAAAACACCACATCTTCACTCATCTGTTGATGGACGCTTAGGTTGCTTCCATGTCTTGGCTGTTGTAAATAACACTGCTATGAACATTGGGGTGCATGTATCTTTTTGAATTAGGGTTTTTGTCTTTTCTGGATACATGTCCAGGAATGGGATTGCTGGATCATATGGTAGTTCTATTTTTAGTCTTTTAAGGAAACTCCCTGCAGTTTTCCAAAGTGACTGCACCAATTTACATTCCCACCAATAGTGAAGGAGGGTTCCCTTTTCTCCATATCTTATTTATTGTTTGTAGACTTTTATTTTTTTTAATATGGTCACCCCTTGCATGGCTTGCAGGATCTCGGTTCCCTGACCAGGGATTGAACCTGGGCCACACAGCAGTGAAAGCCTGGAATCCTAACCATTAGGCAAACAGGGAACTCCCTATTATTTGTAGACTTTTTTTTTTTTTTTTTTTTTTTTTTTTTTTGCGGTACGCGGGCCTCTCACTGCCGCGGTCTCTCCCGTTGCGGAGCACAGGCTCCGGACGCGCAGGCCCAGCAGCCATGGCCCACGGGCCCAGCCGCTCCGCGGCACGTGGGATCCCCCCGGACCGGGGCACGAACCCGTGTCCCCTGCATCGGCAGGCGGACTCCCAACCACTGCGCCACCAGAGAAGCCCTATTTGTAGACTTTTTGATGATGGCCATTCTGACCAGTGTGAGGTGATACCTCATTGTAGTTTTGACTTGCATTTCTCTAATAATTAGTGACCTTGAGCATGTTTTCATGTGCCTGTTGGCCATCTGTATGTCTTCTTTGAGAAATGTGTATTTAGGTTTTCTGCCCATTGTTTCATTGGGTTGTTTGGGGTTTTTTTGATATTGAATTGTATGAGCTGTTTGTATATTTTGGAAATTAAGCCCTTGTCGGTCACATCATTTGCAAATATTTTCTCCCAGTCCGTAGGTTGTCTTTTCATTTTGTTGATGGTTTCCTGTGCTGTGCAAAAGCTTGTAAGTTTGATTAGGTCCCATTTGTTTATTTTTGCTTTTATTTCTTTTGCCTTGGGAGACTGATCTAAGAAAATATTGCTATGATTTTATTGTGATTTATTAATAACACAAACCATGTTTTAATTGCTCATCTTTACAGAGTTGTTTTAAGCTCTTTAATTTTTTTCCATTTTTAAAGATAATTTACATACAGAAAAATTTGCTTCTTTTTAATGTACAGTTCTATATATTTTGACAAACATATATAGTTGTGTAATCACTACCACAGTTAAGATTAGGAACAGTTCCATCATGCTCCAAAATTTTTTCATATGGTGTTTAGTCAACCCCTCCTCTCATCCTGTAGTATCTAGTAACCACTGATCTATTTTCTATCCCTAGAGTTTTGTTTTTTCCAAGTCTGTTTTTTGGGGGAGGGGAACAGTTTTTTTAATTGAATGAATTTGATATGTAACACTGTTTACATTTAAGTTGTCCAGCATGTTATATATTATAGATGATTGGTATTGTAGCCATATCTATCACATCACAAAATTATAGTGCAATATTGTTGTCTATATTCGTTATACTGTGTATTAGATCTCTGTGGCGTATTTACTACTGCTTCCAAGTTTGTACCCTTAAACAACATCAATCTTATCCCCCATCCCCATCTCTTGGTAACCACCATTTCGCTCTCTGTTTTTTACATGTCTGACTTTATTAGATTCCGTATTTATATGTGGTGTCATATAGTACATGTCTTCCTCTCTCTGACTTGTCTCAGCATAATGTGCTCAGGGTCCATCCATGTTGTTGCAAATGGCAGAATATACTCCTTTCTCAAGGTTGAATAATATTACATTGTGTATGTATATATATGTATTATATATATATATATGTATGTATTACATTCAACTCTGGCTTATATTTATACGTCATGCAGTATGTAGCCTTCTGAGGCAGGTTTCTTTCACCTGGCTTAATGCATGAGATTCACCAATATTGTTGTGTATATCATTTTTGCCTTTGCAAGAATGTAGTTGCTTGCTCCTGTCATAATTTCTGAGGAGTTTAGAATTCTCCTCTCACTTTTTTATTCAAATATATGTTAATTTAATATATCCTTAAATTTTATTTTGGCTTATAAATTGGCTTGGCTTATGAACTAGAGACTTTGCTAGTTAATCATTTCTGAGAGTTAATTTTGTGGTCTTCTCCATAGCTGTCTACCCTCATCTCTGTTTCCACCCCTAATCTTTCTCTTGCTCTCATACTTCATTCCTTCGTTTCCACAGGTGTTTGCTCTTCTTGTCTTTTCACTCCTTGTCATCTGTTTGACTGGTTGAAAGATGTGAGACCCATTCAGGTACCTAGTTTTTAAAGAAGAAAGAAGCTCATTATCAATTTCTTAATAATACTCATTTATTCATTCACTTATTCATTTATTCATCAATTACTGATCATCCACCAATCTGTGTATGTGGCAAAAGAAGTAAGAAGGATCCAAGAATCCTAGAATTGAAAGAAACCTTTGAGATCATGAAATTAATTTTTTATTCTCCCTTCCAAAGCAGACGGGAGATGGGGCCAGGGTCTGTTACCCAGGTGCTACTGTGAGATGGCCTGTGGGCTGCAGTGTATGGAAAAAGGAAATAATCAGAGAGGTAAATCAAAAAGCCAGCTGGGCAGCTAAGAGCAAATCATCGGTTTGAAGAGGCCAGCTAGGCTGAAATGGAACAGAAACCAGGGAGGCAAGACAGGAGTGAAAATACACAAGAGGCCTGGACAAACTCCCTGTGGGTTGCCTTTTTTTACAGATAAGAAGTGAGCAGTTTAAAGACATCTGTACGTGAAAGAGGCAATCCCCATTTTCATAGTCCTGGCTAGTGGCTTTCAAAAACTTCCATGAATGAAGAACTTATTTTAATACCCAATATTTGAAAACTTTAATTGATAGAAAGTTCTTCTTTACACTGAATTGAAATCAATTAGCCATTTTTCTAACTCCACCCTTTGGCTTTACACAGACTGTTTCACACAGATAATTTTGCAGATGTCTGAAAAATTTTCATCCTCAATAAACCTTTCCTTTCTCAGGATAAATAAGTCAAATTTCTTCAGTTATACTTTATATATACTATATGGATTTATTTCACCCTTCACAGCTCTGATCACTCTCCTCTGGGTATGCTTCTCTTTGCTGGAGTTTCCCTTTAAAGTATATCCAGAGCTAATATCATAGCATGAATGTAGCCTAACCAACACAGAACACAATGAAAATTTAGCTCCATTTTTCTCTGACGTAATGGCAAATTTGTTTTTTTTTCAGTCGTGTTACATTGTTATTAGAATTGTAATTCATTTCATGTAGGTTGCAATTAATACACAACTTGAATACTTTATTTGTATGTCTGTTAAATTTGTTTCTTTATAGTTTAGTGTATTCAGCATGTCAAGATTTTTTAAATATCCTGATTCTATTATCTGTGTTAGCAATTGTGTCATCCATAATTTTGATTAATACATTTTTATAGCGCTACTTAATTAATTATGAAAATATTGAGCAGAACAGGGTTAAGAATAGAGCCTTTTCTGATCTTAGTGAGTATGGACTTTTTGCCTTGTCATTACTCCTTTGGATGGGATTATTTACCTACCTATATACATTTGAAATGAATCATAACTATCATTATAATAATAGCGAACATTCGTTGAGCAGTTAGCTTAAGTAGGTACTTTTCTAAGCAATTTGTGTATGAATTAATTCATTCTTCATACTACCTTTATGAGGACTTACTGTTATTTCCCCATTTTACCAATGGCAAAACTGAGTCACAGGTTGTCAAGCACTGTGAAGTATCTGAGATTTTACCCTACTTGTACGCTGACAGATTAGCCAGCCACTGTTTTGTGGATGATTATAGAAGACAGAAGGCTTCCAGGTCAGAGACAAAGGACTGTATTGCTCCTGGTACAGCGAGCAGCGTGAGCCTCATGTGTTTTTTGGTTCCTTGTACCCCAGGCCCACAGAGGCTCCACAGGGTGGCTCAAGTCCACGCTGCACACTATGTATCACACCTAAGGAGCTCCAAGTTTAGGAGCCCTGATCTTTTATAATGGGCTATAAGCAAACCTTCCCTTTGTTCCAGAGGGAGACACTATAGGTCTTCAAATGCTATTTGCTATACAAACATCCATGAAAAGACAGTCTAGAACAAAGGCTTCCAGTGCCTCTGCTCACAAAACGTGCAGAAACTTGACAGATCTGTGACATTTGCCTCTTAATCCCAGATGATAAGAAACTTCCCCAAAATTACACAGATAGTGAGTGGACTTACCCCAGTTGGCCATGAGAGACTTACTCCATACTTTTCTTGGTCCAGGCATTATACAGCCAATGCATTTCTCTCATCCACTCATCTAATAACATGTCAGAGAAGGAAACGAGGTTTAACATGGCTTATTTTTAACAAATCCATGGCAGGTTTTAAAAAAAAATTTAAGTGCTCACAAACCATCTGTTTAGTAACCTGTTCTAGAATGTTGGGGAATAGTGTCAAGATCACTGATCTTCATTTCCTAGAATCATTTTACCTTCAAAAAATAAAATAACATTTGTCCCTCTTATGTATTACATCTGCTCTTCTGTTGTTTGTAACTCTGTCAAGGTTATCAACTGTAGTTCCGTGATAACATATACAAGCCACTTTTTAAAAATGTCTTGAAATTGTAATCTATTGGTCCTGTATACGTAAACTTATTTAAAGTGACTCAGAGTCCTCTTACTAATTCCTGAGCTTTGATTTTCTTGTTAATCATATTTGATTTTCCATTTTAGTTTCATCACTGCTTTCTGGTGCAGAAGGTAAAAACCACCCAAGAATCAAGAAATTTGGCGTTTCTCAGTTATCTGATAACATACCATTGTCCCCAAACAGTAGGCTTATATCTTTAATATTTTCCCCATATCTAAATAATATCTTGAAATGTTCCTAGCTTTTTTTTTGGGGGGGGGGGCGGGATTTTCTTCAGCCCACTTCAAGCATTTATTGAAGCTTTGAGTCATGTTTCTGTACTATTTCTTGCCATGTAATATCACTTCTGAGGTTGAATAATCCCTGTGTAACGCTGTGTTTTTTTAAGATATTTTCTAATTTCTTTTTTTTGTTAGTGTTTTCTGAGACTGGAAGCTTATAATTTCACTTTCAAGATTTCATAATTTCAATTGATATGATATTTATCCCAAACCATTTTTTTTTTAAGAGTTTCATGTCAAGCCATTGTATATAAGCAGGGCTTGGTAATTTTTTTCTGTAAAAGGCTAGATACTAAATACAGGTTGCGGGCCATTTGTCCCTTTACAAATATTTGACTCTGCCATTGTAGTGTAAAAGAAGCTATGTACAACACCTAAATGCATGAATGTGGCTGTGTGCCAGTACTTTTATTTATGGACACTAAAGTTTGAATTTCATATAATTTTTATGTTTCACAAGATATTCTTCTTTTGATTTTGATTCAGCCACTTAAAACTGTAAAAACTGTTCTTACCTCACAGACCATCCAAAATCAGGTGGTGAGCCAGTTTTAGCCCATGGACTATATTTTGCCCAGTGCATGCACACACACACACACACACACACACACACACACACACACAGAGTTATTCATATAAATATAGACATATCTTTTTAAAATTTCTGTTTCTGAAATCCATGTCACATTTTGTTCATTGGCTTGGAATTATGAGCTTAAAATTGACATGGACTTCTAAGAATTCTGTGACAAAATTTTTCATCTTGGTTCTTCCCTTTTCACTGCTGTTAAGTAGTAGCTCTCCTTATTGCTTCTTTTTCTTTTCTTTTTTTTTTTTCCTTATTGCTTCTTAAGCCTTCAGAGAGAAGAAATTATTAGTAAGCCAATAATTCATTAGATGCTCAGTTTTTGTCATTATCAGTATTAGGTGTCCATCTGGATAATAAAGTGCAGTGACCAGCTGAGTCATCAGTGGTCTAGGTAGTGAACCAAGAACAACATTCACATCATTTTCTCCGTGGTCAGGGCGAAACAAAAATGTACTGAAGGTCCCCAGACAGGTAGAAGAGTTGTGAAGCATCATGACTAGCAGAGGCAACTTTAAGTATGAGATGAAGCTTTGGCACGACCCAGAGCTTTTAATATACCCCTTGGTAAGTGAGGGTATGGGTAGGTCAGGCGCCTAGGGTATGATTTGATGAGTGAAGTATCTGGCTGGAATCAGAAATTTGAAAACTTATCACATAAGGGCTCTCAATCAGCCAGAATGACTATGTAACTAGGTTTGCTTCTGTGCTTTTGGGTAAGAAGGATCTCCTACTGTGTTTACTCATGGTGGCTCTTTAGGGTTTTTATGTGTTCTGGTATTTCTTTATTTATATTTTTAAGATAGCCAACCTTGCAGAGTCTGTTTTAGGGAATGTTTCTGTTCTTATATTTGATGTAAACTTTGTAGATTATACAATCTCAGCTGGAGGAGATGGGAAGATGGATGAAAAAGACTAAGAATGAGGAATAGTAAAGTTCTTTCCCTTGATGTTTTTCTTCCTTGCTATGAGCAAATCCACACTACTCAGCTAGCTTAGTAAACTATTTGACTCTTTTTTTTTTTTTTTTTTCCTTCAGAATACATATCTCTCTTTTTGGCAGGAGGCCTGATTTAGAGGTAACATTTGTTACTTTATCATATGAAAGAGTTGTAAATTGAACAATATCAGTTCTGTTTCTTTCTTGGCATTTTAATCTTTTTTGCTTCCACTGTTCAACTTCTTGAATAAGCGATTTGTGATTTTTAATTCTCAACTAACCCATAATACCCATTCTCCCGAAACTCCCTCTCTGAACTCATCTTGTATTTTCCTTGCTTTCTTTGACCTAAAGGCACTTATGTGAACAGTATTCTTACCGTTTTAAAGCTCAGAAAACATACTTCAATCATACAATATTGAATTTCCTTGTGAAATAACATTTCAGAATTATGTGAATTTTATAGTTCTGTGTCTTAAAAATTTTTGGTTCATTGGTCTGGGTAGTTGCCATTGTGTTGAATCAGAGTTCTTTCTATGAGGTAGTGTGTATTAGTTTACCAAAGTCGTGGTCAGAATCACTTTCAGAAGAGAGAGCTTTCAAAACAGAGCTTGAAAAATACAGACAAATCTCTTTTAGAGTTAAGACAACAATAAATGAAATATTTATGAGTCAGGGCTTGGCTGTATGAGAAAATACAGGCAAGCCTGTGGTTTCATTACATTACTTACAGTATTTCTGTGACCTAAAAAATGAAAAGTGCAAAGAGACCTAATGCAGTCAGGTGTGGGGCTGCTGAGATCTGCAGGGCTAATGAACTATTATGGTCTTCCTCAGAGAGTGAAGTTCTCTTTTTATTTTTTTGAAAATGTTAATAGAGTATGAAGAAATACAATGAGAGGTTAAAAAATATTGTTTGATGACATAGTGATAGAAATTTTAAAAAGAGTTAATTGAAAAAGTATGAATATGTGTATTTATAGTCTTTATTTTCATGAAGAGCTATACCATTATTTCTGTTTTCTAATTACATTTTCCAACAATAATATTTAATCATTTTAACTAGTTCTTAATTTACATTTCAATATGTCATGATAAAAGTTAAAGTAAATTTAGTGTGTCTTTTGATGTGGCAGTTGAATTCTCCTTGTAAAGTGCATAAATAAATTATAACAAACCAAACTAAATATATTATTAGTTGAAGAAATAATCTTTTATTGCTAGAAAATAACATTTATTCAAATAAAGAGAGCTAATATGTTTTAACATAGTAAGGTTATAAAATGTTATAGATGGTGCTGTTGAGGAAATGTCCTAAACATAATATAAATAAGTGAAAAAACTCATTTGTGATAATCTTGCTGGTCATAAGAATCATTTGGGGAAAATTGTCACAGTGCTGACCAATCTGACTTCGATTATCTGATTCATTAGTAATTCTGGAGAGGGATCAGGAATTTGCCTTTTTAGAAGATGTTCTACATGATTTAGGTAAGGTGGTGTGAAGACCATGCTTTAGAAACACCAGAGTAAAATATTACATGGCATTTCTAAAGCTTTTTATTTCCCCAGAAAATAGGGAGTTGAAATAGAACCCAGATTTCACTGGTTATCAGAAATAAAATTGTGATTTAGAATATAAAATTTATAACTACTCCTATAAGAATAAATTCATAACCTCTAAAGGTCTAATGGTTTTCACTTCCATTTTTTTATTGATCCAGTGAGCATTTTGAGTTTCTGTTATAATCTAATAGGAGTCTACAGTTTCACATGTAGAAAAGAAATTATAGAAAGGAGAGAATACTGTTAGCCTCCTTTAAATAAGACAGAGACAGAAGGGAGGAGGTTTGGGGGTGGAAGGGTGGGGGGAGCAGAAAGAGAGAGAGAGAAAGAGAGGGAAAGAGAGAGAGAGAGATAGGTAGAGGTAGTTGTGTTGTGTGTGTGTGTGTGTGTGTGTTTAAAGCCTGAGACATTTAAGTTTGTCAAGTTGTGTGTATATTTCTCCTGTGACATTTCAGTTAAAATGAAATTTTTTGTTCTGTCTTCATTGAGCTACATTTATGCTGTATCATAATGGTTGGATTAAAATTACACAAAATAAAATGAAGATTTGGGAGTTATCTGAAGAATTACAGTAACTCTCTTTCTATCAAACATATTTGGAATCTAGATAGCCTTCTAAAGCTTGTCAATTGGCTGTTTGAAATTGGGAATAAGTCTTCCCATTGAAAAAGAATGTTCTAAATATTGATTAATTTTCAGTGAAAAAGTTGATAGGAAATTATGTTTGAATACTAGCATGTAAGACAGAAAATTAGTTCATTTATTTTAAATGCTTGTGGTTGGTACAGCCTAGTTTAAACGGAAACTTTCCAGTCAGCAAAAGACTGTTTCTTGTTTTGCAAATTCTCCACCTCCTCAGAGAATCTCTTCATCACCTGGTTTCTGAACCTAGTTCCTCCAGTCTCTCTCAGGGAATGGGTCTCTCATACTTTTCTTTGAGTTGACAGAAAGAAGGAATTTATAATTTGAGGTACAGCTTTGGGTTAGAGAGTGGATGGACACTTGAGCATGGAGTTCTAATTTTATAAGATGGCTTATGAAGAAGGGAGATAAAGGAAATGAAGGAGAGAAGAGAGGGAAATAAGGCTACCTTACCTTTCGGCTAACAGTGAGCTTGCACCTGGACGGGCTTGGGTGCAGCTGTAGCAAGGAAAAGTGGTTTCGTCATGGGTCCCACCTTCAGAACCGTGCAGGGAGCAAGAGCCAGAACCAGAACCAGCACCAGTTGGTTAATCCTTCACCCTTACAGCACTAACTCTCTAAACAAGACAAACTAAAGCAAAACAAAAAGGAGGGGGACACAAAAGTGAGTCAGCTAATCCTTTTATTGCTGAATTCAGATATCTGTCCAAAGTTCTGTAATGACAAGACTATGGACACTTGCAAAGCAGTATTAGCATTTCATATTTCTAAAATATTTAGTAGCTAATAAGGCTCTTTGTAAAAAAAATTTATTGAAATATAGTTGATGTACAATGTTGTGCTTGTCTCGGGTGTACAGCAAAGTGATTCAGGCATATATATGTTCATTCTTAGATTCTTTTCCATTATAGGTTATTATACGATATTGAGTATAGTTCCCTGTGCTATACAGTAGATCCTTGTTGATTATCTATTTTATATATAGTAGTATGTATTTTAACCCCAAACTCCTAATTTATCCCTCTCCCCACCTTTCCCCTTTGGTAACCATAAGTTTGTTTCTTATGTCTGTGAATCTATTTCTGTTTTGTAAATAAGTTCATTTGTATCACTTTTTAGATTCTGCATATAAGTGATATCATATGATATTTGTGTTTCTCTGTCTGACTTACTTCACTTAGTATGATAATCTCTGGGTCCATCCATGTTGCTGCAAATGGCATTGTTTCATTGATTTTTTATGGCTGAGTAATATTCTATTGTATATATATACCACATCTTTATCCATTCATCTGTCGATGGACACTTAGGTTGCTTCCATGTCTTGGCTATTGTAAACAATGCCGCAGTGAACAGTGCATGCAGGGTGCATGTATCCTTTCAAACCACATTTTTCTCTGGATATATGCTCAGGGGGGTGGGATTGTTGGATCATATGGTAGCTCTATTTTTAGTTTTTTAAGGAACCTCTGTACTCTTCTCCATAGTGGCTGTAACAATTTACATTCCCACCAACAGTGTAGGAGGGTTCCTTTTTCTCCAAACCTTCTCCAGCATTTATTAGTTGTAGACTTTTTAATGATGGCCATTCTGACCAGTGTGAAGTGAAACCTCACTGTAGTTTTGGCTTGCATTTCTCTAATAATTAGGGATGTTGAGCATCTTTTCATGTGCCTGTTGGCCATTTGTATGTCTTCTTTGGAGGAACGTCTATTTAGGTTTTCTGCCCATTTTTTGATTGGGTTGTTTGTTTGGGTTTTTTTCAGATTGGGCTGTATGAGCTGTGTGTATATTTTGGAAATTAAGCCCTTGTCAGTCGCTCCCATTCCACAGGTTTATTATCTAATTGGATCTTTGAACTAATTCTGTGAGATAATTAAGGCAGATGTTATAGTGTCTCCTCTCTGCAGATGAGGAAATAATAGAAATGCTTATTTACCCAAGGTTGTACGGCTAGTAAGTAGCACAGCCCAGAGTGAGTCATCTCCCTCCCCCTGGTCTAGTGCTCTTCCCTGTCTGTAACCACACTGCCTATCATGAATTGGGCACCTGAACCTTCAGAATGCCTCTTAGATGTTAACCGCATGGAGGGCAAAGGCGATGTCTTCTGTTTCTTTTGTAGTTCTTTGTAGCATGGGTACACACAGTGGAAGCCCAGCAGGAATATTTGTTAACTTAGATGTGGGCTTGACATCATGGCAAGAGGAGGGCTTGGCATTAGACAGATGGAGAGCAAATCCGAGGCTCGGCCATATGCTGACTGTGTGAACTTGGGCAAGTTATTTGATCTCTGAACTTGATTTTCTCATCTGTAAAATATGGATGAAAATTCTATATAGTGGGTTTTTTGGTGTATGAATTAAAAATAACATTTGTAAGATTCCCTACACAGTAGCTGCCAGATAGTAGATGCCCTTCCTTCAACGGTAACTATGGATCTTATGACTGTGCTTTTTCCTAGCTCCTTCCTCCACTTTATTTATTTATTTATTTTTCCTTCAGGGGTGTTTTGTTTGTTGGCTTTGTTTTGTATGTTTTTCATCTTAAAAAAGAGTACTAGGGTATAGGATGGAGCCATCCGTTCTGCTAAGGGGGCATCCCTCATACCAGACTCCATGAATTCTGAGGACCTGGAAGAAAAGGAAATAGGCAGTTTACCAGAAACAAATATATTCTGTTCCTCATTTCTTGCCCCCTTTGGTTAGGCGGTTATGTTACAAACAGCTGATCCAGGAATATTCTTTAGAGGAAAATCTGATTTTTGTGGATGTGCTCAGAAGTCAAATACTGTCTCTGCCTGAACCAGTATATCCTTGGAAACTTGAAACCTGAAACTTAAAAATTAATTTTGAATTTTGTTTGTGGTATTTGTAAGTGAAGCTACAATTGTTTATTCATGAAGTTCTTTGAAGCTATTAGATGTGGCAAAACTAGATGTTGCCCTATTTTAAGGTTGTCTCAGTTTTAGAGTATTTTTTTCATATATATATCATATATATATAATCAATAAGGTATAAAGCTTTGATATATATGACTTTAAACATGATTTTTTAAATTAATAAATTCATCATTTAAACAAATTCCCATTTTCTGGAGAAATATGTTTTGTAAGCAGTCTTATGTAGTAAATTTAAAAGATTCCTCCTTTCTGGGTATCATTTTCTTGTATTTCAGTAATGTATATGGACAACATGATCTGCATATCATTTAATTTGGAATCATAGGTACTTTCACTGAGTCGCTGCTCTCTCGTTCTGAGGACCTCTTCCTGAGCCTACAGCTAAGCTAAGTTTACTCTTAACTTGGCTGTGTTTTAAATTTAGGAAGCCAGTTTTTCTGGTTCTGAAATGGAGTAATTTTCTATTTTTATAATAAGGCTAATTAATTACTAGTTTCTGTTGGAATTGGGATCCTCTCCTTTGTGTCTCATGGCTCAGACCGTTGTTTTCTATGATGTGAGCTCGTCACAGAGTACTGCTGTATCCTGTAATACACTATCCTGTGTATACTGTTGACCACCATTTTACATGTGCACACTGAGGAAATGAGGTTGAAAATATTGGACTTTTCCTTATAGGTTTCAGGCACTAAGGAAGCACTAGGAAGAATATTTTGAAGATGTTTCACATTTATGTCTCTTCCCTCTCCTTCAGTACTAGGAAAATACAACAGATAATTTAGTCAGAGAAGCACAATTTCCTTCCCCATTTGTCTGGAAATCATTATTTACTGAGTAGATATGTGCTCAGTGGAAGAAAGGTTTGGCAAGTGGTACATATTCCTTAGCTCGTGGATGTTGGGAGCATATGTTAGTGATCCCCTAATAAAAAGCACGTGCTCAAAAGGTGCTTACTGTGTGTGCTTGGTAACTCTTCTAACAATATTGTGTTATGGGAGGGGCCTCATTTTGAGTGGGAATAATGGATGAATTGAAACCAGTACACAAGTTCTGTAATGGTAGTTTTCAAGATCTAGTCCAGCCCTAGAAATATCTATCCATAAAATGTAGAAAATTGGGCTTCCGTTGTCTTAGAGGTCAACGTTAGTGAAAGTCTAAAGTAAATATATCGTGAAATTGGTGTTAAGTAATTTAAATGTGAATTTAGCAACCAGAGAAAGATAAAAATAAAACTAAACTAGTTAGACATAGTCTTATCACCTGATAAGAATATCAGTATATTTTGCTGCTACTTTAAAGTTTTCTTCCATATACCTGCCAACTTGATTATTTACTTGAGGGGAAAAAAAAGCATATGAAGCAGGTTTAATGTTCAATAAAAGTCTAGCATTAAAATTTTATTTAGAGGACATAGCCTCTTCCTTGTTTCTTATCTTCAGGGTTGGTCTCTTTAAAATTAATTGACCCGACTATATGAAGGATTACTTAACAGCAGTTTAGACATGGAATTTATTTCAGGAACAAGACCAGTGTGTGCCACAAAGTGTGGAGAGGTTCTGAATGCATATACCTCTTTCTCTTTCCCAATCAAAGTCTACTCTTCTCTAAAAGCAGCCTTTTAAAATTTTAGTTATTTAGTATTTTGCTTTTGTTACTAATTTTATTGGCAAGGTATTATGATTTCTTTAAAGTTTTAAGAACTATTTTTGTGTGTCCAACCTAGTATTTTTCTTCCTGCCATTAGACCTGATAATTATTAGAAGTTACATGTCAGAATTAAGGTGTTTAGGATTATATCAAAATGCATATTATCTAAGTGTATTTTTAAATGTAAAAATTATGTATGTGTAAGTTAGTCTTTATAAATGGAATTTCATTAGTACTATTAGTTTAGCAACATTTAAAACAATCATAATATTCTTTAGTTTCCTAATTTTGCATCATATATTTGTCTCTTTAGGCTATATGTTAAAATTGTTTTGTTGGCAAATTCCAACTTATCAGCATACCAGTGTTATTTAGAAATTAATTTTTATATGCCTAAATATCTATATTGGTTTAAACATGTTTCATTTAATTGCTATATTTAATCTTTTTAAAACTAGGTTACTTAGAATGGTGAACTATATCTAGCAATATTTGTCTGCCCTGTTTTTAGGGAAAAAATAGACTTATACATTTAACATATGAAGAACTCACAATACTATAACAAAATAATAAAATAATATCAAAACTTTAGATATTTTACTTGATTTTTTTAAAGGGAATAAGCACTTTGTTTTCTCCTCCTAATTGTACACTATGTACAGTGGGTTAGACACCAAAAAGGTGTCAGATCTTTTGTTGTCCTGCAGTTTTATTGCTTCAATAAAATCAGGGCATTTCAAAGAACATGGTGAATGTTCTGCTATATTAAGGATATTTGTTGACTTTATTAATCTCTTTTAAAATAATTTTTCCTATTTCATAATATAGTTTGAATTATGTATGTCATTAATAAAGGTGAGGAGAATTTCTTTTTAAATCAGTTCTTTTTTAATTCCAATAGCATATATTATGTACATATATATGTCTTTAATGTTATGCATTCTGTGCCATCTTCGTAATTATAATAGTAGTATAAATCAAAATAATAGTATGGTTTTGTGGAGCATGAGTGCAGTCATAAAATGAGAATGCATCATGTTGAAATACAAAGAGTAAATTTTGGAAGTTTAACTTTCTCTAAAATGGAGCTTGCCTGAAGAGACTTTAGGTTGATTTTATGAAAGAGCAAGTGGCTGAGTCATCTAAATTTTGTAACTTTAGGAAATCAAGAACTACGTTAGTCACTGTAGAATTTGAAAATGCTGTATGACTTAAATGTTAACTTTTAATCATAAATGTAAGTCGACACATTCATTCACACTTTATCTCTTCCCTTACAACTTATTTATTTTACTAAAAATGATTAAAGGAAAAAATCTCCAAAATATTGTTTTTTAAAATAGGTATATATGATTTATTTGTTGTTAACCAATAAAGATCTGTCAGATTAGTTATAGTCTTAATTGCATCTGAATGCAAACCTCATACTTTAAGATAGAGATATCTTTTATTTCCATGAGAGCTTTAAGAATTTAGGATTTGAGCATTTGCTGTGGCATATGGTGCGTTTTCTGTCCTATTTTGTATACCAGCCCATTAAGAAGAGAAAGTGAAGTAAGTAATCTAAAAATAACTCTGCTGTTGGCCTAATTTAACAACAACAAAAAAAGTCTTCTGTGCATAAGTAAAGTTCCACATTTTGTCTCCCCTGGTGGAAAATCTCTGAAGCGTTTTGCCACCTATTCACAGAACAACATGTTGTTTGGCATCATAATTGCAGCCAGAAGGTCTGTTTTGACTTTTTTTAGTTATGTGTGCCCCAGTCATAGTGCAAACCTCGGCAGTCCAAAGAGACCTACCTTACCTGATATCAGTCTAGTTACCCTTCAAGTCACATATGCACACACCTTTTTCCAAAACACATTCATTTTCACAAAAACTTACAGTCTTTAATTGAATTTGCAGTCGGTGTTTTAAAAAAGCCAATGGGATAAAAAGTGCATATTAAAACTAATCACAAGAAGTATAGTCATGTCCTTAAGAGTTTTATTTTTTTAATGCCTATTCAACTTATCTTTAAATTATCATAGGGCATCTTAAAAATAGTAACAGCTTGTAAGATGAAACAAGTTTAATGAATTCTTTTCATCTTTACACCTTTTCTTTGGTGATATTTTTTTGCCATTTTGTTTATATTATTTACTGTTCTTCAGATTAACATTTTTATATTTTTTCAGCATCTTCTTGTCTTGCTAATTGGAGTACTTTGTGTAAAAGTACTCAGTGTAGATAATGGTTCTTTTTCTGACTTTAAGATTTCAGGCATTTTGGACACTTTTTGATAATACATTCAATATTGATTAGAGATACAAAGTACCTCAAGAGCTTGAGTGTGGGACATCACCAGTGGAATGATGCATTTCTTCCTGGTGGGGGAACTAATTGGCCCTGATGTTTGGAAAGGCTTTTGCAACTTAAATTCAAAGGAATTTTTATTCCTTTTATGAGAGCTTTAAGAATTTAGGAGTGAGCATTTGCTGTGGCATATGGTGCATTTAAAATTTTAAAATACTCTTGAATCCTACATAAGCATTCATTCACTGATATGTTGGACTAGTATGAGCTTAGAACACCCATAAGGGATATTTTAGCTCTGAAAAAGATAAGATATGGAGCGGAGAGGAAATAAACTTTGTTAAAGAATAACATTCAAGTATTAGAAGGATTGGAAGAAGAATAAGTAACAGCCTTATTAGGAAGCTGCTGTGGTAGATAGTTACCCTAGTGGTCTGCAATGAGTCACGCCTTCCAGTATCCACACCCTCCCACAGTGACTCTGGCTTGTGTATGTGACTTACTTTGGCCAGTGGGACATAAGCAGATATGATTCAAGTAGACAGTTGATAAGTGCTTGCACGTTGGAGCTTGCCTTCTTGGAATGTCGTTGTCACCACATAAAGAAGTCTGGTCTAGCCTCCTGAAGATGAAAGGCCACATGGAGAGATCTGGCTTGTTCAAGGCCCAATAGGCCCAAGGGAACTCTGCCCAGGGCGGACCTACCAGGTGAATGCAGCTGCATGAGTGAGCCCGTGCCAGATCCATGTAAGAACCACACAGCTTACTCACAGAATCATGAGAAATAGTTGTTTTAAGCTACTGAGTTCGGGAGTTGTTTGTTATGCAGCAGTTGATAAAAGGATACAGGAATTCATGCAGATACAGGATGCAGCACAGAAAGTCACTACAATGACAGATGTCTACCAAAAGCAAAGACGCAGAGACCTATACTTAAGCTCCTAATTTGCTTCTGAGGTTCCCGTCAGTTAAAGTGGAATGTAGTTAGTTTTAGAATATCCATTTTGAAAAACAAGGAAGAATACCATTTTTCAGGAAAGGGAATGCCATTCCTTGGCCTAAATTCTAAAAGAGATTTCTCATGTCAGGCCTTACATGAGAGTAATGAGTGCTATGTAAGGGGCTATGTCCTCGACCACATTCCAGCAATAGATTTTCTGAAGGGGCTCTTTTGTGTATTTCTGTAAAGCCTAAAGATATATCATCAGAGTACAACTCTGTGAGTTTGATTATGAGAAGGACTGAAATATGTAGTACTCTTTATTTTATTATTATACAGTTTCCTATTTGACTTTATTCATTTCCACAACTTCAGTTAAATCCTTTGATACAACAGCTCCAAATATATGTTTTTAAACCCCTAATTTCTCCTTGTGCTGTGCTACAGATTTGAATGCTTTCAACAGTGTACTCCGCATCTCTTCCTGGATAATCGTTCTTCTTTGAGTTTCTTGGTTGGAATGTAAATTCCTTCAAGAAGGTTAAATTGTGTTATTTCTAATGCCACAGTGTCTTAGAGTTATTGATGTTCAGATCTCAGAATGAACCTAATAGTGATGGCTGGTAGATTTTAGAGCCTGATTGCCTGAAAATATTAAAGTTATGTCATTCTAAAATTCTGACTTATATTAGAGAAATCAGAGATTGAATACAGTAACCGAATAGAAGGACTGAATTCGTGGAAGAACTGAAAGAAAAGAAATAGAGTTCTCTACTTTAAGCAATTGAAAATTTATAAACCTTGTGTGAAACAGAAAAGAACGTAACATATAACTGTTTTGTTCTGTTTTGAATCAGTGATTACTAAGCGTCCATTTGACTTTCTAAGTATCACCTTAGTGAATCTACTTTTCTCCATGTCCAGAACCACCGTCAGTGTCTAAGGCACTCCCAGCTCTTGCTTGGCTAATGCAATATAGTCTTCTGAAATAAGTATTAACTGTACATATTTCCGGTATGTGGTTTTTCTTATTTTTTCCCCCTGCTATATCAGTGCCTACCAGAGTACAGGCACATGGTAGTGGCTTAATACATATTTGTTGAATGAATGATTGAGTTCTCCATGGACACTTTTATACCTCTCTAGTAGGTTCTGTAACATAGCAACTGGAATGATACTTATAAAACACTTATTTTTATATCATCCCTCTGGTTATAAGGTCTCCTTATTTCCTTTAGGTCATTTAGGTCATAACGACCCCAAGTCTATTGGGGTTATATTTTGGAATTACGAATTTTAAAATAGACAGAATGGCTAGTATAAAGCCTGGATAACGTGAGAAGTTAACAAATGACACCACTGGAGCAAAACCAGATGCCATTTGCAGAATGAGCCTTATGGTCCTGGGGGAGGGAATTAGTTGGCTTTGTCCCCTGGGAGCTAAAGATATTTTGGAGAGCCATCCAGGACTAGGCCGGGGAATCTTTTGGGGAATCAGAGTGGCAGAAAAAGCAGTTGCAAGGAAGGAAACTACCATCCCTTCTGGTTTATAATGACTTTCTTTACTTTTAGCTCTTTTCCAGACTTTTTGCTCCCCCCAAAAACACATATCATAAAAAATAATAATAAATAGAATGCAGAAGTGACAAAGGGAAAAAGTTTAAGAAGACTAGAATGTTATAAAAATCAGAAATTGAATTAAACATTTGAAAACATTTAACGCATTTAAAATGGTGGCTATAAATGAGAACAATAGGGGAAAAAAAAGACTAGAACTACAATTCCAGAAAATAGGGGTAAGAGTTAATAGAATAAAAATGTGACACAAAAATTAGAAGCTGAACATTGGATAAGGAAGTATAGTGTACAATAAGCAAAAATAACAGTAAAGTATATAAGATTAAAATTTTAAATAGGGTGATTTTGATTAAGAATGCACGTGGAAGAAGAGTGATTAGAGGCAATTGTGAGGAGCTTGGAGATGAGTCGTCTTCACAAGAGAATTACCTCTTACTAAAGCTTTGGACCTTTTGTCTCCCATCCTTCAAGGGCACTCATGCCTTCCCCATGTCTCAATCTAAGATTATCCTTTGGCGGATACCTGTGGAAGCTGGGACAGCGCGGACCCACCCCAGTTTTTTTACACGACACGTGCTCAGAGTCAATTGCAGAAGCTTTAACAAGAACCTGCATCTGTATAACTCTCTAAACCTGGCTGGTGAAAATAATTTTGCTATTTCAAGAGAAAACTTTTACTTTGGTCTACAAGTGATTCTACTTTGGGTCACCCTATGTTCCCTTATTTATTGTTATATAATTATAATAGTGAATGCATGTATGAATGTTTACAATATACATTATTTGCATTACTTTATTTGATCTTGATAGCTACCTCTGGGACAACTACCTTCATTATTTCCCATTAATTACTTTAAACTTGTATTTTAGAGTTGGAGAATCTGAGGTCTTGATAAGATAGTTCAGTGTTTATTAGTCAAGCTGAGGTTAACACCTGGATCTTTTGATTCCCTGTATAGTTGTGTTTCTACCATAGCCTCTTACTGTATTTCCACTTACTGTTTCTTGGGTTCACAGTGGTTTAATGTTTTGTAACATTTATGAATAAGAATGGCAAAAAAGAATGTGAAGTTTTAATAGAAACTGTTCTCATTCTAGATTATGAATGAATTAATAGAGAATTTATGCCACTCATACTGTCCTTATACATAATTTCTTACTCTCTGTGAAATTTGTCATCATTAAAGCATGATTTTCAAAATGGGAAAAATTAATGGTTTTCAAAATGACTGAAGATAGAAAAAAGTATGTGATGAAGCTAAGAATAGACAGGTATAGTAAATGACTGGTTATATATCAGCCTAGAATTTTTTTGACTACTTCTTTCTTTACATAGGCAGAATCAAGCTTTGAAAAGATCTTGACAGACACAAAAGTTAACAGATTTTTCACTACCCCGTGAGTACAGTTACAGAGGTTTGCACAGCATGCTAAAGATAGAGAAGGGACAACTACCACAGAATGGGTGTATGGGGAGAGGAGAGGCTTCCCAGAAGAAAACCCTGAATTGTAACAGGCAGGCTGATTCATGTACCAGTGCTGGAAATGAAGGTTTTTCTGGCTCTTTCAAGCAATGATTGTCAAAGTGGTTGGCCACCTCCTGATTGGGGAGGACAGTCCATTTTAGAATTAAATTAATCCCAAATGCAAATCCATTCTTTCATTTTCACGAGTGAAAAAAATTTGCACAGGTTTGCACAGGTTTTTGCTTCCATGAACAACTAAGGACTACTTACTAGTAAACCTAAGATGGATATGAAAGCTTACTGAAATACACCATTGCCAAAATAAAACTCATTACTAGAGTCTGCTGAAGATACTAGTAATTTATCAGAAGTGGAAGTGTGATGAAATACTTGGTAAGTTGTAGAACTCCAGCTGCTCACGCCCAAGAAACAGGTGGCTGGAATTACCAGTGTTTTCTCACAGAACGTTTTGTTATCAGTATATCAGGTGGGCTGTCTTAAATTGGTCATGGTGTTTAAATGCTGCTGATTTGCTTGTGAATTATAAATGATTAATGTAGATTCATCATATTTTTCTCAGGATTGTATCCTTTACTTAATGTGTTAATTTGTATCAATAGTATTTTTTGGCTCTTGCATGTCTTACAGGTGGTAAATCATGAGTGAAAAATAAACCATGAATCATTTTCATTAGAGCTTCTCAAATATTGGCATGAGTAGGAGTCACCCAGAGAGCTTGTTACAAAAGAGATTCCTGGGCCCCACACCCAGAAATTCTAATTCAGTACGTCTGTGTGGAGCCTGATAATTAACATTTCTAACAAGCTCCCAGGTGATTCTGATGCTGCTGATTTTTCAGCCATACTTTGAATAAAACCGATCTGTATCATCCTTGCTAAAGCAGATGAACAGACAACCCATGAAAACATTCCAGTGTAATGGCATCTCCTATCATTTAGTCCTTTTCTACTGGAAGATAAGCATTCATAAGATGGGATGAGTAGGTGGGTGGGTAGCAGAGTCTCAGAGTATTTGGGGCAATTTTAGTAACTCACCAAAAAAAAAAAAAAGAAAAACATTGAGAGTCTCTGCGAACAAATTAAAGTTGATCAAATGTGGCTCAAACGTCACATGCTAGAAAAACAGAGGAGATAAATCAGTGTGACTCAAGCATCATGTGCTAGGAGAACAGAGGGGATCAATGTGGCTAGAGAAATTTACCAGATTATCTAGGGTTTTGTATACCATACTCACTAATTTACATTTATCCTAAGAACAGTAGTAAACCATCAAGGCATTTGGAACTGGGAGATGGCATGATCAAAGTTGTAAAAACAAGAGTGTGGCAAGAAGGGAAGCAGAGACAACAGTTTTGAAGCTGCAACAATAATCTGGGTGAAAAGCAATGAAGGACTTGAACTAAATAATAAGCAGTGATGAGAATGATAAACAGATGTGAGAGATACTAAGGCAGTGGTAATAATGATTATAATAGCAGCTAACATTTGCTGTGCACTCACTATGGGCTATGGGCTGTGGGCTGATGACTCTACCAAGCACACTGTGTATATGAATTTAGTCCTTACAGCAGCCTCATGAGGAAAATGTTATTTTAATTCCATTTTACAAATGAGGAAACTGAGTCACAGAGAGGCTCAGTTACTTGTTAAGGCCACAACTGGTTAGGGCAGAGCAATAATTTAGACTCCAGCAGTTTGGCTTAGAGCCCAAACTCTTAAACTGCATGGTAGACCTGTGGAATTGGGTGATAGATATGAGGTGAAGGAGGTAGTCTAGACATTGATATAGGAAAATTAGGAGGAGAAGTGTGTTAGGAGTGTGATGAAGTAGAGAAGTGAAGGGCAAGTGAGAGGATAAATTCAGTTTTGGACATTTTGGGTTTGAGAAATCTGTAGGAAATCCAAGAGAAGAGGTCTACTGGTCAGTGAATATATGGATCTTGATGGTAAAAATCTAATGCAAACTCTTAAGAACTTGGTGGCTAGCTTAGATGCAGGGGGTGTGGGATAAACCATGTCTGTAGTACTGTATTCAGTTTTGAAAGTCACTTTAATTGAAACTGAAGTTTATCTGGAGGTAAACATGGTTTCAAAGGATTGGGAAACAATGTAAGAAGACTGGGATGAAGAACTGGGCTGTTTAGTACAGAGTTAAGGAGGCTTGGGGAGGTTTGATAGTGCACAATATATATATATTTTTTTCTTGCGGTACGCGGGCCTCTCACTGTTGTGGCCTCTCCCATTGCGGAGCACAGGCTCCGGACGCGCAGGCTCAGCAGCCATGGCTCACGGGCCCAGCCGGTCTGCGGCATGTGGGATCTTCCCGGACCAGGGCACGCACCCATGTCCCCTGCATCGGCAGGCGGACTCTCAACCACTGCGCCACCAGGGAAGCCCAGTGCACAATATTTTAAAGAATAGTTATGTAGAACAGGGAATTTATGTAGCATTAGTAGTGAGAATAGGACCAAATAGATGCAAGTTATTCAGTTATAGATATGCTGAGAATAAAAACATGTCTGAAACGGGAAAGGATTGCCTTGTGAGGTAGTGCCTATGTAAGGAAATATTGAAATACCAACTGGAGTGCCACGCAGTAGGGGTGTTGTAGAGGTAATTCCTGTTCCGCACGGATTGTTGAGTCCATCAGAACTTAACAGCATTGTAATAAAATGTTTGGGGTTGTTTTATAATTTGATTGTAGATTACTAATAGGTGTATTCTGAGTTTTTCTTCACAAAACTTGAAAGCAAAGTAAATCATTATTTTGCTTGGCATAAAGCACATTAAACCATTACCATCTAAGATGATAGTTGCTGGAAATGTGTAAGGATTTTCCCTAAATATTAATCCGCTTCTCATTACTGCTTCAGTTCTTTTAGCAGAATGCAGTTGTTTGGTTGCAGAAATTGTTTACCATATCAATGATTCCAAGTGACGGTAGTGGAGTTTTTAATTCCACTTACAGCAAAATGTCAAAATAAAGTGTAGTTTCTCATTACTGGATTTACAATCTTTGTATCTCCTTTTTTTTTCTTGGCAACTGGGAGTTTTGTTACCGGCAATGAAATACAACCTTCATGTTGTACTGTATAGGATAGATACTGTAAAATTCTGGCCTTGCTTTTCCATTGATCTGGATTGCCATATGGGAATCCTATTCAGCTGATCTTTATTTCCTGAGTCAGAAATTCTGTTTTACCCATCTTTGGGGCTTTCAGCAGCTATTCTCAGTGGGCCTTCAGGTATTGCACATGAAAGAGAAGGTTCAAAGGCATAGAAAGAAGGTTCAGGGCTGAAATGTTTACACTGCATTTTTAAAAATTTTGCAAACATTTCCTAAGCTGGTGGATCAGCCTGAAAGCTTAGTAGATCTAAGGCTTTTTATATGCTATAGTATAGGTAGCATTTGAATATATACAATTTTTAAGGAGTGGTAAAGGACTCATCAGTTATCAGTTTGATACAGAAATGACTCATTTGTATGTTTCCAGAAAGTGTAATTAACAATATTGTAATTAATGTTTTAGGTTTCTTGATTTTTTTCCACAAGTTTGTTTGCCTGTTCTTACTCTGATTTATTTTGAAGCTGAAAATTAGTATTGAACTGAGGTAAAGTACAGTTTACAGTCAAAATAAATTAATAAATCACTAGAAATTTTAGAATAAACAGATATTTTTGAGGTTTTGCCACTTCTTGTGTGGTCAGCTACATATATTGCATAGCAATAGAAGTGTTGACTTTTAAAAAATTAATGAAAGTACCAATACGGAAAAGCCAACTGTTATAAGTTTATCACTTATTTAGTAAAATATATTTTAATTATAAAGATCTTTTATCATCATAGATTGATTTTTTTATAGCATGATATTTGCTAGTGTGTCAGTAGCTTGTTCAAACATAGTCTGGTTCTCTGTGTCTAGCTACATATTACACATTTATAAATGTTAGATGGACAACTTTACTACTTCTCTCAGCTTTGTGTACAAACAAAATATTCAGTATGGAATATAAAAGTTTGATAAAGGTCTTGTGTTTATTCTGAAGCACATAAATGTTTGTAGAATATTTTTAAAAGCCTTGTAAAGTAAGTATTTGAGTTTTCTACCATATACAGCATTTTCTTATTAAACAGATTTTTGACATTATGTTAAGCTATAACAGAATCCATGCTTCTGGGAAGTTTACATACATTAAAAGACTTTTTGACAAGATGAAATTAGTCTTCTGTATGAAATTATGGGAGAATTTACAAAATGAGCATACATTCTTAAGAGCTGATTTATCAAAATATTTTTGACTTGATTTTCCTTTTATGGACTTCTCTTCCATTTTTAGCCCATCTCGTGTGGTGTGTGTGTGTGTGTGTGTGTGTGTGTGTGTGTGTGTGTTTGCCTAGAAAATTTGCATAATGGAGGCATACCTTCCGACCACAGTCAAAGTGGTTATTTGGAGACATATTGTTTGGCCCTGGGGAGTAGGTAGGTTTGTAAGAAAAAGAATACTGGGTATTGCGTAACACCATCTATCCTCCCTCACTCCTAACTACAAACATAATTGTGCAATTCTAATAAGCCTAGGGTCATTCTCATGTTAAATGCTATCCACGCCTGGATTTGAAAAGTGATAATATAATAATAACTAGCCTATTGAAAGCAATTGACTTTTATTCTAATCATGAAGATCAAATCATGATGATTTTGTTAAAATCATTCTATAATTTAGTTTTAAAATTTAAATTATGTTTTAGGGTGGATTCCCAAGGTTCCTGGAATTTCTTGTAATATCTGGAGATTGATTTATTTGGTTGTAATAGTGTGTTGCCATTTCTAAGTTCCCAAAGGACTCTGTTTTTATCTATATTATAACGTGACACAATCTGTTGTTATAGATCTGCTTTCCAGTAGACTTGGAGATTTTGTGGTCAGGGACTATGTTTCATCTTTCTTTGTCCAAGGCCGAGTGGTAGTATATTAAGAGGCAGTGAGGTAAGAGTATGGCTGTCCTGTTAAAGACAGCTTCAAAATAGGATATGTTTTCTTCTTCCTCGTTGTCTTCTCCTCTTCTTCTCTTCCTTCTTCCTCATCCTCTGCTCTTCCTTCTCTGTCTTCTCCTACATCATCATCATCACCATCACCATTATCATTGTCATCTTTATCTTATAGAGCATATGCAAGAAACTATGATAATTGCTGGAATTCATGATTACTTTAATTCTTACCCCAACTCTATGAGGCATATATATTATGAATGAGGAAACAAGGATATAAACATTAAGATATCTCTCCTAGTGATACCCAACTGATAAGTAGTGAAGTCAGAACTCAGACCCAGGTCTGTTCCCTAGGTCTGTGCTCATAACCACTACTGACTTCAAGGAATCATAGACTCAGCCTTTGCCAATTTGTGGATTTCTGTCACTAAATATGCATGACCTAGTATTTAAATTTTTTAAAACCATCTTTCACATGGCCTTATATCTTACACTAAATAAAAGTTAGAATAAGTGAGTGATGAATGAATAAATGGCTCTCATATTTGCGTTTTATTATATAACCTATTATATAGTCAAAGATCTTTTAATTCAGTATTAAAATGTAAGAAATGAATGTTTTCTCCTAGCCAGTATGCAGAATCAATAGTAAGTTAATGACTATAAAGTATTCTTGCATCTTCTTAAGTAACTGCATACTTAAGTGTGAATCTTCTCTTTTGGACTTGGATTGTAGCTCATGCATATTATGTTAATCTAAAATATGAACCCCTAGTGGCAGCAAAGGAACCTGGACTTCTAGGCCTAGAAGTTTCCAGGAGAGGTAATAATATTGATGACTGTGGAGAATTCAGAGACCTTGAAAGTCCTTGGAGAGGCCTAATTCTCCAGAAATCTTTTCTGTGTTATCTAATGTGGCTGTAGACTATAAAGCCTCACCATAGCTTGGGTCCCTGGTGTTCAGTGAATCGGAATTCCTGCCTTTCCTCCCCACTAGACAGTCCCCCTACACAAAGAAAGCCTAACCACTGTTTAATTTTAGAGCAGGTTGTCCAGCTGAGGGACTCCCTCTCTTGGTCTCAGGTTGATAACATGCCAGTTTGGGCACATGTCCATCACGTTTATTTCAAAAAACATTCATTTATATGTACTATGAAAATTGTGCATATCAAGAAAAAGACACTTGGTTTTAGTGAAGAATGTTACCTTTCTTTAGTGAGATTAATAAGAAGAAGTAAAAATTCATTTGAACTTCATATGGATTTCTCTAAAAAGCCTCTGAATGCAAGGAAGGTACTGTGCTAGGTCTTTGGGAACTTAAAGTCGAAGAGTACCTAGTATTGCTCTCAAGGAGCTTAAAATATAGTGGGAGATATATATGTGTGCACGTGTGTGTGTGTGTGTGTATCTATGTACGTATAATGCAGAACAAACTATGGGAATGTTCTAATACGAACTTCAGGAAAAAAATATGGAGTTTTGAACTTGACCTGAGTTTTGAATAATGCAAAACTAGATGCTTAATAGGTTTATTTATGTAACTATTCAAGCATATAATAGCACACATTCTCAGTATGAATATATGTTGATGTACATGTGGTCTGTACAGATGTGTGTATGTGTGTGTGCAAATGCATAGTCATGGTGAGATTAGCATGTACTCCTCTTAAATAATTTTTTTTCATGAAATGTGACTCTATTGAAGGATATATAAAATCTCTCTCCCTTAATTGATGTTATTGGAATATTATTTTGACTTAGATCTTGAGTTTAGCAACTAAAACTCTTGGGAGTCATTATTAAATAGTATAGTAACCTGTACAGTTCTTATAGCGACATATGGCTATGTGCTAAGGTGAAATAACTGATAGATTTTGAATAACCTGGTCATGAAGGGACATACATAATTTTGTTGGGAAGGCTCCTAAGTCCAGCACTTTGGCAGCTCTGTGGCATTCAGACAATAATTGTGTTAACTCAGATTAGCCTGGATAAGTAGGAAGCTACATGGAGGAAGACATTATAGATCGTGTATTCCTACCCATGTCATCTTGAAATGATTAAACCAAAGTAATTCTTTGGTTTACCCTTAAAGTAGGTCTTTTAGATGCTTCTAGTTCGCTCTTCCCAAATCTCTTTACTTTTTTGTTGATACCTATATGAGTTCTCTATTGTTTCATAACAAATTACCAAAAATCAGTAGCTTAGGAGAACACATTTATCATCTCATAGTTTCTTTGAGTCAGGAATCTGGGTGTGGCTTAGCTGGGTACTCTGCTTTAGTGACCCTCACAAGCTGCGGTCACAGTGCCAATCACAGCTGAAGTCTCATCTGAAGGTTCAACTGGGAAAGGATCCACTTCCAATCCATGTGGTTTTGGCAAGATCCAGTTCCTCATGGTTGTTGGACTGAGGGCCTCAGGTCCTTGCTGGCCTTTGACTGGAGACAGCCCTCAGTTTCTTGCCATGTAGGTCTCTGCATATGAAAGTCTGCTTTATCAGAGTCAACAAGGGAGAGGGTCAATAGAGTCTACAAGCAAGATGGGAGTTACAGTCTTATGTAACACAATCATGGAAATGTTATCCCATCACTTTTGGTATACCTGCTTGGTTAAAAGTAAGTCGCCGGTCTTTCCCACACTCAAGGGGAAGGGATTAAGTATGCCTTATAGGCATAAATACCAGGCAGTGGAGATCACTGTGGGCCACCTTAGGGTCTGTCTGCTACAATGCCTAAAATTTATTTTGGGTGGGATAGACCTTTTCTATAATGATATATAAAAGATGTAGAATTCAGAAGGGTGAAACTCATCAATAGTTAATTTCACTTGTCAGTGAATAATTGCAAATGATGTCAGAGTTTTCCCCTTTTTTTTTTTTTTTTTTTTTTTGCGGTACACGGGCCTCTCACTGTTGTGGCCTTTCCTGGTGCAGAGCACAGGCTCCGGATGCGTAGGCTCAGCGGCCATGGCTCACGGGCCTAGCCTATCCGCGGCATGTGGGATCTTCCCGGACCGGGGCATGAACCCGTGTCCCCTGCATCGGCAGGTGGACTCTCAACACTGTGCCACCAGGGAAGCCCAGGGTTTTCCCTTTTTTAATGTCCAGAGAATATAAAGAGACTAAGAAGGCATTGGATTGATGAGTTAGAAAGAAACGATTGCATTAAGCTAGAACATTCAAAGAAAAGAAGGACAGATGTTTTTTCAGTTTATGAATTTTATCTTTATCTAAAATATTTAGTGCTTTCTTCAACTACATAGAGATAAGTGGAGGCTGTACTCAGAGATGTTCTAGCCTGTGACTTATAACTTTATTGTTATTAGAAAACAATTTGAAATCATGACTTCTCCTACCATTCCTTTCCCTCTTCCCTTTTCCAGAGTACTCCTTATTTGATGTATCACAGTAGCTGCATGTGTTTGTAGTCAGTTCTAGAGAATAAAAATAAATAAAATAAATAGGGAAATAAAATGAACATATTCCTTGTTAAATATTTTATGAGTAACAAAATAGTAATGATATAAAACTTATAGCTGGTTTTGAAAATTGACAGGTGCGTGACATAGTTATTTGCATATGTTGGAATATTAGGGACAGGCCACTGGGTTAATGATTACATTGGATTGAATGATGATCAGAGAATTGTATGTGATAAATTCTCTTGTGCTTTGTTTGCTTCTTAATACCTTTTAAATTTTAAGAATATTCCAATGATCATTGCTGTTTCACCATCAGAGTTAGTAAAAGACCTCAATTTTAATGTGCAGCCAAACCTAGGGGATTTTCTCCAACTCCTAATCAATGCATTTCTCCTGCTTTAGTTAACAAGATCGTCTGTGGTTGATCATGGCCCAGTATTACCCTGAAATGAAAGAAATATAGTCATCAAAAGCAGGGAATTCAACTTCAGGTCACTACCTCTTATCCAAATAAACTACTAAAACTCTTGTAAACTACTAAACTCTTGTAAGGGTCCTTTCTCCCCCTAAAATGACTCATCTCTTGTTTAAGAAGCAGATTCTTAGCCTTGGCCTTTCTTATTACATTTTCAGTATAGATATTCTATTATTAATGTATTTTTAAAACTTTATTTTCTATTTAGTTAGTTCTGAAAGTTTCTTTTTACCCTCAAACTACTCATAGTCTGGGATCCAAACACTCAAAAGATTGAATTTTAAAAAATGTATTGATAAAATATATTTAGTATATTATCTATATTGTCCTGAACATGCCCATTTTAGTGTTATTTGACCTAGATTTAAAAAGCCCAGGAACTCAAGGACTGTCACTATGTAAATATCTTTGTGTAGAACTTCATGCCATTAGGCATTCAATAAATGCTTTCTGATGATGGTAACCCAGTTAAAAGTCTTCTGAGGAAATCCAGAATTTTTAAACAACCAAATACAGAGTCATAATAATGTAAAGATTCTCCAGTATTCTGAAATGACTTCTTTCTTCATAGCTACTTAGCCTTATGTCCCTTTTCATCCTCTCCATGTCTTATTAAGACATTAAAACAAACAAACAAAACAAAGCACTCTTTGTGCTTCTTTTATCTGAAATACCATAGATCTCTGGCTGCCAGAACCTTTTCCTTTTGACTTGGTTATGTTGGAGATATCACATCTTCCACTCTCATTTGTCCTTTCCATTCAGGAATGTGGGGAGGAAGTTGAGAACTCAGTTACAGTTATGAAGCAAGAAGGTACCTGAGGAACTACACTGTCTAGCATTCTTAACTGAGCCTAGATATTTAGTGGAAAACCCCTGACTAAAAATCCAAATGTTTGAACTGCAAGCTCTATATTTTTTTCTTAGTGAACCAGGATAATATTATTATCTTGTGTGTGTTGTGTGTAGTTTAGTGAGACCTGGTGACACAATTGATACTAACTTGTTCATGCATCTTTGCCATAATGACACACATTTTTTATTGGCTATTGAGTGATATTGTAGATATTTAGTACGTTAGCCACTGGACAATTTTGAGTCAATGCCGGGTGGCAGGTCTTATTTTGACTGGCAAGTAACTTGAAACTAAAAAAATGTGTTTTTAGAGAATTATAATAAAATTGCACTTTTACTACTCTTATGTGTGTTTTGGGGATATTTCAAGTAAGTATCCTTTAATTTGATGTTTGATTACTGCAAGTCATGTGATCTTACCTTTTTTGTGAAAACTTGGAAGCCTATGCCAGTTCATTTCACTTTTACTACTGATTAGCACTAGAGTGTAGGCTGAACTTCATAGTTTAACCCTAACTGTATTTTGCTTTGTGTTGTTCTGTAATTGCTTTCTATATCTTTATTTTTTCTGTCATTAACTAGAATTATAGTTTTGCCAAGACAAGACCTGTCTTATTGTTCTCTTGTATTGTATGTAGTAATTACCTTACTTTTGGGCACATATTAGGCATTTAATAAAAAAAATTTAAATTATTTTTAAGTCTTAAAGTATATTCTTTGAATGTCATTAAAATGTAGTAAAAGGAAACCTAAATACTTCTCTTGAGGGAAAAAGAAAAACTTTGTTCAAACTTTTAGCAAAAAAATCTATCTCTAGAACACATCAGAAAGATTTGCTATTAAAAATTCCACACAATTAAGCATGTCATTAATTGGATTCCATGAACGTATTTTTTTGTATACATGCCTATAATGTTATTTTTCCTCAGTATTTTTGTAGATTTCTTTTTTTTTTTGTGAGGAAGCAATTAAGAAAAAGAAAATTTCTAGGCAAACCATTCCTAGTATTTTATCACCACAAATCAAACAAATGCCCTGTTAAATGTTAATAATTGCATACTATTGATATGAAAAAGTAACTTAGAATATTTAAATTTCTGCCATTCTGGGATTTTTATTTTAACATATTTTGTGTGTTAATTTTTAGTGTGTGAAGAAGGCATTTTGGTAAATCACATGCTATAGAAGTAAAAATACAAAAATATTTTTATAAATCATGTACTACAGAAAAAAGTACAAAGACATCAGAGTAGGTATTTTAGAAAATTGGGAATTTATTATTTTTTTCTGGGAAAAAATTTAAACTGCCATTGAATTTCATTTTCCTTTAATTTTTTAAAAGGAAATGTTGGCTTTGTTATGCTAAATCATTATAAGCTTTATTTCTACTACATTTTATCATAATGCACACTGAGTATAAATAAAACTCTGGTATGCTAAACCTAATAGCAATTAAACTGAAAGTGTTTGTATTTCATCACTGTGAACTTCGCAGAAATGTTTCCATGACAACCTCCATGCTAGTTAAGACAACCAGAGGTGATCAACAGTTTACGTATTTTTTTTCTCTTGTAAGAATGGAATTTGTGTTGACAGTTTTGGCCTTTAATGGCACTTTTGTTCTGTGTGAAAGTATTTGTTTATCAGATCATATGTTGTTAACTGTCAGACTGAGGTAGAGTTACTGCTTTTGATAAAAGGCTGCATTAGAATTTCTAGTCTGTGAAGCTCTTATACTCTAATTATCCCCATCAGTATAGAAGAGTCCATTTGCTTCAGTACGCTACAAATTACACTTTATTAAGACCAAGTATTATGCTGAGTAAAACTGGGAGGATCTTGATTTTGTTTGACCATAAAAAAACTGAAATTCCTTTTAAGTTTGCTTCTTAACGAATGCCACCTTCACCCCCGAAAAATCCCATGCACATGCATACACACACACACACACACACACACACGTATGTTTCAAAAAACAACATTTAAGTGACCTCTTTGGAAAAGGTTATTGGGGCAGTTTTAGGGATTTTCCTTAAATCACTCACTCCCCTAGAATATTGTAACTACATCAGTAGAGTCTGCTACCAAAGATGTGCAAAGAGAGGAAAGGTAATTTTGCAGTTTCAAACAGGAATTGCCAGGCTGATCGGGGAACTGAGGACTTCCCCCTGTTTACCCTTAAAATAGAGGCACATTAAAAACTTTTCCTACTTTTAGATTCTCGAAATAAGCATCTGTGTATATGTTCTTATAAAGAGGACTGGAGTTGTGAAGTTTCTCCAGAGCTGTGTGAGCTCCACAAGAGAGGAAAGATATTCACTCAGGGATGGTGTACTTGTCCTCTTCTGTAACTGTCTTCGTGATCACTTGTCAGCATTGTCCAATACCTGAAGGTGGCAGGGCATATTAAATATATGAGTTATATGTGGAAAAAACCTCATTACTTTCTAAAGTAAATACTTTCTAAAATAAAGCTTGACAATTTTCTCGGATAGTATGACTATGTAGATGTTAAGCTTTATCACATGTCTTCTCAGAAAAGGAAATAGTTTAGTTTTCATCAACTTTGTTAAAGTAGTATTAAATCATAACTTTCTGTGACCAAAAATTATCCTTGCTTTCTTTAAAATTACCTATTTAAATGTATTAACATCAATGAAGACATTTCTATAAAGTAATATATGGTTTTATCTTAGTTTAAAGAACATAATTCTGATTTTCCAGTTTTTTTTTCTTCAGTCTTTGTCTTGACATCATCGTCCATTCTGTCTTAGAAGCCAGAAGCTTGGAAATGACCTTGAAACCTACTTCTTTCATTCAATCATTCATTCACTTGTTTCTTCTCATGCACTCTAGGCACTGAGGTAGAGCACAAAATAAACACAAAAATCCCTTCTCTCATGTAGGCTATTGTCTCATGAGGAGAAGTCAACGATAAAATAAATCAGTAAAAGGTAAAGAATATGAGATGATGGTGAGTGCCGTGGAGAAAAATAAAACAAAAAAAGAGATGGAATGGGGTTTGCAATTTTAAATGGGATGGTCAAGGACGTCTTCATTGAAAAGTTGACATTTATGCAAAGATCTGAAAGAGGTGAAAGCAAGAGCTATGTTGGTACCTGAAAGGAAAGCATGCTAAAGCAGAGGGAAAGCAAATGTAACGGTCTTGAAGTTTGAGAAACGGCGAGCAGGCAGTGCAGCTCCTGCAGAATAAGCAATGGCAGAGATAGTAGGAGCTAGAATTGGGGATTAAGGGATAGAGAACATAGGGCCTTGTGGGCCACTCTAGACCACTGAATAGACGAGCAGCACAATATTATTTACCTCTTGACAAAATCACTCTGGCTGCTGTGTTGAAAATAACCTGTAGAGAGGTAGGGCTGAAGACAAGGAAGGGAGCAAAGATGAAACCAGTTAGGAATTTATTGCAGGAATCCAAACAAGAGATGGTAGTAGCTTGAACAAGAGTGAAATCATAGTGTAGGTGAGGAAAGGGATCAAATTCTGGATGTATTTTGAAGATTTAGCCAACAAGATTCTCTGACAGATCGAACGTGGTGTTTGAGGCAAAGAGAGGCGTTAAAGTTGACCCAAGGTTTCTGCCTGAAAACTGACAGGATGATATTTCCTTTTTCTGAGTTGGGGAAGACCGTAGAGGGAATGGGTTTTGTGGAGGAACATTAAAAATTCAATTTCGGACGTGTTTGAGAGCTCTATTAGATATCCGATTGTAGATAGTAAATAGACGATTGGATATAGGAACCTGGAGTTTGGAGCAGAGATGTGAGCTGTAGGGAAACACTTGTAAGTTAGTACGTAGATGTTATTTGAAACCATGTGAAGCTAGGAAAGATAACCAAAAGAGGGCTCCTCAAGAGAAACAGGCCAATGTGTTCTCTTACCCAAGCTCTGGCAGGGCGAGTACCTCAGTGTGGCCAGAACAGTCCCAGTTTATGCCTGGCCCCAGCGTAACTAAGAGTGCCCCCTTCTCCCTCTACAGGGAACCTCTTTGGACAATAAATTACGTGATCACACAATGAATATCTTTTGTCTCTACTGTTCTTCATATTCACTGCCTTTCCTCTAGTTCATTAATCCAATGGCCTCTCACCAGATTTCTTACCCTCTCTCTATCTCCACCTTTTCCCACCAATCTTTACTCTGTTTCCAGAATAATCACTCCACACATAAACCTAATAATGCCATTCCCCTTGCTAGGCTTTTTCTATGGGTTCTAATGCCTGAGGAGCAAAATAGATTCTATAATATGAAATTTCAAAATTCTTTGTTATCTATTCTTGCCTCTCTGTCCAGCCCTTCCTCTTGCCATTTCCTCCTTATCTAGCCCCTTAGAAATGAGGAATTTTTTACTGCTATTTGGGAGCTGCCACTCAGCTGCTAAGCCCCCCGAGGCTGCTTTCCTGTAGTATGGAGCTGTGTGGGGCTGGGGGGACTGCACTGCTTACTACTGCATCCCAAAGCATTTTCCCTGCCTAGTGGGAACTGGGGGCGAGTGAATAGGCACCTCCACCCAGCTGCTTCCATGTGCTTGGTGTAGGTTTTCTGCAGCACAGAGCTGTGGAAATGAGATTGCCAAAAGTCGCCAATGTCTAACCCCACCTAGAAGCTGGGGGAGATGGATACTGTTACTGGCTGCCAGCTCATCCAGGACGGGAGTCATCCCTGGCTGGAACTCCACGACTCTCCAGTATTCTTACTGAGTTCTGGTAGATTTGGTTGTTACACATCTTTTTATTCTTCTCCAGAGACTGTTAATCATTGTCTTTGTTCATTTTGATCAGCTTAATAGATATCTCTCCTAGTATATATATATAAACTTAACATGTCATAAATACTTACTGAGATCAAATAAACTCTGAGTATCATTTATGACCATCATATGGTCAGTAGAGCATGTATAACATATCATAAATACCAGTAAATATATACCACAGTTACCAGATTCTCTCCATAATGTTAGATTACTTTCAGTTCTTCACTGTTGTTAATAAAGCTATTTTAACAGTTTTTGTGCATATATTTTTGTCCAGCTTTTGAGTATTTCATTAGTGTGTATTTCTAGAGGTAGAATTATGGAGCAGAACATGGGGAACGTTGCCAGATTTCTTCCCAGATGAGTTATTTCTAATCCCTCTAGAAATAGATACATCTTTTATTGATTTTCACTGAATCAGATACTATGGTTTTTAACCTTGCTGCTAATTTGATGACCAACTGGAAATTTACCTTATGATAAAATCATTTTAATCTTGTGCTCCTGATCTTCAGCTAAATTTTTAAATTTAGCACTAAAGCCTGTTTTGTAGGAAAAGGCAAAATTAAAAAAAAGAAAATAGACAAGGAAAATCCGAGTGGAACCAGAATAACAAACCAAAGGTGCTGTTTTCATTGCTGTTGGCTATGCAAGGCATGCTATAGATTTTTTTCTTAGTTTTGATGAACAGTATAGGTTTTAGAACATATATTCACTTCCTGTTCAGCTTCTTTCACACTTTCACTTTCTAAAAGTAAAGTCTCAGAAGGAGAAATAAACTTTTACTTGCTTATATGAAAAATATGTAAAAGAAATTTAAAGATGATCTAATAATATATAGCTTGTTGGTAAATGTAAATCGAGAGTAGCTTTGAAATTTAAAATATATATAGCAGTAGATTCAGTGGCCCACGTAGTGTTACGTATTAGATCAAAGAGAAATCTGTGATGTTTTAAATTTCTCTTTGATTTTAAAAAAGTTGATTATCTGCAAAGTCTACATTATTTCATCTACAAAATGCTGGCAGTGCCCGTAGATTTGATATGCCATTCCCCACATAATAATTCCTTTCTAAGTCTCTGCTCAAATCACTGATAATTAGAGAGAGATATGCTTCATGTGTATTTAAGACATTTTATAGGTAATCATGACTTTCTTACAACACTACGTGAATGTCTTCCATGTACCTAATATTGCCCCTTCTTTTTCAATATAAAACCAAACAAAGATATACCTGTCAGTGACATACACCATTCAGGAGTGGTAGAAGAAACTGGAACAGCGAGGTTTAGCTAGAGTCTGGCCCTTGACATTCTCTCCTTGCTGCTAGAGATTAAGGTTTCTGCAACTGTGTACCTTTTTATTTTAAAATTTTTATTTTATATTGGAGTATAGTTGATTAACAATGTTGTATTAGTTTCAGGTACACAGCAAAGTGACTCAGTTATACATATACATGTATCTACTCTTTTCCAAATTCTTTTCCCATTTAGGTTATTACAGAATATCGAGTAGAGTTCCCTGAGCTATACAGTAGATCCTTGTTGGTTATCTATTTTAAATATAGTAGTGTGTATATGTCATTCTGCAACTGTGGACCTTAATCCATGTATTACACTGCAACTTTCATGATACTTCCATCTGTCCTCCACTCTCAGTATCCTAGAACAGTTACTTTTATCTTGTCCTCTGTTTTTTTAATTTCTGAAAAACTTTTATTAAATACCGATGTCAGCTCTAGCTTACCCCTTTGGTTAACTGCACTTTGCCATTTAGATATGCTAGCTTGAATTGATTAACTTACAGCGTCCATTTTTAGCTTCATTTTATTGACAGAATTCAAATTTCAGGTTTTGACAGAGTTTGAATAGAAGGTAGTAGGTTGTAACCTAAAATTTGATGATGTTTACACAGTAAAAGTTAGTAAAATACTTTTATGTTGTAAAAGATTATAGTTATATAATAAAAGTTAGCTTTCTAAAATAAATAAATAAATTTATTTATTTGGCTGCATTGGGTCTTTGTTGCTGCACGCGGGCTTTCTCTAGTTGTGGCGAGTGGGGGCTACTCTTTGTTGCTGTGTGTGGGCTTCTCTTGTTGCGGAGCACGGGCTCTAGGCACGCGGGCTTCAGTAGTTGTGGCATGTGGACTCAGTAATTGTGGTTCGCGGGCTCTAGAGCGCAGGCTCAGTAGTCGTGGCACATGGGCTGAGCGCAGGCTCAGTAGTCGTGGCACATGGGCTTAGTTGCTCTGCAGCATGTGGGATCTTTCCGTGTCTCCTGAATTGGCAGGCAGATTCTTAACGACTGGGCCACCAGGGGAGTCCCTAGCTTTTCTTTAATAAAAAGTTTGCAAGGCTATGAATTCTGTTGCTTTCCAAAAATGGGCAATAGCCTTTTGAGGATATAGTTTCCCTTTTTGAAAAAATTGGCCTCATATTGTCTTCCAAGAATTGTAAGGACACTTAGGAAAATGAGTCTAAGCTAGGCATCAGGAAAAAAAAAGCAAATTTAAAAGTAACACTAGAAATAACAGCAAAATCAAACCTGTTATAATGAATTATTCATGCATTCTAAAAATTCATTCTAATTTGGCTATACCTTTATTACTGCAGTAGAGGCTAGAGACTTATCTTTAGACATATTCTCCAACACCATAGCATCAACAATAATAAGCCAGTATTATTCCTTAGTGAGTCAGAGCTACTGTGATTCTTTAAAGATTGTATACAGCGACATCCTTAAAAATCCAAACAAGAGACTGATGTTTGCTGAAAATGCTGAGGGATGTGAACCTCATTTATAAATTTTAAATTAATGATTTTAAAATAAAATAGTACTAGAAAAACTTAATGAGTTTTATGAGTTTGCCTTTCATCAAGATTTATCCTGCTTTATTCCAAAAATTAATAAAATAACACCAGCTTGAATTATTGAGTAGTCTTGTACTGAAGTATTTGTTTTTTGATACTCAAGTCTACAGTTGTTAGGAATATATTTCTGTGCTAAGGAGGATAGCAAAGGGTGTGATGTGTTAAGTTTTAAGGAAAAGGAAATAAAGATTAAGATAGTTGAAGGCAGATTTAACAAGTATTGGGTTAATTCATTACTGTGAGTCTATAAGGGAATGACTGACATTTACATATAGAGAAAGTTGGTTTCTTGAGTTTACTTATTTAACATCTCAGAGGATACATGTTGGGCTATCTGTGACAAGTATTATAAGTAAACAAATGTTTTCTTTACATAATTTTAGATGATTAGAGACATATTTTCAATAAAGTTCTATACATGAAATGCTTACATAGACCGGTAATTGAGAGGTGCTTTCTGTATCACTATTGGACACATTACATTGTACACTTTTTGAGTTTTGTTCAGTTCTGTTTAAGTTATACCCTGGCTGAAAAGTTTAGTTTCACTTGGAGAAGTTCAAGAAGCTTTAGTGAAAAAATATCTTATTTATGAAGTATTTTAATGGGACAAGGTGTTAATCAAAAGTTTATTTTAGGGTTTATGGCTAAGCAAGGGGAGGAGGAAGAAAATAATATTAATAATATAATGATAATAATATTAATTAATATTATTAATAATAATAATCTGTTACCATGTGGTAATAGATTAGAGCTGGAGACATAGACTTCAGGTTTAGCTTAATAAAAACTTTAGCTTAATGTACATATTCATGATTACAAGTAGAAGTGTTTATAGATATTTGCATATACACTGGTTCGTGTACACACTTATTTCCTTGCTCTGTCAACTGAGAGGACCTAAAAGCGACAAGCATACTTAGTGCCTGTATCTTGGTTTCTAACACCATTCTCCTAAAAAAAGAACCAGGGATCCTTGGAGAAATGGGGCTTATTCTCAAATTGGGGCAGGAAATACACAAGATGCAGCTGGAACTCTTGTAATGCCAGAAAATAAGAAAATGTTCAAAAAAGCACAATATGTAAAATGCATCTCCATGAGTCCGTACCATACTTATATAGATAAAGGGTTCAGTAGATAAGTGGGAGAACAGACATTACCAGAAGAGAAGAATTTCAGATAATTTATGTAGATGCTTCACCTTCAAGAAAGTGGAGCATAACTCCTGACTTAATTGTGGGCTGCGCATGGTGATTTTCTAACAAAGAGTACAGTATGGAAAAAGGGAAAAAGGGTAACTCCATTAGAGAAACCTGACAAACCTATCCTCAGCCAGGTCATCAAGGTAAACAGCAACAGTGATGTAAGTGATATATCATGTTCATAGTATATAAACGATATGATGTGATGAAAATGGCAATTTTCTACTATGGTCCTCTGCCCCCCAAAATCTATAAGCTTAATCTAATCATTAGAAGAACTGACAGATCCCAGCCTAGGGACATTTTACAAAATACAGTTTGAGAAACTGTCACAGCCAAGGGGAGGGAGCCTAAGGAGATATAATGACAAAATACAGTATGGTATCCTGGATGGGATCCTGAAACAGGAAAATAACGTTAAGTAAAAACTATGGAAATATGAGCATGATGTGGACTTCAGTTAATGTTCAAAAAAATTTAATGTTGGCATTTCTGCATCTGTGGGCTTAGGGTGGCTAAAATGGGTATGGTGGGAGATTGGGGGGTGAGGACTTGTGGTAGGATTGAATAATAAAAATAGCTAACACTATTTAGAGCTTACTGTAGGCCAGGGATTCTTTAAACATTTTACATGTCTTAATTTTTTAAAACAACTCTTTGGCAGGTAGTGTTATTCTTTTGTTAGAGCTGAAGAAATGAAATGTTAAATGGCTTGCCCAAGACTAAGCATTAATACCCAGGCTCTAGATCCTCTTCTCTTAACTATTAGGCTTTGCTGAGAATGGCTGTTTTGGGTGTAGCTGCAGAAAACAGTTCCCCTCTGTCACCAGGGTTGGTAGATATGTATGTGTAGGTGATAAAACATAATAAGAAGACTTTACATATATATATATACACACACACACACACACACACACACATATATATGTATATATATATAATGAAACTACAATAGAAAGTTTACTCCTTTAGATTATGATGTGTGATTATTTCATGTTCATTTTCCTGATACTTTTTGTCCTTTTATATGTCAGGTATACTGAAATTCTACAAATCGCTGGAGTCCCCAACTCACTAGTATTTCAGTAACTGAGCAAATACTCTCTGACAATAATACCTTAGGCAAAATAATCATTATTTAGCATTGCCGTTGTATTACAGTATTTTAAAGTATTTCTCCTCTTTTTTTACTACATCCTTTCTTACAACAGCATTTGGGTTTTGTTGACTTTGTAATCTTCAAATAACAGATGAAGTAACTGAGGCCTAAGAACATTAAATCAAGCTTGTTGGACAACTTTATGTATGAAGAGCTCCAAAACATGTAATCCTGCACACTTCTATTGTGCTTTTCTGTGACATGGAAATAGTATAAAGTTAGTTCCCAACAATTCTCAGTTTTCTAGAGTGCAGCGGACAATGAGCTCAGCTTTATTATTTTTATAAAAATTATTTAATATTTACATAATTGCAATCTAAGTAGAGGTGACGCTAATAAGCAGAGAGGAATATCTGCCCAGAAGAATCTTTTCTGTCACTTGAGGTGAACTGTTTGCCCTTGGCTTAAATCTTTAGGATGCCTCACAATCCAGTTTCTTAATTTACACATAGTGAGTAGTGAGGGCCTAGTGAGACTTATTTATTATCGGACACAGAAATATTGCCAGAGTATTTTCTTTTTTGGTGAATTGTATTAAAATTCTGTAATTTAACCTACAGTAAGGCAGTCCATCCTTTTATACCTGCAGCCCATTACATTCTGACTAGAGATCGCCATGCCACTGGCAGGTAACTAAGCTGTCCCACTTAACCTTTATTTAGCTACTACTTATGTGGTCGTGCCTCCTGATTTTATTCATGCCTTACACACATAGAAAGTGATGGTATTTGGAGAGTGCCTTGGGTTAACTTGTGGCCAGGGGTGATTGGCCTGAGGGCTCTGGCTGCCCCAGGCTCCTCTTGCCACCCTGAGGGCAGAAGGGATCAGCATCTTGGCATCCCTGTAACATATTTGTGACATATCAGGTGCTTTAGCACTCTTCTGTGACATGCACTGGTGTGTTTTCCCCTGTGTACTTAGTTTCCACACCACGTTGTTAAAGATTTTTTACAAAAATAGTTACACTGAAACCTGGATTATATAGAGGACAGATAGCATTATAATTTCTGAGACGGATTTGAATCTTGCTCTTCACAATTTCCATGGACAGTTTCATTATTCTGGGTGGAGAGTGTGTCTTATGTGGCCCAATAAATCATTCTTCTTTCCCATCTATGTTCTGAATTAAATGAGAAATAAAAGAGAGGCCCATGTTTCCCAATAAGATTACCCTTCCTTCCCTGGCAAGAGGTGGAAGACCGAGAGACTGAGAGAAGACCAAGAACTTGCAGGGGTTATGTGAGTAAGCTCTCTACAGACTCTCAGGAAACAGCATGTGTGGGGAAGAAAATCACCAGTACCATTAAGTGATTGGCCATCATTAATCGTGGAGAGCTGTGAAAAGTAAAACGCTTTACATACCAGTAGAGAAAATAGAGCCTTATAAGGGGCTCTTACTAGAGCCTCTCTTATATATCCTGAAAGAGTACTTCATACTGAAGTTTTTCCAGCTAATGACTTAGGAAATTTATCAGTATTTTATAAAATCATAAAAAAATCAGATTCTTCTTCTATTTTTGGTTGACAGTAAGCTTAGAAAGCACAGATATTTCATACACAGTATTGTTTATAGGTAAATATCAGCTTTGTTACTATTATAAATTCCAGAGAATCACTAGAACTTAAAAAGTGTATAAGCTATGAATTTTAAATGAGGGGGCGGATTAAAATTTCAAGTATCCAGGAACACTTAGAATAATTTCCAGAAGATCCATTTCAAGTAGAATAGTCTGGAAAAGTAAGAGCTTAACTTATAGATGGTATTATACCATTTATGTTAATCTAAAAAAATCTCTTCAAAAGGAATTGGATGGCATTTGCTATATTAGTTCCACCTTAACTCAAGGCTCTCCGTCTATCTTCTGCCATATGGTCAGGTCTCAGCAAATGGTGTTTCCCTCTTTTCCTTTCTCCATGTTGGTTTGTAAATCATTTATAGGCTGAACTACTAGGCAAGTATTGCTGTTAATGAAAGATAAAATAAAATGTAACTGTTATGTATCCTTGAGAAAGCATGCTGAAAGAAAAATTAAAATATTATTTTTTAAAAGCCCACTTTCAACTTAGAGAAATTAAGCTGTGTCCCACAATATCCCCAAAATGATTGACAATCTTTTTAACATTTGAAAATATACTTTCTAGTACTACTTTAAAAGGCATAATTTATCAGAGTAATATTATAAAGCACTGTGATTAGATTCTCTTGAGATTTAGTTTTCTTTCACAGTTTGCCCTTGCTCCTAAAAAGGAAGTGATTTAGTGTATTGGTCAGGACAGGTTAGGTATGTCTCCTGGCCTCTGCACAAAACCATATGACACTACAAAAGATAACTGTGGTTACACCTGGAGGAGGGAAACAGTAACTATATTCAATATACAAAGGCTGTCAAAATGAAATACAGTACCTTTAGCATTTTATAGTTTACAAAGCCCTATCATATATATTAACTTTGTGATTCCCCATAACAACCCTATCTTATATGTGTGTGTGTATATATATATACGTAATATATGTATGTGTGTGTGTGTGTGTGTGTGTGTATGTGTGTATATATATATATATATATATATATATATATATATATATATATGTAAAGCTCAGAGGTTAAATGACTTGACCAAGAATACCAAGTGGCTGATTTGTGAGACAGATCCAAATCCTCACACATTATGTCCAGTGCCATTCCCTCTATACTTTTCCACCTAAGAAGCAGATGTCATTTATGTAAATGCCAAGTATTCAATCAGGGACAATGACAAGTTTCAAATAGCTAGATTTTGCTGGATTTAAGGCGCCTTGTAAGTGCTAAGACTATTCAACTGTATAACTGGCTACCACAGAAAGCAACGATGATTAGAAATGGTTAGGCAGAGGCTAGATGGCCATCTGTCGAGCTTGCTGTTGGACTGGATGACCTTTAATATCCTTTCCAATTCGGAGATTCCATGACTCTATGGTGATAATGATGCTGTTTCAGCGTGTTGCCAAGTAACGTGTCTATTGTTTTTTCTGCCTGTCACACACAGCAGTGACAATAAACATCGTTTTCCTTATATGCCATGACAAATTTATATCATAGTGTCCTATTAGCAATTAGCATTCCCAAAGTTTCTTACCTTTATAATGTTCAAATCTAGTCTAAAAATGCTGCCAAAAATTTCATTTTAAAAGGTGTGCAAATAAAATTCCTTTGATGGATGACATACCCTAAAGCAATATCCCTGATTCCTTCCCCTTTCTTTTCCTTTCAAGCTTCATCATTCACACCCTCCTCAATCTACCATTGCCTGTACTGATTAATAAAGTGACTCATTCATTCATCCACTCATTCTGTAGACATTCATTGAATCTATGAGCAGAGCACTCTTTGTAGTTAAGAAAATACAAGACAAGATTTAGAATCTTACTAGCTATCAGGGTGGTAAAGCAGAGGAATCAATTCATGTCAATTCAACATGTATTTATTAGGCAACAAACAGTAAGGTTACATAGTATCTGAATCAGATCCACCACCAAAAATGAATGAGTTGGTTTCTGAATCCAGATAAATTGACTAACTCTAGAAGGTACAAGGTTTACTTTATCTTACTCTTTGGCTATAAAGCAAATGAAACTCACCACTCTACAGAAGCTATCCAGTGTCAGACATAAATACAAACAAAGGCAGAAACACATACACATAAAGGATGATCTTTTGCAACTATAAAATACTTTATTCTTAGCTCAAGAAAACTCAAGCGCCTTGTCGAAGGTTTTGAATGCTTTCATTGACTTTTGCTGAACTCTTATATCTACAGCCAACTTATGTTTGCAATTGATGAATGAATGAGTTTAGTTCTAGTATGAATGTTGCTTAATATTTTGCTTATATTAAGGGGAAAGGTATGAGTGAAATAACAAAGTTGTATATTGAAACTTAATAATAATATAATAATGAGATGAACTTAATAATTTATCATTTGTGTGAGTAACTCCTTTGCTGAACCAGATAATGGTTTTTGAATATTGGGAGAACATTTCCTCAGTTTTTTTGTGCTATTCACATAGAAGATGTGGGCCTGTCACTTGGGCATTCACCTGGGCCTAATTATAGGAAAACTCACAACGTGGCAACTGGCTTCCATCAGAGTGAGCACGTGAGAGTGAAAAGACAGAAAGTCAGAGTTATTTTGAAACCTAATCATAGAAATGAGATGCCATCATTTTGCCATATTCTGCTGATTAGAATCAAGGCACTAGATCCAGCCCACACTCCAGAAGAGGGGATTGCATGGGACAGAGGTAGCAGAGGCTGGGATCATTGGGAATCTTTGAGGCTGCTATCACAGTATAAATCCCACTAGACTGCTTTCCTTGCGGTATCTACGACATATAACCAAGCCCAAAAATCTGAAAGTCATTTTCAATTTTCCCTCTCTTAGTCAATCACAAAGTGAAATGGACACTAATATAAATGTCTATCAAATATGGCCTCTTTGCTTCATCTCCTTTGGTATGGTCCTCCTTCAGATTTTCATTCCTTCTTATTTGGATTACTACTTTTTATTCATTCTTATGCCTATAGTTCCTTTTTCTGTGCAAAATATTTGACACCAACTGTTCCCCAGTTCCACCTTCTATCCCAGGCTTTTATACAGCTTGTGGGGCTACATCATTGAATTTCTAGTGCTAAACACAGCATCTGGACATGGTGTACGTACAGATATTTTTGACTGAGTGATTAGGCGTTAGAGGCAGAATGGGAGTCAGTATTAAAAACTCCTTAAATATCCCAATGCCAATGAATCCTCCTTATTTTATCCTAGAATACTGGCTCTTTCTTCCATTGGGAAAAGTGTTGAATCCATCTTTTTTCCTAATCACACATAGCTTCTTCTTGTCTTTTTTCCCGAGTCCTCATCTTTTACCTGTGATTTTTTGGAAGTGATCTTGACTTCTTTCTCCTTGGAACACCTCCATAATCTGACATATTATCATAAATACAAAATTGCCAAATGTATAGATGTGTGATTCTTAGCATAAGCTCTTTTATACAAAGTAATAAAAAAAGCTATTATATAATTTCACTGTGAAAACCAACTAAAATGTCCTTCTGAAAGGTGCAAATCATACTTTCTTTACAAAAAAGTGCTTTCTAGCACACATCTGCTATTTGCTGAGGTTATAAGTAATATCAGCAGCAGTAGGCATTTAACTACCACCAAAAATTTCTTTTATTATTAATTCCCACTATGCTTTGAGTATTTTTTATCTGTGTAACAACTTGCATTCATTAAAGTAATAAAATAATAAATTGTTTCCACCTTTGTCAATCAAATAAAAATAAATGTCAACTGGAGCTTCTTAAGCTAACAAGTGAGACTTTTGACTTATCTGCTTTATATGTGTTCAAAATAAATTAAAAATAAAATATAGCAGAGTAATGGATAAAATTTGACCTAATTTTCAGTACCCTTATCTTGAGTGAAAAAATAATTTCCGTTTAAATTTTCGAAATGCTAAGGATGTGGTAAACATATCATAGTGCAACATAGTACAAGCAACTCTGGTTTGAAGACTCTTGGTGTGTACTCTAGAAATATCGTAATCAGCAGCATTTTAAAATTAGAAAAATTGAGAGATTATTGGAGTACCATCTAATGTGCAGTGAGATTTTCTAGCAGGTGCTAGTTTAAAAAAATTTAAACTGTAAAAAGATTGGGTAGATATTTCAAGTTTATTCTCCACTGATAAGCTTTAAATGGTCAATTTGGCTTGTTCAACTTTAATTTAATTATTAAAAACAGGTAATACATAATACCTCCTAGCTTACTGTGTCTCAGCTACTTTAAGGGTATGAAGAGATAGGTATGTTTTTAACCCCCAACTAAGCAAGGTGGGACCTGTGACAGATGGCCCTTCGTTTGTCCCAGTGTGCCATATAATTGGTATTGGTTTTTATGTGTATGTAGTTATGAAAAAGTTTGAGAAGCAGTGCCTTAAGTATCCGTTTTCCCTTTTCAAGAATCAGTCACGCCAACCAGTTTCTTAGTGTTCTTCTAGAAATAATGATGTATATATAAACATATATGTATCTCTATATGTCACTTTTTCACAGATGGTAATATAAACATATACACTTTGATGTATCCTGCTTTTTTCACTTAACAGTGTACCTTGGAAGTTGCTCTCTCTCAGTACATCAGTATGTATAGTGCTGCTCTGTTGTTTTTTTTCTGCTGCATAATGTTGCTTATTAAATAGATATATTATCTTTATTTACAAGTGGTACATTTTTAAGAAGCTTTGTTAATATCTGCCTAAAATAGGTGTATATTCTTTATATGATATCTACCTCAGCAAGAACAGCTTTTCAAACTTCTTAAAATTGCAGTGGTTTATGTCACTGATGGTCACTTTCACTGTTTGAGGTTTTCCTAGATATCAGTTTTCTCTCCTTGGCTGGACTATTGTGTTTCTAGCTGGGTTTTTTTTATTGTACAAGCAGAATGTTTTTGATCAGATTGTATTTACAGGACAGCCTGGAACTGCAGCATTGTGTCAAGTATATCACACACATTTAAAATATTGTCTAAATATTTATTCACATGATGGATTACTGTGGCTCACAAAAGGCAGTTACGACCTATTGAGTAAATAATTTTAGTTTTTAAACATTTGGAAAGGCTTTGAAAGGGTCATAATGATGTCTCATCTCAGTTGTGAGAAACAGCCACTGAATACCCTTGCTTTTTTCTTTAAATGGTATTTTAATTCTTTAGTGTTTAAGCAACAAGACAGGAAAAAAAAAAAGAAAAAAATTGAAACAAATTGTCTGCAGATATAGTCTTTCTTTCTTCCTTCCCATGATACTATCTCTCCATTATGAAAAAACAGACAAACAAAATCAAGTCAAACAAACAAAAGAATATTGCAGCAGAGTTTAAAGGTTCTTGGAGGCTAAAACAAAATTCCAAAGATGTACAATGGAAATTGCAAAAACATTTAAAATAAGTGGATGTATTTCACTCAAATTTGAAAGGTTACTTTTTATAATGAACTGTGGTTTGATTTAAATGTCTTTTGTGAAACTTCTGTTTAAAAAGTAGTTTATTTCTAAGTCAGCTTGAAAATTGTGCACTTCATGCTGCTTCTGTTCTTTCAAAAAGGAGACGAGGTTTTTGTTCCTAATAATTAATTTAAACTTTTGTACGCGTGTGTGATTTTCTTTTTTCAATCATGTGGCACCTGGTTCTTTTATTTATAATTCAGAGGTTGCTTGAACTTTACAAACCTTTTGCATTTATTTGAGATTAATTTGTTATTTCTAAAGAAAGTGAGGAAAATTGTTTGTTTTTTTTCCATTCGATATTAAGTTCATCTAGACATTGTAGGTTTGTGATTGTAACATCTTCTGACAAGCAAATTAGACCATAGAAAGAGCATCCAACTTGGAGCTTGGGGCATATGGCGCTACCTTCTGCAAATATAACTCAAAAACAAGTCATTCTGTTCAGTAAGGGGCGGTAAGTTCAGACTCGGGTTCTTTACCTTGGTGTGCAAGGGAAAAAGTAGCCTCTTAAAGAAAATTGTAATCTCAGAATGTCAGAAAAATGTGCCTCTCTAAATTGAAGCTCAAAGTAAGAGAGATTAAGATACCCATGCCTACAATTTCATTACTTTTAAGATCTAAAATTACAACTTGAATGTAAAAATAGTTAAGGAAAACAATTACGGTAGTAGAAATCCAACAGAGTAGTTATTTAGGTTATTATTACTGCAACTAGAATTATTAATCCTGTGAAAATTTTGCTCTAAAATAATACTGTGATTAAAATTCAGTACCTGGCATCTCACAGTGTGTCAGCATGGTGAAAAGAACTGTTCTGAAATGATCAATTGAACACATTACTTTTGCACGTCAACATTTCTATTTTCCTTATCTAGGACTGATAGGTAAAATAGCCCAATATATACACATCTTGGGATTTCAGTGTATGGATAAAGATGAGGGAAGGCCTATTGATCACTGTTTAATTCATATTGTCATTTTGAGCACACGCTTCTACAGATGGTGGAGTTTTGACTGCCCATCATAGCACCAATACCTTTGAGACAGCTGTTGCAGATAAACCTCTTTTACATGCTTTAGGTCAAGAGTAGTCAAACCTGTTACAGCACCTGCTTTTGCATATGTAAATCTGTTGTTTTGTCATTGTGTTAAACAAGAAGAGGTAACAGTCTCTTGTGGTTGTAAATAAGTCTGGAACATTGCCTACATGAAATGAAATCCAGCAAAAAGACAACTGTGATTTCTGTTGTGTAGTCATGGGAGGTTTCTTCTGTTTGGGGCTTTGTTTCTGGAAGACTGCCCGTAATTCAGAGGGAGGGTAGAGAGGCAAGTTTATGTTTGGAGGCAAGAACAGGGAAGGTGTTTGCTGTCATTGACTGTGGGGTTGTTGTGAAGTTTGACATGCCCAGAAGCTACCAAATGCCACGTGGGGCCCCCCTGCTGCATACCTCGGTTTTCATCATCTGGTGAGCCCGCAGCAGGATTTCCAGGCACTGGAGTCGACAACATGTCTACTTTGGTTTGGAGCTGATTGATCCACGGAGCAGAACTTGCTTGTGGGATCTTCCCTTGCTATAGAAGGACATAAATGATTGAAATGCTTTCTTTAGGAAAAACAAAATTATCATTTGTTTATGGACCTTAACTGCTTATGGGGAAGAAATTGTCAAATAGTAATGCAAGTAGAGTTTGCTGGAAACTTTCACTAATGTTTGTGAATTATTGTCTTGTTCAACTTTGACAATAAAAGTGGGAAAACACAATTAGGGAGGAAGAGAGGGTGAAAAGAAATTCTTATTTACTGTATCTCTTTAAAAGGTGAGCAGCATGTAATAAAAATGGCACCTCAAGATTTGCAAAATGACTGAAGATTTTACTGTGTTGCCATAGATTGCTGTGGGGCAGAAAAAGGAAATACTAGAATTGATGAACAAATGTTGCATGCTGTCATTTTATATTACATATTTTACTGTGAAGTTGTTCCTAATTTTCATTTTTGAAAAAATAGTGCAGAATGCGTATACCATAGAAAGTAATGTTATAAATTTGTTAATTGTGTTAATTATGTTGAAGTTTGTTTATTCTGACATGGATTTACGATAAGCAGGTATAAAAAATATAATTTTCTAGCTTTGGGAGAAAAATTAAAAATTCTTCCCTGACCTTTTAACCTTGTCAAATGATTTCCCTGCTCTTGACACAGTGCATTATATTTGCAAAGGTTGGAAGTTAACTCTTCAAGGTACCAGACATCATTTTTATTGGGATATTAATTCTCAGAGGTGCTAATCTCATCAAGATTTGTGGGCATTTTCTTTCATAGGCCATTCTGATTTGTAGCTCTTTCTTTTCACAGCAGTATTAAATACCAAACCTTCTCTGATATGGAAGTTCATTAGAGATATGTCTTTGATGGCAGCCCTTTCCTGGCTTCAGTTTCAAATACCTTGATGTAAAGCTTAAGAAGCCATTGTGTTGTAAGCCCTCCTTGATGTGCCTTATTTAGATCTGCATAGTAAATCAAGGAAAGTAAATAACAAGGCAGCAGATGGAAGCATGGAGATAAGGCCAGTGAACAATTGTATTTGTATTTTGTTATGATGTTGACAGGAGCTAAAATTCACTAATCTAGTTCAACTGATCTGCATTTCAAAGAAATCTCATTTAGCAGCAACTTGAAGGTTTGTAGGATAAAGTTCTTTTATTGCAGCCTTTATTGCATTCTTTGCTAATTTATCTGGTCAAGATTTAGCCTTGCTTACTTAAAGCTGCAAGCATGTTACAAGGAGTCTTAAATACTATGAAAGCATTAATGTCTAGACTATGAACTGAAGGTAATTACATATCCAGCCCTGAATAGGGTACATTTAGAAAATCCTGTTGTCCAAACTCAATTGTCAGGGCAATATAGATAAGGTAGTTTCCCCCCCCCCCCCCCCCCCGTCGCCTGCTCGTTTGTTCTGAGATTTTTTCCACTTCATAAGTAAGCTAATATACAATCAACTACTCAGAAATTGTGTACAGAATGAGTCGATCTCTTTTAAATGTGAACCTAGTGATGCTGATACTGGTTGTGCCCTTTTGAGAGTGGATGATTATTAGTTTTGGAAGTCTGATATCCTCATTTGACTCTGCAGTTATAAGCATGTATAATACATAAGTGAAATATGTTTAATGTGAAATTTAAAGTGTTGTAATAAGCATACTTTGAGGTGACATACACAAATATTTGTATTTTCTAATTTTGATTACAGTGTATGTTATTTAACGGAAATTAGTTATTTTCAAATACAGTTAGAGAAATTAAACATTATATGTGTATATTTACCTATCAATTAAATTTTGGGTAAATTTGGCTTCATTGGTTTCAAAAGGAAAGTGAGCTCAAGTTCCATCTCTGCCACTCACACCCTCTGAGATCTTGGATAAATTTCTCTCTTCTGTAAATCTCTCCTTGTAAACTGGAGGGAAAGCCAGAGGCACACAAAATTTTCCCTGTTAGAAGATCCAATAAATAAATAAATATTTTGGTATATATTTAAGAAAACTTGAGTGTTCTTGAGTAAAGAGAAGGTTTGAGATAAAATTCTGAAGATATATAAACCATGATTAATTTGAAGAAGGGTCAGAACCGTAGTATTCAAGTGAAGATGTTTGAGAGGCAGTAGAGGATAAAGAGCTGAGCCAAAGAGAAGGTGGAAAATTACATTCATAGGATGTTTTAGGCAATACAATTAAATAGCAAGCTTTTCGCAAAATGTAAATGGATTGTCTAACAAAAGATTTTGTATTGTGTTGGTTGCTCAGAACTCAGACCACACTTTCCTTAAGAAGCCATGTTATATACACATGGCTTTTAAGTCAAAGGCTAGCCCTTCAGTTTAACCTTGAGGTCAAAAAGGAGTGCTTTATGTCCTTAGCTTGCAAATATTATTATATTTATTATTTTTTAAAATATGAAATTTGTTACTAAATCTTAAAAATTGGATTTGTCTCTCTTTGTTTCTGTTTCTCTCCCTCTCTCTCTTCCCTCTCTCCCTCTCTCTCACATACACACACACACACACACACGTGCACAACTTTTCTAACTTCTCTTGAAAACTCACATTTGGCAGGGCTAAGACTGCATTCCTATGGAGCAAATGCAGGCGCATATGCAGTAATCTGATGGGGGTTAAAAAACACCTCTTTAGAGACTTTGCCACAGTATCCTACAACTTTCTTTTATCTTGCACCTAGCTGCTTTACACTTTTATCTTTGAGTAGTTTATTTTGTGATCCTCATGATATATTTGACGTTTATCATATTATTCTTTCTAGTAATATTTGCCTTGAAACCTGTCCACTACATGCAACAATTTTTATAAGTGAAACATGCTTGGATTACAAATGAGATACCAGGAACAGGTTGCCTCTCACTCTAGTGGGTTTGGATTTCCCTGCTTTGTCTTCCGTTGCCTGTGAATTCTTGTAGGACTTCACTTTCTCCTTAACTGTTGGTTGCTTCCTTGGTCTTGGAGTTAAAACTGGAGGAAGTGGGGACAGATAGGAGATTGTATATTCAGTAGGAACTTTCGATCTGCAGGTCAGGAGAGAGGTGTGGACTGGATATACGCACCTGGGAATCATTTGCAATAAATCGTGCAAGAACTGGAGCGCAGATTAGGAAAAGAAGAGGACTAGAATGAAGTCTTGAGAAAACTGACATTGAGGAAATACATGTAAGAATAGGAACTAGCAGACACTGCAAAAAGGAGGTCTCAGAGGTCGGAGGGGAATCAAGAAAGAGGGGTGTCATGTAGGCCAAAGGTAGAGTTTTATGAAGGAAAGAATGAAAACTAAGCTAAATGAATTAGCAAAGTTAAGCAAACCAAGAATTAAGAAGTCACATTGGATTGGTCAGCTAGGAGATAATTCCTTTGTTGATGTTGAAATGTTTAGCTTCAAGGATGTGAGGGCTTCCCTGGTGGCGCAGTGGTTGAGAGTCCGCCTGCCGATGCAGGGGACACGGGTTCGTGCCCCGGTCCGGGAAGATCCCACATGCCGTGGAGCGGCTGGGCCCGTGAGCCATGGCCGCTGAGCCTGCGCGTCTGGAGCCTGTGCTCCGCGATGGGAGAGGCCACAACAGTGAGAGGCCTGCGTACCGCAAAAAAAAAAAAAAAAAAAAAAAAAAAAAGTATGTGAGGATTTAATAAACCCTTGACCTTCTCTGTGAATGTACTGATGTTAAAAGAATGGAATGTTGTTCATCCCAATCCCAATAAAATAGTTTTGTCATGTAACAGCATCATAGAAAACAAGAAAAAGAATAACTTGTTGATAAAAAGAAATAATCATATAAATGAATTATAATAAATTAATGATACTTTGGAGGAATAAAGTTGCCATCTAAACTGGGACACTTTTGAGAAGAAAAGTGGTAGCTGTTAATAATTGCAGTAAGTACGAACCCCATCTATTCCAGGCAGGATGAATGTTCAGTCTGATTATATAGCTCACAATTTTTTGAGTGCTAGCTCTGTACCAGACACTGAGATGAGTTCTTTACCAGTTTATTTGATTTAATGAGTAAGGGTTTCAGTTGCCAACACTAACAATTATTTCTTTGTATATACTGAATTCACTGACAAAAATGTGATACATAATTTTGATGTCTCTACTGACCTTAACTCAATTTTTTTTTAAAAAAGCTGGTACCCACTATATACCAAACTGTGTCCTAGGGAATGGGGAGATGAAGATGATTAACACATAGTTCCCATTGTTAACAGTCTACCAGTGGAGTTGAGAGAATCTGGGAACACATTTCAATGTAAAGTGTCAAGATGATAGTGTAGTTTCTGAAGACCCTGACTAGTATTTTAGTACATTATGTTCTGTATTTTTTAAGCTTAAGATTATAGTGTATTTGAACATGGCAAGGTAGAGTTTGCTCTTTGTAAAAAGTTTTACCAATGGAATAGACAAGGTATAGCTAATTGTACATATAAGTGGGTTTTTCCCTATCACAGGAAGTATATTCTATGTATATGTATATATGTGTGTGTGTGATACATGGGGGGAGGGGGAGAGAGAAAGAGAGAGAGAGAGAGTGATCAGTTCTTTATCACAAAGGGATGCATTTCCATATCTATAATGTAATTTTAGCCGCACTCAAACGGAGTATTCTGTGAAGGGTCTGGCATATTTCTCTGACACATCTGGTAGATATGTATGGCATTAATTAGCATAGGTATTGCTATAAATGACATGTCAGTCCAGGACAACAAAAAGTATTTGTTACTGATGTCAATCATTCACCCTTTGTCAGTTCAAAAGGCTTCCCTAAAGGAATGTGCGTTGATCTGCACTGATCCAAAATATAGCAAAATCATTTCTGTGTTCTTCAAACTAAGGTAGAGCTACCTATGTTTGAAAAGCCATATGGAAATATTCATATAGAATGCATATTGATAAGTTTTAGTAGTAAGACTGTTAGGCCAAGATTAGTTGTATCTTTCTAAAAGAAAATATACCAGTTTTCTGTAATTCTAAAATCTAGTCTTGAGTGAGTTTTCTCCTTCAATAGCTTTAATTTCTGATAGTCAAATTTCTGTTCGTTTCACTTTGAAATAATTTTGAGGGGTTCCAGGTAAATACTTACAAGTACCCCTAACTCTGATTAAAATCAGAAGGGGCTCACGTAAGTATCAGTTTGTGACCAGATGGATGGCTTAAAGAGACATTCTTCTGCCCACATACATTTTGGTTTTTGTATTTAGCTATTCCGATACAGCTATTAATTGGCTTCATTTGTTTACTATATTGCCACTATAGTTTTTTTGGAATAGTAATCACAAGTGTAATAGTTTTAAATTTCTGAACGAAAACTGGCTTTAAAGTGCTAACAGACACATTTCCCCCATCTGTATTTTATTTCCAAATGTCTCTAAATGTTCCCCCTACATTCTAATTTATTATTTAATGGAAAGCAATATGAATGACTTAAAGATAAGGCAAGAGAGTGTGATCCAGGGTATGGCACAAGTTGAAGACATTTATCTTGATATTTCATTTTAATGAGGCAGAAAATATCCGTTATTAGAAAACTACAATTTGATGAAGTTTGTAGAATACAATTAACTCCTTTAAAGTTATGAATGTTCATACGACCAAAGATCAAATAATCGTATATTATGTTTCTGTGTTCTTGTGAAGGTAGGATGTGTTGCATTTTTACATTTATAGATTTCTTAGAGAGTTAACATCAAACCATATTAAAAATGTACTCATGTTATATGCTTTAATTTGACCAACATGCTCTGTTTGAATAGCAGTTCCCAACCTTCGTACCATCTCCAAAATTCTTACTCTAGATTTCTTGCCCTGCCTACAGGCCCTTTGCTATCTGTTTCTGGTCTGTCTCATGCTCTTGAAATCATCTTTTTTATTATTCCATTAAAATTTTTTAAAATGGATTTCCCTTTACACTTTCCTAATCATCCTGTAATTCTTTAGCCCTAAGACATTAAAATGAATGAGTAAAAATATTTGATACCTAATCATCTCTGCCAGTCCATTCAAACTCATGGATTTGCAAAATTATGTTAAAGTCTTTTAAAAATACATTTGAGTAGGCTTTTGTAGTCATTTGGATTTTGAATATTAATTTTCTCTTGCTGTGCTGCTTAGCCATAAAAATGAAAAAGAAGATAGATGTGGGTTTCTTTTAGTGGTGTTAATTTAAACTACTTGATTTATTTATTGTAATATGCAACAATGGCAATTCCTATTTTCTCTGTTCACCTCAGATCCAAGAGAAAATAATGAGAAACCGCCACCCCCCAGCACAGTGAGAAAAAAGTTTGATGCATTTTGTAATAATTGATTAAAAGTATAATTTCCCCCTAGATCAAACAAATAATAGAAGTCTGTTGAAGCTTTGTCCTGACCTATTCTGGAAGTAGAAGAATACCCTGGAGAAAGGAGCATTGTAAGCACAAAGAATAAAACTCCTCAATCCTGGGAGAGAGAATGAAAGTCTAACCCTCCATATGTAAGTCATCTGCACTCTATATTTTCCATCTCTCAGTTTTTGTGGCTATTCAGGTGTTAGTAATAGAAAACTACACGATGACAATATTCTTTGGATTTTTTTCTCTACAAAATATACGGGTGTTTTGGTAGGTAACTTAAATTTCTATTTGTGTTAACATTTTCTAACTAATAACATAGGGTGATGCCGTACAATAATAGCATTTAATGCAAAATGGATTAGTTTCAATTTTACCTTCTGGCAGAGAACTGTTAAGAATTTTGAGAGTATTCTGATGAAGAGAAGGTAACTTCATTTGATTTAATATGTGCAATTGTGCCATCATAATCCCTTTATGCGCTAAACTTTGATTCTCTTTTTCTTTTAAATTTCTTCATGTCTGAGAATAAGGCTATCTTAACATATCTATTTAAGTACACCTTCCAGTAAGAGAGTCGTTGAGTCCTTTTTTCACTTTGCATGGTGAAAATGAATTAGACTGAATTTGTATCCATAATCTACTATAAAATATATATAACTTCTGTCAGCTCAGTATATTGGAAAGACTGATTTCCTATTTTGTCAGGAAGAACTTAAAAGATGTCTGTTAATGATTTTATAGAAACATAGAATTCAGTTGCTGTTCAGAAACTGGTAGAAAGAATGATGACTAAAGGCAACGCTTGTTTTAGGAAAATTATTTGGGAAGAAATTTCTTATCATCACTACCTTTATCTGGAAAGTTACCTCGTGCATCATCCTTGTGATAAGGCACTTGATAACTGCCAGAAATTTGACTTTTGCTTATAATTGATAACACTTTTCATTCATCAGTGAAAGAACTCAGTGATAGAGTATTGTTTTGATTTTAAAAGGTCCAAATTATGCAATAGAAAATGAATGCTTATTAGAGTTGAAAAAAACCAAATCATACATTCTCCCAATTATTTCCAAAACTGAAATATGAACCTTTACAGGTATTGAATGTGATATTCTTAATCACATAGTATCTGACAAACTGTCAAAGTAGTCTACAGTGAGAATTCTTCAAAATTACTAGGTTCATGTTTAATCTTGTTGGTTGGAACATCTGATAGAGCCAGGAAACACTGTTGCCATTCCTGACAGTCTATAATTGTGAGTTAGGAATCTTGAATTTAGCAGAAACTATGCATAAAAAAGAAACTTTTTTGGTTTTAGCAGTTCAGTTCAAAATTTTTCCATCATTGAACTAGAATAGACAACTTGGAGAAAGACTACAGACATTAGTATTGCTTTCATGACATGAAACAGTTGCTTTTCACTTAAAACATTAATTTTTATTATTGAGAAGTGTGATGAAACTTTAAAGAGTTATTTAAATTTGATAGGTCAGTAGTGAACTCTCATTTACTGGTTTGAGTTTGATGACAAATTGGAAAATATTGTCATTCACAGAAAAAATTTTCTCATCTTCTGCTCTACAGCAATGAAATTGGTTAAAGTATGGCAACAATAACATGGTTGAATCTCCTAAGCATAATGTTGATAAAAAACACCTAGACCCAAAAGAATAATACTGTATGATTTATTTTATATGAAGTTCCAAAACTAGACTTTAGTGTTTAGGGATGCAAGAAGTAATTACAACAAAACCAAAGATAATGGTTAAGTTGTATATAGGTGGTAGAAATTGGGGTGGAGGTTCCAGGAGCTTCTGGCGTATCAGCAACATTTTGTTTATTCACTAGGCTGGTGGTTGCATGGATATTTGCTTTATGAAAAACCATCAATGAGAAATTACATGCTTCTCTACTAAGATCAGGAGCAAAGTAGAATGTCCCCTCTTAACAATCCTATTCAGTATCATACTGGAAATCCTAGCCAAGGTAGTAAGATAAGAAAGGGAAATAAAAGGCATACAGATTGGGAAGCAAGAAATGCAATTGTGTATTTGCAGATGACATGATTGTCTATGTAGAAAATCCAAAATAATCAACCAAGGAAAGCTCCTGGAATTAATAAACAATTATAGCAGGGTAGCAGAAAACAAGATTAATATACAGAAGTCAATTGCTTTCCTATATGTGAACAATGAACAACTGGAATTTTGAAATTAAAAATACAATACCATTGTATTAGCATCAAAAAAAGAAACACAGGAATAACTTTAACAAAATATGTACAACAACAATATTAGGAAAACTACAAATTCTGATGGAAGAAAATCAAAGATCTAAATAAATGGAGAGATAGTCCATGTTCTTGGCTAGGCATACTCAATATGGTTATGATGTCAGGTCTTCTTAACTTGAAGATTATAAGATTCAACAAAATCCCGATCAAATCCCTGTAAGTTATTTTGTGAATATTGATAAACTGATCTTAAGTTTATATGGAAAGGCAAAAGACCCAGAATAGACAACACAATATTGATGAAGAAGAACAATGTCAGAAGACTGACACTACCTGACTTCAAAACATTGTTTAAAGTTACAGTAATCAAGACAGTATGATATTGATGAAATAACAGACAGATCTTTGTAACAGAATAGAGAAGCTGGAAATAGACCCACACAAGCATAGGCAACTGATCTTTGACAAAGGAGTGAAGACAGCTCAGTTGAAAAATGACAGTGACTTCAAAAAGTGGCACTGGAACAGCTAACTGGACATCCATATGCAAAAAAGAAATTTAGACACAAAATTTATACTTTTTACAAAAATGAATTAAAAATGAATCATAGAGCTAAGTGTAAAATGTAAAACTATAAAACAGCTGGAAGGTAGCATAGGAGAAAATCTAGAAGTTGATTTTTTAGATAAAACGCCAAAAGCACAATCCATGAAAGAAAAAACTGATAAGTTGGATAAGTTGCACTTTATTAAAATAAAAAACTTCTATTCTGAGAAAGACACTGTTAAGAAAATGAAAAGACAAGTCAGACTGGAAGAAAGTGTTTGTAAAACACATATCTGATAAAGGAGTTGTATCCAAAATATACAAAGAACTCAACTATAAGAAATGGGTCTCACCAAAGAAGATATACAGATGGCAAATAAGCTTATGAAAAGATGCTTGGTATTTATTTCATAAAGGAATTGCAAACTAAAACAACAAGATACCACTACACACCTATTAGAATGGCTAAAATTCACAACACTGACAACACCAACTGCTGCCAAGGATGTGGAGCAAGCAGCAAGGACTGTGATTCACTGGTGGTGGAATGGATATACCTTCTTTGGAAAATAGTTTGGCAGTTTATTATGAAGCTAAACATGCATACAGTATTCACTACTATACAACCTAGTAATTGCATTCCTGGGTAGTTACCCAGATGAGTTGAAAACTTATGTCTATGAAAAGTTTGCACAAGAATGTTTATATAAGCTTTATGCATAAGACTTGGAAGCAGCCAGGATGCCCTTCAATAGATAAATGGAAAAACAAACTGTGATATAGTTATACAATTGACTGTCATTCAGTTGATGAAAAGAAATGACCTATTAAGCTACAAAAAGACATGGAGGAACCTTAAATGAATATCACTGAGTGAATGAAGTCATTTGAAAAGGCTACATCCTGTGATTCCAACTATATGACATTCTGGAAAAGGCAAAACTATGGAGACAGTAAAAAGCTCAGTGGTAAAAAAAAAAAAAAAAAGCTCAGTGGTTGCCAGGGGTTGAGGCGAGGGAAGAACGAATAGGCAGAGCACAGGGGATCTTTAGGGTGGTGAAACTATTCTGCATGGTACTTAATGATGGATACATAGCATTATGTATTTGCCAGCTGTACAACTGTAGAACCATACAACACAAACAATAAACCTTAATGGGAACTCTAGACTTTAATTCGTAACTATGTTTTAATATGGTTCATCAGTTGTAGCAAATGTACCACAGTCATCAAAATGTTAATAACAGTAGAAACTTTATGTCTATTGGGAATGGGGAAGAAGATATACATGGGAACTCTGTACTTCCTGTTCAATTTTCCTGTAAAAATAAAACTGCTCTAGAAAATTAAGGCTTTATTTTAGATATGATTCTGCATGTCTAATATAACTGAAAAAAAGAATTAAAAAAGCAATCTCAATGATTCTGTTAAGTAGAGTTCTGAGAAAGGGTGAGATAATTTCATATTTGATCTGTCTACTCTGAATATTCAAATTTTTTTTAAAAGATAGGGTCTTAAAATCAATATTTTGTGATATTATAAAGTACTGTGTTTTACTTGGAGAAAGTGCTAATATCCACAGAGGGGAACCTCTATGCTTGCATATATTTAGTAACTTTTAATGACAATTTATTTATGTAGTATAAACTTGTCTTAAGATAGATATTTCAATTTTGAATTTAAAAATGGATATTTTTTTTACAGTATAACCAAAACCCATTCTATAGTAATGAACTACTGATCTTTACTGAGTTGTTTGTAGCTTCTTTCCTTAAATTTTAACGCATTTTATGCAATGGTCCATCATCCTCAGACACACTTGCTTTTACACAAGTGGGACTTTAATTTGTTAATGTTAATATTAGTATATTGTAAAAGAAATGAAAAACAAATGCACTATGTATTCTTTCTTCGAATAGAAATTTTCACATATAGTTTTAGTTCAAGAAGTACCAGATATAGTTTTTTTTCTAGTCTCTTTAAAATTTTTCTCGCTTTTCTTTTTTCTCCCTCCCCTCCTCTTTTTCCTCCTTATTTTCTTTTTTCTTTCTCAGTATATTCTACCATCTAATTTTCCAAGGACTGAATATGATCTTATTTAACTGGTTGACATGAACAGATATCAGGAATTTATTATTCATTAAAATGAAATTTAAAAATCCCCCTTTTCTTCAGACTCTGGATATAGCTAGGCTCAACACAAATGTCTATGGAGAATGCATCTGTTGCTATTACATTTTTTTTGTTTCTCTGAAAACTTGGCATTTGTAAAATATCTATGATTTTGATTTGTCTTGGCCAAAACCCAGATTACCAGGGAATTAAATTTTGAACATATTCAACTAAGAATTATCTTTGTAGCAACTTTTCCTTTGCCATATTGAAATTTTGGGAATAAAATCAGATTTTGTTTTAAAAACCAGCTATGTTTCTTCATAGTGCCAAAATGAATTTTTTTCTATGTTAAAGTGATACAAAGCAATACTTACAATCGACCTAAAACTTATTTTAAGCATACTATGGAGGAAAGAGGCTCATTTTTGCATTTGACAGACCCGGGTTTGCTCTGCCACGTATTCTTTTTATTTTGATCTTGGGTAAGTTTTGCATGTGCAAAAAATAATAATAACTTTCTTACAGGGTTTTGTGAAGATTAAAAGATCAAACTTAAAAATACCTGGCACAGAGTAGACACTTAATAGTAGTAGTCTTTCTTGCCCTTCCTATGTATGTACAAATGTGTGTGTACACATAAGTGTGTGTATGTTTGCATATATGTATGTGTTTGTATATACATGTATGTGTATTTATCTCTATGTTTCTGTCTTTTTCTCTCTCTGCCCATTTATGTGTCTCTATTTATTCCCTATACCTCTTTGATTTTAAGACAAGACACTAAAGACAAAACTTCTTATTAAACACAAAATGGATGGTAACCTCCAAATCCATTTGAAGGACCAGTTAGCTAACCACTGAGTCCACTTCCAAGTTAATGACGCAAAGTGATATCTGGGAAAAGGGACTGAGTATTCCTGGGATGAATAACTCTTTTTAGTGGGTATATCGATGATCTAGTTTTGTGGAGTTGACGATTCTACCCATGCAACCATTATTACTTAAATACTTCATTTTGATTATAGCCCAGTGGAATGCATAAAGGAGCAACAAAGTTGCCTTGGGTTTTAAAGAATTAGTTTGAAGGTATATTTTCTCCTAAAGACCATTTCTGCTGAACTCTCTCAAATGTTGAATGATTTTATTACTGTACAGCTTAAAAGGCCCAAATTATCTTTTTGCAAATAAGAGTGTACTGTTTTTCTATATATAGAGTGTATTTTAATAAACATTTTACCTAGAATAAACACCCATCAGCCATCTCAGATACTTAAGCTATATATAAAAGCATTTGTTAATCAGCTGATCTGGGCAAATGGTTAAGAATGTTTTTCACTGAAAATTATTTTAAAGATTCTCTTCATTCTAGAATCCAAAGTGATAGCTTTCTTTAAGATTTTTATTTAAAAATATTGTAGATATACAGAAGATAACACAATAGGCACTCACATATTCAAATTTGACATACGTGAATATTTTGTTATATTCAGATCTCTCTCTTTTTAAGAAATACAATACCACGAATATAGCAAAAGCTGTGTGCTCTCGTCCTGTTCCTTTTTCTCTCTCTAGAGGTATTTACTATACTGAAGTTGGTTTTTATCTGTATTCTTACACTTTTTGTGTGATTTTAAAATTTATGTGAGTGACATCATATTAAATCTGCCCTTCTGAAAAATTTTTGCTTTCAAAAATTATGTTTAGGGAACTTATCCATGGTGATACATACAGGTCTGATTTCTTAGTTTTTTTTCTTTTTAAGTAAGCTTTTATTAAGTATATATTGTGCATTTATGAGTTTTGCAGTTGTATACTGAAAACTGCTAACCTTATATTTGTACATCTTGATGAATTTTCACAGAATGAACACATCTGTGTAATCAGTACCCAGCTCAAGAAGTAGCATGCTACCAGTGCTTCAGAAGCCTTTCGACCCTTTTTCCACCTTTTAGTTAACTATCTCTCCCCACCCCCCACTGGGGAAACCATATTCTGACCTCTAACAACATAGATTAGTTTTGTGTTTTTGAACTTTATATAAATGGAATCATTTAGTACATAGTCTTTTGTGTGTATCTGGCTTCTGTTTCTTACTATTGGGTTTACATGCTTCCTCCATGTTATTGTGTGTAGTTAAATGTCTATCGTGAGTGCTAGCTAGTATTCCATTACATGAATATACCACTGTTTATTTCCATTAGGTTTTGGGACATTTGTGTTGTTTTCTTGTTTTGACTATTAGGCATAATACTACTCTGAAGATTCTTGTGCATATCTGTTACGTATTATGCATATCTGTATAGCTAGGAGGAGAAATTTTGTATGATAAGATATCTACATCATTGTATCAGCTTAGTTTCTGTATCCTAGCTTATCTGTAATTAGTGTCAGTGTCAACATTAGTAGACATTGCCAAGCAGTCTTCTAAAGTGGTTATCCCAGTTGACTGTCCCACCATCAATGCACGTGAGTTCAAGTTGTTCCACATCTTTCCAAAACTGAGATTGTCTTTTTTCATTTTGCCATTGTTGTGGGTAATAATTAGGTTTTAATTGCTCTGTAACATTCCATGGTTTGAATAAAGCATAGTTATTTTAAAATTCCTTCCTCAGTAAATGAACAATTTGGCTGTTTTCCGTTTTTTACTATTCCACACACTAATAGCAGTGAGCATATCTGTATATAACTTTTTGTGTGCATGTTTGAGAGTTTTTCTAAAGTTATAACTTGTAGTAGAATGTCTGAGTTTTAGAATACTACACCTTTATTTTTATAATAATATTGCTAAATGTCTCTCTAATGGGGTTATATCACAAAGTGGTAATTTTTGTTTTATTATAAATCATACTCATCAAGTACAGAGTATAAATGTTGCTTTTTTAAAGGCATTATATAAATCTTAGTACCAGATGATTTGGGGAAAATTTAGTGGGGAGAGATGAAACAGCCTGCACAGCTCCTGGCATATAGATTATGTAAAGCTTCCATTATTATTGTTTTCACTGTTGGATTACTCATCATTATGTTGCCGTACAATGCTTATTCTAGAGTCCTTACAATTCATGTGAATTCTCCCACGATCCATTTAAGGTAGCTTCTTCCAATCTTTGAAATTTCTTTCTTTACTAAAGTCTGTTTTTCCCTGCATAACAGAGTCATTGCATATATCTGATCTTGATTTTCGATCACCCAGGGACATTATATATGGAGATGGCTTGGAAAGTTTATATGATTTGATTAATAGACTTATACCTTCGTGACATTCTTATTGGAGATTTGATCCTAAGCAAAATGGGGAAGTGGAGCCAACATTTGCTTTGCCAGCTCCCACTGAGTTTTATGAAAATGGCATGTACTTTTATTTTATAGTTTTTAGTCAGTAATACGAAGATATTTATCTTTTCTGTTGACGTAAGAATAGTTAGTGTTGGTAGGGTGACCAAAGCAAGACTTTTAATCTCAATTCTTAGGTTTGACCCTATCAGTGAGGTGGGTCAGCATTTGTCTCAAAGAAGGAATGTAATTAGTTTGTTACCATTACTTTAAAAAATAACCTCCATTTCTCTCATTGCCCTTTCCCGCTTCCAGGATACTTTCCCCCCACCCCCAGGAAGTATTTTGTTTTAACGTCTTTATTGGAGTATAATTGCTTTACAATGGTGTGTTAGTGTCTGCTTTATAACAGAGTGAATCAGCTATACATATATCCCCATATTTCTTCCCACTTGTGTCTCCCTCCCTCTCACCCTCCCTATCCCACCCCTCTACCAGCAATCCCACTACTGGGCATATACCCTGAGAAAACCGTAATTCAAAAAGAGTCATGTACCACAATGTTCATTGCAGCACTATTTACAATCGCCAGGACATGGAAGCAACCTAAGTGTCCATCGACAGATGAATGGATAAAGAAGATGTGGCACACATATACAGTGGAATATTACTCAGCCATAAAAAGAAACGAAATTGAGTTATTTGTAGTGAGGTGGATGGACCTAGAGTCTGTCATACAGAGTGAAGTAAGTCAGAAACAGGATCCTTAATTAGTCTTGATCTAGTCAACCCCTAGTTTCTCTCTTCAGATGGGAAATGCATGTTGCTACACAGAGTCTGTTTCAGTCACTCTCTCTCCCCTTCTTCTTCATTGTGGGTATCTCTCCACCAAGTGTGTTTTGAATTAGCAAACCAAATATCAACTCAAAATTTCAGGTTGATTTTTCAGAGCAAACTTGTACCAGTAAATTTTAACTGAGTCCTCAATTATTGCCAACTTCTTAATTTTTCAAAATCCTTTACACTTGACTCGTTCTTAGAAGGCTTGTGCAAAAGACAATTTTGGCTTTGTTGTGCAGTTTTAAAATAGTATTTCTATTGTGTTTCTGTTTTCTTGTGGTTAAAGTGATCTGAGATTGAATTTGTTTTTATTATTTTAAATCTAGTTATATTTGGATTTATATAGATCATGATTTGAGGTGGTATAATTTCTCAATAGTTTCATTATAGAGATGAATGCTAATAGATATGATGTTTATATGGAAATACTGAAAATAATAATTTTTGTTTTCCACTAGATTTTAAGAATCAGTGTCATAAGGTACCATCCTATTTCCCACTCTTATCCTTTCCATACAGTGTTGTATAAACTCCTTTATGCCTCATTCAACCCTATGTCCCCACTGCCCAGAATAGTACTGGTACACAGTCCACATTTAATACGTATTTGGTGAATGAATTGATTTTGATGTTCTCTCTCAGAAGAGGACATCGCCTCTTTATGCTGTGATACAAGGTGAATGTTAGTCTTTTGCCTTGAAGTGTAATCCTTTGGAATACCATGTTGAAATGAAATGAATATGAATTATAATGGCTGATCAGTTAACATCCTGATGTGTAACAGGAGTTACACACCAGAAAAAATTCTCAAAACTGATGACAATGACCCTACTGTAATACAGCTTAGTTTTTTTGTTTACTCTTTTTTTTTAACTCAGAGGAACTATATTTGGCTTAATTAATAAGATCATTTTCTTCAAGCAGAACCTTTGAGTTAAGAAAAAAAAAGAGCAAACCAAAAAACTATGCTGTATTACAGTAGGTTCTTATCTACCTTAAAAAATCTACAAATGTAAATATATCTAGTTTAAGTTCACTCAGAGGGAGACAGGGACATTTTCATCAGCTCTGAGAATTTTTCCTGGGGTGTAACTCACGTGTAATTTCTCCTCTGCATTTTTTGACTCCCGGAACAGTTTCCTTTTCTACAAGATGAGGATTGAATGATTGAGTAAAGTACTGATTGATTCCTTCAACAACTTTCTTTGAGGATCTGTGTTAGACCATGTAGTGCATACAGAGATGTGTTGTCATGTCTTGTTGGGTGTCACCCCTTCGGCTATGATTTTTTCATGGGTTCATAACTTTTTATTCGTCTATTGCCACTGTATTAGTATTTTGGAAAGCACTGGATGTAATTGCATGTGTTTAGACTGCTACGCTTAACCAGAAGTCCCTCAATGTTATTATCGTTGCTAAATCTTAGGACAGTTTCCATCACTCGCCTTCCGTGAAGTCTTTAACACTGCTGACTGCTTCCTCCTTTTATCATCTCATGTTCTCTCTGTGGCGTGTCCTCCCGCTTACTCTCCTTCCTAAGTCTCCTTTATGAGTCTTTTCTTTGCCCACCTCATAAATTTAGGTCTTTTCCTGTGTTCTGTCTTTCTCCTCCCGCTTTATCTTCTCACTCTGTATGTACATTATTCTAGATGAGCTCCCTTACTTCCAAAGCTCTGACTACCACTTTTAGTGTTGGGGCTCCCACTTTTGTACCTCTAGCTCGTATTCCTCCTCTGAGTTCAAGATCTGCATTTACAACTGTCTTCTTGATATCTCTACTTAAATGTCTCCCAGGAATCCATCTAAAATAAGCTCATTGCCAGCTCCTGTCTCACGTATCAAAATAGGATAGAAAATATGCTTCTTTTATGCTGTTTTCTGTCTTAGTGAATGGCAAGCACCATTATATACCCAGTTGCCTAAGTCAGAAATGTCGGTCACCAATTTTGGGCCACCTGGACATCTCTCTTCTCTCATGTCCACTCTCCTACTCTCATTAATTCAACCTCCAGATTTGATCAAAATGTGTTTCTTTCTCCACATCCCACTGACACTACCCTGTTTTAAAATGTTCACTTGGACCACTGCAGTGACTACCTGTTTTACTCAGTTCTTTGTACCCTTTATCCCTTCTAACTCACTAGGGAACAATTTTCATTTAAAGATAAAGATTGGATGATTTTTATTTTCTTCTTAAAATTTTGCATTTGTTTTCCCTTGAACTTAGGGTAAGACCCAAACTAACTCTTCACAGTGATCTATAAGTCCCTGCAAAAACTGGACCATGCCTGCTGCTCTAGCATCATCTTTCTCTACTCAGCACATTTTAGACTCTTCTTTCTTGCTCCACTTACTCTGGCCTAATTTCATTAATTGATGGCTTCAAGTTCTTTTGTGCCTTGTGGCTTTTGTGCATGTTGTTCCTTCTCTAGGACTTGATAATGGATGCATGGGGCAAAAGATCAGGATGATCCTAAGATTTCAAACTTAGTAATTCTATTTTCTTTTGTCATAGACTTTACCCTAGTAAATTGACATATATACCATCTAAGCATCGAAGTATAACGTGCATATAAGCCCTCTCTAGCCTAACCTTCTGCAACCTGAAATATTTCAGAACTTCATGCAGTGATTCTCCAAAGATATCTTGCACTCCATACCTCTTTGCATGTTCTGTTCTCTTTGTATGGAAAGTCCTCCACTGCTTTTGTGGTAGATGAACCCCCTACTGTCCTTCAAAACCCAGTTCAAGCACAGATTCTCCGGGAGGCTATGAGCTGGCAGAGTTGTCGATGACAGTGTCCTTTATGTTACTTATGTATATTTTGCAGATGATGAACCTGAGACTTGGAAAAGTTAGTTTTTCCAGTTACTAAGTGACAGAGCCAGAATTTGAACCTTCATATGTCAGACTTGGAAGCATCAGTCTTTAACTATCCTTTGCTAGACACAGTCAGTATTTAATAAGTACTTATTAAATATAGGCATCAATAAAAAGATAAAATACTGTATGAACTAATTAGCTGAAAAAGCTTTTATGGCATCAATGAGAAGTGATTTGACTGACAGAAAATAAAACGTTTGATAGAAAGAGAAAAGAAATCCTTATCTGTAGGATGGTTCAACTTCTAAGCCAGTTTACTTCAGCCTTGTTTGTAACAACCTGAGATGTCTCTGGTTCTCAAAAAAGGAATGAGGTTGAACTTCATTTAAATAGGCCATGAAATGAACAAATTCCTTTAAATTAATAGTGGCAAATATATATATCACGTTTATTTTTTCTTAAACTTTCATTGCTTTGTGCATGTGTCTTGCTCCCTCAACTTGATTGTTAGCTTCTTTTGAACAAAAGCATGCCTTATCTTTTCTTAGCATCTCCTATAGTGGTTGGTTCTACTTGATAATTTTTTTGTGTGTGTTAAATAAATGATGGTGTCTTATCTGTTCATAACTTAATTTTATAAAACTTCAAATATTTTCAGGTAGAGTAATGCAGCTGATAATTAGTTTATACATACCAACAGCTGGAAGCATTAATGTACATGAAAAATGGAACTAACTCTTCAGTACTGGGTTTAATATTATCTTTTTAAAAAGAAAAATACTCAGGTATGCATAATGTCAAGGACATACTCAGTGAAGAAAAGCAGTTTGTGTTGGATCTAGGCTAGAAGAATTCTCTATTCTAACATTTAACTAGTAGGTAAGTTCAAATATCTGTGCAACTCTATCTTAGGACTTATTTTGCCTTTTACTTTTCATTTTCTTTTGAACATCAAGAGACATTCACATTTGGAAGGACATATTCTTATTAGCTTTAATGAGTTGTTTTGGTAAATGAATTGAATATAAACAACTATTGTGTTTGTCTTTTTTTTTTTTTTTTGGTAAGAAAGATTTCAAGCTGAAGATCCTAGGCATATAATTAAAAGGACTAATCCCATTCAATCCTGAATCCATCTATAGAAATAGAATTCTTGAAACATATACACAAAAGGGAATATGGTGCCTGTTGAATTTATATTATGTTCAGTTGAACTGTTATACTTCTAGAATAAATTTAATTTTGGTTATGAAAAATGATTGTTTTTCTGTGCATTTATAAATGTAGACATTATAGGCCATTGCTGGCACTAGGGAAGTTGAGGGGGGAGAAGTAACACTTGTATTATGTTAAATCAGAGAAATAATTGTACTTGGCAGTTTTTGTTTGCAGAATGCAGGAAAGGCTGAAGGCTTTTGTACAGTTCAAAGAGCACATTCCACAGTTACAGCAGTTGGTTGCCTGCAGGGACCGTCAGAATTGGGGGTGGTGGTAGAGGTCTGTATCACAGAAGTCCAGGCTGTTGGGCTGTGTTTGTCTTTAAAAAAATATTTGCGCCTTTTTGAAAAGTTGTTTGGAAATTATCCTGGTATCATTTAAATATATTTTACATATAGCACTTTTGCATCCAGTTTGAATCTGTACGGTAATCAGATGACATTCTCGTTTAGCCTTTACTGCCTCTTGTTCTTTAATCATTTGTTATCAGATTCAGGTTTACATGTTCAAATGTGGAAGCATAGAACTGTTGACTATTAAACTGTCAAACTTTGTAGAAAGATACAAATAAATTATATTTCACACTCATACATTCAACCATCATTTATACAGTTAGCATATTAAGCAATTTCAACAAGTTAAGACTCTTAGGAATGCCTTCTTTAACTGAAAATACGCCAAAGGCTAGTGTTATCAGCTGGCATGTCAAGACTTGTGCTGAATTAACACTTGTATCATTTCCCTGCAGAATATACAAGTTACAGTTTCTACAGTTAAGTGAAATAACATAGCTGTAAGTTCTCTGAAAACTGTAAATTGTAGCGTAGATATAAATTAGCTTTATTACATTTCTTGAACTATCTGGTTTACTTGATATTATTTGTGTACTTTACATTATTTATTTCAAGTTTTGGCAAATCGTATCAGCATAATTTTGTTGGCTATATTATTAGATTAAAAAAAAAACCACTAATTAGTGATGCTCTGTTATAATTTTTGGTTTTAGGAAAAGTCTGCAAAGCCTTATCTTGACCTAGTGTTAAATTCATGAGAATTGGGGATGAAGTGTTTTGTTGCATCCAGGTGTGTTTTATCCAGCCTGTCATACCCAGTTGCCAGAGGGTTAGTAGTGTAGCACAGTAGTGTACTAGTGTAGTGTAGTAGTAGTGTAGTAGTGTAGTACAAAACAAGAGAAACATTAAAATTGGAATTAGCTGTTGAACCTATTTCTGTGTCCATTGTAATAAGAGCTTCTTTATTCTTGCTTTTTATGATTTGTTACTTTCAGGTTAAGAAATGCTTCAAACATACAGAAACATACATAAACCAATTTAGCAGAATCCATGCACCCACCATTCAGATTTCATAAATGTTGCTATTTTGCCATTTTAATATTAGGTCTCTTTATTAAGAAATCTTAAAAGATCAAAGCCTTCCTTTTTAGTCTTGAAATGCTCATTTCTGAACTGGTTATTTGACAGCAACATCCTAAGGCTCTTAACTGATATTTCTTTCTGATTTTAATATTGGTTATTGTACTACTGGTTAATGTAGCTTCCTCAGAAAGGCTGCAACTCCTGAGCAGTGTGACTTAAAGAAGACCCAGTGGCCCTTCTGTCTCAGAATTTCAGCTTTCCTTCTCATTATTTCTGTAAGATCTGAAATTATTTTATTTTCCAATTTTTAGCTATAGGACATTGGGGACTATTATTAAACGTAAATGCTTTATGGAAGGAATAACACATTAAGCCATTATTAGCCATTATCCTCATCACTCAGAAGCTGGTCTGATGGGACTGGATTCCAAGAAGAGGGTGACTGGGAGGAAGGAGGTGCTTCGGGTTAGGTTTGCCTTTAGCGTTTCCTAGATGTGTAGAAATAAGAACCAAATGAAACGCAGCAAAGAATCATATAATGTATCACAGCATTCTTCACTGGGGCTAGGTCGGAAAAGAGAAACAAAAACAACATTATATGAGGTCCCTGCCTTTTGGCCAAATGAAATGTTTACTATATGTATAAAACTGCTAAGGGAAGTTGCTTTTCAGTTTGCCACATACACTCATATACTTTCACAAGCAGAGGTTATTAAACACATTTTGCCAATGAGAATATTGAGTATCAAGGGAGTTAAGTAACTTTCTAAAATGTCACTTCTAGGAGGTTAAAAATCTAGACGTTCTGCCATTAAGTTTATCTTTTGACTGTACCCTAATACTTCATATGATTCATTGCTTTCGTTACCAAAATTACTTCCTCCACCTTTAAGCTTATCTAAAATGTACCGAATTTTTTAAAGAAACGGTTCAAGTCTTATACTTGCCCTAAAACATTCCCCACAAATTCAGAGCTCTCCTTTTGCTGAATACTTAGTGCTAGTGATACTAAAGTAAGTACATATTTTTATGGTCTCCCATATTCCACTAATGATATATACATATGTGTGTGTGTTATACTTATAAACTGTTTTATTGGTGCCTTAAGATCTGGGCCCTGGCTTATACATTTTTTGGGTTCCAATTATTGCCAACCCAATACTGAGCACTTACTAGATGCTCAGTAATCCCTCACTCTAGATTTAGTCCAGGCCTCCATTCCATTCCCAGTACTGACAATTACCAGCTGTGTGGTATTGGGCAAATATTACTTAATATCTCTGAGCTTTAATTTTCTCATTTGTAAAAAAGGGGATAACAATAAAGCGTCTACCTCAAAGGGTTGTTATGAGAATTAAACCAGACATTGCACTACAAAGCACTTTGCTTAGTACCTGGAACATAGTAAGTGCTCAATAAATGCTAGCTCTTGTCATCAGTGCTTATCATTATAATCAGTCAATGCTCACAGAGTGAAGGATTGCCTATAGGACAACTTCTATTAGAAAAATTCTCCAATATAAACTTTTTGGTTCTATATGAGAGAAAATGTCCTTTAAAATACACAAATATTTCAAAGCTTTTGCACAGCAAAGGAAACCATAATCAAGACCAAAAGACAACCCTCAGAATGGGAGAAAATATTTGCAAATGAAGCAACTGACAAAGGATTAATCTCCAAAATTTACAAGCAGCTCATGCAGCTCAATAACAAAAAAACAAACAACCCAATCCAAAAATGGGCAGAAGACTTAAATAGACATTGCTCCAAAGAAGATATACAGAATGCCAACAAACACATGAAAGAATGCTCAACATCATTAATCATTAGAGCAATGCAAATCAAAACTACAATGAGATATCATCTCACACCAGTCAGAATGGCCATCATTAAAAAATCTAGAAACAATAAATGCTGGAGAGGGTGTGGAGAAAAGGGAACACTCTTGCACTGCTGGTGGGAATGTGAATTGGTTCAGCCACTATGGAGAACAGTATGGAGGTTCCTTAAAAAACTACAAATAGAATTACCATATGACCCAGCAATCCCACTACTTGGCATATACCCTGAGAAAACCAAAATTCAAAAAGAGTCATGTACCAAAATGTTCATTGCAGCTCTATTTACAATAGCCCGGAGATGGAAACAACCTAAGCGCCCATCATCGGATGAATGGATAAAGAAAATGTGGCACATATACACAATGGAATGTTACTCAGCCTTAAAAAGAAATGAAATTGAGCTATTTGTAATGAGGTGGATAGACCTAGAGTCTGTCATACAGAGTGAAGTAAGTCAGAAAGAAAAAGACAAATACCGTATGCTAACACATATATATGGAATTTAAGGGAAAAAAAATGTCATGAAGAACCTAGGGGTAAGACAGGAATAAAGACGCAGACCTACTGGAGAACGGACTTGAGGATATGGGGAGGGAGAAGGGTGAGCTTTGACAGGGCGAGAGAGAGTCATGGACATATACACACTAACAAACATAGTAAGGTAGATAGCTAGGGGGAAGCAGCCGCAAGGCACAGGGATATTAGCTCGGTGCTTTGTGACAGCCTGGAGGGGTGGGATAGGGAGAGTGGGAGGGAGGGAGACGCAAGAGGGAAGACATATGGGAACATATGTATATGTATAACTGATTCACTTTGTTATAAAGCAGAAACTAACACACCATTGTAAAGCAATTATACCCCAATAAAGATGTTTAAAAAAAATACACAAATATAGAGGAGTTTGATTAAAAAGAAAACAGACACACATTTTTATCCATTCTCAAAAATTTGGACCTACGTAATAAGCAAAGAATCTAAAAATGCTAATTTTTTCTTGGAGTCATCCATTCCTGTCCACATCCACCGCCATTGCCTTCTAACTCTACTTTCACTTATGTTCACTGGCAGGTATTCTTCACCCTGGGTTCTTTGCCTCCAAGGGTCCCTGATAGAAATAAATTTCAATATAATTAGTTTCCTTTGTAACTATATGTATTCTGTTTTATGCATCTATAAAAATATTATTCTGAGGAGGGACTTATAGGCTTCTGGGGACTGATGGAAGCTCTCATGGTGCCCAGAACAGCTAAGAATCCCCACGAGAAATCTAATTTATTTTCTACAGAGCGCAGTGATGGTGCTGTACTAAGAATGTTAATTGGGTCATGCCACTTCTCGGCGTTAAAGCCTTTACATGTACTTGGCATAAAATGTAAACTTCTTACCGTCGGCTTTGAAAGGCTCTCGGTAACGGCTCCTGCCTAGCTTTCCTACCTCATCTATCGCCTCCTTTTCCCTTGCTCATTCTCCCTGGTGTCACTGGCTTTCTGTTAGTTCTTGCAGCCCTGCCTGACTCAGGGCATTTGCACTTGCTGTTTCCACTGTTTGGAATGCTCCTCTCCATGCCTGGCCTGCCCCTTCTTAGCCTTTGGGTCTCAGCTTAAATGGTGCCTTCTCTGGGAGATTTTGCTGACCTCCCTCTCTAAATAAACTCCCCATTCCTCTATGCTTTTGTTCTTTTCCACAGCTCATTTCATCTACTTCGTTCCTGGTAACACATAAATACATTTGTTTAATGTCTGTTTTCATATTAACTTGTGAATTCTGTGGGGACATAGAATGTTTGTCTTAGGCTGTCATTTAGGGTAGGGCCTGACCCTTTATAGATCAATAAGTATCTATTGAATGAATGAATGAATGAATGAGTGAATTGGGGGTATATGACTGGTCTGCTGTTTGGAATATATAAATTCATTTGTTTATTCATAAACTCATTTACTAGACAATGAAAAATGAGAGACCAGCTATTACATTTAAATTCTGAATAGCTTTCAGAGTAATTCATGAGCTACAGTTGAATGCTTTAATCTCCTCAGTTATTCAGAAATGAAATGTAATAGTTCATTATATGACAAGGGGAACCACCCAGAAAATCAGAATTCAAAAAGTGTGCTTAACTTCCTTTCATATGTTACACCTTCCATCTGCCATACCTCAAGCCTATACCTAATTAACTCTATTTCATGATAACTTTGTCTTATGATTGATTCATTGATTACCATACGCCAGAATCGTGTGTGCATCCATTGAAACTGCTTTTCTGTCATATATAACATTTACTTTTAAAAATATTTTATCATTTGTATAAAAAGTTATATCTCAAAATTATGATAATGAAATACTTTTTATCCTGTTATGGAGTAAGGCAATTACCTTTTATTATTATTCTCTAAATTAAAGTATGTTTATTGAGCTGATTCTTCATAAAAATGGAAGATACATCTCAGTGATGCATAGATTTAAACAGTAACCCTTTTTATTATATGTGGAAATAAATCCCACGAAGGTATAATCTCTCCCACCTCTTTTTTGAGGGAAACGTATTCAGTAGCATTGGAGAAAGGCTTGTGTACAGTGTTTTCTTTCTCTGACTAGGTCAGTGATAACCTGAGAATATTTTTCTTATTATCCTAAATAACCAGTATCATCTTATTCTACATGACCTTGTTATCTATAAAAATGAAGAAAATCATAAAATTTATTTTATACTTTGATCATTATTTAGAGGACTTTTGTGGGCCAAAGAAGTAGGTAATTTTCTTCTTGAAGAAAAAGTGATTGTTTTTGACTGTATTACTTTTTATCCTTTAATTCTTTAGAGCTCACTAAATGATTGAAGGTATTCTGTTTCCTTATGTCACCTGTGGCTCAACATGATTGATTGCTTGTCCTTTTCTTGAGTCTTTGTAGAGAAATTCACACAGATAAATGTATGTTTATAAATGCATATTTATTGAGGAAGTTTTGCTTTAGGTCAGTTAAGATATAACAGGAAGGGGCTTCCCTGGTGGCGCAGTGGTTGGGAGTCTGCCTGCCGATGCAGGGGACACGGGTTCGTGTCCCGGTCCGGGAGGATCCCACATGCCGTGGAGCGGCTGGGCCTGTGGGCCATGGACGCTGAGCCTGCGCTCCGCGGCGGGAGAGGCCACAGCGGTGAGAGGCCCGCGTACCGCAAAAAAAAAAAAAAAAAAAAAAGTGTGTTAAGATATAACAGGAAGGAAAAAGAAGGCCTGTGTGCTTATTTGATACACCCCCTATTCCTTTTAGGTCCCTGAGAACACAAGGGCATTGTTAGTATGCTGTTACTAAATGTTAAGTGCCATCTCCTACTACTATTTCTCTCCTCATCATTTAATGCACCGAAGTTATGTCTGATCCCAATTTTTTTTTTTTTTTTTTTTTTGTGGTATGTGGGCCTCTCACTGTTGTGGCCTCTCCCGTTGCGGAGCACAGGCTTCGGACGCGCAGGCTCAGCGGCCATGGCTCACGGGCCCAGCCGCTCCGCGGCATGCGGGATCTTCCCGGACCGGGGCATGAACCCGTGTCCCCTGCATCGGCAGGTGGACTCTCAACCACTGCGCCACCAGGGAAGTCCCCGATCCCAATTTTTAATATTTTTATGTCTTATTGATTTCCCTCCTCCCTCCCTTCTATCTCTTCCTCCTTGCCTTCCTCTCCTCCTCTTCCCCCCTCCATTCCTATCCTTCTTCCAAAAAATACGTAAAAGCAATGCATTTGATATTAGAAAATATAAGAAAACAAGCAAATCGATCAATGTAAAAAGAAAAATTGGTGTTAGATAGTAAGCTGAGTTTCTGCATGGGAATGAGGAAGGGTTGTTGCTTGGCTCTGTGGAATAGGGGAGGGGAAGCAGGAGAGTCTGCTTCTTTCTTAAATGTCTTCAGTCTTATTCCAGAGGTGCCTCATGCTACCAAGTTTGGGGCTAATGCTATGGATCAAGTAGCTTCTTGGTTTGTCCCCAGTGTTAGCCAAGGATTCAGTTTTTTGAGGTTTGTTAAATCAACTATAACTCATGTTTTAGCTTGCCAGCTTCCAGAATTTTGTTGCTATTGCCTTCTCTCTTGAACTTTCTATCCTTGTAGGTTTATTCCTTTATTGAACAGCCTTTAGCTGTCATGTTTGTATGATTTATTATGGAGGGAGAAGGGAGGTGGTCCATTCTGTTTTGAACTGGAAGGCCTCATGTCATGTTCGACAAAGATAGGTGAGGAATCTGGTTACACATGGAAGGAGAGAAAGAAATACTCTTAAATAATTTTAAAATCCTCAGAGAAACCATGCCTTGTGGCCCAATAAAAGTGTTTAACTTCACCCATGCCTAAAAGTGTTTAATTTCACCCGTGCCCTAGAGTGTGATTTGGGGTGAGGGTGGGGATTAAAAACTGAGCTTTAACTAGAGGCACATATGCAGCCGAACAGTTAAGCTCAAATTCTTAGAGGGCATATGGTGTCAGTCCACCCAAATTTCCATTGAAGTTTTGTGAACATATAGCCTGATTTATTAACTTCTTTTTTTAATAGACTTTTTTTTTAGAGAATTCTTAAATTTAAAGAAAAAAAATGAGCAATAAGTACAGAGAGTTTCTGTAATAACCCCCATCCTCAAAGTAATTTCCCTTATTATTAACATCTTACATTAGTGTGGTTCATTTGATACAATTGATGAACCAAACTTGATACATTATTATTAACTAAATTGAAGAGTTTACATTAGGGCTCATTTTGTTTGTTTGTTTGTTTGTTTGTTTTGCGGTACGCGGGCCTCTCATTGTTGTGGCCTCTCCCGTCGCGGAGCACAGGCTCCGGACGCGCAGGCTCAGTGGCCATGGCCCACGGGCCCAGCCGCTCCGTGGCATGTGGGATCTTCCCGGATCGGGGCACGAACCCGTGTCCCCTGCATCGGCAGGCGGACTCTCAACCACTGCGCCACCTGGGAAGCCCGGGCTCGTTTTTTGTGTTGTACAGGTCTATGGGTTTTGACAAATACATTATGTCATGTATCCACCATTACAGTATCATAAAGAATAATATCACTGCCCTAAGAAATCCCATGTTCCACCTATTCATTGCTCTCCCCCTCCTTCCCCTTCAAGCCTCTGGCAAGAACTTATCTTTTTACTGTCTATAGTTTTACCTTTTCCAGAGCATCATGTAGTTGAAACCATGCAATATGTAGCATTTTCAGACTGCCTTCTTTGACTTGAGAATCTACAGTTAAGGTTTCTCCATGTCTTTTCATGGCTTGATATGGTTGCTCATTTCTTTTTATTGTTGAATAACCTTCTCTTACATGGATTTATCACAGTTTATTCATTGACCTATTGAAGGACATATTGGTTGCTTCCTAGTTTTGGCAGTTATAAGTAAAGCTGCTATAAACATTCATATGCAGGTTTTTGTGTGGATGTAGTTTTCAGCTCATTTGGTGAAATCTAGAACATAATTTCTGGGTTTTGTGATAAAACTATATTTAGCTTTGTAATAAACTACCAAACTGTCTTCCAAAGTGGCTATAGATTAACTTGTTTTTATATTTTGGAAATAATCTAGATTATCTTATAGAGCAATGTACATGACAGTAAATAGTAATTTGTATTTCACTTGTCATTGTTTATACAAGTAAAAATTCATTATAAAGGTTTTATGATTTCAGTAGTTACTGCTACATTACTGTTTGATGTTGCATTGACCCTAACATTGCCAGAAGAGAGATTCTAATTAGAAGAAGGTGCTGTATAAATTTAAAGTAATCATATCAACATACTTTATTTTCCACATACTGAAAATATTCTCTACCCCTTAATAGACATAAACATACATAAGAAGAGAACTATGGACTGCGTTGGAATGATGGTGTTTTATTTGCTTTATACTTCGTTTACTCATTCAGTAAACATTCATTGAGCATCTATGGTCCTTAATCTTAAAGAGGCCTAAATAATTATAAATATGTTTTTACCTAAAAGAATGTCCTGCAGGAAATTGGAACATATCTAGTCTCCCTCACCCTTACCTATTAAATACTAACTGTTCCCATCAATTATTATGACAACTTAAAATACCCCCTCAAATAATTTTTGAAACTCTCAGTGGCACTACTGTTGCTGGGAACGATTGATTATTTAAAAGTGAGTCTATTTGTAATTCAGTTTGTCATTTATGATACATTTTATTTCACTGTAAAATAAGTTAGTGACTTCAGAATCAGAGCCAGTGATGGATTGTATGTAAAGTCACAACATTTAGTCAGCTAAGGACATCAGAAATAAGGTGAGAGTGGCTTCAATATGTAAATTAGAAAATTGTGAGATGTAGTGTGGGGCAGAGAAGGTAAGTTCCTTATGCAACACCACAGAGCCTGCTGGTGGCAGCGCACTTTTTACTAACCCATGCTGCATCCCTGTACATTGGAAATACTGTTCTAAATCTCCTGTGCCTGAAGACTGATTTTCTTCTTTTTATCAGTAACAGAGCCAAGAAGATGAAAAAAAAAAATTGAAAGCCCATTAACATTGTATCTGTCCTATACTGTGTTTAAAATTAATTTACAACTGCTTTTATTTTACTTCCTTTTTCCTCTCTTCTTTTCATTACTTCAAGTATCTTTTCTTTAGCACTTGCTATCCCTTTGTCATTACTGCATGTCTTTTCTTCTTACTGGCTTCTTAAATCCTGCTGCATTGCTTTTTGCCTTTCCTTCTTTAATCTTTTCTCTTCTGTTTAATTTTTAAATCCTTTGCCCTTTATCTTTCTTTTGGTCTTTATAGCTGCTCTCCCTTCCTTTGATTTCCTCTTAAACGTTGCTTCTTCTTAACATTGTGCTATTTCATTGATTTTTTCCCTTTTGTTTTATCTTTTTAATTTTACGTTTTCCTTTGTATATAAGGAAAACCTACTCTGCCTACACATATTGAATTAAAGAGAGAGAATACTACTAAATCCTCCATACTACATGGAAAAAAAATCAACAGTGCTTATTCAGCCTTATTGTGTGGATACTGAAAGATTTATATGACGCATTTTCTCCTCTTTTTTTTTCTTCTTCTTTGTTTTTGAATTAAAGCCCAAATAATTGATGTGCTGAGATATAGCAAATTTGGTTATTTTCCATTTTTCTAATACCCTAAATTTAACTGTATACAAAATATACTTTTGAGACATAAACATTTGTTTGTAGCTAGACTACAAGTAATTTTGCCTTTCATTAAATCTTTGGGATTAGATGGAATACATTTATAATACTATTATGAGTGCAGATCAAGGGTATAATAAAAAAAAAGAGATTATAATGAAATTGTTATCCTTTCACAGAATTTCCTTAACTGTCCCAACAGTCTATACATTTGGTTTAATATATGCTCATTCTTAAATATTAATTTCATAACTTATTTTCTTGGGGCTTAAGAAAGATCCATAGCAAATATATTAACCAAACTCTACTAAACTGGGTTGGTTGTTGGTTTATGAGTCTGTCCTTAGGCATCTAAGAAATAAAACTGTGCGGTAGAGCTCCAGATACTCTTCACAGAGGGAGAGAGGAGCAGATAAGTATTCTAAGGAAAAGCAGAAGTGCATGAAATCTTGGGTGTAACATTTCTGCTTCAAGCAAGAACTATCTTGAGGGACATTCTGTAGTTGAAGAAAGAGAGACCAAGAGAAATCAAGTGACTTGCCTTAGTTCACACAGAAAGTGGCAGCTGGGAATTGAGTTCAGATTTATTTTATTGATCGTCTTGCTTCACATTTATCTTATATATCTATACATTCTGTTGATTACAATTCTGACCCATACTCAAGCTTCATTTTACTTTGTAGTTCATTCAGTGGACATAGTATTCTCAAGCATCTTTTCATTGCTGCTTATGATAGATTTTTATCTATATAATATTTATATAAAATATATCAATTTGTCATTTATATATTTATAAGTTATATATATATTATTTATTAGATAAAACTCACTATTGATATTTTAAACAATAATTCTTTCATTAATTTCATCGAACAAATATTACTGAAGCTTACTGTTGTTAAAGCTAACTGCTGGAGATGTTTTTCTGTGTCTGATGATCATTTTTAAATTATTTTGTGCTTTCTTTGAGAGTGTTGTTGCTGTATCTGTTGATTTCCCTCTGGTTAAGTTTAGACTAGTTTACATTTATCCTGCCCAGGATGAAAGGGCTTAAGTAAATGAGTAATGTCCACAGGATTTTAATGATACATATCAAATATATTCAAAATAACAAACTATTTTCTGACAGTGTACTTTATAAATAAAAGCTTGGTATTTTAACTTTATATTTTATATTAAGAAAATTTTGAAAGAATATTTTTACTAAATATTATCTTCTTAACCTAGTTTTCTTACGGTAGATGATTAAAGGAATGAAACGTACTTCTTTTCTAATATGATAATCTTAGACTATTAATTCTTCAAACCTGGTGATTATTAAAACAAACTGGAGAAATTTTTAAAACTTCCTTTTGAAAACATGCCCCACTCAAGATACCCAGGGTTAAATGCTTAGAAATCCAGTTTGGTGTTCTGTGTTTGTGTAAAATGCACTCTTAGTGCTCTTAATAGGCTGTGATTTACACCTTTTATCAACCTATATCAGTCATTTACAAAATACGGTTCAGCATCACTATCACCTGGGAACTGTTGTTAGAAATGCAGAATTTGGGGCCACAACCCAGACTTGTTGAATTACACGCTACGGGTGTGGGGTGAGCAGTATTATACTTTAGTAATCTTTGCGAGGGATTCTGATGAACCTAGAGTCTGAGTTCCACTTATTTATGTGATCTTTATCATTGATTAGTATAATTTTACTTGTTTCTTTTTTAAAATCTTCTTAATATATAATCTTTGAATGGGTTGTAGTATTCAATAACACTCAGAATTTGCAAGTCTATGTGTTAGCACTGGCTGCCATAGACTCTGTGGCTTAAACAACAGAAATTTATTTCTTACAGGTCTGGAAGCCAGAAGTCCGAGATCAGGGTGCTAGCATGGTTGAGTTCTGGTGAGAGCTTTCTTCCTGGCTTGTCTTCTCACTGTGTCCTCACGTGGTAGAGAGAGAGATGGATCTTCTTATAGGGGTACTAGTCCCATCATTAGAGCCTCACCTTCATGGCCTTATCTAAACCTAAGTACCTTTCAAAGGCCCTATTTCCAAAAACCATCACATTGGGGGTTAGGGCTTCAACATATGAATTTTGAGAGGGCACAGTTCAATCCACAGCAGTCCAATTTCCATGGATTTATTTCTTATATTAAACAAGAGGTGATGCTAAAGTATTTTAAAAGACTTCCAGAGTCTAGTCCTAATTCTTTCCCTAAGTAAGAGTGTATCTTTTTGACAGTCGTTTCTTTGTTTGAAATTATGATAAAAATATAAGCTATATGTGGCGTGGATTGTTGGGAAATTCAAATGTAGTAGGTATGTGAAAGAATGGTGTATAGATTACAGCATAGTATAACTGTAATAAAGGTCATTATAATTTTTGATCAGTATTCTTTATTTCATTGGTCAGCTGCCTGTGTTTCAGCTATAGGTCCATCTAAGCAGTGAGCTGTGTGACACCCAAAGATTGTACTGATTAGAAAGAACAGGTCACTAGCAGTCATGAAGGAACACTGAATATGAAAATGATCATAGAAATAATCCAGACTATCTTCTCTCTGTTACAAAAGCCCCCTCTAGAGCATCCCAACCTTGGCTTGGGAATAATGCTGAAGGTCCCTATAATAGTCAGCGTTCTCCAGAGAAACAGAACCTATAGAATGTGTGTCGTATTTGTATGGAGAGAGAGAGAGAGAGAGAGAGAGAGAGAGAGAGAGAGAGATGGACAGAGAGAGACTGATTTTAAGGAATTGGGGTCTGGCAAGTCTGAAATCTGCAGGACAGGCTTGCAGGCTGGAGATCCTCAGAAGAGTTGATGTTGTAGTTCAAGTCCAAAGGCAGTTTGGAGGCAGAATTCCCTCTTCCTTGGGAGATCTCTCTTTTTTTTCTCTACTACGGCTTTCAGTAGAGTGAATGAGGCCCACTCACATTATAGAGGGTAATCTGCTTTACTCAGATGTTAATCCCATCTAAAAATTACTTCCCCATTGACATCTAGACTGGTGTGTGACTAAATATCTGAGTACCATGGCCTAGCACAGTTGACACAAAATTAGCCATCACAGCATCACTTAATATTTAGGGTCAGTTCTACTTTTAAAATATTATGTAATCCTTCTAATTTTGAAATGATCTGAAAATAACATAAAATAAGTAGATGTATATGTAAATGAATGAATAGATAATGCTGATCAATACCATATATATTACCTTATTACTTAATAAGATTCAGTGCCCTCTCAACTTTTTGGAAACTTTAGAAATGGAGCAGCTAACAGAAGTGTGTGTAGAGCACATTGATTCACTAACACAGTAATGAATCACAGAGCTCTTTGCTTGGCCTTACCTGGTAAGGTTATCACAGTGAGCAAAATACGTGAACTAAGGAAGTGTAGCTACTGTGTTGAATGTCCGAATTGAGATCCAACAAGGATTTTGGCACAGTGGTCTGAGAATAGCAAGATGAAAATTAATGGAACGAATATAAAATCTTGTTCTAAAGTTTCAAGAAAGTTGTATAAGTATGGATGAAAATGACACTTAGAAATACACCAGCTCAAAATACCACAGAAGATTATAGGAACTGGTAAAACAGATTGTACATTCAACACAGCTGTTGCCTAATATAGGGTAAAAGAGAAATTTGTCACATTATAATCTATACTTATAAAACTTTTTAAAATCAAACAAATATTGTCATAAATAAGGCAGTATAGAAGATTATGTCACTTAACTCATATTCTGCCTTATAACTAATAAGCTGAAAATTATAATAAATTTTCTTTTACTTTAGACTATGAATTTTATCCTCTAGTTAGTCCCATACACGCAAAATCAACCCTCAATTAATCTTAATTCCACTGACTTAAAAGTAGGCATTGCCAAATAGCTTTGGGAGTAATACCTTCAAGTGATATTCGCTAATGCTAAATTAACTGATAACTAGCAGAAGTGTGAACTAGCAAACAGGTCATCGAGGGAGAGTTTTCTGATAGGGTGCTATGTGTAGAATCCTGATCAACCTGTAAAGTTTAAAGTTTTCTTAAATCTGCTTCTGTATGTCTCTGAGTTTTGATCCTGACGCAGATGTAATATTTGACTTCTTGAGCAATTTATCCAAAGTTATTCTGAACCCCCTGTTATGTCCACTATACTGAGTATGATTGGAGAACACACTGTAGTGAGATGTCTGACGATTTCCCATATGGTGAATAGGAATACAGGAAACACTGTAAAACAAATACACTATTTATTAAACCTAGATCTATTCTTTTGCAAAAGTGACATTTATGGATCTCACAGTTCCTACAACTTCTGTAAAATCCAGGTGTGGAACAGCTTAGCTAATACCAATATTGATAGACATATCATTGCTACTTACTAGTACAAAATAGGAATTTCAGAGCTGATGTCATGTGACCAAGAACTATGAAGCAATGTTATGTTTTAGCCCACATTTCTTCTGACTTCACTTAAATTACATAACTTAAAAATTATGCACCTTGGATTTTTTCTTCAATTTGCTTTTATAAGTCACTTTTTTCCTTTGTTGATATAATGATTTGACTTTCCTACTTAAGATGCTTCTTCCAAATACTGACCATTTCTAAGAGGTGTCCTTCATAATTAATGGATAACCTAATTGACGGAATTTGAAAAGAAACATAGCTACTTTGAACTGATAATTTTACTGATGTATTTTTATTTAGTTATACCTTACCTTGTTCATAAAATAATTATAGTTGTTTTCTGCAGAATGTATACAATCTACGGATTTATTTTCATTAAAAGCATTTCTGGAACCATAGACCTGATAATATAGTATTATTATATTAGAGTCACTAATAGAGTTATTAGTTATTAGACTCTGATAATAGAGTCACTAAAAAGGTTACAACCATATTAAATTTTATTGGAATAAAAAGTGACCCATCTACTTTATCCAGCATGAAAATTCTGTAGTTAAGCAATGGCTGAAAATTCCCTAAGTAGCGAGAGTATGGAAGTAGGGCAATTAACTTGTTATAAATCTGAAACCATACTTGATGGTACCCTAAAGCAGTCAAAAATTTGGATTCTAGTGCCTTGTCAATTCTGAGTCAACGAATTTCAAAGAATTTGGTCACAATCAAACTTTTTAGGAAATGAAACATCTCCCCTGAAAACTGTTCTCTCTCTTATCTCTCTTTCTCTATGTCTTCCTCTCCTCCTTCCTTTTTCCCTTTCCTTCCATTCATCCACCTTTCTATTTATTTTTCTTTAAGAAATATTTATTTAGTTCCTTCTTTGTGCAAGACACTGTCCTAACATGTGCATCCTACAGGGTTATAAGACATGGATTCATCAATGCTGTTACCTGTTTCAGGTCTATTACAACCACGCAGATAATTTTTTTAAAGAGCCAGTTAATTTCATACTCACACCTAAACATTGTGCTTGAAATTAAAAAAAAACTTTTTCTCTATTGTATTTGTCACCTTTTATTGTCTCTTAATCTTTTTTTTTTTAATTAAGACTTTAAGTATTAGAGCAGTTTTAGGTTCACTGCTAAACTGAGAGGATGGTACAGAGACTTCCTGTATACTCCCTGTTGCCAAGCATTCATAGTCTCCCCATTATTGACATTCTCCACCAGAGTTAGAACAAATTGTAACATTTGTTACACTTGATGAACCTATGTTGACACATCATAATCATCCAAAGTCCATAGCTAACATTAGGCTTCACTTTTGGTATTGTACGTTATGGGTTTGAATAAGTATATAATGACATCTATCTGTCGTCATGGTATCATACAGAGTTGTTTCATTGCCCTAAAAATCGCCTGTGTTCCTCCTGCTTACTTCCCCCCGAACCCTTGGCAACCACTGATCTTTTTATTGTCTCCATAGTTTTGTCTTCTCCAGAATGTCACATAGTTGGAATTGTAGAGTATGTGGCCTTTTCCTTTTTCCTTTTTTGAATTTTATTTTATTTATTTTTTTATACAGCAGGTTCTTATTAGTTATCCATTTTATACACATCAGTGTATACATGTCAATCCCAATCGCCCAATTCATCCCACCCCCACCCCCTGCCACTTTCCCCCCTTCGTGTCCATACGTTTGTTCTCTACATCTGTGTCTCAATCTCTACCCTGCAAACAGGTTCATCTGTACCATTTTCTAGGTTCCACATATATGCATTAATATATGATATTTGTTTTTCTCTTTCTGACTTACTTCACTCCGTATGACAGTCTCTAGATTCATCTACGTCTCTACAAATGACCCAATTTCGTTCCTTTTTATGGCTGAGTAATATTCCATTGTATTATGTACAACGTCTTCTTTACCCATTCGTCTGTTGATGGGCATTTTGGTTGCTTCCATGTCCTGGCTATTGTAAATAGTGCTGCAATGAACATTGGGGTGCATGTGTCTTTTTGAATTATGGTTTTCTTGAGATATATGCCCAGTAGTGGGATTGCTGGGTCATATGGTAATACTACTTTTAGTTTTTTAAGGAACCTCCATACTGTTCTCCATAGTGGCTGTATCAATTTACATTCCCACCAACAGTGCAAGAGGGTTCCTTTTTCTCCACACCCTCTCCAGCATTTGTTGTTTGTAGACTTTCTGATGATGCCCATTCTAAATGGTGTGAGATGATACCTCATTGTAGTTTTGATTTGCATTTCTCTAATAATTAGTGATGTTGAGCAGCTTTTCATGTTCTTCTTGGCCATCTTTATGTCTTCTTTGGAGAAATGTCTATTTAGGTCTTCTGCCCTTTTTTTTTTTTTTTTTTGTGAGGTATGTGGGCCTCTCACTGTTGTGGCCTCTCCCGTTGCGGAGCACAGGCTCCGGACGCGCAGGCTCAGTGGCCATGGCTCACGGGCCTAGCCGCTCCGCAGCATGTGGGATCTTCCCGGACCGAGGCACGAACCTGTGTCCTCTGCATCGGCAGGCGGACTCTCAACCACTGCGCCACCAGGGAAGCCCGTTCTGCCCATTTTTGAATTGGGTTGTTTGTTTTTTTAATACTGAGCTGCATGAGCTGTTTATATATTTTGGAGAGTAATCCTTTGTCCGCTGATTCGTTTGCGAATATTTTCTCCCGTTCTGAGGTTTGTCTTTTGGTCTTATTGGTAGTTTCCTTTGCTTTTCAAAAGCTTTTAAGTTTCATTAGGTACCGTTTGTTTATTTTTGTTTTTATTTCCATTACTCTAGGAGGTGGATCAAAAAAGATGTTCCTGTGATTTATGTCAAAGAATGTTCTTCCTAAGTTTTCCTCTAAGAGTTTTATAGTGTCCAGTCTTACATTTAGGTCTCTAATCCATTTTGAGTTTATTTTTGTGTATGGTGTTAGGGAGTGTTCTAATTTCATTCTTCTACATTTAGTTGTCCAGGTTTCCCAGCACCACTTATTGAAGAGACTGTCTTTTCTCCATTGTATATCTTTGCCTCCTTTGTCATAGATTAGTTGACCATAGGTGTGTGGGTTTATCTGTGGGCTTTCTATCCTGTTCCATTGATCTATATTTCTGTTTTTGTGCCAGTACCATATTGTATTGATTACTGTAGCTTTGTAGTATAGTCTGAAGTCAGGGAACCTGATTCCTCCAGCTCCATTTTTTTCTCTCAAGACTGCTTTGGCTATTCGGGGTATTTTGTGTCTCTATACAAATTTTAAGTTTTTTTGTTCTAGTTCTGTAAAAAATGCCATTGGTAATTTGATAGGGATTGCATTGAATCTGTAGATTGTTTTGGGTAGTATAGTCATTTTCACAATATTGATACTTCCAGTCCAAGAACATGGTATATCTCTCCATCTGTTGGTATCATCTTTAATTTCTTTCATCAGTGTCTTATAGTTTTCTGCATACAGGTGTTCTGTCTCCCTATGTAGGGTTATTCCTACGTATTTTATTCTTTCTGTTGCAATGGTAAATGGGAGTGTTTCCTTAATTTCTCTTTAAGATTTTTCATTATTAGTGTATAGGAATGCAAGAGATTTCTGTGCATTAATGTATCCTGCAACTTTAGCAAATTCATTGATTAGCTCTGGTAGTTTTCTGGTGGCATCATTAGGATTCTCTATGTATAGTATCATGTCATCTGCAAACAGTGACCGTTTTACTTCTTCTTTTCCAGTTTGTATTCCTTTTATTTCTTTTTCTTCTCTGATTGCCATGGCTAGGACTTGCAAAACTATGTTCAATAATAGTGGTGACACTGGACATCCTTGTCTTGTTCCTCATCTTAGAGGAAATGCTTTCAGTTTTTCACCACGGAGAATGATGTTGACTGTGGGTTTGTCATATACGGCCTTTATGATGTTGAGGTAGGTTCCCTCTATGCTCACTTTTTGGAGAGTTTTTATCATAAATGGGTGTTGAATTTCGTCAAAAGCTTTTTCTTCATCTATTCAGATGATCATATGGTTTTTATTCTTCAGTTTGTTAATATGGTGTACCACATTGTTTGATTTGCGTATATTGAAGAATCCTTGCATCCCTGGGATAAATCCCACTTGATCGTGGTGTATGATCCTTTTAATGTGTTGTTGGATTCTGTTTGCTAGTATTTTGTTGAGGATTTTTGCATCTATATTCATCAGTGATATTGGTCTGTAGTTCTCTTTTTTTGTAGTATCTGTGTCTGGTATTGTTATCAGGGTGATGGTGGCCTCAAAGAATTAGTTTGGGAGTGTTCCTTCCTCTGCAGATTTTGGAAGCATTTGAGAAGGATTGGTGTTAGCTCTTTTCTAAATGTTTGATAGAATTCACCTGTGAAGCCATCTGGTCCTGGACTTTTGTTTGTTGGAAGATTTCTAATCACAGTTTCAATTTCATTACTTGTGATTGGTCTATTCATAATTTCTATTTCTTCCTGGTTCAGTCTTGGAAGGTTATACCTTTCTAAGAATTTGTCCATTTCTTCCAGGTTGTCCATTTTATTGGCATAGAGTTACTTGTAGTAGTCTCTTAGGATGTTTTGTATTTCTGCAGTATCTGTTGTGACTTCTCCTTTTTCATTTCTAATTTTATTGATTTGAGTCCTCTCCCTGTTTTTTTTTTTCTTTTATGCAGTACGCGGGCCTCTCACTGCCATGGCTTCTCCCGCTGTGGAGCACAGGCTCCGGACGTGCAGGCTCAGCGGCCATGGCCCACGGGCTCAGCCGCTCCGTGGCATGTGGGATCCTCCCGGACCGGGGCACGAACCTGTGTCTCCTGCATCGGCAGGTGGACTCTCATCCACTGTGCCACCAGGGAAGCCCTCCCTGTTTTTCTTCATGTGTCTGGCCAATGGTTTATCAATTTTGTTTATCTTCTCAAAGAACCAGCTTTTAGTTTTATTGATCTTTGCAATTGTTTTCTTTGTTTCTATTTCATTTATTTCTGCTCTGATCCTTATGATTTCTTTCCTTCTTGCTAACTTTGGGTTTTGTTTGTTCTTCCTTCTCTAGTTCTTTAGGTGTAAGTTTCAATTGTTCATTTGCGATTTTTCTTGTTTGTTGAGGTAGGCTTGTATTGCCATAAACTTCCCTCTTAGAACTGCTTTTCTGCATCCCGTAGGTTTTGGGTCGTTGTGTTTTCATTGTCATTTATCTCTAGGTATTTTTTGATTTCCTCTTTGATTTCTTCAGTGATCTCTTGGTTATTTAGTAACATATTGTTTAGCCTCCATGTGTTTGTGTTTTTTACGTTTCTTTCTCTGTAATTCATTTCTAATCTCATAGCATTGTGGTCAGAAAAGATGCTTGATACAATTTCAGTTTTCTTAAATTAACTGAGGCTTGATTTGTCATCCAAGATGTGATCGATCCTTGAGAATGTTCCATGTGCACTTGAGAAGAAAATGTAATCTGCTGTTTTCGGATAGAATGCCCTATAAATACCATTTAAATATATCTGGTCTATTATGTCACTTAAAGCTCGTGTTTCTTATTAATTTTCTGTTTGGATGATCTGTCCATTGGTGTAAGTGAGGTGTTAAAGTCCCCCACTATTATTGTGTTACTGTCGATTTCCCCTTTTATAGCTGTTAGCAGTTGCTTTATGTATTGTGGTGCTCCTATGTTGGGTGCATATATATTTATAATTGTTATATCTTCTTGAATTGATCCCTTGATCATTATGTAGTGTCCTTCCTTGTCTCTTGTAACATTATTTTAAAGTCTATTTTATCTGTTATGAGAATTGTTACTCCAGCTTTCTTTGCTACTCCAGCTTTCTTTTGATTTCCATTTGCATGGAATATCTTTTTCCACCTCTGTGTGTGTCCCTAGGTCTGAAGTGGGTCTCTTGTAGACAGCATATATATGGGTCTTGTTTTTGTATCTATTCAGCAAGCCTGTGTCTTTTGGTTGGAGCATTTAATCCATTCACGTTTAAGGTAATTATTGATATGTATGTTCCTTTGACCATTTTCTTAATTGTTTTGGGTTTGTTTTTGTAGGCCCTTCTCTTCTCTTGTGTTTCCCACTTAGAGAAGTTCCTTTAGCATTTGCTGTAGAGCTGGTTTGGTGGTGCTGAATTCTCTTAGCTTTTGCTTATCTGTAAAGCTTTTGATTTCTTCATGGAATCTGAATGAGATCCTTGCTGAGTAAAGTTATCTTGGTTGTAGTTTCTTCCCTTTCATCACTTTAAGTATATCATGCCACTCCCTTCTGGCTTGTAGAGTTTCTGCTGTGAAATCAGCTCTTAACCTTATGGGGGTTCACTTGTATGTTATTTGTCACTTTTTCCTTGCTGCTTTCAGTAATTTTTCTTTAGTTTTTGCCAGTTTGATTACTATGTGTCTTGGTGTGTTTATCCTTGGGTTTATCCTGTATGGGACTCTTCACGCTACCTGGCCTTGGGTGGCTATTTCCTTTCCCATGTTAAGGAAGTTTTTGACTATAATCTTTTCAAATGTTTTCTCGGGTCCTTTCTCTCTCTCTTCTCCTTCTGGGACCCCTATAATGTGAATGTTGTTGCGTTTAATGTTGTCCCAGAGGTCTCTTAGGCTGTCTTCATTTCTTTCATTCATTTCTCTTTATTCTGTTCCACAACAGTGAATTCCACCATTCTGTCTTCCAGGTCAGTTATCCATTCTTCTGCCTCAGTTATTCTGCTATTGATTCCTTCTAGTGTATTTTTCATTTCAGTTATTGTATTGTTCATCTCTGTTTGTTTGTTCTTTAATTCTTCTAGGTCTTTGTTAAACATTTCTTTCATCTTCTCAATCTTTGCCTCCATTCTTTTTCTGAGGTCCTGGATCATCTCCACTATCATTATTCTGAATTCTTTTTCCAGAAGGTTGCCTATCTCCACTTCATTTAGTTGTTTTTCTGGGGTTTTATCTTGTTCCTTCATCTGGTACATAGCCCTCTGCCTTTTCATCTTGTCTATCTTTCTGTGAATGTGGGTTTTTGTTCCACAGGCTTCAGGATTGTTCTTCTTGTTTCTTTTGTCTGCCCTCTGGTGGATGAGATTATCTAAGAGGCTTGTGCAACTTTCCTGATGGGAGGGACTGGTGGTTGGTAGACCTGGCTGTTGCTGTGGTGGGCAGAGCTCAGTAAAACTTTAATCCACTTGTCTCCTGATGTGTGGGGCTGGGTTCCCTCCCTGTTGGTTGTTTGGCCTAAGGCGACCCAACACTGGAGCCTACCTGGGCTCTTTGGTGGGGCTAATGGTGGACTTTCGGAGGGCTCACGCCAAGGAATACTTCCCGAACTTCTGCTGCCAGTGTCCTTGTCCTCACGGTGAGACACAGCCACCCCCTGCCTCTGCAGGAGGCCCTCCAACACTAGCAGGTAGGTCTGGTTCAGTCTCCTATGGGGTCACTGCTCCTTCCCCTGCGTCCCAGTGCACACACTACTTTGTGTGTGCCCTCCTAGAGTGGAGCCTCTGTTTGCCCCAGTCCTGTCGAAGTCCTGCAATCAAATCTTGCTAGCCGTTGCCAGACCCACAGGTTGAGAAGCCTGACATGGGGCTCAGAACCTTCACTCCAGTACCTGGACTTCTTTGGTATAAGTGTTCTCCAGTTTGTGAGTCACCCACCCAGCAGTTACGGAATTTGATTTTATTGTGATTGCGCGCCTCCTACCATCTCATTGTGGCTTCTCCTTTGTCTTTGGATGTGTGGTATCTTTTTTGGTGAGTTCCAGTGTCTTCCTGTTGATGATTGTTCAGCAGTTAGTTGTGATTCCCGTGCTCTCGCAAGAGGGAGTGGGCGCAGGTCCTTCTACTCCGCCATCTTGAACCAGTCTCCCTATGTAGCCTTTTCAGATTGCTTTCTTTCACTCAGTAATAAGCATTTAAGGTTCTTCCATGTTTTTTCCGTAGATTGATGGCCCATAATTTTTTAGCCATAAGTAATACAATATGTGTGGATATATATATATATATATATATATATATATATATATACACACACACACCATTGTTTGTTTATCTGCATCTGAAATTTTGAAACCCAGATTTTAGTTCTGACATTGGCATTAACTATCTTTGACTTCTTAAATAGGTCACTTCAAGCTCTTTAGGCCTCAGTATTGCTTCATTTCTAAAATGAGAGGCTTTCTTCCCTTATAATAGAGTGGAATTTCAGATTTTTAAGATTACAGTGTTATTGGAGACCTGGTTAAGTAGCTTGAGAAAGACTGAAGTTGGTTTGACTCATGACTCTGTGATGAAAATTCAAATTATTTAATCTCTAATTTGCATATGTAATAGAAGGATAAATAATTATACTCATCTAATTAGACGTCTGGGGGATTAAATGAGAAAATGCATGTAAAATGCTCAGCCAGTGGCAGGTACATAATAAGAACTCAATAAATTTTATCTAGTTTTATTACTGTTTAATTGATGTTCAACACCTCTTACCACTCCTTTTACTACTTCCTCTTGGTTAGCTCCTTCCATTCCTTTCATTTCTGTGCTACTACAAATTCTTTTTTACTATTTTCAAGTCCCCATCCATTTTCAGTCTTTTAGGCTTAACAAAATATCATCACTTAATTTATAGATAAAAATAAAGGTATGATGCCTCCAGACTTTCCTACCACCCCTTCCCAAATTATCTGCATCAGGACCCATCCTTATTGTCCCCTGCAGCTTCTGAGGATAAATTGCCATCTGTGTGGTCATGGAAGGTTTCTTAAATTTTGTTTGTTTTTTTCAGCTATAAACAATGATGCCAAATTAAAGAATATAGGTAAACCACTTAGCCAAGTGCATGGAACTCAGGAAGCATTAGTTTCCTTCCAAATTATACTGCTTATAAATATAGAGAGCAACTGTAGTTTGGAAGAATAGAATTGCATATGTAAATTTTTCATGTTTTTCTGATTGTAGGAAATAGTGTTCTGGGCTAATAGAAACATCGTACTCCATTGAATTTTTACTTTTGGTTAGTATGGAGTGGGATAATATGTTTCAATTATAATGGTTCACATTAATTGATCTGATCAGCAGTTGTAAATAATGCTTTATCTTCTTATCTAGCAGTGAAAGACACTTAGAAAATTTGTATACTTTTGTTCCTAGGTTCTTCAGAGTGATTAATGGTACAATTTATTTTGCCATTTATTTTATTTTTTACTATTGCCTTTTTGCTAAAATAGAATTCAAATGTGTTTACAAACAAAAGATTTAATTAGGATACATGTAGTATGAATGGGTTATGGTACAAATGTCAGTCATATTTGCAAAGTATCGCTGTATTGTTAAGGATTTTTAAAAATGGTATTATCATTTCAAGTTTATTATTATTGACCATCTATAAATTAAGGTAAACTGAGGACCATGTACTGAGATTTATGAAATCAATGTCAGATTGAATTCCTGGGAAGCAGATTATGAGATGGAGATTATCATAGAGGACAATGATTAAGGAACACTCTTGAGATCAGTAGCTTCGGGAGGGAAAGGGAGGAAACAGAACTGGGGAGAGGGATGTAGTTTCAGTGAAGGCATCGTGGACCTCATGGGGAGGTCTGAAGCTGGATGGCTCATTCAGGTAAGGGGCCAGGCCTCTCTACCTTTGTGCTGATCACTGGATGAAGGCTGCTCCAGGAAGTCTGTTTTCAGCTGAGTCAGTAGCTGGGGAAATAATTCCTTCATCCCAGAAGTGAGTTTGGGCGATATATCGCAGTATCCACTATACTTAGAATAGGCTAGAACCTGAAGTGCTGGATGCAGTTACATAAAGAGACTCTATCAGTCTGGGCCAATCCACCCATCTCTCCAGGAAGACAGCTAGAGCCATTTATTTACTCTTCCTGTTTTCGTTGTTGCCCTCTTCCAGTCTGTTCTCTGCATGACAGACCAAACAAGCTTTTAAAATTGGATCGTGTAAATCAGATAGTGTCACTACTCTGCCTAAAATCTTCCCATGGCTTCCGCTTGAAGGAAGGATAAAATCTAAATTCGTAACTGTAGCTTCCATGCTCTGCCTGATCTAACTCTTGTTTATTTCTGTAGCATTTTCTTGTGCCACTTTTCCCCCTCATATATTATGTTTTAGACACACTGGCCTTCTGTCAATTTCTCGAACATGCCAAGTTGTCTTCTAGTTGAGGGCATTTGGACTTCCCATTTCCCAACCAGGCATGCACCCCTCCACACCTTTTATGTGATGGTTTTTGTCTTATTCTTTGGATCAAATCCCCATAGAGGCCTTCCCTGACTACCTTGTTTAATGTAGGCCTCCAATAATTTTTCTCTGTCAGGTCACTATATTTTCCTTCATGGCCTTTATTACAAGCTGTAATTGTCTTGTTTATTTAATTCTTTTCTATGTTTTCTGTCTTCCCCTGTTGGAATTAAAGCTCTGTGAGTCATTTTCCCAATCTACACCTCTTCCTGTAATATGTCCTTGACAAGTTTTTTTTATTCCTTACTGAATGATGGTCCTGATCTATCTTAAGTGGACCACCTGATTTGACTTATTTTTCTAATTACAGCTTTATTGAGACATAATTCACATACTATTAAATCCTTCATTTTAAAGTGTACAATTCAGTGTTATTTTACTCTTCATACATTTGTGCAACTGTTGGCCACTATCAAATTTTAGAACATTTTCCTCACTTCAGAAAGAAACCCCACACCCATTAGCAGTCTCTTACCACCTCCCTCTCTCCCCAGCCCTTGTAAACGACTGTTCTACCTTCTATTTTCCCATTCTGTACATTTCATATACATAGAATCATGTGGCCCACAGCCTTTTATGTCTGGCTTCTTTCACTTGGTATAATGTTTTGAAGGTTCATCCATGTTGTAGCATGCATCAATACTTCATACCTTTTTAGGGCCAAATGATATTCCATTGTAATAGACATACCACATTTTGTTTATCCATTCATTTGTTGATGGCCATTTGGATTATTCCCACTTTTCGGCTATTATGAATAATACTGGTATGAACACTTATGCTTTTATTTAGACATATGCTTATCAGTTCTCTTAGTTATATACTTAGGAGTCATATGGTAACTCTATGCTTAACATTTTGAGGAGTTGACAAACTTTTTCAAAGTGGATACACCATTTTATAATTCCAAATATTGTCCTCTTTTAAAAAATTGGGTATATTTCTTTTTATTGTTGAGTTTTAATACTTTTTTATACATTCTAGATACTAAACTCATTCTAGATACTAATCTCAGGTATATGATTTGCAAATATTTTCTCCATTTCTGTGGATTATCTTTTCAGTTTCTTTATGGTGTCCTTTGAAGCACAAAAATTTTTAATTTTTACAGAGTCCGATTTGTTTTTTTCTGATGTCACTTGTGCTTTTGATGCCACATCTAAGAAAATCATTGCCTAATCTAGGGTCACAAAGATGTGTTCTTCTGAGAATTTTATAGTTTTAGATTTTACATTTAGGTCTGTGATTCAGTTTGATTTAATTTTTACGTATCTTGTGAGATAGGAGTCCAAGTTCATTCTTTCACATTTAGCTATCCAGTAGTCCCAGCACCTTGTGTTGAAAATACTATTCTTGAATTGTCTTCCCTTGCCCAAAATCAGTTGACCATAAGTGTGTTGATTTCTATACTCTGAGTTTTATTCCATTAATCTGTATGTCTGTTCTTCTGTTGGTACTGCGTTGTCTTGATTATCTAGTTTTGTAGTAAGTTTTGAAATCTGGAAGTGCGAGTCCTCTAACTTTTTTCTTTTTCTATATTGTTTTGGCATTTCCATGTGAATTTTAGGATCAGCTGGTCAATTTCTGCAAAAAGATACAGCTGGGACTTTGATAAAGATTGTTTTGAATCTATAGATCTATTTTGGGAATATTGCCATCTTAATATTAAGTCTTCAAATCCATGAACATTAGATGTCTTTCCATTTATTCAGGTCTTCTGTGATTGTTTTCAATGGTATTTAGTATTTTTCAGTGTATAAGCTCTGCATTTATTTTCATGAGTTTATTTTGAAGTATTTTATTCTTTTTGATGCTATTGTAAATTGATTTTTTTCTTAATTTTATTTTCACATTGTTCATTGCTAGTATACAGTTCACTTTTGTATATCGATCTTGTGTCCTGCTACCTTGCTGAACTCATTTATTAGTTCTAACAGACTTTTTGTATGGATTCCTTAGGATTTCCTATATACCCAGTTTTTGTTTACAAAATCAGATACATTTAATATTTCCCTCCCAAAATCTTGATGCCTTTTCATGTTTTTTCATGTAATTACCCTAGCTAGTTCCTCTAGTACAGTGTTAAATAGATGTTACAACAAGTGACATTCTTTTCTTCTTTCTGAACTTAGAGAGAAAGCATTTAATCTTTCACCACTAAATATGATGTTAGATGTGTTTTGTTTTGTTTTGTTTTGTAAGTGCCCTTTATCAGGTCCAGGAAGTTTTCTTCTATTCCTAGTTTCTGAATGTTTTTATTAAATGCTTTTTCTTTGTCTGTTGAGATGATCATCTTAACTTGTTTTAAAAAAAAAAAAAAGAGCTAATTGAACACACAGGAAACACACTGAAGTAGGCTCATAGATAACCAAGAGCAAGCCAGTAGCTGTTATTTGCTGTCCAGTTCAACTACATCTTCCTGCCATGTTTAAAATCTCATCTCTTTGAAGAGTAAAATGACCTAGTGAATACAAAATTTGAAATTAGAAAAGTATAAACCTAAAACACATATGTATGCACGCATATGTATAGTATTCTCTGGTTATGAACGAGGTAGAAAATGTCGCAGTAAGGGTATTGTTTGCAATAGTTTATTAAAATAAGTATTGCTTTATTAAAATTCCAAGGTTTTAATCGCCAAGGCAAAAACTATAGTCTCAGAAGTTTCACTGAAATTTTAAGCATGCGTTTCTGTCTATAATATAATATCTACCTTATTTTGTTTTAGTTGATGCTGATGTATCCTATGAACCCCCATCACCTCTCCACTACAGGGATTATTCTTGAAATAATAGTTTTACTTGAGCTCAGGTCAGATGTTTTTCAAGGCAAGAAGAGACTTATTTTGACAATAACTATTACTTATAACACAGCACAATAGTTACATAATTCTACTCTTTTTTCTCCTGCTGAAAATTGTTATTTTTGTTAAGAAAGAAATGAATAAAATAGTCTTTTTATATCAGTACCTTACCTCCTTATATTTAAAAAAATTGATAATTTTTTTTGAAAAGATGTACTCCAAAACTTCTCAGATCAGAAGACAGTTTATTATTGGCTATAAGATGACCCTCTATGCTGTTAACAGTTAGAGTAAACATCCCCAGTAGCTGCCTGGGCCAGACTCAGTGTATTCATCCAGAACCTTAACAACTTCACTTTCAGACCCATTATATATTAGGGTCATCAGACAAGTAGAGGCTTTGTTTAGGCCCTGGACTGGACTGTAATTTTGACTTTGAGTACCCATTTGTCTCAAGGCTACCCTCATTTTTAATGTGTCAGTTCAGTGGCAGAAATAAAGATAATAAAAATATCCTAAAAATGAAAGGAATCTTGGGGGTCATCTGATTTATTATTCAGTTCCATTCCATGTAGGAGTTGGCTCTGAGCAATACTAGCTAGTCAATTAACCATTTAAAACAGTTTCAGTAACAAGAAGTAGACTGACTCATGGAGCATCCTGTTAAATGTTCACAGCTCATTTTTTGGAAACTTTGGCTCTTAATTTTAGAGAGTTCTCAGTGTATTGATTTGTATTTGTATCCTTATAATTTATTTGTTCTAATTAAGACCCATTAGCCTTAGTTGTCCTTTGAAGGGCACATTACATATGTGTACATATGCATACATATATCATATGTTAAATACATCAGGTATTTGAAAATAGTTATGTTTCTACTTTATGTCCGCTTCTTTGGGATAAACATCTTAAACTAATAATTTATTGATTAATCATTGCAAAAATAGTCTATGGCTTTAGTTTAGAACTTTGCATACTCATTTGTTCTTATTTTTTAATTTTTAAAAATTGAAGTATAGTTGATTTACAATGTTGTGTTAATTTTAACAGCGTTAATGGGGTATAATTTTCATACCATAAAATTCACTCATTGCAGTTGATGGAATTCAATGATTTTAGTATATTTAGAGTTGTGTAACCATCACCAGATCCAGTTCTATAATTTCTTTATTACCCCCCCCAAAACTCACTCATGCTCATTTGCAGTCGAGCCCTGCTACCAGTCCCATCCTAGGCAACTGCTGATTTGTATTCGGTGTTCACAGATTGGCCTTTCCTAGAAATTTTTTATAAATAGAATCTTACAATATGTAATCTTTTGTGTCTAGCTACTTTCAGTTAGCATAATGCTTTTGAGATTCATCAATGCTGTAGCATGTTTAGAATTTTTTTCCTTTTATTGCTAAGAAATATCCCATTGAATGGATCAGATTTTGTTTATCAATTCACCAGTTTATAGACATTTGGATTTCTTGTTTTTTGGCTCTTCTAATTAATGCTGCTGTAAACTTCTGTGTATAAGTCTTCATGTGGACATATATTTTCATTCCCTTAGGTAGTTTTCTAGGGGTATGAATGCAGGGTTCAATGATAAGTTTATGTATATCCACTAAGAAACTACTAAACAGAAACTTCTTTTCAAAAATGGTGTTTGTTTTGTTTTTTACATCCCCACCAGAAATGTATGAGGACCCCAAGTTTTCCTTGTGCTTGCCAACTTCTGGTATTTTTGGTCCTTTTGATAAGAGCCATTCTGGTGGACATATAATGGTATCTCATTGTGGTTTTAATTTGCGTTTCATTAATAGCTAATGATATTCATGTGGCCATTAGTATATTTTCTTTGATGAATTGTCTATTCAATCTCTTGGCAATTTTTTGATTGGGTTGTTTGACTTTTCATTATTGAGTTGTAAGCGTTCTTTATATATTCTGGATACAAGTTCCATATCAGATATATGATTTCCAAAATTTTCCTCCTAATTAGTGATATTTTCTTAATGGCATTTTGAGGAGCAAAATATTTTAATTTTGATTGAGCCCAATTTATTATTTTTTACCTTATGGGTTATCCTTTTGGTGTATGTCTAAGAAGTTGTTGCTTGATCTAAGATCGTAAAGATTTTCTATTATTTTTTATTTGTCAAGTTTTATAGTTTTGGCTCTCACATTTAGGTTTGATACATTCTTTGTTAATTTTTGTATATGGTATGAAGTGGTATTTAGTGGAAAAGACCATCTTTTATCCTTAAATTGTCTTGGCTCTATTGTCAAAAATCAGTTGATGACCATGCATATTAAGGGCATATTTCTGTACTTTCTTATCTGTTTTAATGATCTCTAGGTCTATCTTTATACCAGTACCACTGTTTTAATAACTGCAGCTTTATAGCAAGCTTTGAAACCAGATTGCGTATGTACCCCAACTTTTTACTTCCTTTTAAAAATTGTTTTGGATAATCTAACTTCTTTGAATTTTCATACACATTTTAGGTTCAGCCTGTCAGTTTCAACAACAACAACAAAAAGCCTGCTGAGATTTTAAGAGGGGTTGTTTTAAATATATAGATCAATTTGGGGAGAATTAACTGAAAAAGCACTTTGCAACTGAACATTATCACTGATATCTCAAGCTTCCCCCTCCTCTGCCCCTAAATTCAAAGGAATCTTGATTCCTATTTTGTCGTCTAGTTATATTTTATACAAAAGTGTTTGTTGACAATTTTTCAAAAGTAATACGACAAAATGTTCATCCTTTGGTTTCCTAATGTACACTCTAGGGGTCATATATGTACCCTGACTAAGAAGCAGAAATTTAGAGGAAGTAATGGACCATTTTTTTCATTAAAAATTATCTCTGTTTCATTCTGCAAAGTATTTGAGTTTGGTGTAGTAACTATAAGAAAATGTGGGCAGAATTTTTAAATGAATTTTTATCTTGATATTTTTGGTTTTACTGTCTTAATAGTTTTATCCATATACTGGTTTTACATTTGTTCTGTTTTTGCTAACAAGACATGCCATGTTGTTGACTGACATTCTACTGCAATATTAGAGCAATAGACAGCTAATGAGTTTGTAAAGGAAGGAAATAAAATTGATTTTTGTTGAACATTTCTTCCATACCAACTACTCTGCAATATGCAGACAAAATCCTGTGACATGGCTGTTTTTACCTTTACTTACAGATGATAAAACTGAGGCTTAGTAAGGATCAGAATCATGCCTAAAATTTTATAGATATTGAGGTAGCATTAAAATCTTGATATTCTGACTTCAAGGCCAATATGCCAGCTGAGAAAGAAGAGTTGGACATTTAAAATTTGATTTTCAAGTGTGTCCTGCAATATCTTGACTTGATTTTCTTCTTCTGTGTTTGTCTTCTATTTGTTTCTTTATACCCTGCTGCATTCTACAATGGTCTTAAGGCAACTTAGAGTATGCAAAATACAACAAGATGGCATAAATTAAAAATAGGAATAAAATGAGACAGAAAAACAAGGGTGGGGAAAGTCCTTTTCCTAGAAAATCAACAACAACAACATCGTGTAAGTGAATATTGCCGGGAGACTGGAAAAATTTGAGCTGGAAAAGGCCGTGGAAGTAAATGGGTTTACTTGGTGTCAGCTTTGGTGTCTGCTCCAATCATAATATATGTGAGAAAGTGAAGTCTTGTTTGCTTTTGCTTCCTCTAAGTGCCGAGCACAGTGCCTCGTCTGTGGTAAGCCCTTAATGAGTGATTGCTGAACTTGATCCTCTAATGAACTTTATTGTCAGCATTCCTATGTTACTAAGCTGGTTAGAAGGTTTTTATTTTATTAAAAGTCAAATAGTCAGGAACTTTAGATATCTCTGTCAGTGTTATTTGTTGTAAACACCATCTCATTGTTTTCCTGATCTTCATTAAATTTGAAAATGTTATTTCAGAAATGCTTATAAGTCATCTTTTTTTACATAAGTACATCCAGAAACTGCCTCATCTGAGGAGTGTTATAGAAAGACATATGCTCTTGTAGTTGAGAATGTAAGTTTTGTGCATCTGAAGGTTTCACTGTGATTATGTGCTCTCCATTTCAACTCTTTTTTTTTTTTCCATTTCAACTCTTTTCTGGGTTTTAAAACAAAGACTGTACATGTGGAGAGTTTAAAATTCATAAATAAAAGGCATTTCAGTTTATAAGCATCTCAGAGATGTAAGTCTATGTTTACTCAAATAATACTCAGAATAATTTTATAATGCCTGTTGACATCATCTATAATGCCTATTTGACCTACTTATTTTGTAAACATATGTAATTAATTTCTTTCCATGGGTTGGACTTTATCTCCCAGACTCAAATCTTTTCTAGAAAGTTTTAAAAACTACATTAAGATTTATAGCAACTTAATTTTGTCATTTTAAAAACTAAGTATTTTGTAAGAGTTTATCCTCAGATGACTCTTAAATATGACCCAACTATTAGTTTACCTGAACCATAATGTTTATTTTGACTCAAGTGTCACTTCAATTCTGTTTGGTTTTTTATTTGGCTGCGTTGGGTCTTCATTGCTGCATGCGGGCTTTCTCTAGTTATGGCAAGAAGGGGCTACTCTTCGTTGCTGCGCGCAGGCTTCTCATTGTGGTGCCTTCTCTCGTTGCAGAGCACGGGCTCTAGGCACGCTGGCTTCAGTAGTTGTGGTGCGTGGGCACAGTAGTTGTGGCTCACGGGCTCTAGAGCGCAGGCCCAGTAGTTGTGGCGGGTGGGCTTAGTTGCTCCGCAGCATGTGGGATCTTACCGGACCAGGGCTCAAACCCGTGTCCCCTGCATTGGAAGGCGGATTCTTAACCACTGTGCCACCAGGGAAGTCCCTCAATGCTGTTTTAAAATAACAGAAAAGTAGCTACATAAAATGGTATATTTTAATTTTTGAAAGTTAATTTACTGTTACAAAAATTAGAAAGGATTGGCTTTAGGGGAAGCCAGTAAAACTTCAGCAATCCTTGATGAGCATAGTTGTAGGTATTTGAACTACAGAGCTCTCACCTTGCAACAGATTATACTGAAAATGTACTTTTAAATCATCTCAATTAATTTTGTATAGAAAGGAAAAATGAGAGGATAAGCTATGACATAAGTTTCTGTAGGGTATGCTCATTTTAAGACTATCATTTTTGTTCTGAAATGTTATCATCATGCTAGAGTTTTCAAGATCCTATCTCCAATTGAGATTTCAGAGGTGAAAAATCTAAAGTAACTGCATAGTATTTCATAAAATTTCTTATTGCCTTTCAGGAAATCATCTTTTATCCTATATATCGTGTCCTCTCTTGAAGTTCAGAGACTTGTGATAAACTAGCACGCCTATTCTCAGCATATATAGACTGTGATAGATGTAGTAACATCAAGACATGGCATTGGGTGAGACACCTCAGTCTGACCTGGAGCACACTGCTACTGCAGGCTGGCTCTGCCTCTGCTGGGGTAACTGTTCACTGAGTGCCTTTCTGCCTTGTTCCACTGAAAAATCATTCTTTTTCCTCTGCTGTCCTTTACTCCTAACTTTAAATAATTCTGTATTTAGTATAGAATTTTTTAAGAATTTTAATTTTCTAGGGAGCAGAACAGCTCTCATACCAGTTGGCAAAATGCCACCTCTTCCCTGTTAGTATCATAGTGATTATAATCTTCTATAAATGCAAAAAAGTGTTATATTTTGTGTCTTTGTTAGCTGGTATTAGCAATTTGTCAGAGTTTTTGTAAAGTCTTCTGTTTTCATACGTATAAAGCTTTTTGGATATAGACTATCTTTGAAACATATGAATATTATCCATCTTGGATTGACACTATTAATGATTTTTTGGAATTAATATTTGTAAAGTACTTTAAACATGAGAAACACATTAGAGGGGATAAGTGTTGTTATTAATATGAATCCTTAATATTCAATTGCATTAAAAGAAAATCAGTGCTACTTCTGATATTTAATCTTTAATATTCAGATGTATTAAAAGAAAACTGATACTGCTTCTGTTAGTTTGTCATGGAATAGGATATGGTATTATTACCCAGAACTGATAAGATTCAATCAATCTGTACAAGTGGTATTGCCACATCAAACCCTATTCATTATTTATATATTTAAACCCTACTTTAAATTAAAATATCTCTTTATAATCATTAATTAGTTTTATTTTAGATTTTTCGTTATTTATATGGCCTTTTCTGTCATTCCAAGAGGATAGAATTTGCTCACTTATTCTTTAGTGTCAAATTATTAGTCTCCATCATAAGACAGCTGCTATTTTTGTAGGTCAAATGGATGACTATCTACAGTTTTATATCAGCCTATTATTATTTTTGTTGCAATTAATATGTTGAAATACTGTAATTTATACTCTGAAGTCCATGAAAAAGAAAACACAGGTGTATTCCTCTTCCTATTTCCCTGCTGATTTACTCACAGCCTGGTGGTGTGTGCTTAGAGTTGGTTTCCTAAGATACTGGCTTTTGTTTTTCTCGCCTGCCATATTCCCGTACCTAGAGAATACCTGGCACATACTCAATGTTCAGTAAATAGTTACTGAATGAATAAATAAGGATAGGCAATCTTACAGTATTCAGTCTATGTAGATCTCTACCTCTATGTCAGCAGTCTACTTGGCTTGGGGTTTTAGAGGTTGGATAAATCACATTAATCACATCCCCTCCAGACTTTGGAAACTTCAGAGAAACAGACACAGGTGCCAGGCAGATGGAGATCAAAGTACCAGTTTTATTACTGGTAGAGGCTGAATTGGAGGACATGCATTATGTGTCCATATGAAATTGGCTTCAGCTCTGAATTAGACAGTGGTACCCTCCCAGCTGCTGGCACAGTGGGACATCCACAGTCCTCTGTCACTGAGGAATGGATAAAAACAGGCCTGAATGTGTCTTCTCTATAGGTAGCACTGAACTGAGAAAAAGGAATTGAACTGGGCCCGTTCGTATGTTCTCTTAAACTCACCAGTGTGATGAGTCTCTGCCACTCTCATGGTAAGAAATGAGGGACAGAATAAAACTAATTGCATTTCTTGATCAAAAGTCTCCTCATGAAAATATGAGGAAAAAGAAACAGAGTTTTCCCTGTTGTTCCCCAAGATACTCTAATTAAACATAAATCCCTCCAACCAATTATACTATTAATTTTTTTCTGCAGTTTTTATTTGGTATTTATAAGATTCAATTTAAATTGCTGTCATATATGCCAACACTTTCAGATCATTAAAATGAATATTGTTTATGGTAGTGAACATAGGTAGACATTGAACTATCTAACACAGTGGAGGTTTGGACAAGGTAAGCTTAAGCGTAAAACAATGAGTAAGAAAAGCATATTCATATTTCCATTTTTATATACGATATATATGATACATGCATTCACTGTGATCTTGGTTTCTACTAAAGAATTTTTAATGTATTTGCTTCATTCTTATAGCTGACATTATGAAAAAAACTTTTCAGGTTTATCTCATATGTACACATCTCTGATTTCTGGTGGCTAAGTTGGTATTCTACTTTGTGGATTATTATTGTGAGATAAAATATTTGCAGCTTCTACATTCCTTATTTCCAATTTCCATCTCAAACACAATGAAACAAAATAAAACATCATAAAGCAAATGGAATATATTAGTAAAGTCTGGCTTTATCCAAATGTCTCAGTAAATTATCCTTGACAGAATGAAATCATAGGCATCATCATTTTTAAAAATAATAAGAGTATTGTGGTTTGCAAATATAACATAAGAGATAATAAAATAATTATTTTAACCTGTTAACATTAAGATCCTTCTGACTGATTGGCAAGTACATTGATAACAACAGTTTGGCATTATTTATCACCAAATAGGACAGATACTTAATGTTTTAAAATAACTATATAGGGCTTCCCTGGTGGCACAGTGGTTGAGAGTCCACCAGCCGATGCAGGGGACACGGGTTCGTGCCCTGGTCCAGGAAGATTCCACATGCCACGGATTAGCTGGGCCCGTGAGCCATGGCCCCTGAGCCTGCGCATCCGGAGCCTGTGCTCCGCAACGGGAGAGGCCACAACAGTGAGAGGCCCGCGTACCGCAAAAAAAAAAAGAAAAAAAAAAAAACTGTATAAAAGGTAAAATTATGAGCTAGTTTATTGTAGGAGATATTGTCTTCCATTCTACCCTTTGGAATTAACCATAAAGGAAGAAAAATATATGGTTTGTAGAAATTAATGCTGTCATCTTATTGTCATCAAGGGAAGGGATTGGCAGAGAGGTCTAGTAGGACCAGAAGACTAGCATTCATTTCCTCTCATGGTCTGGGATGTAGTCCCTGGCCTATAAAATAGACTCACATTTCTAAGGTAGACTCACGTTAAGCAAGCTCATGAAATTAGTGTTTAAAACTAAGAAGATTGATTTATGGTGATAAATTATTTTCTAGGGACAAAAATAATTAGAATACGAAGAATCCGTGAGTTCTGTGTATGTAAAATTTAAAATGAGGAATTTGATCATTAGAAACTTTCTTTTCATTTAGGCAGAGCAGCACTGGCAGCCAAAAAGCAACAGAATCACCAGATTGCTTGGGGATTGTAGAATCAGAATTGAAAGGAAGTTCACGTATCAGCTGTTTTATGGTATTGGGCCCAGGCAATCTGATATAGCCATATCCGCCATATGTGTGGTCTTGCTACTAGCATTAGAATAATAAAGCCTATTGGCTACCTATCACCCCTACCAATTAGGGGAGGAATATTCCAAATGTGAAGTCTAAAATACTGTCTCCCCAGATAGTGCTTAGATGAACATTTTCAGTTATCTCTGTGACTTGTTTTCTTCTATGCTTTCATGCATAGAAATGGGATCTGTATGGTAAAAGAGATGGAATAAAAAACATTAAAAAGCAACCTAATTTTAGCAAAATTACCCAAATAGTATGATGCATGAATACATTAACTTTCAAAGAATACACTTCGCTTCTCTGGTAGAATTGCAGCATGCTTACGTGATATTTCAATTGCATATATTGGACATTGTCAACCACTGAGGTTGATCAGCCCCCTCCTTGCCTTAGGATTTATACACATGATTATAATGCAGTGCAATGTAATTCTTACCAGAGTGTACGCCAGTGCAAAATAAAGGGAAAACAGGCAGCAGAATTATTTCACATTATTCTATTATATTGTAGTTTATAATGCAGGGATTAAAGTTAAATCAAGTTACTATCAAATACATGTTTACTATAGCAAGTCTTTGTGATAAAACTGGGGATGAAAAGAATAACATGATTCTTTTTCTCTAGAATGCTTATATCACCACAGTGTAGGCCACTCATGATGTATTTGATAAATACTCTTAGAGAGCATTAAGAAAAAAGGAAAAGTTTATAATACTTAGGCTTACACGGGTTTTTCCTGTACGGGACAGCAATAAAGTTAAATCTTGAAAGGTAGGCAGGATTTTGTAGGTAAATAGGGTTGGGAAGGAAATGGTACAATGTATAGAGGGGAAAAACGTGAGCAAAGCAAAGCTTTGGAGTCACATGTGGGAGAAACATCAAGTGGTCTGTTGGCTCTGGAGAGTAGGATACTTGAAGGGTGGAAAAAGAGTAATGATCACAATACAGAAGACCTTACGCGTGAACTAGTATAAAACTAATAGAGCTTGCTGATCACATACTTGGGTACCTTGATCCATGCCAGGCACCAGAAAGATGAATAAAATGTAGTTCTTGGCCCAAGCCCAAGGGTTGAGATAGATATAACATACTACCATACAGATTTCACCATGGACGTACTGTGACAGAAGTATAAACAAAATACTCTAGATGATCAGTTCTTTTAGAGGTGTTGAGGAAGGTGGTTGAACTGGGTTTTGACAGATGAATAAATTTTGAACCACTGGTAAAGGCTGGTAAGGTCACTAGACACACACAGAGCAGCATGCTAAAATGTGAGGAGGTGTGAGTTTCTGGGCTCTAAGGTTGGTGGCAAGGATGGGGGAGAGATGTGAGGCTAGAATGACTGGTTGGAATCTGAGTACCAGTCAGTGTGGAGTTGGGGAAGTAGTTGAGGTTGGAGCCCGACACCTACATTTGGATTCCATTTCTGTCATTTACTATATTTTTAATCACTGGTAAATTTCTTAACCTCGGTGTCTTGGTTTGCATAATGGGTATGATGATATCAATTTAGCAGTAGTATTGTTGTGATTGAAAATTAATATACATACTTCACAAAGTGATGGGCATGAGATCTTCCCAGTAACGAATGGGAGTCAATAGTGATACATTCATAGTGTTGCTGTAAGAACTAAATGGAGTAAAAGAAAACGAGTATAGGACACCATTTGACATAAAGTCCTCATGCTCAAATAATGGCATTAAAAATAAAACTTTAAAAGCTGTTCAGTGCAGTTATAGAGCATTGCCTTTATAAAAAATAATTCCCAGAATTTAGGAAAAGTTTTATCATTATCATAAGTGTGAAGATTAGTTTAAATGTATTATTAGCCTGTGTTGATTCTAGGTCCCTCTCCAAGTAACACCTCTTCTCATTTTAGGCCTGGATGCTGTGATAGTAAGTTTTATTAAAATCTGTATGATATTAAGATCATACTTTGTGCATATCTGCGTGTCCTTACTACATATATTACAATTAATTGTTATTTTACCTGTTTTCTCCACTAGACAGTGAGTGCTTTATCCCCAATGCTTCAGAAAATGTTAGGCTCATAAAAGTTGGCTGAAATGATCTTAAGCTTAGAAAGAATTAATATGCATATGTACTCTAAGTGTGTATTACAAAAGTGCTTATTTTTTGACCTTCACATGGAAAAGCCTGCTCTAATTGTGTTATAGTACCTTCTACACTCTGAAAGCAGTGTGACATTTTTCTGTTCAAATTTATGGGTTAGATGCATGTATTGTTAGAGGAGTAGAGATGGCCCTCAGCCTCACCCCCAGAAGAATTCTCTCCACTGCATCCTTGCTCACCAAGCAGCAAGAATTATAAGGTACCTCTTAAATGTAGGTCTTTCTTATAGCAATTGACTGTGTGAAAATGCCCCCGGGCCATATGAAAATGATATTTTTCATGCAGTGGGAGTGACTCTTCAGAGTTGAGTAGTATTTAAAGACAGGAGGCTCTTCAAGAAGGCCACATTCTCTATTCCTGCACAGAATAAGCAGCAATGGAATAGATATGGAAAGAAGAGAGAATAAGAATAAATTAAAAAATAGTCTAAGCAAAACTGAAATAGTGTCAAGCACTGAATATATTAGCTATGAAAGAATAATCTTCACTTGTCTGGCAGGATTGTAATATGGTTCTGTTGTGTGCTACTTCAGTTGCTTATATTGGGCAGTGTCAATCATTAAGGGTAGTATTATTTATCTCCAGCCATTCATGTTTCTATAGCACCAGTATACAGGTTTATGCAATTATATATTATTATATCAAGTCATGCTTGATATATTTTGGTACCAGTTTCTGTCCTAAACTCATACAAGTTTTGTATAATATTCACTGCCTAATGGCAGTCCCTGCCTCCCTTATTTCTTGAGTCTGGGCAAGTAACACATGAAGTGGAAAGCCAACTTGATATTCAGTGGTTAGACTAAATCTAAAGAACCGAAGTCCCATTTTATTTTAGTTTAAAAGCTGCTAGTTTTTCAAATAGATTAATTATACTAATTTTTACAAGTAGGTTATATAGTAATCAAATTTTTCATTTTATAAAATTTTCCAAATAGAAAAGATTATGTAAATTTTAATTATATTATCATTTAAGCCATAGCCATTTTAATGATAAAAATTAATTATCCAATCATAAGAAGAACATAAGGTTGATTTCAATGACAATAAAAAAATGAAAACTGTAATTCTTTATTACTTAGTAGAGTTAGATAAGAATACAATTTTAAAGGGGCAACATAACATGTGACCTTCCCTTTTAGAACAGTGTTTACCTTTCCCTTTTAGAAGATTGTTAACATTTTAATATACTTAGTTTGGTCATGCTAAAATATATTCTTTTCTCTGCTTTTGAGTTTCTCTTTTCAGTAGTAACAACTATATTTGGTATATTTCTTTGTTAGCACTTTAGAACCACTTACTTTACTAGATAAAACTTTCTCCATATTTACGTGGAATTTTGAGTCACCTTTTTTTGTGACTATGATTTTTTAAACCTATTTGTATTTATTTGGTATTATTAGCAAGACATATTGCCTGTATAAAATATCTTTATAAAATTTTAAATGATTTTACTCAGTCATACCTTTTTATATCTCCAACGTATTGCCCCTTCATTCGTTGCTATTTGGTAAATAATTTCTGCCTTTTTTTCCACCCATTTATTTAGTTTCGTTGTCCAAGCCCAGGATAATCACATTGTAGCCACAGCTGACATCAGATTTCTGTTTTCATAATGCTGTGAGTGTTAAGAAGTCTTTTATAAAGTTTGATGGTAGAACTTGGTGATAGTTGTTTTTTGTTTCTTCTCCTAAAAATATTACAATATAGAAGAAAATAATAGGAAAAATATTGATAAGCCTACATTATTATATAACAGTATCTGTTGTCCATATATTTACATGGATTCATGACTGCTGTCATTGTGTATATACCATTTTGTATTCTTTGTTTTTTTAATAAATTTATTTATTTATCACTTTTGGCAGTGTTGGGTCTTTGTTGCTTTGTGCGGGCTTTCTCTAGTTGCAGTGAGTGGGGGCTAGTCTAAATTGAGTGCGCGGTCTTCTCATTGAAGTGGCTTCTCTTGTTGCGGAACATGGGCTCTAGAGCTCCCGGGCTTCAGTAGATGCGGTGTGTGGGCTCAGTAGTTGTGGCTCGTGGGCTCTAGCGGGCAGGCTCAGTAGTTGTGGCGGGTGGGCTAAGTTGCTCCGTGGCACGGGGGATCTTCCTGGACCAGGGCTTGAACCCGTGTTCCCTGAGTTAGCAGGCTGATTCTTAACCACTGCACCACCAGGGAAGCCTTACCATTTTGTATTCTAATTGCTTCCTTAACTTCATAGTATGACATTATTTTGATAATTATTACCTGTAATGAATATGCACTATTTCTTCTGATTCATAGTGGGAATTTCCTTACTTCAAATGAACATTAATTCATGTAGCATCATTTACCCAAATGGACATTATTTCAAGTTGCTTTTCTTATCCTTTGGTGGTAGCCCTTATTTGATATAATTCAGGCGGTCTCTGCTTAGGAGAAAAAGGAAAGGGGAAGAAAATGGCAGTTCAGACTTTACTTTTCAAAAAGTTTTTAGTCAAAGAAATACCACCACTTTCATCACCAATACCACAACAATAATAGAAAATTTTCAATATTCACTTGATTGACGTAGTCCTAAGGTAAATGGACAAATGTAATTTTTTGAATGCCTATTTTTTCTTGAAGAGTTACCTGAACAAGGCATCCACTCAAACTTCTTTTGATTAAAAGAAAACTCTAAGTTCTTCTAAATTCTAAATTAGTTTAGTTGCAATTAAGTGGCATTGTATGGTTATCACCATTGTTCTTATTAAGTGTAGGAGTAGTAGTAGCATGCAGTATATTAGTTTTAGGACAAATTTATGATACAGCAGATTTGCAGTGTCAGCTGATTGTTATACATCTTGTAGTATTATCTTATAATCAGTATTTTAAATATCTGTCAGCAGTCTATGGTTATTGAAGTTTAATTTTATTATTTAAATGACTTCATTTTATGACTATGATTTTAGTTTCACTGGCTTAGTTCTTCTGTTATTATTTTTCATAATTTTGATACTAAGCCCTTTAGTCAGTATTAAGCTCTGAATTATAATGTCCTTCACATGGGTAAAAACAGTTCACTTTGTGGTCTTCTGTTTCATGACACAATTTCCAGGAAGTTGTGGGGGGAAATGGGTACTGCCAAGACAATTTATTTTGTACTTCACTATGTCCTAAAATTTATGGCCTAGAAACAAATAAGTAATATCAATATTTTTCTAAGAAATATTTGGATTTACTATACTTAGGGTCAAAAAAGCCAGGGGAAAAGAAGGTATAAGCATCAGTCCTAGGAAAAACAGGCAAGTAACTTTTTTTTTCATGTGTATCCTCTCCATTTTCTGTTTATCCCCTTTATTTTCCCAGCCATCGGGTAGCATTTATTCTAACTCCTCCACACGGTATCTACGGCCCCTCTTGTCTCTTTAAGGCTGTGCACTGCAGTAAATGATCCTTCTTCAGAAGTGGAATTTTATATGCTTTTGTTCCTTTCTTCCTTTCTCTAATTAGATAACAATTTGTGTGTCATGATCATGGGAATTTTTTGAACTGAATGACTTGAAATATCTGATAAATTATTGATACTGTGTGGCTCCTGATTTTAGGCTCCACAGATACAACTGTGGCCATGACCCAAGGTAAATAACTGTTCTCAAGACTTGTTGGGTTCAGTCTTCATGCTCTTCTCCTAAGCCTTGCTCCAGTTCCACTCACCTTAAGGACATACTGCTGACTTTCCAGCAGATAGAAAGGACTTATGGCAGAAGTATATGTACCTATTTAGTCATGTGAACCAGACCAGTCCCTATTTTCCAAGACAAGAATGGGCTGCTTCCAGGGGACCCTTCTGAGAGAATTTATCTTCAAGCATAACATGGTGGTTTAGGAGTAGTCCTTGACATTGTTTCTGATACTTTGTTAATTTATCCATTTATTCATTCACTAATTTGTTTTAATTTGCATTTGTGTATGTATTTATTCAGCATTTGCTGTGTGCAGGTATTAGGTACTATGCTACGGAGAGAAACAGGTCTGTTCACCTTATGCAGTTTGCTTATGGTCTAGTAGAGTAACTAGGCTATAAGGGTCTATGGAAAGGAAAACAGAGAAGGAAATATGTTTATAATAAAATATGTTTCACATTAAAAGGGGTTTCCATGAGTTGCTTCGCGAGTATAAAGATAGTATTGTAATTAATTCATTAATTAATAAGTTAAAATTTTTTATTGCAGTAAAGTTGATTTACAATATTATATTGGTTTCAGGTATACAACATAGTAATTTGGTATTTTTATAGATAATACTACATACAAAGTTATTATATTATAAAATATTGACTACATTTCCTGTGTTGTACATTACATCCTTATAACTTATTTTGTACCTAGTAGTTTGTGCCTCTTGATACCCTTCACCTGTTTGCCTGTCCTCCCACCTCTCTCCCCTCTGGTAACCACTAGTTTGTTCTCTGTATTTGTGAGTTCATTTCTGTTTTGTTATATTCGTTCATTTGTTTTATTTTTTAGATTACACATATATGTGAAAACACAGTATTTGTCTTTCTCTGTATCACTTATTTCACTAAGCATAATACCCTCCAGGACCATCCATGTTGTTGCAAATGGTGAAATTTCATTCCCTTTTATGGCTGAGTAGTATTTCATTGTCAATATATACCACTTCTTATTTATTCATTCATCTATTGATAAACACTTAGGTTGCTTCCATATCTTGGCTATTGTAAATAATGCTGCTGTGCACATTGGGTTGCATGTATCTTTTCAAATTATTGTTTTCATTTTCTTTGGATAAATACCCAGGAGTGGAATTGCTGGATCATATGGTGGTTCTATTTTTAATTTTTTGAGCAGCCACTAAACTGTTATCCATTGTGTCTGCACCAACATACATTCTCACCAGCAGTGTACAAGGGTTTCCTTTTCTCCACATCCTTGCCAACACTTGTTATTTCTTGTCTTTTTGACAGTAGCCATTCTAACAGGTGTGAGGTGATATCTTATGATAGTTTTGATTTTCATTTCCCTGATGATTAGTGATGTTGGACATCTTTTCATGGGCCTGTTGTCCATATGTATGTCTTCTTAGAAAAAAATGCCTATTTGGGTCCTCTGCCCATTTTTTGATTGGGTTGTTTGGTTTTCTGATATTGAGTTATATGAGTCTTTTAAAATATATTTTGGATATTAATTCCTTCTTGGACATATTTGTTTGAAAATATTTTCTCCCACTGAGTATGTTGCCTTTTTCTTTTGTTATGGTTCCTTTACTGTGCAAAAGTTTTTAAGTTTGATTAGGTCCTATTTGTTTAATTTTGCTGTTGTTGCCCTTGCCTGAGGAGACAGATCCAGAAAAAATTGCTAAGACATTTGTCAAAGAACATACTGCCCATGTTTTCTTCTAGGAGTTTTATAGCTTCGGGTTTTACATTTAGGTCTTTAATGCATTTTGTGTTTATTTTTGTATATGGTGTGAGAAGATGTTTGTTTCATTCTTTTACATGTAGCTGTCCAGTTTCCCAACACCACTTATTGAAGAGACTGTCTTTTTCCCATCTTATATTCTTGCTTTCTCTTTTGTAGATTAATTGACCATATGTGTGTGGGTTCATTTCTGGGCTCTCTATTCTGTTCCATTGCTTGATCTATGTGTCTGTTTTTGTGCCACTACCATACTCTTTTGATTACTGTAGTTTTGTAGTTTAGTCTGAAGTCAGGGAGCATGATACCTCTAGTTTGTTCTTTTTTTCTCAAAGTTGCTTTGGCGTCTTTCATGGTTCTAAACCAATTTTAGAGTTATTTGTCCTTTTTCTATGAAAAATGTCTTGGGTATTTTGACAGGGATTGCATTAAATCTATAGATTGTTTTGGGTAGTATGGACATTTTAACAATATTAATTCTTGCAGTCCATGAACACCAGATACATTTCCATTTATTTGTATTGTTTTCAGTTTCCTTCATCAAAGTCTTATGGTTTTCAGGGTGCAGGACTTTCACCTCCTTGGTTAAATTTATCCTTTGGTATTTTATCCTTTTTGATGTGATTGTAAATGGAATTGTTTTCTTGATTTTTCTTTCTGAGAGTTCATCATTAGTGTATGGTAAGTGCAACAGATTTCTGTATTTTAATCTTGTATCCTGCAACTGTACTGAATTCATTTATTAGTTCTAAGTTTTTATGTTGGAGTCTTTAGGATTTTCTATATATAGTATCATGTCATCTGCAAATAGTGATAGTTTTACTTCTTTCCTTCTGAACTGAATGCCTTTTGTTTCTTTTTCTGTCTGACTGCTGTGGCTACGACTCCTAATACTATGTTAAATAGGAGTGGCAAGAGTAGGAATCCTTGTCTTGTTTCTGATCATAGAGGAAAAGCTTTTGGCTTTTCACTGTTGAGTATGATGTTAGCTGTGGCTTTGTCATAAAAGGCATAATGGTAGTGTTTAAAGCAATCCCAAGGATGTGATGGTTCTGGAAGAAGGCACATTTGAGTTGAGTCTTGAAGAACATGGAAAAACTGGTTACAAGATGAAGAGAAAAAGAATCCCAGAAGAGAATGAGGGCAGGAGATAGTGTAATCTCAGAGACCTATAAAGAGTATTGAATAAATGGACAAAAGGATTACTCTTACCAGTAATATATGAAAATGAGAGTGCCAATTTTCCTGAAGGTTTGCCAGCAAATGCATTGTAATTTACCATAATATTGTTAGCACTTGAATAAACAAAAATCAATTATTAATGATATCAAATTTAAATGTTTTTGCTAGCGAGGATATTTTTTTTCCATGTTGTCTTCCAGCAGTACTGTTTTGGTTTGTATATTTTTGGATTTTTGTGTTTCAATTTGCATAATCTCTTTGAATATTAAAGACAGTACTCTATTTTTTTCTGTAAATTATTTTCTTTGTGTGCTTTAAGTACTTTAAAATAGATATTTTTCATATTAAAGAAATTTCTTTCAATTATTGCTATTTAGTATTTTGACTAGAAATGTAGTAAAATTATCTTTTGCCCGTTCATAAGCATATTCATGTGATTTAGCTTAAGATGTTACAGATTTGTGTATATCATTTTTCCATCATATGTTTCTTTAACCATCATTATTAAATATAATAGGGCCATGGCCTATTTTTTGAGAAATGGCTTAAAGGTTTGTTTCAGTTGGGTCTTTGTATGTTAGTCACACCCATAATTCATTATCTGTACTTTCTAGTTACATTAAATTGGGGCTTTAGAACCTAAAGACCCTTGAAGAGCAATCTGAGGGTAAAATTCTTCTGAGGGTAAAAGATTTTTACTATTTTCCCAGCTTTTTAGTTTTACATCTATATCTAATTTAATAGTAGTTGTTTTAAGTCAACTTATCTTTAGCGATTTTTCCAAAGCATTCAATTCAGTTTTCAAAGTATTCTGCTTTTTCATTTTTGAATTCATATTTTATTACATTACCTAATGAATGTTTAAGTTAATCATGGAATCACAATGACAACTTCAATAGGAATAAACAAGTTCAAACCGTAGGAAATAGCATACTCAGGTAATTCAAAGAGAGTTTAATAAAGGGCCTATATAACAAAGGGGTAGGCAGGGTATAGGGAAATCATAAGGGATTATGCAACACCCAAGAATGGTTATTCTAAAGTTGTGTGCCTCCTTCTGACTTCTCACTGGTTGGACCGGACTGGAAGCTGAAGATATATATTCATGTATATGGCATTGCTTACTTTGATAGAGCAGACGGGAGAAAGAGCAGAGTGGAGAGTGGCACTGAACAGGCAAGCGAAAAATATTTGGCAAACTTATGAACCAACACAGTCAGTCCTGATTTAGCATAATGGAGAACTGTATACACATCATATGTGTTCACATTCACTGTGATATGGGCAGCAGTCAGTGTATTTAGTAAAAGGAATGAGGAACACTGTTGATCCAATCAGTGAGTTAAGAGTGCTTCTACTCTAGCACTCTAAACTATCAGCAACTTACTTTCCCCAAATTTGTTCTTACTCTTCATATCCAGATTAGGATTTCTATCTTGGTCTTTCTAACTCTTCCCAAATTAGTGCAGCTTTCTTATCCTCTAAGGCTTCCCGTATCTGCATTAAATACTCTGGCAAATAAATTAGGCTGTCAGTTTTTTTTTTTTATTATAGTCAAGAAAATTTCAGTGAAAAATTTGGAAAAAATTTTCCCTGGTGGTTTGGGTAACTGTTGTATTGCAGGGAGTTGCTTTAGTTATGGTTATTGGATTTCTTTCTTTCCCCCTCTTTATTATGTAATAGTTGATACATACAAAAGAATGTATGTAATGTTTTCATAAGTTCTGAAATGTAATAAGACAGACATCCTGAATCCACACCCAATAAAAGAATTAGAACATTACCGATAAAATGCATTAATTCATTTTCACTATTTAATATTCCATTTTATAATTCCATATTTTACTTATCTATTTTATTGTCTGTAGACATTTTTAGTTTGTTTTTGCTATTGCAAACAACAGTAGAACATTTTTGTACATTTCATACATATTTGTTAGTACGCATATGCAAGAGTTTCCCTAGGATCTTTCCTTAGGAGTGGGATAGCTCAGCCATAACGTGTGCATGTTTGGCTTTAAAAGGCAATGCCAGGGCTTCCCTGGTGGTGCAGTGGTTGAGAGTCCGCCTGCCAATGCAGGGGACACGGGTCCGTGTCCCGGTCCGCGGAGATCCCACATGCCGCGGAGCGGCTGGGCCTGTGAGCCATGGCCGCTGAGCCTGCGCGTCCGGAGCCTGTGCTCCGCAACGGGAGAGGCCACAATGTTGAGAGGCCCGTGTACTGCAAAAAAAAAAAAAAGACAATGCCAAATTATTTTCCTAAATGTATGTATCAGTTTACGCTTCTGCCCGCACATATAAGTCTTCTATGTGCTGTGTATGCTCATCAGCATTTGTCAGACAAGTCCCTTTTTTTTTTTTCTTTTGATCAAACTAATGGGTAAAAAAAAAGGTAAATCATGATGTTCTTAATTTGCATTTCCTGGATCACTAAACAGGTTGATCAGCCTTTAATTTGGTCATTGGGCAATTATGTTTTTTTCTTCTTCCGTTTCCCATTTTTCTATTGGGTTATGCATCTGTTGCATATTGATTTGAAGGAATTCTTTATATATAGTATTTATAAGTTGATAGATACATAGATAGATAGATAGGTAGATAGATAGATGGCAAAAACAGTCTCTTAATTTGTGATTATACATAGTGAATATATTATCCCAGTTTATGGTATATCTCTTTACTTTAAGTGACTTGATGAAGTGAAAGTCTTAATTTTAATTTAATTTATCCATGTTTCTGTTATGGTTAGGATTTTTTGTTTCTTATTTAAGCAAACATTTCCAATTTTGCAACCACAAAGTTATTTTTCTTTGTTTCCTTCTAGAAATTTAAAGTTCTGTCTTTTTCATTTAAGTCTTCCTTCCATTGGGAATATATATATATATATGTATATATAATACATATATATGTGTTTTGTGTGTGGTATGATGGAGATCAATTTCATTTTATTCTTTATAGCTAACTGGTAATTCTAGCACTGTTTTTGGCAAGTCCATGCCTTCTCTGTACTATTCTGTTGCCATTTATGTATGACCCTATTTTGGGTGCTTTATTCTATTAGTAAATTACTCCATCTCTGAACTTCACTGTCTTAATTACTATATATTTCCTAAGACTTCCGCTTTCTTAGAAATGCCTTGGTTATTCATAGGTTGTTGCTTTTCCATATGAATTTTACAGTCAGCTTTGTAGTTTGCATAAAAGCCTTTGGGATTTTCATGGAAATAATATTGATTCCATAAATTTGTATGGGAGAACTCTGAGTGATACTGAGTCTTCCTATTGATGAACATTTTATTCCTCTCTATTTATATATTCTCAGCTTCTTTCAGTAGAGTTGTACAGTTTTCTTTATGAAGAACATGTACAAATTTCTAAATATTTATATTTTTAGAATCTTTATACATTATGTTTTTTAGTTATTATACAAAATACACTTCCTGTGTCAACAATTATATTATGTGTAAATCACCAGTTTTATTCTTTCCTTTTAAAGTCTTCTACCTGTTATTATTTTTTTTTCTTTATTTCTCAGCTGACACCAACTTCGAGGAGAGTTTACAGTGTTGGAAGAAGTACTCACAGTGGGCATCTTTGTTTTTTTCCTTATTTTAAAGAGAGTATTTCCAGTGTTTTTGGAAGATAGTTGATAAGATTTAAAATATTAATAGATTTTAAGAGATGTAAAAACTCTTATAGATGTGACCCCTCTCACATGCTTTTTTTGCCTTCGACCCGATTAGCTACTGAATTTAAATTATAGCTTTCCTGTTGTTAACTTTTCCTGAATGTTGTGATTAAACCCTACTTGATCACAATAGATTCCCTATTATTCTTATATCCTGCTGTCTTTGGTTTGCTAATATTTGTTTAGGATTTTGGCCTGTTGTCTTTCTCAAATAGAACTTTTCTGACTGAGCTATTAAGGTGGGAGTATTTTGTTTTTATTTTTGTTTTGTATTGTGTGGCATGTTTGTAAGATTGGAAAGATAAATTCCTTCAAAGTTTGATAGAATTTTGCCTCTTGCTTATAAATTAATCTGGGTCTTTTGTGGCTTTTCTTTCTTTTCTTTCCCTTTTTTTAGGAAATATCTTTCTTTTTTTTTTTCTTTTAGAAATTACTGGTTCATCTTATTTTGCCTTTAAACTGCTCCTTCTCCTTGAGTAAATATTTTTTTCTAGCAGTTTTTAACTTTCTTCTGTATTTTGTCATAATGTTCATATTATTCTGTTACTTTCCCACTGAGTTGCTTTTTTTGTTTGTTTGCTTGTTTCCCCCTCTCTTCCCCTCTGACTTTTAGTAAATGCTTCATATATGCCAGGCAGTCTGCCAAAAATCTTTACAAAAATTATTACATTATTTTTTCCCATTTTACTTATAAGCGGCTCTGAGAGGATAACGGGCCCAAAGTCACATAGTTGGTGGTGGAGCTGAATTGCACTTGTTTTCCTTATGGATCACACAGGCTCTTGTCAGTAGAACACAATGTCTGTTTTCTAATCCCTGAGTTGAAGGAAGTGAGCCATGACATTTGTCTGAAAGAGTCAACTTGGAGGGGAAAAAAAACAACTCATAAAATGTTTTGCCTTCCATCTGTGACTTTGAAGCACATTTTAAAGCACTCCAGTTTACATTTTTATCCATTATTGAAAATCCTAATAGATTCTATTTTGAGTTTTTAAAAAATGTTATTATGGAAATATTCTTATTGTAGCTTTTCCCTTTGTACACTAAATAAAACCTCAGATCATTTGTTTGACTCACAGGAACATATTGTGGTGACTCGGGATGCCTTTGTGCAATGACCTGATGGTTTTCTTCCTCCAAATATAGTCATTGGTTGTTCTCAGCCACTCCCTTGAAGATGGAACAATTCATATGAAACTTGAAACTCTTCACCACTTTTTATTTATATGTCCAGTAACATTTGGCACCTTTCTGTACAATGGCTGGGCTGTTTTATGTTCCTCTAAATATTTACTTCATCTCATCTTCTTTATTTTAATGTGCTTCAGCAAGAATAGCTTGATCTTAGAATTTCTTTGTTTAGCAGATTAGAAAATGAGAATTTCCAGCTTTCCAGGATATTTGGAAACATTAATGTTGCCATTTAAGCTTTCGGCTTTTGAAAGTTTGCCATTTCATTATCTCTTTGCCATTTTTGTCAGATAATGTGGTAGAAATATCATTATTATGTCTGTCTTATTTACCTTAATCATTCTCTTTATTATTTTGTTAATTTCTTGGTTTTATACAGGGAACAACATCGCTGGTATATATTTCTCTTACAGTCTTTCCCAATATTGATTTCTGCTTGAGTCAACCTAGATTGAAATTCTTACTTATTTTAGTGTTAAGCTGCAGTAACACAGGCTTCAGTGAAATCCATTTTACCTACGGCTTCTTGATTATTTGAAGTTATAGACTCCATATCTTGAGCCACTGAAATCTTTGCAAGAGAGAAAAGGGAATCATTTTCTTCCCCTGAAACTGTGGTGTACTAAACCAGTGCTCTATGTCAGATTTCATGAAGTTCAAACAAATTTTGGTACGCGGGTTTGGAATAGTTACATAATTGTAATCATTCGTAAAAATAGGGAATACTATTTAGAGTGTTTCGACAATTATAGATTTTATAGGCAGGCTACAAGATTTCCATCATTTTGTTATGGTGGAATCACTGTGAGCATGGAAGAAATTCAGAAAGTTTGTGGCCTGACTTCAGGGTTGAGGTTCAGTTCCCTTCTAGCTGAGGTTTTATATTACAAATGCCAGTCTTTATTTATTTATTTATTTAGTGTTTCTAGAGGAAAAAAAACAAAACACATTTTATGCACAGAGCAAAGACCCCAAACACCCAAACAGCATTCTGATTTGTCTATCTTCTAGTCCCTAATGCTTTTACTTTCCTAAAGCTTTGTGCTTTCTTTTTCTTCAGTAAACACTTAAAAAATATATTGCTTGCCATTGTAATTCAACACAAGGACCAGGAGTTGCAAGCCTTTCTTGAATATCTGTCTTAGATTTCTGCATTTTACTTATGTTGTGAAACTTCATTTTTACAGAGTTAGAGGGAATTTATTTATTTAGGTAGAGTTCGTTTATTGTTTCTCTTATAATAACTATTTTCTACCCTTCTAAAAATATTTGAGGTGGTTTACAACATTTAGTGCAACAAAAATTATGAAGCAAAGAAACAGAGCAAAAGGACAATATCAGTGGGAAATTTAAAATGAAACAAGGAGCAAAGTTAATATATACATGGACAATATCAAGTCTAATGTACTTGCAAGAGATGGGCCACAAACTGGGCTCTCCCTAACCACAGATGGCAAAAGAGAAATGTGGTAATTTACGTGACTCACACAGTATCTGTTATATCACAGCAAACCAGTCTTATGAGCTTATTGAGGGCATGGTGAAATAAAATCTTTCAATAATACCACTGCCTTCCATGTAATAATATGTTCCACTGGGACTTTTTCATATACGTTTCTTAATTTATTCTGATAGCATATCAGAAAAGGCTCATATCAACAAATTTAGTTCTTTGAAAGATCAAACTATTCTACTAGACAGATCTTCCTCAATTTACAGTGGGACTATGTCCAGATAAATCCATCCCTGGGTTGAAAATATTGTATGTCGGAAATGTATTTAGTACACCTAACATACCAAACATCATAGCTTAGCCTAGCCTACAGCTGGGCATAGTCATGTAACACAAAGCCTATTTTATAATAGCACGTTGGATATCTCATGTAGTTTATTGAATACTGTACTGAAAGTGAAATCCAGAATGGTTGTATGGATGCAAAATGGTTGTAACTGGATGGGTTGTTTACCCTCATGATCACATCGCTGACTGGGAGCTACAGCTTGCTGCCACTGCCCAGTTATCACAAGAGAGTATCGTACCACATATCACTAGCCTGGGAAAAGACCAAATTTCAAAATTTGAAGTACGGTTTCTATGGAATGCATATTGTTTTCACACCATTGTAAAGTCAAAAAATTGTAAGTCGAACCATCTTAAGTCAGGGACCATCTGTAGTGCAGTACTATCTGCTCATGTGACCAAATCAGGTAAGTTTCAGAGTATGCCACTGTGTAGTCTCCAGAAGGGGATGTGCAAGAGTATCTTTGAGTGTTGTTGGAATGACATACCAAGACTTTTTCTGCATTTTAATTTTGTTTTAGCTTTAATAAAAGAAAAATAAACTTTAAGCTTTAGTAGTCTTACTCTATAGATTGAGACTGTTGTACTCAGTTAGTGCCTTGGTTAGATTGTCACATGTCCTTTTAGTTTCAAGAGCTATCTTGAAGAAGAGAGAAGGTATCCCATGAGGCACAGAGTTTAATTGTGGTATCTTCACTGTTTAGGTCATTACACTTAGATGATATCTGATTAAGCGGATTTTTTGGAATGTTTAATTTTGTTTTACCTGTGAAATAAGTGACTTAAAGTAATTGTAGTGTGAAAATAATGTCAACCGGCAAACAGCAAGAAGAAAAGAGCTACTACTTCTACTCTTAGCCCTTTGCCATTAACAAAACTAATTTTAAAACAATCTAAACAATTCTGACAAGAAGTCATCCAGGGCTTCCCTGGTGGCGCAGTGGTTGAGAGTCCGCCTGCCGATGCAGGGGACACGGGTTCGTGCCCCGGTCCGGGAAGATCCCACATGCCGCGGAGCGGCTGGGCCCGTGCGCCATGGCCGCTGAGCCTGCGCGTCCGGAGCCTGTGCTCCGCAATGGGAGAGGCCACAACAGTGAGAGGCCTGCGCACCGCAAAAAAAAAAAAAAAAGAAGTCATCCAAAAATATTTGATTATTAGAAGGACTATTCGAAATAAAGATTTACTTCCACTATCATTAAATATGTTTCTATTGTGCCTTGAAATAGTAGGTACTATGAACCTATTATAAGTTATATGGCATATTTAGAACTAAATATCCAGAACATGAAGCCAAATCCCATTTTCTTCAGCAGTTCAGAGTCAGTTGATACTCAACCAAGTATTTTACAAAATTTCACTAAACACAATGATAAATAAAAGTCCCCTTTGTGATTCTTAACAGTGAAAGAAAACGCACATCTTCTGGGAAATCTCTTGTTTTCCCTGTCATAAGAAGTTTGCCATATAATTGGATGAAACTACAGATGTCTCTAATTTGTCTCAGCTTACCTTATTTCTAAATTTTGATTGAATTAATGAGTAAGGAAAAAACTTGAAAGAAACTTATTCTATGGCAAGAGAATTCTGAAAATGGATTTTGGAAATGTTTCATCATTATTTATAATGCTTTCTTTTTGCTGAAAACAGTATTGTGTCACATATCAAAAACTCTCACATTTGTACACTTAAAACATTTGGAAATAGCTTTTCTAATCTATTTTTAAAACCTACAAAATGAAATGTTTTCATGAGCTTTGAAGCCGTTTGTCAAAAATGTAAAAGTTCCAGTCAGTTTGCAAAAACAACTGACTGTAGGGAATATGAAAATTTACTAAATGAAATGTTTATATACTGACTGGTTTCATACAGAGAAATCACCCATCAGCCTGGCCCAAGATTCTGGGAGCCTTTCAGACCTTTTCTGTGGGTAGACTTGTGCCTACTAAGATTCCTAATTAGAGGGATTTGCCAGTTTCCTTTTTTTCAGCAGCTTGTAATCTCTGGCTCCCTCTTTTATAACAGATGAAGGAGTTTGGAAAATAATACCGTGATTTAGTAAACAGATAAAGATGCATTTCCATTTTGATCCATATGAGTTATTGTTATAAAATTAGGTTGTCTTGTGAAACTAAATATGAAATAAAATGTGAAATTAAAAAAAACCCTTAAAACCACACCTTCTAGTTGTTGCTAAGGTAAAGATATTCAAAAGCATGATTGGAATGAAGTAATAAGCAAGATGGCAGAACAGGAAGACCCTGACCCTCCTTCCTGTTCAACCCAGATTGAACAGCAGTATATGGACTAATTCCCTTTACGAGAAATCCAGAAACCACTTAAAAGGTTCCTGCACCTTGAGTAAGGATAAAACCAGCTTCAGCGCAGCTGGTGGGAAATTTGTGGTGTCTCTCAACGTAGCTGCTACCCTTGGCACAGCTGTGGTCAGGAGGAAACACCCAGCTCCCAGGTTTTCCCTGGCGAGGAAAAGACTGGACCATGCGTGCAGCATTCTGACTTTTCACAGGTGTGGGAGGGCTGCCTGATGGACTAGCTTCCGTCTCACTTGTATTAGAGTGCTGATGGGACAAGGTATATCCTAGCTGACAACAAAAAAGAACTGGGCACCATTTTGCTGCTCCAGAGGGCCCATACAGCTTTGGGGCCCCTCCCTTAAGAGAGAAAAAGAAGAGTGGAGCATATGCCCAATGTACTAGCTTTTTAGGGGACTGTCTGAGGCATTAGTTTCTGACTAGCTCAATTCAGGGTCCTGATGCGACCTGGCGTACTGTTTTTTTTTGTTTTTGACATCTTTATTGGAATGTAATTGCTTGACAGTCGTGTGTTTCTGCTGTATAACAAAGTGAATCAGCTATACATATACATATATCCCCATATCTCCTCCCTCTTGCGTCTCCCTCCCACCCTCCCTATCCCACCCTTCTAGGTCGACCTGGCGTACTCTTGATGCCTACAGGCTGCTGAGAACAAAAAAGAGCTGGGCAGCATGCTGCTGCTTGAGGACCCACAGTATAGTGGACAGACACCAGAGGGAGCAAGAGATTACAACCTGCTGAAGAAAAGGAAACTGGCAAATCCCTCTAGGAATCTTAGTAGGCACAAGTGCAGAGAAGATAGATCCACAAAACAGGTTTGAAAGGTTCCCAGAATCTTTGGCTGGGCTGATGGGTGATTTCCCTATATGAAACCAGTCATTAAAGACTGGGAGACATAGTTTTTTTCCCCAAACGCACAGATATCAATACAAAGTTACAAGGAACATGAAGAAACAGGGGGAAATGGCCCAATCAAAGGAACAAACTACATCTCCATAAACCAACCCTAAAGAAATGGAAGCATATGAATGACCTGACAAAGTATTCAAAATAAACTTCATAAAGATGCTCATTGAGCGCAGAAAAACAATACGTGAACAAAATGAGAATTTCTAAATAAGCCTGTGTCTATTGAATACCTTTTATCCATAATTAATAACCTTAAAAAAAAAAATCTGGCCTAGGTGGATTTGCTAGTGAATTACATCAAACATTTAAGAAGGAAATTATACCAATTCTCTATAATTTTTTTCACAAGGTAGAAGCATAAGGAATACTTCCCAAATTGCTCTATGAGGCCACCATTACCTAGTACAAAAGCAGACAAAGATATTGCAGGAAAAGAAAAGTACAGACCAGTATTTCTCATGAACATATGTGTAAAAGTCCTCACAAAAGATTAGCAAATTGTATCCATCAGTGTATGAAAAGAGTTATTTACCATGACCAAGTGGGATTTACCCCAGGCATACCAGGCTGTTTCACCATTTGAAAATCAGTCAATGTAATCCATCACATCAACAAGCTAAAGAAGAAAAATCATGTGATCCTATCAGTAGATGAAAAAGCATGAAAAATCCAACATCCGCTCATCATAAAAACTCTCAATAAGAAAAGAACTTCCTCATCTTGATATTTATAAAAAACATAGAGGTAACATTATACTTAATGGTGAGAAGCTAAAAGCTTTCCCACCAAGATCAGGAACAAGGCAAGGATGTTACCTCTGACATTCCTTTTCAACATTGTGCTGGAAGTCCTAGATCATGCAATAAAACAAGAAGAGGAAATGAAAGATATATAGACTGGGAAGGAGGAAATAAAACTTTTTGGTTTGCAGATGATACGATCATCTATATAGAATATCTGAATAAAGTTCTAAAAAACACCTGTAGAACTAATGAACAATTAAAAGCAAGGTTGCAGGATACAAGGTTAATATACAAATGTTAATTGCATTCCTATATACAAGCAGTGAACACATGGAATTTGAAATTAAAAACCACAATACCATATATATTAGAACCCCACGAATGAAATACTTAGGTATAAATCTAACAAGATAGGTATAGGTTCTATATGAGGAAATCTACAAAACTTTGATGAAGTTAATCAAAGAACTGAATAAATGGAGAGGTGTTGCATGTTCATGGATAAGAAGACTCAGTACTGTCAGATGTCAGTTCTTCCCAAATGTATTCATAGATTCAGTGCACAATCACACATCACAGTAAATTATTTTGTGGATATTGACAAACTGATTCTAAAGTTTATGTAGAAAGGCAAAAGATCCAGAATAGTCAACACATATTGAAAACAAATTTGGAGGACTGACACCACCCGACTACAAGATTTACTACAGTGAAGCTGCAGTAATGAAGACATTGTGGTATTGCCAAAAGAATAGGGGAATAGATTGATGGAACAGAAGAGAGAGCCCAGAAATTGGCCCATGTAAATATAGTCAACTGATTTTGACAAAGGAGCAAAGGCAATTGAGTGGAGAAAAAATAGTCTTTTCAACAAATGGTGTTGGAACAACTGGACATGCACAGTCAGAAAAAGTGCATCTAGATACAGTTCTTACACCCTTCACAAAATTTAATTCAAAATGGATCACAGACCTAAATGTAAAATATAAAACTATAAAGCTAGAAAGTAACATCAGAGAAAATCTAAATGACCATGTGTTTGACAATGACTTTTTAGATGTAAAACCAAAGGCATGGTTTGTGAAAGAAAGAATTGATAAGCTGGAATTAATTTAAATTACAATTTTCTCCTCTATAAAAGACACTGTCAAGAGAAAGAAAAGAGGAGCCACAGACTTGCAAATACGTATCTGATGAAAGGACTATTATCCAAAACATATAAAGAACGCTTAAAGCTCAACAATATGAAAACAAAGAGCCTAATTTAAAAATGGGCCCAAGACCTTAACAGACACCTCACCAGTGAAGATATACAGATGGCAAGTAAGCACATGAAAAAATGCCCCACACCAATGTCATCAGGGAAATGCAAATTAAAACAAAGATACTACTACAAGCTTATTAGGACCACTACAAGTGGTCCTGAACACTGACCACACCAACTGCTGATGAGGGTAGGGAGAAGCTGAACTCTCATTCATTGCTATTGGGAATGCAAAGTGGTACAGCCACTTTGAAAGAGAGTTTGGTGGTTTCTCACAATACTAAACATAACACTTGCCATTTGATCCAAAAATTGCTCTCTTTGGTATTTACCCAAAGGAGTTGAAAACTTATGTCCACACAGAAACTTGCACACAAATGTTTTTGGAAGTGTCATTCATAATTGCTCAAACTTGGAAGCAATCAAGATGTCTTTTTTTTTGATGAGTGGATAAATAAACTGTGGTATATCCAATCGATGGAATATTAGTGCTAAAAAGAAATGAGCTCTCAAGCCATGAGAAGACATGAAAGAAACTTAAATGCATAATACTAAGTAAAAGAAATCAATCTTAAAAGGCTGTAAACTATATGATTCCAACTATATGACAATCTGGAAAGGTAAAACCATGAAGACGGTTAAAAAGATTAGTGATTACCAGGGGTTGGTTGGGGGAGAGAGATGAATAGGCAGAACATAGAGGATTTTTAGGGCAGTGTAACTGCTCTGTCTGATACTATAACAGATAAATGTTATTATAAATTTGTCCAAACTCTTAGAATGAACAACAGAGTAAGCTAACCCTAATGTAAACTGTGGATTCCGCATGATAATGATGTGTCAATGTAGGTTCCTTTATTGTAACAAATATACCACTCTGGTTTGGAGTGTTGATAATGGTTGAGACTATACATGTGTGGGGATAGGGAGCATATGAGAAATCTCTGTACCTTAAAACTCCTCTTGGGCTTCCCTGGTGGTGCAGTGGTTGAGAGTCCGCCTGCCGATGCAGGGGACACTGGTTCGTGCCCCGGTCCGGGAAGATCCCACATGCCGCGGAGCGGCTGGGCCCGTGAGCCACGGCCGCTGAGCCTGCGCGTCCGGAGCCTGTGCTCCGCAACGGGAGAGGCCACAGCAGTGAGAGGCCCGCGTACCGCAAAAAAAAAAAAAAAAAAAAAAAGCTCTAAGAAATCGTCTTATAGCATTCCTTAGAAACTTAATATTTATGGTCCAAAATGCAGGTTTTCAAACTTTTAATTCTGTAAAAATGCTGGGCAAAAATTAGTACTTAATGGCTATTTCCTAATGGTTAGGTGAATTGACTGATTAATCTACTATCACAAATGAAACAGTATTACAGCAGCTCTTTCTTGGTTTACTTTTTAAAAGTGAGGGAGAATCAAGTTCTATATTTTTGGAGTTCCATCTATTTCATTTATTTTATCATTCAAAAGTGTTAACATCTAGTAAATACATTGCCATATTATATTGTTACTAATTCAGCCAGATATTTCTTTGGAATGTAGCAAAATATTTTGCATTAGAACAAATAATTTCTTTGAGACGTCTTTTATCATAAGGACAGATGTCATGAGTTTCCAGCAGTAAATGTGTAGATACCAGGGGTTTTTTTCTTGCTAGTTTTTGTAAGTCCCTGCAAATTTGTGTTTAAAGGTTTTGCTTCATGTCAAAAACTTTTGTGAGCTCCTCTTCCCTTTTTATGTGTCTTATGCATATATAGTATTTTTATTTGTTTTGGTAGGAAATGTTCATGTATTAAATGTGGTGGCAGTCGGTTTTGATATACACTGGTTTAGGAAAAAGCATCTGCAGAAGAAACTGAGGATTTGGTTATGTTGAAATGTGGGTGGAAGACAGCTGCTTTTAGACCCCGTCTTCATCACCCAGTGCCACACCAGTGAATGTAAAATGCTAGCAGGAATTTCAGGAACTGAGATTGCCTACTCAGCCAAAAAAAGCATAAATAAAATAATTAAAAGATTTCATCATATTACCATAGTTACATGAGCATTTTGGTTTCAGAAGTAAAAAAAAAAAAATTAAAGAAAAGATCTCTACAGAAGTCTTCTACAAGGAACCATTCTTCTGCATGGGGTTCTAAGGTCTAGAATAAGTAAAAAGTTTTATTTAAAACATATTCTGCATTTTGTGACATTCACGTGGAACTTTTTATGTCTGTCTATGTCTGTATATGGCATTCCTGATTTGGAAAACAAAATGTGCTTCATGTGTGTTTTGCCAAAAATAGGCAAGAGCTTAGAACAACTGTTCACCTTCAAAGAACGATCTAGTATGAAGACAGATGCAGCATTTAATCTTTTACCATAGTCAAGCCTCCTTCATGAAATATTCACATGATCAGTGTTGGGATTGTCCTACGTATTACCTTAGTAAATGCTAAAAGATGTATTGTCTTCCTTGTTTCAGTAGAAGCAAAGGAAAGGAAACAATAGTACTGAGAAGAATTATATGGTTTACTTTTTTTTGTAGGAAACCTCTACTTCATTTCTGTATAGCCTATGATTACAAATAACTTCCCTTCAAAGTCTGAAGTACATTCATTTCCTTATATTAGTCATATTTTACTATATTTGCTTCATATTTATTTCATATCATGTACTGAAATATTTGCATTTTATAAGTACAGACTTTTCATCAATAGAATAATAAATTCACAAAATCTGGATACACACTCTGAAATGTCTTTTCCTTGAGAATTTTGTTCAAAATATAAAAACCATGCATTGTTTCATTATATTTTGTTTGTTTCTTTTAGAACATATTATTTATTTCATGGGTATTGTATGCATCATTATATGAGGGGTTGTTATGGGAATTGTTTTAATCATTTATTATTCTAGTTAGAGAAGAAAATTGTTTACATGATAGCTCTCAGAACTATACCTAATTTTGTTATAAATGTTACTAAAAAGAGTTATTTAAAAACACGCTTCTTTAAAAGTTTAAACTTCTCTTCCCAGGGAGTAATGACTTTTAGACTGAGCTTATTCATTTCCACTTTCTTTTTTTTTTTTTTTGTTTACAATGTTTTTTTTTTTTTTTAAACATCTTTATTGGGGTATAATTGCTTTACAATGGTGTGTTAGTTTCTGCTTTATAACAAAGTGAATCAGCTATACATATACATATGTTCCCATATGTCTTCCCTCTTGCGTCTCCCTCCCTCCCACTCTCCCCATCCCACCCTTCCAGGCTGTCACAAAGCACCGAGCTAATATCTCTGTGCCTTGCGGCTGCTTCCCCCCAGCTATCTACCTTACTACGTTTGTTAGTGTGTATATGTCCATGACTCTCTCTCGCCCTGTCAAAACTCACCCCTCCCCCTCCCCATACCCTCAAGTCCGTTCTCCAGTAGGTCTGCGTCTTTATTACTATCTTACCCCTAGGTTCTTCATGACATTTTTTTCCCTTAAATTCCATATATATGTGTTAGCATACGGTATTTGTCTTTTTCTTTCTGACTTACTTCACTCTGTATGACAGACTCTAGGTCTATCCATCTCATTACAAATAGCTCAATTTCATTTCTTTTTAAGGCTGAGTAATATTCCATTGTGTATATGTGCCACATCTTCTTTATCCATTCATCCGATGATGGGCGCTTAGGTTGTTTCCATGTCCTGGCTATTGTAAATAGAGCTGCAATGAACATTTTGGTACATGACTCTTTTTGAATTTTGGTTTTCTCAGGGTATATGCCAAGTAGTGGGATTGCTGGGTCATATGGTAATTCTATTTGTAGTTTTTTAAGGAACCTCCGTACTGTTCTCCACAGTGGCTGAACCAATTCACATTCCCACCAGCAGTGCAAGAGTGTCCCCTTTTCTCCACACCCTCTCCAGCATTTATTGTTTCTAGATTTTTTGATGATGGCCATTCTGACTGGTGTGAGATGATATCTCATTGTAGTTTTGATTTGCATTTCTCTAATGATTAATGATGTTGAGCATTCTTTCATGTGTTTGTTGGCATTCTGTATATCTTCTTTGGAGAAATGTCTATTTAGGTCTTCTGCCCATTTTTGGATGGGGTTGTTTGTTTTTTTGTTATTGAGCTGCATGAGCTGCTTGTAAATTTTGGAGATTAATCCTTTGTCAGTTGCTTCATTTGCAAATGTTTTCTCCCATTCCGAGGGTTGTCTTTTGGTCTTGGTTATGGTTTCCTTTGCTGTGCAAAAGCTTTGAAGTTTCATTAGGTCCCATTTGTTTATTTTTGTTTTTATTTCCATTACTCTAGGAGGTGGGTCAGAAAGGATCTTGCTGTGATTTATGTCATAGAGTGTTCTTCCTATGTTTTCTTCTAAGAGTTTGATAGTTTCTGGCCTTACATTTAGGTCTTTAATCCATTTTGAGCTTATTTTTGTGTATGGTGTTAGGGAGTGATCTAATCTCATACTTTTACATGTACCTGTCCAGTTTTCCCAGCACCATTTATTGAAGAGGCTGTCCTTTCTCCACTGTACATTCCTGCCTCCTTTATCAAAGATAAGGTGTCCATATGTGCGTGGGTTTAGCTCTGGGCTTTCTATCCTGTTCCACTGATCTATCTTTCTGTTTTTGTGCCAGTACCATACTGTCTTGATTACTGTTGCTTTGTAATATAGTCTGAAGTCAGGGAGCCTTATTCCTCCAGCTCCTTTTTTCGTTCTCAAGATTGCTTTGGCTATTCGGGGTCTTTTGTGTTTCCATACAAATTGTGAAATTTTTTGTTCTAGTTCTGTGAAAAATGCCAGTGGTAGTTTGATAGGGATTGCATTGAATCTGTAGATTGCTTTGGGTAGTAGAGTCATTTTCACAATGTTGATTCTTCCCATCCAAGAACATGGTATATCTCTCCATCTATTTGTATCATCTTTAATTTCTTTCATCAGTGTCTTATAATTTTCTGCATACAGGTCTTTCGTATCCTTAGGTAGGTTTATTCCTAGATATTTTATTCTTTTTGTTGCAATGGTAAATGGGAGTGTTTTCTTGATTTCACTTTCAGATTTTTCATCATTAGTATATAGGAATGCCAGAGATTTCTGTGCATTAATTTTGTATCCTGCTACTTTACCAAATTCATTGATTAGCTCTAGTAGTTTTCTGGTAGCATCTTTAGGATTCTCTATGTATAGTATCATGTCATCTGCAAACAGTGACAGCTTTACTTCTTCTTTTCCGATTTGGATTCCTTTTATTTCCTTTTCTTCTCTGATTGCTGTGGCTAAAACTTCCAAAACTATGTTGAATAAGAGTGGTGAGAGTGGGCAACCTTGTCTTGTTCCTGATCTTAGTGGAAATGCTTTCAGTTTTTCACCATTGAGGATGATGTTTGCTGTGGGCTTGTCATATATGGCTTTTATTATGTTTAGGAAAGTTCCCTCTATGCCTACTTTCTGGAGGGTTTTTATCATAAATGGGTGTTGAATTTTGTCGAAAGCTTTCTCTGCATCTATTGAGATGATCATATGGCTTTTCTCCTTCAATTTGTTAATATGGTTTATCACATTGATAGATTTGCGTATATTGAAGAATCCTTGCATTCCTGGAATAAACCCCACTTGATCATGGTGTATGATCCTTTTAATGTGCTGTTGGATTCTGTTTGCTAGTATTTTGTTGAGGATTTTTGCATCTATGTTCATCAGTGATATTGGCCTGTAGTTTTCTTTCTTTGTGACATCCTTGTCTGGTTTTGGTATCAAGGTGATGGTGGCTTCGTAGAAGGAATTTGGGAGTGTTCCTCCCTCTGCTATATTTTGGAAGAGTTTGAGAAGGATAGGTGTTAGCTCTTCTCTAAACGTTTGATAGAATTCACCTGTGAAGCCATCTGGTCCTGGGCTTTTGTTTGTTGGAAGGTTTTTAATCACAGTTTCAATTTCAGTGCTTGTGATTGGTCTGTTCATATTTTCTATTTCTTCCTGATTCAGTCTTGGCAGGTTGTGCATTTCTAAGAATTTGTCCATTTCTTCCAGATTGTCCATTTTATTGGCATAGAGTTGCTTGTAGTAATCTCTCATGATTTTTTTTATTTCTGCAGTGTCAGTTGTTACTTCTCCTTTTTCATTTCTAATTCTATTGATTTGAGTCTTCTCCCTTTTTTTCTTGATGAGTCTGGCTAGTGGTTTATCTATTTTGTTTATCTTCTCAAAGAACCAGCTTTTAGTTTTATTGATCTTTGCTATTGTTTCCTTCATTTCTTTTTCATTTATTTCTGATCTGATTTTTATGATTTCTTTCCTTCTGCTAACTTTGGGGTTTTTTTGTTCTTCTTTCTCTAATTGCTTGAGGTGCAAGGTTAGGTTGTTTATTCGAGATGTTTCCTGCTTCTTAAGGTGGGCTTGTATTGCTATAAACTTCCCCCTTAGAACTGCTTTTGCTGCATCCCATAGGTTTTGGGTCGTTGTGTCTCCATTGTCATTTGTTTCTAGGTATTTTTTTATTTCCTCTTTGATTTCTTCAGTGATCACTTCATTATTAAGTAGTGTATTGTTTAGCCTCCATGTGTTTGTATTTTTTAAAGATCTTTTCCTGTAATTGATATCTAGTCTCATGGCGTTGTGGTCGGAAAAGATACTTGATACAATTTCAGTTTTCTTAAATTTACCAAGGCTTGATTTGTGACCCAAGATATGATCTATCCTGGAGAATGTTCCATGAGCACTTGAGAAAAATGTGTATTCTGTTGTTTTTGGATGGAGTGTCCTATAAATGTCAATTAAGTCCATCTTGTTTAATGTATCATTTAAAGCTTGTGTTTCCTTATTTATTTTCATTTTGGATGATCTGTCCATGGGTGAAAGTGGGGTGTTAAAGTCCCCTACTATGAATGTGTTACTGTTGATCTCCCCTTTTATGGTTGTTAGTATTTGCCTTATGTATTGAGGTGCTCCTATGTTGGGTGCATAAATATTTACAATTGTTATATCTTCTTCTTGGATCGATCCCTTGATCATTATGTAGTGTCCTTCTTTGTCCCTTTTAATAGTCCTTATTTTAAAGTCTATTTTGTCTGATATGAGAATTGCTACTCCAGCTTTCTTTTGGTTTCCATTTGCATGGAATATCTTTTTCCATCCCCTTACTTTCAGTCTGTATGTGTCTCTAGTTCTGAAGTGGGTCTCTTGTAGACAGCATATATAAGGGTCTTGTTTTTGTTCCACTTTCTTTAAAGTTGATTTTTTTCTTTAAATTTTATTTGGATAACTGATGATTCAGGACTTTCTAGACAGATATGTTGCATGAATATTTATATCACTGTTAACACCACTTCAGTATTTGTCTTATTTCTACGTTTAATATTTAAGGTGCTTATTGATTTTTCTTCTGCAAGTTATTGGCAATTCTTAGGTTTTTTCATTAATCATATAAAGATTTCAGATATTTCTAGATTGGACCTTTTTAACTCCTTCCATAGGATTTTATGATTTTGTTAATAAGTAATGGAAATTAGATAAAATGTGATCCATGAATCTGGAATTAATTCTCCTTGAATTTCTAATGCATTTATGGTATTCTGATGACACAAATGGTTGTCTTTTTATCATAGAATAGAGTTGATAACAAATTCAGTTTTTAGATTTTATTACTACAACCAAGTATTTCTTATGTCCACTTTTACTAACTTAAATACAAAAGTAATATACACATATAAGATATTCTCTGCCTTCTAAGAGCTTTCATTCTAATTTAGGAGGAAAAGATGTTTATAGTCCTTTATTTTTGTTCCATATGTTCATTGAGTAAAAGATTTTTTGAATATCTACTGTAAGTATGCCAGGCAGGTTACTGATGATGAATAATACTTACTTTCTCCCCTCAAGGAGCCAAAATCAAATTAGGTAAAGGATTAACTATGCAAATTATTACTATGTTAAAAATACTGCCCTTAAGATGTATACAAAGCTATGGGATTACAGAAGGCTAAAGAATTAATTCTATTGGACAGAATAGTGGAAAGCTCCACAGATGGTGTGACAGAGGTATTGGCCTTGATATGAGTGGGATTTTTACTGCCATAAAATGTTGAGAAAGGCATTGTAGGCTATGTTAATGTTGTGAACACACATCTAAAAATGTGTGAAAATACATGGTGAGCTTAAGGCTTATGAGAAATCTAGTGTGGTTATAATGTTGGGCATGATATAGAGTGGCATGATAGGAAATAAAACTGAAAAAGGAGATTTGGAGCCATGTTAAAATTTTTATTTTATTCTGTAGGTAATGGGAACCCATTACAGGACTTAAAATAGGGAATGACATAATTAGATGACCTCCATTACTGTCTGCCCAATCCAGGCTACCAGTGTTAATCTCAGTACTGCTCTCCCTGCTTCCATTCTTCCCCACAATTAAAATCACTCCCATGCCTGAAATCTTCCAGTGGCCTCCCAGTGTATTTAATACAACACACAATGTCCTTATTCCAATTTACACAAACTCATAGGTGATTTGGCTCCTGTGTGGCTCTCCAGTACTATCTTTTAGCTTGTTCTCGACCCATGATGCTTCAGTCGTGGAGCAGAGAAAGTATGGAGTCAGGAGAACCTTTTGTAAGACTATTGGAGAAATTTAGATGAAGAAACAATGGGGCTATCCTGGAATCAGGGCAGTGGATATGAGGGTGAAAGGAGGTAACTTGAAAATTCCAGCCTCTATAGGTCGTTGGTTGGAAGGAACAATGAAAGATATGAAAGATGATTTTCCTGATAGGAAAGATATTTAAACCTAGGTTACCAGAAAAAAATGAAAGTTTTATTAATAAAATTTGAGAAGTAGTTTGGGATGGGTAGTTTAGTTTAAGATACAAACATTTAGTTTGGGATTAGGCACCGTATACCGATTAGGATGTCTGCTCAGCTCACAATCCCTTCTATAATTTGCCCCTGTCACCCACACACCGTCACTTCTACAGAGGTGGCATCTTAAGTCAAATTTATAATTTGACCCTATCCCCGTGGCCATTTTTGATTGGACTAGAGGTCAGCTTCCAGAATTTAAGATTGGCACAAGCAGGGTCAATATATTTATAGCTGGGACCCTTCCTTACAGTGTGCGTTTGAGAACTGACAGTCTCCTTTAATACTTTAATCCACTTACTTTGTGGACTGATAACCTTGCTAGAAAGTTACTCTTTAGTAAGAAGATTGAAGCAGATGTGCAAAGAGAAACAGACAGGAAAAGAGAGAGGGAACATACTCTCTGCTCTCATACTTCTTGAGGAGTGGCTACATTTCTGTTTCTGAATTTCCTATAATTAAGTCCTCTTTTGTACTTAAACTATCAAGCTGGTTTCTTCTACTTATAAGTAGAAACGTACTGCCTAATACAATTGACCTTGGACTTGTCAAGTTTGTGGTTCTGATAGGACTCCTAGATGGGAATATCCAGCACCTATGTAAAATCGCAGGTGTCAAACTCAGAAGAGAATCCTGTTCTGGGTACAGAAATTTGAAAGTCATTCAGATTGAGATTTCACTAACTTTTGTCAGGCACATTCTATTATTGGCTGGGCGTTGTGCCAGTCCTTTCTATATTTATCTATACCACACTGTAGTGATTCTTTGATTTCCTCAGGGGTTAGGTGGGCCAGGTATGTGCTGGCTGGGGCTAGGACTAAGGGTTTAGTCTCAAGGTGTTCATCATGACCCAGTGAAACATTCAAAACTAGAAGGAGATAGCCCAACACACTGATGATAAAAGCATTTGAGAAAACAAAAACGAAGGTGAGGTATAAGGGAAAGGAGAGGGATAGTAAAGCGGGACAGAGCTCCAAATCAGGGACAGGACAGAAACCAGATTAAAGCAGGTGTAGGTTTGAAATAAGCGACCAGGATGATTAGCCTGAACATCTTTGTGTGTCCAGTAGGTCACCTTCATGCTCTGGCTTGTGCCTAGAGTGGGAGTGGGAGAGTATTTTTTTTTTAATGTAAGGAGGAGGTTGTTGTTAAGATTGGGACCTTTTTTGCATTATGTTTTTGAACCAGTTGTTGGCTTTCAGAAAAGCTGTAGGACTTTATATGTTTATCTTACTACCTACTGATCTTATATTTGTTCTAAGTTTTTGTCAGTGTATTCTCTTCAGATTTACAAATAAAAATTATATTGTATAAAAGTAATAGTAGTATTTCCTTTCCCTTTCCAGGTTGTGTTGCATGGTGAGCTTAAGGCTTATGAGAAATCTAGTGTGGTTATAATGTTGGGCATGATATAGAGTGGCATGATAGGAAATAAAACTGAAAAAGGAGATTTGGAGCCATGTTAAAATTTTTATTTTATTCTGTAGGTAATGGGAACCCATTACAGGACTTAAAATAGGGAATGACATAATTAGATGACCTCCATTACTGTCTGCCCAATCCAGGCTACCAGTGTTAATCTCAGTACTGCTCTCCCTGCTTCCATTCTTCCCCACAATTAAAATCACTCCCATGCCTGAAATCTTCCAGTGGCCTCCCAGTGTATTTAATACAACACACAATGTCCTTATTCCAATTTACACAAACTCATAGGTGATTTGGCTCCTGTGTGGCTCTCCAGTACTATCTTTTAGCTTGTTCTCGACCCATGATGCTTCAGTCGTGGAGCAGAGAAAGTATGGAGTCAGGAGAACCTTTTGTAAGACTATTGGAGAAATTTAGATGAAGAAACAATGGGGCTATCCTGGAATCAGGGCAGTGGATATGAGGGTGAAAGGAGGTAACTTGAAAATTCCAGCCTCTATAGGTCGTTGGTTGGAAGGAACAATGAAAGATATGAAAGATGATTTTCCTGATAGGAAAGATATTTAAACCTAGGTTACCAGAAAAAAATGAAAGTTTTATTAATAAAATTTGAGAAGTAGTTTGGGATGGGTAGTTTAGTTTAAGATACAAACATTTAGTTTGGGATTAGGCACCGTATACCGATTAGGATGTCTGCTCAGCTCACAATCCCTTCTATAATTTGCCCCTGTCACCCACACACCGTCACTTCTACAGAGGTGGCATCTTAAGTCAAATTTATAATTTGACCCTATCCCCGTGGCCATTTTTGATTGGACTAGAGGTCAGCTTCCAGAATTTAAGATTGGCACAAGCAGGGTCAATATATTTATAGCTGGGACCCTTCCTTACAGTGTGCGTTTGAGAACTGACAGTCTCCTTTAATACTTTAATCCACTTACTTTGTGGACTGATAACCTTGCTAGAAAGTTACTCTTTAGTAAGAAGATTGAAGCAGATGTGCAAAGAGAAACAGACAGGAAAAGAGAGAGGGAACATACTCTCTGCTCTCATACTTCTTGAGGAGTGGCTACATTTCTGTTTCTGAATTTCCTATAATTAAGTCCTCTTTTGTACTTAAACTATCAAGCTGGTTTCTTCTACTTATAAGTAGAAACGTACTGCCTAATACAATTGACCTTGGACTTGTCAAGTTTGTGGTTCTGATAGGACTCCTAGATGGGAATATCCAGCACCTATGTAAAATCGCAGGTGTCAAACTCAGAAGAGAATCCTGTTCTGGGTACAGAAATTTGAAAGTCATTCAGATTGAGATTTCACTAACTTTTGTCAGGCACATTCTATTATTGGCTGGGCGTTGTGCCAGTCCTTTCTATATTTATCTATACCACACTGTAGTGATTCTTTGATTTCCTCAGGGGTTAGGTGGGCCAGGTATGTGCTGGCTGGGGCTAGGACTAAGGGTTTAGTCTCAAGGTGTTCATCATGACCCAGTGAAACATTCAAAACTAGAAGGAGATAGCCCAACACACTGATGATAAAAGCATTTGAGAAAACAAAAACGAAGGTGAGGTATAAGGGAAAGGAGAGGGATAGTAAAGCGGGACAGAGCTCCAAATCAGGGACAGGACAGAAACCAGATTAAAGCAGGTGTAGGTTTGAAATAAGCGACCAGGATGATTAGCCTGAACATCTTTGTGTGTCCAGTAGGTCACCTTCATGCTCTGGCTTGTGCCTAGAGTGGGAGTGGGAGAGTATTTTTTTTTTAATGTAAGGAGGAGGTTGTTGTTAAGATTGGGACCTTTTTTGCATTATGTTTTTGAACCAGTTGTTGGCTTTCAGAAAAGCTGTAGGACTTTATATGTTTATCTTACTACCTACTGATCTTATATTTGTTCTAAGTTTTTGTCAGTGTATTCTCTTCAGATTTACAAATAAAAATTATATTGTATAAAAGTAATAGTAGTATTTCCTTTCCCTTTCCAGGTTGTGTTGCTAAGGACCTACAGAAAATAATGTTCTGTTTTATTATTTATTCCTTCTTTTCTTTGAAATTTCTCTGTGTGTGTGTGAAAGAGAAGTTCTGAGGAAAGATTAAGCTCTTTTGATATGTTTGGACAACCATAAGAAGGCCAAGGTAACTGTTTAGTGAGCCAGGAGGAGTCCATGAAACAGATGAAGTGTGACCTTCTAGACCAGGATAAAGAGCCTTTTGTGTTTGTTTTTGCAGGAGGTGGTGAGAGAGGATAATTGACAAATTTCAGTATTTAGGTTTATTTCCATATAATAAATTAGGCCATATGCCATCCTTTCTTAGTCTCTAGAACATTTTCTATATAGCAATGGTATTTTCTGTTTCTAGAAAGTTTCATGCATAACATTTTCATTTCCATTATGTTCTAACTCACCTGATTTCCTTTTCGAAATAAACTTTTTGTTTTAAGTTGACTGAAAAATAGAGAAATTGTACAGTTTCTGTATACCCCCTAACCCCCCCACACACTCAATTTCCCCTGTTATTATTGTATGATATTAGTATGGTATATTTGTCACAATTCATGAACTAATATTGATATATTATTATTAGCTAAAGTTTATATTTTATACATATTTCCTTAGTTTTTGCCTAATGTCATTTTTCTGGATACCACATCCAGAATAACACACTAAATTTAGTTATTATGTTTCCTTAGGCTCCTGATGGCTGAACCATTCTGCTTTCCTTTTACGCCCCCAAATTATTTAGGAAAATAAAATTTTCAACTGGTTGAGCAGTTTTCTTTTTTTTTTTTTTCCTGTGGTATATATATATTTGGCCCATGCAATATAGTTTTTGAAATTTGTTGAAAATTTCTCAGTGTCCTATGATATGGTCAATATTATAAAAGTATGAATGCTAGTCAGTGTAGTATATTCCATAAGGGACAGGACTTTTGTTACAGATTATATATATGTGCATACACATAAATTCAATTTTGTTATACCTTTTTCTATTATTTCTATTTATCAAATATTTTTATTCATGCTAATACATTTGATTTTATTCATGCTAATACAGCTGATAAACAGGCACGTTACAATCTTCCTAAAACCTTGTGTTCCTGTCATTTTTTCTTTGCATTTCTGACAGTTTTCCATATACATACATTCTATTTTATTCATTTTATAAAGGTTCATGATCATTATTTTTTCATTACGGAATGTACCTTTTATTTACCCTCTTGGTCTAGTTTGTTTCCTTGCCTTTATTTCTCCTCTGACATTAACATTGCCTTCCTGTTTTCTTTCACTCTGCAAAGTGAATTCCACAGTGCCTTGAACATCATTTAGGCTCAGATATTTGGAGAGTGAGTGAATGAATATATGGATACTGTGTTCATACCTCTTTATAAAAAGAATGAGAAAAATAGAAGGTGAGTGCAGGAAATACATGGGCAATCTTCCATGGAAGAGCTGGCAATTTCAGCATGTGTGAAATATGTTGATGTTTTCTTCCCGTCCTCTAAAACTTTTAGAGTTGAAGAAGCTGTGAATATCCATAAACCCAGCCAAACATACCCAATAGCCAATGTTACGTAAAAGAAATAGAGGGACGATAATGGTTAACCATAGCTCATTTTTTGACACTTAAAAATATGACTGTTGTCTCCCGATGGTTCATTTACTTGACATTTTAGTAGTTTCCTCACTGCTTTTTCAAACTAATTCATCTTACAAATAAAAATGCATATTATTTATAATACTGAATCTGCCACATGAGTTTTGTAACTGAAAGATTTTCTGTTTCATCTTTATAAAAAGACCTACAAATATATAGGTGAATAATATTTATACACTTAAAAGTTTTATTAGTGTATGAGATTTATTCTATTAAGAAGGATGCAGGAAGGGCTTCCCTGTTGCCACAGTGGTTGAGAGTCCGCCTGCTGATGCAGGGGACACGGGTTCATGCCCCGGTCTGGGAAAGGCCACAACAGTGAGAGGTCCACATACCACAAAAAAAAAAAAAAAAAAAAAAAAAAGGATGCAGGAAAAAAGCGTTTAACATTCTAAACTTTTTTTTTTTTTTCTCACTGTAGAAGTATTTCATTTTCATATTCGGAAACACGTTGGGACAAAACTGCGCTAAAGGGTTATTGTAGAAGAACTGTAAGAATGAGTCAGGAACACATATATGAGCTATTCACAGACAGAATATAAAAGTGATTGCCCTCTGGCGTTAAAAAAGGTGTAAAGATGGTTTGGAGATTCATTGAACATATCTACCAGGTACAGTGACATGATGGATTTGAAATAATAGACAGTGGAAGGCAAAGTTGCTTCCACTGACTACAAAGTATATCCTTCAAGTTAAACAAGCTTTTTGTTTTTCCCAGTCAAGCTACATTACCGCTTTAAGTGAGACTTGTCTTCAAAGCATCTTTTAATCAACTTATTTAACAAAATTTTATTGACTCTTTATACTAGGGGTAAAGTAGTGAACAAAAAAAGATCTTATCCTTAGCAATCTTAAATCTTGGGCTTATTCCATTTAGTAATGTACTTCTCCATTTTTTAAAGCACACCTAGATTCTTCTTCAGGTGTCATCTTTAAACCATTAAAAAAAGTCAAGGAGGGCTTCCCTGGTGGCGCAGTGGTTGAGAGTCCGCCTGCCGATGCAGGGGACGTGGGTTCGTGCCCCGGTCCGGGAGGATCCCACATGCCGCAGAGCAGCTGGGCCCGTGAGCCATGGCCGCTGAGCCTGCGCGTCCGGAGCCTGTGCTCCACAACGGGAGAGGCCACAACAGTGAGAGGCCCGCGTACCGCAAAAACAAAAAAAAAATCAAGGAAACATAAAGAGAAACACAATTTATTAATTTATTGTCCAGATACTTTACAGGGCTTTATATATGTTATTTATACTTTACTACAACTTAAGGAATTTGGGGGCTTATGAGTTAGTGGGTCCATTTTATTTTATTCTATTTTAAAGTATTTTTAAAAATTTAATTAAATTAATTTATTTATTTTTGACTGCATTGGATCTTCATTGCTGCACACAGGCTTCCTCTAGTTGCAGCAGGCAGGGGCTACTCTTCATTGTGGTATGCAGGCTTCTCATTACAGTGGCTTTTCGTTGCAGAGCACAGGCTCTAGACGCATGGGCTTCAGTAGTTGTGGCATGCTGGCTCAGTAGTTGTGGCTCGCAGGCTTTACAGCGCACGGTTAGTAGTTGTGGCGCATGGGCTTAGTTGCTCTGTGGCATGTGGGATCTTCCCGGACCAGGGCTCGAGCCCATGTCCCCTGCACTGGCAGGCAGATTCTTAACCACTGTGCCACCAGGGTAGCCCCAGCTGGTCCATTTTATGTTTAAAGAAACTAATGTTCAAAGAAGTCCTAACTCGTTCATTTAATATATTTAAGAAATATTTATTGAGCCCTTATAACTAGACATAGTTCTAAGTACCAGGGATTCAGGTCACACAGCTAATAAGCATCAAGGCCAGGGCTCAAATTCTTGTCTTACTCCTAAAACTTGTGCTTTTTGCAAGATTCCTTTTAGAACCCTTGTTGAATGAATTGTCTTCATAATTAGGTAACTTTGTAAAGGTAGACGGAGGTACCAGATACTTGAGAGGTAAGGTGCAGTAGATATGTTAATTACGCTTTCAGTAAGTTATCCATACTTTATTTTTTAAAATTATGGTGTACTGTATCATATCGTGTAGAACTGTCTTTTCAGAACTCTACTTGAGTATTTCACACATGGCTTTTTCCATGTGTTGTTGAAAGGCACATTTGGAGTCGTGTAATTTTTGTGTAAAGTTGTCTTCAAGGTATCATTTTTTTTTATTGATCACTGTGTTTTATAAAATAATCTCATGATAAATTCCTTTCAGAATTCTAAAGCTACAGCTTTGCTCAAGCAGGATTTGAGATATCGTTTTCTTCCATATATTCTATGTAATATGATTTTGTTCTTAGTATACTTATTTTATCTCTGATTATATTTCAGAAACTTGCAAATCTATATTTAGAATCCAGAACTTTTTAAAAAGCTCTCCATCAGAGTATCTCATTATCTACCAACATATCTCTTATACCTTAATATCTCACAGACATGTAAAATTCAACCTGGTAAAAGTGGTAATCCATCATCTTTTATCCCAGATCTTCTTCTCTTCTGATGCTTGTCTTGGGAATGGCAACATCTGCCCAAGTCAGACATATGCGTGCTAAGCTGTCTTTGTTTTTCTTTTATTTCCACATGCCCAGTTAGTGACAAAGTCTTATTTATTCTATTTCTTTAAAACTTCTTGTATCACCTCCCTCTCCTCTCCATCCCTTTTGCTACTGCCTGAGTGAGTCACAATTCTGTTCAGCAGTATTCTTCTCACTGGCACCTTGCCTCCTCCTTGACAAACCTTTCCTGAGTCCCAGAATGAATGGTGGTCTCATGCCCACTGAGCATGATTCTAACATGGTACCCATTGCAATTGATGTTTTACTTGTTTTCCATGTTTTCAGTTCACTCCTAGGCTAGAAGCTCTTTGAGAATAGAGGGATATCTTGGCTTTCCAATCATTGTATAGTGCCTAGCATGTAGGAGATATAATAATAGTTGGAAGGAGTGAAAGAATGAAGAGTCTATCTTAAAACTTTTGGAAGTACCTGGGATAAAAATAAATTAAAACTGAAAGAAAAGTCAATGCATCATCATTCAGATTATAGTTTCTTTGTGCCTGGAAAATTTGTTGCCATTTAATTCAGAACATGTGAGTTTCTGCTTACTATTAGTTACAAGTGGGTTTTAAAAATAAATATCAACAAAAATATAAGGATAAAAGAAGGAAAATATTGAATCAGCTTATTTTTCAAGTCTATCCTTGTCCCCAGTAAAGACTACAGCTATGTGGATTTGACTTTATACGCTTATGAAAATTAGCAGTAGCTAAAACTTAATGTAACACTTATTTTGTGCCAGGCAATGTTCTCATGTTATATGTATTAACTGTTTTTATCCTCACAACAGCTAAACAGGGCTGATATTATTATTACTTATTATTAACATTTCCAATTTACAGTGAGTAAACTGAGCCACAGAGGGGCTAAATGTTTTTTCCAAAGTCCAACAGCTGAAACAGGATGGACTCAAACTTTATCCAGTTCATCACTCAAAAATATTTATTGTGTTCCAGGCACTCTTCTTGCCACTGGGGATACAGCAGTGAACAAGACAAAGTCCCTGCTAAATATGTGACTTATGTATTTGTGTAGGATGTCAGATAGTAACATGGGGTCGGGGCGAAAGGAGTGCCTGGGTTGGAGAAGAGTGGTATTTACCATTTTATATGGAGTAACCAAAGATCTTCTAATAGAGTCACATTTGAGCAGAGTCATGAGGGAAGTGAGCATAAAAAGCATGCTCCTACCTAAGGGGATCTGTTCTTGCTACTCTACCTCCCTGGAATATTTTTTCCCAAGATACGCTGATATCTTGGGAAAAAATATTCCAGGGAGGTAGAGTAGCAAGAACAGATCCCCTTAGGTAGGAACATGCTTTTTATTCTTAAAGAACAACAAGGAGGCCCACATGGCTAGAGCCCAGTGCATAAGAGAAACAAGAGTGGTAGGAAATGAAGGCAGAGAAAGAGAAGAGCCAAACCCTATGAGAATTTCTAGACAATTGCAAGTGCTTTGGTTTTTAACCCCTTAAAACGAAAGCTGTTGTTTAAATTGGAGAAGAGGGGTTTTGAAACATGATTTAACTTTTGCGTTAATACCATCACATCAGCTGCTGTGTTGAGAGTAGTCAATAGGGGCAAGAGAGAAAAAAAAAAGACCATTTGGGAAGCGAACATAATAATCCAGATTAGATATAATGGTGGCTTGGACCTAGATGGTAGTAGTAGAGGTAGTGGTGGATGGTAATTCAAGAGCTTGCATTTTCAAGGTAGAAACAATAGAATTTGCTGGAGTCTTATGTGTCTTAGTCACCTTATTGGTGGATTGGTGGATATTTTATGATCAATTACGTCCTTATACAAAGCAGGAACAGAAGGCCAGGGATTGAGCAATTATGCCAATTATCTGTTGACAAAGGAATACAGTATTATAGAACCATTTCTTCAAGAGTGAGCATAGGGAAACAGCAGTTGCATAGGCTGGTATTGGAGTTCTATAATGGCCCAAATATACCAGAACTGTATGAGGCAATGAAAGAAACGATCTCAAGATAGCAAAAAAGACAGTGTCAATGTGCACATTCCAAAATTAAGAAAAGAAACTGTCAGTACTTTTACTTATCATAACTATTCAGTTCAAAATATTACAAACCTTATGGCAGTGCTTATGACAATATTGTTTGACTTTTAAGTGGAGTTTGACATTGTCTTTTTCTCAGGTTGAATGTGAAGAAGTTTTCTGTCTTAAAAACATCAGAAACATTGAGTCGTAGACTAGCTGAAGAACACCTAGAGAGTTTCACTTATATGAATATAAACTGTATTGTTTTATAGTGCTTAGACTGTGATGAGGTCTGTGGTTCCATAGTAGGCAGAGAAAGCCTGGGTAAGCTGTTAATAGTTTAGTATCTTATTTCCTATGGGAATGTGGCTTCCATTTGAAGGGGAGAATATTATAGTCTTATTTAGTATAAAATTCATATATTGTAGAGGAGTATATTAGAGGTCCCAGTTGGGTTTCTCCTGAATTTATTGTTTTACAAAGTCAAATACAGATGCGTCTTTCACAAAAGGGAATAAGCCTGTTCTAAAGTAATACCTGTGATTCTTGGATCAACTTCTTACATTTTGATGACCATTTCACCCGACGAGCAGTAGAAGTAGAATAACTGGAAGAATACAAATGAGCGTGAAAAGTTATTGATGAACAGCAACAGAGTTCAAAACTCAACAGCTGTTTAACAAGTATTTTAGGCAAGCTCATTCACAAAAAGAATAATTATCCCAAGATATATTAAAGCTGTTTACACCAAAACAGGCCATTTAAAAAATTCTGGTTTGGGTCAATCATATTCAGTGACCTAACATTTTAAAACAGATTTGGTTTCTGAGGTTAAGAAAAACTCTCTAGAGGAATTCTTCATAATATCACCTTAATATAAAGTGATTTTTTGACTAGAAATGAAGGATATAGCCAGAACGTAATAGTAACCAGAGAAAGATGTTTGAGTCTCAGAGGTACCTACTAAATTCTTAATTCAGCCTTCATTTAGAGGATATGAACAGCTTTTGTGCTGTATGGTTTCTCAGTCATAAAACAAGTTTTCACCAGGAAAACCAAGTTAAATTTGTATATGTTGGGAGAATAGGATTACTAGGGAAGAAAAGGATAGGATCATTAAGGCAGGAGCAGTTTGATGATAGCTAGAAACCTGACATTGAGAAAAAGGACGACGCTTAAAATGCTGAATTGTAAAATGATGGCCTTGTTATTGCTGGATTTTCCAAACAATAATCTTGAGTCAGCAGATTCTGAATTATCATTTATAAAAAGTCTGAACATAATCCATCTTAGAAAGAGTTCCATTTAAGGTAAGTTACAAAAAAATGGCCACAGATTCCTCCCATCCTTGAATGGATGTCTTTTTACCACGTGACCTGAAAACTTCTCCCATGAAAAGTCTATTTCTCCGCTCTTTTGAATCAGGGATGGTCTTGTGGAATATAAAAAGGTTCTAAAGCTGTTTGCCTACGTTTGTAAGTGACAGATCCTAGTTAGTTAATGGAGGCAAGTTACCTTTACTTTTTGTTGTTGTTGTTACCTTTACCTTTGAAGCAAACTTCATAAAATCATCTAAGAACTTGTAATCATATAAAATATCCTTTGACAGCTCCGTTAAAAACAAAATACTGTGCTAAACAGACCATTTCACTGACCTAAATTTTCTAGCTTAGTATTATTATATATTTTTAGAATGTTGAAACAAATATTTGCTTTATTTTTAATAGCTTAAGAACAAAAATCACTATGAACAGCTAAGGATTTTTTATTTTTAGTTTTCAAACTTTTAATTACATACCCCAAAACCTTCAGATTTTAGTTTTATTCCTCCTAATTTAAAATGAGGTCGTATATCTTTTAAAGAAAGAACAAGATTTGTACTTGTGAATATCTTAGTGGTTAGAGCTGCACAGGTTAGTTTGTGTAATGGCATTTATAAAAGACATTCCCAGGCAATTAGCTGAACACACGAAGAAAGAAATTAAAGAGTGGGTGGAAGAAGAGCTGCATATTTTTGACAATAAAACAATAGGAGATGGTTTTCAGCTTGGTAGGAGAAACAAGAAGGTGAATGTCTGTGTAAGATTACTGTCTGTCTTTCTTTTTAAATAGTAGGAGATGGTGTATAATCTATGTGAATCCGTTAGAGAGCAATGAAGTTTCCTTTTGTTTGATCTGCAATTGTTGTATGCTATTAGATAAATTTTGATGCACTTTCAATAAAAGAACTATTAATTAATGTTATAAGTCTCTTTGAGCTCATCAGATGAAAGGTGTTACATAAGTGTAAAGTAGTAGTATTATGGTGGTTTCCATGGCAATAATAACTTTCCCACCTGATTGGAACTCACAAAGTAAGGTGGGTGAGTTAAAATTGCTATGATAACTTTTAACACTTTCTAATTTAAAACGTTTCAAGTTGGTACTTTACTATTACATAGATATTTTATTTCCATTAAATATAAATTATATTTGTTCACATAGCCTTCCACTCTAGTTACTCTCGTGTATTTCATAGTATTCTGATTATCCAAAGTAAATACAATTTATCTTCAAATTACCACTCTAGTTACTCTCTAGTTACTCTAGTTACTCTACTCTAGTTACTCTCTAGTTACTTCCACTCTAGTTACTCTCGTGTATTTCTACTCTAGTTACTCTCGTGTATTTCATAGTATTCTGATTATCCAAAGTAAATACAATTTATCTTCAAATTACCAGGATATTATCACTTTCAAAAGATTATTCTTTTTCCTCATTTTCTGTCCTTGGGGTCAGAAAGTCCTGGGGTTCAATCTTGTCTCCACTACAGAGTGATCTGAAACAGGTTATTTGTCTCTCTTAATCTGTTTTGTCATTTGTAAAATGGAAATAAAACCTACCTCAAAAGATCATTGTGAGGACTGAATGCAATCATTGTGAAGTGTTTATTTAGTACACTGTCTGATGCCTAGTAAATACACAGTAACAAGCTACTATATAATGCATTATTTCCCACCCTTCTAATAAATGCATCTAGGGCATCTCTATGTCCAATAGAACTTACTGTTATGATGGAAGTGTTCAATATTACATTATTCAGTGTGGTTGCTACTAGCCGCACATGGTCATTGAACATTTGAACTCTGGTTAATGCCATTAAATAACTGAATTTTAAATTTTATTTTAATAAATTTAAATAATCACATGTGGGTACAGACTACCTATATTGGATAATGTGGATCTAGTATAAACCTTTATTTGTTGTCCCCCTGAGAAACTATCTTATTAGCATTCCAGTTGGAATCCTGGGGTTTCATTCTCTGTCGTTTTCTCTTCCCTGTTTTTTTTAATGTAATATTTGAAGACTGAGTCATAAAGTAATTGCAGATTTCCTACCTACTATTTTAGAAGTAATTGAACAATATAAGTGGTTTTCAAATCGATCAATTCTTGATCTCTATTAAATTTACGTAGGGAGTCTGTAAAATAGAAAGAAAAATTTGACTTTTTAAAAAGAGAGCAAAAGTTGTAACTAAATTAGGAAATCATTAGTTTCATTCCTTTTATCAAAATATTCATTAATATTGACATTTATTATGTGTGCTTTTTTATAAATTCAACTTTTTTTTTTTTTTTTTTTTTCTGTACGTGGGCCTCTCACTGTTGTGGCCTCTCCCGTTGTGGAGCACAGGCTCCGACGCGCAGGCTCAGCGGCCATGGCTCACGAGCCTAGCCGCTCCGCGGCATGTGGGATCTTCCTGGACTGGGGCACGAACCTGTGTCCCCTGCATCGGCAGGCAGACTCTCAACCACTGCGCCACCAGGGAAGCCCAAATTCAACTTATTTAAACTGAAAAAACAGTTTACCCATTTTTCCCACCTTCCACCCCTGCCTTTTGCAACCACCAATCTGTTATCTGTGCCTGAGTTTGGATTTTTGTTTGTTTGCTTGTTTTTAAGATTCGCATAGAAGAGAGATCATATAATATTTGTCCTTCTATGTCTGCCTTATTTCACTAAGCATAATACCCTCAAAGTCTATCCATGTTTTCACAAATGGCAAGATTTCATTTTTTATGGCTGAGTAATATTCCATAGTGTCTATATACCACAATTTCTTTATCCATTCATTCATCTGTGGACACTTAGGTTGTTTCCATATCTTGGCTATTGTATATATTGCTGCAGTGGATATGGAGTGCATATATCTTTTCGAACTAGTGTTTTCATTTTCTTCGATAAATACCTAGAATTGGAATTGCTGGATAATATGGTTCTATTTTTAATTTTTTGAGGAACCTCCATACTCTTTTCCACAGTGGTTGAACCAATTTACATTCTCATTAACGGTGCATAAGAGTTCCCTTTTCTCCATATCGTTGCCAACACTTGTGTGAGGTGATATCACATTGTGGTTTTGATTTGCATTTCCCTGATGATTAATGATGCTGAACATTTTTTCATGTACCTGTTGGCCATCTGTATGTGTTCTTTGGAAAAAAATGTCTATTCAGATCTTCTGACCATTTTTGATATCAAAATTTTTTTTTTGCTTTTGAGTTACATGAGTTCTTTGTATATTTTGGATATTAGCTCCTTATCAGATATATGATTTGCAGTTATTTTCTCCCATTTGGTATGTTTCCTTTTCATTTTGTTGTTGGTTTCCTTTGCTATGCAGGAACTTTTCAGTTTGATGTGGTTCCACTTTTTTTTTTTTTTTTTTTTGCCTTTGTTGCTTTTGCTTTTGGTGTCAGATTGAAAAAATAAAGACCAAGAACTATGTCAAGGAGCTTACGGCTTACATTTTCTTCTAGGAGTTTTATGGTTTCAGGTCTTATATTCAAGCATTTAATCCATTCTGAGTTAATTTTTATGTATCGTAGAAGATGTTGGTTTAGTTTCATTCTTTTGCATGTGGCTGTTCAATATTTCCAACACCATTCATTGAAGAGGCTGCCCTTTCCTCATTGTATATTCTTGGCTCCTTTGTCATAAATTAGTTGGCCATATATGTATGGGTTTATTTCTAGGCTCTCTATTTACTTCCAGTGACCTATGTGTCTATTTTTATGCCAATACCATACTGTTTTAATTACTGTAGCTTTGTAATATAGTTTGAAATCAGGGCGCATGATGTCTCCAGCTTTGTTCTTCTTTCTGAAGGTTGCTTTGGCTATTCAAGGTCTTTTGTGGTTCCATACAAATATTGGATTGTTTGTTATATTTATGTGAAAAATGCCTTTGTAATTTTGATAAGGATTACACTGAATCTGTATATTGCTTTGGGCAGTATGGCTGTCTAAAACTATACCATCTACATTATCTCTTGATGTTTTTGGTAACTTCTGTGGCTCCTTTTAGATGCTTTTGTTTTCTTCTTTTCTTCCAGCACTGTCCCCATGTACTAATTACTTGCCCCAGGTAAATTATTTTATAGGTTTCTAACTAGACTCTAGATTGCCTTCCCATACCTCTGCACCCATTTCTGTCTTTCTGAATGAATCCTTATAAAGTCAGCTCACCACCAAGTGATTGCTTTGTATAAAAATCTTTAATATTTTTCTGTTTTAAAATCTCTAGCTTGGCCTTCAGTAAAATCAGGCATATTCTGGCTCTCTGTATTTATTCTTCTGCCATCTTCTCCATTCTGAAACCGAGAAATTCTTAAAGTATGGGCTAGGGAATCTAAGACCTTTTATGGTGACTGTTAAATCAAAATTATTTTCATGCTAATATTAAGATCTCATTTGTCTTTTTCACTCTTTTCATTCTTTCTGTCTTGTGAATATGCAATAGAGTTTTCTAGAGGCTAAATGACAATCGACGTCATTGTTCTGATAAGGAATGGAATATGTACTTGTCTATTCTTGTGATTTAAAAGTCCCTCAGTTTAATAGCTAATGAAGTACTCATAGAAAGAGATCATCCGTTTAAGCAGAAGCTTTTTTTTGTGAGGGAAGAGGATTCTTGTTAATTTTTAAAAGTATAAAGGTGAACTGAGAGAAAAAAGTTTTAAGAACTTCCATTGTAACCTAATGTGACTATTCCAGTGTTATTTTTTTCACAAATATGCTCATATTTTCCTACCTTACCCTGTTTAAATATCATCTATCTTTAATGTTTAGTGAGATGCTAAGTACTTCATCAGCCTTTCCTGATCTTCACCTTCACCCAAAACAGTACATAATCATTCTTGTTTATGAACTCTACCTGTAGTACTTCACAGATTTACTCCTACATGAAGTTCTACAAAATTTAATAATAAATTAAAATTTTAGTTACATATACCTAACATAAAATTTACCATTTTAACCATTTAAAAATATATGGTTCAGTGGCATGAAGTACCTTTTCACTTTTGTGCAAACATCACCAGAAGTTTCTTCAACTTGTGAAACTGAAACTCTGTACCCATTAAATAATAACTCCTTACTTCCCCCTCTCCAAGCCCCTGGCAACCACCATTTCACTTTCTGTCTCTGTGAATTTTACTTCTCTAGATATATCATATAAGTGGAATCATGCAATATTTTTCCTTTTGTGACTGGCATATTTTACATAGCACTGATGTCTTCAAGGTTCATCTATTTTGTAACATCTGTCAGAATTTATTTCCTTTTTTAAGGCTGAATAATATTCCATTGTATACATATATCACATTTTGTTTATTCACTCATCTACTTATGAACACGAATATGTAAACTGGGATTTTACTTTTCAAGTATGGAATTCATTATAATCAAATCAACAAAGCATTATATATATAGGCTACCTGGTAGGACATGGAGTTAAGGCCATTATGTGATTATAGGTATTTGTGTAAAAGGGAATCTGCTCACATGTAGGGTAATATTAGAACATATTTATTTGGCCAGAACCTAGGCAAATAAAAATTCAGGTTAAAAATTCAGATTGAGTGCAAACATACTCAGATTTTGAAAACTACCACTCAAGTTTCTATGCAAGCTATGCATTAGACTTTGTTTGTCAACAAAAATACAACATCTGTTAGAATATAGATATAGTGTTTTAAGAAACAGCATAGTGGGTGCAAACAGCCAGTTCTTTTTTGCTGGGGAAGTGATCCTAGAACTATTGCTTCTTTCTTACAGTTGTTGCTTCTTTAATGTGTTCTGTTAGTGCCACTACTCACTCTGATGATGGGTAATGTCTACACCCCTCACAGGCTAAAATGAAGAAAATCAATTTCAGACTCACAAAGTATCCACAGAAGGCACAGCTTCTATGTCAGTAGGTCACTCATTTTCAGTACTGTGATACTGTAGCCCTATTATTGCTGTTAAAGAGAAAACTGGAAAAATCATTTGTAGGACTACTCAGGACTATGTGTATGTGTGTCTGTGAGGGGATTACTTTCCAGTGTTTGTTTCTTGATATCCCCTGCTATAGATTAGTAGTAGGGCCAAATTATGGGAGGCATAAAAATAAATTAGGGGAAGTAAAATTTTGCTTGTGTTGAGTATGTATTATATTGAATGTGTATTATAAAGGAATTATGATCAACAATTGAGGACAAAATAATTCTCCCTTTATTTTGGAGCAATCAGACCAATGATTAAATACTATATAAAGATAACACTAGCTTATTGTGTTTATCTGTACCTTTTGTATTTAGATATAATTGACATATAACTGTTTATCTGAACCTTAAATACCAGTGGATATTCTAGGTAAATAAACAAATAATTCATATACTTTATGTACAAGTTGCTGAGCTTGATATGGTTTAGAGCTTAAGGTATGCCCGGGGTATACAAGCAGACCAGTATATAGTTGTAAGTTGTTTAGAGGGTCATGCTGTTGATATTTTGAATAGGGATAAAAAGAGAGAAAATAATTATTTGAGACAAAATTAACTGTAAAAAGGAAAGTGTTTTACATTTGTAATGAAAATTAAAGATGCCGGATGAGAAAGTAGAAGTGGCAGTTAAAGATCTCCTTTTCCTTATTTATTAGTACATATTATTCTTGAGTTAAACAGTTTATATTTGATGTGCAAATTACATGATTCTATTGGGTTTGTTTCAGAATTTATTTTAATACCATTAAATTGTGATTCTACTAATATGAATCTCTTAAATGAGTTAATGCAGCTCTTTTTAATGTATTTTTAAAAGCCTTTTGGTCCTTCTGTTGTTCATGACTGTCAATAAAACAGGCATTTCAGAATTATATTTCCCCCCACCAGCATTAGGGATACATTTAAGGTTGTCCATCAGAGATTACTTCATTTTATAATCTAGAGCCATATGTTTTTAAGGTAATGATCATTCATTCATTCATTCAATTTCAGACAAATATTTAGAGCTTACTTATGGCAGATACTTTTATTTACAAATAAAAAACTCAAGAAAACAAAAAATTGTGATCAGTCTTAATGGAAGGAAAGATAATTCTGTAAAGTTGAATTTTCTGGGTTGTATTTGAAGAGTCAGCCAGAAACTCCACTTATTTTTAAAATACTGTAGTTGACTATCTCAGTAAACTTTCAAGTTACTATTTATTTTTCCAGAAAGTAAACCATATTTATTTGTATCCTACCAAGTATACGTTTTCATTTTTATAATGCAGAAATAGCTAGCTTGTCTAGAATGCTTCATATTTCTATAACTGGCTCAATGATAAATTAATTTTCTCATTCTATGATATAACATGACCCACACAAATAATAACTGTAGCAGTTCTCTAACCATGTATAAGGTATGTCTCTTTAAATACATTCTCTGAGATTTTGTAGATAAATAGGCCAAATGAGAAAGCTATTTATGTTTTCAAAAACACATTGTATCCAGATATCTCAATAAATCTTTGTTAATCCAATAATTCTATGGAAGTTTTGGAAATAAAAATAAATAGTGGAGTTGCTAAAATTAACATTTGAAACGATGGATACAGCCACGTTAAGAAAGTATAAAGAGTTTAAATAGTTTCTCCCCTTTCATATAGGTACCTAAGTGCTTAGAAATTAGAACACACTGACAAATAATTCACTTCATCAGGAAAGTTCTTTGTAAGGAAGACTGATATTGGTTAATAAGAATCTAGCATGGTTGAATAATTGATTGAGAAACATTTTCAATAGCTAAGTGAGTATACTTGCAAATATTTTTGTCTTGTCTTTGGTATACTTCTGTGGATCTTCAAATGGTACCCCTGAAATGGTTTTGTAAAATGTTAGGCTTGATATGCTGTGAAGAGTACTTCAAGATAATTCAGAAAACTGTATGAGAATGGGATTTTGGATTTCCTGCTGAATCTTCAGGGATATATGTTTAACTGTTGTGAATTCCTTGTGAGCTTCTTGTCAGTTTGGTTTGGTATCTGGGAAGCTCCAAGCGCAGTGCTTACACATCATAAATCCTCAATAAATGTTGGCCTACAGATATGTTTTTGTGGCTAAAAACCATTAGAAAAGAACCCACCAGATTATACTTGGAATCCAGTTCCCTACAGATTCTCATCTAAATAAAAATACACAGAAAAGGGTACAGCGCTGTCAAATTGGTGCTCTCCTCTGTCAATTTTCAAGCTGTGTTTACATGAATATTTGAAAAAACAGTGTTTTGTAAAGTTTCTGGCAATATATTCATATAATCACAATCTCTTTTTCAATTCTAAAACTAATGATGCTTTTGTGATTTTTAGCTCACATAAATTTTATCACTTGTTGACCCTGATAATTTGCTTTATTTCACACTGTATGGTGGTAAAATATCCACCAATTTTTGATTAAAAAAATAGAAAGAAGAATTGGCGTAATAGATAGTTTTATCTATGAAATGGACTATTTCTTAGTGATTTGAATGCATTGGGGGCCTTTATATGAATCTCATCTTAGAGTTATAAGCATTCACCCAGGGCATAGAATAAAATAAACTCCCAGAATCAAATGATGATTAAGAATTATTGTCAGCAATACATAAACAACATAAGAGTTAGCTATCAGATAAACGATGACTGTTCTTTTAGTGAAAGAAAAAAAGAAAGAGAAGGTAATGTTTTTATTAAAGCTGCCAGCCTGAAATTTGAACAACCTATACTGAATTAGATACAAGATTATGTAAGAAAATTCAATCAAAGCATTTTGTTTCATAACTTACATAGCTGTGTTGTTTTACTTTAATAAATGTATGGCATAGCTTCTGTAAACAGATGAAATAAGTACACCTGTGAAGTAAGCAGAATTGAAGAGAGATTCAGTACTGTAAAATGGGCATACCTCTTCACCTGATCTAGCTTCTTTGAACCTACATTCTGACTTTATTTTCTTTACTGACAATAAATTAACTTCAGAATCCATTGCTTGACCCAGTGCATTCCAGTGGAAGTGATTTTCTTAATCATTGCTCTCAACATGTACACACTGCTGTATTTAAAAGGATAACCAACAAGGACCTACTGTATAGCACAGGGAATTCAGCTCAATGTTATGGGGCAGCCTGGATGGGAGGGGAGCCTGGGGGAGAATGGATGCATGTATACGTATGGCTGAGTCGCTTTGCAGTGTATTTGAAACTATCACAACATTGTTAATCGGCTATACTCCAATATAAAATAAAAAGTTAAAAAAAAACATTGCTCAATTCAAGTTGCATTTCATTCAAGAGCTTATATTTTCTGAAAAAAATTTTTTTTTAAATTTTGGGTTCTGGGTAGATTAGGTTAGATGATAGAAGTAGCTCAGTGTTGGTGGAACTTCCGCTGAATATTCAATTTGAGAAAACAGAAGTATTGAATAAAAAGCTGTGGATAGGCAGGAAGTAAGAGGTTCGTAAATTTAAGTAGCTTTAATATTAATTTAGCATTTATGAAACAAATACTGTATCCTGGGTGACAATATGCTGGTGTTATCCTTGAAAAATTTTTATGACAAACGTCAATATGCAGAGGATTCTCCTTATTGATAAATGCATTGTATTGTGGTAGAAGCCAAGAGAACTGGTATAAGATTAGGACTATGAATTTGTCAAGGAAGGGATTTGGGGATGGAATCATTTGACAAGTGGTTGAGAAAACATGAAATTTCCAAGTCATCCAGGGTTATCAGACTCCTTATATAGTTGTGGCTATGGATCCCTCAAAGGACTGAGAAATCCTACAACTCCCAATACGTTAAATCTTTCTTACATCCTTTTAAAGACATTCCCTAAGGTTGGAGTTCTGGTTCTCTAGACTGCCTGCATCATGCTTCTTTTGGTTTGAAAGAGATGGACCAAGCATCTCCAGCATCAAGAAAGCAGTTGCAGAGTCATTTTCATCCACGTTAAGGTTGTCCACTTACTTCTCCAAGCCCTGTTTACAGACTTGAGCATTATGTTATTTTTGTTGAAAATGAGACCTTCTTGTCACTGAAAATAGGAGAGGAAAATTAAAAAATTATAGATCCAGGGATTTGCTCTGAAGGTCATAAATGTTGATCAGCTATTAAACTTGGTATCGATATTAATAAAAACAATTATTGGTCAACATCAAAAGGAATGAGCATACTTACTTTCTTATACAAGTAAAACGGAAAGGAGGGAATTACCATAATAGGAAGGGATGAGCGAGAGAATAAAAGGAAACAGAGAAAGAAAGCACTTTTGTCTCATGCATTTTTTTAAGGCTTAGGCATCCTACTACAATGAAGGACGTGAAAGGAAATCTGATCTATGTGTTCTTTGTAATATGAGTGTTTAAACCTGCTTTACTAATTCTACTAGTAGCACTCTCGAATTTTTCTTTGCCATTTTCCTCTAATTTAGTCTTATACTCTCAGTCAAAAACAACAATAAAAACTAAAGTGGTTTTTGAAGAAATTCTCTTTTATTAACTTAGTGCTGTGTTTTTTGAGCTCCCACTGAGCACATGCCTCTGTAGAACTAATTAAAGTCACCTCTAGCCTGTGTTTGAACTCAGGAGCTTGTTTTCAACCTATTACCTATGGTTGTAAAAGTTTTTGAATCTAGGGTCAGAATTCATACTTTACTTTTATTGCCTGAAGTGCTTGTTTCCCTTCTCCAATTTTTAATATTTTACTCTATTAGTTATGGTGTCAAGAGTGCTGTGTGGCTTTTCTTTCTTCCACAACCTGTTAGAAATAGTAAACAGTATTTATGTTATTTTGGAATTTATTATTCAGTTTGATTTATAGAAGCATATATTTGAATATTTATGGTTTATATGACTTTAATAGTTCTCATTCAAATAACTGACAATTATTATTATAAAATAGCTCCACTAAGGTTGAAAGTTTTTTTTATGAAAGTTACGTGTTGTGTAAAAAGTGAGTTATGCTCACTTGATGAGCATTTTTTCTAACTTTAAATGTCATCAAAATTATTTACTTCCAGTAATTTTTGTATAAAACATAGAGAAAAATTTCAATATACTCAAAAGTCTCCAGCTTTTAGAATATAAGAATTATTCTTTTTGTTACTTCATGAGAAATTCAGAAGGACCTTTAGTTCCAATTCAGACAGAGGTGTCACCTTCTACTCCTGCCACATAATTATTTTCACAAGACGAATTGCTGTTATAGTTGGTATCACCCCATGCTTACTTTTGCTTACACGGTATCACATTTTAACTTAGGATCTGTCTTTGGCTTCGGGGAATATCATTCATTCAGAAGCGTATTTATTGCATGTTTAACCAGTCGTTCAGCAGTCAGTAGCGAGAATATCTTTTATCTCTGTGTCTCCAGCAGATAGCAAACCTGGTACTTAGGAGGTGTTCAGTAACTGCAATGATTGAAGAGGAAGAAAGTCTTTTATGCAATTAACCATTGTTGTTCAGCAGATATAAAATTTTGGTTATGCAGGATAAATAGGTTTTAGAGAGCTGCAGTACAGCATTATGCCTACAGATAACTGTATATTGTGCACTTAGAAATTTATTGAGCCAAGATCTCATGTTAAATGTTCTTACTACGATGAAGAATAGAAACAAATGAAATTTGATTTTAAAGTGTTTTTACGTATTTGTGTAAATATGGTCATGTATTTTTACACAGTTCCACCCGGCGGCTCTGACTTTTGCTCTGAGTGAAGTCTAAGAGAGCAGAATCCTTTATGTAACTGACCTAGCATTACTTCTACCTTTAAATTAATTAATGCTAATTGTAGTAAGCGCTCTATATTTCTGTGGGCAGTTTCACAGCGTTTAACCTTTGTGGAACCAGCTTTAAAAAATTTTAGTTATGTCCTTTCTTGATATTTGCAACATCTGTACAAAATGATAATGATATGATGTTCCTCTCATGTAAATGCCTGATGCAAAAAGAAAAAATGCCGGTTGCAAAACACCTTCCAAACCCTTCATAGATTTTTGTAGGAATGGAATAACTCTTCATATAGAATATGGACTCCCTTCTGAATAATTTTAAAAAACCTTTCCCTATTCCTCCAAAGCCTATGATTGTTTCTTTTATGCTATTAGCGTATATCCACATTGCCCAACAACTGGAATTAAACCTATGAGTTTGTTGCTCTGCTGGGGTTTGGTTGTTTATTTTCTCTTCCCTGAAACGTTGGTTATACTATCAGCCTTTGTAACCAATGGTCAATTATTACATTCTCAGATGTGGTTATAGTTAACTAGTTTGTTTTGAGATAAGAAAATAATTTTTAGGTTTCACCATTCTCTGAGAAAACCTATGCTGAATTTTCAAAATTATAACCACATCTGTGTGAAAACAGTATCTAAAATGTTAGTGTAATTTTTACTTTTGAATGTCAGTTACACATTAAGACCTATATAACAAATGCATTTTGTTTATTTACTTCAGATTTTGAGTATATTTTTCCAAATCATGATGTTCACTAGACAGAGGATTTTGTATTATGCTATTTTGCAGTAGAATTCAAAAGACACTTTTTTTTACACTTAAGGTTTGCACAGTGTATTTTTTTCTCTTGTTTAGAAAACAATTGAATGATAGTATTTCTTTTAGGACATATCTTCATTTTTATTAATTAAAAGACAGGAGAGTAGAAACAAAGAGTTCCAAGTAACACATTAGAAAACTAAATCTCTTTCTTGAGTATCCAGGAGCTCCTAGGAAAATATAAATACAGCAAAATTAAACCACCTAGTAATTGTTCACTTCATCTAATACAGTTCCTTAAAAGAAGACAGTTCAAACTCTCTGGGAATGTTTGAGTGATGCTGTCCTCTCCTACCACAGCAAACCTTAAATAAATTTGCAGTCCAGTTTAAAAGGCTAGAAGAAATTAGAAAAGGGAGTGTTTGTAATTGTGAACTTTTATCCAGGACACCTTTGAGTGTCTTAGCTTAAATTGGATGCTGCCCCTGTGTGTATATACATACACACACACATACACACATCATATTTCTCAACACACTGAAGTCATCATCCTTTACATATTCCTCATTGTACTGCACACTACATGAGAGCAGGGTTGTGGCTTTATCTCAGAGCCCGGACAGTGCCTGGCATATAGTCAGCAACCAATACACGCATGTGAATGTGTAAATGTAAGAGAGTCCTAATTTGCCTCTCTAGCTCTGCTTTTGCCTTTTCCAATTTCTTCGTTTTCTTTACTGGCTTAAGTTTTTTTTTCTTCTTCTTTGTTTTTTTTAATTAAGCTTTTTCCCCCTTATCCAGTTAAGTGATCATTTGGTATATAATTAAGTGGTCATTATGATCACTGTGATCAATATTCTATGACATGTTTTGTTTTTTCCTTGAGGTTTAAGTTACTAAAATAATATATGCTTATTAAAATAAAATCTGTATGCCGCAATGATGATATGTTCTTTGTTTATTTTTAAAATTAGCTTCTTGCTTTTTCTTTTGTATTTAAAATTGACTTTGGTCAAAGAAATACATGCACAGAGTTAAAAAAATCAAATAAAACAGAAGGCTTATTATAATGAAAAATAGCAGACCTCTGCCTTGTACCTTCCCACTGCCCAGTCCAGCTATACAGAAGCAACACGTTTCTGGTGTTTACATCTGTAGTTTTAAATGATATTCTTATTGCCATTTCTTGATTTATCAGTTTTCAACATTAATTTTGATTAATGAAAATGGAGAAACTAGTGGGAGAGAAAGGCATGTCAATAAAAAAGTGAAATTAAAACTAAGCTGATATATGCTATACTAGAGCTCAGCACAGGGTGTTTTGGGTCCATAAAAAACAGGTTGACATTTTAGGTTTTCCAGATTGCTTTTAAGAGTAGCTGTATTGTTTATGCTTCCATCAGCAGTAAACAAGAGAGTGCTCGTCTTTCTGCATTCTTGCCAACACTGGGTAGAATCCAGCATTCAAATTTATGCTATTCTGATGACAAGTGGTGTCTCATTGGTTTTTAATTTGCATCTTCTTGATAACAAGTGATTTTGAGCATTTTAAACTATGCTTGAGAGCTATTCTGTCTTCCCCTTCTAAGAAAGTATACCGTTTTAAGTATTGTGCTTATTTTTCTATTAGCTTCCTCTGAGTATTTATTCTAATATTGTTTCCTTGTTTGTGTTAGGTCTTCTCTCAGTTTATCTGTGAAATTTACCTATGGTATTATTCACTGAAAAATTCTCATCTTGACTTAGCCAAATCCATCAATTTTATGCCTCATTATTTATGCTTTTTGGGTCTTGTTTCAGAATTGCTTTTTACTTCTAATTCTCAGAAAGACTCGCCTAAATATTTTCTATTAGCTTTGAAAAGATAACTTTCACATTTAAAACTCTAATCTAGGTGGAATCCAAATTTGTATATGGTGTGAAATAAGGAGCTAAGTTTACTTTTTGCCATATTCTGAGACTATTTTTCTTTTTCCATACAATAAGTCAATAGCAACCTTTTCTTTTACTTTTGATATCATCCTTATCATACATAAAGTTAGCATTGATATGTGGATTTATTTCTGAACTCTATATCTCAGTGTCTGTCCCCCACCTTGTAGTGTATCCTAACGTTTGGTAGAGTGGGTTCCTTCTCTTTGCCCTTCATTTTTTAATTTAACTTTGATAATGATAGACCTTTTATAGCATATACTTTAAAATGTGTTTTTAGGTTTTCTTTAAAAATCTAGAACTTATAGATTGATTTAGGAAAAATTGGTATCCATGAATACAGGAAGGGGGAAAATAAGCCAATATGGAGTTAGGAAATAATTTAGACTGCTATATTTTAATAAGAAATCTTTTGGTGGCATATAGCAGACAAGAAGTAATTATGGAAGAAAGATTAACACAAGGAAAGTCAAGGGTGGAGCCTGCTCCTATGCAAAATTTTGTCATTGAGAGAAATATAGAGAACAGAAGCAATAGAGGAAGAATGCTAGAATGTTAACAACAAGAGTTTGAATTACCTACATTTCTGTGACTTTGAGTTACCTAATACTTAAGATTAACTAAAACAGTGATTTCAAGTTATGCTTTGCAGTATAACTAAAGCTTCGTGGAATACCTCCACGGCAACTGGGGAGAGAATAGTGGTGGAACTGAGTATTTGGGGTCCTGATTCAACCAGAATGTTTCATTTCTATCTGTTTAATTAATTGACCTCTCACTAAGATTGCATTGGAAGAAAGGATTTTTAGCCAAAAGTGTTTGGACATGATTTAAATAAAATTACTGAAATGCCTAAATGTACAACAGATATGGCATATGATGTCATTCATCATTTTCAATGCCTGTGGCAGACATTGCTAATTGAACACAGTACTCTTTCCTGTAGTAGACTTAGATTTAGTCTCCCTACAGCTTTTCGTGTGGTCCCTACCAGTCAGTCAGAGATGTTTTATGAGTCGAAGTCCATTTACTATCTATACACTAAGTCCTATCATTTTGTTGGACCTTCAGAACATTTATTTTAGCCTAAGAAATGTATGAGCTAAATCATTCAGATTAAAGAAGTAAGAGACTAGAAAAGAGAGTGGTTAAATAGGAAATGGGTATGGAAAATATAAATTCAAATAAGTATTAGTGTAATAACCCTTACATTGTGATTATAAGGAGAAAATGCTTACTACCAATTGGTTAATTGTGGAAAGGCCTACAAAGCTCATTAAGTATGTGCTGAAGAGGCAGTTGAAATCAGCCATGTTTTCAGTTGGGAACCTTGAGGCATAAGTGATTTTATTCTATAAGTTGCAAAATTTAATCATCAAAAGTTTAAACTTGGCAAATCAACGTAAGAGTCGGAAGTAAAATCTGCATTTCTTAGAAATGCATCTAGTGCTGCTTCTGCGGTCTTTGCCTTGTACCAAACAATGGATTTAAAGTTCTCTAAATTAAAATGTAGAAAAGTAATTTTATGCCCGTTTGAAGATTCACAAAGCAATGAATGCATTATGCTTGAATGTGTTTTATGTTCTATGAAGTCATGGAACTAATTGGGACATAAATGCAAACTTAATTTTCAAAGCAGTGACAATTATTTGTCTCTGTTAACAGGGCTACTCTAATGTGATGCTGGGATTGAATTTACCTAGGGCTCCATATCAAGGTTGACTCGAAAGTCTTGTGGAAGATCTGGAAGAAATAGGTAAGTGATCTTTCGGTGATAAGTCTCTTTTGTTCGTTGTGCTTATTTTTGTTTTTCTGATACTTATTTTGTCCTTTAATTTTTGGGTTAAATATCTTTGCCCAAAGGTTAAAAAAATTATCAGTGAACCGTAGAGACATATCAAGGATGGCAATAGGAGTTTTTACCACTGTCTCTTCTCTTGGGTTTTTCGTTTCACGCCTTGCTGTGCTCCTTCTTCCTTTTAAAACTGGTCTCACTTTGGTTTTTGAAAATTAACACAAATTTACGTGGAATGTGAATCTGGTTTTGAAATACTCAAAGGAAATGACTAGACAAGAAAAGTGTTTGGAGTATTTTCTGTTACCATTCTGCTGGCCTTTTATACTGATGTTTTCAATATTATTTTATTAAGGCCCAGGTGATACTGAGGTTTTTGGGAGGATCTAGAAATGTCAGCAACTAAAGAGTAGAATACTAGTCATGAATTTTTCTTGAAAGTTTGATTTTTTTAAATAAACTTTTTGAGACCTAGCAAGTCAGCTGTTTAGAAAGCATTTGTTTACTTTTTAATGTTATACTTCTTTGAATCTAATGGTAGTTTTCCTTGGTATTTGCAATGTCAATTTAGATAACTTTAAACCCATTGTTTGGTACAAAATAAGGACCACAAAGACAGCATGAATTGCATTTCCAAGAAATGCAGACTTTATCTCCCACTCTTACTCTATAATGTTTCTGTGAAATTAGTTTTTCAGTGTCATTCTTGACTATGGTATCAATCAAGCAGTGTGTTATAGGTGGCCAAATCTGTAATAATATACTTATAAAAAGAAAACTGAAAGAAATTCTAGATGAGTTTACATCATTTTTCTCTCCAGTCTTTACCCCCAAAGAGAGGGGAACCCTGGTGCCCTGACTTCTTCAGATTTCTTTGTTTTTCTTGCCCATTCCACCCCAGAATTCTTTCTTTAATCAAGGGGTTCACCATAAGCATAGGACAGGTCTCAGGATCCTCTCACTGTGATGACTGCATTGCTCTAACCTTTTCTAAAACTTTCTCTAGATAGAGACTCCATATCTTCCCTGAGAGATTTTTGTCAATGTGCTTGAATTATATAGTCAATTATTTCTCAGGTACTGTTTTGCCTATGGAATTTTTCTTGTTTTGTACCAACTTTATAATTTTGTCAGACGTACAAGCAAAACGATTCCGCATTTATTTAGCATGTAAGATTTTTGAAACACTTTGGCAACTTTTTACTTCATTTTGCTCTTTAATTAAACTTATTAATTTTACTCTTGCATTGCTTATGATGTAAGTAAGGTTGACATTATTAGTCATTGTTTAGTAAGTGGAGAAACTAAAAGACAAAGAATTTCAATGACTTGGAAAAAGTAGTATAGCTTGTTGTGATCTTATAGCTAATAATGAACTGTTACGTGTTATTAGAACCCATACCTGCTTATGCTCAATCTTTCTCTTTTCTGAGTTAGTGATTTATGCTTACTTTAGACAATGGTTATGTTGATATATCCCATCTTTGTAAGACCTTTTATATTTAAGTTCTCATTTGTTGAGTAGTAACAGGACATTTGTTTTAGTAATAGCCGGGGGATTTTAGGCTTATAAGTAAGAGTTGCCTGACAGTGAACATCATGGAACCATGAAAGAAATGACTTTTAGAAAATAGAGAGTCTTTTTCCCAGAAGGGTACATAATTGTGTATGTATGAAAATACATAGCCATTTTCAAGAAATACTAATTTTCTTCTTCCCTTACCACTCCTCTGTTCCTTTCCCCCAGAAATCCCTAAAGTAAATACTCGGTTGAATCTTCCTATTTTCGAACAATTATCCCCATTTTACCTCTCAGAGAGGTTACAGAACCTGACCTAGGTTATACTTCTGAAACGGGAACTAAAATATTTCGCACAACTTCCAACTGAGAGTGTTTGTGTATATGGGTGAATGGTTAGTTCAGTGTGTATATGTATATTTTACTTCATGATATTTACAATTATTTCCAGAGTTTCCATTGTAAGAATATTAAATCCAAATAAAAGATCAGTTTTAGTTATTTCAGTGGAGTAGAAATAAACTTCATTCATATACTTATAGAAAATTGCTGTAAGTTTCATAAGTACTTGCTAAAAGTTAGTCATCATACCTGACAAAACATTTGCTCTAATTTTCTTTTTTTTTTTTTTTTTAAAGATTTTTTTGATGTGGACTATTTTTTTTTTTTTTAAGTCTTTATTGAATTTTGTTAGAATATTGTTTCTGTTCTATGTTTTGGTTTTTTGGCTGCGAGGCATGTGGGATCTTAGCTCCCCGACCAGGGATCGAACCTGCACCCCCTGCATTGGAAGGCAAGGTCTCAACCACTGGACCACCAGGGAAGTCCCCCTGCTCTAATTTTCAAATTATTGAAAAGTAAATGAACTGTACAGGAAGATGATTTGGCCTAGGAGGGGCTGGGCAAGTGTTCAAATACATGGTGTGCATACATTTCTTGGCAAAATGAAACAGAGTGAAGAAGACTGTAAACAAAGAGGCTATAGAGTGTAGCTGTTGAGAATGTAAGCTTGGAAATCAGATTGCCTAGATTTGAATTATGGTTCCAAAACAAACCTACCGTATGTGAAACCTTGGACAAGTCATTTAACTCTCTAACACTTAATTTCTGAATCTGGAAAAAAGAGATAGTAGTACCTACTTTATAGAATCGATTTGAGGACTAAATGTTTGAATACATATAAAGGCCATAGTAAGCATTTTTTTTTAAAGTTAGCTGTTGTTTTGTTCTCCATTATATTAATCTCAAAGTTTGACTGTATTATCCAGGCCACCTGGTCAGTATACCCAGAATACCATTCTAACTTTGGTCCATGAAATGGTAAAAAGGAACTAATTTGTAAATGTACATTCTGTGATTTGATTAGCATGTGTATTAGTTTTTGATTGCTATATAAGATGTTACATATTTTAAAGCTTAAAACGACATACATTTATTATCTTAATAGTTTCCACAGGTCAGGAGTCCAGGCATGGCTTAGCTCAGGATCTTACAAGGCTACTCAAAATATTGGCCAGGCTGCATTTTCATTTGGAGTTCAGGATCCTCTTCCAAACTTCCTGGGCTTTGGCCGAATCTAGTTCATTGCATTTGTAGGACTGAGATCCTCAGGTCCTAGGGGTTATCCACAGTTCCCAGCCATGTGGCCCGCTCCATATGCAGTTCGCATCATAGTTGCTTGCTTCTTTAAAGCCAGTAGGAGAGTTCCTACTAAATGCTAGCAGAATGGAGCCATATATGATGTGTGTGTATATGTATTAACATAACCATTGAAATAACATCCCATAAGCTTTGCCATATTCTATTAGTTAGAAGCAAGTCACAGTCCTGCCTACATGCAAGGAGAGGGAATTATACAGGGCATGAATGTGGGGACCACACTAGAGTCTGTCTGCCACAGCATGTTGAATTTCTTAATTTAAAATTCATTTAACCTATTATTTTAGGGTTTTTCACAATTATGTAAGATTTAATAAAAAAGGAATATTGTCACTAAGTGTAAAATTTTATTCTCAGTTATGTTCACAGTATAAATCCCAACAGGCCATTCCTCCCTGCCTAATACTGATCCATTATTTTAAGCTGGCTAACCACCAGACTAAAACAGCCTGCCCTGGTATTTAATACTCTCCAGGATCTGACAAAACCCCAGTATCCGACATTTCCTCCCCATTACACTGATATGTATACCTTGAACTACGTGCCTTACACTTGCCCACATCTTTGTCAATGCATACCCTACTGTTTATTTCCCTTTCTCCATGCCTGTAAAGCACATTTACATCTCTACTTCTTCCATTACATACTTCCTTGTTCTTTCCTCCTTTTTAGGCAACCCAGGACTTTTCCTGCATAATATCATGTGTGTATTTCCTGTAGCCTTGCACAAAATAGTATCTTAAAAAATATTCTCTAAATATATGAAATACCTCCTTGATTCAGAACAGTGGTTGATTTGAGAATCATATTTCAAAGGATGTTCTTTATAAATTATCCACTCTTACACTGACTCAGTAATCTGAAGTGTACCTCAATCAACCCTTAAATGACCTTTAGGAATCCAGTACAACTTACATATTTGGAACTGATTGCACATGGGAAGAATGTGAATGATTATTGTCCAGAGGGTGGGCTGTGGTAGGCAGCCTCTAAAATGGACCTTAATGATCCTCTTCTCCTAGTTTTCATACAACTGTATTTTTCCCTCCCACATTTACCAGAGTTGCTCATTCTTGCTGATAGAATAGAATATGGTACAAGTGATGGGATTTTGCTTTGCAGATTGGGTTATACAAGATATTAGGACATCTGTTTCAGGTGTTCTTACTTGTTTCTGTTTCTCTCTGTTTCTTCCTCTCTCTCTTTCTCTCTCTCTCTCTCTCTCTCTCTCTCTCTCCCCCTCTCCCCCTCTCCCTCCCTCCCTCCCTCCCTCCCTCTCCCCCTTCCTCCTTCCCTCCCTTTCTTCCTCCTCCCCTTTCTCCCTCTCTTTCTCTCTCTTCCTTCCTCTTTCCTTCCCTTCCTCCCTCTTTCCCTCCCTCCCTCTCTTTCTCTCTCTTTCACTCTCTCTCCCTTCCTCCTTCCCTCCCTCTCTCCTTTCCTTTCTTTGTCTCTCTCTCCTTTCCTTCTTCCTTTCCTTCCTCCCTCCTTCCCTTTCTCCCTCTCTTTCTTTCACTCTGTCTCTCACTCTCAGTCTCATGACCTGTTCTGGGGGAGGCTAGTTGCCTTGGAGAGGTTCACGTGGTGAGGATCTATGCCCTCTTGCCAATAGACATGGAGGAACTGGCAATACCCTGCATCTTCTTGAGGAACCCTGAGCCTAAGCCACCCAGCTGAACTACTCCTGGATTCCTGATCCTCAGAAAATGTGACATAATAAATGTTTTTTTTTGTCAAAACCTGCTAAATTTGGAGGTAATTTGTTATGTAGCAGTAGATAATTAATACATTTAATATTATATTACCCCTAAAAATTATTTCCACTAATTTCATTACTGGCCTGGACTTTGCAGGGAATACAAGGATTAATGGTATACTGAATATGTGGTCTCTAAAGTAAATGTAATGGGGTAGGCATGCATGTTTATAAGAAAGTGTGCCAAGTGAGAAGAAAATGTGAAATGTTTAGGTTTCACCTGGGATACTGATTTTATAATACGCAGAGGCCACTTGTTCATTGATCACATTAGTGTTGGAGAGTCATGCTTCCTGGGTTGGTCTGGGTAGGTTTGGGTGCTGGTCTGGTACTGGTTTTCTTATAGAAGAGCTGTTTGGAATAGTTAAAAACACTCTTACCTTTACAGAATCTGAGTTCGAAGAATCTGTTCTACTAATCTGTCATGCTAGTTTTCCATTCTTCTCCTTTAATGTCCTTATAGAGTTGTAAGGAATAGCATTACACGAAAGCATCTAGATATATGTACACATAATTGGGGTGCTGTACTTTGAAATGTTAAATTAGAAGAAGAAACATTTGGTCTCCAGAAAAATGAGTTGAGAAGTATGTATCAGCAAGTAATAGAACAACATTCTTGTATAACCGTCATTCCAAATTTTCCTCCTATTGATTATACTGTGATGATAGAACCTGGGCAAAAATACAGCATTATATTAAAAAAAAAACGAAAAAAATGGAAATTTGTTCCTATACAAAAGAGAGTTTACATTTATAGTTTTAAATTTGTGGGTTGGAGTGATCCACTAGTAAAATTTTTGATACCATTATACAAAATAGCAAAATATGGATTTTTAACTGGCCTGCTTTTCAATTCAACTGAACATTAAGTACTTTTGTAATGGTCTTATTTGCTGGGAAGAGCACCATTACAATAATCTGCTTTTTACAGCCCATATCAAATATGAACCAGCATCACTTATTACAAAGTTTGTACTTTGGGAGACATTTTCACGGTATCTAACAGGACTGCCCCACATTTCTTGGAATTAGTCTTTAATGATATCATTTTCCAAAATGAGTTGTTGCTCAAACGTACTGACTGTTTTGTGGTTAAAATCTAATCCAGCGGCTATATTTAAAATGTCATACAAATTTGCAAGGAAGGGTCCACTGAAACTACTGTTGTATTAGTGATTGCGTAAAAATGTTATAGAAGAAATGCTATGCAGTTTGAGTGTTTTTAGTTTTTTTTTCCCCTCTATAATATCCGAGGGGTCAATATGAAACTTCATTTTTAACTGTTGGCATTTCAAGTTTTTACTACTGGCTGCTGGAGTACAGAGGACTATTACTCTGGTGTAATAGTAGGTGTCATGTAAAATAAAGTTAGAGTCTGAGCCTCCTTTTAGCTGTCAGCCTTATTAAGGAGTTCTTCATGTGTTGAACCCAGCACTTGGTATTGTGTAAGCGATGCTTGTGATATAGCCTGGGGAGAGCTTTCTTTCTCTTCACTGTGCCTTTATTAGGCCTCGCTCACATTTTTGCCGTTGCTCTGCCTTATCCAACTTTCTAGCTGCAACTCAGAGCACAGTAGGTCTAATATAGATTGACGCCTTTGCCTGAGACTGATTGAAGCCTGTGTTTCAGAGTTGCTAATGCTCACTGAACCATTTTATTGAAGATAAAGTAAATAAAATAGATTGCCGTATGAGAATTCTCTGAAATCAAATGGAATAATTTGGCAGGTTTAAGCCCATGAAGAAGGCAAAGCAGTGAAACAGATGTGAATACTTCTCATGTTCAGTATATCAAGGAAAAAATATTCTTGTTGTATTGGGCCTAAATATTCATTCTTGTCCATACAATTAAATGTTAAGCATAAGTCTCAATTGCCATTTTATTTTTGGTCTTAAACAGTGGGTCCTCTGCATGAAAGTAATATGGATAAGAACTTTTGAGACTACAATACTGTGATGATTTTTTCTTTGTCTTTTTCTGACACTTAAATGCATGGATCAGTAGCCTCAGAGAGTTTAATAAACAACACGAATGGATTTGCCAAAGCACACTCTAGATTCGTAAGGTTGGAAAATAACCGTAAACCTTAGTCTACTAAAAGATGCTAGTGAACTTGAGTGTTTTATTCATTAATTAAAAATATGTGTTCACATGAAAACACCCTTTTTTGGACACTGTCCTGTGATTTTTTTTTCTTTTTTGAATACAAGTGTTAGATTTACATGAAGAATTTTAAAATATTTATTTTGTATATATTATCATCTGAAATAATCTTGAGGAGGAATAAAGAAGTTAGAGTGACCTTAGCATCTGGAATTCTATGAGATTTTGATGACAGTAGCATATGATGCCATGATAACATGTATTGACATATTTAATTTGTAAAATACAAGGATCTGAGCACCTGTGTGAAAATGTGTGGAAAGACTGATGCAGGGAAATGAAGATCTGTTATTTGATTGCCTGGGTCAGATTAAAAGTAAATATTTATAGAAGAAAAATCAATAAAAGGGTTTTGTTAGAAAAGTTTCTGAACTTGCTAATTAAAGACAGCATTTCTCTTCCACGTTATAAAGAATCTGTCACGTTAATAATTTCTTCTGTAATTTCTCTTGTGGCTTCTCCAAATTCAAGATAACTTCAGTTTATACCCTCTTAAATATTTAGTTCATTTTTTTAAAAATCTGCTAATATATTTTATTCATTTATTTCTCAGGTAATGATTCATGCTTAATTTTAGTTATAGTCATTAAATACCTGTTTTTTTGTCTCTGGGTACCCAATAGTTTTATCAGTTCTCACAACTATGAACTATTTATGCCATAATGATTTCAACTGTCATCAGTTAGATGTAAAGCATACGTAACACTCTAATATTAGCAATGAGCCATCTTAAAGAAATCTCTGACACTCTTTCTTGACCTCTTAAGTAATATTATCAGTTAATAGCTGCTTGATTCTTAACCATAAATGTGACCCTTTTTCCTCCATAGGTTTCAGTAAGGTTCAGGGTGACTCTGAGAGCATGCAAGCCTGAATGGAATAAACATGCTTCATGTTCTCTTGTGAGTGAACTCAAAGAGAAGTTACTACATTTCAGTTTTCCTCATACAGCAAGGCTATAAGTATAATCAGCTACCCAATATTTATTAAATAATTTTATATTCCGAGTGTTCTAGTGCCCTTACATTTTATATTTGTTTTCTTCATTGTTCTAGTCTGTACATATTTCTCTCTGATTAACTGGAAATGTTAAAGTTCATTCCTCTCTCCAGAACTGCATCTCATTTACTCTGGACTCAAACCATTTATCTGCTTTGACATTTGGGTTTTCATTGTGAACTTGCCTTCAGAAAATCATGTGTAGAGAAGTTTTCTTGAAATGAGGAGAGCATTACACTGAGACTCTGAGAAGCCTTAGTCCCTTATAAATATATTCTAGACATTTAGCAACATGCCAAACTGAAAATGAGAGGAACTTGTAGTAAAGAGGTGCATTTAGTGTGTCTGTTTCTGATCCCACCCTTGATTTCTTTATACCCTACTTTTTTCTCTCTGGTCACCTCTTGTTCCTTTGCACTTAATTCTACTTTTCATAATACTTTATTGTCTCTTTACGTTGCTAGTTTTGAGATTGTTTGTGTCCTTCTAGCGTTAGAATCTGGTCCCTCAGACAGCAGCCTGAGCTCCACGTGACGGTGATGGGGATGATGATGATGGTGATGATGATGATGATGATGATAGCTTACATTTAAATTATTTAGTACTGGTACTCTTCTAATATTCACCAGTATTAACTCTTTTAATTCTCACAACCTATGAGTTAGATACTTCTGAGGTAGAGAACATTATTGTCCCCATTTTACAGGTAAAGGAGTGGGGCCCAGAGAGTTGCACAGTTCATGTGTGGCAGAACTAGGATATGAGCTAAGGCAGACTAGGTTCAAAGCCCTTTAGTGCTCTGTTGCCCAGGACTGTTGAATAGCCCTTCTTCTCTTGTGGTTCTTACTTATGGCCCAAAACGCAGTGTGTATTTAAGCATAAAGAGGTTTATAATGCAGGGGTTTTTTTTGTTTTTATTTTCTTTTTTGTTTTTTCCGGTACGCAGGCCTCTCACTGTTGTGGCCTCTGCCGTTGCGGAGCACAGGCTCCAGACGCGCAGACTCAGCGGCCATGGCTCACGGGCCTAGCCTCTCTGCAGCATGTGGGATCCTCCCGGACCGGGGCACGAACCCGGGTCCCCTGCATCGGCAGGTGGACTCTCAACCACTGCGCCACCAGGGAAGCCCGATGCAGTTTATAGTTCTGTATATTAAATGCTTGGAGGCTAGCACAATCCAAATGAGTTAACTTCTGAATTATAGAATATATTTTTAAATAAAGCGCTTCTTTCAAATGGAAAAACATGGACTAAGGTATGAAAATATTAGTAAGAATCCATAAAATCTGTTCAAGAAGTTGGTGAGAATGAGTTGTAATGAGTGTCTCAGTCAATATAAAGGGATTGCTTCATAATTACTCTAAAATTTTATTAGGCTGACTATGCATCCTGAAACCTTATTTTTATTTTCACTGTAGGTTTAGCAATTTTCCTTTATAATTGTAACAAAGATACATTAGAAGTTAATTCTGAAATCTTAAAAATATACAACTAGTAGCTAGACAGCTGTATTATACATCATCCAGGACATTTTTGAGAGAATTATTATTATTAATATTATTATTTACCCTAGACAACAGGTGTGCCTTGGAGTTGTCTTAGGTAAAGACGTATAGTCACTCTGCTTGAAGTAGACACTACTGGTTGTTGCTTGAACATCCTTTCTCTGTTACCAGAACCCTGATGTTGTTGAGATATACGTCATTACTCCGCATAGCATATACTTCATGGGAAACTGACCCTATCCCCAGTTCCAATGTGTGGATACTGACTAGTTTAGGCCAATTATGATAATTCTATTCCCTAGCCAAGAATTTTTAATTTATATTATATTATTAAATTAAAATATTAAATAATGTTAAATAACTTCATTAAACTTATATAAATAAATGCATTTGATATTTGATTAATTAATTTACTATATCTGGAGCCCTTTCTACCTCTTGACCAAGTGAGATAGTAACTTTCTATTCTACTTAATCCTTTATTGTTTAGTTTTTTTGTTACTTGAAGCTGTAAATATTCTGATATACTCATTTTAATTATTATTTGAGGAGTTGGACCCTAACCGGACTTTCACTCTATAGGAATCTATTTGCATAATACAGGGTGGGCTTAGGCAAGAGGAGGACTAAGGAGCATAAGGGGAAAAACAGGGATGGAAGTTTATCTCCCAAGAGTTCAGAAAGGTTATTAAAATAATAGAAAAGTGGTTTCTATGTCTTTTGTCTTCTAAAAATAATTTAAGAAAATCAAAGGATTACACAGTAGCCATTTACTCTTCTAGGTTGGCACAGAAATGTTCCTAGTTTCTGGGGAGTTTTCTTACAGTAAGGCTTATTCCAATTTTTCTGGAATCTATCCCTGCAAACACCCCCCCCCCACACACACACACACACATACACATGCACAAACAGGTAACACTTCACTTTTGGTGGGATTTTGAAGGGAGTGGAAAAGAGATTTAAACTACCTTTTTTTTTCTCATCTGAAGATAGCTGCTTCTCTGGTTCAACTTATTGTTGTCCTATTATGAATTAGGTGATTAGATATATAGATTCTTATGTTTTCTCACATCACAGATGAGGAACCATCCTAAGTAACCATGGGAAAGGAAACTGGTTAAATAAATTATAGCATAAATAAACAGCAGAATAACCTAGAATATTTAGGTAAGTCAGTAATGCAAGTTACAAAACACTGTTTCAATAGCATGTAAGTTTTGCTTAAACTCCTTAATTTTTCACAGGAAAATTACTAGAAATATGTATATATTCTATATAGTACATATGTATGTGAATATATATATATATGTATATATACAGCCCAAAATATTATCAGTGGTTATTTCCGGGAGTTAGTTATAAGATTTTCATTTTCTCATTTATACTTTTTTGTATGTTTTAAACTTTGTCATTGAGCATGTATTTTTTCTTGAAATAAGAAAAAAACCTTAAAATAGAAAAACAATTTTAAAATTCTCAACCAGTTGCAGTTCTCTAATTAATGCATAATTTTCTGCTATATACCATTAGCCAGGTGTCCCATTGCTCAACAGTTCTGAGTAATAGAGATTTAACATATCCTTGTTTGTATTTTTGCTCAGGATTTTAACACCTTTAAAGACAATGATGTTGTGAAGCACATGGCTCCAGAGCCTTTAGAAATTGGAATTTTACAAGACTTTTTTCCTTGATACCTGTACACTTCTACAAAAAAACCTACATGTTAACTACTCAGTGACTTATCTTGTAGAACTGTCATTTGTAAAACCTGAAATACATCTCTTTCCACTGTGTAAGCTAATTTAGAATTAATCCTAAGAGGAAATGACTAGGCCGAGTGTTTCTTAGCCCCATGAGACATAAGTCCACTGTTTATAGCAAATATTTTGTAGTTCTCCCTTTATTAATATGAAATGAAATTCTTAGATATGTTGATATATAATTTTTAAAAATCAATGTAGTATAAAATGTAAGTTATTCGGCATGACTAAATTAGAAGATCTTATGAAGTAATCATGTAATGCCCTACTTATAGACTAACTGTAAATATGACAGCTAAAAATATAGTAATACATGAGCCATTATTAGTGCTATTTCCCAAAATGATAAAAATTAGACAAGTTCTGAAGAAAATAAATATTACCTTGATATACAGTATCCTGGCTGAGTATATATTAAAACCACGAAAAATATTTTAGACTATATATATGAAATAAGATTAGATCTAGTCACAAGTTTTTAATTTCTGTGAATTTTTAGAAAGTCTCGCAAGATGCAATAGCATTCTTCATTATTGCAGGATGACTAACAAAACCCCTGTCCACACTTGATAGCAATGTCTCAAATTGTTCCAACGAAAAATTTGTTCCCCCACAAATTTCCAAAACTCTCCTTAGAAAGCAATATGGTCCCTGCTGGGCGGCTCTGGTTTCAGTGTTGAGAGATCCGAGTTGTTCTTTGTCTCTGCTGCTATTTATGAACTTAAACTGCCTGCTTATCTGTCTGAAGTTCAGATCTGTGATTTATTGGTGAAAACTGATTTCTAAAAAGGCATTCTGCACTAGACTTCTATGATCTCTTCTAAGTATCACCTTTTGTAGCTCTGTAAAATAAAGTCATCTTATTATTGTCAGCCTATCTTGGAGAAACCCTCTAAGAGTGTTTGTGCAGAAGGACTTACCTCGTAGATGAGTCCATTGCATCTCAAGTTCTGATCAACATCCCAAAGGATGGGTATTTTCCCTGATCTCTAGCACTTGGCATTTGTGTAATTCTCTGTGGGCATCTGCCTGATTTTTTAGTCAGCTCATGGAAGGTAATTAAAAGGGCGGAAGTATCACTCATCACCAAATGGCGATATTTGAGAAGTTAAGCTTTTGTGAATTGTGTGATAGAAAGCAGAGGTAAGTTTCTGAGGCTGGTGATTAGCAGAAGTTGATCCATAACTTACTCTTACTGAATTGTAACTGTGGATTTCAATTACCATCATGATTACTTAACATATTTATTGACTGCTCTTTTGCACATTATTTCATATTTTGATCTTTGTTAGCTAATTTAAATGCTCTTTAGGAATTTCCATGTTGTTACAGTGGTTGGTAGAGCACACATTTGCACATATGCAAATGTGAATCATTCAGAGAAATGACAATATACGTTTTTACAGTCACAATGTACAAAATTTTGGTGGTAGAAATGTATTCCCTGGGGCTTCCCTGGTGGCGCAGTGGTTGGGAGTCCGCCTGCCGATGCAGGGGATGCGGGTTCGTGCCCCGGTCCGGGAGGATCCCATGTGCCGCCCTTCTCTCTCTTCTTTTGGATCATTTTTTTACCTTTCTTTTATATTTCCTTAATCTGGGCACCCTTTCCTATTTGTTGTATGTCTTAGAAATCTGAAACTAGTATCTCTCCATCTTTTTGAAAGTATACTTTTCATCTCAAAATTTTGGACAAATTATTTAGTTTCTTAACTGCCCATGTTGAACAGTTGAAAACTTTATGAACCATTATGATCAATAACTTACAATATAAGCTAATTTTAATTAAAGCATGTAAAAGTAGAACATTGGTGGCATAAATAGATTGATGCCATAAGAATGAGGAAAGCATACAGTATTTTATTCAATTATTTATTTTGTATTTTAGAGCTACAGCTTTTTTGTGTCAAATAAGCATTTCTTTTTCTTATTTTTAGTTGTACATACTTTTATTTATATTTTGAAACCATAGTATTTTTATGAATTTTTGTGAGATCTTTCCATGTTAAGTCTTTTTACCCTTTGTAATATTTCTTTTTTTAAATTAATTTTTATTGGAGTATACTTGATTTACAATGTTGTGTTAGTTTCTGCTGTATAGCAAAGTGAATCAATTATACACATACATATATTCACTCTTTTTTAGATTCTATTCCCTTATAGGTCATTACAGAGTATTGAGTAGAGTTCCCTGTGCTATGCAGTAGGTTCTTATTAGTTACCTATTTTATATATAGTAGTGTGTATATGTCAATCCCAATCTCCCAATTTATCCCTTCCCACCCCCTTTCCCCCTTGGTAACCATAAGTTTGTCTTCTATATCTGTGACTTTATTTGTTTTGTAAATAGGTTCATTTGTACCATTTTTTTAGATTCCACATGTAAGTGATATCATATGATATTTGTCTTTCTCTGACTTAGTTCACTCAGTATGACAATCTGTAGGTCCATGCATGTCGCTGCAAATGGCATTATTTCATTCTTTTTTATGGCTGAGTAATATTCCATTGTATGTATGTACCACATCTTCTTTATGCATTCCTTTGTCAGTGGACATTTAGGTTGCTTCCATGTCTTGGCTATTGTAAATAATGCTACAATGAACACTGGGGTACATGTATCTTTTTGAATTATGGTTTTCTTGGGTATATGCCCAGGAGTGGGATTGCTGGATCATATGGTAGCTTTATTTTTAGTTTTTCAAGGAACCTCCATACTGTTCTCCATAGTGGCTGTATCAATTTACATTCCCACCAGCAGTGTAGGAGGGTTCCCTTTTCTCCAAGAGCTATAGCTTTTATCATAAATGTATTGAATACCTTAATAAAACTCTGCTTAATAATTTTAAAGTTATCAAAATAAATATGGTGATGCATATTAAACAGAAGTACTTTAAATGCAATTGTAATTAGATAACTTTATTAGGTAAATGTAACTAGATACAGTGAATAGCTACATTTTAGTTTGTATGTTAACAAAGAGGTATATGGGTCTACTTTAAATTTTTAAAATCTCTCACTATGGGATTGTTGGTTTATGATACTGTAATGTAAGTGACCTAGTATTTATGACCACAGAAATTAGCCTTTAACAAACACTTTAGCTTCTACAGGTCTTTAATTAATATGGGTTTCTAATTTTTACATCTTTAACTCTTCAGTAATCAACCACTGGGAGGATAGTGTGTGTGTCTTTTTCAGCGGGGCTCAATGTTGGACTGGAGAAGAAATAAAATGTGCAAATTTTCTTGAAAGTACCCTTTCTTGTTATGTTTAAAATAGAATTTGTACATGAAAATCTTGTAATTTGAGATTCAGAGGATTTCTATTCTTTCTCTAAAATCCATGTTCTCCCAGTGATACTTTGTCTTTACTGATTATAGTTAACATTTCCCACATGTTCTCCTTTGCACATCTAAAGAAGTGGTTCGGAATGTTTCAGTAATGACTTTAAAAGCAAAACATTTAAGAATAGAAAACAGTTCTGCGAGCTTAAAACAAGACACAATACATATATAGTCAATAGTAAGCTAGATACCTCATATAAATTTTATCTTGAAATATTTTAATGTAATTTTTGTTATGCCCTCTTATTCTGTATATCTTTTAACACTATTGTTTATATCACTAATATGAGAATGAAAAAATACAATATGTTTGACCTCATTTGACTTTTTTGACGTTCAATCAGTTAAAAGGTTTGTAAGACGTTTAATTACCAAATGGTATGATCATTATTCATCTCCTCATTTGATATATAATGTCAACTGAATTGCCTCCCTGGAGTGCACTGTGTTTCACAGATCAATAGATTTACCAAGAGCTTGAAGGAGAGCTTTAAACATTCATTGAAAAGAAGGAAAAATATATCCCTCTTGTAAAATGGCTTATGTAGTCATTTTATCAGCTTCATACTTTTTTATTTACTTCCGTGAATAAATCTCCTTATAACAATAGTTTTAGAGTATTACAGCTCCTTTAACTAAATTAAATTATAGTGTTAATCAGATTTCTTTTACTCAAATGCACTGAAAACTACATAACAAATACAGAGGCAGATTTCTTGAATAAATTCTGCTTTTGAGATTTATCTTGAATGACTTCCATTTAAAATACAATTCTCAATATTCTATACCTTCCCCTTAAATAACTCATATAAAAGCATTATTTTATATTATGTGCAGTCCTTATTTGTTATGAAGGAATTGTTATAGTGAGAGGTTTGGGACCAGAAGGGCAGTTGTTCCTTCTTTCCCACCCCTTAGATGCTCACTAGTCCTGATCAATTCCCACTGAAGTGCAGTTAGTAATAAAAACATTTAAAATTCATTGAGTGCTACTGTGTGCCAGCCCCTTCTAGTCAGTTCACATGTATTAACTCATTTAATATCTCAGCAGCCTTGTGAGGTAGCTATTGCTATTCCCATTCTGACAGATGAGTTATGTAACTTACCCAAGGTCACACAGCTAATAAATAGAAGAAGTTGTAAGTGGCTCTTACCCACTTATACATACTGCTCCTTGGGTAGAGGGGGAGAGTAGTAAAACAGCTATCGGAATTTTAAAATGCTGTATCGCTTTTCTCTATACTCCTAATCTGTGGCGATTTGGAGAATGAAATTTACATATTAAAGTATGGGATGCTCAGTGTTCTGTTAGATTAGCCACAGAGTGTCAGGTCTGGTATTAGATTTCATCCTGCTTTCAATCTAATAAGTTAATCTATTGCTGTTTCATGGTTGCTGGCAGAAGACATGAAACTCCTGGATCAGAGACAAAGGAAAGTGTTAGTTACAGCACAGCAAGCAGCGTGCACGTCAATCAGCATGTTTGCATTGGTTCCCCTTGTTCCCAAGTGCTGCAGGCCAATAGGGCCCAGACAGATGTTATGCACACAGTGCATATATGTTACAAGTAAGGAACACTGAGTTATGGAAATCTGCCACATTTATAGAAAGCAGTAAACAAGCCTGAGATTTATTAATACATCATCCCTCCAGGTTCCTCACTGTAAACACAACACTGAGCAACTGACCAGGTGAAGGCAGGATAGGGTCTTGCATTCTTGGTGCCTCTGTAAGAGCTGTAGGAGGGCAAGATGCTCGTGGAGGAATGTCTTTCCCACCCCTGAACCCTACTTTCTGTTAGTGTCTTATTGTTACTCTCACAAATTACCACAAACTTTGTGGCTTAAGACAACACAAATTTATTATCTTATAGTTCTGGAGGTCAGCAGTATGAAATGGATCTCGCTGGGCTAAAATCAAGTTATCAGCAGGGCTGTGTTCCTTTCTGGAAGCTCCAGGGGGAGAATCTTGTTTTCTAGCCTTTTCCAGCTTCTAAAAGCTATTACTACATTCCCTGGCTCTTGGGCCTTTTCCATCTTCAAAGCCAGCAGTGGGTGGTTGAGTCTTTCTCATGTCACAAAATTCTGACATTGCCTCATCTGCCTCTTTCTTTCACATTTAAGGATTATCTGATTACAATATAATCCAGGATAATCTCCCTATGTTAAGGTCAGCTGATTAGTAACCTTAATTTCATCTATAACCTTAATTCCCCTTTGTAATGTAGTGTAATAGGTTCCAGGCGTTAAGACGTGGACAACTTTTGGAGGAGGGCATTATTTTACTTACCACGTACACTGTCTTGGCTTTTGGTGAGTTTTTATGAGTTGGCTACCTTGCTGGCCACTCTGATTAATCTGACAGAGGTTGAGATCAAACCATTCAACTTGTCTCATAAAACATGTAATTAAAACTACTATGAATATGATTCTAAGCAGCAGGATAAGGACTACCCGCACTATTGATCTTATTTATACCCCCAGAGCCCTGGACTCAGCCAATTTTGAATAAACACCAAGAAAGACTAGTAGGTCTTATTTTAATCAGCCAAGATAAGTGTAAGGCCAGTCAATTACCCAGTATGACCCACACAAGGGAGTTTAGACTGACATTCTGATCTTTGGTGTCATTGCCAATTATTACAGGGGGAAATAGGGCCAATGGAGAGATATTTCTATGGCCCATTCTCCCTCACATAAAAACATGTGACTGAAAGGGTCCTGTTCCTCCTTTTTGAGATGTATTGCTAAGCTTTGTCTGGATCACCATTCCACATTAGTTTGATTCAGTCACACGGGCAGGGTCGCTGACTAGCTGTGGCTTTGGTTGCCGTACGCTCTATAAGTCAAGGCCAGTGGGCATCAGGAGAAACATGAATTCATATCAGGAAGGTTTAACTAATGCTTAAGGATCAAGGGGCATTAATTTTTCCTCCCCTTTCCCACCTCCAGGGATCTAAAGTGTTCCTTCCCCAGTGCCCTGATGGGCGGGCTGCTCTAAGAAGCTGAGTGAATAGTATATTCAACCCAGTGGCCATTATATTTATACCTAGGGCCGTGTTAATCCAACTATAGCCTGCAGGAGACTGACCTACAATTAACTCGGGATTCTCCTGCTCCCCTCATAACTGGCTTGCCACCTGGAAGGTATGCTAATCAGCCTAATTAGTTGGCTGAGGTTGGAGTGAAACAGTGCTGCTGTAATCTGCAAGTGTCAACAGCAGTGAAGTACCAACAGTGTATCCCTGGGATACAGATGGGGTAAGCTTATTTCCCATTATAAAATATCCAGGTTCCCTGAGCTTAGTGATCTTCTCCTATACAGGAACCACTGTGTATGCAGTTGTCACTTGGCCCTCTTTGCATCACTTGGTGGAAATTGGAGCTCAGGAAACTGGCTAACCTTTTAGTTTTCATGTTAGGCCCTTCACAGTTCTTGACAAACACCAAGTGAAACGTGGCCTCCTGTACCACCACACCAATGGGCCAACTTGCGGCCTGTGTTGAAAGTCTGGCATGAAGTGGTAACTTCTGCATCAGAAACATGGAGTCCTTCATTGTGTGTTCAGTTTATGATGGTGGATACAGTGCCATGCCTGGTGTGATGATGGATCCAGGTGGCAATGGTGGTAATCTGGCTGGCGCAGGATTGATCAGCATCTTGATTCCAGTTGATCTCTTCAGAGAACAGGTTCTTATTGGGGGCCTCTATAGGAATGACCCAGACTACCTGATCAGCAGCCACAATTCTTTTCCCCGGAGTTTGAAGCCTTAGAGGTAGGTGTCTTTAATCTACCAACCTGTGGTCTTTCAGGTGGCAGACCATACAGTTGGGTCATTTGGCAACAGTCCAAGAATTAGAAAAAAATGTAGCATGGCTCATCAAGGGGAGTTTTGGTCGGGTTTAGAAGGACGGCCTTGAGTCCTGCCCACTGAGCAGAGTGACTGAGCAGCAGCAGCATAAGGAACATCATCAGGTTTCTACTTAGCCAAAGTATCAGTGGAACAAGTCAACGCATTTAGAGGAACCTCTGTGAATCGAGGGACTCATTTAGATAGCAGCTTTACTTTGGGTAGAAGGTTGGGGAGATAGTTTCCCCCAAAGGAGTAGCTGCCACTTGTTTATATAAAATCGAGATATAGTTAGGACCAGGCTAGCTGGCTCTTGAATATACCATTTCCATTTGATTGGAGAGACCTGTCAGGTCCCACCTTAGTGCTTCTTGGTTTCTTTCAGACAGCATGGGGAAGGTGTGGACCATAGACCAGCAGTGCTGAACCACCTGAGCAATCAGTGCTAGGCAGTTTTCTCATAGTCCAATTGGATGTGCAAGCCTATGATATTGTTTTATAAAACTAGATACAGTTTTGTATAAGATGACTGTGACCCTTTGACTAAATGCAAAGACTAGGAGCTATTTCTTATTCATCTTTGTATCCCTGGTACCTAGTTTAGTGCTGGTACATAGGAAGTACTTAATAAGCACTTCCTGAAGAAAGGAATAAACAGGCGATCACATTGTAAATTTGGAAAGAGGTTGTGTTGGCAATTGATAAGGTATGTCTATCAAATCAGGAGGATGATTTTATTAATAATGTGCTATCTGCCCCGTTATTGTCAACAGCTGTGTGTTCTGTGAGGCTTGGCTTCAATTTTCCACTACAACAATTAGGAAAATGAATAAAGTCAAGATGCTCTTTGTGTTCTATGTGCAGTGATTATGTAGATGACTACTTGTTTAACTTCTCTCGTGCATTACTGCTTACTCCTGGAAGGAAAAAAAAAGTGTTGACAAAATAATAAGCATTATTAAACATCCTAATAGTTGCCACAAAAATCTGACAGTATCTTTGTCAGCAGTGTACATATACTTTGAGTTCATAATACTAAACAAAATTAATCCAGATTATCATCCCTGTTTTGTAGTGGCTTTTTTCCCAAACTCCAAGAAGTATAATTGTCCAAATTTCCCCTCTGGGAATTTTATAGGCGATTTCCTGGGTATTTAACAGAGAACAAAGAAAGTTATGTTTGTTAAGCAAGTGAAATGATTTGGGCATTGTATTTAGCACATTTACCAGTTTATCTAATTTAATATTCATGAACACCATTTTATAAAGGGGCATAAAGGTAAGTACTAACAAAGCCCACACAACTAGTAAGTCTTTCAATTAATATTTAAATTTAGGATTATCTGGTTCCTAAGCTTCTATTCTTTCCACTAGGCCTCAGTTATTCAACCACTTTCAATTGATGGAACCATGTGATTAACATGGATGTCAACCACTCTGTTTGTATGAAGGATTATATTCTTGACTAGAGAGAGTGTTCTGTGCATTCCTACCAGCTATGAAGATTTTTTAGTTTTTCTTTCTTTAGTTTGTATATAAAAAGTCACTATGCACATATACATAAATATAGCCAATTCTCATTATTCACAGTAACCATATTCTTTAAAGTCACTACAAACACTGAATTAGCAAATGCTGAAATCATTGCTCCTAGAGGAAATGCAGGGCTAGGTTCCTGTGAGCCTCTGCTCACAACATTTTCATCAACTGATCAATACATAACCTTGTTTTATCCACTATTCTGTTTAAAAACACTTTATTGAATATAGGCTGTTGATTCATCAACATGGAATTCATCGCCAACATCACTGTTAGCTCATGTCTGAACAGAGCTTATGTAACTAACACGCGGATGTTCTTCATAAGGCACAGCACAGCCTTCTTGGGTTAGGACCACTAGCCAGCAGTTCAACAGTACACTTGAGGGCTATTTTAAACAGTGTAATCACCAACAAAAAGCACAAGTAGGGCACTGCATAGCCCACTAAAAGGACATTTGTGTACAGTACGAGAGCTGAAACAAGAAGGCAGAGTGTCACCTTGTTCGACCTCAGCTAGAAATATGCATGTCAGGCCAGTCAAATGTTTTGCTGCTCCACACATGTGTGTGAAGGATCATGAAAGTGCTATGAGTATTGATTTTGGGTTACAAATAAATTTTAGCACATAGGTGAATTTGCAAATGTAGAATCTATGAAAACTGAGGAATAACTGTGAATAATATATATATATATATATAATTACTAAAAATACTTTTTTGAAGGACATATTACTCCCATTTTCCAACATCATGTTTTTGACTGACGTGTTTATTCAGCATACATACTGAGCATATACATTGTGACAGGCACTGTTCTAGGCACTGTGGGTTTAATAGAGAATAAAATAAAGTCCCTACTTTCATTGAAGGATATTTTTTTAGAATACTATGTCAGATGATGATCAGTACCACAAGGAAAAATAAGACAGGGACCAAGGATAGAGACTAATGTTGAGAGCTATTTTATATAAAGTGGTCAAGGAAGACCTAACTGGTATGGTGGCCATACAGTAGAGACCAGAGGTAAATGAGGGAATGAGCCCTGTGTGTACTGTATTTGAGGAAAGAGCATTCCAGAGAGAAGGAACTGCAAGTGGAAAAGACTAGCAGAGTTACATACTTAAGGTGTCTGAGAAGAGCAGAGAGGCCAGTGTTGAAGCACAGAGTAAGCTTGGACCTTAGGAGATTTGGTCAGAAAGTCAGCTGGGGGCTATTTTAGAGTCTTGTAGGTAAGGACATGGAGCCTAGCCATACCCAAACCTCTCTAATAAAACATACCTAATTTAAAACTATTATCCTTTATCCTCTAAAGAAATAAATGGCCCTAAAAATGATATAAACACTTTGTTATTAGCAGCTGATTTAAGTACTTGATCCCATTTCAAAGTACCTTCCAGATCTACCCACAGAACTGCCCTGGACTCTCCTGCACCTGTTTCCTTCTTAATCTGAGACAAAGGTAGTTTCTTAAAGTTTGGTTTAATTTTTTCCTGGGGAAGTAAAAGTATGAGTTTTCAAAAAACTTTTTCTGATGATTTCTAAATTAAAATTATAATTGTTTTCTCGTACTTGCATTCTCTCATCCCCCCCACCTCAGTCCTTTATCTTCCCCTGGCATCTGGATGCCTAATGAGTTTTCTCCTCTTTTCCTAATTCTTGTAGTTGTCCCAATGTATTATCTGTTGAAAGACTGTCATTAGAATTATAGCTCATCTTATCCTGGCTTGACAGCAGACATTTCTGAATGTAAGCAATAGATTGAGAACAACAGTTTAGAGATACTTTATTGCAGTGGGTGGACTTGAGAAAGTAGAGATGTTAAATGACACAGTGACAGTCTAAAATTGTAGGATGATATTTAACCTGTACAGTGCTTTGCTCATAATAAATGCACAGTAAATGCTTGATAATTAACTGAATGAATAGAAGTGAGTGAATTTTAAAAAATAAACAATTAGGTAGATTTGGCTGTGTGTGAGCTCCACTAAAATGTATATGGATTTCAATTCGTTCTGTCTCCACATCTGCCACCCTGTTCCACGCCACCATCATCTCCTGCCTTTATTTTTGCCACTGTCCTGTAGTTAGTCTAAGTTCCTACATACTTGATCACCTGCAGTCTGTTTTCAACACAGCAGTTAGAGAGAAACTTAAAACTTAAATCAGATCATGTTACTTCACCATTCAAAACCCTCCTTCCCCCCTCCCTTTGCCCCAGGCTCTGCTGCCATTTTCTTAAAAGTAAAATGAAAAAAACCTTAAAATGGTCTACAAGACCATATACAATCTGATCTCATATCTTACTACCCTCTTTCTTCTTCATTCGGGTCTTGCTGCATCAGCCTTCTTGCTGTTTCTCAAACATCCTAGGCATGCCCCCTCCTCAGGGGGCATTTGCAGTGGCTGTTCCCTCTGCCTGAGTGGCTCTTCCTCCAGATGTCTGCACCTAACTCCATCAACTCCTTCAGGTCTTTGCTTAAATGTCACTTTCTCAATGAGGTTTGCCCTGACAATCCTATTTAAATTTCCGATCAACAACCACATTGGCTAATCACCCTCATCCTTCTCTAATTCTTCCTATAACATTTATCACCTTTTAACATACAGTAGAATTTCCTATTTTTAAATTTGAGTAACTCTCTTCACCCTTTGGAATGTAAGCGGTTTGCCGTGGGGAAGAGAAGGGTTTACTCAAGGTTATTTTTCCTCTTAAAATGCTTTTCCTGGATCTAGACGCATTTGAATCTTACCTATAATTCAGGTTCCAATTCAAGTATTCACGTAAAGAATTCCTGGCAGTTCTTTCTCACACCCTATCTTCAACTTATCACAGTTACTGTCTTTGTACTACCAAAACATACGCTCATTTTCATAGGAAGATCAATAAAGAAAAATCTGGGCATTCGTTATTTCGGGTCCTGGCAGCTAGTTTATCTTGATTTACACTGAATTAATTGAGCATTGTTGTATAGATGACTCTAGTGTGTACATTTTAACTTCTGTTTTGTAACTATTCACTCGCTAACTTATTGCACTGCAGAGCCTAAAATTGGAATCTTGAACATTTCGGTAGATATCCCTGAAAAATCTGCCTGTTTCTGTCACTAGTGAAGATTTCAGATTTAGAGTCACATTGGAATTCTAGATAATAGCATCCTACTTCTTCCTGTTCAATAGAAGTGTAAGTTGGGATCTCCAGAGGATTGTTAAATGTTTTGGGCAATTTGAGTCCCAGACTTGCATCTGATCATGGGCTCCAGGTCTCATAATACATACTTTCTTGAGTCACTGTTTTTTAGCACTTTGCTCCCTTTAAGTTATGCCACCTGTGATTTGTTGCTTGCACTGGACTATTCATCGTTTCCTCAATACCTCATGCCATTCCATGAATTTTCATTTATTCTTGATACTCGGGGTGATGGCTCTTCTCTCCACCTTCTCTTTATCACTTCTGCTTTCAAAATACTGCTTAAACGTCACTTCTTTGAAGTCTTCCCTGATTAAAGCTAGGTAGAATTTATCCCTACCACACCTGTGTTCTTTTGTATATGCTGCCACTATTATAGAACTACTTATTATTTAAGCCACTTTATTCTGTTTTTGTTTCTACTTCCTCGCTCCCATGTCACCATATTGTGACTTTTAAAAAAATTTTATTGGAGTATAGCTGATTTATAATGTTGTGTTAGTTTCAAGGGTACAGCAAAGTGAATCAGTTATACATATACATATATCCACTCTTTTTTGTTTAATTTTATATTCCTGGCACCACATTCAGTACTGATTCACAGGAAGCTCAAAGATTTAGAGGCCTAAAATTTTCTGGTTATTCAATCACTCCATCTTGTGTAGCAGGAAGGACTTAATATATCCTCAAAATATTTGAGGAGTCATTCTGATCATCTCTTATGAGTGCTCAACTCAGCTGTTCCACAGATCTGTTTTGGTGGCTGCTTGTGGCACCTTCCAGCCCCTGCTCTCAGGTTATCTTGAGCAATCTTGTCAGACTCACACAAAATATGAGATGCCTCTCTGCTCCGAGGCCACAGCTTTTCCAGCCCCACCCTGAGAAAGCAGAACATTTCTAGCTCCTGGCAAACTAGGTACCTGCAAGAAGCAGAAGGCCTGGGGAGGAAGGAAAGGAGGAAAAGCCAGCCCAACCTTCACTGATGATCTAAAGACCTCCAACTCCTGGAGGTCACTGTGCTTTTAAGGCACCATTTATTTTATTAAATATAAGACTGAAAATCCTAAGATGAACAACTTGTTTTGAATTATTTCTCTACTGTTTGAACTTCTCCAGACAAGGAAAGACTATTTGTTTTACATTTGTGTGACAAAAGGAATATGCTGGTGATCTCTCTACCTCCACCAAAAAAAAAAAAAAAAAAAAAAATTAAAGGAGGGTAGAGGTCAAAGAGCCTTGCTATTGGTGCAACCATGAGTATCTAGTAAGTTTTAAAGTAAGTTTTCTCATTAAAAATAACTTTAATTGTACTTTACGAGGAATTCTGCAGCAAATCAATCCTTGGAATAGTATCTCATAATGGCTGAGCATTATTCTCCACTTCCCTTTTCAGTAAAAATGTATATACAGTGGATAATGGAGAAATGTGTAAAAGGTAATTTCAACTCTTGTTTTTTCAAGCTGGTAGGGTTGCAATGAAATATTCACAAAGCAAATGAAAATATACTGAACATTCATACTAGGTACTTTTTTGTTTACATGATTTCATTTTAAATTTCTCAAACAATTTTCAAAATAAGTACTTTTATTCACAATTTGCATGTGAGAAAACTAAGACTCAGAGAGGTTAAGTAATTGGTCCACAGTTCGTGGACCCATGCATTTTTACTACTATAAGTCGATGATTTTATTATGAGCTTAAAATAAATGCTGTAAGAATTCAGAGAATTACTCTATACAAAGTCTCATTTTAAAAAAAACTTAGATTACTTTGCCCTTAATATATAGGCACACAACTTTAAAGCAAATATGATCTCACTGAATCTTAGCAATAACCTTATGAGATGTGTATTATTTTTTCTATTTTATAGACAAGATATCTGAGACAAAGAGAGGTTAAGTAAAATGTCAGAAATCTACAAATTTTAAGGGCAGGAGCTGTGTTTGAAACCAGCCTTTCCTAAGGATAGAGTTCACATTCTAAGGAATGTGGTGACTCTGGCTTTACAAACCTAGTATTCACATTTGTCAGTATCAGATGGTTAAATATAGGGTTTATTGTAAATTAATTAAGTTTGTGCTATGTTGTGTTTCATGTACTGATTTCATTGTGTGTTCATACAAAACTATTTTCTTGTTATGACATACATGTATTTGTGTGTGAGGAAGGTTTAGAATATGTGTGGCTGCTCTTCACATCTGATTTTTTTCTTCAAGCAAAATTAACTTTTATTGTCATGGATATCATAGTGAACTTGTATGTATTGAAAGGCATGAGTTCTTTGGCAGATTTATACCTAAGTCATTAATGTCTTTTGTTTAAGTTTGTTGCACATTTTATATTCAGTTAAATTTAACTTCTGCAAATATTAGTTTACATAGAGTATTTATATGTATATGTCAAGGTGTGTCTGTGTGTGATTTTTGGGCATGTTTTCACCATCTATGAGTGTACTCCCTAGTGAGTGTAAACACATCAGAGCCCCTCTTCATGCAATTACAATCCATTATCTATCTTAATTTTACAACCAATATTTCCAAAATGGAATGGTTCCTATTACCAGAGGTTAAACGGTAATTTGAGTTTAGCTGCTTCAGACTAAAATCAGCACAGCAGTATATCGCCTTTGTGATACTGTTAAACGTTGTAAAATCTTCTTGCGCATTGGTTTTCTTTACAGAGAAATCATTCATTTTACAAGTACAGAAGACATGAATTTCAATTCTATTATTTAAGTATAAAAGAGAGAGGGAGATGCATAATAGGTTTATATATGACACATATGTATCCAGTGAGAGGATGGGTCGCTGAAAGGTCTTCTCCTCACTAGGGAAAGGTAATCATTCTAAGCAAGAGTTACAGTGATTTGCCACCAAAAATGTGACATTGAAAAAGGAAATGCCTTCCAATTTTCCAATTTATTCAGTTACTCATTTTTAGAAGAAATAATTACTTTCCTATCAACTGACCATACAAAAAAGAATTACATGTCAGTATTTTTGAGTCACTTTTATGTAAACAATATGAAATACCAGCAAATAACTTATAACTTTCCTCCAAAGAACAAGTACAGTATGAAAATTCTGATACTGCTTTTATTTTTAGAATTTATCTTTGTTTAGTATTTTACTACCTCAAGTGACTTCACAGCTATTACAACTAGGAAACCAACTAAAACGTTCTATCTCTTTTCTAGATTCAAACCAGAAGTTATATGTTAGTGCTGGGATTATTCTTCAAGATGCAGAACTCTATACTTTTTTATTCTAAAAATCCTATCAATCCTTATGCTTATCAATATTTTGGAAGTAAGGTTTTTTTCTCTATCATACGTCTGATTTTCAAAGTGAGAGATTGTGATTTTGGGCTCATCACAATCTTTACACAGAGAATATGTTGTTGGAATTTTTTGTCATTAGAACCTTCCTTTTAAAAAAAAAAATTCAACATCATAAATCCTTCCAATTCTCTCACTACAACTCCTGCTTTCACTTTTTGGTAATATTCCTTTGAAAGGTGTTTCTTCTGTTCACTTCCTGACCATATCTCCATCTTTCTTTATATTCAGATACCATGCTCAGTGCTCTTTGAACTAGCCTGTGTTCACTGTTTATTTGTCTGCGGTATCTGCACATTTCAAGCTTTCTTACTTATTCTTTTTCAGGGAAATTTGTTGCTATTCATCAGGGCTCTCCCTTCCAGCTTTTTATAAATTATTGCTTGCTGGTATTGATGAATCTTTTCTTTCTCCTTATCCTCCAGAGTTTTTTTCTTTTTTAAATCTGCTCTTTGCTATTTATCTGTGCTAGTAATCATTTATAATAGATTATAAAATTCATTGGCAACAGAGGATTTATATGTTTCTACATTAAACTTCCAGTTATTCAACATTATGTACTGATAAATTTAATTAATACTTGAAAATTTTAATATTGATGCTTATGACAAAACAGTCTGTAAAGGTTCTCAGTATAAACTTGTTCCTCGTATTAAGGGAGGATCAGAACGCTGGACAAAGAGAAGTCAGATATCTCTGAGTGTTCTTGTTTCTGGTACCATTTACCCACACTCTCCAGAACGTAAGTTTATAAGATGATTAGTATATGAAACCCCCTATAGTCCCATTTTTATCTTATTGTAGTCTCTGGAATCTTTTCTTTCAAATTAAACATTTTTGCTCTCTAGAAAGTACAAAATGTATGAAAAATGACTTTTTTGGTCCTGGGTCACACATCAAGCTTAAAAACATAGTAGGAGGGCTTCCCTGGTGGTGCAGTGGTTGAGAGTCCTCCTGCCGAGACAGGGGACACGGGTTCGTGCCCCGCTCCAGGAGGATCCCACATGCCGCAGAGCGGCTGGGCCAGTGAGCCATGGCCGCTGAGCCTGCGCGTCCGGAGCCTGTGCTCCGCAACGGGAGGGGCTGCAGCGGTGAGGGGCCCGCGTACCGCAGAAAAAAAACCACAAACAAACAAAAAAACGTAGTAGGAGATACGGAATTAAAATCCAGTAATCAAGATCGATATTTAAAAATACTTGACTTTTTTTCAGCAATTTTCTCAAAATACATATCTATAAACATTGTATTTCCTTTAAGAGTTAAGTTAAACTTAGTTAAAACTCTTAAAGACTCTTTGGTTTTTCGAGACTGTAGTCAGTTTAAAAGCATGTTAGTAAGCAATGGATAGAATCAAAGAGAGGGAAAAGATATGGAGGAAAATAATAAAGCCGTATTCCCACATGCCGCGGAGCGGCTGGGCCCGTGAGCCATGGCCGCTGAGCCTGCGCGTCCGGAGCCTGTGCCCCGCAACGGGAGAGGCCACAGCAGTGAGAGGCCCGCGTACCGCCAAAAAAAAAAAAAAAAAAATTTTAAATACCCAGTTTCTAGAAGGAATCATTATTTTTCTAGATACTTAGACCTGCAGGAATTTTTTCCTAGTCCTCATGAAGGCCCACTGTGTAGTATAGTGAATGAGCAAGAGGACCATAATAGACAAAATAAAGCCATTTCTTATGGTATCTGTGTGCCGAATAGATAACTCCAACGAGAAGTTCAATAAAAGCAATTTTAAGAGATACTGAAGCATTACTTTTGTAGTTAGAATTAGTTCATTCATGGTCTGGTCAGATTGAGATGTAAAATTTAGACTCTCTGGCCTGAGTAATGGATGCTCTGTGTGTCATTTAAGCAATCCTCCATGAATATTATTTCTTTCAACTAGAATTTTGATAAAGGATTAGATAGCAAAGAGTGCTAACCTTGTACACTTTTACAGGAATGTGAGGTCCGGAAGTCATTTGTGGCTTAGGCAGATTATCTACAGAGAATGTAAAGTTGAGGTTTCTGTAAATTAAGGTGCCTGAATCAGAGCTCTGTTTGAATAGATGGCCCCCGATCCCACCTAGTCATGGGAATGGGTTTAGAAAGGGTGAATGGGAAGAGCAAAGTCTTTTGCAAAAACATTTCAGAATTCACTCCAAAGGAGGTGATTAGAAGGGTGGGAGGGAGGGAGACGCAAGAGGGAAGAGATATGGGAACATATGTATATGTATAACTGATCCACTTTGTTATAAAGCAGAAACTAACACACCATTGTAAAGCAATTATACCCCAATAAAGATGTTAAAAAAAACAAAGGAGGTGATTAGGGATTTAAGACCTTGAAGTTGATCTCTATGATGTAATTTGCAGCTCCTAATGTGACAGCTGATACTCATTTGGGGGCACAGGGAATATGGTCTCACTGCAAGTTGTTTGTGAATCCAAGCATTTGTTCTCCAATGTCTTTAGGTAAATAATAAAGCCAAAGTAAAGGTTGGCACACTATGATGTCTTCTTTACAGTGTTCTACCAGTTAAAGATAGACCATGCATTCTTCTCTGAGCCTGGGTATGATAATCATTAACACAAAAATATTCAAAGCAGTTGTCTCTGGTCACTTACCATAACCACAGATAAAATTTGAGGAAAGATTTCAGTAATGTTTACTTTCAAGCAGTTATCTTCATAATGAACAGGTTAGGACACATGTCTTTAACAGATCCAAAAAAGTTAGAGGTAATATGGTTAGCAGTTTTTGCTAACCTGTGTAGAGTCCTTCAGATGGCTTACCTTTCTCTTTTTTCTCCGGGACTTCACGTAAACATAGATTACTCCACGTAAACATAGATTACTCTGCCCTGCACCTCACCTGCCTTAGTGATGACCTTTCATCCTGGGGGTCAGAGCTCAGAGATTCATTTCCTCAAGAAAACCTTCTGACTTCCCAGACTTGATTAAGTTTTCCTGATGAGCGGTCTCATTGAATCCTGGACTTTCCCTCCACATCAGTATCACAGTTTGCAATTATATATTTGTGTGATTATTAACTTTTGTCTACATACTTCACGAATGTACTGAATGTGTCTGTTCTTTTCCTTCTGTCATCCAGGTACTTGGCAGTAGTTGGCACATAGTTATTCAGATATGTGTTGCATGAATAAGTGAATACATCAATGAACGAACAAATGAAGTGCCACTAAGATTCTCAAATTTTGATTTAGTTGTTAAACTTAGTCATCATTTAATAAGTGTTTTGAATCTTGGAGTTATTGCACATAAAAAACAGTGTTAAGTATTTCCTGATATTATGTAGGTTTATACTACATTTTGTTACAGGTTATTTTACTTTGTATTCTCTTTCCTTTTCGTCACGTTCTGTTTTTATTTTTGGACGTGAAATGATAACTTATACCTGGAGGTTAAAATTTAAGGCGCTTGAACTAGTTAGAACAAAAATATGAACTCAGTAAGCAAGCAAGCAAACTCACCGAAAGTGCAAAGAGTCTCTAATTCAGGTCTTAACATGCCATTACCTTTATAGTAAAAGAGGTCCTCTTTATTGCTCGTTGTCATTTGTTTAGCTGACTTCCTAGACAGATACCCCATCAAATTCCATGCAAAAAGTGATAGCCTCTTATCAAGAGAAATAGCATTTTAAAAATCCCTTGAAATAATGCACAACTATGATACACTCTCTGGGTTCATGAAGTGAAGGGCAAGTGGCTCTGCACATTACTTTTGTAGTTAGAATTAGTTCATTCATGGTCTGGTCAGATTGAGATGTAAAATTTAGACTCTCTGGCCTGAGTAATGGATGCTCTGTGTGTCAGGGCTCTGTGTGGCCCTGAAGAATCATTAGGACGTTGTACTGGTGGCCATGAAATAGTAAGAAGAAATTGTGTGTGTGTGTGTACACCTTGAGAGAGAAAGGAACATCAGTAAACTGTTTTAAAATCATGAGCTTTCAATTGATTTCAACACTCTTACAGACAGAAACATTAAATTTTTGGCCTATGTAAAAAACTGGATTGTGTGCTGATTGAATGGTGTTTGCCTTTAGTTATTTGGAAAAATAAATTGTAGCACTTTATTCCCCAGGATGATGGATAAATGAAAACATTTGGTTAGATAATAAAAGTCAGTTATCTGAGAAAATATATTTCATGAGCAGGGGCCAAGCTCTTTCACTTTATATGAATATGTGATAATGATACGTGCCCTACTTTTCGTTATTTGGGTTTAATATTTTTTACTTCCTTCAGTTTTTCTTTCAAGCCATTCAAGGTTGTTTTCTTTCAAGTTGCTTTAGTTTTTCTTTCAAGTATAGTTATATATGGAAAACTTTTCTCTGCTTCAGTTTAACTGATTTTGATTGGTTTAATTCACCACAAGGAATAATTCTTGTTACATTTGATTTGAGCCTATAGATTTATTTTTTCTGGTAATATTTAAGTAAATATTACTGCAATGTCATGATGTTTATGCTTTCATATTACTCATTTAAAACATCATTAGAGGGGGGGACCTTGAAGATGGCGGAAGAGTAAGACGCGGAGATCGCCTTCCTCCCCACGGATACACCAGAAATACATCCACACGTGGAACAACTCCTACAGAACTCCTACTGAAGGCTGGCAGAAGACCTCAGACCTCCCAAAAGGCAAGAAACTCCCCACGTAACTGGGTAGGGCAAAAGAAAAAACAGAGACAAAAGAATAAGGACGGCACCTGCACCAGTGGGAGGGAGCTGTGAAGGAGGAAAAGTTTCCACACACTAGGAAGCCCCTCCGCGGGCGGAGACTGCGGGAGGCAGAGGGGGGAGTTTCGGGACCGCGGAGTAGTGCACAGCGACGGGTGCGGAGGGCAAAGCGGGGAGATTCCTGCACAGACGATCGGTGCCGACCGGCACTCACCAACCCGAGAGGCTTGTCTGCTCACCCGCCGGGGCGGGCGGGGCTGCGAGCTGAGGCTCGGGTTTTGGTTTTGGACGGAGCTCAGGGAGAGGACTGGGGTTGGCGGCTTGAACATAGCCTGAAGGGGTTAGTGCACCACGACTAGCCGGGAGGGAGTTCGGGGAAAAGCCTGCACCGGCCGAAGAGGCAAGAGACTTTTTCTTCCCTCTTTGTTTCCTGGTGCGCGAGGAGAGGGGTTTAAGAGCGCTGCTTAAAGGAACTCCAGAGACGGGCGCGAGCCGCGGCTAAAAGCGCGAACCCCAGAGACGGGCGCGAGCCGCGGCTGAGGGCGCGAGCCCCCGAGACGGGCGCGAGCCGCGGCTGAAAGCGCAAACCCCAGAGACGGGCGCGAGCCGCGGCTACAACCGCGGACCCCAGAGACGGGCGGGAGACGCTAAGGCTGCTGCTGCCGCCACCAAGGGGCCTGTGTGCGAGCACAGGTCACTCTCCACACCCCTCTTCCGCGGAGCCTGTGCAGCCCGCCACTGCCAGGTTCCCGGGATCCAGGGACAACGTCCCCGGGACAGCGCACGGCGGGCCTCAGGCTGGTGCAACGTCACGCCGGCCTCTGCCGCAACGTCACGCTGCCTCTGCCGCCGCAGGCCGGCCCCGCACGCAGTGCCCCTCCTTCCCCCATCCCCCAACCCCCGGCCTGAGTGAGCCGGAGGCCCCGAATCAGCGGCTCCTTTAACCCCGTCCTGTCTGAGCGAAAAAACAGACGCCCTCCAGCGACCTACACGCAAGAGGCAGGGCCAAATCCAAAGCTGAGCTCCTGTGAGCTGTGAGAACAAAGAAGAGAAAGGGAAATCTCTCCCAGCAGCCACAGAAGCAGCGGATTAAAGCTCCACAATCAACTTGATATACCCTGCATCTGTGGAATACCTGAATAGACAAGGAATGATCCCAAATTGAAGAGGTGGAATTTAGGAGCGAGATCTATGATTTTTTTCCCTTTTCCTCTTTTTGTGAATGTGTACGTGTATGCTTCTGTGTGACATCTAGTCTGTATACTCAAGCTTCCACCATTTGTCCTAGGGCTATATCCGTCCATGACTTTTTTTTAAAAATTCTTTTTCTTAATAATTAAGTTTAATTGTAATAACTTTATTATACTTTACCTTCGTTCTTTCTTTCTTTCCTTCCTTCCCTCCCTCCTTTAGACAACGAATCACCCCAAATTGAGGAGGTGGTCTCAGGGAGCAGGATTTATGATTTTTCCCCCTTTACCTCTTTTTGTGAAGGTGTATGTGTATGCTTCTGTGTAAGATTTTCTCTGTATAGCTTTGCTTCCAACATTTGTCCTAAGGTTCTATCCGTCCCTTTTTTTTTTTTTTCTAAATATTTTTTAATTCAATAACTATATTATACTTTACTTTATTTTTACTGTATCATCTTTCTTTCTGTCTTTTTTTCCTTCTTTCCCTCCTTCCTTCCTTCCTCCCTCCCTCCCTCCCTCCCTCCTTTCTTTCCTTCTTTGCTTCTTTCTTCCTTCCTTCCTTTCCTCCTTTCCCTCTTTCTTTACTCATACTTCTACTAATTCTCCCTACTTTTTCTCCCTTTTATTCTGAGCTGTGTGGATGAAAGGCTCTTGGTGCTCCAGCCAGGAGTCAGGGCTCTGCCTCTGAGGTAGGAGAGCCAACTTCAGGACACTGGTCAACAAGAGACCTCCCAGCTCCACATAATATTAAACGGTGGAAATATCCCAGAGACCTCCATCTTAACACCAGCACCCAGCTTCACTCAACGACCAGCAAGCCATAGTGCTGGACAACCTATGCCAAACAACTAGCAAAACAGGAACACAACCCCACCCATTAGCAGAGAGGCTGCCTAAAATCATAATAAGGCCACAGACACCCCAAAACACACCACCAGACGTGAACCTGCCCACTAGAGAGACAAGATCCAGCCTCATCCAGCACAACACAGGCACTAGTCCCCTCCACCAGGAAGCCTACACAACCCACTGAAACAACCTTAGCCACTGGAGACAGACATCAAAAACAACGGGAACTACGAACCTGCAGCCTGCAAAAAGGAGACCCCAAACACAGTAAGATAAGCAAAATGAGAAGACAGAAAAACACACAGCAGATGAAGGAGCAAGATAAAAACCCACCAGACCTAACAAATGAAGAGGAAATAGGCAATCTACCTGAAAAAGAATTCAGAATAATGATAGTAAGGATGATCCGAAATCTTGGAAGTAGAATGGACAAAATGCAAGGAACAGTTAACAAGGACCTACAAGAACTAAAGATGAAACAAGCAACGATGAACAATGCAATAAATGAAATTAAAATCACTCTAGATAGGATCAATAGCAGAATAACTGAGGCAGAAGAACGGATAAGTGACCTGGAAGATAAAGTAGTGGAAATAACTACTGCAGAGCAGAATAAAGAAAAAAGAATGAAAAGAACTGAGGACAGTCTCAGAGACCTCTGGGACAACATGAAACGCACCAACATTCGAATTATAGGGGTTCCAGAAGAAGAAGAAAGAAAGAAAGGGACTGAGAAAATATTTGAAGAGATTATAGTTGAAAACTTCCCTAATATGGGAAAGGAAATAGTTAATCAAGTCCAGGAAGCACAGAGGGTCCCATACAGGATAAATACAAGGAGAAACACGCCAAGACACATATTAATCAAACTGTCAAAAATTAAATACAAAGAAAGCATATTAAAAGCAGCAAGGGAAAAACAACAAATAACACACAAGGGAATCCCCATAAGGTTAACAGCTGATCTCTCAGCAGAAACCCTACAAGCCAGAAGGGAGTGGCAGGACATACTGAAAGTGATGAAGGAGAATAGCCTGAAACCAAGACTACTCTACCCAGCAAGGATCTCATTCACATTTGATGGAGAAATTAAAACCTTTACAGACAAGCAAAAGCTGAGAGAGTTCAGCACCACCAAACCAGCTTTACAACAAATGCTAAAGGAACTTCTCTAGACACGAAACACAAGAGTAGGAAATGACCTATAGTAGCGAACCCAAAACAATATATAAAATGGAAATAGGAACATACATATCAATAATTACCTTAAATGTAAATGGACTAAATGCTCCCACCAAAAGACACAGATTGGCTGAATGGATACAAAAACAAGACCCTTATATATGCTGTCTACAAGAGACCCACTTCAGACCTAGAGACACATACAGACTGAAAGTAAGGGGATGGAAAAAGATATTCCATGCAAATGGAAACCAAAAGAAAGCTGGAGTAGCAATTCTCATATCAGACAAAATAGACTTTAAAATAAGGACTATTAAAAGGGACAAAGAAGGACACTACATAATGATCAAGGGATCGATCCAAGAAGAAGATATAACAATTGTAAATATTTATGCACCCAACATAGGAGCACCTCAATACATAAGGCAAATACTAACAACCATAAAAGGGGAGATCAACAGTAACACATTCATAGTAGGGGACTTTAACACCCCACTTTCACCCATGGACAGATCATCCAAAATGAAAATAAATAAGGAAACACAAGCTTTAAATGATACATTAAACAAGATGGACTTAATTGATATTTATAGGACACTCCATCCAAAAACAACAGAATACACATTTTTCTCAAGTGCTCATGGAACATTCTCCAGGATAGATCATATCTTGGGTCACAAATCAAGCCTTGGTAAATTTAAGAAAACTGAAATTGTATCAAGTATCTTTTCCGACCACAACGCCATGAGACTAGATATCAATTACAGGAAAAGATCTGTAAAAAATACAAACACATGGAGGCTAAACAATACACTACTTAATAATGAAGTGATCACTGAAGAAATCAAAGAGGAAATAAAAAAATACCTAGAAACAAATGACAATGGAGACACAACGACCCAAAACCTATGGGATGCAGCAAAAGCAGTTCTAAGGGGGAAGTTTATAGCAATACAAGCCCACCTTAAGAAGCAGGAAACATCTCGAATAAACAACCTAACCTTGCACCTCAAGCAATTAGAGAAAGAAGAACAAAAAAAACCCAAAACTAGCAGAAGGAAAGAAATCATAAAAATCAGATCAGAAATAAATGAAAAAGAAATGAAGGAAACAATAGCAAAGATCAATAAAACTAAAAGCTGGTTCTTTGAGAAGATAAACAAAATAGATAAACCACTAGCCAGACTCATCAAGAAAAAAAGGGAGAAGACTCAAATCAATAGAATTAGAAATGAAAAAGGAGAAGTAACAACTGACACTGCAGAAATAAAAAAAATCATGAGAGATTACTACAAGCAACTCTATGCCAATAAAATGGACAATCTGGAAGAAATGGACAAATTCTTAGAAATGCACAACCTGCCAAGACTGAATCAGGAAGAAATAGAAAATATGAACAGACCAATCACAAGCACTGAAATTGAAACTGTGATTAAAAACCTTCCAACAAACAAAAGCCCAGGACCAGATGGCTTCACAGGTGAATTCTATCAAACGTTTAGAGAAGAGCTAACACCTATCCTTCTCAAACTCTTCCAAAATATAGCAGAGGGAGGAACACTCCCAAATTCCTTCTACGAAGCCACCATCACCTTGATACCAAAACCAGACAAGGATGTCACAAAGAAAGAAAACTACAGGCCAATATCACTGATGAACATAGATGCAAAAATCCTCAACAAAATACTAGCAAACAGAATCCAACAGCACATTAAAAGGATCATACACCATGATCAAGTGGGGTTTATTCCAGGAATGCAAGGATTCTTCAATATACGCAAATCTATCAATGTGATAAACCATATTAACAAATTGAAGGAGAAAAACCATATGATCATCTCAATAGATGCAGAGAAAGCTTTCGACAAAATTCAACACCCATTTATGATAAAAACCCTCCAGAAAGTAGGTATAGAGGGAACTTTCCTAAACATAATAAAAGCAATATATGACAAGCCCACAGCAAACATCATCCTCAATGGTGAAAAACTGAAAGCATTTCCACTAAGATCAGGAACAAGACAAGGTTGCCCACTCTCACCACTCTTATTCAACATAGTTTTGGAAGTTTTAGCCACAGCAATCAGAGAAGAAAAGGAAATAAAAGGAATCCAAATCGGAAAAGAAGAAGTAAAGCTGTCACTGTTTGCAGATGACATGATACTATACATAGAGAATCCTAAAGATGCTACCAGAAAACTACTAGAGCTAATCAATGAATTTGGTAAAGTAGCAGGATACAAAATTAATGCACAGAAATCTCTGGCATTCCTATATACTAATGATGAAAAATCTGAAAGTGAAATCAAGAAAACACTCCCATTTACCATTGCAACAAAAAGAATAAAATATCTAGGAATAAACCTACCTAAGGATACGAAAGACCTGTATGCAGAAAATTATAAGACACTGATGAAAGAAATTAAAGATGATACAAATAGATGGAGAGATATACCATGTTCTTGGATGGGAAGAATCAACATTGTGAAAATGACTCTACTACCCAAAGCAATCTACAGATTCAATGCAATCCCTATCAAACTACCACTGGCATTTTTCACAGAACTAGAACAAAAAATTTCGCAATTTGTATGGAAACACAAAAGACCCCGAATAGCCAAAGCAATCTTTAGAACGAAAAAAGGAGCTGGAGGAATCAGGCTCCCTGACTTCAGACTATATTACAAAGCAACAGTAATCAAGACAGTATGGTACTGGCACAAAAACAGAAAGATAGATCAGTGGAACAGGATAGAAAGCCCAGAGATAAACCCACGCACATATGGACACCTTATCTTTGATAAAGGAGGCAGGAATGTACAGTGGAGAAAGGACAGCCTCTTCAATAAATGGTGCTGGGAAAACTGGACAGGTACATGTAAAAGTATGAGATTAGATCACTCCCTAACACCATACACAAAAATAAGCTCAAAATGGATTAAAGACCTAAATGTAAGGCCAGAAACTATCAAACTCTTAGAAGAAAACATAGGAAGAACACTCTATGACATAAATCACAGCAAGATCCTTTCTGACCCACCTCCTAGAGTAATGGAAATAAAAACAAAAATAAACAAATGGGACCTAATGAAACTTCAAAGCTTTTGCACAGCAAAGGAAACCATAACCAAGACCAAAAGACAACCCTCAGAATGGGAGAAAACATTTGCAAATGAAGCAACTGACAAAGGATTAATCTCCAAAATTTACAAGCAGCTCATGCAGCCCAATAACAAAAAAACAAACAACCCCATCCAAAAATGGGCAGAAGACCTAAATAGACATTTCTCCAAAGAAGATATACAGAATGCCAACAAACACATGAAAGAATGCTCAACATCATTAATCATTAGAGAAATGCAAATCAAAACTACAATGAGATATCATCTCACACCAGTCAGAATGGCCATCATCAAAAAATCTATAAACAATAAATGCTGGAGAGGGTGTGGAGAAAAGGGGACACTCTTGCACTGCTGGTGGGAATGTGAATTGGTTCAGCCACTGTGGAGAACAGTATGGAGGTTCCTTAAAAAACTACAAATAGAATTACCATATGACCCAGCAATCCCACTACTTGGAATATACCCTGAGAAAACCAAAATTCAAAGAGAGTCATGTACCAAAATGTTCATTGCAGCTCTATTTACAATAGCCAGGACATGGAAACAACCTAAGCGCCCATCATCGGATGAATGGATAAAGAAGATGTGGCACATATACACAATGGAATATTACTCAGCCTTAAAAAGAAATGAAATTGAGCTTTTTGTAATGAGATGGATAGACCTAGAATCTGTCATACAGAGTGAAGTAAGTCAGAAAGAAAAAGACAAATACCGTATGCTAACACATATATATGGAATTTAAGGGAAAAAAATGTCATGAAGAACCTAGGGGTAAGATAGGAATAAAGACGCAGACCTACTGGAGAACGGACTTAAGGATATGGGGAGGGGGAAGGGTGAGTTTTGACAGGGCGAGAGAGAGTCATGGACATATACACACTAACAAACGTAGTAAGGTAGATAGCTGGGGGGAAGCAGCCGCAAGGCACAGGGATATTAGCTCGGTGCTTTGTGACAGCCTGGAAGGGTGGGATGGGGAGAGTGGGAGGGAGGGAGATGCAAGAGTGAAGACATATGGGAACATATGTATATGTATAGCTGATTCACTTTGTTGTAAAGCAGAAACTAGCACACCATTGTAGGGCAGTTATACCCCAGTGAAGATGTTTAAAAAAAAAAAAAAAAAAAAAAAAAAAAACATCATTAGATTTAAACTTTAGCCTAGGATGGCATTTGTGCACCTGTTTCTTTGTATAGCAACTGATGGTCTACCATTATAAAGTTTCACTCTGACTTAGGGGGCATGTGTGAAACATGGCAAGGATAATGAGAGGTTGTAACTGAAGGAGAAATATTATATGAATGTACATATGTCTGAATGAATATCTGTGCATGAATTACTGGCAGAATGGTGGAAGGAAATATTTTGCAACTGTCAAGGGATTTATATGAATCGTAAAATAACCTGTAGGAGGGGAAGTTATGAGAGGTACACAAATTAGCTTTGAGGACAGTCATTCATCTTAGTTATTTATTGTCAATAAAGATATGCCTTTTATATAAGGAAGAAATGATAAATTTGACAACAATTTCTGTTGATATTCTCCAGGCACCTCCTACCCCCAGAATAAACTAAGGCAAGGGTATAGCATCGTTTATAATAATAACAAAAACAGAAAACATCCAAATGTGCATAAACAGTGAATAATAACTGGCAGCCTTTTTAAAAAATAAAAAAGAGTAGTATTTCTATTACATGTTACATTGTCCAGTAAAAAAGCAGGATTATATTTCAGAAAACAAAATTATATATGTGTGGTCTTGTGAGTATATTTTACAGGGGTATAGGTGTAACTGACAGCTCTTTAAATTTAAGAAGATGGGGAAAATATGACTCAAATTTTTAATAGTGGTTACCTCTGGGGGACAAAAGGGTCAAATTAGATGTACAGAGGCATTTCTTTGTACATAATTATTTTTTAAATGGGAGTATGAGCAGTTTTTTGTATTTTTTTCTTTATTTTTGAGATTTTGTTTTAAAACAGCACAAGCCAAAGAGACTCAGGATATAGGACTGGCATTATTTAACATTTTAATTTGGCTTTGATTGCATCCTATAAAAGACACACTATGGGAACATAATTTAAAAAAAAAAAGACAACTATAGTCTACTAGGAGGCTGAATGAGCTTATAAACTAATGGGCTCCTTGAAATCAGTGCCTTTGTGATTGTAACTACTAATGTCTCACTGGACAGAAATGGGCCTCGGAGTTCATTAAGTTATTGTTGAGGACAGATTGAAGTAACTGGCTACCCAGAGATTTACTGGGTTAAGATCAGTTTGGTGAAAATTTTGGATATATTAAAGACAAGTAATTCTGTTGTGGGGAAAACAAACAAACAAACAAACAAAAACTTGACAGTTTATGAGTAGATGCACGTTGAAAAAAGGAATTGGATGAAGTTTTTAAAGTTTTTAAATTACCTTCTAATTTTACAAATGCCTTCTATATCTACCATGATTGTTCTTTGAAAGGTAATATTTTAAATTTATGAAATGTCTTATCCCTCAACCCCAACCTCCTTGTATACCTACCTTAGATATATGATGTATGAATGCCAGGAATCTAATAAAATTTTACCAATTTCTCCCATAATTTGTTGTGAATGAGACTTGTCTTTGCATCCTTTCTTCCTTTGAAGTCCTTGAGTGGCACTAAAGCCCATGATGAAGTTTCTTCATTATATCTTAATTAAATTATCAACTGTTACTGAAATAATTGAAATGCAGTTCTTGGTGGAACATAACCTTATGAAACACTTTAAACCTCTTAAGGCTCAAAAATAATTTGTAAACTGTAAAAATAAACATTTGAATTATAATTTAATTGAATACAAAATATTTATACTGAACCTATGATTATATCCTATAATAATGTGTTTTTCAATTCCCTTACTGAACATATGTTTCAGGCTAAAATGACAAGAATAATGGTTAAAAAAGGAAAAAACATAATAACAATCTAATATAAAGAGGATCTTTCAATATGTATATGTAACTGTAGACGAATTAAAGAGTGTGTCAGGAATAATAGCTAAGATGAAGCACGAAGATGAAGTTTGACGTATAAAAGTTAATTTTCTTGGCTACCGTGTCAAGAAATATGCGTATTGGTCATTGGGTTGGCTGTGGAAGAAAATTTGTCACCTTCTACTCAGGCTAGGAAGGCTTTGTTCATTTTCTCCAAGGACTAACATTACTTTCTTATAAAATGTCAAATATTCTTAGCTAGAATAAGGGCATCAAGTCCTTTTCTGACATTTTCAACAGTCACATATCGTATGTGCAACAAATAACAACTCCGTATTACCTAACAGAAGGCATACCCACCCACTAAATTGCCAGCAGACTTTGATTAGTCCCAGTGAAGTTCACTAAATTGTTTACTGTCTGTGCCTGTGTGTGTAGACGTGTGTGTATGTGTGTGTGTGTGTGTGTGTGTGTGTGTGTAGGGGAGCTGTTAGAGAAGCATTGTGAATGATGGAGGTAAAAGCTGTTTAATGAACTGAATATGGACACATGCAACTTATGCTGTTACTTAAATAACTTAATAATTTAGTAGACAAAGTTACTTATTTTTCCCTTCTAGAAGAGAAAATTTATTACCTTAACTGAGGGAAAATTTATTTTTTTTCTTCCTTCATGAAATACGTTTATAATTGTGTAATAAACTGGTGATTTGGACAATCAGTAAAAAAATGCTGCTCTGTAGGGTTCTGTCGTTCATTTTCAGGTGGGGATATTGCTCTTAATGTTAGAATTTAGGTCTTGATTTATAATTTTTTATCTGATAGTATGTCTTGCTACATTGAAGTGTGATTAGAAAAAACTGCTTCAGCATTTTCCACACATTTCACTTGCCTTTTCTGAGCCACTCCATTTTATTCTCCTTCTCCTAACTCCAAATACTGCCATTCTAGAAGTAAGGAAAGTTGAGACTCAAATATAATATTAAAAATAAGGGTGGGTTGGGTGAAGAAGTTCATTGCCCCATTCATAATTCCCTGGATGCTGTTTTATAGAGTTCTGTGGTTTGTGAAACATCAGTCAGGAGCTGAGTTTAAAAGAGTTGGTGATGTTGACTTCTTCCACAGCTGAAAATGTAGAAGTATCAATGGTAAATCTTATCCTAAAAGGAAAAACATGTTACATTATTGAAAACCTTCAGAAGTCTTCTGTCCCTCACAGGGAGGGGAAAGGGTAAGCTGGGATGGAGTAAGAGAGTGGCATGGACAGAGATACACTACCAAATATCAAATAGATAGCTAGAGGGAAGCAGCCACATAGCACAGGGAGATCAGCTCAGTGCTTTGTGACCGCCTAGAGGGGTGGAATAGGGAGGGTGGGAGGGAGATGCAAGAGGGAGGAGATATGGGGATATATGTATATGTATAGCTGATTCACTTTGTTACACAGCAGAAACTAACACACCATTGTAAAGCAATTATACTCCGATAAAGATGTTAAAAAAAAAAAAAAGTCTTCTGTCCCTTACTTCTCTGAAAGAACTATTGAAAGATCAGGATCAGTGCAGGTTGGAAGAACTAAAGGATTTATGGAAGATATATTTCATGAAGAAAAAAGAAATGTTCTGGTTCTCTAGATTCCTCTCTACCACAAGACAAAAGTCTGCAGACCAGTTTTGGAACAAGAAAATAGTCTCTTCTCAGAGGAACAGCACTATTTCCAAATAAAAAACCTCCCAGTGAGTCCACACCTCATGTTATTTGGAGAAAGAGTAATACTGATAATAATAAAGGGTTTCAGGGTAATCCTCAAGCCCACTATTCCCCTAGAAGAGATTACTCATTTGATGTTATAAGCTTACCAATTGGTAACTTTCATTTTAGTTTGGTCTAGAAAGAGAGGAATTTTTAGAACCAAAGAGTTTAGTACATCACGTTTACTTTTACCTTTTTCCTACCGCTAAAATTTTCCTCACTTAATTTTTTCAGTGACCGTAATTAAGTTCGCCTCAGGCTTCTATGATTGAGGTTATTTTCACCATTCAAAAAACAAGCAGCTATACTTATGCTTGTGTGAATAAAAGTTTTCCCAAGCTTTTTTTCCCTTCTTTCATTATATCCATATTGTGGGAAATTTTTAGTGTTGTGCTACAGTATGTCACAAAGGATATGCAAAAGAATTCGATTTAGGGTAATTATTTAAAAACTACTGTTTTAGAGTCATCAGAAGTTTTAAATCTTGCATAGTAGTTTACTTTTCTCACTTTTGGGTAATCTACACTGAAATGCCTTGGATTGTGTGTGTACCTAAATGAAATGTACTGTAGATCAACCATGAGTCATTAAAATTAATAAATAAAAATTGATTTGTCTTTTCTGTTTTAACCTGGGTTAGCATTGTGTCTATTAGTCTTTGAACAATACACACCTGTCCTTAAAATGCAATTCCGTATTTGTATAAAATAAGTCTGGGAAGTAAGAGAGAGAGTAGCTCCCAAATTTACACCTCTCCCTAAAAGAAGCTATTTTTTAAAGGAATGACAGTAACAGAGTGAATTATAAGAAATAGAGCAGGGACCATTTGTAGTGCAAAATAAATTTCATATTTATGCAGGATTATTATAGATTTTTGAGTGCCTCAGTTTTCAAAGCTGATTTTGAAATTGAAATAAATAATATAACTCGGGCCAAATCTAATATTTTAGTCGTGGTGCTTATTTCTTCTTAAGTTAGTGTGAAAATATCTGTGTCCCTTGACTAAAGGAAAAAAAAAAACTGTGGAGAAACTAGGTTCAATTTTAGATATAAGTCTTTTTGGGGTTGGAGTTGATATTTACATGCCATCTGAATTTCCCTTCTTCCTAACTACTGGTTTTTGCTAATTAAAATAATGAATTTACTCCATTTTTGAAGTGACACTTTTTTATTTTCAAGATTGACATTGATTGTAAATGCACAAGGTTTTAAGAGGTAGAATAAACAATTAGTAGATTTTTTAAATAAAGGGTGTCTCTGTGTGTGTTTGTGTATGTATATACACAAATAAAAGTGCTGACTTTTTACTCCTTTATCTTTGAAGATTCAAAAGCTGTTCCTAATTTTTTACACAAAAGCGTGAACACAAGATGTGGTTGCAAAATGCTGGGTGATGAATTATATTGCCATTCCCTGCTTCTCTATGAACTCTTATTTGTATAGTAGCTATATGCTCAGACTTAGAGAGTATAAGAAGTGAAGTACCCTGAAAAGTATCACATGATGGCACTGTTTCCATTTCTACATCCAATATTATGAAATAAAGCTATAATAAACTGGTATTAAGAATGGGGTGCAATGCCAATGTACTTTGTATAATATATGTAAAATAAAAATCTAACCATTAAGGTTATTAATCCGGGTACTAAAGTGAAGGCATAGATTTTTTACAAAGTATTTTGTAAAAGTTTGTATATTTATCATGTCTGTAATTTAGATCACAAAGAAACAATTTATCTGGAATTCTAGAAATTTTAATATGACAGAAAGCAGTTTCATTCAATACTTGAGTTCTTTTAGGAATTATTTTTTATAAATACTATACTATATTTTGTACTTAATTTTATTTTGGAAGGAATAATGCTGTATCACACACGAGATTTAACTGTGCTAAATATGACCATTCACACAGAAATATGTCTGGGGAATGCCAAGGAAGTGTAGAAATGAGGCTAATACGAAGAAGGTACATGGATCGAAGGTTGAAGGGATCAAGCATAATTTTAAAGTGAACAAATTTCAAGTATGGTCAGCCTGAATATTTAAAAGGTTCATTAATCTGAGGAATGTACGTGTTGAATGGTGTGTGATTTCAAATACCATAATTTATTATGGTAAACAGTCTCTCCTAAATAATAGGCATGACGAAAATGGTATAGAGTGACTATCATTTCGAGTATGCAAGTACAATAATTTTCTGTTCACAACAAAAAGGAAAAAAGATTGCTCAAAACACATTGATATATTGAAGTGCAACTTATCTGGATGCGTATCTTTAAAGATTAACCAAGCATCAGTATTTCACCATGTTTTATCCTTAATAATGAATTAACAATAGCAGATATTGATGCATCTTCCCAGTGGCAGGTATGGTTAAAATAATTTTATATATATATATATATATATATATGGATATGAAATGATGCCCCCCTCCCCCGGTGATGATGAGGAACCTAATGGCCAGAAATTACAAGTGCAACAAGCAAGTGCCTTAAGAATATTTTGAAATGTTGTCAGTTTTCTTTATTTTGATATGACAAATAAAACAGACCTTGTACAGTTCTCTTTTTAGTTTATCTGTGAACTTGACTTGGGAAAAATATATGTATAGGAAGTTTTCCTAGTGTTGTTCTTTTGAAAGTAAATATCTAAAATCATCATGCATGTAAACAAACTACAAATATTTATCTTAATAAAATGCCAAATATCTTATATATGTTAGGCATAAGCCTTAAACTTTTAATCATAAAAAAAAATACCTCCTACAAAAACTGTGTGTGGTAGATAACTAACTGTTCTATTATTATTTTGAATTAGTTTTCACTTCTAATTCTAAACAAGTAGTTACATTTTTATATAGAGAAAATAAGTATCTTAGTAAACCATCTTGAAACAAGGGTTTCTTACCTTATAGGTTCAAGGATACGTTGGCATCATATCATCTCTTTTGCAAAAGTGACAGTTTGCATAATATTTTTCACCATAGGAGGGAAACTTAAATTTTGATATTGAGGAAACTGTTGAAAAATTGCTTAATGATATATTGCTAAAACATATTTATAAATCTGTACTGTAAAAGGAAAATATCCACTGCAAGAATCTGTTCATTTGTTTTACATGATAAGGTGGGGGGAAACCCTAGCATACCGAAATAGGAGATTTCCATGTTCACTGTATTTCACCATGCAAATTACTTGCAATTTCCAAATGCCAGTGTTACTTTTCAGTACAAATTTCACACAAAAGGAATTCAGTGATTATTCATCCAGTTTAATTAATTCAATTAAATAAGTCTGATGCTGTCAGGTGTTCTTTTAATAATTGAATCAACATGCAGATACATAATAAGCATAAAAGCGTTTCTATGGCTGCAGTTAATTTAGATCCAAAAGAATCTGCTGTTCCTCTACATTTGATATAGATTATTCTATAATATTTCAGTAATGGGTTGCACAAAGGCTGGCTTTTAATTCTTTGCTTTCTCGAATGTCTTTATATATAATGGTTTAAAACAGAAGGTGTTCAAGAGAGGGTGACCTTTTTTCCATTACCATGGTTCCTGTCATTAATGCATTATAATTTTCTTTAGAAGTCTGGAAAAATGTGTATGTGTGTAGTACGTAGCAGGTATGAATCAAAGCGTGTTAGTGAAAGTTTAGAATTGTCTGTGTTAGTACTTTGAAAAAGGAAAGATTCATAGGACATATTTTATTGTTCTCAATATATATTTATTTTTCTCACTATGAGCAATTAAATGTTTTTACATATTATTCTCATCACATTTAAAAATTTGGGTTTTCATTTTATAACAATAGTCATCTTACTAATATTCCAAAAATATGTATTATTAACTAAATTTAAATCAGAAAGGAGAGTGGTTTTTAATTCTGATTTTTATGTAATGGTAACCTCATATAAAGCATTAATTATGAAAGGATATTAATCATATATAAAAAAGATGGGGTAAATGATTTACTTGGAGTTCTCAGCAGTGCTTGATGTCATAATTATTGTAAATATTAATTGCTGTGCTAAAAATGTAAGCAAGCCGATTTTGTATTAGATGAAAAATGAAAATAGACTGTGTACTGGTAAATAGATAATCATACGAAAGTAATTGGGGTTTTAAAACCCCAATCTATTCTGCCAGCATGAGCTCGTTTGCATGTTAATCACAAGAGTGATTTCCTACTTCACAAGGAAGTCCGCACTCTTTCATAACCACTTTTAATTGCATTTAAAATGATTCAGGTTTGTAACATTTGAAATGAAGGCGTATCTGTGTCAAATTAATAAAAATGTCCCTGAAAATCTTTATAGACTATAAATACTCAAATATTTTAAGGACTTCTAATTTTAATTGGAATATGTAGAGGCCCATTACATATTTTGAGTGTTATTAATGATAGCATAGCTATGGTATAATGTGCCAATTTTAAAAGATCACTTAAAAATGAGTGTTTTATTATATTTTCAATTATGTGAATTTTCTCTAATTTTAATATGCAAATACACTGAAACTCAATTTTAAAATTTTGCAATAAAATATGATTTTACAGTAAAAGAATGTAATGCTGAAATTTTGTAGATTACTTTTTTTATAAATTTTCATGGCAAATGACTTGATCATTCAATCTTCCTTAGATGCACATAGTCTCAAAATTAAATTTTTTCTAGCAATAAGCTTTTCAATAACAAAATTTAATGCTGAAAGTTATTAACTATTTTCAGCCATATTATTTTAGTATTAACTAAGAAGTATTTTATTATTAACAGTAAATATTAAAATTATCATTTAAAAAGTATTATAGAATAAGAAAATGTATAAAATCAAAAAAAATTTTTTAACTTTTAAAAATCATCAGTGTTATTTGTTTCCAGGACCAATATGAATGGCATTTTAGTGTTCACATCATGAAATTTCTCTAACTTACTCTGCATTATGCAATGAGTAAATATCAGAGTTAAGGCAAAATTATTAATTTGTAGAACATAAGCAAGGACTGCATTTTTGGTAAAGTCAAGATTTACAATCTCCTCAGTCACAAAAATGCAAAAAACTAAATTCTAAGCAGGATGTTTACAGACACGCACATACACATCTATATACATATTTGATGAAAAGTTTGATTATTAAAGAAACAGCACTCACAGCTTAAGAGAGAGTACATTTTCTTTCATCACCAGGTGTTCTTTCTAATATAAATGACCAAGATGATGTTTCCATAGCATAGCTTGAGGTGCTCTGGAGATTAAAACTACCAAAACAGATCTATTAAATTTTTCATAGAGAGGGTCCACAAGGGATAATAAGGCAATATTTCTTGTCCCATATTCCAGATGTTTTTTTGTAATTCTGCATCTTTCTAAACTAAATCGTACCTTTTCCAGAAAAAAATGTGCTATAGAGACTGAGATGAAAGGCAAGAGCTGTGGAAATATTAATTTTACTATCTGATGTTGAGGTCTGCTACCTTTTTGTGTTTTTTTCCTACTCCCAGTAGCTCAGTTCTGTTTTATGAATGTTGTGGTATTTCAGTTGTTTGAAGTTTAGAAACTAGGAGCATGACTTTGACTTAACAAAACAGAGTGCCACATGGTATATGACAATATGATAGATGAGCTTTATCTTAACGATTCCTTCTTTCAACTTCAGTGTATTAAGAATTTAAATATTATCGTGATCATCAGAAATATAATAATGAGTATAGATTTTTTTTTCTTTTTGTGAGCTTTTAAAATTATAGACAAATAACTAAGGAAGAAAATGATCACTGAGAACTACCCTGTTTCTTGCATGTGCTTAGTTTTTCTTGTAGGTTTGGTTTGTTGCCGCAATCCCCCATCATGGGTCCAATGCAAAACATTTCCAGAAGCTTTACTTTCTTTAAGGCTTAGTTGGGTGAGTGTTAGCAGGTGGTAGCCCTTCTGAGGCGATAGACCTGGGAGAGATTTCTTGATTCTCCATAACAAATCCTTGCTTAGCTAAAGGTCAAGTTATTTGTGTGATTGTGTTCATTTACACATCTCTGTATAAAAAGGGTACCCTAGGGCTTCCCTGGTGGTGCAGTGGTTGAGAGTCCACCTGCCGATGCAGGGGACACGGGTTCGTGCCCCAGTCAGGGAAGATCCCACATGCCGCAGAGCGGCTGGGCCCGTGAGCCATGGCCGCTGAGCCTGCGCGTCCGGAGCCTGTGCTCCGCAATGAGAGAGGCCACAATAGTGAGAGGCCCGCGTAACGCAAAAAAAAAAGGTACCCTTTCTTCATTTTGGGGGGAATATATTGCTCTATAATGTCTTCAGAGAAAGATGCTATTTTTTTTATGACCACATAGAATTTACCTGATTTATACAGACGTGCTTTACAAGATAAGAATTCTTAAACTTTTTTATATCTTATGCAGTATGTGAATATAATTGAGTTTATGTTTCTGAAATAGTTGGTTTCTGCCTCACATCTATAGCCTTGGTATTTTTCCAGCAGCGTGTTCACAATTTAAAAAAAAAAAAAAGTAACCACTTTAGCCATCTGAATCTAAATAGCAACTTGTAGTGTTTAGCCTCTCTAGAAATTCTAGAAAACTCTAGAAATTGCTCCTTCATTCCCAATACTATTTAAGTAAAATCACTTAAAACCAATAATTTCATTAAAAAATACTAGCAAAACAATCTTTTTATTTGTGGTAGGGCTATTAGAGGAAACTATGTGATGATGATTTCTTCTGATCCCACAAAGCCATTTTATACAATTGCTTGGTTTCACTTGAATCGTGAAGATGGTGATTCCATATGTTGGAGACGGAGTTGCATGTTTTATGACAGTATCTCTGTGTTGCTGGGAAAAAGTGTGAAAAAGTGTGACCCATGATGTATAAACACACCAAGAAACATATAGAAAATTATAGACCTTGTGTTGTGGTGACAAAAAAAATGAAGTGCCAAAATGGATGATACATGTATTTTCTTTGATTACTCTCTGTATCACCCAGTTGAATGTTTATCATATGTTCTGTTTAATTTTGAAGTTCAAATCCAGGCATATACTCTTTTTAAATTCAAATTTGCTATCCTGGGTTGACTTCTACAACCCTTTGAGGAAAATAAGTCTGCTAAGTGCCTCACATGCCTCCATACAGTGTAAAACTTAGAGGCTCCTCTTAACCACTGAGGTGTGATTCTGTAGTTGGTAGCGTTTGTTGATAGTACTTTTTGAAGTTTACAGTTACAGAAGTTGATTTTTGAAACATTAATTTTGCAACTCAATTGTTACTCCCTTGTGTTTGTACCCTCACTGTTTTGCAACACCACCCTATAGAATTAAACTTCTACAATTTTAACTTTCTCTTGTAAATATCTATGAAATCATATGAGGTTCAAGGATCTCTTAGACATGCTGTTTTGGATAGATTATCTTGTTTCATCAAATAGTTGAATTTTAATTAACACCCATACTTAACAACAAAAGTATCCTTAAAGATAAGCAAAATGTATTACTCAGCCATATAAAGGAATGAAATGATGCCATTTGCAGAGACTTGGATAGACCTAGTGATGGTCATACAGAGTGAAGTAAGTCAGAAAGAAAAAAAAAAAGGTATAATATTGCTTATATGTGGAATCTAGAAAAATGGTACAGATGAACTTATTTGCAAAGCAGAAATAGAGACACAGATGTAGAGAACAAACTTATGGATACCAAGGGGGGAAGAGAAGGTGGGATGAATTGGGAGATTGGGGTTAACATATATACACTGTTGATGCCATGTGTAAAATAGATAACTAATGAGAACCTACTGTATAGCACAGGGAACTCTACTCAGTGCTCTGTGGTGATCTAAATGGGAAGGAAATCTAAAAAAGAGGGGATATATGTATACATATAACTGATTCACTTTGCTGTACAGCAGAAACTAACACAGCATTGTAAAGCAACTATACTCCAATAAAAATTTTAAAAAAGAAAAAAGTTTTAGAGACCATGGTAAATGTACTTGTATGCTGAATTCTTAAGAAATGATTATTAAATATTATGGAATTGTGTTGATGTATCAGTGAGAGTAATGAAAAGCCCTGAGGATAAAATGATTTCATAGATGCATGTATTTTGAATGATATTTTGTTAATAATATGTAATATGTTATGTTATATAATATGTTAATATATAATAGATATATAATAATATGTAACAAAATAAATGTTAATACAAAGGAAAAAGATAAGCTAAATGCTTCATGTACTGTATTTTAAACTTCTATCTTTTAATTTCTCATGATTGAGAGAATAAATTATATCTTCAATTGTTTTTAACTATCAGGAAAGTATAAACAATTACTTAACATTAATTAATCACATCCAACATCTTCTGGAAGTACACCATTTTTATGGTTGTATTCCTTATTCTTAAAATCAGTAAAGATTGTTAGAACTTCCATGTTTTTAGCAGCAGTCAAGATATCAATAGGCAAGGATGAGGTTGAAAGTTAGAATATGATATAAAATATGCCTAAACTCAATTTTTTCTAACTCAATCAAGATATCATCTTTAGATAGATAAATAGATATCTCCAGAATTGTTAAACAAAACAGGGACTTCCCTGGCAGCCCAGTGGTTAAGACTCCACACTTCCACTGCAGGGGGTATGGGTTCATCCCTGGTCTGGGAACTAAGATCCCATACGCTGTGGGATCCATGAGGATTTTATGGATTCATGAAATTATCCATGAGGATAATTTCTCTACTCTGAGCATCACATATATTTAAAAATAGTTTATTGCTAAGAAAATCATTCTAGTAAGCATTGATGTTCCCTAACAACTATGGTAATCATAAAAAATAGTCCATCTACATCAGTTAATTCCTTTTCTCTGATTCAGAGGAGAGCTTCTTTGTATTTTATTTTCCAGGTCTCATTTTCAGTTTCTAACGCAAAGAACTAAAGAAATATGTTCACTCCCTCATTAGTTTGCTAGGCCATTTTTCAGGAATCTTTTCCCATTCTTCACCTTTATGGTTTACACCCTGACTGGATCAGCTGCCAGGCCAACACTACATTTTATAGTTGGCTCATAAACTTACCCACCTGGCAGTAGTTTTGACTGCTCAAAGGAATCACTGCCAAAGTCTACTAGATTCTTACTAGTTTGGAAGCTGATTATCAGGAACTTAGGGTTCTGTTCCTGTCCTGGGACTTAACCTCCTTTACGCTTCATTTTGCACCTTGATAAAATGGGTAACTAAGTCCTTTGAGGCTATAAGATTCTTGGCCAGAGGCTTTACATATGTGCAAGGTGTCACTGCTTATTGTTTCACAAAGTTTTGTAAGATATTGCTATTACTTTTGTAAGTTAAAGAGCCATCTTGAACTTAGAATCACCAACAAAATACTTCCATTTTGACTATTCCTTTTATTTTCTGAAATTCAAATCAATAAACTTTCACTAGTTTTCAGTTGAAATTATGCAAGTAATACAACATCATCTAAATCTCCAAAATTGTCTACAGTATTACATTATTACACGTGATAGTATTTAAGTAATTATTCTTAAGTACCTCGACATAAAATTCTGTTCAATATAGTTTAATTCTAAGCGTAGCCTGTTATATTTTAGTGTCTTGAATACAGGCTTTCCTAATCATTGGATATTTTCATAGTTTATCTTATCACATTTATAAAAGCATTTTACTTATGAAAAGTTTAGGAAAGACTCTAGGTAAATACCTAGAAGTTAGATAAATACCTAAGTTATTTATAAGGTCGATAACCATTTTTAAGGCTTTGAATATCTATTGTCAACTGGCCTCAAAAATTTTCCCACTCATACAACTTGATTGATATGTGAATCTTGAACGTGTATATATTTCACCTCAAAGTTATTTCCTACCTGCTGTGGCTATTCCTGTCAAAAGTTTGTCTTCTCAACAGTTCCCTGCCTGTAACTGTGTTCTCAGTTCATCTTCTCTATGCCAGCATTGAAGATAAACTTTAAGGAAATAAAAAAAAAGGGTTTCCAGAGAAATGATGAATGGTTATACAATAATGAACTATGCAATCACTATATTTTATTAATTTTAACTTCTCATATCTGACCAGTTTATTTGAAGAGAATTTTACTATATTATACTCTTTAGAGAAGAAAATGTTCAGCAATATAAAATGCTTAAAGTACTAATAACTGAATTTTGATGATATAGATAATAAATAAATTTAAATTTATTTATTTAAATTAAACATAATTTATCAAGCACTAACTCTTCTGTACTTTTTTCTTTATCATCCCTGTACCATAATTTGGGGATTAGCAAGCATTTTTAAAATGTTACCATTAGAACCCAATATCGTCCGTACGTAGTCTATTTGTGCAGATCTTTGTGGCTTACCAAACGCTTCCCCATAATTATAACACATTTTATTCTCAGCAATTTTTGAGGGATTATTCTGTCCACCTTTTTCCTTGCCACCACCTCATGGTATTAATGGAACTTTTTCTCAGATAAGCAAAGAAGCTTGCTTAATTAACCCAGATAGTTAAGAGCAGAGCTGTTAATAAAAATTCATTCATTCTTATTCCAAGTTCAGTGCATTTTTCCTTCTGTCTATATTATTCCTCATTTATATGGGATGAAGAAGTGAAATAAAGGTGGGGGGAGGACAAAATGAGTAGAGGAAGAATGGAAGAAAATAGAGAATTAGAGTTAGCATTATAGTATTAAGTGACCTACCCCTGAGGTTGTCTAATAAATGTGAAATAGAAAAGGAGACCAATAATGATTTGTATTATACAACATTTTTTTATATCTACCAGGCAATTCCTGCTTAAAAAGATTGTTCTTGACTGAATGGTGACATGTAATTTGTACATGTACTTCTCTCACCTTAGGGCCTCTGTGCTGTTTGTTGCCTTGAATGTGCTTCCTCAAGATATCTGCATGGCTAACTCGTTTACTTTCTTTAAATATTTACCCATATGTCACCTTAATGCAACTGCCTTACCATTTTATTTAAAAATGTAATAAACTCTTCCTTCCCTGGTTCTGTCCAGCTTCATCTGCTCTATCTGTTGTATCTGTCACCGAACATTCTATGTATACACTTTTCTCATTTATTATGTTTGTTGTCTATCATTCCTGGCTAGAATGTAAGCCTCATGAGGTCAGGGGTTTTTGCAAATTTGTTTTTTATTGTCTATCTCTGCCCGGGAGTATAAGCTAATGATGACAGGAATTTTTGTCTGTTTCATTCGTTGACATAGTCTAAATGTCTAAAACATACCTGGTATGTGATTCCCAGTCACTACTTTTTATGAGGTTAAACTGGAGTGCAGGGTGTAGTATCAATAGAGAAGAACTCTAAGACAAGGTAATTCCCAAGGTACTTAAAATCTACTCTCAGCCTGCTACACCTGTGATTTTTGGCTTAAGTTCTGTGATACTCATGAATGTCTAAGTTTATGTCAAAGACAGGGGTAGTGGGGAAATCCTATGCCCACTAAAAAGCTTCATAGCTGTGGTCTGTACTTCGTCGTACCCAGTGTCATGTTACAAAGATAATAACATTAGCACAGCACCCACAAGAAGAAGAAAATCCATGATTCCCCATTGGATGCCAACGTACTGTTTGGAAAGCATAATATGGTACAACTTTATTCTTCATTTGGGACATTTCTATATTGTATTAGTGCACTGTGCACTATTCCAGTTAATCAGTGTTCCAAATGTAGGCTGGGGTTTAGTGCCAGGTGGCTGGCATGCCTGAGACAAATAAAGATTTTATGGATAACAGACGTAGAGAAATGTAGGGCTTTCTCATATTTACTGTAGACATATTTTCTTAAGAGTTACACAGAATATTTATTCTGTTAATCAATACTAAAGATAATGAAATTGTTACCTAAATATAGGACTTCCAAATTCCAATTGAATCTTTATGAACTAAATGGAAACTGTTTACATTAGGGCTTAAAATAAAGGTAAAATAATCATTTTTCCCAATTTCTTTTATATTGCCTTGTGTAAAGAGAAATAAGAAATGATATTAAAAGATACAAATTAATCTAGTGGACATACATGAACTCAAGCTCAAATGCACAAACATATTCCCGTTTTATTGTGCATTCTTTTTTCACCACCGTTTCCCTTTCTATTCTGTAAGAATCTACTCCATTCGTAAAAGGAGTGTGTTTTAAAAGAATTGTATAAACAGGGAAATGGATTGGAAGTAGAAATATTTAAAGTTGCTTTACTTTAGAATGAAGACAATTTGTTGTGACAAGAAATATAAAACAATGTTTTTTTTTATTTCTTCTTTCAAAAATAGGAATACTAAAAATACTATTTTTATACCAGTTTCCAGTTGAAAGAATGTGTTACAATACTGCCATTAAATTGTATAGTTTTCTCAAAATATTTCAATAAAAATAAACAATGGTGAAATTGGATGTGTCCCAAATAAGACATTATTTTAAAATTGTATAGACTGATGACAGCCAATCTTATTAAGTAAGCAGATTCCATATGTCACATTAGGCAAATCATTTTCTGATTTTGATAGTTGTATATTATGATGAATAATCATGTAATGTACCATTATGTCTGAAGTTATTTTTTGTTATTCTATATCCAACTTATGATTATTTAGTCTGCAAATGCTTAAACTAAAACCTCTTTCAAGGTAGTGGCTAGCAGTTGTTTTCAAAGTAAATGCTAAGTCTGCAGAGGCATTCCTTAATACTTTTTCTTTCTTTCTTTGCTGGAATTAAGAACTTGATTTGTGTTCATGTTCTGAGTTCCTTTAGTGTTACTAGTATGGCTGTTGAAATCTGTATTTCATATGATCTCATTGTAATGCCTGCATTTCATTAATGACTGATTCTGTCTAAGGCTTGGGAGTGAAATATTTTTCATATGACACTACCCAAAATGAGTATAGGGCACCAGCTGCAAAAACCACAAACCATCTGATTTTGTGGCTTTGGAGGGTGTGAAAAGTTCAATTGCTTAAAGTAAAGCTTATATCTGTATTATACCATATGTACGTGGGACTACTGTAGACTTAAGACAAATGTCGAAAATATTATATTCTCATCAGTAGCCTTGTTTCAAATAAAGATGAGTAATGCGCTTATGTTGTATTTGCCTTAGAAGCCCAATGTACCTTTTTAACATTTGGCTGCATAATTATGGGTTTTATATTATTGTTACAAATACCAGCTTGAAGTTGATCAAAGAAACAGAAAAAAATGATCACCCATAGCTTTATAATAAAATTTTAAATGATTTTTAAGTTAACTTATGGTTATATAATGTTCCTATTATGAAATTTTAAACAACTATAATCATGTAAAAATCATAGAAATTAGAAATTTTGTATCAGTTTTAAAAAATTAATTTGATCTTGAGTACTTTTAAATCAGTTAATTTACAGGTATTATAAAATTAAACAAGCAATTTTAAAATAAATCAGAAGACTTACATATGCCCTAGGTCATAATAAAACTGTGACCTTGCTTTGATAACAGCCATTTAAACCAAGTAATAATAATTTATAAGTGTTGATTATAGAAAATAACATTAAGATCTCCCTGACCTATTAACAATTTATGTATAACCAAATTATAGAGTAATTTTGTTTTCTGGATGTGTCTACTAGGCTTTCTTTGAAGAACAAAATGTATATATGTTTATGTGTGTGTATATGTGCTGTTATTATATACACACACACAGATACACATACACACATATATTTATATATTTATTAAATATTTATATATATATATTTATTTTAATCTATAAATATTAACTTTTTTATTAAAATATATACACATATATGTATATATAGTTGTTTATGATAGGAAAAATGTGAGACATAGTCACACTCATTCTTTGCATTTTATACTCTCTTGGTAAATTTGCCGTGCCACTTTATTTCTAATCGACTAGTAGTTAAATGCTGTCATTTAACTGCCACCAATTTTATCCCCACCAATTTTATCAAAAACTTAAACATTTCTAGATAATCTATTTTTAAAAATCCTTTACCCTTTTTCTTTTTATTCTTATGTGGTTAATAGTACAAGATTCTTAACATAACCATTCTATTAAATGGTTATGTGGTTTATGACAGTTAATACAAGAGCTGTATAGCAAGAATTATTAAGAATATCTAATTACCTTTAGCAACATTGGTAAATCAAAACCTGCCAGTGAAAGTTTAAAAATTAGGTCTCGTATCTTTTTTGTTTATGGTTGACATCTAAACTCACCATTCTTTGTCTTTTTCTTTTTTATGCTTTACTCCCTTCCCTTTCCTGTTACCTTCATTAATTGGTTTGTCTTTCTTTCCCATGCTTCTCTTTTTTTTTTTTAGGGTTTTTTCCTCCTTTTCTTTACTTTGTTCATATTTTTTCTCCCCCAGATGTTTAAGGCATGCTTCCTCATATCATTAAAAATGATGTTCTTGTACATTTTCTTCTTTTACTTTTCTTTTCATGTATTCTCTCCTTTTTTACTTTTTTTTTTTTTTAATTTATGCTTCTGGTTCTCTCTCTCTCTCTCATTGTGTTCCGCTAGAAGCTTTAGTAAGTCAAAACTTATTTGGAAATTTCTGACATATCTGTTCTGCAGCTTTGTATCAGCTGTTTCTGGTTCCTGTTGTAAAGCCTGGTCTTATGGAAAGAATAATGGCCAGAATCCAAAAGACATGGGGTTGAATGCAATTCTGGCCCCAGCTTGCTTATCTATAAAATGAGATCAGAATAGAACAGACTGAATTTCCTTACAGCTCTAAGATTCTGTGGAGTATTCTTAAGTGTGTGGAGCCAGGAAGGCTGGGATTTTTACCTTTGAAAGAGAGAAGGATGGTTTTGCAAGGGCCACATCATGTGACAGCACCTTATCCTGGGGCAGTCTCCAGCCCTAAGTCAGAGAACAATCCAGGCATCAACTTATAGGTACCCAACACCTTGCCTCAGTTTTCCCTGAAGGTCAAATGAGCTGAATGGGCTCATGATAGGGCCAGAATCTTGTAGCAGGATAAGGACCCAAATATATTTCACAGCTGGACTTTTAACATTCTAGCTGTGAACCATGTCTAGAGATTCACTGACATAGATCATACAGGGTAGATCTAGAGTTCTAGAGAGACCCACTTGTTCCTGTCTGCATAATGCATTTTACCATAAAATACTATTATAGAGGCAGTTTCAGACATTGCTCTTGTCCCAACGATGGGACACTTTATAGTGTTTTTCCATATTCCTTGAAAGTACCTTCAACTAACTGTAGACCTCAGATGCAACTCAGAGATTTGGAGCAAATGGTAACTGATTTTTAATAACCAAGGCATTTCACTAAAAGTTCTTCTAATGTCTGAAAGTCATTTGTTTTGATAGTAGGAATGTATAGGATTATGTAGTAAAATTCAAAGGATAAAGCATTGGGCTTCCCTGGTGGCGCAGTGGTTGAGAGTCCGCCTGCCGATGCAGGGGACACAGGTTCCTGCCCCGGTATGGGAGGATCCCACATGCCGCGGAGCGGCTGGGCCCGTGAGCCATGGCTGCTGAGCCTGCGTGTCCGGAGCCTGTGCTCCACAATGGGAGAGGCCACAGCAGTGAGAGGCCCGCGTACCGCAAAAAAAAAAAAAAAAAAACACACACAAAAAAACAAAGGATAAAATATTAATAATATTATGAGATAGAAACTATTATCATTCCATTTTAGTGATAAGGATGACAAGGCTTAGAGGGGTTGAGTAAGGAGCCCAAGGTCACAAGCCAGTGAAGGATGGGGCAGGAAACCTTCTAGAGCCTACATTCTTAACTCCTGTGCTATCTTTCCATTACATAAAACAAATAATTTCATGTTTATCATTTATTCTGTCTTCCTTTTTGGTAGAATATATTTTGAGTATGTGATATTTAAGATATAAAACTGTCTAAGAGTCTACTGTTTAAAGGACAATGAAATTTTACTTAATACGTATTTTGATTGTTTCATTTACTTTACAAAAAGAAGTGTTAATTATTTTTGCCTTACATCTTCACTCATGTATTAGTTAGCATGTTTTATAGTCAATTAAATATGAAAATAGAAGAAATAATATTTATGGAGATGCATACTGGTATGGATGGGGTTTATTAATGAAGTCAATTAGTGTCTAAAATCCTAGGTTAATCTGATTTGTTACACTTACAATGTTTCTGAATCATAAAATAATTGCATAATTACGAATTGCACATTGATTAAAGTGATTTCAAAGGACGACCATAGTTGGACTTGTAGGGTATCTCTTGAGGAAATTCTTTGAAACAGAACCCCCCACTTATACATAAAGAAAATGACTTTAAAATATCACTAAGGATCTATGTAATACTCTATATCAAGAGACAAATAATGCCTGTCTGAAAATTAGCTGCACATAAGTGTGTCTGGAATGAATAAAAGAATAGTAATCACCACTCAAAACTGATGTATTATGTTTTCTTTAAACACCTAGTTACTGATGCTGTTTTTTAATACTCTCCTATAACGTTCTCCTTGTACGAATCTGTCTATGCCTCATTTAACATCATTTACAGTGTACTGCTAATGCTACTCAGAATGAAGCTGGCCATGGTCCTTGATTAAACCCTTCTCACGAGAGTCCCAGCCACTGTTCAGGAGTCCCTCAACATATAATTGCCTCTAATTCCAGAGAACCAGGGGCAACTAAGAAGGCAAAAGCATTTTTTCACAGCTTTCTTGAGGGATAACTGACACAAACTGCGTATATTTAAATTGTGCAATTTGGTAAATCTTGATAAATGTATATTGTCTGTGCAAACATCATCACAATCAAGATAATGAACACACATCTGGCAACCCCCAAATTTCTCCCTGCCCCTTTATGTTCCCTCCCTCCCAGCCATCCCTGTCTCTACCCCGTCTGCAGGCAGCCACTGATTTGCTTTGTCTCTATATATTAGAAATTTTTAGAATTTTTAAATAAACGGAAACCTATCTTATGTACTCTTTTTTGTCTGCCATTTTCACCCAGATTATTTTGAGATTCATCGATGTTGTGTTTATCAGTAGTTCATTCCTTTTTATTGCTGAGTAAAATTCCATTGCATGCACTGCACAGTTTATGATTTCACTTGTTAATGGACATTTGGGTTATTTCCAGGTTTGGGCTGTTACGCATTAAGCTGCTATTGAGCATTCATGTACAAGTCTTTATGTGGACATAGATGTTCATTTCTCTTAGGTAATATCTAGAAGTGGAACGGCTGGGTCAAATAGTAAGTGTATATTTAACTTTTTAAGAAACTGCTAAACTGTTTTCCAAAGTGGTTATACAGTTTTACATTCCCTCCAGCATTGGATGGGAATTCCAGTTGCTCTCATCCTTGCTAAAACTTGGCATGGTTAGTATTTAATTGAAGCTATTTAAATATGTGTGTAATAGTATCTCACTGTGGTTTTAATTTGCAGTTTCTTAATGACTAATTATATTGAGCATCTTTCATATGCTTATTTCTCTTCTGTACAACTTCTTTGGTGAAGTGTCTGCTCAAACATCCTGTGCATTTTTGAAAGGATTTATGGAAAACAGCAAGATACAGTTTGTGTTGTTGATAGATACAGTTCTTGTCTAGAGAGCTGGTATGGGTTATCCTCTACAACTTACTTAATTGTATTGAAAATATTCATAGAATTATTCCCATGATTCTGTATATAACATTTGATTGCCTGTGGAGTGGTTTATGTCTGTGGCAGTGAGATTTGATCAATACAATAAAATTGTTTATTTGCAAATATAAAGAGTAAACTTTTAGAATAAAGGGCAATTTGCACCATTGTTATTTTCAAGAAATATATAGAGTGCTAATGGTATATTTGTTGTGTACATTACATCAATTGAAAACATAGTAGCTCATTATGTATTACATATGAATCCCTGACAAAAGCATCTTTAACAAGAAGAATAAAGCATTATGTGTCTACAATAAGTAGTAGTCTTTGAGTAATGCCTTAATATTATATTGAAAATATTGGTGCTTGATAATCCAAATAAAACTATAACTCAATCCAAATTCAGTTGCTTTATTTTCATAAGTGTTATCAAATATATTTTATTTTAAATATATTTTGTTTTATCAAATATATTTATTCTTCTCTATCATCATAAAAAGTATCATATAAAGTAGTAATTAGTTTCCCCAAATGTCACAATATAAAACGTGAAACAGGGCTCATTAAGACACATAACATATTTTATATTATCTTATCTTACAGTATATAATAAATGGTAATGGCACAGATGGGAAATTTCTGTATGAGTACTTTTACTACCTTTTCCTTCACTGTTATGGAGGTGCTTGAAATTAATATCATAATCAGAAGTATCAAATAGCAATATGGCAAAAAATAAAAACTACGTTTTTTAAAAAAGTTGATCAAGTTGTTTCATTGTAGCACTATGTTAACTATAGTATCAGATATAGGAAACTATTGTATAGCATTCACTCATTAGATGTCAGATGTTATTACCATGTCTGAACAGGGTGAAATTTCAAGTCCATTGAGTTAGAAGATGAGAAGGGCCATATTTGCTGCACTTCAGGCCTTAGGATCTTAACACGGTTTTTGCTTCAGCCTTGTTTTAGAATTTTACTCGTGATTAATCTAGAAGGCAGCATCAGTAGCATAGAACAATGTCATAAATTTCTGTATTAGTTTTCTAGGACTTCTGTAACAAAGTACTACAGATTGGATGGCTTAAACAGCAGACTGTATTGTCTCACAATTTTGGAGGCCAGAAGTCTGAGATTAAGTTGTAGGCAAGGTTGGTTCCTTCCGAGGGCTGAGAAGGAAGGAAGGATTTGTTCCAGGCCTCTCTCCTTGGCGTGAAGATGTCTGTCTTCTCCCCGCACTTTCACATTGTCTTTCCTTTGTACATGTCTGTGTCCACATTTCCTCTTTTTTAAAGGACACAGTCATATTTTGGATTAGGGCCCACCCTTATGAGCTCATTCTAACTTAATTACCTCTATAAAGATCCTATCTCCAAATACAGTCACATTGTGAGGCACAAGGGGTTAGGACTTGAACATATGACTTTTGAGGGGGACACAATTCAGCCCATGATAATGGTCCTTTGTTCTGATAGTTCCAAATTTGTATTTACAGTGTTCTTGAGAGATTTTCAAACTGGAAGTCACAAAGTCTAATTTGAATGACCAGGAAACTATATTCCTGAATCCTTTAGCCTACTAGATATAGAGGAAGAAGAGGTTTTGTTATGGTATTTGCAAAGAGGTTAGGCTTTGGAGAAGTAACTAATCCATATCACATGGGATAGGATCTCTTTAGAGACTCCACATCAGCTTCTCACCAACTGTCGTTAAGAGAGTTCTTTAGCCCTACACCAAAAACCCCACAGATCTCATCCTATCCTGATATGACAGGAATCTTATAGCATTGCCAAAGACAAGGTCTTCTTACTGTCTGAAGTCTTATTTCCTTATTTATGTATAGATGATCTTCTCCTCCAGAATTTCCATCTTTCACAAACCTTTCTTCAGGTATCATCTTTTCTTTTGCCATTTGTTAATCTGTAGAGGAGCCTTTGCTTTATCAGAAGCTCTATCTATCACAGAGTTTGGAGGCAGATTTACTGTCATCCTAGATCCCCAGCCAGCTCTCACTTTTTAAATCATTGCTCAATGAAAGATGATATTCACACACTTCCAAGCACAATTCTGAACATACTAGCTGTAATGCCAACCCCTTTTCTATTATGAAAGCATATTGGAATTTACATGAGAGTGGTGTCATTATGGAATGAAACAACATTCAATCCATTCCAGTTTCTTTTAATAAGAAATTTGGTAACCAGTAAACTTAACGGTTATCAAAGGGGAAAGGTGGAGGGAGAGGGATAAATTAGATGTCTGGGATTAACAAGTACACACTACTATATATAAAATAGATAATCAACAAGAACCTTCTGTATGGCACAGGGAACTCTAGTCAATATTCTGTGATAACGTAAATGGGAAAAGAATTTGAAAAAGAATAGATATATGTATATGTATAACTGAATCACTTTGCTATATACCTGAAACTAACACAACATTATAAATCAGCTACACTCCAATATAAAAAAAAAAAAATCAGAAAGCTTTGACACTTTCTTTAGTAACACTCTACTCCCTGTAGGCCTCACAAGTGATCAGACTACTTCTGAAACTTTGTTTTAAAGAGATAACTACTTTTATGAAACCCACTCCTCCTTTAAGGCTTGGGTCATTCAGCTGTGTCACCTTCTACCTCTCCTCTCCATTGTCATCTACTGATCTCGACGTCACTTCTCACATTCAGTGAATAACTTGGCACAGAACTCAGAGTCTTCCTCCCCATTCCATATCTCATCATCATACTCGGTGATATTTTTAACTATTATCTTTTTAATTGAAGTATAGTTGATTTACAATATTACACTTGGTGATTTTTGAGCTAATATGTGTGACCCATCTCATACAGTAGTTTTACAGTCTCTTGACTGGTCCACATGGTCTTTATTTCTGCTTTACTTTAGCAACCCACTCCTATTGTCACATCTTGAACTTTGTCATTATCTGAAACAGCTTTACTCACCAAATCAAAAATCCAGTATTTCACTTTCTAGCCATTACCGTATCTCATCAAATCTTTTACTTCCTTACCCCCACTATATATTCACTGGCGATGAATTTCTCTCAGCCTTTCTCCTTTTTTCATATTAACATTTCATTCACCCTTCTGCTATACTTGATTGGCAAAATGCCAACAACACTGACGCTACACCTACCAAGACTGTGCTTTCTCCGCATTCCCCCTCTCAGACTGTCAAGGGGAACAAATAAGCTTAAATTGCTCTTGTCTTAAAAACAAGGGTCTCCAGCATTTATTGTTTGTAGATTTTTTGATGGTGGCCATTCTGACTGGTGTGAGGTGATATCTCATAGTAGTTTTGATTTGCATTTCTCTAATGATTAGTGATGTTGAGCATTCTTTCATGTGTTTGTTGGCAATCTGTATATCTTCTTTGGAGAAATATCTATTTAGGTCTTCTGCCCATTTTTGGTTTGGGTTATTTGTGTTTTTGGTATTGAGCTGCATGAGCTGCTTGTAAACTTTGGAGATTAATCCTTTGTCAGTTGCTTCATTTGAAAATATGTTCTCCCATTCTGAGGGTTGTCCTTTCGTCTTGTTTATGGTTTCCTTTGCTGTGCAAAAGCTTTTAAGTTTCATTAGGTCCCATTTGTTTATTTTTGTTTTTATTTCCATTTCTCTAGGAGGTGGGTCGAAAAGGATCTTACTGTGATCTATGAAAAGCGAACCCTCTTGCACTGTTGATGGGAATGTAAATTGATACAGCCACTATGGAGAACAGTATAGAGGTTCCTTAAAAAACTAAAAATAGAACTACCATACAACCCAGCAGTCCCACAACTGGGCATATACCCTGAGAAAACCATAATTCAAAAAGAATCATGTACCACAATGTTCATTGCAGCTCTATTTACAATAGCCAGGACATGGAAACAACCTAAGTGTCCACTGACAGATGAATAGATAAAGAAGATGTTGCACATATATACAATGGAATACTACTCAGCCATAAAAAGAAACGAAATTGAGTTATTTGTAGTGAGGTGGATGGACCTAGAGTCTGTCATACAGAGTGAAGTAAGTCAGAAAGAGAAAAACAAATACCATATGCTAACACATATATATATGGAATCTAAAAAAAAAAAATGGTCATGAATAACCTAGGGGCAGGACAGGAATAAAGATGCAGACCTACTAGACAATGGACTTGAGGACACAGGGCGGGGGAAGGGTAAGCTGGGACAAAGTGAGAGAGTGGCATGGACATATATTCACTACCAAATGTAAAATAGATAGCTAGTGGGAATCAGCCGCATAGCACGGGGATATCAGCTCAGTGCTTTTTGATCACCTAGAGGGGTGGGATAGGGAGGGTAGGAGGGAGGGAGACACAAGAGGGAGGAGATATGGGGATATATGTATATGTATAGCTGATTCACTTTGTTATAAAACAGAAACTAACACTCCATTGTAAAGCAATTATACTCCAATAAAGATGTTAAACAAACAAAACAAGGGTCTCCCTGATCCTATAGATGATATCCCAGTTCTCTTTTATTCCCTTCAAATCCAAGTTTCTAAATGCTTTGTTTCTTCTTTTTCCCCCTCTATATCATATAAGTTTGTTAAAGGAGTTAAGAATCTCTGTGAATACCTGCTCAGTTATTTTTAATCCATTAAAAGTTCTGAAATTGCATATTCATGAAAAATATACAAGTGACATCTCATAGTTATTTTTTTAATGTATGGGATTTTTTTTTTTTTTTTGCGGTACGCGGGCCTCTCACTGTTGTGGCCTCTCCCGTTGCGGAGCACAGGCTCCAGACGCGCAGGCTGAGCAGCCATGGCTCACGGGACCAGCTGCTCTACGGCATGTGGGATCTTTCCGGACCGGGGCCTGAACCCGTGTCCCCTAGCATCGGCAGGCGGACTCTCAACCGCTGCACCACCAGGGAAGCCCCTATATGGGATATTTTTTAAAGGCATATGTTGTGGAGAGAGTGTGTATAATTGCAGCTTTGATGTTTACATTTAATGGCAATTAAAATTATTTTCATATCTGTAAATAAATGAACATTGTTATTGCTTGTCCCACCACTGTTTACAATTCTGAATTTTATTCTTTGGGGAAATGAATAAGTCATCCGTCTATAATTATAAGACATGACATATCTGTAACTAACCTTCTAACTTTTGTTCTCTGTGTTTTTGCGTATTACACTGGTAGAAAATACTCTTTTGTCCTCAGAAGCAGCCCTCCCTCCCCTTCTAGGATTTAGGGAAATAAAAATAATAGGCACTCTTTCAGAAACAAGCCAGACTACTGGGGAACTGAGCATCTAGCCTGACCTGTGTGGGCCCCTCTGTGGAGTCCACAAGTACCAGGTTAGTTTGGCCTCCATAGGTGGTTCAAGTCTGGAATGAGATCAAACTTGACTCTACTTTGATTTACCTGTCCCATGGGGAGGCTGCAGCTACTTTGGGCTTTTAGGCTTAGGGCCTTTTCTATAAAGGTACCAGAATATCCAGTAACCATATGTGTGGTGTTTACCTTTGTTCTGCAGGAACGGAAATAAAGAATTCATATTTTTAATAATGCACTTAGGTCAGAGTTATTTCTCTGAAGAGTTTTCCTGTTTTCTGTGGCTCAGATGAGATTCTTTTGGAATGTAATGAAGACTGCATTTTGGGCCTGTCTTTCAGTGAACTGAAACATGCCACAGAGCTGATTCTTATCTGTAGCAAGTCATTTATGTCATTTTAAAAAATAACTAACCTTTGATCTTGTGTATCAGCTGGGAGACAAACTAGACTGTGTGTCTTTATGGAGCAAATGCTATATAGCCTGTTGAAGGGGATGGCCAGGGCTGGTTGAGGAAAGGGGTGAATAGCATTGTTTCTTACACCTATAAGAAAAGTACCTCTGTACCCTTAAAAAAAATGCCCTTTAAAGCTCTCTTCTCCTACTGTCCTGGACTCTCTGCTTCTCTCATTTGGCCATTAACTTTTAACATGGATAATCATTTTGTTTACATTTTGGTACTTCAGATGCCAAAATCTTCAAGCGATATTTAACTCTGTTCAAACCACTTCTGTCCTCATTTGATGAATTTCTGACTTTTTTCTTGCTATCATTTTTAATTAGTCAGTTGGTGCCATTGTTATCTTTATCACTGTCATTACCTAACCAAGTGCCTCCAATGAATTTTACAGAACTAAAGACTTTTCCTGTTTAAGAAGCCCCGAACTATAAAAAGTAGCCTTACTCTCTCATTGCAATAAATAAATTAATCTGTAAATAAATCAATAAAATGTATCTTCTAGCACTTGGAGCAGCTTCCAGTTTCAGTTAAGTAACTGATTTTAATCTTACCACATATCTGCATACTGTCAATTTTGTGTGCTACACAGGTTGGCTGAGTGATTAATTTGGAAAATAATTTCATGAAATGACTAATCATCTTGTTTAAGCTACACGATATAAAGAGCATTCTGTTAATTCAGGGTCAGGCCAGAAGGTAAGGCAAGAAAGTGGCCTCTATGTGGCTAAACTTGAAAAAGTACAGTTGAGAAATTACATGAGGACTCCAGGAAATAGCACCTCTAGGAAATACTTCCAGGAAACAACACCTACTCAGAGAGTGAGGAATGATTGCCGGTTGCTGTTAATGCAAGCATCATATGTGTAAATATTGGCAAGCTTGGAAGCTTGGGTTCAAAATCAAGGAAAGCTCTGTGAGTACCACATGTTATTGCAGATTTCTTAAATGGTGTCAGTGAGAGCAGTAGAGAAACATTTTTTATCAATTCAACTAATAAAACAGATGCATCCTTCTAATATTTTTGTCAAAGCCGAATAATGATAGTTGTGATTCAAAACAATGACAGGACACTTTTTGGCATAATATAGACGTAGACTTATTAAATTATATTCATGATTGAATGAATGATTACCCATCTAAAAACAAAGGGAAATGGGGCTAGTCCAATGTCACTCAGACATTTTCCTCAGCTGAAGGTCTCTTTATTTATTATTATTATATTTATCTGTATGATGTGGGGAGGGGTTAATTTTTGCCAGTGAAGAGCATATTTCAACCATTTGCCAGTAAGAGAAGAATCAGAATTGAGAAGCCCCCAGTCTTAGCTCACAGAATTTCTTGGAAGAAGTACAGATTACTATCTAGGTTATTGCTCTTTTTTTTTTTATAACTTGATTAACTTTCAGGTTTCTTCTTGGCTGTTTGAAAACCCTTATAAGACTATAAGGCTAGATTCTCTTATGCTGGGAACTTATTATTATAATACATATAATTGCATATATTTGGTGTGCTTAAGTAGTACAAAGTAGCATCATGTCTTGAAAACATACTGCCCCTAAGTTAAATAATTGCAGACTGCTATCACCTGGGATAGATTTCAGAGTGATAGGAAATCCACTTCAGATAGCAAAAACAGAAACCGGGATTGATTAGTTCAATTAACTGGAAATCAGAAATTAGTTTGGGTTTCAAGATTGGTTTGCTTTATTGGTTCAGTGATGTCATTAAGCATCTGTCTACTTTGTCTACCACATCTACTTTCTCTTCACAATATCAGCCTTATCCTAAGGCTTATCTTAAGCTGTCTCCCTTTTGTGGTTGCAAGATGGCTGCCCACTACTCAAAGGACTACAAGGTTCTCTAGCCACGTCTCAGAAGAGGAATAAGGAGTGGTTTCTATAGCTCTTTCAGAAACTAGAGAGCTTCTGTCTTAGAGGTCTTCAGTCAATGCCTTCTCCAGTCTCAGTGAGCAGAACTGGGTCATATGGCACCCACAGGAATTAGTTTACAAATACACTGATTTCATAGGGTCTATATCTACGGGTACTTACATATTGACCCTGAACATACTTTTTTTCAATATTTATTCCACCGAATATTCTGAGTAGCAGCAATGCAGTTTGGACAATTAACGTTTAATTAACTTCTTGCTTACAGCTAGTTAAGAAATTGTCATTTGTCCCAATTTTTGTCATTGATAAATGAGGAAAGGTTGGCTGGAGGCGACTAGGAATGTTCTACCTTTCTCTTAAGAGAGAGTGACAAGAAATATGCCTCCACCCCCACGTTCCTCTGTTTCACTCCTACCTTCTCTCCCTTTCTCCTTCCCTCCTACCACTTTTGGTGGAAAAAAAGGAAAGAAACATGTTGCCTTTATTTCTCCTGGTAGCCATCTTTTGACTGTGAGAATAACCATCTATAGGATAAATCCAATGCTGTGAAGCCTTCATGACATTGTTGAGTCACTAAATCAAACCCACCCAACTACTTCTGACTTTCCTATTATATGCAAATAAAATTCCTTCTTCCTTAAGCCAGAAAATTAGGTTTTCTAATGCTCATGGCCAAAAGTATTTTTAGTGCAATTTTTAAGCCAAAATGTCAGTTATCAGGAAAATGAAAATCGATGTTGTAACATTACCACAATATTTACTGTACAGATTACGATGTGAAGAATATAATCAACTCTTAATTTTCCAAGCTAAAAAAGACTAGGAGAATAATGTGTAATTTAAATTTGCAAAACATTCAAAAGTCATTTTAGTTTGGCTTTGGGTAATAGTTGGTGTTCTATGTACAAAGGCTTTGATATGCTTTGTGCTCTTAAAACAGCAGTGAAGATATACTTCATCTCTTTTAGGAAGTGCTGGTAATTTTCTAATTTGTTTAGTCTCTTAGGGGCAGGTACATCTTTTTGGAGTAGAGCACCATCCTTGTCAGCTAAGATAGATCTGCCCTTCCTTCTTCTCTCTTCAGAGGCTTCTCTCTTCCTCTGAATAGAGCAGTGCTTTGGCTTCAAATGATCTCCCATCAGAGAAATGTTAGGGAAATATGAATAAACATTAGGGACAGTACTCAAATCATGATCAAACTATATAACGAATTATATTTGGTGTTAAATGTCAATAAGAACTTGAAAGCATAATTTGCCTAGGATAATTAAGAATTGATTTCAGTATCTTGTACGAACATAGAGAAAAACATACTGGGAAATGCCTTAATGGACTGCATTCTTTCTAACCAATATAAAAGAATGGTTGACAGTATAAAAGGAAAGAGAATGTTTAAGATAGTTGCCATATTAAATTAGAGTTTGAAATGGCCAATGAAGAAAATCCTCGTTACGGTCGGAAGCAGACTGTATGCCTTAGGGAGAGTAGACTTCAAATATAATTTGTTCAGCCATAATAATGATAGTTCTATACCTAAGAATGCTCAAATTATAAAATAATTATTTCAATGGAAAAAAACTTTTAGGAGCAACAGAGTTGACAACAATTTGTTTTTTCCATAGACATTTTAGTAACAACTTTCTAAATAGCAGTAAGTGTGCATTCACACAGTTCAGCAAATGTAACATTTCGTGACATCTAAGGATCTTCTCATTACTTTTGGCATTGTCATTAATTCAAAATATCTTAAACATTATTAAAAAATTTTGCAAAGTGTTATGAAAAAGTAAAAGCCCACTCAAAATAAGCAGCTGAGTTGCTTATGGAATGCATTTTTTCCAAGACTAGATTACTAGTTCTTGATGAAGGTTGAAAGGTAACAGAATGGGCTGAGTAATGCAAATAATATTTATGTCATTTATTATTATTATTATTTTTTTTTTTTTTTTTGCGGTACGCGGGCCTCTCACTGTTGTGGCCTCTCCCGTTGAAGAGCAACAGGCTCCAGACGCGCAGGCTCAGCGGCCATGGCTCAGGGGCCCAGCCGCTCCGTGGCATGTGGGATCTTCCCGGACCGGGGCACGAACCCGTGTCCCCTGCCTCGGCAGGCAGACTCTCAACCACTGCGCCACCAAGGGAAGCCCTATTATTTTTTTTTTAGTGACTAAAATCTACTTTAGTAAGAATATCTGAAGATCTAAGTGAGTCCATAGCCCAAAATCCTAAAAGGGAGCCTTAAAATTCTAACGGTGTTGATATGATGAAACTATCATGACCTGTGGGGTGGGATGGGGCAGAATATAAGGGAAAAAAAGACAAGTAGAAAAAAATCTGTGAACTTAGAGTATATGGTTAATAGAAAATTAGGGATTCATAACCATGAGAAAACATCAGGCAAGATAAACTTGAGCTTGGTGTAAGGCTTACAAAAATGGCAAGGAAATTAAAATTGTAAGCAGGTCTTTTTTGAGCCATGTTCAAATAGAAAGAACAATGCATAGATTTATTGCTTAGAATAAATGGTGAGATGTTAAAAGATTATGGTAAGATAGTAGAATGCAAGTCCTACTTTGCTTCTTTTTTATTAAGGAGAGTGATTTGCAATGGGTAGAAAAAACAGATTGCAGAGGAATTCTAAGCTAAGTGAGAGAGAATACTTAGCTACTTTAGTGTCTAGGGTCATACAGAATGCAAGTACTGAAACAACTTATGCTTATCACAAAACCAAGGTGGGTGATGCTTGAAATATCAAAAACAGGAAGAATTTAGACAAATTGAGGTGAGCTCAAGGGACAAATTTTTAAAAGTAGAAAAGCTGGATGTTAGTAGAACTGTTCAAATTGGTCTTGTGATTTTTGATAATTAAGTTGAAGGTGTGTGAGTGTTTAGAATTGTTGGTATTACTAAAAGCCATGTATTTTTCACTAAGGGTATGCTACATAAAATCAAACTTGTTTTCTTCTTTGATAGAATACTTAGTGAAAGCTGTGAATATAATTAATCCTGATTATAGCAAGCCTTTTGACAAAGTCTTTGAAAATATTTGTGTGGACAAGTTAGAGAAAAATAGATTGTAGAATTAAATGGAGTATAGCTGCCTCCATACTGGATGATCATACTCTAGGTTTGCTTGTTAATGGATGGATGACAACTAGAAGAGAGGTCCATGATTGACGTGCCAGAGACCCTATCATTTCCAACTCTTATCGTTGACTTTGAGAAAAATGTAGGAGAGACCTCACTATCAAATTTAAGGACGATATAAGGTTGGATGGCAGATTTAAAATAATCCTTATTCAAGCAGGTCTCAATAGGATCATAGACCAAAACAAAGAAAGTAGAATTTAATAGGGATTCATTCATTATTTTTTCTATTCAGTGTTCACTTATTAAGTGCCTTTTATACATAAAGCCCTTAGCTTGTTGCTGAAGAGGCAAAGATGAATAAGACATGTCTCTGTTTTAGAAGTATAAAAGACATTTTAAGAAATAATTGTGATTAAATATAAGCCTTGCTATATTATAAGCACATACATTTGTTATGGAAGCATAGGTTTGTGAATAAATAATGGATTGAGTGGGAAATACTAGATACAGGTTTTTGGATGAATTACAAAATAGTAGGCATGCTTAGTTTAACATTATGAGGGGAAAAAATGTGTCAGTGACATAATGTCAGTGCCTTAAAATGTAAATGCATTAAAAGTATAATGTTTAAACAAAGTAAATAGAAACTGTTGTATCCTGATCTGTGCTCACCTTTCAAACGGATGTGATTAGAAGTGAAAGAATACAAACACAGATATGCAGATCTAAGAGGAGATGCCAACTAAATAAACTATCTCTAGTGTTAATAAGGAAAAAAGCTTAACAGTTGACTAAACTATGACTGTCCAATTTTTCCATGTTACATTTTTTATTCTTACTCAACCTTTTTTAAGGTTATTCATTAATGATGCTTATAATCTAATCATAATTCATCCTGTAGGTTAGAAGTTACCTTCTTTCATATCCCTTCCCCTGTTGCTGATGTGTGTGTATGTGTATGTGTGTGTTTCAAAAGTAAAATTTACGCCAATGATAAGAGAAAGGAGCAAACTTGTGATTGCTAAGGGATAGATTCATTATTCCTGTTTATAAGGGATACTTACTTGTATGTCTTCAATTATTTTCATTAAAATTTTTTTGTTAGAAGTTTATTTAATTCAGGTTCTTCCTCTTAAGAGACATTTCGATTTAAAGTTGACTTTTAACCAGTGGAATTCACCTCAGTTGAATTAGCCTTAAGTACTTAATGTCTTTTTGAAGCTCATTTTCCCCTTCAATTTTATAATAGTTTCACGGTAATCACGGTAGCATTTAATTTCATGAAATTTGTTTCTCATAACCGATTTGTTTAAGAAAGTGTACTTGAGAAAGCAAAAAATAATGTTTCTCATATCAATATATTGAAGTTTGGTGCTAGTGTTTCTGGTCTTCAAGGTATACATTTATTTTAATCAGTGACCAGTTAGCTCACTGGGCTACCCATGTTGTTAATGAAGGCGAAGTCGTGGCTTTCATACTGGTGCAGGCCAGCAAGCTTCTCTTTGTTATGTGGCAGAGGATATACCCCTCACCCCAGCCAGCTGGCTGGCAAATGTGTGCAGTTGGTGACAAGGAGAACTGGGTGAGACTGTGTAGATGGATTGGTGCAAATTCATCACCATAGCTAGGAAAATAACCCTGAGCGAATGTCTCCCTAATGGACAACACATGGTTGTTTATATTCAGTTGAACTGTAGATATATAGTTTGTCATTAATCTTACTTACAGAAAATCTCACTTATATTTAATAGATAAAATGCCTTCCTGCTTTAATTCTTTTGGATTAAAATTTTATAAGTATATTTGACAGATATTTCACATTTTGTTTTCACACAATATCATTCTTTTACGTGTAAAATTTCGTAGCTTTTTAGGACATTCTGGATTTGCAACAGTCTTGTTTAGTTTTTAAGACCATGAGCAAAAATCACATGAACATTGATGGTTTTGATGAGACTAAGTCAGTCTGTGCTGAATATCAGTTGTGAAAAAATGTTTAATCAAGCACATAATCTTTGGCTAGTACCATTCAGACATCCCTTCCTCTGCATTTATTCGTATGATTTGGGTAAAAGAGTAAATTTAGTACTGTCTTGGTATTTGGAAGTCTGTGTGCTTTAACCAGCACAAATTAAATTAAGCTATTCACTACTTTCAAAAAGGGTGCTTAATAATGTTGAGTAAGCTTTCAAACTCAGTTTACTTCAGCATACACTAATTACTCCCATCTAATCATGCTGTATCATGTAATTAATATGAACATAGCTAGGATCCACTTTTAATTTTTTTTTCTTTCCGCAGGCTGTTATACAAAATAGCATTACATATATTTAAAAATTAAAATTTAACAAACCAAGTCTAACTTTTCCTTTAAAAGCAGTGTACATTTCGTTTGGTCATCTCAGACATTGCATAAGAGGCAACTTTAGTGTAATTGTATGCATTCTCTTTTAAAAATGGTGAGTTTAATTTAATACAGCCAAAACCTGTTTTATTCTTTCAGCCTAATTAATCATCAGATATCAAAACCTTAGTTTTAGAACAAGTAGTTTATGGAGTGTACACAGTGAATTCCTGTTAGGCTCAAAATGGCTCTTTTAAACCTGTCCAGAGTTTCGATTCTAATACAAGATGTAAAATATAAATGTTAAAACTGAGTACCACTATTGGTAAGGAAGTCTGAGAGCCATGGAATATATAATTATCTGGGCTTTTCAAAAATTAAAGCTCTGTGGTTTTCACTGCATAATTTTTTACATTGAAATGACTTCTGTGTTTAGAGAAGATTAATTTCTTTAGATCTCTAAAAGACCATTTTCAGACCACCAGGATCTGACAATAGCTCTTTACTGAGATTTTAAGTTGTTTCAATCTAATTTTTACAATATGCTATAGCACGGTACAATTGATAGCAACTGTCGTGTAGGTTTTTTATTCTTAATGTAGTATCAAAATTTCCCTATAGAAAGTGCTTGGTACTTCTCATACCTTATTTCTGAAAAAACAATTCTATACTTGCATTCTGTGGTTATTTGATATACCACACACACAAAAGGAATATATTTAATTTTTCAGTGTGTGTGTGTGTGTGTGTGTGTGTGTGGTGTGTGTGTGTAAACTTAGGAATGTGCTACTAATCATTTTTCCAGAAATTCCTATTTTTATGAGTTTTAGAGTTTTTACAGTCAGTATGAATTCTGTCAGAGTGCAGACCCACTGACAATACAATCATTTAAAAATCTAATTACTTTCACCTGTTTAAATAAGTGAACTTCATGCTGGAAAACGTGTGCAAACTGCCACGGGAAGTAGTTGAACTCTCGCTCAAGGAAGGTTTTCCAGCATCTTTTTTTGTCCCTTGAGGTGTTTATGTCCTTTTAGAAGTCTGTATGGATTTGGTCTATAGCCACAGATTTGTGACTAAATGACTGTGTGAGCGAAGCTACTAAACAGTAATAAGGCTTGGATTACCAAGCTGTTTGAGGTTTATTTCAAAAGCTTCATGTCTGATCTCATTAGAATACCTATGGGTACAAATGTTGTTTTTCTCTGTATGTTCTAAACATAGAGTAAATGATAGATCATAATTAATGTACTAAAAAGGCACATTTTGCCTCTGTTTTCATTTTACATAATTAGTTCACCTAAACCTAACAAATACGAGTTTGTTTTCTTTTCCTTTTTGTTTTTTTGTTTTGTTTTTAACTAAAAAGCCTGCCCTGATATTATATAGAAAGAGAAGATGAATGTTTGTCACTGAACTCCACTGGATTTAAACAAATCAAAACAAAAGAGAATAATTCTCTAATAGTTTTGCAACACATTCGAAATGTAGTCGGTTGTTTGTTTGGGAAGGTGAGTGGAATATGTGTTATGAAATTTCTCAGCAGCAATCATTACACATTTTCATTCGATAGACTTTTAAGCTGTCACATCCTTATTTTCTTTTCCTGGCAACAATTATTGCGTCATGAAATGAAGATAATTGTAATTTTGTTTTGTCTTAGATGCCATTTATAAGATATGTTATACATATTATTACCTCTCATTCCTATTAGATTATTTTTTTAGTAAAATTAGAGTTTAGTTGATTCAGGGGAATTATACTACTGCCTTTAAAGCATTATTAGCCGTTTGTTAAGATTGGGTATTAAGGAATTCAAATGACCAGGTCCTTTATTTTAATAGGGAAACAAATTCCACTTAACTATTTTGAATTTTTTTTCCTCTCTTCGACTGTGTAGAAGCATGTACTTTGTGTGCAGGCTAACTTACAGTGTATGTGTGTGCCTGTGTGTGTGTGTTTTATATCAGGTCTAAACGAATGCTTTTAGAAAATACGATTTACAAGTATAGTTCAGGAGTTTTAAACTCGTATGTCTTTGGGAGCTAAGGAAGGCCCACAAATGAGTAAAATAGGCTTTTGTCAGTAAATTAGGAAGTGATGGAGAAAGACAAAACTGGAGATTACAGGCCCCTGCTAAAGGTATTCAAATCCAATTGTTTTAAAATATGCTGTGTTCTGTCATTATCAAGGAAAACACTTTGACTGACTGGATTTGGTCTTCAGGACACCAGCTGAGACTTCTAAAACGCCCAGCTTTTTTATACATCCTCAGCTAGGGATCCTCTGCCATGGAGGAATCACCATTGTGGCTCCTCCAATCTGATGTCCTTGCTTTCAGAAGTATATCAGGTTTGTCTGCGTAAGAATTAGTTGGTTACTAAATATTCTACTCTGAATAATAGAGCTGTGAACTATAAAACAAAATTAATCTTAAAATTAGTGCTTTAGAATACACACAGTTACATCGCTGCACCTCTGTAGGTCTTTACATCCTTGAAAGCTGTTTCTGCTGAACCCTGAATACAAAAGTTTCTATCCCTACAACAGACACACCTATCAACTATTCTTTGATCCTCACTGATGTGCTAATACTACTTTGTAATTGTGTCAATTAATATATTAGTAATAATATAATTCCATTGCTTTCACGCCAACATTTCCCTTTTAAAATTGTAGAACATTGTCCCGTTGTAGTGAAGACAAGAGTATCTATGTAAGAGGACTAAACAAGCCCTGTAATACGACTGGCAATTACATGAATACACATGTTGTATACGTGTGATTGTATACATAAACTGTAAAAATTACATTTTTTGATCTGGCTTTGTACATTGAAAAATATCTGTTTTTCTAAAAAATTACCTATCACACTGAAATTAGTGAAACAGACACATTTGTTTGGGCCTAAGGGCAAGTACTATTCCAGTTTTTATAACTGTTAGTAAAACATCTGTCTGATTTTAAAAGCTGAAAGGCATGTTAATTATTTTCTTTAATTTTTAATTATTATTTTCAGTTGCAACGATACCCTCACTAGTCTAAAGTGACTTTTGAAACCTGTGTTATTTACAGTATAAATTTCTAATTGAACTAAATTATACACATCAGATTGTACTCCATGGCATATATGGAATTTGAAGACAAATTCAAGATTGGGTATTTCACATAGATCACAGAGAACACAAACTGGGGATGCTATTTAAAATCTGCTGATTGATATATGTGGCTTTATTTTTAAAACTAAACAAACTTCTGCTTAAAATTCATTGTTTGATAGAGTGCCATTTTGAGAATATAGATGATTTTAGATCATTTATGATCACTGTGAAGAATAGCCTTACAACAATTTTAATAGTGATTATGTAGGTCCAGTTTTGGAGGCCATGCTGATCATAGTCAGAGCCTCCACCATGTGTGTTTTTGAGGAAGGGTGGCAGAACAGTGGGTGTAAGTCCCTCTACCATTTTGAAAAGATCTCTAGTCTCTAAGGGGACTCATAAGGAGGACTGAGAAGACCTAGTGGAAGGTCCAGCCTTCCACTGGAGGTGGCTAGTGAACAGGCACATACATAAAATCAACAGCCACTGCTGTAATTGTAGCATTGCACGAAAATAAATTATGTGGCAATAAACAGAACTGTGACGTTGTTGCTGACTAGGGTGCTCTGACAAACATTTCTGTTACCTGTTGCCCTATAATAAACCACCCCCAAACTTAATAGCCCAAACTAATAATAATAATTTATCTTGCTCACACAAATCTAAAGTTTTGGCAGGGCTCAGCTGGAAATTTTGTCTCTGTTCTGCATGGCTTCAGTTGGAGCTGCTAGACTGAACCTGTAGGATGGAACCCCTTCAGGTAGCTCACTCACAAGCCTGGCAAGTTGGTTCTGGCCGCTGGCTGGGAACTGAGCCAGGGCTGTCAGCAGAGCGCTTTGGTTCCTCTCAATGTGGGCTGCATGGGCTTCCTCACAGCTTGGCGACAAGAGTTCCGTAGAATGTTCCCAGGGGGAAACTACAAGGCTCTGATGCAGCCTTGAAAGTCGAAGAACATCGCTTCTATCTCCCTCTATTTGTCTAGCAAGTCAGTAAAGCCAGCCCATTTTTAAAAGAAAGAGGATTAGACTCCATCTCACAATGGCAGGAGTGGCCAAGAATTTGTTGCCATTTTTAATCTATCACAGCAAAGGGGGTGAATCGCAGCATTGCCTGGGTAGAGGGGACATTGATATGCCAAGAGTTCTGCTGAGTCCACTGGGGGCAAGCTTCCTGACTGTAAATACCACCACTTCTGCAACCAATTTCTAACATACAGGTAGCATGTACTATGGTATGATGGCACTATGGTCAGATAATACACTAAATGCTTTATAGGCATTTTTTAAATTACATTTTCACAACAGTCCTTGTAGGTGGATGATGGTATTATCTGAGGCACAGAGAGGTTCATAAACTAGTAAGGTTCATAAACTAGTAAGTGGTAAACCCAAGGCTCGAATGCAGATTGCCTTCATGCCACAGTTCATACTCTTAACCACTATATAATATAATCTCATGTGAGGTGGCTCATCTGTCTCCCTCTTTTGACAACCAGTCTATGAAAATACTACTTACTCTGCTTCATCTAAAAGCCACCTATGAAATGACTTACTTGAATACAAAAGTGTGATAACTAAGTTTCTCTAAAATAATTGTCTTTTGAAAGCATTAGAGACATAGAAATGCCATAAAGATGGAGTTCTGTGTTGAGAGCAGGCACAGCTTACAAATGGAAAGCAAATACACTATGTCTTGAAGAAGGAGGTCCCAGGATGCTAGAGGCTTGTGTTGGGAGCTGATGAAGGATGCTTATCAGCAGGCGAGTCAAAAAGTATCTGAATCATAGTTGGGAAGGCTGAGGCTGGAGTCAGGAAAATGTTCACAAAAGCCGGGTCTGAAGACTGAAGCAGGAATACAAACCAAAGAGCTATTAGTGAGGTGAGAAGTTCTGTTGACTTCGTAACTTTGACTCTTGTCCTCTCCTAATCCCTGCCTCTTGTGAAGCCACCTGTCCCCTTCTAGGACTTCCATCCTGATGCTTATCTGGTCTGAAATCTGTGATTGTTAGGCCCCTCAGATGCTGCAGTTTGTCTGTAGACCAAACATTTCTGCAGTATTGACAACTGAAACCATGCCTGCCAGCACCTGCACTTTCTTGTTTTCCTCTTCCTGCTAAGAGTAAGCTGGTCTGGCTTGGGCACTGCTGAAGAAAGGACATGAAGGCCCTAATAAATGGCTTGACTCTGCACGTAGTGTCACTCTCCTTAATGACTGCCCTAGTAGCCAAAAATAACCAGTAAACTATTATAACAATTTTTACATTATATCAAAAACTTACCAGAATAGAGTTTTCCCCCATGTGATTCTGGTATATAGAAATTTGGTATCCTTCTGTTTAAACCCCTATCAACTGATTTCTAAGACACTGTATAACACATTAAATTTTATTGTATTTATTATGTATTTATTTTACTACACTGTTAATTGCTTCTCTTTATATGTAGATACCATTCATTAATTGCCTCTATGTTTGTCAAAAAATAATATTCAAGGAGTTATATTTCTCTGCTTGTTTCTATTAAAAATTCAAAGGTGTATCCTAATGGAAAACATTTTGGCTTGAGGTTGATAGTATATCACACATAAAAATACATTAGGAGAGTAAAGAAAAAGTGTTTAATCTTCTGATTAAACCCAATTACACTATATCTATTAATGAAACTGAGTTGTACTTGTTCAAAATTCAAAATATTGGAAAAGAATAATGTTGTCTTTTGTATTGTTCCTGCGTTGTGCTTTAGAAACTTGATTCAGTTTTATGTCGGTCTCGGATGTTGTTTTTTTCTACTTTTAACTTTTTTTTACTGCCTTGTACTCTTCCCAGTATGTGAATTTGCCGACCCTTCAGATGTATTCTCGTTAGGTCATTGTATGGTTCATTAAAGTGTCCTTAGGCAGATAGAGATCACACAGGTTTGAAGAGTACAATCCTTCTCTGAAGTGAAGGAGTCGTGCCCCAGTGTCTTTAGGGGCATTCACTTGTCATGCAGTTGGCTTTTGGCCAACAGGGATGAACAAATTAGTAGAGTGTACCTGTGTTGGCCCTGTTCCTAGTCTCATTTATGTAATTGATGTCTGGTGGCCTCATTTTGGATCATTAGCATATCAACATAATGTCTGAGCCTGGCAAAGTGCTGCTTGTTGTCAGACATTAGCAATTTACCATAACATAGAAAGCAAGAGAACCTGACATTTTAACTGGATTGATGGCAAAAATCAAGATGGTAGCACAGGAGGCTCAAATTCAGTAACTCTTAAAGTTCCTGTGTGTTTGAAATAGTTAATAACAAGTTTAGATTTGTGTTAGACTGTTTTTCTATAATAGAGAAGACACGTTTTGTTAATAACAATACTATAAATATGGGGTTCTTTTAAATATTTTTAAGTTCCTTCACATTTCATTAATTTCATTTTCATTGCTTTCATGTTTAGTCAGTGTACATGTTTGTTGGTACCTATGACTAATTGTAATTGTTTTAAAAAGAACAGGTTTTTAAGCCAAAAAAATAACATATTTGGAGATGGTTTTAATTTTAGTGAAAGAATTTAGTGTGAATTAACCATCTTACATTGCTTGAGAAGAATCATAGGTTACTTTGTAGCCAGTCTGAAATACAAGCTTGAAATTCTCTATTCCAGATTTGTTCTCATGATGTATCATTAGTTTACCAGCTGTTTAATAATGCAAAACAAAACAGTTAAATAGACATAGTTCTTATTCACGTAGTGCTTCTAATTTAAGGTAGGTGACACAGACAGGGATGTTGTAACATTTACTACCATAAATATAGAATAAAAAGAAATAAAAATACTTTAAGAAATAAAATAAACATATGCAGATAAGTTATACTTGATGTAAAGGATATGTATTTTTAGAAGTGGATAAATAAACGCTGCATCTAGTAGGGTTCTACTTTTATGACCCACAACCTGCCACTTAATTCCTCTTAGTCAAATTATTCTGTTAATAAAATGAAAATTACTTAAAATTACTATAGTGTGATTAATGCCTTTTTCTCCCTTGAGAGTAAATATTTTATTTATTTTCTAGCCCCAGTGTCCCACAGTGTCTACTATGTAGTAAGTACTAAATAAATGTTTGAATACTAAATGAATGAGATTCACACTTACATTTTTTTAAATATATAAAGTTTCTGTATTTTTATCTGATTGCCAAAATGAGAATATATTTATTGTGGAACATAGACAATACTGAAAAAAATGAAGAAAATAGAAATCATTAGTAATATTTACTGTTAACATACTGGTATATCTACAAGCATGTTCTTCTCTTTGAATCTATACATGTATAGTTTTTAAAAATTATAATATGGTGGGTCTCTAAATAATTAATAACTTGCTTTTGTCACTTAATTATGAACATTTCCCAACTAATTAAATATCCTGCACCCAATTTTCTTATTAACTAGGAGCCAAAATGAATTCTCTACTGTGTCCTATAAATACTTTAGGCCCTTTATTCTCTGACGTAGGCATTATTTCTGTTTTAGTGATAAAGAAATTGAGGCTCAGAGAGACTAGTACTTACCAAGGTGAAACAGATACTAAGAAACAGAGGGGAGATTTAAATCGGAGCTGCCCAACGCCAAAGTCCATGCCTTTAACCACCGTAGTGTATTACCGCCCAATACTAATATAAATTAACTTATCTAGTTCTCCATTTTGACTTTTAGTTTGCCCATTCTTTTACTACTAAAAACTACATTGAGGCTTGTCTACAGATAGGAAGCAGGGGGAAATGGACTACAGTAGATAAGTGGAAACTTATAGGGGTGATGGATATTTATTATCTTGATTGTGTTGATAGTTTCGACTGTATATATATACATACACACACACACACACATAGTCAAAACTCAACAAACTGTAAACTTTATGTGTTGTTCAGTAGGCATAAATTATACCTAAGCAAAGCTATAAAAAATGTTTTTAAACTACTCTGAGATGAATGTTCTTATATGTAAACCCATGATTTTTTCCTCAATAGAATTCTGTAAGAGTTTTGGGGGGGGCTTAAAAAATATTCATATTTTAAGTACTTTATATGCAAACACATGCACCCTCAGAAATGTTGTATGAATGCACACTTCTTCCATTAGTGTATGAACTTTTGTGTTAACATAAGAGTATAATGATAGTCACAATATTGAACATTTACTGAGTATCATATATTCTGCTAGGTGCTTTATTATCTCCTTTAATCTTCATGTCACCAATTTAGATGAGGGATGAAAAAAAATACTTGGAAAGATTAAACAGCTTGACCTTGTAATATAGCTAGTAAATAGTAGATGAAGGATGTAAATTGTAGGTGAAGAATATGATTCCCCAGGCAAATGAACTATACTGTTCTACCCTTCACTCTTACAAATGCTAGGTATTCACTAAATCCTTATATTTTTTAGACAACTGTTTGAAAAGCTTTGCCCTAAGAACGAAGGTTAAGTCCCAAAAGACATTTAATGGGGAGGATTCTTTCTTAAGTAGGGCCACCATATTAATTTTCGTCCAAATTTGTACACTTACAAATGTGAAAAGGGGCACTGTTCATAATTAGGCTGGGACAACATATGTATACAGAGCATCTCCTGGAAAAAAGAAAATGGGAAAAGAAACAAACTGGGAAGAGAAAAAGGGTGGAAAGATAGGCCTTTTAAAATAAATGTTATTTACCAAGCACTGACCAAGTACTATTCCTTGCAGGCTTTCTTACCTTACTTCTCACAACTGCCCTTGAGATATTTGTGATCAATTTCCCCCAAAGAATACAGATGCTCTGAGAAGTGAAGTGCTTGGGCAGCTTCTCACAAAATTAGTGACTGATGAGCCAGGGGTTTGTAGGCAATTCTGTCCAATTCCAAAGCCCCAAATCACTCCATTATTAGCATTTTTCCTGTATATAAATAAAATAAGGTTAATATGTTTTCAAAAAAGCAAACAGTTGTCAAGTTTTAAATAATTGTCAAAGTTTTAAAGGAAGGAACTAGATATCTAGATTGATCAACATGTTTAAATTAACTGTGTAGATCTTGAACATCTTTCCATACTCTTTTCTTTTATAGCTCAGTTATAAGTAAATTTTATTTTTAATTGACATTCAAGAATTTATCTGTGTACATCTGTGTAATCACACAGGCATAGACTCATAGACTCAAACAATTTTCAAGTTGCAAAAGAAACTGGGCAACAGAACAGCATTTAATCCAACGGTTCCCCAAACACAACCTGTAGACAGATGCCAATCATGACGAAGTAGCTTGTGACAAAAACCAAACTAACAGAAAGTCCAAATGGAATGCTCTTTCAATCATTACTTCCTTACATGGAAAAATATGAAGTGGTCAACCTAGTATTGTTCCAGTTTCTTTTTTTTTTTCTTCTCCTTCTCTTTCTTCCTCCTTCTCCTTCTTGGTCTTCTTCTTTAGAAAATTAGAAGTTGTTGATATCAAAACACTGGTGTGCTCTAATCAAAGTCAATAATACCTTTTTCGTTTAGAAGAATACAAGTGGGCCATCAAGATATTAGATTTGTCGAGTACCCAAAATAAGAATAAAGTTTATAGCTATTGTTTGCATGGGGTTAGGTGCTTCTCATACATTGCTCTTTTATGCTTTATAGTATCTGTATAAGATAGCTACCCGTCTATCCATTACATTTGAGAAAACTGAAGTTAGAGAAGTTTAAGTAGCAAAAGAACATAGATGGAAAAGTAGCAGAGCTCAAACTGAGAACTACAAAAGCATGTTTTTCTCCTATTGCCTCATAGATGGTGCGTTATCGCCTCATCCACTGATCTGCCCATTTTCCTAAGTTTCTCCGTTTCATCCACATTTCCTTGTACACATTTTAGACTTAGGCAACAATTAAATCAGTGATATAACTTTCTTTTGATATTTCCTAATTCTTAACAGAATAATTAGTCTAGAAAATATAATTATACATAGTATATAGTCCTGTTGTATGCCAGACAAATTCTGATGACAACAAACACTGTTAAAATAATAATTGCGGAACAAACGGTTTATAAATTTAAGGTAATGGATTATTTATTTAAGCTTCATATGTCACACAAAGTTCTGGTAAGATAAAAGTATTAAGACAGTCTCCTCGAGTTTGTTTTAATATTGTTTAATTTGTTGACATCTTTCTAGGCTCAATAAAGTAAAACTTCATTAATTTTTTCCTCAGGTATCCAAAGTAAGATTGAAAGCAATTACCATTTTCTAAGTGTTCATCGTTTGTGTTCCTTAAATGAATCGAGAAAATACTTTAATAGTTATTGAATATTCATAATGGGCAAAATGGTCTGCTAGAGGTTGTGAAGGACTCAAAACATGATAAGGTTTGTGCTTTCAAGAAGTTTATAATTTAATAGGAAGGGAAAAGACATACATGATGCTTCTCTCAAGTGAAATTAAGGGATTTTTGTAGAAAAATATTAATAAAGGTTGAAATTAGAGTATAGGTGTTACATAGTAGCCAAATGGGAAGTCTATGTCAGTTTATATATTATTAATAAACATCAAAGCAATCTTTACCTTATGATAGGGAATATTTCATTGGTTATTTGAAACAAAACGTGTTCCCATAAACAAATGTGTCTTTTCCTCTCCTCTCCCTCCTTCCCTTCCAGGAGGAATAATTCTGTGGTTTAGAGCCTGGGATCTGGAACTAGACTGCCTTGCTTCAAATCCTCTTTCAGCCACTTACTGTGGGAGCTTGGTTAAGTTACTGGAGTAGCTAGAATATAGGCTCCACTCATGTCCCAGAGACACAAAATGACAGTGGCTTATGGCAGTATAAAAGTTTCTTTTCATAAAAGTATAGCTGGCACAGTGCTTGTTTTAGTTATATTACTGTCTGCCATATAACTGCCTCAAAACTTTGGGGCTTAGAGAGAGGTGTTAATACGAGAGTTGGGAATTTGGGCAGGGCTTAGTGAGAAAGGCTCATCTATGCTTCACATCCTATCAGCTGGGCTGACGTGAGTGGGTCTCAGACATCCAAGACGTCCTAAGTCGTATGCCTAGTGCCTTTGTGCCGGCTGCAGTTGTAACCACTTGGTTCTCCTGCATGTCTCTCCTTATGTAGTCTCTCGTCATTTGGTAGTCTATCACGAACTTCTTGACGTGGCTGCTGGCTTTCAAGAGGATGAACGCGGAGGCTGCAAGGCTTCTTCAGATCTAGGTCTGAAGGTCACGGTCTCATTTCTGCTGCATTCTATTGGCTGACACAAGTCACAGGGTCAGCCCAGATTTAAACGGAGGGAAATTACCTCTTGATGATAGGATGGCAAAGTTACACTGCAAAAGTACTTGCAGAATGGGAGGAGACCTTTCTGCATCTGCAGGCTGGGGCCATCTTTGGAAATAATCTATCAGAATGGATCTGCCCTGAGGTCTCCAGGAGCTCAAATTGCTTTGCATGTTGCTCTGCCATCTCTAGAGTGCTGTCCCCCTGTGTCGTCCAGGACGACTCACCACTGTTTTCTCATTTCAGCCAAAAGAAAAGGAGAAAAACAGAAGGGGTAGATAGGTACCTTCTTCCTTTTAATAGCGTGGCCAAGATTCAGATCTTACTCACAAGGGCTACCCAGTTAGAAGCCTTAAAGGAAATAAAGTCTTGCTGCTGGATGGCCATAAGATCACCTAAAAACTGTGGATTCTATTTCCATGAGAGAAAATTGGAGAACAGATATTGGGAGACAGTTTTTAATCCCCATGACAGTTATTTAACCTCTTTGACTCTCAATTTCTTTTTGTGTGAAATGGGGATAAGTAAGTGTACTTGCTTAGTAGGGCTGTTGTGAGAATTAAATGAACAATACGTGTGAGAACTTAGCCCAGTTCTGGGGATACATGTTAGGTATCACCATTCTTTCAGTAAAGAGTCACAGAACTCCTGCCACCTTCCAGGCACTGCTCTGGACTCTGAAGCATAAGATATTTTTCCATACCTGGAGAACTAAAACTCTCCTGAGGAAGACATACTTACTTACAAATAATTGCAGCCTGAGTTGAATGGTAGGATAGAAACTTGGTTCATGAACCATGGAGATGGATAGGAGTGGTGCAGGAAAGTTAGAGATTTCATAAAGGACCTAACATTTAAGGTTGACCATGAAAACTGAGTCATAAATAATTTGTTGCAGAGGCAATAAAGAGTGTGGCGTATTTAGAAAATAGTCACGAGGTCGATTATCACTGAATCCTAGAAGCTGGGTGGATTGTGAGAGATGAGGCTGAAGAGGTAAGGTAGGGTCAAATTGTGAAGGACCTTATATTTGATACCCCTGAGTTCGGACATAACATAAAATAACCTCTCTGAAGTCTCAATTCCCTCTGAATAGTGAGATGGTAATAGCAAGATCATTGTGAGGATTAAGTGATAATATAAAGTACTCAGTACAGTTGCCAGACACATATTAAGCTCCCAATAAGCATTAGCTATTGTTGTTGTTGTTGCCATTATTATTAGTATGTATTATTATCATTAGAGGAGGAAGAACCAAATTTAAGGTATCAATAGTTCTAAGGTGAACTTGGTTAATGTTTAAAATGATAGATGGTGACAATACTTGGGATTTCCAGCCATTAATGAGATACGGAATTCAAAGTAGATTGGAAAACAAGTATAGTATTAGAAATACTGAGTTTGAGATACCTTCAAATATCCAGTGAACATTAGTTATGAGGGGACAGTTGAAAGTATTTATCTAGGATAAAGAGGAAAGGTCAGAGTTGGAAATAAAGAATTGCCAAATAATGGTAACTCCCTCTTGGAACAGGAGTGAGTACGGTCATCCTGGAGAGTCAATAGAAAATAGGTCCAAGAAAACTGTGAAAAAGGTGATGCTTTCTTCGACTAGCCTTCAAGTGTCCATTTTAGCTATTGTGTATTGGGGGCATACAACAATGCTGTTAGCATGAGAAGAACCAGTTGGCATTAGTTCTACCGGAAATACATGGACATATTCCCTGCCCCATATACCAAGGGCGCATCTCCACGATGCAGCTGGAATCAGGACATATCCTTTCCCTCTGACTAGACAGTCGGGTGAGGACTCCTGGAGTTCCAGCTTTTTGGTGAGGGGTGAGAGAGTCATAGGGTCTTGGCTGCTGTAATGATTTCCTAGAAACTTTGTTCACATCTACTTTTGCACCCTTTTGAAACATTTACCTCACTGCAGCCTTACTGATTAGTTTCAAAAACAAAGATCTGATTCCGGCTTAAAATCACTTAACATTTTCCCATTGTTCCAGGGGTGAGGAAGAAAGCCCCTGCCTACCTCACTGTCATCTACTTACTTGCTTACACACATCATCCAGACGGACCTATGTAATCCATGACTGTGCCATGCTGCTTCTGTCCAAGTTCTTCCCTTTGCCCAGCATGCTCACGTCCCTCTCTCTCTTTACGTGGGTAGCCTGAACAACTCATCTTTCAGAGCTCAGCTCAAAGCTCCCATCCTCAAGAAAGCCTTCCCTGACCTGCCAGACCCGGTCGGGTCCTCTTGGTAGATGCTCCCATAGGATCTTTATAGCATTTATCCTAATTTGAGTAAAGTTTGGCTTGTGCAGACAATTGTTTGATGACTCTTTTCTTCACTACAGCAAAAGCCGAAGCTTCTCCACAGCAGAGAAAAAGTCTGTCTTATCTACTGGTGGGGCTTGATCCCTTCTGCCTCTACCTGCAACATAGAACAGGTTGAGAAGTAGACAGGGGGTCAGACAGTATCAAAACAACAGCTTTATTGTTGCTAAATCCTGATTAGAGAATTCAGCCTGATAGGAGACCCTGAATAGGCTTCCTACTCATTCTCTCAGAATGGAACTTATTCGCCCAAAATTAGAAGAAAGGGATAACCACAGGCCTCTGCTGTATCTCTGGTACCTGCAAGAGCAGCTTGTTTAAGAGTAGGTGTTTACAAGGCATTGCTTGTTTCCTTTTGATTTCTTTTTCTTTTTTAACCAATGTCTTCTTACTTCAGATAAGTGTTTCTAACATCCCTTATCAAGTGCAAAATAATTCTTATAGTTTCTCTTACAGTTTCTCCTTTATGCCACTTTCCCTGAACAGAACACACAGTATAATATATAGTTTTTAAGGTTTCTTAAAGGTTTTACTACAAACAGCAAAGGGAAAAATTACAGGAGGTAAATTGACTCTCTCTTACACCTCCTACCTTCTGTTTAAGCTTTTTAAACTTTTTTTTTTCATACTTTATATGGAAGAGCAAAAGCACAAAAACATACTAATAGTGAGATTTGTTTACCCAAGGCAGAATGTTCCAGAACAGAGGAAAAATAGATGCCGGCTGCTCTAAGTCATATAGGTCCTAAAAACTACTTCAGAAGGGCTTCAGCTGGACACACACTGTTGTGTAGGGAGCCAGGGAGCATTCCCATCGAGGCAAAGGGTAGAAGCAACTGTTTGGTCTTTCCTCTTTCATTTTCACTGATTTTACCTTTAAGGATGACATGCTGAACCAAATTAATGGTTAATAAATAGGGAAAATACTCGCAAAGAGTGCTGCTCCCAGGTAGCAATCAATTGACAGACACAAGAAGAAAAAAGAAAGATAATTTCCAGAACTATTTGGGGGTCAGGGGCCTCAGGCTTATTTCTGAGTATTTACATATCAGGTACTCTTCCTATTTTAATTATTCAGTAATATTTAAAGTTCTTTCATTTTTTTCATACAGCAAAAATATATACACACTGTTGAAATACTTGAAAATGCAGAAAATATAATAATGAAAATATTAATGATACATAATTATCTCTCCCATCTCTTCTTCCAAATGTGCTTTTTGATTTTACATTTAACATGATTAAAGTAGATTGTGGACAACTTAATCTTATCAGAAAAATTATTCTGAGGGGCAATTTTACTAGTCTTCTGTAACATGTTACAGAAGTATTTATTTTCACAGGTAGTTAATTTTATGTGAATTTAATTCCAAAAGTTAAATGCTGTATAAACATAGATGAGAAAAACAAATATCTTAAAGCCTCAGATATTCTCTAACATAAGTGATTACTCCTAAGTTCTGTCCGTCCATTTATTCACTTAATCAAACTCTTGCTTATTTATCTTATAAGAGATATTGTTCACGTGGGCTTTGAAAACACCTGCAATTTGGGGAATAGAGTTATTTCATGCAAAAAGTATGTTAATCTTCACACTTTTCACTAGACCATTGGACATTTGGTTAAAAAGTATTCTCTTCTCTTGAGGAAATTATGTTCCATTTCCACCCTGACATACCACACAGTACAATGCTGATGTAATTTCATTGTAAGCAGGACTTTAGTACATGAGTCAATTCTTAGTTGCTAAGAGTTTCCTTCTTATTTCAGTAGAATACACATTATTGCCGTTGGGAAATGGTTAGAAGTCAAATTTAACCTTTTGTTTAATTGGGACTGGGGAGATTTTGACTAATAAAAGTGTATTTTTCGCTACATGTTGAACAACAAGATTTTGGCTAAGATGTAAGTGTGCAAGAAAAGTTAGCAAACTCAACAGAAACACAAAACACTTTTACTGGGTGAATAGAAAAAGGTTATAAACTTTTTACAGTGCATGAAAATATTCACAGTAAAAAAAAAGTTCTTGTAAATTACTATAAAATGCACCATTTCTTAATAAAATCCTGACATGGTTTCTTGGGTAGCAGACGAAGTAAACTAATTAATTTAAAATTTATTTGTTGGCCTAGTGCTATTGAAAAAATAGATAAACAGAGGCAGACTCAGGGAAAGAGAATTAGAGCACTATCAGAACGATAAAATATTTTGAAATTCAGAAAGACCTGTCACAACAGAATTGCTTCCTGCCAACATTTTATTTCAGCTATATTTAAAAAATTCCCCTTAAGGTTTCAATCACAGACTTCCCAATATTAAATGCTCATATTTTCATATATAACTTGACGGGCAAAGGTGTAAGATTAATGCCATTAATATACAAAGTCAGTTAAAACAAGACTTGACAAAAGGTTTAAGTTTGGCCAACTGGTTCTTCAAATCTCCTAGGTCATATTCATTTCACTTTAACTTCCTTGAAGGGTTTTCTTTTACCTATTAAGGCAAGTGTCCTTCTCACACTCTCACCAGATTTGGCAGGTGGCCTGCATTACCCAATGCTGAATTATAAAATGAGCCTCACCATTAGGCTAGTTTTGACCACACATTTCAATCCTGTTCTATTTCTGTTGAAATGGTTTAAAATGGCAGTTTGTGCCATCTGACAGTTTACTATTTAATTGACAAGGAAGCCACCTCTCTTACTATTATTTTTTCTCCTTAAGAGTTTTGCATTTTAAAATCACAGGTCTTCTTAGGAAGTAGGGTTATTGAAATGTGAAACTTCTGGGAGGTTAAAATTGAATGACCCTAATGTCTCCTTGACACTACTGTGGAGTTTTCCCAGCATATTTTTCTTGCTGTTTTTTAAAAAAATGTAGACTTACTGTTACTAGAAGGAATTGTGATAGTCACATTCCAGAATTTATTATTTGTGGATTTCACAAATTTGGTAAAAGCACAGTGTTAGAGAGAGAAGAGAGGGAGATCATCATGACATTTCTTGATCTCATCCATAGGCAATACCTTGTTCTTTTTCTCCCTTCCAAGCTTTTAACAAGCTAATATTTAGATTTAGAGAACTTATAGCCTAGAGGAAAAGTAGTAAGAAAGCATGTATTGGAAGTTATAAAGTACTAGATTCATCAAAGAAAAATAGATGGAAATTGTCAGTGTTCGTATTAAGTTTAATTGCTTGTAATCTTTAAGAACAAATTCTGCCACAGAGCCTAGAAGACTATACTCAAGAAGAATCAGTTAAACAGAATGCAAAATAAAAAAAGTTAGAACCTTGAATATTATAAATGAGAGTAGAGAGTGAAGATCAATTAAAAAAAAAGAATCGAGTGCCTCAATAATTATTAAATTTTTGCTGCAACTTTGTCTTAAATTTACTATAACCTGTTTACCTATGACCAGCCTTTTCTGCATAATATAATAGACAGTTTCTACCTCATAACAGCTACAGTGAATATGATAGTACTTACCTAAAGCTCTTCATTTTAGTACATCCTGATAGAATAGGGATATTGTTCCAAAATAATTTTATGGCAGACCAAGACAACATGGCCGATTTATGCAGTTTTCTAAGAAACAGCCTTAGAATTTCTGGAGGAATGAATAGATTGTTTCTCTCAACGAGGTTCTAGATGACATGAGCTTACTAGGGCCTAAAGAACTGTCAAGCTGAGTAGTGACTGAATATAGATCCGGTGCCTTAGAGTTCAAATAGTACAGACTTTAAGGTTGATAGCCTTTTGTAAAAATTACAGAAAGTGCTAACTAAGAATCTCTCCTTTTCTTCTCCAAAAAAGAGTACCTATATGGAAGAATAGGATTTTTCACAGGAAACTACTTTCTTAAGAAAGGGCATGTGAACAAATTGCTGATCAATCCCCCATTGTGTCCAAATACCGTATGGCAAGACAATGATGATTTTAGCTTGAAGAAATTTCAAAGCAGACCATAGAATGTCAAATGAGATTTAGACCATGAATAACTTCTTCATTTATGGCAAGAAAAATGCACTAGAAGTTCAAAGAAGAGTTAGTGACAATTAAAGTGTTTTCTGTGGCCTAAATGTTACAAAACAACATAATTACAAGATATATACAACAAATTTGAATTTAAAAGTAGAAGAAGGGCTTCCCTGGTGGCACAGTGGTTGAGAGTCCGCCTGCCAGTGCAGAGGACACAGGTTCGTACCCCGGTCCAGGAAGATCCCACATGCCGCGGAGAGGCTGGGCCCGTGAGCCATGGCCGCTGAGCCTGTGCGTCCGCAGCCTGTGCTCCGCAGCCTGTGCTCCACAACGGGAGAGGCCGCAGCAGTGAGAGGCCCGCGTACCACAAAAAAAAAAAAAAAAAAAAAAAAAGTAGAAGAAATCATGTAGTATAGTTAGCTTGAACGGTAGAGTTTATCACAATTGGAAGAGGCAGAGAATAATGGTCATTATCGTATGAAAATGAAATGTAACAGAATTTATGAAGATTAGCACTCCTAGAATATCACTGTCAAACACCATCTGTTGGGTAGGTTATACATTTCACAGAGAGGTGGTGCTCAGGAGCGGTCCCTGAATTTGCTTATAAGAAATTACCTAAGATTTGAACTGACAGTATTAAATCAGGTCATCATAAACCTAGGCTTTGCTATTTGTTATATATTGCAAGCTGGTGGCTTGCAGGCCAAATCCTCATACACTTTTGTTTGGCCTCATAATTTTTAAATTGCTTTTCAACATTTAAGAGTCTGGCTTCTCTAGAAACATGTGAAGCTCTGGCAGCACTGAGCCCACATTTCCAAGCGGCAGCATGTCCCTTTAGCCTGGGCATGTATCTGCCAGTTTGCCATATTTCCCACCTTGCTTCTTCAATGGCTTAAACATCTGCTTAGCCTGTGTGAGCATTTGGATTAAGACTCCTGGTTCAGATATTTTTCTAAGTATTTTACTCAAGAGATCATGCCTATATGAACACAAGGGAAAGATTCAAATGCAGAGGGCACTGTGATTGTGCGTTTTCTGAGTGACACTTTGGTGTCTTTCACAATTTAGGTAAGCCCTACAAGGGCACAAGGCACAGCCTGTTACTCACCATGGGATCTGCAGAACCTGGCACAGTGCCTGGCTTGTTCCAAGGGATTGATAAATGTTTCTATGGCTAAAGATAGTAATAGAACTGTCCACAGATACTAATTTAACATATTTCTGTTTAAAATGTACTTCATTTTAGAAGTTAATACATTAGCCATAAAAATTAGGCTTTTGTCCATAGTTAGCCAGGTGTTTTAAGAATTGTCAACTGACCTTGTTATAAGCCGAGCAAATATGTGGTCCTCAAATATCCGCATGAATCTGGTCGTTTTGGAATGTAAGGTATCAAAATGAAATCATTCCTATTCTAGTTTGAGCTTGCCTGTGGACTATAAAGCGAACACTAGGTCATTAGAATAAAGGAATGCCAACAGAACTGATATACGCAGTGATTTTAAGATGAAATAAATATTTTAACTGCATCAATTATGAATATATTATTTATAACTTATTTATGTCAAAGGAAAATATGTTGTCAAGACCTTTTTTTTTTTTTTTTTTTTTTTTTTTTTTTTTTTTTTTTTTGCGGTACGTGGGCCTCTCACTTTTGTGGCCTCTCCCGTTGCGGAGTACAGGCTCCGGACGCGCAGGCTCAGCGGCCATGGCTCACGGGCCCAGCCGCTCCGCAGCATGTGGGATCTTCCCGGACCAGGGCACGAACCCGTGTCCCCTGCATCGGCAGGCGGACCCTCAACCACTGCGCCACCAGGGAAGCCCAAGACCTTTAATACAGTACCTGATACAGAGTGAGCGTTCCATCATTTGTTCAGTGTGCCTGAATCTCACAGTGTCCAATGAGGAAGGGGGATGCTCAGAGAGTGAGATTCTGCCAGGTGGAAGGAACACTGAAGCAGAGAATTTTTCAACAGCTATAGTGGGGAAGAGGATTTGGTCCAACATGGAAGATCAAAAATAGCATTGAGATCCATTTGGAAAGCCAAAGTCCAATGAGCCAAGATGGGAGATTGGAGGAGTGCCAGACAGAAGGGTTCAGAAATCACAATTAACATGAACTTGTGGGACAGAAACCTAGGTACCAGAGTGATGCAGGTACAACTGAGAGTAAACGAGGAAGTCTTTAAAGTACTATCAAGAACAACCTTTCACATTTCCAACTTGCTTTTAGGAAGTGAATAGATCATTGTGCATGGATAGCAGCAGAAAGACCTTTTGGAATAAACAATGAGTAACTCTGTGAAGCAGAGTCCATGAACACTAGTCAGATCAACTGGGAAGATGAGGAAAACAACTTGAATTGCCTCTCAGCAGTGAAGATTTTCTGATAGAATGCAAACAATGTAATTCTTTCCTTTGGCTTATTTTTCTGGGCTTCTTTCCACCTCTGTCCATACAATGATCCCCATACATCTTCAGGCTCTCTTCTTATAGTATTCTCAAGCCCTGCATCTTCATGTCACCAGCCCAGAAGAGGAGACAGAATTTGTAACCTAGCATTACCAGAAGTCACTCTGGACCTGTTTATCAAGTGCCTGCCCTTGAACCAGCCATTGTGGCCAGTTGAATGGTATGTGCTGATTGGCTGAGGCCAACTTCCAGGCCCATTTCTAACTAATGACAGATGCCTGGAGGACAAGGTAAACTGACTAATTAAGAGGATCAGTGCCTACCCGTGGAGGTTGGTGTGGAGTCAGTCCAAACCAAGTGGCTGAGAAGTTAGGGTACTCAGGAAGAAGGAAATATAGAATGGACTCTGGTGAGGAAACCTATAAATGTCCAGTATATAAAGAGCTCAGCATAGTCATTATAGTTGTAGTAGTCGGAACATAGCAAAATATACATAGACTATGAAGGTGCTGTGCAAATAAATAGTTCTGGAGAAGCTGTTTATATAATTTTTCATACTCCCTAAGCCAGAAGCAGTCCAAATATTTTTAGCTATGTGTGTTTAAGAAACTTCAACTTTCTACTTAAAATGATAATAATAGCTCTTCCTTTTCCTCTTTTCCCTCTCCTTCCCTTCCTTTTTTTTTTTCTTTTCCCTTCTTGAACAATTTCGTCTTAAAGCCATTAGGTGGGATAAAAAAAGGTATCTGTGTTAGAAAGGTGATGGAGCCCCAGTAACCCAGTGCAGGGTGACCAAAGAGGGGGAAAGTATCTGCAAAGGAGAGATGTCCTGCTCAGGGTTTCAGAGCCTGACTGCAGAGAGGAGGGCATCCACATCGAAGGGCAGTCTGGCATTCGGTATCTGAGGCTGAGTGGACTGAGAAGGGTATCCAGATGGGTGAATGGCCTGATGTGGGGAGTCAAAGCCATAGAAGAATGGTGAGGGCCTATCTACCGAAGGTACTGGGTATCAGAGCATCAGCAGCATGAAGGGGATATCCCTGTGGAAGAACAGCCTGGCATGGTTTGGAGCCCAAGCTGGGAGAAGAGGGCATCTAAGCAGAAGAACAATGGAGGTGAAGAAGAGAAATGTGTTGTGTGTAGGGGATTGACCAAACAAGTAAAAATATAAATATATTAAGGATATGGAAGCCAGGTTTCTCATTGTCCAAGGTACAAATATGGAAAGGGAGAAAACTTGTATGAACCCTGTGGTGTTGGGTTGAAATTACAGGTATTGGTGTGAACTTCTACTTTTCTATGGATATAGATGTACTTATGGATATAGATATAGAAATTATTGTGGGGGCATGTGTGTATATGTATATGTATTCTCTAGATCTGTCCCACTGGGAGGTCCTGGAAACAGCAATACTTCAAAAACACTGAACACACCCAGGACCCAAATCTTCCTTTCTAAATGCCAGTTTCCTTAAAAGGAGACTGGGCTCCTTTGCAAAATGCCTCACTATAAAACCGGGGCAGGAAATTAGAAAATAAGCCTGAAGCATCTTGTGCCAGAAAAGAAGGAAACACTTAAAGAATGATGGAGACCTGCCACAAGGATATAGAAACCAACTGAAGAGGCTTCCACCAGTCAAATTGGAGAAAATTGGTGCATCAAAATAAATAATGCATAATTATAAATAAAATTAATTATAAGGTAAATATTTACAAACCATTGAATAAAAGGGGAAATACGAATATATATGTGTGTATACACACATACATATATGCTGAAAGTTTGATAAGGAATGGAATAATGGGATATTGATATATTTTCAAAATAACTGCCAACAAAATGTATATTAGTTACAAAGAAGAAGAGTAACTTCACAGTGGAGAAGCCTGGCAGATACAGATACCACTTTAATCAAGTGATCAAAGTGAGCACAGTAAAGAGATACACTGAAATCATGTACCACCTGACTGAATATAATGAGAAAAAAGGGGCATCACTTCTGTATTGTCTGCCAAAGATGCATAACCTGAAACTAATCATCAGGAAACATGGACAAACCAAAATTAAGGGATCTGCGAAATAACTGGCCTATAATCTTCAAATGTGTCAAGGTCATGAAAATAAAAGAAGGGAACTGTTCAAGAGTGGAGCAGACTAAAGAGACTTGAAGACTTAATGCAATGTGTGAATCTGAACTGGATCCTTTTGCTACAGAGGGCATTATTAGGACAAGTGACTAAACTCGAAAGGAGACTGAGTACTGCATTAGATGGTACAATAATATATCACTGTCAGTTTCCTGATTTTCATGATCCTGTGGTTATGTAGGGAAAATTTCTCGTTTGTAAGAAATATACACTAAAGTATTTGGAGTTGATTGTGGCATTAGGTTGATCACTTACTCTCTAACAGCTCAGGGAAGACAATTCTGTCCCATACTTGCAACTTTTCTCTAAGTTTGTGATTATGGCAGCATTTTCCCAGGTTTTCTGTGAGAACTGAAATTGATGGTAGGCAAAATAGCCATTCATTCAGTGCATTTTATTGAATATTTATAATCTATGAGAAATGGCCAGACACCCACAAAATAAAAAATGCTAACCATCACTTGAGTGGGACAACCCAAAAGGTATAGTAGTGCAGAAGGAGAGAGAAGTCATTTCTGATGGGTACAATTAAAATGATGCCAAGGAGGCATATTGAAACAGATAGCTATAAGTGGAAAAAGAAGTTAGGGCATTCCACAAGAGGATAAAGACAGGAGCAGAAGCACAGTCGGTTTGGTTAGTATTGAAGGTTAAAAATTGCTGCAAGCATGAATGTTGCTATAGGGGAAAAGAGAAGTATGCTTTAAAAGGAAATAAATGGAGCTTTAAATGCCAGCAAAAGAAACGATAAATTTTTGTAAGAGAGGTAAGAGAGCCTCATATCAGAATATTTTTATATGGATTTAAGAAGTCAGTTAGATTAGTAACATAGGTTTTTGCCAGTGTAATTGGATACGACAAAGAAATGAGGTATAGATTTGGAGCGGAGAATTTATAATTCTATAATTAGATAACCTGAAGACAACTATAAACTCTTTCAATGACTAAATAAAAATATAGTAAAATATCAAATACTTAAATTGTTGTTTTTCTGTATACTGGCATGATGGTAAAATGGGCAAGCAAGAGTTATTAAAAGCATAAAATAATTAGGAATAGCTAAGAAATTTTGGATGGAGGTTTATTAAATGCTGTTTTAAAGCTCATGTGAGATTTTTCTTTCTGAAAAAAGAAGAGCACTAAATGGGAAGGTACCCATTTATTTATTCATTTATTCAGTCAACATTTATTGAGTGTCTATCCCATACCAGTCGTTATCCTAGGAATGAGGAGTAGAGCATTCAACAGGACAGATACACTTCCTGCTTTCATGAAACATGAAAGAAAGCATCAGATAATAAACTAGAAAAAATCAGGTAATAACATTTCATATTTTCATATGACAGAAAAAAACGTAAATACCTAAAGGGGAGTGATGGAGGACATACTTTATGTTAGGTTTTCAAGGAAGGCTTCATGGAGGAAGTGAAATTTAAGTGATCTGGATTGTAAGAAAGTCTCCTTTCCTATGAAGGAGCACTGCAATCAGAGAGAAGAGCTGTTAAAATGCCCTAAGATGGTAGAGTAAGAAGACAAATATGGCCAAAGCAGGAAGCAAGATAAACAAGGAGTGGTCATGAGATGTGGCTGGAGAGTTATGCATGGACCAGTTCACGGGTTCTTGGTGCAGTGGAAGGCCATTGGAGGGTTTTTAGCAGGAGAGAGGAGACTTCATTTTATTTATATTTTAAAGAGCAAGAGCATAGCAGGACTAACAAATAGGAGGTAACTGAGTAGACCAGACTATAGATAATGGTGGCTTAAACAAGGGTGGCTGAGTGGAGCTCCAAGAGATTAAATTAGATATTTTGGAAGTTGAATTGAAATGATTTTCAAGTAGTTTATATGTAAGAAATGAGAAGAGAAAATTCAAAGATGAAGCTTAGTTTCCCTTTTCTTTTGTTTTTTTGAGGAATTGCGTGGAGAGTGATTATGCTAACCAAGAGAGAAGACTGGGAGAGGAGAAGTTATAACAGATGTTCCTAAATATAGACCTTTTATTTAAAATTAATATGTAATAAGGAAAGCATTTTAAATGAACTGCAAAGAGATAGCTTTTCAGTAAAAGTCTAGTAAATTGGCTATTTGCATTAAAAAGTTATATTTTTCAAAAGTATCATTACATAATATCTAACCAAAAATTGTGCAAATATTAATATAATCTTGGATTAGGAAAATGCTTTTTAAACAGGCAAGAAATAAAAGGAACCACAAAGAAAAAGGGGTCAGATTATAAAAAAATGAAATAAAAAGATATTTGCAAAAAATATATCAAAGCCTAAGTATCCTTCATTGTTTATAAAACACACTTTAAGATTCTTGAAATAGACCAAAATGGAAAAATTGGGGAAAAGCTGTGAACAGTTTTCAAAAGAAAATATGCAAATGCCCAATGAAAATGAAGAAAAAGTTTGAGCTTATTAGTAATTTTTTAAAGTAAATTACACACACCACAGGTATACCATTGCTTTCTTAGCAATTATTTTAAAAGATACTGATATCTTAAAGTGAGATGAACACTGGTAGTTAAGGAATTTTTTGGGTGAGGGGAAGGCATGGGGTGTTATGCAAGAGAAAAAAATTTGAGTGGATTTGTAAAACTCCTCTCGTTTCTTATAATTTGTCATTTATAGTAAAAGTAAAATTCTCATTTCTCTAGAATTTTTGAGGACTGAGAAGCTCCTCATGAATTAATTTTCCACATAAATGAAACTCTTTAAATATTAAAACACATTTTTCCTAAAAATACAGTTGAATTCAAGTTTTTCTAATTTCGGAAGTACTACACACCTATCATAGTATATTCCAATAATGTGGAGGAATATTAAGTAAACAATACAAATTTTTAATAGTATTATTACCCAGAGAAAAACCACCATTAACATCGTGATGAGTATACTTCTAGAAAGTTTGCACTAAAACTTTTGTTTTTTAAAAGCAGTAGTTTATTTGATTGAGTTGCAGAGATTAGAGCCATAAACCTTGGTGATTTTTAGTCCTCCTCCCAATTCTTTTTCCCTATCCCACCACACCATTTAGTAATAACTTATTTTCTACCAGACACCTTTCACATATTAACCTAATTTAAGCCCCCAAACAATGCTGCTGGGTCAGTATTATCATTCATACTTAACAGTTGAGAAAACTGAGTCTCGGGATGATACTCATCTTGCAGTTCAGTGATTTATTTTAAGGTGGAGCTGAAGGTCAAGGTCAGGTCTGTCAGATTCCGCAGCCCTTGCCCTTCTCTTTCCTGTGCTGATCTCTCACCTGTGACTAAAGGGACAGCAGTGCAAACTTTCAGTTTAGCATTTGAAATGAAATCAAAGTGAATTGAATGCTATTTATAGCACTTAAAAAATACTGTGTACAGCTTAGGTTTTTACTCTAAAATAAAAGCGTGCTAAAAAGGATACAGAGAAAATGAAGAGAGAAAAAAGTGAAAGAGAGATGACTGTCATCTCTATCATATGATTTCTAGAGGAAAGACTTAAATACAATTGACTAATTAAACTTAGAGAATAAATGGAAATACTGAAAACTATTTTTAAAGATGATGGTTCTAATATATGTTGTCTCTGGTCATGAATTAACAGGGAGACAAAAATTAAAATTAAAGTAGAAGTATTTGAATACACCCTGATATTGTCAGGATGCTTTCAAGAGAAGCTCTAGGGTCTTTACCCCAGAGGTATTTGCATAAAGAACACATATCCACCTATATTAAACTGTTTACACAAATGTATACTGAACTCAGCATTAGACTTCATCAGTTAACTAATCCAGTAAACAAATATTTATTGAGGACCTACTGTGTGCCCGGCACTATGTATGCTGGTGTAAACAAGCTGACTCAGACCATCTAATTTGTTAAAGTGTTTTCAAGTTTAATGCCATTACAGAACCCCTGCAACACGTGTTGCAGGCAAATTATATCTTTCAGACTTGCAAAATATGTTCCCTAAACCCTAATGTGTATGAGATTTAATAGTTATCTAATGAGAAAGGGGAATCACTGCCCTTTGCAGTTCTTATAGCCTTTTATGAGTTAACAGTCTCTGTGCATCTATAAGAGACTCAGATTTTTTTTACCGTGGAACCTATTCATTGAATACTATCTGGTGAAACTCGTGTTCTGTGGAATAGTGTGAGAAATGCTATGCTAGTGTTACCAGGAGACCAGTTTACCCTTACCCTTGTTTGTTTTTCGCATTTCTATTTTTTTAAATTGTTTAAACTTTTTATTTTATATTGGAGTATAGTTGATTAACAATGTTGTGATAGTTTCAGATGTACAGCAAAGTGAATGTTATACATGTATCTATTCTTTTTCAAATTATTTTCCCATTTAGGTTATTACATAATATTGAGCAGAGTTCCCTGTGTTATACAGTAGGTCCTTGTTGGTTATGCATTTTAAATATAGCAGTGTTTTTTGTATTTTTTAATTCACGATTGATTATACGGCCTAAATTAAGCACAGATATAAACTCCCAGAAAATACTGGTAAATGTTCCTAAGTGACAGGGAAATTATCTGCCTTTTATGAAAGAGCCTGATAGAAGGGAGCCCTCTCTAGAGCCTCTCCTTTTACAGCTGTTTTAGTTCATTCAGCTGTTATAACAGTATACCTTAAACTGGGTGGCTTATAAACAATAGAAATTTATTTCTCATGGTTCTGGAGTCCAGGAAGTCCGAGATCAAGGCACTGACACATTAGGTATCTGGTGAGGTCTTGCTTCTTCAATGATTCCCATCTTCTCACTGTAACCTCACATGGCTGAAGGGTTGAGGAAGCTCTCTGGGTCCTCTTTTATAAGGGCATTAATCCCATTATGACAGCTCCACCTTCATGGTCTAATCCCCCAAAGGCCCCATTTCCAAATACCATCACATTGGGGGGGTTAGGATTTCAATTTATGGATTTCTTTTCTGGGGGGAACACAAACATTCAGACTATAACAACAGCTATACACACAAAAAGAAGCAAAAAGCTTAAATGGTATGATTTGAAGTTTGCAGGGGAATTCCCCTGGGATCAAAATACTTCTTACTAGACAATATTGTTTATTAATCAGCAACATATTCTTTGGGTTAAGAAGGACTCTCTTTCCTTTGCCCTCCTATAAGATGGACATTCGTTCAGCTTGGAGGACCATGTATATTCACTAGTACTGTGTTAAGCTTTATGCATGGTGGAGCCATTCATAAAAAGAGGAAATAGTACAGGTAAGAGTAAAATTGAGTTGAGTAGGGGAAAGGAGTGATGAATGGAGAGAGGGGTGCCAATAATTACTACTTTACAAATTTTGTCAAGGTTTAGTCCAGTTTTCCTGGAGAAATGCCACTGTTTGGCAAATGTAAATAAGAACTTGGAAGTAAGATTCGAGCAAGGAAAAATTATATGCTTTTAGTATGTGAAAATTCAAAGTCAAAAGTTATAAACTAAAGGAAAATGTCCTACTTTTTAAAAAGTATGTGAAATATTGTACAGTAAATTTTAATTGGCTACATAACACTTTATTAAGTATTATCAGATATTGGTTTTTGAAAGGAGAAATTCTTCGTTTATATATGAAGGAACAAAATTGTGTAAACAAACCTATTCACCTGAGGCTTTGTGTATGTTTTAATCTGTGCAGCAGTGTTTTCTTAGAAATGAAGTATTTCAGTTGCTTCAGTGAAGAAGAGGAACATACCCATTTAAAACTCAAAATCACCTTTTTAAAATTAAGGTCTTATCTGTTGTATAAGAGGTAAACTACTGTGAAGTGTACTTGCCTGTTTAACTTTATATCTGCTTTGATTTTGGCAGTTTAGCTAATTCAAATAAAATTTGTGAAGTTAAGCACTTTCAAGAAAAGAAATAGGAGAACCTAATTTAACCTAGAGTGTCTCTTTTATTCTTCTGTTATTCATTTGAAGTGCCCTATCAGCTTGAACTGACCAACTTCAGTCATTTTTACCCTTTTATTTTTTTTCTCTAATGTAAACTGAAATTCCCTGCTGTTCGTGGTATTTTAGTGTTTAGCATCATTTAATGAGCAGGTATCATTAAACTTAAAGGGTCCTTTTCTGTGTATCTCTGATTAGTTAGTGAAGGAACCGAAGAATTTCTCTTAATATATTTGGATGTTGGCCTATATTACATTTAAGTGCTTTTTGACGAAGTAGAAAATAATCATTTTGGTTAAAGTAAGGTGGAATCTGTCAGGTGAATATGTGGTCTACTATTAAGTTGTAGAATATAAATTGTTTACAAGTATTGTGATATACTTTCCCTTACAAATTTGTGTGTTTGGGTTTCTAAATAATTTATTATACTTTTATTCTTTTTCTGAAAAAACAGGTATATAAACATAAATGCTTTAACATCAAGGTCCTTATAATTCTTATAAAAGCGGCAGTTTAGTGAATATATAACATCAGAAACTAAAAGTCTTTAACGCTAAACTCATTTGACCAGTTTCATACTACACTTAATTTCAGTTTCCTTTAAATTACAATAAGGAATAGACTGTTAACTAGTAATGAAATAGTAGCATTCATTAATTACACACTTGCTAGTTGATGTTTGTGTATACTATACCTGACATTGCTGATACTTTATTGTAAGTTTTAATTTTGTTTTTAGGAAGAAAAGAGTATCTGTGAGATAAATAGCATGGAACCAAAATAATGAGACTAAAATGCAAGCAAAGGTCAGATAACGTGTAATAAGTTACAGATGGCATTGTGTGACATTAACATTGGTAACAGGTAAAAGATGTCATAGTGCTGCCTACTGGTAAGAAGTAGTAGTGTTTGAAGGGTAAGTAAAAATAGGTGTAGTTAACCAAAATGCAAGTGATTTACACAGTTACCTAGGTTTGCTATTATTTATAACTATGACCCAAAATATTCGTATCATTCGTATTAACAAAGTTTTTATGAGAGTAAAATTTCTGGTATGAGACTGCCAATTTTTTATATTTGGAGAATGTATTTAAATAGTGCACTTGTTTTCTTGATTCTCTCTTTGTATTTATATGATGCCTGTATAGTTTGTCTTACGTGTGGCCCTTCTTTCATAACCTTGACTTTTAAAATTTTTATAGTTAACATTTTCAAGATATGGTTAGTTAAAAAATTAGACCTTGCCTATGAAAGACAATTGTCAATTTTAGTAAAAGGCAGCTGGATATTTAGATAGTCCAGTGAGATAATGTGTTCATAGGAAGAAGTATGATTTATATATGCGGCAATTGACATATCATAAGTCTAATTGGAAAAATGAAAATTCAACTGCTTCTAAAGCACTGGTGTCAAAGTTTTAGCAAATTGAAAATCAGGTGTACCTATACGTAGGGTTTATTTTTCCCATGTTCCTCTTAAAATAAATTCAGCATTTTCTGTTAGAAATAAACATTTTTAGAATTACTTCCTCATATATTTTAGTTTATCTTCCAATAAATTAATTTTGTTTGTAGTCTGGAAGAGAAATTAAAGTTACTTTTCACATTAAGTCATCTGTAGGTGAAGCTTTAATTTTATAACCGCGGTTAGTTTAATATTTGTTGTGTGGTATTTGTATGGGCATGACATTATAGACTTAATTAAATGGAGTGACTTTATTATTCTGATTTCAGTCCATATTGTACACATTTTAGCTTTATTTTCAGATATCCATTATAGAAGACTTATTAAAACACCATGCACCATAAAGGTAGTGGTTACAAAATGAGGAAACTGCTCTTTTATTATGTATAACTTTCTCACTTGCATAATGCAGTTTCCATTCTGAAAAAGACTTGAGTCAAAAGTAAATTGAAGAAAAAGAGAACATGTTTTTCAATATCCAAAACTTGCTTTGCTTTCTAGAGGGAGGAAAAGTACAGTCCATATTGTCTCTTTCAAGGCATAAATATACTCTAAAAAGTTTGATTCTCTTTCTTCCTCTTTTTTCCTCATTCTTGTTCTCTCCTCCTTCCCTCCCTCCCCAGTCTCCGTCTCTATCTTTAACTCTGTCGGGTATCTTTTCCTGGGTTAACTCACATGAACATTGCCATGAAATTCTGGCTAAGTAAAATTGGAAGCATTTATATATTATTTTTCGGAATTTTTATTTCATCTTGTTTTATTAATTGCAGAGAGAGAACAAGGGAGGGAGAAAGAAAGGAAGGACAGGAAGAAAATGAGAAAGAATTAGGAAAGAGAATAAGAGAAAAGCTAAAGCTGACAGCACTTGAAGCGGAAATAAATCAGATTACATTGTATGCAAATTTTGTGTATCAAAGGAAGGTAAAGTGTGAAAACTGTCTAAATGTGTGAGCAATTTGCATTCTTGAAATAGTTTTCACAATCTGCAAAAGAAATTAATAAATAGTAAATAAAATATTCCTGGAAGGTTTAGTGATGTCTGAAAGATAAATAGTTGGAATTACAATTTAACTTGCTTTAGTAATAGAACGATCAAGTATCAGACCACCATGAAGGTATTTTAGGAGCACAGAAAATAGCAATGCAATTTCTATACTGAAATATAGCAAATGGTTTTCCTATGTGAGAGTTTCTGCCAGTTTCATAACATAAGCCACAGTGACAAAATGGGGTGCTAACAGCAGTCTGCACTGTGGCCTTTATCATCTGAGGTTCTTCACCTAAAAGTGCTGGAAATAGTTTTCACTAAAGGGATAAGTAGGATGCTTTACATAGTGAGAAGTGCTGAACTGCAAATATTTCATCGTTCTTTTTAACAATATGAATAACCATATGTTAATACTTTTCCCTCAGCATCCAACAAGAGAAAAAGAATTATATTTATGAGCAAGCAGTGTTTTTCTAAAATATAAGTTCTTATATATTTTATTTCCACGAGAATGTTTAAACAGTTTATTTTTTGACCTGTGTATTTATTTATGATAGTTTGCAGAAAATGTCTTGCAAGTTTAGGGATTTATAACTTTATCTAGGAAATGCTTAATATCTGGTAACGATAGGGGATCCCTTAAGACAACATTGTGGCATCATTCAGTAAAAACATGTTTTTTTATTCTCTTGTATCTTATTCCATTTTCATCACAGACATAGCTTTCCCATGTGCTATTTTAACTCTAACACATTTTAAAAATGTGCTTAAAAAGATACACAAAAATGTTTTAATTCTCAAGTATTATAGCACTATTTTTCTTTCTGTTTTATTCCTTATAAAAATGTAAATGATTGCTTAAAAACAATCATAATGGTGATTGAAATGCTTTATCTGCATACTTGTTTTATTTATGAATTTTGGTACTCACATTTGGCATCAAATTTTTATTTTTCCTTTTTTCGTCGTAAAAAGACATCAGAAACATAATAAATATGTCATAGCATAGCTTGATTAGCAGGTTGGGCTACTAACAATTTAAATTAAAAATTTTAATCCTTATTTTTTGTCCTTGATTATTTCTAAGTCCAAATTTATGTAATAGATAAATGCTATAATTTTTGAAAATCTCCAAGTGTAAAACATGCCAATCTTCTAATTCATATCTTGCAAATAATAGATAACAGTGTTCACGTTTGTGACCTCACACTAAGGATTATAATGATGGTGTGTCTTATTTTTTTATAGCATTGGTGATCCTGTATTTTAGGAAAAGCACTGGTTAATTACAAATGCAAAGTGGCAAGAAGAAAGCAAACCTTCATTTTGCATGGCCTTAGTACTTGTTACTTTTTCATTGACATATTGGTAACCTTTGGTTTTTCTTTTGCTGTGATCCTATAGAGTTCTATCATTTCTCATTAATGAAACAATACTTTAAATGTAAAATTGAGTCATTTAGTTAGAGGAAAGTTATCTCTTATTTGCTGAAATACCATTGATTTAGCATTTTTGGTACTTACACTGGAAAATTTTGACCATTAACTTAAGTTTGGGTCAACACTTTTTAGACTTTTTTGGGGGGGGAATAATATTACTTTAAGTGGATCGTAATAGCAATTAAGTGTCTAAAAGTTGTTTAATAAACTACATAGTTTTGTTAGATATCTATATTCCTCTCTGGATTTTGTCATTAATACAAATTGGATCCTTTCTCCACACGCTCAGTGATATTACTTCTTACTTAACTCAGATCCTGGCATGGAGTATATACAATGCTAAGAGAGCCCTCTGGGAGGGCTTAGCGATAGATATTTTACAATCTCATTTTTGTGTGATAATCTTCCTACATGGTCCATAAGCCAAAAATAGTTTCATCGCATCTTTAAAGACATTTTTTAAAAAGTGAGTTACTTTCAGTGAAGACTAAACTCAGTACATCTTTATTGATTCCTTTCCCCTTTTTCTTCATAAGGATATTTTAACTGAATATTTTAAGTCTCTTGATTTTCCCATACTAATTGTTAACTGGCTGTTTCGTCCTGGAAGGTTACTTCATTTTCCTCTGCCTCAGTTGTCCCCTCTGTAAAATAGGATAGTAGTACTTGCATCATAGAGTTATTATTAGGATTGTCTTCTAATTGATTTTTTTCCTTCTCCAGTTTCCACTTCTTTTTTTTTTTTTTTTTTTTTTGCGGTACGCGAGCCTCTCACTGCTGTGGCCTCACCCCTTGCAGAGCACAGGCTCCGTACGCTCAGGCTCAGCGGCCATGGCTCACGGGCCCAGCCGCTCCGCAGCATGTGGGATCTTCCCGGGCCGGGGCACGAACCCGAGTCCTCCGCATTGGCAGGCGGACTCTCAACCACTGCGCCACCAGGGAAGCCCCAGTTTCCACTTCTTTATAAGTTTCTTCTATATACTGGTCAGTTAACTTTCCCCAAACACCTCTAATCTTATCACTCTCCAGCTTTGATAACAATTTTGATACTCCCTATTGCCTCTGGAATACAGTTCATACTCCTCCTTTTGATGCTCCAGTTCCTCCAGTGTCAAATCTAACTTACCCTTATATATTCCAGTACTCACCAACTTGAATTGAGTATGCTCCAGTCAATCTGAACCATATGCCTGTCTCAGAATACGGTTCATCATTATGTTTTTAGTTTTGCATTTCTTTGTCTGGAGTATTCTCCAGAAATTTTCTATTACAGAAGTCCTGCTTATTCATTTGGGGGACCAGTTCCAATTCTGAGACCTCCTCCATATAGGCTTCCTTGATCTCTCATAATGATCTTTCAGAGTTCAGAACTTACACCTAATGGCATTTGTATGCTCTTAATGTGCTTATCACATTCTGACTTGTATTCCACATGAGCTAGATAAGATCCATATCTTATCTATATTAATTAGTTGGAAGTTTCTGAGGCAGAGACTAGATTGTGTTTTACTATGAATTCGTCTCCTACTTCCCCACGGCACCTAACATAGTACTCTGTACATAGCAGATGGTCTGTAAAACAGTTGTTAAGGAGACATTGAGGCATAAAGAAAGAATATAAGCATGTGAGTAAAAACAAACAAACAAGCAAACTTGTATTTGAAGACTGGATTAAATATTGTTTGACCCTGAACAACTTAACCTATATGCATCCCAGTTTCCTCAATTTGTGAAAAAGGGGAATATT